>NC_141477.1:1795143-6795143 GCF_009769465.1 Tauraco erythrolophus
GACCTGGGGACGAGAGAAGAGGAGAGCCTAAGTAAAGCAAATCTAGCGGCAAGATACAGTCGTTCAGCATATGCAGTTACTACAGCCATGCATTGCCACTAGAGCTTGACAGCAGTTTGTTTTCCAAGGGAAAGTCTCCCTCATTTTCAGAATGGTAACAACAAAAAAGGGCCACATACAACACAGGGACAAAGCAAGCAAGCACTTTTTCCTAGTATCCATCCTCGTTTTAGTGACATTAGAGACAACACTAAGTAGATTGTTTACGGCGAAGTTTCTCATAGACCTTCCTAACCACAAAGGAAAAGCAAAGCAGATTGAAATTACAGGGAGTTTAAAAAAAAAACCCAAACAACTCAGGGTGCAGAAAAAAAACCCACCCTAGTCGTTTTTCAGCACTTCCTCCCCACCCAGTAGGTATTAATAGAGAGCGTGGCTCTGCAGAGCAGTCTTCACCTTGGTGAGAGCCCTGTGAGGATTTGCCACTCAGCTGATGATCTTACCAAAGTTTTTGCTAACACTATTAAAGTGATTTTCTCTATTTTGAGACACACCAGCATTGGATCTGACAGAGGCAGTTTATTTGTCTCCTAGTAAAGATTCACAGCTGATACAAGAATACAATACTCCAGTCATCAAAGACAAGCTGCTCAACTAAAGCACTTTAATACAACAATTAGAGAAACAATTTATAGCTTGTTTAATAAGCAGAGAACTGTTCAGAGTAAGCAAGAGAAGCTATCCAGCGAGGTCTGGAAGCAGCAGCTCTTAAAGCAAACCTAGCAGGGCTCTGGTTTAGTTTATTAACACTTCACAGGTAAGGCTGCCCTTCAGTTCATCTCAACCTCAATGCCTGTACAAGCTAAGGAGTTTCCAACGGCTGTCTAACTCGGTACGTAACTGAAGGGTCGGGATAACCTGGCTGCTTTCTCGCATGCCATCAGCTACAAGTCCAGGGACCTGCCACCGAACCCGAGGTCAATTTGATCTAACAGATGAAGCCATCAACTCTACAAAACCTGAGAGCCAACACAGCACCAGCTAAACGAGAAGACTTCTCCACACAAGTTACAGGAGCTCATCCATTTCAGTGTCATTCATGTGTGCATGCCTTCTACACACTAAAAAAAGGTGTGCTAGAAATTTGGTCCGGAAGGCAAGACAAGCCTTGTCCTTGAACAATTTTCTCCTCAGCAGCAGTCTTCCCTTTGCCTAGATTTCCCACCCTCCTCCCCAAGGGCAAACCAGGTTATAGAACAGAAACTGCACCAAGAGACATTATCCATTTACTAGAATCCTTTTGTGCAAGCATTCTGTACAAGCCTTTTAACATGCAGCGAAGAAGTCAACAACACGCTACAGCAGGATGACTTAAGGACACACCACAAACACTCTCTGCAGCATTGTCTGTAGACTAGTGTCTTCGGTCCCAACAGCAGTCAATTTAGACCTGTTCACAAAAACACCTTCACAACAGGTGAGGTGCATGCCTCTCCCTCCAATGAGGGCAACATTTACTGCTTCTTCATGGGCCTCATGCTGCTAGCTACACAGGACCACTGCTTTATGCTCCCACATCCAGAGCCTTCCACCTAGAAACAGGAGGCAGCCTGCCGCAAACAGCAGCTGTGGCTCCTGATGCTGCAAGCTGTAACTGGGCTGAGGAAACTCTTGCCTAAGAGCTTGGCAGGAAAACCAGAGCAAAGACTTCTGACAAGCCAAGCGTTTGCATTCTGCAAGGCTGTAACTGACAAAGGATCAGCTCCCTGTGCGTTTGCCGAGAGCTGCAAACTGTGAGATGCTTTGAGACTACTACAATTATGAACTAAAATTCACAGCACCAAATTTCTGTACTCTAGGTCTCCTTCCAGTTATGTCAAATCACTGATATCTCCAATTCAATCCTTTTCACAGAACGGCAGGGAGGTGGTTCGAGGACACAGGCAATAAAGAATCAGAGCTCCAAAGTTCCTAGGAAGCATTCTTCCTCTTTTAGAGAGGAAGTCTGGAATGTCCAGAGCCAGAGCTAGTTGTTCAATTTGGTTTTTTTCCAGAGTGAACCAGAAGACAATGCTTTTTGATGCAGAGACTCACATTATCAGAGGGATTACATGAATTTGGGGCCAAGCTAACTTACAACTTCAGCCAAAGATGGACAAGCATAAGTTCAAATTTGGTTTGGGCATGTAACCTCTAATTCCATACAGAAACTCTCTCTCACCATCTTTGAATGAAACTTCAGATAAATACTCAGAAGTAAGGGAAAATACCCATCAGTTCTATGAGTAGTTTCAGCTCATGTTGAACACTCGCAGATTTCCAAGTCTAAAAACTCCAAAGGTTTAAGTATTTTCCCTTTCCCTACTTGAACAATCGATATTTTTTTTTTTTTTCCACTCAAGGGAACTTACCCGTTATCTGGTCTCTGCGTTGAAGTCTGAACGTCTCTTTTCCAACACAGAGCTGGTAGATGAAGATACCCAAATCAGACACATTATCTATCTCCTCTGTAACCACCATTTCTTCACGGACTAGGTAAGTCTGAGGCAAGTAAGAGCCAGTCTAAACGAGGAAAAAAAAACACCTTGAGACACAGTATTCTACTAACAATGGACAAACATCACTACATTTTACTCTTCGCTGTGGAAGGGCTTCAAGCACTAGATTTCAGCTTTCCTCCTTTTTAATACTATGATATGCTAGTCTTGAACAGCTGCATACCAGAGAAGTTAAAAACTCACAAAGGCTATCTCAAACAGTTGCAGTTACATCCAAACAAAACACCCTTAACCTTCACATTGCTTGCCTCACATGAAGCAAACATAAATAGAACCTGTTCAAGCGTATCTGCAAGCAACAGAAAGTTTGCAGTTAAAAGAGGAGAAACAAAGTATTATGAAAGTTCCCATGTTTGAGGCAATATATTTCCAACACAAAAAAAAAGCAGCGCAACCTACAACAGTTAAGTCTTCGCCACAAGATCACAGCACTACTGAAACGACATCTCACCCCTCATGACCAACTCCTAAAAATGGGGCAGGGAGACACACTTAAAGCTTGTCTTCATGATGCTGAAGAAAACGACCCAAGCTGAGCCAGCTCAGGTGGCCTCTGGCACTAGGAGCAGAGGAGTCAATCACTTTTTTGAAAAGTACATTTGACACACAATAGCTCAGTACTGCACTTGAACTGAAAGTAGCAGCAAGCTACTTGACCCGTAAGATGTGTCTTCTTGGAAAAGGCAGTTTTAGTCACTGAAGAGTCAAAGTCTTGCCGTGAGCTCAAAACTACAGTGCCAACAAAAGAAGAACAAGTGAGCATTGTTCTTTTCATTAGAACTCTCATGGGGTGAATGAACCTTCCGGTAGTAACTTTCAGGTTTGGGCTTTCAATGATATTCAGAGCTTTATGAAATTCCTTTATAATAGCTAAATTCAACCTTATTCTCTAGTTGCTTTCAGCTTTCATAAAGCTAGGTATTAATAGAGCATTAAGCATCAATCTACTCAACATAATATACACTGACAGCTGGCCTTAACTTCACTACAGTGACTGAGCCAGGGGGATTATGTACTCTGATGGCAAGAGGACTGTTCTAGCAAGAGACTGTAGTTCAGGAGCACCATCCAGCACTTATCAAAAGTGATCTTGTCAGCATAACTGAACAGTAAAGTCTCCACATACCGCCAGTTTTGCGAAGAGATCCATCAGATTTCTTGGCGGCATAACTATGGATGTGTTCAGCGGAATCACGTAGCAGTTACCCAGCTGCAGGTCAAGGTACGCCGTCAAAAGCTATTTTGAAAACAAATTTTCAATTAATTAAGTGTGGCCTCTGATTATTAGAACACAGTTCTACGAGGACTGAGAAGGAAGCTCAAAAGCTGCAGATCATGCACAGCTAGTATCGAAGTGATGCACTGAGAAGCTGTCTCGTGTCAGAACTTTGCTATTACCACTTTTGCAAACAAGTGGTTACAGCTATGGTTTGTAACAGGACTTTGGTACAAAAGTGACAGCTGACTAGAAAAGCGTTTTCTGTCATAATTCTAAACGAGTACAGTTTGTATAAATACAAAGAAAGTACCAGGAGTATGCTCTCATAACTGAAGAGGTCCAATTAAGCACAGTGCACACAAAAGGTATCCACTGCTGACAAGCAATCATTCCCTCTGAGTAGTTCTTCAGAAAAAGTATGAGTCTCTAGAAAGTCACATCAGCATTACCAAGGGCAAGAACTGCAGAGACTAAAATTGTCAACATATTTACTTGTTCAACTATGACTTTGCACAGCACTGAACCAGAATCTAAGTCTAATCTTTGCATAGCACTAAGCCAGAATTCTACACTTTGCTGTACCGTTTGGCAGAATCTTAGACCGAAGCCTCAGTTTCCCCACTTCTTAGCTCACATTTACAATGTTCTCCTACTCTCAATTTCATTTACATGGGATTCTTGGTCAAATAGCAAGTGTCACTCACAGATGTCCTCCTGGCAGCAATGTTTAAAGTTGCACAGCACCAAGATGAACTGTTCTGAGAAACGATCCAGTTAGAGTCGCTGTGGGCATGAACTCCTCTAACACTCTTGTAACTTTCCTCCCTGGCAAAAGTTAAGCGTACTACTACAGAGTTAAAAGGGTCAGATTTCCCACACTCAAACCCGTCCCCAAAGAGAAGCCTGAGTCGACGGTAAGCTTCAAAGGTCTTAAGAAGGAAAACCCTGGAGCTTTTCTGATTACCATCTGCTCCTCCGTTTCCCAGCGAGCAACAAGACTAGTTCTTTCTCATCGCTTCCCACATACTCACCCTATCAAAGTCATGAACAATCGCTGCTGGATCACTGTCTGAGAACTTTGGAACGGGCACGTCAATGATGGCTATGTTATCATCTTCTCGGATGTCAGCTTCTTCGGCAATAGGGAGGAAATAAGGTTCGACCGCGCGATCACGATTTTCGTTTTCAAAGTAACACATTTCACCACGGTACACCTTATGCTGAAAAGGCAAGGGCAGGGCTAGTTATTTTTACAGCAAATGTTGCTTTAAAACTGTGCTTCTAACAGGAAGCACAGGTGCGTCACACCTGGAGCTTTTATAAAGGACACAGCAGTTTTCATGTCCCAGTTATTGAAGGTTTCCTATTATGTGGTAATCCATTTATAATTACACTTTTTTTAATTCAGGGATGCCTCAAGAAAAAAGAACTTTCAGGTTACCTTAGGCATGAAGTACTTGTAGATGCAGGCTCCACCGACAACAACTCCTGCCAAGATGAACGCTAGACCCAGCAGAGTCAGCAGACATCTTCCAGATGAGTTTTCACCTCCATGTGTGGCAATTTCTGGATCCTTTAAATAAAGGGAGATGAGAACTTAGAAAGTGTAGCCACTTTGAATTTAAAGTTATCTACTGCTTCACCTTCAACCTATCATCTTCTACTTCTTTTAGGTGTGCAGTGAGAATTGTAAGTCAAGTATCATATAACAAGAAAACACATGAAATACTACTGCAGCATACTAAGATCAGTTTTCAAACAGCACTGAAGAGGATATTTTCAGTTTGAGGATGTTTTTTAGACAAGCCTTTATCTGGAAGCTATTTGAGGTGTAAGAAATTCAAATAACTGTAACAAAGATACAGTGCTGCAGCTGCAATAAAGCACAAGGAAAGCAAGATTTGTAGTGCAAGGTCATTTTAAGGAACACAGTGTTTTCAGGCCTCCTCCCAGAAGTCTATTTCCTATCCTCCTCTTGCTATCAGATGGACTAAGAAAACATTACTTTTCCTTACAAAGCTGGACTAAGAGAAAAAGCCAAGATGTAACTTTGACCAGTAGCTGGGGAACAGGCATCTGACACTTGAGTCAAACATTCAGGTTTTAGAACTCATAATACAGAGGTGAAGTCCACTATGGAAGAGAATCACTTGTCAGCTTAAGCACAGCTTCAAATTATGTCAAATAAAAACAAGTCCCTGGGGCATGTCCTACCTTGCAGCTTCAAAATACTCTTTCTTCCCCATCCAAGTCCCAGCAGCCTAAAACTTATCTCTTTAGGTAGTGACTTGTTTTTTCCCCCCTCTCAGTGTTCTCTCAAACAAGAGGACGACAGCATCCACAGGAAACTACTACTGCCATAACCTGGTGATGCCCTGTGTAATACTGACTGCAAAGTTAACCGTGGTGTCTCTCTGGTGAGTTGTAACACTCAAGAGTTCTTTCAGTGCCTTTCTAGACTTCCAGGTGAAGGCTCAGACAAGTCAAGCTGAGAGAACAGCAAAAGTACTGTCAAATACCAAACAATCTCAAGTGACATTCCCTTTGAGCAAACATGCAGTTTTCAGGTCTTTAAAACAAAAACAACTCCCAAAAGTTCAGCTGATCTACATATTTGGTCAAGCATGTCCCTTTAATGAGTTGTGACTCCAGTATTTAGAAGATCGCCTTCAAGACCTGCTCCTTCCATGGGGCTGGAAGAAAAGCTGGATTTCACAGCAAAAAAAAAAATATTTTCCTTCATGTTGTTCCTAGAGTCAGGAGCTAGATCTAGTGCAGCAGCTTCCATGGCCTTTCTCTAATTGGGTCCCACTATCTGCACTCCTGCAGAACACAATATACTGAAGTGACCTGCCACTTCAGCGATCACAACAAGCCACAGTATTATTACAAAAGCTGCACACATTTCCATGCTCAGCAAGATACAGCAACCTAAAAGTCTAACGCTTCAGCTATGCAAGAACTGAAACAAAAAACAAGCTGCTTTGTGAAAGTCAATACTCCTACATTCCACTCTCGCATCCTCCAAACAGAAAAATGTTGGTTCAGCATGACATAAGCTGCTACAACTGGCTAGTTAAGCATCTGTCAAAAAACCAAACTAGTTACAAGCCAGAATTATGCCATGTTTATTTAACATTATGCAAAACCCACCTTTCAGAGTTAGCTTTCTTTTGAGATCAAGACTAATTCTGTTCTCTTCATGTTCTGCCACCTTCAGCTCCACCATTCAGTAACTTACTCATCTAGCCTGTCATTACTTGAACACAACAGTGTGCAGCAGGTTTTGGCACCGCAGATATCCTAGTGCTTGGATGATGTCGACATCTAATTAGCTATACTTGCACTAGACGTCTTTCAAACAAAGCAAAGGCATTCATCATACTAAGCAGCAACGTAGGCAGCCTGAATCTGAGAAGAGTTGACAGAACTGGTAAGAGAACACGAAACCAAGACTTCGCTCCAATAGGTTACAAAGCCTCTGCTCAAAATAACAGAAGTCATAAAAAAACCTGCAAAGCTCTGCAGTAACAAGCAAAGCAAACTGGCATTAGGAGAGGAGAAGAAAAATCACTTGTGTTAACATCTGCAGCTAGCTCAAGAGACACTGTTGACACAGTGAGCTCCAAGGAATCTGCAGGGAGAGCATTCTGCAAGCTCAAGAGTTTTGTGCAGATATTCTAGGGGACTCTTATTGTGCTGTTTCAGCCAACATTAGCCATTAAGCTTGTTTGCTCTGCACAAATATCGCAGCAAAAGAAGACATTAACAAGCACTAGAACAAGTTTGTCTTGGAGTAAAATCGTGAACTTGATGTTTACACGCAAGTCTAAGCCCTGAAGTCAGAGTGAAGAGTTGTTAAAAAAACACATACACACGCACAAACGTGGAGAATTTGTGACAAGTATAACAAACAGCACGAGTAGCTTCTAAATTGAGAAGAGCAGCTATCATGAGAACAGAAGAAAGGGTGTTAAGCACATTAGGCTCAGAACTTGCATAGTAGAGGGCCAGGGCCAGTAAAAACATCTATTAACAAGTTGCCCTAGAAGTAGCTGATGAGTCTGTCCTACAAGAAAATAGCCAGATTAATGAGACACTATCAAAATTTAAACTAGTCCTCTATCTACACACTGTTTCCCTACTTTCTCTCCCTCCTTTTGATCTAGTAATTCGGTGCTACTGTATTAACTGTGCACACATACAACTCCTACAGCCCACAAATCACTGAGCAATAATGACACCACTCTGCCTCCTTCCCCTTTTAAAGGGAGACTATTCAGGTGCAGCAGAGGCTCTGTAGACTGGAAGGCAAGCTGCTTTCCTGATTACAGCTTAGAAGGGAAAACAAAAATAAAGACACTGGAGTCCAAGTCCACAGGTACTTGTTTCTCTGTTTTGTGGTTTTGGTTTGTTGTTTTTTTTCTTAATAACCCCACTCCCTGATTACAAATAAACTCGGTCCATCCCATATTCCTCCGCCTGAGCTACTGATTTACTTACCTAGACACTGATCTTCATTTGGCTAAGAACACCAGCAGTTAAGCACGGTATCTTCAAAATAAAGTCTCCCATGGATTTGGAAAGTTCAGTTCAAGTCAGAGACACGACAACTCGTTAGGAAGGAAAAGCCAACCACAGGGTACTTACCCAGGTTTCTATTTAAAACCTTTTACAGCAGGTTTCTTAATTTAAGCCAGACACAGCAGAAGCCCAGACACCTTACCGCAGCGCTGCCTACGAGGGTTTCAGCGCAGCGGAGGACGGGCCCTAACCCACTCCGTTTGCTCGGAAGACGCAAACCAGCTCTTCCCGAGGAGACCGAGCTGCCGCCAAGGGCACCGCGCTCTCCCCGGGCCGGAGCCGAGCCCCGGAGCCGGCCACGGCGCAGGGCTCCCCCCGCCTGCGAGCTACGAAGGTTTAAATCCCCGTCAGGAAACACGGCGCTGGCACGGGCCCAGCTGCGAGATAAACAGCCGGGCCTGCCGCTGCGTGCGGGCCCGCAGCTCTCCCGGGAATGTCACGCCAGCCCGCAGCTCGGCACCGCCCGGGCGCCCCGAGCACGGCTGCGGTGAGGAAACCGCAAACCGCTGCGGCGCCAGCGCCAGCTGGGGCCCGCTCAGACCCGCACCGCCCGGCGGCCCCTCGCGGCGGCCCTGAGGGGAGCGACCCCCCACCCCACCCCGCCGCAGACCCCAGAGCCGCCGCACCCCACGCTGGAAGGCTGCCCCGCGCCCGGGAGCGCGGAGGGGAGCAGCGAGCGGCCCACAGGCGAGCCGCGGGTTGCCCGCTGCCTCCGCGAGAAGATGGCGGCGGCGGCCGGCTTCCACCTCCCGCTGCCCCTCACACCGCCTCCCTTCGGCCCCGCTCCTCCCGCCGCGACCTGCGGAGGAGACACCCCGCCCCCGCACCTTATCGGCCACCAGCGCCTCGGCCGCCTCCTTCTTGGGCTCGTCCTTCTGCGCGAAGGGGGAGCTGAAGCGATCTTCACATGGCGCCGCCGCTGCGCACCGCCGCTCCCCGCCGAACAAGCCTGCGGGCGGGATGGGGGGGGGGGGGGCGGGGGGGGGTGTCCAGCCTCGCGCGCCGGCCCCGCCCGCGCGGGGCGTGGCGCCGCCGGGCCCCGCCTCCCGGCGGCGGAGGGCGCCCCCTGCAGGCCGGGCGGGGCAGCGAGCGAGCGCGCTCCCGTGCGGGGGAGCGGAGCGCGGCGCTGGCGGGGGGCCCGCGGCCCTTCTCCAGCCCCGGAAGCATCCGACATCCCCGCAGACAGCGGTGGGGAATTAGAAATGGGATGACGCCCGGGTGCCGTTACAGCGGGCAGAGTGCTCGACCCGAATGGGCGACGTGTCGGAAACTCCTTGGGATGAGACCGAATATTCCTTTCAGCTTCGTGCACGGCTCCTGCAGATGATCATGCGTACGTCTGGGACTTTGTGTTTTCCACCCGAGAAACTTTTTTCACCTTTTCCACCAGTGAAAAGGCGGCGCTCCAGGCTGCATGCAGGATGGCACAGGGATGGGGATATTTTCAGCCAAACCGCCTGCTTTCTCTTGTGAAACACAACTATGGCATCTTCAACAGCCAAGAAGACAGACGAGGCTTCACCGTTCATTAAATGTCTCCAAAGGGAGAGAAGAATAAACAGCCCAGTATATTAGACTGTCTGAAACAATCTTCACCTTCATATGGATGAAAGTCTGTGTCCATCTCGCTGGAATCTGTCTTTATAGCTCTAGAAAGAAATCTGGTTTGAATCTGGTGCCTACACCGTTGAACTCGTCCTCGCAGACAGATGTAATTAAACAGAACTGAACACTATGCAAATATTGCAACAAGTAATTCTTCCAAGAGTAAACAGAACGCAGTGTGTATTCCAGCATTCGAAGCGTGTCCCTGTTATTCTACAGATGCAAGGCCACTGTCATTTCCTTTCGAAATCATAAGTTTGCTAGGGCTCCCTTTCATGTTAATAAGAATTGACTTTGATTTCAGTCCGAGATGAACGAAATCCTTTATGTTTATTTAACCTGACTTTGTCTAGTAGCAGAAAACGCTTTTACCTTATTTTACCAAGAAACCAGCGAAAAATTAATTTTCGTACTTCCTAGCTTTAGCATGTTAGCAATAAGTTAAGCCATACTCCCATCGAGGTCCCTAAAACAGATTGAAAAACAGATTACGTGAGTCACCCGCATGGCCGCTGCAATATCTGTACTCTACAACCTGGCAGTTATCTATTGTGCGAATAATTTTCAGTACCTTCACCTAAGGTTGTTACTTCATGCTTAAACAAATTGACTTCATCTTCCAATTACCCAACACCTTTACTTGAAAAAGAACACGGAAACAAAACTGAAATAGACCCTTGTTTTTTCAAGATTGGTGTCTATACATCCTGGCTTGCCTCACTCTCTTACGTTCTGTGATCTGTTGCAAGGGAGGGACACACCTTGAAATACTGAGCTCAGATAAAAACTAAAAATAGAAAGTTTTTTTGACATTTGTTGGCAGTCACGGAATTTGCAGAACTGGGACTCTTATAAGATTCATTGTGATGAATTTTTGGTTTGAATTTCTATTTGTAGCATCACGGACAATCTACACATAAATACTAATCTATCTTAATGTGTTCAAAACTTATTTAAAATGTGCAGTGTCCAGGAGAAAGTAATTTCAATATGATCACACAATTTTTCCTGTCCTTACACACTTGCTATTAACTGTCAATTCAGGCAGGAACTACTCCTTCCATGTAAAGCTCCTCCTACAGTGCTCTGACTGCACTTTGTAGAGCAGCTGCAATCTGAAGTACCAGGTTTGGGAAGACAAATTCCATCCTGAGATGAAAAGATATAAGAAAATTCAGGGTTTTTTTGCCATCCTGATATCATCACTCTGTTCAGTTCAATAAATATTAGACATCTCCATGGGTGACTCCACCACTTCACCTCTAAGATGCTTTTCCATCAGCCTCTTAGTACTGGCCCAATTTCCTTTCAGACTTTTGCCATACGTTGACTGCAGTTTAGGCCTGGAAATCCCAAACATCTAAACAAATAATATGACATACTCTTTTGAATTCCATAATATCTCTGATTTTCTTTCTACTAAAACACCCTGAGTTTAGTTTGCTGGTATTTATTCTGAGATCATCTTTATCACCTCGAAAGGCAACAGATTATCCCCTTATCCTTAATTATCCCTTTAATCCTTCTGGTGTTTGTAGTGTTAAAGCAACACTGCTTAAAAATTTATAAAATATACGAACTAGATTGTCTTAGAGACTAGAGGAATTTGGCCAAAAAGAAGGGTGAACCAGTGTGCCATAGCAGCTATGATTCTGTTGCCTTGAAGCTTACTCACAAAGAGAAGCTAACTGTATTTCTTAAAATTGATGTGTACCACCAACACCTCCCTTTCGAGGGGCAGTGATGATGTCAGGAGCCCAGACAGTCTAAGAATATTAAAGAGCAGGGTTTATAAGGTGAGGTCGTATCTTTTGTTGGACCAGTCATTGGTTCAGCAGTTCGTGCCACTTGCAGCATCGTTTTGAGCAATCCTGCAGAGCGCTAAAACTAGTTTTTACCCTGCAGGAATTTTTAAAGTATTCTAATGTACTTTTTAGAAACCTCAAACACATTCACGTTTATGCTTTCTCCTCCTCTTGTGTAGAATATTTCCTTACCTTTGGGAACAACATGATGTCATGTTTGTCCTAGTTTGTAAGGCATCCTCAGACTTTGAAGCAGAAGGTGCTACGGATGTGCATCATCTTCAGTCATATGTATTGTTTGAGTTCCACCAAAGCTATGGGCAGGAGGGCTACAGGCTGGCAAGACACCTAAGCACACACTTTCCATTTCAATCATCGCTCACAGCTTAATGTTAAGCAGGTGTTTAAGTTTTGTGTTAGACTTGCATCCACGTACATAGCTAAGCACTGACGTGCATGTTCTCTTGGTACGAGCTCCATACTCTCGCTGCACGTTGCACGAGGGCTGTCCCCTCCGCAGAGCACTGCTGTGCACAGAGCATTGCCCAGCTGAGCCCCAGCCCAGCGTCAAGGCAGTGCACGGAAAGAAACAGTGATTAATACATGTAATTAATAACAGCTTTAACTATGCACTCTATCTATCAATTGGAATTTTTTATGAGTAGCGTAATTACTGAAAGCAGGACAACAAAAGGTAAGCAGTAAGTACGTCACGTCGGAGTGCTAAAACGAAAGAGAAACTACAAACTTTCTCCTTTGTGAAAGGAGACCTTCTCCAAGTTTGACGTTTCATGTTTATCCAGATGTCTGCAGTTGTGCTTTTTGCCTCCAGTCCCTTCTCCCGCTCTCTTGCTAAGATGCCCTCCTTTGCCACCCCCCAGCCTGTTTCCCTCACTCTCTGGCTCTGATATTCCCTGTCCTCATTCCTTCTCTCATCGGCGATGGACTCCTTTTGTGTTTCAACCTCGCTCTTGTTTATAAGGCTGTTGACGAGGGACCTGTCCGTATTTCAGACCGCAAAACCCTCGTGCTGAGAGCTGCCAATGTAAAGGAAAGTTTTTCCCAGGGGGTTGAGATGAATTTGGGCCCTTGACTGCAGATCTCTGTTTCTGGACAGCAAATGCTGTGTTTGCTCCACTGTCTTCCCCCTTCTTCCTGGTGTGGTTTTCTTCACTGCAGCACTATGAGATTAATATCTGTGGGAAAAAAAAAAAAAAAAGCATACATTACTCCCTTCTACTGATTGCTTTGTTAGAAAATACTGTACCAGGAATACCAGTTAAATGGGAAATAGCCGATTTATTTTCAGGGGAAAGTCACGAGTTTGTTTTCCTCTGTAGTGACAAACCGGGGGTGATGAGCAGAAAAGTGAGCCTGAAGGAGACGGAGACGAAGAGGTGGTTATTGGTTAAGCAACGATGTCAAGAGCACCAAGAGCACGTCCTCCGATGGCTGTGCTCCGGCTGCCCACGCAGCCACTGCCTCGCAGAACAGAATTCCACAAGAAATTCCAGTCCTCCAGAAAATCTGCCGAGCAAGCAGCACGCCCAGAGTGATCGGCAACCCCAAACGATTAAAGGGCCAAATTCGCCTGTGGTGTAACTGCAGTGAGGCAAGCAGAATTACACCAGAGATGCAGTAGGAACCCAGAGCCGTGGGCAGGTCTAAAAAAGCATTGCTAAACACTGTTAGAGGAAAACCAATAAACACTCCAAGCTCAAACTGCCTTCTGCTGAACTGGCCAAATATGCATTTTTGGACACCCCTTGGTGTTGGGGGGTGTCATCTCTGGTTCCTCCTTTTTTCCTTTCAGGCACATTTCCCCCAAAACCCACCCTGGCAGACGGCATGCCCCAGCAGTTCTCTCTCCGGCGAGGTGGGCTGGCTGAGGCTCCGCCGGCTCCGCTGCCCGGTGGCACCGTGCTGCCAGTTCACCTGCCGGGGGCTGCCGCAGGCGAGTGCCCCCAGACCCAGTAAGAGCCACGGGCTGGTCAGGGGCTGATATATGTCAGGCACTGTAAATGGGAAAGTGCTGGGGTTAACCCCACCCCTCCATCCTTGGCATTTTCTCTGTGTCCCAATCTCAGTTTTGCTGGTAAGAGCTGCGGGCTGGCATCCCAGCCGGGCTGCTGGAATGCAGAGCCCACACCTATGCCTGGCACTCGGCAGGCGCTGCTGCCATGGCCGGGCTCTTCTCAACAGCAGCCAAACAACCCAGCGTTGGCCATGCTCGTGACCACCACCGTAGTTTGAACATCGTGTAGCGGCGAGCACGGACACGGGTACGTCTGGTTTGGTGTGCTGAACTCGGCACACACTTGCCCCGCAAACGTGGCGAAGCCAGAGCTGTAGGTGCGCTGCAGTGGTGGGAAGATGTTCCCAGATCAACAGAGCTGTGTTGGCAGAGATCCCTCAGGTGCTGTCAAAACTGTGCATCAACTGGTGTAGCTCGTTTGACTTGTTGTGCGTGGGTTTCCTTTGCAACGTGCTGGTATGGCTGGGCACACAGGGGCAGCTCTCTTCTGGCTCCATGAAAACAGGACCTATAGAGACGGTACTCCTGAGCTACCTAAAGGATTGCTGTATAGAAGCTTCACCAACTTAATGTCGATTAAGTCTTCCAGTGAAGACGCAGTTCTGAAAAAAGCCAAGGAAACAAGAGCTCTGATTTGGTCTGGTTGTTTACATCCGTGTGTGTTGCACACACATCACTTACGTATTGAGTAGCTGTATCTGTTAATATGACATTAATAAAGGGTTTCTAGCTAGGCAACATTCCAGCTGGAGAGTTTTCTTATCTACAGGACGATGTAATTAGACACCCAGTCTGAGCACTGCGCTCAGAGGCTATAGGAGGTTTTGGAGCTGGGCTGAAAAATCACAGGTGGATCTTTCAAGGGCCTTAGCAGAGTTTTGTTGATCATGCAGAGGTATGTCAGAATTAAAATTGATAGTATCTAGTTAGTAAAAAAACTATACTGCAATTATAGAGACCCTTTTCCTGGAAATGGCGCCCTACTTTCTGTCACTTTTCAGTTTAAATAGAGCAAGTATGTATTTCAGATATCATAACAATGCAACTAATTTATGAGAACCTCAAAAATAAACTATTTTGTTACATCCCCTTGCCTACAGAACTTCAGGCTGTTAATGCTGGCCGAAGTCAACCTTGTGCTTACCTTTGAGCAAGAACGCATTACGAATTTTTGCAGCCAGCTGCACTGCCCTTTTTGCTTTCTTTGACCTAAGGAAATAATATGAACTTTCAAAAAAGAAGCACCGATGGAAAAAGAACCTACCTTCACCCTCACGGGCATTTTTTAGAATACAGGTGTCCCTTTTCATCTGTGCGAAGCCTGTACTGTCAAAAATAGAAATACCGCAGAACACCTGTCCTAACAGCAGCCTGCAGTACGAATATTGCCAGTTAAAGAGATTGTTGCTTTTTTTTCCCTGCAGATTGTCGGAGAAGTGGTGCAAGGGGGTGCAGATTTTGTGTTAAGGAGCAGAACAGGTGACAGTGGTATCCTGTCAGGGTATTTATCGGCGAGGTTGCGGCGAGTGCTCCTGGGTGCAGATGAAAGGTGGTTGTGCAAGATGCAGGCTGCCGAGCCCAGCGTGCCTTTCCTCTTTGCAATGGGGAGAGGAGGAAGACTCTGATCAGCCACGCACAACCACACGAGTTTCCTCTTTGCAGCGCAGAGGAAGAGATGCTGTCGCACAGACGCGAGCACGTCCTCACGCAGAGCAAGTATAGTGCGCATACGAAACGTTACGTTGTCAAAATCCTAACGGAATTGTTAATTTTTAAAAATGGATTTGTTTTGAGAAGATGGCTTTTGGTTTTAAGGGAGGGGAAATCTACTGTCTACAGCAGGTTTTACTGCAGGAGGTGTTTTCTGTTCGCGTGGTAGATCCCACATCGTGATAGGGGAAATAACTTGTGGTACTTTACTTTCCTGTTCCAAGAAATCTCTTCGTACTGAGGAGACACCTGGTGACATTAAAAGTCTTCGATGAGACCCCATGTGATGCTATTTTTGAACGTGTTGGCTCTCCAGGTGACAGCAGAGTGAATAGGAAGTTTTGAAGGAGTGGGATTAAGAAATCCCTAAAAAATGGTAGTTTTTTTCTATTGCATTTTTGTACGAAGCCTCCCCGTTCAGAAAGAAAGTCTTTTTAAGGAAAACAATTCAGGATATATTGAAATCTCATCAAGTTAATGTGAAAGACATGTGCATTGCCCTGAATTTAAGATCATAGAAACATGGGAATGTTTGTTGGAAGAGAATTCTCTTGTTTTTCAGTACAACCTCCCACTCAAAGTGCACTATCACCAACATTAGACTGGGTTTTGTGTAGCTGAACCTTGAAAAGCACTGAGGATGGAGACTTCCCACCTGCCTGGGTAACCTAATCCAGTACTACACTATCTTCCTACTGATTTTTTTTTTCCCTAATGTCCAACTTGTGTCTCCCAAGCCACAATTTGTGGCCATTGCACCTTGTTTCTATCTTCTGGAACTGCTAACAGGAGGAGTTTGGGTCTGGCGTTTCTGTAACTGCCCTTCAGATAGTTGTGAGCAGCTCTTCAGCCACCCCTTGGCCTCCTCTTCTTCAGGCTAACAAGTCCAGCTCTACCAGCCTCTCACTGTAGGTCAGGCACTCTGGGTCCCTGACCGTTTTGCTGTCTCTTCACCGGGTGCTCTCCAGTGTCCCTATGTCCTTCTTGAGCTGCAGGATGGTC
Organism: Tauraco erythrolophus; assembly: GCF_009769465.1. Lineage (NCBI taxonomy): Eukaryota > Metazoa > Chordata > Aves > Musophagiformes > Musophagidae > Tauraco > Tauraco erythrolophus. Next base: position 1,811,662 of record NC_141477.1, read on the forward strand.
CCACACCATTGTAGTAAAGCTGAAGGCAGCCTCCAGGTCTCATGGAGTAAAAGAGGATGAGAGTTTCCTCCATCCTAATGTGGCCCAGTACGTGGTCTGCCTTGCTGAAGATGAGAGCATGCTGTTGGCTCATGCTCACCCTGTCATCTGCGTTCTATCAATGCAATAAGTGCTTCAGTCAGACCAGTCGGTCAATATTGAGGTGGACAAAGAGGAATATTCAACTCACGGCAGTATTACCTTACCACTCACAGTGGACACAGTGATTAAGTAAATGTTCTGAGTTTCTGGGTCATTTAATTAGTATTTTAAAAAAACTAACCAACCATATTATGGACGGATTGGAATGTTTGCACCCAAAGTCCTGTCTTGGCAGTGTGGGCTCTGCTCCTTGACACCATTTCCATTCCTTTCGTACCTTCAGGTCTCTAACTCTAGTGGTGAGGAGGAGGTCACGGTCCTGCTGCCCTAGTTCTAACTCTCGGCTCTTCCTTGCTGTGCAACTGAGTGTATAGGATGAAGGTTTCCAGGAATGCGACCCTTTTGTCTGAGTAAACAAATCTTCTTCTGCAACTTGGAAATTTCTTAAAATTTTAGTAGCTCTTTCTAAGTATCAAACGTTTTTGTGCTCGAACCCATTTCTTGGAGGTGGCAATGCAGTCACCCTAAGGAAGAACCGTGCTGAGGCAGCAGGGTGTTTACTTCCACTTTTCTAAGGATCGTGTCACAGAGAAATGCAGTTCTCAACAGTACGGGGCAACGTTTCGTTTTTCGGTAATGCTCGGATAAACTAGGAACCAAATTATGACCCAGCTTCGTGCAGCAATAATCTCGAAATCCTGTGTTGGGAATTCACAGAGGACAATTTTCCCAAAGACCTAAAGACTCTTTACAGACTCTTTTCTTGGGTTTTCTAATATTTTCCAAAGAAATTCAAACTGCTTCCACTATTTGCAGCCTGCTGCTCTTGCTGCCATGCGAAGCGGTGACCACATGCCTGTCGTGCTCAGCAGGAAAATTAGTTCACTCTCAGCACTACTTGGGTTTCCCATGGGGCTGTCAGGAGAACGATGACCTTATTTCTGGGTTATTTTCTTCTACTTCTTCCCAAGTGAATGTTCTCATTAGTGAAGGACATGATCTCCCCTACTGTGTCCCCTTTACTCTGTGTCGTATGCTGGAGGTCTGGAGATGATATTGTCTTGAATCCAAATTTAACCCTGTGACAAGTGTGCATCACTGCTATCCTGAAATTTAGCTGCTTTCATTTGTCAGTTGGATGGGTTTGCTGATACGAAAAGATGCCCCCTTTAAATTAATGACATTAGAAATTCTTCCACTTGTATCCTGTATAACCTACTGGGAATAATAAATATGCAGAATACAGCAAATAGATACGTCTTTAGAATTGCTTGTTGAGAACATGCTTCAATTTCTTGGCTGAGTTGCTTTTCCACATTAATTAGCAGAACTGTGCCTGATTCATTTCAAGACTTATTGAAAATTACTATTATCTGAGGCCAGTTTCTGTTCGATCACTGTACTAGGAGGAAAAGGTGCAGCCTCAGTCCTGGTTTCCATCATGCAGACATTGGAAATGGTCATTCCACTAAAGATATTGCACAAATTATTGTTTTCACAATAAAGTTGCTCATCGTGTTTTAATCAGTTGGAACAACAAGACGGGAGGGGCTGGGAAGGTGCTGGGCATGGGAAAGAGCTGAGCGGGGCAAGAAGAACCAGTGACACGAGAGGGAAAGTGGTGCAGGGCAGCACTAGGGGAAGGAAGTATTGCTGTAATGTGAAATCCAGTGCTTTTTAAAAATATTCTACCCTTTGGGTATCTGTTCTGATCCTATTGTGGCCCCAGGCAGCGTTGGACCGAGGGCAGTTTCGGAGCCCTGCCCGTGTGAAGGAAGCATCCTCAGGGTGCTCAAGCACATCGCTGTCTCCTTGAGTCCCTGTCTGACCAGCAGGCACTGATGTTTGCCGTTAGAAAACAGATAAAGGGAGAGAAATTAGTTACAGTGCCTGAAAACGGCGATTTGGGTACAGGTACAACTGAGTCATCGCTTACAACTGGTTTGTTTTTTTTAAAAAGGAGCTGGAACAAGAAACCACACGAAAGGGTGTTGGCTTTTTATTTCAAAAAGACAAAGCCCTCTCTGATGGTGGAGCTGCTGGGCGAGGGATTGCCCAACGCCTGGACATGCCTGCAGGAAGCCTGCCTGGTCCTGCCGGTGCGGGTACCCCGTCCCTTCCCAGCCTCCTGCAGCATAACCGTGTCCTGAGCTTCTGTCATTGACTTATATTCCACACGAAACACCGGCCAGGTAAACCAGTCACCCACCAGTTCTGCAGAACGGATGGCAGCAGACCGAGTTGCAGAGCACTGGGAAGTTTGGAGTAGCGGAACCCAGTATTGAGTTGACGGTGGCAATGGATGTGCTGATCCAGCTCCTTGTTCTCTCCACTCAGACCATAACAAGAGGATGGGGTTCAGATCTTCTCTGCATCCGAGATAACGTGATGCTAAGAGTAGGGTTCAAGAGGGAGACCATTGATCCATCCCGTTCCTTTGGGATCCATGCACAGGAGGAGACAGGAGACTGGGGAGAGGTGTGATGATGACACTTCGATACTGTCTGCAGTTCCCTGGTGCCTGGTGGATAAGCTCCGTGAGACTGTGGGCAGCTGTGCCCTGATCCTGCTCACCTTACTGAGGACAATGGTCCCCAAAAAATAGGTGGCACCACTCTCCTACAGTGAGCCAGGCAAGCCCTGGCTCCCAGCGAACACAAGTGAGGAGGTTAGTTACCAGCTTATTATCTACTCAACATTTGCCAGTCTGCCTTCCCCTCACTGAATTTAGACATTTCCTTGTTGCTTCTGGCCATCAAAAAGTGCCGTGGAGGGCACGGCGAGCCTTATCGGCCCCTGCCTTCTGCTGAACTCCAAGATGGGTTCAAAATTTGGCCCTTTCTCCTTCTCCTCGCTGGCCCAAGTCCCTGCAGGGGTGGGGACCGCTGGAGCTGTGCAACTATTGCTCTCAGGAGTGACGCCCCAAATACAGAAAGTTGTTTTTTTTTTTCCTGTAAAACCCACTTTTGGAGACGTCTTTAGAGTTCAAATGCCCTCAGAGAAAAATCCAAACCTCACTTATTTTCCCAGTATTTCCACAAAACTTCGACTAAAAAAAAGAGAACAAACCACCAGAAAAGCACTGCACAAAACAAAAAGTTCGATTCCCCCAGGCTGGAGGGAAGTGAAATCAAAAGAGAAATTAAATTTATGCACCCAGCTTTACGTTTGGGGAAGTGCCTGTTGACAACAGCCAGGGAGGAAGACGCTGCTGGGATGGCTGGTGCTCTCAAATTCTGCTGCTGATAACAAGTGCTGGAGCTCAGTAAATATTTACACTGAGAATTTTCTATTGCTCTTCCGAAATAACTGTGGGCTGTGTGACTAGGGCATTTTGCAGAAGGAAAATTGAACTGGAAGGTAAATGAGAAAAAAAAACCCAGCCTACTGCCTCCCAAACGTCTTCCTTTTATCCCTCCTTCATGCCTCAGCTTTTCCAAAATGTGCCCTTTCTTCTGCTGTCACGTCCTCCCAGAATATCGCATGGTATCAGAGTATGAGTTCTTACCAACAAAAAAAAAGCCACATTGTTCAACATCTTGCTCTACTGAGTTATGCCAGAGTGGCACCTATTTTGTCAGAGTCTGCAGAGTTTCCTCATATCTGACTAATAACAGATGATGAAAAACATGATTCATTGAAAAAACACAGATAATCATCCGAGAAAATTAAACACGGGCATTTAAATGGGCTTTAACTTTCTCAAGTAACAATCAAAGCGCAAACACATGGTTTAATCTCAAAGCTCCATCTTGTGGCACAGTAAAGCAAATTCACTTCTCGGGACATAATAGAATCCCAGAACGGTTTGGGTTGGAAGGGACCTCAAAGATCATCCAGTTCCAACCCCCCTGCCATGGGCAGGGACACCTTCCACTACACCAGGTTGCTCAAAGCCCTTAATTAATTTGCCCTTCCTGGATTTCCACTGGTTCTTCTGTGACAATCTCACGATGCTGTAACGCTGCGGATGGGTACATCGAGCCTCATCCAAGTGGGAGAGGAAGGGGGGGTGATGCCAGGCAGGGGGAACGTGTTTCTTGCTGTTTCAGTGATATTACAGCTGATATTGCTGTATTAACAGCAGCCACACGGGCATTCCCTGCCCATCTCCCACGGTCGGTGACGACGGGGGCTGCTCACTCCGTACGATTTAACACCCTTGAACGCCCAGAGCAGCAGACAGGGCTGTGAGAGTCATGAAATATCCCGACTATCCTGATCTCTGAGTATCCACGTCTGACACAATTGTGCTTGAGCACATTTATATGAAAAATCTCTGGCAAAAATGTAGGATTTGGCATTCAGTTTTGGCTGGCATCTCTCATCTGGCCTCGTTAAGTCCTTTGTTTAGAATTGCACCAGCGGTGCAAGGCATGGCAAAATTGGTGTTGTTATTTATTTTCCATCAGTTAGCAGCAGTTCTGATTAAAAAGTGAGAAGGCTCGTGCCCGGGGTCCTTTGGCCACTCTCTCCACCATTAAACCGCTGCGTTATTTCTATAAAGGCCGTCGCTGGCGCCGTGCCCGCTGGCCCGGGCGCAGGCGCTGGGCAGCTCTGCCTTCACCAGATAACCCGTAGGTTTTCCGTCGGGCGGCGGGGGCGGAAGGAGGACGGCTGCCTTATCTTCCTTCCTCCGTGCAGGACTGCGTCATCGTGAGGTTTTTTTGTTTTTATTTTTTTGCTAAATATAAAGTGAGGCTGTTTTTTTAGCACGTGGCAGCTGGCAAGCTGCCCGGGGCATGTCCTGGGCAGGAGTAGGAGGCAGCTGAGGGTGCTCTGTGCCTGCTCGGCCACCCAGACCAGCCTGGGACATCCTGGCTGTGCCACGTCGGGGGTGTAGGGGCAGCTCCTGGATGGGACTGTCCTGGCTGCCAGTTTTATCCTGGTAAAATTATTGTTTCTCTTTCGTGGCATCTCCCAAGCCATGTCTTGGGGCCCCATGTGGGTGTATGTATCTATATGTTGGATATCTCTCTGGTAACAGCTTCTGGCACGGTTGTGAGCTGAGCACCAGCTCTCAGACCCTCCTGCCTTCCTGTGCCCATGCAGAAAAAGGTACCAGTGAGTGCACGGGCAGCTGCTGCCTTCGCTGAACACGTGGAGAATTATTGCAATTTTTGGGGAGATAATTGGTTCAGAAGCATTTAACAAACCGAAATATCGTTCTGCTCCATGCCTTTTTATTTTTTCCTGTGCCAGCTACAATGTCGAGTAACTAATGAATGCAACATGATGTGGTATTAGGTTTAAAGCAGTATTTTCCTCCTGCTGTTGCTTACATGTTGGTTGCACCCTTAATGATCTCCATAGGAAATATTTACTTTGAGGAATTTGGTTCTAAGCATGCCAAGTGATCAAAACCAGGCAAGGCAGGGTTCGCTCTCGCATGACATCAGTATTTCCTGGAAAGAAACAAGAACAACAACAACAAAAAAATCTTAATTTCAAAATTAATCCAGATCAGCTTGAAAATCATCTTGTCCTGATAAATGAACGCTCCGTTCTTTCTCAGGCAACCTAATATTAACTGTTATGAGAGTAGGAACTCAAGGAAGAATAAACACTGGGAAAAAGGGAGGGCTGTAATGGTGATGCTGGTAGTGTCTACATGCAAGTGTTAACGTATAGCGTACGTAGGGGTGTTGTGCATATATCCCTACAGCCACCCATTTGGGCCAGCTGAAACTGGGGGCTCAGCCCTGAAAAGGGGAAGCAGCCATCTGGGCAAAGTCTTCTTCTCAGGGCAGTCTCCAGGTTTAGTGTCCTCCAGTCTTTTAAGCAACCAGGGAAACAGCAGCCTCATAACTCGGATGTTGCTTCAGGTGAAAAATTGCCCCACTGCCTGTTGTCGCTTCTGTTGCTTCACCCAAATTTCTGACAGACCCAGTGACGAAGCAAACGGTGCCCAGGGGAAGGCGGCTGTGGGACAGCGTTTCCGTCGCGGTGTGATGGAGCCTCTTCGTGTGCCGTAGAGGCCGAAGGAAACCCATTTTGTCAGGCCACAAATTTCAACCCCTTGCGAGCCCTCGATCAGCGTGGCCTGGGCAGCGAGGGCGAACCCCTCACCACCCGTGGGCAGTGTGCTGAGCAGTGGGAGAAAGGCTTGGACAGTTTTCTGTTACTTAATTTGGATGTTTTCCTTTGTGGGTCTTGATTTATTCAGCCAAACAGAATCATAGAATCCCAGAATGGTTTGGGTTGGAAGGGACCTCAAAGATCATCCAGTTCCAACCCCCCTGCCATGGGCAGGGACACCCTCCACCACACCAGGTTGCCCAAAGCCTCATCCAACCTGGCCTTGAACACTTCCAGGGATGGGGCAAGCCACAGCTTCTCTGGGCAAACTGTGCCCGTGCCTCACCACCCTCAATGTAAAAATACCTTGATAACCCCAAGTCAAACATGCAGGAGCAGGACTTGCCATAAGAAACCTCTTAGATATGACCTAGAATGACTTTTTAGCATTAAAAATGACACGTATAAAGGTCTAACAACAGGAATGAGAAGGGGGGAGATGCACAGCTGACGTTACCGGCACGGCTCAGCTGGCACCGCTCTCCAGATCCGCTGGCCTTGGCAAGTGTCCTGGCGAGGGCAGGGGAAGGGTGGCACAGGGCTGCTCATCTAAAAACACTGGGTTTGGGGTTTTTTTTTCCCATTTGTTCGCAGTCTGCTTTGCCCAGGTCCCCAGGTCTTTCCTCTGGAGCCCATCCCCTGCCGCACACATTCCCTCACCCAGCCGGAGCTCAGCACCTCTTCCTGGCTCAGCTGCCAACAAGAAGCACCGGTTTTGGCAATGTGAGGAAAAACCCTGGCTTTTCCACCCTGGGAATACTGCGTACACTATTCTGTTTGGGTCATTGCTCAGTATTTGTGCATAAATGCTTAATGACTTTTTTTTTTTTTTTTAAATACAAAAGAAATCCTTACGCAAAAAAGCCTACATCAGCGTGGACTTACATTTGAGAGAATGGTGTTGGTCCTTAATTCATCTTTTAGTGAGTTTTCTGCCCTGTGACTTACCTGTCTTCTTTATCTGCTGCTCCCCAGGGGGAAATATCTGCTATTTCCCTGTGCTGCGTGGAGCCTCTCAAGGGGTCCCCATGCTATCTGCAAAACAGTTTGCAGTTGAATTTTATTAGATTGCCAATAAACCAGCAGGGCATAATTACACACCAAAATTGTCGAGACTTGAAAGCACAGTGATCACTCCCTTGTTCTCCGTGAGCTGTAACTCAATGCAAACCCCTCTGTCGTTTTCCATTTTCTAGTTCTTTCATTCATTCCTGCTGAGTAATTAAAAATGGCTTATAAATAAACACAGGGGATGATTTCCGAAATGTTCCGTATTTGCTTGCAAGGCTGGTACTCCTGTCATTGGCCCACTTAAGTGGTTCTGAAAGATTGTGTACAGGTTCCTTTCACAATGTATTTGAAGTCTGTAATCCTGCTTAAATACACAAAAATAGGAAGGATTAACAAACTGCCACACTGAGGCCAAAAGAAGACAGAGCTAAAAGCAATCAAGGGGCAGCCTATCGGATACATGAAATAAATTGGGGGAAAAGTGGAAAACTGTCAACAAAAATAATATGTTATGGATCCTCAAGCCTTTGTGTTTATGCTAGAGGAAGCCTAAAATAATCTGTGGTTTCTGATGCTTGATTTAGTTTTCCACAAGCCTAATTAACACCAGATTAAGTTTGCTGCCACTATAGTTTATTGCTGAGACTGACAAATACTCGCTGTTTATTTGTTTTCTAAAAAAAAATGACTGCAGGCAGTAACAGTACGACACAGTTAATAAGCTTGAAAACAATGCTGTAACATTCATTTTCATAAACTGAGTTGAGGAGAAACCCCCCTGACTTTTCATATCAAATTCCGGCCCTACAGTCCCTACGAAGGGAAAAATCCCATTGATTGAACATCCCACTGGTTTAAGACACAGCCCTGTGAATTTAAGCTAAAAATTAAGCGTGTGCTGAAGCGCTTGGCGGAACAGAAATGGATGGCATCGTATGTCTGAAATAACTCACATGTGCAAAGTGAGGAGAGAAAACCCAGCACCACGTGCACCAGCCCATCATATGGACATTTTCTGTGGGAAACATACTGGGGTGGGATCAGCCACCCTGTGACTCCGTCGATCCTTTCGGAATCGTCCTTGGAAACACGTGCTCCATCCGGACGGCTCCGTTGGGGCTCCTTCTGGCCTGGGGCTGAGCCAAAAGGCACAGCAGGAGGGTGGAGATGCTCAGGTTTTGCCTCGGGAGAGGCCAGCGCTGCACGATGCTTACCCAAAAAGCCTTACCCTTACCCAAAACCATCCAGCTGACACCCGATTTTCTGTATGCGATATTCACGTTGACAAAAGAAACTCCAAGCAAGCAGATCAGCAGACCCAGTTTTCCCTGGGCAGCCTTCAGCCTCCATCCTCCTTGTTTGTCTTTGCACTTTTGAGATCCTCCAGCTGCTGTTTTCTCACTTTTTTCAGCCCGAACCACTGCTGTCCCGCCGAGGGAATCACCATTCCCCAAACCGACACAGCAGCTCACACCCAAAGTGCAAATTAAAAAAAAAAGAAATTGAAAAATCTGTGGTTTTCTATAAAGCAGTGCTGCCAGATTTTCCGATATTCAATCCAAGTTTCTATGAAATAAGTCTCAGGATGCTTCTCCTGAAGCACGTGGAGGCCGGTGACCATGTACCATCACCTCTTGCTAAGAGAAACCCACTCAGAAACGAGTAGCTGGTGTGGGGGACAAGGAGGAGACAGGCAGTTAAAGCCTCCCTGGGGATGCTGAGCTCCAGGTCCAAGTTCGTGGTAGCTCATCAGGAGCTCTGATGCTTTTTGGGGGCTGCGCTGCACTCCTGGCAGACCCTCAGCCTCTGAAGAAGTCATCCAGGTCGAGGGAACAGGTTATATCCGTAGGAATAAAACGTGGGCATGGATGGGGATGAGCAGGTCAGGCAAATATGCATTTTCACTGCAAGTCAGAGCCAACATAGTCACCGAGTTTTCATCCTTGAGTCTTCATCTCCCTCCGAAGCAAAGGCCAAAATATTCTTGCCTTTGAGCTGACCTGAATCGGGCTATTTTTGGAAAGGCTGAGCAGATAACGTGACTGTTTAGTGACAGAGCCGGCAGCTCAGCTGGGAGATAAACAGAAAGGCATAAGCCAGCTCAAATGTCCGGATAAGGGGCAAATGTCAGGATTTAGTGGCATTCTGCTCTTTATTATAAATCACACTGGAGTGTGACACTGGCCGAGAGGAGCCCAGCCGCCCAGGGACGGCTCTCACCTTCCCAGCCATGAGAAAGGAGGTGACACCTCGGAGCATCCTGCATCTGGACACTCGTGGTCCCACCGGCGCCATGCCGCCATCCTGCCACCCTGAATGGCAAAGGGCTCCGAGGAATTGCACTGGAATGGAAGAAAAATACTGAAGATTTCTTTTCTTCTCACTCATGTCAGGCTAAGAACCTCGCTGCCAAAGCCGTCACGATATTTCAGGTGTGCTGGGGAGCAGCTATCGCAGCACTGCGCTTCGTCGCGCCCCGTGATGTTGTTCATTTTGCTCAGGAGCGAGCGAGACTGGCTTGGGGCTGCCGAGCTGGTTGGATTTAATAACACACTTCCATCCTTTCTCAGCCCGGGTTTCTCAGCCTGCTGTGCAGGATTTATGGTGTAAGTGAGTTACTACAGGGTAACATAATCCCAGGGCGAACGCCAAGGAGGAATGATGTGTTTCATATGGCCAGGGAGAGCCCACCACGGGCTGGGGCTGCATCTGCAGGTGGCTGCTGCGGCAGCGGACGTGATTTCCTTCAAGGCAAGGAAAAAAAACCACACTAGAAGTCTTTTTTCTGGGTGTTTAAATCATATGTTTTTTCTTGAAGGACAAGCGCCAGCGCCCAGCGCTGCTGGTCTCCAGGTCAAAGTTGCTTTCTTCTGCTCATCCTTCTCAGCCATTGATGGACCACAGGGTCTGAGAGCAGGATGCAGATTTTCCTGAGCATCACGAGGTCAGCAACGCCTCGGATAAAAATTGCCTGTTGCAGAGTGACACGTTTTTTTGGGACAACATCATGTAGACATCCTTCACACAGATCTTCCCACCTAACATCACTCGCTCGCCACCGTCCATCGTCCAGAACGATCCTTACGCTCAAACTTTCTCTGTTAATTGCCATGGAAATTTGATAATTTCATCCTAAAAGAGAGTTGGGGAAAACTCAGGAAGAGCTCCGATTACTGAAAACTGGAAAAAATTAATCTTGATTAAAGCACTTCCCCCACGAAAATACAGACCTCCTGAACTTTGCGGAGGGCTGATTGCGCGGAGGCTGCTCTTCGGGCAACGGCGAACTGGACTTCTGCCACAGTTTCTCTGCAACAGTAGAGTAAAAGAATCTAGCCATCAAAATATAAAAAAAAATAATATCTTTAGAGGTGTAATTTAGTGGGTTATTGGCACGGCCTGGCTGCAGTTCCCTCCTAAGGGCAAGTGCCAAAATATTCACATTATCCTGCAAACGCAGAACGGCTGTAAAAATGCCCATCAGCTGTCAGCACCCATAGAGCTTCTCAGATGGAAAAATAGGACTTGAGCATCAAAAGGTTGGGGTTTTTTTTTTTGTGCCAGCACCAAGAGAAGGAGCAGAAGAGAAAATGGACTCTGTTTATTTTGCATTTTTAAGATGAGGAGGCAGAAGTGCTCTACAAGAGACCAGTGTAGTACGGATTTCTGTGTTCTCTGGCAGGTCAGGTTCCCTCTAAGAGAGGATTGGGGTAGGAAATGCTGTAAATCACCTTCACAACATTTAAGCACAGCTGGAGTTTGCATTTAAAATCAAACTGTTGAATTTGTTTTGGTTTATTTTATTTTATTTTACTTTATTTTATTTTATTTTATTTTATTTTATTTTATTTTATTTCATTTCATTTATTTTATTTTACTTTACTTTTATTTTATTTTATTTTATTTTATTTTATTTTATTTTATTTTATTTTATTTTATTTTATTTTATTTTATTTTATTTTTATTTTATTTTATTTTATTTTATTTCATTTTATTTTATTTTACTTTACTTTTATTTTATTTTATTTTATTTTATTTTATTTTATTTTATTTTATTTTATTTTATTTTATTTTTATTTTATTTTATTTTATTTTATTTATTTTTATTTTATTTTATTTTATTTCATTTTATTTTATTTTACTTTACTTTTATTTTATTTATTTTATTTTATTTTATTTATTTTATTTTATTTTATTTTATTTTATTTTATTTTATTAGTTTCATTTTGTTTTGTTTTGTTTCGTTTTGTTTCATTTCTGTTAATTTCATTTCCTCCTTTAATTAAGTATTTTTATCATTTCCTTCGAGACATACATTTGCCTACGTGTGACAGTGGCTCTTCCCCAGCACGTGCGACATTCCCACACATTCCCACTCTCGCCTACCTCGTCCTCACCCGCTCCCAGCCTTGGCACTACAGATGCTTGAAATTATCCGCAGAGGCAGGAGGTGAATGCAGAGTTGGTGGTTCCAATTTGTAACCCCCAAAATTGTCCTCTTGAAGACTCGCCTCCGAATTTCTCCAGCCTTTCGACACTCTGTTCAGCGATCGACTCGCGGCGCAGCAGAGCACACCCCACCCTTGCACCCAGTCCCCCTCAGCAAAGCAGATTTAGGGCATCATTATGCAGAAATGTGCCGGATTTGCTGGGAGGGAGCGGACGTGACCGGCTGGAGCAACCTCAAGGTCAGTTTGGACCTTGAGAGAACCCTTGAGTTAGGGATGGACCTGCTGAGAGGACCCTGCGGACGTAGCTCTGCAGCAGCTGGTTTTCTTGGCCAACCTGGGGATCTCCTCCAAGCCAGGGTGGTTGAACCAGTGAATTATTCCATCTCTTTGGCAGATGTTTCTGCAGAGAGCTCCGTGCTGCTGCGAGGTCTCTCCACGTGGATTTTGCCGCAGGACCCAGTTGCGTCTCCACCTTCCAGCTGCCCTGGAAACCAGAATAAAACACTGGAGAAAAGCAACAGGAACCCACTTCCATAGCTGGGATTGCTACTGAAAGTGAACATCAGCTTAAAACCTGGTGCTGCACGTGCTCCAGACCGCAGCAGGACCAGTGATGGGGTTCGTTTTGGTCTGTTTTGTGTGGGATGTGAGTTTTGTTGCCAGGTCATTTCTGGCCTTTGTTTCAGAGGAGATGCCTTTGCATCCTGCTGCTCAGCAGAGCCCTGTGTTTCTCAAGGTGTTATGGTTGATGGTGTGGATCTTCACAGCACAAGCCAGGTATTAGCTGCAGGGCTTGATAATCATTTGAAAAAACCTGTGTGCCACCTCTGATGTGGACGAAACTCCACCAGAAAACCACGCAAAGCTCCCAACGAAACAACCCCGTGGGCCAAGGCTGCTCGGATTCTGTCAAATCGCTGCTGCAGAACAAGGAAATAACTGGAAAAGTGAAGGATTAGTCCAAGGAGGCACATGTCCAGAGCGGGAAACACTGTATGAGGTCTTGGCAGCCCCAGCTCGCCCTCACTGCAGCACTTCCTCCAGCGACTCGACGCAACGACCTGGCTCCTATTAAACAGATGTTGAAAAGACAAGATAAGCCCCAACCGCTGCCTGCCCCAGGCAGTTCCTGTTACCCAGCTCGTCCTTCACCTCCATGTCTTGCATCCCTCCGGGTCGGGCTGGTTTCCCATGGGAGCATTTGCGGTGGAGCGTTGAGGAACGGAGAGAAACCTTCAGTCACAAAATATTTGTGTTTTAAAAGTTTTGGGCTGATTCAGCTGGGATCTATCCTCTGTCTCGCCTGTTGGGGCAGGTCCAGCTCCCAGTCCGAAACCCTTCCTCCGTCCTGGCCCCAGAGAGGCTTCGTGGCACCTTTCGTTCATCATTAAATGAAGCCATGAAAACAGAAGGGTAGCAGAAATCCCTGGGCCACGTGGCTGAGATCCTTGCCCAAGATGTGGAGCCATCAGAGGATCCTCACAGATGTCCTTTCCCCAGGGTAAACTCAACGCCATGAGTCTGTATTTCTCCTTTGTGCAACATTTTGCAGAGAGATATCCAAAGTGGGGGACAGCAGGCTGGATCTCCACCCAACTGTGGTGCATGGATACACGTTTGTGTCCATGCCTGCACTTGGACAAGGTCCACGTTAGATAAAGACCCCATGCACCATCACACAATAGCTGAAAAGCCGTTTCCTGCAGCATCACATCTTGTGTGAGGTTTGACACACAGAAGTGCATTTTTTCACTCTACTTTAGGATGCTGCTGAACGAGGCAGAGATGAGACATCATGGGTGAAGCAGACACATCAGCATGGGAAGGCTGAGACCTTCTACACCTCTTCTTTAGGATCTCTGTATGTCCCTTTCAGCTACCTGTTCCAACATATTTCCCCCTGGATACCACAAATCACAAAGATGGTCAAGTCCATCCTCCCTTCACATCCATGTCGTTGCTCATGGTCCATGCCATGGTCCTCAGCGGTGGCTCAAGACATCCCCTCCCACCTGGCAGCCCCTCCTTTCCAACAGCATCCCCCACTGCGCCGGGGGCTCCTCCGGTCCCACCGCACCCTAGAAGGACGTCTCCAAGGGGCTGGTGCTCCAGCCACGGCCGCTTCCCTGGACTTCATTAGTTCATTGACAGCGGTCAATATCTCCCTGCCTAGGAATGTATTTACTTAGAGGCACATAAGTAATTCATTTCTAAAATTGAATTATCTGACTAGGGAGATTGTGTGTTTTGATTGTGTAGCAGTACTTCTGAAACCGACTTAAAATTGATAAAAGCCAGATGGGAAGCGGAAACAGTCCATTTCATGACTCTTTAAACGTTTAAGTTGGTTAACCCTTGTACTGCACGATTTTTGAAGTCGGGGGGGTGGAGTGTGGAAGCAATTTGTTGGTGAGTTCTCAGGATGCAAAGTGGGACGTGAGTGCCGAGGGGGGAAGAGGAGAGTCTACGAGGACTCTTAGTAGGAAAAAATACTTACAAGAGACAGGTTTCACCTTGGGAGTTGTTACAGCCGGGAGAATTTCTAAGAGAATGGAGCAAAATCCCAACTAAAGGATGTTTGGGTCCCGGGAAGGTTCCTGAGGGTGAGGGATGAGCTGTAAATCACCCGGGCAGCCCTGGCCAGGGCTCACACGGGGACGTGGGGATGGCAAAGCCCAACCTGACCCTCCCCGGCTCTGCCGTGGCTCCCTCCGGCATTGCAGGCATCCAGGAGGTGGCATGGAAATAAAATTGCCGGGAAGCCGCCCAGAAAGAGGAGTAAAGTTGGTGCGACGGCGTCCCGCCGTAGAGGCGGTGAACAAGAAGACCCACCAGCTCAGACGAATGGAGCAAACCCACTAACTCACTTTATTTCTCTGTTCTGTCTTTTTTTATTGTTGTGTTGTTTTTTTTTTTAATATTCTATCCCCATTTGCCATCGGAGTATATCCCCCCGTGCCGGGCTGGATGCTGCCAGGGGCTGGTGCAGGGATTGTGCATGGCGTAAATTCCCGGCTTGACCAAGCAGGTCTAAGACTCAAACCCAAAACTTTCCAAAATATGTAGCAGTGCAATTAAAACCCTCAAATTCCCTAATAATTAAGGAAGAAGATGACGCTCGTGGTTCGTATCTGCAGCTGAAGGAGGGAGGCGGGTGCTGGGGCACCCAGACCTCTTCCCTCCGTGAGAAGCCTCTTAAATTCATTAACTCGATTGCCACTAATTGGTTTACAGTTCTGCTCCTGCCGCCTTCGCGTATCGGAAACCCGAAAGCTTTCCAGACCAAAATACTTCACGATCTTGGTTTCCATCTCGTTAATATTTTCCGAGCTGGTTTCCTGTTTTCCCGGCGCCAAAAACGCGCGTCGGCGAAGAGCAAAATAATTCACGTAGCAAATATTTGAAACAACTGTTTCTGCCCAGAAATTAGTGAAAACCTGATACTCTTTTTATCAGCAGACCCCGCTGCGATCCCTCCTTTCCCAGCAGGCGGGTTTTTATCGTGGGAGGAAGCCCGTGGGTTTTGGGTCCATAACTGGAATACCGGGGTCTGCTTCACTTTGAGAAACGGTATTTTCCAGATCTCGGCAGAAGTGGGTGTTCTATTCTCATCGGTTCAAAATATTTCATCGTAGGGCAAAAATAACAGGGAGACTGTTAAAGGGCAGGCGATGGGCTCCGGGCTTGGAAAATTTCCCTGTGTCTAGAGTTACTCCTTTCAGGGCTCAATTCAGCAGGGAAAAAAAAAATAAAAATCTGTGGTATTGTGAAAGGCCATGAAAGGAAAAACCTTTTTACCGGGGCACAAAGCCAAGGCAACTTTGCAGGCTCTGCGTCGTGCACATCCCGACAATTTTCTGTGTGCTTAAGCTATTACAGCTTCCTGCGCCCCGACCGATCCTGCTCCGCAGCTCCGGAGATGCAAACTCAGTGGGAGCTGAGTTAAGAACTTGGGAGTTTTGTAGGGCCGATGAGTAAAACCCAGAGGAAATCTGGCAGCAGTCCCGTTGGGCTTTTTCCCTGAGCGTCAACCCCCTGGGAGATGCTGGTGGCAGCATCCCTGGCTGGCACGCGCTGCCAGGACGGCTCTTGGGGCTCATGGGGAAGTTGAGTATTTAGTCAACAAATAATAGAAAAAATTCCTCCAAATCAGGCTGATTCACTTGATGGACTTGATAAACTGCAACATTTTCTATTACTTTTTTTTTTTTTTTAAATACAGGAGAAAAGGTAAATTATTTCTATTTCCTCAGAAGTGGCCACTTTATGAAACAAGAATCAGCTTTTTGAAAGAAAGTATAAAAAAGGGAGACGGTGGATTTTAACAGTACATGGAAATACTCTATTGTGCCAGTTTAGCTCGTGGTTGAGCACTTTGGAGGGGGCAGAGGGAGATTCCCATCTCCTGCCTCCGTGGGCAGCCACATCTGCAAAGAAAATAAAAAAGAGGAAACTAAACATTTACAAACCCATGTTCCTCATCTCACCTTTCCCTCCGCGGCTCCACTTGGGTTTGAGATGCTTTTGCAGCGGGTGAAGCAAGTTCCTCCCAGAGAGGGCTGGCTGCCAAGCAAGGGAAATAAAATAAAAATAAATAAAAATAAAATAAAATAGAATAGAATAAAATAAAATAAAATAAAATAAAATAAAATAAAGTAAAATAAAATAAAATAGAATAAAATAAAATAAAATAAAATAAAATAAAATAAAATAAAGTAAAATAAAATAAAATAAAATAAAATAAAATAAAATAAAATAAAATAAAATAAAATAAAATAAAATAAAATAAAATAAAATAAAATAAAATAAATACACTAAATTGAAAAAATCAAGGAACAAGTGATAGGGTTTGCTGGTCAGGGGCCATCTCCGACAGAGCCTCAAAATGTAATATTAGGATAAGTGACTAATTTGGGACAAATATAACCCAAAACTGATGCAGCTTCACCTCCTCCAGCCTACTGCAATAATCAATACAGCTTCAGAGGGAAAGACAGAGAAAATCCAGGCTGGTCCTACGAAGTTTTCATGATAATTTTTTGTTTGAGAGATTAAATTTAGTGGAGTTAATCCTGATTTACACTGGCAAACCCAAAATCAGGAAGAAAAAGACATAAAGAGGGGAAGAGGGAGAAAAGAGGAATAATTTTAATTGGAAAGAGAAGAACTGGCCAAAAAGCTCCTACAACATGAATGTAGTTTTAGGAAAAATCTGGGAAATAACAATAACCCCTTTTATCCCTTGATGCTCCAAGCACTTACTGTTAATACAATTTGATGAACAAGCCATTTTAGCCAAATATCGCAGTTTAACATAAAAAAAAAACCAATAAAAGTTAGTGATGCTTAAAAAAAGACCAGGCAATGAAACCCCAAAGATTTCACCGCGTTTGGATTGAGGGGATGAGGGAGGAGGAGGGGGAGAAACGAGCCGCCCGCTCTCCCAGCCTCATCCAAGCTCCCCGGGCCGATTCCGGATCAGGATCACCCCGCATTCCCTCCCGGTGTCCTAAATTGAACCAAATATTGTAAAAAGCCCCAAATGTGAGATAATTGAGTGGAGTATTTCGGTGCTGGGCAGAGGCTGTGGTGTAAATCCAGCCCCGAGAGCCGAGTGCCCGGGCTCGCTCTCCGCTTATTGTCGTTCTCCGGATGCACCTACCCCACTTTGCGTGGAAAAGTGCTAAATCACTCCCTTTGGAAATGAAATCGGGAATATTTTCTTTTCCCTCTGTTTTGTTTGTTTTTTTTTTTTTTAACACAGCTTAAAATATATAATTTCAGAGAGGTGTCTTATTATCAATTGTTTTGTAAAATATGAATTAAATGACAACAGGAGTTACCTAAACCTACGTAGTCACCGGCTCTCAGAGGCAAATATTCCACCTTTGTTCTTCGGGAACATTAATGAATTTTCTACATTCTCCAGTAAAACTTTTCAGCGCAGGAGCTGCAAAGAAACAAACCCAGCCCAAGGTCTGTCCCTGCTGCCCGTCGCCCCGAGAGCTTCTCCTTCTCCACAGGACTGGATCCTCTTGTTTAAATTTAAAACTCGCAGGTCTGCTTATTAAGGCACTTTGTCTCAGGCAGATGAAATAATTTCTTTATGGGGGGAAAAAAAAAAGAGAGAGAAAATTAATTTCCTTCGCTCTGCTCGAGTTTCAGAGGAAATTCCACGTTATCACTCTGGAGAGCGCCCGCAAAAGAAAACAGGGAGAAAGAAATCTTTTTTTCCGATCATTAAAAAAAAAAAAGACCATCTTTGGGATTCACCAGAAAATAGGATTCACTGGAAAAGAGCAAAATAGGGTATTTTATGTGGCCATCTGCTGGGCTGACCCTCTGATCCCCCACTGTGTGCCTGTGCCAGGAACACTCCTGTTAAAATTCACGGACAACGAGCGTCCCGAGGAGACAGGGCCATGGAGCGAGTTTCGGATCCAGCAGAAGGTGCACGGTGCTGCTGAGGAATTGTCTCCAGGAGGGATGTGGAGGCTGCAGAACAGCACAGTCCTGCCCCGAGACAGCAGGTGGGGACTCGGGGCTCAGCTGCGGCGTGTTCCCAGCAGTGTGAGAAAAACTCCACTGTCCCAAAGTGTGCGTGGTGCCCACACCACCCAACAGCCTGCTGTCAGCACCCCCAAACCCTGGTGTCAGCACCCACAGACCCCAGGGTCAGCACCCCCAAACCCTGGTGTGAGCACCCCAGACCCCTGTATTAGCACCCTGAAACCCCAATGGTAACACCCCCAAGCCCCGGTGCCAGCATCGCCAATCCCATGTTACCACCCCACCATCCTGGCGCCAGTGATGCTGGCACTGTGGTTGTCGCCGGTCCAACGCGGCGGCGAGTGGTCCCGGCACCCATTGCCACCATTGTTAATCCCAGCATCCATTGCCACCATCATTAATCTCAGTGCCCATTGCAACCATCGTTAATCCCGGTGCCCATTGCCACCATCGTTAATCCCAGCATCCATTGCCACCATCATTAATCCTGGCACCCATTGCCACCATTGTTAATCCCGGCGCCCATTGCCACCATCGTTAATGACGGTGAGGCCGAGGGGTGAGCTGGAAGGACTGAGCTCACAGCAAAGACCCGCTGGAAGCAGGATCGACCGAGAACTAAAATGTGGTGATTTCAGCCCAAATGAGAGTGAGACCCTTTTTTTCCTGCTTACCTGCCTGCCACCCTCCCTCCCCTCCCCAAAATATTATTTGTACAGGAAAACACGTCAGATCATTCAAACTCCTTAGGTTCACCCTGGCACAAAGTCCCTGCTTTTCCTCCAGTTTAGCCATCCATGGTTTACATTTTTATCACTCAAAAGCAGGTTTCCACCCCAATTCCCAGTCCAAGTGCCACTGGCTCAGGAGACCCTTGGGCAGTGCCCGGCTCCGGCACATCCTCCCCCCGAGTCTCTTTTTCTGCCTTCTTCCAGGGAACCAGGACCTGGGTGCTGGTGTTCAACATCGGGCCGTGATAGGAAGAGGTCTTTGGAAGTGAATTAATTAATATCCTTCATTATTAGCCCTTAAAAGCATCTTTCACGCTGGCCCAGGTGTCAAATGCAGGAGGCAGAGCAGCTTTTTGTGGGGTGGCTCATGCAGGAGGGTACCCCGGAGGTGCCACCGCTGGGAGCAGAGCCCAGGGCCCGGCAAAACTCAGTCACGTTTGCACAACTGCTTCCCATGGAAGCAAATTGCACATGACAAGTATCCAACCATGGTTTACACCGGAGAAAAAAATGGCAAATAAACATCCACTCTGCATGAAGGGCCCTCTTCAAGTCTCGGAAACTGAATTGTGCAGGATGATGAGCGTTGGCTTCCTGGTGTTGGGTGCACCAAAACCTAACGTTGAGCTCTTCCGGAGTTGGTTTGGGGATGGAGGATGGAGGAATTGCTGATCCACACTCATCCCACGTCTCCTTGCATTTGGAGATACAGCCTCGGGGTGTTGTATCCATTGTTGTTAATAACACCCATCGCATGCACCCAAACCACGTCTCGGTTCGCGCGTCCAACTGTTTGGGCATCCTGTGCCACGGACCGTATGGGCCTCGTTTGAAGCCCCTCCGCGTCGCAGGGGTCCATGTGCAACTGATAAAAGCCAGTTTGGGGTGGATGGGGCGGGGGGGCACCGCTCTCCAGGCGAACCCAAGAAGGACGCCCTATATGTTTTCTAAGTGCTAAACCCGAGGGAAATTACTTCATCAAAACCCAATCCAGACCCCAGTAATGAAGACTGTGATGTAGCCAGTGTTCAACCATGTTGACTTTACAGTACTGGAATTAATCCATCTGCATTGCAGCTCGGTGAAATCATTTCCAGCCCGTAGCGGCTCCGGGGCTGACTTCATCCTCGCAGCCCCAGATGCAGAGCCCTCGGAGGCGAGGGAATTACGGAGACGACCGAAAGGCTGTTGGCTGCGCACGGTGACGGCTGTCCGTCTTCTTAGGGGGAGGATGGCAAATTTTCCGTAGGGACAATCGGGACCCCGCAGCTCTCCGAGGCTTTTCGGTGGCCGTGCGCAGCGTTACGCTCATCTGCTCCCACGGCTGTGCTTCCCGCAGGGCTGGAGACAGGGGGATTTGCTGCTCCGCTCTCCCTCGATGAGATTATCCAATTTTAACCCCCATAAAAATCCCCGGTAATCTCACCGTGACCAGGGGTTATCCCGGGCGCAAATTCAGCCCGATGCTATCGGCCGGATCTCGCGCTTCCTTGGAAAGGCGCTGGGCGAGCACGGGGGTTTTCCCCGCTGCAATCGGTCCCGGCTGCAGTCGTGGTGGCAAGCTTTTTCTCTTTTAAAAATAGACACTCTGGGGATTTTTTTGTGCTTTTCGCAACAGAAAAATGCAAGTGATGGGATGCCCTGGCTGCGAGTGCCCTCCTGGGAGCTCATCCCAGCTCACGGAGCTTCTCTCCGGGGCCAGCGCTTGGAGAAGCCGAGAAAAGCAGAAACCCCTTCCAGGTCTGCACATGCTGCCCACCCCCTTTTCACTTCCTTTTCCTTCATCCTGTACTTTTTTATTAACGTTTTCTCAGTAAAAAATGCAATCGCCTTTTTCTTGGTAGTTGCTATAGGGCACACGCGCGTTGGCTTCCCGTGAAAACAAGGAGTTTCTGGGAAGTGGGAAACACAAACCCCGTGATTTTGGTGCAATGGAATAAAACCAAAATCCGGCAGGGAGGGATGCTGACTCCTGGGGAAGGCAGCTGAAGTCCCCAAGCTCTCCCTGGCTCCGTGGCTGCTGTCAGAGGCCGGGGTGGGCAGGGGGTGGGTGATGCCCCAGGGACCCCCTGGAGGTGCCACCGGTGGGGCTTGTCCAGCAAGAGGGTCCCCAAGGCAGGGGGGTCTTCACCTGAGTGGTGCACCGCTTGTGCCTCTGCAATGCTGGGAAAATCATGGAAATCCATTGATGTTCAGCCTTCTGAGGAGCTTCTTGAGCTGTTTAAAGTCACTGGGAAAGCAGGATTTTAAAAATATATATAGAAGGATAAATGCCTTCTGCCAGTGGGGGTGCGGGCACGGGTGCCGCGGTGCACGGACGGGCGATGCCACCTTCCCCAGGCTGGCTGAAAGGCCACAGGGGTTAGGAAAAGTGCAAAATGGGGCTATATCCAAAAGGATTTATCAATCCTTATGTTCTTGCGGGGCTTTTTGCTGTCTTACCTAACCCCCGTCATGTGATTTAATTAAGTTTGTTTAATTTATTTTTTAAAAAAACGCATGTGGGACTGGTAAACTTAATTAAAAAGAAACATTGTTAAGCAGCCCGATACAGCTATAATTTGATTTAAAGTACTGGATGACACCAACATTATAAATGTAAACAGATATGCCTTTTTTAGGGAAAAAAAAAAAAAAGAAAGACTCTAAATGAGTTTAAAATACTTCTTCATTGGCAGTGGGCGTTATGAGCCGGGGTTAATGGCGAAGTTTTTCTCCCTCCTGTTCTGTCGCTGTAGGGCTCTTTTCAAGTGGGGTAAGAAACGTTTCATCCTCAAACAAATTACTGCTGGATCATTTGTACTTTGTGTTCTGCGCATGAGCCGGGAGTCGACACCTTCGTTCACGTAACGCAAAATCCCGACTGCCCAGAGCTCAGTGCCAGAGCTCCCAGGGACATGAGGGAGAATTTAGATTTGTTCCTGGAGTCATCACCTGGATTTCAGGGGAGAAGCTTCCACTTCGCACAAGTCAAAGAGGAAGAAATCATCATCAAAACCTGTTTATAAAACTATTACAAACGTGGCACATGTCATGCGATATGATATCGCATGGGCGACCTGGTGTAGTGGAGGGTGTCCCTGCCCACGGCAGGGGGGTTGGAACTGGATGATCTTTGAGGTCCCTTCCAACCCAAACCATTCCGTGATTCTATGATTCTATATAATGCATAGTAGCACGCGATGAGCGTTGGATTCACATCTCTTTCGGATGTTTTTCTCTAACGAAATCCAAGCAAGTCCACCTGCTCGCCCTCAGCAACAGACGCTGGAGTCGGTGGATGCTTCACCCCACTCCTGTATCCCACACCAGAAGGTCTGGACATCCCCATCAAATCCTCCCAAGATCTCCCTGCCAGGGCCAAGCCAGGCAGTGCCCAGAGATCCATCATCTTAAGAGAGAAAAAGTTCTTTGGAAGTGTGAAACCCTCCCCCAGAGCCCCGGCAGGTAGCACCGGGGCCGGGTACGGGGTCCTTCGCTGCCCCCAAAGCTGAGCCGAAGGACGGGGCTGGGGGCAGGAGCTGACGCTGAACGACCCCAACTTTCCTCCCCACCCATCGGCTGTTGGCAAAACTCTTTGCTAATTCAATACAAAAGTGAAAAGGCTTTTATTTTTTTTTTTTCCCCAGCAGCGAGGTTATTTTGTGCGAGTTGCTGAGCTTAATTTTTTCTCTGGGTTGTTTGCAGAAACGTTCAAGGCGGGACGGGAGGTGGCTGGATGATGGGAACCGTGACTTTACCTTCAGAGCTAAGGGCAACCCCTCCCTTAATGATCCACAATCCCTGAAACCACTTACTGGTTTTGCCATCGGCATCTTTCCGGAGCTGGACAAACCCATGGGTGGAATGGTTGCACCAGTGCAAGGTTTGCACAATCTGCAACCGGAAAATAACGGAACAAACGATAAATATTGGGACGGTCACTGAGTCTGTTTTGTTGTGTGTTTTCCCAAGCAGCAGACATAACTGTTCTGATGACACGAGGCAGCCGTTTGCAGTCAGCCTTAATTCGATTCCACTTATTTGAATTTAAAAAATTAAGACGTATAAAAATCTTCATTGAAAAGATGGCAGGCATTATACATTCCCCTTGATTTTTTTTTGCCTGTTTCTTTTGCCTATTGCCTTTTCGCCTCCTTGCTTTTAAACCTCCAGCAGATGGGAGGAGGACCCAGCCGACGGACGCAGAGGAAAAGCCGAGATACAGAGAAGGGAAACAAACCCCTGAAAGTAAAAAAATATCATTTTCCTTCTGCCTCACTCGATTGTGGAGATCTGAGATGCAATTGCGGGCACAGAGGCCAAGCCAGAGGCTGTTACAGGTTTTTAATTTAACTTTCTTCCTTTCAACTTCAAGCTTTACACAACTTTATGACTGAGGAACCGTCTGAGAGCTCCCTGCAGCCGCAGCAGCTCCGGCACGTGCGAAATCCCAGCGGGAAGTTCGCAGGTTTCCCAGTAGTAGAAGGTATTTAATATTATTTGCTGAATGGAGTGCTTGATAAATTACGGCTTTTCTTTTTGTCTTGCAAATTATTCACAATGTGTTCTTGATTTTTGTGGAAGTAAACAGACCGAGCCAGTTTTCAGGCTCGGGTTTGTTCGCGCAGGCGGGACAGACTGGAATTTGCAGACTGGTTTGTGAGAGCAGCCGCCTTCCCGGACTGGGCAGCAAACCCCGTGGCCCCGGAGCTGAGCACGGATCTCACCCCCCCTTTTCCATCACTAAACTGTATTTGTCAGCCATGGAGACAAGATACATTTTTAAAAATTAATTTCTTACTAATCCTATTTGCATTTTATTGCTGATATAAATTACGGCGTGAAAAAAATCCCGGTGCTCGATTTGGAATATTTATTCCGTACGATTCGGTGGACTATGGATTCAGTCCATATCTCATGGCTGTATCCTGCATTATGGTAATTAGAGGATAACACATTTTTCAGTCCTCTTACCTCCAAACTCCAGCTGCCTGGCCAGGGCGATATGAAGCCGGATCAGCGGCCCCAAAGCCGCAGCTGGTCTTCCAGACTGGGAAACTATCTCCACGAGGCAACTGGGATTCATCAGCTGCAGCTGACTGAGCCCCGGTGAGCAGGAGAGTTCCCCTCCGTCGGGCAGAGAGTGCCGGCAGTGTCTCCCGATCCCATCTCCCCACGGGATGCTCCGGCTCTGAGCCGGGGGACGGCGGTGGTCCTCGTGCAGCTCCTCACTGGTCCCCATGCAGCGGCTCTGGGCAGCACTGGGTGAGCAACAGTAACGACACCCGTCACGAAAGCTCATGAAATAAAAGACTTTTGAGCTCTGCCCTCCAACAGCAAAGCAGGGCTGAGACCAGAGCTCCCCCAGCGCCTCAGCCATTCCCTGAATTTGCCGTTTCTGAGGACCGGGAATTGGAGGATGTGCAGAGCGGAAGCGTTTGGTGTCATCAGCTTCATCGTGATTTTCAGTCAACTGGATTAATTCCGTTATATATGGAAGTGCTTTAAGTTTGTGGAATGTTGGACAATGAAAGCGAGCAGATGCACGAACGTAGGCAGAAATCCAGAAAAATCTATAGTCTGTCTCCCTACAGCTTATAGAAACTCCCCTGCCCCTACACGTGCTATATCTGCTACGGGGTCTGTTGGTGTCAGGAGGAAGGGAAAGCGGAGGGAAAAGTCAAAGAGCTTCGGAGCCCACGGGGCGACCCCCGAGGGGCTGCGGCTTTGGGCCGGGGCTGGAGCAGCTCCTGCCATGCTGCCCCAGGTGCTGGAGCATCTCCTGTGGCCATCGGCTCCGGGGAACCTCCCTGGGGCTTTGGTGCTCTGACAAAAATAGGAGAAGTTTGAAGACTGCTCGTTGTCAGAGGCACAGGGCATGGTTCACGTTCTGGGGTGAGATGCGTTTTTCAAAAGGTGTTTTTTCAACCCAAACTACTTTTCCTGGCAGCGTTGGAGCCGTCCAACCTGCTGCCTTTGGTGGCTCTACCACAGGAGAAGCCAAACCTGCCCTGTCCCTTGTTTTAACGCCGTGCTCAGCCCCAAGCCCTTCCAACATGGGGTTGCCAATGAATTAATAAGATATTTCCACGCGAAACATCCCCCAGGTTCCCCACAAAGCACTTGTGCAGACGGAGGGGCTGTTTACTCCGGTAACTAATGGGCACAGATGGACTTAGGCAGCACTGAAAGGTAATATCACCCCAAAACACAACCAGATGTGCAAAAAATACACAACTGTTCCGCGGGTAAATCTTGCTGCAGAGCCAGAATCACACTCAGCTGCTAGTTCCAGGTCTCGAGGGTTAGGAAGAGGCAATTTTTTTACTCATAAGCTATAATCATAACTCAGACTTCTGGCCAAGAGTGGCAGGGCAGAGTATGAACGAAGGCAGATGCTGTAGATCAAGGGCCTGATTTGAGCTCCCAGGGCCGTGGTGCCCAGAGGCACAGTGGTTATGAGGATTTCTGGGCTCTACCAGGGTCTATTCTGCCCGCTGTCAAGGCTTCTCAGGGCTGTTATTGCCATACTCCTAATTTTAAATTGCCATTTATCTAAAAAAAAACAACAACCTGCAAGGAAAGGAGCTGAAATCAAGGTATTGCACGCAACAAGGAAACTTATTTTGTTCCCTCCAAATCTTCCTCTTCTGCAGCGTGGGCTCCAACCGAGGATGCAAAAACTCTTTGCAGATCATAACAACCCCGGTCGGAGAGGAGGATTTCACGTTTCAGATAGGAAGATCTTTCCTCTGACACCTACACTCTTCACTTGCTTTGATCCTGGAGACCTCAGCAAGAAAACGCCAGCTGGTAAGCACTGGTCCATGTCCACAATGGCTCTGGTGAACCCCAAGCTGGCACAGAGCAGGCTGGAGAAGCACCACGGGGACAGCGCTGGAGAGGGGTGGCAGATCCTGGGGAAGGGCTCAAGGAGCCCAACCATGGGATGGGGCACTGAGAGTCGAGGAGAGGGTGCTCCTTGCAAGCCAAGAGCCCCGTTCCCTGCTGAAAGCCAAGAGATGCTCGGCCAGAGCCAGCTCCATCCCAAGCCTCCCACCAGCCTTCCCCATCCCGCTTTGTTTTTACATTACTCGAGGACAGAGCTTGTGTTTCAGAGCAAATCCCCTGCTAATGTTGCTGGGATTTGAATTTATGGCCATGGGAGGTGCTGAGCCACCAGGCCAGACGGTTATTTGCTAATTTTGACGGTTTGCAGCGGTTTTTGCATCTCAACAGAACTGTCCATGTTTGCAAACAAGAGAAAGCCACAGGTTGAACTGTTTCATATATCAAACCGTTGCATGGTTTTCTTCTTCCCTTATTGAAAAAGATGGTTTGGGTTTGGGCTGTGTAATTCACAGCCCGCAGCCTGTGACCCGGTGCAGCCAGAAGGAAATTTTGGAAAGGGAGATAATACCACGGAGACTGATTTTCCTCTTTTCTGAGCTGAAATTCCTTGTGAAGCTGAAGCTTGTTGACCAGTTCAACTGAAGCTGATTTTCTTCTGCTCCAGTGACACCAGCCATAGACAGGCTTCTTTGACAGACTTTGTACAGTGTATCGCGATATACTTTTATACAGCAACTACACCAACATGCACGATCACATCAACTTATTTTGCACCACTCGGTGCTATTGGGTGGCAAGTCAATCACATTTATTTATTACTTTAAAATTAAACCCAGAAAATAATATCCGTCATCCCTGAGGGGTTACTTGCAAAAGCAGAGTTTCACCCAGCCTTGCGGGGCGAGTTCATGCGGTTTTAATTTCAAACACAAAGAATAGATAGCTTGGCTGGGGGGTGACATCACCCTCCTTAGAAAACTTCATGTGATTCTTTCCCTTATTTTCGAAGCTATTATTTTACATATCTGCCGACTGATATTTGTATTGGCAGATCTCAGGAAACATTAAGATTGTATCTTTTCTGTTTAATTTCGAAAGTCACTTCCTAACCAAAATGCGACCTAATGACTCAAAACCATACCGATGCTTTGAAGATCATAGAATCATAGAAGTGAAAGCTTCCTTGCAAACCTTTTGATTTATTGTCCTTCTCCCCAGTACATCATCCCTTCCAAGCTTTTATCCCCATCCCTCTGTATTTGCATTTACAGTGGTAATTAGCCGCAATAACCGAGGGTAGAACAGCAAAACAAAGCCGATTTCTCCGCAGCCGGTCGATCTCCCCCAGGTGTGGGCTCAGTTTGAGGCCAGAGTTTGCATTTCTCTTTCTGGACTGGGATGGAAAAGTCTCAAACTTGTCTTGGGGTCGACTCCTCCAGCAAAGTGCTGGGGGTACAAAGGAATCAGCCGAAACCAAACAGTTGGAAAAGCACGTTGCACCAGAACTAGCGGGACCGGGGATAAATCACCACGTCTTGTTGGACCCACCTTCTCTAAGCCCAGTGAAGAGGGAGCAAAGCTCAGTGTGGACATCAGGATCTGGTGAGATAGAAGAGGGCGCCCCAATAACCTGCAATTTCCGCGTGAACAATAAAGAAACCTGAATGTCTCCAACGGGACTGATTTTCTAAGCCATTCTCCAGCGCAGGCTCTTGGCTGCGCCGTGAGAGGCACCACCTGAGACCCCAGGACTCCACAGAGTCCCCATCCTGGCCCAGACATTGCCGGCCATGGGGCCACCTCCTCCCAGGGCGTTGCTTCATTATGGAGCAAGCCCCGAGGCTGCACTGGCACAGCCTCTGCGGGGATTTTGGGAGGTGGCACGGGGGCAGGTGGGGCTGGGATGCCGCTGGGGCAGTGATGGAGAGGGGGATGCAGCTCCTGCAGCCCGCTGAAGGAGCGGCGGTGTTGAGCCCCAGAGCCATGGCCATTCCTTCAGGTGGGCTTTGCGAGCCCGATCCTGTTTGGGACAAGTGTTGGTACTGTGGACCCTCATCCTCTCTGGCCCCTAATCTTGGTGATCACGGGAGACTTTGGCCCATTTTTGCTTTCAGAGCGGATGATGTGATCGAGGCCATCAAGGGACCTTCCCCTGGCGCACCAGCACCCAGGGAATGTCTCAAGGTATCCAGAAGTGAAGCAAACCAGAACATAGGCTGTATTTTGCAAAAATAACATCACCTTCATCTTTAAAAAGGCTTTTTGCCCCCGGATTCCTACCTGTGAAAGGCCTTACTGCTGGTACAGCCCTGGTTGGGGTTCCCAAGGTCCCGAGATGCTCCATGGCCAGACCCTGCCTGGCCCCGGTGCTGAGGGGAGAGAGCAGGAAACGCAGCCCTGGGAATATAGAATAACTGAATATCAGCTTCTCCATAACTATTTTTAATTTCACTTCTCCTGTGTGGTTTCCCTGGCAGCAAACCGAGCCCCGGCTATCCGCTCTCTGTGCCCCACCGGCGAGAGGAGCAGGGGTGGCCCTGGGGACAGGGGGTCCCACAGCTCGTGGGGCTCACACGGGGTCACCCTCTCTTCCCCCGGAGCTCTTCCCTGCGGTAAAGGCGGACGGGATACGTTTTGGTGCCATTCTAAAGGTTTTCTCCTTCGTCCATGTGGTTGGTTTTGCTCTCTCTAAATCCCCTATTATTACACATTCTTTAAGTATTTTCTTTAAGTATTATGAGAAAAGTTCAACACGGCAGGAATTCTTTCCTTTTACTTGGAGCGGGGAAGGGGCCGTGGCTTGGTCTTATTTCTCTGCTCTGGAGAAACAGCGATGAAGGCAAGGTGGTGGGAAAGCTGCTCGGTGGGCTGGCAAGGGCTTCTCAGGCGGAGGTGGTTGGAGAAGGGATGGAGCAGCTTCTCCTCACTCTCACACCTCGCACCCAACCACCAGCTGGGAGCTGGGCTAGAAACAGTGACCTTAAAAATGTTCCTTGCAGCCCAGAGCCAAGAAATCTTGCTTTTCCAGAAACTACATGGAGGTCGTGGTGAGATGGCTGACAGCAGCCCCTGTTATGCCAGCCCAGCCGCCTTGGTGGTCCCAGCAAAGCTCTCAACGTGGCACGGGGCTGCAAGCAGAGCTGCTGGGAGAAAGTCCTCGTGGTGGCACGTCGTGTGTTGCTGCTGGCGGTGGTCTCGTCCTTACCCCACCGGCACGTGGACGTTGCTGGCTGTTCCTCGACTGGAGGAACACCACCAACCCTCCTCTCGTTGCAAAGCGATCCGAGTCCCCTAATTTGATTTAACTCTCCCCAAATGCTCTGTGTATTGTTTTTACCCCGCTGAATCATTTCCTTAAAGTTTAATCCCATTCCCTGTGCAGCCTTTTTGGGGGGCTTATGTATAAAGCAACATAACAGAGATTTATTTTAATACATCTTTAACTAATGCAGCACACGTGGCGGTGAAGAACCTCCTTAGCAGGAAGACCAACCAAGAGACTTCAGCACCGGCCGCCCACCACCATAAACTGGATGTTTCTTTCCCCAGACCTGTCATTTTTTTGCCAGAAAATGAATTCAGGATGTTCCCAAGGACGAGGATGGGTTGAACCCTGCTGTCACCTCCTGCTTCGGCCACCGCAGGGTGGGCAGCCCGAGGGGGACGGAGAGCCCACGCCGTCGTGCTGCGCTGGGATGCCAGAGCAGAGGTTTTCCAAAGTTCATTATGGGGCAAAAAAGATGGAGAATGAAATTAAAGCTTTGCTGTGGGACTGGACATTCGAGAACGTAAGGGAAGACAATCTCCTAAGCGCTGTTGTAAGCTACTACAGGTGTTTTCTGCCAACATTTACTGAAGTCTGCAGGAGTTTCTGTTTTAAAGATTGTATTTTAGCAAAAGACATATTTGTTAATCTGTTAATAAGTAATTAGTTAATAACTCATATGAAGTGGTAGTTACATTTACAGAAATTAAAGTGGGATATTTGCAAATTCCAGTTCCCATAGAGCCCAAACCACATTATTTCAGCCCACAGAGGGTTATTCAGCTGACGGTCACATCCCGTCCAGTTGCAGCCTGTATATTAGCCAGAGCATTTAGTAATGGTTTTATTCCAGCTTTAACATTCTCCCACAACAAACCTTCCATCCCTTTCCTTTATTGATAGCACCAGTTCTTTGCAGCACACTGTACCATCCGTAAGTTTGGGGTTTTTTTGTCTTCCAAGAAAATGATACTATTTGCACATTGGAATATTCGATATTAGCTTGCCTTTCTTCAGCATCAGGTTTATCCCTGTTTAAGGCAGGACATTCATTTATATTTACAACATGACAAGAAAATAGGCTGGGGTCTGAAAAAAATAGATTATTTGTTTGCTAATAACAGTAAAGTTGGGGAACCGAAAAAAAAAAAAATGCAAGCTGGACTGTGAGTCCTGGAATAAAAAATTAGTAACATGTGCAAACATGGTTAAATCAATCCTAAAATATGTTTTTCCGGGAGAGGAAAGATTTTGGGAAGGGAAGATGCGAGGGCAGGTGTTGGTGTCACCAAGGCCGGGGAGGGGAGAGCCGTGGGGACGTGCACCCGAAAACATTGCTGAGTGCAGCCCACGTCACCCACATTTGGGGGGGGGGGGGGAAGAAAAGCACCCACAGCCGGTTGTGGCCGTGGGTACGTGGCGTCGAACGCGGCTGCGTTACGGGAGTCGGGGCTCGGCCGGTCGCACGCGGTGTCACAACTCTCATTAGAAACTGCAGGTTTGGAAACCTTGTTTTTTCTAAATGCTAAACAAAAAAAATCAATATTTTCTTGCTAACAATTTGTGAAGCAGAGAACAAACAACGCTTCGAGTTTATCCATTAGAACCGAAAATGTCCAAGCACCAAACCTATAATTGCAGATTTGTATAAATCTACGACATATCAGGTGGAGATATAAAAGAAGAAAGTATTAGATGCATAATTAAGTGCAGGTGATATTAAAATATTACCCCCAAGCCACAAGTCATTTTGGGTTTGCTTTGGATTTGTTTTCTTTTTTTTCTGTTTTGTTTTGTTTTGATAAATGCAAAGTTAATCTCAGCAAAACGGAGCTCAGCTTGAACCCAATTAAATCCCCTAAAGTGGTCAGGAAAGTCTGTGTTTGGAATTTACCTGTGAGCTTGAACAGATTAATGGACAGTATTATAAGATCGTTTTCAAGTTAAGCAAACATTTCTGGCGTATCGTACAACACGCGCTTTAAAATTAAGTTAGTTATTCTGAACTTTATGCCAAGTGCTTATTTGCTGGATTTTCTGATGACGGTAATACGTGACATACCATCCCATAATTTGGTAAAGACAATAAGATTACAAAGCCCAAGCGGGGTCTGAGTCAGTCTTTGACAGATGAAAGCTCTCCAAGTCCCCTGAAAACCCTTCTCTGACATATTAATTTGACCTAAACCCTCAAAATGTTCCCGATTATATCATCTCAGTTGGGCTTTATTTTTGTTTTATTTTTCATTGTAGGAAATTAAAAAAGGGTTGGTTGATCCCTGGCCAAGTTCTTGAAACGTGTCGCAACGCTAAGGAAATAAAAGATTACTGGGAATACTTTTTAATAATATGTCATGTCAGCAGAGATAAAGGTTCACACTTGGTGCCCTCAGCTGGCTCCCATCAGCGTGGGGCAGCGCAGCGGCTTCACCTGGCTTTGAAATCACGAGCTCGTGCTCTTATAATCACCAACACGTTTACAAAATTTAGTTTTTTCTTCGTAAGAAGAAATAAAGATCTGCCTCAGCGGAGCTGCTCCTGCCCGGGGTGAGGGCAGAGCACGGTAACCTCCCCTCCTCTCTTCCCCTGCGTGTTCTCTACCCACTTTGCACCCCAATGGGTGGCATGTCCCAGGAGATGGGCATCAGTGGAAGCGAGGAGTGGCACGGGGACAAAAGCACCGTTACAGCTCAGATTACCACACGGCACAGCTGGTCTCCGGATTTTGAGACGTTTGGTGAAGGAAGGTGAAGTATTGTTACCCTCAACAGCAGTTATAGCAAAAGTTAATCAGCATCAGCCTCCTGGAAGGCCACACGAGGGGGTGCCCACACTCCTGCCAGGGTCAGGGCTTGCTCCTCTCCCACGTAGCCCCAGGTACACACCGCTCTGCAAACGCCTGGGGAAGCAAATTCAAGGAACATCCTTCCCTATACTTATTTTACAGCTCATGTGCATCTGTCCCAGCTGCCTTACAACAGCATGAGTTCGGCAGGAGCTGAGCCGGACCCCTCCGAGCCCCGTTGGCAGCCAGGTGCGACCTTTCCGCTCCCGAACCAGGCTGCAGGCACCGTCTGAACCGGAGCTGGCACCGGGACCACACGCACCGAGAAAATTCAGCAGCAGGAAAAACGGGTGGGTTTTGACCAGGTGTCCCAGGCTGGATGTCGAGCTCGGGTGCTCAGCACCTGTGTCTGCACCCGTTCGCCCCCTCTAAGGCCTTTTCCTTAGACAAACTTCTGTCCCAGTGAGAGACACCAGGAGTTACGTCTATAAATGTGTGTTAAAAAATATAAACGAGTACACGTGTATATAAACGTATAAATGAGTGTCGACAGGAAACCCCACTGTAGACTGAGTAGTGAGCACCCTTGGAATGGGGATTTGAGGGTAAGGATGTGAGTTTGGGGCATTTAAAACACACATTTGGGAAGAGTCTTGCCAGACAGTGATGTCTTTCCTTTGCTTTCGGTTCTCTCCACAAAGACAAAGTGGTTTTCGCCCGGCTGCCAGCCCAAGGCTTGAAAAAAAACCTGTGCACCAGGACACAGACCCTAAAGAATACGGCAAAGAAAACACGAAAAACAAAACATTTGAATAAAACGGTGCTCCCTGAGACTGCGGAGCAGCTGGAGGTGGGGCAGGGAGCTCTGCACCCCATCCCCCAGCTGCTTTCTCAGCTGGCCTGTGAATTTTATCCCTTTCCACGTTTTTTTCCGTCAAGGCTCACCGATCCCGGCTGACCTCCCCGGTGCGGAGAAAGGCGAGGGGTGCGCAGGGGGTGGGTGGGGGAGGCAGACACCCACCCTGCTCAGCCTGAATACCACCACTTCCCCCTCCGCCCTCCAAAAAAAACCCAAAAAGCCACCGAGCCCCGGTGTCCCCTTCGGTGACGACTCTGGGGAGGGCGCCCGGGTGGAAAATAACTCTGCACGGTGCGCCCGAGCCTTTGCAGGGCAGAGAGGTCCCCGAAAATCGCCGCGCAAATCCAGCGCAGCCCTTTCCCTGCGCACCTGCGGGTCCCGGCTGGAGCCCACCGCCCCCGGCCCGGACTTCCCCCGGCCCCAGCCCCGGCCCGGCTGCGCAGGGGCTCCCAGGAACAGCCCGAGTGGAAAACCGGGATTTCTGCCCCTAATTCAGCGCAGCTGCCGCGGCGCGGCCGCGCTTTGAAGCGAAGCCGTGGAAACATCCCGGGGGTGATGCCAGAGCGGGCGGGGGCGGGTTTGCTGCCTTAAAAAAAACCCAAAAAAACAAAAAAAAAAACAAACACAACACAAAAACACGAAAAGCCCCACAAAACAAACAAACCAACCCCAAACCGAAACCGGGGGACGAGCCGGGATTCCCGCCCGCGGCCCGTCGTGCCGGGGACAGCGGAGGGGCCGCGTGTGACCGACCCGTCGGGGCAGCCCGGCCTGGGCAAAGCCCCGCCGCCCCGGGGCTGGGGCTCGGCACGCAGGGTCGCGGCTCTCCCTCTCCCTTATTCGCTTCCTTTTTTTTCCTTTTTCCTTTTTTTTTTTTTTTTGCTTTTTGTACTGGTTCTGGTTAAACGTTATTTGCACTTTTGTTGGAAAAGTGGCCCCTAGTGTGCAATTATGTCAAATTTCTTTGAGTTTTACAATTTAATGGAGAACAGTAACTCTTTTATTGATCCTAGACGGGGCCGGCTCCTCTTCCCCCGCTCTTCCCCTCCGCCGCCCGCTCTACCCTCCCTCCTCCTCTCCCCCCGCCCCCCCCCCCCCGCCGTTACTCCGATGAAATGTCACTCAATGTTTCTTATGCTCCCACCAGTTTCCAAAACAAACAGTGGAGGCTGCAGCCGTCTATTGACTCAGTTGGATGCAAGAGGATCCCGCCGTGGCCGCTGCCCCCCGACGGGAGCCGTGCGGCGGCCGGGCGAGGGTCGCCGGGTACCGGCCGGGATGGAGCCGCCGCCGCCGGCAGCCCTGCCGCCCGCCTGAGCCCCGCTGCCGCCCGGGGGGACCCCCGGCCCGGGGGGAATGGCGCTCAGCTCCCGGGCTCACGCCTTCTCGGTGGAAGCCCTGGTGGGACGCTCGGCCAAGAGGAAGGTGCCGGATGGTCGCGACGAGGAGAGCGGGGCCGGCTGCAGGCAGAGCCGCAGAGCCCCGGAGGCGGGTTGGTAGCGGCGGGGTTGCCCGGAGGGGACTCCCGGGCACGGGGAGGCGGCGGTGAGGGTCATCCCCCACCCCCCCCTACCCCCGGCAGCGCCCCGAGCCGCCCCCTCCCGTTTCTCTTCCCCGCAGAAAAGCGGCCCAAGGACGGGGCCGAGAGCCGGGCGGCGGGGGCCGGGGTGCAGGTGGAGCTGCAGGGCTCCGAGCTCTGGAGGAGGTTCCATGAGATCGGCACCGAGATGATCATCACCAAGGCCGGCAGGTACCGGCCGCCCGCTGCCCTCCCCGTCCCCGCTGCCTCGCTCGTTTTTCACTTTGTCTCTTTTTCGTTGTGTTTTTCCTTTTCTTGGGGTATTTTGCTGTGTGTGCGTGGATTTTTTTTTTCCACTGTTTTTGTTGAGTTTGATTTTCTTTTTTCTCCCGTTTACTTTTTGCCAATCCCTTTTCGCCGTTTAACCGGCAGCTCTTGCTCAGGACCTTCCCCTCTGCCCGCAGGAGGATGTTCCCCTCGGTCAGGGTGAAGGTGAAGGGGCTGGAGCTGCTGAAGCAATACTACATCGCCATCGACGTCGTCCCAGTGGACTCCAAAAGATACAGGTAGGGGTGGGGATCGGCGGGGAAGCCCCCCCACACCCCCCAGGACTCCTCTTGCCAGGCTGAGCCTTTGCAACCTGCGCTCTGGTCAGTCCCATTTGCGTTCAGTGGGTGTAAATGAAATAGGGGGTGCAGAGGCGTGCGGCAGAGGAGGGGGGACATGCTGCCGGGCTCCCATGCACGTATAGAATCTATAGGGGGTGGGGAAGGGCTCTCGGCCGCCTCACCGCCGCCCGGCCCGGGCCAGGTACGTCTATCACAGCTCGCAGTGGATGGTGGCGGGGAACACGGACCACTCCTGCATCACCCCGCGGCTCTACATCCACCCCGACTCCCCCTGCTCGGGGGAGACCTGGATGAGGCAAATCATCAGCTTCGACCGGGTGAAGCTCACCAACAACGAGATGGACGACAAGGGGCACGTAGGTGTGGGGGCAGCAGAGGGGGGGGGCGGCGGGGCGAGCATCACCCCGGGGTCAGCTCCGACGACTCGGCGGAGGGCTGGACGCCCCCCCCCCCCGGGTCTTGCATGGGGTTTGAGTCGTGCCGTTGTCGCTGTCGGGGGCTCAGCCCGCCTCTCCCCCCGCACAGATCATCCTGCAGTCCATGCACAAGTACAAGCCCCGCGTTCACGTTATCGCCCAGGACTCTCGCTTCGACCTTGCGCAGATCCAGTCGCTGCCGGCCGAGGGGGTGCAGACCTTCTCCTTCCAGGAGACCGAGTTCACCACCGTGACAGCCTACCAAAACCAGCAGGTACTGGGGACCCGGCGGGGAGGGCGGTGGAGCGCCCCGACGGTACCGGGGGCAGCCGATCCCGGCCCGCCCCGCTCCCCAGCGGCCCCTTTCACTCCCACCCTCCCAGATCACGAAGCTGAAGATCGACAGGAATCCCTTCGCCAAAGGTTTTCGGGATCCCGGGAGGAACAGGTAAGCGCCGGGGCCGCCCCGCCGCCCGCCCCGCCGGCCCCGCCGCGGTGCTCAGCCCGGTCTCACCCCGCAGGGGGGTCCTGGACGGGCTCCTGGAGACCTACCCGTGGCGACCTCCTCTCGCCCTGGACTTCAAGGCTTTCGGCGCAGACAGCCAGGGTAAGTCCCGTCCGCTGCCTTTTTCCTACCCCGCCTCTCCCCGCGGCCTCGGGGCTGCACCGCAGCCGCACGCCCGGAGGTCTCCGCAGGGGCGCGTTGAGGGGGGTCTTAAATCATTAAGATAACGAAGTGGATCCAGAAAACGAACCAGCGGCTAACGGAACGTTTTTGGGAAGCCAACTCCACGTGTTTTCGGCCAAAACTCCTGTTAAAGTCGATTTGAGGAGCGGGCAGAGAAGGGCGGCGGCGCGGTCTCCTTCATCACCTGGCAGCGATCGGGTTTAGATGGGCAGCAAAAAACCATCTGAGTAGGCAGGAGGCTAATTTAGAGTCGGGTTGTTACGGCTTTGATCGTGTTACACTAATTGTTTCCGAGCCGTTTGAGAATTTTAGCTAAAAACGGGATAATAATGACCGTCGGTGTCTTAGGCAGCCGCTTTCTTCTGTGCGAACAAATGCATCAGAAAAATAATTATCTGCTATTTAGATTGGTGCAGACCCACAGCCCGTAAACTCCACAGAAATGCAGGGAAGAGGGAAAAGTTTTTCAGGGAAAATGATCTCCCTCCGCCTGACAAGCGCATATAGAGCCCTTTTCCCAGAAAAAAAACGGCTTTTGGAAGTAATATTTGAGAATTGATTGTTCATAGCGCTGGAGGAAAAAAACTAACCGAGCATTTGAAGGCTGGAGCCCTCCGGTTTGGGTTTAAAGTCACCAGTTTAACTCTCCTTTGTGTTAGGAACTCCTCAAAGTATTGGGGCACAACGAATCTTTCCTGTTTCTGCAAGGAAATCCTGCAAAACAGCAAAAATCCGTGTAGGAGGCATAAAAAATCAGACTCGGGAGAATTTAAGAGATTTATCGTGTTGTAAAAAGAACTAGATTTTTTTTTTTTTTTTTAATTTAGGAAAGACTTTATGCAAATAGCGCCTTTTGAACCCATTTCGCAGGCTGCGATGCTGTACTGGGGAGCGGCTGCAGCGGGGAATAAGAGGACAGCTGCTACAATTATCGTGTAGATGCTAAAATATTAGGGCTTCCTGGGATTTTTTTGCCAGTCTTAACGTAATTGGTAGTTTTCTTCAAGGTCAATTTCCTGGACTGATGCAAATATAACAAAATCTCCTATTCCACTAATAATAAAACAGTATTTCTGAAGAAAAACTAAAAAATAGAAATCCCAAAGCCCTAAAACCAGAAGGTAAATTAAAAGAAAGCATGAACAATATGTTGAAGAAAGAATTAGCCATAAACTTGGGATTTTTAAGCCTCATAGAAATGACAGAAAGAATCTGCTCTGTGAGCTGCTCTGTCCTCCCCGCTGCGATCCCAGTTCCCAAATTTACGCTGGAGATCGAGTGCTCTCAGTGTTCAGGATGCCTGGAAAAAAATATTAACCCTTGTTGGCTCTGCTGCGTCGGGGTTCAGTCGCTGCCTCGCGCTCGCGGATACCGGCTCAATCCCATCATTTCACAGGACCAAAAGTCCCCCAGTCCCAGCAGGACGCGGACATTGGGAGAGTTCTGGATCCCAGCCCTGCTCCTGCTGATGTCAGTGCCGAAACAGCCTCTGACATCAGCGGGGAAGGGTGAGATGTCCAAGCTGTAAAACTTTCCCGGATTATTTCGAATAGATGCCGCCTGCGCGTTCCCCAGGCTGGAAGATACTCAGCTTGCTGGGAGCTTGCAAAATTAATTCGCACCACATCCAAAATCTTGTGGTTTTTTTTTTATTGGTTTTTTTTTTATTATTATTTTTTTTTCGGGTTTTTTTTGGTTTGATACAGTAGCAGCTATGGCTCGGGGATACAGTTGGTTCCGTGCTGCTGATTGCGTATAAAGCCTGAGCAGATCACAACCAGACAGTGCATCACTTGGAACTAAACATAAATAGAGAAAAACAGAGCAAAAACGCATCCACATTCCCTCCCTTCCTTTTCCAGTGACTTTGGTAAGTAGTGAAAATAAAGGGGGGGGGAAAAAACCCTCTGGAAGAACGTGATAATGAACGTGCAGCAGAGATATTCGGCTCTTAAATGGTGTTAGATGAAACCAGCATCTGTTCAGCACCAGGGCCGAGCGTCCCCACGCCAGAACAGCCGCCGCCTCTTCGTTGTAGCTCTTGACGTTGCGGGTGCCGAGCAGCGATGCGGTTACGCCAGCGCTCACACGCGTGACGTGGACCCGTTGTCTACCAAATTCTGAAAGTGCTCATTGATTCGTTTCAGAAAGGAGAACGTTCACATCACACGGGCGTTTAAACTTTCTGGAGACACCTATAGCACTCCAGGGTATGTTTCAAATTGCATGGGGAAGCCAAGGAAAATTAGTCAATTCCTGTGAGCGGGAAGGTACAAAAAAAATCTCCGTCAGGCTGAATATGTTTTTTTGTTCTTATATACCAGGGGAAAAAGCTGCCTGTAATTTGCAGCTCTAAAAAACAGAGAAACTGAAATAGGAATGGTGTATGTGTAACAGGAGGAGGTCACTGGTCGCGTAGCGAGGCACAGACCCGGCAGGTACCTGCATGTGTGGAGCTGAACTTCACAGTTGTTCCAGTCAAATGAACGGGATTAGACATTTTTCTTAACAAGTTCCAAGTAACAACGACAAATAATTTGTGGACAGATCTTCCCACTTTCCAGGAGCTGATTTTTGGAGCGGGTTTGTGCTTGGATGGACACCGGCAGCAGCGAGATGCAGAGTGGGAGCAGGAGTCCTCCGAGGGTTTCTTGACTGTGAACGTCAGGTAGCCCAGCCTGGACAACTTCTGTTTTCATTTTCAGGTGGGAGCTCCAGTTCTTCGCCAGTGACCTCCAGTGGTGGGACGCCCTCTCCTCTCAACCCCCTGCTTTCTCCATCGTGTTCACCTCCGACGTTTCACTTGTCAGCGAGCAACATCGGTGTGTCGTGCCCGGAGACCTACCTACACAATCTCAACGTGCCCCTCTACTACAAGATTTGTCCTACGAGCTTCTTAAGACAGCAGTCTCTCATCTTTCCAAGCCATGAAAAACTGGGAGGCGCCAACCCGCATCTTTTACCCCACCTCATGGTGGATATGCCAAAACTATCTTCCCTGGGCATAGCCAACCTGAAAAATGCTAAAGCTGAAGACTTGAACGGGCAATGTCTACAAGTACCCAGCTCTGCTAGTCAAATGCTGTATGGATTACATGCATCTGGAAACATTTTCCCATCAAGTCCCATTGCTCGGGAAGCACTTAATTGTTCTTTACATCCTCCATATGGCTTGTACGGTTACAACTTCTCCGTGCCATCCAGACTGATGAATGCAGCGAGCCATTTCAAAGTAAGTGACAGCATTCCGGCTTCTCTGAGAGATGGCAGATGTAATCACTCCAACTGGCACCCGACAATTAACCATTGCCTTTAGTGGAATTATATTATATTATATTTCTAAGCATTGATATGTAAAGCAAACCTTTCCTTCCTTCATACCCAAGGGCTTGCTAGTTATGGACTGTGAAGTACTGCACGGTGCAGGACCGGTGTGTCTAGGCATTGAACTTTTCCTGTGGGCAAACATGTCGTGTTGTTGGGAGAGTGGAGAATCTGGGAGCGTGGAGGGTCTGAGATGATCCACAGCAAGGTGGTATCTGTCGGTAAGATTTAAGTCATGGTTGTAGGTTAAGAGCAAACTGTATGGTCACCGTTTTAATATTTGCACTCTGAAGTGGGAACGCAGATGCGGACATTTCTACAAATATGTTTTCCTGAAACTTTCTATCCAGCTTGCCCTTAGTTAGCTCGAAGCCCTAGTGAGCTTCTGCTCACCCTACTTCAGTTTTTCCACCAACTTCAAAAGGACTATTTGAGACCTCGAGTCAGCAAAGGAGCCGTATTTGGCCAAGTGCTCGAGGATGTTCTCAAGTTCCCTTGGCTTTAAGGGGTCCTAATTAACGACATGGAAGTGCCCTGTTGCTCCAGGACCTGGATGACTTGGTTATCAGAGAGGAGATGTAAATTCAAGTATCTGCTGCCGAGGTAAAGACAGACAGGATAAAAGATGGATGCACTCTTACCTTGCGGGGATGAAAAAGTGGACCCTGGTGCAGAGATGCCCCAAGAGCCCTCATCTCCACGCTCCTGTTTCCGAAGGTCAGCAGGAGGTGGTAATGCAGAGTGGCACCGGCGTTGACAACACGGTGGGAAGGAACGAAGGACAGGTTGGTCACACACCTCCTCCATGGTGAGCTGGATCCATGCTGGGGGCTGTGGATGAAACACCTCCAGGAGCCCTGCAGGACACTTCTCCCCTGTGCTTTCGGCTCCGGAGGACACAGAAGATCCACCTGGGATCGTGTCTGCCAGCCTGTGCCCGAGGGAAGGGGCAGGGATGCTCCTGGCTCCGTCCCCTGGAGAACGCAGATCCTTTCCAGAGATTTACAGCTCTACGGGTCCCAAAACATGAGATTTCCAATTCCTTCCAAAAGTCCTGTTTGTTTTGTTATAACCTGTGGATATTCTTGTTATTCCTGTAAATAATCTCTAGCTCCAAGGGCACAATATAACTCGCAATAAATCGGGGCACAGATTTTATTCTTTATTTGATCAATGCTCAGTCCCTACCTGAAGCCAATTTTATTACTTGGTATATGACAGAGATTTGAAAATAATGCTTGACTGGGACCGGCTGCATTTTGAGATTAAGACAGGAGAATCCTGGATTTACAAACAGCACGGCACTGTATAGGGTCTGGGTGCAGGTTTGAGAATCAAAATTGGCGTCAGAAGTCTGGTTTTATTTTCATCCGTAGCAGACAACAAATTAAGATTAGAACAAGCAATAACAAAAGCTGTTAAGACAACAAAAAGTCACACTTTTCCTTTCATGAGACTTTGCTAAAAATCAGCTGTTAGTATCCCTAATTTATCTGCTTTGAGTGTTCACAGAGGCCCCAGTGACACCAGTATGGAATGGTGGGCCCTGCTTGCCTCGTTAAACGGTCTGTACGACTGTAAAAATGAACAAACCTGCTTTTTCATGCTGTTCATTAGCAGTTTATCTCGCTTTTTTTATTAAAACAAAAAAAATGAAACTTTTTTTTTTTTCATTTGGGAGAGTCCTTCTTTCGGAGCCATCCCTCGTCATCGGTGGCAGGGGAGCTGGGACGGGCTCTGCAAAGCGCTGCAGATCTCTGCTCCCCGTGGGCTGGGTGACCCATGTGGTTATACTGTCGGGGAGCTGGAAAGCTCTTCCACATCAGTCACGGATTTGTGGGTGGATGCAGTGGGTAACTTCCAATTTTCCAAATGTTTGCAGTTGCGTAAGATATTCCAGGATTGCTGGCCACGAGCTGGGGATCCAACAGATCTGAGGTTACTTTCTATTTCCTTTGCCTTTATCTCCTGATTCATCCTTTCAAATACCACTGTAATAAATAAAAAAGATGGTGGTGGTTCTTTACGAGACACATCAGTGCTTGCAGGCAGCTGGAGCTCTCTGTCCTGCTGCCCACGTTGTCAGCTCAAGGCTCCCAACCATCCCAGCACGGGAGCGTTTTCCAGACCCACAGTGGTAATTCAGCTGGATCGCTCATGCTATAACAGAGGTGGTTCTGCTTATACAAGAAAAACTGTGCCCAAAATAGCGGATAACCAGCACGTGGCGCCCCAGGGGGGCTTTTGAAAACGGCTGCTGGTGGGAGGTGAGCAGCAGAACTCCAGACAGTAAGTCAGAAAAATAAATCATTATTTATTAAACTCGAAACTGCGGGAATCGAGGCCGGTATTTCGAGAGAAACCACTCACCTGTAAATACAAACACGTTACACGCTGCCTTGTACTTCCTCCCATTAATATTGCTTGAAAACCCGTGGCAATCGGGAAAGTTCACAGTTCTTCAGACTTAGCGGGTGAATTCGAACACAAACCCGGTATTACGGTGCTGTTTTCAAATGGGAACAGGGGGAAAATAAAGGGTTTTTTTAAAGGTTCAACTAACTTGCTGAGCAATCTCAGTTATTAGTCGTTTGACCTTTCCCAAGAGGAGTTTGAAGTTACTCGGGAATATCCGATCCCATTTACACTCAGCAAATAAAACTGGCCGGACCAAGGACACCGCGTCCGCGCTCGGCACTGGGACATGGGATGGGCTGGGTGCTCGGGCACCAGGAGGCTGATTTAAAAAACCAAGGAGATAAAAAAACCCCAGAGATGATGTTTTCAATCAAAGTGCAGTTTACTATCCAATTTCACCCAAATTTAATCCGTCTCCTGGAGAAGCCAAACACGTAGAGGGAGCATCGGCTGTAGCTTTTGCTGATCGAAGTGCCTTGGCTTGCATTTGATCTGCTGAGGTTTGGGCCGTAATTAGATGACAATTTGTATCACAATTATGCAAAACAAACGAGGATTGGATCGTGAGACAGACCAGAACAAATAAGCCCCCAGAACATTTGAAACGCATCCAGTATCAAAGCGCCGCAGACGTGTGGCTGGGGCCGGGGGGGGACATGCTGTTCCAATAAAGCTGCAGAAAGGGAAAAGGCCGGTATCGGTTCCTGCAAAAGTTTCAAATGCTCATGTTTACAAATTTGTATTGCACATTAATATGTAAACACGTGCTATTGGAACCAGATGCCTCCGCAATATTTACATGTTCTTTCTTCTTAGTTTTGTGGGGTCTGTTTGTCTCCCAAAATACACAAAACACGCAGCGACTCTTTCAAAACGTGGCTTGGCGAGCTAAATGAGAGCTACAGCATCTGAAAATATAATTTTAAAATCACCGGCGCAAACGGCGGCTCTCCAGCCCCGGGGTGTGTTTTGGATATCGGCTGCAGGGGGACGCGTCGATGCTGCGGCCACGGAGTGCTGGAAAAAACAGAGTTTGATAAAGTCATTCCGAGAAAGAAAAGAGAAACCACCTTCTTGTAATCTGGATAAAAGCTTGGGACCTGTTCATTGCCTTTCTTCCACCCTGTTGATTTGCATTTTGGGGTGCGAACCCCGGGCACCCCCCGTTCTGCGCTCGGCTGTGCCTGTGCAAATCGCAGCCGCCCGGCGCCCGCGGGGTTAACGCCGGTGTCGGACAGCCTGGGTGCAGCAATCCAGGCTGTTGGGAATCAAACCGGCTGCAAGGACTTTTGCAGATGTTGGGTATTGCACTGTGAGCTGTTGGTGCTTAATAGAGCAGTTTCTGAA
Source organism: Tauraco erythrolophus (assembly GCF_009769465.1). Lineage (NCBI taxonomy): Eukaryota > Metazoa > Chordata > Aves > Musophagiformes > Musophagidae > Tauraco > Tauraco erythrolophus. The sequence continues at coordinate 1,854,668 of NC_141477.1, forward strand.
TTTTATAGTTATTTATCAACCCCCCTCTCCCCCGTGTCCCTTCGGTGACGTTCACAAGAAGGACCCACCTTCTGCTTCCATCCCTCAAACAGTTTCCTCCCAGATTGCTTATCCCAAAGCACCAAGTTTTAAGTTTATTGTAGCAATTAAGTACGAGAAGTAGTCCAGGTTTTGTGAAAGACCCCTCGAGCTTATAAATCAAACGACACAGACCAGTGAGTAAAATTCAAGACCTTTCTGGAGAGGAAAACACCAGCGATAAGGGACAACCCCCAGCAAAAGGAATATTGGCTGTCTGAGGAGGCAGATCCTGAGCAGAACCAGAGCCGGGGGGCAGGATGGTTTCTGGCTCTCTGAAGTTTGGAGATGTATTAGATGCACTAAAGAGGCTTTCAGATATTTTCTCTTGTTTTAAAAACCTTACCCTTTCAGGTTTGGAGAGCCTGGCTTTTTGCAGAAATTCACTTTTTTCCTTCCTGGCGCTGACTCCAGATCTCATCTCAGAGCTGGGTCCCAGCTCCAACAATTTCCTCTGGGTCCTGCCCAGCAGCTGGGAGCACTTAGCAGCTCATCCGCGCGCCGGGCTCACCTGCCCGAGCCAGCCCCGACAGGTCCATCTGCTTCCCGTCAGGCCTGCGAAGAAAACGGGGCCTCTGCTCAAAGAAGAACAGCAGAGTAACAGACCTGCGTGGTTACTCAGAGTTACTCTGCTGTTACTCAGATGATGCTCCGGGGATGGATGCTGCCTTCTGCTTCGGCTGCCGCTCTGTCGGAGCGAGCTGCTGCAGCCCTTCGCCGTGGACCTGCAGCCTGAAACTGGCAGAAATACCCTTTTTTATTGAGTTTTGGGAGGAGATGCTTGCTGCTGTTGCACTCAGCAGGAAGGTTTCAAATAAATGATATTAAACACCCGTCGGCATCGCCGTGGGAAGGGCCGCGACACCCGTGTGCACCGTCGGATGCTGCCCTGGCTGTGCCCACCTCGTCCCGAGCACTCGGTGGTTTTAACCATCATTTTCCATCGTATGTTACTCCAAATGCCTCGGAGACTCTGCTTGTGGTGGGATGCTAAATGCACCACAGAAAAAACACTGAATATTTAAGGCAGTTTGGTAAATTTGGGGTGGGTTTGTGTTTCGTGGGTGTTTTCGATAGCAGGACAAAACCTGGTCTAGTGGAAGGTGTGCCTGCCCGTGGTGGGGGGTTGGAACTAGATGATCTTTAGGGTCTCCTTACAACCCAAATCATCCCATGGTTCTGCGATTCTATGAAAACGGAGCAGCCCAGGAGGGCGGGCTGGTTTGTCCTTAACCAGCACCATGATGCCCTCCATGCAGATCGCCGTTTTAAACTTAAAAAAAAAAATAAAAAAGAGCATAAATCCAGCTACAGAGCAAGAGATACTTTTCAAGTGCTAAACTGTTCATAATACGGTGTTAAAACTAAGAATTGATGTCAGAGGATGGAGCTGGAGGAGGGAAGGCTGGAAGCTCGGAAAGCTCCGGGGCTGCTCAAAGGCAAAACCTCCCCATCCCAAAGATGCCCTCAAGTGAGTCAGGTAAGATCCCATCCTCTCGCAGGACTTGAGGTTTAGAGGCTGGAATTATTTTTTTTTTTTCCTGCAACAAGAACATTTCATATATCTTTCCCTATGAACATTTGCTCAGGGCTTTAAAAGCAGGAGCGTGAGTGCGGGTACCACTGCCTGCGCACAACGAACAGATTTAATTTAGGTTTTTACACAAATAGCTTCATTTCAACAGTCTCACAGTGAATCATTATGTATGAAAGTGTTAATAAAACCAAAGTGGGGAATTAATGGTCTTGATTATTAACTATTATTCTTCCATGGAGTAAAAATCGTGCTGACTACCCAGCTGCCCCGTGCAGGTACCGCACATCTCCGTTCACCAACAGCACTTTTAGCTTCAGCACTCTGCCAGATTCCTCTTTTATCTTCATTAAAAGTCTTACTGTAAAATTAATCGAAGTTGATAAGCTACTTCCTGTATCGTATGTCTTCTAACGTTATCGATATTGTTAATAAAAATATAGATTGAAACAATATGTTGTAATGTCCAGGATATAAGCCAGATTCTGCTGCAGCTCAAATAAATATGGATTCGGCCTTTGGCTTTCATAAAAGCAGGATAATGTCTCTATCTGGGCTATTCTAACGGATAACATCAGCCCCCTTCGCTTCGCTTCTCAACAGCACCAGAATTCAAGAATTTAGACCGGTAGAAGAAATATAACTCTATTTCCTGGAGATTTTTGAGATTAAACCAAATCAAAGCAAAGCCCCAAACTTCATTTGCAACTGAAACCAACCCAAACATTTCAAGAGTCTTCGTGCTTTGAAAGTGCTGACATTTGCCGTGTTGGACGCTGCGTTTGAAACGAGAAGCTCTTGAAGGGAAGGGTGTTGGATGTCAAGGAGAGGACAGGGAAGGGCTCCTTTGGCTCTGGCTGGGTTCGAGTGCTTCACTCCCACTGCTGTTCCTCCTTCCCAGGCCAACATCTCCACTTTCTGAGATGGTTTTTGGTCCAATGGGGTTGGGTGGTGTTCAAGAGCTGCACGTGCCAGTGTGGACCTCTCCCCTTTGACCGGCTCCTCACTGCTTTGGAGGCTGTATGGAGAGTCAGGACGTCTTCAACCCAACGTATATAAAAGGTCCATCTGAGAGCACATCCTATCAATGGCCGATCCGAGGAGTGTGGTTGCCAGGTCTGGCTGGTGAGACAGCCGCAGCACCCTGCTCCGAACTCCAGCTTCCCAAATGACCGCAAGACCACTTAATTTTAAATTATTTTCAAGTATCATTCTTGCAGCTGGAATGATGGGCCGTAAAAAGGAGGAATTTCGCTGGGCAGGTCTCCTGGACACAGAACAGAGCAGAGGATGGAAATGAGATCCAGCTCTGCTCAAGCCAAAATGTTTCGGAGGAGGCGGCGGGTACCTCTGCAAGCGATCACGCATCAGGCTCGCGGGCAGGGATGCTCCTGCATCCGCTGATGGTTCCCATCACCTCGTGTCAGATCCAGCCCCTGTTCAGGCTCCTGGTGGGAAGACCATCTCCAAAATTTGGAGGCTTCTGGGTTTCCCTGGGGGTGCATCTCATGGGCTGGCATCCCAGCGGGTCTCCCTGTGGATTTGCTTCACGGCAGGTGAAAACACAGTTGAGTGATTTTTGGATAATTTGTCGGCTTTAAAAAAATTAATTGAAACATCTCTGGGGTGGGGGAAAGCGTTTCGTGAAGTTTATTCGCAGTAATTGGGCTCGGTCAGTTTTGATCTCGGTGTTTCTGCCCCGACAGCCACGCTCGCCCCAGCGCCAGCCCCCGCGCTTTAATTCTTCTTTTTTTTTTTTTTTTCCTTAAAATAGGACACACCTGTGAGGAAGGCAAGTTTCTTCAAGACATTCCTGGTCTGGAGCGTATTAAACTGATATTTTTGTTTTGTATTTTTGATGATTTGCTCCAGTGATAACATAATAGCATGATATTTTGCCTGGGACTGATTAAAACATTTCTTTTGATCAGCGCAGCAGATTGAAACAGTTGTTTATTACTGGACAAAGCTCCGAGAAAAAGAAGGGGGGGGGGGGGGAAAGCACAGAAAAAGCAAGTGGCTCTGGGTGGCTGTTGGGTCTGCTGTTCACCAGGGGAATTTCCTTCGCTTTGGGAAAATTCTCTGTTCCAGCCAGGGCTGGGGTTTGGGAAGGCAGAGAAGGGAAGGGACGATCCATCACGCTGACGGACAACGGCTGAAAACCCGGGCGGTGGTTGTTAAAACTCCACGTGTGCTGAATAAAATTCATTTCTCCCTCTCAGGACACGCCAGTCCCCCAGATCGTAACTGCCGTGAACTTCTATAACCAAATTTAATGCTTCCTAGAAAAGTTGTCCTTTTAAGCTATATCAACCTCTGGACGTTTCAAAGCTACCTAGATTTTAAAAGGTAAGACTGGAGTTAAAACACCACCTTTTTTTTGCTGTATAAACCAAAGGCGGCGTCACATCGTCACAAACCTGCAACATCTGAACGTAAATGTGTTATGCTGGTTTAACTCCAGCTCCTATAAAGGCTTTCAAGACTATAGATTTTAATTACACGAATATTTTTAATAAAATCCCCTATTTAACTGCTGGCAAGACTGTAAGGGAAAAAATAATATCTGGCTCTGTCTCTTTGACAGAATAATTCTTCGAGTTGCGTTTGCCACATTCACGCAGCTGTGACCAATAACCCCGCTGTATTATTTTCCTACGATATGAAATGAAAATGAACTGGGAATGTTTGTGCCGCCGATGGCGTGCAGCACATTAAACAGATAACACCAGTGATGGGTCTGCTGAGAACGGGGGGTTTTCTCCTCCAGCCCAGCCCGTCTGTAACCCAATCCCCTCTTTTCCCAGGCAGCGGAGATCGCTGCTCCGCCGAAAGCCTCAGCCACATAACGAGATCTTCATTAAGGAGGAATTACTTCCATCTCGCCATCCCCAGGTGCCACTGAAAGCAGAGCTTTGTTTCATGCGGCCAGTTTCCATCCCCGTGTTTACAGCAAGAAATTCTTTGGCTTCATGGGACGTTTTGAGATAAATCTAGTTTGGGTCTTGTTTGCTTCCCCTTGATTTTTTCCCCGCAGAGTGTTTATAAGATTCATTTTAATTCCTCGGTCATGCCTTTGGTATTTTTCACCACTTTAAAAAAAAAAACCAACAACAACAAAAACCCCACTCCATCACATTGGATCATCTCAACCCAATGTACTTTTCACTTGTTTGCAACCATCAATAAATTGACCTAAATCAAATTGTTTCAGGATATTAATTCCAAAGGGCTCCACTCCCAAGACGTGCACCTGCCCCGTGTTTTCCTTGCCAGGAAATGCCAGGGCTGTGCGGAGGCGAGTCGTGGCCACGTGGCTGCAAATCGATCCCTGGGATGCGGAGAAGACGACTGGGACCGGGATGAAGCCGGGTGGGAGTGAGAGAGGCAGAGCTGCAATTTGCTACTTTATTTTATGTGTCCCTCCGTGTCTCCGTGGCGTAGTCCGAGTGTCCTGTTAGCATCATGGAATCATGGAACGGGTTGGGTTGGAAGGGACCTCAAAGATCATCCAGTTCCAACCCCCCTGCCACAGGCAAGGACACCCTCCACTACACCAGGTTGCCCAAAGCCCCATCCAACCTGGCCTTGAACACTTCCAGGGATGGGGCAGCCACAGCTTCTCTGGGCAACCTGTGCCAGTGCCTCACCGCCCTCTGAGTGAAAAATTTATTCCTTAGATCCCATCGAAATCTCCCCTCTTTCAGTTTAAAGCCATTGCCCCTTGTCCTATCACTACATGCCCTTGTGAATGTGCATCAGAAGTGTTAAGAAACTGCATGTCCTCAATTTGTGCACGTTCCCAAACGATGTGATTTTCACCCCATTCTGCTCCCTGGATGCTGCCACCACCTCATCCCTGTGGTGGATCCCCGTCCCTGCTGTTCCGCTCCTCCTCTCCCCTCCAGTGATGCAGGCTCTGTGCTCTGATATTTTGAGGTTATCAGGTAAGAAGCACTTTAGTGGCCTCGGTAGCATTTTGTTTCATGCACGATGAACCGAGCGCTAGTTCCCTCTGAGACGATGGAAAAAATTAATTCATGATCTTGTCTAGGACCAGACCAGCTCTGCCTGGTGCTTTGGGGTCCACAGAAGCATCACTGCTTCATTGACAGCCTTCTCTGAGCAACTAATTGACTTGTTCAAAGGGTTAAAGCGAGAGGACGTTTTCTTTGGTTATGAAATATAGGCTTGAAGTTAAACTTCATTGATTTTAACTTACAACATTTATTATTAATACAGGATTTTTACCTTCTGACACAGAAACCCGCAAATGAATATTTCTCTGATTGATGTGCTTTACCGCTGTGGATTTTGAGGGTTTTTGCAAGAGAAATAATAGTTGAATCAATCTCAGCCATCAAGGTGAGAGCAAGGACTGCCGGCGGCAGCCAGGGCCAGCTCACACCTTACCCCGCTTCGGCTTCCAGCACCCACAGGAGCAATTTTAGTCCCAAAAAAATCAGAAAAATAGTATCAAAAGCACAAACCAGAGAGAGCTGTGGGGAGCGGAGCGGCTTCCTCCCCTCGCCGCTCCGTGCGGAGGCCGGGAGCGACCGTCGAGCTGCCGGGGCAGCGTGATGGGGAGCTCCCAAATCTGGAATTGAGATTTAAGGAGGAATTTTGCTCCCCGCCGGGGGGGCCGCCACGGCCCTCAGCAAACAGCCCTGCCCCGGCGAGGGGCTGCCCTCCAGCCCCTTGGTTTTTCCAGTAACCTGTAGACACCGACAACATTTAACAATGAGATGCGAGTTATCACAGACCATTTGCCTTTTTTTTTTTTCTTTTTTTTTCCCCCCTCATCCATTTTGTTTTTTCAACAGACAGGGCATGGCTGACAGTTTGCTCCCGCAGCCTGGCCAGGATACGGCTGAAAGCCCAACGACTTCAGCAGAAGGATGCAGGACTGAAGCAGTGAAGGGTGTTTTTAATGATCTCAGCTCTTCCTTCCTTCCTGGAGCTGGAGGTGAGAGCGGGAGCTCAGCGCTCTTCGTGCGGAGCTGGCCGGTCACGGATGGATCGGTGCCACCGCTGCACGGAGCCTTAGTTTGGCTCTGCCCCTTTTCACTGAAAATTACCATTTCATGCCACGTAATGCACTGAATTAGTAAAAGATCAAAAAGTTTGACTGCTGGGAGTTACATACTTAATATCAACTTCTTGATATCAACAGGGCCGAGGACAGCAGCTCCCATCAACCAGTAACCCACCGATTAATCTCTTCTGCATCGCTTTTCTGTCCTCTCCACCGCAGCGTGGCACCGTGCTATGTGATACACCCGGGGAGTGTATTCCCAGAGGATTTCTGCTGCTCTGGAGGAGGCCACGTACACCGTCCATGGCCTTTTGGCACTCTCTGAGCTGCACTTGGAGGAGAAGCCAAGAGCTGGTGGCAACACGGCTGTGCCACGGCCAGCCCGGGAGCTGCGGGAGACCCAGCCCACGCCAGCCCTGTCCCAGTATCGCCAGCCCCGCTCCACGGGCAGCTTTCCGAGCTGATTTCTAATCATCTGCTGAGAAATACTCTTCGCTGCTCTACGGCGCTGGCTTGAGGAGTGCAAACTCCCATCGACTTGGATTTAATATTTTCAAGCGGCAGGAAGCATCGCTCCTCATTCCTGCACGGAAACCCAACCGCCTCTAGATAGCACTTGCAGAACAAAAGCTTAGATTTAAAGGAGCACATTGTAATTTTGGCTGAGGTTTTTTTTTTTGGTTTTGTTTCATTTCGTTTTATTTTCCAGGCTGTTCTAAGCCAAGCAGAGTTTAATCAGCACCCTCCGAACCGCAGCATAAATCTCTCCGGCGAGGGCAGCGCGCCGCGGCGCGAGCTGTCAGCAGCTCCCTGTGATCCCACAGGATCCAGCAAACGCTTCCCCCATCCTGACCCCGGCTGTCAATCAGCTTTTGGGAGAGAAGCCCCCTCCCAGCCACCTCTCATCTCTTTGGCGAGGAGCAGCAGCCGGCTACGATTTTGACCGGCTGCCGTTGGCCGTTATTTGGGGGGAAGGAGCAGGGAGGCACCCGCACCCCCGAGGCGCGGGCAGAGCAGAATTTGAGATGATGGGTGGGGATTTCCACCGGCACAAATGGGAATAAGGCTCGGAGCTTTCCAGGCTGTACCAAAAATAGCGGGCCAATTTCGATCTCAATTATAGCTCGGTTAACCCAGGGCATAATTCAGAAGTTCGGCTTCTTGTATTTCAATTCAGGATGAAGAATAATATCCCACTTCCCTCTCCGCACCCCAAGCGATTTTCATTTCATAGGGGCTAATCTGGACTTAACACGTGTTTCCCTGAGATACTAAAGGACAGGAGTGTGCTAAAGAAAATAAGTGAAAAAGTGATGTAGAAACGCCTGTGCTAAGGTCTGCAGGGGAGTCAGCTTAACAACACGGCTCCTCGCGACAAAATATTCCATTTATCAGAGTAAAACGTGATAAACGATGTATTTTTGATAAAAGTCTATTTCGTACAGCACTTTTCTGGAAATCTCCACCCTGGTGGGCTGTCACCTCTGTAAGAGTGAGCCCGGCCCCAGGACACGGCCCCTCCACCACGCTGTGCTCCTCACCCCCCCAACAAGCAGGTCACCTCATGGGTGATGAAAATATTCACCTGTGACTAACGAGGACCTTTTTGTTCCCATCATCACGATCCCACACCTTGCAAACCATGTCTTTAATTCTTTTTTATCCATCAGCCCGATGGCCCCTTGGACATCAATGTTACCACAAAGCTCCTACCAACGGGTCCTGTGGGGAAGAATAAGAAACATCAAAAAAAAAAATCACATTTATTCTTTACTTTGGAAAACACTCTCTCTCACAGGCTCCCAGTCAATATTATCACTCTAATAATAAATTGCTTTCAGAATGAATATTTGAAGAAGGCTACCTGAAGAATATTGTCCGTTTTAGAAGATGAGTCTTGACCTGCTCTCATTCTGATGACAAAGTGGGCTTTATTATTTAAATTAACATCGATGTTTAGAAACATATCACATTTATTATTTACGTGGTTCACCTGCGAGCGTTTCTGTGTAATTCTTTGCATTGAAAAGGACAAATTCGAACACAGAGATTGATCCCTTGGGTGGGAAGAGGGGGATGCTGGAGGTGCAATCTAGGTACGTGCTCTTCCAGCAGCAAAACACTGATTTTCCAGCCCTTTTTCAGTCTGGCAGCAGAGACTCCCAGGGTAGAAAAGCTCCTTCGGGGTTTCTGCCCACCCACAGACCTTCCCATGGCCTCGGCGCATCCCTCCAGGAGAACGGGATGGTGCACAAAGCCGTACCCCTTCCCTGCACCACCAGCCTTCCCCCTTTGCTGGAGGAATTATTTCTTTGTTACTTAATCATCTGTAATTATCTCCCGGAGTAAATTCTGTTGGTGCATCAATTTTCAAACACAACAGTCATTTTTATCAGTCATGTTTATTTAATTCTAGCTGATTAGCACAGAGCCTAACAAGTGGCTTAGACTAACAGTGTGTCACTGCCCAAGTATTTTGTAGGTAACGAGAAGACATGGAATAGCGCACGTGTTGCTTTGTCTGCATTAATCTATTTACATTGTAATTCTTCAACTGTTTTTAATGGCTGCTTCAGCTGGAAGCCATTAGTTGCCCAAATTAAAGCCACATTTCTCACTTTGTTGCACCGGGAAGGTTTTTAGCTGTTGTCTTTTCCTTGCTTTTTGTTTTCCAAACGGGGACGGTGACCATCTGAAATCTTATGGAGGGGATTGATCCGGGTGTTTGGAGCCACGTTCCCATGTATCCGTCTTGAAGCCAAATACTTGGATGGGCCACAAAATGGCGTGTTTGAAGTCGGACCCCACGGCAGGGCTGTCGGCGCAGCCTTGTCTCGCCGGGCTTCAGCGGGAAACCTCGGGACGGCTCCGAAAGGAGGAGGGGAGGAAAGCAAGGAGAAAAGAAAGCGCTGCAGACACAGCTCAGGAGTTTCTGGGGAGCTCTGCATCGGCAGTAGCTGCTTGTTTATAAATTTGTTAAATTAACAAATATGTTTGTGTTATGCACAATGTAATTTATATAGAACTTCAGACCAGAATGTCAGTGTGTTGGATCTCATCCTCTTTTTTTTTTTTTTTCCCAGTGCTTTACAGGAAAAAAAATGCATTTTTATATTTGCAAAGCAGTCATGAAACGCTTGGAGTCAGGCTAACGTTTCTCCAAGACGATGCTCAACCCCATCTCCTCTCATGTCCCTGTCTCAGGATTTTCCAGGTCTGGCCCAAACACCACACTCTTCTCCTAACGCTACAGCCAGATATAAGACATGCCAAATCTCACAAGAGATCTTCAGCTCAGCTATGGAGACTCATCAAGCATCCATAGCTGTGAGACAGAGCAGTCAAATGTCTCCATGAGGTTTGGACGCTCCATGCAAGGTGAGGATAGATTGCTTCCCACCCCAGCATCTCTGCTGGCAATTGTTTTTCTGTACAAGGCCAGCATGGTGGCCATGCCTGTGTTCACTTACAGTGGCAACAGTGCTGCACCTTCTTCCTGCTAAACTCCAGGGGTTTAGATGAGCTTCTGCCTACTAGGAGCTGATGGAAGCCTTCCAGGCGGCTTCAATCCAACCTACATTAAGACCAGGCTGAGGCTGCTGGGAATTGCAGTCTCAGGTGAAATGTGTTCCTGAATTGCAGACCTGGGACCACTCAAGAAGAACTTCAGCCAGAAGCGTGTCCTCCTGACAGCACAGCCATGGTCTCTCTCGGTAAGTACCAAGTGAGACCTGTTGGCTTTGTCCTTTCCCAGAGCAATGTGTCAGTGATGCAAGGTGACCTCTACCTTGAGAGAAGGGACAACTTCAACTCTACAAACAGCTAACAATGCTAGATGGGCTCCCAGATCTCATGGGAAATGCAGGGTGAGTAGATGAAGGTGGAGGACACAGCACCAGCTGAGCACTCCTATTTACCTCCAACAACTGCATGGAGTCACTTCTATGGGTACTGCCTGGCAGGCAGGAGAGCCATGAGAATTTTTCCTTAGAAAGTACTATTTAATACTATTTTGATTAAAAATAAAGAAACGCTCTCCATGCTACTCTCTTACAAAGGCAAGGAAAGCAAAGCCCTGCTGTGCCCTACGGTGACTTCAGAACATCCTGTACGGGGGTACCCAGGGCATCAGCCTGGGAAGGTGGATACGGGGGAGGAACTCCCCAGAGAAAGCAAGGTTTTGAATCACAGCCTCCCATGGTGGTGCCTGCAAGGGCTGTTGGACAGGCTGCGGTATGGACGTCGTTGGACTCAATGCGTTTTCTTTTCAGTAATAAAAAAAAATGAAATTCCCATGTGGTATAGTCCAAACTGAGTCCTGAGTTGATATTCAAACCAAACAAATGAAGCGTTTCCATGGATTTACTCCTGAGGAAGCGCTCATCTGGTCGTCCAGCAAAACGGTGAAAGGAAGGCAGCCCAACGTGCCCTCTTCTCCTCTTCCTCCCCTCTTCCCACTCAAACCCAAAGGCAGCAGCCTCAACCAAGACTTTTCTGCCTTCAAGAGTTTCTTCACAACACAAAAGCCCCTCAAATACTTGCGTGTATTTAATTATCCTATCTGTCCCATCTGTGCCTCATTACATGCTCGGGCTGAACGCTGCTCGGAGTCGGGTTGCGACGAGGCAAAGGTCAGAGGAACCTCCAGCCGGCGTTCGGCCAGCGGTTCATTATCCAGAGAACAACCAACCATCCACGAGACCAAGGGCTTCTCTGTGGCTACTGACAGGACCCTATTGCTGCAGCAAAAGGAAAGGAGAGCGCTGATTCCTCTCAGCTCCCCGTTACCTTGAACATCTGAACAATAATCAAGCAAATAGTTGGTATCTCTTACAGCTTGGTGCACCACTGCGGAGCTGGTACTTGACAGCAGCCTCCTCGCTCCGTCGCGTCTTGCTTTTAATATACTGCCCAGCATTAATCAAGCAGTTTAGAAGCATCCTGTATCAGTTCTGCAAAACAGAGCTTCTGTGATTTACTGTCGGATTCTTTCAGCTCCTGTTGGGCTCCTGTTTTTCTTTCATGTGGGTAGCAGAGGTCAGCGGCGGCAGGAGATGCATGCTTTCGCTTGGCCTCACATTTGCTGCTGTCATTCTGCTCCCGCGCCGGTCCCCGCAGAGCGACAGGATGTGTTCATGCTCACAGCCCCGGATGCTAATTGATTTTAGGGAGCCCATTCATCAGCTGAATTTAGTAGATCACCCACCAGGTTTGCTGTTCACTGTCAAAGGTAATTCAATTAAAACTCCACGAGTGTGACTAACTATTCGGTGGTGAATATGTTTAGCAGCTGTGTTGCTGTATCTTCTCCATCCTATTGTGTCTGTGAACCAGCCCCTGTGGAGCATGTGACCAAGCCACATACCTTGGCTGATTAATGTATACAACGGTTTTGCAGCCATGCCAAAAATTAAGTCCAAATGCCTTCTTCAGCGTGCAATGACATGCAAACCTCTACGTGTAACAGCTTCAGCAAAGAGAAAACCCTCCATGGTGTTGAAAGGCAGCAGAGGGTACAACGGCTGAATTAACTCCACACATCTATAGGTAATAGCTTTCAAAAAGCATCAAATTTGGATTTTCAAATCCACTGATAGTTTGGGATCTCCTCATTCCTTCTTGTAAATACCTACTTTCCCTTTAGCCATCGAAGTTCATGTGAAAGCCATCCAGTAGGACTTTATCCCACCGCTGAAGCTGTCTATAAATCAGGCGGACGTCGCAGCCTGCTCACGGAAAGATGTTTCTATTAAAGAGGGGAGGTGGGGGAAGCCTGGCTGAATTCCTCCTGCCTGACAAACTGGGCTTTGACTCTCCTCATCTGCCGGCATCAGTGACTCATCCGCGGTTTGGTAGTAATTAAGCGCATCGTTAGCGATGCCGTTGTACGCCACGGGACAAAACGGTGCGTCTGCTTAATAGATTAAAAGAAAACATTATCTGAAAAGCACAGGTAAACACCACACACGTCCCTCAACCTTTCACCCTTGAAGACCAAGGTTCACATCCCACCAGAGCACAAATAAATAGGAGACTGGACTCTCCTGACTCGCTGCTGGCGAGTTTATATTCACACCGAGACTGTTTCGGAGCCCGACAGGCTTGTGGTTGCTGGGATGGGTGGGATGCAGGCTCGGAAGGGGCTGGGAGCAGAGGTGCACCAAGAGACTCCCAGATCATTGCCCGTGTGTAGTTACTTACAGCGACTGCGTAAAATTATTCTTACAAAATTCAGCAGGCACTGAAACGCGGAGTTTCTAACAGCTGCCATCGCACAGGTCCTGGTTCATCAGCTTCCTCCGCGGCAGTCGAACTCCACACAAACACCAGGATTTTCCTGATTTCCCCATTTCCCTGCGGTTGTAGAAAATAAATGAGATCCAGCGGCTCCGCGAAGCACCGGTCCTTCCTGCACGTCCTTTATAGAGCAGGAGCGTGCGGTTTGGTAAATAGTATCCTGAGAAAACGTCCAGATTTCCCAGACATCACCATAAAACTTTATGAAGAGCTCGGGAATACCTGGTCTATGTCGTACTCTACCCACAGGCTAACTGAAGTTGTAAAACTTCAACAAAAGCATCACATTTGAAAGAGAACCCAGGATATTCTGTATTTGCTGCTTTAAACGTGTTATACACAAGGCAACCAGGGGGTTTGGTGAGTATTAATCTTTATCAGACAGCGTATTTTTTAAATATTTGGAGGAAAAGCAGTGCCATTGTTAAATATAGTAATTACCACTAAGATACACTGATATTTCTGCTCTCTTTACAAACAGATTTATGTCTGCAGAAGAGGTTGCTCCAAGTATACGTTTCGTATAGAGATATCAAGTTTTTAAGCGGTGGTCAAATACTTACAGCGATGTAACTGGATAAGCAACGACTTTGATATACGGTTGTTGCCAGGAATCCTTTTTTTTTGCTGTTGCTGTTGAATCTCTCCCTTCTTCTGGCATTAATAAATTAAGGCACCTGCTACACGAATCAGGAGAAACCTGGAAATCCATTATCACTTCAATGCGGAAACGCTGTCCATCACGAAAGAACAAATGGGGTATGCAGCCTACAAGGGACTGTAAAAAAAGGTTCTATTTGTCAAATTACCAGAGGAAAAGTTGATCTTACTGTTATGGACTTTATCCACTTCCAGGTCATACCCATTAGTTACAGCAGTCTCTTGGAGACTGGAACTAATTTACAACACTCTGAACAGGACTGTCTGCTTCTCCTATGGATTTCAAATCAAATTTTAGGGTTTCATACTCAGACCTGGAACTGGAAAATCACCAGCAACAGAAACAGAGTTTTGTGGTTCCAACATTAACCCGTTTTGCAACAAGAGACAAGGAACAAAGCCCTGACTGTGATAAGAACAGGGTAAAGTATCTTACATAGAGACATCAAGATTACATTAAATTAATCTTTAAAAAAGGGTTGGAAAAACCCCAAATCTTTAAATGAAATTTTGAAATGTTTTACTATCTTTGACAGCTCATTTTGACAGCAATTGATTTTAATAAAGAATTACAAATCAGACAGTAGGGAAATTACATTAAGCTGATTATTACCTTGTCAGATACACATATTTGTCGGTACGTAACACTGATGGCTTTAGACTTTTTGAAAAAAAGATTGTTTTGCTCGGGTTCAGAATATCTTAAGCAATATGCACAGGTCGTCGCAGCAGTAAACCATCTTTTAGATTAGAAATATGTGATACTCAGGTCCTTTCATCCTCTGAAAACCCCTTTGTCTAGGTAAGAGCACAAAAGCAGCCCATCTGCTGCGAGACGGTCTGGCTCTGGCTGCTCCTCACAGCAACCAGCACCGCTGGAAAACGTTGGAAAGCTTTCCAAAGAGCTAGGATCCGACGGCCCATTGATTTTCTATCTGGAACTGTGTATCACAGCTGATTCAGCATGACTTTCTTAATAAAGAGCAGCAAAGGTCGAGCGAAAGCCTGTAAGACTCACTTACCACATCTTCTTCCAAGTGAAAAAGGCTCAACTGGCACTAGAAATTAGTTACAGATTGTTCGTGTCGGTCTTTTCCTTTATTGGAACGGTAATGAAGAGAGCTGCTTCCGATACAAGGCAGGCCACTGACCCTTCCTGGGATTTCATTGAAAAAAGAGTGTTTGACAAAAAAAAAAAAAAAGCACTGAGCAGTACGCTGCCGTCAGCTCAAACCCAGCCTCTGCACTGGATGAATGCTACTGCTAAAGCCAAAAAACACAACGTACTAAACGAGCGGAGAGAATCCTGAATCCAAAGTAAATACTTCATCAAATCAAAACTCACCGTGGCTAACACCTCTACCAAGAAAATGAAGTTTTATATTAAAATACGTTTTCCATCGGCACGCAGCGTGTTTCACTTCTGTGTAAAACAGAATCATCATCACAGGTCAAGAAAAAGAACAACCCAAAGCTAAAGAAACCCCAGAGGACTTAAAAATCAAACAATTTACACCCAGTTTTCAGCACAAAGGTATTTACTATTGCACTCCTAGCAGCAGGTCTCTGGGTCCCAAACTAACGCCCGCAGACAGCACAGAACCGGTGTGAAGTGTTGGGCCAAGGTGGCTGCTGTCGACACAAACACCCGTGCAACGTGTCTCCAGGTTGCATTTTGTGCAAGGATGGAAGCCCCGATGCAGGCACCTGCGGCCGAGCCTTGATGCTCTCCAAAACCAAAGGTTCCACAGCAGACACAGTCCCTTAAACCAGTGATGGCTCCGAAAGCCCTGTGTTTTAAGAATTCAAAAATATACTAATTTCTCTAGGACCTAGGCAAAAACAAAGCTGGAGGCTCCCTCTGCTGGTTCCCAAACAATGGAAGGGGGAAATAAAAGCGGAAGGTTTTTATCTCTGGGGTTTCTAACTCAAAACCACACCATCTCCTGCCAGTTTTCTGCACGATCCCTTGTTATCTAGGGTAAGGACAGAAAACCATCTCAGATGTTCAAGCATGAGGGATGCACTTTGCCCCCCATATAAGATTAAACATTAAAAAAAAAAAAGAAATAAAATTTTAAATCTATTTTATATTCTTATACTTAAATCTTACTCCCTGAAGTGTTGTCCCAAATCTTTCCCAGTAGTACCCACTTTACTTTCTGCTTGTTTTGTGTCCCTAAGGATTTAATATTGACGACCTTATGTCATCTGCTTGTTTATCCATGCGCCCAGACCCGTCAGCAAACCACCATATAACCTAGGAACACATCTGAAATAATTTGTCTGTACAATTTTATTTACCACTTGCAGTTACATTTACAAACTGTCCCATACAAGTAAAGCAATTTTCAAAAGGAACTCTACCAGAGCTACAAAAATTATTCTCTTCTCTGTACATGGTCACCAGCTCCAGAACTTATCTCTGTACACATCGCTGATTATATTTAACAAGATTTCACTACTTGTTTGGCTCTGAGGATCTCCACAAAGGCAACTTGATCCTTTTATCTCACTGCAATCAAGCAAGTTCAAGTTCTTGTTCTTCCTTTCTTTCCCTCTCCTTTCATCTGAAGCTCTTCATGGCTTTCTGTTTCGGAATTCAAATGAACGAAGACTAATGCTACTATACACTAGCAGTTTTGGTAACCAAGGAAAAAAAATGGCAAGCAAAACCATCTTGCAACACTTCCAGCAATGTTTCACCTTAGATGTGTCTGCTCATAGGCATCAATATTGAAATATTATCTGGTAATAAGGTTACATAAGAGCACATACAATTTATTGAACATGAAACGAACTGCTGGAAACACACACAGTCGACTTACAAGAAACACCAGCAACGCAGGAGTGAGGAGCCAAAGCTGTTCCAAAAAGAGCAAATGTTTTGAGGACAGCCTGAATGGAGGGAGGATATGAAACTCAAATATTGCTCTACCAGTAACTTTCCATTTCAAGCATTTCCAGAAGACTTGAGACAAATATTGACGTTAAAAATGTAACTGTTAAAACTTTCTGAATGCCAGCTCTCATTGCCAAGTGCTTCAGGAGAGAAGAGAAATTGTGTTCCCAGGAGAGGGCAGGAGATCTATACACAGAAGCAACCAGCACAAAATCCTGACTCCGCTGAAACACGCAGCGATTCTCAGAATGAAGTCAGCA
Organism: Tauraco erythrolophus; assembly: GCF_009769465.1. Lineage (NCBI taxonomy): Eukaryota > Metazoa > Chordata > Aves > Musophagiformes > Musophagidae > Tauraco > Tauraco erythrolophus. The sequence goes on from NC_141477.1 coordinate 1,871,434, forward strand.
GGGAATAAAAGAAAACAAAAATAAATCGTGGTTTCAGACACGTATTTCCTCCCCAAGCCAGCTACGCCTGCCCACCCCTTGGCATCAGAGATCCGCAGAGGTAACGTTGAGGATGTCAATCGAGCCTTGACCTTTACTTGCTAATCCCTGTAAAAACCACCACACTGGAAGCTATTCCGGTACTGGAGTTAGCAAGCCTGGGATAAGATCAGAACTACGAAACAGGCTCTGTACAGCTGGTAAGATAATGAAGCTTATTCCACATTCACCTTGCAGCAAGCTAGGCAGTCTCACCTCCCTCTATTTTTAAATTCCTCCAAAGCCCCAAGGCTCACAACAAGGCAACATACTCGGAAAATAAAATACACGACGTCTCAGAATTGCTGTCTACCCCCTCAAATAGTGTAAGAACAGCCTAAAACCAGCGCAGGCAACATCAAAATACGGCAGCCAAGGCAGCTGGAGTTGTCTCACATCAAACACTGAAAGCCTCAGCAGTTTGCGGTACAGCTCCGGCAACAAGCAACCACAAAGTAAACTCAGATGGGGATTTATTACACAACCAAGTTTCCAATCCTATCACGGGATGAAGTAACTGAATATCACAAAAAATGAAGTAAGTTCAGCAAGGCAAAGGCACGCACAAGCAGTTACCACGGCTGTGGATAACCCTGGTTGCATAGATTTACCATGGTTTTTGTTATACTGCGGTTATATTTTGTTATATTCCTGATACAGAAGGAGCTAGGAAGGGGAAAAAAAAGTATATAGTCCCTTTCCTAAGATGTTTTATTAATAACTTGAAAGGATTGTACCAAGACTACAGTCGCGAGTACGTGGCTTTTAAATACCTCTCAATTTCTCCTATTTACAGGAGGAACATGCAAGATGTTCAAAAAAAGCTGCATCGAAAATACATGGAAACAAGTGAAAAGACCACATTTTAAACAACTCGGCTTAGTTTAGGCTGCCAGCATGATTCCACAACATTTTAAGTTGTTTTGTCTATCTTATTTTTAACAGTAGCCTTGCATACTTCAGTATATAACATCCTGCTAAACCTTCAGAGTGATCTGAATAACACATTCAAACCAGAGTTTGAAACTGCTCTGAAACATTTCATCGTTTTTATGTGTTTTCATCAGAAAACCCATGTGATCCTGAGCACCAGTGAATTAAAAACTAATTCTAATGCTTCACATCTTCCCTCACCCCTACAAAGACAAAACAAACAAGCCCAAAAAGTCAGAAAGGGAATTTTAACATCACCGTTTGTCACAACACATGACAAGTACTCTCAGCTACAAATTTCTACAACCGTTTCACTTCACAACTGCTGCCAGAGTTTGAAGCTACTTGAAAGCAGCCAGCAGATTTTCTCTTACCCTGCAGAAACAAAGGAGTTAAAATGATCACTAAAAGGAACTACCTTCTCTGTATGACTGCAGTATTACCAACCATGTTATTTTACCTGCAGAGAGCAACGTTACACCTTACAAAATAAAGTAGCTGTTCTTACTCCAACACAACCGATGTGCACATTGAGCAGCCTGTCCCTTTGGCCGAGCTGGCCTCTCCTGTGCTCCTCATCCACTACTCACCTGGCACGAGGGGCAGAGGAGGAAAAGCTGATCTAAGGGAGCACCCTGGTTGAGAAGACAAGTTTGGGACCTGGATTCAGGAAGAGGGACTGCGAAGATCTGAACCTGAGGAAGAGCACTTCTGCATTTTTCACGTATGGAAGAACAGCGAAGGGTGGAACATGACTGCAAGGCTGGTCCTTACGCATAAAAAAGTGAGTAGGTTAAAAGCAAAGACAGGGTAAGAAGGACTGGAGAAAAGTATGTTCCAGTTACTTCATATAAGGATTCTCAGCTCGAATCTATAAAAATGGACAGTATGAGCTCCCTATTAACAGGAACTAGATGTCATGTTGGTAGAACAGAGGTGTGAGTGGCATAACGGGCTGCACCCCGGGATACTGGGAATAAGGCAAAACAGAGAAGCTACAGCACTTGACAGAAAACAACGAGCAAGCTGCAACATTCAACAGAACTGACAAAGAGTTGAAAAATATATTTTATTCCTCCTGTACTAAAGTGATCACAGTACAAGTTTCCAATTATAGGAAAACAGCTTTTGGTAACTCATTTTTGAACTAAACCACTAATTCCAGCACAATTACCCTAGTTTTAAAAGACTAAAAAACTCAGGCTGAAGTCCACTTATTTAACAAGAGTGTTTTTCATCAAGTCCACACTGTCCACCTTTGCGTGTTCCAGGAGTTTGGCCACGTAAGAAAGTTATCTACAACAATCATCCGAACTGAATACATCAGTTCTCCAACTATAAACAGTTCTCATAATTTAAAAAAAAAATCACTTTATAATTTAAATATGTATCAATGACACTCTGCTTTTCTTTCAGCTAGAATGTACCAACATTACTAGCTGACTTAGAATATCAACTTGATTTTGTGAAAAAAGCTTGCAAAAAATGTATCAACTTCAAAATGTTCAGAAAAGGACATTAGAGAGCTGATATTTTTGAGTTAATGTATTTTAGAAAGAGTAGCAAGCTAGGAGTGAAGTACCCTATATTACAAACACTCAAACACCTAAGCCATACTGTATACAGCTTTCCGGTGTAGTGAAGGGTTAGTTACAGAACGGGTATTTCAAAGCACGTACAAAGGACTGCAGCCTTGTTTAACTTAAACTTGATCACGGAGGCGGGCCAGTCTCTGTGACAGCTCATCCTGCAGAATTGAGAAACACAAAGAAACCAGCTGTCAGTAACACGAGAATTAATTTTTGCAAAGTTCTGCAATGGTCGAGCAATCTCACGTCCAGACGACACGAGACCATCTCACGTAACGAGATTTGCTTAGGACCTCAAGAATGCTGCCCCAGGTGAGACCAGAGCCCCATACAGCTATCTTAGCACGATCTTTAAGGTCACTTCCAGCCCAAACCATTCTATGATCCTATCTCCAGCAGTTCATACCTAGGAACGAGTTTCAGAACATGGCGAGTAGAGACAAGACTGGTTTGGGTTTTTTTTAATGCATCACCTTTGCAAGTGCAAATCAGCACCCTTATTCGGATGCAGCCTTCGCTGACCCAGACTGGCATCCAACTGAACCGCTGCCACGAGTCAGCAGTAAGTCTAACTGGTTTAGGGGGCCTGGTACAAGGCAAAACTGAATTTCTCTAAGAATGTGGAATACTTGGGGCTTCCCACAGATTGGTCAGTTCAGATGAGTCTCCCTAAAGCCTTCTCCACAAAGATGGGATGACAGAAATAAACTGTTTTTTCCATTCCCTCAAATATTTTGTCCTAGAATGGGAAAAGCAAATCAACAAAAGATCTGTACAATCTTGACTTCAGGATACACTCGTACACAAGAAAATCTACGCTATCCATCTAGAGAAAATGTGTAATCTTTCACACTAGTCCTGTAAGACCTCTCATATCTCAAAGGGGAAAAAAAACCCCAAGGCCTCATGAATGCTGCATGAAATGGCTGGACTCATTAAATGTGGAGTAGGCAGGAGAGCCAAGTGTTTGGAACTCTGTGAAATAACCATACAAAAATACACTTGAAACATCTAAACTTTCTGGATTAACTAAGCAGACAAATGTATTGTTGAAATTATTTTGATTTTAAGACTGTTTTAACTACACACTATTTCTTTTGGACAGCTAAAATCTAAGTACAATTTAGCAAGCCTGTTTTGGCCAAGTGAAGCTTTACTTCTCAGACCACATTTCTCTAGAAAACATCGATTTCAACTGAATCTAACACTTACCTGTTCTGCTGAGGCAACGCTTGTACCAACAGAACCTGTCTGTCCTTGAGGTAGCTCCATGTTCAGATCAAGACTAATAGGAGAAAACAAAAGAACAAAAAACAAAGTCAGGCATATATGGCTAAAGGAAGAAGCACAATAATGTGAAGAGGAGCAATACCGAGATAGCCACCAGCATCCCATGAATGCTGTACTCCAGCTCATTAGATAACTCAATCAGTAAAATTGACTCATTACCAAGAAAAAAAGTCATATATGACAACTAGCCACAGCTAATAAATTCTGCTTAATCAGGACTGAGCAAGATTTCTGTTTACAGAGGTACATCAGACAAGGCATACATACGAATGACAAAAAGTTCACTCATAAAAGAGAGTGTTACTAAAAATATTTGTCAAAAGTATACACCCCCAAGCCAACAGAGCAACACTTACAACTTATGCGTCAGCAAGAAGGCAAGTAAAATTCTCTGAAATAATTCAGCATACCCCCCCAGGCTTAAATATGTCATGGTGACCTGGTCTGCAATGTCTAGCTTGTGACAGCAGAACTACAGGAAGTTTTAATGTGGTAAGATGTGGAAAAAAAACCCACAAAAAGCGTGGAGAAACACAGCAAGGATTGCTAAAGCAAATCCAATAACAAAATGCTGTCCTGACATGACAAGCAACACACAATTCTAGGCTTTTGCACAACCACCTCTGCATCCTGACATTCACAGTAGCTTTGAGTAAAAAAAGAATGAAATACTGGCAACTAAACTACTATGAGAATGCTGCCCAGAGGTAGAAGGAAACAGTGATCCTTCTCTGCTTCCAAGAGACAGATTCATTTAAAACACGGGTATCTGACCTTCAAGTTGACCAGGAAGGGTTGCTGGAACTGATATTTACTCAAGAAACAGTCACTCAAAATTTTACCTACCCTGCCTCATCCGCCATTTCCTGTAGAAGCATATCCACTTGGTTCTAGAGCAAAGAAAACAAAATTGGTTGTTGCATACTGTAGATTACGACAAGCTCTTCCGTTAAATCTTGAGAGAACAGAAATGATTTTAACAAAACTGATTTAAAGGTAAACATCTTTCACAGAACATTTTTGTGCTTAACCACCAGAGGGCCCTGTATGAACTCAAAAATAATGAGTACAGGCGCTCAGCCTGCTAAAATCCCACTAAAAAGCAGAAGTGAAAAGGCTCCAGTTGCTGCCATGTCTCCAGAGAGGCAGAAAGAAGAGAACCAGACACTTCCCTACAGTTTAGACATGTAATTTAAGATCATATTTTTTAAAAATAAATTACTAGTCTTACTTGAGGTGTTGTTAGCGTAGTAGTGTTGCTCATTGTGTCTTCCATCTGTTGTGTCTGAACATCCAGTGTTTCAAACTGATGCTCAAATTTATCCATTAGTGCAGATATCTGTAAAAAAAAGATATTAACCAAATCAATTATATTTCTCTTCCGTGACCTGCAGATATCCCAACTAGGAAACACAGAATCGCACTACAAGGGAGAACCTCCCTGCAAAAGCTCTTCTCTTGGCTGGAATTCCCCTTTCTAAAATTTTTGTCCATTGCCCTTTCAGCTTTTGATGTGCAGCTCCAAAAAAAGTCTATTTACCTTTTCCAAGTTCATGCTCTTCAGCGTGGCATCCATAGACTTAACTACACCTGCCATCGACTTCGTTACCTGAAACGAGGTAAAGGAAATTATTACAAAGAAAGAAAAATGACAGTTTCTTAACAAGAACAAGCTCGCTTATCTCTATCCACAGAGTTTCTACAGTATAAAATAGTAGGGCATACACCATTGCCATCACCTAGAATGTCACTTTTTTTTATAGCTCCTACCATTTCAAATTCTGCAAATTAACTCAACCACTTGAATACACACACTGAGCTGAAATTCACTAAAAAAACGAGGCGTACACATGGCATTAACTTTGGTGGGTCTTGAGACCTGCCAAACATTAAGGGATATATCTGATAGAGAGATCACATGGCAGAATAAACCCTCTGGCTGAAGAGCAGTACAATAGTGTATCTTAAAAAACAACCTGAGCTACAAAAGATTTCTGCAACCACAAGTGACACAATCATGACTTTACGTATTTGGAAGGTGAGCATATCTTTGCAAAATAATCTTAAGTGTAACCAGTAAAACACGCTGTATCCTTAGGAGCACAAGTAATAACAGCTAACAGAAGCTACTAGCTACAAAACACAGTGGACAGCAATTTATTTCTGAAGAGCAGCTGCCAGGGAGATTCCAGTACCTGATTTACTCTTGGCTACATCTGAAACCAAAACTGAAACTTTTCAGCTCATTAGAGATAGAATTAAGTCACTTCTAAGAAGATGAGAGGTCTGATTCTTGCAGGAGATGTGCACACCAGACTCACCTTGCCCATTGTCACTGCAGTCTGAACCCTTGCTGCTACAGCATCCACCCTGGCGCTCATGCGCAAGAAGTTGATGGCTTGATTCTTCTGGCGGATCGCGTTTTCCGCGTGTATTCGTGCCACTTCCATGTTACCCTTCTGAATTGCCTGTTGAAAAGACAAAAAAAAAAAAAAAAAAAAAGAAAAAGCATTTCAGCCTTCCCTGCTCTTGTAAACATCATTTCTGAACAGCCTGCTTCGCTCTTGGAATAAGCACCAATTCATCGCAATATCTTTTCTATTAAAAGAGAAGATAAAATCCTCCCTTCTCCTCCAATAGTTCTCGAACTTTTTCCAAGATGCAAACTCCTAACTTCCTTCCAAGGAAGGTATCCTAGCATGCACTTCAAACAGAAGGTTTTACAGAGCTACAGAAACATGATTTTCTCATTCCTAAAAATGTTTTCAGTACCGAGACCCAAACACAGATACAGTTGGTATGGTTGTTATCTCATGGACAAAAATACAGTCAAATAAATTTAGTCTCTTCTACTTCAAAGACTCAAAAACTATTCTGAAGTTGCTCTTCATAAGCCCTTTTGATACAGGATAATAAACACTAAGATTAAATATTTTTAATTTTCAGAACAAGACAATCTTCTCAGGAAGCAAATGCCACAAGCTGTGTAAGAGGACACACGAGAACATATCCTCACATTTACTAGTAGGTACGGGAGGATTTATAGTCACATATTTTAACTCACAAGCACCTATCACAGTATTATTTGCACACATATCAGAAAAATGGTAAAAACACCAGGTATCTTCCTGCTATAGCATGTAAACAACAGATCTGAAGAGCTTGTTTCAGTGCTTACCTTCTTAATTTTAGCCTTCTCAGCTTTTTCTTCTTTGTCGCATTTTTTTGAGTTCCTGTTGAGTTCCTTTGCAGCAAACTTCAAGTTGAACAGGTGTTCTGCGGCGCAAGTTAAGGGTTCAGGAACAGGATCAATCCTTTCAGCACAGTATTCTGCCACCCTGTTTGAAGTGCTACCCAACGGAGTGCATACTGTGTTTCCCCATCAGTGACACACGCACTTGGAGAACGTTTAAGTTAAGCCCTTGGAATCCCCACAACAGGGAGACCTACCAAGCTGCTTGACAATTATAATGGCACTTATCATCTGGGTTCTATAATGCAAGGCCATAAAAACTAAGTTTGGATCCCAAATTGGCTCCATTTAACATCAAACCTACTTCAGACTGGTAAACACAACAAACCAAACACACCCAAGAGGAACTGAGAGTCTAACTCCGCCAGCTACTTTCACTTACACATCCGGAGTCCTCAACTCTCAGAGAACTGGACGGGCATTTTACTGGCCTGCCTGGAACCTCCCCATCCAAAAAAACACCCACTGAGGAACAACAGACAAATGAACAGTGAAACAGCAAACTGGCCAGGCACAAACCAGGAGGCAGGGCTGCCCTTTCAAGCCACAGCATCATCTCGGGTTTGAATCACTCAAGCAGCTCCTTCACAGAGCAGCCTCCCAGCCCCGGGTCGTGTGAGCGATCCTGGGATCCCTGGCAGCTCTGTCATCTGACTTTTGGGGAAAGAATACTTCAGTCAGGAAGAGAAATTTTTACTTTTTAAAAGTTCAAGTCCTGCTTAAGCTGAAAGCTCTAAGACGACAGCAGAACAAGCCTTCATAGTGAGTTAGGATGACTGCTTTAAACTCTTACTGACAGAGAATAAAGTATGTGCTGTAAAAATAACAAAAACCCCATACTTTTAAAATACCGTTGATGAAAACTTCCAGATAACATCAGTCTTTCTCAAACAAAATGGAAAGACAAAGCTTTACAGGCTTCTTCCGTGCCACCTGTTGAGACCCCAAGAGGAAGAAGCAGCAAGTACTAAAATGCTTAACAGTTAAGTGGAAGCACATAAAGCTAAACGTCACGAGCTACTTGAGGTTTCTTTAATATTTCAAGTATATAAATTATTCCAAAACTGGTTTTGCCCTTTGAAGCCCAGCCATGCATCTTAGAGCTCCCACAGCAACCTGAAGACACCAGGAAGTCCACTGATTTGTTATCCCATCCTACCAACATCCCAAGCAGGCTACAAGAAGGTAACAGCTATGCCTTTACACCTAGGACACCTATTAAGGTGGCTACCAGTAACACTGAAATTGCTGCTTTTATATTTCTTTGCTTTAAAAGCTCAGGTCCCCAGCCCTTTCAGCAGCAGTGTTTGCACTGAGCCACAGATCAGGTCAATTTTCCAAACAGGAGACCACCTTTAGGTGGTTTGTTCGAGTATACTTCAGGTCAGAGACCAGAACCACCAGGTAAAACATGACATCCCCTGTTTACACTGATCATGCTAAACCGGCATTTCAGAGGAGTTTATTTTAAAATAAATTCCTCAGTTACTCACTCGGGGCATTTACCTTTGACATCACAACAGCTCTCCCGCCCCGTGACGAGCCAACACTCGCTCCTCCCTTTAGGAGCCTTTCCCAGTTTGCCACAACCCAGTGGAACGGAACCTCCACCACTCACCATGACTCACCGTCACCCGCTCCAGCCCTTCCCTCCCTCCCTCCCGGAACCACCGGCACCTTTCAAACACCCCCTCACCTTTCGAGGCTTGCTGTGCCCCTGCGCCTTAACACAGCCTGATACAGCAAGGCAGTTTAAAATCGCCCACAGGGATTCTCCCCGCACCTCCTTTCTTTCCAGCAGCAGGAAACGCAGCCGGGTTTGCTCGGCTGACACCGCTCCGGTCCATACACGGTGCTGGAAGCGTGTCAGATGCCCCCGGTGCAGTTTTCACGGCTCTGCACCGCGAACGGCACTGCCTGCCCCAGCGACCGGGCGGCTCTGGCAGAGGGGACACCGCCTGCCCCCTCCTCACCGCCCCGCGGATCCTCCTCGGAAAGAGAAACCGGCCCATCCCCTCCCCCGGCCGCGCACGGAGGGCAGCCCCGGGTCGGGAACGCGCAGCTGCTGCCGCACAAACGCGAACCCTCCTCCTCCCGGGAACGGCCTCCACCGGGCCGCCGCGATCCGCCGGCGACCACCGCCACCCGGAAGGGGCTGGCTTCCTCCTTCCCGCCGCACCCTGTCGCGTCCCGGCGGCTCCGCCCGGGGCGGAGAGGCCCCGCAAGCCACCCCCGCCCGCCGCAGCGCTGCCACCGGCCCCCAGCTCGGCGCGGCCCGTACCGAGCCCAGGCCGGGCCCCGCGGCCTCCCCCCAGCCCAGGCCGCGGCTCCCACCCCGTGAGGGCCGACAGCCGCCGGGCCTCCCCCGGGAAGCCCCGCCGCCTCCGCGCCGGTGCGCCAACACCGACCGGGAGCGGCCGCAGCCGCCGCACCGACGACCGAGGGGGCTCCGCGCCGCCGCCCCCCAGCGGGGCCGCCCCCCGCGCCCCGAGGATACTCTCCATGTTGGACATGGCTGCGGGCGGCTCCGCGGCGCTCCGGCCCGGCGGGACGGGGGTGCGGAACCCCTCGCTCGGCGCTGTCGCGGCTCCGGCTTCCGCCTACCGCGCCCCGGTACGCACGGCCGCGCCGGGGCGGGGCGGGGGCGCGCATGCGCGCGGCGCTGCCGGTCACGGGGTGAGAGCGCGCACACGTGCGCCGCCGCGTCTCCTCACGGGTCTCCGGGCGCCTCAGGCTGCGCGCTGTTTTTTGGGGGCCCCTCTGCCTGGCTCCCCACCTCAGCCGGCGCTGTCAGCCGCCATCGCCGCCACCGGGGATAGGCTGTGCAGCCTGTGGCCCGGGCGGGCGGCCGCTTGCCGGGCGCGGGGTCCCTGACTCGGCCGGCTGAGGGACGGGGCGGAAGGCCCCTCTCAGCAGCAGGCCTGGCAGTGGCGGGAGCCTCAGCTGCGCTGCCCGCAGGGGAAAGCACGAACGCAGCGGGGTGGGAAGGTGGTAGGGCGGTGGGGTGAGGGCTTTACCTGGGCTTCGGCTGCTGGGTGCCACAAACAAAGCACCAGCAGGTAGGAATTACTTCCTCTGGCAGCTGTTTCAGCTCCTGTCTATCAATTTATGACATTAAGAACAGTAAATTTTGCTTTGTAGTATTTGAGGGCCGCTTACTGCTCCTCTAGAGCAGCTGTCGGAGCTCCGGTGCGTCTCGCTTCACAGGCATTAGCAGCATTAGGGAAAAAATTGCAAAGGACGTTGGTAATTCGAGGGGAGGTACGGATGCAAATCTAGATTGGAGATCAATAAACTTAATCTGTAACAGCTGAGGTGTACCTCTGCGTGGTGATTAACACACTAGGGAGGTAAGAGCGAGTGTGCCAAGGCATGGCAGCGCCCGCAGTCGGAGAGCAGCGTGAGGACGGGGCAAGCGTGGGGTGACTTGGAGAGTCCCCCAGGCTGGTGGTACAGGAACCTCCGGAGCCAGACGTATCCCAAATTTAATGGCGTGGTGTGTTTTGCACTCAGAGCTTCTGATTTGTAAAAAAATTCCATCATCTTAAATGTGGCACGTCTGACGGTTTCAGTGCGTAGCGGGAAGTGCCGTTGTGAGCGCTGAGCTTACGCTTGGCTGGTTGCATTGTGGCACCTCGTTTCATCATCAGGAGGGGCAGGAAGGAGTCGTTCCCTGTTCGCCTTCTCGGTGACACTGTAGAAATTTCCAGAAAACATATTTAGCCATTTCTTTTTCAGTCTTGCTTCATTACAAGCGTTTTCTGTGCTTCATTTCTTGCAGAGAAATGGTTTCAGAGAAAATCTTGTTGGTTTTGTTGATAATAGTAATATTTTTTCCATTTCGTTCTCCATTCCTTCACAGAGGTTCCTAATAGTCTATCTAGTTTCATCATAACCCAACAGTTGTCCTTGAATAGTAACAGGCAGCTCAGAACCTTTGTTTTATTTGTGAAATTCAGTTTCTTTTCTCCATGTGCATCGTTGCACATAGATCCGCACTGAATTTTGTCTGCGATTTTTTTGGCCAGTCACTCACTGTCTGCAGTTCTTGACAATCACGTCCTGCCTTTCTACCACGAACACACCAACCTGAGCAGAGTCACTGTTCATCCCCAGTTTCATCCTAATATCCCCACTAAATACAACCTAAACCAAAAGAAAATGGGATCACAGCAGGTCATACGTGTGCATTTGTGTCTCTACGCGCGTGCACACACGTGACATCTTGACATATGTAGGGGAAGGATAACACAGACTCACGTTTTGTATTGGCCTTACCTACAATTTATTTACACTTTCATTAAAAAATTCTGTTCCGTTTTTAAAATTATCTCCTCTGACAAGGTGCTCTTAAGTTTCATTTGGAAAATAACGAACTGTAATCTTAATATAGTGGAATGCTTTTTTAGTGATAACAAATTTTAAACTTGACAAGCAAATAACGTAAAACTCAGGTGCACTGAGGAAGACGTTGAAAACTTGTAGCATCAGCTGGTTTTGTTGCTGCTCTTTCTTGTCTTCCAATAGCAAAGGAAACTAGTGGAATTACTTTTCAAAGGAAGCAGCATGTTTTCCCATTAAGCTAATTAAACGAGCTATAAATCCCACGTGATATTTCCATAGATTTTGTGTCCCTCCACTGAATTTCCTGCGGTATGTCCTACCTGCAGCTGTAGGCTGTTCTGGGATAGAGCAGTCTCTGTTCTTCCCTTTGAGGCTGAGCAGAATAGAACCAGACTAAGCTGCAGAATTTTGATATGTTGAGAAAAAGAGAAATCACCTGGAAAAGATGCTGATTTAACACCCACTGGAGTTACTAGAAGAACTTTCACTGGCTTGCAGTTAGGGCAGATGTTCACAGGAACCAAGTTAATGTTAGGAAGAACAGAGACCTTAATCTTCTTCAGAGCACCAAGGATGACCTATATGAAGCCTTTAGTACAAGCATTTGATACCAAACTGTATTTTAAACGTATTTATCAAAAAGTTCCAAAATTCCGTCATTTATTGCACATACCTCAGTGTACCTAAGTGGAAGGCAGCCCACTGAGCGTGCGGCGTTTCTCTTCGGTCACTTGGAACACAGAGATGAAACCTGAGTTGTGTTCAGTGCTGAATGGCTGCAGATGACATTTGATAAGCCTGCTTTAATAATTGGTAATTCCTCCAGCAGATTGAATTGTTTTCTTGAGTCACCTTGCTGAGTCACTCTGATATCTTGAGGTGCAGGTTTTTTCCTGATGGTGAATCTTTCGGGCAGAAGTTGTTAAAAGTGAGTGCTGTGCTGTCTAATTGTTAAAAGATCAAGAGTCGGAACCGATAATTTTGAATGAACTGAGTAGGACTCTCATTTATTGCATTGTGTGTTAACAACAGCACAGACCTCGGTTCTAAGCCAAAGACCCCCAACCCAAACCCCACCTCTCCAAAAAAGAGAGAACAAAATGACAGCGACTTTCGTCATGTCTAATAAAATTGTTCAACACCTGGAAAAGTGAAAAAAATAAGATCTTCTGCCTTGGAATTCACTGTGAGATAGAACATAATTGTAGGAACAGAACTTCCAAAAGTGCAGCCCACAAGCTGAAGGGCTTTTCTCACCCTTGAAATCACTTTAGGAGAATGTACTTCTGATGGCCTCCAGCTTTTAATTAAATAAGTATTTTTAACAGGGGGAAGTAAAATGATTACTTTTAGTAAAACGTTATACATCCTGATTAGATACGAAATACAGGTTGTATGTTTTAAGATGTAGTTGTTTTTTCATTGCTTTTTATTTCTTTAGAGAAGTAGGGCTGGAGTCTCCCCTGCCGGTGTTGCAAACAGCACGTCAGCCATTTACAGCAGCCGAGGAGTTGGACTCTAATCTTTTATGATGCTAAAAGAGCTCGAGTCATGCATTTATTAACTTTCAGCCAACTGTAAAGTAAACGTCCATGTGTGTCCCTGTCCCAGAAGAACACTGGGACATTAATAACCCTCTCGGTACCATTCCCAGAAGCACAGTTGCCATCACTTCTGTTTGACTCTCATCTCATCTGACAAAAAATCAGCTCTCTGGTGACGGAAAGTGATAACAGTCTTGACATCCCACGTCTCAGAAGTGTCTTCAGCTTAATTTCTGGTAGCACGTGGCTGTTAATTCAAAACTGACAGCTACGCAACCTAAAAGCTAAAACTGTCGTTGCTCGTACCGAACATGTCCCGCTCCGGCGTTCAAGCCCTCCCTTCCTCAGCGTCACACTTTGCTTGCTACAGGGTAGACGTGACGATGGTTCTCAGAGCTAAATGCGCCGTATTTTAGAGGAGTGTCGCTTGCAGTTAGGCTTAGGTCAAGATATTTTTCTCTTCAAGACCTGGTCTTCCATGGAGGGTTTTAGGTTTCATTCATCATTTAATTTAGATGAAATAAACTCTCAGACTAGGGCTTTTTTTTTCTTTAACAAATCTCTCTAGCTGATATAACTAGATTAATCCTGCAAAACCTGAAGAACGTTCTTGCGGGTTTATTGACTGACTCCCTTTGAGTGCCATTAGCCTTCAGAACAGCGAAGCGACTGCGTTTTTCAAAAGGAATGTATAAAACTCTTCACAGTGTACCAATAGTCCTCGGTAATGCAAAGCCATCTCTTTGTTAGACAAATAGATATTAAGATTCTGATTTTTCTTCCAAACTGTATATGGTCTTTTAATGTCTTAGGGCTGGTAATTGGAAGCTTTTGGAAGCGGTGAAAATTGGACAATGCTAAGGAGGTTGATCTTCATTACTTGTCTTCCATCAGAGGAGGCTTTCTTCAGATACCAGAATGCTTAGGAAAAATTGCTGATTTATTACTTCATAGCTAGCAAAGCTTTCAAACATGAAATCAAATTTTTTCTTCATGAGAATGAACTTTTCCCTTGGTCCTAAACATGGATATCTATATTCTTCATAAATAGAGTGTTCAGAAAAGCTATTGGAACAGGAAATTTAATCCTGCTTTATGATAATTCAAGTCTGTATATATTTATTAGACTCAATCTATATGTCTTTTAAATTCTTGATACAGTGAATAGGGTTTCTTAGATGCGCCTGTAAATGTTATTTAGCTGTTGGTTTTTATGGGAAGACAGCAGAGATAAATCACTTCCTTCACTTTGTTACTTCTGAAAACACCATATGAAAACATTTATAAATGAAAACCGTTTGTTCCTGGACTTGGGGCCAGAACACGCAGTTTGAGATTGAGTCAAGCAGCCCGGAGGATTTACCTGCCCTCCCTTCTTACGTGAAGGTGGGAGCCTCTGGGTGGGCAGTGCCGGAGCGATGGCCCGGCTGGCGGGTCGCCGGCACAGCAGCGCCAGGAAAGACATGTTGTAATGTTGTGTTCTGCAGGAGAACCTCAGGCAAAACCCTCCCAATAAAGGGATGTTCTCGAGCTGTTGGCTTCCTCGTTTCCCCCCTCTGTGCGAAACTCGTAGATGAACAGCTTGTAGGTGCAGTGATAATGTAGGAGTTCTTATGGTGAAAGATCGGTGATAAGAGTGGCAGAAGACATTTTTGAGCAAAGCTATAACAGTAGTTGTTCCAGTGTGTGTCTCCGGAGTCGGAATTCATAACAATAAAAGGCCACTGAATCCTGACTGTAAAAGCTGTGCAGTAGCTACCGGTGACAGATGTGCGGTGACTGGCAGCTGCACCGCTCCGTGTTTTTCATGGGAGAGGTCTGTGTACAGTACCTTTTCAGGAGATGGGGAAAAAACACAATGATGGGGCATGATTTTCGGAATCTGATCCCCGTTGGAAGATAATTTGCAATATCGCTAGTTCATGGAAGCAAGTTTTATTGTCTATTATTTGGTTTTAAACCCAAATCTGTGGAGAGATGTAGCAGAGATTTAATGTATTTCGTACAAACTAACTGTGAGCAGGCTGCTCCTGCGTGAGCAGTCCTGCTGAAATCAGCCTCCTAGAAGCTCGTGCAATAATTCTCGTGAGTAATAGCTGCTGAAATGAATAAGGTTTTCCAGGGTCGGAAACAGACACTAGATCATTGAATACCCACAATTTTTTTTCCATAATATTACTGGAACTCATTAATTAGGACATGATTTGGAGGTGGCAGCAACATTAGATAGGAGCTATTAGAGTGATCATCTGCTTTGAAAAAAAGTGATTCATTTCAGTGATGTCAAAGAGGAGCAAAACTGACCTAATTATCCACGACAATGTTTGAGAACAAAGCAGCAAAACCGGCTCAGAAATAGGAACATACAATGTTTTACCTCCGTCAAACCCGAAAAAGTAGAAATCAGATTCACACAGCCGACACAGGAGGGAGCCAGGGGGGCTACAGCCTCTTCCGTGCTGCTCAGGACAGAAGCTGACAGAGCCAAATTCCAACTTAAATCCCTTTTCCCTTTGGCTGCTGAAGGAACATCCTACTGGTGGTGGGCTCCTCTCCGCCCGTGCCCTTCTCTCAGGGACGCAAACCTCCCGCAAAGCTGAGCGCTTACAAACCAGTGCATGGCAACTGCTTTCCTTCCTTTTCTCTTACCTCTTTCAGAGCTGCACAGACACTTGGACACTATTTCATAGATGCCCCATCCCTGGAAGTGTTCCAGGCCAGGTTGGATGAGGCTTTGGGCAACCTGATGTAGTGGAGGGTGTCCCTGCCCATGGCAGGGGGGTTGGAACTAGATGATCTTTGAGGTCCCTTCCAACTCTAACCATTCTATGATTCTATGATCCTTTGTCTAACGTCCTCCATGGCCATTAGAAGGAAGAATAAGGGCAGGAGGGAGAGGACTTTATGGGCACCCCCAGGAAATCAGCCTGTTTGACTTCACTGCTGGCTTCCCCTGTTACGGAGCCAGAGTAAATGTCGAAAGATGTAATGGAGCTGTGAAACCCTCGCAGATCCAAAACCGTGGTAGTACCATGACCCTGCGAGTAGGGAAGATGTTCTGTGAAAGGTGGGTGTTAGTTCGAGTGAGATTTTACATCGCAAAGTTCAGAGGGCTGCTCAGGTGCACAGTGTGAAGAAAAAGCTTAACCAGGCATAACACCTGTGAAAAATTGCAAATTATTGCTTTCTGATTTTAAAATAGTAAATGTCTAAAGGAAGTAGCCTGTTGGGTTTTTGACTCACACTATCATTTATTCAATTTTTTGGAAAAACCCCTTTCAGTGGCAGGAGGACTGTACGTGAAGTATTGCCCACGAAGCTCAATCGTTGCCATGGCAACATTGTGGTTGCGGTTGTTTCCCAGGAAAAACAGATTTTATTGCTTCACAGTTACTTGGTGGGCTCTGTGCCTGTGTACCGTGTGTGGGGCGCCAGGACTTGTACTGATTCCGTGGGAGCCGGATTTCACCCCAAGCACCGCATGAAGGATAGTTGTGCTAAGTACAGCGTTTAACTGCAAAAATACACGCTGTAGGTGGTCTCCACTCCTTCATCCACCTATTATTTTTGAGCTTATCTGCAGGTGGTGGGGCTTATTCTCTACAGAGTCCTGTTGCTTTTAAGGAGATTAAACTGCGGAGCAGATTTTGGGGATTATTGGCCTGTTTATTATCAAATCCCATCGGCGTTGCAGTGATTAAGAGACAGGCAGCATTACTAGGGAAATGCAGTTGATTTTTTTTTTTTTGATTGACATCACTGAATTTTCATGACTAAAAAATCATAAAGAAATTTGGAAGAGAAGTGCGTCACCCAGCACTTATCTTCAGCAACCTGAGTTAAATGTCTCGTCTACTGTGGATGCAGATGTAGAGACATACCAAGATGTTACTAAAGATTGCAACTTACGTATTTTTTGTATTTGTAAACATTTTCATTACAATAACATACTGAAAGTACATTAAAATATATAAATTGCGTATTCTCTGCATGCTTTCATTTGAAATTCACTATTTCATGGAGAAGGGAATAAATATTGCAGAGTAAATTATATCAACTGAAACTTCTTAAAATGCTGATCTTACAGCTTGGGGGAAGCTGCAGATACAATTGCCAGGAGCGTAGGGATAATTCTGGTCCTCATTCCACCTGGATGTTCCTGCAGAAAATTGCCCATGGAAGAAGCCAAGTTTGAACCATTTCGGTTCTACACATTAAAGGTCCAAGTGCAGAGACTAATATGAGGGGAGCACAACTCTTCGTGGCATATGAAGACAAGGAGACTTCTTCCCCCAGTTCTTGCTAGCAGCTGGTACCTCATCTCCCCTCCTCCCTGGCTTCCGCGGGGGGAACCCCATCCAGCTTCACTCTGCTCTGATGGATATGTGTTCCCTCAGCAGAAACGGGGCAATTTCTGTTTCTCCTTGCACTGCTGTCCGCCACAGCTATTGCAGTTGGAGTGTTTGCACAAAAGCTACAGAGTTGAGAATTTGCTCCTGGATTTCATAACTGTTTAAGGTTTTGTTGTGGGTTTCTTTGTTTTGTTTCTTTTTTAATTAATGGCCCTACTTTGGGAAGTTTTACCATAGTGTAAATGCCTTGTATATAACACACCAAAACAGAATACTTGTGCTGTGCAGCTCTGTTGCCTTTGGGCTTTTCCAGTTCATTTCCATTTTAGTAACTCCTCAGCTGGCCAGAAGCAGAATGAGACATCGCTTACGGCAACCCAGTGCTAAGACCCTCCAGCCTGTCTCATCTAGGAGAAAGGAACAGTGATAATTTTGTCATTTGAGTCACTTCTTTGGCATCTGAATGACTTCCTCTTTGAAAGGAATAAAGCTGTTGACTAATCTCTGAACTGTCGATACAGACCTTCTGCCTCTGTGAAATGAGGAGGAGTTTGCTGTATCCTGCGTTTTTGAAAGATGAAGATGCAGTTGTTGGCTTTTTCCAGCCAATAAAATTTTAAGCAAATTGGTTTACCTTGCTTCAAACGAATCACAGAATTCCAGCACTGACTGCTTACTTCTCATTTGGCTGAAATCACCCTGCACAGCCGCTCTTTCTGAATGCTTTCCTCCTGCTTTTTGCATTTGAATTCTTGATAAGTCCATTTTAGAACCTCAGCCGTTTCGTACTCTGAGTTACCTACTCTCAATTCTAAAACCTCTTCCAAAAGAAGCAATTTGAAGTCTACCTCCTGCTTCCTCCCCTCACCTTCTCTCCTACACAGTCTCCATCTCATCTTTGATGCAGCAAACATTTATTTTTCCTTAAATTTTATTGAGTTGTGAATTATACATTGCTCCCTCCATAGCACTTTGGAGAAATAAAACTGAAAAACTAAGCTGCACAAGAGGATGAGCTAGAAAAGAAGTGAACTGAAAATATGAAAAAAAAAATCAGAATTATTAAATAAGAGTGCTGAAGAACTGCAATGTAATTCAATTTCCAGACACGATGCAGGTATATGGATTTGCCATTTAAATGCATACACTTACAGGTAGTGATGGCTTTTAGGACTGGGATGAGGCAATGAGGTTTAAAACGTTCGACACGAAAACAAAATTCTCCCCCTCTGTCCATGGTGTTTCAGCTCAGTCTTTCTCTTGCTCTTATTCTTCCTTCATCATGCCCCTTTTCTATTTTTTTTCCCTTTCTTATGTGCTTTAACATGCAGGCAGAGCCCAATACAGTCTCTGTCACAGGTTAGTTGTTCCTGATGAGCTCATCAATGCAAAGTGTTACAAATAGTTAGCATTTGTTTGATGCCTTTCAGCTACGCCTATGGAAATAGGTGTTACTCTTAGTGTTTTGTAAGAGGAAACAAAGGTACCTTTTATTTTCCTGACACCTGAGGTCCCATATTGCATAAACCCCCTAAACAAAACGGCACATTTCTAAAATGCTTTCAAAACCAAATACAACTTTATGACTAGGTGTCAAGTTCATAAACACAGCTTGCTTTTTATTCCCCTGGTGATGAGATACTGTAATTCCAACATAGCAATAGTTCTGCTCTGCTCAGTGGGATTCGCACCATGTGTAACCATTGCAAGACCAAGCCAAATGAGCTGGTGTGCGCTGGTTTGCGAACTGACGCCAGGAGTGCATCGCAGTGAGGATCAATTTTAATCACAATAATTGATCTGTACCCTTAGTAATTCCTAGTGTTGGTCACGCATGATGCGCTGAAGAAACGTTCAGAAGAAATTCAGGGGGTAGAACATCAGAAGAAGTACATCTAGGTGTGATACAAACACTGCTGAGAACTTAGAAAGTAACGCTGTGGAGAACACTCTTGTAATTAAAACACAATTTTCTTACCAGATGCCAAGTAAAAGCAATACAAGGGTTTGACTCGCATTGACCTTATAGCGGTCTTCCGGTACCTCAAGGGGGCCTACAAGAAAGATGGGGAGAGGCTGTTCAGGAGGGCCAGTTGTGATAGGACAAGGGGTAATGGTTTTAAAATAGAGGGAGGTAGATTCAGGTTGGATATTAGGAAAAAATTTTTTACCATGAGAGTTGTAGAACACTGGAACAGGTTGCCCAGAGAGGTGGTGGATGCTCCATCCCTGGAGACGTTCAAGGCCAGGTTGGACAAGGCCCTGAGCAACCTGATCTAGTTGGAGATATCCCTGTTCCTTGCAGGGGGGTTGGACTAGATGACCTTTGAAGGTCCCTTCCAGCCCTAACCATTCTATGATTCTATGATTCTATGATTGTATTTAAAGTCTACATAGAGCAGAAAGAAATCAAAGAGATAAAGACTTTAGGGAGTGAGGGGTATGCACTAACCAATGCATTTATACATCCCTGAAGCCAAAGCAGTTGGCTGCAGAAGGATGGATGACGTTAGCCATCGGGATGAGCCAGGGCTTGGCCTCCTCGGCCTTTCCCAATGGAGGAACGCTGGCGTAGGAACGCGCACGCCTTGCCCACTGCCTGCTTTGCTCTTCTCCTTGCAGCAATATTCATCACAGCAGATGGACTGTGGAACAGTGAGAATTCCCGACGGCCCGAGACGTTGGTGACGCGCCAGATTTCCGTTGCGAATGGTTGGCAACTGCAGCGAGTCAAGTTCAAAGAGTTAACGACAAAGTGCAGTTAGTCCTGGTTCAGCGTGGAGAGATGATGGCGAAATACAGGTCTGCCCACTTCCTATACAGGTAAACAGGGATGTTCTGACTATAGGGGACCATGTAGAAAAGATGTGTTAATCTAGGCAACTTTTTGCACCACAGGGTGCGTGATTATAAATCACAAAATAAGCATTTCTGTGATCCAACACAGTCACTATTAGTATAAGACAACAACAGGAGACAATGAGGTTGCCAGTGACGGTGGCTTGGTATGAACATTGCTTCTTTCAGTACTGAAGTACTCGTTCTTCTTTCATGGAGATACTTCTGGAGTATTTTGACTTAAAAGATGCCATTAAAAGTGGACAAAACTCAGCGTTTCTGTTCCACAGAAAATTCACCAAAAATTGTTCCTGTTTAGAGTGAAAACCAGAAATTGTGACATTTTCCATGGAAAGGAGAGTCCCAGCAATTCATGTTTTAGAAAAAGCTCATTTTCTGGTTGGTTGTGGTTTGTTTTTTTTTTTAATTTTTAAATATATGTATTTTTATATATATATTTGAAAAACTCCTCTTAGTCATATTTCATGCTCTTAAAGCATTGTAGACTTTCTTGTTGAGGGAAACACAAAGAACACCAAAAGCTACCTGAAGAAGGAACGTGCCCGCAGCCACTGGCTTCCCTTCCATCTGCGTGGCCGAAGAGAGAGGAAGGGTGACCCTGTGCCTCGGAGGAGGCAGCAGTGTCTGCCCTGGACAGCTGAGCTCTGCCGGATGATGCTCAAGAGGAAAAAGAACTGTAGGTGGAAGGGGGCGTAGAGGTCTTTTGTCATTCTGTCTTGGCCTTTTCTGCACCAGCTGAATTACAGAGAACTGAAAAAAAAATAATAATTTGGGAACAGGAGAACTTTCTGTGCTTTATGAGTCAGATTGATCATGTAGCAGAGTTTTGTTTTGTCACAGCTGGTATTAATTTAATAACGAGCTGCATAAATTTATTCAGAAGACCCTGGAGTACGTAGCATCAGTGCTAAACAAACAAATAACTTCTCAAATCCCTGGATTGCTGTTTAGTGGTTCTTCTGGAAGACCAGAGTGCTGTTGACAGAGCTGGTGACAACAAATAGCTTTTTTTTTTACGTGACACACCGTAAATACCTTTTCATTTGGATCCATAATTCATACACAGCTTAACTGTGTTTTTGCGAGTGGAGAACAAATTGCAAAATTACAATCAGGAGACTCTACAGATACCAGGATTTTGTGCCTGTAAGAATTCTGTCCTTCAAGCCTGCAAAAATCACTGGTCATAGGCCCAGGCTGACCATTGCTCGGGCACTTCTCCCTTTGGGATGTGCCCAGAAGCCCTTGTGGGAGCCTGTGTGGGCTCCGCAATCTCTGGCTTCTCCTGAGAAATCCACTCTCTCCTCGGGGCACTGTTGGCATGAAGCAATATATAGCCAAGGATCAACACTGAGAAATGAAATTTATCTACTTATACTGCCCAGCTTGTGATTTCCCCGATGGGGTTATGTCCGTTGTCTTTAACACCGGGCTAGAGGAGGGAGAAAGTGAGCGCTGGGACTGGTAATGTCCAGTGATCCCATATCACTTGGATAACTCATACAGGTGATGGCTCAGGGACGGGAATAACACGATACGGGAACATGCTTATGGTAGGTGCTAAAGCAGCACCTTGTGTTACTGGTTCAGAGGTGCCTGGTGCCCCTTCCCGACATCCTTCTGTGCCAGCTTCTCCTTCTCTTTCCTTCTGGCTGTCCTTTGAAGTGTCACCCTCTCCTTCAAAGTCTCATGGAAAGAAAACTTCTTCCAGTACGGGCAGTATTTATATGAAGTAGCAGAGGGATTTCTCCTGTCTCTTTGGAGAACAATGAAGGAATTAGGAATGTAAAACTTCTGTCACTGGATGGACTGTTTAGGTATTCAGACCTAACCTGGCAAGATCTGAAAAGCAGGCAGCCAGAGGGCATGAAAGAATTGGTTCCATAAAACCATTTAACTCTCCAATACTGGCATTAATTATCTGATTCTCTACCTCGGAGGTCCACCAGAGCAATGCACTTGATTGGAAAATGAAAGCAGGTCACTCCCTTAAAGGTGGAAATAAGGTAAAATCTAATAGGAAATGGACTGACGGGGGAACAACGTGCCTGCTAACGTTTGACAAGGCTGCTCAGGCCCTTGGGAGCCACTTGCTGTTCCCCAGAGCTCGTTCCACGGCTCGCTCCAGCTGCAGGAGCTTGCTGTGGGTCACCTCGGCGGTGTAACGAGACAAGCCGTGCTCGCCTGCGGCGTGTGTGATGTGTGTTCTTGCCATGATAATTGCAATCAAGATGTTTCATGCTCACGAATCGTGTAGCTTTCAGAAGGACTGGTGTCAATCTGAACTAGATCTTTCTGAAATTCGATGCTGCAGTGAAAACCAAAGGGCTCTACATCACTGGGCTTGGATTCTTTTAGAATAAATTTTGCCTCTGCTCTATTACCATGAGTTTAACCGAATAAGCTTCATTTCCAGCTTATCTCTGCCATTAAGACTGACACAACCATCTACTGAGCTATAATGGTTGTGTGCTGTAATGGGATGGTGATAGTCAATTTAAAATCAGGACATGGGGTTTCACTCAAATAAAAAACAGATTGAAGAAAACAGACTGCTAGTTCTGACAAAGATCTGAAAGTTTGTTTCTTCCCCAAAATGCTTCATTTATTTTCTTAAACGGATTAATATTTAGACTTTGAAAATACTCTGTCAACCACTGAACGAATGAGAAGCCTGGGACAGATTTAAGGAGAACATTAAACTCGGTTAATGTGGCAGGGAAATGATTTTTCTTCTGGAAAAAGACTAGAGGAGATAGGCAGTCAGAAGAACCTGCATAGAAATAAAAAAATACAAAATTACTTATTTAAAAAAATGAATGCTCCTTTCAATAGCCAGTCAGTACAACACCCAGGACTGGCCCTACCAGCTTGACAGGTTGCATAAAATTCAACCATTGCCTTGGAGGAAGACGAGGACCTCCAAAGGCTCATGGAGACTGCAAAGCTTTAATCTGGAATAGCACAGTTTTTCAAATGGAAAAGATATTTTTATGTCTTTGCTTTACATTTTTACATTTTATCATGGGTGACTTTTGAGAAATAATTATATGCAATACTTTTAGGGTTTTTTCCCTTTTTTTCACTGCTGAAATTACGTTTTCCCAACTAGCTGTCTCCTCTGCAAGGTGCATGACACTGAAGCTAGGCTGACAAAATTAGCCAAAGTTTTTTGAAGCTTCAGTAATTTTAAATTATTTTCTCAGGGGAAAAAAAAAAGAATTTTATGTATTTCTAAAATCAGTTTTAAACCAGCTAACATTGGTTGCCTTAAAAAAAAAAAGCCATTGTTTTTGCAGCAGAAGTAGGACTGACAGAGCAGAGGGTAGACTGGGAGAAGACCCGAAGATCCTTCAGGACCTGAAGCGGATCTGATCACTCGAGGGTGGGATGGAGAGCACCGTTCATAGTTTATTCATCTTGTACTCTCCCAGACTTTGCCATTACAAATCTGCTTTGTAACCATGGGGAGAGACCTCTGACCAGAGCTGTGCTCGGTGCCTCTCTCATCCTCGAGGCAGCCTTGGTGTCACGGTGATGGAAAGAACAAACCTACACAATCCAGCTTGCGTTAACTTTTGATCCTTTCTTTCATCAACCTTTCTCTTTTCAATCCCTTATGGAAGAAAATACCTACATGAAGAAAACAAAAGTGTAGTCTGACAACGTCAACACGACTGGTGTTAATATCAGTGGTTCCTTCCTGCATAATCAAATGCTGAGTGGTTTCAAACGGTGCTGGAGATTTCTAACCATACCCAAGCCAGAAACCCCAAGCCTTCATTTTGCAGATTTACAGTCAACAACACCATGTCGTTGAGCTCTTTTGGATTCTCTTGATCAACTTTCATGTTTGCTTGCTCTACAGGTGAAAAGCAATACCTAGTGGTAATAAAAAGCAAATTTATTTATACATAGAAGGTTATGCACCAGATGGTGTTTGCCACTAGTTTTTGAAGAACAGCTTTTAAAACCTTCGTTTCAAGTCATTCCTAAACAATACTCCAAGGGCTTCAGCTTTCTATGAAGCATTTGCTGGTGGTCACCTGGTTTCTAGCTGGAAGGCTGTACCAAAAGGTAAAAAATGTTCAGTAGATCATTACGTTCCCTCCTCTGGTGAGCAGCACAGAGGTGTTACATGGCTGTGGCTGGCGAGGCAGCTACAACAACGGGATTTAGCAAAGTGGGTGCCCTCCAGTGCAGGCTCTCAACAAGCAAGTGTGACTAAGGAAACACCACCACACCGTTTCTCAGTAGCCTGAGGATTATGTTGTTGTATTATTAGAAAGCTCGTGGTACAATTGTGCCTCTTCAGCTTTGGGAGGTTGTTCAGATGCTCCAAGCTATTGAAACTGCTATTTTGAGGAGTCAAACAGGTATTTCACACGATGCCGCTCACATCATCTCCCTTCAGCTCCTTTGCTGGAAGTAATTTCCCTCCAAAGGAGTTTCTTTTTTCATAAGAGTTTCTGAAAACACGGAGGTGAAGGCAATAGAAGAACAAATGAACAAATACGCCCGTCGCATCCCGCAGAACACAATATCCTGCTCAGGAACGGCCCGGGGCACACGGTGGTATCACGGTTCTGACCGGTCAGCGATGCTTCACACAACCTCCGCTTGACAAAACAGCCCAGGTCAACCTGGCTTGTGCCAGCACCTCCTAAAATTCCTCACAGATGGCATGATAGCTTCATCATTCTGATCAGCCTTTTCCAATTAGAAGTAAGCATCATTCCTTAGCAGTCATTTAATCATTTTTTAACTGATCCGAGCATTCTGTCGTAGCCTCTTTGTAGGATCTTTCTGCTTATTAAAGGAAGCTGCAGCTTTCTGTTATGTGCAGACAGCTGCCGGTGGGGATCGATGAAAAGCGTGAATCTTTATGGATGAATCAAAGAAGAACATCCTAAACCAACTGGCCCGTAAAGCAATTGCTGTGAGATCAGTCTCAGAAATCATATAGGAATTCTTACAGTGAATGGATAGAGCATCTGGACTTTTCTTCCCATCTCAAGCTCTTTTAAGTTTTGATGGTTGGGTTCTTTCTTGGTGGGTGAAGCAATAAATCCATTTTACAGTTCTGTCAGCTTCACTGCAACAGGCTGCAGCCTGTAAGAAAAGAGCTGTGAAAGTAGCCTGCAAACGTAACAGGTCTCTCATTTCTGCAGGATGCAGTATATTAGTTTCAGATTTGGAGGCCTTGGTGAGCAGGAAGCCCTGCTTAGACATCTCATGGTTTGGGAAAAGACCAGGGAGGGTGAGGGAAGAAAAAGGTGTAGCCTGACTTGTGCTACACCTGCCCCATCCTGCAGCTCGAAGTGCCCCATTAAGCTGGAGATGACTCTGGGCATCCTCTGCCACTTCGGCACGCAAGTTGGTGTTTGCTGCCCCTTTTAGGCTATGCCAATTTTAAAAGATCCAAACTGCCCAAGAGATGATTCTCTAAGGAGTTATGTAGGGGCTGGTCCTGGTGCAAGAGGTCTCCTGAGTTCCGTGATCCTCTTGTGTTCCAGGAGGAGATAAATACGTGGCCCTGAAAGAGAAGGTTTGTTGTATCCCTGCAGGGCCAGGGCGGAGGAGAAGACCTTTTCTTTCATTTCCTTATCATCTGCAGCAGGCAGAAGCCAGTGGGAAGCTGGAGGCCTAGAAGAACCTCACCTTCTCCTCTCCCAGCTTCCCCAGCAGAGCAGTATGTCACAGCAAATGTGACCCTCGCTGCTCGATGCTATATATCTTAGATCTTGGCAGAAACTACCAAACTCCTCCCAGACTGAGGGCTGAGCTGGTGGTTTCCTTGTCCCACAGGGAGCCCCGACACGCTGGCACTGGCCCTGCTGCAGATGGCACGCCAGCTCCGATGCCTTGCAAGTTAGGGTGCTGTGAGGTACCACCAAGAAGCCTACAGGACGGCCCTCTTGCTCCAGGGCTTAAGAGAGTTTTGCTACCAGACCTTTACTCAGCTTTACTGAGTATTTAAAAGATGTTTTTCCAATGATGATCAAAACAGATCTTTGCTCTCTGTGCAGTACTTGTCGGAATGGTTTATTCTCTAAAGGAATCGCTTTCGTGCTGTGTTTGCCATTGTTTTTGATTGCTACAATATTGCACAACACAGTCAATAATAATATCCAGCCCCGACACAGCTCTTGTCATGCAAAGCCCATGAAACAATTCTTTGCAGCACGTGAACGCCGCTAAGGAGCCTGGCTGCTTCGCCGAGCCGTTTCTCTGTTAAAAACACCCTGAAATCCGACCTAAGCTTTTCCCACTTTGCCAACGTGGGAACTACTGGTGCTGTTCCTGCCTGCCCCGGGTGACTCACGCGCTGCTGCTGGCGTCAGGCGCCGGCGCGGCCGCGGAGCTCTGCGGCGGGTGCGTGCGGCACGGCTGCACACCTGCCACCTCCCATTGCCCGCCGGCTCCATCACGGCGCAGTCGCTCGGGCACCGGTGCCATCGCCACCCGCGGCCGCTGCAGCAGGGCTGGGGCCGGGGCACGAGCTGGGAAAGGCCGTCTCGACTCTTTTTTTTCCCCTTTCCATAGAAAGTAGCAGTTAGGACACGCATTACTTGGGTGGGAGCAAATCTGGCTCCACGTCCTCTTCTAACCCAGCAGATGCTTCCTTCCTTCCCATTCGCTCCTCCAAATTTCTCTGTATACCTTCCCACACGCCCCACCTGCTTTACTATCGCTTCTTTCCACGGGTACCCTTTGGGGCTGTATCCTGTTCTCCTCCCCTGTCCGTCTTGCAGAAAGAAAACTTGAAGAGGCTGCTTGACTCCAGGGTCGTGAGCCCACAGGTCCTGTGAAGTCACCATCAGTGCTTCAGAAGTCATGGTCCTTGAGGCTTTTTTACGGAACCTTTAGTCTTGCTCCTAATCTTCGTGCCAGAGGATGAGCAAAGGTTGAGATGGTCTGACATCCTGTGATGCCCAAGGATCTTCTTTTTTTTCAAGAGAAATCTTTCAGTGGATAATGTGACTTTACAGCCAGTTAACACTGTTATGACGGCACCAACGAGTGGAACATGCAAGAAATCTACAGCAAGATGTGCAGCCAGGTGTGACCTCATTCAGGGATGTCTTCCCAAGGGCTCCAGGATGGCTGGAAAAGCCCTGCAGCAGGAGATCACCAGAGTTTGAGGGTCACCAGCAGAAACGTCATGATGTAGTTCGAGCACTGAGGCAGGAAAGCAATTCAGTATCTTCTCCGCTCATCGACAGTATTTAGGCAGGATTTTGTTCTCATCCCTCAGGTGCTGCAGAATGCCCTACGCACACAATCGAATTATTTGAGCTTTACTAGGAGAGAAGATCAGATTAGCAGCTCCACAAGCCACATCAGGTTATACATTTCTGTGCAGCTGTATCTTCTTCCCTACCACCACAGGGATATGTACGAAGGGGCACATCTATAAAACCACCAGCGTTTGCCATACAGGGAGATCGGGTTATACTGGCCACATATTTCTTAAGCATAAACGTTTTTATTTGGGATCCAGCACGATGAGGGAGTCAGAGAGGAAAGGCACACACAGACCTTGTCTTTCCTTCTGGCAGGACGGTCAGGAAATTGCATTTTTCTGAGCTTCCCAGCTGTCCGTCAGTGACGAATTACTGCGTGTTTCCATTTAGCCCAGCTTCAGCTGCTCTGAGTATATTCTATTTGCAAGTGCCCTGAGACTCGTTCAAGTTGCTCCAGACTTCAGTGTGCTGACGTTGGAGGAGATAAACAAGTAATTTGCTGATTCACCATAACGATTTTCATAAAATATGAGTCAGGATTTTCTCCTTTCATGTAATGGTGAAATTAGGTTAGCATGCTTTGCTGAGCGCTTAGCTCTACGATGTGTGTTCCCAGCAGCATCTAATGTTCCTACGGTATATTTTTGGAAGTGTAACGAGATTTACAAGGCCACATCTTCTCCTGTTTCCCTTGGCTCCCCAAAAACCAGACATCCACCACTCTGTGTCTTGAATTAGAAGCCTCTTCTTCACTCCATTATGTAGTCATGATACCAAGTGGGTTTTCTGCAGGCTCTCACTTGCTGGCCTGTTAAATCTCTATTTAAATTCTGTGCTTACGTGGGCTTCTCCAAAACGGGACAGCTGGAGCAAAGTTTGCTGAATGTCCCAGGATCCGCACTCAAATTACGGAGTAGGGAGACACCTCTCTCCTCTGATTGCTCCATCTTGGAGCAGGGTCTTCTTCTCATCCCTCTCACGTGGGACCTTGCACATGCATTACCCCGTCGAGGTGTCTCCCAGCGTGTCTGCAAACCTCCCTCTCCTTCGGATTCCTTCTAGTTTCCCACAGTTAAAGAAGCTATTAAAAATTGAAGTAGTTACTGTAGAAAATGACATCAGCATTTAAATAGATTTCCTGAGGAAATGTTTTAATGGTCATTTTTATAGCTTATTTTGCACTTTTTAACCTTTTCCTCTCCGGCCAAAGGTCAAGAAATTATTTCATACAGACCAGAGCATGAGCATCAGTACAGGAAAAGAGCTAATTCTGACTAATCTCATGGTTTTGATTGTTTTGATTAATTTTCCTTCTGAGCAGCAATGGCAGAAGAAAAAGTGAATTGCGCCCTGTCTTCAGAGAGACCTTTTAGGGTGAATGAAAGCATTCTCTGCTTCTAGGTTCAGGCAATAAATAAACTTGAAAAGTCTCTTCACCTTGAAGAGTGAAACTCCACAGAAGGTAGCAGGAGCTGTAAAAACTCTGACCTCAGTGGACTTCTCTCCTTCCACTTCTTTTAAGAGCAATTTGCACATCAAGTAGTTCTCAGTACTTTCAGTAAGATCTGATTTTCTTGCTATGGCTACTAAATTGAAAAAAAACCAACTGAGATGGTATAAATTCCTTCCAAAACCTGGCTAAGCACTCAACACGAGGCACCCAGTGATGCGAGGAGGAGCTTACAGCGCTCTGACAGTCACGTGTGCGATCCGCTGGCTTCACCCCGGCCGGCTGGAGAGGACAATTCCTTACGGTTGTGTTTCTCCTTCTGCGTGTGCGTGCAGAAGGGAGCGCCCACTTAACCTGGAACGTGCACTGTCCCCCTCCATGTTGTCTCAGAAGCTTAAAACTAAGGCCATGGGGATTTTTTTTTTCTCAGATGGTTTCCTTTGAGACAGAATATGCATCATTCATGACTTGAAATTCTGGAGTTTTGGAAGGAAAACGTAGTCCTGCGATGGAATTTTCCAAAGGTACAGGTGATTTTCTTCCACCTCGCTGAACCGCAGAGTGGAGAGCTGAATGTGCAGGATATCTCGGATCTAAATACACATGAGATGTGGGGAAGTGTAGAGCAGGGTCTGACCTTTACAGTTTCCAGCTTGGTAATCTTCAGCGTTTTGCAACCGCGTTTATTGCTCTCACAGTCTGAACTTGTTCTGCACATCAAAATCCTTATGGAATTTGATAAAATCTGAAAGTAGGCCTGGGTCCCGTCGTGGCAGCTGAGGATTTAGGTGCTGTTACTCGAGCGAAACGTGACCTTGCGTTAGGTTACCCACTGCATGCTGTGGACCTTGAGCGTTGCATTCATAAAACCCGACACGGGGCACGGTTCCAAGCCTCTGTGAAAAATTGGCTGCGCTTCTAGAATTTTATTCAGCAAGAAATCAGTGCTGTGCGTCACTGGTCAAAAGATGACTAAGCTCTGGTTATAAATGAAATAAACGATAAGGATTTACAGCTAGATTATCCCATTTTTTACTCCTATTGAGTAATACCTTACTTCTTAACCAATGAATTAGAGATAAGCGAATCTTTAAACTAGGTGTTTGCTCCAAAGCTTTCCTGATGAGAGATGTATTTATGTATATGTTAAGTGCTTTCTTGAATTGGGGCCAAAGTAGGAGGAGGCAGCAGGAGTCCAGGCTTTAGTGAGCCTTTCTTGTACATCACATCGGCAGAGGAGACCTGGCCTCGGAGCTTACCTTTGAAATCCTCATTTCCAAACCAAACGGAGTGCTCCGGGTGAAATCCCAGCTTTTTGGGCCTCCGTAGCAAAAGCCCCAGCGACTTCAGTGGCCCTGTCACCATACAGATGCCCTTCTCCTTCATTCAGTCTCCTGCCACTTTTCGACGCGTTGGAAACCACATTGCTGCCAGCGCTGTGATCGCGTCCCCTGTGCCCGCTCGCAGCAGCCTGGTGACATCACGGTGGCACAGATTTACATCCGCCTCCTCGAAAATGCGCAAAGAGGCAAAGGCACAATTCCAAGAAAATCCAGCTCTCCCCGCCTGACATTAAATTAGGTGTATCAGCCATCCAACATAAGCTTTTCTCTGTATATTAAACACTATCCCCTTCCCCAGCCGTGCCAGGGTGCTGGCAATTACCTGGTGATATAGACTGGGAGAAAAAAAAAGAACGATACATAGCTTTTACCCAGTAATTCACTGTTTCCAAGTGCAGTGGAACCATTAACTAATTAATTTGCCCAATGAATCACTCAATAGCTACATACCAGGGTTGGGCAGAGCTGTGGGTTTCATCCTGGCACAGGCTGAACGTGCGCACTCCAGTCCAGCTCATCCCTCTGGCAACGTGCCACCTGGGCAGGGCCACTGGCCTCCGGCTCGGCTGCGGTGGCCCAGCACCAGGCAACTGGAAAACACGCCTGTTGGAGCTGAGAACTGGCTTGAGTTTGGAGTTTATGGGGGTTTGCAGGTTACAAAAGTCCTATCACCTTTTTTTTTTTTTTTCTATTTTGATGACTAGGAATATGAGTTAATACAATAATAAGTAATAAGCCAAGAAGAGAAATAATAAAGCAAGAAAAGAAATAATAAAGCAAGAAAAGAAATAAGAAAAGAAAGGAAATAATAAATGAAGAAAAGAAATAATAAATGAAGAAAAGAAATAATAAACTAAGAAAATAATAAGCTAGCGTAATAGTATAAACTAAATATAAATAATTTTCACAACTAGGAATATTAACTTGCTGTTTATGATATAAAATGAAGTCGGCTCGTGAGCGGGATTCTTTAATTACGAAGTGCTTTGTAATCGCTGCGATTGCTTTATCACTGGAGTCGTAAAACTGTTCTCAAGAGGAAAGAGTCATTGAAGACGTTTTTAAGGGCCCTAAAAATGAACAGCTGGTTTGGGGGTATTTACGTTTAAACAAGAGTCTTACTTCATTGCTGCAGGTTCTTTTGAGATAAAAGGTTAAAATCTTGCCGTGGTGTGATACCCAGGAGCCAGCCTAGAAGAATGTGGGTGCTGTAAGTGAAAGTACAGACGTGGCTATTTAAGGTTATTAGAGATATTTGCCCATGATAAAAGGCAGCTTAGGATACTTTCATAACCTTCTTTTGCCAAGGTACGCTCATCGCTCTGAGTCACCCTAGTACTAAATCTGCACTTTATCACAAATAATCACGGCGTACCCATTCGGCATCGTTTCTCAGAACAGTAAATTATCTCTCGTTTCAGTTCTCTGTAGCGGCAAAAAGCAAACTTAGACACTGCACGATGGCAAATGTAAGGTATTTAGTATTGCAGTGGGATGGAAATGGCCAAAAAAGGCACAAATGCCATAACCTCAGAGTTTTATTCTGTCTAGCCAGTTAAGTAAGTGATCAAAGATAATAAATTTTAGAAGCGCACAGTTGGAAAGCCTCGTTTCCTACATCTGCCATTTGACACTCGAGCCGAGCCAGTAACATCAGACATTGCACATAAAGGAGCATATGGAATGTGTATGGAGCGACGGTCTCCTGGAGGGAGACCCTGGCCCGGCAGCTGGATGCTGTGCCACAGCCGGGCTGCTCTCCGCTGTGGGAAGGGCTGTGCTGCCCGTGGGGCAGAATCTGGGCATCTGAGTGACCCGACTGTGGGTGCTGGTGCCCACCTCACGCATTTCTTGCCTGAATTTAGCTAAATCACCTTAATCACAGAATCACAGAACATCAAGGATTGGAAGGGACCTCAAAGGATCATCTAGGCCAATCCCCCTGCCGCAGCAGGACCACCTAGATCAGATCCCACCAGAACGCGTCCAGGCGGGTTTGGAACATCTCCAGAGAAGGAGCCTCCACAACCTCTCTGGGCAGCCTGTCCCAGTGTTCTGGTACCCTTACTGGGAATAAGTTCTTGTCTTTGCATCCCTGAAACCTCTTCAGATTTCTGTGCCGAGATTCCCTCGGCAACTTTGCATCCTCTTGCTGCGCGTGTGTCTGGGCGCACAGCGTATCTCCGGTGGTACCACCGGGCCGGCCTCGGCTGAGCCTTCCCAGTTGCTCCAGTGACGCCAACCGCGCGGCCGAACCCACGGGCTGCTCTGTGGAAGGATCTTGAAACCGAACAAGTTTTGTGCTGACATTTTTGGGGCGGGGGGAGGGGGTAACGAGCTGAGAAACGCCTCACCGGAGGATGCAACCGCCCGCCCCCCAGCGAAGGGGACCCTCCTTCCCCGGGCGCTGGGCCGATGGCCGCCCGGTGCCGCGGGGCGGGCGGGAGCGGCGGCCCCGCCTCGGGCCGAGTGACGCGCGTTGCCATGGCCACGGGTTTACGCTACAAGGGCCGGCGGAGGCGGGCGGGAGGGGCGGGCCGGGCCGCTTCAGCACCCGGGCGGCCGCGGACAGCAGCGGCGGCGGCGGCGGCGGCCCCGGCTCCGGTGGCGGCGGCGGCGGCGCCTCTCGAGCCGGCCGAGCGCCGGGGCCTGCGGCGGACGACAGCGGTCGCCTGGACGGTGAGTCCGCCCCCCCGCCGCCCCCGCCGCGGGCCTGCGGGTCGGCCCCCCGGGGGTGGCGAAGCCGCCGGTGGCTCCCGGGCGCGGAGTGGGGGGCGCGGTGCCCGGGCAGCGCTGCCGCGATCCGCGCCCGCCCGCTCTGCCGGAGCACCCCCCGCGTCCCCCCGCCTCTGGGTTCGGGGGGTACCGTAGTGTGGAGCGGGGGGTTCGCAGCTCGGTCCGTTGCGGGTCCGTTGGAAGCGGTTGGTCCCAGTTACAAAACTTTGCCAGACCTGGAATGGTTGCCTCGGGTTCGGCCTTTTGCGTCCCTTTGCGACGTGTTGTCCATAAAAACTTCCTAAACTTATGAAAAAGAGCAGTTTGGCAAATTGGCAGCTCTTCGGGGAGGGGGGGAGGTCCTCGTTGCATGTGAGCTCTGGCTTACTACGGGCGTTCGTTTTGCATGAATCCTAAAAACTTCTTGAATTTTGGGCAAGACCTGCCTCACCGAATTAACAGTGGAAGTAGCAGAAGCGTGGGGTTCACCACTCGCTGCCCGATTAGGTGCCAGAAGCTGTATCATCTCATCCGGATGGCAAAAAGTAGCCCTGGTACCTTAGGTATTCCGAAAGGGTCGGACATGCTCCCCGAGGAGGTCAGAGCCCGGAGGTGGCAGACAGCGAGCTGGGATTCTCTGCCCTAAACTATTTGGAAGTGCTCTTCAAATCAGTATTTTGCCTGCGTGCGAAGCAGAGCTGGTTTCCATCAGCACAGGGCCAGTATTCTGTGTCTTCCCAGCCAGGACATCGCTCTCCTGTGCTCACTGCCTTCTCCCATCCACGAGCATGTCTCTTTGGTACATCTGTTCGGTTCCTGCAAATCTTTAACCATATTTATTATTCCATCAGAAGGAGCATGGTTGACTACACAGGCGTACACATTGTCTTCCGCGTGCTGCATTAACAATAATAGTTTGTTCACGGCTCCCATAAAAAGCAGCAAGGTAGGAATGAATAATGATGTAGATCACTGTTAAAGGCCAAGGAATGAATAATAAAGGCAAGTGAATCGAGAGCAGGGACTCTCTCTCACTTCATGCCCTTGTGTTCTTCTTAAACTAGCTCTGAATTGTGTGTGTCTCATTCAGAAATGTGAAAACGATCTCCTTGCCCTTTCGTCCTCCTGCGTGCCGTGGCTGCAGCATCCAGGAGTAAGGAAGAAGGGCTTGAGGTGTGGAGGGGAGAGCAGCAGAGGCTGGATTATACCTTCCACTCCCTCCTGTCTTAGCCTTCTTGCATTCCCACAGCTCAGTTTAAAGAGAACAGTAATAATTCCTTTAATTTGCAGTCGCTGCAGACCTTTGACCTGGCGGCGGTGGTGCTGGCACACCGTCCCTGCTCAGCGATGCATCAAAGGCATAACTTTACAGTGAATTTAGCTTTGTTGCCTCATTAGGCATCAGGCGTACAGCGCTTTATTAAGGACCGTGTGCTCTCTAATGACTCGGCTGCCAGAAGGGGGGACGTCTAACATTGACCCTTGCGAGCAAAGGCCTGAACTTAAATTCCTGCCCTGGAGAGCGTATCAACCAGCTCAAGTTCAGAAGTAGCTGCTGACTCAGTATGCTCTGATAATTTAGAAATCCACTATAAATCAGGGAGCGATAAGTGGACCGAGTTCCTTGAAAGATCCCGTTGAAATCACGTTGAGTTATTTTGGAGACTCGGTTAAGCAGCGTTCAGGCTGGCGGTGGAAATTCATTCATTAATGAACACTGCTTGAAGGAATGAAATTCCATCCATATATTCAAAATGCTCCTAATCCAGCTTCGTTTCATGGCCTTCCTAGTTCTGGCCTCTTGATCTTGATCCAGAAGGATCAGAGGCTGTCCTCAGCTGTAGCTCTGGGACTCCTCGATGTGAATCAGGGCCCCTCACCTCCTGGACAGGTTTGGTCTGTGCCATCAGTGCTTGGCCACAGCAAGGGGGGAAAGCGTTGGTCGCTTGTGCTCTGCTTTGCCTCTTCCATTCGTGTTGAGCAGCCCTTGTGGGTCACCCTGGGGTTATTGGCAGTGTTTGTTGGATTCCCAAGGAACAGTTACAAGATTTGTAGGCAAACTCCACGTCAAGTTTCACCATCAAACTCTAGGTGACATGGAGTGAGGGATGGTCCACACAGAGTGGAAGTGAGCTCAGAATTCATCTCACTGAAGTAAGATGCATAGCCATGCACGTACTGGGCCAGATTCTGCTGTCATTTACACCAGAGCAATTTCTGGTGTGAGAACTGAATTTGCATCATTGAGATTCAAACCTGAAAAAAAATTAAATATTTTGGAATTTACAGTCTGGCTTTTCCCCTTTGCCACCACCATCTTCATGCAAAAATAATGATTCAGAGCATCAGTACAGGTACCAGAGGAATCAGCAACATACCTATCACCCACCGCCACGCAGAGTTAGAGTGCATACATAAAGGGAGACCACAGACAGCTGCAAAATTGGAGCATAATATTGAACATGGCTTCTTCATGTTGCAGAATTGCTCGCAGATAAACCCTTATTTCATTTTTTTTTCTAGCCAACATATTTTTGTGGCTCTAAAAACTGTACCTATTAACAAACAAAGGGTTTTCCTCCAGAAAACTCTACAGACTGGAACAGCAGATGTC
Source organism: Tauraco erythrolophus (assembly GCF_009769465.1). Lineage (NCBI taxonomy): Eukaryota > Metazoa > Chordata > Aves > Musophagiformes > Musophagidae > Tauraco > Tauraco erythrolophus. The sequence continues at coordinate 1,907,045 of NC_141477.1, forward strand.
AATTTATGTCAACATCAGCTGATTTTCTTCTCCATTGCCCTTTCTACTGGATCTTTGCTTATCCAGCAGGTCCTGTCTTCTTGACATCCAATGTCATGTTGAATGTTTTCTCACATTTGGTGATAGAAAGCTTGACTCAGTCTTCCTCAAAGATTGGTGTCGTCATCCGCATGATGGTCATTATGCATTATTGATAGTGATGGAAAAGTCATGAATACCCACGTTTTTGCTGCAGGGCCTTAGCCTTTTTCTTTGGTTTATCATTGTTTTATCTTCTCTCTGCAATTTAGTAATAATGTCAACAGAGACGTTTCATGCTGCCAGAAGAGCAGCAGTACTCTGGTCCTGGTGCTGCAGCCATAATCCTTTTTCCTGATGTAGTCTGAGTGGAGTTATGCAGTTTTTCTACTTTATCACGGAACTCTAGAAAACATTTCAGTTCTCAAAAAGCTATTTTCTAGGGGAATCCTAGCTCTTACTGATGCAGAATTAAAAATAAACTCTTGTACAGCAAGTGCTTTGAAGTTAATAAATAATTCATGTTTTTTCCCCCCCACTTTTACAATGTAACTCATAAAATTGGGAAAATAGCATTAAAAAGAAATCCCACTACTGTGTTGTGTAGTCAGAGAATAACTTTACAATGCAAGTATGGAAATTAATTCATAAAAATATGAATTGTATGTTAACATTTAAGCACAAAGAGTAATATCAACAAACAGGGGAAGAAGACATAGTCATCTTTGGATAGGACCCCAGCCTGCCCTCTTAGTGGTTGTGAGACCCATTTCTGTGGGTGCCAGCCAAGCCTGGCCCAGGAGGCAGAGTTTTTTCCAACTCAATTTAAACTCACCACTTGCTCTTGCAGTCACGAAGAGCCTTTATTAGGAGGGATCCGAGGCTGCTTAACAAATCAACCCGGAGCCTGTGCCCAGAGTTCACGTCTTCTGCCGTAAAATGAAAATCCTTCTGGAGTGAAACGGGATAATTGCTTAATAGCAAATACTTTTATGCAGAACGGAGCAGGAGTGATGCGGAGAGGGCTTTATGGAACATGAGTGTGTCTGTCTTCAGCATTCTGGCTCACCTCAAGGAAAACTCTCCAAATCCATTCTATTACCCTACGTTACTACTAAAATCCACCCTCAACATTTCAATGGCTCGTTACTGATTCAGGAAAAAAAAGAAAAAAAAAAAAAAAAAGGGTCGCATTGATTGACTGAGCTGAATGCAGCTTCCAGCAAGGCACAGCATTTTTTGGTATGATCGATAAAAAAAAGAAATCTGTTCAATTTACTGTATGTGTTGTGTTGGAACCCCCTCAAAACAGACATGGCTGCAAACCTGGCGGTGTCCTCCAGTGCTTTCATGGCCAAGGCCGTCCCACAAGACAGGTTCTTGAGGACACTCTGCCACTTTTGTAGCTCGCCAGGTCTCCCGTGGTGCGGATGAGGGGAGGAAGCCTCTGGAGAGTTTCTGAGGAGGACCTTGACTTTGTAACACCCTCTATCCCTGAAAACAGCCCAGAATTAGGACTGTAATGGCACGCTGCATAACTCATCCCTCTTCCTCTGGCATTTGAAGAGGAGAGATAATTATGAAGATGGTTAATAGATGGAAAAGGAGGATTGTTTCATTCTTTACCTTGCCTGCTTTTGCTGCAGTTTAGTCATAATAATGAGAGTTTTTGATAAGTGAGCTTGAGATTGAGTCACTGGTATCTCGAGTGAGCAAATAGATTTTGGTATTAGTCTGAGGAGCTAAGCAGAGCAATCACGCACTGCTCTTGGGAGCTGGCAGGCAGAAGGGGGAGGCCAGCACCTCTGGGGAGGGGAAAGGGCCCCTGGCTTTCATTCTTGCCAGCCAGGGAGATGAATTAATCACCTTGAAATGCTCTGGGGCAGCTGACAAAGTGTCCGAGTGACCTTCACGCTCACTGAAGCCCATGGGAGATGCAGGCGCCCAATAGGTTTGAGGGTCAATATGCTTCATGGTGGGACCTGGGAGTGGGGGCACCCAGAAGCAGTGACCGACTGGGGACATGCTCTCAAGCAGCATTCGTGGCAGGCTGTGTTGGAGGGGGCAACCCAAGGCAAGAGTCATGCATGGTCTCCTGGACCTTGCTGGTTCTCATAGTCTTTTGCTCATTATGCACAGGGACCCAAGGGGAAAAGACTTTGAAATGGGTTTGTTGGTGTGTACCATCCCAATTCATATTTGGAATTCAGGAATAGGAAATATTATCTTTGAGATACAAGGTAATTTTGACAGTAATTTTTACTTTTGTTTTTACTTCAGTTAGAAAAATCCTAGAAACCACGAGTACAAAATAATGAAGCGCACTTTTTCTTGTAATGATGGGGCCAATAAAAGGCAGCCGTTGAGAATAATGTCCCAACAGCCAAAGTACTTCATCAATCTCAGCTGCTGCTTTTATGAACATATTATATAATAATGGGTGTTCTTCTACAGAAAATTATAAAGGTCTTTCTCTCCTTCCCCTAAGGGGAAGCCATTAATTCTACTCTAGTGTTAATCTATTCTATCACGATGATATATCCATTAATGGATATCATATATCCATTAAACCTTCCACCCTCGCACAGAAAGAAATAACAATAGTTCATTGTTAAAAAGACTAAATGATGTATTTTTTTTTTTTTAAGTAACTGATTATATGTTTGTCTGACTTTTCTTCCAGGAGGCCAGACTCTACACGCTGAGACTCTTTTTCTCTAAGCAGTCCAGAACGTCTTTTCCTTGTCACATAACTGGCTTCTGACTTTCAGACTAACCAGAGCTCAGCTCTGGCCAGACTTAACCCTTAATTCCCAGCTGCAAACATGAGCCATCACTGCACGGATTTGGGGAGCAAGCTGGGGAACATGCATTCTTTCGATTAGTAGTCCATCATGAGTTGGAAAGCAAATGGAAGCTGCAGACAGGTCCTGGCACAGCAGGGCGCAGAGTGAGGAAGCCAAGTGCTGGACTTCTGGCAGCTGTAAAACCAGCACATTGAGTGACAAAAATCTGACTGCTGTAGCGTGGAGGAAAAAACCATAATATTCTTAATAAAAAGAATAATGTAGCCCATACTTCCTCGGGCTATTATTTCAGCTTTTCCTGCAACTTGCACATGTATTTAGGCTCGAGTCATACTTGCAAAGTTAGCTTTACTCAGAAGCATATATACTTTCAGCATAAAAGATGAGATTGTGGAGCACGAGTCAGTAACAAGGGAGTAAATTCACATGTGTATCAAATGATACAATGGACAGGGTCCTACCCGGGATAGATTAAGGAATCTTACGTCAGTGTTCTGAACTTCGTGGGATGAGGTGCTGGAATGGAGGTCTTTGAAGGAAAGCCTAAAAAAGGCTACCTAGCTGTCAGCACGTCTTTGAAACGAGAAATATTTAAAAGTGCCATTATGATAGCGTACAAATATTTACAAAAATAGTTGTAATTTCTGCATGGCCAGTCAATGGGCCATTCAGTGCGTGGAAATTCCAGTAACGGGCTGAATCCTGGGCTTCCTGTAAATGAACCAACAACCTCGTCTGCCAGGAAACAAGACCTTCCTGTCGTCTGCACTCATTTTTAGAAAGAATATGAAGCCACTACACAATTCGTAGTATTTAATTTTGCTGAGTTGTTACGAGTTCTCATTTTTTTTTGGTATGATTCCCTGCTAATTTGCGTGTCTATTAATAGTATTAAATTCTTATTCAAAATCCCGTAGAGAAAATAGCAAGTTTGTTACCATCCTCACAGAGGATTAAGTATGACCTGAAACCCAGAGTCTTTAGAAGCACTTCTGTGCCTTCCCACTGCTTTTCCTTTATCATTTCTGACTTAAAAGGCTACTGTTACGACTGCAGGACTGCCAAGTTATAATGCATGATTTATTACGTACAGCAGGTGACTGGTAGTTAACATTTATCTCAAAGTGAATGTTATTGTTTGTTGTTTTTTTTTTTTCCTGCAGCTTTCCCTGCGAGGTTCCTGTTTTTGTCAGTGACAAGATGACAATTCGTATTTTTACCAAAGGATCCAGTGAGTCATCCTATTAACTCCGCTGAAATACATGCTTGCCAATCGTCCTGCCACAGTAAGTCTGTGGGATTTTGCATTCTCTCTGGAAACATTATTCAGAAGTTAGTCTATGGTATGAATAATCTTCACCTAAAGCAGTGACTTCTCAGTGAAGACCATAGCCCCAAATAGACCAAATATTGCATGTTGACCACACCTATTGTTTTTTAAAGTTATTAAAGTATTTTAGAGCAAATGAGAAGGCTGACTGTGCCTCATACCATGCTATTTACAAGGGCTGGGTTTCTTCGAACCTGGAGACCATGTAAGAAGGAACTTTGTGTGTTGTGGGAACTGGTACAAAGGCATAATATATCTGGCCCTGGAAATGCTGCCCCGCGAGGGGATCCACATGCAACTAAGATCAAGTGTACCGTGAGTCACGATGGAAATATTTGACATCCAAAAAACCCCAAATCTCCAAGATGACATAACGTGGATTATGCATTTGTACTGGTTGCCCAAAGTAAACTCATTATTTTGCACCTCCTGAGAACTCCCAGCTCATTGAGCCGCTATCCCGTAACGTTTCAGTAGAGGTGGAGGCTGCTCCGTTCCTTTTCCCAGCTTTGTGCTCTAGGAGAGCGTGGCTGCCCTTGGGCTGTACTGCTCTGCAAGTCGTTTTCATTTGGGAGAAGGGGCAGTGCAGGCTGGTACATGACTGTTGTTTTTCCCTGGTCCTTGGGTTGGGTTGGAGAAAAGGTAGGACATGTTTTTCTCAATAAAGTCTCTCCTCCTTTTCTGCTTACTTGTTCTGCCCTTGAAGATGATTTTCTGTGGCATAGTCCAAGCAAATTGCTTTCTGCTTAAGTGTATTTTGCACATCGTGCAACCTTATCTCACAGGAGAAAAGCATATGGCCTTGAGTTATTATTTGTTATTTCAGGGTAACTAGATGGTAACTGTACCGAAAACTTATGGCAACTCATGCGTTATCTCATGATAACAGGATAAATAAACAATATCTTCACTGCGTGCATTAACATTAATGGAAAGGAAAACTCATGAAAAACACTGTCAAACCAGTTTAAATATGTCCCCATTTAGGCTGCCCCAGATGCTTCTTTACTGCTTCTACTTGTCTCGTGCGCATTTAAATTGTGACTGGGACTCCTTCCACTTTTGACATTCTTGCCTTCAGAGCTAATGCCAGCTGCAGTCCTTAAGTCAGCGAGCATGCAAAGTACTTTAAAATGTCCAGCTTAATAGAGAAATGTATCTTGCAATTAAAGTAAAGCTCTAACGAGATATCATGGAATTCATTAGTGCTGCATATGATGTGCATGCAGCAAAGCCAACACAGAGATCTAAGGGGAGAATTGCAATAGTTTCGTTGAGCATCTCTGGGGTAACCCCCAAAACCAAGGCTCTGGCAGCTGACAAGGCATTTTTTCTTGATCTGTAAAAGGTCCCTTTGCAGCTGATTTCAAGTACAGTAAACAAAGTAAAGACAATGTGAGCGTTAAAGTATTCCATGTAATTGTTGTAACACAGACAAATCGGGGAGCAGATAAAAGCAGAGGGAAGAGAACGGAGCTAATGCAGCTGCACAAAAACTATTTCACATCTATTCTGCTTGAGAATGCCAGCACATTGCAAACCCTTTGAAAATACACTGAGGCAACATTATAGAGTATATAAAAAGAGAATCTTAAACAGTTTATCGGTAAAATATGAGCTAAATTTGATGAGACTGTCCTCTAGGCCGTAAGTATCTGTTTCTGTGAAAGTTGTGTGGAACATGAAAGCTCTCATTAGCGTGGCAGATTTTCTTCATTCAGATGTAAAGCCAGATCAGCTTTAATTTTTTTGATGAAGCTGACGTATGGCAGAATGCTAAGAGGTGGTTAACTAAGTCTTTTAGCATCGTTGTAAACCCAAACTCACAGTTTTTTGGTCCAAACGCTGCTGAAGAAAACTACAGCTCCTAATTTCAATGTAAAAAATAAATAATAAAAATCAGCAAAGTGATGTTTAATGGTCCCACAGTAACTAAACATTTCTCCACATTGCAACCACTTCATCAGCTGAAGGTGATCACTCAAGGACAAGTGGGAACTTGAATCAGGAAAATATTTTTCTAAGCTTATAATAAGGATAATATATTGCAACACTTGACTAGGTCTGATCCATCTTCTTCTGTGCTTCTCTAGCCAGTATGTGGAAAAGAAAACACCCTGAAAACCATTTTTCCTCATTGCTTTATCTGGCAGAGATCTTAAATCAGGCGGGATTCGGGGTCTAGTGCCGTTTCTAGTAACATTTGAAATCCCATCAACAAAAAACTAAGAAAAATCACCACGAGAGAGTTTCAATAAGTTACAAATACTGCTGAAGTGAGGAAAAACCCCTCTCTTTTCACTACAAATGAAGCCCCAGTACTGCTGCTGATTTGTCGTAACCGAGGCTTGCTTGCATTAATAGTAACCCCTGATGTTAGCCTGAGCACCTCGGTAAATAAATTTGCCACTGCCTTAAGAAATAAGGTTCCTAATGACCGTAAAATTGCCTGGAAATTTTTCTTGTTGCCAGACAAAATTAAGGAAAAGAACAAGAGCAGGTCCTTCTAGGAAAGTGCAGAGTTGTGTACTGAGTTGCAAACTGGTAGCAAATGAGTAAATTTAAAAAAAAAAAAGTTTATCTAGGTCTATCTGTGAATTAATTATATTCTTGACAACTTAATTCTTGTTTTTCCTAGGATATTTTCCTTACTTGTCGAAGCTGAAGGTATTCTTTCAGCTCAGAATTCTTAGTATTTTTCCTGAGACGTTTCTCAGATGTCTATCAATGTTGAGGCTCTGAACTAAGAAAGCATCACCAGATTCTCCAGGAATCACTTTAGAGAAATGACATTTTGAGGTAGGACTCTTCAACACAAAAGAGATATTTACTGACATTACCTTTTCCTGTCATTTTTAAATCTTAGTATTTGCAATAAAACCTAAAATCACTGAAAACATGTAGCAATAAAGGAAGGATTTCTAAGCTTCCATCTTCTGACTTTCAAAAGTGCTTGAAGAGGGTCCCTCTGCTAAAAAGGGGGATTGAATTTCAACATTCCCTTCTCTAAGCCCTTTCTTTTACATCACAGCATTAACCTTGAAAAGCTCTCTCAAAGTTTTGCAATATCAGGCAAATCCCATAACAAAAACTACTGCTTGTACAACAATTCTGACAACTACAAGTTTGCTAGAAGGTCATTAGAGCTGGTCCACCATAATCTGGTGTCTCCATAACACAGGAGATGGACACGGCAGCAAAGAAGTTTGTACAGAAACCTCTTCTTCCAAACTTCTTGCTCCACCCAATGTTGTGCTACTTCCAAAACTCACAGTGGCTTTCTGTAACAGCTATTTTTGATGATAAAAATGCCCTGGGATGTCATAAAGGCTATGAAGGATGGATAGAAGTTTTCCCTAATAATAATAACTTGTGGTAATAAAGGAATAAGCATGGAATCACAATAATAAATAGCTAATGGTGAAGTCGTAGACGTGTAAAGCAAGCAGTACTATGGATTGCAAGTTCTCTCCCTTCAAATGTCCTGTCTTCTAAATGCCTGCAGGAATGTGTGTATGCAAATATATGTATATATTTCCATGTTATGTATAGGGAGTTATGTACTATGTAAACAATGCCAGGAACAACGTGGTTGTGCCAGAACCGTAGGACAGAATCCAAGACCTTCACACTGTCAAGTCAGTGGCAATTAAACTCCCAACTTGAGTCCTGATTTAGCCAACTTTTAAAGCGTGGGTTTGACTTCAAACATATGGTTAGTTCCATTCTTTGTAGTGAGGCCAGAAAGGTGCTTGAAATGCCATATGTCCTGGATTAGCTTGCTTTGGAGCTGGAATTCTGGTAGAAGTATGTGAAAAATAGCTCCGTAATATTCCCAAGCCATTTGTCGGTTCACAAGTTACTTGAAATTACTGAAATACAGAACGTGGAGTCTGAAGGCACGGGAAATATATGACAACATGCATATGTAGTCACTACTGATTAAGGAACAACAGTGTAGACTTTTCAGTAGTGTTATTACTCAGTATGATTTTACTTTATTTTTATTCTTGAGCTTTCGCTGAAAAAAAAATATGTTTTAGCCATCTGTCTGCAGAAACATTTCTCGATGCTGCAGTAGCACGTTTGCAGAGTTGGCAGATGCCCGACAGCCGTTTCTTTCGCGTGGCCAGTGACTCACCGTGCCCTTCCAGTTCATGCCACACCTGAGCACCACCTGAGCGTCGCGTCTCCAGTCGCGTTTCTTCCGTCCCTCCAAACTCCAGCTTTGCACCCGCCTGCTGGGAGACCCAGCTTTGTCTGGGCAGCGGTCCCGATTGCCTACAAGGCCTTTCCTAGTTTTTCTGGGAGAAATAGATGATGAAGTTCAGGGTCATGGTATAATTCCCATCCTGTTTGTGTGCAGTGTTGAGGAAAACAGTGATCTTTATTTTTATATTCTTTTTACGTGCTCAGGTAGTGTTTCAACAACGATGATCGAACCCCCCTTACTATGTAACAAATATTTTATTGCAATTATTTTAAAATTACATTTAGTTTCCCTGAATTCTCTCTGAACTAAGCTTGCACAAACACAACAGACATATTCTTAAAACAAGCCTTAGCTAACACATGCAACACGAAAGGAGAAAGCGAAATCGTAATCTTTGTGCAAAAAAAAGAAATTCCTTTCAGTAATCAAAGTTGTTTTCAGTATTTGTACCTCCAGCTATAAACTGTCTAAACAGCAGCTTCCCCTGGGCTGAGGGTATCCACATGTGACTCAGGAGGGTAAAGAAATGCCCAGAGTAACTGTATGGACTGAAGAATTTTTACCCTCTTGAGCAATGAAGAAAGGTCCTGCTGTGTCCATAAATGTTCTCCTCCTTCACCTGTAGCTCAGAGCAGCAAACAGCTTCACACTCCACGCACTGAGCCACAGCAGCCGAGCTCTGGGGTTATTCAGAAAGGTATCAGTAAATCACGATCTGTGCCTGTGAGTTACCATCCAACGTGGGGAAGAGGATTGGGAAATGGTGTGCTGGCATTCAGCAATAAACCTTTCTGACCAATGGTCTGAGCACTAACTGCCCCAAAGGAACTGAGGAAGTGTAAGCAGGCAAGAGGGGACACGGGATGAAATGGTGCCCATGGATTCTGGAAGTTTTTTAGCCCTCTGAACTCTTTCTCTCCTGTAACACTGACATTAACGTCGTTACACCTTGGACACCTAATGCTCAATGGCGTTTTTCTTTTCTGTAGTTCCTTAAATTCGTTATTTGCTGTAATCAAACCTAATTATATAATTCAATAATTGTGTTTAATTAATATTCACAATGTACATAAATAAAATTAAAAAAATAAAGCATTCAGATTCCCATTACAAAAATTTATTTAAAATAAAGTTTGCATATGATCGGTTAGAAAAATTTTAAAACCAACGTTGCGGGGTTTGCAACTTTTTCTTTCTCATTATAAATAAATTATCCATGCTGAGGTCTATCTGCTTGCTAACTATGATGATTTGAAGACAAGATATGATTTTAAACTGAGGAATTCCAGAGCCTGAGCTTTATCACCTGTATTCTATAGGTGCTTCTTCACAGGCTTTCTTGTGGGGTTTTAGGGTACCAGTGCAGACTAGAAGGGGTTTTCCTATCAGTTCTGCAAACAGTAAGGTGCAGCATTGGTACGTCAGCGTGGGAACATGGTTAACAGGTTAGAAGGAAAAAAAAAAATGTCTAAGAAACATAGTGGAGACAGTGTGAACAATTATTGGACATCCAGTTCTTAAATGATAAAAAGTGGGATCAAAGAATGCAGGCGTGTAGATGATCCATAGAGCCTACAGTACATCCGAGGCATGCAGCTAGATAAACCATGAGCATGTTGCATCATTCCTGCTGTTTAAAGAAACTTCTTGGTCTTTCAGTAGTTTTAAGTATTCGAGTCCCTGAAGATAGACAGAGAGAGATTCTAGGCAGGACAGAAAGAATAAATTGGCTCATTTTGCTCATTTTAGCTCTTCACAGTGAAATTTATTTGGAGTTTCATTATAACCACCAAGTATTTCATGTTATTAACCTTTGAGTAGTTTTAAATGAAGTCTATATGGTTTAGTGCATTTACTTTGAGTCATGGATTACACAATAACACAATGGTTTCTCAGCAGGATTAAAACCCGAGTACATTAAAATTCCATTAAAAGCCTGTGACAAGTGCAGTGGTTGACTCAGACCGTTAACTGGGATTGTGTCTCTGTAAAATGAACTGGTTTGTCACCATGCCAAGGAAGGGAGATGCATGTTTGTTACAACCCAGTGAAATGTCAGGCTCTCCTGTATTTGAGCAAGTTCTTTCTAACTTTTTCTTTCTTAATTTCTCTTTCTCTCTAGTTAGCCAACCGACATCACAATGACTGAGGACTTGGACCACAGGTTCAGCTCTCTCACCTGGGATCAGATTAAAATCCTGGATCAAGTTTTAGCTGAGGTCATACCTATTCATGGGAGAGGAAATTTTCCAACACTGGACGTAAAGCTGAAAGATATCATTCGTATGGTAAAGGAACAGCTCATTGAAAAGCAAATCAACGTTAGAGATACCCGCCTGAACGGATCGACAGCCAGTCACATCCTAGTAAAGCAGAACGGAACCAGTTACAAGGACCTAGACATCATTTTTGGGGTGGAACTTCCAAGCGAGCTCGAGTTCCAGGTTGTTAAGGAAGCAGTTCTTAATTGCCTATTGGACTTCTTGCCAAAATGTGTTAATAAGGAAAAAATCACTGCTCAGACCATGAAAGATGCCTATGTGCAGAAGATGGTCAAAGTCTCCACCGACCACGATCGCTGGAGTCTCATCTCGCTGTCCAACAACAGCGGCAAGAACGTAGAATTAAAGTTTGTCAACTCGCTCAGACGGCAGTTTGAGTTTAGTGTGGACTCCTTCCAGATCATACTGGACTCCATCCTCAATGTTTACAGAGCAACGGACTGCAAACTGACAGAAGACTCCCACCCCACTGTCATCGCCGAGAGTATGTACGGAGACTTCAACGAAGCTATGGATCACTTAAAATACAAACTGATTTCCACAAGGAACCCGGAGGAAATCAGAGGAGGTGGGCTCCTGAAGTACAGCAATCTCCTGGTTCGTGACTTTAAGCCGGCGGATGAAGCCGAAATTAAATCTCTGGAACGTTACATGTGCTCCAGGTTCTTCATTGATTTTCCAGATGTTGCTGAGCAGCAAAGGAAAATTGAGTCATATCTGCGCAACCACTTCATTGGGGAAGAGAAAAGCAAGTATGACTACTTGATGACTCTGCGCGGAGTTGTAAACGAGAGCACAGTCTGTCTCATGGGACACGAACGAAGACAAACTCTCAATATGATCACAATTCTGGCTCTAAAAGTGCTCGGAGAACAAAATATCATCCCAAACGCAGCCAACGTAACGTGCTATTACCAGCCTGCTCCATATATCAGTGACAGAAACTTCAGCAGTTACTACATTGCTCACGGACAACCACCCATCATCTACCAGCCATACCCATTTCACATACAAATGCAGAGTGGCATGGTTTAGGAACACGATAACCTCCTCAGCACTTACACTCCTCTCTCCAGTTCTCTCCGTAATAAAGGCCTCATTAAAGCAAGTTTTACCATCACTTTTGATTTAAGGACATATTTTTGTGCAAGTTGCCAAAGTTATTTGGTTGATCAATGTCTAAATCACCGTTAAGCAGATTGTGAAATAAGTGAAACGGCTGTTGTTCATGAAGTATTTATACTCCTACGTGTGTTTGGGCTATACTTTTTTTTTTTTTTTCAATGAAAAGAGAAGGATATAGATTATTCTAATTTTATAAAATGAAATGCACTGCGTTCGGGGTTCTAAAAAATTCTTAAGCAAAATTTAAATAGGGCAAAGGAAAAATTAAGCCAATAAAATACCTCTCAGTAGAAACATCTGATTTTAGAAGTGATAGTGGTCTGGGTGTATCAAAGTAGATCATCCATCAGTTATTTCCGTGCAGTCCCAGCAGCATTTATTTGCAGCACCTTTTGAAAATACGCATTGATGGGCTGGCTCTTGGTGGTTTGAGCTCTGCTTTAGAGGAGCTGGTCTGATCACTCTTCAGGTCCCAGTAGAGACATGAGGTCCCTCTCCTCACCAGAGTAGTGTTTAGTAATGGTTAGCAGGAAACATCCCTGACAAGAGCAGACTCAGCATTTTTGGGTATCCAAAATTTCTGCTGATCTGAGTGAGAGATTTAGCTGCTGAAGTAATGCAGCGTAGGACCCCGGGATCTGCCTCACAGATAGCACAAGTTGTAAAAAATAAAACTATTCTGATCAAATTAGTCCTGAAAAACAAGGTAGTAGCATGAGAAAGAAGGTGCAACTTGAGCACGTAGGGCTTGCTTTCTATTCCTGATTTGTTACCAGTTGGAGATGCTTTAATGCATAATAAAAAGAGTCAGGAAAAAAAAAAAAAAACAACAAACCAAACCAAAAGCCCAGGACTGCGTTGTTTTTAGGTGAATTAAAACAAATCCTTGGCAGTGGCATTTGAAAAAGTGTTTTATACTAGCAATGTCCTGCACATGTTTAGATGCCCACACACATACACTAGTAGCAAAAGCAGATTTCTCTTAGGATCAGGAAGTAAAACATCAGTTACAAGTGTTTGTGCGTGTGTTTACCAAAGATAAGTTTTAAACATGTCACATAAGTGCCTCCCTGTGCCAGTTGCTCCATGAAAGTCGTCATGCTGTTGGTTATCGTGCTGGAGAGCTCCTGAGTTATGGAAGGGGAAACGTACGCCCTCGGTGCTCCAGTGGTGGGTCACAAAGTGTCGGGGGCACGGAGGGTCGGAGAGGTTCTCACCGTTTGCCGCAGCGCGAGCAGGTGTGGGACAGACGGATGGAAGGTGTTCTCACCGGAACTCCTCCGGTTTAGATGCTGAGTATGGTAAAAGGAGGAGTAGCAATAAAAATGAGATTTAGAATGGGTGGTTGTAAAGTTGGAAGAGCCAACTGGAAATGCAATGGGTGGAGTTTCTCACGTCTGATGCTCAGCGTGTCACACGACGAGCTCGTTGCTGGTACGTCACCGAGTGTCCTCCTTGTCATCTTTAAAAACACTGACTGCATTTTTTCTGTTTACAATAGGTGTCAGGTCTTAGACATTTCTGCTCCTTGGGAAAGAGTGTTTGATTTATTTTACACGGAAATGCGCTACACACCACTGTGTTGAATTGAACTTTTAAAATTTCTACGGTCTGTGAAATCCTGTTGCCAGTGAAATGTAGCTTTCCTTTTTCCCATTGTATGCCTGTACAGTAGAACAAAGTGCTGTTTAAAGACGACGACTTTGCTGACCATCATCACTAAAGTCAACTCTTTTCTGTAAAATATAGTGCAAAAAACAGTGTTTCTGCAACATAAGAAGGGTATACTAATCTACTTGGAAGCTGATTCATTTTCTGATGTCTTTCATTAATATAGTACTGTTATTTTTGCTGATTTTTCAAGTATGTCCAATTCCGTGTCTAAAAGCACACTTTATTTCACCTCCACTCCTATCTTTCCATTGGCTAAACTATATTTAATAAAATTATCAATTTGAATTGCTACGTTATCAGATATGATAACACTATATTTGCATGTAATTCTAGGGAATTCCCCCTGTTGGAAGCAAAATGGAGTGAAACATGGTGGATTTTCTTTTTTTTTTTTTTTTTTTTTAATTGAGCTGTTTAGATTACAAAGTGAACCTTTAAATTTAGTTTGGTATTTACCAAATTAAATAGCACTGTGAAATTCTGTAAGAGCCTTATGTAGGTTACATCCCTGCTAATGCTTGTGCTACGACACGGCACAGGTGATCTGCGGGGCTGGAGAGCCGAAAGCTGGACTGGGCACAGCTGGGACTTCCCGATGAATCTGTGGGAGTTAGGCATCCTATGCCTTGAGTTTCAGGAGGAACTGGGCTCCTAAACTCCCTAAATTTGTTTGACAATCTCAGTCCACCTGCGTTGACCCGCAGGTCAATGAAATGTAGCCACGTCAACGTAGTCCTCCTCCACTCCTGGTTTCTTTGCTTGCTGGGTGGAGAAATGGGTTGATCTTCTCAAGAACCAGGAAACAGGTCACTCAAGAAGGAGCATTTTCAACATGTCCTGTACAGCCAATGATCCATTACCTGGAGAAATATTTCAAAAAGTTGGTCGTTTATTGTTTTTTTGGTGGTGTTTTTTTTTTTTTTTACCAACAAGTAGAAACATGTATCGCCCTGTATAAAGGACTATAATTCTTTTTTGAACCAGACATTGTGAAAAGCGTCAGGAATGGTGAACTAGCTCTCGATTTGTATAAACCAGCCTATCCACTTGTACAGCAACCGTCTATTAAAATATATATGTTTAATTCTGTTACCTGTCTGTTTATACATCCAGGTTAGATAAGGAAGGACTCAGCCAAAGTCCATGGAGTTAGTGGGAAGAATCCACCTAACTGTAATGGGCTTTGTGTGAGACCTCGGAAAAGAGTAAGGGACTCACAGGAGTACCTACAGGTAAAGGTACAAAGATATCAATATGCAAAAAAATGTCTCAGGTATAAATAAACCCTTTAAATTTATTGAAAAAGGTCTTGTATTTCTTACCTAGAGGTAGTTCAATCTTGAAGGTTAAGTGAGGCTTATATACAAGTATATATAAAACCTCACATATCTACACATACACAGGCAATTAACAAAATCTGATGGTTTTCAGTATTTCCTTCCATGTTTCCTTCCAAATGTTATATTGATTCCTGGCAGCAGCATTTGACCTGGAGAGTTTTTGTAAGGTAGTAGTGATTCTGTAAACTGTTACTGAAAAGGGGACGATGTTGTTTAGACTGCTGCTTGCAAATACTGGTATCAATGTGTAAGACAAAATATTGTAACCTCTTCTCCAGTTGTTATCGATTTCACTATGTGCAGATATAAATCTACAAAGAACAGAGAGAGTTTCCTCAGTCCCAGGCTCCTGAGCTTCATGTTTACATTATAATTATATCTTGTTGTTACAATCTGTTCAGTAACTATAATAACCTGGAAATTGTAATGCTGATTTTATTTAATCACATAAAACTTCCTAAGGTTTACAGCTTAAAGTAATCTCATGTTGTCAGGACCTAAGTGTTACAAGTGCTTTCCGAAAAAATGTCAGTTGAATTTTGTGTTCTATTGTAAAAGGTCTATTTGAAGCATATACTTTATGGTAGTTCCTTTAATATGTAATTTGTGAGCTTTATACCCGACACATTGCAGAGTTTTGCAATGGATAAAAGAAATATACAGTTGTCCTCAGTCGAGATGTTCTGTTGTCTGTCGTGTTACACCGTGCCCGCAGAGCTGGGACGTACTGGATCTGATTTACCACTCCTCACTTCAACTTTCTAGCTGTGTGGTTCGACTGATGTTAGGGGAGTTCCAGCAACATAAAATTCGGAGTTATGCAGGTGTGTGGCCGATAGGATTGGCAGAAATTTCTGGAGAAGGGACAGCAAGGATTTGCTCGGATTCTTACAGCTCGGTTTTTGTTTGATACGTTTTTCTGTTCAACTAAACCAAGGGAAGGGTATTCAGGACAAAGTTAGGAGTGAAAGCAGAAGTATTTCACTTAATGTGCCATCTGAAGCTGTTGAAAAACTATTGTAAGGCTGAAAACGTGCACTAATCACACTAATTTGTAGGTCATTAGTCCGCTGTGTTGACTAGTGCCTTTGGGTATTTGGGGAGCGATCATTAAAATAATTTTCTTGTTTAACCTATGGTTTGCTTGTAATGCCCTCGTTATTCTGGTTGGAACGTCAATTCTAGCAGGCAGACTCCTTCTGGCAGCCAAACCAGCGTGTTCTAACTGGAGTGGTAAAGATTCGGTTACGGTTCGTTAGGTCAATCAACCGCCGGCTCGGATTGACCCTGATCCGCTGTCACACCTACGCTGAAGGTTACAGAGCGACTGGATTGAGTATCGTGAATATTTTTGAAACATTTAAATGGCTCTATGCTAGTTGTCAAACAGGCTTGTGTCAAATATTCACATTTTAAGTGCCTAGGTATATATTTATATAATAAAAACATGACTGTCTGTTGAGTAAATAAAATTAATACTGAACTTGACAAATGATTTGACTTTACATATGCCTAAAAATGCATTTTGCCTCCTCTGAATGCACTTTCCCATAAATCTAAATACATATTTATCCAAGCTGTGGAATTTATGTCGAGTATGAACATGGCCAATGCCAGTAACATCAGACCAAGGTCACAGAAACTCCTTCAAACTCTTGAGTTTTCAGTTGGGTGACATCGCCATGTTCGTTGACAGTTAGATTTCTGGTTGCTTACTTGGATTTTCTGGTTGCTTACTTGGATTTTCTGGTTTTGGGATTTTTGTTTGTTTGTTTGGGTTTGTTTTGTTTCATGGGCTGGGTTTTGGACTACTGCTTGTTAATTCCATCATATTTTTAAAGGAAGGACAAGGCAATATTGTTCTTTCTTCCTAAGAGCGTCAATACACTGTTAGATCCGACAGACCCTCCAGTGCCCTGCAGAGGAGGGGAAGGAACATGCCAGAGGTTTTAGCCGCATGTGAGAGCTCGGAAATTCCTGACTTGGGTGTTTATGGCTTTTTAGCCGCTTGCGGTGTTGGCTGCGTGGTATCGAGACTCGCTGTAGTTCACATCTAGCAAAGATGCTGCTGTTTGATGGAAATGGGGAGGAAAAGCTGCCAGGATCAGGGTGCCCCAGCAGCCTGAGGATGCTGGAGAGGCTCCCTCACCCTCGCCAGCCCCTTCGAGCTGTGCCCCAAAGCCCCTTGGCTATCAAACACCTGATGAGATTGAAGGGATGGGAAGGGGAATGGGGATACCATTTTTTCTTTTTATTTTTTCCTTAAATAATGCTCAAAACATGTTCTTTCACCTGTTTTTCATACTAGAATGGATCAATTTTTGTAAAAGCCTTCCTATTTTTTTAACCAGTGATAACCACTTAATCATAATTTCATTTCCTGACTGCTTCTTTTCTTTTATACAGCCAAATTCTTAGTAGTCTGCCTCTTAAAGCAGTGAGTGGGGAAATGGGAAGGCAGCTCACATAGGGGATTTTCCTTTCCTTAAATACTCACCAGACACTTTCCTGAGGAATTCAAAACCTCAGGAAATACACGAAGGTAGCGGAGGGCTGTCGCGTTTTCTAGTCCCTGCCACCTCCCGTTTTTTCTGCTCCATCAGTCTCCATCATTAAATACTATTTCATAAGCAAGTGCTTTTCTTCTTCCCAGCTGCTTCCATATTCAGCTCCATTTCATCTTGTACCATTGCAGAACCGGTGGTTTCTGAAATCACAATTAGTTACCATGGAAAGCAATTCAATACCGTAATAAATACACTCGAAGGCAGCTCGCTCTGCTATGTATTACAAAATAAAAATTAAAAAAACCTCCTCAAGTGAACTGGATCCAGATCACCTGCGTATATGTTTATGGGCAAGTGTGTGCTCGTAGGCACACAGATTAATGTATTTTTTATTATATTTTCCCCTTATGCTGGGTGTATGTGAATACAGACAGCGCAGCAAACCCCACCGAGACGCAGCCCTGCCCCCTCGCATAGCCCTGCCCTCCAACACGGGCCTCTTTTTCCCCATCCTGTGCTTCATTTTCCTGTAAATATTCTCATCCTGTTGTTGATACGAATTTATTTCGCACTCGTTCTGGTTTGCTTCCCGGAATAGACAGGACCGTGGTGCTGCCCGTGTGTCCCCGTATCTCCGCGCACACACAACCGGTGGCATTTCAGCATCCGCGGCAGCTGCCCGGTGCCAGCTTTGCCCTCCCGTTTTCCCCGTGGAGGAGAGGCAGGAGCACGACAAGTCTGGGCTCAAGACGTTGGTGCAACCCCATGGTGCTCTCACCGTTTATGCCAACAATTTCTTCCTCCAGCTTTTTGTCAGCTCCTGACGTTTTCCAGACAAAAGGCTGAAATTGCAGCTCGTAGCTTTGCCTAAAGGATAAAAAGAGATGTTGGAATATCTCCCTTTTTATTGGATCACCTGCTTATCCCTGACCGTCCCCAGGTAATGACATCTTCCCATCAAGAGTCTGGGTTCATTGCCTGCCTCGAACAGTTTATATATCCCATCAGGTCGGAAAAAAGAGCTGTGAACTTCTTGTATTGAAGCACAAACAACTCGTTACACTTCTTTAGAAGTTAATTAAACTGTAAGTTCCAGCCCAAACACTCCGTCATGTTTTCAATCAAGAGGCAGAAAGACAACCGTAAGAAACAGCGTCGTAGTTGTTGAATTTAATAGTGTGGGACAAGCACAGCTGGTCTAATACTAAACTCTAAATAATTTATTGCATCAGTTAGTCCTTTCATTAAATAATGTATTCAAGTCAATGAATTTCTCAGCTCTTATTAAAGGAAACCAGAGCGTCAGAAGTCTTTACAGCCCGCCCACCAGCCAGGCACAGGCTTCATCTGGCTTCCACGGAGGCCACCCCTGGAGACACAGCCAGGGGCACGTTTGTCTGCTCTTCTGAACTGAAATGTGAAGATTTTTGCATGGTTTCTAAGTAAGGGCATAACAAGGAAACAGGTTATAGTACAAAAACTATGGAAAACTTGTGGGAGAAGCACGTTTTTAGGTCAACAAGGAGTTGTTAAGTCAACAAGGTTATTAAGTTAGACTATGAAGCAGAGCTACAATAAAACATACTAAAAGGGAAAATATTTTAAAATGAGAAGTGGTTTTGTTCTTCAGGTGTAAAAAACAAGTGATTTGTCCTTATTAAAACCTGCTTTTAGTGTCTTTAGATTAAAAATATTTTTCGGTCGCTCCTTGCTTGCTTTGTTTCATGCACTTCCCTTTCATCCCCCTGCTTTTTCTCCCTCTTCTACTTCCTTTTTTAAATGGTTTTACAGTATTAAGTTGTAGAGCTCAATAAAAAGTAGGTAAGAAGATTGGACTAAAGATATAGGCTTTGTGGGGTTTTTTTTTCAGTGGCAGTTGCATCCTAGACACTGTGAAAGCCAATTGTAGAGCCACTGGAAGTCATTAGAAATCCTCCCTTCGATGTTGATGGGGGTTGGATCAGGCTCAGCCTTGTGCACGTGTCTTTCTGCTTCTGATTTAACATGAATGGGAGATTTTGAGATTGCTTTTCATTTAAAAATGCGTGTTCTCCTCCTCCTCTCTTCTCCCTGTTTCCAGCCTCCTCCAGGCTGGTCGTTAGAGCCCACGCCGATGACCCCTCCAGCAGCTCAGCCTTGTGCAAACACCGTGGGCAGGACTCAACCCCGGCTGCTGCAGCTCGTGGCTGGCAGTCACCTGCTTTTATCTCCTTATGCGAATTGGTTTGCTTGGCTGTTAAAATGAGAAGGGGGATATGTGCATTTAATCGACCCAAAAATGAAGTACGCAGCGTTCATGGAGATAGCGGAGCAGCTGAACCCCATCGAGGCCTCTGCTGCAGCAAAAAGTCGAAATAATTGAAATTGCAAACCACAACCTCTTGGAAACATGGCAAAACGAGCACACAAGTGATGTTTTCCTGTGGACAGATTCCTTCCCAAACCCTGGCTTGCTTAAAGCATGGGCATCCCCCAGACAAGGACCATCAGGACAGCAGATCCATGATAAATTCCACGTTTCTGAAAACAACCTGCAATTTAAGATGAAAAATACAGCTGGGAAGACAGACAACAGCCAGGGGTGAGTTCATGGCAAAGGTGCGAGGAGTTGGGGAACCACAAGGATTTCCCCACGTCGGTGGTCCCCGGGGGCCGTGTGCGACGCGTGGTGGGGTGATGATACCCATCGATCTGGATGTCTGAGCTCCCCTGCCCATGCAGTGAGCTGCCAAAGAAGTGGTTCTCCACCAGAAAGCTTTGGCTGGAGCAGGATAAAACCATGTTCTTTCCCATTTTGAAAAATAAGTGGGTTTTGCTGGAGAATGTCCCTCTCCTCCATGTCGGCTTTGGGGAGGGATGGGGGCAAGAGCTGAGGTTTGGGCTCCTGCTCGTGAGTTCCTGGTGACCAAACTCTTGATGTATTTACACAGCACCCATCTGTGCAAAGCCAAGGAAGAAGGGTCCCAGCCTGGAGATGCTCTGTTTGTCTGGGCTTCGCTGGTTTCGGAGGCAAGACAGAGACTTTTACCATGTCCATCTCCTGCCTGTTGACCGTGAAGAAGGACCCTGTGCCCCGCTCCTGCTGGGGACAGCAGCTCTATGGAAACTCTGCTGGGCATCATTATTTATGGTGTTTTAGTCACCCTGGAAACAAAGTAGATGCTACCAGACATGACTTTTAACATAGCTAATTATATCATTAGTGTCAGCACCACTTAACAACTGGCATATACCTTCCAACGTTGCCATGGGAATGACCCGGCTCCACGCCTCGGCGGGGATGTGCACGAGATGCGGCAGGACCACGGTGAGGTGTCACAGCTTTCTGCCACCCGTCCCAGGGCAGGTTTTCTGGCTAATCTAAGTTCTGCATTTGCTAAAAAAGTACTATTTGGGGGACAAGAAACCATTCATGAATTCAGTCAAATTTTGTAAACACTCTGCCCCGAACACATTTCACGCTGCTGTCCCTATGTGCGGTACTTCAGCCTCTCGTTTCCCACCTCAAAATCTACTGAAGCAGAAGAACTCGTTAAATTAACAAAAAAAGGTCCACAAGCAAGGAAGAAAATGTCGCACCTTTCCTCCTCAGTTGTCCATACCTGGGGCCAAATAGTCGCTGATGGGGTTTCGTGACATTTAATGGCATTATAACCACACACACACACGTGTGAAGAAAGCTGGCTTCAGTTTCTGAGCGAGAAGCAAAGAGCTCTGTAATGAGATAATAAATGATCCTCGGAAGAAAAAAAATGCCAAGTTATTAAATCCCTGCACGCATCGGCTCTGCAGACTTACCAAGTCATTTTGCCCCAGGAGCAGCGTTAAGGACGGGCTGGTGGGTCTCAGGCTGTTCCTCACGATCCAGCTGTTTCACAGGGATGCTGTCACTGTGGCCCAGCTGTGGCTGGCAGCGGTTTTGGGGTGATGTGTGAGTTTTGAGAGGCTGATATCCCCCCCAGAGCAGCGGGATGGCAGGTGGTGGTTTCTGAACCACCTTATTGAAATAAGATGAGGGATGGCTGGGCGAGTTGGGGTTTTAAAGCAGAAACCTGCAAATAGTATTTGTGGAATCAGAGAAATCAGTTAAAAAGTAAAGAAAACTACTAAACTGCTACTGGAAACCACGTGTCTCAGCTTTTCCACACCTGGGAGAGGCGAATCACTCCACCAGCAGCTGACAACCGAAGCATCCAGCAGGGCTGGGGCTGCCGTGGTGGGACGGCACGGCTTCGGAGGGGCAGTGTGTGAACTAGCGGGTAGATGGATGTCATTGAGATGTGCCCAAAGCCCCAAGAATAAATCCAAGTGCCTGCTGGATGTTTTCCAGCAGAAGACAAATAGTGTAATTTTGGATTGTTCTTCTGGGGATTAGGGGTGCAGCTCCACCGTTTAAATGCAAAGGGGTTTTTTACTCTTCTGGTGATGCTCACATTTCACCCCTTGCCCATCACGCCGCACGGGATGTCCCTGTGCCCAGCCATGCACACACCTCTGGCACCCCTTTCCAACCACTGAAGTCCTCAGGACCTCACTAACTGCTCTGTGCTGCAGCTGTTTCTTGGTCTAAAGCAGAAAAAATTGTCAACCAATGATACATCTTTTTGTCAATGAAACAATGGAAAATGACTCAAGCCTGCAAATAAAAGGAAGCAGGAGGCTTTTGACTGGAAATCTTTTATTGCAAGGTTGGGGCTCAAGGACAGTTGTTCCTGCACCCATCCTGTCCCTTTCTGCCCCAGCCCTGAGAACGCCAGCAGGAATCATAGAATGGTTTGAGTTGGAAGGGGCCTTCAAGATCACCCAGTTCCAGCCCCCCTGCCATGGGCAGGGACACCCTCCACTACACCAGGTTGCCCAAAGTCTCATCCAACCTGGCCTTGAACACTTCCAGGGATGGGGCATCCACAACTCCCCTGGGCAACTTGTGTCAGTGCCTCACCACCCTCATTGTAAAAACTTTCTTCTCTATATCTAATGGAAATCTACTTTCTTTTAGTGTAAAGGAGGGGAGGTTGGGGACCATAACCCATTCAGCAGCATGGGCTCTTCCACCAGCTTCCCATAAAGAGGGCCTTGAGGGAAGGTAGGACTAAAGGTCTCCAGCACACCAGCAGAACCTCTTCATTGCTGTTATTCTCCATGTACTGCTCAGTGCCATGCCCAGAGCAACACTGGCATAGATGCAACCCAGCCAACACCTTTCTTGGGGCCATTTAAAAGAAAAAATAAAGCTAGAAGACAAATTTGGCCCTGAGCGTGGTGTAAATCTGAAGACACTTTGCAGAAACATCTCTGCTGCTCATCACAATCCCCCGGGCAGGCTCTGCCCCCAGGTAGCAATTATTTCAAAATTGACTCCAGCTGGAGAGCACCTGCTCATAAATATCCCCAAATCCTCCCCCGTCCTGTTTGCATCATCGCCCATGTGCTTTGGTGGGAGAGAACATGAGTAAATGACTGACTCACAGTGTCTTGTTTCTCAAATTTCGTGCAGTTTTAGAGTTTTCCTGGTATTTTGCATTAAGATGCTTGTTCCTTTTATAACCTCCATCACACGTTAGGAAGAGAGCGCGCAGACCCAAATAGCTCTTGAATTTATAAATATGGAGCAATCGATGTATTTTATTTTGCAATTATTCCGATAAACAAACGGGATATTTCAGTAGCGCTCGAATGTGCTCTGTAAGTAATGCCTCTCATTGTCCTTTAATTGTATGTATTTGGTAAATGAGCTTTAAAGGTTCTATTAGTATTCATTAGGCAGAGGTTACCATACGTTTCCTGCAAGATTAATAAAACCTGTTTCCTCTGATCATGATGTAGCTGAGCTGCAGCCCAGCACGATGCACTTTTATTACAGGTACGTATTACTGTTTCTTCCCAAAGTCTGGTGATGAAGGTTACAAAGTGGCTATTTTTAGTTAATGGCTGTGTAACGAACGTACGCACTTACCAATTTTCTGGTGATTTTCAGGCTGGAGTCCACCATCGAGCTGGGAAAATGGTACTTGAGATCCAGCTCGCTCTCGGAGCTGGGGTGCTGTAACGCTCCCGTGAGCGTTACCGAGCCAACGCCTTTGGGGTGTCCCACTGCCCCCCTGGGTCGAATGCCCAGGGTCAACCCCAAAAGTGCAGAACACACTGCCGGTGTCCCCCGGGGCAGCGGAAGAGGAGGTGGCTGACCCCCACGATGTGGGGGCACATGGCAGGCAGCCCCGCGCGAGCAAGGAGAGACCCAAACTCAACAGAGCTGAAATTAGTAACGCTGGGGAAAGGCCAAGTGCCTTTTGCAGCATCGAGGTTGTGCCATAGAGCCATCAACAGACTGTCAACATTGTGCTGCCATTAATTCTCACTCCCCCTCACCATCCATGGAAAGTTCAATACAAGCAGGCGCCTGTTCTTGAAGCCATCCCTAACTCAAACCCTCTTGGTTAGAAGCCAAGTGGCTCCATGTCCTGAGTTGCACTATTCAGCAAAGTTCTTTGACCCAAACCATCACTGCATCTTTTTATTAGGACCCAGAAGCCTTTTCTCCTCTAAAACCAAACTCTTTCTCCCCACCTGTGGGGAGCACCTCTGTGATTGCCAGCGAGTCTTCCCCAAACCTTCACACCCCGCATGGAGGAGCTTTAAATGGCCATGCAGAGCCGCATGGAGTCCATATCCAAAGAGACATCAACTGATGGCCTGTGGAGAGGCAGGTCTGTCTTGGAGGTCCAGCTGGAGGTGCTGTGCGATTCCTGGTGAGGTTGAGGAGAGTTGTCCACATGGCCGGAGCCACGGAGGAGCAGATGGGAAAGCCTTGCCTGTGAGCCAGGGCAACACATGAAGTTGAGTCTCCTGAAATACAATTGTCACCATTTGTTTAATTTTTGCCTTTTTTAAAAAAAAAAAAATTAATTCAAAGCACTTTGCAAACGATTTTGTTGTTGTTGGGTTTTGAAACATAAATTAAAAAAAAATTACTTGAAAAAGAAAACCAACTGCATCAAAAACCCCAAAGAACAGCTACAGAAGTCCAGAAGGCTTTATAAACCCACACGTCCAGAGCCGAGGACATGTTTCCCAGTAAATAAATGAAATCTTGACCTAATGAGTCACCGGGCATTGGGTCTCATCATAGTGGAAAACACTTGAGCAGGTGGGGAAGGTGAGCTGAGGCTGGAGCAGGCTGTGCAAACAGATGAAAGGGCCACCCGAGCACACCCATCCGGGTGGTAAAGAGGGGAGACATTCCCACCAGTGGGTTTTTCGGGAGCAGGAGGCAGCAAAGGACAAGAGTTGGAGGCAACAGACCGTGGGAACAAACCTGCCTCCTCCGGACGTGCATCATCATGGGAACAAAAATACTCACCAAGGTATGAGTCAAGGTGTGAGGATGTAATATAGTAGAGGATATACAAGAAAAAAAACACACGTATGCCACGCTCTGCTTAGAGAGGGAGAAGGTTTGTTATGAGTTTGTTGTGGAAACGCTAACTGGGATCCTGCCGAGTCATTAATAACCCCGAATTGAAAAGATCCGTCAATCATCTCGAGGAGCTGAATGAAAAATGACCGAGGGCAGAGCCGGGGTAGAGGCTACAGAACGTGTCTGCTTCCTGCAGGCAGATGTGAAAAATGACAGAGGGAACGTGTATTAAAAAAACCCACTCAAAACCAATCAGAAAAGCTATAAAAAAAATCCATTAAAATGTAATGAAGGCAAAGAAATGATACAATTTTCATCTTCCCATGTGGGCTTCCCAAAGGGCTATTAAAGCAAGGCAGGGACCGTGGGCGCTCGCTCCGAAAAGGCAACACTCATTGGAATACTGATACATCAGATGGTGAGAAGAGTTCATATCCAGAGGATTATTTATGGCAAAATATAATGCCACCCCACAAACCACAGCAAACTGTTGGATTTGGCTCTGAATCACAACAGCGATGGAAGAAGCCACGTTTCGTTACGCAAGGAGGATGTATTTAATACAGGAGGAAACGGGTCAAGCAGCTGATAGCTCTATATAAATATTTAAATGGCAACAGAGCAGCCCATGATGTGCACTGCCTGGGGATTTAGGCTAAATAAACAAGGTTGGCATTTCCACCTCGTCATCTGTGAGCCGGTAAATATTTGGGGTGCTCAGTCACCGAGTACAGACCCCTCGGGAAAACGAAACCCACAAGTCCACGCTGGGTTTTAACAGCAGATACAAACTTCGTGCTCCCAGACTCGAAGGAAAGAAATGACTGCTGGTTTCTGTTTAAGTCAGAATAATGAAGAATTTAGTTAATGTGTTGCTTAAAGGCATCTGAAACTACCAATAAATTACGTAAACTGAAATCTTACCCACCTTTTCTTGATGCGTTACGGGGTCGGGCGAGGACTGGCGCGT
This sequence comes from Tauraco erythrolophus, assembly GCF_009769465.1. NCBI lineage: Eukaryota > Metazoa > Chordata > Aves > Musophagiformes > Musophagidae > Tauraco > Tauraco erythrolophus. The sequence continues at coordinate 1,932,728 of NC_141477.1, forward strand.
ACACGTTAATGGCACATGACGTTAATGCATGGAAGGACAAACTCCAGGCTGCTTTTGCTAAAAGCACAGTTGAAACTGCCAGTTTTAACGGACATCCCACTTCAAGGCATCCCGAGAATGACGTTTAGGACATGAGACGTGGTGCGTGAACGATTCAGGTGTTCTTCTCTCCTGCAAGAGGGCACACGTGTGCTGGCACAAGGACAGATGTATTCCTTCCATTCCTGACCCAAACTTTAAAAGCTTCCACGTCTCCCTTCGGGGGCAACCACTAAGTGGTGGTTCTCACTGGTGAGCATCTGGGTAGGCACGACCCACGACCAGCAGCGCAGTGGCTCAGCGGCACCGACCGGGAACAGAAACACTCCTTGGCAGAGCCTGAACCTGCTGCACTTCCCCAGGCTTCGCTTCGCCTGGGGGAAGGACAGGAAATCCCTGCATGACTGTGTTGGGGCCGGAGGATCCCCGGAGAAGTGGTGTAGGATGAATCCCAGCTGGAAATTTCCAAACGGGCTGTCCGGGGTGCAGGTGGGCGGCAAGTGTGAAGGGGAGCATGGTCTGAGCTGGAGATGACATGCCAGGAGCTGGAAGTGCCCAGGTGGTTTCCCTGTAAAGAAGTTCTAAATTTTATGTACAATGCAAAATAAAAGGTATTTCCTAAGTCCTCCTTTCCCCAAAAATAGAGCCAGGTAAGTACAACCCGGTGTGACCTGTGCTGTAACAGCACAGGGACAGAAAAGAAATGTAAAACAAAATACAACCTCATGCTAGACAGAGGCAATACACATCTACTGAGCAGATAAAACCATGTTATCGAGGAAATATTCCCCCATCAGCTTTACTGGGCAAAATTTACCCCACTGTGCAAGGTTTGGCAATGAAACAGCATTTATACCCGCTCCGTGGCTACATCCCTTCTCCTTAGAGGAACATCTTGTTGAGATAAAGAAAGATGGAGAATTACATATTATTGATTTAGATCTTGCAGCTTGTTTTTTCATCAGAGGAACTTTGCTAGTTCCAGTCAAGCATCCATTTTAAGTCTCAGCAAGAATTACTTTTCGGACTGGAAAAAAAAAAAGGTTTGTATTAAAATAACTATTTAAACACGTGCATGGCTGCTGTTGGGGATGGTACCTTTCCCCTGGCCCTTCAAAAAGGGCAAAGAGAATTGTGCCAAGCCTGGAAGAGCAGCCCTGTGAGCATCCACAGCTACAGCTCCGCCTGGTGTACGCTGGGGTCTGCTCCTTCCCTTCTCTGGGCAGCTTCTGCTCAGGCTGGCACGGCCACTGGTTGATCTGGTCCTTAAATAAAAGAAATATGCCCCGATGGTAACTGAGTGATAGAAAAGATGAGATTTCTCCTAAAGTGAGCTAAAAATGTAATGTGTATCTCAGAGCTGGCAAGGACAAATTCACTCTGAATGGGAGAAACCCAGAATATCAGCATCACAAAAGCTGCTCAGAGGCTTCTTTAAAAGCTCTAGTGGTTTCCTTGAAATGTCACAGAGAAACGACCACAATAATGTAACGCTACCGCGCAAACCGCGTGAGCAGGCACTAAGGGTTTGAATAACAAATAACTATTTGATGTAAAATGCCATGCAAGATAATTTCTTAATACCTCGGGACATCACGTCCTGCCAGGTCAGGTTGACAGGTGGTTGCTGTTGGCTGTGACCGATGAACGTGTCGTCGTTGACTCGGCGTGTTATTCTAGATACTCTGGTTGGGTGTTCAGATGTGATGGGGGGAGAAAAATACACAGGTAGGGATGGTGGATGTATCCCGGGGACATCTGCCATGCCAGGCCCTCATCTGTCCCCAAATTTAGTTCATCCTTGGTCCTCCTCACAGCTAAACCCGGGTCTGCCGCCTGTGCTAGGAATGTCAGGGATATTTTGCAAGAGCAAAACGCATTTTCCGTCATCCCGCGTTTCATCATATCCCATGCTGAGACAAAAAGCAAAATTCTGCCTTGCAAATGAAGTGAACTTTCACTTTAGCTGATCTATTTGTTTTCCCTGAAATATTGCGATTATCGTTTCTTTTGCACCATCCCTCCTGGCTTTTCCGGGTGTGTTATTAACATGCGGGATTCACGGGCTGTTAACATTCATGAGCGCTCCAGGTCCTAACGTGGAGTGAACCTGTCCTCTGCTCATCGTCATTCCCTGCGTGACACCGACGGCGCCGGGGACGCGGCCAGAAGCCGGCACTGACGGCGAACTCCTACGGTGGGTTCGCTGGGGCTCTGAGCTGACATCAGAGCATGCGTCACTGTGGTCCTTCACAGTTGTCCCTGGAGACAGGAGAAGTCCGGGGTGATAATTATTTAGATTCCTCTTGAGCTCCAGAGGTTTCTGAAAGATTTCTCTTTCACTGTCCTGTGCAATCATGTTGCCATGGTGACCAGAGCAGGATGCTGGACACCAGCCTGGCTCCTCTTCTCAGAGGACGCACTGGCTGAGTGACGAAGCTGATGGTTTCCAGGGGGGTTTTGCCACACCTGAGAAGACACATATGTTAAATAAAAAGAGGGAAACCTTTTCTAAAACAGACTCGGAATTTTCTTTTTGCTTGACCACGATGATCAAAGAGTCAGGATTCTCATCATCCCTGGAAGTGTTCAAAGCCAGGTTGGATGAGGCTTTGAGCAACCTGGTGTAGTGGAGGGTGTCCCTGCCCATGGCAGGGGGGTTGGAACTAGGTGATCTTGAAGGTCCCTTCCAACCTGAACCATTGTATGATTCTGTGATTATTATTTTGTAGAACAAAACATGAAAGGTGAGAAGCCTAATCACGGGACAGGACTAAAAACTTCCCACAGTTTGAGTGGTGCTGGAGCAGACACCAGCCAAACCTGCACTGTGGCTCCTTCATGCAGTTCCCTGGCCCGGACCGACCTCCCTGCACAGACGATCCTTCACTCCTGTAGCTAAATGTTGCCCCAGCAGGACTAAGGCACCTCCTGAAAGCCCTGGTGCTCCTGAGCTGTGCTGGCGGATAGTAGACGCAGGCTGGAAACCATCCAGGGAAGCAAAGCCAGCTCTTAATGGATATCTTCCTCAGCACTGGAGCAGGAGTTCTCGGGAGCATCGTTGCGGTGTGTAGGACACGGCGCTGAGTCAGCAGCGCTTGGCCAGGAGCCCGTGGTGGGTCCTGCCACCAGCTCCGCAGTCCAGGGCTTGACATTCGTTGGTTTTTTTGGCTGCCGTTGAGAGGATGAGGCTTTGTGCTGACTGGGATACGAGAGTCTAGTGTTCAGATTTACAGCCACGGTAATGACATTGCACAGCTCCTCTGCTCTCAAACCAGTATGGCTCTCGCATGCCTGTACGTCCGTTAGACAAAGGCATGGAGGTAATTTCTCAACCACGTACAAGGAGCTGGCTTTTGTCGCCAAGAAACGCCAAAAAAAAGTTGGCCACATCAACCCTACGCCTGACTGTTAAAAAAAAAAAGTAGAAAACCAGACAAAAATCATGAGGAGGGACATGAGAGGTCAGGCAGAGTGCTCCGGGGCTGAGCTGGCACTGCTGACCGTGCCCTGTGCCACCAGCTGCCACCAGCTCTGCTCACCCACATGGCAAACCCGTGACTCAGCAGGACATCAGTGTGCCGAACAACGGATGGAGATTGTCCCGCTGACCTTCCTGACCTTCACGATGAAACTGAAACCCTTTTTCCCCCAATAGCTCGAATACCATGAGCTCACATCAGCGCGTCGGGGCAGTTTCTTCATGATATTAACCAGAACGTGGCTTTTCACAGCTCCTCCGTTCTACCACTGTAACGATGCATTAAAATGAAGAACTTTCTGTTGTAATGTAAAATCCCGTACTGAGGCCGTGTGTCCTGCTGGCCCGCGAGGACAGAGAAGTGCTTCCGCAGCCTTGCAGCAGGTCAGGCTTTGCCACCTGTTCTTCTCGAAGCAGCCCAGCTGACGTCTTTTGCTGAACACAGTGTCCAAAACAACCTGTTCGTGAAGTCCAGTCACTACGTTCATTAAACACGAAGAAACTGCAGGAACACAAATTTTACGTTGTCTGTTTGCTCACATCTCCTTGGCCAAGTGTTTATTTTGGTGGACTTCCAACGTCCTGGGCAGACAGGTCGTTCAAGGCACTGATAATATTTCTTTCTCCTGTGCTTAGCCTGTAACTACAACCTCTCTCTCCCTTTTTATCTCTTCTTCTTTTACCTTGTCTGTAGTAATAAAGATCTTATTCTTTAGTTGTACCTGAGAATGTCCATCCTACAAGAGATACGCCCAAGGGGGTGAGCTGCCTGCAAAGCATCTTACCTAAGCAGGATGCATCTCCAACTGAATTTTAAAAGGATGTTGTCAAGTCAACAAGAAACCAGATTTTTCTTGCTACTCAGAGGGAAAAGTCCAGGCACAAGCAGATCTTACATGGTGAAATGGGAAAGCAGGAGTGCTGCTGCTCAAAGAGATCCTCCATGGGCACCTGTCACTCGTGGGCTGTATGAAGTGAGAGGACATGGACCATTCTTTCCAAGTCTCCTTGGCTCACGCTTGCTACAGGGCTGACATTGTCCACGTGGCAAAGTGTATAGTGTGGTGATCATGGAAAATATCTTTATATTGTCACGTTTCACTTTATTTAGCTGTGTACTGTGGAACGCATTGGGAATACTTCCCTATTGCCAGGATTTATCTCACTTTAACAGTGTCATCTTGTCATCAGATACCACTGTTTAACCAGCTGTATACCATGATTCTTCAAGAAGCACCTTATCCTCTCATCCAAAAGCCTCTCCAGCTCCCAGATCTCTGTGTTAGTGCAGGACCATCCATGGAAGAGCCATCACTTCAGCTCATCTCCTGTTTTACTCATGGTCCAGTTCTGCACCCTTTGGGATCTTGCCTTGTTTCTGGGCTGCTGGGTTTGGCTTTTGATTATCCTGTGCTTTCTGGAATATGTTAAAAGCACCTGCTGAAACAATGATCAGGCCAGAAACACTCTAGGAAGAGAAGGGCACCTTCCTTTTCTGGACCCTGGATCACCATGGGCTGCCAGGTTTAGCAGAGCCAGAGAGCTGAGGGCTTGTGCTTCCTCACATTTCAACCCCTGGTGCTCTATAAAAGTCCCAAACCACCCCAGTCAATACTTGGTATCTCCCTGGACCCGTATTACACAGACGATACATAAAACATCACAAAACTCTAGAGGATGTTTATCCTGAAGAAATTAGTGATGGACAAGTAGCTACTTTCGTGTTTCTCTACTACTACACAGATGTTAATCCTTAACGAATTACGTTTGCGTGAATCCAGTAGCACCATTTATATTATCTGACCTTGGTTGAATTGACTTATTAAGTGTTATAAATAACTACTCTTAATATGCAGTCAGTGTACAAGAGGTTTGTATAATAATTCAGGAACAATCACAAACTAATTTCCCACTGATAATTCCAAAGATATTAGAATAAAAAGAAGACTGGATTTGCATATCTCCCCAGAAGGAACTAATCTCCCTGAAGAATATTCTGCTTTGCAAACTGCATTAGTCAATGACTTTAGCACAGTCACTTTCACAAGAAATTATGCTAATACATGTGGAGGATTTCATTTTCCTTAAAAAAAAATACAAGTGCAGTAAAACACAGAACAGTCCAAACGACTGCAGAGGGATACACTGCCCTGAGTCATTGATTGCAGGATCCATTCAAATAAATCATGCTTTGTTAGGGAAAAAAATTAGGCAAGTTAAAATCAGATACGGCTATAGCTTAGTCTTCAAAAAACAAAGAGCATTCAGGATTTCATCAGAAGATGCATGTGCTGTGTTACACACACGCCGTTAGGAATCGCTGCACTTAGCTGCCGTAAAAATAAGCACCTTTGGAACACCCGAGATAGCCAGAATACACCTCAAAATCCCATGCACCATCTAAAACGGCAGCATTGCAGATAAGCAGCGCTGCCACCTGCGGATGAGCAGCCCGGGCACCAGCCCTGGCATCAGCCCTGGCGCTGGACAAGGTGCCCACCCCATAGCGGCGCGGCCGAGCGGTCCCACGTCCCGGCGCAAGCCACAGGGCGTGGAAACAATGCAATAACCTGCAGGCCACCCATCCCAAAGCACTGACTTTTTCCATGTACATACAAGCTTTTCCAGACCACTCTATTTTATATTCAAGAAGGGAGATGTGGAATAAAGGTGCCCCCTGGGTGCTGACCCACAACTGCACATGGCCCCGTCACGAGACATTTGGGGTGAGCTGCAGAGCTGACATCCAGTGTTCGCTCCGAGCAGGCGAGACAAACCCCAGCACGAGCACGGAGCGGGGAATATTTCAGGAGTGGGGATGCGACGCCTTTGCCAAAATCCCGGATTCTTAATTGCCGGCTTTGAAAGCCCTGTCTGTTCGAATGACACCATCGGGCTACGCTTTAAATCAGTTTTTGAGTCAAAGGAACACACACATTTTCTCATGCCCGCGAAGCATACTATTAACTGAAAAAATCCTGAGGAAGACTGCCCCGAACGAAGCCCGCGATCTGGTCTGTGAATCTTTAATAGGCATTTCTGCAGCAACGTTCAACACTCAGCAAATTCATATTCTCTTTGACAGAGTAGACATTTCCATAAAGTATTCACAGCAGCCGAGCAAAATAACTATGTTTCTGGAGATCTTAATTCACAGACATTGCTTTTGAAGCAGTGGCTTTTTAACTGAGGTTTTCGGGAGCCTGATCCAAAATCCCAATCTTCCTTATTTACACTATAAACAGTAACGAGATCAAATAATAAGATGGAAGTGCAATTAAACTGGTTTTTCCAGTGGAGAATACCTGCAGCTTTAGGAAGATGTGTGTAAATTCTGACTGTTCTGTACAACTCAATTATTCACGAGCCAGGAGGACGAGCGAGGACCAGGAAGGGCTGGGGTTGCCCAGCCCTGCCCAGGCAGGAGGAAAGAGCAAACCCAAACACGCTCTTCTGCCGTTGAAGCACAGCCAGTCCTCTGGGCATGTCCCCAGACTTCTGCAAATGCCAACACAGAATCATTTGGTGGTTTGGTTTTTTTGTTTTGCATTGGTTTGTGGTTTTTTTTTTTTTTCCTCTTTCCTTATCCAAAGGTCTCTTTTTTATTTTTAATTTTTATTAGCTGTCTTTGGCTTTATCAGTGGTAAAGTCACCTCCTTTTTCTTTTCATGAGGGTCTCAACTTTCAGCTGATCTTCCAGACCAGGATGTGTTCAGTAATCCTTAAATAATCTACATTCATTAGTGGTTTGCTCTTCAACATCTTTTATTTGAGCATTTCAAAGACCCTTAATTAAGCCTCACAACCCTTCTAAGCTAGTGGCTGTATCCCTGTTTTACACGGAGTTCATCGAATCAAGGGAGGCTACAGGGCCCCAGAAAAATAAATAATAGGACTTGTGAACCTGTAGCAGTTTCTCTCACTATTTATTTCTCCACCGAGGGCATGAAACAGCCTTGAGGGAACAGCCACAAGCTGGGACCAGACAGACAAGTTGGTTTTGGTCGGTTTTCACTGGGATGCCTCACGAAATACCTGAAGCCCTGAAGATGCCCTCCTCGATCTGCTGTCTCGGTACCCTAATATTGGCAATAATTAGCTTTCTCATTAGCAGACTCAGAAAAGCAGGGGAGAGCCAAGATTCTCCATCTTACGAGTGATTTTATTTCCTTTCACTTGGTGGAAAGAGTCTTGTTGATTGGAGGACAAGACCCTTGGAGACACGCATGGAGGACCAGGGCTGCTCCTCGTCCCTTCCTTCTTGGTCGTGGCTTGGTGGTGACCAAGTCCTATTTTTGTCCCTCACAATACCACAAGTATTTCAGGCTTCTGACCAATTGGTTCTGTCTGCTATAACCTTATAAGCCACAGGGTTATGATTTGCTGCTGTTAAAGTTGTTGGTTTTAACTTTGATTTCAGTGTCAGCAAGATGAAAATCTAACAAACGTAAAAGCCTCTCCAAGAGCATCTGCATTTTATAAGTCACTTGATATTTTTCATTTTAAATTACTCCAATAAATGTGGCTTGCTGGTCAATTTAGCAATTTAAGTGCCTCTGATGAGCTCTCAGTGCAAGACAAATAAGCGGGTTTCAGCAATATGACTCTTAATGTTTCACAGAAATTATTAAAAAATCATAAGTGAATGTTGCTTCCCACTAATTGCCAGTTTACAGTCATGGTCCCTTTGCTTCCTTCAGGAGTTTCACCATTCAGACCTTTAAAAAATATACAAGGAACTTAGAGAAGACATTTGCTATGATTGATTGGATGCAGAAATATATATATATATATATATATATATAAAAGAATATGGGGAAACATAAGTAATATCTCTGAGTTTCTGTGAGTTTTATGGGCAGTGGAAGACTTGGCTGCTGTTGTTAAGGGAATACACTGCCTGCAGGCAAAGATTCCCATCACCATCCTGTCAGCCACGTGGGCAGAGAACGAGGTTAAAAATTGGTCCTTTGCATGATGTTCCACATAGGCAATTAATTTGGGATCGATTCGGAAGCGATCTAACTCCTTTTAAGTTTACAGTGATAAAATCATGATGGATGGGATGGAGCAGGAGAAATTCCAGCCTGGCCGGACACGAAATGAGCTCTGTGTGCCGGAGCATCCAGCCTGCCCCAAGGCTTCCCCGAGCATTTCCAGACGTGGATATTTTTTGTTTAACGATCTGCAGTGGCACTTCTCTCTCCACATCAGCCGTGGAGCCCGTTGCAGCATCGCCGCTTGTTATGGTTTGAAGTGGGGGGGGGAGGTCCGGGTGGCAGAAGCTGCCCATCAGACCGGACTCCCGTCCCCCTCGGGGCTTGAGCCAATCGGCGCCTCTGCGAATTGCCCTATTTACGTCGGACAAAGGAACCGGAAAGGTGTGTGCCTGTGCCCAGGAGCGAGGAGACGGGAGGGGGGCACGGCCCCCGCTCCCGGCCGGGCCGAATGCCCGCCCCGTCGAGGATGGCGGCGGCGGAGCCGCTTGGGGAACTCGGGAGAGCCCCGCTGCCGGGGCGCCCACCGGGCCGAGTTCACCCAGAAAGGGCTGAAATCTGAGAGAAACGGCCACACGGATCAGAGGTCAGTGAAGATGGGACGGAACAACGTGTGCCGCGGCTGAGCCCCCCTTGCGAGCAGCCCCTTTGCAAACAGTCCTCGGTGGGGCAAGCAGAGACCCACTCGCAACCAGTGGATGACCCACGTCGGGAAGAGATGCCTGAGCCTATTGTGAATCATGGGCACAGGTAGAGACACATTTACGCATTTAAAGTCTGTACGGAGACGCATTTAAGGTCGACATGACGCCCCACGCCGGACGCATTTAAAGTTTGTTGATGACCCACGCCAGGGCGAGTGGCTACAGCTCCTTAAAAGCCCAGGGCTGGTAAAGCCCGCACTTGGGGCAAATCCGATGGGGTAAGGATTTGCCCCCCAGCGGGCAGGATTCACGCTTTCGCCGTGAGTAGGGGACCCACTGGAGCAAGGGACAATGGTGTAAGGACTCCTGCTCCTTTAAGGGAAGCGGCAGTAACAGCGTGGGATGAACTGACCTGCACCCCCCCATTCCCTGCCCCCTGCGCCGCTGGGGGGAGGAGGTAGAGCCGGGAAGAAGAGGCAAAGAGGGGGGAGTGGTGTTGTTTTTTAAGACCTGGCCTTGTTTTCTTGTTATTCTCTTAAGTAACCGTTTTTGTGTGCTTTTCTCTTTCTAGGTAGCTGTTAATAAATAGTTTTGCATTAAGAAAAAAAGCCTCTTTTGCCCGGGACCGTGGTTGGTGGGTGCTCCTCTGTTCCTGTCTCGATCCTCAGCTCTTTTATTACGTTTTTCTCTCCTCTCCATTTTACTGGACTGGGAGAGCTGCGTGGGTTTGGTTGCCGGACTCAGCCTAACCCACGACACCGCTCTCGCAGCATCACGGTGAAGGGCGGTGGAGGGCCAAGCCTCGTGCCTTGCTCTTCTGAGACCAGACTATTTAAAGCATGGAAATTATAATTATTTATAAACCACCTTTGTAAGCCACATCTTTTTACTTCTATGCAGTTTTCCCTGCCTCTGAAAGACGATCCAATTAATGCTGTTATGTCACTGGACCATCCTGTCCCTACCCGTAATCCTTACGGAAAAATCGGTGCTGTCTACTGCTGTTTTTTCACCACGGCATCCCTGACTGATGTCAGGGTAAGAATTACATCAGAGGATTATTTTTCAAGTGTCTGCTCTGTGATTTCAGCCTATTTCCACTCTTTTCTCTTTGCCATGTAGCTTTGCTCACCCTGGGATCCTCTAATTGGGAATTCCCCAATTAACAGTATCCTCATTGCTTCTCCCAAGCCACCCAGGGCCACGGTTTCACCTGAAATATCCCCTTTATTACCCACTTTTGATCCAATTATGCATCAAGAAACTGGATGGGCAGAGCCACATCCCTGCTGATGGTGATAAACAGAGCAGGTGCCAGCGGGATGTCAGCGGTCGGGCGCATCCCACCTGGCTCCAGGACCAGGGTGGAGGGGTGGATCTGCACACGCATTTGGAACCTGGGGCTTGAAAGTAGATTAAAACCAGGCAATAAAGTCCTGCTACAGGTTTTAATATTCCCATTGCCAATTTTTGAGGCGTTGCTACAAAAAAAATTACTTTTTAAGCCAGTTACTCAGCACTGAAGAAGGATGAAGACCGACCAGGCATGGGCTGGAGAAGCAGACCAGAGTGACAGCCCAGTATCTGAACGCAGAGCTTGCTTTTCTCATTAGCATGTACAGCCTGGGCTGCTGAAAGCAACATCTTTCTTGTGAGCTAATATAAAAAATTATAATTAAGTTTCTTGTCGTCCCCTGGGGGAAATAGTGGTGGAAATAATGTGTTCATGTGTATTCCTTGTGTGCTGTAGAATAGTAAAGCAGGACTGAAGCCAAGGAGGTTGCCAACGCAGTAACTCCGCAGTAAACCTTTCCCAAACTTTTCTGTGGAAACTGCCTAATTCCCTGAGCCCTCAGGATATCTGTGGCAATATTAGCAAAAGTAACCCCGACTCTTGTATTTTGTCTAACTGATATTTCTTCTTTATATTCCCACAGATGTTTGTTGCATCCTGGTGCATCAGCAGCTCCCAGAGTCCAATGGCTCAGAGCACGTAGCTTCAGTTTTACCAGGATGCAGAACCGTGATGTACAGATAAAGGAAAATCTTTTAAAAATTCATTTTTTTTGTCAAGTCTCAAGAAAAACACATTAAAATAAGAGATAAGCTCCTGCATGGCTGTTATGGTGTTGGTGGCGATGGAGGCGGCTTCTATGCTATGTAAGCAAAAAGAGTCGGTCTCAGTTTTCATATTTATTTCTGCATTTTGAGTTTCACATGGAAATATTGAGTTTCACGTGGAAATATCTGATATCAACCTATCTTTCAAGCAACTGCACTGCTCCACCGCGCACTACCATACCACAACGCAGTCGTTTTTGTGAGCGTAGCAGCGTTTTGCAGCTATAGGTAATAAAAATGCCTCAGACAGAGCTAACTGCCTCCCTCCGGAGACAGCCAAATCATTACACCCCTCCAACTTTACAGCTTCTGATTTTCATTCATTTTTTATTTAACAAAAGCATAAACCCCCACACGCTTTGGTGGTACAGCGCACTAACACATGGCATAAAAGCGAAGCCCCAGGAAAGTTTGTTTTAAATAAGAAATCGATTTAATTTTGCAGCATAACTCCCTTCCCAGTCTTCCCAAAAGACTGCTCAGAATTATAAATTTCAGGTGGTGAGGAGCAGTGCTGGGCAGAAGATACTTATATGACAATATATTATATACATAGTTCATAACTCATTCTAATCCATAATTGGAGATATGCAGATGGATTACCCACCTAGTAGGTAGTCTTTCACCTTCTCCCTGGAGAAGTGATTGGAAGCATCAGGGGTTTCTGTGCTTCCTTGTGGAGAAATTTTCCAGTTGCTGCAGCATCCTGTGAAAGTTCTTTCCCCATGCAGGCCAGCTGAGAAGCACCTGTAGCTTGTTAAACTGGGAAAGCTGATTTGAAACAGGTGCTGTAGCATTCAGCCCATCGCTCTGGGAGGTGGATGGTCAAGCCACCAACAGCCTTGACCCATCTGGCAAACCATGTAATTTGTAATTAATTAAGGTGGGTCATTTCCTCTTAGAAGGTGGGCTGTTTCCTCCTAAAAGCAGGGCATTTCCCTCCTGAGTGCTGGAGGTGCATCAGCCTGCTTTGGAGCTGTAGCCTTCTTGTTGAGACATTTGGTGACCCTGATGTGATCTGACCACAACTGAATTCAGAAGGTATGTGCACTTCACTCCAGGGATGGAGCTTGGACTGAAAAGATGGGGCAAAACTCTGCAAAAGAAAGTACAATATTGTCTGCTTTCAAATCTGTGATAACGGCCACAGGAGCTGATATAAGTGATGAAACTCTCTGTGAATTGCCAAGTTGGGTGGCAGAACAGGAATGTCTAGCTGGTCTTAACACTGCCTTTAGCCCAGAAGCTTGGAAACTGCTAGGGGATAAGTTAATTCATGAAACTGTGTTTGGACATAAGAACCTAACTGACCTGCTACGTGCATGGAGAAACCCCACAGAGTCATCTAGAAAAATCATTATCAAATGCTTCAAATCAAACCTTTTCTCCTGGTGCTCAAAGCAGAGCAGATGAGATTGAATATCACACTTGATAGGCATGGAAATGGTAGGAATTTGATAGTACTCTACCAAATAGGAAATAATTTCAAATATAACAGGTTGCAAGGAGCTCCTTCCTCTGTGACACGACAAAAGGATGATGAAAGGTGGTTTCCAAGGAAAAAATAAGCTTCATTGGACCCAATAGCACAAAATGAATGAGAAAGCTTTAACCTGTTGATTCAGGGCATGGTGTAACGTGTTGCAGTGATCCGGTTCGGTGCTTGGAGGCTGTACATGGAATTAAAGCAGCATTTGGCTGCCAGTGCTGAGTCCCTGGAACTCTCTTTTCTTTCAAACATGTGTTTTCTTCGGCTGCTGTAGGACTTGTGTGCGTTGCTTCCTTGCTAACAAACTCTCTGAGCAAAACGCTTTCCAACGTGGAAGTTATTTGCCATTTGACAAATGTAATTATTCTATTGCATTCAGTGATGGATTTCAGGAAAAGGGCATTTGCTTCCAATTTCATTAGTCTCAGTTTTCCCTCTTTCACTGCAGTTTCAAGGCACCATATCACAGCTTGCTGCCTGCATTAACATCAAGGGAAACATTGCACATGGAATAAACCCCAGCTGAACCCCCTGTCCTGGGCTGGTTTCGCGCAGAAGCATGAGCCCCGGTGCTCAGAATGTCCAGAAACAAACCTACCACAGAAAGTCACATTTTTGCCCCATTTTGCTCCACTATTGCCAGTGACCTTTCTTCTGAAGGGTGTAAAAAAGCACCAGCCATCAGCGATATCAAACTTTTTATTTTCCTTTTGCCTTCCTAAAAGTTGATGGTTTCTTCATCACTTTATTTTAAAGTTTTGGGGGAACAAAATTTCTTCCTAAGCAAAGACTTGGACCATCACGATTCTGAGTAAATGTTTATGGCTGAGCTATAAAGTGTTGGTAATGGAAATGCTGACAATCCTTTAGCTGCAGTGGTCCCAGCTGGCCCCTCTGATAATAAATCACTTGAAATGAGGAGTAAACAGGACTTTCTGATTCACCAGGGCTGTGTGCAACAGAGTTTTAAAAAGAAGTTGGGTTTTCAGCACTGTCTGGTGTTATTTTCCCAGCTTCTGTTTTGACCTAATGGCTGGAATGTTTTGAGTTAGTGTTGGGTGTGTGTTAAGATTTTATACTGTGAATATTTCACCATATATGAATCTTTAATGCACCACTGCTCATCTGAGCTCGGGAAATTTTAAAATTGTTGGGTAGCGACAATACAGCTTTCATAAAAACATTGTTGTATGATGTACCAGCCAAATAACAAGCTTAAATTTGTCATAGTACTGGCTGCATGCTTGCAATCAATTTAGCTTTTCATGAATGCAAAAATGTTCCCTTTGGGATTGTGGTAGACATCAGATTTTTCCAGTGCCTGTGGAACACTATAAAGGGATCAAAAGTGACCCAAACCAGCATGCATATGGATGTTTCGCTGTGTGAAATGTTCCCAAGTCAAAATACTTTTGGCCAAACAAGTAAAAATGCTTTAATATCCTCAGCACAAACTGGAAAAAATGGGGATCTTCAAGTTTTGGAGCAGCAGGTTGGCTGGGTAGAACCCGGCAGAGCTGGGCACCGGTGCTCAGCCGTGAGCATCTCAGCTGCACAGCCTATGCTAATGAGTGTCATTATTTAATAATCAGCAGCCACATTTAATTAGTGCAACTATTACGATGCAGAAAATACTTTAATTGCACTGAAGGCTGGTGAAAACAAGCTGCTTTGGGGTGAAGTTGAGCGGGAGGCTCAGCTCCCATCCTGTCCCTCAGCAGACAGGAGGGAGCCGGGGCTGTGCCTTCGGTGCCGTCACGCAGGGGTTAATTATACACTGGAACCACTTCGGTTTGGGTTTTAATGAGCAGAGTGGCTCCAGCATCCCTTGCCCAAAGAGTCACTCCCCATCCTTCGGCTCAGGAGGTGCCTAAGTGAGGGATTCGCGGCTTTCCGGAGCGGTCCATCTGCCGCGGCTGTTCCGAGAAGAGCATGTGTGAATCCACACACAAATAATACCTTGTGTCATCACTGGTGGAGACGTTCCTCCTCGGTTCCCCACGCAGCAGATGGGCTGGAGGATCCTCGGCAGCATCCCCGGCGTTGCCAAGCGGCTAAGTGGCTGCATGTGTTGTCGCTACATGGGAGAGTAATTTCGGGACACCGCGTGTCGCCGGCTGAAAAAGTGATGAAGCAGTAAAAGTGGAGTGAAATTGCAGCCCATGGTTTATCCTTGGCTGGATAAATTGAGGCAGGATGTGTACCCCGGGCTGGAGCCCACCAGAAGCCGCCGTTCGGGTTTTCCTTCACTCCGCAGCCTGTGCTGGTACATCCTCCTGCCCAAAATTGGCTGCCCCAAACCCAGGAGGCCGCTTTAGCAAACCAGAGTGAAAAGTATTGTCCAGCTTTGCCAAAGTTAGATTTACTCTGGAGGTTTTCAAAATTTTTATTATCAGTTAATCAATTCTTTCAAGGTTACTTTTTTCCCATTTAATTGTTTTTCTCAAAACAGTATTTTGAAATTGCTGAAGCTCTTTATTTCAGCCTTTTCTAAACAAGAACTAGCCATTTAAAGCATGAAAAAAAAAACCAGAACCAACTGAGAACACATTTAGCAATAACGGACACATGAAAAAACAGATTATGACGAAACCACTTGAAAGAAACTGGATTTTTTTGAACTTCCTGATATGGGTCAGGGACGTTTCAAGACCTTAGAAAGGTTCATGGAAGGAGAAAACTAGCACCTGCCCAACTGCCTTATGATGAAGCTGTCTAGAAAGGGGGAATATGGTGAGAAACGTCTGTGATAGCCACAGCTCAAGCATCCAGGGGTCCACCTCGCTGTGTGCTGGGCACGGTGCTACCATCGAGGTCCGTAGGTTTGTATAACACCGCCCACATACCTGGGAACCCACAGCTTCGCTGGCGGAGGCAAGAAGAGGTCCCACCAGCTCTTCTGGTTCCTGCCTGGGTGGAGACTGGGGAGGACATGGATTGCTCATCCTTGTTGCATACCCATTAATTATAAAAAGCATTTGTCGTCCAGGCTGCACGTCCTGGCACAAAGATGTGCTGGGCTGAGGGACCTCAAGGAAGTCACTGCTGGTGGCCGTGCAGCCACTTTCTGCTCCTCCAGCCCGGGAGGGGGAGGTACAGCTGCTAAAACCACCATAGCGTCCCAGAAATGGGAATTTTCACATCCCAGCCGGCCACGCTTGCCCCGGCTGCAGGATCGGACCTGCAGAGCAGAGGAGAGCTCAAAATCAGAGGTTGTGTCCGTGTCCACGTCACCGCTGAGGAAACAGCACATGTACCTCGAGCTTCTCCAAAGCCTCCCCTGCTCTCACGCTGCGTTGGGCTGCCCGAGTCAATTGATAACGGGGCATAAATGGCACCGAAAGAAAATCTGCCCTTCCCCTACTGACTCCGTTGCCAGTTGCCACGTAAGTCTCAAAAACGTTAAAATAAATTCTAAATTTCTGGTTTTATAACAAATTCATATTTCGCGAGTTTGAAAACTTCAGGTTCTTGTGGAACGCGCTTTCTTCCTGGAACTCTGTGCTTCTGCCTTTATTCATCAGAAGCGTTTTAGTCTTCATTTAACATCATTCTGTCGCTGCTTTATGGACGGGAACCGCGTCGCTCTCTCCCCTGCCTGCATCTGCTGCGAAAACAAAAAGATGATGTTCTGCACCTGCCCCTGCTTCACAACCAGCTGAAACGAAATTCGATTCAACGGTGGCTAAACAAAGTGCGAGCAGTGACTCAGTATGGAAATAAGACTTATTCCTTTTTAACTCCATTATGTGACAGCACAAGAGAGCGGGCACGCTTGCTCGTACGGCCGGGTGTATGTGGTGTGCCTATTGCAAAATCTTCTTCCAGTGCTTTCTCAACAACTCTGAGACAAAAGGAAAAAATACTGGATTTCTCTCCGGTGCATGATACTGACGCACATCTGCTCTATTTGCTATTTACATTTTTTAAACTTTAACTAGCCACGGTTAAAAGACAAGAAAATGGAACAAAAATAGAGGAAATGTCTCAAGTCCCGGGCTACAGTGCACCTGCGCTTGAATTTTCCCACTGTCCACCAAACTTTTGACAGAAATTTGTTCAATAGACCCCCGGAGGGGTGGCTTCCCCAAATGCTATGAAGTCTCCATCCCTGAAGGTTGTCAAGACTTGGCTGAGCAGAGCCCCAGCTGACCTGGGATGATGCTGGCAATAGGTGGGTGCTCAGCAGGATGCTGGACTGGATGAGCCCCACAGGTCCCTCTTCCAATCAACGTTGCTATGATTTTGATTTCCTGCTGCTGTTATTAATAAGGTCGAATCAAAACCATTGCTAAGTGTGTGGGTTATAAATATCATGGTCTTTGTGCGCTGCTGATGGTTATAACCTCCCCGATCCCATCTGCATTGCAGATGTGGTGTGCTGAAGTGGCCTGGCCGCTCAACTCTAATTGCAGGTTGGAGCTGTAGGCTTTGGGAAGCCAAGGTTAATTTACTTATGATGACCAGATGATGGTGTTGCCTATTATTATCCGTGTTGTAAGGATATTCCAATGGTCCGCTCCAAAGTGGGAGCCTGATGAGATGGGCATCTTCCAGATACACGGAACAAGTTTCTGCTTTAGGACGTTTACAGGAAAAAGAACCCACCCTGAAACTCCAGATTGCCTTCAGAAACAAGCAGAGGAAGAGTGGAAGAAGCTAAAAAGTATGTGGATACAGCAAACAGATCAGAGAGAGGCACGGTGTGAGCTGCTTCGGTGCTTCAGCATCTTCATTTGTCTCTGCTACAGAGTTTTCAATGGAAAACAAGTCTACTTTAGAAAAAATGTATTGCAGAGAGAGGTGTTACTGGAAAAGAAATTGATTGTGAGCAAAGATAAAGCAGGACACAAGCAGGGAAGACAGCAAGGAGAAGGGAGGGCAGGTAAGGAGCATCTGCTACAGGGAGGTGTTCATGGTGTTGGGGTTTATGGTGTTGGTGGGAAGTCAGAAGAATGGAGTGGATCCCACTATTTCTATGGAAACCTGACCGTCAGGGGTGGGTGAAGGCTGAGTCCAGAGGACCATGCAGCTCCCCAGGGCCTGGTGCAAGAGTAGCAGAGATGCTCAGGGGTCCTCCCTGCTCTGACTCTACATGCTTTGAGGAAGAAGCTGCTGGGAGATCAACTTGCCACGTGTCTATTCATCAAGATTTTTGACTAGCAGAGTAAGCACGGGGCTCTGCTGCTCCAGCCCTCCTCCTGGCGAGACCTCCAGCAATGCAGAGGTGAAGCACTGTGCTGAATTTTCACTTCTTTCTGATTGACTTCAACCATATTTCATGCCACATTTGAAACTGCATTTTGCTTTAACCGTTCCTATCTTCTCCTTGACCTTAGTCTCATGGGGGAACTTTCCCAGATGCTTTCTGGGAGTTCTAACTGCTGCCTTACACCCATAGAGTACATACAGTTCTAGTAGGAAGCGCATCCATATGTTCTGCATGTCTGCTGCCTGTGAAGTGAGGGTGGGTGCAAAATGTTGAAATAATACATATGGAGACATTTGAACTCTGAGGATGCTGAGGCAAAAACTATGGAAACCTTAAAAAACTATGCAAACTTCTGTAGCAAACTTACTAATATCTGCTGTCCATCTTAACCAATCCTGGTTCCTTCTTCACTCGGATTTATTTATTCACTGAACTTCCCACAGAAGTTTGATTTTGGGGAGTTTTATCTGTTCCCTGTCTTAAACAAAATCTGTTTTGTTATAGTGACTAAACCAGATACATTCCCAACCCCAGTAAACACAGCAATTTTTTTGGACTGCATAATATAGCTATTTAAAAAGTGCTAATTGCTTCTTTTGGAAAAAGTGCCTGAATGTTCCTGTTCCAGCACAGAACAAGCAGCGTGTGCATGGTGCTACCGAGGTTGTTTATCTTCCCTGCTCCTCTATTCTTCATGTTCTCCACTTCAGTTATTCTGAAGCCTGGCAGGCTCCATACAAAAAACTGGATAAATGATTTTAAAAGTAGCCCTTTCAGAGCTGAGCTGAGTGTAGAACAGTGAGCAAAATAGTCTTTTTACTGCACGGTTATGGCATCCTAGTGTGGAAAGCCACGGAGAGCCTTCCAACTTGCTGCCCTCGCACCCAGGTCATCTCCTCCCTCAGACAGGTGCTGACACCATCGATTCTCTTCCCGTTTGCACAACATCAGAATTAAATGCAGAAATACCCACCTTCTGAAGACTATAGCTTGGAGGCAAAAAGGCAGTGAAGGTCTAAGGACCTGGCTTTGCTGAGATCTTTTGCTGTCTTCTCTAGAGAGTTGGGGCTGCTCAGCCTGGAGAAGAGAAGGCTCCAGGGAGACCTTCCAGTACCTAAAGGGGCTACAGGAAAGCTGGAGAGGGGCTTTCAACAAGGGCATGTAGTGACAGGACAGCTGCCACCGCAGCTCTGCGTTGAGGGCAAAAGCCGGTGTTGCAGCGGGATGCGCGCACAGCTGGCGGGCACATCTGCAGAGCGTTTGGAAATGCTCGTGTCGAGCTCTGCCCTGCCCCCAGGCAAACAGGACACGCAGGTATGAGTCAGGATGAATCAACTCCTGGGAGCAGCGGGGGACAACTCGCTGTGATGACGACCGGGCTGGCAGGCGGCCGAAGGGCAGCGTGCCCACATCTCAGCTTCCTGCCACTCGGGCAACGCCGCAAGGAGAAGCAAAAGCACATCCCTGGCTGCGTGTTTGCTCCATAAAGGGGGTGACGGGGTCCCAGAAATTTATATCAGCACCCATAAGCCACCCCTGCCCTCTTCAGCAGCGCACAAAACCGCCCCGAGCCTGGCGCTACCTTTAAATTTCCAGATTTTTGCCTTTTCTGAAATAATAATGAAAATGACAACAAAGATATGTATAGAGAGAGAGAAAAAAACCTGAGGTCTCAAGATCCAGCGGGCTCTCTTAGCAGCCGTGTTTTGAGAATGAACGTTGATGTGCACAGCTGTAAAAGCAAAAATAAAAAAAAATAAAATTAAAAAAAAAAAAGGTAAAAAAGCCTGGGAGTGCTCCAGCTTGTACAGCTTTGAGCCGCACACGCAGCGGAGAAGCCGACGGAGCCACGTTATTTCACGTTGCATTAGGATGGGAAAATATTGCAGGAAAACTTTATTTATTCCTACGTCGAGTGCAGTTCTGAGGAAACGCATGTGTTCAAAGTGGGCAGCTAAATAAAGTCACAACAACAGAGAAGAGGTGACCTGACACCTGTATACTTCAAAAAAAAAAAAAAGCTCAGGTGGAGAGCAGCTCTGATCCTTCAGTTAACCCCAAAAAGCAGCTGCTGCAAGGCATCTCATCGCGTGGGAGATGTTTCTCCTTCTCCTCGCACCGCTCCAGCACGCGGCGTTTCGTGAACAAATAGGAATTTTTTTCAAAAATGTTTTACAATGGCAAATGACCGGGGGGTTCAGCTGAGAGCTGTGGCACTCACTCTGCTTTGTCTGGGCTTGATTTACACCCTTCGAAGACAAAAAGCGGGTTGTGCTCAAACAGCGATGAGCAAAGCTGAGGAAGGTTTCAATGAGGAGTGAGCCAGGAGCGGAGCCCTGGCTCTGAATTCTGTTCAGGGCAGGCAAAGGACCCAGGCAGAAATGGGGAGACACCGTAGAAAAGATAATTTCCAAAGGGCAGTGGGTGCCTGGTCCCATACCACATCCCCTCGAGCTGGGACCCTCATGCATGCAGCCAATGCCATGGGCTGAGGCCATTTTGGGGGGCCCAGGGATGTGGCACCCCCAGGTGACCAGCTAAAGAGATGATGCTCACCCTTACCTTGCCCTGGCAAGAAGCATCCACATGTTGGTACAGGGGACAGGGGCTCCTGCTCACCTGTCCAAACGCTTCTGCAATTTAATGTCAGGGACTGGGAACACCATGTTCAAAAGGAAATTCATCATGAATTTTTTTTCTCTCGCTGTTTATCCAACACAAAAAATCACTTATTCAGCGTGAGTGAGAGGCTTTGTTTCAGACTTCCATTATTAATGGCAATTCTGTAGTGGCTGGCTACCAGGCTGCCTATGGATCCCCAAAACTACTTACCCCAAACCCGTTTTCAGAGACTCAGACATCGATCCAAACTACAAAGCCCAGAGAGGTTGCTTTGTTGTGAAAAGCCGAACGAAAAACTACCTATGGAGTTAGGATTGGGCCAAAACCTTCAATTTAGGGGCCATTTAAAGCCTCGGTTAATATTGCTCACTCCATTGCCACCGCGTGTACATCACACCACGGCCACCGTCCCGTCCCCGCGCGTGACTCGCTCCCGAGCCTCCCCGGGCTCCAGTAATGCAGATTGCTGGTGACAATATCAAACTGTCCTCCGGATCTGTCTTGAAGCTGCAGAAATAGCAGTTAAGAACCAAATCATCCCCGGAGAAGCTATTATCTACTCGTCTCATCATCTGATGCTAATGTGCGATCCTGGCAGACCGCGACGCGCATCCGTCCCTTCCACTCAGAAGTGGCGTGATGGGAGAGTCGTGAGTATAATAAATTGTCACAAATCCCTTTTCTCTCTCTCCCATCATGAGGACTTTGCCCTCCTGGCCGGGAAGAGACCGTAAATCAGCCCCACTGTAGAACTTCTTAGGTCTCTGCTGGAAAAAAACCCAAAAAGATTTGTGAAAACAAAACTTCAGGCTCTGATAAATGGGAATTTCCAGCCTGAGCTGCCCATCATGCTGTTGGGTTGATGGTCTGATCCAGCTTGGGCCAAGCAGGGCAGCTCAGGGCTGCGCTGGTGGAAGCACCTGGGCCTCTGTGGCTTCCCCACTTTTTGCCCCATCAAAATCTCAGATTTGGTTTCAGAAAGAAGCAGAAGGATCGGAACAGGCTGTTAACGTGCGCATTCGTGCCTTGCATTATTGCCCGTGGGAGCAACCTTCTCGTTCACACAGGCAACACCCTTTTAGATGAGAACCACAAAATACAGGATTTAGAATGTACACATTCCCACGAGAAGTATGGATGGAGTAACTGGAACAGAAGTCACTGCCCTTAGTATTAAAACCACCAAACTAGCCAGCCTACTCACTGGTAATACGAGATTTTACAGTTTCACCTTACCTTAAAACTGAATACCTCTATCCAAGGTGGGCAGGGATCTCAGGACACCTCCCAGCCCTGGGTGGAGGCAGGAGGTCTCGGCTCCCCCATCCCTGCCCCTGCAGCCTGGGCTCACAGAGCAGGGCAAAGCTCTGCTGGTTTCAAGGCTTAATGGCACAAGAAGGACCCCTGAGGACTCTGCTCTCCACAGGTCTCTTTTCTCCTGACCTGGTGCCTGAATTCAGCCCTCGCAAGATGATTATTCCATGGTTATTCCAGCAGCTCATTGTGCATCTTTCTCATGCAAAGCTGCTCGGGCTCTGCCGGTGCAATTTTACTGCATGAATGGGAAGAGGTCCATCGTTAATGGTGAGAAGCTGAAAAGGTGCTGAATGCAAAGAAAATCACCAAAAAAAAGACAATTGTTTTGGTCTCACCGGGAGGAGGCAGAGGGTTGCTGCCAATCACCCACGTGCATCCCATCACTATGGTCACCGTTAGCTCCGTGTGCCCGCAGGGATGCTCAGGGTCCCCGGGGACGTTGTGCCATCATCTTTCAGGACTCAGAAAGGGCTTTCACCCCCAAACTGGAGCGAGAATACACAACGAGCAGCACCCCTGGGTCCAAACTTTGCAGAACTCCCCATCCCCTCCACCTCAACCCCCATGTAAACCTTGGCCTGTTGCCCAAAACCCCACACCTGGAATATCTCCATGAGCGTTAGTGGCTGGTGTGGTTTTTCCTTTCCCTATTTCCCACCGAGGACGTAGCCCTCGGTCACGCACCACCTCGGCAGGAGTTTGGTGTCTCCTTTTCTGTAAGTCTTTTCAAATTTGCTCTTCTCCAGAAGAACACTGCTCGGTGCTGGTCAATCAAAACAACCTCGTGCAAGGCCTGGCTTATTCCCTCAAATTTGGGTCTGAAATGCTGATTCACGCAGTGCTCCCCTCTACACCGGTGAGTTGGAGCAACGCAGCCGTGAAGACCCACTAGAAGGCAGGGTTGGAGAAAACTTCATAGAAACTTCTCGTTCTGAAAGCTGCAGGTCAACAAACCAAGTGAGTGGATTTTCTAAGACAAAAACCATACAAAAATCATGAACTGCTTCATCCTCTATTATTTCTGGTAGATTTCACGAGTTGACTGTAGGAAGAGGCATGGAGATCAAACTTCATCCCTGCCAGGGAAATCCAATAGTGGTATTTTAACACTGGAAAACACTATTTATTTCATACCTGTTAGAGAAACGCCCTTAAAAAGGATCTAAAATTGAGATGTGACCTGCTCCACGCTGACCACAGAGATGAGGCTGCTGGACACCAAAGACATCCAGTTGAAGCAGCACCCAAACGACACCAAAATGAGCCCGATTTGCCCATGAACACCAAGGATGGAGTTTCCAACCTGTTGCTAGAAAGACAAAACGTAGCTCCCCTGAATTTCTTGGCAGCAATCCCTCCTCCTGCAGAAAGGCTTAAGAGCCAGATCTCCGGATTTTTCGAAGCGGCAGCAGCAGATATTTGATGAGCTCTATGAATAGAGTTGTTGATTCACTGGAAAACACAGGAAAAACTGGGGAAAAACAAATCAAGCCAATTTAAACTGCTGACACATTGTTGTATCGGTGAATGAAATGTAAAAAGTGTTTTGAAGCGTCGCAGTAACTTGGTAGCCCACACAGAAGAATGAATTTCTGATTTGACGTTAAGTATGCTCAGAATAAAAATACCAAGTGTGATTTGGTATACAAAGCCTTTTCAAACAGAAAAAACCCATTTTTTGGAAAATTTCTGGAAACGGAAATACTGGGTGATGGTTTTCAGTGGGAAGAGTTTTAGGAAAATGAAAATATAATTCATTAAATCTCCCATCTCGAATTAAAACATATAAATATTTTGAACTAAGAATTCATCCTTGCTCTCGTGCCAAGGTGAGTTATCCAAGGGCTACTGGAATGCAGCAGAATGGAATTACAGTCCTAAACACTGATGCAACTCCCCCCCCCCCACTTTGACCAGTAAACCTGTGTCTAGGAGATTTGGCCAAACAGACGCTGCAAATTGAACAGAACTCAGGGATCTCAGTTCCTCTCCAACATTCAGGAGGCTTTTAAAGAGCTGCTTTTCCAAGAAATTGTTCCGTTCAGGGGGTGTTTGTTGTGACACGAAAAACGAGCAGTGCAGAAGGGGTAAAAATTCCGTGTTTGGGCTGGAATGCACGAGTCCTCCCGGGGCTCTGAGCAGCAGCGA
Source organism: Tauraco erythrolophus (assembly GCF_009769465.1). Lineage (NCBI taxonomy): Eukaryota > Metazoa > Chordata > Aves > Musophagiformes > Musophagidae > Tauraco > Tauraco erythrolophus. The sequence continues at coordinate 1,956,798 of NC_141477.1, forward strand.
CAGGCTGTCAAGCTGTGATAATCTACTTCGCCTTAAAAAAAGACTTCTATAGGGTGATAAAATTGTTCTGGAATTATTTGCTTGTCTAAATGTCAGGGAAAGATTTTATACTCTTCAAAAGAAAAATAATTTTCGGTGATATTTCTTCAACTGAAAGACTTTGCAAGTGCAAACCAGGGTGTGCTGCCAGCACAGCTGAAGAGGCTTTGTACTTTTAAGCCAGCTCTTTTTTAATGCATTTTACTAAAAAGTTCCTCTTTTAATGAATCTCATTCTGAGCATGTTGTCACAGAGCAGAGCTAAGGGGTTTGAGCAGCCTGATTTTAACCTAACGTGTTTGGCTTTCTCTTAGTTTTCGTCTTCAATGTGAACTTCCTAAATTTATGATGCTCATTTGGGAAATAATTCAAACACCCCTCTCATGTATATTCTTTGAATCATTAAAGCAAGTCCTCCACCTCGGCTTCATCATCTCCAGGAATATTCATCACGCAAACGTGCTCCAAATGAAGCCCCAACCTTTACTCAGGAGAGAAAAGGAACTTCCCCACCCTGTCAAATGTTCATGCCCACGTGACAACATCATTAATTACTTTGCTACACAGTGATCAGTCTCCATCCCAGGCCAACATTTAACGAAAGGCAACCGAGCATCAGAAAAAAACCTGATGAATCAACTCATAAAGTCTCACAAACAGCTGAAGCCACCGGTGGGAAGCTCTGCTCTGAGGTGCAAAAGTTGTCCTCTTTTTCTCTCCTACTACTTTAGCTTCTCACCCGTCCTCGTAGCACAAATCAGGGCTATTTTCCTCTTAATTCTGTAGTCATATATGACCTAAACATACAATGACCCAAACTATATGATCCAAACTATATGGTACAAACTATATGGCACAAACTACATGGCACAAACTACATGGCACAAACTACATGGTACAATACCTACAGGAGCGACAGGGAGGGGTGGTTTGACAAAGGCAAAGCAGCTCCTAAGAGAGGACAATTCCTCACTAATGCCATTTGATGGATGCACTTAGCAGGGGCGTCAGCATCCGTGCAACACAAGTTTAATTTTGTTCTCTGAGGCTTCTGTTCCTGGGAGCTGGAGTGTGAGCACGGAAGATATTCATTCACATCCAAAAGGAATTTCCATTTGGCCCATTTGAATCAAAATGTCAAATAAATCAAGAGAATAAAGAGGGGGAAAGGCAAAACATGGGGAGTGCGATGCACGGCGGGGCAGGCGTGAGCGGGAGCCGAACGGCGAGCGCCAGGCTAGCGGCGGGGACGCTGTCCTTGCCCAACAGCATGGAGTGGAGTATGAAACTGAGTATTAAAGCTTTGAAGCCTTCGTGGCTTCACACGTGGCCGGGAACGCAGGGTCAGCCTTATCCAGTTTGGCACCAGTGACGGTGGAGCCGGCGCTGCCCACCGTGCCAAGGCAGCTCCACGGTGCCGCCCAGCCCCGGCCGTGGGCACCGCTGGCGCAGGAAAAGCCCCGTTTGAACGATATTATCGCTGCTGTTGAGCAAGAAGGCAAGAACAGTGATGAAAAAGGAGCAGGTTTTTTTGCTTAGCATTAAATACTCCTTACAAATAGGTACGACCTCCTCCTGGAGCCGAATCTCACCGCCTGAACGGACCTTCGTCCCGCAGCAGCAGCAGGGACCTCACCCAGAAACTTCCTCCTCCTCCTCCTCCTCCTCGCCCCAGCGAGGCTCTGCACAGACCTGTCGCCCCCGACTGCACTTTTCCTGTAGTTTCCCAAGAAAGCACGAGCTGTTCCTCTCCTTTTGCCCAGGAAAATGGTACTTTGGAGCCAGGTTGGATGATAATTTGGGTGATGCCTTCACACTTGCCTTTGGCCGAGGTCAGGGGCTCCGTCCTGTCCTGCTCAAGATCTGCACAGTTTCTAAAAGCTTCTATATTCAGTTTATAGAAGTTTCTTTTTTTATAAGTATAAAATGATCCAGTTGAATCAAAAAAGCTATTTTCTTTTTACATTGAAAACTCAATTTTTTTTTTTTGTCTTTTTGATGTCTAAACTATTTAGTAAGCAATGCAAAACCAACGTCAGAGTTCATCTTTTTTTTTTTTTTTTTATTAAGACAATCCCACAGCTGGAAAATGAAACATCCTAGATTACATAAGTGACTTCAAAAAAACTCTAGAAAAAAATCTTTACAAATTTACATTTGTACAATACAAAAACTAACAGCTCATTGCATATAAATATTACATTTGGTCTGCCAACAAGTGGCATCAAAATCCCTGAAGTATTCATTTAAAGGGACCTGAGATAGCGGATGTGAAGATATGGGCATAAATATCACCTGGAAAAAAAAAAAATCAATATAGAAAGTAGACATAATTCTAATAGCTTTGTGCATTTTTGGAGTATATTACATCATCCAGAACATGAACTGGAGAGCCTAAACCACGTGAATTTCATCGCTCCAACATCGACTGGTATTTCTAAATGAAGCCTGCTCTAACGACTCACGGAGGAAGGAATAGCCTATATCAGTATTTCTACAGAAAAATCATCACCAGACTTTGATTTCTGAATGTGTCCGAGCAGCCACCACGCTCTGAGGAGGCGTTTCTTAGGATGAGAAATGGAAGATTTTGATTTCATCGGCCAAAGAGTGGTGTGGGAACGCCAACCCCTCCTGCCAATATTCCAGCAGGACCTCGGCTCCCCCGGCCTCCGGAGCCGCTCCTCGGGCCATCCCATCTGCTCCTCCCAGACCCAGGGATCGGGGAGATGGGCAGTGCTTGCCAACTCAAAACCCCCAAAACCGAGAAACTGCTCCCAATTGTCCACTGGTTTAAATATTTTCCAAATATTTACACCTTTGTCGAGTCCCGGCCGTGGCTGCAGTTACCTACCAGGAGTACGAACTCGCAAGAGCAGCACTAAGCTGCTCGGTTTCACTTTGAATTCTCACACACTCTTATCAGGTACCCACATCCATGCACATAAATATATTTAAGCACCATTTTTTAAATACTAGAGTTAAGGCTGTGACAGCAATTCCACTGGAGATCTAATTTTTCAGGGATTCATCGCACAGTTGTGCAAGTTTGCTGTGGGCTGAACATGACACATTAAAAATGTACAAGCTTCCAACAGGTCTTTGCATTTCTAATACTAAAAAAGACAACTTTTAGACTAAATTTTGCAGGCTGTTACTTACTGTACATAAAGGAGTTGGGTTTTTTTTCCCCCCAATGTGTAAACCTCTGATATACTAATATTTGAAAATTATCTATCGCACATGCGCAGTAATTTTCTATAATACAGACTTGTAAGAACACAATGACAGCTCCCTACAATACTAAGTATAGATTTATCCTTGGATTGTTAACTGCTCCTTCAGCCTATCATGTAAATAATTAGCATTTTATAAAACTTTGCCTGACGATTTAAAAAGAAAAAGAAAAAAATGAAGAAATGTAAACGCACAGATACATTTTTAAAACATGGAATTCATGACACAGACCAACGACAGCAGGATGCTCCAAGTCAGGGCTGACAAGACATCCCCAAACTTTGGGCTATTCCGTTTTCCCCGTCACTCACCCCTCAGATTGACAATGAAATACTAATCAAGTTCTTATCAAAAATGATTTAAAATGATTTAAACTCATCTGCTCATGTTAATACTGCGTGATTCCGAACGGTTGTCAGGAACATTCCAGAGCCACCCAGGAGCAGCCTTTTCAAACGACACCTGACAAGGTCCAGCTTTGCTTTTGTGGCCATGAGAGCCTCCAAACATTGTCAAAAACAACACACTGCGGTTGGTCTTCCCACATTTTTTTTTTTTAAATTACTCAAAAACTCTCTTTCCTGTGCACCCAGTTCTTTCCAGTGCTCTGGGTACCACCCGGTTTGTCCACTTTTGCGCGGGAGAAGCAGCCCAGGTGTACATGTCAGAAAACTTTCAGGGAAAAGGAAAACACACAACAAGACGCAACACAAAGCAGCCGAAAATCCTCCACAAATTGGTTTTTTATGAGTATAGTTACCTCGTTTATCTGCAGGGTGGGGGTGACTGGGATAAGGGGGTGGCCTCCGCTTAGTTTACGGAGAAGGGAGCGACAGAAAGATGGAGAGGAGTGATAAAACTGCCCAACCCATCCAAGTTCAAGCACCGCCACGGAAGTTCCGTGGGTTATTTAAAACAGAAATATCTCGTGAGGCTGGAAGCACACAACTTCCACGGCAGTTACAATAACTGCAATTCACGTGGCAAGGGGATTAAAAAAAGAAAAAAAGGAGCAATTCAGCAGACACGGAGCTCAGGGGTTAAGGGATACCAGGCGGAACCAAGGGGTGTTTTTGGTGGCTGGGAACAAGGCAGGAGCCAGGGAATGCACCTGCCACCCCATCTGATCAGGCAGCGTTTCCGCTCGGGGTCCGGGTGGCCACCGAGAAGCCGGCGCTGAAACTTTCCATCTTCATTAAACCCACCTCCCGCAACGCGGGAATGCTGCTAGTGACCAAAGCAGGTATAAAAAATATGGAAAGTCTTGGGGAAAAAGAGGCGTAGAAAGAATTAAAGCTTGCAGTCTAGCTGAAATAAAACTCATCAAGATATCTTACGTTTCCAAAAGAATATCATAAATAACCTACTGGGGCAATAAAGGGAAGCTGAAAAAACAGGGGCAGAGCACAGCAAAGAGAAAACCAAAAGATCTGAAGGGAAAATAAGCAGAGGCAAAGCTGGGGCTGGACTGAGACAACAGCCATCACTACTGCCAAAAAAGCTGCCTCATCCGTGCCCTGGTGCGGGAAGCAGTGGGAGCACTACGGGACCAGCGCGGCCGTAGCCAGGAGAAATGTGAGAAAGAACCAGGAGGCACAGCAGACGTTCAGCCCCATCTCTGCTGCGAGTGAAACCCCTCGGGGCACCAACCCTCTTTCCCAAGGGGTGTCTGAACCCCCCCATCTCCCCAGCAACTCGGGAGAGGGATGGTGCAACACCACACATCCAGGGAAAACCTCCAAGCACCGATGCCCGAGAATTAATCCTACGGCAGCAGAGGAACCCCAGCCTGATTGCACATCTTGTTAGCCTCCAGGAATCCAACACCTCGTCAACCTTCAGACTCCTTTCTCAGGCAGAGTTCTGGAGTTTTTTCCGTTAAAAGTCCAAGGAGAGAGACTACGGTCCTGACTCTGCAACACGCGCTGGGCAGCGCCGCCTGCGCGGGGCTTGGCAGCTTCGCCAGATGCTGGTGGAGCACCCGGGGGGGATCCCAGGGCTTGGATCAGGGAGCACGACGGTACCAGGTTTACACCATTTTACTGCTTCAGCTGCACCTGTTGGGTCGCTACTAAGTTTTCTACAACCGTAAGTGGCTCCTGATAGGATCTGGGTTTTGAGGGGAAGTGCCCAAGTTACTATGAAATTATAATTATTCCACAGAACGAGGCGATGAGGAACCAATTGCCTAACTCAGAAAGAATCCAGGTACGAAACTAAGTAAAAATAACATCTCTAAAAACAAGTTATTTCTTTCATGCTTATAAAAGGAAGGTTCTCATGCACAAAAAAAGCTATGTTTTTTTTTTACAAAAAGCAATAGCTCCGCTGTTCTAGCACACCCTGCTGTCTACCTCTTAATCATGTAACACAGTTGATTAATACTTACGCCACAGCAAAGTGATGCTTCACTGTTGTCTTCACAGTACTTCATTACATAGAAAAGATACATTTCAGAACATATTTAATATTATTCTAGTTGCTGCTAAAATACACAAAACTAATAAAATGATTTCTCGGGAATCCACGTGTTTTATCTCTCCCCAACCCCTACACAAAATAAATAAGTGAGCGGATCTTCAGCCAGTCAGAAATATACGAAAAGCATTTCTTTTGCGTTTCAAGATTTTTCAGGCTTTAAAACAGAAACCATAGTGTTTACATGAGCTCAACGGGACTGATCCAAAAGGGGTATGATTCCGACTACGAACTGATGCACACATGCTATTCCTGGTTACCATATGTAGAAGGACCAATCAGTCAAAGAAATAATACGTTTCTTATAAATATATATGTGTGTGTATATATATACATATAGATGAGAGCGATGATAGGACAGGCGTTTATATTTTAAAGCCCATTACAGAACTAGGAGAGCCTCTGCATCTTTTTTTTTTTTCCCCCCCAGCAAAACACAACTGAATCAAGTCCAGAAATGGATTATGGCTGATTCGAAACATTCCTTAAAAAACTGAAAGTGTGATTTTTAATTTTTTTTTTTTTTTTGTACTGTACCATAAACTGCTATTAATGCTCTGAGCGATTTAGGATATACTCTCCTCCATCACAAAACTAAACCTCTGCGTTTTTTCAAGTCATTTTGCATCTAACTAGGATTTTTGGAAAGCGAGATAAAATAGCTAGTGCTTAATATAGAAAGTCAAAAATTAAATTCCTTCTGCATCTGAGAATACACATGGGTCACTCTTTGCTGCCTGAGGTTTTCCAGAATTATTGACCAAGCTGTGCACAGAAGAACTTAAGGATATTGGATGAAAGTTTTTTAAAAAATAAAAGAAAAAAAATCTTGAAAAAAACTCCACCAAAACTTTCTAGTCTCTTTTTTCGTTGCTTCTCCCTGTGTAATCTTACTCGCCCTCTTAACCAAGCTCGAACTGTCAGATCCACTTAGACAACGGGAGAAAACTGAAGTCCCATCTATATTCCAGCCAGACCCTCCGAAGGAAGAGGCTGCTCATCCCCAGCTCAGCCCATGCCAAACACCTGCTTCTCTTGACTGCGGAGCGAGACTACCAACGTCACCACGTGCTGAACTACTACCACCAAAACGATTTCTGGTTTCAAGTCAGGATTTTTCAGGATAAGAAGAGTACAGTGCAACACGAATTCTCTTCCGGAAGCTTGAGACACAAGAGTCCACCTGGAGGACCAGGTTATCCGGGCTGCCAGCCAGCAGCGGTACCGGAGCTCCGCGCCTCCCTCGTCACCTTCGAGGGGCAAAAGGAAGCGGATTTGCACCGAGCAAGAGGCAGCAGAAACGTGTGGGAGACAGTCAGCCTATCTGCACAAGCAAACCACCACCTGCTGAAAACATGATGCTTCTGAAAACTCTGCTAAGCACTTCGGTGTGTTTCCACTGCGCCAACAGAACAAAGACACAGCTACTCTACAACCCGGCGCGCGATTCCATCCCTCTACGCTCCTTCTTGCCTCTTCTTCGACATGGACTGAATAAGAGCATCTATTTTCTTTTAAGTTTCCAGTAGTTGTAAATAGAGGTAGCTGAGCTACAATTAAAAATCACGTTATGCTTTGAGGAGGAGGAACCTTTCAAATGTTGAAGTTACCCCTTAGCTGCACAATCTCTATTAATACTATAAAAATATGAGCGGACAAAAAGAAAATAGATGCAAGTAACTTTTGCATTTGGCACCTTTTGTCTAGATATTCATACTTCTCAAGTATTCTCTTTTTAATAAAGTTAATGCACACATAGGACACACCACATCAAAGGTTTGCTACATATTTACAAGGCACCAACCCTTTGTCACTTTTTACACGAATAAAGAACCGATAGAAAGCGCATCGGGACCCCCGTAACTGTAGTATAGACATACTTCAGTTCAGCACAATTCATGAACATTTGGCCTGGGAAGATTAAAATAATCCAGATCCTTCTTACAATATAGAAACTGTAAACATTTTATAGCTGCCTTTAGGATTGGTGTATTGTGCAAAAGTTATAATTATTACTGTGTATAAGGATTCATGGCAGAGACCACATAAAAACTCTGTAAGAAGGTGCTATTTCTATAATACAAAAACAAAACAAGGGAGAGCAGTCATAATCGTGACTCGAAACGTCATGTTCTTGCTGAGAAGCTGGAAGCCTCTTTAATGGGATGAGCGTGTAGTGTGTGGGGAAGAATTTCTGGAATTTAAGGCCTAATGGGTAAGGCTTCTTCTGACCAATGAAGTGTGGCGATCTGAAGTTTTCAAAACAAACACAAACTGACAGGATGGAAAAGCACCACTGTGAGACGTGAGTGGAGTCCCCGCACAACTTGCTTGGTAGATTTTCTGGTAAAATCCCTGCAGTAGAAGGCCATTGAAGTTCTTTTAAAATTGTTCCAAAAGTTTTTCACCTGTCAATAATTCCATCCCATGAGATGGCTGACCCTGGCTTTTTCTGTCATTTTCCGCACCCTGCCTGACCTGGAAGTACCAAGGTTCAAAGGATCCTCGGTGTGCACAAAATTGTCATTGTCAGAATCGTCGTTGTACAAGACGGTTCTCCTGCCCTCGTTCCTCGTTTTGATCCGAGGCGGTCTGCTGAACCGCCCTCCAAACACGTTTTCACCAAACTGTCCTCCAAAGAGATTTTCAAATTCATCGTCTGTAATCCGGGCACGCTTCGCTCTGGTGGCTCCTCGCGAGGCTCCTCTGCCTCCTCGGCCTCTTCTTCCTCCCCTGCCGCCACCTCTTCCTCTGCCACAGCCTCTTCCGCCTCTACCACCTCTTCCTCCTCTACTCCATCTCCCCCACCTCCCCCATCTACCTCTCCTCCCTGTCCCTCTGCCTTGCCAATTCCTTTTCCCACCGGTGATTTTCCTTTTGATTTTTCTTTTGGGTTTTTTGGATTGCACAACTTTGCTGTAGTCATGGTCTCCATCAATGTAATCCTGATCTGTTCTAGATGTCGACTCCGAGTCTGAATCAGAGCCGCTTCTGCTTTCAGAACTTGAACTGGATCCCGATTCCCCACTTTCTGATGAAGACAAACCAGACTTTTCCTTTAATTCTCTCTTCTTCTTTTCTTCTTCCTCCGCCTCCTCCAGATGCTCGTCATCTTCTGATGCACTCATTAGCTTCCTCTTGACTCCCGTCCGAGGTTCTCTGCCGTCACCATTTGTAAGTGGTCCATCAGGAGAGTGATCTAAGCAAACACAAAATAACCCTATCGGTTATCATCATCATACCTGAGCCAAACAGGACACAAGAAGTGGGATTTGCCTCATCTGCCTTTGAGGTGTGCTCTGGGGATGACCCAGCTCTCAGCTGCTCACCACAGATGACCTTTACGTGCTGTGGAGACCAACAGGTGCTCTAAGGGGAAAACTTATCAGACAAAGGAAACACAGTTCATCTTATCTGGAAGGAAGGACTGCAAACTCTCTTGACTAAGAGTTCAGTGAAGATGCAGTCAGTAAGAGGAGCCCAAAGCATCTAGCTTAGACACAAACATCTGCCATGCAGTCAGAGGAATCTTACCGAGGGTGTCAAGGCAGAAAAACCTTCAAAAGCCATTTCAAGCCTAAAAATATACATTAAAATGATTTGCTCACTACAACTGTTGAACACCTTAACTTAGAAACATAGTAAGGTATTTTGATGGCTTGGGACCCAAAATACTGCGTGTTTTCAGAATTACAGATCTGACAATGAAAATTAAATTAGATTTATCATGGGATATGAAAAGCTCACCTGCAACATCTGCTACAGCACAGTAGTAAGGACTCAACAAAAGCTTCAGAGTTTCAGCCAATGCTCGCTTGATGCCTACCTCAGTAGAAAGTTTGATTAACATGTCCCAGAGAGAAAATAGCAAAGCTTTTCAATAGAGTGTTTCCACTTCTAATCACAATCACTTAGTCTTGATCCTGACCAAAATATTCAAAAATCTGTAACTTGTTTTCATCCTTGGTTTCAACTTAATTAATAAAAGGACAAGCTTTTGGGGCGGGAATTCTTTTGGTTTAGTTTGTCTTTTTGTAACTCCTGAAGAACTGTATTTCTTAAGAAGTTTAAGAGCAATTAAGTTTTTCCATCTGGAGAATAACTTTAAAGTACTTCCCTGAAGTGCACGTGGCATCATGTGCATGCCATGCCACAGACAACAGACCACAGAACCGTGAGAATAAGGTAAATTCAGTTCTTTAGTATGGTTTGGGGATATAGTATAATGCATCAGAGAGAAGCGACATCTTCCATTTCTAGTGAAACCAGTTGTTCAAAAACCAGAACACTAATTATTTCTCACCTTGTTTCACTGGTGTAGATTTACTCCTGATCGGTCGGCTTTTCCCTGGATCAACGGCGTTTCCGCTCCGGTTCTGTGCATTTGAGCCTGAGGAAGATGGCTGGCCTTCCATCTCTTCACCAGTGGCTGAACCCAAAGGTTCTTCTGCTGTATCTGAAACTTTAGACAGGACACCACTACCGTGACAGAGGAACTTTTATCCTCTATCTACAGGGTTGTAAAGCAAGGCATTTTGGGGAAGTTCTGTATCTCCTGAGTTAACAGCCCAAGTCAGGAGGTTAACCTCGCCCAGCTGCCTCTGTAGTCAGGAAAAGACAGATTCCTCCAGTGTGCCATCCAAAGTAAGCCCAATCGATTCATAACCACTGTATAAGAGAAGCCCACATACAGAAAGTCCAGGCACTTGTCACTACTTTAATTCTTACCAAGGACAGACCCAGGTTCCCTGTTCTCTGACCCTTACCAGTAACTTGCCAACAGCTGGAGGGCCCAGTTCAGCTAACACAAAATCTACAGACAACAGATTTAGGTGACCTTGCTACTCGCTCTTTCAACAGGTGGGCTTTGCACGTGTCTCATCAATATAACATTTAAACTGAACATTAAATATCCTTCAACATTTTCATCATTTTGCACATACAAGTTGCTGCAAGAAGAAGGATGCGTTTCAAAAATCTCTCCTCACCATGAGATGAAACTGAAGAACTAGTCCTAGTCAAAGGCAGTGAGGTATTCTGGTTGGGTTTAGGTTGAATCTTCATTTGCTTTTGTTTCCCTTTTGGGCTGAAGACACAAAATATCCCAAAGAGATAAAATTGTTAGTATCAAAAGACTCAAACACAAAACCTATTTCCCCTGCAATGTGCCTTGGTTTTTTTGCACAAAATGGATAACACCAATGATTTCTTCCCAGTGCTTGCACAGACGTAGCAATACTAAAAACAGTGACAATATCACTCTGTTTGATAAAGGTGGATGAGCTTGCAAGAACAAGATTTTATCTCACCTTTTAAAACAAATACTCAGTTTACTTAGGTAATGTATCATACAGAAGTCAGAAAAGTATTATACAACACTTTTTTGAACAGTTACTAAACAAAGGCAAAAAGAAACTTGCTCTTCTGTTTTCTTCTAATTATATAGTCTTTCACTTGCCAGAATTATGCACCAACTACAAATCAAGCACGGAATTTGTGTTCATGATTTTATCACCCAAAAGAGCAGCTGCATTAGGAAATGAGCAATACTGTTACTGACTGCTTATTGACAAAGGCACGTTTACCACCACCATCCCACACGACACTGGTAGCAAGTCTCACTGTTGCTACGTTACCTAGATGCTCTGCTAGTTGATGGGGAACTGCTACTGCTTCTTAGTCGTTTTCGGTACCGTGGCCTTTTCCTTTTGCGACATTGCATTGCTGACTTGTACTCAGAGATGATATTTTTCATGTGATTTTCAAATAAGGCAGATAGTCGAAGTGTCATGCTGTAAATCTGGAGTGAGAAAGCACGGTCATATTTATTGGAAGATTTTTTTCTGATCTTCTAGTTATGCCATTCTATGATTCTATGATTCTAATTTCTGTAAACCAGATGTCAAAACCCTTAAACCATTTTCCTGTCCTCTTTCCAGGCCTTGCCTCTATGTACCCTCATCCACAAATTCACTCGCGGCTATTTCTCCACGTTTCAGACTGTGCTTACTCCTGTTCAAGATTTTACCTTGGATGTGTTTGAGTTCTGACAAACTAATTGTTTTATTTATGCTGAATTTGAACTGAGTTCCTGACTCCTTCCTCATACCCATCCCGTTCTGCTGCATCCAGTCTTCTGAAAATGGTGTAAACACCATCAAGATGTTATCATCATCTTATGCTCAGACCTCTGCCCATTTCTTGCAGTCTGTCTGAACATAAAATCTCTTTGATATAGTTTTCTTTAATCCATATAACTCGATTTTTGCCCAGGCTCTTATATTTTAGCAACGTCTCTTTCTTCAGCTCTGGTAGGTAGTGCCCTGCCCTTCCTGCCTCCATTCAGGACACTGTCACAAAGATGGTAAAATGGGCCAGAAAACCTCTGGATCTTGGCACACGTTTGGCAGCAGGCGAACCCGCAGCGGCAGAAGGCCCGGCTGTGTGCCCCAGCCCTCCAGCAAAGATCACCTCACTGAGGCACTTCACAGTATTTAAGCAAATGGATATTGATGGGCCACTCTATTAAAGTAATTTGGGAGTTGACTCACAAGCTGTTCAGTCATTAATACACAGGGAAGTTCCCAGGGAGTGTGCAGCAGTAAATAACTCACCAAGTTTACTCTGACGCCAAGCACACATAAAACACCCTCAATCACTTGTCTTCTTGCAATCCTCCACTGATTTCCTTCCTATTCAAGCCAGCAAAAGCTACTGGTCTTTATCTCCAGAGCTTCCCCACAGCCCACCTGTCAGCCCTTATTCAACACCAAGACCTCAATCTGCCTTCACTGACGTTAACTTTGTGCTTCCTCTCACACTCGCTGATGCTCGGCTGGAGTTCCCCTCTCCCACAGCATCATCCTACTTCTTACTCTCATCATCTTGCTCACACACAACGCAGTAGTTGTTACTCCACTGAGGAGCTAAGTCTATCACTCCTCAAGTGACGAGTAAGGTCGCACAACCTCCGGCTTCCTCCCATCCAGCACCGTTTAAACGTGCACTGAAAGCTCCTTCTCCTGCTTGGCAGTGCCTCCATAACGAAATCCTGTGTCACATCATATTAGGGGCCACATAATTTTACAGAAATATTCAATTCTATGTGTTATTCTGCTTTAAGGGTTAGTATCTCTGTCTAGTCCCAAACAGCACGTATTTCTTACTGGTTTCCAAGTGCTGCTGTTTCTACGCAGAAATACTAGGCAACTTTGTCACCAGCATTCTTATCTACACTGAACGATGTGTGTCAGAGATGTGATTTTGTCACAACTTATTTAATATGCATCTTTTCCTTCTTATTATAAGGTCATTACGACAGCAATTCTCTTTAGTGTCTGGAAATACAGTCAAAATTCTTTCTACTTTTGTGTTATGAAGACAGAAAACATTTGAATTCTATTTTGCATTAACAGTGGTAAGTAAAAACTGCATCTGGGTCCTCCTGCTGACTTGTGGTTTTAATCTGTTACCAAAACATTTGGCAATTTTAAAATCATTTGATCACTTAGCAGCTCAGGAAAAGCTGACAGGCAACACTCTGCACAGGAGCACGTGTCAGACATAGCCACGTTTCCATGAGCAGTCACACACTTAACAGCCATTTTCCCCAGCTCACACAAAAATATTTACATTCTAACAGTTCCATCTCCCCTTTCCCCATTGCCATATCTTGTTTAGGGCTCCAGTCCAATGCATTTGTTTTGCCTAAGGGGATTCCTATTCCTGCATGCAATAAAAAGCAAGATTAGCACCTGAGGAACACAGGCAATGCTGTGTGAAAGTCTTGCCAAGGATACTAAGTAAATTAGAAAAAAAAATAGGTATCGTAATGCTCTCAGTAGAAATATTGCATACCACTTGCATTAACAGTAAATTAAAAAAAGATCTCACTACATGCATATGCAGTTATCAAGCTGATAGTATTGTTTCCAGGGATAAATTATCAAAAAATAAAAGCAACTAGTTATCAGTTTTCTGCTACAAATACTCAAAGAAATAGTTGCAGCAGTAACCATAAAAATTCTCAGAAGCTTTAAGTTCGGAAAGTTCAGATGAAAACGAAATTCAGGAGTGATCTGCATGAGCAGAACAAAGCAAATTTATGACCACAGGTCCCCGAACTGACATATACCACTTGTTTTTATTTCACAATGCAGTGCTCTGCTCTCCAGATCCACACCTTATCTCATGCACTGTATTCAGGTCAGGCCAGGGATCAAAATTTATTACTTACTCGAGACTTTTTATTAGGAGTGTAAGCTTTAGAGTTGCAGAATATTAAACGAATATCTTTGTAGAATTCCAAGGGACTAGTGTAGTTTCCTGCTTCCAAGGTTTCTTTCACAGTGCTGAAGTCCATGGGAGTGTCTACAATATCTCGATAATCCTGTAAGGACATATCAGAAAATAATAAAGGCTGTCAAATCCTACAGCAATAAACACACCTAAGTGTTCATCCACAACAGTGGCTCTCAAGTAATTATTTCTTCTGTGAGAGTTACTGCAGACAGTTCTCTGAAAACATCAGTGCACAGAACACAGTGCTTCCCAGCTCGGAAAGGGGAGAGGTCAGAAACATGACCAGTATGGATGTTCTGCCAAAGGATGAACCACAGGCTTCTCAAATTTTGAATACAGAAGTTGTACTTACAGGATAGGAGAAGAGATCAACTGGCTGTCTAAAAGGCTCTGAGTCCTCTCTTTCATAGATCAGGTTTAACAACTGCTTGCACTGCTCTTTCCAAGCATCAGGACTTGCCTTCATGGGCTGCCTTTTCACTCGTCGTCTTACCTGCAGGGAAGGAGATGTATTTCATCATTTTTCAGAATATTCACATTTTTCAAGTTCCTATCAATTTACTAGTGTTATGATTCAAAGCAGATTTCCACAACTGAAACCAGAACTGCAGTAAGATTAAAGCATAGCTGATGGCACAATAATATTCAGTATGCAAATTGCAGAAATATGCCTTTTCTGGTGATACGTAAACACTGAAACCCATGAGAAGTATGCAATATTTCAGATCCAGGCTTGCTGGTTTTGTCAACTTTCTTCCAATTTTGATTGAAAATTGGATCTTTCTAATCAAATTTAAAAAAATAATAATTCTTCACCATTTAAGTAAGTTTTCCTGCACAATAACTTCCTTGGTCTGCCAACACTTACGTACACATGCAACTGAATTCACACGGTCCTACAGACTATAGGCTCTGACAAATTTTAATCATTCCAGACTTAAACGAGTGTTTCAGTACCTGGTCTATCTCCTTTCACACACTAGACCAAGCAGAACTGTTTACTCACTCGTCTTTTCCCAGAGGAAGTTCCTGGAGCGTCTGAATCTACGTCTACTTCTGCCACCTAAAGGCAAAGGTAACGATTACACACGTGCATCCTTGTGAGCACCCTCAGCAATGGAAAAAAGGTTTAAAACCCACCAGCCAACAACAAGAAACAATTTTAAACCACTCAAATGTAATGAATGGTTCAAGCAAAACAGAAACTGGCTTCAAAGTAGAACTTACATAACTTTTTTTTTTTTTTTTAAATAGGTGGATAAGCTGTTTCACCTCTTTTCCAAGTTTGCTTCCATGGAAATTACACAGAAACATGTAAGAAATATGGATGACTTATTTTCAGCTCTCAGGACTCAGCTAAGTCTTGCACACCTGTACTCCCTTGACTAAATATCGATGCCTGAGCAGCTGTGCTGAGTTTATTCAAGTTTCATGTAGTGCCTTACTTGCCTTAAGTGTATGTAATATTCTTTTCAGAATCTGGATTTAGAAACCAGAACAAATCTCCTTTGTACACAGCTTTTTACCACTAATTAAAAAATTTTGAGACGAGGAGTGGTTGCTTGAAAGTTCCTACAAAGAATCTGTAAGTAACTTCTTTCTTGTTTTAAAACATACTATAAAGCAAGACAGGCTCTTCGAAAGGCTGCAGAGAAAGGAGGGCACTATAGCAGCAATTTTGGACACTTCGGATCCCTGCTTGATGTGGAACAGGTGAGATTCACAACTGGCACAAGAAGGTTGAGTGGGAAAGGAGGGTCTGCTATTTAAGTCATGGAAATCCCTCATTTTCTTCAAAATACTTTTAATAGTTTGTGAAAACAGGTGCTGATGTTACATCATCAGTTTTAAAAAGTAATTAAATTATTACATTGCAGTATAGATTTTAAGTTTGAATACAAATCTAAGACAATAACACCAGCCATAAGCATATAGGTGTTCAAGCAGCATCAGGTTTAACTTAAATATTTCAAAACTGCAACAATGGAGTGTGTCTTGGAGAAGGGAGGGAGGAAGAGACCTCCTAACTAAATCTTATGCTAGCTCATGTATTGGAAAGCAACACTGAAAAAGTAAAACAAACCCAAGTGATTTAGGTTATAACCTAAGAGGTCACCTCTTTGCAACAGAAACTACAGCACATTTCAAGATGTTTACAAACTGCATTTAAAGGGAGAAGGTGCAAGGACAGAGAAGAAGTTGAAGGAAGGGATATCTGACTTGGTTTCTACCTGTTGTTTCTCTCCACGGTACAACTGACGGGAAATGACACAGAATTACGTAAGAAAACCAGCTCTGCTGCCTCCCTGACAACAGGAGAGCTGCTGTCCTTCTGGTTCGGCGCACTGGTTAGTAGCCCCAGTTCACACTCCCCCTACTTACTAACACTTCCTTACACACCAAAACATCACGTGCTGAGAGAAGATTAAAGACAGGCAGTTCCAAGAATTGTTTTTACTTAAGGGAGCTCTTCGCCCCAGGTGAGCAACTCAAATGACCTAAACAGGCTCATCTCAAAAACTCAGCGCAACTACCCACAAAACAGAAACTCAACAAAAGTTTTCCACGTGCTGAATTTAAATAGGCAAGAAGTTCTGATGATCAGGCTTAATGGTCTTACCTCCTCTTCTTCATCAGTACTGCTTAGGTCTTCTGCTTTCACCTTGTTATATATTTCTAATATATCCGTACAACTCTGATCCCTGCAGGGCGATAACAAAAGCCAAAAAAATGTAATCAGCTATCTCAGAAACTCAAGATGTCAGGTCTCTAAAGTAAAAACACGCCTACCCGATGAAGCGAAGTAAGACATCTGTTACAATTTTGGCTGCTTTGACTATAGGACTGTCTGGCTCATTGAAAGTCCTGGCATTATGTTCAATGTATCGTACCTCCCACATCAGTGCAGAGATTCTCCTAAAAAAAAAAAAAAAAAAAAAAACAGGAAAGGGATGGAGAGGAAGGTGTATATTATTTGTCTTTTGAGGTCAGCAGGATTCCTCAATAAATACAGGAATTGGGTAGTTCAGCTCCAGGAGACACAGGTTGCCAGAGACCAAGGTAAGGAAGTGGTTTCTGTTCACATACTGCTGACTGCCCCAGCGTGCCAGGCTGCGACAGCTTTGTGGCAGAAAGATGTTCCTCTCCAAATCAGCAATGAATGGAATGAGAAGAGGAAAGAAAACCTACTGAAGGAGACTGCTGACTGTTTCCACTTAGAGAAAGCCTTAGAGATAAAGTGGTCCTCAGAGGGGGGGAAAAAAAGAGCAAGACATTCTTTATCCCCAAGTTAACTGGAAATATGGAGATTTCCAGTTTACAGCACTATTTAGTGTACTTCTGGCAACAGTAATAATACAAGCAAAGCATCTGGTGCCAAGGTAGTAGAGACACAGATGAAGCAAATATGCTCTACCTACAATGTATCCAGAGAGTAAGGCTCAGTGTGTTAAAAAAAAGACACTCCAGATCCAGATATACCAGCTTTTGCCTTAATGAGGTGGCCAAAAGAAACTATTATCCAGCAAGATTCACTTTGCTGATGGCCAAATACAATCTGATCTTATGCTGTTGGCTCATCAAAGAAATATACCATCAAAGTGGCCTTACATAGCACGCAGCTAAATATATTGGCCTCGGTGGGGCTATAGTAAACGTAGATTACAAACAAATAAAAATCCAACTGACCTATAAAACCTGTTTTCAAGTCTCCTCCTGATGGTGGTGAGGTCAGTTGGATAAGCAACAACAGTGCAATACATGGGATAGGCACTAAGGTCCACCGGAACAGCAAAGGGGTTAGAAATGTCTGAAAGACAAAAGATCAAAATAATCCAGATGCCCCAGCAGATATCAGAAGAGAAATTATAACGAGACTCCTTAAAATGGTTTCTGGGTTTTCTTTCTAAGAATTCATCCAAAGCAACATAAATCTACAGCTGGATATGTCATTACCCAAAGGGCAGGATCCTCCCTCTTGTACTATCTGTTAACTACTCTTGAAAAAGCATTTTTTGCTGAACTACTGCATCTGAGATTTGCGTGCCAGCAGCCAACTGTATCGCTGAAAAGCAACACAGCATATGCACTTACGAGAGGAATACTACAACAAGCAACATCAACTAAGAATAGAGACATGTCCTGTGAATAAACATATGATAGCATTTAAATCATAGCATGTTATTAAACAGCTACAAACCAGTTATGAGGTATTTGTTATTGAGGATGTTTGGTGAGGATCTGTTGGTTGTTTACTGAGGGGTTTAATTTAATGTTTTATTCATTCATATTTTGATATGACCCACTGAGAATCCCCATTAACTTGAAAGGAAGCGGGTCAAACCCCAGAAAAAAAGAGAGCATAACTGAAAAGAACACCATATGAAATGTAAAAGGCTCTTTTCAATGATTTAGTTGAGCACATTTCAAATACTCCACACCAACTCCCAACACTCCGTCCTATCTACTCTTCAGTCATGTGTCACCACATTGATATTCTTAATCCTTCCACCTTTTCTCTTCAAACATACCAAGGGAAAGCAGTTGCTCAATTCCCCGGATTACTCGTTCGCATTCTTCATCTCTGGAATGGGCCCCCCATTCTCCTTCCTGGGGTTTGTAGAGAAGAGCTGTCAGCTCATCTGGAGTCACAGGAACTCCAGCACCAACCTCCTCCGGATAAGCAGCTAAATGTGAAGAATTCAACAACAGTAAGCACCAGCAGTGGCAAAAAAAGCTCTTTACTTTGTATACGGACACAAATTCAATACACACTTACTTCCTTCTGGAATTGGTTCCATGTCCCATGGGCTCATCCTCTCTCTTTCATTATTGTCCCAGCTATTTAAATAAAAAAAATAACACCACACATTCAAATGCATAAGTTAAGGTGTAGCATTATGTCCAGCTCTTTCTCCACCAGACTTAAAATGAAAAGGTCATTCCTGCTAGAAACAAGACATGTCACTAGCTACATTCCAGCTCCTTATTTTTCTCTTGTATCTCCTACAGATTCACTGCACTGCTGTTACCACTAAAAGCGCTGCTTTATGAATAAGTTCATATCTAAATAAACAAATACAACGCAGCTGATTATGTATTTAAATGGAAAAAAAAGATCCCAGTTCTTGAGGTACATATTTAAGCTGCATATAAATGTCGAGGAGACCCAGAGCATGTAGACATGTGAGTGATACACTAGAGTGATGTGAACACTTACTGAACAGAGTAGCACTGGAAGGAACTATCGGGATATTCCGCCTGGAAAGGCTGCTGACTCTCCACAGTTCCAAACCACCAAGCGTCATCTATTATACTGCGAAATCTATCCCCTGTAAGGGAAACAATTCCATTCAGCAAAAGAATAACATGAATAATTGTTAAATACTTCTTTTTAGAGCATCAACTTCATCTTTCATAAATGCCCTACTTTGCTTCTTACATTTTGCACTACAGGAATCAAGCCCTTCCCCTAAAGGCAGGGCTTTCACCTCTCTGGTTAATTAGTCACAGCTGTCTTCACACCTCAAATCACAATATAACAGGACATTCTTCTGCTATCACAGGCCTCCTAACAGTTCCTCTCATTTCTCTTTTTTTTTTTTTTCCTGCTACAGGAATTGCAGCAAACATCAAATAAAGTTTCCAATGACCGTTGTAATATCATGTGTGGTATAGTCCTTTACATCACGTAATAGAGATGCTGTATCCTATCAAACAGCTGCAGAAATATTGCAAAACATATGGAAGTGGAAAAAAAGTAGTCACCTATTTGCCAGTTCCTTTCTTTGGCTTCGTTATAAAACTGATGCAGCACAAGGAAGTCAATAACATCTGGCATATCATGGTACCTTCATGGAACAGACAAAAGAAATTGTTTCTTTTACCCATAAGCATAGTTCCACACATACAACATGGACAGAACACAAAATTTCATGCATTATGTTTTCAAGTTTGGCGTAGTAACTAATTAATGTCATCGTCACGCCTCGCAAGAGAAAAAAGGAAGGGGGGGTGGTGGGGGGGGAAGCTTCTAAACTGCAAGAAAATCTCTTGAAGAATGTCATCAGCACTTCAGTTACTTACTTTATGGAAAATGATTCTCCTGTCATTTTGCCTGTGATTGGATCTAGGAATGCAAGCTTCAAGCAGCAGAGCGTAGGAGGACCAACTTCATATTTAATTCCTACAGTCTTCACAAATTCTTGTTCCTATTTTTTCAAAAAGCATGGAACAGTATTATTTTAACTTGCAAACAACAAAAACATCCATGTTAAAGTATCAAACACATTAATAAAAAGCAAATACGTTTCCACTTTACAACCCAGGTAATTTCATCCATAAAAGTTTTCTTTTCTTTTCTAAGTACTAAAAATCAAATCCCAGCCACCTTAAAAAGAAAAAATGAAAAAGATATAAAGCCCTCATTCCCTTGGTAGATTTGTGAACACGATACCCACAAATTATTTAACTTTTGTACTAAGGTTCTAAGGAACATACCCACTCTGGCTTTACCCACACTGGCAGCACCAAAGGTTACACCTGACCAAAGCCAGGGCCTCTCACCCTTGCACAGCAACATACTGGGAAAATAAAAGGAAACTCTTCCTCTTAAAGCGGAAATTCAAGAATAGCTTTGTATGATCACATCCTGTCAAACACCAGCAGGTGGTTAAAATCTCAATCCTAAGTGAAATACTATTTCCTTTTCCTTACAGACTGATGATGCCTTTGAAGATCACAGCGGGAATCACTGAATACCTAGGACTAGTAACTGGGTATTTTTCCAGTAAAGCAATTATTTTCATTAACAGAACCACTGGCATACATATATAAATATGAATATTAGCACACGTGTGCTCTTCTCTTGATATGAAATCCAAATAAAGCAGAAAAAAATATGGCAACACTGTGCATTAAGTATTAAGAGACTCAGTGGTTCAAAGCCAAAGGGTAAGAAAAATCAACAGACTGTAAACCTGGTATCTACCCAAGCAACCCCTAATACTTTTATTTTGTAAAAATATCTTGTAAAATAGTGTCTTGCCTTCCAAGAATTTAAGAAGATACACAATTATACGCTTAGTTTAGCAGAGAATGTGCATACATTTAGGTCTTTACACCATGATGTCTTACTTCTCACCACAGCCTTTAAAACAATAAACAGAACTTAGATATTCAGGTCACTGTAGAGTGTTGACAAACTATGAACAGCTTTTGAGTGGTGAGTTCTGCATGAATTAGTGTTAAGGAAAAAAAAAAAAAGACAGAGTCATAAAATAATCTGTGTTGAAAGTGACCCCTGAGAATCATCGAGTCCAAAATCCTGCTCACGGCAGGGCTAAGGTCTACGTTAGATCGAGCCCTGTTGAGCTTTGACAAGTCTTCAAGGATGGCAATTCCCTGCTCTCTCTGGGCAACCTGTTCCAGTGCTGAGCTACTCTCATTCTGACTTTTTTTTTAAATTTAATATTCTACATCTTTTAATCTATCAAGCAAGAATACCACACTGGATAAACTTTCACACTCTCTAATATCCTTCTGGCATGCTAGTATCAGGAACTGAAGAGATGTAAAGGCTTTGTGTTAATGGAAACACTGATTTTAAGATTTACAATTTTAATTTTGCTATTAACATTTTAACATAATGCTTTCTTCATGTTTTTCATTCTGTTTTTTAATGTCAATTTAACGTTACAGAGACCTTGAAGCATTTGCTTAACTTACCCTGAGTTCCATTTTGTTCCATGGTTGCTTTTGCATGTTAATACTGTAAATTTTTGCTTTCCTTACTGCCCGCACATAAGCTTCATGGCCTTGCCTAAAGTATATGATCTTAAAAGAAAAATAAATAAAAAAATAAAATAATTATTTTACTGATAGTTCTCTTCCTGTTTATCCTAAAATTTCTATTAACATATCAGGCATCATCCCTTTCAGGACACACTCCACACTTCTTTCTTTCATTATAAGGCACTCTTCTCCTTAAAAATACTTTTATCAGCCCCACAGTGGCACCTGCCACGTGCTGTCAACCTTGAGATCACTAAGAAGCATGCAGGTTTGTCTGAAGATGCACAGTCAATTTTTCCTGCTATTCATAAGTTACATGTGCACAAAACCAGACATAGGACAGCTCTCTGTAAACTGTAAACAACTGATTACCTAAGGAATAAAAAAAAAATTATCAGAACTCAGCCTATCTTGAGCACGATTCACTGCAAATATTGCAAAATTTAACAGCCCTGACCGAAAGAAGCTCATCAGCCCAGGTGGGATTTTGGAATCATTACCTCATCTCCCATCTGCGGGACGAAGGGCGAGCGGCGGGGTATGGTATCCAAGATCCACTGCGGGGCGAGCCATTCTTCACTGGGTTCACCTTCCATCGAAAGCAGTCCACTTGGTTTCTTAAATACATCACATTAAATTTAGAGTACAAGCTGTAACTACTAGGGCAGAGCACATGAACAGAACTGATCATACAGCACTTACTAAACATAACTAGATATAAGGGCGAAGCAACTGCTGGAACGTCAGCTTTCCAAAAACCTCAACTAAATAAGAGGCAGTAAGACACGTTTGTTATCAATATAATGGAAGATTAAAATTTTCATGAATAAAGAGATTACATATTTCTTTCCTCAGAAATATGCTACATGTCTTCTTTAAAAACTACTAGGAAAAAGAAATCTGACAGCATAGATACAACACAGATGCGTTATAATTTTATACTCAAACTGCCTGGAGTAAATCTACCTGCAGTGAAGAGCATAAATCTAGGAGAAAACATTCCCCCTGTAATGGAGAACTACCTGCTTGAAAATGGAAGTACATCTATGTCACCATAGTACCAAAACGAAACAAAAATTACTCTGGTATTACAATTATTATGATGTCTATAAGATCCTTCTAACTGTTTATTTGTGAAAAATTTTCCTTTGAAAGCGATCACTCCAAAAAAATGTATATTCATAAAGTCAAAAATATTCAAAGTTTTAAAATGCTGACCTTTTTTCTAGGCTGTTTAAGCTTCCTTCGTTTTGGCTCCAGTCCTTTTGTTCCCTTCATATTTTCATCTTCAGAACTACTACAGATTTTCCGAGCTGCCTGCCTGGTTTGTCTCTTTGGAGGCTGGAGATTAATTCCAGCATCTGCTGTCCAGTCAGAATATTCACTTGATGAATCACTGTAGATAATAAAAAGTTGTAAGAAAGAAAACAGCACTTCAGTTCTCACACAACGGAGTGAAAGGTCCAAACATTCAACCTACTCTGCTGGTTATGTGGAACAGATGTCAGGGTTAGCACAAAATTTTGTTCTCATGTGAATTCGAAGAAAATGTGCTATCTAATATGTGTGTTTCAGCAAATTATTTTAGCAATTGCAAACTCACAGTAAAACTACAGTTCTGGCTGATAACTATTTTCGTACTAATTATCTCACTGATTCATAGACTGATTTCATAAGAACTGACTGCACAAAATGCAGGAAAAATTTAGAAAACTAGAGCACACTTCTAAAAATACAGTTCTGACTTCTTTAATATCCAAATAACACACATTCAGTATTTATATCAGCTCATGGCCCTTCCAGCCACAGAAGCATAACATTAAAAATCAGAAAAGAGACTGTAGAAATCATACACGAATACATATTGACAACAGAAAAATCAGGAAACGCTGAAGTATGAAGAGGTATGTGTGCACTTCTGTCAATATTTCTATTGCATATGGTGACAGGCATTGATTTTTTCAAGCAGTTCTTAATTAAATACAACATTTTCTTACAAGTGGTCTTTCAAAATTGTTCTTGACTTTGAAAAAAAAAAAAAATCCAGAAAAAAAAAACAACAATATAAAATGCTTCATGAAGAATTGGGGCGGAGGGGAAAGTCGGTCTTTGAAATTAAGAATTTTTCACACCAGTTTTCTGTTAAATACTGTTGTAAAAACTTGCAGAATTACTTAGTCACTCAAATACTTAAAAGTATTTGTTTGTTCACAGACTCCACAAATTGTTAGTTACCATTTTAAATCCCCTAAGTGTACTAAACATTTTGCTTTAATCTGTCTCAAGGTGTAACAAATCCATACTGATTCATAGTCACAGTGCCACAATATCAACTTCAATTATGTAATCAACTCATGCTAACAATTAAGAGAGCAGAAAAGCTACCTGGAGCTGCTTTCACTTTGCCATGCTGCCACAGGATCATCCATAGATGCATCACTTGTGCCAACAGTCTCGTCTTCCTGTATTGAAAACAAAAGGTTTCATTTTGGGGCCAAGTTTAAAATGTATCATTTTTGTTTGCAAGCAACTTGTATGACTTGTCTCACCTGAGGAAAGCTTTGCATTTAAGTCAGTCTACAATTTCTTCCTGTATCTTAATCAATATTATACTATATGTTTATATAATTTCTATAGAAATAGATGTGAATTTTCATGGTGTTAAACCACAGAATGAGTTCTTGTTTAAGTGCATGATTAATAAATTTCAGTGCCAAGTGACCAGTTTATAGCTATTCTGTATTTCCAACGCATTTCCAAAGCAACAAGTTCGGTCCCTTTTTGCTTTGTGTGCTTCCTTAATAAGAACAAGTTATATTTAATCCAGTATATTTTAAGTTCTTCCCTTGCCAATATCAATGATTAATACCACTACTCAATCTCTTTCAACAGCAGTCTACAGCTGTAGATGAAATCAAAGTACTGAATGTGATCTAGAATATATGTGCAGTATGAAGCCCCAAAATAGCAAGTGGTTTAACACCATCCAGTTAAATGTACTTGAAAATGTTTCAGATTTCCCAAAATACACAACCTGCTTTAAGCTAGCTTTGAGTACTGAACTGGCATTGAGGGAAAGGATCATAGAATCATAGAATGGTTAGGGCTGGAAGGGACCTTCAAAGGTCATCTAGTCCAACCCCCCTGCAAGGAACAGGGATATCTCCAACTAGATCAGGTTGCTCAGGGCCTCGTCCAACCTGGCCTTGAACGTCTCCAGGGATGGAGCATCCACCACCTCTCTGGGCAACCTGTGCCAGTGTTCTACAACTCTCATGGTAAAAAATTTTTTCCTAATATCCAACCTGAATCTACCTCCCTCTATTTTAAAACCATTACCCCTCGTCCTATCACAACTGGCCCTCCTGAACAGCCTCTCCCCATCTTTCTTGTAGGCCCCCTTGAGGTACTGGAAGATCCTTCTCTCTCCAGGATCAACTCCCTACACTAACACCACAAACCCAAGTGACTCAATGAGTCGTTTCCTCCTAAGTGGAGGAACTCAGAGCCTTAACGGTGACGGTGCTCTCAGCCCATCTGTGTCAAACCACCCTACTTGTGAGCAGGGAAGCCACGGGAAGAATCACTTGAGGTATCAGACCTCCGAGGAGCTGTCGGACTCTGCCCGTGCACGTGCGTGCTGGCTTGCTCCTTGCTGACTGTGCTCTATGGTGGAGCGGGTTTGGTAGGCGTGCTGGCGTTTGCGTTGGTTCCTTCTCAAAGACCTTCCACTTCCCGGCTGGTAATCGTTCTTTTAGCACAGGACAGGAGGGACAAATAGAAAAAGATGAGAGTTTAATGAGTAATTACACAGTTAATTAATTAATTAACTTTTAATTTAAAAAATATTTAAAAATTAAGAGATGTCTCATTAAAGTGACTGCACATTGCATCCCGTTTGCAAATGACAACTAGGAAATCCTGTCAATTCTAATTCAAATTATCTTTTACACACTTCTGGCTGTTCATTTCAGTGCACGTGCAGGTGGGGTTTTCTTGGTTCCATATAATTTGTACTTTTTAAAGTAGCAGTCCTTAGAAAGGAAGTTAGGGAGAACTACCATTTTTTCCAAAAAACTGCCTACAGTCTCTGGATAAGACAAAAGCTAGCACTTAGAATTTTAAGTATGGCACTTCTAATATTTCTCCTAGTTTCCACAAGTCAAACTGAACACCCATTGTGACCCTGCTCCTTTCCTTTCCCAGCATCTTCCCACTACTGACGCCTCAAGGAAAGAGATTCACCACTGCTATTTACATATTAGAGTATAAAGACAGACAAATTACAGTTCCAGAAGGAAGACAGAGAGCCAGGAAAACAATTAGTACTATTGATCTTCTAAATCATTTAATAAAATTGGGTTTGGGATTTTGTTTGTTTTTTTTTTTTTTGCACAGTGCTCAGAACTGCTTCACACTCAGGTTCTCTCTTTTAGCAAATTAACTCACCCGTTGCAAGGTGTGGGATGGCTTTCTCTTCTTTTCAACAGTATATAAATTAATTTCAATTTCACCTTTGGCAGCTCGACATTCTTCCTGGACCCTAATTATACAGAGGAAACATCCATTTCATTCAATAAATCATCATACAACTTGACACTCTCATTAAAACACACATTAAAATACTTCTGGTTCCCTTGCTACAAGAAATCTGTGCACAAGTCCTTCTAGCAGCACCCACACATACTTCACTCCTGGAACCACAAGTTAAGGAAGCAAACTTGTTAACTGAGCATTATTTTCAAGAAAACTGAAATGTAGTAAAATTACTTTTGTGGTTTGTTTGTGTGTGTTGCTTTTTGTTGGTTTTGTTGTTTTTTTTTTAAATAAAGCTTCGGGAAAAACGTGGTATGTGAATAACTGAAGAAAGATTAAATCGTGAAGAGAAGGAATTATTACTCTCAACTCTCCAGCAGAGGCTACCACTCTAATACCTGGATTTCAAAACAAAGAAGCCAACCAACCTACCCCCAAATGCCAACACCCTTCTGAAAAATCATTTTTTGAACCTCATAACAGGTATGTAGAAGAATTACTAAACATTACACAATTTAATCTCTTTTTTCCTGTCTCACTTAGCATCTTACTTGCTGATGCCTGGAGGAAGCTCGTTCACCACCACCCTCCTGCTCCACGCCATGAGATCTCTCTCTGTTGCCATCTGACTGCGGGGAGCGTTGTGATGCATTTGCCGGACCCCTTCAATCTGACCGCTCCTCCGGAGACCGACGTTTGGTGGAGATGTAACATCCAAACCTGCACTTCGAAGAGCTAAGGAGGAAAAAGGTTTTTCTTCACTTCTATAACCCATCGATAAAATCCAGAATTTAAAGCTTGAGGACTGCACGGAGATTCTTTTTTGGCAATAAGCAACACTTATTCTATGTTAAGTGGCTTTGTCTTTTGCCTCAGATGAACATTTTCTGTACTGGCCTTAGACTATTGGAGATGCATATGCTACAGCAACATCACCGTGGCTTGCTGATTCTTAGAGATATCTGAGGCAAGAATATAATCTACAAGTAAAGTTTTAAAGGCACTTAAGTGACCTTCAAATCAAAGTCTTTTCAAATGTTTCAAGGCTCTGAAATCATGAATCTTGAACTGTACGGTTCACGAAGCGATGAGGATGGCATCCGAAGTAACAGAGTGCTGCAAGGTTTAAGGTTTCTGTTGTACCTGCATTTGTTCTGTACTGATAATGCTTATCTACTGTGCCACAGGCACTGCTCCTGCTCCGGGCTTTTCATCAGGTGGCACAATGCAGTGCTACGTACTCAGCAGAACAGACACTTTAAGTAGCAAAGTGAGACAAAAGGGCTGATAGTATGAGAATCGCTGCCACCATTGCTTTAATTTATCTCACCATTTGGGAAAGCACCAACACAGTTCCCACATGCTTAAATATGGTTAACCACACGAATAAATTGCATTCATGGTTGTGCAAACCTATATAAAAGTATTTGGCTGTTTAAATAGCAGGTACTTTATACATACTCTAATTAACTCACACAAACGAGCAGTTCATGTAGCAAAGTCACTGATCAATACCAGTTCTGTAAGGCAAACACTTTAATTTCTACCCCACTCATATCTGGACATTCCCTTTCACACAACCACAGGGACATACAAATAAAATTGAGAACTGGGACTGCACAACACATCAACCTACCATAAGAAGCAGAAAAGAGTTTTCTATGAGTTGAAGCTGGCTTTTGGGCCACCTTCTTGACAATACCAATTTAGATCAAAGCAAAAGTGTATTTTCAGCATTTTTCACTACTATTCTTCCTGTTCCTTCTCGAATTTAAAGACAAGCAACTCCAAATCTAGCAATCCTCATGAGCTTTGCCAGGAAATCTAATTCAAACATGTGTAATCAGTCATTTAACCTAGAACGAATTTATTAGCGGATGTAAATTTTTCAGAAATTCAGGATGACTTGCAGCACAAGCCCAGAGCATCTGCTCTGTTGTCCCAACTGCACTCAGTCAGCTGCCTCACAGTCAGCTGTTTACATCTGATTGAGTTTGATTTAAATTTTTAATCACTTTGTGTATTAAAAATAAAAATCACAGTAGCAGAACACTTACCAGAAGAATAATCTCAAGCTTTCTAAGGAAACGCTAAGACAGAGCAGACATGTTTATTTTATAAACACTGATGCTCAGCCTTAGCATTTATGCTGCAACAGGAAGCCATTAGTCTGTCACAACATTGGATTCCATTGACATTCTCTAATTACACCCTGTTATCTTGACATTACGCAGTTACAAAGTATCATCTCTGCAGTGACCAAGTGACATCAAGACAACACAGTGAACTCGACGTTTTATTTTTTAGGAAAGGTTTGTAACAGATATAGTTACAGTCTAATAGCTCTAGGTAATCATATACAGCCCAGTTAGACCATTACGTGCCCTCAGCTGCACCCCAGACTTTTAATTCCTCTGCTAGCATCAGCAGAATGTGCAACTGCTCCCAACAGGTCAACAATGTGTGTAAGAACAAGAGAGAAAAGCATCCTCAAAGACACAGACCTGGAACTCACATCAATGCACTTCGATTTGTACCTTACTGTGTTTTAGTAAAAGAAAATGACAGAGGTAACAAAGGGACACTTACCTCCATTAACAGAGTGGGATCGATTGAGTGGAGGGTTTGGAAGAGTTTCTCCTTCATTAATTAGTCTCAGGTCTTGCTCCCTCTGTAGCTCTCTGATCATTCCATCGAGGATACTCTCATCCTGGTCGTTAGTTTGCTGTCCGATGACTTGTTCAACTACTTCGCCATCACCTTGACAAGAACAAGGCCATGACTGCTTGTAAAATTTCTGGTTTACTAAACACCGTAGAAACAGTAAAATTTAAAATTGTGCGCAATTATTTGTCTGCTCTGCAAAACATCTGATCACCAGCTGTCCTTCTGCTCTGACGTAATAAACGGAGGTCGAGTTTAAAAGAGAAGTTACAACAAAAACCTGAAGTTACAGACCACACGTAAAATATAAACCCAAACCCTTAGAAACAGCAAAAAGAAATTATCCTCTAGTAGGTAATACTGGAAGATTCTCTTCATTCTATGATTCTATGATTCTAAGATCTCTTCTGGAGATCAACATTTTGCTGAAGTTTATAGATATAAGGGGAAAAAAAAGCTACTTTTTCAATGTCTTTCTTATCTTCCTGCTTCCTTACTCATACACATAGTTACACTGAGGTTTATGGACAATTCTTTCAGCATGCTGCCATATACCTGGTAGAATTCCACAAGTTTTGGAATACTGCAGTCTCCTCATCTTCCCTCCAGTCAAGTTGATTCCATACACTTCCTTTATGCCATAAAGCCACCCCATCTCCTCTTCTACCTCTATACTCAATGTCAACCACTAGTTTCAAAAGACAACTGAAACAAACAAATCCTTACAGTACCATTCTGCTGAGCTGCTGCTCAATACTGCACAGCACATGTATTATGCACGAGCTTTAGACAGCATACCATTAGCTACATATCCCAGCTGAGGAATAAGTTGTTCATCCTTGCAATTTTCCCTCCCTGGTACCAGCCGCTGGAATCTTGTGGGATGAGGATTTCCATCGACATCCACCAGGAAGGGAGGAGGCATAAGATGCGGAGCCTGTTGAGTCTGTTCATCCAACACATAGTTATTTGCATCACGGATCAGCGGTCGGTAATCCGTATGGAAGAACATCTGATCTGGAATCTGCAAGAAAAGCAATTTAGTAACTAAATCAATGGCCATTTGCAGCTGTCTTGCTGCTTTGGAATGGCTCCCATAGCCATAAACCACAATTCCTACACTTAGGATCAGGAGAAGAAATGTTATGACAGAGAACAGATTCTTGCCACAAATGTGTTTTATTACTAAGGCCTGATGCAAAAATTCCACGGTAGAATATGCCAACAGAGGTGAACAGACAGAAGTTAATGCTTTGTTCTCCTGTCTAGAGATTCTCTTGTCTAAATCTTTTTGATTCAGGTAAACAGTAACTGCTTCACCATCTAATTATGATTTTGTCTGGGGCAGGGCGAGGGAATAAGCTGTAACACAAATACTTCCAAGACACAATCAGGCCAGACACAGAAGGGTTTAAGATTCATCCAACCCACCTTTTCATAATATTTATTGCATCCAAAACCAAATAGTAGCAGATGTCCGTGAGAGTCTGTGCAGGCGAAATGCTGTCCATCTGGTGAGAACTTGCAGTCGAAAACAGCTCCATGGCCTTGGCCCTCAATCTGTACATACAAGCACAGAGTATTCCTTTCACAATCGTGCATCCTCCGTAACGGCATTTTTACAAAAATTTCACCTGTGCTCCATCAAGTATTTAATCCTAATTCTGCGTAAATTCTCACCTTCCTCAAGACTGATTTACACTTATTATTTTTTCCACTTAATTACTAAAGCGTCACTAAACATTAAAGCCAAAACCTTGCATTTTCTCTTTGTTCTGAAACTTCAGAGCAACTTCTAATGTATGTTCTGCAACAACCACCTGGAAGTCTACGTTTTATGGTAATGGCAGACGTAGGGCAAGCCCACACCAAAGATCTCAGACACGTATTGGCTCTGTACAAGCAGGTTTCACAGCCCCAAGTGCCAGGAGGCTAGTTCTGGTCCTGAAGCAGTACAGCTGCATTTGCTCAGCACTGGAACCAGCCCAACAAACCTGGCACAGGGTCCATTAAGATCAGCGTGGAACAGAGCCAACCATACCATTTCCCAGACCACAGCGTTGTGCTACAACACCCAGGCTTACTGGTTTTCATTGCTCTACCCTGGGAGTCATGGTAATCTTTTCCATACCCAAACACATGAATAACATTCAGATGTAACAGACCCCATGAAAGACATGCTGCTGCCCCTTCCCTGATCATTCTTACCATGTTAAAGTAATTTCGAATTTTTGTTCCTTTGTCTATATCCCAAACGAAAATGTTTCCATCATGACCCGCTGAAAGTACAATCCTTTGGTCAAAGGGATGGGCCTCCAGAACAAAAACTTCATCGTCGTGACCCTGAAATGAAAACAGGGTGAAAAAGTAGTATTTCTCCACGACAGTATCTCCAAACGTGCTAGTATTCACGTGAGGACATCTCGGTTCAGGTAGTCATCCACAACAGCTCAATTTACTGGATTTTAGCCTAGAACTGTGTCTGTACTCAGCATTTCTGTCAGAGGCTTGGCATTATCACTGCCCACTTTGTAAGTGTCCCGGACCGTAGCTCCGCGGAGCTGAGATGGAGAGGGATGGGGAGGAAGGAGAAACCAGCAGCGAGGACAGCTGCAGCCCCCTGATCTGGGCACAACTGGTGGCCTCCAAAGGGCTCCCTGTCAGCCAGCAGTCACCAGGGTCTGGCAGCATTGTGGCCATCAGCTCCTCTCCCCACGAGACACACACCTCCCAGCGAGCGTAAGACAAGTGGCATACTTCAGGACAAAAACCTCCTCGTCAGGGGGAACGAAGATGCAGTTGAGCATCAAATCCACTCCAGAGCTGAACTGCAACCATTCGAGATGACCCACTTGGATTTTACTCACAGATAAGCTATGAAGAAGCTGCCCTGTGGACGAGTTCCACACTTTGAGAAGGAAATTGTTGACTGCAGTGATGACAGTGGCATCGTATCTATCCCAAGCCACCATAGTAACCTTCAGTTTAGTCACCTTGTCCTCTCCAGATGCTACATTGTTTCTAAGGAAATAAATAATTTAAAGAAGAAATAAATCAGTAACTACATACAGAAACATTAAACAGCACTAATTCAGTGTGAAATTAGGGAGAGCATGGCTCTGTCATTACAGGCTAACGCAGGAGGATGAAGGATGGCTTCTGCAGTAGTAAAAACCAGAAAATATTCAGGACCACTAGATTATATAGAGAGTTTTATTTTCTTAAAAAGGACAAGTTTCACTTTTGTTGTTCTTAACCAATCATCCTTGCCTACTCCAATTATTTCTTTCAAGCTATTCAGTTCTATTAAGATTTTTCCTACAAGGCATTTTTCTTACCAGTCATCAATATGAGTAAACTCTATAATGAGCAAGAACCTGCCAAACAAATCCAAATCCTACTCCAACAGCTAACTTTAAAAATGTAACCATATGAAATACACAGAAATCTGCAAAACAAAACATCCAATGGATTTCTCATTTCTGTTTTTTGTTACTGTGCACATTCAATTACAAGGTCACTTACAGAAGTCGCTCGAGGACCTCACAAAGAAAAACTCAAAATCCTAACTGAACTTTAGAACCCAATCACCATATTTCATCTCTTACATGAAACTTAAGCAAAAACACAATGTTAAGAAACATTCTGGATATATATTACACAATTCTTCCAGGCATCTCACGCCTTGGAACAAAGTAAGAAATTCAAAAATGTGTTTACGAACAAACGTCTTAGAAAGTATCTATGTCACAAACTGCTTATTGTCATTTGTCCTCAGGTGGATAAACAAGCTGTAATGCACAATGTTTTTTTTTTAAACTAAAATTATTTACTAAATTTATTTACTGGAATAGTAACTGGAATCATACTAGGTGTCAATTACCGAAAACAGTGGCTGTGTGATGCTGGACACTGTTGAACATGTTCATATTTGCATTCATATCACATGCTTTGCTCACTTTTCTCTATTTTATCTTTAACATTCTTTATCATTTTAGCTGTATTCCATAGCACAAAAAAACAAAATAGTTGAGTATATAACATAAAACAAACACTAATGACCCGAGGAGACTGATTATGGCAGTTGCTACTATAACTTTGCTGAGAGATGACAGAAACCAAAAGCTGTTTTGGGCATTTTTTTTAAAAAAATGAAGGTCAGTACATGATCAATGAGGTTCTACTAAAATCTCTTTCCATGAGATGAACTCTATCTGATACTCTTTCTTCATATGTAAAATACTAACCATTCCCCAACCATTCGAGTAGGGAACTACCAATGTATGAACATTTTATTTTGGGGGCTAATTAACTGCATAACTTAACAGACAGAGCCATGGCATTTACAATATACAAAAACCACGCACTGACATTAACTCGAAATGGAAATAAATAAATAGTTTTCAATGTGATGGAAGATTTTGTGTCTAAATGTTGCTATGAAGTGTGTTCTGGTTTGGTTTGGTTTACCCTGTCATTTTAGTAGCCATATCCAGGACTACACTCTTCCAGTCCTGCTGCTGATAGTGCCATACTCTTGCTGTTCCATCTCTGCTTCCACTGACAAATCTTAAGCTACGGGGAAAAAAAAGACAAAAAAGACATGAAATTCTGAATGAGGATAAGTCACCACTGCTTTTAGTCTAATACCCATGTACCAAATAAGATCACAGGATCTCATTTTCTCGCCATTCAGTAGCTTTGCCATGGAGTTTTCCATCCTCAGCAACCGCATGGGCCCACTAAATCCTGTGGCAAGAGTTTAGGAGCTTGGCAGAAGACTGTGGTTCACCTTAGAAAAGGTCACTACAAGCCCTTACTTTATGTCACTCTGCAACAAACATGCACACACATATACATATTTTTGGAAGTGCACCCTTGTGTACTCGTCTTACTCTCCATGCCCACGCATCGGCGTGTTCAACGACTCCTAAAACACCCAGGAACTACTGCACCGGGAAACGGGCAGCTACAAAACGCTGGCAAGCCAAGAGCACGCCCCTCCACACCAGCACAGGAGCTGGAATGTGTTTCATCTTTTTTTCAACACTTAATTCTTTGTATTGTTTGTGCATCTCTGATCTAGAGGACGTAATTAGCAGACAGTGAGGTTACAATTTTCGTATCAGGCGTCGTACGGTACAAAAGAACTTACATCCCACAACATTCATTACATTTGGTTACAACTAGCAGATGGCCTTGGAATGACTTCAGTGTCGTAATTCATACAAGCTGCACGTTCCCTTTTTTTTAATGACATCAGCAAATCTCTTCAGCAGTTCATGGTGGCAGCACAGAAAAAGAAACTGCACGCCAAGAGTCGAGCATAAATTATAATGCATTAACTCAGGGAGAGGGTGAAGACAGAGAAGGGAAATACCCAGTTGAACACAAATAGGTAGCCCTGCTTGGGAAGCTGAACACGAGTAATATCGTTTTTAAACTCCTCCTCGTTTAAAAAACTGAAGCATCCAGCAAATGCATTTACCTACATCATAATGCCTTGGCTATGGCTGTCACAGAAATTATTTTTGTTGAGAATTTTTGAAAAAGCTCTTCCAGCAAAACATTTTGACGGCCAACATCTTTAAAAGCATATTCTATTTCTATACAGAATTACCTGTAAAAAGGCAAGCCTATGCAATTTTAATTTAATAAGGGCTTGTTTCACCTTTTCAGTTTCCCTGATCTGAATTTTTTCATCATGATGCTTGTGACATTTTTTTTCTTTCTATTTTTATCTCTTTATATTAAAATAAAAAGGAAGTTGTCACTTTTCCTTTAAAACTATCACTGTAGCATATAATTCTCAGTGACTGTGTGACTTAACACCCCCAGTGAGGCCTGTGGTCTCACAACCTTTGGAGGGAACTGTTGGTACAATTATCCCAGTACATTCCCACATCATTTTAAATGACAAAGATCTCCGAGTACAGGTGCAGTTCCACTGGTAAAGCTACAGTTTTGCTGGGAAGGCTCCTGCTCACACACATCCATTAAACCTTCTGCCAAGCAAAATAAGGGATAGGAGCAAAAGCTGGCAGAAAATCATTTACATTAAGATGCTGATCACTAATCAGAGCTTGTCAGGCCAGCACAGCGGTGCTGCAGAAGTCTGACACATGCACACATGCCTACGGGCATCTTTACACGTTTTATCGTGAGCATCCTGACTTTAATTGCTACATAAGAGACAGTATCCTGACACGTACAGTTCTAAAACTTGATATTATTAATATATTAGCTTGATGTTATTCACCATGTAGAACTTTAAAAGTTCTGCAGGTTGGAATGGCTGACTTCATAAATTTTAAGACCACAGAATTACTGTTATCATCTAAACGAATTAGAAATAGAAATATTTGCTTAGAAATTCACCTATTTGCCAGGTATGTCATCAGGGCTACGTAAATTATTATGAACAATAAAGCAAACCAATTAAATTATCATCAAGACTCAAAGGCCTCTGTAACTGGTTCTGGACAGGTGGCAGACTAAAGATAGTGGGTTGCAAGGAGACACCACAAAAATACGGTGGGGCGCTACGGAAGTATTACGTAAAACGTGCAAATCCTTGGGAAAAGGTAAACAATTGTGATGAGAAGAATATGTGCAAAGAAAAGTTTTAATCTCAAATGCAGACAAACTAAGCAAGAGAATTTCATCTGCTAAGTAGCCTAGATCTAAATCTGGGATGCGAGGACCAGCTGCACCTTTACGATCCATTGAAGCGCTGTTCTTTGCTTATTCCCCCTTGGAAATAAATCAGGTTTTGGGGGTGAGGGTTTTTTTGTTATTTCAGAGTTTAAAAAAAATACGAGATGAGGACCTGGTTATTCATCATATCACGTTCATCACTCTAGAACCTCACAGAAGTTGAGCTCTTATGAATTGTGAGTGTGTGTATGAAAACAAACACTCTTCCCGTATTTTTCAGAACTCTGAGCACCAGAAAAGACAACTTGCTTATTCAGTGTGCCCAGAGAGAGCCTGGCAGAAGAAATCATTCGCCACGGAAGTAAATCAGACAGATAGTAAAGGGTGGAT
Source organism: Tauraco erythrolophus (assembly GCF_009769465.1). Taxonomy (NCBI): domain Eukaryota; kingdom Metazoa; phylum Chordata; class Aves; order Musophagiformes; family Musophagidae; genus Tauraco; species Tauraco erythrolophus. The sequence continues at coordinate 1,992,890 of NC_141477.1, forward strand.
GGCGTTACGTTTCAGCAACATATCAGCAATGTCGTATTATTCAGAAAATGTTTTCAAATTATGCTAATCATTGGTTGCTTTCTGTTCCCCAGCTGGTATAAATGATGCAGAAAATATATGCAAGAAAAGTAAATTTTAACAAAAAAAACCCAACATATACATAATCTATCAACAACACTATCAGCTTCAACATGATTCTCATACGGATCATAAACAAGAGCACAGTGAAGTAATGAAAATAAAGCCCCTCCAAGATACAAGATAGCTCTACAGTTCCTGGTTTTCATTAGGCATGACACTCCTCATTTAGAATGCCATTATTTCCTTGATTTCCTTCCATCTCACTTCCTACAACACACCAAGTCTTATTTCCCTTTTCACATTTGTTTTCTTGTCATAAACGACTGCACCGAGTTTGCACATCCCTTCGGCCAGTGCAGACAGCACTGCTCAGGTGCTGATCCAAGAGCTTATTTCTTTGGAAGTCAGTGTGTCACATTTCCGTACTACTTACGACAGAGAGGACAGAGCAAGAGCAGTTGATAAAGAGGTAAAGTGGCCTCCTCATCTGTGCCCCAGTATAAAACAAGAGAAATGTATCTCTCTGAATGCAACAGCTACCAAAAGCACTACTGTCATCGGTAGCTTGGCCTCCCCTTCACCTCTAACTCAGCCATCAGCCCTGGTTATGGCTGGCAAACACTCGTGTGGTTCAGTCACCATCCTACCCCTTTGCTTCCTGCAGCTCCAGAAAAAAAGATGCCCAAAAATCACTAACAAGAGCTGCACAGATAAACAAATATGCACACGTGCTTATTTTTCATCTTGTTCCAAAAGGACTGAAATGATAGAGCCAACAAGCCTCTTTCCCCTTCCATGTTCAACCTGATATTCTAGTTAAGAAAAAATAAGAAAGCAAAATAATTGAGAAACCAAATTCTTGATCCCATTATAAACAATGAGAATACTCAGATGTTATTGCCATCTTACCAGGCAAAGTGCCTGGCAAGAAAGACTCCATTAATGAAAATCAGACCACAGCTCCTTGCAGACTTTCTTGTCTGACCATCTGTGTATGTGTAACAGTTCTAACTTTTGCTTAGAACTACATTTATTATAATGCTCTTACTCCAGAAATAACCTTTTCTGTATTTAACAAGGCTCCCTGTGAGGTAAGACACTCTTACACAGAAAGGATACAAAATCTGGTTTCCAATTTCATAGAATCATCGAATGGTTTGGGTTGGAAGATCATCTAGTTCCAACCTTCCCTGCCATGAGGGGTTGGAATTTGCTCAGTTTAAAAAAAACACAAAGCAAACGCACAGATACAGAACATTTTTGTTGTTACAGCAGAGGACAGCAAGTCCAAGCTCGTGGATATGACACATATCTCTAAACAATTTGTCTAAGATTAATCAGAGCCCATTTGGTCCTGTTGCACCAAATTTTCTCTGAGAAGTTATTCAGAAAATTAAATATCATACTTCTCGTGTCAAAAACCCAGGACAGCCACTCACCTGTCGCCATTGTTACAGAACTGGACTGCAACCACTTTGTCCTAAATTGGAGGGAGGAAAAAAATAGTAGTAAGTGCTTTGCAAGTTGAGACATTCATTCAAAAAAGATCTTAACGGTGAGCTTCTATTCAGCAAACTGCATGTCCCATACATTTCCCATAACACACTATCTTACAAATTCAAAAGCAGAAGAGTCACACTTGAAGTTAAAGCTTCCCCAGACACACTGTGTTAAACACTGAAACAGAAAACTTCAGAGAGGTTATGGCTTTGTGTTGCTCCACCAGTAGCTCCGAGACAGAAACAATTTCCAACGTGGTCTCCCCAGCACTTAGACGTCCAGGAGGAAGAAGCTGCAGCAGCTCTGTTCATCACAGCGTGGGGTAACACACCCCGGGGTAAGCTCTGCCTGGGAAACCCTGCACCTCTCAGACTCCCCAGCGAGCAGGAGTAAGGAACCCCAGGTGCTCACAAGGCCTAGTAGGAACAGCACTCAACAAGGTGGAGAAAGAAGGACTTAATCAAACTACTGATCACAGCAGCTTTGCAGCTTTTAGACCTAACATTAAAGTGTATCGAAATATTTCATTAAAAAAATGCAAACCTTGGCTTTATTTCCACTTTTAAATTGCTGAGAAACAGATGTTACGTTTTAGACGTGGTTTTGCCTTTTTTTAATTTACTAAACACTTGTGTTGGCTACATGCACTTGCTATCTTCACTCCTGCTGACATCTCTAGCTCCTCATCACCAAGTACCCAATTTGGCATTTTTTTCAGCGGCAGGCTGACAGCAGCCTGTAGTATTAAGAAGAGTAGACTTAAAAAAAATAAAAGGAATTACAGGGCTTTTTCCAAACCTGAACTGCTGGATATAGAAAACATATTTTTCTTTTGTGAGCAAAACATTTGTTGGATTTGTTGGCTTGGAGCTCTGAGACTTTGAGACCGATGACTCCCACTGAAGTTCAGTGAATCAATTGAGATCTCAGCTTCAATCTATAAAATATCATTAAGGTGGGCAAGCTGGGCTATTAAAGTCCAAAGATAAATGCTCCAAACTCCTGCCAAGTGACAGCCCTCTCAGTGCTGCTATAAGCCTACCACACACATAATAAGTAACACGATCATCACCTGCTCTCAGTAACAGCTAAGAAATGAAGACAGATTTGATGCTGTTTCAGTGATGCTTCTTCATGGGGCTTCGTTAAAACTGAGACATTCAACAGTTTTAGTAAAAGCTACCAAGACTCAAACTTGAAAATTTACATTCCAAGTCATCGTACGGATCGTTCAAAGAGTTTGAATTTTTACCAGAACCCTTCTGTGTTACCCGAGAAAAGATGCTTTTAAGCTTATTTGATTTCCTAAATGAAATTACCATCACGATCTAGAGTTTGACTTCACACACTAAAACCAGAATTACTTGGTTTTCTCTTGTTATGTGGATTTGTGGTCACAACTGAATTTAAATACTCAACGGTAAATTTAATAGGAAAAATGACATCATGCATGAAAACTGCTTTAACTCCTCATTCCAACACAGCCTTTCTTCAAGAATATGGGAAAATCACCTAGTCCCTCAGTTTCCTGGGGGAATGGAATACATAAAGCATGTTTTGCACACATCTCCTGCCTCAGAGGAATTTAAAAATAAACATTCCACACATTTCCAGGCATTTAAATATCACAGTGTTGAGAGCCAACTAAACTCTAAAGACAGAAAATAAGTCAAATAGGACGTACAAAACCTAAGTTCCTAAAATAAGGTAAAGCAGCAGGGAAAAAAAAAAAAAAAGATTTGCTTTCTGATTCATCTCTTACCGTATGAGATTCTAACTCAGCCATTTTCTCTGGAGATTCCGAGCCCAAATAATAAATCCTTATCACGTGGTCAGTACTACCTGTCGCAATGAACATGCCACCTAAGAAAGACAGTGGGTTTTGTGAGAAAAAAAGCCATCCAAGGAACAACTAATTCGAATTACTGCTTCATTATCAAAGCAGCAAACCACGGTTTTTAAAAGAAAATTTCACTGTAATCAAAACATACGTCCTGAACAAAGAAGTTAACTCTGACAACTTCTGCTTTGATCTGTGCTTTCTCAGACTATATCAACTTTAGTGTAACTATGAGCTTCCCAATATTTTCCAGCTGCAAACCCTTCCGACCAAAGGAAGGGAATATTGCAAGTTACAACATTCATCCAAGAAACTATTCTGCTTTCCCTCAGAAATTATCACTGCGCTCTCCATTAGCCTATGCAGGAAAATTAGATGGGGAGTAGTTTAATATCCTCATGGCAAATACCAAACAAAATCTGTAAGCACATCTTCAACGTCTCTTTGAAGCACATCAGAGAAATTATTGCTGAATCAGGAGTCAGGGATTAAGCTGTTTTCTTGTAACATTTGTTCTATTTACAATATTGCACAAAAAGGGCACCATGGTATAGTTCACTGCATTGAAACGGTTTTAGTTATTTCAGGATTTCTGGTTTTAAAAGGGAACGTGGACGTGGCTCACACTGCTCTGGAAGAGCTCTCAATTACAGATAGCAAAAATTAATGAGAAATGACATCATTTTGCTTGTAAAAATCACTATTTTTGAGAATTCAAAGCTGCAACAAAGGATGTCAGTTAAGCTGATATTTCCAAACGCACTGAACTGATCCTCCAAGAACTTCGCCAAATTTGGAATATTAGCAAAAGAGTAACCTTTGAACAGAGGCCACCTGCCTGCCAGATTTGAAGAACTTTTCACTCCAAAACTTTACAAGATAAAATCTTAAAAGGATGTTACAGAGAAAAATCTCTGATGTGCAAAACAACAGACTGAAAGCATAGTCTTCCTTGGAAGTCATCAAGACATTTTATCTTAAATTATAAAGGAAAAAAGAGAAAAAGCAGCTTGAGGCAGACACTTAGCATGGAAAATTTCAAACAATCACAACTTGACAGTCCTACAATTAACTGAAAAGGGGTTTAATACCATTTGTATTCAAAAAGAAATAACAGTCCTGTCACCAAAAGAATTACAGTTCATAAAATACTTCCAGCTACCTCACCGTGCATACGTACCGGAACTGAAGGATGAGCAGGAGATCTGAACACCAGGCCTGGACCTCTCTGCAAATTTTACAGGACGATCCCTGTATGCAACAACACAACATTTTTACTTTTCATTACTTTATTCCGATGTCCTTCAACAAGAATCGTGCACTGCAGCTCAGCAGGCTAAGGTCAATACACCCACCCTAAATCTCTTTATTTCAGAATTCTCACCTAAATTTGCTAGAACTTATTTTTCGTTTTAGTAATATCCTTCCTTAGTTTAGTCAGAAAACCATCATTTTCTAAATTTAAAAGACTATTTAGCTTTTTTATCATGATACTCACCCATTCAAATCTATTTAAAACAGAACCTGGCACACTATTACTCTAATAGCATTTACTCCCTATTAACTATGGGTTTGATGCCATCTACATATGTGTGTTCTTCAGATTAAAAGCAAAAGAAGTTCTTCTGCCTGCACGTTTTGGACAAGGATTTAGTCCTAAACATAAAAGCTGTAAGTTCTTCCACAAGACTGGCTAGCAGAGCACAAAGTCCAGAAATAATAGCCCTGGTTTCTGCCTCCCCCCTGAGCTGTACTGTCACAGACCCCCCAGCACCCATAACAAAGCCCTCCCCACCCCACACGCCGCTATGGCACTCCTGCCCAGCCTGTCTATGGGAGAACACAGCACGATAAAACTGTTTATTGAGAAAAGACACGTCCTTATTTCATCATCTCAGCATTCCCCTCCATGCTAAAACTCAAAATAAATTTGTCCTTTATTTAAGATAATTATGATTATCTACACAGGCTTACTTGAATTTCATGGTGTTGGCGTGCCACTGCCAGAAACAGATTGTTCCGTCAGCACCAGTAGAAGTGAGGTATCGTGTTGTTCCTTTCCTTGCTGGAGAGAACTAAAAATAAAGTTGTAACAGTTAAACCAGCTAATTTCTTTCTCCCCTTACATGCTGGAAACTTGTAAGTGGACGTTGACAAGAATCTTTTTCATGAACATAGCCTTCCTCCCAGGAGTACAGAGAGCACGGATAGGCACAGAATCTGACTTCCATAAAAATAAAGCTGAGGAATGGGAAATACATTTTAACTAGCAAGTCTTTGTTCATGTGACACAAAAGTTAGTAAATGGGAGAAATGAAACAAGCCTGGCCCTTTTTAATGGGACAACAAGATGAGGAAATACTTCTTTCTAGGATAAACTGGATCAAATATGGTAACAAAGACAAAAAGAATTTCTGCATCCAAGCCCAACTAAGAACAGCAGCACAATAGGATCCCCACTCCCGCCCTCTTCCCGAACCTCTCCCTCTGCCTCTCTAAGGAGCTGGAAAGCTTTTCGTCCTGAAATCTCTCATTTAATTTCATAACTGCAGCAATACCTTTACTCCTCTGGCTACCTGGTAATTTGATAAAGGAATCAAGCACCATTTCCTCAAAAAGCCATGACTGATTATTTTCTGTATTATCAGAGTTTTACAAAAAGCTTGTGAGGAATGTATACATACATAAAAAAGTAAGATACAAAACACAAAACCAGGTTGTAAAACATGTTTCCAAAACAATCACCTTAAAGTAAGTAACTTGCAACACTGCTGAAACCAGACAAAATTGGAAGTGTAGGCAAGAGGGGGAGAAACGAGACTCCCAGGGACTACTGGCATGACGGAGAAGACTATGATGAACCAAAGGCAGCCAGGCTCCAGAAGAGAGGGATTCTGAGCCAAAACATCCCCGCTCGTTCTCCCTTCTATGTGCACAACCTGCCAAAACCCAGGGATTGTCTTTTTTATTCTGGAATTCTGTTGTGTTGGAGGTTTCTGCCTGGCAGTTGTGAGTTTTTTTTAAAGCAAATAAACTGTAAATTACTGGCCATTATCGACTGTGCCACTGCTAGAGAACTGAGTGCTGGTAGTTTAGTCGCTGTTTTCCTGCTTCACTATCGCTCACCGGGCACTTGCCACACAGCTGAAATGGGCACGGGCACGGGCACGGATCCTCTGCAGACCCTGCCCTGTGCTGTACTGGGGCTGCTGCAGTGCCTACATATGCTGCAACAGCCACACCAGCTCCTCAGGGCACAGGCTACGATAACGAGCAAAGAAACGTGGAATGAGAATGTTTAGCTGCAGTATTCCTCTGAAAATTCAACGTTCCCTATGACTGTTGGGTTGGTCGCTGCGCAAGGACTAATGGCAAAGATGCCAGTCGTTTCTCCCTGGCTCAGATAGCTGATTCAGTGCCCCCCATGACCATGCATCTGCTAGATCTAAGGAAGAAGCAATGGGATCACACAGTTGAAGGCAGCTGGAAGAGGCAGGATCACCCCCTCAGGCCACTGCACAGCAGTGGGTTTGCCAGGAAACAACACCCTCGAGCTGGGGGAAAATCTACAGCGCCAAACAGAGATGAAAAGATAAGTTTTATCCTTGATTGCTAATCCGCATCTCTTAGAACCGTTTTAATTCAAGGGTTTAGGAAAAAAAATGTTATTCCTTACCTGTATGGAAGTAATGGAAGCTGAATGGCCCTGCAGCACTGCGACTGGGGCACAGGTCCGAAGACACCACACTCGGACTACCTTATCGCAGCTGCCCGCAGCAAGCAGCGTGTTCTCGTAGTTAACAGCCATGTCAGAAATTTCAGCCGAGTGTCCTCGCAACGTGGAGAGCAGGCGCCCATCATCTGTAGCCCAGATTTTGACCAAACAATCATCTGACCCCTAATGCCACACAAAAATTGCCACAGATTATACAAAAGAATGTGTTATCGGTACAGAACGTACAGGCACGCTGCAGATGAACAAGTTCATCACGCCGGGAACCTGCCAGAAGAGGAATTTCAGTGGGATTCTGGAGAGGTGCAACTACCTGACTTTGGGGATCATCTTGTGGGACTAGGGATCCACATGCTTACAAAACAGAAGCCACTGTCTTATGTTTCATACTAAGATGTGATTCTTGCTGCTAATACAACTCCTCTCGGTACAGCTCAGTAATAATTAAGATAAATTTAGGAAGATAAAATGTTTCATTACGTGCTATCAAAAGACGTGTTTATCTACACGAGCCAGATCAAGCCAGCAGTAAAATCAAAGTGATCATAAGACTTGAGCTCCAAGGAAAAAGAGCACTTAAGGAGCTGAGGGATCTCTGAGCCTCTGCCATGCTCCTGGAGCTACAAGGCAGCTGTACCATGAGGCTCAGTTTCTGTTAAGGGCAGAGTTGGACCCCTTGGAGGGAGAGACCATGCAACATCATGTACAACTGAAATGCTGTGTCAGCAAGATTTCAGCTCATGACAGGACACAACTCAATCCAACACAGATCACTGTAAAATACTTTCACCTATAGTAGCAGCTACAGAATTTCACACCCTATCCCGATATTGCCAAGAATTCTAGACAGTTCATGGGCCTTTCCACTATTCAGATACTACAAAAAGTACTAATCCTAGTGGCTAGGATTGCTACTAGATATTCAGAAACGTAACACAACAAAACTAACTGCAATATCATCATCATTTGACTTTAAATTCCATTTTATTAACTGCAGCTAAATTCAAATACCGATGACTTTCAGTTCTTCATTTAAGTGCAGATGAGAAAGATTTCTTCATAGCATAAACAAAAACTACGGTCACTGACCCAGAATAATTATCATAACAACATCTCTATTTGACCAATTTCTAAAGAGTAGAGAACCTAGCAACAACACAAAGACAACACTTTGCCTGCCAGGTAATCTGTTTCTAAACACCTATTCATAAGAGACAAGACAGGGCTTGACATTAACAGTTAAAAGACACATTATTAATTTGAAAAAATTTGTTAATTTTCAAATATGCGCAACAAAAAGCAAGGGCAGTACCACAGAAATGTATGTTAATATATTCTGGAGAAAAACTTAAAACAATATTCATATATTCACTGAGATACTACGAATTCTAGAAAGAAAATTTAGCAGAGAAGTAAATTGCAGACAAAGTAATGAGGTCTTCTATTTATCACCAGGTTTTACTGAAATGTAAGGAAAGGATTGCCAGCATTTCCAAGGTTACCAAAAGGTAAACTGTAGTTTTAAAATAAATTTTGAGCTTTAACCCAGCAAGCAGCATGCAAATTAATTCCAAATCCCAGAATACTACAGGTGCCATTCAGTAAGAAAGATGGTAAATAAAGAAAAACAAGCATGTGTTCCAGAAAAACCCTGCTGTAAGGTTCGACATGGGAAAGCAAATAGCTGACTAAGTTTCAGGCTACCAGAGCCACGAGCAATTTTAAAACACCAAGTTAAGTGAAAAGTGAAAATTAGCATTGAAAGAGACGGGTTTTCCATACATCTCAAGATTTTTCTTCCCTTCTTTTTCTGGAAGCCGTGTCTGCATCTCGGTCAGTAACTAGGAGGCTGTTGAGGGACTCAAGAAAGAAAGAAATCAAACCAAGCAAAGTAATCTTCTAAGAAAGGTACAATTTTTAAACTTACTGTAAAAATTCTTCTCCCACTGCGATCAAAGGCTATACAATAAACAGATGATAAATGTCCCAAAATCCTCTTATGCATTTTCATGTGTTGGTAGGTGGATGTTGGGAACAAGTGGCTGAAACGTCCACATCCAGTTAATTGCCTGGCAGAAATTATATTTACTGGGAGAGAAAAACAAAACAAGAAGAAAACCAAGACATGAATTTTGTCCAGAACTCAAAGTAAATAAAAATTAAATAGAGTATCAGGTTTGGTAACAGCTTGATTATTATAATCCATAAATCTGAGCCTCTTCCACCTTGCCAGAACATTCTGTACACTCTTAGAAAGACAAAGCCCACTCCTGATGAAGCCTTTCAATTCCTACCACACGACACACTGCATCTGCTTTCTTATACAAAAATTAAAGCAAAATAAAGAGTTCCAACACAAGCAGAAGTTGTTCCAAGTGACATGAGTTATTCATGAACTGGCAACAGATACATTTATACTATATAGATCTGCAAAATTTGATATTAGTAATACATAATTTCCTTATAACAATTACAACGAATTAATTTTTGGAGTATATTAAGTGCTTTTTTTGTAAGAAAAAAATCTTTCTTTGGAACGGGTACCAGACCACGTGTCAGGGTCAGCAGTCTTCCATATGTTCCCCACAAAACCTCTCTCACTATAAGCAGCAGCAACATCACTGCATTTCTATGATAACGTAACTGAAGAATAAGAAGTACGTGGCACCGACAGAAAAAGCCCCAGTCAAAAGAATGGCAGGCGCAGGAAAAAACTGCAACGACAACAAATTATTTCATGTTGCTAAATGGTGGAGTCCTTGCAAGAACAGTCTGAATTGTAAATACACAAAAACATGGTGTAAAAAAAGCACTGGTAGCAGTTTCACTGATAGCTCCGACTCTTTCAACCAGACAAAGGAGAACACAGGCACGTGTGTGCCTCTGCTGGGACACACCACCAAACCAAGATCTGTCGAATACAGAAAGGTCCTAATTCTAATCGTTGATTTGATGCATAATTTGATATCATTCTGGGTATTTAATTTCATCTATCCTAATTTATACCACTTGAACTTTTGAATTTGAAGTTTTGAGGCTTTTTTCCAATGGCACTCAAAGACCTAACATTGCTAAACTGGTGGGTTTTGTTGAGTCCTCGCGATAGCAGGCTCCTTGAAGAAACTTCTTATCTTGTCTGCCGCACGTTGAAGTAGGCAGGGCTTCACAGGAGCAGCAGGAAGCTCTTCAGTGCCTTTCAATCCTTTAGTTTAAAAGTACAGCAGACAACTTGACCCATTTCCTTAATTGTATCATCACATCATTGCCTATCTACACAGAAAAAGATTATGGAGTGTTAAAAAAAAAGTACAAAGTCAAGAAGGGTCATTTCAAAGGGTCACTAACCCATAACACATTGCTGTAAAATTGTAAGATTCAAGTATTTATACACAAGCAGAGAGATAAATGGGCAAGGACAATAAAATGTTTCCGGATTTACAGAAAGTATTTTTGTTTCTCCGTTTTACACTCCGAAATTTGGACTGTTTTTCATCACTCAATGCAATTGAAACACTACATACTAGAAAAAAAGTTGCATAAAAGGTGTAGATGCTTGCAAAAGTCTTCAGTCAATATTTGTTTTTCACATAAAAACACATATTCCACAGTACTAAAAAAGCAAAACACACTAAACCAAATTCATTTACTACCCACCTACTACTCTGTTGATACCTGATATTATGCAGGAACTGTTAAGTGGAAACTATCTCCCCTAGCAAAGTAAAAATGAAACCTTTAACCCTTTTTCACACCTCTTACAGGAGGGCACAGAGATCCCACAGTGACAAATACTGTACAAAAGTACTATCAGGTTTGCCCATGCATTATTTTATTTACTACTTAAGTATGCCAGCTTAAAAGCCAAGTTCTTAAAAACATTACAGCTCCCTTTCCCCCACACCATGGACAATGTTATGCCAACGCAGAGATGTAGTCATTCAGCAATATGGTAATTCTGCTGTGCCTGTCAATGCTTAAATCATTTAAACACATAACAACAGTGTATCTGCCTTTCAACAACTTCAAATGGCTTTGAACATTCCTTTTACCCACACAAAGGACTGTGTGAATCAAAAGGTATAGTTGCATTTCAAAAATGCTCCCAATAATCACAATACCTTCTGTCTACTACTGTGTTCCCACGCACTCCTTCCGAAAATTCACCTCTGCTGTTTGTTGTACATCACACGAAGGAAACACTAAAAGGTAGAACGAACAGTCGGGCACCTAACTTGGTACAAAACCTTTCGTTTGGCACTCGGCACCCAACTTTTCCAGTCGATTCCCAGACTTGTAACCAGTTCAGCTTCAGAGGACGTGAAAGTAACTTTCACTTTTTTCCTGTGTCTATTTCCTTATTTGCACAATGGGGACAAGACTCTCCAGTCTCCCATGGATAAATAAAAAATAAAAAGCACTGCCTATGGAATGCTTCACTCATGAGTTCCAGAGAAATACAGAAGCACTGTTGTGCCACAAGGAGCACCGCCTTTACCAAAGCACCAGCATCTCTGAACAAAAAGCAGCGAGTATTCCACGTAGCTGATCCTCACTATGAAAATTAGGGGATACCAGAAACGTATGTCACACACACAAAGCTGCGACTGAGATCTTTGTCTTCCCACACTTGATAAACTATCACTGCCTCCAAAGGAGCTGCAAAGCAAGAACCCCCCACAAAACAAAACAAAACAAACATCCTCAGTTCCAGTCCTCATATTTTTTGGTAGAAGATTAATACACAATATCTAAATAGGGAATTACCCACACATGACAAAAAGCCCTGTGAAGTTTGCTTTCTTCAGTACAATGAAGTTACTGTACTCATAAAGTCTAAAAGCATTAAAAACCCTGATTCCCACACAGAGAACTGGCAACTTAGTAGCCCTAAAAACTTTTAGCAACCTATCTAATTAGCTGCTGTACTTCATGCCATACTGGGCGTAAGAGCTGCCAAGTCTACCCCCTCACTAATTCCTGCCAGGAAAAGACTTTCAAAACTGTATTGATGTTATTTCACATGAAAAGTGAGCATATCTAGTCTTCCTGCTAAGAAAAGTTAGTTAGTTTTGTCCGCAGAGGGAAAGGTGGCCTTCTCAGATGAAGTTGTTCACTTCCAGCTGCTGAAACGACTGCTGCCCAGGCGCAGGGACACTGCTGTGACGGTGGGCAGGAGGCAGAGGGGAGTCACATCCACTGTACAAGGGTAATTCTTAAATCAGTCCACTCTCCTAGACGTAACAGCACAAATGTAAAAAACCCTTGAGAGAAAGCTCACCTAGGAAGGATAAAACCAAAACTCTACAACAATAAGTCCTCAGTGAAAAAAAAAAATAAATTGAAAAGCAACCAGACACCACAAATTTCAAAGTCACAACTTCAGAAGGAATTAAAGCATTTCAGGGTGGACAAAGTCCCCTCAGCTGCAGCAGTTTTCAAACTGCTTGAGATCTTCCTCTCCCTAGAAAACCTTGCCTCACTCCATTTCTGCAAGCAAAAGTAGAAAATAGAATACTGGTACAAACGTCTGTTTTAAAAATAAGTCTCTCTACTATTAAGGGTGATGACTTCACATCGTACCATTTTACCCTCTGAAATAAGCACTGTAACTTCATAATGAGGATGTAACACTTGATGCAGCCAGGACACGTGGTGAGTCAGCTGTGACCTCATCGCAGGGCCTGACCAAGCACGAAGATTGGGTACCACTCGCGGTGAGCGGAAGAAACACAGGTCTGGATTCCATAAGAACACTGGGAAATAAACACAGTTGGATCACACATGCAAAATATCTTCTCAGATAGTGGATGTGTGGCCACAAAGACAGCTAGACCCAGTAAAAGTGCCAAAAGAACAAAGTGTCCCAGCTCTCATAGCTGCTGACCTCATGGAACTCCTTTACAGCAGAGAAACATCATCGATTTTCTGCCCTCATCTGAGCACTGCTGTTTGGCAGGCCTAAGGTGGTTGGATCACCTTGACTCTAAATTTCCATACAGCTGAACTGCTTGTTCATTGAGACTATGCTATGAACTCTCTGGTTCCAAATTTTGTGTTACTTTCACTCACAACAGTTAGCCACATTGAGATTTTCACACTCGGGTTAGAATAGCTCTAGTAATCAACTAAAGAGAGAAAACAAACTTCTTTCTAATCTGCTTTGTGCTGCCTGAAAAAAAAAAAAAAGCCTCTGTCAAAACCTAAATAGTATCCAAAAGCAGGTTAGTCACCCTTGCACAGTATGACCAACCGTTCCATTTTCTGACTGGAAGAGCATAAAGGGAGTTCTACCATACCACGACTTCAAAACCTGCAAAGAAACTGTCTGAAAGACCATCCTCACCACATTCACTGTGTTATCCTGTCACCACCAGAAAGCTCCAACAGCATCTTCCCTTCCCCTCCTCCCCCAGCAGATCGCCGCAGACCTCCAGGACCCAACACGTTCCCGGGAACGACTCCCACAGGTCAGCATCTTCTCAGACTGCCCCCACCAGCCAGAAGATTCCCAGCTCTGCCCAAACACGCTGGGAAAAGGCAAGGCTGATTTCTTGCTCCAGTTCATGGCGACAAGCTGAAATCTTTATCACTGGAAGGGAAATGACATCAGAATACTTTTAGCTGCTGGCTCTGTACCTTATTCACCTGTCTACGCAGGCAGTTACGCAATCGTCACACCTCACTCATGTTATGGGTGTCTAATGCTTCAAGCCAACTACTTTAGCAAGTAATTCCAGAAACCTGACTAAGCCAGCACAGTATGGGAATTCACAATCATGCTGAAATATTAAAGAGGTCGGGCACACTTCTTCATCTTGTATTTTAAAGCAAGACACACACACACACACCCCGCAGCATCTGTGGCTGTCACTACTCACCAGGTAAAAAACCCACCCATTTTGCACAAATATGCACTAAGAACTTTGTGATTTCCACTTCAGGATTAACAATGGAGAATCCCAAAACCAAACTCCTGCCTCCTGTAGAGGTTAAATATAGTCAACTTCTTATTTCATCTTTATACACATTTTCCTCTCTTACCAGTAGTCTGTGTGTCTACACCAAGGCGGACTGTGTTCTTCCAGGAACCAATACTTACAAAAATTAATTCCTAGCTATAAAAGACCCTTTTCCATACAACACCTTTGCACTTCTTAAAAAACAATTCATAGGAAAACACTGAAAACCAACAAATCATTCTGTTCTCTAAGTCACTAAACAGCCACCAAGCAAGCAGCACGAACCTTTGTCGTGACAAATGCTGAAGTCCAATCTGCTAGCATGGTTCATTACTAACACTGCATACTCCAAAAACACACGGTCTGATCCTCCTCTGATGAAAGAATTGATCCAGGAACCCTTACAGAAATACAATCTAGCCTATCAGCAATCCATCAGCCCAACTGCTAACACTAAAGTAACTGCAGAATCAGTCTGAAAGAATAAATACACAGATATTCACAGAAGTAACCACACTAATATATTGAAATAGTTTTCTTTTTTCATGTCTACAGTACAACTCATAAATTATCTGACAGAAACAGGAAGAGTACTAACGCAATAGTTCCCTGTGCACCAGTTCCAGGCAAATATCCATTTATTTTTCCTACAGAAGACCCATGATTAACTTTGCTGTTCCGTCGCTGCTGCCACGCCGCCGCAGACCTTATGCAAAGCGCCCTATCGATTTCGACCACAAACAGCCCGGGCTCCGTCACTTTCACTTCTGACAAAGATTATTTTTTGGTAACTAGAGAGAAAGTGCAGAGGCACAAACAGAGGAACAGACGTGGCAGAAAGAGAAGACTGCCATCGCCATCCCTGCATCTCCTCAGGGCTGGGAGAAACAGACGTGGACGCATCTCCTGACAAAGCAGGAAAAGCCTACACGTTTGCACAAACACACACAAATACAGATAAAACACCCTAATGCGAAAACAAGTCATGACTGATTCAACTTCTGCCTGCGAGAAACAAATTTGTTTGCTATAAAAACGGTTAATGAAAGCTCAGACTGTACAAGGCAAAGACTTGTCAGTTTAAGCAAAACAGAGCAGCTCTTGGACGATCCGTCAGCTGAATGCCTACACGTGTCAGAGTTTTACACACGTTCTTGATCTAACTGGGTGGGAAACTGAAGGAACTCAAATGTTGGTTTGGTGATTATTTCCTTTTTGGAGAGCGATGTTGCAAGCAGTCTGTTTTCTGTCATAATCGAACTAAAATGAATTCTTGAGTCAAAAAAGTTCTCTGGGAGCCAGGCGCTTTGTTCTGGCTATGATTCTTGAATGAAAAGATGGGCTACATGCTCCCGTGATCACACTTGTCCAATGTTACAAGCATTTGTCCATACTACGGAGGTGTACCATAAAAAATTACTCAAGCACGTTGCCCTCCAAACAGGAAGCTGACGTGCAAAGCTTTTCAACATGGCCACAATGTTTTAACATGTGTATGCACTTTATGGAAGATCCAAGCCTGAATAACAGAAAAAAGGTTATTCTATTGTCAGCAAGAAACCTTTTTGAGACTAATTAAAAAAAAAAACCTCTAAAACCTCTAAAAAAACCGTAAAACCTCTTTCCAGCTCCTCCCTGGCTGATACCTGCGCCCTGTTTCCGTACGCTGTGGGCTGTGGGGTGGGTTTTTTGGGGGGGTTGTTGATGATAATGCTGGTTTTGTCAGGCTGAGCATGAAATTATCCAGTCTGTGGGCATTTCCTTCCAGTACCTAAAGGGGCTCCAAGAAAGCTGGAGAGGGGCTCTGGACACGGGTGTGGAGTGACAGGACACGGGGTGATGGCTTTGAACTGGAAGAGGGGAGATTTCCATGGGATCTCAGGGAGAAATTCTTCCCTCTGAGGGTGGTGAGGCACTGGGACAGGTTGCCCAGAGAAGCTGTGGCTGCCCCATCCCTAGAAGTGTTCCAGGCGAGGCTGGATGAGGCTTTGGGCAACCTGGTGTAGTGGAGGGTGTCCCTGCCCATGGCAGGGGGGTTGGAACTGGATGATCTTTGAGGTCCCTTCCAACCCAACCCGTTCTATGATTCTATGATTCTAATTCATGGTGAAATGTCAAAAAAAGCCATTAACGCCAACCCAGAGTAGTGCTTCAGTCAGTAACTTTCAGATGGAACAGCAATAAAAACAGAGAGAAGGAAAAAAGCCACACCTGATGTGTTCCAAACTCACCCACGTTCGGTGGTTTCCCATAATTGACAGGCAGTTCGGGGGGCCGGCCTCTGTGCAGAGCTGCGAACGCGGATCCTTTCCATAGCGTGTGCCTGAAGTCTGTACCAGCAAGAGCAGCAGCGGGTCAGGGAAACCATCCTCCAAACCAGGCCCGACCCACCCACCCTTCTTAGAACCGAGAGCATCGAGCACCACTCCCAGCATCCCACAATCAGATCTGTCTTTGTAAAGAGTCCAAAAGAGATCTAACACTCAAAGAAGATCGCTACTCTGATTTCTAGGTCCTAAGCAATATGATTGTAAATGGTTTCAGCTTATTTTTGCTTCATTTTGGCAAGCAGGGAGTCTAAATTGATGGAAAGAAAAAAGAGAATGAAAAAAGTGGGTGCACTTTGTACCGAGGCAAAACTGGGGTTTGGTATGTTTTTAGTCCTTTTGCAATCCCAACACATGCAAGACCTCTTCTCATGAACCGTACATTGGAGAATACACATACACACACATTTGCTCCCTGAAAGCAGGAGAAGTGAGATTTATTTCCCTCCCCCCCCCCCAATAAATCTGTTTTCCTGCAACTGGTGGCAATATGCCCTCCTTTCAGACTCTCCTCTGCACCCCACCCCCCAAAAAAACATTGTTTTTAAAATGAAGACTGTTTTTTTAAAGACTCTCCAGCTATCTGCTGCCAACTGGCCTGGGACAGCCTTCTCTCTAGAACAATAGTGATTTTTCCTGAGACTGTTCAGAGTGCCTCAGAAATTAGACCTGGACTTCTTCCATTTCTGGCCATCTGGAAGGGAAGAAACGAGCTTCCACGGTGAATAAGGACTGGAACAGAAGGACAGTGCCACGGATTGGTGGATGGGTGTATCACCCTCTAGATCTCTGAATATGAAGTGCACAAGCTTACGTGACTCAAAGAGACTCCCGAGAGGACCTTCTGATTAAAATCCAAACGGTACCAGAGAGTATTTACAATGATGCACATTAAAAACAGCACTTTTCTAAAATGGAACAAAATAGCTATAAATACTAAGGGTAAATGGAAACTTCATACTGATGCACATCTGGGGGGGTAAGGCACGCAGTTTCGTATTAGCAAGTGTGGTTTACACACCAAATGGCATAATGTCACAGCACCTTTTTCTGAAGGGGGGGGAAAAACCAACACCATAAATCTAGTAGAAATCTCTTTACAATAAACTTATCACATGGCTTAGGAAGCACTACTTCTTTCAGGGATTCATCTAGCCTCTGTCCCCTCATTCACCTAAGAAACTTCTGTTTCCCTGCACAAAAACATGTTTTCTCTCTACATTTTTGTCGCTGTTTTCTTCTAAGATGCAAACTGAATGTGAAAAGAAGAAACGTTTCTCTGCAGGCCTCCCTGCAAACCTGAAATTCTCCACCCTATTGCTAACAAAGCTTAGGCAAAACAAGACTCAGTCCCGAAGCTTTGAGTAAGGAAATGTGTTTGCAAACGGCACATCCTCCAGGTGATATCCAGTGGATCAGCAGGATGCGGTAAATTAAGTGCTCAACTGCCACTGAAACAGGAAGGTCCTGCTCTCCCATCCTTCCTCCTCACCCAGAATGATGTTCCTGCCGCCTGTGTCACCTCCAGCCCTCTGATCCTTCCAGGAGCTAATTTAATTCACTACAACTGCAAGAACAAATTTTGCAACGTTTTAGCTCTCTGAATCAGCACATCACAGGATCAAGTAAGTTCTGGCTCCCACAGGGGAGAAGTGGCAGGGGCATGGGGTGAGGGGAAGAGGGAGGAACCCCTCTTTCCAATAGCAGATGGCTCTCAGATCCGTTGAGTTACAACACAAAATTGCGCTCTCAGGATCATTATCTCAAGCAGAGCAGTTTTTCAAAAGAAACAGGCCTGGTGCTCTATTCATGAAAGGAACAGGGCCTTTGGTTCAAATTAACTTGAAGCAAGGACAGGTAGGAATTATCACTGAAGGAGCAGTCCCAGCTTCTCCCACTCTCCAAACGCTGCCTCAAATGCCACCCCTGCCCTTCAAGCTGACACACCTGTCTGCACAGCCAAGGAATCACATCATGGAATACATCAGCCTGAAACACAGCCCAGCAAAATACACGGGCTGCTGGGTTATTTCAGACGCAGGCATGCGTGTGTGCATATGAAAAAAAGGGCTATTTTTCAGATGGATCATAATCTCTCATCCAGTTCATCACATCATTTACACACACGACAGTCCAACGTGCTGAGAAGGGACGGTAGGGGAAGCAACTGTAGGCAAGAGCTGCTTAAGATGGCATTTTCAACCAAAGAAAGATGTAACAGGGCCAGCAATACCCATGTTCTAGCAAAACTGCAACAAGAAAGCTAACAAGCACAGAAGACAAACAAGGGTTCAGGCAAACACACGCAGATACCACAACATGAACCGAAACAAAAGGGGTTTTGATCATTAAAATGAAATTCAATCACACATAAATTGAGAATCTTACCTTTTGCTGCCCTTAACAGAGACTGGCGACCGACACCTAGCAAGGTCTGCACGCCCAGGACACTCTGTGGGATCTCCTTGTCTAAAAGGGGACCAAGTCTCTCACAGATCCTCAGAAGATAATCCGGAGGGATGTGTGCATTGACTGCCACCTAAACAGATAAATAACACAGATGTTTGAAAGTTGTTTTATTCTTGCTCCTACTGGTAGTTCTTTGTTTGGTTCATATTCAAGTGTCAAAGTTACTGAAATCAAGTCTAAAACCCCTGAAACCCCCCTCAAAATTAATTATATCAAAGTTGTCTTTTTGAAGTGACATGGAGTGTTGAAAAAGTCAGTTCCAGGTGGCAGTAACTACAGCTGTAATTCAGGATACTCCTTAATAACAAAAAAAAACCCCAAAACTCAGAGTTCCCAGTGCAGTACTCTGCTCAAACAAAGTGCTCCCTGGAGACTTTTTTAAAGCCTGTTTTACCCTTCGGTTCATTCTTTTCACATACAGTATTTCGTGCTTAGCTGAAACACCCTTGCCAGACACCCGCACATGTGCTAAAGCCTAATAAACCCTAAATCTTATCCTAAAAGCAATACCCAGTCTCTGGTTTTTAGCTACTGGGAATAAGTATCTTTAAGAACCACATGTGGAGGCTCCGCTCCTCATTTGTCATCTTGAGAAGACATTCTTCTTTTTCCCCTTTAGACAGAGACTGTTTTCTACGGAGAGACAATAGTTTTTCCGACAGTCTGTTCAAATAGCAAATAAATTGTGCCTCATTATCCAGAAATGTCCTGCACTTGCCTGACTTCTACTATATTTACTAGCTGGCAGAACAAACTCAATGTCAGAGCTTATTTAGCTCCTTCAATACAGGACATACAGCTACTACATCCATCTCCTTTCCAAAGATCAACAATAACAGGCCACTCAACTCTCACTCACTCGTGATGGAAAACTGAAAAAAAAAAAAACAGTTGTATTAGAGCTAGTTAACAACTTTTGTTCTGTTGCAATATTAAGAAAGAGATCGTCATAAGCCAGTTTTATGTTTTACCAAGCCACAAACTAATGCCAAACCATACTAAAGCTGACCTGAAAGGGCCAGAGCAGTGCTCATAGTAAAGCAATAATAGCAGGCACGTGCCTGCGCACACCCCTCTCTCCTGCATGACCACTTCGAATGCATCCAGTCACCGGCCAGTACTGGTGACAGGGCTGTGAGTGCTCACCACCCATGGAGTTTCCTCCCGGCAAGGTAGGACAAGTTTTTGTGCCGCTGCATTGTGCCAGAATGATTCCCCAATGTGGCTAAAGCCACGACCGTGTGCCCTCTGCATCAGCCCTGGTGCTCATCTGCTGCGGAGCGAGCCGTGGCAGGAACGCTCACCCAAAAAAGAAGGGAGAGATTTTCTGTCAGGGTTAGCAAAGCTGGCTGTGGTTCAGAGAGGAGTCCGAGGTGGTGGAAAGCAAGGAACAGGACCGCTTTTCTCAGCAGTGGAGCATCACCAGATAGGCCCAGCTGTCCTGCCTACCCAGACCCCAAGGATCTGCCCAGCTCCTGCCCCAGCACACTGGAAGGAGTGGCACACATCGGGAAGGAGGAAGAAGTAAGCACTTCGCTCAGAACTGCTGCCAAAACATTGTTCACTGAGCTGTGTCATCAAGAGGTGATTACTCCATGTCGTTGGGAAATCAGCCATTCCAATTGGGCAACAGCAGTGGTGCTACGGGGCTCAGCGTGCTTAGTCATGAGCTGTGTGCTGTAATCACCTGCAGCACGAGCAGCATCAACACCATCCCACAAATAAGGTTTTAACCAAAATAAAAACCCACCAAAAGCTCTTCTGAGGACACATACAAATGATCATTTAATTAAACCCAACCAAAAGTCTTCCAATCTGAGTGGAAACTCTTACAGGAGAGAGACAGGTTTCTCCACACATCCCTTCAGTCGCTGCATGCCAAAGACACAGCTCTGGCCTTTCGATGGGAACAGAACCACCGCACCTCTGCACAAAAGAGAAACCTGATGACTGCATTAACATGGTCCCACTCCTTGACTTTTCATACTGTGAGCATCAAGGAATGACCAGCCCTGGCCCATGAATGCTCTCCTGCACTGACTGGTTTCTCCAGCCATTCTAACTTTTTTTTTTCCCAAAAAAAATTAGAGAGTTCCAAAACTATATTGGTACCTTCCCAACTGTACAGCCAGCGAATTTTAGCATACAAGCAGGAATTGTCTTTCATTGTAAATTACATGATAGTAACAGGAGTCAAAATGAGATGAAAGGATTATCCGAACTTTTGTATTCACCCATCATTCTTACTCATTCCTCAAATATTAGAAATGTGCTAATGTTACAAAATATTTTATTATCCTGTGCTAGCCTCCCTTCAGTACGCAAGGGAACCAAACGGATCTGAAATAAAGGCAATCCTAAAGATAGAATCTGCAATTTAATAAAATCCAAGTATTTTGAAATTCTTTTTTACATCTCTGATAACTAGTAACGTGCTTCTCAGTCAGCAATCGCCAATTCTAGCAATTTATCAAGCTTAAGATCAAAAGATTAAAAAGAGTAACCAATCCAGCAGCTGTAGAATCTTACATTTTACTTCTAGGGCAGGGAGAAAAAAAAAACCAAGCCGTACCACTCTCTCTGGAAATATAAAATTTCACAGAAAGCCCAAACCATTCTCCTAGTGCACTGCAGCAAAACACTTCCCTTTTCACTGCGGAGCACGCTGGGTTTGAAGTCTCGCCGCTATTCTGCATCTAGAGAGAGGTGCTCAATTAAGCCTGGCAGCAAATATCCTACTGTGGAGACAGCAATCCCAACTAACTCAGTGCAGCTACTCGGAAAGGGACTTTGTTGCTTAAAGATCCACAGATTAAGCCCCAGTTTCGGAAAGAATAGCAAAGAGAGTGAACATCACCACGTGTCTGGACCAGCCAGCACTGGAAGGTGAAAGATGGATGAGGCAGACTCACAGAGCACGTGGCAGTTATCTGCACATGCCTGGTGGGAATTTGCCTGGGACATCCAGACGTTAAGCAGCTCAGGATACCAGACATCTGCTTGATCATTGCCCAGACCAGAAAAATTGACAAATCCGTCGTGAAGCCAGAGTTAAATCGGCACAAGCGAGCTGCTGAAGCACCTAGATTTTAGTTTTATTAGACTGTAAACTTTTCTAAGGAATGGTTAATGCAGACCAGAAACATATCAAAGTCACCCCTCACTTTATTAACACGCCCTGCTCACCAGATTTGCCACCTGCAATCAGAACTGTGCTGTAGGACAGAGGAAAGGCTGTATCACACTTCTTCCCCTGCACATTTTCATGTTTCTACAAGCCAGAACAGCCCAAAGAAGTGGCCCTCGATCTGAATATTATCACTCTTGTTATTAGCAAACAGCTATGCAGGCAGGCAGCAATAGCAGCAAATTCTCCTGGAGATTTTTTTCTGTAATAACTTCCAGATAAAATGCTTAAACCGCAGCCCAGAGCAAAACAAGCAATTCTATTTTCAGGTTCCCAAAAGAACGTGAAACAAAAATCCTTCCTTTCACCTCTGCGTGAGATAGCTGCAAATGGATTCTAAGTATCTTTCCAAAACATGAAGCCTCAAACATACAGCTGAGAAAAACAAAGTCTCCCAAATCAGTTTTTCATTAAAAGAAAGAAGGAAAAAGGCAAAGCTTAGCATCAGTTATAGCCACCTCTTAGAGTATGCTAGTCCAAACCCCACACAGCAAAAGGATGTAACAGCAAGGATACGACCACCTCCTCAAATATATTAGAAAACGTTTTTAGAATATTAGAAAATAATTAGAAAATTAGAAAAAAAATAGAGACAAGTAACCTAGGCCAAACACACGCTTAACAAGAGCTTTTCAAAAAGGCATGTTAAAAAAACACAGAAGAGCTGAAAACATGCTGAGTGAGAGCGAGTTCTGCACCCTGGGATAAATTACAAAGAGAAAAACGTTTTGTTGACTTAAGATGTGAAAGACCCTATACAGGTTCAAACGTGAGAGCACAAGAATGCCTCAGTACCACGAAAAGAGTTCTCCAACACAGTAACAACACAGGTGTTACGGACCTAAAAACTTCCGAGAACTGGGTAAAATGAATTCAGCCTTCTGAAAAAAATCTACATAAACAGCCACGGATGAACGTAACACAGTACGAACCAGTATGCAAACAAGCTGCTGCAGCGATAAGCAGCTGCAAGTAAAGCACTATTAGTGAAGTCACGCCAGGGCTAGGAGAAAGTCATACCCCTAAACTGGTTTATGGTTCTGTTGTTGGAAGCATTACTGTGTAATCTCAAGGACTACTGAGCAAAGGGTCCTCGCTGGGCAGCTGAGAGAGGCTTGCTGAGCCCTGAAACAACCAGAATCCCCTGGTATGACTGCTGACAGCTTCTCCTCCAAGGAAGCTTTCAATAAACAGGAAACAAACAAACCAAAAAAAAAAAAAAAAAGGCTCTTTGTGATTATTACTTATAAAAAGATGTCTGTCTGCCCAGAGATCGGAACCAGATCTCTGAACATCTCTTTTGGGAAGCGTGGTGAAACGCTGCTGCGAAGGCTCCTCCGTACCCAGTCCCTGTGGGCAGGCGGGCAGCTGGGCAGCAGATTTCCAACCTCTGGGCAGTCGGACGCCACCTCTCTCATTTGCCAAAGTAACAATTAAGAATCAATTGACAACTGTAGCAGAGGAGACCAAGAGGACCGGAGCAAGCTTCTGCAAATCTCAAATAATTTTTTTGCCCTCTCAGCAAAGCGCAGCTCAGACACTGGACTTGCAGAGGGCACCAACAGCACGCGAACACACGTGAATTTAAAAAGCCGTTATCCACTCCATCTCCCCAGGGAGAACGGGCTGGAACTACCACACCACTAGATGACATTTTCCTGAGGTGACAGACCCGTAACATCTCTCCACGGCTAATGCTGGGATTGGCAACACCTATAAATAACAGCACCTCAGACTCACAGCTAGTTTTAAATCAACGCAGATGGGCAAGGCAGAAACCCAAAGCCAAATCCCATAAGCTGTTCCATACCAGCACGGCCCTTCACAGATGCAGATTCTCCACTGAATAATAGCTGATTTTCTGTTTTTCCTGAAATTATACAAATCTTCAGCACAGAGGCCAAAAGCAGCCGAGCCAGAAGAGACAGCCCATCGAAAAGTTCTTGAAAACCAGACCAGAGCCAGTCATCTGTACCAGGAATAAACAAAGATCATTTCGAACAGCAGTCCACTGGAGACTGTCCCGATAATCTGGAGTCGGTTCAGCTTGACTCATCTGAACAACCACTGACTCCACGCTGAACTGCTAGGGTTAATTTACAATAGGAGTACTAATTTCGTGCAAGTTTGACATACCTCAGGCCTTCACAAGGAGAGTGAGGACCCTCCACTTTACAAACACCTTTCACCAGCAGTCGATAACAAAGTAAAAACCACTTTGGAGTACACCTGGACAATTACCTGGACAGACAGCCACATGCTGCACATAAAAAGTACTCCAAAGTGGAAATAAGCAGGAAAGACAAAGGGAACATAAATGCACACAGACTAGTATTCTCTGCATGGTTTTGCTTGCTAGGTACGATTCTTCTTAGTGTGTTTTAAATTACTCTTCTGCCTTGCGGTACCCGACATTTAAAGTAAAAGACCAAGTTCAAATAAAGAAAGGAAAAAAAAAAGAAAAGAAAAATCTAGAGAATTTTCATATCTGGACTAAAAGCTTGAGTGAAGTGGGAGGAAACATTCCCTAGATAAAAGTCACCTAGTCAGCAATTTGGTTGCTACATCTCTATTGTTTTCAAAAGCCCTAAGAGCAATAACAACACAGCTGATGGCGAGAGTATCGGCGTATTTTCTGAAAAATACCAATCCGAACCTGACCGGTCGAACTGAGAACGAAAAACAAAGCTGAAACCTCAGCAATTAGAACAAGAACTACTTTGCCAGATTTGCCAAAGCAGAACATTGAGCAAATAAAGAAAAAACAAAACGAAACAAAACAAAATAGACTTCTCTGGGATTGCAAACTCTCATTGGGTTCAATTATCTCAGGCCTGCCAGACCAGTGCAGATGCAACACTAAGCAGAGACTGTAACTGAATTTGGTTTTCTCTCTGTAAGTGTTCAAAAAGGAGAAACAGGTAGAAAAAAAAAAAAAACCCTTTATCTCCAATTGCTAGAATCTATAATTTATTTTTGGTTCGTTACGTGACTGAGATAATAAAAAAGAAGGTCAGAGTTATTTGTGTTCTTCACAACCCTGGCTTTGTTCTAAATGTTACTTTCAGACACCCAGCTAGCACTGAAGCCGAGTGGTTCAGGTTAATATACAATCATAGGCAACCCAAGGTCCAAATTCCAAAGCCATCAGACCCTGAGCAACGAGAGGAAAAAGGACCTTTCTTCAACACCCTCAACAGCGAAAGCATCAGACTGAGGATTACCAGTGAGAAGCTCAGTTCATCCCACCTGGCATCAACCTGTCTCGCTGGAACGATGCATTTATAGTCCCGTTCCTTACTGTAAATCACGTTCAAGAGTTAAACAATACTAGATAAGAAGGCAATCCAAAAGGATTGATTATTCTTGACTAGTTTAAGACAGAGGAAAAAAAATCTTATACTTAATTTTGACAATTCTATACAGTGAGAAGCAATTTCCCATTAATTCCAAGCCTCACTTTACAACGGTTTGTCTCCTGTTTCTGAAATTTTAAAGAAAAGTGTATGGTTTCAACAGCGCCACCTAATATACACACACTCAAAAAAAAAGCTTTAGGGGTTTTCTATTCATGCTCCATAGAATGAAAGGAAAAAATGCACACGTTCATGTAACTGACTAAGGAAAATCAGTATGTCTGAAACCAGAGTTCATGCTGCCACTGTTAACACTCCTCTCGGGTACCGGCTGCAGTCACAAGCTAAACCTGAAACAGCCTGGAGTTAGATTTCAGGTTCTCCAGGAAGACCATAAAGCATTAAAATTTACTGCATGTCCTACTTACTCCATATCTGTTCACTTAACATATAGTCCCGGAATTATTCACAAGAGGTATGACGAAGCACAACATTCATCTTAAATTCTTAATTCACTTTGGAAAGGGAAAGCCAGCAGGTACAAACGTCTCATCTTGGCGCAAGGAGCTCTCCCATCTGCATCTGGACTTCTACAACGTCGCTAAAGTGGAAAACTAAGTCTTGAGCAAGCCACAAAGCCGTTTGAGCAACAGTCACGTCAAAATTCCACATCACCACCGCACTCTGCGAGACGGGAAAGGCAAGGACGTACTCTCAGTTCCTCCCAGGAGAGGGGACATCGATATTATACAAGCTGTCAGTGACTTTACGGCATTCCAAGTGCAAAGCACTACATCAGCACCACACATTATGACCCGCAGCCCCTCGGAACGAGAACAGGGCTGTTCGCACCCTTGGGAAACAGATGGAAATGACTTCTGTTTGGAACGCACGGATCTCTCAGCCACGCAGGGAGAGCGGCCATCCCCACGCGTCAGGCCCCTGGCAGCGCAGCGGGAAGCTGACCTTCCTCAATGACAGATGCTCACACGGTTTGTACGGAGCAAAAGTAGCCATTCCGTGCATTTCATCGGTGTTTAACAGTTTCAACGCTACACTTCCTAAAACCCCTGTTTTTTTATAATTTAATTTTTATTTTAAAGCAGGCCCAGCTGTCGCGGCGGTTTCAGCGGCGGCTGCTGCCACAGGCCACCAATCCCCGAACCAGACCGGCAGCTCTGCCCGGCGACGGGCCCGGCGGCACGTCCACATGCCATCTCCCCGCTCGGCTCGGCCCGGCTCGGCCCGCCCCGGCCGCCGCGCCGCCCGCGGCCTCCCGCCGCCGCCCCCCCGGGGCCTGGCTCCCGGCGGCCTCCTCCAGCCCGCGGGCCGCTGTGTTTCGGACGTCCCCCCGCTGCCCCCGGGGCGGGGGAGGCCCCGCAGGGGAGCGGACCCGGCCCCGGCCGAGGAGCGGCGGGCGCGGAACGCGAGAACCGGCACCCCGCGCCCCCCGCCCGGCCTGCCAGGTCCTCCGCCGCGCCGCAGCCAATCAGCTGCCGCCTTCCATCGCCTCCCGCCGCTCTCCGGCTTGTAAGACGCGGCGCCATTGGCCGCGCCGGGCCCCGGTACGTGCCCTCAGATAACCCTCCCGGCCCCACAATAGCGCGCCGCAGTCGGTCAGCACCAAGCAGCCCCCGCCGCCGCCGCCGCTCCGGTGTCGCGTCCCCCGCCCCGGCTCAGCCCAGCCCGGCCCCGCCGCGCCTCCCCTCCCCTTCCCTGCGCTCCGCACCCCCGCGGCCCGGCGGCAGTCGCGGCCTCCGCGGGGCGCAGCCCGCAGCCCGGCGGGGGGGGGGATACGGGGAGCGGCGGCGGCGGGGGGGAACTTCTCGGGGAAGTCGGGAGCGAAACTTGGCTCACCAGGTCCTCGAAGCTCCGGCGGTGCTCCTTGCCCTGCCAGTCCAGGCGCCGGGGGATCAGCTGCGGGAAGGAGACGGGGAAGGGGAGGAGGGACGGGGACGGAGGCGGCCGTCAGACCGCAGCCGGCCCCGCGCGGAGCGACCCCTCCCCGGGCGGGCGAGGGGGAACCCCCGCCGGTGCCAGCCCGCCCCGGGGAGGAGTCCCTCCGCCGCTGCCCCCGGCCCCACCGCCCGCAGCGGGGGAACCCGCGCCTCCCGCAGGGTCTCCCGGAGCCCCGGTAGGCGATGGGCTGGGTTAGACGGGGCAGGGCAACCCCCGTGTGTCCCCCCCCGCCCCCGACCCCGTCCCGAGGGCTTTCCCCGTCCCGCCGGGGCGGGCGCCGTACCTGGTGCTCCTCCAGCTCCTCCACCAGCACCTGGGGAGAGACGGACACACGGACACGCACACACAAAGGACGTGAGTCCGGCGCCCGCAGCGCAGCGGCTCCCCCGCCCGCCGCCCTCCCGCCCCGTCCCGTCGCGTCCCGTCGCGTCCCGTCCCGTCCGTCCCAGCTCGCCCCGGCCGCAGCCCCCGGCTCGCCGCTCACCTGGGCGGATTTCTTGCAGGGTCCGGACTGCAGGAACCGGGCGATCAGGTAGTAGAGCTCTGCGGAGGGGCGGGAGAAGAGAAGGGGGACACGGTTACAACGGAGGGGCGGCCGGCGGGGCGGGGGACACCCCCCGCCGCCAGCGATACCCACCGGCTTCGAGCTGGGTCGGGGCGGCCGCCGTCGCCATCCTCCTCAGGAGGCCCGAGGGGGAGGGGAGGTGGCGGATCGCGCCCCGGGAAGACGCCGCTCCTACTGCGGCCGAGCCCCCATGGAGGAGCCCCGCTGCCCGTGCGCGGCGCTGGCCCCGGCGCGGCTCCCGCCCGGGCTCATCGCATCGCCGTTCGCCCCATAGAGATCCCGGCCCGAGCGCCGCCGCCGAGCGCGGTGCAGCGCGCGCCGCCCGCCGCACGGGGGCGGTGCGCGGCCTCGCGCGAGGGGAAGCGGCGCGGCGGCGGGGCGGGGCGGGGGCGGAAGGGCTCGGCCGGAAGGGCGGGGCGGTGACGTGCCGCGCCGCGGGCGGCGCTTCCGGTCGGGCGCTCGGTGAGGTGGCGGAGGTGACCGGGCCGCGCCCGGGCCTGGGGCCTTTCCGCCGCCGCCACCGCGGCGGGACGGGGGGAGCCGGGCCGCCTGAGGGGCCCGGCCGCCGCTGGGTCGCAGCTGCAGGGCTTCCAGGCGGCCTCCTGCCCGGCCCCGGCCGGGAAACGGAGGCCCACGGAAGCCGGGATAATAAGTGGGGTTTTTTTAAAAAAAAAGCGCAAGGATTCGGGAATGTTTTATCTTCTTGTCAGGCGGGTGGGGCGGCGGTGGGCATGGAGCCCCCGCGTGTTTTGTGGAGGGGCACAGGGGGGCGAGGGTGGAGAGCTGAGAGCCGCGCTGGCTCCTGAGAAAGGCCTGACTGTCGGAGAAGGTCGGAGACACGTTGTTCAGTGTAGGATGAAGGGCCAGAGGTGCAGAAAAATAACAGTGACTGGGCCGTGTTACGGAAATTTTTTAATCCCCTGTAAACATAGAATCACAGAATGGTTTGGGCTGGAAGGGACCTCAAAGATCATCCAGTTCGAACCCCCCTGCCATGGGCAGGGACACCCTCCACTACACCAGGTTGCCCAAAGCCTCATCCAACCTGGCCTTGAACACTTCCAGGGATGGGGCAGCCACAGCTTCTCTGGGCAACCTGTTCCAGTGCTTCACCACCCTCAGAGGGAAAAATTTCTTCCTTAGATCCCATCAAAATCTCCCCTCTTTCAGTTTAAATCCATTTCCCCTTGTCCTGTCACTACACGCCCTTGTAAAAAGTCCCTCTGGAGCTTTCCTGTAGCCCCTTTAGGTACTGGAAGGCTGCAATGAGATCACCCTGGAGCCTTGTCTTCTCCAGGCTGAACAGCCCCAACTCTCCCAGCCTGTCTCCATAGCAGAGGTGCTCCAGCCCTCGCATCATCTTCGTGGCCTCCTCTGGACCTGCTCCAGCAGCTCCATGTCCTTCTTGTGTTGGGGACCCCAGAGCTGAACGCAGCACTGCAGGAGAATCCCCTCCCTCGACCTGCTGCCCACGCTTGCATACACATACACAAAGGTGCTTAAGACAAAACGCTGGGATGCAGGTGTCTGGTGCTCAACACCTTGGGAAGTGTCTCCGTGTTCGGAGAAGCTGTTGCGCATCTTGCGTGGAGCGGGGTGCTGCCAGCACCGCCTCGGCACGTATGGTCAGCGGTGCACCCCGAGGGGCACCGTCCTGCCGAGGGTGCCGAGTGGAGGCGTCGGGTGGCCGTAGGAGCCAAATTAAAATTGTTTGTTCCCAGTGTCCGGGAAATGAAAATACAATTGATACAGCATCTGTTCTTCTCGAAGAAAAGAGGGTTCAGTGTCGATATTCTGAAGGGAAACAAATATTTTTTCCACTGGAAGCATCCTGTCAAAGCTCCAGAAGTTTATGTCAGTTTAGGAGTGGGTTGCTAAAACATATTAAGTAATTGACAGCATTCTTCAGTGTAAAATTGTGTTTTGCCACCATAAGCACCTGGCATTGGGTGTTGGAACCCCCCAGGCCTTGGCAGGGTAACAATCGCTGTCGTAACTGGGAAATAAAAACCAGACAACTCATCTTCATGCCCTGGATACCAAGAGCTGAATCATCATAAGTCGATGCTGGTGAAACATGAGGAACAAATTCATTTTTAGCATATTTTTATAGCATCTACTCATGACTGGGCTTTCTGTGAAGTGCTGTTTCGGAGTTCTTCCTGCTGTTTCCGTCAGGATGCGGTTCTTCCTGCTGGCAGCCTGTTCTCAGGATGCTTCAAGGCACCTGACCGGGCGCCAGTAGCTCCGTGGTGGAGTCGGGCACTTGGCATTCAGCTGTTCAGACCGAAATATGCGGTATTGTTCCGCATAATTCGCCCGAATTTGCCTTAAAACTGCTGTGGGAGGCGTTTATTTTGTGCCAGGAGCTCGGATTAGCTGGGTGGTGTGTAGACCTCATTTCTTCTTCATCCTCTAAAGTTCTCCAGCAGCTGATGGGAGTTTAAATATATATTAAAAATGAATAATTGCTTACCATCCTAGTTCTCAGAATCTTTTTTAAGGCAGATTCATTGATCAGCTCGTCACCGGCTGAGACGTGAGGTGCCACGTTGCCAAGCTGCAGACCTCCATTCCAGTGGCTTTCAGACAGTCCCAGCTCTCCCACCTTCCAACGGCACACCAGAGCCTCTGGGGTTGCAGCACGGGTGCTTCCTGTGAGAGGGACGGTGTAAAAACGCAGTTCTCTAAACAAATTACCAGCCAGGAAAAGAGCATCCTGCTATTCACTGTCCTTGGAGGTAATCTTTCTCCCACCTCTCTTCGGAATCGAGAATTGCAAGCTCATCTTTTTATGCATTCCGGGAATGCAAAGAGAAAACCACGGGTGATGTTTTATCATATGCCCTGCAGCACCTGCCAGTCTTTCTGAGCTAAATGGAATTCTGTGTCAGGAGAAAACAGAGTGCCATAAATACTGCGTAGCACCACGGCCCGGTGTGTTCTGGTGCTGACAGTTACCCAATTATTTCTTTACGGTACAGCGTGTTTCCTTGGCACCTGTTGGCCAGTGTCTCACTGAACCTCACTACTCGTGGTTTGCTTTTGCTTGAGCCTGGAGGTGCCAACACGTGGGGCTGCACCACCGCAATAGGCAGGATTGTTTTTCTAGGGCCTGTGTATCACAGAATCACAGAAAGGTTTGGGTTGGAAGGGACCTCAAAGATCATCCAGTCCCAACCCCCCTGCCATGGGCAGGGGCACCCTCCACTACATCAGGTTGCCCAAAGCCTCATCCAACCTGGCCTGGAACACTGCCAGGGATGGGGCAGCCACAGCTTCTCTGGGCAACCTGTTCCAGAGTGGTGACACCCTCAGAGGGAAAAATTTCTTCCTTAGATCCAATCTAAATCTCCCTTCTTTCAGTTTAAAGCCATTGCCCCTTGTCCTGTCACTACATGCCCTTGTAAAAAGTCCCTCTCCAGCTTTCCTGTAGCCCCTTTAGGTACTGGAAGGCTGCAATAAGATCACCCCGGAGCCTTCTCTTCTCCAGGCTGAACAGCCCCAACTCTCTCAGCCTGTCTCCATAGCAGAGGTGCTCCAGCCCTCGCATCATCTCCGTGGCCTCCTCTGGAAATAGAGGAAACTGAAATGGGCTCTCAAACTGAAAGCCTGGGATAAAAAACGCTCCCAAAATAAGCTCATCTTTTCCCTTGCTTGTGTCCTTCCCACACCGTTCTGACCGGACGCCCCCACACATGGTGTTTGCTGAAGTGCTTCTGAACACGGGACCTTGTAAGTGCCCGCGTTGCGCCCTGGCAGCAGCTCGGCGGGATTCGTGCATCAGCAAGGACGGAGCGATCTCCTGGTTATTTGTTACGTGTGTGTCGCAGAGTACAGGTACTCGGCCACGGCAGGGCTACGGCAGGGCTATGGTGGGGCTACGGCAGGGCTACGGCAGGGCTACGGCAGGGCTACAGCAGGGCTACGGCAGGACTACGGTGTTCTGCACTTGGGTCAAGCACAAACAGAGCACTAGTCATGCCCAAGGCAGCCGTTGTGTAACTCTTCCCTTGGCCGGGCTCCATCGGCGCGATCCGGGCTGCGGTTTGCCGCTCTGCAGTGGCTCCCGAGCCTCTTCCCGTGTTGCTGGTTCCCCAGCACCTCAGCTTCCTATCGGTGACGTTTTCCCAGCTGCTTTGTTATCCCCTAAGGCTGCTGGAAGGACTTCGATCAATACCTCTTCCCACTTCTCCTGGGTTTTCCCCTTAAGGAGTCATCTGAGTAACGCCGGTCTCCAGGCGTAGCACTCCGGTGCCACGGCACACTGCAGCTGCACGCAGACCTTGCAGTGCCGTGACTCATCTCTTTCTGGATCCGCTGCATCCAGGCGGCAGCATGCTGGGAGATGATAGTAAATCTCCTAGAGCAAGCAAGATTTCATGGTTGTGCTTATTCATCTTTCTCCGGAGCACAGCTCTGCTATGGTGGTGCCAACAGCAGCGGTGGCACCGAGCAGCACAGAAGAACGTGGCTGGCGTGGTGATCCCTGCTAATGAGCAACATGGGTGTTCAGAAGCAGAGACGATTTAAGGATTGTAACAGTTTCTCTCCATACTGCTCTTTGAAAAATAAATCAAAAAAAAATGAAAGCCTCTAAAGGGTTTTAGGAGTAGAAACCTTTAGGTAAATGCTCGCTCACGCATTGAAAGCTGGAGAGGGGCTTTTTCCAAGGGCATATAGTGACAGGACAAGGGGCAAAGGATTTAAACTGAAAGAGGAGAGATTTCGTTTGGATCTAAGGAAGAAATTCTTCCCTCTGAGGGTGCTGAGGCACTGGCACAGGTTGCCCAGAGAAGCTGTGGCTGCCCCATCCCTGGCAGTGTTCAAGGCCAGGTTGGATGAGGCTTTGGGCAACCTGGTGTAGTGGAGGGTGTCCCTGCCCATGGCAGGGGGGTTTGGAACTGGATGATCTTTGAGGTCCCTTCCAACCCAAACCATTCTGTGATTCTGTGATTGTCCCACAGAGTGGAACCGATCCCATTCTGCTGTGGCCAAGCTTGTCAGACCCTGCAGGGTTACCTGCCTCCCCCAACACCTCCCACCGAGGCAGGCTGCAGTTATCAGCAACCTGTCCCATCCACCGAAAGCCTGAGAGGGTGGATAACCAGTGCCGAACGCGTACTGGGAGAACATCTTGGAGAACATCACTCTGGAAGAGATCTTGCTAGGGTTACAGAGGCGGGTCACGGGTGAGGCTGGTTCGTGAGATTGTCATCTCATGCGTGTCTAAGCATTTTCCATACTTCCATAGGCTCGTTTAATTCTGCCTTTCCACCTTCCTATCGCTCCCTCTTCTTACTGGGAGGGCTCTGGGTCCCCAGCGTAGCATCCCCTCTATGTATGTGTCTTACTCCAAGCAAAAACTTGTTGGGAAAAAAGCCCTTGGAAAAGCTGCCTCATTCTTCTGCTACTGCACCAGACCCTCCCAACAGTCAGCAAATGGGATTACCCTGACCCACTTTACCCCTCAGAAAAGCCCTCTTCTGACAGCTCTCACTGGGAATATTCCAATACCCATCGCTTCCACCTCTTTGGTGTTGTAGAAACCCCCAAAACTTAACAAAAAGCCATTTTTCAGATTTTTGCCTCTTTCTGGTGCCCCCAGGGCTGCGCTGGCGCTCGAGGCACTTTTAATTCCTTGACCCCTGACATCCTGGACCTCCTCTGGTCCATCACATCCCATCGCTGAAGTTGAAGGTAAATGCAAGCCAGCAGGGTCTACCCCTGTTTAATTTGACCACAAAATGGAATGAACTTCCCCTGAGTCCACTTGTAACACCAAGTAAACGCGTCTCTCTCGGTTCATTTGCCGTTACGCTGTCCCGATGAGGCAAATTCTGACTTCTGCTGCAACGGAGTGTGAAAACGTGCCTGCAGTTTTTCACAACCTGACAGAATGAACAGAAAAAAAGAAAGGTTAGACTGGAATCATGTGGGTGTGCTGGGTTGTACCTGGGCTGTACCTTTCCTTTTCAGAAAATGTGGACAGGAATGTGTAGGTCTGAATCCATCTGGGTTTAAAGACTGGAGCTAGTTCAGTGTTTTCAGTGTGGTTTGGGGTTTTTTTTTTTATTTTCCATGCATGTTTCTACATACGTCCTGCTCATCTTGGGCCTTTCATATGCAGCCAAATGGTACACGGGGATACCAATTGTTACAGAAATTAAATCCAAGGTTTTGTTTAACTGATACAAAAATAAGTGCTATTGAGAAGGAACTTAGGAATTGGTGCCTTGTGCTATGCAGTTGTAAGCAAATACAACTTTGAACATTTAAGGTTTGCTTCCAGATCTCTGAATTCATCAGCCTCAAAATCAAATTTTGGTTTCATAGGTTATCTATTCTGCAAGAAATATGAAGTGCAAAATAATTAGCAGTAATAAAGATCACGAGTTTTGCTTGAGTGCAGAAGTCCTGTGTGAAAATCAACATCCTGTCTTGCAGGAGAAAGCCCCAAATTTCCACTCCTTCATACTCTTTTCTCCCTTGATAACAGCAGTTAGATAATAATTACATAGCTGTTAGATGTTACACAAGATCTGCTCTAGGGTTTTTTGGGATGTTAAAAAAAAAATATTTAATTTCCCTGCTGCATCGTGCCAATCATTCCTCTAGATGGTGCCGCACACCCAAGAGTTGGGTGTAACGCTATCCCATAGGAAAGGCTGTGGAGAAGGAGTCGGGACGCTGCTCTCCTTTGTTTCTAAATTCTGTCTTACAATAGTTCAGCCGAGTTCGTAGATTACTTGTTCTGCCTGATGTAAATATGATGTTTCTTCCTCTTGCGCATCTTCAAATCCGTTCCCTAGAGCCTAAAACGCCGCCTGCCTGGAACGGGCTCACCCGTTCCTCCGTGGGCCGATCCGTGTCTCGTATTCCTTACGGCAGCCATTAACTGGTGCCGGCTGCGAGCGGCTGGACGGTGCGTACATCCCTGCTGCAGCCCTGGCAACTTGTTATTTGCGTCGTTGGCAAATAAATTAATTCTCTCTGAATGTCTGCGAGCGTTTATCTGGGTCTCTGTTTTACGTAGAAATGCAAAATTTCAGCGATGGATGAAACGCGTGTGGGAACGGGCAGCTGTGCTCTGTGTACCTGTGCGCTCCGAGCTCTGTAAGGATTCCAGGATTCCAGCAAAATCTACAGCAGCATCACTGAATCTCAACGTTATACCCGAAACTGCCCGTAACCCCTCTGGTTTTACAGGCAGGAATATTCATACGAGTTGTAGGTGCCCAGGTGGGTTTTGGTGGTGGTGGTGGTGGTATTACGATTGTGGTCGGCTACATCCCTGTGTCCAAGGGCCTGATTCTGATCCTGTGGCCCCAGGAGCCTCCCTGTTGGGCTGAAGCCCCGTCCCCAGCCCTGCCCAGCTGCCCACCCAGCCCTCCTGGGGCAGCGGCCGCGGCTGCGGGCAGCTCCGGGGGCTCGCGGGGCACAGAGGGGCTCTTGCCCCAGAAGTGCCACCTGCTATTTCCCAGGGGGGAGTTTTAAAATTCAGCAGCTTCAGACCTCACTGATTTTTTTTCTAAATAATCTTTTATTGTTTGGTTTGTGGTTTGGGGTTTTTTTAGGGCCCAATCCTGCACTTTCTTTACTTCTCCCTGGAGACTTGCAGCCTGCGCACACGGTGTCTGACCGCGACTGGGAATTCATCACCTCTCTCCCTGCGTAGCTGGGCATGCAAATCTTACTGGAGCTCCCTCAGCTAAGTATATAATTTAAATAGGATTATATCCCCACGTATCCCATACCCTTTCTCTCTAAAGCTGTGAAGATTTTTGCATTTTAATTCTGTTTGTCAGTTTTACCAATATATTAACTATTTTTGTAGAGGAGTGCACAGAGTTCCCAAGAGCTTTTAAAAGAGCTGCTTTTATTTATTGAAATAAAAAGAAGTTTAAAAATGGTTCGAGGTATTTTTTATGTTTACTGATATCCATAACTTGTAAATATTGTAAGTAAGCTCATTAATACTTTGTAAATACAGTCTTATAAAAAAATAGAAATTAAATATAAATTACCGGATGAGGTGATGGATTAGAAAACTGTCCTCTATAAGTTTTCCCACGGGAATGTGAGTTTATACTGAACTTTCTAAGTCACTGATGAAACTGCTGCTCCAGTTCAGCGGTGAGGAGGACGGAACAGGCTCTGTGAGTCACGTCGTTAACACCAGGATGCTGAAACCAAAACCACATCGAGGAGCAGTCATCCCCCTTGGCCGTGCTCCTTATCTGCCCCGTCGCGTTCTCTTTCAGGCACCTCTTCCAAATAAGAATTATTGGTGAAATCACTCTGTTTAACCTCGCAAGGTGATTTTTGCAGACCACTACTCCCTCCCCGTGTCTTTTTCCACCTTTTCTG
Source organism: Tauraco erythrolophus (assembly GCF_009769465.1). Classification (NCBI taxonomy): domain Eukaryota; kingdom Metazoa; phylum Chordata; class Aves; order Musophagiformes; family Musophagidae; genus Tauraco; species Tauraco erythrolophus. The sequence goes on from NC_141477.1 coordinate 2,029,236, forward strand.
GGTATCCGTCCTGCAAAGAGAGCCCTGAAACTTGTGGGCACGTGGCAGGCTCATGCAGGGCCGTAACAACACTTGGTTTTATTTATTCTCCGTGTCCTCCCTCCGAATTCCTTACAGTCCCTCTGCCTTCCGGCTGCCTCCGAGCGCTCCTCGAAAATGCCAGCGCGGTGATGCCGGGACCTCCTCAGCGAGCGATGGTGCTTCGGAGCCCGTTTCTGTGTGTTTGTGGGGATTTGCATGATTTTTGCATCCGTCAAAGTTTAGTTTCATTTGTCATTCCAGTTAAATCTCAACCTGATTCAGACCAACCAGGCTGAAGTCGTCAGACTGTTTCGTGTTTGAGAACCTTTCTATAACTCTCAGAAAACAGTCCCATACAGGAATTTTGTTGCTGTTAATTTTATTTGTCCAATTTAAAGCCTCTTCTAGAGATCTTCAGTTTGAGATGACTTCTCCATCTTACCCCCCATTAAGAAAGGCTTTAACGTGGAAACCTCCTGTCACGGTTTAATCCAGCCGGCAACCAAACTCCACACAGCCACTCGCTCACCCTTCCCCACCCCCTGGGAAATGGGGAAGAGAATTGAAGGGGAGAAGAGAAGGAGGCTCGTGGGTTGAGATAAGAACAATTTATTGTTAATATTATTAATATTATTATTATTTATGATAATAATACAGAAGTGATCTTGATAATAATTCATTAAAATATATGTAATGTGATAAAAATATGCACAAACAAATGATGTGCAGTGTAATTGCTCACCACCCAGTGACCAATGCCTGTCCCGTCCCGGCAAGCGATCCCGAAACAGCAAAGTCCCGGCACTGCAATCCCAGATGAGTGAAAGGCCCAAAAAGAGAATGAGGGAGTGAGCTAGAACTCCGAGAGACCAAGAGTCTGAGACACCCCTTGGAAGATAATTCCTCATCTTCTCGGTCCACCCTCATCTATACACTGGGGATGATGGATCCCAGGTCTAAGTTCAAATCCTAAGGGGAGTTGTGGCCCCTCTGTCCCACCATGCTCCCCCCAGCCCGTGTGCTCCTGCACACTGGCAAAACACGGCGAGCCAAAAGGTCCTTGATGTCTCAGTACCAGCTATGAACATCAGTGCACTGTCAGCGTTCTTCTCACAAGGAATCCCAGACTGAATCCAAAACACAGAGCTCTTCTAGCTCCTAAAAGGAAAAGCTAACTCTGTCCCAGCTAAAACCAGGACACCTCTAAATTCCACTGTAGTAAACAGTGATCTACATATGTCATTGAATTCTCATACTTCCATCGTTTAGTGGACATACACATCCTGTAGCTTTCCAGCTTCTTATCTTTGGGAAAAGTATTTCCTCTGATATCCTCAAGAGTTCCATTTTCAGAATCTCCTTTTTAAATTTTTTTTTTTTTGTCCTTAACATATTAAGGCTTGAGATACAGCTCTCTAGATTGTATGTTTTCTCTGTCATCTCCTTTCGGAGATGACTCTCATTTTTGGAAGGTCTCTTAAAGCTTTTCTTGATAGAAGGACCAGTTGGATTTAATCTCGGATGAAGTGTTTTTCGGCACCTGTAAGTACTTGCCCTTTTGGCTGTTCCCTTTCATTTCTTTTACACCAATAAAAAGCGCTTTTCTTCAGAGTTTGTGAAATCCCTGAGTTCTGTGTGGCTGAGTGCTGGGCTGGCACCTGGTGGGAAATAACAGGCGAGTCCAGTAGATGGGAGGGGAAGCTGTGAAGGCAAATGGTGGCCCTAAAGACAGGATTTTGTCCTCAGTCTTTATTTTCTTGAGGCATTGCATTCTTATTGCTGGGTCATAGTAAGATAAACGTGGAAAGCAATTGCACAGCCTGTACAGGTGAAAAAAGCATCTCCTATTTATTCCCCACGTTCTTGGACAGTTCATTAAGTCTGAAGCATCCTGCCATTTTCCTCTTGAGGTTCCTCTTCTCTCCGCATATTTTCTGATGACTCTCTGGACACCCTCCTTTCCTCTGCTTCTGTGGCATCTCGCAGATCCCAGTCTCTTAATCTTTTCCGTTCTTTGCTCCTTCCTCCTGTTTGGGTGACCTAGTTTGCTACAGGGAACGTCTTTCAGACCTTGACCTTTCTTCCAGACCCTTCTTCCCATCTTGACTTTGTTGCTTCCACGTATGGACTGTACCAGCCCCTCATGCATTTTTGTCTTTGCTGCGATGCTTTCCAGGATGCTTCTATGATGGCCAAGGAACGTTTCCTTGGAAGATACAGTGCACCCATGAAAGGGGCGTTGAGAAATCCCATCGAGAGCGATGCTAACCTCTTGGCACAGGTTTTTATTCACTGCTGGCTCAATGCAGCTGCATCAGGCTGGAGTAAACATCAGAGAAGTGCTGGGAGCTGAGCTCCAGGGGAGGAATTTAAGGAGAACAGAGGCTCGCGAGATGCTTTGATACTCTCTTAAGAGTCTCGTCTTGCCTTTCTTACGAGCATGTGGAAAAACAACCCACGTTGCAGCACTCCCTCCCTGTCGGGAGAAGGAAGCAACAGGACAAAAACTCTTGCTGGAACTTTCCTTCTGCAGCACTTTCATCTCATCCATCCCGAGGGCAAAAGGCGTGGGCCATGGTCATGTTTGGGGAGGCAGGAGAACCCGTCCCGTTGCATCAGCACCATCCCGGGGGGACGCAGGCGTCCCCGAGCCGGGGACTTTGCTTTGTTCCCTGCAGCCCCACCCGCCCCCCCCGGCTGAAAATGAGATTTTTCACCAGCTGCAAAAATCTCCTGCTCATGGTTCAATATTAATTTTGGTAATTTGCACCCAGACTCGGAGCTCCCTTATCCAGGAGCCAGCCTGGCAGCCGGGGGGCCCAGCCACATCCGTGCCGACGGAATTTGTTTCCTTGGACAATATGGATTCAATGAAGGGGCTGCCCGGCGCTGGGAACCGTTTCCCTCAAATAGCTGCGAAATAAATGACGGGACGTTTTCCAGTGCAACGCTGCGACCGCCCGAAATACCACTGTAAAATTCACGGAGGCAAACGGGAGTGAGTGCGTTAAGCGAGGCTTAGGGGGATTATGGAATTAAATTGCTTTCCCCTTCCACCCTCCCCCTGGACAGAGACGGGAGGGATCCAGCCACAAAAAAGGGGGTTCGAACAACACAATGGGCGTCGCTGAAACCCGTGAGAGCGAAGAAACTCGTCGTTAAGGCTCTTGCTTTCTTCTGGACTGCTATTGTGTTCCGGCACAGCGTTGTGTTTCCGAGGGGTTCTGTCGGGGAGCTGGAGAGCCGGGAGTAATCTGATGAGCCGGCTCGGACGCTCCCGGAATGGCTCTGCGCCGCTAATTCCCTCCGCCGAAGAGAAACGCGACGCGGCGCGGCACCGTCGCCCCCGTGTCTCCGCCACCGAATCGTTCTCCCCGATTGGGCACTCGTCGTTTAGCGCCCGCTCTTCCCGGCTCCGTCCTTTTCCCGGGGACAGCAGCGCCGTGAGCATCCTGCTCGTTTCGGGGAGTGCTTTGCTTTAATCTCTGCCGGATTTATCCAGATGCATCAATCTCTGGAAGGTCTGCATGGGGTCTCAGGTCTTCTACGTGTGCGTAGCCTTGATTTGTTAATCTGGAAACAGTTTATTCAAATTAAAAAAAAAAAAAAAATAGAAAAAAAACCTTTAAAACTGCTTTGTGCCCAGGCTCTCACTCGTGTGCATGGTCTGACACCCATGTAACAGGTTTTAGGCTGTGTGGCACGCTGTGCTTGCTTTAATTAAATGAATTACAGCAAAAAAAAAGCCTTTCCAATTTAAATTTAAATAGTTTAACATCTTAATGACACGTTTTGTTTAAACGGTTAATATAGAAATATATAAAAATAAATATTAATTTCCAATACATCACAGAAACCTTTTCACCCAAATGACCACAGAAATATTTCCTTACCAGGGAATCCCTTTTCTCCGCATTGTTCTTAACGTCACTATGGACCCTTGTGTTTAAAGTCTTTGTTTTTGTACTTTATTTAGTACTAATACTTTAGTGTTTTAGTAATAAAATAAATTCATGAGGCTTGGAGTAAAGAACTGAGACACCTGTACAGCAGCAAATCGGATTTACAGAGATTTTAAGCTCCTTGGGGCAAACCCAGGTTGGTCCCTGCCGGCGTGCCGACCCGGAGGAGGACCGCCGAGCACCACTGCACCACCGCCAGATGAGTGGTGCTAATAAGTGCTAATTAGCAAAGCCACCGGGTTGCCTGTGACCTTCTCAAAGTCTTGTTGCAAGGCTGAGGAGAAAGGATAAGGAATGAGAGGAGGAATATTTTTGCTCCGGCCATCCTCATCCCACGCGACAGTCCCCTCTCCCTGGGGTCCCGTGTCCCCCCCGTGCCTTGGCCGAGACCAGTGACGCTTCGTCGTGCAGATTCGAGCTGAAGTTTCCAGGTGTTTTGCAGCACGGCGGGAGCTGCTGCCGGGAAGGGCTCTGGGATGTGACCGTTGGTGACAAGTGGAGCCTGGGAGAAAACCAAAACGGTGGCAGTTCAAAACCTCCATAATATTACTATGGCAACAAAATAACTCACCTTAAAATAAAATGTGCATCGGAAAGCAACCGTACGTGTTTGGAGAACAGAAAAGAAAGATGCTATTTTTTTTTTTATCTTTCCATCCCTGTGAGCATCCCAGCAGGCTGGGACCGCAGTGGTTTAGCCCTGCTGGTGAAACGCTCCCAAGTTTTCTCATAATCCTGGCTGCTTTTTAAGCTGGAGCGAGTAACTTTGACCGTCTTTATGTCAAGGAAACCTTGATGGGAGACGCGCCGTGGTGCGGGCAAGGCTGCGCACCGCGCCGAGCTGGAGCAGCGCCGGCAGCTCCTCGGTGAAACCCCGGCAGCCAACAGGATTTGTCCTGTTGGGCTCCTCTCCTGCTTGTCACAGGCAAAGAGCATTTATGGGGTAAACCACAAGGCCACGGGAAAGCAGAGCACCCCTGTTTGTGCCCTGCAGTAAAGCCTTGGCTGATCCAGGACAAAAAAAAAGAAATGAAAATTGTCCAGCGTTTCAGCTGGGAAGCGGAGATCTGGTGACGTTTGATTTTGAGACGATCCGGATGATACGCTGCGAGAGGTAGATGTTATTCTGGAAATCACAGTTATCCCCAGGGACTTTGATCATGATTCAGATGGAGAGATGGCCCTGGCGCCCCGGCGGGCGATAGGAGCTCCGGAGCCGGAGCTATTTTAAGCCAAGCGAAAAGGCAGCCGGCGTTCCGCAAAACCCGACCGTTCCGTGTGTGTTGGGTTCCCAGCACCCGGCTGTAAATGTGGAAATAAATGCCACAGAGCCCTGATTTTTCCCATTCATTTGGGAACGTTAAAAAGCGAGGAAACCCCAGCAGCCCCCGGCAGACGCGGCTGCGAAAGCGAGTCTGGGCTGCTGGTCTGGGCAGTGACGAGCTGCTGAAACAAGAAATACATCTGAAATAACAAAGCGCCTCCTCGGCGCTCTGCTGCTTCACTCAGCACCTCCGGGAGGGCAGCAGGGATGGAGGGGCTGCTGCGGCGTTTCTGTGCTTCCAAAGCAGCCCCCGCAGCGACACGGGAGCATCAGAAGGACATGGAGCTGCTGGAGCATCAGAGGAGGCCACGGAGATGATGCGAGGGCTGGAGCACCTCTGCTATGGAGACAGGCTGGGAGAGTTGGGGCTGTTCAGCCTGGAGAAGAGAAGGCTCCGGGGTGATCTTCCAGCACCTTCCAGTGCCTAAAGGGGCTACAGGAAAGACGGATATGGAATTTTTGCAAGGGCGTGTAGTGACAGGACACAGGGCAATGGCTGTAAACTGAAAGAGGGGAGATTTCAATGGGATCTAAGAAGAAATTCTTCCCTCTGAGGGTGGTGAGTCACTGGAACAGGTTGCCCAGAGAAGCTGTGGCTGCCCCATCCCTGGAAGTGTTCAAGGCCAGGTTGGATGAGGCTTTGGGCAACCTGGTGTAGTGGAGGGTGTCCCTGCCCGTGGCAGGGGGGTTGGAACTAGATGATCTTTGAAGATCCCTTCCAACCCAAACCATTCCGTGATTCTGTGATTCTAGGGACCGCAGGTGGGACGGGCGGTGAGGTGAGGGAAGGTGGGAGCTGCCGAGACGCCGGCGCCCAGGAGGGATGCACGTGATGGCTCTGCTGCTCGCCAGCTCCGGGCTCGGCACCCAGCGAAACACAGGCTGGAGCGGCCAAACGGTGGGAGGGGGGACCCCCACCCCCAGGCTGGAGCCACTGGCTGGTGCTTCTCCCCAGGACGGGGGTCCTGCTGCATTTTTCGAGGTGAAGTCTCAAGGCAGTGGTGGCTTCCAGCCACGGGCAGCGATCGAGTTATGGGTTTTCCCCTGAGGCTCTTTCGATTACAGTCGGTGAAGAACTTAAATATTCTTTCATAGTACTCTGTGCGCATCTTACCCCGTAAATCTCACTTTGCCAGAGCTTTGCATCCATTTCAACAGCAACAAAAATAATTTACTTCCAACTGCTTCTTCCAGAGCAAACCAGGGAAAGTGGATTAAAAGAAATGAGATTATCTAGAGCAAGAAAATACTCCACATCAACTGATGAGGAGGAGAGAACAGGCACAGCTCTGACCTGGGGCTCGGTGCGGGGAACAGCCAGGTGCCGTAGCAATGCTGTAGAGTTGAGTATGTCATGAGAACATAGTTTTAGTGTCACCGGCACAGAGTCCGGACTCTGCCCTTCTCCTTTCCGTCAGTATTTCCTTGCAAGGCCATATTTTATTTCATTTTATGCAGCCCATGGTCATTTGGAGAACAAGAAGCAGTAGCTGCCGTAGTCTCCCCGCTCCCCGGCAGTGCAGGATGCCAGAGCCAAGATGAAAATTATTTCCCAGCATTGATGTGGGACTGGCACCAGCTCCAGCTCCGGCTCCATCCGGCACCCGGGGCAGCCCCGCTCCCACACCCCATCCCTGCCCGTCCCTGCAAGCACCCGCCGAGGAAAAGTAATCACTTGCCTTACCTCCAGGTTTAATTAGTCTCTGCCCCAGAGCTAACGAGGAGCGCGGTCCGTCCGGAGGTCGGGGACGGAGCCCTCCCTCCCGCTTCGTGCCATCTGCCATTGCCATGACACTGGCTTTGCTTTTCACGCCTGGCTGGGTGCGCTGGATGCGCGGGGTAATGGGGCTCTTTCCCCCCTCCCCAGGTCTTTGGAAGGGAAATAATTAAAAAAAAAAAAAAAAAGAATGGTTCCAACTGCTGCACGCTGCCCTTTTCCTTTCCACTTCTTAAGCCTTTTAGCATACAGTTTTCCAGCAATTGGTGAGAAAATTGCCCTGAAAGAAAGAAAGAAAAATCTGTCTTATTTTTTAAACACCTCCCCTTGCACCACACAAGCAGCTGCAGAGAATTTCTCTTCCAAACAGATGATGTAATGGGCTTTGTCAGCCAATGCTGTAATGAATAAAAACGTAGACCCTAAAATACCCGAGCTTTTGAGGAAACTCATGAGGTTCCTGGTGCAAGCGATGGCCAAAAGCAGCTGGAGCGGCGGTTTTGTCATGCAGATCTCGACTGGAGCGAGGCGGTGAGCTGAGGGCTCCAACTGGACAATACCCAAACCAGTAACCGGCCGTGCCGAGGGAGAGGAGAGCCGGCGCGGGGCTGATGCCGACACAGCAGCGGCTGCTGGGGTGCCCGGGGGCACCCGCACCGAGGGGCACCCCCAGTGTACATCCCCTGGGGCATCGAACAGCACCTGCTGTAGAGCCACTCCTGGTTTAAAAAATGTGACCTACAACCACTTTATATATATTTTTAATATACTTTTATCTATATACACATTATATAGCTGATGCTCCTGATGGGGTGAGCCGAGGCCAAGCAGGAGACACGGGAACACTCTCCAGGCTGACGGCATGGCTCCTTCCCTGGCACAGACCCTGCTGCGAAGCCGGAGCCGTTGGAAGCGAGGCGTGGTGGCCCCGTCGATGACAGCCACTGGCTCTAACCAACACCTGCACTAATCGGGGAGCTTCTGCAGCACGTATCCCTCATCCCATGTCCGCGATGGCTCACGGCCACTTGGCGCTGCTGGCTGTCCAAACACGTATTTGGATCAGTTTGAAAACGTGCGTAGCCTTTCCCGTGGCTTGTAAGAGATACATGGAAAAATTTTTATCAATCAGCTCCATAAAACCTATTTGGCTTTTAGAAAATGTGCTGGTGAGATGCCTTCACAGACCCATCTGACCACCACCTCCCTCTGCACCAACCGAGGCTCCTTCTGCAAACACCAAACCAGGCGTCTTCCAGCCATCGGCATGTGTGCCCCAACGCCGTTACACCAGTTGTTTCTGCATCACGTTCCTACACCTTGCTGGTAGGGATGGCGGCGGCGGGTCGGACCTGGCTCACAGCAGCCCAGCACCCACAGGGTGGCATCTGGCCCAAATTCACCGCCGGGCTCGCAGCAGGGCACCGAGAGGGTTCTGAAAGGAGGAGGGTTGCTTCGTTTTGGTTGTTCGTAGCGGAGGGCACCAGGACTGGCAGCGCTCGCCCCTCGGGTTAGGCTGCTCCGGCAGGACCGCGGAGCAGGAGCAGGCTCTCCAGGTGCAGGAAAAGGGCATTTATTACAGCTTCCAACGCTCAGACCAGACTGTGCATCTCCGGTTGCGGAGCTGAGCGCCCACGTCCCCGTGTGTGTCCCGACGGCTCACCGCGGATGTGGGAAGGAAAGCTCCGACTCCGGAAAATGAGACAAAGTCGACTCCCAAGATCAAAGGACAGCTCGGCAAGCTGGCACCTGCAGTTCATTTAAGGCCAAGTCAGGGATCTTTAAAATAAATCTCTAATGAAAGATGAGCCATATTGTCTTATTTCAATTCTTCCGACCCTATTTTCACATCAGACGGCTGAATTTCCCAGGACACGTGATGCAGCGGGGCTGGACGTGCAAGAGAACTTTCTCCAACAGCCTTTTTTTGTATGTTTTTCTCTTTTAGCTCCTGCACAGTCACTCTGTTTTAGTAAAACAGTTTCTTTTATGCAAATCCTAGGAGAGAAATGGGAGGTGCACTAAAGAAATGTAGATCAGCGAGTGCTGTAATGGCTGAGCGATAACGCAGCGTCCCCTGATAACGCAGAGCCCCGGGGGTGGCAGCGGGTATGGCCCCACCAGTTTAACCACCCGGGTGAAGGGCTGCGGGACAGGACCGCATTTCTGCTGCCAGTTCCAGCTGCCCATTGACTGAAAAGTCCAAGGAAGAAGTTAAAACACGTGTAATTATGAGATGTGGACCGCATGAGAGGTATTGGGTTTAAATTAAAACAGGCAGCTGGGCCGAACTGGCAGACTTGAAGCAGAACTGGTAGATCTAGGATGATCCTATGTGATGCTACCTAGATTTGAACTTACAGCAAGTTGTAGGTGCTGCTTTCCACCTGCTATAGGTGAAAAACCTCTGGAAGAAGAGCGAGGCACCAGGAGGGCTTTGCTGTGCTTTAACCTTGGTATCTCCATGGGTGACCCTGGCCTGGCTTTCCATAGTTCTCATCCCAAACAGTAACTGGCATCACTTACCCAGCACATTAAATTCATACAAAGATATAGAGACCTCACCTTATTCAACCTGATGGAGAAACTTCTGTTGGCTGCACCAGAGCGACGACCTCATCTTCGTGTCCACTTGGGTTTCTACACACTGTTTCTTTTCCTCCAAGCTCACACAGTTTATTCAGCAGGACGTGCAACACGGAACGGGAGTGTTTCCTTGCTTCTTACCCACCCTGGGACTGGCACAAGCCACTGTCACTGGGGTGGCAGGAAAGTGTGGGCATCCCACCAGGTACCCACTGGCCAGCATCCCGATGGAATCCCGGCTGGCTGCCCTTGCACAGGAGCCAGGATGCAGCTGGTCCCACCTCGGCAGAGCAGCCTCCGCGGTGACACGGTGCTACGTACACCGACGCCGCAGCAGCAGACCCCGGGAGCTGCTGTACGTGCTCCCGCTCACAATCCATCACCCCCCCAACCAGCTGGTTGACCTGGAGCTCTCGGGGTCCTCCCTGATCATCAAATCCTGTCTGCAGCGCAGTTCTGTGGGAATATTCAGCCATGACCCCTGCCGAGAGGCTGGAGCACTAAGTGAAGCCAGGAAGATCTATATAGTCAAGATGGGCCACAAAGAGGCTTACAAATATTCCATGAGCCCAAATCAAGCAACAGGGAGAGCTGGGGATCTGGACCACCTTCCTCCAACCCAGCGGTGGCCCTCGCTGCAATGTCACCCCACCACCAGCCAGAGACACGTGCAGTTTGACAGCGGGCAGGTTTTTCTCTGCTTGAGGTGCCCGGAGCGTGGCAGAGGGGCTCGGACCAAAGGTGTGTACCAGCACGTGCCCCCGTGCCTCCAGCTCCGGACACGGGTGACGGGGAAGGGCAGAGCCAGGGGACGGTGCCAGGTCCTCTCCCACCCTCCCACGGTTTGCAACTTCGGCTCATCCTGCACTGGGGACGTGTCTTCTTGTTCCCCAGCCCCCGCCAAGTCATCTTCCAAGAATTTGTCTAATCACTTACTGAACCATTACGATTTTTGGGATCCGGTTGGGCAACGAGCTCCGTGGCTTAATGACACGTGGTGTGAAATATGTTCGTTTTGCATCTGCCACTTGGTAATTTCATTTGGTGCCTCTTTGTTCGCTTTCAACACAAGAGCCATCGACCCCTATTCACGTTCTCCATGCCACTGCACGCCTCTATACATCTCCCTCCTCCTTTTTCCCCCCCAGCCTGTCAATTCTTTGCAAGACAAAAAGGGTAATTTATTTAATTGTTGCTGATATAATGCGCTAAAACTCTCCTTTACCCTCCAACAGTTAATTACACTTGTTAATTATTTTAATTACTCCCAGGGTAACGCTCCAGGTATAGAGGAGGACCCCACCGGGCTATGTAGGCACAAACACAGAGCAGAAAATTCGGCGTTTTCTCCGAAGAGCCACGTTGATATAACCGGTCTGTAACCGCTCGGGTGGTGAAACCGGAGCAGGGAAAGCTTGGCCTAGATTTGCAAATTTCTGTTTGCGGCGGGGAAAGATTTATAGGAGGTGGCCTTAGGGGAAGGCAGATGTTGCAGGATTTCCCTTGGACTGGGCTGTCGAGGCTCGGAGCAGCAATTCCAGCCTCTCCCTGTTTAGCAGAGACGGTGCTTCCCGCGCAAAACGGAGCGGCGACTCGGCGCCGTAGCCACGGCCGGTACCTCTGTTACGGCAGGAACGGTCGTAGGAAGGAAAAAACCAAATGAAGCCAAATTTTGGGCCGGTCGGAGAGGTGAGGCTCAGTGCCAGGCTCAGCGACAGCCTCCCTCGAACGACGAGACACGTGCCGCAGGGACCGGCAGCCCCGCAGCAGTAACCGTGGTCTCGCGGAGCAGCACCTTGGAGCCAGGATGGAATCCCAGAGTTGCCGCAGTCCAAACCTTTGATCCCACCGGGGGAAGAACAAACCGGGAGAGACCCAGAGAGCTTTGTGGCTAAGATGTCCCACATCTGGTTTTAGCTCCAGGAACTGTACTTCCACCCTCTCCCTGAATCGTTCCATGTTAAACAAACAAAACCCCGGCCATCCTGGATTTCAGCTCCCGGATAACTGACAAGCAGCTTTGACTGGGAATTCCAGGCTCATGCTACCCTTCATCCCTAAGGAAGGCAACGCACCTCGCTTGGCCGGGAGGGAGGCAAAGCAAAGAGCCGTGCCCTGGGACTGCACGAGGGTACCAGCACCCACCGGCTGCACGCCGGGGATGCCAACGATGGGAGGGAGAAGTGGGAAGGTATTTCCAGTTTGGGGCAATTCCTTAGAAATTTCGCCCTGGGAGCGCTGTGCCGGAGCGCTCACACCTCTTTGGGACAGGCTCTGCATCACAGCTCCTCGCTTCTGCCCCAGGAGGGATTTTAGCCTCGACGCCGCTCCGGGGGAGCCTGGCTGAGGGGTAAAAGGAAGCTGGGCTCTCCCAGGGAGAGACAAATTCCCTATTTCCCGTGAGGTGAACCTGGTTTGAATCTTGACCGCTCCATTTTCAGGTTTCAATACAGCATTTTTGCCCGTGTTATTTATGCTTCCCCCCTTTTTTTAAGCACGTCTGGAAATGTTTAAGACGTGTCCAACTGTATTAACGTGCCTTTGAGAGCTTCATGGTGTCCACTTGATTCCCACCCTTTCCGAAACAGAACTTTCTAACAGCGATTTTATTCCGTCTCCCATCAGCACCTACTTCACTGCACTGCTTTCGGGCGACACGTCAACCTGAGGTGCACGCTAAGGCGTTTGGACATCACTTACATATTTCCATTTGCACCTTTCCAGCAATTTCCTCACCGGCTCCGCAGCAGAAAGGCAGCGTTTCGTTTCTCCAGGACCCTCTCCCGCCGGATCCTCACCGTCCTCTTCCAGCAGCGTTGGCACAAGCAGCTAAATCGGGGCAGACAAAGGGTGCAGGAGCAGCACAGTGGTCCCCTCCCCATCCCCTCGCTGAGTCACTCCAGCTCCCATCCTCATCACACTCCTTCGAGCACGGGGTGGGGGGGACAGCGGCCAGCTGAGACACCAGTGACTTCTGTCCCCCACCTCCACGCCCGCTTGTGACCAGTTCCCCTCTCCTTCGGGCACGGGGATGGTCTCTGGCCAGAAGCCACGTTAACATTGTTCTCTCAAAATGAGAGAGGCTCTTCCAAAGCCACGCAGCCGCGGGGCCCCAGGGGTGTTCTCGGCTCTCTGGAGCCCGGCCAGGGCATCAGGTTTCAGAGCAGGGGGGAAGGAACATCACCACTGGGACCAGCAGAAAGAGGAGCCACCCGTTTCTGTTCAGGGGATTCAATTTTCTCTCTGCTTCACCACATTAACACCAATGTAACTCCATTAACCACCAGGGAAGTCGCTCCTGATCTGAAAATCAGACCCGTCGGGTTTTCTGACTTTTGCCTGCAGTCCCTTCAATGCAAAGGAGCAAAGGAGGATGTGGGATGTACCAATAAAAGCCTCCCTTGTATGTGGTTTGAGGGAACTGGTTTGGTTTTTTTTCTTCCTACCATTTACCCGTTTTTTTTGTAGGACCTCACCATGGTTTTCATTTTCTGCTTGCTGACAGCAGCCTGGCTTTTCCTCTCCCGTTCCTCTCCCTGTGCTGCTCCCGCTCATTGCTGATGATGGATGCCAGGAAGAAGTGGAGAGGTGCTTCCTTCCATTTCAAACCTCACTTTCCGGGACGGTGAGCAGTGTTTTTCTAAACCTTTCATTGTTCTGACAAAGCAATAAGCAAATGCTTGCCCAAGTTCTGCTGAAGATCCTGTAAGAATGCATTATTGAGAGGAACGAGAAGTCTCAATACTTTCTCTAAATTTAAAGGCATCCTGGAGTTACCTCAGCCTCATGCTGCACTAGGAGCCCCAAAAGCTCCATCATGAGTCGTATTAATGCGTCGAGCCTGGCAAGAACGACAAAACACAAACCCTAGTGAAAAGCCTGGCTTTGTCCAGTGACTGCTACAAAACAAAATCATTATCATAGAATCCCAGAATCCCAGGATGGTTTGGGTTGGAAGGGACCTCAAAGATCATCCAGTTCCAACCCCCCTGCCATGGGCAGGGACACCCTCCACTACACCAGGTTGCCCAAAGCCTCATCCAACCTGGCCTTGAACACTTCCAGGGATGGGGCAGCCACAACTTCTCTGGGCAACCTGGTCCAGCGCCTCGCCACCCTCTGAGTGAAAAATTTCTTCCTTAGATCTAATCTAAATCTGCCCTCTTTCAGTTTAAATCCATTGCCCGGTGTCCTATCACTACATGCCCTTGTAAAATGAATTATAGAATTATGATGAACCTCCTTAGCAATAAGGCATCGGAAGCATTAACACAATCCCTCCAGTCTTGCACTAAAATCGGGTCGTTGTTCACCGCCGTCTCACTATATTAACGTTTTTTTTCGGGTTTCACTGCAAAATCCAAGTCAGCAGCTGTACACACACCTTGTGCGATAGCTGACGAGCTACACGGGCACCTCACCGCTGCGGGGTGTTGTCCGCCTCGCTTTAAGTCTCTCTGCTAAAACCATCACTATCTTGAGATTCATGAATGCAGTCGCCACGTCGCGCCTTCTCAGGTCCGTAATTGTTATTATTCGTAACGACAATCGAACTCCAGATGATTTTGCCTGCTGAGCAATCCTCTGAGTCTTCCCCAACCACCATCAGAATAACCAAAGTCACTCTTCTTGCACCCAGAGCGCTGCTGAACGGTCAGCCGAGGATCTCGGTGAAGGCAGCTTCTCCACGTATCCCAGCTGAACCTGGAAGCAGGTTCACCCAATTGACTGGTCCCCACAAAGGTTCTTCTCCCTTTGAAATCTCTGCTTTTTGGTCAACGATACACTAAACAAAGCTCGTGAGCTGACGCGGAGCGAGCCCTTGGTTCAGCGCCTGGACACCCGGACCAGGAGATGAGGAGGACTTGGCAGGAGACAGGCAATCTATTTCGTTGTGCAACTCGCTCAATACCCCATTGCTCAGAGAAGTTATGAATTTGAGCAAGGGGGTTTGTCTGGAAAGTTCTTAAGCAATTTTCTGTACTTATTTGAAACAGGAATCCGATCATAACAATAGTTATAGAATTAAGAACAACTCTCGCCCTGGCACGAGAAGAAGAAATAAACAAAACCAAACACTCAATTGTATGTTTCTGCAGAACAACCTCTGTATTAAAACGGAGAAACGAGACTTGACGTACAGAATGACCTCAATTAGTGTATGACGGGCTGATTACACCTTGGCATACGGACGAGTCCTTTGCTACGGGAAAAACATCGACCATATTGGTAGTGTCTGATGTTATTTAAATAACAACACTCGAAACACGCAGTGACCAGAGGCTGAAGTCGAGGAGAAATGGTTCGACGGTGCCCAGATTTGGAGAAGGAGCTCACCTTCCCTGCAGAAACCTTTTAGAGAAACCACTGGGGGGGGGCGGAAACACGCAAATCTAAAACATTTCATCCCAATATGCGTTTGCTCCCTGAAGCAGTACCAGCCCACTGGGATTTCTCATCGACTTCAAGCAGCAGCATTCGGTCAGACCCTAAAAATGAGTGTACCATGCGTCTGAAGCACGCTGCGGCGCTTGCCAGCGAGCTTTTATCACTCGAAAGCAGGCTAAATTCAGTCATTTTTACGTGTGAAAACATCAGGATGACATCTGACCTGGATCCTCTTCAAACTGGGACATTCAGAGTCTCCCTGGTTTTACCAAGTTACCCTAAATCTTCCAGACACCGATCTGAGCATCCCGTGGAAAGCAATGCCAGGAGGAAAAACGCCAGCTGAACACGCACCTCAGCCCAGCTGCCCCGCGATACGGTCGAGATAGATACATCGAGACAGATGTCCACGACACACGTCCAAAAAATCCCAGCAGCAAGTGAAAAACACCCCCATCTCACCACGCTTCCACCAGGCAGGGGATCCCAGCTCCTTCTCTCCAGCAGTTCTCACTGCGGGACAGAGTACGGCTGACGGCCGCTGTATCCAGGCTGCGCTGGCTTCAGGGAACATCCTGCCAAGGAAAAGGCAGGATAAACTCCCGAAATACTCCGTCACCTTTACTGCTGAGGAAGACCTGGCTCAGCTCACCCCGCTGCTTTCTAGAGCAGTTCTACAGAACGAACGGTGGTGCAGCAGGAACAGAAATCCCCGGTGCTTCGGGCCTTGAAAATTAAATCCACGTTAAACATCACCCAGTAGGCAGCGCCCTGGGGTGCTGATCCTGAAACTCACACTTCAGACGAGACACTGTGCTCCGAGATGCTGAGGTAGAGTTTGGGTGTGAGGTCAAATATGCAAGCTCTTGGAATTTCCCATTTCTGGGCTGCGAAACAAGTTAATGCAAAAGAGAAGGTTTCTGCATTGCAGACATTTTTCTTCTTATTAAATAGGTAATGTATTTGGCCATCAATGGGCAGAGCCTTCATACAAAAGGAGGTTTTAAGAGGAAGATTTGAAGTGGCCTTGATAAAGTTGCATAGAATAGCTGCAGCAACAAAAATGAAGCTGGAGAAAACCACCACTAAACCCCCATTTAACCACTGTCCAGTCCAGCTGCCATTTCCCAGAATAATGGAGCTTGAATTCGTGGAAAGCACTTCTGCACACACACACCTTGTCATGCCAGGAGAAGCTACACGAGTTCACGAAAATATTTTGTGAGCAATAAGAAGAAAACGACAAAACAACAGTTATGGAAGTATTGCACTTTAACCAGGACTGCAAACATTCCTGCATCAACAGAAAACCATTTCCAACTGTTAAGGGTTTGATGTAAACGTGGCAGTCTCCAAGATTCTGCACAACTTCGAGGAGGAAAGAACCCCCCTCTGAATCACAACCGCAACGGGCACACAAAGGAACACCAGATTATACCCGTGAGCATTTTGTAGCGACACTGAAGGCATGTTGGACACCACCAAGCACCTCACCTTCACCTGAGGAAGGACCAGTTTACCAGGTCAGCCCCCACCTGGAAGCGCTGGCTGCAGTTCCCAGCTGGCACAAGCCAGCACGTTTCCTCCGAAATCACCTACTCCCGCTTGGGCTGCCGAGGGGCCGGCCACAAACTCATTTTTGTTGGCACAACCGAAGAGGCTGTGGGCTCAAGCCCTAACCGTGCTGTGGCCCAAAGCTTTCCAGCTCCACAGGTTCCCTCAGCCCGAGGCCCTGAGCTGCTGCAACGCTTCTGGAATTTGGTAGCTCTCCAGCAGCACGTCTGCAGCACAAGCAACAAACCACAATCAGCTTTTGAGGAGTCTTTTTTATTAAGATAAATCCAGCAAAATTCCTAACAGTGGGTACATACAACCAACCTGCCCTTTTAAAAGAAATGTTTGTATTTCATTTAAAAACATGATTACACTTTTATTTATTTATCTTTTTTCTTTTCAAAACTGACAAAATAAAATTACATTTGGGAAACAACAGATTTCCAGCTCTTAGGTTTTTCATGAAAATAGCTCACCTTCTTTATAAAAGCAACCCACAGAACCACTGGAATGTTTAACACGGTTATTTGTTTTGAGACCTCCCCACTTTAAGAAACCATACAACACATACAAGGGGAAAATTAAAATCTGAAGTCTGTAAGCATGACTTACACAAAAAGGGACACACTGACAGAAGTCAAAAGCTACCACCACTTATTCTTTCCATGTACCATACAAACTATTACAATCACAAAATTTAAAAACAATGATTTTTTTTTTGTTTGTTTTGTTTGTTAGGGATTTAATTCCCAAGTAACCGAGATGAAGATGTTCCATAATTAAATTCATGCTAAAAAAACCTGCATTTATAAAATAGTTGATAAAAATATTCCTCTCTGTTAACAATACAGCATGGAGGTACGGATACCAAATGATGGAGATATAGGGCAGGGTTAACGTTACTCGGACTTGGCTTCCTTATCATCAGATGCTTCAGCAGCTGGTGCCTACAAAAGTGTTTGGGAAGAACAGAAATATTATTCGTGATGCTAATCAGATCCCACTGGAACAAGCATCAAAGAGAGACTGGTTTGTTAGCACACACACGGACCACGTTCTGTGTAGAAGGACAGGAACGAACAGCTACTACAGAAAATACCAACACGACAACAGGTCAGCTGATAATTCTGAAAACTAAAACGCAGACGAGCGTTAAGTGACGATGGAGTTAATTTGGGAATGTTGAGTGCCTCCAAAGAGGCAGAAGTTCAGAACGTGGTTTAGATTAGGATCAATCATACGCTAGGGAAAGTTCAAGTCCTCGTCTCTGTAAGTCACAGGGAAGTGTGAGAATTACACACAAAACCGTGACAGTTGTCTATTGTCCAAACTTTGGGAAATTCGTTCTCACCTGCTTTCTACAAAAATATCTGCCATTATTTTTTAAGTCAACATATCAAAATTGCAAAGCTCCCATCAAAGACGCTTTGAAGTGCGTTAGCCCCACATTAATTTTTAGCAAAGAAGCTCCTGGATTAGTTTTCAAAACGAAAGAATAAACGACCCATTAGCTGGATAATGATACTCAACACATGAAGAGAGATCACTGTAAATCAAAAGCAGCAGAGAACACAACAGGCTGGTCTGTGCCGACAGGGGCAAAGGGAGCCCGTGGCAAATGAAATCTGCTAGGAAAAGGCCATCAGGAGCCCACTGACACTTGGAGCTAGTCCTGGCCAATGGCAGCTCTTAGGTAAGTAGCTGATGCATTAAGAACCTGTAAGAAGGAGGCTTGCAGATCAAGAGACAAGACCAAGTTTATTTTGCAGATCTCTTGTTGAATTGTTTTGAGGCAAAGAATTGTTTTAAAGAGTTGTGTAAAACTTAAAACCAGATTTCTGGCACAGCACCAACCCGTGCTGAGCAGAAGAGGCAATCCAGCAGTCCAGAGAGGATATGCAAAGCCAGCTCAGGGTTGGACAGCAATCTTACTGAGCTCTGTTGTTCCCCAAATGGTCTGCACTGCTCCTGTGCCACCCCTGAGAGGGACACCACCACAGCACAGAACACCTGTGGCAGGGCTCTACCTCACACAATAGCAGGAATGAGTTTGAAGGAGAGTGCTACTCCTTGGGGCTCTCCCTGGGAGTTGCCCTGTGCAGAACCTGCAGCTGGTCTGTCTGTACAGGATGGCAGTGCAACACACCACCTTCTGACAGGAGGCCCAATCCTTAGCTCCTGCAGAGGTATTACCAACACCTCTGTGTTTACTCCCGTGTTTACTGCAGCTAAAGTACCTCATTAGTTTTGGTATCTCCGTTTTCAGAGTGGTTTTCTTCTTTAGCATCCTCTTGTTTAGTTTCATCTTTGCCTTTGGCTCCTTTCTTCCCTTTTGTTGCTGCCTTTTTGTCCTCCTTTTTATCATTTGCTGCCTTTTCTTTCTGTTAAGAGAACAGACCGTGGTATGGTGAACACTAATTTCCACTCCCTGCATCCACACACGCACATTCTCAGCTCGAAAACCGTCTCCTCCACATGGAACTTCCCACTGACAACGATGAACGTTCCCAAGGAGAAGTGCTTTCCTTTTATTCTGTTGTGAATGTGCTACTGGGAAGTGCGTAACATAAAAGCAGCCACGGCTGGGGTAAAAGAATTCCCATTTTAAACAGGCATTCCATTAAATTAGCTCAAAAATGCCGGAGTTGAACTGGCCTGCGCTGCTGCTGTGCTGCTGAAAGGCATATCGCAGAACAAAAAGAACACGTGCAACTGGTGGAAACAGCAGAATACTGCAGATGTGCTACTAATGCCTACTTAGAAAACTGCAACAAAGCTGCAGTCAAAGGACTTTCCCCCTTCCTTGCCAGAAATATTCCTTACTGTAATAAACCATTGGTGTGATAGACAAGTTGGGGGCTCAAAAGCACCACTTCAGGAACAACGTGAACTTCCCATTTATCATTTAAGCACAGTTTCTTGCATGTGGACTAGGCTTAATCAAACCAAAACTTGATGCTGCGACTTCTGTAGAGTTTTCTACATGGCAAGGTCGGATCCCGATCCCAGTACAGTAACAAGCACGACTCTCACTAGTTCCTCTTCCAAGGATCTGCCTCTTGCTGCTGATAACTCAGCAAACTTGCTTGGTTCCTCGTTTGATTAACCTAGTTCCAAAAAAGGAACCAAAAATATCTGCGAAAATTGCTACTCACAGGTAAGTGAAGATAAACACATAGTCACTGAATACATATACAGATAATTACTGAATATATATACAGATAATCACTGAATACACATACAGATAATCACTGAATACATATCTCTATCCAGAAGATGGAGTTGTCTCACTGACTACAAGTTACAAAAAGTAAACTTTCTTATTTCGACACCTCCCTTATCAGCGTACAAGATGAATTCACATTAAAAATAAGCTGCTGGCTAAGGGTAAACTCAGGTATAGACTATAAGGGGCAAAGTCACCTGATTCTTCAGTGATAGCGGTGACTAAAAATTCACCAAAATTAACATCAAATCCTCTAATAATGCAGAGAATTTAAGGCAGGAGGTGAGCAGCACTCGAACGGGTGAGAGTCTCTTTCCTCTCTAACCTCCCACTCCCCTGCCTGACCTTGCTGGGAGATCTCAGCCCACCTGGGAAACTCGGCCACAACAGTCCTCCAACTTTCAAGAGAGGCAGAAAAAAGATAAATATCACAGCAATATCAGCACTGAAGTGTTCTGGCACAGTTTGGCAGTAAGATTGAGAACTGCAATACTACTATGGCTCTGGTTTGCTCTCCGTCACTGGAACAGACCTCACCAGACCTGCTCCTCCCTCGAGCAGCACCAGCATGCTCCAAACTCAGGAGCATGGGTGTGTTAGTCACTCGCTCTTCCAAAGTAAGCCACAAAGGATTTCTGAAGACTTGAGGTAGTTTGAAGAAGGGAATCTTTTCCCTTACTCCATTAAAAAAAGACAACAAAGTATTAATGGAGCTGAAATTGTAATTCTCTGCAGCCCACTCTTGGCTGGGAAAGCCACCTTAAGAAAGCATTTGAGGAGAATCCACAGAAACTGGATTCCATGGCTGGACTCTGGAGAGAAAGTGTCTCGCAACACATGGCTGTGAGTGAGGATCCTGGGGTCTCTGCTCTGCTCTGCAAGATCCATGGCTTCTGGAGACAAGCTGATGGCTGGTCCGCAAGGGATCAAGCCCCCTTCCACAACGCAGTGAGTCCAGGAAAAAAAAATACCCAAGGAGATAATGTTATTTTTCAATTTCCAAGCTTCCTCCATCCTCTCAGCTAGCTCCGGGCTAATACCACAGTATTAATTTTCCTCAATAACTTTTCTTTACCGATGGTAACACCAATTCTGCAATAAAGGCACGTGTATATAAGTGTTGTACTTCCTTCCCAGCTCTGTGTTTCTCCGAAAGGGCAAGTTTAGAAGGTGGAGTCTATTCTGACACACACACAAAAATGCAAAGAACCTGACGGTTGCAAAGTTAAGCATTTGGGGGAAACAATAATTAAAGATGGCTGCACGATTCTTATTGCATCCCCCTCTGCACAGACACTGATCCAGTCTCAGACAGGAGCTCCAGAGAGACAGAAACATAACTCAAGTATCCAGGCTTCCAACCAGCACTTCACAATCAAGAGGAGCAACGCTTTCCCAGTCCAACTGGGAGGCAATGACAAAGGCACCACTCCCAGCAGAATGTCTGTGATCTGTGGTCTGTGATCCCAGAGGGCACCGCGCCACACAGCCCGTGCAGTAAGGGACCAAACTAACTTCTGACAACCACTGACAGCCCTTAACTTTTGTATGCTTATTTTCACAACTTGTAAAACTCTGAACGCAGCTTTTGCGCATAAACCCTCAGATGTTTCCATGAAAATAGAAAAGCAAACTTGAAAAAGAAAAAAGTAAAATACCAACAACGTGCATCATATGGCCAGGACTTTCAGGTCCCCACGGCAGCTCTCTGCCACTTGGGCTGGAGGAGCAACCACCAGCAGCAGGCTCTCCTCTTCCTGGGGGACCAGCCACTGGAGGGAGAGCAATCCAGAGTACAATCCAGATGCGAACCACAGGAATGCAGAGCAGCGGGGTTCCTAGGTTTCCCTGCAGCTCCGGAATGGGATCTAGAAATCTGGCTGCACCACCAAGATGCAGATGTGAAAAATCTGCTCTGCACACCGC
Source organism: Tauraco erythrolophus (assembly GCF_009769465.1). Lineage (NCBI taxonomy): Eukaryota > Metazoa > Chordata > Aves > Musophagiformes > Musophagidae > Tauraco > Tauraco erythrolophus. Next base: position 2,050,940 of record NC_141477.1, read on the forward strand.
TGAGATGACGGAGCTGAGGTGCAGCGTCCCCAAAACAACAGGCAGGGTTCTCCTTCTTGTCCATCTGTTGTGACATCTCTGCTGCTCCACACAGCAAGATTTGGAGGCAGAATACTCTTCATCCTTTGGAAGCCTGCGGTGCCATATGCAACTGCAGGGCCTCTAAATGCACAGAAAAGAGCTCCTGGTTCCCAGCCCATCATCTCCTTCTGTAACTAAAGCACCTGTGCTTTGCCCATATGACCATCCAAAACCACCATGGAAAATATATGATGGGAACAGGTCAAAAGAACACTAAAGTTCAGCTGTTTGTTGTTGTTTGTTTTTTTTTTTCCCCCCAAGCTGCAAAATCCTAATACAATCTGAATATTTTCAGATAGATCTAAAAAAAGCACTGCAAACTGTGACTGCTGGGGAAGCTTGTGGTAGGAAGAGGCTATGGATTGCAGAGCCGTCCCACTTTTAAATTTCAAACTGTTGCTCCAAAGCACAAAGGAGCTTTAAATAGTTTCTTTTTTAACTACACTGTCAAATATGCCAATATTTTTGACATTTCCAAAAATATCCAGCTTAAGCGAACTGGTATGTAGAACTTTATCTCCAGGGATTAAAATGTGATAAACTGATAAATAAATGAAAAGAGTGCCTTTGAATGAAAACGTAGTAAGAAACCGTAATTAAAAGCATGATTTTCAATGTCTTCTCTAACTGAGTCTCTGATCTCGATTCAAAGCATCGTTTTCCCAACAATGCATTACATGAAACTTCAGAAGGGCCTTGCAGCAGTAAAGCCTCACCACAACTGACTTAAGATCCCTTCAGTTTACCACATTACTTCACTAGGAACTGGAAAAAACTATCTTCACATCTTTCACTTTCTTTAACTCACGTAATTCAACCTTAAATCTTCAGAGAAAATCACGAAAACCAAAATGGTAACTTGTGGACGTTTTTTTCCCTCCCTACAAACACCTTGAGAAAGAAAAGTGTAACTTCAGTTCGAGAGGCCTCAAATACTTACCTTAGGTGCTGCCTTCTTGGGCTTTGGCTCCGGTTTAGGCGGAGCAGGCTTCTGTACGAAACACACATAAGAAACACAGAGTCAGATGAATGCCATAAATGTTTTAGCAACGTGCTGGTAACTTGTGAAAACTATTTGAACAAAAATAGTTTAGGGCTTCATTCTGTAGTATAAAGGAGTAAATATCAGAGACAGATCAGGACCTTTCATGATCCAAACTCACGTTTCCATAGCAGTACTAAGGGGATCACTACTGTGTCTGAGTGTTACTGTCTGCTGTGAAGGCAGGTGGCTGTCAAAACCAAAAGGAATTAACATTTGGACGTAACTCGATGCATAAGTACACACCTTTCACTAAAGTTAAGTACTTTCTTTTTTAAACAGCAACCGTTCTCCACTTGGCATTTCCAAGATGGCTTAAAAAAAAAGAGCTGGGAGCACTGCACAGCGTGTCTGCAGAGAAGGATGCCAAAAGCCCATTGCAGGCTGTGACTGTGGGCTGAACCCTACTGCACGACATCGATTTACACCCTCTAGGTCTCAGTTTACCCAACAGTTTGGCCCACAAAATCAATGGGCAAATTACAAGTATAAGGAGAGAGCAGGCAATTTATAGATGGACGAGCAGGTATTTGTATGGAGAAGACCTACAGAGAACAAATGCATCCTTGACTCTGAACACTTATGTGTCCAGACTGTTAACTGACACAGATGTTACATCTCACGTGACGGGTCTGAAACTAAGCCTGTAATGTGCTGATACTGAAGGACTGGAAATATAGAATTGGAATTTTAAATATTGCAATACTCTAACTATGCCTTTCACAATTCCAGTGGAAAAAAACCAAATAGTTTCTCTATAACTGCCCCCTAGAACTTACTATCCCACGTAACGTGATATTAAAGGAATAAATAAAGATACTTACAGCGGATAGTCTGGCTGACCTTCTCTTTGGCTGCGTAAAGAAAGACGTGTCACTAAAATTCAGACAGCATATAACACCATGCTTTCTCAGAACTGCAACCCGCAACGACACGGCACACGAAGCCCCGTACAAACTCTAGGATTTACGAAATTACGGGCGTTATGGGAATGAGCTCCCAAAAGTGCAGCTTTGCTCAACAGTTCTCACTCTGTGCTGCCACCCTGTACCTACTGCGCTCAGCGGTAAAGTTTCTTTACTTCCAGTTGTCCCATTAAGGCTTTGCCACCGAGCGGCTCTCTGCGAGGCTGAAGGGAACACGTTCCCAACGGAAGCACTGGCCTCAGCGGCCGGGACGCCCCCCACCCACCCACCTCAGGCGACAGACCCCCTGAACCCTGAGCCTGCACCCATCCCCGAGGGGCTGCAGACCCCCTGCGAGGCGCAGACGCCTCGTAATTCACGTGGAGCACCACAGAAGTTCTTGGAGAAGTAGCGACCAGCACCGAAGAAGCAGCTCCTACCTCCTCCTTTGCCTCGCCTTCAGCTGGAGCCTGCAAGGAAAGCCAAGAGCCTGAGGTGAGAAGGCGGCGCCATGCCCCGTGTCCCGCTCCCTCACACCACCCAGAGCCCTGAGGGGGAACCCGGCGGGGCAGGAAGCGAACTCCCACGGGGGTTAACCGCGCCTCCCGCCTCTTTTCCCAGCTCCAAGAGCTGGAGGGGACAGCGATGGCGGACGCCCACCCCCCATCTCCCTTCTTCTCGCGGACTACAACTCCCACAATGCCTCGGGGCCGCCGAGCGACGTCACGACGCCGCGGCGTGGCCGCGTTTAAAAAGTTCCCGCCAAATTACCTGCCACAACAAGGTCGTCGCCTGCTCCGCGCAAGGACAATGTCGGCGACTCGGCCCTGTCGCGCCCGTTGCCCGCCCGCGGGGCTTCGCCGCGGCCCTGCCGCCCCCGGCCCCGCCATTTGGCGGGGCCGGGGGCGGCGGGGCGACGGCGAAGCCCCGCGGGCGGGCAGAGGCTGCCGGGCGGGCGGGCGGGGGGGGGGGGAGGGGGGGGCGGCCGCCTCACCGCCTCCTCCTCCTCCTCTTCCTCCTCGCCGCACCGAGCCCTGAGGGCCGAGCCGGGCCCTGGCGGTGGCCTGTGGCAGCCCCGGTGCCGGAGGAGCAAGGAGGGAGAAGAAAGAGGCGGGGGGGGGGGGTGGCGGGGGGGTGCGGAATGTGTGGGGTCGGTGGGGCCCGCGGAGCCAAAGTTCCTAATTATGGTGGTGAATCCCTTTCCCCGCTTTCCTTCAAGGACAGTTTCAAATTCTGCGCCGCCTAATGGCACCAAATTACCATTGCACAACCATCTGGTATGACAAGAAGTGGGAGAGGAGGGAGGGAAGAAGAAAAAAAAAAAAAAAAAAAAAAAAGGAGAACAAAGGCAAACGCAGGAGAAAGAGGCATCGTTTAAACCCAAATCCTCCCAAGGAATGGCCCGATCCGCACTAAAATGCTCCCGGGAGGGTTGGGGCCGTTCGGCTCCGGGGTTTTGGGAGCCGGGCGAGCGGCAGAGCCCTCGGCGCCTACCGCTGCCTGCCTGTGTTCTCCATAGGGGCAGCAGCAGCACTATGGCTGTTTGTAATCCAGCATGGAGACACTGCTCAGCCTTCTCCTCGCAAACAAAACAGCCCGAAGTGAACTCACAGCCCTCCCCTGCCCGCGCCGAGCAGCCCCAACACACGCCCCAGCCCTCTCCCTCCGGTCCCGGCTCCGCTTTTAGGACATACACAAAAAATTAAAAATGCAAAAAAAAAAAAAAAACTCCACATCCACACACACGCGCGCGCGCGAAAATTTACGGATCGTTCCGCAAACGCTGCTTTAGCCTCTCCCCTTCGTTCCCCATCTGTCTCCCCTATTATTATTTTTTTTTTGTACTTACCTTTCTTTTGGGCATAGTTGCACCTTAATAGTTGATTGCAAAATAGACAGATGTATAAAAAATAAATGGAACCACCAAAAAAACTGTTTCGACCGTTCTGCAAAATCGCAAAAAAAAAAAAAAAAAAAAAAGAAGAAAGAATGTATAAAGGGACCAAGAGTTAATTGCAGCAGAAACTGAACAAAAAAAAATCCCCCCCTCTTTATTGCAAACAGTAAAATACACCAACACGCAACCAAACTGCATGAATGGGGAGCCCGAGATGGGCCCAGCCGCCGAGTGACGGCCGCGCCGGCCAATGGGAGCGCGGGAAGCGGCGCGGGAGGCGGGGCGCGGGCGGGAGGGGCGGGGCGGCGGCCGCAGCGGCGGAGACGCTCGCAGGCGGAGGGACGGCGGCTCTTACGCTGTCTGCGCAGCGGAGCCGGCCTAAAGCGCGCGGTGAATACGGCGCCGCCGGCGGCCCGCGGCGGGCGGGCGGGGAGGCGCGGAGCGGGGCGCAGCCCCCCCCGCGCTACGCCGCGTCCTGCTCCGGCGGCCGCACATCCCTACCGCCCCCCCACCCCCCGCCTCCCTTCCCGCGTCCCCCCAGAGGCCGGGAAAGAAACTTCCCCGAAAGTTACCACAGGCCGCAGGACGACAACATGGCCGCCTCGGCGGCGGCGCCGGCCCTCCCGCCGCGTGGGGCGGCGGGGGGCCGCCATGCCGCGGGGCGCTGCGGCCTGGCGGCGGCGGAGGCCGCGGAGCCGGGCGGGGAGCCGGGCCGGCGGCCGCCACCTCCCGCCTTTGCGGTACCTGTTGGAAAGGGCCGTCAGGCCCCCCCGGGGTTACCTCAGTCGGCGGGGGCGGCCGCGGCCTTTGTCCGCCCCGGCCCCGCGGGGTGGCCGTAGGGTGGAATGGCCTGTGGGGCTGGGGAGCAGCCGGGCAGGGATTCTGGGGATCAGTTTTGGCCCTAACTTGCCTTTTGGTCAGTTATATCCCAACCGAGGCACGTGAGATCTCTCCTGAAGCTGGGAGGGAGGCCGTGAGGTGACGTCTCGGCCCTCTGCTCGGATTGAGGAAAACTTGCTCGTTTCCATCGTAACTAACGGCAGTTTCTGTCAGGGTTTCTGCCATCTATTCTGCGTGTTTCTTTGGGGGAAGCACAAGGCGTGCGTTAATACCACCTTTAGGGCTGAAGCACTTTGCAACTAGGACTTGAAGCAGGAGCTGCTGCTCCGAGGTGTGACGCTTCCTCCCAAAGCCAGTCTGATCTCTTCCTGAAAACCTGCAACAAAGGAGACTGCAGCCTCCCTACTCGCCTGTTTCAGCACTCAACTTTCCTTAAACCCACAGAGTTTTCCCCAGCATGTAAACTGTGCTTTGGTTGTGGATTTAAGTTTCTTTGCCCAGTGTCTAGCAGATAGAACAATTAATCAGCATGAATCAGTTACACTAACTTTTTACATACTGTACCAGTTCACATAATACTAGCATATTGTCCCTTAAACTTCACATAATATTATCATATTATCCTTGAAACTTCATTACTCTGGACTAAACCAATTCTCATAGGTCTCATGATCTCATAGGCCGTATTTTCTAAACCTTTTCTCATCCTTAGGCTGCTCTGGACTCTTCAAGTTGGCATCCTTCCTTACATCTACATCCAATAATCAGGTTAATTAGGTAACCTGTCTCAGCGTGGCATTTGCTGACTTTGCAATAGCATCACCATGTTGGTTCGGATTCTTTTCCTGATCCCCTTTAATCCCCAGATCCCTTTCAGTGCTGCTCTCTGAACAGCTGTTCCCCCTATTCTCAACAAATTCATGGTGACTTTCTAATTTGTCACTTTTTACATTACCTCATTCTCAAAGTGCTTATATGTCAGTAGTTTATTATCTTCCTGGACTTTGGGGTTAAGCTGAGCAGTTTTCCATGTACGGGTCCACGTTTCTCTTTCTTCCTCCAGTCAATGTGGATCCATCAAATGCCACGATTTTTTTGTCGATACACACCGATTATTCAAAAATGTCTATGACTGGCCTCCTAAATACTAGGGAGTGCATTTTCCAGGCACTGCCAACCTCAGTGTAACCACATAACCAAGTACAACCTTGTTCTTTCCGGCTGCTACCTGTTGCTGTCATCTTCCTGAAAAGGACAGGTTTAGTAACTGGTGGCAACTCGCTTTATTCCAAGGCAGAAGCAAAGAAGACAACAGCTTTTTTTTTGTGCCTTCCTTTATTTGTTCTCCTTTTCTGTCAGTAATAAGATTTTCTTTCGGTTCGCTCTTACTTCCAATGTGTGTAAATAGCATGTGTTCCTATATCCCTCACTGTTCCTTCCTCCCCCCCACTTCATAACATTCACCACAACTAATTTTGGACCTTTGTCTCTCATTTTGTTCCTTGTTTCCACTTTTTGCACGATTTAGCAAGACTGCTTATGGTTTTACAAAGCTGCCATCACAGCGACATTGTACTTTTCTTCATCTTTATGTTGGCCTTTAACATCCTTCCTATCTTTCTTCCACATTAGAATAGTTTTCCGTTTTATCAGTGGGTTTCTTTCTCGTTGCCTGTTAATCGTGCCACCTTCAAGTTCTCCTGTATTCATCAAGATTTTAAATAGTGCTTCAAATAGTTTTCTACATCTTCTGAACTCAAAATTGTCTGAAACACATTTCAAGAGCTTTTGGTCTTCTTTCAGAGTCTGTGTCTGATAGAAGCTCTGCATTATTAACAAGTTTGTACAATCATTAGTTTGTACCATGTGGCCTTTTTTTGCATTTTTGCCAAAACTGCACTTTTTACTCAGTATCAAAAGACCTAAACCTGGATTTATGGTATGGTATAATTGGACTATGTCAAGAGTAAATCAAAGCAACAAACCAGAAATTAGTCCTTTTTTTTAAACTAGTTTCCACGAGAAAACTTCATGCTAAAATTTAAATTCTGCTTCTATAACTGGGTTATCGACTCCAGAAGTAAAAACATCCAGTCTGCAAACAGAAACATACGTCTGTGTCAAAACAAAAAAACACAGCCTGAACTCCCCACACGAAACTTACAGAGCAGTGCTGGAATGCTGCGAAAGTTTTAGAAAATTGGGAAATTGCAGACCACCTAAGTGCAACAAAATACTTTCAGGCTGAAACTTATTACCCTAACTTCAATTTCTGCCTCCTAGTCTTTGCAAAATAGGGCAAGATTGAGTTAACTTGATTTTGATACCCCCAGTGGTCGGACTCCTGGTTGCTCTGCATCTGTTAACCAGTCATCCCAGGGACCTACATCTCTCCAGCACCCTCCAAGGTGCTGTTAGCCACATCTTGAATGCTGGATGTTTTTTGAGATGTTTCCTGCTTCACAATACCTCATGTAGATATTCCTGCTGTCGCCCCAGGCAGGAATGTCCTGCAGAGGAGGAGAGCCTGCTCCCGATGTCAGAGAAGATCTGTAGGACTCGATGAATGTTTTCCTACATCACCTTCTTGAACTGAAGCAGATCAAGGTATTCCTGAATAAAGGCGAAATACGCCAACATTGCTCCCGGGTGACTGACTTCTAGCCCTCCTCAAACAGGTGGTTAGTTATATGTTGTTTTCTCATGTTTTTTTCTCTCTGCCCTGATTCCCTTGCTGATGCCTGCCGTGACAACTTCTGTCAAACCAGAAGCAAGCGTGACCTGGGCTTTGGACACATTCAGCTCTCACCCCAGTTCATCTAACTGTGCAGCAGCCCTATAATCCCAAGTTCAGTGGCAAGGGAAATTGGGATTCCGTTTGTGCTCATAGTCGTGGCACATATGACAGGTAATATTAATACAGATATTGTTTTGTGGCAAAATATCACAAAACATGTTTTCGTGTTAGGTACCTGGCATTTAAAGCGTCCGTTGACCTTATTTTCTACAGCTTTGGGGATGAGTGGATTATCGATCTATAGAAGGGGGTTGTGCTTGGTTAATTTTATAGTTTGTCCTGGGTAATTTTCTGGTTTGTCCTGGGTAAAAATGGATTTATGTGTCAAATACAGTATTGATTGCCATAAAACATTTAGTGCTGATTAATTTGGAAACATGAGGGTGTAACTCGGTTGGTTGGTTTAGGATTCTCCTTGAGTCTGTTCATCTTTACTTTGGTAAAACCTCTGGCTTAGCTACAGCTTCCTGCCTAGTCCCCGACAGCACAGGGGATGACTGGAAGCACCGAAGTGAACGCAGGCTTTTATTAAATACAAAATACAGATGAGAAGAAATTTCAATCCATTGCAGTCAGACAAGCTGACTGTCAGCAGCAAGTTTGTCTTTTTAGTTATTTCTTTCTCCCAGTTTTGGTTCTTTAAGAGAAGATATAATTTGTAACTTAGTCTCGAAACCAAGACGACTACTAAAATGAAGCCAGAAGAAAAGAAAGAAACGGTGGCAAGAAATGCAAATGCCATGCTGGGATGTGTAAATAATATAATCTGCAAAACAAGGACAACTTCCAGGGAGCTACAGGCAGGATTCGTCTATCCAAAAGCAGATGCTTACATGTGAGTTAGTTGTCTGGACTGCTTCTATAGTTGGCAGAGAAAAGTGGGCAACTTCGGGGTCCGGTGCGCTCCATTCTAGGACAGATGTGCAATCTGGCATTATAAACCAGAAAATATATTTCCTCACCAAACACAAGGGAGATTATTAGCGAGTTTGGTGACTTCTCAACGTAGAAATGAGTGGAAATGTCTATTACTTTTAAAACAAAGGATTCACTCCATCAGCTAATTTAACAGAGATGAGGAAGACGAGGGAGGCGGCAAGGGCAGAAAACACAACTGTGATGGGAAATGCCCAATGTCTTGGTGTAGACCATGTAGGTGTCAACGGTTGGACACTATTAATGACTAATCAGTCTTTGAATTGGTGGCCATTACGTACTTAAGAGTCATCACTCTGATCAGAGCAACAAAAGACCTGTTGTTCTTAATTTTGGAAAGGGGAACTCTGTAAGAGTGAGAAGGCTTCTTGAAAAAAAGCTGAAAGGGGTAGCTGAAAGAATAAAAGGTTTTTGTGCAGCATGGAGGCTGCTGAACGACATCACACTGGAAGCGCTGACCACATGCACATCACCTGTCAAAAAAGTGCACAGATGGATCAGGCATGGTTAAAAAAATGGCTAAAAAATCAAACACGGCTAAAAGGCAGGACAGGGGAGGCCATCAGAAGCAAGAAAGCATCCTTCAGAAAGTTGGACTCGTGTTCTAATGAGGAAAAGAGAAAAGATCAGAAGATCATAAACAAGTGCAACGCAAAAATAGTTGCGTAAAAACCAAGAGTTTGATACACAACTTGCAAAAAGACTTAAAAAGCATAATAAGTCATTTTTCAGTCTCGACAGGAGCAGGAAGCCTGAGAGACAGCGTCTAGAACCAATCTGCTATCGAGGTATAAAAGGAACAGGCAGAAAGAACAATATGCAGAAAAGACAATATTGGAGCAGAAAACCCAAACGAGCTTTTCGCAGCTGTGTTTCTTGCGGAGGAGGCCGGGGAAGTTCCCAGACAGGAATTCATGAGCTCGCCTGAGGATGCGTCTCGCGCTGAAGCACTGGTAAGGGTCAGAATAAATCGACCAAGTGAAAAACAACAAACTGACCCTCGCCAGATGGTCCTCACCGCGCCCGCAGAAGCGTGCAAGCCTTCCCTCAAAACTGCTTCCGCACAGAGCCTTGGGAGATGGCTGATGCCACCAGCCTTTAAAGTTCGCTCCTGGGGGACACTCCGCACCCGAGAGGGTTGTGACCAACACAGGGAAGTTTTACAAAGCCATGCCACCTTTAGTGCTGTTTTTTTTTAAAAACCAAGTCTTTCCAACAGCCATTTGAAGATGCCCAGAATACAAGAGGGAAGGGGGACAGCAAGCCTGTGAGTGGAGCCTTTGGCCAAAGCTGACTTGTTCCTGGGAAACCCCAAGCCCTCTTCAACTGTGAATGTACTGGTTACCTCCAAGCGTATGAAGACTCCTCCTCAAACAATGGCATGGCAGGCCTCACGGACCGATTTGCAGCTCCACCTCCTCTTCTTTCAGCTTGCTCCGAGCTCACAGCAAGCAGGGACCGCAGGTTTCTCTCTGGAGGGGCCCAGGGAAGGCAGGATTTAGTGCTGAGAGCACAAAAATGTGTTCTGTCCAGCCCGTGCCCTGAGTCAGTGGGACCCAGGGACCAGGCAAGGGTGTTGGCAGACTTCTGGGTTGTATCTTCTGCCTTTCAGGACAGCAGCCCTCTGAGAATGCCAGTGGAACAAACTGGCCTAAAACGGCATGAAAAGCGTGACTACTCCTGTTATTCTGGCTGAAATCCTGGAATCTGTAGTATTCCCTTCCACGTGCTTCCCCCAGGTACTTCAGTTTAACCAAGTGCACTTCAGGAACATGCGCAGGGCTTGCCAGAGCCAGGGCTGGGTGGTGGCTTGGAGCCGGTGGGATGGACGGCCAGTGTGGAGCACGGGGAAAAGGAGAGATTGAACCCAAAGTGAGGAGTTGTGCACGGCCAGGCCCTCTCTGGACGGAGGGATGGGATGGGGCAGGGGCAGGGAACGGTGACAATCCCCATGCCGGCTGCTGTGGCTGAGCCCTGTAACGCTGCTGTCAGTAGTCGTGTTGCGGCCTGGCCGGCTGGGCAGGCAGCAGCAGGGAACTGGAGCAGGATCTGGGGTCTGGCTGCTGGTACCCAGCACTGGCCAAGCAGGTGGTCCTGGCAAGAGCGTAGCCTCTGCTGTGGTCTCACCTGGCAGCGCAAGCATATTGCCGGAGCAGAATTGCAGAACCTCCGGCCCTTGGACTAGTACCTCTGGCTTTGGTTTAGTGATGTTTTTTATGCATAAGATGTACTTTGCCAAAAAATATTTGAAAGAGTTGTCCAGTCTTTGTCTTGGCTAAGGCTTGGCATGCCTGCCCAGATCAGTTCTGGCTACATCCAGCACGTCGTGGGGTGCAACAGGGACAAACCTGTAAAGCGGAACAGCCAGTGCGGAGCACCCGCAGGTGCTGCAGTGCGGTGTGTGTCTACCTGGAGTCACCCTCCAGCGCGGTTTCACCCAGACGCCATCAAACGAGCCCGCTGCCGGGCTGCCCCGGGACGCCAGCGTGTCGCGGGACGGTACCTACTCCGGGAGATTCTCCTTGGCAGCGCAGTGCTGATCCCAACCAACGCACCGACCTGGATGCACCCACGTCCCCACAGCGAAGTTTTTCCAGGCAGCTCTGGCTCTGCACACGCTGCACGGTCCGAGCAATATCACGTTACGACAACGACTAAAACCGCCCGGTCCCCCTTTATTCGCCCGCCGAGAACCGCACCGGCGGTCACTGCCCGCGCCCTGCGCGCCGCCGCCGCCCCGAGCGGAGCCGCGCTCTGCGGCCCACGGCAGCCCGGCCTTGGCGAAGGGGCTGGCGAGCGCGGGGGGACCTCTCCGGCGCTCCCGTGAGCCGCTGCTCGCCGCGGGCTCCCCGGCGGCCCGGCGGGCCCTCCCCGGCGGCCCGGCGGGCCCTTCCCGGCCCTTCTCCCGCTCCCCGCGCCGGGGCCCGCGCTCCCGCCGCGCTCCGGCAGGGGGCGCGCCCGGGCAGGCGGCGGCGGCGCGGGGGGCGCGGCCGCCGGTCGCGTTCGAACCGGCGGGTTTTGCCGGGAGACCCGCACCGCGCCCGGGGCCGGGCAGCGCTGCTGTCGCTCCCGCGCAGGTGCTTCCAGCCCCGCTTGGATCCTCCTCTGTCCCTTCCTGTTCCTAGCGGGGATTTCCGAGGGACGGTGAACGCCCCGCACAGTCACCGGTGCCGGTGTTAACCCGGGAGCACGGGTCGGTGGGTGTCGTGCTTTACATCACGCGGGCACAGCTGGGTGCCGTGACGGGTTGTAGCAGAACTCGGTTAGTTCCGCCGTAGCGGTAACTGATGGAGAAAGAGGGAGCACGGAGCGCGGTGGTCACTGCCTCATGCACCCGCTGCCAGTGCCCCGCACGGTGATGCACGAAAACAAGGAAACGTGGCCTTGATCTGAGGAGGAGGAGGAGGAGGAGAAGCAGATCTCCTGGACCTCTCACCCCCTTCCATGAGCGTGTTGGAGCTGAGGAGCGGCATTCCACCCCCCGTAAATTAGCAGTGCGCTGGCAGAGGCCGTAGTGGGGCACGGCTCCTGCGGAGCACGGGTGAAGGTGGAACGCGCTCTGAGTCACAGGTTTTGGCTCCAGCTACTGGCAAGCTTGGTAGGCCAGGATTGGAGATGAGGAATAGATTTCCGACTTCCTATTGAGAGCACCGAGCTGACATTTCCTACCGACCCCACGTTCCTCCATTTCGGGACCTCAGACAGATCCAGATCATCTTCTCCAGCAACAGCACAAGCACAGAGAAGGAGACCTGGCACATTCTCACCTTACTTGCCAAATATTTGCAGCTGAATTCTGGGTGTATTTCTCTCCATGGTGAATTCTGGGTGTATTTCTCTCCGTGGTGATGAAGAAGCTGTGGAGCATTTGGAGCACACGTGCTTCCTGACCTTTTGTACAAGCAGGATTTTGCGGTTGATTACTGCAATATATTTCACTGCGAGATTCTACTACATTTCTTTTTTCAAAATAGCTGAATTTTCCAGCACTCAGAAGACCCAATCCTTGGCTTAAGAGAAAAGCAAGTAGATCTTTGCCGTTACCAAAAACATTTTTATCCCAACCCTCCGATTACTCGGATGGCCAATCCATTGGGCTCCCAATCAGGGAGCTCTTACACTCCTGCTGCGACTGAAGTCAGCACCAGCGCTGCCACTTACTTAATATTGCTGCTTCAGAATATATAATATAATCTAACCCAAAATTCAACTGTTTCATTTTCCTTCCGGCGAAAGGGACTAATAAAAGGTGCAGCCTGACAAAATGGCCTTGCACGAACACGCGCTACAGCAAGTGCACGAAGGAATCAAAGACACAACAATCATTGCTGAGTATTACATATTGTGATTGTTATTGTTACGTATTGTTTTGTTGGCTGCACAAGAACAGTAGGTTTTCCTCTTAGAAACATAATATCAATTTGTTCGTTATGTTTGAGTTCTGGTCCACCTTGAGAAGGATAATTAAACACAACTGTTTAATAAGGAAAACAAAAATAATACCATGGATTTTACACGAGTAGCCTGGGAATAGAAAACTGCGCTTTTCTGCCAATAGAGTAGAAAATTTACTGTTATGAGTCAAGAAAAACTGGTCGTTTCAATAATACCTGATTCATGCGTTGCTCTTAACTTAATAAATCTTTTTTCATGAAGATAAAATGCCTTCTAAAGTGCACTTTTGAGAATAATGATTATACCAGGTTTTTTATTAGCCAGAAAGACGTGGTGCAGCTCACTCCAGAAGGATTGCAGCTCCAAGGAGCTGAAGTGCCTTACGAGGAGAGGAGAGCTGGCCGGAGAGCAAGCGGCTGGCCAGCAGAATGACAAGCGAGCCCAAAGTTCAAATTAACCTGTATGTGCCCCCTTCTCCACCTGCATTTTTTCATTCTTTTCTGATGAGCTGTGGTTTCTACCTCTAGAGTTCCTTGTCGTGAGTCAGGTTACAGCCTGGCACATAGCGCGGTGCTTCGGAGGAAACGGGAATTATCAGTGCATTTCTCAAGGAGCTGTGAAAGGGGCTGTACAAACACATCTGAAGAAACATTCCTTGAAGAATTTTAATCTCCTGGACTTAACTCGGGTTTGTTTTAAAGAGATTAAAAAGTTCACCATTTATTTTTATTAAATCTTGGCATTCTCTGAACCGGGGAATTTTTATTGTGTACCATCATCCTAAATAAACTTTGGTTTATTGCTTTTTCAAAACATACATAAACCTCATGCGAGTCTCAAAGATTCAGATATGTATCATAAGTCATATCAAAACTAGGCACAACTTCCTCAAAATAGTTCTCTTTCCTCTTACTATTGGCAAATTAATAGAATGAATATAGGTGACTTAATTCAATAGACTTTTTAATTCAACAGGCTTTTTTAAAATCAAGTCTGTGGTTAGACGAAACATCTGATAATTTGAAACAGGCTTTTTTTCTGTGTTTGGAAAAATAATTTCAGAAATACCTCCCCCCTTTTTGCCAAGAGCAGAACAAATATCTTCCTTTCATCTTAGCTTGTAGGTGGTACAATTTCAGCTTGCTATGTTTATCACCATCAGTATTTTCAATTTTCTGTGAAGTTGCTATCAGAATGTACAAGTAAATATATATAAGGTAGTATTTGGAGTACCAGAGGCAACTGGAAGGCAGGTGCTGAACATAAATTTCCCTAAATAACGCATCGCCATGACTATAACAATTAAGAACTCTCCGAGGTCTCATCCGGTGGTCCTGATTAACACAAATGATGGGATAACGGGCCGGGGAATTGCAGCGGGTAACGCTGGCAGCGTCCCTCCGGGCCTTTGCTCGTCTCCAGCGCCCCGCGCTCAGCACGCCGAGCACACCGCAGTGATGCGTGTGTTTTTGATGCTCTATTTGCTTTATTTTGAAGATACTTTACAATGATGGGAAGGCGAAGAACTCCACTGGATGCCCGGTCTGCCTCTTGGCACGGTCCGACGCATCACTAGGACAGCAACCTCCACGCTGGAAGAAATTTGGGAAATTCTTAATCCTAGATACCATTGCGCAGCAACACCTACCCATCCCAAACTTCTTGCCGCCCCTCCACGTGCCAGCCTAAGGGAACGGGAGCGCGCGGGTTCCCCGGGCAGCTCCGGCCTCCGTGGGCTGCCGAGGCGCCGCCCGGTGCCCGCACGGCGGGCCCGGCGAGGCGGGGGCGCCCCGGCACAGCGATGGCGATGCTGCCGTGCGCAGGGCAGGCTGCCGAGGGGCGGGCGGCGGCAGCGGCACAGGCCGGGGCCGGCTCGCTCGTTCCCGGCCCGGCGGCCGCTCAGAGCAGGCAGCCGCTGCCCTGGCGGTGCTGCCCGCCTCGGGCCCCGCCAGCCGCCCCCTGGCACGGCGCGGGGCTCGCCCCGCCGCTCCGCACCTCCGCCCCTGAGGAGAAGGCGGCCCCGCCCGGGCCCCCGGGGCGCCTCAGCGGCGGGAAGCGCCTCCTCCCGCCCCGCACGTCTCGCGTGGTTCATCGAGAACTCGCCTCGCCCCTTTCTTTCTTTCTTTTTTTTTTTTTTTTTTTAAAAAAAAAGGCATTTTTTCCCTCTTCCGGGCCGGGCGGCGCTGACTGCTGGGCCGGCAGCCCAGTGAGCGCGGCGAGGCGGGGCGAGGCCTCCCGCCGCCTCCATCCCTCCCTCCCTCCCGCCTTCCCGCCGCCGCCTCAGCGCCAGCCCGCACAGTCCCGCCCGGCTCCGCACCCCGCCGCCGCCTCCGTGTCTCCCAGCATGGTCATCAAGGTCTACATCGCCTCGTCCTCCGGCTCCACGGCGGTGAGGGGCAAAGTTGCAGCGGGCGGGAGGGCGGCGGCGCGGGGGGCCGGGCGGCGGCGGGCTCCCCTGGGCGCCCCTCAGCGCGGGGGGGGGGCAGCATCCAGCGCTGGTGCGGAGCTGTGCGTGCTGCCGCTGGCCGTCGGGAAGAAAATGTCGTTTCCTTCGTGATTCCACAGCTGGTTCCGTGGCTCGGGCGTGCCGCTCCCGGCCGGGCGTCAGCGGGTCCGAGCCCGCTGCCGTGCCCCTCGGCACCAGCGCCAACAGCCTTCGGGTTTTGCGTTGTTGTTCCTGAAGTTTATTTCTAAACGATGTCGCCCTCGTGTCAGTGTTCCGTTTCGTTAAGTTTGTTATTCCTCTCCGGTCGGATGGTTGAGGGAGGCGGTGGCGGCGTGTCTTGCTGAGTGGGAATACTGGGATCCGCTTCTTGCGCCCCAGTAGGCAGAGCTCGGTCAGGAGACTGTACTTTTCAAAAGAAAAGAGAAATACTGGGGGTTCGTGCCTGGGTTCAGATGTAGCTCGAGGCGGTAGTGTCCTCAGGATCATCTGATTTCCGCTTGATCCGTCTGAAGGATGCTCCGAGCCTAAAATCCAGGGAATTTTGTCGGACTTGCTGTGGATGTGCTGGAGACTGATGAAATGCTAGAGCCTTAGAAGGTGCCAGCTTTTGCAGTTAGTGATCAGGGACTTCACTGCGAGTAGACAGGGTGAGCTGGGGCTGTGCAATGACCCTTCATGTCACTGTTAGGCTGTGTACTCCAGGAGCAGGCTCCCAAACTTTCAGAGGACAGTCTTGTACAGAAGATTAAAAAAAAAACCTCACTGAATTCTCCTTCGGTGGCTGAGTGCAGCCACTGGTCTGTGATCTTCAGCGGATAAAACAGCACGTTGGTGAGCTTTGCTGGTGGTGGCTGTGATGCTGTAACCTCTCGTTTAGCTCTAATGACAGAGGCTGAGCCCTGTAGTGACCAAGTGCAGAAGGCACAGGAGTGTGGACCTTGGGTGTCCCCGCTCTCCCTCTGTCATTTTTGTTACTCTTGATATCGATGCTGACATCGACACGCTGGTGTTGGCCGTGAAAAGCAGATCGTTATCTGATGCTGATCTGGAGAGTGTCTTGAAATCCTGAGTAGTTCTTTCATAACGGAGGTCCAGGGGGATTTCTGCTGGCTTTATGCAAAATGATCATCTGGAAGGAAAGAAGCAGTCATTAGCAAATTGAAAAAGTAATTCTTTCTTTCTAATACAGCTGTTAATAGGTTTCAGGTTGACTGATTCAGTTGCTGTAGATTTTTATCAGTGACCTCTTCATGGCAGTTATTGATTTCTGTCTGTGTGGTGATACTGAGCTCCAGGGGTGCAACCACTGATCTCAATTCTATGTTCTCCTGTTTTTAAATTAGGTTTTTAATTATTAGCTTAGTGGTTTCTGTGATGCTGTCTCGTCCTTGTGTGGGTTGTACACGTTACAAGGCTCAGTTCTGACTTACCGCTGCCTTTTAGGCTCCTTTGTGCATCCTTGACTAGAATTTGAATACAGTGTTGGCGTAGTCTGTTTTTGTGGAATTTGAGCGTAACATGCATGTAATTGCCAGGTTTATGACATATGTGTATATATTCTCATGCCAGCGTCTAAAGCTAGTGCAGCTCAAGGAATCTTGTAAAGAGCAGGACTTGCACATTCTCAGTTTACTGAGTACACCAAGGGTGTTTCTGTTGGCAGGGATCCGCCGAGTACCTCACCGGGTGGCTGTTTTCTTTCTGGTATAAGAATTTTAATCGATGTTTCAACCTAAAGTAAGACAGAGAGGCACCTATCTGGAGGGAGATGTGCTCGATGGGAGTGAGTCATTTTCGTGGGTCTTAACAGGCTTTGCTTGGAGGGCCAGAGGAGCCTTTCTGGGTGCTGAATTTGAAATAACCCACTGGGGGAATGGAAAATCCACATCAGAGAGACGGAACAGAGTCAAAGATTTTTCCAGCAAAGTAACTGAACGGGCCAACATCAGCCCTTTGAGGGCTCTTGCTCCTGCTAAGTGGGCTTTGTACTGTTAGTGACGCCCAGCAGTGTGTTATTTTGGTTTTTAAAAGGCTCATTTGCTTGAGTAGAAGCAAAACAGAAATAAGCATAAAATCTCCTTCTTCCTAGAAAACGACTGCCCCATTTCTGTAAGTTGGTGAAGCTTTTGTGAGACGTCGGAAAGCACCGTCTCCCACTGCAGGGAAAAGGGGTTGAGATGGCTTCACACCTCACAGCCTGGGGCTGTAAGTCTTGGAGGGTGCCTAAATTTTGTGGTCTTTTATTGGCAAAGTCATACTTTGTTATGCAGTATAATTTGCCACATCATAGTATACAAAAAGCTTCCCCAAGGCACTGTTCTCCATAAAGTTTATATTCAGTAGTATGTATTTGTGAGGAAAAAATGCTGTCTGAAGCTCCTGTCTAGGCAAAGGCATTTTGCAAGCATGCTTCAAGGGACTTCTGGTGAAGTCCAGTTAATTCCTGTGTACACACGTCATTCCGAGTCTGGGCGTTACAGAGGAAAGTGTGACGGCTGAGCTGCTCCTTGACAGATTTTTCAGCACAAGGAGTTAGTGCTCTCTGTTAGCTCTGATGGGTTTCACTGGTGGCAAAGTCCTATATTTGTACTCGATCATGGGGTTTACTTTATGCTCTGTATGGTAAAGGTAGAGGTGACTTTGGTTTGGAGTGGTTCGTTGCCATGGTTCTCCTAAGCAGAGATAACTGAGTATCCTGGAAGTTTATAATTAAGGACTCGGTCAAAATATGATGATTGCAGTCTTGGTCTGGCTTCCTGTCTGAATTTCACCCCAGAAATCATAATGTAATAGTTACAGCACCAGTTTCCTGATGTGTTTGGAAATCTTGTATGGCAAGATTCTCTTTAATCTTTCCCAACGTGAATGTGGTACTGGTGAGGCATGGGCTGAGGCAAGGACGCACAGGGGATTGTGATTTGGAAGTGAGCTGTAGACACCAAATGTGAGAATATGCACGCGTAGCTTCTGTCCAGGAGCCTTTCTGCGTGATGTACAGTCAAAGGGAACAGTATTTCTTGGTGTGAGGCTGCGTTGGAGGCTATGAACGTGAAATGACAGGCGCAAACGCCGCAGTCAGAAGCACCCAAGCGTTGACTCCAGCAAGGGCTGTGCAGGCTGCAAGTGATTTGACTGTAGACTTCTAGTCAAATCCTTCGAGAGATGAAAGGCGGAGAGGCCGAAGAGTGATTAGACCCTTACTGCTGGAAGAAAAAGGATACAAGGAGGGAAGAAGCTAAATTGCACAAGTCCAGTCTGTGATTTTCTCCATTGGCGTTGAGGTGTTTTGTTGTTTCTTGGGTAAGAGGTTGCCCCGGCTTTCCTGCAGCACCAGAAGCACTTCCTGAAGGCAGCTGAATTACCAGTTTTATTGATCTCATGTTGAAAGGAGCCAGCTGTTTAAATTCTTCTCGGTCTTACGAGCGTCATTTGTTGCCAACAACTGCACCGGTCTTGACTGTGGACTTTGTCTGAGAGAATCATGTTCATTCATCCGACGTGCCCCCGTGAGCCCCAGGAGTATGGATGAAACCTCGAGACTGTGGTTAGAGAAGTGAAGTGCCAGCACCGGAGATGGTGTGCTGAGCTCTCCCACGTGCCACTGCCAGCACTGCGGGCCGTGGAGGCTGCTGCATCGAATCTCTGGTGTCCAGACCGCTCCTTGGAGCCAGACACCTTGTGTTTGTGGCCTACAGCCTGTGCTTCCATCTCTCTGAGCTCTCCCCACTTGCTTGTTTTGATGGCTGCGTGGGTGGTTTTCCTTCCTCACCTCCTACAGCGACTGCAGACATGGCAGAAATGAGAGATGGTCTCCAGAATCGATGTCAGACTCCCATACTGTGCATCAGACTTGCTGCTGTTTAGGGATGGTTTTAGAGAGAAAGGAAATTTTGGTTTATTTTTTCAATCACAAAGTTAGAGATGTGGGAGGTTTCATGTGGTTTTTGTATTGTTTTCTTGCTTGGGAAAGGATCTAGGTCTTCTCCTCTCCACCCACTGGGAAATGAAGAGGAAAGTGGTCTGTGGTCTGAAGAACAAACGTTTGCTTCTAATTACACGTACGCTTTTCTTTTCCCCCACATAACCCAGTAAGGCACAGGAGCACGTTCTGCTGCTGCTGGGGATATATATCCAGTGGCAAGTGTGTTCTGGAGCGTTACGGGTTGCAACTGAGGGAGAACAGCTTTGGGTAAGAGGAAGGAAATGAGCAGAGTTTTGTGTAACCATCAACTCTTGTCCCTGTCAACAGCTCAGGGCTTTGGGAGGGCTGGTGAAGCCGCTTCATCCTCCTGCAGCAGTCCCAGCAAGGTAATACACGGAGAGATGGAGATTGTACAAAAAAATTTCTGGTTTGCATTGAAATCCCTCTGGGGCCTTTTTGCTCTGCTTATCACAATAAATGCAAATATTGCCATGCTAAGACAAAACGAGCAGAGTCGGCGTGCGTTCTGTTTCCGTGTCGTTTGGCCACTTTGGGGGTTCCGAGCGGCTGAGGCTTGGCGCGGGAGCCGTGCGGCGCAGGGCGGTGGCAGGAGGTGGCTGAGCTGTGCCGAGGCACACGGGTGCTTCTGTGATCAGTGTGCAACAAGCGTGCCTTCTTCTGCGGCGGCGTTCGAGGTGGCAAGTGTGCTGTCAAAGCCCGGATGTGTGTGGTCACGTTTGTCGTTCCGGAAGCCCAGAGCAGTGGCAGTAGACATCCTGGAGCTGCTGATGAATCATAGAATGGTTTGGGTTGGAAGGGACCTCAAAGATCATCCAGTTCTAACCCCCCTGCCATGGGCAGGGACACCCTCCACTACACCAGGTTGCTCAAAGCCTCATCCAACCCGGCCTTGAACACTGCCAGGGATGGGGCAGCCACAGCTTCTCTGGGCAACCTGGTCCAGTGCCTCACCACCTTCAGAGTGAAAAATTTCTTACTTATATCTAATCTAAATCTCCCCTCTTTCAGTTCAAAGCCATTGCCCCTTGTCCTGTCACTATACGCCCTTGGAAAAAGTCCCTCTCCAGCTTTCCTGTAGCCCCTTTAGGTACTGGAAGGCCGCAATAAGATCATCCTGGAGCCTTCTCTTCTCCAGGCTGAATAACCCCAACTCTCTCAGCCTGTCTCCATAGCAGAGGTGCTTCAGCCCTCGGATTATCTTCATGGACCTCTTCTGGACCTGCTCCTGCAGCTCCATGACCTTCTTGTGCTGGGGACTCCAGAGCTGAACACAGTATTCCAGGTGGGGTCTCCCAAGAGCAGAGCAGAGGGGCTGATGAGCTTCCTTCGGTCCGAATGGTGCGGAGTAATCGTGAAGTTCATATCAGAAGAAAGTACTGATATGAATATTTTATAAAGAGTCTTGTAATATGATGCAAGTTTAAGTAAAACCATGTATTAGGGGGAAAATAAGCTGCATCTGTAGTTTTAAAAACAATCTCACAAGCGTATATGTATTTTTGTGATTCTTAGCTCGTGCAGTTTACATACTGTGGGTGAGAACTGACTTGTGAGTAGGCTTAGTATTGATTTTTAAACCCATCTCTTGTGTAAACATAATATGCATGAAGTACTTTTTTGGCTACTCAGTGTTAACCAAACTTAATCTCTCTCGATAAAATGGTATAAATTGTTCTGAATTAGAGCTCTCAGGGTGGAAGACAAAACACGTAACACAAACCTAGCGAGGCAGTTAGCTAGGATGTGTTCCATCTGCTTCGTGGTTGTTTTTTTAAAGTCGTTGTTCCAAACTTTAGATAAGTGAAATATTTTTCTTCAAATATTACATTCGAATTTTTAATGGAGCCAGAGATTAAATTTGCCGCAATTGCTGCGATAGTTTTAATATATCAAAATAAAAAATGTTCTGCTGTGCTGAGATAAAACCAGTTTTTTGACAGCATGAGAAAGATGGGAAGTTGTACTCCCCAGTTAAGGCTGGGAAAGGCTTTTTGCTGAGACTATCTGTAGATTGTCTATGCAGGTGTGACAGTGTTTATTTTGAGATGGTGTATCAGGATTTTGTCTTTCTCCTGCACTGCTTGGGGAGAAAAGGCTGACTTTGGGAAGAAGCTGAATGCCGTCAGCTTGCTTTGCTCGAACCCTGAACCACAGCACTTCTTGAGATACAATCGATACAGTGTCATGCCAGTGCTAAGCACTTGTGCTTTTTTAGTAAATATTTGTAGAGTTTAGCAAGTAACTTTTCTTGTCCTGTGACATTAAAGGTACATTCAGAAAATTCCTATAGAAGTCAGTGAATTGGCATGCGTGTAACAAGCAGAGGATGCCAAAACCAAGAGTCTCTGCAAGGTTATTCCTGTTCCTCCCAGAAGAAGAGGAATTGAGGAGAGAGGAGACAGATGGAAGTAAACAGACACTGATAGATTTCGTCCATTCAAGCTCAAAATGGAACTAAAATATTCTCCTATATGATAAAAAGAAGAGCTCAGGATGCGTCATTGTCGTAGCCGGAGGTTGGTGAGCTCTGCCTTATGTAGCTGTTCCTCATGCTCCTCAACCCTTGAGCTGCTGCCTTGGTGATCTCAGTTCCTGACACTAATCAGTGGTCTGGAAACCCGAGCCAAATCCACAACTTCCATCAATATTATGCTATTCAAGAATGTTCCTACTCAAAGGTGAAAATACAGTGTTAACAACATTTGTTTAACCCCAGCCGTATTCAGGGGAGACCTTCAGTTTATGATTAAATTGAAAGTAGTTTTGTTGGCCAGATATTTAATCAAGAGTTTTAATTATAACGCTTATCTACCATTATTTGTCCCAGAAAAAAGCCTCCCTCCCAGAGCACATCCTGGCCAGGACAGCACCTCCAGCTGACACTTAAGGCCTGTTTTCTGACATTCAGAAGGTGGTAAAGTGAGACCAGAAGAGGTTTGAGTCCCCAGAAGAGGTTTGAGTCCCCAGAAGCAAATGCAAAATGTTAACACCAGACTGTGGACTGACTAAATTTTAGTGCTGTCTGGGTACGGCTGAAGTAGTCTGTGTGTCTGGACTTACAACTCCTTCCCGTTGTAAGGAAGGAGTTCTTCCTCCACCCTGAGAAGGGAATGTGACGATTTGATTCTTTGATTAGCTATCTGAAGTTTAGTTTTGTTTGGGCTCTTCCGTGGGTGAGTACTGCCTTGCTTTAAATCCTAAAGGTGCTCGAGTGTAAAATTTGAACTATTACCTGTCAAGGGACCTATCGCTTGAATTGCTGTGGTGTCAGAGTGAAGAAGGGGCCAAAGGCAGCAGTGGTTTAAAAAAGGATCTTGGAAAAATCTGGATGCTACAAGCCATCTTGTGCCGGACAACTTGATGTTATTCGTTGTTAGTCTCTTTCCCAGTGGATATGTGGACAGAAACAGGACAGGGGGAAGAATCAATACGCTGCTGGAGAAGAAAGCCATGCCTCACAGCTGAGTTACGTGGAGCATATGAATAAGGGTAATCCCATAATATTGAATCCCTGGACTTCCAGAAAGCTTTGAACCAGCTTTGGCCATGTTAATTTTTTTTTTTTTTTTTTTTTTTTTTTTTTTCCCACAAAGAAACTACGCTGCTGTGGAATAAGAGGAAAGATACTTTTTTTCTTTTTGGCTTATATAATTGATTACACACCAGTTATATAAATCAGATAACAATCAAAACTTTGGAATACGTAGGCAGCTTTTGCAATATGCAGAAGTTACGAGGTCCTGCAGAGATCTGTGCTGTACCCTAAGCAAACCGGAGGAAGAGCACGGTGACGAGGCTGTTGGTGAAGTAAGGCTGCACGGTGCGAGAGCAGCCTGCTGTAGCTGTCCCAGCTGGGAAAGTGGGAAGAGACAGCAGTCATCCTGTGCAAGAGTGAAGTCTGAGATGACTGATACTGTTTAGCAGAGAGGTCTTGGAGCTGTGCTAGGTAATTCTACAAAAATATCATATTAGTGATCATAAAAGCAAACAAAATGTCAGGAATTTTCACGGTGGGAGAGAGCAAAGGGGAAAAAACAATACCACTGTATAAATCTGTGGTGCATCTGTATCTGTAATAGACTGGAACAGTTGTCTTTAAACGATATTAAGAAGTTTGAAAAGATGCTGGGTAGGGTGAGGTTAACACTGTATAAGGAACAACCAAATAAGGTAGAATTTTGCAGCTGAGAAAGAGCTGAAAAAAATACGAAAAGCGATAAAATCATGTCAGGCATGGGAGAGCAAATAGGAGGTGATTATTCATAACTTTTCCGATTGCAACAACTGGGGGAGAGCAAGTGAGACTAGCAGGTGGCAGGTTCAGAGTAAATGAAGTACTTTGTTTGACAACATGGAGTTTGATGGAGAAACTCACTGCCAGAGAACGTTGTGTACGGCAAAAATTGCCTGGGCTCAGGAAGCGGTGAGACAGATTAAGGGGGGAAGCCTATTAAGGGCTATTAAACATAATTACTACACCTCTGACTCAAAACTGCATATTATTGGAGTCTGGGAACGTGTAATGTGGTGTACCCTCTGCGCTCAGACTGTCGGCGTGATCTTCCCCGGGATCTGTGGCCGGGGGAGACAGGATATTGGGGCAGACAAGTGTTGGATCTAGCTCAGTAAAGCTGTTCTGTTCTTGGATGGAATTGGCTCTGCTCCCAAAATGATGTTAACAATTTGCATTTAAAAATTTAAGAACATGTTGTCCGGGAAAAACGTCTGATGGAAAAGAATATATGTGTGTGTTTGGGATGTGTTGGTTTGGTTTTAATTCGGCGCTCATTACAATCGCCTGCAATTGTGAAAACACGAGAAGGACACCTCTGGGCATTTAGGTGTAACTAGAAATTTCTTCTGAAATGTAAACGCGTTCTGTATCTGTTTTATATTCAGACATACCAAAGCAACTGGCATCTTACCTCTCTGCTTTGCAAACTCTGAGATGCTGTGAGAGACTGTAGGTATGGGAGGAACTTCTAGTGATATTTGTCCCCTATGTCTTAGAAACCAGAAGGACGAGGTGAAAAGCCAGAAGTTAATACTAATTCTCCTCTTGATTTCCTTCTGAACAACTGCAGTTTGTCCAGGAGCCCAGGACAAGGCTGTGAGAAACGTTGTGTGCAGCTATTTGTTATGCAGGAGCTGCTGACAGGCTCAGAACTTCCTGTTGAGAGACAAACACTGACATCTCAAGGTTTGGACGTGGAGTAAGACTTGGCGTAGGGAAGACTTGCCATTAGATCTCCGATTTTGCACGGAACGAAGTGCACCTTGGGATCCAGATCAGGACTGGGGTGTAAGTAACCAGGGGAATCAGCACGAAGCAAGCGCTGCCAGGTGATCCACAGCCTCTCTGCCCAAGGTGTGTGAAGGAGAGCTTCCAAGAGTGGGCAGGTCTGTTCTCTGTGTCTCATTGCTGGCCACAAGCTCAGCATTTGTTCCATAAGAAACATCAGTGCTTGGTGGTGTGGCCAGCAGGTGACTCCAAAACCAACGTGGTTTTGCAGCATGAGCAGCAGATGTTGACATACATCATGTTTAGACCTAGGTAAGAAGGTGAGTGTATCAGAAACCCCTGCTGCCTCAGGCACAGGTCAAAATAAACTGGCAAAGCCTGATGTGAACAGAAATCAGCCAGCCTCTAGGGAAAATAATAGTAGTTTTCACATAAACCCACGTTTTTATGAGAGTGGTAGTTTCCAGACAGGTTTAAACAGCACATCTGTATTCACCTCATGGCATGAACCTTTGGCTGTGCTCGTGTTGCTGGGAGTTTTGCCATGGACTGTGGCGGGGCAAGACTTCACTCCTTAGGAAACACTCAATGCTGCTTATCCAAGATCATTCCTGTGCATGTCGTAAATGTTCTCGGCCAGAGCAGCAGCTGCAGAGCAACTGGCAGAACGGGAGAGCTCAGTGAATGAATTAAAAATATGGACAGAAATGAAGCTCAAGTGAAGCTGATTTATGCATAATAGATGTAGGATTTATTTTTTTTTTCCCTAGGCGGGAAATACAATATGTGTGAGTAGAAGCAAAAAGATAAAAAGGGGCAGGTTTGCAAGCTTACTTGTTAGTGACTTGATAATCCTGATTAAGAACTCGAAATTCCTTTCCACCCTGTAATGCAGATAAGCAAGTCTCATGGTTCCAGTGGCTAAGTCCATGAAACCTTTGTACTTGAGCAATCTTTTTCTAAATTTGTTTCCTTTCATCGCACTAAAACGTACCAGGAGGCAGCCGTGAGAGCGTCCGTTCCACTCACAGAGACAGGTTGGGGTTGTGCATGCTCTGAAAGGATCGAAGTAGGTCCATAAAGCCATCTCGGGGAATGTTCATCCCAGGAATTTACACCTGTATAAGCTAAGGAGCAGCTGGACAGACAGCTATGTCTTCCGGATAATGATTTGGGACCGAAATTAGCAGCTTGGAAGGTGTTAGGATAGCCATCCCCTCACACTGCCAGCTGTCGAGCATTCAGCTGAGACTGAAGAACATCAGGGGAATGAAGCTATTTTGGCTGCTCGCCCAGGCCTGGAGAACTCCATCCTGTAGCAAATAAACAGCTGGGGGACTTAATCTTTTAAAAACTAAAATGCAGTATGTGTTTGTCTTCGTTTCTGATCATGGTATGCAGATGCTAGCTTGCACGGAGGTGGAAGGAAGCTTGTGGGTTAAAAAAAAAAAAAAAAGAAGCAGATACCAGGGTGACAGGAGTGATCTAAAAAACTTAGAAGAGACAGTGGGGGTTGCGAAGTGGCCTCCAGGTCGTGGCTCTGTCACGACACGTGGCTGCGTGGGCAGCATCCGGATCAGTGCCCTGGGTCCGGAGTGGAAGGTGGTACTTCCCTTTGGGCTGCAGTGAGAATAGCTTGTTGATAAGGACCTTACTGTGCTGGGAAATGGCCTGGTTTTTTTAAATTCCTGTAAAGAGTGAGTTCGGGATATCTCCTGGGAAGTCCTCTCCAGAGCAAGCCCCCAGGCGTTGGCCCTCCTGGCTAGCACAAGCAGAAGTTGGCCAACTCCTGTATTGCTTCGGCAACTGAAAGAATTAGAAACTGCCATGTGGCCAATTCTGGTGAGCTTTCTATTTATCTCCCTCTCTGCCTCCCCTCAGAGACACAGTTTCTGAAGTTACAGCATTTTGTCCAAGTCTGCACTGAAATAGAGAGGGGACCTGGGGCCCCCAGGGTGATAGGCACTCGAAATGTTGCCCAGGCAAATTAACTAGGCAGAACGTTGGTGCCCATACAAACTGTCGTTTGCTCAATCCTTCATCTCCAGGACACTTTCCTGCGGCTGTGCCGACCTGCTGTTCTGTCTCAGTACAGCCTAACCCTTTTTGGAAAGAGGAGGATAATTTGTATTTAATTCATAGCTTTTCTCTGAATCCCCTCTTCCTTTGTATTATGATATTTAGGTACTTTGGTTCAGGGGGGAAAAAAAAAAGCTTCCTTCTCTTGAAAAATTTATTTGGTTTAGTTTTAGAATAGCAGTCATCAAAAAGACTTTTTTGCTAAACAATATCTGTGTTATAAGAGTTCTTGGAAGATAGAAAGTAATACAGAACAGAAGCACCTGGATTTAAAATAGGATCCCTGAGGTCATATTATATTTCTTCTTGAAGTAGTTTTTTTTATTTAAACATAATAAATGCCTGAGAGTGTAAAGGCAGTGAAACAACAATTAATGCTGTAAACTTTTAGTCTTGGCAGTTAATTTAGTCTCTCTGTGTGCTAAACCATACAGGAAATAAACCTTCTTTTTGTTGCGAACCACAGGAGCCTCATGTGATACTTGTCTGTGTCAGCTCTCATCAGGCCAACAAAACAAAAAGTGTTTTTCCCTTCTACTCTCTTTGCCATCCAGGGCTCCTCCTCGCCAGGGTAAATCCACAGATTCTGAAAAAGAATTCTACATTAGCAGCTGTTTCAGTAAAGCCCCCAAACCATGGCCTTCTGCAGTCCGTGGTGCGGGCTGATCTTCTTGGGCTGCTTTGCCAGTAAATACTGGCCAAGTGCTGTGGAGACTGGAGTTCCAGGGTGGAACGAGGTGGGACCTGTGCTGTTTTGTTTTAACTGACATAACATGACAGCCACCATTTTTCCCAGGGTGTGTTTGCTGCCAGATTGCGTGGACTGCTGAGACTTGTCCTGAAGCCTTCTATGACAATGAAGAAAAAGGAGGAATAATTCTTCTGGCTTTCAGAGAGAGACTGGCTGGAAAAACAGACTCAGAACCTGACAGTGGTGGTGAGGTCCAGTCCAGACTTTGAGGACTAAAGCCCTTTTTAAAGCTTTTAGAGTAAGTAGTCAGATTTTCAGTGGCACCCTCGGTGCCTTTTCCCCCTGTTTTTCTCAGCCACGTGGAGAACTTTCGAATGTCTAGAAATATGTCATATTCCAGAAAGTCTTCTGCATCTCATGTGATACTGAACCTGATTATCTGGTTGGAGATAAATGCTGTATGTTAAATTGCATTACAGTCAGTGCATAAAGCCTGTCTATAAGACTGGGCTGCAGAGTAATTTATACTGTTTGTAGAAACAGCCAGAAATGATCTCTAATCCAAATAACACAGTATACAAGCAGTGATTTGAAAAATAATTCTTTCTGCCAACTAAGAGCTTAGGAAAGGAAGCTCTGAGAGGCAAAGGGTGCATTCAAATCGTTCAAGGAGTCTGTGACAGGGCTAGGTTAGACTTGAAAACTTTTTTTCTTCTGCATAGCAAAAGCTCCTGTTTGCCAAGACTGTTTTGTGCCTCTGATAAGACAGTACAGCAGAGGGACTATAAGGCGAGATGCTGAGGCTGTGGAGACACTGGCGATGCACTGAACAGTCATGCCAGGAGAAGAGGCTGCTGCTGGAGGCTGCTCTCTGCTCAGGTCCTCTCCCAGTTGCCCACTGAGCATCCCAGGGCCAAAGGGACTCTTTACCTTCTGTCACAGCTGACCTGACTGGCACTGCCTGGAAAACAGGACCCGAAGTGGTGACAGGGAGCCCGTGTGCTGGCTGTGGGTGTGGAGCAGGGTGGCTGTGGGGCCGCTCCCAGGCCAGGCAGTGGTGGGATGACATCGCCTCCCTGCGGGGGTGGACCAGGTGCAGGCACTGAGCACTGGCACTAGCCCCGACGGCTCTGTGGGTGTACAAGTGGGAACGTTGTAGATGCCCCATCCCTGGAAGTGTTCAGTGCCAGGTTGGATGGGGCTTTGGGCAACCTGGTGTAGTGGAGGGTGCCCCTGCCCATGGCAGGGGGGTTGGAACTGGATGATCTTTGAGGTCCCTTCCAACCCAAACCATTCCATGATTCTATGATTCACGAGGTTTCTATTCTGCCCAAGTTGTGCCGGACAACTAACTCTGTGAACGTCAGCAGTGATTAATGAGGGAAAGTTCAGAAGCTGTGACAACAGATTTGTTGATAGATTTCTGCTTTCCTGCTAACCATAAACCTTGCTCAAATAAGTGGAGTCGCTGGAGATGCTCAGGCCAATACAACATTCATTCCGGACCCTGGGACAGTTTTTGTTAAGCAGGTGCTGGCGTTTGCACTTCCTTCTCCTGGGAAGTCTTGGAAACCTTGATTATCCCTGGAAGGTAATACAATGTGCCTTTGGTTCCTTCGTCTGCTTTTCCTGCCATTCCCATGTTTGTGTTGTTCAGGAGGTGTGTTAGTTTTATACTGGTTTTTAGGAGGAGCGAATCTGTTTGTTTTTATTTAACCCTGCACAGGGTTTGGGTGCTGCAACTGGGCACCCGTTAGACATCCAGGGAATACAGCCTGCCAAGCTCCAAGTCTGCTGCAGAAAACAACTGTGCGTAATGAATGAGGAGTTCATATTCTGCTGCTCCTTGTGCTTTGCTAACGGATAACCGAGATAATGGAGCCTGTATTCCTGCAGTAGGAAGCTGTCTCTCTGTTGGTTTTGGACCAAACGAGCAGTTTTCAGGCTTATGAAAGTCAAATGCCACCAAATTGACTTAGAAAATTGCCAGGGGTCAATTTATTTAGTATTGTAGCGGTGATATTTTCCTTTTGATTAGGACAGTTCTGGGTGCTGCAGTGGTTTGTGGATGGTGTCAGGGCATGTGGTTAAAGCTATGGCTTTGCAAGACATCCGTGTTTCTTTATGTGCTCTTCTAAAGGAAGATAAGGGGAGGTTTTGGTCGGGAAGCTTCATTTTGCAAGATCCATTTATTTTGGCTAACTGCAGTAGTGTGGTCACAAAAGAAACTAGAAGAAATCCTGCTATGTGAATATTTGCAGTTGCAAATCTTTCCGTTTACTGAACGGAGCAAAGGTCCAAGACAGGAATGGCCTGAGGCCATGGTTTGATACATGCTTTCAGTTGGTGTTGCTGCTGGAAGCAGTCCTGCAGAGGCTGGAGACAAGCCTTTGGAGTTCAAGGAGACAGTCTCTTTCCGTAACACTGATTTACTCAGGTTGAATGTTTAAGATCCCAGCAATGAGCTGTGCTTCCCTGGCAGTCCCTCCTGGAAAACCATCGCTGGAGGAGGTGAGGTCTGGGAGCAGCCTGGGCAGAGCCCTTGTGTGAGGATGGGCAGGCGTTTGGTGCTGGAGACACACGAGGCTGCTTCAGGTGCAAAGTTCATCCTTAGTCAAACAGGGCTCCTGGTGGGGCTGTTTGCAGAAATCACATGCAGGGAAGGGAGAGTCACGCTGCTGTCACTCCTGGGGCCACTGGTGGGGGCCTGAGCAGAGAGTTAAACAGCAGTCGGGCATCCCCCATGTTCTAAATCAAGCACAGATCCTTCCTCTTGAGAGAGGATGAGTGTAAGTGTGACACCTCTCCAGATCTGAAACACCTCGCCCAGCACAATGAGTTAATCCATGTTGGTGATAAAACCTGGAAATGATGTTTTGTGTTACTTCTTTTTTCTAGTCTTTTAACAGGCAGTGGCTGCTATGGAGAAGAGCGCTGGCATCCTGGCTTCTGCATCACTTTGGTTTGGCAATAGTGACTCTTTTTAAGCACTCTACAGAATTAATACAAGCCTCTAACGCAGACAGTATGCAAAGTGGTACTTTTCCACATTGTCTTCAGGTGTTGCTGATGATAAGATGTTCTGCGTTAGAAACCTGGTAGCACCACAATAGCCCTTGACAAGCAGGTACAAAAGGATGAATGGATTCATCCCCTCGCTCCCCCAGCGCTGGGATATTATTTGTTAGGAGACTTAAGCTGTGATAATATTTTGATCCTTAAGGTACCTTCATAGAAAGTAAACTTTAAACACATTAAAAAGTAATCAAGCCATCGTTAGGCAGTGCTGCCACTGCTGTTTGCCAGAAGCTGAGAAGATATAAATAAGGAAATGTTGCTTGTCCTCATACTTGACTAATGGGTAAAGGAATCTGCTTTTGGCCACTGCTGGAGGAAAGTAGCTAAACAGACATTCGGTTCGATGCAGCAAGTCACTTCTGACCTATTTATGGCCTTTTAGTGTCTTCTTATTAGAAGTGACTGTAATCGAGCTTCGGTAGAATTGGCTGTATTGCATGTCTGACACGAAACTAGCGACGTGGTGAACTTCTTACACATTTGCTTCTGTCAACTGCTGGTGTGATTATGCCCACAACATGCTTAAGGGCTTGCTTAATGTACTCCAGCCTAGAGTTTTGCTAGCAGATGTCTACTTTTGTAGATACCAAGTGACAAATACCCCAAATCACCGCGCAGCGTAACTGTGAAGAGCCTTTGGAATCCTATTTCTGAGCAGTTTCTTTCCCTGACTATTCAGCTCGTGTTGCACACTGCTCACAGCACTGTGTTTACACCTCCATCGAAGTGGTGTGACACTGAGCACGCACCTGGATCTCCCCTGGATAAGAAAGCCCTCTTGAGAAATGGTCCTGTGTGCATCCAAGGGTGCTGGAAACCAGGCATTAGTGGTATTTACAGCGTTACCTTTCCTAAATGTGTATCATACTTACGTGGCACAGGAGTCCTTGCCTTGAGCATACACAGCGTGTGCTGTCCTGCACGTACGTGGTGCCAAGGCCCCATCCAGCCTGGTGCTGAGCATTCGGCACTGTTTCACAATGTGAGCTGCTGTGTCTGGTGTTCTTCTGAGCTTCTGAACAGAATTAGGCTGAGGTTAGTTCTCTAATTAGTATCCTCCAAGTGATGATTACGTTCCTTTGTTCTTTACTTGGGAGCAACAGGGAGAAGGTTTCTTGTTTTTTCTGAACTAATTCCTTGAACTTCTACAGCAAGTCAGCGACGTAGCAATCAGGTACCTGCTCACGGGCGGCTTTCCTGGGCTGTGCCAAACTGGGGAGCCAGCCTCTGTTACTGGCTGAACTTCCCAAAGCAGGCTGAGGGGACTAAAAGCCAAACTCCCACTGGGGGGTTTATTCGCTTTGCAGTCTGTGGCAAAGAGTAAATAAAAGTGAGTGGGAGTTGGGTCCATAAGGGCCTTGGTCTCCGCTGAGAATCCTGATCCCCAGGACTTTAGCATGTGGAGGTGGCTTTAACTTTCATCTCTAGTTCTTCTGGTAGGAGAAAACGTGTTGAATGCACTGGGATCTTTTGACTTGGGTTTTGCTGATGTGGGATTTAACAAATGTTTAGGCCTTGGGTTATTGAATGAGTGCACTTACAATGGCATTATAATCCATAAGAGAAGCTTTTATTTCTGTTCTCATGAATCAGCTTTTCCATTTATGTAACTTTCTACAGTTTCTGGAGCAAGTTTTGGTCTTGTTTTGGGAAGTACAGACTTTGTCCTTTGTTCTAGCTATACTCTTGGCTTGTGCTGCAAAATCTGATGTGTGGTATGGTACCTTATGCCTGGATAATGCCCCGTTGCAGACAGACCACGTGCTTCCAGATGTGATGCAACCTCCAGGTTAGGTTGCAAAAACCTCTCAGTTGCCTGGATTTTTCCCCCAGCCTTGCTGTTGAGTGGTGGTCCTTTTGCATCCTTTCACCTCAGGACTTTTTCCTGCTTTTAAAAATTGTCTTCCAGAACAGCACATGAGAAAGGGGAACTGGCTGCTGCTGGAGCCCATTCCCTCCTGCCCTGCATCTCGGGCTGGCACGTGGTGCTAATGCAGCCCAGGGTCGGTGGGTGCCCAGTGGCGAGAACCACGTCCAGATAAACAACTTTTAAGCTGTTGGGGGCAAACCACATCAAGAGAGGGCTGCTGTAGTAGCTATGCAGGATACGTATTGATATGCCATGGGCTTTCCCAAAGGGCTCTGGAGGGAGAGAGTAAGTACATATGGAGCCCATCTGGACACTGCCTAATTTCTGGAGGGGGGAGGCGGGGGGAAAAGCAGCACAAGTACAGTGTGAGCTTCTCCTGCCTCCTGTGGTTGATTTAGGTCACATAAGTTCATGGAGGTTTTGCTGTATTTGTGCTCAATCTCATTCCTTACAGACCGGAAACCAAGCACTGGGAGAGAGAATGATGACATTACTACGTGTAATGCTCAGCTTAAAATAGCCAGAACAAAGAAGTGGTTTGAGTTCTGTAATGATAATTGCCCAGACCTAAAAATAGGTAGATGTTCCAGCAGGCAAAGAGAAGTAAGAGTGGGACGCGGATTGCTGGGAGACACCTGAGAGACAGCCTGCAAAGCTCGGATCAAGCTGGTCATTGCTGTAGGTGCTGAGGAGTTTCCCACCCTTTGCCCGCCATTTACAGTGGATGGTGGCCACCAGCACCACCAGAACTGGCACCTCTGAGTTTGAAGCTAATATAGGGGGTGAGGGTGATACATCTGGCTTGTTCGTATGAATAAATACAACAAAAACACTTTACAGAAAAAACTAGCTCCAGTGAAAACAGAGAAAACTGATGGAGGCCAGGACCAAGCCTGTCTCCGAAGGGAGTCCTGCTGTAGTGTCTTGGGGGTGGAGAACAAGCTTGGGGGGGCCACCAGGAATCCACGACATTTAAATGCATAGCTGAGCTGCCACGCTGCTCAACTCCTACAGATTGTGTTGTACTGGAAGGCGAAATTACAAATCTTTTGCAGCTAATTTGCAACTATTAGCTGCTGCATTAGCAACTTGCATGAAGAAGGCATTATTATTTTAGAAATTAGATGAGAAAGGCAAAAAAAAACAAAGCGCCCAACTTTTTTTTCACTTCCAAAAAGTAGCTGTGAATAGCTATAGTGTTAGCCAGCCACAGCAGCAGGGGTGGTCCGGTCCTAAAGTCACTGCCACTGAAAAGAAACACTGCTGCCAATGGACACGTTTGGCTTTATTTCTCTTTGCCTCACCAGTTGACTTCTTGGGCTGCGTGGCACAGCCCCTGCACTACCCCCAGGGGCAGGAGCGATGCCCAGCTGGTGTTTTACCCGGCTGGTTTGCTTTGCACGGGCTCGGGGGGTGCAGTGGGAGCAGGCTGGGGCGCGGAGCGCCGCTCAGCCTGCGGGATGCTCTGCACCAGTT
This sequence comes from Tauraco erythrolophus, assembly GCF_009769465.1. NCBI lineage: Eukaryota > Metazoa > Chordata > Aves > Musophagiformes > Musophagidae > Tauraco > Tauraco erythrolophus. The sequence continues at coordinate 2,084,658 of NC_141477.1, forward strand.
AATTTGTCTTGGCAGCAGGACAGCATTCCTCCTCCTGCCCCGCTCCCGCCAAGGAAAACCACTTTCTGGGTGTTTTCACCTTGGCTGCAGGGAGCAAAAGGATGGCGCTGCTGGCTGCCACCGGAGCTTGCTGAAGATTCCTGATGCTGTGCTTTTCCCGTTTGCTGTTTAAATTCGAGCTAACCAGTCTTCAAAAGGTGCCGAACCTTTTGAAGAACTGGTGGTTTTAAGTCTGGCTACAAACAGCAGCATCATCTGGGGATTCGAAGTTTTTCGCTGTTCTGCACAAAGCAGATGTACCCTGTGATTTACAGAATTGCCCTCCTCCCAGTGAAACTGCGTGTTTGGAATCATCGCTGGCTTAAAATGCAGCCGCTTTAAAGCTGTAGTTGCTTTTCCTTACCTAGAACCCTGAAGGCTGAAATTGGAAACGGTGAAAAACCTTTTAAAGCTGATTTTGTCTTTAAATTGAGAAGTGTGCGGGATCTGGATCTGCCGGAAGGTGTCGATTCTGTGTTCTCCTGGTGCTGGCTCGTGGCTGCGAGGTCGGGAGAGGCAGCTCAGGCCACGAGTCCAGCAGGAGCTGGTTGCTATAAGCAATGATACAAGCATGGCTGGGAGCTTTATAGGAAATCTCTTGGAAGTTCTTTTAAATCCTCCCAACAATGTGTGAGCCATTTCATTGCCTCTTTGAGAGGGTAAAACCCAACCCAGAGAACGCCCGGTGCCAAGTGCCAGAACGGCACCGGGAATTTTGTTGTGTGATCAAAACAGGAGCTCTCAAACTGTAAACTCACTTCAGGTTCCAATGGTCTGTAAATAGATCTCTAAAACATGTCTATTGTCCAACAAGGAATTTATTTATAAACTGAAAAAATAACAAGACTTAAACCCAGAACCCCCTCTTGGCCAGCTGTGCAAACTGGACTGTTCTTTTGTGTGTGTATGCCTGTGTATACCAAATAAGACAGAAACTTCTTTGAAGTTAATTTCAATAAAATATTTAAAACAACTGTTTCCTTGCAGCGGGGTAGTGCTAAGAGAGGCTGGCTGTTGGACAGCCAGTTTACAGTCCTGGCTGGAGCTGGGCATGGAGCATTGCCTGCTCTCTGGACCGAAGTCCTGCAGCATCCCCCCACCTCCTTTCTGTTTGTTATCTTTTCATTGATTCCTTTTTTTGTGTGTGTGTGTTTTGTTTAGTTTTGTTTTTTCAATGACTAAAGATTTGGAGGATAAAACAACTACTGAGCCCGAAATGCTGCAGCATTTTCTGGAAAGTTTTCTTCCCACTTCGGGCACTGCGGTTTGTTGGAAAATGTCACCCACCTCGACTCTTGACATGTTTGATGTGGTTTCTCTTCCATTCCTGATGTCATCCACTGGTGCAAGTTAGATGTTAGAACAGTAAATTTCACTTCTGGTGGGTATTCAAGTGAGGGACAATAAATTCGTAGTTCTAAACTGCTCATTTTCATAATGTTATTCTGTGCACATGCTCTGTTGAAAGCTTAATGTTTCGTGATTGGCTTGTAACTGGGAGGGAAGAGAATCTTGATAATCTTTTTTTTTAAAAAAAAATGTCTGCTGGAAGCATCAGCTTTAGCCAGTGTGGATTTTGTATGCAGAAGATTACAGCTCAGTGGTGAGACTTCGCTTAACTGCCACTAACTTGCCATAAAACTATTTCTGTCTCTGGAACGGACACTGAAAGCCAAAACCAAGTGAAAATAGATTCATTTGATTAAATGTTTCCTCTCAACATTATCTTAGGAATGTGAGCGAAAAGCGTACCGTTTCCACTCAACCTGAGTAATTTTAGCTGTTTTCCCACCAGAACGCCCCGAGAAGCGGGAGTTCAGTGTGTTCAGGCTAAGAAACCAGGCGTGTGTTTCTGGGGGTGGGGGGTGAAGCCATCTGTGGGCAAAACTGGCTGTCACCAGGGCATTGAGGAACTTGGTTTAGGGACCCTGACAGTGCAGGGTGAACGGTTGGACTCGATGACCTTGAGGGTCTCTTCCAACCAAATGGTTCGATGATTCTTGTTTCCCCACGCAGGGCAGTGGTGAGCTCCGGCAGGATACGGCCCTTCCTCTCGGCAATACTGACTTCTGCTGCTCCCCACGCCGACCTCCTTCTGTCCCTCTGTCTCCATCCCACCTCCATGGGATTCTGCCCCATCTCCATCCATCCATTTTGCTCTGTCCAACCTACTCCTGCCTGCAGCCTCTTTCCTTCCTTGCAGTTGTCTACCCATCCCTGTCCGTGATTTCTCTGTCATTCCTGTGTTTTTGTGTCTATCCATGAGTCCTGCCTCACCAACACCAGTCGCCCAGCCTTGGCACCCTGCCGCAGCAGCGTTGCCCTCAGCTCCGCGGCTCCTGCGCTGACTGTGTCCACATTCCCAGCTCTCTGCTGGTGCTCCCTGCCCTGGAAACGTGTCAGGAGCACTCCGTATAACCAAGGATTTGGGGGTTGGCACACTGCAGTTAGTGGCAGCGAACAGGCCAAACAGCTTTAGACATGACATCAGTTTGCGTACGGCGAGGTGCGGTGTCTGGAAAGATGCTGGCCAGTGGCCATGCCCGGTTTGGGCGTCTGGGAGAGGTTTTCTTGGGAAGCAAGTGCTGCGTGTTGACAGGCACATCCTGAAGGAAGGCTCCTCGCTCCTTCCCAAACATGGGCAGCAGGAACCATCTTCCAGGCTCTTGTCCTGAGGACAGCGTGTGCCCTTTCCAGTAAGACAAAACACCCTGAAGCAGCAGCAGGCGTCTCTTGCTCTATTTTAGGCACTTCCTGTGGTATTCCAGTGCCTGAGATGAAGAGAAGTTTTCTAAATAAAATCCCATAAAATAATGCCATCTGGCAGCTCGGTGTCTGTTCTGCCCAGCGGTTGGTGCCATGTTTCTCTGGAGCATTTAATGTGTAAGTGCTTGTCACCTTGGTTGGAAGACTTGTCTGAGGAGCTGGGAGGAGGATGTCACCTCTTAATCATCATTTTTGTTTTCTGTTTAGCCAGAAAACTAGGGTTTCAAACCAATATTACTCATGCGTCAGCACCAGCTCCTTGGTTTTCCATGCAGTTCTCCAGAGAATTCCTTCCCCTGACCACAGACAGACAGAGAGTGGCGCAGAGATCAGGCTGCTCTGCTTGCCTGTCCCACGGTGCCTTTTCTAGCAGAATAAATTCCCAGCTTTGCCAGCTCTTTGTAAAGAAGCAGAGAGGGTTACCTGCTCTGATAGCCCTTCGGAGCTGTGGTCATGAACTTGGGAGCTGGATGCGCTCCCTGTAGCTGAAAAAACATCCCAGAGAGCGTCCTTGCTCCAGTGAGCTGGGAGGGTGAGTGAACACGGAGCAAAACAGGGACGTGACAGTGTACAGCGAGGTGTTTGGCGTGTGTATGTCAAAAGGAAAACGCTTTTGAAGTTCATCATGTGAAATAACAGCAGCACGGGGCAGCCAGAGGCATTTTCTTCGTTAACGTGAAGCATCTCACGGGCTGAGACATCCAGCCCCGTTGGACTGGGTGCTGCAGAAAAGGTTGGAAATGCGGAGGCTGCCTCCAAAGGGGTTGCACTGTGAGCCCAAGCTGAGCTGCCGTGAGGAATGTGGGGATGTGTGTAAGGCTAGGAGGTGATCTCAGTAAAAATGATTTAAAAAATAAAGAGATTACTCAGGAGATCGAAATGCTAATTCCTGTCAAACACAGAGCTCTTGTTTTATGTGGCAGGATGTATAGATTGTGTAAAAACTTGGTTTTCCTTTTTTTTTTTTTTTTCCTCCCTCGGACATCTCAAAGTGTGTTCTCACTGAGCAGTAGATTTCGTACAAGTTAAGGACCTAAGACTAAGGAAAATGGGCTGGATCTGTAATTTGGAAGTGGTGGGAAATGGTTAATTAAAATATAACTGGTTCCGTGAAAAAAATTTCCACTTATTCAGTGTATCGCTATAGATACTGACCACTGGCAGAGGAGTTTACAATTACAAAGACCTCTCCCTTATTTTAGTCCTACAGAATATTCATGAAGGAAGTGATTGCCTTTTTTTACCCTGAGCTGTATGACATAGAATCATAGAATCCCAGAATGGTTTGGGTTGGAAGGGACCTCAAAGATCATCCAGTTCCAACCCCCCTGCCATGGGCAGGGACACCCTCCACTACACCAGGTTGCCCAAAGCCTCATGCAGCCTGGCCTGGAACACTTCCAGGGATGGGGCAGCCACAGCTTCTCTGGGCAACCTGTTCCAGTGCCTCACCGCCCTCAGAGGGAAGAATTTCTTCCTTAGATCCCTCCGACATCTCCCCTCTTTCAGTTTAAAGCCATTGTCCCTTGTCCTGTCACTACACACCCTTGTAAAAAGCCCCTCTCCAGCTTTCCTGTAGCCCCTTTAGGTACTGGAAGGCTGCAATAAGATCACCCCGGAGCCTTCTCTTCTCCAGGCTGAACAGCCCCAACTCTCCCAGCCTGTCTCCATAGCAGAGGTGCTCCAGCCCTCGGATCATCTTCGTGGCCTCCCCTGGACCCGCTCCAGCAGGGTCACTTCCAGGGGAAGCTCCTGCTTCCTCCGTCGGGAGAGCAGGGTTGGTCACTTCGCGCTACAGGGAGCTAGATGCAGAGGGAGACCTATCGATCCCGGTTTTTTTAAAACCAAACCACCCCACCCGAGGTCTATTTCAGCCTGGGCTGGTTCCACATCTCGCGTTGTGGCACAGCCAGCCGCCGTGGCTCCGATGGAGCTGCTAGAGCGTGCCGATGGATGCTTGCACTGGATGCACAGCAGCCTCCTCTTTGGAGACGCCGGATGCTGCTCTCCCAACCGCTCCCTTCTGGAACCTCGCAGCCTCCCTGCAGCTCCCGGCCTGGCTCCGTGCCCGTGGGCGCGGGGCCGTGCGAGCCGGGGGCGCGGGCTCCATATTTGGCTCTCGGCTGGCGGTGCCCTGACCCCGCGCCGGGAGCTGCCGGCTTTTCCCTCGCCGTATATGGAGAGGCTGCTCCGGGAAGCTGCTGGCTGACCTGAATTAGCAGCTCTGCAACATCTGTACGCAGCGCTGCTTTGGGTGCACTGAGCTGGCTGGGTTAAAGCCAGGCCTTGGACTGCTTTTGGAGTGAAGGGAATGATTTGAAGGGAACAAACTTCCTGATAGATCCCATTTTTTATTGTTTGCCAGGATGCACGTGGTTATAATTTCCTTTGTGGTGGTAAAGTCATGCAGAGGAAGAACAGAGCATAAGTAGAACATCTCTGTATCAAGAAGTCAACAATTCATATATGACAGCAATAAAAACCACCTTTCCAGTAAAAAGCCAGCAGAGTTTGCCACAGAGATGCTACTTTTCCCGTGAGTGCTGTGGGAGCGTGCAGGGGCCGGGCTGCATCAGGTGTGGGATCTCATCCAGCCTGTGCAGCCAGCCCCCGGGATGTCTCCTTGAGACGACCAAGGATGGGGATGTGAGGTCGCAGCTCTTGACAAACCATACCTGCCGTTGCTGAAATGTAGCAGAAGAGGGTTTTTTTTTTGTCCAAGGAAACAGGAGCCAAAATTACTTTGGGATCTCACTGTTAACAATGACTCGATGAGACCTCTGTAGGGAAGTTCCCATGGCGAGGTGCGTGGCGTACGTGAGGAGGACAAAAACCGGGGCTCTGAGAAGGGTGCGTTCAGCCTGTGCTTCCAGGGGCACGAAGGAAGGAGGTTGTACCTCATATTTCCCTCCAGCGAACTTCACTGCACCTGAAAAAACAGCGTTCCTCCGAGTTAATCGGGAAGCCTGGCCAACACAGTCCCTGCAAGGGGGCTGCTTGCACCTCTGCTTTTGGTTGGAGGCCTTCAAGGTTCACAGCATTCACACGTGTGGAGGGACAGTGCCTTTAGACTTAAGCCTGTTCGATTATACAGGAGCCAAGTCAAGGCTCAGATACAACTCTTCAGAGGATACTTTTTTATTCTGACAATTTTCTTACCGCTTCCATTTTCAACCTGTTTTGCACCCCCGTGTTTCTGCATTGAACCCTGGAATTGCATAATCGGCCGCAGAAAAAATGACCTGATTGATTTTGTTTGCTTTCTCTCTCCCCTGCTCTTTTGGGACAGATTAAAAAGCAGCAACAAGATGTGTTAGGCTTCTTGGAAGCCAACAAAATCGAATTTGAGGAAAAGGATATCGCCGCCAATGAGGAGAATCGGAAATGGATGCGCGAGAACGTCCCTGAAGACAGCCGGCCAGCGAGTGGGAACCCCCTGCCGCCCCGGCTCTTCAACGACAGCCGGTACCTCGGGGTAAGGAATGGCTCCGGGTCTCCATGTCTTAGAATCATAGAATCATAGAATGGTTTGGGTTGGAAGAGACCTAAAGATCATCCAGTTCCAGCCCCCCTGCCATGGGCAGGGGCACCCTCCACCACACCAGGTTGCCCAAAGCCCCATCCAACCTGGCCTTGAACACCTCCAGGGATGGGGCAGCCACAACTTCTCTGGGCAACCTGTGCCAGTGCCTCACCGCCCTCAGAGGGAAGAATTTCTTCCTTATATCCAATCTAAATCTCCCCTCTTTCAGTTTAAATCCATTGCCCCTTGTCCTATCACTACACACCCTTGTAAAAAGCCCCTCTCCAGCTTTCCTGTAGCCCCTTTAGGTACTGGAAGGCTGCAATAAGATCACCCTGGAGCCTTCTCTTCTCCAGGCTGAACAGCCCCAACTCTCTCAGCCTGCCTTTGTAGGAGAGGTGCTCCAGCCCTGGGATCATCTTCACGGCCTCCTCTGGACCCACTCCAGCAGCTCCCTGTCCTTCTTGTGTTGGGGACACCAGAGCTGAACACAGCGTTCCAGGTGGGGTCTCCCGAGAGCAGAGCAGAGGGGCAGAATCCCCTCCCACGACCTGCTGGCCACGCTGCTCTGGGTGCAGCCCAGGACACGGTTGGCTTTCTGGGCTGCCAGCACAGACAGCACAGCGCTGTCTTCTTGTCCCAGTCCTCTTACTTGCTGCCATGGTCTGAGCTTCACTGTGGTGACCAGCAAAGGAGGATTCGGCCAGCTGTATGGGTGTGGGAGGTGTTAGATGTTTACCCCTTCTCTTGGGCTTTGCATAATAATTGATCATCGAATATTCCAGTTCCACCATAGAGGAGAGATTAAAATTTGGACCTCCTGATTCACACATCGTTGTGCTGCTTACTGGAATGAGCCTACCACCACCTTGCAGTGTTTATATATTTTTTTTTTCCCCCTGTGGATTTTTTCCCCTTTTATGGCTCTGAAAGTTTACAGGGGTTTTTAATTCTCGTTTTCACCATGAGTGTGAACTAACACTTCACAGAAATCTGGCACTGTTGCACCAACCCTATGTTGTGTAGCAAGTTCAGAGATCTGTTCTGCCTACGTGGGGTTTGCCAGTATGTGTGGATCCCAGATCGCTCCCTAGTCTGCAATCTTCCAAAATAACTGCTGAGACAGAGTGATGTCTGCCATGATCACACACTGGTTTTCTGATCCTTCCTGGCATCAGTTTTTGTGCACCGCTTGCAAAACGAAGGCTGTTGCGGTCCACTTACTCCATGCCTTGACCAGATTAAAACTCATGTTGCAAATACAATTCCTGCTTGGAATTATTTTAATGCTTGATCAAAAGTAAGTTGCCCTGCAGCACTTGTACTCAGCAGGCCATGCTTGAATGATTATTAGATTAACTGTTAATTTTATTTTTAAAACTTAATATCTTCTGAGAAGAGCTCACAATGTGCATTCCTCTGGTGCTGTGTGATGGTTTCCAAATCGTTTTTGCAGTCTGATTCTGACCTGCAAGGTCTGTAAGTCAGAACCTGCCATTTCTGGACCTTTGTGAGGTGATTCTGTGGCCACTGAAAGAAATTATTCTCAATGCACCAGGAATTTTTCTTCCTTGTAATAAAAGCAGAGCTTGAAACTATCCACAGTGAGCTAGTGTACCACTTGGCTCTCAAAATTCTACTGACTGTGGTAGTAACATGGAAAAAAATTAGTTTGGAGTGGCAAAGGTAATGATCCATAGTTGTCTGCAGCTGAAAGCTGAGAAGGGGCTACTCACAAAGAGCTGAAAATCTCTGTTCAGTTACTCTTTAAAAACAAACAAAAAAGAGGTAAATATTTCTATAGCAGTAGGAAGTCCAGTTGCAACAGTATCACCTTTCTCTCCTGGTGTCCTGCAGCTGTAGGGCTGCCACCAGATCACTCTGCAGTTGTCCCTTATCAGTGAAATGTTGCCAAATTTGTGCTGCATTGCTGCCGCTGTGCAGCAGAACGGGGCTTTCCTATGCAGTGGTGTGGGACAGGAAGAGAAAAAGCTGGATGCACCTAGATCTGGGTGCTTGCTTATCAGGGATGCTTCTAACGTATCCTCAGGTGCAACCCACAACAGTTCTGAATACCGTAATTTTGGGGAAAGGGGTATATGCTTCAGACCAATTCTTGCTATACGTTTATTTAATCCCCAAAATTTTGGCTGATGGCACTTCGAACTTAGAATCATAGAATCATAGACTCACATAATGGTTTGGGTTGGAAGGGACCTCAAAGATCATCCAGTTCCAATCCCTCTGCCATGGGCAGGGACACCCTCCACTACACCAGGTTGCTCAAAGCCTCATCCAACCTGGCCTTGAACACTTCCAGGGATGGGGCAGCCACAGCTTCTCTGGACAACCTGTTCCAGTGCCTCACCACCCTCTGAGTGAACTTCTGAGGTTTGGTCAAGTTGTGTAGCTGGGTTCAAGTTACTACAGTTCAGCTTTCAGGAGGGTAAAAGTTAATTCTGTGCCCACACGCCTGAACCTCTTTATGTCTTTATCTGATCCATCTCAAGCATGAACTTCCCTGTTTGTGTCGTCTGATGCAGTGTAACTGGCAGGGGAATGAGCAAATTGACTTTTGTTGGCCTGTGCATAGCAGAAAGGCTGGAACTGGCATGAACTGGCATGAACCCTGCTCCTTAGTCACTGGCATTCCTTTCCTGGTAGATGCTACGAAGCCGGCTGCCGGACTATGCACTAGCAAGATAAACAACCCCTTTGTTATCGAGCAGCCCCGGCACTGTCAATGGAAGAGCTTCAGGGAGGATTTCACATAATCACACACATTTTCATCAAACTGGCACCCGAATGCTACATGTACAAATGGAACAATAACTTGACATCCCTGATCTCTAGGCGGCTGGAATCCTCTGTTCCCTGCCCTTTCTTCTATTCCAGCAGCATCAGCCTCTTCTGAGAGCTGCCCTGCTCCAAACATGCTGCTGATTTCCAGCTATTTCTTAGGCTTTTGCCTCCCAGGCAGACCAGCACACGAGGCAGCGCGCCCTTAATGGCAGCTCTGTCCCTGCTGCAGCCCGGGACTGAGCCCGCTCTGCGCCGCCGCCTCGCCTGGTTTTTCTCAGCCACCACTCCTGCACCAGAACGTTCCCCGGGAGAGCTGGAGGAAACTGGGACTGTTGCTTCAGTTGAAAAGGGGAGAAGGAAAGTCGTAGGAGGAAATGGGAGTGAGGGAAGCGTGCGGCAACTCGGACGGGGGGGGCTTGCACAGACCTTCCGCGCTCGTTTGGAACTGCTGTCGCTGAGCCACACCGTGGGCTTTTGGCTTGTTGTTTCCTGACTTTGCAGACAACGAAGCTGTGTCGTTTGTACTCTGTACAGCACTGCCTTCTGCCTCAAACATAAAACGGGCAGAGAAGGAAGCATGGGTGTTTCTGTAGTTGTTTCTTTGTTTTTACCTTAATTTTCTCGGGAGGCGGCTGTGTGCGTATTTAGCACAACCATAGTGCACTGAGTACAGTGAACGGTCCCCCCTGATTTCCTGTGTTTGCATGGACTAATCACTAACAAAAAGCATGATGGGAAGAGATGTACTCTCAGTTAACACATTTAAATTTAACTTCTAACAGGTTTAAGAGTTAATGTCCATGGTTGCACAGTTGCCGTTACTAATTGTCATTAGCAATGACAGCTGAGGAACATCATTGTTTCTGATGACAAAGTATGGGCTTAGCCCTCTCCTGCAGGAGGGACATCCATGCCAGACCAGTGACAACTACCTTGCTAGGGAGGCTGTCCCTATGGAAAGGCAGAAGCACCTCACAGCAGCAGCTTGTTGCTACGATAGTGAAATTCCCAGCTTGTCCCTTTTCAGACTGTACATTTCCACGGTGTCGGTGCTGATGGTGAATATCCGAGGTGATGCCTTGAATGTTGCATTCAGCCGCAGGAAGCAGGTTGCTCGGCGTGGGTTGGGTAACACACCAAACAGAGCTGCCATTATCTCTGACAATTCCTACTTCTGTCTTTTGTTTCCCCCCCGCCCGGCTGCCACGGTGAAGGACTACGAAGCTTTCTTTGAAGCTCGGGAGAACAACGCGGTGTACGCGTTTTTAGGCTTGACTGCGCCACCTGGTTCAAAGGTAGGGGTGTACATTTCTCCCAGTAAACCACAACCTGTCTTTTACACCTTGTTCTTCTCTGCTCATAGTAGGATCTTTTACGTGTTCTGTGGTTGCCCCAGTCAATCTACCTGCTGGTCTGATGCTCAGTCTCCAGAGACTTTCAGGCTTGAACATCACAGCAACGCGCTGTCGTTCTGTGCTGGTTTATTGGGAGGATGCTGTGTTCCCCAGAGCCATCTTCCTCCCCCTCCTTCTACCAGAAGAACTCTGTATTCGGTACAGATGCTCTTTTGGTATCCTCACTGCAGAGCCACTCTGCTCGTTTTGAAGTTAATGGAAAAGCTTTTGTTGCTTTGGAAGGGAAGAGCTGAGTCAAGTTCTTCACTAGTGATAATTGTCCCTTACCATTGGGTTTCTTTGTTTTGTTTATTGTGCACTCTGGGAACAAATGAGAGAGTAGTTAATATTTGCACTGAAGAATGCACAAGAAACCTAGATGAAAAGAATTGTCCCAAAACCAAAGAATTATTCCAATTCAATGAAAAAAACTTAATTCATGTGAAGTTTTGACGCGATTTTTTTACTAGAAAATACCTTGAAACCAGAGTTACTGTTTCTGAAATAATACGGTCTTGCTTCAGAGTAGTTTTTTCCTCCAGCTCGTTATCTGAAGCCTTGTTTTCCTTTGCCAGTTACAAACTGGGTTGCCGCTTTGCGGACGCAGTGGGCTGGAATTCTCCTTTTGATTTTGATAGGACAGGACAAGCCCGCTTTATACGTTTCACTTGACAGCAGCAGGATCCTCCAGGTCACTTCCAGCTTTCTTGTTCCAGTGAATAAACACGCCGTTTCCTTTCAGCTTTATTCATGAGAGAGTTGAAGGTCATGCTGTTCACATCACTAAGAGACCTAATTTTAAAGGTAGACGATGATCCATGAGTATTAACCATTACAAGTTGTGGGTCAGACTGAAACAGTTTTGGAGCCAAACTAATTTCTAGCAGCAGAAACATGTTCACTGGTGTGAATGGTGTAGTGGGGAAAAACTCTCCCTCGTCCAGAGAGTTGCGGAGAACAGAACGTGTGGTACATGCCCCAGCATGGTGCGTTGCTGGCACCAGAAGGCCAGCTGCACACAGTGGTGTAGATCTTATTTAAGTTTCTTGGAACATCTGCACAGTGCTGCACAAAGGAGTGGGCAGGGTGGAGCCGAGGAGTGAGAAAGCAGCCCTGAAACCAGGGGATGCAGGAACGCCCATGTGTTTCCCCTCCCAGCTGGGGTCTGGGGAGTGCAGTGGTGCTGGAGAGCAGTTGCTGCCGGAAGGAATCAGGTCATCTGTCTCTACAACGTTTGTGAACATCGCTGCTTACCTAACCTGCTGGGCTGCAGAAGCAGTCTGCCTGGCTATTAGGTGCTCCAATTCTGTCCTAAGGGGTGGCTTTAAAGGAAAAGGTGAGTTTTAAAAGGCAGGAACACAATGCCTCATGCTCTGCTGAACTGTCATATTGCCTGCTGCAGCGTGGGGAGGTGCCTTTGAGCCGGTGAAGATAACCTTTGCGTAAGTGACCTTGTACCCAGAGCATTCTGCTGCTGGCCTGACTTTTGGTATCCAGCCCACAATTCTGTGGTGTCAAATCAAGCTGATCGCCTGCTGCTGAGGGGAGAGACTCATCTGTAGATGCTGAAATTGGCATTTACAGCATGGCTGCGTGCAGCTCAGATGTGATATTGTAGTTAATTACACTGTGTCGCTGCATAAAATGGCAGGAGCCTGGGATCGACCTGTGTGCCACTGCAAGAGAGGACCTTGACAGCAAACCTCCATTAGATGAATCATGAGAGATTGGGAAAGTTGTTTGAACACAAAGTTCCAACATTAATGCTGAACGAGAAGGGCTCAGAAGTGAGCGTGGGAAATGCAAGTGGCTCTTTACTGAGCCTGGTGCTTTGGTTTGTGCTTTGGGCACAAAGTACAAACGGACCTACAAACCCTGGGAAAGGCTGGCATTCGGCTTATCTTAAGCAACTTCAGGCAATATGGGTTTTAAAAGGGGGAAGATTTGAGGAATTAAAGGCTGTGATTTATTATTTAAGGGCTGAGAGCACGCTCAGCGAGGGGCCTTGAGGGAGAAATAAGGAAAGGTTTGAAAGAGGGATAGTGTCAAATCTGAGAAGCTGAGCCTTTCCCAGGTAACTCGCAGGATCACGCCCAAGGAAGTGGAGTTTGACCTTCAAGACAAACAGGTTCTTTGAGTTACTTGTACCCATTTTCCTGGGGATGAGGGAAATACCAGGAATCCTCTCCAGCTTACCACTGCCTGTTTTGAAGATAAGTAGTTTATCCTCCATTTTCTGGGGAAAAAAAAAAAAAAAAGGGCTAGATGTCACTTCTGTAGTACCCACGACTGGTTAATGGAGTTGTTCCAAAGCCAAAGGAACCATCTCCTCCGTGTTACCATTCAAAGAACCACTTGTCTTTTAGAGAATATCAAACATCCTTTTTTAATTTTTTTTTTTTAACAGGCTTCGTAGCTCTTTTCAATCTTTCCTTCATTTTTCACCTGCCTTCTCTGCCACGCACTGCTGGGATGCCCTTCCCGAGCGGCACGGCGGTGCAGGGATGTCCCGGCTCCGCTCGGGGACCGCGCCGTGCGGCCGGAGGAGCGGAGTGCCGCCCGGGAGCGCGGCAGGCCTGAGCCCGCCGTCCCAGCCAGGCTGTTCCCACGCCCCTGGGTTAAACAGCAGCATGATGCGACGTGGGCACTTAGCCAGGAAAACCAGAGGGATCCACCGCGTCTGAGAGAGCGGAGATATGCGTGGTACTTCCTGCCCTGTGGGCTGGGGTCACCCACTGTGTCCCTGCTCTCCCAAGTCTTAATGGGCTTCTCGGAAATTCCCTTCTTAGTCCTTCCTCCTCTTGGTTTTTATTTGTTTAGCATACTGGCTCATGTTAACAAGAATATTGTTGAGTCTGTTATCTTCAGTATTTCTATGTCGTCACCAAAGCAAACAAATCCATTACATAAAAGTGGAGTTGAGCAGATGTCAAACTTTTTCCCTTAAAATAACCCACACTGTCTACCCCGAAGTGCTGCGGCGAGAGCACTGTGATGCTGTTCATCTTCTTGTAGGTCCTGTTGCTGCTAACAGGTGATTAAATGAATCTTCAGTCAAAAGTACACTTGTAGAAACCATATCAGAAAAAGATTCCTTTTGGGTTTCTTCTGGTGTCGTTCTGTTGCCATTTGTGAGCACCTTACAGAGGCTGAAAGAGGACTGAAAAACGCAGGCCGTGGGTTTTAATGTTCCTTCTGAAGCGTGCTGAGAACTATTAGAGGTTACCTGGTGTCTGCTGAACGGCTGTAGCTGTTCCTTCATCTCCCAAGCTTCACAGGAATGTCTTCATGTAGCCGAAGGTCCCTCGAAGAGGTGTGGGATGGGAGCCCTGGGCATGGAGAGCAGGTGGTGGGCAGGAGCGGTTCCCAGGGAGCACGTGCCCGCTGGCTCGCTTCCCCCCGCAGCGGGAGCGGGGATTACTGGGCAGTGCCGGTGCCAGGACGGACCTGCTGCCAGCCCCAGGACGGAGCTCACGTACGGGTCTTGTGCTGGAGCAGCTCCGAGCTGCGTCTGACTAGGGACTCGCAGGCTGCTCCGGCCACCCTTCTGAAAGGGAAAAGCTAAATGCTGGCTTTGGGCTTTGGTGGGGTTTAGTTCCCAAAGTAAATTGCATCTCTGCCCAGACCTCCTTTTCTTTTGTTTTTAAATTCCTTTTCCATTTAACCATAGTTCTTCAAATAATCTCAGATCTCTAAGTAGTTCTTGTGTGCTAACATGAAATGAGGGATAACTCGTTATATCTGATCTTCTTTTAAACTCTTGTGGTCAAAACTGGCCATAGTTCGGAATGTTCCTGCGGGTCCTGCTTGAGCTGGCTCAGAATTGGAGTTAAAGCCAGCACCGTGTGGGACTTGTTTTGTAATGTCCTCGTGGGCAGCGGGGACTCTTCTTGAGTTGGGTCCAGTGCTGCTCACTTCTTAATCGCGTACGGTTTTTGTGATGTCGTGTGCACATTGTCACCTTTCAAAAACTCCTAACACGTGCCATTCTCTTTGCTCTTGCAGGAAGCTGAAGCACTGGCAAAGCAGCAAGCATGAATCTCAACTGCCTTAAATGTTCTGTAAAGGGAATTTCCACAGCTTTTTATAAAATAGTACAATTGTCTCTGCTTCAAGAAATGTAGATGTGATTTCTAACGTTTGATTGGTGCTTGCAGCATTCACCGTACATAATCCAAATCTGAACCCACGAGGAAAATGTGAACAAAAAGGTAGAGAGCACGGAGTGTGTTATTACACAGCTGGAATCATGGGAGACCGAAGCAATTAGACTTGAATGATTTTCACATAGTTTAAACTGTTCTGGCAATTCGTCCGTTTTGTGTAAACTTCAAGAAACTATTTTAGTACTAACGATACATCCAGATGGGGTTATACCTAGAGATCCAGCTGCTTAAAATATGGAAAACAAGCAACAGTGTCTGAACCTTGTCAGATACTAACTGTAGTGCCTGAGTCGCCTCAAAAACGTTACTGAATTACACAGTGATTTTTCAGTGTCTTTTCTGCTTTCTGATGACATTGTAGGTGGTATCGTGTAGTGTAGCCATCGTAGTAACTTTTGAAAGCTATGTTTGTTCTTTTGTAGAATGGATATTTAAGATTTGTGTTGTAACACACTGTACAGATGATAAAAAAAACAAAATAATGTCATGTATTTCTCATTTAAGTGATCCGTGGGGGCTCTTTTGACAAAGAAAAAGGGATTTTGGGCCATGAACAGCCTTTCCATTGGCAAGTTCATCACACAGCTGCCTAAGCATGACTCGATTACAGAGCTGTGTGCAGGATTCAGTGCAGTAGACGCCAGTCCCCAGGCAATGTTGCAAATAAGCCAAACCGGCCAGAAATGGCATTTCCTTACCTGTGTAAGGGTGAAAGCCTTTAATGGATTTCTCTAAAAAAATTCCAGTTCACACTGCTTGTGGCATTAGGCATCATATTGCATGTTCGAGTAGTCATTAGATTCATATAGTATTTTTTCAAATGAGGACATAAATGTTTGAACAGGAAGAACTATTGTAATTAAGCAAAACTTTTTTTTTTTAAGGTTTAAAAACTTTTTTTGCCATTGTTATTGCCATATCATGAAGCTATTACAGGCATTGCAAATCTATGAAAGTGTCTTGTCTTGGTGAATTTACCATGTGCAATATTAACCTGTCTGTTCTCCCAGTGCTCATGAGACAGTCTGTATTTCTAGGCCATATTCTGCAAAAACACCAATAGTGACAAGTGCCCCGAAGGGTAAGAAACAGGTCGAAAAAGCATGTGGGTAGTTTAAAACGCGTTTTGCACCACGGGATGTACTTATTCCCCAAAAGGAGGGTTAGTCCTTGCTGTAGACGATCATTCTACTGGCTCTGCACACACGTTTTGGTTTTCTGTGCTACATGAAGGCAGAGGAACAGGGGTGCAGATCAGCTTGGCAGTGCCGCGGGTGCCCGTACACTGAGGCTGTAAAATGGGCGCAGTGCTTTCCAAATGCTTTCTGAACGGCCTTGCAGTTCATGGTCTGAAGTCTGAAATTAGGAACAGGATAAAAGTGAACACTTTTAGATGTTCCAAAGTGCAGGAATTAAATACTTCCCTCACTAACGTTTCTCTGGGGCTTCTGGAGAGCTCATGACAACTTCCACAGCCGTCTGAGCGGGCAGGATCTAGCGTGGAGCCAGGTTCGTTAAAATGACATTTAATTCATGTTCTGTCTTTTCTGGTCTGAGAGCCTGGGAGTCGGCGTGAGGCTTGTCCTCAAGTACCAAAAGGCACAGGGGTAGATGAATGTTGCCTTACCTTCAGGATTAACACACGCATCTGTGCTTTTTCATTAACGAGCTTTATTGGTAATTACTCAACTTTGGTGAAATTGATTTTTAAGATCTTTTGGGGATGGAAGTTAGGTTACATTTTAAATCCGGTGCCCGATTTTTTGTTGTTCACTAGGATTTCCTCTTTCTGAACCGGGGTGATTTTTCTTTCTTAACATTGGCATCATCCTTACGTCTAAACTAGTGGTCAAGTTTTGGAGAAAGTATGTCAGCATACTGGGTGAAGTCTTGTGAAGAAAGTGGAATTTGACACACAAGTCACTATTCTCATGCCAGTTTGCTGCGTGTCCTGTGTAAGGAAAGTGTGGTGTAAGTTTTGTGAATTGCAGTCATTATTTTGGAGAGGCCGTAATCAAAAGTCACTGCCAAATTCTGCCAGTTCAGTGACCCAAAACATGCTGAAACGAGGTCAGTCTGTTTCTGATGGTCAAGAAAACTGCCAAGTTTAAGAAAGCAAAGCCACTTCCCCCGTCCGGTCCCCCACCCGTGCCATATGGTAGCGTTCAAACTCTGTCAGCATTCCTAGGAAAGCTCTGTTGAGGCACACTGAATTATGCCTTTGTCCAGGGAACAAGGCACCGACACAAACGGCAAAATACCAAAAATATCTTTTTGTCGTGGGACTGCGTGGAGAACTGGCGTTCCTTGTGATGCACATCTTGCAGGAGTTCAGGAGTGCTGGAAACGCGTTGCTTCTGTGCTGTTGTTGTGGTTCCCACACTTGTGTCGGGTGAATGATGGGCGCAAGAACTGAATTTGCTCATTTCTTTCTTTCTTTTTTTTTTTCTCCTATGTAGAAGGCAGGCATTGAGGATTTAACCTGTACATTAACCATTCCTGTATCATTCCAATAAAGTTGGTTTAGAATGCTTTCTCACCCCATTGACTTGTTTGCATGTTTTCTGCACGGTTTGAAGCTGTCCCGTGAGCTGAAAGAGGAGTTTCCACGGGGAAATACTGCTCGATTGCAGAAGTACAGGATCTGTACAACAGAGTGAACGTAACACTGCTGCTGCACGTCAAGTCTGATGGTTGGATCTCTCACCTCTTGCAGCTAATGAGTTTTAATTACTCAGGATACACCTACACAAAATAGTCTTTGGAGGTTTGGGGGGTTTTAGGAGCGTGCTGAGTCCGCTCCCTAATGAACCTGCTTTCCCAGTCTTTCCCCAAGGTGGTTACAAACGGGAAGTGGACAGGGCAGACCAGCTTCACCCCGTGCCTGCAGAGCTTGCCAACACTCCCAGTTGTTTTTTTCACAATGTGCAATTAATTAGCTTTATGCTGCTCACAGGAGGGGAACTATGTCATTTAATATTTGTGTTGCCAGAGGGTGGCGTAGGATAAATTTTTAAACTAAAACTCCTCACTTTTACTTTCTCTATTCTCCTGGTAGATCCAGCAGGTACATTCTTTTAAGCTTTGCATGCCCAAGTTTTGCACCACCTCGAAGATCTTCTGTAGAGCGACAGAAGATGCATTCTCAGCCCCTAAACTGCACCAGGATTTGCCCAAATCCCAGACTTCAACTCACGTGTGCTAAAGGAAACCAGTAACAATTCTTTAAGGAGCGGTCTGGGAGAAGGCTGTGTGCTTGTCACTTATAGGATCAACTTTTTTCTGTCTGAACCCAGCAAAATCTGATTTTCTCGTCCATTTATAAAAAGTCTTAAAACCCCAAATTGTTATTCATTAATGTAAAGCTCGATACAACTTGGTTTTTAAAATGTTTAAAAAACAAACTGCATGTGTGCTTACACGTTTACTTAACTTGCTGTTTCAGGTTACAATGGTGTGCACTGTAATAATAAACTTTTCTACCAATTAGTGCGGGATTTTATTCATTTCTTTTTTAATGTTCTTAATCTGTACGTCACAGAAAATTCTGTAAAGTCTGATTATATCATTCAGCTCGCGTTGCACATGTTTCAAACACCAGAAATGTCTTGCAGTACAAATTTGAGCTGTGCATAGCCGAGATGGGTGCCTGCCAGCCCCTTATTGAACAGACCTCGTTCAGAGTCAGCTCAGGTTAACTTCACAAAGTTGGTGGTTTTTTTTAACATGAGAAAAAGGCATTAGCTAGTCCTGTGCACTCAGGCCCACAAATTGAGAAATGTGAGAAATAAGACTTGCCAAGAACAACACAGTATTTTTTTCAAAGGACTAATTTCAATCCATTAACGTAATAGATTCAGACTGATGAGTAACCTGTGTTAAGAACTTTATCAGACCTCATCTCTCCTGTGTTTTCCCCATTAAGAGAATTTTAATAGCCAATTTAAAAAGAAACTAATGAGACAACTCATTACCTGGGAACAAGCCATGAAGGTTTCCTGACTCAGTGTTTTCCTCTCTTGCCAGCGTAGCTTTTTGAGGTTTTTTGTGTGATGTAAATACAACAGCAGGAAAGCGTGTGTGATCCTGCCAAGAGAGAGGCGTTTTGGGTTCACGTTTCCTCACCTCACCCCCAGCCTGACACACAGCTGGTTCAAGGTGTAAGGGGAAAATGAAGGTGGTTACTTATCGCTCGTATCCACAGAGCCTGTTCCGTATCTGAGTACTGGCATTGCATCTCTGCCACATTCCTTTTTTGTTTTCCCTTTCTCACAGAGCTCATGACAGCACCTGTGGTGGTTGTGGAAATGGATTACACTTGGCATAGAAAAAAGATGATCAGTGAAGCCCGTCTGAACAGATCAGGCAGCGCTACCAACACAAAATAACCCCCCCTTACAAATAAATAATTACGAAGTAATTGTCTTTTAGTGAGTTTCCATCAGAAGTGTTCTGTGATTTGTCTAAATCGTGTGATCTTGGGAGAATGCTTTAGATGGAAAAGTTTATTATTAACCATTTTTGGTACACTTTTGGAAATGCAAAAGGATTCTAGAAGTCAGCTCAAGGCGATGAAGTAGAAATCGCTGTCTTACTACAGGAGGTGAGCAGGGTGTCAGAGTAAGTACCGAGTACCCCCAGTGTTCCGAGGATGCAAAACAGATGTATTATGTCTGTTGCATTCATGAAGTATCAAAATCGGTCTATACACAGCAATTCCTCCTCCCAGGTTTGTCGAGTGAAGACATCTTCAGGAACCCGGAGACTTGTTTCCAGTTGCTTGGCAGAACATCTCAAAATCCTGAAAAACAAGGAAACGAGCGACACCGCGAACACGCTGTCACCCGCAGCACCATCCCCACGGCTCCCATTCCTTTCCGAGCCCTTGCCCGGCACACGGGGCAAGTCAAATCCACGTTAACCTTCGCGCGGCCCTACGGCGGCGCCCGCGGACGGTCAATCCCCGCGCCCGGAGCGCGGTCCGGGCCTGCTTCCCTCAGCGCACCGACCGCGCAGGGCGCGGGACGGGCCCGGCGGCGGCTCTGCCCTTCCTCCGCCGCCAGCTATGGCGGGCGGCACCGCCCGGGGGTTCCCCGCCTTCACGGCCCGCGCTGACGGCCCCCAGTGCCGGCGGGACGCAGCCGAGCGGCCGCCGCCACCCCGCGCTGACCCGCCCGCCCGGGCCCGGCTCACGCCGCGGGAACGCACCGTCATGGCGCCCGCGGCCCCTCACCGGCCGCCGCCTCGCGCCGTTGCTGCGGCAACCAACCGCCACTCAGCGACCGGGGCGGACCCGCTCCTCCTTTCCCATTGGCCATTCGTCGTGTCAGTCAGCGTGAAGGCCCGCCCCTCTCGGCGCTGGGGCCCCGCGGGCGGAGGGGAGCGGTGCGGCGGCTCCGTGCGTGCGGCGGGCCGGGGGCGCTGCCCCGCTGCCGGTAAATCTCCTCCGAGCCCCGGCCGCCTCGCTCCCTCCGTCCCCCCAGCGCTCGGGTCCGCCCCCGGGCGTGGGTGAGCGCTGCTCCGCTCCCGCCCCGCCGGTGCCGCGGGGCCCGGAGGCGGCGGCGGGATGCGGGGGGGGGGGGGGGGTAAAGCGGGGCACTACCGGGTGGAGCGGGAAACGAGAGACTCGCAACAGCCATTTTCGGGGAAAAAACCCAACAGTTAATGCAGTCAGCTTCTGTTTCGCCGTTGTGTGCCCATAAAATACCCCGTCCGGGCTGAAATAAGGGGCTGTTCGCGTGCTGCTGGGGTTAATGAACAGGGTAATTGCGTATGGAAACACGCGGTGCTGTATTGCTTGTTTTTCCATATATGAACGGCGTAGTCACATTTCTCTTTCTGCGTTCTGCTTCAAGTGCAGCCTCAGGATCCAGATGTTTTGTTGTTTCTTCTGTTTTCAGCTTCTGAAATAACTTTGGTTTTGTCTTGCTCTGATTTAAGGAGGTTTTTTTTTTTTTTGGTAAGATCTTAGTGTTCAAAAGTTATTAATTCCCTTGAACATTGATGCATTTGACAACTGAAATGAAAGGTGACTTGTTTTAATCACTGAAGACTAATTACCTAACTTCATTTGTTCCTCTCAGTCTCCCTCTCTGTTACTTTTGTGTTTTGTGGAAACTGCCATACAAAAAAAATACGGCTGCAGCTGGCACTAATCGTAGGCTCAGTGTTTAAAAAGGTTTAAAACTACGTGGAATTTGAACCACCCTGTTTCCTGTGGGCTTTGGTCCCCTCCAAGACCAGGGGCAGGAGTGCTCTGAGGTCACAACCACATCTACCGTGCAGAAATTAGTCATGTAAGATGATGAAAAATAAAGTAATTTTAAACAGTCTTTAAATATGGAATGAGTTTTATGTAAATTTAGTGGGAATAAAAATAGCTTTCATTCTGCCCCCATAAAAACTGAAGTCTTTTGTGAAATACAGGTGATGAGGAGGGGAGAGGAATAACTTTAAAGAGATTCCGTTGGAGCTATGTGGTCACAGTCACTTCAGACCTTACATCAATTAATTTCTAAGGCACACTGTTAGTTTACTGCCAAAACAATCAATATGTTGCTGAAATGTTATCTTTACACTCTAGTTTTATTTCACACTTGTGTCTTGCTCCCATCACTACACTGAACAGTGCCTGTTTGGGAGCTGTTGTCTAGTACTTGGATGAGATTCAGCTTCTGATTTTTTTATTTATTTTCTGAGAAAAAGGAAACTTAGGAAAGGCATCAAGAGAGAACTCTTCAAATTGTCTCTGGACTGGATCTGGTGCTGGGGAAGCGGGGTGGCTCAGCGCACGAGCTCCTTCCCAGCACTGGGAGGGCCCCTCTCTGACATGCCGCCAGGCAGAGGTAGTTTTTGAGCCCAGAGAAACCAAGTTTGGCCAGTGATGAACAAGATTGTCCACAACCATCTGATGGCTGCTGCTTTCAAAGAGGCAGCTTCTCGTATTGGTGTCCTCAAGGCAAACGATATTTCACCAAAATCTTGATGAAGTTGTCCACGCCTTTCCCACAAGAAGGAGGTCACAAGACTACTCTTTGTTTCAAAAAGGGAAATGGTGTAAATAACATCGCCTCTGTAAGTCAGGTGGGTGACAGTACAAACCAGAACTTCTGTAGGTGGAAGCGTTTGGTGGAATTCAGTTTCAGTTTTGAACAGCCTGGTGAAGTACAGGCACCCTGATCCTTCAGTGGGCTTTGGTTTTAAATGATGTATTGTGGCAGTTTGCAGCTCATCAGTGTTGCACAGCAGCCAGAAACATCTCAATTCATTTTTTTTAACATCCTCTTTTAGAGTTGCTGTCACTTTGTATTCAAAAACCGTGCCCTTTTCCAGTAGGCTCACTTCTGTTTTAAAATGAAAAAAAATGAGGAACCAAATCATGTGTACATCAGGGATTTTTTCCACGCAGAGAGCAGTTAAGAAAGAGTATGTAAGAATCTGGCCTCTTCCAGCAGCTGTAGCAGGAGAGCTCTGGGCTGTGTGATTATCCACCTCCCTTACCCAACTAGGATTGGTAAGTCTGGGCTTTTTGTGCTTTTTTTTTGGTTATGCTTTGTTCTAGAATGCAGGCACCACTTACTTTACTTGGAAGAGAGCAATTTTGCTCAAATTTCCATATTTTAGTTCTACATTAGCCCTGCAGATGCTTTTAAAGCAATACAGCAACATCTTTAACACGTGGGGACTGCATCCTGTTTGTCAGAAGCAAATGCAGCATTCCAGATGCCATTGACTGTTTGTTTGTCTCTTTCAAGAGTGGCACCTGCATTCCTAAGTCCCTAAGTGCTTAAGAAAACGTTGTCCTGCTTTTTGCATATGTAAATGAGCCAGTAGGTAAACGGTTTTGCCAGTGTAACCTGGAGAAAGCCTGGTGTACTGCCTGCTGTCTGCTTTGGTCCCACTTGCAGGCAATTCTAATGTTACCCTCACCTTCAGAGAGGGAACTGTGCAATTTAAGCTCAGAAAGAACCTCGAAAAAAAGAAAAAAAGCAAAGAGTTGTAGCATGGCAATGTGTAAATTTAGGGGGGAAGTCAAAAATTCCCATCTCTCAAGTAACTGGAGTTTTAGAATAGCTTTCTGGAAGGAGTACTGGGATTAAAAAAAAGCGACCCAGTGTATCAAGTTTAATTGCAGAACAATTAAGCCAGAGTGTATGGTTTGGTTGCTGATAGAAGCAAAGGAGCAGAGTGAGGAGGGTTTTTCCTGTTATATATCAAATATCATATTAAATTTGCAGAGGTTTCGTTTGTGTGAGAAACTGTTTCGTTTGTGTGAAAAACTATCTAGTGACTTGCATGGCGTTACTACTGGTGTAAACTGGCAGCACTGTGGAAAGTATTGAGCCTTAATTGTCCATGATATAAGCAGAGTCTGGTGTATTTCAAGCAGTAATGCCAGCATGTCGCATTCTTTGGGAGATTTACTGTGTACTCTTCAGTAAAACTGCCTCATCCCTCGCCTCTCCCTGCTGTTTCAAACCATGAGCACACCAGAGGTGTGTGAAGGTACTTGAAATATGCAGAAATTAAAAAGACATTTGAAGCACAGTGGAGTGGAACTCCTTGGTGCCTCACTGGAGAGCCCTGGCCAATTCGGAATCAACCTCTAAGGCTGAATTGGATCTTGATTTCCTTCTTATGTCACCTCTTCAGCTCTTAGAAATGGTTGCCTTTCAATGGAAAAAGTTGATTTGTAACTGGTGGTGATGATATAGACCTGTAAAATAGTTTTGCTGACTTTTGCAGCTCGTAAGTGATCTATCTCAAGTAGCCACGACACTGAAGAGATACCCAGGAACAGAAGTGATATTACAGATGAAGAACCCAGTTAATGCCCTTCCTATATCTTCAGAATGATTTTTGTTGGCATGGTGTAGAGGTTAATATCGTAGAAAAGCAAGCAGTTTACTAAAAATAAAAATTCTAGAGAAAGAGAAAAATCACAGTCTTTATGAAAAGTGCTGGATTTGCTCTTTATTATTATTATTCCTCCTTTTCCAAATAAGTTTGAGGTAGTCTGTCTGAATTTCTTTCCTTCACAGGACTGCATGGAGCTCTGATGATTAGACTGTTACGCTCGTCGTCATGTTGGCAGAAGGCATCTTAACCAGACTCATGTATAAGGAAAGCTGTCGTCAAGATGGGTGTCACAAGTCTCATGCATCCAAAAAGGATAAAGAGGGAATCTGGAGACAGAAACTTGTAGACAACCCAAAAATTAAAGGCTTTTCTGATGGACTTGAGAAGCAGGGTGAGATCTCTGCTGATAGCAGCCAAGTGCAACACAGGAGTGGTCCTCAGCGGAGATCCGTAAACGAGATACCTGCACAAGATCAGAACACTCTTGTTAAAGGAACCGTGTCACCAGCTTTGCATATCCCCAAGAGAGAACAAAACGTGGAGCAGATGGATTTGTACAGATCCTGGTCGTGCAACAGCATTTATCAAATCTATCCTGACCTGCATATCGGGGGAGACCGTGTGGGGGACCATCTGTGTGATTCAGGTTGTGTTTTGGACCATGTGTGTGATGACCTTCCCGATGGCCCTGTGTTGCTGTCCGCAGATATTCCTCCGGGTCAGTCCCCTCCATGTGAGCATCCTGAAAAGCCAAGTATAACGTCCCTGTCTGGAAATGAAGCTGAAGAAACGAGTATCGTGCTCTGCGAGGAGCCTCTTTCAAACTCTGTGCTCAACAAGTACATGGAAACGAAAGTGGCAGAGCTCTATAAGCAGTTTTTTGAAGAAAACTTGATGAGATGTGGTTCTGTAACCAACCTCCTCACCTGCAGCTTGATAAGGAATAACCTGAATCAGATAAGCCTTCAGATATCCCAGGAGCAGAATATAGAAACATCAAAAGCCAGAGAAGTGCTTCTGCACTCTTTAGCTTTGTTTAGTTTGCGCAACGCTACCAACAGGAGTAGCTCTGAGTTCAGTACTCCAGACTTACAAATCTCCAACCCGGCACGCGTGAAAAAGAGCTGCAGGATGCAGTTTGCATCGTGACTGATGGATGTAGCCGAAGCCATGAGTACGATTTGGATATTAATTATTTCACTCTAAGGACTGGGTTGGGAAATGAAAACGTTTACACACTACAGACTTTTTCAAATAAATATTTTAATGCTTAAACCATGCTTTGTTAGCAGAGGAAGTAAAGGTCACGGTTTTCTTTTTTTCTAATATAGAACTTGAAATTTATTTCTCCCAAAAATATGATTGACTAGCATTTTAATAATACATATGTCCTCCTGCTAAGCCTCTGGCTGTATGAGTAGTTGTACTCACGTACCATCAGATTTACTCCTGCAAGAAAAATCAGTCAAGATGTGTGCTGGTAAAACTTTGCTCTAAGAGACTGATCCAGCCAGTAAGTAAGAGTCAAATTGTCCTTGCTGGGCTTTGGATTGGGCCATATAGTTGAAGCCCAAGTTTGGGACATTCAGCTTGAAATTTCGCTCCTGCAAACATCGATCACAGTGGCGGAGAAAATATTTCTTTGGTTTGAAAATCTTGTCAGCAGATGGAGGTGTTTAGGGCTCTGGATTATTTTGTATATAGCATAATACATAGCAAATATATCCAGATGGTACATGGATGAAGATGCCAATGTTTTTGCATATGTATGTTTGTGCTGCATAGGTGGAGTATGTTACAATGACAATCTAGGTGAAATAGTTGATCAAGATTGGAGAAGTATTTCATTTTCTGTAAAAAATGTTTTTCTTTTAAATAAATCCTTAGCTCTTCGATGAAATCTGCACAGCTTTCTGTCAGTGTGTTGTTTTATGTTCCATTTACGTTTTTAGTAAGTGGACTCTGCCTTTATTTCCTTGGAAGTGAAGCACGGGCGACCTTGGCAAGCGAAGATGACTGCAACGTTTGCTTCATCGTCGTTTGGAAATGTAAATGCAGACTTTGATACGGAAATGTTACTTCACTTTCAAACCCATTTTCTTCCTTTTCTCTTACTTCTTCTCAGTAAGTATTTCAACTGGGAATTAACCACTGTGTCACCATTGTACAATGATAAATGAATTGGGCTGTTACCTGCTCTGCAGGAGTTTCCTTCTGGCAAGGAAACCTCTTTACTTGCACGATGGCAGTGTGGTTTGACACGTCCAAATTCCTAGCCCTGCAGTGCTGAGTGTGCGGTCACAAAATCCAGCTATCTAGCAACAATCTGTATTTATCCGACTGTAAGCTTCCAAAATGCACGCCAGTTAAACCATTTTGTCCAGTGTCTGATGCCACTCGATGCATCGGGATGGGATGAGTTATGAAGCAGAGCTGCTCAGTGAAACTTGCTATGAAACATCTAACGTAACCCAAACCCTTTGTCTTTGGGACACAGCTCTCAAACCCTGATGCATAATATGCATTTTTTTAAATCTTTGTCAACCCTCTAAGAGAATTTGAAGGATCTTGTGATCTGTAGGAAATAATACATCAAATGCAAACGTATTTGTGTTTATAAATCAAGGCCCTTGACATCTGATCAGTCCTTTGAAGATATCAAAGTTGTTTGTTGGGTTTTATTGGGGTTTTTTGCTTGCTATTTTGT
Organism: Tauraco erythrolophus; assembly: GCF_009769465.1. Classification (NCBI taxonomy): domain Eukaryota; kingdom Metazoa; phylum Chordata; class Aves; order Musophagiformes; family Musophagidae; genus Tauraco; species Tauraco erythrolophus. The sequence goes on from NC_141477.1 coordinate 2,110,914, forward strand.
TGTGTGTTTTTTTTTTTGTTGGTTTTTTTTTTTTAAATTCAGCATCTTTAGTTCTTGGGCTTTTTGAAAAATCATCTCTGAGCTGGCATTTATAATGAAAATAGCAGTAGGCTTGAAAGAATGTCTCAGAATGTTGAGAAGATCTGAATTCATAAGGGATTCACCTTGGAGCTCTCATTCAAGTAATTTAACTTATTAATTAGTTTTATTTACTGTAATAGAAATTGTGTGATAGGGCTTAGAGTTAAAATTGTACCTGTGTTGGCCTATAGAGAGAAAGAAATTTGCAGGAAAAAAGGTGTACTGGACCCTTAATAAGCTGTACCTATGTAAAGACTGCACCTTCATGGCATGGGGCTTTTTTTTTTTGTAGGAGGAGGAGGATGCAACTGCCTCTGTGCGTATCACTGTGTGTGATGTCAAACAGTCTGCTAAATATATCAGCGTGTGTAATGGAAAGGGAACTAAAAACCATGAATCTTGAGGTTTTTAACCTTTTCGGGTGCCTTGCAATGGCTTTTAGGATTGGTGGAACTTAAATTCTTTGAGCCATGCACTTTAGTCATGTACATAACGTCTGACACACATTCAGGTGCAACCACGTGGGTTTAATACAGTGTGAAGATTCAAACTTGAGACCAAACCTCAAAGCTCCAAAGCAAAACACAAAACAAATAGTTGGCCAACAAGGCTGCTCAGTCCAGTGGATGGAATGAGCCCATCTGAGCACTGAGCCAATCCCTCTGGGTTCGAGGTGTTTCCCAGCTTTTCTTACACTTTGATCTTGGAGCCATAGGAAGATGGGCACTCTGCTTCTCTGGAATTGCCTTGAAAGCTGGACAGTCATTTCCCTCAGCTGCCTTTGAAAATTCTATTCCTGCTCTTTATTTTTCATCTTGAATGCCCAACTTTCAATCTTTTATGTTATTTTTGCAGGCAGCCTCTTCAGACTATTCCGTGATGGCATTGTGAGAGGATGGGTATTTTCACACGGATGAAAGAAAAGAGAAATTGCTGTAGTTTGGTGACTGGCAGGACTGAGAAGAATCTGTTCCTGTGGGAAAAGTGATTTGGGTGGCCAAAGTAAGATCCTCTCCCTCCCCATTAAAATGACAGGCAAAGACCATTCCTGCTGAGTACGTAATAAATAATTAAATTAGACTCCAAGACCTAAGTGAACATCCTTGCCTGATCCAAAATTCCCATCAGAATTCCTGTAGAAAAGAGTGTTCTGTGGCATTTCTGCTGCCTTGCCCTGGCCTTTCATTTCCCCTGGGATGTATTTATAGTTCAAACCCAAGTTGAAATAAGTTAATTGCATGAGGTTCTTCCTCAGAAAACGTGGAAGTCAGAGTTTAAAGCTGAGGTCCAGGCTCTGGGCATTCTTCTGTCCTTCCCAGCCCTGAGAAATGTGTTAGAGGAGGCCTGGTGGTCTCTCCTGCTGACCCCAGAACCCCAGCCCAGCGTATTAAAGCCAACTGTGGCTTCAACACTGGTGTTGACAGAAGCAGCAGAAGCTGCTGAGCAATGTCCAGTGCTGCAGTGGGAGAAACCTGATGGATTTTCTTCTCCCATTGCTGTTAAAGAATTGCAGAAGAGCATGTGGAAATGAATTTTCTGTATTTAGCAGCAGCTGAGGTTACTGTGAAGCTGTGTCTGCTCCGTGCCTTTTCAGGACTGGTTTCAGAGCCCATTTTTGAGTTAGTTTTACCAAATACATGGACGATTTCAGCTGGAATAAAAAGAAAACACAACACACCAAGCAGTGTCATGAGAAAAGCATCTCTGTAGCCTTTATTATAATTACAGCCCGTATTACAGCCTGATGGAGAGGAGGAGCGTGGTACACGGTGCGTTACAGCAGCTCTGCTGAGCCCAGCCGCGTTACGGATGCACACGGAGCAAGGAGATGTCTAGCACCTCTAGGGATAACACATGACTTCATTGCAGGCGTGCTTTTGGGGCTTGCTTTTCTAATAGAAAAACGTAAGATGACTTCGTTTTTAGAATTTAAATAAACGTGCAGTTTGGAGGAGGGAAAGGGAAAATGAGTTTTCAGCTAATTTGTGCAGCTACTTAGCAAAATAAGGTGTGTTTTAGCAGTAAGAGTGAGGGTGTAGATAGGTGCTCGTTGTTAACACAAAGCACCACAGACTGTATTTTGTTACTTATGCTACACGGTTTTGCCAATGGTAATGTATTGTCTGTGTACTTTTTCCACCTTTGTATTTATTACTCTGCTTCAATCCAAAATTTACATAACTTCTCAAAATTCTCTTTGTAAGAACAAATACATCTGCGGTGTTGCTGCAGAATTTAGGAGCAAAATCTGGTAATTTCTGGAAAGATGAGGCAGATAATTTGATTATTCACCTAGATACTATTTTTGGTTCAGTTTTGTTTTAATTGACATGTTTTAATCCATGACATGCTACGGATTTATTTATGTTTGAAAGATACTGAGTCCCATTCTGAATTTCAGCACAACTCCATCAGCTGCACTGGAGCTGAGCCCGTTTTCACTAGCAGGAAAAATGGCTCAGTGAACTCAAATTACACAGGGAAAATCACTAAAAAGGTGTGCTTTTCCAGGCTGCTGAAGGGCAGCAGATGTATTTTATTACAAATGAAAGCAGTGCCGTGTTTTATAGGTCATACGAGTCAGGCCAGATTCTGGCTGGCAGTTAAGTTTATCCACGTGCCAGAAAATCTGAAATTGAAGGAGAATTCTGGCAGGGAATTTTCGCTTTCCTATCCAGTTCTCATTCCATGTTCCTAAAAAGAAACGCTTATCAGGTACTGGGACCTGGATGCTGGAATAAGCTGGGCTTTTTTGTTAAATCTACCCAATTAACCGAGACCTGGATTTGGGATGTCGTTCCCCAACCTGCTCTCTGTTGTCAGTGGTGGGAAAAAAGCCCCTATGGAAGGTGATTAATTTTTCTGGGATTTGTCAAATGATGATACCTAGTGGTGCTTTCCTTTTAGTACCTTTTAATTCAGGATTTCCAGAGGTTTACAACCATTTTGCAAATAAATCTCAAAGTCCACCTCTCTTTGGAGGGAGGATCGTTTCTTGCAAAAAGGATGCCCAGGTGTGCAGAATAACAGCTTCCATCAATTGACCTTCGTACGTTCTGCAGGTGAAAATCTAGAAAGATGGTAATGGAGCTTTGTCTCCACTAGTTTATACATGAAATTGCAATTCTGATTTTCGTTTTGTTTTGCTCCTGTTTTACAAATAGGCTTCCAAAAGTTAGCTGTTTGATTTTAATTAACCTAATCCTTGTTTTTCTTTACCAGAAGAACCTCACCACTTAGTTCCTGCCTGCATCTCCTTTGAGTTAATTTATCTGTGACAACTCCATCAATCTATTGGGAATACAAATCAGCTGTGTGGTTCAGCAGCCACTGGGTAAAAGGATGCCCAGCTGCCAACAAACTCTGCCAGTACCACAGACTGTGTCCTGGCTGCCTGTGGGCTTCTCAGTGGGAATAAAAGTGTGTAAAAGTGTGACTTATGAATCTCAAAAGGCCAAAGATCTTCCTTCTTCTTCCATCCTGTCCCATGTAGGGATTGCAGAAATTCCTCCTTCACCTGGGGGCGGTGCTCTGGGCAAAAAGCCTGGAGGAATATCGGATGTGGTGGAGCAAGGTGGGGAGGGGGATTTGTGCATCAGGCAGCAGGAGGGCTGAAGTACCGAAATTTGCACAAAATGTGCTGGGGCTTCTTTGTGTGCTTCATCCATCAGGACTTTTGTGTTGCTTGGGGTGCTTGTTTGGGGCTCTCAGGGAAGAAGAATAAGGCCCTGCTGTTACAGTTTTGTTAAATTGCTGTTTCTTGGAAACAGTCTGGCACCTTGGTGCTTTTCCTGGGGCTTTCTTTACTGCTGTTTGTTTGAGTGCTGAAAGGTGAGCAAGGGGCCGAGGAGCTTCACCTGGTGATGGTACCAGCAGGGGACCAGAAGAGCTGTGTCGTTAAAACCAGCCGCAGAAGAAGCACGAAGACTCGCAGGGGTTTTCCGTGTCTCCTTAACACTGCTTCTCCTTGAGGGTAAGTGGAAACAGCATTTTTCCTAAATATAGCTCCAGTTATGTGAAATTGAAATATGTGGCTCTGACCTCCCTGAAGCTCTGTTTGCTCTGTCCGAGGCTGGCTTACGTGTTTATCTTGGCAGTGTCGCTGCAGCTGAATTAACCCCAAAGAGGGCTGCTGGCTGTTTTCATGGAACTGGAAACACTGGCTTTGAGGGTGGATTTTTATCGAAGCTGCAGTGACACGCAGTACGGCTCTGGTTCGCTTCTCACACTTTACTATTAGGTTTTTTCTGCCAACTCCCAGGTCCTGCCATACATACCCAGCTGAGGAAGCCCCGTGTGGGTTTGGTGAGTTCCAAGGCACAGCACGTGCTTGGAGTTCCCTCTGATAGAGCTGCACCCGCAGAATGTTGCGAACTGCAAGCCCTGACTTGCTGTTTTGGGTCTGTGATGCTCCTCCAAAAATTTCTGGGTTTGTGCAATAATAGAATTGCTGTGCTGCTACTTTTGTTCTCGTTCCCCATCTGTAGTGACTACACGCTTCTGCTTTCCAGTGCCAGGTTTGTAGGATACACTGGCCATTTATTTACTTGCTCTGTCCTGTGCTCAACATATAAAGCTGGTGTTTCGATAATTAATTAATTACTGCTCTGAGATGTAACAAAAGTTCACAAGGAAGAGTGAGAGAAAACCCAGACTCACGCCTGCTCTGTCTTTGTGTCTACATAAACTGTTTTGTGGCTTTGTTTCAAACGAATAACATTTGTGAACTTAATGGAACAGGGAACATAGCTGCAAACTAATTTCCAAAAAATCTTGGCTTGAGGGTTTAAATTAACAGATTCTGTTCATTCTTATTCCTCTTTCCTGTCAGTTGAATTACAGAAAACCTTTCCTGGAACAGAAGATGAAAACTTTAATGTTCCATATGCAAAAACCATGCAAGTTAGACTGTAAAACGGAATGCCTGGGTATTTGAACTGGTGGGGTTTGAATGCTCGGAAAGGAAACCGGCACAACTCCATTTCCCTCTGCTAACCATCCCCCTCTCAAGCCCAGCTATTAAACACAAAGTACAGGTCACTGGTCACAGGCAATGCCATTGCATTAAAATGGCTTTTGGTCAGATTTATTGAATATTTTTATATAACAAATAAAACCTGGGAAGTAGCCACCGCTTATGTTTATTCCACAAAAAGAAACCAAAGGCTGGATTCAGCAGATAAGGACTTGGAGAAAGCAGTGGTCTCCTAGGAGTGCATCTCCAGCCCACCCTTGGGTACGCTGCAGTGCATGGGACCGGCGCGTGGTGCTCAGCAAGCCAATAAACGTGGACTGATCTCCACACCGAGTTGAAGTCCCTGAATTAAAATATCCATGATATCACTGGTAATTATGCAGTCTTCAGGAGGCAGGACATGCTCACAGCTCTGTCTGAGGTGGAGAATTATTGCGCTCATGTGTGTTGGATCTCCTGTGACTTTGTTACAAACCTTTACAGTCCTAAGTTTTAATGCAGGTGGCACTGCAGTTTGCTTGCTGTGATTACACTGATGCCAGGGTTCGTTTTCGTCTTTGGCTCTTGCTTTATTTTGGGATTACACAACTATCATGACTGTGCACTGTGACCACAGTAATATTCAGCGTTTGGTTTGTCCAGGCGTGTGTATTTTTCCAGTGGCGGGTTAGCAGTTTGGTCAGGGGACAGGAAGAGTTGAGTAAACTGGCAGAAAATGGTGAATAAGAAGAATTTCTTCCATCTTCCTCCGCAGCTGAGGCTGTGTGAGCATGAGGGGAAGCACCAAAAGCAGCAATGGAGGGGCAGCAGCTGGTATCCCTCACCCTTCCCAGCAGCCAGACCACAGCTGAAGAAAGGATGGAGCTTTGCAAAAAACGTTGACATGAACCATGGGCATGACCCATGCTCATCCTACTGGGACAGGTTCCTGCAGGAGTTGGTTCCTTGCACCTTCCACTCTTGTTCTGTCTAACGCTCAAGGCCAGAGCAGGAAAACTCTTGAGCTGTGCTCTCATGAGAAGGGCTTGAAGGATCCTTGGAAGTCCAGTTGGTTTGGGCTCCTAATTAGTGAGAAACAACTTCCATGTCATGGTTGACTCCTCTGACTGGAATCAGCCTCTGGGTCTCTTAGACCGACCCACTGTACAGCACCGTGATGTGGAGATTTTTTGCACAGATTTAAGGACTTTAGTTTCATCATGTAAAAAGTAATGAGTATTACAAGTATTATTTAATAGAAGAAATCTCATACCACCACTTGAACAGGAATCTGGTTTGCAATTGTGTGAGTTTTGGATGTGCCTCAGGGTATTACCACCACTCTGAGGGTGGTGAGGCACTGGAACAGGTTGCCTGGAGAAGTTGTGGATGCCCCATCCCTAGAAGTGTTCAAGGTCAGGCTGGATGAGGCTTTGGGCAACCTGGTGTAGTGGAGGGTGTCCCTGCCCGTGGCAGGGGGGTTGGAACTGGATGATCTTTGAGGTCCCTTCCAACCCAAACCATTCTATGATTAAAAGTTTGGAGTTTAAATCAGAAAAATAGTTTTCAGATTACCAAAAAGGACAAATATTAGTTGTTTTATTGAGGCAACAGTTACAGGCTTCTCCAGTTTCAATGATGAAGAAAAATATTAAAGGCCATTTTGTTTACAGGTTATTTAAGCAATCGCTCAAAGTGCTCAAGCTGTTGTTGACAAAAGCCGAATCCAAATAGAAATCGGAGCCAAAGTGATTAAAGTGGTGCTCAGCCTGGAATTGCCCTATAGGAATTCTTTAAGACCAGGGTAATTAGGCAGTTGTTAAATGTAAAGCTGTCAGTTTGGAGGCTGCTGCTGGCGGGGAGGTAACTGGGTTGCTGTGTCCGCAGTGAGGGCAGTATGGAAACTATATGGAAAGAGAGTAGGTGCAAGGCCAGGAGAATATGGATCCTTTGGATCTTCCTAATATTGATATGGGAGGGACGATTTGTCAGACTCTCTGCCTTTAGGGAAGGTAAAACCATCAGTGATCAGTCTGTGGTTTTCAAGTTGGCAAAATGTTAAGCGATGAATCACGAAATTTGCATCGAGCCTTGTCTACATCCTCTGCAGCTTCCTGATGATGACAGAGAGTGTGGGCAAAGAGACTGTCTTATTCTTCTGATTTCTTCTTCTTTACTTATTTCTTATTAACGTTGCATTTGCTCCATGTAATTTCCTTCAAATTCTCGTTAAAACCCGATTTTTGAATGAAGTGCCTGACGTTAAATTAAATATAGGCTCTTGCCTGGGCTCCGTGGGGTGCACAGGAGTGAAGCAGCACATCAATTCATCCAGCTCCCTGCAACACAAAGTTTCTCAATATATTCATGACCTCTGCTATACTGGGAAAAAAAAACCAAACCATGCTCTGACTTTGGATTTTACGGGGTTTTCCATGCCTGCTGTCCAGAAAGGCTGCGAGCACGATCCTTCCCAGCAAGGGAAGTGTGATGAGGGACTTGGTCTTAATTTCAGTTCCGATTACATCTTGCTAAACTGCCTGTCTGCTTTACGTGTTTTTTGTGTTTCTGGCAGGCTTGCATGAAAATATGCACTTTTCTGTCCCGGCTTCTGCAGAAAGATGATCAGTGTTTTATGCACAGACTTCACTGTGCCTGTTAAAATGTCATGGGAAATGCAGGCAGTGAGGAGGGGAAGCTGAAAAAGAAAGTGATTATATGGGAAAATATGAGCAGTTTCCATTCTGATGGGGGGAAAAGAGATTTTGCACGTTCATAAAGGAGAATGGCTTTCTCCTTCAGCCATTTGTTTACGTGCATTTTGTGAAATTTGTTCTGGTGTTAGTGAGAAAAATCATGTTTATAATCCAAATGTTTTGGGAGGATTATACAACAGGATTCTTTGTGCTGGGTATTTCTGGGAGGCCCCAATCCGACATAAGATTTTCATGTGTTTTTAACCATAAACTGTGGAACTTTGGGTACTTATAGTTGATTAAATACTGAAATTGTTTCCTGATTTATGGAAAGTTTTTGCAGTACTGTAGCAAAGAGGTGCACCACAAATTTTTTTTCTTTCCCCCTGTATAAGGTATGAGCTTATTCAAAATTGTCTTTCATAAATTTCACTGATGGATATATGAATTCCAGGAGGTGATGGAAATTAGGATTTAATTTATAATATTTATTTTTTTTCATGAAGGGATACATGCCTTCACAGCAAAAGAGAGGAGACCTAAGTCAGAACATACTTAGAAGTAATTACACATCAGGAAGGTAAGAGGAAAGACTTCCCATCTTTCCTTTCGCTCTCCAAGTAAAGAAAGATTATTTGTTGCACTTCATTACAGAGTGTAATAGCAATAGTTAAAACTATTAACTAAATTAACTTAATCTGACTTAATCTAAAACTATTAACTTAATCTACTGTAACAGTTTCATTGCAGGAGCCTGAATTCTGGTCACTGTTACCATATCACACAATACTTGGTTCTTCTCGTAGCCCTCTTCATTCCAGCTGGAGCAAGGTCAATATGATTATGGGATCAGAATCCAGCCTGGAAATCTAAAAATGTAGGAAAGCGCATTACATCAGAAAAAAATGAAAGCTTGTCAATAATCATATGATCAAATGGTGCTTGTGTGAAAAAGTGGTTCAATAATATCAATAGCCATTACGGGAGGAACAACGTGCATTCTGTGATCATAGAACTTTGGAAACACGTTTTGTCTCTGGCTTTTTGTTTGTTTGTAACTAATATATAAGGAGCAGTGGTGTGTGTAAGGGTTTAAGGGAAAGAGCAAACTTGTTTTTACAGATCTTTAGAGTAAAATAATTCAAAACAGAAAAATGAGGAGTTTCAAAATCCTAAAAGTAAACAGGAAGGTTTTCACTGTAATGAAACACGATATCCAAAATATTTGCAGAGAGGCTTTTGTTATCCTTGCACAGGTCTAGGTTCAGCGAGCTGGTAATTGGAGTGAGGAGGAGAATGGAGCTTTTAAGGAGATGCCGAGAGCTTTGCAGGATGAAAGGCAGGTTGCAGAGAGGCTGCACTCATCCGTTTGCAAAAAGCAGCAGAGAAGGAGACCAGTGAAACAGGTTCGTTAAAAACTCTGCCCAGGGTACTGGTCCAGGCTCTTTACCCCTCGGGTTACATTTTATTATCTTTTCCTTAAGAATCATGGTGTGTTTTTCTCTGTTCAGAGAGGTTTGGTGAGCAGTTAAGGTAAATAAGTGTGATGATGCGTGTCTCTTCACTTCACCTGTTAACTGTTGCTTGGTCCTTAAGGTGCTGACTTTCCAGTTAACTTGATTCAAAAAATGAAACATATTTTAATGCAATCCTCTCTCAGATATTGTCCCAACTGCGTTGTTTTTTTGTAGTTCCATTATCAAATAGGTACAGTTCTACACACAAAAATGTTTTCCAGATGGTGCTAGTGAGCTCCACACTGCAGGTCTTTTTTTCCTCCAGGATGCAAACTTCTCATTTTTGGCTTAACATAAACGAATACTAATTTTCTTGCCTTTTTCCTGAGAACAGCGAAAATCAAAAGGGATCACGCTGGGATGGAGGGGAACGGGAGGTTGGCAAAACTCCTTTCCTGTGCCACCAAATGGAACAAGCCTTCAAACTCCCAGATTCAGCACCGAGTATGTCAGCAGAAAGGAAATACGATGGCTTGGCATGCGAGCCCAGGCTCGGAGCTGCTTCCACTGTTCTTAGCTCAGGCTGAGTAATTTCTTAATTACTTCTTAACTGCTGTTAAGAGCACTGTATTCTCCCTCCTTCAGAGCACAAGGGATCTTGTCTCCTGGCCTCTTCCTCTCCTCCCTATCCCAAACCCTATGGAAGTGAACAATGGGAAGCACAGAGGAGAACCTTGTGGGATTTCTGTCCTCCACGTGTCTACCCTGCAGTTTTGTTGGTTGTGTTTTTTTTTTCTTTTTTAAACATACAAAGGGAGAAGCAGCACCAAGTTGGAAGACTTAGTTTGCTGGAAGACAGCTCTAATGGCAGGAGCGTTGCTTTGCTTTAAAGTCAGCAGGTGAGGTAAAGGCACACTGTGAATTCCAATTAGCCGTGGTGAAGGATGGAGAAGGAGGTCACTCCTGGCATGTATCACTGCGTCTCTCCTGTCTCCCAAAGTTTATCATCCTCCTTTGAAAATGAGATCAGAATCAGGGAGCTCACGGGATCCCGGAAGCCCAGGATCCGCGTCTGTGTGATGTTGGGTTCTGACTTTGCAAAGTGGGTCACCAGCCTGTTACTGGGAGCTGCATTTTGGGGTCATTGAGGCAGCTGAAGGGAAACAAACGGGCCATCGATCAGTCCAGCCGCAGCCCGGGGCTTCCGCGATTTAATTACTTGTGTTGTTTGGACCAAATTCATCCCTGTTGAAACATCATCACCGTAAAAAAACTCCACAAGGGAGGAATTCGGTGCAATGTGGGTTTTTTTCCTGTTATTCCTACATCTAACGCTGTTGCAAATAACTTGTTTTTCTGTCTGTCCAACTTTTCTAAGCAAGCTTGCCCGGTTTTCGGTGCCGTTTGCGAGTGGTGAAGAGAGGTGAAGGTAACTTCTCCTGTTGGCACTGATTGTAGGAAGAAGCTTTAAGCAATTGTTGAAACTTACTCTCCCAGGACAGGTGACCCCCACCCAGCGCAGCGCTGCAGCTCTGTGTTTCACATACTCGAGCTGGGTGCTTTGCTTGATTTACCAGATGGAAACTGGTTATCGATAACGTCACTGCTGTGTGTTCTCTCTGTGGGCACTGGGCTGCAGATGAGAAATCCAGTTGAGAAAGATAAGATGGGTCCATTTCTGGATGGGACTGTTTTGGGTGGGACCTGTTCCATCAAAGCCTGGCTGCTCTAGCATTAGAGAAGACTTTTTCTTTTTTTTTCTTTCCTCCAAGAAGGGTTTCTGAGAGATTGGAAGCCAAAATATGTCAAGAGTTAGGACAAAAATGCAGCTCACCTCTTTCTCAAGCACGCGTAGATGTGCCGTTGGTCTAAGGGTTCAGGACACGTTGCTTCAAGGAGGCATCTACAGGAGGATCCTCTGCCTATCTGGGCACGTGGTGCCGAAGGGCGCGAATCTCCAGCAGCGTCTCTCAGCTGGAAACTAATGGACCAGGGAGGAGAGCCAGGGTGAGGCGGAGCGGTTGCTCCTCTCTTTGCAGCAGCCCACGCCACGAGGGCGAGCCGTGCTCCGCTGTCTCCGGCAGCGCTCCCAACCACTTGGCCGTGAGAGTGGGAGAAGCCGGCGGCGAAATCCCTGTGGCAGACGGCTCTTCCAGGGGCAGAGGCCAGGGAGCAACGCTGTGGTCGCTGTCCTAGCTGGGTTCTTGCTCTCCTCCAGGCCACCAGGGTCAGAGCCCTGCAAGGTTCCCCACCGATGCCGCTGCTGGAGGACGTGATCTCGGAGAACATCAGCTGGGCTGCCGAGGAAGCCCAGGGCAACGGATCATCAGAGCACGCGTTTTTCTCTCTGGATTATCAACATGTTCAAGTCCCCTTTGAAATCACGCTCTGGATCATGCTTGCGTCCTTGGCCAAAATAGGTGAGGCATCTTGAGAGGGTAAGGAATGACGGGCGTCTCTGTGGGGATGCTGTGGGCAGAGGTGGCCTTTGTTTCACCTCTTCTCCAAGCCTGGGGCCTGAGGCAACTTGCAAAGTCCTCAAGATGCACGTATAGTTAACTGGTTGCTATAATTAACAGGTTGTCCAGAGATGTTGTGGCTGCCCCATCCCTGGAAGTGTTCAAGGCCAGGTTGGATGAGGCTTTGAGCAACCTGGTGTAGTGGAGGGTGTCCCTGCCCATGGCAGGGGGGTTGGAACTGGATGATCTTGAAGGTCCCTTCCAACCCAAACCATTCCATGATTCTATATTGTGTGCCAGCCATACTGCACGCACGGAAAATAACGCAGTTGCATTTTAGGTTGGAAATGACGGTTTTCCGTCTTAGAAGTTCACACCTGTGCATGGTGTTGCTATTAGTAGGAAAACTATCAGGTTTTCCAGCAGTTTTATTTAACTGCAGAACCCACCGAGGTGTGTGTTCATCTCAATTAGCTTAACAGCTACACTACCTGCAGGTTGTCCACTGACATCTTCATCTTAAAATGAAGACTCCTTGGTCTTAAAGGGTGCTGCGTCTGGCCAGCCACAAGGAATAATTTGGTTTGTGTGCAAGGTGTTGTACAGCCAAAAATAAAATCTCTCTGCATCAAGGAGGTTCTCTGGGTAACAACACGTAAGAAATTATATTTTGTGTAACTTGTGCCTATCACTTGGTTTGTTTTTTTCTGCAAAACTGGGCATGGGAAAGTGGAAATTTTATTTTTTTTTTCCCCTCCAGGAATTGTGATCACTTCTGTTAAATTTCTGCTATAAAAGTTACTTCATTGCGTTGTTTCTTTTCTTTTTTCCTCAAAAGGGAATGGTCTCTGAGGTTCTTTGGGATCAGAATTTCTTTGAGATGGAAACAGTCTTTTTGTTTCACCGTTCTGCATATTATATGATGAGATCTTAACTCTGTTAACATGCATGAAGAAATAATAACTATCACAGATTTATTTCTTATTCCTATTCCAGTTTGGTTTGTTTCAATTACTTTCTTTTAATAACTCACCTCGAGTACTCGCAGTGGCTGTCAGCGTTTCTCTCTAACGCTGGCTGTTGCACAAGGCTGGCTTGATTGGACTTTTTCAGTGCTGCCTTTAAGTGTTAAGGATTCAATAATATAAAAAATGGCACTAATTATAGTTAATGAGACTGCTTTTTGTTGTTTTTTTTTATTTATGGAAGCTGTATTGTGTTTAAAATCAGCAGTTGCTGTTTACATTAGTGCTGAAGATGGCATGCTAAGTAGATTACATCATAAATAATTCCAAATACCTTTCTATTTATGCAGATTATTTAGCTTTTCTATTTGAGTATTACCTAAAAATATATCTTTAACCTTATGCTATGATAAATTGCAGTCTGAACCAACAGTAATTTTGCAAAGTTTGGTATTTTCAGCAGACACTCAGATTTTTTTTTTAGCTGATTTCTGATTGAGTGACTTGACCTTAATTGTGTGTATTCATTACTACTACTCCAAAGCGTAGCCTGCTGGAGGTGGGAGGACGAGGTGCTTGCTCGCCCCAATGAGGAGCTGGTTGGTGCTCTTCAGCCAGTTTGGGCTGAGATAGTACTAATTTTTTTTCTTTTCATCCCCTTCCAGGGTTTCATCTATATAACAAGCTGCCTTCTGTTGTTCCCGAAAGCTGTTTATTGATATTTGTGGGACTCATCATGGGGGGAATCATCTACGGATTAAACGACAGGTCACCGCCCGTTATGGACAGCGACATCTTTTTCCTCTACCTGCTGCCACCCATCGTCCTCGACGCAGGGTACTTCATGCCCAGCCGTCCCTTCTTTGAGAACATCGGCACTATCCTCCTCTATGCAGTCGTAGGGACAATATGGAACGTGTTTGGGATCGGCTTTTCCCTCTACGGGATCTGCCAGGTGAAAGCCTTCCATCTGCAGGACGTGTCGTTGCTCCACAACCTCCTGTTCGGCAGCCTGATCGCCGCCGTGGACCCCGTGGCGGTCTTGGCGGTCTTTGAAGAGATACACGTCAACGAAAAGCTACACATTTTGGTCTTCGGTGAATCGCTCCTGAACGACGCGGTGACGGTGGTAAGGACTAGCCTTTGTTTTGAGTGTTTAACGTTCAGAGCAAGACTTGGCTGGTGCTGAGAGGTGGGATGTGAGAGCTGCAGAGGGAAAAGGCATCAACAGCCTCTTCTGGCAGAGGACTCCTGGTCCTCTTCTCTGGCCTGAGGTCCTGGGAAACTTTCAGGCGAACGGCTCTTCAACCATATGTCTGGAGACAGAAATGCATGAGTGCCACAGCACTCCCATGTTGGGTGCGTGACCTCCAGAGAAGGATGCTGACCCTCCACTGGCAGAAATCCCAAGAGCATATTTTAATGTCAGTGCTACGTATGGCCATGTCTGGGGAATATCTTCCTAACGGCTGTTTTTTCCTCCTTCGTTTTTCATCCAGGTGCTCTACAAGCTGTTTCGATCTTTCTGTGAAATGCCAACCATCAAAACTGTGGATGTTTTTGCTGGAGTTGGAAAATTCTTTGTGGTTGGGCTAGGAGGAGTTTTAGTAGGTCTTACTTTTGGGATGACCGCCGCCTTTACCACGCGATTCACCAAGGATATCCGTGTCATCGAGCCGCTCTTTGTCTTCCTGTACAGCTACCTCTCCTACCTCACCGCCGAAATGTTTCACCTTTCTGGGATCGTGGCGTGAGTATGTCCCAGTGTCTCATCTGTCTAGGAAAGCTTTCTGGCTGTATTTACTGGGAGGTATCAGAAAAAGTTTTAAAGTAAGTTTGCTTAGTTGGAAGTCTGCCTGTGGCAGCAACCAGCGAGTAGAAAAGCCTGCGGAAGAGCTGAGAGGTGGAACCCCATGTCACCCATTACACAATTCCCCAGCAATGGGAATAGCTGCAAGTCACAGGCGATTCAGATGACTGCTGCTGGGCAAGCTCCAGATGGCTGGTCGGTTTATGTAGATTATGGAGCAATGTTTATTTGAGCTCCATGTTTTTTGTTTGGAAACCATGGAAGTTCAAGCAGTGAGATGTCTAGTGAGTTTGGTGGAGCCAGAAGAGCCTTTCTTGGCATATTTTATCTTCCATGTGTGGCCCAGTCAAAACTAATACTTGAAAAGCTGTGAGGATTATTTAGTCAGCTTCCCAGAAAGGTTTGGTCTGACTTTGCAGCACATCCGTTCTTGCACCCTCCTTCTGATCTGCATGCCCTATCCACCAGCTGGCTTTGGGTGGTGGCCCCAAAGGTGCGCTGAGGCAGACCTTAGGGTGACAGAGCAAAGCCAGTGCTGGGGTGGGAGCTGTGCATCCCCTACGGAGCTGAAGCCTGGAAATATTCCTAGTGTTCGGGAGCAGAGGGCTCTAACGAAAACCTCTGCTTTGGAGATTCACACGTCCCACCAGAAGAAGTTCAGGCACAGCTCCTCAGTTTGTCTGGTCTCCTGAGTGAGGGTGTCATCCACCATCTCTCTATCTCCAGCAACGTTTGAAACCTTGAGATCAAGGTTTCAAAGGTCCTAGACCCAAACTGCGTGCGTTTTGCTGCAGCACAGTCACTCCCCAACCTAAAGAAGACTTCAGAGCACTGAAGGGTTGACTCTGTGAAGCTTTTGTACAACAGGGTTACAGCGAGCCAGGGCAGACGGGGACTGCCAGTGTCCTGCTGCTGAGTCCCACCCTGTGTCAGGCACCACCTCCTGTCTTCCCATGCAACTTTTCGGGTCAGCAAAGCAAAACTATTTGTTTCTGTAAATTCAGTCTTTCACAAATCGTAATTTATAGATAATACAGTCAATTTATTTTTTTTTGCTGGGTAGGTCTTTCAATAGAGTGACTAATTTTGAGCCAGATCCTCCAGTTTTAAGCGAGGTGACTGAGCTTTGGGCTTACCTCGTGCGTTTCACTTGCAGAGCAAGTGCTGAGAAAAAATAGATATAATAATCCTAATGGTTGAAAAAAGCTCGCCTTGGAAAGCAGAGACAGATGAAAAACAGAGTCAAATTCAGTTTTTTCTGGTTTCCGTGGGCCGAAATCCGTTGGGTTTGGTTCTCCTACCTAAACTGAGTCAGCCAGTGCTGAGGATTGCAACCAACTTCTTCATATTGGATATTAGGAAAAAATTTTTTACCATGAGAGTTGTAGAACACTGGAACAGGTTGCCCAGAGAGGTGGTGGATGCTCCATCCCTGGAGACGTTCAAGGCCAGGTTGGACGAGGCCCTGAGCAACCTGATCTAGTTGGAGATATCCCTGTTCCTTGCAGGGGGGTTGGACTAGATGACCTTTGAAGGTCCCTTCCAGCCCTAACCATTCTATGATTCTATATTTCCCTACAGACTCTGAAGTGCTCTTAGGCTGCACTGATAGCCACAGTGTAAACAGCTGGAAAGCTGATAATAACGAAGATAAGAGAATAAAAAAATTAAGTCAGGCACCAGCTAGACACAGGAGTATCTGGGAGATCTATTTTAAAACTAATGATGCTGCTTTGGATAGAAACCATTCCTATATCTTGCAGATTTTGTTTCCTGGAATGGTTGATGTCGTAGCATTCCCGAAAACAATTCTAGCTCTGGGAATAGGTAAGGGAAAGCCTATTTATAGGAGCGTAAGGCAGAACAGTGGAATAAATATGCTGCATAATCATCGTGGGGCAGAAAATATTCTGTCCTAATGGTGTCTCCTTCTATCAATGACAATCTTCTGTACCCATTATGGAACCCATTTTCTGTTCTTTTGAATAATGCATTGTTTCTAAAGCAAAACAATTGCAAAGGCAGCTGATTCCTGCACTGCTGGTCTTACAATTGCCAAATTATAAATGCCTCTTTTATATATCTTGATTTTAAACAATTAATTCACCTGTGACCAGGGAGTACTGTATTATAAAAAGCAAATCTTGGCAGTTTGTTTCTTTGAAAAAATAATTTGATTGCCCAAAAAAAATAAATCTATAGTCAAAAAAAAAAAAAAAATCTGTGAATGCCACCCAATCTGCTAAACAGTTCTGGAAATGTTTTCTAATTTAATTTTTTTTAAATTTTATTTTTTTTCCCTTGCCCTAGTGGCAGTGTCCATCTTTGAAGCTGTGGCAGAACAGGTCAAGTTTATTCCCTGTCTGTGAATCTGGTGTAAACTCGTAGCCTTTTCCCAAGAAATGTTCCCAAACCATGGCTCTGGAAGTCACTTCTCATAAATACTTGTTGGATCTCTTAGTTCCTAGTTGGAAGTATTTTACCCACAATTTATTGAGGCAAATACAGAAATAGAAGAATATTTTTTTATTTTATTTTTCTTGAGCTTGTGGTTCAATCCCTGTTTCTCTTTCTGGCTCAGTACTTTTATGCAAAGTGGGTCAGCCTAAAAAGGATAAATTATAAAGACGAATTTCAGAATATTTTTAAGTATTGGTACGTTTTCTTGGGAGATGAAAGATGTGAACTCAAACAACATTAGACGAAAAAGGGATTTGGATCTTGGTCTCAGGCTGCTGGATAAAATGGGATCTTTCCTGAGTCTCACCTTTCGTACCCTGTGCCTTCATGGCAAGTCCTTTCCCTGAAACCTAGTTTTAATTTCAGACAAACCCAGATATTTGTTTCTCCTTCAAAAAAAGTATGGCTTTTTCATGGCAATGAGGAAAACCGAAGAAGAATTATTTTTAAATGAAAGAAATTGAAATATGTGCATTTGTTGTTGGTTTTTTTTTTGTTTGAGTGCAAAGCCCAGTAGTCAGTGACTCACAGTGGGTGGAAGTGTGTCTTCATTCCCAAAAGTATTTTTTTTTCCTCATAATTTTTTATTTGTTGTTCTGACCCAACATCTGGTAAGTGTTTTCCCATAATACTGTTGCTGATTTTCTTAGTGCTTTAAGTAGAGCAGAAATGAATGTAGTTCTTGCTCACTCCTTTGTCTTGGTCCAACAATAGATGCAGAGTTGTAGCGGTGAAGATGAGCTCGTGATCTCCTGATGAGTCAGAAGGAAAGTGGCCCTCGCTCTGCTTTTCTCAGCAGCAATGCAGTGGCCAATGGGATCCTCCTGAAATAAATCCATCAAAGCCCAAATAATGCAAAGAATCTCCCGTGTGAAATTCTGGGCGTAAATGTGACGTTTTCACCCCAAAGCAGTGGTTGCATGGATGTTTTCTGAATAGTTCTTAGCTGAAAGGATACATTATGGATAACGTGCTGTGGAGGCCACCACTTATCTCAACACCGATTTACACCTATATGGGTCTCTTGTCCTGGTCACAGCTGGTGTTTCAAGTCAGTCTGCCAGACCCAGGTGCACTTCTGCAAGCTGAGGAGCTGCTTCTCTGTGGGCTTGTGTGCATGTGCTATATTATAGAGTTACTATGACGTCCCTCATGAAAGGATTTTTTTCTTTAATGCAATCAAACTCCATGTGGATGGCCTTACTAAATACCAGTGGCAATTAGATCTCAAAAACATAAAGCTGTTTTGCAGTTGCTGGTGCAGTATATAGAACGACATATTTCTGTCCAGGTTAAAATATAAAAAACGGAGCTTCAGTTCTTTGAGCGCTCAATTGTTTTGACCTTCTAAAGTTGCTGGCCTGAAAATGTATTGATTTGGAAAGCTGATGAATTAGGCTAACCACATGTACCCTGTAACTTGAAGAACCAATTATCCATGAAAAATTGCAAGGCAGAAGTTTTAATTGGTGCTGCATCCTTCCGAAGTGACCTTGGATATGCAATACCTGAGGAAGTCAAATGGACCGACGATGGCGACAGCATTTCTTGCCTCGTTGTGCAGCCTCACGAGTGTGCTTGAGCATTTTGTTGTCTCTTGCTTGCATGGAGTCAATGGCTTCCTAGCTCTGCCCAAGTAACATACAGTGCAAGTCCAGTCAGGCTTAGAAATACACAGTGTGAGGTACGTCGTGTGCTTGAGTTTCTCCAACTTTAGGTTGGCTTTGGTCCCTTGGGTGAAGGAGTACAACATGGATTATGAGTCCTACAGGGTTGAGCTATGGTGACCAGATATCAACCAGACTCACAGGAGTCCTGCTTACATGTTTCTCATGCTGAGAAACAAGTCTTCCCTTCTCTCAAATGTCTGTCTTTCATCTGGGCAGAACAGGTAATGTGGGCTCCTAAGCACAAAGCTCTTCAGCCCAGGTGGCTAGAATTTGTCAAAGTGAAAGAACTGAGAACAGTGCGTTGTGATGGGAAGAGCTGGGTGTAGTTAATTGTAGATATTGCTGTGTGGCTATGATGAATGCAATAGATGGTGAGTTGTTTATCTGTTAAAAAAGAGATTCAGGCAGCCTGGTCAACCTATATAGTCCTAGTGGGTCTCCTGATATTATTGGACTGATGTAGGAAGCGAATCCCTACCCAGTGAGATGCCTGCAAATATCTAAGACTTGACGAAGCTTGTATTTTTTATGAATGACAATGTGTCAATTTTGTGTGCTTAAGAAAAATCTATTGTCTCATTTCCATTTTCTCAGCATCATTGCTTGTGCCATGGGCATGAAACGCTACGTGGAGGCCAACATCTCTCTGAAGTCTCACACCACGGTCAAATACTTCATGAAGATGTGGAGCAGTGTTAGTGATACCCTCATCTTCATCTTTCTTGGAGTTTCCACCATCGGAGAAAATCATGAGTGGAACTGGCCGTACATTTGCTTCACGGTCATTTTCTGTCTCATTTGGAGAGCACTAGGTATGGTGAAATTACAGATGTATTTATTTATGGCAGTCAAAAATGCGATTCCATGAAATGAGAGAATGCTCCTGCCCCCACCACCATCCTTTCCTGCTCCCTCTGTACATGTGGTTATCACAGGTGTGAATGCAAGGACTGAGACAGCATGCTCCAGCTGCTGTTCCCTCCTCCTCCATCACTGATGTCTGGCTCAAAAGCACATCTTGGGTCTTACTGCAATTTTCTAGTCTGTGCACTCGCCAGAGATAGCACTGGGGCTAAGTAGGATTTCTCATGACATCTATTTTATTGATACCTCTGTCTTAGACCCTCCTTTCCTTACCGTGATCTCCTCTTCTGTTTCAGTGTATCTTAGTCTCCCAGTATCCTTACAATTAGAGGATGTAAGCACATGGCTTGGGATCAGAGCGCCGTGTAAAACCACGGGGCCTCTGACTGCATGTTCTGAATTGCCGAGATTTGAGGGATTTGATTCTTAACAAGTTTGTGTACAGCAGCATCCTTAAATGGCAAGCTGGAGGAACCTTCCAACAGCTGTCCCTGGAGATGCTGTTCTGCTTTACAGAAAAGCATCTACCCAGCTTACTGCTGGGTGTATGAGAATTGGCACCTAAAAGGTGAGGATGCTTCTGCTCCTACTCAAGAGCTTTAGATAAGGACTGAGAACGACAGAGTTGCATAGAATCAGAGAGCTGCTGAGGTTGGCAGGGACCTCTTGAGATCATCTGGTCCAACCCCCTGCTTAAGCAGGGTCAGCTAGGTGGGACCGCTTCCAGACGGCTTTTGGTTATGTCCATGGATGGAGACTCTACAGCCTTCCTGGGAAACCTATGGCAGTGTTTGGCCAACCTCACAGGCTGGTTCTCCATTGCCTCTTCCAGCGTGCAGTTACTGTCTCCTGAGCGAGCGCCTTCTCATTGACGGGTGTTTTTATGCATTAACAACATCTGCAAATATAACAGAGCGCACATTTTGGCAAAGAATTTGCGAGCTAAACAGGCATTCAACAGGATTTATGTTTACAAACCACTGAGTCAAACGGAGTGAGCTCAAGTTTGATAGACACTTCAAGAAATTGCTTAAATAGGACGGGCCGTGATTAGCAAGACGTAGCAGAATGGGTTTTATTAGCCGTTAGCACATGCCAAGGCTTCTTTTAATAACTCTGCACCATAAATGCCCTTGGAAACATGCTTATTAGTCAGTTGTGCGTGTGTTTGAATGTTTTATTATGATAAAGTGGTTTTTTTTCTTAAATTATTTGCTCAAATGAGTAGAACTTCTGAGGGAGTTTGAATTTTTTTTGAGTTCAAAAGTTCTTCATTGCAAGACGTAAGGAGCACGGGGATGTTACAAAAGCACACCGAAAATCCTCTTGCTCTCTAAACGCAGCTCTTCTGATTGCATTCCCAAATGATGCAGCACGTTATTAGAGAAGGGCTCAGCGCTGCAGCCGGGAAAGAAAACTCTCTTTCCACTCAAAATCCTCTTTGAATTAAATGGGAACACACAAACCAGGGCTGAAAATTGTCTTGCACATCTGATCCTGAACAGGGTGTCCCTTCTCTGCAGCGCCTTGCTGGGGAGCTGTAGGTGAGTCGGGCAGGGTGCCGTGCGAAGCCGGGCTGGAAAACTCCTGGGTGGAGGAGGTGGTGGTTGGGATCAGCCCCTGACCTGCTCAGACCTGTCCTGAAGCTCTGGATGTGCTCAAGGCACTGATCCAGCAGTGGGAGGCACCCACAGAGTTTGCTTGCAGGAATTTGGGGACTTTTGAGTTGATGGTGCTGGGGTTAGTGAGCAAGCTGTACTCTAGTCCTTTATTGGACCTTCCCAGTCCAATAAATGGATTGGGATGAGAATTTGAGATGAGAAATGATTCTGCTGAAGCCTGGGAACTGGAATGACTTGGATATAAGAGATAACATCTCAAAAGCAAACCAGATGAATTGCATGACAGCACTAGTGTTCTACTGTTATCCAAGCACTAGGGAGATTTCCTTCTGCTCTTCCTCAAGATACCTCTCCAGAAGAAAATATGTTCTGCTCAAAATGATTAATTGTACATCGTTTCTTGGAGCAAACTGGCCTTGAATTAGTTTAGGGAATACTAATAATAATTTATGAGGAAGGACTAAATAAAGACAAAGGCCAGGATATCAGCTCAAGTAATTTCTTTTCCTTTAAATAAATAGCCTTGCCTGAGCTTTACAGTGGCCACAGATGTGATCTGAGGTATGCTTGCTTTCATTTATTTGTTTATTTTTAAGTTACAAAGAACCTTGAAACCAAAGTACTTCACATCTGCTGGGCTGGGCACCGGCTCCACAGAGCTCCAGCGATGGGGAAGGTGTTGGAAGGTTCAGTCCATTGAGTTCCCTATTCCTGACCATCCCCAGTGGTGTTTGTTTTGTTTTTTTTTTTTCTTCAAACCTCTGTGATGTGCAGTCCGAGTTCCGATGTTTTCAGTTGTATGCATGTGAGAAGGTGTTTGATTTGTACAAGTGTGCTGTTTTTGGAGTTTATTTCTTTTACAAATACCCCTCGGAAAAGCAACAGTGATGTGGATCCAGCTAATTCCTAGTGAAAGTCAATGATGATGGCCGTTAATCTTCAGGAAATAAGATATTTATCATACGTGTTGGTGTTAAGATCTCAGCCTACTGATTCAAGGCCTGACTTTTTGTACTTTTCTCCATCTGTTTATATATTTGCAGATGACTATGAATTACATCAATTGCTCTGTCGCCGCCTTACGTAGTCTTAAATTCTCACAGTAGCAATCTGGGAGTGAGATTTGTGAAGAAACAACGTTAACCCAGGCAGAATATGGCTACTGGTCTAAGCTACTGCTTGGAGACTTTTGGAAACTGGAGGGTAACTCGTGGCTAAATTGTTGCTGATGGTTTGCCTCGAGAGCATTTATAATCCAAGCAGCTCGATCGTTCGTTATCACCAATTAGAACAAATCAATTAATATTTTAGTTCGTTTCTCAGAATCTGGCTCCGTAGTGTTATACAAGTCAAAGTTTCAGCTGGCACAGGACCGTGGAATTGCCCTAAAAACTGTCGTTGCCATCAAAGCAAACGTGCTGATGCATCCTGTTACCAATAGCTGTTGGTTTGGTGTTTAGTTGATGCTTAACACCGAGTCACCAGGTAAACGGTGCGTTCTGGGGATCAGGGTGACACTACAACACCTTCACTAAAAATCCTTCTGAAGGTGCTGGACTGTGATAAGCACAAGGGTGAGTTAAAAAACACGAGTTTGCCACAAGATGGGCTGCCTGATGTTTTGTAGTCATACAGACCCTCGGAACTGCGGCCAGGCGATGGTGTTTGTGATCCCCCATCTCAGAAATGTGTTGGGGGTTAATTTTTATCTGGACAATGCAAACCTGCTGAACTAGGCTGGAAGAAAAGCCCTCCTCCAGTGGCATATTGGGAATATACCACCTTGGGCCCTTGGCCGGTTCCTCGTGATCGGTGTTTACCAGTTCAGTGATGTTTTACTGTAAAATATATCATAAGATGATGAGTTTTACCTAATTGCTTTCTTTTTGTTTGATGTGCTCCCATCTTCTTTCCTGCTTTTCAGGGGTTCTCGTGCTGACTTTCTTTGTGAACAGATTTCACGTGAACACCATCACCAGCAAAGACCAATTCATTATCGCGTACGGGGGTCTCCGAGGAGCCATTTGTTTCTCTCTGGTTTTCTTGCTTCCTGACTTTCACAGAAAGAAGCTCTTCATTGCAGCAACAACTGTTGTCATCCTCTTCACCGTGTTCATACAGGTAAGAACAATCTCAGTGTCACCAGCAGATGTAAGGGATAAGCATGACTTTTTTTTTTTTCCCAGACGAATAACCAGTACGAAACAGTTAGACAGATCCAAGGATTGACCAGTCGTTACAACTTTCCTTCCATTGAGTGGTTAAGCATGTAAAAATTTAAAATTATTACTGAAAGAGGCAGAAGGTGTGAGAATATGTCACAGGTTCATGAGGTTGACTAGCAGTTATTGACTTACAACACGTGCTGTAGCATTTTTTTTTGATAATTTGCCCCGTCTTTGATCTGGTCCATCCGTATTGGGGTAGCAGTGGTGAAATTTGTGAAGAACGCTGCTGGGATAGGTTTCTTCTCTGAAGTAGTGCTTTTAATGTGGTTTATATGAGAGCAAAACCAACAGAGATCAATGTCTACAAGTAGCTTGCTGCTTGAGCAAAGTAGGAACCACTTGTTATTGTAGGCCTTGTCCTGAAATGAAATGTTACCTGAGCTGTGCAGTGGCGAAGGTCCGTTTTCCTCATCCAAAGGTGAGAAGATGGAAGATACTGGAGATACTCCAAACCCTCTGAATGTGGGCAGCAAGAGTTTTACAAGAGATTTATGGTTTGGTTGTCTCGGTTTTGGTAGTTCACAAGTGGGACAATTTAAAGGGACCTAATTTTGAAGTAATGATTGCCTAACGTTTTCCAAGCATGAGTTCCGTTTTATTGGGGCATCCAACAGCTGAAGCAACAACAGTCCTTCGTTGGTTATCAAAATATTTCGTATATATGTCTGAGATGTTTTCACGTTTACGCAGCAAAGCAGCTGCCGTTATTTTGTGATGATGCAGCAGGAAGGGCGTTGCTTTAACTCTTCCACTGGAAAATAAAATTGGGCGTGTTACTTGTTATAAAAGCAAGGAAAACCAGAAGCAAATAAAAAGTCATAGCCCGTTTGATTTATTTGCTTCTAATTTTTCTTTTATAGCTGATCCCTAAGCCCTGTTGCTGCCCACTTTCTCTTTCTGCCCTCCTGATTCTTGGGTTGTTTCCTCCCCAGTGGGAAAGCTTCAGTGGGGGTAACCGTGTTAACCCCCCGCTGCCCTGCCAGGGTAGGAGAGGGAGGTGGACCCTTGCAGCACTGGTTGCTTTTAGATACTGGGTTTATTTGTTTAAAGCACAAATGTACTTTTTTTTCCATTTTTTTTCCTTCTCCTTCTGCCTTTTTTCCTGCCTTTTTTCCCTTTTCCTGCCTTTTTTTCCCTTTTCCTGCCTTTTTTTCCCTTTTTCCTGCCTTTTTTTCCCTTTTCCTGCCTTTTTTCCCTTTTTCCTGCCTTTTTTCCCTTTTTCCTGCCTTTTTTTCCCTTTTCCTGCCTTTTTTTCCCTTTTTCCTGCCTTTTTTTCCCTTTTTCCTGCCTTTTTTCCCTTTTCCTGCCTTTTTTTCCCTTTTTCCTGCCTTTTTTTTCCCTTTTTCCTGCCTTTTTTTCCCTTTTTCCTGCCTTTTTTTCCCTTTTTCCTGCCTTTTTTTCCCTTTTTCCTGCCTTTTTTTCCCTTTTTCCTGTCCTTTTTTTCCCTTTTTCCTGTCCTTTTTTTCCCTTTTTCCTGTCCTTTTTTTCCCTTTTTCCTGTCCTTTTTTTCCCCTTTTTCCTGTCCTTTTTTTCCCCTTTTTCCTGTCCTTTTTTTCCCCTTTTTCCTGTCCTTTTTTTTCCCCTTTTTCCTGTCCTTTTTTTCCCCTTTTTCCTGTCCTTTTTTTCCCCTTTTTCCTGTCCTTTTTTTCCCCTTTTTCCTGTCCTTTTTTTCCCCTTTTTCCTGTCCTTTTTTTCCCCTTTTTCCTGTCCTTTTTTTCCCCTTTTTCCTGTCCTTTTTTCCCCTTTTTCCTGTCCTTTTTTTCCCCTTTTTCCTGTCCTTTTTTTCCCCTTTTTCCTGTCCTTTTTTTTCCCTTTTTCCTGCTTTTTTTTTCTCTTTTTCTTTTCTCCTGCTTTTATAAGACCGATTTCTGCTGCGGCTCTTTTTGCCAAGCCCAGTCCCTACAGAGCAGCTGCCGCAGCACCTGCGGCCTGAGCCGCTCCCGGAGACCCGACGGGACGCGCCGCTTCTGGCCGGGCGCGGAGCCGGGCGCGCCGCCCTGCAGCGGGGGCTGGGGCCGCCCTCCCTGCTCAACATGCTTTTAATTTTCACGGATTCTTCATTAGCACCGCTCTGCAGGACGGAGAAAGGTTTTTCTCTCCGCGGGCACGGGCCGAGGGTGGCGGGGGGTCCCGGGGCCGCGCTCGGCGGGGCGGGCGGGCGGCAGCTCCCGGCCTCGCTCTGACATCTAGTGGTAAAAACATTTCCAGCCTCCTGCGGGATGGAGCTCTTGGATGTGTCCCGCTGGTCTCTGCCCGACAGGCTCCCTTCGGGGTTTCTCCGAAATGCACCTCTTGGTTCACCGGGCCAACGCTGTCGCGTTTGAAAGAGGATGTGGTGGAAAAATTGGGGTTGTCTGGTCCCGAAGTGAGCCAGGCTGATGTTTACCTGGCATGCTGTATCCCAAAAAGTTAACAGTTGGGTCTCCCTAGGGCTGAAGCGAGCAAGGTGGGGGTCTGGGGATGATGCTGGCCAGAAGAGCTCCCCAGGAGCTCCTCTTCTCAAGCACATGAGGTCCGTGCAGAGCTGCTGACCTGGGTCTGCCCTGTTCCTGCCCTCAGATGGAGGGAGCAGAGCAGCTGCCAGGGCTTTAAGGAGATGGTGGGTCACAGTGACAGCTGCCGAGTGGCCACATGGCCAAGCATCACCCCCCGAGAGCAAATTCCTTCCACTTGGTATCCCTGAACCCCTCAGGTGTGGATGTTGGACACTTCAGAGGGTTGAGGTTGACCCTCTGCTTCCTCATGCCCACCTAATCCACACCATGAGCTGAAAAAATGGTCAAGAAGTGTGATGTGCTGATGGGCTCAAATCCGAGTCCCACGGGGCAGCTTTTGGGACAGGCACAGTTTTCAGACTGAAAGGAGAAGGCAGGGGCCAGGGGTGGGGGGACCGTAGTTAGATAGAGGTTGACAAGTTTTAAGATGCAAATGTGGGTCAGAAATTGAAAAGATAGGGTCACTGGGCACGTCCACTCATGCGGAGATGCTCTTGAGTCTCAAGACAAAGGTTGTTCTAAGGCAGCTGCTCCATTCTGCTGAGGCTTCGGAAAATCCTTCCCAGGACTGGGAAAAGGGCTTTTGTGTAACTGGTGATGTCATCTCCGTGCTAAAGGGTGAGAGTTAAACAGGGTCCCCCATGGGTATGTGTCAGTGAGGCGACCCCTTGACCTTCAGCCATTCAGCAGGAGCATAGCATCTATAAAGAGAGACTTAGCTCCAGGTGCCTGCAGTATGGTGTAGCTGAGGCTACCACGAGAATGGGGTGGGGGTAAACTTTGTTAAAAGCTGGACCAGAAAAATATTGCTGTAGCTCAGCACAGAAAACGGGTAAAAATAACAGAAGCAGTTATTAAGATGAACCTTCAGAAACCTGGCTTTGCAAATGTGTCCTACAGCTTCTGAAGTCCGTGGAGCTGCTGCCAGCCACATCAATGGATGTGGGATCGAGGAGTCATGTCGGAGCACAAATGCATTTAATTTTCTAGGAAATCCTGACTGTGCTGTTTGAAAAGCCTCGTGCTGCACAGTCCAGCGGCCAACATGTGAGCAGTTGGGCTTGTCCATACATGGGTCTATCACTGCATTACATAACCCAAGAAACTTGGCTCTTCTGGCCTAACTCAGTTGCATAAGACTCTTCCCACAACAAGCCTGGTTAATAATTTTGAGAAGGTTGACCGAGCAATTGTCAAGTGCTCAGCACTCCCAGGCAGGCCTGGATATGCGCCACATAGACCAGAAAGTCCTCCAAGGAGCTGTGGGCTCGTCTGGAATGTCACAAAAAGCCCTCATTGTTCTGCCTTTCAGTGTGGTTTAAAAATTAAATACCACGTTTTCCATCTGAAGTTCAGTCTCTCCACCTATTGGACTCTGACCTCTTCCACATAATTGTTAGCAAATATAATAATTGTGAAGAGGTGTGGTGGGTTTTTTTTTGTTTGCTGCCTACACTTGTTAGCTAGTGGATCGTTGGCATTAGAAAAACTTTGTGATCATGGTAAGAGCCATCAGCAATTGGGGATGTGCCTCAGATGAGTTATCCTTGGTGGATGGAGGAGAGTCACAGGGGACCTACAGGTGCATCGTGGTCTGCTGGCCTGAAATGACACGTGGGATTCCCATAATGTTCCCAAGGTCTGGAAGGGCCAAAGGAATTCAGGTGTGTGGATGTTTCTAAATTTGGGAGTCTTGGTCACAAAGCTCCAAAATGTCACTTCAAAATGAAAAATACAGCTGATTTATCCAGTGAAGAAGGCAAGAGAGCAAATTGCAAAGTCTCTACTTAATTTTTGTAATATCTGTTGTTTCGGAATTTGCGAGTCTTATGTGATTTACTCTGAATAGCGATGCATTTTTTATTGCTATTAGCTATTAAAATGACACATTAATTGTTTCTGCAATTAAAAATGTGTTCAACTGTCCTCCGTGCCAGCATTTGTGTCATTCAGAAGTCATAAACATCAACTACTCCATCATTTTTGCTGTAAACATGTCCTAGAAAAGTCATTTCATACCGAAGCCAGGCTAAGAAACGCATCACAGCAGCATTTTAGAAGTTCTCTCACGAGGCTTAAAGGACATTAAAACTCTTCCCTTGACCCTTCCCACCAGGTGGATACTTTGATTAGTAAACTTAGCCACCGGCTGGCCATCAAAGATCGTTGGACTAATGATCTGTGACACATAATACTCAAAGAGTTAGCAGACAAATGCTGGTGCAGGCTGCGTGCTGTGAAGTCTCAAGGACTGTCATCGTTTCAGGCATTGGAACTTTGAACGTTTCAAGCTCCTTTCCATCTGGTAGGCTACAGGCAATAGCCAGCCACAGGCTTGACCTTGAAATTATTGGTTGACTTTTTGTGGTCTTTGAGATGCCAGATGAGGAGAGTTTCTCCTCTCTGCCTGCCCCCATCCTGAAGCCTGTACGTGAGCTCCCGTTGACAGGCTGCTACCAAGAGCAAACAAAATGTTTGGATTACGGCTGGGACAACAGAGTTTCTAGTCTTGTTGAATCTTTGCAGATTTTATCTTGCTGATACAACAGGGCAGATGAGGCACTAGCTCAAACAGCAGGTCTGGTTCTGGCAAGGAACAAGGTAGCTGTTGCTCATCCCCTTGCTGGTGATATTTGTTCCAGTGCAGGTACCACTAAGAACATTTGATGCAGAGGAGGGCTGATTTCTGTTTGTGTGGTTATGCTGCAGGGAATGACCATCCGTCCTCTCGTTGACTTGTTGGCTGTCAAGAGGAAAAGAGAGAGTGCTCCCACAGTGGGAGAGCAGATCCATATTCGGGTAAGTGATGCATCCATCAATGCACAGCCAGAGCTTTCCAATATGCTTTGCTGATAGCAATATGGTCCTTCTGAAATGTGGTGTGTCTCCAGAGACTCTACAGATCTGCAGTTTTACCAGAATCTTCTGCAGGTCAGTCCCTTTCCAGGTTTGAAGTCACATGCGCTTCCTAACCATGGGTTATTATTTGCATTGGAATAGCAGCCACCGACTCAATCAGGCTGGTGTTGCATTAGGTGGTGCACAAACACGATAAAAAAAGATAATCGCTCACCTAAAAGTTTTTACTCTAACCTAACTCCAACTTTTCTGCTTCTCTGGAAAGAGTGAAAGAAAGAAAATGAGACTTGGTTGATTTCAGGATTGGGATCTTCTATACGTTCACAAGTCACATCACCACCATCATTTTGGATACCTGTGCAAAAAAATTTAGAGAAGGAAGGATAAGGTTAGCACTGTTTTGGAGGGAACCACTGAAGTGTCCTCACCCTGGAAGTGTTCAAGGCCAGGTTGGATGAGGCTTTGAGCAACCTGGTGTGGTGGAGGGTGTCCCTGCCCATGGCAAGGGGGTTGGAACTGAATGATCTTTGAGGTCCCTTCCAACCCAAACCGTTCTATAATTCTAAGTCCATAACCCAAAGAAGGAGCTTAGTTCACCTTGCTCTCACCATCCAAACATTGGCCTTTCTAGTTATAGAGGACTTCTACAGAGAGTGGGTCAGCTCTGAGAAAGCAGTGTTCTGCACACCTAGCTTGTGTTTTAATCTGTGCCCAATGAAAAATTACATTTCTGAATCTAATGGTTTATGCCCAGACACATTTCTGTGAGTATGGCTCCTTCAGGAATACTTTTGTCTTCTTTTTGGGTAGCAAGAAATGCAGACATTAGCTCTGAGGACACTTATAAAAGCTGTTTGGCATCCTCATAATTAGGCTGTATTACTGGGCTTTGTCTGAGGTTAACAGAACAGTTCAATAGGCTGAAGAGTCTTTTCCTGTCCTGAACAGAGGACACTTTCTTCTTTTGTTAGTGTGTGAATAGCAAATCATCTCTGGAAACGTGTTTATTAGGAAATGTGAGCTGCAAAAGGCGATGCACAATTAAGTTAAGTAGGGAAGGTAACAACGCAGGTAGTTGGAAATCAGAGACACAGAAGCCAGAAGCAGCTTTCTTCCTCAAATTCATTTCTCCGTCGGGATAGTTGGGACATTCTTGCTTGTAGGGGGTATGTCATTTACTGGTCCTCAGAGCATACAGCTGCTAACAGCAACATGAGACTCCAAACCCGTACCAGGCTGCAGGGCTGAGTGAACCACTCTGACATTTCTCTGTCTCTGACCCCTCAAAAAAGGATTTTTTTTTAAGAT
The DNA here is from genome assembly GCF_009769465.1 of Tauraco erythrolophus. Classification (NCBI taxonomy): domain Eukaryota; kingdom Metazoa; phylum Chordata; class Aves; order Musophagiformes; family Musophagidae; genus Tauraco; species Tauraco erythrolophus. Next base: position 2,140,842 of record NC_141477.1, read on the forward strand.
TAGAGCTGGAGAAAGCTCCAGGGACATCAGTACCTGAGCGTGGAAGGGCATTGACCTGTGGTAGAGCAAAGACCTCTCTCGTTTCAGAGATGCCAGCAGGAGGGAAAACAATTTGGGAAATTACAGAGATTTAACTTCTAGGTGGAAAAATCAACCTGTCTGGGATTTTTAATATGATTTTGAGCAGTAATAATGTGGTTTTTTTTTTTTAATAAGGCATGATATGGCCAATGCTTTCATTCAGTGGGAAGTGTCTGGGGGAAGGCAGTATTTATTATTCAAGTCGAAGCATCATTTATACGTTATCTATACCCTGAAGATACCAATCTCCTGAGACAAATTGTCCTCAAAAACCTCAATATGAGCATTTCCTGCTCATCAAGGCCCAATATGCAGGACATGCAAGTCATCAGCCATCCTGTACGTACTGTAAAGAGCAGATCCACCTCCCTCAGTGATAATTCTTGGCTCACGCAGACCTGAAAGCAAGCAGCCAAACCCCTTACCGTGCTCCGGAACCGAGGGATGCACACGGATGACTGGATGGGGAATTAGCCCAACATCCCCTCTGCTTGTTTACCAGCGCCGTGTACCGAGCTGAAAGCATCTCCCGTGCCCTCTGCAGGCTTTTGGTGTTTGCTGACTTGGTTCATCACGTATGCAATACATGCAACCGGTGTACAGCGAAATCCTCTCTTCTGTTTAGTTCTTGGATCATTTGCTGGCTGGCATTGAAGATATATCTGGACACTGGGGACAGTATTACTGGAAAGACAAGTAAGGATTTGCCAAAATACAACTGTGTACATGTGTAGAAAAGAACGAGGCAGGTTTCTATTCCCTAAGAACAAGCGGAGCCTCGTTCATCCGTGTGGCACCACACAGGTGACAAAGGGGCAGCTTCTCCTTGTCCAAGGTGAGACCAGGCTCTTGGACCGCTTCCCCGCTTGCAGGTCACCCACTCGACTTCTCCCTAAGAGACTCCTTCCTCCTCTCCTATTATGTTTGTCCTTTCTTGTCCAAAGGAATCTGCGGGGAATGCCAGCATGGCACGCAGCGTGTGTGGCTCCAGCCCGTCCCTGCCTGCCACGGTGCTGCCCCTGCAGGAGCTGAGGACCCCAGCCCCATGTGTGCACAACTAACAGTACAAATACGAGCTTGGAGGGGCGACTGCTTATTGTGGACTGACAAATTATAGAGAATTTCTATGTGTCTCTGTAGCAAAGTGCTCAATTTTCGTTAAATTCTGGTAGATTGTACACATAGGAGATGTTTTTCTTTAAAACAGCAACAAATAACAAAAAAGTATACCAATAGCAATCTACCAGGTTTAATGCCTTGGCTGTGCAGGCATAGATGTAACTAACTTCATGGTAAGGACTCTGATAAATGCTGCTGGCAGGGATTTTCTTAGGAATGCCAGTGCTTGGCAGTGCCACTAGAAGGGAAGGGAATGTCCAGGCTCCTTGCGAGCAGGTTTGTGAACCGCCAACAACAGCCCAACTTCAGTGTCAGTGTTTGATACTGGCTAGATCTTTCCCAAATGTGCTGCATTTGAGCAGAAAGTGAGAGGAAGTGGCTCAAGAGGGGATCTGGAAGCGTTTAAATCTGTTGCATCCCTCGGGGCTACTGTAGCACTTAGAGTTTGTGATAGGTCTGGCGCTTTGGGGAGTTCTTACTGTGTTTGGCAAAGTTTTAAAATCTGAGCTCATGTACTGTAGTGCAGAAATAATTAGGGACTGACCTCTTGGACCATTGATTTCTGGAAAGAAGGTAATGGAATATAATGGAATATGGGGCAGTCATGGGCTGTGGGCAGGTCCGTTTAGATGCTTGGGGAGTTGTGGGAGGAAGCTGAGCACGTCTTGTTTTGTTCTCAAACAGATTAGAGTATTTCAACAGCAAATACCTGCAGAAGATCCTGCTTCGAGAATACGACCAGCCAAAATCGAGTATCGTGCTTCTCTACGAAAAGCTGGAGCGGAAACATGCCATTGAGCTGGCAGAGGCAGGGCAGCTGGGTCATGCCCCGTCTCACCCATCCTTGCTGTAAGTGCTCCCCAGCAGTCATCCCCTTTCCATCCCTCCTCCCAACCATCCCACCAGAGGGAACAGTTGTGAAAAGCTTTTCTCTGCCTCCTCTGCTCTTCCCTGCTGGGCTGTCCCGTGGGATAGGAGCAACCTAGCTTGGACAAATGCCCAGTAAACACTGTTTAAAGATTCGTAGGTGGGTGTTAAAAACCATCAGGTGGATGAGCGGTCTACTGGCATCGCTGAGCACCGTTTCTGACCCCGTATGTGGAAGCTCACCTGCATCCCCCCCCAGTTACACAGAAAAGGTGCAAATACTGAATGCCCCTTCTGCGGTGAGCTCCATCTGCAAGGCTCAGCTGGTGGTCGTGTCTGCTGGTGGTGGGGTCTGAAGGGACTGCTGCGAGCACTGGGCTCTGGGGATGCACTGGTTGTGCTGCTGTGCAGCTCCCAAAGTAAGGTGTGCTGGTTTTCTTTGCAGCAACAGCGACAGGACTGTCATAACAGACAAAAAATTGGAGGATGCTCTGAATCCGGATGTCCTGGAAAATATACAGGAGATATTGGCGAGGAACCTGTACCGAATAAGGAGAACGGTATACCTTTTCCCTCGCTCTGTATTTTAGATGTCCAATAACAAAAGTTATCTCCGTGATCCTAACAGCAGATGTTATGAATATTTACATAATTGCTACTGATGTCTCTTTGTGAGCAGAGAATAGTTGGCTCGTTGAAGCCAGATCCAGTTTCCAAGCCAGTGGCACGTTTCTGTTTTGCAGCATGACAGCTTTTGAAAGGTTCACCCAGTCAGCCTATAATTTCCTCAAGTATTTTAGGCGTCAGTACCCAGAACCAGAAGAGGGAAAGGAGGAGCACATGGATCTTCAGGCATGGGGTTAGCAGATCCAGCAGTTGCAACAGCTCCTGGTTTCCTACAGGGCAGAGCAGGGATGGGGTTATCCTCACGTTCCGTTTTTTCCCCTAGAAGAGAGCACAGTCAGGGAGCTGCGAGTGAGAATGAATCTGCAGAGGTTTTAAAACTGCTTGGTGGTTTTGCCATGAAACTGGTACAACTGGTTAAATGGCATAGAAGCCACTTGCTGTTTACAGAATAACTCATGGATAATCGGTCGGAGGTTTTTACACCGCACCTAGGACTGTGCGTTGTAATTGCTGTTTACATGGTGATACACGGAGCCTTATCTTCAAAATCCACCTAAGCCTTTGTTTTACGGATTACACACGAAATACTGAGTCCTTGGGGATGTGGCTGGTGTGGGCAGCTCAGCACGGAGGGATCAGCCACCCCCTCCTGTCCCCTTGCTGAGCCCAGAGAAACAACTAGATAAGGCTGGGAGGAAACCTATGGGGATGGTGACTGGGGGGAAACCTATAGAACTGGTGACCAGGATGAAGATGAAGGCATACATCCTGTTTGTGCTTACTCTGCCTAAGTCCAGCCTCACCCCTCGTGGCGACAGAGTTATCCCAGCTCCCACTGGTGTTAGTGGGAGACTTGACGTTGGTTGGTTTACAGCTTTTGAAGCAGGATTTACGGTTCCTGTTGGTTTTGTGATTTATATAAGAAGGTGGGGCTGATGTAAAGTATTGGGGGGCTGGGCAGAGGCACTGAGGCTGAAGGCACCTTGAGCAGAGTGGTTGCTAGGTTGGTGTGTCACCTGAACTAAGAGATGTGTCTCAGTCTTGTCATTCAGTGAACATTCAGGCAATTTTGCACAAAGAAGCAGAGTTTGGAGTCCCATCTTCCTTCTTTGGCTCTTCCCCTCCATCCCCACCTCTCCCACTTGGGGGGGGGTCAGTTCATCCCAATGACTAGGCAGGATGGTCACAGGGGGGTGAAGGACCCTGGAAGACGCCGGGACCAGTGAAGGGATGGTGAAGGTCCCACCTCCATCAGCGGTCTCTCTGGTGCAACGCACAGGGGCCGGCGTACAACAGGCACACCCTTCCCGGAGAGCCCGAGCCCACGGAGCACGCCAAGGAGATCCTGATCCTCAGGCACAAGAGCCTGCGGGTGGAAGTGAGCGGAGGTGACACGACCAGCTCCAGGAAGGAGGTAAGAGGGAGCGGGGAAGGCTTGGACCTGCAGAAACCATGCACGGGCTGCTTTCCCCATGCAGGTAGCACAAGGGCTAGGAGTAGTGCTGTTTATTGCTGGTGGTATTTCCTATTAAAGACAAATGTTGTTGCCTTTTTTTTTTTTAAAAAAAAATCATCTCTCAATCCTAAATTGCATTCCAATGAATAGGAAATACTGAGAAACAAACCCAACCCAACCCCTGACAAGCAAATGAGCCATCTTGGGTGCAGCACCGTTCCACGCTTTGTCAACACAGGCTTCCATCCGTGCTAGGAAACTTATTTACTGAGCAAATGTTATTAATTGGGCTTCAGTCTGTAGATTCAGAGGTCTGTTTTTCCCATGTTTTCTTTTCTGGGAGATTTCGTCGAAAGCAGGAATTCGGTACGCCCATTGTCAGCGCTCCAGATGGACTGTAAATATTTGAAACTGTTCAGTGTTTTCCCCCTCCCCCCAACGCTTTTGAAAGGACAGAAGCATTATTGTGAGCTTTCCTATTTATTCTGGAGGTGAGTGTTTTGGTTTTCAAAGCAGCTACGGTTCTGGGCAGACTTGAAGAAAGTAAAATAGAGGGAAGCGTTGCGTACCAGATTCCTGGGAGAACCGCCTTGAGTCCAAATTTACTGCTGGCACAGCTCCATGTCAGCTCGTGTTCTGGATTAGAGGAGAAACGAGGTAAATACAACGTCTCTGGCTGGTGAAGACTTTTGGTGACTTCTTTGGAAATCGGTGAGAGAAGCTGGGCCAACATTTCCCCCTGGAAAGACGAAATGGTCCAGGAACGGTGCATGAGGAGCAGGCTTGGTCTTTTCAATTCCTCTCATCCTCTGTAACTCTTGCTCTAAAGGAAAAGCAATTAATCCCACCTGGTATTTTGCTCCCAACCCCCCAGGTCAGCAGCAGTAATTGCTGAGCCATCCCTGAATTTCACCCACTTCTCTGAATCTTAGGTGTTGATGGCTTGAGCTAGAGCCGTGTCCAAGCGCAAACTCTGGTCTCCAATCTGGGCAGCAAGACTCCATCACCGAGGAGAGCAGGATGACCTTTGGAAAAGAAATAATTTATCTTTCTTTATTTAGATAGTAGTTTTCCACGACAGCACAAGGACTGGGGACTGCCACAGGCTTTCTGCCACTCCGATTTCTTTGTTCGAGTGCCAGGCGTGGAAGAGCCCACTGAGAACCAGTAAGGCCCCAACTGCCGCTGCTCCGCAGCCTCTCCGTTCCCAGTTCCCAGAAAGGTGTTCCGGCTCTCCCAAGCGACTTCAAGGATTTAATTTGATCACTTACATGCTGATTGGTACTTACAATTCCGAATAGATAGGCAAGAACGTGGCAAGTTCCTGTAGAACATTTGGTATAATTAAACTTCAAAAGAACAGCATCAAGCTAGGGCTGAATTCGAGCACCTTTTGTACTTTAAGGACGTTTTGTTGTTAACCCTTGTGCTCCCGCCTTCCCCTTCGCTGCTGCTGCCACCAGGTACCGCAGTGCCTTGGGCAGGAAATTTAGCACCGTTCCTCCTGTTGCTTGGAATGTTTATTTATAAGCATTATAAATAGCTGGCCTTTCAGAGGGCAGAGTGTTTTGGGGCCAAAATTGCAAAAGCAGTAGGATTCACTCTGTCTATATTGACTCATGGATGGTGGCTGATGCCCTGTGTGTGGGGGGCAACTGCTCCTATGGGTTATGCCTGATGCCAATCTGATGGTGACTACTGCAGCAGTCATTTGTCGCTGCAAATCACACCTTTTTGCAGCAGCCACCGTTGATTTGTGCCAGTCTAAGCAAAGTGGGTGTAAATACTGCGAAACAATTCCAGTGACATCTGTAAGGGTGACTTTAAGCCCAAGAAGCATCCCTCTGCACCCAAAAGGAAAAACCAGGCATGCTTTGTATGATCAGCAGCTTATCTGCTAATGTTTTAGAATAGCTGCCTTATTGCAAATAGAAAAAAGGCAGTACTCAAAAGTGATGGGATAATGTTCTACAAGAGCCCTGGAATATTAACACGAGATGGGAGGGTGGGTGAACACTGTTCCTTCTTGCTGTAGGAGGACAGATTGCAGAATTTGTCTGCAGAAAGAAGGAACGCTGTGCTAAAAAGTAGATTTCAGCCCCTTAAAAGTAGCTCAATATTTTAATTTTTTGGGGAAAAAAAATTTAAGCAACTCAGATTTAGTTTCATGCCACGTTGACAAGCAAATGGTGTTTTCCTGTTTAAAAAAGAGATGAATGAAAAAGATAGGTAGTTCACGTTCGAGGTTTTTCTAATTGTCAGATGGTTCCACCTTTTGTAGTCCCAAAGGGAAAGGTTTGGCCTTTCAGGGTTTGAGTCAGCAAGAAAAAACAGACGCTCTCATGCCACGCAGTTTTCTATTCTGCATGTCACCACGAGATGGAAGCATTACAACTGTGTTTGCAACCCCAACTGGAAATCAAGGAACTGGGAAACAAACTTGGAGCAAAGGGCTGCGGAACCCCTCCGGCACACCTTCCTTTGGCAGCCTGTTTGAGGAAAGCTTTGGAAATACGTTCAATCCGTGAGGTGTTATCAGCTGAGTGAGTAATTTAAAAGTCCCTGGCATTCGGTGTAGAAACACTGCTTTTTCTGCTTGCCCAATGTCTGCATATATATTTTTCTTAGTGAAGCTGGTTGGTCCTTTGCTATTAAAATATGAAGCTCTTGTAGCTCAGTTAGATTCATCTTATAGTTTATGAGGTGCTGGTTGGTCTTTCCCCCCTATATCAGTTGCCACAAACATAAGGTATGTATGGAAGAACATCTTTCTATAGGTCCGTGGCTCCAACAGGCTGGAGAGGAGCTGAGAGTGAAGTTCATCTCGCCTGACGGACAATCCATCTCCTTCCACTGTCAGTGTGGAGAAACTGGTGCCGTCACGAGGACAGGCACCGGTCCATGGCCAACACCAGGCTTCAACTAGGAGAAATCACCTTTTCTCTCTAACCTGGGTGGCTTTATGTGCCTTAGGGGTCTGCTGCACTTCAGGTGTCTACCTTTGCTTTTAGAGTAGTGAGAGATGACTCGTAGGCTGCATTGGAAGCCCCTGCCAAGGAGAGGTTGGAGAAAGAATAGGGAAGACAGAGAAAAGAAGTAAGGAAAGAACAATCCTCATCCCTCCTGAACCAACGGTGCAGGTTAAAGGATTTACACCAGGCAGAAACAACTTTGGCAAGACCACGAGGTGATTTCAGATCTGAATCATAGCCCAGAGGATTAACTCCAAGACTACCTATTTCCAGCAGAAAGCCTGCCTTCCTCTGCCTAAGGACAAAATTCCAGCTGAAGGCTGCAGCTTCCTGGAGCTGTGCTCTGAACGCTGTCTGCATTTTGGGCTTGCCTTATTTTTGGCAGGAATCCAAGGTGGCGAAACCCTGGCAGGGCGGTTTCGGAGACCCAGGATGGCTTTTATTTGCCACCAAGCACCCAGCAAATCCCTGCACCTGTAGCCCGGCAACTTCATCCTCTTTTCTTCTGCCAAAACGCGAGTCGGCTCCCCCAGAAGGAGCTGATTTGGAGCTGCCTGTAAGCCATGTGCGTAAATGACATACTGCCTTTGGTAATTATGTCGGAGCCCTTTCATGGAGCATGCTCGGAGAATCATTAAATGCCCCTGGGAATGGCTTTCCAGGGAGCCGCGCTGCTGCTGGAGCCGGGAAGGCATTGTTATTAAAATGGTCCATGAAAGCGCGAACAAGGGATGGAGGGCATCGGTCCTCGTTAGGGGAGGGAGGAGAACGAAGCGAAACAAAACAGAAAACCAGGCTGGGAGGTGTCCAGAGTTATTTTGGCAGTCCGGCTCTCCAGACCGAGGTGCCAAATCCCAGCTGCGTAAGAGACTTATTCCCGGTTTACAGAAGCACCGAACAATTCAGGCGGCATTGTGCTACCTGATTTATGTATTTATTTTTCCCTTTTCCTGAAAGGTGGAGATTAGCACTGGAGTGAAAGGACAGGGAGCTCGTTAGTGCAAGCTCGTTATCTGCCTCCTTGGCCTGCAGCCAAGGTGGGGAACAGCCAAGGTGAGAAATGTCCATGTCCTGGGGACCGGCTTCACCTCCCGGACTCCCCAGCTCCATTCTCCCTGCTCCAGGGCTGCTCCTTCCCATCCCATCTGCCAAACGGCTCCTGGAGAGCTCAGACCTCTTCCACCGACTCGAAACAAATCAGCATCTGTAAATATTTCCCGCCATCTATTTGGTCTATTTTTAGCAACAGTTCTTTTTGTTTTTCTTGGCAAAAGTAAAACAAATGGAAAGGGAGTCCTTGGGGATTGCAAACGGCTTGTTTGTGAAGCGGGAGTGTCATTAACAGCCTCGCTAGCGATCTTCATAAATGCATTAAAGTACTTTTCTTCCTTAATCACAGAAGGATGACTCCTGCTCGGCATGGGGCGACTCCGGCACGCAGCCCAAGCTGTGCCGCTCCTTCACCGGTAAGCCGGGGCGCCGGTGCGTGCCGGTGGTGATTCCCTACCTCCCCTGCTCGCCCTGCCCCGTCCCCGTGGGATGGTCCAGCAGGTGATGGGGAGGATGTCCTGAGGTCCACGGCGTGTCCGTTGCAGGGCTGGGATTTGGGAGACAGCCAAGGTGAGGCCTCCTGCACTCCGCAGCTCGCCGCAGGCAGCGGTGGGCAGCCCTGGGCTGTGTGTTGCAGGCGGGGGGGCAGGGGCATCGCCCCAGCCCGGGGGACACCGTGGGGCTCCCTTGGTGAGCATCACGAGCGAGGAAGCCGCACACGGCTGGCAGTCAGGGTCTCCAGGCAGCTGCTGGGGGTCCGGTGGCGGTGCTGGGAACCATAGCAGTGAGAAATGTGTCCCAGTCTAGGTGTGCAAGGGGGTGCCTGGATTTACAGAGTGTTCTTGTCTCCCGTGTCCAGCGTTTGAAGCTGGTCCTGTTCTTCATATTCCACCAAGCACTAAGATGTGTGACAGTAATTGCACTTCATTCCGCCTATGGTGAAGCTAATGCATAAGCTCAAACCTTATAAAAACGAATTATACTTCAAAACATGAAGTTTGTGTCCAAATGCTTTCCAAAAATTAAGATTTTTTTTTTCTTGCTAAGTGATATTAAATGTATTTTGAGTGCTCCATTAGCAGCACTGTTTTGAATATCTGCTACAGAAAGATCAGTGGCTCAAGACCTTACATTTTCTTAAGTCCAAGCTCAGTTTTCAGATAACAGAAAGCTTAGTTTTCACCCTTTAAAAAAAAAAAGTTTAATATCAATGAAGCCTCACACAACATACAGCTTATGAAAACTGTAAAGTGCATCTTTCAAAACACAGAGGAGAGAGTCCTTTTAGCCTCTGAACCGCAACGAGATGTTCAGTGGGGAAGTGGGCACTGAGTTTTTACAATACTTGGCACGACACCTTTTAGCACAATCCTGTCTGTAAAAGTGATGATTGAAAAGAGTCAATATTTGTTGAAAATACCAAAAAATAGTGTTGCCTCCCAATACGGGCTGAGATAGGTTAAGGGGCTGCGTCTCACATTAAAGTACAGAATATTTCTTTATTACATAGGTGCTGGGAAAATATTTAAGAAGCAAGAAAGTTTCCTTTCAATCTTTTTGTGTCCTTCTATTTCTAATGTTTTCTTCCTTTGTAAGTTTCTATGGCTCTTTGTTTAGCAATTTTTTAGTTTATTGTTCACAGAATAGCTGGCACTTTCTCTGTCACAAGTACCTTACTACAGGTTTGCAAGAGTAGATGGAAGGACACAACTGTGTGGCTTTTGTGAATTCATAACATGGACATCTGCTGGGGATGTAGCTATTTTAATCCACAGTTTATTATAAATGCTTAAACTATGTTCTTCCTGAAGAAACACGTGAGTGTAAGCAGAGCAAAGTGATAAAAAGCAGTTTTTCTCAGGGAAATGTGAGCACCAGAACTCCCGACATGCCTTGGTGCCAGGGTTGAGGGAGGCTGGAACCCTTCCATGGGGATTGCGTGTACTTCCAAAAAAAATCACTTACTGTGGCAACATGAAATTATAGGTGCTCTGGCAGAACACCTGCATCCTGAAAAGCTATTTTAAAGTAGTCACTGATAGGAATTTTTGTTTTGCAAAGCTGCTGGTGAGGACTGACAAATGAATGACTGTATTGATGCAGTGTATTTCAAAGTGTAAAATAGGGCTTCAATTGTACTTTTTTTTTCTTTTCCTTCCATCCAAACACTGATGTTTGTCTTCTGTTTTGTAATCGAAAAGTGATCCTTGCAGTGGAATAGCTCATCCCCACTGAGCGAAGGGCCACCTCAATAGTTCTCAGTATTTCTTCATTCCTGTTGACTCATGAGGAATCACAGAATGGTTTGGGTTGGAAGAGACCTCAAAGACCATCCAGTTCCAACCCCCCTGCCATGGGCAGGGACACCCTCCACTACACCAGGTTGCCCAAAGCCTCATCCAACCTGTCCTGGAACACCTCCAGGGATGGGGCAGCCACAGCTTCTCTGGGCAACCTGTACCAGTGCCTCACCACCCCCAGAGGGAAGGAGTTCTCCCTTAGATCTAATCTAAATCTCCCCTCTTTTGGTTTAAATCCATTGGCCCATGTCTGAACATTTCTCATACAAGTTGGTGTTTTTCTCTCCCCGCAGTGGGGAACGCGGAGAAGGTTCGGGAGGTGAAGCAGAACCGGTCGAGGTCGGTGTGTGTCATCCCAGCGCCGCAGCCCGGCGGTACAGCCTGGGCTGAGAAGAAAGGAACGGAGAAAGAGCTGACTTTGGAGATGTAAAAGGCACCAGTGATGCTGCTGGCTTCCCATGAGGGATCCGACTGTGTTTCGTGGATGTCTGCTATACATGTAAATGATGTAAATAAGATGCATATGGAAAAGGACAGCATGGACAGGGTGAAGTATCGTGTGCTCTTACTGCACAATGCTGGATTTTTTTAGAGGGAAAAGATGGACAACTGAGTGCTAGCGATGCAAGGTAATGTCTGAGAGAGAATTTCTAAGAAATGCCTAGGAAAAATAAATCCGTTCAGCCTGGAAAAAGTGCTGAAACTTGGCTACAGCTTCCAGAAAGGACGTTTTAATAAGGTGAGAGATCAGATCTTCTCATTAGTCAGCAGAGACAGACCAAACAGCAGGGAGCATTTAGATTATATGTTAGGAAAAACTTTATAATCTCGAGGAGAGCGTGCCACCGGGAAAGGCAGCGGAAACGGGGAAAAATCTTTTCTGCTCCTCAGGAACTGGTGAGTCCGGACTATGGGTGTTAATCACGTAAATCCAGAGTTAAATCATAGAGTTAAATAAGGTGGTGTGTCTTACCAGAGGGACTGTCCCACACCTAGACACAGTTCTTTTAATGAAAACTTATCCAAAATGTTTTCTTACTGATGTTTTAAAAATTATTTAAGGAATGCTTCATCTCAAAACGTAAAACAGGGAGGCCCCAAATCCAGTGGCGACAGCAGGAGATGAGCGTGCCAGCCCTTAAACAGGTGGAAACATTCCATTAGGAGACCACTGCCTGGTACTCCGGGGCTTTCATTTTAAATTAAAGACACAAAATTGTGTGTATTTGCTTTACAATGATGCGGAGGTCTCATTTTCATCTGAAGAAGCTCCTTTACAATGTCCTGACTTAAGCTGATGTGTTTCATTTTGCCTTGAAGGCCACTCTTTGCTGGAAATCCTCCTCACTGCAAATGAAAATGGGACCTTTTAGCCTTATATGTGTATTTTGTGTGTGTGTATATATATATGTACGTATTTATTGATTTTTAGTACAAGTCCATTGTCGTCTTCAGTTACTTTATTAAAATTTTGGTTTGTTTCTTAGTTTAATCCATCTTGCATGGGAGTTGTGTGGATTTGTCCACGCGTTGTTGTAGAGAACTGCCCACCTTTGAAGCTGTGGTGATATGCACGTACTATGTCTCTGTCTCAATTAAATACACGGTGTTACGAGATCATCTAAGAGTTGTACCCTCCTTGCATCCACAACACGCTCACGATGACGTCAGCAGTAGGTAGTAGTGCCATCAGTCTGGCACAGCGAGCCCAGCAGATCCACTTTGAACGGTGGCACGTTCAGCTCTGCCCCGTGCAGCCCTGGGTCGGTGGTCACACGCAAGGCAAGTGATGGTAGTGAGAAAATCTCTTTATTGGTGCAAGTCATTGCGTGCAATTGAGAGAAAAGAAAAAAAAAAACCACAAATCTGGAGGTCCTTGGCTAGCTAGGGTTGAACCATTTGCTGTTTGCCTGCAGTTTAACGTCCACGGTGTTTAAAATTTCTCCTTAAGTTCTGCACAGTAAATAGCTATAGAAAGATTTATTAAGGTGTGTCCTTTTTATTCTGTAGCTGGAGAGCAAAAAGGAAAATAAATCAAGTTGCTTGTCAAGGAGTTTTTAATCAAGTTTTATTTTTAATCAAGGATAGAAACTTTGTGAGTCTCTTGGCCAATTCTTCTTGGTTTTTGGTTTGGTGGTTTCGTCTTGGTTTTTCGCTTGGTGGTTTGTTGGGGTTTTTTTGGGGTTTTTTTGGTTTTTTTTTTTTTTTTTGCTTCTGAACTGCCTTGCTTTTGCCCAAAATATTTGGATTTCTGTACCATCTTTGTCTTGCCCAGCATCCATCACGCTTCTGGGCATCAAGCACTTAAATAATGATCTCTCTGCATTTGAGTGTCCCATCCTGTAAAATGAGTTCTTTCCAATATTGTTATGGGTTACCAAGGACCTTATCAAATCCTGGCTGTTTTGGCATGTGTAGATTTCATTTTAGTACTGTGATAGGCAGCAGAAATGATTGGAAAAATCAGGAAACTTCGAGAAAATGGAACTGAAATTTTATCTGATGTGGAAAAAAGAAAAAAAAGTTCACTTCCATTTTTTCAAAATGATGTATTTTCATCTCATTTTAGCCACAACAAGAGACGTTTCGATGAGAGGATCTCCCAGCTTCTAGCAATTCCAGATGCTGCTGGGCTCCTGGCATGTGGCTCGTGGCGGAGCGGAGGCTGCAGCAGGTTCCTGCCATGCTGGTGGCTCCAGCCGTCGCCGCGTGCCTGTGCACAGGCACTGGCCTGATCCTGCCCAGATCCCAGCCCATTAATCCCTTTCAACCCTGCTTGGCAGTGCTGGGACCATAAATACCTCTCTGCTGTATTAATAATTTGCTTGATCTGCAGAGAAGACAATATTCTGTGCGGGACATACTTTCCCAATGAGTCACTCTGCCCCAAATTTAACCTTCTAGATACTATGGATTTTTTCTTAAAGTTTCTTTGCAAAATATAATAGCACAGCTAAAGCTTTCATGAAGTGTTTTCCAGTTGCTTAGTGGCCAAGCCCTCTGACTCGTATGTATTTCAGCCCAGAATACCTTTGATAATCTTTGCCAGTATCCAGTGTTGGTGGTCTTAAAATTCGACAACTGAGTGGAAAACTGTTAAATGCTCAGGCTTCAGAGCATGGCTAATTAATTCTTTGCAGGGTTTTAGTCCTTTAAAAAGTGTTAAAAACACGGATTCAGTGTATCATTGAATATTGCATGGTTCTGTGGAAATAAATTGCATCGGTTTGATTTCTTTAGTAGTTCAGAGTTATTGCTCTGTGCTCACTCTGGAAGTTTGCAGGAGTCTTTTGAGAGTTGAGGTTAAAATAGGCAAAAGTTGCTGATGATGGGGAGTACCTGAATGGCAGAGGGAGAGCCCAAAAACTGCATCGGAAAAGTCTGGGCACAGATCAAGTAGCCACGCTTACAAGTCAGGCTGTACATCTCCCTTGCCCTCACAACTCCAAAAAGCAGTTGTGTTCAGTGTGTCAACTTTTTTTTTTTTTATTTTTCATTTTGACCAGAAAATCACACTTGTGTTTATTTTATTTCACGACTATTTCAGGACATTATAATGGCTCAATCTGGGAAAGTACTGGCAACACTTGAGAAGCAGGAGGGGCAAATTGAGCTTTTCTCTCTCCTGACATCAAGTGCTGGGGGTACCCAACTGTGTAAGAAACACGAGGGATCTTTCAACAATCCAGGCTTATGTGCTTCTTCCAAGAGACGTGTAGACGGGAGAGATGAAGAAGGAGCGTGTGATGGAGATGAACGGGTGATCAGAGTTTTAATGCAGAATTAAAGGGGCAAATGTCAATGTGGATAGCTATTCCTCTCCTTTCTCACGTAGTTCGTACTGGGGGGTTGCTCTTCTCAAAAACCAGCCAGGGATGTTGGTGGCCTTTCCAAGGTCAAGTTGGTAGCGCCTGGGTAGCACGTGTCATGGTCTGGGTGGCTTTGCTCTCCTTGATTTCTTCTCGTTCCGAGGTTTGTGGAGACAACAGTAAAGGCAGAGACCCACGAGAGAGAGAGAGATTCACCCCATCTACCAAAGGAAATGCTATGTGGAACATCTTTCAGAGCATGACAGATCATTAAGGTAAGCTCCAAAGCAGAAAAGCATGCAGATCTCCAAAGGGACGTGGGGAAGTCTCTGAAGGCAGCCTTGATATCTCATCTGTTTATAAAATTGCAAGAAATCCTCTGCTTTCAGCATGAGAGAGTGAAAATATGTTGATCTACCTACATAATATATAATTTTCCTGTGAGCATGGATCAAAACATGAAAAATAACAGTAACTCAGACTGTGCTGGTGGAGTCTTTGATCTATCAAAAGGTAAAACACCGATTCTGTGAAAAATCTCATCTGGCTAGCCCTCGTTCCTGGCTAGAGAATGTATGTTTTGGAGACTCACAATTTCAGTTTAGAAGCTTAAGGGGGAGGGGGGGGGAAATCATCAGGGTGAATTAGGAAATAAGTCACTATAACGCCTGGGATATGATGTCTCTTTCCTTACACCGGGGTCTCAGTGCTGCCCTGTTTGACCTCTCTGGATAAGAGGACCCTGAAGGCAGCCACCCGCTGGCACCAGAAGAGGTAAGGGAGGACAGGGAGGGTCGTTCTCCTTGGTCATTGAATGGTATTTGTGTCTGACTTCTGCACGGAGCATGGTAATGGCCAGTTAATACCTGGCTTTGGTGTAGCGCCCCAGAGATCCCAACGCAAGCTACGAAGGGCAACCAACATCATGACCAGTATCTATAGACCTAGAAAGTATGGCAGGATGTTACTTTCTTGAGGTTTTTCTTGGATTTTTTAGGATGGAAATGATTTATTGGGACTGGAATGATTTATTTGTGGCTTTCTTACCACTTCTTTTTTCTTTTTTTCCTTTCTTTTCTGCTAGTCTGTGTGTGTTCTGTCTATGAACAAGGCTGCCTACTGCATTGTATAAAATCTATAGGAACAAAATGCTTGTGCAAAAGAAAGCCAGAAAGCTAATTTACACTTCGAAACTAGGATGGGTCAGAATCTTATAATTAATAAAGATGTTTTTTCTGAAGAGTAAAGGAACTATTTTTTCTATTAGTCTTCTGAAAAAACATTGCAATTATAAGAATTTTAATTTTATCTGTTTTTTTTTTCCCCAAGCACCAGGGAAATAGAGAAGGAAAGGGATTGCAGAGTGGGGCTGAAGGAGTTTGCTCTTCTGGTAGCCCCCACGACCTACTGGTGTGAAGATCCAGCACTTACTGGGCTGACTGGGTGCAATGGGGTTGATGTTTAATTATTACACATAATCAAGCTGAAGGGAAGGAAACATAAGGGGGCTGTAACCCTGTCATGTGCATCAGCCGTCCCCAGCGAGCCTGGGAGCTCCCACCACGTGCTGCTGAAGCAGCTGCTGGTGCCCCAGGCATGGTCTCATTGTCCATCATGTCCAGGAATTTTTCTGATCCTAACTGTGAGGTGCACGTGCGTGGGGGTGTGCCAAGAGAAGGGAAAGCTGGTTGCATGGAGAGATGTTTTGACCTTGCAAACTCAGTTCCTGTTCCACAGCCTAAGAATTTGGAAAATGTCTAGCTGGGTACATAAGAACCAGTGCGGAGCCAAAGCTGGGCACCAGCAACGCTCTGCCGCAGCCATGCAGGGGTTTGTCTGCCAGTGGAACTGAGAATTGCTGAGGACACCTTCCAAATGGCAACCAGCACTGACTCGTGGATGCACATTAGCATAAACACAGCAATGCCAAACGCAGCTGACTGAAAAGCAGAGATGTAAACGTGGAAGTGTGCATTAATTCCTTTTTTAAAAACACGTGAGTGCCCGCTTTGCATTTTAATTTTATGCAGTTGCAGTGCAATCTGGAAAAAAAAAAGAGGCCTCGCTTCTGGTGTGCTTCTTCACCGAGCTCCTCCAAGCGTTGCCAAAGCCGCCCCGTCCGTCGCGTTCGTCTTTGAGGTATGGGTCACAACAAGAGGTGGCCACCAATTCTCCTTGTCACTTCAGGCAGGTTTAGCCAGTTTTACCTGTTAGTTACATGGCAACGGATTGAAATGGCACTTATTGAAGACTGTTTAGGTGACAGATATATTGCACTTTGTATTTAATTAACCATTTCATATTCAATACAAAGAGCATCTCATGCATCTCATCTCGCTGCCTGTGAAGTAACTGGATGACCACGAGATGGGTATGGTATTGCAGTCCAGAAACCATGGAAAAAGAGTGGATATGCTGGATTGGCCAGAGATGGGCTGGGAGAGGGTTAATACATGTAGGAATGGGATGGGTGAAGGTTGGCCACAAGCATCTATGTGCAAACCCATCGCAGAAGAAGGGATCGCTTCGCAGAGACGGCAGCTGAACGCGGGTGGGCGAGGAGGTGGCCGTGGAGGGACAGTGCGTGTGTCGTTGTGCGGAATTAGGGGGCTGAGGGGGGCTCGTTGCCCAGCGGCACAGCCGAGAGAGCGCGGGAGGAGCGGCACGCCGAGGGTTTCGGTGGGAGGCTGTATCGCGTCAGAATGATTTTTTTCCTCTCCCTTAGCTGACTCAATAGAATCATAGAATCATAGAATGGTTAGGGCTGGAAAGGACCTTCAAAGGTCATCTAGTCCAACCCCCCTGCAAGGAACAGGGATATCTCCAACTAGATCAGGTTGCTCAGGGCCTCGTCCAACCTGGCCTTGAACGTCTCCAGGGATGGAGCATCCACCACCTCTCTGGGCAACCTGTTCCAGTGTTCTACAACTCTCATGGTAAAAAATTTTTTCCTAATATCCAACCTGAATCTACCTCCCTCTATTTTAAAACCATTACCCCTTGTCCTATCACAACAGGCCCTCCTGAACAGCCTCTCCCCATCTTTCTTGTAGGCCCCCTTGAGGTACTGGAAGACTTGGAATCAAAGAGGTGGTCAAGCAGGCTGGAGATGTGATGTTTTCAATTCCCTGAAAAAGGCCTTTGTGCTGCAGCTCTCCCATTGGATGCGCAGCCACTGTTCCCTGCCTGAAGGCCACGCGATGAAGTTTCCACCTGCCAAGAGCAGCGCTCGGCCCTGCTGTGAGGACTTTCATCCTGTTATACAAACATCAGGAGGCATTCTTCCATTTTAGTGACCAGCCAAGATGCAGACCCAACCTTTGAGACAACCGACTAGCCCTGTCCTGCAGCTCCCTGTTGCCTTGCTCAACCACCATCTGCCCCACCACGCCAGGTGCAACGACATCTTCTGCCCTCCTCCTGCTCTTGCCCCTCGGAGCCCTGCTCTAGCTTGAACTAATGGAGCTGTGGGGACTGTGGCTGGGTTTTGACCTTGGGTGATGGTAAGTCTGCAACCTGGCCCACCTTTCCTTTCTCCACGTGTCAGTGCAGGGACTGCTCTGGGCAGGGTCCTCTTTCCTGGATCTTATCAGATGCCTCACGTGCTCGCGGTCAGGTTAAACAAACAGCAGATCCACCACTGTGACAGTGAGGAAGAGAGTTCTAATGTGTTGTTTAAAGCTATCCTCTCCTGCAATATTTCAGAAAGAAAAATGCAGAGGATAGAATAAATTATTATAATTTAAAGTCTATTGCACTCATGGAAGAAGAGCGAGCACATTCATCGATCCATATGCCTCAACAGTTGGCTAGAAGTGTAGTCAAAATTTTACCCAGCCCTCTCCAGTTTCCTTAACCAGTGTGCAGTTTCTCTGAGAAACCCATATGTTCACAGTTAACTTCAACTATTAAATTCATTTGGAAATTAATTTGGCAACACGAAATCCTGTAGGATAAGGAAGTCAACATCTTCTTCTATCTCCTTTTTCAGAACAGGTCATGACTTAGGCTAAGGCTAGAAAATCAGAACTTGAATTTTCACTGTAATTTGAATTTCCTCCCCCAGCCTCCTGGCATGCCACAGGAATACGGTTATTGCCCTCCAGAAATTATAATTTTCCTAGTCTGGCATCCGGTTCCTGGCAGTGATCTACAGCAGATGCTCCAGCAGAAGACTAAAATGTTAGGAATCAAATGGCAGCGAAATTCCATGCAGGAACGTCCTTGTCCCCATGAGACACTTCTTGCAGAGCAGGCTCAGGCAGTGGGAGGGGTATGGATGCTATATAGCCCGCTCTTCTGTGGCAGGAGGGAGAACATCCTTCCACAACCGCACGGCAAGACACTCTAGGTGTGTTGGTACGTACACCCAATTTGCATGCTCCTCGTCCTGCTAGATGTGGACCTGCCTGATTTCATAGAATCATAGAATGGTTAGGGCTGGAAGGGACCTTCAAAGGTCATCTAGTCCAACCCCCCTGCAAGGAACAGGGATATCTCCAACTAGATCAGGTTGCTCAGGGCTGCATTTAAATGCATTTGCATGGATTGATTGCGTCACTTCTGAGAGCGCCAAGATTTTCACAGAGGTTTAAGAGATATCACCGATATTTTAACGTTATTGCTTGGCTCTCTGGGGTTGCTTTGTGTAACAGCTACATTGGTGTTTTGTTCAGAGGAAGCAGGAGCTGAAGGAAAGGCCATTCCAGAAACGTCACGGCCGTACCACACTCGTGAGGACTCAGCTAAAGGCATCCCACAGCAACGGCAGTGGGAATGGTGGACTCCGTGACGTGGTATAAGGGCTTTGGAGTTCAGATCCACTCAAGCCACGTGCAGCCTCTCTGCTAATCTCGTGCACAAACGGGGTTTTAAAAACTCTCTGGTGGCCTGAGCAGTTCTGCATCGTAACTCCTTGTGACCTACAGACGCCGACGGAGCGGCCGAGGCGACGGGCTCTCTGCAGCGTTCTTCTGAAACGAGCGCCCATGTGTTCATTTGGAAACCTTCCTGCTCTGCCTCAATAGCTGTTAGTCATGTTCCTTAATGCCACAGCTGTTTGGTTACACCAGGTCATCTGCTTTTATTAGTCCCGTTCCCACCACCCGCTGAAACTCACACCAGCCAGGAGAAGATTATGATCCGTGCCCCAAAATAGCGCTTCCCTCTTCCAGCCACCCTGGAAACTTCAGTGTTTTTCTTCTCTTCTGATTTCCAGTCCTGCTGCCTACCTGCTGCCCCATGAAGGCCGGAGGAGCCGCCCTGGCAGCCGGGATCCTCGGTGGCACCGGCGTGTTGCTCTTCCTCATCGCCTTCGGGACGGATTACTGGCTCCTTGCTACGGAGACCTGCGGCGTCTTCGAGCATGGCAACAGCACTCTGCCAACTGGGGAGGTAAACTCTGCAATCTTGCCTTACTCTGGGAGACTTCTTTCCATAATTTAAAATTCCTAAATTCAAAAATTTTTTAAGTCTGTGATAATATTTGTGCTCACTGGAGGTGAACTGCTCATGTAAAACGTCAGCCTGAAGTAGGTTTAAAATCCCACCCGTGGTATCTGGCGTTTTGACTGGATTAAAGTGAGTCTAGGAAACATTAAAGCAGCACCTCTGTAATCTGGCAGATGTGAACATTAGGCAAAAATGTAAGAGCTTTACTTGTTGACAGCGTTTACTTCTAAAGACAAAAGATACCTGCTGATATTTGCCATTAAAAGATTTCTCCCTCTGTAGTTTCTTTGTTTAAAAATAGTTCATGTTTGAAAGTGTAGAGCTTGGCAATCATTTCCAGCCAAAGTGATGTGACTACAGGACAGAGGGCAAACAAAAGCCAGCATCGGGCTCGGAACAGAGTAGACAAGGATTCCTGCCTGTCTAACAAGAAGACGCCTATATATTTTAAAATTAAGATTTATATAGGATTTTAGTTGGCAGGAAATGTAATTTTCAAAGGACAATTTGGTATTTTAGCACTAACTGCTGGTGTCACTTATTTATAGATCCTTCCCAAAGTTTGATTTTAGCTGCACTTGCTATTGTCTAACTCTTCAATGAAATAACAACCAGATCAGCTCCCTGAGCCACCCACTCTTCAAAAAATGTTTTTTGTGCCGATCAATGTGCGGTTTCAATTACAAAATGACAGGAAGATCCTTGTTGTGTGCAGACTTTTTGTTACTTCAAAGTTCAATCCAATTAGGTTTGATTTTTTTTTTTTTTTTTTTTTTTTTTCTGGTGGGGTGAGTCACGCTGGGTAAGCATCATGATGCCAACAAGAAATATTTTCTTTCATTTCAGAATCCCATAATCAAATGTAGGACACCGTTTGCTTGAGTCATTTTTTCCAAATGACTTTTTCTATTGAAAAAAAACCCAAAAATTATGATAGAAAAACTGCCTGGCTGAAAAACACTGTTTTTGGTGTTTAAAGCATCTCAAACGTTGAAGATACGCTCTTGGCCAAGTGTTAACCTGTCGCTGAGGCAGAGCAACTTCAAAAGCACCAGGCAGAGAAATAGGAGCTGCTCGGACTCTTTCCTCTGAGCTATTTCATTTCTATTTCAGACACTGCTCCTATTATTTCTATTTCAGTTACTGGCTGTGTACAACGGGCTGTGTTTTTACCTTCTCTGCCCTTTCTTAAACTGGTAAATCCTGTCCCTTACAGATAAGGATGGTCTGGAGTATCTGCCAAGCAGTGATTAAATGTGCCATAGATGCAGAGTCAGCAGCCACCCAGCTGATGGAGTTTGAGGTCTGCATGCTACCGTTGTCATAGTTGGTATTTTATCCTGAAATTAAAAAAAAAAATCAGGTCAGAGCTCCAGAAGCAGGCATAACTTGATGCATAAAAACCTTGAGGTGAGGGAAGTATCTTCTAGCACCTCCCTGTTGAGTCCCATCTCCTTTCTCCAGCTCACAGGGTCCGACCCTCTATGGAGTTTCTCCCTTCTCCACAAATCGTAATTTTCTAAAAGTCATGTCTCCTTTACCAAATTGTATGTGATAAAGACAAAATTGACTTTGGCCATAGTTTTAATAAGTTTTTTGGTGAATAGTCCATGACTCAACTTGGAAATATCCTTCCTTCTGGAAAGACCTTGTGCTTGCAGGTCTGGTCTGGGGGTTGAAGTAGACTCACTTAAAAAGGAAAATTTGTCAACATCTCTATCCTGGTCCATGAGAAGACTGGTGAAGGTCTGCAGGATGATTTGTAACGAGAACATTTTGTAGCTGTGATACAGCAGAAAGTCAAGGACAGCAGGTGCCTTTGTGTTCCCCAACCCCTCCAAAACCGGCTCAAACAACAACAAATGAAAACTCCAACAAAAAATGAAAGCAAAATCGGTCTAAGCCAAAAATTCACACTTTCCACTGTGATCATCCCCGTATCAGCTTGGGCTTTCATTCCTCCGCAGGCTGAAATGCCAACAGAGGTGAGGAAGGAGGTCCTCACTTTCCATCACGAGGGCTTCTTCTGGCGGTGCTGGTTCTTTGGTGAGGGCCACACGGAGACCATCTGGACCTTCTGGTACAGTGAGTATGATGCCACCACCCCATGTTCACAGCATTCGCTCACAGTTTGAATTGCAAACAAGCACAACGAGGGCTCCCAGGGATGAGCATACAGTTGTCTTTGTTTTATTTCTTTTTTTTTTTCTTCATTCTCATCGTCTCTCTATCGAAAGCAAATTTGGCTCACCCTTTCTGTGCTCTTTTTTTGGCTTGGATTTTGCTCTCAGAGGATCGTTCACAGAAATGTAGGAACCTCTTGATGCCATTTAATGTATCACCTACGAAGTCTTATGGAGTGGTGGGTTCCACCAGCAAGGACTACTCTCTCCCCCTACGTCTTGATGTTTGTGTTCAGCTAAGGTCTGCTAAATTTGAGCACGTGCCTTTCCTGGCCATTAGCATCGCTCCTTTGTCAACGTTTTCAGCTGTCGGGGTCCTGAGTGTTCCCTCCTCTCACTGATTTCAGCTCGGAGGACGCTGAACATGCACACATGTGGTGTTTCTGGGTGCTCAGGACCTCTAGCAGTGGGCAGAGGTGGGCCATGGAGAGCCGTAACCACATGTGTTTATGCTCTTAAGCACACAAGACCTTTATTTTAAGATCTTGCCTGTTTTGCTTTTTGGGGTCTTTGAGATTACACGCGTGAATAAAGAGAGATGGATGCAAAATAGTTTTCCTCCTGAAAGCACATTTGCTCTTCAAAAAAAAAATCAAAGGAGAAGGTGAAACCTGTTCTGAGGCACCAGCTGGTGCTGACTGGTGGCTTCACGTGCAGTGAAGTGTGAGGTCTTGGCCCAGTGAACCAGGTCCTCCCACCAGAAAGAGCGAAGGAGTGAGACCACCCCACAACACGCCTGGCACCAGCCCCGCAGGCTGCGGGTAATTAGAGGACAGCCTTTCCCTGGGATGCCACAACCCTAGAGAAGTGTTGGGGATGAAAAAAAAGGAGATTTAAAATAAATTCTGCAAAGGTTTAAACACTGCAAAAGCCTTGACCCTGCGCTCACTGGTGCTTCGGTCCACTCAAGATGCTACGTTCCTTGAAGGGCATTTGGCTGCAAATAATGCAGGTTCCCACAATAAAGTTACTCCACAGGGATTAAAATTTCAGGTGACTTTGCTGTCCTCAAGTCCCTGACCTGTGTTTCCTGTAAAATCTTACCGGAACACTTACTGCCACCGTTCAACTGAACGATGTCAGATTTTTCATGCAGAAATATTTTGATAAAAAAGGCCAGACTCGAGAGAGGGAGTTTGCTATTGAATTGCATTATGTGGAAATACACGATACAATAGAATGTTACCTGCAGTAAAATGACTCTCTGATAACTGGCAAATTTGTATTACTTTTTTAGGTATTTATTATAATAGGATTGATCATGGCAAATTAATTTGCTGCTCTCGTGGATGTAATAATTAATTCAATAGGTATTCCATAGTCAATTTAGCATGAACTAATGTCCACCTATTATAAAGTGTTCCTTTGAGCTGGGGAACATATTTAAATAAGTGGCCAACCATTAATTAATTCATTTAACATTCATTCTATTACCGTTAATCATGATAAGCCTCAGTGGTATTAATATTGATGGGGCACTTCCATTCTAATTTCCCTCCTCACAAACTGGAGGTCTGAGAAGGTACCCAAATACCTTTGCCCCTTCCCAGCAGTGGGAATATTTCCACTGATTTCAGTCGCTCCATCTTTCATGGTTTATGCCCACCTCAGACTCAGGTTATGAAGATGAGAAGATGTACGGGTGGCGGTCTCAGGTCCTGTTATATCTCCCCTTTCTCATAATTCTTTCTTCTTTCTAACTGGGATTTACTGTCTTTCTTTACTCCCCGGCCTTCTGATTTCAAAAATTTCTGATTGCCACAGAACAGTGACAGTTTTGCAGGTTTTGCAGAGCAGTACGTTGCCATCTGAATACTGTGACTGCGGTTTTGCAGAAAATGAAAGCAAACAGGATTTTTTTGTTGTTGTTCTTTTTCAGCCAGCCAAGCACACCCCAAGTTCTGCATGCATGGCTACCTCTTTCCCATGCCCATTGCTCTCGGACCTTTCCCCCATCCTTCCTACGACACGACTGCAGGTGGGTTTCTTTCCTCCTTCCCTGGCAGCGACGGGCAGAGATTTACGACCCGTGTCAGTGCTGTGGTCCTCCTGTTGTAAATGCACGCGGCCAGGCATGGCCAAGACTTTTGGAAAGCTCCTTTATGAAATGGCCTTGCTGAGTTGACTGCCCCAAGTCATGAGCACGTTGAGATGTTCTCCCACATCTTCTCTCCTCCAGAGCCAGCCATGCCTGGAGGAGCTGCGCGCCCTCCTGCTGGGCGCTCAGCACCTATTCTTGCGAGCAAAGGAGGATGTTAAGTCCATTCTCTTCTATCTCCTCCCTTGCTGGGAGGAGCTGGAGGCAAAGGGCTTCTGTCCCATGGCCATATCCAGACCCCGCAGGCAAGCAAGAGAAATAATATCTCCTGGGCTGCAGGCTTGTGGCAGTCCGGCACCGACTCGTTTCCAAAGTCTGGCTTCCTGGGAGAGCTCTGGTGTCGATTTGTTGAAAGACAAAACAAACAAGCGCTGGAAAAATCAGTTAGAGACCAAATTGTTAGAAGAGCCACGTAAGTGACTGGCTGATTTTCAATGCACCGAACACGACGCAGTCGGAGAGCTCTCCTTTCAACTGGTTCCCTTTTTATTTATGTTTCTCTATATTTTCAGAGTTCTTTAATGAATCAGCTGCCGTTAGGAATTTTAATTTGCTAAATTGGTGGCAGCAGCTAGAATTAATTCAATGATCTTTTTTGAAATGAATTGATTTCTTTAAATAGTGTGCATCACTCTGCATTGCCTCCGGGGATCTGGGGCAGGCATACTGCACAAACAAACATCTTGACCTTTTCCTTCGCCTTCAGCAGTACCTTTTTTTATTTTTTATTTTTTATTTTTTTATGAGGAATTAATTAAAAAAAAAAAAACAACCCACAACCACCCACAACATTTGTCAGTAGGAGGGAGAGCAGCTAGTTTCTTTTGCTGTGCTGTGCAGGATTCCTGCCTCGGGGAACACGCCGTGTTGTAAAATGGATACGAGGGACCTGCTGAGGGTGGAAGGAGGAACCGGCCGCGGGCTCCGTGCGGCAAACACGGGGGTTAAGCGGTGGGATTTTTTCGGCTTAGGAGAGGTGGGCGTGATGTCTACTTTCTGAATGATCTCGCTGATAAACACACTATTTTTTTCCATACTAAATAAAGGGCCCTGGAGGCATCTGTCCCTGCCCGTCAGCCCTTGCTATGAAACCCGCTTCAGCTGCCTCTCAGGAACACCCACTGGGATGGGTCCCAGGAGGATGCTGGGGACGGGCTCAGCGCCGGGGCTCTGCTGGGAAGTTCCTGACACCCACTCTGCTATGATCCCCGGGGAGACGAGGATGTCTCAGCACCCACATTTAGGGCAGTGGGAGTGTTGGGCTCCTCTGCTGCACCAACATCCACAGAGAGCAAACGCTTCTCTCGTTAACGCTCATCTTATTTCAAACCAGTCCATCCTCACATGCAAATGATGGCAAAACAGAGGCCGTCCAACGAGAGGGGTCCTCCACCTGCTACCTGCTCCAGAGATCATTCTGCCTTATCTGCAGCCTCTTAGGCTCCCTCAGAGAAACAGGTGACGGGAGGTTAAACATGAAAATGAATTCTGTGGTTTTGGAGAGTTCAAGATACTTATCTCTCCCTAAGTGGCTCTCCTGACAAAATGGTTTCAAATGAGGAGAACGCATCTCCGCTGTATCGTTTTTTCTTTGAAGTGTGAATCATTTCAGCATCACCCGCTTGCTCATGCTCAGCTCAAACCTCTTTCACTAGCACTTTGGAAAAACAACAGGCAGAGTGAGACAGGGTGGTCAAGGGGACCAGATAAATCAGGGCAGTTGGGAGCAGGGTATCAGAGAGTCTCTGTGTGAAGACCACCACCTTTGGCCAAGGTTTATGGCCAAAGTGACTGGAAGAGACTTGGCTACTGGGAGACTGAAATTAGTGGGATACGTCCCATCCCATGGGATGTGACAGATGCAAACTTGCTTGGCCCTGGCTGGTGGGGTTGCAGGAAGACACAGCCACATCTCCCCCTCCAAATTCAGTGGATGAAGAGGCAGCGGTTCTCTTGCCCCATTCACTTATTGGGAGTCAAACAAGGCCATTAATGGGGGAAATCATAGAATCACACAATGGTTTGGGTTGGAAGGGACCTTAAAGATCATCTAGTAAATCAGGAGCTCCTGTTTGCCCTGCAGTCCTGCTAACAAAAAGCACCTTTATTTTAAACCAGGAATGTGGCACCTTCTGTAAGTGTTAATTAAAACAAAAAAAAGATGTGCTCTGATTCCATCCCTCCAAATTTTGCTATTTTCTTTCCTTTCTTGCCAAGCTCTTCCATCCCCCCCAGGCACAGCTGGGCACGGTGTCCTTTACTCTGCCCCTGTTTTGTGGCATGATTCCCTGGCAAACCCTTCCGACCCCTTGCGCTCATCCCAATCCCGTTGTGCAAGAACACGACGTTCATCCTGGACTTGCCCCATTTCCAGGGTGTTCCCAACACAGGAGCCCCAGCTCTGCCTAACACGAGCAACACAACAGTGCATCGCTCTTGCTGTCGCTGGAGCAGGAGTTAAGCATGGACTGAAGAAAACCACTTTCCATCTCTTTTTCCCCTGACCTTAGTCTTTTTTTTTTTTTGGCCCTCACAGTGTACAGAGGCTTCTGGACGGCGTTCATCGTGCTGGCGGTGGCCGCCGGGCTGGTGGGAGGGCTGCTGCTGGTGTGCGGCGTGCCCTTCGTCAGCCCCCGCTCCTACAAAATCGGAGGCGGATTCCTCCTGGCCTCGGGTAAGCAGCTGGGGCAGGAAGGCAGTGGCCACGCTCTGCTCCGTGCTGGGGGGAGATGGGGGCTCTGGTGGGAGCTGCGCTGACTTGGAGTAAACAATTTCCATCTTCCCCCACTGGAAATACACCTCTATGCTCAGCCAAGCTTTAGCAAGATAGTCCTTACTTCTAGGGAGGATGAGATTTGGGAAAAAATACTTTGGTTTTTTTTTTCCTCCTCTTCTATGCAAGGCAGCAGAGCATTTTATTTTATTGAAGTCCATGGCAGCTTGAAGCCTGGGCAGCAATCAGCCATGCTCTGCTCCCCTAAGCCGGTCGCTGCATTTGAGCCTCTCCGGTCTTTGCTGGTAACATCTGGCAGTGCTGGAAACCCGCGGAGCGATGGAAGGCGTACCCCGTGACTCCGAACGGGAGGGCTGGCTTAGGGAAACCTGAAAAGGTGAAGCGGTGGCACAGCAGGAAAACGAATTAAAAATAGACATTTATTCATTGTTCCCACTGCCATGGCAAATGATTCCACTGAATTATCACTTAGGCTTTTTAGTTTTTTATATTTGAGAAGGAATAATTGGCTTAACTGGTAGAAATACTTGATTTGCAACAGTGACTCAAACCAGAAAAAAGCTTTTTTGCCACTCAAGCAGCTAAAGGCTGGAGCTCAGCTGAGCCGTGCCAAGTGAAGAACTTCTTAATGGAGTCAGGCCTTTCTCTGAAAAAGCAGGGTTTAATTACAGATCCTGCCCCAGGTCCCGCTTCCTCATACATGGCATGACTCAAACACGAGCCAGAGTCTTTGCTTCCAGTCTGGGCTTTGAGTGTGCTCAACTCTTTGGGGGCCAAAATCATCAATGAAAAGATTTAACGAGAGAGGTCCCAACACTGACCCTGGAGGAACTCCACCTAAACTCCTTCCAATCTCCCCATGCCCTGCCATCGTTTCCTTTTACTCTTTTCCCCCGTTATTTAGCTCATCTATCTTATAGCTCCTTTCCCAATTTCTATTTCCTCCAGGTGTACTAATAATTAATCATGTGATGTCAGCTGAGCTACTTGTTAAAATGAAGCTAGATGACATCTATCTCTTTGTCTAAAAAATCTGGAAGGCACTAAACCAGTCTGCTAACTCGCTTTCGCATTTTGCCCAATTTTCCATTTGCCTCCAGGTCTTCAGTTAGAGAAGTGAGGGCAGCAAGCCTGTCGATATCTGTTTATCTCTCTTCTACAGTTTAATAAATGCTTGGTTGGGCTTAATTTTTCTAAGGGCAGATTTGGTGTGGTTTTACACACACGGATTTCATCTAGGAATGCAAGATGTCTCACTATCAGCTGTCCATCAGGTACTGATGCCTTCTACTGAGTAGTGTTGGCTACAGACACGTGTGCCGTGAAGTCGTCTCTCCTTGTGAGACTAGGGCCAAATATTTGGATCCTCCCAGATGTGACACTCTGGCTACCTCATTTAAAGCCCTACCTCTTCAAAACACTCGACTTTCAGCCTAAAAGGAAAAACTGGGATGGGTCGCCTTCTGACACTGGCCAGATGAGTAAAATATCACATAGAAAAGGGTGTCGAGTAATATTGAATCACTGTATTCCATTTTTTTTCATTGTTTTTGCACTTTATTTGACTACTTCTTGATTAAAAGGCTGAGGCATAGAATTTGACACTTTTTAGAAGAGCTGATTATGCATCACATAAACCTCTTGGCATTAGACAAAGATGCTGCTGTTTAAATTGAAGTTTGTATTAATGCAATTTCAATCTGAACAGCAATCATTGTTATTAACTGTCATTAGGAGGAATGAGTTCAGCTGGAAGAGACTTCCTGCTATTATTTTCGATCTAAATTATAGCTAGGAGAATGCAATAGTATTTCAGCATTTTCAGCAAAGTTGCTTAGAGTTTCATCTGAACCTTTCTTTTGGGGTGGGGTATCCTGAACTCAGATCTCTGGATCCTGCTTGGCACTGGCTTCCTGATGGATTCAGGATACTTCCCTCCGTGGTTATTTTCTCACTATCCTTTCTAAAAATATTTTGCATGATTGTGCTGAGCAGTAGGAACAATGGATTTAATACAGCTTCAACTCCTTAGCTGTCCCTTTCCTTCGGATAGCGGGATGTGGAGAGACGATGCAGGAGAACGTGCATCTTGTCTTCTAATCATGGCCTGCGGGTCAGTGTTAATTAACCTCCCTCGCAGAGATGATCTCTCCTTGAGAAAGTGTGGCAATTTGTAGAATGGGAACGTGGTCTGGCAGTCGGATGGTGAGATGGGGCACGGTGGCTGCAAGATGCCCGGGGCTCTCAGAGCAACTTTATTCTGTCCATAAACTCCCTCTGCCCCTTTTGGTAGCAGCCCACGCTGAGGTCATGGAATCACAGCCTTGGTCAGTCCTTGCAAAATGACGCAATGTTTGCCACCACAGGGCTCTAAAAATATTATTGGTGCAAATGCACTCCCAAGTGTGTTCGTGGATAACCAGCCTGACGTGATTCCGAGGAGCTGCGTGTGCCCCTCCATCCTGGGAATTCAACGCCTAAGGGTGAAGATCGTTATCGCTCCATTAGATCCCTTTGGGTTTTCCTCTCTGAGACGCCTTTTATTCACTGTCCTTGCAAGAGGACAAATCCGACCGTCTGCCAGCTGCCAAAACAAATGCAGTGCTCCATGGGTGACGTTTCTGAGAGCCCTTCCAAAGGACCGGAGCCATTCCCCTTGATTGCTTCTGCTGGGTGACATGGGAAATACAGCCGGAGCCCATCGGACATTTGGTGCTGTTTGCGCTTGCACATCTACCTCTCCAGCTGAGCAGTTATCCTTGCCAGCTGCTCCCAAAAGAGCTGGAATTGCCTGAGCAAGTAGTGGGCATGCTGTGTTCCTTCTGACGTTCGCCGTCTCAGACTTAGCTTTGGTGTTTGCAAGAGGGAGGCAGCTACTGCCTGGTGACTAGTTGTCCTCTTGTTTCAGTAGTCAGATGACAATATGATTAATTATCACTACAATGTCACCGAGAGGGCTGGGTGATGGCTGCACCGCGGCTTCTGGAAACAATTCGATTTCCTGAGACAACTTTTGCTTGTGCTCCTTGGTTTTCTGTGCTTGTGCTCCTTGTTTTTTGTTTCCTTTGGGCATTTTAGTGGCCAAGCTTGGAAGTGAGGGCATGTTTTGTCCAGATCTATTGCAACCACTGAGCCTGCTGTGCTGCCACAATACCTTTGGAGTAGCTTCAGAGCTGCAGGGTTAAGTGAAAAAACAACCTGAGCTCTACCTGGTGCCTTGCTCCGGGGTGGAGTGGACAGGCAAAGCGTGGGCATACGGTGAGTTTTGAAAGCAAGCCATAAGGATATGTGTCCCAGGTAACGTTAAGCAACCTAAAGAGGAGTTTGTTATCAGCTTGGCTTGCAGTGGAAAGCCCAAATAGATGATGAACAAGGTACAGTCTACACATCCTTCAGGCACTGTGGTCCCGGTGCTGTCTCTCCAGCATCCCCCCTTGCGTGGCACATGGGATTGCTGTGGCCCTGGGCCATTTCCCACGGGCAAAGGCAGCACAAAGCCTCTCCTGAGCTTTCAGAGCCATGTCGTCATGGTTCTGCGAGAGAAGCACAATGTGTGCTCAGACCAACCTGTTCTTCAGTGTAAGCCGACTGCATAAAAAAAAAGGCTACTTCGTCAGCCCTGTAACTAAAAGTGCTGAATTTTGTGCTCAGATTCCTCTTCCTAAATCAAGCATCTCCATTTTGGCAATCTCAGGCTCCCCACGTGCAGTAAAGACTCAAGGTTATGGGAGGGCAGCTGAAGATCACCCCTCCATTTCCACGTTATTAACATCCTTAAGAGGCAACTAGTGAGAACAGCGAATGAGTCAAAGTTCATTTTTCTTGTAATTAGCAGATTACACAGAAGTTCAGGAGCTTCTGCAGAATAAGAGTTAAAGATTGAGTTCACTCACCTGTCCCGACAATTAGCAGCCATAAAGGTGTCACAAGGACATAAAATGAGAGAAAGAAAAAGCCCGACTCCAATTTACTCCCAAGGAAGGTGCAGCTCTCCAGGGAGCAGGAGCTGGAGCGCTGGGATTCCTTGTCCTGCAGTTAGCAGTGTATGAAGGAGAAAGATTTAATGTCCCACTTCAATTTTCTTGCAATTAGCCCCTCCCTAGAAGATGCTGTTGACCTCATCAGCTCTGAGACGGATTTTTGCGCTTAATTTTTTTCCATCCCATCTTAACAAAAAGAGGCAAAGACAGAAAGGAAGAGAAAATCAGAGCATCACTTGGCTAATTTTCCAGCTATAGAAGCCACAGAGATGCTGAGAGGAGCGTGGGGATGGTCTGGTTGATGAGGTCTTCACTTACACTTACCCAAAGCCAACACACGTCCTGCAGCTCAGGATGCTGGGCTCATTTCTTGGGCAGGAAACTAGGGTTTTTTTTGTTTTTTTTTTTTTTTCATTTTGCTGCCCAAGGCAGGAAGAAATCTGTCTCTGTACATAAAAAGCTGGCAGGAAGCGAAGATGTCTTTCCGTTGCGGCCAAGACTAAAAGCCCCAAAAGGGAGGTGGCAAAGTGAGACCTGTTCAAAAGCTGAAAAATCCAAAATAAAAGAGCATTTTCAAACAAAAATGCCAAACGCTTGCTTCGTTAATATGGGAGCAAAGCATCCTGATATTCTCATTATGAGGAGCCTACTAATGCGTGTCAAATTTTAAGTGGTTTCATGAATACTTGTGATTGTTCCAAGTAAGCATTTTTTTGCTGACCAGCTCTCGGTGAGCTGCCCTTTCTGCGCTTCCACCATCCTTCTCCACCTGCACCTGCCCCTTCCATTGTCTTTTCTCGCCGAGGAGCTGGTGTAAATCCCAGGGACTCCTCGCCACTCAGCTGTAATTATTCCAGGGAAGAAGGCTGCTTACTTTACATTTTCTTGTCATTTTCCCAGAGTGTGAAAACGTTCTTAATTTAGATGCCGTGGCCGTGCCATCACCTCCAGCACCTGTTTAATAATAAATCCTTCCACACCGAGACCTGCTGCTTCTCCTGGGGCGAGGGGAGGGACCGTTTCCCCATCCTCAGCTCCTGGCGAGCTCGGGGACGGTGCCACCCGCTCACGGGGCTTCCCCGCACCCTCCTCATTAAGAACTGGCAGGTTTTCATCTGGTTTCTTCACTAAATGAGGCTTAGGCCATCTAAGTTGTCCTGAGACAATTCATAGAATCATAGAATCATAGAATGGTTAGGGCTGGAAGGGACCTTCAAAGGTCATCTAGTCCAACCCCCCTGCAAGGAACAGGGATATCTCCAACTAGATCAGGTTGCTCAGGGCCTCGTCCAACCTGGCCTTGAACGTCTCCAGGGATGGAGCATCCACCACCTCTCTGGGTGGATTCAGAATTCAACGCAACCCCCCTGGTTATTTAAAGAAAAGTAGAAGAATTCAAAAATACGCTACCGTACCCGTGTCCTCTGTCCTGCCGAGGCTACAACGTTATTTGCATCTCTTACAGTAGGTATTATAAGTTAATGAAATAGAAATTGATCTTTAAAAGAGCACTTTTCAAGGTTCAGTTGCTATCTAATTAATTTAATTTTAAATTACATCAGTAATAAGGACTTAATTGCCTTCTTATCAATATATTGTATTTTGTAAAGGACATGTGGCTATTTAAACACGCAATCGTTTTCTTACAGTGGAATAATTGATATTTTAAGCATACAACTATCATATTAAGTGTAAAATATTTATTTGTGCACTTAATTTCAAGTGGTATCGAAATCTCAATGAACATGCAAATGCTACAACAGCTGCTGTTTAACTCCTAGCCTGCCTCTCCAGCGAACACGAGGACTTTTCCACGTGAGGGAGGACAGCTCGAGAAAACGGCGTGTGGCGATGCAAAATCCTTTTATACAGTTACACCAATTTTTGATTATTAAGAGTCAATTTTCAGTCTCAGGGTACAGGAGGCTATTTAATAGACAGGCCAGCTTGGGCTGGGTAGCTTCAACTTCTAGATAACACATCGTGAGGACTTCAAACCCTCTATACCTTCATGTAAGTCTCATTTTTGGCTACGAGATGGGAAGTGGAGGTTTGTAGCAGCAGATGTGCTTATATTCATCATAAGCAGAAACACAGTTAAACACTGACGTGTTTTCTCTGGTGGAGCTTTCAGTAACCACCACCGCTAAGCAGCTATATCAATGTCAAGCTTCACCCACTTCCTTTGCTTGGCACAGGAGTTGGATTTTGTAGGGCATAAGCTGCCAGGAAGAAGAATTAAATATGCTACAATCTACCTTTGATTTAAAAATTGCAAGGGGAGAAATTAAACCCAGCAGAAGCCACAACGCATCCACAGACCTGTGTGGTAACCTGTCAACTAAATTAATTTGGAACTGTTTGCTTCTGCTATAAAAGTATTATAATCTGTGATGTATTTCTTTCATATATGTGTGTGTGTGTATATATCTGTATGTTATATGGCACTGTTTAAAAATCGTGAGCTTCTGTCTGGGAAGTCCCAAGATCAGATATTGCCCAAGTGCTTTCAGATGTGTCATCACACCGTCGCTGTTTGGTTCTAATATATGTTGACTTTTAAAACACGCTGTATATATTCTTTAACGCGACACAGTAAATAACATCGGGGCAACACCAGTTTCTCGTCATCTGCTTCACACGGGGGAGCCCGACCTGCAGCCTCCGACCACCATCCCTCTGAATTCTGGGGAAAGGAGGTTCTTATTAAGGCACCGAAGCCCCCAAACCCGCCGGGGGCCGCGCCGGGTCTGGGAGCCGCCTGTTCCCCACGTGCTTTTCAGATGTGACCCAACTCTTCCTGCAAACGCTGACCTTTGGCGGCAACGCATCGGAAACGTGAGATCAGGAGTCTCATGGAGATCTGCTGTTTGGGTCACGGGCATCCTGCAAGGCCGGGGAGGCTCCGAGGAGAGCGGACCCTCTCCAAGCGAGACGTTGACCTTGCGCTTGCTGCTCGGACTTGAGCGTGGCCTCAGCCCTCCTCCCATCTGGCTCCAGGGGAGAGCAGAAGAGGTCTCGCTTGCCCATAAAAAGATGTTCTAGCCTCATGGTATAAGCTGTTTATTATTCTTTTTATGATTCTGTTATTTAGTAGCTCACCTGCGATTAATATCTCATGGCTACATGCCTTTTCTTCATAGATTCATAGATTTCTAGGTTGGAAAAGACCTTAGAGATCATCGAGTCCAACCGTCCCTAGTCCCCATTAAACCATATCGCTAAGTAGATCATCCACCCTTTTCTTAAACACATCCAGGGATGGGGACTCAACCACCTCCCTGGGCAGCCTATTCCAGTGGCTGACAACCCTTTCAGAGAAGAAATACTTCCTAACATCCAACCTGAATCTGCCCTGACTAAGCTTATACCCATTTCCTCTTGTTCTATCACCCATCACTAATGTAAAGAGCCCTTCCCCTACCTCCCCACCATATTTTCTCAAGTATTTGTAGGCTGTAATCAGGTCTCCCCTCAGCCTCCTCTTCTCCAGGCTAAACAGCCCCAACTCCCTCAGCCGCTCCTCATAAGTTTTATTTTCCAGCCCCTTGACCAGTTTAGTCGCCCTTCTCTGGACCCGCTCCAGGAGCTCAATATCTCTCTTAAAGCGAGGGGCCCAAAACTGGACACAATATTCCAGGTGTGGCCTCACCAGTGCCGAGTACAGGGGCAGGATCACTTCCCTGCTCCTGCTGGTCACACTATTCTTGATTCTACTCTATTACGTGTTATTTCTCTGCAAAATAGGGTCGTCTGTACTCCTTGCTGTGTGTTCCATTACTTGGTTGCCAAGCTCGGTCTCAGGAAGGGGAACACAAGACGTGGAGGGGAACTGCCACGAGCTGTGGCAGCCGCTTCGGCGTCTGCGCGGGCTCTGCTCGCCCCGGAGCTGGGGGTGGTGGGTTCGATGCTGAGTAACGCTTGCTATCAGCAGGACTGATCTCTATATTTTTGCATTTCTGGTGGAAACTGGATCTGATGCTGCTTGGAAGGGTAGATATAAAAAGGAAAATGTAAGTCTTAATTTCTTCTTCTCGCTCATCTCAGATTAAAGATAAAAAGGGCCAAAACAATGTTAAGACAGGAATGCAGATCTAGCCTCGTGTAGATCCCTGCTGTGAGTGCCAGCTGTGTTCGTGATGGTTTCTCCATGGCCGTACCCAGCTGTAACAGAGCCCTCGGTAGCGCCGGTGGTTAAAGCACGAGGTGTCAGTGTGCCCGGGGCTGGGCAGGAGCTGGTCGTGGTGGTGTGGGTCTCTCCCATGGTGAGTGGGCTTGGCTTTCACAGGAACCTGTGGAGCAATGTCATCAGTAATAACTCTACAACATCAAGCTTTGATGCAAAGGACCTGCCAGAATAGACGGAATCTGGTGCGATCTTTTCTCAATTTTATTTCTGTGTGTCACGTGCAGAGAATAACTCATCTTTGTCTCTCTTTCCAGGAGGCTTATTTCTCCTGCTCATCTTTCTCTTTGTGATATGGAAGGAGTTTGCTGCCGATTTTCAGAAGTACATCCTCCTGGAGAGAAGCGAGAAGTGCGAGGACGATGTACCGGTGCATGCGTACTACGGGTGGTCGTTCATGTTCGCCGCAGCGGGGGTGCCCCTGGTTTTGCTTTCTGGACTCCTCTTCTACCTGGTCGGCAGAGACATTATGAAGTCCCTGGAGTAAGACAAATTCAGATAAGGCCTTTGAGAAGATCGGTGACAGTCCTTGTAACGAAACGCACACGAGTTTTGAGGACTGAGATCATTTTCGTAGCTATAATTGCCAGCGTAGGCGCGTGGTCGCACTCGCTCTCGCACGGAGGCAGGGATGGAGCGCTGAGCATCCAACCACTGCCGGTCCAAAACCAGCCCCAGCTGAACATCCAGCTTCAGCATTTGGAGAAATTCAGTCATTTCTATAGGTTTTTGCATGAGTTTTCTTGGTGAACCACGGAAGAGCCTTTGCTGTGAAAAAGCCCTGCATCCATATCCAGACCTGGAGTTTTATAGCGTTCCCAGCATCCTTGTTTCTTGTAAAAGGGAATCGAATCTGGCCGCGACGGTGTGCGCTATAATGTCTATTTCTGAAAAGCAATTAAGGATGATTTTTTTTTTTTTAGCTGTCTCTAATTGACGTCAAAGGACAACCATTTTAATGGGATGTCGGGAAACATGAGAAACTTTTTTTTTTCCTTAAAAGCCCTGATTCTGAAGATAGGAATGTACCTGGACCTAACCGAGCTTTCAATAGGCGAATAAACGAATTTCTGTGGCATGAAACCTGACATGAATTAATTAGTATTTCTTTACAGCACCGCTTTACTCTGCAGTTAATATTTTCCCCGGATGCAACGTTGTGGGGATTCACAACCGAAAAACTGAAAAATGGTCAGAGTTGGGGGGAAAGGGAGTGGGAAGAGTAGCACTACTA
Organism: Tauraco erythrolophus; assembly: GCF_009769465.1. Taxonomy (NCBI): domain Eukaryota; kingdom Metazoa; phylum Chordata; class Aves; order Musophagiformes; family Musophagidae; genus Tauraco; species Tauraco erythrolophus. The sequence continues at coordinate 2,176,989 of NC_141477.1, forward strand.
TTTTTTATTTTGTTTGTTATGGTAGGCCATGGGACTTTGTGGTATTCTACAGATGTAGCACGAGAGTCAGCTCCAAGAAGAGGAATTATATACTGTTTAGATACTTTTAAATTCTTGTGATGTATGTTGTCTGACAGATTGCGGCGGTCCGGCGAAGAGCACGGCCAGCTAACTCTACACCAAACTGTCCAGGTACAGGAGGTGAAGTAATTTATTCTGTATATGCAGAAGTTTATCAAGACACTTGAGAAATGGCAAAGATTTGATCTCGTCATGTTTTTCGGGCTGCGTCTTGATGCTTTGAAGTAGTTTGTTGGGCCCTTGCTTGCTTGCTGAGCTTGTTTGCATAAATTTTAAATCAAACTTCCTAAAAGTGCATGCCGTTCTCAGGAATGTCAGTTTTTGCTAAACATACATCTCCCAAGCTTTATGTCACACTATTGACTCAGTATAGTCAATTAATAATGTAATGTAAATCTCTTCTAGAAAGCAGTGAAGATTGTTGGCAGTGTAAAAATGTTTGTTAATGCTCTTTCTGAAATATTATTCAAGTCTGGCATTTCTTTCCTTTTGGAGCAAGTTCTAATTATTCTTTTACAAGATTCATGGCATACATAGAGTGAGAAATTGTAATTCCCATGTGTAAAGATTAGTTCTTTCATATGAATAACAGGCTTGGTCTACAGTTCTTAAGCAAAATTCACAGTTTTCAATTAACAGAAATTTTTTTTAATAGAATTGGTGTATACAGATAAAAATCATGTTTTTTTTTTTCTCCAGTGAATATATGTTTCATGACATTTAAAAACACACAGATATTTTAGTGTTTTATCTGGCCATTCTAAACTTTTTTTTTTTCCACAATATCTCCTTGGGTTGTGCCTGTGCCCTACCAGTTCTTCAGGTGATAATTTCTCCCTATAAATTCCCTTTGAATAATTTTTGTCATTTAATTATCTATTCAGTGTAGAGATGAACACTTATGGCCACAAAGAATAAAAGTATATAATCCAGGAGCAGAAGAGGTCAAGATTTACAGTCACTTGCCTTTCACTGATCCCATAAAACAATCCAAGCATGCAGAAATGATGATCCCATAAGAGACACCGGGGCAGAAGAATGAGAATGCAGCAAGAAATCCATCAGACTTATTGATATCTGTGAAGCTGAGGATCCCTAAGTTGTGAATATAGAAGCGAGTTTTATATTATAGAATGAAATATTTATTAACTTTCTCCATCTGTTCTTTAAAAAATTTAGTTTAATGTCGTCGAGGCATTTATGGAATACATTTAGCTTAATCATGCATTCATGCCTTAGGGACTAAACCGTCCCTGGAGCTTTGCTCATTCTGGATCAGCTCTAGAACAAGCAATGGTTTAAAACTCCATCATTCTTTTGAAAAGCACATGACTTTGAATCATTCTTGAATGGAGGGTTGTTGGTTTTGTTTTGTTTTTTTTTTAAAAAAGAAGAACCCTCTGGTATTGAGCATACTCTAATAGTCACAACAATAAGATACAGACAATGAGATTATTGACTAGCAGAACTAAATTAATTACCTCCTCCATTAACATGCAACATTTGCAGCCAGCACAAGCGTTAACCAAACACATCACTTTGGCGGACTAAAGCGTCTAATTCCTTAGCTGTCAAGTTTCTTGGGGCAAATATAACTCAAGCACACAAAATTTCATGTAAGAGTCGTCATTGCTGGAGGAGAAATTTCAAAAAACAAGCTAATGGACTCAGTGGTAGGGTTTGAAATTGCGGAAACCGCAGCCTCTTTCATCTGTTGAACGTGAAGAAGTTTGATGAAAGGATATTATAGAGTAGTGACAAGGACCTAATTCTGATCCAAGTTTTGTCATTATAAATCATGAGTAATTCCAAAGACTGCAGTAGACCCTTATCACTGTTAAACATCTGTAAGTCAGATCAGAACCGGGACTAATAAATACATTCAAAAATGCATAATTAAAACAGTGATTTCACATCACTCTGATGAATTTTAGTCAAGGATTTCTTCAAGGATGCTTTTCTCACATTAGCATTTGACGTTAGTAAGCAATGAATAATTCCATTTTTTCTTTCCAACATCTGGGACACTTCCTGCTTTATTTGCTACTTACTGAACACTCTGCAGGAAATATTAATGAATCTTGGGTGTTAAAATGCAGGTCCTGGGGATCATGCTCAGGAGGCAGCGTTACGTAGTGGAGGCTATATCTCTTGAGATTAAGAGGCTTGATTTTGGTAAAGTAAGATACTGGGAGATCTGCCAAACCTGGGGGAGGTGATATGAGGATTTGAGGTGGTTACCCGAAAATCAAGCCCCTGCAGCTCCTTTGTTCAGCTGTTCCCTTATACCAAGGAGACAAAAATTAATAACAAAAGTTTTTCCCATTGGCCAGACCAACTTTTTAACCAATGTTTCAGAAAACTAGGATGCCTCGAGGCTGGGAAGGCGCTGGGTGGTGACCAGCAGCCCTGAGGAGGGATGGACCAGGAGACCACTACACTGTGAGAGTGTCACCACCATGCCCAGCTGCTTTCTCACACCATTAGAGGCCTGAAGCTTTTTTCTTTTTTTGGTAAACTATATGGTAAGAGTCCATGTTCAGAGAGGTCTGCTGGCTCTTCAGAGCAACCTGCAGAGGACAGATAGGTGAGCACCAGAGGCAGGAGAGCTTCCAAAGAAGGAAATAAATGTCCTTCTGTACTAGTGTGAAATGACCTTGGCAGTTCAACATCTGACCAGGAGGATGAAAGCACCCTCTACTATAGAAAACAGGTTAACTGGAACTTAACTAAAATTCATTCCCACTAGTTGTATAACAGCCTCGCTGGGGTTGCTTGCTTTGACCCAGGAGGACTTACAAATCTTTCTACTTTTTCTTTTTGTCCAGAAGAATCCTTCTTAATAGGAGAGGCAGTGTCTTCACCTTGGTTAGGCACACGTCTCCTGCCTTGGTGGACTTGCAGAACAAAATGTGGAAGTCTTGCAGAACAAGTGTCTCCGTCTGAGCTGCCCCCCAAGGCTCCTTACATCAACCGAGCATCACCGGCACTTGAGGACCGCTCATCCTTGCAGCCAGCCCATGGAATGCAAGGCAATGGAAAAGTGAGGTGCGCGGGCTTTACATCCCTATGGAAGGGAAAATAACCAAGGAAGATAACTACTGGAACAGGTTGCCCAGAGAAGCTGTGGCTGCCCCATCCCTGGCAGTGTTCAAGGCCAGGTTGGACGAGGCTTTGAGCAACCTGGTGTAGTGGAGGGTGTCCCTGCCCATGGCAGGGGGGTTGGAACTGGGCGATCTTTAAGGTCCCTTCCAACCCAAACCATTCCATGATTCTAAGATTCCCATGGCCTCCGTCCTACGATCTTCCATTGCGCAGCCCAGCCCTCATCCTGCTGAGTCAGCACCTTCTCAAGTGCCTCTTGTCACTTATCCTGAAAAAACGCTACCTGGGGAAGTGCCGGTGGGAGAGGGCACAGATGCGGTGCGGCAAATTAAGACAGACACAAAATCAAAATAAATAAGGAAATATAAGCTTGCTCCATGCTTCGTGCGGCGGGCTGTGCATTACCGCAGGATTAAGCCATATCAGCCAGAGTACATTTTACAAGAGTGCACAGCACCTCAATCCTATAATCAATAAGCTGTACATGCTGCAGCACAAAGAGCTCTTATCTGGAATACCACTTTGAGTTTAGTGAATTTATTTAATCCCTGATGCCTGCAGAGCATCAGTCCTGTCTTCTGGGTTAATTTATTTATTCCGGTATCTATTTTTAGTCTTTCAAGTCCTTGACATTTGAGAAGCAGATTTTTTTTTTTTCCCCATTTCCTAAAAAACATCTGAATTGGAAAAACTTTATTTACAGAAATGTATTTGTTTCCTAATTCATTCCCCACTCTTTCTCTTGGGAGCCAAAATCCTCTTATCAATACACATAGCCACGCACTGAATGGATCGGGGAAGGCTCCTTTTCACCCTGCTTGGCAAAGCCTGTTTCTAAATCAATGCTGGACATTCAACTATCGTCTCTCTTTCTTCTCATCATTTTTTTTTTCCTATGAATATTCTCTACTCCTCAAAAAAAAAAAAAAAAAAATCAACTCTCTTTGACCTATATCCAAGACACTGTGGTGCATTTAGTTTGGGAATTGTCATGAGTGCAGGTGATGCTCTTCTCTTCTGGAACTTGATATTTCCAGGTATCATTCCGTCGCAAGAACCCTTGGCTGAACCCAAGAGAACCAGTGGTTTAAGCAGTGTGACTATGTAAATGCTTGCTGTTAAAAAGAAATAAGAAACAAAAAAATAGTCTAGAGCCACTGCTATGATGGTGTAGTAGTGATTATTATCAGAGCTGTAAGGAATGCGTTCTAATTAACCCAACTGGTAGGTACTAAACATTTGGTTATGGAAGAGTAGATTGAAGCCTTATAAGCTTTAGGGTCTGCAAAAAAGGAAAAAAGTCTCACCTGACCTTGGCTGACTAGATTAATGATGGCTTCATAAAAGTCACAAAAACATAAAAATAAAGTAGCACAAAAGGCAATTGTGTGAAAAACACAGGGTTAATTATACTTTGCCTCTCCATTTTGCAATATTTCCCTGTGTGGCTTAAATTAAAAAAAGCAACAAACTCTGAGAAGAAAATAAAACCCACTCCTAGAATAGGGATATTACCCTGGCAAAATATATTACCAGGCCTCGGATATACTTTTGTAGAGTCACAGAACTTAATTGTTTTTCTATTTCAGATGTTGTTAGAAATCTTTTGTACTTTTCTCCTGTTTAAAAACCAGTCTGCAGGAGAAGTTGTTCACCAAACCATTTAGAAATGCTGCTCAAATAACACAGGCTGAACTGGCTGCTTTAAGGTCTGGAGCTTTTATTACTGATTAAACCTCATCTGTTACAGGCTGGAATAATTGCAGTGCACGGTGAATAAATGTACCTCATTCTGAAATAGGGGCATCTGTACTGAATCTGACCCGGCCAAAAAAAGTAGGGGAATTTACTAATTTAGACAAAACAGCCACCGAATTAGTCCCACTGCTTGCTGAGGGACAGCCTTGGCATCACATCGTTTCTTACGCGGGCAGAGATGCTGCCTCTCAACCCGCTCACCTCCCTCCCAGCAGCAAGGTCGTTAGCTCGTGAGTCAAGTAATCAGCTCCCAAACCCAAGCACTCATCACATTTATTGCGTTGCTCTTGCATCACATCCCCAAAATAAACCCAGAGCAGCTATGACGTCAGCTGCTTTGCGGCTCCCAGCCGGGGGGGGGGCTTCCACAACCTCTTTGCTCCCGGGGTTTTCCTGCTTTCTTGGCGACGTTATTTCCTCTGAGCTTCACAAGGGTGAACCCAGTTGCAACTGGAGCTTCAGGATGGCGCTGAAGTGACCCGGGCTTGGGCAAAAGGCACCTTACGGATGCTCTCAGCACGGCAGAAAGTGAGTTTTCCTGCAATTTTGTTCCACAAGTCAAGAACTTTGCCACATCTTTCCATATATGTTGTGAAAAAAATCATAGAATCATGGAACGGTTTGGGTTGGAAGGGACCTCAAAGATCATCCAGTTCCAACCCCCCTGCCATGGGCAGGGACACCCTCCACTACACCAGGTTGCCCAAAGCACCATCCAACCTGGCCTTGAACACTTCCAGGGATGGGGCAGCCACAGCTTCTCTGGGAAAAAAAAATATCTGTGTTATAGTGTTATAGCAACACACACACACACACTTTACACGCTAGATGTATATAAGATGTATATAAAATGACTGGATTATTCTGCAGAGAGCCTCTGCCTGTGTCACCAACACTTCAAAGGCTTCAAAGCAGAGGTGCCTGCAGCGGGGCAGCAGTGCCGGTTTCAGCTGACACCAGAGGTTTCAGGATCTCAGGGCATGAAACATTTTTCCCTCATTTTGAATTAATTTAATTGGAAAAAAAAAATGAAGGAGAAATAACTGGAGATATTTTTGGAGGTATGTTGTTTAGTTTTGTTTTTTTTTTTTTTAAAAAAAAGAGAAATGCCATTAATGAGATTAAACCTGCCTTTAAGTAGATATTTTTAAATGAAAATATTTTCAGTGTTTAAGAAAGGACTGCAGACACCTTCTGTTTGCAGCCATTTTGGAGGGAAGATATTTTTTTTTCCTCTCTTTTGCAGCAATACCAGCACTGCTACTCGAGCGACCTTTTGGCTCCGGGGTGGTCAGTGGCTCCGGGCTTTCGTTCTGGTGCCCCTTCTCTGAGTTAATGCATCGGTTCTGCAGGCAAAAAAAATAAACATTTTTAGTATTGCACCAGCCACCAGGCTGTCTTTTGGGTGGATGGATTTGTTCTACATCACAGATAGGAGCTGAGGGCTGTGAAGTGGCTGCAAACATCATTTTATACTGGAATGCAGCACCCTGTGCTCAATGCTGCCCACATAAGGGTGATATGCAGGGAGGAAATTCTGCGGGGGTTTTTTACACTTTTTTTTTTTTTTTCCCCCTAATGAAGATGCTGAAAGAGTAGAAATACCTTGCTTTGGAGAGTCATGGCATGGGAGTCTTCTCAAGTATCTGCCTATTTAGCTGTTGACTCAGAGGTAACCCCTACACTTATAAATATTTCAGAAAAGGATACAGAAGGTTTGGTCCTCTTGTTTTTTTCAAGCTGGGAGATGCTCAGGGGAAGGAGGTGAGTGAACTCAGTTTTTTGGATGCTTTGTAGCTGGACAGGTAAAGATCTGCTTGGGACACACAGCTGCTTCAGATGCTCAGCAAGGACAGCCCACAGTGGAGTTTCCCTGCACTAACCCAAAGCAGCTCTTAAAAGAAGGAGACAAGCTATGCAAGCCTAAAGCCACCATTTAAATAAAAATATAACCATTGACGTAATAAGAAGAGTAATTAAAAGGGCGTGAGAAGGAGCGTGTGAGCATCACGGGGTGCGGTGCCTCCCTGACCCGGTCCAGGGCCGCATCCCGTGGTGCCCATCGCAGGGAAATGCGGACCCAGAGCACAGCTTGCCTGTTTTTCTCAGCCCGACCTGCAGCCACGTGCTCTGTGACTCCATGTGTCCTCCGTGACGCTGCGTGCGCTGCCTCTGAGGCCAACCCCTTGGTTAGGGAAAATCGGTGGAGCGTCACGACCGCATCGATTTAATTGACCGAGCGCGTCGGGCTCTGCCCAGCATCTCAGCTCCACTCCCGGGCAACATCAATCAGTGCAACGGAGAACGGAGCCTGCTGTTGTTGCAGAAGGAATAAAAAGATTTCTTCCCTAGGAAGAAATTTCTTTCCCCTAAGAAAAACTACAACAGGGTGTTTTGTCTCCCTCTCCAGCCCCGGGTTTGCCAGCGGGCGCCAAGCTCAGCCTGGGAAGGGCCCTCTGGACCATCTCGCCCGCAGCGCTGCCAGAGCTCAAGCAGGTACAGCTGGTTTCCTCTTGATGGCCAGGCTGCCACAGGTTTGGGATTTTTATCCACCAATTTTTATTATTTTTATCCAGAAATGCCATGGAAAATCAGGGATGGGTCTCCAGCCTAGGCAGTCACTGAAAAACAGTAGCAAAGACTTAGAATTTGATGGCTAGCGGATTTTATTTTTCACTTTAACAAGACTTGAATGCTTCCTAGTGTGCAATGATGACATTACCCATTATAAATGGACTCATAAAGTCGGAGGAAGGCCTTTTTTTGGGAGGCAGGGCTGCTGCTGTCCTAAACACCCCAAATAACTGGTTGCTCACCAGCCCGGAGCCGCCGTCCTCTCCCTTTGCTTTACCAAAGGGTTGGTGTTGCCATCTCATTAATGGGCAAAGCACAGATGGGTTCGGTCTTCTAAAATCAAATCAGACTAAAGAGTCTTCTCTCACTCCCTCCTTCCTAAGGTATCCGTGTGCTCCTAGTTAGTGCCAGCAATAAATCGTTACCGAGGCGCTGCCTGATGCCACCTTATCTGCCTTGGCTTGAGACCAGCCAGGAGGGCACGAATGGCCTCGACTCAACCTTTTATATGCACCATTTTGAGAGTGAGGAAATACACAAGGAGCTTTCGTCTTCCTGCGTCCTGCACACGTGGCTGGTGCAGCCCTGGGGCTGGTCAAGAGGGATTTGGCCATGGCTTTGCCGTGGGCACCAAGGTGATGGGGTGGAGAGTGTGGGGACAGCCTCGGTGGCATGGGGTCATGTGCTTCTCTTCACCTGAACGTGCTTCTGACCCCGAATCAAATGCAAAAGTAAAAAACTCAGGGCAAAAGCTGAATCACTCGCTTAATTTAGCAGTGAACTCATAAGCGAAGCACTACAGTACCTGGTGGAGGGTGCAGTGATTTCTAATTATGGATTACACAGCTAATCAGTACCAATCAACGGTTTATGATCTTGACTTAATATTTAATATAATGTTAATTATAATTGCTTTTGCCACAAACTGTGTCAAACGCTAGGTGTGATTTCCACTCCCGATGTGCCTTGCGCTGGCTGGGCTCTGGGATGGGGGCTGCTCGAAGAGGGAACGTTTCTCCCCAAAATCCCACCCAGCAGCACAAACCCACCTCCCCACTCGCCTTCCTGATCCATCTGCCTTGAGTCGTGATGCTAATTAAGTGGTGGTGAGTCTCAGTGTTATTAGAATGGAGTTTTTATCTCACATAAGTACCTTCCAGCTACAAACAGGGGAAGTTCATTTAATTAAAAATAATTTTAGTGTAAGTTAATGTCAGCACAGTTCAATTACTTTGAAATATGGTTATTTTTTTTCCTTTTTTTCTTTCAAAGTCTAACAAGAGGCTGCAGAAAAAAATCCAGATAATCCAAATGATGCATTCAGGCCATTCCTGTGTATTTAGACCCCCACATTTGCCTGCTCTGATTCCCACCCCTTTGCCCCCAAAATGCTGGACATAATGTTTGGGAGCTCTGGCATCGCAGAAGCTGGAAGGTTTTGGTCAATGAAAACACAGTACTTTAAAGCATTTTTTTTTCTGTACTGCTTTTTTCCCCCATCCTTTTATGACCTGGAAAGATGCAGAGCTCCTGCCATCCCCAATAACCATTTACTTTATGATTTTCAGCATCCCTGGGAGAGTCATCGTGGCAGGAACACTGCCTGCTCAAAGTATGGCCAAAATTTTGCAGCAAGGGACTGAGGCAACACACGGCCCTTCCAGAAACCCCTTCTGACTCCGGACCTTCCACTGCCACGCTGGGGAAAGAACTTCTGAAATGCAGAGTCCCTGACTAAAACAGAACAAGGAAAACAAGGACATTTTATAGGAGACAGTGCTTGGGCATGGGAGGGTGTTTTCAAAAGAGAGGACATGTCCTCTCCTCCTCACTGTACTATGGCCAACCTTAACATCAAGCACCAGATGATCTATTTGGGGGCTTAATGCCATGCCTTGCTTTGCCAGAAGCCTGGCACTCCCAGAGTGGCTGCTGGGCATCGAGAGGGTCCTTAGGGGACAGCAGGAGCCTCAGGAATGGGCATTTTCAGCCTCAGTGTTTTCTCTTACCCTTTTCTCCTTCCACTGCATATGGCCCCCCGTGCCTGCACGGCCTCCTTGAAGACTGTATTTTAAATCTTTACGAGCAGGGCTGAGCGAATACGTTGAAGTGAATAATTCCTCCAGTGGATTTCACCTCTTTTTCACTATACAATTTCCTTAGATGGATTCATTATTCCCTATTTTTTGCTGAATCGCTTTAGCAAATAGTTCTCTGACTGTAGATGGACGAGGAGTATTTCACCACAATTATTTAACGGTCAAAATTGAAGCTCTGCTGGTGAAGCACAACTGCTCACATGAGTTGTCTTGATGCTCCCCCCCGCCCCTTACGCTCTCTAAGAAGATGGGTGGCATTGGCTGATGGGGACCCCGAGCTCCAGGCTGGCAGTAGACTCAGGCTGACTCAGGTCCTAAGTTTTTTTTCAGCCTTTTTTCTGGTATCTGAGGCTGAGAAACTTTGCTGAGGACTCACTGTCAGGGCTGGACCGACGTCTGGGTGCTGGCAGCATCCTCACGCTGCTCAGGACCGTGCCTGCTGGTGACAGGGTGCCCAAAATGTCACTACAAGAAAATGCAGAAATGTGTTTAATGGTAGCAAAGCTGCCTTCACATCACCGTTCCTGTGATTTTTCTTTTGATCAGCCTCAGTGCTTCGCCCAGCTCTATCTGTTACCCAGGAAAAGAGGTTTCTGTCCCCAAGTGCCTTTTCAAAGCCCCTTTGCCAGCTCTAACCCGATGTCTGTGCACGAGAATAATGCAATATCCTCAACTCTGCTGTACACAGGCCACCCAAGACCCTCTTCACAGCTTGAAAGTTTTTGATCTTTGAACTTAGTTTTATTTTAAAAACTCTAAAAAGTAAAACCAAAGCAAATCTAGAATGTTTAATGGAATAATTGACACTCCAGTAGGCAATTTTTAATATCCTAAATACTTTGTAAATATACCAGAAGTATGCTGCTGGTCCAGACACCTGATTTAACTAAAATTCATTTTCCCATAACCCAGTTCCAGCTGGGCTTGGGCTCTGGTCTCCCACCGCCTCCTGTCCTGAAGACACCCCTGAGGCAGAGTTGGGGTCTCCTCTGAGGATTCCCTCCCCTTGCAATTAGTAATATATCAGCTTCTACTTCAAAAAAATAGCCACGTTTGTTTGATTCATGTTGGTGTGACCGCTTAGCCCAAAAGTGCACAGAAGGGGAGAAGCCCAGAGACAACGGAGAGGGTTGGGGGCTTCGCCAGCCTGCAGCGAGAGGAGCTGCAGCCAGTGGCAGCAGCTGGAGCTGGTGGCCTTGGCCCCCCAGCACTCCTGGGGGATGCGTGGAGAAGGGCAGGTGTAGGCAGGAGAGGAAGGAGTCCTGGGAGTGAACAGGAGGGGGGACAGAAGGGATCATGACCACCGGAGTCGTCTTTGGGCTGCACCCCCATAAACCAGCCACGATGCCCCAGCTGGGACGTTACACCCAAAGCCTCCGACCCTGCAACTCCTGATGAAGTTCAGCACTGGCCAAGCAAAGCGGCTCTTGAAAGGTTTTGTTTATTCTTTATAGCACGAAAGCACCTGAAAGAAAATCTGTCCTAAATTAAAAAAAAATAAAATAAGGAAAACAAATAATGACTGAGGCTGGTTCTCGCGGGCACAGACCCCGCTGACTGCTGGGTCAAGCCCTTTCCCTCCACCTTAAAGCCTTTTACATGGGCTTGATATCCAGCTCCTGATTTGGGAAAACAAAGCTGGAGATTGGAGACAAGGTCCTTATAGTTAATAGCTAAGCCCATTGACTTTCAAATGCAATCTTAGGTTTGGTTTTTTTTTTCTCTATAAAATCTATTGTCTTGCATCCTTGTTTACTTTCTCACAGCCCCCATTAACTTGGGTTAATATTACCATAAAAGAAATTAATTCCACCCCCCACCCCACTCTGGAAACACCTCCCATCAGAGTAACTTAACATCACTCACGTGGTCATGTAAAGTAATTGTACCACCATAATACCTCTGGTACTGCTCCATCAGGGACTGACAGGTAAGTAAGTCCTTTCATCCATTAAAGATCTTATAACCTCCCGTTACATATGTAGTTACATATGAAGTCTTATTCCCAGAAAAGGTTAATTAAAGCCCTTAATTCCGGTATGAGCCGAGCGCGGCGAGGGTCGGGCAGGAATTTCTCCCTTGCACAGCCCCTGCCACGTCACTTAAATAAATATTAACCTCCTCGGAGGACTCCAAAGCCCAACTGCTCCTTTTGAAAGGGGGTATTTATCAAATCCCCACCCTCTGCCCCCCTGTTTGTACGGCAGAGCCCTATAGAATCCCACCTAAAACCCCGTTTAAGACCTGGAGTCCACCCTGGTGATATGTCATGGCCTGGTGGCATTTTTGCACTCCTGGGTGTAAAAGAATTCCTGAGCCTGCCCGGGCTGAGCGTGTTTAAAAGCCCTGGAACGGGCTGCCAACACCCAACCAGCGCAAAGCGCTAACGAAGGTCCCGCGCATCCCGCTCCGAGCGCCTCTTTTAATGGATCCTCCATCAACTAACGCTGCCGCAGGGAAGGCGGGTGCGTGGACCCACCGGAACCGCTCCGTGGAAGGCGTTTCAGTGGGAAGGGTCGGGCGTATTGATTTATTTACACGGCGTCAGAAATGAAGGGGAACGTCGTGATAAAGAAGAGAGTCCTCAAAAACAGGACGACTGGTTTTGTATATTGAAAATGGGGTCAGCATTCTCCAAGACCAATGCTGTGGTCCTTCTGGCCACATCTGACTGCTTCAACCTCATTTTTCCTGGGGCCGAGCTCTGCAATGGGAGCTGGATGTCACGGGATGGGATCCAGATATTTACAAACAGGAGCAAGAGCTTATTAGGGAACCAGAATCCATCAGACTACCGCTTGTCTGGCTTGAATCAGCAGGAACATCTTTGGCATCTTGATTCCTATCTATCTATCTATCTATCTATTTATTTAAAATCACCATGTCCATCTGCAGGACTTCAAAACTCTTGAAGTTAGCCTAACTCTAGGAGTTTGCAACATGAAGTACAGTGTCACGTAAACAAAAGCCCAGGTAGGCTCATTGCATCATTACTGTGTGTAAGCACCTACAACCAGGAGCATCACACGAGACGCGCGTGCGTGTTTCGGATGGAACGGCGGAGTCGGAGGAGCCCACCAACCTTGGAGCTCGGGTTCTGCCACCGTTCCGGCGCGCTGGTGGCCAAGGGAACGTGCGATAAGCGCGGCGGTGCCGTACGCCGTCAGAGCTACCGAAAAGGGAATGGAACTGGCATAAATAATTGTGCTGTGGAAAGCCTTTCTGTTGCACCTTGCCTATCACTGACAATTTACATATCTTAGGAAAACCTTTGTCAGCTTCTGTCATTTCTGCACTATTATGTGCCTTTCTGGATAATTACCAGTTAATGTGAAAAAGCAGATGGAAAAAACCTTGAAATTTCTGATAGAGAATCCTCAAACCTCTCCCCTTATCTGTGCACAGCAGCTTCCTGATTTCAAAAGAAGTTTGAAAACCTTTGTTAAAAATGTCCCTGATTCCCAGTTTGAATGAACCAAATGACATTCAGCTAAAATTATTCAGCTTTTTCCACAATTAAATTCCATTATCGTGAACTGCCGAAGTAAAATGGAAGGTCTCTTAACTAATGTGTTGGTTGTTTGCTTGTATTTTTCGCCGCGCGCATTGTATAAAGCTGTGTGAAGTAGAAGGAGGATAAACAATAAGTGTAATTTTGCATCAATGAGGGGGGCATTTTCAGACCCTTCATTATGGGAAAGCACTGAGGTTGGTGGGTTTTCTCTCCTTTTTTTTTTTTTTTCTTTTTTAATTTTTAGTTAATTCCTTTTCCTGCAAAACCCCACTGAGACTGATTGGATATTTCACCCAACTTGAGGAGCAGCGAGCAGTGATGGTTGGGTTTTTAGTCCCAGAAATGATTTCTTTATGCAGCCCCCACACTCCCTGAGCGCTCGGGCACGTGTTTCTCCTCTCCCTCTGATGCAGAGGCAGAGCAGCCATACACAGGGGAAATAATTTCATTTAAAAAAAATGCCATTCCCACAAGCGGGGCAATTGTCCTCATGTTTCCTCAGTTGGCGTTTCCCCAGTTCTTCTCAAAGATTTAAAATGATGCTGCTTGCGAGAAAAGTTTGCTCATGAGCAGAATAAAGCACAAAGAACCCCTGAATCCATGGGGCAGCTGACCCCGCCGTGCTGCCCGGCTCGGATGCCCATGGGGAAGTTATTTCTGTGAGCTTCCATTCAAAAAAAAGGAGGAAACTTTCTGAAGACAGGGATTTATGGTGAGGTTTTCTGGACAAAATGCGTTTCACAGGTTGGAGGGCTCAGGCTGAGCTTTGCTCTGCGAACGTGCCCTCACTCTACGGCTGTGGGTACCACCCCCATGCAGATGGACTCTGCAATCTCGTGCAGCTCCACTTGAGTTTTCCAAGCACTGCAGACTTCTGCCTATCGTAGACCCTTTGGGCAGATGTGTCTTTGCTGAGCCATTTCTGCCCTGGGGCTCAAAAACACTCGGGGGGACGTGGAGGAGGTGTGCTGGGTTTGGCAGGGGAGAGAGAAGAGCAAGGACATGTCAACCTGGCAGGGCAATTTAAAAAAAAAAAAAAAAAAAAAAAGGTAACTCCAGTTTGGTTGATCTGAGGCAAAAATGTTCTCCAAACTAAGTTTGCCCTTACCTCGTGGTTACTCACTGGAGGCAGAGGTTCACACAGTGGGAGCTGAGAGTGTGTATGGCACAACGGAGAAAAAAAAATAAATTTCCTTTAGAGAGTACAGGGAATGAAAGCAAAGACGTGTTAGTGAGGATCACTATAATGGGAGATAAAGTTGGTATCACGATGTTGTATCAGAAAGCTCTATAGACAAAGGCCATAAAGCTCCCCGGATGTCCTGCTGCTTTATGTGGATGGTGCTTCTCTGCCTGACTGGCATTTAGCATCTACATCCCCACAGAATGACATTTCAGACACTGATTAAAATCATTGCCTTTTATGGCTGAGAAAGTTTGTTCTTCAAAGTAAAGAAGATAAAAAAAAAATGTTGTTGTTATCAGTGATGAAAAACAGATGAATAAAAACAACCAAAAAAGGTTTCAATTCCATTATTTTCAATTAGCTCTTTAATTTGATTTAAGTCATTTGCACTTGTTGCTTGTTTTACATCTCTTATTGTCCAGCATTTTATTTCACACATCTGAAAGTATTAAATCAAACTGTTTTCCAGTCTTTGCCTTCTTTTGAAGCCTCTTGAAAGTCTAAAGCAGACTTAAAAAATCAGATTTTAAAAGCGAACTTTCATCTCTCTGCAGGTTATTTGTAATCAGACCTTTCTTGTTAAGGGCTCATTTCGTGTGTGCTTGGGCTCTGGGAATTATTAAAACTGTCCATTCGTCCTCTTAAAAATATTGCCCAGACTTTGGTGTTTTGCAACTTCAGCATCGCGCTTGAGTCCATCAGCTGGTGTGGGAAATGTGATGCTCCTGGTTGTAGGTGCTTACACACAGTAATGATGCAATGAGTCTACCCGGGCTTTTGTTTACGTGACACCATACTTCATGTTGCAAACTCCTAGAGTTAGGCTAACTTCAAGAGTTTTGAAGTCCTGCAGATGGACATGGTGATTTTAGATAGATAGATAGATAGATAGATAGATAGATAGATAGATAGATAGATAGATAGGAATCAAGATGCCAAAGATGTCCCTGCTGATTCAAGCCAGACAAGCGGTAGTCTGATGGATTCTGGTTCCCTAATAAGCTCGTGCTCCTGTTTGTAAATATCTGGATCCCATCCCGTGACATCCAGCTCCCATTGCAGAGCTCAGCCTCAGGAAAAATGAGGTTGAAGCAGTCAGATGCGGCCAGAAGGACCATAGCATTGGTCTTGGAGAATGCTGACCCCATTTTCAAGATACAATTTGATGACAAAGATCTCTTTTCCAGTAACCCCTGCTTACCTTTTCTCCCCACTCCATTACACTGAGACAGCCTCAGCAGCTTAACGATGTTCATGTAGGTTGTCTCTCACTGCATGCCAGGTCGCTATCGCTACTGTTAGGGTTGATTTTGAAAGTACCAAGCAATGCTGATGGAAACATCTGCAGAGGCCAGTCCGCCTTCTGTATCATCAGATTTTACCAAAATGCCCAAAAAAGTATTCAACTACTTCAAGTTTTCACCTCTTTGACACATCAGTACAGGAAGGTAGAGTGAGGGAAAATTGTTAATGAACTGCTCCTGGACAAGCACAGCAAATTGCTGGGCTTAGAACGACAAAAAATCTTCCTTAGAAAATCAGCATCGGCATTGGCATTGGCGAGTGTTTGCAAATCAGAAAGTTTTGGCAAATAAGAAAATTTTTTAAATTTCCCAGTTTTAAATGATGCAGCTTTGAGTCTAATTATCTGCCAAGAAGGTGGAGGCACAGCGTGGACACAGTTGTGCTGCCCTGCTCGCATCTGGCCGTGAAGCCGGGGCAGGTCTGGAGAAGGTCATGCACAAAGTCTCACTTTGATGGAAACAACCAAAAATTCAACTTTGCCCCCAGAGTTAAGCTCACCAGGAGCAGGCACAGTAAGTACTTTTCTCCTCGTGTGTCTCTCTTAGGAGGAGGTGTCCCACCCAGAAAGATGTTCCCTGGTGGGTGGACATCCTGCTGCAACACTCCTGCAGGAAGGAGAAACCTTTCAAAGCAAAGATGTCCTTATCTCAAAGGCAGCATTCCCTCTTTGATCTCCCGATGAATGAGGCTGGCTTTGCTCTCCTCAACACCTCCCCAAATAGCACCTTTCCCCAGATAGGAAAAGCCTGAATAGATGCAAGACTCAGGCGTTTTAAGAAACTCTTTTCCCCAGCAAGAGCAAAATTGAGTATTTTACATGGTGGGAAGAGACTCTCATGTACCCACCTCCAGACCCTTTACTTCTCCCAGACCATGCAATGGAATTTTTTTAGGTTTTTTTTTCTTTTTTCCCACAATGGGAGGAACAGTTTAGCAAGCACAGAAGCCAATGTGCTGCTGCAGAGGACGGGGGAACCGTGTGCTGTCACAGTGGGTTCACTGAAGTTAATTCCACCACAAGCAACGCAGAGACGTTACCTTCTCCCGAGACATCCCCGGTCCTTCTGTCTCACTACTGCTCCATCCATAAAAGGGCCACGATTAAAACTGTGGCCTGTTGTTTGATGAACCAGGAATCCATACATCCCATGATTTTCCTTCCTTCATCCTCTTTCCCTGTGTTTGGATGTCATATTCAGTAAAGTCTCTCTTTTATTGAACATCTGCTTGGTACAGAGCAAGCTTATTCAAACTCGGCAGGAAAGCACCTTTACTCCAAAATAAATTAAAACAATGTATGTGCCTCTGGCCAATAGATCATTGGATGGGAGTCATGAATCTGCATTTGTAGATATTTGATGGGAAGTTTATCACTTAAACGATGAAAATACAGTACTTCAACATATGGATCATTCAGAGCTACTCTCTTTCCTTTCCAGTTGAAGAATCATTGTGCATTTAGAGGAATTAGACAAAATTAAGAATTTAAACTGGGCTGCTAGTAAAAGCTATTATGAAAGAGCGGAAATGCAAAAGGGAGATGAAGGGATGCACTCTGACTCTGAGATGTACGTGGGTTAAACTGGTTTAGGTGGTGCAAATAATGAGTGAAGTGCTGTAATAAATGAGCAAAGAGGGAATTAAAAAGAGAATTAAAGAATTAAAATAGAAATTAAAGTAGGGAGAACCCCTCTGCAAGGGACATTAGTGACCTAATAAAGTTGGGTTCTTAACATTTTGTGTCTTCTCTGCTGTTTTATTCTGATTATCGAGATGGGTCCGGGTGGCCTCCTTGGTGATCTGGAGAAAACCATTGCCATAGCTCTAGAATTTATTTTTTTTTTCCCCCTCTTCACACACTATCTGTGATAATTTCCATAATGAGAGATGTTTTCTGCTCTGGAGAAGTGTGCTAGCAGGGGAGTCCTTCCACTGCTTTTAAAACCATATCCTAACTCCTGAGGCAATTCAGCAGCAGAAAACTCTTAGTGCAATTATCAGGGAATAACCATGAGTATGTTGAACTCCAAAAAGTGGCTTAGAATAATCAAGGAATTCAAGATCATGCTGCTGTTTGAGTTCCAGTTATTAAGATCCCTTTGGGTATTTGACAGCGTGGAAAAAATCTGCCACTCCATATCTGACCAGTTGATACCACTGTCAGCGTCATGACGTTGAAACATAAAACGTATACTACGATGTGAGCTTGAAAACAGACACAGCTGAAATTCCCCCAAAATGAAAAGATATTCTCCAGCCTGAATTTTCTGCTGCCCACACTGTACAGACGTCGACTCTAGACTGATTGCAACTATTCAGTAAAATATTTTCTAAGATTTTTCACAAAAAATTCTGTAATGTGAGATTTCTGAACGATGCTTTACAGCTACTTTTAAAACATAAATTACTACTTTGTGTTCCTTTAGTGGACTTAGTCCATTAAAGAGGCAGGATCACTGCAGAGTATGTCTAGTAAGTGTAAATATATACTTATATATGTAAGTATAAATTAAACTCCTACCATGGAAAGTGAGGTAATGGTACAACGGGGTCACCAGATCGCACATCTGTGCCAGGAACAGACCTGCTAATGGCACGAAACAATATTGGAGACAGAAGGGGAAAATACAGGTTGTACTGCAGGTTGTCTCTCCTTAATGCACCATAATTTCTAAAAGACAACATATCAAGTAAGATTTTTGCCTTTTTCATACAAGTTCTTCAGCCCAGTCCCCCTCTCCACGATTTCTCCTCCCTGCAGGACCCTGGCCCAGCAGGATGGGATGCCAATGGGTGCGGGGAGAGGAGCCAGGGGGCCCAGCACCTCCATTGCAACTTCAATGACTCCCATCACCTTTTTGCAGCGAAACAAGAGTTTTTACTGGCAGAGCCCTGCGACCTCAGGCCACGTTTCATTACCACTCCGCTGTAAATTTGTGTTTGTCCCTGGAATACCGTTCTGGGACCGTGGAAAGCTGCCGCTCTGGCACGGCTCTCGCTTCGCATGTATTGTCAGAGGTCTGCAAAAGCTACCACCAGCCTTTTAAAGAAGACCTTGTCTGATGGTCGTGTCTGCTGTAATCACTTGCCTGAGAGCAATCCCACCTCTGTGGGGCAGACACTTAACAACCTATTATACGGTAATTAAGTTTGGCCATGTTTACACTGCTTGATGATGATGCGTAAAGATTAATTTACCTTTCCAGGCCTGTTGCAAGAATGGACTGCCATAGTATCCCATTAAAAGTGGAACTAGCAATAAAGTCTCCAATTATTTTATACTGCCTTAAGTCTGTCAGAATTCACCACTTGGTGCATCGTTACTTTAATTTATTGGTTTATCATCTATTGATGTAGCAGCAGTTATCACAAGTCATTCTATGTATGTTTTTAAATACAGTGGTGGCATCTTCTGTGGAGAAACAAGCCATGTTTAGCCTGGAGAAGAGGAGGCTGAGGGGAGACCTGATTACGGCCTATAAATACTTGAGAAAAGATGGTGGGGAGGTGGGGGAAGGGCTCTTTACATTAGTGATGGGTGATAGAACAAGAGGAAATGGGCATAAGCTTAGTCAGGGGAGATTCAGGTTGGATGTTAGGAAGTGTTTCTTCTCTGAAAGGGTTGTCAGCCACTGGAACAGGCTGCCCAGGGAGGTGGTTGAGTCCCCATCCCTGGATGTGTTTAAGAATAGGGTGGATGATCTACTTGAGGATATGGTTTAATGGGGATTAGGGATGGTTGGACTCGATGATCTCTAAGGTCTTTTCCAACCTAGAAATCTATGAATCTATGAATCTATGATAACGCCTTATTTAGAGTTTGTCAATTTAAGGAGGTCAAAGAAAGCTAAAGAATTGCTTTTGACTAAAAAAAAAACTGGCAGAGAGACAACTAAAATTGGGTTCCGCTGTCATTGGAGCTTAGAATTAAACAAGCCTGAGCTCTTCAGTGTTACTCTGATGAAATGAAACGCAATCAGGACAAAGACAGAAACATGAATATACAGTTTGATCTTTACACTTTGATTTTCTTGAAATATTGATTAGGGATCTGAATATTAATTAAAGATCTTGGCTCTGTTTCAGCAGAAAACTGAAATTTGTAACTAGCTTTTGAGAGCATTCATTTTTTCATCAGTTTTAGAGGACTTGCAGGTTGCAAGTTGTGCACGGGTCACTTGCTCAACCAAGTGCCATGGCCAGAAAAGGCAACAGTTGTGTCTGCTGTCAGGGGCTCCTGAAGGAAATGCCATTCCAGAAGAGTCCTTCAGGCTGGAACAACAACAACAGAAGTTCACCTTGGTGCAATTACACTGCTGGAAAGATCTTCTTTATGTCTGAGTTTTCTGAGAAGTGAAAGAAATTGCTCCTGGCTTAGGCTGTCTCCTTCCCACCCGTGGGGTCTTGAGGTCCCACACCAGGAACAAACAAAAAGACATCTCAGCAGGGTCTAGCAGGGCTTAGCCTGGGAGCTCCAGGAGCCAGGGAAGGATGGAGGCTGCAGACCTTTTTCATCGCCCTATCTGTGACAGGATTTGCTTCCTTAAGTACAGATGTCTAAATGTGCCTGAGGCACCTTCAGGGTATCTTGGGGTAAAGGGGTGCTGCCAAGTCCAGTGCTGTGATCCAGTGTGTCTAAATGATGGTGATGAATGTACCCAGGAGCTGTGGTCACCACAGCTGTGCCAAACCTTCAGAGGGTTTAAACCTTCTGCATTTGACAGAAAGGACAAAATCCTTAGAGAAAGGAGCATCATTAGCTCTTATGTTTTGATTCTCACTGGTTGCTCCCCTCCCGCTCTCATCTCCCATGTGACAGCACTTATGCTTCCTCCTCCTGTGATGTCATACATGTTGTTTGCTGGGGTAGTTGGGAGAAATGGTTCAAAACTGTCACTTCTGAGTCCTCAAGTTTTTCTCCCATAAAGCCAATGTTTACCTCTCACCATTTTGTGTGCTGAGGGAGACAGCTTGCCAGCTTCACCCCACTTCTGAAAAATCTGGTTGACGATTGTGTTGAGTGTCATAATAGCGATTGGGAAAGTCTTGAAGAAAGGCTGGAAAAACACACGCCGACCAATGCAGGTTGATTATGAAGCACCGTTGACATCACACACCCAAACTTCATTACCCTGTCAAACTTCATCATCATTGATGATCATCATCATCATCATCTCACCGCCCGTGCCCATCCAAGCTCAAAGTCTCCTATTACTACAGTTTTGGAAACTGTGACTGATGGTATTGAAATATGATCAAGTTTTGTAAAGGTGCAGAGGTTGTTGCCATGCTCATCTCCTCCTCCTTGGCTGGAAATCCAGTTCAGAAGAGCCCATCTCCTTTCCATTAACAGTGCGAAGCATATGGTGGCCATACTGGCACCAGCACTCTTGTAGGGTCAGGTTTCTTCCCCTGTCCATCACCATTTACTTTGTGCTTATATGTCTGATTCTGCTGGAAAAGGGAGGGGAAAGCTTAAGGTATATTATTTATATATCCTACAGAGCATGCACACAACCTGCTTCATTTATTTTTAGGGGTCTGATTTCAGAGCAGGTCAGGTTATTTAACGAGAAAACATCCTAACAAACAGTCTGTGTTTCCACACACATTATCCTCGGTGGTTTACGGGGTCGTAAGCAGCAGTACATGGCCAATAAACTTTTTGACCGTTTTTGACAAGTTTTATGAGCCGGTGCTGCTGAGCGTTGGGTTGGCTCAGGCATCGCCGTGGGGTGCACCTAACCAGGGCCATCAGCTCTGCAGAGCCAAGGACATCACTTACCCCAGCATGGGCACCACTCGGCACCTCACCGCAAGCTAGAAACCACGAAAGACATTTCTTTTTATCCAGTCGATGCCTTTTTCCCCCATAAGTCAGAGTTTTAGCTGCCCATTGAGGGCAAGAAGGCACCCAGAGCTTTGGGGCCACATGGTGGAAACTTGCCTGATCCTACAGCTCCCATAGCATCACTGGGTAAATACTGGTGGGATCATCCCTCCATTTCTCTGCTCACACCTTTCTGCAAGGAGTGGGCGATGGTTTGATGGCACATCACTGCACGGTGACTATAATTGAGACCTGTCATTAAATAACGAGTGGAGCGATGGAGGAACTAAAAAACATCATCCATGGTGTGAACAGTCAGATGATAAATTCAAAGTGAAATAATAAATCTCCAAGGAATTGCAGGAATCCAGATAGATATCCTGGTGGCAGCGCGTTCGCTGTGGAGCACTACAAGGCTTTTCTCTTATCTCTAATTTTATAGATCTGTGCAGCTGCAGCAGTCCTTGGACAGGGCACATATTTGAAAAAAACTATAAATTTCACCTCCTGTTTATTTCAGATTCATTGGCACTCTCTGTCTTTACTGTCTCCTGGTATTTTATGCCTCGGTTCTCGGTGAAAAAAAGGTTTGTTTGCACTAGATCTAATAGGAAAACTCTCTCTGACATTTAAACTTTAGTATCAGTTTGCCTACAGTGTTAATATCACTGAAACTGCTTATATGGATTAAATTGCCTACAGTATATAATGCCAAAATATGAACATAGCACATTTACCGGTTCGAGCCCTTGAAAGAATTATTACCATTAAAATATTTAAGGTCACCTTTACAAATGCAATAAATCAGGAGGATGTCAAACAGAGAGCATTTAAAGCTCCCTGTCTGGAGTAGCCCACTGGGAAAATGATGGTTGATTCATTGTCATACGGAGAGCAGGGTTTGGGGACAATCTTGGGGCTCGTGCCTCTCTAGGTACGTGGGACCAGGGGTGCCTGCCCCGGTGTGGGGGAACGAGGGATGCTCTGCTCATGGGTGTCCCCAGCATGAGACATGACACCTCTGCCAGGTGGTTCTTACCCCAAATCTGCTGCTGTTGCACAACCTCCCAGCCCGGTTCCACCAGCTCCAGAGGTCTTGCAGGAGGAAAGAGCAGCAAAACTTCCTTTTTGTCATGAAAGTCCAATGCAGCAGCTCAGGAAGTAGAACTGAGGAGTAAGAAGATGCTGTTTTCATGCAGTCACCTTTCTGTGCAGAACAGCCTGTTCGTGCTACGGGTCCAGTTCTGCAAAAACCCTTATTGAGGTCAACACAATTTACTGATAACTGAAGTCAGTGGAAAGTTTTGCTTCAGTGAGAACTGGCCAATCATCAAACCTATCAGACAATTAATCAAAAAAAAAAAAATCACCCTTTATTATGCTTTCATCTTAAACATTAAGATTCAGCAAATTTCCTGAGAACAACGTAAAACTCTAATCTTTTGAGAATGGATTGGGACTGCAATTGCAAAAACCAACATCCTCCTCCTGGACCACATTCCCTCCGAGTGTTGGCATTTACTTGCACGTTATAGACAGAGGATAAATTTGCATTTGGTTACTGCTCATACTTTTATCTGTTTCCAGGTGACTGTTTTGTATGTTTAGCACAACACCAGAGCTTATTTAACCAGCTCTGCAGGCACGTTACTTTAAGAGGACTTACATATAGTCATACCAAAAAAAAAAAAAAGCTGCAGGAATTTTTGGAGAGAGACCTTTTAGCTCAAATGCATCATTCCTTACTCGTGCTGGTCAACAGCTCCGATGCAGCACAGCACAGCAGCCCCCATTGTCCACTGTCCTGCCCTTCCCTTCCTGCTCTGCTTGGCAGCGATTCCTTTCTTCTTCCTGCTGCTGCTAACATCTGTAACGGGGGCAATTAAACTAACAGTGCTTCTTAAGGACAGGGGCTCCTGGTAGTAGGTATTTCCAAGCCACTTTGCTACTGCAGCTGCACAAGCAGAGGTGCCGCCAGCTGTGACCACGTATCTTTTTAATTTTGCGCTGTAATTGCCAGGAAAATATTCTTCAAATTCATGTTTTTGGGGATATGGGTAAGCAAGCCATCCTTGCTGCGTTGTGGTTTCTCTCCGACCCCAAGTGCCTGTTCCATATCTCCAAGGGATGCAACTAGTGACTGGTGGCCCCATTCCTGTGGTCCCATCTCCTTCCCTGCACCCCCGCAGGTCTCCTGCACCCACCGTTGGCTCCTGCTTTTCTGAAGAGAGCACAGTTTTTTGGTCTGCTCATATAATCTTGGGGGAAACCTGTTGCTCAGCTCCTCATGCTCTCTACCATCTCCCAGACTGGTTTAGGTCTGATTCACAGTATCAGGTGTTGTAAAAGTGGGCAGTAAGAGACATCACTGCCACAGCTGCTCACAGACCAGGTGGGAAAAATACAGAAGGACAGATAAAACCATGGTGAGGTAGGATAGTTTTCCCAAAGGATTTTTCAGGTGAAGATGAGATTTTTGCAGCTGCTATTAGGAGACAGCTTAAGACCTGGTTATAAAATACTGTTCAGCGAAGATAACCTGGCTTTCCTCCCAAACTTGGGGACTTCGTTTAGGCACATAATCTGTTTTCTGCATCTTCAAAGAGTGATTTTTTGGGAGCGCTGGGCACGTCCCATTCCCATTGACCACGAGCAGAAACTCAGACTGCACCCGGGGAAATCGAGCAACAAGGATTGTGCTCTTCTTTCCAGTTTTCTCACAGAAACAGCCAGAATTTCCTAAAAAATACTGTAAACCCTAAAGAAACTCTGCTGTCACAGGCCAGCAAGGAGCAGCTCCTGAGCTTCAGCAGATGCTTTGCAACAGGAACGAAGCCGAGTCTGACCGAGCCTTTGCGTCTCTGGACTTTGGACTGCTCTATCCGTCAGATTTAACAGTTGGCTAACACGTTTGATAATCGAGTGTGTTAATATTTTGCAAGAGTGACTGACAAGCAGATTGTTGTCAAATCAAGGATCCGTCAGGCTGAGGATATTGAAGTTGACGGAGCCCAATAATTTACAGCTTTCTCCTTCAGCTTCCCATAATTTACGTTCCAGACACTGAAGGGAATCCCGCAGCCAAAGAAAATTGATGGACTCATCATCCAGACATGACACTCCTGAAACTTCAAATTGTTCTTTTATACACATGTTGCAAGGAGGAATGATCAATGGGAACTTGTAAACTCCTCATTTACAGGAACCCTGGGGAAGCTGCACCTAACCTGCCCGCTCCCATACTGCTGGGTCTTGCTGGTGTACTCCGAAGAGTTTCCATCTAATGTTCTCTCTAACCCAGTGACCTAATGGCACTGCAGCTACTGAGTCTAAGCTATAAGTTTATATTCTACAGGGTCTTGGTCCCAAATGGGTGATCTTTTGGTAAAAACAGAAGACACCAATTCACTCATCTCTGGTTGGCTGTATGGTCTCATCAAATGGAACAACCCAGATGCTTATGTTCAGGCTCAGGCTTATGTTTCTTACTAAAGTCACGCCTTGACAAATTGTTTGGAAGTTTCTCTGTTGCACATCATGACCCCTGAGTGCTCTCCATCAGCCAAATATATATAGAAACCGTTTCCTTTCAAATGCCACAACGCATTCCTGTAATCATGGAAACACAATGTTAAAAAAAAAAAAAAAAATCCTCCTTTCCTTCTTGAGAAAATCAAGAGTTGTTCGTATATATGGAAAAAAACAGCATACTTCCAGATATAAAATGTCATTACTGGAACATAAGAACAGTTTACTACAGGCAGGACAGGGCACGGAGCCATGTTCCCCAGCTGAGTAAAGTTAATTTTTAAAGGCATTATGTGCCCACTGTTTTTAGAATCTCTGTGCCCAAATTTATCATTATTGTCTGGAGATTTATCTGAGCTCTGGGTAGACACCTATTCTCAAGCTCCGAAACGGAACTTGGTGTTGACACCAGGAAAGAATTGAAGTTGGTGTAAACGCAGCCAAGTTCTGCTGAAAGCCTCTGTCAGCTGCTTGGAGAGAGGCTCGGGCAGCACTGCCATGGGGAAGGGTGGAGGAACTCGCTGTCGCTCCAGAAACACGTCCAGAACCTAAAGAAAAATACCACTGAAAATATTTTCCTAAGAAAGGCAGTCCAGAGAGGGGCAGAAAAATCACTCATTTGCATCAGCAATAAAACAAAGAGAAGAGAATAAAGGCTTGGCTTTGCTTGCCAGTCCTCCTCTTGGCAAAGTGCTGTGGTACCCACGTAACCGTACGTGGGTGTAAACGTACCCATTGGCTCTAACAGGACTATGTACACGTTTAAATAGCTTCAGGCTGAAGTACTTTGCTGAACTGAGCTTTGATATGTGTTTAGGTTTGTTCACACTGCTTGGGGCTCGTGCCAAGGCGTTCACACTCGTGCTCATCACATACGACCCAATGAACCTGTTGAAATGGGATGTTTTCCAAGTTTGCCCTATTAAACTGTGCTCTTCACTCGTTGGCTCTGCGGTAAAACTATTATTTATTTCTCAGGTCTTTGCTACCCTAGTAAAGATGATGGAGGATAGAAAGTGCAGCTTATCACATGGCAGAGAAGAAAGGTTCTTCCTGTCCAAACATGTAAGACAGCAGAAATAATAAAGCAAAAAAACATTTCTCTGAAAAGGCAGAGCGACTCCCGGTCTGACAGTACAACCCTGTATCCATATGGGCACAGTATACTACGAAAACAGAAGGAGGAGTTTGGAGATAGTGTGAATATACTGGGAAATAACAGATACTTAACCCTTATTTCACCAAGCAATTTCCATTTTACTGTGGTGGTTTACACCAACAGTCAAACTGAACTCAGCTGACCCCGGACTTATAATGCTGCCCATTTAAAACGTATTTTTAATAAACACTACCTCACATTTTTGCAGTACTTCAAAAGGAATAAATGTGGGGTTTTTAATTTTTAGAGAGCAACCGAGGTGAACCTGCTTCAAAAACATGGCAAGCTTCAAATCAAATAGCACAGTTCTAAGAAATCCATTAACCACTCACATCTAAAACTCATCCTTCAACGCTTCGCCCTATAATGCACATTGTTGTCAATTTTTGTCTTATTTACCCCCTGCTAATAGCTGGGCTCAATTCCAAGAAACTTAAGACAATTGTGGAGAGATGCAGATCTAACATTTTTCAAGCTGACAGCCAATAGTTCTGAGCATTTAATTCCCGAGACGGAAGAGTCTCCAAATCCTGCTTTTGTAATTCACCCAGGAAAACACATCAGAGCCAAACTGTGTCTGTGCAGCCTGAGCAAAAATGTTATTGTTTGATCCAAATTGTATCTTTCTTGGCAGATTTGCAGGGATTGATCCTGGCTGGCACCGGTGCTTTAATACGAAGCTGAGTACTCAACAGTTCTTGATAAATTAGCGTCCGTATCGTAACCGTAGGCATTCTGTCCTCAGCAGTATATCTTAGGTAAAGGTTCATTTAATTTACCCCTTGTTAAAGTTTAAACAGCTATGCCAGATTCCACCAGGCTTGGCATGTATGACATGACTAATGACTCTGCTAAACTTTGAGTCAAAAGCTGCAGTTTTGAAATGCATCATCTTTATGTATTTGCCCCCGAGCAGCGGCGCAGAGCGGAAAATAAATAAATAAAAGCGTTCCGTTTACTCAGGTTTGAAATTTAAGCAGCTGAACACAACTCTAAGAGTTTATGCATGAATTTGATAAGTGGTTTATGCTCAAAGCAGAAAGCACGAAGGGTCAAGGGTGCGGCGGGCGCTGGGGATCTTCCTCCTCCCTTTAAGCAGATAACCACATTGTGATGACCCCAAGGCATCTGCTCAGATACTCCGTGCCGTGGGGCAAAGCACCTACCTTGGGGCTGAGCTCCAGCCAGCGGGGCTCAGGGTGGGCTTGCCTGAGCCTCCCGCCGTCCTTCTGCTCATCTTGCTTCTCTCCTTGTCTGTCTGCTCCTCCTGTAGATCTTGAGCCACCTATTCGGGTTCAATACGGTTTAGATGGAATTATTCATCTTTCTTCCCAAGCTTGATCAGACACATGAATACATAACCATTGTGGGAAACACCACCAGCTATCTGCCTTTTGATCCTTTAGCTTGTATTTGTGTAATACTGACTTCACATTCACTTGCAAATCTCTCTGTATGTAAGCCTCCAGGCTATGTTTAAGTCTCAGATTTTTTTTTTTTTTTTTCCCCCTGCACGATACAGCTAATAACATGGCCTTCTCTGTTCATCCATACAGCAAACCATCAGCATTTTGTGTCTTGATAGGATCTCTGTGCACCTCCAGAACCCACCCAGGCCAGTCTTCTGCTCACAGCAGGTCCAGCCAGAGCAGGTTGCTGAGGAACTGGTCCAGCCAAGCTCTGAATTTTTCCACCTCAACCAGTTCAATGCTGGGAGGCCAATAGTTTCAAAAAAAGCAATTTTGCATGTTCCTCCTAACAAACCTACACATGTGGGAAGAGTGACTGGATTCTTCTTTAAATCATTCTGTAAAATTTTCTTTTCTTGAAACAGCCACAGAAAAAATTGACACAGGTCAGATTTATGATGCACAGGCAATTAATATTTTCCTCATTATTTTCTTGTACAACACTAACTGCACCTTTATGTTTCATCCTGTATTAAGTTTCCTTTCATGCAGCACCTACACAGATCTGTCCCAGGCCATAGCTGGAGCACCCACGGGTGGTAATACCGAAAAATAACTGATCACACCATTTTGCAAGCGAGTCATTAACTGCTGACACAGGTTTTAGCCCAAATCCTGTGTTTCTGGGACACTTCATATCATTGGTTGGAGACTTTGATTGGCATTTTCCTCATTTCAGTATCATGAGCTGCATGAATTTTGCATGCTTTACTCCTTGTACAATATAGTACTTGGAGAGATTGGACAGGTTTTTTTCTGTGTTTGGGCAGGTCCGTGCTTGTCTGAAACATCTGTGCAGTGCTGTTATCACGTTTGCAAACGCAGAGTTTTTGTGTCTCCTGGAGGAGCATCAACCTCTAGCCTCCATTCCTATTGCATGGTAAAAATAAAATATTTTGAAAATTTACCTGAATTAAAGAAACATTTTATAACGAAATATTCAGGAGCATACAAAATATCTTACTGTGACTGGAAACAATCATTCTGCTTTGCCTTATAATAAAATAAAAGAAAACCAGGATAAATCCTTGCTAGAGCAGAATATGACCCTTCGTGTTTATTTGTGAGAAACTTACCCTTACTCCTTGCCTTTGCAGAAGACCCTGTCTTCAACAGCTACTGACTCTTGCTGACTGCGCAGCCTGGAAAAGGGTGTAGAAAAATTAATATATTGTTGAAAACCCGCCAGCTGGATGCCTACCCCACCTTTGGGACTTCCTTCCTTTGATGAAAAATAAATATTTACAGTTAAAGAAAACCTTAAATGATTTTTGAATAATTATTTTCAACAGCAGTGCTACTGTACAGTGTGAAAGGACTCCAAAAAACTAACTGGTTCATTTTTTTTTTGACTTCAAAGTTTGATGGATACACTCTAGGTCCAAGATAAAGTACATTTAGGCTGAAAGGTTTGACAGGTGATCTCTGATCTTAGCGTAGTTCTCCATCATCAGTTAATAAAAATACTTGGCAAGGTATTCAGTATCTGTTGGTCTGTTCCTTTCCAGATAACTGCTCTGATGGGGCTGATCCAGTTCCTAGTAAAATCATAAGGGAATTTGGCACCGCCTTACTACAAATTTTGTGTATGAAGTGGGAGAGAAAGGGCTGAAAGTTTCAACCGGTGCAAATCAGCGTCGTTCTGTTAAAGTCAGCATTTGGAATCTGTTCCTGGGTATTTGGGGTTTATCAAATAAACTCTTCATTTCCCTGAGAACTGCCAGGACTTCTGAACCGCATGAAAATAAATCTGGTTTCTGCTGAAAGCCAGCATTTGTCAAAAACCATTCTCAAAATCCAGTATTGCAAGGTGCAAAGATATTTAAGCACCATCAGCTCTGCCTTGGCTTACGTTATACCACAGAAAATAAGCAATCCAATTGATGCTAATATCTTCATTTAACCAAATACGCTGCTGAAAGAGTGGTTACATTTTCCCTTCAGCTCTAGGTATGTTGGCATAAAAATCAAGATTAACTTCTCTATAAACATCTCGTTTAAGATCTTAAAACCCTTAATAAACCTAACAATACTGAATACCTTCTGTGGTCTTCAGTAAATCATGAGCCAAAAGAGCCAATATAACGGGTCCTGGGCCCACTGTGCTGAGTGAATGAGAAGGATGCCCCATGGCATCGGTGATAAACACTGTAAAAGACTTTCTGCCACCGCAGCGAGATGGCTCAAGGAACCAGGCACCAGATTAGACCTGCAATGTCTACCATATTCCCCTGAAGCACTTGTATCAGGGTTTCTATTTTACGTTTTTTTTGCTGTTCATACTGGTTGGGCACTTGTTCCCATTGAAGAACCTGTGGACCTATCACTAAGATAGGTTTCCTCTCTAGGAACATGAATGCTAAACTTGGAAATATTTCTTGCTATTATGAACAGCCTCCCTCTCCTTATCTCACAGCCATTCTCATAGCAGAATCATCATTAAATGAAGCTCGAAGATGAATCATGAAGAAAAGGTCAAATTTCACTTGCTGGAGATTCGGAGGACTTATGTATTTCTTGCTGTTGTGTTAAATGATCGAGATTTTATACAGGTGGTTTCTGAACAGCATTTATGGATCTCTGAAAGGTCATCAGACTCACAGCTTGCTGGATGCATGGATTGTTTGTGAAATAATTGCCAGTTTGAGGAATTTAGAGAGCTCCTGCCCAAGAAGCGAATCCAGTTGTGGGTGATGATAGCTAGATATGGCAGTAGGGAACCATCAGCAGAACTGGATCTAATAGGAAAGCTGACCAAGGGGATGGAGCTCCTGCTTTGCGTCTCGTTCCCCTCCCATCAGCAGGGATTTCGTGTTTCTCTGAAACTGGAGAGTCTATCATCTCAAAGACAATGTCTGTCATCCAGAAGACAGTGCCCAGACCTACTTATTACTGTGGCCAAAGGCTTGGAATATCTCCTTATTTAATTACATGTATTAAATACTTGCCATATAACGTGAAAACATCATGATGATGGCAGGTTATCTAGGATGAGAACAGCACAACAATCTTGGATCAACTCTGTTGTCCAACTCACACACGTTGTATACCCATGGCTTGATCCCATGGCAGGCAGGTGATGTGGGTGAGCGTGGCTTTGGTACTCATCATCACATCAGTCACAACGGGGCGTCACTCTTGGTCTGCACCAGGTACGAAGAGATGAAGACACACCAGCAACAACACCCTGGCAACAGAATCACAAATATTAAGCAGTTCCAAATGCTGTTTTTTCAGCTAAAGGAATGAAAGGCGATAGCTGACCACTGACTTGTTATGTCAACATGTCACACGCAGCAGTGTCTCTCCAGGTCATAGCCAGGCTGGTGACAAACAGCTTTGCTGTTAAATGCCAGCTGAGAACCTGGACCACACCACTCATGGTTTAGGTTTCTTTACATCCATCCCTACATGCTGGCCATTCAACCCCTTGGCGTTTTGGGGTGGTTTTTTCCCCTCAGGTTCAAGCAACTGGACTGAACACAGGTAAACTAATTTAAAATTTATATTTAGATTAGTATATATTGCTTGCATCTGTACATATGCATGAACAGGCAGACAACATATAATATAAACGTGTGTGTGTGTACTGGAGACAAAAGACACTTGCAAAAATACGTGTGGAGTTCAATGCTCTCTTGCACAAAAAAGAAATTTCCTGAAACAACCCATCTGAAATACCCTTACAGATGTTTCTCTGCATTACCAAAAAAAAACCCGTCCCCTGAGCTAAAATGAAAATTGATTTTGAAAAAAAGCTGAAGGATATGAGTGGATCATCATAATTGGATCAACATGCTCCAAAAGCTTCAGGCTACTTCAACTTCATTTCTTAGCTGACAGCTTTCTTTTGGAATTCTTCAAACCAAACACAAATGGTTTGATTGCAATATGTGAAACATTTGACCATCATATCCTTGACAGTCAGCCCGCTGCAGGGGAGATTTGATAACTGTTGTCAAATTCATAACAGCCAGTCTAATCCAAAGAACCAACAAAAAAACACGGGAGCTGCTTCAACAAAAACAGAGACGATATTAATGTAAAACGACACCATTTATAGGGAAAATATAGAAAAAGGCTCTGTTGGGTCTTTTCCAAACAGCGTCACAACCACGTGAATGGATCTTAGTGATTCTTAATTGGTAAGGACAAATTAGAGATGCTAAAAATCCCCATTCAACAGTCATGTGAGAAATTAAAGCAGGAACAACAGCAAATCACTCAAACGGAGCATGCGCTACTTTCCGGACAGTACCATCTGTGTAAATTAGATTTAAATTGTTTTTCCCCCAAAAAAAGAGGTGTTGCAGGTATTGGCAAATTTACACCTCTCAGTGCAGCTTCCAGCACTAAATGGATGAAAAAAAAAATGGGAAAACTACCTGAAAAAAAAAAAAAGTAGAATAAAATCTAACGGTGTCTTCGCTGTTTATTTCTACGGAGGGCAAAAGTGAATACTGCAGCACTAATTAGCAGAAGAGAATTGAAGGCTATCATGGCTACACTAATTACTGGATGTCAATATTGTATATAAGCATGGAGTAAGAGGAGTTTTAACAAGTACATGCTTTCTAAAGTTGAAGCTTCAAGATCTTTATCAGAATTTTACGGAAGATTTAATTCATCGTCCTGAAAACAGCATTTTTGGAGAAAATACACTTGATTCTCCCTTAGGGTTAGGAAGGGTGGCAACTCAGGAGCTTGTTCTTCAGCAAGTAAAAATTAATTTTAAAAGCAAAACCCTTCCTGCTGTCAGATCTCAATCCCATAGTCTTAATCAGAGGCAGCTATAGGGAAAGTGATAACTACTAAACAAATCTCTCTCTGCAGGGAGGTTTCCAACACTTTAACAACACCAAGTGTGATTAATCCCACTCTTCAATGCAAAGAATCTACTCCCAGGCCTTCCTCTTGCCCCTTGCCTCCTTTTCTCTTTGACCATACCCACAATAAACATATTTAGTCCCAAGTTTTCCCCGAGACAGTTATCGCTCAGCAGTGGCATGGTTCAGGTTCTCCCCCTCCCCACATTCCTTTATCTGTTTCTTCCTCTGAAAACTCAGGAAGCAAAAGGGATAAAGTTTAACAAGTGTTCACAGTTCAGTGTCCTGCAAAATTAGAGAAACATCTGGAAGTTATTTTTGCTTCAGAACAATTTTTAACTGACTAAATGATCTCGTCCGTGGTGCTGTGTAGGCTTCTGGGTGACGGAGAGCTAGCAGTGTTACCCCTCCTACCTGAAACACACCCCAAACCAGACTCCAAGGGTTTACCTAGCTCCTGAAAGCCTCTGGATTTCTTTTTTCTTCCATTTAGGAGCAGCATTCATTAAACAGCTATAAAACTAAATTAAGAGAAAGCAATAACATCTGATTAGAGCCAAGAAAAAAATCAATAGCTCAGCGTGAACAACTAAGTGATAGAAAAATATTCCAGACACTTCCAAAAGAGGAGTTTTAGCATAAAAATATTTGCATGTGGGAAAAGAGATGTCATCTGAGCTGGAATTTGAACAACTGGGATTAATAAATCCGCATTCTTTAATTCCTTCTCTAGCTCTAACTGCCAAGCAGTTTTCATTTCCAGCACTAAGCTGTGGCGTGGGGTAGTGGGGCAACGTTACCCAGTTTGGTTCTCCACATCCCACTTTGGCTGCACGTCACCGAGGAGGGAAGGACACGTTTCTCACTGGTGTTTTGCAGGGACCTGACCCTGCCCCTGCAGACCCGGCCGGGTGGGCTCCTCGCTGCTGCCAGCAGCAACAGGCACCTGCGGGGCATCCAGCATCGTCCCTGCACTCCTGCAGAGGGAAGATCAGGACTGTCAAATGTAAATAGAATTCAATTTTGACATTCGCTGGGAATTTCAGCCAAGAATACCACCCAGGATGAAGGATGGTAAGGAAACAGGGCTGTAAAAATGGATTTTCTCAGGAAGGCTGTCTATACTTGATTTAAAAGTGTGTAGCCAAAAATTCAGGACTGTAATGTTAAGCGTTTGGGGATAGGAGTGGGACAACTGTTTCTGATGCAGTAATACTGAGAGGTAATTTTATTTTGGGAGTAAAAAGAGATTTGTGGGAGGAGCTGATTTTTTTCTTGTACCACTGAGCCACGAGGCTGGAAAGCTGGGCGTACAGATTAAAGTCCAGTATTTTTGTAATCTATCTTCATCTGCTCTACTGGATATATTTTCCCTCTTTTCCATCACTCATGTTAGCCAGATCATCTTCCCTCTTTGTCAAATTCCCTTACTCTTTGCTCAAGTTACCACAGAATCAAAACAACACTTACTGGCTTGTCTGCACGTGTTGGAAATCCCTTTGATGGCCATTACAGGAGACATGTTTTCAGGTGCAATAAGGTGGGAACTTCTGCCTGGATGTGTAGGGACAATAGATTTGCTCTGCTACAGCATTTATTCTTACCAGATGGCACTAGAAAGGACGATGATATGTTTCTGCTCTGGAAAAGAATTTTCTTCCTAAGCAAATGTGATGGCTGTGTGAAAAGTCCCAATTTAGACCATGTGCAGAACACATGGCCACACCACCTGAAAACCGTTAGTGTTTGAGAGCACGTTGGTGTACAAGACTTCAGGGAGCAGATGCTGCACATGACCAGGATTGCCCTGTGAAAACATGTATGGATTTCATGATAAATGGAGACCAGCAAAGGGTACCTGGAGGAAACCCGAAACTTCAGAAGAAGGAGAACAAATGAAAAGCAGAGATTGTTTTCCACTGGAAGTCCCAAAGAAAAGCGCCGTATCCCAGTGAGCTTGGCTTGCCAGTCACAAGGAAACTGTCTGAACAGCAAAATGGTACATTTTGGTGGATTCAGCCTACTGCACGCTTGGGCTGGTAGATGCAGAAGCTTGTTTGCATTTCAAAGCTGCCCTATATTTTGCTGATAGAAAGTAAATAATGCAGCACACATATGTATTCGTTGCTCAGAGGCAACAGAAGATCAGACCGAGATATGCCATTCTGTGATGTCTCCAACTACGTTGGGTTATTTTCCACCAGTTTGTTGGAAAATGTCCCGGAGTTTGGTGAGGTGTGAGATTACCTGTACCTGGAGCAGCAGCAGATGTGTAAGGTGGCAGCGGGGGTGGCTGCTGGGTACCAACGCCTCCGTCTAAAAAAGTCTGGATGCAGGAAGATTCCCAACACCCCAAAGCCCAACTTAGGGCAGTTCTCTCGACAATGGCATAGATGGATGCTTATTTATCCAGAACAATTTATCACTGGCATTCTGATGAAAATTAATGGATTTGATTATAAACTCTACTATGAAATTAATTATGCCAAATCCCAGATACTAAATGTAGACCTTGAGAATCCATGATTAAAAAGCTGTGAGATATCTTTATTTTTGTGGCCTAACAAAGACACACAGTGATGTATATTTCTCCTAGCTTCAGTTAGTTTTCCTCCTACTCAAAATGTAAAATTGATTTGTTGCATTGGGAAATAAACAACAAAAAATGATGCTTATCTTGGTTTGGTTATATGGCCATGATAAAAATTAATTGGTCACCAAAAATTAGCATTCAAAACGTGTTAACACTCAGTATGAAAATAAAGACTGCAAAAGCATCTACCAAAAATGTACATTTGGAAACCTTATTCTAGAAAGATAATTCACAGCACCAAGTTTACAAAAGTACTATTAAGGTACTCGATGGAGATGGATATGAAGTCACGTATCACACTGAGTGGAAATTTAACAAAAGGACTTCAGGTATGAACTCAGCACACTTCTTTTTTGGCTTAACCTGTTTGCACCACCTCAGAAAGAGCTTTGGGTCATTATGATATTTCAGACCCAGGATCTGACACACATGGCACAGACTCCTCTTCCCTTCTGTTCTCCAGCCCCCAGAAGCAATTCGGTCTCCACAGCTCCCTCACTCAGTGTATATATAACATCAAAAAGAGAAAGCCAGACAACCCATCATGATAAAAGGAGATAAATTAATGCAAATAAAATAATTCCTCTGGAATATTAATATACTTGCCTATTCTTTTTTCCCAAAAAAACTAAACCAATATTTAAATCTCCTTTAAAATGTCCACGGTTTAGGATTTTAGGAACTAAAACTAGACATCAATTGGGGAGAGGAAAAAAGAAAAAGGCAAATATCCAGAGGTGGGGCAAAGTGTACACCAGTCACGCAGCCCTTGGGGGAAATTATTACAGTGGGTATCGAAGGTAGCTGCCTCCAATCATACTTAAGACTGTGTGTTAAAACTGTATTCTGTATACATAGTGGGAACATCCTGTGAGCTTAAATAACAAGTAGAGGTTTGAAGCCAAGGAAATTTAAAATCTCTGGAGAAAGTCATGTTGGCTCCAGAGGTGGTCTCCGCAGCCACTATGGGAGTCTGTTTCTCCATTCATAAATGCTTGTATTTTTCTTCAAAGTCAGAGGAAGTTAGAAAAAACAGATTTCAGGGGAAAAAAAAAAAAAAAGTAACTCATGGAACCCCCTCTGTATTTTCTCTTTCTTAAACTGAGAATTTCACTATTCTTCCTTATGCCTATGGCTCTCACTCGTCCATACTGCGCCCACCTCTTCCATCCTACCCCATTGTCACCCTGAGCGTTCCAAGAGGGAGACATCGAGGTTTCATTTCACTGCAGGAGGGACCTTATTCATAAAGGAAGCAGCACACAGGGTGCTAAAGCAGCGCAGCAGAAGCTGAGACACCTGCATCTGTCAGCTAGGAAGGCTGGAGGAGCCGGAAGCTTTTACTCAAACGGGAATAGTTGAAAGAGCTGATGCATCTGAATAGATTTGCCTATAGGAGCAACCATGAATAAATTGGCTGAACTCAACCGTGTGTCAGTCTACACGAGCTTAATGAGGCAGTTGTAGTTGATAGGCACCCCTTACCCCTAACCCAAGACCCTCTGGCTGAATTTCAGACTTGTGCAATGAATTCAGTGCTGGACTTGAAATGATTTTATTTGTAGCAATAGTATCAGAATCCAGCCCGTTGTTGCCCTTCAATAGCAGCTTTCTGCTGCACAACAACTCAAGCTATATTTGTTAACCTTTCATGATTACTACTTTTGCATGCTTGTAGCAACACAGCTGCTATTGCAATTACTCTTGTAGGGTATTAAAGAAAGATCATGCAGAGCCATGGTCTCGTTCCTAAATTTGTCCATTTAAAAATTAATATAAGAGAACATTATTTAATAAGTATTACTTAATACAAAGCAAATAAGTTAATCCTTTTGCCCTGATCCTGACTTTCCTACACATATACAATCCTAAGTATCTATTTTGTCATTTAAATCTCGTCACCCTTGTTGCTGATCCATGAACAACAAAGCAAAGGGTTGCTGAGAGTTGCAATGACCCAGCATGAGGGACAGCAGATACTTGGTCCATGAGCACTGCAAAAAACAGACGTGTGTGTATACACATATATGCACACACACACAAAAAGAAAACTGATGTAAAAAAGAAGAAAGAAAAAGAAGAAAAATGATGGATTAGAACAAAGCCAGTATTGCTGGGACCCATCAGAGCTCACTGCCTCTGCCTTGTGCCATCCCGTGACCCTCCCTGCTGCTCCTCCTGCCGTGTGCCTGGGAAAAATTTTTTCATCGAGATGTGTTTTAAATTCTGAGAAGGGTTATAGCGAGAATGCAATTCAGAAATCTGTAAATGTGGAGCATACAGGGTTACTTATCACACGTTTCTCTTTTGCCCACCACTTTCCTCTCCATACAGGAGATATTATAGGATGAGAAGCTCCACGCTGATTGCAAAGATATGGACACACATACATATATGTATATACACACACACAATATATATTTTATAGTTTTACAGATGCAATCTCTCAGCACTTATTTTACTAAGAATTTCCAGATCCCTTTTAACCCAAATTAAGGATTCCCTAATCCAGATTAGCACTGAAAAGCAAAAGCAAACATAACCTCGAGATGTAATTTGAAAGGTAATCTGCCAAAGTAAAGGCCCCACTGCACTGAGAGAGCAAAGTAAAGGGCTTCACTGTAAACGAGAAAGGATTAGGCCCACGGAAAAGTATTGCTATAGCAACAAAATAATTTATGAGAATATGTATAACAAAGCCAGAGCCACAGAAACGTGACGGGAAGAGGCTCAAGCACGCTTTAATCACACCACGCTTCCCTTTGTAATAACCAGCACGGTGAAAAGAGCGAGCGCGCGCGCTTCCGTTTTACCGTTTTGGTTTTAAACTCCCTTTATCAACACTGTTTGGCAGCTCTCAGTCACTGAAAGAAAAATATTGTGCCCGTCCTGGTCAAGGAGAAGAGGCAGCGTCGTTAACGGACATGACGATGCGCTATAAGGCATCTCCGCCCCGACGGATAACGGGAGCTCGGTGACGTTTGCGCGGACAATTCCCAAACCGTCCATAAAGACCCCGGGCATCCATCCCTCCATCCGGCCATGGGAAGCTCTCCCATCCCGGTAGGCAGCCACTTTTCATGTATGTTTTGCTAATTGGAAGTCACAACGGTGGCCTGAAGCCCCAGCTGAACAGCTCTTCCAGCTCTACCGTGGCAGAGGAAAAGCTTTCTGCATCTTCCTTTGGAAGATGGGTTTAAAAGTTAGAAAAATTTATTATCATCACCATTTATCCTTTAAGGCTGTAAAAATCTGCCAGTGAAAGCCCCCCAAAAGGCTTAATGCATTACCAAAGCACTAATTTTATTCTTCATTATTCCCCCAAACCTACATTCGAAACCGAAGCTCCTGCTCTGCAGAGAGCTGTTGTTTAATGTATTTCTGTATGTAGATCCTTGACAGAGACCATTTTTCTTGCCTCTCAGGTGGCTCGTAGAGCAAGATTTATGTCCATTATGCATAAATTCCTTGCAATATTGCTCTAGCATAATCAGCAGAAAATCTGAAAAAGCACCCACAGCAGCCACAAAACACTGCCAGAGACACTTGGACTCAGGCCACCTTCTTCAAGTGGCAGGGACTCCGTTCCCATTCAAACTGGAGGCGTATTCTGGCCCTGTTTGGTCAGAGGGACCACGAGGCTCCCCTCGCCCTGCTGAGCCCCAGCGC
This sequence comes from Tauraco erythrolophus, assembly GCF_009769465.1. NCBI lineage: Eukaryota > Metazoa > Chordata > Aves > Musophagiformes > Musophagidae > Tauraco > Tauraco erythrolophus. The sequence goes on from NC_141477.1 coordinate 2,215,685, forward strand.
TGTCCTTGCCTGGCCTGGACACAGACATCACCATTGAGCAGGACAGTCCAGTGTAGATACTAAACCCAGTGTAGATACTAAGCCTTTTAATAGATCTGGCCCTGAACTTCTGTAACTGAAAATAAAAATAAACTAAAAATCACTTTCTATCCCTAACGTGACATCAGCATCGCTCTCTCTGGCTCGTATCTGCTACATCTCACTTACACATCGCTGAACCTGACCATGTGAACACCCAGCTCCTTCCTGCTCGGTGCCAGAGACACGCACAGGCTCTTCCGAACGTGCCGACGGAACCTTGCCTCCTGCTGCCCGCCGCTGTCGGGGTTGGTTTCAAGGCACGTTTGTCTGCCCAAGCCCTGCCTGTGGTGCACCATCACTAACCCAACGAGCTTTCCCTCTGCACAGACCACCTGCCCACCCTTCTGCATCACAGGTGTTTTCATCTCCTTCAAATACGTTCTTTAGTTGATATGTAAAGAGAACAAAATTAATGCTAATACTTCTCTTGCGATAGTCAGGGAAGAGTCAGGAGCCACGGGGGATCCCCAGGCTGAGACCTTGCAGCCAGGGCCAGTCCCACCACCCCAGAGAGCCAGAACGTCCACACGCAGAAGAGTCAAAAGGAAAGAAAGGAAAATTGAAGAGCTAAACTCACCCTCAGCTCTTCTCCCTGGGACTGGCAGAAGAGAGACAAGCGGCTGGGTAACACATCTCCTGCATCTATGCTTGGCTTCCCTGGCATGGACCTGCTGAAGGTGGCCCCTGGGGTGGGAACGAGGATGATCCTCCCAGCACCTGCATCATGTCCCCTGCCCCACCGTCCACAGGTCTCTGCTCTGCCAGGAGTGACTGCCTAAACACGGCGCTTCGGGATGAAACCAGAGCATCTTGCAGGGCTCAGGGTAAGCGGAGATGGCTTTGATAGCAATAACGAGTATTCAGCAAAAGCACCAAACGAGGATTGAATTCCTGGTAATCGCTGAGTATTTTTCCCTTATTCTAGCCCCAGTACAAGGCTTTTACTGTCCGTTGTCTGTCTCTGCTGTTAGGCTGTGAGAGCTCAAACCAGAGCAAAGTCATTTTGCAGCACAGACACGTGCACAACACCCTCAAGCTCCCGAATCAGCCAAATCCTTCAGCTCCGTTTTGAGCACGAATATATTCTTCAATTAGGGTTAATATAAACAAGCAAGTAGTAATTATTACGTAGGCATCTCATCTCTCTGACATATTGTGCTTTCACAGCACCGGGGAAGCTACCCTGCAAGACCCAAAGGCTCGTAAGCATTCCAGGAGCTGCATGCAGAGCCTTTGGTATGCAGGGTGGGTGTTCAGCAGCTATTCCTGATTTACACTGCAGTGGATGAGAAAATAAGTGTACCCAAATTGGTTTTGGCTTTTCCAAAAATTTGTGAAGATTATTTATCAGCAACACCGCCGCCACATCTTCATAGAGATCCTTAGTTTTGCTGACTGAACAACCACAATTTAAAAAAGATGAATTACTTTCAGGCAATGGGAAATAATCTCAACATAAATGATTGCTGTGGCAAACAGGATTCTTTGCTGCTCCACGGCTGTAAAGATCCAACGAAGCACTCGCCAAGAGGGAGGAGGTGAACAGCACCTAACTTTGGCCATCTAAAAATTAGGCACCCACTGCCCAGATGATCACAAACCACAGCTAATGAACACACACCTCCAGAAGATGACTCATCCCATCTCTCAGCTGACTGTTGAGGAAGCTTTAAATTTTAGATGATTGAAGGTGGTGGAATGAATCTGTGTGTGTCCTAATTAAAGCGAGGTCTTTGAGAGCTGTACTTCATTTCTCACACCAGACCAGCAGAGTCATTCCGACTGCATGAGCTGCCTTTCAATTTCTACAATTCCTGCTTGTACCTCTAGGAAGATTGTCCTTTATATTTCGATTGAATTTATTGATTTATATTTATTTATTAGACCTCTTTTTTTTTTTTTCCCCAGAGTTTCAGATCAATATCAGGTCAAAGGCAGCACAGAACAATTATCACGGCTGCCCGACCACTAAACAGGAGGAAATCCTCACTGCTCTTGTTACTGTAAAAACAGAAAATACAAACTACCCAGAAAGTCCACAAAAGTGTCAAATTGACCCGTAAACTCAAAATTCAGCTTGATGAAATTCTGTTTGAATACTCTATCATACCAATTAGATGCTTCTGGTTTTCTGTTTCAACAAAACCTTGAAATAAAGCCTAATGTTCCACCCAGTTTTCTTCTTCACTCTCCACTCTGGGGTCCATGTTCGTGTGTCCATCCTCTCCTCTGTCCTTATGCTACGACTGCATCAGTGTTTGGCAAAGCACCCAGCAGCACCCTCTGGAAGAGCACCTCTCCCAATCAGACAGCAGCATACACCTCCAAAACACCTGGGGATGCTGCAGAGGAGGGTGATGGGCACCCACCATGGGTCTGGGGTGCAGGAATGGCCAGTGCCCTGCCCAGCCTCTGCAAGAGCAGTGCCTCCACAGCCTGGATGGGGACGTGGTGCAAACATGAGACCTCTTGGACCTTCATCCATACGACAAAACCGCATTGGTCTATCGTTCCATCTCCTCATAGCCCAGATAGAAGGCAGGAATTTAATTTCTGCCAGAAAACTTTTTCGACATAAAACTTTTAACTTGTATTTTCCACAGCTACACGCTCTCTGTTACATTACAGCCTCTACAACTTAAACACCTTTTTTCTCTGCCAGGGGCTTGCTGCCAAAGGGAGACATGTGGCACGTTTAAAGCCTCCTGTGGCAGGGGAAGGTGGGTTCATCCTCTTTGTGAACCCCCAGAGGGAGACATGACCCAGATTTTAGAAGACACACATGGGAGCAAGGCTTTGGCAGCCACCTCCCTAGATCCTGGCTCCCAGATATGACCAAGCAGGCGAGCTACGGTGGAGGGATGCTGCTGGTCACGGCTCTGCCATCAGCCCTCCTCACCGCCTTTGGGATGCAACGGGTGCGTGGTACCTGATGGTCTCCTGGAGAAGCCATGAGCAGCACTGCTCTACAAGTAGCTACAAAGACAGGCTGAGACAGTTGGGGTTGTTCAGCCTGAAGAAGAGAAGGCTCCGGGGAGACCTTATAGCAGCCTTCCAGTACTTAAAGGGGCCCTACAAGAAAGCTGGAGAGGAGCTTTTTACAAGGACATGTGGTGACAGAACAAGGGGCAATGGCTTTAAACTGAAAGAGGAGAGATTTCAATTAGATCTAAGGAAGAAATTCTTTCCTCTGAGGGTGGTGAGGCACTGGACCAGGTTGCCCAGAGAAGTTGTAGCTGCCCCATCCCTGGAAGCGTTCAAGGCCAGGTTGGATGAGGCTTTGGGCAACCTGGTGTAGTGGAGGGTGTCCCTGCCCATGTCAGGGGGGTTGGAACAAGATGATCTTTGAGGTCCCTTCCAACCCAAACTATTCTATGATTCTAAGTCCTGGATCAAGCACAGGAATGAAAGGGGATGGAAGCCAGGAAGAAGGATCCAGAGCCAACCTGGGGATGTGGCAGCTCCAACTTCTCCCTCCAGGGAAACTACCACTGTAGTAGCCTACAACATGTCTCTCTCTTATCTAAGTGCATGATGGTCCCCTTTATCTCCTTGTTCGTAACAACAGCAATATCAAAATTTGAATAAAGAAAAATGATTTAAAAATGCCACAAAAAGAACGGGACTGGATTATCAGTGCATTTGTGTGGACAATAAAATATCACCAATTCACAAAGATAAACTACAGGGAAGATTAGTCTGAACTGCCAATTTCTTAAAATGTTTCTCATTTCTTGGTTATGGCTATTTTTGCAAATTTCCCTTTCAGAAATCACATTTCTTTCAAATCAGATCATTGCCCTAGGGTTGTTGACCTTTATTTCTCCCATCTGGAAAACAAATGAAGCAGGAAGGATAACAATATGAGATACTAATCAGAAGTGCTGTTTGTTTTTTTGGAAGCTTGATTTCCAACTTCTGTATTTCCCCCTAAAGGCACCGCCAGCGATACACTGGATAACCGCTCTGCGAGGAGAACCAGCCGCTTGGCCAAAAGTCTTTTTGTGGCATCTTATTAGTGGTGAAAAGAATTAAAGGAAAAAAAAAAGTCAAATGAATAGTAAAAATGAATGCAGATGCAGCTGCAACAGAGCAGTTCAAGGGCCAAGTGAGGTACCTTGATATTGCTACTAGAGCCTAGTAATGCCAGATTTGACCTAAAAAGTTTAATGAAAGGTTAATTAGAGCGACAGGCAAGGACCAAACAACCTCTTATCATTAATTTTGGCCAAAAAGATGTAAATAAGAATATTTGTGGATAGAGTTATGAAAGGAACTATATACTTACATGAAGGGGTTCCTTAAGATGGCTGAGCCAGAGGGAAAAAGAAGAGCAGCAGAACACCCAACATGGCAAATCAGTTTTGGTTTGTTTTTCCCACTAAGCGACGCCGACTCCCAAGACGCGGGTGCGGATGAACGGCGCGTTTTGTTAGGCTTGAAGAGGCATTTGTTAATTTGGAGGATCTCAGTCCCATAGTCCTAACTGGTGAGTTCCTGAGTTGAGCCATGCTGGAAATAAACCTGATTTGGGGGAATGATAGTAAGGCTTTACATCTTTTATTATTAGAAATCTGTGGGTGGCAAAATCAATAGTTTTTAGGCAGCTATTAAAAAAGGGAATAATACATTTTAGTATTCATTAAATGCTACTATTTTCTCAACAATCTCTTTGTTTTTCTCACCACTACGTCTCACCCAGGTATTGGATTAACCTTAAAACACTCGGTAGGTCTTTGTGGAAAAGTGTTGCCAAAACCCCACACAGCAGCCCCACGAAGCTGCTGTGGTTGAGCAAGCGCTAGCTGACCATAGATGGAGAAAGGTGGTTTATCCAAAGAGAGTAAGATTGGAGCAAGGAAAAAGAGTTGGGGAGCCAAAGGGACCACAATCGATGGAGATCTGTGTCGAGATAAACCCTGTGCAGCTCTCAAGCTGCAGCACCAAACAGCAGAGCTGCTGGAGATGAGCAGAAAGGCTATCGGTGCAGAGTCTCCTCTGAAGGACAGACTGCTCATATCCCATAATAGTAGATTCCATTTAAAAATAGCAAATGATAGTCAGAGGAATAATAAAACCTAGAAAATCATACCAAAACCCAGCAATACATCAAAGCTATTTTAATAGCTCTTAATACAGTCCCTGACATAGCTACTGCGCTGGCAAGGCTGGATGATGGAACACGCAGAGGTTTCTGGTTTTACATTCATTTCGTCCTAAAAGTTTCTGTTGCTTCTTGCATGTAAATTATAGGTAATGATTGTGCTGACAAGAGGTTGCACTTAGCTGACTCTGCTACGAAGTAAAATTGGAAGAAATACCTGGTTAAAAGAACTTTTCTCATTTTTTCCCCTTGGAAAAAAAAAAAAAAAAGACAAGATGCAAGAAGTTAATTGCATAAGGCTTCTTATATCTCTTGGCTGGCCACCGAACCAGTGCCATAACTCAGTGCTTCTGGATACTAAGAGGAGCGGCGTTATTTGATGTAGTAGGCACAATCCCATGCTTATCAAATCATCTTGCTTGCCTGTAAAGCCAAGCTCCAATTTATGATGTTTTATGAAGCCACAGATTGAGCTAAGGCTATAAAAATTGGAACTTAATATTCAGGAATAAAAATGCATAGAGTGCCACCGAAGTGACATTTTTGTAGAGGACTCGTACCCTCCTTTCATGAAACACAACCAGCGCGCGTGGCAGTAACGGCGCGCGGTCCGCTGGAGGAAGCGCAAGGCAAACAGCTCAGGTTTGTGATTTCTGAACCAGGGATGCTCACTGCCATGTGTTTATTGAGGCAGGATGATGGGCCACAGAACAGAACAATGGCTAATAAAGCACCGTGCACCCCGTGGCCCTTCGCGAGTTTGTTTGCATTTTTGAACATTTTCCCTCTGAGAAAGCACGGAGAAATCTCTCAAAGCACATCTGCCTGCCAGACAGATTTTTATTCTTTTTTTTTTTTTTTTCAAGTGACCAAACGTACAGAAAGAAATGGAAAATTTACATGCAGCTGTTTGGAAAGCAGTCCTTTCATTTACCCACCTGAAGAAAGGGATGCGATTCCTTTTTGATGTGCTGGAACAAGAAAAGTGAGAGAGATGGAAAATTTTCTAATCCGTTCCTCCGCTCTCCACCACTGCATCCGACACATTTCCCCACCACCTTCCCTCACAGATTTTTTATTATAGTCATTAGGAGAAGACACCCATCTACTTAAATTATATCTTTAAGGCCCTGGTGGAGCAAAGCACATAAATACCTGTTCAACGTTAGACATCTATCGAGCAAAACATTTAAGCATTCACCTGGCTTCCAAAGGTGTTCATACAACTTAATTATCATCACAGAGAGATGAGGTTATTTACATGCTTCATGTCGAACGCCCAACTGACACAACCTTCCTGTAAGGTTGAAAATCCTTCGGAATAATTAACTAAGATAGCAATTACTCAAGAATTGTTTAAAACATTACTTGATTTTTACTTTGAGATTTGGGGAAATCTAATTAAGGACTGATGCGTTCAAACCTGTCCTGCTGCCCACCCAAGGGCTTGGAGTCCCAACTTGCTGAAGCTCGTTTGAACAGTCCAGCCTTGATCATTAAAAGGTTGCTCTCATGGCAGACGTGGGCACCATGTGGTCTTAAGGAATCGCACGACTTAGAGCGGCGCAACACCTGGAGTCACCGTTAGCGCGGTTCAAAGGTATAAAAATGTTCAGTCTCTTAAAATGTCTTAAGGACATGCACAGAGAGGCTCTTTAGGAGCAGCCTGTGCCAGGAAGAAGTTACTCCCCCAGCTGCTCATTAAAACCTGCTTGCTGGAGGTTTTGAACGGATCTGTTGGCAAAGCAGTTCAAGTGAGCGCTTTCCTTCTCTTTAGGGGGGAGGAAAAAAAGAAAAAAAAAAAAAGAAAAAAATTAGCTGGGACTAGAAATTCAAATAGTTTAAACCAACGTGGCTGAGAGGACTTAGGAGCACGAGCACACGGTCCTTGGTCAGCGGGCTGGCAGAGGCTGCCACGGGCAGGGAGGGTGGCATGGATGAGCCCGTGGGCACCACCTCAGTGGCACACACGCCTTCCTGTTCCTGTTTCGCATGAGTCAATCGATAGTGCATACAAATTAAAAGTATTTACTACAACATAGGCCCAGAAACACTTAATATATTATTGTTAATTTTTTTTTCATTAAATTATTATGAAAGAAGTTGCACAAGATCCAGGGGACACAGGGCTCAGGGCACACAATCCTTTAGATCCAGCATCACTGCCCATGACAATGTGCAATCCCCACAAATATTGAAGAGATTCCTTGAACCACCACGATGAATCTGCCAACAAAATTTCCAGGTAAAACCCCTGGGGACAAATGCTGTCTGGGGTTTCCCTTTTCTGGATGAAGCCCTGGCTCTGCCATAGGAGTTCATTTACACCAGGTTGGAACTCCACCTGCGGATGTGGAATCTGTGCACGGTGCCAAAGGCATTTGAGACCAGAGGGTTACTTCTCCCTAACAGACAGAAGGTTACCACACAGGTGTCACGAGTATATTCGAGGTAATATCTTTGTTTCTTACATTTTGAAATTTGTGACACAGCTGTGCAGTCAGCTTTTACAATCCATGATTTCCTTCACACTCTGTGTGCTTCCCTGGATCTGACAAGGTTGGTAAAAAAAAAAAAATAAAATCTAATCCATGTCGAGGCAGAAAAACAACTCACTAAAACACCATCTAAAACAGGAGGTTTGAACTCATTGAAACTCTATTATATGCTTGAGTAACTCGTGGAACAATAGAAAGCCACGTGTGATTATGTAGGCAAGTAGAAATATGCAAGGCAGATGTTGTCCCTACTGCCACACGCTGAAGTCTCATCACTGGCCTGGATACTGTCTTCTCTATGATTGTCCATTTGAGGTGGTCACGCCAGGGTAGGATGGTAATGATGCATCTTCAATTCAGGTGGTACTGCTTATGGGTGTTCGATTCGACTAAATGTAAACTTGGTGTAAAAGCAAAAATATCAGTGATGGAGTATCCCTGTAGAAAAAGGAACTAGAGCTCCAGGGCTACCTCAGCTCTGCAGAGCAAGTGCAATATTTAAGAGGAGAAAATGGGCTGTTGCTGTTAGCCTGATCTACAGTCAAAGGACATCTTATCTCATTTCCATTGGATATAGTTTGCTGTAGGACTCCAAAAGCCTAATCCTATAATAGGCACTTTCACTCCATTTCATTGTTTTGGGTTTTTTTAGGTTTTCTTATTCCTCTTCAGACTCCTACTGTAGTGAGAGAAGCTTCTGGAGAAGTTGACCTCCAACAACAAATCCCCACTGCTGCTCTCCTACGTGAGCTGAAAATCTGCTCAAAATTAACTAGCAAAGCATTATTAGATATCCGTGGAGAAATATCAAGAGATAGCAGCTTTGGGCCTCACCTTAGACAAGAAATTCCAGTAGCAAGTAGTAAACGTGGTTCCATTTGACACATCTGGATCAAGAGTCAGTCGTGCAGCTTCAATTGATGTTAACGAATTCAGCCAGTAGCAACACTTTGCCATAAGCATGAAATCTCATATTAACCATCAGATGAAATAAATATTTAAAAACATAAAACCACCACAAAACCAAACAGCAAAAACCTTCGGAAAGGAGTGTGAAATATTGAAAAAGGTCAGAGACCTAAGCAACAGGAGCTGAAGAGACCTTTAATCCCCTGGGTGTCCACTAGTCACGTTGAAAGAGGTGGATTCCCATCCAGCTCCTCTGTTTTCCTGGTTTTCCCATGGTACAAACCCAGAAGGGGGACCAGCTCTGGGCAGGGGATGGCTGCGATCCAGACATGGTGAACTGATGCCCAGGTGGCACGACTGGAGAAGACCACCCGGCCATGTGCTTGTGCCTGCAGCCCACCCCAGCAGCACCGTTGGGCCATGGTGGCCATAGCTGGGCTGGAGGAACCACCACAGTTGTGCTCTTACTGCCCACCTTCCTCTGGCTTCTCTCAGATTTTGTTCCCACCCTTTTTTGGCAATTACCAGAGCTAGAACAAAGCAGGAGAGAGGGGAAAGAGCTGGAAGAATGAATGGAAGAGTTTTAGGGTTAAAATGTAGTCTCTTCCACCTACTGTTTTCAAAAGAGCCTTATAATTTACACTTTACAGTTTTCTAGCAAGCACACTGGATTGTCAGACTGAATAATTTTATCAGAAAGTTGTGATCATTAGTATTTTTCTCAGCTCTTTTGAGACAATGGATTTGTATTATCTATATCATCTCCATTAATCTCAGATCTTTAACTTTTTCTTTTTTTTTTTTAAATATGGCCCTTAGTTTTTCAGATCAATACTTTAAAATACGAACCTTTAAGGACATGGAAAAGGAGAAAACATGTGACTGGCTTTTTCTTTTTAAGCCACAGCCCTAATCTGGAGGAAACTTGACTCATCATTTCTAAGCACTTGGTGATGAGGATTTCTTACATACTGTCAGCAAGTGTAGCGCTGGAGAGGCGAACGAGTAAAGGGAAAACTACCAGTAGTAATATTGTCTCTAACTTCTTATTCACCTTCCTCTTCTCTTAGGTAAAAACTCCAATCAGGGAGTTTTTATCAGGCGCCTTTTTATTTTTCAGTCGCTCTGGTGTCTTTTATTTCAACGAAGGAATGAAATGGAACTACTCATCAGCACGGTGTACATCAATACACGTATCGCTTAGTTACACAGACGCTGCCTGCGACCGTTCCACAAGCCAGAAAAGCACTACCTTCATTCAGGTAGTCCATCATTTTAGAAACCCAAAGAGTTTATAGAAACGATTGTCAAAGACCCCATCATTTTGCAGTTAGTATAATTAATAAGGTGTGCACAAAATCTAAGAGTGTTTTAACACATGTTTTCAGCTGAATTGCATTATTGTTATGTTATAATAAAAGAGAGCTACGTGTTAACAGAACACCAGGGACCCAGTCTGATGCAACTGTTAAACATCAATAGGAAAATCAGAGGGAAATATCAAGTTTCCTTTAAAATCACGTTGGTTTTCAAGAGCTGTGACTTTTATTTAGAAGATTTTGTGAAAGAGCCTCTGTTTATAAAAATTAGCGGGTAGCGTTGGCTGTCAGAAAACATAAACAGGCAATTAGTGCAGGAAGCAGAATGATAGTGAACTCCTCCTGGCAGTCTCCTATCTGGAGCCAAGCAAGGCCCTGATTCCATGAACAATTAGGCATGTGTTTGAGTCCCCAAGATCATCCTAGGAGTCTACTGGAATTACTCTCACAATAAAGGGTGAGCAAGTGGTTTGTAGGAGCTCAGAAACGTCTCAGAGAAATGGAACCGCAGGCAGAGTCGGTGATTTTGTTGCGATGTGCTACCACCTAAAAGCCATTTCAGAAAGCATCTTGGAAGTGAAAAAAAGTCCTGCATGCACTTTGGATTAACTTTGATGGATATAGCCTATTTGGTGGCCTGGGAAAGACTCTTGTGTGTCTCCCTACTCTACACCTGAACTCTACAGTTTTCCTGCTGAGTCTCAACGATGGAGATAGCTGGCTCTGCCATGAAATAATCACAAGTTTCAGCCTTTGTAGTGAACGTGGGCTTACAATCTGTGGAAATATATGAAGGACAAAACAAGAGAAATGTGATTAACTGCACAATGTCACCCAGTTATCTTCATTTCTTCCACTCTATAAAAATCAATGGACCTAATATCCTGCATGAAAACCGGACCATCGGTGTGTTCTGAAACTGCTCTCATTATCTTTGCTCCAGACCTGCACATCATCTCCTGCACGTGTTCAATCCTTAAAGTTCCTCTGATGGACCCAAAGCCAGAAAAACACCCTGCCAAAATTAGCTCCCTCTGATGTCTTAACACGGTTCTGGAATTATTTTGAGAACAAGTGGTTAGGACCAACGCACTTGGCACTCTTGGACACCTGGCCCGATATTACTCCCAAAGGACAGTTCTCCTAAGCTTGTTCTCAGGAACAGAGGTTGTTGTGGGAGGCACATGTGATGGGTACTGAAACAAATCTGGGGATGGATTATTCTGAAACTGAGCTGTTCCTAAAGAGTTCTCACAACAGTGAAATATTCTGGAGGAAGCTTCTCATCTGATACTGAAAAAGTAGGCAACATTCATCAATGGAGGAAAAAATGCTGTCAAGAAGGATGTCTTTTCTTTCACCCTCCCCAAACAATGCATACAGCTAGATCTTCTCCTAACACAAGCCCACCAAGGCCAGGGCAATTATTCCTACTGGCACCTTGCGTGTGCCAATGTAGGTCTTAGTTTTTGAGTTGAAGGGAAGCACTGACACTTAGATCTGACAACAACAACGGCAGACTCTTTGCTTCAGTGACTTCTTGCTAACTTGAAGCACTGACAAACCATCTTCTCAAGCCTATTTGATCAGTTAGCTACACCTCCTAGAGAGGCAAATCCTGCAGCAGGACTCTGCGTGACCTTCATTAGCCGGGAAGCAGAAGGTGGGCTGACTTCTGCCACCATGCTCCTTCCCACCCCTCTGTGTTTTGTACATACTACAAGTTGACCTAAGTGGTTCATCCCGATTCTAATTGGAGCCTTCATGTTAAATGCAAAAGTACTTATAACCTACACTTAAAAAGGATGCGAGTCAGGCAATGAGGCACAACACTTAAACTCTGCTCATCTATAATATATATTCCTATGTACAGCAAGCATGGCCAGTGTCAAACGAAACACGCAATTAGTCCCCCTCTAACAGCGAGCAGTTCAACCCGTAACATCATGCCAGCCGTGATTAAGAGTGATACAGCACATCATCATTGTCAACACTATTCAACCAATGTAAACCTTAGTTAGAAATGTACTTGTCAGAGAAAAATGCGCCTTTGATTTCTATTACACTTTCCCCAGTAATTGCTGTCATCAGTGGCAGGTTATTATTACAGTTGAATAGAGTTTCAGTAATTACTTTTGCACAGATTCTAACAGCTTTTAGATTGAATGATATTCTGACAGTTTGAATACTCTTGACAACAATTACCTTTTTCCTGGTTAACACTGATTCAGGAAAATTAAAAATTAAATCTGTTCAGAGGAAACACTTATGTATGGCACTAGTAAGTGGGTTGATACAAAAATGTGTAAATTACAGAATGACTTAGAATAAAAAGTTCTTCTGCTCTTCCTCTTATGCTTTAAAAAAAATCAGCACTTAGGGTACACGCAGTACATGCTGGTTAGATTACCAGTAAATGATGTGAAATACTTTAAAGCTCTTCTAAATCCCCTTCCTACTGATCAGCTCGAAATACAGAAAACACTATTATGGAGGAAGGCTTGCTGCTCTCACCCTCATTTTTGTCTTTGGTAACAGTCACATCATCTGGCTTTCAAACCACTATTCTTCATCTCATACCACCAGATTATTTAAAAAAAACCCACCCAAAACCACCTAAACCAAACAGCAAACAAGCAAACTGTCTTACAGCAGTAGCCTGGAGAAAAACAGTATGTTTGTTATTTCTGAAAAATTTATCTCATATTCCAGGGGTCATAACTCAAATGGCTTGATTAAAAAAAAAAGTCTCATGCATAGAGCTCTCCAATTCAATTCCCCTCTTTGGCAGGGTAACTGGCCTTGTGGATAAGGGAGATGCTGTCGATGTGATACCTCTTGTTATTAACAAGCTTTTTGATACTGTTTCACACGACGTTCTTATAATAAAACTCAGAAAACGTGGCCTAGAACTAGACAAAATTACCATAAGGTGGAGGGAACAATTGGCTAAAAAACTGCTCTCAAGGAGTAGCTATCAATGGCTTACTGTCAAACCAGGAGGAAATTTCAGGTGAGATTCCTCAGGGATCTGTCCTTACTCCAGCTGTGTTCAATATTTTCATAACGACTCAGTTAAAGGGAAAAGAGATTACATCTATAAAATTTGCAATGTTGAGGAGCTGGGATGGTGGGAACCCTCGGGAGGTCTGGATCAAAATCCGAGAAGATATTAACAGTTTGGAGCGATGGTCTGAAATTAAGATGAAATTCAATAAAGCCAAGTGTAAAGTCTTACACTTACAGAGGAGAAATCAAATGCAAATGGGAAATTGCCAGGAAGGGAGCTGTGTTACAGAGAAGGGTTTTGAAGTTATAGTGGCCTACAAGCTCCATATCAAACAAAGGCATGAAACTGCTCCAGAAAAGGCAATTTCAGGGATTTGTTAACAAGAGTGTCTTACGTGAGATCACCGTGGTAATTATCCTACCTCTGTTAAGACAGGGCCTTGGCTGGGATGCTGTGTCCTGTCTTGAGCTCATGGTTTTTTTTTTTAAAAGGTGCAAAGAAACTGGAAAGAATTGAAAAGAATCCAGCTGAGAAGAGCAAGAGTGGTCAGGGCTGAAGAAGTACGACTCATGGGAATAGGATGATGCTCTTCAGTTTAATAAAGAGAAATTTATGGAGAGATACAATTAACAGTCTTCGAGTTGGTGAAAGGCTGCTGTCACAAGCAAGTGGATTAACTGCCTTTGGTGCCCTCTAGAAGAGAAGTCAGAAAGAGACTATTTTTTTTTTTGGCAAAGAAGTTTGGCACGTTTGTTTTAAGGTTTGAAGACAATTTCCATGACATAAAAACATACAGAAGATGACCTGCACAAGAAAGGAGGCCAGGACGATCCCAGCTCTGGTGCTGGGGGCAGGATGATCCCAGCCCTGGTGCTGGGGGCAGGATGATCCCAGCCCTGGTGCTGGGGGCTACTGGAGCTTCTCTGGCTCCAGGTCAGTGGGAGGAATAGTAAATTCAGAGATGGGAATCACCAAAGGAGAATTATTTATGAGAAAGACAGAAACAGATCACAGTCCCGGTGGAGCAAGAGATGAATTAGATGGGGATTAGGGACGGTTGGACTCGATGATCTCTAAGGTCTTTTCCAACCTAGAAATCTATGAATGTTAAACTAAACTCATCTCGCTGCCATGCTGGTTAAAACACGCATTAAAACCCTGGAAATATTGCCAACACGTATTTAGGAAAGGTGGGTTGGGGCATACAGAAAAATGAGACTTATCTGAAACTTGTGACATCTATTAAGGTTTTGCTTTCAGATTTGATTTTCCTTCTACTGAGTTTTTCACGCCCAAATCACGTTTTCAATATTTGTTTTGCTTCCACATTAAAAAGTACCAAGATTCTGTAATATCCCCTTTAACGACACCAGCTTTGAGAAAAACAAATCGTACAAGACTTGCAATTGGATCGTAACAGTGACACCGAACTAATCGGAGAACGTTTATGGATTGCCACCTTAGTTTAATTGGCTCGATTAAAGAAGATACAATACATTACTGAAGAAAGAGTCATAACAAATAAAACCCACCCCACCCCACCTCTTCTTGCCTTGGACCTGGCAATGTTCTTGCCCAACCTGGTGCAACCTGCGAGGGAAAACAGCTTGCGAGGACCATGGGATAGGGGCTTATTGGTGTCTGGTCACTGGATGTCTTTTATTCCCATTGAAAGGGGGGCAAAAGGGCATGGATTGGGTGAAGCCCCAGCTCCTCCTCCTCGGCCGTCCCAGCCGACGTGCGTCATTCATGGCATGGCAGAGACCCCGCTCTGGGTACAGTCTGTTGCAAAGCTGTGATTGAGCCTGTAGCTCTTGACGCCACTACCTGACTCTGATCTACATTTGTATTAAAATATCATCACCTTTTTTTTTTTTCCTGCTCATTAGAATTATAGATTTAGTTTATTGTTATACTTTCCATAGAGCCTTCTCTTTTTATTAGCATTGTGCGATCTGTACAAAAGCAAAATTTAGTCCTTTCAGGGAGCTGAAAGGAAGCAATCTTTTACATGACAAATCCAGCATTATCATATGTAAACCTCATTTACTATGTAATGTCTTCCTGTTTCCAGTTCATTAATTGAATGAAACCTATTTTCCCATTCTGGTAGGCAGCAGTATACTTCAACTAACATAAATGGTGCTTTAGAATAAAAAAGAAAAAGATGTAATGCTAGAAAATGTTTGGTCAATGATTGGTCTAAAAATATATGGATTTCCGGAAAAAAAAAAAAACATTTTCACTACACCTCTCAAAAATAAAAAAATAAACAGTGGCTGGAGCCTGCAGCTAACATAAAATTTGTTTTATCAGATCAGCAACCGCAAAGTAACTGCTTATCCTTTTGTAAAGTGAGCAATCTGACCCGAGTAAACATTTCCGCATCGCTCTCACCGGCCCAAGGAGCTGCTGCACCTCGAGGCAGAGCCCATCCCCATCCATGGGGTGACCACCCTGCCTCACATACAGCTCCACATGGCCCCAGAACAACAAAACCATTGAATCTGACACACCAGAGCAGTGAGCTGCTGATAGTAGAGATATATTAGTCCCCTGTTTAGCGATGGAGCACTGATACCTTGCTTGTCTCCTTAAAGCTTTCACCACAACGCTCTTTTAGAAGAATATATTTCTGTCCCACAAAGTCCTACCAGTGAGAACATCTTAATAAACTCATTGCAAAGTCCAGGAAAATACCCTGCCACAAAATCTCCTTCATATACACAGAAAATTTTGTAAATTCATAATAAAATAGCCTCTCCTCAGAGTGAGGGTAAGCCACAAGTCTACTTTGGCATTACGGATGTAACAGGTTTAGAAGTGATACAACACAAATATCTTAACTATTCTAATTAAGAACAGACTACCTAGCTATTAAAAAAAATAATTTATAAACTTTTGTAAAGGTAATTTCTTCTGTGCAGCTGCCTGTGGTTTTGCATGCTCAGCTTCAGAAAAAAGCATGAAACTACACCAAAGCTTGGTTTAAAATCTGCCTCAAATTATGCTACAATCATCTGCTGCTCCTTCCAACGACATTATCCCACCTGTCTCAGCTGGTTTACCCAAGCCAAAGTTGTGCAGCATATTTGAATAGAAACTTGCCTGGTAAACTACCACTCTTTAATCTTCATTGTGCATTAAAATGACTCTTGTCACACCCAACTACTAGAGATTCATAACCAAGGAGCGTTCAAATTACAGCTTAATTTGTAACACACAACACTTCCGAAGATTCAAGAACAATGTTTGCAATTGAAAGACACTAACAAGTATTTTGTTGTTTTTTCTGAAAAAAAAATCTATAACCCTGAAAGAGCAATAGCAACAGAGCCCCTCACAGGCTCAAGGCATGTTCCTTTAAAAAAATCAGGGATTTTGTAAGTTTTGTTTAGATCCAAGGAAAAAAGATTGAAAAAAATACCCAGCTGGAAGCAGACTCACTAAAACCAACTCTTGTTGGCTATTTGCATTAATTGGCACGAAAACACTGATGACATTTGTCTATGGCCCAAAATAAAGCAGCATCACCGACACACGGGCAATCATGCTCTCACAGTCAAACCAGAGTAACAGAAAAGGAATGAAACAAAGAACAAACTTCAAGTTCTTGTCCTCAGCCCACAGGAGAAACTTCTGGGCTGGATCCTGGGGTCTCAGCAGCCCCAAGTGGTGTGTGGACACCACCAGGGTTTCAGGCTGTGGTACTACAGCTCCATCTGCTTAATGCAAACAAGCCAAACAAAATTGACATTAAAATGAGGAAAAAATGGCAATTTAAAATTGCCTACTACGTCACTTTTCTTTCTGACCTCAATCCAAAGCCTTTATAAGCCAAAGAAAAGACAGGCTCACAATTAGTGAATATGACCCGTTAATGAGTCTATTCCAAAAGAGCTTTTAAATAAAACAATTAGCAAGTCTGGGAAAAAGCAACTTACTGGACTATCTGAGGCCAATTTCTTTTAAGCACAGGTCATGTTATTTTAAAATCAATTCCTTTTAGCAATTGTTTCCTCAGGACCATGTAATTCCAGAGGGAACAGACCCAAAACCTCTTATTGCTAAATAACGTGATCTTGGTGCATCTGAACTATATTTTCTTCAAATAAAACTAATTTATAACATGGGTGGATTTGTTGTTTTCCTTAACAGAAATGTTCCCTGACAACTTCAAAACCAAATTACATCCAGGAAAAAAATAAAGTTCAGTTACAAAGCTTTTCTAAAAATCCACTATAATGCTACAGAATGGCTTGCTAAGAAAAATAAAAGTCCAGCTGACTGGCAGAAAAGGAAAACAGAAACAGGCAACTCCAAAATGGTTGTGACTAGTCAAGATGCCAAATGCTGGCAATTGTTAGAGCAGGCAACATGAAAACCTGTAAAAGTAACTCCTTTTCCCCTTGTTGGTATCTCGCAGCCTCACCAGAATTAAATCACAGTCACAATCCGATGCCATAATAAGGATTTGTAATCCCAACCGTACCTAATGAAATTCAAAGACGAGGAGCAGGGATGGTGAGAGCATCCCTGTTAGACAGCACGTCGTCAGATGGCATCCAGCACCCCCAGCCCCAGGTGAGGACCAGCACAGCCCCACGCTCACCCCACCGTACCTCTCCCAATCCCTCTCCTCTCGCTCCCCAGCAGCAGAAGTTTTCCTCTCCCCATCCCAGCAGCTGAAACAAGGACTCTCCCAGGTGTTTGCCATGAGATTGAACAGACAAGTTGCATTTGTAACCTATTAACAGGCATTAGCAACAAGGATTGAGAATTATAGTAACAACTAGTTATCCTCCAGGATTCCTTAGTTAGAAAATCACCACTTTGCCCATGGCATAGCTTAAGTGAAGGCACTAAGTGTGCTGATCGTTTTGTTTTAGCATCTAGTGTGCCAGGAGTGTCTGATTAACAGCTTTCCATTCCTATTCAAGCATCTTTGTTAGGAGTAAGTCTTTGCTCTTTTAGATCCTGATCCAAAGCCTTTCAAAGTAATTGAAAAGTCTCCTATTGATGGGCAGGGGTGTGTGCCCTCGCTAATTGTTCCTTTCACGTTAGAGTGAAAACAAATTCTTCAGCTTTCATTTTAAACCCATGAGGTTCAATCCCTTGATGTGTTGGACCCTTACTTTAAGTATGCTGATGGAGAGAGGAGGGGAAGGGGAGGACAAAGCCCAGGACATAGGCTGCAAGTATGTATGTATGCTATACAGACCACGCTGTAAGGCTTGACACGTTGCATGGCTTGGGTTTTACTATCCAGAAAGGCTCCAAATGTTGCAGGGTTCAGAAGTTCACAGTATATGCTACACTTAAAATTCTCATTGCTCGCAGCAGACCTGAGCTCAGAAAGCCACTTATGCTCCCCAAAACCTGCTTACTTACAAATGTGACTCATTTGTTTCCCCCCAGGAAACAAATTTTTTCGTTTCCTGTTCTCCCAGATTGAGGTGTCATCTCAATTGGAGGTGGAGGCGTGGATGGAGAAAAGTGGGAGGTCTAGAGAGCGTGCAAGCTTTGGTTTGGGGTATCTCAGTGCCAAAAAAGGTTTTGAGAAATCACAAGACGCTTCTTCAGCACCAAGAAACGTGGCTGGTGAACTGAAATGGTGAATTCTGTTGGAAATTAGAAGTTAAGCACACATATGTTATGGTGATAATGGAATTTTACAAATACCTTAAAAAAAACCAACCACACCACAAAAAAAAAAAAAACAACAAACAACTAATGCAATTTTTCAGAAAGCTGAGTTTTAGCCAAGTATGTATCATCACAGCTTCGCAGCACCATCTCCCAGGGTGGCAAACTTTGGAAAGGCTCCTTGATGGAGGATAACTAAAGACCATCTTTAAAACAGCTAATGCCTTTGCCCTGGGAAGATGATGAACTGGCTGGAACTAACAGATATTTTCATCTATAGGTTAAAAAACCCTACAGAAATATAATGATACAAATAAATATAGATCTAAAGGAGGGAGGAAAGCAGCAGTAGCACATGGCTGATGTCATGGGAAGCCAGGAGAGAGCAGGTTGGCTGGAGGAGTCCCCAGCCTGTGTGTTCAATGAAAGCAGACTGCTCTGGACAAACCATCCATCCCATCATGGCATAAGTACTGTTATTTTGGCAAAAGGAGGAAAATTCATAGAGAGAGAAATATATAAAGCGTAATAACAACCTGAAAACATACCTTTAAAAAATGCCTTCTTACAATGAAATCATTTTTTTTGCCTCCACAAAGAGGGATTTCACCCTGAAGTTGTTTCTAAAAGACAGTAAAACATAACAGATGAGCGTTGCCTTGCATAAGGCACACACACATGCATTTAAATCACTTATATTTTACTTTTTTATGATGCAATTGTGCATTGTGTTGTTTTGCATTTGTAATTAGAGGTTGAAACAGATGGTAAAGGCTTGGTTTAAAGTGATGTGCTGGAATACACAGCTCTGTCTATCAGGTCTCCTGCTCCACCGAGTGCTGAGGATGGAAACCCTTCCAGGAGGTGGTCAAAGAGCAAAGTGCTTGCTGCACGTCAAAGTACCAGAATGGGTTTTCTAGATCAATAAGCATTTGTGAAAATCTATTATTACTTCTCCAAAAAAGCACTCTTACGTCATTCTCACTACTGTGCTCTAATCTTGGCCGTTGGGGTATTTATGTTTCAAGAGATCTAACGTTGTCTAATTAATATAATGGGAAGAGGAAAAAGATAAATAACGTTCATAAAATGGTGTCAGTGGGTTTAAAAATCATATTGCTTGCTGTCTTGGAGGCTGGGGACTTAGAGAAGAAGCTGACACAGAGACTCAAGTACACAGAAGTCTCACACCAGCTTGTCCTTTTACAGTAGTTAATGAAATTGCACCAGCCAAAAACCTAGACCAGGGCTGCTGCTTCAGTTCAAGGCCTGTTGCAAAAAGAATAAAAAGCTGTTATTTTCTGAACGCTGTTCTTTATGAAACTATTTGGTGAGTTCAGCTCATTTTAGTGTACCAACGTCCCTGTCACAGAGAATCTGCTGCAGATTGATTGAGTATAATGACCTTTCCAAAAGTCTGATGAGACATCTTACAGAGTTCTGCTGCAGGGATATATCAGACCTGTTCCAAAGCCCTGTAAAGTCAATAAAAAGACCCAAATTTACTTTTGTGGCTTTTCTATTAGATTCTTAAACTTCTATTTTATATTACCCTACAGGTCAAGAGAAGCATTGCTCAGGACCATGTCAAGCCCATGCTAAGATGCAGTAGCATTGAGAAGACAGAACTCCCCCCTCCAAAACCAAACCACAAAAATAAAGGGGTAAGACATGTCAGCGGCACATGGGGAAGCAGCCAAGTTTTTCATGAATGCATCAGATTTTGCCCTGAATAGGTCAGTTTTGTACAGCTCAGTTAAATCTAGCCAACATCAAGCAGGGGATCGGTAACAACACAAATATGGTGTCGCTACTCGTGTTTGCAAACCCATGGAACAGTCTCCAGATTAAGAGAAGCCAGACTCAGGTCAGAAAGCTCACAGAACAGTATGGTTACTCCTTGACAGCAGAAGCAACGTAACAGCAGACCTTTTCAATAATTTGTTTTCCACACAACACTTCTGGAGTTAGAAATGCTTCAAACATCAAGAAACGTGACTTCACCACAGTGCTAGGAGATGGAAAATGTAACCTGTCCTTTGAGAAACCTGGAAATACTGTTTGGTGAGTGTTGAAAGCTGAGCATCAAAGCTACAAACAACCCCAGGAGTCTTATTTTCTAGCCTGTGGGCAAGCACAGTACACTCTGGGCCTCAACACTTTTTAAATAGGTTGAGCTAGATCCAGATTTGTGTCTGCTTCATTATAATTCCAATTAAATTAAAATCAAGAAACACCACAACGGCCAAATAAGCTCCATTTTTCTGCTATAATTTCTGCTCACCAGAGCTGTGCAAGGTGAGTAAAGGTCTGAAAGCTGCTGTGATGCAGCAGAAGACCAGGTCGTTTCCTCCTGCTCATTGGTCTTGTTCTCCAACTGCAATCCTGACCTTCCCTCAGCCCTTCCTCACCAAGAGCTCAGCGAATTTTGCAATAGCTGAGATTGACTCTGCAATTTCTTTTGTCTTCCTGGAGATTCTGCTGCTAAGCTGATTTTTCTAAGCCACCAGGTGACTTAGAAGAGAGGGTTTTTTTTGTGGTACAGAGCGTTCATGGTTCTTGGGTGATCTCTGCCGTCGTTACCAGCATTGCTGTGTGGTTCAGACAGCCGTGGGAGCAAAAGCAGAAAGGGCACGAGGCTCTGGGTATATCCCTGGAGCCTTTGAGTTCAATGTGAACGTGCAGCTTTTCCAACTCTGTCCCAGTGTCCCATTGTCATTTAAAGGAGGCTTTATTTTTCTCTCGTTTAAAGAACTTATCTGCTTTATTTCTGTTTATTTGAAAGCAAGTTTGTTGTAGGTAAAGCTAAATCATCCACAGATGACACAATCTTTAAGCAATCTCCCAAACCAGGGGAACGATATAACTGGAAAAGCATAAACTCCTGAACTACAGAGCTGTCATCGTGCTGCTGCTTTTAGTGACAGGGATGGCACGTGTATATTCCCAGAGTCCTAGTAACAAGACCATGAGCCAGCAATCCTTCCAACCTCAATCAGGAAAATCCCTCCAGAACCACCCGAGTTCATTATCAAGGCAACCAGATGAGATCTTATAATAATGAGCTCCTTTAAGTTTCACCCTTCTGCTACTTTAATCTGATAATGAGATTTTTACAATAAAATACCAATGAGGACGTAACAAATCTCTTTGAAAACCACCACCATTCGTTACAGAGGGCTAAATGTTGGCCAGCATGTGTACCCTTTTTAACGTGAATATTCAGATTCTGTGAGTCCCCCCAAAAACAACAATAAAGATCTTTTTTTCTGTTTAAAAGAGGCTGTACAGGGTTTCTCTGACTTTGCTGTGCTCTTTGTGTTTAAGGCAGCAGCCCATTGCCTGCTCTAAAGGGTTAAAGCCTCTCTGAATCTTCCCAAACTGACTGTTTCCTAAATAAGATCTTCAAAAATCTCGTTCAGGTTTTTAAAAATTCTTTTGTTGTACAGATACTAATAGATCTTAAAATTGACTCTCTAAAGGGTGCTATGAGGCCAACGTTGGAGGCTTTTAAAATCAGAACTTAGAGGCTCTGGCTCACATCTGAAGGTTAATTTTAAACTGAGATTTGCTGCACTTCTCAGAACACCTTCTAACATTCAATGAGTAAAACTTCTTAAAAACTGTCTGATAACAGCTTTGGATGTCATCGGGTCCTATGAGAACGAGGAAAAAAAAAATCAATCTAATTTTTAAATGTAATTACTTTTAAACTCCCTCCGAGGTCCCACGTGCAAGCGGTGGCACAGGACACGCAGGGCAGCCCCTGAGCACCAGCACCCCTTCCTTCCCAGTCATCACCCACAGCCTGGGACAGTACCAGTGCCTACGGGTCACTGGCGTTGCAGATAAGAGCGTTCCTGAACTATCTGTAAAAATATATACATATAAAATATGACAAGCTTCTCTTTTAAGGTCTATATGCCTTCAGCAATCCATGAGCACAGTATATTAGTAGTAAAAAAATCAATGTAACATCACTGGATCCATAACTAAACAACACCAAGCTATGAAATGCAAATTAACACTATCACGCCTTTTATCATTTATAATTAAACTGCTCTGCATTAGTCTACATATTTTTCCTATTTGTGCAAGAACAGGCCTGAACCAGAACCAAAGGAAATTACTAGAGGCTCTTCTGGACCAAGAGCAACAAAACACACGGCGAGTTTCTCAGGAATGTAGAGTGCAACTGTTGACTCTACTAAAAAAATATATAAGGATAAAAGCAGACAGAAAGGATATAAGGTTTCTGCAATACGATGTTATTATTAGCTTCTCTGATTTTTCTATTTCTGGCCTTTATAGAACAGAAAATGATGATGTAATTCTGCAACGCAAACACCTTCCAATAAATAGATTAAAACCATCAAGTCAGTTTTGCCAGAATTTCTGTAGCTTCAGCGCACACCAACTAGAAGGCCTGGCCTGCTAAGTGCTGAGTTCCTTCAAGAACTGTTTATTTCAAAGTTACAGAGCTCATAAAGGTTTTAAAGTTACAAATTCCTGTTTTTCTTGGAGCAATGTCTTTAAAGATATGCAAAGAGGGATTTCTCAGCACTATTCAAAAACGAGTCTCAAGTGATTTGCCACTTTTCAGTACATAGATTGTTTTTTAATTCAAGCAAACATTTTGAGAAAAAAAAAAGGCATGTGAAAAAATGGAAAACACTAAGAATCTCAGTGGAAATATTCAACTGACTGACTTGATTTGTAGTGGTGCTTTTAGATCCTGGAGCATGAGCAATATAGAGCATTTTTAATATCAGGACAAATGCAAATGTCATCAATGAAAAAATGAGGTTTTAAATGGTTTGGAATAGGTTTCTAACAAACCCCCAATCAAACGCCCACTAAGACTGTATTTCCAAAGCTGAAGTCATCACTGCTGTTTCTCATATTTCTATATATATTTTTTTTTTTTTCTTTAGATACTATTTTGGGTCCAGTAGGTTACGGAAATCCGTAGGTTATTCTCACTTAGACAAACAGATATTTAGAAAACCTGATCTATTTACACAGTAGATGGACATATTCACAGGAAACATTTGATAGATGAACGCAGAGATAAAATTTCTCTGGTTTGCTGATAGGACTGCTATGTGCTATGCATAGGAAATTACCTCTGCGTGGATAATGTATATTTAACTTCACCTTTTGCATGTTGATCACCCCCTGAGTTGCAAACACTTAACCATGTGGAAGTGTATGTAACGTGAATAACTTTATTTCAAACTCGCGTGTCTTAAGCCATATGTTCACTGATATCTGAGCATAAATCTACTGGAATTTACTATCATATACTGCAGATCAATAAACTCCACAGTATTTCAGAAGTGCTGAACGTGTATTACGCTTGATAGCTTCGGAGACACATATTTTCAGATATAATTATTTACATATAGGGCCCAAGACCAGGAGATAACCTTAAGGTTTGGTAACATTAACGCTTGCAAATAATCATCCCTACTGTATCACTCTCACACTCCATAATCTGCTAACATATGTCTACATTTTATATGTGTTTATGTAGTACTTTATATGGAAATGTTTCATTACTGCCCGCAGCAACACGTGGCATTTCTTCAAGAACATTTCGGCACCTTTTAACGTGGATTCTTCAAATGTCTTTCTAATCGCGAGGATTTCATTCTACAAATGTTATCACTGCTCAAGCAGATTAATTTTCTTAACTGCTTAATATGCATGCTCTAGGCCTTTCTACAAAATGTAAAATATACAGTACAGAATTAATATAAATAAACTACTAACGGGCTATTACAGATCAGGTTTAAAGCAGCATGGCTGGCGATAACTCCGTTTTAAGAATTACAAGTCGTCTTATTGTGGCATCATTGAATCTAAAATTTTTGTTTGCAATATAAGGCCATTTATCAATTAATTTTTATAGTACCACTTTCTCTAAACCCAGCCATGATGTTCTTAGTTACCAAAACAGTGGTTGGTGGCGCAGAGAGCGTTTAAGGTGGAAAGTTTTGTCGCAATCCTTGATTTTCCGAATCCCAGTCGACTGCGCTTAATTTTTTTGCTAGTTTCTGTCTGACCAAGCGTCTTTTAAAACTGCACAAAACCCAGTTGGGCAGAGAGACCTCCAGGCGGGTCCAGATGCAGAGAAGAAAGCATCAGCTCACTCATACAAGGGCTCCTGAGCCAGCTCACTGCCAGCTCGCCATGGCCACGTCCAAAGAGACCGAGACTAGTGACTGCCATTGATGCTTTTGTTGTATTGCATCCAGATAGACCTTCAGCCTCCTAGAAATAAGGGATCTGAAGCTGACTGGGATGAATGGCTTTCAGGCCAAACTTACTTCTCTCTGTCAAACTCAGAGCAAGCCTAGACTAACTTTTAAAGAACTAAAAGCAAGTGAGATTATTCCGAGCCCCGAGGTTTATCTATTTTTTGCTTGGAGACATTGTGAATCTCAGGAAATCATCGTCTGAGTGTATCCTTCCAGCATCCTATTCTCCTTCCATCCAGGACTAAATGGTCTGATATTAGAGAGGAGTTCTGGCTTAAGCTTTAAAGCACAGATACCGGAATAGGAGATACGGACACCACCACCGCCCTCACCCTTGGCGCACAGAGGTTCATCGTTTGCTGACGTTCACGTGGGTGATGTAAAGATTAACCTAGTTACATAAAGACCTTCTAGAAGTAAAAGCTGGCAGAAGACCACATCAGCCTCCTCCCAACCCCAGAGCTGAACTGTCCATCTGAGCCTTTTCCTGCCATGCTACCTACTCTTGCCCCAAACTTCTTCATCCAGTGCTTGGCAAACCACACAGAAATTTCCTCTTTGAATAAGGAAATAGCACACAGCAATCCTGCTGATAGGAACAAGCTGATTTCTTCTGTAAGGTCCATGGAATTTTTTTTTTTTTTTTTTTTTTTTGAAGCTAGAAGGAATGCAATTTCCCCGCTGCGAGGTTTGGTACCGTTACTGTTGGAGAGATGAGTCATTGTTTCTTTCCTATATATCATCTGAGTACCTATAACTGTCTCTCATCTAAATGTTAATTGTATCCAACAGAAAGACTTTAAAAGAATTCTCTGTCAATAACACTGTTATTAATGTTTCTTGATAGGCATGGTTGGAATATTTTGTAAGATCAGAGTCTAATATTTCCCACAGAATCTGCTTCATGTGTTGTGTTCTTGCGTCTACTTTTGATCAAAACCTGCTTGCAAAGTCTTGCTTGACTTTTTTTTTTCCATTCAAGAATTCGCTTATCGCTAAGTTTTGAAGAACTATAGTTACTATATGTGTAATAGTAATCCACGTTTATTTGAACCATGGGGCTGAGTTTAGCTGCTAAATTTGTATTTTCAAATTGCTCAGCAGCACGTTTTGTTGCCTTCACCCAGCGCAGGTGGTATCGTAAGACCTGATGGTATCCGGGGGTCTCAGTGTTAGGCTGGGTTTAGCCATCTGAAGATCTTGATTTATGCCAAAGCCACCTCTGTCTTTCTAAACGACTGCAACATGAATCGTTTGGCAGCAACTCCTCGTTATTGGCCGCTCACCCACCTGAGACAAAGGGAGGCAGAAAGAAGAACCCACGTGTTTGACTAGAAAAATACACCCAACAGCTTTTCCGTGCCAGCCGCAGGCGCGGGGTGCCAGGGACACCTAAGCAACAGGTGGTGGGAACCTTCCCTTTGATGGAGCCAGCTTTGCCAGGCTGCCTGGAAACACCAGGAAAGTTTAAAGCACACACAGCCCACTTTGTTTGAAAAGAGCAAATAACATATCCAAAGGCTGAAAGCCTCTTTTTTTTTTTTTTTTTTCCTTTTCTTTCCCCTCCTCTCATCTCCTTTTTCTCTTCCCCCGCTGTTTCTTCAGATTTAGTCCTTTTGTTTCTTCTCCTTCAGACATCTGTCCTCTGCCTGGACCACTGTTCAGGGCAGCTAAAGTACATACGTGCTACCTTGCGTACAGCACACTTTGATAGTTCACAAGGAGACACCAAAGCTGAAATAAACACATAGCTGGGGAAAAAAAGCTTAAATCCCTACTTGAAAAACCTGTTTTGTGCCTTCTTATTTCTTAAAGTTATTTTTAAGTGTTTAAACCAGACCAATTATAGTCAGAAACTTCTTCACTTAATCCATTCCTTTATCTCCTGGGAAAAATCACCAAAGCAATTCTCAAAATGTTTAAATCCCACAGTGTGCATACAAGCAGCAAGTAAATCTGCTCCTTCCCAGGCAAACCTTAAGGATTTTACTGACATCTTTAATTAAACTAGCAAATAGGTCGGTTTCTCTTGTATTCTGACCAACACACTGTCAACAAGGAAGGAAAAAAAACCTGAAAAGAAGGATTTGTACTGAAAAATAGCACCAGAAACATTTGTATAATCGCGGTCACGGACTGGAACAGGAATGTAATCAGGAATTATTAAACATTATCAAGTACTTCCTGGTAACATATTGCTTGGATAATACTTCTATAACTACAGTAAAGTTAGTTATGAAATAATTAAGTCCAAAAATTGGAAACAGAACAAAAAAAAACCCCACCAAACCCAAACCACATGAGGCTGTGCAAAATAAAAGCCTGTTTATCTTTGTGAATTCATAAGGGCAGATTTAATTCCAAAAGGGAGAATTGTGCAGTTGTTATTAGATCAGTGATAAGCACAGATGGCTGCAGAGGAGCCGTTCTCCAGCCCATCCTACCATCTCTGCCCTGCAGCACTCGTGAAGGAGGAAGCAATACGAAAGTAGAGAGCAGCAGAACAGAGTTTAGTGTTTTTTAAATATAGAAGACTAAGTCTACCTCCTCATGGGTTATTCACTATCAATAACATTGCTGGTAACTTTACCCAACGCAGATTTTAACACATGATTGCAGAAGCTCCTTTCAGAAGTATACCCAATGCCACCGGGCAACTTGTCACAATCTCCTAGAACTCTCATCCCCTTACATATTTCTTTTTTTTTCCCTTCCTGCATGAGAAAACCGATGTTCCCAGGGATGAAAAGGTTTTCATTGCATGAAAAAGCATCATCCAAAAATCCTGCTCTCAGCCCAGTGGAGGAAGGATTTATGATGCTCAACTAGCAAAGATAGCAATTAGCTAGAATACTCAAGAGCAGAGAGCTTGACAATCTGATGAGTTATTCTTTTGAACTGGGGCAGCAACTCATGCATAAATTTTCTTGTAAACAATTATTACAGGAATGCACTGTAAACACAATTAATCATCTCAAGGTGTTATCTCTAGGTATTTTCCCCACAGATTATGTGCCACTTGCTCAATAAATCAAATTTTAACATAAAGACATCAATAGCTGGTATTATTAATATTCCCATTCAACCAAACATGGTTGGGTAGAAGCTAACAAGCTTTGATTACATTTTGAAAACACAAAAATATTACATAAAATAGGAAAAAGAAGATGCGAATTGTGAAACTTTGAATGAAAATAGGATTAAAGAGGAGGCATATGAATCAGAACATCGGCTCAGATAAAACATGAGTACTTTGTAATTTAAAATGCGTTTTCACTGATATGAATTGGAAATAGTATAGTACATCTACTTAATAGGAATATTAAGTTTTACATCACCTTAGATAGGTTCTTCTTACAAAACAGTATTTACAAGAGCCTTACAATAATAGGCTGCTTAATGTTTCCATAAGATTTCTTCTTATGATATATACCAAACATATTTTCGTCTATTGTTCCTAATTATCAGCTGGGGATTTGAGTAGCTGGCAAAAGGAACAAAAGCATCCAACTCCCTTTCATCTCTTACCGTCCGCAGTGCGTTAAACAACGCGCTCCAGATTTATTTGAAAACTGCCCTTTGGGAAGGTGATCTCCAAGATCCCTTTGGGGATGGTCGCATGGACTTTGGTGAGAGCTGAGAGAAAAACTGATTCAGGAGAGAAGAGTGATCAGGGCCAGGGGAGCCAGATGGGGCAAGGGGCCAGGGGAGTCAGATGGGGCAAGGGGAAAAGAGGAGTTCTTGGAGCGGAGGAGAGGGAGGAGGAACACAGGAGCTCAGAGAGGACCAAGGAGCATCTCTCTGGCCTGTCAGCTTTGAAATAGTTCACGACATGAGGGAGATATGAACGGCACAAAATAAAGACATTGGAGAGGCTCCCAAAAATTGCCCATAAGGATTTTTGTCACCAGGAGAAAAGCAGTGCAGATGAGTTACCAAAGTGGTTTGAAAGGCAGAGGGAAAAGAAAGCATCAACATGCCTTTCAACAACAAGCAGTTTCTGCTCTGTTATTCCTGCTTATCTTCCAGTCAACATCATAATTCCTGTTTACAAACAGAAGACATGTTTGCTTTGACTTCTGCTACTCTGCCCATCACCTTGTGCTGCTGATGACACAAGCACGCATCAGCTGAATGAAACAGGTGACAGTGGGAAACGGGGACTTGGACTCCAGGGTTTCCATGGATTCAAATGGGTTCTGAACTAACCCCTGTGGGAAGGCTACGGGTGATGCCTGAAAGCAGAGCCCCTGGGAGAGAAGACCAGAGTTCATGCCCTTGACCTTGTCTTCATGTGTGAAACCAAAGATGCTGCAAGAAGAGGGATACCACAATTCACATCTTCTCAAGTTCCTCTGTCGACGGTCCTTTGTTGATCCCCAGTTATCTGTGGCTTCACAACAAGCAGATTCATTCAGCAGCAGGATGGCCAGGACAGGAGGGAGTTGGGGTAGAGATTCTCTTTTTCCAGACACTTTTCAGAGACTAACCCAACGTGGTCTTTCCTCAGATCTCCATATATGTGGAATCAAGACCACAGGAGACGAATGCAGATGTTTCAAAGCCTTTTCATACCAGTCTGCTTTATTTCATAGAGCTCACTCATCTAATTTGGTGGTGTCCTGCACGTCAGGGCCTATGGTCTTCAAGATTTTAACAAGTTTGTACACCTCTTCTCTTCAAGAAGCTGACCGTTTTATGACCACGATGCAAAGTTTTTGTTTTACTCTTCATTCCCTGAAGCAGGATGATGGAAACCAGCCAACGGACAAATCACACTAAAGTATTGGCCCAACGATCCCAGAGATTTTTAAACTGATGCTATTCAATAAGAGTAGGAGTAGGAATGTATTGCACCACACAGAGATTTGTTCATTGATACAGGTAGCAAAACAGCACCGCTGGATTATTATTTGAAAGATCAGGAAGTCACCTTGATATATTTTTTTTCTGGGGCGTTGCCGATTTTTACATCTGTCGGCTCCTGGTGTGCTATATAGCCCTTAAGATAATTTGGTGTCTGCAAAGCTGTCGCTTCCACGTGCAACTGAGAATCAATGAAACACATCAGCACGTTTGTGCGTGCGCAGAAAAGGAACGTGTATTTGGAGGTGTTGCCCCTTTATGTTGGTGGTGGTCCACACGCAGCAAACTTCATCTAAGCCAACACCGGCAAGTGCAAGGGAGGCAGCTGAGTCCATAAAACACGAACAAAGGGCAGCAAAATACACTTGATGAGCTACCTCAATTCACCTTAATAAGTTCTCATCGTGGCACTCTCTGGCATTACTAACGTGCTGCACACCCATCAGCACGGAGCAGTCGAGATGAGTTTTCTGCTTATCAACGGCTTCTTTTTCTTTCCCTGTCTGGCAAATTTCTAATAGTGGATGATTTCCTGCGTGCATATCCCATTTATGGTTTGTAGCACTGTATTATGATGAATTTACACTATCAATGAACATTGCTGAAGGGCCTCATTAACTCGTGCAGGCGGCGAATTTGTATTTTTCAAAACGCCACTCTTTCTCTAAAGAAATCTAGCTGACAGTGGCAGTCAAGCACTTGACTGGTTAATAAGGCAGCTCAAAGGAAACAGCTTCACTTCACTGCGAGTTTTTGTCCTTGTTTAATTTCTCCTCCTCTCGCAACAGGTTTTCAGGGTGCGCGGAGAGAACGTATTTCGGTTTTTAATCTCTCAGCCCCGCTGACTACGACGATGTAAACAAAAGCAGAAACACAGAAAATTACAGAGAGACACTTAGGACCAGGAATAAAAAAACCTGAGGTTTGGCTGAGAATTTTCTCAAGCAGCTCTCTCTTCGGCGTAACTAGGAAGTTTTTTCAAATCCTGCTAAATCCCAGCTCTGTTTTTTCTATGCCTGCAAAGTGAACAAGATAATCGTGCCCATAATGCGGGGCCGGAAAACCTGAAGGCATCAGCACCCAGCCCTCCAGACAGACTGCAACCTGCACACGGTTCAGAAGAAAGCTTGTCAGACTGGCTGTGCCATATGGAGCTGCACCGAGAATATTTCCAGAGATAGGAAATACCAAGCGTTCTGTAAACAGAGTTGTTGGGAGTATTTTTTGCAGAGTATTTTTTGCAGAGATATTTTTACGACTGGTAAGTCGCAAGAATCTGTTCGCAATATCTGCGCTCTCGGTTACCACCTGTGTTTTTCTCAGCAGAACGTGGTTAACACGCAGGCTTCCGAGAAGAAATTTCTTTTTTTTTTTTCTTTTCATCTCACATTGTGTCTTCCAATACCTCCTCAAAGCTTTGTAGAAGCTGCAGACACTATGTGGAAATCTTGTTCCTTGAATACGACAATATTTAGCTATTGGAGATCTTTAAACATACCTATACATCGATGAAAGGCGTTGTGGGAGGGGCGGCGCCGGGGCTACCCCGAGGCATTATAGATTCATAGATTTCTAGGTTGGAAAAGACCTTAGAGATCATCGAGTCCAACCGTCCCTAATCCCCATGAAACCATATCCCTAAGTAGTTCATCCACCCTTTTCTTAAACACATCCAGGGATGGGGACTCAACCACCTCCCTGGGCAGCCTATTCCAGTGGCTGACAACCCTTTCAGAGAAGAAATACTTCCTAACATCCAACCTGAATCTCCCCTGACTAAGCTTATACCCATTTCCTCTTGTTCTATCACCCATCACTAATGTAAAGAGCCCTTCCCCCACCTCCCCACTATGCCCCACTATCTCACTATTAGGAAGAGTTTTTGGCACTAAGGTTGGCAGAGCTTGGCCAGACCAGTCCAGGGGGGAGCATCTCTCCCGCAGGACCACTTCTGCATCAGCCTGCTCGTCTCGGAAGGGTCAACCCACTGTGGGCCGTGCTGGGGTGATAGCAGGAGAATGGAACTGGGATATACTGAATATTTTATATCAGGCTAGTAGGGCTGGACTGGATCAAAAAGACGTGCAGGAATCAGGGCTGACACTGCAGAAGAGACGTACTCAGTGTTGCGTGCGCCATACGGGCAGCAGTAACCACAAACAGCGAGGTCAAGCCTGGGAAATGGCAGCTACAGGCAAGGCAAAATGGGTTTTCGTTCAGCCTTAAGAACCAAATCTCAACGTAAAGTGAGTATTTTCACTCTCTCTGCTTAAACATATATGAACACACATATAACAAATATGTCTCTCTACATACACACATTCCCGTATAGATGTAGGTGAAATAAATCTGTAAAACATGAGAAATGACATCCGCAAAGGTACATTTTTAGTAACACAGAAGAGAAATGATTGACAGAACAAAGCATATGGAAACGAAGAAGAATCTAACCCACATTTAGATCTAAGAAAAAAATATTTGCCTGAAGGGAAAATATTAATTAGTTTGTCTACATGCAAGATAAAAGTCTGGAAGACATATCCATCAAAAGGCAGCAGAATAAACAGCAAAATGGAAATTATTTGTAAATTGACAGTAAACTTGGCAAACATTGAGGGGGTAAACAAGTTATTTGGCATGCAAAGCACTCAGAAATCACAGCCTCTGTCAGGAGGCATCTGTGCATATATTCACTTATTTGACAGAAATTAACATTTTGCAGAAATCTTTGTTGCATGCTAAAGATTTCTTCACCCTCCTTAATTATTTTAATTGCTGCTTCAAAATGTTCCATATAAACATGAAAAAAAGACATTAAAATCCACCAAGTCCAGTCCCACGTTATCAATAACACCCAATAACTGTACAGGAGCTTAACACAAAACCTACAGAGACACAAAAACGGACACGAACGAGCCCTGTTTGTTTTTTCTGGGTGGAAGTTTAAGAAACATGCGAAGACATTCTCAGTGTTCTTTTGGTATTTTGAAAGGCTTTAAAAATAAAACACCGTTTCAAAACCAAATGCAATTAACCCAATGGTTTAGAGGCCCAGGGTTACGGAAACCTTTGTTTTTCCATTATTTTGGGAAAAGTAGGAGCAGAAGCAGCTTGTACGAGCTGCGTTTGTGCACCCGTAACACAAGTGGAAACTGTAAATGACCATGCCATAAAAAACTCCAACGATAGGGTTTTTTTCTCAAGAGTAATCCAAATTAATCTACGCTTTAGCTATTCCCTTTCTCACCCACTGAGAGGGATGGTCGACCTCCCATCCACATCGTCTACCTGCTGCGTGGGCCGTGCTGGAGGCACTGTCGCAGCCCAAGGAACAACTGGATTCTGGCTTTCTGGGGAGAAGATGGATAATCTGAAGGTGATGAGCTCAGAGGATTGCTGACACTACCCTTAGGTCAACAGAGCCACAGGAGACAACTAGTCGCACCAAGAAAACATCAAGAAAAAGGACAAAAGGTTCTTTGACTATAGGAAGGGGGACTTGAGTTGAGCCCCACTGGCCTCTGGCAAAGAGAGTTTTTGCTGCAGGCACTGCTGTCACAGGTGGTTTCATGGTAGGACAAGGAGTTTTACCTTGTTTTGCACTGAAAAAAGTGCTAATTCCTCAAATTACACCAGACTCTGTAAGGATGGCAGTGGTGCTTCACTCTTATTTATAGCCACGGCTTTATGCAAGAAGTTACACTACAGAGTCAATGTAAAAATGGGGTTTTAAAATAGACCCTGAATAATATTTTCTGCAAAATGTAGACCCACGTACTGCAGCAAGTATAAATTCATGTAGCTCAAGCAACCGTTTGGTCAGATGAAGATCTAACCCTTTACACTTACACACCATTTTTCTTTATCACACTGGAGCCATAACATATATCCACCAACAGTTTGCAAAAATGAGGTAGTCCAGAGAAAAAATCATGGCTAGGTAGCATGAGCTGGCTCTCCATGCACTCCCTCTTTCTCCCTGCCAGTGCAGCTAGATTAAAACAGCAATAGCAGGAAGAGCTCCTTCAAACCAATCCAAGCACTGAAGGAAATCTCGTGCAAGCCCAAATTAAAGCCCCTCCCCCCCAAAAAAAACCCTGAAATGCTAAACTTGGCCAAATCTGAGACAGTTTGTTCCTTTTCATTAAAATGAAAAGCAAGTCAAATACTCCCTTTCCTCCAGCAACCTATTTCCAGGTCAGGTTCCAAAGCCAAAATGCCTTGTTTTCTGCATTATTTTTATGTATTGTAACATCAAAGTAATTTGAGCAGTTGTCAGGCTGGATGCCTGCGATTCCAGTCGCTCACAGCCACGCGAGGGCCCTGGTTTCTGCAACTGTAACGACAGCAAAACCTTGGAAAACTTTCAAAAATGCCTACAGAACTTTTGATATCTATTTGTGCTGTTCAGTAAAGAATTTGGGAACGCAACCATTTTAGGAAAAAGTCCAGAAACACAATGTAAGAAAATAAAATCAACAGGAAAATAAATAATAAGCCAAAAACTGTTTGCACTTCCACGACACCTCCATAAATCCTGAGTTGTAGTACGTTTCCGTGTAGCCTCTGCTTTGGATATGACAAATTTCTGCAGGTTCAGTGGCTTTAACAGGCAGGACTTGTGGTGAGTCCACAAGTCCAAATGTTCCTGGTGAGTCCATAGCAAATCCAATAGCACTGTCAGCTCTGCTGAGAACTGAGCAATGCAGGAGTAATTCCCTATATGGATTTCCTAAGGAAAAAAACACCATTATTTGTTGAGCAATAGGGTTTTTTAAATAGCTTAAAACAAGGAAAAGACTAGAGATGAGCCAAGCTCAGTCCACCAGGCACAACGTCCATTACACACAGCTTCTCACATCTGAACGTGTCCTCAGCTGTCCCAAGACCATCAGGCTCCCAGCAGCAGCCCGTTGTCTCCCAGAAAGGCTCCTGCCCCGTCTGATGGAGGATGCTCCTCAAGAGCCTTAGTCTTGCAGGACTAGGTCTGCTTTTAACTATTTGCAATTCTGTCATCTGCTGAGTCCCAGCATTCACAAAACACCCATTTCAGCTCCTCAGGAGATGGATCTAGGACCTTCTGCAGTTACCCAGGACTAGCTGTCATCTTCTACTGCTTTCTCTGGAAGTACAGCAATGCTGTCCTGCAACAGCAAGTCCAACTTATTTATTAAAAAGCTGCTAATGCACTTAGCCCATGACAGATCTGCATCCCCTACAGCCACGGGAGACCCCCAACGTTCAAAACAACGAGAACCCCCACACGTACTGTCTTTTCCACTGACCTCATAGGGCTTCACATCACCCAGGTCAACACCTGCTGGCTGACAGGTAGAGGCTTTGTAGATTCGAGTGGTTTCACACCACCACAAAGCAAAGCCCAGAGACGTCAACAGGCTTATGAATTATTTAAAGTACTTTTCGCTAATAGGTTTCAGTCCAGAGGTGTAACGAAAGCTATGTGTGATTTTGCGGCGTTTAAAAGAAAAAGGATTTAAAGCAATCTCCAGACTTCCCCGTGTGTACTCAGGAAAGATTATGGAAAAAGTCTGAATAATTAAAAAAAAAAGGCAAGAACAGATTTTGCACTACAAATTTTGGCTGGTTCCGTGCTTCTCCCTGGGGATGCTGCTGCTCTCCCAGCACCGCGTGGCCGTGACTCTACGTACCCAACTCCAACGATACCAGAGAAAAAAATAAACTTTTATTATCTCATGCAAGACTAGCAATTACCACTTTTCCAAGATATTCAGAGTTGATAGCTCTTTGCCCTAGATGTTTAACCCTACAACCTGTATAGCGTTCCTATTAATCCAAGCTCCTACTATAATTTGAAAGCAGGAGGGTCTACTCATAAAACAGTTAAATCCCATGCTGTAGCTGGACATCATAACAGCCATTCCTTCCAAACCTTTGTTTAAACTACAACTTAGAGTCCTGCTTTTCTCTTCGAGATGATCTAGAGACACAAGAACAGAGGTAAGGCTTGCAGGGAGCGCTTATGTCTTTTATAAGCTCAAGCAGCCTAAGTGGAAAGAGATGGACAAGCTCGCAGGCACACAAGGGCACACATGCTCTAAATAATTTATAAGCCTGTTGACAACTCCAAGTCGTGCCATGTGTTATTTTGATACCTTACTGTTCAAATCTATAAAGCTCGTATCTGTCAACCATCAAGCTCTAGTGTGCCCCA
Organism: Tauraco erythrolophus; assembly: GCF_009769465.1. Taxonomy (NCBI): domain Eukaryota; kingdom Metazoa; phylum Chordata; class Aves; order Musophagiformes; family Musophagidae; genus Tauraco; species Tauraco erythrolophus. The sequence continues at coordinate 2,251,574 of NC_141477.1, forward strand.
AAGCTTGTTCTTTTTTTTTTTTCCATCTCTATCAGTCAGTCTAATAAGAGATCTTTCCTCATCCTACAGATTTTGCCTCTTGGAAACAATACAGGGCTTCTTAATGTCATCTGCCCCTGGTGACTTTTACACCTCGACTGGTTTACACCACCAGTCTGAGTGTAAAAAATATCTGCTTCTGTAAACTACTATATATATATAAAATATGTGCACAAAATACATGACTACTATCAAATATATAATGACTTAAAACAGATTATGGTTTTCTTTTCCCCTGCAAAAATATCTTAACTTCATAAAGGAAATATTTATATTAGTGTTTATCCTTTAAACACGGGAAAGGAAAACATTTGGAGAGAAAATCTCTCGAAGATACCACGGTTCTTTTGTATCTTTAGTTTCCAGACCCTCACTCACATTGTTTCTCCTCAGTCAGCTCAACAGACTAATTCTATTTAATCCTTTTCTTTTTATATGTAAAATGATACAGTTTAATGCTCCACAGTTTAATATCTGTGAAGTTTTATCTTTATTTGTTTGGGAAATTTGAGTCAGATACTCACCTACTCTAATTTCCAAAGAACAAACAAATGAAAAAGGGCAGTCCATTTTCATGCAAATCCAGCCAGCTGTTTAGCTCAGGCTGCCCTTGCCTTCTGATGTGAGGATCTGCATAAAAACCAAAGTGGAGATATGATAAAATATAAAAGGCTGACAATAACATGCAAATCGAAATCAGTCATTGGAAAACTGTGGACTCATTGTCATCAAAAGAATTAGGTGGCAGAACAAAACAAAAGAGCCCTACTGATAAAAGTAACTACGGCATGATGGCTTTAAAATCTACAGATTTCTTATGCCACAAAGAAAATTGAAATTAAACACCTCTCTAGACTGTCTGCTTTTAATCTCTTCCTTCGGAGCCGCTTCCTGACATATTCTCTGTTAACTTTTTATCAAAGGTCATTTATAATCATATTTCAGAGATAAAATAAAAATTAAAAATTGCATTTATTTCTTAAGTTTTAATCAAGTGCCCAGGAAAAAAAAAAAAAGGTATTAAAATAAGCAGCTGAACACGAAGTAATGTAGTCCAGACCCAGTAAAATAATTAGAGAAAGTAGTGGCCCCTTATGTTGTCAAATCTAGAACTGAATTTTTGGGTATGATTTTGCTCTGATTTAGACTTACAGTTAAGCCTGATGAGAAGCGTTGGGTGTTTTTGTGGCCACGCTGAAAAACAGCAAATCCCTGAGTTCTGGCACACAACGAGGTGATGCTGGTGGCAGAGGGTGGCCCGTAAGCAAAGTCCCACTGCGCTCCCAGTTACACACGAGAACATCCCCCTATTTAGGAAGCTGGGAGAGCATTTCATTAGTTTATCGGAAGAATTTTCTGAAAATATCCAACAAAATTTTCAAATTGGTTTAAAATTTTCTTACTAAACTCTTTCCTTCATCACGTTAAAAAAAAAGGGGTTCAGGTGAAACACATTTTTCATTCCAGAGGAACAAAAGCAGTTCCCCCAAAATTCTAAAATATTTTCGTAACTAAGCTACCTTAAGTAAAGAAATTTGAGGATCTCTTTGTGAAGTTGAACAGGAAATCGATTTAGTTTTTACTTTTCTTTGTACTGATATTTCATCTCTGTTGATGGGGGGGGGGGGTTGGAAGGACCACATTAAGCGACTTGGCTGCAAAATAAGAAGATCTAAAACGAAGAGAATAAAAAAAGAGTGCAAAAGTCAGAAAACATGGGCTTTTAAGGATGCTGGCAAGCCACCCTTAGACCACCCTGACGTTGCTCCACCAGCAGTAAGCTCAGCTCACGCTGGCAGCACTGCCTCGCCCCGGACCCCCACACCACCTCCTGCTGAATTTGGGTTTGAACCAGTTTCCCACCGTGGTACATGAATCCCTCGGGCACTTTCCCCAGCTTCCCGTGCTCGCCCTGTCCCCGTGCCCTCGGACAGCACGTGCCAGCTCCCCGGCCATGCCCACGCTGCAGCAAGGCTGCGTTGGCCAAAGGGGGAAGAGCGGCCACCTCGCAGACTGCCCAGTGAAACCACAGCCCTTCCTTTCATCTTGATGCACACTTACACTAAAAAGTAGGCTAAAAGATTCCAAATACCCCACACCCAAGCACTGGGTAGCTCGGAAATGCTGGAATTAAAGGTCCCTCTGCAACTTTAATTTGGCCCTTGCCTGTCTTCACTATGATGTTAGTTGTTAATTACTTGCTTGCATATGGCTTTTTTTTTTTTTTCTCCCAGAGAAATCCAGTCTCATAAGCGCACAGGAACGACTGTGCATGGAAATAAATCAGGATTTTTATTTTGCTGCTGTCTGCAGCTGGCGGATGTGCAGCGAATGAGCGGAAAGAAGCCAGGAAGATCAAACGTTGTGTCATCACCAAAGACTACATCTATGAGCCGAAATGCAAACGCCATCGTAACGCCAAACAAGTCCCTTGGAGTCCCCAGGGCAGCATCGTTGTCCCAGCGCGCCGGCGTCTGAGCCGATGAGGCTTCGGCGCCGCTCGCGCAGGGGTGTCTCGGCACCCGCATCCAGCCAATGTGTCGGTGCTGTGGAAACACCTTTGGTCTCATTGCCTGATGGCCAAAGTGTTAAATGAAGACAACCTCGTTCCTTCCACTAAAACAAGATGCTCCTCTACTGCTGTTTGAACGAGTAGCAAAGATAAAATAATTTTTAAAAGCCACGATGAGAACGTCAGCGGAAAATCCGTGAGGAAAAGCCCAAAGCTCGGATGGTGGCTGGGAAACAGCAGATCATGAGTGTGAGAGGATGGTGCTTGCAGAAGGAGGAGTGGTGGCCATTGGCCACCTTTAGTGCACACCACGGAACCAGAGCCAACACGCAGCATGCAGACACAGAAATCTATAAATAAATAAAGCTGTAGTAGCATCTTCTTACTTTCCAGTGCTTAACTTTACAACCTTTGTGTTCTTTTGCTGTCTTTTGTTTGCAATCTCCCAAACAACTCACAAGCCAAGAGTTAAAAGCATTTGGCCTGCAGGACCATAGAGCCTTCCTTTACTTCATCAGCAAAACTAGGACCTCTGGATTTGTCGTAGCACCTCCTGTGCCCTAGCTCACGTTGTCACCTGTGGCAGTAGAAAGCTTTTGTGCATCACCCATCACTGTAGCCACGGAAAACGTACAATTTGCCAGTGTTTGCACAAACACTCAGCACAGAGAAAGCAATAGTTTGGTGGGATTCATCCTGTCCCTGAATCAGCAAGGGGTGGCCTGAGAGCAGAGGGAAAAGTCTCCCTTCCTCCCCTCCTCCGGCACTGCCGATGAGCGGGGGAGCAGCCCGGCAGCGGGAGGGATTTTTGACAAGAACCAAAAAAAAAGAAAAAAGAAAAAAGCACCAAAGTAACTAACTACCTCCTCCAAAGGAGGAGGAACTGGAGCTGCTCAGAAGAATTATTATAATTTTGAAGTCTGTGAAAGAACATACTTTCCCACCATCTCTCCAAAAAAAAAATTAACGAAAAGTCTTATTCATTTTAGCAGAAACTTCTAAAAAAAACGCTTAACATGCAGCTGGCACAGAAAATACCACCTCCAACATTTGCAGTCTGGCAAAACTCTGGGCAGATCGACGTGGGCAGTGAGAACGCAGAGGGCTGGGCAGGCTGCAACTGCTGCGGAGACAACTCAGGAGCGGGGAGATAAGATAAAAAATCAAGGCATATGCTTTGGAGATGCCAGTTGCGTTGGAGGGAAGGATGCCTCTTCCTCCCTGAAGATCCTGGAGGCCCATCTCATACCTGACCAACCTCCACCTCCTCTTCTGTGACTGATGTATCTCTCTTGGGTTTGTGGAAGAGTTACAGTTCTTCCAGAAGCACCATACAAGTCATGAAGTTTGCTGCAGTAAGATCATTTACTTGAGCACAATTATTTTATTGAAATCTGTTGGCTGAGCCAAGATTTCCGGAATCATGACTCATGAAATAATAAAATTAGCTCCAAGCTCAGGAGATTTTAACAAAAATAAGTGACAGAGTCTCTTTTTTTGGCTTCTAGTTTATAAAACCCAATGGCATTTGAAACCAGTGGACCAGCAACTCACTTTTTTTTTTTTTTTAATGGAAACCAGAAATTCCCATCCCTCTGCCGGGTCTGAGCAAAGAGGGCTTTAAACAGCTGGTGGGTGGGTGGCAGGAACGTCACAAAATCTGAACCCTGAACTTGTGCACACTAGTTCTCACGCCCGTGTGCATTTATCCAACCGCCCCGATACCTTCTGCGACACGCAACACGGTTCACTGGTGTTGCAGAAACATCTGGAGGACTCAAGCAGACCGGTGGCCCCTCGTGCTATGCACCGTACAAAGTACCTCAGTAGCAGCAAGAGGGTACCCAAATGCCTGAAAATACAGCCCAGAAAATAAGTTGTTTAGCAATAAGTACTTCTTTCTTGTTGTTCAGCACAACATGAAAGTTTCGTGTCGGTTTTTATCCTCCAGATGTGATCCTAATATTGTCACCGATAGCAGCAGTAAGTATTATACCATTTTAATAGAAAAAACCCCATTCAGCTCCTATTTTGAACTTTTAAATCTTTTCCTATGTGCCAGAAAGTAGAATAACTAAAGCTTATCTATTTATGCATGTGCCTAAACCTTCAATGCATATATAAATTTAAATCTCGTTACACTATAACGCACTGCTTTAAAAACACGGATACTTTTTAAGAGCCTGCTACACATTTTTATCAAATAGGGGGACTTAATTTTTATTTTTCTTCCCCATAAAGCCGGTGAAATCCTGCATGTTAATACTTCAAGAAAATAAACTTGTGTAAAGATTTGCCTATCCAAAGTACAGTATAATTTAAATTTAAATCCCTTAGAAACCCAAAGCACTGTGTTTATAATATGAGAACAGCGGGCAGTCGTGCCCTTGACTGGAGGGCATGTCATCTAGTCCTCTCCTTCTCTGCAAAACCATCAGGCTGGCAGTAGTGACAGATGAACAGCTTACCATTAATTTCTCCTCTTTCATGCCTTCAATCCAAATGGTGCATATTCTCCACAGGGAGGCATCAAGGTCTTTGCCTTTATTTCTCTTGCATACTCGCACTGACTTATAAATCAAGTGCAGATAAGAAGAGAGGGCAAATATCAATCTTTTTTTTTTTTTTCCCCTCTTTTTTTTTTTTTTTTTTCCCCGGCCAGTGCCCACTGGCACACTACTGAGCTTTGACTGAAAGGTTCTTCAAATCTTTCTGTGATTCATAGGCAAGGGAGCGCTCCGCGAGGACAAAACAACAAAGGAAATTCGAGAGAGAGGATTTGTCTATCTTGGCTTATAAATTAGAAGCCTCCTCTCTGCAATGTTTAAATATGGGTTACAAAAAAAAAAAAAAGCGAATCTAAGTTGTTATTACTTATTGAAAAAAAATCTTTACGGACTATAAACCAGGCAGTGGTTCTCCGCACGCGGCCGCCGGAGCAGCTCAAATCAGAATGTTGTATTTTCCCAAAATAGGATTTCTTTCGGGGGGCATCTCTCCTCTTTGCCACTAAAGCAATTCGATCCTTCGACACAGATTGGATGTTACTCTTACTTTGTGACATTAATGATTAGCTCCTGTCTCTCTGAAAAAAAAAAAAAAAAAAGAAATCTTATTTCCATTTAAAATAAAAGGGGCCAGATCGACATCCCATCCAAAGCAGCGTAGCTCTACGAGCTCATAAGCAGTTCTGCTGATTGACAGTAGATAGAAATTGTCCCACAATGTTTTTTAAGCACAGTGGAGAAGCCTACGAGTTCATTAACTATATTTTCTTTGAAACTGCAACTGCATCTTCCAAAGTTCAAAGAAAAAAAGATGATTATTTTGTTTTAACGAAGTTTCACGAACCATCTTAGTTTGCAGTGATTTTGGGGGTTTGTTAGAGACTTGCATGCTAATTCTGTAACCAATCTGCCAACGCAACGAAGGGACGTGGGTTGTGGGTCTTCCTTCTCTTGCTCTCTTTTTTTTTTTCTTTAAGTGCATTACTAAGAGAATTTTCTATTTGGTTGCAATAAATTGATCTTGCATTTAAAACATATATTAAATCATTGGTGTGAGTGATGCAACATTATTACATGTCAGGGGAAAAAATCTATATTATGATAGTTGTTGACAAATGATAATATTATTTTCTGGCTAAGCATGAGGTGTTAATGCTGCTAAATGGCTGCAAACGCTGACGGTAAAGGCTGCCTGCTGGCCATTTCCAGGTGACATATCTGGGGATTTGGGGCTATTTCATTTTCCAGCCTTTTTTAAGGCTTCAGGCCCCATCCATAAATTACAGCTGATGACAAAAGTGGAAGCTAACAGTGGCAAAATTAGGCCCACAGGCAAAATAATTATATATACAGCCTTTAGCAGTGAGGGAGAAAGCCATCAATCAGCCCCCAATTATTCACTAGTTAATCAGCTCTGCCCTTCCTTTATTGAAGGGTTACAGTGTAATTAAGTTGGCAGCATCCTTTTAATTCATCAAACACACAACACATGGCGGTGTTTGCCGCAATCAGGGGACAGCACCTTTGTGCGCCTGACCCCGCGCGCTGCTGCAGGAGACGGAGGAAAAACTTGAGGGGTAAAGAGAGACAATTTCTGGGAAAGCAGAGCAGCCCCCAGCCGGGCAGCACGGTGGTGCCCAGCCCTTTGGCAGCATCCCCCCCCCACCCCGTTTCGCCGGCGCGATGAAGATGCACGTGCACCTACGCCTACGCTCGGTGGGTGCAACCGCTCCAGAAAACTTATAGTTAATGGGATTGTACCACTCAGGGCAGGTGGTTCTAGACCCTGGCATTTATGGATAGGTCATCCCACACCCCTCGTCCCAGCGATCCCTTCTCTGATGATGGGGTGGCAGCGGAGCTCCGAGCATCGCCCCGGGTGCCCGGGCTGAGGGTGGATCCCACCAGACGAGGTTGGGCACTTCCAAGCCCTCGAAGCACACACAGTCAATGTAGACATTTCTCCAAGAAATGATTTTGTGGAAATCAAGTTAAAGGAAGCAACAAAAGCAATTATTTAAAGGCAGTATATAGTTTTGTCTCCTCTCTCACGTTAATGACATTGGATTTTTTATATTATACAGTACATTAGTATTTTCAGTGCTTTGCCAGTAAGGAAGTATTTGGACATTGATTTTTTTATCTCATTGGTAATGGAAATTACTCCAGATATCACACTTTTTATCCATATCAAATTTTAATCTATGAACACATGCAATGGCTACGACTCCTATGTGTCTATGTAAACCCAAGTAACGCTACATAATGCACACCTTTTTTCTCCCTGTATTTACCTGGTCATAAATCTGTTTTCCTGCCACATATACTTCCTGCTCACAGCATCCTTAGAGATGTTGAATGTCCTAAGTGTCCTTGCTCCCTTGCAGAATAGATACAGAATTATTTATTCATAAATAAGCTCTGTGTTTCTAACCTGCTTGTAATAATGAAGTTTTATACAATCATTGGCTATACTGCATGATACAGGCAAACAAACCCAAACCCCTCAACATCTGAATGCGCTGGGAATCTCAATGTTCAGGAACACTGGTGCTTTTTCTTTTTTTTTTTTTTGATAAAAATCTTTATTCCTCTCAAACGAAAAGCAAAAGAGCATTACCCTGCTGGGTACGTTTTCATGGTTATTTTACTTCATTCAGTTTGATTGAAGACATTGGGAAGTCTCGCTATGTACCAAAACCGTTTTCCTCAAGATTAAAAAAATGACATTTTGTTTTTAGGGGTGGGGTGGATTTTTTGGGGGTGGAAGAAACAAGCAGCAATCCGTTCTGGACCTTACCCTACCCGTTCACACATTATCTGGAGCTGAACCAAAGACTTTTATGATGACAGGCAACAGGAAAGTCAGATGCTCTTTGTGTTGTTCTCTCTCTCAGCAGTTTTACCCCACCAGTCACCCTATAGCAGACTGAATTTGCGATGTTCCACCTTCTCTGGAGTTGGGAGCTCAGACCAAGAGAGGGAGGACAGGAGATGGAAACATTGGCTTTGCTGCCCAGGAACTGTTACCATCTTAGTTAGCAACACGAGTTCCCCCAACAGCGAAGGCAGCCTGACATCCTTACATCACTTTGGCTTTTTTTGACCACTAAATATCCATTTGGATGACATGCTGCTTAGTCTAGGAATCAGCTCGTTTTTCCAGATCCCATGGAAGGAGACCTCCTGCTGCCAGCACTCACAGAGGTTTCCAGTGCCACTCTGCTGTGCCATGATCCCTTTTCCTGGCAGTACCAGAGGCTAAACTGAGCCACCGAATTTCCATGTGAGCTAGCAAAGATTCTACCCCATCAAAGAAATCTGCATAGAGAAAAATTGATATTCTTGCTAACAAAACACTAGTATTTAACTATTTTTTTTTTTGTCTCCTGGTTGTACACACACATCTTTTTACTCTCTGGGTTTTCTTTTCACTACAGAAACTTGGGCTGCGCATTATCTCAATGTCAATAAGTATCGTCTTTTCCTAAAGAAAAAACATGCCATATTGCAGGCAGCCTAAGTCATAACTCAAGACAGCACAATCATGTCATAATATAATTTTGTACAATGAGATTGTATCTGCTGTTATTGAGGGTCATTGAATTCCGTCTGTCAGTGTTATGTTATTGAATAGGTTCAAGTAATAGTTTGTGCTGATTATCGGAAAGTATGTTTAGAAACTGTCACTGTGTTTACATCCTTCAGGGTTGCATTTGAATTATGCAGATCAACAGGATCAAGCAGTGTAATCCAATGAAGCACAATTCATCACAGAAACTGCAGAATGAAGTTTATATGAAACGTTTAAAAAAAAAAAATTTGTACATGCTGGCTCTCTGTTTTAAACGTAAAAGATCAGATATACATGAAGCATATTTAGATTTTTTGATGTTAAGCATACAGTGTATTCCAGATGAAAAACAATGATGGAAAAAGAAAAGCTTCATTGTCCATTGTGAAAAGTTACACACGAGCCAGAATAATTTTTTATAGGTGTATTAATTTGAATTTTTAATATATTCAAAAATTATTCAAACCCATCAGGTTAACACAGTAAAGGAGAACATTTTTTGTGGGCAAAATTCACGTAAGGGTAAAGTGCCATCTGCAATTTTTAATTATGCAATAAAAAATTTCCTAACAGTGAGTAAGAATGTAAACCACATCATATTTTTTCCTAACTACCTAATTTTTCCGTTTTAATATACAATTTAAAATTCATTGCATCTTGGTTAATTAAATAAATTATCCATTTGGAAAAAAGACAATTCAGTGTGCCTACTGGAGCTGAACACAACAGCGCCAGTTACAATTGTATATTTTGCTTAATTTGAGTAACGTTTTGTTTTTGTATATTTTCTATTAAGAATATTTTAGTCGTGTTCCTATGAACGTATTCACTTTTTCACAGGCAATTTTTAAATAACAAGATAATGAACACTAAGGAAACACATATTATGTGCAAATTTATTCTCTTGGCTGTTTGATTTAGATAACGTGCTGCAGTCTAACCAGAAGAAGCACTAGCACTCCCACTAGGTTTCTGGTTAAGATACTGCACTTTGGTTAAGCACATGATTTTTCTTTCACTGGCAAGAGATGTCACCATCTTGTCCAGCAGAATTTGGAAGAGTCCTTTCTAATTGCTGTTGTCTAGCAAGAACTGTTTTCCTAAGAATAACATAAAGTTAAGTATTACGTTGCTCAGAGAAGGAAAAAAAAAAAAAACCCACTAAAAAATGAAAATTTGGTCATCTTCAGGTTTTGTATAATCAAGACTAGATCTCATTCAGGGGATAGCTTTGAATCTAAATACATTTTCAATAGTAGATATGTTGAGGATAGAATGGAATTAGAGGGCAAAATGCCTTAAAGCATTCTGGTAACACACAACTCCTCTTTCCTCATTTCAGCTATCTATTAGCAATCTAGAAAAGAGATTATTTGGAATAGTTATGAAAACACAACAATTGATCAACGTGGAAATTGGATACTTGTGATAACTCCCAAACAGTCAGAGAACAAGTACCATAATGCATGCTCTTGCACGGACAATAAAAATTACACGATACCTGACTTTCTAAGCATGCAACTTGAAATAACATTCGAGGAAAAACAAACTTCCTCACAGGCAACTGGAAAAGAGGAAAATCAGACTTTGAAAATTCAGAAGTGATTGATTTGCTTTGATTAGCACATGAGGTGGGAGGTGTTCCTCATGGCATGAAGACTCTTTAACGCAGCAAAGTTTCCTACTTGTTGATCCCACGGCAAAAACATCACCTTTATGTGATCTTTTCCAAAAATAGAATCCAGGAAATGTATTTGTTAAAAGGACGAGACCTACAAAAACCTGTATGGAACAGGTATCCCAACGGCCCAAAGTTACATCACGCCGGCCGGTTCATCACAACATTGCATGGTTCAAACACGAGAGTCACACAGATTTGAGCATAACGTGAGCTGACAACGAAAGGAGGTGGGAAACTTTGCATTCTATTCATATAAACTCAAAGTGGAATATTAAGCTGAAAAACTACATTACATGTATAAGATGGTTGCACAGCTCTTGAGAGGATTTTTCTTTGCATTCCACAGCAAGAACATGTTTCAGCCTAATGCATTAGATTCATTTGTTTTGTTGAGTCCAGCTAACGGGATGAAGATAAAGTGACTTCCAGGCAGAAAACCTTGTTAATCAAAACCAATTTGGGCCACTTGTACATGTTGTCCTGACTTTCTGAGTAGGAACTTCCATTTTTCACAAGAGCAGCGCATGCATGTGACAAAAAAATTACCACAGGTTGCGTCCCATTTTTGGACAGTTACTTATAGACTGAGTATGTTAAAGTTTTTATCTGAGATAACACCTATAGACATATTTTTCCTCCCTAAAACAAACGCCCCTTATCATTATAAAAGACCTCATTCTATTTTAAAGGCTATTTCCAAGAGGTAGTTGAAATGGATTCACTTCTTAACATATTTTGCAGGAATTTCTAGAACTTGATTGCCTACTGGAAGCCAGGTTCACATCCTGGAGAGAAGAAAACCTGAAACTGTGCTTCAAGCAGAATAATGTTTGCCTGCTGTGGATGCTTGTGGTACCTTAATGACTGGTAGCTTGACAGTTTTAATACGTTATCTTAAGAGACAGAGGCAGACATGAGGATGGAGTAAGTGGCCAATAAGCGTTTTGATCTCTTTGGAAATGCTGTCTTTTCCACAAATTATTAAGATTGTATATCGCAATAAAAGACACTCAAGAGGAAAGACTGTTAATATTAAAAAAAAACAACAAGCAACAATAACTAATGAAGCATTCTAATGTTTGCAAGTAAGAAGTAAATGTAAATTTACCAGTGACATTTATCAAAGGTAAAGGCAGAAAGGTGTCGAAGGCAATATCTTGCATTTTTGTAAAATGCATAAATTAACGAATTCCTCATGGAAGCCTTTTTTATTCTGATTAATAAATCCTCTCTTACCATTACGGCCCAAACAAAGCCATTAAGAAAAGAGCCAGCCCATATTTCCTCCTTTACCTGTTTACATAGTCCTCTGCTTTGCTCTTACACTGTATTTACATTTAATTACAAGGTCAGAGTTAACACCTTATCACTGTATCTACCCGACCACTGGCACTTCACTTATGTTTAAACAACATATTATTTCCTGGAACGATGCACCTATTAATATCTTGGTGTTATATGTATTTGTTTCTTAAGCAAGAGCACAGTGCAGTTTATGTTTTGCTGTCTAACAGAAGCTCACAGCACTAAATCTCTACCTCCTTTTACACGCCAGTGCCTGTATTTGCCTTAATTTCTCTTTGCCCACGTTCTCAGGAAGCAGAGAGGCTGCGTTAAGGCAAGGTGGTGGACAGCAAGAGCAGATTTGCCCTCTTTTCTTTGCAAATTCGGACAAACCAATTGTCAGATTGTCCATGTTCATCTAGACATGCGTGAAACTTTGTTTAGTCTGGAGGTTTAGATCTCCATCTGTTTATGCTTCTTCAATACTGGGTTAAAATCTCCAAGCAAAAGTAAAAATCCGCTTGAAGAGGGAGTAAAGTAACTCAACAGAAAGTTTTTCACAGTTTCAAATGAATTATTAAATCACTTTCTGGAGTCCGCAGAAGGAAATCCAAAACTGCCCTTGGGATTTCAAACTCCAGTGAACTTGGTCAGTGCTCTGCATCCCTAACAAGTCTCATAATCTGACCAAGGGGCTTCTTTGTGGACCTTTTTTCCACCACTCTAGTAAACACATCTCTTTTTATCCCACTTACTTTTGTTTGCACGGTCCGTGTATTTCTTTATCTGTGTTTTCAAATGCTGTTAAACTCCCCTCAGTATTTCTGAAGAAAGTCTGAAACTCAATAACTCGGTATTCCCGAGGCAACCTGCAATAACAACCAGCACAGGATTGTAAAGGATACCCGGTCAGGAAAGGGATTTCGTTTCTAGTGGGCAATTGCAAACAACATGGGAAATATTATTTTTTTAAATTAAGGTAAATACCTTAATGGTGTACTATTAAAATAACGTGCCTGGCTTACACAGACCTAAAAAAAAATTGGCCACTATGGAATTTTCTCTCTTTAGGGATACGCTTTCGTTAGCGGTGCAGGAACATTAATCACACTGAGGCTGCCTGTTGGAGTTGCACTTCAAAAACGGCCCCTTTGCCCCCACCGATGTGGAAGCCCCTCTTTATCACCCCCTCTTCATCACCCCCTCCAAGGCTGCCAGCAGCAGCTCCTCTCCCCTGGCCACTTCATCGCAGGGATATGAGGAGGGGATGCAACTTCTCCTTCTCTCCTTAAGCCCAGTTAATTTAGTGGTTGTATCATCCCCCAAACCTCCGTACACATCTAATAAAGACCATCCACCGCGCCGTGCCCGAAGGGGCTGCCTCCCGCGCCCACCTCTGCCCTGCCCAGCACCGTGCCTGGTACGGGGACTTCTCCAAAATCATCTATGGCTAATAACAGTGCAGGGTTAGACTGGCTGGGGGAAAAAACCACAAGAGATGAGCACAAAGAATTGCATTTCTGTGGTAGGGTACGTTGGTATGGAGAGACGTAAAGCTGGTACCACGGGTTGCGTGCAATCCCCTCGAGAGCGCACCAAGAACAGACCCAGGTTCGTGGGTCAATACCTTGGGGTAAAACTGCCGTGGTAAAGCCTGTCGTACACCTGCACAGCTCCCATTGAGCAGGTGGGCCTCTGGATAGAAAAGGAAATAAATAACCAGCACTGAAAGCAACAGTCCTGTCCTCTATTCTGCAGGTCACGTCGCTCACACGCACTAAGTAAGGCAATGAGAAAACAATGACACGCAATAGAGTTAAAAGTGAACGCCTTCATCCTTTTGTTATCAGTTAACAAAATGACATTATAGAGATGCTTTATGTATTTATTGAAAGGGGAGAAACATCTATCAGAGCTCGTTTTAGCTATTGTTACTGCCAACAGACTTGTTTTCTTCTGCCATGAGCTGGAACAGGACTGTCAGGGAGAGATGACTGATACAGGCAAATGATTTTGCATCGTTTGAGATACATACAGAAATATAATCATACCCAAGGTCAAACATTAGAAAAAGGTTGGGCATTTGGGGCAATGAAAGCAATGCTGTCAGATATTGAAATCTCAGCAGGAGATTCAGCTCCATTAAAACTGAATACACAATTACTTTCAGCTTGCTACTTTCCATGCATGTATAACTAGTTTGTTCATCTTGGTGCCCCCTGTGTTAGTCAGAAAAGGTAAGATTGGAATATTTTGAGGAATGAGCACGATACTCCTTCCACAGGAGCCTACCTGAGTGATAAAATGACTATATAATGCATATGCAACTGGTGAATCCCTTCAACAATCAATCAGCCTGGAAGAAGCAGACCTAAGAGATACAAGAAACTGGCTCTTCCCAGGTCTCTCTAAATTCTCCGCAAGGGTTTGGCTGACTTCACGTGAGCGGCCTTCCAGAAGGTGCTCCTTTGGTGACCAGGAGAAGCAAGGCTTGGCACGCCTGCAAAGCAGTGCCGCTGGAGCCGTAAGACAACGGAACCAAAGGAAATGAGGCTGCCCAGGGAGGTGGTTGAGTCCCCATCCCTGGATGTGTTTAAGAATAGGGTGGATGTGTTTAAGAATAGGGTGGATGATCTACTTGAGGATATGGTTTAATGGGGATTAGGGATGGTTGGACTCGATGATCTCTAAGGTCTTTTCCAACCTAGAAATCTATGAATCTATGAAAGAAATGAGAAACTTAATGAAAGCTCGTTTGGAAAATGAATTGTAAGCCGACACTAAAAATGGCAAAGGAGAAAGATGACAGGTGTCAGGTTGGGGATCGCACAGGGAGAGCGGAGAGAAACTGCTGGATTCACTGGTGCGTTGGAATTTGGATGTGTTTGGAAACTTCGTTAGTTATCCGAAAGTTGTACGAGATAAACTCCACGTGCACGTGGCTACTCGTGCTACACTCTGTCTCTTCACGCAACTCTGATGAGACACTTCTGATCTCAGAGATGCCAAATCTGCTCCAAACAACAAATGTTTATGAAAAAAAATATCCTCTTAAGGGATGTTTCTTGTTTCTTCTCAATCTGGGATTTTTATCCGAGACAGAGCACTAGCTCAAGTTATTACTCAGGCATTTCAGACTCCTTGATCGGTGACAGTCTGGTATTTTGTGTTCCCAGGATCAGGCTAAAGATATAAACCTTCTGATCTTGCCTGAGAAACTAAATAATTCTTGTAATACTGGGGAGATGTTGCATTTTTATGTGCTTTGTTTTGATTTCTGAGATTTCTGCACTGGAACTCAAAAAGTAACCTAAAGTTCCAAATTTTACAGGGGAAAAAAAAATCCTAATAATTTTCGACTTACATTTCCATGTTAGTGATGTTAAGAAATTGCATGTGAGATTGAATTACATGGTTATAAAGTTTATTGTATTGATGGTAGTCACTACAAATCTTTAGTTTATCTTAGCCATGTACTTCATACCATCATTTCCTGATCCACCACTTACAGTTATGAGTATCCATGTAACACGTAATGCCAGGAACATACAAGTAATGGCATTTACCATGTGCTTTTGGCACATTACCATGCAGAGTTCAGGCAAATTATGTTCTAACAGTACTCCCACAATTTTTAATTCACACGGAATTTTTCAAGAAGAAAACATTATTAATAAATAATTTGGATTAATATTAAACACTTGTACTGTTTCATCAAGACATAATAAATAAAAAAATTACACATGTTGCACCCCTCAGCTATTCCAGTATGACAAGGGGCAGGATACTCATTTACATTCACAGCTGCAAATACTAAAGAAACATTGGGAACATCATTTCCCTTTCCCTGCTAAAGCATTTGCTCTCCACCTGCAAAGACTGCAAGGCACTACACTAAATTAAAAAAAAAAATAATAAAAAAACCACCCTTGAATTTGGGATAAATGGGAAACAGCGCTTCTTTTTTACAGATTTTGAAGCATGGTGACTTTTGCCTTCTCTTGGTCACACAGTGCCAGGACCCACCACAGCCAGCTGCACCACGGGCAGACACGTAATGTGTCACTTATTCATTCACTCTTAAACTCCCCAACACACTTTGCATGTGGTTCTTCTGCTCTATGTATCCTACACCATAAGTAGCAACAGAAAAGATGGTATAAGGCTTTTTGAAATCACCTGCATCACTCTTTCCTCATTTTCCTGTGCAAATAATGCAATCCTCGCCAGCCAACACACCTCACTTCGTAGACTTGCAGCAAAAATTACAGCAGCTGCAGGAACGTGCAGAACTTAAAGATGAGCCCAGGGCAGCGCTGACAGTCAGGGGATGTTCTCCATCCCAGAAGCCACAGCACAACGTGTTATGAAGATGTGGAGATCCTGCATGCACCCATGCGTCTGGTTTGCTATCACAGTTGGTCTACCAGGAGTTGTTTCACCTCCCTGCAAACCCTTAACAGCCCTCCTCCCCGCTCACGCGGTACCCGAGCGGACCAGAACCCTCATGATTTCCTCATGCTTTAAAAAAGAAATAAAATGGAAAAAAACGCAGCCTGTCACAGCTCTATGGTTAACTACACCTTTCACACCAGCCTCCTCCAGGGAACATCTCTGGGGTCACGGACCCCCCACATCACCTCTCCCAGGTGGGAACCTGCATGGTTCTGCCTGGGGACCGCGGTGCAGGGGCTGAGCTTCCCTTGCAGCCCCCTGCAAACACCCCTCCACAGGCTGACCCCGCAGTTCTGCGTGTGGTACCTTACTGGGAGACGCAAAAATAACCATAACATGTAGCTCTACATCTTTAAAGGCAGAAATATATTTTGAGAAACATCTCCCAGCAGCACAAACCAGCCCAGCCATGTTACCCCCCAGCAGCATGAAAGATGCTTGTGCATGTTCCCAGCAGCATCCCCAGCCACGGCTCCTGACCCAGCCCATCCCTTTCTTGCTTTGTGAAGCCTCTCGAGCCAAAACAAGACAACTATTAAGATATTTAATTCTTCTAGTTGGCCAAAGCTCTCTGATTTACAGCAGGTACTCCCTCTCCTCTTCCCTGGGGACTCCAGGGGCTCAAGTTTATGTGCAGAAATGTGTGCACACGTATGTGTGTGTACACGTGTGTGCATACATGTGTGAAGGAGAGAGATCACCTAAAGCATTGATAGGGCAGTCTTTCTGTTTCCATTTTATTTTTTACTGCTCCACATGTCCACGGTGTCTAACACATCTCAACGGTCTTTGAAGTTTCCATGCTGTCAAGGTCTCACATCTGTCACGCTATCAGTACCCTGCCACAGATGAAAAGAATATAATTATGGATTTAGTGTAATCATTGATTTCTGGGCTCCAAACCATTCAAAGAAAGGTCACGAGTCCACATGGCTGCCCCTTAGGAGAAGGATTTGCATCTGACTATTTTATTTAGCTGAAGATACCCCCAATTAATTGTAGAGACTCCTCTTTGGGCTCTGCACCTGAGGCAACTTGAAGACGACGGATCAACCTTCCCTGTGCCAACTGTGCCTTGTTTGCACCAAGCTGACTCCGCTCCCACCTGTTACAGGCATCGGCGGTGGTTTTGTGCCCACTACCCCCCTCTCCTTTGCGAGGCGGCATCTCCCTTCGGAGAACCGCCGCGGCAGACGTGGAGGACGTGCATCCGAGGAGCTGCACTTTTGGGAAGGTGGCAGGGTGCCAGAAGACTGTGCCTGAAGCAGGGGAGCTGCTGTCGACCCTTCAAACGTTCAACTGAACTGCAGCTCTCGGAGATCCGCAGTGCAGATGTAAAGACATAATTTTTGCCCACAGTGTTTGGATTAGCAGTAAATCTACTAATCCAACACAATATCCAAGGGGGCATGGCTAGATCTATGGGTTCATAAATTCACACCACTCCTTTTATTATTCGGAGCCCCAGATGGTTTTGAATGGGCACGGGTATAATGAGATCTTGGAAGACATTATTATATTCTTAGGTCAAAATTCTCAGTCCAATCTCTTTCATCAGGCTCGGCGCCTTTGTGTCCCTGAAGTGCTAATACTTTATGCTGATTGACTATGCAGGCTTCAGTGGGAGTCCACACCATTTTTGATACTATTATTATTGTTATTGACAGCAAAAACTCCACAAAAAAAAAAAAGATCCCCATTTGATATTACTTAAAGTATATCACACTATCTGGAAAATACAATGCCCGAGACCTTCATCATACTTATGTTTTCATAACAAAAGAGATGACAGGGGAAAAAGAGGGCAGGATAAAAGTATTATTTTAGTAATGGGAAGACAAAGTATGAGCTTGATCATAAAGACTAGTGAGCTTTATAAATACATCTTTGAACTGATCGAGGGTTTTCCCCCCTCCTCTTTTTTTAAATAAATGGTTCTTTTGAACCTGGCAGTTGTAAGGAAGTGAAACAGAACAAACTTTGAAAAGTGTGCTTGTCTGAGTCTCCTTACACCCTATCTCGCTGAGAGTACAGGTGGCCAAGCACAGAAAGTTCCTGCCAATTTCTAAAGTTACACTTTTATCCACTAAACAAGCATCCTGATCCGGGTTACCAAACAGGGCACTCAACAGGAGCCTCAAAGTGCAGATATTAAATATCACTTATTCCACAGCCTGGGCCATCCAGCTTAGTAAAGCTTGATCTAATACTATTTCGCCCTTTTCCTGTGCTCGCTGGATTTTGGGTAATGGACCTTCCCAGGAGACCACTCTCAAAAAGTGTCTTCTTGTGGAAGAGTTGATGCACATGCTTCTATTTTAAAAAGCACATGTTCAGCACATTTCGCTTTTGTGAAATGGAATACGGTTCAAGTTTGTTTCAATAAAAAAAGGGATTCTGCTGGAAGGACTTATGTCAAAGTGCAAAAGGTTTTATACACAATGAATAGATTTTTTTTTTTTTTATTTTTTTTTTCCCCCTCTTGAGGGCCAAAGAGGAGGCACTAAAATGAAATTTTTCTGCTACGATAGCAGTTGCTGTTTTACACACAGAGAATCTACAAGGCAGCTTGTTATGAATTCTCCATCCTTGTATTTATTTTGGATTAGACTGATTTAATCTAAGAGTCACATCAAGAAAGCCAGACCTTGTCTTTAATGAGAAACTTAATATGTATTCACAGTAAACACTTTAAATGTCAAAGTTTAATGGACAGTATTCAGAGGCCATTATTATAGTAACTATGCTTTTATACCAGCATGGCTGATGAGGAGTAATTCTTTTCAAGGCACTCTTTAGAAAAAAAAAAAAATCAATATAAACGCTAAATAATAAAAATAAAAAAATCCCTACAGTGCATCTGAATACAAAAGCAGGACAGCAACAAAAACCTACATAACCGGTGGATCCAAACTCAAGCCTGGTGATGACTATCAGCATGAAAAGGAGGAGGAATTGTACGAACACAGTGCAGGTATCAGCGAGCTCAACGAAGGGAGCAAATTTGTATTCAGCCTTCTCGTCCCCTGAGCCAGCATCTAAACCCACGTCAGCATCAGCCTCCCAGAGCTGGGCTCTGCGCTATCTTCCTCCTTCTCCTCCTCACCCGGAGACATTCACCACCCTCACACAGTACACAGACACAGGCATCCCCCAGGAGAAATTTCTTAATGCATACTTAAAAAATTCTGCACAGCAAAACTTAACAGAGGAACCTTTTTTTTTTTTTTTAATAAAAACTCCTACAGTCTCCCATCTTATTAACGGGAGCTTCTTCCTTATGTCTTCCAACACGCCTTCTCCAGCTCACTTTCCCGGGACGTCGGGGCAAGGCATAGCGTGGGGAGGTGCTGGGATGGAGATCTCGACCCAGCACACACACAAGAGTGCCAGGATCATTTTCACTTGAGCTCTGACTAGATCCTGATTAAAAACAGCATCTCAATCTGTTTTTCTTTTTTTTTTTTTCCTCAATAACTCCCCACACTGTCCGACCCATCTTTTGCTCAAACACATAAAAAGTTTCCTGCATTTCCACACACGCTTGATGTCCATTAATTGTATCACAGTCTGTTTGCAGACCTACTGGGGCCACGTTCATTTGCTCAACAGTGTTTAAGGAATGCACATATAGTGATTTCATAAAGAGCCTTACACATATTCCAGTATGAATATTGCTCAGTGAAGCCAAAGGTGGAAAAGCTCTGGCGTGCCTGAGTGCAGATCTGTCTTGATCTGGAAGGAATTGCTTTGTACATTAGTCACAAAATCAAAGACTGTGACGTCATGATGTTTATTGAAAAGAAGCTTGTCCAAACAGGCTCGATTTTTATTTGCAGTCGTGGATACGCCTCCCAACTTATAGATAATTTTATTTAATTGCATTTAGAATCAATTAAAACATGTCACTTATATGGAATGATGCAGCAACCAAAAGCTACTGTTTACTCATTCCCTGCACTGAGAAACTTTCCCTTTGGCAGCAGGGTTGAATTCTAAAAGGAAACGATAATTGTTACGGTCATGCATACTCAGAAACGCACCCAAATAACTCCTTCCTGAACCAGCTCAGAGAAATCAAAAACTCTGATTTACGTGGATTCAGTGTGAGGAACCGACTAACACGATGCCATGCCATTTTATCTGGACATGCAGAAACTGCAGAAATAAGGAAAAAGATAATTTCTTTACGTTACAGTAAGGAGTCACCTGAGAAAAATGAGTCATTAATGCATATTTATTTAATTTGCTGACTGACCTTTGTGTATTTGCTATTTCTGTTCAGATACACCTCTGCCCAGTCTCAGTTACCTACAGCTATTAAAGGACAATACCCTGCAAATAACCTGCAACCACGGAATTTCCAGAATTATCCTTAAACTATTTTTAGAGAACAGCAAACGATACACACGTTAATCGATTCTGACTTATTTTGCTCTGTCGCACACATTTCCCTTGTTTTGTGCCCAGCTGACAATAAAAGGATATAGTTCTTTGGCAATGAATAGTGACAGCAGTGGGGAGGCACGAAACCACTGTTGCACACGTAGGACCTGATTCTCCACTATCTAATTCTGCTGCAAATCGGAGCTGCCTCTGCTGAAGCCAACGGAGTTTGCGCCGACGCAAAGCGTGTTGGACCTGGGAAGGGATGAGGTCCACATGCTGCACGTGGAAATGAAGAAAATGCCAACCCTAGAAGTCTGCTATCGATACCCACCAGCCAGGGCAGCCACTTAAAGGGATGTGGCATTGATTATCTGTCCCGTACGTGCTCGAGCTCTCCACTCAAATTTTTCAGATAACTGCAGAAATGAACGAGCTTTCACCTGAAGCATGCCAACTAGCTAAAAAAAAAGAGAGGAAAAAAACAAAAAAGGATAACAATTCTACAATGAGGCACATTTTTGCCACCTTGTCTTTGTGAAACCTTTGAATCTGCCCAAGAAGCACTTGCCAGCCAAAGACTGACCATACCCTGAAACAGTCAGGTTTGGCCTCCTGAAAGTTATTACCCCCTTCTCGTCCTTTGGAAAGAACTATGTGGCTACTACTCTGAAATAAATTTAAAAAGCATTGATTGATCACAAATGAGAAATCTGTGAAATGCACACAACACGCAATAGCAAACAAACAAAATAAAATTTGCAACTGCATTTTAGTGTGTAGATTCAAACAGAAAGATTGTACTTGACAAAACAGCCTATGTGAGGATGCTAAGAAGAGGTGCAGTATCATCTTCAATATTACATAGCACATTAAGAGCACGCAGACAAAAATTCTCCAAATAACCTTAAAATGTTTATTAGCAGTTGTCTTCTCCAATTGTAAATTTGCATTTTTCTAATTGGTCATATTTGTCTTGATTTTGTGTTTAAGAAAAAAAAAAAAATCCAGATGTGACTGTCCTTCACCTCCCTGTTTTATTTTCTCCCAGCAAAATCCAGCTGCCCTTTGGACATCTCGGAGCCACAAGAAAGTATCCAAAGCCTGAACAGTCCTTATGCTGCTACCTCGTGCCTGGGGATCGGCCAAATGGGGTGTCCCTCGAGTCAAAAGTGGGCAGGGGTAGGTCAGCCCCTTTGCTTGCACCCACTTGCTGGGCTATTTTGAACTGCTGAGGATCAGCTACTCAGTGTGACGATGTTGTAATACGAGTTTAGATCCGTGCCTGCTGTGTCTGCTTTCTCAGGAGTCAGAAATGAAAGTAACAGGAATCTGTTTTTCTTGTATTTAATATGTTGGGTCACGTCCTTTGTTCGGTTTTAGATCACAGAGATTATAGAATTATCTGGCTCTCCAAAACTTTGAATCATTTTCTCACATGTGATATTGTTAAAATTGCTTTCTGGCCTCTTTTCAAATGGTAGCTGCTGAACGATATACACTGAATACTAAATAAAGTGAAACTTTAAATATCCTCTGCTCTGTGCTTGTACCATTCAGCCCTGGAATGTGTTAATTCTACACGTTCAGAAGACAAAAAATGCCTTTTAATTAGGTGATTATATAAAGTCAATGCCATCGTAACCTTCGAAAAGCTGGAAGAAGGAACTTTGCTGGGTGCTCCTGACACTACGAAAAGCAAGCATCACACAAACAGAAGGTGTGATAAAAGGTAGCAGAAGAAATTGGCTCCTTTCTGTTTCTAGGCTCTGTCGTTACGTGGAACGAGAAGGGGATGGAAACCTCTCAGCCCAGCTGAGATTACGCAAAGCTCGAAACAACGCGACGGAGTGAGAGGTTCCTCGCGCCGTGCCCGAAAGGAAAGTATTAAAAAACATGTATTTTCAAAGAAAGCAGGTAAGTAAAACAATTGATAATTGAGATCAATTTGCACGGATTTCCTCACGAGAACTGCCGTTCTGTCCACGGCACTGAAGATAGGTGAACAACAGTGTGGCTGTTTATTTGGGTGGTGGGTTTTTCTGGGTTTTTTTTTGTTTGTTTTCTTTTTTCTCCTTAGAATTCCATCAGAGGCGACTGGCATCTTCCTCAAAAAATAATTTATTTTTTCCATGGTTCCACATTTTGGTTGTTCTCGCTTTAGTCACAAACGGCTTGTGCAAGAAAAGTAGCCCAAAAACGCTTTTCAGCCTGGACAACTACAAACAAACCAATCCTTTTCAGCAAAACTTAAAGTTTTGAGATGCTCTAATTCACAGAGAGCTCTTCCTTTTCACAGCTGAAGACCACCAGGATACAGCTATACCGGAGTTCCTGTCCCAGCATCTTGCCAAAGGCACTGAGAAAGCTTTAGGTATATTCCTCTGGCCAAATTTTGCCCAAAAACCTCAGGCTGCCGTGTCTACAAAACTATCTGCAGTACCAAAATTGGAGCAATTTCTGATGCTCTCAGGCTTACTGCTGACGTTTGTCAGGAGGACACCAGCGAAGTAAAACATGTTTTTATGCACATGGATATAGGAAAACATGCATTGCACAGTGTTACTGCATCGGTGATGCTTGTAGCCCAACTCTTTGATGTTACATGACAATTTAAATATTTCTCTGTTTCCATTTTACTATGAGACATCCAGGCCCAGGTTTTCAAACCCAGTTCATTTAGTGCTACAAAACAAAGTAAGCAGATACCTACACCTGACTCCCAAAAGCAAGGTAGCGTTCCAGACGCCTAGGATTTGCTGAGTGGCTCATGTATGGATGGTTCAGCCATCAAGCTTTTTTTTCCTGCTTTCTCCAAAATAAATAATACAACTCAAAGCTTTGCAGTGACAAGAACCTGCAATTTCCCCCTGAAACGAAAGACCTAAACATTGAGATAGAGCAATTTATGTGTCTTAATCCATTACTGACATATACATGTATATATGACTTGTAAAATTTACTGGGTGGCTCAATTTGGTTCATTTGTTTATAAAGAAGGTAATTTTGTCTGGAAAGTTTACTACAAGAGCATCGTTGCTTTGGAAGTATTTTTATTTCTATGGGTTTTTTTACTTGTTAAAAGACTAAGCATTATCTACTAATAACATGAAGACGTAGAAAAGAAAAGGTCAATTTAATTGGAACTACTATTTCCTGGGGTTTAAAAGGAAAATGTTGAAGCTAAGATGACATTGACAAATTGCTACTATTTATTTAAATTGTGTAATGCAATCTACCAGTAGTTCTATAATCTGCATGTTTGAAGCAGTTGACCCGTCCAACTAATGCAAACAAATTAGCCTCCTGGGTACTCGCTATATCCTATAAGCCATTAAATATCATAATCCAACATCATTTAATACACAAACTCTCTCAGTTTAAGTGTTACAGTGAATATGTGTTATAAAAATTACAATATGTGGGGTCTAAGCACAGTGGAGCCCATGATTAATTTCCTCTAAAGTCCAGCACAGGTTTAAAGTTTTTAGTTTGATAGTTCCTACCACTAATATATTGTACAAATTTCATTCCAATAAGTAAATTTGTCTCTTGAAAGTGCTTGCATGCTAAATATTTCCATGAAAATTAAGGCCCTATTAAGTCCATTATACACAAGCCAGGAATAACTCAGTATTTCTCACTGATTTATAGAAATGCCAATGCAGAGACATCACAACTCATACAAATAAACTCACCTGAAGGGAACGGGGCTGAGTTTGCCTGAGTAAAATACGAACAAAACCTGGTGTAATTAGTGAAGCCTGTTCTCCATTATGAGAAATATACCAATAGAAACACAAATAATTATTATTTTATCATACTGAGAGGTCTGTTCCGGAATCGATCCGTGAGTAAAGTCAGCCTCATGCAAGAGCAAGATGCAAGAGAGAGGTCTGAGGGCTACCATGTCTTCCCCTTGATTTCACTTGCCCTTGGATCAGTCCTTAAAAGCTTGGCTAGTCAACAGAGTTTCATAAAAGCAAGGAGATTGATTTAATCATTACGTGCTACCTTTATCTATCAGGAAAGTAATAGTCCTATAACCAAAGGAAAGTCAATAGGTTATATATCACTCTCAAGCTATAAAGTCATTACAGCAGCTTATGGGACTGAGTCACACAATTAATTGTCTAAGAAAAATCTCCTGGTTGCAGTAAACAAAGTAGATTTTTAGCATATTGAAACAAGGAGGGCGATCCTTTACATGAACTTTTCTGGAAGATAGCTAAGCAACAACAGCAAAAATAACCCCACAAAACTGAATCCCCTCAAATTACCAAACTGTGTGAAAGCAGCTTTTTCCAAGCTGTTACTGAACTTTCTTCTTATAATTTATGTTGGAGGTGGAAAAAAAACCTTATAAATTTCTGATTTTAATAAAAACGGAGTGGAATCTCAGCTTTTCACAACAAAAAGAAGATGGAATCAAATACCTCCTATAGAAACTGCAAAAATGAGGAGAAAAATAAAGGTTCTGCAGAAATTTGGGAGTGCTTGCTGCTAGAGTACAGATATTAATAGTTTCACATGCCTGGTTGGGAAAAGCACAATGGATTTGAAGAGCTATCTGAAGAGACTTAATTTCAATGAATGTAACAGACAGCGAGAAGGGGCTGATCAGAGCCAAGTGCTCTGATTCAGAGCAATGACCTTCCTCCATAGAGCCATCAACAACTGCACAAGATCTTACATATAGAAAGATAGAAAATGATCTCTTTTCATTTTAAATACGAAATATTGAAAATATCGAATATCCTCGATCGATAAATTAGAGAATCAAGGAGATCTAACGGAATCCGACCACGAGACCCCACAATCCCTGCCTCCCGCTGCAGGAACTGACAAGGTGTTATGATTTTACCCATCAGAGGTGGTTGTTTTTCACTACAAAAATTACCACGTATTTTCCTTTCTCTGAGGAGTAATTAAGTGACTCATGGATGAGATCTAGAAAATCGATACTTGTCAGAGGTAAAAACAATGATCACTGGAAGAGGCAAGTTTACCGTAGGATTGTGATTTTAGTCTTTTTTCCACGTTCTTTGCCAAGTTTGGAACTGTTCTGCTTCTTAACAACCAGCTTACCGTCAGCTGCTAAATATTAATTTCTCCTGGCTTAAGACCTTTTAAGCTGAAGTTACATCCCAAGGTGATTTGAAAGGTAAGTCATTCCACCTTTCCCGAATTCTGGCTCGAAAGCACATGGTCTTTAACACAATCAATACTGGCTGGTGGCTGCATTTTCCCTTTCTATAGTGGATTGTGACGCCTCGGACCTGCGTTAAACATATTATTACCTTCAGAAATCCCAATTACTTTCCAGGTTAGTTCAACTGAAAGTTAGGATTTACAGAGAAACAAATCCGCATTAACATGAATGATAACATATGAGGTATTTTAAATGAAGAGTAATTAAAATTTAGTAGGATGATAATACGGTAATTAAATATCAATTGTTTGCGCAGGACCACTTATTGAGTTTAATAAGTATGTAAAAGATATTAATCTAGTTGTCATGCAATTACCTCATTGAGGGGGAGTGGGAATCTGCGCGTGTGTGGGAAGAACAAATCATGAAATGCAAAATTCAGTTTAAAATCTGCATTAAGGTTATGACAGAACTAAAAAAAAAAAAATATTAAAAAAAAAACAACTAATCACTCTTTCTTTTCTCCCCTCAAGCTACTGGGATATGCAGTGGGGTGAGCTGTGGGCATAAAATGTTGTAGCCAGGGGCCAAGGAGGAAACACGTACGGAGGTGACCAGCAGAACCCGAGGCTAATTGCAATAAGCCATGGCAATGCAGCCCTCCAAATGCTCAATTTTTAAGGAACATCTGGGCATTTATTGTAAGACCTCCACATAGCCAGGTATCAATCACCACACTTAACAAATGTCATTTAGCACTCTAAAGAATTATTTGCATTTTTACTTGCCACGGGCTGCCGTTGCGTTAAGTGCCCAACACAGGAGAAGGAAATCTTTGGACATTTCCATGGGATTTTACACTTTAATGAAGTCTTCTGCAAGGTTATTGTGACAATTGTACACGTACTCATCAACTTCACCCCTTCATAAATAAAAATAGACACTTTTTGTCTATCTATCATAATTTCAACCTGCCAAATTTTAAAAACAGAAGATGGGAAGGTCCCCGCATTTTTCTTATAAATTATCCATCCTTTCTGCAACAGCTTTGGAAGCAGCACCAATTTTTTCATAGCTCAAAGCAGTGATAAAATATTAACCGTATCATACGTATTTTTTTCACAGACCTGTGTGGAAAAAGGCAATATTTTTATGTTCCTGTGTTTACATAGGCATTAGAAGCAGAGAAAGGTGGTAGGAAACTTGAGTTAACTTCCCTGCTCTCCGAGGGGGATGGAGTTCACCTCTGTTAGTCCCAGCAGGAATTTGACAAGCCTGTTCACAAAAACCCACCGAAAAGAGGATCCCTCACCTTCCTAGCAGGGCTGTCTTAATGTTTAACTAGCCTTTTTATCCAAAATCTTTGCAGCAAAGCAAGCTAATTTCTTCTTTTCCTAAGCCCAAGAGGGAGAGAGAGATATTGACTTTTCTGCCGAACAAACTCAGCTCGTTCAGCCCTGGCTCCGACCTACTGCTTCTGAATCTTTCATCATTTTTGGTGCTTTTCAGAGCTCCGATTCCTGCACAGCATCCTTAAAGAACAGTGTTTAAAAATGGATGCTGCCAAACTTGCAGCGGCTCCAAGAGCCTGCCCTGCCTCCAGGCTTAGGAAAAATAGTAGGGGCATCTTGGGAAAATAAGAGAAAGTGCTTTGAAAGAAGTTACAGGGAGACAGAGCTTCTTCCATCACCTCCCTGCATCCCTTTATGGTCCTCAGGCTTAGGAGTGGAAGGGAGAGAACGGGGAGGAAAGAAGTGTTTTCTTCTTTCAAGTACAAACTATTGGACAATGAAAAAACTTAATAGGTAGTGGGAAGGGAAGGAAAGATGAGCGAGGTTAAAGACAGGGTTTGGAGAAGCTCTGTACAGAAAGTAGAGCCAAGTCAGTGTAAAGAGCCACCAGCTCCTGGGTGCTGTGCCTGTTTTAGTGGCACTGGAGCCGGGCAGCTCTGCTCAGCCTCCCGAGGGAGCTCGTTCTCAGCCTGTCCCTGTGGCCAGGCTTCAGCACATCCACCTTCTCAACCTCTTTAATTAATTAAAAAGGAGAGAATAATCAACCTAGCAGCTCTTATTCTGGTTTAGGCCATCAGAGAGAGGGTGGGAGGGGAGGCAGGAGGCAGATACATCTGAAACCAAGTTCTTTTGGTGATGCAAAGCTGCAGCAAAGCCAATAAAGGAGTAAGTCCGAACTAGTTGAGCATCGCTCTGCATCCCCACGAAGCAGCTGCAGGATATTGGTGAGTCCAACCCACAGAAACAGCAGAGATGGAGACCTTTCCAGCAGAGAAAATACTCTCTTTAAATATGAGCAGCTCTGCAGCACCGTAGGCTCAGATACGTTGATGGGTCCCACCATTTTTCGCAGATCGTACCGCTAGATATCGGGAAGACTCTGTTCCACACGTGCATCCTTATTCTCCCAGAACGACCAGTTGTTGAGAGGGGAAAAATAAAGAGTTATGTGGGGGAGAGGAAAAGCAATATGCACGGAGGCTCAGAAGCAGGCTGGCGTTTGAAGTGTCACTTTTGGTTTTTATCACCGTTTTATCACGGCTAAGGGGAAGCGCTGTGCGGCGCACGGAGCGCCGCCTGATTCAATCACGCCGTGGAAGCAGCCTTCTTCGTGCAGAGATGGAAACAAACAGGGGGGAAAGGTAGAGGCAGATGATTAAATGGACTGAAAATCCAGGCTGACACACTAGTACCAATTGAACAAAACTGGGGTCAGGGGAAAAGCTACGAGAGCACGAACGAGAGCTGAAATTATGCAGCTTAAATTCCTGCTTTTTATAATACATCACCAGCTTATGTCATCGTATCGCCTCGATTTCCCGTCTGCATTCTGCAGACTGTGGAAGCATTCCCCACTACAAATCTCTAGATTAATATTTCCATGATTTCAGGCTTATTCAGCAGCAGCATCACCACGTCTGCAGCTGTATAACAGCACATTGTTGACTCAGACCACTGGGCCAACTCTCCGAAACGATTTCTTAGGAGATGTTATGCTCTAATATCAACTAAACCTAGTTAAAGATTTCTTTTTTTTTTTTTTTTTCATTTGAAGATCACTGACCTGGTGCAAGAAAATATTTTCTCTCTGTAGGAGGCAAACCTCTTCCCTTCCTGTGACTTTCAAACCACCAAAACTTTGAAAAATTACTGCACATCTTTTCCCAATCTCTAGAGCACCCAGTTCCTTACCCAGGCAAACCCTCCCTTCATGTTTTCAAAACATAAATAAACACTATATACCTTAAAATCTCAATTTACATTTATACCTGTGTGTTTTTTACAGATTTCTCTTCCAGTCCACTGATAGCATTTATTCTTGCCGACCTCTACAAGCAACATTCTTTAGCTCACAGGGTTAAAATGAATAAAAAGTTATTTTTATCCTTGATTCTACTGTTCCTTTAATACTGAATGTGTGTGCAGAACTCGAACGCTTTCAGCAAATGAAGTCTCATTTCCAGGTTTGTCACAGAACCACAGAAAGTTCAACTTCTGACTGCTCTGACCTGTACATAGTTGCAGTACTGCAACTTAAAAGGGTTCTTCAGTCATTATGTAGATATTTAAGTCTCTAGCAACCCAGAGCTGGATGGTCCCAAGTTTTTTGTACCCCTGACGTCAAGTTTGACGTGATATTTCGTTATGATGGGAAAATTAATGACACAAAACAACATAACAAGCTATTTTGTCTACGTCACATACGCATGCTGAAAAAGAATGCAAAATGCAAACCCATCGGTCATGCGATGCAAATAGTTGGATAAGGGATATTTGAATTTAAAAAAACAGTTTATTTGCCTCCCAAAACAATCATCTTCATTACTTCAAAGAAAGTTGGAGATAGCCATAATTAAATGGCCCAAAATCCACAGTATAGCCTGTGTGTATTGATAATCCTGAGCCCACAGAGTACAGGCTGCAAACTTGCTATTTCTAAATATAAGAATCTTTTCAACTCAGCATATACAGATAAAATATTTTATACCAAAAAAAATAATGCTAAAAATACTCTGCTACAGAGATCACGTTTTCAAATGAGTATTTTTCTTAGGAGATAATATCGCATACAGATATTTTTCTTGGTCCAAACCTCATCCTTCACTGTGGTATTTTTTCCCACGCTTTGATATTGTTTACCACGGTAAAACATTAGGCCACCAATGAAATAAAGGGATGAAATGAGAGAGACCTCCATTAAGAACCATAAATGAAGTAATTCATTGTGAAAAAGAGACATAGAAATTCTGCAGGTGGATGATTCGGAAAGGATGACCAAATCTTTCCTCACCAAAGACTACAGTGATCCTTAACAAAAGCTTTTTTCCAACGTGCTGTCCTCAGGCTGTTCATTGAGCTGCACCTCTGTCAAAACCACACAGGCTGGTAGAGAGGCTGGTGTCACAGCAGCTGGAAAGGACAACCACCATCTGGTGGCCAGGGACAGCTCAGCAAGCTCTGGCACGAGCTTGAAGAACTTGAAAAGCTCATGACAATGACCTTGAGCCACGTCAGAGCAAGATGTAAGGAAGAAGATATCCTCAACTCAAAGGTACCTTCAACTCAAAGGCACCTTTGCTAGAGAAGGCTCTCTGTTGTCTGTTAATCTGAAGCCTTTTTAACTTTAATACCCACTGGAGGACAAAAACATCTGTGTGCAACAGCAGTTACCCAGCATCTTGACAGAGGAGAAGCAGGACTCTCCCCAGTCCATCAGGGTGTGTTAGGCTCTCACTGTGTACCAACAGAAATATAACCCTCTTTGTGCCTGTACGTGCCAAATTTGACAGAGAAGGTCCACATTCTTGGAATGCAGCTGTGCTTAGACATTCTGAGCAGAAAACACAGTACCCTCTTAATTTGAACTATGTGTACCACCACTCCCATCATGCTGAACATACCCCTGGAGAAGTGGATCCAGCTCACTACTTGTGTTATTCCTCCAGCAACTTATTTCCAAAGTGAAGCAGTAAAATAACTATGAGAAAAAGTACAGATGCTGTTGATTTTTCACTTTTGAAACCAAGCACTCCTGTAACCAGCTGCACCACCTCAGAGCCTGGGCATTGCTTAAATTGAGGTTAAGATCAGGCAAGCCGTGCCTGCTTGTGATTAGAAGGTGGCAGAGAGGCAGGGCTCTACTCGACAGGCTATTTCGATAGTGAGGATTTAGGCACGCTGTAAAATCAAGGACAGAAGAACTGCAAAGGAGTAAATTCCAAGGTTTGAAGCACAAATTTTCGCTGGACTTAAAAATCAAGGAGATTGGATCAATTCATGGATATAGTACATCTGAAAGAACCAAACTTCAGTGAAGCACCCGGGCTGTCAGAATACAAGACCAGCTGGAAAGACCATTACTTGGTCAAGGCATCACCATCTTTGAACTTTGGAAAGGTCCTTCCTTTCTGTTGGAATTTCCTGGTATAATAATAACATTTAAAAAAAAAATCTTAAAAATAAAAAAGCTTCCAGGAAAGCAAATTAAGACTTGTGGTCATTTTCTATTACAGTACCTCTTCTTCCCTGAGTCTCTACCCACACAGCTTTTTATATAAAATATTATTCTTGGAATGCTCTGATATGGTCATTACGGCTTCCTGTTGGGTCATAACAAAAATAACATTCTTAGAAATAAAATTTGAGGGCTCACAGCGTTCCCTGGATGGACATTGCTAGAAGATGGGCTGGCAGACACAGTCTGGTGAGGGACTTGCTGTGGGCTCCCCCTCGGCTGGAGGGCTGGGGCAGGACACCACGGAGCCATGGTGGAGGGCTGGGGACCGTATGGCTTCTCCAGCTGTTCCCAGCTGTTGCAACCCCCTTTAGGTCATTCCTAAGCTTCTAACTGTCAAAGATAGAAGCTGACAGCTACCCACCAGGTCGGCTAATCTTTCCTTTATTCACATCTCGAAAATATATAACAAAGATACTCCAAAATTAAAAGAGGGTCTGATCCTGCTTCGATAATAGCAGCAGATGGACTGAGGCTACAGTGCTTCGATATATTCATTATTTAGGCCATTAATTTCCTTTTCTCTGAAAACATCTGGCTTCTAATGCTCAGGGAGGAAAACAACATGATCCCAAACTAGTTTTAACTACAGGTTCATCTTCTATGAGAGCAGGCTAAATTTACAAATGAGTAGAAAGAGACAGAAGTTTATTTACAGTTTTAGAGGATGGAAAGAGATATACACTCTTTGTACAACATGTTGTAGATGATTTTTGTAAGGGAAGCTCACTGGATATGGTTTTCTAATTGCTTCGTGTAAAACCCGTGGGAGGAGCTGCTTCTTTTTCTTTCCTCAGGTCTTTAGCAAGAGCAGAGCTGTACCAGTAACTAACGCTTTGGAGAATCCCACGCGGTGGGCTCAGAGCATCACCGGTCCCCACCGGTCCTCTCCCCAAAAGACTCCAGCACCAACAGGGATTCACACGTGCTCCTGCTTCCCTCAGACCGTTCTCCACAGCATCAAACACGTTCCTTATAAAACTAGCAACATCTGCTCAAATGTAGGTTTTGAAAAAGAGACTTTTATAAAGATTACTGCTGAGAGAACAGTGTTGGGAAGAAGTATTTCATACATCAGGGAAGACAAATCCCAACTAATGAAACAGGGAGGTAGGGCATAATAGCCTTGAAATTAAACAATATTTTTTTATTACTAATAAGTAATTATTAGTAATTATTAGTATTTTTATTACTACTAAGTAATCTCGAATGAAACACTATTAGAAGACAGTGAAAACAACTCTTTTCTGACACAAGATCTAAGTAATTGGCTTATAGTAGTGAACTGCCCCATGTGAAAAGGAACACTAAAGTTTTAGTTGTTTAACAGACTAACAATCCCAGGGAGGAGCTATTAACCTATTTCCAGATTATTATGATTTTTTCTTAAACTCTCCAAGTGGCATAGTCCCAAGTAGGAAAGACAGGAAGAGAAATCTGGTGGAATTACAAAACGAGAAAAATCCATTGCCTCCAGTTCTTCACCTCCCTCAGTTGCCCAACTGGTCAGAAGCACATACCAAGTTTTCCTGCGCTTTCATGTCAAGACAAGCTTTCTACAAATTGCGTTGACTTTTTACCTCTCAAATGAGAGGCGGTGCACAGGTCTGTAGAAAAGTCTCAATTTCAGAGCCAGCACGTGCTTTTGCCACACACAGTCATAGTTTGAGAGATAGAAATGAGTCATCGAAGAGAGGTTCCATCTCAATCTATTGAAGAGAGGTTCCATCTCAATCTATTGAAGAGAGGTTCCATCTCAATCTATTGAAGAGAGGTTCCATCTCAATCTATTGAAGAGAGGTTCCATCTCAATCTATTGAAGAGAGGTTCCATCTCAATCTATTGAAGAGAGGTTCCATCTCAATCTATTGAAGAGAGGTTCCATCTCAATCTATTGAAGAGAGGTTCCATCTCAATCTATTGAAGAGAGGTTCCATCTCAATCTATTGAAGAGAGGTTCCATCTCAATCTATTGAAGAGAGGTTCCATCTCAATCTATTGAAGAGAGGTTCCATCTCAATCTATTGAAGAGAGGTTCCATCTCAATCTATTGAAGAGAGGTTCCATCTCAAACCATACACTCAGTGTAGGGGACTTGGGGAGTCAGATCCGACAGCCAGACTGACTTATGAATCATCTTCCCAAGGACCCACAAGGTTTGGAGAGTAGGACTGACAAAGTTTTAACCAAAAAAATGAATCACTTCTTTAGATTCCTTTTTTGTAACCTTTTAATCTATTTTTTATTTTACTATTTATTAAATAAAATATTCCAGATAAGCAAAATCATAGTTTCAACCCATCTTTTTGCAGCAAATCATCCTCTTTCCACATCTGAAGGCTTTCCAACATGGAATATGAAAAGGTTGTCAAGTGTTTGTAGTGACAGATGAGTTTATTTTTAAGCTGCTCGCAAAATGAGATAACTTCACTAGTCCATAAAATAATTATTACTGTAAAAAGGCAGATTACACCTAAGCAAGATTTCAAAGGTTAGATTATACTCTTCAGAAGAAAATACTACTTTAAATCTGAAGCTTTTCTTCAGCTACAGCATTACCCCAACATTGATTTTAGCCTAAATAAGAACAGAAGTTTTTAGTAGCTTCCTACCTAATACATTTTCCCTTTAAATAAGTGGAAATTAAATTCTTCATGACAAACTGGGAGAACACAGACTGGATTATGATGTCCTGCTAGAAAGCAGAGATGAGGGAGAACTTTAAGAGCACCTCACTTCTGCGGTGGTAGCCTTTAAAATCTCTCATAAAAGATCTAACTTAAGAATTACCAGCTGCCAACTAGGTTACTCCTCACCAGAAACCTGACATCATCAGAATTCAGCTGTAATTTGGACAAAGACAACCCTCCAACAGTTTACTGTATAGCCATAAAATAGCCAACAAGGCTGCACTAATCAAACTGCAGAGCATCTTTCATTAGATGACTATCTCTGCATGAATAATGCACTATTACATGTTTAGGTTTAATTAAATGTAATACATAAAATTTTCTTGTAATGAATATAGGTATCCATACGCCTCTATTGTACTTGACTTCAATAATTCATCCATTTTTCTCACATCCACTCATTCAGACAATTTATCATGTTGCCAGACTGCTAGTGTAAGTCATTCATGGAAAAAGTTTTGATAGTAATTTGTAGGCTGACTAGGATTATAATGTTGTCACTGTAGATGTTCAACTCTTTCATAAACTTGTATTGAACACCGTAATCTGAATGGATAACTACATTTAGAAGGAAAAACAAAGGGCATCCTGACATGATGAAAGGATTTTAGGAGGATTTAGCCTTGGATTCTCTGACTTCTCATGTCATTAAGATTGCCCTGCATGATGAAAATCCTACTTCTTTTCTTTCACCCCTTCCCAAAACAGTGTTTTTTTTTCCTTCTACTGTTTTTTTTATGGTGCATAGCCCATGCCAATGGGTTCTACACCTTTTCAGTCTCTGGGTATTTGGAGATTAGGCAACTCTCAGATTCCTGAGCCTGAAAACTCTCCAGAAGAGCTTTTTTCCCCTCCTTTCACAAGAGTTACCTATTGCAGCAGAACAGTTCCCTACATCTGTGTGCTCCTCACACTTTGTACACCTTCCCTCCTGCTCCGTTTCGGGA
Organism: Tauraco erythrolophus; assembly: GCF_009769465.1. Taxonomy (NCBI): domain Eukaryota; kingdom Metazoa; phylum Chordata; class Aves; order Musophagiformes; family Musophagidae; genus Tauraco; species Tauraco erythrolophus. The sequence goes on from NC_141477.1 coordinate 2,286,327, forward strand.
GCCCAGCTGCAGGCACGGGTCTGACCTGCTCAAGCTCCCACCCCAACCTGATTTCTGCCAAGCCAGGAGAATTACACTTCTCCCCTTCTACTCCGCATGCCAGCGTCTGCAGATCTGATCTCACTCTGTAAATAGATTATATCCAATATTTATAAAAAGATTAAGCTAATCTGACATTTAATTAATGGAAACGGCAATGTTTGACTTTTTATTTTAATAAGCAACACCCTTTGTTCCCACAGAAATCATTACTAGCGGTATGTTAAAAAAAAAGCCAGAAAGATTTAACAAAAGGTTCCATTAAATTAGAGAGCAATAAACAAACACAGCCAATTTATGCATCGGAGTCATTAAACGTGCATCCTCTCCAACACTTTCTTCACGGATAGCACTTAGGTCTGCTACGATTGATCTGCAGGGAGCAGTTACCTTAATTATAAAATGAAACACCTCTGCTAATGCAGTCTTGGAGCCTTGTTAGTTTACACCCCAGACATGTGGCTCGGAATGGGCTCCAAATGCTAATGCCAGTAAAGGCAGACGTCGTCGGTCTCGGATGCGCCGCGCTTGGCAGCCCGTGACCGTGCTGCCTACCAGGCACCCTTGGTTTTTTTCCCTTCCCTCTTGCCCTTGGGGTGGAGATAAAACTCAAGAACTCTTTGGTCCAGCTCAGCGTGCACTTCTGAATAGTTCAATCATGGGCAGCCCCTCGTAGGAGAAGGCTTTTTATCCGATTATCTGCCCGCGTTGTTAGGGCTCGTGCCTAGATGTGATGAGCCTTGCAGGAAAAATTAAAGAAGATGTAAACAGTAAATGCAGACGTTTTGCAACATAGCTAAAAATAAATTGCACTACAGGCAATTATGCAAGTTTTACTGGATACATTAAAAAGACATTAAATGCACAGCTGTTTTAAGTGTCTTTTAAGCTGATAAATTAACTGTCTAATAAATTGTAAGATTTGTCAGCTAATAATGCTATTTTATCTGCTTTAACATATGCCTTCCTAGTTCATGAAGCATTATTGTAAGTGCCAAAAGGAGATAATGTGCATTTTACAGTGTTATGTCTTAAGTGGAATGGATCATTGGCCATGAAGAAGTGTGTTAATAAATCTCCTAGGCTTTGTTAATTGCACTCAATGAAGTGTCACTGTTAAAACACAAAAGATGTGATAGAGAAAGCTGAACATAATGTCTTTCAGTTTTACAATTAACAGTTCACTAGGCAAATCGACCAAAAAGACCATAATTTGTTGAAGCCTTATTAACTTACATTTTCCTAGTCAAGGTCATAATTGTGAATGGCTTAAAGCTATCTTTTAATGCTCATCAAGAAGAGTAACCTTGCTAGAGAGAATAAACTTTTCCATCTCTCAGTAGCACTTACCACTTGCTTTGCAGGTGGAAGACAAATAAAGCTGAACTTTGGTATGCAGCCATCTCCTAGTCACTCCCCACCCATAAATGCCACTCAAAAGGTGGGAAATACGACTTTAAACATCTTTTCTCTACTGCAAATAAAGTGCAAAAAACAGAAAAAAGAATTTTGAATAATTATGTGGGCCCATCAGAGCTAATGCAGTGCAGAGGAGAACTAGTCATCGAGATTTGAGGTTTGGGGTTCTTTTTTTTTCCCACTCTCCCTTGGAAACTGAACTCAATGCAGAAGAGAAAACAAACAACCCAACACACTCAGCAAACAATTCTCAAAATCAAATACAATCACTAAATACCCTTCACAAAGAAGAACTATTTCCATAATTCTTATTAAATATTGATTATTGAACGTATTAACACTTCACAACATCTCAGCAGATTAGCACTACTGGGCTTTGTTGCAAAATCTTCCTACTTAAGACCATTTTGTGATAATGTAAAGTATTTTCTCCAGCAGGGTAATCAGAGTAAATACCGATAATGTTGAATTGGCACACATGAATACAGATACATGATCATCATCTCACTAATCTTCATGAAGTAATGAAAGCACATCATCGAAGAATAATGACCGAGTGTTAATTCAAGTCTGTAATTTCTTCCTAAAAACCTCAAAATGCAGAATACAACGATTTCATGGAAATCATCACGTATTTAAATCCCAGACTACAAATGCCATCGCTTGCCATTAACATGACCATTGCATTGTGCTGTACTACTTTAAACGTGTTCAGCACTGGCTGTTTGATTTGCCTGATAACAGTTGTAATACTCCTCTGTGATGCACACAAGATGATAGAATATATATAAAATACATATTAATAAATCGTTCTGCAAGCATTACAAATAACGAAAGGCACCCAGCTTTGCTGTTACTAGGTTACAGGAGATGCCACCCTGAACCACACAGTCAACCCGCTCATGCTTCTTCAAGTCTGACAGAGCACATTGATTGCCCGTGCCTGGATAAAAGAAGGATGCTCCCAACTCCAGGACCAGGCTCCTTGCTGCAAGGTGGACCTTGCAGATAGGTGGAGGAAGAAGGTAGAAACTGGAGGAACAGGACAGGTGATGCTGGCACCCAGAGCACCAGGATGAGGATGAGTGCTGGTGGGTCCGCGTCCCATCTCCATCAGCAGAGCAGGAGATGTTGCAAACCCACTCATGGGTGCAACAGGGAGAGGATGATGGGTGGTTTAGGGCTTGTTTTCCAGCTAGGGGTGCATCCACACCTCAGCTTCACGCAGCACTGGGCACAACACCTGCACATGCTGTCACTCTACTTGTCCATTTTAATATTAAGGACAATAATGTTTACCCTTTTTCCTTGAGACGCAAGGAGGTTGAATCAATATCTGCCAGGGACTCAAGGTTCCTGGGTGCCAGGGACTGTCCAAAACACACAGCACTACTGCTAACAAACAGCAGCCTTAAACACCACCTGCCGACAACCTGGGAATGTTTTTTTTCACATTTTTAACAAAGTTGTTTCAAATTTGTTCAAATTCCTAAATCTTTTTTATGAAAGCAGAAGCAGGAGAGTCACAGGTCTCAAATCTAGTCCCTGGGCATCAAGATGAAACATGTCTAAAAAAAAGGCAGTTTGGGATCATTCTGAAAGACTGCACACGCACAAATCTTACAGGAAAAAAAGTTACTATCAGAATCAGAGAACCATTTGGGTTGAAAAGGACTTTAAAGATCATCTAGTTCCAACCCCTCTGCCACAGGTAGGGACACCTTCCACTAGACGAGGATGCTCAAAGATGACAGAGAGAACTCCTTCCTTTCCCATAAGGCTGCCTTTAGTGACAGGGTTGTTTGAACACCCATCAGTGTATGTGCATATTAGAAAACATCCACCAAAAATCAGTATTTTCAACTAATAACTGGGAACACACCCCCTAGAAACCTTTCCAGAGGAACTCATCCAACCAGAAAAGGCAGAATGAACACATCATTTAGGTTCAAGCAAAGCAACCTGTGCTTCAAACTCCATAGTAAGGGGACCAAAGTCAGCCTCTTAAAAACTGTGCCATGAATAGTTTTGCATAGTGCATAATTTTCTAACAGTTGATAGAATCAGTGCAAGAATTGAGCTAAAAATTGAAAACAGTATCTGGTATAAATACAGATATGCACATACACACGTAGACCTAAATATAAATGTACACATATAAATTGATATGTATTTTTTTCCAGTTATGACAAATTCTGTGTAGCATTGGGCAAGTAATTAAATTTCTCTTTACAATGTTTCCCCTCTCTGTAGTGTGTATCACAATCTTTATCTGGTTTTATCAGTTGAGAACAAATACTTTAGGACAGAGGTGCTCATTGATGAGAAGCTCACCATGAGCCGGCAGCATGTGCTGGCAGCCCAGAAAGCCAACCGTGTCCTGGGCTGCATCCAGAGCAGCGTGGCCAGCAGGTCCAGGGAGGGGATTAAGCCCCTCTGCTCTCGTGAGACTCCACCTGGAGTGCTGTTTTCAGCTCTGGAGTCCCCAACACAAGAAGGACATGGAGCTGCTGGAGCGGGTCCAGAGGAGGCCATGAAGATGATGCGAGGGCTGGAGCACCTCTGCTATGGAGACAGGGTAAGAGAGTTGGGGCTGTTCAGCCTGGAGAAGAGAAGACAACAGGATGACCTTATAGCAGCCTGCCAGTACTACAGGGGGCAGGTAATTACTCCCGTGCTGTGATGAGTAGGATTAGGGTCTCAGCTATAGTAATGTTAGGAGATACTTAACTTGCACAGGATGTTTGATAATGATCTCTGATTTTAATCTTATAATCTATAATGATAATGTATTCTTTTGCTATTATATGCTGGCCCTACAGAAAGAAGAGTGGCCACAAACTTAGAGTTATGGGAAGATGACAGGATCACCATTCTCTGAGGCTTCCTCTAAAAAGAAGAAAAGAAAAACCCACCCTCTCCTCTAGAACAAACAGCTGTCCTGGAACCCGATCTGAAACCAACAGGTGATCTGGAACCCAATCTAGAACCAACAAGTGATCCAGAACTTGAGCTAGAACCTGATCTAGAACCAACAAGTGATCGAGAATGTGCTTTAGAACCTGCTCTAGAACCGAGTAGTTAGCTAGGCCGCAGTCCAAAACAAAACAGTCATCATCTTGAACATGAAAGTGAGTACATAACAATAACGAAACAGTAAGCACATTGAATCTCAAACTAGTTAAATAACAACCAGGAATCAAACCAAAGCCCAATGTAGAAGCAATAAGTGACCTGGAACCTGATCTAGAACCAACAAGTGATCTAGAACTTGATCTGGAACCATGAACCAAGCTAGAGCCCTCTCACTACTGAACACCAATTCCACAATTCATCCCTGATCTTGAGAACAACTGCACCAACACCACCCCAGATGAAAATCAGACTCCAACACATCTGGACCCAGACCCTAGGGCCCCAGGTCAACAGCAAGGACATTTCTTTCTCCTTTTCAAGCAAAGGGGTTGGAAAACAAGCAGATGAATGCTGATATTGTCTGCCACAAAAGTAAGGAGCACCACCCCAACATTGATGGAAACTACTTCAACAGGAAATATCTGCAGGTTATAGAAAACTGGATAAAGGCTAAAGGTTCTGTATTCCTCAGGTGAACAACTCCACCAAGTATTTAGCTACATTTATAAATAATTAGAACCAACGTGACTTGGAGCTAGAATTCTAAGTCTGGGGTTTTTTGATATGTTAGAGCAAGTTTCATTTTATCCTCAAGACACGGTCTGGTAACTCTTGAGTCTCTACTTTCCCAGAGTAGTTAGGAAAACATTGTTTGGATTAGGCATCCTGCAATACCATCAGCCAGATCATCAGGCCGATTTACAAGATTATTCTTGATTTTCCTTGGGAAGTTCAATATTTCTATAAAATTTTCATTTAGTCATAAGATAATGTTTATTCAGTTGCACTCTTGGGGCATTTCATAAGTATCACAAATTTCACACTATACTGAGAAAAAGGTAACAGTATCAAAAAGTCTGAGCACGAACAACGTATTCTTCATATTCAAATACCAGCAGATGATTGCACATCATTAATTAGGGGGGATTGCCAGGAAATGTCAAAACCAACTTTTGAAACCAAATCGATGTTTTTACCAAATAATATTTTGTTAAATAGAAACACGCTAATGTCTCATGTAGCTAAACACATTCAGAATTTTTCACTTTCTACCAGGTATGCAGGTACAGTCATGAAATAACATCCTCAACAATGCACTCAGTTTCAGACACTTACAGAGCACAAATTTATGACAAAAAAAAGCTTTTGTTTTGAAATTAATTCATGTTTTTACTAAAGTTAGGCTTTTCAACCAAATAAAGGAAATGGAATATTTTCTATTAGCTCTCTAAACATTTTTGTAATGTTTCTTTCTCTCTTCTCAGTCACTTAATCCCATGCTTACATGGGGTTGGATAACTTTCCTCATGGTATTTACTGCAGAAAGTCCAAATTCACAGCTGACATCACAGAGTAATCGACACAGCAGCATGCATGAGAACATAAAAATGCCAGGTGCATTCCAAAGAATCCGTGCTTCCACTGGATGATAGTGCGTGCCAGGGCACATGCCAACAATTAGAAAGACTCAACTTCTGCAAAATATTAACGCTGCATTGGTATGAAAATGCAACAAACTAAAGAAGCTTCAAGAACAGAAATCAAATCCTTGTGGCATTAAACCACAGTTTTTGCCTTAAAAAAAAAGCCAAAAAACAAGCCACCACCATATATACATAAAATCAGCATCCAAATCCAGTTCCTTTTTTCTTTTTTTAAGAGAATCAATAGGCACAAAATGGCCTTTCCAGCTAGGACAGAGTGCCGAATCCTTGAGGATTGCTTTCTGAGGATTCCTTTCCAGTTTTGATATAACATATTTATGATGATTCAATTTGATGAAAGAGAGTCTATCACTATTCACAGATTGTTAGTATGAAACTGGATGAGGGCAGCTGGGTTTGCCACAGTGAATTGAGATCCCTTTAAATCTCAAATACAAATCGATGCTTTGAGAATTACAATGGGAAGGTCTCAGCCCTCCTGCATTGATCTGAGCCCCACAAATAGGCTTTCAAAAGACACACAGCACAAGTTTTGCAGAACTCAGCTAACAAATCTACTAGGAAACACATAATAATTCACCTCCCTGGTCCCAAAACATTTATCTTGAGCAGCATGATTTCCTAAGATGACAATAAATTACTATTCTTTAGGTCAAAAGATGGTTGTATGACTAGACAAATAGTACAGCACACTAAAAAAAGACCCTGGAAACTCCACTTGAGTGGAAAGGTCCCTGTGACCACCTGGGAACGAAGCTGGTTCCATGTCTTCAGAGATGCCTCTACAAGAGCAAACAAAGCAAATTTCAAGGTATTCTGCTCTGCTTTTTTTTTTTCTTTCTTTCTTCCTTAAGTTGGCTACAACAGTTCTTAAATCACCTTGAATTTAATTTCTCTAAGCCACGTTTAAGGAGAATTACCATCTGTCACAGTTGGTTAATCAGAATCAGTGTGCTACAACTCATTCACCTTTTATTAAAACAATAAGCCTTGAGTTACTAAATTTTCTGGGATCTTTTCCATGAGGACACAAGCCATGCATATCCCATAGGAGCTACTGACACCACACAAAAGTTAACTAACCTATAAACAAGCACACGGATGCTGGTTTAGATAATGTTGCCACATCAATTTTGTTACTATATGCCTATCCCAGTGGGTTATTTTTTATTTAGTCTCTTGTGAAGCTCGGAAAACTTCAACGCACGATTCAGATAAACGGCCAACCCATAAAGACAAGGAACTTTTAGAAAGTGGAGTCACAATAACAATATCGAGATTGTAAAAATAAATGCTCTGCCAGCATTTGGGAAACAAACACTGGAGAAAAAGCAGTAAAAAAAAAGCTACTGGATGAGTGCACGTGAATCCGGAGCAACTTGAGCAGTGGCTTAACCAAGCATGGCTAAAGCTGGAACACTAGCGGGAAAAGAAATGGCAATTTTCTCAAAACTGTGAACAAAAGACCTGAACACCAGCAAAAAAGCGATGAATCCTCTTCATTCACGGAAACCAGCTAAGTGGTAACAAATCGTTGAGTTTCCAGTTGGAGACAATCGGCCAGGAATAATTATGCAAGATGCTGAAGGCTGGTTTAACCCTTTCTTCCCCCCATTCCTGCGAGGCATCGGGAGGCAGAGCGGTAACGAGCGATGCACGCTGGGACCCACGCCACGTTCCAACCAATTTGCTGTCTCCCAGAGAAGTCCATCCTGCTGAGAGAGCAGGTTCCCAGAGATAAAAGATGGGATCTCAAAACAAATTAAGGCTACGTGAAGCATGCCTGCGCTTCACTGGAGTAAATTCTGCAGAGCTTGCCTGTTGGCGGGGTGAGCTGTTATGACTTGAGCAGATACCAATCTGAGATCTATTAAACAAAAAAGCTGAAGTTACTTAACCAAGCTCTGTTTGTTGGAAGGAACAACATGGATGTAGTCTTTTCGTCCTCTAACATTTCAATCCTTCATTATTTAATTTAATAACAATTTTGTGGGCAATTTAGTTGGTAGGCAGAACAATTGATAAAGAGGAGAAAGTACTGTTTTACTTGGAGATGACGAAGGTCGTTTGTAAAATCTTTTGTTACAGATCATTATACTAAAGCATTGGGAGGTATTCTACCAGTGTTTTGAGGAACCGTTAGGTTTCACATTTAAAATGTTATTTTATCAGTTTCTAATAAACGTTTAGCAAGAAGTACAGATAACAAGAATTTATTTTAAGAGCTGTATTTTCTGAGTCATTTTGTTTACGAGCCGATTGTTTCGCATGCATCTGTTTGAAAGCACATTTTGTTTTGATCCATCCTTCTCAGGATTGCAGATAGGAAGAAACACCAAAATTATTTGCAAATGAGAATCATCATCTTCGCATTCAGAGACTGTGGAGCAGGCAGAACAGAAATTGCTAATCTTAACAGAAATTGCTCAGCATAGGCATGTAATTAAATCTCTCACTGAAAGAAGAAAACCCATAGTCTTACTATTTGAAACATGAGATACCTGAGCTTAAAATTTTGGCCAAAAGCTATATAAAGTCAGACCTCTTTTCTCTATCATGGCATTGGCATGGAATTTAGAGCTGCAGTGTTTCTGAAGGCTTTGTTTTATTTCTTTTACTTATTTCTTTCTCTTTCCTAAGGGTGATGACTGCCTTCCAACGTAACTCAGGCACTTGCTTCTCAAACTCTGGTAGACTCGTTTGCTCTTGGATTGAAAAATAGTCTATAAATCAATCATTGGTGCATTATTACGCTGAGTGTAATAATATAGTACTTCCAAGTTAGTTATAATAATGTTATAACATAATTATAATATATTAAGAATATGTCGTGTAATAATATAATAATAAGCCCTGTTCTTCCAAACCCCACTTCTGGCAGCATTACTTTCTTATCACCCTGCAGTACACAAGTGGGTGTTATTCACACCTTCAATTCATACAGGTGATTTATTAGCAGATATACTGAAATGTACTTGCCAAGGGAGGATGGTGAATTTACTTTTTCCTGATTATGGCCCATTCTGTAACAGCTCAGGAAATGTTTTTCTCTTCCCTTAAACACACATTCAGAGGATAAACAACCCAAAGGAGTGAAATCAGTCAGATAAAAAAAAGTCCATGAAGATTTCCACCAGATTACATATACATTTCGGTAGCAAATAAAACAGGCTTCAAGAATCAGCAAAAGAAGAATGCACAAATTTTGGGGGAGATTTGGCTATTAGTCTACTCAGAACGCAGGACAAGACTCCTGCAGGTGCCTGTGCAGCAAAGTGAAGCCTACACCCAGGCTGCCTGCAGGAATGTGCCCACAGTGATGGATTGGGAAGACTTTGAGCTGGGGACACCTCGCTGAAGGGTCAGTAGACCAAGCAAAGGCATTTTCTTGCCACATCTTGGGAAACAGCCTGTTACATCTGTCCTCCTCCTCTTTTTCAAGCCATAGACCTGGCATTTACACACACGTGTACATCAAACTTGCCCCATTTCAGGAATTCTGTTTATTAATAGAGACTAGCAACAGCAGAAAAAATTTAGACCAATCTTTTTATTGAGCTTAACCAATTCTTAATCCTTCCTGCAGGATTTATATTCACTATCCTCTGTGAATCTCACCACAAAAGTCAAATCTGCCTCCTTTACCCTGGGTGGATCAGTGCACCTACTCTCTCATCCTGTTCTCAGTTTTTATCCAAATCTAACATCTTTTGAAGCCAATAGCATTTTGGTCTAAGATGCAAATTAGATGCAGATATTGGCATCATCTTTCTTTTTATGCTAGTTAAAAATAATAACCAAGTGCCACCTTCACATGGACTGTTTAAAGAACCATGGCGGGGGGTTTCACGGGCGATTTTTTGATTCCTTATTCACTCCACCAAAGCCAGATTTCTGTTACAATACCAGGAGCAAAGAAAGAGCTACACTAAATCACCTGCTTGGTTGCAATCTCCCTCAGAACTTTATTTCCTCAGAGAATAAGAACGTTTTATAACAGCACAAAACCTCATATATGGACACTGGTAAACATAATCCTGGAAAACTCACATCAAACCCTCTATCAGCCTCCACAGGTAGTAGCAGCAGCACACTTAGAAGAAGAACTCAGGTGTAAACAACAATTCTTGACCCTTGGGTCTAAGCAGATGAGCAACATCAACCCATCAATCACTCCAAATTGTTGTCATCTTCTACTCATAGGCTTGCCATAAATCCCCACCGAATTTGACGCAGCTGTGCTGCTGGAAATGCAAATCTGGAGCAACTGCAGCCCCAAACCTGACCCACTCCTCCACTGCCAGCCTGCTCGCTCAGCCCCTTCGCCCAAGATAATCTCATTTAAATAGACCATTGCAGAGGGTTAACGCAGCTCTTGTTACCTTCTGTGGGAATTCCAGCCCCAAAGTGTTTATAAGCTTAAAAAACAGAAGGCAAACAAGCCTAACATTCAAAACAGAGCTTGTAGCAGACAGCAGGATTTACCATGGGTATTAAGAAGATTGTGGTGTGCATATGCTAACGCCGCCGCACGCAGCGAGCGTGCAGCCCCTGCTAACCCTGCAGCACCGCAGAGCTGGAAACTGCAGCTCCCTTTGCTTCTTTTTTAGCAGCCGTCGTGCAAGAAGAATTGCAAGTTCCTAAAAATATATGTGTGTGTGCATATATATCTTTTTTTTCTATATTAGGTTGACATCTCTGTGTCAGAGATAAACCTCCCGCTCCCCAGATGCTACACGCGCTGCGGAGGGGGAAGGTGGCAGAGCGCCAGCTGGATCTCTTGTCCTGACAACATATTTTTGCAGATTATGCAAAACTGGCAACATTTAGCTTTAGAGGAACATCACAGCTGTTCCCCTTACCCTGTCAATCCCAGTCTCAAACTTGCAACAGGTTTCATTTAGGAAAGGCCTCAGGTGCTCCAAAACGGTGCCTTCTACGTACACGGCCGTGTACAAGCAACATGAGAAGTTTAACAGCAACCCTTCAAGAGTTGCACCAGCTCTATCAGCCAATGGAGATAACACAGGCTGCCAGTGAAGGGACCAGCACAAAAAAAAAAATTATTTTTGTCATCACTTTAGGTGCCTGTGTCAGGTTTGCTTCTTGATGAATTATACAAAAAACACAGCATCAGGCAAGCTTCCTTCATTCATACTTGTGCAAAGGGATCACTCAAAACCCAGAAGGCTCCTGCTTCAACCCAGAGGCTGAGGTCAAGGAGTCCTTTGACCACAGAGGCACCTCCTTGGCTCTGACCAAGCTGAGCGAGACTCTCGAAGGGCACGGGACCTCTCTGGGGAGAGCAACCAGGCTGAAAAGCCTATTAAGGGACAGGGAAAAATCAACGAAGCACATTTAAGAGGACATATTAATTTTGAAACAGGCACTGCACTTGATAGCGTACCAAGTGTTATAAAGTTCCAGTCACCCATAACCCGTAAACTCTTTGGTTCATGGCTCATTTTGGACAAAGCACCTTCACATGATGCTAAAAACGGATTTTCGCCCATCAGTGGGACACTAATCTGCTTGTTAATGCATTACTCCTATCAGTAGCACATGACGATTTTTCTAACGTTTCTAAAGGCCCATATGGGAAAAATTACATGTGAAAAACTTGAATATTAAGCACATAAAATTAAACATGATGGGTTGCCGATCCGGCAACTAAACCCCACGCAGCTCTCCCACTCCAGTAAAACGGAGAGGAGAAAAGTGTAATAAAAGAGCTGAGGGTCGAGCCAGGAACAGAGGAGCACCCACCAACCACGGTCCCGGGCAAAAGAGGCTGTTTTCTTAAAGCAAAACTATTTAATAACAGTTACCTAGAAAGACAAAAGCAAACAAAACCAAAGCCAGATCTTAAAAGGATAACAAGAAAACAAGGCCAGATCTTAAGAACAACACCACTCCTCCCCTTTGCCTCTTCTTCCCGGCTCTACCTCCTCCCCCAGCGGCGCAGGGGGCAGGGAATGGGGGAGTGCAGGTCAGTTCATCCCATATTGTTACTGCCGCTTCCCATAAAGGAGAAGGAGTCCTTACACCATTGTGCCTTGCTCCAGTGGATCCCCTACTTACGGCGAAAGCGTGAGGTCCTGCCCGCTAAGAGGCAAATCCTTACCCCATCGGATTGCCCCAAGTGCGGGCTTTACCAGCCCTGGGCTTTTAAGGAGTTGTTGCCACTCGCCCTGGCGTGGGGTGTCATACCGACCTTAAATGCGTCGCCATACAGACTTAAAATGCGTAAAGGCGCCTCGACCTGTGCCCGTGAGTCACAATAGTCTCCGGCTCAGGCATCTCCTTTAACGAAACCCCTCCCCATCGGCGGGGGCATCCCACGGACTCTAGATGCACCGTGCTCAGGCTCTGGCATCTCTTCTTGACGTGGGTCCTCCACGGGCTGCGAGTGGGTCTCTGCTTGCTCCACCAAGCGGCTCCGTCGGGGCCATCCTCGACGGAGCGGGCGCCGACCCGGCCAGGCGCCGGGAGCGGGGGGCCGTGCCCCCCTCCCGTCTCCTTGCCCGTGGGCAAAAGGCACACACCTTTCCTGTTCCTTTGTCCGACGTAAATAGGGCAATTCGCAGAGGCGCCGATTGGCTCAAGCCCCGAGGGGGATGGGGGTCCGGTCTGATGGGCAGCTTCTGCCACCCGGACCTCCCCCCCTACTTCAAACCATGACACCTTATTGCACAATAAACCCAATGAAGGTGATGCTGAACATGTAGGTGTGTTCAAAGGAAACAGGGACGCAGCATAATAAACAGCATTGAAAGTCTCAATGTATATCCAAACATCCTTTAAAATAAAAAGCAAAAAAGCTTCTGACCCAGCTGAACCCAGTTCCAACAAACTTTCATCCTGTAGAAAGCCTGCAGACCTTCCCAGACAGAAAGAAGAACGATAGCCCCCACACAATACCAAAAAAAAAAAGAGATTTGAGTAAAAATTGTGGATAAAAGTTAGGTCACAGCCTCAGTTTGCTTAAGTGTAAGCCCGTCGTCCTGCCTCACTGTAGCTGCACACTGTGATTTTTTACATAAATTTGCAGAGAGGAATGTGGGGCCACATCCTGCTGCAGTGCCTACTCTCAGCTCAGGATCTCCAGCTGTTCTTGCTGACACAGCTAAGCCTCCATGCCTCTCATTGATTTTTTTTCTTAATTATCCATTAGTGCCATTTCTAGATTTCTGAAACCAGCTACAGTGGGGTCCCGGGTTTATGGCATGTCACACAATACGGTGCTCAGCTGTCATGAGGGGTAAGAACATCAGAAGATAGAGGACTGTATGGCTAAAACTATTAAACCGCAGCAAACCTTCATTGATCTTTTCTCTTTACATTCTACCAAGAGACCCGTAAAAAATAAGAGCTATTGGAAGACTGGAAAAGGTTGAAGAACTTCAAGCTTCGTGGCAGAACTTCTTTCACTGAACTCCAGAATGAGGAGGACAATCGGGGTCTCCTGGGGTTTACAGCTCTGGATAAGAACAATCTAGGTCTAGAAAAATCTACGGTCACTCCAAAACATTTGAATGATGTTAATTAAATAATGTTTAATTATCTTAAATCATATGTTTAGTTTGTGGTTGATTGTTAGTGGCAGCCAGTAGATAATGGTTGCTCTGGAGTAACTGCTGATAAATCAGAAGAGCATCAGAAGAAAAGCAAGTGACCATGGATGAGCTCTGCTCACAGGATAAGTTTAAGGTTTGTACTTACAAGAGTATTTGTTAAGGGAAGCCCCACATCCTCCTGAAGGTACCTCTTAATTACTGTTTAGGTTTGATCATATTACTAATGACATGCTGAGGGTTTGTTTGGTGGTACAAAGAGGCAGAGCTGCATTCGGTCACGTGTTTCGGCTGTATTTTATCCAAGGATGAATTTGGCAAACCTCATTCAACGGAAGTAGGGTTAGCTTTAAAAGCCAGAAAGGTAACAGTAAAGTTAAACTGCGGTGGTTCTCCAAAGGCACTCAGAGCACAGGGGTGGGGGCTGTGAAATGAAGCAGTACGCAGGAGGAAGGGGGAGGCTGCACAAAGGTTTGGTTTCACTTGCAGATTTGCAGGATTACGGATGTCCTCAGCTCAAGGCAGAGGGCTGCCAACAGCCACCTTTGATGGGCAAGGGGAGTAATGAAATCCTTATCATAGAGAGATGTTATTTCCCAGATCTAATCTCCACTTATATTAGCAAAGAACTTTCATAGCCTCCTCATCTACTCGTATTGAAGTCATAGTTTTAAAATAATACAGAAAGATTTATTTTTATTAAAAGCTGCGAGGCAGGTTGTTGGCTCCAGTTCGCCCAGTGATGGACGCCCAGGAAAGGTGGAGTTCAGAGCCAAACCTCAGCAACGATACCCCACGCAGATGATGTCAAATACCTTCTACGAGGCAAAGAAACACTATGAGGCTAAATAAACACATCAACTCAACAGCAAGTGTGAAACACCAGCCTGACTGCTGCACACTTCTGTGTCAAGGTAATGGATTTAGGGGCAATGGATTTAAACTGAAAGAGGGCAGATTTAGGTTAGATATAAGAAAGAAATTCTTTACATTGAGGGTGATGAGGTACTGGAACAGGTTGCCCAGAGAAGTTGTAGATGCCCCATCCCTGGAGGTGTTCAAGGCCAGGTTGGATGAGGCTTTGGGCAACCTGGTGTAGTGGAGGATTTCCCTGCCCATGGCAGGGAGGTTGGAACTGGATGATCTTTGAGGTCCCTTCCAACCCTAACCATTCTATGATTCTATGATTCTAAGGTGTGTAGGAGGTCTCAGCGCAACCATTTTAAAAGCACTGGGTAGAGACAATATCAAGTACATTTTTCAGGAAAAGACATCTCTCCCCTTTATTTGTCAAAACCAGCCAACACCAAACTGCCCTGCAAGGGGATTTGAAGGGTTAAATACTTGTTTCTGCTTCAATGTGTTACAAAAGCATTTGAAGAGACTGTTGCATGAAAGGATTGGAGGTGGTCGTTTTTTGTTATTATGGAGGGTTGTTAAAACTAAAAATTCCCATATACTCTCACTTCCTGTTAGAGGTCTACTGGGGTTGGCGTGTTCCTCTGCTTTGATATGCAAATGGGCAGCTCGCTCTCCTGCGGGGGACACTGGACGGTGTCCAAGGAACACAGAGGAGATGTCCCATCAGGAGAGCAGCCCGGCCGCCTCGAACGCTCCTTGGGCAGCGCCAAGAGCCAAGCTTGTGTTTTGGCTTAAAAATAAGATACCTTAGTTAATAGTTTCTCCTTCCAATACAAATGTTGATATATTTACCCTGCTAGTCATTTCTGCTGGCCAATAGCAAGAAAACAACAGTTTAGCTGTTCCTTTTCAGTCGGGGCGTTACTAAACTTGGATTCCTCTTTTGAAGACACTATTTATGCTGCCCTTCATTTATGTCATGGAATATACGTTGTTTAAGCAGCATTTAATCCATTCTGCTGCAACAAACAGCTGTATTTTTAGAAATGTGATAAATTTATTTCTGCTGGGCGGTTTTCTCATTACTTTTCTCTCTGGACCATTTTGTGGGGAAGAGACATGGGAAAGTACATTTTTAGTTTCCGTTTCCTGGTCCCTTTAAGTCCTACTCTTTCTCACTTTCTTGTTTTTCTGCCTTTTCTTTTCCCTGATATAATGGAGTACCTATAAAAAAAGATTAAATGGTGCCATAAAATTTTATTAATGCCTTACATCATTGATATCTTCTCTGTATTGATAGTTCCACTTCCATTATTGCTACTTAGGCGTTTAATTAGTGATTCATACAGTATGTTGTAAACTACAGTATTAGCGTTAACCATCCATATAAAAGCCCCCATTATGTAAAAACTCTTCCCAATATCATAATTGGAGTATAGTTATCCACTTTAACTGACTTGAATTAGATTATTATAGATTAATTTATAAAAAGTTACTTGTAAAGGACATTGAAGATCATGGAATATTAAGAGTGGAACTTCATTACAATAAAATGGACTTCAAGAACAATGGCGCTGTCTGAGTTTTATATGAATCCATTACAATCTTCTTGTAATAGGAACAATAACTGTTTTATCTGGCAGCTCAGTGATACTTAGGGATGGAAAGACAGACTGTTAAAAAGAAAGAAGTATGCAGAATTAAAGGGAGGATGTGCACTTAAATCCTGGATGAAGCAGCAGAGAGAAAATTTGCTCCTTGCAGAGGGAACTTGGGTAAGAGCATAAGATCTAACGTAGACATCTAACACGGAAAAAGTGCATGGAAAACCATATTATTCAGAGCATGAAATCTAAATACTACAATTAATTAATACCAACTCTGAGGAAACCATTGATCCAAAGGGAGTTATTCCACATTTATGTCACAGTGACCAAGAACAGAAATTTGGACCACCTCCCCAAAAAAGCCAATCACATTTTTATCTGCCTTCTGCCTCCTACCACCATTATTCCACTTGACTCACGAAACGACACTGGAGCACAACTCAACTTCGCTCATCTGACAAATTTGCATCGAGTAAAGGAAGTACTGAACTTAGGTGACATTTGGCCCTGGTGTAAGGGAAAAAGTCAAAGCTCCTGTAGACAGGGTCTTCCCTGTAACCTCCGCGTGCCACTGTACCACTTTGAGTAAGCAGGAGGATGCAGAAGCTGTTTTTCTGCCCCAGCTCTGCCCTTTGTCCTTTATCTCCAAGCCACCCACTCTTTGCCAAAGACAAGAAGAGATACCAGTCTGCTCTTTGCTACTGGGGGATCCCCCTTACTGAGGGATTCCTCAGAAAATCGGCTCTACTGGCTTTACAGCAGCTTGGCATCATTGAGAAACACTGAAGGATTTCAAGGAGCCCTTTGATTTTTGTGTCTGCATCTAGCCATGATCAGTCCAGGCTCTGGCATGTGCAGAGTCATTTTTCCTCTGCAGTGTTGTCCTTTTCAGAATGACATCACTTTTTCTGACAGATAACACGTACAATAACGTTCTCTCAAACTTCCCAAGTTAATTTTTATATGGTTGACTATTTCCCTGCCTTCCAAAGAGAGACACTCCTATTTTTCAGATTTAATCAACACAATGGGCCGTGGCCCACAACGTTTGGTCAGGGTGAGCAGGACCGTGCTTGCCACCCGTGTATTTGCAGGGTCCCTGAAGAGCCATGCTGCATTTCATCCGGGAGGCAGGAGCTCCAGAAATCATTTCACTGAGTTAATCAAACAGCCTATCTAGCCTCACTACCACCTGTCGGGGACTATTTCACAGGCAGCATCACTGGGAATAGTACAATAACAGCGAGGCTAATGATGTTTGAAAACAGCACAGAGCTGGAAAATACCAGAGCTACAGGGTGAAGAACTGCTCACCCCAAGGGACAGCTCAGGAGAACATGCTGTGGTGGCACAAGCAGCGCTGACCTACACATCTGCATACCAGCTCTCCAGCTTGTCCTTGACACGTGCTATTCCTGTTGCTCATCTGCTGGACATCTCTCATCTTTCTGAGATTTTTCTACACAGACCTTCTGCTTCCTTCAGGGTTTTGGGGCTTTTATCCACAACTTGCTTTAGACCTTTTAGATTCTCTCTGAAGAGTCCAACTCAGAAATAATTAAATCCTCTATATTTTCTACTCTTTCTGATCATCAGCCCCATACTCACCCAGGGATGAAGCTGTTGGTCAGTAGGAAATTCAATTCAGGATGCAACTTGGCCCGAATGGGCCAAAAGGAGTCTATCAAGCTTGCCTCAACTGTCTGCACTCATTTCCTGTATAATATGGAGTCAGGGCAAGGCCTTGGACTATAGCTTTTATCTGGCTTTGGACCATCATGCACCAGAAAATATATTACATTTATATGTAAAGGATGCCCAACGATGACTCCTTTCCTTGGCACAGTGAAACTTTCTAGGTCTCTTTGGGATATACAACCTCCTTGGGAGCTGCTCCAGGATAGTAGGTCATGGATGAAAGCTTCAAAAAAGAAAATAAAACAGAACTCTCCACTTTACAAAGTAAAAGATACATATCTTCTTCAACATCAAACTGTATCACCACAAGCAAAGAGAAAAAACCCACCAGGTCAGACCTCTGGGGTGTACGTACGGCTCTCGCCATAGGAGCCACATTAGAGAAACAAAACCTACAGTATGTAGGATACTGCTTATAGAGGTTAATGCACAGCTGGAACGGGACCAAACCTGGTGCTAAGAAGGACAGAGAAGGGGCTGGGCTGGAAGAGCACTAGTCATTTCAGGCTGCTCCAGAGCTATAATTAGCAGTGTACCATGTTCCACCATTAATTTCCCTGCCCAACAGCCTCCTCTCACCTCCCACCCCACCTTTTGTCTGGGCTAACTAAAGGCACTTCCATTGCATCTCACTTGAGATCATTTTTCTTAAGCTGTTTTAAGCCACATTTTTTTCCGTCTCTGACATCTCAGAAACCAAAGTTTTGTTTTTATGAAACTAATCTGAAATTCTTTCCCGCTCCCAGTTCCCTCTTTGCTCTGTGTTTCCCTTTCCCTTCCTTCAACTCTTTCGAAACCATATATTTAAAAAAAAAAAAATCCAAGTGCAGTAGAGAGACTACAATCTAGCTCCGATTGCCCATACTGTTTCTGCAGTCTCTCTCTGGCCATAAATTTTGTAGGAGAGCAATAGAATACAAAACACATTAGCAGTAATGCGCCGAAATCCCTGTGCTACAGGGTAAATAGGAAATGCAACAGCACATTTACAATTTTGGCCAGCAAAGTACCAGCACTATTCATTGATCTCATTAAAGACCAATCTACATTCAGGGAAGAATAAGATTGATGAGCTGTTAGGCTCTTTAAACACATAAAAAAAAGTTTCCAACTCCATGCATGTTTAAGTAGCCCAACGAGAGGCACGAGAGCATCTCTGCTCCATTAGCCTGACGGGAACCATCACTCTGCTATGTAAGATACTCCAGTGCAAGAACTAGCTGTGAGTCTGCTCTGCCACTTTAGGATAACCAGTGCACAGATACTAACTATATTTAATTGACTCTGGAAATTTTTTTCTTACTTTACTAGAAAAGGAAGAGAAGAGAAAAATACTGTTCAGCTCTTTCCCTTCTTTCACTAAGCATAAACAGGTCTAGACTGCAGCATCTTCACCCACAGAGATTTCGACTCAAACGTTACAGATGCCTCTTCCCAGGGACCTGAATCTTCATCCCAGGTATGCCACAACCTTCACCTGCTTTGGAAAATGGTTTTTGCCTCTCTCTCTTCTCAAGTTTCCCCAACTGAAAAATGGGAATGAGAATACTTGCACAGCTTTGGAGACCAGAAATGTAAAGCACTCCATTGGTGCAAGGTATTACTGTGTTGATGATGATGAAATAAGCTTTCATACATCGCTAAATTATTCAAGAGCATCTACTACGGTTTCACCCCTGGCAATCCCAGAATGCATCTCGGTGCCATTACTCTGCAGGGAACAGCAGTGGTGAGTAAATGGCTATGAAACTCATATATTAACCTCACTTGGTGACTGGAATATTCGTTTCTTTTTCAGTCATTTTAAGCAAGAAAAGAAAATCTTCACTCGCAGAAATCATCTTTAGCTGACACATTAAGGAGCAGAGCTGAACAAATAATTTCCAATGAATAATGCGATGAATTTATTTTCCTTTTCTCTGTCCCCAAGCGGGCTGGGATTTCCTCAAACTTATTTGTTATTCAAATATATTCAACAACTATCCTTTGCAGTGTTTTTCTTCTGTGTTTATCGTGCCTGAATGTGCATAATATCCTTCTTTCCTTTCGTTTTCAGCTGTGTGATTTGGTTTGGGGTTTTGGGGGCTTGGGTGGTAGGAGATTGCTTGATTAATCACCCAGGTGTATTTAAGGGATGAGAAAACATCAGATTTGCAGTGTCTTTCTGACAGATCCAGTTATGATGTACGACGGACGCGTGTGCCTATGGTAAACATCCTGCCCAGCCCTAGCTGGTGCGTTAACCAGGGTGTTTTTCAGGATTTGCAGTGCCCTCAGTGCCTGGCATATAAAGGAGCAGGTGAGACATGATTTAACATACATTGTCCTCAAGCTGTTACTCACATATCATTTACCATGCAGCATTTCGGCAGAGCCCTGTAACTTCAGCTACCAAAGCACAGACTCTGTGACAGAAGGAGAGGAACTGCTGAGGATTTTTTTTTTTTTTGCAGTTTGGACAGCCTCTTAACACGTTAAGAGAGATGTCTTGTCAAGGATATTTTCAGTTTTGTCTTTTTTTTATTCTAGGCTACGAGGTTGGCACATTTTGGAGCCATCCTAATTCATTAGCAAAAATATGGCCTTGGCTGTTATCCTTAACTCTGCTGTAAACCTGGCACAGGACACTTTCCTGCTGCAAGTTTTCCTCTATAAAAGGTTATATCACTTTTTGAGAGACCTTTCAAGACCTTCGACCCAGGTATTACAGTCATTTATGGATACAGAGTTTGCTAAAGGAAAGAGACTTCCTGGCAATGAGTGGCCAGAGATGAGTTTCTCCAGTTCAGCAAGTAAATCTAAGCCATGTCTTGTACAGTTTGTGCTTAAAACAAAGTCTGAGCACGTACTGCACATATTAACTGACTTTAGTACCCTTTGATGTTTCCCACAGTGGCTCCTCTTTGTACAAAGAGATACCAGAAGTAGAGTCTTACGTATTTCTACCATGGGTTTGCTACTGAAGAGATCAGTTATACAAAAGGAAATAAAACAGGTAATCAATAAACTATGATCGCAGACAACCTGTGATATATTAGCAGGCATCCCCAATCATTAGCAGAGAATTACCCATTACCAGATTAATAAGCAAAGAACAACTGGGGAAAAATTTATTGCTACTGCTTGTAAGGTGGTGCTCATTTTGAATGAAGCTACAGGAAAAAAAGGCAGCAGAATTTCAACACGAACTTAGAGGTCACTTCCTATAGAAAGCTGCTTCTGCTTTTAATTAAATCAACAGTCTCAAGAGCCACCCCTACCAGAACCACTCACAGCTGGGCAAGGGCTACGATTGCCCAACCGGCCCTTCCCAGCAAAGGGAGCTCTGCAGCCCTATGGCCAAAATTGCCCACTTTGGCAACTGAAATTGAAATAATTCTGTTATTTAACTGAAATAATATTTCAGGTGATTGCTGGCCCGTGCTCAATGCAGTCTCCCTTCGCCAAACTCTGCAAGAGAGGCCAGACCCGGTGCCGATACAAAGACTTGCAGCGACCACAGTGGGTGCCAGGTCTGGTTCTGCAAAGCCAGGGACTCCATAAAAGCTACGCCAACATTTTATTTCTCTTTCAGACCCTTGTTTCCTTTAATTTCTTCAAAGCATATATACCATCAGTCAAGTTTACCCACATGGGTTTGGCTTTCGTCAACATGCTTATAACGAAGAAGCCATCTAGAAATATTTGGGGGCTCGGCACCAGTACCATCACCACATGCCCCCGAGCCTCAGCCACATCCTTCATGACTGCCTGGTGCCAATGGGAGTAACTTTATGAAGTACAGTTTTTTTACATTATTTTTTCCAAAACATTTTCTTTATCGAAATAGAAGCTTAAAAGTGAGTCTTTTCTGCCTTTCTTCCCAGTCTCCACATCTCCCAAAGCCCGGGGAGCGGGAAGGAAACGTTTCTTTCAGTGAGATACTTGTGTTTCCTCTCGCCTTTGAATTCTTAAAAGAAGAATATTGTTTCATACTCTTCCAAATCTGCTCTCCCTTCCCCGTCTCTCGCCTTACCTTCTCTTCCTCTTTTCTCCATGACTATTTTCTTTCTTCCTCACTGTTTTTCTTTCTTCTCGTCTTCTCCTAGCTCTGCTCCTCTTGTTTCACCATCTGGTTCTGTTCTCCTTATCGGGCTCCTTCCCTCTGCCACAACCCTGATTTTCCCCCGCTCGCACCTTCCCCTCTTTGTTTCTCCTCGCCCTTCCACTCACTCCTTTCCTGTCCTATTTCCCCCAAGGTTTTCAAAGCAAAACCCAGCCAGGGCCAGTTTTCCCTTCCTGCCTGCTACTGATTGAGCGTTTCATGAATTCCCAACTTTTGACGGCGGCTTTACAACTTTGGAGTTCACTGTTAAACACGACGGGGACGGCACCAGGCAAACCCACAGCTAAAAGCCAACCAGCCTCAGCCAGAAAATTATCCAAGGATGAAAGTCAGTTCCCACTGTTATTTTTTTATTTGTATTTTAGCACTTGCTTTTTTAAATTTCTTTACCACTTTCTGTGCTTCTTGAAGGTCCTAGTTGGACTTCAATATACATTTTAAAAAAAAGTCTTATCATAAACCTTTATACATATTCAACGTTGAAGCAACAAGTAACTAAATTGGTAGCCTTTTTCTTTTCTTATCGTTCGAATCTACTCCTGAATGCTAACAAGCAGGTCTTTATATGCTTCGTCCACTTGATAATAGACTAATAATCTTATCACGATGTTTTCTTGAACTTGAACTAGGTGTACAAAGTTAAGGCTGGAAATATGGGAAATTACTAAATTATACAACATCGCAGAGATATTACAAGGAATTTCTTATACTTCGCAGCGAAATATTGCCAATTATTGTAGCTGTCAATTTAACAATAGGCTTATTCACTATGGTGTTTGATTAATGTGAAATTATTCAGTTGGCTACCTTGTAGTTGGCCTATTTTTGTGTCCAATTAGTATGCTAATAATGGTAATTATGTTCTATACTGCATGTCTCATCACCTAGAGGGTTTTTAAAATGATAAAATAATGAGAATAAACAAGCTGATGCTGACATTCACTGGGCCATTCTAATTACTTACTGAGAGCACACTAGGGAATCAACACTCAACCAAAGAAAATGATTCTTGCTTACTTTGTTAAAACTACTCTTTTCAAAGAGCATTAATAGTTTGCTGCTGTTTTCTTTATTACGAGGGACTGCACTATTTTCCCTTTTATTTGCCCTGTTAATATACAGTACCAGGAAAAAGGAGGAAAAAAAAATATAATCAAATTATGTTTGACTGAAGCGATAACTGTTTGCAGGGGGTGTCAGAAAAAAACAAATAACTGTAATTGCTGAATTATACACCTTTGTAATGGCTACCATTTATTTCTTCGCTGCGTGATAAACATACCATCACCTTTCTCACCAACAGAACATGGCATTTTTTTTTCCACTCTGCTAGTATTGCCACATGATGGAAAACTGCCAGGGATATACCCCGAGGTGGGCTTCCCTGGCAGGAGCTGCCAGCATCCATAGCCACAGCCACTCTGTCCCCCCCATCCTCTTCCTCACACTTACAGACTCCTTGGGGGGATTTTTTTTTTGCATGTTTGTAAAGATTATGCCCTGCAACACCTATTTTCTGATAAAAGCTTTCGTGATGCATAAGGGGCATAATCATATTGATTATGATAATTATGATTATTATTTATGATAATCAATAAATAATAGCACATCCACTTGTTTATACTAGCAGCCAGTTTCCAAACAATGCCTGGCATCTGTGTGCAAACATGCAATCACCAGAAATAGATACACAGGGTTTAAAAAAGCCACATATTTCTTGATCCTCCCCTATTGGGCAGTAACAGTATGTCTGCTCACCGGCTGCTTCAGAAAAGTTCGCCGAGGACGGGACTCGGAGACATCTGTTGCACTAACGTTGGAATAAAGAGTCAGGATTTTCCACTTTCAACACAAAGGAAAACAGTCTGGGACAGAGGGTAAAACTAATCAGAGCATGGGGGAACTTTAAACCCTTTATATATCAATTCAAGATTTATGTACAGCTTAATTTTTTTTTTTTAAATGAAGAGTTAGGTGACAAATAGTATATAATAACGAAAAACATTTTAAAAATTACTATCACTGGTACAAGGGAAGCTGTAGGAAGTCTTAGGATAGTCAGAGGAATGCAAGGAAACTGCAGACTCGAGGCAGAGACAGACACCAGTTTGTCAGATACACCAACCCTCAAATTAATGGATTGTGCAGAACCTGGACACTGAAATACCTCCAAGGTTTGGAATCCGGGCTGCCTCGGGAAGCCTATTTAAAGTTATGAGCTGTGATTAAAAAGATTGTTTGAATGTCAATCCCTACACCAACCGTATCAAGGAAAAAAATATAGATAATATTTTATGTTTACAGTGATGCTAATATTTTACTCCACATACTAGCAAGCTTTAATACAATCCATCATAAAGCTGCACTGGGGTGATGGTTGTAAGTGCTGTTTGCCAACACGGAGCAGGGGCTGGTTTTAATAAAGGATGTAATACGTGACATGTTAACAGGGAGTCATTTGTGCACCATGTATTGGTTACTCCTTTCCTGTCCTTTTGAATTACCTCTCAATATATCTTACTTGTTAAAGTAACTAACTGCTGGCGAACAAAAATAAAAAAATGTTACTATAATCTGGGAAAAACAAGAGATGATTGAGACATAAGGTGTTCCAAAACACTTTCTCTTTGAAGACACCAGATATGTGCTCAACTTAAAAATATAGTTGCAGAGCTAAACAGAAAATCTTTGGATGTGCCTGCTCTCCCTCCCCACCTCCTCCCACTCCTGGCAGGAAAATTATACCCTCGTCTCATTGAATATGAGCTTAAATTATTCTTTTTTTTGTGAATAATCTCAAATGTTTATTTTCCACCCCGCTGTACCAGTGTTTATGCAGAAAGGCTCCATGCAGCCAGAAGCAAGTTTAAAGAGTTGCAGGAACATTTTGAATTGCTGTTTGAATTGTGCAGCGTTCTCACAGGTACGGGAAATCTGCCTGACGGTTGCTAATTATTTCGGATGTGACTCTTTATTTCAGAATGGCAAGTTAACGAAGAAAAGGGAAACTCTGCAAATTTATTAGAAATCAGTGGATATTTGTGCTTTTCATCCGTTAGGGAGATCACCAGCCGTGTTCATGCCACAACTGCTAAAGAATTATCACTTGGATCAATTCTTGAGAGGGACAAACGCCGAGCGACCGCTTCGCTCTGAGATGTGTTGAAAGCGTTTAGTGCAGAGTTTGAGAAACATTGCAGCCTCACCGGCAAGCACATCCCATAATCTCAAACTGTTTTGAAAAAGCCAGGCTGACTGAACAAGGAGGTAATTTTAAAGCTAAAGCTGGTAGCCCGGGAGCTAATAATTAACTGCTGGAGAAAGGTGATCCGGATCAACTCATCTGTAAATCCTGTAACTTTTAGTAAGAGAAGAGTTGCTATAAATGACAAAAATCATGCCAAGCTGCATATACCTTCTACTTGATGATAACCTCAGCAATTAACATCTCACAGTAAATTCTAAGGCGATATCTTTGATTTAGGGTGCAATTTAACACAATGTACGTCATCAGCTTTGCGAGCTTTTGCCAAATTAATAAGCCATTAGGAAGCACAAATAAGTACATTTGAGCAATAATAAATATGTGCATTTGTATATACTGTTTGTAGATATTTAGATAAACATTCTTACAGTATGTAAATCTTTGAGGAATGGGGGATAAGATCACAAGAAAGGCAAATCCTGCTCCTACCTTGTTAAATCTCCAGGTTTTTACTGAAAAGGTTAACTGTTATTGATTTGTAGCTATACTGAATTATAGCATTTAATACATCATCCAAAGTCACAATGTTAGGAAGCTGGTTGCTTTTATACATACAGCTAGGTTGGAATCTGACAAAAAAACTCCAGAAAATAGGAACTTAGCTCTGATACTTTGGATCTCAGCAACTACAAACCCAAAGATCCATGTGCAGAATCCAGGTTGCTGCCTTGGCATTGGCTGCTGCTGTAAATTAGGGGGTTCCCACCACTAGCCAGCAAAAGTAGTTGTTATTTCTCACAGCTGCATTACTGATCACTCTTCCTTGAAATTTTATAGAGAGAAGAGAAAAACTGCTTGTTTTTGTCTTGTAGCATGAAAGAACGAGGGGGGAAAAAAAAATTCTCCTGCTGTTTTCTGAGCACTGCCTGATGAATTAGCTAGGAGGCATTCTCCTTTTTATTACCCAAAGGTGAAGTTTTGGGGTGGGTTTTTCTTTCGTGGTTTTTTTTGTTTGTTTGGGGATTTTTTTTTTTTACTTATTTAAGTTTTCAATGCTATTATCAGTTGAACTTCTGAATACTTTTGTAACGAAGATAAGCACCTACTTATCTTCCTGCAAATTCGCTCCCTGTTAACAATTTCCCTAAGTAAAAACTTAACAGGTTCCGGAGAGTGGGAGGGAAGGAAAAAAGTTCAGAAAACTAGACAAATCCAGGTAGACTTTTCTAGCAAGTCAGTCAACCTCCAGTTTCTTTGTAGTTGACCCAGCAAAGCTTGGGAGAAGAGAGCTCATGCATAGACAGGGACCACCAGGCACTTCCCTACGCTACCGAGCGCTTGCCAACAGCCAACGATGTGTTGAGTGATGAAATAATTTAACTAAGACTTTCCAGAATAAGGTATAGAGCAGGGCCAGGTTGGATGAGGCTCTGAACAACCTCATCTAGTGGAAGGTGTCCCTGCCCGTGGCAGTGGGGTTGGAACCTGATGATCTATTAAGGTCGCTTCCAACCCAAAACATTCTATGATTCTATGTGTCCTGAAGGTCAGAGAAACCTGACATACAATATTGGGTTCTTCCACTGCTTTCTTGGTAAATCATGCATCTAGAAGTGTGTTCACTTTAGGGGGACTATTTTGGGTTGAATTAATCTTTCTTGCTGGTAGTGAACATGTCTGTAGGAGACATGGGAAAACACCTGAATTTAATACCCTCTCAGCTTCCCTAAATTGAACAGAGGTGTTACAACAGAGAGACAAGTTCTACATAACAAGTAGGAGACAATATTTCCTCTGGGCCTTTTGCTCACCTTCTGTACATATAAAGGCTAAAAAAAACACCAAAGGCCAAGATAAGCTTTTTTTTTACTTTTATCAGAATTTGGATAGAGCAGGACAATGAAGTACAGAAGCAGCAATGTGACCCTCATACCCTGCAACCACTGTTGCAAACTGCAGTCAGTCACCCAGTCACTTATATTTTATGCCATTTGAAGTCTGGCCTCTCATATATTTTTGCACTCTAACATCTGATTTCCCAGCACATGACATCAGCAAGAAGTGGAATAGATAAGTATCTTCCACCAAAACATAGTTCAGTGACCTAAATTACATATTCAGCAATGGGAACGTTGTGAGCCCTAAATCTCCCAGCCATCTCTCCAGGATCAAAGGCTGCTTCTGCTACAGCAGCACTTTTTGGATGAGGAGCAATTCCTTCCCGAATTCAGACTCCCTCCTTCGCTTCCCAAGATCAGCCATAGCAGCATAATCAAAAAAGCAGCACAGAAACAAATAAATTACACAGAAACCGTTCATTAGTGTTGGTTACAAACCAACTTCAGATGTTTCTTTGTACAAGAGTAATGCAAACATCAGGGCATTATGTTCCTTCTCTGGGTTGGCACTTTCAGAATTGTAATTAAATCATGAAATATACTTTTGTATATGTATTAATGTATAAAATCGTTCCTCGTTTATCTGCACCTATACTGCTCACTTCAAAACGACCAGCATATTATTACACTTAATCACTTCATTATTAGCCAACATTATTTTTTTCTCCTTTCAAGTCTGAAGAGTTAATGCATTAAAAGTAACATTTACAATAGACATGAAAAACTTAAGCTCCCAGCCTCCTTTGGCATCTCTTTGTTATTAAGCTACTGAATTTACCCAACAAGATTTAAACAGCTTGGACATGATTCTCAGCCACTTTTGCAACAACCTGGTGATCAGGAAGGTCTGGACACATTTAAGGCTGCCAGTAACTAAGTCACTGAGTTTCTCACTGCTGCACTGTGCCAGCAGTGTAGGAGCAGGCTCAGAGTTATGTTGTTTGATTTCCCATCCCTGGTGATGGGGTTGGTGGATGCCCCAGAAGACAAAGCTCCAAGATGACCAAGGGGCTGTTTTCAAAGCCAGGTCTACAGCATCCTTGGGCCACCAGGTCAGGAAAACAGCCTGAGGGACACTGCTCTCTCCCAACCATGGGTTATAGGCTGGTACTGTGTGTTCAAGCACGAGACAGAACATGTGTTTTCCCTTTTGCATTGGCACGACACACACAGCTGCAGACCCCTGTTTCATCCCACCTCGGACAGCCACCTTGTCCTTTGCTTGATCAAACATCTCGTGTATAAAGTCACTCCAAACCTGGTATAAGCAGCGATAGAAGGCAGTAGAAAAGCTGAGTCAAGGCTGCTAAACGCCAGGAGATTGACCACCTAACAACCAAAAGTCTACTACACTCAGGGCAAAAGCCTCAACAAGAAAGCTAGACAGAGAGCCATTCAGGTTTTATTTTTATTTTCTTGAAGATTTGTTTTTAATATTCTTGTTTCCTTGCACATCTTGTTTCGGTTTTATCTCGCAGGGAAACGTTTGCTTGATTAGGAAGCCTCCCATACTTCTGCTCAGCCCTGAAACCCAAATACTCTTCCCTCTCCCTCCTCCCCCAGTCTGTGGTAATTAATTACATAGTTAAACCACAGCCGCCGTTCCTTTGCTGGAAACAAGCAGCGATTTCCACTACCCGGTGCTACTCATATGCATGACTTCAATGCCAAAAAGCTCCAACCTATTCTTGGCTGGGAATCGGCGTGCCGGGGGAAGCGCCGGTCCCTGCAGCATACCACATCTCCCTGCCAAAGTAATTGGGGCCAGGCAGGGAGTACCCAGGCACTCGGAAGCCACTGGAAATAGAAAATAAAACGTTGCAGCCATTAGTGAGTTGTCATTAATTGTTCTCCTGGTGAATGAATGAATGAATATCTTTGAGGGAAGAATTCCCATCTTCTCCCAGTAATAATTATTTCTGCCTGCCTGACAAGACATCTCAAACCGGGAAATCCACACAGAAGGAAACAAATCCCTGTTTTATTTTGAGTCTTGTTTAGGCTTGTATGGCACTTGAAGTATGTGCCATGGAAGTGGGTTAAATGAGAGCTGCCAGCAGTTTTATTCCCTGGCAATTATTCCTCGTGCACAGGCCTTCTGGCACATGATAAGCACTTGGATAAAGCCTTTTCTCCGTAACAAGAAAAACATTCACAGCACTGACAGCCCTCAGACCCCTACAAACACTCCCTGGCTAATCTAAAGGAACCTTAAACTAAAGAGACATCATACAGCAACACGTATACACACACAAAAAAAAAATCCCATATACAGCAGCTTAACCTTAACAATTTTAATAACCAACCACAATATGGAAGGCATTTGTAACCTCCAACTTTGATAGAGACTTCTTCTGGGTTGAGAGAACCCTCCTCACACACTACATTATTTAATTGTAGTTTATTGAATGGGAAAGTTCAGATTTCTATTAACTTTCTTGGAAGATGCTCATTAAAAGAGCAATACCCATGGCCCCAGCTGACCTTGCACACTGGTTATCTGTGGATCATCTCTATTAGCACTGCAAAAGATCTACACGTAGCACCTTAGCTGGCTTTTTCCTCCAACAAACAGAAAACACCAACTGCTGATAAACACCAGTAATATAAAAGCTCCCCGAAAGGTTGGGGAAAAGACGCTCTCCGAAATATTTTACCCTAAAAACTCCAAATAGCAGGTAGAACTTTATGGCTCAGAAGTGCCAATTCTCACCCGTGACCATCTGCTTTAATAAACACTGGCCTGGGGCAACCAGAAGGATGTTATCATCATTGCTGGGCTGCTGTAAGCTGGTATTTCAGGGAGCTGCTGGTCAGTCTGCGTGCAACAAAGGGCATCTAGCATATGTCTGAAGGACGTGTGTTTACAGCTATATTGAATATTGATCTATGCATACTCCGCTGGCAAGAAACTCCATAACACGTAGTTGAAAACTCCAACTCATACATCCTTCCTGTGAAAGCTCAAGGACAAGGGAGGCCTATTCGCCTCTGTATACGTGAAATTTCTTCGTGTGCATCTTGAAGGAGTTAAACAGGGTGAGGCAAACAATCTGCCCAGAGGAGGGAAAAGAAAAGAACGATTCTGCAGGTCGTTAAAAGCTATAAGAGGAACTATTGTGTATTGTGCTGTCTATGCCCTCAATTCAAAGTGGATGGAGAAATATAAATGTTTTTAAATTAAAACATTTTCTGAATAAGTGATTGAGAACTACTTCAAGAAAAAGAAATAAAAAAAAAAATCATACAAGAAACTACCGAAAACAAAGAAATACCAAGTGCTTTGACCTGCAAGTTTATGAAGAGGCCACCACAGTTGTGTATCAATGCACAAGGAGTCTAAAGGAAATCAGAGTCTCTTATACCAGTTATGCCACTGTGGTTCAGAAGTTACTGTACAACTGACTCTTCCCAGCCACCAATTCTTCACACTGTGAATCATCACTAATAAATGACAAGAAGAGGATTGACCAACTTCCATCTCTTATCAAAGGGTAATGGATGTGGTGCCTCAGGTGTCACTTCAACGCTATTTTTCATCAAAAAGAGTAAATTATGTAAAATCCTGTAAACGTGCTTCTTACTGCAGGGGGTTTTACACCTGAAAAGGTTGAAGATCCTGAAGTTTTGAGAGCCCTTGCAAGTAAATTAAGACATTTGTTTCCATACTGACAAACTCTAATCATAATTTACATGCTTTCCCAGTAAAAAGAAGAAAAAAATGTCTATTTTCTTTCCTGTCTCCAGTACAGCATCCCTCGTACCTTTATATCTATTGCACATCCACAAAAGCCCAAAGCAGGACCTCAGGAATGAGACTAGCTAAAAAAACCATTGAGATTTCTCAAATTGCTTCTTTTCCTCTGAGCCTTGCAGGAAACAGCATGGAACACACCAGAGATAAGCACAGGGAAAGGGGACCCCTGGTGACTCACGTTTCAAATTCATGCACTACCAACATGCCCCCATCACCACTGAATGATCATTCAGTTGCCACTGCCTTAGTCAAAATTGGCTTCCCCAAACCACTATATCCAGCCTCTTTCAATTAATATAGCAGACATGTCCCTCAAAAAAAGTTCATATTTCCTCTCAATGATAGCTTACACCTATGACTATATTGTTCCCTAGTTTATAATCCACCAAAACAATTCTGCTTTTACCCATGAAACCCATTTGCTTTACAAGTAATGGAAGGACCACCCAAATCAGACATGCCTTTCCTAATGCCCTTTTGCTTCTGACCCTGCATATCCAACTCCCAAAGAGCCACCATCCTCCTGTTCCTTCTCTGTAGCTCCACCACAAAACATCTCCACCCAAGCCAAGATCCACCATCAGCAGTCCCTTCCCCAGCTTTTGCAGTTCAACAACAGAGGGGACAGCACCAGCAGAAGAATTTGGACCTTTGCCTCATCTTCCAGCCCTTGCAAAGGCAGCAGGGGGGCAAGAGGTTTTCTTGTTTTGACAAGCTTTAACAGGTCTATCTTTTCTCAACCTTGGAGTATAAGGCTGGCTAGAGGCTTAGGAGCCCCTCTCATGACTGTACACAGATGGAAACTTTACACAACACCCACTTTCTCACACCAGTGGAGACTGGTTGGCCATGCTCTGGTCAGATAGGGTTTCCTCAGGAGCCCACGACCTAGAAAATAGCAGTAGTCCATGCAAAAAGCTCATGGAGGTAGTAGACTTACCTGGAGAAGACAACACTGATCTATCATCTACATCTCTTCTTGCAATTCTGTCCCAGCTTCAGTGTCCACACTGAATTGTGGAATTCTGTCCACAAGCTTTTCCTTGCTCTCCCCTCTGACAGTGCCCTGTCCCTGTCCTCTTCCCAACTTAATCCAATACTCTGCTCAGCTCTTACTCCTCCTGTGCTATCCCCTTTCCTCTCCACAAATCCAATCACATATCTACATTGCAGAAGCAGGAGCTGAATGACTTCCTTCCCCAGCGAGCCAGATCTAGCCCATGAGTGAGGTGTGCAACCTCCAAGTCATATTTACTGTAGGTGAAACACTGACTTTTGAACAAGAAAGGAAAGAGGCAGAAGCCAACGTGTCTTCTAACACATCCAAAC
Source organism: Tauraco erythrolophus (assembly GCF_009769465.1). Taxonomy (NCBI): domain Eukaryota; kingdom Metazoa; phylum Chordata; class Aves; order Musophagiformes; family Musophagidae; genus Tauraco; species Tauraco erythrolophus. The sequence goes on from NC_141477.1 coordinate 2,318,399, forward strand.
CAGAGTGCAAGTGCAACCAGACTCATTAAACATTTCCTCCAACACCTCCACTAATACACTATCGGGAGATTGCTTCATCTTTCTTGATCATCTCCCAGAGCACTTCCCTTTAGCAAAAGTTGAAAACAGGCTCTGGCAGCCCCACTGCTCTAAGGATCAGGACCTGGATGGTCCCAGCGTTGCTCTGCAGACGCAGGATGGGTGCAGTGGGTGTTGCTTGAGCCCACTGGCCCTTTAGCCTGGGGGTTCTGAACAAGCAGCACTCAACACACAGGCAAACACCCCAAATCCACGTGAGCTACAGCCAAATATATACAAAGACAATTAATACTGTGGCAAACTTAGGTTAACAATACCGTAGATTTTATTTTCCCTTCCTAAATTCGACTCCTTAGAACCAGTCTTGCAAACTGACATGCACTTTCTGGGCATGACAGCTATGCCCTGAGAGTTTATTTACTCTGTGCAGAATTAGGAGCACAGTTCTCCCAAACCGAAAACAAGCAAATTATTATTCTACAAAAATAAAGCTACAGAATTATTACAATTAGGTGTATAAAATGAGGGGGGAAAAAAGCATACTGAAATCGAAACATGATGATAATACTTAAATAACCCTATAAAATGAAGGTGTATAAAATGTGCAGAGCAAGTCCAATAACCAGCTTTTAATCTCACCACATATCTGGAAAATAGAAATAAAATTGTTTCTATAAGACTTAATATTTCTCTGAAATTATCATCCTAAAAATATTCCATCGCCACCACTCTGCTTTCCAACACATGATAGACATATTGGAAACATGTATTATATACATGAACTTAAGCACATGAAGGAAAAGGAAAAAGGAGCAGAAAAAAAACAAAACAGAAGAAACTCAAACACTTTGATGTTTCACACTCAGCTGCAGCAAGCGATGGGTGACAGATCAGGGAACCAGGCACCCAGCTCCAGTACATTAATATTAAACTTGTTCTACTAAAAAAACCACAACACAACGTGAATACCCTTCAGTTTAATTAGCTTTTACGGTGTTGCAAAAAGGTTTAAACTCCAACAACACCTTGGTCCACCATTTGTGGTCCACATCCTATGAGTCACAGAAATAGTTCAGTGAAGCAGCCAAGGAAGAGGAGCTGGGGGCATCCCCCTGGCCGCTACGTTCTTGTGTTTATGGACAGCTCTTTGGCAAATTTAATATTCCCTGTCTTTCCCAACTGCTATACTTGCACATTTCTTCACTGTTTTTAACAGTTCATAAACAGACTTCCTGGCATTTTGGCTTTTGGTCAGTCAGGGGTGAGAGACACCATGAGCTTGACACAGCCACAGCAAAGTTAGAAGGTTTTGAAGCAGAACAGCAAAATATGACTTTACAGGGAACAGAATGAGGATATAAGCAACTAACTACTGAGTCTCACTCTTCTGCCTCTTCTGAGAAACTATTTAAAAAAAAAGAAAAAAGAGGAGAAAACAAATGCTAGGAAAAGCATGCAGAAAAACAGGATGCCTAATTCTTCCCTTAAACCACCGTGTTTAGGTTCAGGTCAGCCTCCAATGGCAGTACACGATGATGGAACAAGTTGACCTTCTCTGGCATAGACATGATTTCTCAAGCAAATTAACCTTTTTCTCACCTACAGACAGAACAACAAAAACAAAACAAACAACCCATAAATCAAGCAGTAAACCTGTTATTTTAGAAAAGACAGAGTAGTGAAGTAAATTCTTCCAATATGCCCTTGCATCATTCATACAGACAGAAAAACAATTACAAAGCAAATCAGATCCTTTCTTTAATTGATTGCACTCAGAAGTTCTTTCCTCAAGAAGAAAAGTTGACAAAAAAAAGCCCCCAACAACTCAACCAGCATTTCAATTCTGGGCATCAGTGAAAACATAACTGCCTCTGGATTGTTGTTTTTCTTTCCAGCGTTCTCTACATGACATGAAAGATATTTAAACCTTCTTTGTTAATCCCTTCAAAAAGTGAAGCTTATGGATATTGCTTTGGATTATTGCACACACGTAAAAGGGCATTAAAAACACAACCTATAGGGGTTTTGGGGAGTTGGGGTCCCTTCTGGGGTTTGGTTTGTTGGGGTTTTTTCTTTGTCTGTTTTTGGGGGGATTTTTGTTTTATCCAAATTGTTCTTTTTTAGCAGGAAGAGAAAGACACATGTAACATGCAATACAACTCTCCATACCAACAAACAAATCCAGAGCAGCATCAGAGCTCAACAGTGGAGATAGGGAATCCACTCCAGGCTTTGGAAAGAAGAGTTAGAGGAAAGCAGCAGGCTAAAACTCAAAACCCTCCTGTCACTTCCATGATGGCCCCTGGCCATACCCTAATAAGTGACACTGAGCAGGAGCTGGAGAGATCCTACTCCATAAAGACAATAGCTCTAAACCCCAGGTAGACACAGACTAACTGAAGCAAAATCATTCTAATTAACCATGGGAAGGCCAGTTTTTCTACATTTAGCACAAAAAGCAAAGTCAATCCATGCTGCTGGCATGTGGTTTAGCTTTGAACAACACGTCAATTCAAACCTTTTGTCCCTAAACTTCAGTTTGGTGAGGTCAGGTCTAGCTTTCAGCTAAGCCTTTCTCACTAAGCAGCTGTCACTTACTATGCCCAGCATCTCAGTCCAAAAGTCATTGAAAAATGTCCTCACACACTGCCAAAAAAGCCTTTGATATACACTTGAACCTAGGCAGCACTCCTCTCAGCTCCTTCCAGCGAGGTTTTCTTGGAGAAAGTCCTCGTCCCTTAATGCAAACTCAACCTGTCACACCACCTACGCTCCCCTGTGCTGGAACAGTGTGAAGACTGATCGTTCCAATTTTGGCACATATAACGTGGCAATGCCACTCCTGCCACCTCCCAGGACCACTGCGGCTCAGCGAGTCTAAAGGTATCGGGAAGGAGGAGAACAGGTTGGAGTAAAAAACTTCGTCATTTGGAATTACGTGAGTGTAAAAGGTACAGGAAAATCATATACCTAATTAGAGCGTGCTTTGAAAAGGCTCAGGCTCCCACCCCTCTGTGCCTCAGAGTCTGGGGAGACACAGCTCTAGTCCCAGAAAGGCAACTGCTGAGGAAAATCAACTCTTTCACTATGGCACTTCACTACAATTCAAAATAAAATTTCTTATGATCCAGTCTTTTCCCACCATCTGCTCAAGAACTTGTTCTCGTTTGCTACTTCATCTTTTTTTCCATGTACAGCTTCTGTCCCCTTGTCTTGCACGCAAGGATGGACAGTGCCTCTCCAGTTCTCTCAGACTCTGCCTTGAATCACGTGTTCTTATCTTCTAATTAAAAAGATACAGTGATCTGGACTGAAATCCTATTACATTACCCAACACAAAATGATCTAATAGAAAGTACAACCAAACCTAGAAATATTTTTACTGCGTCAAGTACCTGATTTCAGATCTCAGCATACTTTGGCTAAGTTTGGCCATTGAATTGATGACTAAAACACCCTGGCAAAAGCCATCAGAAAGGGCTAATCCTTCTGCTGGAGAAAGTTTATCATGTTGAGGTTAGGTTACAGCCATGGCAGAGATACCATATAAATTTTTTTAAGCTATATTCCACTAAATGATTTTCCATTAAGTGGAAGAGGTGTCTTTTGCACTAAAAGCTTTAGTACTCGATACAACTAATGATAAATGAAAGCTGGCCATGTAAATAAGCAACATGTGGGTTCATCTGATTTTGCACTTTACTGAAAAAAGTGACAGATTAATCCATTCAAATACACCACAGAAATATTTATTGTGAGAACCAACATTTACAATTCGAGCTTTCTCCTCCTCCAAACAAATACTTATTTGTGAAGAATACTTTTTCTATTTGAACTGAAAGCATGCATTCTCATTGCAAATTTTCACTTGAGATTAAATGCCAAAGGAAAAAAAAAAAGAGGTTTAAGTTGTTTCCATTTAACACAGGAAATCTTCATTTTTTGTCTGCTGCCTTTCTGGGGAAAAATGCAGTAGGTGGAAGATAAAAAAGAAAAAGCCATGAAGGTAAAGACATGTTTTCATGTTGCACTTTATAAAAAATTAAATACACTCAGACACATCATTTACTGTGCTTGAAAGTGTTTCTTGAAAGCACTTGGCATTTCAATTTTATTTTCCAAAACATATGTACTCAGAAATTATGATAAACAAATGAATGTAATCATTCAATAGAGAGGAAAAGAAACATTACATGAAAAAACAAAACTTAATAAGCCATGGCATTGACGAGGTCACTTAAAGTCAATGTTTTATTAGATGTGTTAATTACATATGATAACACAAGGACAAATACATTCAGAAGGTTCCAACCAAATAATCAATATGAAATAATATCAGTGTTATAAAGAAGGACGCTTGATGGAGATGGCAATTGGGAGTTTTCAGGACATAGTTCTACATGTCTAGAAAAAGTCCAGGGCTCATCTGAAGTCTGTTTCAAGTCCTTTGAATCTACTAACATGTAGACTTTACACTTATCAGATTAAGTTGGCTCTTTTTTAAATAGAATTTATGGAAGTGTCATGACTGCAGTTGACATGCCAGTATTTGTGGAGAAATCCATGTCTCAGTGCCCCTGGCAGGTGCTACCTTCCCCCTACCATGGTGCTCCTGCAAGACACCCACCATGAGTTCTTACTTACGGTGCTGCTCACCAGCTCCAGGAACACCACCACAGACATGGCTGACCAGCAGCAACCAGCCTTCCACAAGCCACTGTCCTCCTCTCCTGCCAGCCCACAGATGCCTGGTAGGAAAGTTAGTCCTCAGAAAAACGTGATGTTTCTAGTGCTTACTGCTGCTGAGCCAGAGCCATTTTGACATTCCATCTGAAGGCATCTCACCCATGGCTTTATTAAAGTCCCAGAAGTGGAGTGCTTGGCCACCCACTGAAAGACTTCAGGTCCAAGGAAGCAATGGAGCAACCAGCCTCCCTTCCTCCACCAGCTGCCACTCCTGCTCACAGCACCTACTGCTGCCTTTCTTCCAGGTACACCTACATCTCATGGACACAAAATCCTCTTCATTCCTTGCACTACCACCCATCTCCAGGCAGGTTGTTTCTACTGCTGGTGTGACTTTCTCTGAGTGGTCCCTTTCATGGATTCTGATGACGCATTTTTCCATTGTTCTGTGCCTGCTGCAGCCCTGAGTGACCCCAACACAATCTGATGTAAGCACACTTCACCAGAGCCTTGTTATGGACATTGCCATGGCCAAGCTGGTTCTCCTCACCGCTCAAAGGTGTTTCTTAGACTACAAGATATCTGTTGAAGTCACTCTGCAAAAGACTGTCCTGCAAGTAAATCTGAAGTCATATGTAAAAAAAGACTTTTCTCAGGTCTGTACTCTGTGTCTGTTCCCTCCTCTGCATGGAAGGAAACCTGAACACTGTACTCGTTCTGCAGAGCATCCCCCATTGAACACCCTCACCAGCAATCATGAGTCCCTTCTCTTTAGTGCAAGTCTCACTGGACCCATCACATAACCACCACAATTGCTGACCCACGTGTGGCCTGACAGACAAAAACTCCATGTTTGTGGGATGGAATTGACTCTTTATTGCTAATTTATCTGTTAAAGTGCTTCCTGTGCAATGCACATACTGCCGCCGAGTCAAACCCTGGTCCAGTTGTTCCCAAAGCAATGAGTTAAATAGGTTGGTGCAGTTATTTCTTTTATTTTAATTCCACTCAAGCATGATCCAACTAAATGCTCCACTCACTCCTTTCCAAGGAACACAGCCATGATCATGTCTGTTCCCCGACGTGAGCTGCTAAAACCTTTCACAGGAAACACTGTGCCCCAGGGTAGGTGGCAGTGGTGGGAATCTCCCCAGGGTTCCTGCTGCATAGCTACTCCATGCCTGGCCAGAAAGCACCAGCACTACACCTGCTCTACTCTCACCCTCATCGTTTTTCCATTGAATTCATCCACTCAGGTCTGGACACCAGTTCAGAGGAGGAGTACAGCTGTAGCCCAAAAGGCAAGAGCAACACCCCCAATGGAAGGAACACAGTTATAGTTGTGGTAGGTTGCTCAGTTGCTCAAGATTAGGCACATACTTAAATGTCCAACTGAGACAATGTCAAAGGGAAAGGCTAAAATTTGGAGAGTGGGAGAAGTTTGTGTAACACTTGTGGATGTTGTGAAAAAATTATTTCCTTACTGTGCACAGTCCTACAGCAGGTCCTGGCTGCAGGTATCATATTCATCATCTGAAGTTTGGAAAGATGATGGCTTTTTGTAAGGAGTAATTCCTGAGCAAGGCTTCCGTAACAGCAATTATGACTGGTGAGGCGGGTGTGGGGGAGAATCAGGACAGCAGTCTAAGGATTTCACTAAGATTAATGTTCAGCTAAAACTTAGAGAACAAGTAGATTAGGTTTTAGCAGAGCAAAGTTGGGAGACTAAGTGCAAGGTGAAATTCAACATGATAAAGCTGGAGAGAGAGAAAGGACGCAGAGGAAATGGAAAGTGTTGGAAGATAAATTAATGTATGCCTGAGGGTTATGCATACCACCTCGTGGTAATTGCACAGGGAATGTTCAAGTTGTTTTTTTATATTTTATTTTTAAAGCCAGTGTGAAGGAACAGAGAAACGCAAAAGTAATCAACAGTGGAAAAAAAGGCAGACACGAGTTATAAAACATCAAACACAGAGCAGGATTGGAACAATTGCATAATGAAGTTGAGAGCATAAAAAGCTGTAAGGAAGGCAGAGGCAGCGAATGAAAGGAAACTTTACAGGGAGGTAAAATAAAATTAGAACACTTTTGAGGTACAACACAGAAAAGAGGCTGGAAAAGCAGTGCAGGTATCTGCCAGAGCATGGACAAGATATCATCCAGAGAAGTGACCATGTTAAAAGACTGAATTATTGCTTTATGATTTAGAAAGTAGCTAAGATTTAAACCTCCTCACAGAAGAAGACAGCATGGAAGAAATAAGCCCCAATATGTTTTCTGTACTGCTGTGAATCAACATCCCAAGGAACCTTCCAGGCAACCTAACATCTGCAACGAGCTGACCTGGTCCAGAGGACAAGGTGACAGGCAAACACGACCCACTGCCAGGAGGTGTCCCAACCTCAGCGAGCTCAGATGGCCACCACCCTGCAGCAGCAAGCACACACAGGCCCACCACAACCAAGGCTTCCTGTGGTAAGTCCTTTCCTCAGAAAGTCCCAACATGAAACAGGCTCCAAAGCAACAGCCTTTAGAAAAGCCAAGAGAGATATCGATAACTTTAAGAAAGAAGCTGCAATTAGACTGCCTTGCTAATTCACAGACCCCAACTTGAAGGAACAGAGTTTGTATTTCACTCTGAAGTCATTAAGTTCATCCCTAATGGAAGAATTTCAAATTCATGGACAAATGCACATGACCTTACAGGTCAGGTAGATGTTTCCCATGTCCCAGGGGACACCATGCGAGTAATAAGGTACGCTACAGATATTAGCCTTGTTTTCCTTCATGGGCCTTCCCAAGGCAGGACTCTTCACTCCCAGAGCCCAGGTGGAGCTTACCAAGAAGGCAGGCAAGTTTGCACACATACTAACCCCAACCTGGCAAGGGGCACCTCTGCTACTGCCCCACATCAGACAAAGGTAACCTCCATCCCCTGGTGTCTACCATCACTCCAGCACAGGGGGATTGAGGGTGTCTTATTGTGTTCTTTTTCAAAAACAGCTGACTTCCTTTAGTTGAACAGTATTTTCAGCACTATAGAGCTTGAAGGACACGTTCTCCCTGAATTTAAGAGGCTGTTTCAACCTTTTTTTTCATTCACGTAATCTCTTCTATTAAAGTAACACTTTACTGAAATAGACCCACGAGAAGCAACGACTGACTCATGGGGACTAAACCACTGACAACAGATTCAGAAGCCAACCAGGGATGGGGTGTTTCAGCCAGCCTCCCTCCCCAGATCAACCCTTCTGCCCGAGTCTGAGACAAGTATTAGTGGTTATACACTCTTCTCAGGTAGTGAAGGCATCAACAGGAGATGAAAAGCAGAAATAGGACAGAAGTGGTAGATTCAGTTCACAGTGCATATAATTTGGCTCATAGGTGGTGGCCAGGCTCTTTCACCTATAGATACAGTATTTTTTCCCCTTTTCTGTAAAGGCACAAGGGGTAATTTAGACACTGACACACATGGGTCTACATTTAACATGTCCGACTGGTATGGTAGCCTCAAATGTGATCCAAATGTTCACCAAGGCAATTGTCTGCAGATCACCCATCCCTCCCTCTCTGCAGCCTACCCACTACTAGACACTATCTGCAGCGACGGATGCTGAGCTAACCCTGGCCATTACTCCTGAGTACGAGGTCTGCTCTGTGGTTCTCCTAGCGGGAGAGAGTAGGAGACCAAACTCATTAGCACGTACGTTTATCAAGTTGCCTCTGTTGCACCTTGAGCCTCAAGGTCATTTTAAATATCAGAGAAGCATCCTTGTTTCGGAAATCATCCTTGGTTTTACAAGTATTTCAGTGACTAAGGAGAACCATGAAACTGCAGCTGGTTCGTGCCATATGAATCTTTCTTTGAAGTTGTAAACAAAGAGCAGGTCTTTTAACTCATATGCTTTTCGTAAAAAAGTGTGAATTTACCTGGTCTGAGCACTCTGTACCTTCCTTTCTGCTGCCACTAGAGGGAGAAGCCTATTCCTGGGATCTCGTGGCTCCTAGGCTATTTTTGGAACAGAATCAGAAATATTTGTTGTACAGAAAAGCGTTTGTCCTTTGGCGATAAGCACGGATAACGCAAAGGGAAAGCCTCTGGAAATAAAGTGGGATAAACATTTCACACCCCCCTCCCTCAAATAAACCCCGATGACAATCCTCCAACCTTGTCAATTTAAACACTGCTGCGATTGTTCTTTGCTGGTAACACAAATCCTTCTACTGTGTGTGCTCCCGCTGCAGCCAGGGCAGGGCAGGCCAAACAGGAAGAAAGGAGAATTCTGCATTTCTATCAATACAGGAACAAAGGATGTTTTCTAGTGGCTTAGACTAATTCTGATTGAAAAACCATAAAATTTTCTGTTAGCTGTAAAGAACGCTGGAAATTCATTCTGGAGTGAAAAATCCTGAAGTAGCATTTAAATAAATTAAAAATTCTAGAATTCTGGATTGGCAGCTCCCCCTTTTCTTATCCTAATTTAACTGAAAGACTCATACTGATGAATACTTCTTGCATCACTATATTTTAAACACTTGAACTAATAATGATTGCGTTTGATAAGTATTTATAGCAGTGACAAGGTCATTCCACTGGTATGGAAAATGTCTTTGCAAAACATTTTCAAACACGGGTGCAAAAAGTTTTACCCAATGAAATTCACCCTCCCCAAATACAAAACATCTCAGTCTCGGACGTGCTGAGTAACCGCTGAAATGTGCTTTCAAATACGGGCTGCTGGTGGCCACCGATGAGCAACCAGACCTGGCTTCATGACACAGAACATGATAGTCTTAGAGGGGGAGGGAAAGGCCATTTTCCCAGACAACAAGGCAGTTGGCAGATTCAAGGCTTGACCGCATTCTTTCTGGGATACTCATCATCCTTTTTCTCTACAAAAAGGAACAGCAACACTGACCCTTAAGGTTAAGAAGAATGAAACTTTGCAAATCTTAAACTTAATTGAACTGCAGGTGCAAACAATATCACATTCCTAGAGAACAACTTATCCCAAAACTGTTCCTTCCTATCCTTTAAAGGCAGTTGCAAACAGGCTCTGTTAATTAATCACGGAATACTTTTGTTTGGAAGGGGTTTCTGAAGGCTCTCTAGTTGGACTTCTTGTTGAAAACTGGGTTAACTTCAAAGGTGGAGCCTCTTCCACTTAAGCTGTGAGTATTTACTGCTTCACTGCAAGGACACACTGATGACTCATGTTCAGCTTTTCCACCAGGACCTTCAGGTCTTCTCCTACAAAGGTGCTCCTCAGCCACTCTCCAGCCAGTATGGCTGTATGGGATACCCCAAACCAGGTGCAGGACTTTGCAATGTCTACCATGGCCTTTGTGAGTGTTGTCAGCTCATCTCTCCAGCCTGCCAAGACTGTGTTGTGTTGGAGGACAGTCCTGTCCTTTAACTTGTGGACTACTTCGCCTCACTTGGTGTCATCCCCACAGGCATCTCATGTCTACAGAGCCGTAGATCTCTTGGGTACAGTGCCAGGGCCAAAAGACTGGCTAAACCCACACAAATAGGAAAAGCTTCTCCTGGCTTATCCACCCCAACCTCCTGCTGCAGTGGTCAACATTAGAAATTAATCCCTGCTATGTCCACTGAGTTTCATCCTAAAGAAGCCTAAGTATCCAGCCTACAGAGTGTTGACTGGAAGGCTACTGCTCACCATTTGCTCTTGTCACTGTCCTATACTTCAGGTGTTGTTAGCTTAGATACTCTTCTCCATCTCAGACAGCCCAAGCTCTGTCCCTCCTCACTAGAAAAGCTTTGTTATTCTAATTCTCAAACAGATAATAAAAAAATTTAGATAAGTAAACCAACTGAAGACTTCCACCTGCAGAGGCTGGCACCAAGACATGCAGAGGGGAAGCACGTCCTCCCCCATCAGCCACACACCTGGGGAGCCAAAGCATCAAGTAAAACAAGCTTTTCTTCTCCTGCTGCTTTACTCAATGCTTTTCCAGACCAGCTGCAATACCTCCCTCACCAAATGTGAGGCTGTTTTAACACTGTTCTTGTAAAAAAAGGCTGGAAACTAAAACTGGTGTTAAAAGTTTCAACTCATCACCCATCATGTCTTCAGCATTTTGTTATTGTCATAGTTGTGAGGATGATGGGGTTTGAGATTTAAAACAACTGCAGCTATATTTGTTTGATCCAAGTGATTTTCTTCTCCTGCAATGATTTCATAACAGAAAGCTTAAGACAACATTCCAGATTTTTTTCCTCCTGTGTGCATGTGTCTATATACATGCACACATGTATGTATAAAAAATAGAAAATATTCCACAGTAAATTCTCCTTTCTGACGAGGTTTTCACCAGTATAACAGCATATGTAGCATGTGTGTCACTCAAATATTTCCTTTATCATTCAAATATTTCCTTTAACTACAAAGTTTGTATCAAAACCAACTCTACGATCTGTACTTCATATAACCCTGATCCACACGTTATTCTACATTTTTTAGTATGAAATATTAAGTGAGATCATAAAAGTTAAATCACTCCATTGTCATTCCAACACTAGCTCAGGTTGGCAGAGCCCATGCTCAGTGATGTCACCACTTATACCTTGCTGCAGCTGCGGGCAGAGCCAGCATAAATTAGCTTCGATCGATGAAAAGTATTAACATTTTTTTATTTTTACCTTGGAGCACCACTTTGAATTACCAGTTGCTTTTTAGTGCTTCAAAAACACATATGAGCAAGTTAAGTGTCAGGTTGAAATATATGGCGGTGACAAACGGCAGGAGCACGGTCAGCGCGCTGGAGGCTGAAGGGCCTGGAGATGACAAACCCCCCTCACAATCAGCTGCACTGTGACAACGTCCAAGTAGCACCAACCAATTTGCAGGTTGGAAAGACTAGCAAAGCCCAGCCCTGAGACAGCAAGGACAGCTGTAGGATGGATTTCACCATCCTTCCACGCGTTAAACACCATCCCACTTTGCATCAGCTCCCGCTGAAATAAATAACTCAAGAACTACGCAACATAAATAACAGCAGAATGGTTCAGAAAAAAAATCATCTCTTCATCTTCTAAAAATAGCTGCTTTTCGGCTAAGATGTTCCTATACGTCTGTCCTCGAGAAAGCAGTGATGAACAGAATACAGATCGGGAATCTCTAGCAGAGGCTGCCTCAGAAGCATCATTAAGAGCCACATTTCTCCGAGAGCCTCTTGTTTTTCTGACCTTGTTTCTCAAGGTTGGAGCAGTGACTGCCTGCCCAGTGCTCCTCTTCACGCATTCAGATCTCAGCAAAGCCTTCTCCACCCAGCACTCACCTCTGCTCAGCGCTTCTCTCAGGCTGGGAGGCCAGCAGAGCTTCTGAGCTCCCGTGGGAAATCCAGCACAGCCCCAGAGAACTGCTAACAGGACCTACAGACACATATGATAGGGAAGCTGCATCCAACCATCTTCAACAGTCCTTCACTGGGTCACCTCTTAACTGCACTGTTAGTTCTTACGTTCACAAATGCAACGGTTACATCTTGACCGAGGTTACGCTGAGGAGCACCCATCCTCACTCTGCTCCATCTCCAAAACAAGGCTGGTGACTCAAGTGAAGCTGACCTCACATCAGCACATTTCAAGTCAAGACATGGCCACACCGAGTTCATGCAAATAAGCTCTACTCCACTGCTCTGAGAGCTTTCCATGGCTTGCCCCCAAACCTAAGAGACTTTAAAGTCAGTTTACATCTTAAAAAACACAACAATGGTGTTTGGAGGGGAACACCACCATCCTCTCCTCTCATGAAGCCACTGAGATCTGCAATGCTGTTGGGACTTCACCCAGAGGTGGCAAGGAGATGGGAGGTTTGCATTTCCATACAACACCCTGAGCTCTTCTGGAGAAAGAGCTCAGGCAACCAAAACACCTTATTATCCCACATCACAAAACTTCCCAAATTCCCTGAAATGGAGGAAAAACATCTGCACCAGTGGGGCTTGAGCTACATAGGCTGTTAGGGAAGGGAGGGACAGGAGCTGAATGCTGCGCTAAGCATACACTTATAGCCAAATAAATGGACAAAAGGTCAAATCAAAGACTATCCACATCCAAGGTTTATTTCAGGACCCCTTCTTCCATCACTACTAGGGGAGCCACAGCCCTTTCAGAAACAAGCTGTTCCTGCTATTGCTGGCTTTGGACAAAAAGCATACTGCTGCTAACCTCTTACATCAAGTGAGCAGACAAACAGCTGAATTGCTGACCCCTGATGGCCTCTTCCCTGGGATTTGTGGGTTTGCACAAAGCAGCCAACATTTTACATGCAGCCCTCGATGGAGTTTGGAATTGTGCAGAAACGCTGTTTGGAGTGCACACTCTTAACCCAATTGTTTGTGTACAATGTTCCTCCTCTCTGGTGCCAAACACTGTAGGTCCCTGGGTTATTTTTTATTTAGTTATTTATTTTTAAAGCTGCTTGGCCATACACAGCATGGAAACCCTGTATATACCTGCGCTGCCATTAACATCGTGATATAAGCACGAGCCTGCAGCCAGGGACATTCCTCTTTGTGACATTCCATCCTCTTTTTTTCAGCTGAGCACTCCCAGCTCGGTAGATTTGAGCCCCAAAATTATTCAATGCTTCTTGGCTTGCAAGTTTTCCGTGACTGAACACAAGGAGAGGGCAGCAATAGGCATCAGGCTTGTTTTGGGAGTGGGAGATGTTTAGCAAGAGCAGTCGACTCAGTCTGAGCTTTGACTAAACAATTCTCTTCATCCTGACTCGCAAAATGACTGATTTAATGGATTTTTACAGGCTTTTGTCAATTGGCAACAGATCCAAAACATCCATAAAGAAGTACCATTTCCCTTTGAACAGAGAACCACGGGCAAACCTCAGGCACCAGGTGCCACCCCACAGCCAAGGGCACCTTCCCATTAACCCCAGGCTGTGCCAACTCATCCTGCTCTGCAAACCCCAGTGGCCCCAGCAGTCTGCACCCACTGAATCGGCTCAGACAAGATGGAAAAAACCATGTTTGGGAGTAGAGTAGTTCAAGGATCACATATGACGCCTCTTTAAGGTCCTTTCCCACCCAGACCATTCCATGATGTTTTCAAGCATCCCCCAGTAACCAAGCCTCACACCTCGGAGGATGAGAAACCACAAGCGATCCAACAGCCCAACTGGTGTATTTACACAAGGATGAAAGCACAGAGCACCACAATACTCGAATTCAACAACAACAAAACAGCATTCAGGCCTGGCAGCAGGCACAAAAATCACCATTGTACATTTCGTTTCCAGCCATTCCAGCTCCGAGCTGCTAAAAACTACACTATTTACTAACCCCCACTCTCCAGCCCCACTAAATCCTACCTTTGCGTTTTTGTTTTAATTCAAAGACGTACTAATTGTTGTGAACACACCAAGTATTACCTGGAATAACACTTCAAATGCAAATTAAGGGCTCTGTAAAATTATTGTAACGCAAGAGTACCATGGTTTATTAACAGCAGATTTGCAAGGTTAATTTTCAATTATGTATTTCTTATTAGTTTCCTAGCTGTCTTGCTATTATTAAATTTAAAGAGGAAGATACTTTCAATGTGTCCAGCTTCTGTGGCATTATTACTGATAATTATTCCTATTTTCCAATTTGTGTTACTCTCGTGTCTTGCAAAATTTGTAATTAATGAGCAAATAATTATAGCAGCACTTACTAGAGCTGCTTTAGTTAAAGCTGTGTCAGCTTTTGCATTAGGATCCCCATTTTTCAAGGGTTTATAACTCAAGCATAAAAATTCACTCTGGGAAGAGCCTTGTCACAAGAGCTGTCTGCTGAGTATGACTTTTTGTTTTTAAAGGTTTCTAAGCAGCATTACTTGGTTCCTTCTTTAAGTTATGGACATTTGGAAAAAAAAAATCTTAAGCTTCCAACGTCAAGTTTACTACTCTCCATTTTTCTATGCTCCAGTGTCTCTGAAATAAAGCCATTTTATTTTAAAGTGAAGGCATTCACCTTTAAAAATATGAAATAAGATGTCTCAGCATCTCCAAAGACCAGAACGGGGTTTTTAATGCCTGGTGGTCATTAGCTTTACAAAGTAGACAAAAGAGAGCGTGACATTCAGGAATGGTTCTGCTGCTCCCAACCAGTTTGGCATTCACACACATGCTCAACTGAGGTACAGGAGTGATCCTCAGGACTCAATGGGCCTGTCCACACTTTCCAGGATGCACATTCATCGCCCTGATCCAACAAAATGATTTTTTTGATGCCAGTTTTGGGCTGTCCCTATTCACTGCAACCGTCATCCCCACATTTGGGAAAAATCAAGCAACACAGGGCTCAGTTCTTCTTAAAAGGCTCAGCACCTTCTCTATGAGGTGCTCAGCATCATACAGTGTCCTGTCTGGCACCAGTATAAAACTTACCACAAAACTATTCCTTCTCTTTTGTCTGGAAGAGGAAACCCAAAGAGGAAGCACAGCAGATCCCAAAACACGAGGTTTGCTCTACACCCCTTACACTTTGCTCCCAAACAAAATTTGATGGTGCCAGCTTTAGAGCAAGCAGGTTCTGCAAAATTTAGGCACTACAAGAGAGCTCATCACAGCTGCTCCCTCTAAATATCCTACATGGTTGGTCATCTAGAAAACACTGACCCCTTCACCACTGCCTTTCTGTACCCCTCCTCCTGCAAAAAGCCTCAGAGCAGCCACCTACCTCCTGGGAAACCACTCCTGGAGCTTTTTGACCTCAATACTGAGTTCAATTAAAACAAGACCACTGTAATTCAGCAAACAGGGAACAGCAACAAGTCAGCAGCGCTGTGCGTACCAGCTTTAATTCATGTTTTGTAAACTTGAAAGAGCAGGGCTACCAAGGCACTTCCAGCAGCAAACAACCAACAAAAACACACCCCTGAAAAACCCAAATATTATTGGGAAACACAGTCAGAGACTAGACAAAAAAAAACAGGAAACGATGAGACCTACCTGCCTCAGTCACAGCAAGTCAGGGAAAGGAAGGTTGGTCCTCTTGAAGATCCAAGGAACTCCTCTCTCAAGTCTCCTCACTAGGAGTAGGTGGGGGGGCTCAGAGCACCTTTTATTTACTTTCCTTTGACCACCATCAGCTGAGGCTCTTCACACCCTCGTTTGGTGTAATTATCTCCACCTGTTTGAGTTGATCCCTAATGAGGGAAACCCATTCCTCCATCTTGTAGTCAATCCAGAGCTGTGGCACTGGAGCCTTTTACCAGAATGCCTACTGGGGTGCAAATACACCTTCTCCCTGGTGCCATCCTCATGACCAAGCCATGTTTTAGCAGCCCATGCTATCGTTAGCACACCCACCAGTAATTTGCAAACCCCACCGTGTTACAAGAACGCTGGTATCTTTATTTCTGCAAGGTATAAATGCAGAGCCTGGCCCAACTATGGCTGAGAGTTTTATTCTATAGCAAACCCTTGCCATATAAACCAGCTGTTCCTCCTCATCTGTCTGTCTTTCAGGTAAACGTTCTCTCTTGCTGCCCCAGTGTCATGAGCTTCCCCAGTTAAGATGAGCTTGCCAAATCTAGGCAGAGGAATCTACGTGTGCTGATATTCCCTAGATGCTGATGGCCTTGCGTTTTGACTGTAACCATGGTGCTGCTGGATTTATCATGGCTGCACGGCGCACTCTGTAGCTCATTATTCTTTCCTGGCAGCTTTGTATAGCTTTTATTTAGCTGTAAAAATAATTTACATTTCTCGAGCATCGGAATTAAAGATAAAATAGAACTATGACATCGAGAGCTGGAGATTTTATGCAAATTTATTTGTAAATATAAATCACATTCAGAATGCAAAATTACACAAATGTCTCTACAAATCGCCCGTCTCTTAAAGAAATTAATTCTTTCCTTTTTTAAGAGTAGTGCCTTAACATATTGTCTGCATAGTTGCAACGTGAATGGAAACTCGGTAGAAAATCCAGAGTGAAATTTGGGTTCCCTGGGTTGATGATGAGATCAATTATGTGACAAGGAATTTTTTCACTTCCATGTCACTGACTTGAAATTGCTGCAGGTCACCAGCCCGTGGTGCTCCCTGCCAGCCACTCCCGGCCTGGGATGAAATTCCGGCTCCGCTGAAGCCACCGGCAAACCCTTGGTTGGCTTTTCCAGCACCACGATGTCCATCTGTGCCAAGTGATGTGCAGGAAACGCAAGAACATCACAAGTCCACCTCATAGTGCTCACGTACCCATGTCACACCCCCCCCCCAAGCACCTGGTTGCAAAGTTGTGTTATTCAAATATTCCAGAGTAACATTTCTGGGAAAACTCAGCTACTTGCATCTAATTCCAATACACCCAAGTTTCATTAATCCAGGTGATTTTTATTGTCTTTTGGGATTTCAGCATGGTATAGAATATGTTTTTTAAAGCAAGATACAAGCAATGGGGGCCTTTCTGACTATAAAGCTACTTTGAGCAGATAATCTAGCAGTACTTATTTTGATTTCAAAATGATCATAGATTTTGAATACAAATATGGCTTCATAAAATTTCTTTTAAAACTTCTGACAATTTATCTCTGCTCTAACCTCAGGCTTTTCCTTTCAGTCCCTTCTGGTGCTTGGTTATTTTGGCATTGTCTCCTCTTACACAAAATCTCTGCTTTGTATTTGTGGGGAAAAAGAATCAGTGGTTGTTTTCTTGACTTTCCAATAAAATAATCCATATGAGGTCTCAGTTTTGATGAACAGTTTTAGTATAACATCCTTTCTACTTGGTGGAAGCAGCATCCAAATCATCTCAGAAATCTCCATGCTGCTCATCCTCACGCCACACTGAATTCTCCACTGTGCAGTCCTATTCCCATTGCACTTTATCCGAAAAAAAAGGATGGAGAATTGTTTCCTAAGGGAAAAAAATGAGAATATTAACTGTCAACACCCTTCTCTTTCTTTAGCTCTGCTTCCACGCTCAGGCCAAATGCAAACTCTTGAATCAGAAAATGACCTTTCCTTCTGCCAGGAAGCAGTTCTGCAGGTGCTGGCTGCCCTGAGCCTGTGCGACGCGCACCACCCAAATCTCTGAGCCTCTGCTCGTTGCTCTACATACAAAACCATCCAGCTGCATTTTGCTAAGTCTTGCAGATCACTTGTAGGCAAAATCAGGTACCACCTCAGCGAAATCCTACGGGGCACCTAGGGAGCCCTTTGAGTTTCAGAAATTACTTTTCATTATAGATTTGGGCATTTGCAGCTGACTGGTTGATCCAGAAACCCACACCTCTAAGGACTCGGTCAGATGGAAAAACTCCAGACCCCCCATGACTGTTACTGCATGTGTTAGTGCTTGTGAAAAAGGTAGCTCAATGCCATGGTCTGTCATAGAGTTGGGAGCACGAGGAGCACAGGCTCAGGTAAATTTTGCCTTTCAAATTGTAATAAATAACATGTTTTGAATTTGTTTTTTTGAATTTCACCTTCTGAGAAACTGCACAGGGAAGAAACTCCAGGATTAGAATAGAAAATATCCACAAAATGATCCTCTGGAATTTACCAGGTTAGAAACTTTCCATCAGCGTTTTTAACCATCCCACAAAATTCCTTGAAAGAAACATAACTTTTGCTTAAGTGTCCCAGAACAACCTAAAACACGAGTAAAATGGATATTCTGGGAGATTAACACTCAGGGCATGTTTTAAACTTGTTTTTTCAGAAGTACAGTACCTTTTCCAGCCAATTCTTGCTTCATCAGCATATTTGGAAGGTGCCACGGGCAGGATACAGACATGTTGCCCATTAATCTTGCCGTTCACAGGGCAGCAACATCTACTGTGAAGAGCAGGAGAGTGATGGCTACGGGTGTTCAGCATCATGGCCTGGCTGGTACAGGACCAAATGTGTTCGTCAGAGCATCCGAACGATGGAGAAGAAACGAAAAAAGAAAAAAAAAGAAAAAGGAAAGTATATGAAGGAGAAATGTCATAATTAAGAAGAGCCAAGTCAACTGGAGAGCAGTTCAATGAATATAGAATATTTTACATCTCAGGAGGGAGTATTGCTCTCACAACCTCAGACAGGGCCCGAGGCCCCAGTCGCAGGGAGTTCATGTGCGCCGGTCTCATCGCAGACAATTGGATTTAAGCACATGTTTAAGTACGTGGCTGAGCAGGGATGGTTTGTGAGATCTCTGTAAAAACACAACCTTCCATTCTCCCAAACCATATGGGTTTAACTTCCCATATGGAGTGACAAAATAAAAATATATTCTAAAAATAGCTCTCAAAAAATGCACTGGCTGAAGGCTGCTTCCTGCGCTACAATTTGATTAGCCTTGTGTTTTATTTCTTCAGCAGCGATTTCAATTTATCTCTGATTTGGAGCATGAAAAGCTGCTTTTATAGTTGCAAGCAGAAGAGAAAAAGACATCCGGGAAGCAAATATAGAGAGCTCTTCTGGCTTTGTAGGAGCTGCAGGAACAAGTAAAATGATTTTAGAGCAGCAGAAAACAAAGTGATGCTGGGAGATGATCTATCTTTGCAATCTGTATTTAAGTTCCCTGTCAGCCCCTCCGCGAGTGCAGAACATTACATATTCTGTGCAGCTCCAAAGTAACCTAAAGGAGCCAAAAATTGTCAGTGCAGAAATCCCCTCTGCGGAAGGGATCTCTGCCAGCACGGCTCCCGTCCCACTCGCCGCGGCGGCCGCACGCCGCTCCCTGACAGCTCCTTCTGTCCACCACGACGAGAGGAGCTGGAGGAACCGCTCCCTCCGTGTCTCGGCGTTGATGGATGGTATCAAACATTCCCATTTGGGCTTTGATGTAAGGTGCCTTCTTAAAAATCTTTTTTTTTTAAAAAAAAAATAGAAAAAATATACTGGAAATTATCAATTCCTTCCCACTTCAGCTGGGTCAGGGAGCAAACCATCAACTGTGCGCCCAGGGAGCTGCTGGTGGCATCTAAGACCTGAAACCGCTGGCTTCGGAGGGGGGGAAGGAGGGAACATCAGTCTTGGTGGGAGCTTCCAAGCATCAAGTTCTTATTTGAAGACTCAGGAACTAAATCGCACAGCTGGACTTAACAGGAATTATTTTTCCCCTCTTTGGTATTGGAGAACAGCTGGGGAATGGCACCATGGCACAAACCCATCAGCATCCCTCAAAAGCAGCTGGATCTTGACTAGATAAAAGGCTGACGAGCCCTACACTGGCCATGGGGTTTTTGTGTGCTTGGTTTGAGACCAACACAACAAGGCATCTCAACAAGGATCCTTCCTTTGAGATCTGCTATGAAGCTCCTGCAACTCCAGAAGTTGCCCATGGATGCCCAGGCTTTGCTGCTCCCTGGTTTAGGTTGCTGCTTTAGGCTGAAGAACAGGATTTAACACCCACCCCTGCTCTGGTGGCAACATGAGCACAGGCAGCTGTCATTTATTTTTTCTGGGCTGTACAGGTCTGCCCAAACCATTCCCACCCTTGACACCACTGAGGACTCCAGGCAAGGTGACTGCTCCGGTTAGAGACATACATTTCCCATTATTTGCGTCTTTTGCCAAAATAAGCAAAGAAATAGATAAATAGCAGATAGACAGATAAGTAAAAACATTCATGTGCAGCTTTCCAGGATGATGGAGTAAGTCATGTCTTCCTTTTCCAGCATTTCAGGTTTCCCACATCCGTGAGTTCGCTTGTTTTTATGCAGACAATAAGCATGGATTTCCTGCAGGCCTCTGACACCGCTTTCATAATGCACGCTTTGGGAGAGCTCTCTGTCCTGTTTCTGGGTTAATATTGCTTGCTGTGGTTGCAAAAGTGAAATAAAACTGAGAAAAATTCTGTTTGCAAGAAAACCGTGCCCCTCTCCTCGGCGCAGGAGGGGATCACAAGCACCGGTGGGGTGAGATGGGGCGAGTGGAGCAGCTCCTGTCCAGCCCAGAAGACATGAACAACCCAGCGAAAGGCGAACACTTCCCTCAGCTGTTTGCACCAGCTGGGCACCTGGAGCAAGACAAAGTGGCAAGACCAACGGGCAGGACCCCCACGCCAGCATCAAGCAGGCTCTGGGATGCTGGTCCCCAAGCCCCAGCCCCAGCATCTCTGGTACTTCGAAATAAAGTTAATTTGGTCGTTTTTTTTCCCTCTCTCTCCAATCTATTAAAGCTTTAGGAATGACTTTTCCAATCTAAGCAAAAGCTCTAGATTTACCCTTAAAAGAGACTTTTATAAGATCTAAGAAATATTAAAACCCAAAAAGGGAAAATAAAAGGTATCTAGAGTGGGAAGAAGCTGCGCTGTAAAAGCTTTGGAAAAAAAAAAAAAGGATTAGAACGCAGCTTTTCTCTAAAGAATTTATAGATGGAAAAAAAAAACCCACTACTTTGGAAACAATTATTTGCAAAGTTATAAGTATGTGACACCCTTTGCTTTGGTAAGATAAGGGGCAACAAATAACAGCCACAGTCACAAGGAGTTCGCCCAATTCCTTCTGTCAGCAAAACTAATTTTGCAAAAAATAGATTTCTTCTAGGAAGAATACTTTCCTCGCTTCGAATTCATTTTCACATTGCTAATAAGTCTCTTAGCAGTAGATCATAAGTGCCTCTTCAGCCAGGAGCACGCGGATGGCCCCGAGCGCAGCCAGTGGTCCCTTCTCCGGAAAAACCTCGATTGAAGCCGAGGAGAATTTCCCCCGAGGAGGTTCCCTGCAGGTGTTTGGTCCCGTGTCTGTAACCTGCACCCTTACAGAAACTGTTAATAATTATTATAAACCACCATCTTCAGAAACACGATCTGGGACTATTCTGACCTTTTTACCTCTCCTTACATCTAGAGATGAGAGGGCACTTCCAGGGCTTCGTGCCCAGAGAGTAGAAAAGAGTCCACCTGCCTGACAATCTGTATAAGGCTCGTGAACTTTAAATTATTTGTCCAAAATGATCCGAAAAGTCTCTGAAACATCCTAAACCTGGCACCTGCTGAGCCAGGTAAACCCTTTAAGGCAATATGAGCTCAGAAGAATTTAGCTTCAGTCAAAAAATGATAGATGACAAACGAAGACGACCAGGGCCAGCCAGAGAGGACTGTCTTTGATGGGACCCACTTTCCTGAGCTCTGCCCATGTGGCACACGGATGTAAAGCTGAAAAGGCTTTGCTCTCTGGAGGTGAGCAAAAGCAGGAGCTCGATTGAGGCAGAAAGGTGAGTAATGGATACAGGAAACAAACAGAGAACTAAAACTTTTTGACATGTCACAAAAACAATCTGAAAAAAATATTTTACGGTTCCTTCGTGGACAAATACAATTGTATCAACTGTACTTGAAGGTGGTGAGAAGGCCCAGGCTGCCCTTGGCACCTCACCTGCGTGGTGTAGAGTCATGGGACCATGGAATGGTTTGGGTTGGAAGGGACCTCAAAGATCATCCAGTTCCAACCCCCCTGCCATGGGCAGGGGCACCCTCCACCACACCAGGTTGCCCAAAGCCTCATCCAACCTGGCCTTGAACACTTCCAGGGATGGGGCATCCACAACTTCTCTGGGCAACCTGTTCCAGTGCCTCACCATCCTCAGAGGGAAGAATTTATTCCTTAGATCTCATCAAAATCTCCCCTCTTTCAGTTTAAAGCCATTGCCTCTTGTCCTATCATGACACACCCTTGTAAAAAGTCCCTCTCCAGCTTTCCTGTAGCCCCCTTTAGGTACTGGAAAGCTGCTATAAGATCACCCCGGAGCCCTCTCTTCTCCAGAGGTGCTCCAGCCTGGAAAATAAATGCAGTATCTCAATTCATGCATAGAAACGCTTGCTTGTGCAAGGAAAATACTTAGATGAGGAAGAACAAGGATCAGCTTCCAGCTTTCGATATTCCAGGCAACTCTCTGAATGATTTGTGCATAGGCATTTCACTGAAGAACAGAGATTAGAGGTGTCCACGGCCAGTCCCGACATTTTAAGGAAGCATCTGACAAAGTTACAGATCTAAATCCTTCACCTAGAAAAGGGTAAAATTCTTTAAATCGAGTTATTCCGTTTTAATTCCTCGCTTCCCTCAATTTTTTTATTCCAAAGACTTTGTGGCAATTCATGTCAAGGAGCTAAGTAAATATTTTCTCGCACTGCGTGGAAGATGATGTCAGGCGGTGATGGAAGTGAAATACTGACTTTGTGTAACTGTTTGTACCTCAGATAGAATGGACTCATTTTCTGAGATTATAGAAAATGCATTCTGTGATTATATATGCCCCTAGAGGCCTCGTGGAGGTGAGATTATGCATCTCTCAATGTTATTTTACCAGGGAAAAGAAATGGACTAAGTAAATAAAAAAATTGGCAGGATGTGACTTCATCATGCACCATTGACATCTGCTTATATGATTTAAAGGATGTTACTATGAATATCATAGTTGCTAATGTAAATGATGAAGAAATCATAGGTCAATCATATAATAATAAATATTAGCATAGGCTTCCCAAGGCCAGAAATGGCTGGAAAGGTAATTGGAATTACAATTTCACTCTTGAATTATGTGATACTGAAAACACTTTGGTCGCTGCTGTTTTCCTGGAACTGCTCCACTAAAGCCAAGCAGATACACTCTCTGATCTTTCTTATTCCAAGCAATAATATCACCTTTTTGGAAGAATTATTTTAATTTCTCCTGGGCACACCTCTCACCCTGCACGCTGCGTCGTTAATAGGTTGCCTGAAGCTGCTCTGGGGGCTGGTCCGAGGATGCAGCACCCCACCTCCAGCATCCGTGTTAGACACCTCGGGATAAGGTGGGAAAAGAGGAAAAAAGCCTGTGGGCACAAAGCAAGTCTCTAACCTTGTCCTCAACCACGAGCTACTTCCCTCTTAAAAACCAGAATCAAGTGCTCTCAGAACACCCGGAGTGGTCTGAAAGTCAGAAGCTGCTACACGAAAATATTTTAAGTAATAGGAGTTGTTGGGTGGTTATTGTATTACCTGGGGACTCCTGCCAAGGAGGAGTTGGAAATGTTGCTAAATTGGGATTTTTTACAGGGGAGAGAAAAAAAAAACCAAACAAACCACCATCTAGTCCTGTAACTGAGTCAGTCCCTTACTGAGGGGAAACTCACAGCTGAGCAGTCATGTCCTGGCTGGTGTCTACCACTGAAACGCTCCGTACAAAGAAATCCAGAAATGCCACAAGTGTTTCAGCGAGGTTACACAGAAGCCTAAAATTAGGTCATAAATTATATAATCTTGCAAGGAAACAACAAGTTTAATGACTGTGCCAACCAGAGATAAAAGCTGAGGAAGGAAATAGCATCTTTCTCATTAAATATTAAGGATCAGATCCTTCAAACACTTCCCAGTGAAGAACTCTGTGGGAGTTTGGCACCTGTATTTGTGCATATTCTATAGATTGTGCTTATACATCATCTGCAAGTGCTGAGTGTGGTTTATGGAGCGCACACGCATAGCAAGCGTATTTATAATGCATAAACACATCCCATCAGGAGCAGGGAAGGTGATTAGTGACAGTTTCCCAAGAGGTTTAATCAGACATCGTGATGGCTTATTCCCGGTGTTGCTCCAAGAGGGTTTTTCGTTGCGGGGCACTGAGGAAGAGCAGCTCTTTTTCACACTTACGGTGTCAGAAGATATCGCAGCCTTCGAGAACCAGCCCCGTGCATCCTCGGTGGGATTGAAGAACCCTGTCAAAAAGATGATAACAGGTTATAACAACGGATTTGAAAATTCCTTGCGACCTCTGAATCTCTCCCCTAACGCTACCGTGCCCTAGTCTTTCTTCTAACGGCAGGGGAGAAGAACCTGGTCCCATCTATCCGAAATAACACAGGGGGGAGGTCTTGGGAGTACTCCCTCAAAAGTTTTTGGTGATTCCCCTGGGACTGATGGCTGGTGCTGATGTCCTGAGAGTGTTAATGAGAGGGAATGAGAAGCTCTGATGGAAGAAGCCAGATAGCCCTCGCGCCCCCGCTGTCGTCAAAGCCCCTCTGATAACCGTGGCCGTTTTTTCAAAGATTTGAGTCATTTGTGGGCTGACTGTATAATCCTCGTGCTGAAGCCTGGGAAAAACTGCTGTTGATGCCCTTGGCAAATTCTTATCCTAAAAAAGCATGAAAAAGAGCACCAAGTAATTTCAATTCCATAAAATATATTAAATGCAGCACACAGGTATGTAAATGGGAAACTCCATAACTGTAATTTGCCCATTTAGAGCCTGATCTAAAGGCTATAAAAGTTAATTTGAAATCTTTTCATTGATTTTAATGGCCTTTAGATCCGGCCCATGTTATTCACTGCATATCATGTTTGTTTCAGTGCAATAGTGTATTTATCTAAAACGTGAATTGCGTGGATTATAACACATACAGATCCACTGCTTATTGTCTAGAGGCAAAGCTTGGGGAATTTATTGACTTTGGTGACACATGTAAAATCTAAAAATCAAATGAAAGTCCCAAATAATGATTATGCTTTTTAAAAGTGAGATGAAGAATGAGGCGGCCTTCTTTTCATTATATACTAATACCATCTAAATGTATTTTAAGCATCATGAAATCCAAATGGAATTTCTCACAATTCTTCATTTCTGACTGCAGCAGTTCAACAACAACAACAAAAGATCACATGTAAATGATTCAAAACCTCTTGAAGAAAGAGCATTTTTTCCTAATTTGAGGAGAAGAAAAAAAAAATGTTTCAACCCAAGCTCAGCAAGGGATAACAGTATTACAGTCGCCGCACGGAGAATTTAGCCACTCATAATTCTAAATCCTTCTCAAACGCTTTATTGCCATAAGGTGGCTAATACCAGCCTCTACACAACAGGACTCCCATAGCATTAACCATGAGAGATAGGCTTCCAGAAAGAAACTATAGCAAAGTAATTGTAAATCTCTAATGATGCATAAAACCAAGCTGAATTGGTCCTGAATTCTCAGCATAAAAGAAATGAACCATCAGAAGAACCAATTCTGGTGGCAGTATAACATACCCCAGTGTGGAAACTGTTTATGGTGTTTGCTGCGGTGGAAATATTCCTACTAATATGCAGGCAAGACGAATTCATTAAAAATGCCCGAATGCTGCAGCTTCTCACGATACCACGTGTGACATGGAAAACAACCCGTTAGCCAAAAGAAAACCCCATCTGTGCCAGAACAATTCACATCTCTCTCAGTCGTAGCCAGTTGTCCGTGCGATGAAGTCAACAGGTTCCGTGCACCGCCAAACCCATCTTGCACGACTTGCAGGACGACGCCGTGCTCTGGGGCAGGTGCTGCCTCACCAGTTTGGGCTGTGGGAGACCCTCCCATCCCCAGGATCTCCGCTGAACCTGGGCTGACTATGGGCCCTTATCCCCTCCCCTGCTTTGCTCAAGAGGAGGGCTCTGTTGGGCCCTTCAGTGGTGACCTTCAAGGTATGGAGCCATGGCCATATATTGGCAGGACAATGTGCCAACATAAGCCCAAACCCTCCCATTTTCTTAGAAAGTTTAGCGAATTCCAGCTGGATAAGCACCCAATAAAATATTTAAATCCATAATTAATTATATCATTTAATTAATTAATGATGCAATCCACAAACTCTAACAACGAGCCCAGCTCATCCCACAAACCTCAAAGCACAAACCTGGACCTTCACCCATTAATCCATCACTGTCCAGAGGCAACTCGCTCGGGAAGCAAACCAGATTGATTATCTGAGAGACCCAAAATCACTTATTCCTGCCCAAACGAGGCACAGCAGGAGCAGAAGTTGCGCTCGCTTCCTGGCGCACCCTTCCCCAGGAGCTTCAGCGTGGCCATAAACACCATTTCTTTGGAGATGAGAAGCTGTCTTGCTTTTGTGTCTAGTAGATCTCTGGCTTTTTTTTTTTTTTTTTTTTTTTTGACACTGCCAAGAGGTATTGCACGGGATGATGCTTTCCTGGCGCCGGGGCATCTGTCCACTGAGAACGAGATTGACAAGGCTGAAACGATGGGGTTGGTTTGTTTTATCATTTCACAGCTCTAAGAGCCAGACATCTGAAAGCTCGGGTACATCATTGCACGGTGTCAAAATGAACGAAGGCACAGATTTGAAATCTGCATACGTGGACAAAAATAGGGCGTATCTGAAATTAATTAAAATTTCTAGGCGCTACCTAGAGAGCGATATTTATCCGTAATAAGCATGCATCGATGTATATCACATTTAGTGCATGGTTTTTAGTGAAGCTGCAGTTTTCAAGTCTTGTGTGTAGGACTCTCAGGCTTAGCAATGACTTTTCGTTTTTAAAAAGTGTTTTAAAGCATTCTCCTATAAAAAACAAAAAGCAAATGTCACTAATTTAAAGTCAAACTGAACTGAAACTAAATGCAAGTGACCCACTGGGGCTTTCTGCACTTGCAGTTGCAACTATCTGCATCACATACCACACGTGCAGTATAAAACATACCCATAACTATATATAGGCAGTACAGCTTTAGCTATAATTCCTGAGGAAATTATGGGAATAAAAGGTAAACAATTTTGTGAGGGTTTAAAAAAAAAAAAAAAAAAAAAAGCCTTGATCTGACACAGTTCCTTCTGCCGTTAATGAAATTTTTAACACTGACAGCAGTAGAAAAAGTTAGGACAAGGATAAAAGGTGAAAAAATTAGGTTTTTTCCTATTAAATATCCTCCTTCTCCATATGTATACCAATAAAGGAATGGAGACACTGATGAAAGAGGGGAAAGCCGCTGCAGCCGTGAGAGAGAAATGAAATAATTCACAAACTTCATTCATGTTGACAAGGTGCTGGCACCATGAGCATCTTTTTTATTTACTTGTGAGTGAAGAGCCTTACCCTGTAAGCAATTTTTATGGCTGTTCATTTTGGAAAAAAGTCTGAACTACTTGACCCGTTGCCCCGAGGATCTCACTGCCGTGAGCGCTATCCAAGATACTCCGTTCGACACCTCTATATTCAAAGGTATCTCCATTTTTTCCAATCAAATCAGAACAACTCTAATTAAATTTAAACAAGAAGCTAAAGTGAGATGAATGGTTTATAGGAGCTTCATGCTTCCCTACATTGATTAATAGATAAAGAATTCATACCTCCACCAAATTAGTTGACAAACCCTGCTGTAATTCATCCCTCGTACATGATGATCTGTAAACTCGGTGCACTCTAGCAGGGACCGAGCTCCAGCTCCCTCTAAACACCTTTTGTGCTGGTTGGCTGCACCCACCAGGTATTTACATTCCACAAATCTTGTCTTCATATTCCAAGTTTCTCAGTATGGCTTTCATTTTAAATTAAAGCAGCGGTGGTTATTCTTGCGTGGAATGCCATTATTTGTGAATCAGCTTTGCAATGTGGGCAGTTGCCTTGCACTGTGCTATTTCTTGGTGCCCAAAGAACTGCTCTGCTGAGTTTTATTTTTCCTTTTGTTTTCCTTGATGTTGCCCTGCCTATTGCTCGGCTCCCTAAGTGGGCAGCAAATGCAATTTTCTTTCACATAGGGATGAAATTTTGCTAGAGCTGTGCATTTGACACTTCAAAATCAGGCTCTTTAACCCCAAAGGATCCAGAAGACGCTTGCCCACTCCTAAAGCAGAGCATTACAAGAAGGTGGCACATCGGGGGTTGTGCCAGGGGCTGCCTCGCTGTCCCAGCTGGCAGCAAGCCCCAGCCACCATGGACCAGGCTGGAGCCATCCAGAAACGGGCTCCAATTTTTGGAGATGGCAACGACTGAGCTTATTTTTAAGGAGTTAACTTTTTAGAATACTGCAGTTCAGGTCAGGGTATGAACCAGCAGCTGGCAAGAGACATACACAGGGTTTAATGTGATTCACCGGTCGCTTTGCAGTTCAGATTTTGCAAGGGCCATTCAGCCCTTGAGAAGGATATCCCTGTACTGGAAAAATGGAAATCAATAAATCTATTCAGAAAAGCATAATTTCATTTTGCTTCTTAACCAGAAATTGAGATACGGACATTTCTCCCTTCTCACTCCTCCCTGACTTAAATACATCCTGTGTTATGTAAGTAATTGTTTTGAACCCACTCTAGGACACAGTCAGAGACATGACTCCAATAACACATTATCAGTAAAACAAAGGAAAACAGTTTCATGTCCCTGCTGGGTTTGTATATACACTCTTAAATGAGCAGATTCTCTCATTATTCACCCTGATCTGGTCATTGTATGCTTAGTCACAGCTGTCACAACAGGTGCCCGAGCGTCCTTCCCCTCCACGGCACCGCATTTGCTCTCTAGAGTTTGTTGTCAAATTCCTCTGCTGCCTTTCTCTGGTGGCTTTGCCGTTCCCTCTCCGACTCTTCCCAGATTCAACTTTGTAATTACTTCTGAAATCATGCAGGGCTGGCTGACTCTGGATGTGACAACCCTTCGCCTTAAGCATCCGTTCTTCCTTACAAGTTGGTGTTCTTCATCCCATCCCATGAAACCAGTTAATCCATCAACTTTGGCCATGCTTTTCTTGCCTGGACCTTTCTCTATCTTTCTTGATCGCTCCATTGACCACTTCTCCTGACTGCAATGCACAACAGTGTACTGCAGACTATACTTTGGGACCGTGCAGCACTTAGAGGGCGATTCCTCCACTAGACCAGGTTCTCTCCCTCCATGCCAAACAGCAGCAGAAGTCTCCAGCGACTTGAGGATTTCCAGATGGGCTCTTGCCCAACATTATATTTAAGATGAAAATTCTTTGAAATTAATATTTATACCCCAAGATAGCATCTCTTCACTGTGGTTTCTCTCTAATGTCCTTCAACAGTAGCTTGGGGTTCCCAAATTTGAGTGCAGAACCGCTTCCCCTCCCTATTCCACTCCCCTCTTTGCAGATTTATGTATTGCGTTTTCCCACTGATCTTAGCACTCATTGGGGATCTTTCACTGCTGAAAATCCTGAGTTCTTAAATTATCAGCGCTGTGCTACTGTGCACTAACAAAGTTTATCTGATACAACAGCATATCAAACATTTTTACTTCTGTAATAAATGTTTTCTTAGCTGGAAGCAAGTCTTCTCCGATATTAAAGTCCCTCCAAATAAAGAGACAATTTTATATGATTTTTTTTGCTATTGTCTGCAAGGAATATAGTGTAGGTTGAGGGCAAAATATGCACAATTCAACCGCTTTTATGTTTTGTAGACATCAGAATTTAGGGCCTGATTTCCAAAGTGCTATAATCCATCAGTCCCACTGAATTGCAAAGGCTGGTGAGGGAGAAACCAGCCTGAAAGTCAGCTATGCAACCTATACCCATCCCCTGCAGCACTGAAAAGATTGGGCCAAAACATTAAGGCAAAAGCTTTCCACAATTTTACTTCAATAAAATTACACAGGAGCAAGGAAAATACCCTATTCACAGAACAAATAGCACTAATACCATTTAGTTTGTTTTCTCCCTAAAAACCCATAGGTGGGGGTTAAGACATGCATTTATATCTCAGGTTTCATCCATTTAGGCTGGAAATCTTTTTTTCCTAGCTTACCCTTACTGTACTGCCTTCCCTGTCCTACAGCACAATATAACATCCCTACAGCAATTACCACTGCTTGCAGTTGAGAACAAAGAATTACAAAAATCTTTAATTCCTTGCCACCGTTTTTAATGCAATTCATGAGGTGACAACCAAAAGTAGAGGCAGTGTCATATATTCATCCAGATTTCGGTTGGTCACCTACACTTTAAAGAATTCATCCTCTGTATTATTATACTTTATAGCTCTTTGGACATACTAATTAATGTGTTAGGCTAAATTGACTTAAATTCTTGCTGCCTTAAAATCGAATAGAGAATTCATTCCTCCCTCTCTTATTCTCCCTCTTTTCACAGATTATTTTAAAAGTAAAGTAATTATTGCCGGGGTGTGTGACTTGACCCTTCCCAGGATGGGAAATCTCCCAGGTTGGCATTTGATCACTTGCTAAACTGGAACGGGAGCAGCTGGTCTGTTCTGCTGGGGTGCAACTCCGCCGGAAAGCAGGGACGTGCTGATCTTAAAGAAAACATAAATCTACAATAGATACGAGGAAATTAATAGAGGTGAACAGTGATTTGGAGGGGAACAAAGCAGAACTGAAAGCCAGCGTACTGCAAAACCAGCAGTGCAAAGAACGTCAAGGAAATGAGCTTAGCCATAGCTTTTTTTTTTTAACCTTGTTCAAATTGCTTTAATTTACGGCTTTACTTAACTTTCCAAAAACCATTGGGCAGAACAAAAGAAACCTCTGTTGCTGTCTGCCGAGCCACAGCTGACTGGCAGGCATCACTCCTCCAAAGGTAAGAGGACACAATCACTCCCATGGGGCAGAAAACAGGAGTTTCCAGCCCACCCTCGGTTGTACACGGCCTTTCTATAGCTGCAAAAGCTCCACATTCCATATTATTAACCTCTTTCTAGTCAAAGATCCAGAAAAGGTGGCTGTGTCAGCTACCCAACCTGGAGTTCAAGACCTTTACGGGTGAGGTGACATTTTAGAGCATAATAACTACACAAAATCCTTATCAAAGATTGTCAGAGATTTGGAATTACCAGTGGTTATCAGTCAATAATTGTTAGAGTAACTGATGGGTAAGCAGCAACCCTTCACAGGCAATTCTTCTGTGGGAATTGAGAAAAGCAGCTGGAAGGAATTCATAACAAGAACCTTGCAGAGCTCGGAGAAATGTGATGTATAAACAGATTATTATTTCCTGTGGATATTGATGATAAATGAACTGGATTTGGTATGTCTAGGAAATACCACCGCACTCTAAGCCATCTGAACTCCCCGTGGCTCAAGGGAAAAACCTCTCCTGGAACTTATGAGAACTCGACGTTAAGAAAGAACTAAATATCTGAGTCACTAGAAATACAAAAGCTGAACATTCCTCTTGCACACTTTTCATTTAATTGTCTTTCCTGCGGGTTTGCAGCGTAATGAGTCATTGATTAGCGCAAGGAGTGCTTTATCGAGTAAATTAATTCGTATAAGAGAAACAGTAAGAAGTGCTAAGTAACCAGATAAATAAATAAATTGTGAAGTGTGTTGGTCATCTGGTTGCAGGTCAGCCCCAGGGGACTCCCGTTTCTGCACATCAGCTGCTCAGCGAACACTACCAGTACCTGTGCTCCTCTCTCCTCATCTTCACCTATACCTACAGCTTTATAAAATATGAAAAATCCTCGTAGGAAATGCAAAAATAACAAAAAATCTGATCCTCTGTAGGAAATTAGATCGCCTATAACATGATGATAGCTAATTATGTGAGAAAATACATGTGAAAAATGGCTTTTCCATATAATATAGAGAAAACTTCGATTCGGTGCATGGTCACTGGGTTCAGTGTAATAAACAGCATTTCTAACAAGAAAGCAAATCAGGAAGAGTAGAATACCTACGTTTATGGTTAAAAAGAGAAAAGGCTGGTGTTTGGAGGAGCTGTTTGTACCCATGAAATTAATCTTAAAATACTTTTATGGGCATGGGCCAGGTCTAAAGATATTACCTGGCTTTTCGCAATGCTTCCAAAAAGATTAAATTTTAATGACATTGAAATGAGAAAGATGCTCGATGCAAAGATGAAAAAGGAGCCACCTTCCTCCTTGGCACATGTCTGGATCTTCTTTAGCTTAAGTCATATCAAGTATATATCAGCACATTTATGCAGAACGTGGTTTACCAAACCAGTCAGCAAAGAGTAAGTTTGCAGCTGGCCTTCAAGAATTACCCACAGGGGAAAACTCCACTAAAGAAACAATATAATTCCTCATGACCTTACCTTGAGACTAGTCACACTGCGAACCAGCTTGGATCACAAAAGATGTAGCACCACTAAAAATATTTAGGAGATGGTGGGGTTATAGTTTATGAAGATTCCAAACTCCCTGCAGTGTTAAACTGTATAAATCCAGAGCCAACGTTGGCTCCTATTTTGACTGTACATGGAGCTACAGCGTACACGCATATCTTAGCTCCTTTGATGGTTTTCAACATTGAGAAGGGTTCCCATCACGCTGTGAGGGTATTTATTTGCATCAGTCTCATTTTATCTCTGCAAGACATGCTCTTTGCTGTCCACAGCCTTGGAAAGTGGAGTTTAGATGTTTGCCAGAAACGTGCCATGAACATCCAGGCAAGGAAAGATGATGACCACCTTGGTTTGCAAATATGTGTTCTCTCCCATTCACACCACCAGAGAAAGATTAAAAAAAGAATACCTTTATGCAGGAAAATAGTCATAGAAATCACCATCTAAGCAAGGGAAAATGCTAAATTCAAGAAATAAATCAAGTCATTTGTAACACGCACTTAAATCCAGCCCAAAAAGTGCTATTAACTCATTTTACGCTGCACACTTCTAGGGACAAGAGCCACATCTTCCACTACAGCACTCGCAGAGTCAAATTTAAAGCACATTACTGGTACCCACCAAGCACTAGCACTACAATTGAGTCCCTGCCCATGGCAGAGGGGTTGGAACTAGATGATCTTTAAGGTCCCTTCCAACCCAAACCATTCTGATTCCATAAGGTGGCCTTTCGGAGCAAGCTCTGAGCCCATGGCACCGACCATCTGGGATAGAACACCTTCCATTTGTGTTGAGAGAATTCTTAGAGTAGAGAAGAGCTATCAGGCTACCTAAAAGCTGAATTACAAACCTAAATTTGAAATGCAGTATTTAAAAAGTAGCAAGGAGTCCTTTCCCTCGCTGGACATCACTGGTTTCCCAGACAAACGGATGGATTATAACCAGCCATTGTGCATTATTTTCTGTTTGTCAATGACCTCGTTCCCGCGCTGTCTGCGATGCTGAAATGGGAAACTGGAGCTCGGGGGTAGATCTTCAGCCGGAGCGACGCAGCCCTGCTCACCACGGCAGCAGGCGGGGAGCATCTCCCAGTCAACACGCCAGACTCAGAAAGTTTCATTTCTTGGCTCAAATAAAATGAAAAAGATGCCTTTTCCAACATCAACAAACAGGTGAGTAGGAACGTATTTACAAACCTGAATTTTTTGGAGTGACTTCAATGAGAGAAATTTGCGTGTGTGACAGCTCACAAAGTTGGAGTGCATTTCTGAGACGAGTTGCAGAGATTTTGATTTTTGACCTGATTACATGATGAAGTTCAAACAGCTGTTGATATAGGGCTTTTTTTCCATGTTTGTTTGATTATTACAATTAGTATAAGCATGCAGGCAGAATATTCACAAAAAGAGCCTCATTCTGCCTTGTTATCTTGGTAAAACATTTTTTATTTTCTTAGAACTGCGTATGTTGCCCACTGATGATCCTTGCAATACCTTACAAATAATGCAAGTATACATCATTTAAATAACATTTTATAATTTATAGGTTAGTTATTTTATTTTGGTGTCAGTCAAAATCAGAAGCTGTATGAAAGAGCTTAGATTAGGAGAAAGAGATTTTTCCTGGTGAGCTTTAATAAACTAATGACGATATCAGAAGAGCTACCACAGAAATACCTGCCATCTAATAATAAGCTTGTTCCTGTTTATTTAAATGTTCCACCTTGAACTTGTTTGTAAAAAGTCCATAATTACCACGTAGCTAAACTTCTGTAAATAGGTGAGTCTGCACTGGATAAAACTCAGAATGCTGAGCTGAGGAACTCCTCAACCAGTGAAGAGTGGAGATGGAGATTTCTGCCTTTTTTGTTGCTGCATAAAACATCCTCCTGGAGAGGTGCTTGTTGCTTTGCCCCAAGAACTCCTGCGAGATTGGCAGGGTGAAGATGCCCACCCAAGTCCTGTCCTAGGACAGGCACAGGGATGGTTTCGAGCCAGCGCTGCCTTTGCAGACACTTCAGCACTGATGCTGCTGGGTCAGCACAGACAACGGCACACATGGCAGCTGAGCAGGAAGGCAGAAAATCACTGTAAAGTAATTTCCTCCTAGAAATCACTGTTAAGTAATTTCTTCCTAGGTCTGTCTTGCCCTTACCCACCAGGCTGGAAGCTTCAGTGGCTTCCAGTGGTCCCCAGAGCACACGCATGAGATGGTGGTGGTCCTGCCAGGCAGCCACCTGCTCTCTTGTCATCCGCAAGCTAAAATACATTCAAAACTTTTTTAATTAAACATCTTTCTTTGCGTTTCCTTTCCTGTATTTGTCAACGAGATCTTACCAAACCCCATAGGCTGAGAAACGAGCCGCCGTCAAGCAGCTACGTTGTCCCCATATAAAAGTTCTTCTTGAGGAGCCAACTCTCCCAACATTGTGAACCCAAAAACATACCCACGTACTCTGACTGCAGGGGTTCATGGTCATCCTGAGCGCTCCTCTCGGAAGCCTCCCAGCAGAGATGGGGACAACACACGAGTGGTTGACTCCTGGAGACTGCACAAACACAACAGCTCCTCTGCTTGCTGCCCGTGCCGCCGTGGTTAAACGCCGACACTACTCGCTGCCGCCCTCCTCCACGGCAGACCTCGGGCAGCTGTTGACAAGTGTGGTTTCAGGAGGGGCTGTGTTAGATCACAGATATTTGTACTTGCAAAGCCTCCTCCTGCTGTGAGGCCAGCCAGCTGGACCACGGGCACAGACCTCCACGCCTTGGCTTTGCGGTGGTGGGCAACGCAGTTTGGGCAGCACGGGACACAAAATGCTCTCCACGGTAAAGGGATGCTCTCAGAGCAATGCTGGGCACCAGCTCAGGTCATCTCAAGCTCTAAACAAGCCCAGATCGTTCCACCACCCTTAGAGGAAGTGTAGGGGAACGAGTCTACCTCGACTGACATCAGCCTTTCCGCATTGAGAAACCCAGATGCTTGAGAAGCCCAGATGCTTGAGAAGCCCAGATGCTTGAGAAGCAAACTTTCCTCTTACAAAGAACAAAACCACCTCTCCCACCCGCCCCTGCCAGCGTTTTTGCTGCCTAGAGCAAGTTGTTGCTGTTGTTGCTTTCCTGCAGAAAGGAGCAGCTTCGCCTGTACGATTTAGAAATATCCTTTGCCTTCTTCCCCACAGATGGCAAACTCTTTGGTTTCTGCCACCACTAAACATACAAATAAATCACCAAGATATGATCTGCTAACATATTCAAAATGATGTTTGGCCTGAATATTTATTTTTTTTTTTAGCTTCAAACATCAATTTCATTTCGTAATGAATACACGCTTCATCTCGTAACATTTCATTTTTCATACGTTTAGCAAAATTGCTTAACTGAGACTTTTTTTTTCCAAACCGGCTTTATTTCTGCCCTAAAAACATGCAAATCAAAGACTCTCACACTTATATAACATACAGAATTCCCTACTGTTGGTTCAATCGCTAAATTATAAAATATTCATAACAGCTACATTTTTTTTACAAAACGAACTCGGTATTCTGACTTTTTAATGTAAATCGCATAAGATACACTGACAAAATTTTACAGGCCTCTCCGTGCAGCTATTTCCATTTCCATTTGCCCCCCTCGCTGAAGGACAACCCCCCCAGCACCCACCCACGTGCTCTGCACCAGCAGCCTTATCGGAAGCAGCGGCGAGGAATATCCAGCCCTCACTGCCTGAGCTTAATGCCCTTTGCAATTCTCGTCTGAACAGTTGTTAGCTGAAGACAAGAAGACTTATTTCTATTCACTCCCTGCATAATCCACCTTATGAATCTACACCTCACCTACCCGCCCATTCAAGGACCCAGAAATACAAAATATTTCCCACTGTGTTTTAAACCCACATCCTCCTGGATACAAGATAAGAGCTTAATAGCTTCGACGCTGCGCT
The DNA here is from genome assembly GCF_009769465.1 of Tauraco erythrolophus. Taxonomy (NCBI): domain Eukaryota; kingdom Metazoa; phylum Chordata; class Aves; order Musophagiformes; family Musophagidae; genus Tauraco; species Tauraco erythrolophus. The sequence goes on from NC_141477.1 coordinate 2,354,840, forward strand.
CTTTCCATATCCGTGCATAAGTTACGGATACAGCAACAGATCAGCACTTCTTTGTGCTCCTCATTGGCTCTGGTTCGCTGCCTTAAACTGTCTGAGTCAAGGCCACGTTTTAATGCCATAGATGCTCTATTCAATACCAGTATGACCACATTTTAAAAGCCACCCCGTACCACTTCATTGCCGCAGATGTCCTTTACATCTGGCAAGGGCCGTTTCTCTGCATGTCAACAGTAATTCAGTTTAACAGCTGTCTCTTTTGACAAGCTTAGTGTCAGACTCTAAAATGACAGGGTGACAGTTTTCCTTTTCTTCGACAGAACATAGTGCAAATTAACCGTTTGAATGCAGGATCGCCGAACGCCTCCCCGATACAGTTTTCAGAGTCAACTGAATAGAATTTAGGAATCGTCGGTATTAACAACCAAAGCTGAAAACCTGTAGGGTCTGGCAAATCAAAGCACTTCTCCTGCCATTGAGGTTTGTACCTGATATGGAAGTGTTTGATGCCCAGAAAACTTTAAATTGAGATGAACTAGATATCGGAGATAAACATTGGGAATTTGCAAACTGGTACGGTAAGAACTTTTGCTGCATTGTGTGAACACACAGGAGAATTTTCTGTACATTCAGTTAAAGTGCTCGTTAGCACAAGCAGCTAACGGTACCCTGGGTACCAGCTTCCCAACGGCACACAGTACACACACCTTCTCCACAAATGCCAGACATACAAAAGCATCTCAGCATAATTTCTCTAGGACTAAAACCACGCCTGGGATAATCCTGTACATCTTAATGATTGAAACCTTCAGCATGAAAACCAGCTTGTGGACAGTAACAAAGTGCCACCGTGATTTATGGACAACCAGTAAACGCCACAAAGGCACCGCCCTAATCTGGTGCAAGAGTGAGCTTTATGAGGCTGGCTGTATTAGGCTCACATAAAAGTGAATTTAAAATAATATGCACATCACACTACACGCATTTAACCCATGCAGCGATGCAAGTTGTACAGTGAGCCACCTCGTTGAGTTAACGTTATACCACGGCTGCCACGATGAGGAGGAAGGATGTCTCTGTGATTTGGTTCTTGTCCTATCGAAACCAATGGCAAACCTCAAAGTCACTGCAGTGGGGCTAGACTCCAGCTCACACAATTTGTGTTATTTTTAAGGAACTATGAATGCTTTCCTTCTGTTTGTTCCTGGGTAAGCAGTTATATCTAAAGCTCTACCAAAAAAAAAAAAAAAAAGGTTGGAAGGATGGCACAGAGAGTGTAATCTTTAAATGACTTTAGTAGTGGCTTTTGTTTGCTTATTTATACGTTGCTTTAAGTATTTGTACGTGTCTCCCATCGCCATAACATCTGGGCATCTCATAATATTAAGAAAGTTCACACTCAAATGCCTATTATTGCCTCTAAAAGACATGCCCATTTAGGTGAGATTTCTCATGAACTGTTCAGTCTCATAATATAATAAGTTCTTCCTCTTTTGTTCATCTCTTTTCAAAAAGTAATCTGCCATGAGCTGCAGAAGAAGTCACTTATTCTCAACCACTCTATAGCCAGATCTCTCATATAAAACGTGTGTGTCCCTGCTCCCCAGGAGCTGGGACTGAGATGCTGATGGTTCCGACCTCCCGAGTGCCTCCTCTCTTACCCAACACACCCTGTCTCCTCCTTTCCATAGCCCAGGAATTCATACTTTCATAGCCAGAGGTAAGCTTCTGTAAAGGGAACATATCACTAGTATTTTATTAATATATCATGAAGCTAATTTAGCTGCAAACATGTCCTTTTAGCACAACATCAGCCCCATGGGAGCGTGCAGGTTGCTGGGTTTGGAGGGGCAGGTTGCTATGAGTATCACACATTTATAGCTCAGCTACACAAAGCATATTTAATCATTTCAAATACTTAACTTCTCTAAAATCTATCAGATGCCTGGAACACTAATAATTCTATAGCTTAAGCTAAACAGAGTACTATTCAGCTGTAAATTTTATGGCTACTATCTTCACCTCTTATGAAGTGTGAAAAGAGGCTTCGTATCTGTCAGTCTTTTCTCAGAAATGACTTTCGCTGATTACTTAAACTTTCGTTAAATAAGCTTTCCACAAGCTGTAAAAACAGAACACAGTAGGGAAAAAATTGGCTCTCTCTTAAAAGTGCTGTAAAGTCTCTTTTTGAATGAGTAATTAGAAATGTGTAAACTCTTTTATGGATATGTGAGAAGAGCACACAAAAAAATTTGACATTCCATGCAAGTATTTCTGTGTGCTATCAAATTTCATTGTATTTCGCAGAGACCAAAACTATACAGACCCAAAATACACATACATTAGTGGACATGGGTTATTTGCCAAGAAGGAATTTACATACAGTGCAAGTAAAACATCCTAATTTAAATCTACGACAATGGATGCTCACATTCTTAAAGAGAAATCAGAGTTGTTTGTCTTTCCCCTCGTATTTATACAGATTGCAAAGCTGTTGACAGAGCACGATTTGAGCTGGGCCTTCCCAACTGCTTACTGTTATTTTTATTGCCATTGTCAGCTATCTTTTCTGTATTGAGGACCGAGCTTAGATGAAGATGTTCTGATTTCCCGAACCCGTTCGCGAACGCAAAGAGACGCCGTGCGGCCCAGCAGTCAGATGCGGGGGGAACCCCAGCCCCACCACTGGCCCTCATCCCCTTGAAAATCCCCAACAATCCTTAATTAAACCAATGCACTTTTCCATCTTCATTCCCCTCCGCGCACACGAGTGGTCCATTCCCAAACTGGACTCTGCAGATGCTCTGCAACCCCCTTGCACCTTCGTTGTTTTCAATCCCTCTCACTTCCCTTTAAAACTCACATTGTTTGTGCTGGAGTTTTGCTTTGACTTTGAACCTCATGATCAGCTCCGCGGCAGGGGGGCAACAATCTTCATCTAAAAATAAGTGAAAGAAACCTACAGACAAGGGCAGATGGGTGCTACCCCCGCGTGATTTGCCACCTCCCCGGGAGAGAGGACGGGGCATCTCGGGGACACCGAGATGGAAATCCTCCCCCCTCCAAACTGGTAGGATGTTTGCTCGAAAAGCTGGTGGATGTCCTGCTGTGTACACGTACTGTGCACTATAAATAGTAATGTCTTCTATGCTCCTCTCCGTGGAAAAATCCACAGGAGGGGAAATAGTCTCAAATCTGTGTAGTTTTCAAGCCAAAGAGAGCCAGCCTCATTCCCTCCTCGGTGGGGAAGCCGTAGGTAGGGGGTATGACCCTCCAACCCCCTGGAGTCGGAGGAGCCAGAGGAAAAAGCAGGTCCCAGCTAATGAGTCGGGGGGTGAAGGGCTGTTTCCTTCCCTGCCATCAGCAAACTCAGCCCCTCTCCGAGGAAGGTGCAACGTTACGCGGGCAGCACCGGCTGGCACACGGCTCCGGGCTCCCCAGAGCATCCCCAGAGCACCCCTGGTCGAGGGGAGCACGACCCAAAGAGCAGCTGCTGCCAGATGCTGCTCACTCTCTGAATCCTGTGGATTTCCAGCACGGAAACGGTGCTGAAAACTCCCAAGGAGAGCAAAAAGCACCGCAGTGTGCTCTCTCTTCTCCTGGTAAAGATATTAGTGCCATTATTATTATTATTTTCAATCCCCAAGAGTGTGATTCGGGCCCCACCTGCAGCGTTCCATGACCCCGTGGACAGCAGAGCAATGCCACCGCTCCGGCTCCCCACGCCACCACTCCAGCAAGTTCTCTGGCAAAGCATTCCCAGGCACAATTCGGTGCCAAGTCTGTTACAAAACCAACCACGGCGCGCGTGTTTTCAAGTAGAAGAAGAAAAGTATGAGAAAAGGGAAAGCTTCGCACACCTTTAGCGCCGAGGACGTATTTAGTGCTCCCAGAAGCTATTAGATGGGGTGATAGAGGCAATTTATTGTTTTGTCAATACCTTTTATTTTGATTTAATAACTTACAAAACCTACAGTCTATCTGTAGCGCAGCCTCAACTTTCGTTACACAGCCCCACTTTCACTTTCAAACACTTTAACTTTCAGGTCGAATCTCTGTCATATTGACAAATGGGTCTATTTAAATTTTTATCACTGAAGAATTCTCTCTGGTGTCTTTTTCACTATCAGATTTCATGCACAAAATAACAGGATACTTATTATTTTTTGTTATCCACCACGCACACGCAAGAGGAGCCACCGCAGAACGCACAGATGTGGTGGCGAAACATCTGTAACGTGTCTGCAGTGGTATCATTCCTACAGACTTCTCATACAGAGAGAGGCATGATATATTCAGGGCAGAAAAAGCCTACTATGGGATATATACACTAACTGCAGACTAGCCCTGGGTGAACAAGTCAACAAGCCAAAGTATTTACACCCACCCTCACGAGGCATTACTGTGCACCACATAGAGGCCCCGAGCCAAGTTCAATCTTATTTGGCTATCTGACTATGGCTTCATTAAGCCAACTAAGAAAAACTGCTGCAAAGTCAACAAATTGTTTGATATTATTGCAAATAATCACCTGGTTTTCCTGCCAATGATGGGCATCAAAACTATAATCCTTATTGCCCGAAGTGTGCTGTATATATTTAACCTTTACTTTAAAATGGTATTAAATGCTGAACGCTGTGGCTACTGTAAAGATAGTAAAAACAGATACTGTAGGAATAGAACAGTGTTTAATGACAAGTTACAAAGAGCTCTACTGAAAGAAAAGCAGGAGCCCGAAAGGTTAAATAAACAGAAACCACAGTGCCTCCCATCTTTCTTGCGTTAACTCTCAACAGTTATAAAGTAAAATTTCTGCTATATATCAGTTGATTTCCCAGATCTGTGCATTAAATATTTACTTCTAACTATAAACTTCTGTGAGACCCAAACAAAAACTAATTTGCATTATTAATGATGCAAGAAATGCGATGCTTAGTCCCTTAAGATTCGTAATAAAGAAGAAAATGTTGGAGATTTACTTTCTTTTTTCGTTTTAAAAGGCAAGTTAAAACGATAAAACTTATTTAATTAACAGAGAGTCTATTTATGAATTAGTTGTTTCTGCCAGCAAGAATGTTTTTTTAAAAAAAAACCTGTCTGAAATGAGGCTGAGACTACAAAGAGTCCATTTTCAGCTTGGGAGTCTCAAGGGAAAAATCAAAGAGTTTCTTTCTTTCAACAGTTTGGGTGAGATGATATTTTGAGAGGTTGACAGCTGCCAAACTGCAGAACCAGTGAAGAACTACCAAACTGAAATCTTTTTTATCTTTTTGAATTTCTCTCAATATCCAGCTCAACTTCCTTTTACAGCTCGGGACTGAAATTTCTACTCAATTAAAAGGTTTTTCCCCTCCTTCAATGCTCGCATCTACAGCTTTTGGCCAAAAATGAACTCTCTCACTTCTAAAATGAACCATAAATAGTAGAGAACCATTATTACTGCCTTCTAGTAGGGTTTCTATTACGGTAATGTATTAATTGCCATCCTTTTCTTCCTTCTTACGTGCTCAGTGTGGACCCAAATTTCAATGGTTAATCATCTTAATCATCTTGATCGCACTGAATGTTCTCACTCTGTTTACTTACACGATATTAGTAAAACAAAATTAACTGTCTTTGCTCTAATAAACATAGTAGAAGCCAACATTTAAAACTTGTTTTCTATTTTTCTGACAGAAGCTATTTATTACATTCAAAACAAGCCAGCCTTTGGTAAATAATAATAATAGTAATAATAATAATGATAACAACACCACCACCACCACTTTGCATACAGCTCATACTATTCTTCCTTTTCCATTTTCTTGCTAAATCCTGTTTCCGCTGCTAAAGCCATCTCTTCTTTTCCAGCTCCTTCACCTCTCTTGGTTCCATGACCAGCCTCGTGGTGGCTTCTCATCTGTCCCACGCTTCCTCTTAAAGCCTCTTCCCCCACAGACAACCAGCCCATGCCTACCCTTCTTCATCACATATTCATTAACCAAATCAAAGTCGAACAAGCCCTTTCCTCTCATTGTTCAAGCTGTCAGCCTCGGCAACAGCCTCTGCTTTGGCTTCCTCCACCCACTTCTACCTTCTTCCCAGCCTTCCCTCACGCCGTCACATCTGTGTCTTGAAGAAGACCTTTTTAATCTTCCTCCAAACAACCGTTTCTTTCTAAACTTGTCCTTTAAGAGTCTGTCCCAGGTGTCCCTCTGCCCCGTCCCCCACTTACCCCCGTGCACCCTCCCTTGCCTGTACTCTGGTCCTACCGGTCTCCTTTTGCTTCCCTCCCACCAAGGCCAGATCACGCAGCACCGGACTGAAGAAAGTCAAGAGTCATCCTCCAAGCAGGGAAGGGCAGAGCCCTGCAGGGGTGGGTGAGCTCCAGCACCGCTTTAGCAGATCCAATTTCTGGTGTATTTTTGCCATTGCAGCACTGAACATGAATGAGCATCTTCTGAGCTCGTGACCCTCACCACTGTGATACAGAGGACCACCTGGATTCCTGTAACAAGGCAGCTCCGTCCTCAGCTTCATGAGATCTGATGTAAATTATTATTTGGAAATAGCAAGAGCGACTTCTGCTGGCACAAACTCCTCAGAATCTGGATTAACTGCGCTTTGAGGCACTTTTTAATAAAAAAAAAAGAAAAAAAATACTTTACGTTTAATTAAAGAATAATTCAAGAATAGAGGTTCAAATATTGCAGACATTGAAAAATAAGTTTTCTTATGAATTGTCATGAAACCTTAATGCCCAGCAAAGACAGTGATGTGAGAGAGATGATAAAACCCTCAGCTATACTGACAGCTCTCTTTCCATCACCGATCCAAGGACTGACTCACAGTTGGATGATGAATTAGGATAGATTTATATATTTAAAAAAAAAAAAAAAGTTTGTAAGGGCAGAAGGCAGCACATAACTGTTTTGGAAGAGTTCATGTCAACACTGAAACAAAATATTTAAAGTTCTTCCCTTTCAAAGAGGCCTATCCACACCATTAAGCTCCTAAACCAGTAAGACACAATATTAAAGACTTCCTTACCTCTGAAAATAAGACCAGTAAATATACAAATATTACTAATTCAGTACTTTTAAGATTACTGAAACATATGATGACTCTCAAAATGATGTCTCTAATTCAGTAAACACAGATCGAACTGGACAACCCACACAAGCGAAGTGGGTGTCAGGAGGTGAACACAGCCTTACCCTCTCCACTCATTGATTAATATTTTTAATATCCTCAGAGGCTGCCCCCCCGCAGGCACAGACTCGATGCGATGGCAGGTCATGGCCATCGGGTCCCAGTGATGCTGCTCCCCCAGGGCCGACACTCAACGTCAATGGGAGTCAGACAAGAGTCGTGTTTGCCTCCCGTTATTCCCTTGCTCTAACTCCAGACATTTACATTTGAAAATAGTATCTGTCCCTCCCAAAAAACAGGTATTTTTCTTTTCTGTTTGAACCTGAATGAAAAAAAAAACACAAATCCCTGGGTGTCTGACATCAAAGCGTGGTAGAAGGAAACTATTGGGGTGGTGTTCTGGCATTAACGCAGCACTAGAAAGGAAGAGCAGATGGGCAGCGAGGAGGAAAATCCTGTTGAAATATGATTAAGTGACACTGAAGATAAGGAAAACCACGAAAACTAAAGGGCAGGGAAGGGGATTTTAAGCGCAGTATAAAAGGGGATTTGTGGCACATGTAATTCCTCCTTTAAACGTTGTTTAAACACAGATTGTTCTTTTGCCTCTCGATTATGGTTACAGATCATTTGGGTTCTGTCTACGCTCTCCGCGAGCATCAGCGACAGCCCAAGGTGCTCAGCACTTCTGCATCTACTGCCCGTTCACGTTTTATTCCCGTTCCCTAAGTGCATTTACAACTGCAGACGGAAACAGGAGGCACAAAGAGAAGAACGTGCCATAAAGTACCTCCAGCATTCAGAGGGAAGAAGCTCATGATTTTCTGGGAGATGATGGTTTCGTTGCAACCGCGCTCCAAATCGAGCTTTATCCATCGCCATTTATGAGTAGGCAAGCCTGGCTTCTGATCACACCATTTCTTACAGGTCATTTGCCAAAGCAGAAAGTCTGCTGTAACCATTATGGGATGGAGGACCTAGATTTTGTTTTTTGAATTATTGGTGCTGATGCAATCAGTTGCATATTTCAATAAATTACTAACTGCGAGTGAATCATCACTCCTCACAATAACAGAAATAGGTTGTACCCTCCCATTTCCGTACATGCCCACCCACCATACCGTACATGCCCACCCACCATACCCAGCCCTTGCTATGCCATTTTTCCTTGAATCTCATTTACAGACCTAAGCAGACTAGAACAACCAGCCCTCCTGTTTCCCAGTGGGACAACCTGCTCTAGAGTTGGCCTTTCAAAATGTTCCATCTCATCACTTTTATAATTCTCTCAGCCTCTCAGAGAAGAAGATTGAATTCAATCTCTAAATCCAACAGGATCCCTGGTGGAGGGGGAGGACAGGAAGGGAGCGAGAGATGGATGAAAAGAGGGAGGAAATACCTTGGGTCTCCCTTTTGGGCCAATTCCACACATTTTACTGAGTTTTTAGGCAATCATAAATCCAGAGTGCTCCTCAAACACCTCTCCGAGCTGTGCAGCTCACTCTGCTCCAGCACAAAGTTGGGATGGAGAGGGAGAAGGAGATGCAGGTGTGTGCAGACAGGGCTGCTCACCCTAGAACTCCAGAGAAGGACACCTCTGTTCCAACCCTGCAAAACTAACATTATACCGAGATAAATACGTATCATTCTCTGGATATCAAATCTGTGTCTTTTTTCTTTTTTTTATATGGGAAATCCTGACTCACACCTGTGGCTGGGATGGGGCATGTGTGCCAGGTGCTCATCTAGAATTGCTGGTGGCCAGTTAGAAAAATCATATAATCCACCAGAGGTTTAAAACATAATTTAAACCCGTAACTTCCAAGAAGGCAAATTTGCCTTAAAGAGAATGGTTTCCACTTGCTGGAGTTTATATTCAGATCTCCATCACACAGGCTTGCCACCAAAGAAGTCTTTTATGCAAGCACGTAATCAACGGAAACCTTCATTTTCACTGCGGGTGGATTTAATGTGATAATGAATATTCCAGTGTCAGCTCTGGGTAAACGGATGGGGTTCCACCTCAGATCCCCTCCTTTAAATATCTCACACAGGCACATGCTCACTGAGTGGTAAATAATTTAGCAGCACCAGCAGAAGGACACCTGAGCTGTATTCAAAACACGGGCGGACTCGCCTCGCTCATGTCCTGTCCCGTGTTCCTGCTCTTGCAAGCAGCATCAGAAGCGCAGCAAAGAGCGGAAAGGCTTTACTACCTGTTGATATCAGCCCCTTGCAAAGGGAAAAAGTGCCCGGCTTCAGCCAGCTGCCTGTGGAAACATCCCCCCGGGTGCACCACAGTTACCTATGAAGGTTGCACAGGGTTCATCACCACTCAGCTGGTTCCAGTGGTACATAGAATCACAGAATGGTTTGGGTTGGAAGGGACCTCAAAGATCATCCAGTTCCAACCCCCTTGCCATGGACAGGGACACCCTCCACTACACCAGGTTGCCCAAAGCCTCATCCAGCCTGGCCTTGAACACTTCCAGGGATGGAGCAGCCACAGCTTCTCTGGGCAGCCTGTGCCAGTGCCTCACCACCCTCAGAGGGAAAAATTTCTGCCTTAGATCTCATCAAAATCTTCCCTCTTTCAGTTTAAAGCCATTGCCCCTTGTCTTATCACTACATGCCCTTGTCAAAAGTCCCTCTCCAGCTCTCTTGTAGAAAGTTTCCACATTACCTAACAAGGGCTGCCTGGGGGAGGGGCTTTCCAATAGTATTATTAGGGATTTGCTACTTTTCAGGCTTTTCACCTATTTTGCACTTATTGGCTGATGTTTTTCCTCTCCTCCTTCTTTTTGCCAGTTTCAAGCATTTCAACAAATGCTTTCCTCTTTTTCTGCCACTGTTAACGCCAGGCAGATCAAACAAAGCAAAAGTGTTTTCTCAAAAAATAATCATTAAGCATATCGTGTAGTTCAGTTCAAGTGACAGCTGAATATTTGTTTCATTAATAAGTAATTTGCAATTAATTCGCAGAGTCATTTCTAAAATAACATTGTGATGTTTCCATGGTTTTAAAGTGGCAAAACACTAGTCATTTTTTGACAAAACTTCAGCACAAATTGCTCACATGCATCCACTGGAAAAATCCAACCTCTGATGAGGAGTGTCCCCATGACGCGGGAACACGGCTGCCATGGCACGGCACCTACATACAGTACGCAAATAATGGCAGGATTTGAGCTGATATAGGTAGAAATTTTTTACACTGAGGGTGGTGAGGCAGTGGAACAGGTTGCCCAGAGAAGCTGTGGCTGCCCCATCACTGGAAGTGTTCAAGGCCAGGCTGGATGAGGCTTTGGGCAACCTGGTGTAGTGGAGGGTTTCCCTGCCCATGGCAGGGGGGTTGGAACTAGATGATCTTTGAGGTCCCTTCCAACCCAAACCATTCTATGATTCCATGATTCTATGAATTTCAGATGCGTGGGTGCTCACGCTGCTCCATCCAAATGATTAGTAATGAAGTTACTGAAGTTCAGTTTTTTTCCATTTACTTTCCATAAACAAGTCTTCTCCATACTGGAGGAAAACAAAATCTCCAATACAAATTGTTCAATTGATCTGTTTTCAATCAAAAGGCTGGACAAAGGAAGGATTGTTATCCTGCCATCTGAAGCTGAAGATGCTCCAGCTCACAAAGGCTCCTGAGGCTCTAAAACCATGCCAGGAGTCACGGGCCAACCCTCCACCAGCTGAGCATCTCTCCTTGGAGATCCAAAGGACTACATCCTCATGCCTACGAAGGTCACCTTCTGCTTGGGATAGAACAGGCACCATTTTATTAAGAATGAAACAACAGTTCATCATCTTTCCCAATATTCTTTCTAATCATACGAACAGGAATGATTTGGGAACAAGTAACACAGGAAAGCGTCTTTGATCCTGGACACGAGCAGCACTTCTACTCTAAACCCCAGGACCTGATCCCTGGCCAGGAAAGACTAAGCGCATTTCTAAGCTACAGAAACAATTACAATTGTTGCCATATCACCTTCTCGATAACCTTCCCCCAAAATTGTAGGTTAGAGAGTTGTCTGTAATCATTAACTGCCTGAAGGAGAGAGACGCATTACCAAAGCAACCAACCTCTAATCAGCAGAGTGGGAGCAGTGCAGAAGAGAAAAATAACTCCTTAACAAGCAAGTTGCAGTACCTTAGGAAAAAAAAATAAAAAATCTGATTTGGCACATATAGCTAGCACCCTACAGATGAACAATTAAAACGCTGGAAAAAGTGAACACCATAAATTTGTGCCTACTTGGGAATGTAATTTGCTAGAATTACACTTTCAGATGGAAGTGCTTACAGGTTTTCATATTCAGCAGCAAGAGGGCCAATTATATTAACGAACTGACACGGCTCTGAAGTGACACAATGGATGGTAAAAAAAAATAAAATCGAATGTTTGATTTTCAATTAAAAATGAAGACAAACTTTTTTAAAAAAACGGAAAAAATACCCAATTTCAAGCTACCTTAATTGAGATAGCTAACTTGGTTTCTGGAAGGTGAAGTTCTAGACCCTTTTAGAAAAATCTTTAACTGGGAGGGTTTTGTAATTTGTCAGAAAGATCAGGTTAAAATTAATATTTCAAAACTTGTTGCAATGCCGTAACTTATGAGCTAAAAATTAATAAAGTCAGATAAGAGAATCTATAAATTATCTGGCAAGAAAATCTGGAAACAATCAGCTACTTTGTGTCTTCCATCACTACACCGTGCTTAGCTACACGATGATTTCCATGATAAGATGTGACTTTCCCTTGAATGCAATTTGCAACCTATTAGCTTGATCCAGTTTCCACTGAAGGAAATGAGAAGATTTCCATTGACTTCAATGAAAGCTGGATTAGATTCTGTTCACATTCACAGTGGGAAAAAAAAAAAAAAATCTTAATGATTATTTATGCCAGAAATTCCAGTGTAAAAAAGCAAAATGGGTGCAAATGTGTTCAAGAATTTGAAGAGAAAAATGAGCGCAGTGGATATAAAATATGATTGCACTAAAAATTATAAGTTTACTAATTACTCTGAATAAGCATATAGAAATGCTATAGATGTAATTAAATGGCACAAATATACTTCCAAATCCAATTATAGCAATGGAGCAATGATTATACAGTTGCATTAAGAGTTAAAATAAAATATGATACTGGATAAATGAGTATATTAGAAAGGCATTATTAGATTTTCTTGCATTTATCCACTATTGAGTGCCACCAACCCTTGAAGCTAGTGACAAATAGAAGAAAACAGAGGAGAAAGATTGTGTTTGCTTGCTAAATATAGCCACTGACAACTGAGGTATTTCTACTAGAAAAGATAAAAGGAGAGAAACCAGCTACCAATACATGACTTGCACAACAAATCGAAGCACCGAGTCTTCTTCACAGTCCTACAGCTCCACCAGAATTAGCAACTTTTGTAAGTACCAGACCATAAAAGAAGTAAAACTTGAAAAGGGTTTACTGCACAAAGTGGAAACATCCCAGAGAAGACACAATATACCAATAAAGAGCCAATTACTGCAACCATCAATATTTGGCGGTGGACTATCGGAGGAAAAAATATGCAGATTCAATTAGGAAAAAATACAGTCGTGCCTATCACTTGGCAGAAGAGCATCACTTGCAGATAGGAAAAGGGACACTCGCCTTCTCTGTATGCTTAAATAATAATTTGATACTTTACTCGTTATGTCAAGAAGTTAACATTTAGAAGAAACAAATGCATGCCCAGTGTCACAATGAGTTCCTTTCTGATTTAAAACTAAAATAAATCATCCTTTGTTTTTCTATCTCTTGACCTTGAGATTCATATTGACTTAAAAAAAAAATATATAGTATGTATCAGGTTTACCAACTTTGGAAATCCAAGGGAAATACTCACCAGTTGCCAGAAACTTGCTTAAATCACTTATAATTAGAAACCAGCTTAAATAATTTACAACCTTACCCATTTTTAAAATTCAGACATAAAGCAGGTATAACTTGCATGGGTTTTTTGCAAGAATTCCTCTCCAGTGCACTGGTAAATGCTTCTTTGGGAGGTTTCCCATTAACAAACACCTGCAGTTTATCCCTACTTTGCAGTCACAAGGTGAGGGCTGGTAAGGGTTTCGGTTTATAAGGTCACACAGATTGTATCTGCCCCTCCCAGGTACCTGTTGGGCCATTAGCATAATAAAAAGGGAGGAAAAAGAAGGAAAAAGCCCTAAAAATAGTCTTTTATTCAGCTTTTGCTGTAATACTGTAAAGACAAACAGAAACATCCACACGCTCAGCTATGCCTTGGCTAGGCAAATCTCATAAATGTCTGAATTTCCCATTATGGCTGTGATTTCTAGAGGGAGATGAAATCTTTACCTCTCTCTAAATTGATGGGAGTCTCCCTCCTCCCTTCAGATGCCAGAATATGGAAGTAGGAGACTATCCCTCTGAAGGCTGTATTTTATAATACTCTGATGAGATGCCTTTTGATTTAGGGTTTGCATGAAGCAAGAAAAAAAATCCATGTAGTCTGCCAGCTCATCTAAACCAACTTTAATCACTTACTGTGTAGACAGCTGTAACTGAGCTAGTCATCTAAAATCCCTTTAAAGTCAATGCTGAGAAATAGATGTTTTTAGGATGCAATTAATTGATTGGAAGGAAGAGAGATCTATCATGTATGGAAAAGAATTGTGGCCCAGAGGGTTCTGCTTTTCTCCATTTGCTTTATAGGGAGTTCACACATCTGCATTGTAGGAGTCATCTAAAAGAGGTGAGAAGAATATCACCAATCTCTATTAACCAATCTCTCTTCTTTCTTTTTTAAATCTCTTTTACTCTTTCTCCTCCCTTCTCTTCCTACACCTAGTCTCCCCTGCAACACAGGTTCAATTTTTTACTTTTTAAGCCCATTAACCCCTCAAGGAAATTGATTCATTTATCCAATGGTAATGAAAAAATTTGGATCACATGTGACCACTCACCCGGACCAGAAGAACTGATCCAGCAGGTTTAAAAAACACATTAAGGGCTAGTTTCATGCCAGTTATCACAGAAATATTCAGAATCACAGAGATAAGAGAAAACTGCCTACCCTTTTACCACTCTCCCAAGGACCCATGGGCCCTTCAGCTCCTAAAACTCTTGGTCATGTCCAAAACTGTGATGGTTCCATATAGCCTGAGGAGCTGGACTGTGATGATTTTCGCCGAGACAAAGAAAAATATTCTCCATTATGAGGATGTGGCATATCTGCCAACTTGAAAACACAGCAAACGTCAAGGCGAAGAAAAATTAATAATAATAAATTCGTCTTCATCAAGTAAGATACAATGAAGCCAACTTGAAAGGAGTTTTGCCAGACTTGAATATTGTGGAGACCCCCAAAAGCCTTTCTTTTGCCTGATCTACCACCTAACAGATAGCCCTGTGCAATTTTGCTCTGCTTCTACAAGCTGGTGAACCAGCCTGTTTCCTCTCACCAACCAAAGAGCAACCATTGTGCTGAAGATCTTTGAGAAATCTGCCTCACACTCTGACATAAGGGAGCACCTTTTGTTTCATGTTTTCCTTGTGCTCCAGCATTCATCTTCAAAGTGCCTCGCGCGCAACCGGGGGAGCCTCAGAAGCGTATCAGGGGCAGCTCAGAGAGCTTTGCATGGAGCAGGAGGGGGTTCCTGTTCAAAGCTGCAGCCCTGCATCTGCCAGAGAAGAGCAGATTCAGAACCGAAGAGGTCACTTCACCTACCTGTAGTGGGATCTCATATTCAGAAGACTCCAACTAAAAATAAGGGGTTTTTAGACAGTGTGATAACTGAAACCCTCTAGGCAACGCTCTTTCTCTCTCCCTCACACACAGACACGTACAGAGCAATGCCTCCTTTAGAAAAAAAGCCCAAAACAGTAGGAGACATAATGGCCTCCAGAAAACTTACTCACTGATTAGCTCCATCCATAGCATCCTCCTGGTTTGAGCACAAAAGTTTCCAAGGAGCTGGACCACCACAGACTTCTGTTGAAACCACCTGAAACAAGGAAACTAGAATAAGAAGTTGTTTAATATAAGATAGAGTGGTAAAAACGATGATTTCTCTCAGTTACCCAATTTAATGCCATATAGAGAAAATATTTTTCTTGGTTCAGAAATTACAATTACCTGCTCTGTGGTTGGACCTGGAAGACCCTGGATAACATAAAGGCTCTGCTGGGATGGGCACTGTCTAAGCACAGGGTAATACAGAGCTGCTTTCCCCATAATTTCTCATTTACACAGAAAATACAGAAAAGTACAGAAGAAAGTATTGTTTTTCTCGTTTTATACATGGAGAACTGAGACAAGGGAGAGATGCAGGTTCACATCCAAGCAGATCAACAGAAGTTTAATGTCATTGATGAGGTTAAGGAAATCAGAAGTGGATTTTTAAGTGAAGCAGAAGCATAATAGTCTTGCAGATAATCTGTGGAGGCTCTGTATCAGGCACTTGACTTTTTTTTTAAAACCATTTCGATTAAATCTTTGTAACACGTGTTTTCTGATAAGATGTAAGTAGCTCTGCATCTTCAAGAAAGTCTCATATTTGCTGCTGAGAGAGGGCAGTTGCATCCACGGAATTTAATCCCACTGCCCCGGGTGAGCAGGGTCTATCCCTGCTCCCATCGTCGTTGTACACCTGATGCTGATGACCTCCCTCTTCCTTCCAACGTTCACTGCTGCAGATCCGAACCCCATCTCTGTGTGCAGTTTCTACCATCTATACTAGTTCTTCAGTATCTCCTGTCTTCAAGGACTTACTTTTCCTTTTCTTAAACAGTAGGTTAAACGGACAGCATCCTACACTGCTTTCTCAGACTCCTCTTATTTATATTGTAGTTGTCTTATCAAAAGCTGTAAAGCCTTTGGGACAGTCTTTGCCTGAATGGCACTTCACATACACAGTTACATTACTCCCTGTATCAATTATTTTTTTATTGAAGGTACCTGGTTTTGTTTTTCTTTTAAACCCAATTTAAACGTTGCCTCCATTGCCACAGGCTCCATTTTGCTGCAGTGCTGACCGCGGTATTTCAGGTTCGGCGTGCTTGCTCCAGGTTCAGTTTGTAACAGCAGGCCCAGATGGATCATCAACTTTACATCTGATTCCACTTCTTATGTAACATTTGTGGGTTTTCAAATTTTCCTACTTCTTCCTTTAAAGTACCTGATCATATATACTGGGATCTAGGAGATAATTCCAAAATTTGATTTAATTGTGAAATTACAGATGTACTACATAGAATCATAGAATCATAGAATGGTTTGGGTTGGAAGGGACCTCAAAGATCATCTAGTTCCAACCCCCCTGCCATGGACAGGGACACCCTCCACTACACCAGGTTGCCCAAAGCCCCATCCAACCTGGCCTGGAACACTGCCAGGGATGGGGCAGCCACAGCTTCTCTGGGCAAAGACGTTGTAGACGTTGCATAGACTCATGTATAGCTTGCTACAAGACACCTCTCGAGAAGAGCTAACCATTTTGAGACCCTTTCATACCATAAGGCAGCTAGAACACACACTCTGCTGTACAACCTGCTTTCTGATGATTTCAAAGTCTGAATTTGCCACGCATTTCCTTTTTTCCATATTTTATTCTCGCTTTCGTTGCTCTTGCGGTGACCTCACCTGAAGCAAGGAGGCTGCAAGCCCATAGGTCTTCACGGAAAGAGCAATCGGTTTACGTTTCCCAGGTTGTAAAACAGCACAGAAGTACAAATGAAGAGCCTCCTACTATTTTTCTTCCTGCTGCGTGCAATCGAGCCAGAAAGTATCCCTTGCTCAGAAAGAACCTGCAAATCACCGCGGCGTACCTGACCCCCCAGCAGTCGTACAACATCAGGACTATTTTCCCCCGGCTTGGCGCTGGCTCTTCTCCTGCTGAGCTCCTCCAGCAGGTCCACGGCGCTGCCTGCCTCCACACGCCTGATTTGAAAGAAAAATCCTGAATGTGAACGGAATACAAGCCTTCACCACCAAAATAAGTGAATTGTTTTTGAAGAACTTTACGTGTGGCAGAATTAACCCCACACATCTGGGAAGTCCAAAACTAAAATAGATTTAATACAACTAAGAAACAGTCATGGGGAAGCGTTTCAGATTCAGCCAAGTATGAAGCAAGGCAGTTTATTTTCTTCGAAGAAAGCTGAGGCTACCTTTCATTACATTCAACTGCATCAATTATATAAAGCTTTAATGAAAACGGATTAAAAAATACAAAGGTAAAACAAACAGCACTGCTGCAATGTCCACTAGGATGAAATTAATTCCTCACACAGTAGGTATGATTACAGAACCACTGAAAAAAGGAAAGAAGGAGGAATGGAAGAAGGGATTTCATGTATCTTGACCAGACTCACTGCGACAGTGACATAAATTCAGGACATTGCAGCACATACATTTCGGAACTTGGCCTCCACATCCCCAACCTCATTTCCAGATGTCAGATCTGAACTCTCTACTTCTGTATCTCCTATTTCCTTCTGGCCAGAGAAGTACATTATTTCATAAATGCAAAGTTTTAGATACTGTTGCGTTTCTCTAAGTCTCGTCAAATTGTGTCTGTGCTGTCCCAGGTCACCACAAACTATTCACTTCACTGTACTTTTATCCACATTTTCATTTGCAAGATGTGTGCCATTTGCTCCACATTCCTTCAAAGTTTGCTATCAAGTTCTTCATATGCCTAATTTGGGCTTAATTCGAGGCGGGGGTAAATCGTTACAACTCAGAGGAAGTCAATAGGAGCACAGCGACTTACATCAGCTTTGTGTCGGTAAATACTGACAAGATTGATCTCAAACTTTTTCAGAACAAAAGATTTTTGAAGATGGATTAAACAACATAAATGCTGAGCTGTTTTGCCAGACTGCAAATGGCATAACACGTGCTTTGTGTGACATCTCGGAATTATCCCTTCGTGGTAATGTTGACATTACATGGTATTGACTCATGGAAGAAGCTTAAATACCCTTTTAAGTTTTCAAGACTCTTTGACAAAGCACTATTTCATTAACAAAATGTTAATGGAATCGAGGAATCTTGAATATACAGAATAGCCTGGTGGTTTCAAGAAGCTCTGTTCACTGATCGAGAGATGTGGCTGCTAAAGAGCAAAGGAATTCTTATTTTTAAGTCTGAAGAAAAGGGAGCATGTCAAGAAGGGCACTCATCAGTTGAGAAAGGAGGACCCAAGGCTGCTTGCACAGCACTCCACTAAAGGGCTACCACCCCTTCTGCTGGAGAAGGCCAAAATAGCACAAACGAGAAAATACATCATACAAGGTAAACTAGGAGAGACAGCAGGGCTGACATTGGCGTGGAGCTGAGGCTTCTTGCTTGTGAGAAGGAGGGAGACCTAGAGGGCATTGGCATGCAGAATCCATGCTCTGGGGTCATGTTTAGGAAAAGGGTAATTATGCACCTACAGGTAAAATTGTTGGTTCTGAGTATCCTGCTAACGACACAAATGGCTCTTAAATAAATACACGTTTTATATTAGATGGGCTCACTGCTAGGAACAGATCTTCATTTTCAAGTTCTTGATCCGACCCAGAGCAGGGTCTTGATGGTGAGACAAGGGTAGCACAGGCTGAACGGGGAAGACCCAGTCACCACTGAGCCACATCTCACCACCATAGGTGAAAGATACTGTTGAATGATGGAAAAACAGACGCCTTTTTTTAAGTTGTCTTTTCTGAGGTCCAGTAGAGCAAGAGATTGTTTATGAACAACCACCCACAAATCTTTTTATCAACTAACTTTTAGCTATTTATAACACACACCACTCGTGACTGACATGCTCCCACCTTTCCAACATCGAACTCCATGTAAATACCTTTTGTAAGTCAAATCTTTGCATGAAAGGTGACAGACCTTTTCAAGGGTGAAGTTTACTCACACACTGAATAGTCAAATTTCTAAAGTTAAGCTTTTCTGCTGTTTTCTAGATCTGCAATTGCTTTAAGTAGTAAGGAAAGTCATTATTAAGGAAAGAAACTGGAAGGGATGAGCAGGGAAATACCAAACCTCTATCCTGTTGCTTGCTTTCTGCATTTGACAACGTGTTGTGTACCAACAGCTTCCACATCTCCTCCCCAACAGTATATTTCATCTTTTATATGGAATCACATGAGGTAACAAGTGGAAGAAAATAAGGTAAAACAGAAATGAAAAATTAGTGCATAAATGTAAAACTTGACTGAGGTGTTCAAGGGCCACCTTCCTGCCTGAAACTTCCTCTTTCCTTTTCTAATTGTTGAGATTCCAAGTTGATACAATCCACAGTAGTAAAGATAACTTTGCCTGACTGCCCAGTGGAAGGTGTGATGAGAAGGTGTCTGGGAAAGGGGAAGATCTCCGAGACATGTTTGTATCTGTGCAATATATTTAAAAAAAAATAAATAAATTTAAATGACGGTGGTACAGCTGCATAAACAAATAACAGAATCAATCAAACATGGCAAAGCTGTGAAAGACGTCTGCGCCGGGTGCCGATGACTGGATTAAAGGGTGAAGTAATCCAGGTGTTAATGAGACAGGAGTCAAGGAGCCTCATGGGACCATGCTCCACGCCTGCCAGCACCGCCGCCGTCGGCAGTTTTGCCTCCAACGTGGATGGGATCGGGACTGAGGATTATAAAGGAAGCAGGAGATCCTCAGCTGACATGTTTGACGGATGGGCAAAGGGCTTGTTCGCTGGCTAAAACCAGGTATTTTGCCTCAATAGCAAAGCTTCACACATTCCTACCCAATTCCTACATAACCAAGTGCAAGTGGTGCTGATGGCCACTACTGCTGCCAGGGTAATGCTCTCCTTAACAGCATCTTATCCTCTTGGGTTTTTTTTGTTTATTTAATTCAAGTCAAAATACCTTTGCCTCGAGAGGTGTACAACTACTATGGTATTCATTGCGGCTTGACGTCCCAAAGAGAAGAAAAATACTCCTGTAGAAAGGGATGAAAGATTTTATACCAGCCTGAACGCAAAGCACAGACCATTCATCTTTCCAAATACCTTCCTGACTCTCAGAAGGAGTGGAGAAAAGCTGCACCACCTGAAGAGCACTTGGATGCACTGTACTCATGCAACCTGATGATCCCAAAGGTCTTTTCCAACTGAAACGATTCTATGATGCAAAGGAGCCCTGCAAATCCTCCGCTCAGGGAAATCCTTCATTCCTTCCAGCACAAGGCAATTCCACCTTTCAATTCCCCACCAAAACACGAGAGAAAAGTGCCCAGAGCACATCCTTGGCAGGCAAAGCAGCCCCCTGGTCTGCCCTCCAGACATGGCTGTTAGAGGGTACTTCTTCAGCTACGAGAGTTTCCTCAAAATCTTGATGTAACTAAATAAAAATTAAAGATTGAGGCTCTTCAAGAATAAGCAAATGAAGCCCTGAATGGTTGCTAGGGTAATAATGGCCATACCAGAATCAGCAGAATCCAACTTCTGCACAAGATGAAAACAGCCTACGAGCAGAGGATCCTGGTGAGCTTTCAGGGCTCGATATTCCTGTTTGTATGGAAATGCAATTACCTAATAAAAAAGAAAGGAAGAGCACACACAACATTCCCCAAAGGTTTCTTAGAGAATACCGTAGTTTTGGATAGAAAACAATTTAAAGGAATTATAGAACAAGCGAAATCCAAGGGAATTACAGGAAAAAGACATTTCAATCTTGACTGCAAAGCATTGCACTCAGTCAAGGACACTGAACTTTGGGATCCAGCTGGGGTCGTGAATTTTCCACATGAGTTAACAGACGCCCATTGAGCCGCAGAGACCAAGCAGGACTTTTATCCTGGCTGAAGATCTGCCCCATGATGTTCGCATCCCATTGCCAGGAAAGCATCTGCCACCCCCCAGATAGCATTGGTCAAAGCCCTCTGTGAATAACCACTTTATAATGTGACACTTACTATGCAGTGGGTCACTGGTGGCAGGGTTGAAAAAGGGACATTCAGATCCAAAATCACAAGCCTCTATAGTCAATGCAGGAAAAATTAGCTCTGTCTCAAAGGCTCTTAGAGACCTAGGAGGATCAACACGTTCAAAGAACAGATTGCTGCAGTATGTTAGCAAAGGTTAGGGAAAGCTGGAAAACCTTAAGGCCGTGCAGATCAACCTGTGTATCGCACAAAAGTTTCTCCTTTTTTCCAAACCTGAGACAAATGCAGATTGTGTTCATCAGACTTTCAGAAAAACCTTTAATCAAAATCTCTCGCTCTCTTTTGAACAAGGTTACAACACTCCAGAGAGACAAAGACAACTGGAAGGCAGAAGTTCTGCAGAATGGGTGTTTTACTTCTAAAACTCCACTTCATCCTCCTTGTGACTACACAGATTTCTAGTACCTCTCAACTCGGTATGCTTACACCCATCTTTTTCCTTATCTGCCACATTTAGCCACAAGTGCCGTGACTATACATTAAAAAAAACCACTTTTTGAAAACAAATCCCGCAGCTACATCTGCAATTGCATTAACATAAAACTCACTAGACGCAACTGGCACTACACAGTAGGATTTTTCTTTCCCGTTCATAGGAAGGAGTTGAGTTGAGTTGAGTTGAGTTGAGTTGAGTTGAGCTGAGCTGAGCTGAGCTGTAGCCCACCCTCCCACTTGCCACTCAGGCATCTCCCTCATCAGTTGTTCCCCAAGGAGGATGTTCATTGCTCCAGAAGAAACACACCTGTGTAGTATCAGGCAGTGCTGATTTTCTTGAGGTAAGAGGGTATTTACTGTCTCTGTAGTACAATTATAAGAATCAGCCTTTTTTTTTTTTTTTCCCCTCATCTCTGGATGGGTCTTTAAGTCAAAAGACTAAAGAACCAAGAAAAGGTATACAAAACCTGATAATCCCAACACAGAGACCTTCCAATCATAAATACTTGTCATTCTTAGCATAATATGCAACTTTCAATATACTGTTCTGTTTCAGGCCCATTTAAGTACCCTATAGAAATTACTTTATGCTGCTATTATTCCTAAAGGAACTTCAGATGAGTTCGGATCCATCATCATTCATCATGTCAGCCACTCTACGGATAGTTACACACCCTTTTGTCTGCTCAGTTTTATCAAATAGCTAGCCCTAGGTTTTATTAATTTTCGCTGGTTGGTGGAAATTATGGAGCTCTTAAGCTTATTTATAAATTATATCCTAAGTTACACCCATTTTCTGTGAAAACCAAGCAGTGCTTTAGAGATACATTAGGTCTTCTGGTGCTGGTACTTCCACAAAGAAGGGTAACCCAAATCTTGCCTTGTTGCTTGCAGTTTATATTTCTCTGTTTTTTCTGTTTTGCTGGGATTCAAAGTTAAGGAGAAGCATTTTTTGTTGTTGTTGTTGACAACCCCATTCTCAAGGGCAAACAATTGATTTGCATGGTGGGTCTCTCTCTTTTCGGACATTCAGCAGCCTGAGTTGACTTCAAACCTTTTACTCTTCAAGCAATTTTACGTCTGTGGGATTAGTAAGCATCCCTATGCAATCAAAGAGAGAGAAAATCTGAACTTCTCTTGTCATGAGGGAGAAGGAGAGAAAACTGGTGGTCACTACATTGCTGTCACCATCCAGTTAAAGATTTTGCTCCTTTTTCCATAAATCACAAAATTTTCAGAAGAACCGATGGAGTTGACTGTTACAGAAAGCAACACACTCCAGCAAATCCACTCAGCAGCAGCCTATCCAAACCCGAGCTGTGGGGCTGTTGGAGAACAGAAAATACAATGTTCAGAGGAACGTCATTCTCAAACTTTTCCTCAAGTGAGGAAGAGAAAATTATAGTATTTTAACAAGGTAATGTGGCAGCTCAACAAATATTTGACTGTCACCACAGACTGGACAGCTTTATGCAGACAAACTGGTATCTGGTGGGAAGAGCAGCAAAGGTCTCAGCAGACATGTTAGAGCTCATGTACATGAGGCTTTTGAGAGGAACAGGTTAAAAGTTTAGAGGGAGGATGGAGCTATGGGATGCTTGGTGTTAACAGAAGACTTCCCGACAGCAGTCAGCAAGGACATCCCAGTGTAGCTTAAAACTGAACAAAAATCCCCAAAATGGCAGCACTCATGTTCATCAGGGTTCTAACGGGGCTCTCCCGAGGGCACGTAGCAACCTCCCAGCATCATCAAGATGATAGGCAGCTCAAACTAACTGCAATCCTGGAAGTGTTCAAGGCCAGACTGGATGAGACTTTGAGCAACCTGATCTAGTGGAACTAAATGACCCTTAAAGTCCCTTCCAACTCAAACCAGCCTATCATTTCATGATGATAATCCATAACAGTTTTCCAAAATGCTCTCCCCTCCCATAAATTATGTTGTGTCCTATATATATACTTATATATACAAAGGTGTATAAAACATCTACTTATCTAGCATGCATAAATCATATTTAAAATATACGTGTGTAAGCACATGTATATGCTAAATCAACACGATTTTAGTTTTTGTACACCCAGTGGAAATCCCTCCGCGTTGTAGTCAAAGCCACAACTGTTACCTGTTCTACTGCAAGTAATGGAAAGGAAAAGGATAACAAATATGTAGTGTGTGTATATATATTCAAAATATTATGTATGTTTCCTCTAGAATGTTACTTTATTCGATTATATATAACACTTATTCCCTCCTCACTGACTTTTTGCTCCATAAAAGCTGTGTAAGAGGCACAGTGTAAATCAGAGCCAGCCCTGGGAAGAAGGGCTCCCATCACACCCAAAGTGCCCCCATGCAGCACAGCCGCCCTGAGGCCACGCAAGCCCCATGTGGCATCCACAGCATCAGTCCCGTGAGCCCACGCTTCAAAGAAACAGCAAAACGGGGAAGCATCTGCTCAGGACGTGGATCCCACTGGGGTGGCTCGGGGTCCACAGCTCCCACAAGCCACCCTGCCACATGGCCAGCCCTGGCCCACCTTGGGTGTCCCTGGAGATAGAGCTCCCCTCCACCCCAGCAGCTTCTTGGGTACAGGGAGTCCTGGAGGTGGTTCCTGTCCTCAAACACTTCCCTTCGGAGCACTTCAGCCACCTGTTCAGTGTAGTAAAATATCCAACCCATTAATGAGGCTTCTGGTAAAATAATTCCTTTGAAGTCCTTCAGACCATGACAGCAATTAACTCAAGACACATCTTCACTTTTGTTGTTTTACCTATTCTTGTTCAAGATCAACAGCGTCACCGATGGTGCAAATTATTTCCCTGCATAAGCAGTAAGGGAACGTGTCTCGCACCCAGCGGTTACAGTCAGCTGGCAGAGTGACCCCATTGCAGTCACAGCCACAATGTGCATTTTCTTCAACTTCCCTGAGCTCATCCTGATTTTTTCAACAGCCTTCATTTTGCAGACATAAGACCATAAGGCAATTCACCGCGTTTACTACCGGCAGCATTTCGATACGTAACCTGCTGCACCTATAGATGAGGCGGGTAAGGATGACATCACAGGAGAACGATTCACAATGGGAGCAGGAACTGTGGCTCCTCTTAATAAAACTGTTCCCGAGCACACCCCAATTCAGTATCACACATACATCCATATATTCAAAAACTTTTACCCAAATGTACGCAATGTGTATTATTCGCATCGCAAATTATTTGTAGCAATGCACGTAGAAAAACATATATGACATCAATAGAGTATAAATGAACATAATTTTTAAAATTCAACAAAATCTAACTGAAATACGAGTTTCTTCACGTTAGAACATGAGAGAAATAAGAAATGAGGAAGATGGCAAGCAATAGGTACACTACCAGAGATCGTTAGTCTAAAAACACCCTTGGAAGAAACTTTTTCAAGGTTTTCTGTTTGGTTTATTTCTGTTTCTGGTGTTTTTTTTTTTTTATTTGTTTTGGGTTTTGTTTTTAAAGTGATCAAGAACGAGGATAAAAGGAAACTAATTCCCCACTAAAGGGCCTCCTATGGCCGGAGTGGGATGTCCTGCTGGCTCCAGCCACCGCGCCGCAACCTCCGCGAGCGGGAAGGCGTGCGAGCATCGAACGGCGTTCGGGACAACGATTCCCACCGATGGAGATACAGATGTCACAGACAAAACAAAAGACCACCCGAATCCTTCTCCTTGTGTAGTTCTGATGACACCACCTGCATCCTATACGTTAATCTGCATCTCCAGACCCCCAGGGGCACAGCAACACACCGCTCCATAGTAAAAAAGACAGGAGAAATAGTCGCAGACTGGAATTTCCCTTCTGTGAGAAATTCCAATATTTTCATGATTGCAGAAGGGAAATGAAATCTTCAAAGATTCCCGCAAAATTGAAGTTATGAAAATAATTTATAGAAATGTTACGTTTTAATAATATGCAGTGGTAGTCTGAAAATGTTTAAATTACCCAAAAGTAACAAAATGTAAGAAAAAGCATATAGTAAACATGAGAACTACGCTGTAAATAAATAAAATAAATAAAAAAACCCAACCAACCCAGAAACCTGCACAAATTAAAACATTTCAGCATCATCCATATGAAACACTTCAACATTATACCAACAGAGCTGAAAGTCGAACAAGGCATTGGAACACTTTTTTCTCTCAAGATTGATTATAATCAACAAAATTCCTGTAGAAAATTTTGCTTTTATTCAAACTGGATTTTGGATTCGGAGCTGTTTGAACACGTTTTGATTACCCATACCTGAGAAAATTGCTGTCATCCCGACCTCCTCTGCAAAGGTGAGGCAGGTGAATGGAAGAGTGTTACTCCTTCTTTCTGGAGGAAAGCCTAAGACCTATGTTTTCTGTAAAATTGGTGGTCTCAGCTTATTTCTCAGCAAAACGATTTAAGGAGAGGTAAAGCAAAGCTATTGTTACTAAGACTTTCTTTCTGTAAGAAACCCTACTACAGTGCATTTACTGGTATGCTCTGAAATACCATAAATCATTCTGACAACGTGATACTTGTCAAAATAAAGGCATAAAATACGTCTTGGAATAAAATATCCTCAATCTTATTTATTTGTTTGCTCATTCATGCCATTTGGCTTTTCTCAGTGGGTTTCCCAATCGTTAGGGTGAATTAGTGAGATTCTGCTGTAAAAACAGAACCATGTGCATATTCACAGGCTCACACACGCTGAATATCTGCATATAGCACCGCGCAGTCGTTCAGGAGAGCTAAAAATAAAGCTTTCAAAGCAACGCTTCAGTTTTCTTGCGATATTTTTTCCTCTTCTCCAGCATTTTCCCCCCTCCCCCCCTGCCAAATATTTCACTAATGCTCAACGGTGGCATGGTTTAAGGGAGTCCTGCATGGAAAGCTCCTTCAGCTGCTTAGCCCAACAGCATAAATTTGATCTCGTAATTAGTATTCAGCTCAGCATCTTGGATAGAAACCAATGTTACAGCCAAGAGGTGGTTTAAATCACATAAATCATAGATCAATGACAGAACTCTAAGCACTGGATAGATTACAAAAGTAAGCTTTAGTTAAAAATAGATTAACCATTTCCCTGCAGGAATTCCTTCAAAAAAGCCCTGAATATAAAACAAATAAAATTAAATCTGATAATTTTTTTTTCTAATGTATGCATATACTAGATGAATTGTTCTTTCCCTTGACAGTTACACATTGATTAAAGAAATGTGTTAACATGCTATTTCAATAGAAAATATTGTAAACTGTGAAGACTTTAATTTTTTTAATGAGCCTTTAATAGCCAGAAAGAACGTACCAGCAATGTTGTGTACAGCTAGGTTTATAGCAAATGTCACAGCAACTAACAGGTATTTCTTTAGTCACTGTTTTTATAAAAAGGGTAAAAATCCTTCCCAAGTCAAGCAAAATGTTTTTGAGAAATGTTTTTAAAGTATTTTATGTTTTAAATTTTAGCTAATGAAGCACCCAGTTCTAAGAAGTATCACAAGCCATCTGCTATCTTGATTTAAGCGCTCATAGAGGTACTCAGCATCTTGAAGGACTGTGCCCAAGATCACCAAATTGTTAAAAGTTCAGTGGAAAAGGAAATACAGAGCCGAATCTCTTCCCCTTGACTAAGGAAGGAAGGAGGGTTTGGCTCCTGCAAGTGAATTCTCCACCGGTGTAAACCAGTGTTACACCAAATGGGAGTGTACTGACGGATGCAGATCATGTCAACCAGGAATCCACCCTGCAAACTGAGAGCTGTGGAATACAGACTAAATGTATGTGCTTGCTCCTGTATAGTTAGTTGACTGTGTTTTCCTCCCATGACCTTAAATATTATTCAAAAGAAAAAAAAAAAAAACCCAGACATAAAACACCGAAACTTTCCAGCAAAAGGCAAATTTACATGTCTGTCTATTTAATTGCAGAATCAAAAGTGAGAAATGCCTTAGTGGCACCTCGGCCATTCCTCAGGCCAGGGAATCACATGGTTCCAAGCCACCGTGGCTGGAATAATGCACTCAAATTCCTCCCGCTGACGGGCAGGCGCCGAGGAGGGAGGCAGCCCCTCAAACACACACGGTCCGAGGCGCTTCAAGCAACATCAAACAGATGAAAAGCATCAGGCACCCAGTCCTGCCACCTCCAACACCCTTTTCACACTCTCTAATGCAGCTTAAAACTAGTTAGAAAATGATCAAACAAACTGAGACAACCCCAAAATTTCCTGTCGCTGGACTAATAAATTCTAATCAGGTGGAGAATTGAAAATACTGGAATTCACCCCAGTAAAAAGTCAGGCAATTCTTGAACTGGTAAATAAGTGTTAAAGCCACAATATAATGAAACCAAACTTCCTGATCACCAATACCTGGTTGTATATTTAACTTCCCACAGCTCACAAAAAAAGTTACTATAATTGTCGTTGTCGCACCTGGAATTTTAAAAATAAATAATACCACTTTTATAGGCATTCACATTTGTTTTCAAATACTCCAGCTCCATCAAGAAAAACATTTTTAAACTTTCAATGCTTTATGGAAATTACTGCTTTCCATTTCCAAGGACTTGTTTCACCATAAGAAGAAATAAAGCAGCAAGCTGCTCGAGAGCTGCTTGAGGAACAACATTCAGATTTCAAACCTGGCACCCCGTGTGATAGAAGACCGCAACATATGCAATCAAGAGATAGATTCAAATAATAACTAGCACAGGCTCCAGGGCATAGCAGAATGTGTCATTTTCTTCAGACCCAATCCTTTAAACACCAACCCTACGAGCAGTTCAGTGGAAAACAGACAGCACTGCTCATGTAAGTATAGGCTACTCATACGAGGAAGTTTCCAAAGGTTTTACATTTTCTAAGGTGCTGAAAAACACATATCAAGTTTAGTAAAACTGAAAAAAAAAAAAAAGAGAGAGAAAAAAAAAAAAAGAATCTCTTGTAATAAGCTCAATTGTCAGAGAGACGTCAGGGTTAACTTTTAAAGGCACGTTTCCCTCCAGCAACAATTCTCTTTAATTATTTCAATGTGAAACACATTATCAGACATGCTCGTTCCCTGTTCTCAGCTCGTAGTGGCTGACACAAGATAGGTACAAGATGTTAAGACTCCTCCACTGATGCTCACACCAGTAGGTACCCAGCTCTGGTGGGAGGAGCAGGTGGGCAGCACCTGCTGCACCTATAGCCTCCAGCTCCTTCTACCAAACTTCTGGGGCCACCACAACATCAAAACAGGGTAGGATATGGTTGAGAAGAAGCTGCAGGGTTTCAGAGTATGGCCCTTGACACGTCAACAGGCACCAAGCCCGGCGCCGAGCCCACAGTCATGCTGCTTTGAGGGTTATCCAGTAACCATAACACACACGACAACCTTCCAGCGTATTTGCACGGGAATTTCTCCAGAATTTTTTCTTTTTTTTTTTCACTCTGAGGTTGAATAGCCATGTGGAATAAACAGCCCAAATCAGGCAAAGTCCAGCAAGAAAGCTGCCGCGGAGCTGCTGCAGGATATGGTCACGTAGGATGCTGCCTCAGGAGTTTATGAGAAACACTTTATGTTCCTCCCAAGTAGTAAGGGACACTGTTTGGAACCTAAAATAAAACATCAGCTCAAAAACACGAGTGACAGTGGTTTGGGATTTTGATATGTAGAGGAAACGTTGATCTAGTGAATCAGTTTGGTGTCACAGAAAGCAGCACGTTTGATCGAGTATTTCAGATGGTGACAGTGGGTTTCCTATTTTCTAATGTAATTTCAAACTTGAGAGACGTGTATTTAACGTTCTTAAACGTGCCAGAACTCACACCAATCTATTCAATCCTCTTTTTGGTGCAAGGAAAGTCTGATATGTTTCTTGAGAAGGAAGGCTGGAAGGGAAGAGGCTTTGGACCAACTCTACCAGATCGGCTGTAATCTGATGGTCTTTTTTATACCACCTAGAGCAAAACTCACTATATAGCTAGTCGTAAGATTAAAAGCTTCTCAAGTTGCTATCTTGGGAAATTTCTTTCAAGGAAATTACTACAAAGCCTTGTTTTAGTGCGTTCCCCTACTGTGCGTCCTACTGTGTTTTTTTAATAAGGAAAGCCATCCATCCATAGAGGTGTATCCTGTTCTCCATGCTTGAGCGTCTAACAGCAGGCACATACAGTAGACACTCTGATGTTTTGCCTCTTTAATTTTCACTCCATAATGTCAGTGCCTGGTTTTCCTGACTGCACCTTCAGAGCGGTTTAATTATGGGCGTGCACGGAATTTTGAGAGGGGCTTTTCAGCAACAAAATTCAGACGTTGTGGACAAGTTTAATAAATAAAGATATTCAGAATTTTTAACCATGAAATAAAATCCTGCTCTGCAGTTATCACACGATGGGAAGTGCGATAATATCACCAAGAGAAAAAATGCAAATACTTCACCACTAAACCAGAAAAGGGTGTAGGGATGCTTCATTTAGTCTTTAAAAGATGCTTTGTATAGATATGGAGATGTTTCATACCGATATAGAGATGCTTCACTTCAGTCTTTAAAAAGACAACGGTGCACTAAAGATGAAAGCGTGGCAGATACATCACCATGCTTTCAAGCACACAGGGCAGAGTCATAGGTTTCTACACTCAAACTCCCAACCGAATGAAAATAGCTTATGACACTGAATTTGTTAGCCCAAGGTTTTTACCACTGATTTTGATGAAATTTTTTAAACCAGGCCCAGCAGCTCTCTGATAAAAGGTTACTGTACAACTATCAGAGTTGAAACATGTTTGGTTTTTTTTTTTATTATAACGGGCCAGGTACCAGGTTATAGATGAGCACTACTCCATTGACTTCAGACAGGGTATGAAAATTGATTCAATGGAGCACCATCAGCTCTCACCAGCTGAGTATCTGTCCCTCTAATCACAACTAAAAAGATTTTCTTAGTCAATCAAAGGCTTGTAGCCCTTACTCACTCACACAACATCCCCACCGAAGCCAGTGCTAACAATGCATCCATTTAAATCCCAACAAACCACCGCATGGTTTATACTGGAATACACGCTCCCGCCATCCGAAGGCATTGGCGGAGCAAGACGTACCTTTCCATACTGTCTCACGTGGCCCAGGATAATACCTGACTACCCTCCGATTCTGACACGTTTCTTCAGTAACTGACAAAAAAATTAGCACATTCATTATTTTTGCTAACAGGAGTATGAGCTATACGAAGAAAACATGTACCTATGCTGACAGAATGGGAGTACTTTAATTTCCAAATTACATACATAAATAAATCAAGCCATATAACCTGATAAATGAAAGATTATGAAAATAGTAATATCCTGCAAAATCTTGAAAGGCATCATAATTCCTCAAACAATTATCTTCTGTCATATTTGTGAGTAGCCCATGTAGTTCAAGAACGGAAAATACAAATGTGCTCCTTTAAAATTCATGAAACCACTCATTCTGTCATAAAAGCGGGCATCTTTCATGGCTACTTATTTCACACAGTCTCATAACTAATACTGACAGATACTTGGAATGCAAAAAAAAAAGAAAAGAACACTGGACAAAGAGCAGGAGCTGCTCAATTCTTACATTTTAATCCTTAAAAACAGGAACTAAAATCATATATTATATACCGCTACAGAATTTCTGGTATAATTAAATTAAAATTTGTAGATAAAAATGAGATTGTACAAAGACTGGTGGTACACCGCTCCCAGGATTGGGCTGTGCTGCATCCATGACAACAGGATGGAAGGTTGCTTTTAATACTATTATCTTACATACCCACAGCTGAATGCTAATGCAGCTATACTGAGGAAATCAAGTTTCAGATCTGTATCCACTGAACTTACATCCACTAGGCAGGGAGTTTAAAAGCCAGGCTAGCACACAAAGACTAATATTATAGCTCTGTCAACTCCCCAAAGGTCAGATATTTCAAAAGGAATACACAAATATTAATTGTCAGGTAGTTCTGTACTGAAGACCAGAGCCGAGGCAAAAATCAGGTTTTCTGACCATAATTTTCTTCCAATCCCATTCCATAAAATGGAGGTGCAGAAGAAAGCAAAGATTAACTCACATCAGTTTATGGTCTCTACACTGACACGCAATGATGCTCTTTCTTACAAATATTGCCTCAGCAAGGATTTTACCTGCTTTCCTCAATGAAGGAGACAGGAAACGTGTGGGAAAGCAGCTGGGCAGCCTTATTTTCCAGCGAGTATCAACAATTCAGTTGACCTGTCCTTATGCCGGCTGGGGGAACGCAGGTCCCGACCCCAGCCTGCCCCTTGCATGCACAAGGAACCGCTGCTCTACCCAGAGGAACAGCAAAGTCTCCCATGGGCACCTCTACATCTGCCCAGCCTCTTCTACAGACATTGTCTCCAACTTCTCAATTCATCTTGTTCTGGATTTAAAAGCACGCTTTGCTATAAAATCATTAAAAAAAAAAAAAACAAAAAACACACAAACAAACGAGTTCCTATTTTGGGGGGGCAACTAGTTTAGTATTTCCCAAATATTCTGAGCTGTCTTGTAAAAATCAATGCATCTCTTCCTCGTTGGTGCCAACAAAACCAAAACAGTTCAGTAAGCCACCAGGTGAAGAAGCCCACTGAAGCCTTGTTCTACCAGAAGTGACATTGTGTGACTGACAACACTGATCCATCTTCCAGAAGGTGAAGATGGCCTCACAAACACTTTAGACTCCTTTTAGCACAATTTTCAGACATCTATTTTTCCTTGTCCAACCCACTACACTTCTGGATGGAGATCTCCAAGCTATTTTAGCTACTGACCACTTTCCTGCAATAGGCTGTAACCCATTGCTTACCCAAATCCAAACCCAAATTATTTATAAAACATTGGCTCATATGCTGTAATACCCTGTACAATGCATTCTTATGTGCAGTACAAGGTTGTTGCAGAAAACTCGTGCTCTGTCACGCTCTTGCTCTATCTCATGTCGTAGTCAAGGACATGGACATCCTGGTAGGTCAAAATGCCTCATTTTTTTGTGAATGCATTCTTACAGTTACTGTACGTGAAATAAATACAATAAAATAAATAATATATGAATAAATATAACAAAATAATCTGAACCAACTGAACTAAATTAATGAGAAGAGACAATTCTGGTGAAGGTTTCTCAGGTCCATAAGGTGTACTTGAAGGAGACCAAGGTGGCTACCACAGAAAGGAGAGCTCACCAACAAACAGAAGCACAGTTCCCAAGGGGGTGGTTTCCTTGCACAAAGTACCCTTTCTCTTCAAAAGCAAGGCTTCAGTGGGGCACCAAAAAGATGCTCCAGTTAAGGAACAGTAAAAGGTGGCAACAACGGTCGCAACGATGAAAGCGTTGGCCTCTAAGTGGCAGAACGACAAAAAGTTGTAGTGTTTTATGGTATTGTAATTGAAAAAAGTATT
The DNA here is from genome assembly GCF_009769465.1 of Tauraco erythrolophus. Lineage (NCBI taxonomy): Eukaryota > Metazoa > Chordata > Aves > Musophagiformes > Musophagidae > Tauraco > Tauraco erythrolophus. The sequence continues at coordinate 2,387,812 of NC_141477.1, forward strand.
AAGTTGTTAGTGGAAGTGTATTTAAGAAAAGCCCCACACGTGGATGTAATAGAAAATTAATCCTCAGAGCCCAGAAAGTCCCTGAGGATGCAGAATCCATCATGAAGTTACCTCCTGTCCCAGATTCTCTTGTTGCTCGCCTCTGCTGACAACAGTTGTCTTTTCATTAGAGTATTTGATATCAATTTACTCAGACACCAGGGGCAAAAAAGGATTTCACTTTCTTCATCTGAAAGACACTGATCCACAGAATTAGTACTTTGAACAGATGCCAGAGTAAAATAGTGACACATTTTCTAGACTAATAACCACAGGTGGCCACAGAAAATCGTCCAAAGCCTCTCAGGGCTGCCCAGGCAGCCACGACTCTCTGGAATTTCTGATGATTCTGGTACAGACAACATCTGTGATTGCAGAGGTATCTCCTTCCAGCCAGCTCTTGCTGTGGTTCATGTTTCTAAACTAACCCCACAAAGAAATGTCACCATTTTTAATGTCTTCTCACAGGTAATGCCCATCCTTCTGCAGCAGAGAATGCAAAAGAGCAACTTCTCCAAGTCCATTTTCAAATTAAAATCTCTCAACAGAGGTTAGTCCCCATGTTGGTATGTGTTAAGCATTAAATCAGCTTCATGTGATACAACAAATAACCTCAGAAACAATGTCCACATCACCTAATTTGACAAAAGACTTGGCTACCTTCTGCTTCTGACTGCTCCCAGCATTGCAGGGACCAATGGTGCAAAGTTCCCGGAGAAGCCTCCATCCCACCCCATCAGCACAAGATTATCACACAGCTTATTCCCAACTGACTTGACATCTGGTGAAACCTGTGGTTCGCCCCAAAGACAGTGTGAAACTTTGCCCACTTGGAAATGTTTTCACAGACTTTGGCTCATTTCTTTTCCAAACCTTGATTATGTTGAGGATCTATCACAGAAACTCTTATGAAAAATGAACTCTTATGAAAAATGATCCTTTCTCCTCTACGCTTTCTGCGTACCCAGAGCTAAGCTTCAGCAAGAAGCTGACTCTGCAACTGGAGAAACTCTTCTGGACTTGCAGCAAGCAGAGCTTGTGCTTTGCTACAGCTAGAAGCAACCTAAATTGGAAGTCTAAAATTAAACAGTGTGAATTTCCTCCTAAGCCTCTCTAAATGTTGGTGGGAGAGTGGAAAAAGAAGGTGGAAACCTGAAAGGACCAGAAACAAACCCCTTTTTTATCAGCAGGGCGTCCACACCACGGGCGTGCGAGCCTCTGTACTCAGATCATCGCTGACCCATGATGATCCCTCACACGCGGCAAAGATCCATCAGGGTTTGGACTCAATGAGGCTACTAATAAGGTACAAAAAAAAATGTTATTTTTGTTGGAAAACTTGGGGATCAAACTGAGACAATCGATTTATTCCAGCAGAAACCAACACATCATCTGAGAATACTTGCCTAGAAGGTTTCTCTCCAACAACAGAGAGCGAAAGGAAATGCAAAAACATCAGTTATTGCTGTTCCTTCATCATATCTTATCCCATTATTTTGATGCTCAAATGAGCTTCCTCACTCTGAACCCCTCCTCCCAGGGCAGGTGCGCTCTTAATCCGACACGAGATGCGAAAACCAGCTCCCAAAACCGTGAGACACGGAGTAGAGCTTCACCTCTGATCTTCAGCTGCTTCATTGCTTCATCACAGTGTCACCAAAGACTGAACACAAACCCCACTTTCTGCCCACAGAGTAATCTGTAAACGCCCGTATTTTATCCCACAGTCATTTTGCCACACAGACAACACCCAAAACCATGAATCCAGCTTCACTCAGATAAAAAGCTCTTGTCCTCATTAGCAGCCCTGATCTGGGATGGGGTCCATGGGTGGCATTGGGAACAATGATCCCAATGGTCCTCCCACCCCACGGGCACAGGATGCTCCCTGGGATGCTGAGACCAGGGGTACGGGGCTGATGCCATTCCCAGCCCCCATGATGCCATTCCAGCCCAGGCAGGAGAAAGGCACAGCAGTTAAATGTGCTGGGACACCGCGTTTGGGAGAGTACATTTCGGCCTCAGTTTCTTCTACTGAACATTAGACTTGGTACCTTTTCCAGTCAACTCCGCTCTTCTGGAAAATAAAAGACTAAAGAAATTCAGCCACTTTAAAAAATAAACCTTTAAAGAAAGTTGCTAATTATGTTTTGGAAGCTGGTTTGGATGGTTGGAATAAAAACACTCAAACCAACTTAACACTTCCTGTATTTGAATAGCTTGGGTATGTAGGCATATGGTAGTTTAACTATTTTTACTAGATGCTTTAAAAATAGATATATGATTTGGCTACAATTCTTTCGTATTTACTTCAGAAAATTTCTGAGTTCATATTGTTGTTATGAAAAAGTAAATCATATTCTCTCAGTCCAGTAGTTTTCCAGTTGTCAGCAGCTAATGCTGCCTTCAACTCAGATATTCAGTTTTCATTTAAAACGATCTCTCTCACATTTTACTCTTCTTTTCCTTAAACAGATATTCCTGTTTTGCCAAAGACACACCAAAAATTATTTATATTTTTGTTACCAGTACAGAAGTTTTACAAGACAGGGAAGTTATAGGTGAGATAGTCAGGTGATGGGGCTGATGCTGAGTACCTTTGAAAAATTCCCCTCCATAAACATAATATTGACATTGTTACAGCATCATAGAATCAGAATAAAATCAAATCCTGTAAATGTGAAAATACTCAAATTGCTTCATCTATCTGTGTCTGCAAAGTCAGTCACTTGTTGCTGCGCGGTACCACGCTCCGGCTGTCAGAGCTCAGCCCACCCCACCGCGTCTCTCTCCCCTCCCATGCCTCCCCGAAGCACCGTGCGTTTTGAGGGGCAAACTCCACTCAACCTCCAGCGAATGACTTCAGATATGTTTTTCCCATTTTTGACCAATTCTCTATTTTTTTCCAATAATCGCCTGGCAGAGGTTTCTTTTCTCGTCGGCCTTTGCGGGGTGGAGCGGGGCTTCCCCTCCTCCTGCAGCTCCCTGGCAAACTGCCCATCTGGCATCCATGTGCCAGTATTTGCTGGGTGGGATCTGGCAGGAAAGTGCCACATTACCAGTAGCAATCACAGCCCTAAACCCCGAAACGCCGCACAAAGAAATGACTTCCAGATCATCTACTTTTTTTTGCTCCCCACCCCAAAATGTAGAGAAAGTGTACGTCTAAAACATCACTTTTTTTTTTTTAACTGCAACTCGCCGTGGTGGTACTATCTCATGGCTCTGCAGTAGGACCTTTCCTTTAAGCCACCCACTCCTCTCCAAAGGCTGAACACCACAAGGTCTCATCTAAACTCAGCTCCCAGCTGCATCCCTGAAGGTACTCGATGCACAACGCTTCGTAGCATATGATCTGAAGAGCAGGGAGAAGACATTTCCTATAGCCAAGTTACCCCAGCTGAGAGCTGTTTGGGTTTAGTATCTACCCTTTAGGACTCCCTGCATTACGGGGGGAAAGGAGCTGTATAAACAGACTTGGGGAAAAAAAAAAATAAATAAAATGCATTGCTCACATTTTTTAAAAGTTGCCTCAGGCAGTTATAAGTTACATAAAGTTGCTCCTGTCCCTGTTGTAGTTATGCCAAAGTTATCTAAGGTGACTAGCAGAAAGTAACAACTCCAAACTTGGGAAAGAAAAGTTCCTAAATGGGGCCTTTTCACATGCACAAAATCAGAATGTAACTGACAGCCCACAAACTAAGACATGACTTCAAAATTTCATTGTAATCAGGAAGGTTATTCTCAGGTTATTTTTTTTTTTTAATATACAAAATATCTATACTTAAAACCAGAGTAATTACTTGTAGATTAGTAGAGCCTGAAAGAAACTATTCTTGTTTCCAGCAGTTGCATTCATGGACTTCATTTAGCCTGACACTTGTGTAATAACGTGAATATTTAGCTTTTCTGAGTATTTATTCGCTACACTCATGACTTCTAGAAATCCTTCAAAATCCATCACATCGGAAAGAGAAGATAAAATGAGAGATATTCTGGGGAAAATTACTCCCTTTTATTAACATTCTTCTTCCCCCCACACACACATTCTCGATTTCCCACACACATTTTTAAGGCACTGCAAGGCAGGTTTTCAGCAGCTAAATCTATGAGAGAAATCTCAAAGAAAAGATATTTTAAAATAATCAAGACAAAAATAAAAATCATCCTTAATGAAATGGTAGAAAGTTATACATCTTTTGTGTCTTTTATGAGAGAGAGAGGAATGATTAAAAATGTACCAAGAGCATGAATGCCATTTTACTGTCATTTCCTTTGATTAACCTTCACCTGACCTCAATCCCTAAGGCAATTTCAGTTTCTTTTTGTTCTTCCGTTTAAATTCTTCAGTACACCAGGTGAGTACATCTCCATCACTACAGAACGTTCACAGAGAGCAGACTGGCTTTGGAGAGCATTTCAGAGAAACTCTTTGCCCTGGAGAATTATTTGCAAAAACCCTAACAGGGACAATAACAGGTCACGTTTACTCCAAAACTGGGATTTTCGCAGTCCCTGTGGAATTATTTAATGCCTTTTTCTAGGTATTAGTTAAAACATAATTGAGCCAACCATACCAGTCTACACCAGAGCAGGATCTCGGTGCTACTGGCTGGTGTGGACTTACCAGCTCCACCACATCAGCAGTTCTCACCAACATCTCCACTCTGCATCCGTAACGGTGTCTGCTTCCACAGGATTATAAATGCAGCTTGCCCACTGGAATGGGAAAGAAGCCAGCATGAATAAAAGCTTAAAAAGATAGATTATGAACTCTTTGCAGAGGAATGGATCCAGCGTTCAACATTTGCACAGAAATCTTATCGTACAATTCTTCCTTATTTTAAAACTCGCTGTTTTTCAATGAGTCTCACGATCTTGAGGGCTGAGTAGAAATCAGGATGTCTTTGCATACTTAGACTCCGTTCTTCAAAATTTAAACGGTGTAATAAAAAAAGGACAAACTAGGAAAGGGCAAAAAATATCTACAAAAATCATATAAGATCTGTAAAGCGTGTCTGGCGATGAAACGCTATGGGTGTCTGACTTATTTAGTTCATCGGAGACTGATTTAAGGGATGATTCAATCCCCATCCATAAGAATTGATATGATGCTGAGGCTTCTGATAGCACATTTTTAATCTATCAGGAAAAGATAGAAGATTCAACAGTCAAATGAAACCTAGAATCCGAGTGCATGGTTTTAGCTCTTAAAAACCACCATGAGACCACTGTACCAGCTTACTTTGGGATGACGAGATGCTTCATCACACATGGCCTTTATTATCATTCCAAAAAATATTCTGTAACATAAGCAGAAGCTATGGATTCAATGCAGGCTTTGCTCTTCATTGCTGTCAGCCAAATGTGTGATCTGACTGGATTCATAACATCTCAGTTCCGTATTATTCATCCTAGATAAATTTTTCAGGATTTAAAAAAAAATAAAAATCGTCCCAAGCTGTGACACAAAGCATCAACATTTCTTGCAAACTGCCATCCAAAAACTTCAGTTTGAATCTACTGCAACTTATAGGCATGAATCATTTTGAAATGCTTATTTCTTCCGGCCACCTTAATTTTCATTTTCTTCCTGTCTACAGATAAAAAAAATTGAGATTAAACACAAACCTATCAGGTTTCAAAATGCTAAAATTGACTACGGTGGCAATTTCCGAACGCTACTGTTGTACAGGAGGTCATTCATTAACTCCGATCCTCTCCCATTAGCAATTTTATTCTCCTCAAACTGGCACTTCCTGAAAACATGAAGGAGTTGCAACAAGAAAGTCCCGTTGATCTCAGTCGTGATCCTTTTCTGCTCTTAAATACTTCATAATACTCATAAAACTATTAATATACACTCTTAAAATTCAGCTATCTTCAACTGCGTTTAGGCGAGCCCTGGTATCCAGCGAGCGATACCAGCTCTGAACATTGGACTGGGGTGTCTAACCCGGGATAAATTCTGCCCAGATTTTCCACTACAACATCTCCACTGAGTTCTCTAGCAAAATGCCCAGCTCCTGAACAGCAGATGTACTCACCTGATAGAGCATAGTGCTTAAATGAAGGAACAAAAGCATCTGAAACCGCCTTAGGGAGGGAGGTCAGGTGAAGGTTAATCAAAGGAAATGACAGTTAGATGGTATGCACGGCCCTTGAGATTATGTATGTGTATTTTCTTGGGAAATATTTAACTGTTTTACCTCTATTTAGGAAGAAACCAAAATAAAGTGCGTACATGAAAAAAATGCAGAAGCCGTCGTATGCGCCTCTTATCCCAGTAGAGCTCGTGATGGTGGGATGCAAACTGGCCAGCTGAGAGGTGAAGAAAGCCAAAAGACAACTCTGCTTGTGGTTTCACTATTGTGAAACGTTTCACTGTCGTAAAATGCAACAGAGGAGCTGGGGGACCAGGGAAATTCAGTAAAGCTCTCACCTACCTTGCTCCCATATTTATTCCCAATATTTAGTGGTCTTCTCTCAAAACGGGTGCTGGAGCTAAGGAGGGAAAACTACAGCTGGGAAATACTGGAGAAGTCTACGGAAACTCATTCGTGCCTTGTAATGAACTTGCTTTGGCCATATTCCTGCCTCATTTCCATTTCCTTTCCAAGAATTTTGATACCATTCGATTTTTAATTTTAATAGCACTTTCAAACACTGGTGCCCAGCTTACATACATGTAGGATGGGATTTTTAAACACAGTCTCCTCACACGTTTAATCATTAAATTTATTCCCATATTTGTTCTCAATTAATTGGAGAATTAAACTAATACCACTTCGACTTATCCATTACAAATAAATAAAACACCCTGAATTCTGATTTCTAGTTTTGATTAAAAAAACAACTAGTCAATAGAACTCATGAAAAATTTTGACAACTATTTTTTCATTCTTCCCACAGAATAAAAGGCAAAATTCACCGAATGAATTATTAATTAGGAGTTATTCATCCAGCTCTACTAAAACCTAATCTGTTTCTTTTTTTAAGCATCAAAAAGGTCTTTCAAATATAAGTTGCAATAATGAAATATGGCAGCAGATCTTGAAACGTGCCCTTACCCAGTCTGCAGATACGTAAAAGGTTACAGTACCAGAGTTATTAATCCCCCATCACTCTGACAATTGATTTTGAACACAGTCTGTTGCAGTCTTTATAATGCAAGATCATAAATGCTCAAAACTAATTTATTGCTCTTTGTTCCACCTGGCAAAAATATACCGTCAAATTGAGTTGTGTTGACGCAAAGATGCAGATGAGCATTTAAGTCTTATCCTTATCCACGTTTGTAAATTTGTTTGCAGTACCTGTGTGTGGTTAGAACATTCACAAAGGAGCAAAGAAAGAGGAAGAGGTGATGCTGTCTTTAATCAACAGGAACTATTTGCACAAATAGCAATAAAATGCTCTCCCATAGACCAAGCATTCCACGATGAATGAATTATGAGTTTTCTAAAGCCTACTCCTGAAACAGGGAACTGAAACACAAAAAATAGAGACAGGGAAGAAACACAGAAAAGTGTTTCCACACCAAAAATTGCCCATCCAGAAGTCTCCCTTTCTCATAAAGTATTTTTTCTCAGATGAACCTGTAAAATTACCGTTCTTTTCAAAATAACCACATAACACTTGTCTAATAACACTTTTCAATCTTACATATTTTACAGTCCAAGAATATAAACTTCATCTTTCCATTATCTAGGGGCAGAATCATTTAATTTTCCTGGCAAGTTTACTCCTTCTGAATTATTATTTTTACCACGATTATGAAGTAGGAGAGCTATCTGACTGCATGCTAGAACTGCTGCATTCATGGCTTGTAGACATCTGTATGATATTGAAATTAATTTCCAGTATAAAACAGTTAACAGAATAACCCTAGATAAAGGCAAGTAAAATATTAATTTCATTCTTTTTGTTGGCAATGTTGTAAAGTCCATTGCTCAAGTAAAGAGCACTTTGCTGAGCCAGATACAAATTAATTTTACCATTCTTCTTCAAATACGAATTTTAAAAGTCAACTAAAGGCTACAACAGCTTTGAAACATTTCAGTGATTGTTTTAATTACCTATCATACAGCTGTGAGGCACCGCAAGGAGGAGGGGTGGGGAGAACAACACCTGGTGTATTAGCAATTGTTTTTCCCACATAAAGAAGAAAAAATAGTTTCCAAGCCTGCAGACCAACAAAAAGCCCAGCAAAGTCAACACAGATTTTTCTTGTCAGTACATTAATGTGGTATTTTTATTCTGGACTACGTGGTTTTATTCCGTCAATAACTACTTTCGCTGTTAAATAAAACCACCAAATCTCCAAACGTTAAATATATGAATTCTGACAGTTTTTAAACCTTGATTTCAACTCAAAGTTGGTGCACGAGCTACAGCAAGTGGCTGAAGGCACACATGGGGCTTCTTCCTCGGGTCTCATTCTCTAGCAAAAAAGCTCGCTCGCTTTTAAACAAAAAAGCATATTTTTTTGTCGTTCCGACCCTTAATAGAATTGGGATCTAGAGGCTATTAGGACTCGTGGTGGCCTTTGACACGCCGGCTTCCAGCCCCTCAGCCATCAGTCAGTGCTGGGGTAACAAAAGACCGCTCAAACGCGCGGTTGTCATCCCCACGCTACATCTGTTGGCCATGCTGTTAGGAAGCGTTGACCCCGTCGTTTCACCGTAAACACCGCCGAAATCAACAACAACAAAAACAGAAACGAAAAAGGAAACTGGATGTCAAAAGTCAGGTCAGCGCATTTTATTTGCACATGTGTCAGCAAAGATAGAAGGAATCGCTGAATTAAATTAAATCAAAGCAAACCTGCTAATTAAAACAGCTAAAATTATGTTTGTGAAGATGTGTGACTGGTTTCCTGCTTATCTGCAAATAAGCCTCCCCATAATATAAACATGTTTCTGTCTCCACTTCATTTATAATAAGTCTTTAGGCAGATTGTAATTAGTATTTTGAGTTTCTAATAGAAGATCTATTGTGTTACTGGAGAGATATTTTTCCTGACCATCAGAATACTTATTATTTCAGCTTCGCTCTCGAGGGTTCTCACCTGTTCTTCTCACGCTGGTCAAAGTCTTGCAGCCAATTTGTCTGAATCAAATTGTTTGGGTATGTGTCTGAATACCATCATCTTCGTAATGTATTGCTTGTAGTTAACCACAAATGTGGGCATTGTGTTCAGCTCCACCTACAAGCCAAACCAGAAATTAATACCAGTTTTGCTTGGATTTATTCTGTAGTTTGCTTTTCATTCACTGTTGAAAGAACGATCAAAATTGTCAAGCTAGGGAGTAGAAGAATGGGATCAAAACCAAAGTTTTGTTCAAAAATGATACTATGTACGAAAATCAACTTTTTGTTTCTCTTTACTTATTCCCAGGTTCACAATGCATAATTTTATACAAACCCAATTACATAGCTCAGTGATTTACTGGCAAAGCTGGCCAGAAAAAAATTATCTGGCTTCAGCTAACATGTATGCCTATTTACAATCAAAACAAATCCACAGAAAATTGCAAAATGGCCACAAAGAAAAAAAAAAAAAGTCAAGCCAGAAATGCATCAGAAGGGATATAGTATGTAAGCTGAAAAAAGTGAAAAAAGTTCACCTGACAGTTATGTTTTCACTGGATAGCTGATAAATGGTGGTTTTGAGTACGGATTCGGACTTTCAGATCGCTCACTATTTATTTATTCCAGTATTTAACTTCGAGCACATATGGAGTTTCATTGGCTTGGAAAGCACGGTGTTTTCTTTTTGCCCTTTTCAGAATTTTTTGAAGGATTAGTCTGCACAGCTAACGGGTGCATGGGCCGACTTCAACAGGATTACTCAGATGTTTACGGTCACCCCCGGGTTCCAGCGGGTGTTTCAGGTTCAGGGCTACGAGGCACCACGGAGCTGCACGTGCATCACGTTAACAAACGGCTGCCCAAACGCAGAGTGATCCGATACTGGTGTCTCGAACGTGAAAATTATAACCAGTAACACTGCAACAACGTCCTCGTATTACTGGTGCTGACAAACATCTGTATTTGTTGAAATATTTCTGGAAGAATAAAGAATGCCTCAAGGGGAGCACAGGCTCCTTTTTTATATAGTTTGTATAAAGTGAACCTTCTGAGCCAACAATGCAAATGAAGTATTTATGATTTTTTTTAATTGCCCAACAAATAATTTCAGATTATTGTATATATTTTCCCTGAAATGACCACTGGGCACAACTCTCAGTCAGAGATTTCGTTGGACGCAGCCCAGAGTTCATTTACTCACCTACCTCGAAGCAACGGCCTCCTAAAAATACATCGAATTGCAAATATGCTAAACCTCAAATTTTTGTAATTGCATGTGCCAGCACTAAGTCCTACATCAATAAGAAACCCCACTGATGTCAGCATGACTTGTGACAACACAAGATTTCCCTCCCCTCGGAACAGCTATAAAACTGGATCCTTGGTGAGTATATTTGAATTATGTGGATTATATATGATTAAACAGATTTGGATTAAATCACGGCAATGGGCTGTCTTATCCAGAACATACTGTCGGGACCACATTGATGTACAGTAATCAAGGTGACCTTTCAGACTTATTACAACTCTGATCAACTTCAGTGGGTGAGGATTTTTTCACTCCGCAAAGATCAGGCTGCAAGATGTCGGGAGTTAAAATGCTGCTTTCCTGATGAATAGTTTTCATGCCTTAAAATTATGATTCAGGCAACAAAGAGCAATCTTTCTTGCAGGGGAAGCCAATCTCAGCTAAACTCCTTGAGCTGGGTTTCATTCATCAGGATGGAAAATACGGCTGGCTGTGCCTTCTCCTGGCGCGCAAGAAAATCTGAATAAAGGAGAACAACCTCTGAACAAAGAAACCCACCAAAATCCCACCCAATTCAAGTCTGCCCTTTGCTACATCACTGCATTATCTCACCTAATTTTTAAAAAATACTTCGAATATTCCTGTGAAACCTTACTTTTACGGCTAGTCTGCATTTAACCAACAAATTCTTGTATAAATGTACAGTAGGGTTAACCAGAAACGACAGAAACAAACGTGTTCCTCGCTGGAGTAGCGAGGATACAGCCGAGAAAAGAAGTTGGTGACACGATTCTGCAATAACTTCCAGCTAACCAGAGCTCACGTGTTAATTCCAAAAACTCCAGACAACTCAACGGGCTGCTGCTCCAGCCGAAGGGCTCCGACAGCTCGGGAGCGCGTGCCTCACGGATGCTGATACGCATCCTCATATTTAATATGGGTAACATTTGGCAACCAGCACTAACAGAGGTCATTCCGAGGGTAGGGAGGAGAAAGACCGAACGGATATAAAAGGGAAAAAAAAAAAAAAAAGACCCCAGCTGCCAAAGTCTGGGGATTTGGCAGAGTAACAGAGATAAACTAATCAGCAGCACAGCCTTCCTGCACCGAGGCTTTCCGATTTCCGCGCAGAACCCTGTGCCTCTCTCCCTTGGATTTAACAGCCCAGAAGTTCCTGGATCCGTATAGAGTGTTGAAGAGAAAAAGGGGGGAAAAGGGAAAGTAACAGTAAGAGGAATACTTTCCTGACATTTACTGCAGGTTATACATCATCTCAAAAAGATTTTTAGCCCAAGATACCATATAAAAAATTTTAAAAGGCTTGTTGGGGGTGGGAAGCTGTTACATAACCTATTAACACTTCAAATAGTTTGTGCTGTGTGGTACCTCGTACGGACGTGTGTAGTAAGCATTATGCTCTGAACCTCTGGATTCACATCTGCATTGAGGGGCCTGTGTTGTGCAGTCAAGTCGTGGTGAAGCCACAGGTCTGGAAACTTCCTCCCCTTTAACACCCATCCCCTAAACGAGTCCCCCACCCCGTCCTCTCCTCCACCAAGGACATTTTTAGTAAGATTACTGTGCAGCTAATTACATTACCATGGCATCCAAGTACCACACAGTCATGAGACCTACTTCTTTTGACAGCCCTTGGGTTTGTAGAGAGGAGTTCGTAGGGAAACATCCTTATGTTTGGAGAGCTGAGGCACAAGGTCAAGACGTTTGTGCGACATCGCTGCAGAAGATGCACTGGGCAGGGAATTGCTCGGTGCAGAGTAGCTGCCAGAGTGGACTAGGTGCCAAAGCAGCTGCATGACCACCTACTTAACCAAGCCACCATGCCCTCAGAGCCACTCTCAGGAGACAGTGCTGGGACTGCAAGAGTAAACCTTGAGCAAATAGAGTGAAATAATCTGCTCACCACCTGCACTCTGCAGCCTCCAGCTACACCATCAGCCCTTGAGACAGCATCGGGCTGAACTGATGGCCCCAGGGCCTTGCCAGCTTCCCAGAGTCCTTCCTTACAGAGTCCTGGTGTCTTCTTCTGCCAAGGCAAACGAGCTGTTTGGGCAGCTTGCCCCCAGGCAGAGCTCACCCTGCAGACGGGAGTGGGGCAGATGTCCATGCCAAGCAACACAGACCATGTGTCCGTTCGCTCTGCAACAAACAAATTTCTGAGGCAAACATCAGGGAACTTGGATTTTTAACAGGGCCAGCTTCATCAGTCCTGTTATCCAACCCTGGGGCTTGAGTTGCCCTGAGTGTTACTTGGATGATATTCCTTGACTATGAGGTTCCTATAGCCGATGGTCTGAAATACCACTTGCATGGGTTTCCCATGTGTCCCAACTCATGTGGCCTTGTCTGAAACTTGACGTGTCTGAGACAGTTACTCTGATCCCCTTCAGCTCGTCATGAGCAGAGCTCTAACTTGAAGAGCTATTTTTTCCACGCTATTCCTCCATGCAGAACAGAATTACTCTTTATTTCTAATTCCTCTCACCGAGTTCTCTCATCTATTTCCATTCATTTCATCTAACAGACTCCTTAGTCACCTCTGTGCTACTGGAAGAGTTTGGTCACGACTTACTGCAGCCTGTTGTTTATTTGCCTATTACCACTATTAGGTCAGCTTAAACCTTGAAGAGTTGAGTATTACCTTTGGTGTTGCCGTCTCTCGCTGCTCTGATGCTAAAATGTTTCTTCTTATACCCATGCACAACATTTTCACCAGAAAGCTATTAAAAAGCAACCACAACAAAACTTGGAGTGGAAGGCTGACGCCCCACTCGTGGAAAGCACACCCTGCCTGGTCCCACCTCCAGTCGCACCAGCACAAGCTTTAGGATGGAAACAGGCTCAACCACAGCAGTTTGGCAGGCTTGTAATTTGTCCAATTAACATAAACTCACAGCACTCCTTCGTGAAGCTGCCAGCCAGCTGAACTGAGACAACCCGCTGAACGCTAAGCTGTATTCTAACACGGAACTATCTCACTGTATAAGGCTGACATCTGATAAAATTGAGAGTGGGCTTCAAACAGCCAGGAGCGAAGGGCTTTGGCCAGAGTGTTACCCACTAGAGAGCTCGCTTCTAAGATAAAACTTGTTCAAACCTTGCCAAAAAACCCGAACATCATGTTGCTGGTCGCCTGTAGGACACTCAACGCGCAATACTTCCAGTAGCAGACAGATTAATTAATGTAGATAACAGAAACAGTAGCATATAATCATAAAAGAAAGCTGAAACCACAAAGGACTACGGTTTCCCTACGGCACAGCGGTACTTTTTTTTTTAAGTCTCCAGTCCCTTTTCAACAGTATTTTTAGAGGAACAGCAGCAGGCCAGATACAGCCACGGATAATCAGTGGTGGAGAGAGAGAGAGTAAAGAAAACCCTACTCATGACAATAGCATCTACACGTTAAGCTGCAGAAGAAACAGCTGCCCAGCTATTCATTAGGGACGGGATTTGCCACCCGCACTCCCCAACGCTCTGTTATGCGAGGTGGTACGATGTGTGTTCCCTCCTTCCGCAGAGATGCAGGCTAAAAGCACTCGCATTTAGTTCTCCCGTCCCCCTAAATCTTCTCCACAAAGGACACTGTCTCCACCAAAGCTCTGCAACGAGGATCGTTTATATATCTGACAACCTTTAAACCCCCAAAGAAAGGGAGCGGGAAGCAGTAAAGCTCTCCGAAGAGCTCTTTGGTGGAACAAGCAGAATTATGAGCAGCAGGAGAAATATGAGTAATTAAGACAACAGTATATCTATATCTTACAGCTGACAGAGTGAAGCGGCAAGTTAGCTCTGGGCGAGGTGTTAGCAGAGGGAAGAACTGAGCAGACTGTTTCTAACGTTATTGTTGAAAAGCCAGCCCAGGAAAAAGGCTAAAAGGGACAATTTCATTAAAAAGAAGGCAGTAGGTTGGCTTAGGAGAGCGGTTAGATGCAGACTCCTGACATGAAAGGAACAGGTCAACAGCTATCTGTAACAAGACAAGCAATCGTTTGGGGTGTCAGCCAACGTGGCACTCTCGCTGTTCTTAGAAGAAAACGTTTTTAAATTATCTATCGGTGGGTTATACAGAAAAATAAATCCATGGGATTGCACCGCGGCGCGAAATAAAGCGCTATTGTGGTTGGAGGCTGCAGGAGAGCAAGCCATGACTTTTCCCAACCAGCAGCCCCAGACAGTGGCTGGTTTCAGGCAGTTGATGTTCATCTCGAGCCAGCGCGGTGGCCAGGACGCGGCGTCAGCTCCTGCCCACGGTCCAGCCGGCGCGGTCCGGCACCGGCGGGGATGGAGGAGCGGAGGTGGCATCACCGTGCCGGCGGGGCTGTAACCACTGCACGGAGGGGCCAGATCTGCTCCCACGCCACGGCTCCTCCGACAAGTGCATAAACTCGATTTCACTCCTTCCTCCGGCCCCGGCGCTCGGCACGCTCCAGCGATTCCCCAGCTGGCAGGACGGCCCTTTGTGGCTGGAGCAGCAATGGTTTATAGCAGCCCCGAGGCTGTGTTTTCCATCTAGTATATATAAGTGAATTAGTGGAAAATTTGAGCTTACACAAATCACAGAGCCAGCGCACAGTTTGTCACGGCCAGGCAGCCTTTTCTCAGGGCTGGAGCAGCGGTAATGAGCTGCAGTAAAGGAACCGCCGCCTGCATCCGTGGTTCCTGCGTTACAGCCGGGTTTGGAGCTGGGAAGGGAAGTGCTGTTAGTCCAGAGGGGAAAAAAAAAGAAAAAGAAAAAAAAAAAAAAAAGACCAACAGCAGCTCTCATAGCTACATAGATTGAATGTACAGCCAGCGCATCACCTGGGGCTCGCAGCCGAAAAGATGGATGCGCGGATATTCGGCAAGAGCCGCCTTCCTCCCGCGCCCCCCAGGCTCCGTCTGCGTGAAGGAGATGGGAATTATGGCAGAGGGTCTGCTCCGGATTTCCGTTCTTGTAAAGAAGAGCAGCGTTTGCCCACACGGTAAGAGCTGTAGCAATGGCAGAGCCAGAGGGCACCAAACGAGGGTCACCAGCTGCAATGGCTGTTGCCACCCAAGAAGAGGAGCTCCATGTCCGTGGCAGGATGGGGAATGGGGCAGGCTGGGGGTGCCAAAATCTCTCGCTACCGTTTTCAAGTGATCACCCCAATACGCCTCTCACAACCTTTAGTAAGTCCAAGTTCCCAGCCTCACTCTGGCCGAGCATCCCAGCAGCTACTCATTCCTGCCATGCCTTTCTTCATCTGCACCTACAAATCCCAGCCCTTCTCAAGCATCCGTGTGGCCCTATCAACAGCGACAACACTAATTCACATTAAAAATATACCTGGAATACATCCTTTACAGCAAAGCACAGCGTAGATATTCCTCATCTCTTTTTCCTTTCCTACTTTCTCAGCCAGCACCGCCGTGAGGGATGGATTGTGCCATTCCCAACTGCTCCATCACTTATTTGGTGAAGTGTTTTCCGAGGCGAAGGGTTTTCTTGCTGCAGACTGTTCTCTGCCATGCCTCTGTTGTAAAAAGGACGCGTGCCTTGCGAGGAGCCCGCGTCGCCCTTTCCTACACGAGGCTGGGGGGAAGGCTGCTCGCTGCCTATTTCAAATCACAAACTCTAATGGCTCCTTAAAATACACACTTATATTCAGCCCATAAATCAAAATAGATAGGCAAATCCTGCTTGCAGATCTAAACCCTTCTTATACTCCTGTGCAGCTCCATCATGTACCTAAGGTGTCACACTGCCTCTATACATTTCTGCCTCCAGCTTCAGCCACGTCCTAGCACTGATTGAGAGCACCAGAGTGTGTAGCCCTTACAAACTCAAAAATTTCTCACTTTCCCGAGCACTAAAACACATCTAAAATTAGGAAGAATGGCCTCCTGTCATTTTGCTAACTCGTCAATGAGTTTATTTACTTACTTATCCCACAGAGCAATTGTTCCATGGAAATGCAGAAATGTTGAATATTCCACTGCAACACCAGGCAGAGGTACCCGGGTCTCGTCCCTGTGCCAAGCAAAGACAATCACGAGGCTGAAACTGCTCATCAGCTCCTTTTTGTATGAAGGTGAGCATCTTCACAATTCTTTGGGACATACATTGTCAGAAAGTGAGCTCAGAATTTCATATTATTATCATATTATAGACAGCATTCCTTTGATAAAGGGTCAAAGATCAGGAAGACAAGAAAAATAAGGAAATAAAACCCGGCAATGGTCAGATCTTTAGCTGGCATAATTGGACACCGAAGTCCACGGAATTGTGTCCATTAGCAGGAGTGGGTGATCTGACCCATAAGCTTACCACTTTCAAGTATAGAGATTAAAACAACGTGTCTAACAGCAGAAATGGGTTATATTACATTTCAGAGAGGCTCGGGCTGCCTAAAATTCTGGAGAAATTTTCAGCCTGCCATCATAAAGACTTCAAGGCTGTTTACCCAAACTTCTCAATAGCTCCTTCTAAAAAAGGATGATGAGCAACCATGTTCAGTAACACAGATTTTTAATGTAATCTGTTTATAGTTTTAGAACAATTTCCAGAATAGAACATTTTTTAAATGTCCTGAGCCTTTAGCATTCTCACTTTGATCATCTCCCATCACGTTATGGTTCAGAACAGAACGTGATAGAGCCAGGCTAACGAATCTGCCAGAAATGACATCAGAAAGTCAAGTGACCTGAAAAAAAAGTGCTCTATTTGAGCGCCACGCTCTTCTTGAACGTTTTCCTTTTTATTTTTTTTTATACATTTTAATTAATGTTTTACTTTCACTGGATTTATTTTGCTTGCATGAAAGCTCAGAGCTTGCTCTTAGATAAAACTCCTATTGAAAACAAAAAAGAGCCTTATTTGGCCAAGGGAAGACTGTAGGAGGTCCTCAGATAACAATAGCCAACAATTCTTTTTGGGGTCGAACAGTTTAAATAACAAACACTTTCTTAGAAGGTTCACTCTAAATAACAATTGTGGATTCTGTAGCCTGTGGAAGGCAGAGATTGGTCTTTGACAGAGTTTATATTACCAACCTGATGCGAGCAGACAGCTGCAAAAATGAGGTGATACCAGTGATAAAAATATTCTTTCTACATTTCAACGAGAGGAATCACATAGCAGCAAAGGGCAAATCCTGCTGAGTTGTCCTTGCCCAGGAAGGCAGGGACAGACTGACGTGGCACTACTCATCGGTGGACGTACTGACGTAGTATGAATCTACTTGAAATATTTTTGAACACTTCACGTTAAATTTCATTTATATAGCTTGCATTCCTTTTAAAGACTTCATCCACACAATAGCATTTATTGTCCTTTTTAATTCAAGCCATGCCAGAACTGGCAAATAACTTGGTTAAAAAAAAACATCATAATGATAGCCCTCCCCCCCTTCTATCTGATATAGAAATAGATAATTTCTAGTACTAAAAGTGATTAAATTTGGTGCATTTCCAACTTGTATTTTAACAATGTATTACCTCCTGAATTGCTGCATAAATATTAATAGACAGCCTGATATGGAACTTTTGCCCGTAATGCCCTTGGAGAACCATAATCATGGTGAGTGGAGCAAAAGAGATGAGAGAACATACCAAAGATGGTGGCTGTATCCTCCAGCTTCACAGAGCTACCCTAGGTCAGGCACTTTCCATGCAGTAGCACAGACAAGGAATATCTCAAAGCCTAGACTTTGTCTAGCAGGAGGTGAAAATCCCTTAGACTTTAATCTGCCAGATACTCATCTGAAATACCACCCCAAAAATTTCCATCGATACCAAGAAGAGCTACGCTGATTTTTCTCCAAATTAGCCAGACTTAAATTTTGACATAGTGTACTTTCAAATTTCATCTGCAGATGTTTGCTCTTCTAGTCACCTCCAAAATTATTATATGGCGTTTATCTCCCCGAATTCCATCCCTGTGATAGAACCTCATAAAAAGTCACGATCATTCTGGCTACCATTTAAAAGAAGTCAAGTGCCTACATTCCCCCTGGAATCATGCTCAGCCTTCTTGAAAATTGTCAGTTATTTATATCCCTAAACATGGGCTTTGGGGGTTGAAATTCAAGACACATTTTTGGAGAACTTTTTTGGGCAGCCTTTCTGGTCCACCATACACCACGTTTCTTCTTTCTGAGAAGACGACACTATTGATTTGTGTCCTTCTAAAGCAAGAACCTCGCTTGAAACTTCGAAATACTGGCAGTAAAAAGTGCAAGGAGAAAAGATTTTGGTTTGACAACACAGTTGTATTTTGGTCACTGGTGGACTATGTTAAGGGTTAAGTTAATTTAACTTTCACCGAATTAGAAAGCTATGAAAGTTTAATCACAACCGAACTCCAGTGGGCAGTTTGGTAGCTCACAGACAAATGTTCTCATTTTTATTCTTTATAGGCAGTGCTCAAATCATCATAAACCATATTTAAGGAGGGAGAAATTCCATGAGGGGAGGGAGCTGGTTTATGTGATAGAATAAGAGAAAAAGGCAACTTACTGTTTTAAAATTTAAATCCAGCAAAATTACCAGAAACGCTGCTGGAAACAGAGCACTGAGAATTCATTATTTTGTTTCAAAGTTAGTTTATCATAAATCTGCCCTCTGACACGTAATAACTAGTAACGTTTCGAAGGTTATTTGATAGTAAGTTCAACAGTGTAGGTGACTGAACATGTGAGCTGCATGATAATGAGTCCCAGGGGAAATCAGGCTTTAGGATGCAGGGTGAAGCATCCCTAGGCTTGTATTCAAATGGAAAAAACATATTCAAAAGTTTATTGTTTATCTCCTAAGAACATCAAATAATACACAGTCCTTCGAATCAAATGCAAAAAGCCCACTAGAGAACTATTTCCTGGGGGAAAAATGCCTGATTTGATCCAAATTCAAAAAAACTAATAGCTTGTACACTGAAAGGCACAGAGTGATTTTGATCTAAAAAGTGGAGGGGAGTATTTCGGTTTGTTCTTTTACAGAACTAAAAGGCACAGCAAGTCAATTTGCTCTTGCATCAGACTCTAGAAAGAGGAGCTAGAGAGCATTAAAAGTAGTTGTTTTCCAATCCTCTGCCTTTCAGTACAATAGAGTTCTTTAAGTGTGACAAATACAAATTGCACGACTCATCCTGAATTTCATTTCCAAAGTCCGTTGGCTGTAATTGATTAAATTCGTAGCCTACAAGCTAATTTAATGCCAATAATGACAGCAAAAGATTATATTTTTCAGCAAGGAGGTGTGGTACCCCAGCCCTTCCCTAACAGTGTAGTAGAGCCCCACCTCTCAGCTCGTTAAGCTCTTAAATAACGAACCTGAGGCTGCCCTTACCAAAGTCAGCAGTAGTTTTGTCGTTAGCTGCGCCGGAAAAGCGTGTGAGACAGAACTTTTCTTCCATGAAACTGTCAGTATTGCAAACGCCGAGGGCAGCGGCATTCCAAGCCCGTAAGTACCCGGCCGCTGGCATCCTGCCACCCCACCGCAGAGCGGAGACGGAGGGGACGGGAGAGGGGTCACCCACCTGCCCCCTCCTTCCCCGGGCACGGCACATCTGCAGCTTTAATATTGCTGCTCGCCTCCAGCCCGTGCGTTATTTCAGTAGGTGGAAAAGTCCACGGAAGTGGCATCGTGCTTAAGGGTGGTTTTGGCTTTGGATACATCCTGGGGAGCTCCACTGCTGAATTTCCATCTATTTAATCAGCTATTAAAAGTGATCAGACTTGACTTCTCCTGTTCAGGTGGACAACCGTACCTGTCAAGCACGTTAGTTGCCTTCTTTTAGTGTAGTTACACAGTCCTCTCTGCATCAAGAGACTGTTATTTCATAACGTATTTTGGACACTGAAAACAAAATTAGGCTTTACTTTCAAGGTGTCTTTCAATAACCAAAATCCATTTTCCAAACATCTTTTTAAATTGTCCTCCTTTTTTAATTCGTTACTTAAACTGTTACATACCCTGTGCTTAAGCGGTGAAAAGTTACGCAGCGTATATCTTACTTAACGTCACTCTAGCAGCACTAACTCTTAATATTAGGACGGCTTTTTTCAGAAATGCGACTTGCAGAGGTTTACTGGCACGCCACAAATCCTAATTATCATCAAAACTCTACATTCTATACTGAGAAAAATCAGAGGTGGAAACGCTCTTACCTTGACAAGCTCTAAAACATCCAATAAATGTTTGTTTATTCGCTTACTATATTAGTATATATTTCCAACACGGGCATTTTCCATACCTTAACTTTGGGAAAACAAGAGCATTTATACATGCACTGAAGGCAAAGATAAATAAAAACAAGCAAAGAGGCAATAATGCTGTCTAAAATGCTTTTTACTATTCTTAATAAGGAATTACTACATAGCAGACGATTGAACCCAAAGACTAGCACAACCTCAAAGGTTACAAAGAAAATACGTTTAGAAGAGATGGCAAACTTTCCCGATGCATTCCTCAAAATACTACACTACCCACTGTTCAACTTTTTTTGATGCTCACACATAGGAGATGTACTGAGAAAATCAGAGCTGTAGTAAAATACGAAAGACATGAAAAACGGCCACGGAGCTATTCATAAAAATATATTAAATAAGAATGGTCTAAAACAGATCGGTCTTGAACTTTTGCTCCAGGAAAGAGTTAAAAACACACGTTACTGGACAAAGTTAGTTCTGCCTGGTGCTGGGATATTAAAACGTGCATAAATCAGTGCGCTCCGTTTCCTATCGAGCTCCCGGCTGCCGGTTATCGGAGGTATTCGCCGAGCGACTCGACTCAGGGTCCTTCCTCTGTGTGGTCTTTCAGAACTGTCGTTATCAGCTTTCTGTTTATTATTGTGCTCAGTTTAAAGGGAATTTGCCAAGTGATCCCTGGACTCCAATCTTTAGGCCTGTTGTCAGGACAAATTAATTTCTGTGGAAACCCACTGTGCCTCAGATACCATCTAGGAAATGTAGGATTAATGGAGTCCCTGTACAACACGCTTTGTAGTGTGGCTGCTGGGGGAGGGGAGCCACGCTTGGAAGGGAGAAATAACAAAAATAAAGCCCCTGCGCTTTGGGTTAGTTTGGGGGAAACTTTGGGGTTTTTTTATTACATCAACTCCCATCAATAGTACTTAAAATATAGTGTGAATACGAGCGGGCAACTTTTTAACAAAAAGAACAGTGAATGGAAGCTCTGTATTACCAAAGATGAGGGACTTGAGCTCTAATTATCAATATTTTATATTTTACATGCTCAAGCCAATCTCTTCAGTAGGTAAAAACAGGATATTAAAAGAAAGAGTCTCCCGTGAATCTTAGTAGAAAATAATGAAACTCAATACATGATCTTTTGGAAAAAGGGTATTAAAGCTGGATTTCCCACAGGGCCAGGTCATTACTTTGTTAGTTGACATTTGAGGCTCTTTCTTCGAAATGTATACTATTTCATTGTTAAAAATGTTCGACTGCCACTGTTCTTGCAATAAGTATACTTAAAAAAAGACTTTCCTGCCTAGGAAAAAGAAGTAGTTCTTTTTTTCAGTGATGCTAAATTAGAGCTGAATTTAGAGCTGTTAACGGGTAAAGCACTGTTTCCACTTATGTTTTACCTTTGTCCAGAGAGAAGAGAAGAGAAGAGAAGAGAAGAGAAGAGAAGAGAAGAGAAGAGAAGAGAAGAGAAGAGAAGAGAAGAGAAGAGAAGAGAAGAGAAGAGAAGAGAAGAGAAGAGAAGAGAAGAGAAGAGAAGAGAAGAGAAGAGAAGAGAAGAGAAGAGAAGAGAAGAGAAGAGAAGAGAACCATTTCAATACATATTTATGGATCCTTTTCTCATTTTCAAGAGGGTGACTCTGCCCGTAGTTAGATATACAGGTTTAATATCTTACAAATTGGGAATTCTTACCCTTATTCTTTTCTTTTTAAAAATAGATCAGTTGATAACATACAGGACAAAGATAGTGGACACCGAGGCCCACGTTCTGTGTTATATTAATCTCATGACTCCCCGATGGAATCAGCCCTGAAGTGAGCCTAAAGTGGTACTAAAACACCTAATGGATCACAAAAAAAAAAAAAAAAAAAAAAATCCCACACCACTCCTTTAAGGTTGAACACTATAAGTAAAATTTTTCTTTCAATAAGGTGTTGTTATGATATTAAACTGTTAACAGTGGTGATAATTTTGCCACAGCACATTTTCCAGTGCACTCCTAATACCTTGTCAGCTTGGCAGATGCAGATGCTGAAGCTGCAGCAGAAAAAGCTCCTTTAACCTCTCACTCCAGTTTGCAGATACCTCGGTACATGCTGCTTTTCTTTCAGAGGGCAAAATAGGAGCACTGCAAGAAAGTATGGGGTTTGTGTGATGCCACATTCTGTTTGGAACAGCATTTATGAAAAAGATTCATTCTGGGACATCATTTTATTAATCTTAAGCTCACCTGCATATGAGAACTATTTTCTTTTTATTAAATCTTCCAAATGAGTGTATTCTTCCCTAACTAAAACATTTAATCTTGAGAGACTTTTTATATACCAGTGTTTACTATTACAGAAATTCAATTAATTCCACAATTATGAACACAATTACCACTGAGCATTACATGTGATTTGGTGGTAGCAGCTACCTGGCACAAACATATGCTCTGTTTTATGATTCAAAACTTACAGTGATAAGAATAACAGGCAAAAATTCCCAAAAATCATTCTTATTCTTCAGATTGGATGCACTGCTTTATGTATACAAACAGTTTTTAAATATGCTGTTCGCATTTTGGCAATGAAATGTTTAATTGGAGCAAGTACATTGTTTGCAATTAGTGGGCTGGATCCTCAGCTGATAGAAAGTCACCCAAACTGTGACAATTTACCTCAAGTGTCAGCCTGGCTTTACATTAACTCATTCCATGACAAACTCAGACCCACAGCAAAGGCAGTAAATGAAGCTCCAGTGATTTATGCATGGAAGGGGGGGGGGGGGGGGGGGGGGGGGGGGAGAAAAAGAAAAGAAAAAGACAATAAAATGAAAAAAAAATAAATGAAAAAATAAATAAAAAGGGGGGAAAAAATAAATGAAAAAGAAGAAAAATAAATTTAAAAAAAGAAGAAAAAAGAGTGAAGAAAGAAAAAATAAAGAAAAAATAAAAAGGAAAGAAAAGAGGGAAAAGGAAAGAAAAGAGGGAAAAGGAAAGAAAAGAGGGAAAAGGAAAGAAAAGAGGGAAAAGGAAAGAAAAGAGGGAAAAGGAAAGAAAAGAGGGAAAAGGAAAGAAAAGAGGGAAAAGGAAAGAAAAGAGGGAAAAGGAAAGAAAAGAGGGAAAAGGAAAGAAAAGAGGGAAAAGGAAAGAAAAGAGGGAAAGGAAAGAAAAGAGGGAAAAGGAAAGAAAAGAGGGAAAAGGAAAGAAAAGAGGGAAAAGGAAAGAAAAGAGGGAAAAGGAAAGAAAAGAGGGAAAAGGAAAGAAAAGAGGGAAAAGGAAAGAAAAGAGGGAAAAGGAAAGAAAAGAGGAAAGGAAAAAAAGGAAAAGAGGAAAGGAAAAAGAAAAAGAGGAAAGGAAAAAAGGAAAAGAGGAAATGAAAAAAGGAAAAGAGGAAATGAAAAAAGGAAAAGAGGAAAGGAAAAAGGAAAAAAGAAAGGAAGAAAGGAAAAAAGGAAAAAAGAAAGGAAAAAGCGGGGGGGGGGGCGAGGGAAGAAAGAAAAAAGGAAACATATATGGTGGAGGAAGAGAAACTCTATAAAGTCTTTTAAAACTTTACGTAGAGGCGGTGCCAAGAAAAGCGCCTCCAGGCAGCGGAAGGCTGCGGAGGATGCGCAGCGCTGCCCTGGGAGCCCGCAGCACCAGGCGGGATGCGGGAGCTGCGCGGCGGGGCCCGGGGCGGGGCCGAGGCGGGCCCGGGGGGTGCGGAGCGCGGCGCTGCCGGCAGGAGCCACCCCCGGCCCGTCCGCAGGCTGCTCCGCCAGCGCGGAGGGGCTGCCGCCCAGCCCCGGGCACTGCCGCCCAGCCCCGGGCACTGCCGCCCAGCCCCGGGCACTGCCCCGCTGCTTTAGCCGCAGCCCAAGCGCCCGGTTTTATGCCCCGCGATGAAGCGCCAGGCAGGGGTCAGCAAGGGGCCCGAGGACGTTGCCTTTGGGGTTTTTAGGATTGAGATGGCTAAAAGCAAAGTTTAGGAGTGCAGTCAGCATATGGCCGTTCGAGGTGGAATTCAGGGCGCTCGGTCCACATCCAGCACTTACAGAAATACCCCGGGTAACGGGCACCAGGCGAACGTCACCATTGCTGTCACACTTCTATGTCATAGGCATTTGGTGGCTTCTCACTGGTAGCCTGCCCATGCCCTCATGGCGTTAGATACCCAACACCCTCCGCACGCCAGGGGTCAGGTTGCATCACTACACGCCACCATAAAGGAGGGAAACTCTCCTCTACGGGCTTAGATTATTTCAGACATTATGCAAAATAATTCTGATATCCCTCACTCAAGCTTTTACTTAGACTGAGCAAATCTCCCGTTCACGTAACTCAGCCCAGCTCCCGCAGTGTCAATACCACTGTGCCCATTTATGTCAACTGAAGGTCTGGCCCCACGTATTCTTCTTAATCTAATAAGAACCGATTCTTGCTGACACAGCAATATCTGCAGTGCTCACCACCTTCACCTACTCTTCTTTGTATAAAATTTTTCCACCTACAAGTGCTCGGATGGGCAAGACTCCCCCAACGCAGCAACCAGGGAGATGTCCGCGGACTTTAAACGCACAAGAAATCATCGGTGTTTTACTATAATCACTCTTCAAGCAATTTAAAAATCAGAATTACCCATGTGGCTTCACTAAATAAAAACTGATGAGCAACCTACAAATCTGAATTCAAAACATGTTCGTGTGAAACATTCAAAATACAAAGTGCAGTTACAGCTCAGTCCTCGGTGGATGCTAGTCACTACTGTAAAATTATTTCATACATTGTTATAAAAGAAAAAAGCAAAAGGTATAATAAGAAGAGGGGTCAAAGCATTTCCAGACTTGCCAAGGGTTAGGTCTTACCAACAGAGCAAAACATTTAAGCTTTAATGGAAAACTATACATGCAAATATATATAAAATGAACCATAAAATAAACTTCTTATGGAAATTCATGTCTCGTAACAAGAGCAGTATTAATATTTCATAAGGTGTCAAACCCACCGTGTACACACACCCATGCGTTCCTCACTCCTGGCACTATAACCACAAAAAATGTAACTTAACGGCACGGCTAACTGGAGTTTTCCAACCTCGGGGTATGGAACCTGTACCTCGAGAACCTGGTTAAACCTGCAATCCCAGTCAGCAAATAAAAACAACAGCAAAACCGAGAAGACAACATCCAGAGGGCTCAAACCAGCAAGACCCCCACCCAGAAGCCCTTAGTCTTAGGTATCCTCCAAAAACACGTTAGATAGACCCCTGCAAATCAAAGCACCATGGGATTCGTTTTCTAAAACAACATCTCACTCCACTCTGCTGGGAAGAAACGTAGTCCTTATTCCTCTTTAATATTCATAAGGTGCAGAGCTACATTAGCAGCTAAGTTTTAATTTCAGAAACATTCTGACATTTACAAAGAACAGATTCCAGCCCTGGTTTCACACCAGTTTTTTTTTCCATTATCACTGTTATTACTGGTATTAGTATCAGTGTAGAAGTGATTAAAATGTCCTGGATGTCTTATTAAAACAGTCGAGATCTGCTCCCCTCTTCAGCATCGAGATATATTCTGTTATTTTAGTATTTTATAAACAAGACTAATCTTTCTGAAAATGAAATTTGAAGGGTTGCCTGGTCCTCTCTTCCTCCTGAAATAGTTGTATCTTTGCTGTTAAAATTGTGTCTAAGAATTCGTCTGAACATCTGAAGCAGAGGCAAAAATATTTGCTATTTACTGCTGAACACTCTGCAGACCTGCTCATAAAATGTGAAAATAATAGAAGAGCAGTAATAAGCCAAATCTTCAAAATTCACAGGGAAGTCAAGGAGAGAGAGATCCCTTTTGGAAGGCAACAGCCTTAGCCCCTACATCTATTTTCGGGTGATCATTTGCTGAAGCGCAGGCGCACCAGGCTTATGATTTTTACAGAAAGGACTGTTTTAGCAGCAATTTTGGAAAATGTGTTTTTGTTTACTGAGATAGCCCGGCAGTTTAACTACGTATGTTTGTGCATCAGACCTCTGTACTTTTCACTAAATAGAAATTCAAAAGAGTCTTAGGCGTAGATTAAACGCTTTCAAAAAACAATTCTAGGCTGGCATAGAAGGTGACCAGTCTGACATCGCGACTACAGACCGACCACTTCCTTAGGAAACAAAGTGGAGGAATATTTTATGTTTCAATGATCATTTGAGATAGAACCACCACATATAGAAACGAGAAACCACAGCAATATTTATGGAAGTTTATCTATGGGTAACTGCGTCAGGCATTAGAAGAGGACTCGTTCAGAGGGTTGGGATATTGTGGTATTAAAACACATTAAGAAAAGGCAGTATCCAGTATCCAACTCATCCAAACTGTAACAATCACTTTGAAGTCACACAGCATTGAGAAAAAGAATCACATAACCTAGTTCCTACCTGATTACTCCGATTTTTTTTACCTCTAGAACCTTGATATCAAGATACATAGCGGCCAAGAAAGTAATAGTAAGATACATACTTATTCTAATGGCTAAAGAGCATCTTCCAAACCACCTTAGGAACAATGCAGAACAGTTACCAAATACAATTCCTCAGTTCCATATTCCTGAGGACGGAGTGCATATTTAATGCCCAAGTACTAATGTGCCTGGCAACAGCATTTTTTTCATCCTTACTAGTGTCAATAGCAGTGTAACCCCAGAGCTTTCAAATAAACGTTTGCATTAGTTTGATCATGTAAGTGTGCTACCCAGTAATGAAACCCAGTTTGTGTTTTTAAAGCGATATTCCGCGTAGAGCCAAACCGCGTTGTGTTTGTATCCAGTACCTCTCAGTTCTGGGAAAATCCATAAATTCATTTGTCAAAGGTAAAAATACTCACGCAAAATTCCTCCTAAATCTTTTGAAACGGTTTGTTCAAACTCTTGACATAGCGTTTTGCTCTAAACAAATTTCTAGACAACCCAGTGATTTTCCATCTCTGAAAATATACTGTTTCCCCTCCGTGAAACTAGAACAGAGGGTCTGAGAGAAAGGAAATTATTAAGCATTCTAGTGGGTTTTTTCCAACAAAAACTAAGATAGAGGTCAATGAATAAGTATGTGCAGGCTGGAACTTAAATCCTCTGGGGTGACTGTAGGCTAATTAATAATTAATGCCAGAGACATGGTGTTTGAAATGCAGATGTGATAACTGGAGGCCTGGCAAAGCTGTTCAGAGGAAGCAGATTTGGATGCTATAGGGAATAGGCACTCCCTTGCCGGCTGGCTCTGAAAGCAGACCTGGGTGCAAAGCAGGGCCTATGGTTTAGATTATATTCCCCTCAGCTGTTAATTACCTGAACCTACTTTGAAGTTTTTCTCTTTTTATCCTCTGCATGAAAAGAGATTGGTTCAGCCAAGGGACTTGAAAAAATGATCAAATACATGGAGCAGAGGAGGGGAATAGAACTTCAGATATAAAAAAAGATAAGGAAGAAAAACACTCAGGGAAACACACAGGAACATATTAGGGAAGTGCATGAGCGTGGCTCGATGTTTCCAGCGAGTTGTGCTGCTCCAAGTTATTTCAGCCATTAAGCAAACCCCCACGCCTTTTAGGAAGAGATTTGTTAAAAGGAATCTCTCCCTATATGTATATAGTTTACATTAATTATTTGATGAAAGTACCATAGGTGATTTCCTATGCTATTTTTAATTCAATAAAGTCATTTAAAACCCCCCTCTGTTTGGGGCTATTTAATGAGGTGTGCAACATTAGTAGAATCACCAATGAGCTGCTACTTACGAGTATTCAGATTTTGAAAAAAAACACTCATTTTCCCGAAGAAGGACAGGCCCAGCCTGGGTTCCTCTGCCACGGGGGGCAGGTGCCTTCCAGCATCTCGGCTCCTTTAGCCTCTGCGGGGGACCCGAGGGCCAAAGCACCGTTTTCACAGCAACTGGGGAGCGGGGTGGCCCCGGTGGAGGGGGAGGTGGGGAGGGAGGGTTGGTGGGGATGCAGGCGGAGGGGGGACACTGCCCACACCCCGCCGGCAAACAGGAGGTGTTTGGGGACCGCACAAACACCCTCCCAGCGCAGGGAATCACCCCATTCCCAAAAGCAGGGGATACCTCTTGCTGGCAGAGCGAAAAGCGGCCCCGGGGTGAGCGGGGCGGCCGGGTCGGTCCCTCCTGGAGCGCCCCGCGGGCGGCGGGAGGGGACCCCGAGACCCCCTCAGCCTCGTTCGCTGTGCAGGGACAGATCCTTCCCTTTCCAAAGCGTCTTCAGAGCCTCTTTTTTTGACACTGTCCCCCGCTCCTTCGAGCCTGTCCGTCCGAGAGCTCCCCGGCCAAACTTCCCAGCGACTTCACTAAAACCCTTTAAAACACGGGCGAGGGGGAGTGTTTTTTGGTCTTTTTTTTGTTTTTGTTTTTTTTTTTTCCTGGAGTACAGTAGGGTGAAGCAATCTCTCGTGAGCTCAGGGCCGGCTGCGTTTAAAAATTAATTCGAAAACGCCTGTCTTCGAGGCGCAGACGTCTCGCATTTAAGCCCATCACCTTGGCATCTCGGCACAGCTTCTCCTCCTGCTGAAGCGGAGAACCTCTGCGTCCCACCCCGCCCAAAACCCAACTGTTTTTCCGCAATTTCTCCTTTCAAGCACCATCTTTCAGCGTGACGTAAGGGAAACACGCAGCTGTACGACAGCCTGACGCGTGGGGACCCACCTGCGGGGTGTTCTCGCCCCTTTGTGGGGGTAACTCGCAATGTCGGCGGGTTATTGTGGGGTGTTTACCTAAAAGCTGCGATGTGGAGCTGATGACTCCGTCCCGTGGGCGGTGGGGAAGTGGGGGGGTAGGGGGGGTGGGGGAAACGCCTTGATCTTCCCCAAAACGGGCGTGGGAAGCGCATCGGTGTTCGCGTCACGGGCGTGGGGTGGCCCAGGGAAAGCCACGCCTGGGAGGGAGAGGGGCTGTTAATGAAATCATAACATTCAACCGGTTTTCTATTAAATCCTGCTAATTTTCTAGGTGAAGTCCGTGAAGTGAATGTGAGGAAGCATTAAAAGGGAATTGAATTTGCATTCCTTATGCTACAGGCACATGTTTACATGACCTTTAAAACAGAATTAAAGCTGTATCATCAGCAGCTGTAGGCAATTCACATTACTAAGGCAATCAAATCAGAAGGCTAAACTAACTATAAAACATAAATTAAACTGATAGAGAATCATCCTAATTCACTAGGTTTACTTGCAATTTACTTATCCGCTACTAGTAATTTCTAAACAGTTTGGAGAAGACGCAAATAGGAAATACTTGAAGGTGGCACTTAAAAAATGTGTTGTCCGAGGGGGAGAACGGGCTCTCCCGGGGGCTTCTTCATCAGCGACTGCGGGAATGGCAGCCCGGGCTCGGGCCCCCCCGGCGGGGACGCGGTATCCCGAGGTCCACGAAGGGCCTACGGGCTGGCACCTGCGTTTCCTGCCTCGCTAAACCCTCAACTTCACAGGGTTGGCTCAAGCCTCCCGGAGTGCCCTTGCTCTCTGGAGGACCCTCATGCACGCCGTTTATTTTCTAAAATACTGAAATAACGCCGTGTCGAATGAGTTCGCCTCGCACCGCTCCCTTCTGCCCTCATCTCCAAGAGGGACAATTTCCAATATCTGAAGCATGATTTAAAAAAAAAATATATATATATATAAGAATCGATATCGCCAGTGATTTCATTAAAAGTTTGCAGGGTGCGTTTCCTCAGCTGTGCCCCAGCGCTCCCGGGCAGAGGGGGCACCATGGCCGGCACCGGGCATCCCCTGCTCCGGCCAGGCCCGGCCGCAGCCTCCGAGCATCCCCGACTTTGATTTATCCCTATTTCTGGCGGGCGGCTCAGCCCAGGGGCTGCCTTTCCTCCTTTGATGGCGACTCTCCCGTGCGCGCTTCCATTTGTCCTGGGGACTGCGCTGATTTATTGCCCGCCCGCCCTCCCGTGAACTTCTCCCCCGCTCCCCACGCAGCCCCCGCGGTGCCCGGGGCTCCCCGCGGGGAGGCAAAGAGGGGAAGGGCCGGGGAAGGGGTAGTGCAGCTTCCAGCGGCTTTAACCGGGCTTCTCTTGGGGGGCGGGGGGCGGAGGAGAAAACGTGCCAGGAGATGCCAGGGGACCTCGCACGCTGGGGAATAAGCGGCTGGAGAGGGTTTGGCCCCAGCAGCTTCTTTCTGCGGGGCTGGGGTTAGTGGGGGACAGTGAAGCGGAGGCAGGTCGAAGTGCAGAGAGGGGAGTAGCGGGGGTTCCCCCCCCCTGCGGCATCACCTGGCCGCCCGAGGTGCACCGGGGCCGGGCAGCGCCGCAGATGGGGTCCCCGGCGGCTCATCCCGGCTCGGTGGAGCCTGCGGGCTCATCCCCAGCCTGCGGGGAAGGGGCTCGGGCTTCCCAGGAAGGGTCCGAGCTCTGGCGTGGGCGAAACCTTTGTCTGGTGCGCGGGGCCCTGCGCGCAGCCGGGCTCAAGTTCCGCCACTGGCGGAACACACGGTCCCAACTAAGCGAAGCCCAAACTGCCCCGTGTCCCTGCGCGCTTTCTCGCATCGCCCGAGCGCGATTCGCGCAGGAAAAGTCTTTTAGCAGCACAGCCCGGCCCGAAAGTTCGGGGGTTTATATCGGCTTGGATTGGCGCGACCGGGGTGAAACGGAGAACAAGCTTTCCACCGAACCGTAAACGTTTCGTCTGCGAGAAAACAAAGAATTAGCAGCGTCATCTATGTATTTATAAACGTAAATCTAGGAATGACGAAGCGCTTCGAAGTGCAGGAGGCGTTTAGATCCTTCTGCGGGATGAGGAGCATCGCTGGATGCTTTGCACGCCGAAATGGTAAAGCTGGAAAAAGGTGTAGTTGGAAAAAAAAAATCAACCAACCAAACCAAAACAAAAAATAAACCCACATATCGAAATTGTTCAGTGAGCCAACACACAACAATGCAGGTATTTGTCATCCGAGGAACAGAGCCATTTATCTCCAATGTCTCATTAGCCAGCAGAGGTTAAATAGCACCCCATTTAGTGCGGTTTCAAATCCAACTCACTTTCCCTTAAACACGTCTGAGCAGAAATCTATCCGGCCAGGAATTGTATTTGAATTATTGCTAGAATATAGGCAGGGTGGCCTTTGATTCGGAAAGGGAGCTGGACCCCGTCCCCTCTTGCTGTTGCTCGTCCCTGTCCATCGCTAAACCGCATCGTCCCCATTCGCGGGGTGGGGGGCACCACACTCCCCCCCCAAAAAAAAAAACCTCCCCACGGGTTTTCGGTGCGGGATGAAACAAGCGCATTCTTGTCATCACCCCTCAGTGAATGGCACGGTGAGGAAAGTGCCTACGTAGAAGGGAAGTGATCCGCATTGTTGTGCAGATCCATTAACTCCTAACGTGACCTTAAAAAGCGGCGCGCACCGCAGGAACCGCCACAGGGACCGGCCGCCTGCGAGGACCCTGTGTCGGACCCCCCCTCTCCCGGCTCCATCCATATTTCTGCACTAAACACAACAAAACCCGACGCTTTTCAATACGTGGATTTAATAAACGGCAAGACCGATCCCACAGTAAAAAATGTGCACTTTGGAGAGACTTCCCGGAATATTTTTTTTTTTTCCCCTCGACTGCAAATCAAATGTTGGAGACAATACCTGCTACAAACCAAGCCAGCTGAAAAATAACAGTGACCTGAACATGACGTGGTAGTCCGCAAACGAACGGCATTTTTTCTTTCCCCCAGCAAGTACATTTTTCAAACATTAACAACTGGAAAAATAATATAATGATAATAATAATAGGCGATTCGAGCAGAGAAACGAGGATTCACCCAAAACGCTTTGGAAACCGCAGCAGTTAGAATACAAATGCTATTTACCTTGTGATTTTCTCTGCCCGGGACTGGCTTTATTGTCCCTCCCTATAGCCTTTCTCCGGGCGCAGGACCAGCCCAGCCGCAGCAACGAGCCCTCTGTGCCGGGCTTATTACTAACGGGCGGGTGCTCGGAGAGATTTGGGGAGGGGGGGAGGCTGCCTTCATTCTTACATTGGGACTATTTTAATTTGCAATCTGGCAGTCCATCTCCTGGCTGTGGCTCTGAGATGGCAGCGTGGCTGTGGCTCTCCCTCCTCTCTCCCTGCTCAGCATTTACTCACGTTCAAGAGCAGCCAACAGAGACCAAAAGAAAAAAAAAAAAAAAAAAAGAAGAAGAAAAAAAAAAGGGACTAATTGAGCTTGTGTCGGTATTGGCTAATTTCTGCTAATACTCTGTAAATTCCTCTTTTCCTCCTAACCTTCCCCCATGCAGGTTAGGCTTTCCCCAAGCATCCGCGGAGATGCAGGAGCCGGGTTCTCAGCCCCGCTGCTTGAGCTGATGGGTGGCTGGGCTTCAACGCCAGCGCCTCGATGTACACAATGAAAAACCTTAACTCCTGCCTTCAGAAACGGTTAAATTGCCCTTTCCCAACCCCCACCCCCCCTTTATGATTGACTCTGTTTTTAAATTTGCACTTGTTCCCACCAAGCGCAATCTAGCTCGTCCTGTCTATAAAGTGAACTTGTGTTGAAGGTGAAGTTTTCAATATAGAGGTCATGACACCGAGCCACAGCTTCCCGCTCCGAGCTTCATGCTGTATTAAACACAATCAAAACGAACCCCTTTTAGGCTTTTTTTTTTTTCCCCCACCCCCTCCCGCAGATAAACAATGAGAAAAAAAAAAAAAATCTCTAAAAATATAACAAAATCAGCTCTGCCACGATAACATCCCCAGTTCCTCCCGCTTCTGGGCTCGCTCTCTCCGAGGTCCCTACCTATAGAGAGGCGCCTATAGAGCCGGTTAGACACATAAACACACACACACGCACGCCCAGACGCACCCCGCGTTTTGGTTATCGCTCTTAAAGGGGAATGTGCGGGTTCGGTGGCGGGCAGAGCCGTGCCCGCCCCGCCGGAGACGCGCCCGGCGCCGGGGCGCAGCGCTGCCACCGCCCCGCGGGCTCCACGCGTGGGTCCCGCCGCCGCTCCCGCTGCCCGCCGAGGGGAAGGGACGTCTGAACCACGCACCCGGGTGACCCCCCACCTCCCCCACCACCACCTCCCCCTTCCCCGAAACTCTCGGTCCCGCCTGTGCCTCCGCCGGGCGAGGGGGACTCGACACAATTACAGCTCCTGCACTTCAAAGCGGGGTTTTTCTCTATAGCGACTTCTAGCTGCCCCAAGACGGTAGGCTGCCTTCAGCTATTGTGCGGTCTTTTCCATGCCAAAGATTTAGCAAAGGAGGGAAAAAAAAAAAGAAAAAAAAAAAAGAAAAAAAAATATTAAACTCAGTTATTTGCTGGGGAAACGCGGGTCCCTCCAGCGCGGAGGCATCCAGAGCCAGAGGGCTTGGAGCGCACGGTCCAAACCCAAAACTTTTTTTTTTTTAATAATAAAAAACCCCAACTTTAATGGGTTTCAGTCTATGAAAAATAAGTTACAAATTCTTGCAACAGTAGCTTTGCATGTACTTATTTTTCTCCCATGTCCAGACGGGGTCGTCTATTGAATAAGGCTCTTTTATTCTGCATGGGGCAGGGGATTTGTGGCCATGGTCCCCCTTTTATTCCTCTCTCTATGGAAACCCAGATCATGGGGAGAAATATGCGAGGCTGAATAAAGAAAAGCAGCAGAAAGGACCGCTTGAGAGCGGCATCTGTTACACTTGGGAAGTTAGACTGACAGGAAAGAGCTAAAGAAACCCTCTCCAGCAGATTAGTTAGAACAGCAAGAAGATTTAACTATATGCAGATAAAAACACTTTAAAATACACTATACTCTCCTATAGGCGAGATGAGAGTCTCCTCCGTCAGGCGCGGAGTGCCGCGGAGCCGGGCTCTGCCTTAGATACATTTGCAACAAATATTAAAAAGGGACGTTCGGGGTTTTATTTCCCTGCCAGAGACTCTGCCTTAATTAAACGGCGGGTCTGAACATCTATTTTCACGGGCAATGGGATTTGAAAAATTGTTTCGGAAGTTAAAGTGCAAATTAATTTTAAATAATTTAGTTACGTTTTTATACAGTGCGGATTTTTGATATTTTTTTTTTCTCCTTTTTTTCTTTTTTTTTTTTTTTTTTTCTTCCGCGGGGTTCGGTGATATTTATTTCGAGAAGCTTATGGAGGCGGATGGAGATGGGGGGGGGGGGGAGGGAGAAAAAAAAAAAAAAGGAAAGAAAAGGAAGGGGGGGTAAGAGAGAGGGCTGCTAATATAACTCTTTCTTTGCCCTCCCCGCCTTCCCCCGCGCCTCCGGCGGGCTCGGCCGCGGTGCTGCCCCGCTCGCAGACCCCTCCGGCAGAAACGGAGCTCTCAGAGGGGCGGTTTTCACCTCCTGACCTCCCCGCTGACCCCCCACCCGCACGCACCCCGCTCCCCCACTACCTGCCAACTTTATTTTGTATTTATTTTTCCAAGTTACCGCCCCCCCCCCCCCCCCCCCCCGGGACTGCGGCGGGCGCGGAGCGGGCGCGGGTGCGCAGCGCAGCGGGCGCCCGCCGGGGACGCGCCCGGGGACCCGCGACCTCCCCGATATATCGCGATCTGCCTCCGGCCACGCATCCCGCTCCGCTCGTTAGCGGCCAGCCCTGCCTTTGCCCCCTCTCGCACGCTGCGCCCTGCCCGAGCCCCGGCGAGAAATTATTGCGATTATTATTATTATTATAATGAGGAAAGCGATGCTACCCGGCTATAAAGGAA
The DNA here is from genome assembly GCF_009769465.1 of Tauraco erythrolophus. Taxonomy (NCBI): domain Eukaryota; kingdom Metazoa; phylum Chordata; class Aves; order Musophagiformes; family Musophagidae; genus Tauraco; species Tauraco erythrolophus. The sequence goes on from NC_141477.1 coordinate 2,423,067, forward strand.
CGAGAGGAGCGCGCTCACCTTATTTATATCTATTTTCTCATTTTCTTGAATTTTCTTCAGATCTGTCTTCTCAGAGAAACTAATGCCTTAATGACTTTCTGGTAGCTGCAAGCCTTCTTTTATTTCTGCTAAATATATGAAAATGTATGCAAATTTAAATCAAGCTTAACCTAGGAGCTCTTGCAATATATTTAATGGAATTTCAAACCAATAAGGGAACTCTGATGCAGTCCTCTGTAAGTGCAAATATAATTACGCAGCTAGGTTACCTCCAAAATTATGCAGGGAAAGGTCATTTTTTAACTCGGGAGCGGTTCGGAGGTACCAGGGGTCTGGCTCTCCCCGCCGGAGCCCTGCCACCGCCGCCGAGGGGCCCCGCTGCCGCCCCGCCGGGGCACCGCGGGTGCGGGGCGGTGGAGGGGCTCTGCCCGCCGGGCCCGGGCGAGCCGGGGGGCACAGCGCTCCCCTCCCCCCCCCCCCCCCCCGCAGCCCCCCGGTGGGGCCGGGGGACTGCACGCGCCTTCCCCCCCCCTTTATTTTCCCTTTTCTCGCGGTTTTTTTTTTTTTTTTTTTTTTTTTTTCCTCGCAGACGGCACGCCGGGCGCGCACCGGCGGCGCGCCGCGTCCGTGCGTTTCGTACTGCAAACTTCCGAGGAGGCATCACCGGGATTTAGTGACGGGGAGGCTGGAAAGCGCCTTTTGGGGCTTTTTTTAATTATTATTTTGGGGTGTTGTGTTTTTTTTTTTTCCGTTTTTCTCTCCTCACCGAGCACCGCGGGAGCGCACGGCCCGCGGCAGGCGGGAGAGGCGCGGCTCAGGGCAGCAGAGCAGAGGCAGCCGCGGGTGCGGAGGAGCGGAGCGGGCACCGCGCACCGAGCGGCGGAGCCGGGCCGGACCGGCGGGGGCCGCGTCGGGGGCCGGGCCGTGCTGCGCCGGGGTGGTCTCGGGGGGCCGCCCGCCGGGGCGCCGCCGTTTAACCTCTGCCGCGCGCTCCCCCGGCGCTAATCGCTCCCCATTTAAGCCGTGCCCCGCGTCCCCCCCAGCTCCCCCCGCCCGGCGCGGAGCGCAGCGCGGAAGGAGTTAATCGGCGGGGCCGCGCGTGGCGGCCGGCCCCCGGTGCCGGCGGAGTGATTCACTTCCTGCCTCGGGACCGCGCGGCCGGCCCGCGCCCTCGCCCCGCCCCCCCTCCCTCCCATTGGCCCGCGCGGCGCGGCCCCGCCGACGGCGCGCCCCCATTGGGCGGCGCGGCTGCCAGTCGGCGATGCGGCGCTGCCCGGGCCGCCGTGCCGGTGGATGTCAAAGGCTGAAGCGGCGGCGCCGCCACAGTATAACTCGTGGGGGCTGCGCGGCGGCCATGGCCACAGCCGCCTCCAACCCCTACAGCCTCCTCGGCTCCGGCGCGCTCGCCCATGCGGACGGCGCGGGCATGCAGCAGGGGAGCCCCTTCCGCAACCCGCAGAAGCTGCTGCAGAGCGAGTACCTGCAGGGCGTCCCCGGCAATGGGCACCCGCTGGGGCACCACTGGGTGACCAGCCTGAGCGACGGCGGGCCCTGGCCCTCGGCGCTGGCCGGTGGCCCGCTGGAGCAGCCCGACGTCAAGCCGGGCCGCGAGGACCTGCAGCTGGGCGCCATCATCCACCACCGCTCGCCCCACGTCTCCCACCACTCGCCCCACGCCAACCATCCCAGCGCCTGGGGCGCCAGCCCGGCCCACAGCGCCTCGCTGCCCCCCCCCCGCCGCCGCCGCCGCCGCCGGGCAGCCCCTCAACGTCTACTCGCAGGCCGGTTTCGCGGTGGGCGGCATGCTGGAGCACGGCGGGCTCACCCCGCCGCCCGCCGCCGCGCAGGGCTTGCACCCGGGGCTGCGGGGCGAGGGCGGCGGGGAGCACGGCGAGCTGGGCGGCCACCACTGCCAGGACCACTCGGACGAGGAGACGCCGACGTCGGATGAGCTGGAGCAGTTCGCCAAGCAGTTCAAGCAGCGGCGCATCAAGCTGGGCTTCACCCAGGCCGACGTGGGCTTGGCCCTGGGGACCCTCTACGGCAACGTCTTCTCGCAGACCACCATCTGCCGCTTCGAGGCCCTGCAGCTCAGCTTCAAGAACATGTGCAAGCTGAAGCCGCTGCTGAACAAGTGGCTGGAGGAGGCCGACTCCTCCACCGGCAGCCCCACCAGCATCGACAAGATCGCGGCGCAGGGGAGGAAGAGGAAGAAGCGGACCTCCATCGAGGTGAGTGTCAAGGGCGTGCTGGAAACGCACTTTCTCAAGTGTCCCAAGCCGGCCGCCCAGGAGATCTCCTCGCTGGCAGACAGCCTGCAGCTGGAGAAGGAGGTGGTGCGGGTCTGGTTCTGCAACCGGCGGCAGAAGGAGAAGCGGATGACCCCGCCGGGCGAGCAGCCGCAGCACGACGTGTACTCCCACGGCGTGAAAACGGACACGGGCTGCCACGACCTCTGACCGGGGGCCGGCCGGGCAGGCAGGACTGCGCGCAGCGCGGATTTTCCGCCGGGGCTTTAACTTATGGTTTCCGAGAGGCGGGGGACGTGGAGCGGGGGCTCCCCGCTCGCCGCCTGGGCAATATTTTTTTTTTTTTCTTTTTTAATTCTCTCTCTCTCTCTCGCCGACCTTTCCGCTGATCAGTACACGGTGTTTACTCGCAGACAAGGTTTGTTTTCGGTCTCCACTAGGACGAAGAAAAAAAAACAAAAACAAAAACAAACACAACCCAAAACAAAAAGGAAAAAAAAAAAAAGAAAACCCACGGGAAAAAGAAAAAAAAAAAAGGAAAAAACCGTCAGAAAAGGAAAGACAGATGTGTGCCTATGAATAACCTTCCAGCGCCTTGGTTATATCAGCTGTATTTCAGGTGAATCTGTTTTACAATAGACTAGTTTTGCATTTTTAAAGACTTATATAGCGTTTTTAAATGTCTGAGGTGTTTTACTACAAACTGTACACAATATTTGTGACCTAATTTGTATCGAATTGATCAGTCAAAACGTTCCTCCCTTCCCCACGCACCGGCAATGTCACCCAGCGGGGACGGGGCAGGGCGGCCGCGGCCCTTCCTCCCCCCCCTCGAGGAGATGGGGTTCACCTTCCGCGCCCGCGGAGCCCCGCGCACCCGACTGCCGCACGCACGGTTGTGAAGAACAGGCTTATTTGTTGCAGCTTTTCTCTTCCTTTTTCAAGAGCTTCCCAACACCGTAAAACGGTCGGGTTCCAGTCCTGACCCCCCCCCCCTCTCTTCTCCCAAGGAAAAAAAAAAAAAAAAATTAAACCAATTCTTATTTCTAAGAGATTGATCCGAAATTAAGCATCACAAAGAAAACCGTGGCATCGGCCAGTCCTTTTCTCTCCGAAGATGAGTTGGGCTTTTTGATCAGCGCCAGACTGAGAGGTCTGTAGTAAAACACCTTTATACTTCTGCGCTTCGGCTTCGGAAATCAGTTTCTCTGTATTTTGTTTCGATAGCGAAGAGGAATGAGATGTCTCATGAATTTCGGGGGAAGGGGAGGGGGGCGAGGGAGGGGGACAGAAAACGCCCGCATTTGGTTCACGCTGAGCTTCTTTCCGCGTCACAGGGAGATGCTGGATTTGTTGAAAAGCTTTTATATAAAAAAAAAAAACAAAACAAAACAAAGCAAACCACAAAACAACAACAAAAACAAGAAACTAAAACGAACAGGGAGAAAAACAAAACAAAGAAAAAGTGAAGTCGCTAAAATGCTAAAACCAGACCCATTTTTTCGGCACAGGGAAGTGCTGAGCTGTAACTGCCCCCTCTCCTCCGCCCGCCCGGGGATGTGGTACCCGAGGATGGGGGGGTGCAGCACCCACGCAGTCGCCCACGAAGGGGAATTGCTGCTTGTGTGTGTGTGTGTGTGCACGGCCAAGTTCACGCCGTGCACCTGCACCCTCCCCGCGGCCGGGCTCCCCCCGCACCCAGGGGCTCCCCCCGAGCCGGGCCGGGCCCGGTGTGGCCCCGCTCCGCGGCTCCTCGCACAGCCCTTCTCCCTCCCCAGCGTTCAGATTTTTTCCTTTCGACATTTATATTTTTCAAGTATTTTTCAGTAAGCGCTAAAAAAATTAAAAAAAAAAAAAAGAGAAAAAAAAGAAAGAAAAAAAAAGAATAAACTCGACACTGAGGACCTGCCTATTTCTGCCAACTTTATAACTGTACAGTTTTGTATATTAAACGTTTTTTGGAAGTTATTAATTTAAAGAAAGATCATTTAGTTTATTCATTTAGTAACTGATGTATAATAAACGCTATTTTCATTAAAGGTTGCTTTTTTCAACTATTTTATCCAAAATTGCCTATTGCAGTTGCCAACAATTATTTATTTTCAATAAATTCCGCATTATGTTTAAGAAAAAAAAAAAAAGAAAAAGAAAAAAAACGTTTCAGAAGTAAAAAAAAAAAGCCTAAGTGGGTGTCGGAAAAAAAAATAATAACGAAACACATGAGTCGCTGTAACGTTTGGTTGTCGACCAGTTTTAGTTAAGGGGTTTATATTGACGCAATATTTTATTGTTGTAAAAGGAAAAAAAATTAAAAAAAAGGTTTAAATAAACATTTTTACAAAAAAAAAAAAAAGGAAAAAAAAAAAAAGAAAGAAAAGAGATTAACAGTTGCGTTGTTTGTGCGCTGGCCGAGCCGGGGGTGCGGGCAGCGGGGGCTCCTCGGCGAGGGGGCGGCGGGGACCCCCCTGGCATCATCCCCCCTCCCCCGCCTCGCGCCGTACCGGGCTCCCCTCCCCGGTGCCCTCCCGGGGAAGGGGGCTCGGGGGGTGCTGAGCGGGGGCCGGCTGACACCTGCCGCGGCAAAGGCAATTTTGGGGTGGAAAAGGGTTTCTGCGGCTTTTTCGGGGCTGGCGGGGCCGAGAGAGCGGGCAGCGCTGGGCAGGACGCGTATAAATCCAGTAGATATCAATATTTATGTGTAGATATCAATATTTATGTATATATATCAATATTTATGTGTATATATATATATAGGGTATATCGGCGTACGGTGGAAGCGGCAGCGCGCTGGCTCCCGGCATCGCTTCGAGCGCACCGCGGCTCTGCGCGCCCGCGCTGCGGGCCGCCTCCCTGCGCGCCTTCCCCGCCGCGGCCGGTGGGACCCGGCTGGGGTGTTCCCCCCGCCCCGAGCTGCAGGAATCGGGGTGCGAAGGAAGTTTCTTTTGTTCTGTCCTCCCCTCCGGGCCGCCGCCACCGGGAGCGGAGGGGCTGCGGGGGCCGGGCCGGGGCTCCTGCCGCCCCCCCGCAACCCCGGGGCCGCCCCCCCGCTCCCCCTGGGCGGGCAGTGGCGTGTTCGGAACAATAACAGTTAATCACATCTAATGGGGGGGACAGGGGGAAGCTCGGTCGCCGGCAGCCGGGCGAAGGGAGGAGGGTGGGTGCTGGGGGGAGGCAGGAAAGCAGCGAACTTCACGGCATCATCAGCGAAATGGCCTTTTATTTTTGTCTTTCCCCCCCCTTCTGAAGCCGAACCTTGGAGAAAGCAATAAGCAACCCTTCTGCGGACAGCGTAGGGGAGGGGAAAATTACCTTCAGGAGTCCTGAGGAGCGACCCGAAGGAGCAGTGAGATCTCCTGGCTTTAATAACCCAGCAGGAGCACGGGTGGCCGGGCACCTTCCCACGCCAGTCACCTGTTAGTCAGAGGATTTGGGATGTAAATAGTGGGCAATGCTTTTTTTCTTAACCATAAATCTGATTTTTTTTTTTTTTTTTTTTTTTTTTGGTAAATCTTTGCAAGCTGCAGCACCGCGGGGTCGGGGGTGACCGCCTGTGCCTGCCCCTGGGCTGGGGTGGCAAAGCCTGGCTACCTCCGCAGCGGGATGGCGACCTGCAACTGTTTCAGAAAGGATTGTGACAGAAGGAGAAAGAAATATAACCCCCAAAAATCACATTTCTCAGTCTACTCCATAAACAGAATAAATGTCACTAAGTAGCGTGGGTACCAAACCAGGAGTAAACAGCTGCGGTTTGCAAACAGCCCCGGACTAAGGATGCGGAGGAAAAACTTCACGGTGAAACGTACCCTAGGTGGTCACGGTGGCTCCTAAGATGCATTCAGGGTCCTGAGAGGTGAAGCTCGTAAAACTGGCCTTGGTTTGGAGGCAGGACAGAAGGCATGTCACCGAAATGAGCCTGTTCCAGAGCCCGTCGGCTGTTCTTGTAAATACAGCTACAGCCAGGGCTGGGTTGTGTGTTGTTTTAAAACAAATTCTGTGAAGAGACAGAACAGATGCAATAAAAGACGAAATCAAGTCAGTTTATGAACAGAAGTACTTCAAAGACTACTTGAAAGCTGGAAAAACATCGGGAAGGAGGATTTCTTCTAAAGAAAAGAGAATCTCTTGCTCGCTATTGCCCATATAGTTCAGTATTCCTGGGAGCAAAAGGAAACTCTTTTGTGCCACCTAATGTTAAGCACAGATCACTGTTGTCTTCTTCACTGCCCATCACACACCGTGTGCGTGGGGAGCCCGGAGGTGCTGAGCGCAGCCGGGGATGCTCAGCATCCGAAAAGTCCTCCCTCAAACCAAGAGCAGGAAAAGAAACGTCAGCTTGACAGTCCTGGATCAGGTTCTCTTCCGAGTTTAGGAAATTATTAACAAGAGAACTCAAGAGGGGGTGGAAAGAAGCACAGGGTATAATCGTAAGAACGAGAGACTCCAAATTTGGTTTTCATTTTGATAAAGTCAATCCAGAACGAGCGTATTCGGGCTTTATATAAGCTGCCCACCGTCAAGCAGGTATCTCAGCAGCCTCTGCAAACCTCTGGGCTCCCAGCAGCTCTCCTTCGAGGACCGAAGCAGCTTTGCCTTTGCATCCTCCGCACACACGTGGCTCCCAGCACGAAGAATTTATGGTGTGTACTTAGCAGCCGTTCACACTAATGGAAGACACTAATTTAGTACGGAAATATCTCACGCCATCCTTTAAAGAAGAAAGGGGTGAAAGAAAGCATTTCTCTGATAACAATGAATTACAGCACTTTTGTGATTCTAATGGAGAGCGTTAAACATCTTTGACAATTTTTGAGGCTGAATCTCCTTTGGTCTTTATGTTATATGAAACCTGAGGCTTCCTTTGGATTTAAATTTCAAATATGCTCAAGCTGTGCTCTCCTCCCCTCTAGAGAGGGCCAGGACCAGAGGAAGGGGTTCACTTAAAAGCAAAAAAACCTACAAGTAAGCAGAGATGCTATCTCACTCCACAGTGTTCTTTATAGATCATTCAAAATACAGACCAGTCAATCTGTACCTAGATACATTTGACCAAGATGCTTTTAAAAATCCCTCAAAATCAAGTATTTTGAGTTTTTCTTTCTTTGTTTTTAAGTAGCAATGCCATAGGTTCAGGCAGAGCAGACTAGAGCACCTGGTCCTATTGGTCCTGCATTGATGTACCAAAGTCACCACTGATTTTTCGGGCAGATCCCCATGTAAACAGAGGCACATTTAAGACATAAATCCTTCCCCCCAGAGCTGGGGAGCACGCGGGGCTGGGCGAGGGGGATGCTCTTCAGCCAAGGGTCTGACCCCAAAACCCAGACACGATTCATTGTTTTACTCAGCAGAGCAGTTTCTATTTGATTCAGTGCGTTCCCCCATTTGTGTCCCTGCACAATCTCATTCAAGGCTCCATCCGAGAAGAAACGTATAGACAAGATTTTAGGCAGGTGACACGTCCCCGCTGAGGATCCCCCAAAATACAGAGATCAGGGCCTACGTTTGTACTCTCTTTCCCCTTTTTCTAACATCCCGTAACCAATAGACTGGAAAGGCTCCACAGCAATTACATATTTAGGATATGCGATAGCTGCAGTTAAGATCTTTACAACTGATTGCAGGATAAAATTTACTTCAAATGTGCAAGAGCCCATTTTTAAACCCCAGTCTTTCAGCTGCTTTCCATTAGATATATTCTGAAGAATCAAAAGCAATTAGAGCGCACAAAGTCTAAATGGTAAATAATTTCCGAATCAAATCCCTTATTAAAGCAATAAGCATCTATTTTTGTTAACACTGTAAGATACGGAACGGGCCAAACTAAACAACTTTTGGTTTCATGTAACGAAAAGAAAGCCAGACTTCTATGCTGAGAACTGGTACGTGAAATCTGGTCCCAAAGGGATTTTTGGTTGAGTTTTTAAGATTCCTGAAAGTAGGGTATGCAAGAGAGTTTAAAACTAACCATTTTACGTGGCGGTGACGTGAACGGTGCCGTGGTTTACGCACGCTCGTGAAGGGATCTGCGCGTGGATCCGTGACTTGCTGATTCACAGCGAGCGCTGCTGCTGCGCCGGCTGGTAAAGATTTGTAGAATTAGAATTATGGATTAAATATCCTAAATTAAAATGGTAAAACGGTATTAAATCTTGGGAGGGGGTAGAAGAGGAAGAGCTGTCAACAAGAAGTTAAAAAGCTGATGTAAATATAATTTCTGCTGGCTCTGGGGTTGCGGTGCCATCGGTCGCCAGGTCCCAGCTCTGCAGCTCCGTGCGGCTCCTGATCCGTGTTCCGTGGGCACAGAGCAGCACTGAACCGACACCAAGGGGTCTGTCCACACAGGGCACCAAAAAAAGTGTCTGTTAAAGCATGGATATTTTGAGCAGTGACTGCGAAAAGCCGGGCAGCAGCCCTTCTCACCCCTGCTACCATTAAGGAACTGAAAACCCTGCCCCGTTACTCTGCTGCTGGGTTTTTATTTTTCAAACGATGCCAGTCCTCGACTTCTGCGCCTCGAGTACAAATAATATTTACCCAACGTAGAAACGCCGGTTTCTGAACCAAAGTTGTTTTCCTTTTTGGCCAAAGCATGAAGTTTTGTTTTACATATTTATCTGCAGACCTTGGGAAGGGAAAAAAAAAATTAAATAAAAATCAAATCAAATCGGCCCATAGGTCTTACTCACCAGAAAGTGGCTCCGAGGGGGAACGATGACGCCTGAACTCCCTCTGCCATGCCGGCCCCAGTGCCATCGGAGGGAACACGAGCTGCTCCCCGTTCAGGGCTTGTACCTCTGTCTGCGTGATGGGATTAGTCTCTGTTACATCTATCTGCAGCCAGGAACTTGTGATCCAGTTAAAGCAGCCTGAAAGGCGCCCAGCGGGTGCTGGGGGGTCCCACTCCACAGCACAGATTCTGGGCAGTTCCTGGGGAAAAGCAGGGGCCGGGGCTTCCCAAGGCTCCGTACTGGAGCGAGGAGACGGAAAAATCAAAGTGCTGTCAGAAAACACTTGCAGGCAGGGAAAATTCACCGTAGCCTTTTTTTTGTCGCTGCTTTTTTTTTTTTTTTTTTCCTCCCTAGATCCTGAAAACGGAGCTGTTAACGCATAAATACAAATGCTGTCAAACACGAGTTTGGGGTACTGCGCTGCTCCGTGCTCCATACACACCGTACGGATGGATGTAGGGGAGCTGTTAGACCAAAGAAATGCTAATTTAGTGCTGGAATTTTGAGTTTGCAGAAACTGTCCTGTAAATGTCACGGGGGATTACTGAATCTACAGGAAGGCTACAGCTCTGCGTATACCTAAATACTGTTGATTTAAAACTTTATTACCTTTGATACAGCTTCTTCATGAAGGAAACAATTCAGCAGTGGGAATTCTGTCCACGTAAAGCTTTTGGTGGGTCGAACCCTTCTGCACAATCCCACTTTATTATAGAGTAGATGAATCTCTCTGTAAAGGGTGCTGCAGAAACACGATGTGAGCACAGGAACGACGTGGCACTTTAGAAACACAAAATCCTGCCCTGCTCAGCCAAAACTTCTCATAAGAACTGTAAGAACTCCTAAGTTCACCCTCAGCAGAGAGAGGGTGCAACACCCCCAAAATTATATAATTGTGCTAACTTTTTAATGGAAAAAGTAATGGTATAACGGTATAGGTTTTAGGTCTTAATATTGTGTATTCTTCATGCCGTAGTAAAGCTGTAGTAGAGCCTAAGAGAATCTGCTTTTGTAACAAGATCTGTACAGAAATGAATACATGGTAATGTGGCTGGCAAGGGTTTTCTCAGAAAAATATGCAGTTGCATAGTAAGATAGCCATAACAGGATTAGATTTCAAGTACAAAGCTGAAGTTCAAAGATTTTTCAGGCCAGTACATGAGAAAATCACAACACAGGATTTCTGAGCTTTCAGTTCCCCATGGTGGAGAACCTTTGGGACTAGGCATCCCCGGGGCCTGTCTCAGCTGAACCTGGGAAAGCGGTGGCCCCTGTTCTGCTGTAGCCATCCCGAGATGGGATTCAGATGAGTACGACACCCAGGTTGGGTGAGGTCCTGGGCTCCCCCCTGCAATCTGCCCTCTCCTGCCCCTGACACCCCGGAGCTGGTCAGTTGGGTCACTGCGATTTGCACACCCAACATTCAGTCTTGACTTTCAACCTTTTGTGCAGGGGCTTTTTGTTTCCTGGGAGCAAGCACTACTGAATCGCTGCTACCGCCCTTCCTTGGGCGAAAATACGTGCGGAGCAATTTAAACCCAATTCAGAGGGCACCCGTTACAGTACCCTCATCACCAATCCAGATTAAAAGGAGTAAAATCTGCGTTGCCTGATATGTTTTACTATGCTGCACACCAATTTCCAGTGATCTCCAGCTCCACCATATCTGAAGCTTCAATCTCACCATGCATGTTTTCTGCTCTGCAACGTTCTTCATCCTTGACTATGAAATACATTTTGCCGTTTTAATCAAAACAAAGTGCATCGAATGAAAGAATATCAAACAACTATTTTAGCAGAAAATTCTTGAGGAGGGGAGGGTCTTGATCTCCTAAAGAAAACACATGGACAACTTGTTCTGAGTTTCTGCTACCTCTTGTGCTTACTGAAGGTAGGGCAAGCTGGGAGACGGGGCGAGAGGAGGGCAGACACCAGCATGGCCATAGGAGAGTTAAAAGGGATGAGTTCCACGGATGCTCGTTTCCATCCCCATTACGACTGTCTTCAGAAGAGATTGATGCCGTGCCATTTCTTCCTCTTGCCCCAACCTAAGCCGCAAAAACGCCGTATCGGAATTGTAACGCCTCATATATTCCGAGGAAGATAATAGTAAACGGCGCCGCTTTGACCTTTTTGGGATTTCTGCTGTTCGATTCACTCGCGGCGGCCATCCCTCGTGTGCGCCGCGGTCACCTGTGGGGATGCGGTGCAGCGGGGGCCAATCCAGAGACAGAATGTTGAAAAGGTTAAAGTCTATGTTTATGAGTCTATTAAATGTTTATGGTCTTTCACAGGCTACAGCGGGCATTAAAATTATGATATCTCGTTCTCATAACAAACACTGTAACGAGAACGGAAAATGGCAAAGTATGAATCTGTTCTGAAGGCAACGGCTGTAATGAGAGTACAAAACCAGCACAATATTAATTTGCTCCTTTGAAATAACCAAACAGGAAGAGGTGACACCACAAACCAAAACCACACGTAGCACGACTTAGTGACAGATCGCCCAACCAGAAGATACCAGCCAGCCATCCCACCCACCTTCCCACCTCCAACACTGACCAGCAGTGGAAAGCAGGACACCTAAACAGAGACTAGACATTTCCTGTGGCCCTCAGAGTTTTTAAGCTAAAGCACAAAAAATACAGGGTCTTGGAGCTATCGGCACAAAGCAGTGTTGCTGGGGACACCACTCCTGTTCCCACAAGCTCCTCGAAGCCTTCTCAGACCACCATAAGCTGCCTGCTTTGCTCGTACACGTAACAGTGGGTTTTATAGGCCAATTAAACATTGTGCATTTTTTTTTTTTTTTTTATCTGTTCTAAATATATCACATCTTAATTTCACTGCATGTCGTAAGCCAGCTAGAGTACATTAACGAGCACCCATGAACGTGGACAATTTATACCTCCTTCAGCCAAGCTCCAAACACACCCCACATCCCCTGGCTCTGGCTGCATTATCAGTCCCCTCCGTAGATCCAATCCTATAAATACATGGGAAGACCCTACCATGAGCAGAGTTTTGGTAACTCAAAGAGCGGGTGCACCGGGGGATTCGTTATTCCTGAGCAATTTTACATGAGAAGTGACCAAGAGTGACTGATTTGTTAGTTCTCCAGTCCCACGTCCTCCAGTCTTGGCCAGGGCGATGCGATAGGCACCAGCTGTGCCATCCAAGTGCCTTGGTCCCCAGTAACGTTCCTTGGGTACCGCAAGGGAGAAATTTAAAGAGAAATTTGGAGATGACCGCTGCTGCTGGCAACGGGGAATTTCTCCCTGGTGGGAGGGGCAACACAGGAGAAAGTAATGGAGAACCAAGTTTCTTTGAACTATGATGGATGGTGATATGAAGTCATAAATAGATAGACAGGCACATGTAAACATGCAGAGGATCAAAGGAGCCAGGCAGGCACGAGCTCGCAGTCGGGAAGGGCTCGGAGACCATCCAGCCGGCACTCACGGTGGCTTGAAAGGTCCTCCTGAAAGCGGGATACCAGCAGGCTTCAGTTCAGTGCACCCCACAAATTACCAAGCATTAATGGCCAGGGAGTAGCCAGAAACCTTAATGGTGAGAGAAAAATAAGAATAAATCTTTCTGCCCTGTTAGCAGGGTCTATGTTTCAACGTTTCTCTCAGCAGAAGAAAGGCGAGAAAGACTACTTCAAGATAGCAGTGGATATTATCACGGAGTGTCCCAAATCAGTGAAAGCCACAAACTTTGTGGCTCTCAGGGCCGTTGTGGACAGCCCTTTTCTTCCCAACAAAAAGTCTGCGTTGTGATATGAACAGCTAGGAACATGAAAGACCAGCTTCTCCAAAGTTGTCCAAAGTTATCTCCATGTACCACAATGCCATTAAACACCACCACTTATTTGGGGAACTACCCTCGACCTGCACACAGAGCTGTCTACAAAATTAATCCGTTCTGATGACTCAGGGTCCCCTGCTACTGCCAACTTGCACTGTAAAAGAAAAGCAAGACCAGGGTTAAAACACAGCAAGGAGAAGTTTTGAAGAATTAGCAAGTTCCCCTTTATAACCAAGTCAGTTTATAGGCAGCTGTAATCTCCTAGTTTATTAACTCAGGTTTACTAATTAAGATATAAGTGAGCTAGTGGTTACTATATCATATATATCAAAACAATACATAGATGAAGTCATAGAAATACAGGAGTAATGCTCTCTAAAACTCAATTTTCTCCTTGCTGGGCACTGTGTGTAATAGACTTCTGGCTAATGTTCAGCTCTGTAGTGATGATACCAGTAAATTCTTTAAAGAATGGATCATCATCATTGATGAACTTATAAGAAAAGTTTCTGAGTTTGTTCAGAAATGAAAAATAAAAAAAAAAAACCTCGAAAAACAATATTTTACCGAGCAGGGACCGATCCCATCAACTTTCCACTAAAGCTAATGCTCCCATCCCTGCAGCAGAGCAGGGTCTTGATGTCTAAGGACCTGGGGATCTAAACAGCCTTAAAGGTCTCATCCTACCTCCTGTCGAACTTCTTATTTTCACCGTGAATTGCTGTATATACACACGTATTCTTCTGGTGGAAGAATAAAGATAATGCTCCTTTCTGTTGGCTGTAAGAAAAACTCCCAAATGACAGCCTTGTGCTCTCGTGAGCCCTTCAAAGACTGAAGTAACTTCTGTTTAAAAAGAGCTGTGAAAATAGAACATGCAAAAATCAGTAAACGTTTTTTTCCCCCTACTATTACCTCAAACAAGTTACTCGAGAAGATTACACTGTTTTTGCGTTTTTACAATCACTTCTGATCTGATAGTTGGTAACGAAAATAACAGGTCATTAAAATGGCAGTTATTACAAGTATATGAAAGGCAAAAACAAGACATCAAAAGTAATGATGTCATTGATATTTATTTTACTTTTCGCTATATCACTAACATGCTTTTTGATTTGTTTTGTAATAGAGTATTAAAAAACTATATACATAAAATATTATAGGTTGCAAAGGATTAAAAACATAGTGTAGGCACCAAACCAGGATTAGTATCACTTAAACAGAAATACTTGATATAAAGTTAACTAATATGCAGTACCCAGCAGGCACTGAGATACCTGAACACGGGGAAAGGGACAGGAGGAACTGGGCTGTTAGGTGAGGAGAGGCACGTGGTTAAATCAGCTGTTGCAAACCTTATGTCCCAAATGCTTTAAGAAAAGCAGACTTTTTTTAAAAACAAAAAAAGAAAAAGTCCACAAGGTTTCACAGCCATTTAAACTGGTTTGCAGGAACTCAACGTTCTTTCTTGGACTGCATCCATCATTTACCTCCTGAGTTGAAATATAGTGGAATTCCCAGTTAGGGCTGGGTTTCCCCAGGGCTGCCGCCCCGTGTGAGGCAGCTCCGTGTGTGGCATCCCTGCCCTGCCATGAGAAGCCCCCACTGCCATCCCGGGCACAGAAGGTTCCTCCTGCTCTGCAAAACCGAGGGAGGAGGAAGAGTGGAATGAGATGGATGGAAATGAGAGAGCCAAAAGTTGGTCTACTGAGAGATGGGAGGGTTTCATCCTTTCCTGCGCCCAGCCGGGCGTGCTTCTGGGCAGCTCGCTCTGTGGGAGGGCAAAAAAAGAGAAAATCCTTTAATTGGAGTGTGGCCTGAAGGGTGGTGGGATGCTCCACTGCGTGTGGTGGTGAGGGTCTTAGATAGCAACTTTTTGGGTTGAGTTACTGAGCTGCTTTGCGTTGGTTCCTGAGCGTCCGTGGTGCTAACGCAGGTCTTTGTGCTCCAGCACCACCACCTGTCTAGTAAATTCATCATCAGTGAATATACTTTGAGGAGCAATTACTCTTGTGCTCCAGAAAAACAGCCTTTACAAATTCCATCCATTTTAAGAAATAAAATCCCAAAGTAGGAGGGCTTTTCAAAAAATGACCACTCCTTCCCATGTCCAAAGCAGAACATTTCATCTCAGTTCTAGAGCAAAATACTTCTGTAAATTTTCTGGGGTCTCTCTGAGCTCTTCCACTGCACTGTGAAGAAGTGCAGCCTGACCATTGATTTTTGTCATCCAGCTTGAACGTGAAAGCACTGATGTAATGTGTTCCCATAGCAAACCAGCAACCGTACTGGTATGACTCAGGGCGTTGAAGAGAACAGAGCAGAGGGTACCAAAGATGCAGGGTGTTGAGTCAAGCAGGCAAGCTTATGATTAGACAAAAATTTACTTTCTTAACAGTGCTTAACATCTATGCAACGTATCTGAGCAATATATCGTGCGAACATCTGGTGTTCCGGTGGTGAGACGGGTCACGTGGAGGGATGATCAAACCCAGCAAGGCTCATCGCTTTTCTGATGGAGACACATCTTTCTCCTTGCTCTGGCTGCTGATCTATTGATTTTGAACCGCTCTGATTCCCCCTGTGCCTGGCTGTAGAGGCAGAAGAGATGAAGCAACTGGGAAATCAGCAAAGCAGCAAGCTGAGCAGGACAAATTGGTAGAAATTATTTAATACTGGGAAGCTGATCTAGTCACCCCCTGGTAGCACTGCCAATTAAGAGTCTGAAATTAATATTAATTATCAATAATGAATTGTTTGCAAGCATAATAATGAATGGAGAAAATAAGAAGAAACGCTGCACATTTACGATGCAAAAATATTGGCTGTCTCTGAATACTTCCTCTGAAATCTGTTTTGGTTATGTTAAGATGTACATTCATAAATATATTTTCTTAGTATTTGAGTTGCAAATCAGCCTAGGCAGATTAGAAAGCACCACGAAGCAAATGTATACACTGAAATTCTGTCTGATCCAAGAAGTTATACTCGTCTTAAAAAAAAAAATACATCAGAAAAAAAACCCCACAGAGATGCTCAGCGAGAGCAGTCATCTTTGAAAAAGAGGAAACCAGCAGCACTTGGAAATATTTTAACAAGAGAAGAACACACTGGAATATCACTCCCAGCCCGTGCTGATGCCTATCAACAGATTGCAATAACTTCCTTCTCATGTCAGGGAAAAAACAAAACAAAACAAAACAAAAACCAAAAGGAAATGGTTCTATAAGCAAAGAAACCTTAATCTCTGATATTTAATTTGTATTTAAGTTTAACTAGTATTTTTAATCAATTTCTGCATTAGAAGTGCACTTCACTCTGCACTTAGAAGGAGGAAATGCCAGGGAAAAAGCTGTCAGAAAAAGAAAGGCATGAACTGGGGTGTGAGAGGCCCCTGAGCTCCTCGAACCCAAGGGGGGACGAGCTGATGGCAAACCCTGACTTCATCCACCTCCCCTCTCCTGCACGCTGCTGCTGCTGCATTCTAGTAATTAGCGCTGGTTTGCTCCCTGACTTCACGTTTGAAAGGGTGGAAACCTTCAAACAGATGAAAAACCACCTTCTGCTGCCTGTAGATGGCATTTGGGAGAAAGTGCTGGATGTCAAATGCCTTTTTTGTGATGGTAAAATAGCACAACTATTTAAACAGGAGTGTGATTTTTGAGTGCCTCTCTGTCTAGGAGAAACCCATTCCCCTTGGCATGGCATCTGCTGGGGGAATCTTCTCCTTCGCCGTTACAGCTAGATGCTCTCAGAGATGCAGAAGAGGCCTTGGTTGCACCACCACGAACAAGGGCATCAGATAATACAGTGCATCACAACGAGATTTGCTCAAAATAAATCTTTAGAGAAGTATTTCCCTCTAGGACTACCTTCCTCCATCCCCAAAAGTTTTCAAAATACTCCCACCTGACGCACAGTCAAGCCCAAAGGCACAGTAATTGTTCACCACCGATCCCGTTGGGTTTGTTTATAAGACCAGAAATTAAGCTTTCCCTATTTGGCATCAGGAACAGCTGGAGGAGGTGGGCAAAGCGCCGTTGCAAACCATGAAAGTTGAGTTGTAGGTCCATCAGTCTGCTAACACAAGTCGCTGTGCCAACATGTGGTCGCTTTCTTGAAGGACCTGCACGTTAACCGAAGAGCTGATGAGCTTCAGAAACTCGTAGTATCGTATTAATCCTTTTTTAGAGCCATGTATAAAACAATGGATCAGTTATGCTGCTTGAGGGGCATAAATATCATTTATTAAGACAGTCATGGTGAGTTCTTTGCAATTTTTTCTTTTAAATAGCATGAATCTCAGTTAAAACCAGATTTATGCTCAGCTTTGCCTAACCCAAAGCTGGGATCTTTGATCCCAAATTATTTAGGAAGTGGAGAACCCTCCTACACAGGGTGTTTCCGCCTGAAACGTGCAATAAGCAGCAAAAAGAGTAAGGTCTCTGGGGGTTAAGTCTTTCAGCATCCTCAGTGCACACCATGGACTTTGTTGAGCCACAAAGTTACACATTATGGTTGGCACACTCAGGAGGAAGCTTCTGTACCCAAAACAAAGCAGTTGTTAATGAGGGGGGAAATAATTCTAACTCAAGGAACTGAAAACAGCATAGAGAGAGAGAAAACAACTCTTTAGCTTTATAATGTTGATTTATACTCGTTTAAGTAGCCATTACTATGAGCTGAACTGTGGCATTTCTACCCTTCCTCCAATCTGTCACAAGAGCAAGACATTCAGCGTTGCTTATTCAACCCAAAAAAAGAGAAAATAGTAGAACTGAAACGAGGGCTCGTCCCTGCAAAACGCTCCTCTGCTGTGCTTGAGGAAGGCAACAACACAAACTGAATTATATCAAACTCACGTGATATATACAGTAAAGAAATAAATGCAAATTACTTACCCAGATTCTTCTCAAAGGCCTTTGGTTGTTGGGTGTTTTTTTCATCAAATACTCCATTGCTGAAATGCCTTTATAGGTGCAACATACAATTATTTTAAAAGCACTCAGCAAAATGACTTAAAAGTTTACAGCAGAAACAGAATTAAAACGTTGCTTCCAGTTTGAATGGGGAGAGAAACTGAGGCAGGGACAATGTCACATTGGGGTTTCAACAGGAACAGCCCTGCCCATGGGGAACCCCCACTATCACCTGTAGTAGCAAGGGGTGACGGGAGCCCTGAGCCTCTCCCAGGGCCCAAAACAGATCACTGGGAAAAGTTCCCATAACCAGATTGCTGCAGGTGGCCGTTCCCACCACCCCAGGGCTTTGCAAGAGCCTGAGGGACTTATTGTGGGGTTTTTTTCTTCCTTTATTTTTTTATTTTTACAGTAATTTCTGTCCCTTCTCCCCACTCTGGCTTGGAGCATCACAAGAGATGCCACTTGCTTCTCTTCTAAACAGAAACTATTTCCAAGTTAAGCTTGTCCAAACACGTGCTGGCCACGGGGATGGAGGTGTGGGAACGACCCACTGGACAGGGGCCTCTGGTCGGCCAGCCCGAGCGGGGACCCCCTGCCCCGCGGAGGCAGCCCCCTCCCACCACCTTCCCACCCCCTTCGGCATTCAAACCACCCGCATTTTCAACAAAAATCTGATTCACTCCTCTAACGAGGCTCTTTCAGAGCATCAAAAGGCAAATGAGTATTAAAATTGAAGTTTAGAGGAAAAGCTTTAATTTGCACAGGAAAAACAGGGATAACAAAGCGTTCAGGACACAGCTTCCCTTCAAATGGATGTATGTGCCAGTTGGCACCGGATCGGCTTCGGGAACCAGAAATCAGTTTGAACATTAAAAGAAGCTGCAATCCTTTGAAATAAATAATTCTGAAAGATATAGGTCCTTCGACGTCACCTTAAACTTACTTTTTAAACAAACTAATTATAGTTTTATTTATAAGCCCAAGCCTTCTGCAGCTCACAGCAGAAAGACTTTCAGCTGGTGTAAACTGTCGGGGCTGGAATTTAAAGGAACTGGGACCATTTATGCTTAGTCAATGGTCTGCTCCGGAGCACTGCTCAGGATCATCCGAATCCCTTCTCTTTCAGGAGAAAGGCTGTCTGAACGTCACTCACGCTGCCCTTTATTTTCATCCACGAGACAAACAAAACGAAGGACCACATTTGTGCCGCAGACCCCACGGGCTCGACGTTGTGAAAAGAACTCTTTCTACGGCGCGAGATAATGCTTGGAAAGGTGAATGAAAAGATTTCAGTAAAGAGGAAAATGTCCCTGTAGGACCCTTCCTCGTTCCGAGCTCTTCAGTAACGTCAGCCTCGCTAATCCGCACCTAGCTGTGAGTTCCAATGAAAAATTCATTAACTTTGTGTCCTTTAATTTATTAGGTGTAGCAACACTCCTCATCAGGGGAAGGGCTGAAAGGAGGGGACAAGCAGGGCTCTTTTATTCTTTTTGCAAATCTACGGGCTCACAAAGGGAGAGGACTGGTTAGTGAGAAATTACACTCCCCCTAATTAGAAGAGCCGCCGTTCGCTCTCGCCGGCACGCCGACCAAAGGGAAAAACGTCAAATCTGCCATCAAAGACCTGGGATGGCCACGGCTAAAACCATGCCAGGACCAGACAGCAGTGGGGGCACCTCGGTGACCGTCTCATCCCACAGTGGTACATAAAAAGGGAGTGAGAATAACAAAGTCTTTTATATAATGAGTTAAAACTGAAATCTGGAGTGCCCACACCACAGCAGGACTAGATGTTGCTTTATATCCACCACTCCACCTGCGAGACACCTCTTAGACACGTGTTACAGCACGTCCTACAGTTTTTCCTGCCTAGGAAAGTTGAGTTTGGGTGCTGGAACCAAGAGTAGGAAACATAAAGGATTTTTTTTCTCTGAAGACCGTCTCACTCCAGGGGCTCCGGGATTCCACCACAACCCCTCGCTGCTCAGCTGAACCTGGGGATAACAAACCACTCCCGTCTTGGTCATCAGGCTGACAGAAGGATTCAGTTTTATCCTCAAGAACACAGTATTTTGTCCTTATATGACCCTCCTCCAGCATCCCTTCCCTCCCTCTTTGGAAAGGAATAAATAATTATCCTTATTTTCTGCCAGGCGACACAGAGAGCGAGTGGGGTGAAATGGGCTGCAGCAGAGCTGTGCCTTCAGCCTGCTGGTCCAGGACCTATTAACATTAACACTTAATTAGTGGTTACATTTTCCAAGTAGAACATAAACATGCATCTGCACCAGCCATTACCAGCTGTGACAGGACAGTGATGCCATCCAGAAGCAATTTCCTCTCTTTTCAAAGGGGCATTTCCAGTAGGTAGGACCTTAAACCAACATCTGAATCGTGACACCTCGTATTGCGCATTTACAAAGCGCAGCAGAGGGGTCGTATCACCAGTTACAGGTAAGACCAGAGACTATTTAGAATGACAAGAAAGGCTAAGTAGTAGAAAACAAAAAAAATATTAAAAAAACTCCACAAAAAAACCAACTCCTGTGAGGATCCTGCAGCAGTCGTGTATGATTTCAATTATGGAGATACAAACTGTCTTGATAGCCATATGGATGTACTTCTTTGAAAAAGCAAATTGTTGATACCAAAATTTAATTGTTGTTTGGAAGAGCAGAAAGCTCTGAACAGCTGTAAAAAATGTTCACAATGAAATCTGAGTCTAGTGGAGGTTAATCTGGGTTGAAGTTTCTTTACAGATATTAAAATGAAGTTCAGCCGAGCCCGAAGTTCATAAAATCACCTTGTTTCTTGTGCTCATATCTTCCTCACAAAAACAGTAGAGATGCTCTGGCTGCTGGCCCTCCACCCCCCAAAACTGATGCCCTATTTGCCCAAACACATAGCATGTCCCTCTGTCACCAGTGGTACCTTCCCGAGGCTGGCTGGCCAAACTTCTTCTTACTTGTGGTCAAAGTTCTCCCACTCCAGGAATCATGTCGACAAAAAGTTGGAGGAGAAAGTCACACGTGTGGATTTTCTGCTGCGATTACTGAAATAATAAATTCACAAATATTCTCTGTCATTGATCTTTCTAAAACCTCCGTCACACGGGTGTTAGGGTAACAATTGGCCATGGTGTCGTGGGGGATGGATAGGATGGGGAAAGAAGAGCTTATGTTTATCTATCTAGTGCTTTTTTCACATATTGGAAATCAGGAAAGTGCTACATTACCTCCTGTATGCCCCAAAAGCCAAAGAAAAAGCCTGTTGGTCTCCCTTCTCTGTAGGATGCTGCTGGAAGGAAGACTTAAGGGTAGAAGGTGAGCAAGTTTCTGAGCAAGTTTCTTGAACAGCGGATCTGAAGCAAGACAATTTTTCCAAAGAACAGAGACACAAAAGTCACCTATTTCTCACTAACCACGTGCCATGGTGAAAAGCAAAAGTAAATGTTGATTTTGCAGACATGAACTGAATCCCTCTGTGGCAGTGGAAAGCTATCATTGAGAACAACCCGAGCTGATGCAAAAAAAAAAATATGTTAACTGTATATAAATGGCCAGTGGTGCTTATATGCAACATCTATACAAGGACAGGTGAGATATACAAAGTGCTGAGGCAGTTGCTTGAAGGAGATGGACTTTAAAATAACGTGTATGACATGGAATCATCTCCGAGGCTGAAGACAAGTATCCCGTAGCATTACCTAAATCATGCATAACTTAAAACTATAAGAATTAATCTGGTTACCTGGCAAGAAATGAGAGATCATTGAGGCTGAGGTGAGCAGCATGGGAAAAGAGCTGGCAAAACACTACAAGCTATGCTATGTAAGAATAGTAAATAACACAGTAATATCTTTATTCTTTCTCATCTTAAGGTCAAGTTCAAGTTTTGGTACCGTGACAAGGAAACCTCTGAAAGCAAAGAACACCTGGGAACATGGACATTGTCACCATGGCTTAGATGAGCCGTTGTAGTGGTGTTTCTTCAAACACAGTCACATATATTTACTGCAGAGGAATTCCTCATGCAATTAAGAACATATCCATGACCTCAGGGTCCCCAAACCAGTTTGCAATCCCCAAAAGCAGGATGTGTGAAAGAGTGAAGGTGCAGGACTGTCCCCACAGCAAGCAAGGTCAGAGTTATCACAGACTCATACGTGAGTACATGCCCATGGTCCTTGGTAAAGCATAAATCGCAGGAATTAGTATGCAAATATATGATGTGTGATTTTTTTTAAGCTGCACTCATATTCTTCTTTAAAAGCTTAAATCAGAATTAAGTTCTGTGATTGCCCTCCATGCAAGGATGACCTTAGGAGAGAGCGGGGTGTGATCTGTCACCGAGGCACCAGAACGACCAGGCTAACCACAAAGAGAAAATTGCAAAAACTGTCTTGGTGAAACGCAAAAAAGGTGACTTAACCTAGAACAACAAAACAACGGGCAAATGCCGTCATCTTACACCCGCCAGGAAGGCTTCCAAAAACATATATAACCAGAGCAAGGAGTTTTGGAGGTTTGCTGCTGTTTGCAGAGCTCGCCAGATGATTGTGGGTCCGGCGCCAGCCTTGCCTGCCTAGAGAATTTTGATCTCCTGCCTGACTTCCTCGAATATAATTTATTTTACAGCGTCCCACAGCCCTGGAGTTGGGGGATAAGTGCCTTTTGCAAAGCAGGTCTCGCCCAGAGAAGTTGTACACCGCGGTCTTTGGAGATGACACCCACAGGAGCAGCTCGGTAACCTGGATATTGTCGCTCCCGTTAACTCTTAATCCTTTGGGAATAAGAGGTTCGAGCCACAGTAGGGTGGTGCAACGTGAAGCGTTTATTTGCATGCCACATCAAGCTAGAAAGGTACATTGTGTGTATGTGAGGGCATTAAGGTTGAAAATTATTTATTAGGCAACAAAACTTTGCAAAGGCTTAGCTAGACACCTTTGATGTTTCTGAAGAGCACCATCTGAGCTCGTTTTTGGAAGAAAGTAGCTAGCTCAAAGATATCTTCATTTCTCGAAGACAGTTGTTCAGTCTCTTTTCTATACTGTATGTTCCACATTAAGTCATTATCTATGCTGTTCACTCCATTAATTCTGCTAGTTTTATTAGCAAAGTTCTGCTGCCTGGTCCTGTAGCAGTGACAAGCATTTCTAAAAGCTAATCTGACAGATAATGACTCCATTAAGTGTTGAATACTAATTGGTTTACATCAGGGGCCTGAAATTAATTGATGTAAATAAATTAGCACCTGAGCATGCATCACCCCAGCTTTGGATTTTCCTAAATACCAATGATTTTTAAAGCTTGTATCTTCAGCAAAACGCAGTGGAATATAAACAGACAGGATGAGTAATTAAAATGTGGCAACAAAATAAGACTATCGAGATGAGCTTAACAAAGATTGTTTACCTATTGATGGAAAGGGTAGTGCCTGCCTGCACAGCCTGTTTACACTGCTCCAACTCGTACAAAAGATACTTTTCTGACAGCTTCCCAAAGATATAATTATCATTACTATTAATAACAGTGACACTGGCCCCCCCACCGTTACTGAGATCTAGCAAAGTTGTGTGATACACGGGGAGTGCACATTATTAATCGCGACGAACACCTGCCCCCCCTTTAAAAGTCAAGCCTTTAATTATTAAGTCAAGGAATTAATAAAAGTTATTTTGTTTTAAAAGGATGAAATCTCATCATAGTGGAGATCTGTCGTCGGAACGAGACAAATAATGACTAATTTCTAAAGCTTAGGAGAGTGAGAGTGCATGTGTGTGTGTAGTTTGGGCACGTCAAGAGCAGTCAACAGGGTAGAAGACACCAAGAAATACAGTCTATTTTTATGTACAGGTTTACGACATTCACTTTCACCTTTATAAGGAAAATAAAATCTAATATAAGCCTGAGAAGAATCTGCACGTCTTGGGAAAGCAAGTATCATTTGGAGCCAGAAAGCAAATTCAGCCCAGGACAATATATGGATGGTACAAGGCACTGTATGGACACGGAGCTCCATCACCGCCGGAGAGCTCACCTGTATCACGGCAGGGGTGCTGGGAAGCTCTGGGAAAGCCGCTGAGGTTGATGGAAAGACATCTATTAACTTCAGTCTGCTTTGGATCAACTTTCTAATTATTCCCATCAATTTCAGATTGGATACACAGTTTATTTTTATACGCACCGAAGAACACTTTGTTTTGACACAGTTATCACCACTGTGAAAACATTAAGCGACTTAAAGTTATGCTGTAAAGGACACGAACAAAATTTCTGAAGGCTGACATCATCTTCCTGGGGGAATTAGGAAACACGAGCTTATCAGGAAGAAATTTGTGGAGAAAATTTGTAAGGGACCTGCTGCGATTCTCTTTTATAGAAAAATAATTCTGAGTATAGATATCATTTTAGCGAATATCCTGTGAATTTCTGTGAGCCCCCAATCAGGAGAATTTAAATGAGATGGTATCATTTTCCAGTTTGCAAAGCCAGTGAGGGATGGAAGAACATTAGATGCTGTGATGGTCACGGGGAGAGCGGGGGTCCCCAACCACCGGCACCTCGCGAGGACCCTGAGCTCCGGGACCGGTGTGGGAGCAGGAGCGCACGCTTGGTCCCTGCGTGCTCGAAAGGCTCCTCTGCCACCGCCGTTTGCATCTTCCCTGCCGGGCTCCTTGAATAACCCTCTTTGATCTGACGCCAAGGCGGCAAGTCATCGCAAACCAGAGGCCGGAGCTGCGCGCTGCGGGCGCACGTAACACCGCCGGCGTTCCGCGTCTCGCCCCTCGCTCCTTCTGGGGCCGGGATCGCCAGGGATGCCCCATCCCACGTTCCAGAGAAGTTGTAGCTCCTGCACCGTGCATTTATCGTCACCCCGACTCCTATTTTGAGTTTATCAGCTGCTTTTCAGTCCCTGAACCACCAGTGATTTACCTCGATCAACACGGATCCCGATTCCCGCGTGAAGGAACCTCTGCCCCATCCCTGAGTCCGGGTCGTCTCCTGCACCAGCGAACCATTTCTGGCAGTTTCATGATCAAGACATCACGAGCTGGGGGTTTCGTTAGGGCTGGCATCCCCACAGAGCAGCTGATGGACAGAAGCCTCCTATACATTCCTAGTGCACGACCAAAGCTGAACTGCGAGGAACCGTGGCAAAACACCCTCTGGAAAGGAGCTGTGATAGAACCAGCCATTTCTTGACTCTAACACCCTGAGAGATTCCTTATTTCAGAGCTATCAACCATTTTTAGTAACGAAGGTAAAAATTGAAAGTATTAATAACCGTGAGGAGATAGAGGAACGAATAACCCCTTTGCTACTCAGGATAATGCAACAAAAATACAGCTCTGAGTGATAAAGCAGCTTTTAAACGTTGCCTTAAGCTAAATACCGTCAGCAGCATTTAGTGACATCATGTTTTCTGACACAGGCTTCCTTCAAAGGCGTTCACCCAAGAGTGGTGGAAAACCGTGCAAAGTCTTACCTCTTGGATAACAGTAGACAACTTCCACCATCATTCAGATACCGGGCCAAAACCAGTTGACACCATTTAAATGGAAAACAAGCTTTTTCTCCTTGTAACAAAGCAGCAGAGCCCCTCGACTCTGAGTATCCTTGAAGTAGGGAGAAGGCAGCTGCCGTGCAGGTGCAGGCAGGTGTAGTCGTGGTCCATCTTCTTCTCCATCTTCAAACCATTTGTGGAGCATCTTCTCTCTGACCTCACAGGTGGAATAATTTTGATTCAGCCACTGCCAGTACAACGCTGGAAAGTCATCAGGAGTTAACCAGTGAAAATTAATTACGGGAATAAAACTTCCGTGAGTTTCTCTTATCATCAGTCTTTAAGTATAATGGATATTTATTAGTCAGCGTAACGGACAACAGGGCTTAAAGGGTGCAGTTTTCTAGCAGTCACCGTGCATATGCTTAATGAGAATTCAAAAGACATAATGAATTAGGATTCCCCTGTTGGGCACTGAGTATTTCTTCATTAAATTCTAATGAACTGGGAAGAGTATCAGGTTTGCTCATGCAGTGTACTTTTCCCCTTTTTTATGGTTATGTTTGGATACATTTAGTTAATCCTCATCATCCTTACGACAAAGAAGTGCCGGAAAAAACTTGTTTGTTAAGACTGGAAGGAATATAAATATGTAAAGACAGAAAAGTCAGCAGCACAAATTAAGTGAAATAAAAGCCAAAGAATTTTTGCTGTACCCGTATCTCCCCAAACAGCTATTTGTTTTTCTCTTCAGAAACGATAGCAATAAGGGTATGGCAAATGGTGATGTGATCTCACTTGATTACCACATTTAGAAAGGAAAGGACTAATTCCTGAAAACAGACTCAGCACGTAGCAGCAGCCTCTCCCCATCCCTAAATGAGAGGCGTCGATGCAGATAAATCCAAATTGCTCATCACAGAACCGATGGCAAGTGTGCAACGCTGCCAAAAACAGCACAGGAAAAACACCCATTTCGTTGAATAACCATGTCAAGCGTGACCATGATGCCACCCGAATAGTGCCCGGGGAACGGGGAGGTGGCTGGGCCGTGCACACCCACACCAGGCAGCTCCAGCTAAATAAACCCCAGGAGCTGTTGTGTTTCTCTGTGTTTGGGCTTTTCTAAAGGGCATCAAGCAGTAGAGAGGAACGGGAGCTCCTGTGGCTTTGGGAACTGCTATCTCTACAGCTGAAGTTACTCTAAGTAATTTCCTATAAGTATGTGCTTATTACAAACAGTAAACAAGCATTAAAAAAGAAGAAAAAAAAAAAAAGAGAGATCTGTGCTGGCATTAAGTCAAAAACTACTCTCAAAAGGGTAACATAAGAGGGTGAGCGGGTTTGAAAGAGGATATTAAAACAGCTGCAATAAACCCACGACTTGTCCACGCTTTTTCCAGAATTATGGCAAAGCAGAAACGAATTTGCAAAGCGTTTGTTGTCCCAACACCCCCACTTCAGGCAAAGCCACTGGTTTCCCCCGGCAGAGCCGGTGCCACTGCCCATGCAGACCCTGGCACTGCAGCACGTCCCCCTCATCGCCGCCTCCCGCGTCGAAATCCGGGGATTATAACGCTTCATCTTCTCGCTGGCTGTTGGCAAGACAAGCAAAGCAATTAGGCTGTTATGGCAATTTTATGGTGCTTATAAAATTCATTAGCAGTCTATTAATTAAATTTTGTCATTAATAATATTATTATTATCTTTTCTTCTAATTCCTCCTCTGCTCAGACTCTATTTGCTGGTCTTTTTTTTTTTTTTTTCCCGCCCCTCCTCTAGCTTTGCTTTTCTTGTTTGCTTCCCAAGGCAGACCCAGCCCAACTCTGCTCTCCAGCCATACGGAGGCCCTGGAGTGGGAGAGCTGGCTTTCCCAGCTCGGCTTGGCTATTCCGGGTGAGCCTGGAAAATTACACTCTGATGGAGCATCGCAGCAGCTGAAAGAGCAGGGCTGATCCAGAGATTGGACAAAGCCCCACTGGGCACAGGCAGGTTTTGCTGGGAGAACCTTTCACCTAAATTGGTGGTTTAGGTCAAGGGACAACTTTTTTTTGGAGACCTGAGATGCCTCTTTGCTTTTTTTGAGGGTGATGCAGATAAAGCCTGGTGATGTGGAACCTTCCCCCAGAGGTGATTTTTGGAGAAGGTTGTCCTTCAGGGGTTAGGAACTGGAGCACTTGCTCTTTATGGGCACCAGCCAGGGGCTGGGTTTTTTGTTTGCTTGTTTGTTTTTTAACTTCACATTGGGAATAATCTCCAAGAGACAGTTTCATAATATTTTAAATGAATTTAAGACCGAAGCGTATTTTATTTGTACACTTGCCAGGATTTTGAAGTCTCCCTCCCAGGCTCCTGTCCTCTTTTAAAAACGTCTCCGGAGACTCCTTTGATGCTCCTAGCATGAGAGATCCCACCACCCCACAACGCAAGAGATTGTCTGAATTGGAAACTTTCCCAGAACAAGTTTGCTGGTTATTTGTGATGAAATACAGCTCAGTCCATAGGGCCTTACCTTTGGTATTTTTCAAATTGTTGTCTCAAACAATGTTAACCAGTACCATGCTTGATGTGTCCCTTTCTCCTGTAAGAGACACCAAAAGACTTTGTTATTGTCCACAAAATTCCTACTGGGGCTCAGCGTGGTTTTGCCTAGTTTGTCCTGAGTTTTCACTGAGTTTTACAGCCCCATGTTTAAGGCTGGACAGTGACATGAACATATTCTGCATGAACATGAACTGCACCCACAGTGATGCACCACGTGGCTCCAGGGCACCTCCTGCCATTTGGGTCCTGCTCTGCACCGGACAGGAGAGGACACAAACTGGGAGGTGAGCAGGACCATCACGGCTAAGGGTGGAGTTACACCAGTGCTGCTTCTCCGCCACCACGCTGGACCATCGGTGAGAGCAACGTCTCTTCTCCCTGGAGCTCGGGCTCACGCCTGTGCTCAGACCACATGAATGCCTGAACCCCTTCATGCCCCCAGTGTGCCCCACGAAACCTCCTGGCAGCAGCAGCCACACCACAGCGTGGGGGGCAGAGGCCACCCTCATTTCTCCGTGCAAGCAGTTTGGAGCGGTGCCCTCTGAGCAACCAGCTCTGCAGGAGCGGGGAGCAACAGCGGGGCTGGGGTGCACGAGCAGCACTGGGGTGCACGATGTAGGGGTGCACCAGCAGTGCTGGGGTGCACGATGTAGGGGTGCATGGTGGTGCTGGGATGCACGATGTAGGAGTGCATCAACAGTGCTGGGGTGCACGATGTAGGAGTGCATCAACAGTGCTGGGGTGCACGATGTAGGGGTGCACAGTGGTGCTGGGATGCACGATGGAGGGGTGCACGGTGGTGCTGGGGTGCATGATGGAGGGGTGCTGGGATGCACGATGTAGGAGTGCATCAACAGTGCTGGGGTGCACGATGTAGGGGTGCACAGTGGAGGGGTGCACGGTGGTGCTGGGATGCACGATGGAGGGGTGCACGGTGGTGCTGGGGTGCACGATGGAGGGGTGCACGGTGGAGGGGTGCACGGTGGTGCTGGGGTGCACGGTGGAGGGGTGCTGGGATGCACGATGTAGGGGTGCACCAGCAGTGCAGGGGTGCACGATGTAGGGGTGCACAGTGGTGCTGGGGTGCACGATGTAGGGGTGCACGGTGGTGCTGGGGTGCACGATGTAGGGGTGCACAGTGGTGCTGGGATGCACGATGGAGGGGTGCACGGTGGTGCTGGGGTGCACGATGGAGGGGTGCTGGGATGCACGATGTAGGGGTGCACCAGCAGTGCTGGGGTGCACGATGTAGGGGTGCACCAGCAGTGCTGGGGTGCACGATGGTGCTGGGGTGCACCATGTAGGGGTGCTGGGGTGCACGATGGAGGGGTGCACAGTGGTGCTGGGGTGCACCATGTAGGGGTGCTGGGGTGCACGATGGAGGGGTGCACAGTGGTGCTGGGGTGCACCATGTAGGGGTGCTGGGATGCACGGCGGTGCTGGGGTGCACGATGGAGGGGTGCACAGTCGTGCTGGGGTGCACGATGGAGGGGTGCACAGTCGTGCTGGGGTGCACGGCGGTGCTGGGTGGCAGCGCGCAGCACCGGTGGAGCATTGCCATCTACAGCACCGCCAGCAGCACTGCACGGCAGCCGGCAGGACCCGCTCCCTCCGCGCGATGCTCCGGTCCCTGATACAGGCAAAAAAAAAAAAAAAAAAAAGATTTAACAGCTTTTTGTTGCAGGGACAGCACACACAAACTCTGAGTCAGGTCCTCAGCTGTATGTAAGATTATTTTAGTTGGTTTTTTTTTTTAAGCTTTATACTTCGCTCGTTGCTCAGAGAAAACTTTGAACAACCTTGGAAGTTTGACTTAGTTTTTATTTATTTGAAGCTAAACAACCAGACGTGTTTGAACACTGCACAGTGCCTCTTGCTATAAATTCAGACCATATTCCTTGGCACTGATTCCTATGGAATGGTATGATCCATTTTCTTTGCTGCTTGCTGAAGTGCTGCGCAGAGCAGCACTGAAACCCGCTGGGATTTTCCCCAGGCTGCAGGAACCTCTGCAATAACTTTCCTGCAAGCCCTGACCACCAAACGAGCCAATTATAAATTTGGTTGGAAGCATATTCCAGGATCTGAGGTGCTACGTGCTCCCTGTGCTGCAGCCATCGCACGGCTGAGACCGATGAACTCAAAGCAGCCTCATATTGTGGCAAAGAAAAAGCAAAAAATCAAACATTAAAAGGTATTAGTCAGCAAAATCTTATTAAAAAATCAACATTTGGACCCTATTATATTATAATTCATTACTGTTGTTGGCAAATTCATCCCTTAACCGCAGTCATTTTAACATCGGGCGTTGTTAACTCCAAAAATCATGTGTCTTTGCAAGTGATGACCTTTCTTTTCTATCAAAGCCTTTATTGTTTCTAATTTACTTTCTTCAGGATTAAAGCTTCGTTGTACTTAAATAACAGACAAAACCCACCCAAAGGTTATTGCCTTCACGTCTGGCTCTGTTAGCTGACCAGTGACGTTTCTACCTATCGCTCACACATATTAGGACTTTACTGCACTACAGAGAAAATAAACAAAACTTTAGGAGAAATAAAAAAATGAAATTTTAGGAGAAATAAAATTTTAGGAGCTCAAACCGAGACGTGGGTTACGTTAACTTTTCGCTACGCTGGTGCAGTTGATCATCAGCCAAAGGCACCGGGGAGTTCATGGAAGGGAACATGTGTCCTGAGGACACCCCAGTGCCACCACCCCGACACCCTGAGCCAGGGACCATCCGAGCCAGGCTGATCTTAAGGGAATGTTCCAGCTGCAATTGCCTGCATCCCTCATTTTGCAATACTGAACCGCACCAAAGGTACTAATACAATCAGCCTTCCCTCTTAGAGTGGAAAAATTAAATTTGCCATTATTATGCCTTGGCACAAATCCTCGTGGAAGAGTTAGCTTCTATTTGCATTAAGCAACTGTATTTCACATTGCATTGGTTAATACCAATGTCTTTAGAGGTCATCAAACTCAACAGTTAAAAAAATTAATCTGAGAATTTACAACGGTTAAATACAGCTAAATAATTAATGATGAGGAAATTGAACTTCCCATTGAGATTGGATTAGGAGCCAATGTGGGACACCACTGCTGTAGAGCCTATTTCCCTGGGGAACCTCCCAGCAAAAATCAGCCTCTTTATTGCTTTCCATATCACTAATAAAATATGAAAGCAGAGAATACAATAAGATTTTCATATCATATTAATAACCTTCAGAACGCAATCAGACTCGCAGCTCGCACTGAGCAATTTGCTAACATAATATAAAATTGTTAATATGATATGAAGGTCACCAAGACAGTATAAAAATTAGTGTAATGACAGCAACCAACCTAGGCCTTTGAGCAACAAGAGCAATTAACTTGCAACTTCGTTTTTTGCAACCCGTACCTCGTACGTATGTGTCAGGCATGGTATCGACAAGAAGCCATGCAGAGTCGTTGGGCCTCATCTCTGCCTGCTTCGAGCTCCCTTTAACTTTGCTGGCTCAAACATGGTGTAGGAGGATGCTCCTCACCCTGGACATCTGCTCGCGTGGTGCCGGGGAGGTAAAGATGTGATGAAAAGGAGGGAGCCAGTGCAGAAGTTGAGATGACAATTTAAAAGATGAAACACAATAAAAGGAGAAGGAAAGAAGAATACAAAGAAAAGCAGAGAGGCACCCTCAAAGCTAGTTAGAAAACCCACAAGCTCAGAAGCAGGTCATGGGCTGACATGCAAGTGTAGAAATCTTGGAGCTTTGGGAACCGTGATGGTAGGAGAAGGCAGCACAGCGTGGAGCCAACAGCCACGGGCTGTGGTGTCCAGACCTTGCTCCAGCATGGCAAAGTGCTGCTAGATCCCAGGCAAGTTCTTCACAACCTTCTAGCTCATATTTCCCCTTCTGCAAAACCAGAAAATTACTTCTAAGAGGTCCTGCCAGGCTGACCAGGTGCCTTGAGTTCCTTGGAGGGACAGCCCTGTAGCGTTGCAAAACAGCTTTCTAAAGGAAGAGATGGACATCTCTAAAAGACTTGCTATGGAGGAAAGGCTAAACATAAGAATATCCAACAAAAAAGTTCTGAACAACTTTAAAATTGAGGATTTTTTAATTAAAAAAACCCAAGCAAACAACAGAACCAAACAACTTCACTTTTAAGGCATTACTCTGAAATAGGGTAACTTTGCTTTTCAACATGTAAGCAACATTGCTGAAGTACTACAGAGCAAGGAGAGCATTAAGCATCTTGAAGCCATTTTTCTGAGGTCGTCTTAAGTAGACTCAGTTGGAAAAGAAACTCTGCCCTTGATTCACTGTGTAGCCTTTAAGACTAAGACCTCTTGTCTCGAGACTGCCCATTTGGCCTCAGATTAAAGGCCACCAGTGCAGAAGCACAAACTCCAGGTGTCTGTCTTCCTGAAATTTCAGCGTTAACATCTGGGCTTTCACTGCCACCACCAGTGAAACAGAGATAGCTGTATCCCAGAGGAACGGCTGGAGAGGGTCAGATCAACGTCCCACTGAACCATGAAACATCCCCTCGTGGGCCCGGGGAGGAATGTAGGAATGGGACAACCACATGAGGCTTTGCCCACACTGGGCTCCTCTTCCAGACCCTCCAAAAGTCCTCTCCTCCCTGGAGCTCATCTAAATTTCAGCACACACAGTATCCTACGATAAGGCCATCTACAGTTTAACAACTTGTTTCTTGTCAAGTCATCTCGTTTCATTAACTTTGGACATTCTGGCTTCATTTGATGCCCCTCATGGCATTGACTCTATGAGGGACCTTGTAAAAAAAAAAATCTTTGGAAATAATTAACTACAGCACTTCAGATTTATCCTTTCCTCAATTAGAATTTTGTCTAATTATACCAGCATCACCATAACAAAGTGAGAATCTGATTGAAATCAGTGGAAAAGCCTCTGTGAAATCTCTTCTGAAGAGCAGGAACAGGTCAGACCAGGGCTTTGTTTCCATCAAGAGAGCTTTTAAACAGGTACTTGAGCATTTTGAATGGCAAATACAGCGGGGAAAAGCGTCTGGGAAGTCACTCTTCAGCTGTACACTGTGCAAGAGGGTATCTCCTCCTGGAGACTCGTTTTACTGTCTGAGCCAAAACCCCTTTATATATATTTTATACAGGAATTGATTGGTGTTTAATTAACCTACACTTTATGCCATAGTCAATCTTTAATTAAATGCATCCTTAAGCATAGAATTTAGAGCGTTACCAGAACGACTCTAAGTGCAGGAAGCATTTTATGTTTTCCTCATAAACCAGAAACCAGGGATGAAGTAAATAGCTGCTCAAAAGGAGGAGGTGCCTCAGTGGAACGCAGAAGCGTTTGCAGGGAGCCAGGAGGGGACACCTGAACGCGTGCCGTTGGATACGGGGATCCATGGAGGGTGAACCTAAAGCAGTAGCAAGGCTTTGAAGGAAGGAGACTCTTTAGCTCCCGTGAGCAGTTTGAAACCTCAAAGCCTAGTGCAGACTTTGGAAAAAAGAGCTCCAGGAAAAAAAAAAAAAAGGTATTACCAAAAACTTTCTAATGTTATCTGCAGTGATGAACTCTAGTATCTCAAGTAGCTAAGTGTTGTCCAAATAAGAACACCCACCAATGAAAAGAAAATCTTCATTATTTTAAAATTTGCAACAAAAGCCACTTTCCATGCAAGCCTGCGTCTGCTTTCTTTGCAAAATTCTGAGCCTTCTTATATAAAAATACTGAACACGACAAAGTTTAGAGTCAACTTACTTTCCATTGCCTTGTAATGCTCATCCTCCTCCGTTTACCTTTCCTCCCTAAATACATGAAGCATAACATTTGCTACAAATGTAAGCATGCACCTACCTGTCCACACCTGTACCTTCCTGAGCACCATCCTGTCCCTCACCGTGGCTCAGTGGCTGTGCAGGAGCTCAGGGGTCGCCCTCCAGCCCCGTCACGTCTTGCTCAGAGCATCATGCCGAGCACCAGCACCGCAGGCAGGAGAAAGCAGCTCAGCCCTTGAAGGCTGGAGAACATCACGTGTAGGGGACAGGCAGGTGCCTGGACCTTCAGGTTGTACCTGCTCAGCATCTTCTTGGCCAGACTGGGAGACTCCTGCACACGACAGTCTCCTCTCGCCACTGACTCCAGTTTCCTTTCAATGTCATAGCAAGAGGACATCCAGACCCTTTGACTCTCTAAGAAGATATGAGGAGTAGCAGCAGTTTGACAGCTCTCAGGATCCCATATCACAAATCTCTCACACTGGTTTTGTTCTCCAAAAGGTCCCATTCTCACTGTGCTGGGAGGAATATCCTTCTCATTGATGACCAGAAGACCGAGCTAGCCTGGGCTGAGAAGCCACCACGTTCCCAAAGGGAAAAGCCACCTCGTGCTGGAGCAGAGCACAGCTCCCTCCTGGAGAGGAGGTGCTGACAAACGAGCAGAAGCCTCGGGGGAAGAGCTCCCACCTCCATCCCTGTGCACGATGGAGAGCGGAGCTGCCGGAGCTTCTCTGTCCCCTCGTCCTCCTTCCCTGCCTGAAATCTGACCTTTCCCTGCAAAACCCTGTTGATCCCTACAGTCAGAGGTTCAAACGATGATGGGCTCAGGTATATTTGTGCACAGACTTCCTACCTCCAATTTTTTTTTTTTTTTTTAAATGTAACAGATTTGTCTACTGTTATTAAGAAGAAAGATACACGTTTGTGAGCAGGATAGCTCCCTTTTCTCCCCAAAACAATGATTCTACAGTTATTATCCATGAATGCCCATGACTGAGTATTTTCACGTGTATAACCTGCTGGCTATCCACGGATAACGAAGCGTGGCAGGCTGCTGCGAGGCTATGGAAGTGGGCAAACTGGGGGGCAGGAGGCTGCGGAGGAGACCCTGTTCCTGGTCGGGGTCCCAACCCCAGCAGCCCTCGGAGCTGCTTCCCCCACCTCCAGGGTCCACAAAGGCTCAACCCTTGTGCTCAACCTTTTGTAGCTGAGGGAGACGCTCGTCCCAGAGCATCCCACCCGACCACAACAGGGCAAGAGCTGTCCAAGGATTAAAGTGATGGGGATGACCTGGAAAATTCATTCAGTGTGTGAAAACAATGGTCATCAATTTTAATAAATTTTGAACAAGTGATCAAATGAATGATTTAGAGATTTGGGCAAGCAGAGAGGGACACAAACAGGATAGAA
The DNA here is from genome assembly GCF_009769465.1 of Tauraco erythrolophus. NCBI lineage: Eukaryota > Metazoa > Chordata > Aves > Musophagiformes > Musophagidae > Tauraco > Tauraco erythrolophus. Next base: position 2,458,012 of record NC_141477.1, read on the forward strand.
AACACAGGAAAAGCCATTATTTAAATCTATGTTGTTAATAAAATTTACAGTTATTCAGATGCAGTCATTTTCCAAATCTGGTTTACTTTTCAGCATGAATGTTGCTCATTGCACTGTACAATGAAAATAAATGATCTAATCTGCTCTGTGATGCAGCGACGGGGTCCAAGGTTTCAGGGATGATTATTTAAATATTTCTCCCCCTACAGCTTTCGTTTTGTGACTATAATCACCTCTAATTTCATCTAAAGAGAAACATTTGCAACTATATCTGGGCTACATATGGCCACCTGATTGAGTGTGACATTAGAAGAAAGGTGGCCACTAGCACATATGTATGTAAGTGTATTTTTTGTGTCTGACCTGCATCAGTTGGGCCAAGTCTATTAGAAGTTGATGCTGTGAAGACCTTGGTGGTGCAGCTGGGAGGCGAGAGGGATGGGGTTGAGGCAGGAGGCAAGCTGGGAGGTTTTGGTCCCATCCAGCTGCTCCCCAGCATGAACAGCCATTCATTCCCCAAGAGGCTCATCAGTTCAATGCACTGCAGTGCTGTGACCAAAAAGAGGTGTTATTTTTTTAAAGGACTTAAAAAAAAATAAAATCCCCAAACAATCAAACAAAACCACAACCTCCCCAAAAACCCAAACCAAAAAAAATACCCCACTCACCAACCTGACCTGCAGAATCATAGACTACAGGTACAAAATCCCATACAATCAGAGAGACCTATTAAGTGTCACAGCCATCACCGGATCAGTCTTGGTAACTAGATGAATACAGGCTCAAAACATCACTTCAAAATAAAGTATCACATATTTTCAGTAAAAGAAAGTACATCTTTTTTTTTTTTTTTCTTTTGACTTTTTTTTTGCCCCATCTGGAACACAAAATAATTTATCACCTTTAATGCCAATAACTCATTCAACCTAAAAGTTGTCCCCCTCTGAGGTGAAGATGGAATAAAACCTGCCCGCAGAACGATGCCGCTGCTGGCGCAGGGCTCCCTGGTCAGCCAGTGCTCACGGGGTCCAACATGAACCATGGCTCACACAGGTGTTAAAGCCCTTTTGCACTTGGAGAATATCTAGGAATTGGCTGGAGTAGATCTCAAAAAAGCCAGAAAAGTGAAGTACGACGTCATAAAAACAATGCTTTCTCATTTAACGACGCAATAACGTTGCATGTGCCAGTTGCTCACAGGGTTGAAGAGATTCCAGAACAACAAGTAACACCAAGAAATAGCTTTCTGTACTCTTTTAAAGAGTTCTTAGCATCCAAAGTTTTTACTTAGGAAATTAAAATTTGCTTTTCATATCAGGTGAAGTAAGAAAATAGGTATGTTCACATAGAATGGTTAGGGCTGGAAGGGATCTTCAAAGGTCATCTAGTCCAACCCCCCTGCAAGGAACAGGGATATCTCCAACTAGATCAGGTTGCTCAGGGCCTCATCCAACCTGGCCTTGCACGTCTCCAGGGATGGAGCATCCACCACCTCTCTGGGCAACCTGTTCCAGTGTTCTACAACTCTCATGGTAAAAAATTTTTTCCTAATATCCAACCTGAATCTACCTCCCTCTATTTTAAAACCATTACCCCTTGTCCTATCACAACAGGCCCTCCTGAACAGCCTCTCCCCATCTTTCCTCTAGGCCCCCTTGAGGTACTGGAAGACCGCTATAAGGTCACCCCGGAGCCTCCTCTTCTCCAGGCTGAACAGCCCCAACTCTTTCAGCCTGTCCTCATAGGAAAGGTGCTCCAGCCCTCTTATCATCTTCGTGGCCCTCCTCTGGACCCTCTCCAACTGGTCCATGTCCTTCTTATGTTGGGGGCTCCAGAACTGTGCTTACAGTTTCAAGAAGTTATCTATAACAGAAAGTAAACAATTTGTACTTACATACAACAATATTACTGTACTTCCCTTACCAAAGGAGGGGAATGGAGACTTCCTTCCCTTTTGCTTATTGAAGGCCAAGACAATGCTAATGGGCTTTGCCCAGGTTTAAAAAAGATTTCCAATATGTTGCTAATTTATAGAAGGAAATGTGAAAAAGTTTTGAGAGAAACCAGATTTGTTTTCTTCCACCCAAGGCTGTGTGCGTATCAGTTAGGAACTCGCTACTATTTCATTAAACTGAAACATGAGAAAGTTTCCAACATAAACCTATTTAAAAAAACCCCAAACAACCTTAAAAAAATCACGTAATACATTAAACCCATAACCTATGATAGTCTGACAAAACATAAAAAAAAAAAAAAAAAATCAGGAACCTGCAGAAAATCTCATCCAGCTTGATGTGTTGGGAAGATGTTGTTCCTACCTCTGTGGATTAGAGCAACTTGACTAACAGACACTCTAGTTTTGGCTCAGTATGTGCCCAATAAGGCAAAATACCAGAAGAAGAAAGATAAAGATTTTGAAAGAAGACATGGTTGAGAGGAACTTGCCAAGACAAGCCTTGCTGGCCTTGAAATCTTCCCTCCCAGATGGCTGCTCTCAGGGAAGAGTTCCCCATGACCCTCAGTGGGTTTCCATACACGATACCCACTTCAGGGTGTTCAGTATTCTAGACTATGAATAACATTGGTCTTAATAAAAGTTGCAAAAAAATTACTATTTTCCTTTATTCTTGTAATTTGCATGCAAGGAAGCAGAAGCGGCTCATTTTTTTCCCATCTACTATGAATTTCAACCTGCTGGCTTTTATGAGGAAAAGATTGTTTTTTCCTCATAAAAGCCAGTCTGATGCTTCTCGTTTGCCCAAGCACTAAGACAGTGTCTTCTGGAGCCACCTGTTCCAGGGACGAGCAAATCCAACCAGGCAGGAGTCTTTGATTAAAACCTTCACTCTGCTCAAATCACACCCGATTTTAAAACAACTTCAAGATGGCTCAAGTAATTTTCTTCCGAACGCTGCCTCACCTAGAGGTCAAACCATGCCAGTTTTGAGTCGTTATTTGCCAACTTACTAATATCGATGTGATGATTAAGGAGGAATTAACATTATGGATCATTTACACGAGTAAATGATGTTCTTGCCTACAAACCCAACCAAGGCAATTTCTAACTAGGCTTAATCATTGATGAAAAAAAAATAATAAAAAAAAAAAATCACATGATCTCACACAGAAAAGAACCTCTTCTATACAGCAGTGCATTTCCTCCATTTTCATACAGATTTTCTTAAAAAGATGTTTCTCAGACACCCCACGGGCAACCGTTCAACGCGTTCCCCGGCTGCAGCCTCGCATACAAATCAAATCAGCCCTCAGTACGCCCGAGCAGACCTGCTTGGTATGCCCAACAGCAGCAGGATTTTAGCACCACGCCAGCCCTAGGATGGATCCAACTAATCCCCACCTCTCCTTCCTTTCTATCGATAAACCACAGATATTTATTAAGGGATAGAAACTCAAAGGTTGACACCAGATCATGATCAAGCAAGACACCTGTCTTCTCACATCGCCCATTCTCCATATTGATGCAATATGGATAAATGAACTTTGTAGGTTAATCTTGTCATATTAACAAAATATTATATTATGGAAGAACTTATTTTTAATGCAGTTTTGACTTTCAGTTGTTCCACGGCTCATGGAAGATTCTCATTCCCTAACTCACAGCATTTAAAGAGCTGCGATGCCCAAGCGCCACGTGCAAAAGGCTGATACAGAAACTGGACAGGATCCCTGGGCAGGATTCCCACCCTCCTGATGACATCATCTGCCGGGGCAGCCGTGTCATATAAGCAAAGCAGATGTCATCCATGGGAAGGGAGTAAGTGCTCACGGATTCCGAGTGGGGAAATGCGCCCGACTGGGAAGAATGCAGCAGTGTTGGAAACAGCCTACGATGTGTGGTTTTGGAATGCTGTCCTGCTTGAAAAGGGAACACAGGGAAAAACCAGGTTTTGGACAAAGCAGTAATTATTGAGTATTGCAAATGACGAGCAGGAATCCTGTTTACTGGAAATATATGCTACACAGTAATGTTAGCCCACAGTTCAATCTATTTTTCTATACGTGCCAAGAATAGGGGAAGGAAGGGGAGATAAGCAAAAAAGTGTAATACCCAGTTTGAGTAACTATCTCTGCAGGAGGAAAAACGACCATTTTTGGACCAGTCTAGGATCACAAGTTGTCAGAAGTAAACTAAGAGCTACTCATGTTTCACACTAACCTCAGAGTTTAACCTGACCAAGATCAAGTGACAACGCTCGTCAGCCGAGATCCTGTCTCCATTAGTGGAGAAAGGCCTTTGGTAGCCTCACGTTTTGGTTCAGTTGGGACCTGGGGACTTCTCTCTGCAGGTTAGTGCATATCACTCCCCAAATGGGAGGCCACCAAACCAAGTTCTCATACAGAGAATTTTTCATGCTGTTTTTCTTCCAGCATTAAAAATCTATTTATGTTACTTCTAGAAAGCTAATTGTATGCAGAGCTCACCTCACCCAAATTAAAAATAAAAAAAGGTACATTTAGTATTTTTCCTTATAATATCACAAAAGCTCAGAGGCCCTAACTGACTTTCATATTTTATTTCAAAGGAAAAAGAAAATCTGTGTGTCCTGGCAGATCCGCACCAAAATCTATCCTCGTTGTAGCTCCATACTGAGGATTTTTCCCTAGTAAATCATCTCAAGTACAACCGTTCCTTTTCAAAGCATTGACAAACATTTCTATGGCTGCTGACTTACAGTGGTGGAAGGTCACCAGCTCAGTTCACACTATTTGGGTCTCTTTTCCGTAGACGAAAGGTCTCACTGAGCAACTCAGCTTGGGGACAATGATCCATGAAGAGACTCATGGCTTTCCTAGAAAATAAAGTCTGTCTAAATCATTTAAGCAGGATAACGCCTTCTTCCTTCGTGGAAAAAAGTGTCTTTCACAGCCTGTCTTATCTTTGTTATGAGAAAAAAAAAAAAAAAAAAGCCTTTCATTCAAGTTGCAGTACAATGATCTCGTCCTACCAGTAGTAGACATTCCCTCTCTCCGAGCCCATGTCTCCTAGCATTGGGTCTCCAGCATGAATAATCGCTCTGCTATCCCTGGCAATGGGCAGAGCACAGGTTTTCTTGACATCTCTACAGCAAAGTCAGACTTTGGCCCAGCTGGCTCCATTCCCTCCTGGCAGGCGGGTGAGCTCGGCTCGGGAAACGGCGCGTCGCAAGGGTGGGCACTGAGCGAGCCGGGATTTGCAGTGCGGTAGGACGCGATCCTACAGCGAGCATTCCTGCCAGGATCCCTCTATTCATCCACAACGAAGCTCGGACAGGGGGCTTCAAAATACCCTCAGCTGCCCGGCGCCTGGGCATCCTCCCTCTGACCTGTGGCCACCTCCAGATGCTGGTGAAGACTCGGTGTGCATAGAATCATAGAATTTCTAGGTTGGAAAAGACCTTAGAGATCATCCAGTCCAACCGTCCCTAATCCCCCATTAAACCATAGATTTCATAGATTTCTAGGTTGGAAAAGACCTTAGAGATCATGCATGGCCCAGGCTCGCTGGCTGTCACTCTCGCTGGGGTTGTGTCCATCTCTTCTTCAATCCCTAAAATTCTCTTGTGAGTTCAGCTTTATGTCGCTCCTTCAAGATTAGCTAGAAAAAGAAGGTTTGGGTTTGGGTTTTTTTTTTGGCAGAGCTGATAAAAGGAGGAGGAAAATAGTTGGTTAGTTAAAGATAAAAAGTAATAATATTAATAACAACAAAAATTTAGGTCAGTTGTAATGGGTTCACATAATTCCTGATACACTAACACCACAATCCAGACAGAAAGGTTCATGCTTCTAAAACATCAGGTAATGCAACAGCAGAGAGGGACATGCAGGATGCTTGGTATTTCCACATTTGAAATCTTTGAACTGAAGAGAATTTCTATATAAACGACAGAAACTCAGCCCTTGCCATAGCAAAAGCTACTGAATTCAACATCATCTTCACGACTGATCATCCCTCTGGCCTTAAAGCACATCATATACAAGTAGCAGAGCATCGAGGCACTGAAAAAAAGAAGAGCTTTTTCCCAGTAAGCCAGTGACCTGTGTGCCATCACTGCCAGCTTCAGGACAGGCTGTTTTTCAGGGCCAGATATCAACAAACCAAAAACTTGCTGCCTGCCTAAAACAAACCTCCCATGTGAGCATCTGTGTCTGCTCATGTTCTCAGTCTCTACAATATACTCAGTTATTTGCTTTGTTTTCATGATATTTAGGATTAAGTTATTACATTTGCAGATATTTCCCCATAGACGTTTTTCTTAAATAGCTTATGTTGAAACAGTAATAATCCTTCGGATGGTCCGGCTGATTGTTCGCCTTATTTCTTTTCACTAGGGTAGGTCTGTAAATTAGATCTCTCTTCTCCCAAGTTTTCTTGGATGAATGGTTTCATTAATAAGAAAAGAAACAGAAATCGATTCAAGCATTCAAAAGGCTCAGAAGAAAAATAATTTCAAAAGTAAAAAGAATTTAGGAAATTTCAAAGCCCAGAGGGAAAAAAAAAAAGAAGACTTTTTCTCTCTTCCATAAATCCTATCTTAAAAAAACAAGGGGAAAGATACAACAGGTTAAAGAAACGCAAAATTTCACAGGTAGATATACTGATTTTCTAGTGCTTCTTTCCTGATGATGTCTTTTTACTTTTCCTCTAAGGTAACTGTATCCTCTAAGCCATGAAAAAGTTTTGTTTGATATCTTATTTTAAATTTCCCTTTTCTAGCTTCATCCAAGCACTAAATCACACACAGCTTTTTATCTTTGCACCTCAAATAATACACACTCACCTTTGGAAAAGGGTTCGCAGGGACACCTTCGGCAGACCTCTAGCCTTGTTAAGCATCAACACTTCTGGTTCTCCAAGGTTTTGTGTCTTCTGCTGAAGAGGAACAGTGGCTGTGAGGTGTGAACCCAACTCCTGCTAAGAAGTAACTCCTTGTAGAAGAGATGTTGGGATGTACATGCACACATAAGAAAGGAAAACTCGAAAGGAATTTTTGTTTTATCGATCCCATCGATGATCAGGACATTCCTACAACAAGATCTGCAAGCAAACACTTTTGCTGAATAATCTACAAAGTGTCACTGGCAGCAAATCATCCTATTCTTAGCTCCCTGTAATTTGTAAGGACACTCGAAGGCATGTGCTGGGGCATAAATCATTTACAGTACACAATTGATTCACGTGAAATTTAAGTGAGTTCACTCTGAACTCCAAACAATTGCCAGTGTGGAGATTTTATAAAATGCCTCTTCCCTTGGGAAGGAAGCATCTAAATCAAGCTTGGTTTCAAGCCACAAAAATTAATGATAGGTATTCTCATCTCAATGTGCAGGAAGCTGCGCACATAAATCCCCACGTCAAGAGGAGGCTCATATAATTTTCAGCATTGCACAAGCCCTAGACTCAAAATTCAAATTAAAAGCTCACCTAAACTATGAAAACCTCTTCATTCTCACAACTATTTTTCTTCACTTAAAAAACCCCAAACGCATTAAAATGGTCAGAAAGATACGGGCTCATAAAATCAAGTATCCTTGATGCTGTACTATTCCAGGAAAAGTTTACTTACACCAATTTTAAATATTGAAGCTGTGGTTGAGAGCGAGGTTGTATCCACTCGTGTGTCACCGCCGTGTCTCAAGGACATGACGAATGTGCTGGGGACTCATGGAAGAAAACAGTGCTGGAAAAATCCAACGTGGCAGGGTGATGGAGCGTTTCCCAAAAGCGAGGAAACCCCGAAAGGCAACGCAGGATGAACGTGGGCGCACAAACTGAGCTGTCCTCAGCTGGAGAAGGAAGCAGGTGTCTTCTCCCAGGTTACAGCTTCCTCCAGACCGGGAATCACCAACACAAAGAGCAGCTGCACAACACGAAGCCTCCTCCCTGTTGGGGCTGTACCTTGGGCATCACTATCATAGATTAAACAGAACAGGGTTTGAGCAGGAGAGAGCAAGAGCTTAGCTGATGTTTAGCTAAAAACGTCATTTTAAGTCAACAATGTATGTTTAAGGGTTGTTATTATTTATTTACAACATTACTCGTCCGTTATGGTCGTTACCGATACATGACTTGCCACTAGTTTAGGAGCGAACAATTTTTTCCTCATGGACTTTAAAAGCTACAAGAAAATGTTCATTATGTAAATATGTCTAGACCTGAGTGCCGTGTGGAAGTTGAAACTACTTTTTTCTATGCTTGTCTCTATCTTCTGTCTAATTTTCAGATGTTGGAATTTTTCACTTCACACGACAGCGAGGGATGAATTTTTCTCTGGCGTTTCCAAAGCTGAGCCGCCCAGGGACGAAGCCTCGATCAAAACCCTCAGAGTTACACGTCTGTAAAGTTACCACGAGTATTTAAAAGTGTCACTGTGCTTCTCCGATTTAAAATCAAGCTCAAAACACGAGGGTGTCCCAGGACAGCGGAGAAAGGAGTAGGTCCTCATACCCTGCACAAACAGAGGAGGTTGTTGGCCAATATGAGCAGCCTGGGGATGTTTAGTAACAACAAACAAATTATCTGCCAGAACCAGGATTCATCCTGAGCTCCCAGACAGTTTTCAGTTTCACTGCTAGCATCATTTTACTGACTCTTCATTCGACAACACTGACCCGGGGCAGCGTGCAGGGGATGCAGGAGATGCTCGTGGTGAAGCAGGGCACAGCACCAGGAGCTGGTGCCTCCCCACAGCGAAGGGAAAACCGTTTGTGATTTAGTACATTAATCGAAACTTCATTTGATCCACTTTGTATTTTCTTTCTCTTCACTTTCCAACAATTTAGGGCAATTTTTTAAATTAAATACAAAGGCCTTTCCACGTTTCAGAAAATTAATCACTTTTGGCATTTATTAGTTATTCATTTCCGCTTAAAACATGTTTTATAATTCATTAAAGTACCTCAAAAATTAAATTCTTAACAGCCCTAGGCCCAAAATATGTTTAAGTAAGAAAATTAAGCACAGTAATAAATAGCGAAGAATTCTGAAATATTAATTTGGCCTGTAGCATTTCAAATGTTTATTTGCAATAATTAATTTGAAACCAAGTTTACATTGTCAGGAGTTTGCTAGGAACTTTCAGTTACATTACTAATTTCCTTGATAATATGCCCTTCTGGTGGCATATTCCATCACTGACAACCATCGCCAGTGCGTTTAAATTAATTCTTTCAGCTGTTCTCCAGTTTGATCATTTTCTACAAGGCACAGAAAATTAGCAAGACCGCTAAAGGATACGTTCCTGGTTTGGTGCCGGGGGAACTAACGAACCAAAGCTGATTATTAACACCAGGTACATTCTCTGCTCCCCCATCCACGCCACGGAGCCCGATAAAACCACGTATTTTAAGACTGGCACAAGTGATGACATACGTGGTGTTAAAAGTAGATGCATGTGCCCCACACAGAGGCAGCCTCTGGTATAAATAAGTATAAATTAAGATATAAGAAGTGCTGTACACCTAAGAGAGGTCTTAGCTCATGAGTTATTACAGTTCCTCCCCCCGCCAGCCCTTACAGGACACGGTGACACAGGGCAGTGGTGTCTCTCCATCGCCCTTCAGCAAACCCCATAATGTGCTTTTTTCACTTGGCAAGGCAAGCTCTCAAATATTTTTATTCCTAAAGTGTTGTCTTACTAGTAGGATTTAATGAGAGCCTTTCTGTTGTAGAATTTACTCCGGATGACAAACCCTGGAGTATCCTAGTGTACTAAATTGCAATAAATTCCCTACTTGAAAAAGTAAATGTGTACACAGTCGTATTTACAAGCATACAGGTATTTAAGTCACTTTTGCTGAAGCAGAGTTCAATAGTTTTGAAAGATCACAAAAAAACCATACACCTGATCTCTATTTTGATCTCAAAATACCTCTGTTTATCTCAGAAATCTGTATTTTGAGGGTTTTGCTCTAAATGGGAAGTTTCCAACTTTGCCTCTTGCTGCTGCTGCCAGATGAGAAGTTTCTGCGCTTGGCTGCACCCATTTTGCCTGCCAAGGAAGAGCAGACGGAGCGTTAGAAGCAGCAAGATCCACATCCAGGTATTGTCCAAACTTTTCGACGCCAGGTGTCGGTGCGGGTCCCGCACCCCGCTGGGCGCTGCTCCCACCCTGGCCCCGCCACGCTCCATCCTTCCGCTCCCCCTCCCCTACGGGCGCTAATACCGGGCAAACCCCGCCGGGGGGGCTGCGAATCGCCTTCCTGGAGCTGCTCAGCAGTTGGTCCCCGAGGGGATTCCCAGCTCCGCAGCCAAGATCGGCAGAATCGCCCTTCGCCAGTTGGGAAGAGGCCGCTTCGGAACATGGTTCTGGGATACCAGCAGCGAGGCGACCCCACAACGCGGAGTACAGCAGGTTGCGCAGCCGCAGGTGAAAAAAAAAAAAAATAAAAAAAAATAATATTTTTTTGCTGCGCATGGCTTAGCCGCGGCGGGCCCCTGCACGGTTTCGTACCGGATGAGGACGCTGCACGGGGGGGTCGCAGCAGCCCCCTCCCGCCGGCGGGGCCGGAGCGGGGCCGGAGCGGGGCGCTGCCTCCATCTCCCGGAGAGCGCGGGGAGCGCAGGCGGCGGGGCCGGAGCGGGGCGGGCGGCGGCCGCTGGGACCGAAGCGCCGCTTGCACCGAAGCCAGGAGCCAGCCCGGCCCCGCGGGTGCCCCCGCCGGGCAGGTTCCAGGCGAGGAAAACCGCGTTAAAGCCCACGGAAGCCCCGCGCAGGCGCTGCGAGGGGTGGGGGGCAAGAGGAACCTGCCCCCGAGGCTGCTGTACCCCACCGGTACCGGTTTTTCCAGAGAGCAACGAGAGAGCACCAGGTTGCCCAAAGCCTCATCCAACCTGGCCTGGAACACTTCCAGGGATGGGGCATCTACAGCTTCTCTGGGCAGCCTGTTCCAGTGCCTCACCACCCTCTGAGTGAAGAATTTCTTCCTTAGATCCAATCTAAATCTCCCCTCTTTCAGTTTAAATCCATTGCCCCTTGTCCTGTCACTACTCGCCCTTGGAAAAAGCCCCTCTCCAGCTTTCCTGTAGCCCCCTTTAGGTACTGGAAGGCTGCAATAAGATCATGCCAGAGCCTTCTCTTCTCCAGGCTGAACAATGCCAACTCTCTCAGCCTGTCTCCATAGCAGAGGTGCTCCAGCCCTCGCATCATCTTTCGTGGCCTCCTCTGGACTCACTCCAGTAGCTCCATGTCCTTAACCCCTGCCAGAGCAGGACCACCTAGCTCAGATCACAAAGAAGAGAAAGACAACCCAGCACCTGCTTCTACCACCTCCCCACACCACCAACGTTCAGCTGAACTGCAACGACCTCCAAACTCACCTTCAGGTGTTCAGCACATCCAGCTGCCAGTCAGCAATGCAGTGCCCGTGCTCCTCAAACACCATTAAACCCCCCTTCAAAGGCCTTCAGAAGTAAAAGCAAACACAAACCCCTCAAATTAAGAGGAACGTAGCCCTTGTAGCTGTGAATCCCAGCCATCCCAGCAGAAACCAGGACACAAACTTTGATGTCGACAGCCACGAGAGCCAAAAACATACTGGTTCAGGAGAAAAGCGATTTGTGCTATTGGGACATTAAACCCTATTGCTTAAACACTGAGGGCTCCACATGGTGAAACCTTTGGCAAAAGAGTTTTCTAGTGTCTTTCAAGCAGCATACATGAAGCCCCAGCCTTTTTCTTTAGGAGAAATTCCCCAGAAGTTCTGTTGTTAAATAAAAACTGAAATACATACAGTTAATTCTGTATTTTGGCCAGCAGTCACAGGCTTCCTGCTGCACACTAGTGCTAGGGCAGAGATGCATTTGAAGAGGAGGATGGTGTGGCAGCAGCAGACACACTGCTCCACCGCAGCCCTACTAAAGGGGACATCCCAGTGAGTAGTAAACCACCACCTTCACTTCACAAAGACAAGGAATGGTCTGAAAAGGGAGCTCTTCATTCAGGATTTCTGCTACAACCAGTGCATCATCTAACCTTGCTCTCAGTCCTTACCTCCTGCTCTCCATCCTCGAGGTTCATCACTGAACAGGTTCTGCTCAAGGAGGAGCACAGTCCAGTCTCCTCAATGTCCCAGTTCCTCGGTGTCCAGCATGGCCATACATCATCGTCTCTATTGATGATGTCAACTTGATCTGGAAACTTGCCTCCTATATGGCTTTAGTCATCTGGATCTTCCCAGCTGAAGGCACAGCGTTTGCTCTCCATGTGCAGGAGGAAACGCCAGGACCACCACCACCGCTCTGCCAAGCCCGACCCCTGCACCCCCTGGCACAGGAGCCCCCCAGCACACTGCAGGTTGGCACTGCCAGGCAGGGGAACAGCTCTCTGCCACAAACAGCCTGGTCCTCGTTTAGTTCCTATTTTTTCTTTCCTATTTCAGTTACCAATTTATTAATGAAACCATAAAAAAAAAAAACCTAAACCCTAAAAAGCCTCATGTGTGAAAACCTCATCCAGGAGACGGGCTTCCTTTAGGCGATTGTGGAAAAATCCTTTCTGTGTCTTTGGGCTGCGAGGGTAACCGAAAGCCGAGGCATCTGTTGGAATGCAAACATCAACACGAGTTACCAAACACCTTCCAAGTATTGCCAGTTCAACATCACTGCTGTGGTACCAAAACCTCCTATTCTCGTCCCGTGACGGGGATCCTTAGCTGCACGCTGAGCTGTTCCATCACCTGGCAGTGAGGTCATCAACCACCACCTGGCAGTGAGGTCATCAACCACGTTTGGCTTCACAGTAACCGTTCACATATAAGATGGAAAAGCTCAATAATCTGCAGGAATTTAGCAGCTCCAACCCAAAGATGGAGCGGTGTGAGGACGGTGTAGAGCTCCCCACATCTCCCATGGCAGATCCCGACACACAGGCTTAGCTCTGACCAGGTGCAGTCACTGGTTTTAATGGGGTAATTCTCATTCGGAATGCAAGTACCTGTGTTTTCAAAAGGAGCAGGTCTTTGCAGGAAAATTATTTCCTCTTAGTACATTAAAGTCAAATCTGGACACCTGAAAAACATACAGAAGGCAGATCATCCCACCCTGAAGTAATACATCAATCCTATCAGTGAATGTATGTTTTATTGAAAGTGTGGCATGAAACACTTGATTGTGAGTATAAATTGATAAACAGCTCTTGATGTAGGTGAGATTTTTGGCAAGGTTTACCAAATAATGCAATTGACAGTACATTTAATTTAGGAATGTTTGCTCATTGGTTCTTGTACCAATTTAAAAAAAAAGAAAAAAAGGAGTTGGTGAACTTCCAAATCATAAATGATGGAGTTTTGTCAATTATAAAATATTATGAATTTGCAACCTTTTTATTCTAGTACTCAAGGAAGTGCCAGCTATTTAAAACTGTACCTTTATCATTATTCACAAAGTTTAACAAAAATAAATACAATTTTGAGGTCGTCTTTGGCATGTCGTAATTCAAGGCAATAGTATCTTTTAGCAGCACAGTGCAAAGAAAAACAACATACCATACAATGCACTACTAGATTCAGCCTTACAAGGAGAAGAGAACGTAGTACAATGCAAACTTTAATGTCAATATATACAGAGCTTTAAAGAAAACATTTGTTTTTGTTTTTGTTTTTTTTTTTTTTTAAAATTAAATGAAATAAATACAATATGATACAAAATCCACAATATGCTTAGAGAAAGAAATGACGAGTTACAATATCCGATAACGGGGACCTTTTGTATAGTTTCATCTTTGAAGTACCTCAGAGAGCATGTAATTCATTGCACACTGTTTTCAATTAATGCCCTTTCGTAGACTGAGATTTGTAGCCAGCCACGTGCCAGAAGAGTTTTAGCTCTAACCAGAGTATCAGTGCAAGACGCCAAAGTGCTTGGGATATTACGGCAACGCGATTCCTGCCCAAACGCTGCTCGTGAGCCTAATGCAAACCCACACAAAACAGGAACACTTTGTCCTGCAGAGGAGATCCACCTCGAGCACCTTTCCGGCTCTCACTTTCAAAATACAAACCTGAAAGAGGATTCGATGTCATTCGGACTCACTATTGGTAATAAGCTATTGCCCAAATTTTAATAATTAAGAGACAAAAATCAATTAAATATCTTTTAAAGCTTTCAAAGAAAGTTTGCTTTCACTACATTGGAAAAGTCCCAAGAAGACCAGCCACTGATTACTTTGAGGGGGGACTTCTAATTACATAAATTATTACAATACCCAAGTCAGCTTTAGCTATACACTAAGGGTGGGTCTTTTTTTTTTTTTTTTTAATATTGGATTCATTCTTCTATTCCCGAAGGAAAACGTAGGCTTCTCAACAAGAACATTATTTGGGAGAGTGAATGTTTAAAAACTACACTGAAATAGGGACAAACAGCATGAGAAGGTACTGAACTAAGCAGGTGTTAATGCTGACGGATGGTACGGGGTGAACGACAGCACAGGTAGCTTCCAGCCCTAACCATTCCAGGATTCTGGGATTCTAATAAACTTTCAAGGAGCAACTGGATTACCTAAGGACTCTATTATCACAGGTTCAGAAGCCTTCTGAAAACTTCGAGGAAAAAACTTGCAGGAAGAAAAGCCTGCTCCTCCTGTCCAAAACACAAATATTTGCAACATTTTAATTCTGGGTAGGACTGAAAAACTTAAGTGCTACAGAAGTACATAAACCTCCACGTTTGCACTGATGTTTTAGCCTAATTTCAGCGATACAAATCGGGACATTTACTACAGTATTGCATAATTCATTTAACTCCATTCTTACAAGCTGTCTCAACTTTTTAATTGTAACATTGGAGGGCAGAGAGCAGAACACTGGATGCAGCAGCCTGTCACTGCAAACGACCAGTTTATATTACAAGTAACTTCCAATTGTTGAAGTTTGCTAGAGGTAATTTTAACTACTGGACATATGAAGATTAACTTTGGAAAAATCAGTTAACACATGGAAGACAATCAACTGGACAGTACACTTCAACCACCTACTCCTCAGGCTCTTCATGTGGTTAAAGAGAGTTTACTAGCTTCAAGCAGAATGGGGAAAAAAAAAAAAACCAACAGCCACCAACCAAAAAAACCCGACACAAGATTCTCACAATGGCATTGAGACTACACAAGCCACAAAAGAGTGGCTTGCATGAATCCACCCATGGCAACGCTCTGGGGTATGGGCACTCCTTGTCGTGCACCACTGGCTGATACTGATGCAGAGTTTTTGGATAACAGGAATACAACAGAGTTCCTCACTTTTGATCAAAAGGATAACCCAAGACAGCAACTGTGATACCCAAGGGATGAACGAAAAGCAAAACACGTCAGGATCCTGCTCCAGCTACAGCTGATGTCTGTGGGAATCTACTCTCTTCAGTGAGAACCGCACTTAAGAACTAGCACTGATCTATAACTGCCATTACCAAACATCAGATTAGAAGCTATTTTGCTTGCTGGCAGTAACACAAGCCACATCCAAAGAATTAGATCATTTAAGATATTCATTAGTTCTCTGGAAATTCCTCTAAATATGTAACATGTATATCTATTTCTTTGTAATTATAAGCCTTCATAAAAATTTCACTCTTTAAAAAAAAAAAATCAGATAAAATCGTAACTAGTTGGTAATCTTGAATGGTGCAAAGACCATATGAAAGTGAAATAACTTACACTAACCTTTCACTCCAGCCAACATCAAGTTCAAGTAAGTGTTCTTCCATTTCAAACATTTAAATCACCACTCAAGAGCAGACCATTCTGCTGCTTAAAATAATCGCTTAATTGATCAAAACCTAACTTTGAAAAAAAGCTGAGAAGTATGCAAGAAATTCCAAAAGAAATATCACGAAGACAATGATCATTAAATGCTATATGAGTAAACTGCAACTGAACTCTTTTGTATCCCTGTATATCCAAAATGTTTCAAAGATTGATATGTTGAAATATTCATAGCAAGGGAACTTTTCCCCGAAATTAAGGGTCAAAGTTGGCATACCAGGGTACACTGGCCTGTCAGATACAACAAAGGTGTTTGTCCATATGTTTTCCTTGGGAGAAGACAACTTTGTAATGTTGCAGTCACTGAAACTTTGCTTTTACCTCAGGAGTACCACTTGCACTAAAGGCTAGTAATGACAGAAAACCAGCAGGGATAACTTTATAGAAGATGTTTTAAATTCTTTGCTAAGGATCAGAATATCCATCTTGTTAGTGTACTTTTCCCTCTTACCACCTTTGTTTTGCACATCGAGAAGAACTTAAGTACCTTCAGCTGCTTTTGTGCAAAATGCTTTTAAGGTGCTTATAACGTGGTGCTTCTAAGCAAGCTAAAAGAAAATACCAATACAAACACTGTTGAATGATTCATGAATAAAGCCATTAAAGACCAGCTGCTACCTTACAGGAAAGCTGAAGACAATTCAAGTTTGACATTTTCGTTGTGTTCCGTGCCTCGCATTACCCTCCATCGCCAGCATAGTTTTTCTACTAGTACATTTCAACATTTCAACCCACACTATACCTTGACCTCGGGCTAAGGTGGCTTTGTTTCCACCACTGTTTTTTTTCTATTATTAAAGTGAATTCAAATTCTTCTGGCAGTTATTTGTAAATTTAAAAAAAAAATTATACCAACAGACTGTCGACAAGAGGTTTACAGGCATTCTGTAAAGGCAAAGGTCTTCAGTAATGAAAAGAAGGATGAGCCAGCTGCGTAAGGGGCAGAATTTGTACCAAACAACAAGCTTTCCAGGAAGCAGTCGTGTTCTTTCATAAGCTTTCAAGCATTTCAAACAGGCACCTCAAAACTAGGCACAAATGGCCCCTAAAGCTTCCAACATCTATCAAACACTCAAGAAATTTAGTATGGGGTATGTTCTGCATGATACGAATCGCACACCTATGTTTGCTATATTCATTAAGTCTCAAGTCTACATATACTCATACCTAACTATTTGGCCAGATAATTTCCATCTTCCCCCACCACAAAAGAAAGCAGCTTATCTAACAGTACTTTCAATGCCACCAAGTACTTCACAGGTATAAACAAAAACCAGCCAGCACCCGCTGCCTTGTAAGAGCTGAGTTACCACCACTACTCTCAGCAGTTGGGACACAAGCCTCCTGCGAGCTGATCTTCCTGTCTCAAAACACCAAGTTGTGCCATCACAGCTGTCCTGTAACTGGTTACTGAAGGTATCCGAAACAGAAAATTCAATGATGGCAAATTAGTCAACTACATTTGATTTTGGGTCACTTGGATTCTCTAACTGTTCACGGTCTAACTGCTGGTCACCAATATACTTAATATTTAAAATGCGTACCATCCTACTGTGACAGTACTGTTGCACAGTAGTGTCTACAAATTTTAAAAATATTTTTAAGCTCATCATCTCTGAAAGCATTAGTTACCAGTCTATGAGCAGTTAGCACTGGCTTTGAATAAGAAAACCCCAAGATAATTCTGGCCCTGAAATTAATTTCCTCTCCATCACAGCATTTAGAAGCAGCTGAAGTCCTAACACCAAGACAGAGAGGGCAAGCGAGTGCTGGCGACAGGATACTGTCAGTAACTTGTCCGTAACTGTGAAATTCCTTGGTCAGAATTCCCTTGCCTGGGCACACTGCAAGGCTTATTTATTTTCCCACACTACCCCTACAGTTAGGCAAATAGAATTTTCGCATTTATGTTCTGTATTATTTGTACATGCGGCAAGAGATTCGGATAGAAGCAACGTTCTATAAAAATCAAATAAATAAAAACTAAAATCCACACGCCAAGTTTGTCATAATAAAGTGTCAGTTTGTCTTACAGGCCAATATTGGGTATGTTCAGTGGGAACGACTGCTGAGGAAACAGTAACAAAGTCATTGTACAAATGGGTAGACACTATAAATAACAGAAATTATTGGACTGCATGATGTTGCCTTAAGTGGTACCAATGTTAGATCCTTAATTCTGACAGTTTATACACATACTTACTTTCTCCACCTCAATGCAGGACACACCACCATTTGTGGTAACAACTAAAAATGTTCATTTTCTTGTAAGAGGTTTGTTTAGCAGCATTTCTTTTGGGTCACAAGTGATCAAATTAAGTTTATAGGCAAAGTGGAGAATCTTACACACCCCTTTTGTTTGTATTTTCACATAAACTTATCAGTTACTGGCACCATGCAAACACAGACCTTCCAAATTAACACTAATGCATTTAACACTGGCACAATACATTAGTCAGCTTTTAAAAATAGTAATGAACAAGTTAAATGAATTGAGTTGAATGACTTAAGTGCCCAATTACAAAATTAAGAATTTGTCCTTCACAGCAGGGTCTAAAGGTGTGAAGAAAAGAAAACTTACACTGACACTTTATGTACAACTTGGTCATTGGCAACGGTCCCCTAAACCATTATTATTTTTTTAAAACGAACCCAGCAAAACTATACAGAACGTGAAATAATATTTGCAACAGATCTCTTGAAGGACAGTGTAGAGAAATTCATTATGGTGTACCTGGTGTTTAAATTAATTTAACAGATACGGCCTGTAAAACAACACAGTATGAAGAACCTGTGGATTTTTTTTTTTTTCTTTTTAAAAAAAGGACTTTTACAGAATTCAAGTAGTGTAGCAGGAAACCATAGATGCCTTTTGATCACAGGTCAGGCAGAAAGAGAGCCACTTATTGGATTTTCCCCTTGCTGCTGTTTGCTAAGGTGTCCCAGTGGATCTATAAGTCTGTTGATGTTAGCTTTTTCATGCTCCGTCGCTGAGCTAAACTTGAGGCTGCAACAGGCTCTAACACTGGCTGAAATGTCTTGTGATTCAGCGCAGAATATGTAGCAGCCATGGCTCCCTGGAGAACAACAAAACACATAAAAGGTTGTAAAGGTCATCTTTATCAGAAAGTAAAGCAATTGAATGTTAAATTCTTAATTAACGCTATAAAAAAAGCCACACAGGACTTATGGCAGGTCATGCACATTTGCTAAACTTTGTTTTGAAAAAACCCACTATTTATTGCTGAATCCTTCAAGTTTCTAAGCACAGGTATCTGACATTTCTTTTTCTTTCCTGTGCATTTCTTTTACATACCTTAGATTTAGCAGTAACATTTTAATGTGGATCAGAATTAGTATCTTCCAAGAAACATGAGCATCAATTTATCAAACAGCCACTTATGTGGATATTCGGGTTCCGACTTAGGAACACAACACAATTTTAAGAGTGGCTATCACAGGTTCTTGTTTTCGAATCCAACAAAATTAATGAAGTCAAATTAAAAGCTGTCCATGTACAGCAGAATGTTTTTGCGTCACAAGTCAGAAACACAGCCACAGAACCAACAGATAAAATACCAGTGGAAAAACTACAGTGCAGTTAGGGGAGCAGAATATGAACCAGTCATAGAAACAAATTCCAAGAGATTTCTTGACTAATGCCAGGAGACCTGTGGAAGGCTCAGTCTCAGCTAACTGTCTTATCAGGTTCCTACATGGCCAAAGCTACCGTGATCTTTGAAAATAAAAACACCCAGAAAAATCTATTCCTTTACACACAGGTTAAAAAAAAAAACTAGTTTACCAATAATGTTTGCTTATGTAAGTGAAATATGTAAGTACTAGGGAAAACAAAAGAAAGTTGATTTCTTTTCTAAAGAAAGAAAACGAGCTCTGCCTGTAGCTCTAAAAGTGACCTGATTCACTGCACATCCAGCAGCTCCAGCAACATTCAGCCCTCAGGTTGTTTTACCTTTACTAGATGTGGTGCATCCTGCCTGTTCAGTTGATAGTGTGGCAACTGGTCCCTGCAGGCTATCCACGAATGTTTTAACACTTGCTCTGCTGTATACCGCTGATGTGGATCGACATGAAGCATATGTGATAACAAGTCCTAGATAAAAAAGAAAACCACACGTATTATTCAGTTAAAATAATCTTACACGGACTTTAAGGCAGTAGTTACAGCAGCAATGAAAAAAGTACCCTGTGTGGGACGGATTAACACAATGCAAACACACACACAGAAAAATCAGCAGATAAATTGGATCATTCTGTGCCCTGACACCGCAGAAGTCTGAAAACAATGCCTTGTACTATTTAATCAGTTTAACAGAGCAAGCCTTTATTGTAAAGAAACTTACTGTTGTTTGTGTGTTTCAAATTTCAGTTAGTTTATTACTAATATAGTCTTTAAAATACTAGAAATCCTATTAAAATTTAGCAGACATTTAACGGAAGAAAGCTGTTATTTGCAAAGATCTCTCCTCATTTGCACTACACATTTTGGGGTCTGCTGACTACATATTCCAATTGAATTCACATACAGTGATACGCTACCAAAGAGTTTTTCCTACAAGGGGCTACAGAAAGGGAAAAGCCAACAGAAATGGGCACTTGTTTTTGCCTGTTTAGAAGCATTAGCAATAAGCTACTAATTACAACCTTGGTCAAAAGAAGAGCTGGGTGGGAAGGGCACAGAACAGAGACAGGAATAGCTTGAAAGAAAACAAAATATGAACAAGCTGACAGAATGTTCCCTTTGTTTTCGGTACAAAATGTTAAGCGTTCTTAAATATACAGAAGTGAATTAGTTGTGCTAAGACAGCATCAGCCAACAAGTATTCTGAATCACTCCTACTGAAATGAACAAACAGTGCAGTTCCAAAGGATCAGGAAAAGATTTAATATTAATGCCAAGCTTTATAAAAGGTAACAGTGGTGACTAAGATACCTACAGACCAGGCCAACAGCAAACCCAGAACACGCACACAGCAACTGATGAGAGCTGCAGTCTTTAAATCAAAAGGACAGCCACATAATCAAGCTCATCAAGATTTCTGGCAAGATACCCAGATATATTTGGTTGTTCAAGTACTAGTTTAATTGCTGTAAGTACTAACAAAGACAAAAGACATGACTACCTCAGTGTTGAACAACATGTAAAAAAGAAACGCACTACAAAAAAATTAACCTTTTAATGCCAGACTAGTTAGCAAGTAGAACTAACAGCTAATTGTAAAAAGTCGCCCTTCCATTTAAAGAATCCCACAAACACCTGATTTTGGTCCAATAAAAATAAGGAATAAAAAAATACTGACGATTAGAAATGCCTATATTGGGAGTTATCTTATTTAAAGTGACCTGGGGGAAACACCTGAGCGCACTCTTGCCAAGTCTGCGGTGGGGCACCAAACTGGAGGTGTGGGGAGAAGAGCTGATGAGTTCAAGGGCAGGGCAGGCATCCAAAGGGACCTCGGCAGGATGGAGTAATGGGCTAACCAGAGCCACGTAGAATTCAGCAAGGACAAATGCTAAGTCCTGCACTTGGAAAGGAAGAACTTGTCACCAAGGTACAGAATAGGGACCAACTGGCTTGCTGAGAAGGACCAGGAAGTCATCTGAACCTGACCTACCAGTGTGACCTGGCATCCAAGAAGGCTGACAGCACCCTGGGCCAAAGCGCAGCGAGTAGTCTGAGGGAGGTAATCGCATTCCTTTAGTCAGCACGGCCAAAGGAATGGAGACAGAGGACAAAAGTAGAACATGAGATGTTCTGGCTTGAAATTAGGAGAAGCTTCCTCCTCATTACTGCAGTCCAGCTGTGGAAAAGGCTGCCCAAGCAAGCTCTTCAGTCTCCACCCCTGGAGGTTTCCAAAATCAGATGGAACAAGGCCCTGAGCTACCTGGTCAGATCTCACAGCTCGCCCTGCTTTGAGCAGGAGGCTGGACCTAGACGACCTTCTTGCAATAAAGTTTGCAGGTAATAATAACAAACTACTGTGTTAGACTAGGCTATTTTATAAAGTTCAGTAGATGTTCATCTGAATTCTACAAAATTTTAAGAACAAAACAAAACACATTTACACCTTTGCTGCATCTGAAACGGTGTCCCAGTTGCCTCCACTTAAAGAGAATTTTCCACTGCCTATCCGTACCAGGATCTCCTCTGGAGTATCATTAGGACCATTGGCAAATGGAGTGTAGCTGTTAAAAAGAAAACAAACCCACACCTTGTTACAGGTAAGAAGCTGCAAGAAATGGGTAAAGTCTCATGAATCATTCTGAGTAGATATCCCATTGCTGACAGAAACACACTATATACTACTGAACACTTCTTATATTAGCATTTCATCTTTGAAACTATGTTATTTTCTTTTCCCCATAATTGTGGTTAATCAAGTAGAATAAACTGGAAATGCAGACTAAAAAGATGTCTTAATTAATATCTTAATAACGCATTCTAATCAGTGCAGACTGTCAAGTTAAATAGAAGTGATTCATAAACACAAATTATGCTGGATTACCGGAGCATGTAAATTAATCCAAATCTGGAACAGTACCCTAGCAGAATGGCCCAATAAAGACGGAGTAATACTGTGGTTAGGGATGTGCAATTAATGAGACAGAGAACGAGCACAATGTACACACATCTTATCATTTGGGAAAAAGCTACAAGAATTTTTTTTTTTTTTTTTTTTTTTTTGACTTAAGTGAGTTTGAGAGGCTTAAACGACAAGGTCATTGGTTTTGGAGGCTTGTAACAGTTCACAGGCTTTCCTGTAAATTTGGCTTACTTTCTACAAATCCTGCTGCAACGAACTTGAAAAAACGAAATTGGCAAATCTGAAAACTGATCTGAATCACTTAAAGACACCTTTTAACAATGTCAAGAGTATTACGATGTTCTGGCATCTCCTATGATCACAGGCTAGCAACAAGTTAGTTTTAACTATAAAACCCAATTTTATAGGGTTTTATAGTTAAAAAAGTTAACTACTTACTCAGATTAAGTAGTTACATCATAATACCCCGTAGATTTCTAATTAGCTTGCAGACTGTAACAATTAGAGCTTAATGAGTTCTATCTTAGTACTCTGAAAGCTCTGCATAGAAGAATGATGCTGGTTGATCTTCGACAGAGGTTTGGAAACTATCCCAGCCAGTTAGTTCTAGTCTTTCCATTGATGAGCTTAAGAGGAGCAAAATGGAAGGACAGGAAATCATGCTGGACTGTTCCTCCCCCATACTTTTGACCTGCCACATCTTTTGTTCAGTGTTCCTCAAGTGTGCAAGCACTATACTGCCTGATATCTGCATACTTGCACTTAAATCAGACAACAATCAGTTTTGATAGCAAAACTGTAGTGGGGTGGTGATCTTACATGTGGAAATACAAATTTATCAAGAGGAATAGTTTCCAATAGATTTATTTTTTTTTTTTACTTATAGATAAATACTATCTAGTATTTTTCTGTTAGAGCAAAATTCAGAAAACCTTTTATCATTCAGCCACTAAGCACTTCATAGTGCCTAAGAGAAAGTTTAGAAGTTTAGGACACTTCAGAGGTTACAACCCAGTGCGTTCTGTGAAAGGGCCAGGAGTCAAGCCTGTGGCAGGAGATACAAGAAGGTGGACTACAAGGGTACTAGTTTATGTACACATTTACTTATAGCTTCCTGTTTCATTTCAGTGTCTTTGTCATTCTGCATTCAAATCAGTGAGGTAACACCTCACAATTTCAATGAAAGCATGGATTCATGCAGCATGCTGGAATTCCAGGTAAACAAAAAAGTCACGAAACACTTCTCACCCTGCCAACATTGTGTACAGAAGAACACCCAAGCTCCATATGTCACAAGCAGCATCATATCCCTGTCTCATGAGAACCTGTAAAACAAAGAGTGTTAAAGACCTTTCATATATTAAGACTCCCCCACCCCCCAACCCAATACCACTA
Organism: Tauraco erythrolophus; assembly: GCF_009769465.1. NCBI lineage: Eukaryota > Metazoa > Chordata > Aves > Musophagiformes > Musophagidae > Tauraco > Tauraco erythrolophus. The sequence goes on from NC_141477.1 coordinate 2,481,728, forward strand.
CACACAGCCTAAGGAAAGGTAAGTTAATTCCAGGATAGTTTGAGGCTTGATTATTTATTTTTCAATATACAGGTTACAGTAACTATCAACAATATTTCTTGTTCCGAGAACATCACCTCTTAAGACTCTCAACAGGCTTGCATCTTACTTTTGAGGGTGAATTCTGCTATTTTTAAAGCAGGTTTATAATAAACATGTGCATCAGTGCTTAGATTAAAGAAAACTAGGAGAATTTTTCTTTTAAGCACTGCTAAAAAGTACTTGATGCATCAAAAATAGCACAGGGAAAACACATGGCAGTTTAAGATACCTCTGGTGCCACAAAGTTTGCAGTGTAGCATGGAGTTAGAAGTAGTCCGTTTTCTCCTCGAAGTTGTTTTGCAAATCCAAAATCACAAATCCTGATAGAATCAGCATTATTTGAATCATCCGTATATAAAATATTACTAGGTTTAAGGTCTCGATGCACTACCTTTAAACAAAGAAATTTTAAAATCTATAATTTCCAAGTTGCATGTACATTTGCACGTAAATTGCAATTTATAATCAAATATTCTCTAGTTCACTATACCTATTAACAGTTCTACATAATTATATAAATTTCAAGGGACAAAAAATTCTAGTTCAAGTAACATCATAAAAAAGCTTACTGGCTCGTAACGCAGCTGGAACTAACATAACCACTTGCCGACAAGCACAGGAGAACAAGTACCTGCTGTTTCATAAACTGCAAAAGTGGAGTCGAAAGGGCTTGCCAGAATAACAGGATGAGTTGTTTCTATTATTCACCTTTGTCATAAAATATTCAAATCTTCTTTTCCCTTCTGCCATAAAGACAAGCCAACCAAAGCACGTAACAAAAGGAAAATGTCAATTTTAAGAAGTGTGAAAGAAGCTATGTTGCAGAAGAAACCACTCACTCCTTGGCAGTGCAGGTAGTCCACAGTCTTGGTTATGGTGTATAGTACAGCACTAGCCTCTCGTTCCGAGAAGAACTTCTGTCTGAGAATTCGATCAAGCAGCTCTCCTCCTTTCATCAGCTCCGTGACAAGGTATATGAATCTACCATCATCATACACCTGATGAGAAGTTTAACAAGTGCATAAGTATATAAATACACACATATATATTAAAAAGATAGTCTATACTCAAACATCCTGATAAATGTGGAAATTACAGACTAGATCATTCACCTACTCACATATGAACATGAAGTACAAACAGCAGGAACTGAAAAATCTAATTCTATAATTCAGCAGCCTTAAAGCACAAAGTAGAAGAAAGCTGATGTGTCATTCTGTGAGACATTGAGGTAATCGACTGTTAATTCGTGACTCAGAATTAAATTTTTCAGTCCTGGAACTTCTGTTGTAGCCCGACAACTCCCTATTGCTCTTCCCCTCCGTGGGGAGTTTTTGCATATACAGGATGACATGCAACTGCTTTTTCAGATTCAGATTACCAACACGTTAGCTACTTATTTGAAGTAAGAGGAAATACAACATTTGTAACCTTCACACCATTTCCCACTTCAGGTTCACTAAAACAGCACTTAGAAAAAATGACTATCAGGACAATATCATATTTTGAAATACTCACTTTCCTGTAAGTACTGCTCTCCCAATATATTCTACTATGTAACGGCAATTTAATAAATCCCAATAAAGACCTTACATCTATATTTACTTACTGACTACTGTGTAATAAGAGGCAGCAGAGAAAAAGAGGTACGTACATCCTTTAAAGTAATAATATTTGGATGTTGTCCGTAACGCATGAGAATCTCAATTTCTTCTGAGGGATCCCTCTTACTTTTGTCAATTATCTGCAAAATATAGCAACAGGAAAAACAACTTGGCTAAACAAAGTTTATTAAATAAAGAAGTTTCTTTTCTATTTATATTCTCAATTCAATAACAGATTAAAAATTTTCTAGAGTTCAATCCTTCTTACCAACCATGACTAATTCATCTCCCAGCTTCATATCCCACTGTTTATTCATTTCTTGCTCTGTCCCTGCTACCAGTTAGAACTGTATTGTTCATGCAGTCTGTTCTCCAATGGACAAGGAAACACAACGGACTGTCTGAAGCACCACTGCTTCCCTGCAGCCCAGTTCCATCCTTTTGGATTTTTTTTTTTTTTAATTTCAGGTGTACTCATCATTGTACAATATTTCAGGCTTCGAGATTTTAATTGCACAGCCAACTCTTCAAGGCCACAACTTTACCCACAAAAAGAAGAGCTGCAGAAGCCAATACACAATATAAATAAATGAAGAAAACACCGTTTTAAACTTCTTACAGCTACTGCAACTAGAAAATTCATGCATTTACATTTACAAATCTACAACACAGTAATTTCAGAACCAGAGTACCTTTACAGCAAACTCCATATTTGTAGCTATGTGTATGCATCGCTTGCAAACGGAGTAGGAACCAACACCAATATCTTCCTTCAGTTCATATACATCTGTAAACTGCGCACTGCTCCCGTGAAGTTGCTTTAAAAAAAAAAAACAAACACATACAAGCTGTCATCTGAAGCAACAAGACACTCTTTGCCATGATACTGTTTTTAACAGCAAAAGTTTCCTCTGCTTGCCTATGCTTTCTCTTTTGAATTCTGCCTTCAGAAAAACAGCAACTTGCTTTTTAAAATTTAAAAATATCCTACAGAGGCATTTTAATAATGCACATTTTGTAACAGTCTCCCCAGCCAAAAAGAACAGACTGTAAACACTAGATACTGGCCCATCTTTGGCATGTCAAAAAAAGTTTCTCAAAAACCAAAACGTTACCTGTACTATTGGCAGGATATTGGTGAGTGGTGATATTTTGTGGTCTTCTACAGTAGTAGTTGCAACAAAACTAAATCCTTTGAAGAGCTGATGTGCGTTCGCGCTAGGTGGGACTCCGGGAGAATCTAGTGGCACACACATTTGATTAGCGTGGCTAAATCCTAACAAGGCTATTATTTAACATTCAGGAGAGATGTTAGGAGAAACATTTTGAGGGAAGGGAAGTAAACAAGAGCAACACCAGATGTTGAATGAGACTTCTAGTCAGTTATCTGTCTTCTCTTCTTCCAGCAACACACACAAAGCAAGCATTCCTGGGTTTTATCTGAAACTGCAAAACACTTGGGGAACTGATGTACGAGTACATGTTTTTAGGAAGAAGTTTATTGAAGCACAACACTACTTATGAGAGAGAAATAAAGATCATAGTCTTATGTTCAAGGACTGCATAACAAAAGAAGAGTGCCCACAGACTTTGCTGCTTCAGCGGTAGGTGTGCTGCAAGGCAGGAGTGAGGCAATACAAGAATATTCAATTAGTGATACTACTGAATAATTAGAACCAAGTTTTCCCTCAGATGTTATGTGCACCTCCGAATTCACTGTGTGAAATTTCACAGTAAGCACAGCTTGATAATTCTGCGTAGTCTGTTAGAACCACAGACGTTCTCCAAACAACCATGTCAAGCGGTTTTGTAAGTTGGATGCACCAGTAAAGAAAAAAAATCATAAAAGAAAGTCTGAAGTGAAACTTGAAGCATTCGACTCAGTAAGTGTTGGCACTTAATGTCTTCGTTTGCAAAGTAAGTTACTTGGAAATTTTTTTTAGTGCAATAATCTAAGGGATATTTTAAAGATAAATTCTAATAAACTTCTTGAAACTATTTGAGATGTCTTTGCAACTGACCTAGCAGTACAGGTACCCAGTACACTGAACATTTTCCCCACCTTACTCTTGAGAAAACGATGACAGAGAAGCCAAATCCAGCACGGGTAGTGAGGGGAGTAGCTCAATGAAGAAGTTATTATAGTGCTAGTTTTAATTTTAATACCGATAATAATGAATAGGCTCAAGAAAGTTACTTAAAGCAAGTCATTTTCAGTGGGATACTGACCCTAAAAATAACAACTGTGGGAATCAAATTTAGTTTACTTTCAGTGTTAAACACTTCCCCCTGTCAAAACGTGCATGTCTGACTTTAAACCATAAATAGAAACCTTAATTCAGCTCTTAATATTTCTTTTTTTTTTAATGAATCAAAGTTTAGCAGAATATTTCAAAGAATAGGAACCCACTGAGGAGAATATACTCCTTCAAAGTACTGGAACCCTGTTGTACCCTTCAATTTTGTCACTGGCTTTTTCTCTTAATAAGCTTATTATTGTAACATTAATTTGACCCCTCTTGCCCTATGAACCTCATCAATTTATAACCATGCACGTTACCTTTTGGCGTTTTTGCTGTGAATTCTGGATCGAAACAAAAAGTATCTTCTGGTTTTCCAGAAGCAGGTTTAAATGGAGGTTGAATTTCTCTTCTGAACAGTTTCTAAAGTGGAAGGACAAAGTCATACAATTAAGAGTGAATGAAACTTCCATGGGTGCTGTAATTTTGCCAAGCTAAAAGGTAATCAGCTTAAATGTTACTGTTGCCTTAGAACAGTTTTCTGAAAGACTGAATAATACAGAGCAAGTAGAAAACACAAATATACGGAAAAAAACTGAGTTACTTTCACCTACCTTTGATTTGAAATGCTACAGGAAATGTTATCAAAGAAGTCAAACAATACAGAGCTCTTTTTCCTTATTCTCCTGAATCTGCCTCATCTACCAGATGTGTACCTTTAAAACTAGAACAGCAGGCTGCTTCCTACCCCTGGTTCATCTTTGGCTTATTCAGAAGAACATGGAACAGTCATAGTACACTTGACCTTCAATCATCATCTCAGACCTGGTCCACTGCTGTTTTGCCATCACCCTTAAAAACCCACCCCAAAGGGAAGACATGGAACACAGTCTCTACCTCTCTATTCTGGGTCCCAAAGACCTCTCACGAGAGACAGACGTGTCCCTCTTAGCAAGGGACAGCCAATTCTCAAAGCTCTATTCCAGGTTTTTCCTAATCTACTAAAGTAAGCTGGGGAAAGGTAAGGGAAACAGAACAGCTTCTCCTTTTCTCCTCCTTTACTCACCATGCTTTAGAAAAACATGTTGCCCAAGCAATCTCAAATCAGCAATAAGTCCCATTTACAGTTAAGGAAGAGAAAATTTCGCATCTAATGATGCTGAAGCCCCATGCAAAATTCAGGAAATTCTGAGAACATTTTTTGGCATTTTTCTCATCCTTTCAGACTTTTTTTTTTCCCCCCCATTTGATCTTCCAGCACAAGAACATGTAACGTATTTCAATTTTAAAACAAAAACAAGGAAGAGGGACCTGAATTCATCCCAAAGAAATAATGAGATAAAATACCGAAGTGGTCAGCGGTGCCACCATAGGGAAATAAATACAAAGCACTGTCAAATAAAAATAAAAAAAAAGGAAAAAAATTTTTTAAAAAGAGAGTTAGAACTGCAGATCTTGCAAGCATCCTTGCTGGTATTTATTTCAATGTCAGTGCCTTACAAAACAAAAAGTAGATGAAGCCATAACAACACAGGCTTCTCTTACAAAGTGTGCTCATATAAAACAGTGAAGTTCTGCTGTTACTGAAAACTCTACTTGCTAATCAGGACTCTGTGGCAGATGCTGCACAAACACAGCTAGGAAACCACCTTCTCAGAAGGAAATATAAGAGATAAATAGAAGGATAACGACAACAGGCTTTACAGAAATAGCTGAGCACAGCACTGGCTACCATTGCAGGTACTCAGCACACATCATCTTATTTATTGTGTCTATCCTTTTGTAGGTATTATAGCAAAGGAGTGTTTTCAGAGCGGATTTATTTCATACAAAGCATCTCAGTTTTTGTGAACGTTTCTGGGAAACACGTCTCAAAAGCTCAGAGAGCCGCAGAGGAAAAGCATCAAGGTGCTTGTTAAAAATTTAAGCAAGCAATCAGGAACTCGTACAGACTTCTGATGGTCTCAGAGCACCAGAGTCAATACTTCAACTGTGAATGGAATATGCCTGATAAAATAGGAATGTGCTGTGGCTAACTAGACAGAAGTCAAAGAGAATTACAGTCACAGCAAGTTTTTGTCCCCTGCACAGAAGCACTAGATAGAGACTTACTGAAGAGAAGGATTCTTGCACACAGGGAACACCAGCATCCTCTCCCAACTACGATGCTCTAACAGACTATTTAAGCTTTAGAATGCTGCAACTGTTAATTGTTTAAAAAGTAAATGCACAATTCATAATTAATACTCTCTATACCATACACACTACAAGTATCTGCCAAGTAAGATTATGGAAGCAGCCAGAATGTAACAGTCAGCAGTACTGCAATGTTTATTGTGCCCTATTCAGATGCAAATACTTCTAATGCTACAACACATCAAAAAATTAAAGCCAGCTTTATCGTTCAGATCATTTTGTACTTACATTCCAGTCAACAGTAGAAAAAAAGGGATGTCTCTTGATTTCTTCAACTCCATCTGAACCAGCTCCTGAGCAAGGAAAACACTGTATTTAAAGCAATTTTGGGTAAAGTCTTTGACAAAGATTGCACTAAAAATTAGTGCATTTCTAGAAAATTTGCATAGACATGGTTATTTGAGGGAATTGTCAACGCAGAAGTAGTCCAAGAATGTAAAACACTCAAGTAAGTAGCGTACACCTCATCAGGAAGGCAAATAGAGTGCAAGAAGCCCATAAATACAGAGAGTCAATATTCTTTGCTCTGACACTGTCAAAGCTTTGGCTTAGTGCTGAGAGTCACTGGTCTAAGACAGTAACTATTCATTAGCCAAACCCAGGAAGTCATGATCCAAGCTAACAAGAAGTGGTATGTAAACACAAATCTTACTGACCATCTGGAGCTTGATAGTTTCTAGCAGCTACTTTCTTTAAATAGATCAACTCAACTCAAATACTTTTATTTCTAAGATACAAATAAACGAACCAACCTAATCTATTTGACGGATTCCTTTTAAACAACATCCTCAGAAGACTTTGTGCTTCAGGGCTGAGGAACTGAGGCATTCCAAGTTTTGCTCTAAAAGAAAACAGAACAAGTAAGAAGAAGAGATGTATCTTTCTAAAAATTGTCTACATAGACTTCATTGCACAATTTGATGTATCAAGGATCTATTCCAAAGTCTTGTAGAGTGTATACATTTAACTCATCAGCTTTTAAGTTTGACATCCTTCACATTTTTAGTTTTCACATCCAGTGGTTTCCAAAAAAACAAACAGAAAACCCACTCCAAGCAAAAACCACACCAGATTAAAAACCCCAAACTCCTCTAGACCCCAAAACAAGCTTTACGCTAAAATAGAGTAAACCAATTATATCAGGAATACTCAAGTACTTTCAAAGATATCTTCACGTCACCAGTAAGTTATAACCAAACTACTTCTACCAGAATCAATGCCAGAAGAGACTCACCAAATCCAAAATTACTTGTCCTTGAAGTGATTGCTGATGTTCCTCTTGAAGCAAGAGCCTCAAGAAGTAGCTCATTAAGCCATCATATAAAAGCTTACTGACTTTACAAGGCTTATTTTATGAAAACAATTGCATGAAGGCAAGAATCCCTTCTGCAGAACTCCAGCATCACTTAGAGCTCCAAGAGAGGCTAGTGATGTAACTAATCTGCTTTCACAGGTGGGATGGCAGTGACCTCACACTCAGGGTAAGCTCAAACTGCCCTTCTTTGGTAAGAACAGAGCTGCTCTCTCATCCCCTTCCCTCTCACCTCCTCAAAAGGCCCAAGGCTCTGCATGTGGTCTCAAGGAAATTCTTTGTTAGCCAAGCACAAATTAAGACGAGAACATATTTGCCCAACAGCTTCACTTACTAATCACCAGCTCACCCAGTTTGTCTTGCTGGACAGCTCCTGTTGTAACTGAGGTGATGTAATATGAAAAATGTGGGCACATAAGGGCACTCGCTGTATATACGTACACAAAGCAACACCTGACTAACTGTTGCTTACAAAATGAGGTATGCTGTAACAGCAGCAAGAGTGTAACAACACGAGCAGCAAATAATGCAGATCTCATTTACTGTACTGTTTTAATCTTTATTCAATACCTACAATGAAAATACAAGCACATCCCTAAGGTTTTAATTCCTGTAGATACTTAATATTCGCATGGTCTGGGATCTAAACCTTCCTGGGGCAGGGCTTGGCTTTTTCGTTCCCGTTCTAGCTTAATGCTCTTTAAGCATAAGAAGTTGTCACAAGCTGTTAAAATTAAAATTACATTTCTGATTTTTCCAAAAAGTAAGAAGATATACTTACTTCAGGATCATATTCATAGTTTCATTTCGATCTTTACCTTGAAATGGTAGTGTACCAGTAAGCATTTCAAACTGAAAAGAACAAACGTTAATCTAAATCAACACTTCTTTCCCCAACTGCTCAAACAAAGTGTTAAGTACTGTATTCTTCCCTATCACTGCTTTAGACACACTGGCTTGAGCTTTTGAAAGGTTTTAAAATATTATTAAAAAAACTTCATAAATGCAAAATTTTGGTTTTGGCAGTTTACACAACAAGAGTGGCGAGTGCAATGTAACGAAGTAGGAATATTTTACATTTACAAGTTACTTTAAAGTAATAAAATCCCCTCCATCCGTTTAGATGTTGCCATACCCTGAAAAAAGCAAGAATAAAAAATTCTAAACCAGTATTTTACTTTTAATGTCAAGATGCACATTTCAGCCTGATGCTCTAACACATCATGACAAAGGCATCAGTGCGAGCAGTTAATGGTTTATTTCACTCCTCTGCTCCAGTATTCATTCAACAGGCTTACTCTTACAAAAATGCAAATATTCCAATAAACCAAGTCTTTTTTTTTCTTTAGCTATCCAGTACCATGCGAAATAAATATACAAACTTAAGTTTCACACTGACTACAACTATTCTAAACTACTAACGGGCTACATGTATGATTTTCATGGGTCCCGATAAGTATTCCTTACAGGGCTAAACAGATGAAAAAGACATTTTATTCCAACCAGTTGCTATTTCAGTAGCAGTTCAATTACTGAATTTTCTCTCCCCCTTACCCCAGCATTCGTAATTAGATCTGCTCAGGTGTATTCTGACTACACGGTTTTGCATTCACTCAGACACACGCAGCGTATTTGTGACTTCAAGCGAGACAACAACGAAGCGTACAGTACCATGAGAACACCAAAGGACCACCAGTCAGCACTCTGGTTGTGCCCTCGCCTGTTTACTACTTCAGGTGCCATGTATTCTACAGTACCACAGAAAGAATAGGCCTTCTTCTCTTGATCTACTGATTCTTTGCTGAGTCCAAAGTCTACAACAACAGCAGTACAAGAACATAGCCAGTAAAGAACTTTAGAAAAGAAAAAAACCAACAAGATTGTATACAATATGTCAAAATCAAAGGGTTGACAGGTTTTGTTTGCTGTCAGTAATGTTATGTGATTATCCTAGCTCTTCACGAAACAAGAAGCTGCAGATATCTACAGACACCTCAGACATTTAGTTTCCTACATATTACCAAAACCATTCTACAAGTCACATTAAATTGATGAACAGCCATCGATATTACTACTCAAAATAATAACGGCTCTATTTGAAACATTACGCATTTAGAGCCTTAAGGTAATCCAAAATTCTCATTTTTTGTTTATTGCCTGCTTTATTAACACACAAAAAAAGGATACAAGTAAGAATGAGTTTCAAAGAGAACACAGTCTGCATGGTCTAGTATTACTGAATGACGAATAATTAAATTTAGACTAAAAATAATGTTGTTATATAAGACAACACAGTTTTGCAACCTGACTCAAGTTCGGTAAAGAGTCTTCCATATCTGCTCACTTTATTTCCAGAATCCTTTTCCTTGTTTGAATAGTGCTATTCCATACACAAGTCCTTGATACCAGCCCAACTCTCAAGACGAGGGTCTCAAGCCTTTTTTCAAAGGGTAAGTCATTGCTAATCAATAATCCCATCAATTATTCTTTCCACTTTCAGAAGCAAGTGAGAATTTTAGAATTGAATCAGATTTAAATATATAATGCAAAACTTTAAAAGTTATGCATTTTATAAATCTGATTTCCATTATTCCATCAAAACTTTGAGAGTTTAAAAAGCTGCTTTTTCTCTTGGAATCTAAGTGCAATATCTATAGATCAAAATATATAATGAAATTTGTAATACAGAAGTATCATCTTAGATGTAATTTAAAGCTTTTAGAAGTTCATAGTAATTTGTTTTCCAAATAGTCAGTCCTTTGTATATATAATCTCCTAGAATATACATATTTTAATTGTTTCTCATAAAACATTATTCTGCAATTTTATATGCATTTAGAAGTGATAATCCAGAAACACAAAACAGTAGTAGTATTTCAGAAATCTGCCTTTTAAAAGTCTCACAGTCAGCAACTGTTAGCCTGGCCTATAACCTCTTGATCTTCACCTAAAAGGCCTTTCACAGCAAATCTTGATACAGCTCACTTTCTAACCTGAACAGCGAGTAGTTTTAGTTACTAACACACCAACACCTGAACTAGAGCTCCCAAAAGAAAAAATCCAACATATTCAATGTCTGCTTTTTTTTTATTTTCAACTACATTTCTTCCGTTCTACTACAGCAATTAGCATCTGTGCTTTACAGCAATATTGCTGCTAACACTACGTCTTGATCTGTGGAACCTGCACCAACAACGGGATCTGGAAACGACCAAAACCATTAGACACAGTCTCTGACTATCTAAATACTTCAACACAAATACTTAATGCTATATAAAGAATTATTATATAGTGAAAGGATAAAGATTTATTAGAAAACATCTGTTCAGTAAAAAAAAATCCTAAACACTGGGACACATAATCCAGCTACCCCTATACATATCTTAGGCTTATAATTAAAGGCTTAAAAAGAAATTTGTTCACAAAGTGCTGTACTAATAAATGTTACCTACCTGTTAACTTGATATGTCCTGCTTCATCAAGCAAAATGCTGAAAATTAAAATTCACATTCACCAATACACATAGAGAGGAATGCTTACATATAACATTTAAAATATAATAGTTCACAACTTTGATCTCCAACTTCCATCATTAATTTAACAAGCCAATATTATTTAATTTAAATCACAGATATATATTTTTTTACATTTTATGTTTGTTTACGTAGTCTAACAAAAACATTTATAATATTATATAGTGGAAATATATATATTTAATATAACATATAGTGGAAAATGCAAAGCAACAAGCAAAATACACGTAATAGTGGTAAAATACATTTTACTTTACTTTTCTGGCTTCAGGTCCCTGTATACAATTCCCAAGCTGTGAAGGTGATCCAAAGCAAGGGCCAGTTCTGCGAGGTAGAATTTCACATCTTCCTCTGTAAACATAACCTAATAAGAACTGTATAGATTTACCTTCTGATCTTGTCTTCAGTTTTTAAAACTGCAATCTAAAAAAAAATACCTGTCTGCCTAAACATCAACACAAGTTTTAGAAGTACCTTATGAACTCGTAATTTATGAATTCACCTAACAGAAATTATATGCTCATATAGGCTAATCATCAAGTACACCAAACAACTATCTGCAATACTTAAACATCAACAATTACTCCAGAGCATTAGCTAACTTTTAAGGTAATAAATTTAGTTGTTGCATTTGGCATTACTGACCACCAGCACTCCTTCTGCCACAATCACACAGAGACTGCTTTCCACTGCATCATAAGATTCAGTATATGACTGCTGTATTGGGTGACTAGCGCTCTGAATTCATGTTACCAATATATATAAAAAAAAAAGTAGAAATAATTCAGCAAAAAGTATGCAAAATAAAACACTCTGAAAACAACGATGATGTGAATCTGCTGTAGGACTTGTAGGAAGAACCTACTCTGGTCTTAGGAGAAGAAAGGCAAAGAACCCTAGTGAGATGCTGGAAAAGCCAACTGATGTTGGACATAGAGCATTTTAGAGAGATGCATTTCTGTCCTAAATACTCTACAGGTTGCTTCTAATTTCACATACAATAATCATGCCTGCTTTGGCTCTTGTCACGTTCTACAAGTTACCGAAGGAGCTAGTAACCTTTAAAACTTCAAATTCAACTCCAAAAATTCAGTGAACTATTCCCCTGTTTATCGAATGCAGCAGGAACAAGGAGAAGAGCCATCTCAACCGCACGGTAGATAGCTAACGAGACTTAAATTAACTGAGCTTAATGACTTAGTAGTGAACTGAGCAGTGCTTTGAATGGCACACATGAAATCTGTTCTGCTGGCAACAGAAATATTCCTGTCCTCCACAGTGACACCTGTTAACGTTGTACGAACGATAAAGCTGTTATGCTACACAACGTTTCACCTGGATTTTATAAAAAGCAATGTTGATACTGTTTTTCATCCATATCCAAAAAGGCAAGAGGGAACCTTGGATATCATTGCTCCTCGGAACAGCCAAAACACAAATCTCAGAATGCAGTGGTGCTAAATGGTCATCTACAATCTCACAATAATAATTTCATTTAAAACTGCTTTCTGTGTCAAATTAAATACAATGCATGTCAACTTCATTAAATATTACGCATGAAAACGTCATTAAATACTCATTTCACGTCCACAGCTGAAACTCTCATACCCACATCAGAATTTAAAGACCAACAAAAGTGTTTTAATAACCTTGTACTAAACCGAATTAATGTAAAATAATCCTTGTGTGGCAAATATGAAATGCCATGGGGAATTTATCCTTGTGTATTGTCCACTGTCTTTGTTTTACCATGTACTTTTGAAAATACCTTGTCTCCACACCAGAAAATAAAAAGGCCTGATTTTTCTTTCCTATCTATACACACAGTGTTTAAAAGTCATCATAGAAGGTAAATGAAATATTTTTAAAAAATCACGTAGAGACTTAACAGTAAGAGAACTTGAGAATTATTACTTCTTTATTCCCAAAGGGAATACATGCCTCTTTCAACCACCTAGCTAGTCTCATTATGGACAGACTCGCATCCCTTATTTAAGAATGTTGCATACTTGGTAATCCCAGCTGTGTGAATAGTTCTTCCTGCTATACCAGAATTTCCTCTATAATTAGACATCCTATATCAAAGCAGAGATTGACCTCTTTCCTACCTGCTGTTCCAATAACCCTTTACAAGTCGGTCTGTTTGTTTAAGACAGCTTTTAACCTCCATTTCAGCCTCAAGGTTAATTAATTTTGAGCTCAATTCTTAGTGATGATCCCTGTTTTACCAAGGTCAGCTTTTTATAAAAGAGGAAAACAAAAACCTCTTGAAATTCTTCCTTCTCTTTTGCCTGTTCCTAAAGTACAGCTTTATTTTTTCAAAAAGTATATGAGGGAAAAAAAACAATAGTTCATGGCCTTACATACTGGGGATACAACCACCTCCAAGTCATGAAAAACCAGTCAGATATCCAGTTTTCTCATTTAAGAAAGTGGCTTTTCCTATGCAGTAGCAATAGAAATGTATTTGCACTGGTGAAAACATTGAAAAGCTCTTTCACTGTGAGGTTGTTGTGAAATTGCCATTAAAGATTTAGATCTTTATTGAAGGTTTGCAAAAAGAAAATAAAAGTCTTATAAACATGTTCATAATACTTAAGGTAACATATAATAAATATTTGATGATGATTAAAAAAAAAAACACACCACCACAAAAAAACCCAGGCTGCATCATATTGCTTCCTCTGAAGCTCTCTTTTCCAGAAAATAAAAATAGAAAAATTAAAGTTGCAGTCGCATGCCAATGTTAGATGAAGGGCAGTGGTCTCAAAAAACCTAAATGTTCCCACTTTGTGAGATTAAGCATTAGGATTTGTACTACAGCATTATGAAATTTTACAATGCAGCAGAAACCTCTTATAGACGCAGACTTCCAGGAGCACCTAAGCTGACTACAAGCAGGAGAACTATATATCCCCTTTCTTTATTGCTAAATCTTAATTTACTTCAGCTAGGTTTCCAAGCAACAAAACATTTTTAGACAAAAGAACTGTACTTTGCAGATACTAAAGAAAAACTTAGGCTACTAATCAATACACACATGTTCCTTAAGGAATATATTCTAGAACATATAAGGGAAGCCCAACTAAGTTATTAAAAACTTGACTATGGAAGAAATATGGGAGAAACAGCTATAGAAGACAACCCTATACTGGCAAAAAACTCTCTATCTAACACTGAGTGGAGATAAAATTTTAGGTACTTACCTCTTTGGATAATCGCGTGAATACATCTCCTCCCCTGAGAAAATCCAATATTAAATACAGCTTCCCTTCAGTCTGAAAGGCTTAAAAAAATAAAAAATAAAATCAACAGTTGTGTGACAAATAGTTGTGTGATCTGAATGCTTTTACAACTTGGAAATTTCAGTGAAAGGCAATACTTTTGTTATGAAATTGAAATAATTCAGCAACACAGAAGGTAATTTATTGAATGATTACCTGCTTCTTCACAGAAGACAATCTTAGTCATAAGAGATCATTAAAATACTGTTCTTTTATTTCTCCTTTGTCAAACAGGGAAACACCAAGTATGCGAATTACTGTGTTTTGGTTTTACTCAATGAAAAGTAAAAAAATTCTCTGCAGAACTTGTAAGAATTTTCCAAATCTTTAATTTCCAAAGGGCTTAACCTAAAACTTGTATATACATGTGTATTCACATTGCTTTTTTGGTCCTGTGATTTGAAGTTGCTGGAACCTAACTGAGGCACTAAATTGGACACTACAAGGCTGAGAAAGAACAAGATCTGCTATGCCTTCTAGTAATGAAAGCAAGTGTAGCAAAAATAAATACCAACCATAGTGCAGTTTGACGATAAATGGATGATTTACTTCTACTAATATATCTCTCTCCATTTTTGTACGAACTCTATCCCGAACTGAGGAGAGAAAACAAAAGACCAGCATGAAACAAATGTATTAGGTGTGATACAAACGGAGCAGAACTTAGCATATGCAAAGTCTTTGCTGTCTGAAGAAATACTTTTCCTTGATACCTTATGGTTTTGATTTTTAAATCTCCCACAAAACACATCTTTTCAGACGACAAAACTCTTATTTTGTTTCTGACCTGACCCGGCTTCCTTCTTGTCTTCATTTTTTTCCACCACAGTCCAATATTTTGTGACAAGCCACATCACTTTCAAGAATAAAGCTCGCATCTACATCTCCAGGCACTTAACTTCAACCTCTGAATGAACTATCTGTACTGAAAATATACTTTCTGTCTTTCAAAATTACTTTTTCCTCTTCAACTAGTAATGGTCCCTATTTACACCCAGAGGACTTTCATCTACTACAGTGTCTTCTGAAAGCCAAAGCAGTAAGTTAGCTTGCTATGGCACCTCTAACAAGAGCTAATGACTTAACAATTTTAACCACAGTAGAGCTCTAGCTTAACAAAAGACAAAAGGAAAATTGCTTATGAAATTAATTTAATATAATGAAAAGACTAAACAGAATTAAATCATGCAATTTTTAACTTTGAAAGAGTACTTTTTACCGCATAATTAAAGCTACCTGGTCAGATTTAAAGTAATTCTTAAACATGAACTTACAAGTTACTCTAGAAAAAAAGTTACTGTCAGACAAGAGCCATGAACTCACTGAAAAATATTGAAGATTTAAAAAAAGATTTTAAAAATAAGTACTTACAAGACTTGTTTAAGAGATACAGATGCACTGAAAACCGTTTTCTAAAGTTTCAATTCAGAAGATACACGTACCTTTCAAAGAAGCTTTTTTCAATACTTTCATTGCATAAAGTTGCCCAGCATCAGGACCAATTATTTTCCGTACGAGGAAGACCTGGTAAAACAAACACCACTTTTAAAATTACTGCTAAAAGTATTTTATGTAAACCTGACTACTAAGTCTTACTTTTAACTTTATTTACACAGACAAAGAGATGGCACGTCCCTCGTCCCATCCCATTCCTCAAAGACTCCGAGGAATGAGAAGACTCCAAATATTCACAATAAGTCTTTCTGCATAAGCAAACTTAGCAATTGAATAAGCAACTATCACAAAGCATTTCCAAACCTCCTACTAATTTCAGACAGCTTCCAGTGTTCTTTCCTAAGCACACATCTTGAAAGGAAAGGCAAAATTGCATTCCCTTCATCAGATTAGAGGCGCACGCACGACCAAGCTCTCTGAAGTATTCAGATTGGTCATTATAAGAAAGAATGTATAGTTCATAAGCCATTTAAATAGGTACTTATAAAACAAGTACTTATATAAATGTGTTTCTTGATATCACTTTCTCAAAGAAGGACAATTCTACCTGGTCTGCCACCTCCTAAGAGATTTTTCAGATTTTTGACCCAAGTCTCAAATATGTAGCAGGCTGTATTCATGAACTCCGAAAGAGTGGCGAGACGAAAGCAAGCAAACCTCACCAGTTAAGATCAAAGCACCCTTTCCCTCTGGAATAGCAACTCCAACAGGTTTTTCTACTCTTTTCTTTCCAGAGGAGTTTTAAAGATAGATGGTATATAACTTGACACTAGGAAAAGAATAAGATTAGATAGAACAATGCGGCACAAATACATGTTATCTTCGCTAATACTCTACCTACCAGGTCTTTCAGTTTACAAAATGGTTTGGTATGAGCTCCTGTTTCTAAGTTGTTGCTCTAATAATAGCTATTATTAGTTATGAGGCATGTTTGTATTGTAAAAAAAAAAAAAAAGAACAAGTCACCAAAAATTGCCAAGAGGTACCAAAATTGCCTCTTTGATCTCACTTTATTCAGATTTTCATTAACATCAGGTTTATTTACATATACACTTTGTTAGGAATTATTAAATATAGATTTTTTTTAAAAAAAATAATCAAATAAGCTTGTCAAATTTGCCATTCAAGAATCAGAAATTCATACATTGTCCCTGACTAAATTGTACAGAGTTGGGAAAGGATTGTTTTTATTTTAAGCTCTGCTTAGAAGAAAAATGTCATCATGTTTCAAGGTTATCAGGCTTTTTGTTTTGTCTAACACTTGCCCAATCACTGACCCACAGCACTGCGCTCCCATTATATGATGCTGATGCTCAAATAGTAAAGGCTGTAATTCAAACACCAGTAAATAAGACATCTGTAGATTAATACACTCAAAATTATAAAAGTAAAATATTAATAAGCATGTACAAATAAATTTTAGTGCTTAAAAACTAGTACTTGCAAGAATGTACGGAATTCACATACAGGTTACAAATTTGAGCTGATAAGGATGAAAACAGCTGCCACTGAAAACTACCCAAATTTCAAGTTTTCCATCTATTTCATTTGCAGACAAAGCCTCCGTAGTCCCACATCTCGTGAAGACGCAACAGTTGGTTGTTAATTGCAAAGCACAATCAGGACAGACACATACTGCCCAAAGCGATTCACCTCGGTGAACCAAAGACCATTTTTAGCAGAAATTTTAAAATTTCTATGAAATTTTAGCAGACTGGGTGCTGAAGCCTTGTAACATTCTTCAAGGCTCATGAGAAAAACTGAGTACCAGACACGTGTTTAACCCTTTATTTCTGTGCAGCAGTGTTAAACCCTGCACAGAAAGCCAGGCAGAGGATGGGCTGTAGCACTAGAGCAGGCCAGAGCAAACCAACCATGTGTTTGCTAAATCCAAAGGGAGATATTTCCCCTGGGAAATATGAACTGGAGAGAGAAAACCAACACCGTGAAGGCAAGAGCCGTTGATCTTCATTGTTTGTTTCCTCTTTTCAGCGGAAAACAACAAACACTGATCAGAGCAGCTCTGTTCAGATGTGCAACAACCACTGTCTGACTCTTAAAGCAGGCTCCTGAACCAAGCGCTGCCAGGTTCCAAAAGCTCTAATCCCACCAAGCTGGTGGGATTCTGAGCCAGTGTTCCTTAACGCTATCACAAGTCTGAGCTCTGTAAAGTCAGAATCTGGCTGAGTCAGGGCTAAGACATCCGTACCGATGTGCTGAACCCCAAGACAGCTTAAGGCATCTCAAGGCAGGAGCAATAAACACGTGGAGTCTTGTAGCCTCTGAAGAGGAGAAGTGTTTGAGGGAACTGGCAACCCACATTACCAGATAAAGAAATGCTTTTTAAGCTGTAAAACATTAAGAAATATTTTAAAGCCTATTTTCTAAACTATCGCTTATTTCCAGAATGTTTTAGTAATATCTAGTTTGTATTTTTTTTTTTTCCCCCTCTCATACAACTGTGCAGAAGTTTGTTCCTGCAATAAGAGACAAACCAGCAGAAGAACAGGAAAATGGAAACATCTGTAAAGCCGATTGTCTATTTTTTATGTGTTGCAAAAGATCTAGTTTAAGAGTCTGGTTTTAAAAAATAAATTAGCTTCTTATATACTTCTTATATACTAGGATTAATACTTTAATTAATGTGTTTTGAACCAGTGACTGAAGACATTTGATCTTTAATTTCATTTCTGCAGTATGAAATACTGTGACCCATTACAAAAAGAAATTATTTTAACAAAAAAAATTGCCGTATTTCTTCTATAACCTATTTGAATAATTGTTCACTTAATGCCTTTTAGCTGCAGATCCCTTGACAAATACAGCAAAACAAAAAATGTCAAATACATTTCCCAGGTTCTTTACTTTATTGTTACTCTGGTTCAAGTTCCAAATGACCACAATCACTACTCTGAATCTACACAAATACACCTTTGATGTATTGAAAAAAAGTCAAACATTCACAGCATGTCAAGTACCATTATTAAAGGACAAACTGCTGTCTCCTCTGTCAGTGTCTATCGATGTTTATCACACGACTGGTGCCTCCCAAGCATCAACCTACCCTACAGGAGACATAAGGCAACCTATATGGAACAGGGACATCCTTCATTCCGATTCCTCACCAGATGCTGCTATGAAGTCTTGAGGTAGTTGAAAACACCGCGATTTTATTTCAAATAGCCACGGCATTAGGCAAACAGAGCTTGACAACACCAGAGCTGTTGCAGAAAAACCACTCCTAACTCCATAACCCAACTGGTGAAATCCCTTGCTGTTGGTGCCATCGTTCCCATGAAGCTGCAGACGCGAGTCCAGATGAACCACAAACATGCCTCTCTCTCCAGTTAAAGCAAACCATAACTTTCCATGGCAGAGCTCCTAAAATTTGCTACTGACTCACCCTCCTGCCTAGAGACCCAGACTGTTGCCTCTCTGTCTCTTATATTACTTGGTGTCCTGCTATCAACGGTGCTCCCTTGGCACCACAGCAAGATTGGAAAGAGATTAAATTTGTCAATAACTTTTCAGACATTCCCAGTGACTCTGCTACGGCACTGTCTGTCTTATCCAAAAACGTACTTGAGTTAACTCCTCCCAGGTTGACTGTCTGGACAGATCTATGGAGAAAGACGTCACTTTTCCTCTAAAAAAAATGCAAAGTTGGAAAGTTTATCATGGTATAAACTAAACCAAACCAAATACCCACATCAGCCAACTGCAAAACAGGACGGATAACTTCCTCCCGAACAGGGCAATTTCCACAAGCACACCTACCGGCACTCATTTACACTTAACCTTCTGGTGTTATAGAAACAGGGGAAGTAAAACATCAATAAGATAAAGCAGGTTCAAAGTGGACATCAGATGCAGACAAAATTTTTTACCTTACCTTTCCAAACGATCCCTGTCCAAGAACCTTAAGTAGTTCAAACTGTGCAGGATCTGCTTTCTCACATCCTTCTTTCACATGGTGTGTGATAGGAATTTCTTTCACACTTCCTTCATCCTATTATTTGAAGGCAAACAAAAATACAACAATGAACAGGCCTGAATTAAGAAACTCTTGTTAGAAGTGCATCTAAAGGCCTGCTTGCTTTTTTTTTTTAAACAAGATATTTGAAATTCTAAAAACACACAAAGGGAAAGCTGTTTGAATGATGAGTTCTCCCATCCATCTTAAATAAACGCATCTGAAATTTCTAAATTGAAGAAATTCTCAAAGAATGCTCATTTCCTTTTGTCACAAATATTACAACTACAGCAAAGACAGATTTTCTTACATGAAAGGAATAAATACACAGATTTTTAATCCAAGTCTAAGATAATCTTTCCGTGCCTCACCTCTGTTTTATCAGCCTTTCATTTTCCCAGTGACTACTCTTCTCATCTTTCCCTTTCCTGAAATAGTCTTAGTGAAAGCTAAATTGAATTTCATCATTTTAGGTAACTATTGCTTTTCACAGCAGCAGATAACAAATATGGTCATTCAGTTGTAGCTAAAGGAATATGCATCATTTGAAGAGCATAAATAGGATATGAGTCATCTTAAGAACTCTGCAAATTCTTGCATCCAACAGAAGAAACAGCTCTGGGGTGCAAAGCTCACAGAAAGGCTATCCCACGTGGAGACGTCCTTCAGAAAGCTGAGGGTAATTCTGAGGTAAGCAAAAGATTTAGAATTCTATTGACTTTTCCCTGTTACTCTCATCTTTATCAAAGCAGGGCACAGCAGCTACAATTATGAAAAGACAAACATTCATGATGAAAACAAATCCGACAAGGTATTGCAGCTTTTATGGTGCAAGAGGAATTTCTGTGAGGTGTCAAAATAAGCACCCTTGAAACTGCAAACCACATGCTAAGGCCTCCAACAGCAACCTCAGCTCGCATGTAGAGAAGGAGCAGCACCTCTCAGCCCTATCAATACCACCAATGAACTACTCGTGCACAGCAAATACAACCTGATCACAACAGAAAAGCCCGACTGATTTGCAGTATTTTGCTTTTAGGGTATCCAAATGATTATTAATGGTGCTCCTATGCTCTCTTTAGGTCTTCCTCTTGAAAGCTTCTCTTAGTACAGACCAGAAACCACCCTACCAACCTACAGTGCACTGCTCTCCCTCAATGACAACTATGAACACCACCAGGAAAACACCTGACCACTTTATGAAACAGCTGGTTTTAGGAAAGAATACTGTTTTATAGTCAGGTTGACTACAGAAAGTCTTGCTGCCCAAGACTGTCCATTAAAACTTATAATCAGTGTTATCAGACTTGATACAGAAGTATCTAGATGAAATTCTCTAGGAGGCTTTACACAGAAATTTAGGGTAGAAATCTGATGATCTAAATATGTTTATGTGCTTACTGCAATAATTTAAAAAAAAAGATTTTTTTGCAATCATCACACTGCATTAACTGTCTATGCCTTAATTGCTTTGTTTGTCCAGAGTGAGGAAGAAAGAGTTCAAGCTAATATCTTAGTATATTCACAAACTGAAGTCCAGCTGTTACAGCACAAGTCCTTTCCCCTCCCCTACATCATACTTTCATACTCCTTCTGGAAGAGGCCTGTTTGTTCCACCTGCTTCCCACACAAAGGTAAGTATTAACACAAGACACTGCTGGATAACAAAGTCAATTCTTGAATTCACACTCTAAACTACTTTATTTCCCCTCTTTGTTCACAAAAATTCAACAGCTGACATAGACCCCAACTTCATTTCATCCATCCATCCATCTTGTTGACTATGCATATATGTATTCATAGGAAAGATGCACATATCTTCACTTTTTACTTTTTTAAACACATGCCTGGAATTTAAGGCAGGTAAGAACACTACAATTTCAAGTCACCTGACAATAGATAAACACACCAATTCCTCTAGTTACACATCAAGTTGTGTGGTTGGTTCTTTCAATGAAATACGTAAACAGTCTATTCAGAAGCCTTTTCACTTGGACACCCTAATTTGTATTTCTTAACACTGTGACCCTTTGCCTGAGGGAACATCTTTAAGAGTTGATCTGCTCTTCTGCTGATCACCCACCTCGAGTCATTAGCCTGTGACATCACACGCGGTTGCTGCGGAGACTAACGGAGTATTTCTAAATGTGAACTGCGGAGAGAAAACGTTTTCCGTGCAGAGAAAGAATAACTCCAGATGTACGAAATGAGTTATTTTTTATAAAGTGTTTTACCTTCACGAAAGACGTCTATATAACTTCACCTTCTTAACTATCATTAAAGTACTAAAAATTGACACACTGGAGTATAAAAAGATCTCTGCATCATCAACAAGAAACAAGCATGTAAAGAGCTGAACAGACAGACGAGCCAGTTTGGTTTCCATTTCTAGTCTGGCCTCCATGAACTGCAAATCTGGTTATCTGATTTTGTGCTCTGCTGCTTGAGCAGCAAATCTATTTGAGGGCTCAGGTAGCAGCTCCCACTGAGTCGCCTTGCAGAAGAGGTAACGACCCCCAGCAGGTTCAAGAGAAGACAAAGCGCTGAAAGAAACGCCGCAATCACTTATGGCTTTGTGCCACCTTACTTCGTTACAGCTTGACTGGTATGTAGCTCCAGGCACCTAACAAACAAGCTCAGCAACATCCTTGTGGTTCAAGTACAGTGAAAAATTGAGACAACTCAGTGTTCATCTCTCTTTGCTACGTGTAAGGTGACTATGACACCGACAGTTTATTTACTTACTCCACACCAGGAAACGTCCAAGCACCTCGTGTTTCTACCCTCAAGAGTTTATTCTCCAAAACACTCACTTAAAAAGTTATTATCGCAATACAAAGCAGCGGTTACAGCTGGCAAAAAGATCTACTTGATACCTTCTTTCAGGATCCTGTTCAAAAATATATGGATGTGTGTGTTGAAAAGCTATGGTCAATTTTTCCATGCAGTCAGGCATTCCATCACACGCAGAATTAGCCCGAAGTTTAGTGTAAGACTCAGCCAGCATACAGAACGTCCATCTTCTGCATCTCCTACATGTGCACAGCACCAAGGCACTGGACAAAAATCATGCTCAACAGGGTTTATTTGGGATATTTCTACATAAAAGCCAAATTAACATACCAGTGTAAAAATTAATCCCGTTCTAAAACAGCAGGAATTAAGTACCTTCTAGGTGAATGTCCAGCAACTACATTAAAAAATACAACGCAAGAACAGATGACAGTGTAGTAAGAGCAGCATTAAGTACCCTGTGTATAAAAGGCTCAAGGTTGGACTGAGCATTTTCAGAGGTTGAGGGATCTGCAAACGCTCTCTCCAGCATGCAGAATCCATTTCCCACAGAGCACTGCCTCGTGCAACAAACTTTCCCAAACGAGGCACTTTCGGCCTCTATCCAGGTACTAATTTTCAAAATCATTTTTGAGACTTAGAGCCTCTTCAGATCTGGTCAAATAAAATGATAGGTTCAAAAAAGTTATTAGAGAGCAGGCAACGCATAAATTGTGCTTCAAAAGGAAGCCGAGCTAACGAGTGTCTGAACTGAACATTCATCAAATATACTTACGTGGTAGGAATATGGTTCGCCTTCTTCCATGGGCTCATCTGCCATTTTAAGGCCATTTAGCTGCAGAGGGGAAGGAAGGGGAATGTAGAGAAAAAAAAAACCAAACAACAAAAAACAACATTAAGACCTAAAAATTTCAAATAAGCAGAATTCATAATTTGACCAATTTACATTTCAGAGTACACAAATGAAAACAGGTGTTCTTGTTGCTCTAATTCAAAACTTCAGTTTCAAACAAATACTATTACTTAGTAACTTGTTATATTTAGCATCTCCCTTATGTATAATTTAGCATATCCCTTTGCAAATGCCATTCCGTAGTGTTATTTAATTGGAATTAATGTAAAATTCCTTCTTTAAAAGCTATAGATTCCATCCATGCAAGATGACACTAATGTAAAATTATTCCATTATGCACAAAATTTATGTTGCAGGTGCTTTTAGAAACCTAAAATACTAAAGGCTGCTGCTGCAAATTAATTTGCAGTTTAGGGAGAAAAGATTCAAAAGTGATTTCAAATTTTTTGGGGGCAAAGGGAAAAGTGTAAGACCAAGTAGAACAGAGAATACATATATCACGGAACTCTTATGCAGAAAAATAATTACCTATTTCCTTAGAAAAACTACATTCCTCTAAAAATTTGCTTGCATCGAAAGTTATTTAAATATCTAGCAAATAGAGTACTCAAATTCTAATGCAATACTTTAGAAACTGTGTATTAAAACATTTGCGGATCAATTTCAAAAATAACACCTGTAAGAGGCAGAAAAGTATGATATGGATGTGGACAGAAGGAAATAAATGACATGCTCTTAAATTGAAGAGCACAATACTTGCTAGCAGTTGCCTAACCCCCCCCTTCAAACAAAAGCAAAAAGAAGATGCCGAGCCACAGTCACAGCAAAAATAATTTGGAAGTCATTTAGTTTAAGCTCTCCTTAAGTAACAAACGACGCTGTTTAACAACTGAAACAACAAAAAAAATCAGAAATATAAAGGATATGCTGTTTCAACACGCAAAACGCATTAAAAACTGGAAATACTTGACAAAACAGGTGAAGCTGATTATGGATGTTGCTAGCGATAACTGCTAATTTATTTATATGTTAATTGCTCAGCAACACTACCTTCATGCAGCACAGATCTCGCACAAAATACAAACCACAAGTAACATAAGAAAACTTCGACTTCCTGAAAACAGAAGTTGCAGCGATTAAGTTCTCGAACTGGGTAATGACTTTTTATTGTACTTCTGAATTTCTCTGAAATACATGCCTAAGATACCGAGACCTGGTGGGATTATCGGTGTGCGGATCGGTAAAACGCAGGACTACAGGAATCCTGACGTGCCATTTAGGCCACGCTCCGATTTAAAACCTAGCCAAAAAACCCGACTAACGAGCAGGGCTGAAGGGACAGGAATATACCACCACGACTGCGTCACCCAAGCAAAACCTCAAACACTCCCACTGCTCGCCCAGCACTCCCCATTTCAAGGAGGGCTTTTAAGAGCCAAGTCTTAAACTAGGGATTTTGATAAAATCAAATCTCCAATTTTTGTATCAAGATACTGGTGCTTATTTCCAGACTACATCCTCACTGGAAAAAAAAAAAAAAAAAAAAAAATCAAGGAAAGTAACATGAGGCTTTGGCTACTTTCACTCTTGTCTGAGTTTCTGTTTATTTTAACCCCAGTTTACCCACATTCTCTTCTTATTAACTATAAACCACCAGTTCAACCCAGTGCTGCCACGCTCAACACATGTTCCTCATTCATACGTATCATGCATTGCCCCTCTAATTTCCCAAGGCCAAAAATCACTGTTACCCTGGCTTCAGAAACCTCACATACGCTACAGAAAACAACGCTACTCGTTTGCTACATATCTTACTCTTTTTCACATAACTATTTTTTCCAAATTAGATACCGAGGGGGATATGACGCCCACTATATTTGTCATTGTATGAATTAATCAGATACATCAAGAAATAACGCCGAAGTTCAGACGAGATATGAACTCCAGCCTCATTTCAGATGGTTCACTGCCACCTGATTTCTTTTCACAAAATCACAAGGCTACAATCGAGCGTCAATTAATGTGAAGCCCACCAAAATTGTCCAAAAAACTTATTTCTACCAAGTAAGAAACCGGGTTCCTATTCCACATGCTCAGAAACACGATACAATTCCTCGCTCATGGACTTTAATTTAAAGTGAACTTACGGGTGCACTTCAGCTTTACTTTCCTTAAATATGGTCAACGTTTTCCAAGGTTTTTTTACTTAAATTTAAGCTCTGGAACCAACACCACTAGCCAGAGGAACGACAGATACACTGAAAACAGTAGCGTAACTCCAGGCGATCCGATACAGAAAGCTGTCGCTGCTGGCACGGGGTTTTGAACCAAAAATCAGCACGTTATTCGAGCTACACAGTTCCTGAGCACGCCACGTAGGCATCATTTCAGCTTTCTGGCAAATCAAATAGAGTAAGTTATTGGATTTTTATGGCAGGTAATCAAATGTCATCTTAATTAACAATTTCCTATCATGCACTTTCCCCCTTCATTGTTGCTCATGGATTGGTGTGTTTTGTTTTTTTTTTTCGTGTCCAGTCTCTCTACAACTACAAAGACTGGGATGCCTGCCAATTTTTAGTCCAAAGAATTTGATGTTCAAGTACATGAATCTACTTTTATTGCCCGACATACACGACTACACTTTCGCCTTATTTGCTTGTGAAAGCTAGTCGCTATCCACTAAATAAAACCAAGCCAAAACAACAAACAGCAACAAATCTGTTGGATTACAACCCAAAGTCTAGTAGTTTTAAAAAACTGGTAGTTGGCTAGTTATTCAGTTAAAAAAAATCAATGACAAAACCAAAATAATTAATCTTCTATACAGTTACTGATACTGGCCAAGTTTCAGTAACTAGAAGTTTCCACCATCTCTCGTATTAGGCAAAAAAAAAAAAAATTACAATTAATACTTAATTTCCACCTTTATGGAAACCAAATTCTGCTTCCACAGACAACTGAGATCCCTTAGAGTGATTTAATCATTAATATTTATGCAGAAAGATATACAGAACAGAAATATTTTACTCTAAGTCATTACTTAGTAAATATCTATGAACACACAAATTAAATTTATTACTGCAAATTAGAAAGAACATATCTCTAAGAGAACAGGTGAAAGGAAGCAAGTATCACTATTCTGAAGGAGATTCTTTCATCCTAAATAATTTTGCTTTTCAGTACTGCTAAAGTCCTACAACTAACTGAACATTTGAAGTATTAACTTTCATTAAAACACAAACTATGCTCAGACATTCAGGCAAAGAGCGGCAATACTTTCCAAATAAAATTAATTTCAATTAGAGAAAGTCCACATTTTTGATCAGTACAAAAATAACTAAAACAACTACATAAAAAAAAAAAAAGAAAAAAAAGAGAACAAAGCTAAGGTCAGACAACCTGGCAGGTAAGAAACTTACTTTTCCAGAGATGCAGGCTAAGAGACCCAATCCTCCGACGCCAATCTGATTTAAATAGCAGCGCTGGGTCCCATGGCCAGCTGGGATGATACCCTGCCACCTTGGGAGAACATCCACAGGGCTTTTGTGGGCTGGTAAAAAGCTTAACTATTATTGCACATGTTTTTCCCCTGATCATCTCGGTCTTTGGTAATACTGGGATTCGTCTGTTCTGCTGTAATTACCGTCTGCCCCATGTTAAGGATTTTTAAGTTTACACAGTAAATGCGTTATGGTTTGGTGGACCTATAGGTTTTGGTGGAAAGCAGCTAGACAAACAGCCAACAAAAATGCCTAACTACGTGGAAAAATAGAAGATACAAAGCTGGCTCATTCTGCCCTGTTTTTACATGTCTTCATCTAGGCATTCAAACAGAATGAAAAAAAATCTATAGAAAAACAACTGGGAATTTTATAATCATAGTATTATTAGAAGTAGAAAGAGTTATTTGTCACCACTCACGTATAATCTAGTCTGGCTTCAAACAGGTAAAATCCTACACATGGATCAACAAAAGCTTCTGCATCCCTCCACGGCTCCTCCTTCACTGCACTCAGTTTGCAAAGTTACTGCAGCCACAGTCACCAGACCTACACCTCTCAATTCTTCCAAATGAACACAAGACAAACCAGTTTGCTTCCTCACAGAAGTATTTTGAGTAATACTTTTGTATTTCAAAATGTTAGAGTCAAAGCTTACATTAGAAATCCCAATTATTTTGAAAAGACTTTGAAAAAAAATCCTGTTAAGACGACGACAGTTGTTCCTCATTTATATTGAATTACATCTGCAGAGAGTTTGCATCATTAATTTAATTAGCAACACATTGGCCTACTGAATCTTATTTCCTGAGATAGGTTTGAGAAATTTGGGGGTTCCCGAGACACATTTGAGAAATTTGGGGGTTCTGTGCACAGCCACACAGGTGGGGGGTTTTATTATTTTTTGAAGATTGTCTAGAAGTCACTGCCAACAAACTGAAGGCTCGAAGGCACCTGTTTTTCCTATAAAACATCCACAACTTTTCTCCGTGCAACAGGCTTTTTTTACTTTTTTAAAAAAGTAGATATTGTTATGGCACGCAGGTGCCCAAGCTGGATTCGGTGCTCTTCACTGCCTGAGCTCACCTGCTTTTGGGAAGGAACAATCTCTCCCAGCACAGCAGCCGACCCTACAGAGCGGAAGGCGAACTGGTGCTGCTGGGGTTACCGGACGCATTGTCCCACCCTGCCCTGACGTGGCCGGAGGAAGGATGTCCGGTTGCCTGCGGTGCCCACGACGTGAGGCTCTGCAGGTCTCCGCTGAACCTTCTTCTCCTCCACCCACCCTCTGCTGTGGCCTCAGCCCCTCGGCTCTGCTCGCAGGAGGAAGACGCTGGGTAACTCAATGCTCTCTTTAAACTTACCAAGTGAGAGAGGAAGATAAAGCCAACTACCTTGAAAAAAACCACCAACAACCTAAACCTGTGACCAATTACTAGGTAAAGTTCTAAAGTTCTTTTCCTGTGGCAAATAAACCACATATTCAGGCAGGATAACAAGCCTTCTGCAACATATAATTTTAAGAGAACATTTTGATCCTTCCCATTATCAGAGATCAGGGGCGAATTACGTGTGTCTCAGACTACTTAGAGCCATCACAAGACACAAACCTAACCATAAGCACAGGGATCACTGAACCAGTAAAGGACTTGAGATCTTCTCACTACCGCCTGTCTAGGAGATGACTGTAACCCCATCAAAGGGCAGCGTGGAACATGGAAATCATGTTTAATGGCAGATAAGAGAATGCTGGGAAAGGGCAAAATTTAAACTTGAGGAAAACAACATACTGGAAATTTTATTCTTCATGTAGTAAAGAAGTACATCTATGCAAATACTAAAATTCTCTATATTAGGAGTTAACAACCATGCCATTCCTCTGATTTAGGTTATTGTGAAGCCTCTCCAAAGCTATCCCGTGGGAACCAAGGTGAGCTCCCTCAAACAGACCCCCTGCTCCTTTTAGAGACTCAGAATACCATAGCAGATTTCCCAAATGATCTTCAAAAGTGGTAGACCAAAACAGAGTCATTATATTGCAGCACTTTTCAATGCATAAAGACACTCATTGTTTGCCATTTAAGAGTATTACTGGGCTTTTTTTTTTAGGTTTTTTTCTGGTTGTGTTTTTTGTGTGTTTTTTTTTTTTTTCCTTTTTTTTTTTTTTAAGGCCGCTTGTTCTCCTAAGTCTTTATAAAAACTGTCCGTTGTGGCAATGGCTGAGGGCACTCAATCCAAGTTACATGCAATCCTGTTACCTTCTTTTCTTAACATAACACCATCTAATTGTGGAGATTTTCAGAGATGCACAAAACTAGGTAGCTGAGTCATCCACGTCACTGCCAGTAATTACTCACAAAGGAGTTATGCAACTCCGAACACTGACAAAATTCAGTGGCCTTTGACAGACCGGGCTCACAACACGCTTAAGAGGATGGACTAAAATCATCAGCCCAAATCAAAGATGTATTTATTTAAATTGGCACAGGCAACAGACCACGTACAACAGCAGCAAAGCTCAATCCATGAGCATGACTTTTGGAAGGCAGCAACTTTCAACGCAGCCCAGTTTTCTAGCAGAATACTTTAATTTCCAGCCACTTTGCTGTTCCAGCCTTGTCTCCCTTGTCCCTGTCAGCCAATTAAGCAACTGGTTTCTGAGGTACTTATTTCAAAAATAAATATTTGAGTATGAGGTTTCATTTATGCAATTCACAACATTCATGTATTGCAAACAGCATGCACTTAAGTCAATTACACTTCTAAATTCAAGACTACTTCTATTAAAGGGGCAGAAAACTCCAAAATTACTGTATCCTGCCCAATTCCAAGTAATTTTGCATTTCATTCAGCTTGGTCAATAAAATGTTAACACTTACTTTCCTGTTTTTTTGTAGGCTGCAATCATATTTTCATAATCTACAACAGTTGATTATAATCAACACTCTTGTACTTATTTTTATTACCATGAAAACACTCACTAATCCTATATTTAGGAGGAAAGAAGCTCACTCAATATTTGAAGCTTAAACTGCATGACACCAACCCTTCCTACCTCGGCTTAAGGAATTCCCACAGTCACAAACCCGCTTCACAAGTGGCACTGTCACAGGAATATCAGAACAGACAGGAACTGCACAGTGTACACTCCAAAACATCATCCCCAGCACTTCAGAGACCACCAACGGGAAAAGGGCAAATTAATTCAATCCTAAATTTCTTCCAAAAGTTCATGTTGTTTTTATGCCTTGAAAGCATGAGAATTTGTTTGCGACCTTTAAGATCGCATCCTTCCCTTGCCAACTATTTTCACTTCGTCAAGTCAACACGAGCGCTGCTTCACTGGAAACGCACTTATTTCTAATAACATCATCCTAAATTTAGTCAACAAGCAGATTCCTCAGAGAAAATTGCTTCTCAGATTTTTTCCTCCTATGCCACAAGTGATGGGCAAGAGCACTAGTAAACGCAAGTAAGTTAGTCTTCAAAACGTAGGGCTGTTTGACAGTAACACTGTTGACTGCAGTTCCAGAGAGGCTGAGGTCACCGAGCTCTATCGGATCGCCAACATAAGGTTGTAGTAAGTACTACAGGCTATAATGAATTCTATAAAATTTAAGTGAAGAATCCAAACCAAACCAAAATTAATTAACACAAAACTTTGTTAAACCCTCAAACCATGTGAATGTAGATTTCCGACAAGTGAAAAGTACTGCACATCCCTGAGATGCACTTTAATGTAAAGTTTTATGACAATAACAAGTATCTGCTAACGTAATTTGGGAACTTCATACGCAGCTTGAAGAAAGTGGTTTTGGCACAAATGAAGTCTCAAACGCTGCCAGCCAAACGCAACACGGACAACACGGTGTCTCATTTTAATCAGAGCACCACAGAAACAGTTTTACGCAGACCCTGTTAAGTAATAAGTTCATGTACGGGCTTGCAGAAAATACAACTTGAAGAAGGATTGTTGCCAACAGTTGCCTTCAGATGTCATGAACACAGTGCTGTGTCAGTGGGACATCCATCACCCTCTGCTCCGCTAGCGAGACAAGCGTGACTTCGGAACCAGGCTCCTACCGCCGCGCGCTGCCAAGCTCACGTCTCTTCATTAGCCCGAGCCCAGCCACGAATTCGGAGACAACTTAAATGTCAACACCATCAGCAGAACTACCTGTCTGAGCTCCGCTGTGCTGGACCTAGGGCTGGTTCTCCAGCCTCCTGCCAAGACACTACTTACAGCAAAATCCATACATAAAGGCAGCACTGAACACAATTCAGAGTCACACCAGTCTCCACGGAGGAGCATTTGTCCAGCTAAAAAAATACTGAGATGCGCAATAACCACAAGTGTTCACATTTCAGTTGCCATACTTTAAGTTTGATGATTTTAACACTGATGTATCACGATATTCTTAAAGAACGGATCAACAGGGCCAAGAAAGTTCTCAGACCTTCAATAAGTCTCACGCCTTAACTACAGCATACTATTTTTACAAACCATAAGATTAACAAATAAGCCTTAATACTTCTGCTGACTTTTTAATCCTCACCTGTAGCTTCACTAACATAATTAGGATTTCTCTAACATTACAGAATAGGGATTGCGGCAAGTATTATTAGATCATTAGAGTATTTTAAAGTGTTACAGTGCAGCAGCCACGGCGTAGAAATGCATGTTCAGTAATTACAGTACTCAGCTACGAAAAGTAAAAAAAAAAACCCACCCCAAGAAATTTAAAACCTCATGGCTTTATTCCTATTGTGAATTCTTGGGTTTTTTTTTTTTCCTTTACATGTAAATTTTTTTATCAGAGAATAAAATTTCAACAAGATCCTTAAAGTATATCCTTTCACTCTTTCCAAAACTTTAACCCTCGAAACAAATTTGCTACAGACCTTTTTACTTATGATAAGAAAAGCCTACTGCATCACGGAAAGCAAGTCTGACCAGTTTTAAGCAGCTTTATTTAGATAACATCTTTTGTGTGCTTAATACACCTAGGTGTAATCTTTTATTTGTCATACCTGATGATACCTGATCCGCAATCCTACGCTTCTGATTTAAAAGTGCAAAAGTTTTAATACTTGAGTGTCACGTTCTGCCGAGATACACGTCTTATTACAGCACAACTAGTTTTACCATTTATTTTCTTTTAAATAGCATGTGGTACTTGCCTATGGATGAACCTAGAGTACTAAGCAATACCTTGACGACACTCTCGAAGTCATTCCTCATTCTTTACAACATTTAAGCATCCAAACCTCAGTCACACACTCCTAGTTCTTTCTGTTAGTTGCGTGCATGATAATCGTCACACAACCACTCCATGAAAAAGCAAAGGGACCTCTCCTAGCGCCAACCTACCTGGATACGCACCCAGTTTAGCACAACCAAATTTTCCGAAGTTAAAGCAACTTTCCACAGGAGCTGCGGCCACCAAACTGAGGCAGTTCACAAAAAAACCACAACCCTCCAGAGTTAACTGGGAACCGGTAGCTGTGACATGACCGCTGTTGAGAAGGCGACACAAAGCCCACCGCCTCCACGGCTCGTTAACAGGCACCGTTCGTACCGGCGACCGCGGCTCTCCCGCTCCGCACGTGTGACCGCTGCCTCGCAGCCCGCACCCAGGAGCGGAGCGCGGTTCGCCGTCGCGTCCCGAGCCCGGGAGCCGCCGCCGGGCGCAGCTCGGGCTGCGCGGCAGCGGCCGCCAAGGGCGGCGGGGGAGGCCCGCGGGGACGGGCCGGGGCTGCGAGCCGCGCCCGGGGGCCGCCGCCTTCCCGGGACGGGCCGAGCTCGCGGGAAGGCCGGTCCCGGAGCGGCTGCTCCGGGGGGCGAGGCGTGAGCAGGCCGGGTGCCCGAGCGGCGGGGGCCGGCAGCGCCGGGGGGGGGATCCCGAGGGAGGCGGGGAAGCGGCGGCGGCGCCGCCGAGAGCGCCGGGATCCGGCGGGGGAGGGCGGCGGAGTGACCGGGGGCAGCGAGGCGGGGCGAGGCGGGGGGGGGACGGGGACGACTCGCGAAACCGGTGAGGGGCGGCGGACGCGGGGAGAGGCCGGGGGCGGGGGCGTTGCGGTCCGCCTGCCCTCCGCCCCCGGCCCGGCCGCTCCCGGGCGGCGGGGGGGGCCGCGGCGCGGGGACGCAGGTGCCCGCGGGGAGCCCCGCCCGCCCCGGCCCCGCACTGACCTCGCCGCCGCTCACGTACAGCTCCATTTTGTGGCGGGGCTCCGGCTCCTCCGCGTCCTCCAGCGGAGCGAACGGCACCATGTCCCGGCTCTCCTCCTCACCGGGCGGCCGCCGCCAGCCGCTGCGCGTTCCCCGGCTCAGAGGCGGCGGGCGGCCGCGGCGGACCCCCCGCTCCTCCTGCCCATAGAGCGCGGCGGCGGAGCTGGCGCTACCGCTGCTGCCGGCCGGCGGGGGCGGCTCCGCTCTGCGCTCCCCCGCGCACACCCCCCAACATGGCGGCCGGCGGGGGCCGGGCCTGCGCGGCGTGGGGATGACGTCAGAGCGGGCCGGAGAATCCCCTGCATGGGGAGGGGGGGGGCGGGGGGAGCGGTGACGCGCGTGCGGTGAACGTTCGCGCGGCCGCCCGGCGCCTCGCTGAGGGGGGACGGGGACGGGGACGGGCGGCGGGAGCGGGGCGCTGGAGGTTCCGCCTGAGGGGAGACGGGAGGGAGGGTGCGGGAGAGCGGCACGGAGGCGTTTGAAGCGAAACAAAGGGAGTGGGGAAAGGGATCGTGTTAAGTGAGTGAAGAACCCCCCGCTCAGACCCGCAGGGGAACACCTGGCCCGCGCCTCAGGCGCCCCGAGTGCCCCTCTGGTGCCCGGAGTGCCCCTCCGGCGCCCCGAGTGCCCCTCTGGTGCCCGGAGTGCCCCTCCGGCGCCCCGAGTGCCCCTCTGGTGCCCGGAGTGCCCCTCCGGCGCCCCGAGTGCCCCTCTGGTGCCCGGAGTGCCCCTCCGGCGCGGGCGGCCCGCGCGGGGCGCAGCTCCCGCGTGAGGAGGCGGCACTCGGGGCTGTGAGGAGAGAGGTTCTCCCTCCCCGCGGCGGGACAGAGGGGTAAAACCCAGAAAGTTTCGTTTGTTTTTCAAAATCCAGAGGTGGTAGGAAAGTGGGAAAGCGCAGCCTGGTTCCTCCGAGGTTCTTCGCGGGAATAAGCCGTGTGCGCGGCTGCGAGGGCGCGGAGCGGCTCCGCCGTGGTCACAGACACCGCGGGGACGGGCGCTTTTGTCTCCGAGCGGGTGTTTAGAGAGAAACACCGCAGTATTTCCAAAGCTGAGGGGGCAGGAAAAAGATCGTGGATGAAAAAGTAATATTTCTCTGTCACTGTTCGATCTTAGGAGCTGGAAAACACTCAGCGATGCCATCAAAAATGCGTATTTTTAAGGGTAGAAAACTGCCTCACTGCCTCACTGACACTGAGTTTTTATTTAAGCACCCTGCATGAAGCCCTGCACTTTAGGTAAAGGTAGCAAAGGAAGTCTCAAACCATTCTTGTTGCCCAGAGAAGCTGTGGCTGCCCCATCCCTGGCAGTGTTCAAGGCCAGGTTGGATGAGGCTTTGAGCAACCTGGTGTAGTGGAGGGTGTCCCTGCCCATGGCAGGGGGGTTGGAACTGGATGATCTTTAAGGTCCCTTCCAACCCAAACCATTCTGTGATTCTATGGTTCTTAGTTGCCAAATAATTTTGATGAAATTAGCACGACTGAGGGAACGAGCCAGTACACCCCGTAGTCCCAAATGCTTTCCTGTGCTCCTTTTTTTTTAACTCAGAAGTCAACCATCGTAGGAACAAGTGTACGCTGCTGTGCTGCTGTATCCTTGATTAAATCGGAGCGCGCTGTTCCACGAAGCTGACGGCCGCCGGCTCCCTGCCACCCCGCCTGCCGAAGAGTTGCCAATTGTGAGTGTGTCACCGCAGCCACAGGCGGCCGGTGTGTCAGCATTTCCATTGCAAACCTATTTTTAAAGGTCTGTAACTCAACCGTGAAAGACCAATGTTTTGGACTGAAATGGGGAGCGTGTACCAGGAATGTTCATCCTCCCGAAAATAAAAAGTATGCAAGAAAATGTAGGACTAAAGTTACTAGTACTTAGTCTCACGGACTCCTTCCACTACACCCGGTTGCCCAAAGCCCCATCCAACCTGGCCTTGAACACTTCCAGGGATGGAGCAGCCACAGCTTCTCTGGGCAACCTGTTCCAGTCACTCACCACCCTCAGAGGGAAGAATTAGTTAGTTCTCTTCCTTAGTTCTCATTGAAATCTCCCCTCTTTCAGTTTAAAGCCATTGCCCTGTGTCCTGTCACTAGACGCCCTTGTAAAAATTCCCTCTCCAGCTTTCCTGTAGCTCCTTTAGGTACTGGAAGGCTGCTCGAAGGTCTGCCCAGAGCTGTCTCTTCCCAAGGTTGGACAAGCCCAACTCTCTCAGCCTGACTTCAGGAGCTTTTCAAGCAGTTAAGTGACAGGAGACTAAGGGACCAGCCCCAGCTCCAGGAGCCTGTGGTTCACACACAGCTGCCTACCCCCGTGGCTCTGTTGGTACGACGGGTGTGCATCCACAAGAAGCCAAATGGCCAAATCTTTTCTGTGAGATTAAATGCGTGTGTACTCGAGCAGTGCCATGAGGCAGATCTTAACTTAAATATAAAGGAAATCAAGTGAGAAGTGACTTTTTGAAAGTGCTTGAGTGCTCAGCAAGAACTCATGTCTAAAACTTGTGTTGCATCTGCCATTTCCCTGTGTCTGATATTTTTTAATGCTACTGAGGCTTTTCCTTTTTCCTGAAACAATAAGAGATTGTAAACAAGTGTTCTGCATCCACAAAGTCCTAACACTAATGTTTGAGAAGTTCAGACAAAAGCAATAATCAAATAAGTTAGGATTGTTATTCATTTTGTGTCAAAGACTATAAAAGGGAAATTATGATACATGTAGATATAATAACGACTGAATAGGAAAAAGTAAATTCAGAATTTCTTTTACTCAAGGTCTCACAAGCAAAGAAGCAGAAGGTGTTCAATAAAAAGGGGAAAACTTCACTGACATTTAAAACTTAGCAAGATCTTCCCCGCCCAAAATAGTCTTTTACGGGGAAATAAAACATCAAAAATACAATAGCAAGTCATTAATTTAGGAAGACCAAGGCCTCATGTCTTGGGTTCCAATGAGTATTTAAATATTATATATTTGGATATTTTTTTATCTTTTTCTAGAGCATCTAATCTAGCCCGTGTCCATGACTGTATGGATATCAGATCTCACTTGGTGTGCAGTTTTCAGCTGAATATTTTTTACATTCCAGTACCTTAATTTGTTCAGCAAGTTCTGCCCATTATGCTCCTCAGCAGGTCATTGTATGATCAGCACAACAGTAGAATCACTTTTTCCTCTGCCAGGTGCTTTTATTAGATGAGGGTTTCAAAGTAACCAGTTTCTATGTATTCATTCACTTTAAAGTTAATCCTATGACATGGCAAAGTTGCTGAGAATGCTCTTTTACCGAGCCTAATAGGAAAGGAATTATAATAATAATAATAAACAGGATCTGCAGCCAAAATTCAGCTCGTTCAGTGTCAGTAACGTGAACTCCAACCTCTCAGTTGTCCCTTTTATAGACCTCAGGGCTGCAGCCAACTGACAACATCCATGCTTACTTTGCTCATTCAATTTCCCTGAAAGTAGCAGTCATACACTTGAAAATATGAACAATAGATTATTTGTGAGGAAAAAAAAAAAAAAAATCCCCGCAGATTTCCTAGCAGGACATTTCTCAGGGAGGCATGTTACAGAACTGCGTTCCCCCTTAAGCTTTCTGTCAATCTGTATCAACCTTGTCCCCAGAAAAGATTGTTTCAGAACAATCCTGCAAACTTTGTGTTCGTTCCCCCAGCACGTTTTTCAAGAAAGGAAAAATAAGAATTTTATCATCAGGCCAGTGTCTTTTGTTCCCCTGCTCCCCCCAGTTAAGGATACTGGAATCCGAACCACACTAACCATGGCGAGTGCAGCGCAGCTCCACCCTGGAAAGCAAAGCAGAAAAAACAGTGTGGATATGGGAATCAGTGAACAGTGTCTAGTTCAGCGAGATGCCAGGGAGGAAACTATACCCAAAGCAAAGTCTGAGGAAACTGCCCGACAGGTTGAAGTTTTTATTCTGTTTTTACTACATGGTAAAGCCCTTGAAAGGGAACAGGTACAAATTTAGCTGTTGTAGATCTGGTTCAAGGCAGAGCGTGAACTGTAGCATCGGTTGAGAAGGCAGTTTTAGGGGGGATACAGTTAATTTCTTGGAGCAAGTTTATTCAAGTTCATCATCGTTTCACCTTTAATCTTCTGTACAAGGCGATTTAACCACCCTTGCGCAGTCAGAGCCGTACCGCTCTCGCCCATTGTGTGGATGAATTTACGTGGGCACAAAGCACGCTTCTGTTGGCGTGACGGGTTCTCATGCCAGAAGGAAAAAGAACTGTCCTGATGCATCGAAAATGTGTTGTTGTATGCCTGTGTCTAGGCCAGGATTGTTCCAGAGGAAGGGATTTACGCAGAGGGAGAGGTTCTCCGGAAAGCCTCACATCTCACATGGATGTAAGACAAGTCCAGTGGCACAGTTGTGGCTGTGAAGCCATGTAAATTGCTCTGGTCAAATAAGATAAATACTACAACAAGATTTTCACAATTTTAGAAACTAGTATCACAACACCAAACATCTCTATGTTTTCAGATCTCACCATCAAAGCAACATTCATCTCTCGGGCTATTTTAGGACCACAGGGCAAACTTAGCAGCAAATTTTGCCACATTTGTCCAAAACGAGCTAAAGAAAGATCTCAGCCATATGGAAAATGCAATTAATTTATCTCTGCTGATCATATTGCATTAAGTAGGGAATGAAAACTGCAGATAGGCACTAAATTTTTTGACACTCATCTAAATTTTTTTCACTTAAAACTTTATAGTTGTTCTTTATTTCCAAGTACATTTTGAAGTCAAACGTTCTACAGTATAATTTCCTGCCCCCAAACTGAGTGAATGCTACAAACCAGCCAACTGGCACATCTCGGGAGTTCTGTATGGTCAAAGGAAAAGCTATGTGCAGTCAAATTAAAAATCCACTGTCCCACCTCCAACTCTGGCCAAGAAAGCAGGTGCCAGACAGAAAATACAAACAGGGTAAGCGGTAGCTAAGAATACTTCTCCAGGATTTATTTTCAGCCTCCAGCAATTCAGGTTTCATGAGCTAGGGGTTGTATCTTGCACAGAATAATCTTGACGGATATTTCTTCCATCAATTTGCCCAAGCCTTCTTGAATGTTTTAATTTTCAGCAACCATAACATCTCAAAACAGGTTCCACAACTAAATCTTATTACAAAAATATCTCATTCTGAGCCTGCTGCTTAGTTTCATCCGATGCTCCCTTGCCTTATATTGTAAAGGCGAGTGATTAATCACCTTTTTCACATTGTTCACGATTTTATGTGTGTTGTATATCCCACCTCCCCCGTCCTACCGTGCTCTGCTCTGCTTCCCAGGCTGAAGATTCCTGGGCTGTTTAGTCACTCGTAAATGAAGGGTGGGGAAAGTTCCGGTTTCTCTGTACACATTTTCACTAGTGATTTGGAAGTAAATCTAAAATAACTAACAATAACGTGCACAAATTACATGAAGGAAGGAAAGTAATGAGGAGTCATTCTCTGTCGAAGTCCTTTGGGAAATGACATGCAACTCAAAGTAGATGGTACTAGATGGTAGGCAGTAGATGGTAGTTTGTTTTACATCCACGAGCAACACGGTGGAGACGGATACTCGGGCTTTCCGTACAGCTTTGGAGTCTGTGCTTAGAAAAGCCCAGCAGAGAACCACAGCTGTGCTCCAACCTCTACGGAACGACCCTCAGTGAAAAACCCAAAGGCCCAGCTTTACCAAACCTCACTCTAAGTACTCAGCAACAAGAATTTCTTCACTAATTCAGCTCTTTCCAAAGACTACCAAAGAAAAAAACTTCTAAAACTTAAGCAACTATAATTCTCACGTAAACTCCTAAGGTTAGCCGAGGCAAGTGCAGGTCGGAAAAAGCAGTTACATCCTGCAGCGAGTGACTGCAGCAGTGTGCGCCCACCAACAGATGGCAAATCTACCACGAGCAGCTGAGCCTTTTTTTTCTTTTTCAAACTGAATCTCACATACTTTTGTGTTTTTCCAAAACTTGCTTCATTATATTTCTTCAAACCTGTTTCATCCTTGAAGCTGAAGCTAAGCCTGAAAAAATTCCACTGGAATTCACCGTGATTTTTGCCTCGTAAACCATCATGATGTTCCTATATGCCGAGCGCATCACAGCGGGAAGAGCCAGAGCCACCGCAGGGGGAGCCACGGCCCGGGACACTGCAGGAGGGGTCCCTGAGCAGGATGCATGGGTCTGGGGCACGGCACTGGAGCACCCCAAGCAAGAGCTACTCAAGGTGCTGCTGCTGTTCCACTTGGCCTTCATGGACACAAACAAGACGCAGCGGTTTACTTCCGTCAGATAGAAGGCACGCTGCAATTCCCCATTCCCAGAAGATTGAGGCCAAACACCAAGAAGAAGGAAGAAAGAAGAAAAAAAGAAGAATTAATACACTTTTAAGATGTTTACTATCAGAAATGTCCTGATTTCGCCTCTTAATCTGCCTCCCGCTTGCCAGGAGGAGCCAGCCCAGGCCCCACCTTGTGGAAGCTGCAGAGCAAAATGCAAAATCCTTTAGTGGAACCAGATTTAGTTTTTGGCAGGAATGAGGTGTCTTGATCCTCTCTGAAAAATTACTGGTTTGCTATCATCAAACTCGGAGCATAACAGAAGAATCCGGTAAGTGGACTGGTTACGTTGCCATGATAAGGCAAAGAAGAAGGACTGGAAACTGCAGACCTTGGGAAGCCAACGACTGTCTCTCACCATCCACTTGACCCTTTGCTGTGAGTCCCCTAGACATCTGCCAACACGGCCCTTCCCAAATAAACCTTGGAAGCAGCAGCAGTGGATCGGATGAGGTGAAACCCTGGTGCTGCCCAGCTGACGGTTAGTTCCTCTCTCCCTTCCTCCAAGGAAATCTCTGTGTCTGCTTTGCTTTCCCCACGACCTGCCTTGGGCCTTACCTCTGCTGTAGGACACGGCTGCGGTACGGGTCTGGGCTGGGCGAGTTCCCCTTGACTCAGCTCCTTGGGACTTGGATTCTAAAACAAATACATAAAAATTGATTTCCTTTTTTCATATCACTGGTGTGATAACCAGTTTCCAGTTTTGTCTCCAGAGAAAAGAATGGCCACAAACTTAGGAGAGTTATGGGAGGATGACAGGATCACCACTCTATGAGCCTTCCTCTCAAAAGAAGAAAAAAAGGAAAGAAAAACCCACCCTCTCCTCTAGAATGAACTGCTGTCCTGGAACCTGCTCTAGAAACATCAAGCGAGCCAGAACACAGTCTAGAACCTGCTCTAGAACCAACAAGCAAACCAGAACATGCTCTAGAACCAACAAGTGAGCTAGAACTCACTCTAGAACCAAGTAGTAAGCTAGACTGCAATCCAAAACAAAACAACTGTCTTGACCCATCAAGTGAGCTAGAAGTTCAAGACCATCTTCCTGAACATGAAACTGAGTACATAACAATCAGGAACCAGTAGGCAAATTGAATCCCAAACTAGTTACATAACAACCAGGAACTAAACTGAATCCCAATCTAGAACCAACAAGTGATCTAGAACCATGGTCCGAGTTAGAGCCCTGTCTAGAGCCAAAATTGAGCTCTGGAGTCCCCAACACAAGAAGGACATGGAGCTGCTGGAGTGAGTCCAGAGGAGGCCACGAAGATGATCCGAGGGCTGGAGCACCTCTGCTATGGAGACAGGCTGAGAGAGTTGCGGCTGTTCAGCCTGGAGAAGAGAAGGCTCCGGAGACCTTTCAGCAGCCTTCCAGTACCTAAAGGGGCTACAGGAAAGCTGGAGAGGGGCTTTGGACAAGGGTGTGTAGTGATAGGACAAGGGGCAATGGCTTTGAGCTGAAAGAGGGGAGATTTTGATAAGATCCAAGGAAAAAATTCTTCACTCTGAGAGTGGTAAGGCACTGGAACAGGTTGCCCAGAGAAGCTCTGGATGCCCCATCCCTGGAAGTGTTCAAGGCCAGGCTGGATGAGGCTTTGGGCAACCTGGTGTAGCGGAGGGTGTCCCTGCCCATGGCAGGGGGGTTGGAACTGGATGATCTTTGAGGTCCCTTCCAACCCAAACCATTCTGTGATTCTGTCATTCTGTGAAATGCATCAACGATGAAACAACAACGGGGAAGAGTCCCCATCACTGGAGGTTTTCAAGATGCGATTGAATATCCAGTTGCTAGATAATCTCATCCAGGCTCCCTTTCCTATGAAAGGTTGGACCAGATAATCTTTTGAGGTCTCTTCCAACCATGCTCCTATGATATAATGGATACTTAAGGAATTGATTGCATCCAAAATCATCATGATCTCAATCTTCAGGGAAGCTTTTGTGACAGCAGAGGGTGTTACTTCTGAAATGACACAGAGCCAAAGATGTTGCCAGTTCCTAACTTTAGCTAGAAGCCCACATACCATGCCTAAAACCAGTATCCTAATCATCTCAGGTGAAAACTCTTCCCATTTTGGAAGATCATAATTAACTTCCTACTGAGCCATGCTTAGAAAAATGTCTCAACTTGAAAGATTAAATAGGGACTTAGTATCTGTCAGAAATAATTCAGCAGTAGCTGTTTGTGTCTTGCAGTATAAAGACACAGACTTAAAACAATATATTTAGAAATTGTCTTCTCCTTAGTGTGGAACGAAAGGACTTGACTGCATGAGTAATCAATGCTGGGATAGTAATATTACTGGGAACAGAGAGTAGGGAATAACACTTTGGTAAGATTAGTTTAGGTCTTCAGATAATTGCTGTAGCAGTGGTACTTAAAAGAATCCCCACTCCTGGAGGAAGAGAAATGGGCACACCTTCCCAGCCCGGCGCTGTTCTCGCAGCCTCTGGGGGTCAACGTAACTTGAACTAATTGTTCTTTCTTCTCCACTATTATCAAGGGTATTTCCAAATGGTCTTGACTTGGCTTCTGTTCCAGTTGGGGCACAACTCGACTCATCAGTTCTGTATTTGGAACGACATCACATTTCTTCACTTCATCAGTTCTCCTCCCGGTGAGGTCACTTGTTTGTGGCCATTCGATACTTCCTGCAAGTGGCCGTTTCTCCGTTTAACTCATTTTCGTACTGTCCCGTGCAAAGAGTCTTGCTGAAAGCCACCGTCCATCCAAGTGTCACTTTCGTAGCAGGGTGACTTGGGGTTCCAGAGGATCTGAGCACATGGTAAAAGCTGAGG
This sequence comes from Tauraco erythrolophus, assembly GCF_009769465.1. Lineage (NCBI taxonomy): Eukaryota > Metazoa > Chordata > Aves > Musophagiformes > Musophagidae > Tauraco > Tauraco erythrolophus. The sequence goes on from NC_141477.1 coordinate 2,523,933, forward strand.
ACCTTCTGAATTGCAGCCTTCCAGTACCTAAAGGGGGCCTACAGGAAAGCTGGAGAGGGACTTTTTCCAAGGGCGTGTAGTGACAGGACACGGGGCAATGGCTTTAAACTGAAAGAGGGGAGATTTATATTAGATCTAAGGAAGAAATTTTTCACTTTGAGGGTGGTGAGGCACTGGCACAGGTTGCCCAGAGAAGCTGTGGCTGCCCCATCCCTGGAAGTGTTCAAGGCCAGGTTGGATGAGGCTTTGAGCAACCTGGTGTAGTGGAGGGTGTCCCTGCCCATGGCAGGGGGGTTAGAACTAGATGATCTTTGAGGTCCCTTCCAACCCAAACAGTTCTGTGATTCTATGAAATATGTTTCAGAAGCAGTATCTGAAGCCCAACTTCTTTTTCCATTAAAAATGGTGACAATATTCATAATAATTTCAACGGGAGCATGATCATTCTGTAAGTAATTGCTATCAGGAATTTAATTTAAACCTCATTTGACTGACGTTTCTTGTTTGCAAGGTAGCTATTTTAGGAACAATGTCTTGCTAGTATATCTCTCTTCATCTTAGTCATGACTGATAACAGAATAATCATCTCAACTACTTTCCTTTTCTTTTCCTGCACAATGGCTTTACTGCAATTTTACATACCAAACATACAAGAATAGAAACAATTAGACAAATAACAGCATTATATGCAGATGAGCAGGTAGGTGACTAGAACTTACTTGAAACTCTCTACCAGGCTGGATGGCAGGCTGAGAAGCCTTTACAGTCACATACTGGTTTGTTGAAAAGCCAAGGAAAGATGCAGGTTTGTCTTTGCAGCGTGCCTCTAACTCACGTTACGCTCAGCTGGCGTTACCCACGTGTGTTAAAACCACAGAATCTCTACGTACCGTAACTCCAAACTGCTCCTTACTTGTCTTTCTCATTTAACGGCTGCGCTGCAAGGGTTAAATTCAGAGCTATCTGATACCACCGCACTGCCAGCAAAGTCAAAACTGTTTATCCCAGTCACATTGTGCTTGCCCAGGACAAATCGGAAGCAGCAATTACAGCGGCCGTTTATCTTTAACCAGGATCTTTCATCCAGGGAAACGCCACGAAACGCTTCGCCGTTCGTTCCATTATCTCGTTTCTGCTGCTGCTTTAATACAAGGCAGTGGTGGTCGTGGGGCAGCTGAGTGCCAACTTAAGAAAGGCCGTTACTTGTGCCTGCTCCCAGCTCTTTGTGACACCGTCTCATTTGCTGTAAATCTACGAGGACAAGCGATTATGAAGAGTTTCCAACGAGTCGACTTTGACACTGAAAGAGCTGCTTCTCCTTTTAATGAGGAGCTGTCACAGGCATCGATCAGTAGCCATGGCAGAACAGATGAAAGCGGTAAAAAAAAAATGACAGACGAACAGACTTCTTAATGAGAGGGAAAAAATACAGTCCACACCATCTGAGAGGCAGATCCTCACCGCCTTTAATGGGAGGCTTTTTTAGTAAATGTTGCACATCGGCTTCAGGGAGGAATGAGAGCACTCAACGGAGGAAGCATCTAATAGAATGAGGTCAGACTTTTAAAAATGGCTATTACCCAGCAAAGCAGAGCAGCAGCAGACCACTGCGGAGTAAACAACAAATAATCTGTGAAGGGGAAGAATGATGCTGGTAGGAGGTACCTTGAAAACCCTAATGAAGCTACAAAAGGTCAGCTCCAGCCTAGTGTAAGCTTACAACATTTCACCAGTTAGTGGGCTTTCACCGAGTTTAAGCAAATTAGCACTGAGCCCTGCAGCTGATACGAGGAGACTTTAAAAAACACAGCAGAAAGGAGGTAGATGTAGAGCCTTCTGCTGAAACGTGGCGGCTCTGCACCTTCCCTCTTCTGAGCTACAAACATAGCTCAGCTGATCCTCATCCCACCCCGTCACGCAGGTGGACGGATGCTGAACACCTTAGAGCTCAGAACCACCAGTGTGTCTTAGAGCTGAGGAAATAAAGTGCTGATTTCATTAAATGCTGGGTTGGTTTTCGTTTTTTTTTTTAAAAAAAACTTCCAATTCTGAGTATCATCCTTTATCTTGGAGGAGCTCTTGATATCTTTTTCCTGAAACCAGCACAATCTAGTACCATCTTTGGAAGGACAGCAAAAAACACCAGGGCAGGACTCTTAGAGAGAGGAGGATCTGGTTTCTTAACATAAAAAAATAACAAGACTCACTTTAAAAATATGCTAACGGTAATATGAAGAAAAAAAGAAATAATGCTGGGTTTGTGTGGGAAGGAAGCATATTTAAATCTAAAATGAATGACGTACCCTGTAATTACAGGAACCGTTGAAAGAGATAGTCAGAATTAAAATAGTTTAAATATGCACGTTGAAATATTAATTTGAAAATGTTAAAGTACGTGTAAATGCACATAAACAGCGGCAGATGAGCCGCTCTGCAGCTTCACATTTCGTGCTAAATTGTGTGGTTTAGAGCACCACAACTGCCTTCCAGTGGTGCCTTCCTAAAGCGCACGAACTCCGAGGACTCTTAAAAGTTCAAATCGAAACACCCTTCTCATGTTGAATCAGCAAACAATGGGTGATTAAGCACAATTATTACGCTTGCGGCGACAGAAGTAACATATTTCTTCTGTTATGACGAAGTCCTCATTGCTTAATGCATTTTTATAAAAAAGTTATAAAGTATTTTATGTTTTCACAGACATTTTACAGCTAGCTATTAATATTGCTTGTTTAGCTCACTAGATGGAAGATGTTCTCACTCAGAGGCAATTCTGTCTGTATTAAAAGTTACAGATAAACCTGTGTACCCATTTAAGATGGCAATTTTTTTGAGCAAGGATGATGCTTAGCTGAGGGCAGAACCAGCACAAGACTCCTGCAGTGCCCATGTCCCGTGACAAAGTTAGACAGGATTTCAACCAAGTAAACGTGTTGTATCATTTTTCTATACAGGAGAATGTTTTGCCACAAATATTTCCTTCACAAAAAGATTTTTTCCTCCATAAAACGTCGCATTGAGAGCTCGGCGTTTCCTTCTGACTCCCCTCGTGTCACACTGGTGGATCTGCGGGCAGCTCAGGGGAAGTGAAAATTGTCATTTCTTGTTTGTCTATTTGTTTGTTTAACTTCAGCCCCGCCGTTCTGGCTTCTTCCAAAGTCGTTTTGAGACTCTGGGAGTGCTTTTTTAGTGCTGTTGGCCTGTCAAAGTGACACCTACTTTCATTATACCGTTGGAAAAAAAAAAGAGAGCTGACCTACAAAACACCTTGGCTGCTGAGCACAGCCAAAGGCTCTTTTCCCGAGCACGGCCTCGAGAGCGGGTGATCCATCCGCCAACGTTGGTGGTTCGTTTTGAAAAGGACCTCCCAAAACAACTGCCAATGCTTTTTCCTTTCAGCAGTATTGACATCTTCACACCTACGGAGCTATTTTCTATCGACGCACACCCCAAAGACTCAGTCCCTCCTCCCTCTAAATGTTTTTGAGCAGGAAATCATGGTTTGAGCTTTTAAGGGAGTTCTCAATGCCCCCAAGCGACACACAGGTCGATCGGCCCTGATGCAGCCCCAAACCCTTCTTTGTTTTCATCCTCATCCCACTCTCTGTGTAAAAACATCTTCCTTCTGTTTCATCGCCCTACGAGTGCAGCGCGTCTCAATTTGTGTTTTAATTTCTTCTTGACTCTGCTGAAAATTATTAAGCACAGCGAGTGCTACAGAAGGGGCTGTTCTGCCTCCAGACTGTCCATCTTTCAGCTGGCAGCCATTTCGTGGAGAGCTGCGAAAACCTTTTTGCGTCGTCCTTCAGATTTCCGGAGAAATTCAGACTCCTCCAGGAGCTCCAGTCCTACATGTAGGTTATTATAATCCTGGTGCAGCACGTTCAGAAATCTCTCAGGAATAGCATCTGAGAAAGGTTTCCTCCAGCCAGGGGCTGAGCTGGGAACAGTCCACGTTGCTTCCCACCGGCACGGCACAACACCGGCTCCACTGGTGCCGAACGGTGCTTGCAAGAGTCCCTTAGGGGTATAAATCCCTTCTTTTACTGAAAATAAGAAATACACATTTATAAGCCCATAGTCAGGTTTTGAATGGCTGACCAGTTGAAGGAGTCACCAAAAAAACGTAAATGAAAGTTATCAGGTCAGGTCTCGGCTACAGGAAGCTGGAGTGACTGGGTTTATTTCAGAGCATGAGTTGAACCAGTTCAAGAGCTCTTTTGTTGAACTAATGAATGCTTTTAGAAAAAAATACTCATCATTGTAAAATTTTTAGGATATGAAAAATGATAAGTAACTCAACGTTATTACTAGATGAGGGTAAAACCAGCCTTGAAAACCTTCTGAGCAGGAGATTTTCTAATGGATTGTATTTGAATTTCTGCTTATGACTGCTATACTGCTTTTAATACAGATTATTATTTTGTGCACAGATTCGATTTTCGGCATGTAATAGTCCTAAAACGTTTCAATGAAAATTCCACAATACGTAGCTTGTAATGAGGATATAACCAAACAAAAAAAGGTTGGCTTTTATTTTTTCCTTACTGAGCCAAAAATCATCTGTCATTCCATCCCACTGGTACACCTACAGGCAGCGGCGTCAGCGCGGCGTGCGGCACGCATCCTGCTCCGGGGCTGGGGCCCAGAGCCTGTTCCTCCTGAAGCCCGGCCAGCCCAAACCAGTGCACTCCCGGATGACACACTCGTCTTCAGGTGACTCCTCCAACCCTGTTTCTGGTTTGATCAACCAAGCTCAGCCCCCCTGGCCCCCCGACAGGGAGGCTCTGGTGGGTGGGTGCTGCTTCCCCGCCGCTCGCTATTTCTCCCCAAGACGTGTGTGTCCGTCCCCGGCAGTGCTTGCACTGACACTTTGGCGATCGGTTTAATCTCCCTCTGTCACCTGTAGTTTCAAGTTCATAGAATCACAGAACGGTTTGGGTTGGAAGAGACCTCAAAGATCATCCAGTTCCAACCCCCCTGCCATGGGCAGGGACACCCTCCACTACACTAGGTTGCTCAAAGCCTCATCCAACCTGGCCTGGACACTTCCAGGGATGGGGCAGCCACAGCTTCTCTGGGCAACCTGGTCCAGTGCCTCACCACCCTCTGAGTGAAGAATTTCTTCCTTAGATCCAACCTAAATCTCCCCTCTTTCAGTTTAAAGCCATTGCCCCATGTCCTGTCACTCTACACCCTTGGAAAAAGCCCCTCTCCAGCTTTCCTGTAGCCCCTTTAATTACTGGAAGGCTGCGATAAAAAGTTGTTTTGGTTCTGCTCCCTTATGGTTCTCCTGTGGTGTCCTTGTGCTACCTACGCCCAAGAGATGGATGAAACGAGGATTTGGGTGATCTTGGATGCAGACTTTAAATTCAAATCCAAATCATGACAGTCACGAACCTGAGAGGACACAAATCCAACCCTTTGCTTTATCTCCATTCTTAACATATTTTGCACCTTGTCTTTGCCAAAACTTCGCTGCAGCTGCCAAGCCAGTCCAAGGTGGGGTGACCTGAGCGTCCCCGTCCCCTCTCACCTGCTTCAGAGCTTTCTCCTCTTCCTCTACGCACACGAGTTTTCTTTTCATGCATTGAAAACCAGAGCTCACAAAGGTGTGTGCAGCTCCGAGGACCCATAATACTCAACCAAATTAACCGACATCTGAACCAGTTTTTTGTTGGAAAGCCAACAAAGAGAGAGATGATGGTAGAGTTTCCTCTCTCTTCTTTGGAAGTTTCCTGCACACGGGAAGCCAAGCGTGTGTGGCTGAAAGGCGGCGATCCCAACGGGAAACGCAGAAGCCGCTCGGTGCCGTGGCGGTCGGGAAGTGATGGTGAGGAACCGCGTTTCCTGCAGAAACAGCCCACAGACCGCAGCTCGCCGAGCTGGAACGGGTCGCTGCCCACGTGTTGGAGAAAAATCTGAAACGGTTCTTTAATCACTGCACGCGGCCGGGGTGTTAATTGCTAATTCTGGAAACCCCGCGGCAGCAGAGCCACCGGGAGCCTCTAAGGCCGTGCCGAGGTATTGACTGGAGAGGGGGCACCCACGGCACCAGCGCCAGCAGCCTCCTTGGGTGAGGTGCAGCAGCTCCACACGCCTCCCTGCCCATCTTTACATTTTCAATTCACACAGAGACCTACGAGAGTGTATATATATACACACACACACACATTCTACACCGACGTTTCAATATAACACACTGCCAGAGTTGCCATCTTTTAAATATCCGAAGGATGTGGTATCTTGGAAACCGATTGTCTCGAGTTGCCCAAATCAATTACAGAATGAATCAACACATCACTGCGGCGTGGGAGCAGCGAGCAGCCGGCGATGCCGGCCGGCCCCGTGTCCCCGTGTCCCCATCCCGGGCGGGAGCACGTTGGGGGAACGGCTCCGTCAGCCCCAGCCACTCCTGCTCCCCTCTGCACAGGACACCTGGGCAAGCAGCTACAGCGAGGGACCAAATATCTGACACCTGAGATGGCTTCTTCTGCTGAAAGTTAATTTAAAGGGGGCGAAAATAATTGAAACATACTATACAAAGGTGGTACAACTCTTCATTACAAATGTTTGCACAAATCTGGGGGGTTTATTACCTGATTGCTGAGCAAGGCTTATTTTCTGTCTGTTTTTTTCTACACGTCATTCAGACAAATTTGTAACTCATGCTCTGAAAATTAAGACGTGTGTTCAGTCCTGTTTCCTGGAGAGCGAACAGATCTGAGCTCGCAGCCCGCTGACGGCAGCAAGGAGTGCCATTTTCAGCCAAGCACTCAGGGTCTTATAAGACAAAATTTTGGATAAATAAACGTTTGAAATAAGTGAAACTCAGAAAATTATATATTCTGAAACGCGATCCTAGGGCATGCAAAAATGTGTCCATCCTCTTCTCGTGGCCCCGAGCTCAACGGGGAGGCAAAAGGCACACTCTGAGGGGATTCGCCCTATGAAGGGTTAAAAGAAGGAGCCTGTGGCAAGGGTCTGGGCCAGGCAGTGAGGGGGGCCGGGCTGGGCTCACTGGGGTTTACTGGTCAGTCCAGATCTCGTGTGATCCACAAAAAAGAGCAGAACACATTTGTTTGATTCCTCTCAGAGCAGTTTTGCTGCTTTGGTCGGCTCCGTGAAAATGCTGAAATGTTAAATAATGGTCCAAAACTGGGATTATGTAGCCAGGAGAGCGTGGGCTGCTGCGAGGAGAGATTGCTGAGCTAAATATTTGGCAGAATTAAGAAAACCAGGACAGACATGTGGGCATAAAGAAATAATTCAATATTAAATTTCTGGCAGAATTCATAAAAGCTGTTTATAGTTCGGATCGCAGTGAGCCATTTACTTACTATCACTGGAAAGAAGGTCTGAGGGATGTGGTTGCGGTGGGTTTGCAACTACTACAGAGTGAAAATATTAACGGAATATTAAACACAGGGGAGTTAACCCGCAGTCTTGGTCAGGCGGATGGCGAGTGTCCGCTCTCAGGTGCCGTTCCAAGGACTCGGCCGTGCCGAGACGTGGCCGCTGCTCCCACGCGACAGGTTCCGTCTGCCTTTGATGGGGCTGCACGTGCCGGTTGTCTTTTTTTAATTCACTTTAAGTTCCCCTCTCTTCCAAGTGCTTCCATGGGGTTTTTACTCTTCTCCCCCCACTTTGATCTCCACCTCCTCTCACCAGCTTTCTCATATTTCACGCTTTGTTCCATTTTTTTTCCTTTCTTTCCCTCATTCAATTCAATTTACGTTCCCTTTTTCTTTTGGCCTTCGCTACCTGTCTCCCCACCGGCTTTGCTCTCCCCACCTGCCCTCCCCAGGAGGGAGGTCTGGGAGCAGCCGCGGCTCCAGGTCCAGGCTGGTGGCTCATCTGTGCCCAGGGAAACCCAACACCAGCCAGAGGGAAGAAGGATGCTCCTGGGGAAGAACCTGTGTGCCAGCCTCACACCAGCATCGCTTGTTGGATAAGGAGGGCAAGGAAGGAGCCGTCGCACAGCCACAGCTGTGGTTTGCTGAACCGAGTGCCCACCTGGGAAGATGAGACAAATCCGCAGGAGACAGAGCTCCCACCACCTGCTCTCTCCCAGACTGCTCCAGTTTGGAAGCCTCAAACCAGCAAGAATGTTTGTAAATAGGGCTTCAGCTATTTGGAAGCAAACTTTGCTTAAGGAGAAAAGAAAACGCCCTCTGATTTGAAATTCAGGAGCTGTTTTGGGAGGCTGCCCACCCTCCTCCCCCAAGCTCTCCTTCCCCATCTCCCCTCTCGGGGTCTGCCCACCCTCCCTGTTGATGCCGGGAGCCGTCCCACGCCTGCGCAGAGGCTCAGCCCTGGCAGAGGCTCCCGCTGCGCGTGCAGAAAGTAACGGCGTCACCAGCACAGGGGTCGGTTGTGGTTTCGAAGGGCACAGGATGGCTCTGCCCTCGTGTCGCTCCTCACCTTGAAAAACATCTCCAGGTGGCGAGGGGCTGGGGGGGTGCCAGGCCTGGCTGCTGCAGGGACAGAGGCATGGAGACCCGGAGGCACCAAGGAAATAGCACGTTCACGCTCTCGCAGGATGTGGACAGCACGCCGGAGCGGTTTGCTGGGTAATTATTTAATTAAGTGCTATAGGGGAACCCAAGGAACCAGCAGAGCAAGGAGAAGGATCACCTCGTGTTGGATTGACGTGGATGCGAGAGATGAAATCCAGCGTGTCCCTCCAGGAAACAGGCGATGCCGTTGTCCGAGCCGGGGCTTTACACGCAGCTCCTGCGCCCGCCCGGCACGGCTGCTGCCCTGGGCAGCGGCGGATGGCACGCTGGGCTCCTGCACTGCGGGCATCGGCAGGCTCCGGCTCCAGAGGCAGGGCTGGCTCCAGCACGTGTCGGAATGATGTCCCTTCCTCTCTCCTGGCACGGCAGCGGGAGCTCAGCTGCACCCGAAACCTGCTGAAGAAAGAGGTGACAGATCATTAGTGGAAAATTTCACGTTGAACAGAGAAGAGGAGGAGGAGGAGACTGTTGTGGGAAGATGGGGGCTTGTGAGAATTTGTCTTTCAAAAAAATGTCAAATTAGCTTTTTTTTTTTTTTAGTGAAAAATTGTCTGCGGTCTGTGACTATTCCAGACTCCAAGCAAAAGAGAAAAATAACCAAAAACCCAGATAAAATATTGGATTAACTCTGAAAATTTTCAAATCTCCTGGCAGGAATAACAGAGCCTCTCCTTTCATCCTCCTTTCTTCCTCACCAAAATAAAACAAACTGCAAGTAAATAAAAACCATCTTTTTTTCCTGTTTTTGTTTGTTTGTTTTGTTTTGTTTTGTTTTTCTTTCCATTACCATTTCCCCTCACCCTCGCTCTCCGTGGAGAACACCTCCACACCTCCTGGACAGCTCATGTTTATCCGATCCAGCCGTCCTGCCTTCACACCAGGCACAAGGAAAGCGGGTCTGGGAAGGCTTTTTACTACTCCTGAGCAGCGTTTGGCATCACGGCCAGAGGTTCAGAGTATCACCTTCTTCCAGAGCAACTCCCCGGTCCCCCCCAGCCTCTCTCCTGGTGAAAAAACCTCCCTCTGGATGAAGCCAACAGTTGTGGAAGTTTTTCAGCCCGTTCTACACCTCAGCAGGACTCCTTGGATGACTGCAGACAATATTATATCTTCTTTTTGGTGCTTTTTCATTCACAGGCATTTCTTGTCAAAACGATGTTCGGAGCGAACACGAAATGGCTGGAAGGCTCCGTGTCAGGCTGCAAGTCCCTCGATGCTTCACTTTAATTTCTGGCAAGTTTCCTTCAGGTTTGAACAGATCCAGGACATTCTGCATGCCTGGTACCCACTTGCTTGTTCTTCGTTGGCTTAGCAAAAACCCTGGTGTCGAGTCTCTTTAGATTTTGTCCTGAAAATCCTATTTAGTTCTTACTTCTGCACTGAATTAACAAAAAACCCAAACGGGTTTACAACTGATCTGGTCACTTTAATGTGTAATTTTTGTAACTAAAAGGGCAAAGTTAAGGCTGCACATTCAGCCTGATCGCAGTTTCCTCATCACTAAACGCCAGAGTCCTTATTTCAATATTAGATTGTTTCATTTCGATAAAATTAATTGCTCACTGTGACACAGGAAGCGTGGGGACAGTTTTGAGGCATTTCTCCCCAATTATTGTGTTTTTCGCCACCAGGTGGCATCGCAGCTACAGCCACCAGCCCCGCGCCCGGTCGGGTTTTCCCCAAAACATCCAAGTTCAGCGTCACCTGGAAATTCGTTCCTAAATCTTCAGCGGCAGACAGACCGACTTCATTTGTCTGCTTCTCTCTCGTATTTTTTTTAACCTCCTCCTCTGCAGCCACCATTTCAGAAGTTGGACGTCGTCTTAGCTCCAAGTTTTGGGTGGATTTGGTTGACTTCAGAGAATTTTATTAGTGATCAGGTTTACACGTAGCTGCGGTTTAGGAGACACGAGTCGGGCGAGCGATGGCGCGACCGTACGGATGGAGCTGCACTGCCACCCGGCAGGGCCTGCGACCAGAAGCAGCCTCGGACACAGCGGTGATGGGGCTAAACCTCACTAACGTGTCCGTGTCCCAGCCAGTCCCAGCACGAGCCCGTCCCGGACGTGCCTCTGGTCTCGTGCCGCGCCTGGAAGGGCAGTGTCTGGGCACCAAAGCCACTTTCCATGGGGTTTCTTGCAGCTGTTTTTCTCTCTCTACTCCTGTTCTTGAAACAATTTGAAGTTCCTTCCTGTCATCGTGGTACCACGCCGGAGCTCTTCAGGACAGCTGTGGTTCTATGTGCACCACCGGCACGTGCTCAAAAAGCCAACAGTAATCGGCACCGACAATTTTGCCAGGTTCCCATCGGCGTGCCGAACCAACCGCCTGGATTGCCGGCTGAAGTCGGAGGCCACAGGATTTAGCTCTGGAGATTTTTGAGGTATGGAGTGCCAAGAAGCGGTACCGTGATGAACAGTAACGCAGAGAGCTGACATTGATCATTAAAATAATTTTTTACAAATCCAACACCAAACCCTTCAGCATTAACAGCTCACCGGAACGAGTCCGAGCTCCTGTCACCGCCGTGTGCTGACTGCCTTCATCGGCCACGAACTCCTGTTATGGAAAGGGAGAACATTTCACAAGTGTTTCCGGGACAGAGGGTTGCAAGTTCATAATTCGGAAGAGCCTCTCCATAAAGGAATAACGAATTAATTTCAGATATTCCTAACTCCTCCCAGTAACAGTCCATCTCTTCCAGCATCCACCACCCCCCCAGAGATCCCCACTGATGGGCTGCACAGCACCGCATCCCTCCCGGGATGCATTCCATCCCACCCAGTTCCACTCCAAACGAACCAGAACTCGTTACAAGGAACAGCTGAACTAAATCCAGGGTCTCCCAGGCTGCTACAAAACCACAGTGGCGGTTATGTTGGCTTCCCAATTTCGTTTTTATAAAGACAGAATAATGAAATTCAGTAGAATGAATAATGAAATTGGTAAAAATTCAGTGATTTCTTCCTCGTTAAGCCTGGATGGCGAACGGCTCCGCAGCGCGGCACGAGGGAGGTGCCCACTGCCGGCGGTTCCCCCTGCCCGCAAATATTATCCGCCTCTGAAATTCTACCCAGAGAACTGGAAAATGGTTTTATTTCACAAATCCCCGTTGCCTAATAGTATAATAAAACCCAAAGAATCAGGGAAGCAGAACACAACTGCGCCTGCGCTGACGCGGAGCCCCGAAGTTCACTTAGTTCTTGGTCTTTTGGACAGGACTGAATTTTTACCCGGTAATAATAAATACAGAAACGAAGAACTTTGTATAGTAAAAGGTGTTAGTTAACCTTTATTTCATTTCTCCATAGTCCCAAACTTGACAGACGTAGAAAAATATCCTTGAGTGTAGTAGACAAATTTACCAACGCTAAATAGCCCTTTACTCTGACCGTTTGGGCCATTCGAGATACATTTGTACAAGCAGTACTTCATTTTCTTTTTTTTTTTTCAATGAAAGGTTTTGCTAAACTATAAATGATAAACTACAGAGGAAAAACTTGTTCTACCAAAGCATGCATATGAAGGTATCTTCAAAAAAAAAAAAAAAAAATTAAGAAAGCAAAACAACCTTGAGACGCATCTGGAGGCTAAACCAATTCAGAATAATTTCAAGAAAAAATAATGATCTGAAGACAAGTCAAAGCAAATTCTGTAAACTATCTGTGGAGAACTTAAAATATCTATGGCACAACTTTTCACCAAAAAAAAATTAAGGCGAAGACCAACATTTTATATAAAAATAGCTGAGCAGGCTTCTAAAGAAGGAAATAAGCATTTCTCATGATGACTCTGTTAATACAAGATTATAAATACCCTTATATATACAGAAAAAAAAATCAGTACAAATGTATGGAATATTCTGCTAGGCATCTTGTCTTTCAAATAAGCCAAGATCGTATGTCCTGGACCATAGTGGAGGTACTTCAGTTCAAAATTCGTAGTAGTTTGTTTGCTACACATACTGATACAAACCATAAAAACGCAATATAAATATGGATTTTCACGGAGAAACTCGGTAACACACTCGGGTTACAAAGCTCAATGAATTGGCCCAGAAAAAACGGTCCAAGTTTAAAGATCGTCAACTACCTGATGTTTTGTAGGCTAAGGAAAACATCCAAGTTACGCAATAAAGTTTAAACTTCCTTTTTCAAATCAAACTGATACCTTTAGTGAAACTAAAGCAGAAATTATCATGGCAGAAGAGTCATTATCTCTTCCTAAATACAGCAGTTTATTTGCCAAGATCACGTAGAAATACCATTATTATAGGCATTTTAATAAATTTCCAAGCCTAAAAGTTATCAGTTTTGCACGGAGTTAAAGTATAAACAATACTAGTACGGATGTGTTTGACTAAATTTCAAAACTATGTAATCAATATGTAGTAAGACATAAAACGAGAGCAAATAAAATATATTTTAGAAGAATTACATCAATATTTTAAGTGAAAATACCTTTGCAGATGCCAGTATGACGATCAAGTTCAGTATATCTGTGCACATCATAAATATGCCAAAGTGTACTCATATACACTCGGTAATTCTAGAAATAACCACAGAAATTCTATCATTTCCCTTGGAGAATACAATTTTTCCCCAACACAATTCAGTGGATTTGCCAATGACCTTTCAAACAGTATTTCCCAACACTTGAACATAAAGTAGAAGCTCTTGTCTTCCAAGGTAGAGACAGTTTTTAGCTTATTGTCATTTTCTTGACTAAACCCCCAGAATCTTCATTGCTGCCACTCAACCAAAACGCCTGCTGGTGTCTCCTGCCCACCAGAGTCTCTCTGACTCTTTTAAGATGGAAATTCACTACAAAACATGGTCCAAGTTCACATTTAAACCTCACCTTGCTACTGTGCCACTTGAATGTGCTTACAAGCAAATCAAAACTGTTTCTACAAGGCCTTTACACATACTGTTGTGCAACAAGAACATCAGCTGAAACAAAAATATGGAGACATATTTATGAACCGTTAGGTCCCAGAAAATGTAAATCCTATTCCTTGTCTTTACATCGTTGAGATTCACTATCTGACTGTTCTCTCTGATAAATCGAGCCATGATGTATTGAGAAATGTTACAACAATCCTTTAGTACCAAAAAAAAGGATAATATCCATGCCTTAGAGTAGCTGTTCCCAAAACAGCACAGCTAGCTCATCTACATCATCCTTCAGCTTTAATAGAAATATTTACTACCATTAACGTACACTAATCTTTTCTCCCTAATACCACACCTTTATTATTTCCTTGTCCATAGGCTGCGTTTAAGACAAACACATAAAAATAGTACTTAAATAAAAAACAAAGCCATGTGTCACACACAAGCACAAAATTGAAAGATGCGTGATGGAAATAATTTATTGCCTATAAAACGTTAAAAAAAAAAGTTTTAAGTTCACATTTTCTGTGTGATTTTAAAGGTGGTGTCATGTTTCAGAGGTAGTGTGTGTAAAATGTAATACAGAATTTGAAAGAATTATTTACTTTGTGCAGTAATACAGTGAAACGTTCACCAGAACCCAAGCACTGACCTGAAACCATTTTCCTTCCAGGAACATTCTTCAGCGTCTCTTTTATCGAAGAGGTTTGCTCATTTGTTTCAAAACCACAACCACCACAAGCCCAAGTTTCTGCCCTGTTTGTGTCTGTCCTCTGACCAAAAGAGGCAAAAAAATACTCTTTACTCACAACAAAACCCTATTCTCGCCCCGGAAAAACCAGTTTCGCAGTACCACTTATTCCTTCCTTTGCTCCTAACCTTTCCCATTCCACGTTTGGCCAAGGTGAAGGATCTGGGCAGTGGGACTCGAGGTAGGAAATCAAGCTTTTGGTTGTAACGTTACAAGTTAGGAATTCTTCATGTTGTGGATATTCTGTGCTATTCCTTTTATGCATGTGATTGTTTCTCCTTATTCTATCGGTATCCTGAGACCAACAGCCAGCTACGACTGGAGTACCAAGGGAAAAGTTAGTGCTGGGCACTGGTTTCTTTTTAACGTTCTGAAGAAGATGGGAGTGCAACAGGAGATCTCAAATCGGAGAGCCGACTGATTTCGAGCAGTAATTTCCATTTCCACAAGAAGGATGTCCACGATACTGTTGATTTCTCCTGTCGTTTCAACCGCACGACAGCAGACACCGCTGCCTCCGTCTGGCAAATGGACTGGGTGAGCTGCTTCCCAGTTTAAGAAGATGAAGGTGGAATGGGTACATTCCTTTTTGCACTCAGAGGATCCCGAAGCCCACGACCTGCTTGTCGTTTTCACACTTTTTATTGCCTTAGTGAAAAAGAAATACTTGGAAAGACTAAAGTGCAGTGCTGCTTCATGAACCAAGCACTCCGGAAAACCGACGCTTGCACGGCACACCTGACTGTGCACTTCCAAACCTGCCCAAAATTCACCTATTCGAATATTTACTATTTCTCACTCCTCTTAGACCTTTAGGCTTGACAGAAGCATCATCTGCAGGGGAATGAAAAGAGGCAGAGCTTCGGGAGAAACAGCTTCCTTAAGTCTAAGCAAGCTCGCTACATCAAGGACTCCCTGCTCCCTAGGGAGAGCGAGCGCCCCGTCTCTGGTGGGAAGTGTCTGCTCGGAACCACCTTTTTCCACTTTGGTTTCTTCAGAAGGACACGCTCCGTCCCTCACGTCCCGACAGATGCCTTAGAAACAAACAGCGCCAGGGAAGGCATCTTTGAGGAGCAAAGCACACGGGCGCCTTCGCAGGAAGGCGACAGAGACGCCGACGCGCGGCAGTCCTGCTGCAGTGGTTACTGGAATTACGGAGCCAACCACCGGAACAGCGAGGGGGCTTACTTCTGTCCCGGAACGCACCGCGGCATCGGCTTTATCTGTCGTGGGAAGTCCATGCAAATGACGAACTAGCACTTAACGAGGGCTTTCGTTATCATCCTAGGCTCCGGGGAGAGCTCTAGCAGCCTGCCAGTACCTAAAGGGGCTACAGGAAAGCTGGAGAGGGAATTTTTACAAGGGTGTGTAGTGATAGGACTTTGGACAATGGATTTAAACTGAAAGAGGGGAGATTTAGATAAGATCTAAGGAAGAAATTCTGAACTCTGAGGGCAGTGAGGCACTGGACCAGGTTGCACAGAGAACTGGTGGCTGCCCCATCCCTGGAAGAGTTCCAGGCCAGGTTGGATGAGGCTTTGAGCAACCTGGTGTAGGTGGAAGGTGTCCCTGCCATGGCAGGGGGGTTGGAACTGGATGATCTTTGAGGTCCCTTCTGACCCAAACCGTTCTATGATTCTATGAGCAGAGGAAATAACCACCAACCAAATCCTAAAGTGTCACGGACCCAGAGAGCCATCCCCAGCGTTTTCCTTCATCTGAAGAACTTTCAGAAGTTCATCTGGAAATGAGTATCCTGTGACTGTGTATTAAGACAAAGTCGAAAAGGAATATGCCCACTTCTCTCACACCGTTGAGAAGAGAACGGTGTCCAGCTGAACACGTCACACGGATCGGGATGCAAACTGCAAACTCAATTAGCACGTTGTGCTGCCTGTTAGGGACACAAGCAAAGCAAAAACACCTGAATTACAAAACACGTGTGTGGTGCCAGTCTGACGTGCCCTGCTTGGACATGGATTTTGCCAACTCTCCCGGACGGTTGTTATGTTACAGGAGCTCATAAGCTGCTCTTCAGCCACTGTGCTGCAGAGCTATTGTTGCTGCAATGATTTATAGCACCAGTAATGGTGACAGATCATTAAGATTTTTGTTTTACATATGGCAGGAAATAAATACAGATATTGGAAAAAACCCACGGTATTATCTTACACCGCATTTTGTGAAACAGGAATATAATTTATACGTGTTCTTCCTTAATATCCTGTAATATTGTCAAATGAAAACATGACTACTTCGTTTTGTCTTGTAAACCTACAAGAGAAAAGGGCCAAAGAAAAACGTGCCCACAGGGATGACGAGGGTGTTGACTGCAGCTAGTTTCAGCTGCACATCCCAAAGAGGATTCCAGCTTCCTTGAGAACAGGGACTCACATAATTGCTTGAATCTGGTAGTACTTCATTCGAAATGAATTCCTTTGATTTGCTTGGCATAGGAAATAAAAGCAAGACATAGCAAAATATGAATCATCAATGAAAGTTTTTCTTGTATAAAGGTGGATAACTTAATTGACCATGAAATCAAGAACTCTCATTAAGAGTATCCTGCCTTTTGTCATGGGAATTTAAGTGGAAGCAGCAGGAAAACAGGGTCCAAATAGTGGCAAATCACAGTACCATCTTCTTTTATTCCAGCAAAGCTCAGAGAAAACAAGAGGCTTCATTGTCAGTGGCACAAATTTCCTATCTAGAGAGACCAGTAATAGAAAGCATTGTTAATCCAGTATAGAAAACCCTTTATAAACGATTTTTTTCAGTGAGTAGAATTGAAGGATAGTATTGTGATCTCTGCTCACAAACCTAAATTAATTTTAGGTTGGTGGTCATTTCAACAGGCATGCAAAACACTGCTCCTCCTTTGAGGAAGGCACTAAGGACGTGTCTGCCAGCCAGGAGGTGACCTGATGAGTAACCTACCACTTACCTCCTGGTTACACTGAGTGCCTTCCCTCTCTCTCCTGGGATTCTACTCTGAGTTTTAATGCCTGAACTCAAACACAGGCCCAGCAGCTTGCTTTTGTGGGGTTATTCTGCGGAACAGACGGTAAGAGGTCTTCTGGAAACCAACTGAATTGTATAGCAGCCACAACTGTGAAACTGTTTTGTTTTGTTTTTCAAAACTGCTACTACCCGTTATGCAGCTGGCATTTAGCAATATTGTTAGAAGTTCCCCGTGCCTGAGGACAACACAGAGACAGAAAAAAAAAAAACCCTGACAGAACAGAGCTGACTACTGGTACTCAAAAAAAAGCTGTAGAAGTGATTAGGGAGGAACAGACCAGACTGAGAAAAACCTAAAATCATTAAGTTAATCCCAGTATTCAAGGGAAAAAAAAAAAAACATCAACAAAAAGGTGTTATTTCACCAACCCTCTGGATTTTCTGAGCTACATCTTGGACCTCCCACTGAAATTAAGGGGATTACTTACGGGACTGCATGAATAAGGAGTCAACAGAGTAAATTATTATTTGGCATAAAACTGAAAGATCAGGGTTTTTACCAGACTGTGAAGGTATCTGTTTCAAAAATGCTTGCTGAGGAATATTCAGATTAGAAGTTATAGTGTGTCAGTAACACGGGCATGCACCTACATGCCCTACTAAATTTAATCTGAACGTGTCTGCACATCCATTTAGTCAGATGAGCAAAGGGATTCAATGTCAACGACAGCTGGGAAAGAAGAAATTCATTTCAGCCACTGCCTGCAATCAAGCTCACAGTTCAGAAATGGCACCTGGCAGTTGCCAAAAAATTCGTCAGGCAAGGCTAGTTCAAAACCAGGTCACATTTAGAAGAACTGCAAAAACCCAATTCCAAACACTTGAGTATCTTTCAGGATGCAATGACAGCTGTGGATTTATGACAGTATCTTGGTAAAATGGAGCAAAGTTTGTGTAAAAATATATAACCAATTCTTAAAACAATGAACAGAACTTTAGCATTCAGACTCTGACAAACAAAACCTGTATCTACATTCATAAAACTCTACACAGTAGTGTAAACATCAAATCCCATTGCTATTGTGAGAATATCAGAAAGTCGTGTTCTGCAGCTAGCAGGTTTCCCATAGCCATCTAATTTGTTACAACATTTATGACTGCTTCTTTACATTAATAATTTATTGATGATAATTCAAGATTTTCAGTTAGCCTTTCAAAGTTTTTCCACCTATTTTGGTCAGAAAACGGAAGATTCAACAATCTGAAGTCACATAATGAAAAACACTTCAATTTAATTTCAGATTTTCAAAAGGGTTCAAGCACAACTCATAAAAAGCCCGTTATTCTATTTGGATCCCCAATTTTTAGTCCACCTACCTGAGTAAAAATGGGGAAAAAAATAATAAACAGGACTGGCGAGCAAGCAACTCTGAAGAATTGGCTGTCTGTATAACAGGACATTGGTTTTCCATTCTTGGATCCCTGCTCAAAAAGACTTTGCTACAGAGCAAGAGTTATTCTAGAAAGTCAGAAGTTACCCTAACCAAGGCCAAACTGCTAAAAGTGAAACCTTTCCTCACACAGTTCTTTCATTTACCAAAAACAACATTCGAAATTTCTTGACACTGCAAACTGTAGCCATGACATACTACAGTCATCCTTCAGGAAGGTCTACTTCACCTTGGGCTTTCTTGTTTGGACTGAAGAACACTGGAGAGCAAAACGGCGTTCTTTGGAAACCTACATGTTACATGGGGTTTCTTTTTTGTCAATTAAAAAAAAAAAAAAAATCACAAACTGTCTGAGGCATTTTTCTCTGATAAAGACGACAAGCTGAATGAGGTATCATCAGGCTCTGGGGATGCGTGATTGAAATCCATTTCTTCTAGTTCAGGAGGTAAGTCTGAGAGCAGTGCCTGCAAGTAAAGAAATATTTCAATACAGTATTAGGTATGTGTTTTATGTCAGTATTAAATGTCTGTTAAACATGTAGTGAAAAAGCTTTGTTGAGCTTTTTCGGTCAGTGTTGATACTAGATGGGTGGAAAAAAAAAGTCAGTATTGCTGGATATTGAAAGAAAAAACACTGTTGTAGGATGACCTACCTTATAACAATAATCTCAGAAGTTACTTAAGTTGTTGTGGAAATAGCTCACCAATTTTTTTTTCCCCAAACTGGATGAATCCAAATTATTTATATTCGCTTTTTTTATTAACATATTTTTAACATGCAAAAGCTTTAGAACATATATAATCATGTTATACTGTGATCATGCAGGCAACAGAACTAAATGCTGCATACAAGATCATCGTTTCAGTGATTTATTGCTTTATCTCCAAGACTTCAATTTTACTTCTCTTTATATTCAGTTCACGTGGTTTTAGGAAAAGAATATGGAAAACAACCATAAGCCAAATTTATTTTGGATATAAAAGTGCTCTAAGTTTCTTTCTCGCAAGTTACGGTTTCTATTTTTACACCTGAAAAACTGCAGATTGCAAAGGTTAAAGGGGAAAAAAATAAAAGCAACAAAATCTCTTCCCAAATAAAGCACAAAATGTTACTCCTTCAAGGCATGATCCAACCAAGCATTAGAAGAAGTGCTATGCATTAAATGCAGTGCAATAAAACTGAAGCAGCCTGTATTTTTTCCCTGGATCTCGTATCTTAAATGTCACAACAGAAAAATCCCAGTCCCTCGGGGTACACTGGTGCTCTTCTTGCCCCTTTGTAACAGTTGCACTTCTTTGTCTCGGTCATTGCTTGTGAAGTTGCAAGATCTTTCGTTCCAAGTTCAGCTTTTCTTTGTAAGATGTTCAGCACAACACTGCCCTAATCATAATTTAAGCCTCTAGGCACTATGGAATAAAACCAAGGGAGCGCCAGACCACAAAATGACAAACATTTTCTATGATTAAAACCTACTTCAAGACTCACCTGCTGCTGTTCTTTATCATCTGATTTAATAGCAAGTATTAAACTCCGAGTAAACGTCTGTAGTTCAAAATACTTCTGCTTGTGATTCTCCAACTCGTTCTCAATGAATCTGACTTCTTCATTCTGCGGGGGAAAATGACATAAAGTTCTGAAAATCATAAACAGCACTGCATCACTTCAATGACACCTAAACATACTTGTGTTATAAAAGTTTTTAGTGAAAATGCATAAAAATGTGTTTCTATCATGTTTGTATCATGGACTGTCAGCTCACCAGTCTCCCCAAGATCTCGTGGGTTACAGAATAAATAGGAATATATTTAATAAATGGAGAAGTATCAATAATGTGCATGCCGTGGCTAAAAAGGCATTTTTCTGACCTTTGCAAATGTTACTGTACTTGCAAAACACTTAAAATAAAAATAACAAATTTCTCAATTAAAATTCTGATTTGATAAGTACTTCAGTTTATTCCAAATCTCTCTTCTCCTTCAAACTTACCAACTGATGGGCGCGCAGGATCAAAACGCTAAATCTGCTGATCAGTACAGAGTTAAAATTCATTTTCTCTGGTTATTTACCTTTAGTTCATGTAACCTAAAAAACCAGTTCACTTTTCAAGATCAAAGTCACTGTGCATTTTTGCACAGTAGCACCAAGTGTCAGCAATGCACAATAATGACTGTGAACATCTAGGTTCACAGATAATTCAGGTTAAATATTGCATTTACTGAGGGATATCCGAGGCAAGGAGAAACCCACCCTGGCTCACACAACCATAGGATTAATTAGGTTGGCAGTTTTGCATATAAAATGTTCCTTGATGGCTGGTTCTGGTGGAAGCAAATTACCTAAGCGAATTTCGACAGTGAATTTACAAACTGGCATTTTGTTTTCATGATGAAAATACTTTTTTTAGTAACACAGAACTATGCTCTGATATTCACCTTATCTTTGCTAAGCCGTAATTCAACGGTAGCTGGTGGGAAAAGGTGAGACTACGGGATGAACCGGATGGTTTGTAACAAGCCTTTACAAATGGCTGTTGTTTGGGGTTTTTCCCAGAAAATTCCCATTGCTCCCCATACTGTTTCAGGTTATAACAGCTCTGAGAATAAGAAAGAAGCATTTGGGCTTCCATAAGAAAATTAGCTTAATGCATTTCTTTCAGATGGAAGCTTAGAAGTTGCCTATGGAGCGATGGATTTTGCCCTGCCGAAGAAGGAATTCGGATTTACGCCGGAAACAGAGACTAATCACTGATGTCACACCACAGCCCAGCAAACACGGCTCGCTGGGGCACGCTGTCACAACAAGCCTTTCGCTCCGGTGACAGGTGACATTAAGAAAAGGTCATTCCCTCTCCATATTCATTCTCCACTGCCCTTACCAGGAAAACACTGCTTGAGGGAGTGATTTTGGTTCTGAAAAGACAATCTGTTTATTATTTTGGTAATCGATTATCATTAGCAGAACATACCTGTTTTCTACGTAAAAAATTGGCTACATATGTAAAAAGATGCTCAATATACACCATACAACTGTGGCAACTCTTACGAGGGCACAAGGACACACATAACCTTTACCATTTGGCAGAAGACAGCAGCTGTTGGGTATCCAACTGCTTTTCCCCCCTCCCACAACTACTGCTTCCAGACATGTTCTACACATGTGAGAAGGACTTCTTCTCAGACCTCCCAACTTTATTAGTGGATTCCAGCTGTTACGCCCCTTTCCAGAGCTGGCAGCATCACACTGCATGTCAAAGCGTGCCGTAACACTCCAAAGAACAATTCTTGCACAAAAAGACAGTTTTTCAGAGGCTAAATATATTGCTTTTGGGACACGTGGTGGGAGCTGTAGATGGCTGCAGCCAGAGTAATGTAATGCTCTGTGAAAATGAGGTTTTTCCTGCCTCTACAGGTAATTGGGCTGTAAATGAGATGAGGAGACATGACTGAGGAGATGATGTGCAGTACCCTGATAAGAGCAGAGGAGTCCAAGGCTCTCACATGCCTTCACTGAATTCCTTACAGATACACCCATCTGAGCGTTCCGTGGAGGACTACCCTGCTTAACATTTCATCGTCCAATGACTCACCTTGTAATCCAAAAGAGAACTCATTTGATCCACTTCCGAATTACTTATCATATCGCTTTCTTCATCATCTATAATTTCTATTTTCTGAAACAGAAGTAAACGATTCATTCCAAATATCCGAATGCACAGATTAGACAAACAAACATCAATCCGTATCTCAAACTGCCACGAGAGGATGAGGCTAACAGGACCTTCCGCTTGCTCGTGAGAAATTCTGAGCTGTGGAGCCCCCATTAGATGGCAATCATGCACCTCAGCCACAAGAGCCAGGAAGAATCCGACTGCAAGTGTGGGTGCTGCCATGGTGACTCAGGCTGTGTACGAGGAGGAGCTCTGTGTCCCCATGCTTTTGGGATGAAGATGCACACTAGAGATCTCATCTCAGCCAGCAAAAGCCTGCCCTTTATTCTGTAAGCTTTTTGTTGAAGACCTCCTGCAGGGCGAAGAAGGTTATGAATGTTTATTCCTCTAGAGCAAAACAGACATTATGGGAAGTGACAGGCAAGTCCTAACTGCCCTACTTCTTGCCTCAAAAAAAAGAGTTCTCCTTTGGCCACAGCGCAAGGCAAACGCCCTGACCAGCAGAGGATGTGGATACAAAGGGCAGTTCCAAATGCACCCACGTGGACATTTTCACTTAATTCACAAAATTCTTGGGAGCTTTTTATATTGGGTTTCTGAAGATATCCGAAGTTCAACGTTAAAGGCCAATCTTAACACTGTTTACAACTTAGAAACACACGACGATCGTGTCTCAAGTTTTAAAAGATTCACTTTTACGCTGTTTACCACTTGCATGTTCTGGTTTTCTTCCTAACAGAAAACCTTCTTACGTAAGAAAATTACGTTATAAGATTATTTCCATAGGAGAAAATGCAAAATTTACACATTTTTAGTGCACCTATGAGATTTTAATTTTGATTCATATCTAAGACAGATCTCAAACAGATGGAATGAACTTGAATTAGATAGTGATGACTGGCATTTTTTATCAAGAACTCAGCAGGATGACTGCCCAGATGAAACTACAGATTTCATTATATTTTTGAGAGGGAAGCAGTGGTAGTGTAAGAAGAGAGGTTTGGGATTTTTTTTCTTTTTTAACTATTTTTCATTGTTTTGACAGTTGTAAACATTTATGAGACCATATCCAATAAGTTAAAGTAATTTAACTATGTTTTTGAGTATAGTGTTTAATATAACATAGGCGAGGGCCACACTGACACGACACACTTTAACGGTTAGTTCTTGAGATGTTATTTTAGAGGTGTCTTCTCTGCAGCACATGTGTGTCTTCTGTCTGTCTGCAGGCCAGTCATCAGAAATTTCCTTCTAATGAGCAAGGAGAAGTCCTTAAGGGAGGTTAACAGCCTCTCACTGGTAGTGCCCACCAAGCTCACAAGTGTGTGTTGAAGGCAGAGAGGGTTAAACCACATTTCCTGTGCTTCAGTGTCTGGAAACCCAGTTGAAGTGATAAGATTCCAAAGGCTTAATGTTACAAAGATCTGCTGCTATATCATACCCTGAGTAACACTGTGATTCAAATGTTTTTGGTTTTAGACTCAGCTTGAGGTAAGAGTCTCTAAATAAATACCAAACCTGCACACTATCTTTTTTATAATTATACATTTTAAGGCAGTAGGGGAAAGAACAGATTAGAATTTCAAATAAGAAGACTGTATCTCTTACGTAAGTATGTTGGTCCAATTTTAACTGCATATATTTTAAATTTTTTTTAGTGTTTTCAGAACACAGTTATAAAAAAAAAATACTCTTTTCCCCTGGTTTATTATATCAAATTATATAATGCTGGAGTTCAGGTAGACTGGAGAACTGAGTCTCTTGGACATGATCTTTGCAAACCTTTTACCTTTGTCATTTTACTTTCTGCATCTCCACAGTAAATGCACCAGCCCGAAACTGAGAGTGATTGTATCTAAGGTCAGAGCAGGCCACGAGGGTAAACAGAAGGGAAAAAGGCAGCTGCTTCTATTCAGGCAACCACAGAGAACACGGCCGTGGGATTTCAGTTTACACTGAAGATGATCATATATTAACAAAAGAAAGAAAAGTTCTCTCCTCTCTCTGTCTTCAGAGGGAAGAGAATCTCCTGTTCGTGCTCCCACCTCAGGTTGTGTGTGATTAATGTGACACAAATGTTCTTGTCATGTTCTGAGCTACTGTCGTTTAATCTCTGACTGCAATAAGTGCAATTGGGTACTGGGACCATCACCTGTTCATTCTGCAGATAACTGTTAAGATGAAAAATTACCCTACCACTTGGGGTCTTCTCTCCTCTTCCTGCTCTCCTTTCTTCTAATTTGAGAGAAGGCAGGCTAAACAAAGGGGATATATTGCATTATTTGCCATGACTCCTCCCTCTGTCTTTCCTTCCTTGTCTCACTGCAGTCAATTAAAAACAGCAAGAACAACTGTGTTTGACTCAATGTGAATGCGAGTGAGAAAACAAGAAACATCTAAATAATGCTCTGCAAAGTGTATGGGAACGAAGAGCACATATCCACCCCAGTCTGATCTCAGATATTCCAGGTTAGCTACTGGAGAGGAAGCACTAGACATACCTGACACTCTCAAGGCTACAGAAAACCATTTTCAATCATTCTTCTGGTTTCTCATTCTTACTGTTTTACTATACTAGACACTTACAGAGTACTACTCAAGTGTTGTGCTTTGCACTCCAGAAAAAGAACACCAGATTGTTTTAATACAGAAAAATTGGTGTAATTCAGCTTCCACTGAATATGCATAGCTCTATGTTTTAGTACTTTTAGCACCATTTCTTTTAGTGCTCAACCAATCAGGAAGGACACTTAGCACACTCATCACCTAGTGAAAAACACTAGTGTTAGACAATAACCTCAACATTAGCAATTAAGGAGTGGAAAAGGAAAGGTATACATACCACATTATCAGTAGATACTGGATTCTGGTCATCATCTTTGTGACCAATTTCTTCATTTTGAAGAGCTTCATTTGTCTCTTCTGCAGAAACAAATTAGTTTTTCAAATTTCATTCAGATTTTATGCTGAAGGAACATTAAAAGTCTTTACCACTAAATATGTCACATCTGCTAGATACAAAAGCAAAGTCATATTATCAATGTCTATTCATAAAAATACAATGTTTTATTAAAAAAAGAAATCATATCAAAGGTATTTCAGGGCAAAGTCACGCCAAATGCTACCTGAAACAACAGGAAAACTGTCAGTTACTCTCTTGCAATGCACCAAAACCTTCCTATTTTTAGGTTCAGGTTGGAATATTCAAAGGTGATGAAGATTTTCACACCAGAGGTGCCCAGAACTTTTTTTAAAATTTATTAAAATAAATTAATATATAAAAAAATCCTGCATGCCCATAAATTATAGGGGACGTACCAGAATCCCACCTCCTCCTTGCATGCACTGATTAGTTTTGAACCAAAAACTGATCTAGCAGATTATTTCATTCTTGTATGGCAATTGCTTATTCCTAGTGACTCTAAGCTGCTCTCTTATGTATAAGCAAAGTACACACTTGAAAACAGAGCAAATCTTATCCTTAAAATTCAGCCACAAGCACCAGATGATTCTATCAGCCCTGACTATGGCCAGCACGAAAAAAAACAAGTCAGAGAAGCATATTCATCCCTTTGATTAAGTGTGTTTCTCAGATTTACCTTAATTCTCCACATTTAACATATAGTCAATAAGAAAAGAGTTGATAGAAACAGCAAATCATAAAATAAACCAAAACACAGAGGACAAGACAGCTATGATAAACAACTTAAATGATGTCATTAACAGCTAGGCTATTAATTGGAAAGACACTGCTTCCAAGTGCTTGTATAATTACAAAGTTCTGCTGAGGGCAGAGCTTGCAAGAAAAGGGTCAAACAGCCCAGCTATCGCATCTAACCAGGAGAAGAGGCACAGTGAGTGAATGGGCAGCAAGGGTTCACGTGGGGCACTGCAAGAGGACAGCCAATGATGCAGGGAGATGTCACCTCCACCCAAACACAGGGGTAATGGGATTTAACTGGAGATTACCAACATTTGCAAAGCGAGGATAATATTTAGGCCAGACCATACAGAGATAGTTAATTGTTTTAAATAACTTTTCTACCAGTTAAGTATCTCTAAACTGAGCAAATTTTATTCGAAGTTGTTGCAAATAATTTAAGCTGCCACTGGTCACAACTTCAGAGGACAATTTCTGCTAGCAGCAAAAGCAAATGGGTTCGAATGGGGGAACTGTGGAGCAGGGATATATGGCCCTGTCGGGACACTCGGAGCCACAGAGGTCACTGAAGATGCACCTCAGGGACTCAAACACTGGAAAGCACCAGTCACTCACCCTGACAGTCACCCCTTGGATTCGACAGTCAAATGAACCAAATCCCTACAGCACTTCCAACTCTTTAAATATTCATCCTTGGCTAAGACAAACTGGCACAGCTACAACGGCCTCCACAGAGCTGTGTTCATTTACACAAGGTGTGGATTCAGTTAACACACGTTTACAAAAGGTAAGGCATTATGACAGCTTTAATGCTTCATTTTGCATCAGAGTACAGCTTTATTTTTCTTCCAAAATATTTAGACACTATATTTTAAAAGCAAGTGCCATCAACACTTTCATGCTAATTAAGTAACTAAAAATATCTTTTTTCCCTGTCTTTGAGAGGGGTTTTTCATTGTTGTTTTGGTTTTTTTTTTATAAATTAGGACCAAAAGTTATAGTTCTCAAACATTAAAACAATCACATATCTGTGACTGAATAGTACACGTGATTATTGGTGGAAATATTTTCCAGGAAGTTCAAAATAAGCTGAGCTGCAGCAGTGAAATCTACTCCTTTGAACTGGAGAAATAAATAGAAATAATTCTTGTGGTAGAATAAAGGAATGAAAGTGGGATTCCTGGATGCTGTGGAAATCCTATAGTTTTCTTGCACCTCCTTAAGCTTTGACTCTAATAATCTACTCACAGTCTTACAGCTGTATCTTGTTTTATGAAAGCCTTTAGTTCAATAAAAGCCGTGTTCTTCCTCACTTTAAGCTACAGAGAATTCAGACTCTTCCCCTGTCACCATTTTCTTTCAAGCAGATCTGACTAAATCAGTTTCTTCCACACCTCAGGCAAATCAAGGACTCTTAGATTCTGCATCTCACTTGGGTTTCAATCACTTGACCCATTTCTTTATCACCTTCTTCTCTTTACAGGAGAATATGACAAAGCTATCAAAAATTCATTCCCAGCAGTTCTCCATTTTTCTGGTTCTTTCCCTTAAACTGTTCAGACAAAATGACAAGATCAAGTCTGGCGTGTTAAGCTGCAATAGCATCCACTAGATGAGACTTTCTTTTCGTTTAGAGAGCAAAGGCTTTATTGATCTCATCTAATCAGAAGCTCTGGGAGCAATTAGCTGAGCTTGTGCAGCCAGTGAGCAGCAGCTCATCTGCTCGGGGCCCGGAGTGCTGATGTACAGGAGGGAACGGGAGAGATCGATTTCACGTGGCCATGCGGTGCTGGGGGTGGAGTAAAAGGGAATTACTCTGAGACACTTCTCACTGAAGATCATGGGGTTTACTGAGAACACACAGGCACCCTGGTATGTGCAGTACTAAGGCTTCCAGTAGTCCCCTGCTACTGCCTTTGATCTTTTCTGTGGTTTCTATTTGCTTGTCAGAGACCACGTACATGCTGCAGATGGCTTCACGGCAGAAGTTCTGCCACGCTCTGACACACCGTGAAGCTCTTCTAGCTCAAGACTAAGTCTGAGCTAATACATCTTCTGAACGTGTCTCATCAGCAGGAGTTTAATAGCACAAAACCTGTAACTCCACAGCTGTGGTCAGCTCCAAGCGGGCACGTTCACATGCATTAGTGCTTGTTTAGATGAGGACTCTTGGTGTGACTCAGGCTAACAGAAATGGACATTCAAGTTGGCTGTGTAGAACTAGCCAGTCAACAGAGAGTGTTTTTGAAAACCTGGCTTCCTAGGGAAGTGAGACTTACACATTTGTACCGTCTGTCCACCTCTCAGTTGCACCAGCAAATTGTGAACTTGTCATTTAACTCTGGGTGAATCTGGCAGAAACAGAGGTCTTCTGATAAAAGGTTTCTGCAAGCTTTGTGATAACAGAACCAAAAAAAAAAAATCATACAGAGAAAAGTAGGAGAAAGAGACCAAACAGTACCTTCAGTACAGCCAAGGTAGGTAACTTGTGACTGTTAGACACTCTTTCAGACGTTTTTGAATGTGTACCACAGAGAATCCAAAGCATGCACACTGCACAAAATTAAAAATATATGCACAGTAGTAACTGCATTTTCAAATACCTTGTGAGCTTCCTTCAGATAAGCAGATTGATACTTCATCATTCCTATCATTATCATCCCCCACTTCAGTAGCAGTTTCCTCTCCTGGATTAAGTGCTGATTTAGAAACAAATTCAGATTGATCAGAGAAATCAGCAGGACCTCCTCTAGGGGGTGGGACCTCAATCCCCATTAAACGATATTTCCGTCTTCGATTCCCAATCCAAGTCTTGTAAGAGAAATAAACATGAATGATATCAGAAACTATAACAAAAGCAAAAGGCCCAAACCCAAGTGAAATTAGCACATCTATACTACAGCAACAAGAACGTAGCCAGCAACTCAAGGGAGGTGATTATTCCCCCCTATTTGACCCTCATGAGGCTGCTTCCCGGAATATCGTGTCCAGGTTCAGTTCTCCAATACAAGGGAAAAGGGGAAGGTGCCCAGCAAAAGTAAAAGAAGCAACAGTCACGAGTTGCAGCAAGGGAAGCTCTGACTGGAATTAAAAGAAAAAATAACGCTTTACAGTGAAGCACTGAAACAGTTTGTCCACAGGAGTCTTGGCATCTCCAACCTTGGAGGTACTCAACGTTTTACTGAACAACATCCTGAGAAACCTGACCTAACTCTGAAGTCAATCCTGCTCTAAATAAAGAGTAGGACCAGGTGACCCTGTAAGGTCTCTCCCCATCTAAATTATTCAATGACTTTAAAATAAGGTCTTGATCTTCTCCCACTCTGTAACTTCCACCAGGGGACTAAAGCACCCAATGATGCAAACGGCCCACCTGTTCCAGGACTTCCTACAGCACAGAAGAAACTGCCCAAGCTGGCAGCTCTACATGGCTACACTTTGAAGACAGAACAGAACTTGGCAGAACTAAGTTCAAAGCAATACTATCCTCCAGTCCTCTTTGGTTGGAAGACAAGTCTTTAAGAAAGATTGCTTGCAGTAAGGTATGTAAGAGCGTACTGTAAACAGTGGTAGGGGGAGATGAAACAGGTCCAGGATCAAGGAACTTAGAAACCCACTCATCATCAGATGGGTATGGATGCTTTAGGTTCATTTTACATCAATAAATCTGACAGTTTCAAAAAGAAAACAAAAACACATTCAAAATTCTCCAAGTGTATCTGTGTAACTGTTAATTAACTTGCTCTCTCTGATAAAGAAAAGTCTACACTAAAAATTATTAAAAACTCAGAGCAGAGTTTAACACGAGGTAATAAGCATTGTCTGCTGCTCTTCACCTCTTTACTCTCTGCCTTCCTTTGCATTACTCGGGCTTTTGACTTCTTGTCCAATTTCATTTCTACTTAACAGCTCTTGTACCCAGACACTTCATGCCATCCAAGTCAGCACTCCACTGGCATTCAAAGCTCCTTCTCAGAGCCAGGAATCAACTTCTCTGCCAACTGCTAACTTCTAGTCTTGACCTGCCTCTCCTCCTCCTTCCACACCACGTCAAACACAGGAGGAGCAGCACTGACAGCACTAGTGGGACCATCCTCATTGTTTCAGGACCTGACAACACACTGGCCCAAGAAGGATAAGGGTGGAGTTTGGCCACATGAGCTGCCACCACACAGAGTCTGCTTGATTACTGGGATGACGATGTATGTGCAGCATGGTCGTTATCAGATTCTGAAGCATGCTTAGTGCTGGAATTTCTGGATTGCTAAAAATCAAACATAGCTCTAGAAAGCACAGGCAGTTCCTATTTTTGAAAACATATTATCACGGCATGGCAAAATGCACATTGCTTTCATAAGGTCTATGTTCCAACAGAGTTTACCACACACGTTAAAATGTTATAGGATTTTTTTCTTTAAAGATAACACTAAACAACATTTCTCTGGTTTTATGTCAGAAATACCTGCATTATTCCTCTTCCTGGTCACACTTTCTTTAACTACAGTTCTAGTAGATAGCATGAAAAAGTTTAGTAAAAATGTTTTGGTTTATAATACCTTGACTATCAAATAGAAAAATTAAGAAATATTAACAGCAGTCACAACTATTAAAGATAGCTTCATGCTGTGCCAGCTTTGAAAAAGATTTTTTTTTAAAGCTGAATCTCTTACCTAGCTGAAAGATGACATGCTTAACACTATTTTTGGCAAATCATTTCTGTGTTTTGCTTTCCCAGCTCGCTGATTTTCCTCTCTGAAGAATGCAAAACAGAAAGCTACCTAGATATTTTTGTACATCATATACAGTTTTGAAAAAAAAAAAAGAAAGAAAAAAAAAGAGAAGTGGCCCCTTCCAGACCTCTTTCTCTTTTTTCCAACCACTGTATTGCCATCCTTTAAATTTTCTCATAATCTTATGATGGTAATGAATAGTACTAACAACTACAAAATTTAAAAGCTAATCTGCTGCTTTTTTCTAAAACATTTAGAAAAAAAGATTGAGGTACATGGGAAAGGTAGACCTTACTTGTCTCTACGTATCCTTCAAAGCAGAAAATCTTTCATTCAACATACTGAACATGTCATAGAAGATGAACATATCTTTATAGTGTCTCAAATTAAAATGGGAAAGAAAAGTAATAAGCTTCCATACCCTGTATGCTACATTTAACAGTGACTATTCTGGAGCGGTAAAATGATGAGTGTAAAAGAAGACTGTTATTTCTATGTAGGAAACCAGCTTAATAATTCTAATTATATCCCTAAAATATTACCTCCTTAAGAACTTCAAACAACATCTGTAAAGTGCATGAGATGAGTCTCATTAAGCCAGCAAGGAACTCAGCAGCCACTTCCCCAAGTTCAAGTGAACAGATGACCAGCAAGAGCGAGGGAAGAAGGGCTGGAGTCCCAGCAGAAGGATCCAGCACATGTCTGCCCTCAGGCAGCTTCTAAGTAAGTGAACTGGCAGAGAGCCACTTCAAAAGCATGACTACAGCTCTCCAGATATTGAGGTTAGGGTGTCAACCTGCAAGAAAGATTCTAGGTTGGAACCTTCAGAAATCCCACTTAATCAAAAAAATAAAGATGAAATATTCTGAGCTGTTTTTCCAACGTCTCTTCTCGGTCGTAAGCCAGATCTAGACGAGGCCTAGAGCCCCCAACAAGAAGAGCTGTTGGTCAGCTGTGAAGAACGAGTGGCCTTTCCACTGCAACTGCTTGGTTTTGTTGCTAAACTCAGACTGAAGCACCACCTTCTGTAACCCAGCTTTGATCTGATGAGCTGCCGGGAAACAGGAGGAGGTGTGTGCTTAGCAGTAGCTTTTGACCTTTTATGAATGAAAAAAAAAAAAGAAATTGTCATGCATTTTTCTTATATTCCTCATATTTTCCTGAAGAGCTTGATGGCTGTCATTCATCTTTCTCAAATATCTTGTGTCTCACTGCCATGATGGCTATTTTGCTTTCAGATGCTATTTTGGTATGAATGAATAAAATTAGTCAAGAGAATGATCAACAAAAATTTGGAAGTAACAACAAAAACCCCCAAACAAATGTAATCAGCAGTAATTACAATGTAAGCAAAAGAAACATTATACATTTAATGAAGTGCTGGCCAGAGTTCGCATATTTAAAGATGACATAACTCATTTTTTTTTGGTGTCGTAAGAATATCTGAAAGATATCTGAGGGTGCAAACGTGATGTTAAGGTATGACCAGTAGACATTTCATAAGCCCACTCTCCTACTAGAAGCATGAAAACTATGGAATAAAATGCCCTGTTTGACCTCAAAAGATCAAATCCAGTAGAACTACGCATAGTGGCAAACATCTTTCCTTGTACCAGAAAACAGATTTGATACTTTCTTTGTACTGGAGATCTTTCCAGCCAGTATGGGTCATAAGGATCAATCACTTGTACTCCTGGAATGGCAACATTTATCTGGACAAATCATGAATTTCTATTTAAAAAGCTACTAAAAGGGACAAATGAGGACATGTATTGAACTAAAACAAGTGATATATGTATATATAAATATTTTACAGATACATATGTTTATATGCATTTATATAAAATTATACTATTTAAATAATACATTATTTTTTTTGGTGTATTATTTGATGTATATATATTTACTTTGTTTTATATATATACATACACACACATACTTATTACTATTTATTTTTTTTTTTTAAATCACAAATGGAGAAACAGTTGCTACTTGCACACTACCTGGAATTCAATGCACAGTGAAACACAAAGGAAGCATCCCTCAGTCCAAGTCTTCTTGGCTGGACATGCAGTACAGGGTAGGGATGCCATGGTTGGCTCTTGTCCTACAGCTGACTGCATCACTGCTGTGTCCTGACTCCTTGTGAGAAGGAGACCACACTGCACACTAACCTCCAGACATCAGTGCCTCCTACTGACGAAAATGCAGGTTGGTGGGTAAGGAGAGAGGCACAATACAATGTGCCTATATAGATCCCAAAACAAATTTAGGACAGATCCTCTAGAGCACATGATGGAAAATACCTGTCCTACAGCTGGGACACACACAATGTGCCTTAGAGAAAAGACAACAGGAAGCACTGAAGATCACACATGTCCTGTAGCATTAATTCAGCCCTTACAAACAACAACAAAAAAAGTGCAGCATGGTGCAGGATCAACCTCCACCTAACTCTTGCTACAATTCTCAGGTCCGCCATATAAAGGAACCAGAGGCAGAAGTGAGACAGACACTGGTAACACCATCAGTTACTATGAAGAAAAGAAAACTTTTTGTTCATTTGTGCGTCTGTGTTCTAACATAGGTTATGCCAGAGAGTCTTCTGGAGTTGATCAGAGCCTAGAACATCTGCCCTGAAGACAAAAGCATTTCAAGCAGATGTTGCTGAAAGACATGTACAGAATTTCACACTGTCACCCCGTGTGTGCCAATAAGGATGTTCTTAAGGGAACAAAGTAAGGGATGCGAAGGATGAGCATCTTACTGTCCTGTCAATGAGGTATTTCATATCCAGGAGTCCACTTTGAGATGCTGTCAGTAGAAATAGCTTCACCTTTCAGAAAGCAAACCAAAGAGCTTAGACAATATGGAGAAACTTTGTTCTCTACAGAGAAGAGAGTAATTCTTCTCAGCCTCCAAAACTACAAGTTCATTTTTTCGTAATTCACATGTGCTCAGGAAAACAAGTGAGTAAATAACCAGGTTAGTGTTCAATACTGAAAGTAACTTTGGTCTCATTTTGATACACCAATCCCAGAGAGATTTCCACAGAAGAAGAGTTTCAAATCAGGGCTCCTAGTTCCACTTTTGTAGCGATGTCAGAATTGAAAGAAAGAGGTGGAAAAAGGGGGGATGAAGGCTGAAAGGACTAGTCAAAATTGTCTTGCCCATTGTGAGGGAGAGGAAGACTCTAATCATTTTTTGGTAATGACTCTGAAGACAGACAGACTATTTTCTGAAGAATGGAAACATCCTGAGCGAATGAGACATCCACAGTTTGAGAGTGATGGCGTATGTTCCGTAATAGGGAATATAGTGGGAAAAACTGATGCTGCAGCAAACTTCCCAGCCCCTGGAAGAGATGATGTGGAGTGGTTCTCAGGAATCAGGTTATCTACACCAAACCTGGGCTTTCTAAAGCAATCCTTCCTCAACACCACCTATCACGACCATCAAACTGAAGCAACCCAGAATTCTTTGCAGTACCCTTTGCCCTCTATCACATCTCAATCCAGCTTCAAAACAAACTTGCATAATTTTTTTTTCCTATTTTTGAGCATTTTCTTCCATATGTTTACAATGATTTTTCTCTTATAAGCATTAATGAGAAATATTTCCCTGGTATCTTTAGAAAGGCTTTTTTTTTGCTTCTTAATAGCAGTATAAATAGCACTTTTCAGTCTTCTAGGATACCCCTAAAAAATGCAACACTTTTACTTAAAATCTTACTCAAGTCTAAAGGGAATGTCAAACGGCTCGTAGTGCTACTCCTGCTGCTGATCAATAAGACTCTTACCTGAGGGCTTTTTTCTATATATAGACTGCAGAAAGAGCAAGAGAGCACTTCCCAACATGGTCATTCATTATGTAATATGTGAAATCTATTTCAGGCTGTCTCATGAAATTTTTAAAGGCTTTCATCTGTCCTATTTTTGCTTCTGCGACAAGACAGGGGAAGACTCTAGATTTCTTACCCGCACTATTTCACAGTCAACATTTAATTCTGCAGCCACAGCTTCAATTTTCTCTCTGCAGACTGAGCCCAGGCTGGTCATGCCATTGTCCCAGTATTTCTTTAGGGTAGCTAAGTCTCGGTCACTAAATTGTGTGCGGTCCTGTAACTGTAAGATAAAAAAAATACTGTTAGATGAAAAAAAAATTCTGCTTATGCTGTTCATTTAATTTCCAGAGGTCTTGCATACAGTAAGACACACGTTACACTGTCTCCATGGCTTTTCTTCTTTTAACTCTCCCTTAAGAATTTATTTTTGTATGTTTTTTGTGGTTTTTTTTTTTTTTTTAATCCAGGGCAGTACACAGTTCCCTGGGATTTGCTTTAAAAGCAATGGCAGTGCTAACGCGAGTTTAAAGTGCTTCAGCTTTGTTTCAACCCCACCTGGTTTTCTTAATTTGTTTTATCTCATTCTGTAAGGTCTTACTGAAAATAACTTTTTTCCCCTTGTGCTGTTTACTCTCTCCACCCAATTTATGCAAATTATTCCTTAAGGCTTTTCAAGTTTCTTACCCTCCCCCACCTAAAGTTCTTTTATCTTACTGCAAACTACAACACATGCATAATTCAAAGGATTCTGAGTTCCTAAAGGGAATACTTTAATGTTTACTTGGTAAGCTTCACAGTTTAAATTGGTTCCACTGTTTATTTGCGAGTTCCCTAACTTTTTATGTATATTTATCAAAATATGTGACAGTGGATTACTGATATAAGGAGTAACACTGAGAAACAAATCCTAGTCATCCTACCACCTCTTGAACGATTGTGGGCATACAGTATCATTTGCTACAGAATTTACAAGCTTTATCAAAAGCTTTTAGCCCAGAATTTTTCACAAAAATACACAGTTTCTTTAAGCCAGCCCATGTTTGTCATCTCCCTTGCTATCAGGAGTACATAAATGCACCAGTAATGTTTGCACTAGTAAATTGTAGCCACATGTGCCAAATTTGTCATTATGTCAACAGCTGAATTTTGTAAGACATAATCATGATTTCAATATCTAGAATCTGGGTTTGCTCGTTTAAAAACTGTTAAAAGTTAGAATGAAGTAACTTTACAATGGAGTAAAAAAGAAATTTTGCAGAATTAGAATCATTTGGCAATCTCACAGTTATCGATTTTGATTTTTGTTAAACATCTTCAGAATATGGTAATTCTTGCAATTTTCTTCTTTCAAAAATTGCTGTTTCTCAAGATGTTAGAAGCACTTGAGTCTCCTTAATACATGAATATAAATTAGGTGTATCAAACCCTTGTCTCCTTAAAAATAATCCCAGGTGGTCCAGTAAAAAAAAAATAAAAAATCTATCAGTTATATTCAAATATGGTCTGTTATTAACCACTACCAGGCACTCAAATTTTTTTCTTGGCTATCATTTCATACATGCAAGTATAGAATTAGAGAAGCTGTTTCCATCCTGCCCATCCATGAGCTGACAGCTTTCGCAGGGAGCGCAGGAGCTCCGCGGGGCACTGGGGCAGGTGGCGCGGAGAGCCCGCGGGCACACCGGGCGCCGCTCGCCGCCGGTCCTGCACGCTGCAGCACACGAGATGCACTCCCAGACGGCACGCTGCAGCCTATTTTAATC
This sequence comes from Tauraco erythrolophus, assembly GCF_009769465.1. NCBI lineage: Eukaryota > Metazoa > Chordata > Aves > Musophagiformes > Musophagidae > Tauraco > Tauraco erythrolophus. The sequence continues at coordinate 2,560,176 of NC_141477.1, forward strand.
TAAAAGGAATGCAGCTGGCACATTTCGAGGCTGCTTCAGGATGAGCAGCAAAGTGCAGTAGGTGGACCTCACCTGGAGAGCACCCTGAGGAACAAAGCGAAATCCTTGATGCCCGTTCTCCCTTAGCAGATGCCAGTTCTCCCTGTATGCCTGACCTGAGCTCCTCCTACCTACAAGCCATTTTCAAAGAATAGAAGTTTAGTTATCTCCTGAATCGCTGCAGCAATATCTCCTTTTACAGCTGTTGGCAAAATAGGGAGCTTCTGCAAGTGACAGGAAGAGCTTTTTCTCGTTCTGCAGTCGGAGAGAGGCAGCCAAGCGCTGAGGGAAGGGAAGGTAGAAAGGAGTGTGATAGCAACGCTCAGACTACATGGAGAAACAAGTCACCCTGGCCCATCCTGCTTTCCTGTACACACAGGTAGCCCAAGGCAACTTCACCTTCTAAAGCATACCGAGTGTTTTTAAATATAAATAAATAACATTCACTGTTGGTTCTGGAGAGCTCACACTGACAATGCTGCTGCAACAATCCACCACTCACACAGGTTACCGCAATCTGCACTTATGAAAAAAATTAAAAGAGAAAATTTCTTCCTATTTAATAGGCATAGGTTAAAGTAAACCCCTGGAACATGCCGTGGAAATTCCCTCTCCCCAGCCAAGGGATGAAATGAGAGAAGCAAAAGGCAATCTGCCCAATATGACTTCATCTGCAAGGGAGCAGCCCCGGTTGTGTTCTCTCACCTAGTTTGTTGCAATGGCCAAATCGGAACAAAAACCAGAGACAGTACAGCTGATGCTGGAGCAAGTTCAGATTTTTTCTGCTTGCCACATGGCTTTCCAGTTATCTAAGAAAATGCTTCTTCTACTGAAAGAATACAGGGCAAGAATACTCACTAACAGAAACGCTTTATACTTGCAATATGCAAATGCATCCCATGTTAGACAGCAGACACACAACTCGAGTAGAGACAGAGTTACCAAAGGGATGGTACTGCAGGAAGTAGTACCTACAGAGGCTGCTCAGCTTTTACTTACTAAATACAAGGATTTTAAGTGGAGAAAGCAGCGTTTAGCAAAACCACCTGACCTTCAAAAATTTTACTCAAAAAAGCAGTGTCATATCTTTTCCATTTTATGTGGATATATATTAATTCTGTTGATGTACTACAAATGTTTTCATAAAATTCTTATTAGCTAAAACACTATTCAACAGTTTTCACCTCACAACTGCTACGTAATTTTGCTACAAGACCAGGGTTGTAGAGTCAGTCTCAATATCTTAGATCAAAGTAAATCTTTTAAAGTTATGGGAACTCTCCTGTAGCTACATTCCCACAGAAGTCTTTTGCAGCCTCTTACTGTGGAAACGGAGAGGGGGGAAAAACAGAAAGTTTTATGGTTTACCTCCTTGTCAAAAGTAATCCCTAGTTTTTCAGATGACATGTATTTTTGCTTTTTTGTTGTTGTTGCAGTTACTGCCACACCACGTACTTTATCCTTTCCCTTGTTCCTGCACAGCTCCTGCAGCAGCACATGAATCACGGATACCCATCGCAGGTCAGAGAAGGAAATGGAGAACAAGTTTTTTCAGTCAACTGATATGAAAGAAAAAAAAACAAACCAAAACAAAAAATCCACAACACACACCACATGAAAGAGTCCAGAAAACAGGAACAAAACTGAGGGGAGAAACAAGTTCATGTAAATAGAAGCTGGTAAGAAAAGTCAGGTCCCCCTCAGGAGCGCAGCCTTACTGCGATGCCTGGCTCAATCCATCCCAGCAACTCAGCATGCTCCAGTCAGTACTTGTCATTCCACTGAAACTTTTGTACTTTGGAGCCTGTGTCTCATTTTTGCTGTTTTTTCCACTAATATCCGCACTGAGTAACCTACTGAACACAGCCAAGCAGGGAGGTACGTTTTGGTAGCACAAGTGATGACTGTAATACAGCTGGTTGGTGTTTGCAGCAATGAAAGACAGAATCTATCCGGTTACTGGACTTGAAATTTTACCAGTGCCCCAAAAAAAGATTCTCAACATTTCAGGGCTCTATAGGGCTCTGTGGGGCTCTATAGGGCTCAGTTGGGCTCTGTGGGGCTGAGATGTCATTTATCATTATGTCACATGTCATCTATCATTATAGATGTAAATAACACTTCAGCTTCTGCAACATTTAGATCCAGACAAACTACCTTTGGGTACCTGACTGTGCCATATGCCTTTTCATGAACTTCTTAGGGAAATCACAAAGTACATGCAATTACAAGATCATCCTCCTGACAAAGATTATACCTAAGTTTGACTCCTCCACTATAAGCTGCTCAAAAATTACATGATGCTTTTACAAAAGTCAATGACTTTTGTGAGAAAATAAGGGGTAGAATTTCTACATTGCACATAAAATTACACTTCCATCAATTTAGTTAATAACTTTCTCATGCTTATTATCATCAGAGAAACTGAGGAAATGAGAGAAAAACCCCACAGTCCTACAAATATCATAACATTGATGGTTATGCATCAGTTAGCATAGGAAAAAATACTAAAAGATAATGCTGAGAGCATCATATTTAGCACAATACTTTCCACGGCTGAACACAAGCCTGTAATTCAGTTCATATTTTTACTTCGTTATTACAACTACTACGAATACAGGTCTCATTTGCTCTCTTCAGATCCCTTGCTTGCTGATTCGGGGCTTGGCTTTATCCTCAGCAGTGTTAACTATTTGCTGAATTCTTTACCACTTCTGTTGGCCACAGTCTGAAAAGCAGAGAGGAGCTTTTTCCAGCAGAAAATGGACTATCAACCCAGAACGAAGAGCAATCCTTAGGAGTAAATTGAATCAGCAGTTGTGCTGAGCGCAGGGTTAAACCCTGCTTATCCCCTGACCTCTCCAGTGTAATAACATTCTTATAAGAGATGACCCAGTTTATTAGAGGCATTCCTGGCACTTTGCCGAGCCCCTCGTAACACCCACCATGTGAGCAATATTTGTGGTGCAAATCTAGTGTCTGCAATAGGTATGAATAATTGCATTGCAGTGGAGTGTCCTTATCCTGCCTTTTATTAGAGTCTGCTTTTGCAGATCAGTTTTTATGCAGCAGTTGAAAATGTTTCAGGCCACAGGCGCAAAAGCTATACACAATCTCCAGATCATTAATAAAAGACACATTAAAAATGAAAAAACTAGAGCTTTAATATAAACGTAATAACTATTGCATTTATACTGCTGCTGAGCACTGCATGTTGTTAACAAAAAGTTATGTTTATTTAAATTGCAGTGAAATCATATTAAATCAACAGTTCGGTTCTGATGCTCTGTGATGAAATGTTCTAAGGTAATGGTTATTTCTAGCAAACAAACCTCTCCGCAAATTTTAGTCACTAGCTCTCAGAAACTCTATCATGGAAAAACAGCATGAAATCTCACAGAGTAACACTTGTTTTGTAGATTTTAAAGGTTCTTTAAAGTTTAGTAAAAGCTAAAATAGGACAAACAGTGACACTTTCCTCCAATAGTCTCATATCCACTCTAATACTGGAACAAATGAGTCCATATCTGCTTTTCGACACCGTATTTTTAAAGCTCTCCATCACACTCCTCCACTCCCTCCCAGTCATCTCTTCTCAAGTCTGGCGAGATACAGTCCATTTGGCCGCTCGCTATAGAGCTGCTCCGTGCCTTTGACCACTGCCACTGCTTCTCTGTTACATTTCGGGAGGAAGAGGAAGATCAGAAGTGCACACAGCATTCAAGGCACGCACAAACCCCAGGCTCTTCGATGCAAGCACAGTCTTATTTTGCTTTGATCGTCCTTCGTAACGACGCCGGCATTCATCTCTGAACTTTGACACGACTTAATGTCGAACTGATTTTTTCAGAGGATTATCAATTCATATCTCAAGATCTTACATGTACGTAATAATAGTTATTTCTGAATCAATCATTCTACATATGTTCCCCCTTTCCCATCTACACCATTTAATATTATGCTTACTCTTCAGTTTATTATTTTTTGATTTTATTTCCCACACAAACTCTGAAGGCCTGTATTTTCCCTTAACACTACCAGCATATTTATCCTCATTTAAGATAGACCAGATAACACGTTCCCTCAGTTTGAGGTTTTCAGTTCAGTCTTCACAACTGTCCCAGAGCTGTCCCCCATCCCAGAGATACCCAGTCTCCTGCTACAGAACCAATCCTGCTGCTTTGGCTACACACTGGTGCTCACACACAGTGTATGTTGTCTGTGCAGGAACAGTGCAATCAGAAGCACCTTTGAAAGAACCATGCTTTATGCAGACAGGCACACTGCACGCGTTTCCACCCAGCAAAGCCCTAAAGACTCTCTCAGGTCATTCATGATTCTCCCCAGAGAAGAAAATGAAAGGCAGCTGGTGGCCATAACTGCCAGAGCGGTTCAGTGAGCTGGTTTCTAGACACTGCCTTTCCCCAAGTCTCGACAGTTCCCTTCTCATTGAAAGAGCACATCAGTACCTACCAGAAGATACCTTCCATCTTGTTCTAAGAAGCATGGCCAGCAGGTCGAGGGATGGGATTCTGCCCCTCTACTCTGCTCTAGTGAGACCCCACCTGGAATACTGCGTTCAGCTCTGGAGTCCCCAACACAAGAAGGACATGGAGCTGCTGGAGCGGGTCCAGAGGAGGCCACGAAGATGATGCGAGGGCTGGAGCACCTCTGCTATGGAGACAGGCTGGGAGAGTTGGGGCTGTTCAGCCTGGAGAAGAGAAGGCTCCGGGGTGATCTTATTGCAGCCTTCCAGTACCTAAAGGGGGCCTACAGGAAAGCTGGAGAGGGACTTTTTACAAGGGTGTGTAGTGACAGGACAAGGGGCAATGGCTTTAAACTGAAAGAGGGCAGATTCAGATTAGACCTAAGGAAGAAATTTTTCACTCAGAGGGTGGTGAGGCACTGGAACAGGTTGCCCAGAGAAGCTGTGGCTGCCCCATCCCTGGAAGTGTTCCAGGCCAGGCTGGATGAGGCTTTGGGCAACCTGGTGTAGTGGAGGGTTTCCTTGCCCATGGCTGGGGTGTTGGAACTAGATGATCTTTGAGGTCCCTTCCAACCCAAACCATTCTGTGATTCTATGACTCTAAGCAAAGCAAATGGCTAGGATTGAATTGCTACTGCCAGCATCACTCAGAGCAGAAAATACAGCAGCAAGCTGCACAGCCTTCAGGCAAAAAGGTGTTTGGAAATGGACTGCAAGCCAAAGAGCATCTGAAGGCGCCCTTAAACTATTACTGCTAACATACTATTAGTGCAACAACTGTTAAGACTTCTGGAAGAGAGACTTTTTGCATCTTTTCCCACTGGCTGCATAAGCTTGAAGTTTGCTCTGATGGAAGCAGGACTGATAAATATTTCATGGTAGCACAGCTTGAAAAGAGCTCTAACTGCTTCAACGCCGAGCCAAAATTACATATATTCTATTAATATGTTTTTCTAAATCACACACAGATAAGAAGAAGGAAATAAAAAAAAGGGAAAAATGAAAAAAGAGGTATAAGTGCAATAGAATAGTCTAGCTAAAAAATTACACTCTAAACTCCAGCCATCTCACTCCATAACTTCCAAAACCAACGACCAATCTACACAAGCTGACAACTTGCTCTTCTCCCTTCTTCTTGAGATTTTGAACTAGTCTGTTAAATAGTGAACATTCAGCCTCAAAGTCAACTGATTTTTAGACAGTAATTATTGTGATTTTTATTTAATTTATGAATATCTTCCTCACATTTGACTAGAAAAGCCACTTTTCCAATTCCTGGCCAGATACAACACATTTCCAGCCTGCAGGATCACAGCATACAACAAACCTAGGTGATTTGTAGAACTTAGGTGCAGCATGCCATATAATAAAAAAGATGTATTTTGTCTGAAACAATGATAAGACTTGCCTCCCCTTTGCATAACCTGAAGGATCGCTGTCAGGAGCAGCAAAGAGCTGCTGCTCATAGTAAGAAGGTCATGACATGCTATGAATGTTATTATCATCTAATGCAAATATTAACAAAGTGAAATACCTTGAGATATGTGGTGAAATATTTCACAGAAGGAAAAATAGTAACTGGTGATCCAAATGACATAGAAGGTATGAACAAGGGCAGCATTCACAATTCAGTCCTGTGGAGATCTTCAGGTTGGCTTGTCTGTCTCTCTTGCTGAAGACTGATTTACTCAAACATACTCTAATCAACTTAACTAAAATAGTTTTTTTCTCTCTGCCCTTCTAGGAGAGAAGAGGAATGCGAACAGGTGAAGAGAACTTCACAAGTTAATATTGGTATAGTTTTAAAACAAAAGGTATGACAGAGCTGAGCTTTGACTTTAGGTCGCTTTAATCCCTCTGGGTTCTCATTTTACTTTAAAAGCCACTCTAATGTTTCTTTTTTCTCCAGCACACGTAGGCTTACTGTGGCAGCTGGCCGTTTTCACGAGACTTTTAGAGCACAGTCCAACGAGTTATTTTCTTTAGCAGTTACACTGATGTATCTCCCCCACCTAGTCTACTCCACACAATGCAGCTGTTTTCTCCATGCCCACAGATGTGCCAGCACAACCAGAGGGAGATCTCGTGCTGACCTGGGGTTAGACCAGCTCCTTTACCTCACTCAAAGTACGTCTACTGTCCTCTTTCTGTGACAGGCAGGACTCTGAGGAGCACACTTTAATGCCACTATCTCCAGAACGTTATTGAAATAGGCAATGTTGAAAGAGCAATTTAAAAATCAAAACTTAGCACAGGAATCCTCCGCTTATTTCAGGAATCTTCTCCTAAAATACACACGCCAGGCTGAGAGGCCAGAGACCCCGAGCTGAAGCTCTGTGCAGATTCAGCTCACCTGCCCACAGCAGAGGTTCCATCAAAGTGCAGAAGTACGCTATTCAGGAAGGTATCAACACCATCACTACAACGCAGTGTTGCTCCAGGTAGTGGGAAAATACAAGACCAGCTCCCCTGAGACTTCCTTCATTGAGGACAGTGTTCCCTTGAAACCTTGCATGAACTAGCCCAGATATTACCATGAAAGACAACTTAAATTTTGTTTAAAATCCTACCCAAAATACACAAGCTATGTGCCATGTGATTTACTACGGCTGCTGCTGAAGGGTGATGGGCAGAAATAATTCTAAGACCTTAATCTGCTATCTTAAAGACTTTGTGATTCAGAGTTGATATTAAGACCACTAGAACTACTTCTAATTAGAAATTCAAAAAAGAAAAACCAAAACCCTGCTCTCCCCCCAGAACAAAACTTTACAACTAAGCCAGGCACAGCTTACCTCGAGTCAACACCTACGTGACAGATGTTTTTCACAGTCACCATACCAAGCTATGTCTACCACAAACATCAACCCTTCTGCTGGGGCATCAGATGACACATGACTTAGTCACAGTTAGTACACTTAAGACTTAAAAGCAAGGACAAAAGTTAATATATTTTCCCCCTCTTAATTCTCTTTAACCAGTATCTTCTTTGCTATTTTTAAATCCTGGTTATCCTTCCACTACCCTGTGAAAAACCAAAAATCAACACATTTGTAAAGGCCAATGCATTGCACGTGCACCATGACAGAATACAGAACTCTAATTTCCAAAGACATTCTCATGAATAACTAAGGGGGATATTTCTAGACTAATATTCATTAACAGTCAGGATTACGTCATCTTACAGCATAGCTGAGCAGACTAGAAAGAGTTTCTGCAGAACTGCACAGTTTTTATTTCTCTCTTGATGCAGCTGAAGGACAGGGCAAGGAAAACAAAACATCAAGGCAAAAGATTAAAAATTCAGAGCAGCTAAAAGACGATCTTCTCCATTTTGAACAAAATACAGATTAGCCTTTTTACTGTTTGAATGGCAGTAATTGCCACAATCGCAGCTCTACAACTCTATCCATTCTATTTCTGTTCCTTCACAATCTTTCTTCAAAAGAATTTCACATTTGAAACTGAAGTTTCCTAGGAAGTAGGACTTTTTTCTCTCTTTTTGTTGTCTTACACCTGTGCATATGCAGCAGTTTTAGAGTGCCAACTCCTAAACTTGCTTCTTTAAGAGGGCTGATTACGCATTGAAATTGAAGAAAGTGCATCGACAAATCTGGAAACAGATGCATCAAACTGGACTGTTTTTAGGCATTTTATCAATTAAAAAAGAGAGGAAAGGTCTAAGGAAAAAGAATTCCCTAATAACCACTCTTAATAAATAGGGACTTCCACATCCTTGAAGGTTTTAAACTTATTGCAGAAATTTCTTCTACAACTTGTGTCAGATACCTGGTGTGACCACCACGACTCAACAACCTATCCAGTGCTGCAAAGTAGGAGACACCACCATTCCCCACTCTTAGTTGCTCCCAGCCACATGCTCCTGCTGCCTACTTTGAGCTGGCTCTAGCACTTACCTGACTAAAGACATCAGAAAGACAATCTCAGCAGAAGAATATGTACCTGGTAGGTCAGACACCTGACCTGAATTACCTTGCAATTAGATATTACCACCAGTGCTATGGATGGGGTGACAGTGCATCAGGAGAGAGAGGGGGGAAAAGCCTCCCCCTTTCAACAGTGATGTGCTGTGAAATCAGCTCAAAGTGAAACTGTACTTTAGGACACTCACCAGCTCTGTGATGTTTTAAAAGGTCATTAAGTGACAGAGGGAAAGTGCCTTCCAGAAAAGGGCTAGATTTGAAAAAGCCTACTCAAGAGCTAGAAAAAAAAAAAAGAAAAAAAAAGAGATGGAATGGGCAACAACAGAATTCATATAAAAGTACTGGTTCCTCTGGGAAACACTCTTATAAAGTGCTCTCTACATAAACAGAAACAAGTGATACTATTAAAATCTGCAGAAACTAGAAGCATGCTACAGTTGAGACCTAGCAAAAGTCTGAGAGAAAACACAATCAATGTGACAGTCCTTAGATTCCTATTTATAGAGGAAACACTACCAAACTCACACCTTTTGAAGACTAAACAGAAGAACTGAAAATAATAATAAAAAGAAAAAAATACTGGGTACAGCAGGGAGAAGGGAAGGAAAAGTTCTTCCATTACCTCAACATCATTGCCAAAGCAGCACACATGACTCCGACAGCTCAATGGTTTGAGAGGGAGCAGCTTGGTTGTCACGATAGCCATATCCCCAGTAATTGCTTCTGAGCTAGATGAACTAATATGTAACAGCCTCTTGAAAGCTTACTTGTACCATCCAGCCTGCAGGTTCAGGGTGTATTTTCCCAGTAAGCAAGCAGAACTGGCGTGCTTTTCAAACAGAAGCTAACAGGCTACCTTTGAGCTGAGATGCTGGACAGTAATCCAACAAAAGAGTTGGATGGCAGTATTTTCCTGACGAGCTGTTTCATACCTTGTGTTATGCTTTGGAGTCGTTTGCGAATTGAGGACAGCAACCTGGCTGATTCTGTCTAATGTAACATGACACATGTGGATAAAAATCAGATTTGAGAAAGTTCCTACAGATAACATGGCCTAATTCTGTGCATGTGCAGAGTAGCTGAAGAGGGAGTTACCCTCTTAAGCACTCAGTTGTGTCTCAATTAACAACCAATTTCACTTGCATTACAACAAATGTGTTCTGAGCTCTAAATTCTTAGTCCTTATCAATTCAGTTACATTTCACCTAACAGCACAATTCATACACTTGACTCAGGATTATGACCTTGACCTGCTTTTAAAGATACGCATCAACTTTATGGTAACTGAAGCACTATATCTGCAGAAAATGTCTGTGTCAGTCAAAGTATAAAGGGGAAGAAACAAAACCAAAAATCCCATATCACATAAACAGAGCTGACGTTTTCAAAAACACATTTAGATGCACTTTTCATTCTTTCACTTGCTGCATTAGATACTTAAATGGAAATATACTTACTGCTCTTTTTCTGGAACAACCTGTAATCCAAGGCACAGTAAGGTTTCCTGAAATCTGTAGAGAGGAAAAGGGAAACAGAACAGAAAACAGCAGCAGCTTAGGTTGCTATGATAGCTAATACTGAGCAGCTTTCACAACACTTCAAAATCACGCATTCAACTCTGAAAAGAATGTCTTTAAAACAGGTTAAGATTTGAAAGCAAAACAAAAGCAAAACCCTTAGCCTTACTGTTGGAAGACAAAAACAAAACAGTTTCTCTGGGCGAGGGCAAGATAACACAGTGGCAACTCGAGTGTTTCTGTACTTCGGCAATCTCAAAATTTGTAATTCAGAACACCAGTTTTTGTCTTCAACCTGTCACAAAACTGGTAAGATTAAACAGACTGGAGTTAGACAAGGGCCGGATGTCTGATGGAACTGCTGTCACACAGTTTTCAATTACATCAGTTAAACTTTCAGAAAAAGATACTACCACGTCAGTAACTGAGCTATTCAATGGCGAATGTTGAGGATTTGCATATTAGCAGAAAAACTAGGGACATCAGGCTGGAGGAGGAAGGGCAAGGGGTTGGAAGGCAAAGGTTAGCTGCCTCAATTCTCATTGCTGCTTCATCATTCCCAGAGGCCAGACTTTATTAAATAATAATCTTGGACTGCTTTCCCCGGCCATCTGAAATGTGTCATAGCCTGGAATATTTTCGGCTTATTTAGGATTCCATGTTCATCTGCTGCTGCAGACAAGCAATGCTTGAGAGACTAAACATAGCTCTTGAGAGATTAATCAATCTCAAGTCATTACAAGCACTATATCTGTGAGGAAGAAAAATCTACGTGCTTCTGCTGTATTAAATGACACTAATAGTTTTGATATTTGGGATGTGCTCTACCAGTGAATCTTGCAGCAGGAGCATAATGGAATACAGAATACCTGTACAGTTTGTCTAAGGCACATAAGATACTGTCATTCTTCAAGCTTATAAGGTCAGGCACTTTCTCATTATAGCACAAGGCATGTTGAGGAGAGGCTACAAATGAACACCTTCCCCTCCTAAGGGCAAGCCTGCATCAGCTTTTGTGTCTAAAGCATTAATTTCTTAGTTGCACACGCATATTTTAGAAATTCTATATAAACAAGTTACATCTATTACAACCCTACATGTCACACAACAGCATCACAAAGAGAACTGGCTGTAGATGTGTCCTCGGTATCCACCCAGACGGCTTCTCCTCACAAATTTAAGAATGAGGCTACAGAAAAAAGTGCTTTTCTGTGTGAATAAAACAATCAGTTTGGCAGAGCATTAATGGTCGGCTGGAAGAGAAACGCACACAAGTTCTGACAGGTATGATGCCAAAACCAATCAAGTTTATCTCAGTATAACTTCTCGAAAGACAACATGAATGGGAGTATTCTAAACTGGCTCTATAAAAAAATGCACAAAGGTTGGCTTTTTTTTGGAGGGGTTTATTTTTTGAGTAAGACAGATACTTATCCTGCATTCACAGGTGTAACTCCAGTCCTAGTACAACTGGGACAGCTACTATGAGCCCCAGTGTTCCTTGGGGCCATACGCACTGTTTTTGCAGCCTGTGCACAGCTGCTGTCCTCCCCACAGCCCCACAGGTTCTCCCTGCTCATGCAGCTGGAATTATTTAATCCCAGAAATGAAGTGTAGCAACTCCTGTGACAAGTGCTACTCCACTGCTGTTACAAGAATGAGTGTCAGGAAACACTTTGTTCAAGTCTCTTCAGGGAGGACCATGTTGCTTGCCCCACCAAAAAGCTGTGCTGCTCAAAGGTAGCAAAAAAGTCCTCCTCTTGTCTTCAAACATCTCCAGGGAAGTAAACCAATCACTTTGATGCATTTAAAAAAACATAAAAATAAAAATGGAGTCCCCTCGCCTTAAATAAAGCAAACTTGCAGCTCATTCATATAAAGCAGCATCCTTAAGGTGAATCTTAGAAAGAAATAAATATCTCATACATGTGTCCTATTCTGATGTACTGGCTGTAAGGCTCAGGATTTTCCCTCGAAGAAGCCAGGGCTAAATGAGGTAACTGTGCTTCAGTGCGTGTAACCAAGTAATTAAAAATACACATACTTTCAACAGTATTTTCACCCCGTAGGGCTGGAGGGAGGAAACCAAGACTAAATCACGATTCAGCCTTGAGGAGCAGCAAGAACAGCCTCTCTAGTTCAATAAGCTTAAAGCCAAACTAAGAAAAGTACGTAGGTTGAACAATTTGTTTACTGAAATTGCTCAGGCATTAGAATTGATCACTTTATTAAATTTACTCTTAAGACACGCTAGCGTGAATTTGATTAATTGAAGCAGTAAGGAAGCTATAACTAATTGCTCATTAGATACCACACCAATGTACAACAGTAATTACTTCATCAAAACACAAATCACACAGTCCTGACTTTGAAGAAGTATCTGCTTAGATGTTTAACTACTCCAACAATCACGTAGCTCAGGTTTCATCTACTTTTAAAAATTAGGATGATTTCCCTAAGTTTAAGGATTTTCGTTCCTACGCTGATGGATAAATTAGCTAAACACAGGCAATAAAATTAACAGGAATTGACTACTTACAAAAGAAGTGCCATCCTGTGTAGGCCTAAAAGAATTCAGACAGCACCTGTTACAAAATCTGTCTCTGGAAGTTTAATATATAACAACTAAGCTGTAAGGGGAGTGTCTACATGAAACAGCAGTTACGCTGGACTTCATTTTAATGGGAGGACCTGGAGGAGGGGGTTAAAGTAGCGCAGAATTGACGATTTTGACAAAACACGTTACCAGCCCACTGGTGTACACTATTTGTCACACGTGACTTTAAAGGCAGTAAGTGAAACTCTCTTGTCAACGTGATAAATAAGTGTTGGAAGTGCCGCTGTCACACACTAACAACTTTTAAGATAGACAACTTACTTTCATATTGTTCTGGAAGGTGCTAAAACCTCTCAGTAAGGAATGCAGCAAGCCAGAGAAATCAGCACCATCATTTCTTCAAGGTACTACAGCATCTGGCCAGGCTGTAGGACACTCTTCCTCTGCAGCTTCCACAGAGCCACGATACTACATGCCCTCATCCCACAGCTTTTGCCCTTCCTTATAAATTCTCTGAAACTGGAGAGTGTCCTCTCAGAGGTTCGCAGCATGGACACTTACAGCAACAAGTGAATTAATAGCAACCTGCCCAGTTTTTCCAAGGTCTAAAAGTGTGGAAGGGCAAGGAATACCACAGGAAACAAGAGCTCCCTCAATTGAAGGTGCATTCCCAAATCCACAGAACAGGGTCTCTGAGAGGCAGGCATGGAAGTCAAATGGAGTACAGACGAATTCCTCACTCACCAAAAAAATAGGTACGTCATTACGACAGGGGGAAAAAAAAAAGAAAAAAAAAATCAAAATGAAGTTACAGAGTTCTCCTTGTTCTGATCCATATCACACCCCATGGACAGATAAAACGTCACCTACCATGAACTGTTCTAGCTGTTTAAAAAGACTCTGTTCCTACCCCCAAAAAATCCCAAATCAAAGCTATTTCAAATTTCATTTAAAAATTCAATAATGTAGTAAGAAATAAATCTCACTCATGCTTTTTCAAGAGTGAAATAAAGTACCAAGAGCACACAGCTGGAGGTATCAATAGTACATTTCACTCCATGAAACTTAAGAAAAATTTCCTTAACTCTATCATATGCACTTTTGCAGCTTTACCAGCTCTTCATCGAACAGATGTGTGCATTTACAGCTTTTCTTCTCCTATGAAACTGAGATGCCAAAAGTAAACAGTATTTAATAAATTTTATAACTGAAGTAAGAACAGCAATAGCAAAGACTGACAGAGTTATCTGAGAGAAGGGAGAAAGGGAAAGAACAGGTCATCAGAAATGCTCACCTCAGAAAAGACCATAAATAAGAATTGCAGATGTGTCATCTACCACACAGTCTACTACAGAGTATATATGCTCCTCAAACTTCAGGTTTACCAAGAAAAGCAGTAGTTCTGGTGAAAAGTGGCACTTAGTTGGACTCGAAAGCTTGCTTTCAAATCCTCACATGAGATAGGAACGAGTCAGAAAAAAAACAACCAAACAAACAAAAAATGCTTCACAAAGCATTGCTCTCTCTACTAGTAACTAATGCACAAGAAAAGATGGTATGTTGTTTACATAGTTCACTTTCAGGATAAATTAAAAGATAATAACAGGCAAACGCACAAAGATAACACACGGGGTATCACATCCTGGCAGTCTTAAGACTTTTATCTCAGTGTCTCTAGTCTATCCAGATGGCATAAAAATCCATGAAAAAAAATCAATTTGGAGGTTTCCTGCACAATTATCTCTCCTTTAGTTATAATAAAAATAAAAAAAAGTAATTATGTCAGTGCTGTAGCTTCTTCTGAACATCTTTTGGTTCTTCAGTTATCCACATTTAATTTTCCCCTCTCGGAATCACTGAAGGGACTCTGTTACAGGATGAGGAAATAATGGGATGGAATGTCAAACCGATATTTGAATTAGATGCTGCAGGAGAGAAAGAATATTTGTTCTCTAGCGTATCCCATCATCTTACCTAGCTTGCAGGAGATCCTAATTCCCACCAGAAAACAGATGCAAGAGACTGGCAACTGCACAGGGGGTAGAGGCAGTGCTGAGGAAAGAGCTGATCCAGGCTGACATTAATAAGGGCAAGCAACTGTACAACACACTGACGACGGCACGATCTCATGTTCTGCCCCGTGCCACATGCCAAGTCTGTCTGCAGAGGAACAACCAAGGGAACGGCTTGACATGCACTGGCAAGCCATGGCAGGAAAACACAGACCTGCCCGTGCATCAGCAGCCGTAGGGACGATTCTCTTGGAACCAAAGTTTATCTATTGAATCTCCAAAGCCCATCATCAATATACAGCTACCCACTGCAGCCACGGGCTCAGGTAAGGGTGCTACCACACTATAGTCCTACCTGCACTTCTGTTTAAGAAGGAATTCTCTCTACTGCAAGATGTAAACGGAGCACAGCCTGTGGGGAGATGAGGCTATCGCTTACTAGCTACCGACTTTCAAAGAAAACAATATTTATCTACAGCTTTGTCTTCAAGGGTTGAAGACAGAGAGAAATTGACGGATTACCTGGTAATTATTTTGGTTTTGTGACAGCCTCAGTTGACTTGAAGATGTAAAATGAGGAGAAAAGGTACTTCTTGATGGATTAGCACTGTTATATAATGTAGTGGATGTTGTGTGTAATGAGGTCCGTGCAGGCAAGTGGTAGTCTCTGTTATGATACAGAATATTGTCAGACACGTCCCTGGCATTCACCATCTGGGAACTGCAGCTCATGTTTCTTCCTGGCCCAGACAAGGCTGCACTTTGGTTCTGCACTCGAACAGAACTGCTGCTTTCACAGTATCTTGAATAGCTTTGTATTTGTGCTCCCATGGATGCCAGTTCTTCTTCTCTAGCATACTCGTCGTCCACGTCTCCAGTTTCCATCGCGATGGACAGACAGCTGCCTTCCACTGAGCAATGCTTCTGCGTTGCACTTCCTCCCACCATTCTCTGAGGTTGATCAGTCACTGCCAGAGAGAACACTTCGCGGATTTCCAGGTTTTGAGTGCTGCAGGAAGGGTCCCTGGTATGAGCCCTTTGTCCAGGGGGCACGTGCGACGCCAGGGCTGCGTGCTCCGGTTTTTGTAGCCGCTGACATCCCACGGGCTCAGCTTTACAGGGTCTGTGGCATATCACAGGTTTCTGAGGTAACACCAACTCTGCCGTCTGCACTGACGAACCACCATAGCTTTTTTTAGTGTGGCTGTATATGGAGTTGGCAGAATTCAGTACGCTTGTCTGCCTAGACAAAATAATAGTCTTTTCCCCTACTAATAGGGAAGCATTTTTACAATGTGGTACTTGTCGTCCTAGAGGGATGTGCTGCTGCTGAAATTCCGTATCGCTTTTTCCCGACAGTCGTGGAATAGAGGTTTTATGTATTTCTGCCATCGAAGCGTTTGTCTGTTTGGCGGATCCTTGCCTACCGGATGAACTAGCAGGACTGTAAATACCAGTAACTATTACATCGTTATTAGAAGAGGTCCAAGAAGACTGCTGACTTTGGGATCGAGCAATATTTACCACATTTCTAACTGCTGCTTCTGGAGGTACTGAGGGAGTAGTAGGGACAGTCCCCGGGGGAGTGCCTCCAGATTCTACAGCACTCTTGCTGCTCATCTTCCGTCGTTTATTGCCAACCCACGTCTGCAAACGACAAACAACAACGACAACAAACACAAAACAAAGCATTAAATCGGCAGAAAAAACAGGTAATTCAATTTTTAAGAAGATCTGATGAAACGTTAAGTGTTCAAGTTGAGACCCAAGTTTACAAACATGTAAATCATTTACTGATTATGCAGAGTCTGAACAACACAGGGCAGAAATCCATGCGTCTCGTGGTTGGGGTTCATACACTAATACACACGAGAACCTCAGTCTCAATCCCAAATCCCTAGTTTCTCAAAAATCCTGAGATTGTATCGTGCCTCCTGTCCCAAAGTTACCCTTAAGATTTATTTCATTGACACTGCTGTAATTCCTTCAAATTTAAGTTTTCAACATATAGCACCTCGGGATGCAGAACTTTCACCGAGCCATTTGGCTAAACTTTTCTAACGAAGTAACAGAGACATGACCTTCAAAACTGCTCTGAACAGAAACTGCCAATTCTTGAATTTAGATGACACGAAGAAAAAGAACTCTTTGTGTTAGTTACAAAAAAACTTTGTGAAGTATTTAGACCTATGGACTAATTCTTCCTCCGCCAGCTGCACAAGCCAAGATCGCATGTCAAAACCTGCTTTTGAAAGACACTGAGGGACAAGATTAGGACTGCTGGGATTAGACTCCAGCAGAAGTTTGCTATTATGGACATTTGCGAAAGTGACAATGTCAGTATATGGTTTTGTGTAAAAGATAATGGAAGAAAAACATTTGAAAAATGCAGGTACTATGGCAGCTGTGCGTAGGTTAAAATGTACTGCTGTTTTAAACACACGGGAAAGCCTCTCCTGCAAGTAACACAAGAAGATATACTAGAGGAACTGAAAGGGAAACATTAACTTCAGTAGTTCAAGATAAAGAGAGTTAATCTGGTGGAAGCACCAGATCTAACACTGGAAGCACAAGCACCACCTAACTATTCCTGGCAATTTTCACCATCAGAGAGACAAGACTTGCTCAATTTTTTCACCCCAGTATGTCTGTACTGACCATGAGGGCAGAAGTAAGTAGGATACAAGTGCCAAAGAACAAAAAATAAGCTTTTGCATCTGCTCATGCTGGTTATGAAAAGGCCCAGCTACGCACAGAGATATGGTGAAATGGTTTTCTGCACCACTCTGGATGTCACCTGCTGCACACCTAGATCCAAACCAAAGCAAGATCTCACCACTCAGCAACCCAAACCAGCTGATTTTATCAATGAACTACCTCACTCCACAACAAGGAAACTGCACCGAGTACCTATCTTGGGTTTCCATCTCATCACATGAAAGAAGGAAAGTTTTCTTCATATACTGATACCTGCTAAGGAAGTAAACAGATTTCTCTACAGACAAATACACATCCCTGCGGCACAGAAGTATGCTGTCTCCATTCCATTCTACTCATTTTTGTTGTCAAATTTTATAAAATGCCTACTTTGAGGCAGGATTTATTGCACGCAACAGAGTCTGTTACTCATGATAAATTTTTTCTTCTCCAAAGCAAGTTTAAATACACAAATTATAGCCACAGGTGTCAACTTACTTTCCTTTATTGCATAAAACAAATATAGAAGATCAAATTTATTTTTTGTAATTTCTGCTTAGTCAGTAAACTTTCAAGATAGAAATTACAATTAAAAAGAAACATTGCAAGTTTTAGGCCAGGAAAAGAGATTTCACTCCCAACTTTTCCAAGTCTACAATGCTAAAACCTGAAGCTTTTCTCAGGGTTTTCCTGAAAAGAAATGCATTCAAAGAAATGCAAATAACTTACTAGCACTGCTGTTCATTTGGGATTAAAGTATAGTTTCATGAGACAGCCCAAGTCAGATTTGCCACTGCTGAAAGAGTCCCATTGTTGTGATCATGTCCCCAGCATCTTGCTCCCACCATTTAACCAAAAGCACACACCTGAATGATCAGTGAGTGCAACTCCCTCAAAAGGCATAAAACTGAATTGACAAAAAAAAAAAAAAGAACAAGAGTTTTGGTAAGGTTAGCAAATTTAAGTGGGTTACTCTGAAATTGAATAAATGCAAGAGATGATCAGCACAAGAAGACAGGAGCGAAAAAAATGCACAACTGGGAGAAGAGAAAGAGTACTAAAACTCCCAGTTTTAGCACTGTGAAACATTATCCCAGGAAAGACTGATGTGAAACCATACTCTTAGACTGAAAGGGAAGCTCCATATGGTTACTAGCTTGATGGTTATGGTGTTAATCTGGGATGTGACAGAGCAGTCATTAAGTACAAAACATCTCAGAAAAGGGACACGGATCTTTGCTTCAATCAAGTTCCCCAACTGGTAAGTCTGAGGAGCAATTTCACTAACACATGACAAATTCAGGACAAACGCTGGCTCTGTTTCCACTGCACTTCAAAAGTAGGAAGAAAGTGTAAGTATTTCAAACAAGGGCTCAGCAAGGGAAGACGAGCAAAGAAAAAGGCCATGACACATTCCTGCAGTAATGGAAACAGAGAGGGGAAGCGAAATATGAAGACGGAGAGTCGATGAGGACTGCAAGTAGAGGAGAGACTGGCTGCCTCCTCTAGATCCTTCAATCAGAATAAAAATAGCAAACCAGGCCCTGACTGCATCATCAGCATCCAGGTTCCTGTTACAACTGTTTGTCTGTTCCAAGAAGCCTGAATTTCTGGCTGACTTTCAGAACTTCCCCCCACCTAGAGCTGAGAAAGTAAGCTGTAATATTTTCAGTGTATTTGGAGGGAGGGGAATCAGGTAAGAATTAGGGAGCAGAAGGGGGTATTATTGTCAATATACCACTGGTACACCACTTAAAAACTGCAGCAACTCCTGACAGCTCCACTGCTGGTGTTATTTTATCAGCTAATGCTTCATGATTTCTATTTCTGCTCTAAGACAACAGCCATTTTGTTGCCTAGTGTTTCACAAAGGGATTATTATGTCCCTGACCATGGAATTCATAGACTTCGGAAGAGCTTCTGTTTGCACTAGTGACATTCTTCTTTTATAAGAAAAGAATGTACTCACTGTAAATAACCACGGGGGATCACAATATTTATGATTGTGACATGGAATACAAGTGTGACAGCGTGTGTCAAAAGAAATACTTCCACAATTATTCCCCAAATACATTAGGTTATAGAAATTGTTTAACTTAAGAGTAGTTTCCTAATAACATGACCTTTCTTTGATACAACATACTGCACAAGGTTTCTATAGGGCAATCTCATTTGCAATTTAATAAATAAATTAAAACAAAAACAAACCCAAGACACCATCAACGAAAGACAAACAACATCCAAAAAAACCCAAAACAAGCAAACAAACAAACAAAAAAATCACTCTTTGTGCAATCCAGGCCTCTGCTAAACACAGCAATCACGTGAAGACATTTCAGTGAAGACGAACTATAAACAGGCTCGCTGGATAAAAATGAATATGTCACACAAGTGCACTGAAGTCTGATTTAAAACAAGTATGAAGTTGGAGACTCCAGTCCTCTACAGATATTTTATGTCAAGAAACAAATGTGTATAACTTTAACAAATTTGGAAGGCCTCAGTACTTACCCTGACTACACTGAAGTCCAGTTTAGTTTCTTGTGCACACTGTAATATGAGCTGAAAGCAATTTTTACTTTGATTTGTCATTCCATTTTCATAATAACGCTGTAATATCCTTTGTTGTTCTACAGTAAATACAGAACGCAGATTCATCTAAAAATAAAAGAAGATACTCTGAAAGTTGGAATAAAAACTGTAATACTTGCAGAAAGCACAAGCTCTCATTTATGCTTGTCGTGATAACACTAAGTGTTGACATGTTTTCTTTACAGAGTTGTTTACCAACACTTTTACTTACTTTCCAAAAAAACCTGTTACAGCCAGCATTAGTGATTCCTTTGTGATGGACTCAAGTTGAACAGGTGAACTACGTATTTGGAACAACACTGACAGCCTTTCATAAATAAAATAAATATTAAACTGTGTTGCTAACTCCAAGAGCCTCTAGTTTCAAACAAAACGTTTCTCCCTTTAAAAAAAAAAAAAAAAAAAGAGGCATTAGGCAAAACAGAGTAACACCAGCAGCTCCAATGATATTGGCACGTCTGTTTCCCCTCCCCTATCAAAAAAAGAGACAAAATCTGAGATAAAACCACGGTGACAGTTTGGCACGAATAAAGTTTCCAGCACCTCCGAGTTCAGCAAACCCTACATGCCATTGTGGCTGGTCATGCTACTCCTCCTGCGGTGTCGGCACCGGCACTTCCAAGCTGCAGAGTCACAAAGATCAAGGACCAGAACTGTCATCACAGGAGTTCCAGAACAGGGCCTTTATTTTTGTCCCAAATGGGACGGGGCCACCAGCTGAGACACCACAAGCACTGGCCAGGAACAACTTGCATCCGCCTCCGTGTCTCAGAAAGCAAAAAAAAGTCACCAGCTACAAGTCATTTTCAATATTTTCAGTACAAGTATAAAAATAACACTGAGCAAACTAAAGGATAAGGAATCATACCACCTTCTTGTAAGAAAATCAAGGGAATGCAGGAACTCTTTGTAGTTACTAAGCTTTTAGTTACTCTTTTTGCAAATTTTGCATGGAGAGTAGTAATACACTTAATCTTTGCACAAGAACTGCTTCTAATTTAGAGCAAATAAAATTATTAAGGGCTCAAACACATTAGCAGACACCCAACTCCTTTCACACGATTAGTCAAGATGATTATAGTACGTAATGGTAACGGATATTAGAGTTCGACAGGCCTCTATAAAGAGAAAGATTAATATCTAGAATTTGGAGTAAAATGCTTGTAGGCCAGAGCTTTGACTTCAGAGTCTACCTTCCTCTATATGTCAACATACAACAGAAAAATCACTACCTACCAATTTGTAAAAAGTACCGTTTTCAATAACGCTTAAAAAAGACGACCATTTTTCAACCCCATTTTTATCTCTGTTCCAAATTCGTATTCATCCTCTGGATCCAGCGCATCACTAACCGCAGCGCGACCAGCGGCGCTGCAAGCCGGGCTCTGCCAGGTGATGCCTCCCCCAGAACGTGCACTCAGCCACAGAGCTGGGCAAAGCAGACTCTTGCTCTGAACACTCCACTGTTCAAAGAATTTATAGCAAGTGACGAGAGGAGATAATTATTGGCCTATTAACAAATCAATGAAGTTCATAAAAATCTACTTTATAAAGTTAAGAACTGTCCTCAGATCTCCCGGGTGGATATGCACAACGGTGCAGTCACCAACTGATTTCTGTCACTTTTCAAGAACACGTAAGAGTTAATTTTGTGCTTCTTTTTCCTCCTGCAGGATTGGCAGGACCCAGCTTACACTTCTGCCTACTACTCTTTCAGTACCAGTGGTCCTGTTTTATTTAGTTGAGATCCGTTCCCACAAACGACCTCCTCAGAAATAGTTATGAACCTTCTGTCTTTCCAGATCCAGATGAAGTCTGTCATCCATCAACTCCAGCATTTCTACACACAGGCTCATTACAAAGAAGCATGCTCTCCAACCAGTTCATCAGCTGCGACGACGACTCCTCCAATCGCAAGAAAAATTTTTAGAATCAGACTTGACCTGCAAGCTAAGACCTGTGTCAGGTCCTTGACGTATTTTTTAATTATGTGGATTTCTGTATCCAAAGTGACTTCTGTGTTAAAACACTTCTTTTGTCATATTTGACCAGTTTGGATTAGGACAGGGTGGAGCATTTTGATGAAATCTTTTTGATCTTCAGATAACCCTATATGCACTGCATGACAGACTTCACCTTGCTAAGCTCAGGAGAGGTCATGATCTGGTTTAATAAATAACTCATTTTCCTTGTTTCTTTTAATCACTTGTAGGCTACACCTGCCAACCAAAATACTAGTAAGATTCCTCAGTGACTTCTGCCTTGAATCTAGTCAAGTACAGCTCGGAGCGGGTGTGCAGAGGCCACCAGAAACTGATTTAAATAGATTGCAGGACCCTACAAACACAGAGTTATAGAAGCTCAGTCATCACTTGAGTTTATATTCCAACACCTAAACTTTCAAATAAGCAGGTGAGAATTTATTAATACTTTTTGTGGTTTAAATTTACTGAATACTAAGTCAATAGACGGTTCTGTACCATTTCCCACTGCCCCACCTGCCCACACAAACATTTACCAAAACTACAGAAGGGACATTAAAATATTTTTTAAATACTGTTAGCTCTCCTGCTATGTAAACCAATCAAACATTCATTCTGCTCTGCCAACTAATTAAGCCTTTTTTTTTTTTTAAAAAAAAAACACACCTGCCTTTTACCAGAGGAAACAGAAATTTTGCGGTAAATTGCAGAATAAACCAGAACACACACATAACATTCAGCAGGGCTATGCAGGCAACTACATCTGCCCAACAGAACTTGGTTTAAATTCTACTCAAGCTACTAAACTTAAAGCAAACTAACCAAACCATAGGTCCACTACAGCAAGCCATGCTATTATACCCCATAATACTTGGAACTACACTACAGTTCCTCGGTATGACACGTTTATTGACAAATATGAAGCTTCAGACAGCATAGAAGTGATAGGGAACCTCAACATACAGTGCTAGTGCCTGGAGCACAGCCCCAAGACGCTCATCCTGCCCCTAGGCACCTGGGTGGGTTTTGGGCAGCTGTTGGGCACAGATGTAGGACAATCTCACAAGACACGTGCTCTGGTCACTGCTGGGCAGGAAATCTGATTTCACAGCAAGATCTTAGATCACACAGAACAAGAGAAAGGAAATTAAGAATCATACTTTCTTTGCTTTTTCACTTCCTGCAGGATTATTTCTAACTAGGTATAAAAGATCACAAGGTTACTATTAGTAGTAGAAATAGCCATAATAATCTCCAATCATTCAATCTCGGTGTCATAGGACAGAACTGGCACGCTGACTTCACACCAGCGTGTAGGACGTTTGGCAATATTCCTTCTCTCCTGCTGATAGTATGTCACCCGGAAAGTCCAGATGGAAATCAGTTTGCTGTCACAGCTCTAAAGGGTTTATTTTTAATATCTAAACCAGCACTCTGTGTTGAATAAACCAATTACCGACTGTTTGGAAGCTCCACTAGAAAGTCATAAAGCCCAGGAAGTGCTGACTCTGCATGTCTCGTGTTCACAGGTACCAAGTTTTGCTCACTCTCCACACCTGTCAGACCTACTATTTCTATACATCAAGCCTTCAAACACCTAGGAGAGCATAATGTTACTGTCTCTGAGACTCGAATAACACAGATCGATATTAGATTCAAAGGTTTTACAGTTTTCTTGTGTGGTTTTTTTTTTTGAGAAGTGCAAGTATGAAAACTGATGCTAAACAGGTTATACAAAACAAGATACTAATTCTTACATTTTCTCTAACATGGGAGATCCCCGACAGTCAGTGGAAACATAAACAAACCAGAGATAACTTACAAAGTGCTGACATTACTAAGTAGTAAAGTAGCTGAATAGTATCGAGGGAATCAGCAGGTCGTACTCCTGCATAGTAGGCTCAGTACTATTCAGAACAATCGCAGAAACTTCAAGGGAAATAAACTCCTTTTCCCAATTTATGTACCTACAAAGCACTCCAGTTTCTTCAGGATTTGTCACCTTTGTCTTGAATCTGACTCCGAGTTAGAAATGTATGTGGATTTTTATCATAATTTCATTTTGATCTCCTCTTGCCAAGCTCGGAAAACACAAATTTGAGCTTTTGAGAAGCCACGTGTCCAGCTGGTTGGCAACACATGGGCACTGAAAAGAGAGTTTATTACTAAAAAGAACTCTGTGAGACCCAAATTCAGGCAAAGCAATATGGAATCGGAAATTCCATGAACATAAGCTTTTTTCACTTCAGTAAAAGACAGGGGTGGCAAAGCAGCGTTTTTAAGGATTCAAAGCCTGTCTGTTCTGCTAATAAAATAAGGTAGCTTTGGCCAAGTATGTTGCTGTCTCTGCGACAGTGCAGAGAATAATCTACGACAAACGAAAAAGCAAGTACTTCCTTCACCCCTGCTTTGTGTCCTAGGCCAACTAACATCATTCAGCTTTCCACTTTGGTGGTCTCCCACTCAGCCTTCTGTAAACCCATCGAGATAAGGACATGGCTCTTCACTGCCTTTCTAAACTGAGTATTAATTTTAAAGATTCGTTATAGTGGCACAGAACCCCTTCTCCAGATGTGGTGGTTCAGGAGACATAAACATAGTCCAGGTGTCAAGTCAGGCACTGGGGACACGAGAGATCTAAGCCTGGTAGGATGGGAACTCCACGCCCCTCAGTTTCTCCAGAACTGCTGAATATGAGCCTCACCAAGGACAATCCTGCTAATCCTGTCACCCCGCTGCCGCGTCGGACAAGATTAGGGTTATTCTTACGGCTCAACTTCTTTAGCTGCTTGAGCAACTTTTCCCACAGCATCCCCCCTCCCTCCCTTTCCGTGGCAAAAGTGAGCACAAGTGGAGAGGGGAGAACATGGAAGAACTAAAGCTCAGTTTGCTTCTGAAGTAGGAGTGCATTTACTTCACGAAACGGGTAATTAATGTAAGAGTTATCCCACGCAGTTTACTGCAAATGCCTACTCCTTCCACTCTAGTTACTTTATTCAACATCCAAAATTAAGAATCTCTCCAGGGAGACCTGGTGAAGCTCAGAGAAGTATTTTTAGAAACTAATGAAAACAACTTGGTGTCAAGGAGTGCCATGAAAGAAAGAGCAACAATAAGAAAACGAGAATAATCCTGTAACAATAATCCCCTGGTTAAAAAAAAAAAATTAAAAATATATTTTCAAGAGTTACTTAGCTGTTCTGCAATGACTACTTGAAAGATCTGGAGAAAAAAAAAGGCAAAAAGAAAAGCAGCAGCATAAGAAGGAAAAAAAACTGTGGTCTAAAGTCTGCCTACAGTGTATAGCATTATAGTCTGAGAGTCAAAAAGCTTCTAAATATTCAGATTGCTGAACCAAGTAAACTTACTTACAAGTAAGTCTTTACTGAATACTACATTAATACTAATTAATTTGAAAAATAGGAAATAAAAACTTAACAATACTCATTTCAAACAGTAACAGAAACCATGTGAATTCATGACGTGAACTATAATAACAAGAATTTCACTCAGAGTACAAGCCACCATGAAGTAACTAAGTGTAAAAATTTTTATGGTATAAATTATTATAAAACTGCCAGGGATTAACACCTAGTGATAAAACAGAACAAGTGGTTTCTGAGAGGTTTGTGGGGTTTTTTAACCTTAGCACCAAACAAGCATTTGTTTGGAAAAAAGTCATCTTATAAAAGCCTGTAAGCCTATTACCGTTTTAGTCTGTCCATCCATAACAGGTACAGTAAGAAAATCACACTCTTCAATTTATAATTTATTTCTTTTTTCCTTCCTCTTCGCAGATCTCCAGTGGTACAAAAACCCAAGACTCTGCCAACACAAATCTGAGACAAAACTGCAACTATAACAAGAAAGCCGCTATAAAGAAAACAAGACTGCAGCAGCGACACTATCACCACAGCTTTAGAAACCTGAACTGTCCCAGCAATCATCTCATTCACTTGCCACTTCTGCCAAAAGCTCACCTTTTTTTTGCACATCCCCAGTGGAAAGAAAATAACCACCCAACCCACTCCCCAACTTACAGACCATTGTGAGGAGACACTGGATGTGCATCAAGCAACAGTGTTTAATAATCTGGATTTGTAGACTACTGCCTCATTCTTACCCAGGCCAAACCAGTTACAACTACACAACTGTAAATGCAGTAGATTATGCTGATGGTTGGGTAAGTGTAACAAACAGACCAGCTCATAAAACTACTTTTAAATATCCATGACTTGCAGCACACTTGTTTCCCTCTCCACTAAGCACAGTATTTGTAATATTGTATTACAGTTCTACCTATACAATTCAGCCCTTTATTAGGGACAAATTAGAGCGCTCTCAGTAACGTAATAACATAATAACCCATGACCAGGTTATGTGCAAACTGCAGGTTTACACATCCCATCCCACTTTACTCGTGCAAACGAGACTTCTGACTTCAAGTGGATTCACCACGTTTTCAATCAAGCATGTACACGAGCGTTTTTAAGGCCTATGTTGGAAAAAAGGAATACTAAAACGCAGTTTTAATCTGAAGGCGTGAGCTGCTTCAAGGCTCCAGTTTGGAGGGCCCAGAACTTTTGGTTAGTCGCATACAATCTTACCTACGATATCGGACGCTCTAGGCTAAGAGAAGGCAGGGGGACAGGGCTGGAGATGGCTTGTGAGGCAAGCCTACGTGCAACACAAGCGCTTCCAGAGGTGAGACCTCCCCTGGCACCGCGATCCCTCTGGAACGCCCCAGGCTGCAGAGCCAGCACACTTCTTCCTCCTCATTCCCTTCCAGACACTTCAGGGCAGCAAAAAGATGATGCCCTGTCCAACTGCCACGGCTGGCAAAGCGGGGCGGATACGGCCTTGGAGAGGCAGGAGTCCTGAGGGGACGCCAGGTCTGAGTTTTCTCTGGCAAGGGCCTGCTGCCCCGCGCGGCCGCCACAGGCCTCACCCACCCGGCACTGACAAGCCCCCACCTGCCCTCCCACAGCCTCCAGCTGCACCACCCCAGCCTCAGGGAGCTGCCCGTGCGCGGACCGGAGGGGTAAGAAGGGGCACAGAGAAAACAAGAGAACGACACAGGGGTGACCGACCCACCCCCGGCCCGGGCAAAGGCGCGCAGGGACCCTTCGCGCATGCGCCCCAGCAGCCCCGCAGCGGACCCGACCGCAGCGCAACGCGCAGGCGCGGCGCCGCCGAGCACGCGCAGGCGCCTCGGGCTCCCCGGCACGCCGGGCGGCCGCGCGCATGCGCGCTTCCCCGGCGGCGGCCGCGGGGCGCCCAGCCTCTGCGGGGCCGGCGGGGGAGGCGCAGTGCGCCTGCGCGCACCGAGGTGGCTCTGCGAGCGCGAGCCCGCGCGGCTGCCCTCCCCCACCGCCGGGCCCGCGAGCGGCAGCCGCATCATCATCATCATCCTCATCATCATCCTCATCATCATCACTACCCTCCTCCTCCTCCTCCTCCCGCCCGCCCGCCGCGCCCCTCCCGGGCGGGAACGCGGCTCCCCCCCCCCCGGGACTCGCGCCCGCCCAGCGCCCCTGCGCAGCGCGCCGGGCTTACCGTGCTGCGCGGGGCCGGTGCGGGGGGCGCGGGGCTCCGGATTCAGCCGGTTTCGGCTGGGTCGGTCCCGGCGTCACACAATGAAATCAGCGCCTCCGATCATTAATTCTCATCATGATCGTGACGTCAGCGCAGACAGCGGCCAATGGGAGCGTGAGATCAGCGCCGGCCGGGACAGTGCTCGCCCCCGCCCCCCGCCCGGGGGGGGGCGCGCGGCGCGCCGGGGCCGAGGGGCCGCTGCGGGGAGCGGCCGCCACAGCGCCGGGGCCGCGCCGGGCGGCGGGAGGGCGCAGGGGGGCGGCGGCGCCTCCGCGCTGCCTCCTCAGCCCCCGCACCGCGCCCCGGCGCACGGCCCCGTCCCGGCCTGTCCCCCGGCGCCGGAGCGGCCCCGCCGCGCCGCCCTCCGCCCGGGGCAGCGCTGCCCCTGCCGCGGTGCCCTCCCGCTCGCCTACCCGGGGGCACCCCGCGTTCGCCGGGCCGTCCCGCATCCCCGGCCGCCGGCGGGTAGCGGTGGGCGCCATGGAGATGCCCACGGGGCGGGTGTAAAGCAGCATCGGCGTTTTCAGGGAGAAATGAATAGTGACGCTGTTCGGCGGCGTTTGCATTGTGCCGCTGCGGGCAGGTGGGTAGGTGTGTCTGTTAGAGTCGGAAAAGCTCCACGAAGGATCGGGGTTTCAATGACGCGAACATTATGGCAGTTAAGAAATCAACTTTTTAATTGCTTGGGGTGAATACATCTGGTTTGAGAAGAAAGGAGGTGTCAGTCTCTTCAGGTGGTACCCGCACCGCGGCCAGGCGCCTCGCTGGCATCTTGGCCGGCGTTGGTGGTCACACGAGCACCACGACACGTACTACGTGCTCACAACACTGTGTTACGACGGGAGTCTGCGGTACAACCAGGTGCATGGGTGCCAGCCTGCCTTCGGGCTTGGCTCCCCATGGGAAGGAAGCCAAGCTCACGGACAAGCGGGAATTTCCATACCGGTCATCCATACTGACGGATTATGTGGTAGAAATGGTGAAAAGTCATTATTTATTGGGTCAGCCCGTAGGAGCAGTAAGAAATCTGAAGCAGATTTGGGGCTTTGCTGTGTTAGTTACAAAGGCTCTAGACGTGCCATGTCCCTCTCCGGAATAGTTTACGCTGTAAGTCACAATGCTGAAATATTAAACCAGGTCATTAATTTTGTGTGATGACTTTATTCAGAACTATTGGTAAACATTTCTGCAGGACTGAAGTAAAAGAATTGCTGCTGGTTGGTTGTAGGCAGGGAGGAGAAAAGCAGTCAATATGTACGTCTATTTCAAAATTACAGTAAGTTAGTTATAATGTTTAAAGATTTAAACACTGACTTCTGACATATTTAACTCTGTTTCTGGCCACCTAAACTTTTGTCTATGGTTTTTCATGGAGCAGCAAGATGTGCTGAATGTTTGATCATCCACAAATAAAATACATCCTTCTACAGTGTCCTTTAATAGTTGAATAGTAGTTTATGTTCTGTCCACATTGTAATTACGTTTCCTTCACCAGTCTGGAAAGTCTATCAACCAATTAATAAAGATTAATCTGAGCTAAAGGTCTGAGATTACTTGAATTGTTCCAGTCAAGTGCCAGTCTTTACTTTAGCTTTCCTGCTTTGTAAAGCAGCAGACAGACCAAGCCAACTTTCCTCTGGTAATGTCCTTCTCTCCTGGCATAGCTGATGTTGAGAGCTCTGCATACTTCCAACAAATTAGGATAATATACCAGATATATTGATATGATATTTCCTTTTTATCACACCCAGTAATGGTGTGGTGCAGAGGGAATTGGATAAATGCAGTGGGCAAGCTGGCAATACAGTGTTTTTCTGGGTGGCACTGAGTACCTACATGTCTCAGTCCATGTATTTTAAACCCTACATCTTGTATTATGCTGCTTCTTCCTCTGGATAGATTCCCTTTCCCTGCATGCCATCAGCACTCACCTTGTAAAAATTAGAGCAACCATAAAAACCCTACACCACTTTTATAGAAAATATTGTTTTGGAACTCGCTGTGGAATAACACCAGGGAAATTTGGTACGTTCTCACATTAGCTGGTGCTTGGGAAACAAAAATGGTGAGACAGTCTCTCTAAAATCCTTTGAAAAAGGTACAGTGATGTTTTATAAAATACAGCTTATTAAACTCTTTTAAAATGTTGAATAATAAGTAATATTTCAAGGGCTCTTATCTGACTAACAATGGGCTCACAGGTGCTTTTTCTGTAGTTTATATCAAAAAGTCATAGAATCATTCTTAAAGGAGACATTAGCTGTGTATTTAAGTTGTCAAAGAAACTGGTTTGCAGACTTGTGACCGCGTAAAAGATTTATAGATCACAGTAACAGAAATTTGTCTCGGTATCAAAGGTAAGACTAAGAGCTTAAGCAGTAAAGTCTATATCCGGTGAGCAGAATATGAAAAGAAAAAAGTGGTAAAGGAAATGTGAAAAAATATATTCATGCCAGTGGTAGGAGCGGGGTAGAAGAGGTGTGCTCAGCAATCCATACTGCACGATATAGAAGAGTAAACTGGATGTACAGGTTAAAAAAGCAGAGTGACAAGCTCCAGAAAGAACTTCATACTATTTACTTCCTTCCCTGGTATTGCCTCTCAGTGAGACAAACCTTGAGGGAAAAACGATGGCAGGATGAAATAAAAGAAACATTCTTCTACTGCAACCACATCCACATGCTTTCTCATTCATGAATAACAGATTTTCATTAACAGGGACTGGCAAATTGGTCCAGTGGCTTAAACAGTAGCCTGGGACATAAAAGAACTCCTTACATGAGGGAATTAGCATCAAAGTGAGACTCTCTGATGTCGCTACTTTGTATTAGCTCATTAAACTAATTAGCTCAGCTTACTGTTAGTTACTTAGCTCCGTATGGGTTACTGCTTCTACGTGGCAGAGAAAGGATTTCTCAGAAATAGGTGCGCTGGGTTCTAAGTGCTGTGCGTGGGTATTGGCCAGCAGCCACGAGGTGTGGCTGTCCCATCGTCCCCACGTGGGGTGTGGAACAAGTCAAGAGCCCTACTTCGTATTCCACCATCAGGAACCCAGCTGTAAAATGACACAGTTCTTCTCTCCCCCCATCCTGAGATCTTCTCCCTTCTCCAGCAGTTCATACCATTTTCGGGTATTTAGCAGATGGTGCAGGTAAGAGAGGTCTCTGTAATGGTGCCCCAGAAGCATCCCAGAGCGAGGAGCTGGTGCGTGACCCTCGGGTGATGAACCTGAACGATTTTGACCATACAGTTTACAGCAAAGGCTGCTGCTTCCATTTCTCAGCTTTCTGTTGGATCTAGAAAACACTAAGAAAGCCAATGAGGCAAAACCAGCCCACTTAACAGAAACTTTTCCTGGGACAGCTTCCCTCAATTCCTTATGCCGTTATTCTGGTGGTGCCTTAAAGGACAAAATCTCTGAGCCAGGCCTGAGGGTGACCTGATAGAGTCAGTGGTGTCTCAGGGAAGGGTGGAAGTGAGGTGGAAAGGACCGCAAGGATGTTTCACCAGCAATTTGGTTTGCAGTTTGGTGTGATGCCTCCTGATGTCAAACGAATGATTTGCCTGTTACATGGCTGTAAGGCATTAAATCATGTAGTTCTCTAGCATCAGCCAGAAGGGGACCTCACCTTGCCCTTTAATCTGTCCCCAGAAAAGAACAGCGTTGAACTCGTGCTTGGGAAGATGTATGGGAGAATCCAATATTGAAAACCCTGCAGTTAATCTAGTGCTCGGCCATCCTCCCATTAGGAAATTTTTGCTAGCATTCCTCCTGGATCTTCGATCAGTTAAACCCTCAGAACAGATTTATTAAACTTCAGGCTCGAGACTGACCATAGCAAAGCCCCTCCTTGCTCCTTTCATTTTGTCAGAAAGCTGTAGTGAAGGTTTTCTGAGCAGAGTTCTTCAGCCAGCTCTGAGGCTTTGTTTCCTCAACTTCGCTACGAGAACGCCGCGTCTGACCATGCCAAAAGCTTTGCTAAAGTCAAGATCTATAACACTTACTGCCTTGTGTCTCCACAAGGCTCATTGTTCTGTCACGGAGGAAAGTCAGATGGCTTTGACATGATCTATTTTTGTGAAATCCAAGTTGCCTGTTATCAATTTACTTCTTTCCATCAAAATGTGTATGCCATTCTCTTTGTGTTGATGCCACTGGCATTGCACAGAGGTGGAAGTTGCTCCAAAAAGCAGGGCGCTCGGTTGCCTGCTCCTTCATAAATTTCCTGCTTGATGGACACTTGAAATGACAGCAGTGATATTTGTCTGTTTGACAGAAAAAAATGTAAAGACACACAAAAATTGGGAGGCACAAGGGTGTAGTCAAAGATCTGCTAAATCAGGAGGTTCCTTGTGGAATAGTGATGGCGAAGGGATTACAGCGTGTAAACCTGAGTAAAATTGTGAATATGGAAAATTGTGTGCAGCACCTTTTCTGTGTCTAAGAACACAGCCAGAGTTAGTGGTCTTACGAGATTTACAGATTTTCCATCTTCTTTGAATTCGATTTTGCTACATTAATTATAATTAGTTGTTAATCCTCACCCAGTGCGTAAACAAAGCTCCCATAAACTGAATCTGTAAATATGTCCCTTATGCTAGTATGCAAAAAACAGCTGGTGCTTGTGGAAAAAAAATGCAGAAGAGCCTGGCTGTGTGTATGTTTTAGGGATTCGTTCTGCTTCTTGGGATATTTTTATGAAAATCAGGAATACTGTCTCCTTTCATTTTTATTACCTTTGATAATTTTTCATACAGTGAGCTGCGAAAATTATGATCTCGAGGAACGTATAAAAATGCTATACACCAAAAATGAAAGAAAAGAAGGCAGATAATTATTGGATATTCATCTTCCACCCATTAATATTCCTAGCTTTATAGTACAGAGAAGAAGTTAAAATATTTTTAAAATAAAAATGAAAACAAAACCAGTAAGGGCAGGAGGAAGCAAAGAACTGGGGAGGGAGCCCATCATTTTTTTTTTCCTGCCTGTGCAATTGACCTGTTCTTAGAAGCCTTTACAAATTAATCCCATATTCTTCTGGATTGTGATGCCTGTTGTACAGAATCCACCAGTCTACTGTTTCAGGCTTCGTTATTACAGACTTCCTGAAAGGAGAGGTATTTATTTTCTAAAGCAATAAAAACTTATACCCCACAACCAGTAAATCTTTTGAAGCCATTCGGTTTCCTTCGGATGCCTCCATTTCTTGGTTATACAGGCCAGGATGCAGCTGTATGTTTTCAGTTTGAGTGAACTCTGCAGAGTTTTATTGCTTTTCAGAACATTATAGAAACTTGCTCCATTCCAGTTTTCCTACATTATCATTCTCAGAATTTTCCATTCCAGCGCTTGAAGTACCGTAAGTCCAATCTAGAGATGTATGGAGCAAAATGAGATGGGTATGGCTCTCATCTCGCTCGTGCAGATGCCTATTTGTCATAGTGAGTATCAGTATAAATGGCCTGGCAAATCCATATGGCCCCTCTTTCAGTCATTTAATGCCCCACTACAAGCCCTAATTCAAGTGGTAAGGTGATTCACCTAAAGG
Organism: Tauraco erythrolophus; assembly: GCF_009769465.1. Taxonomy (NCBI): domain Eukaryota; kingdom Metazoa; phylum Chordata; class Aves; order Musophagiformes; family Musophagidae; genus Tauraco; species Tauraco erythrolophus. The sequence continues at coordinate 2,593,149 of NC_141477.1, forward strand.
TGATGCACAAGCAATTCTTATTTCCCATGATTTTTTCAAAAAGCAACTGAGAAAATGTTGACTTGGACTCTTCAAAGCATTTATTACGTTAGGCAGTGCTTTTCTTTTGTTTGGTTTATATTTCTCCAGAGATTCAGAAGGTTTTCAAATTTTCTCAGGTCTCCCACAAGCACATGTTCCTCTGCTTCTTTTCTGACTGTGGATCCACACTTCTGTCGTACGTCCCCTGAAGCTCCTGCCATATCATATATATGTGATATACAAATGATAGAGCTGTACAAAGCATCTCGTGTTCCTCAATAGCTCCACATTCACCTTGAAGACAAAGGGTGAAAATCCGAGGGATTCGGAGGAAGGAGCAAATGTTAAACCCCACTATGAGCCTTTTGGACCTCTTGCTAAACCCATATCCTTCACATGACCTTCATGTGTTTCCTAAAGTATAAGATCAGCTAAAAACGCCGGTTCTGGCCCAAATCTAAGAAGCTAAGGAAATCCATGAGACAGTTTCCATCCATGCTCAATTGATCTGACTATCAGTTTGCAGGTGAGAGCTCAAGAGAAGGCAAAGTGTTGCAGCCTTTACTGCATAATCCTGTAACTTATAATGCAGTGGCACCGCGGCTGCCCCACAAAGCGCGCGTGCCACGCTACGAAAGAGCGCTGCCATCTTAAAACTGTTAGGCTGCAAAATCAAAGTCTTGAAATTCTTCCTCACCTTTCATCCAGTATCACAACTAACTCCACCATCTGCCATCTTAAAAGGCTGGCTGTGTGTCACACTGATATGCCTCTTGACATTTTTGAAAGCGGAAAATCATCTTCATTCCTGAACTCTCAGTTCTTCAGTTTACTGTTTTTTGTTTTTTTTTTTTTTAACGTGGGAGGAGCAAGAGTTTAGGTTTTCCTTCTGGTCTATAGTAAAGCACACTTTTAGCCTTAACTAGTTCATAAAAAATATTTTCCTGTGAATCTTTCTAAAAGCACAACAAGATTCCTGAGGCTGTGTGAGACCAAGTATATCAGGTGAAGTGTTCTCCCTGGGAGAGAGCCATTGTCTTTTGTAGATAAAATATCCTACTTTGTTCGATCCCATAGCATTACATATATTTTGCAAAAAGACTGTGTAAGATTAAATCTTGTCACAAACTGCTATCACTCATTAGAAAATGATCCCATTAAGAAATATGTTTACAAAGTAATCTTCCATCTCTGTCTTTGAGATAACAATAAAATTGAAGTATTGATGGTTTGATGCCAAATAATTTTCCCTCTATACTGTCATTTTATTTTATCCACGTGCAGAGGAATTTGTTTGAACGCAAATTACTTGTTTCATGAAAGAAGACAGTGACTTCAAAGCTTTGCAGGCGCTTTTGTGTTAATCACTATTTGTTTCAACAATTTCTTTAAATGAAATCCTACTTGTGGTAGGACTACATTATTGTTTCCAACTCGTTTTACTTCTCCCATACGTATAATCTTGTTTAATCTCAGTCCAGATAAAATGGAATGATGTAACATTAAAGGGAAGATTTTTTAAGAGGAGAGGAAGATTATATACTTTCCCAATCGCTGCATCTATCTACTGGCAATATAGTTTGTAGTACTGAGTTCCTAATAGACGCTTCTTCTTGAACAACTATATCTAGAAAATGCCTTTTTATCTCCTCTGAGTTAAGACAAGATGCCAAATCTTTTTTAGATACAGGCCTAGCCACTGTCACCCGTGCTTGTTATCATAAGGCAATGCTGCTGCCGTGATGCACTTGAAAGGGGCATTTGGGGCAGAAATAGAGTTGCCTCCTTTTTAAAGCAAGATAAGAATACAGGAACGCAGGACAGACGTGTTGGATCGCATCAAAAGCCTTTTTAGCCTAATATCCTGTCCCTGACAGTGGCTGACAATAGATGTTTTGCATTAAAGAACGGGGGCAACTCGCATATAGAGCGAGCCGCTCGTTCGTAAATCAAGCAATCAGTATTTGAGATGATGGAAATACTGTGTTTATCATGTTTTAATGCTCCAAAGATGAGCTGTGGGAATTTAAGCTTCCTGACAGTATCAACCTATTGCTGTCCAGGGAATTTCCAGCTATGAAACCTTAATTAATATTAGTCATCAGTGTTCATCAGTAACTAATATCAATCACTAGTATCAATGACTAATTTTGATCTCTGTATTTTCCATTGAAAGTTCTGTATTTCATTATATATTTCATACATTTCATTATAAAAATGTATTTTACACTCATATGGACATTTTGATCCATTTTGCCCCCAGAGTCTTCTGTCTTAGGAATCCTGTTGCTTTATCCAGCACAATTCTTCATCACTTATTCTAATTCCACCTTATTTTTTTCCATATAGTAAAAAGAATTAAAGACCAGAAAAGCACTGGTGAACTTTAAAATTAAGTCCTTATTTAAGATTTCATGTTTCAATAATCTCATTAATATGTCCTTTTTATTATCAGATATATTTTAGGAGACTATTTTATATTACTTGGAGTGACTATGAGTGAAAACAAGCAGCATTACATTAGTGAATATGTCAGTGTCAGCAATAGTGTGAGTTGTGCTCTTTTATTCTCCAGTGAGGGGCAACTCTGCGTTGCATTAAAGAGAATTTTATTTAGCATATATTTTGTTCTCAAGGCTCACTTTCCCTAAATAAATGCAAAACTGCAAAAAACGCACTAGCACATACAGATGGTAGTATGTGGAGAAGGATGTGTGAGCTGCTCCCTCTCCAGTGGCATACACAGTGGCATGCACTCTCTTAAACGCAGCTGAGACCTGTCGTTTGGAGGATGTTGCCCTTCCAGCATATGCTCAAATGCAACAATTTTGAGTCACAGTAAGATCTGCCCCACCACCGCTTATGATCTCCTGCTGGGTAGTCAGCTTACCACTTGGTTTCCTCTAAAAATAACAGTAGAAAACTCCAACAAATATGTATTTTTAGTTGAGCATCCAGCGACTTGGGTTATTTGAGTACATACATGGATGGATGGAGAGCACTGGTTTATAAGAGTGTCTTTGCTTGCCTGGAATGACTCAAAAAATCATGTAACAGTTTGAATGCAGTGGCATCTGGGAAGAGCAGACAGGCTTACATACTCTTCTCTTGTCTTTCTGACATCTTTCTTCTCCCAACCCTGCGGCCCAGGACCCCTGCCAGCCCCCACCCACCCCAGGGCACCCCGGTCCTGGCTGCAAGACCCTGCCCTGTGGGGAGCACCTAACGCTCCTGGCCCCCAGGGAGCAGCTGCCTCCACTGTGCCCTAACACATCATATGAAGAGTAAAACGAACTTTTTGCTGTAATATGGGGAAAAAAATAGTAGCTGTTAGCAGTCTCTTTCAATAAAGATCCAAAAGAAACAGCAACCTGTCGTGGTACATAGTTGATGGATTTGCTTGGTGGATCTAAATCATGGTGTTTGTCTTGGATTCACAGCGAACGAAAGGGTGCGGCGCGCTGCAAGCCGTGGAGCTTAAGCTCCATTGACTAATCAATTTCCAACTCTGGGAATTACAAAAAACGGAGAGCGAAGCAGTGGACAACACAATGTCAGACTTTTACAGTTCCAGAGGAAGCAGGACTTCAAAGCAGCCTTTTTAACAGCAACGTGAAGACTGGACTACAAAGGAGACGCCAAACACCACTTTGTTTGCCAAGGGAATCCGGGGCAACGAAACGGGGCGATGAACGTCTTGAAGAACTAACGTGCTTTGAAAGTAGGAAGCGTGGAAAGGAATAAATTAATGATTGTTGTCATCAGTCAGATGATGTCGGTACAGCCCAGCGAAGGGCACGTCTCTGGTGCTTTGCAGATACCTTTTGTGTGTCTGGGGAAGGTGGCTGCGTGCCATGCCGCCAACGTGCGTGTCCCTGAGCTGCTCCATATATCTACAGGCACGGGTCAACGTGGTGCAGGTGTGTCAGGGTAGTTTGTAAAAGCAGCAGCCTACCACTGTTCCCAGGTTAATTAGCTATGCCCTTCAGCAAGGATTAGAAAAGGTTTGAAAGCATCCAAAGCCAGGGAGGATTCAAGGAAAGCAAATAGCCCAGCTTCCATGGTGGACTCTATTGCCAGGGATTTAACTTAATCAGGATCTGTGTCAGCTGCATTGGTAGGCCTCCACGTAAGTCGTTTTATTTTAGGTAAACATTTGCAAATGAACTTTTTGTATTTGTAGTGTCGCTTGGGGAAGGAAAAGAAAGGAATATCTTACCAGCAATATTGCTATCTGAACTCTACAGAAACATTTAGACCTTTCAAACTGAATGTCAAGTTGTTCCTATTGAGTCAAATTCTGGCAAATTTAAGCTAATTAGCATACCCACTTTCCAAGTCAAACCAGGCCCTTATGCTTTGCTTAAGTGGTATTAATAGGTGAATGCATTCTGATTGACACAGCCCATCATTTCATGCCTGTAGGAAGAAAAGAGGAAGTTACGAGCCCAAAGGATTTTTTTACTCCAGGCCACAAAATTCTTCGTGGACATAAATGTAACTTTACTGTGATAATTTTCAATATATAATTATATTATTTCCTAGGCCAACTAGGAAACATGATCCAGCTGAAATGGGAAGAGAATAAAAGAATAAAATAAAAGAAGGGACACAACTGATTAGGGAAGAACACTCAAATAGTAGTTATTGTTTCTTAATCACAAGACTGGCACAACAGACCCATAAAAGGTGAAGACTTGCGTTCTAGAAAATTGAAATTTAATTCTCTATTGTTTTCTAATGTCAATCCTTTCCTTGTCATATCTGTGTGCTGCAGAGATGATACCCTTAGATGTTGAGCCTTGTGCTCTGGTTAAAACACTTTTCTCTTAGTTCCTGAAATGGAGAAATCTCAAAATTACTAAAGTCAGGCAGCGGGTAAGCAAGTGTGATGCCACAAAAGGTTGCCCTGATCTTGCATTGCTTTACTGGTGCTACACTGGCAAAGCAGTGCACGGAACGTGAGATTAAAATCAAGTCATATTTTAGAGCTATTAACTTGATACAGCTAAAATTGTACCAAGGGGAATGCTTATTTTCAGCATAAAAAATGTATTTGCCTGGGGAACATTTTACTGTCGAAGACATGCATTTGTGATAGGTTAAAGGATTTGAAAATGCAATCTAACAAACAGAGTCACAGCCTAGCCTGACAGTGACCCATCCTAAATCTCATCAAGAATAATAAGCTGGATTTTGTATAAAAAGGCAAAATTCTTCTGTCAGTCAACAATATGGTTGAATTATTGCTGGCAGCTTAGGAGAGATACCACAAGACTGCTCTTATAAGCCACGGTACTTGTGCATACAAGTACTTACAATCTCATTTTCTACTTACAAAATGTTGAAATAAATGTGTTGAAAAGTTTCAAATTATTCTTAAATGAAGGAGTTGATCCAAAGGCTTACTCATTTAAATAACAGGAGAACGTAGCTTCCTTGTGCTGGCATAGTAGGGGAGATGAGCAAGTCTTTGGAAATTAAATCTGGTTTGATAATTTTAGAAAATGTCATTTGACCAGGATACAGTATGTTATTTTTGAAATCTTTTCTGTAGCAAATCCTGGCAAAACAGTAGATTAAAGCCAGATCGTGTGCCTGGAAAAACCAGGCACCAGCTGGGTGGCCAGCCAGTAGCCTTTTCCGATTCTCCAAGGCAGACCTGCATCCTGCAGCACTGTGCCAGCTGGGTGAGTGTCCAAACCCAAAATATTCAGATGTCTTTGCTTAGCTATCAGTGTTGAAAATGTCTTCAGTAGCCACATACGCTTTATCTATGGCTCACAAAAAAAATTTAAAAAATCTAGACAGAAAACCATGCTTCCAGCTCCCAAATTATCTATTTAAAATACGTGGACAGCATTTAGATGAAATACACAGATTATATACAAAATATAATAAATATACAATATATAATTACAAAAATTATTGCACTGACAAAATGAATTCTTTTCTTTTTCTTTAGGCAACTCCAACTACTAGCTGTCAAAGACTGTTTTTCTTTTTGTGACAGGGTGACTTCAGTTACTGAGGCCATGGACTGAAGTATTGCCAAGGAGCCTCTTCAGAAAGACCTCTGCATGTATACTGGTTTGAAATGAAATTTTTAATCTGAAGAGTTCTTTTTGGACACTTTAATTTTGTATTTGGAGTTGAAACAAAGGATTCGTACTAGATTTCTAAAACCTGTCCCTTGTAGCTTTTTCTACAAAATTTATTTAAGCATTTGAATTAATGTGGAACAAGCCCAGGCTAAGTATCCTCTGGTTGACTTGAATAAAGCACTTGAATAAAGGAAGATTTGCAAAGAAACTCGGAGTATATGGAGACAAAAGTATAGCATATGGTCAACTAGGAAGTTATAAAATCACCAAAAGATCCTTTTTCTTCAGATCAAAACTGGAAAGAGAGCAGAAATGCGAGTCACAATTCCTGCAAAGTTTTGATGCCAGTGGTATTTTAATAGCAAAAGAATTCACTTTTACAGTCTAGTATGTGTATTAGAACTATAAACCAGACAATGTCCTACCAGAAAAGTTCATCAAAGATGTATCAGAAACCCATCCATGTGGCTATTTGCAAAGAATTAATTTATTGCAAAATGAATATTTTTCTGTCACTTTTGAATGGTTCAAAATGATACATATTTTTGTTTAAGTGTGAGATCATGTAATTTAGAATTTTAGGGAAAAAAGCTTTCAGTGAAGCTTTCAGCCTAAACTATTTTTAATCCCAGCATTTTCTGTGAATAAGTAAAAATATGAAAATGAATTGTGCTGTGCAAAACCACTAAAACAGCTTTTCCCCTGGGAGATTATAAATATGTGTATATATGGGCAGAACATTCGATTAACGTGAAAAATGTCCTGCTAAGTTTCATGATGCGGTGTGAGAAAGCAGCGACACGACAAAATTGGTGAGCTACACAAAAGGCATAAGAACTTTCTTAGAATGATATGTGATTGTAGAAATGCAGACATTTATTAAAAAGACACGATGCAGAAATGCGGCGAATGTGGCACCTCATCAGTAAAATGTGCAGGCAGCATTAAACGTACACAGCCATTTGTGTTTTAGTTTAGAATGCAAAATGAATTTATAACTAATAGGTGGAACCAGTATTAATAGTTTTACAGATAGATGAATGAAATCAATATTTTTCCTAACTCTTTCAAATTAATTTAAGACAGCTGCACAGTCATTCCCCTTCACCAAAGAGCTAAGAAAATGTTAAATGGGTAGCTTATGTGATGAAAAGTTGTTATCCTGAGATTAGCCTTGAAGGAGCTATGATGAAGACTGAGATAATATTGGAATATAAGGCTTAGATTTTTATTTAAACCTGAGCTTGGTGCTGGCGGTGTGAGCGATGCCGCCTTCAGCCAGCACCTCTTACCCCTCTGCTGCAGCACCATCTCCGGACTCACATCACCCCTCCCAAATAAAAGAGGAAATTGGCACCAAGTTCAAAGCCAGCGAGGAGCTGGAATATGAGCTGAGTCAAGCAGTGGGAGCCCTGGTCTCAGCTAAACCTAGGGAGAAGTTTTTGAGCTAAATTTATGATGTTTTATTTTAATCTCCCTAATAATAAAAAGCAGACCCAAGAAGGCATGAGAACTGGAAGCTGAATCCGCTCTGAAAAGAGAGGGAAATAGTCTCTAAAATCATCGAGCTCTTCCAGACAGAAGGCACAGGGCCTTGTCTACAGGGACCATGAAATAAGGGTCAAGTTCTTAACAGGTTTCTTGTCTGTCTCACCTTTTCACAGCTCTGGCTCACAGTGCTAACCACCTACCGAGAGGCTTTGTAGCCAAAAATTGCTGCTGCTGCTGCCACTGCACTGAACTTAAAAATAAAAACACAACAACTTGAACTGCAGGATATGTTTTTCTTCAGAGAAAACCTTTGTCCTGCAGCTGGTGGACTGAATTCAACTGGGAAACTAACAGAAGCTTGAGGAATGAAAATAGGAAAAGTCAGTGACATGAGGAATTGCTGATGGACTTGTAGCAGGACTTCAAGGGCAAAGCTCAGTTGTGGTCATGTCTGTGTTAAAAGAGTCTCGGCTCCTTTTTAGGATGGAGTATTTTGATACTTGCAGCCATTAGGGAGCATTTCTAGTCATTCTTATGGGCAAAACACAAGCTCCATTAAAAGAAGAGCAAAAAATGCAGGTTTCTCTCACTCTGAAGACTCTGTGGAAGAGAAGATGGACTCCTCATGGAGACCTGAAAAAAATAAAAGCTATTATAAGGACTTGGAGAACACGGGTCCTAAGCAAACCCTCAGTAGTTTGACTATCATGAGAAATTAGAGAGCACTTAGAGAATTGCTGTAACTGTTGAAGACCTCTGAAACAAGGAAAGGTGGGAAGGCCATTCCCCAGTTTTAATGGCAAGGCTGTGGATGGTCTTTGTTGGCTGAAAAACATGTTGTCAAGACTGCCCATCTCTCACAGGGAACAAAAGGACTACGTCTGGCTGCAGAGCTGTTGGGACACCCGGCAGAAGGGAGGAAACGCTGGAGGTTGGGAGGAGGACGGTGAGGAGGAGCTGCAGATGGCAGGGGGGTTCTGACAGCTATTGGAATAAACAAGGCTTCTGGAGGGCAGCTCTTCATTTTGGAGCTGAGCTCGTTCAATTTGTGACTGCAGGAGAGCGAGAGAGAAATGAAAGCTGACCCTGAAACACAGCTACAAAGCTTTCCTGTTCTTGGTAATTAGCTTCTAACTACCTCTGCTTGATCAGAGCACATCTTGTCACCATCTGAAATGGTTTCAGGTTATCTGAGTGCATTTTTAAGAGAAAAAGAAAACATGATATTGTTTGCTTCTCAAGCTCTGTAAAAATAAAGCTACCACTGCGTGTGGAGAGAGCAGAGCTGTGTGGAACGGAAAGAGCAAAGGAAAAGTCCTGACCAGCGAATTACAGGAGGACAACTAGTTGCCAACACGAAGGCTCCTGGCTAAGAGCAAAGAGCAGGCTGCTGGGATGTAGCGGAAAACACGACAGGACATATCACCACCATCTTCTTGGCCTCTTTAGACGTCAAAGCAAGTTAATTTGAGGAGACAGGCTGAAGGGAAGGGACCTTTGTATTCTGCATCCTTCTTTTACATCAGTGTTTTACTCGCATCAGTGTATTACTACACAGAGGATGAAAAACATCCAGCTCTGCGTTTAAAGCCAACGTTTCATCCATCCATCCTTCCCAAAGCCACCGAGGGCGGTAAGGGAAGCTTCACGTACCGAGTTCTCTGAAGTAAACACGGCGAAGGCTGTAACGAGTGTTTGATGTTAGGCTGATCTGGTTTCTTTTTCTAGCTTTCAGATAATTATATCTCTTTTTTTTTTTTTCTGTTCGCAGTATTGAGGCAATGAAAAATTTGGCTCTAGTCACGCACTGGGAATATCTCTGTAGTCACTGCACAGCCAGTCCTCCAAGCAAATATTTAGTCTAACTAAACATCATGAATGAAGAGGCTATTGGAGTATAGAGTAGGAGCATAATCTCTGAGGTTTTAAGCAAGGCATTAGAAAGACCTAATAATAGCAGGGCTTTGCAGAGATGCTAAGATAAAGAAAAAAGCCATCTTGAGAATGCCTTCGAGTAAAGCTTCGCCTGTCACCAGTCACTTGACAACATGAAAGACGAGCTTAGACCGAAAATCACACAGGAAAATGAAGATGGCATAACAATCATTGTTATAATTTTATGAATCTGACATTCTCCTTGCCTGCACATCCTGAATGACCCCATCTGATATCTCTGCGAGGCAAAATGACTCTTTAATATTTAAGTCCATGTTCAAATATTTCTGTAAGGCAAATTTTACCATGGGATGATGGAGAAGAACATGATGATGAAGCACAAAAGAATAAAATGTCTTTTCTCAATGGAATACCTCACATCATTGCCTGGATTGCACTCCAGTGCTCTGTACGTTTGAACTTGAGCTTGTCTCTCCTCTACCACCAGAGCGAGTGTCCCTCAAAGGCAAAATAAGTCCCATTTGCAATGTCGCTGGGCTATTTTCTTCAAACAATAAATGTTTAGACACAGAATATACAGACCAGGTTCCCTGGACGCCTTAGGAAAATCAACGGGCAGTTTTGTTTCAGAGCCTACTTTCCGGTCAGCAAATAATGAATAACAAGGGAATCTGGTATCAATAGTTTGGAAGTTTTATTACAGTTGTCAAGGTTCCCATTATTATTGGTTTTTTTTTCCAAAGTAATATGGTTCATCTACTGTAGTAAGAAGCAGATGGTTTATTGCTTATAAGGGGTTATATAATTCTTTCAGAGGAAGTATATTGAACACTTTTTCTGTTTTTATCAAATAAATATTTTCCATTTATTTACTAGAAGAAGGGGAAAGGCAAATATAAATTATATTGTGTACAAATGAATATGGATATATTGACAGGAAATGAAACATATCATAGTAATAAATATTCTAGCCTTTTGTTTTCTTAAAGGAAAAGGAGCTAGAGTTAACAGCTGCTCAAATTTTAAAATTCATATATGTAAAGATTTTAGGGCCAAAAAGAGGAGTAATGAAAATGTAGTCTGATCTACATAAAACTTACACAATACAGGCCGTTTACTCCCGTGGAATAATTTTGGCATCACACTGACAATTTCTGTTAAGCTGGAACATAGTTTGGAAGGAGATTGTCCAGTTTTGCCTGGGGAAATTCTCATGTTGACCCTGTGACTGTTGATTCCATAAGCCCTGCGTTTTGGAAAACTGAATTGAGCGAGTGAATCCATTCTGAGCGTGGAATTGTCTCCCCGATGCAATGGGCTCCCCTCTGGAGGTAACTAGGCACATGGGAAACTCAAACAGACTTGCTGCAAGATATTTTCCCGTTACATTGTCCAGTCAATTCTGATTTTAGCAGAACTTTATAGTCGTTCCTAGAGGAATTCGGTGCAGGAAAATGGTAACAAAGGATCTTTCTGTTTGCCAAACTGATGATGGCAAACTGAAGAGATAACTTATGCAGATGAGGCGCCTGTATTACCGAGCCTTTCTGTTTTCCAGCAGCTTAAAGTTAAGTCTTACCCAAATATCTGTATCCTCATGAAGGTTTCTCTTCTGCAGGGAGGACGCTGTGACTAGCTGTGGTGGTACAAGTCTGTATGAAAGCAGCCTTGTCCTTGACTAGATAGAAGCGTATTTGACAGGCTCTTCTTCAAGGTGCTTTCTTCTTGTGTCTATGCTTTGAAGATTGTGACGGTGATTCACAGGTTTGAGCGTGCCCTCTTATTTGGAGCTGTTTGGAAGACTGTAAACATGTTGGTGATATTAGGAAGCAGACTAAAACCAGACGATCCTGTTGCCATTAATATGTAAACATTTCAGTATTCTCTGCTCAGTCCTAGTCAAAGCAACACCTAGTTCATCTTCTATGGAAAAAAAAGTATTCCTGTTGTAACTTCACAATGTCTTCACTGAAGTTAATGGATTTATATTAGAGAAGAACTATATTATTTATGTCAATTTTTTGGTATGGTTTTAGATACATTTGACATTACGGAACACACTTATGGAACATTTAGAACTCTGAATATGGCTGCAAAAAGTGACCATTTCTTCCCCAGAGATCTAGAGAATCCGTCTTATATAAACCACTATGGATATCGAGGAATTTTAACATACCTAAAGGGCAATTTGTGAAAAAAATAGATGATAGTATAATAAAAGCGATGGCAAGATAGGATGAAATTTGTACTGCCTCCGTCCATACTACACGTGTTTTGTGGCTAAACAGAGGACTTCAACCTCAAGAGATGTCAGAACAGGAGCTTTTGAGAACATTAAAATATACTAAGAAAAAAGCACTGCACAAAACCACTCGGCAATGTCAAGACATATTTTTTAGCAAGTGATTATGAAATAGTTTCTCTATAATCCTGAAAACTGAATATTTCTTGTATTTTTGCAACGTTAGCCCTGATTTCCAAACCATTTGTTAAGGGTGTTTTAATACCAAATTAACGTAAAATAACATATTACACACATTAATAAAAGTTATATCACCTAATGAATCATGAAAAATACACAATCCTAATGAAGCTCTATGTAAAAAACGGGATATTAATACAATACCTCTGACTGAATAGCAGAGGCTGCAGTGGGTTTCTATGGAAAAAAAACAAAACAAAACCAACCCAAAATATAAAATCATAGAATCATAGAATCACAGAATGGTTAGAGTTGGAAGGGACCTGAAAGATCATCCAGTTCCAAGCCCCCTGCCATGGGCAGGGACACCCTCCACTACACCAGGTTGCCCAAAGCCTCATCCAGCCTGGCCTTGAACACTTCCAGGGATGGGGCAGCCACAGCTTCTCAGGGCAACCCGTTCCAGTGCCTCACCAGCCTCGGAGTGAAAAATTTCTTCCTTATATCCAACCTAAATCTCCTCTCTTTCAGTTTAAAGCCATTGCCCCTTGTCCTATCACTACACGCCCTAAAAGTGTTGTACCGATAAGCATCAGTAGTAGAAATTCACTGCTGCCTTCCTATTTTACAAAGCAAAAAATTCCTGCTTTGAAAGTTCCCGATTTTCCTGAACTTCCCCTTGCTGGAAGCGGCCGCAGGTGCTTCCATCCCTCGTTACCGCTGGATCAGCGGAGAAAAGCCGTGCGGGGGCGAGGAAGCGGCCGCGGGCTCGGGGCCGCCCCGGGCCGGTCGCGGCGCGCAGGGCCCCGCGGGGCCGGTAGGTGGCGCCGCAGAACCGGGAACGTCCCGCGCGGGGCCCCGCGGGCGGCGGCGAACGGGTCCGGCCCCGGCGGGCAGCCCGCGGCGGGGGGGGCAGAGCCGGGATGCTCGGAGGGGGGCGAGGGAGGGCGAACGCCTCCCCCGGGCGAGCACAGCTCCCGGCAGCGCCTGGTGCGTGTGCTGGGGGAGACGCGCCATAGAATCGTGGAACCATGGAAGGGTTTGGGTTGGAAGGGACCTCAAAGATCATCCAGTTCCAGCCGCCCCACCATGGGCAGGGACACCCTCCACTACACCAGGTTGCCCAAAGCCTCATCCAACCTGGCCTGGAACACTTCCAGGGATGGGGCAGCCACAGCTTCTCAGGGCAACCTGTGCCAGTGCCTCACCACCCTCAATGTAAAAAATTTCTTCCTTATATCCAATCTAAATCTCCCCTCTTTCAGTTTAAAGCCATTGCCCCGTGTCCTGTCACTACACACCCTTGTAAAAAGTCCCTCTCCAGCTTTCCTGTAGCTCCTTTAAGTACTGGAAGACTCTATAAGATCACCCCGGAGCCTTCTCTTCTCCAGGCTGAACAGCCCCAACTCTCTCAGCCTGTCTCCATATCAGAGGTGCTCCAGCCCTCAGATCATCTTCGTGGCCCTCCGTCACACTCCCCATATATCCACCCTATTTGATAAGCAGTAGGGCTGAGCTGCTGTGGAGCACTTTCTCATTAGGGTTTGGGGGTGCTTTTACCCTTCCCTCTTACAGCCCTTGTCCGAGCTGCTCACAGCACAGGAAGCCTCCTCCAGCTCTTCTGAACTTACACCACGACAGCCCGAATCCAACCCTTCAGCTTGTAAACTCAGGCTTAAGCAAGGCGAAGGTTTGTGATTAAATAGGAATGTCTGGTCATCCCTGTCACAAATGTGAGCCAGGTTTTCGTTCCTCATAGCACAAACTTTAGTGCTGATATAAATTCACCAGTTTTCTTGCCCTCCACCTTTGAAATACAAGAGTCTCAAGGGTTGTGATGCAAGGAAGAGGCTGCATGATGCAGCATCAGGCAGAGCCTTGTTTAGAACAGACTGATCAAAACTAATAATTCAGCTACATTCTGTCTCTTAAAAAAGGTCTTTTCCACAAAAAGCAGCTGCATAATATGTGAATATTACATGACAAAATCTTTAATGATAATCAAGAGTTCAATAGTCATTTCCTTAGAGATTTTTCTTATATTTCCATTAACAACATAAATTATAAATGTCCTAAGTTAAAACATTACAGACCACTTTTTCAGGGGATTCATGACTTATTTAACCTGAAACTGCATGCTTAAGATTTCTATAATGGCTATCAAATGCAATGTCAAGATTTTCTTAAACTATCCTGCTTGGAAAGGACTTAGTTCACAACATACAGTTATTTCTTCATCAAAGAATATGAGAATAGTTGTTACCAAATGAAAACTGCAAGAAATATGTGATTACTGTAAGTTTTTTACTAACAATGTTATGAGGTTTGAGCATAATCATTAATTGGAAAGTTATCACTGGCCATGAAATACACGAGAACATGAAACTGCCTCCCAGGGTGACCATGAAAATACAGAGAATGATGGTTTAATTAGTAATCCCAGAGATACCAGGCAGTGCTCGAAAGCTAAAGAGCTACCAGCATTGCTGTGAAGAAGGAGGGACCTGAAACCTTCCAACCAGTCTGTTCAGCCTTAGGCCTTTGCTGTCTGAGATGATAGCAGTGATTATGGCCTGAAATTACCAGATTATTTTATATAGTCTTCGACAACAGCACTGTGTCGTGTAGTGAAAGGTCTGTTCTCTTCCTCTGTTTCAAAGTCCTTACTTTGCTCCGATGCCTATGCAGACTTCAGTCAGAAAGTATTTCTCATTTACATGACCTAGATAGAATAATAGTGAGAAAGATGTTCCTTGATCTTTTTTTTCTCTTGATTTGCTATATTCAGCCTGGAAGAAAAACGTAATCATGGGAATGCATTGTTTCTTTTATGTCAGTACTGGGAAGCAGTGCTAGGTAGATTAGGGGATAGATCTAGGCAGATGCCTTGCAATAAATGGACAGAAAAACACATGGAACAGCTTTAGGGATTACAGAGTTTTGCTTATTTTTTACAAAAGTTCTTTGTTTAGTGACTTTTCAAACTTGATTTTACTATAGTTACCTGTGGCTGACAATAACTATAAGCTAGGTGGTTTAGCTCTAGCACAGCTGTGTTTAGAACCATGTCAGCAATAAGGACGATAGCTCAGTGCAACGGGTGGCTTATTCCATGATTACTCATTTCAGAGTCATTACCTCAGCTGGCATACTGGACAACCTGTATTAAAAAGTGCTCTGAACTGACTTGAACTGTGGTTACTCAAATAGCCTGAACGCATCTTGACTCCATTGGGCCTTCGCTTTTGCTCAGTTCTATCCATCACTGTGGTCAGTCACAGGTTCCTTTTCTGATCAAGACTACGATGAAGACCATTTGCTATGATGAACACACTCATGGCATGAGTTAAAGGAGCCTTTGTCTGGGTTTAGAATGATTCGTGGCAAACTACGGCTACGCAACAGACAACGAAGCTGAATAATTCATCTGCTCAGGAAGGAGAGAAACAGAGGTACTGTTTTTAACAACTTTGAATATTTCATTCCAAGAAGTAGTACAAAAAGTAGATGGTTGTCCAGAAGGTTGTAGAAACCCAAAATACAGACCAACTGTGACTAGTATTAATAAAGAAAACCACAGGAGATTTTCTAATAGTCAAGATCTTTCAGATAAATTATAATTACTGCCTGAACTAGCACCAGAATTCTAAAAGGCAGTTTGAGTAAATGAAAATGCAAGCCATCTTTGTGGTGAGGACCCTCTGTAACAGGACATAAAAAAGTTTTTAAAAGTTGGCATTCTGAAAATGGAAGTATTGATTCCAAAAAATAGTTTTGGACTTCTTTTGTCATCCAAGGACAATTAAAATGAGTGGAAGTGTGCCCACTGACATTGATGGGCTTTGAATTCAGGCTCCATCCTCTTTCAAAAATCTGTCAAAATATACAAAAAAAATGTCTGCCCAGTCAAGCACGGGTTGGAAATGTGAGACAAAAGAACGTTGATGGAATGCCTGTCTAATTACAGGAATTGGGGAAATAGTCCAAACAATCATGAATGAAGATTCTTTCATGTCGTTTTGTCCAAATACTAAATTCATGCACAACATAGCTTATCTCAAATTCTTCCAAGCTTATATTGAACTTAAAAGAATTTGAGATGTGATCATTTTGTGAAAATAATTTTAAGAAAGCGTGGCCCCATAACAAACAGCTCGTATAGTTTCCAATTGCTAGCAGAGATATTTATTCTGCATATCTCAATTCTAGTCCCCTATTGCCTAAAAAGAGAAGTATTGTGCATTTGAAATCTTTGTCAGTATTATGTCCATTGTAAACAGCTATTTAGATAGAAGTGAAGCTACTGAAAGTGGTTTCCCAAAGCTCAGAGAAGGAGCTGACATGCTGTTCATCTGGAAAGAGCCTTCTTGAAGGAGAATTGATGTGAATCCTTTTGTAAAGGAGATCTGTGCTCTGAGCACTCAAAATACATCATAGAATACTAATCACATTACTTCCCAAAGCAGAGGAAAAATAAAAAAGGACAGAGTGCATCACTGAACTGAGAATGGTACATCTCTCTGGGGACATTTCGGGGGCGGGGGGGGGGAAGGGATGCCTGACTGCATCCTTATCTTTATAGACTTAAAGAACCCTGAAACAGTATAGCATAAATATTCCATTTGTATTTTGTGTTCCCTCATGTAAGAAAGATCTCAGCCTGGGTAAATTAACACAGGCCCAGTGGAGTGAGGCAGACATGGTAACAACATCATCTTCTTACCCTGATGTGCTGCTGGAACTCAGAGTGGTGCAGGAAGAAAAGGCACAAATGAAAGATTACTGAAAAGAAAGGTGGTACCACTTTGTTCTGTCTTTTTTTCTGGAATCTGAGTTTCTCCCCCAAAAATAAAGTAGTGGGGCTGCGTATCTCAGACAATGGGTCAAACAGAAGGCACGAACCTCTTCAACCACATGATGCAGAACGCGTGCTGCATGAGGTGCAAAGAGTCACAAGAGGGTCCAAAATGTGCTATTTGGCACATCTCATTAAAATGTTTCACCTGCATCTTATGGAAGGGTAGTAAACTTCAGTATTAGCAATATTTAAAACATTTTCCCCTCGCCTTAGCAAAAGGGACAGATTAACCAAGCGTCCCCGTGCTTTGAATCAAAATACTTGCTATACTTGTCTGTATTAAAGTGCTGTAGTAGTAAAAATTGACCCTTTGATGCTGTCATTCTTTCACTGTAAAACGAGAAGCTGGTAGGAGGAAATATTCTGGCTCTGAATGTGGCCAGATAAAAGAGTTTTCTTCCAACGTTTTTTTCTTGGGTAAGGCTTTTTATATTGGGTTTGACATTCTGAATTACATGATTACACAGTATAAGACTCCAGCAACATTTTGTATTGTAAAGATGGAGATGCTCAGCATTTTGCCAGATGCCAAGCGATATTCTGATATTTCTATCTTCTCTTTAAACGGAGTGACAGTCAGCATATTCACAATGAAGCCAAGACAATCTGCTATCAAGTTACAGTTGTGATATTTTCCCTGATGAAGATCCCAGAGCTCGTTGGAATAAAGCTCCTTAAAACTCGGTGTCTGGAATAGCTCCAGCTCGAATTGCTCGCTGTGTAATATCGTTTTATATTTGTGCCAGTCTAATAAGTAGATCAGTGGGTAGAGGCTTTTGTAAGTAAGTCTATACGTACTGCACCATTTCCTGGCTCTGTGCTCCAGCGTGTTGCAGGCTGTGTGCAGTGGGGGAGGTGCCAGAGCTGATCAAGCAGTGTAATTTTATACATTACTGAATCAGTGCAGGGGAAACCTGGAGGGACAAAGCATCATCTTCTCTTTGGACTGCACTGTAAAATCCTCCAGCTCTCTTAGCCCAGCCATGCTCTGATACATTTTTTTCCTCTCCTTTTTCTGATTTTGGTGCGAATGATAAAGTGATCCGATGATGGCTCTCGTTATGGAACCTATTAGCAAGTGGACGCCCAAGCAAGTAGTGGATTGGATGAAAGGTATGATCATTTATTACCGTGTATTGTCTGCGCTTTGTATCCTTGCAATTTACGTATCTGCTCTTGTATCCTTCGTTTTGGGGAGAGTTGATGCAGTTTTAATAATCCATATGCTGCTTTCCACAGTAGTTTTTAGAGACACGACCGAGGAGAGGGGCTGTTTGAGCTGTGCAGCATGTTGTTGGGATTTCTGCCGCGAACGGAGTGGGGATGGAATGCATTTGTTGGTAAATGCAGGCAGAAAGTGCTTGTGGCTCACGGCTCCATTATGCCTCGCACAGCGTAACGTGACTGTGTTTGGCTGCTTTAAATTTGCCCTGATTAGGTCTGTTTGGCTCAGATCAGGTGATCCGATGCAGTGGCTGTGCAGCACTTGTGTGTAGTTTAGGGTACCACAAGGAGCATAAGGTGCCGGTGGCTGGACTGAGGAATTCTGCTCCCTCCGTGCCATGTCCTGCTTTGCTCAGGCTTCCCAGCTGCTCTTGCTCCTGCCACCGGCGTGTCTAAGGCGCCCGCGTCGCCGTCCCTCGCCGGTACCGTGGGCAGCGCGGCCGGTGCCGCGCGTGGGGTGCGCGAGGGGGGACGTGCAGGGCTGAGCACGGCTCCGCCGGGGAAACTCGTCCCGATAAGTTGTCAGGAATGACGATTTCCCCGCACGTTCGCAGTTTCACAACACAGCCGTAGGCTGTGACATGTTTTGCCTTACGATGCTCGGCTGTGCTGCAAACTGATAGGGCTGGATGGGAGGGTGAAGGATTGTTGGTGATGATAAGTGTTTCAAATTTCTCCAGAGTGAGGAAAAATGTATTTCCACAGTCGGATGCGTTACTGTTGTTATACGTTTCTTCTGATGAGCTGTCTGTCTTAGAGACAAACAATTTCTGCTACAAGGCATCTCTGTTATATAAGGAGAAGGGGTGCAAATTTCGTTTCTACATTACCCATGGAAATAATTTCTGTAATGTGATTACTGAACTTATTGGAGGGTTAAATTGGATGCCCACTGCAATATCCTTAAAGCTTTCAAAGTATTATCACTAATAATACTTTGAATATTAATATCACTAATAAAGGAGTGATTTTGATTTCATTTTGCTGAGATACATCTCCATACTTAGCTAAAATTGGACTGTTTGGGTGCTCATCAGATATATTTCAGTTATGAGCAAACTATTCTTTTACAAGCACACAGTATTATGAAGCTAATGGTATCTAAGGGAATTATGCAGTTTGCTTCTCAGGTGTTTGCGAACTCAGGTTAATTGGGAGATCTTAAGCAGGTCACTGGGATGGATCCTGAAACCATTAGATACAAGATTGATTCCCATACTCTGATGTCATTACTTGAAATCAATTCCTAATGTACGTGCAGAGGAGAGTTTTCTGACCCACACCTTTATTTTCAGTATTAAAAGATTTAAAAAGTGGACAGATCGTTGTGCTATTTTAACTCATGACTTGAATTATAATGTAAATTAAATGTCAAAGAGTGTATAATACTTGTTGCTAAATGTAAAAATACTTTCTGCTACTTTTTGATCCTTTTTGATGTAAACTAATTGCATCTTGGGTAACATTGATCCACGTAACGTGTCGTACATACCATGGGAAGCAAGAAGGTCATACAAACAAAAGGTTTTTAGATGTATGGAGTTGCCTGACAGTTAAATTTCTGTACAAAGACTGCATACTGCATCCATAGGGACGTCTGGAGTAGACAGTATTGTCAGTCGTGTGCCTCTGGGCTTAAGCATAAATAGGTGTAATGCAATGGGCGTGGAAGTATTCACAAGATAGATATTTTCCTTGCTAACCAGAGTGCCGCAGATCCACGAACAGTAAAGTTGCACATCTGCCCATTTTTACCATGCTAACATTACAAGCCCCTTTTTTATCCTGGTGTTCACCTTTATAAATGCATACTTCAATTGTAACCAAATGAAAGATCTAACACACGTAAATGGAGGCATACCAGAACTAGTTTAAAACTACTTGTAAATGCCTTACTTTACAAAAATTGCCAATTGTGACCACTGTTTGCCTGTAATTTACATATATTCTGTATGTCAGCTATAGCCATTCTGTGAAATAGCTATTAAGGCATTAGAGAGGTTGAAGGTCTGAACAGGTAGTATATTCAAGTGACAGGGCAGCTTTTACATATGTCCTCTATTCTGTAGGGTACACTGCTTTGATGGCATTAAAAGATATAGTAAAGACATGTAGAAAAATTACCACGCTACAAATGTGAAATATTATCTTTGCTATAGAAAGCAACATGTTAATAGACAACATAAAAAATATTACAAGTGTAACATACCTTTTATTTGGCTTAAAAATATGTAGTTAATTAGCTTTTTTTGGTAAAGGTTGTAAATCGTAACCTATTTCATAGGGAAATGATAGTAATATACCTTTTTAACTTGAATTTATCATAATTATTGAAGCTATTGAAACTTACTTTTAAAAACTGATAGCAACGTACATGTTTTGAAATTAACTAGCGGTGATTACCAGCAACATCAAATAATTGAAGAGAAGATGGAAGAAAGTCACAAAAAATTAGGTTAATAGCTTGAGACCCAGCTACTCAGAATGCATCCTGGTTACAGTGTGCTATTAGCAGATGCAGCTGCAGCCTAAACCCCAACCAAGAGGAAACACTCTTCTGTACATTTTCTTAAGGAAATGTTATTTTCCAAAACCCTAAAAATTAATAGGCTCTAAGGAACGTTGTTATGACAAGATGGCATCTTGTATTTTTCCACAGTTCCTTTCTTGGGAACGCTTTCAACTGGAATTCAACTTGGGAACTGCATCTGATGGTGTGGACAACCTGAAAAGGTCATGCAAGTCTTCAGAAATTGATTTTTGAGGCTTATAGAGGATCTAGAAGTTAAGGCTCTAGATACCTTTGTGTTAAAGAAATTTTCTTTATACAAACATTTTTTAAAGTTTAGCAAATACACAACAGGAGACACTGTGATTAAAAAGAAAGTTTTCAAAGGAGCAGAAAACATTAATTGTGAAGATAACTTTAACAACAGTTTTCAGTCACTATTAATTTTTTTTGCGGATTTTCCAAATTTTTCAATTTCCCTAAATGGTTTTCACTTCAGAAAGTGAGCCAGTATTTCTCCTGTATGTGCCCATGTCTTACATAACTGCGACGTTTTCCTGGGGGATATGTACCATGAACCCAAAAGGTAGTTTAAGAGAAAGAACTTTGCTTTGCTCACATTCCATTGTGGCACTGCTGGAAAACAAACGTTATCCATAAAGCTTGCAAGTACATTAAGAATCAGAATAGTTTTCAAACATGGTCTGTTTTCCCTCTGATCCAGTTTAACCTATTAACATGAGTAAATGACAAGCTAGGCTTCCCTCTTTCCATCTGTAATGCTTCTGCCTGGAGACTTGGGATGCTTTTTGGCCCAGGAGCCCCTGCACTTGCTGTGAAAGTCGGTGACACTTTGCAGTTGCAAACACATCGTCGGAGTGAGCCCTCCCAAAGCAAAGGCATTCTGTTTTCATGTGCATGCATGCACTGGGGGAGCTAATCCTGTGCGGAATGGGGGGGTTTGGAGGGACACAGGGGAGGGATGATGTCTTACTGCTGACTCATATTTGCACTAAGAATGGATAAAAGCATGATAGTTTGTGTTTTTGTTGCAAGCAGGATCTGAAAGGTATTCTCTGTACTTCTGCAAATACCAGCATTTGAGAATTTGTACTTGCTAAGTGAAGCAGTTTACAAGTAGGTCATTTAAAATGTGAACTCATCTGCAGAGATGTGACACCTGTGTCCAGACAAACGCCAACTCTTCCAAACAATCCGATGAAGTGAAATGAAAGGCAATGCAATGAAATCTAGCTGTGACTTTTGGAGAACGGGATGTTCTTAAACAGCTGAAAATGAAAATAGGAAACCAGTTATTCCTTAAGTACCTGTAAGTAACTCCACATGGAGTCAGTTAGTCAAAGTCTTGAGGACTGACAGCAAGGTTTGTCTGCCAAAACAGCCTGCAGTGGAGGCTTCTCATAATGAATGCTCGGTTTTAGACACACATTTCACAACTGCAACCCCTTTTTTTCCCCTTTAAATCTAGAATTTCTTCGCTCTCAACAGGAGATGCAGACATGAAAAAATAAAAATTAATTCAGTTGGTAAACTGATTAACTGTGCTGCACTGGTCCTGTGCAGAATAATTGTATGTTTAGCTGAAGGGTTTTCCTTAGCATGTAATTCCCTGATTTCGAGCTGGCTCATAAAAGAGAAAGGAAGGGAGGGAGAGGGGAGCTGGGAGCAGGGAAGCTGATGACGTGAGTGGACTTGTTAGCATTCACATCACGCAGGGCTCCGGCAAACCCCTTCTCAGTCTTCTTTTGCTTTTCATTAGATCACTACCTGTTCTGCAGCAATGTGTCATAACCAGGGAGTCTCCTCTATTTACAGAACATAATATATAAAACCTTATAGCATACTGGAAACACAGCTAAATATTATCATCTGCCAGAAAAGCAGCCTTATAGGTACGGAGCTGGATGGTACTTGGCTTCCTTGATCCCTCTTCATGACCTTAGAATCCCATAATTCAAGAACTCGACTTCACAAGATGTAATTTGAAACCTGAGTAGATAACCCAGGTCACATCTTATTTGGAAAAATGTAGGTTTTATAACATCTTTTCAGTTCTTTCTGAAGACAAATAGGTTTGGAAGAGAACTGAGAGCCACAAATAGAGGCGCTCTCAGAATTAGCGTTGAATTTTCAAGCAGTTCTAAAGTAAAGGTTTCATCATTTTCCTTCTGCTCTCACCAATTTCAAAACTGAAACAAACAATTTACTGTTGTGGCTCCCCCTTGGGTTACTGTGTTCCACTAGTACCACATTTCCAGCTGTGGCTGGGAAGTCACTGAATTGTCTGCGATTCCTCTCCGACTCCTCTTACAAGTTTCAGACTGTAATACTTTTTAGTAATAAATTTTTGCAACAACTATTCTGTTGAATATTGTAAACTATTTGCTTTAAAAGGGTCAGCAGAGCACATCGGACTTGACTTTGCAGTAGAAGTGGTTAAGATCAGATTCCAAGAAACAGGTTCCCAGTATTAGGGAGAGCTAAGTGCTGGAACAAGCTGCCTGGGCAGGTTTGGCCGTTTGCTTTCCAGGGGATTTTGAACACAACTAAGAGCTCAGACAAACATCCCTCTGGAACAGTTTATGTACCCAGCCTGTCTGCAGCAGAATGGCCTAACATCTTCTCAAGGCTTCTGCCAACTCAGACAAGATCTTGGGATGGTTTCTTGCATGTGTATGACCCTCGTCTTTAAAATGTGTGAAACGACCCCAAAGCCATCATATAGCTCTAGCTTCCTTCTGGATATTTCACGCTTTATATTTTCCAGAATACCTGTGTGAGAAGATTATCCTAGCTGCAGACATAGGTAGGTGCCTGTGATGAATCTGCATTTCAAATATTCTGAGAATTAATGCAAATGGGAAGATTGGATTAGGGAGGCAACTACAATTTATTGAGGAGAGAATATGAAAAGATCATGCACAAACTGTAATCTAGAAGTTCAAGATCTCAGCTCACTATCTCTGGGAAAGGAAGTCTAGCACAGGTGAGTTGCTTTTTCATGATGAGTAAGTATGATATGAGGATACATTCGATTTTGCTTTATTCTCTTTCCTTTAATTTTTTACTTTCTCTTTAATTTTTAATTTATCTTTTATTGTCTTGATTTTCTTTAAATTATTTTAAAATTCTCATTGTCTTCTAAAATACATGCATATCACTAAGAATTAGTGGTTATAAAAGTTACTGGCCAAAAGGCCTGGCAAGCATGTCATGTTTTTGTTATCACCTACTGTACACATGGAAAAATGAAAGCAGACACAGTCAATATTGACTATAAATAAATAATAAAGGTATAATATTTAGACATAGCAGGAAAAATATTTAACTCTAGTGAAAGCCTAACAAAACCAAGTCAGAGACAAAGTATTCAAGATCAAGTCAATACTCTGTTCCAAATGTCTAAAGTTCAAAGATCTTAATGTTGTATTTTATAAGAAGCTGACAGCACAGCCACCCAAGAGCAGAAGACACGATGTTCATCAGAAGCAAATATACATCCATTCCACTTTTGCTAACGCTTTACAAAAGCCCCATTCCGTTCAGCCTAAGAGGTTAAGATACACAGAGCTCAGAAGACTGGCAGGATAAGACTTCCCTCTGAGAGTGGTGAGGCACTGGGACAGGTTGCCCAGAGAAGCTGTGGCTGCCCCATCCCTGGAAGTGTTCCAGGCCAGGTTGGATGAGGCTTTGGGCAACCTGGTGTGGTGGAGGGTGTCCCTGTCCACGGCAGGGGGCTTGGAACTGGATGATCTTTGAGGTCCCTTCCAACCCAAACCATTCTGTGATTCTATGATTCTATAACTGAGACCCAGTACCTTCAAGGCTTTAACTGTCATTACTTTTAATTCACCTGTGTGCCACTGGCAGCCTGGACAGACAACAAAACACTCTGCTGAGTCCATTACTCCATTTCTGACCTTCCCAGTAACCCCGCAGCCATATTTAGTGGCATGGCAAGCTGATCTACAAGCTGAGTAGGGCATTCTACACAGACATCCGTATCTCCGGTCCAGCTGTAGTATGCTATGGAAATTATTTGGCCAAGATATTTCTGCATCCTTATCACTATTACCTCATTTTTACTAGGGTTTTTTTGAGGACTGATTAGAAACTGGTCTATATATCTTCCAAGAACCAACTGGATTAGCACTATATCCGTGAAAGATTTCAGTAACATTTAGCAATTTAATGGTCTATATTCATTATCTGTATTCATTATCTGGAGGCTTAGGGATCTGTTCTAAAATTTCCCTATCTATAAAACAGATACATTCAGACCTTTTAAATAAATGTAATTCTGCTTGCAGAGAAAAGTCTGAGCTGAATGAATGTCTCTCAAGTCACATTTATCAAGCGATACTAATCTTCCAGGTCATTATGAAATAAATTTATTTTATTGTCTTGAACCTTGATATAGACACAATTGTCATGCGTTGCTGGGTCTTGTAACCTTACCATATGTTCTTAAGACACATTATGCAAAATCCTCAACTACCTTCAAATTCTGCCCACTACAAGGATAACACAGTGGCAGGTCAAATTCAGAGGAGATCAACTTTCTCCCGATCTCCATTACTTCACAATGTAGTACATTAGGAAGCAAAAATCAGAATAAATTGGATCCTGTGGATGACACTTTCAGATCACATTAAATGAGGCACTGTATGTCAAGAAAATGCAAAAATACTGGATCCTGCTGAGCAATAATATACTTTCATGGTTTCTTCCCAGACATAATCCTGACAATGCTTTCTTGTCCTCCTAATTCCTGATTCTAATTTTTTTCTTGCTTTGACAGGAATGACACCAGCCTAGGTACCATAACATTGAGAACTCTATGTGTAACACCTCAGTTACAAGTTTATAAAATGTATATTTCTTAGAAAAATAGCAGAACATCTCAGTGTTACAGTATTTCTGGCTACCTAAGTTGGAAAGCAGTTCTGGAAACACCACACTTTGCAGAAAAATACTTTATGAATAGCATTTTAGTGCATGCTAGAAAAATAGTGCCTAGAAGGTGGAGTGTCAGGCAAAGTTCTGTTCCAGTTCCTACATCTCAAAACCGGTGGCAAGGAGCTGCATGCCTTCTGGGTCTGTCCTCAAGGTAGTCTCCTAAATGCACACTACGGGTCAGATGGACACTTCATGTGCTTGAGTAAATAAATATTCCTACATAATGAAATTTCCATACATCTCTTTCTGATGGATTTAGCATCCTCCATTTGTATTTGTAATGAAGGATAAAATGCACGAGGCACAATAAATATTAAAACACTGGCATATGCCAGGAAAGCAAAAAGGAAGTTACAGTTTGTCCTGAGGTGCTTTGCAAAATTGTTTTAGCACCTACAAAGGTTTAAAAGCTAAAAAGAGAAGAACTTATCCTTTTAACACCATTCTTTCTGAAAAGAGATGTCCTGTCATGCTGACAGAGATGGAGGTTGTAGTTCTGCTGATGAAAATAGTGACACTGTTGACATTAAATGAAGCACTGTACTTAATAAACTGCAATAGTATGCAATATTGCTGAGCAATACTATACATTGATCCTCTCCCTGCAGAATAATTTTGTAGATATCTTCTAAATGCTACTTTTGTAGGTCATTTTTTTTTACTAGACACGAACCTTTCCCCTGTTCCCTGTCACCATTGTAGTGATGGCAGGCATGGGGAAGATGGAGCTTAGTGAGTTGTCATTATAAGATGCAGAGAGAGGAAAAAAATTATAAGGTTGTATTTGTGAAAAGCTCTAGTGACAAATCAAAATGAATTTATTTCTGATCAACTAATCCTCAGACGGCTCCCAACAAATATCTTTACTGACCTGCTACAGAGATGAACTCAGAAGGATTCAAGGCCAATGCAATGTTTGTTTTTTTCTACTCAAATTCTCCACCTACTGTTTTCCACTAAAAATGACTGTGGTGCATTTTAGTTATAACATAGGCGATATGTTTGAAATAAAATTGTAACAGTAATTTTACCAAAATACATTCAGCTTTCTTCCCTACAAACGTGTCTGCCTTTTTCATTCTAAACATAATAGAAAGCCAAGAAAAAATCTACAGATTTCAATAGTTCTTAAGGCAGAAATTGTCTTCTATAACTGTACTGAAACTACAACTATAGAAAGGAATAATTTGACACATCTACTTTTTAGTTTACATGGAAAACTAACTCTGTTTGAGTTAAAACAGACAGTAGTGTCATCAGCCTGACAGCTTAGACATAGCAATTATCACTTGAATGAAGAGCATGTTATAGCTCGCTCTCTCCACCAGCTTCCCCTGTTCTCTTTTCATCTCTCTCCTCTTGTTTATTCATATTCTTCTCTAGCAGGATGTTTCTTGCCTTCTTCATAATCAGGTGGAGAGTAAGCATCAGATTGTGAAGTAATTCGTTCATTTAACATTAAAAAATTCGAGCTCTGCCCTTAGAGAGGGTTGCAGCAATTTGGAAGTGAACTGCGTGCGAAGTCCAGGAGAAGGTAGCAAAGGGAGATCAAGTGGGAGAAAAGAGTGGAAGAAACAACATGGGGATGATAAAATCCTCTTGTGTCTCCCCACTGCTCTCTGATTGGTGTCTAGTCCTGCGTGGGAGTTTTTACTGTCCTGTAGTACAGAGTTTTGTAGTACAAAACGGCTGCTGTGCCATTTTGACTGTCCTGAAAGGCAAATATTCCTATTTTTTCAAAATAACAAAGACATGTCCATACTAAGCATTACAGATAACAGAGACCAAGTGACGTACATAACAAGTTCTGATCTCAAGTTTGGCAAACTAGGAGTGCTTCTGTATGTTGCAAATGTGTGCAACTCTATCAAAATATTATTTTATCAATGAAGGGTTACCATTTCGACAGCTTCAGATTAATTAGGGCAAGTTGAAATCCACCTTCCTGAAGAGCCCTAGCACAACTCCTGGTAGCTTTAAGGTGCAGTTGGAAGAGGCCATTTATTGATGTTTCATTGACTCTACGTTAAAATGTACTGTGAATATCAAGGATGCTCCTAACTTCTCTTTCAGACTATGAAATGTTGCTTCCCTGGAAGAAGTGGTTCAACAATGGTATCTGTTTATGAAATTCTTTACAATGAATATGAACATATCTTATTCTAGATAGAAATGTGCCACAGTGGACACTTTCCTCTAACCAGGAAAGACACATGTAGGCATCTGTTATTGATCACTCAGCATGAATAATGAGCTCATAATGAAAATGTCCTAAATCATGGAACACTAAGGAGAGATTTTGATTGCCCATTGTCAAGAGATTTTAATTGTCCATTGCCAAGCCACACTAAGAATTTTCCTTAGTTATACAGAAGACAACTTCATGGTTTACAGAGGAAAAAGACATTCGAAGCAGAGAAAAAACGCTTTGAAACTTACATTTGAGTCATGTAGTTGGAAGGAACAGGTAGAGTAATGTAAGAGAAGTTCGGAACAAATAGAGAAGTTTAGAATATTCACTACTTGAATGTCATATAAAAACAAATGGACTCAGTGCAGTAGCTCAGAGATGCTGTTTTTCGAGAAATAAATTTTGGTGAATGAAGAGAACTAGTGAATAATCCATCAAAAATGCAACAAAGAATTATTTAACTAACAAAACAGAGAAAATATACAGATAAGTAGAGAGAGGAAATTTTCACAAAGGAAATAAAAAAGTAGATAAAGGATACGTTTAAATAATTATAATTTTCTTAGAAAAATGGAGAGAAGCACCTCTTGAGACTTTAAAAACTGAACTTGAATACACTAGGAAATGTGGTAAGGAAACCATGACACACTGAAAGAAGGATGCACTGGGGCATCTTATTAGCTATTTCTTGTTTCTCTGATAATTTTCAGGACAAACTATCAGTAGTTTTAGTGGTAGCATCAGAAATCATTATTTGCGTATGAGCAATGAGGAAATACTCTAACTAGAAACAAAATTGCTCAAATGATCATTTAATGAAAGCGTTTTAATTCAATCTCTGAATCATTCCAAAAGCCATCAGTATCACTTATCATGTGAAGAAAAGCTTTCCTATTACCTATTTATTGTGGGCTGCTCTTTGCATGTTCTCTCTGCTGTTAAGTTCTGTAAATTTTACATCTCGGAAGGTATTTCTATAGTTATTTCATTAATAATGTCTCCTTTATGAGGTCCTCCAGTGTCAAAATAGCATGCTTTATTCTTAAAACGTTTTGTATATTTCCATTTTCTTTTGTAGTGTCAGACTGGCCTGCTGATTGCAAGGCACAATAGTGAAAAAGCAGAAACAACTTGCAGCTACGGTTAACCCTAGCAGGCATTCATGCAAGCTTGAGTTGACATTATCCATGCAAGCCACACCTTGGACTACTGTCCTCAAGCTGTTAAGAAAGTTTCATGAAGATGATTAAAAGAAAAATATTGGCCAACTTCTTACTCTAAAAAAGTATGTTTTGAAACAGGAAGTGTGATTCTTTGGAGAGTTTAAAATAAACAAGGTTTCTAAATTACATCCAGGATGTACAGAGGAGTTTGAAGGTAAGCTTGTTGCACTTTAGTTTGGTCTGTAGGCAAGATTATTCAGCAAACTTGATTTACATGTCCAGAAGACCAATTGTGCTCTGAGATAAATTCACATGGTGTCTCAAAATTATTGAAAATTGTGTATTTGAAGAAAGCGTGTGGTCTTCCTTAAGGTCCATCCCACGATCTCTTATCTGTAATAATCTTAGGAAAGGGGCATTATCTGAGATTTTTACTGAAAATTTAGAAATTCAATAGTATTTGTAGACTTTGGATGCACTATCATCTGTGTTGCTTTCAATCTGAATAACTGTCAATATCACTTGTACAGTAAAACGGGACAAAAAAAATATGTTTTGTTATTGAGTTTTCTGCTATAGATATTCTAAAGCTACCTGAAGTTGAGCTCATATTAGGGAATTTTGCATGCAGGGAAATCTGATCCACAAGTCAGTCTAGTAATTGAGAGACAACTATGCAAAAATAAATCTGTTATTACAGTGTAGCATTCTTTGCACAGAAACGTCAGTATATCTTGCAGACTGGCCGTTCTGGGTAAGGTAATAAAACTGATCAAGCAGTATAATTAGGAAATATTCTCGAGGGACACTTTAGATTGCAGTACAGTTGTGCACTGATATATTCTCTTTTTTTTTGTTTGTTTAAAATTTACAGTGATCTATCAGGAGTTCTCTTGATAGAACCAACTAGTGGCTATCAAAGAAGCAGTGTTTATTAAAGCCATGCTTATATCCAATGTTCATTATCTTCCATTTTGCCTCTGTGCAATTTCTGTCTCCAGCTCCTGTGTTTTTACTCATTGGTTTGACTCTGAAGATCAATAAATGCTTACAGACAAGGACAATACTAACAGGAGCTGAAAAAACCCTACCTAGAAATCCATTGAAAGAAGATGTCGTAGTCTAGTGCAGTTATGGCCAAGGGCAGGTATGACTTCTGATAAAAAATACATAGGCAATTACACAACTGCCATTGAAAAGTACTGCTTATATACAGATGCACTGGCACTGGTTTGCAGATACAACAGATTGGAAAGGTGTACACTAATATATAGGCAAATACGATGTTTACGATTCAGAAAATGATGATTTTTCCAAATCCGTATTAAACCAAGCCATCATGGCGGCATTTCAGTTTTTATGTTCATGAAAGTACATGTTAATATGGTCTAAACTTAGTTTCCGATAGACTGAGGGGATAGAAAGCAGTCAAAATGCTTCGAAAACCAGTGTGAAAACTTGTGCCCTCGCTCACTCCGACGGAAAGCTGTAGGTAGGTTGCGTGGTTCACATTTCAGTCCACAGCTGGCATTTCAGTTAAGGATAACCTTGTCCTTGTGCAGCTTACACAATAGAGTTTGAAACTCCTGGGATGAGAGGCACTATGTAAATTCAGGATCATTATTAGCATCGTGCTGCTTGTGGGGTTTGTTTCTTTTTCAGATCAAGTAACCTGGGTACTATGAAAGAGTAACGTCAACCTCATATGCATTGTGGGCTATTAAACATTTTTATTTATTTGAACATTTTTCAGGCTCTGGTGTCTCCCATATAGCAGCATTTCAACAAAAAGCTCTTCTGTTGCATGATTTGGGGCATTTTTGGATCACTAAAGAGAGGCCCACAGTGACAGGCAGAGCTGGTAAGGAGTGAAGAGATATGAGAAGTTCAAACCAAGTATGCTGCAGATAAAGGTTCTGAGCTTTACTGGCAATAAGTATTTCAAGAGCAACAATTCTTAATAGTGACAGGGAGATATGTTAGCATCTGTAGCACATAAAAGTTATAAAATTTCATTTTGGGTGCTTGCACTTTAGAATCACAGTCATTGTTCCACAGCGTGGGTAAACTGATTCAGGACAGAGGATCTGGCTAGCAATGGCTTCGTTGGCGAAATCACATCTTCAAGATGAAAGTGTTTTTCTGCACATACATAGCCTATTAATCAAGGGAAAATGTGAAGCCTCTTATTCATCAAATTTGCTGTGTTTGGATTTGAAGTGGTGCGAATTCAAACAATGATCTTGACTATTATTATTAAGTAACATGAAATGATTCGTCTAAAGGAATAAATACGATCGGGCCTGTGAAGGTTCAGACATCTGGTACAGGCATATGGGTTAGGAATCATTAGCTAGTTGTTACAAAAATACAGCAAAAATGTCTTTTTGATGATGGTCGAGGCCTTCCAGAGGACTGCTCCGTGTGCTTTTCTCTTGGGAGAAAGCTCCTTACCCTCCCTGTTATGCCTCGCAATTCTCCAAAAGCGTGTGCAATGCTTGTCAAGTTACTGAGTTTCCTTATTTTGAAACATGCTCAAAGTAGAAAATAACTCACGTATCTATTGTCAAAACTAACGTTCAGAAAATGTTTTATATTGCACCAATTTTTGTGTGGCGAATTGTCTTTTCTTCTAAATGTGCGTGTTGTGGGTTCGTATTGCGCTGCCGTGTCAAGACTTGGTACAAATTTATTTGGCAGGAATGTGCTGATATCAGACCTGGTGCCAACGCTCGGGTGGATACTGAGAAGGTGGAAGTGGGTACGTGATGTAATGTACAGTCGCTGTGTTTTGTGTGGTCCAGCAGGAAGTCTCGAGAACAGGGGAAAAGACAAACGAGGTGATAATTCTGGCGTGGTCCCTGAGTCTTCCCTGCTAACTTGAGAGGGTCACTCCTGTGGCTGTAGTTTCCACTCCTTGTGCACTTAGAGAGCAACCTGTTTTCCTGAAAGGACTACCTCTTATTACGAGTGTGTGAGTGTAACGAATCTTGATTCAGTAATATTTATATCTCATCATTTTTCACCTGATGATGCTGTGTTGTGTTACCCCCAAGCCATGATGGAGAACCTTTCTCTTGTCTAAGGCCAAACAACTCTTAACAGATACCAGTATCAGGACAGTCACATACTAATTCATGCCCAATTATTAACCAGGAATCATACATGGAAAAAAAATTGTGTAGTTCAGTCATCATACGCTAAGTACTTTGTGAACCAGAGCCTATGGGAAAAGATAATATTAATTCTCGGTTCGCTTCTTTGTGTATTTTGATTTCATCTTTGATTCTGTTAAGCTGAAACATCTTCACAATTTATTCAACAAATATGACTTGCTGCAATCTTCTTTATGCTAGTAATTTAAGAAAAAAAGCCTTGGGCTGCATAGCATTATTAGCATTGAGAATGCCTGCTGTTTCTCAGGTAGCTGTCAGTTCAGCATAAGGAAATAGCTAATTATTTTATGCAGGTCAGTCAGGAAGAAATCTGAAATTCTACATAGCAGTTAGAAATCAATGTCCATTCACTTGAGCTGAAATTTGCCACTGCAGAAACATGTGGTCGAAAAAGAATCTGTTGGTAAAAATACATGCTGCCAATATTTAACAATGTAATCTTATCAGACTCGAAATGAAAGTAATGCATGCAAATTAGCTCCTTGATTTGCATTAGGATGAGGCTGCGAAGAATGGTGAGGAAAACAAGATGTGAATAAGAGAAAATAAGTCAAAAGTATGTGGGTAGATATCCTCTTTCTTGATATAACAAAGTTTTTCTACAAGAAAAGTGGATAAGAATTACCAAAAACTTCTCAGACACTGGGCAAGAAATCCTAGGTAATCATACTGGGATATATTCTGGATTTTTATAAAAGATTTATTAATTTTAAAAGGCTTAAATTACACTTGGGGGTGTCAAATCCCTGGGCATTTAAATACTACAGTCTATTTACTTATGTTAAAGAGACACTGTTAGATTAAAAACTCAGAAAAATCTATAAAAACATTAATTTCCTGTATCATGTGGTGCCAAAACAAATTTTAAAGTGAAATATTTTATTATCCAGTCTATTTTTTCCAGTGCTACATGCTTAGCTTTGATATTTCGTATATTTTGAAGGATGCGACGAGTTAGACAATTTTCCTTTGCAGCAGTTGCAGTGGACTT
Organism: Tauraco erythrolophus; assembly: GCF_009769465.1. Lineage (NCBI taxonomy): Eukaryota > Metazoa > Chordata > Aves > Musophagiformes > Musophagidae > Tauraco > Tauraco erythrolophus. The sequence goes on from NC_141477.1 coordinate 2,626,175, forward strand.
TGTAGCAATGACAGCACATATTCAAGAAAAAAACACTTATATGTATATGGTGCCTCATTCTCCTATCACATAATTTTTCATATTGGATAATTAAAACTACTTTATTCACCCACAGTTGACATCAACAGCACGGGCACTGAATGGTCCAATCAATGGGACTACTTCTAAAATATGGTACTATTTAGTATATTATTGTGTTTATGAAAAAAAAACTTAACAATCGATAGTTTGGTGCAACTTAAGTGCCCCAATGGTAAAGACACTTTTTTATCTTTTTGAAAAAGAGCTAAGGTAAAATTTGTAGACTTGCTGAGCCAAAAACCATGTTGGCTCTGTGAACCTTAAAAGCTCTTGTGGTGATCGTTTGTCTGTTCCTGTGTATCTCCAGACACCTATAGGCTTAGCTTGGCTGTAATCCCACAACTGATTTGAGCAGAAATTCCTTGACTCGTGAAAACTCTGATTTAAAAGTGGTTTTACACTTTTGCTATTTTTTTTTTTTTCAGCTGCATATTAGTTCACATTTTTACTGCTTCAAGAGAAGTCAGATCCTCAGAGCTAAACTTACATGTTAAGCTATGCATTAGACATACATTTTTGTTATGTAAATATATACTACCTGAACATTTCTTTTAGAAGGAATAACCTTGGTTTTTTCTTTTGAGTGTATAAATGCAGTTTTCCAAAAGTATCTATGTTCTAAATACGTGTTACATTGTCCAAAAGAGATGCAGATACAGCAAAAAAAAAAGAAAAGCTAATTCAGTTAATGAAAATTATGAATTGTGCTGCGTTGATTGAGGCTAGACTGATTACACATTTAGTTCGAGGTTTTCCTTAGCACGCAGTTTTCTGTATTCAAGTTGGCTTGAAAAAGGAGGGAGAATAGAAAGTCCAGCAGGGAAGCTGGTGACGTGAATGAGCTTCTTATCATTCCCATCACACAGGGCTCCCGCAAACCCCTTTCAATCTTTCTGCTTTTCGGTAAATCACTACCTGCTTTGTAGCAGCTTTTCTCAACCAGCCATTCTCGTACATTTACATAACATAAACGCTAGCGATGTGCTAAGTATCACTGTGGGATTGACATGCATATGGGCCTCTTGGATGTTATCCTTAAAAAAAAATTTACATCAGCATGAAATTCGGAAAGGAGGAGGAGCAGGCTGAGGAAGACGTCAAATAAGACAGATGGACAATTCTGGAACATTGTGTTTGAACAGTCAACCCTTTTGGAAAGGTATAGCCGGGTCTTTGCAATATCCTTTGTTACCCTGTAGAAAGCATTGGCCTAGAATGTTGATCATTTTCAAAACCAGAAGAGGTAAAGATCAAATAAACATCAAAACAAAACAAAAAGTTTTTCCTCAACCAGCGTGTACACTAAGCTGATAAATGTAGGCACCACAAAGTAGAATTACAGTAGAATGAAAAATCATCTGCCATAAAACTCCCTGGACCATACCAAAGCTCTAACTGCCATCATCTTTGTCAAAACTCTTTAGTCATCCTTTTTCATATTCCTTTTTTGCAAGGAAACACTGAAATTTTAGGAAGAAAATTATTCTAACAGGACAGCACATCTCCTTGGCCAAACTTCCAGTATTCCTTTCTACACTGAAAATCTAACACTTCATGACAAATTCCAACCTTGAATTCTGAAACCTAAACAGGTATTTAATTACAGACTGTCCTGTGTTTTGCCTGGGCTGCCACCCTTGAGATCCCAGCGGTAGTGAAGCCCCCAGGCCACGCGGGCATGGAGAGGAGATGCACGAGAGATCCACACGCCTTTTTGGAGTGACACAGTGGTAGAACAGAGCCAGGAAACTTCCTTCTCAGGGCAAGGATATCAGGTTATTTTCCTATTTCCAGTGAACAATATTTTTCTATCTCCATCGAGAAGGTGAAAATGATGGTTTCTTTGTGCATTATTGATAGGCGTGGAACTTCCAGAACTAAAGGCACAGGTGCTGGCCAGAACCAATGATTTCAGGGGTACGTCGCTTAATCTTGCTAGGAAACTTCCCACTTCTCTCATTCTCTTATCTCCTGTCTTAAAACATGGAAGTGGAGAACGGCCTCTTCATAAGCAGTCCTACACTCAGAAATATTTGTTTTAGTAATTTAATAGAGTAAAAATCCTTCACTTAATTTTCTTTCAGTTCTGCACTACACAAACGGTTAAGACAAAAAAAAAATGTGCTCAGTGTTAGGTATTAACTGAATATGTAAAGTTTGCTCATCTCTCTCTTGGTACTCTCTGCTTTATAGATTTTAACTAGTTTCTGAAGATAGAGCAGGCACTTTTTTGTGTTCCAGTTCAAAACAGGCTACTCAGGCTATCTCTTTTTTAATTGAAGAAGTGGATATAATATTTTTTTTCTTCTTGCTCTAATAAATATAATGGAAAAGATTTCCATTTCACAAGGACTGTCCTACCATGTGATGATGCTTCTGAGTCGTAAGAAAACTCCAGGCAATCGCCTGTGTTTCTTCATAAACTTTACGATACCTCTAACGACAGAATAATTTTTAAAGTAATTTCCACCACATCGCTCCCTCTTGATGGTATTTTTTCCTGGCTGATGTAATCTCACATACTGCCTTTGCTCTTTGTAGGTAGCAGGGGAAAAGAAAAAGAAGAGCGAGAAATTATTCTGTCACTTTTTTTTCATGTTTCTGCCACTTTTCAATCCTTCCACTAGTGGTTGTTACAAAATTAAAAGGCATAGTTAGAATGTGGAACACTAACACCTTAGATCTGAGTTATACAATTTTCACTTCAGTTTTGAATTTCTAGCTAACCGCTCTATTTCAAGTGTTCCATCAGGAGAAAATGAAAGTAAACAATAAAGAGGGGGAAAAAAAAAAGATGGAATTATAACAAATTTGATTCTATAAGACATTCTTTCTGTTTATTTTACACACATTGAGTTGCAAAGGCTCGTTTCTCAGTACATTTCATCTCAGAAGCCTGGGTGCTTCAAACACAGGAAACAGCTTCCCCGAATACTGCCTAAATGCAGACGAATGTTTGTGTCCTCTTCCTAAAATGTGTGACCTTGCTCATCCTGAATTCAGTAGTTGAATTCAGTCTCCTAAGGAGTTCATCTAAAGCTGAATCAATTCTTGTAATCACCAGTTCATAAAGGTCTCAGAAATGCACAAAAATCCAGTTACAGTCACAGAATTTTTCCGTTTTCTTGGAGCAGGGCAAGAATGTCATCAAAGGCAAAGTTTGAATGAGAATAGAACCTAATAAAAACATGTGGTTTCTCTGGTAGGTAAATACATAAATTATAAATGGGATCTCCACTTGGAAAAAGAGAATTGCTATTATAAGTGTCATAAAAGTGGAACCACAAAGCTCTAGGGAGCAACTAGAGCAGAAATCAATAGATGCAGCAAGTGGGCTTTTAGGAACGAAGCTGCTAAAAGAAATGACAGAAGGATCATGAGGGGAGGCACAGATAAACAACTCCTGTACAATATAACTTATCTGTACTGAGAATCAGAAAAAAAGTGGATTTCAAATCTCAGAGAACAGCACTTCTCTGAAATAGTACAGTATCTGGCGTGTCAGAGTTGGACTTCTCCAGGGGTTCTTTTGGACCCTTGTGATTGTCCCTTCTGATAGATGGCAACTACACTGAATGCCAGTTCAGGAAAAATGATAGAATGTACTTTTCCATATAGGTTTTACAGATATGTCTTTTCCTAAATCTTAAAGGCTCCCAACTGATCATATCATTTATCAATTCCAGAAGAAAACCAACAAATTTAAAGGTAACCTTCAGTGCAATTATAATCCTGGTGTGTGCTTTTCTGTGAAACACCGGCTGGGAAAACACTATTGTTTACTTCAGATACATCTGGTGCACTGTTGAGGTCAGTAGCTCTTACTGTGTATCTACACCACCTTCGCCATGGTTTTGATTCTTAAATTAATTGGGCTCAATTAGGAACATTTACAATTCAAAAAAGTACTCGAGTGGCCAAGAAGAACGCTGTTACCAGAGCCCAGTAGCCATGTCCTCACTGCATTACTGGTGTGACTGTTGGCAATGTTCAAGTGTCAGACCTACACAGACTGGCTTGCTAGCTTGAGTTTGGAGCCCCTGGTTGTCATCACAGTATTTTCAGCAGTTGTGGAATGAGCATGGTTATTATCTAGCAATATATTTACTACGAAATATGAATTGTGAGATCCTAAAAAGAGGTTAAGACCATCTAAAGGGAAATACGTTCCAGAAGCTTTTATGACTGCAGTCTTAATGTAAACTGGATCTTTAATTGCCTTGTGTTTTGATGCAGTCAGTTTTATGTAATGTACGTGGTCAAGAATGATATCACAATTTGTATAAGTATCTCTATCAAATTGCCCCATAACTAACAATGATCACCAAAACATTTTCTCCCTAACAGCTAACTTTAGCCTTTTACAGCCTCCCGATATTTATTGTTCACATTTAATTTCACAAGTATGATTTGGCCAATTTTCAGAATATAGACTATATCTTTTTGCATGAGAAATTACCTTTATCACCAAGGACTTCTCTCCAAAGAGATACCTGTGATTTAAAACTCTCTTGTGGCATTTGGCTCATCTGCCTGGGAAATTAAGATTGGTTTTGCTTACAACTTAGATTCCCAGTGATCACGTTACCAGTTTGGCAGTTATGATAACTTTTACTGAATTAATTTCCATCTCAAAAAAGGTCTTTTCTCCTGACTCTTTAAGCTCACTCTGGCTGCTGGCAAGAATTCAGTAACGCTTCAGACATTACTGTTTATTTTTTAAATAAGTTTGTCCTTCGGGAAAAAAATTGAAGGTACATCTCATTCCTTAAACATTGTAGGTCTAAATGTTAAATATGACAGCTGAAAGACCTCTCTTTTTTAGTTTTATGCAGTTTAAATTTGAGTTTGGTTAGATAGTTCTTGACCAGCTAATTTGTCTTGACAGCTTGCAGGGTCACATTTGGTTTATCCCCATAGGTGCCTTGTTCTGTAGGAGGATAAACTGCATTTGTCTCATCCACTTGCCTTTGATTTCTGTACTTTTGTGAATAGCTACAAAACCATAAGAATCATGAGAAATAGATTAAACGAAATGTAAAATAAATAACATAAAATGTTTGTACTTCCCTAAAGTGTCGCCTGAAAGGTCCTTTGACGGACAAAAGGATCACTGAGTATACCAAATGCTGAAAACTTCTGATGCTATTGCACCCTTAAAGAAGAAACATTTCTTCCTTTACTTTATAACTAATATCAAATATTTTCATACAAATATTTACATTATGGTTATTGGAACATCTGAGGGAGGTGCCCAGGAAGGGGCTCAATTTGCCTAAAAATGGTGATAACCCAGCATAGGAGGACATCAAGTTGCTCTAACAACAGGTACTAACAGCAATACAATTTAAATATATGCAGGCAGAAGGTGTTACGTCTGCTCTTTAAAAAATATGAAAACCCAGGCTAAGCTGCGAGGTCATAGAAGATCTTTGAAAAAGATGTGCTTGAAGATACCATCTAATATCACAGCTGTTTGTAAAGTAAAAGTAAATAACAAGTACAGTTACATGAGTCCAGATATCTCATGAAGTTTGTGACAACGGAAAAAGGGTGACTAGAATGGGCTGGGTCCACACAGTAACTTTCTAAAGATACATCTATATGTTGATTGAGACCAAACCAAACCAAACTGAAGTTGATTTACCATTCAAAATGGCAGGGGAATTTTCATACCGTGTATAGAGAATCCTTCAGACACTGCACGCTGCAGCCTTTACTGTTACTTTCATCTGTGTTCTTCCATATAAAAAGAAGCATCTTTCCCTATGACAACAAAGAGCACATCAGCACATGCTATGTAAATCACATCCACTTGAAAACCTCTCTCTACAGATGGGAATATTCAGCAAATCATCTCTCTTAATAGCAAGCTCTACAGCTGCCAGAGGGGTCTATTATCGTACAACTCCTAAAAGACTTGCAAAGAAGGAGCCCATGGGTTTGCACGTGAGTGTCGGTGACGTTGGAAAATACAGTCGTGGTAGAACATAAATTTGAATTACAAGGCAAAAAAGGCTTTAGCTCATAGCCATTCCAACAGTTTCCCTTAAAACACTTCTACTCCAAGAACCCAGACAGCTAGATAGTGTTTCCATCTGTAGATAAGAAAAGCTGTAAATAGGTTTAAGATGTGTGAGTCCCCTGAAATTTAGTGGAGTTAAGGATCTTGCTTAGACAGAAAACATGAACTTTGACTCAAGTTCCCACCAGCCTGAATTACACACAAAGTGAACACCTTTCACTTTGAAGCTGGAAGCAAGAGTGAGTGTACTTAATGAAGGACAATCAGCTCATATCAAGATCACTGCAGCAAGCAAACTGTCCAGACTGTACGCCTGCATGTTTTAAGGGGGAAAATAAAAGACTCTACAGAGGATAGATGTATCTGGCATTTTTCCAGAATAAAGAAGTTACTAAAACCAGAAACATTTGCCAAAAAAAAAAAAAGGATATCATTAGTTAAGTATTAAGAATATTAGAAGCAAGAGAAGCAGATGCATAATGCATGACTGTGAGAGGTGGTAGGCTGAAATAGTGGAACCATGATCAATAACACACTGAAAGAGTTGGCTGTAGAGGACAAAAAAAGCAAGGATACATCATGAGGGCGAGATCTCGGCAGTGCACCTAGAGGATTCTAACAGGATCGTATTTGCAACTGGGAAAGAACACACATAAGGTTATGCAGTTAATGCCTAAAATTATACTGTTATGTTATCAGCCTCTGAATTGAGAAAAGAATTACGTGCCTAACACTGAAGGCAATCAGAGACAACTGCATTTAATAAAGCAATAATAACAGCTGATGACATCTGCCTGCATAGATTGGTAACTTCTATCAAGATAGAATTTACAGAAATTACTTTCCAGCATTTCAGTTCACTGTTTCTTGGAGTGAATACAGAGCCACCAGGAGAAGCTCTCCTAACTCAGAAACGCTTAATATTTTGGGAATGAAATGAAGAACTAAAGTTAACTCGCTAAGGAAAAATTATCTTAATATATTTTATTTCCAGCAGGCACAGTGATTAACACAAAAACTTTAAAATGAGAGGCAGCATGTTAAAAACCATGTTAATACTTCAGAGATTTACCTGCCACCAACTGTAAATACTTGCTGCTTTAAACCAGCTAAAGAGGACTACAGTTTTCACAAGCAGCTACATATCTTCAGGATCAGTTCCTGTGGAAAGTCAATTCTGACAATTATCTGGATTAGCTTAAACACTCTTAAAGACAGGTTTTTTAACTGGAGTAGTTTGACAGTCCAGTTAAGGAAAAGCTCTGTGTATGCTTCTGCCTAGAGACCTGATGGGGGAAGGATGAATCGTATCCTGGGCTGTATCAAAAGGAGCGTGGCCAGCAGGTTGAGGGAGGGGATTCTGCCCCTCTACTCAGCTCTCGTGAGACCCAACCTGCAATACTGTGTTCAGCTCTGGAGTCCCCAACACAAGAAGGACATGGAGCTGCTGGAGCAGGTCCAGAGGAGGCCACGAAGATGATTCGAGGGCTGGAGCACCTCTGCTATGAAGACAGGCTGAGAGAGTTGGGGCTGTTCAGCCTGGAGAAGAGAAGGCTCCGGGGTGATCTTATAGCAGCCTTCCAGTACCTAAAGGGGCTACAGGAAAGCTGGAGAGGGACTTTTTACAAGGGTGTGTAGTGATAGGACAAGGGGCAATGGCTTTAAACTGAAGGAGGGCAGATTTAGATTAGATATAAGGAAGAAATTTTTTACAGTGAGGGTGGTGAGGCACTGGAACAGGTTGCCTGGAGAAGCTGTGGCTGCCCCATCCCTGGCAGTGTTCAAGGCCAGGTTGGATGAGGCTTTGGGCAACCTGGTGTAGTGGAGGGTGTCCCTGCCCATGGCAGGGGGGTTGGAGCTAGATGATCTTTGAGGTCCCTTCCAACCCAAACCATTCTGTGATTCTATGATTCTATGAATAACCCCTGACAGAGGGCAAAGAAACATGATGAAAACTTGATGACCCATCTGTATGCTGCGTGGAGTGAGTGACTCCATACGCCACTGAAACACCCGGAATTGCAAGGCTGGCTCTGGACTCAGATCCTAATTCATTTAGATGGTTTTGGAATTTTCCTTTGTTTTGCTAATGAATCTTTAGGTTTGAAGGCTATTTACAAGCTTTCTGCTATTCATACTAACACTGAGTGTACCTGACCTTGGTGGTGGAAGCTTGAAATCTGACAAGGATAGTCCCTAGGAAATAATTCAGTCTTTTGGTTATTTGTCTAGTACATAAGAGGAGATGGGAAATTATTGCAACCACTGACCCAAAAGCAAGAGCTATTACAGGCAACTGTAATATTTACAAAAAATATCAAAGGGAGGAGTGGAAACCTACAAAAGGAGGAAGAGAAGAGGTGGAGCTGATGGAGTCTACGCCGATTTTTTTGTCAGCTTTCCAGCTAGAGCCAGTGAATGAATTCTGAACAGCCTCAAGCTCAGCAGAGAAATGTCTCATTGCTCTGTCTTCTCCTAAGATTACAGAAAGAAGAACGTGCAGGCTGGCTTTTCAAATTTATTTCCATGAGAGATGCTATGCACAGATTATAGGAAGGCATCCCTACTGAACTTCATTTGGATCCTTCAGTCTGACTTGATAAAGTGCATCTGTTCAGACAGCTTTCACGAATTATTTAAATTCAATCCAATGGGTTACACGTGAAAATTGCTTGCAACAGCCCTGTCACATCATAGTGGCTCAGCAACCAGTCTCAAAATGAGATAGTGGCCAGCAATCAGTAACTCCATCAGGGCTATATGCCTGAAATGTGTTTCACAGGTTGTACTACCATTATTATGCATTTACATCAACAGCTCTTCATGATTTATCTTATTATCACGTTGTTGGAATTAACTTTTTGAAATTAAGTCTACTCGAAATAAATGGGTCAATTATTTTATTTCACACTTTGTTGGCTTCAACCATGTTTCTCTTGGTTTATAAGGCAGTGAATGGAGTAGTGTAGATGCTATGAAATGCAAATTCACATGTGTATGTGGACAATTTTATACAAACTATTTTTGCAAAGGTGAAGTGAAAGTTAACAAAAGAACAATTTGGTTTCATAAAGATGTCACAAAAGTAAGGGACAGCCAGTTAATTGTTTAATAATTTAAAAAGCCATCGTCTTCTGTCCCTGTGAAGCCCAGAAATAGTCTACAGCATAGCTAGGTAGCTTGTAAAATAAATATCATTTGACAAAATACACTTTTCAAAAGAAATATTTTTTCTTTCCTTTGGTTGCAATAAAATAACCCACAGACTCTAACAGTTTAGAGTTTTGGGCCTAAATTCCCAATACTGCATTTTAATAGATCTTTTTAGTTGACAGAGCTTAGGGTGGAATAAGTTTCAGGATCTTAGTTATTACAGGTAATAAGGACAGTATTATTTGCCATATCCTAATGAGTAACAATATAAAAAGTTAGGAATAAATGATGATCAGCATGTGCAAGTCCTTATTCTGAGTTAAATAACGTTTGCTTCTGCTAAATGCAGAAAAAATGTTTGGTGAAATGTTTGGTTAGTACTTTTGCTTCGATATACATACAAATAGTTAACCAAATAACATTGATAAATCAAAGAAGTTAAACTTCTGTGGTGCTAACATCAGACTAACACTACAGTAATGAAAGCATAAATTATTAGAGGTCAGTTTTCATATAGTAAATTTACTTTCTTCAGCTGCAGATAACTGAAGGAGCAAAATTATACATATAAGTACCTTTGACCACAAAAAATGAGACTAAGTTGGGGGCAGTGTGAAACCCTGGCCCAGTGTTAATTCTGTAATTTGCAGTTCTGATATATGGGTTAATGAAACTTGGTAAAAGAAATTAGTCCTGAAGAGTCATATTAAATTTAAACATAGCAAGATAGTTGATGGTTCTTTAACATGACATTCCTTTTTTGAATTCTTGTTTCTTTACAACTAGCTATTTAATCCCAAAGTGCACTGGTTCAGCTGTCCAAGGCAGAAAAGGAAAGCAAAACAAGGACATAATTCAAATAATGTGTCTGTATTTAAAACTATGTGTGTGCTGTTCAGTCCTAGATATAATTTTCTGATAAAATGAACTTATATGAAATATTTCATTTCGGTGTATGTATATATATGTCTGTACCTCCTAAGCGGCTTATACTTGTGTAAGAGTTCATAAAACTTGTTTCTTCAAGAAATATTACATTTTCTACAGAAAAATTGTTTTAAAATTTAAGTGGGAAAACACAAATTCTGTGATAGACATGCAGTTAATAAAATAATTTAATATTTAGTACTTAAAAACTAAAGATCAAAACATCTATTTACATTTTACATGTATAATGTATAGAACAATATTTCATTCATTGTTCTCTGAAATAAAAAACATAGACATGAGTGTCGTTTCTGTGAATGGTCATTTAAATATTATGTCACACTATGTTCAATTAACATAGTATTGATATTGTAGTTTAAAATCAGACAGGCTTTTAAAGTAAAATTTTCTTCTTCCAACTTACATTTTATTTTCCATAATAATGTAATTTAGAACGCATTTTGGTAAATGGGCAGATTTTTTTCCCATGCCAAATCAGCACAAAATGGCTTCTAAGAACAACAACTTTACTGCTTAGTAGAAAGATCGTTTCTTTTTCACCAGGATCCAAAATGTGAGCTTCAAATTTTAGGTCTTCAGTTATGACCTCAGGAGCGTGCCAGTGATAACACACATGGATGAGATGGCAGTGACTATACAAAGTGCTCCATAGACAAATAAATCAATAATTGTGAAATTGTCTCGCTGCTCGGAAGATCCTATTATCCTAAACTTCAGTGCTTTCTGCAAAGTCCTTGACTGTGGAAAAACTATCAAAATTATTTAGCAGATGACGTCTTTTTTTTTCATAAAACTAGTGGAGAAGTAAGATTAAAAATGTCTTTACTATTTTTGATAATGTCAGTTACCATTCCATCTTGTTACTCCTGACAGCATATAAATATTTAATAGCACTCAAAAGGTACGTTGTCTGGATGGAAGGACCAACATAAATATATAAGTGTGAGTTGAGTACTAAGCTACTCAGTCTTTGGAAAAAGTCTTACAGTAAACCTAATTTAGTCAGATAATGCAGTCATGCCTTACTGGTAATTTGCATAGTCATATCCATGTCAGAAATGGAATTAATATCCTTAGAGTTGGGCAACCAAAGGACATTTTTCTTGGATTCTTGCAAAGATATGTATAGGTTTGTATGCGTTCCTATATTTCAATAGTGCTATACATATTTGTGTTGACAGAGATTAATACACATATTCCTGTGATTTGATCATGTCAAATGTTTTATCTTCTTGCTTTTATATTAGGCAGATTCAATTATAGACATACTAGCACAATCTGAACTCATCCACAGGCAAATATGTTTGTATTTGTCTGAGTTGCTCAGCATCATCTTTAGCGTGCAGGAGCAATGACTGTTTGCAGTTTTTAGCTCTCCCTTTCCAGTACAATTCTTCCACATAAGAGAAATGAGATGCTTCTGTCTTTTCTGTTTGATAAAAGCCTTTCTCTTGATCTTCCTTCTCCCAAAATAATCTGAAAGCAAATGAAATCAAAGCAAGTGAAACATGAAAACAGCGTGTAGGTCTCTGTCTTATTTGCCTAGCTCTATTTTCTGTCTATCTTGTACCTTTCTGAGTTTTTAAGCAGTGTTTTAAAAATCCAGGGAAAAGAAAATCCCTGTCAAGAGTCTGACAGCATTTCTGCACCAGGCTGAAGTAGGTTGTTGAGTGATACTCACCTATCAGCCATTAAATTTCCATAAATCTGTCAATAATCTCTATCTAGCATGTGATAAATGTTAACATTGGACAAATTCTGATTGCAAAGGCTTGCTTATTTATTCAGTGTTTATCTTCTTCTCAAAAATAGATTTTGTTTTAATTCTCTCAGGCTTTTGAAGAGGATGTGTCTATGTGCAAATGGTACTATTTTAAATATACAACCAAAATTACTTGGCTCCAAGACACCGTATTTTAATGATTCCGTTGCACAATAGGTCCTGGACTAACACTGAGCTGCACTCAGGAAATGCAATCAATCTGCTGCTGAGGTATAGGTGCCTTAAAGATTCAATATCCTGAGCATATAGAAACATTTTGGAGCAGAAGAGAGCCTGAAGATTATGAAGCAGTTCTCCCTGCAGCCTCCAGAAAGCTGGTCTGAAAAAAACTCAGAAGTCTCTTTGGTCTCCAATACATGGAGCAACCTGTTGGGGATGATTCTGTAAAACTCTGTTTTTTCACTGATTAAATAACACACTTGGGTGTTTAGTTAATTGTCTAGGTCTCCAAGATAAACAAAATCTCTTGAGTAAAACTTGCTCCTGATTTTTCTGTGGAAATCAGGTATATGATAGTGGACTTTTTGTGTGGATATAATACATAATTTTCATTAAATAATTTACATTAAAAATGATAGTATTGCACATCAAATACGTTATGCTTACAGCAACAAGATGGTCAGGAAAAGACACTTTAAATATGTAAATCTAATATGAAGCCATATGGCCTCAGTGTGTGTTTCCTTATGATTTCCATTCCTAAAGAGCCTGTTAATGTGAACAACTTCTACATATTTTCCTGTGCTGAAATATAGGAAATAGATCACCCTTTCTCTGAGGGTGGTGAGGCACTGGCACAGGTTGCCCTGAGAAGCTGTGGCTGCCCCATCCCTGGCAGTGTTCAAGGCCAGGTTGGATGGGGCTTTGGGCAACCTGATGTAGTGGAGGGTGTCCCTGCCCATGGCAGGGGAGTTGGAACTGGATGATCTTTGAGGTCCCTTCCAACCCAAACCCTTCTGGGATTCTGTGAACGCCAGCGGGTGTTCGTGTGGGATGCAGGCCTGCTGATGGGAGTGGGTGTGAGAAGGACAAACAGGCGCCACGTGCTCAGTCTGTGTGTCAACGAGATGCTGCTGTTGTTTTCCAAATATTGACCAGGAGCTGCTAAAATCGTAGTAGGCAGTCGCATCCATCGCTTTGTCTGTTTAGTCTCTCGAATTGAGCACCGATTAAGTACTGGCTGTTAAACAAAAAACTCACTTCTGGCCTCATCTGCACCTTGATTTCCTACTATCATCTTCTTCCCGACAGCTTTATGTGCCTTCTTCCAAAAGGAGCAGCTCACTGAAGTACTTGCAAATTCTCCCTTGGATATTATTGGCTAAAAAACCCTATATTCAGCCCTAGTATTTTTGGTATGTGTCTGTTTTGTTCACGTATCAAGTATGAATAACTCCATAGTTATCTAATGTCCCGAGAGAATGTAACGCAATAAAACACCAAATAACATTTTAAATTCCACACTTCTTGTAAATTTTTGTGTATATAATTTTCTAGAAAATTATCAGGTATATTCAAGTTAAAATTATACTGCTTTTAGCTGCTGAGGAAAGCACTAGTCCATTATTTTCCATTCCTTTCCCAGTTCCTTGCAATCTACACGCACCGTAGTTAGGCTTTTGTGAGAAATAGCTCTGCAGAGAGTAAAAGCTTGCTCATTTTCTTGGATTTCACCTGCAATCACCTCACTGCTGTGCAGGCTGCAGGTGCAGGAGCACGGAGCTGGTCGCCCTCGAGCTGCGTGGGCGCGACGCGGAGCGGCCGCGCTCGCCGCGATGCTGCAGCGTGGCCGTCGTGCCTCGGGTCAGCGCTCGCTGCAGCATCTCTGCCTCCTCTCTGCACTTCCACGTGCCTGTGGTTGTGTCACTACGGATTTTTTTTTGGCTGCATTTGTGTTACCAGAACTCTCAGTTGCTCTGGGTAATAGAAAGGTGACGGTGTTTGGTGTTCTGGAGACTTGGTGTGATTTTGGAACAGATCTTATAATCATTTTCCTTTGGAAAACTAATGACAGTTCTTCCAAATATAGGAGTTGTTGTAGGTTTGAGGGTATTGAGCTAGAACCTCTGTCAGAAACAGGCTGGCAGCTTCGTTTCAACATGTATTTTAATTTCACTGCTCAGCTCAGATAAATCCGAATCAGGTTCAGTCAATGCACATTGCCATTTTGGCTTCTCGAATCAATTCTTGCTTCCAAGACAGTATTTTTTTTTTGACTTCAAACATCAGAATTTAGGAAACACTCGTGTAAAAAAAAAATAAAATATTAATTTTTAAAAGTGATTTGGGTATTGGTAGTCAGACCTGAATCTCTTTTTAACTGGAAGTGGTATGAATGTTGCAGGACTGACTCATACTTTGTATGCTTGCCAAGAATGACGTGAGCAAATATATCCCAAAGCCAGCTCTTTTTCAGCAGGCTATTGTTAACTGGCATTTGATATATTATAGCAGCATTCAGCACAACTCTTCAGATAAGGTTCAGTCAGGAGTCCAGTTCTATTTGATTTTTTTGTTTTGTTTTGTTTTTCTTCCTCTTTTTTTTGTTTTTTCCCCAGACTGTCTAGTTCAGTTTTGTTTACAAACTGGAGCACTTGACATGAAATACAGTAGTGCCATGAAATTTCAGGAAAATGTTGTTATTACAGTTATCCACTTTTAAAGTGCAAATGTTTTTACAATTTTTTCAGCCTATATACCTCAGTAGTAGGGAGTTTTCGAAGCTATGAATGCCATAGAGGTTGAAAATAATTTTACTTCATATTTAAGATCTGGAAGATAATTCAGGAGCACTTGTACCACTATTCTTAGATGTACTTGGATTCCAGGAGCTAATTATGGGGTGGGACTTCAACTCTGAGTGGGAAGCTAGGCTACTACTTCACAGAGGCTTTGGGGGAAAAATTAATGAAGTTACATGTTTTAAGTTATATTCATTAAGCGGAAGTAAACCCAAACCCACATACCTGAAAGCTTTTATTTTTAGAGAATTTCTAAAACATTTTCTAAATTCAGGATTTCTAAAAGACTTCAGTTACAACTTCAACATTCCTAGCACATTGTAGGCAATACAATGCTCTAGTAATTGTTTAGGTGAATTATTGGTACAATGAATTTGCTAACAAAATGAAAGCAAGACCTTCTTAATTTTGGTTCCGGATTATAATATACATATTTTGTGTGATTTGAAAACAAGCAGCGTTTTCATTTTAAGCACTTGCTAAATGTAAAAAAAATTGGCACCGAAATGCCAGCATGTGCAAATAAAGTGTTTGAATGTTGTATGTAATTCCTCTAAAATTCCGTTGCTACTTCGTAAGATAATGAGGTGGTAAATCCTACCAAACGCTGCAAACCATGATGTCAGATTCTGACTCCCACAGTTACTACAGCAGGTTTTCAGATCTCGGAGCACCAGACAAGGAGCTCTTCTTTGAATCTCACAAGAGATGGCTTTACAGCAGAGATGTGCCTTGAAGCTGGAACATTTATTCATGGATCAATGGGTGGCATCGCTTGAGAGAAGCTAGCAGCCTTGCAGCCTTATTCCTGTCAGTATGTTTTGATGTTAGACTGGAGGAGATTTGTCTAACGCTTGAAAGGAGTCTTGGGATGGGAAAAAAAGGGAAATGAGATCAAACAAAGGCCTGATTATATATTGTTTAAATAGGAGCTTCCAGGGCATATATATAGTGGTTTTAAAATATTAATCTTGTACTCATTATTTTTCTGTGCAAGTAAAAATATTATACTTCTGTAAGTGCACAAACAAGTAGTGGTCAAATGTGCAAGGTGGAGGCCTGATAGGCAAGCTATTGATTTAAAATCCCATCCATGTGGTGGAACAAAAGGGCCATTTTACCACGTGCCTTGGAATTTCAAAGGAACGCATTACATTGGCCCAGTATACATCCTGGTCAGAGCTAAAAGTTATTCCTTTTTACAGGGATAACATGATCTGCATGTAATTATTTTTGCTATTCTGCTACAGAAAGAGGAATATGGACCTGAAGTGTGAGCACTTTTATAAGAAAGTAACCTACTCAGGGGCTTGAGGAAGCAGAAGTGTTTCCAGCATAAAACGATGTTCTTTGCTGAAATTGGTACGTTAGCGCGAAAGCTGTGTCTGTATCTGAACACATGCCAGAGGTCCTGCCAAGAATTTATATTGGGATATTTTTTTGTTGGAGAAAGCATACAACAAATAGTTGGTCAGATTTTGTCTGCAAATATTCCCTGATAAGAGGTCTGAATGAGGGTTATATAGGATTTAAATGTTGTTCAGAAAGTATTTCCAGATTTTGCTGTGGTGAAAATCTTCCAAGTGCAACATAAGGCAGTGCTCTTAGACTGAAACTCTAACCATGTTGCTCAGAGAAATAGCTCTTACAAATCAATCTTAAATAGTGTACAAAATGTAAAGCTAAAATAAACAAATTTAACCCTTTAAAATGCTATTAAGAGTGTTGTTGACGATATCTACTTCTGATCATTTCAGTTTGAACATACTGTTTTTCAAAGACCGGTCTTGGCATTAGGGATTGCTTTTGTCTTTCTCTAGTTATTTTAAAAAATGTTCTTGTGTTGTTTTTTACCATTCGGGCAGCAATCAGTGTAACGTAAATAAATGAAACGTCTCTACTGAAAAACTGCAGCACAGTGCACACAAACCCAAAATCACTTTGGAGAAATCAGCAGCCAGCAAAGTTGACTGACCCACAGCAACTATGTTGGTTTTGTTGTTCTCGATGGTTTTTAAGCTCACTCGTTTTATTTCTGGGCTGCATTGCAGACATCAGTGCAACGATTTCCAGAGGTACATTAATGATGAACATACAGATGTAGGGAATTAAGACTGCAGCCTCCATTTCTTTAGTCCTGAAGTACAGTTCTCTACCACCTGAAGTAGGGGAAGGTTTTATTAGCTTATGGTGATAGTAATTCTACATCTTCCCTATGGATTGATCTCTTGGGAGTAATTTCACTTTCTATAATCAGAAAATCGTTGCATTCCACTTTTGGAATCATTGCATGGCCACTTTTTGCTTCAGCCCTAAAGAATGACTGCCAGATCATAGAGTCCTAGTAGTAACGCTGTTCCAGTCTTGCCAGTGTGAAAAAAGGAGGTATATGGTCTCTCATGTGGAATGAAGAATTAGTTTGCACAGCATGATGGTAACAAGTTTCTCTTTCTCATTTGCTTGGCGTCTTATTCTTACGTTTTTGCAGTCACATCTAACAGTATAAAAAACATTTTAATTATTCAAGAGGTTCAGCGAGTGCTAAGAGACTCAATCAAATCTAGGTTTGGAAGCCTAAAATTTTTTATTTTAGTATTAAGAATCAAATGCATCCAGTGATGAGCATTCAGTGATTCGCACTTTGTAAATCTTCCTGGTTTTGTAGCATAAACAGTTATATCCAATTTATTCCTTCATAATAAATAAAGATTGCCACTTTGGCTCAGAAATCAAATATGTGAGTAAAACTCAAACAGCAAACATACTGTATTCTTGCTGGTTTTTTTTGGGCAGGGAGTTTTTAGGGGAGAGGAAGGAGAAGGATAACTTAGCTGGATGTAAATATATACTTTGTACTGCTTGATGCACACAGCAACAGTCCCAGATGACAAACTTGTTTTAAAACATTAACTGGTAGAAGCTTTGTCAAGTAGGACTCTGAATGACAGATGCTGACCTATATATTTTCTGAAAGATCTCTAAAACTTGCTCCCAGTTAGTAGATGGTGGTGATGCCTTAATGGCTTTGTGATTCTAGGAGTTACTCATGCTCCAGTTTTTTCCTCTGTGTTCATGCCAGAAGTGTAGCACTAGTATTCTCTGAAGGGGGTTTTGAACAACAAAATTTGTGTAAATGTAGATGTGTTTGAAGCAGAGCACTGTTACAAGACCTGAAACAGGAGGAAATACGAAATCTTTATCTAGTTTTTCAGTTTCTCAATAGATATAAGCAGAGAGAACTCAAAATTTAAACTCTATTTTCATGGATTAGGGTATTTTCTCTATAAGTATATTAAAGTAAAAAGGAGAAATGTTGAGTTTTGAGTAGTTATGCAATTGTTCCAGTTGGTATTTTTATAGAGATAATTACAGAGAAATTCTAAATGAAATAAAACTTTTCCATAATCTCCTTTTACTTTCAGCTTCTTATTTTAGTAATTTTTCAATTGCAAGCAATAGCTTGAAACTAAAGCAAGAAATGTTAATTTTAAAGCACATTGCAAACTATTTCAGCTGTGTCTTGGCTTGAATCAGACAGGCTAGAAAGGGGAACGAGCAGATATTTACTCATTTTAATGAATTTTCTGTAAGTAGACTTCTCCAGAACATAAAACAGGATTTAAAAAAAATTTGCTAAGATATGCAGAATATCTAGAAGACTAATTCTACTTCTCTATGTTGCTTTAATTCAAGCCATTTCTGGCAAAGCTATGGAAAACTGCTGAGTTTTGTTAAGGAAAGCAAATTACTTGGGCAGTTGTTGAAGGAAAAACAATTACTACTGTTTAAAAGCAGTTTTTCTAGTGTTAAAGCTCAAAAATCAATCCTGCTGAAAGTATTATTGGCTGAGTAAGACTTTCTTATTTTTCCAGTTAAGAGAGATTCATATATTTTCATCACTATCTGAGTTCTTGAATAACATGTGGAATCAGAAAACAAACCTAGCACCCCTTACATGTTTTTACCCCAAAGGAGAAGATATTCCTGAACCACATTTATTTGTTTTTATTTTATTTTTTCTACGTACTTCTAATGATTTTAACCAATATGAGCTAGTTAATATTCATGCCATACATTAATTGTTCCTCCTGCCTGCTGATACGGTGCTTAATTTTTTCAGAGTGTTTATCATCTGTGAAACGTGTAGTGTGGATCATATTTGTCAAGGCTGAATGTAGGATTACGTATTTATCGCTGCTGGGAACAACCATGTATTTCTTTTGCTGATAACGCTTTTAATTGTAGCCATCAGGCAGTCTGTTCCCAGTTTGGAAGCGTTGCCAGTTAAAAACATGTATTTAAAGATGCTTGACTGCTTCCACTTTAGAAGGTGGAATAGAAACCTTCTCACTCTACAAATACAACCAGCTTTGAGGTGGGCTTTGAGATGCATGTAGATTCATACATGGTACCTCTCCATTGGAAATAAAATTTTAGGATATAAAGTTTATCTTTGCACATTTTTAATATCGGCCTGATGAATGTAAATTATAGAGTACCCTGTGGAAATAGAAAAATTAAATGTTTTAATTTTGTTGCTGTGAATTACCTACTTTGACTTAAAAGCAGAATAAAATGGTTGTAAAAAATGGATTTCCTTAAGGTTTTTTTTTTTTTTTGTGGTGATAAAAGGCTGTATTTCAACATAGACAATTAATGGAATTAATTAATTATGAATTAATATATACCAGTACATGACATTTATAGTCCACAAATTCCTTCATTTCTGGTCAAGATGTGAGAACTGGAAAGGCCAATAATCTTGAAAAAAATACAATTCCTAACATATAAGAGGTGATACATGCATTTGTATTTAATTCTACATAAATGCAGTGAAATTTTAA
Organism: Tauraco erythrolophus; assembly: GCF_009769465.1. Lineage (NCBI taxonomy): Eukaryota > Metazoa > Chordata > Aves > Musophagiformes > Musophagidae > Tauraco > Tauraco erythrolophus. The sequence continues at coordinate 2,645,750 of NC_141477.1, forward strand.
TCATTAACAGAGCAATTGCCAATTTAGTGCTCATAGCTGAACCCTTTCTGAAGGGCTCTGTGAATAGGGAGGCACTTGGGCTGACTTCAGGCACTCCTTTTTAAAGAAAAGCAAGCCTGTTGTCAATATGCTCACATTTACCATACAGTTTTGGAATTTTTTCAGAAATCAGCAGATAGAAAAGGAAGCGAAGTCACTGGGATGGTGTCAAGATTTGATAATTTCAGAGCATTTGCAGGACCTGCACGGAGAATCAGATGAAGGTAGAAGTGGGGAATTGGAGCCGGATATAATGAAAGAATTTAGGAAGAAATAGCTTTTTACGAGGCTCAGGGGAAGTTATGAGTGAAAATAACAAAATAGTATAGGGAACTTTGGCATCTTTTCAAACCCAGAGAAAGACAGGGGTCCTGTGTAATTGATTTTTCATGGCTGCATTAAATACCGTTTTGGGTCTGACTTACTGCCGGATTGCAGGGCCAGCGGGCATCTGCAGGCAATTTTGGCAAATACTGCTGACATTTGTGTCCCATGTCTGAGGAATTCTGCTGGACGTTAGTTTTAATGCACAAGCTGTAAAGCATTATACTTTGGAGAACTGTGTGATTATGTTTATGCCACATTTCCCTCCAAAATAAGGAGCATTATCTATAATTTACCAAGTGCCTCATTAGATATTATATTACTCTTTTCTGTGCTTATTGAGACATGGAACTGAGCCTTGATTTGTTTTGAATACAGTAAACTTTCATTTTCCTGCTGAATTACTGACTATTTTTTTTTTTTTTTTTTTTTTTTTTAAGAAAAAGCTGGCAAGAAGTTAGCTTCAGGGATGTAGCTACAAGTATTTCAGATGGATGCAGTAAGCTGGTTTTAAATCTCTCTGTTAACAAGAAAATATGTTCAGGAAGTGTAAATAATGAGCTTTCTAATAATGTAACAGGAAGCTGATTTTCAGGTTGATGTTCTATTAAAAGTTGGAATATAATTTTTGAAATCCTGTTTAATTATGAAAGATGACGAGCTAATAATAAAATCCTCCTATCAGATGTGCTGGAGAAATCTCAGATCTAAGAGGAAGGAAGGACTGACCTTTCTCAGGTGCAGACTTTTGTCTCCATTATGTGGTTCTGCCTGATGTCCTTTTTTGAGAGAATTAATTTAGGCAGCTCTTCTCCTAAGGCATGATCATTTTTTGGTAATCATGGGAGCTGCCCAGGTGTTCCCTCTTCAGCTACTGAGTGGTTGCTTACTTAGACCAGAGCATTTAGGGGCTTGGAGTAGCAAGCCCTAAATCTTTATATTATAGAAATTCTCCTTTTTAAGTTGGTTTGAGTACAAAGCTACTTTTGGTGCTAAAAAAGGTGCTTTGTGAAGCAATGCCAGTTATTTTTTTTTTTAATGTAATATTTTTTGAAAATACCAATTTCATTTCCAGTAGAGTACTACATATATATGACCATAAAGATTGTGCTGGTTAGTTTGAGACCAGTGAGGAATGTGTTTTGTTTTCAGTGGATGCTCAGATGAGTTCAAAACAGGAAACCCATGTTACATGTTCTCTTAGCAGAAGCATATATAGTTCTTGTGATCTTTAAAGAAGAAAAAAGGTATGTTACGTTCTATATGTGATATTCTCTAGAATTTTCCATTTCAAATGCTTTCAGTTATGTTTGATAGTCCCGGCTGATGAATAGGGTAAAGTAAACTAAGAAATATTTTGGAAAAACTATGAAAATAGGAGTTTATTTTTGGTTAATCATAATACCAGAGTTGAGTACTTTTACGGGGTCTGGATGGATTTCGATCATCTAAATGCATACAAATAATACATAATTTATTCTTCTTTACAATTATTTTGTATCTTTTCAATTTTAAAAGTGCTTTTTTTTCAATATACATAACTTCATATATTTATGCCATAGTATATGCTATTATAGAAAAGGCTGTTCCATAATTTTTGAGGGGTGAAACAGAAAAATATTGCTGATCACTGTGTTTTAGATTTGTGTATGTTAGCTGTATATGCATTGTCTAGTAGTAACCTTGAGTGAGAACCTAGCATTAATAATACATAAAATCATCTGGTATTGCAATTCAGAAAACTCCTACATTTTCAGTTCTCTGTCTAAATAAAGTTCTCTGCTGCTTTGTACTTTAGTGACAGCGTGTCATATTAATTAATTTTTACTTATTGCTAGCAAGCATAGGTTTGTAAGATCTGTTCTTTTGATCATATATGATAACTCTTTGATGTTACTGAAACTTCAGTGTTTGCAGCGAAGGTATCTTAAATAATAACTTAGAAATGTAACTTAGAAATGTAATGCCAGTGTTGAAACCAGAGTGACTGCTGATTTAATTAGAAATAGAGCCTTCATTTTACCCTGAGCTATATATCTCTTACATCAGAATGCCTTTTACAGCTCAGTAACCCAATGCCCCAATTCTGCATAGGGGCATTTTGCTTCTTTGTTTTGTGGTTTTGTTTTTCCTTTAAGAACATGAGCATTCCTTACAGTTAAAACCGCTTTCTGTGGACGTTTTCTGGTTTGTATCAGAGTTAGTAGTAAGAAAGTGGTTGGTAAATTTTGGTTGAAATATGAAACCCTCAGCTACCACCCTTCTCAGATACTTGCTGTCATTGTTTTAGATTGCATGAAGGAAGTTTTACTGTAACTTTGTTGTAAAATTTTGGATTAACCTTGGCTTTTGTGTGTGTGGATGAAAAGGGATTAAAGCTCTGATGCATTGTTGGTGCTTGTTGGTGCTTGTTGGTGCTTATGAAAGGTCATCTCTAAATATCTCAGTAATCTGTCGCAGTTCTCTTGCTGGTGCACGGTCTCTCTAGAACATCACAACTCCCCCATGCGTTTCATTACTTGGGGAAATCCCTTTTGAAGATCTGGAACTCAATACCAACTTCCCTGTAACATATGCTGAGCATCCTTGTGCACGTGCACCTTTTGCTGAAGCCTTAGGAGTCTGACTGTGATATTGTGCACAACTGGGCTTATTGGTTCTGTTGTTGTTTCAGAAAGCTATTAGTCTTTATCTACCATTAGCCTCCTGAGAAAAATATCTGAAAGTCTCAGCTACTCTAGAGCAGAAAACTGTCATTTCTTATTCACTGGTTGGTTTTGGGTCGGGGTTTTTTGGTAACTAATTACCTTGGAATATAATTATATCAAAGGCAAAACAGTGTGGTAAAGAGAATATAAACCTGAGGAGGAGGGATCAGTGTGTAAAGTGATAATAGAACGTATGGACATAAAAAATCCATTTTATAGGCAGTAGGCTTACATTTAGAATTTCACCATTATGTATGGTGTCTGAAAAGTCAGCTGGCTTTGCATTTTCGTCTGCTGTGTTTTTAAGGCACGATCTTATGCTTGTTCTAGTCCGTGGCAAATTTTTCTTCTAACCTCAGTGGGGCCAAATACAGCATATAGAGATATTAGATACTGTATTTGATCCCAAATAAAGCTGCCTGCAAACATGTACTTTGGGGTTTTATACAGGGATTTCCTGCTTATTATTGCATGTTTATCTTGGTGGCAAATATGCACACTTATGTTTTTAGCACCAAGGCTATGCATTTGAAATTAGATGGATGAATAAAGAAGGTAGAACAATGAAATTTTGAGGAGACTGGGGTTATAACTGGGAACAGTCAAAAACTTCAGCTCCATGGAATGAGCAAGCACCCTTTCCAGCTTTTTATCTTTTATTTAGACAATTTGGATTTATTTTAATTAATATCTGGCAATGAAGTTTGCTTTTTGTATTATTTCTTGTGTTATGGCCTAAATAATGCTAGCACTACTAGTTTTAGATGCTTTTCTGCCTCTTAGTTATGACAAAATGGTGATTTTTATGGTTGATGATATTTCAGGTGGAGATTATGATTATTGATGCTTTAATTAAGGAGCTTGGATAGTAAACAATTTTCTCACATACAAAAATTTAGTCACTCATGTTTTCACACAATATTAAACTAAATAGGTATTATTTAATTAAATGGAGTAATTAGTTCCATAATTCAAAACTGAAAATTTAGCTGTTTAAAAGATCATCATCCCTCTCAGTAACAAAAATGTAGCCATATCATTTGTAGTACTTACTGTAATGCATAGATTTTTAGCACGTACATGAAGGAAGCTCTGCTGAAGAGCAAAGATCATAATTTTACTGCTCAGTGAACACATAAAGTAGTTTCATATATGTTTGGATGAATCTAATTTAAATTAGATTAACAAAATTCAGATTAATCCGATTCAGTAGGTCCCCATCTCCCTGACTGTGCCAGTAACAACTGTCTGTAAGGTTTGCTGTGAAAGGAATCACTGTGCTAAAAATGCCTCTCCCATCCTTTTCTTTCTACAGGGTTACTTTTAAGCTAGATCATGTCGTTAATCCTGTTTACACCATGGCTCTGTGCATACTCTTTCCAGCTCAACAGATGGGTCATGAATCCTGCAAAGAGGGCAAAGACCTTCAGTGTGGTTTTGCTAATGGAAGGGAAAAAGTTGTGTAGAATCCGGTGGAGGAAATATCTCTCAGAGCATTTAAATTCGTAGTATGACAATACCAGTTAGGAAAAAAATATGTTCTTTTTTATTCTGTGCTTGAATTTTGAGACTTTAGATAGCTGTGTGCAACTCAGGCTTGTACAGATCCCCAGCTGCTGGGGCAAATGGTTAGTATGGCATAAACCTGTAAGAAAGGCACGTGAACTGACTCGAGTGATAAAATATCTAACCACTTTTTTTAATACTAAACTTCTTTTGTGGACAAATTGATGTGATCTGTTCATCTCTCTGAAATCTACTCAAAGTGCAGCAGAACTTGCTTTGATCTCATAGCACGGTAACGTTTGCTGCTCTGTGCCAAAGCTGTGAATGGCCTTGCATAGCTCTGCTCGTCAGCTTGAGTTCTGCAGAATACCTGCAGCCCTAATTAGAGCCAAGTCAACATATTTTTAAGAACTCCGAATTCTGTAAAATTTTGTGCTTCGTCAGCAAATGAAAGTTCAAGTTAGTCTGTTTTTAAAAATCAAGCTCTAGTCCTAATCTGGTAGAACACTCTCTTTCAAAGAGCCCTAAAACTGTGTCACTCTAATCAGATACTGGATTTATAGTTATCTCTTGACTTGATTTAAAAAAAAAAACAAACACCACAAAAAAACCCAAAACAAAAACAGAAAACAAACAAAAACCTAAACCAAAGACAACTCCCTCTTCCTAAAAAACATGATTCCCCACCCTGGATTATTGAAAATATTGTTCATCATTTCAGTATCAAGGGAGTCTTAAGTGGGAGGAAAAAAAAAATGTTCTAAGGATCTTAGAATAAATCCAGATTATATTGGAAAGCAACGAAGTGAGGAGTGTTATTATTGTAATACTAAGAGAATCTTAACTCCAAACACTTTAAGATTATGATGATTTATAAAACTTCATTCTCTTATTATTATTTTCCTTTCCCCTCTCTTTCTATTTGTTTTTTCAAAAATAAATCACAGAGTGTATTGAATACAAGCCCTTTGTTTGGATTATTTATCTGTATAACCTTGTAAAATATGCTAAACTTGAGCATGTCTACAGGAACACTAAAACCCCATAGTCTGGTTGTACGTAAACAGCATAATCCCATTGCTCAGAGTCCAAATCCACAGTGGCAAATATGGTGGAGTAATTCAGTCCCTCTAAAGTTCTGCTTTTCAAGCCAGCAAGCTGCTTTTTGGCATTTACGACTCCTGCAGGGTTTTCCCAACGACCCTCGTGTGCTGCCTTCTGCACGGTTCGGAGCCCACCACCCAGGGCAAGGTTGGATTTACACGGAACAGCAGCCCTGAGAGGGGAGATTAGGATCAACAAAAAGACTGAATCTTAAGCCAGGGAAGAAAAGTGAAGATTCTTGATTGACAAAGTGACGTTGGTAAAAGTAAAACCAGAACCTCACAGAACCTGTGGAGCACTACTGAGAGCACAGATACTGCTGTTGTGCTTTTTTCTTATACGCCTGATATTTTCTCCATATTTTGTTTTTTTTTTTTTTTTCCCCCAATTTTAGCTTTCTAAATTTTCTTCCTAAGGCTTGCAGCAGTTGACTTCAGAAAAACTGAAACTAGTAACTACACAAAGTATAAAAAAAAAAGTAATAGTGTTAATAAAATAATTGTGTGATCAATAAATTATGAAAAGTACAGCTGATAGAACACCGTTACTGGGGTTGTTATTCTGAGATGACCAGTAAGGTTTGTGAGCTACATAAAATCTAGCACCCATTTGCCAAGTCCTGTGCCTAACAACTTATTTTATTAAAGCAGAATTTTCCAGAAAAGTACATTTGAAAAATATTATGAAACAGAGTACCCATCACTTCTCCAGGGTGTTTGTTCTTCTGTTTAATAACATTCACTGACGGGTTTTCAGTGTTCTGTTGTTTGTTTGTTTCTTTTTTAAAGCAGCTAATTTCCATTTTTTTTTTGTCTGACTTTAACTTTTGACCAGTCTTCCACTGCTAAAATTAAAGTGCTTCAGTTCCTGATATTTTCTTTCTTTGAACATGTGCTAATAAATTCCAGCTGTATCACTCAAATCTTTTTTATAAGTTAAATGAATTGAGGAGATTCTCACGATGTTCCTCTGAATCCTATACCACTTTCATGCATCTTCTCTTATTTTATTGTTTTTTAACATCCTAAAATTGTAGGTACCAAAATTAGGTGCAGTATTTAAGTACCACTTCACTCATGGTACATCCAGAGGTAAAATCACTCCCCTATTTCTGTCGGTACATTCTGATGTATTTATCTAAGGACCAAGTAATGTCTTTCACCACAGCATTATATCCTGGGGCTCATATGAAATTACTGGACCATCTCCAGTCTTTTTCAGAGTATCTGATTTCCCTGATGTGTGCCCCCATTCTAAAAGTGTGCCCTACAGTCTGCATTCCTGAAAGTGTATAAAATGTATTTAGCCATTTAAAAAATGCACCTCTTTGAATAGGTCAGACTAATTAAATGGTCCAGATTGTGCTGTACAACTGCCCTAACGTCATCATTATTTACATTTTTACTCATCTTTCTGTAATCTGTTCATGTTATTTGCAGTGATCTCATATTTAATACCAGCTGAGATTTTTAATGAAGGACAGAAGGAAATTGTGGTAATTGCATGTCACAAATGAATCACCTGCCAATGGATAGGAATAATGAAGATATATAATAACTTGGCTCAAAGGAAGCAATGAAAAAAGAAGATTGATAAGATTATAATGATACAAGAAAGGAATGCGATGGGGTTCAAGAATGACTTACAATGTGAAAATGAGGATTTTTACTCTTGCAGAAGCAGACAAGTTGTAAATACAGGATGTTGGAACTGGATAGGAAAGGGACTACAGCGTCTCTTAGGCAGCTAAGAGAGAAAATATGGGAAAACCAAATAATTTAGACTTCCTTTGGCCTGCTTCTCTTTTAAAGATGAATATCAATGTCACTTTAGTATTTTTTTAATAAGTTTAAAATACACCAAAAACCCACCCTCATTCTTCAGGGATCATAGTTTGGGGTTTTTAGGTTGTTTTTTCAGTCACAGGTACTATTTCAATAGCATTGGGTAAGTTATTTAAGCTTTCTTGGGATTTTTTTCCCCCTCTGTTAATGGATGAAGCCTGTTAGTGATGCCAGCCCCAGCAATGCTGGGTCTCAGAAGCTTGGAGTGTGAAGTCACTAGCTTCTTATTTTGATAACTGATTATCATATAATATATTGTATAGGTTCAAAGTGTATTATATAGGATCTAGCTTTATCTATGGTATTCTCTCAATAATGATTTTTCCTGATATACTTTCATTTTAAAAGCAAAAAAAAAAAATCTTCCCTCGCTCTTGCTGACAGATTGATTATATTCTCTTCGTGACTACGTTAGAAAGCTTTCTGCATTGTTGTTGAGATGCAATCACGGTTAGACAGGATCGTTTCCTGGAGGTGAAGTTCTGCATAATGTCTCAGTAGCATTATTACTTGCACAGGAATCCCCTGGCTTTCCTTTGGAAGTTAATTAGAGTCTGTGCTGGGAATGAGTCAGACTGAATCGTGTGGCTGAGAGTGTGTGTTGATTACAGAACTGAAATCATACTAATGGCTTCTCTTGGTCTGTTGGTAAAAGCAATTACTGGCTGGTATTTTTACAATAAATTTAAAACTGTGAAATGCTGTTTTGAGAAATGCTTTGCTTAAGACAATGTTATGAAAATAATATACACAAAGAAATGGTGGCCTTCGTGCTCTTCCATATTTTTAGCAGGACATGTTTTGGAGACAATTTCAGGATCTGTACTTGGGAGAGGCTTTTTGTGAAGGTTTAAAAATTGCTTCATTGAAATGAAAATGCTGTGAAGCTGTAAATCCTTTCTAATATTACAGATCACAAAAATTGGATCGATATATTTGTAAAAGAAAAGGACATACCTTGCAAAGATATGCACATGAAGTTTTTTGTACCCTCTCTTCCTGAGGCAAGCACTGCATTTTGACTCATGTATTTTGACTCTCATAAAAATGAGAAAATTCAGGGTCAAAGTGAACCATGAATGAAAAGAAAGACTTTTGTGATTTCCTTTCTTTCCATCTGAGAGCACCCAAGCAAAAGCCATTTTAGGCTCGTGGGTGGCTCTGACTTGCAGAAGTTACCAACAAGAGACTGTGATGGAAAGCTGAACACAGAAGACTTTGGAGCTGTGTGTTGTACAGGAAGATGAGCATAATCTTCCCATGAAGATTTCACTCACATTAATAATACTTTGAATAATGGTGTGATGGCTGCAGGGCTCTCCCAGATGGTGTCAGAGGATTTATTATCCCATTGATACCTGTATATTTTACTTTCCACTGTGTGGTGGTTCTCTTTCAATTTGTCAGTTCCTTCTTTTTACATATCATCTGTGGTTCAACAAAGTGATCTTTATTAGTACATTATTAGAAATTATTTTTACATATATATTTCCAAAGAAGGAGAACACTTCTCATAATGATAGCATGAATTTGCACATTACTAATTTGTTTTTTATATTAGCAGTTGCTTGGCAAAATAAAAGTTTTTAGCAAAGGTGTATTTAGATGATGCTTAGAACATCATGGCTGTGTCAAAATTCTATCCCTGGGTCAGACACTATATTGTTTTGAGGGCACTATACTGCAGACAGATAGTGTTCCTTCTTTCCCAGTCAATGCGTGCCTTTTGCTTAATAATTGATTAAATCAGTATTAGATGAGAACTCAGATTTAGCCTTCCTGTGTTAAAGAAGGTATACCCAAAGCAGTGCCAGCCTTGGCCATTGCCCCCTAACGTCAGGGCCCAGAGGGTGCTAATAAGCTTTACTTGCCCTGACTGGCCTCACCAGGGGCTTTCACCCACCACCTGCCCAGGAGCCTGGTGGAAGCCCAGTCCCTGTCCCAGCGATGCTGTAGGTGTGCTGGTCTCCAGCCTTGCTCCCTGGATGAACCTTGGACCTGTGCTGCAGGTAGCTTGTCTCCTGGCTGGACCCCTTGGGTCATACACACCATAATCTTGTCTCTCGTCTTGCCTCCTTTTGTTCCTGTCTGACTCCCAGGACCCGTTTCATGACTTGCCTTGTCTGTGACTGTTGATGGACCCTGTTGCCACCACCCAGTTCTGCCCATTGCGTCCAGATACTGGGGTCTGCACCCTGTCGGTGAGGGCTCTGCCTGTGCTGGGATCACTCTTGGCTCCCAGCTCACCTTCCTTTAAGGAGCAGTTGGCTCGCTCTGCTCCCTGATGCCTGGGAAAGTAAAAATCACACTGAACTACAGATGTGAGTCAGGAAGAAGCTATAGTTTTGTAGCACTTGTGTAGTTATAGTTTAAAGGCTTTTAGATTACAGAATGACTGATATTTCAGATGAGCCATTTAAAGTCATCACAATGTAGCAGAAAAATAATGAATATAACTGACAAATCCATGCTTTTTTTCACAGTGCTGTGATTTGTATAAATGCCAGTCAAGAAGTGAAAGGGCTTTTTAGGTGCTTTCTCTTTTTTAGAAAAGCATATTTTTTTAAACCGATATTTTAAGGATTATCTCAGGTTCATAGCAGCAGCACTGTTCCCTCTGAAGTTCCACTTTGCTGTACTGCTCCCTGCACTGTATGATGCTGCTTCTGTATGATCTTTCTATTTGCTTTACAGAAGAAAGGACCTTGGGGTGAGGATTTCTTTTACCCTCTTACCAAGCACTGTGAATTACATTTGCTGCAGTTCTTCCACCGTGCGATCTAGTGCTGGGTTATATAGCTGTCATACAGCCCACCACCTATGTCACCCCTTCCTACTTTTCTCACCAGGTCATGCAGATACAGAATCTACCTCAGAAAAGTTGAGTAGCCTGTATGGGAAATCATAGTATATAAATAAAATCTCTATAGGAGATTTAATTTTAAATAATACTCATGATTCTATGATGGTTGCATCTTCATGCGTAGGCAGAGTTGTGGGGCGTTTCCATATCTGTACAGACCTTTACTTCTCATGTGTTAACTGGGCTGGCAGAGAAGCAAAGTCACAAACCTCTAAAGCCTGTATGCTACAGTCCCACACATCACCCTGTGACTCAGTTTCCACCTTCTGTTACATTTCATATTACTTTGGAATATTACCTGTAAAACCTCTGGGAGCTGCTGAGCAAAAAAGCTCAATACTTCGGTTTGCAAGATTTCTGTTAAGAGTAGGATTCTTTCCTTGCTTGCTGGAAAACTCAAATTTCAAGAAACTGCTGAAAAGCAGGACCCCCTCAGTAAGGTCATTACTGATGCGTTCACTGGAGGCTGATTTGCTCTCTGTCAGGTATCGGTGTAAGATGTATGTATCTCTTGATATTTAAAGAAAAATTTAGAAACCTTTCAACATCTGAGATTGATAATATGGAGAACTCGTGTGCTATTGCTTTGGTGTCTCTGTCTCTTTCCTCTCTCTTAGTTCTGTCAGTAGGACAAAGAATTATAAAATAAGCTCAGAATAGAGGTGAGAAGTTCTTGACTGAATTTTAGGCTTTTCTTTTTTCCCCTATCTTCTCATGTTCAAACCTTGGAAGTACCTGTCTCATGCTTTTCCAGGAAGGTTCCCAGCTTTCCTCTTCCCTCTTTCATTTTCTCCAGCCTATCACTCTGATAGCACATTCCCTGGAAACCACTAATTCAGAAATTCAGTTGCGTAGCTGAACCCTGAAATTACTTCAGAGGCATAAAAATACGTGCAGGTACAAAATAATTGGTGAGTATATGTTACTATGAATGAAGTGCTGTGGCAAGAGATGACAGGTCACAGCTGAGCTGTTATTAGATTTTCCTGCTGCAGTCATTTGATCCACTCATTTTTCATCTGTTAACAATAGAGTTGCATTTTGATAACAAGTTTAATTTGTTTGCTAATGATTCATTTCAGTACTTGGATATCTACATCCATTTAGGATGCTGTGGCCTGTACACAGTACAGGAAAAATATTGAAAAAAGAACATGATTGTGTTTAAGTGCAGTATTCATCACAGCTGTTTTAGAAGTGATTGCCTAATTTGAGCATTATATGCTCCTCTGTTTAACTGTATTATACATAACATCATTCGTCTTTTGTCTGCTGAATTGCAAATATAATGTAAAATAAAAAACTCATTACTAGAGGAGATCAGGAGGATATTCTTTACAGGAAATGTGTCTGGAGCATTGTCTGAAATGGAAGTGTTAGCAGATAGTTTATGTAACAAATTGGTGGACAAAAAGAAAGAAAATACTTCTAAAAACGAACCAAAAAAATACCACCTGCAAAACACAACAAAACTTCAAATGTGAGATAACTGATACACAATTTTTTCTTCAAATAATTCCTAGTACCAGAGAGAGAGAAGATTACAAATGAGATATAAATCTCTATAAGGGATTCTCACGGGACTGTGCTATACTGAAGACATAAATCTGATTTCCCTGATAAGTCAGTCTGGTAAAACTACTGTTAAGAATTAAGAGTTACATGAATAAACATGATACAATGGGAAGAATCAACATGGCTTTTATAAATGGACTCGTGCCTCCTAAATCTATCAGAGTTCTTTGTGGGAGTTGTTGAGCATGCAGAGAAAGGCATCTTTGATCTGGTTTGTGGTATTGGACATGCATTTCAGAAGGTCTGGGAATTCTGTCTTAATGTTATAGTTATAAATATCAGTTATAATTTAATTCGTTATTTGTAGGTAGGAAAAAACCCACAAGCAACTGAAGGAAAATAATCCAGCAGCCAAATATACATGAGTTTGTGTACTGATTATTTTTTACTATAAGAACTGAGGATCAACAGGTTTTTTAAAAAAGAAATTAACACTTCTACCAAATTTTGAAATCACCTTTACATAGCTCCTAACTTCTACTGTTGTAAAATCAGAACAAAAACCAAACACCCAACTTTCTAATTATTAACATAAATACTTGGTTACTTCCTCCAATTCTTGTTCCTTACACTCTGAAACCTTATGTATTTTTTTCCTTCCATGGCAAAACTGCACACTTAAGTAAATGGTTTTGCCCTTTCGGGTCTACTTCTGTTAGTGCATTTGTGATGTTTATAGTCTTAATCATTGTGCACAAAGTTTCACAGGTCTGAAAAAAAGTATATTAAATAAAGTCTGAGGTAATAGCAGATTATTTTTTGTGTGTGTTATATAAAAAACACTGCAAACTTGCTAGAAAAATGTGATAACTTTGGTAATCTGATAAAATTTATAAATGTGACAATGCTCAATTTTGCACTGTATTAAAATAATGTGATGTGAAAAGTGCCTGATTAACCTAGAAATTATGCTAGCAACTTATACTGGTAGTTGCATATATGCTAAATTCAGTGGCAGTGAATTAAACATCTCCTAAGGCACTTGGAACTTGACAAGGCAAAGGATAATTCTTATGAAAGCTTGTATGAGCAGATGTAGCCAGAAAAAAGAACTGTCCCTATGGGATGTCTCACTTGTTATATACAACTCCTCTTTATTATTTTCTCGTATACAAGTCTGTCATAAAGAAAAACCTGTTGATCGGTAACACTTGAGGTTCAGTCATCGTGATTTCAGTGCTACTATTACTCCTTTTTGATTTTTCCCAAAGAAGTTTCTGAGATGTAAAACCAGCAATTTCGGATAAATCTTGAAGTCAGAATTACGGTGCGTATAGCAGAAAATGAGAGCGCCCTCAATACGATCATCTAAATTTTGTGACATATTTTCTTGAAAATGAGGAAGTGAAAAATGCAGGATGTAGAGCATTTACTGTAATTTTTGAGTGGTACTGTAATGAAGTTGTTCTACTGATTTGATTTTGAACTTTAAGATCTTATTTGTCAAACAATGAGATTCCATGTCCTTTTAGAAAAATTCATCAGGCAACACGATTCTGCATCTAACTGTTCTGCCAATAGATGGGAGAGTAAGGTGTATCTCTTCTGTTTTGGCCACTCTAGATGCTACTATTGCTTAGGGAAGGAGGTACTAGAACATGCAAACAGAATGTGGAGGAGTAATACAGCTTGTAGACTCTCAGTTTAAAGAGAATCCAATATGGCATTTCAGACTTTTAAAATAAAAAGAGTAAATAGAAAATAATGAAGACAATCAGCTTTCAGAGCGCATTTCGAGTCATTACAATTGTGGCAAAATCTAAGAAGCGTGGTTTTGCCTAGCAGGAATGAAGGTGATTATTGAGGAAGCTTTGACAGATTTGCAGTAGAAAAGGAGGAAATCACCGCAGATCTTTGACGAGTTTTAGTACGAGTAAACGAAAATTTTGAAAACGTGTCTCCCAATTCACTTGAGATTTGTGTTTCCCTTCCTGACAGCCTCATCTCATCGCTGTCTGGAAGCAACCTCTCAGTCATTAGAGTACTCAACTTCTTTCCTTTTGCACTTTTTTCCTTTTTTTTTTCTTTTTTTTTTCCCCTCCTCTCCTCTAACTGCTGACTCCACACAGTAGCAATAATCTGTTAACAGTTCCCAGCTGGCGTGACCTGTTGTGTTACTGTATTTCATTTGGTTTCTAGTGGTCTAGTTCTCAAAGTCATACAGTTCTTTTCAGACAATATTTCAGCCTTTTTATTGACACAGCCTTTTAAGTTCGTTGTTAATGTGTTTCATGAACACACTCTGCCTGCTATGACTATGAAAATGAAAGGCAGCAGTTTTGATGGAATGTGAAAGAAGCCAATTTAAAAAAATCCAGCAGAAAGGAAATGTGTGCTGGAAGAAAAGAAAATAGACCATGAAACTTGGAAGGTACAGTGATGGAGGAGCTATAAAGAGTTTGGAGGTGAGTTCCCAGAAAGACATGATGTTTTTCAAGAGAGGGAGAAGCAAAGAGTGCTTAAGATCAAAAAGGACAGAGTAATTAGAGGATAATGAGAGTAAGAGTGTGTGTGTGAGATAAGTAGACTTTACAAAAATGGAACTGGGAGATAGGGGTGAATTTGAGGGAACTTTTAATCTGTTTCTACCTTTAAGGTATAGCAGCAAATCCAGCAGCGTACAAATAAAATTGGTTTTAAAAGTTCTAAGCAGCCCTTGCTCACACTTTTACTACTCAGTCTGTGAAACGAGCAGGGTGAAATCTTGCAAACTGCCCTGGAAGACAAACGTGGAGTGAAGAGGCTTTCAGCTGAGGTCTGATGCTCTTAAACACATTACAGTGACGTTTCACATCCACAGTCATGTTCTTGCTTACGCTTCTGAAAAGACTGAGCTTGCACTAGGGACAGGTGCAGCAATGTGAAAATGAGCTGTCTCTCATCAAGGTGCATGGTTAAGAAGGTTTTGTAACTGAAGAAGCAGCTTGTATCTGCTCTGCTTACTGAAACAAGACAAACTAGAGTTTACTCACATTGTAGTTCACATTGATTTTCAGTTATGGAAACAATGGTGAAATGCTTCATGTATTTTTAAGAAGTCTTATTTGTGCTTTCTCCCAAAATTTCTCAAAGATTTTGTGCTGCAGTTGGAGGTTGACTCTTCTATTGACTCATCTAGTGATCAGAGATTGAAACCATGTAGAGATACGGAGTCCTGCAGATTTACTGCAGTAAGAGAACTGGTTGTAGGAGAATTATGAGAACACTTTGGGTTAAAATAATTGAAAACCAAGGATTGAGAAAGTTTTTATGGTAGGGCACAACTAAATTTAAGAGAAATATAGAATTTATTATTTTTGTTAACTTATTCAAGCTTTTGAAGGGGATGAATTTTGACATAACATTGGCATGCTGGTTTGGGGGGAGGAAAATGGGAATGCCATGTAATTGCAGAGTGGAATTAAAATTGTTTAGAAGGGAATAAGGTGGATTGCAAATTGTAATGTGTCTGCATCATTAGTGTGCTCTCAGCAGCCACTCAGCTGCACATTAGTAAAAATGGTATCAGAAATTGCAGATTAGAAAAGAGGAGCTAGAGCTGACATTGTAGGATGCAAACAGGATAAACAGAAGTCTGAAATGGAGGTTCTGAGATTGAGAAATAGGAGCACAGAGGACTAAAACAAAAAAAAAAGACAAGGATATTAAGACAGCATTTACAAAATGAACAAGAGATGTGTGGGAAAACAAGTAGAGTTTAAGAGCAAGCGACAGAATGTGTGAATACATAATACATAGTCATTCCAATTTTTTGGCATAAGGAATGTGATAAAGATGTAGTAGAGCAAGTGGATGTAATTTTCCATGTCTTACGTACAATGCTTGGTTGAATTTATTTTGATCATCAACACTTGCAAACTAAAACGCGTTAGAGGAAAATGTTGCTTGAACACTGCTTAAAGCAAATATTTAAAAATTAGTTAGAATATCCCACACGATAAAGGGCAAAGTGTATGTCACAAATTTTCCTTAATATTCTCAGATCATGGATATTTTGGTGGAGGATTAGTTAGTGTATGTGCTGCCCTTCGCTTCTGGTTAGAGAAGATTCTAATTTTTCCCAGTTAATTAAGCCCGTGCATGAAAACTGTGAAAAGACATGGGGCCTATTTCTGGTTCTCCCACTGCTTTTCGTGTGATTTCACGAAAATTGCTTTACATCTCTTTGATTCCCTTTTTGTACCTGTGAAATAGGGAATTATAATGAGCTCTGAGCTTGGCTAACAAAAAAAGTGCTACGTAAGGATAAGGCATTTTCATTAATAATACTACATATAATAATATGTATCATACTACATATTTTAGGTTTATATATCTGTGCTCCTTGAGGATTTGCATGCTAAGAAGCTAGGGCTAACCTTGGAGCATCTCTGGAAAGTAGGCTGCAAATTTAGCAGCTTTGGATCAGGCCCGCAGTGGTGCAGGTTCCCCGTTGGTTTAAGCTGCCCACAGTGCTGCTTCTGCCTGTCACTGACCCATCAGAAGAGTTTTGCTGACCTGTCTTGGAGAAATGATGAAGTATTGGGAATATTTTGATCAATATGAGACTTTGAACAGAAACAGTTTTCTGAGGAGCTTGTGGAGCTACATGTTTAGTTGGCTGGAAGTTCATGTCCCGCAGATATTCATCGTGAGAAATGAGGTCCTTAACAAAGGGTAAGCCCTGAATTCCGGCCGTGCCCCTACGTAGCTGCGTTAATCTTCATGCGTTTTGAACTAAAATTTTAAGATTCTCTCTAAAATAAACTTCAATCTTCTCCAAGAGAATTTACTTCAGTCTGAAAATACTCCTCAAGCTGGCGTGCTTAGATATCTCCATGCAGCAACAATTGATGGTTTGGAGTAGCTTTGGAACATGTGCATGACCGTAAAAGCCCGTGTTCAACCCCCTTGAGTCGTGCAAACATGTTAAAAAATAGAATGGGAGGAATCACCTTCCTGCTGTTACCTCTGTTTCTAGTCCTTGGAAACAGAATTACCTTTCCCTGTTTGGTGTAGCTGCACAGTGCAGTTTCACAGAGATCTTGCTCTGATATTGAGAAGAATTCAGCCTTTTTAAGTACAAGAGGAGTTCCATTGACTGTCTTTTCTTTTTTTTTCTTCATAAGCAACAGCTAAATTCAGCTCTTTGGTTTAAAAATGAATAGTGTGAGAACATGGCATATGGCTGTTTGCCTAAGAAACTGTGGCTTGTGTTTACTGAAAGAAATTGTAATGTGTTGGCATTCATTGTAATTCAGCTTAACTGGGAGCCTGCCAGAATCAAATCAAAATGTGTTCACACTACATCCAAAATACAGCACAACTGCCAAGTTTGTAGTAGCAAGATGTAACAACCTGTTTCAGAATGAAACATGAAAATTTCCCAATATGCAAAATAAACTCTTTACGTGTTGTTTTCAGCCTAGTTATCACACCCTTTTTTTAGTAATTTTTTAAAATGGAACTTAAGTGGCATAAGGGTAGCCCTTACAAGATAATTTAAACAAAATTTAGGGTTTGATTAGACATTTATAGCTGGAAAGGGGGGGGGGAAATGCCTTAACTTGTCCCTTGATAAGCTACACCATTAGATTGCTTGTTCAAACATGTGGTTGATCACTTCAGTGGGTCTACCAGATCTAAAGGAGCTATGGAATGCGTAACAGTATTGTGGGACAACTTTTTTGTCAGAACTGCGAACAGATGCTCTGTTTTTCCATCTTTGAGTGAGTAGCATGGGTAAGAGTTCAGGTCTATGATGACTTGAATACCTGTGTGTCACAGACAACCAGAAATGAATCATCTTCTTGCCTTAGCAATATCCATACAGCACGTTCAATCCTCACCTAAACCATCAGTATATAGCTCAGTGTACTTGGTATCTCAGCTTGTAGGCAAAATGCTGATGGCCTTGAGGTGATGGCATTTACTGATGCTCTAAGACTGAAGTGAGAAGATTGGTTTTGTGCATTGTGTGTGTGTTTTTGTCAGAGACAGTTTTGTGCTAGAACTTCACATTCCAAACACCTGTAGTGCTACTTATACAGCTGTTTGGTGGCAATAACCACTGGTGCTTCTGAAACGGTGTCCTTCTGACTCTCAAAGGAAAGGTGGATGTAGCTGAGCTCCTGCTCTTTGAAGATTTGAATGTGTTTACTGATAAAACTGATGAAGAGAGAATTCATTTAAGGTACCATCAGTTACCACTCTGGTCTCCAAGGACTTCTTCCTTCAGTCTTCGAAAAAGAAGCTTTATTTTGACCTTTTGTGCCTTGCTGTATGCAGAGCCAAATCTCTTTGGTTTCAATTCAGGCTCAGCGTACATATCAACCTGACCTTGCAAAGAGAGACTTGTCTGGGGAAAATGGAAATAGTCATTTCTTTCGGCTCTGTGCCTCAAGCTCATATTGCTCGGCAGAGCGCTGAAAAGTGCAAAGCAGGCCACTTCCAGTTCTCTTGACTCCTCATTGGCTGACCTGACCCGCCAGTTGTGGTCTGGGGGAATTTTTTCTCATAATCTTCTCATGATCAATATCTTCACGTTGACCAGCGTTCTCATGATTCCCATCTCCTGATTATTTTTTTTCCTCAGTCAACTGAAAATCCATGACTTCAAGTCCCTAACAGGTTATACAGTATTTTCTTGATTAAACTAATATTTGTGTATATTTTTAAAGGATTTTATAATAAAATTCTCAAAGTATTATTAAAACGTTATGACAGAGGAAAAGAACCTATAGATGATGAGACAGAATGAGAAATTTTGTTTAGTGGTTATCTCTTTCTGGAACCAACAACCTGCTAGTACTGAAAGGAATATAATCTCTTTACAAGTAGGTGTTAAGTCATGTCAATGCCTATGCTAGAGTGGGAGAGGCATCAAGAATTGTGCAATTGTAGGTACTGGAGAAAGTAAACATGCTACCAAAATGTATCTTTACTGAGGAAATTAGCACACATGTATACCAGTAAGTATTATGGGAGATGTTAATTCTTGAAGAGGATTTTTCAAAATGAAGGTAGCTTTAAGTGAGGTATAAATTTTCTGTGTGATGTCCTCCCACGGAGACGTGAATTTCGATCTGCGAAATGGAATGGGACCATCTCCAAACCTTTGGCCATCGTGGGCTCGGTCATGCAATGTTCGGTGTGCTCTGGCTCTACTCCAACAATGCACTTAAGTTTGATTTGAATCATGTGAATATTCCTGTGAAAATCAATTGGAGGATTAGCAATATACAGGGAAGTGAGGCAGGCACTTAGGTTCTTTGTTGGATCAAGGCCACACTCACACAAATCATCACTGTACTGCTTCCTATGTTAAATCATGACTGGTACCAAGAATAGGACCCTCTGAGATCAGAATTCATAAAAAAAAATTATTTTTCAGATAGTTGTGTGCCCAGTAATGTTTTGGAGAGGGTGATCTTCCGGAGGGACTTTGGTCCTATGATTTCTACAGACTGCAATTATCTGACAAACATCAAACCAGAGATAAGCCTAATTAGATTTCTATTTTAAAAGAAAGTGTGCTCAATTTGTTGAGTTATACAGTCTGATGGCTGTTTCAGTTATGAGATCAAGCATAGGACACCTCTTACGATTTCCTGTAATTGTCAAGGATTTAACTGATGATTTCTAAATTCCTAGTGCAATGTACCAAAATTAACCTTCTACCACCTTACAGTTTCATTAACTTAGTCTTCAGTTTCCTTCTCCCTTCATCATATTCATATAAAAAGCATCACCAGTCCCACCAGAGATACTTGGGACTAAAACAGTTTATGCCTGTTGGAAAAGGACTTGTTTGTTGTGCTCTGTTTGTAATACATTTTAAAAATTTCGCTGTAGTAAGTTGTAGCAGTCTTATACATCAGAATCATCTTTCCTTTCCAACCTGTTTTATATGGGTGTAGTCAAACAACTTTCTCTGATGGTCTTGGTTTAAATGGTGGTTGGTCCATACACTTACTTCTACCTCCTTCTTCTTGTTCCCCTGCAACTCCTCCTTGCCCTGTCTCCTGGGCACGCTGGCTCTGGTTGCTGTGCTTATATTGCAAACTAAACTGGCAAATATTCACCTGCCAAGCAATAATCTTTTTTCTTTTATTTTTTCTGGGCTATTGTTCAGGTGGATCCGTTCCCCAGCTCAGCTCCAAAGACATTTGGAGGTAGCAGGGAGAGGCAGAGAGGAGCAGAAAAGGACTGCTTTAGCAGCTTGTCCTGGTTTCAGCTGGGACAGAGTTAGCTCTTCTTTTTAGCAACCAAAGTTGTTTCACAGGCTGTTGGCAAAGAAGGTTGAGCTCCCCTTCACCTTCTGCCTGCTTCACCTTCAGTTTGCTGAAATGGGCTGGTCTGATCCACTGTGCTGCCATAAAATTATTAATGCCAATATAAGAGGAGGGGGGAGGAAAAGTTGTTGCCTCTTTTGGCAGCAGCGTGGTCTGAAATTGGCTTAAGCTCATTATGGAACTGCACCGTTAGTGACATTTTTATGTCTGAAAATATAAGAAATATATCATCTTTAGATGTATGGTTGACACAGCAGATACTTGCAAAGTAAGAGCTGCTGACAGGCACCGAGTAACATAGTGGCTGAGTAATAAGGGAGATACAGGAGGTACAAGTTTTGCAGGAGAACAGAGAGAGAAATAAAGACTGAATATAGCACAAAAGTATCTTGGCTGATCAGGGCTCGGATTTCTGGTGGCAGACATGGAAATGTTAAGACAGTAAGGTGATTAAATTTGAAGTCCTGAACTTCAGTTATATATTTTACTAGTATTTATACACCAGTGTATAAATTCTTTGAATCAGGAACTTGATTAGCAAGATTATCACAGTACAGACTTACAGGAAAATTAAAATAATAGTTTATTTAGTACATGAGTATCATATATGAGTTGTTTTAGAATGTCTTGTTAAATTCTAAATTAATATTAGTGTAAAAAAATAAACTTTCAAGAAAGGCCTGGTTCTCCATAGGGAGGAATATTCCCAGAAAACATAAAGTGAATATTGATTAATTTCAGCATTTCTAGTAAAAATAATCGTATAACCATTTCCATCTCATTTTTTGTTGCATTGGAAAGTGAGACACTAGCTATGATAGCATCATCAGACTGTTATCTCTGCACTTAACTAATCATGATTTTTTTTTTTTCCAAACTAGGAGCAGTCAGAATAGCAATGAGCCTTTCTGACCCTTAGTAGTGCAGTCACTTAATGCAATGTAACTTAGGTGACTTGTGAAATAATATAGACCCTGAAGCCCTCTAGAGGAAATAGTAATTTTTCATCCTGTCCCTGAAAATGACTGAAGTAAGTCAAGGGCATTCAATTTTTAAAAATAATTTTTAACATGGTTACAGGCACCTGGTTTGTTTTTTTTACAGTTAGGATTTGAAAATAGATCATGGTGAGCAAATAGCATTGTTAGACGTGTCTTAAAGGACATCACAAATTGAATTTTCCCAATCTCATTGATACATTTTTAGGGAAAAGAAACACTGTGAATAATATACTGTCAATTAATCTGCATTATCAAGTTACCTAACAAGTTACATTCTCAAATGTAGTTTATATGATAAAAGGATAGTAAAGGAAAAATTCAAATTCAATCTTAAGCAGTTACCGTGTTTGAGATCAAAAAGACATCTTTTTGTTTCTGAAACTCTTTAAATTCTTAATTACAGAGACCATGAACTAGAGAGGATATGATGATAGAGACGTCTTATCTCAAGTAGATATCTTGAAAGCATTTAAAAGCAAGAATCATAATATATCTTATATGTAAAATACACAACATAATTATATGCATTTTCAAATTGAAAATTATCAATAATTTGTTCTTGCTTCAGGGAAACAATGTGCTTAGCATTTAACTTTTAAAAGTGAAAAATTAAGATTATGGGGTTTTTTTCTTAAAGTAGTGCAATGTGGATAATGCAACCTGAATTGGTTGCTTGCAACTGAATCCATGTCCATAGTTGTTTTGTTTTTTTCCCATGTACTTGTTTTGCTTTTTGGACTGAGGTTCAAAAAGCCTGGATTTAAAGTACAGTTTTTAAGGATGGTTTCTGCTGGTGTTGGGGTTTTAGGGAGGGGGAAAGAGGAGGGTCTTGGATCCATACTGAGCCAAAGTTATGCATCATCTGGAAAAACACACCATTACAGCACAACAGTAACTGAAACTACTAATCAAATCCTCTTACACCGTAAAAACGCATCGATGCTCCTGGCTAAAACGAAGATGCAACTTGCCACCCTTTACCTGTACAATCCTCTTACCACAGGTGTACTGGGCTTCCGTTTCCAGATAGCAAAGCAGCAAACTGTAACTCAGTCTTTGCTAAATCCTCTTACTGATGAAGCAGCGTGAAATTTTGCTGTGGTCTGTAGAATTAGCAACTGAGTTGCATTTGCTCTTTGCCTGCTCTTTTGATTGAATATGCCACGGGTCAGTTGTGCAACGGGCTCCTTCGAGTAGCGCTGCTCACCCAGCGCTTTGCTGAGCCTACAACACCTCTACTATAGCCTGTTTGCAAGCACTCAGTCACTAGTTGTAGGCTGAAACACTTTATAATGGCAACATTTCTTTTATAAATTAGGTTTTACAACACACATGTAAAAGCTTTTCAAGTTTTCTTTTTGCTTTTACTAATACAGAAAAGTTGGAAAGAGAAAATCTCTTAAATCCAGGATGCATTGAGCGTTTTCCGTATTTGCTGAGTGAGATTGGAGCCTCCAGATTTACCTATTAATTTACCAAGTGCTGTCCCAGGAAAAACAATAGCAGCAACAGGTGACACAATGCATTTACACTGAGAATTAGTAATATCCTGAAAAACGAAGCTGTCTTTATTTCATGTCATGTTTCTAGAAGTTCAGAAAAATGGCAATTTAGAAAAAGCTAATCATATAACGATTTGAAGACGAAACGTTTCATAAATATGAAAGTCACATCTGGTTCACTCTTCTGACCTTTTTGGGTTAACTCAGTCTTACTTCCTTGCTTTTTTTTTTTTTAATCACAGCTATTTTATTTTGTACAGAAACCTGCAGTTCTTTAATTTATTTGTGTACTCACCTTCCCCAGTCACTTACTGTTTCTGTGTCACTCTTTGCTGGAGTAAACCTGGTCCTGCTGGAGGTTCCCAGCCATATTATCTCAGGGTTATGCCCAAGGACCAGAAGACATTTACAGCGTTTCTGCCTGGCGTAGCCTCCTGCCTGTGACCGTGGCATCAGGTGTAGCAGCCAAGTGTGGTCACAGGAGCAAACCCCTTCCTAAGTGTGACTTAAGGAGCTGACTTAACCTCTAATGTCTTTCCATGTTCTCTGGCATATATATAAAAAAAAATAAAAAAAAACCCCAAACAAACAAAAAAAAAACCACAGAAAAAAACAGAAGAGACTTTTCTTTTTGGAGGCTTTACTGGGACTGACTGCTACAGAAGAGCAGCAGCCTGCTGAGAAGCCATGAGGAATGTCCCCAGAAATGTTATTTCACATTGTGCTGCTTTTGCTGACACAGAATTAATTTATCCTGCTCACTTAATACAGTGCATTGCTCAGGGTTGTTGGGTCTCTATTGTCAGTGAGTTAATACATTTACTTTTTCACCAGCAGCTCTAAATAGAGGTTTTTATGGACAGCTTTTGTTACTGGCGTATTACTTTTACGTATCTCTTACTCCTTGTCTGATGTCTCGAGAAAACAACTTCAACTGTTACTTCTGAAGAACAGAAAAGCAGGCAGAATTGGTTTGAGAATGATGGTTTAGCTCTTCCACGCTGTGCTTTGGCAGCAGTGGGCTCGGGAGCTGCAGCAGTGTTTAGGGCTGGATGGGAACTGTGTGCTACTTCCAGTCTGATGTTTCCTGGTCAAAGATTTAAATCTCAGGTGCTAGCACTGACCTACGACACTTTTTGGCATGCTGCCATGTGAAAGGATTAATCATCTTAAGGATTTTTAAAAGTAATATTTCAAACATCAGTGTCTGATATCCTATGGTTTTGAAACGTTTTGTAATCACTTGATTTTACTTTTTTATACTGGATTACCAATAGCTTTGCTTTGCTGGGTGGATAAAATTTTTTTTATACATTGAGCTGTAATCATATTTTATTCACGGACTTTTGCCTATATATTTCTTTAGAGATGATAAAATTCTGGCCAGTTTCATGTTACTTCGTAGAAGTATTTAATCTTGGCTAAGCTATGGCCGGATCAAATAGCAAAACATTTAGAATTCAGAATTAAAACACAAAATAATAGTGATGTAGAGATGTAGTAATATTTTTCATCATGCTGTTGAAGCCAGAGACTTAATCTATCTTAATCTGATATGCCTGAAAAGTGGTAGTGAATAAAAATTTCTAGCATAAAAATGGGTAAACACAAGAAAAGAGAAAAGCTTTTTTCTCCAGTAGGATTTACTGTTTGATTTATCTGTCTTTTGTGATTTCTCCCCATTTGCCTAGTTTTACTCATTTCACACAGTACGTGTCGATAAAAGAAATCCTAGAATGGGAATTTCCTGATAATTTGAGGCAACTACCTGACTTTTAACTGAGCTAATCACAGACTGCTAGAGCTGATTCCTCCAAACTGCTTAAGGAAAGAACCTAATTTAAGATCATCCAGATTTGTAGAGTCAACAGGACAACGTAAACAAGAGCTACAGTGCTGGCATGAGGTCTTTAGTGTTTCCTTGAAATAAACGGAATGAGAGAGGTGTTTGTGAACCTCCAGATCAACCGAGCCTCACGATTTTCCATGTCACCAACCAACAGATGCTACCACCAAAACTGCTGAATTTCCCTGAAAAAAATCAAGTCCTAGCTTTTTCTTTACCTCCTGCAGCAATCTGAAAGTAGATTCCCAGTGATTTTTGACAACTGTGTGAGGAATTGTCAAGCCTACTTTCTACTTCTAGCGTTTATATCTTGCAGATTTTTCAACTATTACTGGTGAATTGGGTCCTAGACTCGTAGTTGCTGAAAAAATTGTGTTGAGCAGAAATCTGATCTGTCTGGGCTTTTCACTATAAATGTCTGCACTGGATTTGGCTGTTCTTTTGAGAGCTAGGATTTTCAGTTAAATATGTAAGTGAAGTCAAAGCAAGAATTAATATATTTTGGCACTGAAACATCTGTAGCACTTTCTGTTTGATTCTTTGATGTCAGCTCTCATCACCACTCAGCTTTGCAAGCACTAGCACTTGCTAACAGACAACACAGTCTGGGGACTCTGGCTATGCTGGTACAAGTTTACTTTGTTGATAACATTTTGCAGCCATATATATGCCTCGGAAAATTTCAGGGTTTTTATCTGTGTTTTGGCTGGGAAGTCGCTGCTCTGAAACATCTGTGACACTATGCCTGGGTGGTTTTGCATATGATTACAAATGGAATTTAATGTAGAGCCCTTCTGCAGGCTTGTCAGATGCTTTTAAGGTAGGATTCATTTCCCCTAACTTTAAATGTCTGCCTTACTATCATATGAAATTTGTCTGACAAGCTACTTTTTCTCTCTTGATTAGCTCAGACAGATTTGTTATCTGTCTCTTTAGTATTTTTTTATTTTGCTTTTAAGACAGGGATGAGCGGGGCATATCTCTGCATTGTTTGTTCAAAAACTTTTTCAGTGTTATAGTTTTGGTTTTTAATAATACCAAACTGTAGTTTTTTGAAGGTCAATCTGTGATTAAGACTTTCCTGTGGGGAGTGCAAAGTGGATAAATCCTTGGAAGCTAGAGAAAGGAGCTTTCAGTTATATTCATTTGTTCTAGTGCTTTTGCTTTTAAGATCAGTCCTTGTATCCGAGAACACAGTTAATGCTGCTCCTTCTTTATTAGAATTTCTGACCTTTCTGAAATGGAGACAACAGGGGTCTGACATAAACTCACCTCAACGTACTCAGGCTCTAGTGAAGAAAATGATACTTGATTTCCTAATATTTTTATTTCCACCTAAGAATGGTTCCTTTCTGTCGGTGGTGTTTGGTTTGTCTCTTTTGGTTTCGTTATGTTGTGGGTTTTTTCTCCTGTCATCTTTAGCAGCAGGTTGATGGTTGCTGCGTAGGTGGTTCAGAGCACCTGTTCCAGTTCTCTGTTTCCAATATGGTGTTTTTTGCAGTTTTTCTCTTTTTAGCTAATCCAAAAAGTTTTTTAACGTGTCTATGTATTTCATGATGTCTGGAACAATGACTGGGATGACGAACATAAGTTTGCCATCTCAACAAATAAAAGAGAAAGCAAAGTAAAGAATTATCAAATGTGGCTTTCTTAGGGTGTAGCTTGAAAAGCATCTATGTTGGCAGCGGTGCCAGCTCAAACATCTGCTCGTTCATCCAGTGGTGTATTCCACCTCGTTTGTCTAGTTAAAAATAGCTGGTAACAAAAAGGAGTGAAGTTAACACAGAGCAGTTTCTGACCCAGTTCACCACGCAGCCGTGTGAGCACCAGGAGCAGGATGCACGAGGGTACCGCTCCAAGTTGGGACCAGTGCTCCTGCCAGAAGAGATTCTCCTCAAACTCTGTCTCAAAAAAGTAAAGCAACGTGTTACATGAGCCCAATTCAGGAAAAAGAAGTACTTGCCTTGCGTTTGGCCAAAGCATTTCTCTTTTAAAATAAACGTAGTGAGGCAGATTCAGCATCCAAGTGTTGTCAGCTGAGTCATACTGGGATGTGGAAGCATATCATCAAATAAACGGGAGGTGTGGATGTGCTGGATTCATTCTTCAGCCATGATACTTCAAAAATGACTGGAGGCTGTTGTTGTGTCTTTATCCAGAAGAAAATTAATGAGGCCGAGGAAAGATTTTAATTTTTTATTAGCACAGGGAGCTAATAAAGACACTTCTGTGTCTCATAACTTTTATGGGAAATTCATCAGTAATAGCGTCAGTGACATGTCTCGAGGTTGTGACTGTTGTGAAATGTGACAGCAAGGAGCGTGCTCTTGTGTCTGAAAATGTGATGTGCTCTCTGGGTGACACTTCTTCCAGAATCATCTATAAGGTCAGGTTTAGCTCCAGCAAGCTTCTTGAAAACGCTGTTTATTGCTTCCATGATAATACCACAGCTCAACAACACCTGTCAGTTTGTGAGGAAAAATTTAGAATTTCTTCACTTCCTATTATTCAGTCACAGGTAATGGAGGCAGAACTATATTAAGCCATTTACTTCATATGTGTGAATGTCAATTTAAGGGTGATGGCATATCATTAAATCAAATTTTACCAGTGCAGCAGTTTGTTCATGTTATTAATATTGCTTGAAACATCCCCTTACAATAACTTCTCACATGCTCTGAACTCTTCAAACATGAATAATTTCAGAACAGGTTTTGTCTTGATAAAGTAGTTATCTTGGAAAAATGCTGCCAGAAAGAGCTTGAGGCTATAGACGTGGAGGTTATGCGAAAATCCGTTGCTTTGGCCATGCTAAAAAAAAAAAAGTGGTAGTGTTGATGATGATGTAGTAGTGCCTTTGGTTTTTCATATGGGATAAAATCTGGGAGGATGGTTTGTGTCTCAGACACACGCTCTTGGTGAAGGGGCTGTGACATTTACTCTTAATCATAGAGGAGGACACTTTGGAGAGGACAAAAAAAAAGGGTATTCATACACTTAAGAACTTGCAGCAAAATTTTAAATTTTTTGAGGATTTTGTCCCTCTTACAAAAGACACTTGTGGCTGAGGAGATCCCTTGTTGCAAGTGAAGCTCTGACCTCTGGGCAGAGAAGAGGAACTGAGGCTGGAAGCTTCCATCTCCCTCCAGCTTGTGCTTTCCTAGCACTGCTTCCCTGCTTGTACGGAGAGACAAAGCTGCCTAATTCGTGTAGAAAATACAAGCATAGGGACAGTGTGGAATAATAAAAAAATGTGACATCTGGAAATGGAAGCTGGCAGTAAATGAAGGGAGTTGAAGATATACAGGATTTTGCTGGGGGAAAAAACCTGAGAGTTTTGTGATAAGAATTGGGAGGATGAGAGGATGCTTGTAACTGATGAGAGGTTGACTGGTGTGTGTGGGGGCAACTGAGGGATGAGGATGGGAGAGTCTGAGGAGAAGGGAGCCCTGGGACTGAAAAGCCAAGAGCAGGAGAACTGGCCAAGAGCCCAGCGGTGCTGGCTGGATGCTGGTGCTCGAGCATGTCTGCAGGGCAGCCCTGGAGCCTGGCTCTGCCAGGGCAGGGAACAGGAGCCAGAGAAGTAGCCCGTGGACCTGCACGGAGGCAAGTGGAAGAGTTTATATCCAGTAAAGTTCAATCTACTTCGAAGCCTGGAATGGAAGTCAACTTTTCTGGTGTCAGAGTCTGGGAAATGTTCATTCCAAGTGCTCATTCTGCTCTAGTTCCTGTTCATGCAGATGATGGATCTGTAAATCCGAGTAGCAGAAGTCTGCCTGTATTTGCATCTGAAACATCCATCTGTATCCATGTGAACATTAGAGTGACGCAGGAGAAACTCATCCGGGAAGCAACATTTAAACACATTATACTTGCACAGTCAAGCATTTAAAGGTCAGATAATGCCAGAATTGAGGGATTTTATTTTTTTTTTTACATAATGTTAATTCTTTCCTTTTTGTGTGTTAGTGCAGTCATGCTGTGACTTGTGATTTTTCATGTAGTTTCTATAGGAAATTTTGTAATGTATTGTATTGCTATAGATCAGGTTTGTAACAATTAGGCTTAAAGATGCAAAATACTGCATGATACGCTCTAGTTTTTAGATAGACTCTAAACTTTAGGAAAGTTTAGTCTGAAATGCTCCAAGTTTGGTGTTTTAAAGTGGTTTGAAACTCATTCCCTTTGTCTCTTTCTGAATTGTGGGGATATGAAGATCCTTTTCTCCAGGGGCTCTAAACAGTTTCTTTTTTTTCCCCCCACATGAAAGGATTTCAGTACAAATAGTCGATATTTGAGAGTCAGCTTAGTGTGAGCATGGTCCTGAGGATTGTGCCTTTCCTTTATTTGGACTGAATAATTCTTAAAAAGCTTTTAACATCATTGACAAAAAATACCCACCTGATGATTTTTATTGTTATGAGTTATGTAAGAATTGGAAAAGGCCCACTGTGCCTAAGCCCAACGTAATAAACCAAAGGGGTTTTTGATCAAGAACACCCATGAATTGATGTGTGTATTCAATAAAATCACACTTGGGAAAAGGCATGCATCTCCACCTACTTCTCTGTGAGCCAACCAGGCAATTTCTTCCAGATGTTTCTAGCCAGCTGCTAAATATTACTTTCTATAGAAAACAACACTTGTCTTTTTTAAAAAAACAAAAAAACAAACCCCAACTTTTTTTGCTTTCTGTAACAACTACTACTTGATCTGAGCCTGTAGATGCTGTTAAGCACTGGATATATTTAAGCAGATCTGCATATGTAAACTGTGACAGGAGCAGAAGTTTGTGCTGCCTTCCCTGATTAGATAATCTCCAGCACAGAAAACCAGTTTCCTTTTTTTCAGCAAATAGCTAATTTTCTGGACTTGCAAGCTGCACTGCCTAGGAAGAGAAGCCACTGGTGGAATCAGGTGAGGTGTCTCAGGTGCAGTCCTGTTTATTGGGAAGGTCATGTGTGAGGTCACTTGGAAAAACCAGCAAGAATCAAACAATATGTTTCTTTCATGGTTTCAAACCTACTTCAGCAGTCTTCCTCTCTATGCTTTTTCTCCAAGTGCGCAGCTTCTGGTTGTCTTTTACCTTTTCTGCTCCCTCCTTTGCAATGTTTCTGGCCTTTTTTTTTTTTATCCTGGTCACCCAGGGGTAGTTTCAGTACAGTTTCCTTTTGAATTATTAGGTGGCCCTGGTGGCTCACAACTGGGCTCAGGCTGCTGAGACACGTGTGCTGGTGCAGGCATGTTCCTGTTGTGCACTGCAGTTGTGTTATACAAGAAATGTGCCTGCACAAACCATTTGCATTTACCTCCTCTGAAGGACATGGCAGCTGTAGTGGATTTCCTCCAACACCTAACACACCAACGTTAGAAAGTTGAGTTTGTCCCCATTTTGCGTTGATTTATTGATTTTTCACAAATGACTGTTCTGCAACAACAGATATGACTGTTGTGTAGCTTTTGTTATTCAAATGAGGTACATTAATAGGAATATTAATTCACTGTTGGCAGACCAAAGTGTATTCCTTCTGAACAAACTGAGATCGTTCCATTGACTTTCAGATTTTGTCCTTTAGACCCCGATTCTGGACGCTTGTATCAATACTTCATACCTGCTGTTGCATATAAGCCTTTGTGCAGTTGTAGTTTTGGTATTCTGCTGTGTGATTTTTATTTTAAAATGGATTTTAACTGGGAAAAATGTTAAATACTTTCTCAGATCCTTAATCAAAGTGGGTTTGAGTTCTTTGCCAAGCTGGCTGTAAGCGGACGCCAACACTTAGTGCTAAACTGCAGAAGTCAGGAGGGGTAAATGTGTTTCCACCGAGCTGTTTTCCTTCTTTTTCGTCCTGGACCCTAAAAGCAGAATGAGCAACGTTGCGTTTTCGTAACGGAGGGTGTCGTTTTGTGTACCCTCTGCTGCCAGAAGGGTCACCTCGTGAGAGCAGTCATCTTTGTGACAAGCTGAACTGGCAAGGACCTTCCCTGCCTGCCCTCCCCACCACCCCTCCGTTCCACAGCCAGGGTTCTGCTGTTCCAGCCAGCTGCTGTGCGTTTTCCTCTGGGAATAATGATGTAGTATGAACAAAACTTATCATTTGGTCAGGAATTTTTAGGATAGGCTACAAAACCAGCGTAATTTACAATAAGAAACAAAAATCCATTAAAGTACGTGAAAAAAAGGGAAGCAAATAAATGTCACTTATGCAGAGATTTATTAAAAATTGGAAATGACGGACTTTCTAATTTAGAAAATACTTTGCTTTTGTGATGGGTCTCACTTGACAAACTTATCGTCACCCCTGCGAGAGCTGCTCTCTGCATAATTTGGCTTCCTGCAGAGAGGGCAACAACCTGTGCTTTCCCTTCCTTTAATTTTATAGTAATTTTTTTCAGTATCTGTCAGGGACAGATCTTTACGTAACATGACAACTATGTTTGTGCTTTCAAAGTAGAACAAACCTGATGTTTGTTGACATCAATGGAAAGATTTGTTTAATCTCAGTGGGCCTTATTGCCCACAATATGTAAAACCTCTTTTGTAACGTTGGCATTAAGTATTAAATCTGATTTTTTTAGCTAGCTCTACAGAGATTTTTTTTTATAACATATTGGTTTACTTTCTTGTTTTAATGATCCCTTTTTTCCTTAATTGAGCAGTTCAGAAAATAAACAGTTTAAAGCTAATTGACTTTTATTTCCCTTTTCCTGTCTCCTTTCTTTTTCATTTTTTCCTTGATTTAGGCAATTTACTACATGCCTTAGTTGCAAAACCGTAGTTCGCAGTCAACATATCAGAGAGGGTTGTTTTTCCTCTTCTCTCTGAACACAGAGATAAAGTTTTCCTAGTCCTTGTGCACAGAACAAGCTCTTTCACTTAAAAAAGGATAGAGATGATTTAGCAGATTTCTCATCGTGCGCGGATGTTAAGTCTCAGCTTTAAAATCAAGCACACGTGTTTAAATCCTTTTTCTTGAATTAATTTATTGCCCTATGAAGGACATATCAGTTAGTTACAAACTGTACCCGAAAAAAGTAAGAATGTGCAGAAACAGAACTGCAAGCCTCTGTGTTTCTTGCCTGACTCTGACCCGGTGTAACTTGGGAATAGTACTTTAATTTTATTTACTTACGTATAAAACAGCGTTAATGCCCCTTACTACTTTGTAGTTCTGAATCTTAACTAATTTAAGCCTTATCTGTAAACAGAAATTATGTTGGGAAAATTGCATCAGGAGCACTAATGAAGCCTAAGTGGCTTGAGGAAATAAATATTCCATTTGGCTTTGGCGAGTCAAAACGATCTCATTCTGTACTCTCTCTAATTACATCCTTGGTATTTTCATGCTAAAACCAGTTATAGCCATGACAGTACAGAATGCAACTACTGATGGCTAAATTCTTGTGTTGTAACACCTCAGACTTATCAAACACAAAGTTTTACACTGCAAGAAAAGGAACAATGGAATTCAATACCTAGTGCCCAGGTAGGCAGAAAAGCAGAGAGCGATGGAAAAATATTTCTTTTTGTGTGTATATTAGATACTGTCATGCTATGAGACAGCTTGGTCCTTTAATGATATATTTCTGCATTCTGTTGTCAACTGCCACACTGTTTGCACCACTAAGTAAACGCCTTCTAAAGGTGCCCTGGGGAGCTATTACAGAGCAGTGTGAATAATACAAATTTCATATTTTGCTCTTCTGTCACACATTCTCTCTGGCACAAAGACACATTTAATGCATCTGGCTACACAGTTTTCGTAGTATGTCACATTAATTTGGTGTTTTCTAAATCCTTCTGAATACTACAGATGCTTATTTGTGGTCACCGATGCTGAATTTTTACATTAATTTGCTTCATTTTTGTTCAAAATAATTTCCCTTCCACTATCAGTTTTGGTGACTTTCTGATGAGTTTTAGGCAAATATTCACTAAAAGAAAATCTGGAAGACAGGTTTTGGAATTTGCTCTGAAACTACTTCTAAGAATTATTCTTGAGCAAGCAGGGAACAGAAATGTGTAACAGCTCTGAATTTCAAATGTTAAATAATAAGTGCAGAACTTGCAGTGACCAGTCTTCAACCAATCCAAACTGAAGTATACTTACATAAAATTGTTCAAAATAATTTAAAACCACGAACAGATGCATTAAAAATAGTCTCATGTTTGCAGACCATTCCAGAACAGAGAAAAGGCTTAGGTATTAGTTAAGAACAGACTGCTGATTTGAGTTTAAAACAAAACAAAAAAAACCAACCCAGAACCAAAATACTTCATGCTTATGAATAACAACATAAAATATGACATTTTATATCACTAATTTAATTTTGTATGAGATATATGTATAAGTGACGTCAAGCCGTGCATGTTAATTCGATAAATGATATATGAACAGAATAACATAATTTAGGACTATTGGTATGCAGAGAAAATAATTGAATAATTTTGAAAGATAAGTTAATTGAAGGAAACTGCTATATATCCCCTTGTATTTATGGAACAGAAGGCAAGTACATTGTTTTGTTTCATTCAGTTCTTGTGTCATCGCAGTCCTTGTGTCTCAACTGAATTATGTTGGCTTAATCGAGTCTTAATGTGGTAAATCTCAGCATGCCAAATACAAGCATGCCAGACCTCTTTCTCAGATGTTTTCTCTAACCTTAGAATAGAAAAACATGGGCAATATTAACTATTTTTGTCTAGACGACAGTTTTAAATTTCACGTTTTCTGACTTCAGTTTCCACAAGCTCTCACTTCTTCAGCAAATGGTTTGTTATTCTGATCAAGCCTTCCTATGACTTTTAGAAATCCATCTCCAGATGCTAACTAATCCCAGCCTTCGGTCAGGCTGGGGTATCACATGTTAGCAGTGTGTTTAGCTAATATTTTCTATTGCAATGAAATAGACCAATTCTATTAGATCTAATTAAATCACCTAATACTATCTAAGAAAGTATGTGTTTAAGTAGAGTAATAGATAGTAATGTAGTTTTCTAACATGTGTTCAGTGAACTTCCTTCATCCTCTTGTTTAACTCATTTAGCATTCTTGTACCGATTTAGAGGAATATATTTCTGTTCATCATTGCCAAACTATCATCTGGTTACTTAAAAGGACCTTTGTGGTTCAAAAAATGTGAAAATACAAATATCTCTTTAAAAAGATACTAATGTACATGATAGAATTATCTGTTTGCTTACATGAATAATCTAGGAAATGAAGACAATAACTTTTGCTGTATTTCTGTATGTGGCACCTGTGAACACTTTTAAACGGACGAATGAGAACAATATTGATCATATGCCTATTGCTTTCATTTTCTTTATAAATGTTGTATTTTCTTAGTGCTTGTTTACACATTTTCTGCTTAATTTAACCATACTGATAACTTTGTGTGTATTTAATAGAAGACTGCATATGGAAATTATGATATTGCAAAGCTCTGTCTTCCTTAAATGACCAAGTTGGTTATTTCTGCAGCTTCTGGATATCTGTTCTTCTTATGGATCTTGAGTTTACTTGTTTCATTGTAAGTCAAATAACTCAGAATCATAGTGTTCTACTTACTCTAGTTAGTAGATGAAATTATTGAAGCTGAATTTTTGTAGGTCTCCAGAAAATCATATGCGTATCAGGTTTTCATTGAATCTAGTACAATTCCAGACAGAGTCCTTGAGGGAACTGTGCATAACCTTGCATGTCTTCCAGTAGTAAGGAGTCTTGTGTCCAATTAGTTGTTCTAGCTGGCAACTTCTGTGGTTCTGAATCAGATTCGGAGGAATAAAAAAAATATTTCAACTTATGTTGTTACTCAGCCTCTTCTCTGGTTTGAGAAATAGAATATTGTGGCAACTACCAGAGCTGTTATCTCATCAAGTTTCAGGGCAAAATGCAATAATTCTTTCTGCATGGGTAAAATTGTATTGTTAATTGAAGGTTTTGTAACAAAACCATTCATATGTTATTAAGTTTCAGAAAGTTGGATAGTTGGATTTGAAAAAAAGTTTAGAAATTGGCACTGGGTCTAGCAGAGTTAGTGTAGGTGGTTACTGAGCCTGAAAAACACTCTTCTTCAGTGATAGCCTCATCTCCTGACTCTGAGGAATATCAGGAAGAATATGCTCCTAAGCATAAGCTAAACTTATATTTAGGTCTTCATGACATCATAAGAAAAAGGTTTTCTATAATGTCCCTCTCTGTGCTTCTTTGTCCTTCCTCCTGTCTCCCTAGGAAGTACCATGAGGTTTTAAAATTAGTATTAAAATGTTTAAGAATATTGCAGAAAACATCAGTAATATAAACTTTTCTCTTCAGTAGAATGCACTATACTATGTAAATTAAATTATGATTTTTTGCACATTCTCTGTATCGCATCCAAACCAGGAAGTGTACTTGTATTCCCAAGAAATTTGTATATTTGTGAATTACAATATGATTGTTTTCTGAATATTGGCTTTTTTTAAATAGGCCTCGATGATTGCCTCCAACAATACATAAAAAATTTTGAAAGAGAGAAGATCAATGGCGAACAGCTGCTGCACATCACTCACCAAGAGCTTGAGGAACTGGGAGTCACTCGCATCGGCCACCAAGAACTGATACTGGAAGCAGTTGATCTGCTGTGTGCGCTGGTAAGTGATTTCTTGTATCACTCATCTTAATAATCTGGGTTAAAATAAAGCAGTCTGCATTCTGCAGCTAGATTGCACAGACACAGAGGCTTTGCCTCCTTAGAGGACAGACATGTAGAGGCATCTTTCAGCTGTAAAGAAACTATATGTATCTGGTTTATGGTCAGGTGTGATGGTCTTTTATTGCTCTTCTTCTAACTTTCTTGCTCTTGCTTTCAAATACTGTTGACTGTCACTACTGGCATCCATATGGTTCTGTAATTATATGCCATATGCCCTCATATTTCACTGACATTTGCCACACTATGCTAAACCAAGTAGACCTGAGTGTTTTAACCATGCCAGCATTCAAAAGGATGGTACTAAGAAGCCAGAAGGTAATGCTAATTAGACTGGAAGATTGCTTAAAATGAGCTTTAAGACAAGACTGGAATGGTAAAATTGACTTTAGATAAAGTACAGACACGTGTGTCAATTTAAAGGGTTTTTTTTTTTAGCAACCTGCAAACATCCAAGTTTGGAAGAACACTGTTTTTTCATGTAACAGGTTATTAATTCAGTCAACCTCTTAACAAAGTATTTGAGATCAGAAAATTCTTTCTTTGTTATTTAATTCCTACCAGCTAATAAAATGCAATGTGTTAAATTAATTCTAAAGAAAAAAAATAACTTAGTTGAACAGGTGGAAGGATATTGAAAATACAAAAAAAAAATACATAGGTAAATTACATATGACAGCCCCATTATTTTACTTCTTTATCAGGAGTTCTGCTTTTGCACGAACTAGTTTATCCTGTGGGATTTTGATAAGATAAATTGTCTCCAACAGGGAAACTGGCACTTAGTAATAAAA
Source organism: Tauraco erythrolophus (assembly GCF_009769465.1). Classification (NCBI taxonomy): domain Eukaryota; kingdom Metazoa; phylum Chordata; class Aves; order Musophagiformes; family Musophagidae; genus Tauraco; species Tauraco erythrolophus. The sequence continues at coordinate 2,681,824 of NC_141477.1, forward strand.
CAGAAAGCAAGCAGGAAAAATGCACTTGATCTAAGCAAAAAAGCAGTACAAAGTACCTTTTATTATGCATATGCTTCTTGTAAATACCTTTAATTACAAAATACACTTAATGCAGCTTGAGATCTACTGTTGCAAACTACATAACACATATGTGACATCAGAGAAATGCTTTTGGCCTTTTTGCAGCCGTATTTGTAAACTGTGCATGCTGTGTAACCCAGCAAACTTCTGTGTTTTGGAAACAAAGTCAACCTCAAGAGTTTTTATTCCAACACTTTGTTTTCCACGTAAAAGGAACCCAAACACCCTACGATGTTATGGTAGCTGAAGAACAATGCAGTATTAAGCCCTGAAACAAGTCAGAAATAGCAGACCCAGGAAATTTCCTCTGGAAAAAGAACACCCTTCGGTCAAGTGTGCCCATTAGGAGGACCCTTGCTGATTTTTTTTATTATTATTTTTTTCTTTTTTAAACAAAGAAGCTGCAACTCTTAAACGCCGGCCCTGCTGCTGGTCAGTGGTGCAGCTCTTCTCTTACTGTGCCGTCTCATGACCTCATTTTTTCTTTTAAAGCAGGAAAATGCTTTTCCAGTATCATTTATTTAGCCTCCTGCCTCTAAGCCCTTACCATTCCTTTCTCACCCTGTCTCTAAAATGCCTGCTATTTATTTTTTTTTTTCCCCCCACTTCTAAGTTTTTATCTTCCTGTCCGTTCCGTGCGCGGTCTGCTGCCTGCAGCTCTGCCCTTGGGGGTATTCCCTTGCTTCTGACATTTCTGCCTTGCTGCTGTGCACAACACATTCTTCAATTCTTGCAGCTTCTTACTGAGCAAGGATCACGAATGAAACCTTTAAGACCAAGCATAACATCTATTTTTAGTCTGTAGTAGTTTATAAGAACTTTATGTAACCAAAAAGCATCATTAAGAATTTCTCCTAATTCTTTTAAATAACGACCAGAAGTGAATGGCAGGAGATCTGATGCTGCCTTTGTTAACACCTGAAATACACTTCTAAAATATCATAATTTTATTCTTATTCTGTGTTAAATTTTGAAACATTAGTAGATTATTGCAATCTGACTGCTGTTTAAGCGATCAGTGAAAATTTTGAATCGGAGTTCATCACTGTAATGGATTTTTAGATTAGCTAGTCTAAAAAAACAGGGGGAAGACTTTACTTAAAAATAATTAAAACAAACAAACACCACAAAACAGGAGGTATATGTGTTTTGCTTATGATACTAAACAGGAACTAACATGTAAGAAATTATTTGAATCAGAATGTCTTAAGGAGTGTGTCATTTTACCCCTGATTTCCTGACTGACGTTATAAGCAAATTTAATATAGTTTATGGGCAGCTAGAACACAGCCCCAGTCAGTTAATACATTGTGTATGTGTGTGCCCCTATGGAGTGCGTGTATAGAGTACAAAGTAAGTAGATTTGTAGATTCATATATACGTATACTTAAAAAAGCTTATTTTCCAAGCTTGTTATGAAAAAAGTTGAGGGGAAACAACAATTTGAACAATCTGGTCTACAATTCCACATGTGGAGGGATGGAAGAAGCAGGAGCATCACTTTATTCTCTCCCTCTCTCCCTCCATTTGCCCCATTCAGCATGGCTTGTGTTCCCAGTCCCATGCTGGCAGAGCCTCCACGATGCTGTGCACACCGTGTTTTCTTCCTATCTGGATCAGGGAGAGCTGCATTCCTGTTGATATCAATACATGTCAGCACTACTTTGTACTCTTCATATCATCCACTCACTGGGCCATGTCAATGAACATTCATTTTTTTTCCGTACATGGATTACTCAATTGATTCCTGTTTGGCGATTGGCCGTGTCCAAGTTACATGACCCATTTCTTCCAGGCAGCATTAGCAGGATGTTCCACTCCCTCTTAGCCAGACGGGTTGTGTAATGCTTTAAACAGAAGCATCTCCAATGTTCTGGAGAAATCTCTCAGGTAAGCTTAGGCTCAGTGATGCATCAGGAATTCAACTGCACGTTGGGCTTGAGTTTAGCTGCGGAACAGCTACGTTGCTTCAGGAAAGCAAGAGAAATTTGACTGTCCTAGCTCAAGCTCTTGGAACACACTGCAAGTACGTGTCGTGATGCCATATTTTCCATATGTGCTCCCTAAGGGCCTGGCCATTAGCCCACTGGCTTTTGGGGGGGTGGGGAGTAGTTGTTTGATGGGAATACACGTCAAACTCTGCTTCTGTCACAGTGATGCAAACCATTGCACAGCATGTATGTAACTAAATGCTGACCCATAATGAGGGATCAAAGTGCAAGAGAAGGCAGAAAATAAAGGAGGCACCTCTAGTTTTTTTCTTCCCTGTCCTAAACTACCTATTAACTAGACTCTCAAACTCAAATTATTAAAGACAGAGAAGGTTTACTGTTATGCATTTGCCTTCGATATGATTTTTACATCTGCTTTTCACAAATAAACATAAAAAAACCAAAACAATATTATATCTTGGTTAATTGATTCAAACCATCATATTATTTCTGAATAAAATCAGAAGACATGTTACTAATATGTACAATCCCAGATCACAATTTTTCTTTTGAAAGAAAGGTGAATTCAAAGATTTCTTTAACTAGGCATTACGTATGAGAATCCTATCTAGAAAAGATTCTACACTGGAAGATGATGACCTGCAGTAGGAAAGAAGATGTAAGAAATGTAAACAGGGAAAAATAAAAATATTTGGTATGTCCATGCATAACAGAAGTGGCAATATGGTAATATAGAAGTATACACATTTTACTTTAAAAATGACATCATTTCAAATGTTAGAATAAGCTGCTTTTTGAAAGGGTGAAAGTGAAGTGTAAAAGGTGAGGGTATCTCCCACTGTAGGAGAGAAAGTACTGGCACTTTCTTGGGATTGCTCAGGGTTGGATTGATGTGCAATGAAAGGAAAAGTCATAGGTGAGCAATACTTTCAGCTTCGATTCTTTGACAGTTCTAGAAAGACATTTTTGAGTAGTGTTTTAATTATGAAGAATATCGGGAATGATGGCTCGGGGAGGGGAAATCCTGTCTGAAACATCAAATTTCTTTCTTAGTAGTGTGGTCAGAAGCTGCTCTGCAATTATTTATTTGAAGTGACCTAAATAACATCACTGGACTAAATAGTGCAGGCCATTTAGGATTCCGACTGTAATTTTATTAAAGCCAAAATGCTAATCTGGATACGTATTGGAGGACTAGCTGCACAAAGGCATTGGCTGACTCTGAAGAAGTAGTAGGGCCTGGGGAAAATAATTCTTTGATAGGCAGTAAAATATATTGGAAAGAGGAAAAAGGAGTACTTTTGAGGTCAACATGGGTTGCTGTTCAAATCTATGCAAGTAAATTTAATTTAATTAGGACAGTATTGGAGTCAGTATGTTGTCAAAGCCCACGTAAATTAAAATATAAACAGTATAGTGGGAAGAAAGACCTTGATAATGAATGGAAGGAAAATTAATGTAAAATGAAAAGCATGCTCAAATATAGATTGTATCTAAAGTAATTAAAAGTACTGTTAATTCATGGGCATTCAGCTAGTGAAATTAGGCACTGTGCTGGGATAGCATTCAAGGAGAAATAAAGATTAGAATATTTCCCTCTGCTGTTCCTGCAAGATCTAGCAACCCAGGCATGATAGTTTTTCTGCTGGAAGGCAAAATAGTCACCTGTGGGTCAACATGTTTATAACAACCGGCAGGAATTTAATTTGCTTGTATATTTACTACTTTTTAAAAACAATGTATGGGACATAGCTGCCAAACACATATACTTTGGTATTTTTCTAACATTTTTCTGACATATTTCTTTATTAGACATCTCTTCAACAAAATTACAACAGTGACAACATTTTGTTGGTCAGATGGAAAGCAGTTTGCAATAGTTGGTTTTGAAGTATGCCATGCTGAAGATGAAGCAGCCAGTCTTTCATAGCTGTCTCTGTATCTACTGATAAGATTTTTTTCTCCTGAATTAGAATTATTCAAATTTTGCTTAAATTAATATTACTTTTTTAATGCTGTATCTGCAATGATCTCTCTTGTGATCCTTTTTGTCTTTCATTCTACTGATACATTTTTTGATTTAACAATACTGTGAGTGTACTGGGAAGTATTTTTTTGACTTTACCTAAGAGATTAATTTTTAACAAGTCATTTGATATGTCAGATACTTATTTTCTCCTCATATTTCAAAGGTTATTCAAAATGCAATTATTTTAGATGGAAATCTTTATTTTATTTAGATATCGATACTTAAATAGATGGAAATAAATCCTCTTTCTTTGGAACGGAATGCCATCTCTCTTACTAAGAGATGAAGAGATATTCCATCTCCTCAGTACAATGAGGAACCTGATACATACATTATTTTTGTCTATATGAACATTTATGGATCCAGAGACCTTTATTAATCTTAACTGGAAAAGAAGTTCAACTTTTGGCAGTCCAGTGCTATCTATTATGCTGTGCCAAACCATTGAATTAATAGTATTGAATGAGCCAGTTAATTAGTCCACTTATTAGAAAGGATTTATCATCTTTTGCTTAACCTAATTAGCTGCTTCATTCTTTTTTAGCCTTTAAAATTGTGTGTTTTGGAAAAATAAAGTATTTTAAGGATTCTGTGTTGGTTTCCAAAGCTTGTGATTTTCTTCTGAAAATGCTTCTGGTTAGGATCCTTATTCTTACTGGTACTTAATCCACTGCAGGCTAGGCTGCTACAGGAACCTATGGCATGCTTCTGAAAAACAAATATACTGATTTCCATGTATAAATTAATAAAATAATCTTTTATAATAATCCACTACTATGTTTTATGTCTGACTTTATGTCTGTATAAACTCAGTGGTATTCTGTCAATGAAGGTTTCATTCCTTTTCACGTTATGAGTTACTGCCAGTCACTGGTAGAGAAGAGCACACCACAATATCTGCAGTTAAATTGTGTTGCTAATTATTAGTCCAATGCAGTAGCAGAAATTTATGCAAATGGATAGGTAGGCTAATGATCCGGTGCTGGAAAACCACATATCTGATGCTGTAGACCAGGGCAGGAGGGAAAATACTGGCTGAAATTCAATCCAAATAGTGTTGGTGGACGTTATAATTTGTACATACCTCTACCTCGGGTTTAGGGGATGTTAATGGTACATTCATTTCTGACATCATTTAGATTTCTTTTGAGGTTTAGATCTGGAAGGCAACATTTTTGTTTGTAATTTCAGCCCTTCTGGATGTTTGGTTTCTTGAAGGCTGATGATAGCAGTCTCAATTACTACCAGGGATAAAGGAAAGGACATTTTCCCTGCACGGTGATGAAAGAAAAACCCATATAGTAGCATTCTGTTTCACTTCATGGTTGTTTCTGTTGAAACCAGCTGCCGTAACATTGCATGTTACGGTGTGAAGTGGATGTTTATTGCTTCTTTTGCTTTGATTTCTTTGTGTTTCAGAAGGCATCCTTTCTTGCACAGTAGCCTAGTTTGCCAAAACCAGTAGACAGCAAAAAGTAGGTAAGGTAGCTTTTGGTTTTTTAACCTTGTTCCCCTCCTTCCTTGCTCCAATATTCTGAACTGCTCTGTGTAAGCTCTCTTGTGTCCCAAGCCGCAGACTAGCCAAGATTTGGATACTTGATTTGTCTGCAACAACGTGGAGATACCCTGTGGTCTCCTAAGGATACTTACCTAGCCTTTGTGGACTAATTAGAATTGACGTATCCAATTTATTTGTATGAATTATTGCTTTCCCTAGAATTTCATTGTGAAGTGTATGGAATAGCCTACTAGTGACACGTGAATAAATCATGCAGCAGAGGACTCCCATTTTCTTTTCTATCATCTTCTTTTCTACGCTTAAGGAATTAAAAAGAAAGATGTTTGTGATATTTGCCCTGTGTTGTTTCTTACCTCGTGATAAAACGTGTTACTAGATTTCTACATTGCTTTTGATCGCATTAGAGTGTATTTGATAAAAACTTGCCACAAAAAAAAATCTTGTGAGAGATTCTCATCAATGCTACCACAAACATTAATCTCTGAGATAAAATAGAGCTTTGCGTCTGTATTTTTTCATTTCTGCATGATATTTGTAGGGGACTTTGAGCTAGGAATGCATTTATGTTTTCACAGGGCCTTGAAGAAAGTGAGCATTTAATTTATTGCAAGACTATAAGTACAGGAATAAGAGCCAAATGTTGACCACCTGAAGGGATGAAGCTCTAAGTTGTAGTGTGGGAATTGGTGCAAGTCAGGTTAAACTTCTTAGACCGATATTTATTATGTTATAATTCTAATGGCAATGCTGTCATACAAACCCACACGTACCAAAGTGGTCAGCTGTCATAGCCTCTTCTCTTTAGGAGTCCCTGCTTTTATATCGAATGCCGTAGGCTACAAAATATGATGTCTTTAGTAAATGTGCCTTTCAGGTAGCAATATTAGGTTATGTGGTGCTCAACGCTAAGCAACGGTGTCTTTTATTTGTGTAAAAGGGGCCATTGATTTGGCATTTTTAGAAATTTGTAGCCAAAATGTCCAGATTCCTGTAAAGGTATATAGCAAAATTAATTTTATGAGAAGTGGCTTAGATAACTGAGTCTTGACAAGAGTGTGGGGGTGAATACTCTAGATTTTGAGAATTATGGAAACATTGCTGATTCTTGACAGCGCAGAAACACTGGCCAAACTTACAAATCTAGTCAGACATGCTGGTTTGAGATTTGGTTGTGGACTACTTTTGAGGTTTTGTTAATTTTTGGTAGATGCATTAAATTTTGGAACTGATAGAAACTTTTCTGTGGTTGAATATAGTGCAGCACTGACAGCAGGAATCCATCGTTCTTCTGCTTTTTTTGTCTGACATAAAACATAATTACTGGTGGTTGATGCAAATCCACATTAATTTACTATGCTCAGACATCCATGTGTGCACTGACTCATAAAAACAAGACTCATGTCAGTCATTTAGTCTTTATCCTTCTTGTTTGAATTTTTCATGTACATGAAGGGGAAAAATAGCAGTGGAAAAAAGAGTGCTATTTCAACAGTGGTAAGTTTTCAGTTTTATTTGCTGTTGTCTTGCAAGTTGTACATACTTATCAGACCTTTAGGGATATTTGCTCCACATTAAATAATTCTTACTGCTGCCTCCAAATCATTGTTACAATAAACATGTCTGGAAATCGTTGGCCTGTTCTCATCAAGGGATTTTGAAAAGTTAGTGCTCCATTCAGTAAAGCATAAAAATACAGATCTTGCAAAGTGTGCTGTGATCTCATAAAAATGCCACTAAACCACCATCCTTTCGTACAAGAGTTAAACTCAGTAATTTGAAGTTCTAACTTCTGGAGTGCTCAGTGGCATCTCTTCCATTCTGATCTTTTATTGCAAACACAGAAATAATACATCAAACAATATTATGAATATTTAAAATTAGTTTAATTTTTTTTTCTAAGGCTGTAGATTTTTTTTCGCTGGAAAGTATTACATTTTATTTATTACTTATGTGTCTCATTTGCAAAAGCTTCTTTCCCTTACAGAAAGCAATGGTAAATTTTTTATTTAAGATCCTGATTTGAAATCTGTACTAAATGATACAATACGTGTTATGGAGCACTGGCAGCAAGCAGTATACCATAAAGATTCTATGAAGGGAATGCACCAGTGTAAGTTAAGAATTATAACATATTCCCTATGATGGAAAAAACTAAAAAATTGCTTTTCTCATATGCGAGGAGCAATTTCTTTCATAAATTCCCACTAAGTTATTTTTCATACTGCTCTGTGTTACAGTATCACTTGCTATAAGCTGCCTGAATTCCTGAGTGATTATCCGTGGTCAGTTATCATTAGAGATAAATTTATATGGATTCAAATATATATATATTATGTATACATATGTGTGTAATTGTTGTCAGTGAGTTGCTTGAACAGCTTTCGGCAAGTTTGTGATAAAAACAAATAAAGGAACATTTCCATATTCTCATTAACGCCCATTCAAAAGAATCTTGTTACTAATTTAATTTTTGTCTGCTTCTCTCTGGATTGTTATGAATACATGTAATACATCTTTCCCAAATTGATATAACTTTCACACCGAACTACCAATTCTGCAAGAACCTCAGCTAAATATCTGACCTAAGTGAGATGGTCAGTGTTGACATATTTCCAAAAGACAAGACTAGCATTTCTTCTCTGAACTTTGAATAATTTACCACTGTTTAAATTATAATTTTGTGTTGTATACTGAGCCTCTTACCTCTACAATCTTGTGTTTGTCTTATAATTCATTTTAAGAGGTACTAAAGAAATTGAAAAAAAGTAGACTTCCTACGATTCGATGATTTCTTCTTACTCAAAACTACGATTATTATTAAATAAATAGCAAAGGCTAATTTTTCACAGGATTTTAGTGACAAATAATAAACATTTGTTGTTATTGAGCAGTGTGCCACACGTATGCAGCATCATTAATTTTTGCTGAGAAAGATGCAACGCATGAATCAAGATCAGTGTGCTGAAAAGGTGTAGTATAGACTGGAATAGGCTTGAGATGCTTTGTCCATGAAATAAAGCCAGTGGAGTTCCCTGGATTTACAACAGGAAATGTAAAGAGTTTGGGTGTAATTTAGGTATTTCTAAGAGGGACAGAACATACTGGCAGTAGCATACAGCATGGTGCACACTGGGGAAAAAACAATTGCAGGCATGGCAACCACTACTGCAGGCTGTATTTGGTAATTGTTTGAAATGTTAGCAGATCATGGTCTAACATGTTTTTGGAGGTAATATCTACTAAGTCAGCCTTTGGTCTTGTTTATTTATCACGGTATCCCCAATCAGCATATTCCTCATAGCTTGCTTTCATACACATATGGAAGAGGTCAAGCCATCTCAGATGTCTGGCATGCATATGGTTTTTTTAATTGCAGCCATATGCAGATCAGTCCTTACTTAACACAGAAGTAATTGGAAACAGTTGATCTCGTGATGTGAAAAGAAGCCACAAAATAGACTAACTTCCTTCATCCTCTTGGGTCTTGCTTCTGTGTGTATTGGAAAAGAAACTCTGCCACAGCTTGCTTTTCCTACTGGTGTTTTTTCTGAGAGTTGACATTGAAGATGTCAAATATGCAGAAATATCAGCTTGACAGAGGACAAGTGATGTTTGGATGGTGCAGTACATTCACCATTTTTCGTTAGTATGTTTATGAGAAGGTTTCATTATTTCGTGCTCCTGTAATATTAAGGTTTTGCTCAAAAAATATGAGAAAACATTAAACACGTTTTGAAATTGAGAAAATTTTTTGAATGCAAATTCACTTCCAGAGAGTTTCAATCTAGACTCTTTGTGAAGATAGAGTTGAGCAGAAAACGTGAATGAGAAGTACAGTACAGAAGCTCAGGGGGATGCTGCTGAATTTCAAAGGAAAAGTAGTGAAAGATTCTCTTTTAGCTAAACTGAAGTACTGTTTTAAGCATACATTAGGATCAGTCTCTCCTGGTTTTAAAGCTGACTCTTTGTTCCTTCCACAGAAACAAGTCTATTGATGGTTTGGCAGAGTAAATGACTATGCTCCACTTTACAACTGTAATGAGACATGAAATCTCCTTTCAGAAGGAATCTTTTCTCTTAAAAGTTTCCTTTCTTAAAGCTTTTGTGAGAAGAGGCAGTAAATAAACAGATGCTTCAATGTTTTAGATGATTCCAAGCAAAAACTGGAATATATAAAACAGCTGATCCCAAATATATCTTTAGATGATTCCAATAAAATAAATTAGCTTGACAGATACTTGTGTATTGGATTTGTTTAATGTTGTAGAACATTTTTAAATGCCTGCACTGTATGTAAAGAATTTGATTTTCTTGTACCTTTTTGTGGTTTAGATCCTTGTACCATAGTAATATATTCTCACTCTCTCTGCGTAGATAGATATGAACACGTACATAAACAGAAACATTAAGATGTTCTGGTTTATTCCAGCTTACCCAATTAGAGGGAGTATTTGGGTATTACAGAATTTAAATCACGTTGACTTCATTAGGATTAAGCGGACCAAGAAGGCTTTACGCCGTTCGTTCAGAGATCTGTAGCAAGAGCTACAATGTAAAAGCTACTTTAAAAAAATGTTTAGGCAGGAGATAAGAACATGGGTTAATTCTTGATTATCTGAACCATTTGGTAACAGAAACTTGTCTATTGTGCAGTTTTAGCCTGACATAGAGTGGGTCAAGTCTCGTCATAATCAGTGACCCTTCTGAGATCCATGAACAACAAATCTGCATGCTATGTCTGTGGTCTTCTCTTGGCCATCTTTTCTCCATAGCCATTTCAAGGTCCAGTCTAGCCATGTATTTTCCATGTTTTCAGAGGAGATATCTGCAGGAATACAACTTGGTCTTCTGCTTCTCTCTAACTCTGTTCCTCTTACCAGGTGTCCAGTCACTGGACTCTTAACACTTACACAGAGTTTTAACAATTTATTTAAATACCATATTCTGAAAAAAAAGTCGGTTTCAGTGACTGGTCTTACGGTCTTTTTGAGTCCAATTTTTTAAAGGAAAGACTGTCATTTTCTAATTCTTAAATCAGAAACACACAGCTTTTTCCATCAAATTACTTGTCAAGGCACCTTAATTATGCTTGATTACATTTATACATATCAGTTACAATGGAAATGCTAAAGCTTCTTCTGGAAGTGAAAATATAATGTAAATGTTGAGCTTTTAAACAAGGTTAAAATATTTCATCTTAGCACTATCTACTTAATGTACCTATTTACAAGATAAGAAGAAAGTATGTGAAGTGCTCAGAAACACTGTGACACGTTCCAAATTATAGACTCAGGAGACCATAAAGAATTGTGACACGATTTGCTCTGAAAGGTAGAATAATTATAATGGAAAGGAGCACAAGAGGGAGGAAAGCTACACGCAGAAAAGAACTGAGGTGTTTCAGATAATATACTCTAATTTGTATTATGATGTTGCATATTTGCACAGTATTACCATAGTTATTAATATATTCCATACTTTAATTTCTATGAAATATCATTGTGTTCTGTGCCCATAAACTGGGTTATGATACTGCAGTTTAACTGTCATAACAAACTGATAGGCAAATGTTTTAAAGATAGTGAGAAGGATTTTTTTTTATTATATAGTGTCGCTAATTTACTGATATAGAATAAGAAGAGCTTTTAAAGAAAATGCTGAAATAAATTTGAACAGTGTTTTACTTGAGCTGCAGTCCCCAGCACTGAAGATGGAATGCATTTTCTTAATGCATTTATAGTTTGCAAAACAGCTGGGACTAGGATGTCATAGGTTTTTAAAATCTATAAATTATTAAATGTTTTCGTTTAAGTAGCACATATCCATACGTGCCTTCTATTTTTTTATTTATTTAGGAATCTAGGCTTCTTTTGGAATTTGAGAAATTGATTCTGATAATATCAAAATAGGTAATTTTTTTTTGTGTTAATATGTTTCGATGTGCAGCACAGCATCTCCTTGCTATAAAGTAACTAGAACAGCCATCATAATAGTAATTCCTCTCGACGTTTACTCCAGACAGATAAGTTGAACTGTGCAGAAGTGGGGGTTAGTGATAAGACATCCTGAGAATTAGGTCGCGTTGGGTTCAATTGCCTCTTCTTCAGATGCCTCACTCCTTTGCTCACAGAGTATGTGATTATGTTCATTACCCAATTAAAATACTACTGTGCAGTGCCAAGTCTGACACTGAATGAACTATATCTGACAGTTTCCTTCATAAAATTTAACTGTTTCTTTGATTTATTTTATTTAACTTTTCATCAAGTGTTGTCAAAACTTGCATTTCGTTATAGTCATTGTCCCATTTTTACCATTCAGGAAATATGTGCAGCTTTAGGTTCCAGTCTCTAGACCTGAACTTGTATGGTGGTTCATGTGATCACTAATGGATGTGGGTAGTTGGTTTTAGATGGAGGACGTTTTTAGGCATTATGTAAGATTAAGATTGGAGAGAGGTGGATTTGTTGGATGGACTATTAGATGGTTAAGGAACTGGCTGGATGGCCACATCCAAAGAGTAAACAGTTAGTGGCTCAATGTCCAAATTGAAACTAGTAACAAGTGGTGTCCTCAGGGGTCTGTACTGGACCAATACTGTTTAATAATGGCATAGACAATGGGATTGAGTGCACCCTCAGCAAGTTTGCAGATGACACCAAGCTGAATGTTGCAGCTTGAATGTTGCAAGATGGTAATGAGTGCTTGTGGCCCAGAAAGCAAATCATATCCTGGACTGCATAAAAAGAAATGTGGCCAGCAGGTCTAGGGAGTCGATTTTCCACCTCTATTCTGCTTTCATGAGACCCTTCCTGTAGTACTGCATCCAGCTCTGAGGCCTCCAGTACCAGAAACACATGGGTCCAGAGGAGGGCCACGAAAAAGAGCAGAGGACTGGAACACCTCTCCTATGAAGAAAGGCTAAGATTGTTTAGACTGGAAAAGAAAAGGCTCTGAGAGACCTTATTACAGCGTTTCAATACTCAAAGGAGGTTTATAAAAGAGATAGAGACTTTTTATCAGTGCTTTCTACTCAATTTGTGTTACCTTGGTTGACATAGAATACCAATTTAGATCTTCTAGCACTTTATCTGAAATCTGTAACAAATACTTAGGGGGTCATATTCTGTGGAACTAAGGCTTAATACATACTTTTAGTCTAGTATTTTCAATGCTATAGTAAAACTCATTTATCTGTTAAAACGCTTTCAAAAGAAAGACATTTGTAATTTATATGAAAAATTTATTTTACCACCTTCAAATTGCTATTTGCATAAACGATAACTAGCATTTAAATTCTTCTTAAAGAGGGAAAAAATGACATGCCTGACTGAGATGCAATGCCTCCCATGCTTTGACTTCATTCTATTTTGATAACTTCAGTTTTAACTTGTATCATAAAAAATCGCCACAAAATTTGTTGGATGTACCTGATGAAATCAAATAAATGTTTACAGAGACAAGTATTTTAGAATTAAGTTTCTACTGTGTTTTCTGTTAACCTTTAAAAACATATCTCCAGAAAAGAAATTTTTAAAAATGTGTTTTGATGGTTTTCATTCTGTTTAAGTATCAGAACTATTTGTGCCAAAATCATAGCGTATGATTATTTTGAGGTTTTCATTTTATTGAACATGCTGTGTTTTCCTGTTTTTACTCATTAAGTGCTAAATTACTATATGCTATTGCAAACACTGTAATTTTCGTCGGGAAGCTATGGCCTTTGCAGGAGCAGCATCCACAGCCATGTAGACAGCAGGGAGTTGTGGGATCCCATCTGGCACGTCGTGTTTTCCCAAAGGAGATTCCAAAAACCCAGAGCTGCTTTGGGGAATTCTCTTTCCTAGTCATCTTAGAGCCCTGTGCTGCAACCGTGCCCTTGGGAGCCAGGTGGGGAGAGGTCTTGTGCTGTCGTATCCCGACCATGTGAGTGCACATCCCAGGGGAATGGGAGGGCTGGCAGGGACGAGCAGGCAGCCTGGAAGGGACCAGAGGTGCTTTCCCAGCAGAAGAGAGGTAGAGAATCCCCGCAGAGAGACATCAGATATTGCAAGTCCACAATAACTTTAAGTCAATTTACATGTAATCTCAGAATGGTTGGAAAACCAGTCTGCAGTGGGGAAGATGTGCCTGAAGATTGAGCCTTTGAAATAGTTTCCTAATCCTGCTCACTATGCAATGGTGCTGAGACTCGCGTGGCAGCATCTTTCTGTGGCGGTTCATAAACGTCAGCTTAAAGTAACTGGGAAACTGAGCCCTGAGGAGGAGAGGAGCGTGCCATGAGTCCAGATGTGCTGCTTTCCAGGTGGGTTGGGAGGGGGAGCGGAGGAGCTGCTGGTCCTGAGCTGCTGTCTGAAACTGGGACCTGCAGCCGTGGCTGCCACGGGTGGATGCACTGGGGATTCTCTAAGCTTATGCACGAAACGCAGAAGTGGGAGTGTAGCACAAGCACGATGGTTGGGTTGTGGTATTTTAAATGCTTTAACACGGTGAATTTCAGATAAGATGCTTGGATTTGAGTCGGGTTTGTTTCCTTTCATCTCCTCTGTCAGATCTACTGTTCTGCACTTTTATTTCTCTGAACATTACGGTTCAGTGAAAATCACATCCTTCTCAAAACATTACCAGAGAAAACGCCGTACGTACATCTGTGTGTTTATACATACTTACACACATATTTATACATATATTATACTGACTACTTGCATGAATGACAACATCAAGAAAATCTACTATGATTAGAAATAAATCTGTTTTTAAGGTAAGTTAAAGTCATTACTTACGCAATATAAACTATTTAGCTAAAATTATATCCTGTGTCAAATGAATTTCAACATACACACATTTTTAACCTCTGTATGTCACATTAAAGCAAAAAAAAAAATATTATATTTGTATCTTGAAGTACATAATGCTCCGTTTTTTTCTGCAGAAGAAATATTCTCTTCTTATATTGCAGGTGTTTTTTGCTCTGCTTTTGATCTTTGGGTGTTAGCGTTTCCAAAAAACTGATTAGCACTTCTTTTTTTTCCATTGTACTTGTTATTTTTTAACTTAACTTTTGCTACAAAAACTTGGCCTATTTTATCTTAGTAGGTAAAACTTTCAAAGGTAGTTTTATTAGCACAAAATATCAATTTGTAATGTTATTACATACCTACAGTAAGATATGAAAACACCCTAATCCATGGCTGAAGACATTTTCATTCCACCTCTTTGAATTTGTAAAAAAAAACCCCACGTGATATATTGTCAGACAGATAAAAAATTACTTAGCTTTCTCTCTGTCTTTTAGAAATGGAACTTCATACGGGGACACGTACAAAACAAGCAGAGATTTTAGCTGGAATTGTGATACAGACACGGAGTGGGAGGGTTCATTGTCACAGCATATTTAGCTATTTCTGCGTTTTGAATTTATGACATAAAAAGGAAGAAATATCTGTTTGGATGCAGGTTTCCTCTTTTTCAACTTCCTGTACACATTTTTAATGGTGTAGAATATTCAACAACGTATCTCTTGCATCATATCTTTCACTCCCCACCAGTAAAAACAACAGTTTATTTCAGGTTGTTAAAAAACCCTGGTGTTCTCTCCTGTCTTCTGAGTTCTAGCGCTTCTGACAAGAGCCACCTGTTTTTTCTGTACTTAAAAAAAAAAAAAAAAAATCAGATCAACTGCAAAAGCCCTGGAGATGTAGGGTCCCTCTTGCCACCCTATGATAACCCTGATCACCAGGAACAGCACTTGAAACGAGCATCTCAAACCGAACCGGAGAGTGGAACTGGGGGGATGGCAGAAATCCTCGCTGACAGTTTGAAAATCAGAGGATTAGAGAACAAAATTGCTAAAATTGAAAATTGGGCTTCACAGACAGCAAGCAGACTTATCCTTAAACCTCAGTCAGTGGTACGTCTCACTAACAAGTGTCACTTTAAGCACAGCTTCATCTTCTCTGAAAGGGTTGTCAGCCACTGGAATAGGCTGCCCAGGGAGGTGGTTAAGTCCCCATCCCTGGATGTGTTTAAGAATAGGGTGGATGAACTACTTGGGGATATGGTTTAATGGGGATTAGGGATGGTTGGACTCGATGATCTCTAAGGTCTTTTCCAACCTATGAAATCATCTATGAAATCTTGACAATATTGCTAATGGCATTCTTCTGTAATAAGCTTGTCTGGCTCTGATCTCACATTTGTGTTTAATTTCTACCTCTTGAAATCCTTCTTTCCATCTCTTGTCATTGAATAGGGCACCGAGAATTGCTGAGCTCCAGCCTCAAATATACTCCTGAATGTCTGTCTCTGAACAAATCAGATAATTTCTATGTAACTTTTTTGTGTGGGAAGGTAATAATGCCATCACATACTGCGCTCAGTGGATGGACTGAATTTCTCACTATTTGCACATTGCTTTTATGTAAAGAAGCTTAAGTAAACGTTTAATAATTTACCAGTCACATCTTCCTGTGTTCAAGGTTTGCTGTAATTGGCCCTTTCTTCTAGCAATTAGCCTTTCTGCAACATACCTGTCAGGCTTGTTTTACTGTAATGGAGAGTAGTCGGCTTTAGTCTGCTTTCCATTCTCACTAAGCAGCTTCATGATCCAAATTTTGTGATAATTTGACAAACTGCATGGCTGTGTAGTTCTAGACAAGAGTTTGGAGTAGCTTTAATAATCAATATTCATTCTCTAAACCTGTATGTCCATTTCCACTAATAGAGTAATTCAGTGAAAAAGGCTATGCAGCAACTCCAAGTGAAACAAAACCAGGGAATTGAGCAAACCTTGCTTGATTGTATTTTTTTTTTTCCCCTACTGTTAGTATGAAAAATAAGCCTGCCTATGCTAATGGCACCCTCTTGCCCCTTTAGAGTTTTTTTCCTTCTTTTTTTCCATTCTTTTTAAACCAGAAATTATATCTAGGATTTATCATGCAAGAAAGGAACCACCTGCCAGGAGACAGAATTTTACAGGCCCAGGAGCATCATTTCTGCGGTGTGTCTCACAATAACAGCACATATTTAACATGGTGAGAGCAGAATATATGGCTGTGAAAACTGAGCTCTGATACGGGAGCTGTGATAATGATTTAGTCTGGCGGGTTTGAGACTATCTCAGTAAGCATTATGCAGATGAGGTGCCTACAGGAATTAGAAGAGATCTGGATGCTTGCAGTGTCATGGATACAGAACAAGGCTACCCACCTACTTACTCATTATCATAAGCTGCAACTCTTCCATCTGTGTTTTCAAGCACGTTCACTGAATCATAATCAACGCAGTTCAGATGTGTGTGTACCCACTTGTTGGCTCTTTTCTCCTCTGGAATAATCTTTTTCAGACCCTACCACCCCAGTTGCTGACTAGGGAAGCCCAAAAGGGGCCACAACATCCTTCAATGTGGGGAGAGAAATGTGGTGAGCCATGGTGCAGTAAATCAGGATGAGGTGATACTGTCAAGGTTTATTTTTAACCGCTCTTTTTCCCAATTTATAGTTGGTTATGGTGGTTTCATTTAAAAATGAAGATGTTGGATTTGAGGCAAGCTTAAATTAAGAGCAATACAATGTCTCTGTCTTCTACGGAGATATTGATTAACTGTCATTTTTGTAATATTTTTATATTTTCCCTGTTATTGTGTCCTGCTAAGTCTCAGCTAACCCAATAGCTTGTATCAGCACTTTTACTGTGCTGCAAAATATTCCTTTTATCTCCTGATTTTCTTTATGGACATATTTTATTTATACTTTGCTGTATTTTAAATTTTATATTAATTGAGGTTGCTATGAACATCTTAATAAACTTTAAAATCGTAGAATCATGAAGAATTTGCTCACTAGGTGGATTTCCTCATACGTATTTTCTGTTCAATACTTTGTGTGAGATCGCTCCAGTTGATTACACCGCTAGTATCTAGCATACTTTCTTCAAAATTCAGGCATTTACTCTTTGGTAAAAGTGTATTGGCTTTTAGAGATTCACTTGTCAAACTGTTTCCTTTCCTGCTTGGTTTTTCTTGAAAGTAAACTGACAGGTTTCCAGAGCTTTTATGCAATAATGAACTATTGGGAGAAACATTTTCTGCTTGTTTCCGAAGGGGTAAGCAAAGCTGAAGCTGGAAATCAAAACAGGAGGATCTGGTTTATCATCCTTGTAATGTGTTGTTAAGTGTGTAAAATCAAACTCTTTCTGAGGGGAAACAGAGCACTGCATCACAGGTTGCTGGCTGGTAAAGGCATCCCAGTACATCCACTTATTCATCATCTTGGCACGAGTAGAACTTGAGAGAAAAACAGAACAGGGGAGGGAATTCCTTCAATGCTTTAATAAAAGAAAGATTAGCTGCAAATATTAAACAGATGACATGTTCATATCAAATACAACTTGCTTTTGACTTTAAACTTTTCCAAAATAGAATTGACTGACTTGAGTGATGCTGTTGCTAACTGTACAGTACTTGTTCTGGAAAAAAGATGAAGAGAATTGTTCTCATCTGTAGCTAAACCAATGTAATTTTCATTTGTTTCAGTATTCAGTCTTAAATTGGATGTTTCCAAACCTCATTGTCTGATTGTGATGCTTTAGGCGTGATATGTGTATAACAAGGAAACTAATTCTGTTCCTAATATCTAAAATTATTTTAAAATCCAAGTTATTTGCAGTGAGCTCACTAAGATGGCAAAGTGTTTCCATTCCTTGTAGGTTGCCCTCCAAGCTGGAAGCAGGGGGCTTGATTTAGTTTTCAGAGTGAACTTTGAGAGGGAGAATGGCTGGCAGAGAAGGCATGGTCCTAAGTACCAGTTGTAAGTGGTCCAACCAGTTTCACTAAGCGTTTGGTTGCATTTCGTTTGATTTCCATACAATCCCATTGCATAAAATTGCTATTACTCAATACATTGTGTGGCCTTTGTGGTTCCTTATTCTGTTTGGAGGAAGAAGTTTAGCCAGAAAAATTAACATGTGGTATTCGTGATCAGCCATCCTCTGTAACATACACATGGTTGAAATTAGTAGTGGGCAATCAGTTCATACTCTGAAAGTTGATTTTGATTAAATGCTCGTTAAATTCTTTCATGTGCTACATCCTGCTGTGGCAGCCAGAAATCTGGGTTCAATTCAGTCTATTTGAGACTTTCTGTGTGAATTTGAGTGAATTATTTAATGTGTATGAGCTGAGATATCTTTATGCTTGTTACCTGGGTCTAAGTGGGGAATTGGCTTGATAATAAAAGAACAGAGACATGGATGAAGGAATGTGCGGAAAGGGAAAAGGGACTTGTGTGTCAAAAACTTAGATTTAAACCACCCAGCCCCATCAGAATTAAACAATGGGAGAAAATCCATTAAGAACTGTTAAATAGGAAGACACTGTCACTGTCTGAAGTCTCTGCACCACTAGCAGCTGTTCCTACACGCCTGCTCTGTTCTCAGATTCTTCCCTACACAGTCATTGGAAACAAGAGCACCACGTCTTTGCTCTGACCTGATTTGACTGTTCCCAATATTGCATTACAGATGGGACAGCTGCTCACCAACAATAGCAGGGTTCAGGAAGGAATTTTCTTGTAAAAGCCTGTCACTAAGGCTATATAAAATTTTATACCTTATTCACAGGGTAAGTGAAAGGGAAGGTCTGCCAAGGTGAAGTTATTACAAATTAGTAGAGGGACTAACACAAATCTGAGTGAGATGCAGTGCTGTGGGACCGCTAAAGACCTGTCCTCAGAGGTAACAAACACTCCAAGTGGTTGGTTAACACTGAACTGTAGCGAGTAGGGGACAGTGGACTGGCTCATCTTGACTTTTGGAAAATGGGAAAGACCCTGAGACCCAGCATATGAGGCTTCTTTTTGCCTTCCCCTCAGGTACTTAGTTGGACCAACGGGTTTGGGGACTGCAGCATTGTGTTGATGAAGCAGAAGCTGTCATGCAAACAGGATGGATGCATCCTGCATGTCCTAAACAAAGTAGCCTGCTGCTCAGCCTAACACCAGGCATCCATAACTACATCCATAACTATCCAATTCTTTCAGTCAATACCATTCGGAATGTTTAGCCTCATGGTTTTGTTCACGTAGCTGACAACACACTATCTCACTTAATTGTGCATCTTCTTCTTTCAGAATTATGGTTTGGAGACTGAAAACCTGAGAACTCTGTCTCACAAGCTGAATGCCTCAGCCAAAAATCTTCAGAACTTTATAACGGGTAGAAGGAGGAGTGGCCATTATGATGGCAGGGCCTCCAGACGACTGCCAAATGATTTTCTTACCTCTGTAGTCGACCTGATTGGTGCTGCCAAGAACTTACTAGCCTGGCTGGACAGGTAATTTACTATTCCTTGGTCTTTTATGCATGAGAATAATTCTTTGGAATGTTTTGCATTTTTCCGTTCTTTTTCTCTTTTTATTGTACTCTTTTATTCTAATATTAAAATAGCAGATCTGGAATTCTGGTTCTAAATTTTGTTTCACAAATTTCTTAAATATTAGAGGCAAAAATGTGGTATTTTTTGCTAAATGAATACTCTTGTGCTATTCCAAGTTGACATCTCACTGCCACAAGTGGTAACGTCATTGGTAATTTCAGAAGGAAGGGTAAAGAAGAAAAGGTTGTGGAGTTTTAACTGTCCTTCAGCCATCAAAAAGGCACAAAAAAAGCTGGAGTTGAGCAAATCAATTAAGAATATTCAAAATAAATTATAGTACTTGCTTATTTTGAAAATTAAATTTTCTTCTTAAGAGTTTTTAACAATGGTAGGACTGATGTATTAAGTACAGTTGTGGTGTGGTTGCTGATTGACAATCAACCCTTTTTTTTTTTCATTTACGAACTGAGAGTTTGATTAAAAGTATCTCTCTGGATAAACGTAGTTAAAATTCTGGCTGTGGAAAGACAGAAGCAAAAACACAAAGTAGCATCAGAGCATTTGTGTTTTGTTTCTCTTTGGAGTTACAGCAACAGATAGCTTTATCTTGAATCTGGATAGTCCTGAATGTGTAAATGGCACCTTGGAAATCTCAGTGAGAGTGAATCACCCTCCTTTACAAGATTTGTATAATCTTGGTGACATCTTCCTAACCTAATGCCAGCAGTCATATTCTCTTGGGCTATGACCTTGTCAGGTCTTATAAATTCAAATGGGGTCAGATTCAGCTACAATTTGGAAAGCATGAAGAAAACCCAAGTGTGCAGGAAGCTGTTAGTGACTAAGTAAGCTTTACTTTGCTCTCTGAATTAAGCTGCTAACTACTGCTGAAGAGTGATGTCATGCTAGAAATGCTGTCTCTTTAATGAGCCATGCAGGGGAAATCTGGACTCCTTACAGTTATTTGGAAGCTACTATTTCCACAAGAACGATATCTTCTGATGTTCTGGCCAAAATCCAGTTTACATCCTTCCTGTCTAAATTGTTTCTTGTTTCAAAGGCATGTTTTACAGAAGCTGTTTAACTTGCTGCTGGAGATTATCATGATTAGGTGTTTCACATTTCAGTGGGGTAGAAGGGGTCTCTACATTACATATATCTGCTTATACTGCAAACAGGAGTTATAATCCTTAATGCTGTATAAACTTATTATTCCTTTGTCACAGGTCTCCATTTGTCAGCGTGACAGAATATTCACTGCTGAAAAACAACATTGTTCAACTGTGCCTGGAACTAACAACCATTGTGCAACAGGTAGGAGGGGTTATCTTCTTCTCTGAGTGCTCTTCCTACTGTTGCTTAAAAAATGCTATGGTATAAACATTGCTAAGCTTTTATTTCACCTGAAAAAAAAAATGTTTTAGCATTACCTCTCTGTTCTTGGCATATTGTCTTTCTCTGGGCTTTGGATATCTTCATATGCCTGGATAGACTGAAGGACAGTGGGAAACAGCTTAACTACTGCTAACAATTTATTACAGATTAAAATATGAATGATCAAAAATCTTTCAGGGATGAGTTCTTAAAATACATACAAATACAGCCAGAACCTATATTTTGGCTTCTTCACTTAAAGGAGAGCCACTCACATGAAAGTTGTTCAGTGATTAATATGAAGCATTCATGACATTAAACAAACCAAATATGGAACCAATAAGGGTTAGTAGCATTGTCATCACTGACATTAATTAGTTGTAATATAGTACAGTCCACGGGTACATAAAATTAATTTATTTGGTCTGTATTGCTACGAAGCACACAAATAATAATAGTCTCTGACAGTGTCTACCCCTGAAGTAAGACAAGAGGTGACACACAGGTACAGAAAGACTGAGTGGAAATTAGTTTTAGAAATATTTACAGTGAGCTTCTCCTCTTGTGAGTGGATAAAAATACTGATGAGACAAAATAGTGTTATTGGAATACATGGAGAGGCTAGAGAACAGGCAGGGCTGTCTTGGAACGAGGCAAAAGAGGAAGCTGAAAGCAAGAAGAAAGCTTAGCTAAAGCTGTGGGTTTGTAAATACCTTAAACTGGTGCTGCCTCCAACACACAAGGCTCCATTGCCTGCCTCTGTCCTGTGCTGGCACAGTTTGCCATGTAACCCCACAGCAGGCCCACCATAGAACTCAGTTAATGTCAAAGGCTTCCTGGAGTAGCAGCATTCTGTAAACTCTTCCTTGTCCCTTCAATTTTAGTTTAGTTCTTAGAAAAAAAGAACCGAGGATGATAAATATCAGTCTTTGTATTTTACACTATTTTCCTTAATTTATAATATTCAGTTTTACTCCTTTTAGAAATGTTGTCCTTTATGCATTTTTGAAGCGCAAAACAAAGATCCGTTTTTCTCTTTTCTTGGTTTAAAAATTCCTATGTAGGCATTTAATTATTTATGTATCTTTATTAAGCTTTCTTTTGCTAGGTGTTTATAGCACTAGGCTATTTTTGATTTACAGACTAAGCAAAATGAACTTCTCTACAGCATAAAAAGTTCAGATTCTGGTTCTGCCCTTCAGCTGATATTGCCCTTTGTGTGAGTTTGATTTTTCCCTGTGGTCTAGGTGAAAATAGTATAATTTTGCATTGCTGTCTCCATTTCTGTTGTTCTTTTCACTGCTTTTTGGCACATGAAATTCAGTTGTCCTCTGCCAGCAATAGTTTGGTTCTTTTTTTTTCTCAATTCTTCACTCCCAAAGCTGTCCTCCTTTTGACAACTTAAAAACAATCTGTCTTTTAGCATAAACTCCAAGACATTCTAAGATGAAAAACGTTTAGTTTAGTTCTACAGGTCAGTTACAAATCAAGTTGTGTTTTTTTCCTTATCTTATTGTCAAATCTGGGTTGTTTGATAGTCATCTATTAAGATCTTTCTACAGTATATTAAACTTAGCACCAGGAAGAGTAGAAAAACCAAAATCTTTCATAGGGAGACTGTTTTGCTGTCACTAAATCTGAGGAAAATTGATCTTAATGTGTGAAAGCAAAAGTGTCTCACCTACACCAAAATTGCCGTCTTAACTGTAGGCTAAAATATGAATTGAAAGGCATAACTAATAGAAACCTAGATCTCAGATCCTTTCAGATACTCCTTGTTTTATGGATTATATAAATTTTAGATATCTATTTTAGTCAGTGTGAAAGCAGCAGCCAAGGTTCTGCTTTTGGCACATTAAGTGAGGAATGTCTTCAACCTGAAGATGTATTTTGTGCAAAATCAACATGCTCTGTGTGCAGAACTTACAGCTGCCACTCAGGGTGGACTTCCTTCTAAATAGGGGGCATCACTGTGTAACCTTAGCTTGATACAGACACTGCTTATCAATCTTCTTGCTAGGACGCACTGTATGTGTCTGAGTGACATACTCTTGGATCTAACCACAAAGTCACTTTTTTAGCTTTTAGGTCATGTTCTTTCTCTGTGTGAGTGTGAAGATGAGATCTTCATTTGAAATTTAGACCAAACATAAGAGCTGCAATGTTGGGTATAATTATTGACACGCCACGTAAATGTTACAACGAATGAGCAGTCACTTGTTTATCTGTTAACAGTGTCTTCTCATACTGGTTGTAAGAACATTGATCTTTATTCTCTAGTTTTAGAGAAGTTTTATATCTCTTCATTTATGCTTGGGAACATACTTTATTCTACTCAGTTTTCTTATCCCTCATCATCTCCACTAAAATAAGTAGGGAAACTATAAAAGAATAACATTATGCAGAAAGTGCAGAAACATTCTAATTTTGAGGTGTGATGTCCCATCAAAATGTGTTGATGATAATGTGCAAAAAAAGCATGTTAGAACAGAGTGTTGAAACGTTTGAGCTCTCTGACGTCATTTTGAAGTATAGCTCTAGCTTCAAGGTAGACTAGCTCCCCTTCTTGCTTTGAAAATTAATCCACCAGACTAATTGAACTGTATTTGTATTTGGTCATGCTCTAGTGCCAAGGCTACCCTGGGGGAAAGATAACTGGAATAACTGGGGAAGAACAGGTTTGGAATTTTGTTCATAAAATGTAGCCATTGATGAATTTTTCATTGAGTAGAAAGAGTTCACTGGTTCTACTAGAAGTTGGTTTTCTGATTTTTTTTTTTTCCTGATTATGTCAAAGATGTTTAAACCAGTGATAGATGCTTTTGATACACGTGTTAAACTGCATGAACATTCTCTAAACAAACAGTTTGTCTGTGTCTTACCAAAGAATGTCAGCAGAACCCAGACTAATTTTTTTTCCGACAAAATCCAGACAAAATTTAGCTTGTTCTCCCCTTTATTAATGTTTGATTAACCTCGCTGAGATAAATTCAGAGACTGTATTACAGATTTTTACCCTACTTTTAGTCAAATACTTTGTGTTTGCAATGAAGCATATATGCTTTTTAAATCTATTTAGTTTGTACTGCAATTAATAGAAATCATTATTTATCAGGAGTTTTCTGTACCTGGTATGACTTTTAAATTAGCCCTCCTCTGAGCAGGTGGTTGGACCAGATAACCTCCAGAGGTCCCTTCCACCTGAATTATTCTGTGATTCAGCAACTGCCATTAAAAACATGGGTGTTATTTTCAGTTTGAACTTTGCAAACTTCAGCTTTCAGCCCCTAAATCTTATTTCGCTTGCATTTGCTGAAGAACATTGCGTTAGCGAACATCTGTTCGCCGTTCCTTAAATATAGATTATGATCAAGCCTTTACCTTAACAAAACCAAGTCAATAAGTTACTTTAGTGTATTCAGGGGTGTGTGTTTGCCTAATTTCAGAGCAAGCTTGTTCTTGTTAATATGTGAATTCCAGAAGTGTTTGATTTCCTGTATGCAAGCAATATACTTTTAAATATCATTTTGTCATATCCACCACTGAAAGATTGCAGTAGATCTTTGCTGCATTCAACTGGCAAACACCACAAGGTTTAAGTTCTCTTCCAAGCTGCTGCTTTATAGGGTCTCTGGTTCTTTTCAGGACTTGGCTTAACTCATGCTGTTTTATTGCACTGAGTTAATGAACTAAATATTTTACATGTATTAGTATTTTTATGTGTTAGTTAACTGTCCTCAAGACTTGTCATAAAACATTATTTATGGTATCTGCAAATTTCAGTAGTACTTGCCTTTTTTTCTTTCAGAATTATAAACCAGAATTATAGTGTGGGTGGGCACAAGTCCTACTGACCTTTTCTTTTTATGAATATTCAAACTAATACTGTTTTACTTTATCAGAGTTATGAAGATGCACTGTACCTTTGTTCTGGATAGTGCAGAAGCTTGCTTATATGTAATACTGCCGCTGTGACTATTTCTGTAATTTCTGTATTTCACCATTAAACAGAGTGGAAATAGAATGCAGCTGCTAATTTTTTAAAGTTTTTTAAACTCTAACAAAAAACATTTTTAATATGTCATCTTGCTTTTGGAGAATGTAGAAAGAACTGTAGCTATTATTTATTTTCTAAGAAAAATAGATAAAAATTCTATAAATGTGAGTCATGAAAGATTTTTTTTTAATGAGATCCCTAGTGCATTGCCATGTATCAGAAAAAAAATAAATCAGAAGAATATTGTGACCTACATTTCTTAACATTTTAGAAGAATATTGCAAGTGCTTTTAACCTCTCAGTTAAACTAGTCTGATGTATTTAAAAAAAAAAAAAGTCAATATGCATCTATTTTGGAAGGAATCCCAAAGCCATTAACATTTTTAATGCTAATGTAATCTTGAATGTGCAACATAAGTACAGCTAACATTAATTCTGCTCTACAAAACAGTAAAATTTCAGTTTTACTATACATGAGTCTCCTATTCTTTGACCTGAAGTAATTAAGTTTGTTCAGAATTGAGCTCATATTGTATTTCTAGTACAGAAATTAAAGGAATAATTTAGAAAGGAGCGTTAGCTCTGAAGTCAAGCTGTAAACCCTGCTGTGATCATTTTGTTTTCTTGGTACTTGGAGGGTTAAAAGGAGAGGGATGTGCTGTTTGAAGTTCGTAAAACTTGTAGGAAAACTGCCTTGGGCATTGCCAACCAAACTGACTAATTGAATTCTTTTTTTGTGCTGTAGAAAATAACAGTATGAATAGAGAAGAAACATCAAAGGGATACTTGACCGTGAAATGCTGATATAAATTCTTCTCTGTGTTCCTTGCATTCTCAATCTTCTGATTTTAATTTAGGAATTAATTTCTTTACAAAAATGCCAATCCTCCAAAATAAATGCAACCCTTAGAGATGCAGGTGTGACAGTCACCTGTTCTCCAGGCTGAGAATCCAGGGCAGAGTGGCTTGGAAAGGCTGGAGCTGCTCCGTAGCTCCCTCGGACAGGCTGAGGGACGAGGTCCTCGGGGCAGCACCCAAGGAAGGAGGTTTGCCAGCTGGACACGGCCGCAGTGGGTGGGACGTGGCTATGGATTTGAGCGGCCGGGCAAGAGGAGCAGGGATCTGCCAGTTGGCTGCCGTTGCTCTCGAAAGAGTACCACAGCCTGAACTGGTCATAGAGCAAATCTGCTTCTAGAGCAAACGGCGTGAGGATGGTGGGGTTATTTCACGGGAAGTTTGAAGCAATTAACTATTGTTGCTAATATATTAAGATCCAGGATAGGGGAAATCTTGAGAACTATAGGGAATTTAAAGCTACTTGAGAGGATCTTTTATTTAGATCAGCACGTTAGATTTTACTTAAAAACTTATTCAAGGAAAAAAAGTAGTAGATCTCTTTTAGGATTTTCCATGCTTTGTTTCGTGACGAACAAGCAATATTTTAGCCACTGTAATATCACTAAATCAAAACATGAGGTAAGGGAGTAATGACCCTTCAGTTATGTGGTGGTAAGACTTACTATTCTTAAAATGTTAACTAAAACAGGAAAATGACTGCTTTAGAAGTTATGAGTCTTAATTAAAGAGGTTAATGTTATTCAGGCCTACTTTAAATCGGTTAATAGCAATGTTGGGCACTGGAAAGCTGGGATGGACTTGTTCTTTGGGAGATCTTCAGGCAGTGAAACCCCCTGCTTATCCTTGGACCAGTGCTCAGCACAAGCAGCCCCATGTCGTCTTCCATCCCTTGTTGGTATGACTTGTGCCTTCCAAAGTCCAAAGCCAGGGCAGTTATGTGACTTCTCCCAAGAGAAGGGACCACTTCTTGTTGCTTGTGGATGGTGTAGACTATCAGAGCCTTGAAGTGATGGAGCAAACCAAACTGACAGTGTGGACACACCATTTTAACAGCTTTAGCATTGCACTTGTCAAAATACTCTCTGTTTATTCTTGCTTCCCATGCTTTGCAGTCACGCAATCAACCTAGTGATAGGTCTGATACAAGGATCTGCACCCCACGACTTGTAGAACAGCTAACAAACGTTAAGGCTGGGCAACATATCTCCTGCTCTGCACATCACTGAATTTCAGACATGCCAGATTAATTATCTTCAATTACTTTTTTTCCTCACTATCATGAATCTGTCCTGTTTGCCTTACACTTATATTGCTGCTAGTATTGAAGAATAAATCCCTGAGGTTAACCAGCGACAACAGAAGTCAGGTTCCTTAAGATAGTAAAGTAACCTTTTGGACATGACAAAACTCAAGAGATCATTTGTACATCTGTAACAGACAGTTGTCAGCATAAAGCATTCTTTTCTGTCTTAATAGGAAATTTAAAATCATGTGCATTAATTGGTTTCTTTTTTTGTTATTTTACCATAGGATTGTACAGTGTATGAAACAGAAAATAAAATTCTTCATGTGGTAAGTAATCTAAATATTCTGCTTTGGTATTCTCTAATCCTACCCCATCCACTTAAATGGTTTAAAAAAAAAATAAAGCTATCATTTGAAAGTAAAGTTCCTTACTATTTGACACAATGTCTGATTAATTATGTCAGTTTCTAAAAGTCTTCTTAAATAAGATCAAATAGTTAAAATTTATTTTCAAGATCAGCAAGAAAGAGATATCAGCTTAAATGTTTTGTAACCCCCTGAAACCAACTTAGTGCCAATTACTTGTGCCTCTTATCTTTGTGTTAACGTGAAGAAATGTGGAGACTTTACCCAAACAATATTAATAAAATATTTTTTCACCTAAGATATTATTTCCAGTTGCTCTGAAGATTGGAAGCTTATGGAAGATGGTGTCATTCACTTAAGAACGATTCCAACCAAGTCTTTTTACTCTTTCCTGAATTGGAAGTCTTTCAAGTTTAAGGTTTAAAAATAAGCTTTCTTCTGCTATTCCCTAATTAATGCCTGTTTGTTTTAGCAGGCAAAGCCAGATACTCCCTCTTACTTTCCCTTTTCATGGAGTTCCCTGGAGTAATGCTCTCTTATATCTACAGTTAATTACAAAAACATGATTATTGTTCTTAGATTGTTTCATAAGCTTCACAATACTCTTCCTAGTGTAGTACTCTTGCTAGGATTGCTGGTGTGGAATTGCAGCAATGAATCCATCAGATCTGGTGTGTTACTAACTGCACTGGTTGTCAGACTGAGCACTTCATGCCTTCAGCACTCAAAAAAAATCTAATATTTTATTTTTAAAAGCCTTTTACACATACTCTGCTTCTAGCAGGGATAAAAATTTGTCGTAAAACATTGATATGCTGTTAAAATCAGGAAGTGTGCAGTGACTTTTAGAAAAAAGCTTATTGTTGCAAACCTGATTCTGAAAAGAATTTCTAAAAGCACCTGAAATCTTCTGGGATTTGGAGAGTGTGTGTGTATGTCTATATATACACACATACATATACGTACATACATATATACACATCTTTTAACCCATAATTCTAGCTGCATATGACTTCTAGAAATACATCTTTAGCAGGAATGTTACTTTTGACTTTTCTACCTATTCTGAATGGAAGCCTGAAAAGGGAGAAGAGAGAGAAGTTTCCGTTTTTAAGTATTCCATAGGCTCAGTAGTTTAACCATGATGAACCTTAAAGAGCCTGGATCCCAAGGCAGTAGAACTTGTATTTGCCTGGGCAAGATCACCTGAAACTACCTAATTCAGAGCATCTGGGCTCTGAGAATCAACCTGTTTACCATTGTAACTGGATGAAGTGAGAATAATCACCATCTTTCTCACAGCATCTTAAAAAAAAAAAAGAATAATTACTTTGAGGATACTGAATTCAAGAATAACATTTGTAAATTTTTCATTTCTTTTATGGTTGTTTTATTTCTAAAAAAAAAAGAAATTAAAGAAAATGTCGAGGTAAATAATTGTGATGCTGTAAAGTAAAATTTTACATTTGTGAGAGATAGAATCTAGAACTCTTAAACACCATGTGGCGCTTTGTTTCATTTCTGAAAGATACTATGAAATATTTACTTAAAAGCAGACAGATTGATAAAATGATGATCCATGGTTGACTTTCTTCGTTGGTTACTGGAGAGATTCCCTGAGGTGTAGATTTGTTTGGAAGAGCTCCACTCTAGGGCAGTGTGTGCTCTCATGTTGTGATCGCAGGTGCACAGTTGCCATTCCCTCACTACTCACGTGGCCGGACTGTGTCTACTCTGCAACTCAGATATTATGGGAAAATATCCATTATGGAGGCATGATCTTCAGGATCACTTGCACCGCATGTCTGAGAGTCAGGTTTCTTTTTTTTTTTTTGGATTCGTAGATTCATAGATTTCTAGGTTGAAAAAAACCTTAGAGATCATCGAGTCCAACCGTCCCTAATCCCCATTAAACCATATCCCTAAGTAGTTCATCCACCCTTTTCTTAAACACATCCAGGGATGGGGACTCAACCACCTCCCTGGGCAGCCTATTCCAGTGGCTGACAACCCTTTCAGAGAAGAAATACTTCCTAACATCCAACCTGAATCTCCCCTGACTAAGCTTATACCCATTTCCTCTTGTTCTGTCACCCATCACTAATGTAAAGAGCCCTTCCCCCACCTCCCCACCATCCCTTCTCAAGTATTTTAGCAAAAGGTGATTATTGGGACTGAATCCATTCTTTACACTAACTTGATATTCCTATGATAATTAAAAATTACGACCTGTTAGCTGTTCTTTCTCTTTGCAGTAAATACAGGTTATTAACTTCTATTCATTGTACAAACGCAGCAGTGGCTGCCATGCTAAAAATACTTTTTGTGACTCCTAAGTTCATATGACTTGTTCAAGACTGAGATGTTTCCCAGAAGTTCTGTTGTTGTCATGGCCTGTTGAGAGAAATGTAATAAATGGTTTTAGGTGTCGGATGGCCTGTACGACTGTATGTGGAGTTTCTCTACAACAGGTACTGATTTTCTTGAAAAACCCATTTTAGATTGAGGTTTTCTCAAGTGCAGTAGTCTTGCACCATCTGGAGAGTACACCTTTGCTTCCCTGTGGTTTTGGAACTAGTACACAAGACATTGGTCCTTTCTATTTTTTGTATGCTAAAATTACTTCAGCATATGTTAGTGGATCATCTCATAGTGATAGTGCCACATCAAACATTGCTTCTTGACCCTGTGCTGTTATTCATAAATTCAGCTTGGTCGTTCCCATTTATACTATCTCAGCTTTACATTATTTACAACTGGTGTCAGGCCTCTTTTGTATCTGCTGAACTGCTTTTACAGCAAACTGATATTTTGAATTATTCCAATATAATTTTCTTGAATATTTTCCTGGAGCTAAAATCCTACATAGATTTTAATTAACTTTCTGAATCATGGGGGAGATGTTAAAGATTCATAAGAGTCAATTTGAAAACTTCTTTCCTGTTTATTTTGTTCCAAAGTTTATTTACTGAAAAAGTATTTGCATGTGACAACTGTAAAGTTAAAACATTACATCAGAAAGTGTAAAGAGTTGTCTCTGGGATTTAGTCTACATCTAATCTGTATGTGTGATCTTAAATGTTAAGTCATAACATTTAAGATAAATATAATAACATAACCTCAAGGGAGGTAGATAGATAGGGAGGGAGGTAGATAGATAACATAACCTCAAGGGAGCCTACAGGAAAGATGGGGAGAGGCTGTTCAGGAGGGCCAGTTGTGATAGGACAAGGGGTAATGGTTTTAAAATAGAGGAAGGTAGATTCAGGTTGGATATTAGGAAAAAATTTTTTACCATGAGAGTTGTAGAACACTGGAACAGGTTGCTCAGAGAGGTGGTGGATGCTCCATCCCTGGAGACGTTCAAGGCCAGGTTGGATGAGGCCCTGAGCAACCTGATCTAGTTGGAGATATCCCTGTTCCTTGCAGGAGGGTTGGACTAGATGACCTTTGAAGGTCCCTTCCAGCTCTAACCATTCTATGATTCTATAAGAGAGGGCCTCAGTTTGACATCACAGTAAGGTTTTGATACGACAGCAAATTTAAAGCTGGATGAAAGCAGATACTCACAGCCAGGGTCAACCATCAGTTCGTATGCAGAAGAGCAGTACAATCCATTTTTTGAGCAAGCCAGTTTCTGTATCTCTGGTTGGAGAAGACACAACGTCCAGTTTTGTTTAGCCATTCTGGTCCAAAGCTGAAATTGCAAGAATTATTTCTGGGTTTTGGTGGCCTTTTGATGCAGTCATGCATACCTGAATGTGATGCTTTGCATCTTGCAGCTGATACAAAACACAAATGCCATATCCAGTACTCCAGAGCTGTACTTGGATTTCCAGATGAGTAACTATACAGTGAATGGGAACATAATCTATATGTTCAGTCACTTAATTTATTCATTGTGACAATTTTATTTGTTTAACTTACATGTATAATGTCAAATGAGATATTAGAAATCTTCATTCTTTTGCAAATGTCTGAAATCAAACTTCCCTTAAGGGATTTCACTACCATTTGCTATAATTAGGGAAAATAAGAGTATAGTCCCCAAAGGAAAATAGATGCATACAGCACAACTTCGACCAGAAGACCATTCTGAAATTCATCTAAATGAATACTTTCAGATTAGACACAGTCTTTTTGAAGGAATGCTTTAAGCATCACATGCAAACTTGGAAATAAATCTTCACATATGAAGATTCTTTGAGAGCACAGATCAGTTCCTTTCTGATCCATAGACTTACCGTTTGTCTTTGATGGATAGGTTTGATCTGTCGGAATCTCTGTTACCACCTTTGCAATGGGGCTCCTACTTTGAAGGTGTTCGTGGGGATTAGCATTATTAAGATTTTGAGATCTTTAGCTGGAAGGCAGGATAACATCAAATTATTGCACAGTTGTAGTGATCTGGAATGGCAGTTAAAGAGTGTGTTCAAAGATGCATAAGAATTTTACTTCAGGAAATGGATTAACTAAGGCACTTTTCTGCCAGTGTAATTTTTAGCAAACTAAAGATTTTCTAATTTTTATAATGCATAATTCACCTAGTTCTCACTGTTGGTATGGTTTCCCTCATTATTTGGTAGCCAAAACAGATTATTAAGTTGTCGTATAAGGCATTTATTATTTACATATTTCACTCTACTTCCATTGTATTTATAATCATACATTATGATGACAGACAAGATGAAGTTCGTAGGGTTGTGGTGTTTTTTTAAAGTGCAGACAGTTGGGTTGGAGAAGACAGTTTAGATATACAGATGTTCTTAGTGCACAGTAAAATCTTTTAATCCAAACTGTACACGCATGTACATTTTCCTGACATTGATGGATATTTTCTGTTCCCTTAACCTCTTGTTCTTAACTTTCATATATCTGTAGTTTTTACAATGCTAAGAAGTAAAATTATCTGTTTATTCTCAGTTATTTCTCAGAATAAGAACTTCTTCACTAGTAGATTCAGTTCAATATGAGGAATTATACTGACTTGTTTTTCTTTGTAGTGTAAAACCCTGTCTGGGATTTGTGACCACATCATTTCGCTCTCATCTGATTCTCTGGTGTCACAGTCAGCACATCTTGAGGTAGTTCATCTCACCAGCATTATGCCCAGTGAGGGTTTGGTAAGTAGCAAAGCAGTTTGAAGTTTAACTCTTAGAATACAGAATACAAGCCTCAGTTCTTTAGGGTGATTTCTTTTTTTTTAATTTATCAAGAAATCAGAATGTATTTTTATGCAGTGTCCTACTTTTTTGGTAAGCTGAATCAGATTTCTGAAAGTGGTTTAATTAACATTTAACTAAATAAAGGGATTGCATTTTTTTCAAAAAAAAAAATACAATTGCTTTATGTGCAACTGGTAACTATATGAGCAGCTAAAGAAAAGTTATAGTCCCTTGATAGCCATATTGCAATTTCTGGAAGGTACAAAAGTAATCCCCAAATAGATACATATGCAAATAAAATTAGCTAAATATCCTTAATTAAATGTGCTTAGAAAATGATTAGCGGAAGGTGTGTTTCTTGAGTTTGCAGAAAAATAGTTACATGCCTCCCTAACGATTCAGTTCCAATAAAACTTTCAGAAATATAATCCCAGAAACAAAATAAATCCCTTCTATTTGTAAATTGTTATTCACTGAGCAAAATAGTCAGGTGTCTTCCGAACATCCCAGCTGCTGTGCCTTAGGAATGGGTCACGCCACTAAAATCTTCTGCAGAGATAATATTTTAATAATTATTTGGCTACCACTTGGAAGTACTAATGCACTGTCACATTTCTTGGACAAGGGATTTTTGTGATGTTTTAGTGGTCAGCAGGAAAGATTTCTGTCTCTCCTCCATAGTCCCCTGCTTTGGAACCATTCGGACCTTGTGAGGCTGTGAAAGGATAGAGATTGTGCTTGGGAATGGAAGATCCCGATAAAAGCTGGAGGGTAAGGTAGCACTGCAGGCACTGGGATGTTCTTGCACGTTTTTCTCAAAAACAGGCTACTTTTCTCAGTGTGATCTCTTACTGTCTTCAGCTGCCTTCTCAGGACTTCTTTTAGTTTAGTTTTGGGTTTTTTTTCCCCCCCTACAAGAGGAGGAAGCCAGGGTGTTGTTCCTGAGTTTGAGGAAGCTGTTGGAGGAGTTAAAAAGAGGGAAGTGGGTAGAGAAATTGGTAGCCATGAGGCTTGTCTGCAGAAAATTGCAGATCTGACAAATTCAAATACATTTGAGTGTCACTATACACATTGTGGCATGTTTCTTCTTTGTAATTCAGTGTGTTTTACGGAGTTATTTTAAGTTTCTGTTCGTTGAGATATTTTGCATTATTTCAATATCGTTGTTCTGACGTTGAACAGCAATGAACATCATAAGCAAATTCGGTCAATGTTACAAGAATATAATTATTTTGAGGTATGCATATTAATTTGGGAATGATGTATTTCAATAACATGAGGGGGTTTTGTATGACTATATAAGTTTACTTTATTCTTAGACTGATTTAATCAACAAAGAACATTACAACAGCATAAAATACATTGTATTTTAATTCTGTGGCATCACAGATGCTTAGCCCAGTATGTAATCCTGAAGACAGATACTATTTGCTTGCTGTGCTGCTGCATATCAGTGGCCAAATGTGTTCCCTTTGAGGCCCAGTTTCCTCTCTTGGTCCAATTTCTGAGTTAGTGCCGAGATATCCAGGAAATACTAGGTCAGCCTCATTTACATCTTGTGCAGTATACATGCTGTACATCGGTCTGTGCTTTTCACTTGCATTAAGACTACTCCATCCTGCATGCTAGGAGTCTGGATCACTGCACATCTTTCCTTTCTGTCCAGAAATGTGACGTATTTCTGCTTGTCTACTTAGAGGACAGCTCACTCTCGGTGCTGAAGAGGACATGAACACAGATGGGATGTATTTTCCTCAGAGATGGTGGAGCATATCAAGCAGGGCTTGGCATTGCTCGTGCTTCCCATTCAGTGACAGCTCTAGATCTAGGACAAGGGTGTAGGCTGGTGGAGGACAGAAAGAGTGTATCCTACTTCAAAAATGGCATGTCCTATAGCGAGCTGAAAATTGAACGATGTGCAATATGAGGCAGGTGTCTTTCTGGAGTTCTTGAGTATGAATGGTATGATTTCTAAGCAGCTTATCATAAAGTGTCATCATTTAAACCTTTAAGGCATGAGAGACCGAGATGAGACTAGTTGGCTGTATTGTTCCAGCCTGACATGTGGTGCACACTTTCCTCCAGACCACTCTTTTCTAGGAGAACGTCAAGGAGACAGGACCTGTGCTGGAATAATGCTGTAAACTGGACTCTGTCACTGGGTGGAAGAACCGTGGTGTAGCTCTCCATCCACAGTGTACCCATAAGTTTATAGCCAACAAAGCTGTAGTAAGTGGGCACTGCTGACAGAGGACATGAGACAAATACTGCAATCAAAATGGACTGCCATTTTTTTTTCTTCCTTTTTTTTTTTTTTTTTAAGATGAAGTGAAATCACAGTGAATGACCAAGTTTTCTGTGCCTAATTGTGAAGGCGCTATAACATGTTAGGTTGGAAAGTTCCTTATAATCAATTTTGCTGACACTGTGTTCTGTTTAGAAAAAA
This sequence comes from Tauraco erythrolophus, assembly GCF_009769465.1. NCBI lineage: Eukaryota > Metazoa > Chordata > Aves > Musophagiformes > Musophagidae > Tauraco > Tauraco erythrolophus. The sequence continues at coordinate 2,717,227 of NC_141477.1, forward strand.
ATATGAAAAAGGACTATAAATGAGAATAAAAGAAAAATCATGTGAAAAGGAGGAAAAGAAAACATTAATCAGAATCAAATATAGAACAGAGTAATGAATTACAAATGGCTTTCTCATGATTGTATAGCAGTTTTTTTCCACAGGATCTCTGCTCCATTCAAGAGAAAAATGAGTGCTATTCACTGAATGGAAAGTATTCAGAGTTCCATTTTTATCCTTATCATTCAGCGTAGGGGTTGAGGTCTTATTTACCACGCTTCAGCTTAGCTCTGCATTCCCTTGAGTTACTAATTTCACCATGAGATTTATTTTTTTATATGTCCTTACTGAGTGCTTCACAGATGCTAATTAATTCATCCTTCACAATACACTTGTGAAAATGATATCGTAATCTTAGTTTTATAAATAAGAATCTCATGCATAGGCCAATTTGCGTCAAAATCCCCCAAAATCTATTTTTCAGGAGAAGCATACCATGTGATTTTTTCAGAACACTTGTTACTTACGTAGCATAAGTTTAAAATACAGTCTCTTTCTTGGTTTTAGGTGTAGCTAAGGTTTTGAGAGCTACTGAGAGCTCTAGCTTCAGCTTCATACAGGATTGGCATCTAGAAAATGAACACAATTATTTGCCATTGGTGAAAAATGTGTTGTAAATTACTCAGATTCAGATAAGAATTCAGTTTTCTAGAATAATATTCAGTCAATTTAATTATGAGTCTTTCCCTGTTTTGAAAACTCCATTTGCAAAACTGCTTTTATTATAAGCCTTCTAATTTCTTCAACAAATGAGCCAGAAATCCTATAGACATTGCATAAGCTTGAACATAAACTGAATTAATTTCCAGGTCCAAGTCCATTCAGTTACTACATGGTGTCAGAACTCCTGCGGGTCTCTGTCTGTGTGTTTAATTGTTTAAATAAATTCTGGATCACAAAGCATTTTCACAAAGGGGCTGTATGTCATTCGAATGTGTACCTTCAGTTCTAGCTTTTTCTAACTTTCTGTCCATGCTTTTGTGAGCTTGAGTCTTTTTTTCTCCCTAAGTATCTTCTTTCTCAGTTTGCTTTACTAAAAAATACTCTTATCTCACACATTACCCAAAACACCCTCTCTGCTGGTAGTTTCATGCCAGTTTGCTGGACAAAGGAATTTGCATTGGGAAGCACACATTTTAGGTTCCATTCCAAGTTCTGGTGATTGTGTTTGCATCCAGATCTCTACAGGCATTTTCTGGCCTCCAGAAAACATACTGGGTTTTTCCTCTCTCTTTCCATTGCTTCCCAAGCTGTACCAGTCACAAATACTAGTCAAATTGCTTCCTCCTTTTCCCTATTTGCCGCTGAATTTTCAGCAAATACGAAAACATCCTCCATATAGTCTCTATTTCATTTTAAAGTAACTTTAAAGATTGTAAAACACTTTTTCTCCTGAATTGTAGTACTATGTACGATACCATTTACATTCGAAGGGTACTGCGTGATCAGTCTGAACAGGATGTCTGGAAGGCAAAACTTGGTTTCAAACTATCAATTTGAAAAACTTGAAATAAACTCCTGTACTAAAAAAGTATTAAACTGTAAGACCCACTGTTAGTTCTGACTATATTGTCAGAAAGAAACATGTATACCTAAGTTTTTATGAAATAGAATAAAATAACTTCATGATTTAAGAAAATTCCCCTCCTTGGCTTTCAGTTTTTCAATTCTTTGACTTATTTATATTGTCAATTGTAGTATGACAAAGGAAATTGGATCATTTTTAAACTTAAAAATGTTTTTTACCAATTATTTTTCTTTCTGCTTAGAGAAGGACAGGTTTCCATTTCATTGCATTGTGTGGTAAAGTTCCTTTTGAAGTTACAATATCTTGTATTAAATGAAACCATGGCACTATTTTAATTTTTAACCACTGTGCATAACTGCTCCTCACAAGGTGAGATTTTTCTCAAAAATGAGATATTTGAAAAATCTACTCCCCTAGAGTTTATTATGTTTCAAAAATCTGTAGACCAATTTCTGCTTTCAGGAGTCCCAGAATTTCTGCTTATTGGTTAGGCAAAGCTGGTGCAGTAGCACCCACTTAAATTTCTTGGCTTGATGGACCTGGCGTAAGCAATAGGCCCTTGAGACAAGAGTTTGTGTTGCTGTTTGCAAGCAAAGAGGTGCAGATCTTGAGCTTGATGCTAAGTCATTGAGGGGCTTAGTCAGGGAAGGTGAAAGATTATGTGAACCTTACTATTAATTAGATCAGATTAAGTCCAGAGCCATCTTTGGAGCTGTTTTGCTGTCAGATTAACAAAGGCAGGCTAAGTGAACCAGTGTTTTAATTGAGATGATGGATGTCAAGACCATCCATAAGATACGAGCATGAAGGGTTTTTGGAAGTTTGGGGTCTTTTTCCTCCTACTACTCTTTGATCGGAGATTGTCAGTAGTGAAAGATTTTTTTTTTATTATTAAAGCCAGTATTATTTTGGACATTTTGGGTTTTTATCTTCTGAACTTGATGTGCTGTACATATATTTAAAGATACTTCTGCGTAACATGTAACTTTAATCTTCTTTGAGTTTAATGATTATTTTTAAGCAGGAGATTTCTAAAGAGGCCAGCTGTTGGGTTTTTATCATCTGGTTTTGTATCTTCTGATATCTGAGGAATGTTTTGCTTCTGGAATGCAGTATCACTTCCATTCCTCTTCCTTTCACTTTTTTTTTGTTGTTTTCTCTTGTGTCTGAGCTTCCTACTACTGATAGAAAGTGTTATCTTTCACGTTTTAATTAAGATATACAGTGCTTATATCCACAGCTTTGTTAATTTTTCTGCAGAGGGAGCTTTTCCCGTTTCATTTAAGAATTTAAAGGAAGCAGAGATTGTGAGTATAAATATTTTTATAAGACTAGCTGCATATTATTAGAGAAAACTAAAAAAAAAGCACAAACAAACTGTCAGATGCAAAGACCTTTCTTTATTAAGGATTATTCATCTGTCTAATATACAGCTACCCTTTCAAATAGTACTTCTCTTTGTGCTATTTGTAACTAAAGGTGATGGAAGCCAATCTATTCCATTTTTACAAGAAAGGAATTGCGAGAAAATGCAAGAAGAAAAAGCAGAATATGAAGACAGCACTTTTGTGGAAATACACGCAGCTGTCCTAAAACAGTTGGGGTGTTAATCTAATTATTTCAGATTATTTTGGAAGGCCGACAGAAACTTGACAAAGTTCCATCATGCTTGACATTTAAAGGTTCTCGTATCCTAATATTTGTCGTCAATGGGTTTCTATTTAGGTGGGATTTATTAAAAGGATGATGAGAAGGATTATGAGAAAGAAGAATAAACTCTTGTCTGAATTTTGTAGTTAAAACAAGATTAAAGAACTGTTTCATGTTTGGGGCAAAAGATCAAGGGGTGTAAAGGTTGCCTGGTAGTTTGGATCATCACAAACCTGCATCTTTGCCATTGATGCTTCACGGTGTTATAAAAGTAGAGTCAGCAATCTTTTCCCTGTAGAAGTGCTGCTGAGACACATACACCATTTTATTGTAGTTTTAAATACCTGAATTTTCCATGCAGAAGCATTTTGTCATATTCCAGCAAAGAAGTGGTACAAAACCATGAATCATCTGATAATAGGTCATTGTTACCCAAAAAGGAATAGCAGTCTGCAGCTGGAAGTGAAATGCTTATACTAAAAGAGTTTAATCTCATTGTGAAATTCAGAGCTCTTCAAATATTGCCTGCACTATCCATGTATTAACCTGGGAATAGTTGATGGCACTTAAAAATACACTGTTGTTGTATATCCTGGTTAATTAACTGGGTGACTCTGAAAGAAATTTTTCAAGGAAATTCCACTTGAAATACTGTTTTCTTGAGAATAGCCTCTTTCCAATGGGATTTTAAATGACTGATTCCTTCCCATATGTTTTCAAAGGTCAAATTTTAATTAAAAACCTTTAAGTCACTCTCTCATTAGGGGATAGTGACAGAGTTACTCAGGAATAATCAGGTTCTTGATACAACAGCATGTGAAACGTTTCCTTGTTCTGTAAGACCTCTCATATATTAATGTAATTCTTTGGAGTTTCATATCTGACATCACAGTTATTAAAGGGCAACAATTTATTTCTAACTGCCTAACTGTTGACTAGCCTGAGCTGTCTTCACAGAGTGAATGAGAATACACAGCTCTTGCCCAGAGGTAAGGGGTGTAATTTGCCATTCTTTGGTGCTCTGAGATAATCTGTGGGATTCAAATAGAAACTAGAATCAGAATAAAGATCTGTTCTTGAAAAAAAAAAAGGAGCAAAATTGTTTTGAAAAAGGAGTCCGATGAAATTTTTCTTGGAAGGGCAGAAAACAGACCGATAAGAGGACAGAAGATTGGGAATTGAGGAGGAGATGACTGAGTTACTTGGGTAGAAAGAACAGAATAGGATGTGGTAGTAGAGGATATGGTAGGAAAGCCCCCGAACTGATTAAAGAAGGAGAATGGATGTTCATGAGCCAGAAGAGCAGGAAGAAAGGAAGACAGCCAGGTGGCGAAAGCGGAAGGAAAGAGGTAGGAGAAACCTCTACAGCAAGACTCAGTTGCCTAGATGTAGATATCTGGTACCGTTTTAGATTCCTGTCTTTCTGTTGCCACTCCAGAAGGTTCTCTGTCTCATATCCACCAAACCTATGCATATTCTTGGTTACTTTGAAACGACTAAATATTCTCTGGATATTCCTGTTTAAGGAGATGAGTTCCATCTCTTTTGTCTGGATACCGATTCTGGGACTGGATCTGTGGAAGGAAAAGCTTGTGGGAAGATTCAGTGTCGGGCACTGAACAGAAAAAGAGAGAGTAGAGCTGACAGGCAGGAGGAGAAGCAGCTTGTGTTCTGGATACTGAATAGGCAATAAAACTTATCTGAGAGGGATAGCCAGTCAAGTTGAAGAGGAAGGACTAGAAGACGGAGGGAGATGAGACACAACAGGAAAAAAAGCCACTTCCCACTGAAAGTCTCCCATCCAGAGCCTAGGATGGATTCCTGGATTTGGAAGTTCCCCTGTTTATGTGCTTTTTGTCTGCGAAACCCACTGACAAAATATTATTCTTATTTATTAGCCTGAGGTTTTTGCTATTTTGCTTTGACAACTCATAGGCTGAAATTCATGAAATAGTTTGCAAGCGGTTTGTGTAAAGAGTTATATGGGAATAATTAGCTTACAAGAGTGTATCTTCATCAGATTTTATAAGAAAAGTTAATAAGATCAAAATAGCAGTATGTGGCTCCTCTTTTAATAAATAGTTGACAAGTTAATTATAGATTATGTTTATGTAAAAATACACTATTACAGAAGAATACGATTTTCTTGAATATGCTGAATCAATATGACTGCTTTAAGCCACAGGTAAAATAGAAAATAATTGTAAACACAATAACTTCTAACAGTTCCAGAAGTGTTAGCAATTGTCACAACAGGATCTACTTAGCTGTTCGTATCTGGGCTTGGGAAAAAGAGGCTTGCTGCTTCAATTCTTCAACTGCTGTATTAAATCAGTATTTCCCTGGAAGTTCTGTTATCTGACAGAAAATTTTTCAGAATGTATTTCCATTTTTTTTTTAGGCTTATCAACCATAAAAAAAATGCTTCTATTAGCGGAAATAGGATGAAACGATGAGCAAAAAGATAGCCAACAGCCCATTTAAATTGAAAGCAAGATCCAGCTCTTTTGCCTAATTCAGACTGTGAACACTTAGTGCTTTTTCTGGGTTCAGAGAATTAACAGCTCTCTAAATGACTCAGTTTTGCGATTTTGGACTTTTCTTATAAGCCAGAGTAGATCATTTTCAGTTCTCACTGGCAGATGGATGAAAGCGATCCCCTCAAAGCTTTCCCCTTTCGTTCATGTCAATAAACTACTTTGTATATGTGTGTGAGCAACTTCAACTTTGGAGGGGTTCTGCTAACCTGTGCCAGTATTGCTTAAAATATGCCTGGAGATTCCAGTCTTCCTCTTTACAAAGGCTGATTTTGAAGAGGAAAATAAGGATGGAGGTGGGGATGAAGGACACCAGTCACTAAAGTAAGGTTGGCACAGGTTGTCCTTTAGAAAAAATATTTTTATTAGTCTTAGTGTCTTTTCATGTTGAAGGATAAATTGTCCTCTAAAAACCTTCCTACCACAGAATGTAATTGAGAGTTGGATTGAACTGTGCACATTATCTGCTGTAAAAGGATGGGTAAGTGCTGACAGCATATCAAGGACAGGGAGGTTTTGGGGAAAAATGTTTACAGAGTTGGAAACAGGGAAAATATCTGTCCTCTAAAACAGATGTTTAAGACTAAATACAGCTGTTTTCTGAATTGGTGTTTGTTTTTCAGGGAGTTCTTTTTAAGAATGCTTTTAATCCTGTTTTGAGTATTATACTACATATAGATATGTAAAATATATCTATGTAATGTACATATATATAAAATACCTTGCATTCTGGACTGTTTACAATTAAAAAAAAACCAAACAATTTTTATATTTTTTAAATAGAATGTAATCTTTCAAGGTTTTCAAGTAACAGATATGTCAAGGAGATAGTGCTAGTGTAATGATCAACAAGAAAGAAGTTCTTTCATTATTTTTCCTTTGGGAAAACAAGGATGAAAGTTCTATCTAGGATAATTTGAAGTCTATGAGTCATTCACTAAAAATGTTTATTTTTATATATTTAATTCTTAAAGTTTAATAGCTAAGATGAAAGAGCAGATAGCAAAATGTAGGGTAATTCTCAGTGATTAGTCAGTCTTTATGTCTCTCAGATGGCATATGTTAAGAGATAAAATCGTAATTTGATTTTTTCCAAAAATACACATAGATTAACAAGAGATGAAGAACTGTATGAAGAAATATGTGATAAAATTTAGTGAAAAGTTTAGCACTGTGTTTTGTTTTGGCCTTAAAAATCTTAATCTGTTGGTTTGTTAAGTGGGGAATGAATCTTGTCAAAACAAGCAGGGTATTAGAACTGTGATATTAAATTTGATATTAAAAGTGTGGCTGGAAATATGTTACCGACGTCTACTATGTGTTAAAATACCAGACTTCTGTGATGGATGCAGCGATGTTGTGTAACATTCTGGCTCAAAGTTCACTGGGGAAATCCAGTGTAATGCATACTAGATGGATTTAAATATCTATTTAAGACTTAATGGAGACTCAACACCCCATTTCCAATGAGAACTTTCAGGGTTTTTCATTATTTAGTGCTCTTGTTTATGGTTTTCAGTTGGCAAAGAGAATCAGATGTTCGTCAGTAAGGGTTGAAGGTATTACAGAGACAATAAAATAGTGAACACTGATAAAATTAAGCCAAATGTATAGAAGGAAGTAGTGGAAGACTCCCCAGAAACTTCTTTCTTTCAACCAATCACATATTTTAGAAAAGTGATTTCAAAATTTTCAAGATTTAATTTGGACATCTTTGTTTTTACAAATTAAATAGCTGATAAAGCAGTCTCATTTAAAAGAACAAGTAGTCATGGTGAGTGAAATCTAAAATGGAGTTATCTATGCAGCAAAGTTAAGCAACCTTATCAGTTTTAGCTGATCTTTGCTTTTGAGATTTAAATGAAGTTAAAACTTGCTGAAATTGAATTAGTTGACATGAATGTAGAAGTCATATTTTCTCACAATGAAAAATCAAAACAGATCCAGCTAGAGCAGGTTACTCAGGGCCTTTTCCAGTCAAGTTTTGATCATCTCCAAGTCAGAGATTGCACAGTCTTGCCAACTTGTTCCAGTGTTTTATTATCCTCATAGTAAAACTGGAAAAAAAATAAAAAGAAAAAAATATTCTTTTTTTTCAATTGAGTTCCAACTTGCGTCCAACTTCATCCTCCCACTCCCAAAAAGAGTTTGGGTCCATCTTCTCTGTATCTTTCCTTTTTTTAACTTTTTTTTTTTTTGGAGGATGCGTGTGTTTTTGTAAATACCTAACCTGAAGATCTTCATTAGTGTTCAGGAATCTTGAAATTGGTTTCTCTGAACAAAATGTTCTTTCTTATTGCTGGGAGGCTTTAAACTTCCATTTTGACAGCACAAGGTGATGCAGAATTATTGAAAGAATAAAGAATCAGCAGTACAATGTACCAATTAGATTAAATTGATTTCAAAATTTGATGGATAACCATACGTATGGAAAGAAGTGAAGACATGACCTTACTCCTGAGAGGCAAGAATACAAGGAATTGAGTCTCACTGCCATGTAAGGCTCTGTGTGTGGTGTAGAGAACTACTTAGGCTGTCTCTCTATATTTTGTCAATTGCCTCCTTGAAGCAGAATTCTTGCTGGACTAATTACAAAGCTCCTCTGAGTTCACCAAGCTCATTTTTCTCCATAAATTGGCAATATGAGCACTGGCTCATCTCTTCTCCGAATTAGGCTATGGTTTCATTTTTATTGAATCAGTAACTCTGAACACGGCGCATGTTAAGTTTCAAGACTATTCCAGTTTGGTTTCAGTTTTGATACTTCTTTTCTGTCACTAACAATAAAAAGAGTTCATGTTAAATATTTCGAACACTGAATAGGCACGAGCTTTTATGCTGATGCTCAGTGTTGAATTCTGTCCAAAAAGTCTTTGTTTGGAATAAAAATAAGCGTTAAGTGATAAAACTGTGCTGTTTATGATGGGTCTTGTTATGTATTTGTTTAACTTAGATTTGCAAATGTTAATTGACCACGCTTCCTTCCAGTCTGTTCAAATGTTATGGTCCTTAAACTGGAATAAACATACTATTTTCATTACCATGCAAACATCATTTATTTGTTTCCTACAAATATTAATTACCTTTCTTGCTCTTTTTCAGGGAATGTATATCAAATCAACATATGATGGACTACATGTAATCACAGGAACAACCGAAAATGTAAGCTTCTTTATTCTGAAATACTTTTATCATGCATACAAGTATCTTCTGTATAGCTGCAGTGTATTTTGCAATCTGAAAACTTGCACTAAATCAAGGCACTTTTTATTATTACTTTTTTTTCTTTATCTTTTCTGTACATATTTTGTATTACCTTTGTAAAAACTTGGAACTCTTGAAAATAGACATAGAAAAATATCTATAATGAAGTGACTAGTAACTAACAATATAATAAAATGAAATTTGTGAACTGCTGTCCTCAATGCTTCTTCAAATTCACCTCTCTAGTAGCACTCATGTATACGTTTTCTCTGTCACAAGTGTTTTCTTCTATATTAATTTTTTCTGATGTAAGAGCATTAACATTAGTCTAAAATAATATCTGCTGTATTGAAATTTTTTTCTCTTCTTTAGATAAATCTCTCAGAACATGAGACAGTTCAGGTTCATATAAAAATAAAAGAAGTATTTCTCTGTCAATAGAACAATAGAAATAATATTCCAGGAAAAAAAAAAATCTGCCTCAGCTGTTTATATTGACCAGACTGGTCACAAAACCAGTTACTGATAAGTGTAGCTTTCCTCTGAGCAGCCTTTAATATGTAAAACCAGCTTACTTTAGGCAGTGAGTAAATATTGTCATACAATAATTAATGCTTCTTTGCTAAGAGTTCTTTGTTTTCTTCTTAGAATGGACTGTAATTTTTTCTTTTTTTTTTTGTTTGTTTTAATTATCAAATTCATTTTAAAAGAGTGTTAAAAAAATCAGACTTTTGGAGACGGTGCCTGTCCTAGGATTGACTCACAGAAAATTAGTAGCTTCTGTATGTATAAGCAATTCAGTAATATGGGTTGTAAAATACTAAATTTTAAAATAGTTACAATATCAGCAGTATGACTGGATGTAAAAAACATGGCTAATGGAGAAAGATAACAAGATATTATATTTGATATCACACAAGTTACAGAATAATCTTTGTCAAACCAGAAAGTTTTCAAAGCTAGCAGTAATTATAGACAGGGCTATCACTAGGAAGGGAGGAACTGTGGAAAGGAGCAAACAGATTTTGGTACATGAACAGAAGGGGACAGATGATTCGACAATGTTAAAAAAAAGTTAACAATCCAAATGACTATTGTGTGAGGATGTATAAAAAATTCCTTTCTGAAAATAACCATTCCTGAAAGAATTTTATTAAGATGAGTTAAGCACCATTGTATTTTCATATTTTCCATCATCCGTAGTAAAAATACTGAAGAGACCAAGAAAAATGTATTAATTAACATTTTCCTTGCAGTGCCAGAAGTGTTGGGCAGATCTGCACCAAAAGCACACAGAAATGCTGCAGCACATAAATCAGTATGACTGATCATAGAAAAACCAAACAGTGGGACAAGAATAACGAAGTAGCTTCTAAACATCGTTCTTGTTCCTTAACTTGCAATTCATAATTATGAATTTGAAAAAAAATATTGACTTGAATGGCTACAACCTAATTACTGTGATAGACTTCGTAATGGGACCCATCCCTTCTGGTTTTCATCCAGTGTTTTAGTCACACTGCTTTCGTTCAGCCTTGGATCTGTTTGACAGCATATAGCTGGATAGATTGCAAGTTTAGATTTTATGAATTTAATATGGAAATTATGTAATGCTGACACCCAAGGAACATAAAATTAGAACTGTGCAGCTAGCCAAAGATGTAAATACTTGCTGGCATGCAGCAATGGTATGCTGGCCCATATGGTTACGCTTCATGTGATATTTTGTTCTACTTGATTTATATATATTGAGTAGTATTACATCATATGGGTTTTGGCACTCTGTTTTTAGACAGAACAAACTTGTGGAAAGCCAGATGATTTGTGAGTCACAATTGGTGAAGATAAGTCTAATGCAAATTAAACTTGAAATTCGTTTGCTTATTGATATTAAAGCCATTGGCAGCATTTAGAGGTCTTAAAATAACTATATGTATATCTTGATTCCTGAAACCTAAGAATGATCCATCTTGATTATGTTGCAACAGATTTTGTTCATAGATTGAATTACTCATGCTATAATTAATCCACTTTTTTATTGCAATTCTAATTAATTTTAGAAATATAATGCAGCTTGTAGGGAAAACATTTATATATTTATAATTGAAATTCACAGCAGGAGTTACTAAATTGTCAGCCGCTAAAATTTTTATTTTTATTTTAACTAAACTTTAGATGTCAAAACTTTTTGATAAGATGCAACCATAAGAAGTTGCTTTTTTTGTTTTTGTTAAAAGTGTAATCACATGTGCAGATAAACCAGCTTCAAAGACCTTTAATTTCTGGCATTTCAGCAAATTGATTTTTCATTCCTTTTGAAGGGATAATTGACCTCAGAGCCAGTGTTTAATTTTAAAAGATAATAATTAGCTCAGCCTCATCAAAGTCAGGAAAGGAGCTAAAAAGAGCTTTTCCAACTAATGTCGACTGAAGTTAAACATTATGAATGGTGGTGTTTGCTTCAGTTTCCTGCTTACCTTTCATTCACTGTTTGAAACAATCAAGTTTGTATTCACATTGAGTTCTAGAAAGACCTTTCTGTTATGTGGTTAGTCCTGTGCAAAAGAGCAGTCTGCCAAAATTCTGGAAGTTTCTACCAAAAGGAGAAAGTGAGAATGGAGCCAGGTAGTTCTTCACACCATCCTGTAAAGTGCGTAGGTAAAATCCTCTATTTTAGTGCAGAAGGACTCAGATGGCAGGAGTTGATATCTATCTGCAACGACCAAGGGCAGGACTTCCCACTGCAGGAGACACACAAGCCCTTATGAAAGAACAACAGAGATCGAGCAGGTGATGAGTTGGGATGTAGTTTGTGCTGGGGAGGTTGGGCTGAGCAAGGTTAGGAATGGTAAGTGAGCAGTAGGCTGAAGGTGCTTGAAATAGCACCTGTAACACACTTGGAATCACGGTGTCAAATGTTGGCCATTTGCCCTCTTGGCTTGGTTTTTCTTCCTGATTGAATAATTAATGATGTCTCCTGCTGCTCTCCAGCAGCTGTGTAGACTGCAGAATCCATTGATTAGTCAGCAGCTGCTGACTATTGGAGAGTGATTTGACCTCCTCATAGATGAGTCTCTTTGGCATTTTATTCATAAGTAATTGCAGTTGTTTTCTTTCCAGTGGCAATTTGGGGGTTTGCTGTATTTTTTCCTCTTGTCCTTGTTCCTTTTATTTGTTTATCTTATGTTTTTAATCTCCATCCACAAAAGAGATGGAAATGATGGGTGGGATTTGTGGTTGGTGAAGACTGTACAACTGAAGAGCTCTTGCCCGTTTCCTGGAAGTCTTGGTTGGTATGTAGTGAGATCACAAATATAAGCTTCTACAAGTCACCCTTCGTTCAAATAAATCTTTTCTTCCTTTGCGTTTGTACCTGGTGCTTGTGCCATGGGCAATTTATTTTATAGGCTGGTTCCAAAAGACATCCAGGAACTGAACTAATAACTGTTTTGATAACATAACCCCTTTTCTGTGCGGAACATCTTCAACAGTATTAGAGCTAGATCATTCTCTGTAGCTGCAAGTGGCTCTTTTTCTGCTCTTCTTAGTGGTCTGCTTACTTGAACACAGAACTTGAAATGCTACTTGAAGAGTATTTTGCTTTAAAAGTTTCTGCATTGTTTGAGATGGGAAAATCTGTCCTCTTCCCTCTCCGACTCCATGTTTTAACAAGTAGAGTAAACATTCAACCTTGTCCAACTCTCCTGACTGGTCTACTTCTTTAATAGCTAACTTCCACTGAGATTTATTTCTCAAGGTGGTGTCTCAGCTCTTTAATTCTTTCCTGGTTATTTTCCCTTGAATTTCAAGTTGGTGTACTCTATGGCAGTAGAACACTCTTGTAAGCTAGTGCGCAATGCAAGCAGGTTGCCATGAATTCTCGGTTCCGTCCTCCTGAGTGCTGATCTCCTGTATGCTGTACAGATTTGGGATCTGGTTTCATTGAAGCGTTTAAAAATGGTTTGTTAAATAGCAGTTGACTGTGTTCAAGTGGCTTTTCAATGGGTTTTATTCCATTTTAATGTGATCAGAAGAAGCTTTGTTTGGGATAAAGGAGTTTTTCAGCTCAGTGATCCCAAAATTATGTGAATGGTATATATGGAAAAGTGTGCGTGTGTGTATATAAATATATATATAGTAAAAATCTCCTGAAGAACTAGTCTGTCAATGACATTATCCATTTGTAAATGACCACTTTCTGTGTTCAATGGTTAATCTAGTACTGTCTTGGAACTGCTGGAATTGTAGTGTATTTGCAGAGTATCCTCAGTGCACTTAAGCAGTAAAAGTGCTGTATAAAGGACTGAGACCTGCTTTTCTGTTACTCACACAGCTGGTTCAGCCCTGTCCTTGATCATGAAGTAAGTTCAGTGTTTGTTGACTTAGGAGATTTACTTCTATGTCATGTAAATTCACTTGGTGTATTCCCAGCAAGACTGTGACTGCTCATACTCCCCACAGAGAACAGTTCAACCTGTCAAAAAGGTTGTTCGTCACCCATGGAAGTGGGAATCTAGATTACTTCATCAGATTGCCATCTGTAACCAGAAAAAAACATAGTTCCTTTAAAATACAGATTTTATAAATATGACCAATTATTTTTATTTGATAATACTACTTCTTTGGGCCCAGCTTTCTTGCCTCCTTCAATGTTCGTTGTTTTAATTCCTGCTCTTCCCTTCCCCCTCCACACACCCCCACATAAAGTTAATTATTATCTCTTGTCCTTAGTCTCCTGCTGACCAGTGTAAGAAAATCCATGCTGGTGACGAGGTGATCCAGGTCAACCATCAAACTGTGGTAAGTATTTTGGAAGCTCTGCTCTGCAGGCTTTGCCTATTCCCACTGCTAAAAGGATAATCATTCTTCTCAGAAGGTAGCTTTGCCAAACTACATTATTATTTATGTATTTTAAAATACCATAACTACTGCTTATGCTTAATAATAAAAGGCATATGTTGAGTCAGTAACCAGCCCAGAAGGATTAAGCTAAATTTACATTTTGCACAGTTGCTGTTCAACATGATACTCTTTCTACAAGAATATCCCAGAATATTTCATTGAAGTTTTTAGACTTCTTGTTTCGAATATGCCAGCTAGTTTAACTTTTTCTCTTAAACAGGATTTTGCATTCTGTTTAATACCAAGTTCAGATTAAAAATGCAGAAGTGCTGTAACAGCCATATATTCTGAATCAGTTGGGGGAAAAAAACATAACGATGACAAAGTGTTGATAGAAATCTGTCAGATTTTGCTTTTCTCCATTCTTGCATGCAGATTTATTTTTAAGCAGATGAGTAGTTTTATAAAGCTAGTGAAACTATTAATATACTTAAAATCACCTAAGCCTGTGTATGCTGCCCCTAAGGTGTTGCAGCACAGGATTTGGGTACATTTAAACGTGCCCACCATCACGTTTCTTTCACAGCTACATGCCGTATTCTATACTGTATGTACACAAAACTACATTTTGTTTTATGTAAAAATGCCAGAACAATATGTTTCTGTAGCATTCATAGACTTGTGTCCTGACTTAAAACACGCATGGCTTCACTGAAGAGTTAATAATTTATTTAATTTTTGCAACTGAGCTCTGAAAGCCTATCAGAGTGCCTATCTAAAAGCTTACCAGAGCTTCATCCAAGGTTGAATGACTATATTTTTCTACCTATTTTGTTATGACACAAGCTGCTTCCTTCTAACTGATGTTAGTTCCAATGTTGGCAATTACTGAAAAAAAATACAGTCAAATTATGTCCCAGAACTATCTTAAGTCATAGGGACCATTCCTTTAAAAATAATAAAATTGTATGTTGCAGAAGAATGGAAGAAGTGTTGCTGGAACTACAGGTGAAAGGAACACTTTTATTTTTACTTACTAGGCATGAGTAGCATTGTGACAATGATGATGATAACTTCCTAAAATTCTTATAATTTAGCCATTTTGCTTTGTCATCTTAAAGCCCTCTCCAAACACAGCAGCAGCAAAATTAAGAAACCTCTTTCTGTGTATTGTTTGTGTGAGGTGGAAATATGCAAGTCTGACTATTAAAATCTTATCATTAGAGAGCAAATATTTTCTCCTGAAAAGAAGTATAACTTATTCATTCACACTTTAAATGCTAATGAAGCATGCAACTCTTATGTATATTAGAAAGCTTCTATGAGTTGTCATAGTTACAAGTTGAAATACGCATTAAACTAGCTTTCTCCATCAAACATACTCTTCAAATGACAGACCTGATTTAATCTCTACTCCCGTAAGTGAAATCCCCTTGTTCAGCTACTCAAGAATTGTTTTTCTGGATAGCAACTCCTTCCATGTGTGTTATTGAAACTGGCCCAAGGTGTTTGATACTTCCGTCCTGCCAAGGGAGCAGTACCAACAGCTGAGTCGAGTGGCATAAAATACCTTTTGCTGACAAACCCCACTATTAATTATTCGTTCTAAAGTTTATAACGAGTTAAGAAAAAGAGATAAATGGCAAGCTGTTTCTTTCAGAAATTTATTCTTTCTTTGAAATGGCCGGGAAAGTCTCATTCAGTCTTCACTGTGACTTTGGAAAGTCAGACAGTAATACTGACTGGTTGCATGTTGCAGAGGTGTATGTCCAACCCTCTTCCTCTCATGAATTGAAAGTTTTAATGTTTTAAGTATCCCTTTGGTCTTCAAGCATGCCCTTTAAGCTGATTCTGGCACATCTTGCTACAAACTACACTTAGCTTTCTCATAACCCAAGTTATCAGAAGTTGTCATGATCAATATCATGCTGGTAATTATTATTATTTCAATTAGTGGACTAGAATAATTTCTATGTAATCAATAATTTAGTACTAGCAAGACCAGCTCATAAAATGAGGTGCAGCCCCTTTGAAATTATTGACTTGGAGAGGAGGAAGCTTGGCTGAGTAACCTTCCAAAAAAAAGGCTTGTATATCTCTGGTGGTCTTACAGGTTTTCCAGAGCTGTAAATGGTCTTGCTCAACCGATAGAGGAACAGAGATCTGTGCCTGCACAGAGTCCTTGGTAGAACCCAACACTTCGTCACACCAGCCTTTGACTCAACAGCTTAGCAAGAGCAAGTGCTAGTAGAAATAAAAGTGTAAAAGAGAACAAGACAGAGCAGTTTGCAATGATAGCTAGCCAAAGCGTGCTGGTTCAGCTGCTTTCTACTTCTCACAACGTCCTCCAGCCGTTCTTCTTGCCTGGTAGCTGGTAGTGCCGTTTCTACCATTAGTTTGATTTCTGGACTGGAGATGAAATTTTTCCCACCTTCCCTCCCTTCCATTTTATCCACATTTTAAAGTTAAATGTCACATCTTCATTCCTTCTAAAATAAAATGGCAGCAAAAGTTCACATTGCTTTATAACCCGTCGTGATGGCTCTCGTTTTCCCTTCACCTTGTTCTGGAGCTGAAAGAAGCGGAGCGTTTGTTTCTCTCATCTATCATTCTGTTCAGTTTATTTCATACGATGCATTTAGCATTGCCCTGTGAAGAGGCAAATTATTACATTTAGTATCCTAAGTACTTCCTGGGTTGTTAAAGAATTTTTAAGATAGATAGTTAAAATGTTATTTACAATGTATGTATTGATGTACAATATCGTACATCCATTGAAATCCACGGTCTCAGTCTCATGTTAGTTTTCCATAGAGACTCTACTTAAAGCATGAGAAAGTATAGATCTCTTTTAATAGATCCAATCCTATAACTGACTACTGACATCACTTACTCTGATTTTAACTGAATTAGGCCAATGTATTTTCTAGATAAATGCATATCCACTCATTTAATAAGATCATTCCAGTTTTAAAACTTTCATTGATGTTCCTACAACCTGTAATAAATTGTTCTAGTAGTTAATTATTCTCATTGCTGGAGAAAAAAAAAAAAGTCATTTTATTTGTAGTCTACATTTGTCTGGCACAAGCTTCCAGTCCTTTGATCTTGATATATTTTTATCTATTAGATTGGAGAGCAGGTTTCTCATTTAGATATTTTCAGGATGCTATCAAATTACATCTTCCCTTTTTTTTTTTTGGTAAGCTAGATAATTTGAGCACTTCCAGTGTGTCACCCTAATGCATGACCCTCTTACAACACCCTCTTTAAGTTCCCAACTGTAATACTTTGAATATTTAACATTGAGTTACAGGGCTGTACAGTGAAAGCCTTCGTTCCTGGGTAGGGCAGTACTCCTGTGCTAAAATTGTACAAATGAGACCACGTTAATGTAGCCATTACCAGCAAGCTGTTGGCTCTTTTCAGAAGGTTTGTGTTTATTTTTTATTTATGCACAGGCAAAAATGAAACTAAGATAACACTTGTATTTTAGATTTTCCTTTAAAAACAAAAACTGTCGTTTCAGTTTAACTTTGATTCTTTCTATCAGGAAATCCATTTTAAGACAAGAATCACTCTGTTTTGAAACTGTGAGAGGAGTGAGCTTTTAAACGGGTTTAAGAAGATGTAGACTTGGAAATAGTTGTATTGTCCCTGTATTCGAGTGGAGCTAGGACATACAACAGCATTTCTAATCCTGGAGGCATTTCTCTGGGATTGTATAGCTATAGCAGAGGATTAACTGTGTTGACAACGTCAGTCTCATAGAAATGCCAGATGTGTGGAGTGGGATTGATGTGGCTAGAATATTTTGGCTGCATGTTTTTAAAATTATTCTTAATACCTGCAATTAGTATACTCATTTTATATAAAGCATTGTGTGTATTAAGTAAGAAATATGAGATAGTTAGGAGGTAGCTGAATTAATCTTTTTTTTTTCCCTGAAACCAGTTATATTAACAAATATATTAAAAATATTAACAAAACAGACCACTTGTTTTACTTTACTTTTCAAATAACTTTTCAATGTAGCTGGGAGTTAAAAAACAAACAAACACAACAAAACAAAACAACCCCCCAAAAAAAACAGTTCAGAAAGTATCAAAGGAAAGCAGCTTACAAATTATATAATGCAACAATTGAAACAGTTAGAAATAAAAGAGTTATTACGTGGAATTTGGTCTAACCAAGGAACACTCTGTAATACAATTATAAAGATCAAAGAAAAAATAATAGTACTTTAGGCAAGAAATTAATTAAATCAGGCGATTCACCACTGGCTGTTAAGATCATTTAATCATTATCCAATTTCCTTATTTGCTTTTCTGCCTGTCCTTCTTGCTTATTAGATTTTAATAAAACAGCATAAGAAACTTTAAAAATAAGTTGTACAATCTAAATTACTGCCACGCTCTTTGTTTTTCCCTACAGTAACAACAGGCACCAGGTCTGCCAGTGCTCTCTTATAAAATTATACAGAAGTGCTGAATATGCCACCGTACATCCATTTGTTTGCAAAATTAATAATTACACTTTAGGTTGCATAGAGGGTATATTTTCTGCTGCTTAGTCGAAATAGTACATTTCACATTGTCTATGTTGTTTCGTATGTGGGACATGAGTCTTTAGCCAAAGAATTGGGACTGTCATGCAGTGAAAATTGGGTGAAATTAAAGCTAAGATCTCCACTAGCCAAGAAACACTTGTTTCTTTTCAGTTTTCTGTAACAAGGATAATATGGAAGAGTATGTGAAGAGAAGAAAATGAGTCTTAACAAATACAGAGGTGAACAGGCATCCAGACGGAAGTCAAGTTGGATAATTTAATGCCAAATCATCTACATCTCAGTTTATTGAAGCAACTGAAACTGTCAATTGCAAGCCCTTTAGCAAGGATTTTTGATGATTTTTTTTTTTTTATTCTGAGATAACATTGTATGCCAGGGAAACGTAAGAAGGTGAAACTTATTAGCCAATGCTATGCAAGATTTTGTAGGTGATTTAGAGAAGAATGGGTAACTGGAGACACGAAGAAAAATGGCATGTTACGTGAAATGCAGTATAAATTTATGAAAAGTCAATTGTGTTAGCCTTCTGCCTTTGATAATTTTTCAGGCAACAGAAATATTACAGACCCAAACAAGTATTGATCTAGTTGTCTGACCATCTGTAAAATATTTGTTCTACTTCTGTACAGAAAACTGTTTGATAAACTAGGGAAAACTGATTGTTCAGGAAAATGAAAACTTTTTTTTTTCTCAGAATTAGAATTCGAAGGTCATTTACTAGGACAGAGAGCAGTAATAATGCTTTTAGTAATTCCTGTTGAAAGCTAGATGTTACTCAGGAGCAAATGGCATACTCAGGAGCAAATGGCAAGACTCCAGAAGTGAGAATGTAGTAATTAATCCCAAATCAACTGAGCGCCATAGAGGTGATGTGACTGAAAATGGCAAAGATGAACTTGGAATTAATCAGGAACATGTTCCCAGGAGAAATAGAGTTTTAATGCCATTGTCTTGACATTGGTAGTATCTTGTCTGAAAGACTGTGTGATGTTCAGGTCATTTACAATCATTGAAGGTGCGAAGTTACATATGAACATTAAAAAAATGTAAAAGGTAAAAAAGAAAATGTTATCATCAGTCTCATACGAAGAGATTTCTTTTAAAGATTTCAATGTGGTTAACCCAGCCAGCAAGGTCTGAGATGGAATTCCTCTTTCTTAACAAACAGAGGCTATAAAGACCAGAAAGAACTGTTTAAGGTAAAAACCAATGTTGTGCAAGAGCAAGCATCCAAACAAACATCTGTAAAATCTGTGGTAGGATTCCAGTCTGCCTAGAATGGTGGTTGAAGAACTGATGGGAATTATCCCATCTTAGTTGCCTGCAGCTATGTAGAAGAGTAAACAAACGGATGTAGTAGCCTAGAAGGGCTCTTTGAGTTCTAACACCTTTGCTTTGTGGTGTAAGGTGTTTGTTATCTCTAAATAGCTGTTGGGTTTAGCTAAGGTAGCTGCATTTTCCCACTTGGTAAGGTTATTCTTTGGAATGATGGATGCTAAGTAAATACAGGATCAGCAATCTAATACCCTTTCATACTGTTCCATGCCAAATTACATATTTTAAATTGTGTCAAGAGCCCAGGTACAATGAAATCATTTCAGAACTAATTTATCGGTGTGAAGATACTTACTGAATTAGTATCCTAGGTGTATGTTCGAGTTGTAAATTTGAGTCTGAATGAGAATTCACTTTAAATGGCGGTAAATCTGTAAACGTGGTGCCAGGTCACACCATCTGTGTTTCGGCACACTGTGTGTTGTGAAATACAAGTAGGAAAAGGAAAGATAAAAACTGAAGGGGAGATGTCATGAGAATTACTTCTTCCTCTGAAAGATGTCATTCTGTTGGCAAGCAAATTGCCAGATGTTGCTGATTTTCAGTATTCTGCCTTTCAAAAAGGCTTAGGCATGTCTTCCAGTAGCAGATCTTGCATCTTCTTGGAATCTTGCTGTATTTCTCCGTTAGTTAATGAAAATAACTATGTAAGATAATGGGAGACCATTTGTTTTTCCATCATCAATTATTGTTAGTAACAGTTAGGATATTAATAAGAGGGGTGAATCAGCTACAGGTGTTAATGACAAGCTTCCTATTCAGTGGCAGAGAGTAGTCTTATGATATTCCAGTGCATTTTAGTCTAATAATAATTTCTGATTTCCATGTTAATCAAACAAATTCCCTTGATTAATTCCCTAATGAAGCAAAGTGAATTATAGATTTAAAATACAAATTGATGATAGTCTGTTTCCTTAGCAAAACGTGGAGTTTACACAAGCTTTTTTTTTTTTAATGCAAATATGAAGACAGGTCATACTCTTGAGGTTCAAGTAAGTATCCAGATGGCTTTGCTTATGTATTTGAAGAGCCTTGAGGGGAAACATCTGTCCTGGTTCATGTAAGGGTTACTGCAGTCAAAGCAGAATTATTTGTTTTCAGGTGATGTGCGATATAGCATGTTCTAAATATTTCAAAAATACTATTCTGTAGGATTGATTTCCAGATCAAATGCCTAAGAAGGTAGTTCTTAAATTCCTCTTTAGTTAATGCTCCATCTCTCTCCATCCTAGGTAAGACTGAAGTTGGCATATGATTCAGTGAGTAGAATACACACAAGTCTCACAAAGAAATGAAGGTGTAACCTACCTTCCTCTGTGAGGTGCACTCTGGTTTTGCATTTCTTAGAACTTTTTCATTCTTCAGAGTCCTGATAAGACGTTTAGGGTTTGATAAAGCAGTGAGGCATTGAGGCACCACACTTCTGCTTTATCCCCAGAATTTTAAAGAGGAGCAGAAGAAGAAACATAGGTATTTGAGCCGCTGTGCACTTCTAGTACCACTCTCTGAGCTGTCTTCTAAATTCGTGTAATGTGTTTTGAAGAAATCAGCATGGAGGCGAATAACTGTTGTGGTGGTTTTGACTACTGGAGTCCTTTGACATGCAGCATCATGTTCAACACTCCAGCTGTTTTTTTCAGTTCCTTTTAATGAATGAATATATCATGCACTCAATGTCTGTACAGTCGCCCACAAATGCACCGGTTTGTGTTTTCATCAGTTTGATTTTTGTTTGGTTTTGGTGGGGTTTTTTGTGTGTCTAACATTAAGAATTTCTTGTGTTAGTTTATTTTTCATACACGTCATCAGTGAGTCATCATGAGCCAGGTAGCCTTTATTAAAAAAAAAAAAAGGGAAAAGGTACTTATTCAGCGTGAACAGTTTTGATTTATAGAAATGCCAAAATCCCTGTTACTGGCGTTCCAAATCCCATTCATACCAATCTAGATCTTCTAAATGAGAAGAAACAAAGTCAATTTAGGGAGACTCTAAAGAAGATATTGGAGAACTAGAAAGCAAACTAGTTTACTGTAGGTTAATCAAAGGGAGTTATGTTTTTCTGAACATATTAGTTATGCAGTCCCAGCCTTAAAATTGTCAAGTTTAGGTATACAAAATTACGGCAGCGTTGTGGATACTTAGATCACTATACTTTTATGGTACGGAAATTTTTATCATAGAGATTAATATTTTTGGAACTTTTAAAAAGTTGCTATATTTTGCAGTTTCCACTAATTATCTGGCTTGTACTTTCTACGAGAAAACTAACAAATCCTTTCATAGACAGCAGTACAGATTTTTTTTCCGTTTCTTTCCTCACAGAGGATGTATAAACCAATAAAAATTATTGATTAGAGCGATCATAAGTGTAAACCGCCAAAATCTTAAATTTCTGCCTGCCTCTTACCATTTTCAGTGAGTTTGTTTTGCATTCTTCTAAGTTTCTTCCATATTTAGCATGTAAATTTAAAAAAAAAAGGTTTTTTTGCTAAAATTAAGAAGTCACTCATTTTAAGCCAGTAAGTATGAAAGCTGCTATGATTCTAATCTCTTTACAAACTGTGTGCATCACTCTGGTAGCAATTCTCATTGCTGGCATCTGACTGTCTTTTGTCCTTTGAGCTGTGAAGTAAGACAACAGCAGGCATGTGGCTTTCCACTTTCTAGGTTTTGCAGGCCCAGTTTGCAAAGAGATAAAAATAGTGCACTGTATTTCAATATGCAAATGTGTTTAGCAGAGAACAGTGCACCATGAATAGAGCTTTACTATGCTGTGCAAAGATGACGTAATAATGCCCTTCTGAATTTGTTGATTTTAATGTAAAGGGTATTCTAATTGCTCTAATTTCATTTATTCAGGAAAATACAAAAAGTATCATATTAGTCCTTTTTTTTTCCCCCTCCATTAGTCTAATTTCGATGTTAACTTTCATTATTGAGTGAAATATCTTAACCCATATTGTAGAACCTGATTAACTGAATGTATATGCTAAAAATCTTTAAGGAGCAAAATACCCTTTCGCTGCATACATCTCATCATAGCTAGGAGCTAGTGATTGCTATTAAAGACTGATTCTTTAAGAATAAATGTCAAGATCTGTCTCAAGGACTGGTTTTCAACTAAGATTTTTAAACTACTGTAATGACTTCTGCTTTTTCAAATATATTTTTAGTAACACAATTTATAATAACATGTCCAAATTCCTAAGAGCGTTTTATCATAGTGTAGTAGTAATGACTGCAGACTCGTCTTTAATAGATCTTGATATTTAATGGTTTTGTCATTAAGGTTCTCATTGGAATAATTTATGGCTAACTTAATTATTTATCATTCTTTTCTAAAAGGAGCTCATGGAATTCTAAAGGTTTCATCATTCTCAAAACTAAATCAATCTATAAAAATCAAAAATAGTTCATCTTTAATTCTGTAATTGAGTAAAATAAAAATATATTATGTAGCCTCTGTCATTTTATAAACAAAGCACAAACTTGAAGAGATCTTCTAGAATGCAAGTTGACATATTTGCATTTGTTTGGCTGTGGCCTGTTTTTAATTGGTACCATTTTCTGGTTTCCTGTGACTAGTGCCTTTTTTAGAAAATTTTCAATAGAACAGCAACATTACAAATAATATAGAACTTTAAAAAGCTATTAAAATCCTTTTTAGAATTACGACACATATTGCAGTTCTTTCCAAGCCAAATGTTCACACTTGGGATTTTGGCTTCAGCCTATTGTGGAGACAGGCTAGAACCTTACAGTTTATATCTTAACCTCTCTTCAACCCTTGAAAGACAATTTTAATTGAAATCTCCTCAAGGTTACCTTTACTATTTTCCCTCCACCTTCATATGTAATCAGATATTATCTTCCTCTAAGAGGAAGAAATTATAAACCTTACTTGATATAATATGGTGATGTATGTAGACTGTTTTGATTCTGAACATCTAAATCTTTTTCCCTTTTTTCTTTTTTCCTGTTTTTTTTTTAGCAGCAGTGGGAATACACATTTTGGCCAGAAGAGCAATGATGATTAAAGTGTTACAGGGAACTCTGACAGGTCAAATGTAGTCAAAAAGCATAGCAAATGTAACGGCACATAATGCTTGCACACACTCGCGCAGTTCCTGCTCTCGTATTCCCTAAGCTTTTCATTCTTAAATGAAATTTTTCTTAAATTCACTTAGGGCTACTGCAATTTGGCCTCAGCAAGGTTGTGCCTGGAGAACTGCTGTACGAACACAGCATTCTAATTCCTGTACAGTGCAGATCTGCTTGGCACTCGGGTTTCAGACTCGTGGCAGTTATAACACGTAACGACAGGGCTTTACTACGGTCATTTACTACCACTGTAAAAAACTTGCATGTTTGGAATAGGAAATGGAGGGAAGAGTCTAATACAGCTGCTGTGGGCTCAGCTTG
Source organism: Tauraco erythrolophus (assembly GCF_009769465.1). Taxonomy (NCBI): domain Eukaryota; kingdom Metazoa; phylum Chordata; class Aves; order Musophagiformes; family Musophagidae; genus Tauraco; species Tauraco erythrolophus. The sequence goes on from NC_141477.1 coordinate 2,741,354, forward strand.
TCTGTGAAAGTAGTTGACTTTTGAAAAAATATTCCGTGCAGGTTTGGATCCATACTTTGTTTAGCAGAACTGTGGGTAGAAAGTAGCCATCAGTGTTCAGATTAAAACCTGACTCACTTAAGTAATGTTTTGTAAAGAACACGATATTTAAAAGGATAAGTGGAGAATCTATCCTGCACCTATTCACTTTCCTTGAGTGGTAGATCTAGAAATCACATGTGAGGAGAAGATGCAAGTAAGTAAGGCTAGGAAAATCCTCCAAAGTCCTCCCTCTATGTGCTTATGCGTGCCTTGCTGTTTCCCAGAGCTGAACATGAACCAGTAACCCAGTTGTCACTTGCAAGTGGTTACTTTATCCATTAATTCCCTTCTAGGTAAGCTTGTTCTTGCAATTTGAATTATTTCAGCAAGATCTTTGGTGTACTGAAAATAACAAGATGAGATTAAATGGAGACAATAGCTTAGCCCTTGGGACCCAGGGTTGAGGGTAGATGTGAGTAACTGCTTAAGTCTGCTTTAGTTGTACTGTTTTTCTGATGCCAGTGGAAAAGAGATAAAGTTCAAAATTTGTGCTGTAAGTCTGGTTATCTAGATCAGGTCATGTGTACATTGGTAAAAACTAGGTTTAGAAGTGAATGTTAGCAAATACCGTAACCACTGCAGTACATTTATCTCTATTAGTACTAATTTGGGTGTTACACAGGATACATTTTTTGAGACTGTAATATTAAAGAAACTTCTTCAACTTCTTCAGGAAATAGGGCAAACCAGCTTTAATGATAATTCACTGTGAAGTGCTAAGTAGTAGGAATTTCTTATTTTATTCATAGTGAACAAGCTAATACATCAGTTGCATATAGGAAGGTCAAAAGGACTACTGAATCGAGCCAATTCTATTCTCTTATTTAAACTAGTACAATTCCACTGATTTCAGTGGTGTAACCTGGAAGAAAGATTAGTTTAGGTTTAGAAAAAATGTGAATTCTTATGAATTTTGCTTTCAGTTCTGAATTTACGTATCTGACTGTTTTCGCACCCTTTTTTTGGTGGTTGTTTTTCTTGTGTGCCTATGGAAATATGGATAGAAATTCAGCAGCACTTCAATGTGCAAGAAATTACTTTTATTGTAAACATCTTTATATACTGTCATTTATATTATTAATCAGTTTCAAAACCTTTTCAACCATTCAGGATAATATGATAGTGTACACATATATTAAAAAAAAATCCCATAAAAATATATTTTCTCTTTTCATGTATAAACAGTTCATGATGCATTCATATTTAAATAATCAAGAAGACTAAGAAATGTAACTAAGTAGCTTTTTGTGAGTGGCACATATCAAATCCTTTCAGTACTGGTGATGTGGGGTTTTTTTATGGCTATATTTACAATTTATAGTAACTCGAATTACTCAGCTCTATCCAGGGGCTGTATAGATAAATCACATATATGATCATTTATCTTCAGTTAGGATCTTAAAGCTGTTACATGTGCTACTTATGTTGCTATAGCATAGTCTATCTTCCTACCCAGCAGTGAATGTTTCATCTAAGGATCCAGACAAATTATTTCATGGCTGCTAGTCCTCGCCATTTGATTTAAAATGTTCAGTGATCTCACAAATTATTAAAAGGGAGGCAGTGTTCACTTCTGCATTATTTTGTTGAGCAAATGTAGCTAAAAAAAAAAAAAAAAATCCAGCTTCTGCAGCATCATTTCAGTCCAACAGAAGTAATCAGACAGTTTATAAAAACTGCTTATGTTTGCAAAGAGTAGGCTGTAATAGACCTTTTCAGTTGATAGAAGACTTCCTTCACGTTTAAAGTTAAATGGAAAGCTTTCAAAATTCAATTATGGAATTTTTCCTTAGGTTGGCTGGCAGTTAAAGAACCTAGTAAATGCATTGCGGGAAGACCCAAATGGAGTTATTTTAACCTTGAAAAAACGTCCTCAGAATACCCTGGTTTCTGCTCCTGCCCTTCTGAAGAATGTGAGGTGGAAGCCTCTTGCACTTCAGGTAAGAAGGCTGTTGCAACGCTAGTGTCATCGGGATAAATCCTTTACCCTATTCAAGACAAAAAAATCAGATTTTTTCCTTCCAGTGAAAGAAACAGGAGCCTCTAAAAAGTCCCAAATTATTTTGCAATAGATTGCTGAGATAGGTATGTGTGGCAATACGGTATGTGTCAACAAGGCTGTCTTCCTCGATTGTTTTGGTGAAGTTGGGAGTCACAGGAATGAACATTTACCGATGGTCTCAGTGAAGAACAAGGCAACCTAAGGTTCAGCAGCTTGCTTTGACTGGCAGAGGCAGCATTGCCTCCCAGTTTCCAGTATTTCACAGTCTGTCAAAGCTACTTGTTTGTAACAAAGCGTGGCAGACTTTTCAAATTTCAGGAAAAGTCAGCTTCTGTTCCACATCTTTCATCAAGTTTGAGGTTTTGGTAATGATGCTAAGAAAACCTCTGATAGTTTCTGCATACTTACTCCTTGAAAACCTGTTGACATGAGAAAAAAAAAATTGTGTACATCACAGCTGGTTCTTCCTACATCAACATATGTAGTAGAAACTGACTCACCATAAAAAGACCAAACTCAAAATGTCATTATTAAAGAGAAGCTTTTTTTAATAAGTTAGTAACTAAGCATGTTTATCTTGACTATTACATAAATTCTGTAATAAGTTTATGCACTTTCATAATACGGAAACTTCACAGAGTTGTTTTGTTTGGATTACCCGATACATGGATGGGTTTCTGAATAGTTTTTAAATTAAAAGCAAACCCTTCGAGCCTATCCAGGCAAATCTCCTTCCTGCCTGGCTCTTCCTGAATCTTTCATTCCTCAAAGCGCCTAAATCCTACACGGCTGCTTCACTTGAAGAGTTAGTGTCATCTTTGCAGCTCCGGAGTGCTGACATTCCAGTTTATTGCCATTTCCTTTCCCAGTGACTGCCTCTGGCAGAGAGGAAACAGGCACTGTGGCATCCAGAAGAGATTCAGAACTCTTCAGATTTTTCCATCATATGGGTGCAAGAATAACATGCTTCACACCAGCAAGAGGACTGTGTATCTACTTGTGAACTTCATATGAAGCCTCCAGGGGCAGCAAAATAGAAATTGCATTTGTGACACTCCTCTCTTTACGTTAGTACATTAAATAATTCACAAGCAGCACGAGTTCTGGAAGTTTTGTCAGTGTGGAAACAATATGTGTTGTGTACATGGCGTGGTATTCTCTGCAAAATATGCCATCCTTTGTCATGGTAGCCAGAAAAGCGAAAGTGCACCAAGTGAAATTAGGAACGGTTTCTAATTTTGTGATGTGTCCTTTCCTGATGACCCAGAACACAAGAGCCCCTGAGGATCAAAGGATGCTTTAAGTGTCATCCCCACTAGGATATGTTTCTTCTGTATCGAAGAATAGTGCAGTGAGGGATTTAAATGAAAATATAAATCACTTAGGAAAATAAGAGGAGCGCTGCTGGTGTTACTTCTTAAAAGTAGATTTAGTAATAAAATGTTTAAAACCGATTTTAGGCCGTCTTTAGCATCTTTAGGTCGTCTTTAGTCTTCATGCCACGGAGACAAGCTCAAGTATTGGGACCTGGATACATTTTAGGACACATTTTTTCAGTTTGACTGTTTCCTACAGTTCTCACCTGGATCTAGTATTATTTATTATCGTCATTAATGACTTGGAACTAGCATGATTGGATTTCAAGATGATACTAAAGCATGTGTTTCCTGGACAGCTGACATAACAGCTTGATGCTGCTGGAAAGCAGTGATCTCACTTCCCTCTCCCTGTTCTTGGCTGCAGAATGCCCTTGCCTTTGTTTGACTTTGGCATTTTTTAGACTCTCTAGATCAGTTTAATTCATTGAATCAGTAGGAAGGCTTCTGGGTTTATTTATTTGTTTTTCTGGAGTTTTCTAACACTAATGGATTAAATGAGTTCTCACAGAACAGAGGCTCTCAGAGACTATTGACAGAATTTCAGAAATAAGCAGAATACATTCAGCATAGACAGGAGGTTTTATACTTAGGCCAAAGAAACCAGCTGCCTGATTGGAGGATATGGATTGACCAGTTAAGCAACACGCTGTAGAAAAAGATCTCAGACAAAGTAGATCAAAACTGAAAACAGTTCAGCAAATGCCAGACTGTCACAAAAAAGGATAACATACATGGATGTGTTATATTTCATGGCGTATAACGTATATGGATCTATACATATTGCTCTGCTTGTATTTTGTCGTAGTGTGTTACACATACCCATGTCTAATGGATAATAATGGATCCATATAAATGGATCATAAAACCATGAATAATAACACGTGCAGAAAAATTCTTCCATCCTAATTTAGTGTTGGTAAAAAAAAAAAAAAAAAAACACAAAACAAAAGCAGTACATAATCAGGGAAGGAACAAAGGAAGTAGAATTTAAGAACTTGAAATTCAGAGGCCAGAAATAATATTTGTTAACTCAGGTTGGTGCACCACAGGAATTTTTTAAATAAAAGTTTTTGTGTTTTCTATTATTTCTTAAGGCACTTATAGGTGTTATTAATAATTTTCCCACAATAATTATTTTAAAAATTATACCACATTGTTAATTTATGAATTATTAATTATACAGAATCTGTGAACCCTTATAAGATTTATTTCTTGGTCTTGTTGTAGTGTTCCTTTGCTGTGTATAGCTTCCCTTGGTGCTTAATTAACAACAGCAGAATGTTAACATATGCTGAAGTTCTGCGCTACAATTATCTTTCAGTGAGGCAACATGTCAGTCACACCATTTTCTCATTTTGTCTCTAGTTGGCATTGTGTGATATTAGAAGACTCTTTTCATTTTTAAACTCTGTTATTATCTTCCCACTCAATACAAAATGATTCTTTCACCTGAAATGGCAAATAGTACTCTGTTTTTTATAAAAGCGAGCACACCAACAACTTCATTCAATTAAAATACAACATTTATTGTATTTTTTTTCCCTTCTATTTGCAGAAATTTTCTAACTGGAGTAAGCCTTCCTGTTACAACTACTTGATCCAGAACATTGAACTTTCTAACATTAAACTTTCTATTATTTAGCTTGAGGTATAGAATCTGTCAGGTGATATGAATAGTAAAGCTTGTCAACAGTGACAATTTTACAATAATTCTTACATATTAGAGAATACATGTTATGCTCTGCAACTTTATAAGTATCTTCAGAATTATTCTAGCTTAGTAGTTCATTTCAGATGTTGAAAACCATATGAATTTGGAGACATGACGCTTTGTACAAAAGATGGATTCTAAAGCATTACAAGAACAGATGCTTGTAGAGCAAAAAAGGGAAAATAACAGGTTGGTTATTTTATGTACCACTCAAGTTAGCTCGCAGTTGATAGTTCGGGTACTGTACCCTGATAGAATTGCTCAGAGGAACTCTGAAATTATGTGCTGCCCATTTACTTCACTATCTTAGTGAGAAATATCTTGGGCAAGGGAAGACTTGTTAACACCTCAGGCAAAAAATGCAGCAAGAAAGTTGTGTTCTGCTCTCTTAAATGTCTTGTACCAGAGGAGATGGTGAACGACTTTTTCTTTTTCATCTTAACACTGCTCATACTTTCATTGACTTCTGTTGTATTCATATGTACAGCATTGTATTCTCTTGCTCTGAGCACAAAAATTATTACTTACGCATCAAAAAATATATATATTTCAAGTTTTGAAAAAGTAAAAATCACAAAATTTGAAGAAAACGCTGTAAACATACCTGCTGTTTTACAGCACACATTAACCATTATATGAAAAATACTCAACAGTATCGAGAGTTATGCTTCTTATTGTGAGTAGTAGTTGTGTTGCTGAACACTTAATTTTTCTGAATAGCAGCTTCTCCAGTTAGTCATCTGTATCACTGGCATGAGTTCATCTATCCTGACAAAAAATACACACTGTAGGAACATGTAGGGTGACCCGCAGTTACAGAGCCCCATTTTCCCTTACCACAGGCAATCCATGTAGAAGAGTGATGCCTGTGTGTTTTCTGTGAATTCACCCATCAGGGGAATTCTGGGGATTGAGTTTATTCCTTCAAGGGAGAAAGCAGAGACTCAGTACCCCATCCTTAATCTTCATACCCCCATCCTTAATCTTCATACCCCCATCCTTAATCTTCATACCCCCATCCTTAATCTTCATACCCCCTCAAAAGGTAAGGGATGTCCATGTTCAAGCCTCTTGTTGCTGTACCCCTGGGCTTTACCAGCCTCCTGCATCTTGTCCTGCTGGTTTGTGTTTTTTTTTTTTTTACAGGATGCACAGGTGTCAGATGTTTGTTGTTTTGACTGGCATTTTTGAAATAGATACAATATTTAATTATCCCCAATATTTGCAAAACATACTCAGAATGACAGCAATGTATTTTGTTTCTGAAACAGTTTTGTTTTTTCTGTTTGGCAAACAATTGTTTATTTCTGATGAGCATTGAATTTATCATTTGTCTTTCATTTTTACTTTGCTATTTCAGCATTGCTTAATGGTTTCACTGATAATAAGCTATTCTCATTAAAAACTTCAAATAACATACAGCAGATACCTAAAACATCACTTTTCAAAAGTCCTCTATGAACAAATAGATTTTCCTTGGAATTTTTTTCACCTGTGCATGTGTTTGCACACACTTTGTCAAATGTTCATTTGTACCCACACACAGTCAGCATAATCACTTTAAGTAATTTTATTGGAATTGAGACATAAGACTTAAAGAATTTGCTATGTCTGTTTAATCGAGAGTCCTGATTGGGATGATATTTACTGTGTATTAAAATTACCTTTTTAGATTTGGTATCATACTAAAATATTACATTAAATACTCTTATTAAATTAATGTTTTAATAATATGAAAAGACCGCTGTGCTATTTGGCAGATACTTAAAATCACTGAAATGCCATGTCTGAGATCACAGCCATATCTGGAGCTCACAGTGAGAGTGATACATCTTCGCTACCTTCACTCTGAGCTCCGCATCAGAGATGAACTATATTTGCTGGAATTACCTGAGTGATGATAGAGGAGGAGTAAGCGGATGCTCTCTTCTCTTCTTTAAAGACTCCCAGGCCAGATGAGTGAAGAAGACTTCTTGTGAGCAACTTGCAGAATCATTCAATATGTTTTGGTTTGTTTTTTTTCGATTGGGTGCGTCTGTTAAGAAAGAGAGAGAAACAGGCACTGTTCTAAAGACACGGTGGCCAGGGAGTTCTTGGAAAGCACTGAAGACAAGTATTTTTCATAGAGAAGGTGGAGAAAAGTAAGCTAAGAGTAAAGCTGAGAGGGAGAAAGCAGGAGGCAGCTTATCTGAGAGCAAGCCTGAGGTAGTGAGTTTTCTTAAAAACTTCCCACCCTTGTATTGGGAAAGTGAACTTCACGCAGTGGGTGAGCTCTCCCAGTATGCCATTTGAAAAGGCCAGAAGAAGAGCTGGTATTTCTGGGGGGTGGAGAGGGAAGAACTCTTTGACCATTATTTTTCGAACGTATTTATTGTGAAATGATGAGAGATGGATTAATTACAGTAAGGTTAGAAAAACGAGAAGTGTAATGCTTGCCTTCGGAAAGGGGAAATGCATGAGCCAGGGAATTACAGGTTAATCACTTAATATGCATAAGCAGTTTGTGAGCACTTGGAAGGTAACAGATGAGTAACACCAACACAAATTTATTATGAAGAAATCACTAAACAGATTTAATGCTCTTATGTGAGCAGTTAACTGGCCTAGTAGAGACGAGAGAAGCTGTTTATCTTACTCTGATATTAATACCTGCTCTCATAAGTATGGCACAGAGAATTAATGTCTAGGTGAAATTGAGATTGAATGAGTGGACAATTACTGGATAACCTTGCCTAACAAATAGCCATTTATGGTTCACTGTCAAACAAAGGAGGTATCATTTATTATTCCACAGACAGCTGATACATGTGGTTTTGTTCCATCTTTTCCTGACAACCTGAAGGAACTGCTTGCTAAATTTGCATGCAGTGCTAAATCAGGAGGGCCTGCCAATGCAGTGGAGTCTTGGCTGGTAATTAAGAAATAGTCTGCAAAAGTTGGAAAAAAAATCAAAAAATATAATGAAATGAAAGAGGGGCAAGTGTAAAGTAGTCTACTTGGAAATAATAATAAACTGTAATTTTAAAGAATGTAGCAATTGAACAATGTGGCAATAATTCCAATTAATGTAGAAATTACAGTAAACAAAATTCTGAAAGCCATATTGGAAGGAACTCAAATATCTGGCTGAAAGACATAAGCAGGAATACGAAACATAAGATAAGTGAAATAATTGTTATTGTTTATTCAGTATTATCTAAAAAAATCAGATAATATCTCAGCTGGGTGCTCAGTACCCCTAGTACACATGGGGTACACCTAGTCTAATCAGTTGGAGAAAGTATAGAGCACATAACAATTCATTAGTGATTTAGAAAATAAGCCCTATAAGGGAAAAATTAGAGGGTTTTTTCTTATTTTCTAGATAAAATGAGGGGAAACAGATGGTATTCATAATGTAAAAATAAATAAAAATTAAAGAAGAGTGAAAAGGAAAGTTCTCATTTTCTGGGATGGGTAGGAGAAGAACTGAATTAAATTTAAGCAAAAAAGATTACATTACTATAAAATAAAAAATAATCTATCAGGAATAGCATGGATGTCACCCTCTTTGGAGGCATATTGAACAGTCATATTATCTCTCTCCACCCTTTTTTTTCTATTATCAACTTCATTGACTAATCTGTAACCTTGATGACTGTTGAACATACCACCATTGGAAAGAAATTATTCACGAGAGACTTGGTATAAGTAATTTCTAATTTGGAAACATAGCTTCTGCTTGTCTTTCTGTGACGGTGATAATTTATGTTTTGACCCATGGGCATCTGCATCCAGCTGCAGGTAAATTGCAGGATTATTAGAATATTTTGTATTTAGTCTCTTTAATACTGCCACCCCAAACCTGAGGAAATAATGGTAGTATTCTAAAAGTAGTGGTTGATGCTGTGTATAAGGTGGTAGTCCCTAATTTTCAAAGATATGACAAAGTAAGCAGTGAAACACTCCTGTCTTTGGCAGCCACTTATCTATTTATATTGATAATACAAAGGAAACCTAAAAAAATCTGATCAGAGTATGAGAGGCTTAACAATAAGCAGAGAAGAGCAGTATAATTTGGACCCTTATGCAGAACGATATTCTCATGAAAAAACATGCTTTTTTGATATTTGGGATTGCTGTTACTTGTTGAATCATATAAAAATAATTACAGTGTTTATCTCTGGTTGAAAGCCTTGTATTTAGAAAAAGATTATATTTGGTCTTCATTTGATTTCTAGGTCACTGTGTTTTCCTTCCACCTGTAGAAAACTAGTTATATCTGTTTAAACACAATTTTGTATTTGGATGGGACTTTTTCATATAAATAATCTAAATGATAATACTAAATAAAAACATTTTCTATTTCTCGAGTATAAACACAGACTCTTCCTTGGTTGAAAAATATTCTTTGTGTATATATCCTCATATCTTGCACAGAATATTTGGTTGTAGTCCTTGTAGCCATTGACTTGAGCTTCCCTATGGCATTTGAGTAAAAAAAAAAAAAAGTATTTAGTGTCATTTAAAAATTAAAAAAGTAAAAATTCAAAAAGAAGCCCATACTTTATTAATGCTTTTAATATTTATGATGCTCACACAGAACATATATTGGTATCATTGTGGTACAAGTGTCACAGCTATGGTTTCAGTAAAGGTTAAGAAACAATAGATGACTATGGATCTGTTTTCTTAAAATAATCTAAATATTCTGTCCTTGTTAACAATAAATCTTCTACTGAAACCAACATTATGATTATGAACACTCATTCAGTGCAAGTATTCCAGAGTTCTGTAATTAATTTTTGTATTAATAACATTTAATAGTGCATGTCCTTCCTCTCATTTTAATTGAGTTTCTGCATTGGTTAAAAATCATATTTTGATTCTGAGCCTCAGATTTTTTGGTGGCTTTTAAATTGCTTTCGCTACTGATGTTTTATCAGTTTCTTTCATAACTAGTCTTGAACTCTTTGGTAAAACAGTGTTTCATTGATATCTTTTTGGAAGAAACTTCAGTAATTTGAAAAAATTACTAATCCAAAAACAGAGGTTGAGATTCCTATAGTGATGCACATTGACTTTGTTGTTACTCGTAGCACAGAAAATATTAATTTATTCATCATGTCTCTTTTTTTTTTTTCTTTCCCCAGCCTGTAATTCCAACCAGTCCAACAAGCAGCTCTACAACACCAACAAGTACAATGGGCATATCCTCAAAAATCGAGAATTCTACACTCCAGGATGTTTTCATTCTGTCTCCTATGTCAGGACTTTATGGCCCCAGGTATTTACATCTGGATCAACTTGAGGTTTTGAAAAATAAAATTCTCTGCTTTAATTTCTCTAGATTAATACAAACAAATAAATAAACAAAAAGCTCCACAATCAAACTAAACATTTAGTAAAATTAAGAGCTAGAAATACATTAAGCAGCGTATCATTATTTTGAGAGTCTTAACTTTCACTTAGCTAGATACAAGTTGAGCAAAACCTGATTTTAGTCCCAAACCAAGAAAGCGTTTAAAGACGACTTTAATAATTTAGTTTAATTTACTTTTGTGTGACTGCTTGTATCTTATTCTAAAACATGCACACATTTCTGCAAGGGAAACCCTTGCCTTCTCATGTTATGCCAATTCCTTATGCTCCATTTCAAATCCTAGAAAACTCCTGTGCTTATCTTACAGTCAAATTGCAACGTAATTATGATTTCATTAGGTTATATTTGTTGAATTTGAATCACTTTACAAAAGTTCTCACATATAGCATTTCAATTACAGGGCTTCTTCTTTGTAGTGTTTGGGAGACACATCATAAAATGGTTTATTTCTCCATAATCTTCTGATGTACTGTTTTTAGGGATGAAATTGGACTAATGTCTTGTGATGACATCAGCAAATTTGGAAAGCCTGGAATGAAAGGCTCTGAGTCTCCAAGCTATTTTCTGGAGCATGAAAGTGGGAAATACTACACCTTGATTGAAGGCGAGGGCCACTCTGTGGGCTCCGAGTACGAGAGAAGCAGAGCTACAGGAGTGCGGAGAAGAGAAAAAACACCCACTCATGGTAGGCTGAAATTTCTTAACATTTTTAAACTGACTGGATTTACAAACTGTGCTATTAACACTGCAACATCCCCAAATATCTGTTATTGTTTGTTAGACCGTGACCTGTTGGCTCTGAATATTAGACTAAAGTTTATGTGAAGGAATAATTAGTATAATAACAAGCTAAAATTCAGGATCAGGAGCATGTAAATTAGCAGTGCATACTTAAAATTTTGGATTATACTCAAGATCACATTTTTTGGATAGCTACTGTCTTGATTTACTCCGTTTCGTTCACAAGCTCTTGGAGGTTATTCTAGTTGCACTGATCTGAACCGTTAAACTTCAATGGAGGGCCTGAAAAGATTTACTTGTGGTCTGAAAATATCTACAAGATGTAAAGCCCTCCAAAATTCAGTGCTGTATTAAGTGGATATAATTACATGAGTACTATCCTACAGTGAATTTTTTTAGTACTAGAAATACATTTCAAAAACTTAGAATGGAGACTGCTTAAATATATAAGATGCTATTAAAACAATAATAAAGTCTGATTTTATATAGAAATCTCATGTGTATTTAAATCCATATGGGTGAACAGATATGCAAATATATATGTGCTTCTATACATGTCTATATAAAAGGTATTGCTGAAAATGAATTGATAATATTTGTTTGTTTGTTTATCTGTAAAAATGGATTTGCTTGGTTGTGGTGAACTTTAGAATGCTACTACTGAAATACAGCAGTGTATTCTCCATACATTTGCATTGGTTTCATTTTCAAGGCAGTAAGTTATTTTTGTAAAGCTTACAGACTTAAGGTAAAAGATTTCTTTTAAAAACTGTAATTATATCTAATTTTGAAAATGGCATTATTTCTGAGCCTCAGAGAATCAATGACTCCTGATCATAGCATTCTGTTTGAGTAGGTTCTATCTTCTGAGACATGCATATATAGTGTGTGATGCCATCAGTCAGTACTTCATCCACCCGCTCTGAGACTTAGGTTATTCTCCTTTCTCTCATTTTGTTGAAAAAGGTTCCTAAATTTCTTTGATCTTTGATATCTAGGAAAGGGAAAACCTCTCACAAGCTCAGGGTAGTAAAGAAAAATGTGTCTGTGAAGAACACAAGTAATAAAAACGTGCTGCAGTTCAATGGAGATAATACCAAAGGCAGTTATAGCGGAAGATTCAATAACAGCTGAAATGGAACACAGCTGGGGAAAGAAAAGAAAAATCTTTAAGCACACCAGGCCCTGATTCTGTTGGTCTGCTATAGAACTCGTTAGTCTCCGGTGCAGGATTTGGTACCATGGGTGTTATTAAATGTAGTTTCCCCTGCTTCTTTCAGTTGTTAGTGCTTAGAGACGACGCGGTTCTCTCCTCCCTGTTCTCAGACTGACGTGTTCTCCCCACCATAAATGTTGGCAGAGAGGCAACTGGCGGCCCCAGATGCCAAAGCAGATTTTGATAGTTAAGATGTACAAGCATTTTCCCTCTGTCAGTACATGTTTCCTGAGGTTTTTTATATGTGAGATATCCCCAGCATCGTTTCCAAAACTTCCCTGGGTTAAGGTTTCTAACCTACTACCTTTGGGCTAAGATCAGCTAATGAGGGACAGTTAAGTAATTTCACCTGCTGTTTCGAGAGCTGAGAGGGTAGAATTCAAGTCTGAAAAGATGACAGCTGCAAGGATGCTTCAAACTACATCAAACCACAGTGATGGTTCAGTGCAACGGGACGGTGATAATTCACCGTAGCGAGACTTTCCCTACAAAGCACATCCAGCTTTCCAAGTGTGCTGGTTTTGTCATTCTAATAGTTTGAAAACAATCCGATCTTATGGTTATCAGTTAAACAGAACTTTTGCCCTGGATTTGTATTTTGTTACCGACAGCTGGATTTATGGTAAAAAATGAGGAAAATATCAATTGTAAAATGAACAGGATCGTGTATATATATAGATACACACACTACCTTTGCAGAATAGGGACATTTTAATAGATATTTGTTGTATGTATGATATTTTTAGTAACTTTTACAGCCATATATGATTCTTGAAAAAGCTGTAACACTGAAGAGTAGTATTCCGTCTTAAGACTAGCAATATTCAGTCTTTATCGCCCTGATAGGTGACATCATTTTATAATAAAATTAGAACGAAAGATAAATCTTAACTGTGATTAAAATTGGAGCCAGATGGATGTATTTGGCTTGCTTTCATAAATTCATGCTGCACGATGACTTAAAACATTGGGCTCTGTGCCTGATCCAAGCAATATGAAAGATTTTTCTTGTGTTTATGATGGACAGTTCTGATTTTCTGTAACTTTGAAAATCTAGAAGAAATTTGATTTTTAAAGTCTCAGGAATATGCCTTTGTTTCAAAAACAATTGTTAAACTAAGATTTATTTTTTTTTTTTAAACTACAGATCAAATTAATCTAGTAAGCCTTCCAAATCCAAATTTTGTTCTACTGGAGTAGTATTTTTTTTCCCCAATTTTTACTAGTATACTTGTGCACACTCATTTTCTACTCCTCAGAAGAACAACGAAGTTGCAATGTTAAAACAGCCTATAGGTTACATTAGTTTGGGAAAGAATTTGGAAGTAAAATAAGCAGGTTGCAAAATCACTAGTTCCTTTGTGTGGCATGTGTGTTTCCTGTCCTAAATTTCTATTTTTGATGTCGATAGTGCTGTGGCATCTGGCATTTGTGTTACAAATCTCTTCAGAGCTTCAGACCTTTCTTCTCTTTACAGAAATACTGCTAAGTTTTATTATGTTGGTCTTCATTTGTTATACGCTTTCTTATTTTCATATTTTGGGGTTTAATTTATGAACTTTACTTGTTTCTTGTTCTTTTCCATATTACCGATTCTTCCATTTGTTTGATTTGTTGGGATTTTTTCTTAATTAGTATTGTTCTTCTGAGACTAAATTTGAGATTGGGAGTTGAATAATATGTTTGTAGTTGAAGGCAGTTTCAACTGTTAGGCAGATAGGGAAACTCCATATATTTTCCATACAATTAATTACATACTAACTTTTATGGTGTGAGTGAAAGGATAACATGGGGAAATCTCAGTACTCTACGTACATGTTACCCCTTCAGTTTTCAGAAAATCATGTTATCCAGCATCATACTTGTCATATATACTTGTTTGTTCTTAAATCCTCCTAACATTTTAGTAGCTAAAAAGCTGTATTTTGGAAAAGTGGTGAATAAAAACCAGTATTAGCCTAGAAATAATCCATGGAAATTATTTTATCACTCTAATCAACCTGGGGAAATTTATAATGAAAAAGAAACTCTTGTTCACATTTAAATTCTATGATTATCCTAGAAACAGAACAGTAGCAAACTACTTTTAAAAAACTTTGCTCAAGTGCTAAAGAAGCACGCTAAATTTAGTCAGCTGGCATACGGAAAGAGGAATCCTTGGCTTTATGGGTCAGATAGAATTTAACCCATAATCTAGAGGGTGTGTTTCTGTGTTTTGTGATAATAATGCACACAGACAAGGCCAAAGTGCTAATGCCTTATAGTCGGTTTTGTAGTATTCCTCATCTAATGGCCTGCTCTCAGTGTTCTACTGATACTGTAGTAGGGAATGAATAATGCACATTAATATCTTACGGTCATAGTGCCATAAAATCATATTAATTAAAATCCTAATATTTGAATGTTCTTTGTTGTTTTTGTTGATAGCAAGCTGCACTCCATATTTCCTTTTTAAGGCATTTGAAATTAAAGTTCCTTGAAACTATGAGACCCCGTCAATCCTCACCTTGTGAATTCTCAGGTCAGATAGGTTTTACTGTTTAACTGACAAATATGTCATGTTGTATCTGTGTTAATAACCTTTCTAGTTTCACTAAAGCATATTAGTCTGTTTAAAACTGCTCCTTTCTGTTTTTCAAAACATCTGTTTAATGAGTGAGCAGGTTTTTACAGAATAGTTTAAAAATAAATTTTTAATCTGCTCTATGATTACAAGTAGTTTCACCCGAGCCAGTGGTACTTTCCTTCAGATCAGTATAATGAAGGGGAGAATCCGACATGGAGGATGTTCAATTGATCCTGAATGCTACAATTTAGTAATGTATAGGTGCTGCTTCAAAGGTTTGCTCTCAATGGTCATGCCATGCCTCTAATTGATAGGTATTACTTACTCTACAGCCTTCTATTTTCAATCTTCTTGTCTTGAATTGTTTCCAGGAGATTTAAGGCCTGTTTCTATGCCTACTGAGTACAGCTGGATAGGGGAGTCAAAAGAACAAAACATGTACAAGAGGGGAAGCAGAGGTGAGTATTTTTTTTTTTCTTCTGCTGTTCTCTAAGATTTTTTTTTTTCTTTGCTACTTAAGAAGCACAAAGATATCACCACAGGAAACAAATCTATTTTTCTTGAGTACCATGGAGAATATAGAAGAGCCTGTTTTTTAGTAGCTGGGTTTTTGTGGTTTTATTTCTGAAAATAAAAAGGTTGTATTTGTTGGAAGGATTTACTCTATCTGATTATAGTATAAAGAAACACATCAAGGGAAAAAAGACTTGGAAGATTCAGATATATGCTAATACAAATCAGTTCTTAATCTTTAGAGTTCTAGAAAACAACAATCGATGTTACAGATGTAAAGGTAATGTCCTTTGAAACACATTTTGATTAGTAAGAATGAATATTTGGAACCAGAATCAGCAATTGTACTGTCACTGTTCAGACAAGCAGTCCTGATCATATAAATTTCTATTGATTCCATTATGAGCTTTTGAAGAAGCATGGTGATAGCAAAGTTCAACTTCACTACGCAAAATACAACAAAATTGAATGATACTCTTGAAAATTAATACAGGATTTTAGTATACCTTGTTCAGTAGTCTTCCATTTCAAGAGAAAACAAATTTCATTGAAGACTCAAGTCTGTTCTGATTTATTCCAGATCTGTTGATTTATGTTTAGTTTGTATTTCACCGTTACAGTCAGATTCCTTTCCTCAGACTGGTTGCCTCAGACAAGTTCCCATCTTGAAATTGTGCCCAACTATACTGCGCACTGCCTTAGGCCCACTATTCCAGTTTGTCAGATTCCTTGAAATTACAATCCTTGTCTCTGGAATGGCCCCAGAGATGCTCCCTGCTTGATGCAATTTGCAAATACTTGATTTGTATGCTCAGTTTCACCTCAAATGGCAGCGGGTGTCAGTAAGAGCAGTACCAAGCCCAGTGCAAGCTCTCACAGGTCCCTTGACATTCACGTGACTCTTTCCAGTTTAACAGTACCAAGTGATGGTCTCTGACATTTCACTGAAACCTCCTGGCTGTATTTATATTTTCTTTTTTTACAAAAGCCATATGATGTGGACTAGGTTCATACTATCTGCCATGCAAGGACCTGGGTATGTGCCACCGTCTTTTCTGTGCCTAGGTTTTGTGCCAGCTCCTTAGTTTGCTCCTGATTGGAACCTTGGTACAAATAAGTTTGTCAGAGGAAAGAGCCTCAGATGAAGTGGGGAATTAACCAAGCTGACAAAACAGATGCAGCCAAGAGGGTTCTCTGTTTGTTTCCTCTTATTAATGTTTCTTTTTTCTTTTTTTCCCCTCCAACAACTGACTCTGAGAATTCACTCCTGCGGTATCTGAGTGATGACAAAATACTGGTTATCCAAGAAGAGCCTTTGACACAAAAAGACAACAAAAGGGACACAGGTCGTAGGTCAAGAAAAAAGGGCAAAAACACAAGCAGCCCAAACTACCCTATTAGTCCATCTGTGTTGACATCTACTATTAATGTCAGGCTTGAACCTGGACAGCAAGACGTCCTGAATTTCTCGCTAGCGGAAAACAATACGGTTCCACTTTATCACGTAAGTACATAGCAAAAAACCTCATTACAGAAAGTACATGGAAAAACACTAAAATGTTTTCCTTTTAGGGTTGATACAGGTATCATGGCATATTCTTGTACTTTATCTTTTAATATTGTATTTTATAGCCCAAGAAAGTTGCCTAAAATCTGTATCACAGTAGCTTTCATGTAAGAACGGTCTAGACAGAACGGAAAAATGCAAGGCAAGGACCATTTGATATCAGATGCAAATTGCAGTACCATGGCCACGGTCTAGTGATGTGAATTTGCTCATCCTGATTAATAGAGGAAATATTTTGGACTAAAAACTATGAAGATGATAGAATCCATTGGATGAATGACTGACTAGTTCTTGTAGCCACCAAGAAAAAGCAGTAGGTTCTCATGACTGCCGAATTTCACTGTGCTGATTTGGATGCCCTGAAATAAGAACCTTTCAGACATCGGTCCTCACTGTTCATGCTTTGTATATGTATATCGCCTTTTACAGAGGCATTCTTAAATTTTACTCATGGTCCTACTGTTTGGGAGCTGACTGCTCCATTCTCATGACACAAGAGTAGTAGCTTCAAAGTATTTTGTGTTCAAACCTTAATATCTTCAAGGTAGTCTTTTACTGAAAAAAAAAAAAGGCCTATTTCCTCCCCACACTTGATATGGAAACTTTTCAAGGTTTATTTATTTTCTAATCATGGTAGATTTCCTCCTAGAAAGACATAAGTGGAAAAGCAGGACTTGTAGCAAGTTTCTTCAGCCTTTTTTGCATTTGGGGCTTCTACTCGATGCTTCTCTCTCTGCACAAAATCTTGAGAGATGACTGTGTGTGCATCGAGTCTGAGAGCTGAGTGAGGTTGACCTAAGGGGATACATTTGAAATAGAGCCAACGATTCATCTTTGTTGCTGCAAGCTGTCAGCATTTGATAGTCTGAAGATCACATACTTTTCTTCTGTCTTCAGGAAATTAAAATTTCCCTTTCCTATGACACTTGCAGTTAATATTTTTGGAAAAGATGGAAGGTCTTTTTCCCCAGCTTCAGAGAAAGCCAACTAGTTTATAAATCAAGTCATGTGATCATTTAGTGGAAGGTGTTATTCTGTCCATAAACTCTTACAAAGTTTATCAGGATCACAAAGTCAAAGAGAAGGATTTCAAATCCAGAGCAAAAAGTAGGAGCTGGTTTACGAGGATGAATGAGAAAATGATTGTGCAAGTCTGCAAAAAAACAAACAGTATTTCATAACCTGGTGGATGGATCAACTGGATTTAGTCAATTTTTGGAAGAGTGATGGTCACCTGTTGACTCACCTGACTTCTGAACAGAGGAAAATGAGTCATGTAGGGTAAGATGCTAGTTACACCCTTTAAATAATGGCAGTTGTTGGTTAAGTTCCCAGATTCAGGCCTGTTGTCACATGATTTATTTTTCATCATCACCGCAAACTTTGCTTAAATTCCAAGGCAAAATACATTTCCTGGCAAAGTCAAGATAAAAGTTGCTGTTTAATTCAGTTAAATCAGAATTTAACACTCTGAGTTTAAGAAATCACCAAATGGAATCAGATCTATTACTCTTCTGGTCTAGCAATGGCAGAAGTTATAACCTCAGGGGAAAGTATAAGGAGGCAGTTGTTGGGCAACATACAAATCTCACTGAAGTAGTCAGAAGTTAATAGTCCTGAAGTGGTTACTCTTTTGAAAATAAAAATGGCATTTCTCTTGAAAATTCATGTGCCACATATCCACCGTGATAATATATCTTCAGAACTGGAATTTCTTGCCCAAATTCCATACTGTCATAGGAGCTTTGTGTTCTGATGGCAGTTTACAAATCACTCTGTACAGAAAAACAACCATCTGCACATTATAGAAATATCATGTCTTAAAGGTCTGCAATATCATAATATGCAGTTTTAAATTATTTTTGTCAACTGTTTTCAGTTTGTAAGTCACAGTGGCTTGGAGCAATTCTTCATTCTGTGGCTTTCATTGTGGATTGAAAGAAACGCAACTATTTGAAACAGACATGATAAATTAGTAATATGATATTGTATGATAACATAATAAATACGAAAAAAGAGCCTAAAGACATAATATGTTAAGAGGTCTGAAGGAAATGCAGGAAGCTTGAAAAAAGACAGCAATGTGGGAGGAGATCACATTACAGGCAGTGGTTGGTCAGCGCAGTATCTGCATAAACTCTACTATTAATGTGCAATAATTACAGAGGAGGACACATGTCAAATGATTATTCAAGGACTGACAGGGTGGTGTAAGTTCTTTTATCACCATAAATTTTCTGAACAACATTAGAGACAGACTTTTACAGTCCTTTTAGGAGATAGTCATAGGAATCAGAGTATTTCAGGCACTTAGACAACTGCCTTATAAATGTGCCAGAGGAAATGAGTCAATAAAAATACAAGAGCCGCTGACACAGCTTTTGTGGGTTCTTGCAAGTACAGAATCATTTGTATCAACAACACTTTGAATACTGAAAAAATTCTGAAAAGAGAAGCAAAAAATTGTTTGGCACGTCTACCTTGAAAGATAGCTACCCAGAATGAAAATTTTGACTATCAAAGAAAATTTAATGGCATTTTAATATCAAAAAGAAAGCGAAAAATAACAGATAGCTGTGTTCTTAGATGGAAAGTTCGATTTTAAGTAGATCGTCTCATTTACTTAATATTTAAAGGTGTTACCAGGATTTTCATAAGCATTTTAGTTCATGAATGTAGAATTCAAGACTAAGGTTAATCAAAAGAAGATACTTCTAAACTTTACCTAATCAAATTTCCATAAAACAGCTTTTACTCCTTTCATATTAAAAAAAAAAAAAGAATTTGTCTGAGGTTCACTTACCTTTTCCTTGCTTTTGTAGTATATATTTTGTTTTTTCTCAGCTGTCTGAAGGCAGTACTATCAGTTGACAAAACTGGTTTGGGTTTTTTTTGTGTTTTGTTCGTTGTTTTTTTTTTTTAGTGGAAGTCAAAACTGCACAACTGTTACAGTCAAATTTCCATTAATTCCTCTACACTTAACACACACTTAGAACAACTTTTGAATATAGATCAAAATTTCAACCCAGATAAATGCTTTAGAGAATAGAGATGCTAGTGTTGAATAGGATCTTAATAATTTTTAGTAAAGGGAAGGTGATAGTGTCTTGTAAGCGAACAAGTATGGCATGATGGAAGGAGAAATTGAGATACACAGTGACACTTAGCCATTCCTTCATTTTCTAAGCACTTACCAAGAAAAAAAAAAAAGGCACTTACTTAACAATAGTTTAAATTACCAGACACAGACATAAGAAGTTTTACAAAATTGGTAATTGCACAGATTCACCATTAGATTAATGCTTTGGAAGGAATGTTGGTTTGGAACCTAAAATTAAACAATTAGACTGATTTCATAAGTTGCTGTGAGGATGCAGAGTTACTATATAAAATGGATATTTAGGTAATGCAATATTGGCAGTATGCCCAGGATATAAAATGATGCATAAAGCTATGTTGCAGTAAAACTCTCCTGTCAAGAAACACTGCCCCTTTCAGGATATATTTAAAACTCTAATTTAATTGGTACGCAATTTTGTGATGCGTGTCGCAGAACGTGAGGAAGAGTCAATTACAATTAAGAAGGCTGTTATAATTAATTATTCATCAATAGAGTATTTCTTAGAACATGACTTCCTATGTTTGCTAATGCTTCACTTCTGAAGCGACATTGATTTTCCAGATTAAGCCTAAATAGTGTGGTATATGTAAATATCACAAAAGTATACCCAGTATAGGATTGCTGAAATACACTGTTGGGATAGACTCTGGGCTTACAAAAATAGAGTTAAAATCTGAATATGTTTTTATTTTGTATTACCAGAGCTCATTCTGAAGAAAACTAACTGAACGAGTAGGACTCCTGCACAGTAGAACAGATGTACATGGGAAATTTTTCATTTTGCATTTTTCCCCCCATAAAACAAAACACAAAAGTCTTGAATAGAAAACACTCTCTATCTTTAAACTGATGATCAGGATTTTAAAAAACTCTAAAGAACTGTACCTTTTCTGCTGCTCAGTTACATTTTGCACTATGGCAACTAGCTTCTGTCTAAAAGAAATATTGGAGTTCTTATTCCAGAAAGAATCCACAGCTTTGTGGTTTTACTGCCTCAGATTTGCACAAGTTTCTGAAGCTCTGAAATTTAATTTGCTGATTACTACATTAAATTCTCAAGTAAGATAGTGATCGCTCATCTGGTTTTACTTGGTGATAAATGTTCTGGGTCTATTATCTATAAAGTAATGGGATTTTTTGTTTTATAGTATCATAAATTAAGATATTGGATTACAAACTATTGAATCTTCTAAATTTTTTGCAAATTAGAATTCAGTGTGTAGAAGAGACTTAATTTTTGATGAATTTTAAGATAGATTCTTTCGTTTCAGTACTCCCTACATAGTAAAATGGAAATAATGGCTGCTTTAGGGTATTCATTGGGAATGTTATGGCAGTAGTCACTTTTTATTTTAAAGATAATTTGAAGCATTTTAATAGTTTAAGGTTAGTCATGGTTTCACAGCACTTGCTTCACTCACTTTTTATTTTCTTCCTGCTGATCACAGGAACTTGGTAATACATGCCTTTTAGCACAGAGTGATGCAAATGCTGTTTAACTGCTCTTGGAGCTGCAGAAGGCAGCTTGACAAATGACATAAAGTTTAATGGTACATGCTGAGAACTAAAATGTGTGCAAAACCAATGTAGATCTGTTTTTTTCTGTAAGGCATGCATGCTGGGATGTGGCAGATGTTCCAGATGCCTGTTTTGGATGATAGGCAGCCTGAGTGCTACTATGATAAGTATAATAATTAAAATAGTCTGGGAGAATTGTATGTGTTCATCTCCATATGACTGAAGGAGGAGTCTTTTATTGCTAATTTTGTAGGAAAAGTGTTCGTATTTTATTTCTTCCTTGATGGTTTTGCAGGAAGAAACAAAACTGTGCTGTCAAGGATGAGAATTACTTTTTCAGAGTTTAATTTCCTTCCTCAATTGCTGAAAAAATTCTATCTGTGCTTTTGTTTAAGTATATGTAATATGGAAAACCTTCTTTCCCTACCTTGCAGGTATGTTGAAAAATTGCTATGAGGATGATATATTAGCTCCTCTGAGCAGTTATAAAGTCTTTCTGGTTTCTGTAGCTTCAAACTGATTCTGTCCAGTTGCATTAATTGTAAGAGATTATTTTGCATTTGTTTTGTACCAAAAAATGTGTACATGAAGGCTTGAGCTGACAAGTATCTGGCTAGTACCGTAAGATGGGAACCTTCAGCAGTAATGTCTATAATGTATTTCTTTACAGTTCTGTTCAGACATAATTCTCTAAACTACACTCTTCATTAATTTCTGAACAGTTCAAAAAGGAAAAGGCATTTTAGAGTACAAGGGAAAATAAGGGGAATAAAATATGATTGTCATTGATTTTTATTAAAAAAAAAACCAAAACACAACCTATTTGCGTTAGGGAGAAGCAAGAAGGCAGTTGGATTTGTGTTGGGTTTTAGGTCTGAGGAACTTATTCCATAAAGTAAGTTCTGTCATATACCGAAAAGTTTTGCCTAAGAGTTCCACAGCACTAAGGAACTGAAATTACAATTGAATCTGAAATTCTGGTACTCTTGACACTCTGTAACACAAAGTGAAAACCTTGTGTAGATTCTGTAAGTTTGACCAAATTTAGCTCCTGCATTGGAACAGTGCAAACCAATGTTTGTTTCAGATGTACCTTTTCAGATCTGGAAGCAACTTACAAAAATGGTTCAGCTTACTTCTGAAATAATTTCGTCTCTGAAAGGGTTGTCAGCCACTGGAACAGGCTTCCCAGGGAGGTGGTTGAGTCCCCATCCCTGGATGTGTTTAAGAATAGGGTGGATGAACTACTTGGGGATATGGTTTAATGGGGATTAGGGACGGTTGGACTGGATGATCTCTAAGGTTTTTTCCAGCCTAGAAATCTATGAAATCTGTGAAATATACTACATCTGGATCCAGGCACAGTAGGTCCCTCCGTCTCTATAGAGCACTGTGCAGTTGTGAAGCTCAGCTGTGGTATGAGCATCTCCCTTATTTGTTGTAGACCTATCCTGGGCTCCAGTTGTGCAGTATTCCACAAGAGGGCCTGGAATGTTGCACTGGACGTGCTGCAGTGGTTAGGATTCATGTGTTAGCACTGGCCTGTGGTACCTGCTTCAGCAATTCAGCTATAAGACAGGCTATGTATTATTGCTTGCTTCCAAATGCTTAGGGTACCTTTTTTGATTTGATTTCTTTAAACTGATAGTTTATGTAATGTTGCTTTACAGCAAAGCAAATATGAGGCTCTCTTTATCCAAACATACATAATATTTTTGTAAGTAGTTTTGCTGTATTAGAGCATATTTAAATTACATTACTCTGCAGCATTCAAACAAACCACTACAAACTACCACTGAAAGTCAGCAAATGAAGCATTCGTTAACCTACTGTATCCTCACGTGTAAATTGCAATTTGTAAAGCATTCTGGAGTACTTTGACTCCAGAAAGTCACAACAGAGCCAAGATTTACCATCTTGCATTATTTTAGCAAATACATTTATGGCTTGGGTTTATTATTTCTTCAGGCTATCAAAAAAAAAGTATTGTATTTCTGATTTTGTATGTGTAGTCTAAAGATATATTTAACAGCCGTTCAAATTGATGTGATTCAGCATTTGTTAATAAACGTTAGCTACAACTGATATTATTGCTACCATAATTGCACTATTTATCACCCAGAAGAATGCACCAAGTGGCAATGTGCAAACTCATCTTCCTTGTAATACAAATATCATGTCCTGTTGCTGACAAAAGGATCAGGATGCAGGAAGTACTGCTGTAGAACTCTGAAGACTCTCCTTTGAGTCTTATTTCTACTGCCTGGCTCAGGCTTTGGTCCCTGTCCTTTCCTTCTTCAACTTCTTGGCAGCTCCTACCTTCCTCAGCTGGAGAACGAGCCAGGGGTTTTGGAGGAGGAGAGAAAGCATGGCATGATGGAAAAGGAGTCAGTCCTGTGTAAGGCAGCATCATGGGTAGCCTGTACTAGAGGAGAGGAGAAAGTGAGGAAAAGGAAGGGGAAGGAATTGACTGTCTTTTTCCCTGACCTGCGTCACTTCTTGAGCTACGCTACATCCTTTCATCTTCAGTCACTCCTCCTCTTCCACTTCCCTCACCTTTCCCGTGGAATCCTGTGCAGCAAAATCACTGCTGAGTATTGGGCTGTGTGTGGGCTGTTCTTAACTTCTCAGCAAGAAAACGTTTGGGCTTCCTGACAGTAGAAACTTGCAGTTCAGGAACACGTTCCATCTAACAGCATAATTTCATGTGATTGCCTTTCCAGCTGCATTAGGGCTCTGAATGTTTTTTCCTCAGGAAGGAACTGCATCATGTTTTTCATGTGAAATCTGTGGAACTTCACTGTACCTTTTATTAAATGGCATTAAATTCTACCTTGGGATTTTTCTGTGATGAAATAAAATTCTATTCTCTAAACTTTAGTGGAAGTGAATGTCCACTTCAGTTGCTGTACATCTTGTATAAAATTAAGATTGCTAGTATACAACATGGAATGACTGCTCATTCCAGAAAACTCAGTAGTTCTAGTTAGTTTATTGCAACAAAATCATATGTGCTGTCTGTTCCAGAAAAACATAAGCGTTTTGGAGAACATAAATAAATTTACAAGTTATTATGCTGGTTTTCTTTGACCAAAAATCCCCATCCATTTCTTTGGAACGCAGTATTTATTCTTAGTTTTTGAAGAAAAAGAAGAATATCTTTGCTGTTTTTTTTCGGGGGGGAGTGTGGATATTTTAGTTTATTTTTTACCCCTTTTATGTTCAGATTAAACCTCCCTTAAATGTCTTTAATTTCCCTTATATTTAAAGAGTGGATTAATGAGGACAAAGGTATTCTTTGGTCAACATAAAATACAGTTTATCCACTGTTGTGATTTGTCCTTTTGGAACCTTTTTTGCTTTACTACATGAGATAAATGTTGTTACTCAAAGGGCAATCTTCCTTTAGATACTGCCTCTTAGAATACTTTTTTTAACCTCATGTATAATCTGGGATAGCTTCTCTTTTGGATGTAACATTTTTCCAAAAGGGGAACTTTCGTTCTGTTAAAAACTTTTCTGTTTCTCTATTACCTATTGTGTGGTGACATAACATTCATAATGTACCACATAATTAAAAATCCTGAGTGGATATTTTCCTTTTGTTGTTGGTTGGTTTCCTCACCTGTCATCTTGTTATTTTCAGCATAAAAACTGAGTACCTCTGAACTGTACATGGATGTAGCGTGCATGAGATTATTTCCTGTCTCTATTATCTCTCCCCTCAACGAGAGTGAGTGGAAGAAAAACCTCAAAGGCTGCTTTCATTTTTAGCTGAGCATAATGATTTTGCAAGTGTATTCAACGAGTTAAGCATCAACTCACTGAACTAGAGAGATAAGTAAATCCCCTGGCAACAAGGCTACTGTCTCACTTTTGAACATAATGTAAAGAAATGCTTAGGATAACGAATATGTGAGTTAAGAAGCAGGAGAAATCATTTTTGTAGGGAATTCAGTATCTGGGTATAGAAGAATAGAAGAACAGTATGTATAATAAAGGTAAAAGAATCTTTTTTGCATCTGAGTAAAAGACATATCTGGATGGAGTGAATATATCTCATTTGACCAATTGAGATTAGTAACTTTCATTATCAAACTATCCTAATCTCTTCCACTAGCAAAAAACAAATAAACAATGACTTGTGGATGTTTTCACACTATTTCTGCAGTTCAGGGTTCTTTTGTTTTCTATGATATATGTGGTTTCTGTACTACTTAGGAAAAAATATTTCTTTTCATTGTGAAATCCTGATTCAAGGAAACAATTTTTTGATTCCCATGTATTTATAGACATTTTGGGTAAATAGGAATTTCTACAGAATTTGCTTTGGGAGAGGATCATCAGATCTGCTTGCTAGGCGATACAGGCCTTATTGTCTTTTCATTTCTACTTGTATAAGTCAGAAGTAGATCCACTGAAATCCCTAGAGCTACATAAATGTGAAGATGACTCTAAAGAAGGCTGATAGGTGCCGGTGACCTGGATTTCACAGAATTTGTGCTTTATAGTGTGTGACAGCATGACAAGACTTGTGCCTCCTGAGCCTCCCACATGTCTACTAGTCATGAAAGTGGCCTTTTAGTAAGATGGAGTAAAAGTTTTGGTTTGGGCACTAGGGTAAGGCAATTCATTTTCCAAACATCAGGTCATGACACTGTTAAGAAGCAACAGCTCAAAAAAACTATATATAAGGTTGCTGAAATTGCAGATGGGAGTCTACCACATACGTCATTGTCAGTATTGTATCTGTACGTGCAACTACAATTACACAAGGAAATTAATTATAGCTATATGTATGGAAATGCTAGTGTCTGGCTTTTTCCATACATGCTACAAGAAATCCCTTTATAAGGTTGGCATGTCAGGCTAGAAATTCGATTGTACTCCAATAGCAGCTTCTTTGCGGATAAAAATTTGGTCAAATAAAAGGTCATAGATACGTGTATCCACCTAAACCTGTAGTAATCCCTGGTGTCCATGCTTGAATACTGGTAATAAAACATATGTCATTAATGATTTAGTCAGGAGCAGAGATTTTTTTTCCTAATAAATTAAGTATTGATAAAAACTTAAAAGGTCATAAATGTTTTCTATTGCTAGCGTTGTAATTATGTTTAAACTAAATGTCTCTCAAGTACTCATATCAACTATTTTTCCTTCTCTGTATTTATGCAGATATTCTTCTTTACTCTTTTATAAAGTGCAGTGAACTAGTTATCAGTTACAATTTGCATAATCTATGAACAGTTAAAAGGTTAACTCATATTTTTTTCTCTTTCCCACTATTATAGAGCCATTGTAAAATTTCCCTACTACAGACTATTCTTTAGTTAATTAGATTAGATTATTCAGTATCTTTGATAATTAGTGCTCATTAATGCAAAAAATTAGTGGTGTTGAAAGACCTCTAGAAAAACATGTTTTATTAATAGAATAATTAATATATAATAATTAATAATGCACGTTTCACTCTAGCATGTCTTTTCACCATCTAATATATGCAAGTTCATAACATCCAAACAATTGTTTACAGTGGTGCTAATGGAATATATCTGATCAAAAGAAATCTTGGAGCCACGAGCCAGGGTGATCACCCATAATAGAGGTGTTCTTTGTGGATTTTTTTTTTTTTTTTTTTGGAAGGAAATAAGTAACTGGGCTGGTTCTTTAGCGGTGCTGAAATTTGGTAATACAGGCGAGGAAGAGAAGATGGCCAGCACAGTGTGAACAAGGAGGATTATTTTAGCTTTGTCAAGGAAGGGAGTGTGAGATGATTCCCATTTAGGAGAGAAAGTGAATAAACCCTCTTCTGGAAAACACTTTACTTTCAGTTTAGGAGCAGCTTTAGAAAAGGCTTCTACTAATTAAGAAATCAAATGGGAAATGCTTAAACTGACCAAATTAAATTTTTCCTACTTTTTGCTGCTAAAATTAGTAACACTAGAAGGCGAAGGGATATGAGAAGAAAATCTTTGAGTTTTCTAGTACCAATAAATTTTATTTTTATAACAGTATCATGGGTAGTGCTGCCATCAAAGTTCTTCTACTCGATTGACTGCGCAATACTTTGCTAGGCTGTCCGCAGTATTTTCTGGGATGATCAGATTGGTTCATTTATATTTAATAGTCCATTAACAGAAGCAGAAATATGTCATTTATTATGCAGGATTTTAGTGAAGCTTTTTAAACAGATATTTTGCTGTTATCTCTTACAGGCTGTATCAAGAAAATATGAACATTTCTATATGGTATATTTTTATTTTGTAAGTTTTTTAGACCTCTCTAAGGTGGATTAAGTTGTTCAGAGCACTCAGGAAAGCCTGTTTTAATTTTGTGTACTCAGTTCCTCAATAGGGAACTCCTACCTCTGCCTGGTTTCAGCAAGGTATGTCGGAGAACTCCCTGCTTTTAAGTGTAAGAGCACAATTTCATTACTTTTCATCAGCTAAGTTGTCTTATTTGAATGGTAACCATCTTTGATACTCATATTTGCTGGCACATTTTAACTGAATCAATTACCAGAACAAGTAAAAGGCAAATTTTTCAGTTGTAAATAGTATTTAATGCAACAACAAGAGTTACTCGTAAACCACGTAGCTCCCTAATTATTACAGAAGGTAAGAGGCAGGAATGCTTACATAAGTGAAAACTTTTAAGTCTGTGCCATTTATGTTGTACTGTGGACAGTTTTGCCATGGCACATTCTCTGGCTTGAGTGTGGGTTCACCCTGGCAATGTTTTACCCAAAACACGAGCATGGCACAGGATGTACCAGCTGCACAACCAGGAAAAGTGCTTTCCCGTTCTTTAATTTCAGCCCTGTGATCATTACAATGATCATCACGGAGCTCCACGTACTGATTTAGTGATCCACTTCTGACTTCATACAGGCTGTCAGTACCTTCATATGCTTGATAGATTGGAAAGAAATCTTTGCCATTAACAATCCTACTGTATGTTCAGCGTGTTCCAGCGTCAGGCGAATTCTCTTTTGGATATGAGGAGTACTTTGGATAAAAGAAATGTCTAAGGGAAAAGAAGAAAAAGTAGTCATGCAGATTTACATGGTCCTGCTGTGGGCAAAATGTCTTTCTGATCTTAGGTTAGACAATTAGTCTGATCTTGCTAGATGCAAGCAGGTGACGCACAAGACTCCTCAGATGTTTCAATATTACTGTGGTATCATCAACCCTCTCCCAATTTACTGGTTATTACCAGGGTAACTTGATCACTTCTGGGTTTTTTTGCCTGGCTCAAGCGGCAGAACATCTATTACCTAGAGATGGCGTGGTAAAAGATGATAAATG
The DNA here is from genome assembly GCF_009769465.1 of Tauraco erythrolophus. Lineage (NCBI taxonomy): Eukaryota > Metazoa > Chordata > Aves > Musophagiformes > Musophagidae > Tauraco > Tauraco erythrolophus. The sequence continues at coordinate 2,770,441 of NC_141477.1, forward strand.
GTGCTGTATCTTGATACTCCAAGGGATATGTGAAGGAGGGAGGTGGCAAAACGCGTGCTTGTCCCCTGAACCTTTTAAAGTTATTTTAGAAACACTTGCTGTTAGAACATACCTGTGTTACAGCCCGTGTGGTTGCACAGACCCAGCAGACTTCCTGTCTGTTATCCGTGCGACGTGCATTTCAGTTTTGTAGCTGTTCTCTGAAGTCATGTGTGATTAAATATCTGACGGTATGCCTACGTGGTGATACTAAAACACAAACGTTATGCTTCTAAAAAACAATCTTTTTCCTACTTGGTTAATCAGAAAGCATATAGTCAAAGATTTTTCAAGTACAGGTTTCTGCATTTCTAAACAAATACATGTTAATTTTAAAACGTACATTTTTGCAATTTCAAGATGCAAAACTATTTTTTAGCTATGAGAAAACTTCATCATAAAGCTTAAAGTAACAAAAACAGATTGAAGATTTTATTTTTAATCCTAAATCACTTACTACTAAGAGACATATTAATTCCAAACTTCAGAGGAATAACCACTGTAGTACATCAAGTCATGTAAAGCTATGTAAAAATGTTATTAAAGCAAGTTTTGATGACAAGTTCATAATTGTTTTTAAAATCATCTATAGTTTCTTCCGAAATTCTGTATTCTATATTGTAATATTTGTCCTTTACGCTTAATCTCCCTTTCGAATATTAACATTTTTTGCAAACATTGACATTCTAAAACATTTTGTTCCCTTTCATATTTTAAAGAGCTTTCAATCACAGTTCTACAGCAGCTGAAACCGTAAGTGCAGATGCAAGTTGCTTTAAAATACTATCTTCTTTGTGAAGTAACATTTAGTTAGAAATTGAAATAAATTTTCCATTTCCTTTTCTTTAGAGTTACAGAATGACTACTGTGGTTTACTTGTGTGCCCTCTTTCACTGCAGATACCGCTGTGCTGAGCACGCTAAGGAAGCGCAGTCTTTAGCTGTGCTTAATACTATTTGTTTTTCTTCTACAGAGAGCAGGGGACACAGTCAGTGGAGATACTGAAAGGTAATTACTTCTGTTATTCCGTGTTTAAATATATGTGTAGTCTATCTATGAATTATATTTACTTGTTGACTTTTAGAAATGTAGTTGCAATACTTGAGGAATAAATTTTCAGATTTAGTAACAGCATTATATCGTTTAGTAAATGTCATAACTTTCATTTGCTAACATCAAATGTAAATATAGATTACAAAGGTTGAAAAAATACTTCAGATGTAAGTTTATTAAAGATTACTGGGGGGAGAATTACACTGCTACAAAGTAGTGGATGTTTTCCCCTATCCTTTATTTTTATTTTTTTTACTTTTGAAATTTAGTATTTCAGAATCAGTCCGAGGATGAAAAGCATAATGCATGGCTAGCATGATTTTTGGAAATAACATGCAGAACTTTTCAATTACCGTGTACATGCTCATTCAGTCTGTACAAAAATTACTTGTTTATATTTGTGACTCATGTTTGATAAATACTAAGAATAGGGACTTCAGTTTGTCCCTTACATTTGAATTTTATCAACTAATTCTAATGGATAAAATAGTAATTTTCTCTTTCTTTGCGGTTTATCTGATGAAGTATGTTCACATTCTAGTTGCATCTAATAAGTCATATTAAAAGAATAAGTTTGAAATAACAGACACTTGTGCATGATAGAACATCATAATTAAGCTAAATTGGAATCTGTTCATATGGATAATTATTCTTTTTTGCATCTTTTCATCCTGTATGTGGCCTAAATCTATTTAAGAAGCTAAACCATGCACAGAATATAATATAATTAATCACAGAGTGCTTTTGCCAATCTAAAGGATTTACAATCGATGATTTCTTTCAGTGATAAAAACATCACTCCATTGCAGCTAGAAATCTGAGGTACAACAATATTAGCTGTTGACCACCAAATACAAGTCATCTTGTGCTGGATTTTTCAGGATTGTCAACGTTTTTACCTCTTTATCCGTGTATTAAACATTGTCATTCATTTCGAAGGGAGTTGTAATGGTAAGAATTTATTGAAGTCTCCCCACTGGTAGGGTGCTGTGCATGTTTAAAACAACATTCAACTAAATTCAGTAGCACTGTTACCACAGATGAAAGTGGGGTAAAGATGAAGTTTGAAGGACTTTTTCTAGGGTAAAATTCTACTTCACCTCACAGAAGACGGTCTCGTCTCTCCATCACTGCCATGGTAGTAGTTCGTTACGTCATTCATCCTTAACCTCAGCTCAATGTATAGTCTTTTTTTACAACAAATTAAAAAAAATCCTGCTTAGTATTTGATTCCAACACAGAGCCGAAGCAGCATCCATCTTGTATAAGGCAGAGGTTACATGGGAGGAAAAAGTGTGTTACTCTCAGTCTCTTTTTAACAATTGGATTTCACCTTTTGACCTTACCTCTTATATTGGAGTTTTCAGAACTTACTGTTTTCTGTAAATATTATGTATTTCCTGTTTTCACTTAATCTCCCAGCACGCCAGGTGCTATTGTCCTGTTCTTCCCTTGCACTTGTTTCCCCTTTCTTTTTGTCAGTCCCTTTTTTCAGCCTCTTTCATTCCAGCGTGGCTGCTCCCTCCCTCAGATCCTTTCTACTTGACTTTCTGCAACAGAAAGAAATCACAGACCCCTTCCAAAAAAAAAAAAAAAAAAAAAAAAATCATACTTCTCACCCCTTTTTTGTCTTCTTTCTCCACATCTATAGTTTCTTGAAGCCACAAGGAAGAGTTGTAAAGGAATTTTGTTCTTCATAGAGCAAAGCATGCCTAATTATTCTGAGTGGATTGCACATGCTCAGTTTGGCAGGGACATTACCATCCAGATGGAACATCCTTGATGGACAGAACACAAGTCTCTACTGGACATCTGCCAAGAGATATTTTCCAGGGACATATGACTTGATGAAATTTTGGCAAAATTTCGTAGCAAAAGGCTATTCTTTTATATTCTAGAAAAAGATTGTCCTTTCCTATCCTATTATAGAATGACTCCCTTTCCTAATCCTTCTCCCGCATATTTTACATCTCAGGTACAAAACATGATCATATTATATCTTCTCAATATGTTGAAAAATATTTTAAGAGATAGAATGATTTCTTCTTGCTCCTAATAACCTTCTTTCAAGTGGTTTAAACACCTTAAAACAAAATAAAAATATTTCGGTTTAAAATCAGCTGGGATGGGCACTAATGGCAGATTTTCATCGCATATAGTTTGGTTTTGGAGAGCTGAAGACAAACTGTGGATAGATTCACATGTTTGGATGAAACAGCAGTATCTTCATTAATTGTACAGTTGCCTATGCAATTTCTGTGATATGATTTCATCTTTAAAAAAAGAAAAAAAGAAAAGAAAAAAACAAACCAGAAGGTGTTTCTTGCACATTGTAGAATGTACATATACTGGAAACGCAGCTATGTAGGAAATCTGAGACTACAGAATGTTACTATGAATATCTAGCTGTTAAACTCTTTGAATGAGTAGGATGTAAAGCAAGCTGCTTTTTAGCCTCGAGCAGAAGAACAGCTAGGTATTTCTGCGTTACAACTCTGGTTTCTTCCAAACTATTTTGGCCTCACATATTTGGCCCAGTGTTGTGCACAGGGCTAGACTCTCACCATCTGTGCAAAGTACCCACGCCCTTCATCGTAAGATACTGCCCCTTCGTTAAACTCTACCCCTGTCTGACAAAATGCCGAAAAATCTGAGCTCTAAGAAGTCTTGTGGCTAGAAAAGTAGGGCAGCCACAGGCAAGTTGTGACTCTGCTTCCAAGCAGGTGTCGTGATTTAGAAAATGACACTCTGCACTAAATGTGTGAGTGCTCTGAGGCTTCAGGAAGGCAGGCCGAAGCAAATGCTTCCCGAAGAAGCAGCCAATTTGTTTTCCTTTTTACTGGAAGCAGTTTTCCCTGCTTGTTGTTGTTTCACAGACCACAAAGTGGTAATGGGCATCTAACATGTAGTCCCTGCTGCAGCTTTTTTCAAACTCCAGACTGTATAGTGTATACTGTATAGTGTATACTGTATAGTGTATACTGTATAGTGTATACTGTATAGTGTATACTGTATAGTGTATACTGTATAGTGTATACTGTATAGTGTATACTGTATAGTGTATACTGTATAGTGTATATCTTAGCAGTGTTCACTGTGTTCTTTGATCTTGATTTTACTTTAGGAGAATTTTTTTTTCTAGAAATAGGAGACCTTGACATCTGTGGGTTCTAGACACGCGTGCGTAATGTAACCATGACATCACTACAGAGACCTTGGCTTTGAAGATCTTGCTCTGCTTAGTTAACCACACAGGCCTGCAAGGGAGAGGCAGAAAAGAATTGTCATTCATGCATTGCACAACTGCTGGTTGAATAGATGGGGTTTGTGACTATTTGCAGTTAGTTTCCATGGGAAAATGCTGCTCAGGTTCTTTTTCACACCACCTCTTGTCTTTGCAAGGATTAATGCTTAAAAACTCTTTTAATCATGTCCGCAGTGACGTGACTTTTTTTTAGTTGTGGTCAATACTGGAGAGGTAAGAAGAGATAAGTATTATGAAAATAACTTTTAGTCTTGACATTATTTTGTCAACTTTGCATGTACAGATACACCTGTATTGCAGTGACTGCAGACCAGTACAGATGCATCTGGGCTACCTGGTTGTTACTTGAAATACTAATAGCTGGTAGCATAGTTCTGAGCCAGCATGGAACTGAGAAGGGATTCAAATCTCACTACAAAATACTCAATAATAAATTTCTAGTGAGAATTTACTTGTCGTGACAGGGATACATCACATAAGCTACGGAGGTTCTAATAACTTAGATACAAATCATGAATCCAGGCAAGGTGGTTAAAAATGCATTCCTGTGACCAGGTAGATAAATCCAAATTGCTATATATGTGCTCTTCTGAACCAGCCAAAAGGAAATTTCACATAAAGTACAACACTTTTCCGCATGAATATATTTTCTAATATGTTGAATTTATTTTTTTTTTTATTTGCTCAAATGAATTATTTTGGCCTTGACCCTGAGCTGCAACCAGATTGCACTTGAAGTAATTCAGAATGTGAGAGGTGCAGGTTGAAGAGAGCTTTGCATGACCCTTGCATCTAGAAATTTACATCTCCCAGGTATTTGCCAAGTCAAAAAGAGCAGGGTGATAAGTTCCATTTTGTAGTTGTTCATAGGTGCTGTGGATCAATGGAGTGTTACTCAAGCTCTCTGTGTTTCAAAGGTGGCAGCAGGCTCTAAGTACATTTTCAAATGCGGGTTTCAGTGTTGCCCGTAATGTCTAGCCAACAGCTTTGAAATTATCTCTTGATCATCTGTGCTGTGTACTTGAGATCATACACTTACGTAACCTGGCAAAGCAGGAGCCATCCTACAGAGGACCAGCAAGCAAAGCTCTCAAATTGTCTGTTTGGGGACCATGCATCAACTTGGACATCCCACATAGGTCCCAAGTCAGAATGCTCCGAGCATGCTGGACCGTGACAGAACATGAACTACACTAAATACACTACTCAGTAATTCATCCTCACTTATCCCTGCTCCAGGAATAAATTCTGGCAAATAGTCGTCTTTTTTTACTTACTGGAAACTTTTATAGATTAAAAAAATATTGCAAATTGGGGTAGTCAAACAGGATAGCTGTTTGAGCAGTTAAATTAATACAAATCACAGAAATTACTATATAAAATTATTGTCTGATCAATGGTAAATATATATTAGCAGTTTGTTATCACTAAAATGATTTTATATTACTTCTAGTTTATAATCCTATATATTACTGCCAGAGTAGGAACTTAAAAAAATTCAACAATACAGATTGTACCAAAGATGAGATGAAAAGTAAGTAACAATCACAGAAATTATTTTTGTTTCTAGACTGTATTCATTCATTGGGATTTATTACCCATATGGGACAATTAAAGATGAGTTGTTGTCTTTCTATGGCAGAAAATGAAAACATGTTCCTGAAAAGGAAAATAGGAATGAGTGTCAGCATGGAGGTGGTATTCACAGTTGCATTTGTTTAGTGGCACTTGTGTCATGAAGAAATAGCAGGTCACTTCTGTTCACTGTAAGAGGAATTTTTGTAGGAGCAGAAAATGCAGGATACTCAGAATTCTGGTGATGTTCTTAAACGGATGTAACTGCTCTGATAGCGAAAGTGCAGAGGTGTGTACAGCTACACTGTTGATTTCATATATTCAGTGTTTGGTAGGTGACAATTCTCAGCATTCATTACAAAATCTTTTGCCAGGTATGTCTTTGTATCCTGATTCTTACAGCTTTTATCAAATACCTTAAACTGGAATACAGTACTTCTGCTATCCCCTGTACTTCTAGGTTTCTCCATTCTAATTTGTTTCTGGAGATTCATTATCACTGCTTTCTAATCATATAACACTGCTCCTCATTTGAAATCCTGATTACAAATCTTATCACTAGGCTTGCACTTCATTTGCATGTCCTTTAAGATGTGAGTTGGAAGTTGACACCTACTTGAGTACTTTAAATTCTCAGTGTTTTGCTTCCACCTAGGTCAAAGTCGTTTTCATCTTTTTTTTTAGCTCATTCTTGTTAACATTTCTACTTTAGCACTATGTTCAGCATCCTCATTCTGATGGAATACTGAGTCAATATGCACCCAGTACTGAGACCAGAGACAGATTGTATTGAACTTTGATCTGTGCTAGTTTCTTAGTACTTGCATTTCTCTGATTCTTCTTCCCTTTTTATATTTATTTCAGTTTGCTTACAGCATATAATTTAGCCAGTTTTGAACAATGGATAAGGAAAGAGGCAACCTTTTTATCCATAGAAATTCCAATATATGACACACAGCTAGGTGGGGCATATGAAAATTCAGGATAGACATTGCTAAAGTCCTGGATGCTTCTGCCAAACAGGAATACCTCAGAAATCCATTTGAAAAAAAAAATGTGTAAGAGAATAAGTATTTTAGAATGAGTTGTATTCTGAAATTAAATGTTATTTGAAGTTTTGCAGGTTATTTGCTTAGTATTTTGCCTTTTTTGTGTCATATTATGCAATAAATGTTTCTGCAAATTTCCTGAAATAATTGTTTGGTTTGATATTGGTTTCGATTTGTTATTGTTTTTGTTTTTAAATTGGTATAAGTTACTCGTAAGTGATTGGCCCTCCTTTTTCTAGTTTCTGCAGTTTGTTTCAAAAACAGTATTATGCATGAACAAGAAAAGAAACATTTAGTAGAAGATCAACTATTTTAATTGAGTTGAGAAATAACAGCCCAGGCCATTATGACCATGTCACTGCACATGCCTTTTTCTCCCCCCTTCATTCTTTTCCCCTTCACTTCTGTAATAATTTTTTCCTTAAAAGAAAGGTGAGGAATAACTCAACCAAACATGATACAGATTATTTGAATCAGAATAGACAACATATTAGGGTTCCTCTACGTCTAAATTAATTGATTCTGTCATTTTCACACAGAGAATTTACTTGTCTAAAGAGAAGAAAAGGTCAGCATTTCTTCTTCTGTGATCTTTAGATCTGAATATTTCAAGAATGATTAGATTTGAGGAGGAGTATTTGATAGATATAAAATCTTTTTTTTAAAAAAAAAAAACTAAACAACTCCTGCAGGTCGTTGAAAACTGTTCCCAAATAGAAAAAATAAGCTCATTGTACATTAGAACACCTATTCCTGACCCTTCCTAGGATGCCAACTTTTGAACAGCTTTCAAAAGCCTGGTTGCAGAACGCTTCTATAACTTTTCAACATTTTTGCTGGTGAGTCTGTGATTACTGTAAGCAGACGCATTACTGCGTGTGCATGGAAGCCAATAAAACTTGACTAAGGGCTTTTGAGATAAAAACACAGATGTATTATTCATGTTGTATATTGGCTGAGAGAAAGAATGGAAGCATTGAAACCGACACTTTCCAGATGGGTCAAGGCCGTGATTAAAGGAGCAGAGCAGAAATCAGGGGGGAAATGCCCAGCAGGGCTGAAGTGCAGTTCTGGCATTCTCATGGGCAGGCAGAAATGGAGCATTAATGACAAAATCTGCCTTGCAGCAGTTCGGGCGTCTGTCCGTTCCTTTACCAAATGTTGTAATCTGACTTTTTTGGGTTTCAGTTGTTTCTTTGCATCCTTGTAATCTACAGGCAGCTCAGAACTTCTGAGACTTGCCTATTAACTTTTATGATTTTAATTTTCATGTTATGCATCCTATCTTTTCACTGCAGTCTGGAAATTTCCTTTGACTCAGGACCGATAGATCCTTTTGACTGACAATGCAGCGGTTGTTTCTACTGGTAAATTTGATTTCTCATAACAATGGAAATCATCAAATGAGAAAATGCCAATTCCTGTCTTTCTAACTTAAGACAGATGTTGTTATTATTGTGACCAATAGAATTTGGTAATATGTTAAAAATGTTCACAATCCTTTTATTCCGTTTTAATTTTCCTCTTCAATTCCTTTCCCATTCCTGCCCTCCTTTTCTATTTATACGACATACGAAAAAGATTCACTTTTTTTAAGGTTTTCCCACTTCTCCTTTCTCTTACTTTTGAAAACAGGAGGGGACATTGTGTGTCTAAGAAAAGTTGACCCTGATCCAGTGTCCTTTTTCCATCAACGACCAATAATGTTGATAATTGCATAAGGAAAGGCCTCTGTTGATGCTTTCCTGCTGTGTTCTCTAGCCTTTACAGAACTCCAGGAGAAAGCTCAGATACACCGTAGATAGTTATTTTTGCATTTTAAAGTCTGTGTAAATTTTTGGTAGCCATGGCATCCTGTAGCAAAACGTTATGGAACTCTTTGCTGCAGGATGCTGTGAATACCAAAAATTTCTGTTGTGTGTTTTAATGAATGAAGGTTCGAAACAAAACAAACTAACTGTTAATTTTCTATAACTCCATTGTATTCTATATATTAAATTTATTCAAGGAGACATTGAATATCTATTCCCTATTTTCTCCTGAGTACATAAGCCTCCACACAGCGTTGCCCTCAGTTGCCTTGAGAGACAGCTAGATGAGGTTTTTTTCAGTTTCCCTCTCTTCTCTCTGATGCAAAGGAATCAGAACTGATTAAAAATTTTGGAGGACCACTGCTATGCCTGTACCTACCTAAAAACCTTCACGATCGTAGCATTTAAAAAGGATTTAGGAACACAACTGCTACTAACTCTGTAGAGACAAATTACTGTTTGCATAGCATTTATATGAGAAAGATATGCAAAAAGTGTCTCCTTAATAAGTGAAAAATTCACAAACAGGCCTACCGAACAGAAACTGTTTCAGGCTTTTCCCTTTCTAACCTAAAATATTTTGCTGTACTATTGTGTCAGGACGCTAATCACACATCTTCAGAAAAGTGAAACTTTGCCTGGACCTTCTCCGGGACTTTAGAACTTCAAACTCTGCTCTGCAACAGCCTTTCTGTGAATCGAGCAGTGTACCAGTTTCTCAAAGGCAGGGATGCTGGTGTTAAACGACTAAACTGCAGCAGCAGTTGGGAGCCTACATTGAAGTTAGTTTGGGAAACTTTACTTAGTGTTCATGTTCTTGCTAAGAGTTTCTATTTTTCACATCAGGATTGTCTCTGGGCCCATGGAAAATGGTCAGCACACTTCCTTGCAATAGCAGATGTAACAGCTGCATTCCTTGTTTGCCAGCCAAGAAGATACTATTAGGATATCAGTACAGCAAAAATATTACTGTTTTTCTGATTATCTAAATTTTCTCGTTAACTACTAAATAGCTGTGGTCTTTATGAATTTCCTGGTTTTAAGTGCTTCCAGAAAACGAAAGAGGAGGTGGTGGGGAAAGAACAGAACAAAAGAAGATATTAGACTTTCTCTGTACCCTGCAAACATATCTGACAGTCATGTCAAATTTGGCCTGATAGTTACATACTTCTCAATGTCTGTGTGTTTATACGTGTGTTTACATATTGCTAAAGTTAAGACACTCAAAAAATAACTCGAAGACACATATTATAAGCAATTTGAGTTATCCTTGGTTTGATTCTGTAATGACACGAGAAGGAACCAACTCTGCGAAATATGGAACACATGCGAGTCTTTCCTAATTTTAAAATGCAAAATTTTAAAACAAAATTGCTAAATTCTTTATTTGTATTTCTGCCTTCTTCCTGTTTAAGAGTGCTTATTCTTTCCCATTTTAATCTGGACACTAGGAATCCACCATACCTGTGCTAAATGTTGTTGATGCTGGAAGAAGTGCCCAAATAAGAGTTAGCCCTGTAACAAAAGATTTACGTGTCCTGAGACTCCAGTCTCTCAGAGGGAGGAATCATGCTGGCTGCTTTTGAATCTTAGCAGACCAGGGTTGAGTGTATATTAGTATTTATCTGATTAAACCAGAACCAGATATTCTCAGATGATTTATATGTTTTCAATCAGAGTATTAAGAATGATTTTGTGAGTCTTAATAACATTAGAACTGTTTGTTGAAAACGATGGTTAAATTTCCAAAGGGTGTCCTGCTTTAACTGCTACATTTAAAATAACTTTGAAACATGATTGCATCTGGAAGTATACATCTGGAAATGCATAGCATATGTGTATGCACTACTTGTTCAGATTATATTTTCTGTAGTTATTTGACATCTTTCTTCCTCTCTGTCCCAGATATGCGAGTTCTGCCATTGACCGGCAAGGAAGCACATCCATGAGGAAGGTAATGGTTTATAAATGTACTTTAAAAAAAAAAAAATCCCCAACAGTTCAATTCATTTTCAGATTTTGAAAGATTCTTAAGACATCACAAACCTTGAAATTTGTCTATATTATGAAATATTTGAAACTAAAAAGCTAGGAGTAATGTCTAAATTCAGAAAAGTAGTTGCTGCAACACAGCAAGTCAGTGTGTATGCAGTACTTTTAGTTAAGTTTAGCAGGAACCCCAGTGTGAATTCTAAAGTTTGTACTCTTTTGCGGAGGAGAATCGTAGAAAATAGGTTGGAAGGGACCTCTGGAGGGAAGGTTGCCCTGGAGCAAAATAAAATTTTAAAACTTCTTAAAACAGTATGAGTACTATGACAGGGAGATATGGGATTAAGAATTTCAAAGGTATTTGTGGTACTGATTTTGAAGGTCTTCAGTGCAAAATATCTAGACATCATTTTTTATGATTTAGTATTTCATACAAAGGACAAACAACAGAATCTTCATTTCTAGAATACCTATTTCTTCATTCCGACTTAACACTTCTTTCACCAAGTAGGTGCTAAACAACTTTTGAAGGTTGCCAGACATCGTTCTGCCTCTCAAATATTTGCAAAGCGGGGCTAAAGACGGGTGACAACAGGGGAAGACGCGTGGCTAAATGTTGTGCAGTTGGTGAAAACCTGCAGCTGTGGTTGTTGACACGCTGCCTCTATCTGCCAACCCTGCCCTGCCTCCGCTGCAGGAGCTGGGACCTGGGGGTGCTCCCAGGGATCCTGGTGCTGCAAAGAATGGATGTAACGTGGGGAAATCAGCAGTGTGTGCCCTGTGGTTTGTGTGCTTGGAATGCACTGATGGCACTGGGTGGAACTTGTTAATGGTTTTCCTAAGGTTCAAAAGAGCAGAGATACATGCAACCAGTTTCACCTTGGTTCCCTTCATCTGACAGCTAACTGAATCTATACTCTCCAGAATGGTTTTTTTTTTTTTTAAGCACAGCATAACTTTTCATTTGGTGATTCTGTGACAGCACTCCTACTACTACACTGTGAATATGTTGAGATCCCATTAATTCAGCTTCACGTAGCACAGATTCAATTCTATCACTTTATTTTTTTTTTTTCCCATGGTGTGCTGCTTCTATGGTTGGGGTGGGAGGATGTGCATTTTATTTAACATTCTACTTTGTGTTGTGGTTTTGAGATGAGAATTTATATGCTGACAGCCACAGTATGTTCTCACATCATCTGTTTCCCGTAACAACTCTGAGTCATTTTGAAGTTATAAGTTCTGGTGTTTTCTTACTGTTTACCACGAAGTTAATTTTATAGTAGTTCCTTTATCTCTCAGAATATGAAGCTTGAATTTTGTAAGTTAGGGGTGCTAATTAAGTACTGATCCTCAAAGTATTGCAAACCTTTCACTTTCTGTAGCTTTCTTGCTTTGAATACATTGTATGTGTGCATAAACAAAACATATTAACTTTTATTTTGAGAAGACTTTTATTTTCAGACTAATTAACTTTTATTTTCAGAAGAGCTAATATTTTCAGCTCTCCTTGCTTTGTTGTGCTTGTATTTTCATTATTTTAAAAACTTTTGTATTGAACGATGCATACCCATTTCTGGTGAATATCCTCATGTGTACATCCTCTAATTTTTCCTTTTTTCTTGCGGTTCCTTAAATTTAATCACATATGAAAGCTGCAATTTAATTATAGGGTTTTATTTCATCCCTGTATTTTTTTTAGCCTAAATTATGGACAAATTTGGTGATCTCTTTCAGAAACAAATATTTCATAGAATCATAGAATCGTTAGGGTTGGAAGGGACCTCAAAGATCATCCAGTTCCAACCCCCCTGCCATGGGCAGGGACACCCTTCACTACACCAGGTTGCCCAAAGCCTCATCCAACCTGGCCTTGAACACTGCCAGTGTCCAGAACACTTGCTCTGTCCTAATGCATTTTTATACAGAAAGAGGAACATTGGACAGATTGTTTCAGTCACAGTCACCACAGAACTCTGCTTGGCCCAACATGACTGACCACTACTGCTGCTGTGGCTTACAAGACATCAATTTAAAAAAAAAACAGTGTCGATGTGCATCTTTAATACTTTCTCACAGACTTACTTTTGCTTTTTCTTTTTTCTGACTGTTTTTTCCTGCGTTTCCTATAGCACAGGAGCAAGCATTAATCTTTGTCTTCTCTTGTTCTCAAAGCAGAGATAAATTTGCAGCTATCAAGTAAACGGCGAGTGTGCAGTGTCTTAGGGCGATACAATGCATATTCACTTACAGAGCTTGTCACCTGCCAAATTACAATATTTTTGTGAAGTATTCCTACACTGTGGCTGACTGGGAGAACAGTCTGAGATAAACAGAACACAGAAAGCTGGTGTTGTCTGAGCCAGCTCTCTCAGGAGTTGGGAATTGCTGATTTCTGAAAAAGAAAAAAAAAAAAAAAGAAAAGAAAAAAACAAACAAACAAACACCAGGAAAAAAGCGTCCATGCTGTTCAACACTGTAAACTGGGAACATTGCAGAGGGGTTACAAATAGGCCTGTGCATGTGGAAAAAAAAAAACCAAACCTCCCCCCTTCCTCCACTTTTATTTAAAATAAAACTTAAATGGAACTAGATAAATAGTTTATTTAATATTCTTAAATAATAGAACTTCAATGGTTGGAGTCCTGTTTTCAGCTGTTGCTTTTCTACAGTGCTTAAGCTGTAACCCTTCATTATGTTAAATATTAATTTAAATATTTTTAATTTTTATTCTAATCCTCAGTTATTTTAAATTTTAATATTGGGATATTTGAACACTTATTTAACACGTTGTTCAACGGTTGTTAACAAGGACTTTTGCAGCATGTGTTTGCTTTTTGAGCACACGGTGAGGAGCTGCAGTGAGGTAGGGTAAGCAGTCCGATGATCTCTTGGAGAAGGGAATTATCTGTAGTCCTACCACTAGTAGGGCAGCATGGAGATGTCCCTGGCCATGACTGAGGCGCCCTTCTGGGCCCCTACTGAGCTGAGTGTTATCTACCACAAAGGAAAAATTACAGAAAATTAAAAAGATGGCCCTTTACGTGGTTTGTCACACTGTGAATGTCCACTGGTAACACCAGTTACTGACCAGGCAGCTACTCCACCGTGTTGACCTGTCTTTCTTCCCCTAGCATTTATGTCTTTGAGGGAAATCCTTACATCTTTTGAGTAGTATCCTTGTTTTTGAAAAGTTTAAATAATGAGATGCTTTTAAGTTTTTCTCAAGACTCTGTAACAATTTTATAATGCAGACACAAAAGAAAAAATTCAGTTTTTTCTCTACAGATTTATTCTGTCAACATCTCAACCTAACAAACTTCATTGTTTCCTATGGTTGGAAACAATTAAAGAAAGTGACTTCAATATGTCATTGAACACATAATTTTGCACATTAACTGTATAATGTTTGTGATGGATATTTCTTTTTGAATGAATATTTGTATCACTGTCTCGTGTATACTTAGAATAAACTTCAAGTATCATTAATTTTATTGGGTCATTCAGATGAGTTTACATCCTTAGTTTTCAAGCCACTGCATAACCATTCATGCACAGAATCTTTAATGATTTGATTGCAATTGTAATTAATAACTGAAAAAAATGGGGTTTTAATTTGCAGATTTAGCACTGTGCTGTTTTCTTTATGATGTTTATAATAGCAGTAAGAGAAAAATTACAAAAATGACATCCTGTGATAACTAACCCTAAGATAACCACAGAGATGGTACTGAATGCTAGCTGTTTCATGTTACTGCTATTGCCTGCACTGGTTTTTCATAATTTTTTTTTTTTTTCCTTACAGTCATTCCATTACGCTTCCCTCAGGGTAAAAAGCAGAAAATGGTCAAAAGGTAACTTATTTGGGTTAACATTTTGAAACTAGAAAATGAGACTTCTCTGGTAAGAAGCGATCTGGATCAAATGCCAAAGTTGAACTGAATTCAAATATTTCTAAATTGGATAGTAAACACCAAATACCAAATTAAAATACCAAATAAATATGTTATAAGGTATAACATTGTTAGACTCAATGGTAAAAATTCCTCTGACTTAAGTAGAAGAAAGGTACTATCTGTATATTTTGCCATTTCCTTCTGCTCTGTTTCTTTATCCGTTTATTTTAGACTGTTAAAACAATTATATGAAAAATGCTTACAACATAATAAATTCATATGAAAGCATATGGCCAGTGAGCTCTTTTTATTCTATTTGATGGTTTAGTCTCATTTCTGTGAAAATTTTCCTTTTATTGTTCTAAACCTGAACAGGACACAGTGCAGTATATTATTCTAAAATGATCAAAATGTAAAACTTGGTTGTGGAATGATGCAGAACAAAAGATCATGTTTAGATGTTATCTAAATTTCTTCACTGTTTCACAGCTAAGGTAATTCTCATAGCAATATCAACTTGATTTTTCACAGAAAAATGTCTAATGTTTTAAGAACATTTCTTACAGAGCCTTTTCAGGGAAAATAATACCATAATTAGGAAAAACTTTCTTCATTGATATTTACAAGGCACACTAAAATTTTAAGCCTTTCAATTAGGATGTATTGGATTAACAACAACAAAAAAGCTTTTCCTGATGCTGTGCCTTTCATTAAGACATATTGTCGTTCAGTCAAATTCAGGATAGAAGCAATGTAAGCACATGCATTTTTGTGGAAGTGGATGATCTTCCTTTTTTATGGACTATAAACATTGACTACAAAAATTGTGTTTAAAAGTCTGCAGGATTTGACAGGCCTTCTATTGCTAAAAGTGGTAACAGAAGATACACAGAAGAAGTAGTGTTTACTTCTGTATACAGGTTATGTCATAGTCTGAGTTTCAGAGTGAGGAATAAATGAATATTTTTGTACTTTGGAATGATGATGCCCATCTTAATCAGATAAAAACGCAGCCCTAAGAGGAATGAACCCTCTAGAGATTAAAGAAACCATGACATAAACCAGCCCTTTTTGGTTTGTATTCATGCTGAAACCACAATTGCAGAGCATTGTGGAATTTGGGCATTGTTCTTTCAATCTCCTCTCCCTGAAACTGAAGAGGATTTGTCTTGAAGGATTTTAAATTTAATCATCATTCAAAATTAGTAGTGTGTGTATATTGAGAAAAATAGTTCTTTTCTTCTTTCATCCAGTGAGATGTCTCGTGCTATCGTTGTGTTCTCAGGGAGCTCTCTAACGAGTGGGAGCAGAAGACGGATTTCCTGCAAAGACTTGGGACATGGAGATTGTGAAGGCTGGCTATGGAAGAAAAAGGATGCCAAGGGTTATTTCACACAGAAATGGAAAAAGTACTGGTTTATTCTGAAGGATTCGTCCTTGTATTGGTACACAAACCAGAATGTAAGTATACTCTATGTTTGGAGAAAGTCAAAATTAAACTTTAAGCTTTACAGTTCTTTTGAATAAAGTCTATTTTTGCCATGTGGTAGGATATGTTACTGAACTGCATCTTTAATTGCCAGGTCTGAATCATTCTAGCTGGAAATATTTCAATTGAAATTATTCTTTAAAGTCTCCAAAGCCCATGTCCAAGCTTAATAAAATAGCAGGTGTTCATGGCACTCTTAAAGAAATAAATACGTCAGTAGTTAATACTTTTCCACAGATATTATTTGTTTGGACCAACACAGTGTCCACACACAGCTCTCCTTCGTTTCGGTTGTATGGGGAGACGTACACAGCGTAACCATTCATGTTTGTTAAGCATTATGTGAAGCAGATGTGAAAATCTGAATTTGTCGATCTCTTTATCTGAACATTACTCTTATATAGATGTTCCTCTTGCTTTTTGCTGAATTAGCCTGGAGTTTGCAGTTTCTCATGTGTAAAATGCTGTTCTTGGCGAAACGTTACTGAAAACCACTGGGCCCGTGCTTGTGCAATCTGCATATATGCAGGAAAAAATAATGGAAGGGAGAAGCCAAATATCATCAGGCTGCTGTTCTTCCACTTGTGTGCATCGAGCCTCAGTGATCTAAACTCTTAGCACACAGCCTGCTTTGATTACTGACACTTCAGTACATAGTTTCCATTTTCTTCCAGAGGGCGACTTTACTAGCAGAATTATCCTCAGTATTTTCTTGTCAGCCCAAAAGAGTGTTGTTTCAGGCTGTGGATGATAAAGGCAGTCAGAGTTTGTGTAGCCCGTTTTGTTTGTTTGACATTGTTACGCGCAAGGTGGTAGTCATTATGTGTCCCACTGATTTTCAGTCTGTTGTTTACAGCCAAGCCATGATTCGTAGTGCACTTGCTAATGCTTTTCAAAAATCTGACTGATGCTAATATGTCTCCTTGCTTTTCCTGGTAAATTACTTCAAAAGAAGCAAAAAGTGACAAGAGATCCTTTCCAGTTATTACTTTTCCATTTAATCACTGGTGAGCTCGCTGTAGGAACCTCCTCAATTATTATTAGCAGGGCAGATGGTCTGCACAACTGTGACTTTAAAAGGAGGCATCCACAAAGCAGTTCTAAAATGTAGACTACACGATGAAGAAACTGAGAATTCTTCTCTGTAGCTGTTGATGTCTCGAATGCCATTTTAGGTGCTGTATTTGATGCTGATATGTTTTCTGTAATCTTCAGCAAAGGGGAACTAGTATGACTGCAGCTCCTTCAAGAAACCGTCAGTTTAGTTACTTCATAAAAGTTATTGGCGTTGTATGATGAAGTAAATGCCATTTTTTAAGCAAAAACATCATGAGGAAAATCTCTTCAGTATTTCAACTGATTGGATGGTTGTTCTTAGTGTAAGACCCAAATGGCTATTGCTCGCTCCTCTCTTTTTAACTCTCTGTTCCTCTTCACCATCATTTTCTCTTCTCTTTCAATAGGATGAAAAAGCAGAAGGATTCATTAGTTTACCTGAGTTCAGAATAGATAGAGCAATTGAATGCAGAAGAAAACAGTAAGTAATGTGTCAAGTATGTTTATAAATCAAGGGATTGCTCTTGAAAGTGTACTACATAGTACTGAGAATTTGCAAAGCCCAGAGAAGGAAGTTACACAGAAAACCTTGAAATCTGTAAATAATACACCTAAGATTCACCTAAGCTTTAGTACTTTCCTTTATTATAAAAGATACAATTTAATGTAAATAGCATAAACTATCTTACAAAGAATTTAATAACTCTTTTATCAGCTTTCCAGACAGCCCAGTTACAAGTTCAGTTAAATAAGCAAAACAAAAAATGCTGAATACGTTAGCCAAGAGATAAAACTTCCTTAGGTTCGGAATGGTCACTTGGGTAAGACTCAAGTGTGCAAGAAACAATTGCCATAGGAAATACCATTAAAAATATCATAGTAAGGGATGGTGAATATCTCCATTTTCTCCTTTATGGAGGAAACTTATTTACCCAATATTGTGTTATTCTCAACTGCTAAAATATTTAGGTTCCATATGCAAAATGAACGTTGCGTTATTGCTTATGTGCCTACTACTGCATGATGCTCCCAGTAAAAAGCATATGCTAAGCTTTGCCACCCTTAAGGCACATTTAATAACAGACACTCATTGGAAATTGTTTGCAAGCAGTGTTGGGATGGGAATTCATAGCTGCAGCAGTTTTAGCAGAACAATTCTAATGCTTTGAGACTGGCACTTTGCCGTTATCTCCTGAATTATTTGCACGTGTCTTCTGTACGCTGCATCTGGATTTTTAGAACTTGCTGCCATGAGGAGCTACATAGAATAGCATAAACAATGCTCTCTTACTAAAGCTTTCCCAGTTATAACTAAGCATTCTGAATTTTCGTTGTGCTTTTCCAATGACTAAATGCAGTTTTGGTCTGAGGAATACAAGTCCTACGTCTATGAACACGTGTATAATAAAAATACTGAAGGTATTAATTACAATAGAGACCTACTCATCAGAAAATCAAACCTCTTCAATTGCTTGTTCTTGTCTGGAGGTGTTATTACAGTCTGTCTGAGAGTTAGGAGATTGTGCATTTATATTTCTATTACTCCTTCCAGCTGATATAGAAATTAAACATGAACTGAGCACTATAAATTCCTCTGAGGAGTGAGCAGATATTAATAATGATATTGAACATAAAAATATAGGGAAAATAATACCCTTTTGTTAGAATATAAAACACTTAACAAATTTCAGTGAATTAACCAAGATCAAACAGAAGGTCATTGTGCACAGCTAGAAATAGCTTCCAGAGCTTTGCTCTGAGCATTAGAACGCCTTTCCTCAGAACACTTCCTAGAGAACAATTTCTGTAGGGTGTGTGCACAGGAAAAAGTCCGATTAACTAAAACTTTGAAAGGATTCAAAGCCTGAAGGTACTCAGTTTTCAGCAGTGTGCAAAGAGGTAGGTCCAGGAGTAGAAGTATAATGAAAACATTAATATTCCCTTTGTTCGCTGAGCGGGATTTCCCTTTGATTTTTTCCTTCGTGCACTGTCATTTATTGATTTCCCCATCATAACAACTGCCCGTTACATTTGCCACTATTTACCTGCTCCTCTGAAGACTGCAGAGAAAGTAAATCCAGTGTCACTTGCATTTCAGTATATCCAGCACATGTGAAGGGAGAGCCCTGCTTGTGTCACGGCCAGCTCTAATCCACAGTCTCTAAAAACACACTTCTACAGCACTCACCTACCCTCTCCTGTCTTGTCTTCCTAAGGACAGGACTATGGTTGCTCTTGCCTGGTTCCACCGAAAAGCCAATGGTTCTGGTGAGCCCAAGGAAAACTTCCTGTGGTTTCATTCTTCTGCATTCCTTTTGCAAACAAAATTAAGGTGATGGTGACCCATTTTGACCCAGCGTATTCTGGAAAAGTTCTAACCCACACGTCATTATTCTCTCTGCTAGACTTGAGGGAAACATTTCAGTTAGGGTTTTCTTGCCTTAGGTCTCGTTAGGTCTTTCTTTTCAGAGAGCTAGTGAAAGACACATTTTACAGGATCAGTTCTTGCTTCTTTCCACTTTAGGATATTTTTTCGTGTAATAGTGGGGTTTTAGTAGGTGCTGGAATGTAACCTAAAATTCATCATGAGCTTGAAATCTGAAAACATAAATCTGGTTGTGTTCTTACTTCTATATGATTGAGTCCATTTCGACATTAATACAAAAGCTAGTAAAGCAATTACCTTGACAGTTAATCAGGACAGAGGAAAGAAACCTAGTTCTTCCCTTTTTTATTATTCTTATTAGTAGGTTCATTTGTTTTCAAATTAACATTGCCTGAAAAGTACAATTAGTACTTTAGTGCATAAAGATGTCCAGCTAAAATTACTGTTAGTTTCATTTCAGCTCTCTCAAAAGCAAAACTAAGAACGTTTTGGGACTCAGCTTGGATTTGCTTTCAAAATTCTGTTATTTGCAGAGCCATCAACGTGAAATGTTCAAACCTTACTGAACAAAAGAATTTGAAGTCTTACTAGAATAATTAACAGATTCGTCTTTTCCACTGCTCTGTCAGATGGAGAATGCTGTTTTAGAGAACGACTGATGTTGATGTCCATAGTGTACCTTGAATGAAATAGCCTCAAGAAAGCTTTCGCAAGAAAGTACAGTAATTGAATACGTTATTCTGTATGGTTTGATGATTTGCCTCACTAATACTTTTAATGAAGGTACCCTGATTATTGTATGAATTATGGCATTATCTCAGACTGGTTTAGCTCTCCAGGCTATATTTGGATGTAGAACGACCTTGTCCCTGGGAGAGGAGGTTTCTTGCATTGACACTGAAAAATTTTCCACTGCTTTTAGGCAACACTTGCGTCTTCATGATTAAAAATTATCATACTATATTAGAAATCTTAGTTATTTAAGTTTGTGTGATGTGGCATGACATGAATAACACGTTATTTTCAAAGATACTGATAACTGTAATGCCCCATGATGAAGCTGATCCACAAGACTAAAGATTAATGGAACTACGTATATAATTAATTGTTGTTAACTAGTGCTTTACCTGAACTTTCAAAAATCTCCATCTAGTGAAAATTTTCCTTGCATAATTAGTGCAAAATTGGGTCTTAAATTTATGAGACTATATGCCTTACTGTTGATATTGAAACTGTGCAGTCAGAAATTTATATAAATGTCATTGATATAGTATAGGTAGACATGAAGTTATATCTTAAAGGTTGTTACAGTTTCAGTAATTTTTATTATTTCCTCTGAAATGAACTTGACAGTCTTGGTAGACAGCAAACCAAACTTTAGCCACCAGCGGGCCCTCCCCAAAAAGAAGGCCAACAGCTTCCTGGGCTGTGTTAACTGGAATGTAGCCAACAGATGAAGGAAGTGATTATTCCCTTTTACTTGGTGCTCATTACACCACATCTAGATTATTGCAGCTTGGGCCCTCCAAAACAACTTAAAGGTGAAAATGTAAGTCCTGTTCTTCTGCATTATTCTTATTTTTCTAAAGATCTAGAATTATTTCCCAGGAGACTTCTGCAGTTCTTAATGCTAGTGTATCTAAATGCTTCTTTAACAATAATTTTTGTGACACTTCTGAGAGATGAGGATGGATTTGTCGTCACATTTTGCAGCCCAAAAAAAAACCCTGCAAAACATTTAAATCAAGTTTCCGCAGAATTCGGATCTTCATTTCATAACAGTAAAGACCTGTTTTCTTCAGAGCGTGTAAATAAATAGCAGTCCAATACATTATTGCAGCTGTAAGTGCTCGCCATTTCAGTAAATTATCAGAATATTCAACAGAAAGATATTAGGGACCATTCAAGTAGTAACCAATTATTAAGTCTGTTTGCTGTGATTCAGCATGTGAGAACTCCTTTGCATACGCAGGAAGACCTGCAACATTTAACTGATTTACCCTTGAAAAATTCTTGCACTCTGCATTTTATGACATATTCACAAATTCCATGAAAACTGAGACTGGAGTCCTACAGAAAGTAGCCTCACCAGTTGCATAGTCCTGATTCATCTCTAGTGGGTCCACTCTGCCCCGTAACTGAGGTAGGCTTCCTGTGAGAATGGAATATTCAAATACATCATTGTAGATTGTAGCACATTACAAGAGCACAGTGGAGCCAAATTTAAGTTGTTTATCACACTGACTCTGACACATTCTAACTTTTAAAAGGTTGACTCTGAAACCCCAATATTGGCATTTTAATGTTTTTATGTATATAAATTTCCCGTCTAGGAAAATAATCCTATTTACAAGCAGAACCTCCATCATGTGATATTCTAACAGGATTAATCAAGAGGATTAGAATCTTTAGACCCACCACATAATCCTCTCCAATTTGAGCCACTACTTAAATCTCAGGATTGGAAGATGGTTGAGCAAACGGAACACTAGGAGGTGGAGATGTTGCACAGAGTTCAGATCAACAGGAAACAGAGTGCTGACATCACAGCAAAAAATAGATCCCCGAAAACAGCACATCATGCTTAAATAGGGTAACAACGCAGGAGTATTTGTTTAGTAATGACGAATTTCTATTTTAGGCTTTAAAAATCAAGTTCTGTAAGGGACTCCTGTAAGGAGGTGTAATATTTGTTAATTACTGTGTAGTTAGCAGCGTGTAACGTACCGCTCTAAGATGCGTGAGCGCACATAAAGACATACACAAAACTGTTTCACGTTTCCTATTCCCAGACAGATATCATCTGTTTTGCTAGAGCAGTTGGAGTTGCTGATGGCAAAAAGGGAGTAAAAACTTCCACATTAAGAAGTCAGAGACTAAGAATATTCGACTCTAAAATCATATTATACTAATCTGGTAAATAAATCATAAATTTGATCAGAGTAGACTTACAGCTATATTTACATAATGATCAAAATCTCTTGCATTAAAATCCTAAAATTGAGTATGTATAATTAACAAGCGTATGCCATCTAGTGGGCACCAGGAAAGTGTCCTCCCTCTTTGGGATTTCCCATACACACTGTTCTCTTTTGCAAAATGCAAGTAGCTAGGGAGACAAGGATGTGCAGTGGAAACTGTCAATGTCCGAGTGCCAAAACAATCCTTAAATACCCCTCAAGTCTCTTTTACAGGGTTAAGATGTTTTATGATAATCCTCTGTGCAAAGGTAAATTTACCCTCAGTATTCTTATCTCGTGCAGGAGGAAACTGCACATAAATACAACTTTGCTGTTATCTCTTTCTTCTGTAGAACTTTTGTTAGGAAAACCTGTTACTGTGTGCATTTGTATTCATAACATATATCTGAAAATCAGTGTGTCCGGGTGAAGCTTCTTCAGCTTTCATTTTTGTCTCTGAAAAGTGCAATAAATCATAGTAATTAATAAAACACTCATTTACATTTAAGCTATTAATAGGAGAAATGTTGCATCACAGCTTTTTCATAATGCTACGTGTAAAGATTCCTAATCTAATTCTTATGTCTGGTAATTATCATATAAATGGCAGTATTTTAACATAAATTTTATGAACGATAGCATGGCGTTTTTTTAACATTTGCCAACTAATCAAAATAATAATCTTTAATGCTCTGAGTTTGTAGTTTCCTTGACAGCAATACTCCTTTTGATTATATTCACACTAAAAGATTGTAAAAAATATGATTATTCTTCTTAGCAGTTTTCAAATAACAGCTCAACCGAGGGAGAGCTTATTATACCATATAAAAGTATTAATAAAAAGCATTTTTAGGTGAACTACAATCACCCACGGTGTCAGATGTTGAGCTTGGGTAGTACAGAATTGATTATGAATTGTAATGTAACAACAAACATAAGGTTTAAATGTAAATATTGACAACTCTGTTATTTGCTAAGTGGAAGATGAAGAAGCATCAACTATTAACAACTCATGTTGGTTGCAGGAAAAAAAAACAGCTAAGATTAATATATTAATATGAAAAGTATGTGGGATATGGTTGTTTTTAGAGTAACTTGACAAAGCAATTGCTGGAATTAGAAATTACTGTTTGAAAAGTTAAGACTATCTCAGGAACTTCTTTATTATTATCTACTTCTGAACAAAGCAAACCTGCCAGATGTATTTCTTAGAATTTTCCATATTACTTCTGTTAAACTCAAATTGAATGAAGATTATAATTAGGGATTAAAAATATATTGTATCAAATTTAGGAAACGTTCCTTTTTTCAAGTTTCTTCTAGAGATCTTGCAGTCTTGTGACTAAGTAAGGGGAATTTGAGAGTGCTGTGTTTCAAATGTCATCTCCAGTTGAATGCAATTACTGACTGGTTATTCATCTTTATACCCCTTCTCTTCCTCATTTACTAGCATCGGATAAAATTTGGCTAATTTCATGTTTATCTTCAGAATCAAAGTTACAATAAAGATATCAGACAGTTATCTAAGTTGACAGCCCTCTGTATTGCTTTGAGTAATACACTACACAAAACTTTCTTTGGAAAGAAAAGGTACTTTTTATTCTTTGTGCTTACTTCATAGTGCCTTCAAAGCGTGCCACCCCAAAATAAAGAGCTTCTACTTTGCAACAGACTGCCTTGAAGAAATGAATAGGTAAGTTATGTTCCCTCTTTATCATGGTACTCCAACAATCGAAAATGATATTTCATCTCACATAGAAATATGCTCTTGGAGCATGATGATTGATAGTGTTCTCAGTACTTAGTCCGCTTAGTCCTCCGTTAATTTTAGGACGTACATTACGTTGTTGGCTCACTTTGCTGAAATGTTTTATCATGCTGCGTGTCACAATTGTGCAAAGAGTGTTGGGAAAGTTAGTTGTGTTGGTCTCATCTGTGTTCATTAGAATTTTTCTTTGTTAATGAGTGTAAGGTTTATCATACTTCTAACTTTTTGCTGATCAAGAAACACTAGAAATATCAATATGGGATAAATGTTTCTGGTATATAAAAACAATGCATACATACCAAAGCTCAGACTTAAGATTACACCCACATGATGGGATAAGATATTCTGAAGTCAGAATATCTACTGACAAGCCACAGAGATGACCTAAAACTAGAGAAAAGCAATTTTAAGTAATTTTTTTTACAAGAATGGGATTGAACTAATTAGATGCATTTATTTTTTGTGCCAGAATTTGGGAAAAAAACTAAAAAACTTCTCCCTCCCCCCCAAAAAAAACCACACCAAACCAAACCCACCACCATCAACAACAAAAACCAGTAGTAACTAATTTTATTCATCGCACCACTGTCCCAACAAGTAACAGAGGCTGGCAAAGTTCAATTGCTGGCTTTGCTGTTTGTTTTTTAAATGTTCTTGGATGTGCTGGGAGGGCATTCAGACCTTGACTGGACAAGGCTCTGGACAACCTGATCCAACATTAAAGCTGGCCCTGCTGCGGGTGAGGTGTGGGAACAGATGACCTCCTGAGATCTCTTCTGACCTAAATTACTCTGCACTTCTATTTCGTGATTCAGTGATGAAGGCAGAGGTTAGATAAAGGTGAGGAGGCACCTTTGATTCTCAAAGGCAGAGTCAAACGTTCTACCTCCTCCTGGTAACTTTGGTAATTTGTTTATGTAAAAAGCAAGGACACATGGGACAGCGTTACTGTTCTTGGAAGTCTTAAATCTTTCCTGGCGTAGACCACTGAAACGTTGAGATTTAGCTAGTTCTTTCTGTTCACAGACTTCGGAAGGCACAGCTACCTCAGGACACAGCTGGACTTTTTTCTTTGGAATGCTTATGTCTAAAAATTATTTTTTAATTGAGCATTTATATTCTGTGGCTTACGCGGCCCTTCAAGAAACACCATGTAGATGTATAAGTCTGGCTGTATGAAAATAGTTCAGACTAGTTCATCATTCACTAATGATGATAATGGTGATGAGGTCCAGTTCTCAGGAGTATCTCACTGTGGCTGTCATTTTTAGGATATAAATTTGCTGAAAAATACTTTTCCGATGTTGATAATGCTCTATTTTTCAGTTACATCATGTGGCTCAGATTTATTTGGTCCAAAACTGAAGGGAGGATCTTCTGCTCTCTTTAACTATGCACGGTCTCTCCCTGGATTCTAGCTGCTTGGATAGCTGTGATTTGTTGAAGTGCTATCGATCACATCTTTCTGTTATACCATAAAATGCTCTGACTCAAGGAAAACCAGGAAGTCTTGACATGCGTTCAATAAACTGCTCTTACAATATTCATTGATTTTTCTACCCTGGGGAGCCAAAGAAGCTGTCTTTATGGGAGATTACAGCCTTAATGGAGAGGAACAGCTGGAAAGGTGCCAGGATGTATTTTCGTATCATACTATCATTTCATACCATTTACTTTGGTATCTACGTGAGCCTTTTTCCTGACTTTTTGGGTCTGCTTCCCATGGGAGAAGACAAAGAGTGAACTTCCTCTTGAAGTATTTTTTTGCAGTATTTTTCCTTCAGCAATGCTGTTCCTGTAGAGTAATTGTAATTCACTCCCCAACCCAAATGATGGATTACTGTGCTACCTCTGTAAAATCCCTGGGCATCCCCTGCAGCAATTTACATGCTTCATGGAATTCCTTCTCCCACATGTCCTGTGTGAAATTTGAAATGAATAGCAAGATTCATAGATGAAAAATGCACTTAAAATACTAATTTCACAAATCTCTGTCTTCCCAGCAAATTGCTTACTATGTAGTCTGAGGAAATAGGGCAAATACTCTGTATGGTATCTCATGCTCCTGCTGTCACCGCAAAATTTAACTGGATTTTCCATGCTGACAGAAGGGTAGATCTTTCCTGCTGAAAAGTAAAATAGTTCTAATATGGAGAGGATCATAGCATGCATTTATTTATTCCCTGTGTGGTAAAAGTATACCATTTCTTCAACAGCATTTACCATCAGCTTTTGTTTTAACAGCTGTTTTGTGCAGTTTCTCACTTCGGATTCACTGTTTAATAATTTTTTTCCACTCCAGAATATTTTAATCTGCCTTTAATGCCACATTGCTGTTGAAAGAGTTGTATACCCATGGGTAGTAATTGATTTGTACCTATCAGGTAGAGTTACTCCGTTGCAGCCGAATTTTGCCTGCTGTGTTGCATGGTGCAGACAGACTCTGGTTTGCAAGATTAATGCTCATGCTGTTTTGTCACATCTTACACGAGCAGAGTTGTCTTCTTAGAAATGAATTAATAATGAAATTGATGAGCTCATCTTTCCCTTGCCACAGTCACGGGGTGCTCCAAGCTTGTTAAAGACCTTATTTCCCAGAAGTGTCTAATCTATTACCCTACCATGCATTACCTGTTTATGGCTTTAATTCATAGATTCATAGATTTCTAGGTTGGAAATACTCCTAAGGAAATCAGCATTCAATTTAATATCCAGTTGTTTTAAAATATCTCCTTTAAATAAAACTTTCATGTGATTGAAGTATATAATGCACTGCATTTATAATCTCCTTGTAGACTCCAAATAATAAATTAAAGAAAGTTCCTATTTTAGGCTGAGTAATTTGATCACATTTGAGTTGAACAGCCAGGTTAACTTTGCAATTTTTATAACCTCCATAAATCTTTTTTATTCATTCAAGAAATATAACAAATATCTGCTACCCATTGAAACAGAAGGATGTTTGATTTTTGCAGGGGCGACTTCCAATATTTTCCAAGTAAAGACCTGAAAATCTCTAACAAAATATTTCTCTTTAAAAGAAACTGTTTGAAAATTGAAGTATTCTGAATTTAAATGTCTATTGATTTTAAGCAAATTTCAGGATGTATAGCCTCTGTCTTTGTATATATGGAATATAACCAAGCAAGTTACTCAAGGCTTTCCCTAAATCATCTAGTTCATTACTAAAGTTCATTCATTTTTCTTCCTTAAATTCTGGGCATGTTAGTCTCCTTGACAGATCTTGGCCAAATCAGATGGTGGGCCAGTATTAATGCATCTTTTATAGTTTAATTTATTTTCAGTCTTCACTTACAAATAAGCTAACACCTAAGAAAACATCTTGGCAACTAAAAATTTCAGACATTCTACCCTATTAGGCATTGCTGCTCTCAAATAAGAGTTCCTGGAGAAGTGAGCAGAAGAGTAATCAGGTCAGATCTGTTTGTCCTAATTTAACAGTTCTTTAAGAGAACAGAGCGGAGTAAGTTATTAGAGAGCTCTTACTCCCCCGTCCCTTACCTGATGAAAAGCAAGGAGATCATTCTGCAGAATCTAAAAGATACTTTCCAAATAGAAATCCCTGAAACGGAGCTTCCCAATGGTGTTGTAAGTAAACATAAACAGCAGGTTTCCCCCTTCTTTATGTCCCTATAAACTCGTTTCAAATCCAGGAAAAATAGTCCGTGCCCGAGGCCGCTTCACTCCTCTAAATTATTGTTCTCACATAAACGTTCCTCAGTTGCAGCACAAGTAAAACGATTTTCTGATCAGAATTAGCTGCAGGCCCCAGCAACTGGATGAAACCAGGATGTATGTGGGAGTGAGCAGCGTGATAGTAGAGCTACACTGCCCCGTCTGGGGAAAATACTACACCAGAAAGTACTAGTGTGGAGATGTAAGTCTTCAAAATCTCCTTTTCGTGGCCAGCCACCTAACTCCTCCTTTCTACAATTTATAGACTACTTACTGTAGACTTAATACAGCTTGAGAGCCACTGGCCTGTAGCATTACAGTGAAGGAGTTCAAAGGAGTTTGCCATACACAATGGCAATTATCCGATATGCAATCCAAACTAGCATTCAGGTGTGAATTTATCCCTAATGTGGAGGAGTTAGGATTTGTATTGGCTTTCTGAACTAGTTTAAAATTACAAAATTAACTTAATCAAATTCTCCTGTAGATAATACCGTTGTGAATTGGTATAGTTCTTCTGGGAGTCAAACAGTTCAGCTGCATTTAATACAGCAGATTTTGTGATTACAGTGCTGTACCTCTCGGTAAGGAATGCACATGCATTACATTCACATATTGGGATGTTATACTGGAGGTACCAAGTTAACACTGCAAAATCAGAAGGTTTTAGTAATATAAGTAATGTAAGTAATCTAATCAGTCAGGCATTTAACAGTATTGTTTGGCCTATTTGATCAGATTTCTTTAAGAGTATGTGGAAATAGAATTACATAATTTCACAAGTTAATCATCCCATCTCTTACAAAAAAATTTCCCTCTAAACCCCAAAAAACCCCATCCATACCTTTCCTGGCCATACTAAGTTCTCTTGCTGATAAAGAATGTTTCATTTCTCCAAAGCCTTCTTTTGGGCCAATCATTGGGAGAAAGCTAGGGTAAAACCTTGAATAACTGAGTAAAATTACAGCATGCATTAAATGTAAGAAATCACGGCTTGGATTCACTTTTACGGCTTTTGATCCCTTACTTGTTCTTCCGTAAGAATGGCAGGAAGACTATCTGGAGAATACCACATTGTCACACATGCTGAAGCATACATAATGTCACGGTCAGCATTGGCAGCAGTAGTTGCATGCAGCAGTACTCACCTCAAGTGGATGCCCAGAAAGTCTGGCGAATTATCTGGAGTAATATGGTAACACCAACAGGACAAGGTTACAGTAGGGTGAAATCCAGTAGCCACGTTTGGCTAATGAAGAAAATATCTTATCAGCTTGAAACTCCAAGCTTGACATAACAATGACTGTTCCTTTTTGATTTGCCTGAGAGGTGTGAGTGCTGCCATGAGCTTGTTTGTAAACGTGTTTGAAAATCGGCAAAAAAAGATCAGTTGAGTGAGTTTTTGTGACTGTTTTGGTAGATTTCCTTAGGGTTTATCATTGGTTTTATTTGAAATTATAGTCTATTATAAAGTTATTGTCTGCATATTCTCTCTGATAAACAACTATATTTCTACAGTAAGATGATACTTCATTTATTACCAGAAGGGTAACTTATTTGCTACAGCAGTAGTGAAGTCTTTTGTCTGTCATTCATAGGAGGAAAAAAAACCCCAAAACTCAACAAACCACCAAACCAGACTTCTGACTACAAAGTCATATTTGTGCATTTGGTTGACAAAGTAAAGTTAAAAGAAAAAAAAAAAAAAAACCATATTCCCATTAAGTGCATGAAGTAGATGCATGTGCAAAGAGGGCATAAATTGCCATGGTTCACTTGTCTTAAGCTGTCTGGGGCTTTTTTCATATTTTTCCAGCCTGACAAATCCAAGAAGACAATGCATGAAACAAGATCAACAGTCATGTCAAACTATCAAATCAGAGAGTACTTACAGTTTATCCCATGAATGATTTTACTTAACGAATTCCAGCAACTGTGACAAACAAAACAGTAAGAATACAGGCTGCTGAGTGTTGATATATTTGGAGAGATGAGCTCATTGAGAAGAATCTGCCCAGTGTTATATTTCACTGTGAGACATCAGTTACATTTCTGGGCTGCTTTTGTGTTGAGAAAAATAACAGCATCATTTTAGCCATACCTATTACAGGAACCTTTATTCTGTTGAATGAATGTATTACCTATACAACCTTAGAAAATAGGAAAAATAGTGTACCTTAGGAACTAAAATGGGAAACATATTGATTTTCTAGGTGTCCACTAAGAAAGACTGGTCAGAAAGAAGCCAGTTTAACAAGTACAAAATCAATTTTAAAATACAACTCTGTATTGCAAAGAATTTTACAGTGAATTCTGGAATCCAATTATCCCACTGCTGTAAAAAAAAAAAACCTAAGGTTTTAAACAGAAATTAAATATAAATTGAACTGAATAAATTCTATGTATGAAATAGATGGTTCAAGGGAATCTATAACAGACTTCAAGATATCTTGATTAAGTCAAATTTGTCTTCCACTTTAGTTTTGTTTTTTCCTTGTAACCAAATAACCTCAAGCGTAGATGCAATCTCAAAAGCAAAGAAAGATATATTCCTGCTCTGAAATATTTATAATTCAAACCTGAGATGATACACAAGTGCAAGTATTAATTGATGAAAAGATGCATAAAGATGGGAAATATATCATTATTTACTTATTTTATGCTTTAATGCCTCAGTATTTCATTGATTTCATTTTTAAGGGAACATTTAACAGAAAGAAACAGTGAAAGTAAATTCTTTCTTGAACTTATATCTTTTCAGAATATATCCATTATTTACTTTTTCACCTGAATTAAATAGTTTCTTCTATATAGCAGTCATCTTGTATAGGCAAAAAGTGTATCCAGTGTTGAGGATATTAGCAAGTAAAACTTATCTGAACCACAGAAATGCACTACTTCCTGACCCATTCTCCATGGATTTATGGAATGGTTTTACCCCTAAAAATAACAGCCTTACATCTATGTTTTTAAAAAATGATTACCCTCTTGACTTTGGTTTTTATCTTGCTACAATAAACGTAATAGTTCTCTCAAATTTATTATAACTGAGATTGTCCAAGTTGTTTTGTTTGTTTCACTCTGGGCTGTAGAAAGGAAGAGCCAAGTGGGTGAAGTGTGATGCCACTATGAAAATTATTGTTGCCTTCAATCCCAGAACCTCACACTGACCTTGGACTGGCTCATCACCATACTTGGCAGGAGTAAATTATAGCAGGCAGTACTGCGTTTGTGCAATGAGTAATGGCATATTCTTGTTTTCAATACAGTGTGCTAGGACTGTGACGCTGTATGAAAATATTTCCCTGGTTGTTTGGTCCACTTTAACATTTCTCCAGTGTTTTTATTAAATGATCAGTAAGAGAATGTGCTCCTGACTCCCGACAACTCAGGGCATTTCAAGCATGACTCACTCTTCAGTATCAAGTTTTGATTATTGTCACAGCTACTTAGTTCATCACTGCCCTCAGTGCCTTTGGAATCATCACTTTCCAGGCCTGGAGGTAGAATCAGACTCTCAGAAGAAGCCCTGGGCTGTAATCCCCTGGTACTAACCAGAATTATCTCAGTAAATTTAACTTAACTTCCTACCATGCAGCTCTATTTTATCCCAAAGCAATGACAACAGTTCCTGTTTGTAACCAACAGAATTAATTAAAGCCAAGTCCGACTTATTTAGAATTTAAACCATTGAAACAAAGTACAAAACTTACTTCTGTATTTACGTGACTTGACTTGAGGCTTAGCTTTCCCTGCAATTGGTTCACTAAGGCAAAGGCAATAAAAAATTGTTAATACGCTTCTTGGACCCCTGTAAGTTAAAATGTACCTCAGTAAGAGAGACATTATATCTTAGGGAGATGTTGTACAATATTGAAGGTAAAATGTTGTGGCAAAGTATCCTTGGGACATTGAGTATGGCTCCATGTCATCACAACTCGTTTCCATCTGGAATGCAAACCCTTTGCTTTCTTGAGTGGCCTAGACTCAAACTTAGTGAAATGTGCTGCTTAGGTGGTTTAATTATCAAAAGAGAAGAGTTGTTGAAATTATCACAGAAAAAAAGATAGGGTTTAGAGGGGGAAAGAGGAGCCCAACTTTCTCCCTCAGGAGGCCAAGGCACAGATGTACATGTAAGATCGCTATACATGTACCTGCCGGAAAATCTCATGCTTTTTTGTGGTCATGGGAAATTCAAAGGGCTATTAGGGAAACAGCTATATAAATCAAATCACACAAACAATCTCCTGTTGCTTTTTTTTTTTTTTTTTCACTATAGCTTCTTGTCGGGTGTAGCATGTAGTCTTGCATTGCATGACCTTCAGTTGAACATGCAGTCATCTATCCTTAGAGAGTCCAATTCTAACACATCCTCTTGTTGCCTCTCTGAAACCTGATGTTTGCCTACAAGGCATTGAAAGCAGAGTTGAGAACCAAGAGGCTGTGTTTTCAAGCCTTCCACAGATAACTTTTTATAACCTTGACTCTCTG
Source organism: Tauraco erythrolophus (assembly GCF_009769465.1). NCBI lineage: Eukaryota > Metazoa > Chordata > Aves > Musophagiformes > Musophagidae > Tauraco > Tauraco erythrolophus. The sequence goes on from NC_141477.1 coordinate 2,802,964, forward strand.
TTTTCTTAAAGACGAAAGTAGTTTGCTCATCAAGTAAAGTCATCAAGTTTACGTAGTGTTCCTTTTGAACTGAGTTTGCATTTCCGTGGGGGAAAAAAAAAAAAAAACAACTGCAAGAAAAGGATCTGTAATCTCAGCACTTCTATAACTCCTGATTAACCTCAAAAACATTCACTCATGTTTTTTCAAAAACACAAAAACTAAAATTGAGATTCTTTTTCTTTTATCAGAAGTGATTTTATCATTATAAGCCACTGAATGTCATCAGATAACACTTTTTATTTTCTTGACAAAGAGCTAACTCTAGATTGTGGTGAAGTAAGAAAGTACTTGTAACTATAGCTGGGGATCCTCTTGCCCGTTGTAAGAGAAAAATCCGAGCAGTCTTAGAGAAGGAAGATTATCTTCTGCTAATTCCAGGTTTGGACATTGAGGCCATATAAATAATGCTGATACTCCGTGTATGCTGGGAATATCCGTGTTCTCTTGAAGGTTAATATTAACTCTGACTGCTATCTATATATCCTTCCAAGATTTGAAGCCCTCAAATTAAGAATAAGCAACAAGATGAATTTGCTAAGAAATTTAAGACACTATAAATTTCCACGCACTGACCACCAAAGTGGCTGAGTCTGTTTTAACTTCAAAAATGGCAACGAGTCCTAATTTATCACTGGTGCTTAAGCAGAACTTTAGTTGAAGTCGCTGAGGCATTCTGTTTAATTGCCAAAGGCATATGGTAAAGTATGACTAAAACTATTTTGCTCCAATGCTAATGAGTTTAGAAATTCAGGAACAACTATTGAAAAAATAGTGAACACAAATGCTTAATAATGAGCAAGGATATGATGTCATTTCAATTACTGCAATAAAGAATACGCCTTTCAAGAGAAGCAAATGTCAAGTGATCAGCATGCCATTTGTTGAATGAAATTATACTGGTGAGTACTGTGGAAAATAAGCTTTTCAGTGAACCTGTTAATCCATTTGAAATCTACTTCCTTCATGAGAAAGATGAGTTATTGACATGTGGATGCAAACGGCATCTCCGTGAGCAGTCCTAACCGTGCAGATGACATTTGTGAAAGCGAATCATCATTTACGTTTTTATTTCCAATTTGCCGACTTCTGTTTCAGTACTGAAAGGCCAAGCAATATTATTGTACAATTCTTTACATTTTCATAATCTTGCAAGTAAATTAAACCCTTTAACAATTCCCTGTGAGTAAGAAGGAAGTGTTGTTGTCCCCTTTGGATACTTGTGAAAGTCATGAGTTGGGCAGAAGGGTTTGCTGAGGGCCCTGCGGTGAGTCAGTGCTATGTCCAATATCACAGACTGAGATCACGGCTCTGAGCAGCAGCGGAGCATTGCTTAGACCCGGAGATCGATGCACGCTCAACTGGGTGCTATTTTTAGTGCAGACTTCACTCTTTCATCCTTTTCTGCCTCCTTGCTGTGTATGCCATCTTCCACATACTATTCTATCAGACCAACAATACATTCACATATGTCCTTACGAGCTTTTTTCTGTTCCAGTACAAGTGCGAAAGAATTACACGGAACAGTTTTCTTGTTTTAATCTGCAAGACACTTGTCCTTATGATACAGTATGTATTGTTTACTAATGTCCTTCTTGAAGACTTTGAAAGATGTTTCTGTCACGATATGATTCATTAACCAAGAACACAATTATTAACAAATGTTATGTTGCAACATTAAAAAAGAAGAAAGAGCTGCTTCTGGAAAACGTGCAATTTACTAGGAAATTAATGATACAGTAAATAATTTAGTCACTGAGTGAGGGAGTACTTAAGAATGCATTTAATTTACCAAGTCTTGTTTTAGAAACCTAAGATTCTGTATTAAAAAAAAAAAAAACAAAGGAAAATAATTTTGATATCACAGCTAAACAAGCCTAAACATTTATATCACCAGCATCGTGTCTAGACTAGCAAATAACCAGTGGAATACTGCCCTAGTCTGTTTTTGTTTTTTCAGTATGCAAATTTAATACCACTTTTTTCCTAAAACAGGTTTTCTTACAATTATTATCAAAACTATTTTATAGTATTCTGGCAATTCGGTCAAGTTCTTGGAATTAATAGAAGTAACAATCAGAATAAATGCTGTATGCCCTTCTACACGATGTCTCTGGAAACCATTCCACACAAGTTGGCAGATGCAGCTTAGAGAGGATTTGATTCTGCTTAAGGTGGAGATAGAGCTGGATGTTCTCTGGTCTATGCAGACGATTCTAGAAATTAACTTTAGTCGTTGTCAAAGTTAGCATATTAGTATGTACGCTTTGCATTTTCTTGATGGCATAAGGAAGATCAATATCATGATGCTTCAGTTTTCTAGGCAGCAGAATAAAATGCAATGAGTCTGATAACCCATTAGGCAAACATCCTCCAGCAGATGTGAACAGAAGTCCAGAACTACATCTGCCTTGTACATGAACTGGAACATCCTTCACTTAAAATTATTAACCACTGGACACATCTGAATCATCATTTGAACAGCCTGAACAGTGTTCAATTTTTGACTAAGCGTTGTCTCTGACTTTTCCAAATGTAAAGAACGTGTATGCCCTCCAATTTACACTAGATGTTCCTTTTAAGTGTATCTCTTCCTCATTTTTTTATTGTTCTATTAGATGGATGAATCGTTTGGGTCTCGCAGCAATTGGTTACACACCTGACGACAAGGATATTCATCCAGATGAAGGTAATCCTTCAGAGATTATAATTAGGAGAAATCAGCAGAGAGCACAAATCTGTTCATTATTTGAACAAAGCTGGAGATGTCATAACTGACTTCTTTATTAACATATGTGCCATACATTTTAAAATATCAACTTTCATAAGAATCCTTATCCTTGAAGAACCATGTTTATTGGTGCCACCACCAAAGAAAATGAAATCCTGAGTAATGCTTTTAATAAATATTTAAAACAAATGGTAAAGAGAATGCAAGGTTCAGGGTGAGGTATGACCTCCCAGATCACAGCCACAGATGTGCTTGTCACCCCAGAGCATGTGAAGACATCACCAACACCGTTCAGTATGTGCTCTAGGACTGGTTTTGCATGTCCTGAGCTCGGATGTCAGCCTTGCATTTTCCACTACCATAGCTGAATTAAGTGTTGAGGCTTAGCCCTACTTTGGCATCTAGAAGGAAGTTTCTCTTTGAAAGTCTGTGACCAGAAGCTGTTTTTTCTGTACAGTGGGAGTTAAGTGCCCACTCTGCTTTCTGTAACGCTCTCCTAAAGCATTTGAAGGTGGTTCTACATACGTGTGTATCTCAGGTTCCAGACATTTTCACAAGTCCGTTCCTTAGTGACTGCCAAGCCACCTAGGTGACTGTGAAATGTTCACCTTTGCATGCTAATGGTATTTTTAAAATGTGGGACCCACTTTCTTGTGGAAAAGCACGAGTGAAGCCCGGACTGCTTTGTTAGCAGATTACTGGAGTGAGAGTGACCAGGATGACATCGAGGGCTCTTTAACCCTGAAGCAGGACGGCTCCTCGACACTGTGCGACTCCTATCATCGAACACCCTCAGTGAGTTATAAACATTGCATTTGGCAGCAGGTCACCAAAAAATATCTGTGTGCCTTGATTTGCATTTTCCTTGATTGTTTGGAATATTTAATTACCATGAAGGCAGAACAAAGATGTATCTCATTGTAAGAATGAAATTACTGGTGTTTCTCATGAGCAAGGACCTGAATGTTTCCACAGCAAGCCAATTACAAAAGGAGGAGAGGTAACTGTCTCCTTGCACAGATGTGTCACCAGACTGTAAATATGACACGTTTTGTAGGATTTGGGAGACTACACCTGATAATACGAACAGAATACTCAAATGTTGATTTTACTGCAGAATATGAAAAGAAGGTGGTGGACGGGATAGTTTGTATTCACTGAGACTGCTTTTCAAGTATGGATATTGGATACTGGATGCTAGAGATTAATTTCAGATCACATTCATGCAGTATTCATGTTCTAGTGCAAACACTTTTTTTAGGAACATATCTATAGAGGCAAGGGGTTCTTTACAATACAACACATTGAGTACAATAGCATAGTAGTGACAGTATTTTCTGTTAGTGTCATAATATGTTGAGTAGCTGATAAAAGCACTTCTAATATTGTGTACGGGTAGACTTTGATAACTGAAGGGAAAAAAATAGATGAAGAGGCTCTAGTAGCAAATAAGAACATCTCTATTATACAGAACATAGGCTGTGATGATTATTCTATGTTTCTAAGCACAGATAGGACTGTTTTCTATTTTTCTTTCAGATTTTTCTTCAGCGTGAATGACACGATCCTCACACAGCCAGAACCAAAGAAAGAGTGACTGAGGCAACAGCATCACATGGGTGAAGTTCAGACTGGTTTTCACCCATGTGATGCTGTTTTATCACCTGGGATACAGGTTAAGCCCCTCCCTTTCTGTTTTTCCACTTTTTTGCCTTTCTCTTTGTTTTTGACTTAAAATTATACATGGACCCAGCAGAATTAATTAACATAATTCAAGAAGTTCAGCAGTCCACCAAAATTCAAAAATCTTTTTGGATGCTGAAGTTTTTTTCTTCTGTTTGGCTGGATACTTATCCCCTAAAAAAAAGAAAGGAAATCCAATTATTGTTTCTTTTGGGGACTTTCATGTCTTCACAGCACACTGCTGGACTGAGTGCACACTGGAGAGGTCTTCAGGAAAACTGGACCAGTATTATACTGTTCTTTCCAGCAGGTTGCTCATGGGCAGAGAATGTGCAAAACAAGAATAAGGGAGTGGTTAAAACACAGCACTGTTATACAAGTTCTCACTGCTAATTACGTTCTGTTTACAGAGTTTCATATTATGACATATCAAAACACACACATCAATCCATTTAATAGTATATATCATACAGTATTCTGCGCTGTAGTAATTTTCTTGGGTCTGTTCAAAACGTTGTCTTATAGGCAGGTGCTTTTGTATCTTTTCAGGTGAATTCTTCAAGTCCATTCCCCGAAGCCAAACACGGTCGACACTTTTCAAGTGAATCAACATATTCTCATTCTTCCGCTGAGGATTCTCGACAAGAGGTAGCAGGAAGCACACACTCGTCAGGATGCAGACCTCCCTACCGAGAAAGACGCTCGTGGCAGGATCTGATAGAGACTCCGTTAACCAGCTCAGGGCTCCATTTTCTTCAGACTGTTCCTCCTGATGCAGAGTACACGAGTGGCCGGCCCGGAATGTCACCGGACAGACGAAGACAAGCAACGCTGCCAGTACAAAGACGTCATAATTATGAGCAGGATGGGCCTTTCCCTTTGGTGGAATGTCAAAGGGGACATAGCTCTCATGGCAGGCCACAGAAGCAACGTAGCCAAAGCCTTCCCCGAAACAGGGATGTCAGGGGTAAGGGGCGTGTAAAGTCCATAGAAGGAACAGATGACAAGCTAGAAGAAAAAGTTCCTTTTAGAAGGCATAATAGTTTCTGTGCAGAAGGTAAGCTTTTGGAGATGTTCTGATCTTTACTGCCACTGAAAGCCAGGGCAATGCTGCCATTCTTCTCAGCCAGGTTTTTGGGGTTGCGCTGTTATATGCTGGCAAACTCTTCAGTCACTACACAGGAGCTTGTACTTGAAGTGCTTGGATGTAGTGCTAAGAATATAGCTTTGGAGCTGACCAAAATGTTCTTGTTTCATCAAAGCAAAAACTGGAAGACTGTGTTATAGGGTTATTTTACACATGAATTTGCAGTATTGCTTGCTGGTTTTAGAGACTTCGTCTGAATGATTAGATTTGTTGTTAGGTTTCTTCATCTATTTCCTTTCAGAAAACGTAAAAGAAATTGGAGAAAACACAGATGGTCTGCAAGAGCTATACAAATCTCTGGAACAAGCCAGTTTGTCAGCTTTCGGAGAGCAGCGTCCTTCCACCAAGCAGGAGTTCCGCAAGTCTTTCGTAAAGCGATGTAACGATCCAGTTATCAATGAAAAGCTTCACCACATCAGAGTTCTCAAGAGCACTTTAAAAGTAAGGTTTTATCATTAATTTGCGTATAAGCAATATAAACTAGTAGAATTCTAATCTCTTAACGTTTTCCATGGATAAGGCTTTCTTTGCACCTTTAGAATTAAGTTCCAAAGAAACTAAAAATACTTGAAAGTAAATATGTTCCAGCTTAAGGGAAAAAAAAAATAACTATTTGTCACTCTTTATAGGCATGTTGTAGAAAGTGCCAAGAACTGAGTTGTCAAACAGTTTAAGCTGTAATAGTTCCTGAATATACGTAAAGATTTAAGCGTTCATAGTAGTTTCCCTAGCACTTTGCATTCAAATGAAAGAAGAAATGAAGTGCTGAAATACAAAATGTGGCATAAATATCGTTTTGACGTGTACCGTGTCTTTCTGGAACTTCACAGGCGAAGGAAGGGGACCTCACAGTTATCAACAGCCTTCTGGATGATCCCAACTTAACATCAAAGAAGTTTAAAGACTGGAAACTAAAGAACTATGAGTTTTTCCTGGACATTTGTGAGTACAGTGCAGCTGTGAAATCCCAAAACGGAGCCTCTGAACTTGCAACCTCAGCACCGATGCTGACACACACACACTCATTCATTGAAACTCATGTGTGACAGGACTCATATCCTGAATAATTGCTGGGTGCCATGAAAAATTGAGTAAGACAAACACTGTAATATTTATTGATAATGTACTCAGCAGTACTGTAAATAAGTTGGATAAGAGAATAGCGCCACAGGATGCCTACTACATTGCATGATGAGACAATAATATTCTTTATGAATTTTTTTGTTTGCTGTTATCAACTGACGTCCGTATCAAGCTCTGCATTAGAAAGAAGCAGTGCCGAAGTGCAACTGAAAATAAATACCAGTATATTTAAAGTACTGTACTAAAACTAAGCTTATAGTATGAGCTCCTACAATCATTTTATATATTTAGATATATATGAAGACATATCTATGTATATAAAATGTAACACGGTAGTTGACATTAAACTTTTAAAAATGCCCTAGAGTTCACATTTTCACACACTTTTTCTCGAGAAAAACATAAAATGAAACTAGAAATACATTGGCCACTCTTAGAGATGAACGTTTATTTTTGCAACATTTCCAGGTAGTGACCATCTTTGCAAATAAAAGGACAGAGTTATTAAAATGTAAACTCGATCCCTATAGTGTGCCTTAAAATGTACACTGTACATCTAGCAAATAGATCCCAATCTGGCCCTATGGGCATACTGTACACGCCATTTAGATACTGTGTTTGTAACATACTGTGCCTGCCTTGAAAATGAATGAATATAAGCAAGCAGGTATGGCACAGAGGTTAAGATACGAGTAGAACAATGTTGGTTGTTCACTAATGCTGCAACTTAAACTGATTTTAGTATAATTTGAAGTATTTCATGGTGAAAGAAAAACATCTGCGCTGAATATGGTACATATTGCAGGTTTTCATAGTTTCTTCACTGTGAATTTAAGTGACACATGACTGTGAGTCACAAAATTAAAAAAAAAGCATGCTTCAAGGATGAGAAGTTTAAAAAAAATCCTGAACTCGTCAATTAAATTCTGTAATAGACTGACATCTAGAGCTGAGTAAATTATTCGAAATTATGTAATGTCTGGCAATAATTTTTAACTGTTAGTAGTACATTAGCAAGTGGGTGAAGTTATTCAATACATCATTTGAAAACCAATCTGTATTGATTGGTTTGGGAAGACACACAAGTCACATAGTGTATTTCACTTCCTTGCCTGGCTGAGAATGATTTCTAAGAATCAGATTTTGGAGAAAATACTTGTATTCTTGGGGAAAAAAAAAAAAAATAGAAGAGATTGCTCTCAATGCTACTGAACATAAATTTCAGACACCTGTTCACAATTTTCTTTGACTAAGCTTGCTAGAATATTTCTAGAAAGCAGAACAAAGGGAATGTGAATACAGTTGATGTCATTTCACTTCAACACAGATAATTTTTTCACAGATAAACCTAGTTGTCTCTTTTACATCAAGAGCTCTAAAATTCATATCGTTCAACGTAATATAAGAAAAAATGTTATCTCAATTAGGTCCGTAGTATCCCAGAAGAGATTTAAATAGTCACAAGGCCAAAACTGGGTGGTCTTCTCCACAGGCTGCAGGGGAATGTCTACTCCAGCGCTGGGACCACCTTGTCCCCTTTCTCCTTTACAGGCATTGATGTATACAAAGTTGTTTCTCTTACACTTTTCTCACTCCTCTCTCCAACTGCTCTGCAGTGTTTTTACCCTTTCTTAACTAAGTTATCCCAGGGGCCCCACCAGTCTCCTTGATGGGCTCAGTTTGGCCGGCAGCAAGTCTGTTTTGGAGCCAGCTGGAACTGGCTGTGTCCAACATGGGAGCAGCCCCCGTCTTTTCTCAGAGAGGCCACCCCTGCAGCCCCCCTGCTACCAAAACCTTGCCCTGTAACCCCATGTGGCAGCTGAAGAAACACAATTCAGATTTGTTTTTTACTCTCATTTGCACTGGGATTTATTTGAACCCCAGTAGATGCAGTGATTAAACGAGTAATAGTCTATAACAATACGAGATGCTATTAGCACAGAAGTACTACTGACAGCTGGTTTGAGTTCTTTGCATCACACAGCAACATTGCAACAAAGGCATAACAACATTTGGGTAGAACATACAACACGAAGGCATATTTGCCCGGCTTCAACAAAGTAATCAGCTCTGCTTAAGAATCACTGAAGGCAAAAGCTCCCTAAGTTGGAGCTTTATTATATTTCCATTGAAATAAATAGCAAAACTCCAGTGACTGCAGAGGAGCGGGACCACGTTGTATATGTTTTGCTTGAATATTAAACACACACTTCACCCTCTGTCAAAGCACCTGAGGTAGTAAAAAAGATACAGGAAATATAGAACAACAATTTGCCACTGCAGGTTTCACCAATATTGGAGTTGCAGTATTCATGCAAAACATGGAAATAAATTGAAATGCATTTACTATCTGAACACTGTAGTTACTTAACAACTGAATAGCAGAAGCACAGAGAGAATTTGCCTAGCTTTTCATATCAGATCCCTAAAAGTTATATGTTTCACTATTTTTTAATACTAGCCTTCGTGCAACGTGGGAGAAATATGATGCAGTAAAGCAAGAAACGGGGTAAATTCTAGAATCCATTTAGAAACCAATTCATAATGTGTGTGCAAGCAGTGATAGATGGTGACAGAATTAGTTAAATGGATTGAATTTCTGTATTCATACAGAAATTTAAACATGCCTTTCGTTTCAAACCCAAAAGATGGTTTGTGCTTTCATAATGAAAAGATCTATATGATTTTAAAATAGCTTTCAAAAGAGATTTCAGATGCCACTGTATTTTATCTCAAGACAGAAATGACAATTGTCTGCTGAGCATATTCAGTGAAGTCTCTAGTCAATAACGAAACAAGCTATTTCTCTTCTAAAATGCTATTTATAGATGCATCTGAAACTTACAGACACCATTAGGAAAACATATTTCTCAAAAATAACTGAAATAATAAGGAAAACAGACAATCTCGATTTTCATTTCGAAGATGCAAAAAAACCCCAGATTTCCGAAATACGAGTAGATGAGATAAAAAAAGTTGAGAGATCACACTTTTGCTCAGCTTATCTTTAAAATCTTGCAGTGTCATGAGTTCATCTTTTCTGAAATTCTTGGAGCCATAAGTCTGTATTCTGCTCTTGGAGACAACTTCTCATCAACTATGATTTGCACTGCACAGTCAAGACAAATTATCCAAGAGATTCACAAAGTGAACTGAGATATGCTGGAGACATTTCCTATCATGGGGTTAAGATTAACTGGGAGAAAAGATTGAAATGTTTGTCTAACATTGCTTACGCCTTAGAGCAAGCAAAATCTAATCGTTAAATTAAGCAGTACAAAGACTTTATTCTTTCACAAACATCAGCTGGCATTTGAAAGTCATTTCACAGGAATTTTGTCAGATTTCTTGCATGCACAAAAAAAACCCCAACACACTAGTGGTACTTAAGACCAAGGTGATATATCTGGGGGCTGTTTATGTCCTGGTAAGCTTTGGCTGTTGGCCCCTTGAGGTGGGACAGCTCTGCCAGGCAGAGCTATTTCGTGACATTTCACTAAGGGTTTGGACAAACTCTTCATGCAATTGGGGCCAAAGTTGTTTAAACAACGCTTGGCTAAGGCAAGGTACAGCACAACTCGTCAGCAAAACTTAATCCCCATCTGCAATGCCTGTCAGCTACCCCCAAAACTGCAATGCAAAGGATGCCTACCATACCATTTTAGTTACGGTTTAAACAATAAATCTGTTGGCATAAGCAAATCTTGTCTCTCTACAGAGACCCTGACTACTGTCTCAGGACACAGTCCTGGAGAGATTCCTTAAGAAAGTGTCTTGGTTTCGTCAGGTCTGTTTGTTTACTGGGCCTCAGCCCTGAAAATACTATTTATTCATAGATTCATAGATTTCTAGGTTGGAAAAGACCTTAGAGATCATCGAGTCCAACCATCAAGTTATAGTACCACTCAAGTTCCTGTAGCGTAACGTTAGGGAAATAAGTAGCAACTTGGTCTCATAAAGGACTTTTAACTTCTCCTTAGTTTTCACAATAGGGAAATTGTGCATTTCTGGGCAAGACAGAAGGGCACAGGTTGTAGCAATGCCTTTTTGCTTGGAGTGTAGGTTTGTAGATTTTCCACATACCACATGCCTTAGACCACTGAGCTTAAAATCTCATCAGACACAATACACCATCTTCCCTGTTGCCAAATGATGCTTATTTACCACTACTACAAAAAAATGGGTAATAACAGGAAAGACTGAAGAAGCAATATTAGCTAATTAATTATATATTAAGTAATAAAAAGTTATTTTTCTTCTAGAATATTTCCCTCATTAAAGCTAAGGTTCAGAGTAGCTTTTTCAGGCAAGCTACTGTGGGGATAGGTTCCCCATCTCCTCTTTCCCAGACGAATTCACACCGTGTGACTGAGGCTCTTAATGAATGTTAACTGGACATGGGTCTGAAAGTCAAACCTGCGCTTATCGTAGAATCACAGAATTGTTTAGGCTGGAAAAGGCTTTTAAGATCATCAAGTCCAACCATTAACCCAGCACTGCCTAGTCCACCACTAAATCATGCCCTTAAGCACCATATTTATGTGTCTTTTAAATACCTCCAGGGATGGTGACTCCACCACTTCCCTGGGCAGCCTGTTCCAATGCTCGACAACCCTTTCAGTGAATGGAAAATACATTGTTATTTAAATAGAAACTAGTAAATTGTATTTTCCTAGTTGATTTTAAAAAATTATATTTTTTTTACTCCCATCATGTGTAAGCATAACGTCGTACTTCTGATCAGTTCCATTCACTAATGTGTGGGCAGGTGACTCTCTACTCTTGATATAACTAATCGATGAAGAAGTATTTTTTCAAAGCTTAGTTTCTGTGTTTTATGGTTTATACCATACTTCCACATTCAGAAGGAGGATTACAAACAATATTGTTAAAGATTTTATCAGTTTTTGAGATAGCTGATATACTACTGGGATCTACTCTTAATAAAAGCATTAAAAAAAATCAGACAGATACTGCCTGTCGTTATCTTCAGGAAAAGAACAGTATCCATTCTTAATGCAGGCCAGGCAGTTTATTTTTGTCAGACACAAACAAGTATTAAAAGTGACAATTAGCAGCTTTGCTGTATGCATTGATGCCACTGTATGAGTAGCATTTGAAAGAAAGCAATGTTGTAAAAATGATAAAACACGTCGACAAACTTGCTTCACCAGCCAGGCCTCTAGCTTCTGTCCTCACGTTTCTAGAATATTGTTCATTCTCAGGCGTTGGTGAGGGTGTCGTTACAGATCTTTTTACTAACTGTAAATGCATCTGTCTGAATGCTGCAGATTAAATAAGGACGCCACATTACACATATTGAGTCTACTGCATTTTTTTTCACTAGCAACCACGAAGCAAATATTTCTTAACAAATCTTGTTCACTGGTCAAAATACCAGTAAGACCCTGCTACCAGTTAAGTCTTCTGTTTTACTGAGAAACAAGGATTTCAGCTTAAAAATCTGAAAAGAAAACAGGTTAGGATGTAAGAGAAATGCACTAGTATTAATAAACTTTTTACATTTGACACATACTGTATTACAAAGAAAACTATCCTTGTAAGACCATTAATTGCTGGGCCATAGGTGACTTCTGTCTAGTTTACTGAAGTAGCTAATAAATCTTGTATAGAGAGCCTTTTTTAGATAACGCTTACATGTATGAAAAATGTATGACACCCTTGTACTATGGCTTGCACTTTACTTGCATTAAACTGTGAAGTAGGCTGTAGTAATGTCTTTGTATATTCAGGGGTTGAAATACCAAAGCACTGGAGTGCCGTACTGCTGGTGTTCAACCTGTACTGTTAATTAAATCTGAACATGCTGACAACACGTAGTTTGAAAACCCCACTGACTTCAAATCTTTAGCAAATAACGCTCTGGGGTCTCCATGGTCTTTGTTTCTTTGTAAATATAAACATTCTTACTGTTTCTGTAGCAATAGGAGGTTACAAACCAAACTCTCACTAGGACTGTTTTCAATAACGAAAAAAAATCTATAGCGCCTTGTATAAAAATCATGGAGACTCCATGACCTGTGGGCATTTTTTGTTTACAAGCAGTATGTATATATGTATTAGAGGCAGAACTGTTATTTATCACAAAGTTATGTTGTGGTTGATTCTTTCTAAAATAAATATATGTTTTCGGTCATGACGAAAAGTAAGTATTTTAGAGCCATCCTGAAAAGTTTGAAGTGTCAGAGCTTCAAGCACTAGTAAATCTTCCATGTTTCAGCCTTGTTTTCCAACCAGCTGAGAAGTGAACTGAGAGGTAATGGCAAACCATTACCAAAGCCAGGGAAGATGCCCGAGTTCTACCACGAGCATTCTGCAACTTTTCTCTAATCACCATCTCGCTTAAGCGCTTTTATGAACAGATGCTCTACCGGCTCCGGAGTCCAGTCCCTCAGCTCGTTGATGCTTCGGTGAGAGAAAATTAACTGACTGATACAGGTAAAACGAGGTTTCAACCCCTGGATAATACAGTATTTCTTCAGTTTCACAACAGTATTTTTAATTTTGTACTCGTCTATGTTGAGAGATGACCCAATAGTTTATATAGGCAATGGAATTAGGTTTCTTTTTTCCCTCTTTCCAGATGAGTTCTGTGTGAATTACTGTATCCAGCTGCGTTTTTTCTATCACAGATTAACTTGTTAACTTTTTGTGTGTCTACAATGAAAATTTATGAATGGAAAACTTCACTGTGTGTTGCTCACTGGGCATATACCTCATGGTACATTGCACAGACGTGTAAGTTGTAAGTTGCACTGCAACATTAAAAAAGGAACATATTGCTCTTTTTTCAAAGATATTAACTTATTTAAGAGATATAGTCTGTACATTATTAAAAAGAACATTTATTCTTCCTAAATTCAAACAAAGCTTTTGTTTTGGGGAAAAAAAAAAAAATAAAAGTTGTAAACTTCAGTTGTAAATTTGGACTTCAATAAACGAATTATCTGCACTTAAATGTTGTGTCTTGTGTGTTTGCGTGTTCTCCAACACCTGTAGCTAAGATCAGCCCCAGTCCAGCACCAGTCCCGGGCAGATTACCTTGGACTGCCCGTGTTCCCACGCCGCTGGAACAGCTGGAGCTGTGGCTGCTCAGCAGGAACAGCCCTCAGATAACTGTTCTGGCTGTTTCCTTGGAAGCAAACGCAGCTTACGCGTTTTTTTCTCTCCGTTTCGTGTTTTTAAAGGGGGACATTTGGCATTCGCGCTTTTCTGACTGAAAATGTAATCCGTGATCTTCTATTCGGGAGTGGCTGTTGGGAGGGGAACATTTTGTAGGAGCTAAATGGGAAAAAAAAAACCCACAAAACTATCAGAAAGACGCGAACCCACGGCAGGACCGCAGCCTCCGCTCCAGCAGCCGCTGCGCGCTGTCCCCGCCGCTGGCGCAGGGACGGCTCTACCGGCACAACCGCAGAGGCCGCACTGGCTCAGACACCCGCCCGCCGGCCGCGGCCAGCGCTCCCGCGGCCGCCGGTCGCCGCCGGGGCCGCCTCCGCCGCAGCGCTGCCCGCCAGCCCCGCGCGGCCGCCCCGCCCGCCCCGCCCACCGCCCCGCCTTCCGCCCCGCCTTAAGCTCCGCCCACCGCCCTCAGCTCCGCCCACCGCCCCGCCCTCAGCCCCGCCCCTCGCCGAGCTCTCGGCCCTCCCCGCTCGGCGCACGCGCGCGCGCGGGGCTGTCGCCAAGATGGCGGCCAAGGTGAGTGCCCCCCTGCCTGAGGGAGCGCGGCGCTGCGGCGGCTCCCTCGGTCTGCGCTTCCGCCTCCGCCCGGAGACACCCACGGCCCCGGGGAGAGCCGGAGGACGCCCCGCGGGGCCTCTTGTGGTACCTTCGCCCCTCGGGAGCGCCCGGAACAGCCCTCTCCGCCGGCCCCGCGCGGCCTTCCCGCACCCTCGCCTCGCCGCCTGTCAGAGCCGGGCCGGGCGGTCCGCGCCTCGCCGGGCACCCGCCTGCTCCGGTCGGGGCGTCACCGCCCGGGAGGAGTGCGGGAAGCGGGTGGGAGCAGGTGAAGGAGGAGTAGAGAAGTGAGAGGTCTCGGTGTTGATTTCCCCGTTGTAGAGTTTGGGGTGGAAAAAGCTGGTTCAAGAGGGTGGTTAAGTTGCACAGTAGGGAATAAAAGGAATTATTTCTCTTCTGCTTGTGCTCCGTCTGCTTAAAGCTTCTGAAACGCCTTCCACTCCTTGTGTGAGAGATGAAATCTCAGGATACTGGTTTGGTAGTAGCGTCGTGAAGTGTAGTGGTTTTACACATCACTGAAACAAGGAGTGGTGCTATGCATCACTGAAACAAGGTTGTTAAAGTAACACTGTTAAAAACTAATGGGGCCACAGGTGTCTAGAATATCTTTAATTGTACTGTTAATATAGTGTCTTCAACCAGGGAAAAATCTGTCTGTAAAGAGCTAGGCTTTCAAATATACAGGCAGGTTTTCCAGCTTTCACAGCCAGTTGGTGAAGAGGTTGCTCTCATATGAGCCTTCGTATTTACTTTTGAAAAGCGTTTAAAACGTGTATATCTGCAAAGGAAAGGATGATGCAAAGGAGGATGGCCAAAGGAATGAAAATGAAACATTTTACCTTCGTTTGTTATAAGTACCTGAAAAAGGAAACTCTTTGATTTCATGCTATGCCCAGGTGATCTTGAAGTAGTACATAAATCTGAATGATTCAGTACCTTCGGTGAAGGGATGTGACTTTATGTGTGTCCTTTATTATTTACTATGAAAAATTAATAGGTTTTTATTATTCTTGAGTTTTCACTCTCCGTGGGTTACCATCTGGCAGGCAAAGATTGAAAACAAGTTTGTGGCGTCACAGTAAGTTGAGTTGAAGTGGAAGGATGCTCACTTACGTATCCAAATGAAAATACTGGATTTGGCCTGGAAACTTCTGGCAGTCATCATGCCTCATGTAACTGCTGGGAAAAATAAATCGAAAGGATCAGAGACAGTTTTGTGTTCTGCCTCAAGACATCTGAGTGGTAGCAGAAAACTATAAACCTGTACTTGTTATTCTTTGAGTAGCAGCTCTCCACTGAAAATATGCAATAGCTACTAAAATTTTAATCTGATTTTAATCTGACTACTAGTAGATTTTGATTTTGTGATAGAGAAGGCGTGTATATTTGTCCATGCATCAGGTTTTTGCATATAGCCTACTCCTTTGGTTGCCCATTTTCATTTTGAGGTTTGTTCTTGCCTTCAGGCCAAGCTTCCATATTGGTGCACCAGTTCTTGAAACAAGTATACAGAATTTGCAGAGTTTCAGTGAGAAACAATACTTAAAGATTAGCATAAATTAGGTATATGGTTTTCTTACGCTTTAGTTTGTGTTCTGCATCTTTTGAGTTTGATAGTGAATTCTTTGTAGTTATGTAGCTTTTTAACTTTTCTTTTTGTAGAATCTGTATTTTTGATCTTTGATAAGGTTCTAGCACTTTGAAGTAGGCCGTTTGAAATGCAAAGACTTAAAGCCGAAATTATCCAGGTACATTTGGCATTTTTATTATTAAATTTTGATTAGTTTTACTCTAGTTCTGCTATTAACAGGCATAGCTGTAACAATGTTCTGTGAGAGAGCACATAATAAATTTTTTCAGCAAATAATTGCTATTCAGTCTTCTCATCAAAATAATGCCATGTCTATCAGCCTGCACTGGTTAGTGCTTTTTATGCCTGTGAAAATACAACCTCCTGGTGGTGCAGTGTGATGGCAGTGTCAGTAGCATGGCACTGGTATTACTGGAAATCTTCTGACTCTTACCATTGACCTTCCCCTCTCCCTCCCATCCAGTGCGTTAAGGCTGATAATTTCTAATAGCTGTAATTTTGGTGATGTTTAGGTCTATGTTCATGTTGAGTTCATCTCCAGAAGATGTCATCTGAGCTCTTGGCTTTAATAACTGCTGGAGTTTAGATCTGTTGCCGTTAGGGACTGGGTGATTTTCTTCTGCTAGTTTCACGGGGCTTCGTTCAGAGCATTACTTCAGATAAATGCAGAACTAGTAATAAAATGCAGAGCAGTTGTTGAACTAAACTCTTTCAATTCCAAAAAAAGAAAAAGTAAAATATTTCCTGAATTTGTTAGAGATATTTGTTTGAATCAGTTACCGACTGACATTCTGGAGTTATCCTCCTGGTTGTCGAGGTAATTCCAGCATTTCTTACAGCTTGAACTTGTTGCAGATGTTTTTCTCTGTACTTCTTTCCTAGTCCTTGACATAACTGTATGATGCTGCCATTTCATAAGTCTCAATAGCTTCTTTCAGAAGATTTCATAGCTAAAATATCTTTTGATTTCTTTAGCTAAACAATATCTATTTTTCCTTGTTTAATGCATAGTATCCTTTGAAGTAATTCTTAATAAAATAATTTCAATAAATTGATAATGGAAACAACTTAGCTAATTGAGGTCTTTTTAATATACCTAGTCATTGGATAAAGGAAAAGGATAAACAAAAGCTCAATGCAGTAAAACCTCTTTAGGGTAGTCAAGGTGATGTTGCTTTTCTGTCACCTCAGTTCTTTGGGATTTCAATAGAAAAGAGTGAAACCTTCTTGGAATAATTATGCCAGCGTAAATGTTAGATAGTACGGCTGTTCACATGGGTTTTTAAACATTTATGCATTTGTCTTCAAGCCTCCAAAAGAAAAGCAATTACTGTCAGTCAGAAATGGGACTACTTTCATCATTCACAGTACAGCTTTCTCTTTTACATTTATCACAATGAACTCCATTGTGTATGTCTAAAACAAATTAATCAAATTTGTTAAGTGAGCAATACAACTTTTCCATGATTTCTCACTTCTAATTTCTCTTTTTCCTGCTAGTATCTGCTGAGTGTTGGTATGTTGTCTCGGTAGCATCGTGTCCTGAAACAGGCTATCTGAATTATGATACATTTTACACAGTTTCCTTTAATAATGCCTTTAAAATACAGACTTTTCTTTGAGGATGGGTGTCCCTTTGTAGGTAAGCTTCTGGAGCTCTGACTGTGGCATTTCACTTTAAGCAACGTCATCAGAAAGGCAGTTACTGTGTTAATTGGTTTGGGTTTTGATTTTTGCTGGCCTATTTCACCGAAGTGATTGACATCTGGTGAACCTGAGCTCATTCATGGTAGTGCTTTTGCGTTTCTTCGTGTTCGTTACGTTTTCAGTATTAAAATTCTATGGAATAAGTCCCACTCCTTTGATGGGATATTTCCAGTTGAAAGCTGAGGTAACAGTGAGGATATAGCAGAGTTTTATACTAGGGATTTAAGGTATTTCCCAAAATCAAGTTGTTTTTTTCTCTGTTTTTCTGACACTCTACCACTGTCATCACGATGCAGAGCCTGGGAACATTTTTTCATACTTGTTTTTAGAGTTTCAAAAATGCTTCAGGTGAAGAACAGAAAAGTCTCTACCGGTGCAGAAGAAACCATAATCTACCAAAGTTGCAGATGCTTCGTCATGTTCTGACAATTTTTTTAATATCTGGTATGCCAGTGTGCTTAATGCCAGCTCTGATTGGAATCTTAAGGCAATCGCTTAAAAAATATTCGTGTGAAGCTGTATTTGAGTTTAAGCTTTGTGTAATATATGGTGGTTCTTTCCAAATTAATGTTCTAAGTAGACATCAAAGTCTCATGACCAAACCTGTATTTTTGTAGTTCACATTGTAACATACATGATTAGACAGGTTAAGCAGGTGATTCTTGATTCCAGTAATTGCTCTATATTTTCATTTATTGTCAACACGCAGTTATTCCACATAGACATAGCTGAACTGTTCTCTGAATTGGAAAGATGACGACGTTTTGTCTGATGTCATGGCGAATTCCTGTAAATAAAATCGAGATACATTTTGCTGAAACGACAGTCATTCATTGACTTGAAGTACCTGTTTGTTGAATAGATTAGAACTTAATTTACCTTAAAGGATGATGGAAGCATCAACATGGCTTTTAACACAAAATTCTTCCTGGTATTTTAGACCTAACTTCTTGTCAGTCCTCTCTAGCTTTTTCTTTACCATTGTCATTTGAGAAGATCTTCATGAAGAGGTTTCTAAAAGGTATACGATTTTAAAAAGGTTGTAAAAGTGGCTTGTTTAATCCCATTGACACAGTCAAGCACAACACAATAGGAAAATCTTGATTTTACTCGAGTGAAATGTTTATTTCTGCATTAAAACTCCCTTTGTTGGTCTGTCTGTCCCAGGTGGCAAAGCTGGCAGCTGTTTCCTCTGGACTGCCGTTTGTATGTGTTACGGTATATGCAGCAACAGAAAAGGAATCGAAAGGTCAGCTGCTGAAGTCAAGTCAGGTAAGAATCTTACTATTTGTCAGTCTTTAAGGTAATAGTAGAAGGATCTGCAGAATACCAGCTCTTTCCATTGAATTCTATTACCCAGTAAATGAAATATATAGCTAAGTAGTACGTGATAATAAAATTACCTCCCAAATAACTGGCCACTATAGCACAAATAAACTATGAAGTGTTACAATAGTTAGTGACGTTTTATCTCCTTTTCAGTATTGCGTTATTTCCCGACTGAAGCCAGAAAAGGTAAAAGAATGTAATAGTGATAATAAGGAATACCTGCATGCATCTCTCAACTGTTCTTGCTCATGCTTTTTCTGAAGAAAATATATTTTTGTCATACTCAGTAATTCTACTTCTTAGAATCTCTACAGCACTTTCAGTTTTCAATTCTAAAGGGTTAACTTGTGATCACACTGGTGTAAAGTAAGTTTGTAAATATAGAAGAGCATGATTTGATAGAAAGGTTTTCTTTGCTGTAATGGGAGCGCTAAGAATTTGCGGTCCTGAAAAACATATTCAATGTAAATACTGATGGGTGTACAAAACTATCTCCCTGCAGTACAGCTGTGCTTTTCTTTCCAGCTTCCAATTTACTCTCCACCACCTCTAAAATTGAAATACATTGAAGAACAGCCTGGTCACTTGCAAAAGCAATTTTCTTCAGTAAGACAGATGACTGGCCGCTATGTTGGATGGTGCAAGGTAAGGAATGCCTGCATCCAAAGTTTCCTACAATTCCTGACAGCACTAGACTAAAACATTGTAAAAACATCATACTTCACCTGGGAGATTTTTTTGCAGTTCCTTGTAATTTAAGGTGCAAAAACGAACCCTTCTCTCATTTTTCTCTACTGTGCTTATAACAGGAACCAGTGTGTTCTCCTTGTGTTCTAGATTAAAAGGTGGTGAGATCAAAGAGGTCTGTTTCAGTCAATGCTAAACTGGATCTAGGCCAAGTAGCAGTGTCAGGTGTAGGAATATCCTGTGGTTGACTTCTACAAGAGTTACATAGGTAGATTCTTGCTAGCAAAACTTGATAACATTTAGGAGTCTGAAATTCCAGGTACGGTCTGCAGAGAGAGAGATGCTTCCAAAGGGGAGGTCGAAAGACCTGATTTAGGTACTTCAGGAAGGACAGACTGGGTGCATCCATTTTAACTGTTAAAGCAGGCTTTTACTAACTAGTCATCAAAAATACCTCGCAGCTCTGTTACTGAATATGCCAGGCATAGAGGAAAATGTGATGCCTGCCACCATTCTCTTAACTGCTGGAAAATGACAACTTTTTTCCCTGCCTGTTGTTAGGATAAGAAATGTTAGGCTTGTATTTTTCTCTTGCAAACAAAATAGACCCTGTTAATTGAAAAAGGCAAGGAAATCAAAATGTCTTCTGTATTTCCTGTAAAATTTTGATTCCATTGGTCCGTGAAAATTTTGTCCGTGACTGCATAACTGAAATAATTCAGTTATAAATCTATATCAAACTTTTTCATGCCTTTAATCATCCAGTGTTTCAGAGATTGACTAGCAGTGACCTCTGGTGGTACAAATTCTGTGTTACTGCAAACTAATGATTTGGATGAAGTAACACAAGATCATATTCTTTTTATTAGTCTCCTAAAGAATGTCTATTTATTCAATTTGTTTAGCAACCTGAGGACAGTGATATTAATGATAGGCTAGCAGAAGGGTTTTTTTTCTGAATAAAGAAAACTTGTAATTAAATAAGTTGACCAATTTGAAGGCAGTAATGCAAACTACGTGAGCACACATCTTGGACCGAATCAACGTCGCTGATCTTTCGCCAAACTGAGCATTAATTTTACAAACTAAAAGACAACATCAGTTTTATTGTGTAAGTCTCTCTAGGGAAGAGGAGACTGTATTTTATAATTGAATTTTCTTATGTTACATGGTTGGGGTCCAGATGTTTTGCTTTGTTCCTGAGATGTCAATTTTGAAAGTGATCTTACTATATTAAAGAGATTTTCTTTAAAAATTAATATGGATGAAAGTTTTATAAATATGGTGGTCAAAAAGGGGATAGATCTTAGCACAGCATTCTAGTATGTAGAAGTTCACTGATCTGGTCTGTTTTTTTTAAAAGTTATATAATAACTTTGTTTTTGTTTCTTTGTCTCATAGTGCTGAGCTATATGTATCAAGCAAGTAGTTTTGTACTGAAAACATCTACTTTTGCAAAGATTTTACATTTATTTTATTTTGCTTTGTTGTTGGATTTTTTTTAGGATGCTTTTGTCTTTGTTAAAAATGGAATAATGGATTCAATTCAATTTGGAAAAGGTAGGCAAGTCGCATATTTCTGGATTAAGCATTTTCTGTTGTTTCTACTTGCTACTTAGAAAGGTGGTTGAATCAGCAAATTCTAGTTACAAGAGGGGAGAAGGGAGAGAGAGTGGAAGGGGAGTATACTGGAATACTTTCTCCAAGTGTGGGGGGAAAAAACCTGAGACCACTGCTAATTCACTGTGGAGTTTCATTTCTGTTCAAATGAGAGAAATGACCAATTAAATAGTATTTCTCATTCCTTTGATTTTAGCTTTCTTCTGAAAATCACAGTATCACAGAACGATTGAAGTTGGGATCTCTGTAGGTCTCTCTGTAGAGGCACTTCCGTAGATCATCTGGTGCAGTCACCTGCCTAAAGCAGGGCCAAAGCAGGTTGCTCAGGTCCCTGCCCAGTCAGGCCTTGAACATCTCCAGGGATGGCAATTCCACAGCCTGTCTTAATTACAAACACGACTTCTTAATTCTAGGACAAGTTACAAGCAGTGTTTGCGTTCAAGTTCAGTATCAGAAACTATAAATAAAAGTTTTTTTCCTTGAAAATAGTATATTGGGAGATTCCAAAATATGCGTTGTGTCATTTAGTCTATATTAACTCACAGTACAATCAAACTTAAAACTGCTTTCCTTTTCCTTTAAGAACTAACATTTTGCACAACATAAAAAAATACCTAAGGAGAAAAATTGTCAGCTTTGCTGCTGTGTTTTGAGGACTGTAATTCTCATTCTGCCTAACACAAACTGCAGAGTGTGTCCCTGGAAAATAAGGCATCTACATTCCTTAATAAAAAATCCAGTCTTGGACTGTTTTCAGTTTTGGATATTTATAATTTTACTTCCATCTTTATTTCTAAGTGGGAAACAAAAGAATTAATATTGAATTACTATGCTTCATTTTCTTCTTCTTCTCTCTCTTTTTTTTTTTTTTTTTTTAAATTCTAAGATGCTTATGTTTACCTGAAGAATCCACCACCAGAATTTCTTCCCAAAGTTGGTGTAATTACAATATCAGGCTTAGCTGGTGTAGTGCTGGCAAGAAAAGGTAGGTTTTTCTGCTTATTTTCATTATTGATGCATTGGACACGTAGCATGTAGTAATTTTAACAGTCAAAAGATTTTTCTGAAACACAGGCAAAAACCTACATAACTAGTATTAAAAAAAGTTGTTCCTGATAAATTGGAGGGACATTATTCAATGTTTCTTTTAAAAGCTGACTAAGACCTAATAGAGCAGGATTATGTAGTCATTTTTAATGGTGGAATCAACAGAAATTCAAAGTATGAAACTTGTTTTGGTTACTGGTTTTTGAAAATTGGAGGAAATTGGACTCAACAGGTAAGGTGACTGACTGTAGTGAAAACTAAGGGAATTTAGAGTAAAGAAATGAAAGAACATTGGCATTTGGCTGAGAGTACAAGAGAACACACGTCAGAAGGCATGGTTTCGGCAGCTTTGTAATAGATACAGCTGCTTCTCCTTTCAAGATAAATATTAGAGGAATAATATTTAACCTGCCAGAAAATACTGTTCAGAAAATGTTAATCTGTAATACCTGAGTATATGTGTGTCTGAATATTTCACAAAGCAAATGGGTTAATCAAAATATTGGCAGATTAGGAAAAGCTTTCTTGTATCCCTGTTGCTTTTTGGTGGACAGATTTAAAAAAAAAAAAAAAATTTGGCCTTGAGAATCTGTCATCAGGGATCCTTGTCAACAAACAGGAACCTGAGTCTGGCCCAGCCGTTCTCGTGTTTGAAGAGAGGCCCCAGTTTCCAGGCTGCAGCTGCTCCGGTTTCTGCAGTCTGTGTCCTCAAAAGAGTAAGGATGGAGCTGGTGAAGAACCACAGCAGCTCCTGAATTTTTCACAGTATTGAAAAATCTAGTTTGGGATTATTTCTCCTTCAAGAAACTGGTGTTCATAATAGCAGTATCTGCTGCAAACGTGCCTGTGCTGAGCCACAATCACACTTTGTATTCTCTCTTCCAGCTACGATGGCAATAATTTTGATGTAAACAATGGTTAGGGGTTAAAAATTGCATGTAATTGATACAACTGCTTAGCTTTACAGTTCATTAGTGTCTAATTATTCTAAATGTTTGGCTTTTTACAGATTCTAGATTTAAGAAAATTGCTTATCCATTGGGCCTTACAACTTTAGGAATTTCTGTTTGTTACCCAGCTCAGTCAGTGGTAATTGCTAAGGTAAGATTCCTTGTATTTTAATACTGAATTAACAGTGAATTTAGTCATAGCATTCCCATTACACTTGAATTAAGTGTCGTGGGACTAGGAGTCAGAATTCACATGCATCTTCATTAGAACATATAATGCATCACAGATGTTAATTGCGTAACTATAAAAAATTAATAGAATGACTGGATTTAAAAATACGGTTGTATAGCCTCTTAATTCTTAATCCTTGTTTCTCGAATAAATGAAGATAATTTTATATTGCTGAAATAAAAGTAATTAAAAAATAAAGCCTTGCCAAAGGTGATAGGTGTGCAATTGGAGATACTGTACAATTGCATCTCTTGTTAGAATTCCTTGTTTTCCAGTTACTGTCATCTTGCAGCACTCTACCTGATTAGAATTTATGTGTGAGAATTTTTTGCACGCAGGACTTTTCTACACAAAAAGATAATTGAAAAGCAGGATATAAAGTCTATATATCTCTTCCTTCTCTACAGCTTTCCAGTGTTTCCCTATTTCAAAAAGTGCATGCTGCTTCATAAGGATCCTTTGTAGTTCCTTGACAAACTTTGTATTTAAAATTTTAAAATTTCATTTCTGTGTTAAATTAATGAGATAGGAAAATTTAGTTAGTTGTGTTTTATTCTAGGACTTACCAATCTTTCAGTTAAGATTATCAGATTTAAGCTTTGCCAGAAAGATTTCTGGAACGTTATCGCGAAACCTGATCAAAAAAACTACTATTGAATCTCTAACTTTCAATCATGACAAATCAGTTGTTATTGTTACTAATTTTCGTGAAGTAGGTTTTTTTTGTATTTTTATACTTCCAGAGTACTCAGGAAGATACCGCAAAGATTTGTTCCATGGTTAAAATCTTTGGGTGAACTTATATTGCTAAACTGATATATTGGGGTTTTCTTATGCACATCAGTGAGGATTACAGTTTTTCAAGAGAGAAGTTATCTCTCAATAATAATTATTATTATTGTTTCTTATTTACTTACATTATGTATCACCTCTGCACAGTTTTTTTGTAGTTGCAGCTGTGGAGTATTCTGTTCTGCAGAGTGTTTGTAGAGGCACTCTGTAGTCACTGCACTATTACAAAATTACTTTTCAAAAGGAGACTGGAGGATTTGGCCATTTGTAAAGCAAAGCACTGCTCACCAGCATGGGCCAGGTCATCTGTTGGGGCTTTTTCCTTTTGTGTTACTGTCTGTGATCATTTCCAACATAATGAGATAAGTTGGATCCTTCAAAACTCCCGCTCCAGTCTGTTGTGCTAACTTTTCTAAAACACTGTTTGCTGATCAGGTTTTGATTTCATTTTGAGTGGATGTAGCATGTGGACGCTACCTGTGGATTTCTAATATGAACTTAAACATTATTTAGGATTTGCTTAATGTAAAAAAATATGCACTAGATAATGAAAAGTAGATGATTAAAATGTCTTAGTATGGAGTCAAGCATGTTCTCATGCAAATAAGATGCATTTCATTGGGATGGTCTGTGTATGTCAGTGTTTTTAAAGCTGTTGTTAAATTAGGTTTTTCTAAAAAACAGGTAACAGGGAAAAAGTTGTTTTCTGCAAGCCATCAAACCTATGAAGCTGTGCGATCACTATGGGCAAAGAAGGAGGATGTCACCAAGGTAGGCTTTCTAAAGCAGTGACTGTAACTCAAATTCAGAGGCAGAAAAACATAAATTAGAAGGTCATTATTCTGCTGATACTCTCTACTAATTGCATTGCGAGGCACAAAAAACACTCTAATATTTGTGTAGCTTCAGTGTTTGATTGGTGTCATATTTGTTAAACCTTTCAGACCAATAGATACTGAGATCCCCTGTGTAGTCCCACAGTACATGCAGGATGCACGAGAGAAGTCTGAGTTTTTCCTACAGCTCATTTTTGATGTTGACAAAAATAACCCATTCTGATTCAAGCTTTGGTCCTAGCAGACCAAAGACTGTAAGGCAAAGACACGCAGAATTAGGCAAGCATAGCTTGTTCTTAAACATACCAGTGAAGGGAATTCTACCACCTTTCCAAGTAATCTGTTCTAATTACCCTGTGATAGAAATTGTCCATGTGTGATTTTATTTTATTTTTTTTTCCTTGTCCTGTCTTCACTGCAGCCATAGTGAATGAATGGTCAGTAACCTCTTTATATTGACCTATTATATGTGGAAAATTTATCATGGTTTTTGACGTTACCTTCTCCCTAGTGTAACCTTTCCTTACAGAAGAGTCTTTCTAACTTGTATATAGTTCTTGTTCTCCTCTGAGCTTTCTCTAGTTTCTCTCTCTCCTTTTTCTGTTTTTAGGGTGGTTTGTGTGTGGTTTGTGTGGTTTGATTTTTTTTAAGTGAAGTGGTCGAAACAGGAAAAGGAAACCAGCTGAGGCCTTGCCAGCACTAAGTAGAGGGGAATATTAACCTCCTGGAAATTACATATGGAATTTGGGTTAGAACATCCCAGAATTAACATGTTGTTTCTGCAACCTGAAAGGGTTTTTCTCCATTGGAAATCTATAAACCCTCGACAAAGTAGTACTTCCCTGAGTAAAATTTCAGCTTTGCACAATGATTTTTTTTTCCTCTTTTTAAAGAACGTGGAAGTTTCTCAGTTATTAACATACAGAAGTATTTTGCTTTGAATTTATGGTGTTCGTTTGTATGCAGTCCTCACCTTTGATTTCCACTGAGGAGCACAAATGGAATTCTTAGTGTTGAAAATGAGATTCAGATAAATGTTATTAAACTGACAGTGAAACAAGAATTGATGCAGTAAAGACATTTTTTATTTACTTTATTTTTTTCCCTGAGTGAAGCCTGTTCTCAAAACAATGCATTATTTTTCATTACTAGGGTGTTACCATGATTTATCTTTCCCTCTTCTCTTAAATGAGGGTAGCTAAGTGTTCTGTAAAAACTAAATGCTACTTCAGCCTTGTGTAAGACTATCGGTTCCTCATCTAAAAATGAACAGTGGCTTCCTTGTGAAGTACTGTGAGGGTCTCAGGTAAAAGCACAGTATATACTCATCACAAAGTGAATTTCCTTATGTGTGAATTTGAAGTTCTTGTCTCTGTACTGTAGGATTCTTTCATGCGTTTTGTTTTTTCCAGCTGTGTCCCTTCCGAGCAGCTCACTTTAATATTACTAGTTGAATATCATTGTGTGATGTTATATCTGAAAATAATTTCATGTAAGATAAGCTTTCAGACTTGAAAGCTTTATTTTGCAGCAACGTATTAAGCATATACCCACGTGCATTTTTTTATTCATGTTTGGTTCACAGCTGCAGCGAGAGTCAAAATCAGTTACGCAAGAAGATAAGAAAAAGAAAGAAATTTCTAGTACAAAACCTGAGTCTGCTATTGAGTCCACATCACTTAACAAAACAGAATCTTCTCCAGTAGAGTCGGGGAGTAGTAAAGATCCAGTGTCTTCATCAGGTGATAAAACATTTTGAGTGTAATCTCAGGGCAACTTGAAGATCCAATTACTTTGCTAGGTTTTTTACTGTGGTTCTTTGTGCATCTTAAGTGGTTGAGATAATCGACTAGATCATGTAACAGCATATTTAACATACAAATATTTTGATAGGCCAATTGCTAAGAGAAATAGCAGAGTTACCTCTTAAAGGAGAACTAAATTTGTTTTAAATTGTTACCTTTTGTAGGGGCAACTTCCGAATTTTACTCCCCACTTAAACTTGCTTGCTTCTTTTTATTGTGTTCTTTACCAGAACATTTTTTTTTTCTGGAAACCAAGCAGAACATATTTGGATGGGGTTTTATTTTTTTTCCTTTCATTTTCACTGTAATATACATTTACGACTTTCTTTGCTTTGCACCTGTATTTCTTCTGATTTAGTTTGTGGAATACTTTCATCTGGTTTTACATTCGCTTTGGGCCAGACTGTCTTTAGTGGTTTTATGTATATGGATATCTTTTGGTTTTGCTTTCATGGGTGGAATTAGTTCATGCCCCTAATACAGCCAAAAATGCCCATGCCCTAAATTAATCTGTGTTGTCAGAGGTGTTTGTTTTAACTAGTCCAGATGGGGCAAAGCTTTCAGGAGAACATAGCACCCTTTGTTAAACCAACTGATGTAGCTGGAAAAGCAGCAGACTAGTAGTAGGAGGCGCAGTCCTAGAAAACCTGCCTTTATATTCTCTTAGATCCTCTGGAATTGCGGTGTCATTAAATAGGACAGTCTTTGTGGCTTGTCATTCAGGATGAGTGTGAGTGCTCAACGTTTTAGTAAACTTAGCTCATTGTTTTTGGAAGTCATGAAGTGAAGTAAGAGCATTTGTCTTAATTTGGAATTCTTACCATCTGGCAGCAGCTTCAGGGAAGATACTGATTCAGTTGGTTTTGGGAGACACCTGTGCTCCTGGGAGCAGCAGGGGAAGAAAGGCTGGAGATTTGTTACCATGTCCCAAACTTTTCCTTCCTTTACGTGTGTAGGGCAAAGTATCACTGTTTCTTCTCTCACCCTGCTGTGTTGAGGGGAAAGACCTGCTCTCCATCCGCTGCTGTGTGTTACTAATTACAACATGCCTTCATTGTCCTGCATCACAATCACTTGCACAGTTTTAACTAGAACATAGTTATTTTGGTCTTTTTTGTAAGTGTTTGGTAATACAGTAATTCTCAAAATGTGTCAATGACCCATTTTATCTGCAGCTTAAATATATATATATTTTAGTTAAATTTTTTTACTATCTCTCACAGGAACAGCAAAGACAACAAAATTTAAGCCTGATCCAAAACTTATGGACCATGGTCAGTCCAGCCCAGAAGATGTGGATATGTACAGTACTAGAAGCTAAGACAAATCTTCGCAAAGCATTGCAGATAAGGGGGAGGGAAGAAGGGAAGGAATAATCCTTACAATACATACTCTGTGAGGTATAATTTAATCAGGTATTTTCTTACATTGCAGTTTGTATTAATGACTTACATGATTCTGTTTAGTGAACATTTTGTTTCTCACGCCTTAAAAGCAATGAGGATTCACTGATTGTCAGTGTCGTTAGTGAGACACTGAGAAAGTTAGGTTTGTCAGTGTCTTCTCACAGTGAGGTTTCTCTGTGCCACGCTTGTTAATAAATATCACTTCACAAAAGATGTTTGAAAATGTAAAAATACCTCTATACTTCTACTCAGCTGTTCATTGATCTGAAAGAAGAATGTGATGGATGTGGGTTGCAGAGGCGTCTTTGAATTTTGTCTTTCGGCCCTGGAATGAAGTGCAGCTTCTTATTGTTCTGAGTACCCTTAAAAAGTTGGTTGTTATATCATATGAATAGTATTACCTTTAATGCTTGTATAAGTAAGTCACCTTTTTTTCATTGCAAAGTCTTTTATTGTTGTTTGCCTCTTTCACAAAGGTAAATAGAAACAACTTCTTGTCCAGTGTGCTTCCTGGGAATTTGAATATCACTTAAGTTGGGCAAAACCACATAACTAATCTCTAAAACATCCTTTTTGGACTATGCGTTAGTTTTCAACTACTTCTAATACTTGGAAGAACTGTATGCAAATTGCTTAATCCATGAAGCTGATACTGTTTGAATTTACGTAGAGTGCATTAGCAATGTTTAGGAAGTTGGAAACCTTCTGTAGTTTCAAGGTTAAATGCAGAAGTAATAGGCAGCCAGCTTTTTCTTCTCAGACATTTGTGTGCAATACCCATTGATCTCGGTAGGATTCCTGTGACATTCTGTGTTATAAGAATGAAATTATAAATTGGTTAAGTTTCCCAGGATGAAACCTTCAAACATGGCTTTTATCATTGTGTGTATCACTTTACTTGTATTCATCCTCCATTTCTCTTTGAAACAACTCCAAAAGGTCGGGATAGATCTGGTGGTCTTCCTTGAACAAAGTTGAGGGAGGGGAAGCGAGAAGAAACTATATAAACAGATAGTTTGGTTGGAAGGCTGAAACCTGAAAAGAAATACTGCTTCATATGAATTTATTCTCAGGACTGGGATATGAAGGGTTATTTGCTCCTGTTCTCCGTAAGAAGAGATTTCACAACGTGACTCTTTCTTCTGAGGCTTCTAATGCAAAGGCCAACAACTAGTGAAGTACAGGCAAACAGTATTCCTAGTATTACTATGGAACTAGCAGGAGTTTTGCAGAAATATTGCGAAATGGGATGTGCACAAGGCAGGAATGATGAATGAGCAAAAGAATAAGTAAGGCTTTTATGATGGTTCAGAAACTGATAAGTATTGATATTTTGGAATCCAGATTTCAGGCAAAGTGTTGGACTTTGTTGCACAGAGTCCAACGGAAGGTGAAGTCAGTAAATGTGAAGTTTAAAGAAGAATAATTCTATTAATTAAACTTGCTTGGGACAGCTGACAGGATTTAATGTGTTTTGTTTCTTTAATCATCTCTTAAGGCCTAGGAAACTGTCAGAACTCAGGCAGCAATCAGAGGATATTAAATCAATCTTCACAGAGCTCCTGGACGAGACACATTCAGTGTTCCATCACAGAGAGAGGAGTAGAAAAATTAGATGGCTGGGCTTCATGTGCCGTATCAGGGAAACAGATGAAGACGTAAGGCAGGAAGTGAAAATGGTGAAGAAAGGATCATTTTCAAGTGCAAGACTGTATGGCAGAAATTGTATTATCTATCTCTATATCTGGCCCTTTGATCAAATGATCAAATTCTGGATAAAAACCATAAAGAAAAAAACATCTGCTCTACTCCTAGATTCCATTTAAAATCTAACTTCCCTTGAGTGATGCCCTACCGCAACAAGTCGACAAGAAAGGTAAGATGATGCAGGTTCGCATGAAATTTGTAGGGCTTTACTGTGGTGACATTGCACAGGTGCCTGTGCACAGGAATTAGTCTTCTGGGAGCAGGGAGAGAAGCTACCTTGGATAGCTGTTAAGGAGCAACCACGCCTGCCCTTTCCAAGCAAGAGGAGGCCTTAAAAGACTGCCGTGTACCTGCAGCACCAAAAGCTAGTCTGGTCCTTTGCATGCTTTTAAGGGCATTAGCACTCAAATCTCATGATACAGATGAAAGTGTGAAGTCTGCAAAGCCACACTGGACTCCTTGGTGGTCAGGCAGCCAAGAATGAAATGTTTCGTGCAAGCAGTTTGTACTACAGCCCCCGATTTTACAAGAAGTTCGTGCTGTAAGTGGGCACGATACACAAAGCTGTCCCTAGGCTGTGTTTTAGTCTCATATTACTCCTTAAGGCAAAATTGTAGTGGAGCTGTACCTCAGAGTTAAATTGTCATTCAGAAGTCTTAGATATGTTTTTCTGGGACATAACTTAAAATTATTGTTCCTGCCCACTTTGGTGAATTGACAGTATGAGGAATACAGTTCTAGAGCTCATAAACTGGTGTTTCTGTGCTATGTCATTTCTTCTTGGTGGACGAGAGGAATGAGCCAGCGCAGGTTTATTCCAGTACAGGGTTTGCCTGCTACGTTTTATGTTTTTTGTCAGTTGAGATGTCTCTTTCTCATTCTTTACAAGAGAGGGTAATTTTTTGTTTGTTTGTTTTTTTTCTATCAACAGTTTTTGTTTAATATCCTCATGCAGTTGGAAAGCTGGGGCTGAAATTAGAGGCTTGAGTTTTGGCACTGAAACAGAGCTAAAGTGACTGTTTTCCCTATCTACAGCCAAAGAAAACGGGACAGAAAAAGTATGAAAAGTTTTGTATCCTGTCTGGGTGCATTCTCTACTTTCAGGAAGACCTTAATCCATCTCTCAATTGGGATTTCTCTGTCCTGGAGCCAAGGTTAATTAGTTGCAGGAATGAATTTTTCAGTAAAACCTGTAACGTGATATAATATAATAGTTCTTTGCTAACATAAACTTCTATTAGAATCAGTCATTGTCTTGTCAGTCCATGTGAGACACATGGTGAGAGAAATTTCTGGAGGTACCAAAAAAGATTCAGGTTATTACAGAGAAACTTGGAATGTGTTTGCTGAAATGAAGGCAGCCCAAATCAGATTACTAATCTGCTCTTACACAAATATTGGAAAGGTGACTGGGAATCTTTATGGCTCAGCTGCCATTTTGTGAAGTGTTTCTTTGTCAGATCTACAAAGGTGCCTGCCCTCTTTGGTTCAGACATCTGAATCTCCACGTTTTATATAATACTCTACAGATGGCTTGTTCCATGTAACTACAAGGAACTGTAGCCACATCTCTGTGTTAAGGGTTTATAGTAAAGGTGCTATGCAATGGCTTTAAAAAAGCTAATTCAAATCTATGCCATGCTTGTGAGTCCTCGTTTTAAATGTATGTGCCTGACTTGCTCTCTTTAGAAGTTCGTGTCCAGTACTCAAACCTGTTGAGCAATGAAAAATTAACGTAAGTACACAGGAAGAGTTGCATTGCAAGACATAGTTTTATTCATTTAGAGTGAAACACTTAGAAATGCTTCTCAAATGTATGATTCATAGCCACTTACAGTTTCTTTCGTAATGCAATAATACAGTAACATAATAAAAGTAAGAATGTATACTGTAATTTTATATGATGTAAGTAATATATTTGTGAAAAATCCAATGTCTTAAAGAACTGGGTCACATGATGATATTTTATAATACAGAAATAGTTTTAATTTAATGCATGTTTTTTATTTATGATTGATTGTATTCAATATGTAGAGATTTGGAACTTATTCATTTTTTATTTACATAAAACCGATTGTGATACTTTATTTTGTCATATAATTGTGAAGCACCTGAAAATAAAGGGTGACGAGATACTTTTTGAAAATTAAGTTTAACTTCTGTATGTTGTCTCATCTGAAGGGCAAATTGTCAATTCCTTTTCTCTAAAGTACATTTTAAAAGTTTATAAGTAAACATGACACATCTGTTTCAATAATTTTGGGGAAAAAACTCCACCCTGGAGTACTGAAACGTACATTCCTGGAAGAAAGCACTAAAGTAACATACAGGACATATTAATGCCGTTCAGTTGTTTATGCATCTTAAATTGTGAGAAGTGCTTCCACTTTCTTTTCTTGGTAATTTCTTCTAAAGAATGCTGTAGCTCAGAACTCGGAAAAAAAGAAGGCTTTTATCCATACTGGAGGAATGGCACATGTTGTTAAAAGAACAAGGCAGACAGCAAATATGTTTACTTCAGTATGGCTCCATCATAATCTTCCAGGTAAAGTAATTTGCCAATCCAAGGGTCAAAAATAATATAATACATGGTGTAACCTACAGTGTAACTGTGAAAAAGAAGAAAAATTGTGTGAATAAGTAATAGCAGATTATCATTATGATTCTTTAATAATTTAGGAAATATTATAAAGTTATTTTAAGGCATCAGTATAGTCATCTTTTAATGAAAGTTTGGAGTATTTCTGAAGCACATTCAAATGCAGAAAAGGTATTTTAAATCTAAAAAGAAAGTGGAGGTCCTACAAAGCGTATACTTTTTAAAAAGGAGCATTAGTGTGCACTAGATTGTGTGTAGTTTTTATTTTAAACGGCAGGGATTCTCAGAAGCAAAGCTCAGACACGTGCTGATGGTAAGCTGCAGTCAAGAAAGATTGATTGAAACCATTCTAGAAGTTATCCTATTATTTATGTTACCACAGTGTTGATGTGTTGTTCTTGTCGACCAGAGCAAGTGTACGAACCAAACGGAAATGCTAAGGAGAAGGAGATTTAAAAGTTGGAAAATCTTGTCATTATGCTAATGTTTTTATTTAAAGAAACTTCTTTACGTTTTAAAGTCTAATGGCCAGATCTGTCTTGTGTTGCAAACAGTGAGTGTATCAGTACATACTAACAATGTGGAGGAGGAGAAGAGAAAGGAGAGGGAAGTGGAAGTTTCATCACTGACTCGACTGGTAGAAGGGACGTGCACTTGGGGTTGTGAGTTTACTACAGGGCAGAGTGGGAACACCGTTACTCAAGGTGCAGCTAGTTCTCTGCCCTTCCGTTCACGGGCTGTCGGAGATTGCCTTTACTGAAACAACTGAGAGGAATTCTGTGTGTTTCCCTTGCTGTGGTCAGCTGAGAAGTCCGACCTGAGGCCATCATCGTTTGAAGTGTTGGTAACTTTTTTTATGCTTTATTTTGTAGCAGTCCTGATAGCAAAATTTGAGAAATCCGTAGCTTGCTTTCTGTTTGTGCCTCCCTCGGAACCTCTGCAACACCACAGTATAGAAAGAGTGTTCTCCAAAGCCGTCTTGAAGCAAATCTGAAGTTAATTAAAATTAAAGCAAATGAGCAGTTGACCAGCTTCCACCATTAATTTTGGTCAGTAACTTCGCTTTAGTTATAGCCCTCTATTTGAGGAAATAAAATCAGTCTAGGTGCAGTCTGCCTATACTGTAGTCGTGGAATGCATAACTTTCCACTTGATTTTGCTGGGTCCCAGAAGCTAAGACAGTAAGAGAAAGAGATGGATGTGCTGTGAAATGCAAAGCTAACAGCTGTTCAGGCCTAGTGGCACTGGTTTTATTTGTTGCTACCCAAGTAGGCACTAAAAAGAAACCTACTTCGGGCCTTTGCAGCCCTTCCATGAGGCTTAGTCCAAACCTGTAGCATTTAATTAAATGCCAACAGTGTAACAGAAAGACCAAGAGTTTAGGTTTTGTAATCTGCTTCATTAGAACATCCCAGCTGAGTGAAAACTGCAAGTTACATTTCTGCATCTTTATCTCAATCAAATTTCAAAGCCCTGGGTAAAGGTGTTCTGTGTGTCACCCAGCCCGAAGTGCTGGCGTTCAGCAGGTGTCCTGTGGAACCAGAGGGGAAATTCTCTGTCAACTGGAAGAAAAAAGCATGTGTATGAGCTGGTACTTCACACTTCAGCGTTACATCTGAAGAAGGATCACACAGGGTTTTTTTTACTGAGGTATATGTTAATTTCTCTGTTCTTGTGAGTGTGATTTTGGGATCTCTTGTAGTCTTCTGGCAGGACTAGGAATCAGCCTTATCGTCTGCTGTAAAATTAAGTGCTGTTGGGCTTTCAGCCAAAGCAGTATTCTTTCAAGAATTTGCTAGGCATTGATTTTTACAGATCATTATTTATCCTTTGAAAAGTAAAGGTTAAAGTTTGCCTTTCGCTGTTAATGTAACTGCACTTGGCAAGTTTTTATAAGCAGCTAGCTCCTGTCAAATGAAGAAACGCACATTCAGATTTTATCATTATGGAGAAATTTCAAGGGCACCATCCTAAAAAACAATGCTTGTGCTAACTTAAACTTCAATGCAGTTAATCTTTCACAAGCTTTGAGTGTATCCCCATTTCTTCCTGTATAGTTCTTCGGGACGACAAACCATTCACACAGAGGCCATCATGTATGCAGGATCTTGTGCAGTGAATGTTGAGAATTTTTAAAAGACTTTAAATAAAAAGGCAAGATGACAGTTTGGGGCTGCACTAAGGTGTTAGGTTTTGTTGCTGTTCATCCTTGTCAGAGGGGTATTTTCTGTTCCTTTCTCCAAAAGCAAACACGATTGCAAAAGAGAGAAGTTAACCAACGAAACTTCATGGTAGGTGCATGCGATTACAGGATTCCGTCTTAGCTCCTGCCTCATCCCTGTTAGTTAGCTTCAGGACCAGCCAAGGCTCCATTCAGTCTCAGAGTGATGGAGAAATCCTCCTTTCCCTTTCTCTCATTTGTAACTTGATTTGTGACTTGGCTCGGGCTGATGCTCAGAGTACAGGTAGCAGCTGAGGTTGCTTCCGCCACCCAGACGGAGTCTTCTGAGTTTATATTCCTCCTGTGTCCTTACCACATTCCTTCTGGGTTTAAAGGCTTCCTGTCCATCAGAATATATTTAAGCTTGTTAAAACACTTCAAATATTAAGTGGTCATTTCACAGCATGTCTTACCAAACTCTTGATATCTAGCTTATTCATATCTTCATAGGAATTGCCCAGGAAATTATTATCATATTTTCTATTATTTATGAAAGAGATTCAATAATAGAGATTTGGTGTTCAGCCCCTTGTTCAGGTCTCCGTTTCTCCCTCCTACTCTCTCCTCCCTTAGTCCTGTACTTTCTGAAGTCATTGGCATGGAGGAATAGGCTTGTCTCAGCACTTGTTGTGTAAGGAGCAGAAAAGTAGCAGTTTCCATTGTGGCAGTTGGGTAAAAGGAGGAATACTGTGATGCCAGTCATGGCAGGGCAGCTTGCACAGATGTTTGGCAGTGCTTCAGGTAGTCGCACTGTTGCATGTTTTTGTTTCTGCTTCCCTTCCTGGCTGTTGTCAGTGTGTTAGGTGGCCTGCCTCAGTCACTCTCTTCCTATATTCGGTTCCTGTATGTGCCAAAATAAATTTTGCAAGTACAAGATGTGTCAGAGTACAGGTAAAGAGGCCTGGCAAAGATTTGATCTATGTTGTTTACTTCAGAGACCAGAAATCAGATGTATTTTTGTAATGACGATGTATGTGGTCACCAGCTGGTACAGAGCAGCATAATTGCACAAGTTAATGAAGACAAACCAGGTGGTACTAGCTGAGAATCTGACCCTTTGTGAATAAACACCACACGGTTCTGCAGAGTCTTAAGATTAAAACTTTATGAAAATCAGAAATAGTTTCAAATACTTTTTATTCAATTCGAAGTAGAATGGGGATTCATGGAACAGGTTAAATTGCAATAATGAGACCCTTCTTTCCTTTCCATGCTGTGAGTAATGCTTTCCAATGCCGTTTTTGGAGCTGGGGGAGGGATCAGTGTCGATGATCAGAAGGATGTGGCTGTACTGAATATTATTTATCTTTGTCATCTCTCAGCTGCATAATCTGTGCATGAGAGTATGTAACTGGTTTAGTACATAACGTAAGCATTGTTGGCAGAGTTCTAGCCAAAAAAATCAGAACAGGAAATAGGAAATACAAAGAAACCTGAACAGGACTATATTTGTGTACAGTGTTCATTTCCTCGTTTGATACTTTAGGTGATTATTTTACATATATAAGGAGTGTATAGTGTCTGAGAAGAAGACGTAGGCTGTCTGAGAAAAGAAAGAAAATAATCTAGTCTGATATGTTATTTCCTGTTAAACATATTTGCGATCCTGTTAAATATATTTGCCAAGTATTAGTATCTTAGAAATGCAGGAGGGAAGAAAAACGAGGCGTGAGCCTCCTTCACCAGGAGATGGTGCTGTTTAATTTTTAACCAGTTCTGAATTTCCTTCAACTGGTGCTGTCGTTTTCAAGGTGTGAATCAGACCAAATCCTGCACGCTTCGTTAGGGCAGAAAACCTACTGTGCAAAGAACAGCTTTGGGTGAAGGGCTGCAGTACTTACTACTTTCTGGTGCTCCAGCCTGCAGGTTGCAGCCCAGAGGCAACCCCAGGGGATGTTTCAACCTGCCTCATCTTGCTAGATGTGGTGGTCACGAAAACGTGAGCTTGTAGAAAGCCCATTGTTCATTGTCTGACTCTTGTTTTCATGCCAACAGGGCAGGCTGGTGTTCGTACTGCTCTGGACTCTGCAGAGCCCTCATCAAAGCTGTCTCAGGGAGGCAAGAAAGGAAACTGAAATCTGCATCTGATAGCATCAGCTCTTGCAGATGAACGACCCTGAATATGTCTTCTCTCTTGAGGACCTGGTTTTGAAAATTACTTCAGGTCACTATCTATTTAAACAAAGATACCTTTAGCAAACGGACATAGTTTATTAGCTTTATGAACAATATAGCGTACTGTTTTGTTTCTTCATGGTGTTTTCCTTCTTCCTCTAGCCATGTCTTTGGCAAGACAGCAGCCACTTTAAATGGCAATATTCAGTTGATCTTAATTATCAATCACTGTATTTAGTTTAGTTTTGCATAAATCAGAGGTAAAACCACTGTCATTTACGGAGTGGCATCTCTCTGAAATGTTTCATCATGAAAGACTGAACAAAACCTCTGGCCTTGGTAAGACCCTTAATTGTGCAGAGTTACCTGGGTGCACATTTCTCTTATCTGAGAGGTACATTTTCTGCATTATCCAGGTACGTAAAGACTTTTCTTCTACTGACCCTTTTAGATAAATTGACTTTATAGACACGTTTTCAAATGTGAAACAAACAATATATTTTGTAACTGATAAGTTGGTTTGTACAATTTTTTACACCAAAGACAGTTGCTAATATACTGTACCTGGTGAGCTATTTCTGTCATTTGTTGTCATTTTGCTCTGTGTAGCTACCTGATCCCCTATACGTAGGATGTCTGGTTGAACAAATTCCAAAAGCTGTACTGAGAAGACAAGATTTTGATGATGTCCCAAAACCACGTCAGTTAGAGAATTACAGGTATGCTGCAGTTTTTCCTATCTTGCTCATTTTCACTTTATACTCTGGTTTGGAGACTGAGAATTACTTTGTACTTTTGCCAGTGGCATGGCAGCTGACAAAGATGCAGTATATGGCTAAGCTTTTGGCTTGATTATTCACATATATTTTGTGGCTTGAGTCTTTGATAGAAAGAAGTTATTTTTTCCAATTTTTTTGTTTATTCTCTTTTACCTTGCATAATTTTAAAAGCATTGCTTGTAGGACTATTTTGTACATTATTACTAAATGTGAACTAGCACACAGGACTAAATTTATCAGCTTGCTGTGTAAGACTTAGTCTGTTTTTCTAAAAAGAAAGAGCTAGTGTGGTGTTTCTCTTGTTAAACGTTTTCCTCATAAGGAGCAGGGTTCTACTGCAGAAACAGACTAGAGCTGTCTGCTATTTTGGTCTCTCAAGAAGGCCTGATTTTTTAAATGTAAACATTGAAAATGTTGAAGGTATGCCCATCATGAATCCAAAACATTTTCAAAATAATCATAGGAATATAGAAAATTAGATATTATGGCACTATTTAGTGTAACACTGGAGGGGGGGAAGCTCAAAAAATATGTTGCCTCTCTAAATTTATTTTTACCTGTATTTGCAGGATGAGAGTTTGACAGTAAAAAGGACTTAAAAGATTGAACATTTAGGTGTCTTAATGTTATTACCTCAGTGTCGTGCATGCAGTAGTGAGCTTTATTGTTTTTCTATTTCCGTTTAAACTAACACTTTATGTATTTGCAGTATGTTTTTACTCATATTTTTAATAACCTCTGTTTTCTTGTTGGCATAGTCCCATTCCATTAAGGAGACTAGATCCAGCAACAGACCATTTTCATAACCAGCGACCTCAATATGAGAAATTTGGCTATCCAAGCAATAATTTGCCTTACGCAGGTTATGCAGAGTGTAGGCAGTATTGGGTATGTATCAATGACATCCCTGTTCATATATATTATATAATTCTCTGTCTTGATACTGAGTAGAAATTATCATAATTCAGATTGGTAGTATTTATGCCACTAAGTAAAGATGTGAGGTAATAAAAAGCCTAAAACCACCTTTTACTATACAGGTGTTTCCTTCAGGAGTATTACATACCTGCTAATTCCATTCTAGACTGGATACATTTTGCAATGTTTTAATCATCTTCTGAGTCATTTAAACTTAGATACTACAACACATATAAACAGGGTTTTCACCAACCTGAGGGATGGCTGCCCAAAGACAGCCCCTTAAGAATCACAGAATCGAATCGTTTAGGTTGGAAAAGACCTTTAAGATCATCGAATCCAACCATTAACCTAGAACTGCCAAGGCCACCACTAAACCATGCCCCTAAGCACCACATCTACATGTCTTTTCAATACCTCCAGGGATGGTGACTCCACCGCTTCCCTGGGCAGCCTGTTCCAATGTTTGACAACCCTTTCAGTGAGGAAATTTTTCCTAATATCCAATCTAAACCTCCCCCGGCACAGCTTGGGAGCCAACCAACAGCTTGGGAGCCAACCTCCCCCAGCTTCTTGGGAGAAGAGACCATCACCACCAACAGATGCTGCAGTCAGTATAGAGATATATATACTGGAGGAATTACTGGAATTCTATGTTCTAACTCGTTGTACAGTGAAGGAATTTATATGGCTGACATGAAAAAATAAATTCCTAAAAGCTCTGTGCCTGTTTCACCTACACTGCTTTTTCGTGCCAGCATGTCTTGCGATTTCGCTGGAATACCGTGAAAGATCAAGCCAGTAGTTTCAAGCCATGCTGAAAACTTCTGTAATGGTAACAAAAGAGTGCTAACTCTCATGTAACAGCTGTCTTGTTACATTTACTGACAATGGAAACTTTTTAAAATTACAATAATTTTCCAAACTCTGTCCTGAATAACGATACAACTAAATTTCCACCAATGCGTGAAAAATATGACCGTTAACAGTCCTGTGAGTACTTTCCTCTTAGGAAGCACCATTCCTTTGAGACTCTGGGGTTCCTGTTCCCCTCCATCACTTCATAATTTAAACTTATTAAAACTTCATGTAAATTTGCTCTTATATGTTTCTTATACAAATGGCATGATGTACAGAGAAATTATTTATTCCAGAACTTATGAAATCCTTTCTATAACTAAATGTTCTAGCAGGGTTTTTTGATAATTGAATGATTTGTAGAGAGATGGATTTACCATAAGACCTTTCTGTGCCTAAAAAATCAGCCTTATCAAAATTGCTAAATGTTTTAGTCAGCTACCAATGTCTTTCTGGCCCAGGTCTTGTATTTTGTGATTACAGTTGGTTTATGTAAATGAGCCTTTTGGATTATTTTTGTACAGGAGGTACCAATAATTGGTATAAATTATCAGTAAAAAACAGGCATTTCTCTTCATAATGGAGTTTAAAAAAAAAGAGAAAATGGGTAAAGTGTATGGTAAAAAGAAAAATGTTAACATGTTACAAAAAGAAAACTCACAGATCAGAAAGGTATATGTTTCAACTGCAGAAAAATACTAAAAAGGTGGGGCCTTTAGCATAAGTGGAAAAATAGTAAAATAAAAAGGAGTTGGGATGTGCTTTGACTGTCCTTAATGAAGATGAGAATATTACCTGTGTATTTTATAGTACAAGTAAATCTGTTGCCAGTCATGCATTGTATCAGAGCCTGCAACCTAATTCACCCATCTGAGGTGGTTTTTTTTTCCCCCTTGTCATCTAATATCTACAAAAATAATTTTATTGGTAGCAAAAGTTTTGTAAATATTCCAAGAAGTATGTGTGCACATGTGTATTTGAGAGTCCTCTGTTCCTAATTGTTTGCCGTTAACTCAGTGGAAAAATGAGGAAGGAAAGAAAATACAGGATTTTCCTTCCAGAGGAGTAGTTTTGGTCTATGGATTACTTGCAAAGGATCACTACAGAGTCAAGAGAAGTGTAAATGGCCGTGCCTGGCCATGGTCTGTCTTCCACAATAGCCCTGTGATTTCTTTAGCCCTGCTTTTTAGGCCACGGGAGCTTTCTTCAGTTTTTTTAGAAAACCACCTCAATAGCAACAAAATGTCCTGCTGATGCTGCTTTCCAGCTGGAATGTTTTTTTAAATATTTCATTTCCTGCCGAAATATTTTTAAATATTTCAAAAGATGTTTCAGTTTGTGTGTACAAAGTCTTAATATGTTCAGTTCTTTGCATGACAATCATCTCCCAAAGCTATCGGTGAGTACCTGTTCAGAAGCAGTACATACATTCGGATGCTAGTGAAAGAAACATAAATGTATTTTGATTAAATACAGATTATTTTAATAGCAAACATACTGGGGAGCATATGTCACACTACTGATTTAGTTCTGATCTCTTTACAGAAACACTAAGCACCAGTGCTTTGTGTATCTGAAATGTCTTGGAATGCTGCATGATCAGTGGATGATCCAAACGCTGAGAGATCAGTAGGACCCCGTGAGCTGAGACAGAGGAAATAGCCATAACTATTAGAAATCACTAAAAGTTGTTGCAAAGAAAAGGTATAGAAGATAATTATAAAGCAAAATGTGATACTAGCATCCAGTTTGTTTACTGTGTGATCAATGAAAACTTTTTGTGAATACCTGATTTTACAGTTTACACAGCTGCTTCTAAGTATTGCTTAAATGGTTGCACATCTGTCGGGACTCAGGGTTCTTGTGATTGACCACATGTCCTGTGCCTAAACAACAGGAAGTACCTATCACAAAAAGCTGCCCTTCCTCAGAACAAACTCTGAGAAAGGAAAAAGTCTTCCCAAATTTTAGCAGGAGAAATGCCAAATACGCATGCTAATCATTGTTCTTCCTTGTTTGCTTCCCAGGATGGCTTAAATCCATATCAAAGGGAAAGGAGGGTAAGGGGTTGCATTTTTTCATAGTTCTCAGGAAAGCTTGTCAAAGACAGCTTCTGCCAGGCACAGTTTTAGTGTCTTGGTGTCCATCTGGCTCACCCGTTTATTTGTGATGCATGCTCCACTCTGCGGCATGATCTCTGTCCGCATGCTGGTGAGCCGTGGTTCTGAATCTGATGCTGTTAGTAGGGCCATGAATTTCTCTTAATGATGATGATGAAGATCCTTCCAGGTGT
Source organism: Tauraco erythrolophus (assembly GCF_009769465.1). Classification (NCBI taxonomy): domain Eukaryota; kingdom Metazoa; phylum Chordata; class Aves; order Musophagiformes; family Musophagidae; genus Tauraco; species Tauraco erythrolophus. The sequence continues at coordinate 2,844,897 of NC_141477.1, forward strand.
TGTAGCCTGTAGAGCCTGTTGTGCCCTGACTGACGTCGCTTTGTTTTTCCCCTTAAAGAGCCGATATTTAAAGAAAGAAAACAACAAATTACGTACAGTTTTGAACTGTGTAGCAAGAACCTGTATTCTTGTTAAACCAGTTGGGTGCAGCATTAGGTAGAAGGGAAGGCTCTGTTCTCAGGCAGAGCCACCTAGTCCCCCTGACACTGGCAGCATTGTACAAACATTCCCAAGGCACTCGGCTTCCCACCAGCTCCAGATGCATCAAATACTGAAGTACTGACTAATGTAGCAACCTCAATTTGTAAGCCCATTCCACTGTCCCTTGTTCCTTTCTCACTTTGTGTTCCTCTGTCATCTCGTTGATCCTAACAGCTGAAATGGTTTGCCTTCAGAAACACAGAGGCTCTCTTTATAACTTCTTTTGTAAATAATGAAAATAAACAAAGCCATGGAGTATCAACTACCTTACCACTGACTAACAAATTAAAGATACTGAAGTCCTGCATATATTTCCCATTTTCCAAAAAGTCTCAAGCACATTTATATTAAATGATTCTTTTCCTTAGTGTTAGGTGGTATGTGAAGCTTTAAGGCAAAGCAAGAATCTTAAGGTTTTTAGAAAGATTTAAATATTGAAGTTTCTTTTCTATGAATCAGAATACTCTCCTTGCAACAGCTCCATCCCTTAACAGCATCCTGGCGCTTCCCATGCTCTCCACAACTCCGTTACTGCCCAGACAAGTACATCAATAGAGAAGCCAGAAACCTTTTCAGGCCCCTTCATTTTGCTTCCTGTTCCTTGCAAGAATTTAGGGAATAGGTACAGCTTCCTGCTGAGGAAAAAAGGAAGGTGGCTCCAAAGCTGGCAGTTTTGCTTAGCTCTGTACCTTAGCTGCCCTCCTAGCCATCTCTAAATCTTCAGTCACAGTTGCCTTTTTTTTTATTTCTGCCCCAATGTAGCAACTATCCGAAGTGGGTAGGATGCACTGGTTTTACTTCTACTGCAGCAAGATACCGCTGGGCGTTTGTCTGGACCTGGCACGTATTGACGGCAGGTTCACTCACTGGTAGATCATCTGATGCTGGCAGAGGAATTTTTCATGGATAGTTGAAATCACATGCACCAGGATTCATTAAAAAGAATCCAGAGATTTTTGAATGGGGGCTGCTTGCAGACCTGCACTACAATGTCTTCTGACACTGCAGACAGCATAGAACGATGCTTGTACGTATCAGTGTTACGAATTTTGTTGCTGATTAAAGCACAAAGAAGCTACATGTTTACGTTGGTAACGCCCGCACAGCCCCCTTGCAGAGCACCTTGTTCTGGCATCACCAGAGAAGGAAGCCTGGAAGGATGCCATTGCTTTTACTCATCTCACCCACTGTTCCTTCAATGGTGTGTTCAGTAAAAGCATCCTACTGTCACCCAGTTATTTTTCAATTACTGTCAGAAATAAGATAAATGAAAAAGATTCTCTGTTATCTTCAGAAACACACAGAAATAGTGTTAGCACATCTGTTTAGATCTTCGCCTATCAGTTTAAACTATTTTGACCCCAAAAAGTGAGATCCTAATGCGTGAGTGAATTTTGTCAGTGAATTGCTTTTTTTTTTCTGTCTCTTCTTAGCCTCCAGTAGTGCCTTAATTCAACAAACTCCAGTTGTTGTTGACCTCTAGCTTCATTTACCAACCTGAAAGCGATCGCAGAATCTGAGTGTTCAGTTTGATATCCCACCACTCCTTTGAAAAGGAGCAGGAGAAAGAGATAAGGCAATCTTATCAAATACACGTGGTGCTGGCACGAGAAGAGCTATCGGGAAGGTGTGCGCTCATGCTGTTTAAATTGAAATGAATAAAGTTGCACAGAGAATGAAGCTTTCCTCATCGGGCTTTCGCTGTCTGCTGTTCAGGCTCAGGCAGACCAAGAGTCGCAGGACATCAGCCACATGGATAGGCACTGCTCCTGACAGACTTCACCAGTCCCGCTCAGGTCATCAGTATTAACATCAGGCAGTTGTAAGCGAAAGAAAACTGTGAAGAAACTGCTTGAAACATGCTGATGTCACTTCTAACAATAATAATATTAAGGAATAGCTTTTTGAATGTGCCATCTGCTTTGGATGTTTGCCTCTTGGGTGGAGAGCAGAGAAGCTCTGTAATTCTTTGAAATCTTTGTGTTCTGAACTGAAGGGTAAGGAGCAATTCTGGTCGTCTGCTGCATACCATGGTTATGATGGGCTGCTTCCTCGTCAAGTGTGAACAGTTCAAATTGATACACAGTGCTGGTTTGGCTTTCCTGTGTTCTTTGTGATTCACTGCTGCACTTCTTGATACTTGGATTCCTGTCATCTCGGTGTCTTGGTGGTTTGGGTTTTTTTTGTTCTGTGCTTCTGACCAGTGTTTTGGACTGATTTTCTTTGTAATTGCTGCCTCGCTCTGCAAATTTGCATGTTGGGGCTGATGTTGAATGTTGTGTCACGCTGCTGGCAATAGCTTTGTTGTTGCTTGTTGCTGTTTTATGCTCATCTTGCTTTTGAGATTTCCCTTGATACTACTCGAGAAGACAGAATCCAGCACAGATGGGATTTTGTTGAAGAAAGGGATAATTAATCTCTCTGTAGTTCTGCTTTTCTGATGCTATCACCTTGCACGATTCTCTCTCGCCGTTTCCCCAAGTATTCAGTTTTGTGATTACCTATTTTCAGGTATTTTTTCCTCTCATTCCTTAATTGTGTTGATCAATTTGAGAATATTTCCTCATTAGAATGCCTATCTTTTTGCTAGAGCTGGAAGAACTGATTAGAATGTTCTTAATACTGTATTTACTTTTGTGTGTGGCATGTTAGGGACAGCTTTACCCAGTATTCTATTCTTTATCCCTTAAAAGAAAAAAAAAAAAGGAGGGGGGTCAAATGTAGGCGAGATCTCCAAGATCTCGCAAAGAAGGTGAAAGTCCAGGAGTAAGACTCTTTTTAAGAGCTCCAGAAGAAAAACCCTGTACCTCTATATTTGACTGCAAATTACAGTCGCATAGTGCGAAATGAGATTTACACGCGTGATTTCGGCACCTGAACGGAGGTGCTTGGTGCCATTTCTGACGCTCCGTGGCATTCCACCTGATGTCCTGCTGCTGTTCCAGAAGAGGACAAGTCTTCTGTAGGTCATCATCTCTGCCAGTTCCATTTTGGACATCCTATTAGACACTTGAGCAACTGAACCCCACTGTCCGTGAACAAGATTAATCTCAAATACGACTATAAAGGTCAAACTTTCTAACACACAGAGCCATTTCTATGATTTATCTGTATTTCAACCAGAAAACTGTTCCGTGTGTTTCCCTAGTGGTGCTTGACACTCGACTGTTGCAGGACTGTGATCTGTTCACGCCAGTTTCTAAACCAGAGGTGTGTGTTTGCAAAAATACTCTTGGCTTCCAGCAGGTTTAGAACAATTAAGTTACAACCCGTTGTTCAGTTAAATCAGAGGACAGAGCTCACGGGCTTCTCCAGCCCAAGTTTTGCGTGTTTCCACAGGTGTGTGTGTGTGTTTCCACTGGTGTGTGCTGTTTTCCACAGGTGTGTGCGGGTTTCCACTGGTGTGTGCGGGTTTCCACTGGTGTGTGCAGGTTTCCACTGGTGTGTGCGGGTTTCCAGTGCTGACCAGTTCCCCTGATGCGGTTACCAGGCACAGCCACGCTAATTCTTCACAAGATTTCTACATTTTTTTATTCTTTTTGCTGGACTCGCCCATGTTTTATGAAGGGAACCGCTTGGATAGCGACGCTGGCATTGAGACATGCCCACAACGATTTTTTACCGAAATGACATTTTTGCCGAAAGACCCCCGCGAGCAGCGCGGGTCCCTCCCCACCACCGCGGGCCGCTTCCGCGGCGCTGCGCGGCCGAGGCCTGATGGCCGCGACAGCCCCAGCCCGTGCTGGGACACCGGCTGCGTGCGTGTCCGTACCCCCCCCCCGGGAAAGCTGCCTTTTCCTTCGGTTTCCCGGCGGGAAGCCGCGGCAGAGCACCTGACGGTCATTCCTGCGGGAGGCGCGTGGCGGCGGGCCCGCGCCTCCCGCGCTAACGGCGCCGCTGTGGCGGGGCGCGAGGGGAGGGGGGGGGGGGCGTCCCGGTTGCCCACCTCCCCGCTCGCCCCCGCCGCGCACAGGCGCGCTCGGCGGCGCGGGCCGGGCCCGGGCAGCGGCCTCGGCGCGGCGGGTGCGCCTGCTCGGCGCGCGCTGACGTGCGGGCGGCCGCCGCGAGGCCGCCGGCGGGGGGAGGGGAAGCAGGCCGCGCGCGCTCGCGCCCCGCCGCCCGGCCCAGCCGGCGAGTGGTGCAGGCCCGGACCCGGCGGACCCGAATGCCAGGCCGCGGCGGCGGCGGAGTCCTGCGGCCCGAGCCCCCGCTCCCCCCGGGCCCCGGCCCGCGGCGCGGCCGCCCGGCGCGGGGACCCGCACAGGTGAGCCGAGGCGTCGGAGCCGGGCCGGCGGGGGATGGGGGACAATGGAGGCGGGTAGGCCGCACGGCAGGCCGCGCCCGAGGCCTGTCAGCGCCGCCGCGGCCGCTGGCGGGCTCGGCCGCGGCCGCGTCTCGGCGGCTCAGCGAGCGTTGGCCGCCGCTGGCTGCCGCCGCGCCGGGCGGGCGCGGGCGGGCGTCGCCCGCCGGCCCTGCGGCTGAGGGGCCTCTTCGGGCGGCCAGAAAATGGCGGAAAACAAGATGTCGGCCGGCGGGGCGGGGAAGGCTGCGGCTCGGCGGGCCGTCGCGCCGCCGGGACAGGGGTTATCCCCGCCTCCCCGTCCCGCGGCCGCCGCGGGACACACGGCCGCTGTGCCGGAGCCCGGAGGCGGCCCGGGACGCACAGACGATGCTGCTGCGCCGAGGGGAGGCCGCGGGCTGCGGCGGCCCCGTCCCCGCGCCCTTTCCGCGCCGCCCTGCGCCCTCCGCGGGCTCCTTTGTCTCTGCGCTCCCACTCCGCCGCCTCCGGCCCCCCCGGCGCGGCGGGACCGTCGGCCGCCTGTCCGCGGCGCGCGTCTGCTCGGCCCCGGGGATGGGGCGTCCGGCGCCCGGGACCGCCGTCAGGCGCTCCGCGGGTGCGGGTGGGGGCACTGCCCGCCCCGCCACCGCCGCGCTCCCGCCGCCCGGCGGCGCGCCCGCTCCGCGAGCACGCGCGGGACGGCTGCTCCGCGCTACCGCGCTGCTCCGCACCCGCGCAGCCCCGCCGCGGTGCAGCCGAGGGACCGCGGGGCTGCGCCGTGCCGTTATGCGGCTGTCGCCCTCCGCTGCCCGTGGTTCTTCCCACGGGGACTTGTGTCGCTGCTGCGGGTGTAGCGCGTAGATGTAAATTAATCCGTTCTGTTAATTTATTTCAGAGCCTTAAGCGCTTTTCAGGCAGTAGAGACAAAATCTCATTCACTGGTTTCGTCTTTGTCTTTTTAAACGGATTTATAGTGTAAGTTTTCATGGATGCTTTATAGGTGACACAATAAATGGTTTTAAAATGGATATGTTGGATTTTCATACCCAGTCATTTTTCTGCAAAGGGCTTGCTTTAACCTGCACGTTGTTTTACGAATTGAGCTCTTCTGCTCAGAATTTCTGCGTAAGCAGGATGTTTTCATTGCTTTTGTGTTGGGTGCTGCGTTAAGAATGAGGGGGAAAAACCCCCAAAACCCTGAAGTGTCTTCAGGGGAGGATAATTCTCTTGTATTCTTCTTGAACTTGAATGTTAAGACATAAGGTAATTACAAAGCATCTGGTTTGGATTTTTCCACTACATATGAGTTTGTTTATTGTGTTAAGTTGCTCTGTATCTGAGTTTGATCCTTTTGATTTAATCAAAATGCAGGTTATGAATATCTGAAACACCTGACAAAGTATGATGTTGTGTTTTACTTTATTATGTGTAAACAAGAGTTAAATATTATTTAGAATAAATTCACTCTTTGTAAAGGAGTGCTAAAGGGCTGACTGTGCAAATATGCTTTATGTAAAAATGTATCGCCTGAACGTGTTGGGAATAGCTGTGTGTGTAAACAATTATTTGTATGTTTACAAATAATTTGCAGGACCACACTGTTTAGGATATAACAAAATTTATTAAATATACAAATATATATATATAACAAAATGTATTAAATACATACTTTTTATTTATGTAGATATATTAAGTTGTAACCGGCATTTTGTAGAAATATTTTTTATGTTATAAAAATTCTAAATATGGTAACAATGCCTGGAAGCCAGCGTATTGATTGGGAGCTTCATTGTACCTCTGGGTACAAGACTGACATCCTTTTTTTCCTGGAAAGTGTGGAAGTGCCAAGGCATTAATTTTTTTCCCTCCTCTTAAAATACTCGGCTGAAGATCTCTCAATTTAGGGTGCTTTCTGAAAGCTTTCTCAAAGAAAATTAAAATATTAATGGTTATTTTATGATATTTTTATGGGAGAAGTAAGCTAAGAATAAATCAATGTGTATACTAAGAACAACGTTTACAAGGGTCTGGGTCTTTAGCACTTTTCCAATTGAGCATTGTTTTTATAAGTATGTGTTCTTAGGGAGTCCCAAACTGCCAACCATTGTCTTTGATTAAAAAAAAAAATACCATTTACAATAGTAATTTACAGTAGTGTCTCTGCCTCTAGACAGAGAGGTCGTATATCCCTTTTTTTTTGACTCTTAAGATTCATTGCCTGGTCTCAGCTGAGCCCTGCCTAAGGAAGAGCTTTGGCATAAAGAACTGGAATAGATTAAAATCAACCTTGTCCTGAAGCTAGTTACAAAGAGAACTGCATTTTTCAGAAAAGCAAAATAATATCAGATAGATCCATGTTTTAAAAATTTAGCCTTGAGACAGCCTGCTCTGGGAGTCTCAGTTTAGGTTTCATGAAATTCTTCATTTTGGGATCTGATGGTAACGTACGTACTTCCTGGCACAAGATAGCGTGCTGTAATTAAAAAAAAATCAATGAAAATATTAATGGCATCTTGTAAAATGATATTATTTTATTGGTTGATGCTAATACAGCATTTCACAGTGTTTTCTTCTAAACGCACAGGGGAGAAGGGGAATTGAGAGGAAAAACTTGAGAAGAAAGTTAGAGACAAGAGTTGTATGGATAAGTTTGGGGTTGTGACACTATACGGAATTGTGGCTTTCTGCCTTATTTCTCTGTCCTTTTTAAAATACACGATTGGACCACTTCTGTGATTGTGTGGGTATATAATGTGGTGTACTAAAGAAAGGAGCCACAGTTAATCACTGTACTATGTTTTTTGCTGTCTCAGATAATGAGATTTGCCTGCCTGTGTAGTGTGTGAAACTAAATCATTTGCACTGCTGAAATCTGTGAGCAAAAATGTCCAGTTGTCGGCGAATTGTAGCCATTATCTGTTGTTAATTGTTGCAGCATTAGCAGTAAGAGGTTTTCCTACTGTCACTGCATTCCTTTAAGACCCAAAAGGATATATATATATAAAAAAATAAATCTGTGATTGCATCGTTGATGCAACGCTGTCCTTTGTCTGCACTGAGGGCTTAGAACGTATACTTAAGCAATGGTTGGATGCCAGCTGCATAAACCGAGGTGAAGCTTTTGCATCTTTATTGCAGCGTGCCGTCATCTGTCTCTGTTTTTGGTGGAAGTTTGAGGTATTCCTAGTACTAAGTGCACAGAGGCTGCCACCTCCTAACTTTGGTAATTTTTATACTCCTGTTAGCTTCTGGGAAAATACTCTTTTTAGTGATAATTTGCTTTCCTTGTAGAAATTTTAAGTTGAAACTGTAGTCTTTGTATTAAATTTTCTATGTAGCACAATATGTAATCTACTTCTAGTTTGCTGTCTAATTATATAATCTGATGAAAATAAACTAAATTGCTTATTAAGAAGGAAGAAAAGCCTAGCGCATTCTTCCTGTAATCTCAGATTTATATAATTTAAGATATTTTTTTTTGTATTCATTTACATTAAAAAAGAAGGATTTATCTGGGTGTAAAGACTGTGGTCAGGAAATTGTAGAGTGTTGCATTAGTTCTGGAATTGCTATATTAAATCAGCCATTTCTGGTCTAGAGCTGTGTCTTGTTTTGTAATAGCAAGTATTCATTAGCTGCCTTAGAGGCTGTGACGATAATTCAGGAGTGACAGAGCATTGCATTATGTTTCTGAGGTTGCTTTGTAATTCTTAGAGTGGTGAAAAAATTTGGTTTTGAGTTTGTACTTCCCTTTTCATCTCTGCACCGCCCAGTTCCAGGTAGTTCTGACTTGAGCTCTTATTCTGTAGTCGCTTCCGACGACTCCTAACACTCTGTTTTGTGTGTGATACTGTCACTGATTTCCGAATCTAGGATACGAGAGGGCAGGAAAGTACAAGATTTTTAGTCCTGTGCAACAGAGGTGTTCTCAGCTGGAGATTTCTCACCTGTGAAAGCCTGACTCTGGGTGCTCCTGCAGCTGATTCTACGGAGTCACTTCATCTGGACTGAGAACCTGTGGAAAAGCCCTTGGGGTTGCAGGAAATTGCAAAATAATTCAGAATCCTCACACGTTAATTCTCTGTAGCAATGCAGATGGCATGGAGGAATGCTAGTTTGCCCTTCTCTCTTGTATGTTATGGAAACACTCTGTCCAAGAGATGTCCTCATCTAGTTGGAGATATCCCTGTTCCTTGCAGGGGGGTTGGACTAGATGACCTTTGAAGGTCCCTTCCAGCCCTAACGATTCTATGATTCCATGATTCTATGTTACGTGGTTGCTCTTTCTCAGAAAGCAGGCTTGTGTGGCTGTAGCTTGTGAAGGAGATTCAGCTTCTTCAAGACAGGTGTGATACCAGAAATGGACATCTTGGTGAAATTGAGTTTAGGAAGAAGCTCAACATTTCCTCTCCATGTGTGAAAATTCTTCGATGTCATTGGAATTGCGTTTTTAATGAACGCGAGAATCTCAGAAGTAAAACACTGAGTAGAACTGGCGTGGCTGTGTGGCAAGGCTGGAGGAACTGGTGTAGTTTTAAAAGATAAGTCGAGGAACAGGAGCCCCTAAGCATTAAAGGGAGTCGGAAGAGCCAAAGCAACAAAGCAATTCTTAAAAACAAAGGCAAAGAAAATGAAGCTAAAGATGTGACAGTGAAGGATAATGGGGAGTTCACAAAGAGTCGGTGGGTCTGTTCTATCGGAAGCTTTACAGGATCAGTTTTCTATTAGCGGGATATTGCAGACAGCTGCATAGGACCAGCTTTTCCCTGGCAGCAGAAGTGAGCCAGCACAGAAGGGACAGTGTTGGAAGATGAGATTTCTAGAATAACCTGACATTTTGAAGTAAAATGTCAACCAGTGTGGGTAATGCAGTCCTAGTGCTGGAATGGGAAGTAGAAGTGTCAGCAGAGAAGTCTGTTGAGCGCCGTCGTTTCCACAGCATGGCAATGGAGATGTTGGAATGTGTTGGCCTTGCTCGTGCTTAGCTGTTGCCTGTCGTACTGGGTAGTTCTGCACTGTGCGTGCAAATCTAACTGGGGGCTGATTAAATTTTCTGCCCGGCCTTTTGTCAGTCTTTTTTGATGATGTAGAGGGGTTCATAGTCACTGGGAGAGAAGCCCTGCTTCGGCGCTTTTGTTCTCGTAAATTTAGTGAAGTATGCCACTTTTCCAAAACTTGCCTATCGTCAAACATAATGTTCCATTACATTTACACGTTGGAATTTGTTTTGGCATATCCAATAGATAAAAAATTGTGAACGAATCTGAAAAATTGATACTCCCAGTACAATTCTCCACTTTCTCCAATGCAGCTCCAAGCATCCATCATCACCAGTCTTGGTAATTAGTTAAAGAGTGTACGCAGAGGGGGGTAGGGCAGAGGTGTGTCCTTTGTGTGTGGCACTGGCGTGTGTTATTGTGGTCAGGCACGTGGCTGGCAGTAGCACGTGTGCACTGCTGGTGTCTGACCTGTGTTTCTCGCTTCTGCAGACAGCTGCAGGTTGTTTAGGGCCACCTTAACTTGCTTCTTGAGAAAAGCTTCTGCTTCTAGATAACAAGTGACCTGTAAGTAGGTTCGTTTGCTTACTAACACACGTTCTGTTGTTGTGTCACTGTGGCTGGATGCTGCTCCTGGTGTTGCAGGTGAGGTGTTTGCTGTCAGTCAGTGGAGCGTTACCCTGTGGAGATAGTCTCAACACTGCAAAATACTCTGATGTGCAGCTTGCAGTGGGGAAATTGAAGGTTTAGGCACTTTTTGTGCTTAGTGCTCCTAGAAGTAAAGTAGTATTGAAGTCTGTACCTCTGCACGCTGAAGGTAGCCAGAAAGCACTTTCCAGTTAAATTCTATGGAATGTGAACAGAACTCTTCTAGGCCAGGCAGTAACCAAAAAAAAGTAAAAAAACCTTGTAAGTCCTGACCAAGAATTACTGACTTATTTGGTTTCACTCGCGTGTTTAATTCTTTTGATTACTATGGTACTGCTTATGGATGGAAATATTTTCAGGATTTTAGGTCAAAAAAGTACAAAACCAAAAGAATAAAGCAGAGTGAATTGTATGAAGTACTGCATGCTTTTTTCTTGACCTTTTGGATAAATATTTTCTGTGACTGTCAGTGTGACATGTTAATCCAGTAAAGCCAATGAACATGATAACACTCTTCAACATAAATTTTGATTTTGCTTTCGTTGCAGTTATTTGTGAATGAACTTAGCTGAATATGGATCCAGGTGGTGGAAGTCTTGGATTGCAAACTCAAGAATCCAAAATGCCTCACACCATGATAATGCAGGATTTTGGTAAACGTTTTAACTATTAAAAATAATGAAATCAAGACTGTTTTTCAAGTTTTTGCTATATGTTTATAAGTGATGTTGAGATGTAGTGTTGACTAATAGAACAATGCTATTTGCATGACTTTTTGGAGAAAATTCAAAATTTAGGGTGGTGTATAATATGCCTTTGTATACTTGAAATAGTCACTTGTTCCAAAATATTAAAGTAATTCTGGAAAAAAAAAAGTCAAGTCTGTGGCCCAAAGTGCTCTAGAGACAGAAAATGTTATCTGGAGTTGAGCAGTTTTGTGGTGCATGTGCTTCTGCTTGTAATCACATTGACTAGTTGTTACATCTCCAACATACAGGAGGTGTAAATAACGTCCAGTAGAGGATGTAAACAACGTTCAAGCTTTTGTGTGCTTACCTTGATTACTGTCTCCAGGTCTCCTTTGGGGTATTTCAGTAGATGTTCTCACACAAAGACATCATTTCCCACCACAAATAACTCATTACATAGACGACAATTTAAAGATTTAGTTGAATCTGCATGTTCACATGTGCTTAGAAGTCTTCTGTCAAGAGCATCAGTGCTGGAACTGTACTGATGTAACAAAACTTGTTTCTAAATTGATTTTTTTTTTTTTTTTTTTTTTGGGTAAATGAATACTGTTTCTTTTGGTGGCAGTGCTAAATAACCTCTGCAATTTTGAAGGTTTAGAGAAAGGACAGCAAGAATCTCCACTCTTCTTTGTGGGTCTCCATTTCTGCATTATGACAGGAGGTGACCTTCTCAAGTATTGGGGAGGACCATGTCTTTGTTCTGCATGAATTAATATCCCTCAGAGCATACCAAAATAGCTGCATTTGCAGTACAATGCTGAATAATTTTAAAATTGTAATTATTTTTTTTTCATTCTGATAAGAACCATTTTCTTGAGAGTTTTATTCGTTAAGATTAAAACTGCCATTTATTTGTGTGTTAAAATAATTTACGGTGCATTCTTTTTTATGTATAGAAAAATAGTCTGCAAAAATGACTGGCCGGACAAGTCTGTTAATGAAAAACAGGTTTCTGCTTCTAGCCATTCCTTGCAGCGTGGCAAGTTGTTGGAAATTGTACTATAAATGTTGCATATAACTGAGTATTTTTTTTTATCAAGGCCCATGCAGTGTAAAGGATGAGAGTCCTTTTACTGTAACAGCAATTAATGTATTTGTGCCACACTTCCAGGGTCATGCAAGAATTCTGTGCAGGTTCAAATTGCTGCTGTAGTCGAACGTTTTCTAACTGAAATTTAAGAAAAGATCGAACTGCAAACTGGCCTGTAGTTTTTAACATATCAGCATTATAATACCTAAATTTGAGGCAAACTCCACATTATGTCTTAACGAAGTGGCATGTTTTATTTTTCTTAATTTAAAGAATACAGGCTGCTTTGGATAGTCTTTATTAGGTGAAATGCAGAATGTGAATTGTTGAAAAGTAACAGATTTGTAGGTCTGTGTTTAACTTATCCGTACAATTATTCCATTCCGTAGATAAACTGATTGCTAGTGCCATGATATTAACCTTTTTCTCCTCATTCGTAATTGTTTCCTAGTGGCTGGAATGGCTGGCACTGCTCACATTGATGGAGACCATATTGTTGTATCCGTGCCCGAAGCTGTCCTAGTTTCTGATGTCGTCACTGATGATGGAATAACTCTCGATCACGGCTTAGCAGCGGAAGTTGTCCAAGGACCTGACATCATCACTGAAACTGACGTTGTAACAGAAGGTGTCATTGTTCCCGATTCTGTTTTGGAAGCTGATGTTGCTATTGAAGAAGCATTAGATACCAGTGATCATGTTTGACTTCTGATCTAATCACAGAAACCGTTAGAGTTCCCGATCAGGTTTTTGTGGCTGACCTTGTCACGGGTCCCGACGGACATTTGGAGCACGTGGTGCAAGACTCTGTGTCAGGAGCCAACTCGCCTACAATGGTTTCGGAAGAAGTTCTTGTCACGAACTCAGATTCTGAAGCAGTCATTCAAGCAGCTGGTAATGTTCCTGGCTCCACAATGACTATAAAAACAGAAGATGATGATGATGGCAAGAGTACGTCTGAAGACTACTTAATGATATCTTGTAAGTTACACAAAGGTAGATATGAACAGGAGGTTATCTGAAGTAGAAGTGGTCTGGTGGGGAGAAGTTCCTGTAGCTGAACTCTTGCTGCATTCTGTACTGGAACTCTCAAATGATAGTCTGTTGCCCAGTTAGTTCTTGGTGTCTGGGTTTGGGTTTTCTTGATGAAAAATCCATTATCGCTGATACAGCAGGAAAGAGAATGACATTCATGCTGTTGAGTGAATGAGTGTGTACGTTTGTGTTTCTGAAACTAGATATTCCTGAAAATTGAGAAAAACACATCGGAAAGTTAAACATTCTACATGTTTTGAGTATAATACTCTTTTTTTAAACACACGGGTATGTTAGCATGTTACGTAGATTCACGTGAAAATAACATGTTGGGTTTAATCAGTAGAATCCGACAAAGAAATAGGTTTTTAAGGTATCCAACTCCCAAAGTTTTCTCTTAATCGTCCACAAAATACTGTTTATTTAGCTATATTAAAAATTATAATAGGCATTTTATGATATGTTGTGCTGTTCTGGACTGAACTTGACATTGAGGGTTGTGTGCATGAATTGATTGGCCCTTGTAGCACTGCCCGTTCCGGTTTGCACACAGCATTCCACTCTGAGGGAGCTGCGTGGTCCCGTGGGGCTCGTTGGGTGAGAGCTACTGAGAGGACCTGTCGTGTTTCTGCAGTGGGTAAATCATACTCAGGACACCAGTTTCTATTGTTGCACAAATTCGATAAGATGTTTGATAGTTCATGTTAGATTTTTGACTTCTCCAACTTCTCCAGAAATGTGAGTAGGTCACAACAGATCTTACTTAGTCAGAAGCAATATGTTAAAAAAAGGCAGTGCCAAGTGTGTCAAAGTGTCATCTGTTCACAGCAAGCTGCATTTGTTAAAATTCCAAGACAGAGGACATGACTGATAAGTAATTATCATTATTTCAATATTTCATGGCATTCATGTCCGTTACGCAAAACGTATTTTTGGTGTTTATTTTTTGTTCAGTACAGGGTGGATGGCAATGATTTTTTTATCAGTCTTTCTTTACTGTAATGCCATTTATCACTAATCGATTAGTCAGAAAAGATTTTTTGGAAAAAGAACCAAAAACCCTCAGCCTAAAAGCAAATTAGACCTACAACGGAAAAATTCCTGTGTGTTTGTAAATAAAGGAACACCGTTTGTACAGTCAGTTGTTTCACTGAAAAAATTCCTCCTTTCTGACAGAGTACTTACGATGAGTTGTATTCTGTAACTGCGGTACTTCCAACTGCACCTTTGTAAGTGTAAGTAAAGTCATCTTTGGAATTCCTTCTGAGGTAGATAAGTGTGGTGGATAATGATGATCACTGCATTTGGACTGGAGCATCTGAAACTTTTCAGCAAGTTACCCAATGACCCCAGCTGTGCCTGATACAGTTATATTTTTATCAGGTGTTCTCAAGCCTTCCGATGGCTTTTGCAATGTTTTGAAGCCAGTTTGAGACCTAATTTTCAGCAAATTAATATGTATGATCACGATATGCCTGAATAGTCACAGTTGGAAGCTACATTATTAATCTATAATTTTGTTTTAAGTAATCATTTTAGATAAACTAAGGCAGGCTTTTGCCTCTGCAAAGTTTTGAGGCTGTATTACACAGGGTATGCCAGCTTGACCCAACAAACTATCTGCTAGCGATGTTTTTTCTTAGCAAAAGTTGTTCATTTGTTGTTGTTTTGTGGTTGTTTTTTTAAAAAAAGTTTTTAAATTAGCCTTGGGTTTGTTATGTTTATGAAGATAATTTGTTGTATAGAATAGTTAAATTCCCCAGTTCATCAAGCAGTTTAAACCCCTTTTTGTTTACTTATATTTTTAAATTGTTAGATGTTCAGTAAATATTGTAGAAAGTTAATTTTATGATACTTCTTTTGGGATTTGTATATAGAGCAGTTGAACTTTTTAATAATGTAAATCACATCAAAATGATAGTTTTAAAGAATCTCAAAATACTTAGTTGTCTTCTAATGAAATTCAGCATCTAAAAAGTGGGGACTTTACATAAAACGACAGATAATGCACTTAGGGAATAGCACCAGCTGTTCTGTGGAACACATTCTGGGAACTTCTGAAATAGTACATTTCAGGATGGGAAGCTGAGATGAGTGTGGAATTTTAACTTCTCTTGCTGCTTTGTTGGGAGTTGCAGTTTAACTATAGTGAGAGGTGATTTTTCACCATTTTCAGATGACCCTCCCATGTAGATATTTTATACACTATTGATAATTATAGTTTTGTGCGAATAGTATTTGGAAAATAAGTTTGTTTGGATAAGTCTGTAAACTAGCTGTGTACGATTTTGTAATTGGACATTTTCACTAGGTTATCATCACCACTCTGCTACCTCAGTGCAGATGAATTCAGCTTTTTTTAAATCAGCCTTATAAGTAGAAGACTTAAAAATCTCTTTTTGATACGTTCGCAACGTATGGCGCAGGATATGCGTGATCCCTTGTTCCAAATCTCCAGAATACCTGTTTAAGAGACTTGTTAAAAAAGAAATTAAGACAAAGTGAATGCATATGGTGTGGTCATGGACCCAGTCCATCCATACTGAGGTGGGAAGGTCATGAGCAGTGCATCCCGTTGTGCCAGGGAGGAGTTGGCACACGTGGAGCTTAAAGCGTGCCCTTTTTTGTTTTTCAGGTTTGCGATATTCAGACCCACAGCGGATTGCCAGCTCCCGATCCGTGTGCTGGCCCTGCATGCACTATGCTGGTGACCTCATACCCACCAAAGAACAACACTGGAGCTGGCCTTTAGGGGTAAGGTACTGTTCCACCACCACCTCCTTTCTAGTGTGTTACAATACAGTGTTACGTAGTTTGCTACACATTTTAAGATTAATACTCCTATATTGTAACCTATGGGATGTAAAATAAGTATGAGGAAAATATGAAAAAACTGTAAAACCATGGGACTTATCTTGCCCTCCTGTTATCCCTCTGGGCTCCTATGGTGGGTGTGATATCACCAGCATAGTGCATGCTGAGGCATCACATGAACTGGGAGCTGGCAATCCACAGTGAATCTGGACATCACACACCTGAAAACAGCGAAGTGAGGTAAGTTTAAAACTGGAAGTGCTGGGTTTTCCTTTAAACCTTGTTTATTCAGGAGGATTCGGCATATATTTATAAAGGTTCTCTGTTGTGTTTTTTCAGTTAATTTTAAGTGACGAGATAATAATATGTAGTGCTTCTGGTGGATGAGTCAGATCTGGAAGACACTTTCATATTCCATTGACATGAAGTAAGCATTCCTGTTCCTGAGAACTATCACTGGGAAAAGTCGTCAGATAATTTAGCACTGATGGGTTAGCAGTCTGTGATTGAAGTCATATTGCTTAGAATGTTTTCACAATCTGTTTTTTAAAAAAGTCCTGATGTTTTGGAACTTGACAAATATTACAGGTCCTGCTGTGCTGATTGTTTTCCCCTTCTCTAAATGTGTTTAAAAAATAGATTGAAATCTTACAATTTACTTCAAATAAGACAGCAATTTAAGCAATGGCATTGCCAATTCAGTGTCGTCTGTTGTTGAGGTATTTGAAACAAAAGGCAACATCTTACAGATGATGGTCTATATCAGTATCATTTCCTCAGTCCAGTTTATATTTTTCAAATTTTGTTATATTACACTTTCACTTTTCTAAAAAAGGGGTTCCAAAGGCCCTGGATACACAGGCTTCCTGATACGTTTCCATTACTTCAGCTTAAATTGTAGAGACTGAAGATCTTTGAAAAGACACAGGATGATTGATGGTGTGGGAGTAACCACTAATTCTAAAAATAATGTAAGTTTGCCCCTCAAAGACAGGGCTCCCTATTCTTTGAAGGATTTTGAGATCTGAGGGCTTTATTTGAAATGAGAAACCACAGCATGTGAGCTTACATGCTAGATTGATGTATTTTACTTTTGGCTGAAAATATTTATTCTTATAAAAATTATAAAACTGAAAAATTCCTCTTTTTTTTTTTTCTTTATGTAATCTTTGTTGTATTGCAGTCGATGTCCTGGTAAGGCAACTACCTAAAATTGTGTCCTTTTTTTCTTATGTTACTTCACCAGATACATAGTGGTGTACAGTCATTGTCACTCAATATAAGTTAAATAGTTGGAAATTTTTGCCATAAAGAAAACTTCTTATTGCATATAAATGATTACTCCACTGTTCAGTAAGAAGTTGCTGCTGTTAAATAACCTTCCAGTACAGAAATATTTATTTTCTGTGTTAAACTGATAATGCATTGTTTGTAAACTTTACGAGTTTAGAAAAAGTTGGTGTTGTTTGAGTTGCAGATTTGAAAATTGCTTTGCTACCACCTACCAATTCTAAAATTACAGTAACAGCTTACAATTAGTGATTTCTTCCACCCAGCCTTTAAGTATTCTTTCTGTGTTTGCAGCATGTCTAGTCATACAGATGGATAATCACTCCTTCCTTGTACTATTAGTTACCTCCAGACCTTCAAAGACTCATACGTGTATTGGAAATGGTCATTGTACTAAAATTCAACGTGTTTGATTTTGAAGAATATGGATAGGAAACTTTTATAAATGTTAGAAGCCATGCAGAAAAGAAAATAATCTTTAATGACTTCAAACATACTAAATGTATGGAAATACTTTTTCCAAAATAAGTATCTTTTAGCATCTTCCCTTTTCCTGTTAGTAGAGGCTGCATAATCCTCTCTTCTGCTATCAAAATACATAATTTTCAGAGGTTCTAAAATGATGTTGAATACTTACTGGTACTTACCTACATGACATCCAGTTCTGTGCTCAGTAACTTCTGTAATCTTCTGATGCAGTCCAAGATTTGTGAAACAGAAATAAGGTTCCTCGATGTGGGGCTGAAAAACTGTGTTAGTTGGATAGGTGTTTCCACAGAATCCTGTCCGTGGGTGGGAAGAGCTTAGTTTGGGATGGCTGTGGTGGATTCCCACCCTGCTGCAGGAAAGGCATCTGCTCCCTTTCTGTCAGGTTCTGAACCACCTGGTGTGACTGCCTGGTGTGTTGAGAAAGCTCAAGGTAACTCCAGTTCACTTATGTGCCCCAGGCACAGCTCTCCACTGGGGGCAGGAGACTTGGAGGGGGATTGGGAACCACGGCACCATGCCGAGGTGACCCAGCCTTCCCGCAGCATCTGCAGGGAGTAGGTGCCGTTCTTAGTCATGAAACGCTCCTGTTGCTTTAGTAGTAATTTTAATTATTTTTTTTTTTACCTTGTATGCACGTATTTTAAAGTTGTGTATGCAAAAAATTGCTGTTTCCCCAGAATGAATTTAATTCATATTCTGTTTACATTTTGTGGGATTCCTCTGTGTTTAGAGGACGTCAGTGGGTGGGGAGCATTGCCCAGCTTTGTGGTGGCCATCTGCACAGGAGCTAATTTTGTCCACTGAGAGAAGCATGTTAGCAGTACCCGTCAGAAGGATGCTTAGTTCAGTGGCAGTTTGGGGTACAGATATGGATTTCCGTGTGAATACCCTTTTTTACCAAAATAGTGTTATTAAAAGTGTGTAATTTTTGGTGTATAAATAAGATGAGCATTTTGAATATATAGACCAAATACTCAAAGTGACTAAGTTGCGTGCGTAAAGAATGAGAAGTCCGCTTCACGCAGCAGTATTTGGATTTATTTTCACTACATCATTCAATCAGCTGTATGTTATACAATAATCTTCATTTTCACTTGAAAACATATCAATTTAGGGGGAAGAAGTATTCAAATTTTTGATACGCACTTCTTTCACTGGGAATATACTCAGAGTCATCACTCTTCATAAGAGTTTCAGCTACTAAATTTTAGTCACCAGTGTCGTAGAGTAGGGAAACTTTTTGGGACTCTCGGACTGTAGCAGGCAATTCTGGGTTAATTTTTAATGTGGTTTCGATAGATGTTTAATTTTACTTACCGATACGTTTTAGCTTTCTAAGTGAATAGCTTCAGGCATGACCAGTTACCACGCACTCTTTGATGAGAAGCTCCATCTTGTGTTCTTCATTCTGTAATTCCTGCTGTGTTTCTTGAGTTGCAATAAAATGAGTACTGAACTTCTGGAATCTCTTAAGTATCTTGAGAGTAACTGTTTTGTAAAGGCTGTTTATGAATACAGACCTTTACTATGCATGGGGACAGTAATGGAGAAAATCATGCTACTGATTGCTTTGACTTTTAAAAAATGTGCTTGAACCTCATTATTATTCTCTTATCCTTACAGTGGATGATGTTGGAGAAAAATTGGACCACATAGGAAGCACTCCCTTGAAAATTAGTACTGAGGTGACAAATGATGAAGTTGCTAAAGATGACGGCTTTGGTTCAGAAGTTATCAAAGTGTACATATTCAAAGCTGAAGCTGAAGATGATGTCGAAATAGGTACCTTTGAAATTCTGTGCGTTCTTCCAGTAGTTTGAAGTATTTCAGGGTCTTTTTGTTTGTTCTTAATTTCATGTAATCCACAGACTGGAATGTTTTGTAGAGTGTGACGTTGGTAGAGGCTGCCCGTATGTGGTAAATACTGGATGTGTATTGATCTCAAGCTCTTTTTTGATCAGCAGTATTTATTTTCAGGCAACTGTCCTGGTTTTGACTGGGACAGAGTTGGTTTCTCTTTTTAGCAGCTAGAAGAGCTCTGTGTTTTGGTTTTAGTCTGGGATTTGCTATGGGAAGAATGTGGACAGCGCACTGATGTTTATAGTTGGCACGGAGAGCTCAAGGACCTTTCAGCTTGCCCTGTTTTGCCAGTGTGCAGGAGCACAACAGGATGGGGGGGCATGGCAGGGACAGAGGGCCCACAACTCGCCTTGTGATTCGAACGTGGATTCAGGATTGAGGGTTAAATTGGCCAATGAAGCACTCTGTATCGTGCAAGTCGTGCCCAGTATATAGGTGACGGCTGCCCGGAAAGGAGGGCTTTTGCTCTTCTGGGAACGCTCTTCTGAGGGCTCTCAGACTCTCCAAGCGATCTCTCTCTCTCTCTCCGGCTGCCTTTTTGGGCCCCTTGCTCATCCAGGATTGCAGGGTCGGGATTTATCTGTTTCAGGATCGTTAGCCAGGACGGGACAGGCGTTGGTCACTGGGTGGTGAGCAATTACACTGCGCATCACGTGTTTGTGTATATTATTATCATTATACATATATCTATTCATATGCTATTACTGTTATTATAGCGTTATTAATTTTATATTATTGCTGTTACTAAATTGTTCTTATCTCAACCCGCAAGCCTCCTTCCCTTTTCTGCTTTAATTCTCTTCCCCAGTCCCTGGGCGTGGGGGAGAGTGAGCAAGCGGCTGCGTGGTGTTTAGTTGCCAACTGGGCTAAACCATGACAGCAGCCAAAGCCCAAATGTAGAAGAGATTGGGTGTCTGCAGCTGTTTTTCAGCTGTTGCTTTTCTCTGACATTGCAGGACTGTGTATCAGCACAGAAAAGCCTCCAGAGTGGATTCCTGTCGTTGAACAGTCTTTGGTGGTGTTAACACAGAGAGAGGGGAAGATTGCTGGGGCTGTAGGCATTCAGTCATTTCCAGACCTAACCAAGAAACTCAGAATTGCTCCGCAGTTCTCTTTTGCACAGGATAGATCCAGCACTTCCAGATGCTTTGCAAGTGGTCATACAGCTAACCCACGTTCTGTTCTTCATAATTTGTAAAAGCAGAGTCGCCCTTACGTTTTGAACAGACAGTATCTGATTCAGCTGAAGGTTACTGAGTATTTCTGTTAAGGCCCTGGGATTTTCAGTATTTGATCCTTAATTCCTTTTGAATATGAGAAAGAGGTTGTCAAGGCCAAGTGCTTGATAAGACTATGGGGAAAGGATCTGGAGGAGCGGCATGTTAACGTCTCTTATCTACTGTGACATCTGTTTCGTCTGCCGGGTTGTACGTGAATTGCCAGGCCCTGTTCTTGAGATGTGGTTTCTTCCTCTGGGGATAGGTTGTCAGGCTTGAGGGACACAGACTGCTAACGCAGCAGCAGGAAGAATCAGAATCTCTTATGGCTGAACACTGATTTACAGCAGGGATGTTCTCGTGAGCTGCTCTCAGTGCTTCTGATAACAGCCATGAGGTAGTCCTGGCAAATTACCCTGTTGGTTACTGGTGAGTGCTTCCCCATGGAAAGAGCCGATTGTGTTGATAATGGACATTTGCTGCTCAGCATTAAGGAATACAGAAACAGATAACAGGCTTCACAAAGCATATCCAAGGTTCAAGTTTACCCATTAGCAGTAATCTCTTGATCTTTCTGTACATGGCGTGGGTGGAGGGCTGTGCTCACGTGTCATGCATGTACGTGGCAGTCTGGTTACTTGCATAAACGTCCTGGCAAAGCCACTTTTGACAAAAGTGATCAAAATGGGCTTGGGTGGCAAGGACATTTGGCGAAGTCTCCCATTTACCAAACACAGGGAGTGATGGATCAGTGTATTTGATTTGGACTCGACCAGCTAGCTGAGCGCTTTCCATCAGGACCATTCGTAGTAGTGAACAAGGACTCTTGGTGTACCAGGTGTTGGTTTGTTCTGCCGTAGTCTGCAGCTTCTCTACTCGCTGCTCAGTCCCTGAGATGCATGGAAGACTAAGCATCAATATTTATCTGCCACCTGTCTCTGACTCAAGCATCAAGATCAAGTCCAGACTGGAACTTGTTCTTTCGCCTCTGTTCAAGTCAGTCAGTGGGCCAAAGCTTCCTAGTCACCCAGAGCAGGCCCGTGTGGGCAGTTGTTCTCGTTTCCTTCTTTCCAGCTGTTACTCTTCAGGTTGTGTTGTCTCCATGGATTTGGTGCAGCACCTTACCTGCCTGCTAGCCTGTCTCTCTAGATGTTCTTGTTGAAATAATGGGCAATAGCAGTTGCTGTATCGTGGTTTGAGAGGTGTGACCACAGTATAAGTTACTGCTCAATCCTGTGTAATGAGTCTGGGACATACACATTAGAATCTTTGTAGGAAAAATTACTTAAGAATCAGTTTTTGTAAGGTGAGTAAATAAGATTTTGGGAGAGGAAGAGGGGTAACAATTAGCTGTTTGCATCTCAAGACAGTATGTAAAGGCTGTGTTCTGGGCAAGGTTAGAATTAGAGTCATTTTTTGGTGGTCATGGGCAGGTGTATGTGTCCAGTCACACCTGAGTTCACTGCTAGCATGCATAAAAGGCTTGATCCTTCTTGGGTAGTGGTTGTTCAGTCTTGAATTTTCAGGAGACACTGAGATAACTTTTTTATTATCTGCCCGCAAGTATCAAACTTGCATGATTTTATGGCAGAGATGGATATCAAAATGTTTGGTTGGAGTTTTACGAAATAGCTTTGTTGTAAATAAGAAAAAAATAGTTAAATCTGCAATTTATCTTAACAGTGACTTTTTTTACATTTACTTAATGTGTTTAACATCTTTTTCTTAAAGGTGGGACAGAAATTGTTACAGAGAGCGACTTTCACAATGGACATTCTGTAGCTGGAGTAATTGAACAAGGAGGTGTTGGTAGAATGCAGCGAGAAAAAATGGTTTACATGGCTGTTAAGGACTCTTCTCAGGAAGATGAAGATATTAGTAAGCATAATAAGAAACATTTTTGTTTCTCATGCTGTTTTGTACAACAATATAAACATCATTCTCAAGGACTTTTTTAATTTTTCTGAAGGATTCTTCTGCCTGAAGTAGTAGAAAACTAAGCTCATCTTCCCTAGAAATAAAGAGCAGGCTATAATTATTTTAAAGTGATGTGGATAAATGCACTTTGTGCATACTGTATGCAATCATTTCATTATTTATATTAAATTTAACATGTCCATGGATGAAGTTAATGAGGTTAGTCAAATTTCTCATTTTTCTGTTTTCCTACTGTGAATTCCCTTGTTTAAACAGCTTTCTGGCAAAGTGGCAAATAAATGTCATCAATTACAAGTTCATAAGTTTGTATATTTGAATTTGTGTTGGTATTTATTTTGGATTTATATTTATTGATACATGTTTTCTCTCTTTAAGGAATGTCTGAATAAACAGTGATCCCCTAAGGGAAGGGGTGGTTCTAAATGCCAAAGGAAGAAAAGTAATTTATAATGGGTATCAAATCAGAGTGAGAGCAAGTTAAATGACGGAAAATTTAGGATGCGTGGAAGAAAATTAAAGATTTATTCTTCTCCTTTAATCCAGGCTGTGCTGAAATAGCAGATGAAGTTTATATGGAAGTTATTGTAGGTGAAGAAGAAGCTACATCACTTCCAGACACACAGCTTGAAGACTCTGGCGTGAATAAAACTTTTGTCCCTGTTGCTTGGGCTGCTGCTTACGGTAGGAATCCGTATGCTTATGTTCCACTTCCGTTATTTGATCTCCAATCTACCTTCCAGAATGTCAATGCAAATAGGATAATCTCTCACCTTGTCCTAGGGGTTTGGAAACAACTCCTTGTGATCTTTTATACTGTTCTTGATTCCATCTCAGATATACAGAATGTGTGGATGGTCATTTAAGTTGGCTGTTGAAGATTTTACAAAAACAAGAATAGCCTTGAGTATTTCACATTAGCTAGGAGGAAGGGGAAATAAGCTTTAATTTTAAAAGGGAGTAGTAGGAATAAATGTATGAATGTGTTCCTAATAATTTCAGTTTATGTACCTGTTTTAAGCCTGTTAGTCCTTCAGATTAGAAACAAAAAAACCTCCAGGTCATTTGTTCTCTGCAGCCATGCTTCAAATAGTAGAAGTGTTTTATCAGGATATATGATGAATTCCGAGTATTCTGGTATTTCATGTTTTTTATTTTCTCAGATTTTGGCATGTTAAATGTATATCAAGAGGGTATCAGGTCATCCATAGTTTATGTTATAATCAGTCAGTTAAAATTCATTTATGTAATCCATCTGAGCATAGTAGCTGGGCTGATCAAGTGGTTTAGAACCACAGAGGCTTGGCACATAGCAGTAAACACTTTGAATCCAAAATGAGGAATATTCTCTTTTGAGATACTACTTCTGCATCTCCCAAACTTCATAGTGCCTCATGTAGATGCGTGCTGAGTGGCTGATAAGGTGCAAGTCTTCTTATCTGCCTAGTTCTACTCCAGAAAGATAAAGCACTTCCATCTCAGGAACATAAAGTGGCTTTCAGATAACCTGGTTTCTGGATTGGTGAGGTTAAAAGTTTGCAGAAACAAGCATATTAGGAGGAGCAGGAAAGACAGTCAGCATGGTAAGCATGCAAACACAGCTGCAGTGGATATTAACTGTTAAGAAAGATGTGATATTATTTCCTGGGGCTCCTAATTACAAAATACTGAACTGGTTGTGAACTGCACGTCCCAGTTTGGAGAGAGCTAAGCTGTTACTTATTAGCTAAGTTAGTTTTCTCATTATCAGGCTTTGAAAGCCATTGTCTTCAAAAAGAATTTTAATTTGTAATGACTAAAGTACCATTTTCTGCAGGAGATGAAAGAAGACTACCCAGAAGATACGAAGATGGTCAAGCGGCAGGTAAGAACACGTAACTCTGCTTGGTTCAACATTAAAGCTAACTTGCTGTCTTTGAAAATATATACACTTATGTGCCAGTTCTGCTAATTAGTGAATGCAAAAAAATTATCTGTGAAGTGTATATTGAAGGACTCCGCAGTTTTTCACTACTATGTTGCAATGAAAACAGTTCTAGATGTGTTTTAGGCCTTCAGAGCGGGTGGGGAAGTTGGGAGGATCTGCCAGACTTTTTAATAATAAAGCCTGTAGTCAGAAAAGAGATAATGCAGTTGTTAAGAAGTAAAATGAAGTTAAATAAAAGGAAACAGCCATCATAACTCATAGGAAATGAATGTCTTGAAGTATGAGAAATCAAGGAATAGATTTGAAAATTAATTATGTTTGAAAAATTTGCTGGCAGAAGTCAAGAATACAAGATAGATAGTGCTTTATACTGGCACTCTTCTTTTTTTATATGTGCTCGTTGTAGAGGAACAGGCAGTAGTTTTTTAGAAAGAGTAGATATGCTGCTGTGAAATTCCAGTCATCAGTCCCAAAGGAAAAAGTTGTTTAAGGTTTTTTATGGTGTCTAATTTTTGTTTCTAGGAAATAACTTGGATACACGATTAGAAAACAAAAACGGTAATGCAACACAATACCTGCAGATATGTGATAGCATTAGCACTAATAGAGTGCTAAAACAAAAAACCAAGAAAAGGAGGAGAGGAGAGGCCAGGCAATGGCAAACAGGTAAACACTGTATGGTTATGCATATTGTCATGGAGTGGCACTTACTCCTGTACTATTCCTTTTTTTTTTTTTTTTTTTAAAAGCTGGTGCAGAATTAAAAAATACAAATGATAATTTGCGTATTTCCTGTGTCCTTCCCCCCTCCAATTCTGTGCACAGAAAATGTAATAATTTTTGCTATTGGCAGTCAGTGCGCTCAGGGCTGATGCAATTCGTTTGAATTTTGCAAGCTGATAAAAAGTAACGGCGGATATATTCACTGCACGTGCAGTATTACTGATCTTTCTGAGCAGTTTCTAAACCAAAGCTATGTAAACTATAGGTGCTGTGGATTGGTTGTTTTTAAACTGCTGAACCGTTCTGTCTGCTGCAAGTGTAAGTGCATGAATCTGAACAGCAGTTGGCTGATTTAAAACTTCTTAATCGGTAAATTTGTTTCCTTCATAACTTGTTTTTGTTTGTTTAAAAACAGCTGTTATAATAGGTCCTGATGGACAGCCCTTAACAGTTTACCCTTGTCATATTTGTGGGAAAAAATTTAAATCCAGAGGATTCTTGAAAAGGCATATGAAGAACCATCCAGATCATATGATTAAGAAGAAATACCAGTGTACAGACTGTGACTTTACAACTAACAAAAAAGTAAGTTTCCACAATCATCTGGAAAGCCATAAACTTATCAATAAAGTTGATAAAACCCACGAGTTTACAGAATACACGAGAAGATACAGAGAAGCAAGCCCGTTGAGTTCTAATAAACTAATCCTGCGGGACAAGGAGCCTAAGCTGCACAAGTGCAAATATTGTGACTACGAAACTGCAGAGCAGGGACTACTCAACAGACACCTGCTGGCAGTTCACAGTAAGAACTTCCCTCACGTGTGCGTGGAGTGCGGGAAAGGGTTCCGTCACCCGTCGGAGCTGAAGAAGCATATGAGGACCCACACGGGGGAGAAGCCATACCAGTGTCAGCACTGTGTCTTCAGGTGTGCTGATCAGTCCAATCTGAAAACTCACATCAAAACCAAACACGGGACCGATCTGCCCTTTAAGTGTGAGCACTGTCCCCAGGCGTTTGCGGATGAGAAGGAGCTGCAGCAGCACACAGAGTTGTTTCAAGGGCATAAGACTCACCAGTGCCCTCACTGTGACCATAAGAGCACCAATTCCAGTGACCTGAAGCGACACATTATCTCGGTTCACACGAAGGATTTTCCCCACAAGTGCGAGGTATGTGAAAAAGGCTTCCATCGTCCCTCCGAGCTCAAAAAGCATAGTGAAACCCATAAAGGTAAAAAGATCCATCAGTGTAGACACTGTGACTTCAAAACATCAGATCCTTTTGTACTTAGTGGGCATATCCTCTCAGTTCACACCAAGGACCTGCCTTTTAAATGCAAAAGATGTAAAAGAGGATTTAGGCAGCAGAATGAACTTAAGAAGCACATGAAGACCCACAGTGGAAGAAAAGTTTATCAGTGCCAGTATTGTGAATATAGCACTACGGATGCGTCAGGCTTTAAGCGACATGTAATATCAATACACACGAAAGACTACCCACATAGGTGTGAGTATTGCAAAAAGGGATTCCGTAGACCATCCGAAAAAAATCAGCATATAATGCGGCACCACAAAGAGGCCATAATGTAATATATGGTCTCAAGAAGGAAGCAATTTAGAAACTGTGATATGCTAATTGGGGAAAAAAAAAAAAATCTCATGAACTGTTTCTCCTGGTTTCAAAGCTTGATATTAAATCATAACTTTACATTCTTTGTATTAAAAGTCTTAAAAGTATGAGGGTTGACAGGGGATCTCATAGCCCTAGGATTGTTGCTTATCAGAACCTAAAGAGCACTATGGAATGCAGAAGGATGGATGAATGTCTTAAATTTGCAGAAAGATGGATGAATGTCGTCAGATTAATAGTATGACACATTGTTAAGCTAAAGAAGACAAAACGAGGATGATTGTGTTATCCATTTTGTCCGTAACAGCACTTGTCTCCAGTATGAATACAGGTCAGCTGTATGGTGGGGTTATTTACAAATTGTTTGCAAAGGCAACTGAGTCTAACTTCTTGTGCAGTTTTGAAAGGAGAGTATTATTAGTCAGTCGCTTGATCATAATATTTTGAAATCGTGCCTGGAAATTAAATTCCAGAACTGTTCAAGTTTGGGGGGTTGTCCCTTTTTTTTTTTTTTTTTTTTAAAAAAAAAAAAACACCATTTCATTGGGAAACGTTCTCGTTTCCTTTATTAGTTTAGGTCCAAGGAGTAATTTTTTAATGGTTTTCAAAGCTGCTAACCTATTTTATTGCAGGACGTGATGTCTAAAATATAGCATTATGTTATGATCTCAAAGACGGTGTTCTGGTGCTAAGGGTTAAAGATGTGTATGTATATAATTTCCCTTTTTTATCTGAAACTACAGTTGAATGTTGTTCAGTATGGCACATAACAAAATTAACTTTGAATTTGACTTTTTTTTTTTTCCTAAGGGTGAAATGGATGCAGCTCATAGTGTTGTGACTCAACACTCTTTTTTTTTCTCACTACTTTAAAATCTTCTCTAAAAAGAGTATTAAAAACAAAGTTGAAAAATGTAGGATTTTTTTAATTAAAATTCAGAGTACTTAGATGTTCTTTGGGGCAGTATTCTTAACAGGTATGACTCTTACTGTCCTACCTCCTAATATGAAATTTTCAATATAGACATAAAATTGCACCTTTTACTCAATTCTTTAAAAAAAATCTATACCATGCTATAAACATGCATTTTCAATCTGTAAGAAAGTATATATGCAGTATTTAACCAGAAAAACATGCTGCCACTAGAGTTTGGAGGTGGATCTTCAGTTTACAGTGTATACATTGAAAATATGCATCCCTTTAAACAATGCTTTGTGTTAGCATGCTGCAAATCAAATGGCGCTTAATATACGAGCTGGTCTAGGGCTATTTAATGAAAAACCTGTTCATAAATGTTATGCATATAATGTGTATTTTTTACTTTTTTAGTTGCTTCATGTTTGCACACAGCTGTTCACATGATAAATTGTAACTCCATGCTATATTGTGGCTTTGTGTTTCAGATAATGTTCATATTTTGTTTTTGCACCAGATGAGAATCAGTTCCTTGAGAATAAATTTTTTTTATATTTCTAAACTTCAGAAAGTTAAATTTGGGAAATCTCTTAGAAAAATACGTGTTTTATGTGGCTGTAAAAAATGATGTACACGCTGTAAAATAAGATTGTCACTGTTATGTGGGATTATTATTTCTAAATGTGTTACTCATCGTAACGGGCATACAATAAAACGCATCTCTTGCACTCCAAATTTTTTGGAGTTTGCTTTTCATTTATGGTGTTTAGGAAAGTCTTATTCAGTGTAAATTTGCCTAGTGTTTCTAATGACACTAATTAATACGTAATAACGTTTCAAGTTACAAACAGGTTACTTGAGGTTTATTTATCAGACCGTTGAGGGAAGAGTATTGGGGGTTTATTTGACTTTTGACTCTTTAAAGTTACAGGTAATGTGTTTATTTCTAAAATAATTGTCAAATGTGATACTGACACTCCTTTGAAATTTTTTCCTTTAAGTAAAGAGAACATAAAACTTCTCATATATTTTGGGAAAAGCCAGGTAGGTGTTTTCTTTTTATCTGTGTAATAAGAACGGCTTGCAAAATGAAATACTAAAAATACTGCTTTCTTAATTTCCCTCTCTTTTAGAATACTTGAATTATGACATCAGTAATAGAGTAAAAACTTTCAGAAGAGAGTGCGATACTAAGTGAACTCTTCATCAAGGATTTCCGACGGGCTTTTAGCCACTCAACTCGTAGGTTTTGTGCTAAAAACCAGAAACGATGCAGACATGAACCAATTCATCCGTTTTTTGTTCATGCTACTTTTTTTTTGTATGCCCAGCAATCAGAGGAGGCCGTAGCATTCAAAAAATCTTAGAAAATACTTGTGTATTGTTGACCATTTTAATGCTTTATTCCTGAATGTTACACTGAATATACAGACTGAAGGAGTTTCTTCGTAGCAGACTGAAGATGATCGTTCTGACCCTGTGACAAAGCACACGTCTGTGCTGCCTCATTTTCCCCCTTACAGATGGACGGAAGGATCAGGTATGTGAGTATTTTCAAACATTTTCTGCAGCCAACTTTGTAGAAAGACTTAATCCCACATTGCCCAAGAGTCCGTCACCGTGAACCATGTACCGTGGGGTACAGAGCAGGACGTGGGGGCTAGGAATGGCAGAAATTAACCTTCTGGAGAGGGAGCATTTTGGACAGCAGTATGAAGTCTGGACATAATGCTTTTAAGCATGGCATTGAGATCATGTTTTGATACCTTTTATTACTCATACTTGGTATTTACTGGTGAACTCTATTACATTTACGTTTTACAATGTACGTTTGAGGATAACAGTAGTGTTTTTTCCAAGGAGTACAGTGAAAGGCTTTGACCTTTACATAACTGACAGTTTAAAATTACATCCGTGGGTTAATTCTTTGTGGTGGACAGTTGTTCAGCAGGAGCTGATTGTCATTTAGTTCCGAGTTGGTGAGTGGTATCTGCTGTTCTAAGAGTGTGGAACACAGTGAGGCATCACTTTCATTACCTAGATTTTCCATTGCATCTAGTTTTTTCCTGCATCCCGTGAAGGGCACTAAAGTTCTTTTAACGTATTTAATGATAGCAGGAAGTATACGATGGATGCTGGGTAAAAGTTTAATTCATTTACAGCTTCGTCATTATATTATAGAATGTTGAATTTGGGAACTTCGTATTACTGAAGTTGAAATTCACGTTGAGGTTTAACAGTCTGTAAGTCCACCTAATGAGATTTCTTTTTAATTAGGGAAAAAAATGTCACACCTTTTGGAACATGTTTTTCAAGACATGAGGGAGGAAGTAGTGGTTGGAAAAGCTACAAATGCAGTTGGTTGTTATCAACTAAGGTACAAATATGGGAGAATATGTAGGACTTGAAGCAGGTGCAGACTAGCACAGCCCTCATAGTGTGAGCCCTGCTTTTTGTGGTGGCTGGGGGGAGAAACTGAGTTGTAAAACTTAAACTTGGCAGGATGGTTACAGGTTACAGCCTTGTCCAGTATGAGGTCTCAAGGTGAGTTACCACTTTTCTTTGGTGACTTCCTGCATTAGTGTTTTGAAAGTTTCTTTCTTTATATTAATTGTTTTTCTCTTCTTCTCTCAGCAGTGTATGGACAATGAAACCCAGCTAAGGACTGTGGAAACAAGGTCTGTCAGAGAGCCTTGAGACTTAACCCACACGGTGGTAAGGTTCATGGGCTACTGCCCCTATGTTGTTAAATTTCACACAAATTTATGTTTAAAAACATAAGTTTGTCAGACTTCTTGCTTGGGCAGTGGTCTTTCAGTTCAGTAGCTTGTGATACCCCTGGGATAGTGTGTGCTTCTACTCGGCCCTTTGCCGGTTCCGTCCAGTGCTGCTCAGATGTTTGTGACTGAGACTGGACTTAACATGTCCTTCTGTAGCTGAAATTCCCACCAGTGCTTCTGCTCCTTCTTCCAGAATTGTTGACTTTGTTTTTAGCTGCGATGTCGAAGCTTCTTGTAACTAGCTGGATGTTAGTTGTGCTGTGATGTGTGGAAAGAGGAAGGAATCAACAAGAAAGGGCCTGGGCAATGTGGGGCTGTGGAAGAAAGGACGTACAAGTTGGGGTTAGGGAAGGGAAAATAAAGGAATGTGCCTGGTAGACAAAGAGAAACCTGAGAGGAAGTGGTATGATAACAGTGCTCTTATTTTGTATGTGTTGTTGGAGTAATTTAGGATCTTTTTATGTATATCTTAAGTAGATGTATATATCTAGATACAGATATATATAGACTCAGGTAGAACCTCCCCCCCCAACTGTGCATCCCCGGTAATTGACATTCGGTATTAAAGCAAGCGGTTGGTTGGTACACTTGAAATAAGATTTTAATAGGAAGTGGCATTTTAAATCTTCCGAAATGTAAGAATAAAATTTCACCTGAATCCTCAGCCGTGTGAGGCACAGCTCCCAGATTCTTTTCAATGCACTTTCCCAGTAATTATTTAAGAGGATTTGTGATGCTGTTTTATTGTTAACCATGGGGGTGTCATGATTTCAAAAATGCACCATGTCACATCGCAGTAAAATTCTTGTGTCTCAGTACTTCCACAGATCCCTGCTCTGTGTAGTCTGCGCTCCTGAGCTGGCAGCAAACCGCCTTCTGTTGCCCAAACCGGTGAAGCCTTTAGGATGGGATGAAGTGCTCTCCAGGCAGGTCCTGCTTGTTTGTTTTCAAAGCTGATGAGTTCCTATGTGGCGGTAGGAAGCAAGTGAAGGAGAGACACTACCACCACCTGTAAGCCTCCTGAGTCTTTTGACTTCAGTGTTGAACGATAGAAGTTGGTGGTATCAGATTTTATTACTTGTCCTGAAAACTCTGAACGCTGTCTCCCATGGTTGTTGTGAAGTGGCATGATCTCTGCAGTTTTAAAGGCACTCTTCAGTAGACATGATCTTTTTTCATGCACACCTGCTTTGCTCAGCGCAGTTTACGTACGTCTTGTCTTCTGCTGCGTTTTCAGTAAGGGCTTTGAAGCTGTTGTGTTGAGCACAGCCTCTGCTTGCCACATCGTTCCAAGTCTGTCCCCACAGCGACACTAACAGGGTGGATCACCTTTCCCAATGTTTGTGGTAGGCTGCCACTCCACAGTACCGGAGTAGGGAACGGTGCCGTGTGCCGTAAAGCTGTTGGCTACCTGGGAAGACAGCGCTGAGCTGTTCTCGGCCGTGTTTGCGTTTCTCCCCTGCCTGCCCCTGGGTGCTGTGCCTGATGTACTGTGAGATCTTGGTTGCTTGAGCAAGCAGCGAGTTGCACAAACACAGGGAAGGGTGACTCTGGCATGTCAGATCTGTTCGTTGCATTTTTTTATTTGAATGACAGGCTAAAAACTCCCGAAAAGCCGGGAGCAATTAAAAGTGATTCATGTCTTGATCATCATCTGTAATTTTTTTTTTTTTTTTTAGGTTTCAAATGACCACAATTAAAGGTAATGAGAGAGAGAAAATAAGCAAGAACACCAGCAGAGTACTCTCAAGGTACAGGTAAGGAAGTTACCTTCATGTAGCATTCAAAGTCTGTGTCAGCTGGTCAGACAATGCTACTGGTGTCAGTAACTTTTGAACCAGGGCTCTGTTTGCCTTTTGTTTTACAGCTGAGCCAGGAAAAGTGTTCCACATTGCATACCGAGTTGTTTGGAAAGTCAATGATAGAAACCAGAAGACAGTTTTCTTCTACTCTTCAGTGTAAGAACAAGAAACTGCACGCTATCAAATCTGTTCAGGCGGTGAGCGTTTATTTAATAATACTGTTGGTAATGACAGTCTTAATAGGGCAGTGAGTATATTGTTGTAAATACGTGAAGTAAACACCGTCTTTGATTTTTTCTAATTTGTCCCTGAAAAAATGTAGCAGTCAGTGAAAAATTGTCTCATGTATACTGTTTGTAATTAGGGTGGTAAGTAGCATTTACAGCGATGGGTAAATGAGCAAAATGTGTTTCTGTAAACTCCAGCAGAAATAGTTCAGTAAATCCGTTTTGGTTTGACAGAAAAGAGGCAATAGCTGAGACTACAGCAGATAACAGGTACTTTTGTAATGCAAAATACTGTGTTTGCTTTTAAAATCCATCTGGTTTGAAAACAAAACCAGCCCCAAATGGCCATTGTGCTTCATCTACTGCTTTAACTGAGGTTTTTGACAAGTATCTATTGCTACGTGTTATCTGTGAGTAAAATGTGGTGTGTTAGGCCAGTAGCATTTGGTAAATGTAATAAATTTAGTAGTAAATGTGGTGTTAGGCACTGTAGCATTTACAGTGTACGAAGGGTTAAAATACTCTACCAAGCCTTACAGAAGCTGATCCGTGCTCCACAACACAGTGATGACATCTGGCTGTCCTAATTAGCCAGCCGGGCTTTTTTACATCGTATATGGGTTACCCATCAATTCGGGTATGGGGACCGATCCCGGTGTTTCAGATCTGTCACAATGCCAGCCCTGGCTGCGGACCAGCTCATTTGCCTAATCATGGCCTTTGCCCTGCAGTTACACCACCACACCCAACAGCCCACCCATGTGCTTCTGCCCTTGAAGGGTGTGGGCTGTTACGTGGGCTTAAGTCATAACCCAGTTGAAGAAGCACCAGTTAGTGCTGGGGATGGCGTGGTTAGTAATAGACTATTACTGGTGAAATGCGTGCACAGCATGGCTGTTGGTAATTCACATTTCTGCTGTTCACAGCTGCTTCTGGGCCGTCTGTGTAACACTTCCAGTGAGTCCAGCCCGCCTGAGATCACGGCAGAGGCCATGGTAAGTCAGCAAATTCCTCTGTGGCTCCTCCAGTGGGGATGACTGCACAGGAACAGTGTGATGGCATTGGACAAATGCGCTGTGCTTCCTCTTAGCTTTTATTGGTTAGGGCACCACAGGTGAAAATCATTAGATGACAGCAGAACTAGAATAATTTATTGGGCTAGAATGCACTTGGACACTATTCTGTGATATTGGTATGTTAACTCTGCGTGGATCTGTACCTTACATCTGACTGCTGTACAGAAATGGGGTTATTTTAGAATCTAATAAATGGATTTCAGTGGGGCAAGGCACTTGTCATCCAAATGAGGATATTTAATTTTTAGCTAATTAAAACTTCTTTATCATAGAGCAAGGCTAAACCGATTGTTGTTTGATGGTGCACACTTACTTGGCTTCCAAAACTGCAGGCCAGGCTTGGGCTGGACATACTCAAAGAGCAGAGCCAGGAGCAGGCTTTACCCTTGGCTCTTTCTCCCAGTTACGAAAAGGACAAGGTAATTTGCCATCCCACCATTAACTGAGTGGAGGACTGGCACCAGTAACACAGAAAGGGACCCAAGACTGTTCCTTCACTTGTAAAGATTCCTTCAGAGGAACAAGTTATCTAAAAAACTGCAGTATCACACCCCTAAAACAACCCCCTCCAGCCTATCAGTCAGACACACACAAGATGTTTCTAGGACAGACAGGATTCAGAAAGTCACACTCAGGTTTATTTCATAGTTAAACATACCCTACAGTGTTCTTTCACCATTAAACATTGTCCATCATATATATTATTTGTAAATAGAAATACATGTCTGCAGAGATAAAGCAAAGCAAGAACCCCAGGAGAACAAGCTAGCACCTTTTGATTGCATAGTTTAGAATTTAATTCTATGTACTGTGTTGCTTTGACAACTACTTAATGATTAATAAATCATTTTAGAGAATTTCTGTGGCCCAGCAAGGAGCAAAACTCGGAAATAGAAGGTTGGTCTGATAATGAAATTTAGTCTGAGAGCTATTTTCATACTAAGTTTTTCTATATAAAAATATACTATTTTCTTGAAATTTTCAAGCAAGCACAGGAAACAAATACTTATGGCTGGTTTGGGGCTTATAAACATTCAGCTGAAAATGCATCAACTCTGAGATCAATAGCATTCTTTAAAATTAGCATTTGCCCAGTCATTTCACTGAATGGGGCAGCTCCAGTGTTCCCCAGTTCAGTAGTTAAGTTTGAGGAGTTGTACAGCTGGAGTAAGTTAAACAATTTTCCTGTGGTGTGTTTTAGCTCCTCACACATAGGCAGATACAAGGTAAGCATTTTTCATTGAGGTATTTTTGAAGTTCCCCATGAAGGTTGTTCCTGGGGTTTGCTTCATCTAGCAGTAGATAAAACAATCTGTGGATCTGTACTGGAACCAGCCCTTCAGTACACACGGGACTTAAAATTTGTGTCACTGTCACGTCTCAGCAGGAGTAGACAGGACAGAAGAATGTGGCCAATAGTACAGAGAGGAAAAGGTTTCAGACTCCTTCCTTTTGTCTCCTAGATTGCTTCAGGTCTGGCGGAAGAACAGAAGTTAGAAAACCAAAGTCCACGAAAGCCTGGCACAGCGCTCTTCGGAGCAAAAGGTAAGCGCATGGAAAAGCACAAGTAGCGTTTGTGCACAGGTGTTAGTGGCAGATGATGGGCACAGGTAAACGAGTTCTTTATGGTGAGGATGAGAGTGTTTTCCATCATCTCCGTGTCCTTGATGTGCTCCCCAGCCTTTCCCACTATCAGACTGACCCTTTTTCTGATGCAAAGTAGCAGAAAGTGAAGCAGTTTTAGTTGTCGGTAACTCCTTTGAGCAGCGCTCATGGCTTCGGGGTTTCTTTCACTCCTGAAAGACACGAGCAGCTTGTTAGATGATAATACAGAAACTTATTTCTGTCTATAAACCCGAACGGCCTGGCACATAAAGCATGAACTTATTTATTTTCTTTAACAGCCTGACTTGTGAAGTGTCTCAGGTGGCGGGTGAGCCTTTCCTCCTAACGAGCACTCAGCATGCCAGTGCTCAGAGCAGCCCGTACTGGTGAGGCCAAAGCTGCACCATTAAGCTGTGAAGGGTTTGTTCAGGTGTCAGAAGTCCATGATTGATAAAAAACAAGGACAACAGCTTTTTATGTACTTTGGAAAAAAACAAGAACAGGAAGTTATCAGATACCTACATAGTAGTATTACAAAATTTCGACCCTAAAAGCTTTCTGTACTATAACTAGGATCAACGTTACAAAGAATTAGTTTCATATGAGTATCTTAAAGGACTGAGCAGAACTAATCACTGCTTGGAAGACAGTACTGTGTACAGGATAGTTACCCTCAGTGTAAACCCCCCACTGTACAGACACGTTCAATAATGAATGCAGATGCAAACATCTGTCTGGCAGCACAAGAACACAGAAAAAGTGCTCGTGAAGCTTCGAGTCAAGGTGAACTGGCACTGCTCCAACAGGATTTATCAGGTTTATCTTGCAGCAAAGTAATTTTGTTTCAGCTGAAACTTGCACTAGTGATTGACAGAGAGCTTGGGAAACTTAAAATACAAACAGTTCTCATTTAGTTAATGATACTTATCTCTGCAAAGGGAGAGTACACTCATCTTTTCCAGTTTTTATAATGGAAAATATGACTGACTTTTCAAGTAAGCTAGGAGGGAGGGGCTTTGGCTTTATTTTTGTAATTTCTTTATTACTGTTTAATTCCTTGATGTTTCACTGGGTTGCAATCACTGGGATGCGTTTTAGAAATCAGTAGTAAGACTGCTGTTTGCCAGTGACCTCTGCCTTTTATTTTCTTAATCGAACTCCAGGTAACATACCCTTTTAGAGCATGCCAGATGTTTTGCCCTTCCTCTACTCAGGCTGCTCACACAATTGTCCTTTCCTGGGTCGTATGCCCCCACAAAGCTGCTCTGTTAACACTTTTTTCTGCCGCTTTGCCGTACTCTGTTTGGAGACGACTTCTTCAGCTCCCACTGTTGAGAACATGTGGTTGGGAGCTGGCCCTTTCTCGAGCCTTCACCTTCTAATCGGACTGGGCAACATTTCCCT
This sequence comes from Tauraco erythrolophus, assembly GCF_009769465.1. NCBI lineage: Eukaryota > Metazoa > Chordata > Aves > Musophagiformes > Musophagidae > Tauraco > Tauraco erythrolophus. The sequence continues at coordinate 2,881,537 of NC_141477.1, forward strand.
TGTGCCCTCTGCCATAAATAGCTTCTGCAGTCCTATTTTCTCGTTTTGTTTCGAATCGCTCCTTGAAAAGCCACCACTGTGAGGGCAGCTGGATGAGTCGCTGCCCTGTCTCACTGTCAGTCTCAGGGATGTGGTGCTTCATGTGTCCTAGTGACACTCTGGAGTCAGTAATACTCATGACTCCGGAGGCATCCTGCCCACACTCCTTCCCCTGAGAGCACAGCACGGAAGGAGCTCCTACTAACGCCCCGTCTTCTGTTGAAGGTAATTATGTGTCAGAGAAAACAAGGAAAGGTTATTTTGATTTTACTCCACCCACCAATTGCTGCCTTTTTGCAACAGACAGTACAGTTCCTTGACATTAATCAGTCATCCCTTTGCTTTTTGCAGCCAAGTCCAATTAACACTATGGCTTTCTCTCAGATGCCAGTTTTGACCAATACTTTCTTTGAAGTTAAAGTGAATATTTAGGAATTCCAGAGACTGAACAGTCAGTCTCTGGGTGCAAACTTACATGTTTCCATATCTCTCCAGTCCTCTCAATTACAATAGTTTGTGACTTATTGACAGGTGATGTAACCTTGTAGTCGTCAGACAGTAGACCCAGGATAGGATACTGATTCCTGTACCTGTATTGGAAAGAGGAGTTGCAAACCTGTAAGCTGAAATCTGCACACCTTGGCCAAATCACTAACTCGGAGCTTGCCACCTCATCCTTCCCGTCATTAATGCCCAAAGATTTTCACCAGTGACTAAAAAGCTGATACAGTCACTTAAAGGTCAGTTTAACGTGCTGGCCACCCCTCCCACTGCTGTTACGGTGCTGATGTTGCACCCTCCCCGATCATGAGCGTTCCCCTTTCAGGTGAACAGGCAAGTCTGACAATGTTTTCAGGAGGCAAAAATTTGGTTGACAGGGGCTGTACAATGGAAAACCAAAAGGTGAGTAACTACATTACTTCTTGGTGATGATAGCTGTTACACCAGGGGACTGACTGCCTGATGATTTCTCATGCTTCAATCGGAAGAGGTCCTGAGAAAACCAAAGGTAAACATTCAAATGAAATAATGTTTTCTGAAGTATGAGTTCACTAAAGTCACAACAAAACATTTGCAGAAATTCCTCTCAAAGAGCAGTCCAGGAAAGTCTGCTACTGCATTCAGTTAAAAAGCATTCTAACCCTGATAGCTGCACCAGGAGAGTACTAGTGACTTCCTAGTACGTTTCCACCTCCACAGTAAGTGGAGGCTGAAATATAAAAATTCTTAGCAGAGAATTGAGTTGTATTGTTTTACCTCTTGCTGTTGTTTAATTAAAGCATCTTTCTCCTCCAGCATCGATGTCAGTTCGTGCAGCCTTATTTGCAAGTCACTGTTGCTGCCGTCTCTCCTTGATATATCTTGCTGGAATTGGCATAACTGAGACTGTAAAACATACGTTGAGGAACCGTGAGGTGTTTGGTGCTGCTTGCAGGCCGCCTTTCCGTACGTATCTAGGACCTCAGATGTCCTAGATTAATTATTTTCACTAAATTATGAACAGTAACACTCGAAGTAGTGCAATTTAAAATCCACTATGGACATACACAGAACCTGATGATTTCCAAGTAAGAACGCTGAGCTGCACAGTGAATTCAGGAAGTGCAAACTGATACTGGTGGAATTCAGTCGGATTTGAAAGGTTTATAACTCAATAAAGTTAATACATCACTGAACAAGCTGGACTGGCTTCCAGGGTGGTGCAATACTACTGCAGTGCTGTAAATGAGAGACATTTCCTCTACAGAGTTTTGGCTGGGGCACTGCTATTTTCTGTTGGGTGTCTTTTGGCTATTTCTTGCTTTAGCAGGACACGCAAAATAACCCTTTTGGAAAGACTGCTCATCTGATTAATCCCTAATTGCTACATCTAAAGAATGGTATTTTTTTAAATTCATATTTTTAAATTTCATGTTCCACCATAAGGGTTTCTGTACCCTCATTAATGTCTGTGTATGAAGTAACTGCAGAACCAAGAGAGATCTAAAAAGTGTATATGGTAGATCTTTCCTGTTCCTTAATTTAAAAAAGCAGCTGTTTCCCTGTAGTCGCACAAGGTGAGGAATACACTCATGCCAAGTTAATCACTTACCCTCAGACTGCGGATCTCACGGTCTTTATCCTCTCTCAGGTTATTGATCATCTCTATGTAGCGGCTAGAGAGTTCATCTGTGGTGGTCTGCAGCGTTGTGTTAGAGCAGGTCTGCAGAAAATCAAGTAGGTTTTTATTCTAAAGAGAGTTTTCATCATTAATCTTCATACATTATTGCATCTGTATCTGTGAAGAACAGCTACTGAACACAGAACGAGCCTGTTACCTGCAGTCTAAGGTTCTGGATCTCTTGCTCCAAGGTGCGCTTGCCGTACTCCAGCTCCTTCAGCTGGCAATCCTTTTCTCCCTCACTGAGCCGCAGAGAGAGGAGCTGCTCTTCCAGAGAGCGGCATTTTGCAGTACTGTCTCTGAGCCCTTGCTGGAAAGCACAGAGGTGGAATGAGTGCACGGTGTTCCTTAGGGAAGGAACGGGGTCACACACATACACAAATGTCCACCATGCAGCAGCTACCCAGAATATGCCAAAGTCAGGACACTGGCTAGTTTTTGGCTGGCTGTAATTGCACTGAAAAATACGGGTTTAGATTTACCTGCTGCTGACGATTATTCTCTCTCAGAGAAGTCAACATAGCTTCATATTCTTTCACTTGAGAATCTTTAAAAGCCAAATCCTTCTTAAGTAAGACACTGTCAGTTTCTAACTTCTGTAAGACAAAAGTGTTCACAGTCAATAGCTGCAGTTTTTCAGTAAACTTCTCCCATATTCAAAGAAAGAGCAACATAATGAGTAATTAAATAAGTGACATTTTGCAACTGAGAAAATACTCCATTTTCTTGAACCTATGATTTTTGAACTACAGTAGCACATAGTTAGTTGCCCATCACTGTAGTATCTGTGGCTTCGTGCTGTGTGGTAAGCACTGGAATCCTGGATGCTGCTCTTTCAGTCTGCCCCAGAAAGTATTATTCATAGTTATTAAACGGATACCAACAAAAAAAAAACAACAAACTGAGACCACTTCACTGCACAGACTCCTGTTCTATGTTAAAGACAGTTAAAACTCCCTCTCCTCTCCCTAAACTTTGTCTTTCACAAAAGAATGCTGGGAAGTTTCCAGTGGATCTTGGGCTGGTGTGGGAAATGTTTCTGCTTTGCTAACAGCATTTATCTACTGTCTGTATCGGTCGCTGAGAGCTCCAGCTTCCAAACTGGGCTACCTGTACCCTGGAGAACCACAGGAGTTGTTAAGAGCCACCAGCTGACAACAGCTTTCCTGTGAAGTGGGAAGTACAACTCCGTCAGGAATGGATGGAACTGAGGTCTCCTGATTCCTGGAACAGTGCTATAAAACAGGCACTTGCTGTACGTGCCTTGTCCATGGTAAAAGCAAACACAGTTCCTGACGTGTGCACCAATGTGTGTGTATATATATATATAAATATACATATGCATTGCATATACCAGTTCAGAGCTTTAAATCTCATTTCACTCAGCATTTTCTTGCTTTGAAAGTATTTGGTTTTTTTAGGCTTCGGCAAATTGAACACTTGAAAACCACTGCTAGAAAGAAATCCACCCCCAGCCACTGTACGAGTCTTGCAAGTCCATCAATAAACCAGCCATTTCCGTTAAAGCAACTAAAGCCTGGACTTCACAACTGAAATTCCATCATAACGGACCTCCTGCTGACGGCTAAAAACAAGTGGCTGAGGCCACGGGAAGTGATCCGTGTCGCTTACCCCCAGGTCATCCTGCAAATGGCAGAGCTCTTCACGTAGATTTTTGAACGTGGAAAGCACAAGTCTCAAAGATTTATCTGATGTCACTCTCATCTAGGAGGAGAAAAAAGGAAAACGTTTATTTCTGCTTAATTAGTGTGCTTTGTTTACAACATGCTTGACAACAGGTAGAACAGAAAATGCTGCGCAGCTGAAGATACTTTTAGAATTACTGCACGTCGTTCTTGGAAGTGCCCGCAGTTTCTACAGGGAAACACATTTTCATGTGCTTTGTGCTGCAAATGGCACAGTGTTTTAATTACTGTGCACCAGTAAAGGGGCAAATAAACGTCTGTGTCAATACAGCACAATCATTTTTTCAGAGCTTTGTGACTTCGGCTGTTTTAAAAAAGAACTACCCTGCCTGAGAAGCCACAGAGGAATGAGTCCTCACCTTTGAGATCTGGCAAAGCATGCTTCCAGCCCAAGGGCAAGAGAATTTAATTAAAATTTTTAAAAATTTAAATAAAAAAGAAAAGCCATACAAGCAACTCCTCCCTTTAAAAGGAAAAAGATCCCAAAGATTAAAGGAGTCAGGTGGCTGCAGAAGGAAGGCAGTAGTGCCCAACAGCCTTGCACTGTTCTGGTTTTCCTTTTAGTGCGTGATAACAGTTGTGTGTTGATTCATGTTCACTCACAAATTGTTGCATTTCATGATACGTTCCTAATACTTGAAAGAAGAAGAAAAACGTGAAAGAACACACAGAATAATTCCTTAAGTTTTGACTCATCTGGAACAGCTGAATGTTCTATGCAAAAGATGTAATTTTTACTATCTGGACAAAAATTAAATCCTCCTGTCTTGTTTCTCTTCCTCCGATACTTTCTCTTAAAAGTTATTTGTTGAAATGGAAATTTGTTGATTATTCCAATTGAAGAAAGCTATCAAGATCTCCATCAATATGATGGATTAACCCTTGTTATGTTTTTTTATCCCCACTGGTGCTATTACATTACTGAGTCTTCAAAAATAACATTTCCAGTGTAACTCACCCATTTGTTTGTTTGGTTGGTAATTAAAGGGGAATTTCAGTTTTGACTTACAGTTTTGTTGGTTTTATTGTGAAATACACTATGAGAGTAGTTTAAAAGAAGGAATTAAGTCAAAATAGTTGAATTTCGACTATAAAACTGTACGTAGATCCCCACTCAGCAATACTTGGTGCCAGAGGCTGCTAAATTCCGTAGGTGCCGCGTAATTCTACAGCGACATTTTCCGTGCTCTTCGACTTTAGCCTGTGGGCACCCACAGTGTCCTCATGGAGCAGTCTGACAGCTCAGATCCTTCATCAGATGGACAACAAACCCCAGACCTGTCCGGGAGACCCGAGGGCTCTGCAGTCCGGGAGCACACGTTGTATGGACGCTGACAAAGTCTGGCTCCCCAAAAGACATTTCAGCTGCATTTTTTTTTAAGCCTAGGTGTGAGAATGTCAAACCAGCTGGACTTAGGAAAACAGGAAATACATGTTCCAGCTCTTTCACGCAGAGGTGCACTGACCCAGCTTCCTGGGACAGCGTTCTAACACGAGGGCATGAAATATTTTGGTGTCAGTGCCCATCTCCATTGTAAAAGAATCAGAGTAATTCAGGTTGGAAGGGACTTGGGCGTCCCTGTGTCCAGCCCTCCTGCTTCAAGCAGGATCAGCTGTGAAGTCAGACCAGGCTGCTATCCACAAATGTATTTTTTACCAGGAAGTGACTCTAAGCTGCAGCTCCTGGGTATGATCATCTTACCCCACCTCAGGAGACCAGGTCTAGACACACCTGCCGAGCAGTGCTGGTGGTTTTGGATCCTGTTCTAATTACACGTGTCACATGGTTCACCGTTCTGGAGCCAGCAGTGAGATTCGTGCTGCAGCACTGTTTGTAATGGTTTATCAAAGGCAACGGCCAATTCCAGTCCGTTGTCTCCAAGGGGCTTGATAAAGAGCTCAGGTGTTTTTTCTAAAAAACACACTGCAGGGTATTACAGTGCTGGGAAGCAACAAAATGAACCTGTTATCAGAAGCTCACGTTTGAGTCTGATTGCCTTCGCAGCCAGACCCGCGTGGCTGGTGACAGAGGAGGCAGGTTGGGATGGCTGGGTAGCTAAAGGACAGGATCAGAGGAAACACAAAAGCCTTTACAGATGGAACCAAACCAGAAATGGTTGTTTTGGTACCGAATGTCATAAGCATGCCCCAGAACGTAGTGCTACGTTAGGGGATTAACCAGAGTATTTGTAAAAGGTGAGACCTTGGTTAGAAGCATTCTGTGTGGTTGGCAGTTGATCTCCAAGTCAACGTTGAGTAAAGAACCTACTGTTTGCCTTTGGCTTTTAAAGTGTTGATACACAACACAGAGACCAAAGATCTGTGTTCTGTAACTGGTCAAAAGCTAAGATGGCTTCCAGTGAACTGCAAGGAAGCACCAGTAAAGCCCAGTTTAAAATACACAAGTATGTGTGGAACCAGCTGCCAATTTACTACAATTACTACAATTTGCTACAAACTTTGATTTACTACAGACTTCCACACACCACCTCCAGCCCACGCACATACCTGGAGGAGATACCGAATCTGCTGCTTTGTCACCTCAGACAGTCCTTTAGGAATTAAATCTTCAATATCTTCGGTCTAAGCAAAGAAGAGAGGAAAGGGGAGACGTCTTGATTTAAGAATTTTGCCTGGTTGATCATAATGTGGTTTCTTCAGTAATTACATGGGTCTGCTATGAAAAACAAGTTTAGTCCAAGGCAAATAAGAATGAAAATAGATCAAAGTGTACCCAAAAAATTTCCAAAGTCTTATATATGTGCAGCATATAAAAACTGAGATGAAGTGATACACGAAGCATATATTCAAATTGAGTTTAACATTTACTTTAAAAGCAGTATTCAAAACAATCCTCTCCCAAGAAAAGAGCAGCTGACGCTAAAACAGAACCGCCGGCAGCTCCCGACATGAGCAAATCTCCTGTTTCTGAACAAAGAACAGACTGTCAGCAAACTGAAGGTGACCAGTGTGTCACCGGAGGTGCTGCCAGTGATGAAGTGGCACTGCTTCACGTGATTTAATCCTAGACAAGTATTTCTGCCACATACACAATGTCTTTAAAAGTAACGGAGGTGCTGCTGATTCTGTCACGGCCCCATTCACAGAAGAGCTTTCTGTGGCCGTGGGAAGTCTGTCCTGACAGCTTACACTCCTCTCATTTCTGTGAGGCACTGTTCCTCACCTCTCCCAGTGCCTGGCAGCACGTGTTGCTGAACAGCAGCTTTACTGGCAAGAGAGTGAAAGATCCTTTGCAAAAAAACACAAAGGATTGTAGTGAAAATACATGTAGCTGTGTAAGTTTGTTTCACAATGAAACCACTATTGGCACAACAGGAAAGACTCCAAATTTGACTCTCATACTGGAATAATGCAAATCATAAAGTTTGTTTTCAGTATGATCACATTTGCAAATACATGCCCAGCAGTAGGTTTCAGGCTCCAAACAAGCAGGAATCACGTTATGGAAGACCAGCACCCTCCATTTAAACTGCCTTGGCTTAATTTGCTGGAAGATCCACACCGCTGTTACTAACACCACATGCCACAGAGCACGCCGGAGGCTTACCTGACACGTAAATTCAACGTCATAGTTCCTGTGAAACACAAAATCCAAGGCAGCAGTTAACAGAAAGCTTCTTGAAAACTGTTAAGAATCCACACCCACATTCACAAGTCTAAAAAGGTTAAAATGTGGAGCAAGGAAAGTTCTTTATCAGACTAAGAGCTGTTACCTCCCTTTTAAGGTGCCAGGCAACACGAGCTGTTAAGCATGACTCCATGGAGAAAAATCTGAGGAGATGGGAATGCTAACAGCAGCCCAGCTGACACAAGCTCGCTATCTCTGTTTCTCGGGGCAGTTATCCCAGTTATGTTGGTTAACCCAATTACAATAATTGGCTGGGTAATGGCTCACCCAGAACTACGCTGCAACACACTGACGTGCCTGAAGTGTTCACTTGGCAGCATCAGGTTCTTTGTGATGCTCAAATTCCACTTCCCCCCTGCTGTGGGATCGCTGTTCGTGTTGCAGCGAACTGGGAAAGCACCAAACGAGACTGAGGGTGAGCAGGGAAGAAGGAAGCAGCGGTGCCGGCGAGGGACGGGGAGAACACTGTGAGCTCGGGTTCCTGGCTGCTGGGATTCTGCGTTCCTTGTCAAAGACAGTCTGTGGGGCTCTGCAGAACACGTGCTGGGCGTTAAGTTGCACGTAACCACCAAGCTTTATGCCTTATGGTGGCTGTCTTTTAGTCCATGGTATAACCTAACTCCATGACGGAGCAAAGGAAATGGCAGTTTAGATATCTGGGTTGTTTCTTCAGGACATAACAGTAGAATTGTGTCATGAAATGTATGTCAAAGCACACTGCAAGTGTACTGGTTTGCTCTGTGTGCAAACAGGTGTGGGATACGGAATTCTTATTGTATGTTAGTCTAAACACTTTGAAAAAGGATAAAATTAAATCAATTTACTTGGCTTACAGCACTGTACGTCTTCATTTACTCAGCAAATTAGATTAATGTGGACAATAAGTCAATTCTAGTTGTCAGGAAAAAAACTAAGCAAACCAACTTGCAAACAGTACTGTCCTCTCAACTGTGCGGTGCTGGGATTTCTGGAATACCGAAACGACGGAACAGAGGCAACGCCAGTACCTTCCTCCTATCTTTTCCACGTGCTGTAGCAAACAGCTGTACAAGTCGTTGGTCTTGCGGTTCAGCTCGGCAAGGAGCTCCCCGAAGTAGCGGCAGTCGAGCTGGTCGCTGTTCTCCGGAGAGCCGTTCACCTGGCAGAAAGTGTGCAAGAAGGTGACAGTGGAGTTCCCTTCCTCGGGATGAGAGCTGAACACGAAAGTGCTACCAGTGTGATCAGTTTGGGGCTGTTTGATCTGCCATTTGTTTACACTGTTCTTTTCCTTGGTATTGAGTCTTCCATGTCTTTCAGGTTTTCGGGAAACGAGACAGAAATAAATGACTGTCTTTACAACAAGTAATACGCAAAGTAGCATCTTCTATAGCAACGTCATCGTCACTACACTAACATGGAACGCATTGAGAATCAGGAAATCTCATTAGCATGCATGCTGCCATAGCTTCAGTGGGTAAAACACCCGTGGGCAGCACCCACACAAAACGAGCCAGGTGCAAGATTCCCCACTGCAGAAACAGTGTTTGTATTTCCATGTTTCTGTACGTGAACAGTGGTTCAGGCAGCAGCCCGGACGGAGCTGCTTTATGGCAGCATCTGGCCATGGGAGGTCCCACGCGGGGGTCACCACGTACACTTGTCTTGCCACCGGTACCCGGCACAGGTGCCCAGGAGGGACTGCTGCACAACAGCAACAACAGCGCGCACGCACAGCGAGCCTCCCGCCGCCCGCCGGGATTGCAAGCTGGTGTACAACGAAGGGCGAAGGAGGCTACTTGTGTGCTCCCAGTGCATCCGTCCAATACTTCTACATCCAATTGAAATACACTTAGAGCCCTTCCTGATCAGGTTAGGCAGAAAGCCATGCTGAACTGGTGCTTGCCCAGTGTACAACATAATGTACCTTTTCTCCACAACTCGGGGCACAGGCCTTACATTACTCAGCCTTTGTTGCACCGAGACTGACGGATGAAACCTGACTCAATCCATGGGTAACGCTCCCAGACAAAGAAAAATAAAAAGCCAAACCAGTTAGACTTGACACATTTAAATGACAACAGAATGACGATCAGTCAGTACAATTAAGCACAGGTCTAGCCAACAAGAAACAGGATACAACACCTAAAATAGTTCTTTTTTCTTTTCTTCCCCCTTTCCTTAACAGCACGTGACAAAGTCTTGGACAACGTCTGCAGTCACAGCATACAAAGAAGCTACCTACAACCGACACACAAACTGCTGCTTACTTACAACAGGTGTGTGGTGCTTAATGACCCTCCTGTGATTTTGAACAAAAACTGGTGAGATTGAGGATTACCAATTATGTGTAAAGTTCTGTACTCTGCACACGAAGCAAAACCACACTGCAACAGTAAAACATTCAGCAAAATTCTCACCGGTTCGCAGGTTTGGACTGTTACCCGCCTCACTGTACTTCCTCTGCTGTCATCGCTCACAGAGACTGGAATTATTTCACAGGGGCTGCTGGTCTGTGTCTGCTGGCACTGGTGAGTGACTTGGGACTGCTCTGAGTGCTGGCAGGGCTGGACAACGTGGCACTGATCGGCTTGCTGGGGAATCTGGGAGAATTGGTACTGCTTCTCCTAGAAACAAGAATGGATTTTTTTGAGGTGCTGAACACACCTTAATGAGATGGAAGTTGAATATGAACACATAAATGAATAAAGATGTGGGTTTGCATGTAAAGACTACGACAGGTTCGGGTATTTTAATAATCCTAATAAACCTGCTTTTTTCCCAACTGACCATGAGTTTGCCTTACACTTCCACACGTCGAGGTTGTAATTCACCAAGTCCTCGAATTTTAGTAGCTGAAAATGAAAAGCTCAGCAGAGTCAAGTTCCCCGAGTTGTGCGTTTCAGTACGGTGTTACTCTTGGCATACTCGGGCAACAGGGACATCCAGCATTTAATGCAAAACACACGCAAATCCTGTTTCATTAAGTGTTTCAGAAATAAGAAAGAGCTCCAGTTGAACCGAGTTTTCATTATTTCAGTTAGGAAAAAATCTAGTACAGGACATGGCTCAAGACATCCTCCTCTAGAAATGCTTTCAGCAATTCCAGATTCAGAGCGCACGATATATATGGGACACCTGTCTTGTTTGTATAATCACGGGAAGTGCTATTTACAAACACATCCACCAAAACAATAAACTAGAAACTAGTAAAGTTCCAGGCAAAACACTGAAAGTTACCAATTTTAGCAAGTTTGTTCCTCTAGATCATGGCTGTTAAAGTTTACTTCAAAACTATGTGTTTTGTAGAAGCATGCAACTGCACATCCTAGGCTTGGGGTGATTTTGACTTGAAATTCACAACGCAGTTACATTTAACAGGTTGAGCTAACATCTAATTCTGCACCAAAATCAGAACTCGGAGTCTCCAGTCGCACAAGAGGAGTGGAGTGAGGCCCCAGCACTGATACCGCACACATCTGAGGAGGCTTTACATCAGGTTGGGAATGGGCCCCACACCCACGTGCGGTCATTGCACACTGGGTGCACTCTTCCAACACATATTCATTTTACCCGAGAGAAATCTAGCTTGTGTGGTCCGAGGCCACAGCGCAGGGTGTGATATGTGTTAGGAGACTGGGAAATTTTCTTCAAAACCAGGCTCCTGATTTGACCTAAGCCTACGTTTACTCTGGGTAACAAGAATGAGAAGTAGAAATACAGTTTGCAGGACTAGACTCCACACTGTTATTCTGTGGGTTCATCATTACCTCAAGTTTTTTCCCTTTCCGCCCTAGGGTATGGGTATCACACCTAACTTACCTATCTAAAATCCAGAATGGAACGAAAGCTTAAGTCAAATCAAACAAACAAAACACCCAAACAGATAAGATTAATCACTTGGAAATTGTCTTCATTTCAAAATTCTTCCTGTTGAAAATAACAGTATTTCAGAGCAATAAAAGAGGAACTATTTTTGCTACTGACAAAACACCAATCTGAACATGAAATTTCAGACAGTTCTACCAAGTAGATTTTTTCAACAATTAGTAAAAAACAAAAAAAAAATTGAAGCTACAACTGGTCTTTTCAATTCATTTCATGTAAAAGTTTATATTGGTTATTCTGTTGTGGAGCTACTGCAAGAAACTAATTCTCAGTCACTGTTCACATAAAGACCAACAGTGCCAGAGATACCACAGCAGTTTTCATTATTAGTCTGAAATAATAAATTCTTAGCAAAAATACAGCAAACCTTCCAAATTCTGCTCTCCTTACATACAGAAATTGTTTCATTTACTTTAAGAATGTGCCCTATAATTCAACATGGCAATTCTTACGTTAGCAGCAGTTCCCAACAACAACAAAAAAAACCCAACTTGGGAACGTTACTCTTCAGGTACCATCTCAGTTTTCTTTTGCAATAGATAATTTAAACAACCAACTTACTTGGTGGGGATTTAATAGCTCATATTTTCTTATTGTCTTTTCATAGATGACATTGTTTCCAGGACAGAAACTTCCCCCTCTGAGAAACGGGGATAATGGCTCCTGGAAAACATTTTAATAAAAACATTCATAAATGTTGTCCAACAGCAAATTCAGAATTAGCGCAATTTTGACTAAAAGATGATGTGGGATTTTTGTCATTTGAAGACACACCCACTTGGAGATAGTTCTTTATGAGTGTGTGTCCATTTGGAAACAGTGACTGCCTCCATCCAGGCAGTGTTTGAAAGGAACACGGTGGAAGTTGATCTGTGCCGAGGCCCCGCGGGACATCCCTGCGAGAGGCGGGACGCCTGACGGGCCGTTCTGTGATAATTTCACATCCCAGCAATTTCTCTGGCCATCAGAGGCTCGGCCCGTGTGATTCCAAACCATCCGATCCCATCTCGGCATGCCCTGAGGGAGGCAGCTGAGCGCTTTACCAAGTACTCCAGCACTAAAGTTTTCCTACCTGGTCAGGATTCTCGATAATAATCCTTCGAACAGTGCCCTGCAGGGAAGAAAATAAGTAAAGATTCAGTGACCACAGCACTTCAGTCACCAAACCCTTTTGTGCTCAGAGCTCAGGCTTCCGTGGACTCCCAAATTAATCTGAATATGGCCATCAGCTATCAACATGGAGATCCACTGGCCGAGATCACCCAGCAGTGTTTTAAAGCCCGGCCCTTTCCACCCCACAGGAAACAACCCAGGCACAGCTGGCAGCACCCAACCCGCTACTGCCAGTTGGAAGCGTTTGGTTCTTCTCAGTCTCCTCTTTGCAGGTCTGAGGGAATTAGCCCTTATTTTCTGTAAGTGCCAACAGAACAGGATACAACCAAAGCTGACGTGCTGGACTGAGTCTCCAAGGACCATGTGTCCCTGTTCCACAGACACTTTTACTCCCGGCCTTTCATGTCACAGCCCCCCGGCGCACACGCACGTGCACCTGAAACACTTTTTGCTTCGCCAAGGGAAGAACATTTGTGTTTTGCTTGGATACGGAGGCGAAGGGGGCAGAGGAAGCACCAGCAAAACACGGCAGGTCGCTCACCAACACACCGAGCGCTGAAAATTGTCTCAAACACGGGCACAATAATTGACACCTCAGAAAAAAAGGTGCCCGCACGGAACATTTGCTTGTTCTTGAATCAAAACCGAAAAACGCCTTTTTAAGCTACAGAAATCCACAAGTGGCAGCAGTTTTGTTCACTTTCAAATAGATCCTTTCACTTTTTTCCCAGCACTGTTTAGAAGCAATTGCAGACACTGTCTTCCATTCCGTGGAAGTCTCCACGCCCAGTTCTTTATCTAAGTAAGCGAAATTCCTGCTGAATCTACTCTAAGGACTGAGTTTGTTGGTTCACAGTGTACTATTTGTTCCTCCTCACAGTACAAACTTCAGATTTTCCTAATAAATAATTTCTTCCCTTAACCCATGGGTAGCACTTGGGAACTTTACATGGCTGCAGCTCATTCTTGGAGACGTTCTCAGCTGGGTAAGAGCAGCTCTGAAGTAGGTCAGATTTCCAGCTGTGAACTGTTGCGTAAGTTTAGGAAGCCTGAAGCGGTTTTCCAGATCTCCCAAGAGTGAATCATAACAGCACCAGGAAAGAGAAATCAAAGTAGAAAACAAACTCTTTTAGAGGTTATCACACTAATTAAGAAGACTCAAAATTGCAACTGCTGCAGAACAATCAGAAAAGCTGCTTACTCCCTCTCCCACGCGCCGTGGAAGGTCTCTCAGGGAAGAGACCTTCCTTGAGGACCTTCCTCAAGGAAAGACCTTCCTTGAGGAAGGTCTCTCAGGGAAGGGATCCCACCGCCACCACCAGACCCTCTCTGTGTCGGGGTGTAACGCCGACAAGAGACAGGATGGAGGTCTGGAACACACAGCCCAATTCCTGAAATGCATGCCCACTGGTGTCTCCTCCTCACCAGTGTCGCAGCAGGCGCAGCCCGACTCCCAGTCCCTGCTCTGGGCCAGGCGAGGCAGCTCCCAGCTCGGCACTGAGCTGTGCGCCCCCGGCTCTGCCCGCCCGGAGCGCTCCGGCGCCACGACAATACCAGTGCCATGGAGGAGCAGCAACTGCTCTTTTTCAGAGTTGACCACCGTTGCACGGCACAGGAAAACGAGACGGGCCTTGTGCTTGGAATTAAAAGACACATTTTCAGTTTACCGAGAAGTTGGACAAACCTGCTTGAAGTAAATCGTGCTGCCACAGGGCTGAGGAATATGCAACTCACGCTGTCTAGTTCAGCCAGGATAACGTGGAAAATTATTTTATCCAGTTACCTATGTGTTCTCAGAGAAATACATCCAGAACTGAGAAGACCAGAGCATTTTAAGTTGAAATGCGCTTTTTCGATATTCAAAAGGACGGTCTAATCATTTGTAGATCATTATACAGAACCTAAAAATGTCTTGCTCGGATAAAATTACTCTTATTTTTAAGATACCCAAAGTCTTTCATTTCCCCAGAACTTTGAGGCAGATCCGTTTCCCTCGCTCCTTTACCCACACGGATTTGCCTGCCCTTCCTCCCGCACCGGCCAAGCAGGCTGGACTCACACAGGGAAGAGAGGAGCCAGAAACCCTGTGGCTCTGTGCCAGCCCCAACTACCCACCCGCAGCTCCCTGCTCTGCACAATGCCATCTCCAGGGCCGCTGGAGCTGTGCCCTCGGCAGCACGTGTGCCAAAGGAGGCACAGTGAGATGGAAGGTGACCTCGGGCTACTGCCATTTTTCCATCTTTCCCAAGGGGCTATTTGGCATCATTCCCAAACAGCTCAGGCTACTCGGGAGTCTGCTACAGTGCTTTGGAAATGCAAACGTTTTGTAACTGGGAGAAGGAAGGGGTGAGCCCAGTGCTGCTGTGGGTTTCAGTGGCATGACTGGGTTTGGGATTTGCAACGACATAATGAGTAGTTCTGGGTCTACATTTATGCTAACGCTTTCATAATGATTTCTGCTGGTCTTCAAGGTTTTTAAAAATTATTTTTAAATTTTAAAATAAGCATTTGATAGATTTATCCAGCTATCGCGTGCAAATTTTATGCAAAAACAATCAGGACACTAACTTTTATTTTAACACATTTCCCTTAGCTTCAGACAAACCAACAATGGAGGTAAGAATTTCACCTGTGTCACAAAACCTTTTATCCATAACATACTGCCTTGGTAATTACAAGCAAATAAGTTGTCTAAACGGGGTTTATGAGTTCCAAACGGCAGGCTGCCTTTGAGGGCTGTTTCGAACAACACAGACCAATCTTACAAGCTGGTTAATATTACACCATTGCCACAACAGGCGGTGAGAGCCCTTAGTGCTCCACAGAACCCAACCCAGGCACAGAAAGATCTTACTCACAAAATTCCTCCCGTGGACAGACAACTCCTACATGGGCTTTCAGATTTTGCCCTCTGCACTGACAGCAGACATCCTATGTGTGCCATTTCAGATATTAGTTTTTCCATGACCACAGCGCAAGGGTTTGTATGCATAAGCCATCCTGGAAGAGCCAATATTCTTCACTTAGATCAAGCAGGCAAGAGTACAATTTGCCATGAATTATTCCAGATGAAGCTTGCCATGGCTGGGAGTAACATCTGGCTTCTACATCAGGGATAAAACCAAGTTAGACCAAAAAAGTAAAGAAAACTGAGTCCCGAACCACAAAAACCACATTCGTGTGGACTATATGCACACACGAATTTCAAATTTTCCCTCCCTCTAGCTTATTAAAAACGTCCATAAACACAACAGAACACCCCAACCATGTGACTCAATAATACGACAGCGTATCAACAGTGACGCAGACGTTCGTTATCATCGATCTACAAAAGGTCTGCAGGAGTGAATTAAACACTGCTCGAAGACAGCCCTTTGCCTGATCAACAGTAAGAAACTCGAACGCCAGCTCTAGGCTGCCATGAACTGAAAGTTCTGGTGTGAAGTTAAACCAGTTAGTTTAAAACAAGTTAGTTGTCGTGACATCATTCGGTTTATGCAGCTAGACGTCATCTGCTCAAAGGGCAACTGAACCGACTCTTTGGAAACTCCCTACGCTCTTCCCAGCACTTCTTTCCGCCAACTCCCATTCAGCACCAAGTATGCAACTTCTGTCTACTCCCAGCTGACTTCCTGGTCACTGTTTTCTTCTTTAATAACTTCCCAATAATCTTTATTAAGCACCTTCCCTCTTCATTAAAACTGCAACCCACACAAAGCCCGATTGGAACTACACCCTCTTTTGTCTTTAAAGTTTAATCCAGCGAAACACTTCAGCAAGAAATTATTTTTCATCAGCATGACTTAATGGATTCGGTGACTAAAACAGATGTTGAAAATTAAACATACTTTGTAGAGCAGAGACAGCATTTGAGCCTATAATCAAATTGTTTGTGTGCTTATCTGAGCAGAGGCAGCCGGAGACTGCAGTATTTATTCTAATGAATATTTAATTAATTGAACGTAATTCAGACTATCATCTAGCCGAGTTGAGCAGATCACTTATCTGGGAGGTGAGAGATCAGTGTTCAGGCTCCGGCCCCGCATCTTGCAAAAGAGGGATGAACAGCCTGGACACAGCAGGAACGTGTCCCTCACACCCAAGGCACCCAAAACTACTGGCGCAGCAGCTCAGTGCCCGGAATTTGCAGAATCCACCCTGCAGCCCTCCAACCACGCAAGTACGGCCCGTAAAGGACATCCGACTTCATACTGGTCTTAATCTCTACTCTTTTTCACAGTTAATTATTTTTATACCACAGGAAAGAAAACTACTTCAGAGTTTAACTTGAAACAAATAAACATTCCCATATGGAGCGTCCCAATCCTGCTTGATACCGACAGTCTGAAGTATAAAAAAGGTGGTTTAAGAATAAATTCTGTTCTCCTTTTCTGTTTTACAGCCTAAGCTGTTCTTAGGTCACTGGTTTCCAGTTCTAAGGTTCAGCTAAGACACCAATCGCTGGATTTCCGCAGTCCCGGGACAAAACGGGCTAAAACACTGCAGCAGAACACGGTATTTACAAGTTCAAGTTTTTTTTAAAAAAAGGCAAATTGGAGTTGATAAACAAGAAACAAGCATAGGATTGACTAATCCATTCAAAATCAAACTAAAAGAAGAAATTTAAAGGGCAATTCCAGGAGACCGCTCCCGCGGGCCCGCCCGCCCCGCCGCCCCCCAAGCGCGGTCCGGACGTGACCTGTTCCGCGCCGGGGTGGTCGCGGGAGCCCAGCGCGGCCCGCCCCGCCATGGCGCCCCGGCCGCTGAGACGGAAGAACCGTGGGTTTTTAGTTTTTTTTTTTCCCCAAGACGGGTGTTTTATGGACGGGCCGAGCGTGTCTAAAGGCCGCCAGCCGCACGGACCGGTGTCTCCGCTCGCTCTGAGGTAAAACGAGTTTTTCAAAGGAGAACGCGCGGGGGCGGGCGGCGGGAATCCCGCCCCGACCCTCCCTCCCTCCCGCCGGGCAGGACCGACGGGCGACCCACCGCCTCCCCGCCGGGCACAAGGGCGTCTGGCTCGGGGCCCGGCGCCGCCTTCGCGCCCGGGGCGGCCTTTGGCGGCGGCGCCGCCTCAGCCCGGGGGCGAACCGAGCACCGCGCGGCGGCCGGGCCGGGAGGCGAGCGGCGCCCCGGGAGGGCGACAAGGGCAGGAGCCCCGTACCTGCTGCAGCGGGTCGCAGCCGGAGAGGCCGTGCTGGTAGCCGTGCGAGCACTCCAGCGGCGAGGCCGCCCGGGAGGAGCAGGACGTGCTCACCCGCCGGCAGCCCGGGCCGTAGGTGCGCACCCGGTCGTACGCCACGCCGCTTTCCTGCTGCTGCTGCGGAGCGGGCTCGAAGCACGGCAGGGGCCGCGGCGGCTCCGGGCAGGGCGGCGGCTCGCGGCACGGCGGGGGCCGTGGCGGCGGCGGCGGCTCCGGGCAGGGTGGCGGCTCCCGGCAGGGCAGCGGCTCCGGGCAGGGCAGGGGCCGGCGGGCGGCGGGGAGCGTGCTGTAGTGCTGCTGGCGCCGGTAGTAGTGGTGCTGGTGCTGCTGCTGCTGCTGGAGCTGCGGGGGCAGCGCGACGGGCTGCAGCTGCTGCTGCCCCCCGTACATCCCGGCCCCGCTCGGGGCCCGCCGGCTCCGGGGCAGCGGGGCGGCAAATGCAGAAGGCAGCCGGGGCAGGGCGGCGATTAGTACCCGCGGGAGCGCCGCGCCTAGGGCAGGGCACACCTGCGGCTGGCGGGGCCCGCGGCCGCCGCCCCCGCTGCGGGCAGGCGGCCAGCCCGGAGCGCACCGCCGCTACCGGCGCGGCCGCCGTCCCGCGATCCCGTCGGCGGGTCGCGGCAGACGTGGCGGCTTCGCTTTGCAGCAGATTCGCCTTCCTTCGGCTCCTGCGGTGGCCAAGGGCTTCTCCTGCTGGCGCGTACCGCCCTCGGTGCCAGGCTCCTGCTGCAGCACCGTAGGGAAACCTCGCTAATAGCAAAAGGAGAGAAGAACAAACCGTCATGCTGTTTAATAAAGCCCTTTGTTATTCATCTATTTACAGCGTGTGTAGAGGGAGCGTAAATACATAGTTACCTGCTACTCAATTAAATGACTCAAATACTTTTTGCAGGTTATGAACTTTCCTACAGAGCATGTCGCGTCTGCAGGAGCCATCACCTTCTCCCTCGTGCAGCAAACTGCCTGTGGCAGCAGCTGTCTGGCAAAATGAGTATGTTCTCCAAATGCATGTGTGTGTTCCTGCATCCACACAGAGGGCTGGCAGCCTTAAGTGACCGGACTCATCGTTACACATGGACTACAACATGGCACTTATCTGCAAAGGAAGGGGTTAGTTACGGACCCAAAAGCTCACTCAGTAGAGAATGTGAATTCCAGTTGGTTTCTCAATCCAGCATATTTTGGTTTGGGTTCCTTTGCCTACAACAGGCAAGCCCTAACTGAGAACTTTGTTCTGCAAGGCAATGTAGCAATAACATCATTATAGAATCTTGTGTAATAAACATTATCCTTAATAATAAACCTTAGATTCTCAGTTTTGTCAATCTGTTTCCTCTAAGTGCTCACTATTGTTGAGGTCACACAGTACAGTCACACAAAACAAAAGGTAGTTTCTGAACAACCATGTTATGGAGAAACACCTTTGATGTAATGGAGCAATACCAGCTGCGTTATCCTACATGGCATTGCACTGGCCATTGACCTAAAGCCCTGTCTCAGAAATTAAAAAAGTGCTTACAGAATCTGCCCAGTGGGTGGTTGGGAAGCTGTGAATGTTAGGATGAGGTCCTACAGCAATTCAGTATTTTAAGGTGCTGTGACATCTGGAGACATATTCATCAAATACAAAAGGTTTCACTTTTCCTTTAGGCATTAAACCCAAACATATGAGTGCACATTAAAAAGCATTTGAGGTAAGTTCTGTCCCACTAGTTTCAGAGGAACTATATGCAAAGAAAACCTATGTTCTGTCAAAACCTCATTCTTGGTTCACCAACTTGTAAAAGCTATTAAATGGCTTCTCACAAAACAATTGAAAAAAAGACCATCGCTTGGAAAGCTACAAAATATGGTCACAACAGCCCAGTCACTATTTTACACAAACCATAAGAGATTGTTTTCTGCTTCAGTGGGAAACTACAGAAGCTACAGTAATACTCCTCAGGAAAAAAAAAAAAAAAAAAAAAGTGCTGTAATTGAAAATGTGGAAAACACTTGGTTGGCCAGCTCAAGAATCTTACCAGCGCGCAGTATACTGCCCTGTTTAATAAAGAGTCTCCGAAATTTCTTACAAGGGTCAGCAGAAAGCAATCCCTAAGTCATCCTATTGTAATGGAAATACAAAATAACTTCCGGAAAACTTTGTAGATGCGGCGAGGATTACTGGAGTCATAAATAATAGCAGTAAGTAATATATGCACTGTGATCTGTACCAGTTAATGAAGAGAGCCTCAAACAAAGTGCTTAAATTTTAATGTGACCAAAGTTTTTATATACATCTAAACCCAAGAATGATACCATGTTCTGCATCTCGCTGGGTGTTACCTGTTCAGTATGAGTTCTTGCTGTGACAGCTGTGGCTGGGAGGAATTAAACTGTGTTTTGATACAAAATAGAAGAGAAAAATACTTACTTGGGAAACCACCACAAAAAACCCGCTGTATTCTGGTGTCTAAACTTAAATTCTTGAAATTGTTTGCCATGGGTTGGGAAACTTTCTGGAAGGGTTGAGGAAGAGAGGGTAGAAGCCGGCAAACTGGCAGGCAGCTGCACCCCATAAGCAACTTGATGAGGCAGAGATAAAAATCTGCTTTCAGCTGAAAGGAAGGCTTTAGAGATTGAAAGGGAAGTGAGAGCCAGCTGGTAAGCAGAGGCTTTGGTTTTCTGATCCTCCCTTTGAAGGAAGAGCCCTAATGCACCTGAGGTTTGGTGGAAGGTGCCTGTCTGCAGACACTCAGCCAGATAGCTCAGTGCAGCCACTTTGTTCCTATTAACCTCTTAACCTTGGGCTACCTGGACCAGACTGCACCCACAGTGGGACAACACCTGGCACAGGAAGCAATCTAAGCAAGACACCTCTCTCCTCATTCCAAATGGCTGGGACAACCTGGCTACAGAGCTCTGCTCTTATTTAGCCAACAGAAGCTTAACACCATTAATTGCCTATAAAGATGAAGCGAGGTGTTTTCATACAAGACAGCAAGTGTCTAGAACTCACTGTTTAAATCACAAGTAGATAATTGTCTTTTTAAAAGACCGGGTCTGTTAAATCAGAAGTGGTGATTTTTACAGCAAAAATTACTTGGTGACTGTCATAGCCTATTTTATGCAGCTCGGGCTTCATGATCTTGCCTTTTAGGATACTGCTTGTATGAGCAAACTGCACTTTCTGATTTGAGTGCCTTTTAAATTTTTTTCCAAAGCTTTTGCCTCTCAACTGCATTTTTGCCCTTAATTCTGTATGGATATGTATGTAATATTTGTCATCAGGCAGAATACAGAGTAATACTTTACTGGACATGCAGAGGCAGAATCAATTGGACAGAAGATTAAACCAGACTTTGCTTATAATATGACTATATAAGGATGGAGAAGTGACGGGTCAGGGAGAGGGGGAAGAATGTAAATGCTTCTAAGCAATGAAGTTAAATCTACTCTTTTGCAAACACAGGTGGCAGCCTGACACCTGGGAAAACAGAAAATTTGATCTTTGACTGCAAAGCTGATACAGTGAAACAGGGCTTACGTGGTTTAGAATATCTTTTGTCCTCTAATTCCTTTCTTTCATTAAAGAACTACAGATGCTCTGCACACAGAAACCTCCAGAACATCAGGATCTCCGATCTCCTGCTTGAACCTCCTGATACAGACACACGTTTGTGTGTATGCATCACGCAAACACACGCCGGGGCAGAGGGGATTATAGAGGAGACACCGGGAGATGAGTGGGGAAGGGGAAACAGCAGACAAGTATGGAGCAAAGGTCTGACTGGGGAAAACCTAGCTAGTGTAGAGGGAGCAGCGGCTCTGTGGCACCTGGAACGCCATCTGCCACATTGCCACAGCAATTTCAGGATAGAGAATACAGAGGGAAAGGATGACAGGTTGTGCTTTGTACTGCCTGATCCTTTGCCCTTCTGGTTTGTGCCTCTTCAATCACAGCATACTCTTATCTCCCACGAGAAAGAAAAGATTAAAAAAAAAAAGAACCTCTTAGGAAATACCTTGATATTGTTTTAGGACAGCACTAGTTGGCTATTTAGGTTTTAATTAAAAACATAAGAACCACTGTACCAGTTCAGATCAAGATTTCATCTAGACCTCAAGCAGCAGCAGAAGCAGATGATAAAGAATGTACCAGTATATTCCAAAAAGCGTCTGAAGAGGACAAGCCAGCGTAACACTTCTCTCTCAATACTTTTCCACTCGCCAGCTATTTTCAACTCTGGGTATTTCATAAGGACAATATGTTTTTTTCTCACCAGTAACCTCCAATCCCACATACATGGACTTGCTCAGTATGCCCCTTGAATTCATGCAAACTTCTTGCACCCACAGCGTCCTCTGGAACTTCAGCAGATCTGCTACTGCTGCACGAAGAACCTGCTCTCGATTCTAACCCCTAATTCAACAGCCCCTAGTCCTTCTGTAAATTGTCATTCTCCATTAAGTTCTCTCTCTCCCAGGCTAGGAAAAAACAGCCCTATTCAGTCTTCTTCACACAGATGTTATTCCGTACTGTGGGTGATTAACGCCCTTTTCCAGTTCTAATAGATCATTGCACAGTATTAGTATTCCAGAGGTGGAAAAATCATGGATTTATACAATGGTGCAATGATGTTTACTTTTTTTTTTGTTCTCTATTATTTTCCTAATAGCTTCTAATGTTTGAATTGCCTTTTTTTGACTGCCACTAAGCTGATGTTTTCCTGGAGTTATCTGTCATGACCACAGAGTCTTGCACTCTGGCAGAAATAGGCTGCTCAGAGCCCACAATTTCATATGTTCCATATAAGCATTACTGTATACCCATCCACAGTGACTTTTATCCGCTGTATTATTTCATTTATTTTATTTAGGAATGTATTTTAACAATGTATCTTGCAATGCATAGCTAGCAAGATTGGATCTGAAATGCTTCTGGTGATTTTATAGAATTTTAGTTCTCTTTATATGTTACAGTGTTTCAGTGGTAAGAAAATTCAGCAAGCAGAAAGGGTTAAACAGAGTTTAGGGTAGGTTTTAAAGACTATCATTTACTGACAATCAGAACATAAAGTGACTGCAGCAAGTCTGAAGGAAAACTCTCTTATCCCATTAATATGTTCCTTGTAATAAATTGGCATATTGGTTGAAGTTTGTACACTTCAAAAAGAAATGGAAATCCTTGGAATATACCAAAAAATTGAGACTTAAAAATTGCATCTAATGATTAATAGCTAGGATGATTTATAGTCTAAAATTGTCAAAGAACATGCAAATACACTCCCTCTACTTTCTACTTCTGCTATACCAGCAGAGGGGAAAAATAATCTTTGTCTTACAGTGTAACAATAGGACACAGAGTGGCAAAAGAGAATAAATTTACTTTGTTTTATAGGGACACTGGTTTTGTCATGGCCGTCAGAATCCTCAACAATTCAAAAGCTCAAAAGACTGTATTTCATTCTATGAAGGGACATAATGCAATACTCTACTTGCCCTTAAGCAGAAGTCACTCTTTTGTTCTAACCATTTTCCTGTTTGAATTGTTGAGGTTATTTAACAGTCAATTTACTTTCTTTCAGATAATTAATATTATGCATGAGATTGGCGATCAAACAACAAAAACATGTTGAGCAACTTTTCTCCTATCCATTAAAGACCTTATTCAGCATGCTAAAGAGTGAATGCCTCATTTTAATGAAACACTGCCAGTCACCATTTACCAAATATAACCACAAAAAGTAACTTAAGAAAATGCCATGTATGCTAAATACAGAATTTTATCCAACAACAAGACTTAGTACAAAATAAATAGAAAAAGATGACGCTAAACTTTCCTCTCCATGATACTGCAAAAGTCCTCTGACCACCTATCAGTGTCATCTCTATTATGCTGCCAGTCTAATTTATAGTTTGGTGATGCTCTAAGAAAACTGATAGGAAAAGGGCCCGCAGTCATGTGGAACACGGCATGGAACAGCTGATCAGTGGAGCTGGATACTTTTAAGTTTCACGCCAAGGAAAGATATTGCATTCATTATGACCAAAGAGCAGGAAATGAGTTCAATTCCAAAGCAACAATTTGCATTTCCCTGTCCTGGACAGACTGCCTAAGGAACAATCCTCTTTATTACAGGAGATAAAGGAGCTGGGATTGTGACATGCTTTAAAATAAATGTTGGTACCTTGGCTTTTAGGGAGAACAAGACAAGGATTTGAGTGTTTATTTATCTTTGCTTTTACTTGTACATGACTAAAAATGTGCCACAGAAACAGTTGGTCTGTCTTTAAAGACAATCTGAAATCATTAGGCAAATAACACAGAAAGGTATTTAGAATTTGTCTGAAAATTTTTAAATCTGTATAAAAATCCTAAAAGCAAGGGAATAAGTTCTTAACATCTGTAAATATAATCTACTACAGATTTTATAGACTATTTATCTACCCAATAACTTGTGAAGAATATAGGACTGTTGAAGATGTACTTAATTTCATATGCATTATCATTTCCACATTATTAACCCGCTATAGAATTTCTATAGCCAAGTATGAAGGATGATAGGAATCTGAAATAACAACTGTAATTAATAGACAGTTCTTTGGTCCATGTATGTCATAGCTATACATAGATTAGAACAAAATATCTAAATAGTTCAGGCAACCTGGGCGCAGAAACCGGAATAGGGACAATTCATCCTGCTTCATGCTACTGTGGCCCTGCAGTCCTTACTTGAAATATGTTGTCTCCACATCGTGACCTATATATCGTCTTTTATACCACATTATTTGGCTAAATACATTGAAATGCTTAGAGGTTATAAGCCTATATTTTTCTGTCATGAAATTTAGGGTTTTTTTTCCATAGTTCCTCTCCCTTGGAGTGACCTAAATTTCGCTATATACCTATAGTTTAGACCTGAAATTTCAACTACTTCTGCGAGTACAGAGTTTATGCTGTTTTGTCTTTATGCAACGTGGAAAAGTTTCCAGGTTATGGATGCGTTTAGCAAGCTCTTGTTTTTGCTTAAGTAAAACATTCTGCAGAATTTAATGTAAAAAAAATATATTCAATTTGAGCCCTTAAATTAGGACTTTCTCTTTAGAGAAAGCTTACATTTCTAATTTGTCTCTTACTGATCAGGTAGAAAGCAAGATACCAACTTGGCAGCTTTTTTTGCCTCCATAGATCTGTAGTTGCTTCTCTCAGATTTCAGAAACAGAGCTCATGACAATCCTCCCACATCTGTTTCATCAGCTGATTAAAATGTAGATCTCCTACAAGGTAACACATTTTTGGATGATGGGCGTTACTCTAACCAACTCCTTATTAAGAGAACAACTTTATGCATGATCAGCAACTTGGCAGTGTAAACAACATGAAACAGTTCTTTTAAATAGGACTCGATATTTGTTTACGAGAGCTTTCATTTACTGGAAGGCTTTACAGCTTTTATAACCCACTTAAGCATAAAAGTTTTCGTTATCTTTCAAAACCTTCTTGTAGTAAAGATTGTTTATCTAGCACAAGAAAATTCAGACAGGAGACTTATGTAAAGTGATGAATAGTTGGGATTCTGGGATTCTGATTGCGTTGTATGATTTGTGGTGTGTATTGGAATACACTGAAGGAAAACATTTTTCTCTTTTTTTTAAGCCCACAAGACACCTGACAAGTTTTAACTTACCCTTATTCTTCAAAAAGTGAGATTCTTTTGCTGATAGGGACTGAGTGTGCTATTATGCTTAGTTTTATAACTAACTCATTTAAAGTTGGAAAAAAGTCAAAATCAAAACATTTCAGTCAAATGTCTATTTTAATTTTAATTTCACGATTAGAAAGATAGCATGACAAAAATCGCAACTGCTGGGCTTTCTTGCGGAAGGCGTTTTTATTTTGACCCAGTTCCACCAACTGTCCCTTCTCAGACTTGCTTTACTCGTGCCCACTGGAAAAGCAGCACTTGGCCAATCCAACAGTTTTGCCTCTCTACCCAAACGAGGATGCACGAATTGACTGTGCCAAGGTAGAGCTAACCCTGTGCCATGCTGCTAGTAAATCCACTCGCTGCCCCGAGCCAGTAAAACGTACCAGTGCCAGAAAGGGGCTGTAGGAAGCACAAACCTAAATCCTGTCTCTGTCCCTTATTTATGTGCAGCCTGAGTCTGTGAAAATGAAAGTCGAAAGAAGAATGATTAATGATCTGTGCATCAGACAAGTGAACGCAGCATTCCTGACGGAACAAGCCGGCGCTATCGGCAGATGTGGTTTTACTCCTCATTCTCCAAGAGGAGCGCCAGCGTTGGAATGTGAACCACCACACTGGTGGTGACTGGGCTGTCAAACTGCCGTGATTTTAACAGCATTTCAGGAACTGCGTAGGGACACAGCAGGGTGACATACAACTCACCAGTCTGGTAAACGTTGGAACTCTGACTTGGAAAACATTTTCTAGTTTTAACCTCTCCATACGATTATCCTTTTCTCAACTTCTGTAAATTTTCTTCTGGATCAGAGATTCAAAGACATCATACAAAATAAAGCAAATTTTAATTCTGCAAGTGCAACCTCCCCCACATACCTTCTCCTGTCGGGTGGTAAATGATGTTTCAAAACAACCTACCATGATGTGGAAGATTACTCTTTTATTATGAATAATGTTACACTTTGTGCCTCCCTCCAAAGTAAGTCTTACACACACGTATTCCATGTAAGGCCACAGAGTAAGAACAAAGCCCACTGAGCAGTGAGAGATTAAAGAGTCTTGGCTTTCACCAACTGCCTTCTGTTTCCTTTTAAAGAAGCTTAACAAATTAGTAGGTTCCTATTATCCCTGGATATTGTTTATTCTAAGCAAGTAGCACTCTGAAGAAGTTCCCTGGTGTGGGAATACTGGTGGTTTACATTGGTATATGGGTTTACACGTGCACAATCCCAAAAATTCATGCTGTCATTTAAATCTATATTAGCTGATGCTTTTATGTTTGTATCAAGTTATTTGCTTTTCCCCCAAAACATTTTCCCAAATTACAGAGATAACATAGAAAACAGAATCTGGTAATTTTTAAAGGTAACTTATTCACACGTAGGTAATACTTCAGCTTTCCTGCTCTGCTTTCTGCTCTCTGGCTCACACATAGCTGTTCTTTTGCAACTATTTTTATTTGTGCATTACTATATTTGTCAAGAAAAGTTGCCAGGAATACACATACTAAAAAGCAAGCAGACCTACACACACAGAGTAAACGAAGCCTACGTGTAATATGTAATGTTGCTGCATTAGTTACGTTCTAAAGAACCTGCTGTAACACTCGGTTTCTTCAGTCCTGTAACAACAGCACGACACAAACCCTTCCTACAAACTTCTCAGGAATGAACAGCTTCTGGCATGCACTGTGTGAAACGGTAGTTCCATTCTGCCTGCAGCACATTTTCAGTATTCAGAAAGACAAAACTTTTCCATCTCAATTTATCAGTTACACAGGCAATTTATTAACCAAGCGTTAAGCTACTTCGTGGCACGAGCAGCCAGGTTGTCAGACCCCTGTCCTGTCGACACTGGTGTGCAGACCAGTGCTGAAAGAAGTGAGCAGGCATCAGAGGGGTGTGCATGGCCCTAACCTTAAGGCAGCTGAAGTCAGCAGCAACATCTTCACTTATACTTAGTCATTCTAGGCAGTGACTTAGGAGAATTGATGCAAGTATCTTGGAATATTTGTCAACACGGTCACTTCCCTGCTTTCTATTGCTGTTAGACCAGTGAAGAAGCTAGAATCTTCAGTCATAAATAGGTACAGGCTCAAAAGGACTCAAAAACTTACAAGAGGCTGTTTTAAGACTACTCTGTTTTCAGAAAATCTTAGAGGCAACATGAGATATTTTGTAATACCATTAAAGAGAGCAGTCCTTACTTGAGAGGCTATTGAAGATAATCAACTTGAGAAATTTTACTTCCTTTGCAAGTGAGATATTGGTCCTCCGTGCTAATTTGTACCATCTGAAAAACAAGATTTATTATTTTAAGATAAGAATATTGGTTGTTTTTTTTTTTTCTAAAGTAAAAACAGAAAGATAAATAAGAGGTGGCAAGTTTCAGACACTAGGTCTTTGTCTGTGTGTATGGGCTATGCTATATCTGGCTTCATTCATTTATCAGCTGTTCTTATCAGCCATTAAAGCTACTGATTCCTGCCTAATAATCATCATCATCATCTTAACTGTATCAGAAAAGATGTTCCTCCATTCCTAGCAGCCCCACTTCTCTGTCTCTAAGGAAGATTATCCGCAAAGTAGAACAAAAGCATTTTACACCAACGAGCACGTGGCTAAAAAACTCAGTGTAGTAGAAAGAGGGCTATGCTTTGCAGGCAGTGAGAGTGAAAAGAGAATAACTGTGTTTTCCCCTACGAGCTACTAATTCACAAACTACTAATTCTGCGGTCAGGGCAATTTAGACTATCAATTCCAGAACTCTTGACTTAATAATTGCCTTATTATTTACATTGCAAATCAGCTGATAACCCAACTGATCAGTCAGAAAGACATGGATGAACCTTCCACCTGTGGCCACGGTAGAATGTAATCATCAGGAGCCTTTCGTAAGTGATCCATCAGTCCCCCATCTATCCCATCTATCGCGCTCTTTCAGAGACGTGGCTGGCCCATGAGCATCCAAGTCTGTAGTTTTATGAACAGAGAAGAGTACTGGAAAAGCATCAACTATCAATAAGAAGTTTTTCTAACGACAGGAACAGAAGAAAGAATATTTCTTAAGCAGGCGTGACTCGTTCAAACCAGTTCTGCAGGAAGCTTCACGCACCAAAGATCAAGAAGAATGCTAATGTGCAATCATTGAGCAGAACAGGAGCCAAAACTCGATATAAGGCATGTAGTGAATAATGCTATACAATCAGCTTCTATACACCCACAATGTATCTAAATTTATAAACCGTACACGCCATTGGATAAAATTTAAATGCATTTCCCATCACCCAAGTGTCCTATCCAATCTGCTCTCACACAGGACCATATTGGGATTGAGTAGACCATTCTGTTTGTTAGAAACTTACCAGAATGTGCTGGTATTTATAGCTCATAAAAGCTGTTCAGCAAACACAGTACAAAGACCTCTGATTTCACTGAATGCACAAACACGTGTGAAGAATTTCATTTTAGGATATCGGACGTGAGAGAGCCCTCTCTGTCAAATCCCCCATCCAAGTAAATTAAATATCTTTCCACCTGGAAAAACTGTCCTGGCCTCACAGATAAGAATTTCAGAGTTCTAAATGACAAACTCTGAATTTGCCTGACATATACTTTAAGGGAAAATGTAGTATAGCTTCCTAGAGCCAACAGTTTTCGTTTTGTTTTGTTCTTTCCAACTAGAATTTTGAGGGATGAGACTTTGAGAACACAAAACTGGTCTCTGTTCCTGTTACATTTCTCTGTGGACTTACATATGTTGGTGTATTTTTTTATGGATGTGACAGTTCAAGCATGTAAGAATGACCGTTATAACTTCATTCATATTTTAAAGAAGAAAAATAAAAGGGAACTACAAAGCACCATGATTATCTTTGTTGCATGCAATTGCAAAACCTGCTTCTCCAAGCCACACCAACTGAATAGGTGATAAACCAATAAATCAAGAGAATAAAAGCATATCAGGGTCATAACTCCTGCCTTGTCAGGGAAAGGTGAGAACTCTAACTCAGCCTCTGTTGAGGCTGAAGAGGAACGAGGCACACCTTATTTCTTCTCTAGATTCATCGACCATGCAAGGTGGAAGGACCTTGAGAGGGCATTTCATTACTGTTATTAACTGTTGTTTTCAGAGTATTTTGCTCAAGTTTAGCTTAAATTTCCCTTGCTGCCACTTAAGAACATAATTTCTAGAACTGCTTATGGTGAACAGAGAGAAAAATGCTGTTTCCCTTTCACGGGTTAAAGAATGTAAGACAACAAAGTTAATGATCTCAAAGAAATACCCACTTTAAAAAAATGAAACCAAAACAAAACAGAGACACTCTCTTGAAATACCTGAAAGAGCATCAAAAGGAGAAATCAACTGTCTTGGTAGGCTATTGCTCTTTGGGCAAACCAAACACATTCATTTAGAATTAGTCAGGGGTTGCAGAACTACT
Source organism: Tauraco erythrolophus (assembly GCF_009769465.1). NCBI lineage: Eukaryota > Metazoa > Chordata > Aves > Musophagiformes > Musophagidae > Tauraco > Tauraco erythrolophus. Next base: position 2,911,398 of record NC_141477.1, read on the forward strand.
CAAAAGAATCCCGAAATCTCCAGGCTTAGCCTGGAAGCTGTTTGGGATTGCTCAAGAAGTTACAAACTGCCCTTAGGCCAGACAGGATGTTTGGGAGCTGATGGCACGGGGACAGGTTATGTGGTTACATGTGATGTTACCTTCCTGCTGGGAGAGACCCTTCCTTTCCCCGGGAGCGACCTACAAGGGACTGTCAAACCAGGAACTGAAATCTTCTCGCAGTATTAAAGCGGAGCGCTTTATTCCAACCTGCTCCCTTCCAAATGGGAAGACGTTTCATTTCAGAATTAAGATTCAAAACCTCTACGTACAAAGCAAAGATCAGCATGGTGTCATAATTACTTTCAGAAATTCTTTCACAAGAATGTAGAATTTGTTGCAGAACGCTGAATTCATTACCTCCAAAAATTGCATGTGCTCATAGTCTTACACAGTAACTCAAACTTACAATATAATTGTAATTAGGATAGTTTTTACTATTTGTGCAGTATTTGAAGACAAATAATAAAATATAATGTTGAGAATCTTCAACTTTTTTCCTAAACTTTACAAATTACAGATTACGTTTTATATCCTGAACCTTACTTCTCTCATTCAGATCAATTTTGTATTATAGTTTACAGAAGTTACCTGGTTCTGGGATTCTTAAAATATGAAAAAAAATTTGAAAACAAATCTTGACTTCGAAGTGGCTTTGCCACTACCGATTGGGCCAATGACTGAGCAAAATACAGTGCAAAGAGAACGTAATTGAGCTGGCAGAAATCACCTTAAAGGAATTTCTATAGAAAATACAGAAAATTTAAAATTACAGTAATATAGCACATAAGTGATCTGGCTAATTATAATAAAATATTTGTATGTAGGTTGGTTTCATAATTCAAATGTTTATAGTCTACTAGACTGGAACAATAGAACGGACCATGCTATGTAAATTTCATTGTAGAGTAGCACAGAAATGTAAGTATTTTAGAATTCCCTTAGCCCACTGCATTGGGAAAAAGAAGTGACTAGGCAACTTTACCGTGACTCGGATCCAAACAGTTTTGATTTGTAACCCTGGTGTTGTTTTGAATGGATGGCAGTACCCATCCATCTTGTGCAAGCATTTTACAAAGAGAAGTGTGGGTATAAATCAGGAAGAAGGTGCTTTGTAGGGTGGAGTTAAACTTCAAAGACAGTGAAATAAAGAACAGTCATCGCTACACCTAACAGCTGTCCTTCTATTGTAATTAAAAAGAACATTAATTTTCAAGTGTTATGACATTTAATCAGCTATATAAAAATAATAATAGTAATAAGAATGATAAGCATCATCACCAAAGTTGTTATGAGAGCCAGCCAAGATCACATGCCCAATGTCTCTAAAAGTTGTTACAGACAAGGTGTTCTAGACCGTAAGTACAGTCCAAAATATTTTTTTGGAACATATCTTGATAAATTTTTTTCTTCAAAGAGAAGTTTGCAAAGAACCACACAGTTCCTACTCATTAAATGAAATAGCAACGAGACTCTGCCATTGTATTGCATCTCTGTATCCTTACAAAGACGTGCAATAATTTTTTTCGTTTAGTCAATACACATTCATGAATAATTGTCATTTTGTACCATATTAGAGGAGGCAGACTACGTAAAGAGATGTTAAAAGATCCATTGCAAAGCATAACATGTACCTGCAGACCCGCAATAAGAATCTTGAATTTTATTCTCCGATATTTACACCATTTTCTTTTTCTGTATAAGAAACTGGATGAGATACATACATTCCTTTCTTCTGTAGTACAGTAATTATAAAATAAACTATCCTTCAATAAATGGGTGTTTTCAACCCTATCCTCCAGACTTCAGCAGTTCCTAGTGCATGTTTAGTACCTGCTCTTAAGTGGCTTTATGGCCAACCAAGCACTGACACCCTGCTGGAACCTTTCAAGCTCTTCCTGCACCGTATGGCTCATGGAAAAGGGTCAGCACGGTCCACGAAAACGACACTAAAACCATATCCACAAGTGACAAGTGCTGCTCCCGTTACGACGAAGCTGACAGGATGATACATTCTTTTCCCTGTGCATTTTCAACTCCTTGCAGCATACGTAACAGCTAGTTATTTGAAGCATTATTTCTTTTGTTGTGAGGTTTTATATGTTTGTTTTTCAGTGAGCCACTTTCAACAAGCATGAAAACCACCAGTGATATCCTTATTAGTGGTTAGGAAATCCTTCTTAGACTATTACGAAGAGTTCTTGGAAAAGAAAGGTATCCGTTATGTTCCAACCAGATTTCATAAGGATAAAAACAATACTAGAGATGAATCATTAGAAGAAACCATCCTACATTTTTTAATTTTTGAATGGAGAGAGAGAACGTAAGCTAATGTCTGAAATCCAGAAGCCACCTTGCCGTAGAGAAAATTCACTCTCAGAATAAAAAAAAAAACCAACACATACTCACAAAGAGCTGCAAGTGTTTCCCAGCTCAGTCCATGCAATCAACCAAAAATGCTTCTGCATACTCTGCATACATGTCCATCACTCCCTTTCGTACACTTGAAACATCAACCAGCTCAGCAGCTGGCAATTTGGCAAGGAACAGTGACTGGTAGGAAGGAGGTGCTTTCTCAAAAAAAAAAAAAAAAAAAGGCTTTTTTCAATTATTTTAAAAACTAGCTGATTAACCTCCCTTTCATATATTCTTGTCTAATAGTGACAGTAAGGAATTTTCTAGTGAACTTAGTCTTATCTTCAAGACTACTAATTTGCAAAACAATTACTTCCAACCCCTTCCTAACGATCTCCAATTAATTAATTTTTTCTTGTATTCTTCTGTGCACAACAGCCAAATGACAGCCCTACCAGCATCAGCATTTTTACTGGATGTTCCGCGCCGTTTCCCACACTTTGCAATCGTGTCATATTTGTTATTTAGAACAAACCCAGATTGTTCCTGGAACTGTGCCTATAGAAACTACTGCTGTAATGTGTTTAGATGAGATATAATTAAAGGCACGCCGTAACCTGTCCGTAGCCACTGCAGAACAAGCTGCATTATCAAGAACATAAACCAGTCCCTGGGTTAACTATTCCATCGGATAAATTCCCTTTCAAAGTAGCTAATGGCAAAGAAATTAAATGAACACAGGTTACATTTTGGAGCTTTGATAGCAAAGACAGTACCTATGCAGTATTCCAAGGCAGTAATATTGTATTCAAAACTACGGAATACTCCCTAACACAATATGGATTTCAAGCAACTATGTCTGAAGATTAGGCCAATTAGCTAACGTCAGGCATTTGCATTTGAAAATACTTGCCAAAAAACACAAACAAGATGTAAGAAGAAAGAGGTACTTGCCTTCCGATGGCGTGAGTCACAGTATTCAAGCAGGTGAGCCTATGTACACAAATACAAATAGGAAAATTTGGTTATAATCCGAGCAAACAACAGATTATTACAGGTTTTCATCTAAGTACTGTGTCAAGATAAATAATTAGGAGTGTCTTTAGCACATATTACCTTTAGGGAGAAAAATCTATACAGAAATAACATTTTAATTAAACAGAACAGTGGAGTATATGAAAGTTTAACTATGAGAAGAATTACTTTGATGTCCTTCACACGTAGACTTTAATACCACTTCCCACCCAGTATGTTATATTTTTCTGACATCAAACATCTAAACAACGATTTTCTTGATAAAAATTCTAAATACATACCAATAATTTTCTGTTCATGCATCCTTTTTACCTCATGCTTTTATTCAAGCCAAGAAGTTATCAAAAATAATTTTTAAATCATTGTAATAATTATGAATGCTTTTTATCCCATATATTACATCTTTCTTATGTGATGTCTAAGACAGATTTATAAAACCTTGCTTCAATAATATCTAATGAACTTTTTTGATATGTTATTGTATAATCTGTTGCTATATATACGCCATAACAACACAGTTAAAAAGTGGTTCTCATGGTATTTTTGTAAATGCATTCCCATTTACAGATGAGTCCAACCAGACTACAAAGTAGAAGAGCCACTGAATTCAAAGTGGAGAGGGTCAAGCAGGGTCCCTGGTGTTGCAGTTCGTCATTTTATTTTTGCTTTACAAATTTTATTTTATTTTGGATCCAATCCAAACCTAAAAGAGATGTGTTTGGCAATTATGAAATAGATATGGTCAAAATAACTAAAATGGGTTACAGATGGCAGAAATCTTGCAATAGCAGTCTTACAAAATCTGGTAGAAAAATTGTATGATCTGCCTTACCAACGCACTGAGTGCATTCCTGCAGATGTGGGGAAGATAATTTCTACTCTCTCATATCTGATAACTTCTAATTTGTTACTCCAGTAATACTTTTTTGTGTGAATTAAATATGATTTTTTGATTTAGACTTGCTCCACACTTACAATCGAGTGCAAGAAATAATTATACAGTATTTTCATATGGAGTTCCCATAGTGTTTTCTGGGACACAATATTATTACATCATGACATTATTAAAGATTATACAATAAGTTAATGCAAGCTGGTATCTTGTACTGACTGATGAAGTGAAAGATCGAGGAAGTAAAGAAATACACTGAAAAAATACCTTATTAAGGTAACCGTGATTACAAGGGCATTACAAGACACGTTTGAAATGTATTCTTCCATGGAGAAATTCCAAAAGAATTGCACAGTAGTACCTCAATTCTGTGCTCTTATAGTGCCAGCTATTCCTTCCAAATTCTATGCAGGTTGTTATAATACACAAAGCTACACGATGTTTTAGTCAGGAAAATGACTTCCTCTTATAACTCGTTTTTAAAAATTAAAGTTTTGGTGTTGCATGGTGTTCTTTTGAAGGACGTCTGTATTGTATTTAAATATTAAAGACATTTGAACCAATATAGGAAGAATAGTGCATGTAATTTCACTAGAGAATGTTACTTCATTACAAATATATCCAATTTACTCTAAATGACATTAATGTCTGTTTACGGACATGGATAATACTATATATTAATACATCTAGGTTTACTCTAAACATTAATAACACCTCAATATGTAAAGTATTATAAGAGATGTCTACCAAAACCCCCTCACTCTGAGTCTGCCAGCTGATAAGCATGACAGACCCAACATTAAAATGGTAAGACAGTGGAGATTCTTATTTCATAGAAAAATGCGTGTATGGGACGATCCTTTTTTCCCCCCAAGTTCTGCTACACATTTTAGGTTACTCAAGGTAAAACATTTATATCTTCTGCTTGCACTGTATTACAAAGTGCAGAATTTCGTTCCAGGTAGTCCTAAAAACTATCAGCAAACTCCCAGTAAACTCTTGTTTTCGCATCACGTGCTGTAGGCAAAGCTGATCCCAGCTCATCCCAGTGCCTTGAATTGGATGGCTTTTGATGCCCCTTTTTCTACAATGTGTAAATATGTAAATAGAAACGTATGTCTGTGTAAATAGGAATTTGTAAAATAGATTAGGCAAATTATTTTCTGACATGTTCCTTTCTTCCCATTACAGTCTTGTGCAGCGTGATCTCCTCACAACTGTTTTCTAAGTGGTTTCAAATCTGAGGGGGCACGTTCTGAACTCGGTTCCATGGCAGGAAATCCTGAGTAACTGCTCTGAAGCTAATGGAATTACTCCTGTCGGATCAACGTAAGTGAAAACTCTATCCCATTACAGAGGCAACTGAATTTTACCAATGGAGTGACGACAGGGAACCCTTTCTAATTACATTTTATACCATGAATACAAATGTCATGTTATATCAGGGGTATTTAACAGTAAAGTACATTTGTTACATGTACTGCAGGAACAAAGGAAGAAACAAACCAGCCCCCTCCCATGTTCTTGCACACAAGCAGCTCAGCAGTGCTAAAGTTATCATGACTCTGTAACCCTGCCCTTCCAATAATTCTGTTGACGTGCTCGGGGGGTTCACATGAACAGAGAGAGCAAGTGTTGGCCCTTTGTGTAAAGGCATATTTAAACACAAGGTCATTCAAGATAATTCTGCTTATGAAGACGACTGTTCATTGGAGTCAACCAAATTTATAATTACGTGTTACTCCTAAAGTGGAATTTCGGATGTTATTTTCTTTGATATCTTTATGACTCATACTTCAGTTGAGCAAAGCAAGCTACAATTTGCTAATGCAAGTGTGTACAAATTTGAAACTGGTTAGGTCGGGTGTGTCTGCCTATAAAAACATACATTTTCTTATAGTTTTCAATAAACGTTACTGGTGCAAAACTATCTGGCTACATCTTAGTTGAATTTAAATATTTCATAGTTTGAATACTATTCTTTAAAAGTTAATTGAGCTGGGTCACTGCTGAGATTCAGAACAGAAAACTGCATTAATTATGAGTAAAATAGTAAATGAGTACGCAGTCGTCTATCTTGGTCAGGTCACACAGGTTATATAACTAGTTGGCATCACTTTACATCTTTTGTACACGCAGGCCCGTTTCCCTCATGTATCTTATGGAAAGCAAAGGGCAACTGGTTTTCTCCTTTTGTTTTCCTTCAGGCTGTAGCTCATAGTTTGTCAAGCCTGGAACAAATTTGCTCCTTCTTTACCATTTTGCAAAGACGAAGGGGAGCACAGCCCACAGCTCGTTTCTGTTGCTATGTGGAACGTTGCCAACATAATTTGCAGGGATTCACAGTCCATTTTATATAGGTGTTATAGTTCAAGTTAGACAAACTCAGCAGACAACAGCAAAGAGTAGTAGCATGTGGGCACTTATGGCTCTGCTCTCTCATTCTGTGCCTGTGGGGCTGGCTCAGGTGCTAGAACAACAGACAGGGCACTCCCAACCTGAGAATGGGCATCTCTGGAGCACAGGTAACCTACATAATGAAAGAGAGTCTGCAAAATGCTTCAGTTGTGCTAACAGCCAAACAAGTCATCAGCAATCCCCAGAAGCAGAGAAACAAAAAGGTAGTTTGATCCGAATCGATCAGATCCAGATAGCTGTCTTCTAGCTAAAACCCTAGTCTTTAAATTCTTTCTGTCCTCTCCTCTAAGCCAGTACAGTTGTGGACTATTACCAGTTCAGAGCTGGAATGTAACTGTAGTCATCACAGTACAAAAAACAAATTCAAGACTTTTTAAGGAATCTTACCAGCAGTCTGGAAATTTTGGGAAAAATATAAAAAATATAGTTTGTAATTACATGTAAGTAACTATCTCCAGTACATTTACTGGCACTATTCGAAGTTCAGATTTATCAGCCATACACTTGTAACATATTTTACAAGAAAAACAAGGCTTACAAATCAGTATTTCAGCTTACTAATTCATTGCTTTGCAATATAGCTTGTTTGTTATTTGTACCTTTATAAATATGTGGAAAATAATTATATCATTTGCTTTCTCTAAATAAATATGTTTTTTCATCTACCAATCCAAATGTTTCCAAAGAACTGAGTGATTAATATCATATCTAAAACTGTGATTATTTTAATAAACATAAAACAAGATATTGGACTAAGTATGACTCCAACTGTGAGTGATTTGTAGTGATAAAAATACACAGATGCCATCTGTACCAACAGAAGAACACTCACCACAAATTTGTCTTATGGTAACACTTCCCTTTCATTTATACTGAAATGAGCGCTGTTTCTTTTAAAATGATGCTGACAGTAAAATATGGCCACTTTAAAAATGAGTAACCCAACAGTAGGAGAAATATACTGAAAAGTATGAATTAAAATACTCATTTGACTCGCTCAAGGCCTCCGTCATGTGTCACTGACTGCTCACCAAATACTGGGCTAAGTTTGCCAGACTAGCCGTGTTAGCGTAGTAGCTGCTTCCATCCTAAGAGTTTTTGCTGGGTGTAACACTCCTTCCCAAAGAAAAATCAAAACAAAAAAAATACCTCAACCAAAATGGCAAAAGCTTTAAGTTCAGAACCCAGCCTAAGTCATTAGTCTGACTTCATCCCTTGCCTGCGATACATCTGCCAGCATCTTCGCCAGTTCAGCATTGAGCAAGAGAGCCACAGAGCATGCACCAGGGAAACTAGGGCAGGTAGTGAGAACGCAGCGATAAGCATCTGTCAACTTCAAATACTAGCAGTGAGATCAAAAGAAAAGTAGAATTTAAATAAAATCTGCACACAGAGAACTTCATTAGCAGCAGTTGCAGAAAGAAAGATATGATACCCAGTGCGTTATTCATTCATAACCACGCACCAGATACTGACAGTTTGAGAATGGTGAGGATTACCATCACCCATATAAGTAAAATAAATGGAGGGCAAGTGCAGAACACCAGAGAGGTTCAGCTTGGTCCCTCTGGTGAGGATGCACAGCCAGAGCTGTGCTTGCTTTGCCTCGTGTTCTCAGTTCTGCATTGACTCCGACCTTCACTGGATGCAGCGAGGAAGGCAGATTCCATGCTCCCACAGCCTTTTAAAAATATTTTTTACTAGCAGTGGCCTTAAAGTACCACTATTCTGCTTTGGGTTCTAAAATATGGCAAGAATGTAAATTAAAGTGCAAAGTAAATCCATATTTATTTCTGATTTTTCTTCTACAACTATGCTTCCATCCCCACTTCCATCAGTTCTCCAGCCCTTCAACATTTCCTTTGTATCAAAAAGCTGACAGATTTAGCTCCTGAAAACTTCAAGCTAGTTTTCTTGTTGAAATTTAGGAAAACAGAGCAGCTGTCATTCAAACAAACACACTTCAGCAAGCAGCAAGCCTGTTCACTTTCAAATCCCCAAAAATCAACACTTAGATGACATGTCCTACTGACATGTCATTTAAAAACACATTCGGATCCGACAGACATGTGGAACGAACGTGTACCAGCGCCTGAGGTTCCAGAGTTCCTACACATCTGATGTTTGGGATATTTCTAATATCTCTTTCTTTACTGTTTTAAACTGTGCAGAGTTCTTTGGTCCAGTGGTCACTGTCAGTCAGGTTACGAATTTACCTCCTTGGAGTGAGGCTTGACAATAATTTCACCTGAAGCAATTCACCACGCGCAGGCACAGCCAACAGTAATGGATCAGCAGCAACTATTGGCACAAGCTGAACCACAGAAGCTGCTTCTTTCATGCACATTTTATGATTCCGGTATCCAAACACGACTATAGTAGCATGCTGCTCTCAAATCCAAGATCTTTTTCCTCCTTCAAATTGTGAGATTAAGAAGTTCTCACTTACCAGCTGGCCAGTAAGCATTCGTTCACGAGCCCGTTCATTCATAATTTGACATTACCGTGAAGGTCCTCATTAAATCTTCTAAAATGAAGTGCACTGAATGCAACACAAAATCCAATTTATCAAGGACTAGGGGAAAGACATAGTTAAAGTCAGCTCTTGATACATTTTCCTGTAAAAAACCAAACAACTTTTAGATTCTACAGAAATATCACAGAAATTAAAAATAAGTTTGCTGTATCACATACAAAATAAACCCCAGCAGTTTAGTTTCCGTCATTTAAGCCTTGCTACTCATTAAGTGAAACTTTGCTGCTGCTGTGTTCACCATCAGATTTTCCACACAAGTCAAATGTCCCTTATGTGCCAGGAAGACATGCAAAAGTAGCTGATCTGAAATTATTTTCCCTAATGACATTTTCTTTCCGGATGCAAATAAAAAATATGTATAAAAGTGTACCTGTATAATGCAATTACATGACTTGTATCAAGTAGATATGATAAGTGCAATCCTAAATTAAATAACTGCACATGAAAATTCTATGAAAAGATAGTCCCGGTCTTTAATAGTCCTCACTCATCTGTCAGTTGGCAACCAAGCATTATGGATGTTTCTCTGGTTGTTTTTAAAAGTCAAAATAATGCAATGTTCTTTCTAAAGTAGTAAGCATTCGCTCTTAGCATGGCTGACCATTGATTTTTTTACTAATGTTAAAGGAAAAAACACCACCGAGCAGTAGACACTTTTCTATAAAAGGTGCCTATATATACTTTCTACTGATTAAGTAAAAGTTGCATAAATCTGTATGCTGCCCATGCTGCAAAATGCTCTCATCTAAACTTTTTCTCCTGTGAAAAGCAATGGAAGATTGCTTCAGGTATCTGCACTCATCAATACTGCCATACAGAGAACAATACAGCAGGAATTGTTTAAAAATGTGACTGAAGAGTGGAAGAAAGATGCTGATTTTATATTCTTTTATATAAATTTACAGAAATGAATGGCATCCATGTACCAACAGTTTTCATACTTTCATATCCAAAATTAATAAGAGAACATGCCCTAAACATCTTTGTGTAAAAATATCCATACAGGAAAGAACAGACACTTGATAATAAATGTCACTTTATAATTTGCATATAAAACATCTCATAGCTTAAAGAATAAACAAGGTTAACAAATAGTTTGTTTTGTTTCTATCTTCTGAAAAAGCAAAACAAAGGTAGTAATCTGCTAATCGATAAAATTCCATTATAGCACTCATTACGGGTACGTAATTCTATGCTATTATCCAAAGTTATACTTCTCAGAACTACTGCTGGGTCTCCAATTTTGTACCCATATTATGTGAACTTGCACTGCTCAATTGCTTCACAGCTCCTACAGACTTCACCTTTTATCTACAAATGGACACTCTTAATACTTCCGTTTTAAATCTGACAATTTCCATTTAACTGGAAGAAAAATGCCTAATCAACACCACGGAACACAAGCAATTGCGACATATGGCTCCCCAGCTGGGAAAGTGTCTGACCAACAGATCAGCAATTTAAGAGACAGAGACAAACAGCCCCATCAGATACCCTTTCACCAAGGGACGGGTGCACTGGGATGGGAGCCAGAAGATCATGCTTCAAAGACCCAATTATTGAGCAAAACCATACGAAGGCAGCAGGTATTGTTCCCCCGTTTTGCAAATGAGGTTACTGAGAGGTTGCACAAGAACCCTTTTGGAAATGGCTGGGAAGGAATCCATATGTCTATCCTGACAAAACCTATTTTCACCCACTTAACTGACACCCAGAAAAAAACTCATTCAAATGTATGTTTTTGGTTACGCAGGGCATGCAGACACTTACACTTTTATCACCACCCTTGGTGTAAATATTTACCTTATCACAAACTATTACAGTTTTTCTGTGAACGTTTCACTCAGGATGACTAGGCTCTGTCCCCATATTTTTGCTGGGATTGAGACCACACACCTTTCAGCAACGTGATGCTGTTTCCCTCAAGGTTCAGTGAAAGCAAACCTGTTGTTAGGGAACACGGCAAGGGGAACATGGATCTGAACATGGAAGTGGTTGATAGAGACCGTATCAAATTGAGGGTCCTCGGTGGTGGGAAACGTTGCACAACAGAGGATGGAAAACGAACACAAAGGCACAGAAGGCAGAGACAGGACAGGTGAGAGAGAACGAGATTGCAAGCCCTGAAATAAGGAGTGTCTGACAGAAAACTATGTGCAGATTAATGCAGGGAAGGCTTTAGGAGAAAACAGAATGTGGACAAGATGGGGGGAAAAAAGGACGCACTGGATTGCTGGGACGATGAAAGAAACACAAAGCAGAAAAGGACAGTAATAGGAGGGGAAAGACCTGCAGCTCAGTACACCCTGAGATCATAGAATCACAGAATGGTTTGGGTTGGAAGGGACCTCAAAGATCATCTAGTTCCAACCCCCCTGCCATGGGCAGGGAAACCCTCCACTACACCAGGTTGCCCAAAGCCTCATCCAACCTGGCCTGGAACACTTCCAGGGATGGAGCAGCCACAGCTTCTCTGGGCAACCTGTTCTACTGCCTCACCACTCTCAGAGTGAAAAATTTCTTTCTTTTATCTAACCTAAATCTGCCCTCTTTCAGTTTAAATCCATTGCCCCTTGTCCTATCACTACACACTCTTGTAAAAAGTCCCTCTCCAGCTTTCCTGTAGGCCCCCTTTAGGTACTGGAAAGCTGCTAGAAGATGTATGACAAGTATACAGAAACTGCCCATAAGAAGCTGCGAGGAGGCCAAAATTTGGAATTATGTTTAAAAAATGAATCCAAACATCAGAAGCAAATTTTAAAGTTATCACAGTGATCACATTTTTTTCCAGAGACTCAAAATCCAGAAAACACACCAAAATCCATTTCATGAAAATGTATGTCTTAAGGTCAGTCTTGGTGTGACTTTTTGAATTTATGGAACCAGAACTGTGGCCCTTCAAATGTATATAGAGCCTTCCAAGTGTCTGAATAAACACACTCCAATTCAGTCCCAGAGCATATGCTACATATCTTGGACACTTACAACAGTCTTTCAGCTTCTGTTTTCAGATACAAAACGTTTAAAGCGCAATGTAATAGTTGTTGTATTCAGATATCACTCAAATCACATGGTAAAATGGATTTTCATTACCTACTTCAGAACAGCAGACAGTAAGAAAGTTAGAGAACACCTCCCTCTGCTGTTCCTTTCTTGTAAAAATATCCAACGCTGCTTAAGTGGTTTTAGATCAAAAGCTGAAAGTAGAAGTACATTCAGGATAAGCAAAAAACTATACTTCTCACATGACACGTTTTTTAAAAAAGCAAAACACTAAGTATACTAACCTTCAGCTGAGCAAAAAAAGATGGGATTGTAAACCATATTCAAAGGGAAGAATACAACCTTAAAAAGGAAAACAGGAAGAAAACAACAAAAAGGCATGCTGAAGGGTATAGTGTCACTTGTGTTTGGACAGAACCAATCTAGCAACATGCCATAATCTGTGCTTGAGAACCTCAGGTGAAACAGTCCATGTTCAGCTTGTATTAGTACTTCAGCAATAGATTGTTCCAATTTTCTTAGGTACTGAAAAAAAAAAAAAAAGCACTTATTTCTGTTCTGACCATGTCTACGTTTAGGCTTTGGATCTTACAGGTCAGCCAGCCATCTGTATCCCAAGCCCAGGAAAACTATATTCCAAGCTCCAAGAACGAAGCTCCAGGAACTGGCATGATCAAGCAAATAAGGGCATCAGAGAATTGCCACATCACATTGACCTGAATATCCTGTCTTATAATGTCTGGTAGCAAATCCTTAGGGAAAGAGTATAAGAATCAGGTCAGACAGTGTGGTCTTTCCTCAGCTACTCTGCCCTAGCTTCTGATAACTAGGAATATGGGACCAAGATTTCATCTAGACTGTTGTATCTAATAGCAACTGATCAACTCTGGCTTCGTTAATTTTCCCTATCTCTTTTTGTCCTGTTAATCTTGAAAGTTCTACAGCTTTTTGCAAACTAGTACTTCCTTTTACTTGTCTTAAAGCATCACACTGATCATTAACTGCTTTTTTTGGTAAAGCAAAACAGCAATCAATCATCCTACATTTACTTTCGATCCCTTCTTCATTATATCAACCATTTTTGTATCCCCCTTCTGCCCTCTCTCTCCCAGGATGACCAACCCTCAGCCATTCAGGCTCTCCTCATACCACTGTTGGTCCCTATTGTTCTCTGGCTCTTTCCTGGTCCCACTACGTCTTTCTTACGCTGAGGTGACCAGAGTCCCAGTGCTCAACTGGCACAATGAGGTTTCAGAGTTCAGCTCACAAAACAGAGCCTAAGTGATTCTAAGTCCACAGGAAACTGGCCCATTGATTCAGCTGGATCAGAAATCCACCACAAAAGCTAACTGAAAAGACAATCTGAGTAAAACATCCACACATTTTGGATGTCTTTTCCAAATCAAACCTTATAATTTTTCACTTTTGAAATTACATTTTATCTTACAATATGAAAAAAGAAATATTTTATAAATACCAAAAGTAAGGGTCTACTTTCCCCACACTGGTTATATACTCCAATAAAAACCAGTATCTACTTGTAACAAAATCACCCTTTAGTATCAGTGTGAGCTTTCTCTTTTTTAAAGACGTTATGGTTAGGCTTTAGATGTTTAGAAATGATTTTATTTTGAAATCACAGACTTCAAAGTAGAATATTGTGTATTAGCTAAGTGCAAGCTTCCTATTTAGGACAGCATGTGCTCTCTCATCGTCAAAAATTAGTTTTGAGAATCTGTAAGTGCTACATACATATGCAGGGTTTGTTTTTTTTTTTTTTTTTAAATGAGATTTTTATCCAATATGCCCAGAGGCAACTCACACTTTCATCAGCCGCAGTATCTGCAATCGGTTATTCTACTAACTAGTGGATTCCAAAATAACAGATTTTGGTCAAATGAAAGCGTAGCATGAAAATGCTCTCAGTTCTACAAGTGCAAGCAGGCTGGCTTTTGCTGTCCTAAACATTCCCAAAACAATTTTTAAAACCAAGCAAAAAGAAATAGGATCTGCTTCGTACCTTCAAGGGTAGGAGATGACTCATTTAAAGAAACACAATCAGCTGTGATATAGGCACCTCTCGTCATAATTTTCTGCTCCAAATAAGCGAAACTTTATCTCCGGATAACTGGAAGGATTCCTGCTCTACATGCGTTTTTTTTTTAAAGTGAACAAGAACAGAGCTTCAACCATGAAACTTTAACTAAATGTTGTAAGCAGTGGCATTAGAGAAGATTACTAATTTAAAATAGAGACGTGGTCCATGAGAAGCTAAAAGGTAAACTACAATACCTGTCTGCTAATATTTGGTTCTTGTTTTGTAAGTGAAGGGTATAGAGATATGTCCATCATCCTTAAGGAAAGCCAAGAGACTCTAACATCTAAAAATCCTTTGAATTCCTGGTACACCTTAGCTTTAATTTGTGAGGTACACAAAGACCAGAGTGAGGAGCTACTGCAGACTGGTTTAATGTGTTGGGATGAGAGGATACCGTGCAGCTCAGGTTGTGGGAGCAGCACAAGCCTAATGGTCTGTGCACCTGTGTGCATAGAGGGAAAAAAACATATGTGGAGCTCAGTGACTTAATTTCCTTGCTTTGATAGCACAGCTATGTAATAATCATTGCTGTTTCATAATGCAGAGTTCTCTTGTTCACATACTTGAAATATTCAAGACAATTCTTATTAAAGAATAAAACCAAAATTTTGCCCTCAGTTATCTTCTCATGCCACTAACCAGCCCTTTGAATCCTATTACTTACTATTTAGAAAGTTAAGAGAGTGATTTTCAATATTTTTTGCTTCTGGTTGAACTACTTCTTACTCTGTTACCCTTAAATTACTTCAAGAACTGTGTCAAAGATTTCTGTTTGCTACTAAGCTTTTCCACGGAGATATTAGAGAGGGTACATTTAGTACAATGAGCTTACTACTTGTGGCCCATAATGCAACAGAAAACCTTTTTTGATATTATGTGACCTAATGTTGTTTGTTAAGTTTGTTTCAAAAATCCATTTATACTTCAGTATTCAGTCAACACACTGTGGAACTAATTTCATCATCAGATGTTCATAGTTATTTCTGCCAGAGGTAGGTATATGCACTGAATGGTTTTCAACTATCTTAACCTGTGAATATCAAAGGGAAATTTTAGTCTAATCTCTGCTCAGTCTTTCAATGAGTTATCTAAAACATTGCAAATTAATTTGAAACAGTTACAGAAAAAACATAATAAATCAGCCTATCTACAATGGCCAGCCAAATAATATCTAAACCATTTTCGGGATAATACATCTAACTCACTTAAAAGGTCAGCAAAGTCCAAGTTACTACAATTTTTTACTCATTTACTTATGCCTTTAAAAAAAAAACTCAAACCAACCACAAAAGCAGACAGTCTCAAATTTCAGTGTAAAATGTTCTTCATGCTCTACGTACTGAAATATTTGAAATGCACCACTTGCAGGTTGTGCTTAATTATCATCACTTTAATGAAATTAAATGAAATTAAATGAAAGTAAACACAGAAAACAATATTAAAAGATATACTAAGTGGTGTGGAAGGCAGTGATAAATGTGTAGCACGCTGTTTAACCTTAGTTTGCAAGGAGTTAGACTTGCTGTTGCTGTGTTTTCAACTTGCGTCACTCTGAAATTTGGGCTTTTTCTCACAATTCCCTCCAAAAGCACCACTCACATGCTGCCTTGTATTTCTTGCTCGTGCTTACGTAGCCAAAACAAGCGATAATTCAGGAGAATTGGGATTCAGCCCTGCTGCTGGCATGTACTTTGGGAAACGCAGCGCACCCCCGGACGCTGCGGGCGGTGATGCCGGAGGGATCCACCTCCGCCGCACGAGCAGAGGAGCAGGAGATGCCCTGCTGTTCCGGTAACGTACAACTAAGAAATACAGGAACACTCATTTATTGAAAATGGGCATACAAAACTGAGCCAGGATTTGGAATAGGTAAATTAAGGTTATACAGAGCCACAAGAGCAACTCAGGACCAGAGATCACCCAAAGGAGTGAGGGAATACAAAATTTGATCAGCTGTGTCCAGACACTCCCTCCTCACCCCAGAAGTTCAGTAACTTTTTTTCCCCCCTCCCTTTTCTTCATGTGTATGGGGGGAACCCCTGAAGATACACACAGTAACATTTAATTTTCTTAAGATTATAAATTATTCAAAAACAAAACCTAAGCAGCAGAATAATACTATACCAGCAACACTAATTTAACTTTCTTATCCATACACACCATCATTCCATATTTAATTATGTGACCATATACTGTTTCCCTCCTTATTTAGTGCAGAAGACAAAGCATGCTCACTCAGGCAAACATTCCATATTTTTCTGTCTTTATAATTCCATGTGAAATTCCCTACTTTATTTACTCCATGCAAAAACTGAGTATAGAACCATTCATTTCCTTGAGGTCTTTTATTTGGAATTTATTGCGAACTGTTTTCTTGTAAGTACTAATTACCCTATAGGCCCAGTTCTCCCAGAATATCAAATTACATCATGAATCCCATTCGACAAATAAACCGAGACAGACTGATACACCCTGAAACAAATGAATTGCTGGGAAAGTGGAACTGGGAGTCCCGTTTACATTTGACTCTTCTCAAAGAGAAGAAAGTATGCACAACTCATACCAAGTTCATTTGCAGCTCTAAAAAATCTCATACTGTGCATCTCAAAAGCCCCCTAATTGGGCTGCTCTTTTTCTAGGTGACAACCTGCCAAGATTGAAACGTTGGCTGGGTACCCTACAAAAAGTGTGTTACAAGGAGAGGACATGACCAACTTCACTTACAGTCTTTGGTGATGGTTTGGGGGCTGGGGTTTTTATTTTTTTTATTTAGTGCACTGGCCACTTCCAGTGTAAATACAGGACTGTTCTCACAGGCAACAAACTCGCAGCATAAACATCTGTCATCCTCTGAAAACGAGTCACCAGCACGCAGACTGACGAGGCCCTGCACTACAAGATTCTTGTCTTTACATATCATGTATTAACAGCAGAAAACAAACAATGCTTATAAACACATTTCCCAAATAACAGATGTTGAACTCCGCAATTTAGCTTTCTAATAGGTTGGATTATTTTTATCAGTTCTTTCATTTCACTAAAAACAAAAGCACGAATAAATGCCTTCAAACAAAGCATCCTTATCAGGATTAGAATCTGAAAACAGCAGGTTGATGGCCATCAAGCCATCATGATAACACATCACTCGCTCAGCTACCCTGCAAGCAGTGAAGATAAGGAGCCCACTGGCCCAGACGCTACAGGGGGACACCAGAACAGCCTCACGTGAAAGCACAAAGTTCTCTGTTACACGTAGCGTGTCCTGGGGACGTTGCACGTCCCACGTTGTAGTTCAGTAGGCAGGAGATTGGCTACTGGAGCCACCTCAGGGGTCTGCATCTGGCCAGCTTTGCCCTTTCTCACAGCTGCAGTGCTTTAGTCAACAACTGGGCTCTGCCTTTCTGCAAGAGGTGCTGAAGCTGGGGAGGGGCTTTTTACAAGGGTGTGTACTGACAGGACAAGGGGCAATGGCTTTAAACTGAAAGAGGGGAGATTTAGATTGGATCTAAGGAAGAAATTTTTCGCTCCGAGGGTGGTGAGGCACTGGCACAGGTTGCCCAGAGAAGCGGTGGCTGCCCCATCCCTGGCAGTGTTCAAGGCCAGGCTGGATGAGGCTTTGGGCAACCTGGTGTAGTGGAGGGTGTCCCTGCCCATGGCAGGGGGGTTGGAACTGGATGATCTTTGAGGTCCCTTCCAACGCAAACCCTTCTATGATTCTATGACTTAGTGCACACTGCGACCGCCCACCCGGTGAACCGCCCGTCTGGAGAAGGGTTCAGGAATTCTGCCATGCTGTCAGAACTACACCGAACAAGGCGAGAGAGGCATCAACAGTGGCTTTTAACAAAACGGCAAGAAACACCTCTCGACACTTTTATCACCAGAACGGCCCTACGGTGAGGGCAGGTCAAAGGTAGGTAAGAGAAGCTCTTTCATATCGGGAAGCCCTGGAGATTGCTATCGGCTTCCCTCATCTGCCTTTTACCTCTCCTTGATACTCTGTGCTCCACTAAGAGCCCTTCTTTTTCCAAAAGAAAGTTTTGGGCTAGTTTGGGAAAACTTTCAGGATGCCTAAACCAAAGAAAACATTTAAAAAATAATCCAGCGAAATTCAAAGGCAGACAATCTCTCTGTTGTTATTTTTAAACGTTTTCCAAGCCCCAATCTAGAATCTCTTTTCTCATGCCTACTTCTCATCGATGCAAGATGAGAAAACACAGAAAATACTGTACCACGTTATTTGAAATAGTAGAAGCAGTGCCAAAACTTTTGCAATTAAATGAATAACAGATAATAAAAAATTAGGTATGTTACAGGAAGTTTCTCTATGGTGGCTGCTTAATTTACACAGCGTGGTCAAAACGTACCATTTTGATGGTATTTGAAAAGAAAAATAGGGCTTCCTTCTTAAGCTCTTTCATTTCCTTGTTATAATCAGAATTTTAAAAATTTATTTCAGTAAATATTATAAAACAAATAAACTAACTTTTAAAGAAGCCCCGGTTCAAGCATATGATCAAATGTGTAATAATTACATCAAATGAAATTATGACTTCCCTCATTCCAGTATTTTTTCTATAGGGCTTTAATGCTTATATGAACTAAATATAGTGCTTAAATTTTCTTTTAATATAAAGCTGTGGCAATATTTTAAACATCTTTTGCATGCAAGCATTCATAATAAAGTCTTATTTTTTAATGTTATAAATAGCATATAAAGAACATAAACGGTGCAGTTTTGTGGCCTTATTTCTTCATAAAGGACAGAATAATTTATAGGATTTAAGGCTATAATTGTGAAAAACTCAAGGCAAGCTAAAATTTTCAACTGTCATTTAATTTATAGAATGCAAGCTCACATTGCCTACAGACAGCACACAGAGAAATGTTTATTTTGTGAAATCTAGTAAAAAAGAGTTTGGAGTTATTTCTAAATGCTAACTTTACGCAAAATTTGCATTTCTGCAAATGAAACTCACTGTTTTTTATGTAATATTGCAATAAAATCAAGACACACATTGTGAACAAGACTCTCAGACCAATTAGGCATACAATTACATGTGCAGAAGGCATGCACAATTGTGCAGCTAATTTGTGCATGAAATTACTTTGATTGCACATACTAATTGGATAAATGTGTGTGCAAATGCCAGTAGTCATTTGTGCTAGCAATTATCCAATGCACACACATAGTCATGGCAACTGCATGCATAAATTAGATGCAGTCTTGCATACCTAACTGGTCTTGGGTTTTAATCAGAAATCTTTCTTTTCCTCTACCAGGGCACTTGGACGCAATATTTCTAGGAATTCCGTATTTACTTCTTATCCAGATGAGCAAAAACAATGAACATCAGCATTACCAAGTAATCTGATTTTTAATGAACAAGAAAAGGGAAAGGAGTTTCTTTCTAGAGATACAGCATATTTTATCTTCCTTTGATAAGGGAGAAAATGAGAAATATAAAGCAGTATAAAACAAGCCAGGAACATGCAAGTATCCTTTCATGACACTTACCTGAATAAGAATTACAAAAATTGTTTGTAGGTCATAATTTAAAAAATGAGAGTGAAAAATTTTCTGTATTCACATGGAGGTTTTAGATAATTCTTCCAGACATGACTACCATGCTTGCACACTGAAGCTCAGTGTTCCCAATCTTAAATATTAAAATTAAAATAAATTCTTCCCTTTAAAAGCAACGGATTGCATTTAAAATACATATCCACACATACATATAAGTAGGAGCCCAAATCCTGAATGGATCCTTAAAAGAAAGAGTTGTTTACATTGTTTCTTTCAAATCTGAAGAGCTCTTCAAGCATAAATAGATAGGTAGGAGGAAAACATCTTTCAATAAGAATGGGCTATTCAAAGGAGACTACTGGAGTTTGATATTCAACGGGAGAAAGGTACCATAAAGTCCTTTAAATCCTTGGAAAATCCTACTCTAAACATATATTGAGTAGCAAAGACAAAAGAGCATAAGGGTGAAGTCTGGGCAAACTCACTATTATAAATCTACCAGGAATACTAAATTGAGTGCTTACAAAGCAGTCTCAGGAACTTTAAAGAGATTTTTTTTCCTCAGCCAAGGAAGTTTATTTTGCTAGCAGAAGGTATGTTATTATGAGCCTATCTTCTAAATGAGTAAACCAGTTTTCTCCCTCATTTATTGTCTTCAGTTCTGGTCACACTCTTTCAAAAAAAAAAAAAACCACCCACAAACCAAACATACAGAACAGACCAAAGGGCTTTAGAAAAGAGCAACAAAAATGATCAAAGCTATGAAAAAAATATGAGAGTGAAAAATACGGCATTTTTCTTTAAAGTCAAGATGAGTAAGAGAAGACATGATAAAGAGATAAAACAGTGGATATTTAAGAAGTTAAATTAAGTGTTTGTTTACTCTCATAACAGAGGCATAAAATGGACAGGAAGTATATTTAAAGCTAAAAAACCTCCACTTTTCTTAACCAAAACTAAACTATAATTAATCCATGAAACGCATCGCCAACAGATACCACAATAAACAAGGATCTTACTAGTATTAACACGGAACCTTACATCTCTCTAAAAACTGCTAACATCTGCAATTGTACTAATTAATTTTTAGGAAGGTGTTTTTTTTCCCAAACCAGAAAACCTACATCTCTTCAAGACCAGTTTTTTGTTAGACGATGATTATAAGATAACCATTTAACAAAACCGTGTACTTACTTAATAGATGTTTCTCTAAAATGTTGTGTCCACACCAATTCTACTCTGGGTGATCAGCAGCTTGGCAGCTCAGAGGACTGATACCTCCCCAACTAAGACATTCAGAGAAGCTGAAACGTAGGCCTGGATGCTAAAAACAGCGTGTCTTTAGAGTATTTACGAAGACCCAAAAAGCACCTCTGCAGATTTCGGTACGGAAGCATCTGACACCAGCTGTGACTGACAACAGGATACTACAGTACAAGAAAGATTCATATAATCAAGACTGGTAATTGTGATCATCTAGCAGTTTGTCTCCTCAGTGGCTTTTTGTATTTGTTTTTTGTTTTTGTTTTTTTTTTTTTAAATAGTGGCTGTATCATTGCACCTTCTCCCCTCCCTGTTTCTAGCCTCTTTTCATTCTGCCTCCCAATGTTGTCTGACAATGCTCTGCCTAACACAAAATTATGTATTTTACCTTTAGGGTAATCAGAAAATATGCTCTCTTTTGGAGTTATCTTTAAGGTCAAAGAAGTTAGGGTAGGGTAAGCTGGCTTATAACCTGATATAACGCAATTCTATTGTGGCCTGTTACCAGTCCTTATGCCCAATACATGGCATTTTCAAGACATAGAGATATTCCATCTTTTCACAAAACCACAGCTTTCAGCATTCCTTCATCCACTCACATTTACTTTAAAAAAAGATCGAGATCTGAGCCAAAACAAAGTTTTAATCTTCTGTGGAGATGTCACTAAATCTAAAGTTTCACTGAAAAATCACTCTAAGCCTCTAGTGACTAAAGAGCTTAAGAATTCCAGGAACACCCAACGAGCTTTTGCTTACATGGAAGGCTATACTCCTGAGGGAAAAGTGACACCTTTGGCATTTGACAAGTGAACTCCAGAACAAATAATTTCGTTGCTTAGTTTAACACAGTGACAGCAGCAGCGTGTTTGAGTCCACTGGAAAAGCACTGGTAAGTAATTTGTCTGATAACCACACGGTGGTAATCAGTATATCCATACAAAATCTGTTACAGTACTTACACTATCAGAGACTAATAGTTAGCAGGTACTTACAGAAATTAAATATTCTTGTGGTTGGATTTTTTAATTTCTCTGAATTAGCAGTTAAGGACACTGTGGATGTCATAAAGAAGATTTGAAAATAGAGGAAAACATAATGATTATATAGCTATCATTCCTAAATGATGTATGTCCTATGGCCTCAGAACTACATCTAACCTGAAGGGCTTGGAAAAAGCCTTTTGTAAACTAAGGGAAAACTTCTAAAAAAACCCTTAAGAAAGAAATACAGAATCTGGGCTTATGATCACGATTCAATGCACTAGTGTTACTAGCAAGCACCAAGAAGGAAAAAAAATGTATCTACATTGCTAAATAGCTTTAAAATTCTACTGTTAACTTAAAGACAGAATGAAAGAATTAGAAACAGCTTAAAAAACTGATTGTCCACTTGCATCCTTAAAATTATTCCACTTCTCTGCACAATGAATAGCCATTACTTTTCTGGAAGAAAAAAATCAACTGAAAAAACCCCAAACTCACTCCACAGTTAGAGATATTAACGTCTTTCATACCTGATAATGCCTTGGCACATTGTTATCTCTTCTGCTATGAAAAATAACTAAAAATTATTTTCTAAACATTTTCTCCAAACCATTCATGATGCTACAGGCCTTCTGCTAGATCTCCCTGAAGGCATTGCTTTTGCAGTTGTGGAGTTCTGGTTTATTCAGTCTATCCTTGTAAGGAACCTGCCCCATATTGCTCACCATTTTTCTTACAACTTTCCTGGTTTTCCAAAATCCTTTTGGGAGTAAGAGTATTTCTGAGTATATGTGAACTTCCTAACTAGTAAGGCCTTACTTTAGCAGAAGGATGTCTTAATTTTTTGTTTTCCATTTCTGACCTTTTATATTTCTCTTTATGAGCGGTTGCAGGGCACAGCAGCAACACGGAGCTGACATTTTCAAAGAACTATCAAGACCTGTGACGATGGTTAGAACTGAATTACAACTACCAACCTGAACATTTACTTCATGTTGTTTTCCTTCCCACATACAGTTTTACTTTGGTTTTTCCTTAAGTTGAAAACTCTTGATTTTATGGGCTATGCAGTGGTAAATCTGTGGACTAAGCTAGCCCCCGATACCTAAGATACCTAAATTTCGTGCAGGTCACAACCTCCTTGTTGAGTTTTCTGCCCTTTCATTACAGTGATAGTATCAGCCCTATTTATGAGGCTTGCAAGTGTGCATCGTCCCACAGATATGTACCAACAACAGTATTACAAAAATACTCTCAAACTAACAAACTACGCTATGTATTAAGCTCTATAACATTGAAAGGAGGGGGGAGAGGAGGTATTTGGATTCTGATAGCTTTTATATCATAATAAAGATGGAGAAATAGCAGTTTTGGAACTTGTTGATATGCATGGAACTCCAGAAGCTCCTGTTCTTTCACTGCACTGCATCTATCATGGCTATTCTCTTCCAAGACATAGAAAAATGATTCAGCAGAAATTGAAGTTCCTCATTTCTATGCTGCAAGGGCTCATATTCATTTTCAGGGCAGCTCACAGCCTCAGAAAGATAGTTATTGTTAGCATGGACCATTCCTGAAACCTGAGATGCCCTGCTGAGGACATTCCATCAACAAAATCACAGTTGTCCTGCTCCCATTTAAGTGATGCCCTGCTGTCCTCACAGCCTATTAGATTGTCCCAAGAAAATGTGTCCTGTGTCACTTGGTGCTTCTGAACTCTGAATTTTTAGTTGTTTGCTGCCATCAGGTGTAAGACAGTTCTCTTCCTTTTTTTCTCCAGATGGCAGTGTTCTCTACATACAGTGGAGAAAGAAGGACTCTGAAGTAGTCTATTACATCACTACTGGCAGAAAGAGCCTTTTAAAACGTTTAAAATTCTTATACCTTTACTTGAAAATTTACATATTTCAACTACTATCCAGTTCTAGCAGAAGCAGGAAAGAAAAATTCAACCCTCCAGCATCGATTACAAAAAAACTAGTGGTTTGGGGGTTTTCAAACAGATTAATCTTTAGCATTCCTTCAATGGGAATAATGTGAAACAACAGTAGTTAAAATAAATGTCACAGAAAAATCTTGTGACTATTTACAACTAGTAAATAGTTGTTTTTCTTGAATTTTGGACTTCAAAGTGCTTGCACTGAAAAGACAAACTAAGCATCTTGGGTTCTAGAATTATGTTTTCAGACAAAAAGACCAAAAGAGAGTACAGAGAATTTGAAAGCAAAATAGAGCAACTATGACATTGGCCAACTGTAATCTCTATCCCCCTGTTGTTTCGTATTCAGAGAACTTTGTATTTCTCTCTAAATTTCAGCCCAGAGCCATAATTTTTTATGTATCCAGCTTAAAGTCTGACTACATTTCAGCATTTGAATTTTTTCCCCTCTGCAAATATGTATTAAGTGGTATAAAATGACACGGTTGTCATCAGAGCCAAAAGTCATCTTTAGCAGTAGATATAAAACTTCTCCAACTATTAAAACAATAAATGATGTAAGTGTAGATTTTTCTTACATTCCAGTTTAAGTAGAGCTTGCTTCTTCAGGCAATCTCGGAGGAAAGAACACCAGGAGAGGAGAGGGCTATGTTTCAGTTTAGCTTCACTTCAGTGACTGCTGTTTCTCATTTAACAGAAAATCTTTTTCAATTCAGCTCAGTTTCTTGCACTCTTTTATGTCCTTCAGCTCTCAGTCTAAGTAAAAACAGTTTTTAGGTTGTTGTAAAAGAGATTAAATCACCACAGCAAATACTTTGAGCATTTTCCCTTCAACTCCTCCGATTTCTCCTGAGACACAGCTGTTTTGAGGTGCTATTTTTCTCCACCCATTTTTCAGCGTAACTTTTCAGTAAATTAATCAGTAAATTAAAACACACCTCTGTAATCAGAGCACTAATATTCAGAAATTACCATGTATTTTTAAGAGCAGAAATCAACTTTAAATGAGCTATTCTGGTTTCCATGTTGCAGATATAGAATTTCAGTCTTTAACTCCAGCAATTTGTTACATGCCTTGTATGGGCTCACATACTTTACAGGAAGGCAATTCAGACTTTGAAGACTTTTTGAGAAAGAAAAGTCATCACTTTCTCTGGTTGTTTGTTTCACAGTTTTCAATTAAGAATTTGAGCTTCTAGTCCTTGCTGTGTTTGCATTCGAGAGACTTTAGTACCCAAATCTTGATCCAATGAAGTTATTTGTACGCTAACGGTTATCCTGTTACGTTTTTAGCTGCTCAGCGAAACAACCTTCAAGTTTCTAACTCACAGGTGTTTCTCTAGCCTGACTCACATCTGAAGCTCTTTGCTGCATTCTGTAAGAGAATAAATACTACAATTAATGAGAACACACTGCAGAATCAAAAATGAAAACATACTAGCCTCCGCGGTGACCAAAGTCATTTTTATATTATTATCAAATTTATCCTATATTACACAGCATTTGCTGGGAGTTTCTGTTGAGTCATTTACTACCACTATTTTTAAAGCCTTTCCAAAGTCACGTCCTTCCCGGACATAGTGTCCATTCTGTAGTTCTAACCTATTTTCCCTGTTCTACAAGAATACATTTGACTACACAGCAGTAACATGTAGTTTATTATAATGGCTGATGCTTACCATTACAAGCTGAATTACTATGCATAATGGCTCTGTCCTTGTCAATGCTTATTAAGCCATAATCATTTTGTCAGTGGCAAATGTTCTGAGTGGTAATACAATATTTATGTTACAATATTGATAAGAATACTGAAGAACATAATATTTTCTACCCTGCCAGAAATACAGCCTTTCAAAGACTATTTCCCATTGTTAGCTCCTTTGTGAGGTCTCTCAGCTGATTTAAATTCATTTTACATGTGTTCTATTCATAATACTCTGATAATTTGTTGCGTTCTGGCAAAGCCAACCACTTGCATCTAAAATATATATTAGATCTATACAAATACCTTTAGGAACATTAATCTTGAACAATGATGTAAAATTTATCTAATGATACTTGCCGTCCATAATACAATGCTGACTGTCAAAAGGAATGGAATAAAATTCCCTATAAACTTTTTCCTTTCCATTCTTTGCCCCGGATTAGTCAAGTTAATCAGCCTATAAGTAATTCCAAATCAATCACAAACTCTACTATCAAACAAAAACTAGAAACTGAGTCTGGAAGAAAAAGAGCAAATAAACACTTGGAAAATATCTAATCTACAATGATGAGACTCATAAAAATTTGGAACATAATTACTGATATTTATTTCTACTGTGTATATATGAATTTTTAAACAAGGTGCAAAAATGAATGGATCGCACTAAAGCTAAATTCTATAGGCTAAGTTTATGTGTGAATAGCAGTTAAAAAGGTAAGAATGCAACAAAAAAATTGTCAGAAATCTTGCAGACAAGACAGGTTACATGAAGCTAAGCAAAAATAATTTTGTAGTTAGAATAAGAGTAAGATTTAAAAACATTTTAAGAATAGAACAAGCTTCTTCCTATGAAGCTCTACAAGTTTCTAAAAAAGCTCATTGGAAGCAAATTCACTGAGCTTATTCTAAAACCAGAACTGTATACAGACAAAATGAGTAGTACAGATGAAATATAATTTGAACTGCTACAGCACTAGTATATGCTATTCAAATGAATATCAGCAAATTTAAAAAAAAACTAGTTTAAAAAGAATTTTTCATTTTATTTAACATGTACCTTCCTTCATTTGACCAGCTTTCAGTTTTATATTAATCCTACTAAACTACTGCCACTTAAATGTCTGTGTGATGAAACAAACCCGCTGCCTAGGCTAAGAGATAGTATTTTGATATAGATAAAAATAAGTGATGCATTTCAAAGTCTGAGAATTTTGTGGTATTTTTATGAAACGTCTAAGTGTCCTTTTTTGTTATCTGAATACTTACAAAACTGCTGCTGAAAAATAGAGTTAGCCAAATCCTACCCAGATGACACTAACGCATCCATGTATTTTCTCATTCTCTTTGATGAACACCGAGCAGACAACGCAGCCATCTGGTCAGGGAGAAAGAAATTGTGTAAAAATGAGATATGCGTGTGTAAATAAAAGATTGATGAATGAAGCCCTGAAAGCTGAGATGAAAGTGAAGCAGAACAGACAGGTAAATCATTCTGATACTTATGTTAGTGCTGAAATTATGTTCCTTTACTTTTTTTATTTTTTTTTCTGCTGACAGCAGTGCAGGTGACAAAAAATACTTTCCATTTTGCTGCTGACACAAGTGCTGGAGGTTAGCAAACTGGTTTAGTTCTATTGCTGAGAAAGCATGCTTTAGTCAGGAAGAAATGAGAAAGTTTTGTTGCCCCGTTTTTAATCACTTTCGATGTATGCACATACTCCTGTGCTGATGGTTCTTTAGCCATGAAGCTCCAACTTCAACACCACCTACAGAGCAATCTAGGACAACTTGCCAAAATCGAAGCTGTGTTTAGAAATATCGAGCAGTTCTGAACCTGTTCACTTTAACTTGGACACAAAGAGCTAAACAGATCTTGCACAGAGCTTCAGAAGTGTTTTTAAGCTAGATTCCTTCCCTGACAAGTCTCTGAATTTTCTAAAGTATGTTTAAATAAAATATTTTACAGGCAAGCTTCACCTAAGAGCCCACTAGACTGAAAATGTAATTAGGATCTGCATCAAATGATACAATATCCAAAGAATGAGTTTAGAATTGAAAGAACTCTACTTGATGCAACTCCTATTCTATCTCAGTAGGAGATAAACTGACTCTTAAAAACCACTTTGTCATCATGTAAATCAAGTTTTTCCCAATCTTCCTTTTCACAACAATTACCCTGTGAGACTGCCTTTAAATGGTAAGTTTACATTTGATGGTGGTATGCAAAAAACTGACAAACTCATTTTTTACATAAATCATTGTCTGACATGACAGAAAGTTTACTGAGTACATCTAGAACTACATCACTGTAAGGAGAAATAAATGTTAACTACTCATCTAGTATCCGAAATATCCGTTGCTTACTTGTTGGTGTACTGGGCATTATATGAATTTAAAGCCAACAGCAATCTCAGTTCAGTAATCTTTTCCATAATTTTCATGAAAACAGACTCATTTTGTAGATCAGCAGTATCAATCTTAATTCTCAGTTTATTAAGTATCTTATACAGTGCTTGATAGACAGTGTAAATTATATAACCACACAAATCAACATGTTTAAGAAGTTAAGCCTCTTTGATTGACATTTTCATATTCTGTGGATATTGGTTCCCTTATAGTTTAGGATAAAAGACATTTTTTAAAGAATGACCTAAGCCAAATCTGTACCACCTACAATTTCAAAGACATAGGATTCTGAAAATTAAGGTACTCAGAACTAGAGAGCTGTAAAGTGACAGGATTCAGTCCTTCTGGCTCAAAAATCAGAGGCCTCAACCATTAGATCTAAAAGATTTTTTCCAACAGCTGTCTGCAGCAGCACATCTGCTGCAAATGAGCAGCTCTGAGTCAATTAAAAAAAGCAAGAATATATACTATGCATATCACTTCATTTGCCAGAATAGTTTTAGGGGTAAGTTTTCAAAGGCAGAAGCAAGCATTTGATACCAGCCTCTTCTCTGACAGAAGTCAGGCACCTAATTCTAAATTAGAATTTTGGAAAAAATATTGTATTTTATACAAGTGTTTTTACATATTAGATTACTACACTAACTATAGTTATATTAATTAAACAAAAATTATAAAGCTGATTACTGACAATTGTTAGCAAGATAACCAAATATATCAAAGCTAAGCCTACGCACTACTATCTAAAATCAGTAATAACTTTTAAAGATTTTTTTTCTTTAAACTTACAATAGTGGTAGACTCATACAAGATTCAGAATGCATACAATCATTTTAAAAATACAGTTATAGCGATGATTTGTAAAGATATTTCAGTAAGAAGTATATGATTTTGCCATATTTCTTGACATAAAAAGAAGAAATGTTATTTTCCTAAAATCAATGATGTAACAACAACGAAATGTGGAGGGCTTAGCTAAAAGCTCAATTCCACCTGTGCTTGTTATATATGCTCCAAACAATATACCACCAGTAAAAAAGGTAAACCTCAGAATATGAAGCCAGCATTTCCATCCATCCATCCATCCATTCTAAAGATATTACGTACAGAACACAATACTACCTATCAACAATAAAAACATTAAAAAAATTATTAACAACACTGGCTAGAAGAATAAGTAAAGTTCAGAATGTGACAGTGTTAAGAATTCATGTATGTTATAGCACCATACCAATAAGGAAGAGAAGACCTATTAATAACTTATTTAGTGCGTAGGGCTGCTCACCCAAGACCTTGGCACTGGGTCTCGATTGTAATCACTGTCTGTTTTTATTTTGATCTGTTAGGAAAGCAACAGCCAAGATAAAAACAAGTGGAAGCTTATTACTGAATGAACTGATGCTATGGAATGGTGAAGAGCAGCTGTCATGTTGTATCACTCACTGACACACACAACAGATAGCTGTGGATGACATTTAGCAATGCATGAAATTCCAGAATCACAAAAGAAAAATGCCATCCACGGATGCCAATCAGTTACTGCCTCCTCAAGTCTGTGTTTTCTTTTAGAGTTTTTAATGTATGTTTTCATCTTACAGTAAATATCAAATATTGTCTTGCTCTTTCGATGCAACATGCATGCTCCTTTCATGCTGCAAAGTGTCAATGGGAAACATAAATCTCCCAAACACTGAGAAAAACTTGTGTCCTCAGGAGTAATTGCTTCAGCTTTTTAAGTACCAAACCCCCTACGCCTTAAGAGCTCATTCACATCTATGACAGGGAAAGAAATACCTGAGAATATACACGCTCCCCTGCTTATGATGGATACTAGGACAGCTAACAGGTTTCACCCTGTTTCCAGTAGCTCACAATCCCATCACATGCTGCTTAAAAAAACAGAGCCAAAAAACCCCAGAACCCCACTGCAAAAGAACAGAGTCCTTGTTCGCACACTGGACCCAACTTCGAGCCACGGCTACATTTCTGTCCTTGACACAGCTTTCCCAAAGTGTAAACGTGGTGCAACATCTTTGCCCTAACAATAAATACTTGTGAGATACATCAGCAAAAATAAATACTGCAGTTGGTTATATTTAAAAGAAAAAAAAAAAAAAATCAAAACCTTTTTCCGCTTGGGAACAGACATTTACCATACCAGCTTCCATCTAGGCATTAACATCAGCGGTAATGGAAAGCTCTTAAATAAAACATCCTACAGACTTCTTGACAGAGAAATGCTGGGAGTTCACCACACAAATTGCTACAGAAATAAAAGGAATAGAGTAGCTCACCCCTAATTTTAGCTAGAAGAAAAAAATGGGAACGATGCTTTAATCTGAGCGCTGTTTGTTCCTCCTATGGCTGTAGGGAATTAACTTCAATTTGGTTTTGCTAGTTATAAAACAGAGATACTAAAAATCAGTCATCATATCAAGCCAAATAGCTGAAGAATGATCAAGGTGGAAAAGAAGCATAATTATTGTTAATCCTGTGGAATGAAAGGGAATACTCTCCTGAACTTCCTGAAACAAAAATGGAAAGGGTTATTTCCTTTCAGAAAAGAAATGGTCAATCACACAATTAACCAGTGATAACGTGCGAGTCACACGGCACATTATTTAATAGAGAACCCTGAAGTTTATTAGATATTACTGAAACAGAGACACAGCCACTACTTTGAAGAGCTCAACACGACATTAAGTCAAACGAAGAAGAGGCAGGAGACAACTGAAGTAGTGAGGGCAGGTGGTTGTACAGCAGCTCAGTTACCTTGTGAGGGCTGGAATGCAGCACAGCAGTAAGATATGTTTTGGTTTTTTCCCTGTTAGACACTGCAATAAAAATTACATCTAGTTTAGTTAATATCTTAAATTTAGACACATAATTACACTAAAAAAAAAAATCAGTAATCTTATAAGTCAGTTTTCAAAGAGTATTCAAAGCTTCAGATAATGCATGAAAGGAAAATGAATAAGAGGCCAAATTGGATCAAGCTGTTGTAATTACAGTAAAAAGAATTAACAAAATCACCCCGAGCACGTAGGAACAGAAGGGAGCTGGAAGTTGCACTAGTCACTGCTAGTGAGACTACTGAAGCACTCAAAGACTCTGTGTCCAAAGAGCCCAACAAGTGACCCATGGTCACAGCCAAACCATCTACACCAGCAAGAGCCTGAGCACCAGCCAGTTGTGCTTTGAAGGCAAAGGTTATGTGTAGAAAGAGTATTTTTTGGTAAAAGGAATTCTACTTCAGTTGTATTAAATTTCAGTCAGTGGCTGGACCTCCAAGACTCTAATTCTGTCTGTTGTACCCTGTCTCCCAGCCTGAGACCTCTTCATACCACTAAAGGTCATCCAGCTGCTCCTTGACATCTGTCCTAGGACCGGGACAGGAAATTTCCAAGAAGCATGTAGGAATAGCGCAAGGAAAGAGCCCAGTAAACGTGACTGGAGGAAGAATGAATACATGGGACTGAGCAATAGTGAAAAGCTTGCAGCTAGACAACGTGTGAGCAAGAAGAGAGGTGAATGGGATTTAGGAAGCCAGGCTGCTGCCTCCAGGATGGCAGCGCCTCAAGGCTGGAAATGGTAGCATGGCTCAGCACTCCCTTTGCTCTTCCTCCAAGTACTGTGTTCAAACACACATTAGAAGCAGAAATGAATGAGACACTGAGGTGTCCTCTTCCCTTATTGGGACTTCCTTCCCCTCTGAATCACAGAAGAGACAAAAACCCAATAGTCAGAACAACCAACACACATGCAAACCCAGCAGCTTGCCAAGCCTTCTGCTGTTTTCTTTTTCTCCTTCATAGAAGGACTTCTCTTACCCTCCTTTTTGCTCACAGGCACATGAAAAATATAATAGAATCACTATGAAAAATATAATAGAATCACTATGAAAAATATAATAGAATCACTATGAACGAGGCTTTTTAATTCAGCTGTTTTTTATAGAGAATACAGTAAGATGAGAAGTGGTCAAGAAGTAAATAAATGCAGCCTGGGTAGAAGACTGAACGAGCAGAACAACTAAAAATTTTAATATGACACTACCAAGTTTCACATAAATGCGTTTTGATGATTTTGAGCAATTGCTTTCAAAACAGAATGTGTTGTTGAAAAGGATGCTGTAGAAACATATTTTACATCAAAAGGCTTTGCAAAATTATATAATCTGTAAAAACTGAGAAATTTGGCCTCTGTTTCCTTTCCTTCCGTTCCTCATAGTTATTATTGCCTCATTATACAGTCATTTGTACAATGTTTTGGCAGACATTTACTATTGCATAAATTAAAGTCACTGAATCTAGTTTTGCCTACAGGTCTTTATGAAAATACCAGCAACATTTTTATTTGAATGTCAAAGTTTGTCAACCATTAAACTGATTGATTTTTCATTATGCAATTCAATAGAAGAAGCAATCTCCAGTCTGTATGCAACATTACTCTGAGAAAAATACACCTCTCTGAAAAATCCTTCCTCCTTATTCTTTTTTTTTTTAAAAAAAAAGTCTGTTCACAAAGGAACTATGTTTAAAGGCTGGCTTCATACATTTTATTAATACACCAGCCACAGATACGATGCTGTAATTCAATTCAGTGAAAGAGAATGAATTCATCTGTGGTAATGCAAAAATTCCAATAATCCTTTAAAAATCTTTCCAAGTGGATTTATAAGAAAAATATCTATTGATTTCAGTAAGAACAGGTTTAAGCCCTGCAGCGTGAAGCTACCACAGCATCCATAACACCAACCAGACTCCATGAGGTAAGGAAAGCTCCTTGAGAAGGATCTCTCCTGGAGGAAGTCTCTCTCAGCCCAGCATTGCGGAGACGCCAGCCAAGTTCAGAGAACTTAGCTTGTTTAGTTCTTAGTCTTCTTTCCAAAATCACCAAGGATGACAGCCACAGAAGTGCCTAGAACAAACTCAAAACTCGCTTCATACTCCTCTAAAAATCCACAAAATTTGCATCCAGAGTTGCATCTAGTTTTCCCTGTGCAGGACGAGCTGCTCAATAGTGGTTCATCACTTCAGCTCCTGTGGAGCTGAAAACCACGAGTACAGGCACTTCCCACTTGGCAGCGACCATCCTTGGTCAGAGAAGCCATTGATTATCAACTGCAAAGCTTCAGAAGATTCAGAGGAGCCACCAAAAAAACCCAAGACTTTGGTTGTGCCATCCTGCATTGCACTGCACCACAAATTTGGTTTACTTGTTTCTATTTTGGCGAGAAGTGACAAGGTCAAGTGTAACCACCTAGGAAGGAGGGGGATTATTTCTCCCTCCAGAGTAAATGAGTACATACTGGACCGAAGAGGCATCTCGAATGCAAGGCAGATGGGAGAGGAGCACCAAGTCCTTGGGCACAGCAGTGAGAAGAGCAGGGAGCAGAGACATGCTTCCTTCTCAGCACTGCCTACAGACATATCTCCTCCCAGCTCCCCAGGGCTCTCCTCCCTTGCTGAGGCATGCCAGCCCAGGGCTCCTGCTGCTGGTGTCACCACCCAGGCCAGAGAGGAGACCTGTCACACCATCCGCAGTGGTGGCCTTCAGCCCTGTCTGGTGAGCATCCATCATCAGCCTCGCAGGGAGGACACCACCGCCTCCCTGCAAGTCCTCCGAGACCATGAGGTACAAACTGTTTTCTCACCTCTCACTCCTGCCACCAAGAACACCCCATGTGTATACAGTGGAGGTAGGGAACTGGCAGCACATATTTGTTTTCTTTACCTTCTATTACTTCCCACGTGTTATTGAAGTATGATTCGTTGGTCTGGCACCATTAGACCTCCTCGATCATGTTTGACTCAAAAATCTTTAAAGAGTGTAGAGCACACGATGGAAAGACCTGCTTAATTAAACTGGGACATGTTACAAAGTGTAGAAATAGGGCCCTACAAGTACACATATTTCAAGCTGTAAAAAGGTGAATTCGAGCAAGAATATGCACAATATGATCACTGTATTTATAAGTTAAGTACAAAAGGACAGCGGGTGAAACACTATCCAAAATAGGGCCATAACACAATTTTAGGAGTTCCTTGAAGTGTACTTCACTCACATTTTTTGTGCTTATTGATTTTTGTTACAGGTATCCCACTGGTCTTATTAAAAAAAGAAAAGGAGATAATTTATGCAAGGAAGATATTATAAATGCTTACAAAATGCTGTGTAGAATGAAATCCATAGAACTCATCGGCCATACTATAGAGATGACACAGTACAAAATTCAGCAGCTTTTGCCCTTTATAAGCACAAATTAAGCACACATCCATTATTTGTAGTAATAAACTGAAAAGTGAAGTGCTGCCTAATTACCTGATTTATAAGCAGTATCACAGAACGAAATTTGGATAATATCCTAATTACTTAAATGCAGTGTCATAACTTCAAATAGTCTGCAAGGAAGACACTATTTCAAACTTCAGATCTGTTTTCTGAGATTCCTGCTTAATTTGGTCCATTTCTTTTTTCTTCCTCAAAGGAAAAGATGAGTTAGGCTCTATTAAAAAATAATAATAATAATAATAATTAAAAAAACACATTTAGTGCATGTAGCAGTATTTTTCAGATTCACTGGACGATGGACAATGAAACTGAAAGCTAACGTCAGGTTAGAGTAGCTTTATTTTTTAATTTAATAGCACAGTCAAAAGCACTTTAGTACAAAAAAATACTTTCATTATGTCTATAAATAGGCAACCTACTAAATTATCATGTAGCTTGTTAATGGCATTAGCATTAAGTCCTAATTAAACAATGAAGTAATGTGCATTACAATCTGCTAGCAAAATATGCATAATCAGAAAAAGATTTTTTTTAAAAAAGTATAATTTATGTCATTTTTTATTAGAAGCAGTAAACAGAGTTTGTGCTGACTAGTGAAATCTTACTTGTGAAACACAGAAAATGTCAGAGATGGAAAAAGGGACTCCGATAATGAAACATCTGCTATCCCAATCATTTTATAACAGTTATATTTGATTTTTTTTCTCAAAATCATTTGCCGCTCAAGTATTACTGCTACCCATTTTTATGGTTATCATTAACACTCTTCATTTTCTTTCTCAAATACACATATTACTTTTATATTTTATTGACCTCTCAAAAGGCTTCAGAAAATGTTTGTCACCTTTTCTCATCTATTTACCACATTAAAGGGAAACGACTCAAACAAGCTCACTGAGGAAACCAGTGTCAGAGCCAAAAAATAAATCCATTTCTCTTGAATCCCAAGTTGAGACATTACCCACTGCTTGTCATTACTCTTCAAGTACTGCTTCATCCCTCTTCATTATACTTGTGCATATGCACGTACTTTCAGACATCACTTCAGAAATGACATTGGAATAGGCCATCTGAAGAGATGACCTATTTTAAACCAAATGTTTAACTGTATACTCTACACAGTGTGCATTTCAAGTGATACCTTAGCAGAGACGAGTACGTCCTTAAAACGTAAAGGAGAGGGCTATTAGCTTTTACCATCCTCACACTTTCATTTCAGATTCAGACTGAGAGTCTGGAAAGTAATTGAAGGTTTCCTGGCTTAAAAATTCTACAGAAAGAAAAGGCAAGCATCATCAAAATAAGTTATTTTACGATGGCTTAATAGTAGATAGCGGTTTTGCTGTTTTTCATAACAGCATTTTATTTTTTTGTCTTAAAACTGTATGACATAATAATGAAAACTCCATTTTTTAAATTAAGATTCATGTATTACTTCAGCATTCAGATATGGAGCAGGAAAGTACCATACGACTTCGCCAACAAGTTGCTGTAAGAATCATGCAGTGAATTCTCTCTGAATAGAGTCTAAAAATTACAGCTAGGGCTTACACAAATTTTTGCACAGGAAAAAAGGCTGAATTCACTGGATAATTTATTCACAACAAAGGACTCAACTACGACTTGCAGTGATTTCATGCCAGTGAAAAGTTGCCAGAGCAGAGAAATGTTTCCTTACACTGTCTGACAGCTGGGCTCTCATCATGATGAAACGGCTTTCCCTGGGGTGAGCTCCAGAAACACACTGGGGTTGAAAACAGAAGAGATTCAAAATTCCACATTGGCTGTTACAAGGTTTCTCATGTGTTTCAATTTGTGATTTTTTTTTTTTTTTTTTTTTTTTAATGGAGAAGACTCTGTAGGCTATCCTTTCCTAGACTCAAGTTTCCAGCATTATGCCAGCCAGTAATTAGAAAACTTGTTCCTCAGTCTGGGCATTCAACTCAGGTACAGAATACCAGTTTACCAACAAATATCACACTGGTTTTATGGCTTGAGGACAGATGGAGTGTCCATAACCTTTGGCATGCCCTACTTACTGAAGTCTTAACCACCCAGAATGGAGGAACAGCACTAAAGCCTTCTCCACAAATACATTGTGAATTATGGGACGGCACTTCAGAAGGAAGCATCAGATCCTGAAAATCTGTATCTAAAAATGTGGATGTTCTGAGATTTCCTAAAAATCAGCACAACCTCCTTGCACCATGCCTCTTATGGTAATCAAAACATTAGACGTCACTAAGAAAGTATTTTAGTTCTACTTGATGCTTAAACCTTTTTAAGTAAAAAAAATCCTGATAGGTAATACAAAAAACTAAAAGCAGATGAATTCTACTACTCAATTCAGTATACTGGCCACTTATAAAACTTGCACCACTCTCAAAGCAGCTTCTCCCCAGGACTGAGAAGATATCTACATAAAAGTGCCACTTCGCAGCATTACATACACTGGGAGGCAACCGTTGTCTATGCAACCATTGTTCACTAAATACATTTGGAGCTTAATATACACTCAGGTTGATACCTTCCGTCTTTTTTGTCAATGTATGCAAGCAGTGTAAAATATATTGTCTGTTAGAATCGTGACAGGAAGAGTATTTTCTGCTTAAGTCTCTTCTGATCAGAACTCCCATGCAGTCAACAACTGCATCTTCCTGACACTTCAACTGTCAACTTTCTAAATCTCAAATGTCATTGAGATTTACAACATTACTGCCTGGCTTCCCATCCAGATTTTGAAGAACCAGTCACTCTTATAAACAGGAACTGGCAGCCTGTAAATAAACATAATAGTGGAATTGCTATGCCCACCAAAAGTAATTTTTTTGCTAGATATGAGGCTGATGACATGAATTCTACATGGCTGACCATTTCCTACTACTTACCTCTACAGCTAGAAGTATCCTTCCACGGGAGATTTTATCACATTAACAAAGTTATTCTTGAAATCATACACAGTCTAAGTAAATATTTCCATCTGATTATTGAAGCAATCTTACTATGAAAGCGGGCTGCAATAAATGAACGTTTTACATCAGTGTCTCAAACTTCCAGTGTCAAAACTACTTCTACATCTTATCAAAGACACTTTGCATTACTACTTACCCAAGGAATGAAAGCAATTGCCCTGCCACCACAACTCTCTCACGTATTTTTGACAGTTTTAGTAATAGCAGGCAATTCTAACTTTTGGACATTCTATAGTGGTTGATTTCTGCAAAAATTTAAATGATAAACTTTTGTGAGTTAACAATTTTGTCACGAGATACATATGCACACAGACACACAAAGCTAATCAATACTATTTGAAAAAAAAAACCATCCTTTAAGAACTGTATACACACACACACACAAATCAGTTAAGTCTCACAATTTGATCTCAGTAACTTGCTCCCTTAATTGGAAAACCAGCAACTGATTGCAGTCACAGAATCTTAAGGAAAAATAAAAAAGGGCCTCAACAGCAGACAACCCACCAGAGTCTGCAGAGCTTATTGATAATTAATGGGTGAAGAA
The DNA here is from genome assembly GCF_009769465.1 of Tauraco erythrolophus. Lineage (NCBI taxonomy): Eukaryota > Metazoa > Chordata > Aves > Musophagiformes > Musophagidae > Tauraco > Tauraco erythrolophus. The sequence continues at coordinate 2,949,410 of NC_141477.1, forward strand.
AACATTCATTGTAGCAGAAAAGCTAGGGGAGATCTCTGGAGCAGTTTAGGGTATACCAACAACAGAATTTCTACTTTTTAGAGGGATGACTTGGAACTTTTCTTTTCCTTAAGGGAGAGTTTTTTGTTTTCCAGGGGAGCTGCTTTATAGTTACCACTGAATGAAATCTAATTTCCATAGCAGGCAAACTGATAGAAACTATCATAAGAAAAGGATTAGCAGATATGAACATGCATAATATTGGGGAAGAGTTAACAAGGCTTTCATAGAGAAAAGCTATGTCTCACAAATCTACAACAGCTTTTGAGGAGTCTAACTTGATGGATATGGAATATCCAGACTATAGTGATGCCAGCCTTTCCTGAAACTTCTCACAAGATCCCTCAGACTCTTAAAAAGCACCAAAACTAACCTTCAGAGGTAAAAGGATCAATTGACAGCTAGCAAAAAAGTAGGAATAATCTCAAACCGATGCTGCTGAATAATTTCATAAATTATGTTAAGAAAAGGGATGATAACATTTGATATAAAATTGTCAGATAACCAAAAACCTAAAACGTACTGCAGAGAATTATATAAAGGTTCTACAGTAGTAACTGACTGAATGGATAAACATGTCCACAGATAAACAACAAAAAAAATACTTATTTGTACTGCAGAGTGCTCCGTGCACGTGCTGTGCATTACTCCATTTAGCTGCTATTCCACTCTTGGTTCATCGCTGCTGCCTCATTCGAAAAGGCACATACATATTCTTTCCCCCGCAGTCCATAAACTGTTAGAAATTGTGTAGAAATCTCACATAGCAGAAGGGAAAATAAAAGTGCAAGACTCAGTTGATCTCAGAGCATGAAGGTTATGACAAACAGCCCCCATTTTATCCTCCCCGTCCCACTACAACTGTCCTGCTTTAGCTATTTCCATCTGTTTGTCTCTCCTTTCTTCTTTCCACCAGCTGAGGAAAGTGGGTAGTTCACAAGTTTTCTTACTTCCAGCCTGCAAAAATGTTGAAGAAATTGATTTTATCCTTTCAACCATTCAGATTATGGATTGTGACGTAGTCTCTTACCACGTGAAAACAGTATTTTAATACCTCTGACTTGTCATTAATCAATACATTACCAGCAAATTGTTCTTGAAATTCAGCTGTTGCAACTCATGTTGCTGATACAAAAAGGCTTGGAGGGGAGAGAAAGGGGCCTAAAATCCACTGAGCTGAAGCAGAAGCAGCCATGCAACCTCCTGAGTACAGAAAGTGAAACTGATGCTGCCTACATAAAGAGAATGTTAGAGGAAATCTGACAGGATTTGGAGGTGTATGGGAAATAGAAAATACAACACAAAAGATAAAAACCCTGAGAATTCCCCAAGTCTTCTTCAGAGCATTTCAGTGAAAGGGCACAAAGCATGTGCTCCATCACGTTTCCACACCGGAGCTGACAGTGCCTGGACGTTTCTGGATCAGCAAGTCTAACGTGAAGATTTTTTTTTGTCAGGGGTCAATTTTCCCATTGATGCAAGGAGGATTTACACATGCAAGTCCTATTAACATTAATAGGAGTTACCTACATAAATCCCCCTGCAATGATAGGAGAAAAGACCCCATAGTCTGCAAGGATCTAAGTTCTAATGATTACCTGTCAAATGGCCCTAAGCATCATCATCACCAGAAAAAGCAGACGTAGCAGCTTCATGGCTGAAAATACTTGCAAAGGAACAGTAACTAATTGCAGTCATACAGATAAGGCAATACAACAGCAGAAGGGAAAACGGCATAAAATTGACTGTTTGAATATTAAGAGTTAATCCAATTAACCAAGTTAAAAAGAAAGTGCTCATTAAAAAAGGAATTCAAACATATCAAAGCACTCCTTAGAAAAAAAAAGGTGTGAATATTGTATGAGCTCCAAGGTGCTTGAAGGATAATACAGCTACTTGTTTAAAAATTCAATTAACCTTATCTTTCTTTAACTTGATTTATTAATAATCCCACAGATAAATTGCCAGTTTTTAAAAAGTCATGTTATCTTTTGAACACATCCTGTATGACAAGCCTTAAAAACTACTTCAAATAAGCCTAACCTTCACTTTGTATGCTTAAATCATTTAAAGCAAGAAGAAAACGCAGTTCAGTGCACGATTTCTGTAAAACACAAAGATCAACAGTCTTATCTACTGCTATTGCAAGTGAGCTATTGGGTACTCAAGTACCATAGGAAAAACATTTTATGTTTCCATTCACCACACCAGCGAGACACAAAAACAGTTTGTAAGCAATCAATGTAGTGTAAAATCATAGCCTACAACTGGCAGATTATTCCGTCTCATCTGAAATAAAATTTGCAATATTTCCAAACTTTGCTTCACACAGACTAAGATGCTACTTTATATAAAACCTGCTAACTGATAAAAACATCCTGTCACGGACGCAAACTTCAACCTCATTCCGGATGTCAACGTGATGAAGGCAGACAACAGAGCTATCAGGAAATCTCAGCTAACAAACGACCTGCTTTTCTTGCATAATTGAAAGAAAACACAGAAAAACGCACTTGCAAGCAAACTTTTAATTTCCATCAAATGATCTCCTTGTAAACACAGAAGATGAAGTATTCAACTATGATCTCTAATATTGAAAGACAAACAGGGACTAGGTCCTCCACTTAGTTGTTTTACACATCTGTAGATGTTAAATACAATTACCATACACCCATGCTTTCCAGTACACAGAAAATTACAGCTAAATGAAGAGGCAGTCTGCTTATTACTATAGATAACTGCTCCATCACAAGCATCCAAAGATAACTGGTGTTCGACATTGGAAACATTTCAACCACACACTTTTCTGAGGACTGTGGGTCTACAGATACAACGGTACCCATCCAACAAACGAAGAACATAAACACGAACAAATTAGCTTTTGAAATGCAAACTGGACAATGTATTACGATGCAAGACAAAGGGAAATCAACCGTTATCAGTTATGCTGTAAAAAAATAAATAAATTAACCTTTATGGCATGAAGCCATTTTAAAGGCAGGCACATGCACTGCAGAACTGTACAAAAGCCTGGATGTGTCATGTTCAGGCAGTGCTGAATGTTCATTATTCAATGGCAATTTTTACTTCTGCACAGTATTTCAGCACTGCTAGAACTATATCTAAGATCATGTAGAAGTTTAAACCTCAACTGATCAAAATCCACCGATCTCTATATTTAGATACATACTACTGATCTATCGGGTGTACATTTTAAGGTAAATCTTTAAGTAAATGCTAAATACTTTTCATCATCTAAATATCTGATTTCAAGCATTGTTCAGAAGAAGTGCAAGTTTATCATGGTGATTTACAACAGCTTTCTCATTTTTTAATTTTTCATACAAACTAAGATTATAAATACTTCAATAAATTTTATTGTATAAATGCTTTATGATTTATCATTACAAAAGGCATAATTTACAGCTATCACACTAATTTGAATCCTATTAACTGGGATCAATAGAAACCTTTGGAATTATCAGTTGAACCTTCTGCCCACCACAGAAAAACTCAATTAATGATCATCTAAACTTCTCAGACATCACTCTTCAAAAAGTTAACTCTTGGCTTATTAAAGGCCCAAACACTGCAACAAATCCAGGGAAACTAACAACAGGTATGTTCCTTTTATGATTTTCAATTTTGTTGGGAAATCTAGCATTAAGTTTAAATTGTGCTATTTTCCTGACTACAGTAAATTAAGTCACTAGTGAAAATGTGTGATCTATTAGATCTTATTAAAAAAAATTTGAATGTAAAATAGATTCATGTGAGGAAAATTTATTGGATTATATTTGTTTCTAAATTATGGCATCAGTTTCAAAACCATACAAGAGATTCTTCATTATACAAATTAATGTGCAATGAAATAATACAATGTCAAAATAACGACATCTGTTACATATTCTAAAGCCAATCCAGAACTGTCAGTATCACTGCCTTCAGTTCCATTCATAAAACCACTTTGTAGGACAGATTGTGAAGCTCACCTCAACTGTTACACTAGCAAAGGTCCAATGATTTTTAGTAGAACTGTGGTATGTTGTCAGAGGACCATCTTCTGACTGGTAAGCAAACTGGCACATTGTTTCTTTTGATCAGTTTCGAGTTGTCGCCTGTTCAAAAGATGGAGGATTCCTTCCAAGATGTAAACCAAAACCAAATTCTCTCAACAAATCAAGAATTCTATTTTAGCATTTTAAATTCAAATGCCTTGTTCTATGTTTTTTGTTTAGCTAAAGCCACCCTGGATCTGGCGAACCTATGACCATTTGGAAATGTCTCAGCTATCAATGAAAGTATTTGACCAAAAAAGATTCTTCAAGCTAAGGAACTCAAGGCAATTGCAACGATATGGCTGTGGGGTTTTTTAAACTTCTTGTTCTTACCCTTCCTCCCTTACATTTTCCTTTGGGTCAACCTCCTCTTCTACTAAGAGAACAGAGCTAATTCAGTCTTCGTTCTCTTCTTTAACAGCAGTACTACCTCCACTACTGCTTTCCCCAGTTGAGGGTTCAGGTTTTGTCTCTGGTGAATTACTGAATCCAGACTCTTCCGGCGCCATCTCATCTTCATCATAAATAATATCTTCTGGATTTGGGGGCGGTGGGCAAAATTCCTCTGCAGGAAACATTTCGTGGAAAATAGTCTCAGCCTGTTCAGAAACAAAGCATAAAATAAACATTACCTTGAAATGTAATTCCTTGCAGCAGTGTTTTACAGATATTTAACATTAACCTCTGTTCTTTCAAATCAATAGGAATTTAATCTTTGACAGTTTGTAAACACATGGTAAATCCATTCCTTCTTGCAGTCCTCCAAAGAGAAAAAGTCATCTATCCTTTTACGTTGTTCTACTAGGAAAGTCACAGCATAGGGATTTTATAAAATGCTGGTCATTCTACACTGTATCGAGAACAACAAAGCTGATTTTTTGCAAGCAAAATAATTTTTTCCACTATTAAACATATCCCTAACACATAGGAAAGATCTTGCCTCTTCCAAGCAAAGCCAGGAAATCGTTAATATGTATGATCTACATCATAACTATAGGGAATTCCTTCTTAAATTTAAAAACTACAAAAATTTTTCCATTTTTGTTTTTATAAACACCTCACAGCTCAACTGAGAACTATTCTCATCCAAGGGAATATTATCATTGACAATATATGCATATTCGTATACATTTATGATTTATTAAAAACCTTGTCTCTAATTTCAATGTATCAGGTGTGTACACCTATGTGCACAAATTGTGCCTTTCTGAAAAGAACTGAATAAGCAACTTTTATTTAGAGAAAAAGACTGTTACTCTTGAGATACAGATCGAATTCACAATGCCACTTACTCTTCATGCCATCGAGGTTTAGAAATTAAGCGCACAGAAAAAGTCAAGTTTTTTGACCACTGCAAAGCAAGACGTTCAAAAGAAACGTGGTTTTGATAATGTCAGGGTAGTTGTTATTATAGCATACAAAATATAACCACAAAATCTGGGAGAAAAAGTACCAAAATAATATAATCTTTGAACTCTTGAGAACCAGACATTTTATAACAACAAAGGAAGCCAAAAACCCTTCAAAAACCACAAGAATGCAAGGAGCTTTGTTAACTAGTATTAAATAGTTTTATACGTTCTTGTGCAAATAACCTATCTATAAGTTTATCTAAAAAAAAAACCCAACCTGGGGACATTCCGGATTTTTTTTATTTACTGAATCAACACGCACTTCACATTTCCAGAAAGGTTTTCTTTTCCAAGTCCTTAAGCTTCTAAGGCAAATGGCAACAGCTGATGCAGATCACAGTTCTGATTTGGGTTTCTAAAAAGGCAAAGGAATATTGCCTCTCGATTTTGTCTATTTAGTAAATTGTGCCCTAAAGACAACCTGTGATGAGAGCTCCCACATAGGCAAGAATTAATGCAATCTTTAATTTATACTGTTACCAGACACCGCACTGAAAAAGCTGGCAGCAGGGTCAGTTAATGCCAACTGCAAAGGCTGATTACGTGAGGTGGATTCCTGGACAAGAGGGAATTGTTTTCAGATTAATACATCATTGACCATGTACCAAATAGCTTTCTGTGATAAACTTCACTGCCAACCAGCAGTGGATTTGTATCACCAGCAGTGGATGTAGGACTCCATCACTAACTGCTTAAATGACCCTGTCTACTCTCAGTTCAATTTAATTTTTCATTCTGCTTCCTAAATTTCACTCTTCCATGCCCATTTAACAGTGTTTAAAACTATTTTTATTAGTATATGAAAAAATAAACAAAAAAAAAATCTATTTTCTACTTCAAAAACATGGGTTTGTAATTTAAAAACCCGGCCTAGTAAGTTGGGAGGGCAAGGGGGTACAAATATCCTGCAAAAAGTTTACAAAACTAAGTTTTTGAAGGTAAGAGAAAGACTTTTTATTTTAAGTCTGCACTTGTCCTTCAAACTCCAGAAACATAAACTATTATATTTAATAGACTATTGAAGAAAAATGTCATATTCTGCACTAAATATATAACAAACTAGAACAGACAAACATTTTCTATGCAGTTCTCAACAACTGAGAGGCTGAACTTGGAAAGAAATTCTCAGTACGTTACGTAGGACATCACAACATTAATTACAATTGAACAATTCAACGGCATAGGGTGCTTTTAGGTCTACTTTAAGTTACCTTTATGCAGCTGAAGTCATGCAGAATAACCAATAATAATTTAACAGCTCCTTCATTGTAGCACTTAGATACTTATTGTAACTAATTGAGTTAGTAAATAGTTCCTTCAGTATTTAGTAAAGTGTACCAGCTTTCAAGGGTGTATATTTGAATCAAGCATTAAGATGTAAGTGTGTAAAGCATTTAAACAGATACTCTGATTTAATAACTGTTATACTGCTTGAAGTTGAACAAAACTATGTTTTGTCACTGTTTTAATGTATCCCAACTACCCACCTTGATGGCCTGGAGACATGCTGTATGGGCTTTCATAGCAACTTTTACAGACAACACTACCAAGCTAATAGTAGTTTGAAATACAATACACTTGAATAACTCAAAATCCTTCCAGATATAGAAAAAAAAAAAAAACATAAACAGGGACAAAAACAAGGACAAAAACAAAAACAAGGACAAATATTGGCATGACAATTTTAGTGCTTCCTCTTATGAGTGATGAAGATGCCTTGGAAATGTGAAATACTCCAGGGAACACACTACTTTAGAACACAGTAATTCATGTCATGTTGTAGTGACAAAAAAATAGAAAACTGGAAGCCAGATGCTTTACTTGATCCATACATACAGAATTTGAAGGAATCAAAAATGGCACCTTATACTTTATTTAGCCTATCCTCAAGGCAAGTAAATGCAGACATCAAGACTAATCCAAAATTATACTAGGAATTTAACACTAAATTAAAACAAGAATGAAGTCATTTGTACACTGAGCTGTAGATGGATAATCATCTGTAAAAGTTGTGATGTCTTGTCATCTAAATAATGTATCATCAACACCATCAAACAGCATGACATATAGAAGTTGGTAATACTAATGGTGACAAAAACATACATCATGGGAAGTATCATTAAAACAGTAAACACAGAATTGATTTGAGAAATTAGATTCAATTTTCCAAGCTATCTCCAAGACTAATACCCACAGCAGTTTTGTGTTTGTTTTTTTAAAGTGTTCTCATCCATGAGTTTGTAGATATCTCATGTTTGGAGATTTCCATCCCATTGCTAGGACGACGAAAGTGATCTGGGGGTAGAAGGCACATCAACTCACATGTATTTCCCTCCTCTGCTTGCTAGAAGGTACCTGCATGCCAGATGGTGGAGTCTAACCGTGAGCTCCATCTTCAGCCTATTCTTCACTTTGCTCTCACATATGCTCCTCACTTTAATCTTCCCTTATGACTTTTCATTATAAACATGTTTACACTAAAACATTTTTCACTCTAAGTAGTGACCATTTGTTTCAAAATTTAAAACAGGTTAAAAAAAAAATAATGTAGATCCTAGCTACTCTCTCTGAAAGGCAGTATTTTAGGCTCTGGATTGTTTCTCCTCCAAGATCTGCTTGTTTAACGTCTATCGCACTGATGGTCAACAGATTTAACACAAAGGCTAACTGCAGCCCCTAGAATATTTAAACACAGCTTGATCTATAATACTATTACTCCCTGGTAAAAAAAAACAAAACCAAAAAACGAACAAAAAACAAACAAACAAAAAAACCCCTTAAGATAAGACAAGGCTGAATGCTAGAAAAGATGGCTACAAGAACTAAAATAGGCTGTTTTTCAAGTGTATTTAAACAGCTTTTAACTTGCATTGTTTTAAGTCTAAAAAAATCTCATTTCGAAAAGAACTCAATCACAATTTAAAACTGCTACCATAAGAATTGTCTTGCATTATTTTTTGTCTTTACAATTCTTTATCCTCTTGGGAGGCAAATTATTGCCTTGTAAAGCAAAATGAAGGGTACTATTAGCCCTTAATTACACTGTTCTGACCCTACAGTTCAGGCTATGTCAGCTTTTCCATTTTGAAATCTTATTTTAAGAGGTTTATGACTTAGTCATAAAAAAATCCTGCAACTGGTGAGAAGATGCCGTGCACTTTCTCTGAACAGGGCCATTAAAAAGCAGCTTTAAAAATGACTAGTGTCAGTTAATTCTACAGAGATGTAGCAGTGTTCTCACGTTAGCTCTGAAAGCACTCTGACACCACAGGGACTGCTGCGGTACATCGGCCTGGGAGTTTATAACTTACTTATCAAGGTGGATCTCTCAATGCAAGAGCAAAGGAGAAGCATTCCTGTAGCTGTCTTCTGTTGAATGAGTTGTCATCTACATATTTGCATGATCTTGTCTTCTACTCAATAGTAGTGGGGAAAGCACAGTGAGAGGTATGACACGAAGTCCTTTGTGAATTTCTACCTACCTACCCTCGAAGACCTGGTGTCCCAGCATATTCTGCCTACTGCCAACACAGAAGGTGGTTATTTCACGATTTCTCTTTTGTTTAAGGAGCTTTCACTCTTCACCTCCAATTTCAAAGCACTAGTATTTTGTCTTAAATTGAGTACTGCTATGTTATGCCTAGTACTAGGCAGGTGGCAAGTGCTTCTCAGTTCAGGATTCTAGTTAGCAGGAACTAGATACGCAGACACCCAAATACTGAGAGCTGAAAATCAGAACTGAGCGTGATTTGGTGCCAAACACTATTTCAGGGTCATGAGTACAATGACATTCCTCTCAATTCCTTCAGAGACACAACACCATAATTTAATACAGTGATGCTAAGGCAAAAAGAAGGTAAACTGAGCCAGACAGCTTAATGTACCAGATTTTTTCCCAGTAGGTTTTAGGTCCTGCAAGTATTATACTTCTCTGACAATCCTTCCAACTTGAACTGTAGATAAGCAGTACAAATCAAAGGTCAGAAAAGTCTATCTACTACGTCTCCTCTTTAACCTTACAGGTGAAAGACTACATATTTTGGGGAGTTATCTGCATTTCTGAATTATTTGACAGTTTTTTGTTTGCGCAGTATTAGAGCAAGTAACCATTCTACAAAGACAATCATCTTCAGGTACTGCAGCCTTCTAGATTCCTTCTTACCTGTTCAGATTAACTATCTGCTACTCCTAATGTTACTCTATCAATTGACCTTTTTGCAAATTTCCTCCATTCTCAATCCCACTGACATTCACTTTGTTCATTAAGTAAGATGTTTGTATGTCTAGCTGTGAAGCTTTAGAGCTGTATTAGTACTAATTACCTAGCATAAAGCAGAATAATACAGAATAAAAGTAGACTGTATTGGACTTCCTTAGGTCTTTAAAATTAAAAGTTCTGCAACCAAAAAGACCTCATCTGCCTAACCTGTTTGACAGCACAGTCATTTCCTAAAGCAGAGTCTGGTCCAGAACAGACATAAACATTCGAGGGTAAGCCATCGTATGAGTTTTTCTGGATTCCTGAAGAATCTCTCATGTTGAAGTACACTGCCCAGAGGACTCTAGGTTTTTCCAGTTCTTCATTTTCAGTCTCTGAAAAGAGAAAAAAAAGTGTTTCCAGTAATAAATGTTCATGTGTAACAAGGGAAATACATAATCTAGCATACTAAAAGTCAATTTATTAACATGGAATTCCTGTAATATTTTTTTTTCCTTTAAAAAGCCAATTAATTTTACTTTCCACTCTTTTCTGAGGTACTCTTTCATTGTACTCTTCCTTTACGATCACAGGTATGTAAACTCTACTTATTCTGTACACACTATGCCACATAAGAACCAATTATCACCTAAAAGTGTGCTACAGGGAAGCTTGGTCTAAATTTAATGCCTTTCCACTTCATGTTATCTAGTTTACTCTGGATAAACTCCATGAACACACGACAGTCTGAACAAGTCCTCCACGGGCTATGCCAGCTTGAAGCTATTGCATTCCACATGTAAAGATATTTTTGATGTATACTTTTTCCCACTCATTTAATAGTTTATCTTTATATGGGAACTCTTCTCGTAACAGACCTTTGTGTGCTTTAAGGTTAAGCGTCTTCAAGCCCATCTAAGAAAACTAATGCTCATGGTTTAAATAAAAGAAATTTTAAAGAAAAATTTCACAAAGAATACTCTTCTAAACTAACTGCAGATAAAGAATTACCAAAAGCCAGAGGTACTCTGAGGTGGGTGATATGCAGTACGTAGAATCTCTAAACTGTAGAAATACTGCTAAATGAAAAAAATAATTAATTTGTATTTATCAACGCCTTCTGAGGACTTGTACTGTGCTACAATACTCATTACAAATACAAAATGATCATAAACTACATCTTGCTTGTTCATCACCTGGACCTTCTTGCAGTTACTTTGCACATTCATACAATCCCTCTATGCACAAGCAGAAAAACCTATGGGAAGATGAAGGTCACTTTTTAACAGTGCAGAATGCAATGGAGGAATACATAACACAGATTCTTAGCTTAATAGATAGTATTTGTGTGGCATATTTGCTGTCCCCTTTTTGGTATTTTACCTCCTCTAAAATAAATGAAGCTTGTAAAAGACCTTGCGAGATTTACTTCTTTACAAGAAAGAAACTTCTAGATAACAATGGCATTCAAAATAGTATTTTAAAGCAGTTGAATTAGAAAAAAAAAAAAAAGAGATAAATGTGTGCTATTCCTTCAGTATCTTTTTATAACTGTCAAATACTTAAAAAAAAAAAACAGGGGCTAGCCATACTGAACAGTTTGAAATATAAATTAAATTCATCAGCCTGTGAAAGTCTGAGCCTTAATACAGGGCAAGATGCTCTTTAATATATTTAAAAGTTCACATTGCTCATAAAAGTTACTTCTTCCTCATTTAGGCAGGAAAATGAATGGAGTCCTCTTCTCCAGGTGACTTTGCCTCTTTGACCTGCCATGGCCCAGTGCTCACTTTATCTGGTGATTCATTTTCAATAACTCCAACAGTATTTGTTCTGACATTTTAATTAAAATACGACCACTACCTCATCCTGATGATAAAAAGGCCTATGTGTCAGTGAAAACTAGCTTTTCAGTGCCTCAGTGCACCTGAGGACCCCTATGATCACAGAGTTTCTACAGAAGAATTTCAGTCAGGTTCTAAACAATATATCATTTCAAAACTGGATCACTTGAAGCACTAAGATTAATGCTAACCCTCTCAAATGATTAGAAGACACTAAACTGGAAGCTAATCTTTTCTTCACCAACTGGGTCTTTGAAACACATAGCACTCTTGAAAATTTAAGATATATGTTAAATATTAAAAGTTAGAAATTAGCAGGCTTTAAATTAACAAATACCAACACGAAAAGTGTTTGCAGCTCTCCATTCTAGTAAAGCTTTCTATTTACAAACCCCAGTTGTACTCTACATATTTGTTTTGCAAAGGCTCTTGTACTACAAACCTACCTAGTAAAAAAATTACATCTTAGAATCATAGAATGGTTAGGGCTGGAAGGGACCTTCAAAGGTCATCTAGTCCAACCCCCAAATTGTCCCCACAATCTTTGGGACATCAAAATAATTGCCTTTCCTGTAAGCAAAAAAGAAAGAAAATGCATATTATTTAATACTTTATTTCCTATTAAAAGCACTTTGTTGCACAACAAAAACAGTAATATGTTTGCTTTTTCATTAAAAGGTAGAGGAAAAAAAATGTAAAAATGGAAAAGAACACAAAAAACAAACTTGTGAAAAGCTGAACTCAATCCTTTATGAAACACTGTTTTTGGTTACAGAGCCCTGAGAGGAAAAAGGAAGATTTGCCACATAAAAGATTGCATTTCATTTCGCTACTGCACCTTTGAAAGACATGCTGAGGAGCAAATATGTTTCCATGAAAAATCAAGTGTGAGAAGTTAAAAAGGTCCTAGACACTTACAGCCATGGTCCTTGTACACTGAAGTTAAACCACAGCTGAAGAAGACTTGGAACATTAGATCATGAAATACAAAAAAAACTGACATCTGTCTAATCAATCTCACTCTCAAAATAGATTCCTTCACTTTGAAATCTTGATATCTAAATAGCAGCTCACCATATGTTGACTCTGATGACAGATTCAGATGTTCAGGAAGAGCTACTTTAGTTACAAGGGTAAAGTATATTTTTGCAAAATAATCTCTTAATATCTCATTTACTTATTTTTTACCTTTTTCTGTATTCAGATCGAATAACTTCTGTACAACAGGCTCTAAATCTTCCCTAGCTGTTTTAGTTGATGGACAGGTTAAATGGACTAAATCTGTTAAAAGAGAACACAAACTAATTACAACCTCCAATACACAGATATATAAATATCATCTACAATTTTCAAAAGGCCCACCAGGCTTCTAGAAATCACTGCTCTTCATATAAATCCCTTCCTTTAACGCAGAGAAGCACTATTTTATGGATATACCACATCTCAATTATTTCTGTCTTCCGTGCAGCCAGAGAAGATATCATTCCATGAATAGGTGTCCACTGACACCAGGAAAAGCAGAAGCAGGACTTTGAATAACACACTGCTTTTCCCATTAATGACCTCTACAAACCCGAAGAACATTCTCATCATAGTGCTTACCAAACCCACAAATATCAGTACTTTCATCAACACCCTTCTTTAAGGGCTAAATTGGGACTGAGTGGGAATTTGGAAATTTGGCTATGGCCAGTTTAAGTCTGGCTGTACAGAAGTTAAGTAGGAAGCTATCTTTTCCCATTAAAGTAAAAAGTTTGAGCACGACTACCATTTCTTTTATTGTACTCATCAGTAAATAGGTGATGAAGTGAATAGACTCATGTTTCAAGTTACAGCTCAAGTGAGCTGGCACTTAACTGTTTATCTTCAGCCACACGGAAGATGAGCAACACTGGAAATACTGTTATGATCTGACAAACTGGAGAGAATTTAAATATAAGCACTGCTGAATATCAGAGAACTGTTTTGCGATTTAAGTTAGGACATACACAATTCCTTGGTACAACAAAAAAGCTCTACAACAGTTTATTCATCCACCTTCGTATAGGACGAGATAAACAACAGCTTTGTGTTTAGGTAAGGGTGAAATTAGGTTAGGTGTGCCAGTAAGGATTTACAACAATTTGCAAAATTGATTTCAAGTACTTGATTTCAAGAGGTGCTCTGTATACATCAGAAACAAATCACAAAGTACAGCAAACCCGCACTGGAAAAAGATGACATGAAAAGACTTTGGACCACAAGAACACGTTTTGGAACTGTATAATGAATCAAAATTCACGTTAAAGCATGGGCAAAGCAATGTCACTAAATTCAATTTTGTATTTGTGAAAATTCACAAGTTTGCTTAATAAGGCAGATTTCTTGCTCGTGTACACGTTTTCAGGAAAATAAAGGTGCTAAACAGATCCCTCATAGGACATGCTAATCCTTTATGTGTTCTGTTTTGCAAACTAGTGAAGTTGCTGACTCCTTAGAAAAGATAATCACTCGATGCAGCTCTTGACCTCTTTTCTGTTCTGTTGGTCTCCACTCAGACACAGCCAGCGACTCTGCTGCTTTACCCCACCTGATTTCACATCCGTCCACTCACTTAACAGACTCATCTTACACCTTTTATAAAACCACCTTAAGGGACTCGTTCGCTACCGAACGGTTGTCTGGAAATGACGACAAGTTTATCATCAGAGAAGTATCTGTCATAGAATCTTAAAGAAGTTGAATGTATCTTTGTACAAAGTTTAAACTTTTTTTCATTACTGTACATTTTCCATCAATTTAATAGCAATGTATAGCTATGGTGTTATTTTAAATCCATATGACATTTTTCTCTTTCATTCTGCAGTCTTGGCTATATTTGTGTCATTATTTACAAGCACATCATACACGTCTCAAATGACTTCCTGGACACAGTTATGCCACAAAGTTCGACAATGACTCCACAAGGACCAGAAATTTAACCCTTCAAGCTCCTCTTCTTTCAGATTGCACACACAGAGATTATATTCAAACATTAATATTTGGGTTTTATTTAACCAAAACCAAACCTCTTGTCTAAAAGAAATATGTACTAAAAAAGTAAATGAAAACAGGTGGTGATAATGAAAGTCTCCCTGTAAACTTAACTAAATGTTTACAACCCCAAACATTGTAATACAATCTCTATTGTTTCCTCAAAAAAAAAAACCCACAACAAACCAGCTATAAATCACTAAACTTCCCATCATTTACTTTCTATAAAATCTTTTTATTATCTTTAAGGTTATGGCTATGAGTCACAGTCATCAGTATATATTTTGATTATATTTGATTTACTCAGGTATAACTGCATTAGTTACAGTGGTTGCCAACATTTGTCTTCAAGTAATTCTTCTAGCAAGAAGAACGATGAGTTCAGTTCATGATTTCATCATTACAGTCTCAATTTTTAGGGCAAGTGAAGGAGTTTGGTTCCACTCAGCTGGCAATACAGATTATGTGCCTGTCATTTATGCAGTGTGATCAAAGAGTAGATGTATTTGTATACTTATCTTAAATAATTGTTTGAAGGAGAAATCAGTCAGGTTAAAACCCATTTATAGATAATGATGTAAAAGTTTTTTAAAAAATTATGAAATACGTCCCATAACTAGAACTCAGGTATATCTAGAATACAACTACATTATTTCAATACATGAAGACAAATTCATCAAGGAATGTAGTACCTTCTCTTCTCAAATAAAAAGAACTTATGGATAAAAGTAACAGAAACCTTAATTTTTCAGCACCACAGAAATTCTCATGAAACTGAGAATTATTTATATCTACTTAAACATCAATCTTTCTTTGGTTTCACTTCCCGCTATGTGTATTTTGTGAACCCTTAAATAAAGTAAATCAGCTGTTTGAAGGATAAATATTAACAATATGCTTTATAGCATAAGTTCTTAATCACAGATTTATTTATCTTTTTAAGTAGGAAAGATAACTTTGAATCACTCAGCATTTAGTTCACTCTTCTTTCACGTGTGAAGAACTGAGTTCAAGCCTAGGTAACAGTAAAACAAATCGGTCATTATTACGGTTACTTATTTTTTGTTAAAAAGTGTTAGGTCAGGTAACCTCAACAAAAAATTGTAGCATTTTTTAAAAGGCCACAGAATGCTATGGCATAAAGATTCTCTTAAATTTTACAGGTAGTCTGAAAGGAAAAAAAATAAAACCAGGTAGTTAGTTTTTGCCTACAGTTTTTTTCAGAAAATTCTTTGAGTGGGTTTTGACCCTTTAATTATAGTTGTAAGATAAATTCTTGGTAGAAAATTTTACAAAGAAAACATTTCTAAGTTAAAAAAAAATCTTAATATTTTGACTTAAAGACTGTACAATCTTAGCTAGTTACAGTGGAGAAGAAACAGTCTGCTAGAGCTCTCCACTAACCTCACCTGCCATTCTGCTAAACCTTCAGTTGTCTTAACAATCTTGCAGAATAAACAAAATGTGGTATTTTTGTATCTAAAAAACCCACAGCAGTCATAACAAAAAGTTCTTTGTTGGTGCTATTTTATAATTACTGTACAGTAAACAGAACATTGTCCCAGTACCAATAAGACTACAACTATCAAGTTTATTAGCTACGTAAGTGTTAAAAGAACATCTGACGTCTGATCCTTTTGGAAGTAAAGAACAATATACTTTATTACTGTGAAAATCACAGTAAGATTTGAAATAAATAATTTGTGCTTGCTAAGCCATATGAAGCAGTACACAACTGCTACAGACCGAAGAGAACGGACTATTTCTCCGGTCTGTAACCCTGCGCTCACTGTCTGCTCAAGGAGTAGCCTGCTCTTTGTGCAGCAGAGCAACGATACGCACGTATTTTAAATTTTGTTTCAGAGTTGATGGAGTCAAAGAGAAAAATATAGTTAAGATTACATCTACCCTGTACTTACAAGTGTCCTTCATGCACGTCATGGTTGAGGAACACAACTCAATGACGCAAACTGCTGGTTTTCCCAGATCTTCTGGAGGCACTGTCAAAATGGAAACCTACCAAGCAGAAAGAACAAGGTACGTTGAAACAGCGTAACATGAAGCATGAGGCAACCAACATAATTCTGAGTAAAGCTAAAGAATAACTGCAGACATTCATATAATTTTGCTTTCTTTTTTATTAGTAAGAATTTGTGCAATCAATCCTGCAGAATTTGAGCATTAAGGAACTTCTACCAACGTCAGTAAGGCCACCTGTGTTAGGAATGTCTGCGACAGCGCAACAGAAACAAAACTTCATACCACAACCCTTTCCAAAAGGATGACAGTTTAGAAACTGTTGACAAGAGACCACAAAATGGTTTTTGAACACTGGGCAGAGAGCACCGTTAGGTGAAAATGACTGGAGTACTTTATGCAGGACTGCTAGTAGGAAGACTTAGGAAGAAAAGACTTCTCTGTTGTGTATGTTCTTATTTTGTAGATCCTGTTTAACCTGTAAGAATACAGGAAGTGTACAGAAGAAACACTTAACACAGATTAATAACCTTCAAAATTAAGGTCTGCAAAGACTGATGAAACGGAAACACTTACAGAAGGATCCGAAAGTGTACAATAAGAGCTTTGACCAGTAAAAGTGAATGTTAAAAATACACAAAAGAACTTTGAATAAAGTTTAGACAAGATAAATAATTAACAGTTAAAAGAATACTAAGGGAAATAGTTTATTATAAAGCAAGCAAAATTAACTACCTTAAAGACAGTTGCTTAGAAATTAATATAGTACCAACCAGAGAAATACAAGCCATTGAGCTAAAACAAAATAAACTTCCTAACAGTTTTATAGAGACTAATGAATTAAACATTTATCAGTAGAGACGGATTCAAGCAGAAACAAAAAGCATGAATTAATTCCTACCAGCAACCAAACATTAATACATACAATTCATAAAGACATAAGTGATGTAAAATTGATATATACCTGCTGCTCTGAATCTGTGTTTAGTACAGACTGATTTGTAATGAGCACTGCTCTGGAGATCTGCCTACAATTAAATAAAACAATTATGGCATTTCACAAAAACGTAAAAAAACAGCAATTTGGATTCACAGTTTGGGTAATACCAATCTAGCCATAATTCTGTGGGAAGGCTATTCAAACATATAATCCTTATTAATAGGAGTGCTAGGAGGATACTTCACCTGTTGCTGAAGCAGGATCACATCTGGAACATTGATGATTTTCAATGACCAAAACAGATGCGGAATAAATGAGTCAGTGCCATTAAAAGCAACTACAGGACTCCTTCTGTTCTAAACAGCACGGATACTTTGGATTAAGGGGAAATCCATGAGGGAGGAGTTCATGAACCGAAGTTTCTAACCCTCCGTTGCCTACGATTCATTCTGCACTGCACCCACTGCTACAGTTGTGCTAACATCTCATCTGCAATATTTTGAGAACGAAAGCAGTATATGCCTAATGCTTTTGGCAAGAACAACAAAAATCAGAGGAAATAAAAAGTCTTTTAACACTTTGCTAAGCCTGAACAAATTTAAAGCGAGAACAGCAATAGGCACCTCCACCTTCCAAACACTTTAACAAATATCAAATTCCTAACGCACTTAGTGCTATTGGACGTTTTTATATGGAAAAGGGGAATATGATTTAGAGGACAATTTAAGAAAACATAAACCATAGAAGGTATATAGAATGCCCACCCTCAAGTATATAGAAGAAGATAAAAACTATACATAGAACTAAGCTGCACTGCAAAGATAAAGCAGGAGACAATAATATCTTAATTGAACTTGCACGGTACTTCATACATTATTGTTTAAAGAAATTTACTACATTTGCTGTTTTACCACCTACCTGTAACACACATTTGTGCATACGCTTTCTGAAAGGTAACTATCTTCCACAATAAAATAGTTAGCACTTATTCTTTGTCCAAAATGATCCACAATAGCTTTGCATCTATTTAAAAAAATAAAAATCATCAAACAAAAATAAGAAATTTAGATAGAAGGTAAAAAAAGCATGCGTAAGTGTTCAGAATTGAGTTATAGAGCCCATCATTTATATCTTTCAAATAAGTTAGCTACACATTTCTTCTACATGTGAATGCCTGAAAGAACTCAACTGAAATTGATAACTAAATCTTACACTTCTACATTCTACCTGGTATATACAACTTTTTACATGCAATGCCATTATAGATAATGATATCAGGACATTAATATATCGGTCACTTTTACAAGGAAAATTAATTATAAGCTACTAACACTAGCATCTGATTATACATGATACATGGAAAAATAATGCTGCAAATCATTTTGTAGGTGCTACCCTACCGCACTGTTATTTTTCCCAGCAGCCTTAATCAAACATGAATTTATTTTGACAATAACATTTGACAAATTAAACAGCAAATTAAGAGATGTAAGGAAAAAGCCCTGAGAAATGTGTCCATCAGACCGTTCCAAGAGAACTTTTCTGAGTTTCTGTATTTGTGTCTAAATATACCATTTATCTCCAAGTTAGACACAAAAGGATTAACTAAGTCACATTGTTTTAAGAGCAACACAAACATCCTTGATAGATACTGTTTAACTTTGAATATACACAAATTCTAAGACAAACATGTATTAGCTTGCCTCAGGCAACACTTCAAAAAGAAAAAACCCCAACAACACAAAAAAACCCACCCCAAAAACCCTCAAGGTTCCCCTCGCCCCAAATAAATATTTTTCTGAATGCGAACAGGTCAAAAAAAAAAAAAAATCAGAATAATTAAAAGTTGAGACACTGCTACAAAATTTTCCAAGAGTCAAGTGTAACACAACAGACTAACACTCTTAGAAATGAGACAGAAATGCAAACCACAGGAAAGCAGCAATTCAGAGAGGATACAAATTTCAGATTTAATAGGGAAAAATCTCTAGGAAAGAAGAAACTTCAGCCTTACACATGACATACATGAAACCAAATCACGCACAGGAGACGAAAATGAAAAAGAGGCTGCATATAGATACTAACTAAAAAGACCCTCTGCTGATTCCTATATGCTATGGTCTGTGTTCTGTTTAATCATACGTGTGTTCCTCAAATTGATATGTTGCAAAGATCTTTAGACATCCCTAAGGTTTAAAGAGCACCCATCGTAAGGAATGCTTTTCCTATCTAAAGTACAAAGAAAACACATGCACTACAATTTCTTTCTTTAAAGCTTGTTTCCATATCCTCAGAATCTTTAAGGTTTAATATTGATATCTAAACCAAGATTCTAGGGTCTTCTACAATATCAGAACATTTACTGTTTAAATAAATAAATTAGCTTCATTTAACTTTTGCTTGGTGTATGAAAGTTACCACATTTCTAAAATTAAATTCTTCTGAATCAATATCTCGATGTTTCAGTCGATTCAATATAGAGGATTCAAAGCAGTAAATTCTTTCACACACGTTTGCACACACATACACACACAAAAACATCACAAGGAACACAAGGATGCCTCAGAGATGTCTTACAGATTTAACTGTGTTTTATCATAGCGCAACATTACTCCTGTATCAGTAAGTATCTGACATGCAACTGATGCCTTATGAATAAAAAGCATTTTTGTAACTTCAAGTCATTCACCAGCTTCTGTGATCAAAACTATCTCTAAAACTAGAAAAGATGAGAACCAAACTTAAATAAGTAATAGCAACCAGCTGCCACTAGCTTTAGTAAACCAGTTGCTTCTGTGGTCTAAAATGAGAATTGAGAAAGGGTCACAATTTATTTATAAATTATTTATAATTATTATGACACTTATTTATAAATGTAAGAGGTTAATGACAATTAAGCACATTTTTATAACACTAATTTCTAACGTTGATTTCACAGGAATTTGGATATCATGTATACACCTATATTCAAATTCAACAGATAACTTGAGAACAGTAATTAAAAGTGTTGTAACGTACAATGGTACAAGCATCGTTTAACTTAAACACGCAACAATCCTCAAACACTTTCCATCACATTCCGTTCAACATGTATTTCACTTGCAACTAAGTTTTTTCTCCACAGTAACCTAACTGATTCCATTCTCAAGCACTCATTTGAATACTGCAAATAAACAAGGAAGTCGAGCTGCTACAGTTCATTTCTAATTATAACCTTTCTTATTGTTTATGAAACAATTTCCCCTGCCACCCCCCTGAACATTATCAAAGGGGAAAGGTTGATTAAATGTCATGTTGCATCACTCAAAGCCAGCAAAAGCAGCTACACCCTTTTTATTTTCCTGTTAAGTGTTGTTTCCTCTCCTTTGTTCAGGAATAGATATCAGGTCATATGTTTGATAAGATTTTAAACAGAAACAGAGATAGTGCTTTTAATTTCAGTCTCCACTTTACTTCAAAGGATGATGCTGAGAAAATTCCTTTCAAGTACTGCTTCCAAATATGGGAAACACTTATGCACTGACATTATCAGGTCTCTGTCATCTGATATGTGTTGGGACAATGAATCATACAGAACCCTCCATTGACCTTCTTTCAATGTGTCTAGATAAAAGGATGAAAATTAGAATCCATCTCCTTGCAGTGCCACGAGTTATAAATGTACTTTATAGGGCTCATTATCCAAACTAATGGACTAAGGGCGACATCCTTGAAATGGACTTACCAGCACTGACAAAGCCAGTATGCAATATTTCAAGGAAGATATGTAAATTGCTATGTGTTTGCTATATCTTTTTAGTACAGATGTATAACTTTGCATTTATCACATCTTTTCCATTTTGGGGAGAGAATTATGTAATTGGAAGCATATGTGATCAATAAAAAATGCCTATCATTATTGTTAATGTAATCCACGTAATTAAAACACTTAAAATTTTATCATATGTACCCAAAAAAGTAATCTACAATAAACACGGAGAAAATAAACAACAAAAAGAAAAAATAATTGTCGTGCACACATTCAATGTGCTTTTTCCTCAACCTAAGGAATATGATGTGGTTTTTATTTTCTAAGAGAGCATCAGAGTTCTATCAAGAACGTAGGATACGTATGAAACCAGCAGACCTAATCTGACACACTGTGTAAAAATCAGAAATTTTCAAGTGGATTACCAAAACCTTAAAATAGGTACATCTAAAAGTTTCTACACTTTCACACTGTCTTCCCTGAATCTGATTTTCATAAACTATGAAAAGGGCTATAGTAAGATGATAAAAATAATTGTATAGCTGGGGATGAAATCTACTGTTCTCTGCGTATACAGTTATGGGTAGCAAAGAAGTGAAAAAGCAATTCAACTAGATATTGAACAAGTTCTTATTTTTTCTGTGCTGGAGGGAACGTTAGCCATGTCTAGAAAGGAGTTGGAATAAGCTTTGGTGATGCTCAGGGACTTCAAATTAAACTCTAAACTATCAACAAAAAGTTTGAAAAGAAAAATCAAGGCTGTAGCTATGTAAGTATAAGTTTTCCTTACAGGTACTACAGCAAAAATATTCATAACAGTGAAAAAATAACGGCCCTAAGATGTTGATGAAGCCTGGAAGCTTACAGAAGATGCTTACAAAATAGTAATGAATACTGCACGATTTGCCTATATTTCTGCTGTGTGAGTTTAACCTATTTGTAACCAAGATAAGCTGCCTCTGAAACTACAGAGACAGCTGTACTGACAACGAGATATGAATTTGTCTATTACCGATTACTATTAATGGCCTGTTGACTCAAAAGCTCAGTAACTCATAAATACCCTCATTAACAATTTGATAGCTGATTTTTATTAGGCAAAACACTGAAGCCCAAAGTCAAGAGGAAATTATAGCTGGTGCAGGGAGGGAATACACAGTAAGGAAAGAGATAACACGAAGAAAGAAAAAGGGAAAGGAAACAGTGATGATCTTAGTAACAAACTGGATAGCTCTAAGGAAAAGACTTTGCAAGTAAAAGCAGTGTTGTGTTCAGGTGAGAGAAAAGAAAAACAAGGGAAAATAATGTACCTGAATGAAAACATATACTTGGGTCAAAGAAACTCTGCTTTTTGAGTGATGTTTTTTGCTATGGTGAAGACGATGTTTGAGACTTTAAAATTATCAGGGGAAAAAAGAGAACGTTATATGATCCTTCTTTCATTGCTGAAAATAAGCATATTTTGACCTAGGCTGCATTATTTTCATCACCTCAAAGAAGTCTGACACTTCCCCTCTCTTCTACACACTTTTTTTCTTTACTTTTATTTCGATGTAGAAACGCTACTTGGTAAAATACGCGCTTTGAAACTTTGGGAGACCTAAAAAGAGGCAACAGAAGCAGGCAGGTGGCTTCAAGGAAAAGGCAGGTGACTAAACTTGGGAAGCTGGATGTGTTGTGCTTCTTTATATTCAGCATCAGACAACAGCATTATTAAAAGAGCGATGTTTTTGGAATTATGAAAGTCTGGGGAAGTCTTTTAAAAATATTTCAGTAATTTGGTACCTCAAAAATCTATCTTTCAGTTTTAACCAAAAACGGCATAAGTGAACCATGAAAGCAGCCTAATCACCTAAAAAAGACCCCTGAAACCTATCTGGAACCCCGAGGAACTTAGTAGATTCAAAACATAAAAGCAGGACAAAGGAAGAGTAACACTCCGTCTTTTCTGGAACACATATAACCTTAACAAAGAACACATCAATTTCAAAGGTCTTCAGAATGTGGAAAGGAATCTGGAAACTGGGGCAACCAGCACCACTGACCAGTTAAGATCTCCATAGAGTGGTGTTTAGAAGTTGCTCACAACTATAAGATTTGTCCCTCTGAAAGAGTAAGTTAACTTTTTAAACATTATCAGAAAATAAAAAGTTCAAATATTACTGTTAAAATAAGCTACAGAGTTTATGAAAAGGGCATAATTTCATTTGCATATGAATCGTTCACTTGACGATACATATGATTAAATATGATATTTGCATCTCCAAGTCTAAGACTGTGAGATGAACTTCAGAACCTTATGGAACTGACAGAAAGAAAAAAACCTCGTTGACAGAATTTCAAGGAAAACAGACACTACTTGACCATGTCGCGAGAAATCTAGCTACGAGTACTATGCTCAAAGAATCAAACGTGCAGTGCAACTGGAAAGCAAACACATTACACTGATCATTAGACTACTAATTTTCCTAATAAAATGTATTTTCTAGCTTAATTTTCAAAATTTTCTACGGAACGTTTTGAACTTTTCAATTACAGAAACTAAGCTGAGAACAGACTCTTAAGAGCCAAACTCTGCAGTTAAACTAATAACTGAGACAATGCACATAACGGAAACCGGGACAATCTATAGAGGTGTGAAAAATGCCACTATGGAAAAAACTGGGTTGATTTTGCTTAGCTCAACTTTAAACCCGCCCACGGGCCTGATATTGTTGTAAAAGAATTTATCCTAGGATAAGAGGGCAGCATAGTTTATGACAACAATCTACCTAAAAACTCATTAAAGTCTTTTCTCTTGGAGTGACATGCATTATCAGCAAAGATTAATCTGATGAGTCTTTAGGTGAGCTCCATTTTTAAAAATGCAATAACAGAGGGCTTTGTTGTCATCTGATGAAAATCAATTAGAGTAGGTAAGGCCACAAGGAAAACTAACATCACTCATCACCAGCCCCCCGGCAGCTGAAATGATTTGTCTTCCAAGCTTGGGTGATCAGGAGCTGTAGTAATATCACAGGGAAATTAATTTAGTTTCTATATTCTAGACCCACTTTCCTTGTTCTGGAGGACCTATACACAAATTACTTTTAATCAAGGTTGATGTGTTATTAATACCAAGGAGGATCTTTGAAGAATCATTTTTTTTTTAAATTGACTTAACACATTTTTCATCTGTATTTTGTATATAAACAGAAGGTTACTTCTATCACCCTTACCGTCCAGATTCTTTGTCCACTACAAGGCACTGCACAGAATGGCGAAGACAATAGATACCACCAAATACAGCACACATCCTAGAAACATTAAAAAAAAAATAAAGGTTACTCCTATCATGACTAATTGCCTTCAGTGTGAGCATGTGTCGTAAGAAAGTCGAAGTACTGTGCACGTTGTAGTACATTTTTAATGACACGTCTTAATCTCTGAGTCAGACAATCAAAACCCAACCAAAATAAAGCATGTCGTACAGTTTTTGTAAAGGCTACGTTGTTAACTTTTTTTTTGTATTAGCATTTATCCTCTAAATTGTTACACTAGCTTGAGTGCTCCTACCATGGTCGGTCATTCAAGATGGAATACTAAAGATGCACAGAATATCTACTGACCACACTCCACTGCACAGGGTATGGAAGGAGAACGTAGGAACACGATAACCACACCAAACTCCTACTAAAATTGTAAGCATGATTCAGAAGTTATTGCTCTACTCTTCAAAACGTACTGTGGGAACTCCATTGGCTACAAGCAGCTTAAATGTTGAGAGCAGTGAAAAGTGCCCCAACAGAACGACAACTTCTTACAGTCCAGAGGTGACCTCTTACAAATAATGATTCCTCCAGGTTCTGCCCACGTAATCATACAGTTGCTTAAGATACTGTGTGCATGGACTGATGAAAATTTTCTAAGTGAAAAAGGAGCTGGCTTCAGAGGTCAGTTTTTCAAAATCTAAAGTACACCAAGCTGTTTAGCAGTTTTCCATTTGCAAACAAAGCCCAATACCTAAACCAAAGAAAATTACACTACCCAAACATTAAGCCAGTATCACAACTCATCTGTTTTTTAAGAGATTCACAGTTTAAAGAGACTACATTATGACATGTAATTATGAGGAAGGTACTTGTGGATGGTTATATCAACTTTTACAGTACATAGTTTTTAGCAAGAGATTCTGTAGTAATCTGGTCATGCTTCTTACAAGTAAAGCAGCTTCTTACGAGAAAATCATAAAACGTTCTGCAGCACATTCAGTACAGTGACACATCGTTCCATTTGCCACAAAGGAGAAAGAAACTGAGTTTTCTGAGTTCCTGTTATTCAGCTGAGCTTTGGTGTGAGCCACCCATTTGATGGTCAGCTCACAGATGGGAGGACAGAGCTGAAACTGGGAGGTCATAAAAACCAGAAATTACACCTGCCATTTCATTAACAGAGACTGCCTAGGGATTGTATTTAAAATAAGAATGTGTAATTCTATTCATCTTTTGGTAGAGTTTTACATTGTAATTTAACAGATTAGTGTGACTACATTTCTAACACCTGCCTAGCACTAGCTGGGCATCAGACTAGCCAAAGCAAACAATATGAGAAAGGCAGGCTGGTTTGATGGAACATAGTCCTCCCAGATTTCCGACAGCAGGATTTTCCTGGTTTACTACCAAGGTTTTGTGGTTGGTGGGTTGGTTTGGTTGGTTGTGGATTTCTTTTCCCTTTTTTTTTTTAAATTTCAGTTTGAAGTTAAAGAACTTTAGGTATCTGTTCACAGATGAGGAACTCAAAAAGAAACCTTTCATTTTTCAAACTTGACTTCCTGAACTGGAATCCATCCTGGCATTCGAAAGTCGTATCAGATCGCTCACAGACAGTACTGCGACACCTTTCACAGCACAAATGATGCATCATGGCAAACGGCCGAAGGGTGTTACCAGCTCACACCCCTTCGGAGTTCACTCCAAAAGGCAGCAGTGTAAGGAAACGTCAGCAATATCACCTACTCCTGCCCGAACCAGAAGATTCAGTTCCCTAGAAACACCTCTTCTACCCACGCAAGAGCAGGGAGCATACACACCATGTTGAATCCCAACCTTGGCTCTCCGGAGATTGTTGGAGATGACACAGAGGTTAAACATCCACTGAAGAATTATTGCAGAGCCTTGAGCTACGGGCTTATTATCTCTAGCGCTGCACTCAACGGCTTCTTGCCTGACAAAGCAGGTATTAGGATCTCTCAAACCCAACTCAGATGAATTTACTTCATATGTTGTATAAAAGAACAGCACTACGAACCTAACTAGAACCAAGATTCCTTTGTTAAAAACTATAAATTATATTTTTCCTTTGACTTCAACCACAGTCAAGGGCTTTTTGATACATGCACTTTATTTTTCTAGTGTGCTTTGAAAGAACTTTGCTGCTTGGCTGCGCAAAAATGTGAATTAGTTACTTCCAAGAGTAGCCTGCTATCCAGGGGAGGAGGGCACGACCTGCCTTCACAGCAGGCCAGCGGAAAACTTTTCTTTTTAAATGAAAATGGAAAGGAATTTTGATTGGGTTGTGTTAAGCAATTACGAAGAGTCAAAATACCTATTAAAATAGCCTAGCATGAAAAATGACATGATTAGGAAGAACTTGCCAAAATTATTTAAATATAGGAATTGAAATATTGAACGAAATGGCATCCCAATAATTTATGGCAAAGTAAAATGGTTGTGCTAACATTACTTTCATACAATAGGCTATTCAAGATGATTTGACTGTACTTCAGGTACAAGGCAACTCTTTGATACCATTAACCCTAAATGACAGACATTTAAACTGATATTACTCTAATTAACTGGCGACTGCCTGTACCAATAATTCAAGTTTTGCTGAAAGATAGCAACAACACTGTACTCAACTTCAACTCTGCCCTGGTGACATCAAATCATATTACAGCTAAATTAACAGTTGTGAAAATTTTTGGCTTGGTAGCCCTCCGTCATACACAGCCTTTAAATGCCATTTCAGTTCCCATCAAGGCAGGAATCAGCAGCTGTAATTTTTAATACAGCTGTGAAACAATAGGACATATTAAAAGCTGAATTTTTGACAGCATACTCATGATGATTTATGAGTTTGTATATAATTTGATTATTCTATTAATTTTACTGATTACTGATTCAGCTAATACAGTGAAGGTCACTTACAAAATAAATCTTCATTACATTTCACAGAAAGTAACTGCCTCCAACTAGTTGTTTTCTTTAATTAAACACTAATGTAACAAGAGAGGAAATAGGCTTCGGGGTTGCTGCATCTGTTGCTACAAGAGAAGTTTACTGCTTTGATGTAATGCTCTCTGATATTAATTGAACAAAAATAGAATGTCTCTCCGTCTGACATCTTGATTTTCAACACAGAGATACCATGAACACCCTTAAATTACAGACTTGCCCTTAGTTCACTCTGAAACCACATAAAAGAATTAGAAAACTCGATCACGTAGTTTCACACCAAAAAGTGTAGTTTTTGTTACTAGCACTTAGTTTGTCTTCTTTCTAAAACGCAATTAATTTAAAAAAATGAATATTTTTCTTCCCAACTGTACTGTCCTCTAGAGTGAAAACTATTTTCTTCTCTCCTTAAAGGTGAATACTACATATACAGCACAGGAAGCTTTGGAGAAAGATCAAAGAAAAACATGCCAAGTACTGAATTAATGAATTGTCCTCTTTCAATTTATTTTTGCACACAGAGCAAGTTGTGACTGGGTTCTTATGTCAAATTCTGTGTTTCCTGAAAGGTACCTAGAACTTTGGCATTTCCTATAATATTATTGCATGTTCTACAAACATTAAAAGGAGAATACAGACAAATTAAATAAATAAAATGGCTACAACTAAAAAAATCGAGTTAATTTTACCAACATGGAGTTCCCACAAAAAAGTCAAATCTCAGTAAGTGCATCCACTCAGATGAAGGAAAAAAAACTACAAACCAGCACCAAAGAAATAATGAAGATAATAATCAAGGTCAACCAAAACTGTCTTAGCATTTGGAGAGCTGTTGGAAAGGATAATATGTGACAACAAATGCTTAAGGAAGTAAATGAAGAGTCAAACATTTTGATTTTCCTTGGACACTGTGTACGGCATTCTTGTAAAATTTAAAAAAGGTCCTCAAGGATTATAGAATCAGCCTAGTTTATAAATTCAACTAGCAAAATGATTGTTTTAAAACTGCGAAAAAGTTCTTGCATAGTTATCAACCAGAAGTTAGTTAACTTACAAAGAGTATTTTGCAGGAACCACCTTTTTTATGCCTGTACTCATATAGCAAGATAATTGCTTTCACCAGATCTTCACTCCTGTTCTAGCACGGTAAAACAGAAGGAAATGCTAGCACTGTGACTGGGAAATGCTGCAGCAAGAGTTGCTGTAATGGCAAAGCTCCCAATCAAATACTGCAAGGAGGAGGCAGAACGAGGATTTCTATTCCGTTCAGTTTCTGCAAACTCTTCTTATGGAGAAAGGGACAGGAGGCAGGAATGGTGGCAGCTCAGGAAGGAAATGCTACAGCTGAGTGAGGGGTTGGAAAAACAAGGAGCCCAGTCAAATGTTATTTTATATCAAATTTTGTATGTCTTTTTTTCCAGAGATTTAAAAATCAAATTTTATTTTAAAACTAAGAAATTGTTCCTTTTATTGTATGGATTTAGATTGCTATATAAAGAAACATACATTCCCCTGTGAAGAATTCAAGTAAAATAGGTAACAAGATAAAAACTGGTGTACTTGGTTCATTAACAGCACAAAACTCAAGAATCTGGGTAATATACCTACTTATCGCTCAATAAGATGCATTAGAGGCTCTGTGCACTGTTTTTCATAATTACAAAACAGGGAAAATTTATTTCACCAGTCTGACAAGGATTAATATTGATTGTTCACGATATCTGAACGGCCAAAACTGCACTGAAGTGCAACTTACTTCAAGAGTTTTATCATTTGAGTTCCTGTTACGTGACGTGCAAGTTCAGGCGTTTGGCAAGTCAGTGCTGCCCTTTATGGGCTCAAGATTCCACCTGTTTTTCGAAACTCAAATGTTAGAAGATACTTCAATAAAAAAACCTTAATTCAGCATACATTTTTATGTTCCTAGACTTCCAGTCTTGTTTCGTGTAAGTGAAGGCTCATTATACTCTTTCTAAAACCTGAGAAAGTTCTGTTGACAAAAACTAGACCATGTATAAGCTCTGCTTTCAGTTACCCAACTGCTACTAATTTAAGCAACTGCAGTATTGGCAAGCTTGTTACTAACACAAGAGCTATGTTACTAATGACTCTTGTAGAAGAGTTGTTTAGACAGTCTAAGAATGATGGAAAAGAAGCTTAGTTGTATCATTAATAAATCCCTCATATAAATAAATGAGAGACCAGTTTATCTAACAATGCACTTGAAGGTCATTAACACCACAAAAACTTCATAATCGTGTACACTTGTTATCTATCCTCTTCTACAAGCCTTCAACTATGAAACTAATTTCCCATTTTCCACAATTAAAATAACCAGAGAAGAAAAATCCTCATTTAAGAAATACTGAGGTTGCACAAATACAGTAATTGCAGAAAAAGGTGTTAATATTTTACAACAATCTGCTTTGGAATAGTAGCTGCTTAGCTTTAAGTCATCTCTGAAGCAAAGTCTACTTCTGCTCACAGTCAGTCCTGCACTTCAGTAGTTCTGGTTCAACACCAGCCTCATATGAGCTACATGGACGTGGCCAGTTCAGCCTCTGCTTGCCTGGAAGCATTCCGTACACTGTTCTGCTGCACACAGCTGCTGATCCAGCAGATGTGACACTCTCTGTTCTGCTATAACCTGACTTTTTCCAGAAGGAAAATTTGTAGAAGTAATATTTGACTGACTAGACCTGCAATTTGTAACCCAACTTCAGTTTCTTGTAGGCTTACTGATGGTGAGTAAAAAAAAAAATAGGCTAACTTCATGAGAGCTACACAGGGATTAGATATCCTTGAGAACAATCCTCTGTACAACAGGAAATAAAAGAACCCACGCAGGAAAAAAACCAAAAGATTCAGCATACAAGGATTTTGAAAGTAAAGCCTTTTGCGTAAGACAATCTAATTTCTTCGCTCATGAGAAAACAAATTAAATGTGACATTCTACAACTTGGAACACCTAGGAGTGGGAAGGAAATATCTGTGCAAGAAATAGGTCTTCCAATGCTCACAAAAGAAGAAAAACCTAAGTTTGACCATCAAATCTTGATTACTAGATTATTCCATAGTAATAGATCTCTTGATCAAATAAATTAAAAACTAATCAGATACGTGTCAAATTTTAGATTTGCTCTCTTGAACACAACTGCTCTTTCCAGCAGAAATGTCTTGTAGGGTTTTGTTTATTTGTTGTTTTTTTAAAAAATAAACAATCTTGGATTTAGTCTTCTCAAACAAAGTATTCAGAAAGAATGACAAATTTATTTTGAAGTTTATCGAATCAACCTTGCAAGTTATTTACAAGAAAATCTCAGGAGGAGTGAAAATGATTAAGATTTTAGCAAACAGTTACAAGTCACAAAGAGTTATGAAAATTTATCTAGGTAAGAGTATAGCCAGAAAAACTTTCATAAAACTATTAAGGGAAAAGTATTGCCACGTGTTGAAGCAAAAAAGGGATATTAATATACGTTCTGTTGCAGAATAAATTTATTTTGCTTCCAGAAACTGCAAAGTAAAATCCAAACATTGTTGAAAGACGATGACTGAGACAATGAAATATGAAACTACTGTCTTCTCAGCAAAAATTCAAAATTTGAGGTAAAGAATGTGAGGCTAGGTCTAAAATAAGTAGTTCCAGAGCCATGAAGTTTTTTCAAGATTGTGAACAGTCCTAATCATAATGTAAAAAGTACTGTTTCTTAAAATAACAACATTGTTAATCCTGAATAGTTTGATCAACAAATTTAGTCAGCACACTTGCAATTCACTTTACAAAATTACCTAACAACAGACCTCAAAGCAAAGTTGCTAGAAAATTAACTTGCATTTAATTTGCATGGTGCACCCTTGACTGAGTTTTGGGCAAAGACCTGAAATGAACTACTGGATAAACACCATATTTTAATCATATTGTAGCTGTACCACTGTAGCTGCTTAAGAAATGTTTACTAGAATTTGGAAGTTAACTACAAATCTACAAACGCACTCTGAGGACTAACCTCCCCAGAAGGCAGAAGTGAGACCTGCCTGGCACTGAGTTCTACCGACCTTGCGAGAGAAGCAGCTGCTCCTGCACAAGGTCCTGCAGCTGCAATTATACAACAGCTCTGCCCTCCAAGAGGAGCTTGGGAGATGAGGACTGTAGGGCAGAGATACAAAACCTAGAAACCAGTCACTAAGCATTAGCTCATCTATAAAATCCATTTATGTGCTCTCTGCCTCCAGAAAAAGACATAAAAATTCAAGTTATCTTAACCCACAATGAAATTCAAGGACTATTTTACTAATTCAGTGCTGTTTTGGAAGCTGTCTTTCTCTGTCTGCTGCTTTAATGAGAAAGGACTCTGCTAAACTGCATTTGCATTTCATCCCAGATTTGCTCCAATAATAAACATTCATGTCATCTCCACGGATCTTCTGATAATGCTGTAAGGTATTCGTATGTCTGATTCCTAATTCTCGGGAAGAATACACAAGCCAGAATCTGCACATCCCCATAACAAGTAAATTACTCTCCACTTGTAAGAGATAATATCAAATAAAATATTAGATATACTTCCTTCATATTATTATCATTGTCTTAATTGTTAAAGTGAATAATTACTGAAATATCATCTCATTATCACATTTTTATTTTATGCATTTAGGTTCCAAGTATGTTTGTAAAATGGTCAAGAACAAGAGTAGGACAATGTAAGTTATTTTCAGCCTTTTTTAATATGGAATGTTACATTTATTTTCCCTATACCACAGGGTATATTCTAATCCCTATAATCCAATTTCTTGACTGAAAACTTTTCCGTGCCCAGTTAGAGATGGGAAATCCATACACTTTGACAACATTCACACGATGCAGAGCATCCCATGTGATATATTCTACGGGTTGAAGGCCTTGACGAGGTATAAACTCCTGAAGAACAGTGTATTTCTAGTCAGTGGAATAACAAGGAGCAGAAAAGCTCCTATTAGTACATAATTTTTGAAACAAAGAACGGACAAACATC
This sequence comes from Tauraco erythrolophus, assembly GCF_009769465.1. Classification (NCBI taxonomy): domain Eukaryota; kingdom Metazoa; phylum Chordata; class Aves; order Musophagiformes; family Musophagidae; genus Tauraco; species Tauraco erythrolophus. Next base: position 2,981,865 of record NC_141477.1, read on the forward strand.
TCACTGAGAAGAAAGATAAAATCTAAAATGGGAAAGCGTTTCAAAGTTCCCTATACTTAAAATGCATTTCACAACAAAGGTTATTTCCAAATTAAAAGTCTTTTCCTGTCAAATTCTGAGAAATAATGTGGGCAAGGACACAAAAGCATTCCATAGCTTTATTAACGACAATGCTCACTGATCTGTGAATAACCTGAAAAAAATGAAGATTATTGAGTTACTTTACCAATCTATCCATCCATCACTAGTGAACAGGTCTCAAAATGATGGATTATCTCACTTCCCTGATGTTTATCCCAAGAAAGAGTTTCTCCTTAGAGGGAAAAACAAACAACTGATCCTACAAACAATCATGCTGACTACACTTGCCCATTTTGCATTTCTCTGCCAACAAAGCAAAGAAAAATATACCAAGTTGTCTTTAAAGGCCAAACTACATCAAAAGTTTTATTATTTCACTGAAACGCAAGTGAAAACAATTAAGAAAAAAGCAGCTTTGCAGCTTCTCTCATTATTCAGTATTCTAATAAAAAACAAGTGATTCTGACAAGTTGTCAGTAATTTCAAAACAAATTTTCAGGTCCAGAAAAATGGAACAATCTCAAGTTATAAGAGATATAAATACGAAAACTATGTATTTTGAAATGTAAGACTGAACTTGAATCTCAGATACGACACACTTTTTTTTACATCACCCGTGATTCTTTCGCACTTGCATAGAATTGCTCCCGTGCTAAGATGCAAATCTATCATTTCTGAGTCACAAGGAATTAACAGTTTGAATTTCTCATTGATATGCCAAATCATACGACTGACATACAGAAAAGTTATGTATATTACTTACACACAGAAGCATGATACTCATTTATATATTCAAATGAAAAAGATGTTACACCAAATTTTTCATACATCAATTCTAAGTGCTCATTGCAGTCAGGTTTCCCAAAGTCTATGCTTGATTTCAGAACACTAAAACTTTCCTAGAGACTGTAACAGGGACATAATTGGAAACATTAAAGTACCTGAGACTACCTCAAAGTTTTGACATTTGTACCAAATAGCTCAAATGTAAGGGTAAAAACTAATTATTCATTTTTGAAACATATACAAGAATCTTCCAAATCCATCATATCTCAGCCTGGACTCCTAATCTTCTTGTAAATATAGGGATTGAAAGAGATGAACCATCTTAATCAGATCGTTCCTCCATCACAAAATTACTACTGTCACTGGCACCGACACAAAAATGACTAATTTCAGCTAGAATCTGTAACAACTACTAACAAAAGGTTACAGTGCCCACCAAACACACACACCATGTAAAAGATCAAAGCCTATTTACAGGAAATGCAAGTCATTAACTGACGATGCATCCAAGTCCTTGAATGACTAATTCCTACGGCAAAGCAGCTGGAGACATTCCACCACCTCAGCACCTATTACCATGACCACATCCATCAATTCTTGGATGACTCTTCACAAAGAGAAAGACGACATGACGCATCACCCCCCAGAATCTTTAGGAGACAACAGATGGCATATAGTCTCCAATTCCCTCTAAAACTTCAAATGGGAAAAAACTGCACTACCACTCCTCAAAAAGTCTTGTTTCCATTCGGTCATTCGTATTTGCAAGAGTCGAGAAAAAAAGAATCTGAAGCCAAACTGAAGAGAAACTATGCACAGTCATCCCAAAATTCAGCGTGCTCACAAAGCAAGCACTGAGGAAAATCCCAGAAGCGAGGCCACAACCTACAAGTGACTTCTCAGCTGTCATCCAGGAAAGAACATCTGTCACGGGCAAGAGAATCACAACCGAAAGCTTCCAGGAAGATTTTCTCTCAAAGGAAAACTGGAAATACAATGCATATTTCACTGAGGTGAACTGTAAAAGTGAACCATACGAACCAATATTTGTAAAATAGCACTTCCAAACACTCTCCCAAACCTCAAAAAGTTTTTGCTTCTGAAAAACTGGAAGGAAAGGAAGGAGATTCAAGGTACGAAAGAGGAACTCTGTACAACATGCAAGAGTTGTAAGAAACTTACGTGTTTATTAGTCTTATTATGACTCGTCTCTTCCTTAGCTTAAATCGCATCTTGTAGTCCATAAAGGAGTTAATGTCCTCATATTTGACAGCTATTTGAGATTTTTAAGACAAATATATATATTTTTTTTTTCTCAGTTACAAAGGAAAATTTGGAAGTTAACAATTTTAACATTAACCTCCTACATCAGGAACATTTGGGCTATTCCTAACGTTTTCTAAAACCAGAAATAAAACACCAAAACCACACTAAATATTTTAAATGTTGTATCACTGAGACCTTACAGTTTACAACAATGTCCAACTATAGTTTTTCTTTAGTGACTTTTTTTCAAGAAAAGGAAAGCTGTATTACAATATGCAACAAACACGCTAACAGCAAACTGTAAAGCTTACATTGATTTTCCTAGTCACCTTACATGCTGGAGTTTTGTCATCTTATGTTTGCCATATCGAATGTAAAGGCTTGCTTAATGCTGCTGCTTCATTAGAAAGGAAGAGACGTAGCAGATGCATATCAAGAGTTTGAACCAAAGGAAGCTGCTGTACAGGCCAGTAAAACTTTCGCTGCTTGTCAGCTCAGAATAGCACGAGGCTTCCAATGACCTTCCTCGTACCACGAATCCAATTTATGGAGAGAGAAATCTCACATCTGTACCTCGACATATTGGGAGGTACATTACAGTGATATAAAAGTTTAATTTTCTCTCCTAAACCATACCTGTTTAAACCAATAAAGAACTATCACCGTTTTCACTCACTCAAGTGTCGCCAGTAGTTATAGAACGTTGTACTGTTTATGCAGAATTCATTTAGGATGCAAGGATGTGACTTACAAATGTCTTTGGCTCATTCACATAAATATGCATGCATGCCATTTATAACAGTAGCCTTGATGAGAACACACAGTGTAACTGGCTGCAAGAAACGCTTAAGAGGTTTACATTAAACCAGAATATAGAACGGCGGTTAGAAATCACGGAACAGGTGACACCTTACTCTGATAACCTGGTGATAAAAGCTGCAGGGTTTGATGTATGGGCTGTGGCGTTACCCCTTTGCTATACAGCCTGAACAGCATTCTTCAGATAATGCTCACTTTTAGCAAGACATAACACCCGAGACAGACCACATATAAAAATTGTGATTAATCCCCCAAAACAAATGTGATTGCCTCCTAAATTGTTCACTTAAAACCAAAGACATTTAGACTTTCTTTTGTATTAGAATGTTTGTAACACAAACCTTTTAAAAGTATAGTTAATTCTTGGTTTGACAGAGTAATTTGCTTCAACTATTAAAATACTCTCTTTATTGCAAGACTTACAATATAACAAAAAAAAAAAAAACAACCCTAAAATGCAGCAATCAATGGGCATAAATAGAAAGTTCAGGCCATCTGAAGAATTACTGTGATCACAGAACGATTTTCTGATAAGAGCATTGATAAGACTTCTAGACACCACTGCAGCTAACTCTCAAAATATGTTGCTGTTACAGATCAGAAAATTCCATGTGCCAGCTCTTAAACAAAACAAAGCCAAAGGGCTTTCAAGAATGCAAGAACAATTATATTGAGAAGAACCTACAGTGGAAAAAAATATAACTAAAATTCTAATTTCAGTTATTAAATTTGCTTTTTTCCCCAGGTGTTTGACGCCAAAGGTCTTCATTGCAAAACTTGCACTACTGTAATGGCTCTGATAATCTCCTCCCCCATGAAGCCCTATAAAGATAGAAAGACATCCATAACATCTACGACCACTAGTTCTATTGCATGCCTGTGTCCAAAGTACTCACATAAACCAGTTATTTTTCACACATTGCCTGTCCAAGCACCTCACTACGTAAGCCCACGTTTTTTAACATCTCCATACAAATATAGTTTAAGGTACAGATGAAAGGCTACTGACAAAAGATGTTACCCAATAACAACTCTACTCAGCGTGGCACAGAACAAGGCCTAGCTGTCTAATGAACTCACAGAAACATTAGGTAATCTACATATATACATCATATAGGACAGTTCCACGTGGTCTCCATCAGCTGTGAAGGCCAAATAAGACCTTCCACAATGCAGCCAGCAGCTGGTGCCAACCAGCAACTTTACAGATAGCGTTCATGAACTGTGGTAATTATTCCAGAATGTTTCTATCAACATATAATTGCCTCCATCCTATATGCTGCCAAATATGCTCAAGTTGCTAAAACCATTCTTTTAGCAGTAATTTAAGTACTGTTATAGAGAAGAAAAACAGAATCTATCACACGGACAAGACAGGAAGAGTGTCCAATAACATGCTGTAAACCAGAATTTCTTAAGAGCAGCACATAGGTAAAAAGCAGGAGGTGTCCACCACCAAAGAACAGAGCAGGCAGGTCTCAGCACTGCTATTTAAATGAATGATACACAAATACATCACTCGGACAACAAAATGGCCTCGCCATGCAATACTGCTTTTTCTAAACAGAGCTAATGTTTACTTCAGACCTACAGGTTACTACATTAAAACCCACATAGAACAGATGGAAAGGCTGCTTGCCAGCAAAAGAAAAGATAAAAAAAACCCTCAGCCTTTTAAAAGCCAGGTGAACTGCTGGAAACAAATGAAAATTAGAAGCGCCCACTGTCTGCACACGTATTCTTGATGGTCCCCAAAAGCACCCACCAACAAGAGCCCCGCTAGAACTACAATCCCTAGCACATTTCAGGAATCACACTGAAGACTACATGATCCCTGCCCACAGTTCGAGGGAAGGTGGAAGTGGATGTTGTTTTATCCTGGAATCAACAGGGTTTTTTTAATTACTTTCCAAGGCTCAAGTAGTGGAGAACATACGGCTGCTGTTTAAATGTCAGAACATAAAACTGCAGCCTGTACACGGCTGCATGTAACAGGGCTTCACCGTACCTTTTCTGCTCCTCAGGTTGTAAGTGGAAGCTTGTGATCTATATAGATGTACAAAATGATACCAAGAGAATAAGGACATGATTTCACAGAAGTTGCACTGTTTGTGTAAGTCTGTGATGTAACAAAGGTGAAAGAATTACATAAATTGTTTTATTTAATAATAAACTGGACACACGGCACAATTTCGCTTCTTTCAGAAAAATTCAGTTGGTTATTAAATATCTACCTGTGAATGGTAGATGCACTCTCAGCATTAATTAGTAACACAAACTGAAAACACGTCTCTTCCTGCAACTTCAGAAAGACTAAATCACAAATTTTCTCACCCTACCAAAACGCACAGTCATCCTTCTGGACAGACATCACTCCAAGTCTCCTCTGCCAGTTTTAAAAAGGGATAGACAGCTACGTATGAGTTAAATTATCTTTTAAATTATCCCTTTCTCTTTTTCTAGTACTTCTAGCTCTGCACATAGGCAGCCATCACAACAGCCAGCTATTACAAGTTGCATTTGTAATACGGTGAAAATTGTTTCAAAGTATTAGAGTAGCATAATTTCCAACATTTTTTTCTTCTCTTTCCTTTTTTTTTGGGGGGGAAGGGTGTAATTTCATAGCCAATGAAAATTCCAAGCAAATAAAACCAACATGACATCGTGAACATGATGATTCCTATTGCATGATATCTATCAGCATCAGGTTACCAAGGATCTCCTTTTCTGAAGACAGGTATTAGAAAAGTGAAGCTTACCTGCAGAAGCACTGTGGAATCTCTCCTTGACCATACAGAGGAAACAAAAATGGTGTATTGCCATAGCGGCCAAGGCACTGAAGAAATTTTTTTGTTGCCTGAAGACCTTCTAGAGTGCTGCAATCAGTCTCTGAAACCATTGCAATAGAGTGAAGGATGAAGTGCTGCAAGCTGGGTGTTAACTTTCGTGTTCCTAAGAACTCAGCAAACGTACTGTTGTCGTAGTCTGAGGAAAAAGTAAATTTAGGTAAAAGGTAGAGTTTAACATTTGTATTTTCTCAAATGCTCCAACTTAAACAAGTACTTTTCTATCTAAATAAACAAAAACAACTGAGTTTTTCAACAAACACATTGCTGAAAATGGACAATCCAGACCAATGAAAGTAAAAAAAAAAAATTACTCCCAGAAACTGAGTTTTCTCAGAAGACAGAAATATCGCCCCATTAAAATATTTCACAACAACGGAAACCCATTGTATGCGTGCATCTCTGACGGTCTAGAAAGCAACCTCTAAACGTGGCTTCATCTATTTGTTAGGCTTGATCTAAACCCATGTCTCAATCGTGTGAAAAAAGTGACAGACTGCAGACAAAAATCCATTGAGGTGCCTTGGGACACCTTTTCCTGTGAATTACCCAGAATATTACACCTGAACGACACCCATTCAAGAAGAGTATTGCTGAATCCAGACTGATATGGGTAGAGTGTATATTTATGCACCGAGAAGCCATTCACACAGAGTCTTAATCCAAAAATAAGAATATGTAATATTTATTTCAAATCAATGACTTGCTTGCAACAAACAAGTATGGACGAGACACAAAAAAAGACAGGGATGAGGAAGCACATCTCCCCTTTAAATTAATACTATTGCTGACACATTTTGAAATTCAAACAAATACAAGGCTTTCAGATGCTAAGAGAAGTGTTGCACATCATTGATACATCTCTGAAAAAACTTTAGTTATAATTAAATGTTTTTTTTTCCAGGAAAAGACTGTATTTAAGCAATAGTATACTTTCATACTATTCAGAAATCTGCTCTTAACAGTCATGGATAAATTCATAGGTAATTCAGAAACACTTCCATCAATGCTCAGATTAGTATCATCCAGCTATATATTCTGTTCAACATTCAAGCACTGTTTTATTACAGATATATCTTACTATCCTTTGTACAGCCATGCAGCAAGTCATAAAATAACAGGGTTTTTTTTGTTTTATCATTCTAAAAAATTCCAAAGTTTTTCCTCACTTCAGACTTCTTACATAACGCCAAATTTTACACGGAAAAAAGCTTCAAAAAAAATTCTTCACTATCATGAACTCTCCCTATGAAAAGTCTGCCTTCCCACAAACGTAATGATCTCACTAAAAGTAATTCTAAATTTCGGTGAAGTCTTTACATTAGACTAATCTGACTCAAAAGATTCTCAATTACTTCCCAGGTTATTTTAAAATGTAGGAACAACTGCAGGAACATGTAGGCAAAAATGCAGGAACTACCTCTGGAAGTAAAATAAATACCATGTCATTTAGGCACATGCATCAATGAATTCATTTAAAATTGATGTGGTGTCTCCTTTTTTTGCTTAATAAATTTTCTAAACACCACCTATACTCTCACTCTGAGCACCTTCACTTCTTCCATCAGCAGCAAACCTGAAATTACCTGTAATCTATAAATCACTTCAGTCTAATGAGTTTTTCCTCCTTCAGGAATTTCCAGAGTTCATCGCAGATTTTCCTTCTCCCAGTCTTACCACATAATTTTCAATATTGACCAATTCTCTCTTCTAGATCTTTTTCTTAAATCATTTTCTCTAATGTTTGTAACCTAATCTAAGGGTCTTATTCAAGTCATCAAACCGATACCAGTATCTTGACAATTGTTCCTTTTTAAGACTAGATTATTTCAAAAAGACTGTCTAGCCAAGCTACTGTTGAGCTACAACAGCACCGATATGCTTCAGTCTGAAATGTACATCAGCAGTTTAACTATTCCTCTTTCCTCATTATCTCTTTTTGACAGATTTCCTTTTTTTGCCTTAGTTTACTTTTAGACTCCAAGAACTGAGAACATCACTTCATTCTTTGTACCTTGACTGCATAAACCCAAAGCAGAGAGTGGGTTTCCATCACTCTCCTGTTAGTCAATCTTCCTCTTTGACCTGATGCTCATTGTTCTTTGCACATTATGGCTCAAATCTACCCAGATTATCTCTTATCTAAATAGGCCATCAGTTGATAAAGGAAGGCACTTTGAATTTGCCCTCTGTAACAGAAAGACATTAAATTACATTTACTTTCAAAGTTTAAAAATTCCATTTTCTCCATTTCTGACTTTGTGGCAACATATTGTGAAGATTTAGATATTATCAAAAAAAAAAAAAAACCAACCAGAAAAGAAAAATCCAGTACATCACAGCATATTAAAAAAATCCCTGGGAGGGGGAGGAAACACCTAAAAATGATAAAAAACATTTTGCAACCTTGCTGTAGTAAATAATTTTGCTGTTAAAGAAAAATGTAAATAATAAATGATGTGGGAACTAGAAGAGCAAGTGCTTAAGTAGAAGAATTTAACAATGAAGTTAAAAGGTCACAAAAAGGTCAAAGCATACTTTGAAAATGAATCCATAAAAATAAATTGTGTGAAAACACAGGAGAGCTATCAAAATTGTGCATAAGTGAATGAAGTAATACAGAGAGAGCGTACACTGTTCAATGAAACACTACCTTGGTATTCATCAGGGTGTTGTTCATAGTCCAAACAAAATGTCAAAAATTTCATCAGCATTCTCTTTTCCACCATAGTGAGCTGTCTGCTGTTGAAGACATCTGCTCTAGAACAAGGTACCTGAAAAATATTTTTTCACAATTTCATATACTTCCCATACTCCGGACAGGAAAAGCATCAAGCAACACTATAGTCTGACTACCTAACAAGTATTTTAAATTACTATTTTCTACCATAGCTATTTTCTTATATATTACTTGCCACTATTTTCTATTATAACTGTAACAAAAGTTACCAATTTTCCACAATAAAAATATTTTAAAATCTTTTTAAGTCTCTTCCCCTTTTTATTTCCCTTCAATTTCACTTTTATCTCTGATTGTAGAGTTAATCAAAAGAGTTTGTATTTATTAACTGTGCAAAAATCTCCTGTTGCCATTATGAGACCAATGACTTCCCTTCTAAGTAGCAGAAAGATAAATCAAGTCTATGCTAGGAATTTGAAAACCTAAAACCTGTGAATCTTTAAAAATTAACTGCCAAGTTCATAATGGTTTAAATTTTTGACCTGAGGCAAAGATTTATGTCAATAATTTACTGGATAGCACATTCTTACTTTGGCTTCTTTTTAAAATAAAATATCTATAACACATACACTCTTTTTCATTCCAGAAATGAAATAAAAATCAGAATCTTAAGGAAAAATATTAGCTTATTGTTACAAAACACTCAAGAAACCAATTTCAATCTTGACTTTAACAAAAGATGAGATTAAACATACACAATATATCATTTTACAATACCTGTTCTACTTTTCCTTCTCGAAAAGCAAGAATTCGTGTCGCGTTTTTAAACTCTGCGTATCTACTAACGTTCGACTTAATCAGAAGGTCAATTAACAGACCTCGGGAATAAAGCAACTGTACAGTGAAGAAAAAAAATGAGAGTGAGTAAAGAAAAAAATAAGAGTTTTCTTACACCAAAGGAAAACAGTGATACCAATAATATTCATCTGTAAGGTTTTTTCTTTATCTATCACACAGTGAAGTAAAATCTGAATAAAGGAATATCAAGATGTAGTATGTGCAAAATGAAATTAAATGAACTGAAGCAACCACGCAAGTGGAGGAGACTAAGCCCTCCCCAGGAGAGGAAGGGGGAAGGTCTCAGTCTACTAATTTGTGAGTCACAGCCCAAGACAATTTTTTGTATTGTCATCTTGGATAATTTCCTTGCATTGCACACTATATATCCTTGAACATCGCATTTTACAACCTCCATTTCGCAGTATCAGTACAGTACGGGACACAGTCTATGTCAATAATCACTAGTTGTTTCTTAAATTATCTGAAATTATAATGTTACACTTTCTAAATGTAAATTCCTTAAACCTTCAGTTAAAGTTTAGTCATATTCTGTTACCTTAATTTACAGTCTGTCTACCTTTACTCTTTTATAAGCTACAAATGCATTACGAAACACTGAAGGGACAGAAACACAACCGCTAACAGACGACATGTGTCTGAATTGAAAAGGATTCGAGATCAGTTCAAACATGCTTCAAGCCTCGTGGCCCCGAGTAACAGAATTTGCATGATCACACAGGAATTTTCCAGATAAAGGTTTACTGGAACACTAACAGGGACACTCTGAGGAAGTCTGTGTCCCAGTGCCAGAGAGAGAACAAGGCAAACTCCTCGGCTTGCCCTGATGACGACTCTTCTGTAAGAATTTTCTGGAATTCATTGCAATTAACACCATGTAACAGTGGCGCAGAAGAAGTACAAAAAGGATAAAAAGAAGTATTATCTGCTTAACCACTATACACAGACTATTGTTTTCATGATGTCGTTCCAATGATGCATGAAAGAGGTATCTACATTTGCAACACGGAGACAAAATTTGAAATAATGTGTTTTGTACTGTCTCCACAAAGAATTTGCTAAATTATTTAAGAAAGTTTTTTCCAGTTTCCAGAGGTTTTAACAATCTTTTCATGCAGAATATAAAAAGTACGCAATCAACTTTGAAAAAACATCCCATTGCAGAGTACACATACAGACTAAAACACAGAAATTCAGAAAAATTTCCATTAGACTTGAATTTGCAGGGCCATATCCATACACTGTGAAGTACATAAAAGGCAGATTATTTAAACAGAATGACAAATATATCTGATTAATAGTTTTTCCTCTAAGTAAAATGCACAGTAGTAGCAATTTGACACAAAAATAACTAATTTTAGTCAGCTTGTATGTTACAGATTAACTCTAACTATTTTTTCTTTCCATAAAATCAAGTGCAATTCAGTGCTTTAGTCTGAGTATAGAGAGACAATGAGAATTTCACAGAAAAATCTAAAACCCAGGAAGCACTCAAATAGCAAAATCATTTTTCATTTTAAAAACATCAAAGATCTGCACATAGATTGAGTTTCCTTGTTTAAAAATATAATTTTTTTTCATGGTACTATTTAAAAAGAACAATTTTGCAGGTATTACTTAAGGGCTACATATTTCAGGAAATTTACTTTTACGGACATATTTCTCAGCTATGTTTTATGGTCTCTTTGGTCAAAAACAAACACTAAAGACCACATATGAAACAGCTCTTGTTTGTTTCCAGGGTACTAATTCTTGCTTACTCAAGAGTGTCTTTTTTGCCTCAAAGGTACTGTGTCAGCCCTCCTCATCATAAAAGATAGTTTTTAAAAATTTCAGCATTTTAAGCCAAGTAAATGTACTCCTACGAAGAGAGTCATTCAGTTCCTACCTTGGAAACTAAATCAATATTAAACCTTCTGCCTTCTCTAACGATTTGGGAATATGTAACTTTCTTTGGTTCTTGGGCAGAAAGTTCTGAGGGTGCAGCTTCTGTTTTTCCCAGTTCCAGAGTGGACTCGCCCAAAGCCGTACTGCCAGAACTTTCATTCTCAGAGGTTGTTTCTGTGTCGTTCCCCTCCGTTGCACTTGCTGGCTCAGTGCCTGTAGCCCTTTCTGGTTCCTGGCTCTCCGCCTCCAGTAAGGTGCTCTCCGTTGGTGGGCACTCTTCTTCCAGTTCCTGAGCAGCCCCCTCAGCACCAGAGGCTCCGAAAACAGGCAGCTTTGGCAATGCACCAGCTTCTTCAACATCTTCAGCTGAATCCTGACTGATGAAAAACACAAGGGGAAGAAGGGGGGAAAAAAATCTTTTAAAGAGTCTTAAAAACTTGTTTAAAGTTTTGAATCAGGGCCAGAATGAAAACCTCAAGCATTTCAATGAAAAGCATTAAAATTTCTTTATTCTCGCCAAATCAGGTGTACCACCCACTAAAGAATTCTGGTTCTTTGACTGCAAAGCTATAATTCAAGAGTACTTTTACTGAGGAGGGAAAAAAAAAAAAAAATAAAAAATTGAGTTCTTATTTTACATGGACTCCAAAGACTGAGCTTAAAATGGAAATCAAAACTCTCATGGTGAAACACAATACGCAGCTACATAAACAAAAGAAATATAACATTTTAAAGAAGAAACAGTACAGCAATTTGATTAGGTCCTTCCTATGGGTTAAAAAAAACCTTTGAAATTGAAATGCAAAAATGCATTCAAGTCATGAAGCTCAGCTATTTTAAAACCCAAACTCACTGAAGAAAGCAGAGGTGCTTTACACCACGGAGACTACTTTGCATCTAGTATTACAGCAAGTCGGTAAGAGCAGCATGGAATTTTGACCAGAAGTTTAAGCAAAACTTTCAGATTACTTTTTCAACTCTGACCTTGCATTCTGATGAGTTGTTCACCTACCAGCCAGACAAACAAAGGTCCTTCGTGTAGCAATGTTATTTTTATGCCAGTGTAACAAATTTGTGGACAGTAGAGGAAGGCAAGCAGTCAAAGGAGGGACATCACCACACAACATTTCCTCTGTATAGTCCATTTCCTTTTCACCTCACAATTCTTTAAAATCCCTCTTACAAAGCAGACCTCCACTTTTAATCTCATCTACTTTTTATCTTGAACTTCAATGACATCTACCTCAGAAAGCAGTACTTTTGAACTCAGAATTTTAGTTCATACTACCAGCTGAGATGAATCAAATCAGTGTCATTGTAAGTGAAAGGAGCTCAGCAATAATTTCCCACTATCTTTTTATCTTTGTACCACAAGCCATTAATGCACTGAATAAACAATTTAATCTTGGCTGAAAACTAATGAACTATGATTTTAAAGGTGACCTGCAAACATACAGCACAAAATTCCAATAACAGGACAGTTAAAATTCACTGAACAGTAAGGAATTGTTCAGTATATATATAAAAACACTCCCTCACACATCTGTGGCTTTATAGATGGAAGCAGAAGGCAGGATGTCTGTTAAAAGAGGGGACAAAATCCCTGTATCCTTTAAAAGTCGCTCCTCACTTATGAACTCGGGGAGCTCACACAGGCTCATGAAAGCAAGAGTTTGGAAAAAGTGTTTCAGTTTGTGCACAGCCACCAGGAAGCACTTACTCATGACTGGGGTAAAATATTGCCCTGGGAAACACAGGAACTGCTACAAGGAAGCACTAATGAAAGAAGTCTGTTGCTGTACATTAATTACGTCTTTTTACTTCGTTTTGCAAGCATTAAATATAAAAATATCAAAGAAAAGTAAGTACTTTCGTCCTTTTTTTTTTCTTTTTAAAGTAATCTCTACTAAAAATCCAGATGAAAGTCAATTAAATTTTGGGTCTCTGTCCAAATTTTTTTTTTTTTTTTAAGGAATTTGGAACACAATTTGTGAGAACTGCAAAAGCCGTTGCCATTAATGCAACAACTAAGAATGAAGCTTTTATTTAACATACCCTTAAGCTTTTGATAAACACAAAAATTCAGAGGAAATTTGTCTTTCTACCTTTTCCCAAGCTCAATGTACAGGTCAATCTCATTTTAAACATACTTAATGATTACTTTTTAAATCAAAATACAATTTGGATTCACAATGCATTGTCTTTTTTTCTGCATAATTCTGAAAAAGCAATGTAACAGAAATGTTATATTTACATATTTTAAATCTCTATTCAACTCCCATTAATGAATATGTAAATCTGCATGATTTGCAGCTCTGTGCATTTTATAACGAAAGCCTAAAAACTGTATATAATCTAAATTCATGACAACCTTCCTATAGGAACAAATATCCCTGAATAATGTAAGAATTGTCTACAAAAATCACTCAAACTGAACTTTTGTACAGACAATTCTTCTCCTAATTCAGAAAAAAATAATACATCTGCAGACAAATTGTTGTGTAAATTCAGAATATTATCTTCCACCATTCATCAATTAATGGTACTAACAAAGGAATATCTTAAAATGAATGTGTCTTATTAATGCCTTGTAACAGCAACCCCTTCAGATAGGTCAAATGAAAAATTGCCAACCAGCTGGTTAATTTATTCAGCACAGGTGTTCACTATTTATTTTTCAGCCATTTGCCTTTTTTCAATCCAGCTTGTTGTAGACACAGTATTCTTTTCCTTTGATGGATGCACTTTGTTCTAAGGCCATTCATTTCAGATTTGCACTGTGTATATTATACTGCTACCCAGCTGTTTATTCTTTCAAAATAAATGTTTAATGGTTACTTCATAGGAGTTATAAAAGTTAAGCAAAAACAACAGAATCTAGCCAGAACGTGTAAATCGTCGGAAACACAATAATTGACTCTCTCAGAAAGTTTGAAGTTATTTTGGGAAACTTTTTCTTTGCTAGGTTTATTAATGTTACCATTCTTTCTTGCGGGTTTTGGGAGTTTTTTGGTGATAATCAAGAGACAGCATTGTACTGCTAGTCTAAGTTAAATGGTTAAAAGTAGAAACTTGTGTTTTGTCCTGACTCAAGCATAATGCACACTTCTACAAAGTGTGAAATCTTTGTACTAGGGGACTCATTTTTGAGCTGGCCACCTATCAATATCACATAGTCTTAGGAAAATCATATGCAAAGTTAAAAGATTATGAAACTTTTGATCTCATACTGGTTCTGAACAATATTTATTGTGGCAACAGGATTACAATTACAATATTAAAGTAATATTACTTTAAAACATGCATAACATTTTATCTGCAATACAGCCAAGCAGCCACTACTGTACAATACAGAACATGGGAATACTCTGAGTCTATGACCCTCAGACTATATTAGTAGAATTTACACTTTTTTCCTACCTAGGATGTTTACAGAAAAGAAATACATGTTTCTATACGAATACCTGCCAATGTTTCATTCAGCTACATACGATGGCATCTAAGTGATTCAAGGTTAAACTTACACAACCATCCTAAAGAACCTTTCAGGGAGGTTCAGTTCAGTGCAAAATCCAAAAGATTAACGTGATAAATGAATACAAAAAAATGGCTTAGTTTTCAATTGAGGCCCGCACAACTTCTGTTCGTTATTACTATGCTCATGTGCTATTCAACATTATTACTTCAACATTATAATGTTCTCAAAAGTAAATATGTGTATTTCAAACTCAGCACGCATTTTTGCATTTTGTATGTAAAATAAGAGCTGAGTTACCTCACTTCAAAAATAGAAAGAAGGTGACAGTCCCAAATTATAATTGCCAGGAGCCTTTGACCATGCAATTCCTTCTAAAGCATCATGGGTAAGCACTGTTTAAGGAGTCAGTTAAACCCACTGAATATAAAAATGGCAAAGGGCAAATATTACATTATCATTTTAGCACAATTTAGTATTTTACAGTTACAGTACTACTGTCCATTTGTGTTCCTGTTCTTGTGTACCTACTTCATTTTATGTGCGCTTAAGAGTTTAACATTTTGCTAAGAGAACAGCAGCTTTTAGCCAAATTAAGTACGGAAAAGTTTAATAGATGGGAGTGCATAGCTATCTGCTACTACTAATGGCTACAAACACGACATTTCTGTTTCTTACTCAGAAGTAAATTACCAACTTACAAAGTCAGATAACAAACTATATTGCATCCAGGTAAGGTCGCTCAAGAAGGATCAGTTAGCTTCAAATGGAGTGCAAGTGATTTAAAAACAACACCAGGGCATTAAGAACATTTTAGAGGTCATGCTTACTTTGAGACAACATACAATATGGTAGTGTGGTGAAATTCCTGAAGCCAGAAGCACAACATGATTATGTACTCTGGGCATACAAAATTGTCTGTATATTTCTATATTTATACTTACTCGCCAAAGCAGAAGTCTTCTACATGTTGAATAGTTTTATCCTTCTTGCTAAGAGAAATAGCTTCCTCATTCTCAAGGATCAGTTTTCTCCAATCTTCACATTCATCAGTGGTATCCGTCTTTTGCTTACAAAGAACAATTATAAAATCACATTTTATACTGTGCTTGCTGTGCTTGAACTATAAATCTCTGGAGTCGCAAATAATTTTTTGTACCATCTTATATTAAAAAAAACAAAACCAAACAAAACATCTTGACTGTCTTAATGTTTTTTCTATTCAGATTTTTTGAGTTAAAAGTTAGAGATGGTTACTTCATTAGAGCATGCCAATATTTGTACTACTTTACTAGCTCTACTAACCTTAAAATACAGTGTCAAATGAAACACAAGTTTTAGTAGAGTTGAATATAACTTTGAAGACAATTTAGTAAAAGACAGGTTTGCCACAGCCAGGATAGTTCCAAATTTTGTGACCAAACTCTTTGAATGGAGACCACACGAAAAAATACAGTGATTTGGGTATTATATTAATCTGACCATGCAGGAATCTCTAAATCATGTAACAGAACCCTGAGAATATTAAGTTCTGGCATTGAGCAACTCGACTGATTGCACCAGAGGCAGTACTGTGTAACAAATAGGCACGAGACTGAACTGAAAAAAAATCTTCTACAGACCAACAGGGTCATAATGCTTCAGTAAATAATACGAACATCCATTTGCTAATACAGTCCAAGTGCTCAATCTCCTAAATAAATATCCTCTTCAGAAGATTTCTAGCGGACAGTCATGAATTAGATAAACTTTGGGCATTGAAAAACACACTATCAACATTAATCTTTTTGCCCTGGTTACAGGACATTTCGATGGAAGGATCCAACAGGCACCTTTCTCTCTGTTAAGAAGAATCAGTTGAAAGCACACAAGAAAAACGAAAGGGACTGAAACATCAGACAGTGGAAAATAATCAAACAGAAAATGGAAAAGACCAGATTATCATTTACAGAAGGTGCTAGGAAAGGAATCAAAACAAAGTGTAGTTGCTTCTACAAAAACTCAAGAACCCAAGAAGTGTAACTGAGCATTAGACTGTGTGTTCTCAGATAAGAATATTAATAAAGCGGGCATATCAGAGTCCTAGAATGCTAGGCCAGGTGGTTAAGCCTTAACCAGTAAAGCTGGAAACTACAAATCTCTTTGATCAGTCAAATTACCAAAGAGAAAGAGCATTGTGGTGATTTGTCTTGTAAAAAATTAGACAAAGAATCAAGATTTATCATTAAGGAACATTAAGAGAAGTCATTTGGGAAAATTTTACCTGGTTTTCTTTAATCCAGGACAACAATCCTGAAAAACTAAAGCTGGCCCAGTTTCCACCATAGTAATTTCTCCTGTAAAAAACCAAAACAAAATGAAAAAACAACAGTGAAACTTGAGGGACAGAAAAAACATAGCTTTTTCAAGTATAAAGAAAAAATAACGAAATGTGAGACATTTGAAATATTTTCTATGACAGTTTTTACAGATGCAGAATATAAAGATTGGTATGATATTTCACAACTCTGAACAAGATGCAAGACTTCTGCTTTCACTCATTTGTATGCACCTCTGGCCAAACAAGACCACAGTCCAAAATCAAAATGAAAAATGCTGAGAAAAGCACATAGGATGCTATGAACGAAAGGAAAATAGAGATAATACTGCTTCTTGGCCAAGACTGATTCTACACCTCTAACTCAACCATGTACATCACTATGGACATCTTGACTGAGTGTGGAGCCAAGCCAACAAGGCTGCCAGTTTCAACTGGGTTCTCAGAAAAGCCAGTTCAAGTTTTCTGGGTCTGTACCACACTCCAGTTTCAGGTTCTGGCAGGACCTCACCGCTCTGTAACACGAGCCCAGCCACGCTGCTGCTGGTTGAAGCTGGTGTGCAAGGTAAGATAATTGCACTGCATGCCACTTCTGAACCAACAGCACTTCCTGAGGTGGCCGTGCAAAGGGGGTTAAGTAAACTGGAACTGGGTCCAGCACAAACCACATCTCTATATTTGAAATAATCCATTATTTCAAATAAAGGAAAGTTCACTCCGTTGTTTATCTACTGCTTACAGAACGGATTATGCTTATTACAGACTGTTAGGATGCTCTGGCACAATTCTATTGAACTGCATATACTGCAGGTGGAGCCAAAGGAACTGATTTGTACAAAAGCATGATCCTTCCCTGAGTACCTTTCAGTATATATTTATCACCTTCTTTCTGGAAAAATATCAGTTTACCTCTTGGAAAAATATCAGTTTACCTCTTTCAGATCACATAAAATTAATAGTTCTGCTGTTAATCAAAGAAAGTCTCTACTTTTCCTTTTTTTGTGAATTTTTCTATTAATATTTCTCTAAACATCAGTTGGATTAATTAGCTTTTGTTATCGTGCATAACATCTTAAATATTTAACAACTCTGATAGGAAAAATAATAGAGCACTTATATTTTTTTTAAAAATCACTAATTCTTGTAAAATAAAAAGTCATTTCAGGATTTAACTCTGTTTTCTGGCACTTTAGAAATATGAAAGATACCAAAAATACCCTCCTGAATGGATATCTAATGTTATCGCATAGACTAAAAAACCCCACGTTTAGAGAGGAAGATGAGTTTTGCATTTTACAGAATAATGCACAGACTGTTAAATCAAATTAACTTAAAATCTTATCACAACCCCTTCCACTTTTAAATTGCAGAGATAAGTGTGATAAAAGTGACAAATTGAATTCCGGTTTGATTCTGCTATTTAAGATGGGATGTTTTTGACAAGGCTTATCTGTGCTGACAAAGACTTCCCGAGGAGCCAGCCCCTTTGCAGGACCACAGTGATGCTCCTACCATGCTGCTTACTTAGCATATGAAGGACAGATGTCTGCTAAACAATTAATTGCTCCTGACTACAAACTGACCTAAAAAAGTCTTTCAGCTACTGCAAGGCAATAGCCAAGAACATAAATAGGACATCTTCTGCAAAGATGACAAAATCGACCGAATAAAGGTGGCTTCAACAACGGAACATGGTGCTTAAGGCCATGAACTGGAAGGACTGGGTCTACGCTTCCAGAGAACGCCCAGTCTGCCCTGCAACTGGGTTACTCTAAGCAGATCTTCATCTGTAAAGATGGTAAAAAGGAGTTCATGTCTCATTCTGTGAATGTGACACGGGTGAGCCTTAAAAAGTGCTGTTATTTGGTATCACCCAGAATAGGAAGCAGTGAGGATTAATATATTAAATGTCTGATTTTGTCAGATTTCCATCTGTAAAACAGTAACTGATAGCTGCCTGCAATGGTAATCTCCAGATTTGATTTAGCTGTCAATGGTGCAGGTTCATTTCTTCCCTTTTTCTTAAGATTCCACTGAATAAAGAGCTCGATATACATATATTATCTGCCACTTCTGGGATTTCCAAAAAGCACAGCCACGAAGATTTATTTTTAAGGGAATCTGCCGCCTTAGTTGCAAGTTTCCTTGAATATGGAATACAATCTGGCTGTCAGAGCAAGCAAGGCCATTGATCACAGAAACCGCAGAAAACACCTGTCTAAAATCAGGACTGGGTTTCTTGAATCTATACCAATAGAAATCCGTGCATATTTCAAAGAATCAAAATTAAAACCTTCAGTAAGAGAAATGAGTATGTTCTTTTCATAGCACGTTACAAAAGTTTATTTGTGAGCTGTCAGACACCTTTGATGCAAACATTCCTCTGTTCACCAGGTGGGTTTTCCTTTTGCTTTTCTTTTTGACCACCACTGATGTGAACCAACCTTTCCCTCCTTCCTCTGGCATCTGAGCTCCTTGCCCAAGTTATCCTATACCACCTCAAATAGTAATCTGGCAGACTAGACATGCTGATATAACAAGCAGAGTTTTTATTAAAAATCTTGAAGAGGAATTCTGAAAAGAGCTGGCTAATGGTTTTACAATTAGGAGCCCTTTGTAACCAAATATTTTTGGTTTAATTGCCCTGAAGATGAACCGAGGAAATCCTTTAAGTAATGGCCAAGATCAAAGCCTAATTAAAGCTAAAATATTGTCCCAAAATCTCAAGGACTAAGCTTCTCTCTTCTCTTGCTATATTAGAAAACTACAGAGATGGATATTCCCTCTCTTGTTTAGGGTTATAATTCAATTATCCACTAAGTAAGAACATGAAACATTTTTAAGGTGTAACAGCAGAGACAGAAATTAATTTTTCTACCAAGTTAGACAGAGCACAGATGTTTTCTTTTTGTACCATTATTTCCCACATGATATTTGCCCAAAACTTCTGTATTACCTAAATTGTCATATGAATTAAGATGATGCTGCTTTTAGTTCATATTTTTCAAATCTCGAATCTTTTCAGAGCTAGCAGCAGAACTGCTGAAGTCATTTTTGCAAAGTTTTGGAAATGTAGCCCAAGTACAGTTTTACCTCTGGAAAAAGCTTAATTCTCTCTTTTCCTACATTAGTTTGCCATTTTTGCCTCAGTTACGAAGATCATTTTTTCTTCCAACACTTTGAAAGACTTAACAAATCCCAGCCCAGAACACTGAAGTTGCAAATTGTTCCCAACTGATTAACATCCTTGGACTCCGGACCAAGAGAATATCTAACACATCCTTTTGAAGACACTGCAATTTGAGAAACTGAACACTTGTGAGAGAACAAGACACACCAGTAAAACATCAGAACAGGAAAAGCATTTCAGAGACTCTGACTGTTGAGAAGATTGCCCTTGAGTGCCGTGTCACAACAGCCACGGTGTAACAGTCAGAGCTGGTGATGCCTGAAGAAAAGCTGCTGATGCCTCATGATTGCTTCCAAGAGCTGCCTGTATGCGTCTGTCCGGCATTCCATCTTCCAAAAAGGAGTCTCTGACCATCAGAGTAGCTGTCTTTTGCGAAGGAACTTACTGCCACATCGATTGTAAGGATCCGAACACAAAATGACTTGTGTTTCAAACCCAGAACGTTTCATGTGCTACGTATTAAGTACACAGTCACACGTATTCCAAATTCCTATCCCAGCATGGTAATCATGTTTAGGAGCACAAGAACTGGACTATGCCTCTTGCCTTCCAAGAGGAAGGGTCTAGAGAGATCCTCCAGCTCAATAAGAGGGTGACAGTGGCAGTCACTTGTACTACTTTACGTTATATTCTGGGATATGAACACGACCAAGGCAATTATCACGGAACAGTTGAGACCATGTTTTACTCTCTAGTACCTTTGCTACGAGATCACATCCTAAACCAAAATAAAAATAAAGACAACTTTTTCAAAAAAGGTCAAAAGATACCAGAATTAAATTTTTCTGCCCAGGTTTCCTTCCTGAAAGTTAAATAATTTCTTTATTTTTCTTGCAAGAAGTTGACCTGCTTTGAGAAGAAACCTTTTCGCTCTCCAGTTGCTGTACTTACACAGCTACCTGATTTCACAGAAGTTAAAGATCAAAAAGAAGGCTATATGAAGACATATAGGTTGTATTTATGACATATTTTACAAGTTCTGAAAAAAGTAAGACAGATTGTCTAGCAAGAAGTAGAACAAACCACAAAAGCAGGTATCTTGGAGGAGGGAGGTAAACAGAGGGTGCCTGGCATGCTTTTGGATGCTTGGATAAAACAAAACTTCGGACACAAGGAACACTCATGTACTCTACAGGCAACGTAAGGTCAAAAAATAAGAAAGATGACAGGTATCAAGAAGCAAGACAAGAAATAGACAGAGCAAACTGGGCACAAAAGAGGAGTGAAAATCTTGCATCTTGACACTCTTTTGCCTTTGAATTAAACTCTACCTGGAAAGGTAAGTTGGTCAATGAGGAACAACATGAACAACAAAACTATAATCTACAAATGCTACATTCTAGACACTGAAAATCAAATACAAAATGTAGCTAAACATACCTCTATAATTGTCCCATCCTCAGTAACCCACTTAGCACAGAGATGCATAATTGTAAGAAGCAAATAAGCAAAGGCCCAAAAGCACAAAACAGCAAGCCATTAGAAGAAAGTCCTGTGCATATGGACAATTAGCATGGGAAGTACATTCACTTCACGCAATCAACTTTTAGTCTTGATCTACCTTTCTTCAGCAACTTCAAGTTTAAAACTAAGTGCCAATCTCCACATTTTAAATTGCAAATTACTTTTCTAAATCACTGAACAAATATCCTTGAAATTCACATGTCAACAGCTCATTAATATCTACAGTAAATGTAGCTCTCCGAGAAGCAGCACAGATTTTACGTTTATTGAGACAGATAGCTGGCACAGAGAAATAGAGCTCCTTCAATTACTAGTTGGCAGAAGCTAACTTTAGTTTAAAATCGGTCTCCAGGAATTTATGGCAACACTGCAGTGAAGTAACTATTTTGAATAAGATTAGCTACTGTTGATGGCAATGCTTGGACAGTGTTTATAAATCAAACTTAGAACTTAGTATTTTATAATGGGCCACTTCAAAACTATCTTCCATAATCACCTATGCAGTATATTATGATAAATGCAAACATGGCTGGAGACTAAAAGTAATAAAATGATGTTCACAAGGTAATGAGTGGAACCAAACTATAAACCAAGAATTTATCCATATACGTTTTCTATACCTTGTGCCTGACTTAACTCCGACCTTCGTAGAGAACAAAAGATTAATTAAAGTGGCACACCTAACACAAACGAGTACTTCAGTAACCCCAAATCTTCTTTTCTTATACTCCGAAAAAAATTAAACTCATGATCCTTCAAGAAGGGAACAACATATATTGATAAAAAGTGATATTCTGAATAGAAACAGATTTTTTTGTTGATCGATTTTCAATTATACTGTTACCTCAGTGAAATGAAGCTTGAAAATTCATCTAGAAATGAGCATATTAAACTAGACATACAGTAGATAAAATTAAAATATTTTAATTCAGATGATTCTCTGGCAAGCTTTCTAAAACTTAACTTTTCACTTCAAATTCGAATGGCATCAGGGTGGGGGTTTTCTGTTGGTTTATCGTAGGCTTTTTTTGCAAGAGTACTAACTTAAACAGGGAAAGCAGATGGCTTGAAACGCTTCCCTGTTTATGGGGAAGGGGTTGTACAGTATAAACATTTCTTTTTTTTTGCCAAGATATGGATTCCAGACCATGATTCAGTGAGCAATACACCAATTAAAACGGCAACTATTAATATGACAGAAGAACACCTTGACTAAGAACACTTTCCCCTGACCTTAGCCTGCACTAGAGTTGGAAAACAACTCCACAGGAGAAAGGAATCAAATGTGGAAGCCTTCATTTTCATCACAGAAACAAAAGCATGTGTGAATGTAAATGAGCATATTTAAGTGAAAACAGTAACAAACAAAATCTGTATTCCACAGATCTAATTGCCTGCTTCTGCGAGTTTTCCGAAAGGCTCTTCATCATACTTAAAAATAGGCATGGATAAAAGAAATCAAAGTTCCAGTGGCAAACTACTCTTACAGACTTTGATAGCCAATGAATATGAAAAACAGAAATCACAGAAGAGGTTCATTTAACAAAATCTAAATAGTCTACTGGTAATATAAGCATTAAGCTTAGAATCCAAACGTAGCCATTTTATTCATTCTGTATCTGCTTCTTCTAGAATTAGGTTTTTAATATTTTGGTTAGTAGTCTAATAGCTAATTTAAGAATTGCTGTACCAAAATATTTGAAATTAACATACCCGCATACATAATGCATGAGGTCATTACAAAACCTTCAGTATCGCTACTATGTAGTTGCATGTTTCTTTAAAATTATTACAACCTTGTTGTCTTTGTTTCAACTGAATAATTAGTTACATTAAATATGGAGAACCAAGTATCGCCTTGCTGCGTACTATCCCACTGCGACATAAAATACTAGAATATTAGCCCATTTAAGGACTTTTCTCCTTACAGCTTCTAGCAATTTTCCATAGCTTCTGAGCCTAATCCTTAGTGCCTGAAGATTCATTATGACAAGTTCTTCATCCAAACGCCCTCCTATTGACAAAAACTACTGACCCTGAAGCACATCACCTGTCCTCATTCCGGCCCAAGACAGGAAAACAGAGGCGTTGTGGGTGGTATAACTGTAAACTGAGCAATTACAAATCATACTTCATGCAATCAAGTTGGTGAGCTACCTTGCAAATTTTGAAATTGTGTATGATTTCAGATTAGAAATAAATGCATGAAAAATTAATGGGTTCTTTGAAGGGCTATAGGCAAAAGAAATTACAGAAGTTTAATCTTGAACTAACGATATTCAGCGAAAATGAGCAGCAGAAAGCACATCCTTTTTAAGCTCTTGGTGCAAGACACAAGAAACACTGGAAACATGTATACTGTCTGTGGGAAAAGTCTCCAAACCTAAGTGCTGGACACACAGGTGCACATGGCAAGAACTTTCACAGAAAGGCAAAAGCTCAAAAATATGATGTAAAAATAAAATACCATGCTAACCTTGTAATTTTTGGCGAACAAGTACTACCAATCAGAGCATTTAAGCTCACAGCACTCTTGCTGCTACCAGCACCTCAAAACCACCCGTCACACCTCTCTGCCAAAACCCAGCCAGTATCAGCTAGAGAAGAGGCAACAAGTTGCCTCAAACTAGTCTCCACACAGGCTTTTACTGGTTATTAACAGAGTTATGATTTTACAGTTAAACACGAGATATTTTTTCCTGCCACTTCAGATCAAATTTTACCAAATTATCCGCTTTGGTTGCATGCATAAATATTTACCACAGCTGAAATGCAGAAATTTGTTTTACCTTAGAAAATTATTACGCATTACAGGCTACGACAGTCAGCTTTGGCTAATCGGTAAAGAGAAGTTAAAATGAAACTTTCATCTCGTAAAAGGACACAATGAAATATGCTATTCCAAATGCTTCTGTTTCCAAGTGCAACAAAAGCACTTTTTAAATCCATTGATCTCAGTGGTATTCTGTACTCTTCTTACAAACTGCTTTAGCATGGAATAGAGGGAAGACAGCAAATAAAGAGCATCTCCTGCCTTATCAGCCAGGTTTCACTCTTCATTCTGGCAACAATTAAAATGCAACACCACAAGTATTAACTTCTCTAGGCCTTGAGAACTGATACAAATGAGATACTAGTAAAACATTTTGTCATTAAGTGATAATGGCTCAGGTAAAAATTCTCACAAAACCAGAATGCTATCATTACTGTCTGGAATAATAACGAAAGGCAGTTACTAAACCTGTAACCAGTCCTGTCTGTAGGAAAGGAGCGATCAACAGCATCCCTGACCAGATCACTTACGTCCCAAATTACTGAGCCAGCACGCAAAACTTGCCTGTTCTATTGATGGAAATAACACCCCCAAAATAAGGTAGAGACAGAAGCGTCAGATGATGCCAGATGAACACAAAACACAAATCCCAAAGGGCATAACGACACAGACACAGATATACTTCCAGCCAGTTTAACCCTTAAAAAGGAAAATTATTCGAGTGACTTACGAATCAACATGAAGAACTCTCTGCCCACTTCTGGCACATGCCGCTGCAATAATAGATTCAGGCAACCCTGAAAAGACATACACAATTTTTAGAACTTAGTATGCTAAGATATGTTAAAAAAAAATGAAGTTACAACTGGGTCAAATCCAGGCAATTCAAACAAAAGAAAGTTTACAATGTAAGCCACTGAAATTTTTAATACTCTCATGCTACTAAAATAGCGAACACTATTTGGTGTTCATGAACATTTTCCTATGACTCCCTTGAATGCAATACTGGTTTTTTATTTTTAAATAATTGTATGGCATGTGTCACTTGCAAATACTACTACTTCTGAGTTAAAGCTTGTCACCAGTGTCTTCTCTATACACCTTGTTATCATAAACAGATTGAGCACTCACCAGCACAATGACACCCAAATTTTAGAGGGATGCTCTGGAACTGTATCCCTCCTGATACAGACAGGTATTATCTGAGGGCATTTTTGTATATTTTTGTTCACTTCAAAGCAGCTCACAATGTGAAGACTGTGCAACAACCCATTAAAATCATGTTTTCACGTTAAAGAAGTTATGGCAAATGCTGCACACCCTGGTATATTGTCCAAGGATGCACTGAAAAGTGTGAAGGTATAAACCCGTTAGGATGGCATTAAACAACTGTGGGCAGCAGGTAGAGTCCTGCACGGTGCTGTCTCCTCCACATCATCTGCTGGCAAACACCTCTAGTGGGAAACGGTCTCAAGCTGTATTTGGACTTTGTTTCCAACTGAACTAACTGGTTTGCTCCAAAAGAGCGCCCAGGAGTGCACTCAATATTGTGCATGCAGACCAAGACCTGGGTGTAAGCAGAAAAGCTAAACTGCCAGTGCAGGTGTATGTTCACTTTACATTTGAGGGTCTTACTGGGGACAGAATGAATGTGAGATGGTTGTCCTTAACGTGGGATCCCTATCAAAACCTCCCACATCAGGCCATTACACTCTGTCAAATTAGTGTGTTTGCACTGTATTTAGAAAAGATATGTAGTAAAAAAGAAAAGAAACCAAAAGGTTAGTGATAATTTCCCTACCAGCAATACCTGCTTGGAACAGCACATGACTGCCACTGGGAGTTTCACAAATAAATGAGGCTGTTCTCTAACTTCTACTCCCACTCACCAGATTTCTACATGCACAGTTAGATGACTCGGGGTTCTGAGCACACTCACAAAAGAAGTACAGCCCGCGAGCTAAAAGCGGTGTGGCACTGGCTTTGCTGAATTATCTTTTTAAATCACCTATTGGCTGTTTAAGCAGGTAATTCAGTAAAAGTGATTAAAGTTCTAAGGGACTGGTATTAGGAGACACTTAGGCTACTATTCGCTTAAGGGATGAGGTTAACCAAAGTGATCAGATCTGATTCACAGTGCAAAGCCAGAAGCAGCTGCACCAGTACAACTAAAGAGAAAGAACTGGAAGTGGGAAAAGCAGGAGTGGTAGGGCACCAATGTCTTTCGTTAGCTTTGGGCCAAACATCATCTTCATGAGAATTTCAGGCCTGCAGGTACCCATTTCTTCAGAGAGAACACTGCCTTCACAAAGAAATAAAAGGTCAGCGTGTTGCCAATTTGATGATTCATCTAAAACAGAGTTTTCACTTACCTAGAACAAGAAGCTGTTAGACTTGAATGGGATATTAAGTACAATTTAGCCCTCACAGAGGCAGGAACAAATCATTTTCAATGGCTGGGCTAGTCTTTGTTAATTCTAGAACCCAAAATGCAGTACAGAAAACACCTAGCAGGACTCAGATACGCAAGACCAGAGTTTCATGAAGCCTTTAAGCCAGCAAAGGCAAACGTAATCACTGAAATAAGGAGGTTCAACTCTCTACCCTTATCTTTGGCCATTCCTGCTCTCTTTCCCCATGAAGTATGTGGTCAGTTTTTGGCAGCTCAGTTCCGTGATGGTGCTGATAGTTCAAGAGTACAAATGCTTGTAACAATACAAGGAAGGAGGTTTAAGATAGGGATGACAAATTTTCCAGGAAAAGAGCTAAAACTTCCCTACAAATTTTCCATTTTTAACACTTACTACTTTGATAGATTAAAAAATAATAATAAAAACCCTTTCTGAATTGAAAAAAAAAAAACACCAAACAACAGAAAAAGTTTTAATAGTTTTGCATTTTTCATCTTTCACAGCAAGTGAAGACTTATCACGGAATTAATCTCTGGAGGGAGAAAGAGGAATTGTATCAGTTCCTGGGACAGTCATTTTGCAGCCTAGAAAGGCTAATAGATAACAGTCATGTCAAAACAGTGAGATATGGCATTTTCTTGTTTGTTGGGTTTTTTTTTTAAAACCTTCAATTTCATAAAGTTGCTATATTGAACCAACTTAGAAATTAAAATCCACTTTCAATGATATAAAGTGTTCAGCTCTTTAGCACATCACAAGGTGTTCTGGTTGCCTTGCTTCAGAGCTAACACTTGCAGTATACACTATCTGGTTACACCAGTTTAGGAAGCCTGAAGTGCTAACACCAGACCAAGATTCCAAAATCAGCACGTAGCTTATGTTTAGGATGTAATCTTCTGACAATACAAACCCACTTTAAAAAAAATCTGAATATACAGATTCACCATTGAACTAAAGGCACTTCCAGCATTAAAAGCTACTACCAATATAATCTGGATAGAAAAAGACATACATGCTATACTCTGCTCGAAATGCAGATGTAATTTTCTGGCAGGAGAAAGAAGGGGTGACGTTAAATGTGACTGGGAAAATGAGCCCAACGAACTCGTGAGTGAAGAGAATCTAAATCAGTATTGACGTGTTGTAAAGGCCTATGAAATGCCTCTGATAAGTCTTTAGAGTTGAATTTTTTAAAGTAAGAACTCAAAATACAGACCGTTACAAACAAAAAGACAAGGAGAAAACACCTAACTGCAGCACACACCTCAGGACTGGAACCAGACCCTGGATGCACACAGCTTCCTGCAAAAGCAACTCCCCATTCAGCTGTCCTCCAAAAGTGTGTGTATCTACATTTCATTTCTCTCCACCTATAAACTATCTGGAACACAATCTACAACTACCATTCTGCTTGTAGTTCCTGAGAAAGGTTTTCTTTCCCTCATTTGAGCACAGAGAATATTACTCTGGAAATGGAATTGAGAAACTTGTTTCTCCTTCCTTATTGATAAAAGCCACTGAGAAAGTGTTGTAAAACATCTCCAGTGCTGCCTGGCTGACCAGGACTGGAGTTATAGCTACCAGGGCATAAGTGATTGCTTCAAGCTTGATCCAATTGATACTGTGTTGGAGGTCTGTTCTTCCATTAACCTTGGATGAAATTGTTCCCTGAATTAGCTTCTTTACTCTTGAAAGCTGGCATCAATTTTCTTCACCACCCCTCTGCTTCCAAGATACTGTAGCCCCCCAGGTGCCCACTGGCAATAGAATGAGAAGATGAAGAAAGGCAAAGCCCATGCATTTTAGCTTTTGGAGAGGCTCTTAGAACAACTTGATGGAGCAGGACACCATTTACTCCTCTGGGACAAAACCTTGGTAAACCAAAGAAATAAGACTGTGCCTTGGCACCAGTTTCTGAATTCTCTTCTCCAATAGAAATAAAAGCACATGGAAAACAGGTAGCTTTGTCAAAAGCAAGTTACTCCTACATGTGATCTGGATTGCATGATGGATAGTTTAAAAAAGTGTTTTCCACAAAAGAAGGCTCTGGTGAACAGACCATTATAATATAGTTACAGACAGTCCATCTCTACCTGAGAAAAAAAACAACTAACTTGGAAAAGCCTCCTTGCAGAAACAGTAGAGATTTATTTAACGACAGCATATGAAGCTGAACTATCTCCTACAGGATGTTCACACAGTTGTGCAAAGTAGGTCCCCTTCAGATTATTCAATAACACAGAAATATATTCTTTTAAAAAATTGTTCCTATTTGGAAACAGTCACCTATTCTGAACTTTGATCCGTCAAAAACTCTAAGCTGGATTCTATTCAGATTTTGAAATGCACTCAGACCCTAGCTACAGGGCAGAGCAGACTCCACAGCTTCTCGCTCACAGTTTGCTTTGAAGACAATTATTTATTACAGGATCCAAGTGATTGCAGGAGAGAGACTATATCCCCAATATTGATCCTAAAGCTTCACTTACGTCTAATGAGTAAATAAAGCTGGGTATCTCTCAGATGTTTTTCTCATGAAGGATTATCCTAATACTTCCTGCCACTCATCCCTCTTGGGGAACAGTCAGCTTCTGTTTCGCCAGTTCAAGGGATGGAAGGCTCAGCACTACAACCTGTGTCACTCATCACATTTAATGGTTTTGAACAGGCAGCTGAGTAATGATTTGGATCCAGTAACTTGGATCAAAGAACAGGAGGATCTAAATGAGAATCTACCTTTTCTTTTAGATGGTAAAAAAAAATTCTGAGATTGTACTGCTATTGAAATCAGTAATCAAATTACTGAATCATCAAGAGATCTGCCCTCTGATATAATCACTACTAACCAGTATTCTCCTACTAAGCTGTTAGGCTTATTAGTTACCATGAAACACAGCACACATTTTCTTGTGTCTGAAACGAAAAGGATTACTGCAAAAGAACACTTTCTCAAATAAGGTTCCAAATCCAGACAATTTTTACACTTCCAATGGCAGGAAATAAGGAGTCTGAATAGAAATTGCATGATCCAACCACAAGAAAGCAGCAACAAATCCAGACTTCAGTATTTTCTACATAAACATCTGGCAGCACACAATGGATCTAGGTAAAGGAATAAGGAGTAATTTATAAACTAAACAGCTTCACATGTGTAGGAGCATCTTGCTGCCCAAGTTGTTCGCTGTGAACTATTTCCCAGCCATTCAGCTGATAAGCTTTTACTGAATTATGCAAGCTTCATCCTGAAAAGGTTTAAATGCTTAATTTGCTTCACTGTATCTACTAAATAAATCACAAGTGGCTTTTTCGTAATATAAAATGTTGAAGGGAAATATATTAAAAATGCTGGAACGTAGACAATTTCAAAACAATCTTCCGGAGTCAGACAGTTGACCAACCGCAATAAATTTTGTTTCTATCCATACTTTTAAGAAGAGCAGAGCAGATAACTCTGGAGAAGTTCACGACAACCTTCACGATATGTTTTCGGTATATGTAAAACTTTAAAGGCATTTTACAATTTCCTCGCAAATGAAACTGAAAGCTGTATATAACATTTCAAATTAAAGCTAGCTAATTAAAATTGGTAATAGGTTTAATTCATTTTATTATATCTTGTATTGGAGAATA
Organism: Tauraco erythrolophus; assembly: GCF_009769465.1. Classification (NCBI taxonomy): domain Eukaryota; kingdom Metazoa; phylum Chordata; class Aves; order Musophagiformes; family Musophagidae; genus Tauraco; species Tauraco erythrolophus. The sequence goes on from NC_141477.1 coordinate 3,012,348, forward strand.
ATATCAGAAAATATTTCTCCATTACGGAATACGGTAGTGGCATAGAAATGACAACCCATTAAGACCAGTAAGAAATTGTAACTGGTCAAGGAAGGAGCCACAGGTAAAAAGTTTCTTCTCCTACATTGGTAATTCCCTGTAGTTATCTGCGTACCATCAGAGGAACGTAGCAACAAAACCCACAGAATCTCACAGTTGGCGTAAATAAATGTTATTTAGAAAAGGAACACAAGCAGACACTTATGCTCCAAATAAAAATTAACTTGCTACTAAAAATCCTGCTCCATCCAAGCAGCATTCTCTGAAGAGGAAGGGGGAAAGGGGGGAACCAGCATGAGAACACACTTTCTGAATCTGGCTCCAAGTCACCACAGCCCAGGAAAAGGAACACACACGCCATGCAGACACAACTCCAGCCTATCAAACATTCACATAAAAATCGGATCACTGGATGAGTCACATTGCATGGCAAAGCTCTGTGGTACCCAACACTTCCCTCATGGAATGCCCAAGACACCGAATCAAGGTAACAGATAAAAAACCAGTACCCAACCTGGCAGACCACAGACCACTTTTTGTACTACAGGTGAAACCAGAGTACTCCAACAGGAGGAATTCTGTTAACTGCAAAGGAACAGCAGCTTCACTTTTCACTACTAGAGGGCTACCTTCCAGTAGAATGGTAATTTTCGAATAAACATCAAATTTGTGTACTTTATATAAACAAATATTACCTATATAAATACATCCCCTTAAATCACATCTATTAAGGAAGACTACAGGTAAACTCCAAGCGATTCTTTCCGTCTTAAAGAAAATAGTAAAATTGTACTGAATGAAGAGGGTTGGTAAGTTGACTTCTCCAGCACGTTCGACAGCTGAGAGTCTAATCTTTGGTTTACAACCAATAGCAGCAGATCAAGAAAAGCACATATATTAAAAGATCTGTATAGTAAGCCACATTAAGTTTTCTTTTTACCCACGTCTTCTAACACTTTCACTTCCTTTTCTGCCTCCCTGCAGGAAGATAGCTTGCTCTCCTTGCTCCTCACACATTTTTAAACACTTCATACAAGGAGATCTTAGAAGTAAAAGATTTCTTCTCCTACATTAGTAATTCCATAGTTCTCTGCGTACCAACAGAGGCTCTTACAAAGTGCTTTGCTTGGCTCTAGAGCAATCTCAGTGCACCAGTGACTTACAAAAAGATGAGTTCTTGCACGAAGATGGAACTACCAGCTTTATGACCATTCTCTAAACTGGAATGACATTTTCTACTGGCAATAAACATCTTTTTGATTACTACTGATTCAGACCAGATTTCAAAGTACCTTGCTAAGACTTTTTCTAAAGAAGTCCTTCACCTTGATATGCAGATGACCTACCCTCTGTTTTTCACGAGGATGGCGGGAGTACTACAGTCTCCTGTTTTGTAAGATCAGCAATACAATCTGGAAAACCTGACGAACACTAACGGGCCGAGAAGGACAACGAAAGATTGACAAAATAACAAGTTTTCTTACAAGAGCAGCAAGGGACACTTCACAGTATCTGGGAAAAAGTCCTAACTGAGATATTAGTGGGAGGCCAGGCCTCCAAGAAGGCTGTCAGAGCACCTCTGCTACACAAAAGAATTCAGGGTAGAAGGCACGCCAGAAAACAACCCCTCAATTTTAATCTGGTTAAAAAAAAGTAAGATAAAGACATGTTTATACTTCAAGAATACTAAAAAAATAAACTAAACAGTGGGGTAAGGAGAAAATTGTGAGTCAGTGTTCATTTTGTTTGACATTTACACAGACAGGTAATTACTTATTTACAAATGATAATAATAATATGGGTCTATTTCCTCCTTCCAGACATCAACAGTACCAGTCAGTGCCACTGTCTTAGTCCACAATAACCACTGACACAACAAAATATCCATCTTCCATTGGCTTTCCATCTGGCTTTTGTTGTAATAACTGTTGACGTCAACTGGAGACTGTGTACTCATATAAGATCATGTAACCAAAATATCAGCCCAGAAGATGCATTAAAAAACATTTTAGGCACATCCTAAAAATATCCTCCAACAATAAAAACATCAGGAATTATTATTTTTTTTAAAATCAATCTTCAATGTTAACTTTTCAATTCACATCTGTAATATTTAGGTTAGTTTTTCATGGTTTATTTTAAAAAATATTAGTATGTGGAAGTGATTTTTCCTAACACTCTAACTTACATAAGATAAACATATAGTACTTACACCAATCCCAGCATATCGAACAATAAATAATAGATTCTCCTGACAGGACTTTGATGACCTGGCAAAGCCCGAGTGCTTTCAGCTAAAATCATATGAAACCATAAATCACGTTTTATTTTATAGAATATTTCAAAATGGATTCCTGCTTTCTACCTTGAAAGTCATTTCATGTGTTATTTATAACCACCGAAAACCAGAATGGAAAGAAAATTGCATAGAACTAGAAAATTTACTGTGACTGCTTTTATAAAGAATAACTCCTTTTTAGAAAAAAATTAGAATTACTGGCAGACAAACTTGTGAATACAACCACCTTTAAAGAGCCATATCCTTTATCTCACAACTTCACCAACAGTTCATACAGGCCCTCTGCAGCACCAGAGCCAAGTCTAAGAAGTTAAGACTGGATAGAATCCAATCACTGAAGACGTCTGAAGACAACGATGACCACGCATCCCTATCCACGCCGCTCATAAATATGCACAGCCACGTTGCACATCTTCACATGTAGTGGTTTCTGCCACAAAATCAACATTGCTATGAATTTCCCTATTTGACAACTGCCGAAAGACAAAAGCTCTGCCACCGACTCCTGGCTCTGAGTGTCACTCTCAAACAGACGCCTGTTTTCTGAAATAAGTATTTATCAAAGAACTCACAATGTTCCCTCTTGCTATAAACGTCCTACTATTTTAATGCCCGCGCTAATTTAAAAGTTGACCCCACAAAAGCTTATCAATAATGAACTCGTTTAAATGAACATGACTAACGCCCACTGTGAATTCCTCGAGCAAGCACTTTCACGAGCCCTCCAAACCTAGATCCTACAGGATCACTGAATACCATGAATACCACTTTTCAAAGAACAGAACTTCCAAAATACCAGAACTACTTTGAAGACTGATGATATTGCTGAATATTTGCTTTGGCAGAGAATCATCCATCCAATAAATCCATTCCTGTTTGAGTGGTGGGTAACTTGACCATAGCACTATATTCAAAAAGCAGGAAAGCAGGGTACGGGAGGCGTGAAGGGAAGGAGTGACCTCAGTGCTGCAACAAAAAAGGAGGTAGGACACAAAAGCAGGATGACAACAGCTTTAATTCCCATATTGTGTTGCCATCGAAATCCTCCAGGTAAGCTCACCAATTTTGTGTCCTATGATGATCTAGTTTTCTTTACAACTATGGATATAAATTCCATAATAGTAGTGAAACTTTTGCTGCCGAACCCAGCAGGACTAGTATTTTGTACTACACAGTATTTTATACTACTACTAGTATTTTGTACTACACAGTATTTTGTATTACTACCAGTATTTTGTACTACACATCCATCTGGCTCTAAATTTGCCTGCCAATAAAAAGTTTAATCTGGTTAAGGAAAAGTAGTTTCTTCAATAAGTGAATTTACTTTTCCCACAGAAATACTGATGAAGTAATTGAACCTAAGCACTGAACAGAGCACTAATGACTAAAATTTAGTGTGAGGTTCCATTTTCATCAAGCTTACTACAGGAAAGCAGATAAATGAGCCTGAAATTAAAAAAAAAAAAAAAAAAAAAAAAGGAAATCTAATGTTACCACTCCATCTAATCACTAAAATTAACAGATGCCCAAATCATAAAACCAGAAAAAGGCCATACATGCAGAAAAGAATTCAATTACTACTCTGCAGTTAAAAAGATCATTAACACAAACATTCTAGTTATTACAGTATGACAATTAAACATCCATAGGTACACTCAGCACTGGTTATGGCATTAAAAAACAGAGAGTTAAAGACAAGGCTGAGATATTTCCTCAGGAGTCATCTCCCAGAAGAGATGAAAGTTTTCCTTTGAATTTAATACAGATTAAAGAAAACAGTCAACAGCGTTAGTCACTGTTTACGTATGTTCTGAGTAAAAAGGAACACAAAGTAAAGACAAAATAATTACTAAAACACAGAATTCTGAAAATCTTGAAATTAGTTATAGCAGTACTCTCTACACATGGGCAAAATGCATCCTTTAATACAAAGCCACACCACACCACCACTAAATACAGCAACATCTCAGAGGAAGGATTTAGCAGCTTCCTTAGTAGCTACAATAGCTGCTTATACCACTTTTTTCATCTTCTATTTTCCTTAGTAGCTAGAGTAACTAAAGAGCCTAACGTTAATATTAATTTTATAAACCTCTGAGTTGCCTTTAATTTTCTAAATCACTGCATCATCTACATAAATACTATTCTTCTCATGGCAGTAAACAATGAATTATCCTCAAAATCACAGAAGTTACACAATTTTTAGTATTTCACCCTTTTAGTTTGGTACTTTGGCCTTTCATTATTTTGCCACTCTTCTCATACACTCAAAATATTCACAAATCTGAACCCCTATGAAAACATCACATTCATTAGTAGGGCTTCCACTCCGTACAACAGGGTTAAGAACACAGAAAGGATCTGTTAATTTGGTCAAAAACCTTAATTCTGTATTTTCAGTAGAGTTATGGTCAACAATGGGGACAATATGTTTTTATAATCCTTTGAGCAATTATACATACACTGTAAGGGGATTATGCTTTTCTAGTAAACACTGACAAGAGCAGTTACATTAAGAAACTCACTCATTCTGTTCCAAGTTGCTAGAAAAGTAGTCTTAAATCTGAAGGACACAATTTGACAGATTAATGAACTCCAAAAACATTTTGTGGCTTCTCACAGAAAACAGTAACGTTTAGAAGCGTCTTCTCTTTTGTGCTTCAATCAACATCCTGAGCTGAGCGTGGAAGTCATAATAAATGCAAACAAAATTTGAGTGTAAATTTTGGACCTACAAACAGTACTGTATTTTGAACATTTTAAGACCAGAGCTCAACGTTGAATTTAAGCTGGAGGCTTATCAAGACCAGTTTGAATCAAGCCACTGTCACCGAGTTCTACAAAACAGAAATCTATTTCAATACTTAAAGATTATTATGACATACAAGCAGTAAGTATCTTACTTCTGAAGGAATATTTTAGAATTTGCCTTGTAGTTACAGTGGTGTGGTACGTTTCAGTGAGACATTCAAGATCTCCACCATTATCTGCCCTAAGGCCAAACGGGATGAACCTGAACAGGACACAGAGAGCGCAGGCAGGTCCAGAGAGTTCAGTGAAGTCTGACATGTGCCAGCGTTCAACCCCGTGTTTGTTCACATGCTGAGAAATACACTTTCATGAGGAGGCCTCAACAAAAAACAAGTTTTTTGGCAAGCAGGCATAGATACATGAAAAAAGTCTTAAGAGACAAAAGTTCTTGTATTACAGGATGCAATTAAAAAAAAAAAGGTATTATCAGCATATACCATACAAACTGCGACAAGACGGAGTTTAACTCTTCAGAGCTATTCGCAGTGCATAACAGCAACCGGACCGGCAGGAAGGAATTTCAGGCAAAGGGGCTGCCAGGGGCGGCAGGGTCGGACGCGGCTTTACGAGCACCCGGCCGGAGGAGCGCAGGGCGGGCGCGCCCGACCGCCTCCGGGCCGCAGGGACCGACCCGCGGGACGCTCTTCCCGGTCGGAGCCGCGCACCGCACGCACCTCCGGGCCAGCGCTATCCCTCGGCTAATCCCGACACTTCGGCCTCGGCACCAGCCCCGGGCGGCTGCGCGCCCCCGGGCCGCGGCCCCTCACAGGGCCGCCCCCGCCCCAGCACCGCCACCGGGCACCACCCGCGCAGCCCCTGCCGCTCGCCACAGCGGCCCCGGCGCGACCCGCCGCCGCCGCGCCGCCTCCTACCAGTGCCAATCACCACCACATCGAACTCGGCCGGCAGGTTGTCCGCCATCTCGGGAGGGGCCGGTCACGGGGGGCGCGGGCGGAAACGGGCGGTGCCGCCGGCGGAGGCGTCCGCTGCCGCGCGCGGGGGCTGCTGGGAGATGTAGTTCCGGGCCCGTCCCTGACCCCTCGCGGTTCCTGCCGCTCCCGACCGTTCCTTGGAGACGGGAATGCTGTGGGAAGCGGTCCCGAATGTACACCAGCTCCCAGCCTTGACTGGCAAACTTCTGAAGTGCGTAACGCGATGGCAGCCCGCCTGCTCACTCCGACTGCCAAATACTTCCACGCAACGCTTCCCTGCAACACCCGGATTCTTCCTACCATTTGTGTTTCTGGCGTGGCCAGTTCCTCACTAACTCACAACAGAGCCCATTTTTGTTATTCCCCCTGCGTATGCCGTGTTTCCAAAACTATTTCTGCCCGTTCAGTCTCATTGACCACTGCACTTTATTAGTATATCCAAGAAAATATTTTCCTCATTACTTCTGGAAATTCCCCTTACCCCACAATTGTGATAATTTCTTTCCTTTAACCACCATGCTGAAGACAGATTTTAAAAGAAAGCGTATTAGTTCATCTATTTCTAGCCATTAATCACATACCTTTCCTTGTTAATTAACAGCCATATGATATGTTGTATTGTACCTCATTCTCTGCATTCAAAAATCTATTTTTCTCAACCTATCAATTAACTCTTTCTTTTCCTCTGCAGCCTTAAGTCACACTTCAGTCTTGCTCTGCCTCTTCCTTCACTTTACAAAGAAACGAAGGAGGAATTGGGGGTGAAAAACATAGACCCCACTGTTCCAGAGTAGCCCCTCCTGTATCACCAGTCTGAGTGAAAGAAGAGCAGGAATGGAAAGAATGGAATTTGAAAAAGCCAGATACAGCAATGGAGGCAAAATAACCTAACACAGAATACCTGTGCCAGAATACACGGGACATTTCTAGAAAGTTTGGCTTTTTATTTTGCATTTAATGGCTTATGTGGCTTTAAACTAATCTCTTAATATTATTCATTGTGTATGATTATATTAAAGTCTTAACACCTTAAATCAATAATAACAATAAACCAGCTAGCAGCCTGTTAACACCTTATTACAAGCTCCTTGTTCACACAGCAAAAGAATAGTGAAAAGAGTATTAAGCGACTAATGGAAACCAGAGACCACCTTACTCCTGCGGCACTGCCAGACATGCTAGAACAGACTACAGCACAGAAAACAGGCTAGCAGGAGACATCAAACAACACCAGAACAAAAAAGACATACATTTAAACATCAGTACTTGATCGCCGTGCTAAGAAATATTTAACGGAAAATTGGTAGTTATGGATTCAGATATAAAAGTGGTCAAATCTGTTGTTCCTTATATCTGTGCTTTCAGCTGTCCCATAGAGGTTTACCAAAAAAATGCCATTCTGCAGCTTCCATAGTGCAATTCTGTTAATAAAGCTGTCATTTCCACTTTTTAACCTGTAACAACAGAAATTTATCCAGAATACACATAACACTGGATCATCCTGACCTAAATGTCTCGAGTTGAGGAACAAAGCATCACTATGTTGGTTGATCGGACAAGACAAATTCTCCTTGCTCGCCCTTTTCTGACTGAGGGAGGGCATACTCACAAAAATATAATTTCACTGTGAAAACCTTTTGTTATTGCGTAGTATAATTCTAGGACTGTACTAGAACAGAGCGATTTCACTGTCAATGTCTTACTGTTTCTCAAGTGCTGAAGTATTTATCCCACCACAAAATGCTGTTGTTTGGTTCTCCGAGTTCCTGTTAGCTTCATTCATAAGACGCAATCAGTGCAATCCTATTTCGTGATGACAGTCATTATCCACTGGACCAGAAATTCTTCTTGGTACTATTTATTTGACAAAAATGATTATTCAGGATCTTTAAGTGCAAGGTTTGTCAGCCGCATTCAACACAAAATTTTTTTCTCTGTACTTTATAGTTTTAGTATCAGCAAATGCAGAAATAAAATATGTAAGTATGAATAATTTTTATGAGAATTTCATGGACCTTGAGAAAATGTCTTACCATGTTTTTCTCTTTAGCTATTTAATTGCAATGTCATAGTAACAGAAAGCAGCATACCCAATTCTGCATGGATGAATAAGCACATTCAATAAAGAAGATTTAACAGAGTAAATCAAACACTGGATTAAACATTTTCTGCATAACAGACCACAAAATGGGCATTCATTTTACCAATAGATCCTCTACATTAGAAACAAATAGAAATGCACACCGACATAATTAAACTGCACGTCCTGTGGCCTCATTGCAGAATTTCCCTAGATTTTGTTAAACTAGGTCTCATCAATTAGAATTGCCAAAACGCATTCAGGAATGCACACTGACAAGACTAAATACAATTTTTAACCATTTGTACTAAATACATTTGATTTTCTATGTTTTATGAAATACTTCACAATCCTATATACTGTAGAGAATTCATACAACATTTTTAGCAATAACAATTCAGACAGACACATGCAAAGATAAAATTTAAGATTCCACTTTTAGCAGTTCTAAATATTATTTCTGTAAGCAACTTTTCCTACTTTGGTTTCAAGCAAAACATCTCTTGTTTGTAAAAACATGGCATTTGGCTTTACAACTTTTATATGGGATTTTTTAACATATTTCTAGAACTACCTTTGTTACTTTAAAGTCCGTGTAGTTAATATCGAACTTTATCAACATACTTTTGGGAAATATAGTAATGTTAGCAAAACCCCATAAACAATGTACGTGGTTTTATTTTTGCAGGCAGAAACACTGCCCAAGAGAAAATCAGGAAGAATCAGCATTAGAATAACGGAGTTTCTAGTTATCTCAAGATCTAATCTCAGATCATTTGATCAAATATTTCTTCCTCCAAAACAAATCAGCAAATACTTCATATTCACTATGATGATTTTTTTTTCAAGTTATGTAGTATCTTTATCCTGCAGTGACTTCACATGTGAAATCTCATTATTCATTCTATTATTCACTCAATGGATACAGAATTTAATTCTACCTGAGTACCAGATTGAGTAAGGATCAGCAGCAGGATCGGGCCTATTAGCTGCTTGAAACATCCATTGAGTAACCTGGTCTATCCCAACTAAATGGCTCATTAGTTCAGACAGCAAGAAAATGTTTGTGTGCTGCTGAAGTTATGCCTGGTCCTCACATCGAGTTTGCTGTTATGCAACCGTCAGTCGCTCAAGCACGCACTAACGAGATTGTTCATTAACTATAGAAACAGCCACTCTGCATCCAACCATGTTTGGGAAAAAAATATTTGTTTCCAAATTTCTTCTACACTCTGATACGCCTTTTTCTAACTTCTTTGTTACCACTATCTGAATTTTTCTTCCTGTTGTGGCTTGCAGCGGTCCGTCCCAATCATGCCCATAAACACATTACTGATGTTTTATTAGCAGCATTAGACCCTAAACAGCAGCTTCTCAATCCTATGTAGACACTTAACTCCCATGGATGGCATGAATATTCCTTTGATACAGCAATCTTGGCCTTGGTAGATCAGTGAACTAAACATATTGAAAAAAAAAACCCCAAGTAATTAAATCCACATTCTCTACCTAAGGAGCACCGAAACTACGTTTGAAGTTGCCCTTTAGATTACTAAGATGTGAGTAAATTATAGGATTCTTTAGAGAGATGGGGAAAGAGAGCTACATTCCACTCACTTCTGTGAGCATGCAAGGCAAGAAGTCTATTTTTCCAATCTTTAATTAATGACATTCTGCAAAAATTCTGTAGGTCTCTCACTGCAGTCTCGTACAAAGTGAGCACAGAGGAGAAAAAAACAGCATCATAGCTTTGATCAGGCTTCTCTGCCCAGCATAACTGGCAGAACACGGAAAGAATGCTCCACTGCAACTTCATTAAGGATCGCCCATGAGTTTTGCAGGCTTCCGAAAACTACAGATTAATATCCTAAAACTACTTTTAAGCCCAAAAGTTCTGTTATTTTTATGCTACAGGCTAATTTTCAATGCTTAAAATAGCTGATGAACCTAGGATGATGACTAATATGCTGCAGCTTTTATTGCTTGTCTCTTAGAGACATGTGGAGGAAAACTTACTGTAGGAAATGGAAACTCGGAGACCTGCCGGTAGTAGAACTGGACTGTATCTTAACTTACGTTGACCTAAAACCATCTTATTAGGGCATTATATGCAATATACGGCGTCAGTTCAGTTTTTTATTTGGTCAGATTACTTCTACTAGTGCTCTTCCTCAGTGGATAAAATCATTTGGTACAGCACATAAATTATTATTGCTGTATCTTCTTTTATGGGTAGAGATTGGGTTTTTTGAAGTGTTTTGTCCTGATTGTAAAACAGCCTTTTACCATCATAATTTTCATTCTGCATCTTCTTTTTCTGGATAAAAAGTGTACTTTTTAGGACTACTGTATTTACAGTATTTCCAGGACTACAGTATTTACAATATTTACAGGACTACTATTTACAGCATTTTAGAATGCTGTAAATTATTTTTGAATCTCAAGTAATGTCAATATACTTAAGTAAAGGACAAAAACTTCTTTCTACATGTTCAGAAAACATGTACATTTAACATGAAACATTCTTTCGACAACCAATGTCTTCTGTTTCTTCCCATCTGCTGAAAAGGACATTGTTAGAACAATTTGATCTCAATTATATCAATATAAATTGGGAAGAATTACTGAAATTATAAAACAGGATGTTACACAGCAGACTTCAATGCTTTGTGTCCTAGCAATTCTGTTATTTGTGTATTCTGGCTCTAAAAATCTTGGACAATTATGGTATGTCAGAAACTGCCAGTAAACAATAGACAAAGAAACTGATTGGATATATGGAATCATGGAATAGGACTGCTATATAAAGTTGTGCAATAAATCAAGATTAGTAATGGACAAGTGTGTCTAATGGCATTTAGTTACTTCTTTATTTCATTTGCAATATTACTTGAAGCAGTTTTTATTGCATAGTAAGAGGTTTTTTAGACCTGTGTTCTCAGGGTTTAGGAAAAATGTACCTTTTCCAACGCATCTGGAGATTGTAGCTTATGTAAGAAACTTATATTTTTTTTCATATATTAATCTCAAAATTTATATATTGCATTCATCTCTTCTGACTTGTTGCCAATCTATGAATACGGATTCTTTAGCCATTAGGGCATAATCCTGCTTCATTAGTCAACAGGAGTTTTACCACGCAAAGTTGAGCCTCTGCATCATGATCTTTTCCGATCGATTACCAAACAGCAATTACAGCTAGAGGAGAAATGTACATTGCTTTAAACACTAGATACGAGTAGTTATTTCATGTCACTGCATATACATATTTAAAAATGTGCCCATACAAATACCGAAAAAAAGAGCAAAATTTGGTCTGGCAAATGGAGAATATGGCATATGAAGCAAAAAACCCCAACCAACCACAGAGTGGAAGGCTATAGTTCCTTATGAGTAGAAGGACAAGTGCAGGACTCTTGAGTATTTTTTTTTAACAGTAGTATTCTCTGGTCTTGAAAATCATAAATGGCTGAAAAGAAAAGGGAGGATAAACCGAAACTTTAAGTTCTGAAACTGCTAAAGCTCCCTTAGGAAACTCACCATAAATATTATCATATAATTAAAAGGGTTTAAAGTAGTCCATAAAGCTAAGTGAATTGATGTGTCTCATATGCAGTATTTTTACCTAGACTTCACCAGAGAAACCATAAACAAAAGACTATAAAGGCCTCAGACGAAATGAGATCTTGCAAGCTCGGATTCTTGTGAAGACACACTTATCACCAAGGACTCAAACATGAAACTGTATCCAAGAGACATCTAAAAGTTAGGAGTGAGGAACAGTGAGGGGCCAATTTTCAGGTAAAGCAAGTGATCAGGGATAACAGGGAATTAAAATGAAGTATAACAACTACATTGGAAATTATGTAAGCAGATTACTAAAAACGATAGAGCAAACATTATTTTCATTTTGAGAACATCTGCATTTGAGGCTGAATTTGCCTTAGTTCCAACGTGCTGGGTCTGTCAGTGCTCCACTAGGACTCTGCAGGAAAAGCAGAGATTTAGTTCAGGCTTTCCAGCTGCAGTGGTGAAAACTTATTAATGTTCTCTGAGGGCACCTACAGCCAGCGGAGGAGTAGCCAGACCCTCTTACTCCATTTGCCTCTTAAAGGGCATATATGAAAATATCTTTCACTTGTAGGAGTGAGAGTTTCTTACTTTTTCGTGAGAAACAGGAATATGTGTGATCACTTCTTATTTTTAGTAAGTACACATACTAAAGCCATACAGAGGAAAGGCCTCCTCATTAAGCATTTTCCTCAACACTTCAGTTAAATAAGGTTTTGTATTTAAAATATTCTGTTAGGGTTTTTAAAGCCAGAGTAGCAATGTGGGCCACTGAAATTTTTAAGAAATTTGAAATGAGATTATGCTCAGCTTGCCTCACAGAAATGAGAATAGGTCTTGTTTTTCTTTCGAGTTATAAACTGGTGCCAGACTATACTTAGTGATGCTTTTGAGAATTCAGAAAAGACACTTCAGATTTAACATCCATTTTTCATTAATCCAAACATAGTACACTCCATTTAAATGCTAGCTTTTCTTGTGCAGAAAATAAGACATCCACATTGTACTTATTAAACTTTAATTAAATCGTGTATGTATAGGAAATGAATGTTCCTACTGTAAACATTATGTGGGTCAGCTATATTAAAGTATTTAATGGTTTTTGTAAGATGTTTGCATTTTAATCTGTTTTCAGGGGACAATGCAACTGAGCAGACTAGCACGTCTGAAACCTGAATTTCAACCCCATTGCCTTGATAATAGGGTGTTTTCCAGTTTATGCATTCTTAGAGTGACAATGTATAAAAAGAAAACAACAGGAGGTCAAATCTGGTTGCAGTCCGAGTGAGAATTTTAGGTTTGAATGTCACAAATCGTAACGCATTATACTGATTAGAAGACTTTTTTTTTCGGTTTAGTCTTAGGATCGTTTTTATTAGGGGAAGATCTAGGCTTTGTGGTTGCCAGTCTTAGCAGATGTTTGCATCACAGACCCAGGCAATACATACAACACAGTCATTTGAAAAGGTAATTTCTCCAGTGGCAGAGTTGCTCATTGTTCCCCAACACCTGACTGTTCCTAGAACTATCTCTTTCAGACCAATTCTGCATCACAGACTCTCCAAGGGCAGGGAGGAAGGCTTTGAGCCATTTTACTTTACTTCTGCTACGTGGCTAAAACGACTTAGGAACCCTAAAGCAGAACTAATAGGAACAAGATGTCCACTCCCTTGTTTTGTATCTGTTTAGCATCTTATGAGTGGCACTGCCCCCTCTGTTAGATGAAGTAAATAAAAGGAAAGAATGGGCTAGAGATCCTCACGTTCTGAGGGTGCTATAGGAATATTAATTTTCTACAGCTTATGTAGACCCTTATATCGACCCTTCAGTTAAGCCAGAAGCACCAGAATTTTTTCCCCCACTTCAGAAGAATGCTATGCTGCTGTAAATGTTGAGGCAGATTATTAGGAAGATTTGCAAGAATAACTACTTAAAATGGTCACATTCAGTTTAAAGAAAAGAAATATAATTGGTATTTGCATAGAAGAAAATGGATGAATTTAAATTTTAGTTGATTATAATTATTGTCATCGTAATCATCATCATTATCTTTGTATGTCTAAATGACTGATTCAAAGAAGAATTTTAACACATTTCACATGTCAGTGCAATTCTTTTCTGTTTTGTGCTTTAGCGCTTGGGGTTTTTCATGTGCTTTTTTCAGTCTGAACTTTCCATGGAAGCTATTGTAGTCTTTAAAAGGTGGAAAATTGTTTCAAAAGAAGTCAAATCTGGAAGTATTACGTATGTACTTTTTTTTTCTCAAGAAAATATAATCTAATTGTACAGAAAAACTGATACATAGATACTTTGTGATGGCACTTCAAAATGTTCTTAAGAAAGAGATCCTAAACAGTAAGGTTCTACCTGAGTCTGGGCTGTTTGAGAAGATAAGGGATTTTAAACAGTGATAGTTACATACAAATTAGTAGGTGAACTAACTTCAGTTGTAGTGCATTCACATGAAGATATCATTCAAAAAGTCCATTAATAAATCAGAAGTGCACGTAGACATTGTGCTCCTAAAGATTTTCACAGTTACTAATAATTTTTTGTATTTCAATACTATGTATATTGATACAGCTGAGATCTACGTATCCCATGTTACTGTTGCTACAGTAAAAAGTGTGCATTCTACTAGTAAATCTATATTCTGTGAGTTTATCAGTATTGACTATTATGAAGAGTTCAGATACACAAAAGCAGTTTCTTTTTTACTGAGTTTCTCTCACATCAAAACAGAGATAAGCAATCAAGAACACAAAGGCCTTATACTGTGCATAGCAAATAAATAAGTTTTTTTAATTTGTATTTCCCTGATAACTTTGAAATTACTATGAAAAGCAGGCATTTTCCCACAGAGAGATCATCATAGCTGGTGTGATAGCTAGAATTCTTCATACCTGGCATTTTCGAAAAACAGGATTCGGTTTTCCCGTAACTAAATCTTTAGGGTCAATTCATTTTATTTGGTTCCTTTACTCTCTAAACTTGGAAACTCTAAACTCTCTAAATGGAAACTATTGTTGACATGAAGAGAAACATGAACTAAAACTTATCTCCCTGGCCCAAAGTAGGGATTCCCCACTGTCTTACATCACTGTAGTTGTGAGCCTTGTGTAAACATGCAGAAAGCATTTTACTTTGGGCTAGCATGAGGCATGAAGGGTAGAGTGGCAGATACATCTTTACTATCAGGAATTTAAGCCTCTGTTATACAATAGTTTATGTTTAGGTTCATTATATTTTCTTCCAACCTCCTTCAGAGTTGTGAAAAAAGTATGACCAAGAGCTAGCAAATAGTAAGGCTTCAGGACTGTGCTCACTCCTTTGGGAGTTGGAAAAGAGATGAGAATTCTGTGGGAAAGACTTTTGCAAAGTCCATGTGAAATCGTTAGTCAGTATTGCACAGATTACTGGCCTTAATTTCCCTATACATCCTAGAATGTCTTCTAAAGGGTTATTTAGGATTTTTGTTCTTCTAAGGGAGTGGGGGTAGAACATCTTGGACTTCACCAACTCCAAACTGTATTCCACATGAAAGTATTTACAAATTTGTTAATTTGTATTCTAAATGAAATGCCTCTATCCTTCTTAGGCTTGTGTTTTAGGGGTGAAAGGGTCAAAATGGCATGTACTACCTCAACCAATTTGGACCATTGATTTTTACTCAAAACGCCATATTGATTTCCATAAGAAATGGCAGCATAGATTGATATTACTGATTTCTTATGGCTTTCATAAGAAATGGAGTATTTTAAAAGACAGTATCATAAAATTGATGTACAATGCAGAATACACATTGATGCCAATTTCTGCCAATAAGATTTCTATAATTTGAAGATAGTAAGCCAATGAAATGTCTAGTAGTATCTGAGGCAAAAATACCATTCACCTCCTTGGAAAAAGAAGCAGGCCTAAATTCTGAAAACTAAAATATTTTCTGTGTTATGAAGTATTTAAATTTTATTATTTCGTTACTGGTTTAGATATAAAAACATCAAAATATCTATGGAATTTAAAAATAATAATAATTTCTTAATATTTACTCTCACACTTATAAAAGATATGTACTCTTGAGCGATGTAAATCCATTATCCCCGTTTGTGTGAAATGCTGTAACAAGATCAATGAGACCTGAACACAAGGAGGCATCTTAGGATAACAGCTGCAGATGCATGCAGTCTCCGGTGGAAAAAAACCAAACAAATGGATACACACTGCTCACCCTCACGTTTCTCCCTCCCCCATAGAAAATCTCTGCCATTATCCTTTCCAACTGTTAAGAGCATAAAAATAAAAACAAATAAGAAGAGGCAGCTGTCCATACATCAGCATGGGCAAAGTACCACAAATGGTCACTCTTAGAGCCAATGTAAAATGAATGCTTTGCCTTCAGGTTTGAAATTTCTTTTTGATGGGACTTAATGGTCGGAGTATACTTCCAAGCAAGTGCTGGATATTTAATGGCTGTATGGAAAACTGCGACTACGTGTCTTTACTGTCTGAAATACATATTGGTTTTAAAGATGAGCTCAAGATAATTACTTTCACAATATTAATAATTCTGCCAATTGGATTTCCACAAAGTAGATTCAATAAAATACTAAAAATATTTATTCAATAAATCAATTACACTTCTGACTGAGTCTGAATAGCTGTAAATTGTTTTCTCATTGATAAAATTCTGTTTATGAAAACCTATTTTCATGGAAATGACTCAAGATTTTTATTGGAAAATGCTTTGCAGTTAAACAGAAGATATGAGAATTAATGAAAGGTCCACACAAACCTTATAGGTTTAAATAAATAAAAAGAAAAGATTACTTTTTTTATTGTTGCTTGAAGTAGAATGCAATGTCCATGTTTAAAAATACCAAAAAAAATGTAAAGAAAAATTAAATACCTTCTTATCCCACTAGATGGTGGTGCCTTCAGATGAGGACTGAGATCCTCAAACAGACAGAACAGGAAAACTTCTGCTTTCTTTAGCTGACCTGCAAATATAGAGAGTGAGAGATGAGGTTAATGTGTTCCTCTGGGGGGATTAACAAGCAGTCAGGTATAATGACTTACTGAATATATTTGAGTACATAGGATTGTGTTCATAGCAGTTTGCTACAAAGTGTGGTTTAACTTCAATACACATCTAATAGTACTAATGTTTCTTAATGAAGAAGAAAAGGTGCAAGCAATGTTGAGCCTTGACGATGATTGTATCTCATATAATACAGCCTTATTATACTAAGGTCCTGGCTTTGCAATTTTACTGCCCTTCATCCTCAATCAAAATCAAAATCCAGATTAAAGTAACGAATCATTAGCAACAACTGCATCTTGAGTCCATGTATTTCATTGGAATGATCTTAAAAGTACTACTCACATTTTTATACAATGACCGTACTCCTTGCTTTAAGGAGAAAGGTATTCACGCGTTGTTTAGACAGAAAGTGACAGTGTCTAAGCATCAAAGGGCACATCTCTTCAGTCACAAAAGTCAAGTGACATTTTAATGAACAGGAAAAGTAGATGGGACCCTGTTGGAGAGAGTATTTTTGTGCGTTAATTTTGTCGGGTTCCTATAAATGGTCGAATCCTTCATGGCTCAAGTGAAGCTTGAACCGTTGAGTTCAGTGCAGATGCTGTGAACCGGAGAGCTTGTCTCAAAGGCTGTGTCTGTTGAGGACTGTCCCAAGAGTAGGCTCAGTTTCACACGCAGCTATTGTGCAGGGAGGAAGCTTGCAGACGCAGACTCATAGTAGCTGGAACATGATGTTAGAGCATACGAAGTACTAAATGCAGTACCACTGCCAGTGAGCTGCTCAGCTGTCACTCATGCCCAGATAGGCGGTCCAAAGCGAGTCTGGAGTTTCCTGTGTACACGCCGAGCCGTGTGGACAAATTGCTGTGTGGACACGGTTGCTCCAGAGACCACTCTTTCAAATTTGTGCAGGGGTAGAAAGCCATTTCTCAGGCTTGCACTGAAAAGAATAAGATAATTCTGAATTATTTTAATTTTGCTTAAATATTACAATGTACATTGACAGTATGAAAAAATTAAGATTAAAATGAAAAGCTTTTTTATGGATGAAGAACTCTAGGAAGATACGCCTTAACATTAGACTTTCCAATTGTTCCTCTTAAAGATGATGTAATGGTACAGAAAAGTTAAGGATGTCCATAAGTGTCTTGGAAAAGACAGCCTTAATCAAGAATCTCCGAACGGAACTCTACTGCAGTTCATAATCGTGTTGCTCAGTATATTCTACATCTCATCACCCTGCTCCCAGGTGATCGTCCAATTTATAATACCTCGAGCCATTTAGAACATAACCCTCTTTCTGGCACAGTTTGAGTCATGTTTATTTGCTATATACTCCTTTCCCTTTATTCCACTCCTCCTTTTCTCCTCTTTAACTTCTCAATTCCCATGTATGCAGCATCTACTCAATTTCCTGCCTCCTTTGCAAGGGACGTACATCACTATGAGTAGCATCGAAGTGCTGAGATATGCCAAACGAGGATGACTTCCAAGCAAAGACTACAGATCCAGTAGTCCAGACACTTCCACACAAGAATGTCACAGCCAAAAAAGGCTTAATCTGTGACTTTTTAATGTGCACCTCGTAGGGGAATTCCTGCATACATGCAGAGGACTGAGGCAGAAAAATGAATACAGAAATGGATGCGGATGCTCAGTTCTTCTGCAGGGTGTTCATTATTTTGCATGTTAGAATCTTCCCTGACCGTATTAGGGAGAGAAGATGCACTCTCACTTTCTGTAGAAAGGGAGAGAAGAAGCACTCTCACTTTCTACAGAAAGGTGCGCAGGATTTTCTGAACGCCCGAAGAAGCAAAATTCACTCCAGTCATTGTTACTCACCACCAGTAGGGCCTGAAATGCAGCATTTGCCAAGAGTGCAAGTTCCTTTATTTGATCTCTTTGACTGTACCAGTATAACTGCCAATCCCAGGAAATACCTCTAATAACTCTTCCTTTTACTTAATAAGGAATACCACATCTTTAAAACATTAGAAACAGATGTCACTGCATTACTTCACTGCTGATGTATGTAATAGAAGTGACACACTAATTAATTTAATGCAGTATAAATGTACTGATTATTTATCATGGCTGACAATAAAATTATGAAAACATTCAATTACAATCAGTGGTAATTCATTATTTATTGATTCTGCATTATGCACACATTAATACAATACATTTAATTACATAAGAGAAGGGATCATTTTTCTATTGATACTTAGACATTTAGATTCGTCAGTTTTATTTAAAATCCTTGGTATTTAGGTGGGAAGTTTTAATCCACAATTCCAAAAAACATTCTACTGAAATGTCAGAAATGAATTGAACAGAAGTGTCAAGTACTAGTGCGTCTAGAAAAATGTGGGCAATGAGAATGACAAACCAATTTCAGTCTCTTTCTCACGTCGGTGGCCCACATTTGTTAATATCATCACCGTTACTTTTTCCCCAAGTAAACCAAGGCATTAAACACTAAACTAGCAAAAAACTAATGTTTTTTCTTCCTTTTCAAGCCTTTACTGAGAATTGGCAGTATCAGTGGTTCGCATGCTCATGATACAAACTCACAGATCATTAGGGTAAGTGAAGAGCTTTAGATTGGGCCCTGAGTAGTTTTTTTTTGTTCAGGACTAAGAGAATATCATTGTCATTAAGACTCCAGCCAGGCTGGAATTCTGAAAAAAAAAAAAAAAACGGTGTTTCATTTCATTATGATTAGAGTGCGCTGTAAATGCATCTTTCAGTTATTTTTTCATTCTTCGTTTTGGTCCCACAATCACCTCTGACCCTCATAAATCTATGCTCACATGTATCTCCCATTTATCCCTCCCATTTATCTTAGGGAAGACCTAAGTTCTTTGCTCAAAACCACCCTTTTCTTCTATAATCTGCTCACGTTGGAAATGCCTATATCAAGTCTATAGGGATTTTTTTTTAATACTAAACCCAAGAAATCATTGGGAATCTTTACATTGCAATATCTACAGAATTCCTTCTTTTATTGTTCTGCCTCATGTTTGGCTACAGTAGACCGAGACAAAACACAAACATCACTATTTAGATTTCCAGCCTTCTAGAAACAAAATTGTTATTATTTTTAATTTATTCCCTACTGTTTCACTTAAAAAGCTGTCATTATTTTTTATCATTGTTTCCTCCTTGTCAATTGTATCACCCACCATTTTCTCTATAGGATCCCTGTGAGCCAGTAGCCATGTTTATGCCAGCTGGCAATAAGGAATTGCCAGAAAGCTGTTGACTGGCCCTATCTGGAATGAGTGGGGCTTTCCTCTCTTCTCCTGTGTCAGAAAAGAGTTCTTTCACATTTCACTCCAATGGCGGATATGTAATGATAATAACCCCAAAACCAAACAAATGTAGCAACCTTTTCTTGACATTTCACTGTACAAACATGGCCAACTTTTACACAGAACTAATATACAACACACCAGTATTTCTCGAGGCGACAGTGTTAAGAAAACAGTATTTTGCATACCAGTCTAAAATGAACAAAAGTATTTAAACTTTAATTTTAAATAAATATTCTAAACCACTTCTTTCAGCTATAGGGAGGCTTACTAATTTGTACACATTCAAATTGCATACTGCTGGACTCCATTCAAGTAAACCATCTGGATACTTTATAACTGACAAGATATGACTGTACGATTGTTAGGCTTTAGTAACTTTGCCTTATCTTTAACAAAATTAGAGAGAAATAATAATATTCATTGATACAGTTGATCTGTATATGCTTAGTTGAACTGAACAGATGCCTGGTATTAATTCTCAAACCTTGAGCATTTTCTTAGCATAAGAGCAGTTCTTCTCTCCATGGATAGTCACCTCTCAAGGGTACTGTTTTTACTACAGCCTTTATGATTTTATATTGCTTCATGCCACTCCAACTTGCTGGGTGTTGATGCGCAAGGCTTCCTCTGGCCTTGCAAAAATTCCGTCTTATTTAGAAATATGTTTAGCTTATGGAAGACATTAAAGTCAAAAAGGAAAAAGAATTCACACAGTGGAATTTGATTGTCACATTAATCTCAAAGCAAAAAATGTCTTTAAAAGGGCAAAGCCAATGAGAAATGTTTAAATCTGATTTATTAAATCTCCTAATAGCAATTATGTCCAGTAAATTAACACCCAAAAGTTTCTATTTGAAGTCGGTTATTTGTTATTTCCATCGTTTCCAGAATGTAAAAATCTCAGATGAGTTCAGGGCTGATCATACTAAACACTTGGCCGAAGTAAATAGCCTCTGCCCCATAGGGCTTTCAATCTAAGGTACTGATCCTGGAAAGATGCATGAACAGATTTAGGAAATACAAGCATTCTCATTGAAAGATATTAATTCAAACCTAGCTTATCTGGAAATTCTGCCTTAGTTTTGGGCAGCCAGGCTAGGGGCCTAAACCAAGCGGCTAGCCTTATTAGAACATACATATAATCAAGGGACAGAAAGTGAGGTTCCTCCAGAGTATCATTTAGATCACTTAAGTTAACCAATATAGCAATTGAGTTAGCGTACAGTCATCTCCCCTCATCTACACTAGCATTACTCATAATACACAAATATTAAACTTGGCAAAAAGGGTGCCTAAATAAGCAAGCTTAACAAAAGGAAGATAATGGCATACACGACCAGTGCAATCATGGAAATAGCTGAAATGCTCTGTTGGTATTGCTTGTTTGGTATTCACTTGAGAAGTTTTGTTTATACTTTTCTGCTCGCTTTGTTTACTGACCGCCTTAGGAGGAAGCTAAAAAAAAGGGGGGGGTGTGGGGAAGGGAAGAAGGTAAAGGACTAGGAAAGAAAGAGAGAGAAAAGATGACTGAAAAAAAGTGGAAACAAACAGGAAAGAAGGATGGTGATGCAAAGGAAGACAGAGGAGAGGCTGGGAAAAGAGGTGTAATATAAGCACACTGGGAGAAGGTAAGAACCAAATAACCAAGGCAGCCAGTGTGCTCTGGCTGCCACTGGGTGTGTACCTGTCCGACTCAGCTCCTTTATACGAAATTTGTCTGACCATCTTTCAGGTCCATTTGTTCAGGGTGAAGGGATGCAGAAAGCTTAGCAGTTCTTGTGTCAACCGACCTGGTTTAGCTGAAGGAGACACAGGATCTGTCTGGTTCCCGGGACTGTTAGGTTTCACTTTTGAGCAACTGAATGAGGTGCCATATGGTGCTTCTGGAGGCCTTACAGTCAGGCGTGAGGAGATGACCCACGCCATTGTATCTAAAACACAACCGATGCTGCACTCAAGTCTGGAAATTTCAAGCAATTACACGCAAGACCTCCCGAGAACGGACTTTGCCTCCCGTGACCGACCACCAACTCCCGCATCCCTCCCAGCCTCCCTGTCCCGCAGCACATGCTCCCTGCTCCGGAGGGGCCTCGTTTGCTTCACACCTCGATCACTTGCACTGCGCTGCCACCGCCTCCTCTGCCAGTTCACAGAAAAGAGTAACCACACGTTGTGGGTCTCTCAGCAAACAAACGGAAAGTCGGATGTATAATGGCAGGGGGGTTGGAACTAGATGATCTTTGAGGCCCCTTCCAGCCCAAACCGTTCTGTGACTCCATGAACCCAGCAGAGCCTCACGCTGCTCTCCCCGCTCCCCCTCTCTCCCGATTTCTGTCAGCTGTGGCAGGGCACAGGTGTTCTAACGCTCGGGAACGTGCCAGAGCGCAGCGACCGCTGAAACTACCCGGGAAAGGGGGCCGGCAGCCGGACCCGCAGCGAGCGGCCCCAGCCTGGCGCTTCCCTTCCTCAGAGCGCCGGCGCCGCGCCCGCGGGATCCCCTCCCGGCCCAGGCAGAGCGCACCGAAACTTTCCTGCCCCGCGGCGCAGAGAAGAAGCGTTTCGGGAGCGGGGGGAACGCGCGCACCGGGCGGGCTCTCCTCACACACCCACCCGCACAACCGAGGCGAGCCACCCCCCGCCGCCATCCCTGCCCCATCCCGGCTGCCTCGCGCCCCGCGGCCCAGGTGCAGCGGCCGGCGCTGCCCCGCCCCGCCCCGCCGCCCGGCAGCCACTCGCCGAGGCCGCGCTGCGGGCGGGCGGGGCGCATTGGCTGGAGGCGCCGTCACTCTTCCCCCCCCCCCGCCCCGCACCCGCCCGGCGGCGCTGGGGAGGGGTCTGGGCGCGCGGCTGGCGGCGGCCGCGGCGTGTGGGCGGGCGGGCGCGCGGCGCCGTTTTTAGTGGTACCGCAAAGAGCGCGGCCGGAGTGCGCGCGCGGGGCGCGGGGCTGAGGCGAGCCGCGCTGCGCCGCGCTGGCCATGGCTGTCTCCGCGCCGCCCGTCATCGCCGCAACTTCCAGCGGCGGCGCGGGGGGCTCGGCGGGCTTGTTCCGGGCGGACCCGCTGTATTCCAGCCCCGCGGAGTCCCCGCGCCTCACCAACAGCCTCGTCAACAGTTTCCTCTCCGCCGGCAGCGGCGGGGCCGGCGCGGGCGGTGGTGGCGGCGGCGGGGGCGGTGGCAACGAGTGTAAGATGGTCGACCTGCACGGGGTGAAGGTAGCCTCGTTCCTCGTGGAGGGGCAGGAGCTGATCTGCCTGCCGCAGGTCTTCGATCTCTTCCTCAAGCACCTGGTGGGAGGGCTGCACACGGTCTACACCAAGCTGAAGCGCCTGGATATATCGCCCGTGGTGTGCACGGTGGAGCAGGTCCGCATCCTGCGGGGGCTGGGGGCCATCCAGCCCGGCGTCAACCGCTGCAAGCTCATCACCAGGAAGGACTTCGAAACTTTGTACAACGACTGCACCAACGCGAGGTGAGCCGCGAAACTTTGCTCTTCCTCCGCTCTGGCCGCGGGGGGCCGTGCCCGGGGTGGGGGGCGCCGGGTCCCGTCCCGTCTCCTCTCCCCTCGGGGTGTGTGTAGGAGGGTGGGGGGGACGCTGCGCGGCGCCCCGGGCCTGGGGAGCGGGGCTGGCGGGGAGGTGAGCACCGCGGCGGTGCCGACATGGAAAACTTTCCAGGATTCCTCCAGCTCCCGAGCTGGCCAGGAGCGCCGAGCAGCGGGGCGATTCCGCCCGCCGGCCTTCAAACTTTTCCCCTGGCAGGGAAAGCTGATAGTTCCCGTGTACGCTCCTAGAAAAACCCCAAACTTTTCTCCGTTATTTTGCTTCTGCCGAAACTTCCCGTTCTCCCGAGGATTCCGCGCTCCCGAGGCGGCGAGCGCAGGCTGCGGCGGGCGGCCGCTCCGCCGGAGCTGCCCGCCGGGGGCGGCCGGGCGGCTCGCGGGCAAACTGTTGCTCGGCGTCATTGCGGAACGGTTTTACGTCATGCGGTGGAGAGGGCTGGTGTGGCCGCAGCCCCTGCCCCGCGTGCTTAAATCACCGAGCCCGGAGCGCGCTGCGTTCGCGGGAGATCCCCGCTGGGTGCTCCGTGCTCAGGGTTCGCATCCTGCCGTGTGACCTCATAGCCGCTGCCTTTAGAGATGACAATGAGCTCATAAGCACAAAAAGCCTCTCGGGGCTGAACAGAAATACACAGTGCAGTGGGAGGGCTTGGAGGTGACATTTCCTAGTTTCGCAGTCCGTGAGATCCCTCTTCGGGAACATTTGCGTTTCCATGTGCTCCCGCGTTCTGGCTGGCAGGAAACTTTCTTTACGGAGGTTGTTTCAGAGAGCCTCGAGTGCCATTTCTGACTTGCAGCGCGCAAATAGTTGGTAACTTTGTTTTTTTTTGTGTCGCTGCTTCTGACTGCTTAGCACCGAACGTGTAGAGTGTTGTTTTTTTTTTTTTTTAATAGCACCTTAAGTACGCGCTAATTTGGGGCCTGATCCTGTTCCCGCTGCTGTGAGCTTAAGCAGGAGCGGACCGGACGTCCGTTCTTGAATAGCAGTGTTTATTTTGTTTAAAACTATTTTATGTTAAAGGTGACATTTTAGAGATGCTCGCTCTCAATTCCTAGATGTGTTTATTTGAAGTGTGTGCTTTTTCTCTTGCTCGCGTTCTGTTTCTGTAACACCTTCTCCTGCTGCCTGTTTATTTCACTGTCATGCACCTCTGTGACATCACAGCTACTGCCTTATTAAAATGATGGTGTTACAAGGAAGGTCTGAGACTAACGTATTTGGATAAAATTCATGTAGGATTGCTAAGGGACACATTTAACTTGTAAATGCTTCTCTGAAATGTTTCTGAAGCTCGACTAGCATGAAAGTTGACTGTTAAAGAAATATGTCTTTTTAATTTCTGTGACCGTGCCAAAGTTTTCCCTTGGGGAAATGCGGGATCTGATTTGATGATGCAGCCTTTAGATGCAAGCCCATGATTTCTGCTCTCTTACAACCAGTGATTTAACATCAAGAAATGCTGAAGTGTTAAATGTTTAAAACTTGTATTTCATGACTTTTTTTTTTCCTCCGACAAAGACTTATGGTGGTGGTAGGATTAGGGAATAAGTAACGCAAGGAGCGGTTGGGAAGGGAGGCCAGGGGAGATGTGAGTGAGGAGCCGAGCGATGCTCT
The DNA here is from genome assembly GCF_009769465.1 of Tauraco erythrolophus. Lineage (NCBI taxonomy): Eukaryota > Metazoa > Chordata > Aves > Musophagiformes > Musophagidae > Tauraco > Tauraco erythrolophus. The sequence goes on from NC_141477.1 coordinate 3,037,611, forward strand.
AGGAGGGTCGGAAAGGAGCAGTCAGTGGAGCAAAGACGTGGTCAGAGGCTGAAGATGTGACAAGAGTGCTGTTGAGGGGGGATCGAAAAGAGCAGAGTGGCGCCTGCATGGAGTCAGAGCTCTCAGCTCAGAAAGTGCATTCAACACGTGTGTAAGCATAAGCTCTCCCTGCCCGGTTAGGAAAACACTGTGTGTTTCTACCTGTTCAGGAGTAGCAGATCCCACTACCTTTCCTAAACTGTTTCTCCTTTATTCAAGTGTCGCTTAACCTTGGTTTAAATCTCTCGAAAATGCCACTGGTTCGAATAACCTGCTGATCCCAATGTGGTTTGCATTCCCAGTTGCAGGTGTAACGTGAAAAGTGTTACCAGCACATAGGAAACTTTTCTCAAGTATTGTGACTTGACAATGTTAATTGTATTCCATCATGCTAATTGGATGCTTAATATGTCATTTTATTTACAGTTTTTTTTTTTCCTTGAACAGCCCATGCTTAATGGGAGAGAATGTTGGATAAAAATAGCTGAATACTTGAGTGATCTAATTTTTGTTTGCTGCGAGGTGACCTGGGAGCCACTGCAGTGCGTGGTGCCAAACAAATACGACGCGGTAGAACTGTTGCAGCTGAACATACAGTATTTAGGTTCTGTACCTGGGAACAAAAGTCTTGAAAAAATGTGATCTTTTAGAAGCAAACCGCTTGATATGTATTGTTCCGCTGCATGGCTCAAGCGTTACTTTCAACTCAGAATATTGCATGTTGCTTTTATAATAAATATTTTTTTAATTTATAGAGATTGAATACTGTAGAAATACTGCATTCAACTCAAGAGCTGCCAGAAAGAGCAATGGGAAATGCTGGCTATCATTGCTTTCAATGTTACTTGACTTTTAAAAGTCAACATCTCTTCCGTTAGTGTACACTTTTAATTAGTTTTTAATTGGAATGCGAACCATCAGTTATACATAATTGAAAAAAAGAGAAATTCTATTTCTTCTGCTTACTCTATTGTATTTTTTTTTTAGTTGAGCTTGTCTACAGAGCTCATAAGAGCTGCAGATAAATATGCCTGTAAGTGAAAGTTTTGTGTATGTTTATGTTTTGGGTGTTTAGCACCAGTTACCTATGTTTAGCATCTTTGACCTGTGTATTTTTTTAGGCAGTGCGTGTATCGTTTTCATTCACATGTAAACAGAATGTTGCTAACTTTGTGGTTAGCTATCATCATGTAGTCTAATTTGGAAGCAACGTTTGTAAAATGAAACTAACCGTTCGTTTCATTACAGGTAGCATCTTCCAGTGAATAGCGAGTACTACATATTTACAAAATTTGGTTACTAATTTGTGGTGTCTCAGATTACTTAAATTATGGACACATGCTTAATTTCAGTAGTAAATCATAACATTTACTTAAAGTAGAAAACTATAATGAGGTTTTAGTTAAAAATTAAAACTGTAGTGAGAACGTTTTTGTGATGGTAAATATATCAGCCCTTAAAATTGGGGTTTTGTGAGTATGATCATAACTTATTCTACAGGGTTTCTGTATTTGGATGCTGTTGGCTACTGAAAAAGCATAGTCTTGGTCTGGATTATTCAGTGAATAGTGAGAATGCTTCCCAGAAAGCAACGTTTCAGTACTTGGCTTATTTTTTGTGATTTAAAGTATCCAGTTAAGCTAGTATTTTGTATTACTTTGGCTATTCACAAACAATAAAAGGCTTCAGAAATTAATTTAAGCAGTAAATGCAGACATTTTATTTTATGAGATAATGAGGGTCTAGTCATGTTGTCTATTAAAAGCTACCCTATAGTCAGCAATATTCTGTCTTTTATTAGGAGAATGATGTCAAGATTATAATTAAAGCAATCCAGTCATGTAGCACTGCACAGAGCTTCCTTGTATATTGATTTTAAATGTGGACACTTGATTGTATCAACTTCTTTGACTAAGTAAATATTTGTATGCGTTCAGACTTGACCAAACTTGTGAATTTTGGAGGCAGTAGCATGTTAAAATAAAAACAATGATCAATTTCTCAGCTTCCTTTTCTTCCTTTGAGAGGAGACTCGCTTAAAACACTCTCGAGAGAGAACAGTAGGCTAGTGGATTCTGCTAGAGATGCAGAAAGGAATTTTTTCACTTTCTGAGCAGATTAATTATACTTTTGGAAAAATCCCTCTTTCTTTTTGGACATCTTGAAAGTCTGTGCTTGTTCAAAACTACTAAAATACTTGAATATTTTCATCAGAAGCATATCTAATCTGGAGAAGCCTTGATTAAAATTCCCTTCTTTTTTCATAGTAATAGAGCTCCCCATTTGAAGTGTAACATGCTTTTCCTCCAAAATGGAGTATTTATATGTTTCCTGCATGTGTATATGCATAATACATATGTAATTTTCTACTGAGACTTCTACAACTGGAAAATGCTGTGTTTTTGTAGCAAAGACTAAAAAGCTAAACAATTAGGTATTAATGATATTCTCATTGCATATTCAAAAGGTCTTTGCAAGCATTTCTTCTCCTTTTTTTCTTTTCACCATTTCAACCTGCAGAACTCTTCACTGTCACTTCAAATCACACAATTCTACAAAGATAAAACAACATTTAAACTCATTTGCTTTGGGAGGGAAATTGAGCATTTGCACCCAATAAGCCTGATTGTGGAACTGCATGCAAATTGTGTTTTGATTTATCTCTTGTGCACTTTTTTCCATTTGAATTGATCTTGCATTAATTTTGCCAAGCGGCTCTGTGAGGCTGCAGATGTTGCCCTGTGTTTAATAAATCAATGAGACAGATCTGAATGAATCACTTCAGATGGATTCTCTGCTCGGTTTGATGTCTAGATGTTATTCTTAGCTTGTTATCATGACAGATGCATTAATGTTCCCATACACTGCCAGCAATGTCAAAGAGATTGAAGCTTTTAAAGTGGCGGTATCCCCTTTCCCCCCTTCTCTTGGAATAACTAAATTGCCTTTAGGAATAGGTCAAAATATAAATTGGATCGTGGCGTTATTGTGGGGAAGATGCTAAACTTCTGATTGTATTATAACACAAAGTCAGACAAACACAGTTTCGTACTGTATGATTAATTGTTCCAACATGGTGGAGATCAATATTAAAATCTAAACATAGGATAGCTCTTTAATAGAGTAACCACTTTCTCAACATTAATATTTCATCGTAATAGGGATGATCCGAATAAATAATATAAGGCTAGAACATGTTAAAAGTGTTGCTATAAATAGAGTATCGTTGTGTCCAAATTGATTACAGGCTGAAGTAAGGCTTTTCATCTTTTTTCTTTTTAAATTCTTATTAAGGATTTTAGCTTAGTTAAGTGTGTCTGGATTCAACATCTGTTAGATTTAAAATAGGGAAACGTGCATTATGTTTCTGAAGTTACTTACAGTTTAGTGCCAGATACGTTAGAAAAGTTGTCGATCACTGCTAATTTCTGATCTGAATAGTCTGGTATCCATTATCTTGGAGCAGAACCTGTGGAGCGCAAATCATAAAAGAAGCTGGAATGTGTCTTTGTGGAACGGTTTTAAATTCTGGAAAAGATTGCACAAAGTGTGAAGTACTCTGCCATGAATAATGAAGATCTATTTCCCAAGTAGGCTATGCACAGTTTGTATTTGGCTTTTATTCCTTAGTGTTTATTAAACCACTCGTGGTTTTCCTTGTTTTTCTGTAGAAGATAAAATAGTATTTTGTGTTCTGCTTCAACTGTTTTGTTAAACCTGATCTCTTTCTCTATGACACTTTATTTTAATGTTAAAAATTATCGTGAATGTTCCTTTTTCCAATCTGTTCCCCCAAACAGAAGAACTTTGACTTTTTGTCATTAAGGCTTCTGAGAATAAATTGGAGAAACTGGCTGTAACAGATCTAGATTTATGTTGGCATTCTTGGTATTCTTGCTCCAGTAGTTCCAATTTGATAAAGGAAACAATATATGTAATAGAAATTCCCAGTTTATTCAAATGAGTTTAAGCTTTGGCATTGTTGTATTTGCCTTTCTTTCACCAATATATCAATGTGTGGCAATAGCATTATGCTCAGGAAGCCTCCAGAAGTGACCAGCTCTGTCGATGGGAAATTATTCTCACACTGGGGCTATGGTTGGACACGCAGCCTCTGTGTGTGTGTGTGCATCTGTTTTAAAGGCAGGTGAAAATCAACTTGGGTAGAGCTGAGGAGCGCAGCAAACCCCACTGAATTAGAAAATCATGTTTTGTTGTATGGCAGTGGCCTTAGGTAGACACTAGTTTCTCACTCTACCTTGGTAATTTTGCAGATGATATTTCAAATGAACATACTGAGATGTTTCAAGGAATCGCATCTCGTTTATTTCATTGCTTCCAGGCTGGAATTCACGTTGTGTAAGAGCTGTTTGTCAGTATGGATATTAAAAAGGTGTTGAAATCTGGGCTGTAAAGTCCCTGTTTCGACTTTGCTGAGGTGAACCTCCTTTTCGTGCCAGTGGAAGTTTGCCAGAACAAGGGCAAAGAACTTATAAATATATTTCTAGGATCTGAGCCCTTCTCGTCAAAGGTGGGGTGTATTTGCTGAAAACCTACATTTGAAAGAATTACACGTTTATGGTATTTTCAAACAGGCACTATGATTTTGGGTCTGATCTTGCTGAATGAAAGATTTTTCATCTTTTCTGTGCCTGTTCTAGAAATGGTCATTTGGATTTTCTAAAGTTATGAACAAAATTGTCCAAATCCTTACTTTAAAATACCTAGAAGGTTCCTATCTAATTTCTTTTATAAGTTCTTTATGTGATTGTCAGTGTAATGAAACCCTGTAGGTGTGTGAAAGTGCAGCATTTTAATGATTATTTATGTAAACAATGCTAATAGCAAACCCAAACATAATGAGGATACTTCAGAGTTATTGCTGTCCGTGACATGTTCCTTTGGTGTAAGCTAAGGCAAGATTTTTATATATTACGATTAAACATGCATTACCAAGCACAAGTACATTAGTTAGTAATGATTCTTAGTGATTTAGATTTATCCTGCTTGATATTAGAACTGTCCCTTGGGGCTACATGCTTTTGATCTTTATTCCCTCTTGGTAAAGCATGGTTATCCAAAGTGACTTAGTAATGGGGTTTTCCCTCTCCCCCCGTTCTGTAAGAAACAGCGATACCTATTAACTAATGAACTTTGATACCTGCCCCAGAAGGTTCCAATATCCAAATCCTGTAAAACATACATTTGTTTGCTTTCCTTTCTTTTCAGTAGCACAGCTATGTTGTTTTGTGTGCACGTATAAAGTTTATTGTCACTTGGAAGCATGGGGAGATTAAATTTCCTTGTCGGTACATCTTGACCTGCTAAGCCCAATTTGCTCATTAAAATATTTTGTGCTAGAGCCTTTCTTGACTCAGTTACAAACACCACTTCTCCAAAAAGTAAGAACCAGAACAAATGCATAGTACTTGCTTTATTACTGTACAGTGGCTTAAAGTGTGATGTTTAGCGGTGTGTGTTGTGTATATGTTAAGGTATAAAATGTTGGATTGCAGTTGTGTCTGATCTTATCAAGTTTCTGGAAATTGATATCTGGTAACAGCGTTTAACCTACATCTCGTCTATCTGCTATTTCTGCGATGGGTTAAAAAGAAAAAGTGGTATCGATCTGTCGCTGGATTAAAGTTTGAAATCGGCAACAGCATGAGCACAAAAGGCCTTTTTTATGATTTCTCAGCTTGCCATTGATCTACCAGTTTTATTGCATTCATTATTTATTAAAAGAATTTGCAAGCTAAACATAACGTTAAGCTAGTTTGCACACAGGGACTGCACTTAGGAAATTGAATGGAAATTGCATTAGAGATGAACATCTGTGCTATTTTTCCACTCGTGTGTTTATGGGTTTGTATAAAAGGTGTATTGGATTAACAGTTATAACCATTATAGCTTGCAGCAATATGTTAGAACCCGAAGCATTTAGTAGTTATTTAGGAGGGAGACTCTTTTTACTTACGCTAGAAGTATGGTAATGCTGTCACAAACAGTGCTTTTACTGGATTATTCTTTATTAATGGGCTTTTTACTAGTAATGTGTAAAACTTGGGGTATCTAGCTGGATTATGCATGTGTTCTGTTAGCTATGCTACGTAAGCTCTGTTAATATTGTCATTAATTGAAGGTTTCTAGTATTAGTGACAGTATTAGTTAAGGATTTGGCACGTAGACACCGAAGTATTGAAATGAAATGTATTTTATAATACACAATAGGAATGTAAGTATTGAAAAGATCTTTAATGTATGTTCCTTCAGATTCTTCCCAGAAATTCAGCTAGTTTTCTATCCTTCTTGAGCTGGGTATCGTCTGTAATGTGTCATGTCGGTGAATCAGGTGAAAATCTTAAATATTTTGAAATACTTTTCCACTTCAGTTCACAAGTTCAGTTGCTTTCAGCACTCTCTGTAGTTGTGTGTGACACAGCGTAGGGTAGACCTAGAATTTTGAGGTCATCTCCTGTAATGATTTTGGATTTTTTTTGATTGCACTCCTTCTATAAAATAAATTATTTTACTTGAATACCTGATGGTTAAATAGGAAAAAAACAAAGGAAAAATTACTTTGGGGGCTCTGGGTGAAAGTATATTTTTAGAATCAAGATGTTACCTATTTTATTGGGTCTGAAAGCATATGCAGTCTAGTCTGTTTATGACTAGAGTGTACTGAAATATGTCGTGTTTTGCATCATCGGTGCACTTTCAGTTATTCTATTCAAGACTCAACCTGATACATCTCACCAGCTTGCAAGACTGTTAAGGGTTTCCTGTGCTAAGGAACAGAAACGTTCTTCATGCCGGAAGGTTGTGCTTACTCTTTTGAATGCCACCTTTACTTTTTTTAGTCTCTGGTAGGATGGACCCCTTCAAGTCCTGATAGTACTTTGGACAGAGGTAGCTCTGATTTTTAGTTGAGAGAGTCTCAGTCCTGTTTTTCCACATTGTTTTGCGCTCACTGTTATTAGTCTTCCTCACTGTTGTTCCCAGCCGTAGGCTCCTGTGATCACAGTTTTCATATGATATCAGGTAATGCGTTTCAGCTACCCTGTAAATAAAAGTGGAAGTTAGATTTAATGTGTAAATTATGTAATTAATGTATATACAGACATATTGATTGATACAATATACACACATACATATTGCAGTTTAATCTAAATTCCTGGATCATTCCAAAGCTCTCTCCCAAACCATGGAAGTCAACTTGGATTTTTGGAAGACTTTGCATACATATTTTTAAAGAGAGAGACTTTGGAGTAATCTAGAAATTTAGTTCAAATTGTGTTTTCTATGGACATTAACTGGATTTCCTAAATCAACTTATGTGGCTGTATGACCTATCTTGGTGTCCTTACTAAAAGTCTTTAAATTTTTTTGATACTTCTCATAGCCATGTAAGTGAGTAACTTTCTCAGCATATAATTTTATTTCTGTCCAGTCTGTGGCAAGAGAACTTTTAGCTTGGGATGCTCTCATGGTAGTTTCAGTCAACAGAATATTGAGTTATTTTTCTCTCCTTTTCCAAACCTGCATGAACAGCGGAATTAAACCATAACGCTTTATTTTAAAAGTTAATCAAAATTATTTTACACTGTTTGTGTACGAGGTTCTGAATCTAATGTATTTTGCAGGATCAGAGAATTGTTGAGCCTCATGGCATGGTCCTCTTGAGATCATCTGGTCCCAACTCCTCTGTTGAAGCAAGGTCAGTTGGAGCTGGTTGTCCAGAGCTGTGTCCAGTTGGATTTTGAATATTTCTAAGGATGGAGACCCTCAACCTCCCTGGGCAACCAGTTTACAGCATAGAAATAGCCGTGCTGTGGAAGAAAGATTTTTATTGGTGTTCATTGGGACGACTGGATTGTGTGGAAGTTGTTGAAGCTGTGAGCAGGTGTCATGGCCAGCCTGGCATGGTCGCTGGCGTGGTCACTGCAAGTTGCTCCAGCAGACCCTTGTGGGTCCTCTGCCGTTGTGTTTGTCCTCTCTGGAGCAGAGTGGGAGTTGTAACCCTCTGTGCATCAGCTGTGTCGTACTCAGCCTGTGCTTTCTCTGTCTCACAAACCGTTTCCTGAAATCCCGTGTGTGTGTGCTGATGAGCTGACTCGTCTTATTCCCCACCGCTAGCCAAGAAGGAATGTTTGTATATTTGTAATTAAAAAAAAAAAAAGAAAGCTCATAGCACGGACATTGTGCCAGTAGGGGGATTTAGTTACTCGTATGTTACAGTAATTTAAGAATTGCTAATTAAGAAGGTCAAGCTAGTCTAAAGAAAAAACATTTTGAATTTCATTTACAACTTCTAATCACTATATTTAAAATATATTATGCATTATGCTTTTTCTTACACATGTAACAGTTGGTTTTGCCTGGTACAAGTTTTATGTGATGGCTAACAGGCTGTTTTTGTAACAGTCAGAAAATGTCCAGCGTCTGTGAAACGTTATCCCTGTTGTTTTTTGCGAAGTTGGTGCCGGCGCCGCACTTCGCTGCTGCAGCTCCCTGGAGCTGCCTCTTCTTGTCCTCGTGCTTTTAAACGTTTTTGTGTGCTGAAGGAGGGCAATTTTCTAGAAGGATTCTCAGAAGATACTTAAAAATAGAAGTGGGAAAAAAGTCAAGACTTTCCAATGACACTTAAAATACGTGTGTGTGTTTTTTTTTTTTTTTAAAAAAAAACCTGAACCAAGCAGAGCAAGGTAGTAAAATGCTGGCAGTTCAGAACATGGATACTGAAACAGGACCTGAGGTAATGATCTCAGCCTTGTTTTCTCTTTTGCATGAACTTGTTATTGAAATACATGTCCGTAGGTCTGTGGAGGTGTTTTTGGTTGGTGTTTTTTACGCGGCACTTCATGTATCGATAGGTGACTTCTCAAAATACCTCGAGTGCCTCAGCATTAAATAATCATTTCTACCTGCCACGAGGTGCTTTTGCAGAGAACTAGGATACATCACAAAGTCAGCTGTCAGTGCACTCCGTGCCCTCGCCGTGAGACTTGCCAAATCCGCCGTGCCCCGTGCTCTCACGGCGTCACACGCGTGTGCGGCACGGCGGCGCGCGGGCTCCGGGCTGCAGCGGCACGGCAGGGCTGATGGCTGCTCTCGGCTGTCCCAGCCACCCTGCATCTTTTAGAAGGAGCCCTCAGCAGAGGTTTGGCCGGGATGATCGCTCCGACGTGCTGCAAGCCTTGCTGGCTCTTGTGGTCGTAGGTGCTGAGGAGGGATAATTGATCCTGCTGCCAGGCACTAGAACTAAGATGTCTTGTCTCCGATCAGAACCATGATCGCTGTCGCGTCTTTCTGCTCTGTTTTTACAAATTGCCTTCCTTCTTGCACAGCTGATTTTTTGTTCAAATGCATTTGTCTCTTCCTGCTGGAACTGAAAGTTTCTGCCTTGCAGTTTCACAAAATACTTTTCTCATGTATGTAAAGCTAGAGGGGGTTTTGATCGTGCACTTATCTCGCCTTTTTAAATATGCTTTCTTCAAAATCTTACCGCTCCCCCTAACCAACAGTCCTCTAATAAACTGTTTGTTCCAACTTCTTAGTCATTCATCCTTAAAGATTTACAATTTTAGCTTTTAATCTTACTGACTGAAAAAATTAACCCTTTATTATACTGGGAGAGTCTGTGTTCATGTCGGTATGGAAACAAAACAAAATATTTGTGGTATGTTTATTGTAGGCATCTTTACAGCGTAATGCAGGGACTATTACAGAGTAGTTCAGAGAGGCTGTTAAATACATTTTAAGAACTCATGTTTTCTGCATGAAGATAACCCAAGAGACTCAGTTCTTATGCTGGTATATTCTGATCCAGATGGAAACTCTTTATAAGAATTCTTTTTTTATCCGTACATGCAAAGTTTATGTTAGTATAAGCTCTATATTTTTGTTGTTTTTTTTCAAATGTAGCTATCAACAGAAAATTAAATGCCTAGCAGGGTTGAGCGTCTCTGGCTTACATGTCAGCTAGGTTAGGGACTTCTACTAGCACTGCATTTGATTTAAATAGTGTGTTATATTTGAGTCTGAATGACTTTTGCTTTTATATTGCATCTGTTGGTGTAGTTAGACAGGTCTTGTTGCATCGGCTTCTCCTAACCTACAGTGAGTTTGTTTCTGTCCAAGTGCTTTTCTAATGTTTGTCAGCCAAACCAAAGTAGAAACCTTACCTATACTGGTTGTCCTCTACTTGAGTGTTACGTCCATCCTCCCAGTGCCTCTTGGTTCTCTGAGATGGGTGGATGATTTGAGAAGATGTGGTTATTTTTATTTTTAAGTTATTGTCCTGCTGGTGGTTAGGTACTAATAAATAGGTGCTCCATCCATCTGCTTTCTAGGGGGGGAAAAAACGAAAGAATGTCACATGCCATGTCTTTTGCCCACCTGCTGCTGAAGTTCTCACAGAGTGTAAACTCTTAGTGGGAGTTTGTTATTGATTTACAAGGAGAAGAAAGGAGGAACAGGGAGGCTGAGTTGGTGGGTGCAGTATGTTTGGGATTCTTGGGTGTTCGAAGGTCTGGTCTGCAGAGAGTGTGCTTGAACAGTTCCATCCTTGAGTGCCTGCATAGTCAGGCAAGGGAGTGCAAGAAAGGTTGAAGCTGCTGTGCCTTGTGTGCGGTGGGCATGGAACAGGCTGGTACAGCCAGAGCATGTTAGAGTTGCTGCAAGAGAGCTGATGATCTGCACGCAGAGTACGTTCAATTTGTTGCAGAATTTCTTGCTGTGCCTATTTGGCGATTATTATTTCCCCCCGTTTTCTGCTGCCCTGGGATTTCTCTTTGACACCTTCAGATACTTGTGGCTGTGTGGCTCCACCGCCTCATCTTTCCCCAGTCATCTGGATTGATCTGTCATTGGCAATGATAACACAATAACTAAATACACAAATAGCATTCCATTGTGGAAAACAATTGCAGATTTCATTTGTTGTGTTGAATGGTTATTGAGTTATCTTTCAAGTTTTAAAAAAGTCTTTCAAGTTTAAAAAGTTCCTAAAGATATTCTTGACCTGTTTTGATACAGAGGTTTAGTAGATCTTCTGGCCTTGTAAACTTTTTTTTTTTTAAAAAAAGCCAAACACCTGTAAGCACCTGTTTTGGGGGAAGTTTTGTGTTTGTTTGGAGGGTTTTTTGATGCTGCTGTTCATTTTTCTGCTTTCTGATTAGAAGCTCTCTTTTAGCATCTTATGCACACAAAGTGGTTTATCTGATGATGTCACATGGCTTCTGAAATAATCCGCTTTGATGCCTAGTGTTATGAGAATTTGAGTAATGGTAAACAAATCTACTGACAATAAATAGGCAAAGAACATTTTTATTCAAGTGCTTAGGGTGATTGCTTAGTTCTGTTGTATGACTGTGGGCAAAATTGGAAACTTCCTTTTTCTGCCATTGATTTTTCATCGTGTCCCATTCTGAAACAGTGGTTTCAACTGCCCTTTTTTCAGAGCAGGTAAGAGTCTTTCTATTCAATTCATTCTTTATCTTGAGTGATGCTACTAAGGGTCTGTAAAACACGGATAGTCAGTGGTGTCCAGGAACTGACCCAACTGAGTCATGGGATAGAAAGAAAAAAGTAGAGGAGCTTTAACACTGAAGGTATTTGAAGTGTTAATAACTCAGTTAAAGAATGTGTTAATATTTGGCTATAAGCTTTCTATGCAACACTGTAGAGGAAGCTGAATGAAGATGAAGGCTTTGGATCTCATGTGAAGGAGGAGATTGCTTTGTCCTTTTGACCTCCTTGCAGATGAAATTCTGCAATGGAACTGTTGCAGAACCAGAGTCTTTCAATTGATTTCAGTGGTTTTGGATCAGGAGCGCAGAAAGCAATCAAAACTAAATGCATGTCCATGGACTAATCTGTAAGTCACTTTGGACCACACCAGGAAATGTTTTGATGAAATTGGGAAGTGAAATAATGAAAGCATCCTTTGGAAATCAGTTGTATCCCCTAAATATTTAGCTAATATTATATTTGGGTAGATTTTTATTACTCTTTTAAGTCCGTATACTCATACAAAAAATAAACATAGAGAAGGTACATACGAGAACCCCAAAACGTTCAGGTAAAGAGTCTCTGAATTCGAATTCTTCTGATAAAAGGCACTACACGAGCCAGAAGTAGTAGGAGTCAATAAATGCATGCTTGCATTGCCTGGTGAACTCCTGTCAAGAGCAGGGGATTACAGGGTGTTCGTGCAGACTTGCATGGGAATTTTCATTTTTCCCATTGTGGAAAGTGTTTATCAATGGCGATACACAGAAAATATTTTTTGTAGAGTGAATGCTATAAACTTTTTACTGTGGATATGTCGTACATTGCTGATATTCAGAAATCCTTACTGAGTCTCAAATATATGACATATGTTTATGTGCAATCTTGATTATTTTTACTCAAGGGAGGGGGATTTTATATTCTAAGGGGAGGTGGCTGCATGTAAAGAGTAGTGGAAAAAATATGCAACTTAATTATCAGTTTCCTACTTTTTAAACTGTTATTATATACTCAAGTGTGTGCATTTCATAAAGCTTACAGTATCACAGGTAGCATCCTAGCTATTTAGTCAAGTCTTGATTTTTTTTTTTTTATTTTTTTTTTTTCCTTGCAGGTAGAATCTGGAAAAGTCTTAATTTTTTTTTTTTATTTTTTTTTTTCCTTGCAGGTAGAATCTGGAAAAGTCTTGATTTTTTTTTTTTTTTGTAGCTATTGATTCAAGTTCTTGGACATCTTAAAATCGTTTTGTTCTTTTATGACTGTTCAACTGAAAATGATTTAGTAGAGTATTGGGAAAACTAGTATCTAAGAAACTTTAGTTTTGTTCTAGGCCTATTGATTCTGCGTTTCAAAGTAGTAGCAGTCTCACAAAATACAAGGGGTTGTTCAATGCTGGTATTCCCTAGTACAGGTGGAAAAACTTCTCAAGCTGGGACTGAAAACGTGATGAAGGGTAAACCACCAAGTACCTGATTTCTGAGTACTGTACAAGCTTAAATTGTGGTCAGTGATCAGTACGTTACACATGCACCTTATTTTTTTTGGAAATCCTGTGCACTTTCTGAATGGGAATGGCAGTTGGTAGACTATTTATTACTCATTCTGGTTTTGGTGGAAAATTCGGCCTTGTGTGTCATTTAGACTTTGTGACACATGCAGCCTCCCAGGGCCTAATGACTTGTCTGCAGATGGGCTGTTATTTATTACAGTCATGTAGAATAAAATTGATTGTCTTCTAAAATTAATTTTTCATTTGCCTCCAGCTCTGCTTTAATAGAGGACACACAGTTGCCTGTTTGCAGAAATACTGTTTAATCACATTAATATCTCAGCCCCCCAGGCCGGTGAAGATAATTGTACAAACGAACAGCAAAATCTGTATCTTTAACTTCTTTTTATGATTAAATTATGCAAATGACTTATCTCCTGCCCTTCCAAGCACTAATCATCTAATTAGGAATGATGTGTTAAAGGGATGGGTTTGAATCAGGAGAAGGGGAGAATGGAGGAAGCAGAAAATGGGACCTGACAATGAAACTGCTGAAGGTACTATAGTGGTACAAGATAAATCTGTGTATTTGTTGAAAAAGCGATAACAAAGGCTTGTTGTGCTATTTCTAGCCTTTCTTTAGTGATCTTTTTCATGAGAGGATAATTATTCTGTCCAATCTTTTCCCGTAATTTTCCATATTAACTTCAAATTCAATTATTAAGGTTCAAGAATTGAGTCACTTAGTACTTTCTCTTCCAGTTCTCATAAACAAGATGGTGCAAGTGTCTCAATTTGGCTTCACTAGCAGTATGGTCTGAAAGACAGAACACGTGCATCTGCAGATTGTTTTTTATAAAAGTGCTTGCCATTGTACTGCTACGTGTCCTGAGCCTGTCAGATACTTCTGTTCAGTCTTTCAGTTTCTCTTTTTTGAATACTTAAACTGCTGGTTAAAAAAAAAAAAACAAAACAAAACCTTTGCTTTTTAGTGTGAAAATGCAAGTGCCCAACTAAAGCGAACGGCCATCTCTCTGGTCATGTCCTGTGCCTAGTTTGGGGAGTTTCTCTTTGAGTTCTAAGTGAAGCTCTGCTTAAATTTAGGTGCTTAGATGATCATAAATTTGTATGTTAAGCATATGTATACAAAAGAATCATGCCTTGACCTTTCCAAAAGCTTATAGCCCTATTTCCTGTGTTTTCTGTTTCGTGAGCAGGTTCTGTTTTTGTTTTTGTTTTTTTTTTTTTTTGTAAGTCATGCCTTTATAAGCAGATCCTCCTGCTTAAGGCACTTTCCTGCAGTGGGTTCAAACTATCAATGTGTCATTACTATTGCTGAAGGTACAACAAACCAACTCTTGTATTGGGTGAAAATACTGAGAGTTTGGTAACATATTACTTTCGTTTTCCATTCACTCAGTTAGTGATACACTTACTGTACATGATTAAGCGACAGTGTACCAATAAATAAGAATATTCTAGAGACTAACTGAAACATGACATATTCCCACATGAGAATGTATTAATTTCTTTATAAACATACGAGAAAGTATGTGTGCATGAGAGTACATGAATTCATAGGGTAGTACACAGATAACCAGTAGGTCCACATTCCCTCAAGGCAGGGTACAGACCAATCTTTTAGACAAGATAAATCCCTCCGTTTTCTATCTGGTGAATGATACTCAGTCAGCTCTTGCCCTTTAGAAGTAAATATATGAAATAGTGGGAAAGGGTTTATTATTTATGACATGGTCAGTTTTGAAAGTTCGAGGGACAAGTTGCTTGCGACATCTGCCTGTGTTCATTAAGGAACCTCAGCTTCCCTGCCTGGATTATGGCTTGTGCTTATGTGCATGTATGCATATACATGTGTAAACACATAGGGCTTTGATGGTGTAATCTGAGAAAAGCTGAATAACTTCCCCAGGAAGGTGAGAAACACTGTGTTTTGTAGAGGTAGGTATCCCGCATAAACACTGAGAAGCTGAAAGCAATGGTGTCAAAATAGTCTTTTTGTTAGCGATTAGATGTATGTCATAGGGATTTAAAAAGGAAAAACCTCAGAGAAATTAAATTTGAAAGCAATTAAAATGCTGACTATGGTAGATAATCTGACTTTTCTGTGTTGTTTTTGGATGCTTCAACATAAAGAATGCAAGTTCTGACACTGCTTTCGTTTGTCTGACACAGTGAGCTGCTGGTGGAATGTTTTCCTAAACGCTTTATGGATGGGGAGGCTGCATTTCTTTCTGTACCTTTCAGTGATACGATTGAATTAAATCAGTTCACATCTATCTTTACATATATTTTCATCATCACCTTAAAATTCTTCACAAAAGGAAAGATGAGATGACCTTGTTGAAGAACCCTTACACGAAATATTTGTACTAAGAACGTTTGTATAAGTAATTTCAGTACACAAGGCCTAAGTATATTGTCAGAATTGTAGGAGGCTCAAAAAGAAGAAAGGATTTCTCATTGGATTAAAATGTTGTGGGATTCATTGGGGGTTTAAATCATAATGAGGGATGTGAGCAGAATGGTTTTCCTCTTAAGAGTAGGAGATTCTATGATGCTCAAGGAGCAAATAATCCTAGATGACTTTTTTTTTCTTCTAGATTTGCTGGATCCAGCTATTCACCACAATAGAGATAAAAATAGAGACCTTGTACTTATGCTGATGCTGTGGGAGAAGTCAATGGAGAGAGCAGTGGACACCATCCAGCTCTCGTTGTTTATGTGGTTGAATTTCCTAACCCTGATGGCTTTTTGCTGAGGTATTTCAGTCTGGTAGGACTGTAGTACTGAGGTCAGGACATCTGGGATGGCTATCTGCTGAGATACCACATTGCATCTGCTAAAGTGCTATTTGTAGATGCTAACCTTTAAAGCTTTAGCATCATCGAGGAATCTGAAAACTTCTGTAATCTGTGGTCTGTGTTTACTGACTATTACTTACAGGCAAATTGGAAGCAGGTGGTCTGCAGTTAAGGATGCAGATCTCTTTTCTGTGTCTGAACATGCTTGGGTCTTTATTTTATCCAGTTGCTCATTCAGATGTTTTTCCTCTCTCTGTACCGGGCAGTTTTCATTGAGTAGTGATACGTGACAACAGATGGTAGATCTCAAGTACTTTTATGAATTAAGTTGTTGATCTTGCAAGAATTTGAACTAGAAGGAATTCTTGTAAGTCTTCACAATTGATAAATACCGTAGTGGAGCCGTCTTGTGATTTTTTTTCTTTGTGTGTTTGCATTCAGAAAGTAGTAAATCATTTAAGTACTTTCTCTCGAGTTCCTTCTATTGGTGGGTTTAGTGTTGGGCCTACTTAGAATGACTAATTCTCTATGCTGAGATAGACAATAGTTGCTAAGAAATTGAGCAGCCTTTCTTAACACAAAGCCCCGCAGTAACACGTAATCAAATTGTGAAGTCTTTTAAATATGAAAGGTTTTTAGCCCATCTTGACTTCTCTGCATGCTCCTGAAACTGCTTACTGCCCATGCATGACGTATTTAGAAAAGTTGAGATAAATGTGTTTCAATTAGAATTACTAATTAGTCTTGTACTTTACAAGCAAAAGGATTATACCCAAGTGACAGAGAGAGGAAAGCTAATACCTACTACTTTCTTTTTTCTATTTTTTGTTTTTGATTTTTCTTTGATTTATAATAATCTGATACATGGAATAACCTGCCCTAAACTATATTGCTGCTGAAAAATGGGACACCTGAACTGGGTGTTCAGTTTGTGTGAGTGGTGAATATTTTGAAGACAGTCCATTGTATGACTGATTTTCTGTGTTCTCATCTTGCACTATTTTATTTGTTTTCATTCTGTGCCAGTGGTTCTGCATGTTGATGGGATGATGGGAGGTCTTACTGCAGGCAGTAGTTTTCAGGTGACTGCTCAGGAGAAAAGGGAAGTTGCTACATAAATTCACGATCCTGCAAAAGGGATTTGCTTCATATACTCTTCGTACCTCCTGGAATGCTTACTGCTTTTGAGGGGGGATGTTCTTAACCTGTGTGGGATGTACTGCCTTTACCTTTATGAGCATATGTTCCTCCAAAGGAATGTTGTAATAGAACCACCAATTAAAAGATCTTTCAATTGTCCTTGGGATTTATGCGCTTAAACCACTATTCAATAGCTGCTGATATCTCTCATGCTAATGGCGCCACTATTTGTAACAGTTAGGTAGATATAATAATCTTTACAGCAGTTAAGGTAAAGGCTATTTTAATATTAATCAAGTTTGAGTTATATATTAAATTAAAATAAATGATTACGCAAAACACTAAGCCAGTATGCAGCTTCATTAGTATGTTCTTAAAGCAAGATCCCGTAACAGTGGAGGGGTCTAAGCCAATTGTGACACGTAGGAGCAATGAGAACTCTTACAGGGAGATGGGATTGAGTAAGTTGTTAACTTGTCTGCTAATTTCAAACTGGTTTAGTCTAGAAATCCAAATGTATTCTCTTCTCTGGTCTGATTGTGGATTAGGATAATTGAATGTTTTTGAAGAAACATATAATTCTGTCATTGAAAAGAGGTTTTGGCAAATGTTGGGAAATAGTAAGAACACTTAAATATTCTTGGCTCCAGGCTGTCAGTCTACACTAAGTATGTGGTGCATAGTTTCTGGAGTCACAGATAATATGGTACAAAACTGTGTTTGTCAGATTTCCTTTTGACTTCACAAGAATACTGTGACCAATCTATCTTCACCCATATGGATGAAACTCCGATTTGATATACTAAAAGCAATACTCATGCTTTCCACAGCAGTAGGGTGCACACTTAATGTCTTTCTCAGAACATAATAATGGATGATTATGTAAACTAAGTATGTTTGTGTGATCATATTAATATATTTCTACTGTTTCTTAAAAGTTACAATCTTTGATCTTGTTTTTTTTTCCAGAAATTGCTGAACTTATACTTCTAATGACTCACAAGTGTTAAAGGGGTCTACTTTATTTAATGTGCCGTATTTCTAAGCTGGCATGCTCTAATGGTTCTCTGTATGCGCAGAAATACTTAGTATTGTTATTAATAACACAGGAAATTAATGTCTAATTTTGACAGTGGGCAGAGTGATTGTTTTAGAGGTAGTGAGAGTGCTTAAGTTGTATTCACCTTTATGAAGCATGCTGGTATATGTGTCTTATATTTAATTGTTTGCTAGAGCTCCAACCCTCTGCCAGTGAAGAGGATGAAGTAGTAATGAGACACATCAATTTTGGATCCATGTAAATATAAACAGATTGCCTGATGGCTCTTTATGTACTTAGTTTTATTAAGAAAATACTGGTATTAGATGTATCACAACAGGATGGTGTCTTTTAAATATGTTTGAGATCAGACTTGTGTCCCCATGTCTCTAAACCTGCACGGGCAGCCTGCCTGTAAAATTATGTATCGGAATAATTACCTGGTTAGCAAGGATATACATTATGTGTTTCAGCATTTAACATGGAGCCGTCAAAACCAAGTGATTGTTGGGAATTATTTGGAAAAGTGTGTAGAACAACCAGAAAACAGTGGTATGTGACTGTGTAGATTCAACGTGCTCTTTCACCTTGAATATAGTGCAGTTCTGATCACCTTCCAGCTGTCTACCAAAGGACAGGGGAAAAAATAGACGAAGGAAAACTAGAAAAATGCTGAGGATGACGGGTCAAGAGCAGCCCCTTATGTTGCATGACGAAGGGTGGTGTGAAGCTGTGTGAAATCACAAATGGTATGGAGAAAGTGAACAAGGAGCCACTGTTCATCGTTAATGCTAATGTAAGAATTAGGAGAGGTGAAATTAACAGATGTTAAAACTGAAAAAAGCAGATAGTTTTTCAAATCCAGTAAACTCAAAACTCTTCACTACAGGATGCTGTGAATGCTCAAGTGTACATGGGTTTGCCAGGCTAAATGACTTACTGCAAGTTCTGTAGAGGCTGTTGTACAGCAATACAGCTTCTGATCCAAAATTTCCAGTTACTCAGTGCAGGGATGTGTTAACGAAAGCTTATCAAGTTCTCGTTCTTCTCTGTACATCTGCTGTCAGCTGCCTGTGGCCGAAAGAGAAAGGAAGAGAGATGCATTTTTGCTTTTTTTGAGGAACCACATCTTCTGGATTGCTTGTAGTTATTAATTGTGAGGTACTTGTGAAAATTTTTGAGGGTCATGAAGAGGATTTGAAGTTGCAAAGTAAGGTAATTGTGTTGAAATGTAGCAAATTAGAACGAAAACCATGGAAACATAGGAAACTTGTTAAATGGGAAATTCAACTCAACCCCCAAGGCCCCCAGAGAGAAGGGCATGGGGAGTTTCTTGGTGCACATATGTGGTAAGTTGCTCTGGATGCTACCAACCTAGCAATCCACTGACTATACTTTTAAAGTATGTGTATAGTATTGCTTACTTCCAGAAGACTGATTTCTGTGTTAGTGTTTTGCTGGTTGGAGGCCCTAATTCATCTGGAAGTCTTTGCAAAACCACCTTGGCTTCCAAGCTGAGACACCGTCTATTTGAGAACATTGTAGATACTCAGCAGGTCATCCTCAAAAATGAGTCTGTCCCATTTATCATTTAATAGGTGGCAGAATTAAAATTGTCACAGAAGAAAATAAGCTAAACTAGTCATGTGCACCTACCTGATGTGTTGGATGGTGAGCATTGTGCTTAATGACATACGTAATCCTTTTTGTTCAAGCTTTTAGTTCCTAAATAAGTTGCAAGACTTGGCTAATTAGATGTAGTTATTAGCTCAGTAACTGCCAAATATCTCTTCTGTAGTGAAATACGTGATGTCAGCTCTCGTGAGTTCCTTTCACTAGGCTAGCCTGTAGGAGAAAGCATTTGACCTGTGGTCTCAAAAGTTGAGGATCCAATTTTGTTTATTTTTTTTTCTTAGCATAAAGTTAGCTATCTGTTTGCTTTCTAAATGAACTTGAATTAGAATAGTCAGAAATACCTTCTCTGTAAATACTCCATTGAGACTATTATGCATGTTCAAGAAACAATTCTTTAGCTTCTTGAACTTTAATAAATAGTTTAACTCTTAATCCTGCTGTCCTTAATCACGTAAGTGATAATGAGCTACTGGAAATAATGAGACTGTGCCAAGTCCATTGTTCTACATGACTACAATATTTTTTCTTCATGTAGAAAGCTGTTTCAGGTCTCTCCATAGGCAGTATTTACTTTCACAGTTTATGGTAGGGAGAACCTAAACACTCTCTTTTAAGGCCCTAATGTGAGAAGCTGTACTTATTCCAGGTCAGACTGTTGGAATGATTGGAACACTGGTCCCAAGATCCTTTTTAATTAGAAAAACGTTTCTGGTCTGCTTCACAATCTGGAAATCAAAATGAAACCAGCAATCTGATTAGTAATAAAAGACTGAAAGTGATAAATTAAATCCCTTCATAAATGGAGAGTGTAGCAAAAGGAAGTAAAGAATTGAACTGCAGACAGGCATAACTGCATGACTGGCGATTTAACATTTTAAACTGGTTTTATAAATACATCAAACTTGTCAGTATATACAACCATGGGGAAAAAAAAAACCTCTGTATTGTGGAAGTATTCTAGAGCTGATAAATACAGCAGCACAAGAGGATAGTAGCAAAAAGGAGGAGGAGGAGAGTGAGGAAGGGCGAAACCAGTTCACGTTTATTCCAGCAAATGCATCTGGCATAATAGCAATTCCCTGGTGCTCTAGTGTATGGTATTTTCTCCTTGTTTCTGGTGAAGTCGGATGGAATAGAACGACTCATAAGAAGCATTAAGGGAAAAGGAGGCAATGACTAGAACAAAAAACTTTTAACTCAAGGTTCTTGATATCGTCTCCTGATTTCTGGAGACTCAGAAGCACCTGCTGGGTAGTAAAGGAGAACTGGAATGCTGGGTGTCCCAGGCTATGAAAACATAGGGCTTTTGCAGTTCTGAAGGCTGGCAAGGAAGAGGGTGGTGGTTAGGGATTGTGGTTTCTTCCTCTGGACTTGTTTGGTGTTTCACATCCTATATGAGGAGAGAGTATTACGGCTGTAATATGGGCCAGAGTGGTACAGAGAGCTTGGTAAATGGATTTTGGTAGCCGTTCAGGAAATGGCTCAGTAAATCTTGGCAAATACTGGTTTTCACTTGTAAGATGTTATTTAGAAATAGAAGTAGGCATTAGTGATAATTCAGTGAATTTTCCATTTTATCTGGACAAATATGGCTACAGTTTTAGCAATGGCAAGCTGAATCTGTTTTTGCATTATTTAAAAAAAATTGTAGGCAGATAATACATGCTATAAAGTGGGAATGAAGTGGAAAAAGTGAATGCCTTGGGTATTGCTGTAGGAAAAAGTAAAAGAATGGGAGCAAAGCTATCTGAGAGCATTGACAATGTGATTTTTTTTTTTGTTGTTGTTGCCTGCTAACACTAAAAAATTCTCCTTTAACAGTATAATATATAAACCTTGAGTAAATGACTAATGTAAAAGGAAAAAAACAACCCACCACCACGAAACTACTCTGTGGGTGTGTGTGTCTATATAATAGATAATACATGTGTAATAATTTAGAAAAGTAAAGTGTGTCTTCCATAATGCAGTCTTTTGGAGCTGGAGAATTATTCGGAATTCAGTTTAGACTTTAAAAAAATCAATTTTTAGGAATGAACTATTTGTTTTAAAATTGCAATTTATAAACTTTATTTATAAACAGTATTTCTCCAAAACTTTCTTTGAAACCAATTACAGAGAATTTGTTTTACTGAAGACAGTTGAAGAGTAAGTAATATTTTTTTTCTTTAGCTCCTTGGTAGATTTCCTTACGTATTCCTTACAAATTTTGTCAGTGAGTGTTTGGGTTTTTTTTGGTGTAAAATATATATGGAATATATGCAAGGAATACATTCCAAAATGACGTTCTGAGTAGAGCAACTGTCTTGTGCAGTGCGGCTACTGGAAATATCTTCTTCAAGATTTGCAAAACTGTGTTTGCATTTGATTCTGGTAATCAAAGAATTTTTTATCTGTAAAAATTCCCAAAAACGTAATATGCCTAGACAAAATGGTGTGACATGGGTTGTTGCATGATAAATGATTTTTTATTATTTTCTTTTATGAAATATTTTATATATATGCACTATATTTATGCTATATATGTATAATTCATAGTATGAATTAAACAGTTTTTAAAAAGCATGTTCATTAAGTGTACCAAAGTTTTATTTGCATTTCTGTGGCACTTACTGTTGCGGTAATCTCAGGGTTTCCCCAAGGTGTTAATTCTCATGGAATACCGTATGTTAGTTGAACTGCTGAAGTAGTTTATGAATCTCAGATGTTAATTTTCAGGTGCTTGACGAAAAGCTTGAAGATGGAGTATCTCCAGGTTCATCTGAAATGGGATATTGGGGCAAGATGTGTATTTGAGTGGTTTGTTCTGAAAACTGAAGCCAGAGTCACTCGAGGTCGAAGGAACATTGAACACGTCCAAGAAACAGAATCTGGAGAGGCAGCTCTTCCTGGTACACTGAAAATACAGCCGTGTAGGTGTGACCTCACAGAAAGCTACATGATGGGAACTCAGTATTATGGGATGAAGGGGAATAATACTTTCAGATTTTTCCACTTCATGCTTTCATAATAACAGCAGTCCTAAATTTTACTATAAATACAAAAAAAAAAAGTTTTTAGTCTCTTTAGTCGGTTAGTACTAATAGACTATAGCTGGGGATTTCTTCTTTTTCAACCTCTGCTATACCTAAGAATCTAAGTGTGAACTGTAACAGATCAGTAAATCCAGTCCCTGAATCTTCATCCTGAATTAGTGTTTTCGAATAATTTCTTTATTATATGCGAACTCAATTGGAATTATGATAAAAAGCCAAATAAATTGAGCTTGCCTCATCTATGGTTAGGTAAAAATAGGATTTTACTTTATGATACTAAAGCAACAAATTATTGGTTTATTTACAGAGCAAGCAGATCATCTTTCTCGGTATATTCTGATTTTATTGTTTATAGTGCTGTGAATATCCCTACCAAATTTGCACTCTACAGATAATGTAGACTTCTGAAGATTTTTCAGCCTGGAATTTGTATTTTCTCTTTGCGGTGAGAAGCAGAGAAATAGGGAACAACCCTCTCATCATTTATGTATCATGACCCAGCATCTCGGAGCCTTGGGCTATTATTTCAAAATCCAATATATTCAAACTTTGGCCTCAGAGAGCAGTAGGATCAGTACACAAGAACAATAGAGTGATAAATATAGATTTTTCATTAAGGAAAAGACTATATCCTGTCATTTTTGAATCAGTGTTCAAAAGAGGATCTGAGAATTCATAGCCTCCTGTAGGCTTTAACTTTATTTTTGTTGCGAAAAAGGACTTAACAGCCTTTTCATGTTACCGTGAGTGAGGCATCGTTGGCATACAGAAATAAAATTTTAATATATGCCAAAGGAGAGATCCACTAACACTGTGACAGTAATTTAATGCAAGTCAATTTTGAGCCATGCATAATTACAGGAGTGATGTAGGGCACTGCTCGTTCTTAAGGGCGGTTTGTGTAGAGCGACGCAGATCCAGCTGCGGTACAGTTGGCTCACTGGGGTAAGCTGGGTTGCCTTTCTTCACTGACTTCTCTCCTACACTAGGAATTTGTTTTGGTAGTCAAATTATATGTAGTATGATTCTCTTTGTAGCACAGAAACTATGAATTTCTAGAACAAAAGTTAAGTTACTGGATGGATAGCATATGCTTGTAGGTGTATGCTGTGTACATGTACGTGAGTACATGTGAGCATGTCACCTTCGCGTAACAAGGGGTGTATTTGCTTACGTTCAAGAAATTGATGAAATTCTCAGATCTGTGAACACATGTTATGTCCTGAGAGACTCCTTCAGACTTTAGAAACTGTTTTTCTTTTATTTAAACAGATTTTCACTCAATTTCCTTTAATAGAGCAGCTGTGATAGTGTACAAACAATCAAAATTTATGCTGAAAAGTAATTTTTGTGCTGTTTCTTTCACTCTCAAGGAAACAATTTATGTTCTTATTTTGATGCCAAGAGCTTAACACTTGTTATCAGAGAATGCACCAAACAGTGAGAAGTTTTGATTTCTGCAGTAAATTTAAGAGACTTGTGATTTCCACTGGGCTCAGATACCACAAAAAGACGATTAACCACATCTGTTAAGATATAAGTATCTCCTTAAACGCACATACTTCAAATTGGAATGTAAACACCAATACTGGGAAGGGTTTGATATGGACTTTGTACGTTTGTGGTCATTATATATTGCTGTTGTACCTTTTTTGAAGCTTACCAGGGGAGACCTGTGTTTGATTTGGTGGGAGGAAGGGTGGAGGTGGAATGATAAACTACGGGCTTGCTTTCCAAGTCCTGATGGGGAGATGCTTTATTCTGCATTGTTATCAATGCGAAAATAAAATTACAAAAATAATATTATTTTGAAAGTTTTCTGCTTGCTTTTAGCTGACACGTCTCTAAGTGGATATAGCTTTTTCCACCTGCGATCAAATGTAATAAACCTTCTTCACTGCCGAAGTCAAATTCTTGGAAAAAAAAAAGGAGTTGGAAGCTCACACTTACACCATAAAACCTTGTTTATTGCGACCATCAGTCTTCGAAGATATGCCCCACAATGGGGTTTGGTAAAGCCATTACAAGGTGCCGTATGAGTTCCATTTGCCTACAGTAAATAGAATGTCAGAAGTGTCAGGGGGAAATAAATATCGGGCTGGTTAAAAGGGAGCAGAGATGGCTCAAAGCATCATTGAGAGGATTGATTTATCTGGCATGCTGTAATGACTGCAGATGTGGATCTGTTATTCTAGATGAGCAATGAATTTGATGAGCTGATAACACAGGGCCAGAGAGGCCTGGTTTTAATTACTGATGAGGAATTTATTTGTGAAGCACTGTGATTTACTGAGGGTTTGTTCTGTTATTGACAGGTGACCTTGGGGCTTTTCTCTTTTGATGAATAAAAAAAGCGGCATTTTTTAAAGGAAAACTGTTTTATCAGTGCTATGAATACAGCGAGGTCATTTTAGATAGAGTATTGTCTTTCAAACCATCTTTATACGTAATTATTTTTCGTAGCAGTTGTTAATTGCCTCTTTCATCGAGATTGCCGTGTATGCCACACTTGCTACTTGAGAGGGACTAATTTCGGTGCAGATCATTGCTAGCAAGAAGGTACTGGGTAGAACTTTTCTGGTAGAGATCTTAAGGCAAATAACAAAGTCATGTTATCCAAGTATTTATTACTTGTTCAGCTTTTCAACTACGTATCTCCTCCAGCATGTTACTTACACTGCTCTGATTTTCCTTACAGGCCACCAAAGGAAAAAAAAAATCTAAAAATTATAAGGAGCCAAAGGTTTTTTGTGTTTTTATTTTTCTTCTTTTTTGGTTGGTTTTATTTTGTTTTGGTGAACATATTGTCTTAACTATTTTAAACAACATTTTGTCTGAAGTTAATTTTTTTATCAGGACACTTTTGTTGGGCAGAATGTTATTGACATACCTAGTAATTTTATAAGCTTATTTTACTTTTTCTCCCATAGAATATATTTTTCTTTTTGATCTGTACACACAAAAGAATTTTAGTGTTGACTTAATGTTTATGCTCTTAATTCTGTACTGCGCTTGCAAATTACAGCATATTAACATCAGGCTAAATCAAAGTAGTTTCGATCTGAACTGGGTGCAGGTACTGTAGATCTTTTCTAGTTTGTATATACTGTTTGCTCTTAAATATTTTTTTTTAAAAAGTTAAATAGGAAACCAGTGGAACTCAGCAATTTGTAACTGATGTTTCAAAGAGTATATACGATAAGCTATATTGTATATATACAATAAGCTATATCTGGTATGCCAGAGAGAGGAAGGTACTCAATCAGGGAGGAAGAATACCTTTTTTTGTTTTCCTTTTGTGAGCTTCACAACAAAAGTGATATTATCTAGAAACTTCCTTTTTACTGCTTTCATGTCAACAATTTTTTAGTACGGAGAAAGCTGTTAATTTGGTATTTGCGTTCAATGTGGTTTCTGGAAATGGAGAGGCTTTTCTGTCTTACCTACCCGAACACCATTCTTCATCTGGCCCATTTGCACTAAAGTCTATTCAAACTACTTAGATGTTATTTTCATTTATTGAAGCAGGGAATCACCAGTTAACGGAATAGGTGATGGCAGGTAGATGTAACGTCTGTTTTGATCCAAGGGAAAGGAAACCCTTTAGCAACTTAATACCAATTAATCAGAATTTTCTGAGGTGGAAGGAGGAAATGAGGAAATAGCTGAAGTCTATACTGTGTACTAACGGACCACCAATACTGGCTGAAGTTCCAGAACTTCTCCCCATCAAATCTCAGTGAGCCATGTAGTGTGAACCAAAGGAAGACTGGTGGGCAAAAAAGTTGGCTGGAATGAAGCATTAGCAACCCTGTAAATAATGAAATTGTATCTATTATTGAAAATACGTGTTTTCAAAAAGTGATTTTGTTTGGTTTTTAGTCTTTCTTAGACTTACTTGAATTTTGTTTGAACTTTCCATGTTAATCAAAACCATATTAGAGATAGAGGAAAGGTGAGGAGAATTAGGAAGAAAGAAGAGAGGAAAAATATTCCTTCCTTTTCATGTGTAGACTTTCTTCTTGAGATACTAGAAAAAAACCCCAAAGAAACAAAGATCATTTGACTAAATGCAGAACAAAAAAACCCAAACCAAACCCACCGAAACCCTCAAACCCTTAAAGCAAATGCTTCCCCTTCTCCCCTCCACTGCGCTGTGATTTTGCTCCCTTACCCTCCCCTTGCCCTCTTGCATTTTCTGTGGGTTTTTCCATGGAAAAGGAACAGTTAGCTATTCATGAAAAACATGTATCTTATCAAAACACACCGTGTTTAGCTCTAGGGATAGTATTTCAATTAAATGCATCTGACAATTTTTGATCTACTTGACTTAAGTATTGTGATTAAGTAAACTGCAGTTGATAAGAGTATTAAATCATGTTCTGTTTTACAGATTTACTGCTTTTAGGTCTTTTTATATAACGAATGTGGTTTTTAAACCAATTAAGTATACTTCAGCACCTGTAAAACTGAATATTTGCTGAAGTAACAACAACAAAAGAATCTGTCTCAACTTTTTTGTGGGACTTTGTTTGTTCAGAGACTACTTTGTGCATTAAAATGTGCTGGTGCATTTTGGCAGTGGAAGTGTGAGAGTTTAGGCTTATACCACAGATTAAACAGTAAATTAGAACAGTACAGGGTCATAGGAGAGGTAGTGGTGTGTTTTATTTCATTTGTTTATTCATCAGGCAAGAGGTTCACGTGTGGAATGCTGTTGTTTACGCCATAGTTAGTATCTCAGAGTGTCAGCACTTGTAGGTATCACTAGTACTTTAACAGAGGATTAATACAGCATTAAGCCTGCAGTATTTTGGGTCCCATTTCAGTTTGCTGATGTGTTGTGGGTTTTTTTTGTGTTATTTCCTGTCCCACTCCCCAGCACTTATTTTAATATTATTATAATCTGGCTTATATTTTGTCTGTCCCTATATTGAGTGTTTTCCAGCCTTTATGTATGAAGAACGACTTCAGGCCTTTGGAGAGCATCCTTGAGACAAACAGCAGTGTGCTTACCTTCTTCAGTTAAAAGTACTGATTCATACGAAGGGGCTGCTTTGCCAGGTATAAACCATGGTCACGGACAGGTGCCTTGGAAATAACGAGAGTTGCATCAATTTCTAATCTGTTTTGCAAAGCAATCTTAACGTTAGATAGAGAGCTAGATATGGGAGGTGGAATCGTGTCCCCAGATTCGCTCTACAGTTCCTGTTGAAGTCTGTGTTGTGAACATGTTATCTTTAGGGAGACCATGAGACCACAAGCTTTGTGTGTTCTGGGAGTATCCGTGGTTTGATTCTGTTCAGGGTCCACGCTGCCACCCCGGATGCGAGGATGGACGTGGTGAAGACTGATGATTTGACAGAGAAGCACAGGCCTGTAAAATGTCCCAATTATCTTCTAAGCAAGTCAAATACTACTTCAGAATATTATATGGGACTTCTCCAATACTTATAAAGTTAAGGGCTACCTTTTGTATGGGTTTCCAGCGAGGATTTGGGCATTTACATACAGTGATTGCAAGCCTGGTCTGGTAGGAGACCTGCTACCTGCTGAGGTCAGTTGATTTTTGTCGTTGATTACAACAGGAGCCGACTGCATCCCACAATTTCAAGCAATTGCAATGCTATTTATAAAACTTAATGTTCTTTAAAAGCACTTCTTATGTAGCATCTTAATATGTGAAACAAATACAACAGATTTAACAGACTTGGAAGTTTTTACAGCTTCTGTGGGACTAGGCTGAACTTGGAAACAATGTTCCAGAAGACACATTCCTTATTGCTGCTTTCCCCAAGTGCCAATCTGTGTTCCGTGTCACTGTAAGTAGCAAGGATGGAAGGGACAAATAAGCTGTTGTATAGAAACTCGGCTCATTTAGACCATTTTTTTTAACTTTTTTCCCCCTCATGGATAATTAATGTAATTCTTACTGCAAGGTTGCAGTTTGCTTCTGAGTTTCTTCTTATAGGAAGGTTTTGTGATTAGTCGTGCATGAAAATAATTTCTTTTATAAAGTTGGCATTGTAAATTACCCAAGATTTTTCCTAATTCCACACACTTCTTTAAGAGCTTTTTTACTCTGTGTCAATACCTGCGATCCAAGCTGTTGGTATAAGGGAGCTGGTGCCTTAACTCCCCTTTCATCCCTGTGTGGCCACTTTGTGATTAGCTTTTAATACCTTCAGCTTCATTGTCTGGATTTACTGATGCCGTCAGTAAAGAGAGCTAAACTTGTGAATTCCAGGCGGCTCCGTGGGGTGTGACAAGAAGCTGTCTCTGCAAAAAGGAAGTACAAACTTGGATCTGACTTGGAGTGTGTGTCTGAGTATTCCCTTTTTTTTAAATTTTTTTTGGTGGTGGTGCGGTACACTGAGATGACCACATGTTGCTGCTTGCCACTAAAACGTTCTGCCAGCCCTCTGATGGAGCGTGCTGTTCTGTTGTTCCAGAAGTTGACTTCTGAGGAAATAAAACAATTTTTCTCCCACAAAAAACTGCTATGTGTTAAAATGCTAAATCCTGCTTTTCTTTGTAGACTGACCATCCTAGGTGTAGATGTACACGTGTAGTGAGTGCTCTCTGCTAGGCTGTGCATAGAGGTGTGTAACAAAAGTGTAAACTTACATATTTGAATTGCCCTCTGCTATTACTGCATGACAACATGCGGGGTGTAGCAGACACAGTAGAGGGCCTGTCAGGCAGATCATGAAAATGATTTGGAATATTAATGTCTCAGTAGCAAAATCTGACTTGAAGAGAGTCTAAATGGACCTAAAGATTCTGTTACGAATTACAATGATTATTTTAAAAATATTTGGTTTACTCTTTGATTTGAACATGTGTTACATTGGATTTTAAGATGAGTTTTTCTAATATTCCTATGCAATCATATACGTACATACCCCTAAAGCAACCTAGAGAAGAAAAATTTGCACTTTTTGAATATTTAGCTCACATACTGAGGTCTCACCCAGTGCAAGACAGATTACGAACGTGTCTCTGCCTCAGCCAGTTGCATACAGCTGTTAGTGAGTTACTGCATTTGTCGTAATTAATGTGGAAGCCTCAGAGCAGAAATTAAGACATGTAAAGCGTGTTGAAGCCAGAGATGTTAAAACATATTTAATTGTTAATATCTGGTGAGTTGCACAGTGCTGTTTAAATGCAAACAGCCAGTCTGTTTCAGGGTAGAGTTATTCCTGGTGATCCCTTTATCCTGTGGGATAGAACAGTATTTCAGTT
Source organism: Tauraco erythrolophus (assembly GCF_009769465.1). NCBI lineage: Eukaryota > Metazoa > Chordata > Aves > Musophagiformes > Musophagidae > Tauraco > Tauraco erythrolophus. Next base: position 3,067,566 of record NC_141477.1, read on the forward strand.
TAACAGTTCTCAGTAGTTATATGAAAACCGTGAAGCTGGAAGCAAACAGTATTTTCTCCCATGGAGAGTGGTGAGAGTTTAGCTAGTTGGCACGGAAATCACTGATCCTGCTTAATTGAGATATCTGATGGTGTCGTAGTACGAAGCAGGGTGGCTGAAAGATGTAAAGTGCATAAAGGTGGAAAGTCTATATTAAATAAATGTCAGGTAAAGGACTAAGTATTAATTTGAAAGTGTATATGGCAGTACTTACTTTAAGAAGTCATAATTAATCTTGCAGTGTTAACTTTGTGATCATATGACAGTATAATAAGGCACAAACCTTCTAATTGGGTGGTAATATCTGAAAGGTGCTATGTGCTCTGAATGTGCTCCAAAATGAGGAGCTGAGCTGTCCTTTCAGTCACACCTAAAACCAGTTCTGGTGTGACCCTGGAGTCACTGGTGGCTTATCAAATGCACAGTTCTGTAGAACAGAGCAAATACGACTCATGTTGTGTGTGGCGTTTTATTAATACAATAAAACTTGTCTGTTTTTATCAAAATTGATGTAATAGGAAAAGGATACAGAAGTGCTGCTTGCTTTTTAGCAGTACCCCATGTCCTGTCGTGTTTTATTGCTCTATGGGTAGTAGTTTTGTAGAAATTTCAGAATATTTTTATTTGCACAGTTAATTGAATCAAATCTATTCTGTTAAATTTTGTATTAGAGTCAATGCAATGTTGAATGTGAAATATTTTATTGTAGTTCCTTCATTACAGGATCAGATTTTTTTTTTTACCATCCAAAGGGAAGAGTGACCATGCCAAGTGTAAAGAGAGGAGCTGGGTTGCAGTATTCACAACTTTTTGATCTCAAACTGAGAAGTGGTACATGCATCCATTTGCAGATGCTGACTTCTGTAACACAGCAAGTAATTCTAGTATTACTTGTATTATTCTATTAATTCAGAATAGAGCCAGTTCAATATAAATGAAATCAGTAACCAATACTTGTGGAAATAGAATTTCATCAGATGTGGCTCTGTACAAAAAGACAAAAGCTCTTTGTGGTGTATCTAAACTCAGGTTTGAGCTCCCTTCTTGCTTCTGTTGAAGGTAAATATTTTCTTGACTTTGCAGTCCTATTCGAGTTCTCCTGTTACCTGTATGGGACCTCTATTTTCAAATGTTAATGAGATTGTGTTCGAGTACCCTCCATAGAGGTAGAGACCTGCAGTTGGTGTGTTTTCTTGATGCTGTATTGATTATTGATATTGTTAGATGGTGTGTAAGATCACTGAAACCTTCAAATGTCTCTGCATTTAAAACAAACAAACAAGCCATGCCTTAGTGACGTTAACTGAGCATTGGGGGGACAAAGGAACTAACAGTCTGGAGGATGATGGGTGCCTGTGTGCTTGCCATTACTCTTTGCCATGTGAAGTTTGCATTTATTCACAAGTGCTGGGGATGTAGCTGACTTCATTTAAACTGGCATGGGTTCAGCATGTGTAGTTTCTCGTGAAATAGGTTGTTGCACTGTCAGGCGTCGATAATGCTCCTGTAGGGCACATCCCAGCCCGGTGAGATGTCCTAGAAATTAATATTTAAGAAAATCTAGATTCAAGTTTAGTTTGAAATTAATAATGTTCAGACTCTTGGGGGGGAGCAGGGAACATGGCAAGAAGCACTGTAACTGAACACAAGTGCATGGCATGACTGGGTTAGAGGTTCTTTAATTCTGTTTACAGTATCTGTAAGAGATACGTACCTAAGACCCATAGGGGAATATTTATTTAGTTCTTCTGATAGATTTCTGTAAATTTATGTCTGTTGAAAATGAATTTTAATTGTGTTACAACTTGTTTATCAGTCTATTTTATGAAGCGTACCTCTAAAATTATATAGTTTAATGTGATGTTCGTTTACATAATTTAGATGTGAATAATAAAACATGCAGTTTTGCAGAGACTGTCTTTAAAATACTCTGATTATTGGCATCACCAGTAACAGCTCAGATGGGATAAAGCAGCTCTGTTTATAGACACTCTCACACTCAACATAATCTCATGTTCCAAGTTTTTTGTCACTACATGAAAAGTCATTTTTGGCTTGTATCAGTACTTTGAGTTTCTTTTAAGTAATTTTTCCTTTCCTTGTGGTATGATGAAAGAAATACTGATTGAATAATTAAACTTTGTCTGCTTTTGGAAGAAGGAAAAAATGTCCAAACTTCAGGAACAGTTTTGATATCTTTCTGGAAAAGAAAACACAGAAATCAATTCCTTTGATTTATAAGCTCGTGATGCTAATGTTTGAGCAGATCCTGGATATTTGTGGAAATATCTGTAAGTCTTGAAGGTTTCACAACTTCCATCACAAAACCATGTTACTATGGAAAAGTGGTGTTCACTCTTTTGACAAGTGTGACACTTAACCAAGGAACAAAAATAATACAAACCACATAATACACAAACTGAGGAGGGAGTTGTCTGTGCAGACAGTTTGTTGACACTTTGTTGGAAAAGATTTCTCTGATCTGCTTGTTGGGTAGGATCAGAAATACATCTGAATTGGACAGGGTTGTGAACGTTTTGTTGGGGATGTTGCCACATATATACACTTTCTAAATCGAGGTGGCGTTGGTGCAGGTTCAGCGCCCAAACGTTAAACATAGGCTGTCCGGGCCTGATGCGATGCCACTATCTCGGCTGAAAAAGCAGAATGCACACACACTTAGGCACTTTTTTAGAATGAATGTCTTTCTTCACAGCTTTCCATAAAGATGCTAAAATGTAAGGTGTGCGGTTCTTTTCAAAGTGGAAAAAATAGCATGTCTCTATTTTTTAATTTTTTTTTTCTTTTTAAGATTGTTTTCCAAACACGGATGCAGTGAAGACAAAAACATGCAGTTTTATTCTTGGCGTAGGCTGTCAGAAAAGACACTCATGAAGGTTTATTGCTGTGAAATATGAAAACGTGCTCATAAGATTGATGCTTTTATTTTTTTCACGTTTTGAGTTGGCCGTAGTGCAGTCGAGCGTTTGGTGTTTCCCCACCCTGACCCTTTCCTAAAGATTTGAGGGCAAGGACATCAGTGTTTGCCTATAGGGTGGGCTCTGGTACACCTCCTGTCGAAAATAGCCCGAGAGATTCTTCCTTTGTTGTCCCTTTCCTTCTGCCCGGGTCTAAGTTGAGGGCTCCGAGCCAGACCAGCTCACTGTGGATGTTGCTTTGGAGTCTTTTGAATGTGGATGTGAAGCAGTTTGTCTGTCCTTTGCTTCGCAAGAATTCTCTTTTTAAAAAACAAAGCTGTAGCTATGAAGTAGCCTATTTGTCCTAAAACTTATGAAAAGGAGGGGGAGGGAGTGCTGGGACCCATCTTTATAACAACAATCAGCCTTTGTAAGGTTTCATTCCAGGCTAATGGCTGGTGAAATTGTTCTGGGTAGTTAAAATGAAATGAAATGAATTAAAGAACATGAAGGAGAGCAAGCAGAATGGTTTATTGCTTTTCTTTGAAAGCACAATAGCTATACTCTGTCTCTTTTTGTTACTCATATCTGTGTGGCGGATATTTAAAGTCAGGGTTTTGAATAGCATGATAGCTAAATGAGGGCTATAAATCGAGGGCTATGGTGCAAAATTCTAGTGCTAGCAAGTACTAAAACACAATACCAAAGAGGCTGGGGTCTAAAATTGTTTTAGACTGATGAATATGCAGACATAAAACCAAGAAAATATATACATTCTCTACCAAAAAACTTCCAGAAAACACTAATGAACAGTTTTTTAAGAAGGAAAACAAATATTTTAAACACGTTAATGCTTTCAATTTCTGCTGGAATGTTACTGATGTTTCCTTGAAAGCCTGAAAATCCATACTTAAAAATTTTAATTAGAAGTATGAAAAACATGAAGTAGTCAAATATTTTTATTAGTGGGAAAAATGTGAAAATGTCAAGAAGTTGTTGTATAATATTTCTTTTATAAACCTACAAATCTAGCCAAAACAAAAAAAAATATTTTTTTTTTTAGTGTGTTAGCTTGCTGATAGCAACAGAAGTTTCCTAAAATGGGATAATGCAGCTTAAAGCACCTGGTTTAAGACTGTTGTTACACAGCTGAAAAAATAAAGTGTCATATCAGGTTGGGGTCACGTTTGTCTAAGAAAAACTAACAGGAAGATTTCTATTGTCAACACAGGAGATGAGCAGTATGATAACAGCAAATTATACTCTCTGATCCACTCCTCTGTTATAGAAGTGACTGGAGATTAAAGCCTCAGCCAGGAATTTCATTAGTCTCATACATTTTTCAAAAAGGCAGCATTTGCGAAAATATACTGATAAAGAAGGGTCAGAAATTTTTCATGAAAGCATGAGATCATTTTTGACTGCGTGTGGACGCGCATATATTTGTGCGTGTACTACTCTAAGCATGTTTAGAACCAAAAAAGATGCATAATGCATCTGTTAAAGTTAGTATGTGTGCCTAGGCCTTAGGGTCCATGATGGGAAAGCGGATGTATTTAGTTCATGTTATGTGGAAGGTCTGTTTGGTTTTGTTTGGTTTTGAATTTTTTTGGAGGAGTATAAAACATTAGCATAAGAATATAAATTATCTTCAATTTTAGTTTATAATATCAGGTGTTAATAAAAAGTGAAAAGTTTTTAAGAAGTGAAGAGTACTTGGTTATTTTCCAAACACAAAAAAGTTTATTAACAGTATTGGCTTCGTTGCCACTCAATTAAGCAAAGCCCAGGGTCTGGGAACCTCATTTTTCTGGCTTTTATAAACAGCAGTTCTCAAGCCTTTCCGTAGTTGAGTCTCCATGAGAAGCTGGCCATCTCCCCAGCCTTCCCTGACAAGCTGGGACCTTGGATGCTTCGCAGCTCTCCTGGTTGTCCCAGAACATGCACTGTTGTGTCACTGCTCCCGAGAGGCCTCTTGGCTTCCAGCTGTTGTCCTGGCTGTGCCAGAGGCTGTGGACGTGGCCAGGTCCAGCTCGCCTGTCGCAGAGCTGATGAGGTGCCTTTGTGCTCCGGTTTCTCTCGGTGTCGCTGACTGCGGTGGATCCTGCTGGAGCTGAGCTGCTGTGCTGGAGTGGAAGGGCACCATCCTTTTCTTGGGTGTTGAGATCACTCAACAGAGCGGGTGGGCTTCCATTTTCCTCACCTTTTCCTCGTGTACCTGAAGTGAAGGCACTCTTCCTAAATGTTCTAGCTTCAGTATTTGTGTACTTAATAGTGACCGTGTCTGTCTGGTGAGATGTTGATGGGGCTGATCTACCTTCAAACCAGCTCGATAGGCGTCTTGCAGCAGCCGACCTTCAGCAGGTCACTGCTCGGGGATGCACAACCTGCACAGAACAAGCCATGTTGTGTTTGTCAAGCACCTCCTGGTGTGGTCAGGCTGCTGCCTGCCTGCCCTGGCTGGGCTAAAGCTGCCTCGGGCATTTGCAATTGTACGTATAATTGTATTGCAATGTGTGTACAATTAACGCCGTCACTGCAGTGAAGACATAGTGCCCATAGGAATATTATGTGTACCAAAAAAACGAAAAAATCATTGTTGTTGGGAGATTTGTCCTGTGACACTCTGGTGTGATGTGTGGTACCAGCGAGTGATTTTTTTTGTTTGTTTCATCTCCAGAGTGTGCAGGTACATCCGTGTGGGGTGGCAAGGCAGCTGGCACCAGTACTGCTGTCACCTTGTCCTCTGGTGAAGGAAGCCTACTGAAGGAAGGAGATAAAACTCCCAAGTCGCACTTTGGGCCCCACAGAAGTAAGAGCAGGTGTGGCACATATGGCCAGGAAGGTAGATGAGAGCTGAGGTATGCCCCACCTGATACACCTCAGTTGCTAAGGAACTGGTTTTAGCTTCTCACTTACGGGTGAAGACTGCGTTAGGATTGACATACCCAGTTTTATCAGTAGCAAGTACGGGAAGCCTTAGAGCTTCAGTAAAACAGTAATTTGAGGAGTAGAAGCGGGCATCTTACTTGTGACCTGAGCCTTTTGCAAGCATGAAACTGTGGCAAAGCTTTTGATAGAAAACATGGCTCTCATTTTTATCACGTGTTAAGGAAGTTCATCCATCAGATTTAGATGGACTAATTCCTCGCTTGTGGCTTGCTGTGAAATTGCTATTTGGCATTGCCCATCTGTTATTGGAGAACACTTATTGCTGCACCTGACGTTGTTGGTCATCGTTTCATTTCCTAGTAGGTTAATATGTAAGGTATTTCTTTGCAGATGCTTTACTATCAATAGGGAGTATCAGAACGTGGCACCAAACCGAGAGATTTATTTGTGTTTGGTTGGTGAGGAGTCTCCACCCGTGCTTGCTGCTGTTGCCGAGTAGTAGCATCCTCATTTCCTACTTGGGCAGCTTTCTAAGTGCCTAAAATAAGGTAGGTGACTAACACCTGCTGAGGCAGACACCAAGAAAAGCTTTTTATGGTTAGGCATTTAAAACTTTCAAAGAACAGTAGATGTGTATCCATGAAAATATTTATTACATCCATATAAAATAGCCCATTTTTTACCAACTTCTAGTATATTTCCATAATGAGGATGTTACATTGGGATTGTGTTTACTTTAATAAAATTCCTCACTGCTTTGCTCTGATTGTATCTATTCTTGAATAAGAATAGTTTGTGGGGCAAAATGAATGGGTGGCTTTATGCGTAATACAAGATGATAAAATTAATCAAAATGTAAGGTGCTTTCTGCTTTTTGATACTGACTAAATGTTTTCCTTGCAGAAGTTAGTTGAGTTAGCTGCAAAATAGACTGTTATATTAAAATGTGTCGGGTTTTGTTGTGTTGGTTTTTTCCTCCCCTTAAAAATAGTTTTGCCTTGTTCTTTATTAAAAAAACGCAGTAACTTTCAGGTGAGAGGCTGTTTTCACATTCTTGAGCCATTTTGGCTTTTCAGCTATTTTATTGTTGGATTTTGGACAGTATTGCCAAAATACTTTTTCTGATGTATTTTTGTGTTCATCTGTGTGTTTTGTAGGAGTTTGATAGTTCGTAAGTAAGGACAACTGCGATGTACTGTTCGATATTAACATTTTTTAAACTGTAGTTGATGTCACTGATGAAATTCTGTAATAATGTCGTGTGTTCACAGTAATTTAGCATGGAATAAGGAACTTATAATATTGATCTTTCTGGGTTATTACATTTTCTTTTAAAGGTAGACGAAGCAGTAACACCTGAGACTGCAACATTGATCATAACATTGTCACTGGAAATGCCTAATGGCTGTCAGTTCACTTGAGAGATAATATAAAAAGCAGCCTACCTTTAAATCAGGTGATTAGCTTGCTTATCTCTACTGAAGCTGGAGGAGTGTTTCCACTGAGTTTCAACACAGGGCAGATTCCCAAATTCTGCTTTGACCATGCAGGGGGAGTTTGCCAGTGATGGTGATGTGAATTTTCCGATTGCTGAGCACTTCTCCAGTGGGTTTCCCCTGGTGAATACTCTGCTCTTTTCTCAGGTGTTACGTTGAAAACCGTTTTCAGAAAGTAAGTTCAAGGTCTGTAGGAATAGAAATATTTGTGATGTTTTGTCTGCCAAAAACTGACCTGGAAATGTCACAGGCTGCCACCAGTCCCTTTTGTTAAGGGAAAGAAAAAATGATGATGATATTGGGGTATTGAGTTGAGTGTCCACGGGGTGAAAAGTGTTGAGGGGAAAAAAGTTAGCTTTTGAAAGTGAGACCTGTTTCCAGTGCTGCAAATTTTTTATGAAAAATCACTATTTGCAGGTGGAAACGTTTTGTTTTAGCTTAATTATACAAGTCTAATTCTGCAATGATTGTTTGAGTTTTGATAGCCTCAGTAGGTTCCCATACTTCCTTAACTGTCTCTTAGAAATTTCACTTGTTGATTTCAACAAAAAAAGTTTTTATTTTGGTTTTTTTTTTTTTATTGCTATGGTTTTGATAAAATACAAAAGTTTCTGAAGGCCTTTCATAATAATCTGAGAATGACATTTAAAATGTAAGTAGTTCTAGAAAATAGAGTTCTAAAGCAATTCTGACAGAAGAGGGCAATACTAAATTTATATAGTATCTGTTCAGGAATGTGAAGAGAGCTGTGTATTAACATACGACTCTGGAAGACATCTCCCACTCTTTTCTGCCATTTTTTTTTCCCTTATACTGCGTTTGCCTTTTTTTGATAAGTAAGCATATAATGCATTTAGGGAGTGCTGGGAGGGCAGGAAATGAAAGGAGTTGACATTTAATACTGATAGTAACATGCATCTTGTATGTAAAAATATATTTCCCCTCCCCTTTTTTGTGTTCCTTTGGAGCCCTGAAGGTCCCTGACAACCTTTATGGTTGGTCGTCGATTTTTTTGAATCTAATAATGTAGTAAAAATCTAATAAAGTGAAAAAGGTCACATGGTTTAAAGTTTTTTGAGTAGATTTTTTTGGTTTTTAAACAGTTTAGCAGAAAGCAATTAAGAGAGCTCATTCTAGTGGCTAATCAAAATCGTAAACCAAAACACAAAATAAAGGCAAAGTATAAATTAGTGCTACTGAAAAGATGCTCCCAAACCAGCTGTGCTTACATACATCAAGTTTGCATTATTAACTACACCATTTCTCCAACCAGTATGTTGTCAGCACAGTGGAATGAAGCCTTCATCTTTACCCATTATTTCCTTTCATAAAAACTAAAATAACTTCATCATAAAATAAGATGGAAAATAAAATCGCGTAAGATGCACTGTTGAAAATGTGCGGTTTCATTCAAATGTATTTTTTTTTTTTTTTTAAATGATGAAACTGGATTCAGAGAGTTTGTTTAAGAAGAACTGCAGAGCTTGGTGAGATAAAGATGAAAAACGGAGTGTGAGATGGCGATGCTGTTAGCCTCCCTTGCTGGGGCTGACGGATCAGTGCAGCAGTGGCATCAGGGCAGGGAGACATCAGCTCCAGTAATGGAGAGATGTCTGGTGGAAAGATTGCTCTATCACGGCGATGGGTTCCTCACACGTTATAAATCTAAGGTTGTTCTTTCCTGCCGCAGAAATGAGCAGCTCTTTCTCCTTCCTAGAATGAAATGTCGGGTAGAGAAAGGACCAGAAATGAAAACGTAAAGTGAGGAAAGTTATCTTTTTAACATAAATCTCTTGTGGAAACAGTATCAGACCCATTAGTGATTTGAAAAACAGCACTGTGCCAATCTTCTCCATACACATGGAAAGAAACAAGCTGCTTTATAGCGTCCTCTCTCCCTTCCTCGGTGCTTTTAATCTTGGAGCAGTAGCGATGGACTGCTCTAAATTTCTGTATGGGAAGTGAGGTCTGAGGTGGTGACAGCTCAGGGAGCTGCCACCTGTGCAGCAGTGAAAAGCTGGGAAAAGGAGATCCTGTTTGTTCATAGAATCATAGAATGGTTTGGGTTGGAAGGGACTTAAAAGATCATCTAGTTGCAGCCCTGCTTCCACTAGATCAGGTTGCTCATTGCTTTAAGACGGTGGCAAGGGGTGAGCAAGGTGTGGTTGTCCCAGTCCCTCCTGCTCCCAGAAGGGAAAACCCTGAGCAGCTGTTCCTGGAGAGGACCCAGGAGCAGTAAAAAAAATTATACTGTGGCACACACTTGCCAGGAACTTAATTGTCTGCTTGGATATCTTTGAGAAATCCAGGATTAGCCCATGGCACATAAGCACTGCTTGTGAAAACTAGCTCTGAATGCAAGCAAACTTTTTTCTTTTGTCTTTTGTTTCTCTGGCTTCCCATTTGCTGCGTTTTTTTTTGCGTCGCTTGTGTAGCTTAGTTTCGTCTTGTATTTGATATGAAGAAGCGTCACAACAGAGTTTGCTGTAAATCTTGAGTTTGTTTGAAATGCTTTGAGTATGAAAGTACAAATGTAAGAAGATGTCAATGTATAGTAGAATAAAAAGGCACCTTGGTGACTTGAAGGGCTGGAGTTATACAAATGGGATGAAATTTAGTAAGTTCTAAGGCCAATAATTCACTTAAGACTGCTAAATCTGAAACATTAGGCTAGGCATGATAATGTAGTTTATTAATAATAATAAAAAAATCTCTAAAAAAGACTGAGAGAAGGAGTGGTGTAGACAAGCGAGAGGAAGCATCTGGTTCCTTTTAAAACTCAGATGATTAAAGCTGTTCCATGTAGGGTCTTACCAGCATCCTGAACAAAGGCGTTAGTACTTGTGTCTTTACAGGAAGCTTCAGTCTTATTTTATCTGGATAAGTCTTATTACCTAGAAATATATTTGGCTTTTTATGCTCCAGTTGCGTTGGGGACTTGCTGTCAGCTTACGGTTGGTAACAGATGATCTGCTCCTCAATGAAGGCAGTGGGAAGCCTCTGAAAGAGCTTGGAGCGCTCTGTTAAAGTGGTTGTAACTCATCCTTAATTGCTTTAATCCATCTTATTAAATATTTTCAGATATGTTTGCTTATTGGTTTTCTTCACTACTTAAAAGTGTTTCTGCCTTCTCTGACCTGTGTACATCATCTCTTCTGTTTTAGCCTTCCAGCTGACTCTTTTTCTCACCTAGTGTTTTAGAATCTTGTACCCCTTCTCATTTGTTCCTCCCTTGATATTTTCTTATTTGTATTTATTGTTCTGTGTATTCATTTTTACGTTGTACTTGGTCATTTTGTTTGTATCATCTGTATGTTCTGACTTTATTATGAGTGATCATTTGAATCCCTTCTGTGCCCACTGGGACACTTGGTTGTGTTAGGTGGTGCATGTTGACAATCTTAGGCCTCCAGACTAAAGCTTACAGTCCTCAGTGACCTTTATATTTTTTTGGGAGGAATTTTTTTCTTCTAACTCTTCAATAGAGAAGAGCAAGCTAACCTTGATGAACATTAGAGTTCATGTTGGAAAGGACCTCTGGAGGTCGTCCTGTCCGAACCCCTGTTCAAGCAAGCAATGTCACCTATAGCAGAGTGCACAGAACCATGTCCAGACAGCTTTTGGATGTCTTCATTGCAATATCTCAATTACTCTTGCTTTTAATTTCCCATATTTATTTATTTGACAGTGCGAATAGTTTAAATCATAGAATGGTTTGGTTGGAAGGGATCAAAGATCATCTAGTTCCAACCAATACTTCATGGGAGAGGAACAGCTCCAGAGGTTCCTCTCCTATGAAGAGAACCACCTCCTTCTCCCTTGTTTCCTTTTTTCATGTTTTCAAGGAGTAACTACACTGAGGTATAGTGCCCCTGTGTTTTGCAGTGAGAGTTGTAATGATTTGTACGTTTTCTCACAAAAATAAAGCCCCCAAACCCCTGTAAGAACGCCCTACAGTTTGGTGACTGGGAGTGGGCCCGTGTAGCTTTTCCTGCAGTTTTGTTGTGTTCTGTTGTCAGAGTTACACGCAATAAAATTACCTGCTGTGAAAGTATATGGATATCTTACTTAATTTATTTTAAAAGACCTGGCCTTTGAAAGTTGTGCTTGATTCCACCAATTGATTTATCACCCTGAAACATTCCAATATTTTGTTCAAACTTTCAGTCTCTAAGCTGTTGGCATACCGTCTGCTCTGTTCTCTGGCCACTGTGCCTTCTTTTATCCATGGAACATAGGCCATAAGCTGTCATTTCTCTTCTCTTTGTGCTTGAAACTGCTAAAACTGGAGGTAACAGATGGGAAAGTGGATAAGAAATAGTGAATAGTAAACTGCAGTTTTCATGTTTTGTCTTTTTAGACCACTGTTTTACAAGCATTAATGTAACTTCTGAGATTTACAGACAGCTGGTGAACGTACACACGCTCTGGAAATAAGGCAGAACTGGACGGTTTCACTCACCTCTCTGTTTGCCAGCCTTTGTTGCGTTGTAGGTGATCAGCCTTCCTTCTGCACGGTTCCTTTCTCACCAGCTTTGGGAGGTTTTCCTTCTCTTCCCCCCAAGTTTTCAGGTTAGTAATGAAGTGTTGTCCTCCCATAAAAATGTCATAATCCTCGAGTGATTTAAAGTGCTCCTGGATCTGAGATTGATAACGCTAGGAATAGTTTGCTGTAATACAGCTGAAGGCATCATGGTCTAGTTGCCAGAACTAGGAGTCAAGGAACTTAAGTCTCGTTGCTGGCCCCATAAATGATTCGTGTTGTGACCTTGGACAAATCACCTAATCTCTTTGTGCCTCTGATTTGCTGGTTGGGAAATGGGTATACTAGTGCTCATGTAGCTTCATCAAGCACAGTGCGAGGAGTGCTGTGTACAAAATAAATTTTCCATGAGGGGACAGCTTAAGTCTATAAATTCCATATGAAGTAAAATTTATCTGCTTTTACCTGAGTTTATCTTTACTGGGAGCCTAGAAACAGAAGTGCATAAAACTGTGTGTGAGCTTTCTCATCAGTCTTGACTGTTTCAGGATCTTGCCCTTTTCCTGCCCTGGAGTTGGACAGTTGCTTCCCTTGCAGTGTGCATTTTCCATTTGAATCCACTGGAATTTGCTTGGTGTATTTTTCAAAGTTATAGTGCCTGTTAAGAAAGCAGGTTTGCCCAGTGGGCCAGTTGCTGTGTTTTAAAGTACATATTTATTGTGTAATCGATTTTACTTCGCTTTTCCGATGTTCAGCAAGGGTTCATTTTTCCACAGTTACGAACCTGTCTTCTGCTCACGTCCTGCGTGGGAATTGTATATGTAGGCTACCTGTGTTGACTTGTTGAAGGTAAAAGCAGAGGAGGGCAGATGAAATACGGCCAGTCGGATTTTGTAGGCAAATAAAGTTATATTTGTGTTGATTCTTATGGAATTTGTTCAGTTTCAACTGCGGAGAATTTTAAGAAAAAGGGTTAATGTTATGAATTTCAAATCAAAGTATGCATTGGGCAGCAACAGGTACTCCTGATGGGTGTTACTTACCTTGTGCTGTGGAATCGATGTATCTGTCTCAGCTACCTGAAGGTAAAACGTCTTCCTTCCCTGTTGTTCTCTGTTGCTGCCTACTGACGAGTCTGTTGGAAGCTATAAATACATGTTTATGGGGTGTGCTTTCATGTGACATCTATTTTGGTTGTCTTTTTAAATAATTTCCAATTATAGAATAAAATTAAACTCAGAAAAGATCTCTGCGTTGGTGCTAGCAGCTAGAGAACTTCCATGGTTCTCTAATTGGCAGTGCGTTTTGTTTATAGGAGAGGACTGGAAATACATAGGAATGAAATTAGGTACAGTATTTCAAGTCTTAACATTCAATTCTTAATGTAGCGAAGAACGTAATCACAGAATTTAACCTAATATAAAATTATTTTCCTGGCCTATTGAGAGGGTTTTGTCTAGACTGTAGGAAGATTTTATTACCATTTAACATTACCTTTTGAGTCTTTTCTTCTTCACATTTTCTTTTAAAAGACATATTAAAAGGAACGTATCAGACTGGGAATGGACATGACATTCAGGTTTAAAAACGGAGTGTTTAATGGAATCATGAATAAATGGAAACAGATTTGTCTGTCAAAAATTAAATAGGAGTATTCTTTGATTAATATCAAAATCTAATCTAAAATAGTTTTAGCCATTTCATACAGGTGACATCTGTGCTTAAATATAATTTCCTCTCCCTGTTCTGGCATGACTGTTAATTACTTACTCAATGTAGTTCAACATTTAGTTAATAAATATGTCAAGCTTTTACCATGGTGTTCTTTTTGCAGAGTTGTGAATTTGCAATTAGTTTTAGATTTACTACATGGTGACAGACAGTGCTGTATAAATAGAGGTTAAACACACAATTTACATATTAATTTCATGATTCATTTATTCAATGATTTATGTGGATATAGATTGTATTTAATCTCTGTGCTGTAGTTGTTTCAGGCATGACGAACAGAATCACTATACTGGCGGAGAAGTAATGATGTCTGTATTGAGCTACAGAAAGCGAAGAGGGAGAATAAGAGATTTTGAAACTCAATGATTCATTCATCTCAATACTTTTTGAGAGGCTGCTGAAAAGCAGTAATAGGTTTCTAAAGCATGTATATACAGATACATGCACATGTGTACACACAAACACACACACACTCTGAAGTGTTTGATGCTCCAGCTTGTCGCTACAATACTGCATATTGTTACCAGAAAGCAGTTTGTACCCAGTTCTGTTAACCCTGGAAGCCAGGAGATTGGTCACCATCTTCTCATGCTGGGGATCAGACTGCACGTGTCCTGCAATTGTCTGTTTTTCAGACTTAGGTGCACGTGTTTTTTAAATTAAGTGGATGCTTATTATTGGCTTCTTCAAGTCTGCAAATGTTTTGACCACAAGAAGGAGACACACAATAGCCCTCTCTGTTTATTACAATGAAGCTCCATTTCTTTTTTTAATCCTTTTTAAAAGAATTTTTATCTATAAAAAAATGTTTCTCTATTTTTTTTATCCATAAGTTTTAATTTTATCTTTTTTATTGAAGGGAAGAGCAAAGTATTCGTAGGTGACATTAGAACTCCAGAAAATCATCTGCACGCTCCCATTTTATGTTTGCCCGTTGCAGATACGTGTATATAAATTGGTAGAGGAAGTACTTTATAAATACAGTTAGGTTTGTAACTACTTGAGCTCACACACGAGTTTGATACTGTGAATGTACTAATGTAAAGCATATTTTTGGTTTAGTGTCATTTTCCTTGCTGCCAGTCGTCAGAAAGTATAAAGGTCTCTGAAGCAAAGATGGATCTTTGACCAAATTCAGCAGATTATGGCCTTTAAATGAACTTGCTGCGCTTCAAGCAGTGTTGAATTAAAAGGTATCTCTGATTTTGGTGCTGTGCTCGTTCCTGTTCCCGTGCAGTACTGTGTGTAAATCCTGCCTGCCTCTTCTCAGTCTTTTGTGATAAAAGGGGGAGGCTCCACCTCCAGCCTGTTCTCCGAATCCCTCTGGACAAACAGGGATTTAGCACACAAAAAAAATATAGCAATTGAAACAAATAAACCAGGGTAGCTGAAAGCAGATCAAGAACCTGTAACAAAATACGTAATTACTCCTTTAATTCATTAAGATAAACGGCATGTTCTTAGTTGCTTTTTGAAAAGACAGGGACCTCTTCCCTGGGAATGTTCTGGGTACACCTGCGCCTTCCTCCGTGGGGCCGTGCCATGCTGTGCCATCCTCCCGGCGCGTTCACGTACATCACATGTGTTTCAGTAGTTGTTTTTAGAATAATTCTTTGATGATTTTTTTTTTAAAGGACTGAAAAGAGCTACTAAATAGGTGAAAAAAATATATGGACAGTCCTTTTATTTTGAAATAACTAGGTGATGGAGTAATAACCACTGTTAGTCCAAAACACTTTAGCATCAAAATCTGGGGGTGGGGAGGGGGAGATCCTATTTTGCTGCAAGGAGTTGTAGCAGTCTGAGTTGTCTTCAGCCATGGAGCACTGCCATCTAGAGTATACCCATGGGGGAAGATTCACGCAGAAACCTCGGGATACCTTCTCTCCTTCAAACAGAAATGAAAGGGAAAAAAAATCTAAAATATTTATTTTTTTTTATTAAATGTCGAAGAAGCTTCATGGAGAAGTTAAAACTTCAGTCTGTTTCTTAGGTCCACGCTTATTCTCACACAGTTGTTCTGTGAATTCTTATGTGTACTTAAATATGCAGAAGTGTGCAATCACACCCATTTTGGTATTATTGCCATTTACTGACCTGGCAAGAGTTGCAAAGTGTGTATTGAAGCAGCGATTTCTGCTTTTTAAACTCAGTCCCTGAAATATGTTAGTAGATGCGGAGAGCTGGAACCTCACTTCTAAACCCCTTGAAAGTGTAATGTGCTGAGTAGCTGACTACAGGGAGCAGGTGTCAAACAATATTTAAATGACATTCTCAACAAAATAAATATTGAGCTGCCCTGTCACTTTGGTGGGAGAATAATCTGCTCAAAAAAAAAATCCCATTCATTGTAAACTGCCTCTGACATTTGTTCTTCAGGAATTATTTGCAGTTTATCTTCTGAGCTAGAGCCTTTTATCAGCACAGCAGTTGAACTGCAGTGCAAAAAAAATGGTAATTGAGTATTTTATCAAACGCTTCCAACAAAACGGACTTTGCAAGTCGTAAATGAAGATTAAAACCATTGTTGGCAGGGATGAACAAATTGGAATGATTTATTATCTGAAACATCAATATGTCACTGCTCAGAAATAAAATAAAAAGAAACAAACAACTGCCCCTCTTCCCCCAAAATGTGCACTTAGTCTCAGCCAAGCGATGGAAGGTAAATGCATGTTTTAATTATTTGTGCTAGAGAGGCTTTTTTTTTTTGAAAAAAAAAAAAAGAGAGAAGAGAAAGCATCATAATGGCACAGCTGCTGTGGGACATTATGTGAGGAAAAGAGACAGTAATAAAAGAACTGTGTCAAAGCAAGGCAACTCTGAATGTGTACTTCAGCTCTCCTGATTACGGAAGGAAGATTAAATATTATAAATGGGGCAATTTGACCAAGTGGATTTACTACTTGTGTTTAACACCTAAAGAGCCGGTGTTTTTAAAAGGGACCTTATCTCACTTATGTGAAATAGCCTTAAATAACGAGAGGAAAATATGTTGCAGAAGTGTCTTATTTCAATAATTGCATGGTCAGGAATGAAATAAGTGAATGGTTAGGAGCCCTGTATCAATTTCAGATCGTAAAACAGAGGCCGTGAGAAGGGTCTCGCAAAGATTATAGGGTTTAGGAATTTTACTTTCTTTTTACGTTCATAAAACAGGAAGCTATATAGGGTTGTTATAGGGACTTACTAACCCTAGTTTAGCAAAAATCACTCCCTCTGATAACGCAGTTGCTGACTCTACAGCGAGTAGCCCAGAAGGCATCAGTAGGCTATCAGGGTGAAACAGTGGGGCCATTTATTACCTTTTCCTTTTTCCTTTCCCCCTTGAAAACTTCTTTATGTGGACATCTTGCTCCTCCTTACAGCCTGTGCACAAGCACAAGGCTATAAGCAGCTCAGGGGATGCAGACTGGTCTCCGCAGTGTTAGAGTAGTGGTAATTCCTGGCCGGAGCTGGCAGATCCCGGGTCCTTCACGGTGGGGCTGCAGCCACGGTCTGGAGGAGGCAGACCATGGCTCTGGGGAGATGGATGCTGCCTGCTCAGTCTCAACATCTCAAGGTATGGGAAGCTTGGGCACCCTTAGGGAAGTTGGGCTTTTCAGAAATTTTGTTATACACTTGAGTAATTTATTTTTTTTATAGTTCTTAATTTCATGCAAGCTATGACTTTATGTTTCCCGAAGATTTGTCATTGGACCAAATTTAGGGCCAGTGCAAAAAATATTTCCAAAGCCAAAGTGCTAGTCCGTACTGAAAAGAATTGTAGCATTTCCAAATAAGGCAATTGATTTCAAAGTTTTGACATTGAAAAATATTCTGTGTCAGAATTTGAGTATTTTCATAAATTCACATTAAAAAGGGAAAAGAATTTCAACCTCTAGTATTCCCAATTGGACAGAATTATATAAGCAATTGCTCTTGTATATGAATGATCTTAATATGGCATTTCGAATGATGGAGAAAACAGTTAATGGATTTATAATCTATTAGGAAGAAAGAAAACATATTTTGTAAGATTGCTTCTGGAATAGGTGCGTGCAGTTTTTTCTTGGCATTTAAATGCCATAAAATTAAGGAAGAATCTTAGAGTAGAACCTCTAAGTAGAATCTTAGAAATATTAGTTTAAAATTATTTCATCCCTGTTTCTTAGATCAAGCAGGATCAAAGGGTTCTGCTTGGATCCTTTGTTTATAAAAAGATCAAAATGACTGGGGAAAATTATTTTCTGGTAGCTTACCAGCTGCTGTTTCCATTTCTGAAACAAAGTGTTCATAGAGTTGAAACTTTTTGTAACTCAGTGAATGTGGAGCCATACTCTGTACACATCCCCACTTCTTTTCATTTTCTTAATCTTCTTTCTCAGTGATGTGTTTTTTTTTCCTATTGAACACTATATTTTTTAAGAAAAAAAATAAGGGGGAGGGGTAAAAAAAAAATGGCAGGTGCTGTTCTGAGAGCAGATTTCCTCGTTGCTGCTGTATTTTTATTATTTAAGTAAGAGACAAAACTTTTGCGCTAGTTTTCTACACATTGTAGAATTTCTAGCATTGAATATAGGAGGTAATTTAAAAACAAAACCACCAAACAACAACAACAACAGCAAAAAAACAAACCAAAAACTCCAACCCCAAAACACAAAGAAAACTGAAACAGTAGGTAAAGCCTTGCCTTAGCTTAAAAAATATTTTCTGGCTCAAAACTACATAGTTCTTGGCTCTTCTGAGCAGCAGAAGTCTGTGTTTTCTGGAGGCAGAAGGCAGGTGGGGAAATGGATCTCACTGTGCCAGAGCAGGAGGTGATGGAGAAGACTCGACCATCTACTACTTCATACCTCGTATGTGAGGCAATGACATGGGCTAAGGAGCGTACAGCTGGTTCTGCTGGGGAGTCACACTGGTTGAACTAGTCACAGCTGGTGACACGGACGGTGTGGACATCCTCCAGGTTCATGCTTTGAAGTGGGTGGTTGTTTCCAGGAATGCCTGATTCTGGAGAACATCTTAATGAATCAGTTTTCCTACTTCTTGATTCTTGAGACAGCAAAATGAAAAGATCAAATCAAAAGCTTACTTGACACCAGTAAATCTTGTTCCAAAGGGTTCGTTAAGAATGTCAGATATCCTTGGCTTTTAGCCAGATTTTTAAGTTAATATTTTTTTTTTGTCTTATGATATCCTTAGGAATAGGAACTAGACGATCTTTGAGGTCCCTTCCAACCCTAACCATTCCATGATTCTACTTTTGATTTCACACGGCTGCGTGTATGTTATTACTGACTTGAGTATTGTACGTCCTCACCATTAAACTCACAAGTGGAGGAGGATAGGAGGCTTCAAAGTGATGAAAGTGTGGGGGAAATACTACCAAAGAATATAAAAAGAGGGATTTACTGGGCTTATGGGAGGAGAATGCAGAGTGGGAGGTGCAAGGGGAATTGAGAGACCACCACCAATTAATAGTTCGTGACATACCTGACATTTTGTATTTGTGGCTTGGTAAGTGTGCGTAATTAATCGTGGAAGTAAACAGGAGCTAGGCACTGGAAAGGAAGGATGATGATAGATGTCACATCTTGTCTTTTTCTTTTTTTTTTTTTTTTTTTTCCTTTGGTGCCTGTCAAAAATTGAATTTTTGTGTTAGCTTGGTGCGATAGTAGCAGTATCAATTTTAGCAGCATCAAAATCCTTTGTAAGAAATACTGGTCACAGGCTTTTGTCCTTGACATGCTGTGTGCAGAGCTAACATTCGTCTGTTTGCAGCCTGATCCTTTTCATAACAACTGTGAGTTGTTGTATCTACCGTGTTGTTGCTTCTGAGTAAACCTCCAGCATCCTATAAAGCGTTCTAGGTATCTCTCTGTACCTTGCAGAAAAGGTGATCCCTGGGAATTGCTCGCTGAATAACTCCTTGGTATACTGTACATCACTTTTATTTGTTGTAATAAAGGTGGAGGGGCTATGTACCATCTGTACAGTGTTGGCTGGAAGTTTGTTTAAAACATTATGTTCCAGAGCCATTTGAAGTTCAACAGAGATAATATTCCATCTTCCCCAATTAAAAGAAATTATCTCCATGTAACATAATATTAAGGTTGGAAAGTAAAGCTCTTAGTAATTGGGCAAATGCCAAATTTGGGAAATATAACCCTTTTCATACCCTAGCTATATACCTGCATGATATTTTTTTATGAAGCTACTCTTCCACGTGTTTCTGAGTTATTACATGTAATGTGTTTAGGAAAACCATGTCCGTTGAAGTTGATGTGCTTCAGGGGAATTGGCTTCAGTGTCTTTTGTCCAGCTTGGAAGAGAGGGTGGGAGGGCTATCATTCAGGACCAGCCCCCTGGAACCAGTCCAGAGGTGGAAACAGATTACGGATGGTCATCTCCATCCATAGGTGGTCCTAGACCTCAGCAGAAGTAACGAATCCCTTAGTAACCATACATCACGTAATTCTTGCATGTCTTATGGAAAGGTCCATGCTGCCTCTAATTCTCTACTACTACTTGCTTCATTGTTTCATTAAAGAAATGTCTTTGAATACTGACAAAGACTTGCTGACTAAGCAACATTTTGTCTAACTCTGTGCATTTCATGTGTTTTAGCCATTTCTACATAATAAATTGATCATATCATAGAGTTAGAGCCATTTGACAGGCCTATATGCGGTGATAAATCTTTGTCATCTTTTTTCTGTTCATAAATTTAGTGTAATATAGTTTATATGTTGGTACAGGTTTATTTGTTATGCTTGAGAAATTAAAATGAGTTGTGTAACTTCCTATCCCACCTATAGCACCTTCCTATAGCACCAGCTTAAAATATAAAGGGAGAATAACATTGTCAAATCAGTAAGGCTTGAGGCATTCTATGAAAAGTATCAAAATATCAAATATATATTGTTTTATCTCAAATACCAAAATGCTGACTGAATATAAGGTAACTTATGATTATATTTAGCTCTTCTGAGTCAGTGTTTTGCATCAAGTTCTAATAGGACTGCATATGTAATAAAAGAAATACAATTAAAATGAATTGTTTATGTACTTGTTTCTTCAATCAGCAGTTTTTTTCCTGACTCCTAATGTCCTAGTGACCTTAAATTTTCAGCAACTAAGTAATAGTACCTATTAAACTTTATTATCTTCCTCTGCTACCCAAGCTAAAATAAAGTACAGGACAAAACTGAGATATTCTGCAGGCTAAATAAAATAAGATTGTTACTTACAGTTTTTAAGAGAGCTTCTGTATTGTTCATATTCTGATTTAAATTATGCATAAAATGTCTGATAATTAGAATGTACATTTGGAAAAAAAAAAAAGCACTTATGACCTGGCTTAACCGCAACTGGTTGTCTTTTGAGACTGTACTGAATGTTTTTTTTTGGGAAGTTGGTTTGTTATTTTCCAAAGGTGGCATCAAGAAATTATTTTTGATTCTTCAGAGAAAACAAATGTTCAAGAATTCTTTCCGTAGCCTCACTGGCAGTGATTTCCCTACCTGGAAGAAAAAGCTTAACTCATCATCAATCGTATGATGCTTATAACGCAATGAGAGCTGTTCTCTTTGTTTCACTTCTGAGACTGGTTCTGTTCATGTAAATTTTGAAAAAGCTGGACAGGATCTGTCAAATTTGGGCTCCTTGTGCATCGAGGTCGGCTGATCTCTGTGGCATACTGCTAAGTCAGTCTAATACTAATTCTTTGTCAGAAAAAGATGGCTTTGGAGTAGGTCTCTCTAGGCTGTCTGGGGGGATATCCTTCTATAAAGCAGTGCCTGTGTGTATCTTTCTCTGGATTTCAGAGTTGTGTGATGTCCTGGAGGCAAAATTTATGATTATGCTGTTGGGCAGAAGGTGTCCAAAGCTCTTTACCCTCATTGTACCAAACAATCCTCGGACATGAGTGACTAGTTCCCTAAACAGGCTTGATCCTGAGCTAGTTAACAAAAGCTGAGGAAGTTCTTGTGTCCCTAACTGAACCTCTTTTTTCCAAAACCAGCAGGTTTCCTTTCAAAAACATGTTTCCTATTGCAACCTTAATCTGGTGGACATCATGGAAGAGAGTTAATATAGCAGTAAATGTTGTGAAACTTCATTTTATTATGCAATATATGGGTGAAATAAAACCCTGTGCGCCACATTGAATTGCATTATATAGGTGCAATTTTAACCTTTTTCCTTCTGTCAAGGTAGCCTTTTATTGGCTGCTGTAGGGGAACAGATACTTGCTTAGAGGGATCAGATTTGCATGGACTCCTGTGTTTCAATGGGAAATGCATAAATAAATCTGAGAAACAACGATATCAGGGATAATAGGCATAATAAAATGGTGCCGACTCCCGTGAGTACAAATAAAAATGCACTGAGCAGAAATTCTTCTGTGTAATTGCAGTTAGATGCTCTGTGGCGGTGTCTGTGTCTGCAGTGGTGCTACCATACTCGACAGAATTTTGGCAATTGCTGTTCCTTAATGTCCATGTGCGTGTGAAGTATTCAGTAGATGGGAGGAAGCCATGATTTCGTTGTTGCTGGCATAAGCAATGTGGTGCTAGAGCTAAAGGTCCGTGGAAGTCCCAGGACCTGCTGCAGGAGGATGCTGATCAGCAGCTGGGGGTGCTGAGGAGCTCCATGCCGTCGCATCCTGAGGAACGTGCACGGTCTGAGGACCAAGGGAGCAGGTCTCCGTTGGGGCCCGTGAGCAGGTGCCCGCTGAAGGGCTGTGGGACAGGCAGCAGGGCACTTGCCGGAGGAACACGGGCGATGGAGCTGTTACACTGCTCCTTGTCCCTCCTAGGTATTTAACCTCCTTGTAAGAGATGCATATCACTTCTAAGGAGACTAATAAACCAGGAGACCTTTTCTGTTTTTTGCCAGAACAGTGCTATACATCTAGAACGATTTATAAAGTGAAAAGAGATGTTTCCCCTTTGTTACAAAGATCTTTATTCCTCCCTACTGCAGGGTCTTCAACATGCATCCCCAAACGTGTGCATGATGTCCATTTATCCCAGTGTTTCTGAGGAGAACCTCTATTCCCATTTCAGACGTTTTTCCTCAGTGTTTAAATAGGTTTTTGGTGGGTGATCTGCGGTTAAAGAAGACCTGACCGCTTGTTCAGGAAGTTTCTTTCAACCAAAAATATTTTTCACAAGTTGGACTTGGCTACAAAAAGATTCAAAATTGCCACTTCATAGCTCTTTTTTTACCCCTGTTGCATCCTGGCAGCTGCAAGTGTTGGGAGCATATTTAAAAAAAAAAAAATCTTATCCAAAATTCTGAATTGGAGTAGGAGTTAGAGCATGATTTTTCTTCCCTCTCTTGAATAACAAGAACTCATCAGATCGTTTAGAAATAACAGTGCTAATTCTGTTGATTCAGACTTCATATATTCAGGACTCTAGACAAATACATCTAATTCATATTTCTGTTTTGCACTGTAGGTGGTGTACATGTATGTGCAGTGTGATCTCAGGTTTTTAATCTTAATTTTTTTTTTATAACTTTCTGAGGTAAAAGAAAGGACATAAAATTGCAGTATCTCTGTAGGTCTCAAGGGGGTTGTTTGGGTGTAGTGTTTCTGCTCAGAAATGGAAGTCTTCTCTGTGTGTGTTCTTAAATTCTGTGTTTTCCATTGGTGCTATAGAATGTCAACTTGTAGTTTTATACTGTGCATAGTACAAGGCTGCTTCAATTTCATACTTAATTTCATTAAATGTGTGGAGATTTTCACGATTTTCCTTCAGAATGTGTAGGCAGTACAGGAAAGATGGTTAGGTGAAGTCGTGTTTTTATAAGTCTTTTAGAAAACAGAAAATTCTAGACAGCTGGAAATCTGACAGTTATGAAATTTGTGGTGAGGTTGGAGAATCATTTGTAAGACGTGGACACGTTTCTCTGTGCATTTTCGTAGCTGACTCGAGTCACATTTGCACTGGGGAATAAGTTACTCTTTGAGTAGTTATTGGGTCTTTTGAAGTGCGAGGAAAAATGCAAAGAGAAGGCAGGAGAATGACCCAGTGCCAGAGGAAAAATCCTAAGGGAAGGCAGGAGAATGACCCTGTGCCAGTGAGCAAACAAACTGTGTGATAACAGTTTTTAGGTCTTCCTTGTGCACTGGTATCTCCATCTCCTGCCGCCGTTGGGCATTGTCGTAATGCTCAGCGCTCTCCGGAAAAGAGAATGGAGGAGAATAGTGAATATAAAAATCTAACAAACTATCCTTGCTGTGAATTTTTTAAAGGTAGTTCTTTTAATTAAAGCCTGTAAATAGCTCGGGTAGGTAATTTACAGGCAGTATGTGTCAAAGAGCATTATGCAAACTGCAATTTGATTCGGATTTGAAACATTTTTATGTTTATGTTGGGAGGAGAAGTTAAAGGTGGCCTGAAGAGAGGTCAAACAGCCAACTTAGACTGGGGTGTAATTTGGAGATTTTTTACATAATCTTACACACAGAATATGGTTATTTTAAGAATGGATATGAAACTTCAGTAAATATGTCACTTGTACAAAGCTGGGTCCTGGTCTTCATGGTAGCTTACTTCTGATGATCTTATCTTTACTCCAGCCACCTCCCACTATCCTGCTCTCCGTTTTATGACTTCTAGTTGTGCTACCTGTGGTGCTGAGGGTAGGGTAAGCCTAGCTGTGTGTGGGTGGCTGTTGTGCTGGCACCGAAGCTGATTTGGGATGGGAATTCAAGAGCCTTGAAGCATCCTTCAGAGTAGGTGTGCAGCAGTGCATTCTTAGATACTGCCACGGGGGCAGAGGCGAAGAAGCAGCTGTTAGGAGAGTCCATAGACTTGGAGAGAACTACGTCATGTACTTTAAGTGACTGTTGTGAATACAAGCACTTGGATTTCACCTGTGAATGTTGATTAAAGAAGCTGCTTCAAGAGTGCATGACCTTACTTGGCTGCTCTCAAGAAGAGTTTTTGTTTTCCATTCGAGAAATCTGCTCCAAGAATGGGTTTTACTTGGAAAAGACTTTGCAACTGTCCCTATCTAGATGCTAGGTATTAGGAAAGGAGAGGAGCCGGGGAGGCTGTCTTTCCTTTCCTTGCCTTCTGTAGTCCCTGGGTAGGCAGGTATAGCCTGGCTGCCAAACAGCAGTGCCCAGCAGGTCCAAGGGAAATGTAAGCAAGATTGGTGCTGGGAGAGGACTGTTTTATAAGCAGTACAATGAAGGATATATTCCCTTTATCAGTATCTCCAGTACCATTATATTTCAGATTAATTAAATTGGTCGTGGCTGCTGCTTGAATCTCAAGTTTGAGTGAAAAACTTGTGTCAAATGCAAGGGAACAAGTAACTGTGGCATTACGTGAAACTGACTGTTTTGTGTTTTTTTTTTAAATTTTCTGGCTGCAGGAAAGTTAAAAAAGCATAAGGAACAGAGCAAAGACGTAGTGCTCTTGCAGTTGTGCAGAGCAAGTTCAAGATGTAGATGATTTCAGTTTACAAGACTGTCAGTCAGACATTAAATTAATTACAAATAGGCAAAGATTTCACAATGAAACAAATAAGGTCTTTGACATAAATTATATCCTACCATTAAAATATTTAGAAATGTCTAATTATGGTATTTAGCAATGTTATTCAAATTATAATTGATAGAAGCCTCAATAATATTACCTCTTCTTAAGTGACTTCACATTTTGAAATGCTTTCTTTTATCTTTATGTGCATTTTGGATTTAGATATCCTATTTAGGTATTTTTATACTCTTCCTTCAGGGATCATTATTCTAGTGCATCGTGTGCAGAAGTTTCAAGGTCAGCATTACTTGAACAGTTGTAATAGTCCCAACAGAAAGATAAATATATATTGACTGAGGCTGGAGCTTCAATTCTTTCAGTTGCTGAAGGTCAACAGCCCCTCTGAGGTGCTCTCCAACCTTCAAATGTCTATAGGTTAAATCACTGATGAATTACTGCACTTTCCTAAATGAAGGAAACATATTCTAGACGGAGGCAGCTCATAGTATCGTGCCTGTTGACTGATACAGTCTTGAGTAACTAAGAGGAAACACTGTGCAAAACTGAACATCTGAATTTGGTGTATCGGAGCTATAATGGGGAACAAAGCTCCTGTTCTTCATGTGAAAATCCTGTCCCTCGCATGCTGGCTACATTGAAATGCATTTATGATAAGATAATTTTCACCAGCTTGAATGAATCGATAGCGATCGCCGAAAGCATCCGTAGCTCTGCCGTTGAGCGTAGCTGTGAGACTGCCGTGGCAGTACTTGGTCTCAACATCCAAAGGCAAATTTCCTGAACACGCTCTGCCTCCCAGTCACAGCAGAACAAACATGCCACACTGTAAACATGGAATCTTCCCCTTCACTAAAAAAATTTGGAAGGCGGGAAGTAATCGTCTTACAGAGCACTTCAAACCCACGCAGTAGGGTACAGTCAGCCTAACTGAGATATTTGGCTTTGCAAATATTCCAGCAGTGTTCCAGAGAATATGATCTGCAAAGGTCAGGTTGAGATGCCAGGGGGCAGAATAAAAAATCTTATGGTGTAGCTATGTATTTTATCTTTTATATAGGCAAGCGGTGTAACCTAGCAGGATTTAGACTATTCTGCAAGTTCAAGGGGCT
This sequence comes from Tauraco erythrolophus, assembly GCF_009769465.1. Taxonomy (NCBI): domain Eukaryota; kingdom Metazoa; phylum Chordata; class Aves; order Musophagiformes; family Musophagidae; genus Tauraco; species Tauraco erythrolophus. The sequence continues at coordinate 3,093,738 of NC_141477.1, forward strand.
TTAAAATACATTTTGATTTAATAGTATCTTAAAATGTAATTTCAAATTAAGTACTCTTAAAAACTTCGTTTTGGAGTGTAATTTGAGGCACGTTATCATAGATACTTTCAATATTTGTAATTTCAGTTTGATATTTAGAATATGTACACAGTGAAGCATCCTTACATAAAATTAACGTTAAAATGTTACCTATTTTAAAATTCCCCCTGAAGTCTGACTTGTTCCTGCACAAGTTATCTGCTGCAGTTTTAATATAGCCTGTATGAAGAGGCTCACATTGACCTCTAGTTGGTCTAGAATCAATAGCTTTATTTTTCATTTAGAGCTGTATATATGTGTGTATATATATACTTTATAATATGAAATACTTTATATGGAGGTCTTTTTTATATTAATATTTTTATAGCAAGCTTGTTTATTTCTTATTACAAATTACAAAGCTGATATATTTATCAACAGTGTAAATGTATTATCCAATACAGACTGACTGAACTAAGTCTTGTGGACCAGATTTTGAAGTTTTGGGAAAACATTAAGCATCATCGTGTCTGTGATACTAAGCATTCCCAGAACTTGTTTGATGACTGATTTTTTTTTTTCGTAGGAACTAGCAATTTCATTGCTGATGAATTTTAACACTTTAATGCTTGACACAACAACGGACTCACTCAAAAATTGTGGTGGCCATTCCCTGAGCTTCAGCTGTCAACAGCTTGTAGTACCTTGGAACTCGGATGTTCCTGTCAGCCATAGTGCGCGTTGTTATTTCTGGCTCTGCTGCGTGATCCTTGTGTGAAGCTGCAGGGGCTCCTCCAACTCTGGAGGCTTCCTTCTGCCTACTCGTAAGGACGTGACATCTTTCAACTGGTGGTGTGTTTTAGCATCAGTAATTGGAAATAAGATTTGTGACTTTCTATTCTGACTTCCTATTGTATTCATGTACGTGAAGGTAGCTTTTCGGTTCCTGATTTCCATTTTCTAAAACAAAAGAGAAATAAATTTTATTTTAGAAAACTAAATTTTAGTTTTCTAGAGCTGAAGTGAAATAGATTTCAGAAGAAATGATGCATTTATTCCTTTTTTTTATGAGTATATTGCAGAATTACTTTAGCTTTTATGTTGCTTCAGTGGTTGAACAAAATACAGCATAAGACATCTCAACTTTATCCCACCTGTAAGATTAGATAATGTGCTGATAGATACGTTGCATTTGCTTTACTGTCTAGGGAAAAGTAACATTTTAATGTTCTCATTGCTCCAGTCTAATTCTGAGTTATGTTATTTTTTTTATCTTGTGTCATTTCATCCTGTTGTGTTATGAATTTAGAAAGTTCCTCTTTTACTTGTCAACATAATATTTTCTCATTTTCTTTTGTCAAAGCCTTTCACGTTTTACACTGAGAGCTCAGCTACTACATTGATATTTAATTAATAGCAAAATAATTACAAGTAACAGTTTTCCTCATGCAACGAGGAAAGCATTTAATATAATTTCTGCAAGTTTACCATTTGTAAAGTTAAAACACTTTAAAATATACATTTAGAAGCATGGAACATGTTTCAAGAGATCCAGTTGTCCTGATGGCAAATGGAATTCAACCTGAAAACATGAGTGAGTGTAGCCATTGTCTTTGTCTTGTTTTGAACTTTCAGTGGAGTTGTATATACAGTATATAAGTTTAAAAGCTTATCTCACATAAATGACTAACATGTTAGGCAACACTTTTTCTTAGTTCCTGGAATTTTTTCCAACTTTTCATTGTACCCTTTATTAAATATCCTTATTATCTGAATGCAGCTCCTGGGATTCAGTTCAACAGAGTGTAGGAAGACGTGTTGCTAAAATGAGGAAGTGTGAGAGAAAGAGAGGTTAAAAAGAATTGAGTATCAGCAAATAAATTAACAGTTTTAAAAATGCAGATTTTCATAAAGCAATGTTTAATTTTAATTTGAGTTCAGCCTTCTGTGGTTTTTTTTTTCCCCTGAAAAATTGGTTCCCTTACAAATACATGAATCTTAGAGTTGAGAACTTTCATAAAGCACTGTGTACTGTGAAATCTATGAAAAACACTGAGCATTGGTAACATCAGTCTTCGATAAGATTTGGATTGCAACAGTAAACCCGTCGGGGGAAATTGGGAAATACTGAAACGAAGAGTGTATCAGCAGATAAGTGCAACCTTCTGTTGTGCCTGTGACCATGTTATTGTCTCAACTTCTGACTCATTGGATTCTTCCTGAAAGATTAAACCACAGGCTTTACAGTTTAAGTGGCAATTATGTGTGACTACTGAAGGCTTCTTAAATGCTGCCTCGTCCTGTTTAATAGTTCAGTATTAATTCTAGCTCAAATGGGAAAGAAATTATGTGGCTACAGGCTGTGTTTAAGACATGCTTCAGGTACACAAAATCTGTGTGACCTTTAACTTGCTGTGAAAAGCACTTGTTTTATTGAAATTTGATTTGATATATGAGGATTGTATCGTTCTTGTCAAATTTGTTTTTGCAAAGGGTATTTTTCAGTCTTTGTTATTGTTGATCTTTAAAACTTAGACCGATTGGGGATAAGATCGCATTCAAAGGGAGGGAAAAGTGGGTTTTGGCCACCTGTAATCCTCACTTTCATAGAATCTTAGAATGGTTTGGGTTGGAAGGGACCTCAAAAGTCATTTAGTTCCAACCCCTCTGCCATGGGCAGGGACAGCCTCCACTACACCAGGTTGCTCAAAGCCTCATCCAGCCTGGCCTGGAACACTTCCAGGGATGGGGCAGCCACAGCTTCTCTGGGCAGTTTGTTCCAGTGTTTCACCACCTTCATAATGAAGAATTTCTTCTTTGTATCTAAGCTAAATCTGTTCTCTTTCAGTTAAAGCCATTGCCCTGAGTCCTATCCCTTTGCTTCCTTTGTCCTCCTGAGCTACAGCAAAGGGTGCCAGAGCAGAGAAGGATGGAGTTGGATTGATTTGCCTTATCGCACGATTCCAAGGGAGGGCAAAGCTGTAAATGACAACTGTGGTCATGAGTATTTCTGACAATTTACAAGTGCACTCTTTTATGGTGGATTGTCTGTGAAAGGTTGTTCTACCTTATCTTCAGAAAAAGCTTATCTTTGGTGAAGAGACGAGGATTGCTGCTCCATGTCTTGTCTCACTTCTCCTCTTAGTGTCTTTTTGGTACTGATGCTCCTCCAGCCCCGGTTTCACCGAGGATCTGCCATGTCAAAAAATCATGTTTAAGGTGATGTATGATCAGAAAGATGATAATTTATGTTGCCTGTTCTTTTAAACCTGTTGTGAGTGGAGGTTCTGTTGAGTTCTGTGTCTTCTGCTAGATGGTCCAGACCATCAGAAATGGCCCTTTTTGGCTATCTCCTTAAACATTATCACTGATGGGATCTTGTAGTATCAGCATTGATTCTAAGCATTTTTACTGTCTTACAAATAAAAAATGAACATGAAAGGGGAAAAAATATAAAATCAAACCAATTTATTTCTTTAAACACCTAAATGCTGATGAAGAACAGCATAAACTACTTTAATCAATCAAAGTTGTCACTTAAATGCAGTAGCTTGGGCAGAGGATAATGCATTTCGGCAGAATTTTCACTGTCTTATAAGTACCAAATATAGATTAATATATAGTTCAAAACACTTTAATTTTTAAACTCTTGTCTTTCTTCTTCACTGCTGAAAAATTATTCTTGAAAAATAAAGAAACTGCCCTGTGGTCAAAGATAGTCTTAACTACCTGTCAATCAAAAGGAGAAGTTTGTTGAGACATTTAATTACAAGATAATGTAGTCATCAAAATCTCGTTGTGGTAACTGACAGCTCATTTTGGACTGAAAGCGTACAGCTCCCTCCCCTGAGGTCAGAGATGTTCCGAGGTTAACGTAGTAATGACAAGTCCTTTATTATCACATTATGACATTGAAAAAAATTGCAATTATACTAATAAATTAATAACAGTAATAAAATGACAGTCATAATTGCATAATATACATGTTGTCAACGGCATTTTTGTTACATGGTTGGAATTCATATTTTATCTGCATATCTTACAGTATATTAAATTTTCCCAATGCAGTACAGGCACGAATGGCTTCTGGAATTTCTTAAAGCCTGAGCAGTTAGAGTAACTGCTGGAAATGAGACTTTAAGGCATGACTTGCTTGTCACTTTTATAGATTAAAAAATGAAATAAAATAGTGAAATTGAAGAATTTCACACTCAAATATAATTAAATGTTAGGATTAATTTTTAGCCTTATCTCTCAAGAAAGTGTAATGCATCTCATCAGATATAATATTGGATAAAAAACCTGAATGAATTAGTCATGAACTCTTAAATCCTTGTTCCTCAGTTCATAAAAAGAAAATTAAAACACACAAAGAGCCAAGTTGAAGTGTACACTGTAGATCAGTGTGGAAAAGGGACAGTTCATAGTACCATTACACTTGGTTACTGTATTGAGAATGGTATTTAAACAGCAGTTTAAATAGGAAATTCCATGGCTTTTTTTTTTTAAATTCAGATCATCTTTAAAGCTTTACCCTAGAAGGGGGTAAATTGCCTATGGACAGGACCAAAGAGAGAGAATGGGATCAAGATACTGCTGGAGGTTTTGGTTTTGTTGTGGTTTTTTTTGGTTTTTTTTTTTTTTTTTTTGATGTTGTTGAATTTCCATGATGCTGATACAAATTAGATATTTTCCAGTTTGAGATTCACCCATGCATTTGGTTTGTGTGTACCTTTATGGGTTCTAAAATTACCACGGTAAGCACAGTTTCACCTATTTATCCATCAGCAGTAGATTTTCTTCTAGTGCTAATGCAGGTTTTTTCTGGCATAATGCTGATATTCATCTGTCAGCTTAAAATTCATAAACGTCTCGTGCACTTGCAGTGGGGACAAGTGCACTTTGTCCTTTGGGCTTCCGAAGAGTTCACCTGAGCTGTTGGCTCACTTGTTACTTTGCTCACATGTTCATAACTTCTCTGCTGGTTGTTGTGAACAGTTAAAAAGTGATGTAGGTGCTAAGGCCTTTCATCTTTGTCCAGGTACTGAGAAGAGCATTGCCCTGCTGTCCTGTCTTAAAGTGTTTTAGGCTCCAACTTCTGGTGTTTGTCGATTAAGCTCTGCATAACTTTTTGTCTCCAGTCTCTTTCTTTGTTTTGTTTTCTTTTTCCAGCAGAGTGTGAAAACTGTTTTTGTGACCTACATCGTTCTTTAACTTAAACTAGGTTAATTCTTGCTTCAGTTCCCCTCTCCCTCCCTTTTTCCTTCTACTTCTTGTCCAGATTTGCTTTTTTCTCCCCCATAGCTTCATCAGTTGCTGTTAGGGAACTGTGTCCTAAGCACACAGCCTAGCCGAGTGATTGACCATCTTCTTTAGGTTCTTTAGGTGCTGGAGAGTTTGATGGTTGTTTTTGTGTGTTTCATGAGAGCTGGACCTATTGCTGGTGTTTGTGACCTCATGGGCACACGTTCTGACAGGCCAGTGCTGGCTGTGGACTGTGCAAGAGCTTAAACTGGTGAGGAACAAGTTGTTGAGTTCGGTTCAATGAACGATTGTAATAGGATTCTGGTTTTGTTCCTCTGTGTTGGTGAAAATATATTTCATAGTCAGAGATTGATAGCAGAGGGATAGAAAGATAAAAAGAATTTCTGTGAGATCCAGAGGAAAGACGTCTCTAAAAAACAAAAGTAATTATAGTAAGGACCAGGTTATTCAAAAATGCCATTTGATAATAAAGAGAACGTGTGTATTACCGCGTTCTTTAGGTATGGGCAGCTCAGCTAAACTTATGTGCATGAATGTTAATGCTAGTTGTTATTTACTGCTGTTTGTGCAACTCCTTTTGAGCCATGAATAGCGTACAAATTATTTTCATCGTCCATCTTTATAGTTAAATATTTTTATTTGATGTTTTGTCTTCACTTTATCTCTAATTTTCATCTTTAATTGTCTTGCAGTTTTAGAGGGAGAGCCCTACAGTTGTTCCACCCTTTAAATTACATAATGTTTCAATGAATACATAAATACATAAATATACCTCTTTTTGTACAATTACACAAAAAGTAAGTAAAAGCTTAGGGTACACTCACAGTGAGGGACTGTAATCCTGAAAGAAGTCCTGAAATAATGCTTTTTCCTTTGGTTTGAGTTCCTTTGGAACCTCCTTGGAAGGAAGTGGCAGATGACGCACTACCACGTCCAGATGTGACATTGAAATCTGCTCCTGTTGCCCTGACTTTGTTCTACAGGGCTCCCTCGAAAGACAACTGTAATTTGGCTTTAGGGTTTGATTATTTTTTTTTTATTTAACATGTATATAACCTTAAAAGGAAAATACAAAATGATTTCTGTCTCACAGAAAATTTTGATAATTTGGATATCTATAATTGGCATATACAGCATCAGATTTACTCAAAACCTTAAATTTGATTATGTTTATGTGAAGTTGCAGAGGATTAGTTAACATATTTCCATGATTCGGAAAGTTTCTTGGAAGAGTTCAACCAATACTTCAGTATATGGAGATGCTAAAGTTTTGCAATAAAAGGCTTACAATTTATTAACCTGGGAGAAATAACCTGGTTTCTGCTACTTCTATCACAAACTTAAGACAGAAGCAGACACCAGGTGTGAAAAATGTTGATGTAAATTATTAGAAATTTCCAAGAATGCAAAATATTAACTGTATGATAGTATTGCTGTCTTTATAACAGCATTTAAGAACAAGATTTTAATAATATTGTCATAAGGATGTTATGCCAATGTTGCTTTTAAGCGATACGTAAGCACAGACAAGCTGTGCAATGAACACGTAGCCTGTACGAAAGCTAATTCCGCTCTAGGCACAGAATCTTAGTTCCTTTCCTCTTGTTTTGTGTTTTGAGCAGCCCATTTTGTTTGGTGGCATCTGTCCCGTGCCATTCCCTTTATGCCTTGCATGCTATGTCACCTCTTGGGTACACTTAGGAAAGATCACCATCTGTGTGCTGGGGAAGGAGTGGTTTGCCCCTGAATGCTCAGAGTTTGAGATTTGCCAATACCGAGCACAAATGCAGTGCAGCAGTAGCCAGAGAACAATGAATTGCTGAGTTTTTCACGTATTTGCAAGCAGTCTGTGAATAGGATGTCACATTCTACGCTTTTCCCTTTGTAGTTTTTTCTACAATTTCTTTTCTTCTGGAAGGGTAATAGCTTATACATGAGGAGTATATAAGTGACCCATAGAGGACAGCTGTTACTGTGACAGAGCATGTTTTGTTTGTAGGTGATGCTTGCTCTCTCCTTCCTAAAGACAGTCCAGCAACTGTGTTACAATACTTGATTGGAAATTAATTATTGACTGTCATATTGAAAGAATAAAGGTGTCTTGGTTTTATTTTGAGCTCTGCTTAAAAAGAAAAAAATGCAAACAAAGAAATGAAACAAACCTTAAGCTTCTAATACTTGTTATAACTAATGCTGAGTATTTTTGGGGTTTTTTTTGACACTTATGAGTTGTAAATCTTGTTGCTTTTTCCGCTAGCTGAACACTTCCTCATGAATAGTTTTTCAGAGTAAGAAGCATAAATTACTTTTTTTTCTTTAATAGTAATGAAGCTGATTTTTGAATTAGATAAAATCATTGAAGCCAAAGAATTTAGCATAGAATAGTTACATCTGTTGTAAGTAGTATGTTAGTTGATAAATTCCATAATGTTTAGCTCAGCAAACTATATAATTCAAGGAAAATAAAAGTTAAGAGTAGTGTTTCATTAATTTATTGATCTACTTTTTGTATGTGAGTGCTTCTCTGGTTTGCTTAAGTTATATGCTAGCCTCATGCTCAATCCAGGCATGTAGAAATGGTTGTACAAGGGGCTAAAAAGGTGCAAAAGTGACAGCCTGCTGTTGAGATTTTCAAACTTTAGAGATGTGTGGCTCTATGCTGGCCACCTTTTTTAAAAAAAAAAAAAAAGTAAAAATTAAACTTTCCCTGTGTTTATTAAAAAGTAGACAGTTACTTGTCTTTACTGTTGTCCTTCTTGCATGAAAACTTTTTGTGACTCCAGTTTGCCTCTGTTGATGTGTTCCTGACATTACTGGTGCTGTGTTCACACGAGTCAGCTTTAGATGAGGTGCATTTTCCTTATCTCCTCCTTAGGGTGGGAGGAGACTTTCTGCAAAAGAAGTTTTAAATAAATCTACTTTGTGGAATTCTTTTACTATATTGCTTCCCTTGTAATGGGGGAAAAAAAAAACCAACAAAAATTCCCCTATTTTATTTTCACTTTTTATTATATAACCATTGTTTTGCTTGTGGCTTGTTTTATCCTCGTTGCCTACATTCCTTTCTATCTGATCTTAATCTTCCAGATCCCTTTTCCTTTCGCTTTCTTTTGTTTGTTTTATTTCCCTTTCTTCTTTTCCTGTTTGACCCAGGTAGTCCTTTATGTAGTGAACAAGTTTTGATGATAGTGTGAAAAGTCTGGTCCTTGGAGCACGCTGAAAGGAAGGAGAACTCATCAGCAAAGACTTTGCAGATAATGGAGACGAGCTGGGCTTCTGCAGGGGGAGTGTGCGGCTGGTGAAATAAATACTGGCAAAGTCACACATAAGCCAGAGAAAATAAAACTGAAAGTGTTAATTCCTGAATGCAAAGCTTAACATTTCATTTTCAATTTCCAGCATTATTTTTTAGAAATGTTCAGAGACCATGGTTAGAATCAGAACTGATACTGCCATCTTTCTCTTGGAGAAGCAAAGTAACTCTGACACATAATGTGAATATCTTTATTTCTGAAAGGAGGGAGACACACAAAAAGGAAACTGGAATGTAAAAGAATCCCTTTTGTTCTCCTAAATCAACACGGCTCCTCTCCTCCCCTTTTTTCCCCCAGCCTTCTCTTTTTGTGGCTGTAATGCAGCCTCCAGTCAGTTCTCATTCGAGTTAGAAGATAAGGGGTATTATATGCTTTTGCTTAGCTTTCAAGCCATTCACTTCTAATTTCTGAACTGCAGTTAGAAATAAACTTTTTTCTTGCCCCTGCTTTGCTTTTTGCATTCTAGGGTAGCAATTAAGAACTGGGTGAGTAGGTTACCATTTTATCCAACTCTCTTACTCTGACTGGTGGCACTATTAGATAAAGGCAAACTGTAATTCTTTATTACCTGCCTGGCTCATTTCTGCACTTTGCCCTGGAGAAGAGCTGCATAAAAGATCAGAATGTTATTGAAAACTCCTGAGCAGATATCGAGCGACTTGCGTGGTCACTCAGGTAGTGACAGAATTTCATGGAAAGGTGACCTGCAGTGGGAGTGGTGCCCGTTTGTTTGGGTAAATACGTGGTGAGAAACCGCTGGCATGGAATAGCTGAAGTAGGATGGCTTTAGGAACCAATGGCTGGGAACGCTTTGTATATGATAAATACGCTTATAATTAGTGAGATCATTAGCATGGACACCATGTACTTAAGTATTCACAAAGAAGTCTTTAAGCTAAGCAGTTAGCTCACAATGAAGGAAAGAGACAAAATGAATTATATACAGCTGAATAAGCTTTTCAGAATCTCCAAGGAGGTGACTTGTCTGTTGATGGCCAGTGGGGGTCGAAGAGTGAAATAATTACTTAACAGCGTGTAAACAATGTGAGATGTGAAGTGTGCATTTTTTTCCCTTTCTTCTTCTTTTCCCTTTTTTTTTTTTTTTTTTTCATTGAGAGAGTTTCTTGTTGCGATGGCTCCACTGGGACAAGCAGCAGAGAAATTTGATTAAATGGATGCCTGGGGTCATGACCCTGTCTAAACATGCTGCAGCTCTCAGCATTAATCAAAGAATGTAAAAAAAAAAATTCTGACCTTGCTGCGTATGAGTATTGGTGAGCTCTGAATGCAGCCGTGGATGGATCGAGGGCTGTGTGAGCGCCTGCTTACAAAGAAGAGCAGAAGAGGAGGCATGTTTCAAGGACAATGGCAACCCATAACGTTGTTCTAGTTCATGTTGTGGGACTTTCATGGGATCATGGCTCATCAACAGCAGTGAAGTTTGGAAATCCCATTAGAGCGTGGTTGGGACTGCAGCTTTTTATTATGGACTATTGCTGCGTGAGTGCTGTGCTTGGAAAATGTTTATGGTGCAGTGATACATGGGAGAGCCGTGGGTTCGGAAGGATTCTTGGCCACTTCCCTGTAGTTTAATGGATCTGAAAGTACAGAGAAAGCAACTCTCCTTTGTAGGAGTAGCCAGGATCACTACCGTGCTTATTGTTTAAGTGTGTGTTCTTAAGGAGTTCTTGTAGTAGTGGGGTGAAAGGTCTGGATTTTTACTGAGCAAATTACATAGTAATAGAGGTTACAATAAATCAGAAAATGAGATCTGGACATAAGTCCACAAGTGATTTTTTTTTTTTTTTTAATTATTTATCGCATTCTGATTACCTACCTGAAAACTCCTAATCCATTTTATTTAGCTCAGAGTACAAGCAATTCTCATTGCAGGCAAGAATATTTTGGGTAGACAACGTTATCAAGTGAGTCAAGTGTCATTAATGTCCAATTTTGGAAACAGTCCAAGATAGGAATAGATCTTTCATCTATCCTTAAGTGATTTAACTGGTTATTGGAAGCAGTGTAATCACAGTAGCATACTAATTTCTTCTCTGTAACCCTGCTGTAAAGTAGGATGCTGCTTCCCTAAAATGAGTTTTGCAAATATGTCATTGCGTTTTTTACTTCAGTTAGATGATGTGAAAGATACTACGTGAAGAACAGTATTGTGCATAATATCATAGGCTATGGATCAGAAATTTGATCCTGATTAGTAGAAATCTGTATTTTAAGTTGTGGTTTGTCCTCCTGTGGACAATTATTTAGAGGGTGCCATCTGGCAGTCTAGTGTAGGGAAACCAGGTCATAAGATGGTGGAGGTGGCACTTGGAAACTTAACTTCGTTTGGAGGTAAAGGCACATCTATTGATTTCCACAAGGCACATGACTTAAAATTTATTTTCCGATGCCATCCAAGTTCCACTCTGTACAAGGACTCTGTTGGATACTTTTTCTTGAGAGAAATTAGTAAATCCTGTAGAAATAACTTGCACCTAATCTGAGGAGGATTTAAGAGAAAATAAAATATTGCACTAATGCAGATGTTGATTTTTCAGGAAGGTGAGAGGACAAAGGAGTTGATTAACTCCATGTTAGAGGAATTAGTTTGGTCTTTCTGTCTGTTGTTCTCCCTAATGGTGTCACTATTCTAAAAATTCCTGAGCTCTTTAATGGAAGCAGCTCCACACTGTGAGCTGTAGAAACCTTCAGCTGCAATTTTAAGTTGATTTTCAAAGTTCACTGATTCATCAGGGAGCATGGACCTGTTTTCAGTGGTTTTAATGTCACACCTTTGCGTGAACGGCCTAGCAAGCCAGTTTGCAGTGGAGCTGTCCTGTGCGTGTCATTGTGATAGAAAAGTTGGAAAAAGCCAGCCTGCTACTTGAATTTCAGTATCATGAAATAATAATATATGAAAATCAGTTTCAAAGCTCATGTGTGTAATCTCAGGCAAATTGCCTCTTCTGAGACTTAGCAAGAACCCCCAGTTTGAGAAGGGTTTTAAATTACAATGTAAATAACTGATGATAAAACCAAAACTCAGTCTAGTTGTTGCTGAATTCTGCGTGGCCTTGTCACATTGAGATCACTCACATAGGGGCGATTGTTACCATTATTTTTGTTACTCTTCTTGGCCTTCCTGGTTTTAGCTCTTACCTTCCTTGAAATTCCTTCCTGAAGAACAAAATAACATTATCTTAGCTCCAGACCTTCTTACAGGCATAATACCTTTTGGAAATGTACTGATTGAAAGAAACATAATCTTTGAAAAATATCCAGCAATGCTAGTGAGTTGGGTTTTTTTGAAGTGGAACCATGGAGAACTTGGTGAAGCAGAGGTGCAATTTTTTCTCGTGCTGCCTTTTACAGCTTGGAGGGGCAGTTGAGATTTCACGTAGAGGTAGCATGGGCTCTGCGTAGCTATCATCTTGAATGTGGCATGAGGCATAGCCTTTGGAAGGACTGCTTTGCGGGCAGACGTAGGAGCTGTTACGCTGTGGAACATTTAACTTGGGCTAAGTCAAGGTGAACGTTACTCAGAGCTAGCTGTGTGCTAGTCCCAGTGCCTATGGGGGAGTGTGTTTAACTTCAGCTTCCCTGTTTTTGTGGGCAGCTCCTTCCTCTGTGGCCCTCCTACGCTGTCTCTCATGCATCATAACTCTTCCAAAACAAGCTGTTGTTCCTCTGTTCTCCACTGAGATAGAGCCGATGTTCTTGGTTCTTGTGCTTGGGAAAGGAACAAGATCTCTTACACTTCCCCCTTCTTCCCGTAAGATCTCAAACCATCTCTTCTGCAGCTGAAGAGTAATGTGGAGCGCTAGTTACAAGAGCAGCAGGGATTGTGACGTGAGGTTGGGATGAGTTCCTGGTGGTTTCACAACAGCTCTAAAAAGTTGTCATAATACAGTAGAAAGGGTTTTGGTCTTAAGTCAAAAGTTGCCACACGTAGGGTTGGCTTTTTGAAAGAAAACAGATCTGCTCCTGTTGAAACTAGAGACAGTGTTTATACGATGTTGTTCAGTTTTGGATTTAAGAAAAGAGTTAACCCAACAGCAGGTGTTTTTCAAAAAACCCCCCTCCATTTCCCAGCTCCTGAGCCTTGAAGCCCTTTTGAACTCCTTGGATTCGCGCAAGTTACAATAATAAAGGCAAGGTTTTGGGTGTGCCACGATAGGCCCCAATACTTACTCTGTGAAGGAGAATAATTAAGTTTTAAAAAAAGTTTATTTTATACCAGTATCATAAAATTCATTGCATCTGTCAAATGGGTGGCTGTTGCGTACGGTCCCCTGCGGACTGTTACATGTGGAGCCCTAACGGCGGGGGACGGAGTTAGGGTTGTGCAGTCGCTGTAACTGTGCACCTCTGACTGACTTCATGTGTGTGCAGTTAATCATAGAATCACAGAACAGTTTGGGTTGGAAGGGACCTCAAAGATCATCTAGTTCCAACCCTCCTGCCATGGGCAGAGAAATCCTCCACTACACCAGGTTGCCCAAAGCCTCATCCAACCTGGCCTTGAACACTTCCTTAATCTCTGAATGGCTTGAATTACAGCTCTTCTAGGATAAATAGTTCATAATTGTAACTTTTGAATTTAAGTTCTAAACATTCCCGATTTTTTTTAGCTTTAGCTTATGTTGGTTTTTTTTTTCTGTGATTTTGGCTGGTACTCATTATGTATTTCTGTAATTGCCTATATTTGTCTTTAAGAAATTATGGAGAGGGTGGCTGCTGTTGAACTGCAGGTGATAGAGGTCATTGTGTTCATGACAAGCTGTTTGTATTTTTATAATTAGAGAGCAGAAGAGTTGATTTGTTCGTTACAGAGCAGTTTATTCATGTAAGAATTCCTTTCTGTGAATGTTTCTGAGATGGAATTAAAAAAAATCATCACACATCAAGGTCCTTTACTGTTACCCCATAACACGTTATACCATAACTGTGGTGGGTTTCCCATTTATGAGACTTTTTTCCTAATAAGTCTTATATAACTTCAAAAATCATTTAAAAAATAATTTTTATTCACTTTGGAAGCAGTGTTTTATATTGGAAAACAACCTAAATGGACCATGACTTTTAAACATTTTTATGTAGCTGTGCTAAATGTAACTTGTGTTATTACAGTTGAAAGTTCCTTTATCTAACACAGAAATTTTTTTGGACAAACACGAAAGTGCTTATTTTTGTGTAATAAAAATAGAAGAAGAGAAGATAACCAGGTCTCAAGTTATACATATGCATTTAAGACTAATTTAATGTGTTTTTTTAGCAAAACGAGTAGCTTGAGTAGGAGTTAACTAGTTAGAATACATTTATAGAAGTGTTTGTAGGTTAACAAAAAGCATATTAGTGATCAGTAAAATTTTTTCGATAGTATTTTTCAGAGGCTAGTCTTGTGTATTCAGTGTTTCACACCGTAATATTAAGCTTTGAAGGTTTACTGTAAACTTGTTTTTTCCATAAAAGTGAACTAGCTGATGGTGAAAGTGGAATTGGTACTCCTGTTCACTGCTATCCTCAGCTTCTGTGGAAAACAAAAAAAAAAACCCCACAACCCTACAAAACATACCTGCACACCTACGTTTTATCTATGCGCCAGATGCATCGTGTGAACCATTCCTGGGCTAAGAATGAATTTGTTCTGCCTCTGCACTGCTTAATCTCTAATGAGGCTGCCAAGAAGTGTGCTAGTCATGGCTGAGGTACCTCTGATGGGTCGTTCTGTTCACTCTGGGCTGGACTGATGTCGCTGATGATTTTTTTTTTCACTGGTCATCAAACATCTGTCAAACGGTAAAAAAAAAAAAATTAAGTCACGCAGACCTATACCTACAACTGAAGCTGACTTAAAATGGTCTTATGATCTTTGCTATTGCTTTTTGCTGCTTGGGTCAGTACGTTCTCCCTTCCCTCCTTACATTCATTATTCCTGAAATACGTCATTACTGACATTATTCCTGAAACTCTGCTTCTGTTTGCTGCTTTCGGTGTGCGTTCTGTAATATCGCCAGAAGCTCAGCATGCAAAAGATGGTGGGGTTTTTTGCTGTTCTTTTTTCCACCTTTTTTGACATGGTGTTTCCTGTTTTGTCTTATATTCTCCTGTCAAGAATGAGTGTCAAATGGGTAATTTTTAAGATCTGAAAATAAAGAAGATCCAGCACAATTATCACAATTTTTTTTTTTTCCATTAAAGTTTCTGACAGGGACTGGTGCGTACAGTTGGGCACCAAGGGCAAAGCTTCATGTGACTCTGTCGTTAGAAGAGGATGGGGAGTTGAATGTTGCAGATTTTGATTAAAATAAAGTGATTCCTATAAATTTCATAGTTTTAGAGTACTAGTAAGGCCAGTTTCTGTGTGTTTGTAATCTCTGTGCACATACTTCAATGCAGGGCCTGTATTTCAGTATTTGATTGCCTTACAAATCATGTGTTTGTTCAGATACTAAAAGGAACTTTATGAAAAGCATACTTTTAAAGAAAATAGTTAAAAAGAGTTAAATTTATTCGTTATTCTTGCTAAAACAATTCTACAGTAAATATTTTAAGTAAGTTTCTTAGGAACACAATGGGCCATGTAGACTCAAGTCACACTGACAGCACTAAAAGGCATTGCTCGATTTATGAGAGTGCTCTGTTTACCCAAGAATGTAGAAATTTCCCTTTCTAAATGGGACAGCCTTATCTTTATTATTCCAGTGCCTTTTAGTTTACAGTTCTGCTGTGAGCAATGTTTCAGGAGCTTATTTCAGGATTCCTAAATAAATGAACAGACAAAATTAATGCTCAGTGCTAGCAATCTACATTTTATATATTGTGTGATTGAAAGCAAGCCTTGCTGAATAGCAGAAAAGAAAAATGATGGTGGTACTTTATACAGAATTTGTGTGATAACAGAAAGCAAACTGAGCTTCTGAAAATAAACCTTGTTTACAAATCTAGGTGTGTTTTTTTTTTTTAAATAAAAACAAACCATAAGCCAAACTATGATGGCAATGAAAATCCAGTTCGAGGAACATCAAAGAAGCCATCCCTGTTCTTTTTAATCAAATATGTGTCAGAATGGGTATAATTGTACATCATATTTACTCAAGTCATGCAAGACCACTACCAACCTGCACGTATCATAGCAGGGATGGGAATGAATGTCGTATGAATGGGAATAACGCCAATTTTTTATTTGCAAAAAGCAACATTCCCTTGCATCAACCAAATAGTCTGATGCTAATTGCGTTGTCTGTATCCGGATGTCCCCAGGAAGTATCACTTCCATGCATTAATGCGGTCTTTGTGTGCACAAGAAAAGTTTTCAATATGTTGTGTCAGTAGTAACTAGAAAAACAGCTGATGTGAGTTCAAGCAGAGAGCGTTATTTTCTTGGTAAGATAAAATTTTACGAAATATAGCAGCTGATGGGAGCTAGAGCGCCGTGTACTGTTTCCATCTTAAGATAAAAATCTGATAAAGAAAACAGCTGATGTAAGTTAAAACAGAGTGTACTATTTATATGCTAAAAATAACATTTGGAATGCTTTTGTGTGTGGTTATCTTTGCCGTCTTGAGCAGCAATTAATAATTTAGTCTGCCTTTCTTAATCTGTTTTTCTGTCTTTTTATCAATGGGCCTTCACTGGAAAAACACTGTGACAAGTCGGTAGGATTCTGTGATTCGATACACTGATGTCTTTAACTGGTAGTGTTCTCCTTTTTAAGCATTCTGCTACTGAAATATTTCTCTCATCTGCAGCTGAAATTTTACTTAATGTGCTTTTCTCAATTCTTTTCTGTTTACTTTTGCATGCAACTGCTTCCCTCTTCCCCTCCCTTCGTCAACCCATCCTTAAAAAAACCCCACAAGACCCCCACCCCTGCAGCCCAAGCAAACCCAAACCCCAGCCCTAATGCTTGCTGAACCGAACTGGTGCTTTCAGCTGATTTATGGAGAGACTTTGGCCATGCAATGAGGTACTCAGCTAGTAAATTATCTGCTGAAAAAACTGTGGTGGTGTTTTTATGTATAAGGTAGTCAGGTTCCTATGGTAAAAGTTGGTGGATTTTCTTTTTAACTATTTAAATAAAATTAATCATTAAAATTGATCTGATTTTCACCTCTTTAGTCATGTTTATTATCCTCTAGATTTTTGCTCAGGGCTTGCCATCTTGTTGTAGAAATTTAATATTATTTAAAATGATGAGAGGCCCATGGTTAAAAAAAATTCTAATCTGAACAGTGCAGTTCAGAGAATAAAAATCAATGATAACCAGGTTGCTGCTCTTGGGAAACTGAGATTTACCATTAGTTTATATCCTTAGCCACATAACACTTTGTCGTGACGAAATACATGAAAGCTTTCACCTGGCTCTTTAGTGTACTCGTTTAGTGTGTTTTCCCTACTTTTTAGGATGTAATACCTAAATACCTTCAACACCAATTGAAGAAAATACTGAAAACATTTCACCTGTTTGCCTGACTGTTTTGCCCTGAGAGTGCTCGTGCTGCTGAAACGTATTTTGAGTTTTCCCAGGCTGGTGGAACAAGTGCTGGATGGGCAGCGCACCAGCGAGGCGTGCGTGTAGGGTGCTGGCAGCCTCCCTGTCCGTGCCCCGCGTGCCCGGCGCAGGGCCACCCTCACTCTCCTTGCAGCCCAGCTTCAGCTGTTTGGCTTTCCCTCATTGGAGACACGGAATCCGTTCGCCCGGGCTGGGACGTTCCCCTTCCCTGTCCTCCCTGTCTCCAGCCAGACAATGAGCACAAGGATACAGTAGGACTCGTTTTCTCATTATTGATTTCACGCACCAGCTGGCAGCTGTTTTAGCCTGTTCGTTTTTATAACCCTCTGGGCAAATTTTTAAAAGTACTTTTCTTTGACCATCTGTTAAATGCAATTGGTTTAATAATTAAAGACTTGCCATCCCTTTTCAGATAAATACAAACGCTGTTTCTGCAGCTGAGGGCTCGGCGTTTTTGTTTTAAGCATAGGTGGGATGTTGCTCGTCAGTGCTGGGAATGCTGCAGTCGCTCTGGTACAGTCCCAGCTCCTTCAAGGATCCCATCCCTCATGTTAATAAGGGGGGAAAAAAAAAATCGGAACTTTTCTGTGAGTTTGTTTCACATCACAAACCTCGCGTGGGGTGTGGGGAGGAATGGGCTGTGTTCCTTAGAATTCACAGTTCTTGTGTTGATAGGAATTTGGGGAAAAGCTCTGCATTAAGCGTGCAAGCAGCGTGTTTCAGTCGGAATCGGGTGTCCGGTGCTGGTAATAAGGAGCAGAAGCGTTTGGAGGTGCTTTGCCAGCACTGGCTGTGGCTGTGCCGACAGCAGCAGGCTGGTACCACCGCCTGCCCCCTCCTGGGCTGGGGCCACGGCAGCAGCACAGCCCCTTCCCAGCACAAACTGGAAACTCTGGGAAACAATAAAGGCTTCGTAAGTTTTCCGGTTCATTCAGCTTCTTTTTTTTCTTTTCCCTTTGATGAAGTGATGGGGAGCAAGGCACCAGTGTCTTGCTGGAACTAATTCGAGGTAAGATTATAAGCAATATGTCAAAAGTTGTTTCTAAAAAAGAAAGAAAAAGTGCTATATAAAAGTAAAAGTGAAGACAGTAGGACACGGATATGAATGGGTCCCTTGGAGCCCCTGGTTTTTCCGTGTTGTGTGCCTCATAGGCAGGATGTGTAAAAAAGACCCAACCTTAGTTTGAACTCATCTTTATGCTGTGATTAGATCTAAACTTTCCCATGATTCCTTCAAAAAGGTCTGCTGAAAAATCCTTCTGTTTACCAAACAGTTTACCATTTGTTTCAGATGTACCTCAAAGCTGACCTGTAGGATTACTCTCTTGAGAGGTGAAAAAGGGTAATTCATTTTTTATGTTCCTTTAATCTTGGAATTCTTTCAGGAACTCACTATGCAGGAATCAGTGCGTTTTATTTTGCTATGGCATCATCTATTCACCAAACATTCTTTGCTGCATAATGTATGCTTACAAAATAGGTTGGAAATTCGTGTGGAGGAAGAAAACCGATATGAATTTGTGAGAGTTTTTTAGTGCAATTGAATAAGACTTTTTCTTACAGAAGGAAGAAGGAAATAGTCATGTTTTCTTAATAAGATGAAAGATATCTGTGTTTTGCTTTGAGATTTTTATGTTTGTTTGTTTTAAAAGTATTCCCATCTTTAATATTTTTGTACTTTACAAACATAATCTTGTTCCAGACAGCTGTGATCTCTGGTCTCCTCTAATTCCTAAAGTAGACAAGAGCAAGTCAAATTTTCCAGAGTATCTGGCTAAATATCCCCTGAAATATAATTGAACCGAAAGTGAGTGCTTACAGTAAAAGTTCAGATTGGAGTGCAAAGTTTCCATGAGAAATTCCGTTCTTGAACTTAATCCTGCGGTGGTTTTCATACGGAGCATTCTCATCATAGATGTCATGGCTGTAGTATTTTTTTGGATTGCAGCAAGTATGCACTAAGCTGTATAAACCGTGCCGTGCTTTGGGTAGGTATTTGTCTTTCAGACCAACCTCCTCACCTCTCTTCGTTGGCTGCTGCCTAATTTCATGAGCTGACTCTTTGTGAGGCTGTTAATTACAAGCCTGTCGAACTCTCTATAAATGTGAAATGGGCAGAGGAGATAAATATAATTTCTTGTATTTGTTGAGGTAGCAGAGTTGACAAAATCAATGACAGCTGAACAAAGCACATGTAGGTCAAAATGATGTTTCTCTTTAGTAGGTTGGAATTATTCTTCCTTGAATGCCCCGAACCTCTGAAAGTGTTGCACAATACTTTGTATGGTTTCTTTGAAGTGTCCTTTTCCTGTGCTAAGTTTAGTTATAAATGAACTGCAGACAGATGAATGGCTGATAGGCCAAGGCAGGGAATTCAGTTCAGGATCAGGCCAGGAGTTCAGCGCGGGCTCTCATCGGCACGGCTCTGCTGGATATTCTTTACATGGACTTACTCAGGAGTGTGGGAGAAACTGCTCATCCTCTTCCTCTCAGTGCTGATCCACACAGACAACTGAACGCTGTCTTCTTTCTGAAATCTTTGTAAAGAAGTTAGGAAGGGAAACTCTTAGGAACATCCCTCCCCACAGCCCCGTGGACCTCTCCCCACTTTCCCTACAGCACCTTTCCCAGACAGAAGTGCAAAACCCCGGACGGGGTTTGCAGTGCAGAGCTCCCCAGGTCTAAACCTTGGGAACAAGTGGATTTATTGGGTTTTTGGTAGCATTCTACACCCATTTTTTTTTTCACTGTACGGAAGGCAGACTCTTCACAAAGAATAATGCAGCACAGAAAGAAGTTCAGGGTCTGTAAAAGGAACAGTCACCATAAAATGCATTCGTGTGCCTGCACTTCCAAGGATTAATATTTTTGTTTGTGCTAAGTAATGATGTGACATTGGTTCAAATTCTGAAAGCAAGAAATGGTGTTTCATAGGCTATTTTTTTTTTCTTCTGACAAAATTTACTCAAATTTTTTTACTTTGAAGAGGTTTTTTCGGTTGCTGGGCTGTGGGGTGGTGTTCCTGACAGGCAGATTTCTTTGGGATGTGACTGCAGACAGCTGTCTCCTTTTGGAAATGGACTTCTGGCTTTGAGATGCAGTTTGAAATGGATGTCAACGCGTGCAAATGAATCCGGTTTGTCACATACATCGGAGTGTGGCAGCGAGGGGTTTTTTTCTTCCTCTCCAGCCTGTCCCCTTATAGTAAAAATACAGACAGAATTTTTGTTACGCTACAGCTGGAGTAATGATGTAGTTACTTCATTGATCCACTATGGGAGATGCCTCACATCTCTGCTGCAGGTCTCTACTTCATGGTTCAAAATAAAAACGTGAAAGGGTTCGTTCTCCACTAAAAAGTGTATTTTTTTTGTACCATGCCATTGATTGCTTTCGGATGGTGAACCGGAAAGGATTTATGTCTTACCGCACTTCTCTAGAAAAATTGTCAGAAAAAATGGGGGTTCCCTGCAAAATTTCAAGTCCTGAATGATTCCTGTGCTTTTCAAACTGGAATACAGACTCTTCAGTGGAGTCAGCCATTGATAATGCTCTAAGCAATACACTGAAAATTTGGTATATCTGATTTTGTCACTGGTCTAATAATATTAATACTTACAGATAGAATGTTTTATCTTATTTATGACATCGAAGGAATTTACCTCATTAAGTGATGGTCTGGAATAGATATAATTTTGCCACCTTTGTTCCTGTCTCCATGATGGTGCAATACATTGTGTATGCCCTTGTTTTCAGTCGTATGGAATGACTGATGCCCTCACTTACCTATAAGAAGTCAACTTTTTTTTTTTTTTTTTCAGATATAATGAGCTGGATTTTTCAAATCTTGTCTCTACCTCGTGCATTTGTGCAAACAATTTATGCTGATCTTGGTGAGATTTAATTCTCCAAATAATTCCCATAGGACAGAAGGGAAAAATAAACACTTTGGACAGGACAAGAGAAAACATAGGTGGTCAGTGCTTCTACGCTATAATCTTTAATTACAGATAATATAAAATAAACAGTGTATTGAGGAGTTTTCTGTGGAATGCTAACACTACATTTTCCTCTTTTTTTTGTTGCTTGCTGTGGAAGTAAAATGTTAACTGCAATTAAAGGCATGTTTTCAAAGGAGGATTCAACGCAAGCGAAGAACCCATTGATCAAAGTAGTTCCATGTAAAGATATTATAATACTTACATCAGTAAGTTCTCGAGACCTTTTGAAAAAAAAATTATGAGCACAAACACTACTGTAAAGAAATATAAATAAAACCTTCATAATCTTTTGTTATAGAGAGAACAGCTTATTTGTAGATGTATCATCTAAGCTCTGTAAAACTAAAAAAAAGAAAAACAAAAAAAAGAAAAACAAACAAAAGCCAAAAAAACCCCCACTCACCTTAAAAAAAAAAAAAAAACTCAATAGTTTATTGTTATAGTTGATGCTTCCAAGTGAATGAAGTGCATAATGGTGGCGATGTCTAGATAGTCGTTACTTCTTTTTTACATACTTTGTAATCGAACAAAATAGTCTCTTGAAGATTGTTGCTATTTGTTTGCAAGTTATGTCAGATACAGCAAGATTTATAGGTGCCATTAAAAATCCATATTGATTTCCCATAGTCAACTGGGAGTTTACTTGAAAAGTCAATCATTAGTTGAGTAAGAGTCCAAAGCATGTCCTAATTTCTATTAGTAGTTTAAGTTTTCAAGCAAAAATGAGTATTTTAAAAAGAAAATGTAGTGGGTGCTGAGTTCTGGCATGTGAAGATTCCTGATTTTCATTCCCTGCTGCTGATGGATTCATGTGCTGTTCTGCCCTGAGTGTGTACCTCTGCAAGCGATGCTTGAGGCTTCGTTGTTGCTCATGGTTTAATTCAGTTCATGTTTTGAGCTTTCCTGGTGCACGATCCTTCACTGCTGACCCCGAGCATGTTGATGTTTAGCCCTGCAGCGAGTCGTTGCGCTGTGCAGCGTGCAAACACCGATGGATCCGGAGCTGTCGGCCCCGAGGAGCTTGCCAACTCACCGTATGGGATAAGGGGTGACGGGGAGCGGGGTGACAAGCAGAGTGAACAGGATGACGACTGGTGGTGGTCGTGCCCTTTTCTCCCTCTAATGCTGAGGGTTGGAGTTTAATTTAAGAGATTAGAGGAGCAAAGGAGGGGCGGGAGACCCTGAAGGGAAAGATGCAAGAGAGGAAGACAACCTACTTCTAGCTGCTTAGTTTCTTTTTGCAAAGTGACGTGGAAAGGGAGAGAGGAGAGTGTTACAGGGGAGGGGGTCAGTGTTATCTAATGATTCCTGTTCTTCCATCCATGTCCTTTCAAGTTGGGAAGGCGTTACGTTTGGATGTGGGAGATGGAAGGAGCTAAAGCGTTGCAACATGTGTCATCTGCCTCCTGGGACGCAGCCGTGCAGCTCGTCGTGGTGCATTCACAGTGTTCTGGGGCCGAACAGAGGGATTTTGGCTTTTCATCTTCTTTCTGTTGACTATTCCTTTCTTGTGCTCCCAAGGAGAGATTTTTGAGTGAGAAGGTAGTGCCATCTCCATGGGTCAGGTAGAGTGGTTATTATTGATTGATGGTACATTCTCCTTACACTGACTTTCATGGACAGCTTATGGGATATCTACGCTAATGGATTGATCCTGTTTAATGTATATTAGTAATTAAAGAAAATACATTTTTAAGAGGCAAGGATATATTTAAGTTTAATAACTACCTTTCCCTGAATCAAGAAGTCTTTGCGCAGAACTCTAATGGGTAACATTAGTCAAATGTGTGATAGATGAAATTGTTAAGTATGAAGGGTGTTGTTAATGTAACACAGGAGAGGAATCTTGTGAGGTAACTCTGAGTAACACCCAGGAGGAGTGCATTCATCATGGTGTGCTGACAAAACATCTGAGTAATGATGGCCGTTAAATCTTTTGTCATGGCTAAGATATAAAAAAGAAAACAAGTTAAAGTGTGAGCTGTTTAGGAAAATTGCCATTTGACATGTAAACCTTTCTGCCTCTATGTATTCATTTTCCTGTTATGGAATGAATTTGCATTTTAGAAGGAAATTTGATTTGCCAAGCAATTATGGGGAAAAAGGTGAATTTCAATCTCTAGTTAGTCAAATAGCTAAATAGAAAGAGCGGTGCTTTCTTTTTTTTTGTTTTTGTCTTTCCTCCCCTTGATCCATGAGTTTTGTTTTAACACACTTTGGAAGAGGGAAAATAAAGAAGACCAAACCCCAACAAAACAGACAACTCACAACATTCAAGAAGATTTAATTTATTGATTAATCTGTTTTTGAAAAAGACCCAGTACCCTGCCATCTGCATTGTCTTTGTGTGACCCTGCGTGTGAATAGGTTTTAATTGGGCTTTCTTAAAGCCTGGGAGAAGGGATCGGGTCCGAAGTTCTCAGCACTGCTCTTGTTTCCTGCTGGATTTGTGGTGGGGGATTGGAAGGCAACAAAATGCAAACAAGTGACTTCATAAAGTACCATTTCAGTGGTTAGTCACATCTGTAAATACCCATGTTTGCTGATGCTTGTGTTGACAAATCATGGTCCGCGTTTATCTGTCTGGACACAGATGTCTTTGTTTACTAAATTGTGAGTTTATATATCAAAGGCAAAACCTAGTCAAGTGCCCACTGGAGTGAACGTTCACCGAAGAGTGGTTGGGAAGAGCAACACTTTGTCAGGCTCAGTCCTGTCTTGTTCTTAATACATCTGCGTAGCTGAAACAGCAGTGTGAGCCCTGAGTCCAGAGGCCCCCTCCCAGCCTTGGCACCCCGGCGGGAAAGAACAGGGATGGTGTGAAACCTTTCTGGAGAGGAGAAGGGATCAACCTGGTGTAGTTCTTACAACTCTCATCCTATATATGGATGCATGTGAGATACTGTTTGGTGTGGTGTGTGTTTTGTTTTTTTTTTTGTAGGGAGTGTGTCCCTTCCAGTTTAAATCTCAAATCTGTTCCAGGAAATGTTTGTATTGAAGAACAGAAAAAATAGCACAGACAGCACCAAGTGAGTTTTCTGAAACATCAAAGGTAGTTCATCACGTTTGTATGTGTTACCAGGGTACTGAATGTCAAACGTGAAAGGATCTCTATTTTTTTTTAATGGTTAAAATTAATGTCTGTACCTTTTTAAGTATGGATGATGTCTTTAAGATATACTCTGCTCTACATCTTGAAAGGAAGAAAAACCTGTAAAAGCCTTTCTCAGAAAGGCCTGAGTTGCTGGGAGAGGGTGTCTGTCCTGTCTGAAAACAATGGCCATCCCTCTCCATGGCACTGCTGCTACCTTCACTCCATCACATGGAATTTAGCAGAGGGCATCTTACTCTTTTGGTGACATTGCTGCTAACTGCCCTCTCAGTTTTACCTGTTATAGGCCATGACAGACTCTGGTTCTGCCTCAGGACTCAGAAATGGAGAGAAAAGTTTTGATTTGTGAAAAACTCTAGTTTATTTTCCTTTGGCTTCCTTGAACAAGTTGCTTTCAAGGAGAAAAGGGAAGCATTTGAAGTAGCTACAGCTAGGAAAATATATATAAGGAATCGTAGAAATACTTTAGTAACCAAAAAGAAAAGAAGGTGTTCCTAAGCAGTACGAGGCAGAATAGCAAAAAAAATCAGATTAAATATGTTATTAGACCTAAAGAGAAACAATAGCAATTGAAATCTACAGGAAAGAAAGAAAATTTTGGAGAATTGTGGTGTCAAATTTCCATCCTCTTCCCTTTTCTCTCCCCAAGAGCATTGCCACACTTTGCATTTTTGGAATGTGTGTTTATGTAAGTAACCACTGACGCTGGGCGAGCTGGGTGCTTTGGTGGTGGTCTTGGCAAAACCCAGCGTTGAGGGTGCAGGTACTGTAGCTGCTTCTCTGGTATTTTCTCTTCAGTCTGCAATCTGGCCACTTCTGTAGCATCTTGTGTTCACCTGAAGAACAGGAACACTGCGAAGAGCCTTGACGTTTCCTTCAACAAATGGCTTTTCAAGAAATAACAGCCATAACTAACCAAGACAGGAAACCCGAGAGGAGTTGGAGTTAGGGTGTAATCTTTTAAGCTCAAAACTGGTGCCTGACAGAGCAGAGTAATGCAGTTTGAGTAATGTCGGAGTTTAAGCTGCTCGTGTACATTAGGATATATTTAGAGGAATTAAATCACTTTTAGAAATTAGAAATTTTTAATTATTGAACTGCTTGACAAA
Organism: Tauraco erythrolophus; assembly: GCF_009769465.1. Lineage (NCBI taxonomy): Eukaryota > Metazoa > Chordata > Aves > Musophagiformes > Musophagidae > Tauraco > Tauraco erythrolophus. The sequence goes on from NC_141477.1 coordinate 3,119,073, forward strand.
AAGGACTTTTTTTTTTTTTACTTAATTGTGAAGAATGTAAACAGATTTAGTGTAAAATTAAAAGGGCATCTCAGAATAGAACCCAGCAATGGAGTTAGGGAAACTAGCAGCTAGTGATGACCTGTGACAGCAGCAGTCTTGGAAGAAGTGGGAGATGCTGAGATGGACAAACTCTTTAGAAGATGACGAACGGGGCAGTGTTAATCCTGGCTTTCCCTATTACCATACTTTTCTAAAATGAATGGACTCGAAAATAATTACAATTTCAGAAGTTTGATGGAATTGGCATTTTGTAGCAGTTGGTTCCAGTATCACATTTTCATAAGAAGATAAATGAGAAACTGGTGATGTTGAAATAAAGAAAGAGTATGTGGTGAGACATTTTGAAGTTGATAGAAAGATCTGTCAGGTCACCAGAGCGTATCCACACAGGCAGCCTTCTCTTATTGTATTAGGAGGAAAATGAGGCAAATTACAATAAAAAACAACGTTTAGCCAAGAAAGTATTTGTAGCAAAATTGTCCAGATGGTTTATCTTAACCCTGACAGCAAAATATGTTAACCAGATTAAAAATTTAGACATCAGTGATATGGGAGCTCAGAAGGCCCTTGTGGGAGAGACGTCGTCTTCAGCGGCGTGGCTGGTGAGTCATTGCTGCGAGGTAGCCAAAACCCACCGCCAGCACCAACCCTTTAGTATTAGTAATTAAATTATTACTGAGTTAATGTGTTTGGAGAGCGTAACCCCACTGATAGCCTTTCTCTGGAAAGGAATTTTTAGGTTGAATATCAGCTCTTTTCCTGTGGGGGTGGTGGGAGAACGGGAGCGCTGGTGGCCCTGCTCAAGATCCTGGTGGTGTGCAATAAACAGACGGATTAAAGATGACAAACGTGAGCCGCCTTTGGGGAACGCTGATTCCTGCTTTAAAACAAAAACCTTCCAGATGACTTTGAAATGCGTGAAGTTATATGCAGTGTACAATCAGTTGAACTTGGCCCTCTGCACAGCTGCTCATTAAAGGTCTCGTAGCTTCTCAAAACTGACCCTGCGTTCTTCTCGCCGAGACGTGGCGTGGTTGAATATTTGTGCTAACGAGCGTGGCGAGACACGGGTTCGTGGCATTGCTTGGGCTGCCCGTTGATACCTGTACTTTTAACCATTTTAAGCACCTACCAGTGTAGCTCTCATGGGGCTGAAGTCAGAAGAGGAGGAAAGAAATTTAGTTCAATTTGCCTTTTCAGGTGTTTTCTTTTGTTAAAATTATATAAAACTGTGTTTACCATCTAGTTTTCTGGTTTTGGTTTTTTTTTTTCAGCAAAATGATTTTTTCTTTTAATTATTGTGCTAAGAAATTTCTATTTCTGGCAGTTGCATGTGTTTTCATCTAAATAGGGAAACGCAGCACAGCTTTGCAGTAGTTAGGGTTTTTTATTGGTTGCTCGATGGAATTTCTGTAAATGAATGGTCAAATTTTAGTGGTGCAGGTTTTATTTTAATAAACGTGGCGCTCTCAGAAACCTGACTTTGATATATGCAACTTGGAAACAATTGCAAGTATAACTCATGCAAGTTTATTGAGTTTGCTTTAGTGTAATCCCTTCTAAAAGTAAACTTAAGAGAGCTTTGAAACATCAAACAGTGTGGTATTTCATTAGCAGTATTTATAGAGTAAGGAAAGGCAGGCAGGCCTGGAAATTCTTCTGCAAGTTGTTACAGCAAAGGAGCAGCCCCAAAAGAACTGAAGTGCATTGAATCTATTTATAATTTTAAGCCATAGAGGCATCAGTAAAATAGCTGAAAACATGCATGAAACATGGAGAGAGGAAAAAATGGGATGGAGAAAGGGTATGGAGCCAGTAATGGAATAAGAGTGTAAGGAATATATGTAAAGGTTATGAAGTCTTCTGACCTCACTTAGGATATTGTTTTTGTTCTGCTTACCATATCCTTTAAAGATGTAACATTTGAAAAGGGGAATTTGATTGACCTTATGACTAAAGATAGGAACTCTGAAGAGAGGCTAAAATCATGAATTTCTATAACCTTTAAAGAGCAAAGGTTGAAAGGCATTTAATTGGAAAATATAAAATCTCCTGAATTATATATCAATATATAACTCTATTTCTTTTATATCAGAAATTATTATAAAAGGAAGACTATATGTCAGTTGAGGGGCAAGTAACTCAGCAACCTCTGTGCACTTGCTCCTTTTGCCATTCAAGCACAAGGTCTAAGAGGCACCAAGAAAGCAGGCTTCCCTTTCACTTTTAAAATGACCAAAGGTGATTTGGCAAAACAGAAAAATGAAGGTGGGGGAAAACATCTGAAAAAGTCTGAAATTACTCTCAGATATTCAAACAATCCTGCTCATGGTCGCTGGAGAGGATTGCAAGGTTTCTTCTGAGTGTGCTGGGGGTTACAGTGCTGGTCAGCCTTCTGGAAGTGTGCACAAACATTGGGGATGGACTGACAACGTGTCAGGGGACTCAGAGGGTAGCAGGAATAAAGCTATTTTCCTTCCAGTGGGACATAAAAGGACATTGACGGTGTGAGGGTTTTCTGGAAGTGTTGAACAGAGGTTGAAGTGGATGCTGTCAGGATCTGGAGACTCCTGCAGAAGACGATGACAGTTGTGAGCTAAGCTTTGTTTAGGGGTTGGTCTGCTTTCATAAATGCGCGATAGGGTCTTGGTAGTTGGCTTGCAGTCTTTGATATAGACTTGTAACTTTTCATAAAAAATTGCAAGATTTGGTTCCTCAGAGTTCCCATGGTAGAGAGAGGTTCCACACCCCCTGGACAGCTGGATCCCACTGTTTGCTCCGCAGGAGAAACGCCCCCATTCTGCACATGCATTGCTGTATCTGTCTGCTGGCAGAATTCTTCCTCTGGAATAGCAGTGGGAAATGAACCAAATCTGGGGGAAGCATTGCAGCACCACCGTAGCCTGAAACTGCTCTGGAATTAACAAAATACAGCATTAAATTTAAAACTCATTACATGTATAAACAGGCTTTAAGAGATGGTATAACTAGATGAGTTTTAAAATGATGCTATTCAAGAAATATTTTGTCTAATTACATAATGTTTTAGCTTTATTTAGTCACTGAAGAGGTTAGCATAAAAAGACAGCCTCGTAAAATTGAGGATGCTTGAATCTTTGAAAACAAATATACCCAAGAAAATAAGATGCATTTATGGCCTCATGTTTATAATATAAAAGTTCAAACTTGAGAGTTTGGACTTCAATTTTTTCACGTGTAAAACCATGCTTTGTGGTTTACCAAAAAGAACTCTCTTTGTGGTAAAATGCCCAGGTCCAGGTGGGTCTGCATGTGTCTGACAGGTCATCCAAGAGCCACACTTGAAAGTAGTTGGTAAAAGTAAGAAACTGCTAAGAGGGCGATAAACAGCAGCAGTAAGAGCTGAATCTACTTTAACTTTGCTGTTGACTTGTAGAAATGAAATCACTTTGCTAGGAAGTGAGGAGCTCTGAGTGGCCGCACTTGGTATTTCCCTTCGCCTTTGATTTACCTTTGATAAATGTCGTTTCTTGTACTCTTAATCTAATGGTGTTTTTGCCACTGACATCACTGTTTAGATATAATAATTTAAAAATGTTTGTGGAGTTTGAATTGGGCAGCTGTTAAACGCCGTTCTAACGTGATCTGCTGTTGCCCAGTAGCTTTATTATTTGCCTCTTTCAGTGTGCAGTCACGTTATTTCAATGTTTTGTGCCAAGGACGTTAAGATGTTTTAATTGTTTTGAGTTTGTAAATAACTACCATTTTGAGAAGGATGTCTGGTCACTTGAGCTCATGCATTGATTGAATCTTAATGTTGAACAGGATCCATGAGAATGCTGAAGGTCCCATTAGAAAATACATAGCTTGATTTATACTTGGTGAGAGCTGCATTGATCACATTCACATACTGAAACAATTATTGATAGAGTCTATGATGAACAGGTCATTCTAGTTGTGATGAACATTGGCTTCTAGCAGACATTTGACACTGAACCATGAGATTCTTTGTTGTTACAGCACATCTGAGAAAATCATTAAGCTTTTTGAAGCCTTTGCAGGCTGGGTCCAAGAGTATTATTTGCATTAAGACTCATGAAGTTCCTTTCACATCAATTTTGGCTTTCTTGTAGGAGTACATTAGCAACTTTCTGTTATCAGTAGCCGTAGCATATATTCCAAGCAGAAGTTTAAATGTAGCTCGCTCAGTTTTCAATGTGTACCTGTTTTTCCTTTGTGGACAGTACCAAAGTACCCCACAAGAAAAAGCAGAACTTATTTAAGCTGTTTAAAATGTACTTATAACATGGTAAAGGCAAACCACAGCAATTCTAAAGAAAAGAATTGGAGGTATTTGCAATTCTAAATTCTTTTGGTTCCTGTATTATTCTTGTGGAAAGGAAGGTTGAAAATCAGAAACGAAATATCTTTCTAGAGTTGTTTTAACCATGCTTACGCGACTGGGAAGAATGTAGACAACTATTAGAGTGGGAGTGGATTTCCAACAATTGTAACAATTTTTACAATCTGAAATAAAGAAAACTACCTGTTAAAATAAGCAGGAAAGTCAGGAAACCGTCTCCAAACCTGTTCAAACCATTGAAATGGTTATATAACGTTCTGTAAAAGATACCAAGCTGCTAGTAAGCAATTATTTACAGCCCATTGAATGTCATGGAACATGAAGGGAAGAAAGCTGTGCTTGGATTATTGGCAAGTTTGTTACTTCCATCCGTAATCCAAAGTATTATCACATATACTTGGGGCTGTGGAATCTGTTTCCAAGAGAAACAAGAAGAATTTGTGACCACCCATAAACTGCTTGAAGACAAAGCCAGTAAATTCAACAATGCAGTGCTCAGAAACTTGTCCAGCAGAGGAATACACTTTGTCTACTTAAAGATCTGAATTGATTTGTGTAACAGCCTGAATAATGAATGTGGATTTTTATTTCGGTCCCCTGAGTGAACAATGCTGCTTCACTGAAAACTCTTTCTTTCAGCCTTGCTTACGATCTTTAAGTTAAATATGCTCGGTGTAATTTTAGATTCAGGAAGAATGGAAAAATGACATTATCTTAAGAATGCAGCATTTTTTTATTTTTTTATTTTTTTAAAGCCATTGATAATTATAATAATGTTACATAATGGAGAATAGCTTGCAGATTTACTGCCCTTCTAGTATTTCAGTCTTCGGAGCTCTCTGACCAGCGTACCCTGGCCTGCAGGCTCACTGTCAGTCCTCTTGACCTTCTTGCACTTGCCGTTTTCTTTGTTTTTTCAGTAAAGTGGTGTTACACATAATGAACTAGATATATAAAAGTCAATGCTCTGTTCTTTCCAAGCAGAGATACTTGATATTTTGCTCCTAAATTGCAATTAGAAGTCTCTTATGCGGGCAAAGCAGGATCATGCTTTGTACTGTACATGCTGGTTAGCTGACCTGCGAAACTCCTTGCCGAAGGATGTTGTAGGGCAAGCACAAGGCTCGTGGTCCTGGATCTTCCACACAAACACACATGCATATATTTTTTCAATATTCTTCAGGACCAGAAATTGGGAAGCCATGAAAAAGAGTTTAATGGTCTCAACACGAGTAAGTTTTGCATTGGCCTACATCAGAAATGCATGAGATAGAAACGTTAAAAAAGGTTATTCAAACTCACCAAACTTTCCCATTAAAACCAAGTGTGTCTGGCAGTGATTTTAGTTCAGGATCCCTTTTGTTAGGGTAACCACTAGGGACGTACAACTACATGGAGAAGAATCGGATAGACGGAGCTGACTCACACTTGGACTTGCACAGATGCATTTGCAGAACGTAGTCCCTGAATAATTTAGAAACCGATAGTACAGAAGAGATGCAGTTCAGTATTACAGTGTGCTGAAAAGGTTATCATTTTGTAAATTATTGTTTTATTTAAAACCTGGACTGCTCCAAACTTTTGAATATTTTTCTGTTTTCTATTTTCAGTTCTTCTAGAAGAGAAGCTCTTTTGGGGGAAAAAAAAGTGGAAAAATATTACTTAACTGCAGAAGATGGAGTAAAGGAATGAAATATCCATTTTTCTTCAAGCACCTCTGAAACCTGTTCCCAAATTTTGTTTAAATGAGAATGTTTTGCAAAGCTTTCTGGTTTCAAAAAATGTATTATTTCAACTGAAAAAAAAAAAAGGGAAAACATTTTGAACCTTGTGTTTTCAAAATACTTGGGATTATGGTGTTTGCATAGTAATTCATACACTCAGTTCAGAGGGAATTCAGACGCCGTGTGCTTTGGAAAACCTTAAGATGGCATGTTGTGTACCTGCCATGATGGATGACAGATTCACCTCTGGGTAGTCTGCAGCTTCTTGTGCTCATCTTAGATTATAGGGATTTCTGCTGCTAAATGCCCAGATCTGCCCCTTTCCCCCAGATATTTGGAATAACTTGTGCAAGTCTCTGGGGAAGCTGCTTTGGTGGAGTGTGGTTCCAGTACTGAACGCGGTGCAGCCGGTGCAGAATGCCTGTTAAAAGGCGTGATAAAAGCGGAGTGGGAATGCTAGAGGGTTTTGAGAGGCATCTCTTCACACATACATCATAAAAGTGAGCTGAAATACCAATATATTCTTGCAAGATAAAAGTTGTGGGGTTCCTTTTATTTTTTTGTTGTTGTTGTTGTTGACTGAGCTACTCCTGTAAGCACTCTGCAGGTAAAATGGTACTCCGGTAGTTTCCTGCACCAGGAGGCATGACTTTGCACTGGGGGATACTTGGCAAATAAAAAGTAAGCTTGGATTTACTACATTTCTGATAATCTTTCGTAGTCAGTATTGTTTCAAGTGAGTGTTACAAAAAGACATTTTCAAGCATAGTGAAAACAAAGTAAATTTAGTGATGCTGCTGGCATAACCATAATAAAATTGATAAGAAAATTATTAAATAACTGAAGAGTTATGTTGGCAATTCTCCACATCCTTTAAGCAAGAGTAAATACAGAGGAAGGAAAAGTCCAAAAAGTAAATTTCTTCAAGAAATAGTAAGGTACTGAGTGGTGTTGTCAAGATAACTGTAAAGGGTGAGATGAAACAGCATTAAATTTGAAGGGATTTGGTCCTGAAACTTTTCAAAAAGTAGAAATTAGACTCCCAGCTATTCCTAGGGAAACATTCTTGGCATAAATGAAAGAATTTTGAATAATTCTAGAGATGAAGGAAAGTTCCTATTGTTAAGAGTTTAGCATTGCAAAGAATGAATCTTTAACTACCATAAACCATTGGAAATACAGCTAGTAAACACCACAAGAGCGGTTTCTATTTGGGTAGACAGCGTAGAGGAGAAAAATCTTACGACTCACTTGTTCTTCAGATGCTTCAGATTTATGTGTGATCATCGGTGCTGCATGAATCAATCACCTGGAAGTATTTTAATACATCTTAGTTACACTTTTCTTATTATTTTCTTATATTTATTTTCTTGTAGTACAAAGGAAGGAGGATGTTCCAGAATGCTACCAAAATTGCGAATTAGTCTTCCCTTCAACTTGCTACTGCTGCAAAGGGAGTAGTATGTTGGAAGAAAATATTTTTAGAAAATAAATATTCGGCAGTTAAAGACATTATTTTTATTTAAAGTATGTGCGAGATAGAAAATGTGCAATGTGCGCTAAATGCATGCCTTGAAAACAGAATATCTGGTTTTCCTTGGCTGATTTCTGTTACAATTATGCCCTAGTTGGGAATGCTATCCAAGAGTTCCTGCAGCTCCCTGCTTCTGCGGGTGGCTCTGACCTGGTGCTGAGGTGGGTGGTGGGACGGTCTCCAGGGTGCTTCAGGTGCCCCCATGGGACTGCCCGCGGCTGATGGTTGCCAGGAGTGGCCTTCCCTGCAGAGTCAGCCCCAGCCCATCTGAGGAGTGTGGGGATCAGGGCGGTTAACAGCTTCTATGGGAAATTCCATCTTTATTTTGCCATGTCTGGAGGGGACCACTGTGTATAGGGGTCTATAGGGGGCTTCCCTTCAGTCGCGTTCTGTCTTTAGCCCGTGGGTGGGTGTATGTGTATGGGTGGTGGTTTTTTCCCCAGACTGTTTGTTATCCGGTTAGAGAAGGTAGCCTGTCACAGCAGTGTTTGTCAAATTTTCCAAAACTAATAATTTTGATAGGGCGTTGAAACACATCAGTGTGAATCTACTCAGTGGGAAATGAGTGTTTTCCTTTGACTTTTTCCAAAGGAATCTTGACCTGCTCCCCCTTCACATGTTCATGTTTGTAGCAGGTGGGTGGTGGGGGATGACAACTGATTTGATTTCTGGGGAGAAGTTTGGTGAATGAATCAATAGCTTTCATGTGTTTTTCAGCTTTATTTAGTAATAATTTTAGTGATCCTGTTTGGGAGTGCTTTGTTGAGGGCTACTGAAAAAGCGTCACAATGATGATTCTCAATTCTAAAGAAAGATTTCAAGTTTTTTTTCATTTTAAATAGCCTGCTAATCGTTTTGGAAAGTGAAACGGGTGATGTCTCATGAAACAATGCAGCAGCGTTCTGCAAAGCAGGACATTTCTCTCGTCCTTAGCACTGAGAGTTTGTTCTCTAGTTCCTACGCCGTGAGGTCGTAGCATCGTTGACTTGGTCATTGACATGAGCTCTCTCTTGCTGTGGTTTGTTTATTCCCCCCCCCGCCCCCGCAATTGCAAGAGGACAGTTCATTCCTTCTAGTTGCAGGACATCTCATTCCTAATTACTTAAACTCTTTTTTTCCCCCCACTTGCATTCCAGATGCTCGCAGATGAGAGTTCTGTTATGCTATCAGGCATATTTGTTAATAAGAAAGTAATTTAAGTAGTTAACATAACAGAAGTTGATTTGACCTGCCGATACGCATTTTTGCAGAATAAACAAAGCCTGTTATCTGAGATTTTATTTATAAGGATCTGCTGAAGTGATCCGAGATCTCCCCTTGTTTGCCTGTCCTGCCCTAGACCTCAGCACATAATCTCACTGTACTGCTGCCCTTTTGACATCCGATTGCCCTTTCCATCAGCATCCATCCAAAAGCATATTTGTCTAAAAAGGAAACAATTAAATTCCAATCTCATACAGAAAACCTTTACTTCTCAAAGAAAACATACTGAAGTCGTCACAAAGTCGTACTTGACGAGGAACCCTCGCTAAATCAGAACCATAAGTCGTTAGGCCAAATTCAGCTCCTGCCAAAGTAGACACCATGTCACTGATCTCAATGATATTTTGCCTGTTTATATTAGTGATATTATATGCACTTAGTTTTTATTTGTTTTTCCATTAAATCCTGTAGTAAGACTCTGTTACAATCGATGTGAGAAGTGTTATTAGCATGCAGCATAAATAACAAGTATGAATGGTGAGGGAATGCTGAAATATTTCAAATACAAAATGACCTACTGGTTATAACCAGCTATGACAATGGGCTAAAATGACTGAATTGCATAAAAGTCAGTCTGAACAATGTTACTCTCATCAAACTCATCGAAGAGTTGCATTGCAGCGTGTTTTTTCAAGGAGAGCAGTAGGTTGCTGTCTAAGCGCACAGTAATGCACAGAAAGAGCAGATCTGCTGCTCTCAGTATTTGCTCATCCTTTTCTGGTTGTAGATCTCCAGTCCCACCTGGGAAACACCTCGTTTCCCTCGCGCTGAGCGTCGTACCCTGATTTTGGCCCTAGTGACAGGCTGCATGCTTTGGGATCCTAAGTTTGAGCACTGCGTTTTCCATTACCTGTGGCTGCGAACAACTTTTGAAATGCTACAGATAACTCGTAGTTATAATTGAGTTCTACACTGCAGTGCAGCTTTGGTAGGGACACACGCTCTGCCTGTCTTATTTTCAAAGCCCTCGAGGCTCATGAATTCACTAAAGGCAGTTTTGTCACCACTGGCTCTGTTTTAACTTTCTCCTGGAGAAAGTTTAAAGTTTACCTGGTTGGTAAACGTGCAACGTGGTGCTTTGAGAGTGAAGTGCAAACCCTGCTTTGACTGTGTGGCCATCCTGATTAACATCAGCAAAGAATAAGAGCCAAATTCCTACAATCTTGCACGTAGAGTACAAAGTGGTGTAAAGTGAAAAAGATTTTTTTTGTGTGTATTCTTTTTTTTAACTTTAAATGTTAATATTTGACTGTTGCAAGTTATATTTGTTGTACACTAGACTTTAAAGGTTGATTGTATCAGAAGTAATGTTACCATGAAGGACAATCTAAGTTTAAGGGACTGATGGCTATTAACACCAGTTTTAATTTAAACCTCCACCTTATAAATACATACTGCTAATCATGTGACAACTTCTTCCTTGGTTTGCTGTTCAAAAACGAAGATGTTTGTGATTGGACCTGTGGAAGAAGAAGGCAGCCTGGGTGGCCACTGATCCATTAGGAACTTTGTCTCGTGTTCCTACCCAGACTAGTGTCTGCAGCATAAAATGAGGAGCGAGCTGGGAGCAGGCTCATGGCTCTTACTGACAACCCACATCCTTAACAGTAGCCAGTTGAAAGTTGACATGGACAAGTTTTAATCCTGTAGGTTTTTGTCAAAGACCTGTTTTTATCAGGGAACTTCTGAACATAATTCTTCTTACCTGAGAGAACTTGAAACCGTGTAGTTTTGTCATTAATTAAATTTCCCACGGCTACTGTTTGAGATAGAAATGACTGAAATGACATTTCCGAGGATCTGGTGTGTCAGTGACATTTCCCTGGGTACCACTTCTCTGCAGGTGAAATTCCCAGGAATTATTAAAGCCCCATTACTGATACAGCTAGCTGAATCCCAGCCCAGCTTGATTTTGTTAAGTCTCCAAGCATGTAGGCTTGAATGCTTGTGGATTTAGAGTTGGAGCAACTTGGGCAGTTTCTCACTGCTACCAAGACTGTTCAATCAGTTTTATTTTACTGAAAAGGGGTTAACTGGTGCATCTCCAAACCTGCAGAGCTAATAGACTTGTAAGCTGTTGCCTAATTGTAGGATTGCAGCTCGCTCACCTATGCTGTTTTTTGGTTCAGTTTAAGACCAAAAAGTCAGCTGGTGGCTGAGAACTGGACAAGTGTTGGTGTCAAAAGGAGACTGCCCCTCTAGCTGGTAGCTTCGCCAACAGCAGCTTAGCTGGCAATGCCACGTGATGTATCTCACTTTGTCCTTCAGCAGTATTCTTTTTGAAATACATATAGACTGAGGAACGCCTGTGTGCACGGAGTTTGTCCTATAGTTGTTAGGGGAAGAGAGATCCAGTTACCTGTGTCTGTTCGACCATTAAAATCACAGAAAAAGCCTGTAAATGCTTTCCTGTTTGATATTTGACGGTAAAGCAAATTCAACTAAGTGGATTTAAAAAATTGTTCTTAAGAATGAGATTAGTATTTTTTCCCCCAGCCGTCTAACTGACAGTTTAATGAAGATTTTATTCTGTTATGTTAGTGATGTCACTGAAATATATATTTCTTTGATTGCATGTCATTTACAGATTAAATTAATATTCTGTAGTTTCATATAGTTTTTTGTAGAGGATCAGCTCTCTTTCAGTTTGTGCATATCTTTGCCAGCTGAATCCTTACTTAAAAAGTTTGCAATGTTCTGACCAACTAAATGACCGTACAAACAGAAATGCATTTTGCTAGTGATACCTTCTACAAAACAGTACTAAAATATTGGTGTAGTACATAAGCCTTTTACCACCCTTGAAAACCCAGCTTGAACCTTGAGCTAGTCATTTACATGATGTTTCCTTGGGATTACCTACATTCTTGTCCACTTTGACCTTGTAATTTTGCTCACAGTTGGAAATGTAATGCAGAGTGACTAAGATAATGTTGTTTACACAGACTTTAAGTGGAGTGACATTATAGTCAAGCAAGTGTCACATCACCCAAAGTGAAGGAAGACTTAATTACCATAATCCTGTGAATACTAAAATTCCTTAGCCATGTGTAGCATAATAATGTAATGCTCTGCATGTTACATTTAATAACCTGAAGGGGCTGTAGGAACTCGCAGGGATCTTTTAGTTATCTTAAACTGAAAGGAAACAGATTTAGAGCGGGTCGGGAGAAATTCTATGATTACTGTAGGTACTTGGTGTGTTACTTTGCTAAGATCTTTCTTCAAAAGTATCGTTTCACAGGCAAAACAAAACCGAAGTGACTGTACCAGCATCTCTGTTAATCTAATGAGTATAGTCTGGGCCAAGGAGTTCTGCAGGTGACGAAGGCTAAAGTTCATTAAATAAGAGGAATGATAGGAATGAGATGGTAATAGAAACATAACGTGTCATGGCAAACATGCCATTAAGTGGAGAGGAGTGTTGTACTGCAAGACTGGAGCAATCCATTCCTTAGACATTCGAACAATCGTACCCTTTTGCAGCAGCCTTATGTACTGAACCAGAGCAAGAAGCAAGATCTTGAGTGAGTATATAATTGTAAAAGGCAGATCATGAGCAATTATCGTGCTTCACGAAGAACTAAAGTATTTGTCATGTTCTCTTCTGAGCACTATGTAATCGTTTTATAAAACCAGAGTGATTGTTCTTAATAAATGTTGATTTTATTTCAGTAGTACTAAGTGCACAGCGTACTGCATGCCTTAAACATGTTTGTCCTAGGAATCAGGCTATTTAGCAGCTGCAGGAATGCCATTTAGACAAAACCAGAGTACAGTTGATAGGTGTTTTATTACTCGAGAGCCCAGAGAGTTCTCCAGATCCTGCCTGGCCCGTCATCCTGTCGTCTGGGCTCTACGCTTCTGTGGTCAGTGGCCCACAGTGATAGATGGAGTCAAAAGCACAGGTGAATAACCCAGTGTGACCTGGTATTGCTTGAAAAGTTTTCAATTTGCATCTTACAGAGAGTAGCAGATACAGTGGTTAATCTTGGGAGGAATTATGTGCTTTCATGTAGGAACTGCTTTCCAAAAGAACTATTAGTATGGAGTTCAAAGTTACTTGATGCCTAAGGTTTAGGTCTCTGAGGACTGGAAAACAATACCAATTTACAAGAATGTGTGAAAAAGCTGGATGTTAAAGAAGTAGTGTGTGCTGCCAGCGTATGATGTTCGTGTACAAACGAGCAGAAGCACTTGAGCAGTGAGTCAGTAGGTGTTGGTTTACGCTGGCGCAAAAAGGCTTGTGCTGATTTTCCCTTTACTTGCGGCAGCGTGCGCTTGCCTGTAATGGAATTGGTTTTATTGGTGGAGAGGGGATGGGAAAGGAGACTCTCTGGTGATGGTTTTTCAAAATGGATGTTAGCATGAAGGATGCTCCGTGCAAGGAGGGTGCAAACTGTCGTTGTGTGGCCTCTGTTAAGGTTTTGCTGTGTTACAGCGGCCTTTGAAAGGTGTTCCTTAAAAGTGGTGCTCTTCCCTGGAAGTTAAGAATCTGGGGGAAAGAGAAGATGGTACCCTGCTGTCGTCTCGTGTGCTGTCCAGGAGGACATCTATTTCTGCAGAAGCAGCAATGCCCAAAAGAGCAGAGGTTGGACCTTGATGTGCAGCGCATCATGCTCCCCCCTCGCCGCAGCCCAGCCTGTCCTCCTTGCAAACTGGTGTTGGCTGCCCCTGTAGTTTTGTGCCCCTAATTGCCTCTGTCCTGTGAAAAACCAGTGGGGGAAGGGGAAGATCAGTCTCCAACAAAGTATTTCTGTGGTAATACTGAGCATCAAATCGTCTATACCGTTGATGTACGCTTCCAGGAAAAATAAATCCAAATTTTGAAGAATGAAATGCATATAGCAAACTGAAACCATTAGCAGTTGTTCTGCTGTAGAGAGGTTCTCTGCTTACTGGGGTGTTGCTATTAACACGTAGACATGGAGATGTGCTAATATATAATAATTTTCAATATATCTCTCTTTTTTTTTTTTGTCTTTAAAGTGCTAGATCTCTGATCAGGAAAAATAAAGTAGACTTGCTGTTTCTCAGATTATTTTTGTGAAATAAAGTCGTGCTTAATGCTGCTGGTTGCCAAAGGTCTCTCCTTGCCCTGTAATATCTAGGTGGGGTGTTAGGAGCTCAAGAATAGAAGACGAAACAAATGCAAATCACAGCAAATGTAGATGATACATGAGAAAAGTTTCATTGTTACGGATTAAAACTTCCTCTATTAGCAGCAATTGCTTGAGTTGTGCTGCACACTCATTTGTGCATCCAGGTGCACCATCCCTGTTGGTAGACTGGGATGACTTGGAGCTGCTGCTTGACTCTCCGAGATGGGACTGAACGGCTGTGGAGCAGGCAGGAGCAGCATTCCGTTCAACACTTTTCCCAACTCCGGTTGCAGCCTGTGCCGTGTTCAGCGGCTGTTCCTGCTCGGCGTCCGCTCGTGCGCCCATTAGTTCTCACGGCTCCAAGCCGACCACGTTTCCCTTTGGAATGGGCATCGGGGCTTTCGCCTTGGCGCTGCGGTGATGCCCGAGTCCCGCTGCTTCGCCAGCAGCCGGTGCCGGTACCCGCGGAGCACCTGTGGGCACAGGCGGTGGGGCTGGAGCCTGCAGCTGCCGGGCTGAGCCGCGGTTGGAAGCGCTGCCTCGCTCCCTCTCGCCAACCCCCCGAGACCCACCAAAGGGCTTCAACTTTCTTGGGATGTATAATTTTTGTTGATTAACAGGAGTTCTGGGAAGGAGCCTTTTGTAAAACCGATGGCAGGGAGGAGCTGCCTGGGGCAGAGGCTGTCAAATGATCTCCTTTGTGACTGCGACAGTGCAAATATTGCCCAGGAACCAAAAATCCCCTCCCTCTCCCAGGGTCCCTGGGGGCCGCAGCGCTCCAACATGAAACTCCTGATATCACCAGAGAGGAATCTTACAGGTTCAGTCTTTTTTTTTTTTTTTCTTCCTATTTCAAATTACGGAGTGTTTTGGAATATGCAAACTTTACAGTATCGTTCTTCAGAGCAGAAAGGTCAGAGAATATTCCTGATGTTTATGAGGATGCCAGATCTTATGATTCTGTGATCTTGGCTTTTGTCATTGCTGACTGCCTTAAGTAGTTTTTTTTTCCCCCTAAATGTCTTGAGTATTTACTGCTGTTGTGGCTGAGAGTATTTAGGGTCCAACATGTTTTGGTTTTCCTCATAGAGATTTCGTGCTCTCTCCTGTATTGTTACAGATCACAGAGAGTGGGAAAGGGTTTTTCAAGACATCTCAAAGGGTTTTCCAAGACCTCTCTGAGCATTGGTCACTAAGACCTGAAAGAACAGCCCAAGTGGTGGGTGCTTGGGACGTGATAAAGGCTGTGTTGAAATGCACACGTTTAAAGTTCAGTTTGGATAAAATGTGGTCATGTTCCTTAAATGAAGCTGTAGAAGCTGGACTGGAAGGGCAGTGTGAATGGCCAGTGGGATGTCATCACTTGTGTCCGTTTTGCAGGAGTAATGCACGGTGGTTTTTGTCTCAAACATTGCACAGTACAATGCAAATATTTCTGCTATAAAACTAAGCCAGTTTTTCCATCATTTCTTCTCCATTCCCATAAAAAACCTCCCAGTCGCTTATAAAGTAATATTTTTGCAAAAAGGGAGATATAAATACGGGATGTACTGATCGTCTGCCGCGCTTGGAGGGGAGTGCAGGAGTCTGGGGGGGCAAAGCCTGGAGCTGGCGTGGGGAGGGCAGCGCGGCCATCCTCAAATTCCTGCAACTGCAAAAGTAATTAGTGAAATTAAGTTGAAAACGCTGTAAACAAGTGAAGTTGTTATTCATTCCGCACGGCACTACAAATGTGGGAGGACATGTTAAATGATAAATTAGGCATGAACTGCTTTAATCTGTAAGCTGAACATGCCAGCGAAGGGCCTGCATTTGTAATTAGCATTGGGGGCCACAGGAGAGTGGTGCCTCTTTTAAAACAGTGACAGGGAATTGATCAGTTTAGGTTGCCGTGGCAACCAGGAGCCCTCCATCGCTTTCCCCACGTTCTCCCATTATGCCGTCCCCGCGTTCAGAAATATATTTATGAACTGTAAAGATAAACTACTCAATAATGCAAAAGAGGCTGCGATGCTCAAATGCCAAACTGACGGGGGCCAAGCGGGTGCCTGACTACCCGATAACAAGCTTAAGTGTTCTATGGTTGTCATGACATTTCTTTTACAAAGCAAATGATGTCTGCAGAAAAAATCTTAAAATTAGCCGAAAATGCAAATCTCTTTATGAGGCTGTCACCTTCATAATAACAGACAATAATTGATGATTTATGAGATGCCACCATAGCAACCAACTCCTTCGGCACCCCCTGGTTCTTCTTATACAATAGGCTTGGGCTCCTGTGAAAAAGTTTCCAGCGTGAAGCTCAGGAGGTCTTCTTGCATCTTACTCCGTTCAGTCTTATTAAATGAGATTCACAAATGTTGCAGGGATTTTCGCAGTTGTCCTAGAGATTAAGGGGCTGACGTACCTTTTGTAAAAGCTCTGTAAATCATGACCAAAATAGGGTGGTTTCGATTAAAACCTTTTTAAGAAAATTGGTAATTTTTGTTCGCTATTCAAGTTGGGATGGAAGCTGGGACGCCCAAATCTCTGCTTTTCAGAGTTCTTTGTCTACTACTTGTGTTTAAAATATTGGTTACGTAAATCAGCCCGTTTTGTGCCTGCTGGTGTCCAAATTAAACTGACTGTCAGGGAATAGATGATACTTATTTAGGTTGTGATTTCAGTGTCTGCAAAAGAAAGGTTTTTATTTACAAATATATATTTAGATGTCTCATGGTTCATTATATCTGCAGTGTTCTTCATGAGAAATTAGTGCTTTAAAAAAAAAAAAAAGGTTTTAGTCTTTCAGATTACTGTCTTTTCTAACTGATAAAATCAAGTTTGGGAGAATTAGAGTGTGTACCACAGTTCTGCACGACTTTGTAAAACTGAGGTCCCTAAATTTCTTACCTAGAAAGGCCAATTTAATGTTGAGGGTGGAAAACTGACGTTAGCAACTTCTGCTTAAGGTGAGGTTTCTTCCCTCCTCCTTCCCCTCTCCCTGCTGTTAATAAATGGAGATTCCAAATGTGCCCTTTGTGTTGCAGTTCTGTCTTTTAAAATGTGTTGTAGTAAGAGGAAAAATTCACTGATTAGAAAAAACATTCTTAGAGTAACATGTTAATTCTCAGCCTGTATCCTGAGATCCATACTCAGACAACGGTTCCAAAAAAAGTAATAGAAAGTTGTTTGAATTAAGAATTCATGATCTTTCCCATTCCTTTTTACTTTGTCAAATATGACAATTAGAGTTGTCAGTTCCAGAAAGTGATTTCTGGTAGAATAATATCTTTCAGTCACCCTGCCTGGTATATGGAGAAAAAAAGAAAAAGTAGATGAAACCCCTGTGTCTTGTAGCTGGTTGTATCTAGGTGTTTACTTTTCTGCTAGTGTTTTGATGCATTTTTCCATTGTTTAATTTATCTCTTTTCATAACTTCTTATGGAAGAGTTTTTGTAGGATTGATTTACTTGTATATGTATATATGTGAGAAAAAAATTGAGATTTTTTTTAAGTATTCAGGATGAAAACGAATAGTTTGATGGTTTCCCGCCCGCCTGCGTTGTCTTTGCGTCCTCACCTCTGACTGTAGCAGAACTGGCTTCTGGTCTTTCTCTGCCATTGACGGCTCCAAAACAACAGACAACCTCATAATGTCTCCTACCTTTTTGTGGATAACCAGGTGTGAGTACTGTAAAGAAAATACAGAGAGTAAGAACAAGAAGTAGTAAAGGCTGTTGTCTACGGTGATGGGTACAAAATGGGTATGATTTCTGTGCTGGACCCCTCCTATTTTGTGCGTTCTTTTCCAGTGTTGATGTAGTTTCAGGAGTATTGAGGGCATTTTCTGTGTTCCTTTGGAACTGGGCTCGGTGTGGAGGTGTTCTCATTAGCATTTTACAAGCTGAGTGTGAGCAGCAAGTGTAGAAATTGCAGTAAAATTTTTTTTGCAGTGTATTGACCTGAAGTCCATTTGAAGTTGATAAATACCAGCTGTTCAAACAGAAAATTAAACAAAAGCAACTCAAAACTTACTCTGAAGTAAACAGGTGAACAGTATGTAAGACAAAGCAGCTCCCCAAAGGCATTTTTAGTACATGGTCATTATTTAACTCCTGACTGAAAATAAACAATGCTGACAGAGTGTGTGTTGGGGGGCTATGATATATGAACAGTGTCAGTACTGTAGGCTGATAACCTATAGCTTGACATCCTTATCTATAAACTTTGACAGATACATCAGTTTGTTATTGTCACTTTATTAACTTACTTCTATGATAGGAGAAGATAATCTTTCTCAAAGTCTAACACAGCTAGTACTTTACTAGGTAAAACATTTGGAAAAGTGTCAACAAATTTTGGTTTTCCCCCCTCTAAAGGAAAATCCTTTACAGTTCGTTACGTATCGAGACAGTATTTCACAATATGGAATGGAATTGTTTGCATAGCAGCAGCAGACAATAAACTGTTTAGTCACGTTAAATTGTTTGTGCCAGAGACATCCCGACAGTCTCCCTTAAAAAACAGAATACATTGCTAGGAAATGTAGTTGTGGCTGCTCGAACTGAACACTTGCTTAATAAATTAATATTTTGGTCTTGTGATTTTTTAATTGGAAAATAACAGCTGTTGCTAGTTGGAACTGTCTACTTTATCTTCTGGTGCTTTACAGCAGAGCTGTAATAAAGATTTCACAAGCCTGCTCGCTCGCTCCATCCCACTCCCTGCTATCGTGCCGATGCCACGGGGTGAGCGAGGGGACAGAGCTGGAGCTGAAGCGGCATCACAGACTCCACAAAAACAGTTCTGACTTTTTTTAAACTTCTCTCCATCTTACTTCAGAATGTTAGTATGAATTATACTTCCAAATGAGCATTTATTTTTTTTTCGTGTACTCTGAAACAGAATTCTTTTAATATGTGTCTGAATCTGAAACTTTATCCAACATCTGTTGCATCACTTCATGCCAGACTTCTTCCTCTTAACTCCTTGCCCCGTCTATCTTGCGCTTAACGACACATTATATTTTTAAAGGCTGTATACTCACATGCATTTCCCAATGAGGGAGTTAGGAAATGACCCTTTAAATGCTCCTCCATGTGCTTATTTTTACACAAAGCAGTAAGGCAAGGCCGAGCTGCGGTACCCACGGAACGCTGTCGGTGCACGTCAAAGAGGTTGTGGTCCCTTGGGGTGGGTCGGCGGGGAAGGGGAGTATTTAAGGGCTGTAACAGGGCAGCAGAGCTCAAGTCGCACAGGCAGCCTGAATTATGAAATTACATGGTTTTGGGGTGCTTGTGTTGTCTAAATTGTGGTCTTTTAACATTACTGTGTACGTGTGATTACTTGAGGTTTTTAGAAACGCCCTCGAAACCCCCAGAACTTCTGTGATCTGCAGCCAGTGTCACCCATAAGGACCCTGTAGTTACTGGACTGGACGGACCTACCATAGGGACTGATGGAATAGCTGTAGCTACAGCATGCTGCAGTCGTCTGGACGAGCCAGCACTGGAAAGGTGTGGATGCCTTTGGCAGTGCTTTTCATTGATACTTGCTGCAGCTGAGCTGTGCTTGTCTTTGAAGAGGGTTTTAGTGAGCACAAATTTTCTTCCAGTCTTCCACAGCTCACGACAGGCTTTTCTTCCCTTCTCTGCTCCAACACCAGTTCTGCACTTCTTTCACGTGCCGTTGTCTTTCATCCATCTTCCTCAGACTTGCCCTCCTAGTCCTAGTTTTCTTGCCCTGTGAGGTCTTGTCTCGCTGCTCTGTACTCCACTTACCCTGACGTTAGGCCTCTGCTCCCACCCTGGTTTGTAATCTTATTTTCCAGTTGTTCCAGGTGTCTCCTTTCCAGGATGCATTTCTTTGTCCCCAGTCCATTTTGCACAACGTCTCCTCAGGATGCTTGCCACCGTTGGCTTTAGCCCCATGCTTCTTCCTGCAGCTGCTTACCTTGAACACACCTCCGGTTCTTCTTGCCTTGAAGGGATGGGAGGTAATTCCCCAGTGTCCTGAAATGTTCCATTTCTTTTGCAAAGGATATTTCAGGCAGGGAGGAGCTACTGAGCTTAATGCTAGGAAGCCGGAATAGATCTGGAGAGAAAAGGGAAGGTAAAATTTGAGATTACTGATGATTTAAGGAGTGTTTTAGAAGAGGAGGAGGAGGAGATCCAGGCAGGAATTTAGACCAGTTTGAGCTGAGGCCGCAGTTCGCTTTGTTGTACAAATTTTTAAGAGTTGACAATGCTAATTATGAGGGGCGTGATGCTAAGAATGGGGAAAAGCTGTTAAGAAAAGGCAAGTTCAGTCTATGAAATGCCAATTAAGTATGAGAAAATTTGAATTTTCAAAATTTGACAGCTTTTCCAAAAATGGGTATCGTGAGGGTGCCACAGACACAGACCTGTTTCTGCTGTGCAGAAGTCGGTATTATGAAACACAGGAGTGTGAAAGGGCTGTATGTAAAGAAAGTGCTGTCTTTATAAGAGCAAATGTCAGTGTTTTTCTCTTGCGTATTTCTCCAGAACGGTTCAGTGATGTCTTGTCAACATCACGTGTCTGTATGATTTTCGTAAGAGACACTGCAACCAAGCCTGCCCAGGGTGTATTACTGGAGCTTACAAATATTTATTGTTTGCTTTTGTTTGGTAATGCTATTATGCATGATTACTTCACAAATGAAATTATTTGTGTTCCAAGTCAAAAGCTCTATGGATGAGAAAATATTAAATTTTATAAATGGTTCTTTTTTTTTAATGAATTTGTAGATACGTGCTGACATTTTTCAAAAAAGTGATGCAGAATAAACTCAATTTTTAAGGAAATATATGTGGCATCAGAGAAAATCTTGCAGTATAGCATTTGATCTCTTTCTTCTGTTTGTTTAGATAAAAGTAGCATTCCTAGTTTAACCAAATAACAAGTTTAGCATGGCCTAAAAAAGAAAATTATTAGAGAAGAGAAGCTCCCTGGTTGAATGGCCATAATGAAGCATAACTTGAGGAGGACAAACTCCCAATTCTTCTTAAACAGCCAGAATTCTGCGGTATGTTGGTAACTAAACAAAATGGTCATAAACAGGATAAGAAAGATTTAAAAAAAAGTAAAGAATTGTGATCATTGATGCTAATATCATAATGCGTTGTGATCAGTATAACTCTCTAGATGTTTCCCCTGACTCTGTATCTATCTAGTGCTGCATCACTTCTTCTGCAGCTGCATTGCAGATGTGCTGTCACACAATTTTCGGTGTACCCTTGATGACTTTTACTACTATATCAGTGTCAGCTGCGGGACAGCAGCACTGTTCCTGGATCAATATTATATTATGTCATTTTGTGCGGTGACAGAGGGCTGTATAAAACTTCTAGATTTGCTTCTTTGGAAACGTCCAAGTGGGACTAAAGACAGCCTGATAACAATCTGCAGTAGAAGTAGCGTATGAAAACGAAAAGGGGTGCATGGGGGAAGTAAGTGTGCAGGAAAACAAGAGGGTTCAGGCGTTGAGATGCAAGATAAGAAAATGTAACACTGCTTTTACACACTGGGTTGTATCATTGCATTCAGGGGTTTTAACACGCTGTAGAGAAGGTTATCTTGCCTTTGAATCCACTGGATTTTGCTGCATTTCTCAAAGTAAGGCTATGTGTGGTCTGTCACCAATCATTTCTGCAAGAAATGGGGTAATTATACCTACCCGCACCAGTTAGTGGATCAGAAACTCTCCTGACAGTGTGGTTTAGGAACTACTTGTTCTGCTGGTTTCTTCCTCTTCCAACCTGTTACTCTGAGCAAGTGGAAATGTTAATACAAGAGTTGGATAAACGCGTCCACTAGACTGCCCATCCCAAAAAAGCTGACGTGCACGTTTACATACTAGCTTGCCAACGTGGTCACAAAATTTAAAATTAGAATTAGAGCGGGATGACAAGCTTGGAGCTTGGTATAGACAGGGACCACTGGTCAAACCTTTACAAAAGCAGGGGTATGAAGTTAATGTATTTAAAGCCGGTACAAGAAACATGCTGGTGGGTTGGTTCCAGATCACCTTAAAGTTGTGTTGTCATCTAAGTAGTACAGAGAAATAAACAGGAAAACCAAACAAAAAATCAGTATGTGATAATAATTTATGATTGTTATAAGGAGAGTTGATCTGATAATTTGTATAGCTAGAGGATTGCTGTAAAGGATATGGCTTGTTCAGGAGAAAGAGGAAAGAGATGTTGCCTTGTAGAACAGGACATGCGCTCTTGCTCGGAGGTCCAGGCTATGGAAGGAGATGACATGGGAGAGGAGCACTGGATGTGATGGTAGCCTGCTCTGAAAGGCCACCAAAGCAGGAGGGATCCATGTGGATTCAGTCAGAATCATCCAAAGCAGAGGACTTTGTGGTACTGGGAATTTTTCAGTCCAGACATATAACCAGCATGTACTGGAATGCTTTACAGAAGCTTTTTTTAACATTTAAGACAGAGAAAACAGCTTTAAAGTTTATGTTTGTTTGTTTCTTTTTAAACTTAGGTGTAACCAAGAAAGAAAAACTTGTTGAGAATGTCAAAATGTAATGGAAATTGGGTGAGAGTGGCTATGAAACTGTAGAATTTATGAGCCATATGACAAGTATAAGAAATATATAATGAAAACAGTGCCTTAAAATAATGGAGACTGATGTATTTGAGTTAGGAGGCGAGAACTTCATGGTAATAGAAGGGTAAAATTTTCAAGAAACCTTGCAATTCCTTTAAAAATAAATGAATACAGACATAAATACAAACCATTGCATCACAGAGGAAGAACAGCAACTGTAGAAAGAGGTCAGCTTTTCTAAGTTAGGAGTCTTTCTGTGACAGTCTCAGAAGCAGCGTGCCAAAGAGGGAGATCGGTGAAGGCAGTTGGGTTTAGAGCAGAACAGCAGGAGCTTGTGTGGACAGTATCAGAAAGGCCAAAGACTAGTGAGGTGCAATCAGCAGGTGCCTTCCAGAGTAAGAAGAAATGATTCCACACGTCCGTCTTGAAGAGAAAAGCAGGGGTTGATGTGCTGCCATGCAAAGGGAAGGGCAGCAACAGATGGCACTGGGAAGACAGAAGACTTTCATGCCTTCAGGTCACCTGCAATTAGATGTCTAACACAATTAATAGTGGTGACAATAGTGCAAGATCTAAACTTGGGCGAGAAAAGAAGTGTGACAGAGAGCACATTTAGGTTAGATGTTTTCAGCTGAGTCTGATATAATGTAGTTAAGGAATGGTGGATGAGATGTCGGAGTGATTAATGGCTGACTTTGAAGTCATGGAGGCATTAGTGAGATATTGGGGTGGAGTGGAAAGAAGGAAAGAGGAGGAAATGCTTGGAAATTATAAACCACTCAACTTCAGATCAACTAGAAAAATACTGCGACTAATAAACAAGCTATTTATGAGTGCCCAGGAGATAACAGACAACATGGATTTGTCAAGAGCAAATTATGTCAAACTAATCCAATTTCCTTTTATAAAAGAATGACAGTCCATAGAGGACAAAGGTGAAGCAGTAGATGTCATGTGTCTTCACTTCAGGAACGTTTCTGAGAGTGTCTCACATAAGTGCAGAAAGTGCAGTGTAGGTGAAACGGGTGAGGATAGGTGCAAATAGAGGTTTGAAAATTGCACTTGGAAGAGTATGTCTTGGTACGCTCAAAATTCGATGCCGGGGAAGAACTGGGAGCACAGCAGTTGTGTAGATGATCAGTGCTGAATACAGGTCAGCAGTTCTGTGGAGCCATGACATGGGAGAATTGCCCTTGGTGGTATGAAAATAAAAAGTTTAATTGCAAGGCAAGGTGGGGCAAGTTGAAATTTTGTGTCTGATTTTTGAAGCAAAAATTTAAGAAAATTTTGGATCGAGTCAAGGGAATCCAGTGCAACAAGTAGAACAGTAGAACCGTTCATGTAGAAAACAGCAAGTAATAGAACACTGATCTCAGATGTTTTCTCGAAACTCGCATTACCTGTGCTAGTTAACTAGTAAGGAATTCTGCCTCCGTAATACTTCAGAATTTAGGAATAAGTGGAAATGAAAGTAACAGTATTTCCTTTTCTGATGCTTCACTCTTCGTAACAATGAGGATATTGTATTTTGTCACTACAGTTTAGCTCTGAATGCTCATTGTAACGCTGGTTGTCAGAACTGGGATTTACTCCTCTAATCCTAAGTACATGGGGTTCATGATCCCTCAAAGCTACTCTGCATGTAGGAGTCTTTAATTTGCCTTTACCGATGAAGGGTGGGGGGAGACAAAGGGAAAAGAGAGACCCCCATCTTCCTGACACATTTCGGCTTCACTGTCCAAGTACAGGGCATATTAGCACTTATGGTGTTAAATAGCATCGCAGGAAAAACTGGCATATTTGCTCTTTCTGGGAGTTTTATTCAGAAAATGGAGCTTAATCAAAGTGCTAGAGCACTGTGTAAGAGCACATAACTTCAGTTATTCCTCTGGACTGATTGTGTTGCCAAATACTCTAGAGGAGTCATTCCACTTAATAAAGCTTTTCATTAACATTAGAAGACAATTTATTCTCCCCTTACTATGACAGGTTTTTATCCCTGGGGGATGACTGAGTGTAGATTGAAGTTTAAGGGCCAGTTTCTTTGCTAGGTCAATCTTCATCAAAGGAGCTAGGATGAGGAGGAACTCAGCACCATGTGTTTGATATAGATGTCGTAGAGCTTGGCGAGCCCATCAGGTGTGCTTTCCCCCTTGACTAACAGGAATGTTGTGTCTGTCTCACTGAAACTGTAATTAATTCTAATCATTTCCATTCCAAAATTAGGAGGTCTAGCAGCCAAACGGCATTTGCCTTTATGTGCCAAATGCTGCTTTTCATAAATACCACTATTCGGACCAAAATAAATACGAATCTGTTTGCAGTACAAAGGAGAGAGTAGTAGTAACAGTGATGAAGACAGGGCAGCGTGCTGGGTTTGTACCCAGATACTACTGTTTGCATAGATCTGATAAAAATAAGTTCTTCTTGAGCTTCCTTTGAGAAAAGCAGCATACTTAAATTGCAGTTACCAAATGATTTGTCGTTGCTTTTGCTTTCTCGT
Source organism: Tauraco erythrolophus (assembly GCF_009769465.1). Lineage (NCBI taxonomy): Eukaryota > Metazoa > Chordata > Aves > Musophagiformes > Musophagidae > Tauraco > Tauraco erythrolophus. The sequence goes on from NC_141477.1 coordinate 3,144,151, forward strand.
GCAAATGCTATCAGTTACGTAGGATTAAGTTGTGACCTAAGGATTATAGTTCATGTTCAGCATCTGGGCTAAGTTTTGGACATTTGTTTCCTGCCTTATTTTCCTCCAAATTACAGCCAATATTTTTAGCTTAAAATACCGTGTTGCCTAGGACATTATCTTAGACCATTTCATTTTTTTTTTTTACACTAGTTACATTCTGTGTTTAAAGTATAGTCTGTAGAAGATGTAAAAAGAGGAGATTCTGACTTTCATGTTGCCTTCTTATTCCAAGGGCAGTTGCAGAGAATTGTGCACGTTAACAAAAGAAAGAGTCTGATTTTAAAGGCTGTAAATCAATCCATAGGATGGGATTTGAATCACCGTCAGTGAAAGAAAAGTGTGTTTATAATAAAATCCCACGTGTTTAGAATTGACATAATTAGAGGCTATATGCACAATTTCCCTGTAGAGAAGAGAATGATTCTGAAACCTTGTTTGTTAGCGTTTTTTAATATACTTTTGATAAAAAGGAAAAGGAAATCTGATATTTGCAGCGGTCTGTACTCTTACTCATGTGGGAACTTCAGATAAAATAGTGGCTTCCTTTACATGATTTGTACATCGTTACAAAGCATCGTGCTGCATTCTGTTTCACAAAGGCTGGTTGGAAGTCGTGACTTTTTGTCAGGATGTATTTGAATAGTGTCTTGATGTATCTCCCAAAAATTAAGTTGGTGTTGCTGGAAGCACTTTTTTATTTTGCCAGGAATACATACTCTGGATGTAATTTTCTATTGCGTTACATGCTTTTGCCATAAATTTCCAAATCTAATCTGAGAATGCATCATTTCCTCAATATTTGGAATAGGAAACTAAATGTTTTCTGAAAAGCAGACACTCAGTAACTACTATATTTTTATGCTGTCTAAAGAGATATACCTCGACTCCTGCTGCTCAGTGCTAGGAAAATTTTAATTTTCTAGACTTTCATATACCGCTGTTGAAAACACTAAAGGAAACCATGGCATCCTGTTGCCAAAATGCTGGTTACAGGCTTTAATATGAAATGACTATTCTGTAGTCAACGTACCATAGTGAGACCAATAATAGGTAGCATGTAGGCAATAAAATAATACGTTTCTTATATTTTCAAAATTCTTCTGCAACACTTAACATCAGTGGAAGATGATTCAGTAGGAACCACAAACATTTCAATTTATTCTCTGCAAATGGTAGTTTTTGTAATAAAAAGTGAATTTTAATGACCAGGGAAAGCTCATTTGAAACAAAGAAAGCCGTCTGTTAGTTTTATTTTGATTGACAAGCGTGCCAGGGATAAACTGTTGGCTGACACCAGAACATGCCTCATCAGAGCAGTCTACAATGTCCCCAAAGTCAGCTGAAAACGTTAAATAACATAGAGCATCAGGATCTTGGAACAGTTTGAGCGACAGGAAACAAACTGTTTTTTGTTTTTCATTTGGTTTGTTTGTAGGTACAGAAAGGAATCTGGTGAGTGTTTACATCTTCCCATGACATTTTGCACTAATACTGTTGCAAACAGATTACGGAGTGGAATATTAAATAAATACCACAAAAGGAACTCCTGGTTTTCGGTTTCCCCAAGTGCTGAATGACAGTAATCCTCTCTGACAAAAGAGGGTTATTGCCATTAGTTAATCCTGTTATGTAGTTCCCTCAACAGCCTGTAACGCACGTTGATAGAGACTGGGAAAATCTAAAATGTCAAACTAAGAGGCCACTGATCATCTTGACCAAAGGGCTGTAGTAGAAGCAAGCTAGAGGTGGATATCTGCATTAGTATAGTATTTAACATCTAGGTCTAAGCTGAAATGATGCGTTTGGACTGAAAGATGCTTGCTGTCATGGGCATTCCCTCTTGGCTGCTGTTTGCCCAACGAAGGGATGATTTCAATCACCTGTGCATGCACTCTCAGTATCAACATAGGTGGGTAGCAACATGCAGGAGTTAAACCTGTTCAGATCATTTTTCATGTGCCAGAGCACCTGGAGTCAAGTCTGCAATGTGCAGAAATTGTAGCTAAATTGTTGGTGCTACGAAAATAGTTTCGACAGCTATGCAGGTCTTAAGTTTTTATTAAGTCCTCCCAGTAACCTCAAAGTTATGTGTAAATCAGGGATCAGATGCTTTTTTAAAAAAAAAAGCATCCGTGAACACTTTGATCATCAAAGTTGGGACTTGTGGTGAAACAGTTAATGAATCTTTAGTTAATTTAGAATTATAAAAGGAAAATTCTTGTGTGTTAGGGTAGAAAGTCTGTTTTGGGAAGCAGAGCCCTGTCCTTCACCACTGCCTTCAGTTAGCAGCTCAGGCTGCGGAGTCAGTCAGTCAGCCACTGTTGGTCAGCTTTGTTACTCTAACGAACAGGCAGCAGTTGTTTTTCTCATTAGTGCTGTCTGCTGCTTTACAGCAAGACTTTCTAATGAAGTCCCCCCTCTTGAGGATGGTTTAAAGCATGCCCACTGTTGGTGTTGCGTGGAGGTAGATGTTTCAGTGCCATCCTGTGAGCTTGAGGATGATCCTCCGCTTATATTGCGACTTTGAACTTCATTAAATTTTGAGTGATTTGCGTGCTTTCCCTGTTTCAGAGCTTGTGACAAATTCAGAAGTTGGTGTGAATCTCAGTGGAGCTTCAGCAAAACAGGTTATAAGCATATTGTCACCCCAGGAGATATAATTTCTCTTTATCCATCAATGTATTTCAGTGCTTATCAATGAGAAATTACAATGGGAAGGTTGCAGGACAATTAAAAAAAAAAAAGGGCTTTCATGTTGTGTTTTCATATGCATATCCATCAGTTGTCTTGGATAGCTAGTATCTTTCTAACTAATCATCAGTAGTAACAACTTTGGCTCAACTAATTTTCACAGGACAATCCTAAAGTTCTTACGCAGCACACGGTTTGATGTTTTAACACAACAGGCAGTCATTGGTATTTGATGTAAACATGTAAAATGCATTTAGTTCTGGCAGTTTTGAATGCATGTAAGTTATTTTCAGAATATTTGACAAAATTTGGAATAGTAATTTCAAAATGGAGTGTGTCTTTGGACCTCAAGTGTTTAACAGTTAGGATCTCTTTGGGATATCCAGCAGGAATGGTTTCTCTATGTTAGTCTGTTGTTTTTCTTCTGAAGACCATGTGACATGTAGTAAAGGAGAGGCAATTATATTTTAGCTAGCTAATCTATCAAATCACAAACTGATTTTTTTTTTTTTTTCAAAATATAGGAATTACTTTAATTACTGCTTTTTCTTTAAATAAGCCTACACTGAAAGCCTGTAGCTCGTGGTGCTGCTGCTGCTTGGAGAATGGCTGGCCATTTATTTCTAGTCATAGCAATTGAAATCCAATATTTATTCATTTACCACTCAGTAATATATTTGACAGATGTGTTGAATAACTGAGTAAATTGCTGCCTTTACACTCCTAGCCTTTTCATATTTGAATTCCCAATGTCTAGACACTGCTGATAATATAGTCCTTACAATATCTACAAATTAACGGTGTTGAGATGCCGCTTATTGGTGTGATGATGACTGAAGATTGGACTTTTTTAAAAATAAAAATCAAAATCACTGATTGAAATTCTCCCTGAATAAGCTATTACTGTGAGTAAAGTCAGGTCAGTGTAGATGTCAGATCCATAATGTTCCCCTTACAAAGAGCAGTTGTTTGGGCGTTCTGAACCAGCCAGAGATTTCGGCTGTGATGGATACATGCAGGAATCTCACAGGTAGTTCTCTACAACACTTTGAACAGATACCGTGTGTCTCTTTCTTGTTGCTTTTTAAAAAATTTACGCATCCCAAATATCAAGGTGCTGTTCCCCGTAAAAACTGCCAAGATCAACTCAAGGTCTTCGTGACGCAGTGTGGTTAACGGAGGACGAGGGCGTTGGTGTGAGGTCAGCCCGGTGGTGCTAGCCGAAGGATGCTGTTTAATCTTTTTCTGATGACAGATGTTAAAGATATCTGTATAAAAGGTTTTGGGACCACAGATAGTAAGGTCATAATGATGACAGAAATTAAGTGAACTCTTCGGTGTCCAGCGAGATGTAAAAATTATGCAGTGTATTTTGTATTTATGTTATTGATTCAGAAATAGTGAGGGGGAGGAGAAGAGTGTAGAAGACCTTCAAAGTAACTGCATTATATTTATGGAAGTTACTCTCACAGACTAGTGGGAGATTGATTTGCCAGGGCTTTTTATTGAGTGCCTTAGACCATTGCACCTACATCTGCTTTCTTTTGGTCATAGATATTCTGTAGGAAATCCAATATAATTTATAATTCTTTTTCTTGTGAAGAAACTTTCACTGCTGAAATAATACTTGGGGTTCTGGAATTATTGCCTGAACAGTGGATTTATCCACTGTTTATTGACCTTTTATGTGAGGCTTGAGATGAGATAACTACATGAAGGTAACAGGAGCTCTTGTAGAGGGAAGATGCAAAACCTGACACATAGTTGTGGTGGGCTTGGGCATTAAGCTCTGCAAGTACAGGGTTTTTTTTGGGAATATTTCATGCTGTCCTCTTGGTTGAAAAAATTTGTGATCTTTGAGAGGGGAAAGATTTCTTGTCTTTTTTTTTTTTTTTTCTGTAAGCATTAATTGATCACTTCTAGTTTTTCAAGACTAAATGGTGAAATGGACAAAATCTTTCCACGTTGGCTTCCTTGCTAATGTTTTGTAACAAGCTGAGCTGCTGCAGAGTAGCAGGTGACGCTGACTTTGCAGATAACTGAAAGGTGTAACAAATAGTTGCTCTCATAACTAGATCAGTTAATGGTGGAAAACTGATGAACAGTGTTTTTCCAAACTTTGATTCTTCTTAGTAAACCAAGTATGATTAAGACCCTTCCCAACAGTGAGACCATTGCTAGCTGCTGTCAAATATTAAATTGATATCAGACAGTTAAGTCCGAAAATGTAAATATATCTTAATGAATGAGCTGCAGGCCACATTTAGTGGATTGTTTTGAAATGAGTTGATTTATCTAAAGATGGACTTTTAATGACAGTGTGTTACTTGTCTGCGTTCTGTATTTTGAGATAGGAAATTTGGGAATATCAAAAAAGATGCTAATCTGAAGTAGAGTTATGGCTTTGGTTTTGATTTTTTTTTTTTTTTTTTTTAATGTGGAGGTCATTCTTGCTCAACTAACATGTTAAGAACGTTAATGACTTCTGCCAAGCATTAGTAGAGACAACCAGGACACATAAAATGGGAGCGAGGTTCCTTTTCCTCCAGGAGCGCTGCAGGTGATCTGTTCTCATAGCATTTTGTAGAAGCACAAGAGATGCAAATAAGTGAGTGCTGATGAAAGAGTACATTTTATTTTCTCACTTCATCTCCTGCCAGAAAAGCTTAATGGTATTTTAGAGCTGATATTACACCTCAGAAAAGGGGTAATGCATCTTTAAAAGCTAAACTACATCTTCCTTACTTTTATCAAATTCTCTATAAATCTTTCATGACAGTTTATTTAACAAAGTGTCATTGAAACTGTATAGATGATTGATGTGACCCATGTAAGATCAACATGAAATGTTTGTAAATGTCAGCAAAATGTGACCATCTAGAAGCAAGTAAGGATGGTTGCTGTGAAAGTGAAAAACAAACAGAAAATGTTTATCTTACTCTTTACTTTCTGGGATGAAATTACAAATTCATAGAAGTAGAATTATATGATTTTTCTTGGACATGATGCCATGAAGTGGGGAGGAGGATCCAAATTTGTCTTGACATACTGTGCTTTTATTACTGGCTTCTGCAGTGGATAATAGTTTCTCTCTCACCTATTAAAAAAAAGGTTCCAGTTTCACTTCTCAGAAGAATAATAGTAATTTGCATAAAGTACACTGTTTCCAGCACAGATCCTAAACACAGCCCCATACACAGTGAAGAAAATTAACTCTATCCCTGCCGAAACCAGCTCGCAGGCTCTGTGTGGAGGTGGTGGGACGCCTGCAGCTGTGCCCTGGCCACTTCTGGTGGTGTAGCCTGTGCCGTGCACCACTGGACACTGTCCTTACCCCCAGAGCTTCCCTGGGAATCACAGAATCATAGAATCACAGAATGGTTTGGGTTGGAAGGGACCTCAGATCATCTGGTTCCAACCCCCCTGCCATGGGCAGGGAAACCCTCCACTACACCAGGTTGCCCAAAGCCTCATCCAACCTGGCCTTGAACACTGCCAGGGATGGGGCAGCTGCAACTTCTCTGGGCAACCTGGTCCAGTACCTCACCACCCTCATTGTAAAAAACTTCTGGGAGCAGTGCAGTCACTTTTCTTCAGTGTAGATGTCTATAAAACAGTCTTGGAGATCTGCCATCAGATTTGCAGCAGATGTCTAGTTTTTTTATGTTCTTTATGGCAGGTATGATCAGAATTTGAAGGAGAGAGAAAAAAAGTAAATATATATCACCAGTTAATTGCAAGCGTGGGTGTGTGTATATGTACCTGCAGTTCCCGGTTTGTTTTTTCAGCCCAGTTTAGTGCAAACCACCTAAGATCTCAGGACCCAGGCAGAGTCTTCCTCTTCATTCATAACCAACCAAAACAGCTGTAATCCTTGTGAGCAATGCTGCTCAACATGCTCCAAAGGAACTTCATGGGAGCTGGAGATAAAAACATTTTTGGTTAACAGCCAAAGAGAGCCTGAGCCCAAGTCTCATGGTTTTTATAGCATTGCAAAACTTGTCTGTTTGCTAAGACCTTCTCACAGTAACCAAAGACAAGGTACAACAGCTCACAAAAATGTATTCAAAGAAAAAAGGAGCCAGGGGAGAAGAACTTGAAGGTGAAAATACAATGCATTCTAGTACCCACTTGGACAAAAGCCTTTGTAAATTACTATAATAAGGTGGTAAGATACTATGGTGATAAAAGTCTTGTAAATCAGACGTGTTTGTATTGCTTTTAAATTAAACTAAGATGACATCAAAGGAAGACGATTGAACAATTTAGTATCTAAAATGTGAGGCACAAAATGAAACTGAAAGAGAGAACAAAAATCAAATACTGTATCCTAATGTATTTTCAGATGCTACAGGATAAACTAAGAATAGCACTGAAGCAGTAGTCAAATTAGCCAGCATTTCCTGTGTCCTGATTCAGCCATTCCTGCGTTTTTACTTTTTTTTTCATTCCCTGTGAAACATTTTACATTTTCAGAGCAAATATGTAGATACATATATCACATGTTATATGATGTATGTATTTAAAAGTAATATATTGGAGCTACAGTGCAGTGTACTGCAACAGTGCCTCATGAATGTCATTGCATCGTGAACAGAGAATCTTTTGCATTTCCACAGTAATAACAAGACTGTGTGCTATAAGGAAAAGTAAGACCAACATCAGGATCTTGAGTGTCAAGTGGCCTTATTTGGGTAACAGGAGGCACTCGGGTTGTTCTGGTACCTCTAATGACCACAGTGCCCTTTTTTGAAAAGTATTACTTCAGATGCACTTAAATGATTTAAAAAAATACTTGAGTGCTTTTGGAGGAAGCATTGAAAAGTTCTGGACGACACTTTTGTCTGTGTGCCAGTGTGTGTGTGCATCTACATAAACTTTAAATTTAAGTGTAAGATTACTTAAATTCAAGTAAGCATGTTTGTGGCAGAAAAGTGGTTAGTGAAGAGTAAGAAAAGCAGTGTATCTTGCTTATTTGTAAACTGTCTTCATTTCCAACTAACCTGCGTTTGTGAGTTATTTTTTAGTTATAATTAAACGATAATCTAGCATATGATTATTATAAAAAATACAGTAAGTAGCTGGAAGTTAAAAAGCAAAGAGTTTGTGAGTTCATGCTAGTCTTATTAACTGGTCACTGGTAATAAAAAAGGCATAAAGAATCATAGAGTGGTTTGGATTGGAAGGGACCTCAAAGATCATCTAGTTCCAACCCCCAAGAAAGCAATAATTGAAGTAGAAAGGTTTATATAACAAATAATTTATAGGTAAATATAGATTGCTTATCTTTAGGAGGTTGGAACAGGCAGTTAAAGGAGCCGTGGTGGTGCACAGGTGGTTATAATCATTCCGCTTCCCTCACTTCTCCGCCTTTCCTCCCAATCCCAGTCCGCCAGACGAACGCCTCTCTGCGCGCCGGTCGGATCCCTGCGTCTCACTCGCACGGTGAGAGTGTGGTTATGTCTCATAACCATGGTAATGAATATGCAAATATCATTACATTAATTGGCAGTTACAGTTTTCTGTGCTCTCAGAGCACAAAGAATTCTGAGCTGTTAATATAAAGCAAAGAGACTGAGGCCCGTAGGAATGGTTTTTCCCATTCATTCCTTGGTACTGCGTTTCCTGGTGAGGAGCGTTGCACGTGCTCGTGATGTTTTTCTGTGAAACTCCAAGAATCTCTCTTACAAATTCCTTTTTGACTCAAGTAAATAGAGAAGAAAAAACCCAAAACCCCAACCCCTGGTATGCGTTCCTGCAGCAGGAGTTTCGCTCGTCTGCAGAGAAGGAAATGATGAAAGCAGAAAGAGAAAATCAAAAGGATTTTCGGTTTTCAAATGTCTTCAGTGTATGGGTAGTTCTGCTTGCTTCCACGCCTCCTTGTACTTCAATTTAAGGTGTTGATCTAGAGGTTTAAGGAAGATTTTGCTGCCTGATCTTACATACAGATATGTACACACGTAGTAATAGTGAATGCTTCAGGCTTTTCCATTTTTGTGTTGGTAACCCTGCTCTTGACTGCAGGCTTTATTTAGTCCTGATGGTGATAGCCATTACCAGGGAAGCTCTGACGTTTGTGCTGCCGTGCGCAGGCACTGTGTGTGTCACGATAACACAGGTCAGAAAGTTGCATAATTAGAAATGAGTAAAAGACCATCACGATTGTTCAGCAGCTGTGTATTCGAGTGCATTGAAAAATTCATGTTCTTATACAGACATGGCCTTTCATAAGCGTTTGCTGCCCTACTTGCCTCTAGTATATGCATTTCATTTTCTTGAGTAAGTTGGGAAAAAGATAAAGTGTACTGCGTACTGTGGGAGCAGTATTATTTTTGGGTGTTTGACCACCTATATTTCTACTACTTATAATACAGATAAACAGTGGGAATTCTTTTTTAGCGTGGATGGGTGCCCAATCCTGAAAGCTTAACCTTTCTTTAAGGGGCAAAGGAATTTGATCTCTAAAATCCCATCTGAGCAGTGGCTTCCTGTTGCACTTAGTTTCCGTTAATTACGTGGAGCAGGTAGTCAGTAGTCTTTGAAGATAATAAAGATTAATTTCTTTAGTTTTCTCAGCTGAAGGAATAAGTAAAATGAATGGATAGTTGTGAAAGAGTGAAGCGTAGTTCTACTGTGTCTTCTGATTACTTCGTACGTTATATTCTTGGCATACATTAAACATTAAAAATGTAGAAATTGTTCTAAAAATGACTGTATAGTGTTTTTCCTCAGCAGAAAGGAACACTGATGGCTTGAACTGGCAGCCAGCCAGTTCAAAGTCTCAGTGGAAATCTATAGCTGGCTTAGACTTTAGTCTTTAATTGAAAAATGAAAATTAAAATGTGAAATGTAATTTGTTTGAATGTAGAGAAAATTGAAATACCTACAAATGTACTTTCTTGTCATGGTTATACAGGTAAAATGGCACTTTTGACAAATTATTAGTGTCGATGTAAAAGGTGTACATAATTTAGTGACAGGTAGTTTGGATGTCTCAGTTTGGAGTCTTACTTTGAAAGGTACCTGTGGGGATTGACCATTAGTTGTATATTTTTTTTTTCCTGAGAGAAAAATACTGGGTGAAAACCAGCAAAGCCTTTCATGACAGAAGCTCCAGGCTGATGTACTTCAGGAACCAGAGGAGCCCTCTTCTGATTTGAAGTTATGGCTTGAACCATCTGTTTGAACTATCAGAAGGAAATTGTAGCTGTGCTTTAACATTATTTAAATTTTAAAAACTTCAGTTCAATGTTTATGTAGTAAAAAACCAAGGTGCATTAACGTATGGAAAGCTATTTAGAACAGTTTTCATTTCCTGTTTTGAAGCCAGATGTTTGTTGGTGTCACCTTCCAATCTAATGAGTGCTTAAATGGCATTCTCTCCCCTCTTTTAACACTACATAACTTCATGGGAAAAAAAAATCAATTCCCAGAGGCCTGCGACGCATGGATGTATTTGATGAATGAGAAACAGTCAGTGCCGTTTGCTCATAATACAGCTTCTTGCAAGAATTTGAGAGAAACGGGTATCGTTAAACTCGTTGGGATGATACTGACTTTTTGTGAAACGTCAGATTAAACCATCTGCTGTTCATTGAGTAGATAGGGCAACCTGTAGTGTGGGCGTTACGTTCACCAGAGGTAGTGAACAGAGAGTGAATTTCCCATAAATCCCTTATTTTTGCTTAGGAAGAAGGGAAGACATGAACGTTTTGGAAAAAAGGCAAAACCAGGATGAATCTGTTCAGTGGTGACAAAGTTGGCGCTGCTGATGCGTGTGTGTGGGACGGGGCACTGGGGAGCGAGGTGGGGCAGACTGGAGATGTCCAGTGGGCAGGAGGACGGAGCTCGCGGCTTGTTCTTGAGCTCAGGGTTGATTTCAAAGGCTGCTGCCTGCTGGGGCAAACTGAGCGATGCTGAGCCGTGACCTTTCTCCCTGGTTTTCATCTTTAAAATCATTTGAGAGTTTTTTAGGTTTTTTAGGTTCTTTCCTGTTAAACCATGTGCACAATTCACGAAGTTCTGTTACTTTGCACAGGATGAACAGAGCTGTCTGCCAACTTCCATGTGCACGCACGCACAAAAGGCAGCTGATACCAGCTTTATAAACCTTGACAAACTTTAATGAAAATAAACTGATTATTTAGTAACTGCTGTGGGACAGATGTTTTTGAGCTTTTTTGCAGTGAACTGTACAACGGAAGGGTAGGGAGGCTTTCAGGACTGTCCATATTATTAATTTAATTAATGTGTAAAGTCATGTAGCTTTTAGTGCTGTTTTTACGTCCAGTGTATTTGTAGACTCTGAATCTTACCGATTCGTTTGAGAATGTTTTGTCATCTTACATGCAATGTATGTAATTATATCTTAATAGTTACACAAATAAATAATGCGAGTTTTTAGAACAACACATCTCCATTCCAAATTCATGATTTTTTTTCTGCGCAGCACAGCTATTCTGTAAGGCATGGAGCTGTGTGTGAACTTCACACGTAGAATGAAGCCCTCTGGGGGGGTAGGGGAGGACGTCGTTGCACACGGTGAGCGACTGTGTTGTGACAAGTCGTCACGTAACACGCACAGGTAAGTGCCCCTCCCCGAGAGAAACGCCGTCATTACAGAGTCTGTTAGAAAACACCCCGGAAGGAAAAGTGTCAGTCAATCACGAGCGTGGTGACATAACTCACCGAAATGAATGGGTGGGGAAGGTGCACAGTGTGGGTGCGGAACGCTTCGGGAAGGTAACGGGAGGTAGGCGCGCGGTGGAGCGACTCCAAGCCTCCTGGTGTGCCACAAGTCGAAGATTTCATGGGTTTGTGCGTGTTTAAACTGGTTGCTTTAAAACCATTTGGTTTGCTGTGTGTAGCATCTTACATGGTTTTTTTTTTTTCCCCAGACTACTACACTAGTACTATAGAAATGCACAGAGGTTTTTTTTTTTCTGTGATGTAATCTTTATAATCTTGAAGTGATGACTGATGTTGGAACAACTATTTTTCCTTCCCTTTCCACCCAACGGTTTCTATAAAATTCAAGTTAAAAGAGAGTTAACAAAAGAAAGTAAGTTAAATCACGGCTGTTGAAAAGTGTGAACTTGAAAATACCTTTCCCGATCAGTCGTGTTGGGGTTGCTTTCTTGTAATTTTAACAATCCTGCTGATTCCTCAGTTGTCAAAAGTTTTCCTGGAGAGGCAGGAACTGGCTTCTAATATGAAAAATAAATTAATCCCCCCAAAAATAATAAAAACAGAGCATCTCAGTCTATGAAAAGGACATAAATGCATTTTCTTTTCTGCATCTCCTTTGAAACAGACAAATAGCTCAATATGTAGGGCATGTGAGATTTTTGAAGAGGGATGTCTTTGCATTGTAAAAGTGAATTTAATGCTCGTGGAGAATGCTGGAAGCATGCTGAAGTGTTCTGTTATTAAAGGGGAGTTAATAAATGGACAGCATCGAGCTCCATGTTTGCCTCAGTATGTCTTAACTCTTCAGCAGAGGGATTTCAGAGGCGTGCTGTAACTAAGCCACTTCTCATCGGTCAGCAAGAGGCATTGAGAAGTTGGTGCTAACATCAGCTGTGGTATCTAGCCTGTGTTCTGTCACCTCATTCTACACAAGCTGTCAAAAAATTGTAAGATATTCACAAATTATTGTTAAAACATTTATGTTTTATGCAATTGCTTTAATAACAGCTAATAGATGAAAACAACCTGTTTAAAGCAACTTTATAAAACGTTTGGTGGAAGAACATAAATAATAGACTAAAACATAAGAAGAATACAATAAATGGAGCAAAAACTCAATGACTGTAAGAGGTGAACCATGGCTTGGTAACACAACAGGGTAACAAGTGGTTATTGCATTAGCCTTTCACCTTTTGAGATTTGAATTTAAGACCTAGTTGAGGCTGCAGCTAATGAAGTTGAGTGGTTTCACGCTTTTTACTTGGTGCAGTTATCACTGTTGGCTCTAAAAGGTCTTGGGCTGGGCTAGCAGGTGTGTTGCAGGTCAGTGCTTAGTTGCCAGAGCTGTGTGAGAACCTCACAAAATGCTTTCTTCTGCTGGCAGTTTTGTCCCTTGGTGTGTTTGTAATCGGTATGTTAATTCAAACAAAAAAAAAAGAAAATACATTTCTAGGAAAAAAGGACAGCCAAAGGAGAGGTGTTGTGGTTTGCTGTTGCTCTTGCCTGAGGCTGGTTCCTTGGATGTTGGATGTACAGGATGTCATTACCAGGCGACTGACAGGGAGGCTTGTTCCACAGGCTCGATGATCTACAAATAGCAGAGTAGTATGGAACGGAGACTGATCAAAATAAATGCAAACTGAGGTTTTATTGAGACTTCACCCACCATTATGACTAGCCATTAAAAAAATTAATCTAATTAAAAATACATATATTTAGCTAGTAGTTTTTATTAAAAAGTCCTGTATGAAAGGAAGAAACGTTTCGCAGATTAATTTTCAAGTCGTAAGCTACCTTGTGTTCCCAGTGTTAGATGCTTAATGATCATGGATTAAGCCTAAAAAAAAAAAAAAGGGATGAAACTGATTGAGAAGCAGGATAGGTAAGTCAGTCTTGGGTTTAATTTATTTTTTTTCATGTAGTTTCTGAGACTTTCACTTGCATGTAGGTCATGTTCTTATGGTTTCTCAGAGGAATTCTTCATTAAAACTGTGGCTGTCTTGTCATCGTCTGACTGCAGGTGTGTGAATAAGGAAAATGATACTGGGCTGTGAAATGTAGACATCCATGAGAAAGTAGCTGTAGGGATGAGGGAATGCAGTTCAGATAGGCCAGGAAAGGTCGGATGTGTGTTTGGGCACTGAGGTGTGCCTGCTCTGCTCCGGTGCTGGTACCAGTTCATGCAAGTACTGGGTTTAGAGTATAAAGCAATGACGAATACGTTCTTAGTCGGCTGGAAACGGTTGTGATGCTTTTAAACCAAAACGTTCCACACGTGTATATGAGCCAGGCTTATCTAAGAATATTTTTAAAAGCTATAGAAAAATACTGGGAAAATTTCCTCGGGCCGAATGTGTTGTTATTTGAGAAAACCAAGGAGAGGGGCTCAGCTTCCTCCAGCAGAACCGGGTGACTCAGTGGGTGTTCGGTGAAACTTCCTTCCATGAGAGGAAGAATATTGACTCTCCGATCTGGTTGCTTGAAGCCTCCCCCAGACGCTCCTCCTTCGCTGACAGATTGAGCTGAAAAGAATCCATCATGTCCACGTCAGGTACCCGTGAGCGTGCTCGGGGCGGTGTGCGACGGCAGAGGAAGATCAGCCAGATGGAAGTGGCTTTCTCCCAGGTACCAGCGGGCGCAGTCGGAGCGTCTCAGCGCGCCTGTTGGCAGCCCCGCTCCCTGGGAAAGGCATTGCTTTCAAACATGAGTAATTGATGAATTGTATGTAATATGCAAATGTGAATGCATAAATCTCCTGAATGACAGCTTAATTTATGTGAGCCTTTAAGAATGTGGGATTAGATTTTAATTAAATATCTTCAAAGGCACCCTGACTTACTCAGTTTTTTGGCTGCTGTCTTTATGAGAGTTTAGGAGGGGACAAAATCCTAATTTTAAACATATTATTTACTGTTTTTCTAATGAATTGTCATTGAACAAAAGCTATATGTATCAGTGCATATATTTTAGGAACTGTTAGATAAATCTAATGTTAATGACAATCAAATAAAAGCACCATGAAACTTATTTGAATTGAAATAATGAGTGCAACTAGTTCACTTTCTCCTTTATGTCTAAAATGAGAAAGTGTCCAAGTTAAAGCTAGTATAAATGTTTAATTTAGTATTTCACATTCAAGAAGTACCTTAAACTTATTATTTGCATTTTAATGGTTACTATTGTTTTAATTGTTACCCCAATGTGATGAATTGATTGTTTCTGTTAGGACAGTTAGAGCTAAATCCCAGTGTGGCTGCTTCAGCCAGTTTATGGCAGCTGCAGATTATCTACATATGTAGAACACTGAGGTACCAGAGTATGAACAGTGGGTGCCTGGTGGCTTGATCCTGGCAGGGGCAGATTATCCTGCCCTGGACCCAGCAAATGACTTCAGCAGTTGCTGAAGTTGAAGCAAGTGGAAGCAGTTCAACTGGAGTCAGCAGCACCACAGGTAGCGTTAGTTAAGTACGTCTTTTGGTGGTTTGCTGGGCTGAGATTATCAGTATTGAAGAAGCAAAACCAAAGTGATTGGAAGAGGATATAAGAAGACAACAACAGATTTTTGCATGGGATTTGAATATGAGGCCCCATAGCATTGTAGAGGGTGAGGTGTGACAGGAAGGTTCCTCCGGTCTGCCATGCATAGGCAGTGGTTTTTCATGTGCAGGACATGAACTTATGGTTGATCCCAGCAGAGCCTTTTCTTGAGCTCCGTTACACTTTTCAAATTCAAACAAAACTTGACTATGTCTTATCTAGAAACCCACAAAAAAAAAAAAGAGGAAATTAATTTCAAATAAAGTAGGTGTTCGTTTTTAGCGTAATTTAGCAAAGAATTTAAGTATGTCCAGTAAATCTAGTGCCCTTATGTACCAATGTGTTAATCTGTAGTATTGCCATTTGCATTTTGCCAAGTGGTCACCTGCCCTTGCTGCTGATGCAGGCCTAGAGCAAAGCTCTCTCCTTCTGTCAGCTCCTGTTGGAGGGATTTTTGGGGTGGCATGAAGGTGTTGGTGCTGACTCTTTCCTTCCAGGGAGAAGAAGCTAGAGGAAGCGGCAGGAGATTTATTTCCTCTGGTGTTCTAGGTTATTCTTCTCTTTCTTTCTTTGTCTCTTTGATAGCACAGTACTAGTCCAGGGATGAGAAGTTTCCCAACAGTGGGAAGATAAGCTTCTCGCTGTGTGGCGGATGAGGCCATGAGCAGAGAGTTTGGGGGATATTCTAGGGACAAATAGTTGTGAAATACTGATCAGTTGGGGTAGATATTGAGTAGAAACGTTAATGTGGAAGGAGGTTGATTTTGAGTCTTGTGTTATACACTTTTTTTGTTGAAAATAACTTTATTTCTAGCTCTCTTCATTCTGATTTTTACTCCTAATGTAATACAATTGCAAAATAGGTCCCTCTCGTAAATTCAGTACAATGTGCAAGCATGCTGCGTTTTTCGTTTTTGTTTTTTTTGTGTTTTTTTTTTTTTTTGTGCAAGTACTTAACCACAGCCTTTGGTCAACTGTTCTAATTTAGTTCCTGTGTTTTGTGCATGGCAGTTGGAAAGATGTTTAGTAATCAGTGTTAGGGCTTACTATCTGAAAGTGTTGGCTATTGCATAAACCATGATAACAGATGAAAGAACAAACTTACAGTTGCTGTAATTAAAATATTCTTAAATGCCAAAAAGTAAACAAAATCTCTAGATATGCTGCTTTTTTATTATTGAGACTAAGGACTAAGAATTTCTTGAAATAGGGTTGTAGAGTACATGCAACAGTGAGAGAGATTTCTGAGGTTCAACAAGGAAACACTTTTGGTATCAAATAGAGATTTCTGCCTTTAAAAAAACAGCTGAGGAAAACTGTCACACTAGTAGGGGATCAGAATTGCGCTTGGAAAGAGTTGCCAAGAGTTTGAGAAAGAATCCTGTTAAGTGGTGCAACTCTTAAACGTTTTTTGTTTTAGTTTGTTGTTTTTTTTTTTTACTGTAGGCAGAGCTTTTATTTCACAATATCTCCCTTAAATGGTGGGATCTGGGGGCAATGTCTGAAGGCAAACTTTTTTCTGTACATCATTAAATCTTCTACGTTTTGACACTGATGGATAGTGTTAGCTAGGTATTTTATTACTGTATTATTTAATTATGTTGACCTGCTCCCGTTTGATTAATGTTTCCTGTAATTATGCCTGAATTTAAAACTCCAGCTTTTAAAATGACCAAAAAAAAAAAAATTCCAATAAAAATAACTGCATAGATAAGAGCATGGTGCTGCATTCCATTTGTTTCCGGACATTTTTGGTTTTGTGTTGCTAAAGATCAAGAGCTATTTTAAATCACAAGATTGAAAGAGTCAAGTTAAAAATAACCCTAGAACAGAAAGGGTAGTGATGGAAAATGCAAATGTGTAAATCTATAATTGCTAAAGGTAAAGGTGAAATTCAAATATAGAAAAGGCCAGTGCATTTGTTTTCTGAACAGCTTTATGTCGATTCTCTCATTTTTAGTTTTGCTCATTGTCTTTTTGGGAATCAGTTTGGGTAAGGGGCTGCTGTTTTATGGAACTTTGAGTTGAATCCTGACAATACAAATTCCAGGCTCCTGTGCAGTATGATAGGTCTGAATGTATTTCTAAAAATGCAAATGTTAAAAATATATGGCAAAAATTTTCTGGACTTTAATGTGCACGTCAGTGATTGATTGTGTATCTTCTGGCTGTAAAGTTAGAATAGATGTCCAGTTTCTTTACCTTTTTTGTCATCCTGAGATTCTCTCTTTTTTTTTTTTTTTTTCTGATATTAATGTAGTATGTTGGTAAAGCTTATCATAAAACGAGTTCGGGCACAAGTGCTTGTTTCTCCTAAAGACTTCCAGAAACTGAGGTTTAATATATTTAACTGATCCAATCTTAGGATCAATATATAAGGCAGTATGCATGTATTGTAATTAGGTCTATTTAAATAGTTTATAATGGTCCAAAGTTTAATTCCATTAAGAAACGCGCCCAAGGATAATCCTGAAGTTCTTACTCTGTGCACAGACCTGCAAAGAGACTTTCTGTCCGTTACTCTCAGGAGCTTTGAGGGTTACAGCATTTCGTAGGGTCGGTCTTGTTCAGGTAAATAGAAACATTTCTGTCCAACTGTACTGTAGTAGAGATTAATAGGGATATCAGTATTTGTTCCACAACGGAAGGGATATGCTTTCTGAAGTATGTGATCACATTCAGCATTTATATCTTGAAAATAAGATATTTAAAGAAATTTAAACTTGAGTAATTCTAAGTAATTTGTACGCTATGTAAAATCTGTTACCACTATCAGAAAGATAAAAATGAGCATACTCCAGAGAAATAATGCAATATTAAAAAGTGAAGTCCATTCCACTTTTTTAGGAAAGCATGTTTTAAGAAATTAAAATAAGAAAAAAAATTTCAAGGCTTCATAATTTTTTTTTCTTTTTTCCTAGGAAATGTGTATATTCAATAACAATAAAAATCAATGAGTAAACAAATGCAATGAGAACATGCTTACCAACCACCAAACTTTGAGATTTCCTGAAAAAAATTGGGCTTGCAATGAATTACTGAAGAAATGTTCTTGTACATTTCCCTTTGAGATTACAGCAGTGCTACCTAAGCAGAATTTCATCCCAGACAAATTTTATGTGATGTGAAAATAAATGGCTTCTGATGTATTTGAAAAAGAGTCAAGTTATGTACTTTACACTTCTTTTAATGTCAGTTAGTCATGGTAGAATAATGCTTTAGAATAACTGTGCTCTTTTAAGCATCACTGGAAAATAACCTTTTCAGTTAGCTAAGGAATTTGTTCCGTCGTTAATATTTGCCTAAGGAAAAGCTGTACAATTAAAGCGCAGAAGGAGCAGTGGGCAATGCTGAAGGAGAAAACTGAAGGTGTTGTAGCATCGCTGTTCTCTGAAGAAAAACCAAGTTTGTTACACATCATTACAAAATAATGTGTCCAGTGTAGAAATCTGAAATACCTCATTGGGTGTTCTGAAATAATGGCCAGAAGTGCGGAGAATTCTCTGTAAAGGCTTTTTTTTTAATTTTTTTTTGAAGTTGTGTCATCGGGGCAGTGAAACCTTAACCTGTTCATGAGTGTTCCTGTGATTTAACTGTCCCAACTCTGCCACGCAGGTGGCCTGCGGGGTCTGGGAGTATTCTGTGCCTTTATACCATTTCTGATTTCAAAGTGCTGATGGTTGGACCAGTGAAAAAAGTTGCACTGGTTTTGCTAAGATCTGCTTAGATGTTTTGTTTTATTTAGAACATTCTTTTCACATCTGCTCTTTACCACATAGAATACAGTAATGTAAATCTTAATCTTTCATTTTAAATTAGCTCATTTTTATGACTTAATCATTTTGACTGCTGTGTTTTCAGTTCCCTCTAGCTTGGCAATATCTTTCTTGCAATTAGGTTGCTTAGAAATACCCATGCAGTCCCAGGAACAGCCATAGAGGAGCAGACGAGTTTCTCCCTTTTCTGAGATGATGCTTCTAGGCATGCAGCCCAGCACAAAGTTGGATATTTTCCTTGTTTCATCACATCTGCCTAATTTGCAGTCTTTTATAACACCTAAATGTCTCTCAGCATAATAACATTACAGATGTTGTGTCTCTTTTGGAGAGCTACGTTTTCATTATTTTTCACACTTCATTAATTTTGCTGTTTTAAGAAATTGCAGTTTTTTAAGCTGCTTTTATTCATCCAGATCTCACTGAAGGTCGTAATATTTCCCCTTTTCTGTCAATGCCATCCCTTCTGTGAGGTTTCGTTTAAACTTTCTGCTTTCCTTTTAGAATGTTTATGAAGATAATAGATCGAGTTAGAGCCAAATCAATTTATTGCTGAATCTTCAAGGTAGCTCCTCTCCATACCATCACTCGCTCTGTTTCAGTCCATGAGTGCTCACATCCATACTAATCTTTTATTAGAACAAGGCACTCGATTAGTTGATTTTTCTTTTTAAATTACAGTCTAAATGTATTGCATCTTCTGTTTTTTCCCATATATCAATTAATTCTGCAAGCCTCTTTCTAGAAACATTTTGTTCTGCCTAATGGCAATGCAACTGTGTGCTGTCATCAGCCAGAAACCATTCTCGTTATAGTTCTTTAACTATTTATCAGAAGCAGCAGTTACTTCTCTAGGTCAGTAATTACTTAGACCTACTGAGTCTGGACACTAACATAGAACATCTTTTCATGCGACCTTATCTGGACTCCTTTAAAGTATTTTTTCAATAAAAGCGCTTTTTAATATTATAGGAAAAGAAGTCATTGGCCTGGAAACTAATTACATTGCTTTAACTCAGATTTTGTTGGGTTTTTTTTTAATAAAATGGAAATTATTAGTTAAAAGTACTGTTTAGAAACAACGTCTTTGCAGATGCGTGTTTATGCACTAAGGTGGTGGATGTGTTTTTATGTCTTGTTACTAGAGAATGGAAGCTGTCCCTTTGTGATGGTCCTTGCAATGCAGAGTGATTTTTTTTTTTCTGTTTGTAGTTATTTAATAAGACTGTAGTACAGACTTTAAAATACAATCCTAATCAATACTTTCCAACTTCAATAAATTTTGTAAGATTGTTATGTAAGAAAACGCTGACTAAGAACCCACCAAATTGTAGCGGCAGTGTAAGGAGCATAGGTGGTGGTGGTGTTTCTGGTGTTCCAAGCGCTGTTTGTTTATGTGTTACAGAAATGTTTCTTCATTATTTCTTTAATTTGAGATTTTCTTCTTGAATACTGAAGTAAAGGAACCAATATTCTTAAAGAATACCAATCTGTTCCTTTTTGAAGGCTAATTGTTTGCATACTGAGTACTAGTCGCTGCTGCTGTTAACCCAGACCAGTATCTCGAATGCCTGAGATGTGGGAGAACTTGCACTGTGGCAGCTGGTCAAAACCAGTATTGATATTTGTTCATCTTTATCTATATCCATCTCTTGAAGTAATGAGTCTGATTTTGTGTTTCATAAGAGTTACCAATACTAACTTACTTTCTTTTTCTAGTAACATTGAGGAAAGATAGCTATAGCTTCTCTTCTGAATTTTTTGTAATCCTCCTTAAACTTCTTAAATTTCAAGAAAAGAAATGTATATCTGAAAGGACAGAAATTGTTAGTGGTGGGACACATTAAATGATGTGAACAAGAGCAGTCTAGATGACTGTCACTGTCCAGATGACCATCACTGTAGAATTAAGTTAAGCAGTTGAGTTTATTGTCAAATCAGTCAGTTTATTGTGAGATGTATTTGATAATGCTCCTAAGTTAATTAGTTCCAAGCAGATATTTTATAGCAGTATGGCCTGGGTGTAAAATAATGCAGCTGGTTCATTTTCAAATGGGAGAGTCTTCCTCTGTAATTTCTCTACAGCCTTAAAAAAGATCTTAATGTTATCTGGAATAAAGCTAAGCTGGAAATTCGGTCAGCCGTTCAGTCCGAGGTGATTACACCGATTTGAGAATGTCAACAATTACACAGTACTCATGTTTAATTAGTAAAAGGGAAGCACCTGTATTTTTAGAGGAAAAGACTCCAGGATTAGACTGTACAAATTCAAGTTGTAACAAAAGACAAAAATGAGCATATTATTCATCCTTGGGGAAAATCAGTCACTGGATGGGCTCCGTTCATGGAAAAAATGCAACCAATAGTTCTTTTTGCATATGGTCTCTCCACGCTTTTGTACTGATGCGTATCAGTAACGATGTTTACAACTCCTTTGTCTGTCCAACAGCAAAACAAAAAAATTAAGAGCACTTCTGGTGGTTAGACAGACCTGTAACACACTCACTTTAATATCTCAAATTTTACACTTGACATACCTTTCCAAACTGAAAATGTGACTTTTTATTTCTTTTCTGTAAATCCCTTTCTTTAAACTATCATCTGGTCGAGGCATTGAAGTAGGCAGTATTGCCTAAGAGTTTTCTCAAGACCTTTCTTTGACTGTTAATTGCACATTTATAATTATGTTCTTACAAAAAGATAAAAGAGTTTTGAAAGATTATTCTTGGCAACAGACCTAAGGTGAAAACCTGCTGGTTTAATGCGTAAATTATAATGTGTGCAGTTGTGAAGAGTGGTTTTGTGAAATGCTCAAGTAAGCGCAAGAATCTAAGAGAGCTGTCAAAGAGTTTGCACTCTTAAGGGGCCAATGTTCATTGAAAAACAACTCCCAATATACTGTGCCTGAAAGCTAAATGAGTAGTTTAAGTTAAACACAATCACTAACTTTCTGGAAGACAGATAAAGGAAACAATTGTTCCTCAAGCAAAGTTGGAGAAATGCAAAAACCAGCCTCACTTTGATGCCTGTTTAAAATCATTAATTTTCCTGTAAGTTAATGTAAATCAAGGATTAAACAGAAACTGTTACCATCTGACCCTTATAAACTAAACTTCTGTGTGGCTCATCTACTTGAAGTCAAATCTATCCATACATCTAAACAGGAAACTGAATGAAAACATTTTTTCTTTTCGTTTCCTATATCCTGCACACTTTTTTTCAAAACCTACTTCCTTTTTAAATTTAGTCCGCATGCTTATAAATAATTTTCTCCTTCCTCTGCAGGGTTTTGTAAACTTACCTCCAGTTCCTATAGAGAGTAGTATAAGGTGCTCCCTGGGCATTGCAGTTTACCCATCTGTAAACGTTTCTAAAAGTGCCCATCTTTGCAGAGTGGTTTTGAACTGTGTGAGGGATCCAGGCTCATGTGTGAGCTCCTGGGTAGCACACAGATGTTGTAACCATGATCAGTTGGATTTCATAAGTGGCAGACGCTGAGGGTTCAGGATTACAATTTTCAGCTACAGTTCAGGGTGATTTCCACCTTGTAGATCTGTATTTCTCTCTCTGTAATGACATTGATCTCTGGAAAACGCTTTGGACTCTACAGATGAAATTACTGTATATTAGATGATTATTATTATTATCACTACTATTATTTATTTGCTGCAAGGATAAATGACACAGCTCTGCTGCTCACCACTTAGGTTTGAGGTGTGTTGACAATTTAAAAAGGTGGTAGATATCTAACGGATATTGCTGTCATTTGTCATGCTCGAGAGATACATAGTGCGTGGTTTATAGCAAACACTTTGTTCAGTGAATGTGTCTGTTTTCTTGTGCGTGTGTTCGTCAGAAAAATTCTCGTCGTCATGAACTGACTTGCTGGATGTAGCTTCATTATCAGATGTTTCCATGACAGAAGATGGTCATTTCATACCTGGTCAGTTAAGCCTCATACAGCATTGTGAGTAGTTTGAAGCCAGATTCTTCACTCTTCTGCAGATGATCTGATTGTAGACGCCAGATATCGACAGGGAAGAATTCGCAGCCCTTAGAGGTGCTGAGTTGTCCCTTTCCTTTTGGTCGTCTCTCTGTCCTGCCTCCCAACCCCGTGGCACAGGGTTGTGTGCCGGTGTACGTTGCTTATAACAGCACCGTTGCGATTTATGATGATGTGTTCCTGGATAACAGACATGCAACAACTTCTGGTGTTGTGCTGCCATGTATTGGATTTCTGGAGAGCTGGTACATGTTGACTGTAATTGTCATCTTCGGCAGAGTTACAGGGATGGCTGGTACCTGAGTATTCCCTGCGAACGCACGTGGGGTATGCGGGGTTTCTGTGCCGTGCGTGGCAGTATTCAGTATATTGCTTTATGTGACCATTTCGGTTACTTATCATTGTTTCTCTTCTCTCCTGGCATGACTGCAGCCATAAAAAAAGGGGAAAGTTTTAAATGGTTTTTGATTGTCACACATCTACACAATAGTTCGGAGATATACAGCTGTGCAGTCCCAACTTGGAGGATGCATCTGGATCTTTGACTGTCTTGGTACTTGTTCTTCTGCCGGTTTGGCTCTGAAAGATACAGTCCCACATCTGTGTCCACCTGATTTAAATGCATTGAAGAATCCTATATCTGCTGTTTGGCAACATAGTCAGCCCATGAGTCCTTCAGGAAAATGTCTCTTTCTAAACAGAATTATACATTCATTATGAGCGGTGTTTTAGAATTTTTTCCATCAATAACTTGAGGAGGAATATAAAGCCCATTGCTTTTGAAAAGAATTCTCATGCATGAGCAGTGGTATGCACGCTTTTTCTTTAAAGACACGATGATAAAGAAGATGGTGCTGCAACAGCAAATTCCTGCCATTCACAATGGAAGGTCTGTTATAGAACACGGAGAAGGAAAACCTAGAGAAGCTTTTGGAGCCCTAATAATTGGCACTTGGTAATATGCTTTTAGCAGGAAATATGACAAGAATTCTGTCTTAATATAACATCTACATGCTTCCCCACTCTTTTTCTGTAGATCACTCGAGTTAGTTAATAAGCATGTTGGAAGACTGAGGCAGGAAAACAAGCCTTGGAACTCTGGAACTGGCCCTTGTGGAACATACAGCATCGAAACAAGATGTAGCATGTGTCAAAACTGTCACCTTCTGCAGAAATGCCTTTTTCCTTGTTTTTGCAGTCGATTAAGTAATAGTCATATTCATCTGCTTCTTCGTTGTTCTGTAAAGTCTGTGCACCTCGGACTGGTCCAGTGGAAGAGGATAGCAAAATGACGCTGCTTAGCAGGATAAACGATGACAGTGTTAGAGCATGATCCCACTTGCATTGAAAGAAAAAAAAAAAAAAGGGTCCTTTCAATGATTTTCCATGTAGCAGGATAGGACGTAAATGAATTTGGCTCTCGACCAGATAATCCTCTTTTGTTGATGTTAAAACACTGTCCACAGCAGTGATTACAACATAAGAATACAAAAGAGGCTTTATTTATACTTTACTTTTTCTTTCATGTTTCCAATCAGAAAAATAAATATGTCTTATTAGAAAAGAAAAATTTTGCTTGATTTGCTTTGCGTGCGGGGAGGCATTAAGTATTTCCTTTTTTTTTTTTTTAGGGGAAATGTGTCACTTGCATTTAACTTGGATAAAAATAAATAAAGATAAAACTAATTTAATTTTAGAATACAATTTTTTTTATTTGTTGAACAACTGTTGTTTTAAAATGGACAGCCTGCTGAGAAAGAAACAAAGCCACTTCAACAAAGCAGGAAATCAATAACCACAAGAAAGCCTAAAGAAAATTAATGCATATAGTGTGAGCAAGTGACATAGAAATTATTTTCTGGTGTGAGAATGGTAATAATAGAAGGCACATGGAGTGGATGAAAGGCATGATAGAAATATACATAGAAAAGATGTGTTCTCTATTTCTGTTTATAAATAATGACCTCTGTGTTACAGTATTTAAACTTTGAAGGATCTGTGCGGTGGTTTTCTTCCTGATTTCCTCACCCCTTAGTCCTAGGTAAATATTTATGCTTGCAAAATTTAGTAGGCTGGCAGCCATGGAAACGTATGTCTTTCATTTATCTCCAGGAAATCTGGTTACAAACACTCTTTTACTTGAATTCTTTTAGTCTTTTTCAACAGCTTTAAAAAAAAAAAATCTTTACTGAGGAGCGGTGAATTGTGCGTGCGATGCATGATTGCGATTCCGTTGAAGGCAGTGGCGAGACTGTATTTGCCCGTGGTAGGAGCAGGACTGTTCTTCCGCAATCTCTTGCCATACAAACCAACACACATCTTAATTTTACATTTTCTGTCTTCTCGAAGCCAAGTTAAATGTTGATTGTTCAAGCTGGGGGAAGCAGAAGTGGATACTAGTAAGTTAACACGTACCACATGCTTTTTGGGGGAGAAAAACCTTTCAGTCTGAAGGGAGATCTTTTAAAGACATCAACAGCAGGTATGACTTGTCTGATACACTGTTGTGTTTGATCTAGGAAATACTTCATTTCAGGAAGTCTCTGAACTTGCGAATGATTCATGCCACTTTCTAGTGCCCTGAGCTGATTTTGGCTTTTTCTGTAGTTTGATGCTTCCAGTTTTTCTCATTGTATGTGACAGAGTCTAGATGATTTAAAAAAATGCATCTACAAAATGACTTTATGTTTTGCTATCAGTGGCAAACCAGTTGTAACTGTGGTGAGAAAGATCTGTGAGTGTAGCTTTTCTCTCTGGGAAGCTGTTGATAGGAAAACAGACAAGCTTTTGGTCAGAACTTGACTTCTTCAAGTCAGTTATAAAAAAAAATAAGTAGTATTTGAAGCTTACTGAGTTGAGGATAATTGCTCTCGCTTGGATTAGGTATGTATCCATTAGACCACCTGGGAGGGAAAGGGTAAACATTACTGCTGGAGCAGAGGGAATATTACAAAGAAGGGAGAGAGTGATGCTGTAATGGCTTTGGGGAGGGAATGAGACCCGCTGCTCACAGACTGCAACGGGGAGAGGTCAGGGAGGAATTAGACACTATGAAACCAGTGTCTTTATTGAATCCATGTTTTTGGTAGCCAGCAGTTACAGATTCTAGTTGAAACACACTCCTCCTCACACAACCGACTGGGAGGTTTGCCAGATTCAGGGTCTGAGTGCAGCATGGTTTGTTTACACAGTCGCTTCCATCCTCTGCTCTTACAAAGAGTTCTCATCAGGTGAAGTTTTCATGTGTCTGTCTGGGTGCACATGCGTGTGCAGAAGATGGCAAGTTGTAGCATTACTGTTGGGTAAATCTTGCTTAACGTAATTGATATTACTCCTCTAGTTTTATACTGAGCTAACAGAGAGAAAAATTCAGTTGTAAATCTCCCGTGTATCAAGATACTCCTGCCTCTTCTCCAGCTTTTCTCCCTTTGCTGACCATGAAGCTGTTCATCATAGTCACAGCCCTGATATGATGCTACGAGAAAATTCTGACCTTTTTCAAGAACCACGTGGTGGTATTGAGATAAACGCTACAAGCAGACCGAGGTCTCACCTCGGGTGCAAATTAAGTTTATTAGCCTATCATTTTAATCAGGGTCCGGGCAGATTGAAAATCACCTTCGAGTGCGAGACCCGTGATCTCTGTTGGAGAGGTTTTAACTTCAAGGGCTTTGTTGGGCTTTAAGCTCTGTTCCTGAGCCTGCGGCTAAGCTCAGAAGCTCCGAGCTCCGGAGACTTACGGAGGTGATTCCAGCCACCATCCCAGCGCTTCTCAGGTGCCCTCCTGCTCCTGACAGAGCTGCTCTTCTATTCCGTGCTGTCGAGGCATCGCCTCCTTCATAGTAATGCCACTAATCTGGAAAAAATCATTACAGGTGCTTTCCTTAAATTAATTTGATCTCTTTAGAGTTGTTTTTTTAAAAATTTATTTCAGCGTTTTTGAATTTATTTCAGTGTTACATGTCGAATATCCTGAGTAGAAGCAGAGGCGTTACTGCGTACCTCCGTGATAGTTTTTAAGTCCCTTCCAGGAGAAGTGAGGTGAATATTTGTCGGACAATCTGCAGAATTCACTGTTTAGCATTTATCTTCATACGAAAATTTCTTTTTTTTGGAAGAGAGATTTTTTTAAGAAATAAAAAATAAAAATAAAGAAACGAGAGCACAGGGTTGTTTTGTTGGCCTTGGCATGCCTGTAGCTAAAACGCAGGCTTTCTCCCGCTCTGGCACTGCAGCCCGTCGGGGTCGGGACACGGGCAGGAGACGGCGTTTCCACAGAGGCGCCGCCATCTTTGCCGCCGTGCCCTGAGGTGGGGCTGTGGCGCCCGGCTGGAAGCGGCTGTGTCCGGCCCCGGTCTCCCCTCACAGAAGCCCCTGCAGCCCCTCTGCCGCCGAATCCTGGGCACACAGCCCAATGCGTAGTGAAAGCCCTCGGAAGCCTTATCTGTCGATTTACCGCCCAAAACACTCCTATCTGCTTTGTTCAGTCAGTAACTCCGTGCCCGTGGAGCAAATTCCTGTGGAGTGGCTCTTCAAAGGAGGGGGGCAAAGTAAGAAAATACCCTGGGGCTCAGAAAGCAACCAAAGTTGAATTTTATTTATTTTTCTTTTTAATAGTAGAAAAAAATGATTGCAGGATTGATTGTTAGGAAAAAGGCAACAAATACAGTGGATAATCCATCACTTAAGGTCTTTAAAATGAAAGCTAGATGGCTCTGCCTCTGCTGTGCTCTAATTTATTTGGATTTTTGAAAATCTTACTTCTGCTCTTTTTCTGTTTTGGTCGTCCTAAAGGTTTGTGTTTTGTTGTTTAAAAATACTTTTGCGCGTTTTCAATAGAAACAAAACCTTGTCCATCTCTACAGCTAGCAAATGAAATACCAACAGTCACAAAATCTGGAAAGGTAAAGGTGAAGCAGCGTGGCTGCCTCCTTGTGCCACCAGCTTACCCTCATACTGTTCCAGGACCACCAGCCAACTACAAGGATATTTTCTGCATTGTGAGGGTTAAACCTCAGATGTTTACTTCTGGATACAATCACCTAATGATGCTATGATTCTAATCATATTACATACGAATTCTATGATTCATGATTCTAATCATAGAGGCTCCTTTTGATTGCCGTGAACAATTCTTCCTTTCAACATGGACATAGGTGCAGAGGGTGATGTAGAGGACTGTTTCTATGTTCTTTCATTTATTGTTTTTTTTTGACAGATGAATTTCTATTTTCTAACTTTGAAGAGTTTTTTTAAAACTGGGAAAACATTGAAACTTGTAATGCAAAGACGAAAAACAGTTAAAGCAAGAGTAGTTTCCCATTGCATCAAAGTCGAATTGCTATGAAAATATTGTACCACCAGACTACAATACACCACTGTTACGGAATTAGCTATCATCTCATGTGGGTTATGTGATACTTGGTGCTGTAAATACTTCAAATGCTTGCTATTAGGTTTCTGTCTGTAGATAATAGGCTTAAACAGTCACATTTTTTTACAAGTTTCATTGAATTGAAACTTACTAAGATACGGCTCAGTGGAAAACAGCAGTATTTCAAAAACCTTTCTTTGTAATAATGTTCCCCTAAATAGGCATTGAATTCAGATACAGGTCAAAAATAAAACTTGTAAGGATCTAATATAATTCAGAGACACATGACATATCATGAGTATTTGTAATAGATGGTGATTCCCTGGTTGGAAAGTATCCATGCAAATATTTGTAGAAGTATGCATGTAGAAACTATAAAATATTGCTTGAAAAAAGTGGTTCTAAATTAACTCAGATGAAAGCAAGTTTATAGCTTCTTAGTGTAATGGCATATCTTTGCACCAGGTTGGGCTGTACACTGCAATATATGTGAGTTTCCTCCTGCCCTTTCTCATTCAATTTTTAGCTCAATACTGTTTTTTGGTTTGGGGGCAAATCCTAAAGATTTTATACAGATGACTTTCTCATCCAAGTATTTTCTTCAGAGGTGAGGTTGAGACTGTTCATTGTCACCATGAGGTCCTCACACGTTCTTTTTCCCAGGAGACAGTCCATGATTCAGTCCTGCAGTCCTGTTTTTGGGACCTGTGTCTTCTGGGAGTGATGGCTGGGCTGAGTGGCTGCTGACAGCCCAGAAATTGAGCTGTCAGTCAGGAAAGGAGGCCCGTCGGGTGCTGAACAGACACGCAGGGAATAGCAGCAGGTAACAGAGACCTACATGGTGGTGTGCAGTTGTCCATATGCTGGATTTGAGGCTTACTGAAAGAGAATAACTGACACGTTCTGTTGCTCTTCGAGGAAGGCAAGCCATTAAGGGCTTGTCCATGTAAAATCTTTATTCCGTCTACGTCTTTGCCAACATCAGCTGTAGGTTGTTTGGAGTGGAGCTGTGTTTGTTGCCATGCTGACCCCAGTGCCTGCCTTAACATCTATTTATGTCAGTGCTGAGCTTCCACATACAGGTGGAATAATCCCCAAAACATTTTCAGTGGCTTTCTTCTACATACTAAATAGTCAGATATTTCAGGAAATTAAGAAATAGCCGGAATGCAAATTGCATAACAATATTGCCTATAATGTCCAGTGGTTCACAGCTTCCACTGGATTCAAAATCCACGTACAACTATCTAAGGAGCTGAGCCGAGGTTCGCAAGGCTTGTAGTATACTTGGCAATATGTCTGGCACTTTCACATTTGGTTTAGCTGGACATCTCGGGTGAGCATTGTTTTGACAACAAATCTGTAATTCAGATTTGTGGTTCTGGGTATGTAGTTAGTGGCTTGATTCCAGCACCAGCAGCCCCCCTCCTGCTAGGTTAAATCTAGGTAGAGTGGGTAACAACAGTAGTAAAGACACAGCAGCAGGAACTTTGTCCCACTGGGTGTGATCTCGAGTTACTAAATGAACTGTATTTTATCCATGCCACTGTATCTTCACTGCTACAGTTACTAATTTAATGTAGTTATATTAAATTACTGAGTGTATACGTACATGTGCTGTAGTCATGCTTTCAATTTCATTACTGTCATACACATTGCACCAGCTCAATTTAAGGGTTGCTTAAAGGCCTTTCATCTTGTCTGCAGCTGTGAATCACCACAAT
The DNA here is from genome assembly GCF_009769465.1 of Tauraco erythrolophus. Taxonomy (NCBI): domain Eukaryota; kingdom Metazoa; phylum Chordata; class Aves; order Musophagiformes; family Musophagidae; genus Tauraco; species Tauraco erythrolophus. The sequence goes on from NC_141477.1 coordinate 3,173,986, forward strand.
TGTGAAATTTGGTGAATTACTCCCCTTTTTCCTGTGACAAGTGTTATTTGACAGGAAAAAACTAACAGCAGGAATGTTGAGACACTTCTTAATCTGCAGGCGCAGTCATAAGTAATTCAGAAAGAGTTATTTAAAGTTTTAAATCTCAATGAGCCAAAAATCCTTTTTGGTTTGAAACTTATTTTGAAATGCCTGATTTCAGAAATAAGCAGTTAACTTTCTTCAGTAAGAACCAAGCACTTATTCTCTATTGCAACTAGACTATAGTAACATTTGAATACTGGGAATTCCGGTAATTTTTCTGACTGTAGACCCAAACTCAAGTTTTAAATAAATAACCTAATCAGTAAATAACCAAATGGTGCTGTAGAACTTGGTGGGGATAAATCTGGGAGAGAGATGTCTAAGAATGGAATAGTTTTACAGAGAATATTGTCTGGTATTGACTCTTTCACAATCTTAGTTTTTTTAAGATTTAACTCTAGCAGGGCTTTTTAATATTATCTATTTAAGAAACTTAGAGAAAGCTCATTTAAATTCCGTATTATCTTTTTGCATAGCTAAAAGCAAGTAGCCCTGAGTTTGTGATCTTTTTTCAGTGAGGTGGACTGCATTGAGATATATTGAGACAATGATGTTTTGCAGAAAACAAATCTTTCTATAAATAGGTAGTTTTATACATCTCTATATTATTTCGGTATTTTTCTAGATAGTGTTATTGAAGATGTTTTAATGATTCAGACTCATGTTTTTGTTTTTTTTTTTTAAATGAGCATCTTTTCTCAGCCTATTACATGAAGAGGTCTTCAGATGCTACAACAGAATTGAAGAAAAGTCCACCCTGTCTCATACAGTAGGTAGACTAAGAGCCACAGAGAACTAGTGATAGCTCTCAATCACAGTTACTGCAGAAGGAGACATCTACTTCTGCCTTTCTCCCAATTCTTGTGCTTGTTCGTATTTATTCTTTTTTTGAGAAGCTTCTAAACTTACGTGTCAATTAACTAGAGAATTTCAGCTTTCAGCTGTGAAACTGGCAAAAAACCCACCACCACTCTCTTCATCCTCTTCTGGCCCTTTCTAGAGGAGAAAAGCTTAGAAATGTGATTTTTTTTTTTTTTTTTTTTTTTTTTTTAAACTGAAAGATTACAAAATTAAAAGCGAAGTAAAAATTTGCAAAGTGGAACTTTAAAAACATTAAAGTTTTATTTATTCTCATTATTTCAGAGTAATGATTTGTGAACATTTGGGGTTAGAAGTACTGTAACTAGGTCAAGTAAATGAAGTATGAAATAGCTTCACAGTTATACTTTCTGTCAGGTGACTAGTCAACCCTTAAATTGTCTGTTCCATCACCTTTCTTTCTTTCTTTGACAAAAGAAAAAATTTAATGAATCTGTATGAAGATGTCAACACTGGTGTTAATAATCAGAGATATATCTGATGCCTGAGGAACCGTCTGTGGGCTGTGAGCTGGGATAACTGGAGACTGCCTCTTAAAAGGGCAAGAGTGGCCGTATGGATGAGGGACGACTAAGGCAATCGTTCACTTGCTGCTGCATGTTCAGCTTGTGTTGATGGAGATGGTTCTGAACTAATCCACCTGGTCCTTGCTAAGGGAAGTGTATACGTTACTGTTCGGATCTATATTGGACTTTCACTAAATCTGTGAGTTTTAGGAAGAACACCATGATAATCTGCTAATTTTCATTCTTAATGGTCAAGTTCATAAAGGTACAGTATTCCACTTTAGTCCTAGCTCTGAACAATTTAATGGTGTTAAGGAGTCTTTTTTTTCCAATAGTAACACCGGTACATAATGACAGAAAAATAGTTGAGATTTGTGATGCTTTAGGAACAAACTTCCACTGATGTTTTCACTGAGGCTGAAGTTGAGGACCTTCCTCACCGAAAATCCCTGGAGAACTGACTGGGAAGATTTTCTTGTGGATTGTCAGAGCTTTTCTCCACAATTTCCTTCTGTCTGCTGGAGTGAGAAGGGAGCGTGCTGAGCTGGTGGAAGACGAGCTGTGCCTCTCCTCGTGCCAGCGTGGGCACTGTTTTCTGGGAGTTGCCATAGGGACCAGGTTCTAGTGATCAGCTCAACCAGCTTCATGTATGATTAATGTTAATTGCCCATTGTGCATGGCTGACTTTGTCCCTCCTGCTGAACTTTTGATGTGCCGGAGATCCAGTGTCCTGCAGTGGTTAGACAAGCGATCGGTTTGCCAGCGCCGAGAGGAGACAGAATCAGGTTGCCGCGGGGTCAGAGTTTGCTTCTCTTCTTAAACGCTGAAAGGTCACGTAGAGTTTAACTACCATTGGCATCTTTGAAATGTTGTAATAAATGCCAAAGCAAGGAGGTTATTTCAAATCCATGCTACAACTAAAAATCTTAGGGTAATGAAAGGAAATAATTTTAACTCAAGTTATCAGGGTGCTTGTTGGTATAGGCTTCAGAGAATACTTTTCACAATCACTAGCGTGTATTTAATGATCTTTGAGGAGAAGAAAATTTTAGTCTGTGGTTCCTGTTCCACTTTCAGGAAAGCAACTAAGATTGTGGGGTTTTGTGGTGGTGTGTTGTTTGGGTTTTTTGCTTCTAAATACTTGCACCAGTTACTGCCACTATTATCAGAGCAATTTACGCAGCGTGTCATAGCATACTTCTGTATTTCTCCTTAAAGCCTAATAAAATATATTGCTATTGAAGAAATCTGTGATACATACAAGAGCTTCCTAAATCACGAGTCTAGCATATTTTTATACCAAATAGCTCAAGCCTGGTGGATCAATAATTAATTTATTAACTGGATATCTTTTGAAAAAACAAAATCAGCAGTCCTTGCTAGACTGCATACTGCTGATTCATAAATAGTTGATGACAAAAATGGCAAGTATAGAAGTAAAACTCAAATCTTAACGATCAAAGTATCAGATACCTCATCTATCACAACTTGGAATAAATATATCCCAGAATGTGTCATATCTCATTGACACTGCCAGACATAATGCTTTCCCTTGTTATCTAGCTAACTGCCAAGTCTACAAAGTTTATAGGCTGCTAAGATAATGTGCTGGTGGTAATCCACTTCAGTTGCAGAAATATGAAGTACTGTTGAAATATATTTCTACTTGGTTTATTCTTTGCTCTCGAGAGGATGGGATACTATTTCAGTTCTTCCAAAGGAGCCCGGAGAATGAAAAGCAAAACATCAGGATAAATTATGCTAAATGGTGGACTAGACCCCAGAGGAAATCATGCTTCTGTGGTACGGTATTCCTCCGTTTATCTTACAAATGTTACATCTAATGTTAATTTTGTAAAGGGAAAGCGTTCAAAGGTTCATCTGATCCTTTTAATAACAGTTTATTATAGTGTTATTTGTCAAACTCATACCTTCATCGCTTACTTTCCTAGTTTTGACAGACCATTCATACAGAAAATATTTTGGGCTACTAATACATAATGTTTTATTTCACAAAACACAAATAACCTAGTAATTAAACTCCAAAACTTAACAAATAATTGCCAGCAAGCAATTACTGTTCAATTAAAGAGTAATTACATGGTTATTTGTGTCCTGTAAAATAAAGCATTACTGAAATCAGCAACGCAATCAATATTTTAGCAGAAACAGGATGCTGCAGTGATGGACCTTTCAACCTGTGCTGATTAAATTGTCATCCAAATAACAGTTTCTTAGTTAAATCACCACATGTTTATTTGTCTTGATTAATATGCAAATTCACTTTTGATTCTAGTAAATCTCCTATATTTAAAAACACAAAAGTAGAGCACTATCGTACATCAACAGCGACGTGCTCTATGTTTCCACTGATTAATTACGTTTTACAAAGTGTTGATGAATTTGTGGATTTTATGAAATACAGTTATCTATAATGAGTGTAAAGTAGAGTTAAAAAAGATAGAGCTGATCAGGAATTTTTACAAAATCACAAAAATAACCTTATTCTATGTTTTGATTCAAATTAAAAATCGTTGGAATTTCTAGGGAATATATACAACTTTGAGAGGAAAAATAATAAAATTAGTTCTCAATAGGAGTGGAAAATAAAGGAAAGACATTAATAAATGGTTTCTCAACATTTTACTATATAAATTTTAACTGTCAAATATAGTACTTAAAATGTAATTCGGTCTCTGACAAATTTAATTCCAAACAAAATACAAAAATGAAGAACGTTCAGATGAGTTCATTTTTCTCTTTCAGACTTAGTGATTTTGCAGGGGTGGGGTGGAGAGGATGGCAGGAACCATAGTATAAACACAGGTAAAAACCCAAAACATCCACTTGTCTTTGCTTTGAAGTAATTGGTGACGCGAGGATGTTTCGGTTTTGTTTTGTAGAGAGATAGTAATAGAATTTTAATCAGTATAAACTTTGAGCTGGCCCATTTACTTAAATTTATTTGGTAAAAAGAATAAGATAACCAAATTCATTAATGAGAATGGTATTTTACTTCTGTTTTAGTCTCCATGGTCTTCACTTGTGACCATAACTCTTGTAGTTTAAAATGTTTTTAAAAGATATCTGTAAACTAGCGGTTTTTAACTTAAGTGACATGTCATTTAGAATTGAGTTATTTTGCATTCACAAAGACCTGTTAATGGCAAATATAAAACTTCTGTAAAGATTTTAGAATCTCAAAGAAACACATTAAAAATTGTTGAAGCTGATCATTACTGTTTGTTTCCTTTGTTATCAATGAGGAAAAGATTTTTCTACTTTCTTGAATGAGATAAAAGGTGAAGAAGAAAATGCAAAAAAAGAGCAAGGTGACAAAGGATTAGGAGAAATAATATTAAATAAAGTTAATATTTATATGCTAATACACAATCACAAACAGTGTCTTACCCTCTCCAGATGATAATTCTGTTTGCCTTATGATTTCTGTTGAAGGCATGTATTAGCAACTTGCTCTGAATTGTGAGGGTTAGATATGTTTTAGGTAGTAAATGTGAAATTTGTCGAAATTCTAGACTTCGTAAGCTGACAGGAAGCGTGCTGAGTGCTGAGACGGACCGGTGAGATCTCATTGTTTGGTGATGCCAGCCCTAGCCCTGAGAGCGGCATATTCACAACAGAAAGTAAATAACTAAAACATTTTGAACCTACCAATGCTTTTGTTTCCTTTGTGTATATCTTATTAAAAAATGAGATTTAGAGCTAACATTTGTGTCCTGTCTCCATGAAATGTCTGGTCTCGTCTTTAAACAAAAAGGCCAGAAAAGTTGTTGGCCAAAACAGGACCGGAAGTGTTTGGTTTTCGATAAGCTACCAGGTACTTTCTGTGCGAGTTCCGGTGTCCTTCCAAGCAAAGGGTCTTAGTTCACCATAGGTGACGTGGTCTCTGGTTGTCTCCAGGCAGCCTGGCTGGAAGTGTGAGCAATCTGCTGCAGGCTTGGCGGCAGCATCTGGGAGTGCTGGGTAGCTCTTCACTTCGTTTCTTTGGTTCGGAACCAGACCTACGGCGTTGAAGGTGTTGGCATGGAAACTGCAGGACATGGTGTTAAAGACCCAAACGGGTCTTGTGCAGGTATTATGTGAATGGCAGTTGGTCAGCTAGAAGTAGCATCCAGCCTTGAGTTTTTCACTTAAAAGCTAACGTTAAATCAGAGACAAAGGCCTTGGATTTTATTTGAACAGGTTCAGCTGAGAACAATTGCATTCAAGTTATGATGGCTACCGCTGTATAAGACTGACCTCTAGTAGCTACTGCTTTGTACTGATATTCACTAAAAGGGTGTGAGTAGGTTAGAAGATGTTGTTTTTTGTGTTTTATTTTTTTTTTTTTTAAATTCAACGTCTATCAAACCCTTTCCCCAAAAGGACCGCAATCCCAAAGAAACAAAAACCCAGAGAAAACAGTGCTGTGTTTTCCCTATGGTGCTTGCCTTGCTTGTTTAAGTAGGCAGGATATAAATGCAGTCAGTAGGACTCTGAAAGGGAGCTGAGTAAGTTTTGGTGTGAACTTCTCTTTAATCATCTCACTTCTGCTGGTGTTCTATGGTGGGAAGCACCTGAAGATCTGATCTGATAAATCTGTAGGCTACGAGTTGTCTGCTCAGTCATCGACATAAACTGTTGTCTGTGCGAAAACTGCACAACCAGGGGTGAAATAGTTTCCCCTCTTCTCCCTCTGAAAACTTAAATCATAAGTAAAAATGTCTTTTCATAAACTCTTTTAAAGCGGTTTGTTTAATTTTAAAAATGTTTTTCTTAGTTCAATAACATACGGAGTTTTATGCAAAGGTTTTATTAGCATTTGCGCTTGAGAAGAGAATGTTTTGTTGATTGGGCTCTTCTGGAGAAAGCTGCTAATTTTAGCTGTTTTGTAACTTTTTTCAAAGACAGTAAGTGCCAACTAAGTACTAAGTGCTTACACTTACGAACACAAACTGCTCTAAATCAAAACAGCAACAACTCTTTTGTTTAAAACCCCATGTACCAGCCTACTGCTGTCTGTCAGACAATATTCCTGTGCAGTGGATGATAAAGAGCAACAAAACTAATGAAGGGTTTAGAGAACTTGTCCTACGAGGAGCGGCTGAGGGAGCTGGGACTGGTCAGTCTGGAGAAGAGGAGGCTTGGGGGGGGACCTTATCGCTCTCTACAGTTACCTGAAAGGAAGTTGTAGGGAGATGGGGGTCGGTCTCTTCTCTCACGTTATGAATGACAGAACGAGAGGGAATGGCCTCAAGTTACGCCAGGGGAAATTTAGGTTGTATATCAGGAAAAATTTCTTTACAGAGAGGATTGTGAAGTATTGGAACAGGCTGCCCAGGGAGGTGGTGGAGTCCCCATCCCTGGAGGAGTTTAAAAACCTTGTAGATTTGGTGTTGAGGAACATGGTTTAGGGACCCTGACAGTGCAGGGTGAGTGGTTGGACTCGATAATCTTGAAGGTCTCTTCCAACCATATGATTCTATTTCAGCAGGTGATTTTAGTAGAGAACACATGTGGGCATCTAACTTCCTGGGAAGCTCAAATACTCTTATTTTAGATTTACTTTATTACAGCCTAGTGAGTTTGGGCTGTTGTAGTAGACTCTGCTATATAGCCATCATAATACAGTAAACAACTTAAAGCATAAAGAAGTGAAAAAAGTACTGAATAAAATGAAATACAAAATGGACAAACCCGAAGGTAAAAGAGGGGGAATAGTTTTACAGAGATAAAATAATAAACCAGAAAAATGATTTTGTGCTACTGTGATGTACAGTAAAACAAAATAACACTAGCACGCTGTGAAAAATGAGCAGGTTAATGGTACCTCTGTGTGGTGTTGCTGGAAGTTGTCTTCATTTAAACGCGGAGTTTGTCTTACATTGATGGAAGGCTTTGCCGCTGTAAGTTGATAGAGTGAGGTTTAACTTAAATTTCTTTGTGAACTAGAAGTCATTTTGCAAATGCTTTCTGTTCAAACCTCATCCATTGTTGCAGCTTAGTTGTTTTATACAATGTTTCACTATATTTTGTCAAACGCTCTATTATTCAACAAAGTAGAATTTGTTTTGACCAAAAAGCGATACTTTTTCAGAGGAGAGGAAGTTGTGTTTTTATTAGCTGGCTTGGGCCAGAGTTGATTCAAATGGGTTTTTTGGTCTGTAAATCTCTGTATGACGATGGCAGCTGTGTAGGATGGTTTCATGTGTGCACACTGATGTAAGGGATAACTGTGGTAGCTGAAAACAATGGTTACGTGTACCTGCTCTGTAATCAGACCTTTAACCCTTTGTATTAAAAACTGCAACCATAATTCGTAAGTCGGTCAAGAGATGGTGAGATTTTTGGCAGGTTGGGCTAACATTCCCGATTTAACCTATCTGTAATAATTAAAAACACTAGTCAATCTGTAAAAATAAGTAGTCAGTTTTGGAAAACCTCAGTGTTAAATCACTGCTTCATCTTCCGAAACAGACAGTTACCTGCCCTGATTGGGAAGGCGAGGGTTAGGATTGCGTTGCACTCGAGGTTTCAACTCCTCATCTTTAGGCAGCACATCTTTTGGTTTTCTGTGGTGCAGGTGTGTGGCACAGGCTTGGGAGCAGTTACTGCTGAGACTCCTCTCCACTAGCCACCTGTAAGGTCATGGAAGCTCTGGATAGTGGAAAAGCTTGACTAGTGTGTGGATAGTAGAGGCACGCGTAGATGTGCCTCTGTGAAGCAGGTCAGGTCCAGGCTGAGATGCCTGGGCAGCCCTGAGTGGTTCGTGGAGGCAGCTGGAAGCAGCGTGGCTGGATTCATCCAAGGCAGGGTCTGAGCTAATCAATCCTGGTGCACCCAATCCGAACAGCTCTGGCATCCCTGTAGTCATTGCATCATGGATCTACAGCCCCTATAAACCATGGGTGGGGAGCTGAGTAATGCATCTACCTGCGTTTTCGAGACTTTATGTGTGTTATGCATGCGTGGGAGTTTCTTGAGCTCCATTTTACAGCCACTTACATTAAGAAAAAGATGTTAATTAGCGAAGTAGTGGTACAGTAGGGCTAGAAATATGATTTGCTTTCTTTTTGGTCTTGTGGTGCAGATTTAAAAAAAATTAATAATTTAGCCTTCTAGTCGTTCATGTGACTTTGAGCTTGTGATTTTGTTAACTATAGGTACTGTTCTGAAGTTTATTGTTAGTTCATTTGAAACCTATGCAATTCTTGTATGTTTAATGAACGTATTTTTCTCTTTTCCTAGGCAAGGATTTCTAATACATTTTTGTGTATCATTGGTGGTTCATACATTTTATACAAATCAATACCGTGTATAGTAAGCAAATATTTCAAAAAGAAAATACGTTTTCATTTATCCTCTTATTTCATCAGCTCACGACCAGGAAGACCCCCCAAGCGTTCGCTAGGAGTTGCTATACAAGAAAATGCACGTCTTCTGCCCCATGGAGTTCCAGGCCTCTTATCGCCAGGACTTATCTCTCCGACAGGTAATAAAATCCATCAGATGATCAGCCTCATCTCTTCATACCGCACAGCAGTTAAAATAAACTAATATTGATCTAACTGCCTTGTCCTTCAGGGCTTTCAAGCTTTACCAGAGGTTACATTATTGGATTTTTTGAGTGTTCATGAAAACTCTGTTTTGTTGCTGCAGTGACTGAAATGTAATGGATTTGTAATTTAGTTCTTTATTAATTGTAATTTCCTTACAGGAAATTCCATTAGATGTGTTATTTTAGTAAAAGAAAAAAACGTGAGAAAATGAACTATTGTCTCAGAGAACCCTGAAGCATGCATTTCTTCCTTTCAAATGCATGTGTGTTTTAGTTCTCATGGGATACGAATAGCGTGGCTAATGCGTGTTGTGTTGTGACATCATTAATGGATGCTGGGAAGATAGAGAAATGCTTGTACGAATTACAGAAGAAACACTTGACAAGCAGATTGTACTTTAATAATAATAATTCGATATTGTAATATGAAAAAACTAGCATGAAAATACGTGAAATTATAAGCAAGCCCTAAACATAATTCCATGCATAGTATTTTATTTTGCTTCATTAATTTATTAATAGAGTTTAAATTGAATCTTGTGCTATCCTGATGAGTGTTTTAATTTTTCATTAATTGCTGTGTGCTAAAGGTAAGTTTATTTTGGTAATAAAGCTATATTAACAAACTATATTCATAAAAATAATTGTTCAAATATTCAACAGGCTTAGCAGTTTTAGGATTACTATCGAAGTCCAGTCTAAATATGTTGTATCTCCATAATAACCAAACTTAGTGAAGTGTTCACTAGACTATAAGGTCATAGAACATCTTAGAAGAAAAGCAGAGCAGAATTTAACAAAACAATCGATAGAAGCATGGTGACTTCTGTCTCCATCTTGCAGATTACTCTACTTGCAGAACTTGCTGTGCTGCAGCTGAGCGCCTCGGCAGGTCTCAGCGTTCAGGAGAGTACCAAAGCTGAGAGCTTTAATTTCTCCTACAACTCCCAGTGTCACAGTGACTTCACAGTGAACCAGTACCCTTTATCACTGTGGAACTGGGAATGAACATTCTTAAGCAATAGTCTCAGTAACTTAAGCTGAAAGGGTTTTGTTAGAGCCAGGCACCGCAGTTGAGCTGGTGCAACTTCATGTGCTGTTCACATGTGTGGCAGGGGTCAAGAACTGTGTTTTTACTCTTAGGATCAGTTTATAAAGGAAGGGCTTTTTTAGTAGGTCTGTCGTGTTCTCAGCTCCTGAATTTCATATTGCTTTAAATTGGGAAATGTTTTAGGATGCACTGTGCTGAGCATGCACGGTAAAACGGTATCATAGACACATTCTGTGTCTCACATGTATGTTGAGTATCACAGAGTTTAAGTAAAAATTTTTTAAGTTGAATTTCTAGACTGTGGTAAGTCGTTTGGTGTCTGAAGTGAGGACTGGGTTACATCTCACTTTATTTAACACATGGAGGGTTTCATGAGAAGATTGGCCTCGAGGGGCTGTCTTTCAGCTGAGGCCCAGGGTGGCCACCTTCGTGACCTTGGGAGCTGCCTGAGAAAAGCTCTGCATGACCAAGTGCCAGAAATCACAGACCATGTACCGCAAGCAGCTGAAAGGGAGTTGTGTGAGCAGCTTGCAGGTGGGAGAAAATGCACATTTCCAGAGCATCGCAGTCACTGGGGACCCGTGGCAGGGCAGCTCTGTGCTGGTGGCCGCAGTAGTCTTGCCACTCAGGAATCGGAGCTCCTGAAGTTAGAGTTGGTTTATCTTGATCATAAAGAACAGTGTGCAAGTTGGGGGAATTGCTGAGTCAGGAAAAGTGCCAAAAGAGCCACTTTTAAACTCAGTGGGGATTTGAGCTGTTGGAAGTTTGATGGAGCACTTGGGATATGAAGCCTCCGTTAGCTTTACTTATACCTATTTACACTTAATTAGTGACTGCTCTGCTCTGGTTACCTTCAACACTTTTGCAACTGGATCCTTTTCTTTTGACTGAACTAAGAACAAAATGCTGTAATGCTTCTCACAGAACGTGGGTTTTTCTTTCAGACTTCTGAGTGGTGGATAATAGACTGGAATAAAAGTTGCAAGGATATTAACCTGTTGTCTGTGCTAAGTTTTAATTTGGTTATTTATGATCTCACTTGCATATAATTTGCTCTGACAGTTTTGGCCCACAGAGTTTACATGTAAAACTGAATCGTCTGCCCCTGGCTCAGTGACCTGCCAGCTCAGCGGATGCTTTCTGCGTGGACCCTTCTCTGCCTCCACGTGGTGTTTCAGACAGCCATGGGAGGGGAGCCGAGGGCCAGGGTCAGGGCAGAGACTAAGGAGGGTTTGCAGCATGGTAGGGCTGGATTCATCCCTTCCCATAGAGTGGCTGCTGATATGAAGGCAAGAATGACTCCTTACATCTTGGTGACTTCTTTGGTTACCTGCTTCCTCTAACTGCAGTGTAATTGCCCATAGCGTTTCTTTTGGATGTCTTCTTGTCCGCTCCTTGATAATCCCTGCGTTTGGTCGTGCCCTTTCTTCCTACAGCATCGGTATGCAGATGGTTATGTTAATTTGCCTACATTGTTCTAAAAAAAAAAGAAAAAATAGTCACACTTACTCTTCCTATGTGGCTACCTCATTTTCTAATGTGTCCAACTTAGCATCTGAGTTGTTTTCTTTTTCAGATAAGCTCATTTTAGTAACAGACTCCACATCAGCAAATGCAGCATGATTCATCCATCCATTGCATTTTTCAGTTTTACCTCCTCTTTGTTCTTCTGGCAAGTTGAAGTGAAGAAGTTTGCATCCAGGCTTGCTGTTGGTTAGATGGATAGGTCTCAACAAGTTGCCATACTGGCTGCAGAGCTCACAGATCTGTCTGTAGAGGGTGTTACAGAGTGATGATTAGTAACTTCCTGCAGACTTGAGTGAGCCATCTGTGTTTCCACTCCTTGAAATGTGCTGTTATTTTCATCACCCATTTGGTTTGTGTCAGCACACTTTACATGGCCATTTTCACATAATAAACAGGTAGTTAAATTAGGCATACTGCATTTCCCAGAGCAGAGCGTGAGTTTTTTACCTCTTGGCAAAGTGGGCTACAACTACTCCTATGTATAAGTAGTTTGTGAAGGAGCTACAAGTGAAGCCTCGACCTTTTTAAATATTTGTAACTACCTTCCACCTTTGGGGAATGGGAACATTTGAGTTACGATGGGACTCGAGCAGCAGAGCAGTTAGAACTGCTGTGACTGAGAAGGATGAGGTGGTGTGTCTCAGATGCGTGTCATCAGGAAGGGCTCGTGTAAACAGCACAAGAACTTTGCCCAAACTGCATCCTTCAAGAGCTGATGTTTAAGTACTGTCCATTTTGTGTTAACTTAGGAGAAAGTGTTTTTCTTCTTGTATTCATTTAGGAAATGTGGAAATCAGCGTGGTGCCCTTGCCTGCTGTGAGGGCAAAGGAAAAATTCTGTATGTCACAGAGGGATGGTCATCAAAGGCTCAGTTCTCCAAACAATGCAGTGTGATGAAGTGACATTAACAAAAAAAGGCTTTATCTCCTATTAATGTACAAGTTGTTGTCATTAGTGTGTTGTTACAAGACAGTTGAGACTTATTTATGGAACAGATTTTCAAGGAAGTTTTAGGGTCTCAAGCAGTAGTTTGCTGTGTGGAGAGAAACTGAAATCCATTGCATGATTTAAGCCAGTAGTTCCAAAAACTGTTGATATGGAATAAAACTGAAAGAGCAGTTGGGTCTTTTGATAGTTATCCATGCCAGCTCCAGTCCTCCTTCTTTAGGTCATCCCCCAAAAAAGGTTAGAAAAACACTATATGAAGTCTTCATTGCAGTTTTTCTCTAGTCAACTTGTAGAATGACTAGAAATTGTAGAATGGCTGTTATTTCAATAAAACCATTTTGAGGGCCGCTCCACCTTCTTTTCACGCTGTTGAAGAGGGTGGCTCATGAAGAACATAATCTTGCCACTAGAACTTTGTTAGATTGTGGTGCAGGGCACAAACCTGCTTTCCAGGACAGTTTTTTTTTCTCAAGCAGTAGGATGGGCATCGCTCTGACTGCACATGGGCTGGGTATCCCGCTGCTGGAGCTGATGGGGTGCTGGAAGGTCTGGTGAGGCTGGATGCCAGGCAGATGGGCACAATGCTGTTTAAAACATTTCTGTTGCCATTTTATATTTCTGAGATTTGCACCTGATGGGGTGTCCATTGGCAGGGGATGTGCTGTATGGGTCAGCAGGCAGATCTCGGTGAGGGTTTGGGGCTGAGGGCTGCCGAGTTCTCAGCGCAGCAGATGGGAGGAAGCCCGACTGGTGGGCAACTGTGTGTTAGGAAAGAAAAAAGAGGAATTTTCAAATGGATACTCAACTTTGGTACCCTTTGGCTGCAAGGTGGGAGGATTCAGAATTTCAGTGGTTAGACAGAGATTCACCCGGAGTGGATGACTGGTAGGGAAAACTTGTTGGAATGTCCTGTGTGCAGGGGCTGTGGCTGGTGCTACCGCGAGTGGGCAGGATGTCCGAGGCCCTCCCTGGTGTCAATACCACCTGATTAAACCCTTTGCCAGCAGCGATCATCATCTCTGCTGTTTCCTTACATTGGCCTGCCCAGGTGACAGAAGCAAACCACCTGCATTTCCAAATGTGTGAGATAAACTGCTGTTTTGGTTATCAGCTACGTTAGTTTCTCGTCCCTTGAAGTGATCCTTTTTTATTTCATAAATACACAATGTCTTATTAGCTGTTTGTCTAGAGTGTTTAAGAATGTAGTAATTAAAATATTGACCTGTTTGTAGATATATGAATACTTTTTCAGTATTGGTTTGTCTGACTAATAGTGAAATGAAGCTGTTGTGAACTGAATAGTTCATGTAATTAATATTTTAGTGAAATTAATATTTTAATAGCTATACCAAGTCACATCATTGTGGGACTCAAATAAATAGAGTAGCTCGCAGGAGTATGATAACTTCATGTGTTACTTCAACTCAGCAGTGATAGCAGCAGCCACTTACTCTTTCTGCAGAAAGGAGGATGAACCAGTATTTGCTGCAGTCTTTGGGGACTTTAATTTGGTATATCCTTGTTAGAGACATGAATGAGACGAGAGGCTTTCGTGGTCTTTGGTATCCAGTTGCTGTTTATCAAGATGGGCGCACAGCCAGCCAGCACAGCCCCTGCGGGGATTCTCTGCTACCATCCACCCCATGGATAGTCTCCTTGTTTCCATCTGGGACTGGTGCTGCCCCAGAACCCACCAGCCTCTCCTGGCTGAGGAACTGTAAGGTGTACTCAGGGTCAGGAGAGCGGAGCCGCCGGAGCAGCAAGGACGTTCCCCTACGGAGGGGCGCAGTGAGGCTGGAGGCAGCGAATCTGCTCCATGTGTAGCATTGGCTCACGACTGGGAGACTGGGATTGCCCAAACCAGACTCTCACGGTTTGTCCCTCTGTGTTGTAAAGCCTGCTTCCAAGAAAGAGCTGGTATTTGAAGGATAAGCATTCCCTTGGGATCTCTTTACAGAATGTCTACTGACCAGTTTCACCTCTTGGGGTGTTTGATGTGGGGCTGCTGTGGGGGCAGCTGCTAGCAGGAGTCCTGGAGCCTCCACGAGCAGGGAGCAGACAGTTGCAGCATTAAGGGAGCCCTTTCCTTGCTCAGCACGCTTAACTGAACATTTTGCATGTTTACATCTTATTTCTGTGGCTCATTTCGCTGTTTACCATTATCCTTTTTTTTTTTCTTTTTCCAATTGTCATAGATGTCGTTTTAAAGTTCCATTTATAATGAGAAACATATGCGTGACTTTGTCATTGTTGGCATTACCTGGCTTGGTAGAAATTATTATTTTTAATCAAAGGCAAACATACTGATTAAGGATGCCACAACACTCCTCTGTCTATGGGGAATGTTAACAGTTTATAAATTGTTCTTGGTGACAATTCAGTAGTGAATTACTTTGATATATATGGCTAATAAATTAATATGATTAAGTTAATGAGTAGTACAAGTGTTGCCAAACTCCACTCGTCGGGCTTTTAATGCTGCTCCACATTTGCAGCTCTAGCTTCCCCCTGTGGTGAGAGGATCAGTGCTACCTACGCACTGTCACTGTGATAAATGGCATATCCCACAGTGCCCTGCACTCCATCTGCTGTGTCCCCAAAATGAGAAATAGTTTATACAAATCACACACTCAGAAGCTCAAAGGACTGTAGAAAGATCTATTTTTTCAAACAATAATAAAAATGCATCTATCTCTTTAGCAACTCTTCATTTTTACTGTCATAATGAATGCATATAGCTTTGGGAAATGAAGGCTCGTGCAAGTAACATAGGAAAGTTATCCACTGCACAGTAAAGCTGACAAATAAGTTACATGCTCACTCTTTTATTTTATCATGAAATGTTCTTAGATAAAAAATGATGTTAGAACATCTATTTAACTGGATTTTAAAATTAAAGACCATGTATGCCACATGATTGAGTGCCACCCGATCTCGTGCCAGCAAATTTCTGTGCTGAAGGGAGCATGAATTTGAGTGAATGAGGAATGCAGGATCATATCATTACTCTTTAAAATACATCCATTTGGTAGAGTTCTGATCATCTAGAAACTATACTTGGTGACTGAGTCACTCACTTCCTCTCTTTCCTTTGCTCTTTTAATATTATCGTTCTTTAGGGATCCATTTTTAGTGTCTGCTTTATCTGGGAGGGACATTACATTTTTGACAAATGAATAGTTAAAGCTGTTGAGAATTTACTGAATGGTTAACCTAGTTGTAAATTTAATGCGCACATAGCCTTAGCTACTAATTATTGTCCGAGAAGTGTGAAACTCAATAATATACTTCCATTTTTAAGCATTTGCACAAAATTTTTGAAAAATATGACCCTGCTGAGTTCCTACATTTTTGAGATGACAAAGTTCAACCAAGGTGGTCACACTGAGAGAATTAAGACTGTTTTGCCTTGGCATTCTGGGAAGGTCTGTGCTGAATTTATCTTGATCTGCGGATGGAAGGGAACCATTTGAAAAAGTCAGCGCAGGTATCACAGAGTTAACAAAATAAGGAAGTTTTCATCTGTCTGTTTTTATAATCTGTGATGTTCTTTCCTTCCAGCTTTTTTGTTGAGACGTTGAGGTCTATAATGGTCATAGTACCTGTCTGCTTCTCTCTGTTGTATCTTTCACTGATTTTGGTTTTGCTCTTTTAAGTTATCATTAAGAAATGTCTTGAAGTCAAAAATACTATCGGGAGGTGTGAAAGATGTATCTTCAGCACACTCTGTTTTCTGGAGGACTGTTTTGGCAATAACAACTCTATTGTAATTGAATGGTTTCGCTAGGTTTTATTTTCCTTTACAATAGCATGATTGAGTTGAACACATAGCTACAGTCTGAAATGTTTTCCGTTTGGTACCTTTAACCAGTATCCCAGCAAGTGTATTTAAATGCCTTAAAGAGTGTTTGTGTAAGAATCCTAGACTGACTGCGTGTTGTATGCTCTTGCGTTTTAATGCGGAAAGCTGTTTTTTGGATTCAAGTGACGTCGTCGTTGAAAAATGTTTACATTCGCACTAATGGAGAACGGCTTATCGGTTTAGCTGGTTACAAGGCTCACCAAATGCACTGTCGGGTGCTAATCCTCTGGTAGGCAAATCAAGCATCTTCAGATTCTGGACTGTTGGCTGACATAAGGCCTATTCAAGATTCTCTATTTTAAAAGAAGCATATTTTATGCTAACGATAGGAATTAGAATATTATGGCATCAGAGACAAGAAGCATAGATCCTCACTGGTACCTCTACTCTGCTTTGCATTTATTCAGCAGTATTTCAGAAGACCTGTTAAACTCAAGATATCTGCACACACTTAAATTTTTATTCCTAAGACTATGAGAGGTAACTGTCTATAACTGTTTAAAGAGGTACAGTTGTAACTGGCTGGATAATACATCTCTGGTTGCAGAAAAATGTTGATCCATCATCTGTGTGCAATGCTAAAATCTACTGCATTTACATAAATAATATTCTCTTAAAATGCAGCATTCAGGTCTGTATTAGATTTCAGTAGTGTGCTGTCCTAAACCAAAGCTTTGTAAGGCTGCATCTTGGCAAAATTCTTGGTATAACAACACTGCTGCAAATTGTTCAGAAAAAGTAGGCAATAAATCTCACTGGATTAAAAAGTAAGCATGTACTATACTTAAATCCACATATTTCCATCATTACAATTCTGGTCAGGTATTAAGTACTTCTAATGTAATTTAACAGCTGTTGTGCTTTGATCCTTGTCGTACAGACCTCAAGTCCTAAATAAATGGAATACTTAAGTATATTTTAAGAACAGGTAAACAAATAATCCTGTTGATTTGGATTGGATTACTTGTTTGCTTAAACATAAGTGTTTTGCTACTTACTATAGTGTCTTGGAGAACATGTTCTATAAGGATTCTTTGGCAAAATTCTGAATTCAGTAAGTGCCTCTGTCAAACCAATGCTCCCTTTTGATTTTCCTAATGGTCTTCATTCTTCTGCTGCCTTGTGTGGAATAGAGTTTGTGAAAAGAAGCAACACTGATTTTGAGAAAGAGTTGGAAAAACATTTTCATGAAATGGATGATGATTGGGAGGTCACCCATGTTGGTTGGTTGTTCTCTTCCTGGCCCCGCTGTGCAGCTCAGAGTGATAGAGTGGCTTGCAGGGAGTCCAAGGTGATAGACGGAAATCCTGCTTGTCTGAGGACGATGATTTGCAAAACACTGGTTCTAGTTCTCCCTTCTCCTGGAGTTGAGGCAGTGATAACAAATAGTAGAAAGTTTTCATTTGCTGCTGCTGACTTCTGGATTACCCTTTGCATTGGTTTTGCAGAGGGGAGAGCTTGGCACGCTGAAAGAAAGAGGGTAAATACGTTGAAACTAGACAAAGGATGCTGCGTGTGATCAGGAGGGGACAATTTGAGTCTATGTAAAGTAGTGAAAAACTGCTCTGGCAATCTGGGAGAGATTTTGGTGTATTTATTTACACGGGTGCAGAAGACTGAGAAAAACAAGTTCAGCAGTGAAGGCTGCCTCGCTGTCCGTTCTGGAAAAGCTGCTTGTGTAGCCGATCTCCCGAGGAGCAGACCTTTGCTACGCAGCCAGTGCAGCGGCTGCGCTCGGTGCTTCCTCCTGTGCCAGAAGAATGGGCTCCTCTTTCAGCCCTTCCCAAGTAATCAACCATGATGCCAAGTGCTGGCAACAAATTAGGATTCATGATGAAAAGGAAACATCTCTTACTGAGCATTTTGAAGAGGTGCACATTTTTATTTTGAAGGTAGCATAACTAAAATAGATTTCATTGTCTGATTGTTCTCATTAAGTGACTGGGACCGTACTAAGATTTCACTGGAAATGCATTTGTATCGTGTGAACTATTTTATCACAGTCAACGTTAATAAGTGTACAGAAGAACAAGCTGACTTAATGAGTACAGTATTCTACACCAGCTTTTTGCTCAAGAGAGAAACCTCTTCAGTTTGCAGAGAGGCATGCTGATAGCAACTGGCGTTACCGCTACCGCGTTGTACCTATTGTAAAGCTCAATGTAGGACCAAAGTTCTGGAGGGTTCAGGCTGGAAACAGAATTCATCCTGAAAATCCTTGGCGAAGAAAAAGAATTCCTAGTGCTACCAACCTGCTGTGACCTGCCTATGAAAAGCTTTACTTCAGCAAGAGAGGCTTTTTATATAATGCACGCCTGAATGTAAATGACAGACATTTTATTAGGAAAGGATAGCCTTTATTAAAATATAATGATCTACATTGTTTTTATATAATCTAATGAATTACAGTAAAAGCCTGAGAAATGAGCTGGAAAAGGTGGAGTACTCTCCCATGAAAGCGAGCTATGATAACCTTTCTGTAATTCTTTAACATGTTGAAAGAGTGTTTCTACACAGACTTATTAAATTAAGCAAGGTCACCTTTTCATTTTATTAACAGATTTAGTTTGCCAGATCGTGGACTTTGAGTCTGAAAAATGTGGATGAATCATGCAGTAACATATGTCAAGTAGTAAATTGGTTAGAAAATGTTAAATCATTTTGCTACACACTGTATCTTTGCTTTTACCATTGCACAATTGTAAAAAATAAAATGCTTAATTACTGTTTTTTGCATTTGCATATTGATTGGATGTGCATTAATAATAATGATATTTCTAAGTGGATTGACTGGAGCGGTCTCAATCTAGTATTTGCATAAAGGGAAGAAAATATTCTTTTCAGTAGTGATATAAAATTCTGTTCTTTTGACATGTACAATCATTACTTTGAAAGCTTACCTGTAAGTAATAGTTAGTGAAACGGGTCATATGCGTAAAGATGAGCACATCTATTGCATTTATCAGTCTGACCCCAGTTCACCAAAGCAGGAATAAAACTGACATCGTGTCATGCACTTTGTTCATATGCATTCCCAAATCTCTGCGTGTATATTGTAGTCTTTTTACGTATTATATATACGAGGAGGAAAGCTATATTTAACTATATTTATATGTTACGTAAATTTAACACAAAATCTCATCGTAATTGTTTATAAAGAATTTCATAATCGTTTCTAACGAAGACAGAAAATGTCATTTATATTTCCAGTCTCTTGGAATTACTTTTTTTTTCTGTATTTACATCTGTCACCTCTTTTGTCTAAGTAAAAGTAATACGTAAGCTCTTCACAGCTGCATGTAACAGAACTCAGAGAGCGTCCCATCAGTAGCCCCGAACTTTATATAAATAGAGGAGTTAATGGAATAGATTATTTTCGTATTGCATATAAGGTTTCAAATGAAAATGCACTAATGTACAGATGTAGCTGAATCTCACTGTCATTAACAGCTCAGTGGCTCTGCACACATATGCAGAAAGCACTGTTCTTGCTAGGCAGGGCGTGCAGGCGGCGTGCAGCAGAGTGCAGTGGACTTGGCCCTGGCAGTCGCAGAGCAGGTGACTTGATTACCCTGAAATCAGGCAGAAAATGTCCTCTTCTGGCCACTCGAGTGGATCAGTCAAATAATCGAGTGGCAAAACTAATTCTGTGCCTTGGGCCATCAGAGCTGCCACTTCCTATAAGTCAAGGCTTCACTTAGTGTGAAATTGTTTTTTATTTTATTCTCTTTCATTTATTATGCTTATTTCAGCTAATCCACTTAGTGAATGTGAATTACCCGGAATACTAAAGCTGTTTCAGATGTGCAGCCTTCTCATGCTTTAGTGGTGAAGAATGAGGGCTGCTGTCCTTTTGAGGCACTCCCCACTCGGTTGTGACCTATACTGTTAAAGTAATATTTCACATTTTCAGATTAGAACTCGAGTGAGGAGAAGTGTTTGAATATGATTTAAAATTAAGTAAAAGTGCATATGACTGAGGTTTCTTTTAAAAGCAGATATAATTCAGATGGGTCACATTTTTAAGAACTAGTAACATATCTGCAATGAGTTGTAAGCCATTAAGTACCACTTAATGTGAGAGAGTTTGATGGAACAAATATTCCCTTGGAAAGCATTGAATATTGTTTTCAACATTAAAATATTGCCTTAAATTGTGGCAGAAACAGAGCTGAGATTTGCTTGAAGCACTCATACAGGTGATATACCCTAGGCAATACTTGGGTATATAATTCTGTCCAAATGGCAATCCCTCATTTGACTGTGCCCTCTGGTATACAGCATTAACATTTTCCAATAAAAGAAGAGCAAAGCATATGGAGTCTTTTATTTCAAGCAAAGACAAATCAAAAGGAATAATGAGAATAAAAAGTAAAACGCCTGTGGTGATGGGCAAAGGAAGTTACAGGGGAGCTGCTACAGCAGAGTGTGTCAGAATAGAAAAACAAAAGTAGCCAGAAGGCATCTCCCATAGGCATCTGAATACAGATTTCCTATATGTGTAAGTACAAAAATATGTAGATAAATAGGTATTATTGCTAAACTAAAGAGGCATGATTCAGGAGAAATCAGATACATTGTTTTAACTCAGATTCACACAGTGCTTTGAGCTGACATCCATCTTGGGCAGATGAGGAGACTTGAAGGGTGGAAGGAAGCAAGCAGAGCCTCAAAAAGAAAAGTTGAAAGGACCATACTGTGATTAAGATGGATGCATTGCTGACAATGTCAGAGCAACAGCTGCTAAATCTAGGAGGCACTTGAAAGAGTCTCTCTGTTTTGTTCTATATGGAAGTCAATAGGTTATTTGGGCTAAGAACACCCTATTATTCAAATCCAGCTGACCCAGAAAGCCTTGCCATCTTTCAGTGGCAATCCAGAGGGCTTTGCCATTTAGATAGTGGTTTTGGTATTTCCCAGTACAAAATTGTTCTATGTAGTCTTGTATGACATATGAATATATTGATCTCTTTTTTTTTTTTCCTGAAGTATATTAGATTAGTCTGTATAAGGCTTCAGAAGGATATTTGGTGTTTGCAACTGAATCAGATTGCTGAAAACTTTTCACCAGAATCTCTTTTTCAAAACTATTAAATATCAAGGAAATGTGCCATAAGTTGTTTTGGCCTTACTGTTTTGGAACTACTTCATTAAAATTTTTAATTACAGGTAATATTTCTTCATAGCAGCTTATCAGTCCTATGCATTAGCTAAGCATGAGTCCTAATCCTGTTGGGAATTTGTCACTGATGGAGAGTTTTCACTGTAGATTTTGCATAGGAAGGCATCCTAAGAACAGGTTTTTTGCCTGTTGATATGGACATGTCCTTCCCTTTCTGATGTGTCTCTCTTGATCTCCATTTTTCATTGCATCATATTACTCTGCCTTTCCCCTTTTATTTTTTTGCCCTTGACTTTTATGTCTACACTACAATTTGTGTTGACCTTGAGGTTGCCCTCAATTAGCTGAGCCATTTCAGTATCATGGCCCACACCAAAATCCTTTGCAATGTGCTTCTGATTTGAAAAGCAGAGCCATCCTAGAAACTGGTCTGTGACCATTTTTCTTTTCCTTTCAAGTTAGTGTTTATTTCCAGGCAATAAAGAGAAGGAGTGATACAAAAGAGATAGAAATCAAAAGCAATAAATCATAGGATCGCTTCTGGTAGGTTTCCTGTGCTCATGCCTGCAGTGTCTGTGCCACTTGCAAAAGGAGGAGGATTAGGAAAGGTTTGGATGAGAGAGATAAATCTTATCCCTGAAAGTTCAACAAACCTCTCAGGATCCAAAGGATGGCTGCCAGGGATCAAGATCAGGAATTTGATGAATGATGGGCAGACAGCAGGTTGGGCTGGCCTCATGTTTGATCCTAAATAGAAAGAGGGCGTTAGAGTGGCCAAATTGCAGTACGGTCAGGGTTCTTTGCTCTGCCTTTGGTGACAGAAACTCCAAGACCCTGCTTGTACATATCCTCTTATGGCTACACTTGGTCGCGTGCCATTCCCTGTGTATGGAGAGCCAGCGTTGGCCAGTCTGCTTTGGCTGTCCCCATTCTTTATTGGAATTAGTTCTTTGGACAAAGCTTTGTACTGACGACAACAACAAACCTTGCTATCGAATGGCCAGGTGGGGAGTGGGTTTGACTTGTGAGCAGACAGAGTTGAGCATGGTATGTGTTGTTATTTTAAAAGATGTGGTACAATCAAAGGATGGCCTTTGATCTCCTTGGCTACTTTCTCTCTTACCTCTTTCTCTTGTCATTCATCGGGGATTTTTCTGTTTTCCAGATCCTGATCTATGAAGCAGCAGTGGTCTAAATGTGTATTTGTGCAACATCTCTAGAACTTCTGTGCTGATACAGTAAAAATAGCAATGGGATCAAAGTAGTCTGCTAGATGGATGGAGCAGGGACTCGCTACGCGGTCTGATTTGTTAGACCATGGTGCCTCCTCTTTTATATGACATCCTGTGAGAAGGGGACAACTTGGCTGTAGTAACAGTTTTAATCTAGACCTTTGGTAGTTGCTGATGATTATCTGAAGGGCAGTTCTGCTGGTTTCATAATTTTCTGATAGAGGGTGTGGAAATGACTGCATGCTTATGAAAATGAGAACTTGTGGTATGGCTAAATGTTCCCTTGTGTGTCTCTTACGTTCATCTGGAAGTACACTGCAGTGCCTTATATTTTTTGTATTTCCTTTTTGTTCTTTGCTGAGAATTTTGTTGGAGAGAATTGGAGACAAAATCTCTTGGAGAGAAAATTGTAGGAAAAAACCTATCAGGAAACATCAAGAAATGATTTAATGAGGAACAAAAGTCTTCATTGTGACATTTGCTGAAACTTTTCCATTTGCACTACTACATTTTTTTAAGTGTTTATTAAATTAATGTATGTATTAATCAGATTAACTTCTGATTTTCCCTTTTGATAAGAATGCATTGTTTTCTGAATTTCAGGCATTCACTCTGATTTGTGGTGAACAATATCTGTCAGCAAAAGGGAATTGAAATGTCTTCCCCAGGTTAGTTTTAATTTTGCTTAATGGATGAAGGAAGATATAAAGGCAACCTCTTTCCCAGAGTTCTTCAACATCAGAACTTGAATGTAATTAAGGGACTTGAGATCTTTTTTTTTGTCTAAATTGTTTTAAGAACTGATAAGTGTTTAAGGCAACTCCTAGAGGGAGGTGCATGGCTCCTGGCACAAGAGTGGTCTGGAGACTCACTCAGGAACTTCTGGCATCCAGTCCCCATTGTGCCATTTTGCTGTATGTTTGAGTTCTGAATATCAAACATCTGTCTTCTTGCTTCCATACGTCTACAACGATGCCAACAGTTGGATTATACCATGTGGGGAGTGAGGAGGTTGAGTAGTCAATATGTGTGAAATATTTAGTTGATGGACAATGTATATAGTGCAGTGAGGCCATGATTATTAGTCATGTGGCAGATCATAGAATGGTTAGAGTTGGAAGGGACCTCAAAGATCATCTAGTTCCAACCCCCCATGCCATGGGCAGGGACACCCTCCACTACACCAGGTTGCCCAAAGCCTCATCCCACCTGGCTTTGAACACTTCCAGGGATGGGGCATCTACAACTTCTCTGGGCAACCTGTTCCAGTGCCTCACCACCCTCAGAGTGAAAAATTTCTTCCTTCTATCTAATCTAAATCTGCCCTCTTTCAGTTTAAAGCCATTGCCCCTTGTCCTTAAAAAAATCTCGCATTCAATTTCAGGGCATTCTGCCTGCATAGTAGTGAAAAGAGACTTGTACGGGGAAACAGTAGAGAGCTATTGTAGATGAGTTAGAGTTACAGTCCCTCAACATTTGTATTCTATTTGGGATGTCACTTCCAGTAAGCTTTTTCAAAATGTAGTGGTGCAAGTGGAAAAGTTTCAGCAAATATTAAATGTAACAATGAAGACTTTTGTTCCTCATTAAACCATTTCTTGATGTTTCCCAGTAGATTTTCGTCTAAACACTTGCTAATCCCAGAGCTCTGACAGGCAAGGCCTGCTGAATTAGGCCAACCACTGCTACAAATAGCTACTGCACATGAAACAGTAATCATTGCTTTCCAGTCTATTATTAGATTAACTTCATAGGGATTGCTTTTTTCTCCTGTGAGTTGATGCATAAATGACATGCTTTACCCTCCAATAAATCTAACAGCAGAGTGGCTATGACACGATGTTCATACCCCTTAGTCCCATGACAGATTATTTTTGATTGCTGCAGAAGTTTACAGCAGCTTGAAACCATTAGAATTTAAAGGCATCACTGAAATTTTACAGCGTACCTGACTCCGCCACAACAGGGCTAATGCTGAGTTGAGTTTGTGGCGTGTTGGCCCCACGTTGTGGTTACCTGTCACAGGGAGTCTTACTTCATCATACTCATCCCCAGCTGTCGTTGGGAGGAGGTGAACAGCCTTGTGGCACTGCTCCTTCGCCATCTCTCCTTGGAGAACGTACGCCTCTGTGTGTAATGTTCCTGTGCTGGAAACGTTCACCTGGAGACAGCTGTAACAGCTGGACACATGTGGAGACCATGTTAGACACACACAGTAGCTCATATGCTTGCATGGATGAGCACGTGGAAAAACATTTGGACCTTTGTTGCTTGTTAACCTTTTAAAAGATTTTTATATTGCTGATGGTCGCTTTTTTCCCCCCACTTAGCAATAAATAAAAGTTTGTGTTGTTAAAGGAGGAAATTCAGTTTCAGTAGCATGTATGTACTTTTAAAAGTGGTTTTTTTTTTTCCAGATTTAAGAACTTTATTTTTTCCTGATGAAACCCAGATAAAGTTTGCAAAGCTCAAGACTCTTCAAATCCAAGGTGTTTACTACTATTTATATCTCATGTGAATGAATGACTGTATTTGGCTGTGGTTCTCAACTGTGTTTACCTGTTCTTTCATACAGCTGTGGAAAATTTGCTGCTTTTAGACGTAAGAAACACAACTATAAATTTCCTCTCTCACTGAAGAGGAAGAGGTACATTGATTTCCATTGATTTGTGTGTTTGAACATACCTAAAAAGCATCACGTTAAGTTGACACGTGTAGATTTCCATGAATCTCTCAATAGATTTCTATTCTATGCAGTTCCTAAAAAAAAAAAAAAAACAAAACAAAACATTATATCTTTTTTTATCTAACAGCTTTGGTTTTGTATTCTGGACAATGGGATTGAACCTGCTAGTGTTCTAGGTATGTTGAGCAGATTCAGGTCAATGAATCTGGTATCAAGTAGAGAGCTAGTCCTAAAGCAGATCTAATGGGGCCTGATGGTTTTATGTTTGACAAATGTCCTTTTTAAGGAATAGCATCATGGAGAATAAGATACGAAGATAGTGTAAATGATACATATTGTTGATAGATACAAAATTCTTTAATTTCTTTCTAAAGAAAGCTTTAAGGTATTTGCTGTAATTAGGCTGCCCTTTTTTCTTAGAAAATACGACAAAACAGATGTTTAATAGTTAGATGGATTGAGTCACTTAGTTCATTTTGGACATAGGTTCCCAGTTCTCCACATATTGTGGTCACTGGCTAGCTTTTTCTGAGAACTCTTTAGCATAAGTGTCCTTTTCTGTTTAAGAGAGGAAACAGAATAGGAAGTGACAAAGAGAATTGTTGGTGGGATTCTTAAGCGCTATAGCCTTATATATCAGTGTGGTTATAATATAATCATTTTGGAAAGAAGGCTGATTTTATTACAGTAAAATATTTATGCCTTAAGAGTAGAATAATTAAAAAAGATATTGAGAAGGCATTTGGAATTTCCAAATGCAAACTTTCACTACAGAACCTTGAGCATTAAAAACTATGTTCATGAAGTCAGGGAAGAGAATTAATACTTTTTGTACCCAAGCATGTATTAAGTTTAGTCTGATTAGAACACCTTGAAATTCAGGTTCAGGTTATTTACAGTGTTGGGAAAAAGGGTTTGAGCCTCATCCCCGTGTTACTGTTGACTCTCATATTGAATACCTGAGCTGCCTAACTTAAGTCTAGTCGCAGCTGCTCTACACACAGTTATTACACCAGTATAGACAAGGCTGAGTGGTTTTCATGGGACTGTGCCTGTCTGTAATGTCTGTGGGAGTGACCTCTCTTCTTTCTCTCAGTATGGGTATTTCTGCCTATTTTGTGATCTTCACTTTTATAAATGATGGTGAAATTATAATCAGTTAGGGTCCGTCTCACAAAACATTCTGCAGATGAAACAAAAGGTGTTGACAATACAGGGAACTATACAATTTCAGCATTAGACCATTTTTCTTCTGACCCGAGAGAGTCAAAACTGAAGGGAACTGAGGATTAATCCATTGTTATATCCATATGAAACCTTGCAACATGTGGATTAAATCTTCTCTGCACCTGTAGTATAACGTTTTCCTCATGCTACAGAATGGTACCTTAACTGAAACCACAGAAGCTTTCCAGGGACTTCAAAGAAACGAAAAACCACATTCGAGTTGAAAGCATTTTCCTGTTTGTAATTTTTAGCATAGTGCATATTAAATGTAGTAACTGATGAGTTTAGTAGAATAATCTCTATTACCATATGCAAGAAACATGCTTCGTAAGTTACATACATCTTTAAGAACTGTTAACTTTTATAGAATTTGCTGCAACAAATCATTCTGGGAACGCTGTACCCTTGTGTTTTCAATTGAGGTTCCAGCATTTGGTTGAAGTATCTTCTCTACTTCTATCATCTCATAATTTCCTTCAGAGAAAAGAGAGAACAATCTGCATGTTGGGTGGGAGGATGAGGGAATGATAATTGAAACCATGTAATAAAAAGGTAATTTAGCAAAACTATTAGTTTTTGGGTTTTTACTATTTTAAGCCTATTATTTTTAAAATTACTTCTGTATTAAAAAGGCTGTAAAACTACACTGAATGTCAGCACATTGCATCTTAATTCTCATTTTCCTTTGCATGAATAGTAAAATCTTTATAAATTGAGGACTAAAATTAATTGAATAAACTTCAGTGAACATTTTTATGCTTCTGTTTGAATTAAAAAAGCATATTGTAGACTTTTTCAAGAACATTTAATGGTTTCTGACATTGACCACACCTCGAACACAGCATAAGAAAAAAAATGCTGATGGAGAGAAACAGGACCCAAGAACAAATGTTAATTAGGATTTACAGCTGTGTTTATGGCTGCAGTATAGCAGCTAACACCCGTATCTGTTGCTAGATCATGGTTCTCCATCCAGTAAAGGACCATTATCAGCAACTGCTTAATTCAGCCTTACAGCCAGCGAGTTGCTCCAGTTCAGCATGGAGGCCTGCCTGGAGAAACGGACTATGGGCTTGACCCAGATAACCTTATTTTTTTTTTTTTTTTGTCAGATCACTTTTAAGCTGAATGGGTTTCTCCGTCTAGTTCCTACAAACCCCTCCCAAGGAGGAACCTTGTACTGCTTCGGTAATCCGGGGGATTGGCAGCCAGGGAAAGCAGTGGCCAGACTGGAGCAGGAGAGCAGTGGCTGCTGCTGCACACGTCGTGGCTGCTGGGACTCTTAGTTTTAGGCAGATAATTATGGGGCATGATCTGAATGAGAAAAAAGAATCTCTAGGTTAAAGTGGATCATGAATGGAATCAGTTGCTCGTGGCTTGGTGGGGTTTTTGGAGGTGTTTTGGTTTGTTTTTTTTAACTTTGAGGTGTATTAACAATGTGCAACTGCGCTGGCACTTGCATTGCGGTGGAGGCCTGTGCTGTAATACTGGGTGTAGAGGGGTGAGCATCCCACTTGCAGGAAGAGGTAGATTCTCCTCACTGGTTAGAGGTTGTGGTATCTCTTACAGTGCAACGATGCATTCTTGTTACACACAGTGGGCTTTACAGCATGAGAGAAGGTGGAACCGGGCTGTGACAAAGTCACTGCAAACCAGAAAGTAAAGGCAGAACATGAGCAACTTTTCTGCATCTCTGAAAGGTACCAAATGCTTCTTGGAACAGCAAGAGTGCTGTTTGTTGTGTTTTTTTTTTTTTTTCCCCCGGTCCCTGAGCTAAAAGCGATGATACCTGCAATTTCTGAGCCAATGCTGTGGCTTGAATATTATTTACTTCTCCTGGTGTATCTTGATTGTTAACGGATGGCAAACTCTGAAAGTGCCTCCTTTCTTCTGAAGCTGAAAACGGCTACAATCCGTTTAGTGTAATAGAAATCACAAAACCACCCAAACATACTAATCAGAGGACATACAAATCAAAGCAGTTACCTTTCAGTCGTTTCTAGCAGTTGAAAAATGTTATGATAAATTATTAATCCTGTTCTGTTACGCTATGCCTTCCAAAAGTTTTGTGATTTTCAGGAAATCTGACATCGATTCAAAAGTATAAATGACTGTAGCAACAATGTAGAAGATAGCATTTAGGAAACCAGGATGCTTATAGACAAACAATAGGTTTCATATGAGTATATTAATATAAATATAAAAACTGTTTATAACAAACCCCTGCTATTATTAATGACAGTGAATTAAAAAAATATTAGAATTTATTAAAACGGAGTCCTGACATTCTCGATCTGAAGACTCGTTCTCAGCAGGACCTGAAGTGGATCAGTTCCAATTTCTCAAAGCATTAAAAAGATTTCTGAATCCATAGGTAAAAGATTTCCATTAGCAAATCTTACATTAAGCTAAATTACGAGATACAAATTGGGAAATTCATATGGCGATTAGAATTTTCTCAGCTTTTAATTTCCTGTTGATGTTTGTTGTATTCTGCAAATCAATACAGATATATATTTAAAGCTACCAAATAATTGACGCTCCTGAACTCCTTTTGCATCACTGTGTGATGCTTTGAACAGCTTCTGCGTGCAGTTACGTTTTGAAGTGATGATGGGTCTTTCCAAACAGTTTAAATAGTTTACTGCATGTTTGCATCTGTGAGTGCTGTCCGTATCGGGTGTCAGGTAAAAAGATACAAGCCCTGTAACGTGGAGTTTGCATCCTTGTGAGGGCAAGGAGCCTTTTTTGCGATTGTCATCTTGGTGTTTCAATTCACTTCCATTAGGCTCCTGAAAACCAGTAACAACTGAGGTCATGGCACAAAGTAGAGTAATTTCAGCTGCAGTAGCCTGTGTTTACAGGAAATGATGAAATATGATGTCAATTCCTATTAGTTACTATCACATTTCCACCCCGTTTCACTTTCGGCCACTTTGGGGATGTGTAGAAACTTCATGGGCTCATGTTTTGATGACCCAGTCGTAAGGCTAAACTGAAGAATATCCTTCTGGATTTAAATATCTGAATCTACATGGCCTAAATGGGGAGGTTCTGATACTGTTTTTAACATATTTTCTAAATTTTACAAGAAAATACATGTATTTTGTAAGAGTTTAGAAAAGAAATTGAGCATTCAAGTCAACTTGTGGAATATTTGCCAGAAGTGTGACTGCATTTCACATCCATGTGACCGTATTTCACTGCTTACATACTCCTGTTTTTTATAAGAAGCAACGGCAGCTTCCATGACATGCTAGGAAGCGCTGTGAAAGGTTCATAGATTTAGAACCTCTGGGCTTGATTGCAGCCTGTCTTCTAGGTGTGGTCATTAGATGTTAATGGCTCTATCTTCATGCAGTCCTCATTACTGCTCGCCTGCGGAGAGCAACTGTCCCCTCCTGCTCCAGGCCGAGCTGTGAAGGACACCCTTTCTAACCCTTTTCAGTCGGGTTAGCTTAACGATTTAACCTATTTTTGAAACGAGTTACGGAGCTACTGCAGGAGTAGCACGGCTGACACATCTGACAGCAACGTCGTGTAGAAGCTGATAATACGTGCCAGATGGGCATCTAGGTGGTAACTTCCACGGTCAGCAAGGCTGCAGCTAGAAAGGATAAAGAGTTTGTAAGAGAGTTAAGCTCTTTTGCAATCCGTCTCTACTCTCCAGCTTGGGTGTATGAGTGAAATCCTGTTGTCCTTGTTTCGCTTTTGGGGATTTGTGAGGGTGGATGTTTCCCGAGGGTGAGTACCCACTCCTGCTTGTGATGCACTTTGCTATCCAGGACGTTACACAGGGCAAGTAGATATGGCACCAGCCCAATTCTTCTGGAGTAGCAGCTGTTGCCAAGTAGGCAATGTATTAGGACATACCAAACTACTGTAATTTTCTTCATCTTAGTCAATAAATGGACTGCAGAATGAAAATAGTTTGTATATATTGCTGCCCAAAAGTATATTACAATTATCTTTAAAAAAGCTCATCCAGGATTTTACAAACGTTGGAAAGCAGCAAGCTACACTAACTGAGCTGCTCTATATTCAACCAATAAGTAACCAAGTAAATGATCTGTAGCAATTTATTATAGTGAATTAGTTGGTTTGTTGTTGTGTCATCTTTTAAAAAATTTTCTTCTAATGACTTAGCTCCATCCCTTAGGCTTTCCATTGACACAACAGTAGCAGGGCTAGAAAATACAGTGTATTTAAAACAAGTTTTGTGCAGTTAAAAGATCTGAGCTTTTCACATTCTAAATATGAAAAAGTCAGAGATGTGCCCGCTTAATGTACAGAAAATTCTTTCTCTCACACGCCCGCACGCACAGAGCGCGCCGCTCTGCGTGCCTTTGCCCGGCTGCAAGGGGAAATGATGTGTTCCCTTTCCTGAGCACACTGCCCTGTTACTTGTGCAAACATGCTTGTGCACGTGTGCGTGGGCATGTGTGTACACACACCAGCGTTGGCATAGCTTTTCTGTTTGCTCTCAGTTATAAATGCTGGGATTACCTGGGTGATTGTTTTCTCAGAATGCCATAATGTAATCTCAAACCTAATACTCCAACAACCATGCACTAATTAAAACTGCAATTATATTTTTGCTCAAACAAAACGACTTAATAAACATTATCACAAACTGTTTACCCTTCCCAAAAACAATTTATGCTCACTAATACAATTTCCCATTAAAACTGCTGCCAGGTAAATTAAAAACTCTTGAAATAGTAAGTAAGTGGGAAATTAATTCAACAGTTTAATCTAGAGCTAATAACAGTTGCAAGCTCAGAAAAAGATTGCTACAGCAGGGAGTTAATTAACAGCTTATTCCCCATTTGATAAAAGTAATCCACTCTAATTCCAGTGTAATTTACCTCAATGTAATATAAAACCACAAGCTGCTTCTGGTGCTGGTAATTATTAGCCTTGTCCTGTGGCCACATTGACAATAAAAGTCAGCAGCATCTTAATAATAAGAGGCAGTCTGCTAAATGCCCACAATTAAAGATGTAACATGGAATCTTGAAACTGCAGCAATCCTGTATATTGCTGAACAGGCTGGAGGTGCAATTCCGACAGAAAGAAGCACGTCTAATTGCCGTCCCTGGCTCTAGCAAGCAGGTGTGCCTTTCACAAAGCCAGGTTATTCTGCTGCAGAAAGTTCTGCCCAAAAAATGCACCGGGAGGCTGCGGGATACAGGTGACAAACAGGTTACTTGTTGTTTCAGCTTCGGAGCGAGCCGGTGCGGTTGCGGTTTTATTAGTTTCTCTGTTATGCAAATGAAGTACAGAGTTTGGAGCTCTTGACCTCAAATATCATACTGGGATCATAAACTCAGTGTGGCTCTTTTGGCCTCAGCTATATTGAAATCTTATTTTCCTTCCTTTTCTCTTTTCATGAGGTTAAAAACAGGGATTTATACATTCCTATATAAAGATATAGATGCATACACAAGTGCACATATGCAAACGTATATACGAACATTCCTCTGCAGAAATATATGAGAAATATGTTTTATTGTACATTTTCTTGTTTAATCCCAGGATAATATTTCCTGATAATGATTATTTTTATTTGCTCTCGAGCAATCATGCTGGTCTATCGTTAGGGAACTGGAGCTTTATTTAAGCATTGCCAGTTGTTTTGATTTGGTTTCTGAGTATCAGGTAGACCCCCTGGCTGGTTTGCATGATGT
Source organism: Tauraco erythrolophus (assembly GCF_009769465.1). NCBI lineage: Eukaryota > Metazoa > Chordata > Aves > Musophagiformes > Musophagidae > Tauraco > Tauraco erythrolophus. The sequence continues at coordinate 3,206,358 of NC_141477.1, forward strand.
GTTCTTAGCACCTTTCCATTGTCACTGGTTTAGGGATGTCATATTAAGGATAAAGATACGTTAGTACACTATAATCACAATTTAACTTAAGTGCATGAAACAAAATGACCTATTTTCTCATACAAATACTGATACCTGAAATAAGAAATGTGTGGCATTATCTTAATCCGTTGGTTATGAACAAGGGGTGAGTGGTTTTGATTTTCTGCTGTCACCTGAAACATTTATTTGCAATACCAGTGTGCTTGAGTAACTTCCTTCTGGGGCTTTGATGGATTTCTCAGAAATAAAATCCCTGCTGGGACAGGCTCTATTGGATAGCAATTGCTAACAAATACATCTGATGTTATAATTGTGCAATTATTCTAAGCAGAGAAAGAATTAACTTTAAAGACTAACTTTGAAAGTACAAAGCAAAGGTTCTAGGATCGTTTGCTCATGTTATTATAAACGTGTCAGAGCTGGTGACAAAGATGAAGACGGTGACTGTAGAGATAGTTCAGTTACAGATACAGTATTCTTTCCCACATGTTCCTCGAGAAATTTGAATTTTCTTGGATTAGTGAAGCAACAGACAGATGTTTAGAACTGAATTAACACTTTTCACACATCTGAGATCTGGTAGGATACTCTGCATTCTGCCACTTTTCTGCTAGTGCTGGTTAGCAAAGCCAATACACTTTTTTTTCTACATGAATGTGGTTCTTCCTTGGTTAAAATCTGAAGTTTTTTTTCGGGTGGAAGTTTTGCCAACATTCAGTACTGATTTTTAGTTTGACTGAGTAATTGACTGTTGGGCAATGAATGTTTTCCCAGGGAGAGCTGGGAAATAACCACCATATTGTAGGCACTTCGTTCTTGGCCAGTAGCTTGCTCTCCTTCGCTGAGGCTTTTTTCTTTTTTAATCTGCGAGGATGGTTGGACACTTGAGCACTCAGGGGAGTGGATTTTGCTCTCCTGGGCAATCTGCTCCAGGTGGCCCTTTTTTGAAGTGAGAGGTTGGATTTACATGATCTTCAGAGGTCCTTTCCAACCTCTGTCAGTCTGTGATGTGTCTTAAGCACTAAAATTTCTCCTTAATCTAATGGCAATTTATTGTTTTAAGTCTCTCTATCAGGGTTTTTCCTTCAAATAAGACAATGTAGGAGCTGTTAACTGAAAAAAATACAGGAGAGAGGAGTAAACTGAATCCATGAAATGATAAGAACTCTTATGAGAAACTGCTAATGTCTAACTATAACTACACTTCAGCTGTGCTACCCACTCCTACTTTATTTATGTACTTAACAACAGTCTTGTCTACCAAGTTTAAACTTAATTTACAGTTTTGAGTTTGGAAGGATTTTTTATTTATTTTTGTTGTTAAATATTAATTAAAATAAATAATCATCTTGACTGTAAAGGATTTTTTTTTCCTGCTGGCATAGAAGTCATCCGTAATCTGTATTTTGTCTGTATGCAAAATCTCTAATGTGAGTGAAGTGATGCTTAAAGTTCTGTAGGTCAAGGGTTGAAGCCCAGTCATTGTGGGTGCTCAGACTAGGTAGATCTAGAAATGAGTTAGCACGCCTCATCAGCTGCTCATCCTTGCTGACACGGTCCTCTGTGCTTCCATTGCAGTTGTTGTGTCCACACTGGCAGAGCCGAGGCAGACTTAGAGCAGTTCTAGCACAGCAGCTCGGGCTCAGTTAAAATCAGCCCTAAATTGCAGAGCTTAGGGAACTGCTCCGCGATGCAGCTTGGGATGAGCTTTTCCAATGATCAGATAAAGTCCTGGATTTAAATAAGATTTCACGATTAAGTCATTTCTGTTTTTTGTTTAATTACATTTGACAATTCAGAAGAAAATTTGGAAAAAATTACATTTTGGTATTCTCATTGCCTATTCTTCAAATATATCTGCAACGTTAGCAGTATGAAAGGTTATATATAAGTTAATACCGTATTCTGCAAGAATGCAGTACTCTGACAGATCCAATACTTATTTAGTATTTAGAACTTCACCTGGACTGCATAGGGTGCAGTCCTGAAGGGCCAAGGCTGGTGGGAGAGACTCAGGGTGTTGCCTTGTGTGTCTTATGATGCTGGAGGCTGCTCCCAAGCCGAGTGTACAGGACACAAACTCTCTTCAGTTGGCTGTTCACCAGCAGTATGGTCGTCAGTCTCAAGGTGCGTTAAAATAAGCTGAAGGACACAACTTGTTTTCCATACGAGGCATGGTTAAACTCGTTAATCGTCATGGATAAATGGGGAAAAAACCCCAGCCACAGGGGCACAGGTTTTAACCAACTCTTCTTACCTGTTATAATGTGCATTTCTAAAGAACAGGTACGTTTGGAGAAGGCATATACAACTAAAACAAATAGACCATTGGAATAACTTTTCTAAAAAAGTTTAAATTTCACCAAAATATTTAAAAACCAAATTAACTATCTGTGTACATAATTATTGAGTGCAAACAACTTACATCCATGGTACACAAAAACGAAGTTCTGCCATATTCCAAGGACTTCATGATTCTGACTCTTGGACAAAGAGTTTTACACTCAGTAGGGTAAATGCGCGCTGCAAGGGGCAGCCTGTGGACCTGGATTGCTCTTGGACTGCATGCATGAGCAAGCAGAAATGTGTTAGAGGACCGTACTGATGATCTGTAAAGGCTTCTTGTGGAATCTGGGCTGTGAAATCACTCGGAGGGTGGTGAGGCACTGGCACAGGTTGCCCAGAGAAGTTGTGGATGCCCCATCCCTGGAAGTGTTCAAGGCCAGGTTGGATGAGGCTTTGGGCAACCTGGTGTAGTGGAGGGTTTCCCTGTCCATGGCAGAGGGGTTGGAACTAGATGATCTTTGAGGTCCCTTCCAACCCTAATGATTCTATGATTCTAAATTTCACCAAGCTCTTCCTGTGCTAAGCCTGCAACTTCAAACTAAAGTAGATCAGTATCTGAGCAGCACATCCAGTCCCAGCTCAAAAAGTAATGGAGAATTCATCCCATGCCCTGGTGAATTGTCCCAGTATTTATTTATTTGTGCTGTTAAAAGTTGACCTTTTTTTCCAGTTTATGTTAAACTTTCTGCCTATTGCTGCGAATTAATTGAATTTTATCTCCACAGTCAAGTGCTTGCCGTTTTTCATCACCTCACTCGACCCTGGATTCAGAGTGAGCTGGTAGCAGATGTACCTCGTGGCTGGGAAAGTGCGGGTCCCTGACGTAGAAAGAGGGATTACATCACTAATGTTGGTAACAAAAGTTGATGTGGAGTACGGCTACAAGCAGTGGGAGTAGGGATTGGGATTGGCCATGGGAAGGAGGATTTCACAGCTGCATGATAAGGAGAAAGCTAGGTGATGCACTTCGTGATTTATGTACAACTTGAACTCGTGTTTACAGTCATATAACTTGTTAGCACATTTTTAGCAAGTCATTTATTTTCTTCTACCCAGTTTGTCTGGTCTTTCAGACAACTTCCATTATGCTAATGTAATTAATATACATTCTAAAAAGCAGGATTACAGCAGTTTATTTCAGGAGTGTCTACTTTGCTTTTTTAGTTTTCTTTCCCATGCTGCCAGTCAACGTTTCACAACTCATGCTAAAAGAACCTGCTTTTCTGCAATTCTTTCTGGCTTGGAAGGGCTTTCCTGTATTTCTCTGCCTCATTGGCTCCCCATCTCATTTAAAAATCTTTGCTGAAAATACATCTTTTTCCCCTTGCATGACCCTGATAATTTTTATCTCTCTCTGCTGTTATTTTAGTACGTAATTTTACTTTTAAACTAGCTGATGGCCCTTCATTTGAGGAAGGGCAATCAATAAATTATGTGCTGATTGTGGATATTCTTCATCATATTTTTGTATTTCATTGTCTAGACTGTAACAGTTGATAGATGTTTTTGTTGTACTTTTTCACCTACTTTAGGGTATCATTATTCTTGGCTCTTAACAACTGAAAGAAAATTCAATCTTTTTTCCATCATGAAAGAGAGAAAACGAAGGAATGAAACTCTACCTGCTAAATATCATTTCTGTCAGTTAATGGCCTTGCTGAGGGAACACAAGCTTGAGCAAACTCGACACGGGTTGAGCAAAGAAAGTAAATGGTTTTCCTGAAGAATTTTTAGTGCGTGCCCCTAAATCATCAAATAGCAGCTTCTAGAGGGAGTAAACATCTGTGAAAAACTGACCAAGAATTTCTGAAAAAGTTTCATTGTGAAAACAGAAACTTTTTGGGGGGAACTTATGCGGCAGCTTCAACTGCAGAAGTTTTTAAGATGCACCTTGGTCTTCTCCACCAGGTGTGAACGGCAGCTCTGCGTCCTTCAGAGTGACTGGAATTGGAGTGTGCAGGGCTTGACTTCATGGCTGTGCTTTCCGTTGGGAAAGGCCTGCATGAAGAGACAAGTAGCACCCATGGGAGGTCAGTATCTCCTGACCCAGAGGGTGGGGTGGGAGATGATGTTGTAGCCCAGATTTTGAGATCCTTTGGTATGTGCAGAGGCAGCCGTCACAGGGGCACTCGCTCCGTCTTGGCCAGCCTTGCCTCTTGCCAGGGATTTTTTTGCCTCTGACGAAATTCTGGTTTTCAGTAGAACCCTTCTTCATCCAAAGGATTTTAAACAGATTTTGCTATAATTTTGTGTGGCTTCATGGTTGATTTTTTTTTCAATCTAAAGAGTGTGCTAGTGACTATAACTGAAATTTCTAATTAATAGCAAGTTTGCAGGAGTGAAGTTCAGAGAAATAAGATCCTGCCTACAGTAAATATGCTCCATTCTGACAACGCAGAGATCTGGGTATGTGTGCAGGTACTTGAGCAGAAATGAAATCGTCCTTTACTCTCAGATGTATACAGATATTTCTTGTGTGTTAGTTCTGTACATTTATTGCACGGTAATTAAGAAAAAAAAAGTATCATAGGACTGAGCAACCTTTGGCAATTTAGAAAGTTTTTCTGACCATGAAACTGAATTTTTAGCATTTCTGTCAGCAGTTGTGTTTCCTCAAAAAGATGATTGGAACATATATGATGAGAAAAGTTTCTCTTACTGCTGTTTATGTGGTTTATTACTCATTTATTATTAAATATTTGCTTATAGTAGCACCGCTTGCATATTAGTTACTTTCTCAGCTTTCAGGAATGGTTGGTTCTGGTTCATCTTCATGCTGTCCCTTGATAACTCCATTGTAATACGTAAAAAACCAGGAACATATTCTTAGGTCATCTCAATGCATGAATCCAGTCTCGTAAAGATTTTCATTATGGCTTGAGGGGTAAGATGTGCATCTTATTCATTTATTTATACAGATTCTAACTGCTGACCCATTCATCAAATGTATAAGTCCAGGCCAACAGGAATGATCTCTCCAATAAGATAAAGAGCAGGAATTTCAAATGGAAGACATTGTTCTTTGTACCAGCTCACCTCATCTGCCATCACTTAATATTATCCAGCTTGTCATCTGCCACTGTACCTAAGCACTGCATACGATGAGAGCAGCTGGGGAAAAGGGGGTAAATGGGAGCCTTAGAGTTTAGAAAACAAAATTAGGGAATTCCATTTCCTAAGTGTTTCATGTGTGGTTAAGGGAGTGCTGGAATATTATTGAGAAGCCTTTCAGTTATTTCAATCTAGCAATTTCTGAAAAAAAAAAAGAGCAAGCAGTAACACATTATTGGCGAGGGAATGTCATCAGTCAGCCAAAAATAAACACAAAGAGAGACTACCTTGCAATCTGAAAATGCTGATTGCACTTTCTGTGAAGCCAACAGCAAAAATATGCTTATTTTATTTCTTACTTTTGATAAACAGCTTAATTAATGAATATCTCATTGGCTAATGCTATGCCTGCAGCATTGCAAATGAATTTGTTCATGTTTGACTGTTAGAGCTCCCAAAACTTTGAAGCTGACGCTCAATTTTGTAAATGTAAACCAGCAAGAACTTGGTATCGATATATTTTCAAACTCCTTAGCAAATTAAAAAGACAGCTTTTACAGCCATAAAGATTATTTACTAACTTTTAAATATCCTCAACAGTAAATTATTTCATGAAACATGTCAGTGTATCGAGAGTAGCTCTAATCGTGCCAGATAATTTGGCAACAAAAAAATCAGTGCCAGTCTGTCTTGGCCAGAAATCTTTGATATGAAAGGTTCCTGCTTCAAACTTTCCTGGTTAAACAACAATTATCATATTACTATTTGCTGAATTATATGGAAAGCTCTCTCTTAGAGTTGGTCCCTCCGGTAGAAATCCAATAAAAATTTGGTAAGGAGTATCTCAGGAGTGAGCAATGTTCTGGCTGTGCTGTGGATAAAGTTTGCAAGAAATGTGCAGAATTCCTGCACTCTGGTTCATTACGATTATTTACTTAGTTACTGCTTTCAAGACACATGACTACATTTTTTGTGTGTTTATTTCCTTTTTGAGAGGATTAACATGAGAAATCCTGATCAAATAGCTTTCATTTCTCTCTAGGAGTATGAGTAAGCAAGGAAAAGAAAGCAAGTTGCTGTAACTTCAACACTGCTGCTCTCAAAATTTAGTTCTAACTACGCTGAAGTCTCTTCGACTTGGTAATAATACTGTTTGCAAACTCCTAAAAGTGGGTAGCCAAAATATTTATTTTAATGTGTATTTTTATTAAACTAGACAGCATTATTGCTGCCACAGATTAAAGGCCTGTAATGTGACTTTAATATTGTTATTAGATGTTAATGTCTTAGGATAGTGCTCTGAAGATGAAATAGTTCTCATTTCCTCTGCACCATCACGAATACTGATGTGTCAGGGGACCACAGACATCTTCGCTTCTGTTCCGTTTGGCCACACCGGAGAGACAGGAGTGGAAGACAGCAATGAGTCATCTGCGAGTGAGTGCGGCTGGAAGTTGTGAGTAAAGCCAGTTGAAATCCAGTTGTACAGATCTCCCTCTCATTTTTCTGTTTTCACTAAAAAGAATAAGACCAGACAGTAAATTGTTTAATTTCCAAGACTTCTGGTGGGAATTACTCATAATAATGTTATTTCTACAATACCGTTTCATCTCATTGTTGGTGATGTTATAGAATCATAGAATCATAGAATGGTTAGGGCTGGAAGGGACCTTCAAAGGTCATCTAGTCCAACCCCCCTGCAAGGAACAGGGATATCTCAACTAGATCAGGTTGCTCAGGGCCGCCTCCAACCTGGCCTTGAACGTCTCCAGGGATGGAGCATCCACCACCTCTCTGGGCAACCTGTTCCAGTGTTCTACAACTCTCATGGTAAAAAATTTTTTCCTAATATCCAATCTGAATCTGCCTCCCTCTATTTTAAAACCATTACCCCTTGTCCTATGCTCATCATATTTATCACAGTTGTAACAGACAGAACAAAATCCAGTTTTAGTAGCACATGCAGAAGACTATGTCTCTCTACCCATGGTTAAAATTATTCAGGGCAATTTTTTTCCAAGTTAGGAGCCTGCATTTAGTGATCAGAACGCGTTCACTCTTTGAATCCACAATGGAGTATCTTAAATATAGTTTATAGTGAATAAAAACACGGACATATGTTAAAGTGGTTACAAGATTATATTTTTATAGTTTTATAATGTTTTCCATGTGGCAACAAAAGTTACACATGAACTTGGCACGTTTGCTATCTCTTTCTCACTCTGCTCGGCCTAAAAGGCTTCACAGATGTTGGATAAAAAACCATTGTTCCTCGCTGACACTGGCATGATGCAGTCCTAATTCCACAGGTTTGGGAGCTCTAAGGCTTCCAGTCAAATTCGCTGTCTGAAGAACTGGCCAAAAGTTTGTGCATGTTTTGTCACACGCACGTCATCATAACACAGTTGTTAGGGGTGTAGTTCATAGAGGTGTTACTGCTGAGCACCTAAGAACAGCAGTAAAAGTCACTGGATGTGGTTGGATTTCATCACCACAGCTTTGAGTGCTGCTGAGTCCGGAATATCCTGAAAATCAAATCCAGTCTGTGTCTAGACACGTGTATGATGTGAAAGTGTATCTTTTCAGTGTGGTGGATTTCTTCCAGCATTAAATAAGCAAAATGCAGCAGCATATGTTCTTCTAGATTTTACATTATTTAGGAGAAAACAGTTTTATAGGATATTTTCATCATGGAGCTAGTTAGCATATTTTATTTAATTAAGTACTTTTGTCTATGGTGTTATCTAATGAAAATTATTCTTTTAAGAAGACTAGCATTTTATCTCAAGCATAAACGCAGGAGCAGCACAGTAGTTCTCTGTCTGCCCTTGCCTGTTGCTGCAGGATCTGTGCTCTGGCAGCAAGACTTGCTGGTGTGGGAACACTGGGGACTCTGGTGCTGCCTGCAAGGAGCAACCACTGCCGGCAAGGCTTGGGTTGAGTTCTGTGGTGCCTTCCTGCGCTGCTATTTCGCTTTCGAAAATTTCTGTATTTAAAAAAGAAAACAAAAGAAAACCTCATAGTGATAATTTTGGGGTTCTGGCTGTTAAGTTTTAAAAGGTGCAGTTATTGATGTCTCCATACCAGGTGGTGTGATCCCATGGTGCCTCTTAGAAATGTGACATATAAGCATATATCTCAGTAGTTCAGGGTTCATAATATACATCAGTCTTATGATATGTTCCAGCAGATAAGGCTGGTCCTTCTGTATTCCTACTAAGGACCAAATTAATTAAGCACTATTTTTCTTAATCTTTGCTCTATATTCTTGTGTATTTTATTTAGTAGAAGTTCATTTTTGCCCGTAAACACACTTTTTTTTAAAAATAAATTTCTTGCATAGAACTAGACATAGAAGATGATAGTTTATTTGTTTCATTATTTAAGAAGAAGAATATTTTGAAACTTAAAGCCCACCAGCAGAACAGTAGGAAGACTCAAGGGATAACTTTGTTTACTATACATCTGAAATATTTATATAGTATTCTACTCATGGGTTTAATTCTAAGGTTTTTTTTTCTGTCATTCAGCAAATTTCTATCTATTCCGTATGAAGAAGTCCTTTCTGATTTTGAGCTTCTTTCTTTGGAAATTCCAATAACAATAAATTCCATAGTTTCATCTGCAGATAAACTTACACCTTCTCCAGGAAATGTCTAAATCACAAGGTGTACGTTTGTGCTGCTAGACAATGAAAAAGACGAGATCAAGACCTATTGTAGTGATGGCTAAATCTGCTGTATAATTAATGTTGTAAGTTTTTGTGTCCTTCGAGAAGAACAATGACTGCAGAATAGCAAGCGTCTGGCTCTTGTAACAAAGGAAGTTACGTACTGAAGTTCTGTAGGCTTTATGTCTTAAGGGTAGAGAAGTAAAAATAATCCTAGCTTCAAGAAGAATAGCAAGTTTTCAGTGCCTGAAGAAATATATATAAGAAGGGGAACGGAATGGATTCCGCATTGGGTGCTGTTTTTTGAACAGAAACTATTGAGAATAAAAGCTTGGATATTTGCTTTCATTTATATATATATATATATATATATAAATGCTTTAATTATATATACGTATGTAAATAAAACCCTCCGTGAGCACAAGTGCATGTATATATATAGAATCATAGAATGGTTTGGGTTGGAAGGGACCTCAAAGATCATCTAGTTCCAACCCCCCTGCCATGGGCAGGGACACCCTCCACTACACCAGGTTGCCCAAAGCCTCATCCAACCTGGCCTTGAACACTGCCAGGGATGGGGCAGCCACAGCTTCTCTGGGCAACCTGTGCCAGTGCCTCACCACCCTCAGAGTGAAAAATTTCTTGCTTCTATCTAATCTAAATCTGCCCTCTTTCAGTTTAAAGCCATTGCCCCTTGTCCTGTCACTACATGCCCTTGTCAAAAGTCCCTCTCCAGCTTTCCTGTAGGCCCCCATTAAGTACTGGAAGGCTGCTATAAGAGCACCCTGGAGCCTTCTCTTCTCCAGGCTGAACAGCCCCAACTCTCTCAGCCTGTCTCCATAGCAGAGGTGCTCCAACCCTCGAATCATCTTCGTGGCCTCCTCTGGACTCGCTCCAGCAGCTCCACATCCTTCCTGTGTTGGGGACTCCAGAGCTGAACGCAGCACTGCAGGTGGGGTCTCATGAGAGCAGAGTAGAGGGGCAGAATCACCTCCCTCGACCTGCTGCCCACGCTTCTTTTGATGCAGGTGTATATGTATACACACCTGCACCTATATTTTGGTATAGGTGTATATGTAATTACAGTCAACTTTGAGCTCACCTTCAAACTCACATCAACTGACAGTAGGTCTAATAAATCTGTGTTTGTGCCTTCCCCCTGCTCCTGCTTTTCTGTGCAATATACAGGGGTTGACATATATCCTCATGCAGCAGGCAAGGAGGCTCCAGCAGTGACATACTTTTTGTTTCTCATCTGCTGGTTCTTCTGCATCCACCTTGTCTCTCTAGCAGCAGAGGTGTGTGGCCACCTCACTGTCTAAATCCACATGGTTCCATTCCAAGCTGATACCCAGTTGCTTCAATGGCTTCCATCCTCAATGTATTTTCAGTGTTTCTGTCCTTGAAAACAAGATATTTTAATACTTATCTGAACAACTTTTCTATGTTGGTTTAAAAACTAGCTGTCTTTTTAGACTCTTTTTTTTTCTCTTTCAATTCCTAATCCTTCTGTTTGAAGGAAGTTTGCGGTAGTGTAAATCAATATGGTCTTGCGTTCGAAGTTGGGTGGAATATGAATGATGAGGTTCCAGTGGGGCTGAAGGTGTAAGTCCGTCTTGCCGTGGCAGTAAACAGAAGTAACTGAGGTGCTGAGAAACTGGAAGAGGTTTGTTTGTGATGGATGGCAGGGTCTTGCAGGTAGGTTTATTACGTAAAGAGAGGTGCGTGTTTGTTGTATTTGAGAGTGCCATAGCTAAAATATTGCTGGGTGCAGGTGTTCTGTGCCTGGGAGAGTCAGATCTACGCTTATTTGCTTCCTGGTCTGCAGAGATCTTCAGTGTCCAGGTGGGTTCAGCAAATCATACGTGTTGCCTCAGCAGCAGAAATAGGGTACATAAAGTAATAAATAATATCAAAAGGAGTAATAAGCCATGTTTTTTTTTTTTAAAAAGCAGGGAAGGGGAAGCCTGTGAGACTTTCCCTTTTTAAGAGATAAACATTATAAAGAAAGAATAAATGAATTATTGCTTCATGTGGTTAAATTTGTGGCTAGATGTTGGAGAGCAAATGACTGAGGCTTCTTGTGCCTTTTTGTTTTGTTTGAAGTGGCCCTTGAGAAAGGTATTGTGATGGGTGGAGAGGTGTATGGGAAATCACCTCTTCCTTCCCTGGGTTACTTTCAGGGTTTGTGGTCAGATACATCTCCTTTAAAGATGACAGATACCTGACCTTGTATCTTTGGATTTTCTCAGCTCTTTCTCACTTCTTTATGATTGTTATAATACAGTAATATAACTGAAAGTAAGAGCAGGAAGTTCTTCCCTTGTGTGTAATTTCTGTATAGTTCCTAAGGCCGAGTGTTTGCGTGACACAGATGTAATATTTTCTATTGTAATATATTCAGTGGTTTGAATCATTAATTCTTATCAAAACTTTAAAAAGGCAATTTGAAGCTTGGGACTGGGGCGTTTCCTACCATCACTGTTGTTTACCAAAGAGTGGAGCTGGCTGGGCTGGTGAAACTCCTTTGTAAATTTTGACTGTATAGTCTAAGTGGTTTATGGGGTTTTGCAGTGCTTCTAATGGCTAATGATAATAATTTTTTCCAACAATAGTAATGATTTAAGCATGTTGCTTTAATGAATGTTATCTCATCTTTTTCCTTAATTAACCGAGTTGTCTTTGGTTAGCAAACACCATTATTACTGAAGACTTTGAAAGTAATGGTTTGTAGATTGTAATCCATTTCTCCCTTGCTACTGTTTAGTTTACAAATTTGGGTGTCCACAATACCTTTTAGGAGGATTAGAACCGTGAAGTAATTTGGTAAAATGATCTGATACGCACTTTTGGCTAGGGACACAGTTATTTATTTCATTCTAATACCTTTTCTCAACGCTCTGCGCTTTCTCCTGAAATTTCTTGCTAGGAATACCAGTTGTCCTGGTGCAGCACTAGTGGATAATAACTCTTAAATTTGCATTTGATTAGGAAAAGATATTAAAATCGTTTGACTTCATTCCAGTAAGAAAAAAAATCTAGCCAAATATTTAAGAAAGAAGTTTTTCCAAATGTTGGTACATGTTAAAGTCTTTCTGCGCTATTAAAACCTCAGGACTTCAACCAGTTCATTTTAGTCATGATATGGCCTAAAGTTGAAGTATTTTATAAAAGCTAAACAATGCCAAATGCATTTGGCTGAGATCAAAAGCCAAATCTATTTGTTCTCTTTCATCTTCAGTGTTCCATTTCCTAGGAGTGTGACCTTAGTCAAACATCTATTAAAGTTAGCTTTTGATCTTACTCCCTTTTCTACAAAAAAGAAAAAAAGCCAATCTTTAAAATTTTCTTCCAGAGACAATCACACTATTGTGTTTTAATGTTCCAGTAGCGTGTGAGTAAATAGGATTCTCTGATGTATGTGATAGAGCAGTGGTTAAATGGGACAATCATTTTTGTGTCAGAGACAAGAATCAAAAGGAAGCATTCTTCAGAAGCTGTTAACTGGAAAAATCCCCCCAGGTCAGTGGAAACATGTTGACTGGTCAGTGTGCTGCATTTTTGGGTCCTTTGATGAAAGCGCCTTGTAATTTGATAACAGGTAGCTGTTCATTTGTAATACAGTTTTCTTCTCACCAGTCAAAGCTGCCTAGTGATTAATCAGTAAAAAGGTTAATTTTGTTCTCAAGTATGAGCAATTTAGTGGCTTTTCGAAAGAAATAAGGACAGATGGGATTGTGGATATGCCATCCTTTATTTCCTGAGTGGAATTATAAAGATGTTTCTTGGTCATCCGTAGGTTCCTACACATTAGGGCAGCCTAAGTGTCTCAAGTTCACTTCTCAGCTTAAGTGAAGCGAGTAGGTCTTTTTTAAATATATACCGATTCCCAAAACGATATAGAAGAATAAAATTACAGTTAAGATTTGTATTTAACATAGTGAACTGATCAATTATTAATTAATTCACAATAACTATCCTATTAAACCTATTCTTCTCAATGTAGTGCCACTGTTAGGGAAATCTCAATTAAAGGATATAGTATATAAATATGGAAAAGATTTCTTTAAAAGCAATATCTAGAGAAGAAATAGAATGTGTCTTTTTAATAAACTATTAAATTGACATATATATCACATACCAAACTTCTAAAACCAGAGTTAAATGCTTACTGGAAACACATTGGAATATTACCTAGATAAGTTTATAATAACATATAATACTCATGTATCAATGTGGAAAAAAGCCTTAAAGTAGCCTTCAACCTCTCAGATCTAAAAAGAGCTGCAAAAAATACAGTATTAATATTGAGAAAAGACTGAGGACTGCAGAGTATAATGATTTTAAAGGGAATACTTGCAAGAAGTTACTTATATAACGTGGAGTTCTGGAAAAGCGAGATGAACAGATACTTGCAATATTTTTCTGAATTGGCTAAAAAAATTTTCAGTACATTTTGGACATCATTTATGTTAAATATATTTTAATTTTTTAAAGTAAATGTAATTAATTTGAATTTAAAAAATCTGAGAATCCATTTTAACATCTGAATGTACTTTATCTACTGAAATAGTTGCACAAAACCTAAGCTAAAAATATTTGTTGCCATAGTTTTGAAGAAATGAAACTCCTATACTGATGCAAACTCGGGAGTAAAGACCAGTACAGTTTATCTGTAAAGATTTGCAAGGGCAAAAAGAATATTTGCATAATTTTAGATTACTGAGTGTTTCAGTTCAGTGACTAAATTATTCTTCTCCTTCTTGAGCCTGCATTTGGCTTGGAGGCTGCAAGTTAATTCAGCTTGACCAATGAGTAGAGACACATTCTTTTAAGATTTTAAAAATGGTGTAGTTCATCTCCTCTGTGTTATTTTTATTCACCACCTGGAACAAGAAAATAAGCTTCCAGGCAGTGTCTCAGCTCTGAAAAATGTTCTTTACCTTGCATAGCATAAAATGGAAATAGCTGTTCTGGCATAACTTCATAAACAAAGATGATATTAACCTATTGGGACTAAATTATCTGTCTTCTGTGTTATTTGTGTAAGTAAATGTGCATGAGTAACCTTCAGCAAAACTAGATGAAAATAACTTAAAAACAGAGAGATCAGAACAACCAGAAGTAAAAAACGCTTTAAAACCGAAAAAGTCCAGGTGCACGCTCCTCTGCAGTCATGTTCCATAACACACTCTGGTGGTGTGATCAATAGTCACTAATTTATGCCCCAGAAGAAAACACAGCTCTTTGTGTTTCTTTACCTGTGGTCTAAACATAACTAGAAGTTCAATCTGGTTTCTCCAGCCTGTGGACTCACTCCTCTTTTTCCCTTTGAAGCACTAGAAATTCACATATCCATCACCTACTTGCAGAAGGTGCCCAAGCAGCAACTCAGCTCTGACTCAAAGTGTTTGGGCAGCGTTGGTCTTGCCTCACAGAAATTTGCTGGAAAACTGCATGAAAGCTTGTCCTTTCCCAAGTGTGGCCAAGTGGATTGCTGTCCAAACCCTGCTGAAATAAACATAAACTAATCTAAATGATCTCATTTTCTTCTTAGAAAGAAGAAATACATGGCATGGATATGCCATGACACACCACTAATGCCACCTCACCACAGAATCCAACTTAAATTAATCAATACTGCTGAAAGTGTTTTGTGGCAAAAGTGACATTCCTGATCCCTGCGTGAAGCACCAGGTTATAATTGTTTGAGACTGATGCGTTTTTCTACTCTTGAAAAAAAAAAACCCAATTTTTGGTTTTGTTATATGCCAAGTGCCTATAGAGAAAGAGATTATAACGTGACAGTAGGTAGAGTCTTCATTTGAGGAGGCAGAGCCCTAGAGTCTCGTCCTCACTCCCCCATGCATTGCTTTATTTTACATTGAAAAATCAATGGAAAATTCATTTGGGAAAATTATGAATCAGCTTTTCCAAGAAAATTCAAGCCATGTTTCTACATCTTTTGTCAAATTGATAATGATTGTAAATGTGGTAGGTTCTACCTTAAAGCAGGAGATCCGCTTGGAGCTTCTGCCCCTTACTTCCTGAACTGTTTTCCTTTCTTACCAGAGATACTACTGCTTTACTAGTCTATCCTAAAAATACTTTTTGCTGGGAATAAGCTGTGATATTTCAAATGGTCTTATAGCGCTCATATTTTGCTTTCATTCAACAGCCAGAGTTGGAAAATTATTATCAGTCTCAGAAGAATATTCCATGAATTTATCTTCTTGGGTGATACTGCTTTGAAACTTGCATCTTTTGAGGTTAGGTTAATTAAATGCCACTGGAAGAGGAGCGCGTGGGCTAGCTATTTTCATTGTTTGGGTTATTTGGCTTCAAATAAGCATAGTATTTTTGTGGGTTTTATGAACTGGCCACAGATTTCTCAGCCTTAAGTAACTAAGGGCAGTGGGAGCTGTGTTATCGTGGCACTCAGTTTCTATTCTGACACAGGTCTGGAAAAATTGCTTGTGTGGAAGCAATACCATGCAGGGATGATTCTACAAAGTCGTGTAAGCGGGGAGTCTGGCTTAAATTTTACCGTCTGAGCTAGCACTAGTTGCCACCCCAACTGATGGTCTGTTCCCAGCAATTTTGGTGAGAAAAATGAAACCGTTGCAAACAACCCACTGATTTTAAATTGATTGCAGAGGGATCGCTGCAACACTGGGGGATCGCAATGGCTATGAGGAAGGCAGTTGTACCCTTAGTTGAGTACTTTGTCTGTTCTTGCAACTCAAGCTGGCTTGAGTTTGATGAATGCAAATTGTTTTCCCTCCTTCTAGCCAGCACAAACCATGGTGGAGAACAATTTATTGTTCACAGTATTTCTGCTGTTCGTTTGCAAGCAAAGGTTCCATGGTGCAGCTGCCATCTTGAGTAAAGAGGGAGCTCACTACTGCTGTTTGGTGGCTCAATGAGTAATGTTGAAATTATTATTTGCTCCGTTTCAGTCCAGTGAAAACAGCTGAGGAAAGATTGGAGTAACGTTTCTCCCCTCTAACACTTCAGCTTCTAGGAGGGGGTCGGGTAAGGGATCTGCACAGCACCATCCTCAAAAACCCGTAGCGTTGGTCAGGCTGGTCCAACTGAAGTGTCAGTGGCTAGCAGGGGTAATATTTTAGCAAGCCAGTCTCTTAACAGCAGTGCTGATCTTGACAGTATATTGAGATTTCATCTGAAATACTGTGGCATGATGAATTTATGGAACTCAGAATTTACTTAAAATCCTTGAAATATGCTATTTTTTAAATCATGATTTGAGACAGCTGAGATGTAGCTGAGCTGTGCCATCTGATACAAAAAAATATATATTTATATGGTATTTTCCAATCACAAGCAGAAAGTAACTTGAAATCACTCACAAATATATCCTTATTCTCAGAAGACCGTCCAGCCCAATTAATTTTACACACTCGAGAGATTTGTGCCAACTCCAGATAAGCTTTCAGACTTTTTGGTACTTAACTGAAAGGACCTCCAAAAACTTCAGCAATTTCCCCATCATTACTGCTTGTGAACAAATACTTTAAGCCCACAGAAATTAATTTAATGGGAAAGGAATAAACGTGGAGAAAAAATAACAACAGCTAATTCTAAATTCAGATGGCAGCACATGCACCATGACAGACTTCTGTGATTATAGAGAAGTTACAGAATGTCCATGGTGAATATGAGGACTATTAGGTTTAAATGTGTTTATAAGATAATTTTAGATTCCCATGAACCCAAATGTATTCTAAAATAGATAAGTAACTCCTGCAATCAGAAGCAAATGCAGTGAGCTCTGAAGCCCGAGAGAAGGTGGCCATTAAGCCCTGCTAGTGCATCGAGAGCCCTGACTGTGTGTGGGCTTTCCAGGCCGTTGAGCAGTCCAGGTTGTTTGGAATCTGACTCCGGTAAACCTGAGATTGCTCACCTGGGCTGCATTGGTAGATCCCAGTGCACAGCACTGCCCGGATGGCAGCGTGTGCCAGTATCCTTACTTGTCCTGAGAATGAAAGAATTACTGAAGTCACCGATGCATTCCTGCTCTGCAGGTTGTGAGGCCGGTGTCAGAGGTCTGTTTTCCTTTTGAGGTTTGATGATCATAGAATCATAGAGTGGTTTGGGTTGGAAGGGGCCTCAAAGATCATCCACTTCCAACCCCCCTGCCATGGGCAGGGACACCCTCCACTACACCAGGTTGCCCAAAGCCTCATCCAACCTGGCCTTGAACACTGCCAGGGATGGGGCAGCCACAGCTTCTCTGGGCAACCTGTTCCAGTGCCTCACCACCCTCAGAGTGAAAAATTTCTTCCTTCTATCTAATCTAAATCTGCCCTCTTTCAGTTTAAAGCCATTGCCCCTTGTCCTATCACTACACGCCCTTGTCCAAAGCCCCTCTCCAGCTTTCCTGTAGGCCTCCTTTAAGTACTGGCAGGCCCCGGAGATCACCCCGGAGCCTTCTCTTCTCCAGGCTGAACAGCCCCAACTCTCTCAGCCTGTCTCCATAGCAGAGATGCTCCAGCCCTCGAATCATCTTCCTGGCCTCCTCTGGACCTGCTCCAGCAGCTCCATGTCCTTCCTGTGTTGGGGACTCCAGAGCTGAACGCAATATTCCAGGGGGGGATCTCACAAGAGCAGAGTAGAGGGACGATGATAACCACCTTTGTATTCTTTCCTGTGACTTCTGAATATTTAGCACTTTGGAGTTAACATTCTTTTCCTATAAATGGAATTTATTTTATATGTTGCTCTCAGGAAGGTAATTTAACATGTTTCTGGTTATCCTTATCTCAAAGAATTGTGATCTTTAGTCTATGACAGCATTATGAAAACATAAGCAGATAGAGAATTTGGATGATTATGAGCATTAGTTTAACTTGTCTTACCCTTACTGGAATCTGAGTCCTAATGCATTAATTTGTCATTCTTTTGATGTATGAAAACACTTTTTAAGTACACCACAGAGTGTAAGAGTTTTCATTTTATGTTGAACATTTTCAATGACATGACTAAAATTGCATCAGATATGCATAGAAGAATACTCATATTATCTGTATAAACTGACTGTGATCTTTTCAACAATAATTCAAAGGCTGCTGCATCTGTCTCGTGTATGCTTCCATCTTCTGAAACCTGTAGATCAAAAGTGGGGTGGTCAGTCAATCAAATATACAGAAGAAGGTAAAGGTCACAGCAGTGCAGCATACTAAAAGTATTACGCATTACAGTCTTGACAAATCATTCTCATGGCATAGATTGTAAAAAAGAGCCGAAAATGTCACAAAATTAATCAATTCTCATGAGACACACCGTAAGAACGAAGGAAAAAAGCGCAATGTAACTCTCAGTGCTCGTTGTAGTTCTGATTTTTCTGTTTCTGACACAGGGTACCTTTTGGGATATGAAGTCATCTGTAAAAGACGTAGTTGAGTATTGCTGTGTATCAGCTTGATCATGAGTGCTCATGTTAACATAGGTTTAAGCACAAATTTGGAATTAAAATCTCTGTATACTTCAAACTAAGCCCCTTGGGTTTAGACAAGAAAGCTGACAGGTCTTTAGTCATCATATCTTCACATGGATCAAGGATATGAAATATCTCAAGTACGGATACTCGATGGAAGGTGTTCATGTTAAAAACGTTTCCAGTCTTTCAGATGGCTATCAGGTACGATAAGATCAGGGTATACAAAACACAGAGGTTATAGCTGGGACGAGAAGCCTAAGTAATAGAGGCACACATGGGATGAAAGCATCTGGAAGGCAAATTCTCCTTATATTTTAAAGTATCAGGACTTTTGCTGCTGCCTAAATATGTGTGAAATTAGAAAATGACAACCTGTTACTTCTGTGAATGATTCCATGGAGTGGTGGGGATGTTTTGGTGTGTAAAGGTTTTAATCTTGTTTATGTTCATGTGAACTTTTGCATGAAATTATGTTTTAGAATTTAAACAAGGTGAGCAAGCGCACAGTGTTAAACAAGAATTACTTAGATTGCAAAATCAAGCCATCAAAAATACAGAAACATTCGTGCAACCCTGATTCTGATCCCTTGAGCATTTGGCAAAGTCTTTAAATTACATTATCACATACTGTTTTTTTTTTTCCCCAGCATAACTGTCTGGTTGGTGATAGAGAATTGATTGGCCTGTGGGGCAAGCAAGGTTGTGTGATGAAGAGACCTGTCTGTAGATCTGTCCCTGTCTGTCTGCTGCCGGAGTGGCAGCGGTGCGGGGAATATGCAGAGGCTGCGCAAAGGCAAAGAATAAAGTCCCTCACATAAAGGCTGTGTGACAATCCATTGCAGAAGTGAGCTGGCTGGAGCTTCTTTGGGGAAGATTAATTATTGCAATTCCTCTGCGTAAGATTTGTTTGGGTTTTATTGTCCTTCAGTAAGGTTCTTTTGCCGTGGTATAGTTTCTTGACGTTTTAAAGTGATGGTATTTAAAAATTAGGCCACTCAAAAATTTTAACTATTCTCTGGAATGTTTCTCTAAGGATGGTCTTCAGTAGTCTCTGAAATTTCATTAACTGAGTGTGTTTAGAGAATTAGTCTTCATTTTCTCTTTCACTTTGAACATGTAGCAGGATAAATACTGTATAAATACTTTCAAATTTTCTGCTCTAAAAATCAATTTTTGCTGTTGGTTGGGGTGCTTTCCTGTGGCAAATTGAGAGAGAAGAATATGTTTTTTAAATATGGTTGTAATATCAGCACGACTGGCTGCAGATACCAGAACAGACGAAAGAAACTCAACTGCTGTAGTACATCCCTTGGCTGTTGACTACATTTCAGCTTAGCAATGTCAAATGGATGTAGCACGGATCTCAGGCTGGGCTCCAGAGTGTCCTCCCAGGGCCCGGGGTGAGCACTCACACAACATAGCCCGTGGTAAAGCGCCGACACCGACATCCCACCCTCTGCCTGAAGTGGCCAGTTGCTCTCCGAGTCCTTTCCTTACGGTCTCTCCGATGTTTCGCGGCGATGGATTATTGTGACCTATCTGAAGTGGTAGCCAGGATCTCTCTGAACAGCCGGCGAAACAGAACATGCACTAGGGCTAAACTTTCCCAGTTTCTCGTTGAGTCAGTGTACGGAAATGGAAGAAGTCTGCAACAATAAGACTTGTGTGTTTGGACCTGTCTGCAAGCTGCTCTAACACTTTGGTCATTTTGGTGCTTTCATTCCAGAACCTGGTTTCGCTGTCCTTTGTGTGAGTAGCTGATTTTTACCTCCCTGTTTATCGCTAAACAAAGGTGATTAATTTCAGCTACACAGAAACCTCCACTTTCATGTAATTTACGTTACATGCCTGCCTGTAAATTCCCACAGGCATTCTGAAAATGTGAAGCATATTATAGGTATTTATTTTTTTAAAGTTCCTTATTGAAGAAAATGGGAAAGAAAGCATATCCTTTTCAGTTTTCCAAGGGCTAATTTATTGGATGTTTCAGAATTGTTTTCACTGTTTGCAATATGGTATCTCATATTAACATTTCATACTACCAGATGTTTCATTATTCCTGTTTTAGCACATCATACTTGACCCATAGCAGCTTTGAATGCAAATAACAAACAAGCCGATGCACAATGCTTGACTGTTAGACTGAAATAATATGGCAAGGCTAAACTGGTTTTCATTTTTCCTTTGGAATATTATTAATTGCAATGTGTTGACTGTTAATTTAATTAAATGTTTTGTTTTAATGTAAGACCATTCTTCAGTTCACTGACTCACCGTTTCATTTAATTAATTGCAAACCTCAAGATTTGATTACTCATAGTTCTCCTTTAGTTAATTTACTTGTTCACAGTTTTGACAGAAAAGCTTTCAAACTAATATGAAGGAGGAGCACAGTCTGACTAATTAGGGAACTGCAAAAAAATAACTGTAGCTGGAGTGCAGGATTAGCAGATACTCAGGGTCACCTTAAAATGCTCAGAGTCCTTGTATTCACCATCAAAATCCAATTTTCAATGACTGGACATCAGTTAAACATGGAGGATTCAGTTGCGTGCAGGACATCCTAGGTACTGCAGTGCGGGAATGTCACCGAGTTCTGGTTTCTTCCGTCTCCCAGAAGGTATTTGCTAATCGGTGATGTTTACTCCAAGCAAGAGACACTGTCCCTTTGTTGCCTGGTGCTCAGTGGAGCGGGTGGGTTCATCAGTGCCCTGAGAGTTGTGATCTTTGGGCCATGCAGTAAAACTGCTTTTTTTTTGTTGAAATAATTCCTGAGGCTTCATAGAGGGATAATCTTCAGTAGTCTTTGTGTCCACATAGGGGATATTTGAATAAACAATTAACCAGTAACTTTAATAGGATGCAAAGGATGGAAAAACTTCTCTGGTCTTCACACCCTCTCAAGTACTACAGGTACTTTGGCTTTACCTTTGGTCTATTTCAATCTTGGCACCCCACGAGCAGCAGATCCTCCCCAGAGTGATGTGGTGTGCCATGTTGAGTAAGCTGAATATGGTCCTCATTTGGATCAAAGCCCTTAATTGGAAAACTGTTTGGTGATGAGGTATATTTTAACATCTTCTATGGGTTACTTTAACTGTGGCTCAGAATATAGTTGCAGAATTTTTCTTCAGTGCAACCTGAGCATAAAGAGTGCTGGTTTGTGTGTCCTTGAAGGGTTCTTTCGGGGCTACATTTGTGCGTTGTACAGCGGAGTTAGTGCAGACTCGTCAAAGGGAGAGAACACAGTGTCCTGACAAAACTGGAATTAGGGGATGAAGATTACTGATGGCAGTTGGTTGTTTTGCCATATGCACGATGCAGGTGTACCTGAGCGCACACCATCACAATCTGGTACGCAATTGTAATCAAGATTCATACACAGAGAGCTGACCCAGCACACGGCTCGGAGATTTCTGCTCTGAGATCCCTACCAGCTCTTCCAGGAGCTGCTGTCTTGCAGCCAAGGCCACTGGTGGGCTGTGACTGGCTTCACTGGCCGCAGGGTTGGTAGCAGTTTTGAAAACAAATCGTTGCAACTGCCATGAGCCTCATGCTTTTTTGCCGTTGTTGGTATTGTAGAGGTTGTACGTGTTTGATAGTAAGCGGTCCGTGGTTTAATTCCTGGGTGTTCAGTGATGGGTCACAGCTGGCAGAACATAACTGAAAGAAAGGAAATTTAAAGTGTAAATGGACAGAAAAAAACAGAGGCTTTGAAGTATGTCATCCACCATGGTGGTTTTCCTAGTCATCCTTTTTAATTTTTTTTTTAAGGTGAAAGTAGTGGGATGTATATGTTACAGCAGTTTTCAAGTACATTTTTCAAAGTGATGTACTCTTAAGTGAGATTTTGCTGCTGATAATGATTCATCCGAGAGGATGGAAATGATTCTTCAGTTCTTTGTAGATCTTTAGATCAGACAGTTGAAGAATAGCCCTCTTTGCCACAGCTAGCTGGAGCTGAGTCAATTATAGAAAGGAGTTTTATTAATAGTTAAATTAAATAGTAGCTTCAGTAGCGTTCGCCACGGCAGTAGCCTTAATTGAAGATTATGCCAATGGGTGATTTGCTGTGCATTTTCTTCCATCATTTCGATCAGGAGCACACCCTTACTGCTGAAACAACTTGCCTTAACCTCAATTTTATTAGTGTTCGGAAACGCTGAAGAATTAGTACAGTGTTTTTAAAGTGCCTCATACGGTCAAATTCTGGGGCTTTTACTGCTATCACAATTGAAGTAAGAAGTTATGAAGACTGAATGAGAGCACAGAGACTTTGCTGATGCTGACCTTAGAGATAGTATTGGCTGTATCTGCGTCAAGTTTATGCCTGAGTGCTCAGGATCCTCAGGCTGTAGTGCGTTCTGTATTAGGACTGTGCTTCAAACTTTCAATGCTGGAGTGACTTTGGTGTGGCAGATGGCACAGCGTAGATTTCTGATACATCACTGTTTTTTGGCTGTTGTCCTTATGGCAGCTGTGCCTGGTTAGGGAGCTCAAAAACGCCTGACAATAATTACCTTTAATTTCTGCAGGTGGCATCGGGGTGATTTTGGGACTGTGTTTATTCTTTTCTGTTTATTCCTCGGTACCCTTTCTGCCTTCGTTACGCTTCCGATGCATCTGTTAAGTAGAAGTGTGTTTGTGTTGTTTTGTTTTTTATAAAGTGCCCTGGATAATTTTTTGTCTTGTCTTTTCACTGAACAATTTGCTAAAGGTCTGAAGTCACTTTCCACTCCCTATTTATCTCCTTATGAATAGCTTAGAATCATAGAATGGTTAGGGCTGGAAGGGACCTTCAAAGATCATCTACTCCAACCCCCCTGCAAGGAACAGGGATATCTCCAACTAGATCTGGTTGCTCAGTTGCTTCTTCCTCTTTTGTGTATAAAAGTTCAGGTTTATGATTTATAGCATCAAGAACCTATATAAATACTGGTCCAGATGAAAACATTTGCTGGGATATTGATTCATCTGTATGTATTTGGGTACATACAAATGATAAAATGTTATGATAAAAGACTCCGTGTTCAGACTCTGTATTTTTCGTAACCTTTAAAATAAATGTGAATTCTTTGTGAATGGTTTAGAAGTATAAAGCAGAAAGAGAGTAGGCTGTGAGTGGGTACAAATCCTGAAAATGCTGTAGTGATGGCTGTACCTCAAAACTTGGAAGTGGTTGGGATAAGGAGGAAAAGTGCAGATATACAGGTAGGCAGGAAAATCACACAGGTTCTTGGAAATCTTGAAAAAAGTAAATTTCTCAGAAGACTTGTGCTGATGCTTGTTTTCTGAACTTCCTGAAAACAATGTGAAATTCACTCAAAGAGCCATCCCACTTCCTTTCCCTAGGAAAAAAGCGGAAAAGTTTATGGACTATTTCATCTTCTCCAGAAAGTGTGTGAACAGTTTAATAATTTAAGATATATTCTTTGATGGATTAAGTGTGAGTGATGTCAGCCAGAGAATTTGTGAAAATAGGCGTTTAAACATCAGGATTTTGTATCTGCTTGATAAAAAACCTGCAGCATTTGCAAAAGAACTTTAAAGGGTGTTAGGAAAAAAAAACAGTTTTCAATAAAAAGTACTGTTACGCTATAGTGATCTTCTGTATGAAGTGAGGACTGGATTAAATGACTTAAAAGACAAGATGGAAGGAGGAGGACAGATGGCCTGGAGAGGAGAGGACTTGTGTAACTCGTCTCGTAACCTGTCATCTCCAGCTTACTGATATTAATCAGTGATACCTTGGCTGAAATTAACGGAATTGCTGTACCCATATGTGATAATACATGTCCCTCCTCCATGCAGTTGGAGTCTATTGATTGCTTGCTTACTTATGTCATATTAAAATAATGAGAACTTTTCTGAAGCCTAATATAGGAGCAGCAAAGCTAATCTAAATGTCAAATTCATAGCAGCTTTTAAAAGAAAGTATTTTAATTTATGGATGTGTGGCAGTATAGGATGTGAAAATTATTAGTTCCCGTTAATCAGTATCTAATCTCTTAGTAAGCAGTACTTTCCAGAAGCAGCATGTTATTTAATTCTGTTTTGTTGTATGATATTTTTGTGGGTTGGTACAACTTGCACCACCAACAAAAAATCATGGATTTTTTTTGTGAATGTAACTCAGTGATTTTGTGGAGCTGTTGTGCAGTCAATGACAAGATAGCTGATATGAAGTGTTTAGCTTGCTGTTCAGCAAATGACAAAAGTCATACTATCCTGTAAACCCATTTAATCCTTAACTGGATGAATAAACAATTATACCTGTAGACATCTTTTTTGTTGCATGGCCTTATCCCCTGTGTATTTCTGGAAGATACATGAACTTCAGATAAGATATCTTCAGTCACATCTTGCCCAGAGTAAAAGTAATTTGATACTGTCTGGAAGAAAATCTGATCTCTTGCTTGACCAAGTCAAAATGATAAAAGTTAAAAAGTTTACTCTTATAAAAAAAAAAGATATTGGGACTCTAAATAATAATAAAAAAAAATATTGTAATGATGGTAACTTGTAGCCTGACCCTACTCTGCTACTTCTCTCTTACTATTAAAAAATAATTGGTTTTTAGTCACTTGAAAATCTTCTACCACTAACCCCCCCTGTTAATTCTGTAAATTTGTGCTGGTCTTAATGGTCCCTTAAAGGTGCAATCGAGTTTGTAACTACCCATGTTGTATTTTTCTAACATTTCCAAGGTAATATTTTCCAGTAGCAATAATGTTAATCAAACCAACAGACTTCAGAAAAAGACAAAATAATATTTGGATGTATGATATAATAATACAGCATTGATTGTTCCATGTTAATTGACTTCGAGCTGTTGAAATTAAGGAATACTGTATCTTACTCATGTACTTGAAAATTTTCTTGCAGCTAAATAAGTCAAGCAGAAAGTGATCAAAGTGACAAAGTGATCAAAGTGACAGGAAATGATATTTAAAAGTATAATCAAAAGGGATACCATTAAATAAATATTTCATTATGCTATACATGTTGAAAAAAAAAGTAGAAGCAGCATGAAAGAATTTTTAAAAAAATAAATCCTTAGAATGGTGTACTGAAATAACTGGACTTTAAAATAGTGTTCAGAATAACATTACATAACTGGGCTAAGAACGTGTGTTGAATTTATGTGACTTACTCTCACTGAAAGGAATTGGTTTGGTTTTCCTATTTTTCCATGCTGCATTGTATGGCATGATGCTGCATTTTATTTATTTATATTTTTCCAGGTCTGACAGCGGCTGCCATGGCGGAGGCTATGAAGTTACAGAAAATGAAACTTATGGCAATGAACAGCCTTCATGGAAGCGGAAGTCAAAATGGAACAGAATCCGAAAATGAAGAGCTCAATTCTAACGCAGGTAAGCAATCCTGTGCGCGCGAGCTGTCGGGGGGCTCTTAACACCTGGTTTTGTGCCTGAGAAACCATCAAAAATCTGTCTCAAATTCTTGTGCTCTTTTATTTTGTAAGCTTTGCTCTGCCAGTGTCAAATCAGAATTACTGCACCCATTCCTCCAGTTTTCCTCCTAACAGCCATCATCTTTAATTTTTTTAAAAATATTGATGAAGGATTATTTTCATTATGTTAGAATGCAGGCTTTTTAAACTGTTCCCTAAATATACTTAGAGTAACAAAAGACTTCTCTATTGGCAACAATACAGTGAGACCAGAGTTTTCCTGTAAATGGTGGAAAGTTTCCAAAACGTCAGGTGGTTGGAACTCATAATGAGTTCCACAGTTCACTGGAGAAAGGTAAAGTAGGGAATGCTAAATCACCAGCTTTCTGGCTTTCCTGTGTTTTGTTCTTTCCTTGAATGTACATTTGCAAACCACAGCTGTGGAGGAGAGTCATGGCAAACGTTTGTCATGGCCTGCTTGGCTGGAATAACCTTTGGTGGAAGCACTGACACCGAGCGCGTGTTCAGTCTGGACGAGCATTAGTGCAAGCTTGAGCTAAGCTCCCCGAGTCCCTGCTCCACAAGAGTAGTGCTCAAAGTGTAAGTCAGAAATGGATCCTTGGAAGAGCATATCTTCTTTGTTTATTCGAATGTTCTTTTAGAGATTTTTACTTGACTAGTGTAGAGAACCTAGAATAAAATGGATCCATTTTGTCTCAGAAAGCTACTGGATTCCTGTTACAATAGAGGCAGGCTCACTTGGGCTCACTTTTTGTGACACAAACAATTCTGCAATATGCTCTCACCGTTTTGGAAACTTATCCATCCCTGTTTTCAAAAAAATATTGGTTCAGGAACAGCGGGATTGTCTGATCCCTCATGGCATTCACATCTCCCACTGGCATTCCCACGTCTCTGAAGTCACACACGCGTCTCTAAAGACGAAGCCACTCCAGCAGTTTGCTTGGATGGTGTACGGCGAATATGCATTGTACCGTCAAAATGGGAATTTATTAGACCAATAAAGCAGCAGCTGGGAGGTCTTAGACTCATTTTCTAAAGGAATAACTCTGAATTCATGACAAATTATGCACAAAGCAGTCTTTCCAAAAGTGGTATTGCCTTTTGCTAATTTTGTGTACTCATCTGTAGTGAAGAAATCTGGCTTCTAATTCATGCATTAAACCCTTCCCCAGCTTTCTGTTATGTAGGATGTGTATTTCTTATTCACCTCTCGGACCCTAATCAATTAGTGCATATTGAATTCAGAAAAAAAAGCACTGAAAAGGCATATTTAGTTTGTGTAACTCTTATAATCTGTGTACAGTTCAAAATGAATTGTGAAGTTTGACTGAATGCTGAGAAATATGGCTGAAGGTAGAATTCCTACAGAAGAGCAAGGAAGCTTCATGCAGAAAAGATACAGAGTTAGGACGAGGGTTTTAAAAGCTGCTGTACAAAAGCTTGCTAATTTGAAATTTGTTCATGGGTTTGGATGTTACCTGATATGACAAAATTTGTATACACGTGGGGAGAATCTACAGTATGTTAATATTATTATTTTAGGTACCTCGTTGACAAGTTTTATGGGGGACTATCATACCAGCCTTTCGACAGTACGTCAAGAGTATGCATATTAAATGAAATTTCTCTATGGTTTAGCAATTCAATGAGTTCTACAACTGACTCAATACCAATTTAAATACTTGGAAAAATTCCCACTGACTTTAGCTGAAGTTACAGTGGGGCCCAAGAATAAGGATGTGGTGTCAGTTACGTAAAGATATTTTCTCAATTTTTTCCCCTTTTCATTGCCTAATTCAGTAAAATTGCCAGGAGCAAATCTGCTGGATCGAGTGCCAGTGTTGCTTGCAGACAGAGAAAGAAGTCCTTAACAAAAAGAACTACTAATAATCATATTAAAAATAACAATTTCTCCTCCTTTTATTATCTGCAGTGCCAGCATTAGGATCATTTTTGTAATGCATGGCTTCTTTCTTTATTGGAGGGTCATTTCTTAAAGATTTAAATAAAGCAGGTACAGCAGGATGTGTCAAAAAGGAAAACCAAATGAAAGGAATGTAAAACTTAACTAGACATTTAACTATACAAAATAACTGAGGAATTATCAAATATTCTCTATTGAAAACTCCTTGTAGACTGAGGTGGGGCATGAAGAGAGTGGGTATTTTCCTTGGAAGTTGATACACATTTTATAACTTTGATTCGCTGGGAAGATAACACCGTGATAATTCTATATGCATGAAACCTTTACCAAATGTTTGTTTTGCTCTAGACTCTTACAGTTTAAATGACTATTAAAAATAAAATGAGGATGTGAAATGTGAAAGAAAACAGTATTTTGAAAGTTTTTTTACTGAGAAGAGGCAGAAAGAAACAGAGCAAAGGAGTCAAAATCCTCATAAGTGAGAAAAACATTTTATTTTAGGAGAGAGACCTACAGTTTCTTTGATTTGAGGTTGTGTTTAATAGCTTCTGTAATGGCTGCAACATGACTCTGCATCTAGATTTCAGCATGAATAACAACCTGTTCGTGTTTCATTTAGCTCCAAATGAGAAATTCTGTCTTTTATTGTTTTAGGAAATTAGTCTGTGTACTATTGCTCCTGGAACTTTATAATTAATCACTAAAGGTTATGGCTGTGGAGAGTTTGTGGGAAATAGATGTCTGAATGGTTATAATTGTAGCTGTCAAATCAGAAATATAGTTATACAGAACAGAGGACCTTTTACTTCCTTTGATTTTTTTTTTCTTTTTACTGTAACAAAGACTTGAAGGATTGCAGTTTTATTTAAAAAAAAAAAAACAGTTACAGAGATTGTTGGGTTTTTACCTCAGTGTTCCACCTTGACTTCCTTTGGCGAGCGTAAGATACAATGCCACTAAATATTTCACATCAGGATGTGTGCCTTCCTCCTCATTCTGTAGTCTGATAGATGAGTGGAATAGTCTCTTTTGCTGTTGTTTCTTTTGAATTAAAAATGTAATTGATCAGTATTAAGTCCTGAATCTTTATTGCCAATTTTTTTGGAAGTGTGTTATTATATACAGACCATTAGCATACTAAAAAAGGATGTCTTGTCATATTAATTTCTGTCCCCATCTGTATCTGTTGAAGTCAATATGAAATAATTTTGGATTTGCTTCTTTAGTAATGCCTAGAATGCCACTTCTGTACTTTCTTTCTGCATGTGTGTGCACCTATGATGATGGGAATTTTTCAAGAATTTTCTCTATCAATTTAAAATCTGAACTCTAACTCTCAGGATCACTGACTATAATTCCTCAGATATTATGTTGTCCTCTAGGAAATTAGAGGTATGGAATTGAATGTTACAAGTGTGTCTAAGGAAGTGAGGAGTAAATGTGCCACTTCTTTTACTACTTCTAGTCCAGCTAGTATGCTTTTGCCATCACGTCCTACCTCCCTCCTTCGTGTGATGTTGCAATAGTCTCAGTAATCGTGGCATTTAGTACTGGAATATTCTAAATGACTTCGTAAAAAGAAAAAAATGCTGCAACAAACAATACTGAAACTGTAGGAAAAATAATGTACAAAAAAAAAAATCGTATTTTTTTAATTGAAGTAATGCATTAGTTCACAGTGCTGCGAAGAATGTTGTTATACATTTGGACATTAATGTCCTCCTTCCACTCTCTCTGCAGAAGAGAAAGGTTTTTTTTTTTGCGCCTTCCTACTCATCATATGAAGTGTTTAAGCAAACTTCTTAGACAGTTGAAAATCTCATATTTAATCTGGCACTACAGGTTCTCTGGCCCCACAGTCCAGCCGATCTGTGCCAGCTGTTCCTTGTGGCTTAGTGTCTGTCTCCATCTTCTTGTAGGATCTGGGAAAGAAGGTTGAATTTAGAGAACCATGTAGCTGGGGACGTAGGTGTCTGGAAGTGGGAGAAATTATATCCCTCTGAAATCTTAAAGCCTCAGTGGCCATAAATTTTTCATAATCCTGTTCATCCTGTTTGGCTACTCCATGTGAGTCCTTGGAGATGAGACGGTTTGTGGACGGCAGTCAGGGCACCCATTGCCTTGAGCCTAGAGAGTTGCCATGGCTAAGGCAAGTCATGCTGTGAAGAACGACTGGTGATGTGTGCCAGGAGTGGCGTGGCCTTTCATGTTCCACCTTGGAAAATGAGTAAGATCAAGAGTTTGAAGCCAGGTATGCTCGTGTGTGTGCAGATCTCTCAAAACCCAGCCATGCAATCAGTTTTGTTGTAGAAATAAGATGCACCAACCAAAACCTCTCTGGTTGCGCAGGAGTGTTTATAAAGATCATCTGTTTCATCATACTAATATCAGGTGAAGCGTATTCTGGAAATTAGCATATAATTGCCTGGGGAAATTTGAAACTTACTTGAAATCAGAGCTTTTTTCCTAATAGTGTGGCAGCAGGTAGTTTGTACAAGTATGTGATAGAACTGGAACATGAAAAATAGATCAGAAAATGCAGTATTGGTGATATTACATGACCATCCTGTAAGGATGCTGTGTTACACAGCTGCATAAGCGGAGGGATCGGTGCATGGCAATCCATGACAGTACCTGCTTGTACAAAACCTCAGTGCAAAGAATGAAGCAATTATTTCCTTCTGTTGGCTTTTGGAGTTACCATGCATGATTTAATAAATGTGTTTTGCTTTCCCAAGAGAGATATCAAACAGTACTAAGTGTTTCGGTGGTATTTCCTTAGGAAGTCAAAATGTTATTCTGTATGTAGAGTCTTGTTGCTTAATTTCCAGACAAGGAGCTAAGTTAGGCAGAAAAGAAAGGAAAAACACCCTAGCTCTTGGCATGTGAGGATCAGAGAAAAAGCTCTTCACAGAAACAAAAAAAAAAATAAAGTGTTATCTTTTTATCCTTTTTTCCCTTCAGTACCTGCCATGCAGTTTTCTCATAAATGCAAACATCCTTCACAATCTGTTTAAAAAACCACAAATACATCACTCAGAGGAATATTTAAGGAACCATCAGGAGGGAAAAAACTCATTGGTTTAATGGAATGCTGTCAAGGAAAATCAGCATCACAAACGACACAGGGGCAGAATTGATACTTTTGCACTGACATGTTAAAAGAAAATCCCATGCATTATTTAGAAAACCCAGAAATCTGTCAGCTGTATGATTGCCGAGTTAGCAGAAGCAGGAGGATGCTGCTCAAGTTGAAAAGAAACGCGTAGGCACAGATCCATATTGTAACCTTTCATGTTCTCCACCCACCATGAATACCCAGCTATTACACGGTCAGCATTTTTTAGTTTTTCTCTTTTAAAATTTTCGAGTGCTTGAAAAGTCAAAAGAGGTAGGTCTTTTATTCTAAAAAGCAGGATGCCGAGGCTATTATTTTATTGTAAGAGTAAAAATGACAAGACCAGAGAACAGATTTTTTAATCCTTGAGTGCCACACAGACTTCATGAAGTCATTCTTCCTGTTGCTAAAGCAAATATTTTTGTGTTATACGAGTGGAGAGTTATTGTTTCAAAGATGATAATTTTATTTAAAGAACACAAAACATTCACGCCATTTAAAAAATATGACCAGTCAAAACTACTGTTAATATTTTTAGAATCACTTGAAAAGCTCGTGAAGCATACATTTAATTTTCTTTAATTGTCCTTTTGCCCAGAGGAATGTATACAGTCCCGAAATAAGAGCGAATTTAATATGCTTTGTTTTCTGTGCCATCTCATCCCAAAACTGGGCTTGTTTGGCTCCAGCCCTAGCAGATATATTAAGACATTTCATCCTAAAAATTGAGACATCTGTGCTCTTTCTGTAGAGGTGTACCTGCATTGGTCTTGGTGAGCGTGAGGATACTTCTCGTGCTGGAAGTTGCGAGTAGCACATAGTGGCTAAGTGGATCTCCGTGTTGGCCCAGTGGTGAGGTGAGCACCAGTGGATTGCACACCACGATAGGTAGGGTAGATAGGAAAGAGGATGACGGTTTTGATGTTCCTGTTTTCCTCAAGCATGTAGATGGTGTTGTCCTGTGCATATGGCTGGTGGTATGACACGTGTTGCACAGCTGATGGGACCAGGCTGCGAGATAGGCGATGAATGGGTAGTGTCACGCAGAGACACAGCTTAAAAGATCTCCCGGAGATCAGAAGGAGTTCAGAGCACGTCACAGCTTCTGTTCAGGTCATCAGTCTGGGATGCTTTTCTCTGGGGGAGGCTGGACGCTGCAATAGGACTGTCATATTACATGTTACTTCTGAAGCCCCTGGCCAAGACATTGGTTCTTCAGGGCTGACCCACAGCACAGAGGTGAGGGAGCAGTGTGCTGGAGTCTGGTACATGAATGACACTCCTGTAGGTAATGAAGGCGTGTACAGCCCCATAGGTGACCGGCTGTGAGGACAAGCTCTGTGTCAGAGTGTTTATGCCAAGACCATAATACTGGAAGAAGATTCACGCGGTGAAACTCCGTGGCTTTCATGCTGCGCTTCCATACATGGGTTAGGAGGTGTGGTGTCTTGGAAGTTTCTTGAACCCATTTGCAAGCGATATCTAAGAAATTGTCAGCTTTCTTCTCCGTGAAAATGGAGTGAAGGAATGAGCAGCAACTTCAGATTGGATATTAGGAAAAAAATTTTTACCATGAGAGTTGTAGAACACTGGAACAGGTTGCCCAGAGAGGTGGTGGATGCTCCATCCCTGGAGACGTTCAAGGCCAGGCTGGACGAGGCCCTGAGCAACCTGATCTAGTTGGAGATGTCCCTGTTCCTTGCAGGGGGGTTGGACTAGATGACCTTTGAAGGTCCCTTCCAGCCCTAACCATTCTTTGATTCTATGAAAACATTCCCGTAACACTGAGCCTTTAAAAGGCTTTATCCATCGCTGCTTGGCAGAAAACGTCCATGGTTGCTGAAAGATACAGAGTAATGAATTCCCTGCAGATAGTGACAGTGAGGCCTTCCTGGAGCCAGCGACTGGTCATTCTGGAGGAAAAAGTTGATGTGCTGGTTTCTGTTTTAAGATGCAGCTCCTCAAACGTTAGCCAGGAAGTGACAAGTTGTTTGTTCGGTTCGATTGTACCTTGTTTGTATTCTGCTGTATTCCCTTTTGTTTCTTCCTAATGGTTTTCATGGGGCCTCTCAATTATCCCAAGAACCTGGTCTCTGTGTGTGACGCTGGGAAACGATGCACATGTATCTATTTCTTTGGCAAACAGGATTTTTTGGGGAGAGTGAATATCAGTGGGTAGTTTCTGCTGTGTTACCCCACCAGTGGGCAGGATTCAATGCCAAGAATTTTAGGATACAGTTCAGTGGAGCGCAAAAGTGAATTTGGTTCTTATCTGCAAACTATTTTAAGGTGCCTTTTGAGATAGATCCTTGAGCAGTTACCTACTGAATGCATGTGAGTACCTCGGCTGTCTCTTTCAACAGCATTCTGATTCATTTAAACATGAACGTAAATACTTTATAGTAGATGTACATGATTCACACATAAATTTTGATTCGTCAGCTAATATTTACATACTCGGATTGACTGACACCCAGCTGAGAAATATAAAGCAGCTCTGGCTGTAGTCTTAAAACTGGTAAAAGAACTGTAACTTCAGATAACTTCTGAAAATTAAATTCTCTGTGCTTTTCTCTGTAGCTCTGGGAAATCTTTGAGAGGAATTTTTGTTTCAGATTTTTGATGCTTATCTTACACATGATGAAATTAGTTGATGTTTATATAACATTATAAGCTAATGTAAACTATTTTAAAGATCAAGCAAATTTAGGTGTTGTCTTATATAGACTTCTGCTTAGAAAAGTTCTTACTAAATGTCTGAGCTCTGGTTTCTGTGAATGCTTTTTGACTGAGTAATTCTCAAGGGTATATTTTAAATGAATTCATGACAATTAGATGCTACTAAATGTTTATGAATGGAGAATATATATTCTTGTAAGTTTATATTTCAGCAGTTAAACATATCACACAATCTGCTTCCTCGGTGTATTTTGGCTGTTACCTTATTTGAAGTCAAAGAACTGCTGTTCCTTTTTCCCAGAGCATAAAGTACATTCTTTTCATAAAGACAGAACTCCTTACAATGATTTCTAACTTTTGCTGGAACAAATTTAATACAGAAAATCAAGATTCATATCTATTAAAAAAACCCAAAACCTTCCTAACACCAAATAAAATACCTCGGGGTGCGCACAGCTTGATCATAAACAACCTCTCTAGATTCTTGCCATATCTGCTATCAGAACTAAGTGCACCAAAAGGTAAACTAGTGACAAAATGCAAATGGTATGGCTAAACTGTGTAGAATTGAGAGCTTTCACATGTCTGTCACCTTTCAGATCCTTTACAAATTTATAGTCTCAGGGTGCAGAGGTCTAAATCTTCAAAGCTTGAAAAACAGAGGTGCAGCATGAACTAATCTTCATTTTTTCCCCTATCTTCTTACAGCAGCACTAATGGAAATGTATTTTGTTTAATGACTCTGAAATCCTGTTTGTAATTAGATGTGGGAATTGGTCTTACTTTGTAACAGATGATACTGGAATAATAATATGAGAGATGCTACGCTGAGACCACTATCCTCCTAAATCTATATCATCTTTCATTTTATTGACAGGAAATGTGTTCCTGGAACAAAGAGATTGATTTTAAAGAGTAGAAAAATAATGTCTAGTAAAAACTCAAATGAAAACATTTAAACATTACTTTGAAGTGTATCGCAAGAGTACATTAACCTTTTAACTTTAATTTTGGTAAACAGTCTTCTTATAATTGTTGCTTTGTCGCTGGTATAATCTTTGAATTAATTCAACAAAAGGTAGGAAACTTTAATTAATGACAGGCTGCATAAATTAAAATGCATATTGTATTTCCGAAGGATTATTCAAAATAATTAATTTTCTCTGTTAAAACACTTTTACAGTCGTAAATGAAGTAATTAGGAGTGGGCACAAAACATGTGAGTGCAGACTGAGCTCACACAGTCCCTTCAGAGTATTAGTCGTCTGCGCTGGGTCCTGATGTCATAAATCATCTTGGCCACTGTAGAGCCAAGGCTACGTTTTTTTCTGGGTCATAATTTTCACATTTGTTAGTAGGAGCAGATATTCGTGGTCAGTATGAGCCTGCCGAAGGAAAGCAGGTTGCTCAGAAGTGTCCCTCATTAAGACACGGTCCCACGTTTCCCTGCTGGGCACAGGTACTGCCATAGCAGTGTAGGGAGCGATACTTAACCAGGAATGTGCCAAATTTGGGACTTTCTGTATAGATTTTTGTTAAGATCAATATAGATTAGCTGCATTGCCCTTTAAAAGGGAAAATCATTCCAGTTTAGACATTTTAGTTGGCTTCTGTGACTGCTGAAGGACATGGTGTGAAGAGTACTGTCCTGCCCTTGGGAAGCAGAGCTGCTCTCTCCGCAGGCAGGCGTGGGGTGAGGAGGCATCTCCGGGCATCTCCGCCTTTCGGGTCTTGATGCTTAGTGGAAAAGGGAAGGAAGAAGAAAAGCGCGGTCCAGATCTACCTCTTTGAAATGCATTTTGTGTTTTGTGTTAAACCGTTGTTGGATAAAAGCAGAAGCGGTCCGGGGAGCAGGAACCATCAGCTGGTGCTCAGATGGACTCTGGCGATTAGGGATGCCAAAAACGCCACGAAATACGCTTGTTGAAACTCAGCGGCTTGCAGATTTTCCACAGTGCTACCAAAGAGCAAGAACAGTCAAGTACCATATGTCAAATAATTATTTTTTATTTCCGAGGTCCTTGTATGTACTCTGTTTCCACAAAACCTTGTCTGCCTATCATTTTGCACGAGGTAACATATTTGTTTAAGCGCTATGGTGTATTAGCATGCTTATCCAATGTGTTTTACTTTCCTGTTTCAGTATGTAAGGATATAAGGAATCCAGTACATAAAGAATTCCAGAATGTTAGGATGAGCAAGTATCAGTGATAGTTGCCTTTGTTAATATTAGTGAGTCAACTTCAATCTCACGTTAATGATGTTTTAACAATCAAAAGTACTTTAATATTTTAAAATCTGGAACATTCTTGTTCTTGTTAAGGCGTGTATAAGTTAGGATGAAAACTGGCATATTACCTTTGATGCGGGCCACATGCTGAGAGTCCCCCAAAGGATGTCATTGGTAGTGATACAGCTGCCAACAGCAGGAGTCTCATGAATTACAATTTTAATCAGATTTTTTAAAAAAGTCCCCTCACGTACTGTTAATTTATGTTTGAGGTAAGAAATGTTTGTGGTGTGATCATTTGGAATATTTTGTCACTCAAAGGAGAAACCATTAGTCCAAAAAACATTTTAATAATGTGGGGTTTTAGTTTAGGATTCAGCACTAGATTTTTGCAGGGTGCCCTGAAGTGACATTTCTGCAGCTGAGATTCGGTAGCAGTTTCACTTGCAACAGTTGGTGCTGTTTAAATGTCTGGCTGATTTGTGAATTTGATGAGACAGAAGTCACAGTGGTCTCAAGTAATTCTGCCTTCGCTTGCACCCACCAACTCAGAGGCACCCCTTAGTTCTGGAGTAAGGACTATCTGGGTAAACAGGACACACGCAGATCAGAACCTTATTACTTTTTATAGAATACCTTGGCTATCTCGAAAAGTTATATTCAAGATTTGTTTTCCTTTAATAAAGTTTTGATCTGTAAGTTTTATTTCTGTGATTTTAAAAGTAAGCATCTGACTGTTTTGCATAATAGGTTATGCTTTCTGCTCCATATTCTGTTTAAAAAAAAAAGCCAGAATCCAAAGCTGTGAGTGACATTTTGGTAGAATTTTAGCAAGTACAGTCATTACCAAATTAAAAATAGATACAGGTGGGTAGTCTGTGTTTTTAGCTCCTTTTAAAAAAACACCAACCCCTAAGGGTATACAAAAGCAACAGTTTATCAGATCGTTCTGGTTAAAATTGTGAAAAACCAGCAGTGTTGGCTTGGACCAGGAGTAAATGTACCTTTATCGGCATGTGTGTTAGAAATCTTTAATTTCCATGGCTGGGAATTCTTTTTAGCAAATGAAATTCTTATTCTTAATTTCTTAGAAGCTTAATTTAAATTAATAAGATCGGTTATTAAAACTTGGTCCACTTAGTCATGGAGAAGAAAATCTTGTTGGCACCATATAATAGAAGCTACTCATTTGTCCATAATCTAAAGAGAAAATGCATGGGTTTTTAGTACGTGTTTCAAATGCCATCTTGATTTGTTTGTTATCTTGGAAATGTGACCAACGTTATGTTATCTGGTAACTACTAAGGTGTATTTTAGCATGGCCAGTTTGTGTATTGGTTTTTGCAGATACGTGTGTGATCTTGGGAGGCACAGTAACCATGCACCTGATGGTTTTAGAATAGCAGTACCTTCCCAAAACTGATGTTTTCTTGAAGGGAAGAGCAGGTAGAGCTTTACCTGAACCATTCTTGTTGCTGAAGAAGAGACCATAATGTAGCGTAGTGATCGTGTGCCATGGATAGACACTCTAGCCTGTACCCTGCAACGTGGTACGTTATGATTGTAGATGCCCCATCCCTGGAAGTGTTCAAGGCCAGGTTGGATGAGGCTTTGGGCAACCTGGTGTAGTAGAGGGTTTTTCAGAATTGCTACACAGGCAGTCAAACCCCATTCTGAATTTGTGAGGATGGCTATTCCAGCCTTTCATCTGTTCTGAGCAAATTTCCATGTTATATCTCTTCTAAATGTTGGCAAAGGTTTAGATAAATTCTAATAAAGATCCAGAGTTTTAGATAGATTGGTTAATTCGGCTGTGTGTGCTTATGATCTAGACTCTAGCGTGGTAACATCTGCCCTGGAATGTGAAGCATTTAGTTCCGTTGACTTTGTCCATTTTATAGTTCATTCTGTCTTTACAGGTTGACTGGAGAGGTACATTCTGAAGGTAAATTAAAATTGATAGTTGAAACTGAAAAATCAGCATTTCCTGTTTAGATCATGTGCATTTTTCAAGCTGTAAAGAGCCATCTGCAATTAATGCTCTTTGTTGTATATCTTCTGTATTTACAGTATATTTGACAATAAAACCTTTTTTGACATTTAATCAGTAGCAGAGTTGTTCTGCCCTCATTATATATTCATGAACTTTATCACCAAGACAAGACATAAATGTTGAGCTTGCCTTCAACATCAGACATGCATTGATATTTAAAACCTAGAAAATTGGGGGACTTTGTGTCTGTTCTATGTTTGTACAATAAAAAAAATGAGAATAGATTCTTCTTTTGAAGAAGATGCTCAGGCTACTGTAAGGATGGAGACAAGTGAAACTTTAGGACTAGTGAAGCTGCCAGCATACCTGTACAGGAGCTGTATCTTCCGTTGCTAACGTCATGCGACATGAGAGCCTGCATTTCCCCCTTTTCCTGTAAGGCATATAATACTAGTTAAATTGTGATTTATATTCTCATATTTCAGATGGAAATTGGAAAGGTAGTGGGAAGAAGTGTCTTGCAAGTTCCTATGGATCTGTTTTCTGATTCACCAACTCCAAGAATTTGATGCAAGGGGGATTTTGACACTTCATCCTCGAGAAAGTCCCCCTCATTTGCAGCACCGCTTGTATTTTTCTTGAGTTTGACAAAGTAGGTATTTTTTGGAAGTTGAATCCACCTTTATTCCCTTTCTCTGTAAAAGCTTAGATCCAGGGAGAAAAATCCTTTAGAAAACACTAGAATAGCTAGCATGAGTAGGATTTTTCATTTCATTTTTTATAAATACCAAATGTATCTGGGTATATACTGCATGTTAAATAGCATTCCTGTGTTAGTGAGAGATTGAATATTAATAGAAAAATATTATCTAAACAGAAGGGCAAATCCATGAAACTTGTAAGTATCTTATATTTAGGAGGATAATCTCTAATGAGATTTAATCTCAATGATTTTGTCTGTAGAAGAAATATTTGCATTTTCCTGTTGCTGGTGACTGATGCTCATTTTCTATCCAACTAACAGCTCTTCTTTCTTCGAAACTGCCTCGAGTGATTACAGCCCAAACCCTGCCCCTGTGCTATGTACATGGAAAATCCAAGTCATCAGATAGCACTGAATCTTCAGTTGGGATTAAACAAAAGTATTGTATTTATTAGATGCAGTTATGACATTGAGATAAATGATTGGTGCAGCTACACAACATCTCACCTTCAAAATTTAATCTTCTACAAATGCCATTTATTTTTCATAAGCTCTTTCCCTTTTAATATGATTCATTAAACAGCCACCTTTTTTTTTTTTCTTCCTGCTGTTTGTTCATCTATTTTGGATGTAGACTCCAGGCATTTATTTCCCCTCTGTCTTAACGTATGGTGTGGTTGATGTAAAAACATTTTAAAATAATGTTCATATTATTTAAATGATTTCAAATCTAAAAGTTTGAAATTGCAGATCTATTCTGCTGTAGCCTACTTCTTACAGATTAGTCCTGGATTTTGCATTGAGGCTTATTTCTTTACTTGGAACTAGATGGTCTTTAAGGTCCCTTCCAACCCTAACCATTCTATGATTCTACTTTTCAAGAAAATTTGTATTTTCAGTATCCCCCCATTTACAGCAGATGTAATGTAGAAAATTGCCCTG
Source organism: Tauraco erythrolophus (assembly GCF_009769465.1). NCBI lineage: Eukaryota > Metazoa > Chordata > Aves > Musophagiformes > Musophagidae > Tauraco > Tauraco erythrolophus. The sequence goes on from NC_141477.1 coordinate 3,245,957, forward strand.
CAGACAGGAGCTCCTCCAGCATGCGGCGGATGTTTTTGCCACTGGTAGAACGCTGTACGTTCCCAGTGCCCGGCAGGGAAGGGATACTGATGGAAAAAGGTACCTGGGCACAAAGTGTGTGTTGCTTCACTCTCCCGTGGTTGGTTGTAGCTGTGGGATGGCTCTGAGTCGCAGTGGGTTGGGAATAAGGCAATTTCCCTTCATCCTGCTGGTGAGCGTGGCTTTTGCACCGTCATCAAGAGCTGAGGCTCTGTAGTTTGAGGGGCTTTTTCTGGCTCGGTGTGCGGATCGGTAACGAGGGACCTTGCGAGATTCAAGATGAACGATTGGGTTTTTTTAAGGGTTGCTGACAGCCAGTAGACTCTCTTTGCAGATGCTCATATTTCCTCTCCTCTGTATCTTTGCGGGTGAATGGGGTCTGAATTCAGGCACCGAATTTGAAATTTGAAGGATGTGTGTGATGAGGAATGTGGCAGTAGCATGGTCTAGAGAGGCAATTGCCTCACGGCTCCTCCATTTTCACCTATCAGTTGTATACATGCAATAACTTCTAATTCAATTAAGACTAGCAATATTCCACATTAGCCTGTCTGTTAAAATCCGTGCAGTATACTATAAAAAAGTCATTAGTTTGGTAATATCAATTTAACAAGTTTTAGCTCATTAACCTTGACACCAGCAGTGCTGGAGAGAGGAACCTTCTGGTATTGTTGTTCTCAGCATATACCAGGGAGCTCTGAGAATCCGTTGGAATCTGTGGCTGTTATCCTCGGTTATATCATCAGTTATAGCCGTGTGTTAGCTTTTTGATGCAAGTACCCCATAGTAAGCCACAGATTACATCTTTTCAAGTCAACTTTATAGATTGAGGTCAAGTTTATTCAGAAAAACTTTCTATAGTTTTTAGATGGCCCTTTAACAGCATTGCCAGCTCCTTCCTGTGTTTCGTTTTTCGGGTATATACCACTCCAACACCACTTTTAAAAAGCTTATTTGGGGTGCGGCAGATGAATATCTGTGATAACATTTTAATAAACTGAGTAAGACGCTAATTGCAGAAATACTTCTTCAGTCACTACTTTTTGCTTTCCAGGTTCGCTTTTGAGAAACCACAGTTACCTTTGTAATGTTGTTTTAGCGTTAGAAATGCTATCTAGCACTGCTGTAGGTGCAGTTATAAAATAGGAAAATGAACAACCATTTAGAAGCAGGGTACAAAGAAAGAAAGCAAAAGCTGTAGCAGTCAAAAAGCTGTTGTTTATTGTATTCTTACTTTTATACTCAAATTGGATGTTGTCTGAGTTTTAGAATGTTCAAAGAGGTAGAGCAGAACTCATGTTTGGACCACATAGTACAGCTGTAATTGAAGAGGCATTTGAAAAACAACAAGAAGGGATTCTGTAAAAACACAATGGTTTTTGTCAGGAACAGCATCACTTAATCCCTTGCAGTCATCGTGAGTCTGTCACATTTTATGGTTTGGGATGAGATTTTGATGTAAAGAGAATTAGCACCCACCTCTGAGGAAGGGCTATGTGAAATGGAGGAAAAAGAAGAGGGATTTATAGAAATGTTTTAATGTGGAAGTGGGAAAACAAAGCAAAATAAACACGGAAAACAGAATATTTCATTTTCAGCTCTCTCTTTGTTCTGTTCATGCCAGTGTAAAATTTTTCATCTGTTTATTTCTGTTTTATCACCTGCCTTTCTTTTGTTTTCTAGTTTGCTAAGTCAGAAACTGCCTTTCACTACCTTTTAGATTATGGAATTATTCTTGAAATCACAATCCTTTCTGTGTCCAGTAACCTGTCGCAGGTAGGGAGCCGTTTTGATCCTTTTTCTCCTTTTGCCTGTGCTGAACTGGATCACTGTCCGGATTTTGGTCTCTCCATTTTCTTGTGGTTTCTGTCCTTTCTTGAAGACCCCTTCCCTCCTGGCAGCCCGAGCGCGTGGCCCTGGGCAGCAGTTCCTCGCACGGCAGCGGGTGCCGCCGCCGTGGGCGCAGGGCGAGGGGCAGGCTGGGTGTGAAGAGATCTGGCAAGCCGTGCCGCAGCGTTCTCAAAGGCAAAATCCCCAAAATCCACAACATCAAGCGCTGGATCGGGCACTGTTGCCTACAGCAGCGCTGACACCCATCAGGAGCACCCACAGGGACGTGTATTTTGGCTGTGTTTGAGAGCACTCAACCCCGTGTGATCCCGGAGGATGGAGGCTGCCAACGTGAGCGTTGGTGAGCACGTCCAGCTGTGGTGCAGGTGTTGGAGGGAGCCGCTGCCGCCTCCGCAGCCAGGACGTGGGCATTTGTTCCCAGTGGAAACCCAAAGCTCTGCTCCAAGGGACTTGTCTGATGCGTGCGCTGTACGCAGTCCGTCACAAGATGGAAGATTAACTTGGCATACTTTGATAAAGAAGATGGCCAGCAAATAATTTTGCTCATTTACAATGTTAATGAGAAGAAGGTTTCAGTAAAAGAGCAGAGGTAAAATATATGCAATTTGAATATTGCAGACTAACAAAAAAATCACTCTTCTGAACTATATGTTAAAAATTTTTATTGTACAAAGGAACAGTTACCTCAGCCAGATTTTCAGCCTCAGTAAGATGAAACAAGATAGATTTAAACTTAAATGTAAACTATTTGGTTTCTTTTTTTTTTTTCTCCTGGCATGTTTGCCTTGTAAAAAGTGAACTATTTTCTGTCTTTTGTAGAAATCTAATCCAAAATGAAAAAGTACATTAGATAAAGCTAAACTGGAATTCTGGTTAGTGGGGAAGAGTGCAGTGTTGAGACTGAGAAAAGTTTTGCATGTGCAAAAAATCAGGAGGAGACATTGTACTTTGTAGAAGCTCTATGAGTTTGAAAAGGGATCATTTCAAGTGTTTTCAGCTTTGAGAATATGCCAAAGAACTGCACTCTACAATACAAAGCAACTGTGTTGAAAATTCGCATTGGAAAATAAATCTATTAGACTGTTGTTCTTTTAAGACCTTTAACATTTTTCTTCAAAAATTTAACAAAATCCCTTCTGTGCACAGGAGCTAGGCTTTGTCTTCATTTAAGGAGCGTTTTTCAAGTAATCAGTAAAATATTTTTTTAAAAATAGCTGTAAACAATATGGATGCAGGACAAAGTGCAATTTTGTGAAGTCTTTCATCTAAGAACTAATTCAGATACAATCACCTATATAGAAAAGCAGAACATTCACGTGTGGTGGGTGGTTTGGCAAACGTGTCTGTAAGCCAATAGTGCCTCTGTAAATATTGGATTTCTTTCATTAAGGAATCTTACATTATTTGACATTTGTGAAAAACTACGTTAGAATCTACGTGAAACATACAGTGGCATTTCTTGTGGCAAATATATGTTTTGTATGTTTATGTGAAACTGCATATGTGCACATTTTAATATCTGTATGTGTCTGTATATTTGGAAAAAAAAACAGAACTACAAATCAGACTGCATATTTGTGCCTTCTAATTTGGGGGTTTGTAGTCTGACTGTGTTCACTCTGGATTTAAATACCTGTCAAGGTACTCAGGCTTGATCACTTGGCCTTACCTGAACAGTAGAAATAAGACTCATGTCAGGGTAGCTGTCTTCATACTATATTTATGGCTAAAAATCCGTCACTTCTAAGAGCTTTTGTGGAGCAAAGTGTGTATTGTAGATGTTTCACCTAAGGGTTTTGACTAGTGGTTTAAAAGCTAGCACAATTAATAAACGGAGGTCCAGCTGCAAAATGTGGGGCTGGACTTTTAAAGAATCCCTATTTTTGGAGGATCATGCTGTGGGGTTGTTGTTTGATCGGTTACATAGATAGAGGATATTTGCAGAATGAGACACCAGATTTCCGTATCAAAGGCATCTGGAGTTGTGGCACAATCAGGGTTCTCTGTGGCACTGAGGCAGGCAAAAGCCTTCCTTGTTTTGGTGAAAACCACAAAACCAGCACCAGTGCTGTATAGCACTGCCAAATTGAGAGCTGAGTTTTGAAACAAGAGATACTGTGCCACCAGTGTGCTGTTGCAAAGTGCATTGCTCTTCAAAAATCTCAACAGTGAGTATGACTCTTTTCCTTTTTCTTCTTTTTTTTTTTTAAACTGAATACTGTCTAGAATCTCAGAAGTGAAAATCATGTCTTCAAGCTTCCCAAACTAAAGAGCTTTGGGAAGAGTATATTTGTCATTATGTTTAATTTGCACATACCTCACCAAAGAAAAGGCCAGGGGAGCTAGGCTGAGAACACAGCTGTACAGGCAGCTCAACTAATTGCCTCTCCATCCTCAACCTCATTTATCTTCATTTCTTCCCAATTATACCAAATTATCAATAGTCTCTGTTGCATCAGAGTCTTAATCCCCTTTATTCAGGCAGCATTAGATAGTGGCAGATGAATTCTTGGAGGGAGTCAGGGTAAACAGCCATGAAATGCCACCTCTGGCAGATGGCATTGCTCACAAGAAATGTGACAAAACATTTGGAATTTGTAACTAGGCATTGGTATGAGAAGGCAAGCTGTCAATATTTTTTTAAATGATAATCAAGGTGGTGCATACTTATACCACAAGTAGAAATGAATCCTGTCCAAAACCTCAAGCTTAGTAGAGTTCAGCTTGGCACTGTGCTGTGCTGAAGCTTCTCACTTTTTCTTCTTAACAAATATTTTCTCTTTATCTGGTATTAATATCAATAATTTAATATTTGTTCTGATGATAATTGTTACTTATGGTTTTGTATACCTCAGAAAGAAATATTGATTTGAAGATGTAGACTGTCCTTTACGCAATAACAAATTTAGGATGTATTTTCTTAGGTTTTTTGGCACCGTTCGTCTCTTCTAGGAGGTTGATCCTGCTCCTTAGAGAAGCTAATGCAAAGCTCACAGTGACATTCACGGAGGAGAATTGCACTAGGGATTAGATGAGAGCACCTAGTGGCTAGGTTTGCTGAAGGAGGAAAATATTCTGAAAATCAAAGATTGATTGAACGTGTAAGATGTCCAAGTGCTGTGGTAGGTATGTATTAGCTATTACTATGAGCAGAAATGGAAGGGAAGTACCAAGCTGGCTGCTAATATAGTTCAAGATTTTTTTTCCTGTTATTTTTAGACTGACATTAAATGAAACACAGTAGATTTCACTGCTGACCTTTTATGTGAATTAGGTTTACTCACAGGCTCTCCTGGTTTTGGCAGCATTCTGAATTTTTTGGAAGTCAGTAATAACTTAGTGCAAGGAATCAAATGCCAGATATAAAAAATGGTGCATCTTCAGAATTAGTCCATGCCTTGCCAGTGTTCCCCATACTGACTCAGCTTGTTGGAACTGTGCGAGTGCAAGTGTCTGTGCTTACTGGTCCTTCATGGAAACTGGGGCTCGTGACAGTAAATCTCATTGGAGAGGTTCTGCAGTCATCCAGCTTCAATATGAAAGGATGTTAGGCATCCCTTGTGCAACGTCTCGTTCTCCAGTAAAATCTCCAGTGTTGCTGAGGTCTGTGTAGATGCTGCAGGTTGACGGGCGTTTGGAAGGTTGTCCAGATGTGTGTGTGGAGTGCCACAGACTGTATTTAGTTCTTGCAAGCCGTACTTCGTACTACACAGGGTTCTTGTAGTATTAGGAATTTTTGAAAAGAATATAAATACATAATTCATTTATGTCACTACACATTAACTCAGAAGATTACAATCTGTAACTTGAACTGTTCATCACAATTATTTCAAAGAAATAATAAATGATAAATTGTTGAAACTTGAATGATCTGATTTCATACCATAGTGTTACCTGTCTGCTGTGGATGTCAGGGCGTTCTCAAAACCTCTCAAAATCACACTAAACTATCTGGCTAGTTACAGTCACAGAAAAAATGCACAGTATGTGTATCTCAGTGGTTATTTCAGTAAGTATTTAAATATGGGACAATATTAAGTAACTACAAAACAAAAAAACAAAACCCAAAACCACTTGGTTTGTGGTGAGTGAAGGTGTCAATGATTATCATCACTGGGATATGAATGCTAGTTCCTTGCTTGCTGGCAGCAGTTGTTGACTTTAGAAGGATGTATGTTTTATCCTTCCTGGCAGCCAGCCCTACGAACTGCGTTCAAGATCCGAAAGTTAAGCTGTTTTATTTCTGGCTTGTGCATCTTCAACAGTAATAAAAACATGACAGACCAAAATTTTGACCTTATTTCTAGCTGTGAAAAGCACGTGTGTCTGAAGACAGACTCTGGTCCTGCAGTAAAAAACAGTTGATTTTTTTGTTGATGGTCTTAAACCCGAAGAGATACCATGTTCTAGTACAGTATTCTTATCTTTGTATAGAAAAATAAATAGCGATAAAGTCACACACTTGCTACTAAAAATGTTAGCAATAAGCATTCGGAGTGCAGAAGGGAGCAGATCAGTTGTGCAAGAATGAACCATAGTCCTGTGGTTACATTTCAAAATAGTTTTGAACATTTAAAGGTTGTCCGCTCTTTGGAGTTAACCAACGTCATGTCTGTTGAAATAATGATCTGTGCAGGTTTTTGTAAGCCCTCTTTTCTCAACAGCACGTTCTGTAAGCTGGCAGGAGTAGAGCTCTCCCTGACCCAACTTTCCAATAAGAATGCAAAGGTGTATTATATTATATATAATATCATTTATATTAATTATTTATAATAATTTTATTATTATATATGATATTATATTTGAGCCCACTAGCTCAAACTTGTGGAGGTCCATACAACAGTACCTTGAGTGGCAGAGAACAGAGGTCATTTGTTATCTCTCAGGAAAGAGATTGCATATGCTTTTGGCATTGACGTAGCTCCAAAAGAAGGTTTAGATTTTAACTCTAAATTATCTAATTCCAAGAATAATACTACACATTGTATAGAGGAAACTGAATAGGGATTTGTTATTTATTGTTTCATCCACTACAAGAACTAGAGTACATCAGAGGAAGGCAGCAAATGCAAGTTAACCCCTCAACAACACACCTGCAAATAACATGAAGTAGTTTTTCATACGGTGCATAGGCAAGCTGTGGAATTTCTTGCTACAGGATGTTGCTGATGCAAAAAATTGATATCCATTTAATTGGGTATCCATTTAATGGAGATGTTCAAGGCCCTGTTGGACGAGGCCCTGAGCAACCTGATCTAGTTGGAGATATCCCTGTTCCTTGCAGGGGGGTTGGACTAGATGACCTTTGAGGGTCCCTTCCAGCCCTAACCATTCTATGATTCTATGATTCTAATTTAATGGAAGAAAAATCTATTAAAGGTTATTAAATTAAAGGAAAATACCTCTGTTTCAGGAAGTTCCTAATACAGAAATTGTTGGAGATTGTTCTGGGAAGCTGTCACTGTAGGTTTTCTCTGCATTTAAACTCTTTAGTAAGTGTTGCTGTTGGCCCTTGTTGGAGACAAGGCCTTAGGCTGGATGAGCTGCAGCTGGTTGTATGCAGTCATTCCGGGAGCCATTATTCCTTCAGTTATATTGCCCCTCCCTCCTGAAGTATCATGACTGATTTCCATTTAGGAAGCCATAAATATCTAATTATTGGTACAGAGATTACAAGCTCGTCCCTGCCCTCCTCTCCACCCCCTCCCTCAACGCCCCCGCACCCCCCATTATCACTTAGTTAACCACCAGGTAACAAAGAGGCAAAGACTTCATTTATTAATTATCAGAGCTTTTCTCCCGACTGTCATATTACTTCCTAGCCAAGAAGCAACTTGTTATGATTAATATTTATGCATGACTATGTGTCATATTTCTATTTAAGCAGAAAAAAGAGGAGCATGAGTACAGGTAGCTAACTTTGAGAAGTGCTTTTGAATATTAGTGGATTTTAATTAAAATTATTATAATAGTTTGTATCTAAGTTTCTATAAATATGATGTTTCATCTTGCTAAATGTACCTTTGATGGCATAAGTTAAATCAGCTGACCCATTGAGGTATGTTTGGTATTTTGAGTTTAAATGAAGATACTGCCACTTTTAGCCGTTTGTCTTTTTATCACACTAGTCCCTTACATCATATTGCATTTTCTTTCTTTTTCCTATTTCTCTTTATTTGTTTTGCAACATTTTCCCCTTTTTTTTAGTATTAGTTACTTAAGGAAAAGGCCATCCATATTTTAGCAGTTGTCTACAAAAGACAATCTCTTTGCTGAAGAGATTTTGTTGCTGCTGCTGGTAGTTGCTCTACACTGGCCTTAGAAAGTAGGAGCAAACACTCTGCCGGGGTTTAGTAGCCATCAGCATTTGTGTCTGTGTGATCTGAAGGGATTAATGACCCAGGCTGTCGTTAGAGAAAGAGAGAGAGAACAGGTTTCATACTTCTACGAGTATTTCATAGAATGGTATGGTATTTTATACTATTTCATATGGTATTTCATAGTATTTCATATGTTTGACACTGAGCACCTAATTGTAATGGTGCGATCTGGTGTTGACTGGAAAGGCCATTGTGGAACAGTCTGACTTTGTGAGCTATCGGACAACAAGGAGACTGTTGTGCCTTAGCACTATAATCATCGGTCATAATTTGGGAACTTTAAAACATGTTGTATTTACCACTTTATTTCTTTTTCTCAGTTCATTTTAAAGGGAAGCAGTTGATGGTTCGGGAGGGATGGTTAGGTTCCTAAATAAATATTGTGCCTCTGCGTTCATCTTCTAAAAAAGTATCTTCCTGGAATTAATTGTTCTTAATGAAATTGGCATAAAATATTCTGACATATCCTCAGTTATCTTCAGTGTCCTCTTGCTGTGAAATAAACTTTGATTCCGCTGTCATTAAGACTTTTCAAAAAGTTTAGAAATTATACTCATATTTCAGATGCCTTCTTATTGTATAATTATCAACAGATTACTTCACCTAAGTTGTGACAGACATATTTTTTAAGTATGACTGACTGATGGACAGATTGGGAATTGCTGAATTAATGGGCACATTTCAAAGCTTTGGCAGGGCTAAGCAGTAATTACATCTGCTGAACCACTTGATAAATTTTTGGAAGTAGCCCAGTAAAGCCATCACTGGATTTCTTGAGTTTTAATATCGAACCCTGCACACTTGCATGGCTTTCTTGCAGGGCACAATCCAGAAGCTGATATAGCTGAACACACACAGCTAAACAAGTCAATGCATTAAAGCTTTAAATGCTTTGCAAATCTGCCATTTAGATTTGCAGATGGGTGTCATGCTTTTGGGGGCTGATTACAACTCTCATTCCCATTTTAAAGTAAGAAAATTTATCTGGGGGTACTAAGGGACCATAGAAAGTGTTCATGCTTGCATCGTCTCCATAAATAGCATCGTCTGCTGTCAATAGGAGGGACAGAATTTGAGGTTAAATGGGTTGTAATCTTTACCCAGAACAGTGCTGTGTTTTTCTGACAGTAAAAGTGACAGTTTACCAGGGATATAACATGGATGGTACCTTCCTACCCTTTCTGTAGGGAGATTCTCAGATTATATGACAAAATTTTTTTTCATCCTCATCTTCTCTTCCTGGGATGCTCAAATGCTCTTCCCATGAAAAGAGTTGACAGAAAGCTGTAGGCTGAAGTGTTCTCAGCAGTGGATATCCTGGTTAGGCAAAAAAAGTGACCATTTTTCCCAGGATCGAGGTGAGATTAGACATTGGTAAAAGCAGATAGTCGGGAACACCCGAAAAGCTGGGGCTGGGAATGCTGGCGAACAGGCCCATGTTGGTTTAGGAGTACTGGGGTTCTAGATAAGCCACACAATTTCAGAGGACTTGTGTGTGCTGGACACTTAGAAAAGATGTTAGAGATGATAAAAACTTTGAAATGATCAGTGCTGAAATAGCAATGCACTGAATACTTTTCTCTTTGCAGCTGATGTTATGCTTAATGTGCCCAACAGCATGAAAAATGTGTTTAAAAATAATTTTAGAATAAAATTGGACAGTGAAGATGGTATTGCTTTTAACAATTTGAGTTCAATTTTTCAGAAATGTATCACAACACAAAATAAAATGACAGACATAGATTGAAACAGTGTGGTTGTTCAATTCGAAGGTGCCTCTGACAGAGTGGATTTCATTTAGCTAGACCAGACAGTTTTAAGGCTGCTAAAATGAATTTGAAACCAAATGAAAAGAAACTGTCACCAAATTGAACTTTGATTACTTTCTGGAGATCTTTCAATACCTGAAAACAAGACACTAATTTAATCCTCACAAATATATCGTCACCAAAAAAAGTTTTTTGGATTTTGTTTTGAAGAACACAAATGCACAGAGAAGTTTGTTACCAGAAAATACGTAGCTTTAAGAGGTATCTTATAAAATTACTGAAATCAAAGATGGGTGAGGAGCAGCGTTTTCAGAAAAATGAAGCTGACCTTATCACTTGCATTTCCTTCAGCCAAACAAAATGGAACTTAAACAGAGGCACTTTGCCTACAGACACGGAGGTGGCTGAAGAACCTTGCAGTGGGTCTGGGAGTGCAGTGTGTGCCAGCAGCACGTATTTTGCTTGGGCTGGTTTTCCCTTTTGTCTGTGTTACCTGTGGTTTAGCTCCCCGCGCGTTGAACTCATCACTGTCACAGTGACTGGGGAGCAGACACACAGAATTTGCCCACTGGGCTGTAAACTGGCACTAAGGGAATGCTTACCTCTCACCACATTTTAATTTGGAAGTGAGTGGACTGGGGTTTGTGACGTTAGTTTTGGTTTTGCTTAGTTGAACATAAGCGTAATTCATGCACTGATACATAAGTTCTCTCCAATAACCTGTTGAGACTCATAAATACCAGACTTTAATTATTAATTCATGAATAACTCTTTCTCTTACCAAATCCATGCAGAGCCCATCTTTATCTGTGCCCTTGAAACATGCACTGCGTTTCCATGTAGGCGACTGCGCACGGTGCAGGTGATCAGACCTTTTTTTTTATCCATATTTTGCATTTACTGCAGCTCCGAAAGCAGAACCGTACCCCACGCTTTTGCTGCGTGGCCTGAGCTGGATGGTTGAAGCAGGTCAGAACTTTTTTTAGCTGCTTCTGCTGCACAGTCGGTGCCTTCTGCAGTCTTTTAGGATGGCTGGCCAGCTGATATCTCGGGCTTTTTCTTCCCACTCTGGTGTGGCTGTGTTTGAGCAAACCACAGTCTCTTCTTGCTTCTGACAGCATCAGGAGCTCTGGAAGACGGAGGTTCTTGTCTCTCTTGCCCTTTTTTAATGCTGAGTACTATCTGTTCTGGGACAAGATTGGCTAGAATGCAAACAAGATAAGGAAAAATTTCCTTTTTGTCCTTTAGTTTTATCTGTTGGAGAGAAGGTCATAGAGGTAGTGGGTAATAGGGTTAAACGTAAAGCTTTTTGTAAAGTGTATAAACTATGTATTGGCATTTTGCCAAATCAACAGGCTTCTGAGTGCTTTAATAATATTCCTATGACACTTACGAATCAAGTTATTAATATTTTAAAATTAAATATTCTTTCCCATTTAAAATAATGAAAAGCTCTGTTTCTCTTTATGTGCAAGAAGTGGAGTAAGTCCTGTTGCTGTTTTCCGTTCTCATTTTCCTTAGTGTGGTGTGTTTAGTTTCTTCTTTCATATATTTTTTCCACTTTTGTTTCATTTATACCTAAAAGAAATTACTGAAAGTCCATCTTTCTATATATAATAGTATGGATTGTTGTTTAATTTTAGACTCATTATCTGCTGTATCATAAAGAATGAGAGCCTTCATTAGCTTAGTATGGACAAAGAAATTTTTTTTTCCTAATATAAATTTCTTTAAAGACCAAACCTTTTGAACACAATGAGAGAAAAAAGAATTTGACTCCCATAAATTTATTTGCCTGTGGTGTATTGCGTGATTCGTATTCTAAAGTTTCATGTTTAGTTTCACCTGTAAGCTCATCGTACCAAAGACAGGATTTAGAATTCAAACATGGCATCTTTTCCTCATTGATGGCAAGTATTTGGACAAAAAATAGCAGTTAAGAGAACCCTCCTGAAAAATTGTGGCTAAACCTGAATTTGAATTATTAAGAAGGATTTACTTTTCATAGATGTATTCACTTCTAATTGTTATGGCAATGAAGAATGTGAAAATATGCATTGTGTGTGCATATATCAAATGTGTATTTGCTGATACAGCATGCTGACAGCTGTGTTACTAAATAAGAAAATGTGTATGCTCAAAAAGAAATACTTTTTTTTTTAAAAGTTGCATGACAGTAAAAGGACTGAGTATATTACCACAGGTTTGGATTTTACATATTCAGTTTACACATGAATCCAGTTCCATCTTCCTATTAATTGATATGCAGTTTGTTCTTAACTGCATAGGAATAAGTAAAACTCTTATTTTTTAGCTGTGCAAAGGGACTGTGGGTAGGATGAATGGAAAGTGTCTGTGGTACAGATCACAGTAGGACCCTTGAGACCTGATTTCTCTTCCAGTTTCACCATTAGCCTACCACGTAACATGGAGGAAGCTGCTTCATAGTTCTGCACCTCAACTTTCCCACTTGTAAGTCGGAGATAATCATACTGCCCTTATAAAACACTTCACAGTTGCACAGTTCTGGGTAAGAAGTAGCTCTAATTATTCTTTTCTTTTCAAGAGACTTGCTACTACATAGTATATTCAGTCCAGATTAAGTGGTGAAGCTGTTATCCACGTGGTGGAGCGCAGACTACAGGATACATTTCATTTAATATGCACTTTTGTTATACATCACATGCTCAGCAGTATTTTTTTTTTTCTATTTTTCCTTTCTCTGAGGAGAAGTGATAGGGAACATGAGAATACAGGAATGGTCTGTAGAGATAAGTGTATTGCAATTTGTTCTTGTGTTACTGGCACTGAATACTGGAGCAGATTTACAAGTGGAATTTGTAGGGAAAAAGTTATTGTCTCCATCTATAAGGAAAACTAGTCCAGTGATTTGGACTGCACAACATAATTTCAATTCAGTTTCCTGTTCCCTTGTAGGTTTCCTGTTTTTCCTTAAGTGAATCACTTTTGTGGGCAGTGCAGTTCTCCATCTGTAAAATAGGAGTGATTGTACTTTCCTACGGAAAGTGCAACAGTTGTAAAGCTGCCCGCAGAAAGCTGGTAGGGCACTGGTACTACAGCTTCAGGGCTGCAGAAGGGTGGTGGATACACGCATGGGGCTTTGGAAAGACAAGAGGAACTTCCAGAAATAAGTAAATGAGCAAAGAGTTTAGACTATCTGTGCCTAGGGTTGGAAGTATGGGAGAAAAACAAACGAGGAGAGGGAGGCTTTTAGATGAAGAGTGCAGTTTTTTCTTTGCATTCAGAAATCTCTGACAAACTGTCTTGTGCACCGTTCTTCTGGCCACTGCCCTGATACATGAAATTATGTGTACACAATCTGTATCCAAGCAAAAAATTCCTGCTAAGGTACATGCCAAATGTTTTTTGAGGAAAAATAAAGTGTAGATGTTAAATTTACTGAAAAAAGCATATAGAGGAAAATAAAACTCATTTGGTAAAATCGAATGCTAAGCATTTCCTCAGAAAATCTTTTTTAAATTGCACATTTAACTTGATAAATACTTTATCAGATAATACCACCTCTGTGTCACAATAGTCGAAATGAACAACTTCTATACTAAGTATCAGTCAAATGTTATTTAAAAAGCTAATATACAGTATATTAAATAACAAAGATGCTGACACAGCCTTAACTGTTGTAGTTCTTCTAATTACTGCGCCATGCCATGTTATATTATTTCACATGGCATAATTTAGTGTTATCTTTCTTTGTCAATGTATTACTCATCATTTTACAAATTACAAATCTTTTATAGGAAGGTAATTCATACTTGGACATAGTGCTAAAATGATGGAGTGATTTCCTTTTTTCTCAGTCATTGATCTTTCAAACTTTTTCATTTAGCTGTATTAATCATGTTTATTAGCTAAGCGCTGTCATAAAGAATGGAATTTTTCTGTTACTTTCATATTCAATTAAAATGTGTTTTGCTTGCTGCCTCTATCTGCTGCATCACACTAATCTATTTGCTTATTCTAATTGAAATTCTTGTTCATAAATTCCAAGCAAAGCCAATACTGCAGTTACACATTTTCATAACAATCTGTAATCTAATCAAAAATGTGGGATGTACCTGAGAAGGGAGTGTGCTTAAAATGCCTTTTTCCTCTAGAAGTGTTCAATCCAACTTTTTTTAAGGTGGTTTGTTTTGTGGACCAGATGTATGTCAGAATTCACTGACATGGTCTGCTTAACTGCTGTTTAAAAGGAACTTGTTGTTATTCGAGTGTCTAAGTGTGATACTGAAGAAAACTACAATCTGTAAAATTGCAGCAGGACACCCTCTCTTCAGAAGTCCGAGCAGATATTCCAGACCAAAGACATGGGTGCTTAATTTGCTATACCGTGTTTTTGGTGTAGACACTAATTACTGTGCATGATAGATCTGTAGACTCTTTTAAGTCGAAATTCCTGAATACTGACGATTTCCAACCCCAGCCTAACGCCTGGCTTGTCTAACCCAGCAAAGTGAGGTGTTTCACTTAGGACATGCCCAAATCAAACCCAGCAACAGAGGAGAAACTATTTAAGCTCAAAGATACAGCTGCAGGATAAGTTGTTGTAGCCTGTTCAAGGGTGAATTGAAGCTGGAATGCTGGTGAGCATTGGGTGAGTGAAGAGTGGAGCAACTCTGCAGGGGGATTAACAGTGGAGAGAGACTTGACAAGCCCAAGGATGGACACCAATTAGTCTCTGGCAGGAACTGGGTGGCCTGATTCTGGGTGGCCTGATTCCTGGGCAGCGGGATACTGTGATTCAGTGTCTCAGATGTTCCCGTTCTGCCTTATTTACTTAATTGTGACTGATGTTTACTTGGATGATTTTATCCTTAAACATTTGGCTTTTCCTGTTTCCAGAAACTAGTGTTACGAAGGTAGGTGATGCTGAAAGTTTCTAATATTTTTTGACTGATGCATACTTAGTTATTTATTTTAAAAAAACAGATGTATGTTTCAGGTGCTTTGTTTGTGCTAGGTGCTTAGCTATGGTAAAGAGTATTAGCTTGTTGCTAACCAAGCAAAACGTCTTTTAAAAAGAAAAGTATATGCCATTTATGGTTTGTACCCTGTTTTGCAGGTGGGAGTGAATCCTCCTGGGATAAAGACAAGCTTCAGTCTCCCATTACAACGGGATCACAGCACAGCATTGGTCATCCAACACTGTCAGGGCAGTCGAGCCTTGGAAGTGCACACCCACTCAGTCCTCTCCAGCAGAATCACCTGCTCACCAACAGTACGTACTGTGCTTTTATGGGGGAAAAAAAAAAATTATTACATGGAGCCCTGCTTGGAGGCTGGGCTTGCACTCCTTCCAGTCCTCCTGGAGGCAGGGGAAGTGGATGGGAGACACATGAGTGGCAGGAGAGTCAGTCCTGCCACTGTCTGCTGCACTTGTGCATCACCTCCAAGCATCCACTGGGATACAGCCGCCGTCTTTGAATAGTCACCCACTGCTGGGTTAGGGACTGTCAGTCCTTAATTGACATTTCCATGGCTTGGACTGCAGAGGAAAAAAAAACTATGAAAATGCTTAAAATTTTAGCCGTATGAGAAAATTCTCTTCCAGCTGAAAATGCTGACCACCAAATAAAAATATGAGAGCAAAGAATAAACACAAAATGTCTCGTTAAAAGGGAGCAGAAGCAATCCCTCTGCCTTGTTGTGCCTTGTACCTGCCAGGTGTGGGTAAGGTCATCCAGTGAACCCAGCTATCCAAAGCAACTGGAATAAAATGACACAAATAAAGTTTGGATTTGGAACTTAAAGCTCCCTTCCAACCCCTCTCTCTTCATTCCCTTAGGAAGGGGGCAGCTGGGAAGCCAGCAATTCCCCTTCTCATTTGCACCCAAAGAGGGAAGGAAGGGAAGGGAAAGTTATTCCAAGATGCTCAGTCTTAATATTTCAAAAGTTATTGAGGACTAAAGTTAATTCTAACAGATGATGATGGATGAAGAATGCAAATCTCAGTATTTTTGAATTCTTGTTATTTGTTTAAGCTCTTCATCCTCAAAGTTTTGAAAGCTGATTTTTGGTGTTAGTTTTAATGGATGAATGACACTTCTGGCTCTTTAAACAATTTTAGGAGCAGATAGTTCCCGGTTACCTATGTAGGGCCCCAGACTTGAACGAATCAGCGCTATTGAAATAACTCCTACAATAAGTGTCTGCTTTGCTCATGGCCAGGTATGCACTCGAGCATTTTGGGCATCTGGTTGAGTGTCAGTAGTTAAGAATCACTAGATTATGGGACTCAAATTCAGTATTGTTTCCCCTTTCATTTCATATTCTTGCATAATTCATTACCTGTATATATTTTGCATACAGGGATATTGTGGTTTTTGCTCTTAAAGAAAACTTTACAGATATTTTCCAGTAGATTTTTGTAGTAGGCAAATGTCTATAGGCTATTAAAGGGTTTATTGAATGTCAGGCATTATGTCCAATGATTTACAAGTGTAGGATATATTTTCTTCGTAGTCCTCTGAAATGTTTGACGGATTGTGTCTTAAAACTGGTGATGTGCTGTTAAATTGTGTTTGTAGTTTGCATTTAGTTTGCATGTCAATTGGACTTTAAGTAGACATACAACTCAATGTGGCCAGATGGTGTCTGGGAGTTTTGGAACTCTATGGAGTATGAGGAAAGATTATTGGGCTGTTAAGGGAGATACGCAGGGGAACAAAGGCTCATGGATTTAAGCACTGGAGGGGATTGTCAGTGTAGTTAAAAGTGAAGGGGGAGGCATGTGGGCTGTGCTTCCTGCTTATCATAATTAATATTGGTGTGGATCATCATATACAATATATAGCGAATCATAAGGCATCACAGTTGTTGATCATGATATGCTCACGCTGAACAGAAACAGTGTGTGAGCTCGGAATGTGCACGGTTCTGCCTTTTGTAGTGGGCACAGTGGTGGTTCTGTATCGCCGCGTGCAAATCGTATTGGAATAACATAAGCTGGATCAGTCCATGATGTTTTTTATTGTGGGTTCTGTCATACACCCTAATGGTGACTGGCCTTCTCGTTTAAAGTAGTTAAGATAAAGCCAAAAGTTAAAAAACTCTCGGAAATAATTAATGTGAATAGTGTATGGCGACTAGCTACTTGATTATGTTACTTACTACTTGTACCTGAAATTTTTAATGAGAATTTCCAATCTAAATTTCATTTAGAAAAATGATGAGGCATTTTTTCTGGTAGAATGAGTCCCATATTTTCTGAAGAAAGAATTTTGGGTGCACAAAGGTAGCTATATTCAAGTGGTCTTTCTAAAGAATTCTTAAATGCAAAAATAACCTGAAACAATTTTTTCAGTGAATGGATGTCTTGATCTTGCTTTCCATTGTAGTCGATACTAAATACAACAAGTAATACACATGCTGAAATAGGTAGGAATGAAACACAAGAATCCAGTTCTTGCTAGGAGTAACATCACATTTTTGGCAACATCGTGATCTGCAAGTTGATCCAAATGAATTTCGTAGTTTCTTAAGTCATTTTGTATCCATAGCTGAAGACAATTTAAAGTGACTTTTTGGAAATTAAAACCTCTGGCAACAATTTTAACCTCTCGTTACACGTCCCAGTTCACAGACCTTCTGTATGGTAGTTCAGTAGTGTCTGCAGTCCAACCCACAGCTTCCTGTAGTCAAGAAATAGTCCTAATATAAAAATCTTGTCTCAGATTTCCGTGTATGTGAACTAATGTAAGAGGACTTGGTAGGAGTATAATGTTATCTAAAATGATTAATAAATATTTCTCTGATGTATTGGAAAAACATGCAAATATCTACATGTTTTGTGAGTTTTACTTTATTTTTCTTGATAAGTAGATCACTGAGCTTATGCACTATTGTATATTCATTTTGCTAATATTATGTTTCTTTACAGCTGTCTGTTTTTTTCCCTAATACAAACCATACAGCCTTTTCTGGAATGCAAAGACAATTTCTTCCTATGTAACATCAAAAATATTAACACGTAATAATAGTCAGCTTGATTAGTCAATGTGCTAGTCGAATACAGGCACTAAAAATTAAGGTGTTGGGTGATAAATGGAGGGACCAACACACATAACCTGCCCATGCTCTCTTTTTAGGGATAGACCTGCCGTTTATGATGATGCCCCACCCTCTGCTTCCCGTCAGCCTACCTCCCGCTTCGGTCGCAATGGCAATGAACCAGATGAACCACCTCAATACCATAGCTAACATGGCTGCAGCAGCCCAGATGCACAGTCCTCTTTCCAGGGCAGGGGCCTCTGTCATAAAGGTAAGAGTCATCTATGAGACTTGGAAAAAATAGCTTTTTGTGGCTAACAAAACAGTTACTTTCTTAAGGAAGATAACTAAGAGGCAACGAGCTTCTGCTGCCTGTTGCGCACCTGGTCTGCTGTTCCTGGTGGTACTTCAGTTTGAGGAGACCCCACGAGTACAGTCAAGAAGTTAAGATGCTCTGCTCCACCTACGTATCTCTCATGTAATTAAAAACAGATACTCACTAGAGGCTAGGGGAATAAGCAGTGCTGCATCTGTTAGAGCTCAAAAGCTATTCCAAAATGTCATTTAAAATCAAACTTAATGCTATGCTTAAAAGAAAATGCAGTAGAACATAGCAGGAAGTGTGGAGCAGTGCAATTCTAGAACAGGTTAATAGCAGAGAAAATTGTCAGAAGTACCTCAGTGAGTATAAGCTCTGGTAGCCACACCTAAATTTCCTTCTGGCTGGATAAAATGTTTTTATGCTTTTGAAAGGCTTTCGATAGTCTGTTCTGAGCAGGTCTTTAAGAAAATTTGAGGCCTGTTTTGAGAGCTGAAGTGCTGCCACACACTAAAAAATATGTTGAGACAAGAAATTTTCAAGGTAGAAGGATATAAGGTCAGTGCATGGGAAGGGTTGGTACTATGGGATTCTCTAAAACACAATGTGTCCTCAATCTAACCTTGGTGGGTATTTGCATGCATGTGCATGCTTCTTGTTGACAAAACAAAATTTTGTCAACTTTGAAAGATAGCTATTTTAGTCCGTGTTTCTTTGGTTTTAAATGTAGGAGTCTATAGAGCTGTCTGTTCCAGAAAGTACATGTCTTTTTATATTTATGCTCATTTACACTCATGTATCCCCACCACTGGGGAATCCCAAAGTTCTGAGTTGCTTTATTCTAAAAACTTCCACTGATTTGTTGAACTTAATTTCTCATATCTTTATTGTAAAACATCTTAATTATAAAATATCATTATTTTATCATTGAGAAAGTTACTGTTGCCAATATTACAGCCGAATTGTGCGAATAAATTAGTTAGGATTGTATAGTACTTTCTGTTGTCACAGCTTTCCACTGCAGGGAATTTTGTTTCTACATCAAGCAGGGAAAGAAACTAGTAGTACACAACAACATGTTTATTTTTCATACAGGTATTTACTGATGCCAACATACTTTGAAGGAAGGAAGCAACTCCTGTTTGTTACATTGCAATAGCATAAAATATTACATGTGCCTGTTGCTGAGGTTCTGGAGGTCTTCGTTTTTCTTCTGATCATCTTCTTGTTCTGAGTGTCTCCAACATTGCCTCAGATTGTTTTCCTTCTTTACTGAGAGCCCATTTCCAAACTGGGGCAAATGATGTTCTTAATACTTTGATTTTGTTTACATCTTGTTTTCTTGGATTCTGGAGGCGGGTAAAATTCAAGGGGGGCATTCCCCAGTTAGAGACTACTTGGGATTAAGAACTATAAAAACTTCTCCTTGTCATCAGTGTATCTGCACAGTTGTTGACGGGGTGGGGGAAACATGGTATCTCCGATGTCCAGCTGCCTGTGAGTTAATGCAAGTCACTGAATTGTTAGAAATTAATTGAGGTTCCATTTATTTCACTCAGTAACCTTTTCTTTAACTGTTCAGAGACCTCTTGAGGAAACCGTAACTTAAATACAGCAGTGGAATATTTGTAGCAGCAAGTAGACTGCGTTAAGCTTTGATTGTATTTTAAATGCTATCAGGATGTCAAAATGAAGATTAAATATGTATTTATGAACAATGCTGGTACTTTGTAATATAAACTACAGTTTTTGCAAGCGGTTGTGTTTAAGGATGCTCGTTAGCAGGCCCTTGCTGATGCTAGTTACTCATTTACAGCTATTTTTTCCCCAGCACCTGCACTAGAGGATACACAATATCTCCCCAGCAACAGTAGGTCTCACCAGCACTCTAGTGGGAATTATTTCCTCTACATGATGTAGAGGAAAATACACCAGTAGCTAATGTGACAGAGGTAAAGTGTGCATCCGTTGCTGTGTTACTCTCACCTGTCAAGTGATGCTGCATCCTTCTCTCATTTGTTCTGGATGCTGAAACTGTAGATGAATTTTGTTACAGAGAGCGTGAGGCTCCTTTTGTCCTTTCCTCCCTTACGTACAATCGTCTCGCTCTGATGACCAATTAAGATGAAATCCATGTACCAAATGAAACATGTAAAAGAAAAGCAGTGCTGCTGTTGTTACTTGTCAGCAATATTACTTTTATTGTATGACATTCTTGGAGTGCATTTAATAAGTACAGAAATTGAATAGTTTTAGATAGATTGCAATTCCAGCATCGTGATGTTACTTAAAATGGAAGAAATGAATCGAATATATTGAGTGTGTATCTATTTCCGTGTTCTGATGACTAAAATACCACTTGGCCCGTTTTGTATAGGTGTGAGAATCAGCTGCTTTATAAAGGTTTTGAATGAAGTCATTATGCTTTTTATATCACGTTTGCCATTTAGAAAGAAGCTGTTCTACCAAGATATGCATGATCAGCAAAGTTAACATTTAGTGCTCCAGAAAGAAATGTCATAACTATGAAACTTGATTTCTTCCTGACAGGAACACTATAAATTAGGCAGGCACAATGGCCAGGCTCACAAAACCTTCTTAGCCATCTATAATATGATCTGATGTGATTATAGCAGTGCTGTAGCTAAGGTTCTGACAGTGCTCCTGTAATAAATCAAGTCTTTCAGGGATTTACTGCGCATCTGAAAGAGCTTGCTTCATTTGAAACTTGGCTCAAATGGTTCTGAAGAATCCATATAATCGAGGGTCTCATATGGCAGATCCAAAATTTGTCAGCAGCACTGACTTCACCACCCTCTCTCTTCTCCCTCTTGCATCTGCTCTCCTTTCTTTTTTTCCAGAGCTATTCTTCAGCTGGATGAACTTGGCAATCCAGTTACTGGCCTAGGTGTAAAATGCTTTGCCAGCCTGATCTTGAGGACCAGTCTGGGCTGGAACTTAGCTGAAGTACGCTTGAATTGTGGTTTAGGCTAGAAACAGCGGTGAATAAATTTAGTAATTTACTATCATACAATAATTTTGCTCCTGAAACTCATAAAAATCAAGTGATGATATTTTCAGCTCTTCAGGAGCAAAGTTTGGATGGGCCCTTTATAGAAAAGGGAAAGGATTTTTCGCTGAAGTTTGTGTAATAACTCAAATCCAGAGAGCAACAACTACGTAACATTAAGTTTTTTATTTTATGCTGGACCTATAATGAATAGGACTAATTATGTGACGAGTGAATACAACTATTAATATGAATTCACAGCATGTTATACAGTTAATCATAAAGGAGCTGTTGAGATGTGTGTTGATGACACAAATTGAGTAAAATGCTGAAAGCACATCTAAATCTTGACAGATTATTTAAATTGAAATTGACCCACAGGAGTTGAGACCTCACAGCACTTAACATGGACAGCAAATACACGAAGAGGTGTCACAGCAAAAATGGGAATCGAATCATAGAATCATCGAACGGTTTGGGTTGGAAGGGACCTCAAAGATCATCCAGTTCCAACCCCCCTGCCATAGGCAGGGACACCCTCCACTACACCAGGTTGCCCAAAGCCTCATCCAACCTGGCCTGGAACACTTCCAGGGATGGGGCAGCCACAGCTTCTCTGGGCAACCTGTTCCAGTGCTTCACCACCCTCTGAGTGAAGAATTTCTTCCTTAGATCCAATCTAAATCTCCCCTCTTTCAGTTTAAAGCCATCACCCCTTGTCCTGTCACTCCATGCCCTTGTCAAAAGTCCCTCCCCAGCTTTCCTGTAGCCCCTTTAGGTACTGGAAAGCTGCTATGAGATCACCCCGGAGCCTTCTCTTCTCCAGGCTGAACAGCCCCAACTCTCCCAGCCTGTCTCCATAGCAGAGGTGCTCCAGCCCTCGGATCATCTTCCTGGCCTCCTCTGGACTCGCTCCAGCAGCTCCATGTCCTTCTTGTGTTGGGACTCCAGAGCTGAACACAGTATTGCAGGTGGGGTCTCAGGAATAGCTCTTTTGTTTGTTGACGGTGCTTTTGGACCTCAGAATCAGACCATGCCCCTGTAACCGCCCCCTGTTCACAGTGGAAGGAGGCCTCCAGCTGCAGATGCTCAAGCCGTACGCAGTAAAAGCATCAGGAGTGTGAGGACAGTGTCATCGAGCCCGAAGTCTCGATTTACACGGATTGAGCCAGAAGGGGCTCAGATGAGTAAAAACCAAAATGGCTTCACAGTTTCAGCAAGGCAGGGAGGGGCAGGTTTGGGGTTGGGAAAGTGTAAGCAGGGCTGCAAGAGCCACGCTGCTGGAACTACGACTGTGCAAATCTTTGTGTGTTCACTGAACGGCCACTTTCCCAGATTTCTTTTGAAACAGGATGGTGGGAGATACTGTGGTTAGGGTGGGCTTGGAATTGTGGGAACCGGATCCAAACCAGGGGCCTTAAGCTGCTCCCGTTTGTGTTAGGTATCAAAAGAGTACTGAGAGTAGAGTAATGAGGCAAAATCTTATCCCAGGATTTGAGAGGCTTTTACCCTTTTCTACCAGTTTTTCCTTGCTTCCTATTCTGTTCACCCCACATATTTTACACTTTCCTTGCTCCTCTTGCTCATGTGTTCCACCCTTCCTCCTCCATCTCTCCTCCTCCTTGTAGCTCTCTCTCCTTTTTCTTCTGGCTCTCTAACAGAATCTTCGGAGCCACTGAGAGATGTGCTTCTCCCGAGTAGGAGTATTTCTGCAAATTGGTTTCCTGCTGTCCATTTTTCTTCTGTCGTTATTCCCTCATGCTTGCTGCATTCCTACTTTTCTTGTATTTTTTCTGCTCTTATCCAGGTGCCAATTAGAAACAAATGGCACGTTTGTTGAATGCAGCTGCAAAACCCGGAGGAAAAAAGTTAAAATCTAATTGAAATGCTTTGTTTCGAAAAAAAACTCATAAGAAAGCATTTTTATTTTTGTATTTGAAATCATATTTCTTTCAGAATTTCACCCCAACGTACTTTAGAAACAGATCAAAACTCACCCGCTCCCTTCCTGCCCCTCCCCTCCATAAAAAAAAAAAAAAAAGAAAAAGAAAAAAAGATGACATTTTAGGTGGTTTTCTATGGTAGGGAAACTGAAATCTGAATATTTTGGTCTACTGATAGCCAGAACAAAGCATTATTTCTACAGTGTGATCTAGACATGCAGTAGAGATTTTTGAGTCTCCTTTTCTTTGTGTACTGTTCTTCTGATTTTGTGGGATTGCTAAAGCATTTGTAAAGGATGTATATGACATGATTTTAAACTCCCTAAAGAGAATACAGATGGGCTGTGTAATTATTGCTGAGAGGTGCTATTTTCTGTGTGCTGTACAACTCACATTCATAATATTTACCTGACAGCCAGAAAAATGTGGCCATCTCAGAATGCTCTGAAACAATTCTTCTTGGTGTGAAAACATTTCTCGTTACAGAATTTATAACATTTAATTTCATGTCTCTCTCTGCATTCAATTCATTCTGAATTGTTTTCAGAGTATTGCAAGATTTATAAAATAAAACTTCCATAAAATTTACGTTATTTTCATCATGATTAGATTTATTCTGTCCCGTTTCATAGCATGTGTTCATTGCTGGCAGGTTATTGCTGAAATGGGTACTAGAATATGTTAGGGGAGTGACATGTGAGACAGTATTGTAAGTTTGCTTCTTATAAAGCTAATTTTTGTTGGCTGTATCTGTAGCAAAGGAGAAGTGAGTGCAGTTTCGTATCTTCTTATTCACTGATAGAGAAGCCACTATGTTGGAAGATCTTCAGGTCACTACATATTGCATTAAATATCCTTATCTCTCCTCCTTTGGAGGGAGGCATATCCCTCTTCCTGCAACGCAAAGAATGCCTTGATTAACATCGAGACACCTAGTTGCTAAGTTAAGGACTAAGCAATGAATACTTATTTTAAACTTGCACGTGGAAAAAAATACAGTACGATGCAAATATATATCTTTTTTAGAAAGTTTGCAAGGGAATATTGTTAGGCCAAGCACATACCAGCTTTTAGTTCTGGCTCAGATCTTTTGAGTCCTGGCTTAGTCATTTGCATTTGCACTTAATAATTTAGTATGGCTATAACGTAGATTAGATGTAGTATTAGCATCATTAGTCCTGGGAGTGCCTTTCTTTCCTTCAGTAGCAGCATGGTGAGTCCATAGTGGGGGTACGAGTAGAACGTTACCGCTGGAAGATCCTTTCTGATTTTAGTCAATATTACACTTTCGGTTTCCGAGTAAAATATAAAGGTGAAATCTCAATATAGGAGTGCAGGTTGCCATAGTTTTCGCAGGGACTGCTGATTTAAGAAATGGTGAAGGAGGAAGCTCTTTGGCTGTTTCCCAATACCATCTGATTAGCTGCGGTTTTCTGTTTGGCTGAGCAGCTGGCAATTAATGAATTGATAGGAAGTAGGCACAAGGTAATGGAATTAGCAAGTGAACATCTGGTATTAAAAATCAGTAAACAGAAGAGTTTTTATGTTTTCTTAAATTTGGTGGGGAAATAATTGCCAATTGACTACAACTGAAACAACTATATGGACACAGTGAAAAAAGTCGCATTTTAAATGGCAAAGTACATATTTCAAGTGAACGACTTCCCAATACACTGCAAAAGATGAATGGGATCCAGCTGGCTTTCAGACATACAGATCCTATCTTAGTTTTTAGACCAGCTGTTTACCTTGTTCATCTCCAGTTCTTCCAGAAATTGGGGATACCATAAGTAGCTCAGAAGACCAACAAGTCATCCATAGTCTTTGCGTGTGCCCGTTTCCAGACTGAGACAATTCAAAATACAACCCTAACCACTGTTCTCTTGCCCAAACCCGTAACTCTAACCATCATATTTCTTGTCGGCCAGTGCCTGCCGTCATTTCAGATTTAGCACATCTCCTGCTTATTGTGTCAAGATTATTCTTTTTCTTCGAAAAGCCTAGATGCCATTTATGTATTGCTTTTCTCAATAATGCATGAGTTAAGAACTGTAAACTTTAGAACAGTATTAAAAATGTATGTATTATTAGAATTCAAATAATATTACTATCAACTAAGTGTCTTAATATTAACTAAAAAAAAAAAGTTAGCAATTCAATTCTTTGCTAGCTGGACTTGTGTTAACTTTTCTTATTCTTCTCTCTTAATGAGGATGGAAGTCTGCCAGGGAGGTAGGAGCAGTGTTATCATAGGCACGAAATTCTGGCAATTTTGGGTAGAAGGTGGGGAGGTCTGCAGCCTGTCTGCTGGCTGACTGCTTCTGGCTTCACAGACCCCTCTAGAGAAATGAGACTGTGGTTTCTAGATTCTTTTTAACTTTGTAGTCCATTTTCAGAATCTGATGATTTGGCAAGCAGTGGGAGATGGAAGTGTGGCACAATAAACATTCCCGTGGGAAACTAATGTACAAATTAGCGTTGGAAAATTTGTTCTGCCAGAGCCTATGAACTCTGTTTTTCCAACATGATCATCAGCTCTAAATCTCTTTTTCAATAGTTGAAAACTCTAATCTAGACCTAAAGACAGCAGAATCACCATTTTTCTTTCCTCTCTGTTTCATTAGCGAGGTCTGGTGAATTCCAGCTCTCCTGCCACTGCAGAGCCCTGTAGAGTACAGAAGCAGCACCTCAATTAAATATGAAATATCAAGATAAATGTCTGAATAAAATATCCAGGACTCAGACAAACTTCCAAAACGTGCTTGTCAGCAGTGAAATGCCATTAAATCCTCTAGGAACTCATTAATAGATTAACATTTGGAAGAGTAATTGCAGCTACGTTAGAACCAAGAATAAAGAAAAACAAAGTGCAATCCAACAACATCGTTCCTTTAAACTCTTGACACAAAATGAAGATCAATACTATAAAAAAATCAGAGGTGAGGAATTAAGGTCAAGATGATTATGTCAAAAGTAGGTAAGCTGTTCATATATATTTCAAATAAAACCAGTGTGGGTGCAGCTGTTATGTAGTGTTTCATATTATTTGTGTGCAACACTACCTCACAGGGGATGGAAAAGGGATATTGAGGTGAAATCAAGGATGTATCGGGAAATTGGATGAGTTGATGACTTCAGTGCCGTTAACCTAAATCACAACTAAAATTAACAATGTCAGGCTTTGTAGCTACATTTTCTGAGCCAAAGCAAGACACCGATCTTTAGTGAGACAGAAATATATTACCCTTCAAAAGGATTAAATACTGCAAAAGTCTTTTTTGAGAATTTATGTTACAGCTCCGTAAAGGAAAGAGGAAAGATAAGATAAAGTAGGTACTGTAGTTAGATAAATAGGTGAGATCTTGAGAAATGTTTTCATTTTTCATAAAATTCTCACAATCTGTAAATTTTATATGTATAATTCATTACATTATAACCTGGAATATGAATCTTGCAAATTTATGAAACAGGAAGAAATACAAATGGAGAAAATATGACTTTATTTAGAAATCCTTCTCTGTTACTGTGAGTGTACCTACTGTAGAACCAGGCTGCACAGCAGTGTGCCGGTGGGAACTGAGCTATTTTCAAGAGGAAAAAAAATAAAAATATATGAAAAGTAACAAGGCTGTAAAATACATAGGTGACAAATAAAATAGAGTCATCAATGTTTAAAAAAAAAAAAAAAAGTTAAGGTTTTAGATTTGCAATTTTCCTATTTAAATGCCCTCATTGATTTGTTACAAATACTGTTAACCCTGTGTTTGGAAAATGGTGAGGACATTATCACTTGTGTTCTCATTTGTAATAAAATAGATTAACTTGCTGTGAAATTTTAACTAGGCTGAGACACAACAGTAGCTACCTAATGAACCAGAGCACATTGCTGTTAAGTAGCTAAATAGAGGCATACTGATTACAGGACTGAAAAATGGATCTGTTTACTTGCAAAAAAAAAAGGGTCTGTTCATAGTGTTATTCATTGCAGTAGGGGAAATTCAGCATTATGTTTCCATATCATTTAGAAATAGACGATTTCTTGATCCATATGCAATCTTACATGATGATGCCATATCCTCATTTGTAGTACATGTGATACAGAGAAAATTTCAGTTCTTCTATTGCCTGTAGGGAAAAGTGTATCTTCCCTGTATATGTGAATTTTTGTGAGTGGTAAGACATGAGATGACATAATCAACTAATTCTCTTAGAAAGTGATTCACTGTGTGATTACGAATGACATTATTATTTGACACTTTTATTTCTGCCTGAACATTTCAAACCAAGACCTTGAGTTTGAAGGCAGATTACTCGAAGCAGAGATTATTTTATAACAAGAGACAATGGGAAATGCAGTTACCAGAAGGAGCTTGAATACTTTGCTTTTCCAAATCATCAGCTTTTGAATGACTCAAATAACTCCCATTTAAGATGACGTATATGGCTGTTTGTGTGATATCTAAGTGTTAATTCATAGTCACATTTGTTCATAGGTTGTTTTGCTGAACAGTTGGCATGTCCTCTCCTTGGCTATTCATTTTCATGGTTGCAATAGACAATGAAATTTACTTAAACTGTGTACTCTTCTGTAAAATTAATCATTTCAAAATGATATCTTAATTGTAAATCGAGTGATAAAAAGAGAGGAAATAGTGCCAAAGAGGATGGTTAAAACTGAAATCCAGGCAAATAAAATTAGTCAAGAGTTGTAGCCTGTTGGCAGTAAGCTATTTGGAATCTATTATTTACGCAGAGGTAAAAGACACATAGTATTTATAAGCTTAGGATTGTATGTATATGATTCATCATTTATTTAGAAGATGACTTCTTGGAGTAAGAATGTGACTTTTAAGAGTAACTTAATAAGCAGCCCATCCATGGAGTAAGGCACCACTCTCACGTTTCCACTCATCTCAGCAGCCTCTTCAACCACTCTTGTGGAGACCGAGAAGAAGAAAACACAGGAGACTTCAAGATCAGCGACTGACTTTTTTCCCCCTAGAACTTGAAAATTTGTTTGTTTAAAACCATTCAGTTTTCAAAACTTTAAGAACTTGTGGCTCAACATAATAGATTCGTATCTGTTAAAACTTAATAAACATTTTTAATTGGCATTCAAATATACTGCCATTAAAAGTCTCCCTTTAAGATTTATTAGTTATTGTATGTTCATTAAATAACAGATAATTAGTGAAAACAGATCCATCGAGGATTAACAGCTATGTAATAGATACACATCTGTTACATGATTTTGAGGCTGGGTTGTTATTTAACGTACTATAACTATCCTATTAAAAACACATTCAGTGCTACATTTTCAGCTGGTGTGACTGGAATAGGCAAATGCCACCCCTGGCTATGAGGAGGATCCCATCTCACGTTGCCCTTGCATCATTCTCAAATGTGTCTGTAAATACGACGATGAGTGTAGTTTAGAGAGATGTTTTTAATGGGTAACAGAATATTCTTCATATGTCAGTCTTAGTGCCAGCGTTATTAATAAATTGCCTCAATAGATTATGAATAGAAACTGTTATGTTAGCTATTTATAATGGAAAAACCATTAGAATCTACCATTCTCTTCCCAAAGCTATGTTATTGATGTAGGATACTGTCTAGCAGAAACTGCATGAAAAGTTAAGATGCCATTGAGTTTATTTTCAGAAGCAGAGGGTGAATTGCCACCAAGTAGCCAGATTGCATACTCCTAACGAAAAATCTTTGAGAATAGGTTAGAAAGGCAGAAAAACTGAAAAGTTCCTTTGAGACAACTTCCCCTGATTACACTGTAATTGTGATTTTTAATGAGGTGGGGACAAGAGAATCTCCATTTTTGAAAAAAAAAAAAAAAAAAGTTCTGAGTTTCCACAGGGGACAGCTGATTGCCGGAGATGAGAGCAGCTCCAAAGATGCAGGTTCTGGAATTCTGTAAATTCATGCATCTCCTTGTTAGTATCTCTCCATTGGAACTACACTTTCAAGAACTTGCAATAGAGGATTTAAAACATAAAAGGAATTTTATGATAAGAATATCTGGAGTATCTCAGGCCATGATCTGTCTCTTTTAGAAGATTCTCTTTTTTTGTTGGTCCTGGGAACAGGAATGAAGGGTAATAGAATTATGAATTAATTCAGAAAAATTACACATCTGGAATCACTGTGTTGGAAGGGATCTCAAGTGGTCATATTATCTCTTGCCTTCCTCAGGATGGGATGAATTATTATTTATGCCATGCTTGTCTAACCTGTTCCCAAAGATTTTTACTGATGAAAATTCCACGGTGTCTTCAGGCGATCTGCAAGTATAGATGCATAGAACTGCAGAATTTCATTTTGCTAAATTTTTGTAACTTTGTAATTTATAATTTTGTAATTAGCCTTTTTTTTCTCCTTATCTAAAGTACTAGGTGTGTTTAAATTAGAAGTTAATATCAAAGTTTTGTGTGCAAATGTACACATAAGAATTTGCAAGCACATTCTCATTTTTGTTAGTCAGTGGTGCTTTTCTTGCAAAAGCAAAGTTCTCACCAGTGCCACAGCTTTTAAAATTTGTCCGGGCACTAACCTGAGAAGATATTAATGTAATTTATTCAGGTACAGATTCTAGTGAGTTTACAAGTTTGACTGCATTTAGTGACAGCCCAAATCTGAATTGTTTATTTGAAATGTGACTTATATATGTCTATTTTACTCTACGTAGGTTAAAAGTAATTTGTGGAAACAACGTGAAAGAACATTCTTTATGGTTCTGTGTGTGAAAAAGTTAGGAAATAAAAAGTTACTAAGAAATAAAAGAGGAGTGGCAAATGCTATGTCATGACACAAAGGATGAAAAGCTGTGCCCAGATACCTTGCATGTAGAGGGCTCTATTCTTTTTGGCTATAAAAGACTATGCTGCTTTTCTGAACATGAATTCTGTTCACTATTTATCTTGGAAAAACCATTTGTTATTGCTGTTTTAGCCAACTTCATTTTTTTCATTGAACTTCAGTGAAGTTCATGAACCAAATTGCACAGCCCTTGTTTTGTTTCTGTTTCAAGGAAAGGATTCAAGACAGCCCTTCTCCAGCTCCATCTCTAGAAGACAGTCAGCGGCCTGGGAGCCACGCTTCCTCCCACCAGAGCAGCAGCGTGTCCAGCTCGCCGTCCCAGCTGGACAACACCCCGGACAGAATTGGTTAGTGCTCTGCAGCCTCACACCCCTTCGCAGTTACTGACCTCAGGAATTTTAGAAGTTTGTTGAGGCAGATATTTCTTTGCTGGGAAACTCGGGAAAGCCCTCGTTTCCTAAAACACCCCACTGTAGTTTGTTTTATTAGGTTCATCACTATACAGAGCTCAGTTTCATTCTGTGCCATTCTGTATCCAACCATGCAGAGAAGATACCACCTCTTCTCTGGTACAGCCAACTTCTCGTGCATGCTGGAGTAAGAAAGTGCCTCTGAAGACGCTTGGAATTGAAAAATAACAAGATGTCTTTTTCTTTGTATATATGTCAGGAAAGTCACAGATTAGATGATGGCTTTTCTGTTCCAAAAACTCCTCATGCCCACACATTTCCTCGTCACCGCAAGGCTGAGGGCTTTCTGGGTTTTTTTGGTCTCCACCACTGCTCTCACAGCCCGTGCATTATTGATCTGGTGTTTAAAATGCTAATTCAGTCCAGAGGAAGTTTAGATCCTATTCTTGGTGCTTCCAAGAGGGATCTAGGGCAAGTCAATTAACATCTCTTCACGTCAGTGTATGTCAACACCTTTGTCTTCACGGTGACTGGAGCCTGTGCAGGCATTGCTGAGCTAGATTTAAATTACAAAACCAGTGCAGACTTCACTCCCACAGAGAACTACTCAGCTGCTTGCTGGGATTTTGCAGTTTTGACTCTGGTCTGTGCGGCAGCAGCGTGGCACTACATGGCACGGTTGGCTCCACACAGACTGGGCAGCAGAACCTGAACCGCTGTGCCCACGCACATGCACACACGGCGCAGGGACTGGGAAGGAGATGCCTCTCCGCTGTTTCGTCTGTAGAACAGGGCTAGAGATGCACGGGACAAGAAATGTGACTGCCTGTAGCAGCAGTGAAAAGGGGGGTTTGGTCCTTACTAGAGCTTTTGAAAACTACTCCAACTTGTTTTTATTTTTCTAGCACACGCTAGAAGCCTCTGGGCTCCAGAAAAGGTGCTGAAAGTTTTTTAAAAAAAACTAGAGTTTATTTAGGTTGAACCAAACATTTCTCTGTGTTGAAGTCTAACGCTTACTGTTGCAAATACGTGTATAAATTCTTTGTATCTATATAAATATATAGAGATATTTACTTTTGCCATTTCAGGGGAGGGCGAGAGGGGGAAGCTTTCCCTGAAATATGGCAATGAAGTTTTTAACAAGTGTCCTCACTGGAAAAACTTTTAATTCTGTAATTGATTAATTGCAGAGAAGGAAAGGTTTTTTTATCAAATATGGCCAAAGACAATAGCCATCCTGAAATTCCTAAACTTAACAACTCTCACTGATCTTGCAGGTGTTGAGTAAAGAATTTCTTTCAGCACTACAGCATATAGGTTTTTTGCTGTCATCTGTCAATTTGGGTTACTGTCTGTCTGTATCTTTTATTAAGCTTGCTGCTGTATAGATAATTACTAATACTTAAATCTTTAAATGTATTTTTCCCCAAAATTATTTCTGTGAAGTACTTTTCTAATTAGTTAATTTGAACATTTCATAAGAAATCACATTGATCTCAGTAGTAATTTGGGTTCTGTCTTGGTATCTTTGTTTAATCAACTTGAGCAAATTTGCTTTTGCTGAATATTTTACTTGGCTGTAAGTGCTGAATTGGGACAGTGAAATGGTTGATTATGGACAATAAAAATGGTCAATTGCTTTAGAACTCATATAGTATAAATAAATGTTAAGATACCAAAATATTGACAGAGAGGAAATACAATTTAATATTTTACTCTCTTCTGACATTTCTTTACTGACAGTGTTATATAGCTGTGCACTCTGATTTTTTCAGCTATGCTGACCAACAGCAGGGAAGGAGAACTCATTGATCAAGAAACTGGGACCAACCTAAAAAAAATACAAAAGGAGAAAGGTAAAATTACAGACTGTTTTTCATCTCAGGCATTTAATTACACTTATTATGTGTTTTATTCCTTTTTCTATTATTCTGCATATGCCACGGCATAATACTATAAATTTAAGAGAGCTATGAGCCTAATTGCAATGAATAATGTATCCAGTGAATTTATGTGGTGTTCTCCTTAGGAAGTGTAAACCATCAAATCTGTGCTTCTCTGTGTTTATATAATACGGGGCTAATATTTTTGCTGCTCTTTGGACTCAATTATTTAGGAAGTTCCTAGCAAATATTTGGTTAGTCACGTGGAATTGTTTCTTTGCCTCCAGTGGATGGGTGTGCAGACTACTCTAATGCTGTACATAGGTGAGGGAAATAAGTTGGGTTTTGTGTTTAATAATATTGCATTACCTCACAAGGGAGAGGCAGAGAGGGAGGAAGTGATGTGCTTATAAGTCTGCCATGAATACAAACATTTTATCATAATCAAAACCACAAACTGATGTATATTTTGATTGAGGTGATTTTGGGCTGTCTGTAAAAATCAGATGCACTCGTACACCTTAGGCCTGCGTAAATTGATTGCACTCTCTGTATGTCATGTATTTTCTGAGAAAACTAAAAAGGCAGGTATAGATGATTTTATGAGCTACTCAGAAGAGAATTTGGAGGTTCCATGTGTCCTGTGGCTCCAGAGTTACATAAAATTATTTGAGCAGATTCGTCATTCTGTATGAAGAGGCTAAAACTTCCTTCCTATATTTCGTATTTTTATATTTTCATATTCAACTCTCTCTCGCCTTGAAAGCAGAACAAGCTGTTTTCTATTCACTGGTTTCTCTAGGCATTTAAGCACTTTCTCATGAACCCCAAAAGAGCCATTTTGTGCCATTCTGAGACAATTTTCTGTCTGGATCATCACGCTTAAATCCTTTCCTCTTGACTCCTGTTGGCATTTACAGACCAACACCAGAGGCCAAACAGTTACCAACCATACCTTCATTCCTAAGATTCAAAAATTACATTTCTGTAGTAATTACATAGGTGGGCATTTAATCTAAATCTGAAAGTGCAGTTGATTTTAATTTTGTTGAACTGTGCATGGTTTCTTGCCACGTGTTTAGTCATTTTTAGCAAAACAATTCAGTATCCTATGGGGTCTGAAGATGAAAACCAGGTAGTTATTGGTAGTAGCAGTCCTGTCACTCAGGACGGGTGAAGGAAGGTACAGTTTAAGAATCAGAAAAGACAATTCAGAAGTCAAAAAAAACCATTAAAATAATTTAAACCACCCCACCTGTGAACCCAGTTCCCAGGCTCCTGTGATCATTTAACGTTCCTTGTAACATATACGAAATCACAAAGATCTGATGGTAACAATTTGTGTACCGTAATTGACTTTAAGATTAAAGTTGTATAGGTTTATTCAGTTCCTGGTCTACATTTTTGCATAGTATTATCTTTCTTTAATTGATTATGTACTGGGAAATCAGACTTTATACATGTATTGTTTATGCAGGCACTTACAGGACTTTTTTAGGATTAATTTAGTGTTCAGAGATTCATGGGCATCAGAAAAAAGTGC
Organism: Tauraco erythrolophus; assembly: GCF_009769465.1. Lineage (NCBI taxonomy): Eukaryota > Metazoa > Chordata > Aves > Musophagiformes > Musophagidae > Tauraco > Tauraco erythrolophus. The sequence goes on from NC_141477.1 coordinate 3,279,963, forward strand.
TTCAAAATCATGAGACACTTTAGATTATCGTTTTAAAGATAGAATAATGTTTCTGGTTTTCTGCTTGGTCTGCACAGGTCAAGTTTCTCTCTGAAAATACAAGAATTAAAAATAAAATGTTTTTGTCAAGTAAAGATGTAATTTTCAAATAATCCCACTGCTCCAAAACCAAAACTTATAATGGGACAAATGCTGACATTTTAAGGCACCAACATTGTATATCCAACAATTCCAAGCTGATTTTGCATTTGGCAGTGTGACAGACCTATATTACAGTTCCTGTAGGAATCTCTGTTTTATAGGATGCAGACACCCTATAATTGGTGGACTGCACCAGTAGGGCAGAGTCAGTGCTCTGCTTCTGAAAATCCCCAGCCTGTTTGTGCTGGGCATTTCCCTCACCCCATACAAGTGTTGTTACTCCTCCATGATTTGTCTCATTCCCATATAGCTTCCTGATACTGTTATTATTCTCTTGTGCATAATTATTTTGGGCTCTGGTGGACCTCAAATATAGGGAATGTTTTTCATAGTCAGATGAGGACAGTCATTGAAGAGCGTGATCTGTGCTGGGCTGCTCAGCAAAAAATATACGTGTGATTTGTATACAGAACGAGCTTTGTGTTTCAAAACCTGCCGTTACTTTTACTAAGGCAAAATATATTTACCATGGAAAAGATTTTCAAAGTTATTAAGAAGGAACGTAGTTAAAATAAAAGTATCAACATTTATTAAGTATGACAAGTAAGCGGTTTATACAACCGTGGCAAACATATGTTTTCACATCTGTTTTGAGTAATATCATCATGATTTTAAAAATGATTTATAGCTCTGCAGGCCATAAAATGCCAGCTTTGCTGTAAGTTGGAAGTTTTCAAACAACAAAGAAATTATTGAAGGCATATATTGAACATGTTTTTGTGTTATACACCTTGATATAACTTTACAAATCTGAGCACCATGTAACAATTCAGATAGCAACAAATGAAAATTAACTAAAATTTAGCAGTAGTACTACTTTTGTGAAAGCTTAGCATAAAAAAAACAATAGAAGTTATTGTAATGCTCATAGGCAAATACCGTGATACCCCTCAGGATACACAATTTTTGTTTTCCGTGTCCCATTTTAAGTGATCTCAGCACCAGACAAAAATGTGCAGCTTTGTTCTCATCAGAATCATTTCAAGGTAATTAGGGCTGAATGGAATACAGCTTAACAGTTTTTCTTTAAAAGACAGTTAACGAGGTTTTTCTAAATTTGTTGAGCTGTTTGCATATGCTGGTGGGCAGTATTTTCAGAACTAGCGCCTGTCTCAGCGCAGAGGGGTTAGAGCCCAGTTACAGACCATACCTTAAAGCATTTTTGAAGGAGAAATGCCATTAAATCTCAGTTACTGCGTATCCTTTCATCATCTTTTTAGGAAGCGTGGTCAGGCGTAACATTAGAGGACAAAAAAGTCAAACATCTTTACAGATCTGCAGTTTTATTTTTTTATACAAAATACATTATTGTATTTTTGTCAAATGTCTTTAACTGTTATGGTGCAGAAGCATTTTGCCTGTGCATCCATGTCAGGGTGTGAGTGAAAACCATATGAAGAGCAGTCTGTGCTTTACTTTGGAATCACTAGTAAAAGAAAAGAATTAGAAAATTCCCCACAGAGCGTAGCCCCAAATGTTTACAGAAACTTAAACACAAATTCTTCCTGATTTTGCCTACTTGCTGTGTCTTGTTTGAAGTAGTTACATTTTGCCTGCACCATTGCTCACAGAAACTAAATTTTAAATTCATCTGCTTCAGTATAGATCCTGGAAAAAATCTCTACTGTATGGGAAAGGATTGGGTTTGACACAGCCCTGTATAGAAACCTCCATATGAGTTCTGGCATTAGGAAGGTTAAACGAGCTGGAAAAGAATTTGGCCGTGCCTTCCAGTCGGGTTTAAATGCCGGTACAATTATTCTGTTTGACTGCATGACAAGAAATATTTCAAACTCCTCGTGTAGGATGGAAGAATCAAAGGCACCGGCCCAACTCTTGCCACAGTGAAATCAATTGGAATGTTCGTGGTGTCTTCAGTGGGAACAGAGTTTGGCCAAAGCCTGGTATTTTGGGAGATCTAGTTGGAGATACCCCTGTTCCTTGCAGGGGGGTTGGACTAGATGACCTTTGAAGGTCCCTTCCAGCCCTAACCATTCTATGATTCTATGATTCTATGATCACTTCCCCAGCTAATACTACTGGTTATTATTCCAGGCAGGAATGGTACACACTCACAGGCTGCACGAGTGCTGTGCCTCCTGGATGGTGCCATGCTCTGAGCCCTGACCAGAGCTGGGCAATGCCAGTCCTGCCCCTCTGCGCTGGTTTTACTGGGAGACAATTGTGGGCCCCGGGGACCGCGGCATGCTTCGGCCGGGTGTTCACATCGGCGTTGGGGTTGCTGACGCTGCGCTCCTCCCCGAGTGACCCAGAGCAGCATTTCACAGGAAAATTTCGTTAGTGACCCGTGAGTTCAGATTTAAGCATTGTTAAGCAGTCTTTGAGTAGAAACAAAGATTGTATTTGGTCCTACATCTGGGTCGTGGCAATCCCAGGCACAAATACAGACTGGGTGGTGAATGGATCGACAGCAGCCCTGAGGAGAAGGACTTGGGAGTACTGGTGGACGAGAAGCTCAATATGAGCCGGCAATGTGCTCTTGCGGCCCAGAAGGCCAACCGCGTCCTGGGCTGCATCAAGAGGAGCGTGGCCAGCAGGTCGAGGGAGGTGATTCTCCCCCTCTACTCTGCCCTCGTGAGACCTCACTTGGAGTATTGCGTCCAGTTCTGGAGTCCCCAACATAAGAAGGACATGGACCAGTTGGAGAGGGTCCAGAGGAGGGCCATGAAGATGATAAGAGGGCTGGAGCACCTTTCCTATGAGGACAGGCTGAAAGAGTTGGGGCTGTTCAGCCTGGAGAAGAGGAGGCTCCGGGTGACCTTATAGCGGTCTTCCAGTACCTCAAGGGGGACTACAAGAAAGATGGGGAGAGGCTATTCAGGAGGGCCAGTTGTGATAGGACAAGGGGTAATGGTTTTAAAATAGAGGGAGGTAGATTTAGGTTGGATATTAGGAAAAAATTTTTTACCATGAGAGTTGTAGAACACCGGAACAGGTTGCCCAGAGAGGTGGTGGATGCTCCATCCCTGGAGACGTTCAAGGCCAGGTTCGACGAGGTCCTGAGCAACCTGATCTAGTTGGAGATAGCCCTGTTCCTTGCAGGGGGGTTGGACTAGATGACCTTTGAAGGTCCCTTCCAGCCCTAACGATTCTATGATTCTGTGATTTGTTGAGAAGGTGATTTGCTCTGCTGAGTGGCCCATGCTGCCCTGCTTTAGCCCAGTTGTCTGCATCTTCAGAGCACGAATCTGGACTCAATGTCTCACGTTTCCAGTAGACAGTAGTCTCCGAAACTGTGCATCTGGCAGCTATCCCTTTTCGTTTTATTAAAGAACACCTTTCCCTTTATTACTTCAAGGAAATGGGAATTTTGCACCATTTCTGTCAGCTGAGTGAAATATTTTCAGATGGCCAGAGACTCCAGTAATGAAAGAATAACTATATTTATTTATTGTATTTCATTAGCGGAAAAGAGGCTTTATGCTGTTTAAATTAATCATCACCAAAGGACTGGGCCATGAAGGGAGGAGAACGAGCAGGTGCAGAACACCTGAAACAGCAACAGGCTCCAGTGGTGGGGGGTGTCCTCCAGAGAGAGGACTTTTCCAACAATTAATCTGAAAGCATCCAGATGGAGAGTGCAAGAAATAAGAAAGAGAACTAAGAGTATGAAGCTGTACCACACAGCGTGTACGATAGGTGCCAACACTTCAAATGTTCACCATGCTGTTTCTTTGACGTATCAATACTTGCATGTTAAAGCTATAATGAGGAAAAAGCAATTTTCTTCACAAATGTGCTCATGAGTCTCCTCTTGAGATACATGAACACCTCCCCAAATTAGAGGTGAAGTCATGTTCCTTTCGGTATCTGAGTGTGTGTATTAGAGAGCCAGGGCTCATTTCATAAGCAGATGATGCAATAATACATGAGTTTAAAGGTTGCAAGGGTTTCTTTTTCCAAAAACCTTAAGTGGCATGCACATGCCTGACATTTTCTGTCCTCAGAGAATACTGAACGATAAGAAGCACAGGGCTCTATTCTCGGTAAAGGCTTTTCCCACAAGTTTTTTTTCTTGTTGTTAAATTTAACCTGCAAGTGAGCTGACAACTGTTAAAATGGTGGCCTAGGAGTAAATGTGATCTTTCGTCAGTCAGTCAGTCCAAAAAAACCCAAACCTATGAAACCAAGGCAAACTCTTATTAACACTTAGATTCACGGTGTATGTAAGTAGAAAGTAATGGTAGAGCTTTAATTTTTAAAGTGTCTAGACTCATATCATTATGATTATGATTGTGTGTTTAGCCATTGCTCAAACATTTATAAATACAAGAGCAGTTATGCGAGAAATATTAATTAAGTATTCCAAGGTCACAACATTTACCTTAAGTCTGTATTAGATCTTTATTTGCAGAATCATTTTTAAGAATGCGTTTTTTTCTGAAGAGTGAAGTACCTGCTTCATAATTATCTTGGCAGATGGACCAAGACAGCTTCTTACATTGATATATAATTTATTAATATGTTTTATTTATTAGATTTCAGCGGCTTTAATATATTGCTGTCTAAACACTACAAATTATGTGTCTATATAAACGTGCTGAAATAATGAAATTTTCTTTACTGAAAAAGCTATGGACCGTACTTTTTAATAAGGTATTCATGTAAGTCCATGGAATAAAATGGGCAAGTAAGAACAAAACAAGATGGAAATAAGGTGGCTACTCTCCAAAGTCAGGTTGTCTCTTCAGAGTTTACCATTTCTACTTTTCCTCCAATACTGGCAATTGAGTTTTAGGTAGGTCCATCTTATTGAGCTATATCAGATTTGAAAGGCATAAAAAAGGGAGGAAAATTGCTGATTGGCACCCAGTGACCTAAGAAAGCTTTTGGATTAGGCCCAGGAATCTTTTCCTTAGAGTTAGCACTTGTATTAAAACTGCCCCTTTGAATTCTCTGATTTGTGATACCTCTGATGCAAAGTCATTAACCTGAAAACTACAGTTGGTGACATTCTTAATGTCTATGAGTTATTTAATAAGTTTGCCTTCAGTCCTCATTATAAGCAGTACGATCTGAAAAATATGCATCCTGAAAGGTTGCTGAATGGTTTTCTTATGTTACAGAAATCCTTGAGATGTCTGGGAATGCTCTGGCAGGGGTTCAGCCTCCCCCTGCCTGTGCTCTGAGCCAGCCATAAGCACCAAACCTGCTCCTGAGAAATTGTGTTGGTGCTTTTGTGTGCCCACCTGTGTAACCATGCATATGTGTAGGGAAGGAATAGGTTCTTCTCTGTTTGAACTCATCCAGTAAGTCTTAGACTGTCACTACTTGAAATTTTTGTTTGTACAGACAGTATATTGTACTGGAAAAGAAACATGTTATTTCAACAAGGACAACAAAGACTACCATCAAACACTTCTTCACTAGGAAACTAGAAGCCAGCAACCTCTGCTTTCAGTACAGGTGTCCGTCATAAGAAGAGGTGGTTTTGGCATATTTCATGCATTTGATTTAAGCCAAAGTAAGTGGACAGATAAAAAATTAATAACAAAAATTATTTGGTGATTTTGAAAGTTTTACAATATTTGTGTCTGAGGAAGATATTCAAGAAATTCGTAGAATCAGCACTTCCTACAATACAGGTTTATTTTCTGAGGGTTACTGATAGTGAGCTAAGCTTTAGAGTGTGTCCTGTTGCCCGTCGATGGGTGTTACGTATCAGTGAAATATTGAGTGACACAGACACAGCCGTGGCCCTGGCTTCAGAACCTTTGTTTCAGTCAAGAACAGAGAGGACTGAAAATGCTCTTGATTGTGACAGCAATGTGTGCTCCTGCTGTCAAAGATCACATCCAGTCTTTATAGCATCGGGGAACTTTGCTGTATGTAACCAGATTTCTGGAGAAGAGGACAACTCAAGAGAGCTGCAGGTGTTTGCAGGGGGATGCTCTGCGTCTCTGGGCTCCTGGGCCAGTGGTCTTAGGAAAGGATGAGTTATGGGGAAGCCTTGGAGCATACCTAGCACTGGTGGATGGTATTTTCTGTAGCGTTTTTATGTTTTCAGGACTTTTTTTCTAACTTGATCTTTTGAATATCTTAAGCTCACTCTGTGGAGTCTGCCTGCCTTCTGTGATAAAAGCCACATTAAAGTGGCAATTAAGAGCTCTCTTTTCCTTATTGAAGAAGACTTGCTGCCCAGAGATTTCTGGTGACAGGAAGGCTGGGAACAAAACCACAAATACATTTATGTGCATCTACAAAGTGTTTGTGTATATGCTGCATTAGAACAAATATTCCTGATAAAAAAAAGTAATAAATCCTTTGTGGACATACAAGGTAGTGAACTAACCTCAGATTGGAAGTGGAAAAAGATTATCCTCTTGAAATAGATAGGTAGTCATGAAACCAGAGTAAGTGTGTTCTTCATTATGTTCCAGAATTACCTCTATAAAGTTACATGATATTAGCAGAGCTGATATGACCCATGTACTGAACTCAGAAGTCACTGGGGCTGCAGAACATCAGGAGGCCCGGACCACAGCCAGCTCAGGCTGTAATTTCAAGGAAATCAGATTTCACGTTCAATTGCTGGGGCAGAGGGCACCACTACAGTACTATCTACTGTGTTAGGTATTTGTTTATTATAGCCATATTTATTTTTGGAGATGGACAGTTCTATTAGTAGCTTTTTCATATATCAGCTGTACTTTGGAAATTAAGCATCGTGCCTGAAAGGGTGGGAGGCCTCAATGGTAAGCAATGAATATCATTTCAGCAATCTAAAACAAGGTCTCTGTTTTGAAAAAAAAAAATGGCCCATTTTGAGTTCTTTGCATGAAACTCCTGGCACTTTTGAGTAAGTTCAGTGTTAAAGTTGTGGTGTTCTTTTCATGATTCTTATTAATACAGCAGCGAGTAGATGCATGGGTAAGATAGCATAAGAATCAGCAGGTAAATTAAATGCATATTATATATGTTACCCAAAACCTTACTGTCCTTACACAGAAAAACACACACACCTAGCAATATATCTGGAAACTTTTTATTACTTTTTTTTGGTCTTGACTGTGTTCAAGTTTTTTTCGTATTCATGTTATTATTCTATATATTCTCCATAAATTAATTTGGGGGGGGGGGGGGGGGGAATATACAAAATAATGAGGGAGTTGTCGTGTTTCTGATATGCCTCCCTGCTTTTCCTCTCAAGTCACCTCAATCATAGGAGCAATTTATTTGCCAAAAGCATAAACAAACCTTAAATTGTGAGGTTATCCTCACGCAGTCATTATACAACCCAGTATATGGGTTATAGAATAACAGAAGGAGAATAGCAAAGAGGACAATGGTAACATTTTACCAGTACTTGTCTCAACAAGCTGGGGAATGCCTGCCAGAGGGGCTGCCTGGGTCCCTCAGGGGCTGGTGCCTGCTACCAGCCAGGGACAGTGCTTACATTTGCTGAAAATTTCCAGCTGTGAATATTCTTCTTGTAGTAGGTACTTAGGATTGATAAAAAGGTGGAATGAGAGACACCTGTGCCTTGCTTTATTTGGGATACCCCAGTCACTCTGTGGGAAGTAAACTTCTTTCTCAAAACTCCTCAATTTGTAGCAGGAGATTGCATCTTCTTTCCTAAGTGAAGCCTTGTTCAGGCTGCCGTGTCTCTGCGTTGCATCTCTCACACTATCTCCAGTTAAAGCTGTTCCACTTCATCTGAGTGATTAAATATTCATAAGAGCAGGCTCCTTAACTAGGTCCCTTGGCCTGATGCGTTGTCAGCTATACTGTTGAGCTCCTTTGTGTCTTTTCTTCCCTCCCCAAACTCCTTTACTAAGTAATCACAAACCAATAGCCTGGTGGTTTGAAAACAGGACTTGTCTCTCAAGTGGCCATGCCATTTGGGGCTTTTGAGACCATCATCCAGGGAGTACTGTCATCCCTGGGCTGATGGTCTATCTCAGATCCTCCAAACAGGACCTAAGTTAAGCTTCACAGCCAAAATACATGTGGCCAGAGGAACCTTGGCTATAAATTTAGAGGGCTAAAGGCAGGTGTGAGATTGGCTCTTGGGTTTTTTAGGTGTCTCATCAATGCCCCATCATCGCATCTGTGCCCAGCATTAGGATACCAAGTGCCTTTGTAGCTTTAGCTTGAAGGATCAGATTTCTGAGAGTTTTTGAGGCATCACTCCTATTTTTGGAGCTGAAGTTTGCACTGATACCTGTGAAAATCAGGCCTTTATTAATTGAACCACTTCTGAAAGTAGAAGTTGGACTCCTAAGTCATTTTGGAATGTTGTTTGTTCATGAGGTATTTGTAATGCTTAATCATGTTCATGCGAACTGTTAAAAATGTATGATTTCCTCACAAGGTAGCATTGCACACACACAGGTTCACTTATACTTTAACTTTTTTAGCCATTAGAGTCTGAAATTCAAGGCAGATGAGTACAAAGCCAGAAAGACAGTGATTATTCCAATACAGAATTCCCCAGGCACACTGCTTTGGTCATGCTTGTCCGTTGCATGTTGCTCTTGAAATACCAACTGATTTATTTTCTTCTTTTATTTTGTAGTCAATGTGACAGTAGTTTCCAAAGCAGATTTTTCTTCTAGTTGACAGAATATGACAGACTATAACAAGTTGTTTAATAAATAAAATTCTGCTTCCAGGTGTATTTTGAGATGTTATAATCTATAAAACATTGTACAGTTTTGAATCTGTCTATTTTATCCGTCACCTGGACTGCTGTGCAATATTTTGATAGGTAGACTTGGCTTGTGTGAATTTGCTGACATATCCCATGGCTTATTAGGGTGAGTGTTGTCAGTGAGGGGACACATAACTGTAAAATTTTTAATGACAGTTCAGTGGAGTGCCTCTTCTGGTGTGGTAGAAGATGCCTTTTTGATGTAGAATATGTTGGAGGATGGAGCGTCTCTGGTAGATGGCTGAGCTGGAGCAGAAAATGGAACGTTTGTGTGTACGCGTGTCTGTTCACAGAGGTCAGAAAATGTGAATTGCTCAGAAAATACCATACTATTTATACATCTGTACCTTTGGAGACGTTTTAGATGCTGTCAATTAGGAGATTGGCCTGTATTTATTATTGTTTTCTTATTTTTTGTTAGTTTTAACATCTAGAAAGTGATTGTAATGAAGATGCCCTCCAGGCAAAAGTGTGGAGAAATTCACATATTAAAGGAGGAGTCGCCGGAGTTGCTGTTTGACTTTTGACATTATTGTCATATAGCCTACGGCATTACAGGCAGAAGGGATTTAGAGGGAAAGAAGAGCTTGAAATTTCTCTATAAAAAGACTATATTTATATATACCAAATATTATTTTAACTGGCCTATTTTAAGGAAAGCATACTATTTTTGTAAAATTAAAATAGCAACAACAATAATAACAGTAATAATTACCTCATGCTGTGATGCCACTGTTTCTTTGTACAAAGCTTTTGATATTTAAAAAAAAAACCTCACCAATATTCAAAAACTGTTCAATGAGTTCCTGAGAGATAGTTTTATTGTTTCAAGAACATTCATTACTAATCTCTCTCTCTCTACACACATGTTGAAATCTCAGCAGAAAATAAGTCAGGCATTTCTAGATTATAATCTTGTTCGTCATAAGAATTCTCTCTAATGTTCAGGATAACTTTTCAGCACTCTGTTTTAGGATTAGTGTTTTGTAACCATCCCTGCCTATATAGCATGTATTAAATGTATTATAAATCAGGCTGGAGTTTTAATTTTACACAACTAGCAGCTCATAGATATCATCAATCGCATAGAATGCTGAAGCTAAATGGTCCCAAGTATCTGAAACGTATGATCATCATCCTGTAATAGTTGTGGCTACATTGACAGGATTTTTGTGGGGGCTTTTCAGCAATGTGGGCTGACCTACAAAGATGTGTGGGTTAATACATTTTAATGATAGATAACTGAGGTCTCAAATTTGAAATTGGTACTTTTTCTAGATTATTTTCATGCCAGTGTTCCACTGTCTCAAAGGCAGCGCGTGGTCTCTCTCTCAAAGTCTCATGCAGTAGGAAGGAGCAAAGTAGCTGGGTTGGGGCCTCCCCTCTTGTATTCTGGTTGACTTCAGTGAAATTGTGTTCTGATCTTCAAATGTGTAAGGGAAACTGTTGAGGAACTGGTTTCTCTTCTTCTGTGACTCTACAAGAATGTCTGTTCCCATTTCCTCTTAAGAAAGTTTACAGCCTCAGGGACCGTCATTTATTCCCACATCTTCCTTCCTTCTCACCTGAAAAGGAAAATCACATCTCTCTAGACATGAAACTGCCTATCCATCAAAATCCCATCTTAATATACAGGAGTTTTACCCCTGAACAAAAGAAAAGTAGGGAAAACAATGCAGTTCATTTCAAATACAGAATAGGTAATTTACTTAAAGTTTACACATGGAAATAAAGATACAGAGAAATACAGAAACGGAGAGATCATCAGGTTCAGAGCAGCCTCTTCAGCCTCTTCCATGGGCTATTCCAGCCCTCCCTTAAAAATCTAATAAAGGAAGAAAAAAATATAAAAGTGTCTCTTTCAGAGCTTTGCCTCGTACCTTCCCAATTCTGCAGCCAGTAGAACACGAGAAGGTGATCTGGCCAGTTGGTGTCTCAGCCTTCAGAGAAGCGGGTGCGTTGGTTGTGCCAGCAGTGCCCCTCGTGCCCCACAGAAGTGGAACCACCGTGGTGCAGCGCGGTCGGGCACAGTGCTGCAGTGCTCTCGCGGAGGAATTAACACGCCAGGAACGGGAATGGCTCGCTGGGAGCCTGATTGCTGGTGGGGCCAAACTGCTTGTAGCATCCAGGCTGTCTCAGGTCTTATTCCATGGCACTATACTGGGCAATATGGACACGTCCTGGCTGATAAGTAGCTGTAGCATGCATTTAAAACATTTGCATCACTAAAATGAGACTGTTTATCTAAAAAGAAAGGTTAGAACAGAAGCGATCCAGAAGGCAAAATAATACCTATTAAACCTTGTTTTCCAGGCAGTTGAATCAATTTATAGTAATATATGAGTGAGCAGGAAGGTAACAGCATCTGGTAGCAATAAATGTTTCCTTTCCTGACTTACCAAATTAGCTATGGGAAGGTGATTAGAAATAAAATATAATGATTTCTGATAGAATGGGTAACACTGCATGGGCTTTGAGATAAGAACTTGACAAATGTGTAAAAGAAGTGCAAAACTGGTTTTGAAAAGGGGGGGAGATTACCATTTTCTGTGTTGTGTGCCAAGATTTGTGCATTTCAAATGTTAGCAGTTGGCTTCTTTTCAAAACTGATAATTGTTTCCGCAACAAACATCATTATTTATCCTAAAAATAATTTAAAAGGATTGTATCCCCTTTTTGTTTGCCTATAAAGACCACATTCAATTTATATATAGACAGAAAGAGCTCCACTTGCATCTATAAAACAGTTCTTAAATCATTCTAAATTATTGATGTGCACAAAGAACTCTTTCCGCTTTTGTTTGAAGTTTTATTTCTGCGGCGTTGTGCTTTCTAATTGTACTTTCAACTACTATGACATCTGTTATAGTTGTTTCAAAAACTTTCAATACTTTTCTTTTTTAATGATAGACAGTCTTTTCAAAGACAAACTGTCTTCATTTTGAGTAAGAAAAATAATTAGTTGAAAAAAAGATCACTGATTTGGCCGGGGAACTCACCATTTTACTTTTTTTTTGTGTAAGTCGCTGTTTTATATGATTCCAGCACCTACTCAACAGAAAGCTAGCCAAAAAGAATTCATCTCTGCAGCAACTCGGAAACCATAGAGCATCAGCATATGTCCTTTGCTTCCCCGAGGAAATTCAGGTCTTTATTCTACCAAAAAGAGTACCAAGAAAGTACTTCACAAACTGATAGTCTCTATATGTCTAACAGATGGAAAAGTAAGCTGCTATTCCAAGCTGCTATGCCCAACAATATAGGAAAAAAAGCTCAGCAATTGGAGATGAGATTAATCCTTAAAAGTCTGCTCAGAAATCCTTTTTAATACAACTAGTGATACGAGTATGTGGTGTAGCAGTAAACTTGGTTCTAATGATCTCTGACACGATTGCAATGTTATCTCTGGCATAAAAATAAAGCAGACATTTAAAGTATCCCAGATTAGGAAAGTACAATGTAAAGACATTTCCTTGTCCTTTTTTTCAAAACAGACTATTTTTCTCCTTAAGGTAGAATAGGCTTTCAGCTTTGAAAAATCCAAGTCGAGGACTCTGGCCCAGTTGCCGTACACCATAACTAACCTTTGCATCAGGCGTTGCCCAGAATTCATATAGTAATTAATACAATGCTACGGGATTTAATTGACCACAAGATTAAACTATTAAGGAAAAAATTTCATCCTAATTGAGAATTGAACCCCTACCCTTTATTCATTGAGTGTCTGCTCTGCCACTTGAGTCGTGAATTGGGGGTTAATTGACTGTCTAGATTCTCCCAAGGAGCAATTATTTCATATAATGGTGCTAACACATACTGTGGTGAGGCAGTTTTTAATGGCATCCTTTTTTTAGAGAGCTTTTGTGAGGACAGCAAGAAACGATGCTGGATGTGAGGGAGGAAAGAAAGATGTAACCAGAAAAGGTATTGATGTGGATTCACAGTTAGAATGAGACCTAACCAATTTTTGGTTAATAAACCCCCTAATCTCTGTGTCTTGTGGCTCACACTCAAATCCCAGCACTCTTCCAAATTCCTTTTAAGATTCAGTAGTACTGACCTGCAGTAAGATCCCACATCGTTCTGACTGCAGTTGGGTGTTTTGATGGCCACTGAAGAATGCATGTCGGTTTTGTTGGATGGGTGATTAATTAGTTTTAGTCTATGAACCATGTTTTGCTCTCCAGTTTAAATATTTATGGCTACACTCAGTGACAGTGTCGCACTCCATGGGACAGAAGGTGGTGTAAAGAGGCAGGGATTTCCCCAGTGGCACAAAGTCACCTGTAGCTCTCAACCATTTTCATCTTGGCAGCTGTGACACTGAAGACATATTAGAGAATAAGAGCTGTATGTGCAGTGACTTGACTTGGGCAGTCCTGGACCAAAAGAGAGAGAGTTTGAGGGTCAATAGTTGTTTAAGATAACCTTGAATACTGACTGATGGCATGCATCTACTGCAGCATGGAGGAATCACAGACTCACAGAATGGTTTGGGTTGGAAGGGACCTCAAAGATCATCCAGTTCCAACCCCCCTGCCATGGGCAGGGACACTCTCCACTACACCAGGTTGCTCAAAGCCTCATCCAACCTGGCCTGGAACACTTCCAGGGATGGGGCAGCCACAGCTTCTCTGGGCAGCCTGTTCCTGTGCCTCACCACCCTCAGAGTGAAAAATTTCTTCCTTATATCTAATCCAAATCTACTCTCTTTCAATTAAAGCCATTGCCCCGTGTCCTGTCACTACATGCTCTTGTAAGAAGACCCTCTCCAGTTTTCTTGTAGCCTCTTTAGATACTAGAAGGCTGCTAGAAGGTCTCCATGGCCTCCTCTGGACCGGCTCCAACAGCTCCATGTCCTTCTGATGTTGGAGGCCTCAGAGCTGAACACAGCAATGCAGGGGGGTCTCACGAGAGCAGAGCAGAGGGGCAGAATCCCCTCCCTTGACCTGCTGCCCACGCTGCTTTTGAGGAGGCTATGAAAAAATAGCATAATGCTGACCCTTCCTCCTACCACTGCCCTTCAGGATTGGCACTGCAGTTTGGTTCTCCTGTGCAACTGATGTGTCCATATTGTGAGAGAATATTGCTTCTAAGACATCAGGGCTGAATGATTATCTGAAATCTTACCTTGATGTAAGTGGTGGCAGTAATGTTTGGTGTGAATTCTCCTAATATTTTTTTCTTTCTGTACCACTGTCTCATGTAACTATTTTTTATTCTCCCTGTTCCCTATTTGACTTCTTTCAGTATGAAATTTTGCTGCATATTTAAGTGGCTTCTCTTTTTGAGCATTTGTGGAATCTAAATTCATTTGTAAGAGTTCAAATTTACAGCAAAATTGCAATTCCCAGCTCAAGTTGTTACAAAGACTTAGGGATAACCTGTAAGTCATTTCACATGAACTATAAAAATCATAATAATATTTTGTATTTATTTGCTTACATGGTAATTAATAAAATTCAGTACTTCATAGTAGATTTTTCTGCTTCATTAGTGCAAATTTGCAGAACTTTTCTAATTACTGTTCTCCTTTGAAGAATAAATAATAGAGATAATATCAAAACTTTTTAACTAAATGAAGACTTAGTTATGGATACAGTTAGGTGTTTCTATATTTAAGTATATTCTGGTTTTTAAATGTTTTCGCAGAAGTACCATCTTTACAAATACTTGAAGTAACTGTAAGCCTTTAGGAGAAACTATTTTGTGTGGAATTATCAAAGATAAAAGGATATGCAGAAAAGTTTAGCTTCTTAAACTTTCATTTTGAAAATTAATTTTAAATCCTGTGAGCAAAAAGGATTGTGTAGGTAATTCATGCTTAAAAATATGTAAAATCCCTGTATGCTCCGCAAAGTCTGACTAGAGGTCTGAAAAGGAATAGCACCCCATAGCATTAAGGGTGCTCAGAAATAGGACCAGTTTAAGTATGTTTTATGAGCATGGGGTTTAGTACTACTTTTAGTAGTACTTTTTAGTACTACTAGTAGTACCCACTGCTTTTAACGTAGTGCTATTGAACCATACTAACATCTAAGAGGGACTTCTACAACGTTACGGGTAGGTCACTATGCATCTAGTAGGCAACAAATCTTAGCTACATGTTGCTCAGCTCTGGAACATGGAGAGAGGCTTTGCAAATGTGTGTGTAGGAGTGCCCCTGGAGCAGACATCCCAGCTCTTCCAGGACCCCTGTGCCCACGTGCGAGGTTGCAGAGATGTGATGAGCGGGTCAGCTCGAGTGGGCACGACTCGTTCCTACCATAGCTCCTTGTTGCAGCGTGATGCATTGCATTCACAGCTTAACTTCAGTTTCACATAAAAACATATGTGCTCTTATGCTTTTTGCTTACGTTTCAGCATTCTGCTGAAGTGCAGACCACCAGCCAGTGTATAGTCACAGACCCACAGGTTTCTGCTCGACAAAGTGTAAAGCAGTGCAGTCAATCATGCAGAAAGGCAAGAAGACACACGCATGGAAGCAGTGTTAGAAAGTCCAGGTGACTTCATTACACATGCACTGAGGAGCTGTTTTTTTAAAGGTGACTTGTAGATATACACACACACTTTGTAACCTGCTTTATCTGCAAAGGAGATTTGAAAGATACACTCGTGCTTGTTTGGTATTACAGAAATACCAGTGACTTAATCGTTTGGATTTTCTGTTTTTTGCTGGAGGTGCTTTAGAAAGCTGAAAGTGTGGACAGCAGGCATGGCACAGACTGTCTTCAGCTGGAGAAACAGTGTTTGAGACCAAAAAAATTATTATTTCCTCTTGCTTTTAAACATTAGAGATGAACAGTTAAAATAGATACAACAAATACAAAAGAAAGGGTTTTACAGTGTAATTCAGATTTGAGTTGGGGGTTATAGTCACTCATTTTCATCTGGTCAGTAAAATCTGGAGTAAAGACAGAGGAAACAAGATATAATATTTCTAACATGAAAAATAAGCATGGTGTTTTCTGCGGTGTGAGGAAATAGTTGTCCCAGGTCCCATAATAACAGTCTAGGCTGACAAAAGCTGCCACCATCTGAGGAGGATGATGCTCTGGTGAGGAAATAGAGTAAGAAAGAACAGCACTTCCCATTGCTTCTGCCTTGGGAAGGAAAAACCTGGACATGTTCACAGCATGAACTAGGTGACAAAAGCAATATTTTACACTCTGAGTGTGATTCCTTTACTGTTCTCACCTAGTTCTAACTTCTCCCCTTTAAATATAATTCTGTTCCACAGTTTTCTCCACCTGCTGTTTCTGAATCTCGCACATGTCCCCAGTCCACACACACCATCATTCTTCAGTTGCACTCGCTGTCCATGTTTTACACTGCCAATTCAAGCTCAGTCCAGCACCCAGCTTGCCTGCCTTCCTGCTGCCTTTTCTTTCTGTCTTTTTTTTCTACAGGAAACAAAGAGATCCATATATGGACCCAGAAATCTCTAAGGGCAGAATCCTGTTCCGTTTCGGTGTTTATTTATTTATTTATTTGTTTATTCTTTTTAAAGAAGTACCACACCCCAAGAACATTTTAGCACTGTTACAGACTTCCGAGGAAGTTAGATAAGTGTAATTGACCTTCTGTAATACTGCTGTCTGCAGTTGGTTCAGCTCAACAGAAAATCCAAAAGGCATCATGTAGATGGCTGTGTCAGAAATAGAAGCTGCTGCTGTCAGAAATCCTGATTTTTTCCCAATACAGACCCACAGTTCCCAGGCCAGCTGTACAGCCCTCTGTTTCCATGCCATGGCTCGATGTGTGTTGGTGATTTTTCATGGTGCACGTGCAAGTCTGGTGTGTAACCAAGGGTGGTGCATCCTCACTGCTCTCGTGGGAGTTGGTTCCGGCGCCCTGCAAGCCAGGCGAGGTACAGCCGTGCCGCTCGCCCTTTCTCAAGCAGCTTATTTGTAATTGTGGTGCAGAATTCCATCCTGTAGGAAGCCCCTTGGTAAGGCCAGTTAGCTCTGAAGAGCAGTTGCCACCGAATCATTTGAACGGTCTTGGCCCTGAATCAAGGTTTCTTACGTCACGGTAGAAACTGCGGATCAAATTTTCTTCTCATGTAGGTTTGAAGTAACTGCTTGGAGTAAGTGGAGGTCCCCTGTATTGTTTCCTAGGAAGATGGGAAGCTGTGCATGGAAGGTGCTCAGCATTGCTCAAGGAGTACTTTCAATTGTGTTGTAATTACGGTCAATTCGTTCCCCGTTGGACGCTTGCCTTTAGACGGGCATGGTCTGGCAAGCTTCTCAGTCAGTTAACAAGCACATAAAAGCCCAGCGGCCCCCTCCCCGTGCTGCCATAAAGAGGTCCGTTTGGGAAGTTATGTGGAGCTGTGGAAAGCAGTCGTTCTGCTCAAGCATGCCCTTGCGTGCAGCCTTAGCTTCACCTTCTCTTACTGGGAGGGGGGTAACTGATAGTGATCAGCGTGATTTCCTGGGCTTAGTACATTCAGATTTTTATTATGATATTACCAGGACATATGTTTGTGGAAAGAAGATATATATATCTCTATGCTTAGCCTCAGAATATAAACTCTGTGGAAAGAGTATATTACCTGCATGAAACTGAAAATATGGGTGACATAGTGTGCAGGAATTGGGCCCGGCCTTGCTTACAAATCAGCTTGATGATGAGACTGCAAAAGTTATATTTTCACTGCTTTCATATACTGAATTTATTAGCTTCTTGAAATTGATTTTGGATGCCTTTCATTTGCCATTGGGCTGAAGTCAAAAGCAAAACGATGATATACCACGTTTTGCTCACTCATCTTTTTATTGCCCAACTATTGTTATTGAGTAAAAGACATTCGGTGTGTTTCCCAAAGGAGACAGAAAGCACATTTCATTTTCTTTTTAATTGACAGAAGTTTAACTGAATGCGAGTCCCGCAATCCTCAACTTCAATATCCAGGTGGCAGTTATAAAGGGATGGAGGGGACGGGGACTGGGATTCAGTTTAGAGCAGGGCTGAGAGCAGAAGCCAGGAGGGCTGTCAAACTTTGTACTGTTTTATTTGCTTGGAAGGAATGGTGCAAAGTTAATATCGATGCAGCGCCGTGAAAGTGTTCAAGTAGTTATCTCTGGGAAGGTAATGTGAACTCAGCAGTATCATTGCTTTGATCTTTGGTTAAAGTCTTACAAAACTAGATTGCTGTTTGATTGACAACCTTGTCAGAGAGTGAATGAAGACTGACACTCTAATATTGAAAACGCAGCGTTTACAAAACTCAAAGCCCGAGTTTTCTCATGACACTGCTGCTTTTGTGGAAGACTAAATTTCACATTTATTTTTAAATAAGTGTATACCTTGCTGTGTGCAGCTAAAACTTAGGATTTTAGACTTCTGGCTCACAAATACTTCTTACTCTAATATTTGATGCAGATGTTTTTATAGCAACAGTACTGTCATGCTGTATTTGCAGAAGTAGGAGTTAATGTTTGAAGGCTTGAACGTGGTGGTATTTATCACAACTTACTACCAAATAGCGATTGATCCGACACGTGGGTGATTGACACAGAGGTGGCAGGCTGCAGCTTCATTCAAGTCGTCTATCTGGCAGTTTCTGAGTGGGTCCGATGCAAGGGATAAAGGGTTTCCACCATATAATCCTGCCTTGAGAGGTTGTCTTCAGCTATTGCTTATTCCTTGAATTGTCCCCTTAACACCTTCAAATGAACAGAGGCTACTAAAGGGAGAGTTAATTTGTGGAGCAGACTTCTCCTTTCATGCCAGTAATCTGCTTAACTGCCAGCCCTCTTCCAGTCACACCTTATTTCTTTCTAACCAGTTTTAAATGTCCTGAGTGTGAAGTCTACCTCACCTTCTCTGCTGCTTAGATTTTTCAGCAGACCTCCTGGGCAGATAGCTGTTGGTGGCCCTGCTTGAGCAGAGCGTTGGACAAGATGACCTCCAGAGGTCCCTTCCAACCTCAGCCATTCTGTGATTCTCATCACCTCCCAAATGATATTCTGCTCTCCTGACATGGCCTTGATTTGGTGACTTCCCATCAAACTTACCTGTCTACTTTGGGAAGTCTCTATCTTGGTCGCATCAATACGGTTGCTTCCAGCCCCTGTGTCCAGCCTGCCAGTTATCCCCAGGGCAGGCTGTTCTCCAGAGCAGAACTGGTGGTGAACTGTCACCAGAGCAAAGCATTGAGATGTCACCTACCTATATGATATCCGTTAAAGGCTGCACTCGACGTGCACTTTTCCACACTTTCCTCAATTTCTTCTTTAAATTGGACAAGATAATATATTCCGTTCAGCTACCAAAAAAAAAAAAAAAAAAAAAAAAGGACTTAAACAACTCCTACTCCTATTTTTATATGAAGTGGCATTAACTGCCATGATTTAAGTAACATTTAAGAATGAACCAGGTTGTATCTATTTCCACATCAAAATACCTTAAGCAAGGAAATGTCTCCCCGAAATAATAATCCTGTGTCATCCAGAGGTGTTAGTGAAGAGACTCTATTTATATGATGCAGTTTAAAAATAGGAATCCAAAAGATTTCCACAGAAGGGGCTGATGAGCTGTGCTATAGGGCGTGGGAGCTACTTAAATTGGCTTTGCTGACAAAACCAGTGTTTTCTGAGCCTACATCATCAGTTTTTCCTGACCTTCTGATTCTTAATTTGCTTCAGCACTGCTGAGTTCTGAATGCAGTTCTTTCCTTACCTCTTAGGTCATATATGTCCTACATAACTACGTGTGTGTGTATAGCGTTAAGTATCTATAGAAATATGCATAAAGACTTGCAAACTGATATTTATGCAATAAGATACCATACTTCTATCTAGTACGGTATCCTTTATGACAAACTATTAATTAAAAGCCAAGATTAAAGCCACTTTCATCAGCAATGCAGCTTTGCTGAATAAACCTTATATTTGGCCATATTTTCAAAGTGGACATGTATAAGTCACGAGAATAATTACCATTTCGTCATTTGAAGGCTGCGAATGAGTGATTTCAGAATGAAAAGCATATGTAGCTGTGCTGATTATGCAGAATGAATTATTTTCAAACCCCACATTTGTATCAGTGCATTTTTTATTGTGTGGAAAATGCATGTCCACAAAAAAATAACGATCACCGAATTTTTGCTATAAACATTTCAAAAATATATATCTGCAATTCCTTTTGGAAATCTCTACAGTCTGCCTCCATATTGCAACACATATGGTAAGAAAGTCTTGCCGATGACTGTTTTTAAACAGCTTTCAAAATTGCACTGAATAATAGCTCATGTACAAAAATTGGTATGTTTTGTATTTTATAACAAGCAGCTTAACATTTTCTAAGCTATGACAAATTTCTCCCTAGACAATTTTTAATGTAATAATAGGATTAGTTTAGCTGTCCCTCTTTTTTTTAATGTACGTAGGCGCTGGCGGTATATTAGGAATAATTCTGAGTCATTCTAGTTCTTACTCCTTTCTTTAGTCTTTAGAGGCCTCTGTGGACAGCAAGGTTGTCGCTGGTGAAGGCTTTGTTCTGTTATGTTCTTTTTTTTTTTTTTCCCCTTTCACTGCATGTGCATGTATGCCCATGACACGTAACATAGATGTTTAGGAACCAGTTCTGTTGCTATGATTTTGATAAAACATTTCTGGAACTTGTTGTATTTCAATTAAAGATTTACAGCTCTCCTTTTGCCTCAAAGCTCAATTTAAAGGCCAGAAGAGAAAAGAAACCCCAAACCATAAACATGTTTATCCATAGTACCTTCAGTTAATGGTATTTCCTTAAAGCAGATAAGTTACTGAGCCCCCTTTTAAAACAAGAGTGTTAATTTACTGTTTCCTTTCATCTGTTGAAATAATTACTTTTCTTTTTTGCCTTCAATAGTTTGTTCTGGTCGTTAACATTTCTGTAAAATTAAGTTTGAAAGGTGCTTTTAATGTTCAGATAGACTGCAGTGCACATTTCACTGTTAAAATCAACCTACTTAAGGCAGAACTAATGCTGAACACTCACAGCTATTTGAAGTAGTTCACTGCCCAGTTTAATGGTGCTGCCAAGGGCAATGGTCACATTACTGGCTATTATATTTTGGGGGGTTTGTTATGCTGGCAATAAAGACAATCCATGATATTTCTGAAAACATTGGCTTAGATCTTAAAGACACCATTTTTCTGCTAACAAGCTATAAAGTGTAATTTCTTGGGGAGTAGCAGGCAAGAAACACTAACCCCTGCTTTTGGCCGCGAATTCCGTTTAGGAGTCATAGTCACATGGCTATAGCATTAGTAGTGAATGACTTTTCCTGCAAGGTCTGTTGAAAAAGGCATAATCAAACTATAGAAAAACCACAGTGATGGTCAACTGCACTGGGAGAAGTGATTTTGTCTAATGGGAATTGGGTTTTTCGTTTTGTGTGTTATCAAGAGTTTTAAGCCATCAGCACTGGTAGGTAGCCTGGCCTGATGGAAACTCGGTGCAGGAGGTGAGAGGGGCACGGGGTGAAGACAACGTGGCTGCTGCATTGGGAACCATCTCGGCTGTGGTCATAGCCTGACTGGTAGCTGCTGTTTCACAGCATCTTTTGTGGATTTTGCTGGTTTAGTTGCTCCGAAAGTGAATCTCTCTGTCCTGCACCGTTTGCGGTAGAGTCATGCTCCTCCAGCCTTGCACTGAGAGTAGACCTTCCCAGTGGCCGAATTCTCTTTAAGCCTTGCTGCTACTAACGCTTCCTCAATCTGTGGATTTTGGAATGTAGGTCAAATAAGGTTATTTATGGGAATCTTCAGGCAAATAGTACAGAAGAAAATGTAGCTCGTTCTTTGTGTAGTGGAGTTGATGGAAACTTTGCTGGAGCCTGCAGCGAGTCCGATGGGAGCTGCTTAGTGTCGGGCTGCCCCAAGTAGCCCACAACTGAGTGAATAGGGCATATACATCATATCTATTCCTATGTGAGGTCACGAATTCGTAACAAAACAGATGCTTTTTCTTCTTTGGTAAGCAGGAGCAGACAGAGAATTTATGGATTAAACAACACATCTTCTCAACCAGAAAAAAAATTATATATATTTACTAAATAGTGAGTAAAATTTTCCCCTTGGCTAGTCTAGTGCAATTTTACAAGCTTCAACAATGCTGAATGGATGTTATTGAGAAGTGAATTTGGCTCATTCTTTTTATGCTTTTAATAAATACCCAAGGGAAAGGCAGTTGTTCAAGGAAAATGAAATACAAATAAACATAGAATTTATTCTCAGTAGGCATTCTGGGGAACTTGGAGCTTGAGTTTTATGCCATGTTTTTTTCCTAGTACTTGCAAGCAAAACTAAAATATTCATATAAGCTGTCAGTTCTCTAAAGCAAATTCATCCTTTTTAGAAAATAAAACTAAATATAGATTCAGTGGATAGAACAGAAACAATGTGAAACATAACAAATGACATTTCTGCTCCGAAGTACATCATTGTAACGGACCATATTATTCTGGACTGTGGATACAAATGATTCTTTTTTTCACAGCATCCTGTAACAATTCTAGAGACACAATTGTGCACAAAACATCATTTGTAATTATAGCAGTTTGCCATTTTCATTTGCTCCTTGCTTATTTCTCAATTGATTGATAATCCATGTACTCCAAGATAATGAAGGTTCTTCATGCTGCTGCTTAATAGAAGTCACCAGTTTTTACAACCTAAATTTCAGGACAACGTTGACATTTTTTGCTTGAAAGAAAAAGGAAAAAAAAAAAATTAGTTGCTTCACAGTGCGTTTTTTCACATAGATTCCTGGGGTGCCATGGAGATACACAGTCAGTGGAGCACGTTTATCCATAGAAAGAATTTAGACTGTGAGTTCCATTTCACATTAATCATTGCCCAAACTTTCAAATAGTCCTTCAGAAAATCTGTTATTCCCCAGGAAGCGTCCTGTGGAGGGGCAGGGGCACCTCTTTTGGATCCACAATTATTTTGATTACCAATTACGTAATTTTCTGTATTGCTGTTATTTCTGACATTCTGACTTTGGGAAAAAAAATTTATTTCGATGGTCTAATAGTTGTCAGTTTAAACAAATCATATAAAGAGACTTTTTATGGTTGTAGACCGCGTATCCAACTTAGATACCTTTGTCGGAAGCAATGCAGATTGATTTTAAGTCAGTATTTACTATAGAGAGTGTAAATCCAGACTTTTTACATCATAAAAGCAAGAAGATATTTTGCTGTTTGAGAACAACTGAGCTGCAAAGGTTCCACAGTTCCTGAACAGAGACTGGCTCTTGGAAAACACGTATGTTATTTCATTTCTTGGAAGATATGTGATGAAACACCTTTGCAGATAAGGTCCATGCTTCGTTAATATTATGATCCACTGGTTGTTTTTCATTAGCTACAGACTTGCATGTTGGCATAAAGTGCCCATAAATACCTCTGTCTCCAGCTCTGTCCCCTTGGGCTGCAGTAGCCCTTGTGAGAACTTCAGCTCTCGAATGGCAGCGAGTACTGCATCGATGCCGTTCAGAATTTTACAAACCCAGCTGATTAAATCTGACTTTAAATACTACTTCAGTCTAGAACCCCGTCTTTTTAATAATCAATTAAAACATTGTGTCATTGTGTTTATTCAGCGTGCATAAAGCACCGCTTGACATGGATTAGACCTTACGTAGCAGTACACAGCTGTAGCCCATCCAGCATTTTCCAAATGAGTTTGCACAAGGAATAAAAGATTGCCATCTGAGCAACACTGGAGGGAGACAAGAGCAGACAAAAGGCAGTTAAGCACTACAAAAAAAGAAAAGACCCTGTTGAGAGAGAAATTTCTCAGCAAATGCCTCAATTTCACAGGCAGATACTGCAGCAGGCAATGTGCATTGATTTTAGCACATGAAGTACGTTGCATTTGGGATTCATTAAGCTTCATTTTGTGCACCATCGTGAATGGGTATGTCAGCTACTCTCTCAAGTAATGCACAGTTTCAAAGCAAGGAGGTAGAATGAACCAAAGTGAAAATATAATGTGCCCCACAAAGAGAATAAGCCAGTTTTAAAAGGAAAATGCTTTGGTTGCTAAAAGCTGTAGGTCGTAGTAGCAATAATCAAAACCTAAACATATTTAAAGGATTTAAAAAAAGCAAAACTTACAGAGTTTTTAATATGACTTACAAACATTAGTAAGTTCATGCTTCTAGCTGACTTGGTGGAAATGCCACTGGAAGGACCAATGCACTAATGGAGTGAAGAGCCTTTATTTCTGTCATTTGGAAGAAAATACATGGAAAAATGTTTGATACTCTTTACTAACTTTTTTACTGGATACGGGCAAGGTATTTTTGGGTTTCTCACGGTGGCTTTTTCAACTTCTGTGTTTGCAGCAGAAGGGTGCTTAAGATGGTGCTATTTTCTCTCCCTGATGTTTTCCCTTGGGAGCCAGGTCCAGGGCTCGCTGCAGGGCTTCACTGCTGCGCCAGGAGTCAGCTGCCAAACCCAGAAGCCACAGAAAGTGGCAGGTCCATGAGGCTGGATTTTTCAGCCACCAACCAAATCCAAGGCTGGTTTGAAAACTGTTTGTGACTGCGTGAGAGGGCTGGAGTACTGGGTTTCTGTGTCATTTATTTTGGTTTGTGTTTTGTTTTTAGTCAAGAAGCATGTAAGTCCAAAAATCTGTTTAGTAGATTTTATTCAGTAATGATGACGCCAGTGGCGTTTTTTGTTTGTCTTAAAGTCTACTATAAATTGTGGTGATTTAGAGGCAAAAGGTTCATGAAGTTTCTGAAAATTCTCCTAGCGTGATGCCAAATCACTAACAGAATAGGATTGTACATACACATGGCAGTGAGGGGGAAAAGAAATCTTCCTTGCTTCAGTTCTCCAGCTTTTGCACTTTGGTGCCAGCAGATATTAGGCTGTTATTAATGAAATTAGCCCAAGCAACAGGGCTTTACTGCCAGACTTTGCTATATGCCACATTCCGTAGCAGAGCGTAACTTTGTGCCTCTTACTGTTTCAGGTTGGTGACACAGGTGCTTGAGGTCTTGAGCAGAGAGGAGAGTAGAGAAGCCTGTCAACCAGTTGCTGGGAATTGTGCTCCTGCACTGTAGTAGTAACCTGTTAGAGGAAAACAGGACCCTGGAATGAGCCTCTCGTGGTTTCAGTAGTTAATTTAGCACTTTTTTTGCAAGTGATGGTTTGTCTCTGGTATGTGTTGGAGTCCCTGCTAAGGAGGTGGCCATTGAAGAGGTGCTCTGCCTGTAAGGTGAGGGGCTGGGAGCCCTAGGCTGATCTGAAGGAAGAACACAGTAGGTTGATGTCAGATAGCTGCTGCTTTCTGCAGAAAGTTTTCCTCTTTCTTTCCTTCCCCTGGTATTTGATCCTGTAAAGGAGCTCAGTGTAAGTGGCAGCAGTGGACTGAACAGTTATTAGGTTGCCAAGTAGTGGATGTGGACTACTTGGTGGTTAGCTTACGTTTATACTCTGATCGCAGCTGCCATTTGGGTCAGAAAGAGTTTTCCCTTTTGATAGATTGGCCGTGTGCGAGGAGAACTTGTCTTTCCCCAGAGCATCATGTAATTATTTGGTGGCGAGGAGTTGTGCTACGTTGCTATGGACATGCAGCTCTCCACACCGAGAGCTGCTGTAATGCTGATGATATATGTGAGTCTGATCCTTCTGTCACTACGATGTAATATCGACACGCCAGGACAACGTTTCTATCAGAGGGCCTGTTACTCACCCTCTCAGTTGAAGAGGGGAGGAGGGATGGGATAAGCCAAATTCTGGCCGTTGCTTGGCCCGAGAAGGGCTTGGTTGCATTAGGGTTCAGTTCTGTTACCTTTAATATCTGCAGGAGACAACTGAGCTGAAATCAAACACTGGGATATATAAGCAGAGTACTTCTTTGTTGACATCTGAAGAATTCATAATTCATTCAGAAGGCAACTTTTAAGGTGATCATCTTTCTGGGTGTATTTTCCTGTTAAGGCGATCGTATTCTCCCAGCGATCAATTTTGAAAGTTGTCTTATTTCTACAGTGCAAAAATCCTGCTGGTGAACATCCCCCAGTTGCACTCATAATTATTTCTGATTAAAAGTGCCCTGGCCTGACAGCACCAGGGAAATTAATAGGAGAAGCTTTCTACAAGTTTTAGAAGATGAGCAAAGACATACTCCCTCTTAAAATTATTTAAGCAGGTGCTGTGGGAAGCCATTGCTTTTATAAGGCTCTTCAGATGTTTACAGCAAAACATTTTTTCCCAGTGATTGAATTTTTCGAAGTACTAAAATACCACGGAGAAATATGTTTCCCACCAGTTTTATGGCTCCCTGGATGCATTCTATACAAACCTTGTATCTGCCTGGACACAAACACTCTATTGCAAAAAGATATCTTGCCATTTTAACAGGCTATACTGCTTTGAAAGGATACACTGCATCACCAGTGGGAATGTCAGTACCTTAAGAGTAATACTTCTTTAAGGGTACTATTTTATTAAAGCAGACCTCAGTAATTTGTTCCTGACTGTTATACACCCTTATTTTATTAAAGGTATTTTACATCTGTGGAGGAGATTACTACTACTCCTATGTTCTCCGTTGCTTGGCTTTAATGGATGGTGTGGAATATAATATTTATTAAGCCTAAGCAGGGGAGGACATAATAGCAGAATTGTCCTTTATAGCCTATTTTACACAGTTGTAAAATAAACTTTAATAAAGCAGGAATAATTATCCAGGAATATCCAGGAAATGGAGTACTCTGCCTGTTTCAAATATTTGGGAGACTTAACTGCTGGTAATACATATCCTTTAAGAAATTGAACTCAACAGTAATAATGTTAATGTTAGTTTGGTACTGTTTTAAAGTATATTAAGAGATGAAGTACCTTGTGTGTCATAATTACTATGTTAGCATATGTCATACAATACGTAACTGTAATCTCTACGTAGTATTAACTGTGAATTAATCCAACAGAAGACAAACACATTACAAAAATATTTATACTTGCTAATGTTGAGGTTTAGAGTTCCTTTACCTTATTCTAATGGCACGCAGAGCCCTGCAGCTGGCTCCTGGCTGCCTGCTGGTGGTCACTCAGCTTTGACGTCAGGGGATGACATCATTCCTTATTGCTCAATTCTCTATGCCTTTAGATTTGCTCATGGCCAGAGAGGACTTGTGTTTGCTGCCTGGACTTCAGAGGCAATGAGTGTCTTGATTCCAGCCTGATTTTGCCCAGGAGAGGAGCACAGACTTTGGGGGAGGGAACAATGCCGTTTCGAGCACGGGGTATATGCTTTACACACACCTAACCTATGCACAGTTGGCATTTTAATAGTTCCCTGGACAAGGAAGACAACTTCCAAAAAGCTTTTTCTGGTGGCTCACTTGCAGCTTTAGCAGGTGGGTGGAGTTTTTCAGGTGCAAAATGGGAACACAAGTCTACGTGCCATACCAGTGAAAATTTGGCCCTGCCGATCACAGATATCTGGAAGCATTTATACAGTTGTGTGGGGTTTGAGAATAGGAAATATGGAGTCTTTCTGATGAGATCTGTTTCAAATTATTGGTTATACTACCAAATACTGCCGTAAGGGGGTAGATAGATGGTGAAAATTATTTAACAGCACATTGTATGTTTTTATTACGATGAGCAGGATTGTTGCAATTGTTGCATTGCTTCTTGGATAGCTTTGTTTTCTATTTCTTACATGATTTCTTTTCTTGGTGACGGTCCCTGGAACCTGTCTTAAAGGAGAACAGGGAGAGATTTTTGTATTAAGGACCTAATGCAGCTTTGCAAGAAACCAATTCCTGATCAGATATTCCAGAAGGACTGGGAAAGTAATTCCTTTCCTTCCTGATTTCTTCCTCCTGTTGTCCTATTTATATATATATTTTTCATAAATGAATATCGCAGAAATGATTTGGACTGAAGTTATTACATTAATTATCCAAACAGACATTTTTGCAGTGTGTGAAAGGACAGGGTGGTATGTAAAATAGATGCACTAAGAACACCTACAGTATGACAACAAGTAGCAGGGTAATTGCTGAAAATGAAGTCTTTTCTGCTATCCCTTCTCTTCAACATCTGTTGTTCCATATGGAGTCATAAATATTTGCAACAAAATAGTTGAAGAAATAATCTCAACATTAATAGGGAAAAGCTGAATCCGCCAAGAAAATTGAAGAATGTTTTTTTTTTTTTCTTGGCAAGTTCCTCCTACCCATCCTCATCTGACAGTTTAAAATCTCAGTAGAAGAATAGTCAGTCTACAGTGATGCTTAAAAATCACCATGAAAAAAAACCTTTGTGAATGTTAATAGGAGAGTTAGCTGAGAAAAACTTCATAACCTCTTGATAAGGGCCATGAGGAGGATTTTGTTTATTTTGTTTCATTTTCCTCCTTTCTTCCACGCCACAGTAATTTTATTACTAGCCTTTTATAGAGTAGATCACATTTTCACTTTTCTGTTGTCAGTAAAATAATGCTTCTTGCCCGTGTGAGGGATGACAAGGTACTATTACTAGCTGAAACCAACTAGTTACTTTAAATTGCCATATGGAAAATGCAGATCCATAGTACCTAAGCTTCTACGTAAATTAAGAAGCAACTTAAAGGTCAGAACAATTTGAAATGTTTTGGAATCCACATTACCAAAACCTGCCTGAGGAGCAGCTCACAGGAGAAAGCAGGTATAATAGTAACACAGACAAACTATAAATCATAAATAATTGTCGTGCATGTAAAATATAGTATTTTTGAAGGCTTTTTATGTATTTATTAGTAGCCTTAATTGTACTTATGATTCTCCTTAATGAACAGAATTTAATCAGGTGACATTGGTTGAATTTGTTTTTATTAATCTGTATAAATTGAAGTTTAGACTGAAGTTACTTGCAATGGAACACTTCAGTTCTGATGTCTTGCTAGTGAATTACGGCACTTCTCGATTTCATTTTTTAACGTTGCAAACCTAGTATCTCAACTACCTTGGGTCCTTTTTTTTAAGGTTTGAATTAATAAAATATTTTCAGGTGTTTTTGCCACCAGTGCCGTGTGAACATCAGTGTATATTGTAAATATGTTGAAGTTATAAATAGCTATAATTTTCTGTGTTATTAACGAGAGCACATTGATGAAAATGTCAAAGCTGTATAATTACACACCTTGATAAAGAGTGCACAGATAAAGACAATTTGTAAACTGTAATTTCAGCCTTTTCCAGTGAAATTTTCATTTCTCATTCAGACACTAAGTACCTGCTTTGTGACCTCCTTTGGGAACACACGCCCTCCTCGTTCCCGAGAACAGGTCTATGGAAAGGTGGCAAATGCATTGCTTGCACAGTTTGCTTGCTCTTGTTTTACTCCTCCAAATATTCAGTTTTTCCTAAGGCAGCACATTGCTCTGAGGCCTGCGTTTTCCCCGTGTTGAAAACAACAAAAAGGTTTTATTAAACTCTTCTTCAGGACAAAATCAACTGATTTCAGAGTGCATGGGTGAGAACCAGCTGGGTGGTGGATACCAGCAGGTGATGTTACTGCTTTGTGATAGTTTCCACAAGCTTTTCAGGAAGCCTGGAAATGTGTATATAATGATTAGATACTATTTTAAAAGTGATGTTTCTTTATGGCAAAGCTCAGTAGTAAAAAATGCTGGTGTGCTATCAAGTTGTATCAATCGTTGGAAAATGAAATAAAGTCTGATTTAGAGCTCGTGCACTGGATTAATCAGCTACTCCCCAATTGCATTCATTGACCCTGTTCATTCAGGGACTGTAATTAAGAAAAACAGCAGTGACTTTAAATTTGGCACCTGAATCACAAGGTTAAAGCAGTAAATTTCTGAGTCTGATTGGTGCCGGGTTAGGGGGAGGTATCTCTGTTCTCACTGATGAACGGGAGCGCGCAGCTCCTGGCAGAGAAGCAGTGAGTGAGGCAGAAAAAGGCAGGCAGAGGCTTATGGAGGAATTCCAGAGTTATTAAGACACTGAAGACAGATAACCCTGTCCTTGCAGACTTACAGGTGCAAAATATTTGAAATAAACAATGCTCCAGATTAAAGGATTTTCATACTTACTGTAAAAGACAAAAATTCTGCTAGTTTATAGTTAAGCAACACAGAAGTTGCCAAGGTTTAAAATGAAAATAAGAAGTCTCACTTTTTTGGCAAACTGTTTTTTGCAGTCAAAAATTAGAATTTGGGCCCTAATTCTCTCAAAATACTCATGTTTGGACACTCCTGCCTGTCACTGTTGTTGTGAAGTAGATATACAACTGGAGATCAAGGGACCTCTTGCCCCTACACAGGTATATTGGTTTGGATGATTCTGTAAGATCTTTGGGCAAATAATGCTATTTCAAATAAAAATGTAGCATCTTAGTTTCAGAGATGAGTAGCATGTACTGGTGTTGCAAATCCTCTGTTTTATATTATTAAAGGTCAGAAAGGTCCAGTAGATTGTCTGGGCTGTTCTTTTGTAACTATGGACCATTAAATGTAATCTCCATCACTCAAATATGAAGCTCAAAGAATTGTAATTGTGATAAACCCGTTTAGTCCTTAGTTTTCTAAATTGTATGGCACAGGCATGGAAAAGGAGTGACCCAGATGTCATCCATGTCCAAAACTTTCAATAAGAAATGCTGAATGAAGGCTTTCTGAGATCAGATGTCTTGATTAGTAAGTAACAGATTAATGACTATAAATTTAATATAAATTGTTACTCTCTTCTCCGTATGCCTCATATTTATTTTATGCATGAGTTATATTCTGCAAGCTATTAGAGGTGATCAATGCTTATGCACCTCCAGATAGTAAGAAATAACTTGGTGGTCTAACTGGGGTGAGGCGAGACGTAAATTGTAGCTTTAATATTTCTGCCTTGTTTTGAGAGGGACGTGACATGTCAAGTGTATCAGGTATATGAATGATGGATTTAAAAACGTGGCTTCTGAAAGGATATAAACCAGCTGGCAAATAAAATTGCCTGTTGGTTTGGGCCATGCACTGGCACGCCGGGAGCAATTCCCGTTACTTGCGTTCCCCGTGCTGCGTTTAGTCCGTAGGTTGATGCTTCATTTTCCAATCCCTGTTTCTGCAACTTAGGCAGAAGACAGCAGGTGAAACACTTTAGTATATTGAATTAAGAACAAGAAACTTTCTAGCAGATTTCCACGTGCTTTGCTGGGATAATATTCCATTCACTGTTAGTGTTTACTGTGTATTTCTTTCCTCTGCAATATAATTCTTGCTTTCGTCTATTCATCTGGATGCCAGCTAGAAATTAAAATAAAAAGACTGCACTCTAAATGGATTCCTGAATGCTATTATAAAGCATGGCAGGTTTAACAAACAAGCTCCATAAAAGTAGTTCCCACTTTGCTTCAATAAATAGAAAGGTTGTTTGTGTCCTTGGTTAGATTGTAGTTGTCCTAGCTTTATTTCTTGCTTATTCTGTTGTACTGTATGTGTGAGTGCAGCTTTTAGCGTTTATATTTTTAGTGTTCTTTAAAATCAAAATGCTTAAATCACCATCTTTTTTTTTTCTATTGAAGAGATGCATTTGATACAGTCCACAAAAAAATGCTTCCAACACACGCCGTTTTTAATTGCTTTACCAATTATGATTTCTCCAGTCTAGCTAATAAATTTCTGCCTAACTGTGCACTTATTCAGAATATGGGCAAGACGTAGACACCATTCAGATGTGAAGACCTATTACAAGATTGAAATAGATTTCTAATGCATTTATCATTCATCTTTGCAGAGTGTGATTTCAATCAGAAAAAAAAAAATGATGAATGGTTTGACAGTTTCCACCCATATACGCTAAAACATAATATGCAGCTTCTAGTTTTCAGCTATTACAGACTTTAACATGCAATGTGACCTTGGTCTGCAAAGCATGTTTGGTTAGCACAAAAACTTAATCATAAGAAGTCATAAGTAGAATCCTTCTTCTTTACTGCCCTTTTTCTGGGACTTGGAAATTTATTGCTTCTGGGACAGGTAGGATATGAACAATGGGCCAAATAGAGTCCAGGGTTATCTCATCTGTGTGAAAACTGCTGCTGAAAATCGATGTGACCTCTGCTACACTGTCATCCCAATTCCCACCCTCTGTGTCCTATTTGTCTTTTGGTAGAAGCTTAGATCTGTGTGCTGTCTCTATGTGTCTCTCTTGGGCCAGATTATCAAAATGAATCATTGCCTGCATGCCTCTTATATTTCTATTTATTTTCCTGGTGTTGACTAGGTCTGATGAAATATGATTCTTTTTGCATTTGATCCTCACTGTAGCAAGCAGCACCTAATTTAGCTGTGTCTCTCTCTTTAAAGAAGAGTAATACTATTTTGAAACTTCAATCTGCGGTACGGTAACATTACAAACCGTAGACCGTGCAACCTGTCTTCGCAGTCAATAGTCATTTTCCTTTCGGCCAATTTAATGTTACTACTTTCATCGCCAAATAGTAGCGATTTCTAGAGATTTTAAAGCAGCTGTAGGTCTGTTATGCATACTTCATGTATTACTTTCTTTTTCAAATGCCACTTCTGTTTAGTCTTTTGTGACTCTGTGCCTTAGGTGTTATTTCTGTGCAGCATCACATGCAACAACTAGTCAATTTATTTTTAAAACTCTGTCACTGATATAAGATATTTAAATATGATAAATGGTGCATCTGAATCAGCACGAACATGTGGTCTGTTACCAGAGTTCTTTTTTTATTTTCAAACAGATCATTTAAATTACATGAACACAGCTCTAAAATGATAGCTACGAAGATTTTTAGAGGTTTTTGGCTTTTGACATTATTAGTCCTGAAGAATCATTATGAAGATGTTCCATTTAATGAACTCACCCTGTGAAAACAAAATACTGCCTAAACAGAGATTTCAAAGAATACTTGAAAACTGCTAATGCTCCTGGTTCGCTGCCAGTAGGTGTGTTTCAGAAACGCAGCACCAAGTGCTTGCTGCTCAGTAGATGCTCCTGGAGTTTGTTAGACTACATACTAGTAGCACTGCTGTAGAGACACTGTGGTTTAATTCCTTTTTGTCAGATTCTTTCGGAGTTGTGGGTTGGCTTTTTTTAATGGGAGGTGGGAGAAGGAGGCCTTCTGAATATGGTCTAATTGCAAATGCTGGCTTTGATATGACCAAGGCACTTGACAAATGAAACTATCAGACTGGCTGTGCAGTTGCCTTTAGAAAACACACGCGTCGTGAACTGCTGGTCAATACGTTGGTTGCAAGCTTTACTAAAAAGCAATTGCTGGGAAGATATTCTCCATGATTTCTGCAAGTGCAGGAACATCATATATATAGACCGGATTTCTCTGGAGTATTACATAGAAATATTTTTTTAACGTTTCAGAGTAAAAGAAAGGTACAGAGCTTGGCTTTAAAGACTGCTAGCAGATTTTAAGTTTGTGGGTTTCAGCCAATTAATTTGATGTTTAAAATGAATATGTGGGGAAAGAGTACTTACAGGGATCTGAGAGAAGGAGAAGCATTTACTATCCTAAAATATGTTTAAATTATCCTATTGGAAAATGTGAGTTCGTCAGTGATAGCCCTGATTCATCACAAAATTTAAAGGATTTTCAAAAAATAATTACTAACGTCGTTTCTTTGCGAATACACGTTTCTGCTGTCTGTGCACAGCTTGATCTCTAACAACATGATCTATTTGAGACGGCGAGTGAAGGGGAAGCTACCGGGCCCTGATTCTACAATTCGTAAGAGATGCATCAATCCAGTTGTGTGCAGTAAATCGCGGGACCGCGGCGCTGTGCCGGAGCACCCTCTCCTCCCCGGCCTCCAGTGCCCCCCTGCCACCCACCTCTCTTCGTCCCACCACTAGAGATAACTCAGCAGAGCGTTTTTGGCTGCTGCCTGCGACTAGAAAGGCTGACAGTAGCAAGGTACTCGTTAAGAAAACCCGTGCTGACACTTTACTGACAACGTGGAGTTGGTGCTCACGGAGCAGGAGGGGATGACTCAGTGGAGATTATTTACTGCTCAGCACGGGAAGGATAACGTTAAAGGAGGAAAGAGATGTGATACGTTTCTTGATTAGAGTTTGTCAAGGTTATAGTAGCAAAGAATGCGCATCACAGGCTGGCAAAGATGACGGAATGAAGAAAGGTCAGTCAGGTTTAATGAACTGCGTAATGCTGTTATAATTCTGTAGTAAAATTCTGTCCAATTTGAGACAGAATACTCTTTGCTCTATACAGCTATGTTGTAGTCTTCAGGATATTTGTTATTATCTGTCCTATTTCTCAAACTTACCTTTGCAACAATCACAGCTGTCCAAAGACTGAAACAAGGTCAATTTTACTAACGTACTTGTATTTTGACTTCCAGGTAACTAGAATGCTAGTTTCTAGACATGACACTTACCTGCATTTCCAGTGCTTTCTGATGTTGCTTTCAAACCTGTCTTTACAGAAGAAGTCCAAATTGCCATTCCCATAATGAAACCGACCTTAGATAAGGTCCAACTGGCTGGACAGGCCTTGCCTCCTGGATTTCCGGCGCCGTTTCTTTTTGCTGATGGTCTTTCATCAGTAGAAACACTATTAACCAACATTCAGGTAAATTATTCTCTGTAAGGCCAGGCTATGCATGATAGATAAAATGTGTTTCTTTTTCAATCTCTTTAAAAAAGTTTCAGAAACTATTTTGTATCTGCAACTCTGATTTTTTTTTTATTTAATGTAATGCTTAGGTTTCCCCTGTCTGGCATTATTGATCGTGGAAGAGTTTCAGACATTGTCTATTTGCCTTAATAGTTGGCAATAGTGGTCGTACTAAAATCCCCCAGTCTCGTTTTTGCTCCTTTGCTTCTCCCTGCAGTTGACCGAGGTCAGCAATGATCTGGCACTCCGTTTGTAATAAACCACATCAGTAGGATGAATTAGCAAAAACTGTACTGAATGACTCCGTGCCACAAAACTGCTCATAAATAACATTTAGCTACTTCACATGCCCAGTTGCATTGCAGGTGCATAGGTTCCTACTTGTAATTTTTCTGCTTTCCTAGAGGGTTCCAAAGAAACAAATGGATGAATTTTGTTGCTGCTGAAACAAACTGATCTTTTCAGATCTTACATTTGTGTGTGTTTTAGGGCCTACTGAAAGTGGCTGTGGACAATGCGAGAGTCCAGGAAAAGCAGATACAGCAGGAAAAGAAAGAGTTAAAGATGGAGCTTTGTAGGGAGAGAGAACTCAGAGAGAGCTTGGAAAGGCAACTCACAGCTGAGCTGCAAAGCAGAGGTGAGTGAATGAAAAATGGAGTTTAGATATCTATTAAATGTATAACCCTTTGGCATTTCCAGCTGGAGCTATTGAGGACTCGGAGTTAACTGACATCCATACTTCAGTGTAATGCAGCCATGGACCAGCACTGGTAATGAAAGATTTAAATTTAATAAAAACAGAATGAAGCACACTTTTCTGTAAGCAGACAGAGCAGTGGCTGAAGGATTATTTCCTGGAGGGCAACTGGCCGCCGAGAGTTTTGGCTGGTTCTGTGACGGAAAGTTGATTCAGTTTCATGGCTTTCACATGTGTTGTTAGTGCTCCGCCTGGGTATTCCCAGCCCCATCTCTTCATTTGACAGCTTGAATTTCTTTTGTTTCCTACTGTTTTTCTCCAAGCATGGAGGATCAGTCTTACTGTGATAAATATAGTATGTCTGTAATTCGGGTATTCAGGTGATTTTTTTGCATGCCTTACTACTTACCTAGCCCACATTTCTGCAGTGTAGGTGCCAGTCAGCTGGTTTTTCTTGTACATAACTTCAGGGCAAGAAAACAGACGGAACTACGAGAAGCTGTCTACCCAAGTGCAAGATCTGAAGCAAATAACCCTAGATAATTTATTTTTTTTTTTCCGTCAGGAGAGGGAGGTACAATAGGCACTCCCCATCTGGGGCCTTCTAAGACAAAACCATGACCGTTTAGAAGCTTTTGATACTAATAGGCAATTAAATTGATAAATCTGATTTTTTCGCTGTGATATTGCAAAGAAGGCAGTAGTCCTTTTAAAATTCAAATCTACATCTAAAGGAGAGGAATAGTACCTTATGTGCCAAAAGCTACTTCTAGATTACATCCATGAAATGAGAAAGATAAAGCTAGATAAGACCCAAAATGTAGGTGCCAAGTGCTGTCTTCCTGCACGTTTTGGATTGAAATCAGGCGTTCAGAACAGAGCTGTCTGCAGCGCCAAGTCTCCATAAGAGGCCACAAAGAAGGGCACTTCTAAGGCAAGTTGTGAAGGGTCAGTAAATACTATGGAAGTCGTTAAATTGCAGTGGGGTTCAGAAATGTTGCTTCACCCCAGTCTAAGTGTGGATGAGACTGCTGTATTTCTGTAAATACTTACCTCTGTGTAGGCAGACAGCACACCATGCACCTCCCGAGTCACATTTAAGTCAACAGAAACCTTAAGCCATTCACAGACTTCTGGCTCAAAAGAAAATTTCACCAATAATCAATATCCTCGGAACTGTTTGTCTTTCAGGTCATCACCATATGCACATCTTTATTCTTATAGAAAGTCAGAGATAGGCTTTTTCACATGGGTTGCTCGATTTTCCAAAGTTACATTCTGCAGATCACATTTTGACAGACATAATTTATTAAGTGTCTTGGAGATTTCCCATGTAACAGTATTCTTTTTTTTTTACCACTGGCTGGAGCATTCAGAAATCCAGAAAGATCTGTAAAAGGCAATAAGAATTTAGAAGAAGAAGTGGTCAGAAAAAGTTATGTAAATACTGTGAATTTTCCCAGAATTTTTCCAGGTTTTTTAGTAAATTTTCTAATAATATTTTGTGATTTGAAATTCACAGGTATCTAATATACAGGAAAGCAAATAAGTAAAAGGGATTGCACAATACTGCTTGCATAAATTCAACTTTCATTTTAACAGTATTTGCCAGAGCGTACACGCTAGCAAACTTGACTCTAAAATAGATGGTAAATTTAAAAGGGCTTTTCTGTTTAAGCTCAAATTCTTTTTAGTCTGTTAGTTTTACCCACCTTTTGTAATGCCATCACTTCTCCATTTGTTTGATTCCGTAATGAATCCCACTGCTCTGTGGAATTTGACTCCACACGTGAACTGGAGCAGCAGCACTTTGCAAAAGCATCTTCGCCCCTCTGCACAAGCTGCGATGGGGTGTAGAAACACAGCGCTTTCGTACGAGCTGGGGTGTGCTGTGGAAGGGGTCTTGGACCTCTTCCAGAGCTTGCTAAAAAATGTTCTCCTGCTGGTTCTGAGCAGGTACGAGGGCATCAGCCTCCGGTCCAACTGATGTTCTTCATGCCAGTCAGACGTGCCAGCTGATGGCAGATTTCCTGGAACAAGAGCTGCACCCAGGAGGAGAGTGTATGCTGGCTGCAGGGCACACTCAGCAGAAGTGCGTTGGTGGGACTGTAGAGATCCTATCCAGCAGTCTAAACCAGGAAAGGGAAGTGCAGGTCATGCAAAGAAGAGAGTATTCTTGCAGCACTGGTGAAAAATCAAGTGTAAGAGCCCATTAAAGAGAGTTTAATAAGGATAATGAGGACAGTCTGTTAACCAGCAGGAGCACAGGAAGGGTTGTTGTTGGCAGAGGTAGATATTTTAGATGTAGTTCTGGCCCAAGTAATGGCAACTGGTATTAGTGAAAAATAAGGTTAAATGCAGATTAAGATTCAGGGTTTGAAAAGGAAAAGGCTGAAAAGGTGCATTTTATTGCTTGAATTTGTATAGGTGAGGGAATACAATTGTAGGCAATGCAGCAGTTCCCAGTGAAGATCTTAATCATCTGGCTACAATTAATACTGTACAGTTCTCTAGTTACAGCGTTAACTTTATTTATAGTTGGGTTTAAGACTGAGATTAGTCAGGAATACTTCTGTTTTCTGCCAAATCTTACACAGCAGTACCAGTGGCCTGTGGATGATCTTTGTCAAGGCCCTGCTGCTGCTTTCCATCTGCAGAAGAGGGAGGAAAAGCTGACTCTGAAGTGCATTGAGCTCCAGCTGTGCAGCAGCACTGTGTTGTTGCACTGGTACCTGTTTTAAGTCCAAACAGGCAGCTACTGTACAGCATTTCGTAGAGTGCTTCAGTTAGAAGGAGAAATTGCTAATGAAGAGAAAATACTTGTTTTCAACCTGCTTTCTACCTGGGAAGTTCCCTTTTAATTTCTCTCTGAGACTCTCAACATATACCCAATGTTTTTTTGTTTCTCTCCTTTCTTTGGCTTTCCCTTTTTGTCTCCCACTAGTGATGGAGTGTGAAAGTACTCGTGTTACTCCGTACGTACCCCTTCTCTAAGCATTTGGTCGTTCATTTGAGTACGTACCTGCTTAACCCAGCTTCTCAGGGGCCTTACACCAGGCTTCTGTCTTGGGCAGGGTTTTTTGTTATTTCAGTTGTTCTGCTTCAGAATTCACCCAACTGCAGCTCCCCTCTTACCAAAAAAATCACCCCCTAGTTCCACGGGGTTTCACTCTGTACACTGTTGCTACTGACACTTCACGTTCTCCAGCACTGCACACAGGCAGTTCACTTGCAGAAATAAAGTTCATTTCCTTTTCATGTTAGAAAACATGACTGAAACCAAATCTCTGACACATTCAGAAGACTTCCTCTACCCATGAGGAGTGGCCAGGGGAGACACGACCAGCGTGTTTGGATTGTCTTTCTATATAGAACTACTGGGGGAGGAGGGTGCAATATGATTCTCAGCATTAAAGGAAAAGAATGAAGGGTGAGAGATTTATTTAATTTTATTATTATTTAATTTTGAGGATGTATGTTGCTGTTGTTGCAAGAAATTAGTTTAAGCCAATGATCTGCCCGACCAAACTGCAGAACTGTAGCTGGAATTTAGTCCAGACTGGTGAAGTGTGTAACACGAACTGCTGGACTGGTTCTGAGACTTGTAGGTTCTGGTCAGGAGACTTAAATCCATGGGGCTCTTCCAGACTGAGAATAAGATTTAGGATCTTTAACATGATCTAAAGCCCTTTCAGCTTTTTCACTGTTTCACTACAGGATATGGTTTGGGGCTTTTTTTCATTCTATATCAGATTCATGTCAGATTTTTTTTTTCCTCCAGCTAGAACTGGGCCCTTGAATATTGAACAAAAACTCATTTACCGTCTCCATTATATATTAATTATGCTTTAACAGCCATTCTTACAATATATTTACGTTTCAGCAACAATTCAGAAACGCTTGAAGAAAGAGAAAAAGGCAAAGAGAAAATTGCAGGAAGCTTTGGAATTCGAATCAAAGAGAAGAGAACAAGTGGAACAGGCGCTTAAACAGGCCACATCAGGTGACGGTCTCAGGATGTTAAATGGTAATGTCTTAGTTGGCCTTTCACAGTTAGCTTAAAATGATGTTTAATTGAGTGAAAAAAAAAGCAAATTCCAGAATAAAAAAAATGACAGCCCTTTCCTGAAATAATTAAAAATCTATTTCAGGCCATGTGCTCTGGGTCATGAAATAAAAAAAATAAATAAGTCTGTAACTAGAGAAACAGACAGAGCAGCTTATACAGACATCACAAGAAATGCTGAATATATCACCAGAGAAATCTGTTACAGTGCCAGCTAAGACAATGTGAAATTTGGTTCCTATAAGGTTCTCTGAACTCTTCTCTCCCAGCAGATTCATTTTTAGAACTGCTGACCTTCATTTTAAAAGCCGTTTGGCTGAAGTTTGCTCAGCCTCAGGACCTATTAATTTTGTTAAATATGTATCAGCTTTCAGAGCTGACTAGGTTTTGAATACTTCCCAAATATTCTTGTGAAACAAAAGCAAATCAGTTCATCTTCTCAACAGGGTGATTATGTTTTGGGGAGTGGGAGGGTTTGCTTCTTCTGCTTAATATGGTTCCGGCCAAAGTTTAGAGCTTTGGTTTGAATCTTTAAGACTGAACCCAGTTGAGTTTTAATTAATTTCAGGTTTAGCCTGTGTGCCCCTACCCCAGAGTCTCTGCAGAGGCTCATGGATCAGAGTTACGTTCAGCCTCTGCGGCGTTCGTATGGCGTGTAGTCTTTACGTCAACGTCGTGCTGGCGGCTTTGGGCACTGCTGGCAACTGAGCCCTAATGACATATGCAGGCTGCAAAACATGCCAGAGCTGCTGAGCGAAAATAATGAGTTTAGCTTGTCTTGAGTTCTCAGTTACGAGGGCTACCCAAACTGTTTTTTAAAGTTAGGGCAGGCCTGTCTACATGAACTGCCATCGCAGCACTCTGCAATGGACTGCGAGTTGTGATTTATCTAGAGCACCTAAGAGATATAAACTCTTTAAGTACGAGAGCAACATCTTTCAGAGACATTCTCATCTGCTGGGTTTTATAGTCCAGCATATCACTGTAACCAGGAACTGGCTGGCTTTTCTGATGTACTGACAGTGAACAGTGGTGATTCAGGCATGGATATACAGCCTGCAGTTGCACTGTGACAAGGGACAACGACCCAAGGGAGAGTGAGTGGACAGAGCCAGCAGAAGCCTTTTCCACTGCCTCAGCTGGATCAGAAAAATGCCCAGATCAGATCCCACAGACATAGCCAGCACCTTGAGATGAATGTCAAAAAAAAACCCTAAAATCCTAATGTTCTGTAAGGTCATTCAACCAGATTCTGCAGTTGCTGGTAAGCACCTGCTGCTTGCACGGCAGTTAGGAGTACTCAGCAGTTCTGGAAGCCACAAATTAAAGGGTACCAGCATGCCAGCAATGTGATTAACAGATCTTTACATCTGCTATTGTGGGCCTGGCTGCTAACGTTTTGATTTGCAGGCACACTCAGGTAGTCATATATATGTTAGTGCCTGCAAGAAGCTGGTATTTACATGCTAATCTGATTGCACATGCAAATCAGGTAGGTCATTAGCATCTTAATCCACAATTTAATTGCAGGTACAATTTTATGACAACAAAACGTGAAGGGCTATTCTGAATATTTTTAATTTAACTCTGACGGTCTGTCTCATTTACCAGATGCTGTTATTAGTTACAGATGACTTTGTCATTTTACGTATTACAACATGTACTCTAAAAGGTTTGAAAAGAAAGAACCTTTTTAGAGTAATAGATCAGTGCCCTGAACTTTCCTTCAAAACAGGAATGTGAAGAAGGGAAACCCTATATAATAGCAGTCACTTGTAATTTTATATGAAAAAATTGTAGACATTAAAATACTATTTATTTTATCATAAATATTTATAGCACTGTATATCCATACGTCACATACATTTCATTTATACATATATTACTGAGATAGGACTTGTATTACTCTTCTGCATGTGGACCACACTTTAATGGCTTGCCCTGCTTTGACATCGAGCCCGGTCAGGCTGTAGGGTGACCAGCAAAATGTCATCTCTGCAATAGACACAGACGTGCCACCTACAGCCATCTGAGAAAGCAGCAGGGCAGTTGTGCTCTGTTCGAGGAAGTCCAGAGCAGGCTTCTGCACAGAAAAACTTCAAAACTCCATACCCAGCTCTCTTTCAGGTGTGGGGGTTTTTCCTGCTGTAATTTCTAAGTGCTATATTATAAGGGAAGCAGATGTTTCTCCAGGATTCGAGGTGCCATGGATGCAAATCACATACCCTTCATGCTAATCCTTGTTGGCACAAGGTGGATAATGGCATCTGTTATCATGACACCCTGGGGTGTTTGATCCCCCGCCCCCACCCCAAAGGACTGTGCATACAGAGGTATTATCAGTATGAAATTCAGTGGTTCAAAAGTGCATATCGTCATGAGAGTCTTTCTCAACTTGGAAAAAAAAGAGC
The DNA here is from genome assembly GCF_009769465.1 of Tauraco erythrolophus. NCBI lineage: Eukaryota > Metazoa > Chordata > Aves > Musophagiformes > Musophagidae > Tauraco > Tauraco erythrolophus. Next base: position 3,321,642 of record NC_141477.1, read on the forward strand.
ACAATCCATTTTGGAAAGCTCTTCTCAGAAATCTGGAAATGTTTCACGTAATATCACGTATGTAATTTTGTTTTGGGTGATGACACATGATAACATGTGCTTACAACATCCTGAGCCGAGTCTTTTCCGTGCAGTTTGCACAGTCCTTGTCTGTAACATGCACTCACACACACTGGTACGTGCACAGAGACACGGCTGTATTCCTTAATTCTGTGCTTCGCAGGTGTGTGCTAGGAGAGTCTGTGTAGCTCAATATTATCACAGTTTGATTTTGACTTTGGTTTTTCATATGTCAGATGCCCTCATTCTCCATTTGACAGACATATTAGTATCATGTGTTGGTTATTATCTGATCATCAGACAAATGCAAAGCATGTTAAAAATAATTCAGTGTGAGGCCAGTCGTGTTTGCGCATTTTGGAAACAATTTACCACTGAAAATTCTATGAAGACCAAATGTTGTACGTAAGACTGTGTAACTTGGAGATCACCCTAGTTTGCTGTAAATATTTTTCTTAAGATGCATGAGAGAAGGACAGAGAGGAATGCATTAATCTGTGATGTCACATCTTTCAGATGCTGGAATCCCAGATATGGAAATAGAACACAACGGAACCCAACATGACAGTGCAGCAATGCAAGGTGCAGTATGTACCACATCCCATCACATACCTGTTTATCGTGAGCCATATTAAAAATTAAAGGAAATGCAGAACAGTTCTTGTCTCTGTTTTTCCTGCTTTAAGATAAATGTAGATTACACAACTTCATTTTGTTTTCCTGTTCAACACAGAAAACTTTTGTAGGATCAGTTCTTTATGAGACCAGAAGTTAAATTTGTTTAAATAGACATGTGGGAGACTCATATCTAGGTATCAGATATAAGTGCTTAGTTCAAAAGTGATTTTACAAATTATTTATCTTTAAAAAATATTTTACCTCTGATCATAGGTGTTTTGAAAAAATACATAAAATGTAGGTGGTAAAGGAAAGGCACATTCATGTTATGAGTGTGCTCCGTTCTCCTCGCTGTTGGGTGGCTGTTTGTAAATACACAACATTCCTGCATGGTCTGAGTGCTTCCCAGAGAGGAGTAGATGCAGTCTGGCTGTAGGCCTGTGAAGTTGTGTCATCATCATTCAGGGGAGCTGAGCTGCAGAGATCTCCGTCGTTATTTCCGTTACCGTTGGAAGCCTGTTTGAGACACTCAGAAAATCCATAGTCACCTGTGATAAAATTTGGTCCCAGCACCTTGAACATAGAAATTCTTGACTTTGGAGAAAGTCCAGTATTGTAGTGTTGGTTTTCTAGAAAACCTTTTCCTCCTTTCAATCCCGTGCCGTGTTCATTACGCCCCGTTCAGTTCTGCACGGGCTGCTCTAGCAGCCCGGAGACGGCTGCCTGTTCTTGGAGAACTGCTGCTTCTTGGAGCCCTTCCACTCCCTACGGAATCCTGTGATGGTTGTCTGCAAAAATAGCGTGTGCTGAAGGAACTAGAGACAGTCCCCTTCCTTCTGCATAGACAGCAGCAGGACTGCAGTACGGTTGGAGAGACTAACATAAGTCCCAGCATTTCTCAGCTGTTGAAGGCTTGACTCTGCGCACCTCTGGTGGACATCTGTCGTCCGTCTGACATCTCTACAGGAAAGCTTTCAGATATTTTTACTGCTGTCTCTTTTTGTGATTTTAGGTTCATATGCTGTGTAGTGCAAAGAAGGAGATCGCAGCTGTACTGTAATGTGTATATACACGTATGAGATGTGTATATATATATGTACACGTGATTAGAATTGTGCTCTAAATATTGCAGTTTGAGAATCATTGCTGCCAGAAATAGGCAAAATATTGGATAAGCACTTGGGACACGGGTATTGAAATTTGACAAGCAAAATATTCCTAATGTTTCTGATCTGTTTATGATACCTGCTGAGTGCGCAGTGCTTTTCTAAAGAGATTTTGAGAGTCAAAGGTGCATCTGGACAGAATCTAGTGAAAAAAGGAAGTTAATTTCCATTTCCAGTTGAAGAAGAGCAGTTACAGTTGGCTCACGTGTGTCTTCTCATCGAAACCAGTTGTGAATAACTGTGGGGAAAGTGATGCATAGCCACTTCCAACCACCGTTTACTTACTAGAAGGAATTGAGACAACTTTCTTACCCTTCCCGTAGTCTATGGATATACAAGAAAACCCCATGATTTTAGTATTTTTATTTCAGGTTGGTTTTTTAGATGTTTTTTAATCTGATCCCAGCTACGTCATTCTGCAGTTTTAACAGCCTTTGGATCATAAAGTTTTTGTTCAGGTCGAAAGCCTGAAAACAGGGAGAACTGGATATCCGCTGTGCTCGGTATCTAGGAGCTGGGTGTCCCTCTGTGAAGGCAGAAAGTGACTTGGGTGACAGGAGTTGTAAACCTGCCCTGTCTCCTCAGTGGCAAAGCGTCTCTTGTGGCCACCATGACGACCATGATGCCACGTCATGACGACGTGACAGCGTACGCTGACTTCTCTGACAGTTTCCGTGCGGTTCTCCTGTTCACGTGTAAAGGTGCAATGAGTTTAGGTGGTTCTTCCACTGAGCACCCTCAGCTGATAAAGAGGCTTCTGAAAAGCTCTCTTTAGAGATTCTTTTGATTTCGGAGTGTTTGTGTCCTGTAGCACCATCTCCTTCATTTTTATTCTTCTTTTTATTCTCTTTTCCTTTGATTACAATTTTTGTACTTGACAGCTACTGTTGCCGTGCCGTCGTTAACAATTTGAGCACACTCCCTCATTGCCCCCCTCATTTGCTGCCTTTGTTTTTGGGGGCCTGGGAGGAGAAAGGGTCAAAACACATGTCCCTGCTACAAAGCTGTTTCCAGGCTTCCAAAATCTCTCTCTATTGCACGGAAAAAAGCGTTAGCATCAATGCAGACCTTTCTTTCTCTGTTGTCAATAGCTCTGCTGGACAGAAATCTATCGTTCACACAGTGCCTTTCCTTTGAAATTCAATTAGTTTCACTGCCAGTATCTCCTTAAGACGGTTTAAAGGAAAATCACAAAAATACTGCACAGCCACCTTTCACAGTGATTAAGTCGTATCATATTTTATGCTCATTTCTTAAAATGATTTTATTAACACAAGCTGTTCGTATACTGGGATTCTGATCTGCGTTATAAATCTTTCCCATTTAGTTGACTCATTTTCTCTTTGCCTTGTATATCAATTGAACAGAAGGTTTGTGCAGGCGACACTTCAAACTTTTTTGAACTTTACAGTCTAATGCCTCCATCCTCTGTATACCTGATCTTCTAGTCCAGCATAGCTTGATCTGAGAGAAGCTTTTTAGCTGACAAAATAGAAAAGTAGTAGTTGCTGTGGTCGTGAAGCCCCCTGGGTGGCTGAGTGGTGCAGGGGAGGGTGATGCACGCGCACAGATACCCTTCTGGTCGTGCTCCCATAACTCACTTGAGGGCCAGTGAGATAGTGCATCAACCATTTTATCAGCCAATCTCCGTTTCACATAAAATAAACATACTGGGTGTCATTAAGTGCACCTTCAGATCAATGATTTTTGCAAATGACATTCAAGTACCATTCGAGTAGTGCATTTTTGCTGATAAAAGCAAATTAAATTAGCACAACTACAAGTGTGCTGATAAAAACTAAAACCGAACAGCAGCACCATTAGCTAACAAAGTAATATTTTCTCTTTACTGCTTTCTGCCATTTAGTTATTATCCTATTGGAAATCTAATTATAATCCTTTTACTCCCTAGTCAAACTTCACAGTTTTTGCAAGCTTAGCACTGACAAGTGATTTCATTACATTTGATTGCCCGCGCCCAGATTGACTTAACTTCACTCCGAGACCTAAAAGCCCTCTCAGTTTCTCAGATTCCCTGTTTGCACATTACAGCAACAGCTCCTTTAATTAATTAGCATGAACAGCAGTAACATGAACTGCTGAACAGAAAATAACATCATTTTATGATCGCGGGGAGACTTCTCCTTTTGCATGTTTATACCTTAGTTAACTTTTGTATTACTATATTTCATTGTTAGGGGATATTGGAACAATCAGCAAAGCAATGTTATCTTAAAATTTTAAAAAATAGATGTTACCATCATACTTGATAACAATTCACAAAAAGTAGAAGACTCTGGACTTCAAGAAGGAGGCAGCAGCACAGCAGACAGACTTTCCTGAGGTGAAAACATGGTTCAAAGGAAACGTGGCTCACTGTTCCTGCAACAGGAGGATGACCCAGGGCTGCTGCTTTTGTTTGTGAAATAACCTGGCAGAGATTTAGCACAAAACCTCTCAGTTACCATGAATAAATTTCTGTTTCTATCTGTTTGCCAAAAATGAGGGACTGTTGAAGTTTGGAACATATTTTGGGTTTTATTATTTAGCAAACTGGGTGATATTTTTTCAATATTCTGATACAACCAGTCAGTTTTCAAATCCAGCCTATGGTAAAAAAGGCACAAGGGGGACAGGAAGGAGAGGAGCAGTGTTTTTAAGAAGTTTAACTACTTTGTTAGTATCAAATTAAGCCTCCAAGTGCTGCAATCCTCTGAAGCCAACCATGCTGCAGAATTTCAGAGTACTCTACGATTGTAAGAGACAAATTCAACATCTTATAAATTATAGCGCTGCTGGCTTGGCCTTGCTTTCACTGCAAAAAATATTCAAGCACTGACAATTTTACCTAAGAAAAGACCAGAACCCTGTGATGAGAACTCTTGAGACTGATCTAAACAGAGACCTGGTATTTTCCTCGTGTGCAAGTTCTTCGCAGTCTTTCTCGTTTGAGTCTTAGACCTTTTCTCCTTCCTCTTGTCCAAGCCGTGCTCTGTCCCTAGTGTGTGTCCTGCTCTGCATACTCGGAATTATTGAACCTCTAGTAGTTACCTTGTGCTGTACCATAGTTGCAGTGTTTCTGGAAAAACTCTTTCCAAGTTGGTGTGCAATTCCCGGCCACCGTACCGGTGCACACACCAGCCGCGCGCTGCCGAAAGCCATCTCGTTAGGTGCTGAGCAAGAGAAGGGCCCTGCAGTAACGAGCCGTGAGATCGCCGTGCTGGCCCACTGCACGGCTTGCTGGTTCCAAATGGCACCAGCACCGATCTTGGTCCTGGTGTTACTTCGACTTTTGGTACGCAGATTGTTTCTGGATCTTTCTCTGTAAATGCACACACACACACATATGAGGAAGGAAGCTGAGATTTTGTGATTTGCTGGAAAAAAAAGGTGGGGAAAGGTTTTCCCAGCAGACTGTTGTGTGTGAAGGTCCATACTATCCTTTCAAAGGGCTAAAACATTTATTCAGTAACTCAGTGCCAGTAGTCTTGAATATTTCCTAAGCAGGAACCACTGTGTTATCTCCCTGCCTACTCACACGGACAACGGCAATCCAGCATCTGCACAGCTTGTATTCCGTGAACATAGAATCATAGAACGGTTTGGATTGGAAGGGACCTCAAAGATCATCTAGTTCCAACCCCCCTGCCATGGGCAGGGACACCTTCCACTACACCAGGTTGCCCAAAGCCTCATCCAACCTGGCCTGGAACACTTCCAGGGATGGGGCATCTACAACTTCTCTGGGCAACCTGTTCCAGTGCCTCACCACTCTCAGAGTGAAACATTTCTTCCTTAGATCTAATGATCTATGATTCTATGATTCTAAAATAAGTGAGGAAGAACCCCAAAGGCAGCACCTCCGTGTGCATGCAGCGCTGGAGCAGGGCGAGGAGCCGGGGTCCTGCTGGCCACGGGAGCGGGGCCGCAGGGAGAGGAGGGCTGGTCGTTGGTTCAGGCAGTGTTCAACCTCTGCAGGGGTGGAAAAGAGCAGATATGGAAGAGCTGGGGCTGGAAAGAACACACATGGCACTTCGTTGGTAGTGCTGCTCTCGGAAGCAGCGTGTGTTGTCCGCGTTCTTCCGTGAGCCAAGAGGAAGCCATGCTCTGCTCACGGGGCGGTGTTTTTTCTCTTTCGCTGCTTAGTTTGGAAAATATTTACAGATAAATGGAGGGGAAAAATTTTGCTGGACAACTAATAAGCGGGCAAAGAAGTTGGTTTACTCACTGTTGCCCTTCGGCTGGATGACTAGTCCAAAACCATGAGGCTGCAGGCCAGGGCAAAGGTTTTTTTCATGGTAGCAAAGGGATCGTTTTCTGTGGTTTTCGTAATTGCTGTGGTCCTTACCCACTAGCAGGGCCTGGATGCAGTCTCCTTCCAGGCCACTCAGTATTCCTGTTTGCCAAGAGGTTTACAGAGAGAGGGTTTTTTGAGGGATTTCACCTACAGTAGAAGCTCATGAAACTGTTCTCTGGTTATTTTTTTTTTTTGTGCAAAAGAAGAGACTGATTCAAACTCATTAGCCCCAGCTTCATAAGTTAGATTTATTGTTACGGCGTTGTATTTTCCACGTGTTGCTGCATCCAAAGCTTGGCTTGGCTCTGATCTAACTGCACTGCTGACTCTGTTTACATAGCCCAGGAAGGGTGGAGAGATCCACTCCTGTCCAGCATACCTGCGGTATCGCGTGAGAATCTTTAATTCAGCCCCTAAAGCAGGAGCTGGGCAAAGCCTCTGAGAACACACAGGTCTGGCACGTGGCTGCCCTCGTCCCTCCTGCTGCTCTTCTGGCCGCAGAACCACAGCCACCTTTGTGGTAGCAGCTCTCCAGCTTCTCCATCTAAATTGGCAGAGTGGGATTTTCAGTTTATTATTTCATCTCTGCTACCTGCGTGCTGGCTTTTATTTTTCAAATTGCACGAACAATTCATGGTTACTGGTACAACAAATTTATCCTTGTTTTCTCATGATGTAGCAGGTCCCAAATTCCCTTCCTCCAATGACTTCCATGTCTCATTTACAGCGTGCTGAAGTTGCCTGAACAATCCCAAGCTGTAGCTGTGTTGGTTACTCGCAACTGGTTGGCTGCATCGCGTTGCTCCCCGTCCCGGACTGGGTTTGCACACCAGCATTGCTGGGGCACGTTTCTGTAGGCAGATTGTGAGGGTACACATGGAGGTGTTGTTTCAAAGTACTTGTATGGAAACGCAGCTGAATTACTGACTTAAAACAAAGATATGAGAAACAAAACCTCACAAAGGATTCAGAAAAATCAGAGATGCTGAGTAGGCTGAAAAAAAGAAAAGAAAAAGAAAAAAAGTGAATAGATATGCAGATGATAATTATTGCTTTTGGATTTGTCCTTTATACACGTATTGAGACCTTGACAGAAAAAGGCAGAACGATGATATTGTTGCTAAAAGAGAGTGCAAGAGATGAATGTGTACCCTGGACCAACAACTCGGGGATGGCAACACCATCCTGAGGGAAAGTTACAGTTATTAACGCGGGCTCTGGCTCACTGGGAAATGGGAGATCTTTCCTTGGCTCATACATTGTGAAGGGGGAAAAAAATCCTTTCTAAATGTCTTGCTTATTAAGCCAGTCATGCATTTCACCGTAGGTTGTAAAGCAGTGTAACATGCACAGGGGGCTCATAAGCATATTTTAGTGTTAGGGAATATCATTTATACAGTTTTTATATTGTCAATATTACCCCTAGAGAATGAGATTAGGCTTTAAACTACTGTAAATCTACGCTTTTGCTCACCTTTGTATAATTTCATTTTTTAATAGAATGAAGCCCACATAAATGAATATTTGATTAAGGGATAAACCTAATAAAAGAATACATTTATTGCACACAGATTTATTCAAATCTTTGCTATATAGTACAGTAAAATGCTGTAAAATGGTGTGTAGCTCACAGTCAGCTGCACTGAGGGGATGGTGAGTGTTCTTCAAAAAGATAAATTTGACAACATCGCGTTGTCTTTCATGTATAAGTGGTAGCACAGATGCTCCCAACACTTTAATTCCTCATAGGTGGTTGCTGTATGACGTTGTTAACGCCATGGAGTTAAGTTTATTGCACAGCAACAAAAAAGTATTTTAATTTCTGGAGAATAATTGAGAGCTTTATAAAAAAGGAAATATTTAACTATGCACTTTCTGTTTACTGATCAATAATATCTCCTGGGTGGCTGCACTGTGCTTGAGCTTTGGCATTTACTTGCTCTCTTACAGGTACTCCAGATACCTCCATTGAACTTCCCTTGAGGAATAAAGGGATTAGAAAGGAAAAATGGAAACCTGTTTCAAAGTTCAAACAGTCAGTCCGTCAGCCCGCCGTGCCCTCCATGACCACCTCTTACCTTAGTTTGAAAAATAATTTTTAAAATACAATAAAAATACCGAGAATTTAAAAAAAAATAGTATTACTGATCCTTACTGATCCTATTTTTGATAGTCTCCTCTTCCCTGGAACGCTCATCTGGATTCGTCCCCTCCTCTTTGCAGAGCCCGCGTGGGCAAACGCAGCGCCGTGACCGCGCGTGCGCGTGGTGCCCGTTGTGCTTCGTACAAAACACCAGCCGCCCGACACGTGTCGGAGGGTGCAGCTGACTCCCAGCTGCACCTGATTCCTGCTGACTTCCGTCGGTGTCCGTGGTCTGTAAATGCCCTCCAGTACCTGTGGCACCCTGGCACGTCTGGCTGCTGAGCCTGGCCCCCCAAAGGGAGGAGCGGGAGGTGCCCGGGACACGTGAAGCTTTGGCTGCTTCCGTGCCGGACGCAGAGCCGGTGCGTCGCTGGCTCAGGAGGCACGTGCTGTGGCAGAATTCCAGCCTTTCAGACTGAATTTCAGCCTGTCAGGGCTATTCATAGATTTCATAGATTTGTAGGTTGGAAAAGACCTTAGAGATCATCGAGTCCAACCGTCCCTAATCCCCATTAAACCATATCCCTTAGTAGATCATCCACCCTATTCATACGGTTTTCGGAGGGCAGCCAAACCTGCCAGCGCTCTCAGCGGCTGCCTCATCACCTACAGCTCTGGGAAGAAGCCACGTGCGACTTCCTCGGCACCAGAAGGAGAAAAAGGAGAAAAAAAAGACCAAACAAAAAACCCCACAGTGTTCAATAGCTGCATTTCTGCTTGCCTCCTCCCCGGCCGCTACTATTTGCCCCACCGAGTTCAAGACAATAATTTTAATCAGCCAAACGCTTGAAACTAATTTTAGTCACTTCTTTGGAGGTTCTCGTGCTCCCAGACATTCCTCTGGAGGTGTGATGTCCCTGGCTTTTCCGATCTTTATTGTCGTTTACGTCCAAAATACGTATTAAATCATCTCTGTTTGGAGAGTCTGAGCCTCCTTAAACCCATGAAACACTCAATTACTAATTAGCTGTTTCCTGTTCCTAATGAAGTGAACATGTCGGATTTGGATTAAAATTCAGCTACTGCTCTCCTCTGTTTATGGTTCCAGATGTTTTTGTTTTATCTAGGAGGTTACTTTGACAGCTACTGCTAAATGATAAATCACTCGTATTATAGCTGAAATGCATTTTGAAATTGAAATGTGGCAAACTTTGAGATTGCTCCAAGGATCAGTGTCAGTCAGCAGGTCAATACTTGTTCTTTCCGTGTGAGCGTTCGGTATTGGCATATGTAAAACAGTAATGGGATGGATGTCAACATTATACAAAATGCTTCTCAATATTATCATTTTGCCATCATCTTCAGGATCAGTACTTGCGGGCTTAGCCGGGTGAATTCATGATTCATTGTATAATGAGCAAGAATATGGATTCTTGTTAGCTTTGCTTTCTGTGGGCATTTTAATATTTATTTTTTCGCTGGCCTTGAAGCTGCTTAATGTGAAAAATCACAGTTGAGAGGTACTGTAACCAGGAATATTTCTATGAAGGAAATAAGGGGCTTTCTACTTGTTCCCTTAAATAAAGAAAAATAATTTTAAAAGAAACGTGGCGGTTTCTGAGCAAAAGAACAGTTTTCCAGGAAGAGATAGTGATGTACTTCTATTCCGTGTTTTAGTGCAGTGCATGTTCCCTGGAAGGTTTTGTGCAGGTAATAGTGGTGTGTTGTAAAGCCGATGCCGTGTTACTCGGTCTGTCCTGGGGAGACATGCCATACATGCTGCCTTCTGAAAAAAAAAAAGAAGCAAAATGAGCGTTCAATTAAAAAGCAAATGTCTTAAAGGAAGAAAAATCCAAATCACAATCTTTATAGCCCCTACTCAGCAGCTGCTGGCTGACCAGCAGCGTCAGAAACAAGAGTGGTGGGATTTTATCCCAGCTGAGTGCCGTACCCGGGTTGGAAGGTGATCGGGGCACGGAGGCCAGCCCGTTTCACCTCTCAAGGGCTTTGCCCTCTGGCATCTCTTTTTCCATCATAAAGCACACTCATGGGATGGATAGTCCATATCACTTGTAGATCTGATAATTTGGCTGGAGGAAAAAAAAGTCCACAAAGAAAGAAGACGACCCACGTTTCAATTAATTATAGAATGTGTAACTGTGTAATTGACCTTTTTTCTTCTCTTTTTTTTTCCTCCAGAAAACAGAACGTACATCAAACCTACAATTATGTACTGAAGGAAACATCTATTGTCGAAAAATGTTTAATGATCACTATTTGAAGACTATATAGTTCATGGAAAAACGTCCCTTCCAACCTTTGATGCCTTCAGTGCTGTGTTGAGAACAGGATTTGTAGCATGAAACTTGAAGGACAATTCCAAGCAATTTACTGTTGCTTCATCGAAAACTGCCGTATTGTCATTAAGAAATATTGAGACTTTTTACAAGCTTTCCATACCAAACCAAGCCTGTTGCAACAGATCATTTTTAGGTCCCCGGAGATAGAAAGGAGTTTTAGTATTTTTAAGCACATACAGGAATTATTCTCCCTTCCCCCCCAAAAAGAACTTTTCTTTTGTTTTGTTTTGTTTTGTTTTTTCCTGAGGAGGAGGTAGCTATTACAGCATAGCAATGGCACAATGATTTTAAGCCACAAAGGTCCTCACTGGCTGTACATCATACAAGTCCAGTTTATCACTGAAACTGTCCAACATGGAGCTGTTTCGATTGTGTTTATAAATTAAGCTTTGTTTACTGAAGCAGATACTCGATATATATTACGTTTTAAAAAGAAATGTGTGTACATTTTTTAAAAGAATGATGTAAAAATTGTCCTTTCATTAGATGACCAACTCAGAAGTGTGAGCTAAAACCCCAATAGCTGACGTAATACGAGGATTATAATTGATGCTTTTTTTTATGCTCAGTTCAGCTTGGCTTTTGGTCTTTTAAGATGAAAAAATGAATATGCAGTAGAGTGTTAGATAATGGAAACTTTTAAGTATGGTTTCTCTGTTGTACCATATTAAGTTAAAGTACACATTCTTTGTTAAAAATGTTCTTGCTAAAAATACAGTATTAAAAATTTTTTTGTTTGACTTTGGAAATCTTTTAAGATTTTTTTTTTTCTGTGAATTCCCATAGTTACTGTACTAATGCAAAACAATATTTTGCACTATTAAAAAATACTTGAAGAAATTACTTAATAAAGAGGGTGGGTTGGTATTGAACATTTTCCTAATTATTGTACGTTCCAAATTCGGAGCTTTGCACCTGCAACATTCCTTTCTCAAAATACGTGATGGAAAGCTGGTTTGAGTCAAGTGGGATGAAGTAATCACCTGGTCACCCTTTGCTTTCGCTCGGGGGTCGAAGGCACAATGCTTATTTACTTACAAACTCATGTTTGAACACACACACTTAGTGTGCACACACGTACCCTGAACCAAATGACTGCCACTTAAAAAATCCTCAAATAGATCTCTGGGGAATATATTTCGTGTGAATATCTATACTGCTGTCTGTGTCTGTATGTGTAGTGTTCAAAATTTCATTTACTTTTATCACTAGACTTTTTTTTTTCATTAACAGACTTTTGCTAACTTTCAAAGCGTAGCTTCAAGCTATGCTGTGTAGTACAGCAGAAAAAAATCGTCTCATTTTTCAGTCCTGAAAGAAATTTTGTAGCTTAACCCGGTGACAGTTAAGAAAATCATGTTGGTCTCTGTTTTACAGGTGATCCAACTAATTATCAGAATAGTCTTGCGATGTGCAAACGTGGTTTATTCCATATGATTTTTATTCCAAGCGTTCTAATAACTGCATTAATCACACTGGCATTGATTAAACAATCTGAAATTGAATGATACGAAGAAACAAGCATTTGGAATTGTGAGTGTTGCTGCACTCTTAGTAAAAGCTCACCTGTGCGTAAACACTGCAGCACCTGAACTTAAATTCTGCCTCTGACTATTAATTTGAGTTGCTATTCCATCGGTATTCCCTGAAATGAGGGTTGGACTTTGTTTCTAAATCTTATTTTTAGGAAGCACTCGGAACAGTCCTTGGGATGGTGCAGCATTTCTGGCGGATTGACCGCACTCCAGTGCTGCCCCGACGCACCGCAGAGTTCAGAGGCTCTTTGACCAGTTACCCAGCATCGTGCTGCTTAGTGAGACTTAAAGTAGCTCGATGTTTCAGTCTTTGAAACATGGTTTGTGCATTTTTCTGTAGTCTCCCTAAAGGCAATTTTAGCTTTTTTTTTTTCCCCTCAATAGCTGATCTGCATTTCTTGGGGCTGCATTGATACTGGGCTGACGAGCACATCATTGATTTCTAATTTGCCCTTCCCAGAATAGTTTTAAATGTCAAAGTTCTGGCAAATGCGATTTAGGGAACTGATAAACTTCAGAGACTGACTCTGTTGTTAAGTGCTCATTAGGGAGCGCCTGATAAATATTGACAACCCAGACACGGAGGTGTTTATGTGTCAGCTCAGCCTAACAGCACACTCCTAACTAACACTTGCTGTTGGAGAAAGATTTTAAAACCAGAACAAACAACAGGTTTGGCCAGTTGCAGTTGAAGAGTTCATGTAAAAGTGCAGATTTCTTTTTTTTTAATTATTTTTTTTATTTTACTTCCCGTCATCTCAGTACCATTCCAAACGACACTCCCCCCACCCCAGGATCTTTCTGAGTTGCACTGCCCCAAAAACTTTTCCGTGGGTGTTCCGGACTGCGGTGGTGGTACATGGGATGGGGACCACACGGCGGAGGAGCCGCGTCCCGCCGCAGTCAGGGCACACAGTCCCGTCCTGCGGGGCCGTGTTTCAGTGCGTCCCTTGCCCGACACAGACGTGCAGGGCAGGAGGCTGACACTGCCTGGGATTTTTTTTGCTCCATGCAGTGCAAAGCCTCTAGAGTTTGTGTAGTTCCAGGCACCACAACTGCGCAGAAAAGGCAAGAAAACAAGGAAATTGTTTTCATGTCATATTTTCTAGGTCTCTGTTGATCTTGTCATTCAAAAGCAGAGGAGCTGATGGGATTGTTTGCTCAGAGAAGACTATCAGAAGAATTAATTGTCTTTGCTATGTAAAAACAAAGCACAAAGAAGCAGGGCAGGAACCTTCCCTGTCCTCCGTGCTGCTGTGTCCAGCACCGGTCCGTGTGTGCTGCTTTCGGAAAGCTGCCCAGCCCCGTGGCCTCGTTGCTGCCTGGTGCTACAGCAGACACAGGCAGTGCTGAGCTTTTTTAATGTCTCCTGGACATAATTTCACATTCAGCTACAGTTACCACCCTCCTTGTTCATTGTGGCTTTTAAACAGGGGAGCAATTTCAGTAGGAGGGTTCTGGAGGAGCCACATCCTCCAGCCCTGGGTGTTTGCAGGCTGGGGGGGCACTGCTGAGGGTGGGGGTGCAGCACCCACAGCCCCTCTGCGTCTGCCTCTGTGGCAGCTCTGGTTTCCTACAAAGCCTCTCCTTGTCTGTGAATTGCCTTTGAGCTGGCGTTGTGCTGATGGGGTTGGAGTGAGCTGGACACAAGGTGATCTTGGCTCAGCGTGGGCAAGTTAATGGGCATTTCAGCAGTTCTGTGAATCTCATGTGATGCAGACTGCTGCCCTAATATACTAACAGAATCAATAGTGACCAATCTCCATTTGGAATCTGGATCTATAGTAACAGGCAGCGGGAACACCCTCCTTTGGAAATGCATGGCTGTGCATTAAAGGCTGAATGCTGGTTTAAGGAATTGCTATCTACAAGCAAGTGGCACATTAATATATTTATTTACAGACTATTTTCGGTAACGTGACAAAACGTGGGCTAACCTATGAGTTTCCCTCGTGGCCTCAGCTGGTCTCCACAGCTGCTCCTGGGTGTGCACAGCCTTAGCCCTGAACTACCCGTGGGATGGCCCCCAGCCTCGCCGGCCCCGGGCTGAGGATCGCCTCCTTTGGCAGCAAGACTGATGGAAAGCCTTCCCACTTTCCCACTGCTTCTTCCTGCTGCAGTATGGCAGCATCCTGCCTGTGCTGATGTGAGGAGGGAGGGAGAGGGAAGGAATTTACAGAGGGTTTGTTTTTTTTTTTAAAGCCAGGTTGTGTGCTGGCATCGTTTGTTGTACAGACTACAATTGTTTCGGCACTTTGAAAATCACTATTAATAAAAATTTTGGCTTTAGTTCGCTCTGCAAATCAGGATGTCTCTGATGATTTGAAGCTGGGGTGGAAGAGAAGACAAATGTTTTTTAAGTGATGAATTTGTAGATGAATTATGAGTTACTACAGTTTCATATTTGTACATCAAAGAAATCAATTGAAATGAGCCAATTCGGTGCGAGCACAGCACAACTGCTGCAGCTTGCTCCCTTCCATTAGCCCGTCATCCATTTCTGCTTCTGCTGACCAGCAAACACTGGCACCGTCCTTTGCGTGAACGTTAGAGTGTGGTAATCTAGGGGGGGCAGGGAAATTAATTTTTGGAGCTCATTTTTTTAATATAGAGAATAACTGTCATTATTCTGAGTTCCAGTTAGAAATACAACAAGATTTTGCTATATATTAATTGTGTGATTTTGTTGACATAATCCAAAAAGTAAATGCGAGACCATATATTAAAACACTTTTTTGATAACTGACGATTAACAAATTCGATCTTTTATAATATTTGAACTTTTTAAAAAGACATTTGGCTTTGCATGTTTGAAAATGCATGGACTGCTTTTTCAAAAAGGCCATTGACACGTGTGTTCACTGAGGAGTAGATCCCTTTCACTGCGTATCAGTTCTTTTGCTGTCTACAAGAGGGGTTAGCTGTGGGAAAAGGAGATTTTGCTGTCCCTAAAATGCAATTGCTCACCTTCCTTCTCTCTCAGAGCCATGAGGGCTGCCCTGGCTTCCCAGTTCATATTCTGTGGCTGGTGTGTGTGCCAGCTAACTGCAGCTCTTGCTGCTAAGAGCAATCCAGCTCTGTGCCAGCACAGCTGGGACAGCCCCTGTGTTTAACGTAATTACCTTCAAAACCAACAATCTTGGACAGGGTTAGGCAGTCCACAAACCTGCTGCTGCTGGTGACAGAGCGAGTGCCCAGCGTTCTGGAGTAAGTTTTGGCCGGTCAGAGGGATGGTGGCAATGAACAGCCAGAGAACTGGCGAGTTCATGTTGGACTGTAACAAAATTGGCCCAGCTCTAATTAATCATTGTGTGCTTCAGGCAGCCACCAGTGAGAAAGTCTGAGCTCAGACGGCGCAGAGAAACTGAGTTGATTTGTTGGGTGAAGACGTGGTTTCAGCGTAATAAAGGTTGTGTCACAATTCCTTCATAAAAAAACATCATTGCAATAAAATACATCTTACATGAAGGTTGTTAAGAGTACTTCCAAAGCGCACAGCCTTCTGTAAACATCACACATTTGAGCAGTTGGGTGACACGATGTGACACGAGTGCACGCACAGCACCGGCGTGCAGGCGCCTTTGGGACTGGGCCAGCAGCTGCCCCCTGGAGAGGCAGAGAGCTGGTTGGGGTGGTAGAACACTGACCCTCACCGTTGGAGGGCAAATGCTGGCACGGAGCCTTTTTTGGGCTGCCTTTTTGGGCAGAGCTGCCTTTTGGGGACCTGGGCTTTGCCTGAAGCTTTACTCTTATTCGCCTAAAATGAATTGTCACACACACCCCTCCTTCCACCAAACTGGCCAAATAGAAAGGAAAAACCATTGGCATTAAATGAAACAAGAAGACTTAGCTAAAAAGAGAAGAAAGAATAAACAGGAATGAAAAATAAACTTTAATTCGCTCCAGTGCCAGTAGGATTTGGCATTTGATTTTAATCATATGTTTCATTCTGTATCGGGAAGAAATACCTGTTTCGCGTTTCCCCTGGTGATTCCTGCCATTAGCTGAAAGTCTGTTTATTCCCAGAGCTGTGCTGCCATCAGTTGATGATGCTGGGGCACTTACAGAGATGTTTTGCCAGGAAAAATGCTTTATCATTTGTAACATTAGTATGAAACATAATATTTTTCATCGTAGACCAGTCCGAAGCAGTTCCATATAAATTGTTGCATTCTCTCCCTTGGTATCAATTGAGGAGGGATAGAGGAACCACAGCCTGAAAAGTAAGAAAACGGACAAAAAAAGCTAGTAACTTAAATAACAAGGAATAAACTCCCTATTGGACTTTTTTTTAATAGTTCTATAAAACTGGTGAAGACAGAATGGTACTCAGATTTTTGGTGCCAGGTCAGTGCTTTGCATTTTATGTGACCATTTACACCTGTGCAAAGTAAGTATTTGATAGCATTTGACAGCTGATTTATTAGCATTTGACACCTATATTACACATGTTGAAATGACTCTACAATGTGCAAAGCAGTGGAAAAACCACTGATTCCTTTCATGGCTTTTTTCCTGCTAGTTTAATACTGAGATTCCATTCCAAAGGAAATAATGAATTCCTCACACCCGGATTGTAATGCTTTATTTCTTCTAATATTTATTATATGTTCAGCTCATACTAACTTGGAAGAAAGAAAAAAAAAAAAAAAGGAAAAAGAGAAAAGCGGTTGCATTTATTTCACAGACCTGATTCACAGACACGGGCTCCGAAACAAAATCAAAACCAGACTGCACTCATAATAAAAAAAGAAAAATGAGAAGTCTGCTATTGTGATGAGAAACACTGCAGGACTAAGACTCTTGATTTATAACAGAGCTGGTAAGTAAATGACACATTTTTGATAGTTAATAGTTTTTCAAATAAACAGAAATTTTCACCAAATGAAAGTTCTGTTTTCATTGAAATTATTTTTGGCTTCTTCAAAGAAAACCCTCAAGCAACTCCAAAGCCATGGTGTTTCTTTTTCAGTGTTTTGAAGACAGGCAGTAACAGGCTCTGTTCAGAACCCATGTAAGAAAGACGTGGTGGATCAGTTTCTGGAATGTGGTGGACTTAGTTTTAGAATTATTATAATAGTTGAACCCAGTGAAAAAAAAAAATCAATGTCAGCAGTATCACCTGTGTACACAAAAAGTTACTGGAGCTCAGAGTTTACAAAAAGAATAAAAGACCCTTCCCCACTCGTGGGAATCAAGCCCCATAAGAAGGATTATGAACACAGTAAAAAGAGAGTCTAAATTATGCTCTAGACTTTGTGGAGTACGCAGTTATTTGAAATGCAGTGACCGATGTTGTGTGTTGAGGGGATGTGATGCCTCCATGAAAATAATAATCCTGTTTGCTCACCTGGTACCAGCCCAATTTCAAGAAGAAAAGCCTCTCAGATTTCACACACCACCAGGGCTTTTCCAGCTAAAATGATGTGGTAGCTAGTGTAGCATGAATGAGTTAAGTATCTGTGAAGTTCATGGACTGGTGAGGAGGGAGGACCAATTTGCCAAGCTCGGAATTACTGACGGACTGAATGACCCATGTCTAGTCTCGTCACGTTACTTTACATCTCACACTGTAACGCGAGCCAGCGGAACATAACCTGGAAAAAAATGACTCCAGCACTAGATTGCAGGATTTTCAAGGTTACACGTGTCTCATTGTCACAGGGCCCACATTTTCTAGATCAATTACAGTGGCCTTTCGCTGGCACCTATTGATAAGGCGCAGAAAGCAGCCGTTGGCCCGACCGTCACTCAGAATTAAGCTCTCCCATATTTACCAGCGTGTGTCTTTTGGGCTACACAGAGAGCAAAGCTCGTAACGCTCATCGCAACGGCCCTTTCCTGAGCTCAGGACATTGCTTTCACTTTCAGTTCTTCGCTCGCAGCAGCGTACCTAGACAATCTTCCCGAAAGGAAAGAGCCGGTCTTAAATCTAAGTCAAAGGACAACAAAAGTATTTATTTTGAAATGAGAGAAAAAGCAGATAATATTTCTTCCTCAGCATGACACCTGTATCTGAGGGAGAGACAGAAGGAAACAAACCCAAACATTTATTTTATGTATCATCTGTCTTGTACCCAGTAAGAGTAGCAAGGGGAACTAATTGTGGTTGAGTCCCCATCCCTGGATGTGTTTAAGAATAGGGTGGATGATCTACTTGGGGATATGGTTTAATGGGGATTTGGGACGGTTGGACTCGATGATCTCTAAGGTCTTTTCCAACCTAGAAATCTATGAAATCAATGAAATTAAAAGTATTATTTGCTCCATCTCAGGGAAGGACTAGTTTCCAATAATAGTGGTTCCCGTGTACTGCACCCCAACACATAAGATTTTACTTATTTTGTAGCTGTGATTTAGAAACAGAGAACTGCCCAGGAGTTACTTCTGATGGGCGATATCTGCTACGGCATTTTGGAAACTGAAGATTGAAATGAAGACAACATCAGCTGCTGCAAATGGGCTCTGGTTGTTTTTGACTTAAGTTTTATTAGGAATTTGGACATGACATCCCTTCCTGATGAACACATCCAGAGCCCATTAATGTCAACGAGAGTTACGCTCATATGGCAGAGAGCAGATCTGTCAGTTGTCCATGTCCAGGGTCCGACCGCAGCCTTGAGTTCTGTGGCTTACTCAAACCATGACAAGTTAATGAGGATTTACTTTGTGTGGTGTATTTCTATATAAAAGTAATTTTTTTAGTAGCATAATGGATTAATATTTACTTGGCAGCCTTTGCATCATTTATTCCCTGGTTTCTATCTTACAGTCTTGTAAGACAGAAATAAATATTTACTCACTCCTCATGCATGCCGTTCATTCTGTTCATTGTGTTGCCTTTCAGTTAGATGCTATAAGGAAAGGAAATTAATTGTTGTTAAACTTAGGTATGTGATGAAAAGGAAAAAAAAAGAGTTAGCTCTGGCTCCTTTCCTCATTTTCCTACACCTCCCACCTCTCTCCTCTGCCAGTGGGGTGGGGTGTGTATGTTTGTGTGTAAGTGTAAAAATAAGATTACCTCAAGCTCAATACTGTTCACTGACAGGGTCCTGCTGTAAAAACTTTTGATGAATAGTCAGCATCTAATGCCTTAGTAATAAAAAAAAACCCCACACCTAAGTTGTTTGCAATCATTATTCCAAATGGAAAAATTAATTGTAAATAACTGGAAGTCAATTAAGGCTGAGTTCTGCAGGGTAATGCAAATCTTTTATAGTTTTGTTTCAGTTAACTGCCTCATTAATGATTTGTAGATGTGTATACAGCTGTGGGAACCACAGCATTATCTGATGCACTCGGAGAATAATTACATATGAAAAGAACTACGCAGCTCAAGGGAGAAACTCGGGAATTACTTACTGCCTTAACTTCAACCATATTAAGATGCAAAGTATTTGGAAACCGGCTGTGATGGTTGATCATATTCTTGAGGTTTTATATTCTTTTTTAAAAGGGAAAAATAATTCTTTCTAAAAAAATATTTGTGTACTTCATTATTACACAGTACGTAAAAATCAAGCCGTCTCAAACTGAGAGTGTAAGCCATTTATTCATTATTTAAAAGCCTGTTATAAAACATTCCAATTCCCTTTGTGCATCTGCTATACAGGAAAAAAAACCAAAAACATTTCTACAGTTAAACAGTTCATAGGCATATGCATATATCTCCCTGATTTACATTTAGAGCTAGAAGTAATTTTGGAAAGACTCCAGGAGTCATTTTCCTGGATAGACAAATATCTTGGTATTTGGTCTTCGGTGACACCATTGTTTGAATTTTGAAGATTTTTTTTGTAAAATATTCTTTTCACTCCTGAAACTTACTTCACTTCTAATAGGGCAATAAACCTGAAGTTTGCACAATTTGCTACTTATTTCTAATAAGCTCTTACCCTGTGCTAAACTGCTGTTGGACATTTTGGGCAACCTGGTGTAGTGGAGGGTTTCCCTGCCCATGGCAGGGGGGTTGGAACTAGATGATCTTTAAGGTCCCTTCCAACCCAACCCTTTCTGTGATTCTATGATTCTGTGATTTGGAAGCACCATAGAGGATCCTTTGCTTTTAAACCTGCTTTTCTGCTCACTTACAGCTGAGGTCAGGGTCTTTCTCACCAAAATCAGGCATTTGACACCCAAACCTTCTCTGAAATTTTGAATACGGTTGGCTCTGTGACGCTGCAGAGCCTCAGCACTGCTGTGAGCAGCTCCTCTGTGGTGTGGCTGTGGGACCAGGGCAGAGAAGCCGAGCGAGCTCACCCGCCGTGCTCTGCCTTCCAAAAGCATCTTCCAGCCTGAAATCACCATCCCGTGCTTTTGTCCATGAAGTGACTCCAAGAGAATAAGGGTGATGTTGTTTTCTGCTGTTGGCTTGATCTGTATCTGTTTTCCCACTTTGTCTACTACCAGGTTGCTTTTATGTCCCTTTGAGTTTCTCAGCTCCGTACGTGGTCTGCCTTCCACCCCCTGCCCCTCACGAGTCTGGCTTTACATGGCTGTTTCTCCCTGTGGTGGTGCCAATCAAGTCTCCTCATGCCTTGCTACCTACCACCCTTTCCCCACCTTCAGCCCAGCCAAAGACCAATGGATTAAAGCATCTTCTTTCCCCATTACTGACACAGCACAGCTCCCAGGTGTTTCTTCTTGCTTGTCCTTCACCACGTTCTTCAGGACTCTGCTCCCAACTCTCTCCTCTAGCCCGATGCTCTTGACCTGTTTGCTCAATCAGATGTGATGTGATCTGTCAGTGCTCCTTTTTACATGTTGTGTGATTAAGGGCAAGCACCTTTTTTTCCTTATCTTTAGTAATATGAAAAGCCTGGACTAGTTATCTATTTGAACTATACATGGCCAGAGGGAGACAATTAAAATTATTTTTTATTTTGTCCACAGATGCTTAGGCTTTTACATAAAACCTACAGTGCTCCTGCATCACTTGTTTCACAAATAATGTCAGCACATTTCACCAGCTAGGAAAAAAAAAGAAATCAGCCTGACATCCTTTTGCAGGAAGGTGCAGGGGGGGGGAAGGACACCAGAAACTCATTCCGTGGGTTCACAGTGGCACTAAACACAAATGCCACTTGGCCACCAGACTGCTGCTTCTAGCCAGCTGGGCTGCAGGATTCAACAGAGCCCAGAAATGTTTAGTGTCCTACTTGCTGTGTTAGAGAGCTTGTTCCATATTGATGGATGTTCAGATGGAAGTTCACAAGTTTTGTCTTTGCAGAAAATCTGTGGTGTCTTTCATGCCTTTAAAGAACAGGTTTACATGTTTATAATTATATGTTTCTGCTCTCTCTGAAGAAAATTACTTATTATAGATTTTATCGACTCATAGAATAATTCAGGATGATGAAGTCTCAGGAGGTCATCTATTCCTATCTCCTGCTCAGAGACTTGTGCATCTACATCAGTGACCATGTGTGAAATGAAAATTAAGTCAAAAGCACGGGAATAATTTATTTTGAGATTTTATTGCCAGAGAGTAAAATAGAAATAGACAATTGAAATTGTCGTGAAACATTGGTAACTCTGCAGTTGTGTCTTACTTGTAATGAAACATCACATTAATCTACAAGAACAAATTAATGACTGCAAATCGAGCATCAGAAAAACTTGTTTTTAATTCTAAGCTTTTGAAGTTGCACTGAATAATCTGCGTAAGGAACAGCTAAATAAATGGAGACTCTGCAACCTGGAAAAGAAATGACCGAGAATTCATGAGACAGAGGTCCATATAATCATTACTGCCACAAAGAAAATGACAAGACAAAGACAATTCAGCATTTAATACACGAAATGAGGGCTATCAAATCGAAGTATCAGGTATCAGAGTAAAGGCATAAAAGGAAGCAGTCCTTTCTACTGTGGGACTTCACCTGGAGAGCTATTGTGGGGCATTAGCTTACCTCTGATCACAGAGTGATTCCACAAATTCAGGCAAGAAAAATAAAAAACCACCACCAAAAACCCCAAAAGCTGTCTGAGGTGATTAAGCACACAGGTACAGCCTTTGGCTTACGACATCCTGACGGACGTCCTCATGGATTTCTAGGCACAGAAATATAAATACCTTTGATGCCTACTTCATCCTACTCTTGCCTTGGCATATTCCTGGGGAGATCCTTGGCTCTGTGCCCGTCAGTTTGACACAGTATGGCCACTCGTATCTTCTGCTGTCCCTATTTGTACATATCTCAGGGCAACTACCACAGCTGTTTCCATTAAGACTTCCTCAAGAGTAGCCAGTAATATTTATGGCCGTGTCTTAATTGCTCTTTGAAAATATGGTAAGGGAAAAAAAAGAAACAGGTAACATATTTGGCAAACCACCTTCTAATTAGCAAAGTTGTTTAGTAATTGCTTTAGTTTAACTATAGTTGATCCCACAATGCACTGTGGACTGAAAGAGATGAAGACTTTCTTAATTCTGGTTTTAATCAAATGGATAAAATAAAGGCATAGCACTATGATTTAATCTATGGTGGAAGACAGGCACTGGAACAGGTTGCCCAGAGAGGTGGTGGATGCTCCATCCCTGGAGATGTTCAAGGCCAGGTTGGACGAGGCCCTGAGCAGCCTGATCTAGTTGGAGATATCCCTGTTCCTTGCAGGGGGGTTGGACTAGATGACCTTTGAAGGTCCCTTCCAGCCCTAACCATTCTATGATTCTATGATTCTATGATTCTATAAAAGCTTTCCAGTCCCTGTCTGCCAGTCATTAACCATGCCTCTGCCAGATCCGAGTGGTTCATAAAGATGCTCGCTCAGAGCCGGAAAGAAGAATGCAGATCAAATTTGCAGCCTAGATCTGTTGCTCCCTAGGGAAACACAGCAATACTGAATTATAAACTGGAAGTGATGTTTCATTGTAAATTCCTTTACCATCTGAAATTTAACTTAGAGACGCGAGTGCTACGCACAGTAGCTCTGCCATTCAGCATCTTTTTCTTTATGCTGTCCCATGCTCAGGTTTTGTAGATCTGCCATAAGAATAAGCTAAAAGTCACAAACATTGTGGTGGCACAGGGAACATGGGAGGAACAGAAGAGACACGTGAGACCTCGTGGAACTCCCCACCCCATCAGTTGGCCAATGGAAAAATGCACGGTTCACAAGACGACAAACTCACTCCCTTTGCAGGCACAGCTCACTTCCTCATCTGTTTTTTTTCTTACTCTGGTTGGTTCTTAAAATTGCAAAATCTCGGCCAGGTAAGCATTTATTTTGTTTCCACACTGCATTCTTCATTTGAAAGATTTGTAAATCAGAAATGAAAGTCACTCGCTCTAGGTTGAAATCTGATGTTACAAAGGTTCAAACTGGGAAAAAAAAAAAAAATTTGGATTCATTATATTTACTAACATTCCAATTATGCCTTTCCATTTTATACAATTCTGGGGAAGGCAGGGGGAAGTAACACATATTTATCAAAGTGGTGGTGTGCTTTATTCTGCCTATATGCCTTTGGCAGTAACTTCAGAAGACGAATGCCAAACATAACCAGCTAGTAACTGAAGAGCTTTTACTCCCAGTTGCAGACACCCTGAAGGAGAGCAGCCTCGGTGATCATTTCTCCTCCTGGATCAAATTTTTGAAGTGTTCCAGTTGGAGCACAAGAAATGGTCCCCCTTAATTCTCATCACTTCTGCTGGCCGTACTGTCCTTCCTGTGGCGTACAGAGAATACAACAAATGCGTGTCGTGAAGCCTACTTGGGTGGTTTGGTGACAATCCATGCAGAGGATGAAGATTCAGAGAAGGCAGTAGCGTTACTGAAACAGTCTCTCAGGTTACAGTAGCTATAATTTCCAGAAACAGGTGAAATTCAAAGTTTAGCCTTGTCACAATTCTGTTATTGTTCGTGTGGAGAAGGCTGAAAAAACAGTTGTGTTTCTGGTCTGCAATTTTGAAAGATATAAACTTTGCCAGAAGAAACAAGCTATGAATAAGCTGTAAGTGAATTCAAGAAAGCTGAGAACTACTGTTAGGATTGATGCATACAGGCACTGCCAAAGAACAAAGAAATGGCATAAAGCAACTTGCCTAGAGGCTGAGGAGGATGAGCAGCTGAAGGAGGGCTGGAAACATGTAGAGAAAAGAAGGAAAAAGATATGTTAAGAAATGATGTGCTTCGTGACACAGTTCCACCAAGCAAAAAAATTTAAAGCATTGCTCCGAGTTCTGCCTTTCCTTGCTGCATGTGGATGTCTGCTCCATGCTTGCAGCACTCTCTTTGGAAATCCATGCAGATTATCTGCTTTCGGAATCCCTACCGCCTGGATGTTGGGATGCAGCCAGTTTGACAGCCAGTGAAAAATTAGGACAATAAACAAACATTAGCTAAAACCAAATAAACCCAACTCTATTAAAATGCAAACATTTGTTTAAAAGTTATTATAGTAAGAGGCAGATACAGGAAACCAAAACATACTACATCTTATAGCTGCTCCTAGCTCTGCTTTTTAAAAAATATTTACACACTTCTAACTGGAGAAAACAGTGGGAAATCAGGCTGTGAAAACCATGTACCAAACGTATCTTTCCCATGGTATATGTGAGAATTAAGACTGAGTCAGCTGACATATAGTTTAATATTTCTGCAGATTAAAATTAGCAGTGAATAAGACATATTCACTTGAAAGTAACGGATGAACAGTTTACCATTTCCTCATTGGAATATTTTTCTCACATCAATATGCATTCCTACACAGGTGAAAAAATATTTTGTGAACTGTAAATGTGATTAGCCCTTCAAGTTATATTTAGTGCTTTTTTAAATTGACCATGAGTGGACACATACATATACACTTGAGCGTGAGATTTCTGATCATCTCTCCATGGATGGCCACCAGAATGGGATAAGCCCAAAGCAATACTGGGAAATTCATAAGCACTGTGACCTCACTTGAAGAGCCCCTAAAAATGCACTTACTTTTATTATTTAGCCATATAAAATATAGCTAATCTGTGATAGCTCATTTTGAAAACAATATATGCAATTTCATTTTCCTATGGATGGTGAAAAAATATTATTTTGTCCTTAGAGCTGTTACTCCCTCTCAATAATACACAAACCAGTAGCAAAGAGACAACACTAATAATGTGTACTTTAACCATAAAGGTGATGCATATAGATTTTATAGTTGGTATTGGTATAAAAAATACTGGTATAGCCCAAGATTTTAAGTGTATCCAGCCATAAAGCTATAACAGAAAGTACCAGGGTAAAAAAGATAATTTTAGGCAGCTGGGAAGACTTAGGCTTTATTAATTGTAAAAAATTAGTAAATCCAAAATTTAATGGCAATTCTCTTCATATGGGCTCTAAAAGGGTCTGAAATATCACAACTGACGACTTTTCATAGTGCAGAATAGAGATTTTGGAAAAAATAAACCAATTCAAAGTTTGGTAATCTACCAAATTTTAGATCTGAATTTGTCTGATCTAAAGATAGGATACAGACATCGGGTCGGAGCGCTGCCGTCATTCCCAATGACCTTTCCCGTTCTGTGGGACGGTGTTTTGGGGCACAGAGAGATGTATATATGCATATACTAAGTATGCAGGGGGAGGGGGGTGGGTGTGGGTCTACAAAGATCATCACATGGAAGATCCACCTCGTTTTAATTTAGAAATGGGGAAAGGGAGATTAAGTAAAGATTAAATAAGTGACTTGTTTAGTGCAATATACAAATTTATGGAGGGCTGCAGTTCCCTCAGGTTAAAATGCAGTACACCTGTGTGACAACAGTCTTCCTAATTAATACTGTTAGGTGACTAATGAAGTGAGCTACCATAAAATTGACTCTTTTTAAGAGTCAATATAGTCAATATAAGCAAAACCATCACTCTGTAGTTGAGTAACTAAGGTTTTTTACCCAGGATGGGTCTATTCTAATTTCAGTGACTACGTTGGTGTTACCTAGAGTGAGGAGTTACAATTTTTATACTATTGTCCTTAGTCGTTCCTGCTAGCTTGGCCAAACAACATGCTTTCTGTTACAAAAGCTTTTACCCTGGATTCGCCCATACTTTATGTCTAATTTTGAACTTCAATTTGAAAACTAGGCGCTTCACTAGCTGGCATGGCACTGCTAATACTCTTTGTGAAGTTGGACTAGGCTGACCACCTTGGGGACCTTTTCTTATCTATATGCAGCACACACGTTAGATGGTCTCGCTGAAGCTGTCGTCTATCTGGCTGAACACTGAAGTCTGGACAACGAAGCGACCTGTGTGTCTGAATGGGTCTATCCCAAACAAAAGCATAAGCGTGTGCATAAACCTGTGTGGTGTTAGAACCTGCGTTTTTGGGGAAGTAACGAAGCGCAGATGTGCAAAAACGTGTGAACATACAAAAGCACTAGGAAATGGCAAGATACACCAGGGAAACCCAAAGTGAACCAACAGGCAGATCGTGTAAATGTAAAGCCCATGTTTAGAACGGCAGGACTGCTACAAGTCTTTCTGGACTTGGAGACAATGAAGTCAAATAAAGGGACCACGAACTTCGCAGTGAAGGTAGAGAACACCACTCACTCAAATAGATTTTTTTTCAAGCCCTTTGGGTTTTATTTTCAGTGAAAGGCGTTTGAGCTTTATTTGGATCACTGTCTACACAACAGCTTGCAGAGAGACGTTACCTTTTCACCCAAAGCCCTCCCCACGTGCTGCTTCTGTGCAGCTCCAGAGCTCGTATCATCAGGAGTGGTCAAGGTGCTTGGCAGGCAGCAAGGACCTTGCAGGGGCTGGGAGCCCTCTCACCACGGCTGACGGGCAGCGCAGCCCCTTACGGTGGGCTCCTCCCCACCCTATAGATGAGACAGTAAGTGGTGACTTGGTGAAGGTCCAAAAGGGAAGCAATAGGTAGGCAAAAACTCCTGGGAATGGGTGAAGAGTATTCACTTACGTGTTAGTGCTTGTCATAGCTTTTGTGTCGCAGCTGTTTGCTGCAGTAAGGCTTGAGATCTTACGGCTTCCCCTAAAGAGATGGTGAACAGTGGTGGCAAGGCCACCTCTCCAGTGGTGTGCACCAGGTAGAAGCTATGGATTATTGCCATACTTCACAAAAGGGCCCGGAAGAGGCAGGAGATGAAGGAAACAAATTTACACGGTTTAGGTTGCTCCCTGTTTTGACAGGTGGCAATGAGGTCTCAGCTGAGCCTGAAGCTTCTGAGCCCATTTTAGTTGCATGCAGTGCTTATCCAAGGAAAGAAGATTATGTTCCACAATCAGACTGGGAAACCACAGTGAGTTTGAATTGCCTTTTTGTGCCATGGCCTCTTGGTCTTGCTGATTTAGGAGTTTGGGCTAACTCTCCTGATGGACAGTTGATGAAAATTTGATTACTTATGTGCAATAAAGACATGAGATACCTGCATTAGCCAGGAAAACAGTCCGTGTAGTTTAAATGCAAGAAGAGTATCTTACTCTCTCCCCTTGTCCCTTCACTTTGTGCAGTGCCCTGGAGTAAGAGCGCTTGGTGGCATCCCCGTGCCCTGAAAGTCATCAGCAGTTGTAATGAAAAGGTGACAATAGTCAGTGATAGCAAGAAATGACAGAAGTGCAGAATCCAAACCATTGTCATCTTAGTGTTTCATTGGTAATATTTCTCAGAATTAAGGCTTTTTTTTTTTTTTTTTCCCCCCTTTTACAGGCTATAGACAGGGGGCACACACATCCATTTATGGAACGGGAAAGGTAGAGCTTGTGTGGGATCTGATGGGTTCTGCTGAGGCAAAACCTTACAGAGGCTCAAGAGCTAAAGCATGGCTCTATCTATATCAAGCATTCAAAAGAGAAATGTTTACCCGGCTGTATCTGTCAGCCTTCCAGGGCCCAGAGACTGGATGAAAAAAAATGGATAAAGATGTTTTAAAAAAATCCCCTGGGACCATCTCCCGTATTTAATAAGGAAAAGCACCTTCTGTGCAGCCAATAAAAGTTGAGTCTCTCATGAAGATTTATACCATATTACACACTGAAATTCAATGTACAACGATACCCTTGTGTACGCTGTTGTCAGAATAATAATCTTTGTCTGTCTGATCAACTTATATTTTATGCCAACAACACAGCATTTAATATTACACAGTTTCAGAGGAAGAAAATATATTTATTCATGCAACAGCTTACCCAGTAGCTTAAACAGACAAAGTGAAAAAAAAAAATAGCTTGGAGTTTTTACATTAACTTATGATCCACAATACAGATTTCTATACAATTTCAGCAATTTTATGCAGCAATATAAACTATGATTCTTAATCTAGTTTGTGAAACTGTCTCACTATTTTATACTGTCATGAGGAACAATACAGTTGGATATGACTGCTGAAGTTTGCTTTTGGCCTTCTCCTGAAATGAGGAGACTAAAAATACAAATGGTAATCAACAGCTTGTTCTGTACTCTGCATTATCATATTCTGTGCTGTATTCTTAGGCTTTGTGTCTCAAAATATATATCAAGAAGCACTTATAGAGAAGATACACATGGACTCCCCCACAATCAAAGCACTCCTTGTCAGAAATCAGTATCTCTTCAGCAGAGAAAGTCTACCCACGATAGAGGGCTTGTTCCAAATGATGCAATGCTCTGCCAGATGAGAAAACTTAAGCAATATAGAAAAGCTCTGTTGTATGTAGATCCATTAAATCTATTCCTCTAGCAGCCTGTGCAGAAAACTGACAGACTTTGAACGATTTATTGTTACCTTTTTAGAGGCATCTACTTTTTACTTTATATTAATTTTTCTTTAAATAACAATACCTGATGAGGAAGAAACCTGGTGACACCCTCCCCTCACCCCCCCCCCAACTCCCCACCCCCCTAAACAAGCTAATGAAAAGATTGTATGTAGGATAAGGGGGAAAAAAAAAAAAAAGATGTTTGGAAATGTATCTGTACCCAAGGTGCAGAGTCATAAATCAAAACTGCACACTCATAAAAGAAAGGTGTGCTACAATCTTTTAACAATAGTACTTAAACTTCACTTGAAGTTAAGCTTATTACTGCAGAGGAAAAGGCAAATTCTTGTGAGAATGTAATGAAGTGGGTAGATTTCTTCACGGATGGTGGACTCATCAAAACCTTCCAATCCTCTGGCCAGGCTGCATGCCTTGAGGGAAGTGTCGCCTGATAATTCACTGGTGACTATTATTGAAATTTTTCCAAAATTATGTATTTGTTGCATCAAGACACAATTAAAGTTGCTGCTTCCTCATAACAGGATGTGATATCAGTGCCTAAAGAAAGTGACTGACTCCAAAATACGCACGTGCACGTGCACACACACTCGCACACACGTAATTTTTACGTAAGAAGGAGTTCCCGAAATTCGTTGGCCAAGGATTGGCTGTAGCTCTAACACATGGCAGACTTGGACATTTCTTTTGCAATCAAAAAGAGGAAACAGCAATCTACTGTCATGTTAACTATCATAGCCTTCCTATTTAGTTTTCTGCAGACTAGTTTATCTGTAAGAATTTATACAATAACTCCATGTATATGCAATAAAATACACATATTTAAATATGGAAATAGATTCCACATGACAGAAATGTGTATGGGAAAAACACACCTACACTGTAGGAGTAGAAAAAAGCTAAAGGATGACACAAAGTAAGTCCTGCTTTGTGATTTATAGGAATTTGTTTGTATAGAGCACATTTGGCGGGCTTTGATCATATTAACTACTCTAAATAAGAGCAAACCAACGCTTAGACTCTACATTATATTGTCCCATGGGAAAAGGAAAAATCAGCACCAGAAGAGACGGCCCCTAAACCAACTGAGACGTTCATGGATTGATAGTCTGAAAGTACCCCAAAGAGGTGAGAAAAAGCAATGGAAAATCAAAGCATCAGAAAACAAATGCCTAAATCACAAGAGAGATCCTTGCACAAGGCCAGCTTAACAAAGGTCAGAGAAGTTCTGCTGATTTTCACCAGCTGAGGAACTGGCCAGTATCTTTATGTTCTTGAAGCTCAGACTTTAGAAATACATCCAGTGGGTCATAGTCACTGTCTGAGAATTAGAAATGTAGGTTGCGTTGAGTCCAAAAATAGATGTGATCTATTTTTATTGGCAAAGGAAAAAATAGCTCCCTCCTTCCTTCACCAGAAGCCTTCAAACCAGATCCACATGATACGAATATAACACTTTTAACCTGGAGAGGTTTTATTTGCAACTCAAACATACTTTTAGAATCTCTAAATGCTGAATAACGCACCAGATCGATTACTGTTACAATAAGATTATGACTGATAATATTGTACACACACAAGATCTGAAGTTAAAATTAGGAAAGATTATAATTCTAATAAAAATTATAGATTCTCCATTGAAGAATAGATGTCATTATTCAACAACTATCATGACCTAAATACGCTTTTGTTTAGTGGTAGCTTAGTTAAACCAATGACCTTAAAAAAATGCAGATTTTTTTATTTTTATGTTCAAAAATTATTCTACACATTTTAATGATCCATTTAAAAGATTTCATACACCCCTGTTAGTTTCCAAATATATGATGTGTAGCATACTGCAACACAAATATCTACATGCTGCAAATGCATTGCACATGAACATTTGTGCTTGTCTAACCCGGCACATTAAATTGAGCTACAGAGATACGTGTCGTGTATTCCCCTTGGATGGTTCAAGCACGCTGCAGCTACAGTAAAATATCACCTGCCACTATTGCTCCATGGTCCCAGCCCTACTCCTATGGAAGTGGAATTCTTCATATTTAGTAAATACAATTAAGGTTTGCTAGAGATAGGGAAAGCCCTCAACAAACAAAGGTTGATGTTTACACGCAGACATAGGCTTTTGGGCTCACATTATTTGCATTTGTTAGTCTGTTAAATACATTTGTCATATATTTGAGGATGGTGAATCGCAAAACAGTCAGATTTTGCAGAAGAAAATTCCCTTCTGCATCTAATACAACTGCGTCTGCGGTTCAAATTGTGTAGAGTTTTCCCAAGAGATTCATCCACTGGGAAAAATCTGGAAGATACCCAAGCATACATTAAATATTCCAGCATTTCCGACCTCATACAGGGTTTCCTTTTATGATTTAATAAATTTCAACCATTTTTCTTTTCATGAAACAATTTGCTTATCCTATCAGTGTATAATGAAAAACTAGTTATATAAAGTAATGCTTAGATTTTATATTTAATGCAAAATGAAGAAGGTAGAAACAGCTACTTAAGATATTTTTGCAGGGTTTTTTTCGCTATAAAACGAAACAGGTATCCCTGTTTCCTATTAATCTTTCTCGATATACTCTATTCAGGGTGGCCAGCAAACTGATAAGATCTTTCCCTCAGATTTCAAAATTACTGAATCTGGAAATAGTTCTCATTTATCTCATGTGCTGCTGAGAAAACAATCTCAAATCGTTGGTTCTACTGATGAAACTTCCTTAGCAACTCAAGGGCTCCAGAATTATTTTTCAAACCTTGTCAATGCTTCCTGTGAGGTTTCCGTCACTGTCAACATCGAGCACTTCGCAGATGAGGGAAAAAAAAAATAAATACCCTAAACCCAGAAAGCTGTGATAAATTAATAGGAGGTAAATTAAGAGACTAAACGAAATTAATAGAAGCAGTGATAAATCTAATAGGGAAATTCCATAATAACAGTCCAGTGAATAACATTTTAGATTTACCAAGTCTTTTATCATTTCGATGAGAATCTATAGGGAAATGACTATGTCCCAACGGCATTAAAAACAGCAGGAAAACGGAATGCTTGCACCTGTGCCTCTCTCTGCAGCACCCCACACCGCAGCAGGGGCTCTGCATGGAGACTGCACCCCTGGAAGCAACGCAGGAGGAGCCTCCTGCACCTTTTACCTTCAAAGCCTTGGTGTTAGACTGCACACCCAGGTGGACACGAGGATGTGGCTTCTCTCCAGAGCATGAGCTTCCAGACCAGCATAGAGGTCTGCTCTGCTGAAACCTAGCGACTGGTCCCTCTGCCTTGCTGGCACTTTCAGACAGGACTTTTCAGCCATATTCTCTCATGGTATATTATGTTTAGACCAGTTTAAACCTTTCCCATATTTGGTTTATACTGATGAGGTCTCAAGAGCTCAGCTAGTCCCTTGAAGTTACATTTCAATATTTGCTGCTCGAGTCTGTAAAGTGTCAGCAGTGCAGAGATTTGGCTTTTAATGTAATTGGAATAGGCTAGTTTAGAGCTACTTTATTTCAGGTACCTCCAGTTTCAGGTTAGAGAGTGCTTTCTGCTGTGAAGATTTTTTCCTTCCCTGACACAAACGTTCCCCCTAGTTCTCAAATTCACCAGTACTCATCTGACACTTCACAAGTTGCCAAATGTCTACTCAAACACTGAAAAACCCAGTTTCTGCTGAGTTCTAAACTAAGTGTTAGAGGATAGCTGAAAATTGGCAGTAACATGTCTGTCTAGGGCTGAGCAAAAGACACTGAACATTAACCCTTTACTGACTGCTAAAAGCTAGCTGAGAAGTGTGCTAGGTATCTTCTGTAGTGATGCTCTTTGCTCTCCTCCTGTGTCCCGAGAAGCAGGCACTGACACCAGGAGCATGCTTGGCAACTGGGAACACTGCTCCTGTCCTAATACTTTAAAGGATACCTGGAGGCAGAGGAAAGGCATCCTCTGCCAGCCTGAGCTCCCTGTCACAGGCAGGTTGGATTTCATGGCAGATAGTGAAGGATGAAGGCAGCTCAGGCTTCCAGCTTCCAGAGTGCCTGCTGACAGTGCCTTCCTCCGCTGGCCCAAGCTGCGTCCCTTGCTGCAGAGGTACGGATGGGATAGCTTAGCTTCCTCAGGGAACTGCCTTGACTACTTTTTTTTTTTTTTTTTTTAATTCCTCAGCATTTGTTTAAAGCTAGATTGATTCCTTCTCTGTTTTACAGAGTGACTGTCACACACAGCTGTGCTGCCCACACCAAAGTGATTACGTGCCGTAGGCATGAAGAAGCGGTCAGGAAGGAAAGGAAATAGTTGCCAATACTGTATGTGACAAACTATAATATACTTAACTATTTGCCTTCAAATTTAAATCTTCAGCTACTCCTTGTCACCCTTCAGCCTACTGAATAGGTTAAGAACTCTTAAGAATAATTCTTAAGAGTAGCTGCTTAACCTCCTTCTAAATTAGCTGAGTGCTCCTCGTTTGACCCATTCTGCAGCGACTTCAGACTATTTAAAGCCAAGGAGATTAAATCAGTAAGAGAAGAGAATGGCAGATAAGATTTCAAATGTCTAACACTAAAACATCTACTGCATGAGAACATTGTATAGATATAAGCTGGAAACATACAATATACAATGAAGTTAAACAGCATTTACATTGTTTGGTTCAAGATCTTTCTCTTGAAGTAGTAAAACCTCTTTCTCTCATGTAGCAAAAAACTACATGACTTTCTCAGTGAAGAAAATGAAAAGTTCATATAGTTAGTACATCTATATCCCATCCAAGCTTTATCTCAGACACTTCTGAGGAAACAGTCTGCACTGCTTTCACCTTCAAATACAAGATTAAGAATTTCAAATGAATCTCTTGATGTGACAATAGACACCTCTATCACTTTTTAGATGGCCTCCAGCAGTGTGATACAGGGACACACGCTTTCAGCAGCTGGGAAACACCAGCGGAAGCTAAATACTGTACTGCATGTGCTCAGCAAAATAGGCTCAGTAGTATATCCAGCCCACCCTCCACTTTCTAATCTAGGTTTAAATTAGATTCGTATCAGATTCAAAAGTTTGTCCATGATGCCAGGAATGTTGGTCAAAGCAGTAGATGTATCTGTCATCCCTGTTCCTCCATCACAGTGGGAGATTAACTTCTATTAAACAACTAAAAATTGGCTGTACTGAGCAGGTCCAAGGGAACAAACACCTTTAGGAACTGAAAAGCACCACAGACTGCACCACACTATCCCAGGTTTACATTTCTTACAAATCACAAATACACGTAACAATATGGATATTCATTATGCAAGATCCTGACCCCCCGCCACCAATCTAAGCCAGAAATAGATCCACTTCTTGAAACTTAAAAGTTCAACTGCTCAAGATCCTTCTGGATAAAGGACATAAGGAGAAATAACTTACCACAGGTGTTGTTCAGGTACCTGAGGATGCTGTGATAAGACCATTGCATTTAAGATAGAAGAATCTGCACAGTACATAATATGTCTCAGAAAATACATGCAATTCTGCTCTGCTAATGGCTCTTACAGATGGTTTTCAACTGAATTATTTGTCTCTAAATAGCTTTAACTAGAATCTGAAAAATTGTAGAAGTAGAGAAGTTGTAGTTCAAATTAAGAACGTATTTACTAGAAAATAAATAACATGATTTGTACAGTAATTTTTTGGGGACAACAAAAGCTTTCAGGTGGTAGCAGTGAGACTGAGTATGAGTCCATGCCACCCTTTTAGTCACTTACATAATGATGAATGTAGCCTATTTGTTACACATTTCATATACCATAATCTATAATCACTATAATCAGCCTAATATATATTTTGGAACACAGCTAACCAAAGGAGTTCGTAGAGGCCAGTAGCCTTATGTTGTACAAGCCTGTATTTTAAATACTCAGCCCAAGATCCTCATCTACTACAGGCTGAATGGCAGACAAAAATATCTCACAGAGAAACATAATCACATGCTCTTGTAGCTTATCAGCAGTCCCCGTAAACGTCATATAGTCACATGGATGAATGTCATAATATACTAAAAAAAATTTAAAAACTGTGTTACAGAATTGAGAGGTATAGAACATATCCAGAAAGACAAAGTTATTGTGAGTAAAGTCAGACTTAGATAATTTAATCCTCTTGAAATAAAAGGAATACTCAAGAAAACAGGAAAAGTGAGAGTGAGCAAGTGAGTTTAACAATATTCCATCCTCCTCCTAAGTGCTTAGTAAATGCTATTTATTTATTTGAATATTTATGAACTATGGTGTTGATGCTGCCAAAGAGACAGATACTTCCTCCTCATACATAATTTAACCAATGAAACATGGGAAAGAATGTGTCAAAGGTACAATTTAATAATAAAAAATTCTAAATGTGGAATCCTGGATATTATACTAGTCAAGTATGTTTTTTAAACTTAAGACCGTTAAAAATATTTCATATATAGAATAACAGTTTTAAGTGACAAAGTACCTAGTAGTTCCTGACATTAAGCAGGTTAGTTTGTTAGCTGACAACTGGAAAAATTAAAGGGAAAAATGTGCACAATGTTCAAAGGGATTCCTCAGCAAAGAGAAGATACTATGTGTTACAGATGTCAATCTTTAAATATTTTGGTATATTTCTATACTAGATAAATAATAACCCACACTCTACCATTCTGTACTATAAATACACTGCACAAATTCAGATAAATGTTTGATATTGTTCCCGCCTTCCTTTATACCTCTAAAAACGTGCAGCTATGATTTATGCTTTTGAGGATGGCATAATAGAATTTGACATTTTCCAGCTGAGGTGTGGCCTAGTTCCAGCTCCATGCTTCATTACATTGTACTCCCTTTGAGAGGATGAGAAGAGTAAAAATAGCCAGGTTGTTAAAAATGTAAAAAGGCATAAATGAATTCTCACCAGATGTCCTCTTCAATTGTCATTTTCATAAAATTATGGTTGTTAAACTTTTGCTTACCATAAACCACTAGAAATCAATATGTGCTGTAAACCACGTACCTGGAGGGATTGTTCCCACCTCAATAGCAACCTCTCTTCTTTGGATTCTCCCATAATTTAAATGAAGAGGACTGTTCTTATTTGAATTGGGCTCGAAACGGCTTATTATTGTGAAGAAAACTAAAAAATACCTGCTAGGTAGTGGAAGTCTGAACACCGACGCGTGTACGTTTTTAGAGGCAACGAGAATATAGGCTGCCCAGGGAGGTGGTGGAGTCCCCATCCCTGGATGTGTTTAAGAATAGGGTGGATGATCTACTTAGGGATGTGGTTTAATGGGGATTAGGGATGGTTGGACTCGATGATCTCTAAGGTCTTTTCCAACCTAGAAATCTATGAAAGCTATGAAATCCATGAGAAAAAGAATATTTGAACCCACAGGTTATTTTCCTCCTTTTTCAAAACAGAGTGAATTTGGAAAAATGCTGACACCAAAATGAAAGTCGGCTCAACTACCCACATTCCACTCATTTTGATAACCCACGCTTGAGGCGCTGGAAGCTTTCATTACCCCTCTTTGTCACGATGAGCTGCAGTGCGTTCCTGCTCCCGGGGAAGCTGTTCCTGAGCAGCTACTCCTACCCGTGTGTGGTGCAGGAGCCAGGAAGCGAGGGCAGCATATTGCAGCCATCAGAGTGGGAGCCAAGGGGACGAGCCAGCTCCTGGCAGCGGGCCTGGGCCATGCCCACCTGCTGGAGGTGCATCCCTTGCCCTGCTCGGGGCTCCCTGCTCACACAGATGTAGAAGCCAGTGGCTACCTGGCCCGCAAGATGCTTGCAGACTGACACATCTGCTCTGCTCCATGCTTCTCCATGGCTCTCAGCAGGTCCCACTGTCCCTCTCCAAGTCACACATCCATGGGACAACTTGGAGGACTTCCTGGCCCTTGCCCACACGCTTTACGAGTGTGGCACTATGCACTACACACAGTGCCATGTACCATCACTGCATGCCTTTAACCAGAAACAGGCTACAAGGGTTATGAACACCAACTGCAATCTACACATTAAAAAGTAAACAGTTTAATAAATTTTAACATACTGCCTTTTTAGCAAGGAGCAAATGAGAATGTAAGCAACACATAAAATGTGTTTTCCTTATCCTGCTGGGCAGATTGAGGATGTTTTTATCTTAACATCAAAGCACCTGGTTTTGGCACTTTCTCTACTGTTCAACCGTATTGATGTGTAACAAAGGTAACAGAAAGGCCTCACAATTAATTCAAATCTGGTTTGCTGAATGCTGTACCAACTTATGATGTTCAAGTATTAAACTTATTTTGTGGCCATTCTCTCACCGTAAGATGAATGTAAAATGATTCTTCGAAAAGAAAAATGTGAATTACGTCACTTGCTACTGTAAAGGCTCCTGCACATGGGTTGACTTGCTTGCTGAATGTCATAGGAAGTTTGGGATGAAGATTTCTGCTGTCTGAAGAAAAAGCGCTGCTCTTTGGTCACAAAAGTTGTTACAAACAAGGTAGGCAAGAAGAAAGATTTGTCAGCTTCCCTCTGAATGGCAAAAGGTTGAATAGATTACTCAATATTTGTCAGACTTGAGGTGATTGCCTGTCACCACACAAGGAAGTAAATAGTATTGACAGCTTTATAAGATCAAAATTCAAAGCCTGCAAGGATATGTATCTATCTGCATCACACGATACATTGCAAAGACCTTCTGTCTAAGAAACCTGTTGGGCTCAACTGGGAAGAGCAGAAAGAGTGCAGACAATGGCAGGTGAGCTCCAGAGGATGATTCCTGCTGTGTAGTTATGTCCATGTTCTCCAGTCACACCACCGAGCCCTGCCAGAACACCTTAATGATGAGCTCAACAGCTACTGGCAATATGCTAAGTAAAGCTCTGCTATGCTCTATCGACAAATCAGCTCGTTCTGAGCCAGTCTGGACATGTAACATGAAGCTGTATACCTATAGAAAGATGTGATGTAAAAACCTTAAAAAAAAAATGTGCATTTTTTAAATTATTATTATTATTTTCCCTGCACATCCTTATTCATCCTCATAAAATCCCTGAAAAGCTGACATTTATGAATAATTCTTTATGTAATACTGCTCTTAGCTTCTCCAGGCCAGGGTGGCAGCAGCTAGAGGAGACAAGCACAAGGGGCTTGGATCTCTTTTGGAATCAATGACCCTGTTACTAATAGTCATGGTTGCTGAATGGAGAGAGCATCTGATCTGCTACAAATGCAGAGGAGCGAAAAGCAGAATAACAGGAATGGTCAGAAAACAATTAAATAATCTGGTGAATATGGGTCTGACTGCAAAGAGAAGCGGGAATAAATACAGAAAGAAAATGAGCATGTGAACGGAAAGGGAAAGCAGGAATTGAAGGGGTCACTGGGCTCCAATTAGAGAAAGAGGAGGGGGTGGGGCTCATTTGATTAAAATAAAAGAGGACTGGTGTCAGGGGAGGGCTTGGAGCTCCTCAGCTGAGAGAAAACCAGCTCTGGTAAGTAGGCTTGTTGGTAAGTGGCTTCTAGACGTTCAGAGGAGGCAGCACAGGATGGCTTGGATGTAAAGCTAGGACTGAAACATGCTATAGGTGAGGTAAACCAGACTGGTGAAAAAAGCAACAAAAAAAGATGGCAGGGAGGAAACCAGGACTCTCCCAAACCAGTGGAATAAGCAATATCAGCTAGGTGCAGTTGTTGTGATTGCAGCGTTGGTTTCTTTTCCCCCTGGCACGGGAAAGCATGCTTTTACTGCTTGTTATTCTAACAGCTCTTCAAAAAAGGTCTCTAGTGGAGTTACATATCCAAGCATGTTGGAGAAGTGTGGGTTGATCATATATAATGTAACGTATTTGACATTCATACAGGAGGAATATCATGCATGTACATGTATAGGTCTATGGAGGAGAAGAAAATAAGAAATAGAACACACTTCATAAAGTAGAGAAGTTGTTACCATCTCAGTCGGTTTTAGAACCTGGAGACATTATTATAGGCTTTTTCTATAGTAAAATAAACTGTTTAGACAATTAGCATGCACAAAGACTACAGCAGGACAACTCGTCACCAATATGTTATTGTTGGAGCTGATTCAATGTGAGCAATTCTATTTTCAGTTAAATAAATATGTATTTGGTAACTGTGCTTTACAGTAATGTATCTCACTACTCAAGTGCTTCCAGCTACTGACCATGTGCAGCATCTACCTTGATATTTTCTTACAATAATGGTGTCAGCTATGAGATCTACTGAGAACATTGAGGGGTGTTGCTTTTTTGTGGTGTCTTTTTTTTTTTTTTTAAAATCTACAGCTATGCATACACTCAATACACAAGTAGCATACCATCAGCTACTACAAACGTAGACAAAGCAGTCTATCATATCACCAGTATGTTAAAAAGATCAGCAGTCAAGAAATGGCCTGCCAGCCCAACTCCAGCCAAGAAACAGGTAACTTAATGTTGACCTCTGTAGTTTTCATTATTAAATTAAACAAATGTGTGTGTGGGGGGGAAGCTTAAGCACATTTAAGTCTACTCAGCAAAGGAAGGGAGCTAATAATCAAATATTTGTCTTCATCCCCTGCCTTTTACCTAGAGATCTAGAAACTTCAAAAATATGGATGCTTTTATTTCTCATTTAGTAAAGGTTTCAGCATGAACTTCCTCTAAGTGTGGAGGTCAATGGAAGAACTACGATCTTTCTGCTAATGTCATGATCTTCTCAAAACTAAGGATTGTTAGCAGTGGTAAACTTCTCTCTTCAGGACAACACGCTTGAGATAGGATCATTTGCTAGAATCTTAGAAAATAGGGCAAAACAATTGCAGGTTTACAAACTTTCAAAATGCAAATACTAAATTGTAAGAATATCCATATCCTGTCAGTCTTTGCACTGTCAGTGTGCAGTATTATTCTGCTTGTTTTAGAAAGAGAGAATATTTATGTCACCTTATCACATTAGTAAGTCTCTTAATTAAAACTATGTCTGTGTTATCATCTAACATTCATTTCAAGTCATTAGACCTGTCAGATTTTAAATACAGTATCATAAGCAATGCTTTCAGGGATAAAATATCTATGACTTTAGAATTGTTTATTAACTTAAAAGCAAAAAATAATTAATTGTTTAGTTCTGTCAAAATAAACCTTAATTCCTTGAAGGTTTCTTTCCAAGAAAAAAAGCAGAACCCACCTGCCTGCTTTTAACTGATGGGAGCTTTCATTACAGACACAAAGCAAAACATAAATACAAACCAAAATCCATCCCACAGATCTTGCTTTGGAAAGTATTACCAAAAAAAAAATCATACTCTGAAAAGGGAATTAAAGATTTCCTGGGAATAGCAGGGACCTCAGTAAAGATATTATAATGTGGCATTTGATGTTCTAGAGGGATTTCAACAAGTTTTGCATGGTCAGATTCGATTAATAAGTTGGCTTTCTTCCAAGGCTGTGTGTGTCCCTCTCAGCTGCCACAGTGCCCTAACTGTAAGGAAACCTCACCTCACCTGCTCAGTCACATCTTAGCAATTTTAATTGCTTTTTCTTGCTCGTTACAGTACCAAACAGGCTTAGAAAAATCCTAGTATCTTACAATGCAGATTATGTGGGTTATGAGTGGAACAGTAACAATTTTGGTGGTGTTGTAAAAGGATTATAGAGCGTATCAGTGAGGAAATGCCATGTGGATGGATATTAATGATGATGTGAGGGGGAATAAGAGGGAATCAATGGAACTGGGTTTTGCAAGTGACTATTCAGGGAGAACCACCATTGCAAGTCTTGTCGCTACAGTGTTCTGCAATAGATGGGTTTTATTCTCAAGCTGCTCTAACATTTGAATTATAAATACATATTTACTGTTCCTTTCGTTTTGCAAAGCTTAAGTATGTGCAGACTTAGATTATTGCACATTCTGAGCAAGTCTGACTCAGTTTTTAGCAGATGACCTTTAATTAGTGGGAAGATATTCTATCCATATCATATTCGTTCACTTGTCTTACTGGGCATTAGATGGCTGCTGTGAAGCATAAAGGATTTTTTTTTTGTCCTAATCCCTGTGATGTGACATGATTAATGAGATGAAATTCCCATTTGGAGTTTCCTACCAATCAATAGGCAGATGGGCAGTAGTGGATGTCGAACAACAAGACAGCAGGAGTTGCTTAAGCTCTTGCTACTTTCATAGAGAAAAAAATATTTAGAGGTATAATTTAAAGGAACAGATAATGTCCATTTTTCACATTTCTCTCCTCCTTTGATAATTGTTTCTTTGTTTTTAAAGTACACAGAAAGGCAAAAATGCTACCTTATGTATACATACCATATTAAAGTAAAATAAATATATTTGAAAATCTTATGGATGACACTTATGCCAAGTGGGTATACGGTATTGGTATTGAGAAACCATTTGCAAAACAGTGAATCTGATTTTTCTCCACATCCATATAGATATAAACAAACAGGTACATCAGAGAAATCAACAGAATTACAAAACATTAGAATAAAGGCAATATGATCATAAAATTTAAGCTAGTAATTTCGTTATTTTTGTTAATACTCTGGTGAAAAACTCAAATATATTTTGCATATATTACAAAATAACACCCTTTTTCAGGAACTTCAACATCCCATCCCCTGAGCCCAAAGTCTTTGATACCTAGTAACGGACATGTAAAATGAAATAAAGGAATAATCTAAAGACTATTCTCGGCTATGAAAAATTTTGATTTAAGATTATAAAATCAAAAAGAAACGTGATTTTAAGTCTTTACAGTTTAAGCCTTCTCTTTCTTGCTAGTAGAATTCATGTATAAGTAGGGATAACTTATTAAAATAAATTATACTATACAATTTTATATATCTGAAGATTAAAAAAAAAAAAAATGAGCCAAATAATTAAAATGAAGTGATAAGCCAAAAAAAAAAAGTGGCAGACTGGTGGATCTTTGCCAACCAGATAAAATCTGAGGAATAATGCAAGTTTACAAACAGTAGTAGCAACAGGTTTCAGGAGACTTCTTTCATAGCCCTCATGTTGATACTTATTTTCTTCTGCACAATACTTTTCTGCTTCTTTTAAATAGGAGTATTGCTATTTAGTTATTTTGTATGTGTAAATTATTTATATTTCCTTCTCATTGCCTTGCTTTCCCTCCCTCTCACAAAGATGCACACAGAGTAAAATTCATAGCACACTCCTCCTAATGAACAAACTCCCACCGAGCACCAAAGTGCTTAATGATGCTCAGCAGGCAGAGTTCTGCAGTTCCCCTATGCAAGCCAATATATAATCACACCACAAGTTAAAACAATATTTAGGTTGCCAAGAGAAACAGTGGAAATGTAAGACATGCTAGGTTTAAATTTTTCCAAACTTTAACTCAGTTCCTTTGTGTGTTCATCCAATGTCACTGGAAAAAAAAATAAGAGTACACGGGATAAAGTATATGTGATTATGAAATTAAAATCTCTTTGCAAGACAGCCAAAGTAAATTTAGGCAAGCTGCTTTAAATCAGCCTTCAATAGTTTGGAACCTACTTTGTTTCAAACAGTTTCATACATGTAGTTCGCACTACATACATTTATCTCATTTTCTTTTCCTTCATAATGCCTATAGACCAGATTCTGCAATTAGTCAGCTCCATGGGTATAATCCCACCTGCAATGAAGTTTACAATTATTAAAAAAAGCTTTTTGAAGTAGTCCTTTCTTAGGGGTTCTCAGATTAGAACTGGCAGTAAGAAAGCTAGCTATCATGGTCCGTTGACAACTACTTTCTGGGATTGCTCCTCAAACATATCAATTCATCCTTGGGAGAATAAAGCAAGCAGAACCTTAGAATGGATGGTGGTAGGCCACAGCTTGCTCCCATCTGCTGGAAAGTTATGAAGATTAGTTGACACAGGTGGGACACTACAGGTCCCCGTTATGTCCTCAGGCAACTGGGGTTCTCTCCATTCTTCCCTGTTTGGGGTTAGTTGGTGAAAAGGTAAATGTGTGCCCTGTCCTGTTTTTTTCTCACTCCCAGACCTTTGTATTTCCTCAGCGTGAGAGATCCTGGCACAGTTGTTTGGTGTTTTTTGTTTTTTTTTTTTCCAGGAGAAATTTATGTATACAGGTGAGGTCTGAACTAA
This sequence comes from Tauraco erythrolophus, assembly GCF_009769465.1. Lineage (NCBI taxonomy): Eukaryota > Metazoa > Chordata > Aves > Musophagiformes > Musophagidae > Tauraco > Tauraco erythrolophus. The sequence goes on from NC_141477.1 coordinate 3,364,600, forward strand.
GCTACAGATTTAGGACACAAAAGGGATTTGCAACCTGCTCCACCAGCAGCCAGTGAGGCACTGCATGGCTGGGGCACCCAGATTCTCACAATGATCACAGCTGGTGGCCAGCAACCACAAACAGTTTAGAGATGGAGATGCTCAATTACTTGTTGAATCTGCAAGAAAATGGCAAAAGCCAAGAGAAGAATAAAGAGTCTTGTAATAATCTGGCAAAAATTTTGTCAATTGAGACCAATCTCTGTCACTGCTATGGTTCTATGCCAGTGATTGTTGTCCTTATGTGGAAAACAAAGGGCACATCTGGAGCTACATCTATTTGAAGGAAAATATGCAGGACTGTTACATGGCTCCTGTGTTGAGACACAGCAACTTTTCCTCATCTGTTCAGTGATGCTCCTAAAAGACAGGCATGGAAAAACGCTGTCCTATTTGGACTGTATCATTAAAGTGGACAGATGAGTATGATGTGTAGGAACAGCTACTGTGGACAGGGGTAGATCATGAATAGGGCAGCAGAACGTGCATGCTTACAGCCTATACATATAGCAAAGGAACTGATATTTTGTTAGGTGGTTTAAGAGATTATTGGATTAGATGGCAGACGAGCAATGAACAGGACGTTTTAAGAGGCTTAGTTGTGTACTACATCACACCCAGCTGTAAAGTCCTTTAAAATTAGATAGTCAAAGAGCAATATTTTCAAATTTTTGTTTGAAGTCTTACTTCATGTTCAAGGTGTTTCTTCATGAAAAGACAACAGTCATTAGTATGTCAGTTCAGCAAAACAATTAAACATACTAAACCAACATACGTAAATATTTTATTTATTTATGGTAAGGTTCACTTATATACATGACCACTTTGATTTATTTTTTTTCCTTTGGACTCTGGTGAAAGGCACTCTTGACAAATTGTTCTGCACATTCTATTCTCTGGATTCTTGACCATGTGTGAGAATGCAGCAAATTCTGTTGAGAAAGTTCACACTATGAATCTCTTACCACTTTGTTTTCTGCTTTAAAAATTAAATCATTCAATTAAATGCTGCAAATTTTCTCCATTTCACATTGATTTAGTTAAAACACAGCTGAAGAGCTGGATACAGTTAACTGTAGGCAAGGATGCTTTTTAGTTTCCCGAAGGAATGACATATTCAATTATACATTGGGGGTCTGATTTCCTAAAAGGCTAAGTTCAGGAAATACTGGGATTTCAGTTGTCTTTGACCACAGTCTAAAGTTGGATGGGTTCCCAGAGCAAACAAATGCTTCTCCTGCATTGACCACCCAACCTCCTAAAATGCTCCATTAAAGGTCAATGCATATGATTTATCCAGGGCTCATTCTTTGTGCAGCCTACAATTTTCACTATAGTAAAACATGCAAGCTTTATCACAAATAAACAAATCTGTGTATTATTTTGTTTATTGCTTTATTTTTTTTTCTTATTTCTTATTTTCTTATTCTTTATTTTTATTCTTTATTTTATTTGAGGAACTCAGGTTTAGTCCTCCTCCTCCTGTTTCATGTTCATTGTAACACTTAACAAAATGTAAGGCACAGTTTCCCCACTACTGATTACGTAATAGGCAATGCTGATAGAATTCTCACGATAATTGTTCAGTACTCGCATCTTGCAAATGCCTTTGAGAAATTCAATAAGCCTATCTGTACTATACAGATTATTTCACCTAAGAGAGGAGGAAGAGTTTTAGGCATGTTCCAATGTGATAGATTTTTACCATAATGACTAAATAAACAAATGGTTTGGAAAGGGAAATTCATAGTTATCCTATTGATAATGATATGTATTAAAATATATTTGTGTGGTACATGGATTTGTTGAGAACGAGAGTCCATTCTTGTCTTAAAGAACTGCTTTGGAATTATGTGAGGCTGAAAAGCCCAAGTTCGAATATTAACGACAATGCCTCAGGTTAAGATGAATATTTAGTGCAAACTTTTTTTGAGAAACGGGAACAGTCTAAGCCATGTTTCCTAGATTTATTTTTATTTTCACTACAGCATAGCAGGAAAATACTAAATATTTTAAAGTATTTCAGTAGGTAATATGAGTATTTTTGCTGTGCAGAAATATTGGAAGAATATAAAGGTTCTGGTTCTCAAAAGGAAAAGGAAGCTAGTTGCTTGAAATAAACTTGTATTTATAAACATAAACTTTTACTGTTATAAGGGAAAATGAAGGTGGTTGTAAGGGGAAAAATGATTTTAACTTCTGTACTATTAACACTTGTGCTGTGTGGAAGAAAGAATAAGTTTTGTTTTGAAGAAAGTACTTATGAGCTGGCAATTACAGCTACTGCCTTAGGCTCCCGAAGAAAAAGGCTTTCAAGTGCCAGTACTCAGCTGAGGTTGTCGCATTAAATAGATGGTAAGTAGAAGGTATTTCACAGGCAGAAACAGGCTGGCTCTGCCCCTGCTTAGCTAGATGACTAAAAACCATCTGAACATTTTTAATACAATGCTGGATGGACGCACGACAGCCTTTGAAAAGCCAGAGTACCTTAGCTTGGGCCCAGTGTTACCACGGAGGTTCAGCGTGTGCTGACCATGCTCATGTTGCTCTGCTTAGCTTGAAGTACGAGCAGAGCAGGACTGTTTCTGCCAACAACATCATTTGCAGATATGCTGATAGCCCAAGTGGGGTATGAACTGCAGAGGAACTCAGGAAGCCTGTCTGCTCCACAAAGGTCATGCTTTCTCCAGCACTTGTGGTAGGAAAAGTTTAAATATCCATGCTTTTCTCGGATTTTTGGTTTGAGTCTATCTTTATACCTCAGGAGTGTCAAAGAGCTTGTGGCACATGCGACTCTTGCAAAATAAAGTTATTTTTAGTAATAATTTTACCTTATCGTGAAGAAACATCACCTTGTCTGTTCTCTTTGACTGGCCAAGACCACTTCAGGGTAGGGAAGATCCAGAGAAGTGCTCTGTATTTCTCAACAGTGACTTTTTAGGAGGAACTATCATTAGCTGCCTTAGAATTCACGGGAATATGTCTCTGTTCTATTATATGTCTATATAAAGCTATAGATGTTCCCCAACTCTGATTTACTGTTCAATACTCCTTCTGTCAGATGGCTCTGAACCAAAGTCCCCTGGCCACTGCTTTCCTTGGGTTTGAGTCATACAACCTGAATTACCACGAAAACTAAGGAAAAGGGCTCACTTGCCACCACTCATCAGGGAGCTATAAAGAAAACAGTAGAAAGTTTCCATTACGTTCCAGAAAAGATATACACATATATGACCTAGATGTTAAATAAACTTAGATTTTGTTTTTATTTTCTAAGCCTTTCTGTTTATAATATATGCAAGTGTCTCAGCCTTCACATATCATGCGTTGTATGTGCACTGAAATAGATGTTTTAAAAAAACCAGTCACCCAAAGAGAGTCCCACTGCGTGTTTAGACATACAAATAGGTGTCTTGATTTTCAAGTACACGCAGCATCCTTTGACTCCCGATAAAATAAACACAAAATATCAGTGATGTAAACTTTTAAAAATCAGATGGTCTTCAGGTATTGAACAGATCAGCAAAGCAGCTGGTGTGGAAATTCCTTTACATTCAAAAAACTTATGTCGCTGTTCTGCTAAAAAGACAGACACTTCAGATTTGCTTGCATTACTCTCTTTTTACTCTAATATAGAATAGTCTGCGTAGATATCTAGTACTTCCCCTCCAAGTGGAGGCTTGACTGTAAGCCATAAAAAACCCATCCCATTTACTCTTTTTAACTTAGCCACTAAAGATCTGAAGAACCAAGCTTCCCAGCTAAAAACACTCCTATAAAAAAACATTCCTTTAAAATACAAGTCAATACATTGGACTTCATATTCCTCAACAAAAAAAAAACTTTCTTTGAAAAATCAGAAAATAACTAATTGCCCTACTTAAAGACTGTCCATGATTTGGGAAACAGGAAAATCTATAGTGTATCAAAACCAGGCAACTACAAAAGTTGAAATTGAACAAGTCCAGCCAATTTCCCACCAGGCTTGCACACGTGGAGTTGCTAAAGCTCATTACAATGTAGCATAAATGGAGGTCTAATTAACAAAAGAAACTGATCCAAAAGAAAATCCCATCAACATACGTGAAAATGAACCTGATGTGTTTGAAATTCAGCCAACTACAAATTAATTCAACATAGATTACATATACAGGGAGAAAAAGACTCCAGCAGAGTAACTGGCATTGTACTGGTATATATGCCAGAAAGATTCCCTCTTACCCTGTATCCCCTCCCACTCACTAAGATGAATTATGTTTGTGCACCATATGTTCCAGCAAGAAACAAAGCAGTGGTCAACCTCTTATTCTTGATCACTGTAATTTCTTTATAAATTAATTCGTGTTACGTCTCCTTCTGCTTCCTAGACTACTGATTCTTGGCCAAAGGCAGCTATATCATGGTCTTGTGAAAGACTGAGGCATCCTATTACTGGACCCCTGAACTGCCATTTACAGTTGCTGATGGCCTTGCTCCAGGCTGGTGTCACAGCAGTGTTTGTGGCACTATGGGAATTCCAGTGTGGCAGCAAGGAAGGATGTAAAGATGCCTCAACTGTGTCTAAACTAAAATAGCCTGGGAAAAGCACTGTGCTGGTGTGGCTATTCACTCCAGTATCCAAACCAGTTTTACTGTGAGCATTGCTCTGTGCTAGGGAGCTAACACCAGAGGCAAGAGCAGATATAAGTGCTAACTACAAGCATGTCTACACACTCTTATCATGCGTGTGATAGCCAACTGTGTGAAGGATGTTCTGACATAATCCTGATGAAAGTGATTTTGTCTGCTGCTCCAAACTCACAATACAATGTTAACTCTTAGAGTTTGTTTCTCCGAGGTTTATCTGAAATAAAGTGAGGTGTGAATTCACAGAGCTCCAGTTATCCTACACAATTACTGCCCAGGACTACCTTGACATAAGCACTGTTACTGCATCATAAGTGTTTTTATGAGCAATTAATGTAGAAAATCCACACCATAGCCACTGACAGACTTGCTATGCCAAAGGCTTTCAGAAACTTCATTTTATCTGCCAAGTACAACCAGGTGCAGGGTACTCAATCACACTAGTTGAGTATAGTGCAAGTACACGAGCCATATCATTTGAACAAAGTAATTTTGGAAATCCTGATCCTACTCAGCCTGTGAGCTGTGACTGAGCAGCAGATATTTGCGTCTTCCTGCTGGAGGAAGAATCATTTTTCTTCTCTTTATTGCTATGGTCTCTAAATCTCAAATTATCTGAAATACTATCCTAGTTAAGTTCATATTGCTCTGCCCTTCAGGTCATAGCTGATGCCAGGGCCAGAATATCCTCTAAAACACTGGCAGATGTTTGTTTGAGTGGACTTTTATAGGTCTGAAGCCTCATTAGTTGTTTTCATGACCTGAATACTAATTTAGCAGGGTGACTCCTAGGCTCTGGATCTGAATACTTAGAAAATTCTGATGAATTTCACTCTATGGGTACTAGTTATCATTTAGAATAACATGGATTAATTTAATAAATACCTTTTATGCCAATAAACATTCTGTTTGAATATAGCATATGATTAATGAAATCCCTGTAATAAAGCTAAGTATTTTAAGTCAAGGTGTCCCAGTAAAAAATAAATTGTCGGGTCAAGTGGCAAATGAAAGATATTCAGGATTGGTAACACCTCATTAAAAACCATTTCATCTGCCCTAAGGCAAGATGTTAATGCACAGTAATTGTCTACCCAGAGTGAATCTTTTTCCAGTTACATGAATAATACAAAGTAACTATTTAAATATGCTTGTTTATATCATTAACAGCTTCACTATAGCTTCAAAATTGAAGACTAATTTTTTTATGTTTTATGCTACTGCTGGATGTTCACAAACAGGAGAAGGAAGAATAAATACACTTTGCTCTTCAAGTACAAACTTCCCTTGCAGAAGCCAAGAAAGAAAATAATTCAATTAGGATATAATATTAGAATCCCAAGGAATTAGTACTGCTGCTACATCTGCATTCATCTTGTCACTCCAATAAAACTGTAAACAAATAATAGGACATCAGTAATAGTAATTTAAACAGCGTGAGTGATGTCTATCGCTGTACCACAGAAAATTACAAAATGTTTTCCAACTGCCTATGTAAAGTTCCGTGTGTGTTCAGCATTTTAACAAAGACTATCAGTAAGTACTGGAACAAAAGTGGCTTTTAATGTAGGTTAGCTCAAATTCTGATAAATCTCAAGGACTCACAATCAGAAGACAATCTCCCTCATCAATCTTCCTCTAGAAACAGAATTCATGCAGCACAATCCTTATCAATAAAAACGACGATGATAATGTTGCTTTCATTATTCTGCTACATAGTGCATTCAATCTTCTATTAAAAGTCGATTGGCTCAATCCTACAAGCATTCTGTACTCTAGTGTGTCAATCTCAATCCCAGGGAGCCAAAAAGCTCCAGAGGATGAACCTCAAGTTTCCTGAAAGCACTAATACGAGTATAAAAAGGATGGTGGATTCCTTTGAAAAAAAAAACAACTTCCCAAGGTGGGATTGACTCAGTTGCATCAGGATTCCAGAATGCTGATGGAATGAGTAGGAAGATAAAACAACTGATTGCTGTATCAGAGTGAGAAAAATCCAGTGAGAATCCTACTGAATAGTAAGTGAGGTTCCTAACAATGACAACATACATACGCTCAAAAAACCTATAGAATTTTCCAAGTTAGAGATACTATGCAAACTGTGGGATATCTACAACACATTACAGTATCTGATAATGCTTTTAATACACAGCACTCTGGGCGTATTTGTAACATCAAACAAAACAGTATGGCCTTCTTAATAAAGTAATTGTGTTTAGATTTAAGTAAGTGTATTTATTGTGAAGTACTGTGTTAAATTAATTGTGATTCTCAGCCTTTTGCATTTTGAAAATTAGTAATGGAGTTATGCTGACCTCTGCAAAAAAATGTAGCAACCATGCAGACAAAAGACATCTAAGACATACCACGAAAATAAAATCTCAAAGGTGCCCAAGGATTCAAATTTGCAAATAAAGCAGAACAGTTATAACAAAATTAAACTAATCCAAATAAGTCTTAATTTTTTCATCATAAAGAGATATTCTGTAGGAGCAAATCATATGACAGATTTATTCATCCCAAAATAATATCTTGATTATAAGTTTCAGACTTTGAATGGCTGGAAAAAGGAAGTTTGCATTTCTGCTTGGACTACTATTTTATAAACTATTACCTAAATTTTTGGAAAAGCTGGAGTTCCTGACACCATTTCCTAAAATGAATACTTCATAAGGTATTTTATGAAAGTAGTTATGCACTTAACATTGAAATAAGTACTTTGCAGCTTGGGCCAAGAAAATTTCTCTCTCTTATTTAAATAAATTTTTACAAAAAATATTTTTGGCTGCAACCACTTGATCAATAATGTACAATTTCTGTGTTCTAATGCTTACTGTAAGTTAAAAACAAGGCTTAATACAGTACTCCAGAATATTAGTTATATATGAAGATTTTATTATTTGTGCCTAGTAGTTAGTCAATATTACTGTTTCTTGTGTGTCCACTCTATTGTACATAGCTCAAAGACACAATCTCTGTCTTGCAATCTAGAATAACTATTCTGTTTCAGTCGAACAAGAATGTGTTACCACAGGACTGAGTCTTTCCGTCTGCAAGAGACATAGTGGATGGCAAACACTAGCTCAAAGGCTTGTCATTCCCCAGAGCAGCCCACTCCACAAAAATTAAGTAAAATTTCCTGCTCATTTCTGGTAGTCTATCCTGAAAGGTTTGTATTAATTAGCATACAAATATAATTTAAGTAACTGTAAATTGTCTCAGTAAAGAACCTTTTATGCTCAGGAAAGACAATTTCCTCTAGTAACTATGTTATTCTCTTGACTTGTATGGGTCCTGTAACAGTAAGCCACACGGGGCGTGAATCCATCGTGTGGTATGAGAGGAATTTAAATCTGTTTTGTTGGCGAACAAGCTGCTCTTTTAATTACATTTCTATGAGATATATTTCACTGTCTATATTCTGAACTTATGATCTAATCGAATCAGGATAGGAAAAATACTAGAAGAAACCATGAAGTTAGAGCAAGGAGACTTAATCAGAATCCATGAAGGACAAGTGGAGAATGAGAGAGAAATATGTAGCCAAAGACGACGCTTGCCTCATTTCCATTGTGTTCTCTCTCCACTATTGAATTAAAGTTAGATGTGTCAAGATGCTGCTTTACATAAGTGAAGTGTTTGACCTGTGCTCCACTAAAACCACAAGGGATAACAACGAAACCCCAAGCTCAACGAGTAGATTCTTTGGTGTCATGAATCATGGTATCAATCTGCTGCTAAAGTTATTGCTTCCAAAACAGACAAAAAATGAAACACAATTCCGTGGTTTATTGTACAAAGATCCTCCCTACTATTTATTCTCAGTGTCTAACTGGGCAGGTACCTATAATCGAAGGTTTCTAAGCAGAAGTTGAAAGGAATAACAAGTCGCTACTCTTTCTTACTTTTCCATGTGAGTGGCATTTGTATGTCTCTGTCACCAACAGTATCTTTAGCCTTGAAAGCTTTCACCAAACTACTGTTTCTAATGTTAACATCACGCTATTAAAGTTAGTTGAAACCTTTCTTTAAAAAAAAACCACTAGTACAAGTCAATGTCTAGTAAAAGCACTTTCCTAACCATTACTGACTTGATTAAACTTCCCGCAAAATGTAATAAACTAAGATCGTTTGCAGGACTCTGCATAAAAGTGATTTTTTCCCAAAATATAAAAACATTTAATTTTCCTATTACTGTCATTTTTATGACAAGTAATAGTGATGTCAACACGACTAAAACTGTAATCTGGAAATCCCCTGACTGCCCAAACGGGCAATGTGTGCCTTAGTAATAATAGAGAAAACCATCTGGGTTTGCACAGATTTTTCACAACGTAGCTATCAATGCTAGAAAAAGATATCAGGTAAGTTCTGTGCAGCCTGAAGCCCTCTAAAGAAACCAGACGCAGTGCTGCTCTCTCTTATTGATGTGTTTCAGCCTTGATTTGAAAGGTCTGTTTTTCAGACAAACAGGAATAGTTCATGCCTACCATACCCTTGGCCTTCCCTGCTGAGAATACCAACAAGAATGTCCCATCTCCATGTGATATTTAATCTAGGCTGTAAGCCCCTCAGGGGCAGAGATCACATCTACTTGTCTGTAAAACCTAATGTGCACATATGGCAAAGAACAAATAGTAAAAAGGATCACAGGCAATATGTGATGCTAAGTTTTGTTTACCGTTCCAACATAAAAATATATTTATGCCACAATTACTATCCAGAATATTTAAGCCTGTGCAGCTCCTGTCGAAATGCACGCAAGGGTGCCGTGACACCATTCAGCGCAGTGGCATGAAGTTTTATCATCAGCCTTTCTGAAGCAAAAGTGTCCTGTTAATAGTGTTTGATGTTTAAAGGCTGGTTAGGAAGACCGAATCCTTTGCTTTATCCTAAAGTATATCTGATGTGACAGCTGCTACCTGATTCAAGGAGAACTGGAGAAACTCCAAAAATGGCAACAGAATTTAAAGTAAGGAGTGACTGAAGTTTTCATCTTTTCAAAATTTTTTTCTTATTTCTTTCCCAAGAAAAAGTAGCGGCACACTGTCAGCAATGCACTACTGAGAATTGCTAATCTGTGAGCAGGGATCTGGAAAGAATGATGTTACTCAGCAGAGTGCTAATCACCTGACCACAGCAGTTAAAAATGTCTCCAACACAACACAAACGTTCATTGCTAGCAGGCTATCGTAGAGTGGGTTTGACTATTCTGTTTCCAGCTGGAGGTTGTTGCAGAAAAAGCTAGTGTTGCATCTTAAAAGTAATTTAAACAAGCAGCTTGCTTTGGCCAAGATGACAATAATCTGAAATAATGCAGGTGAAAAACTAAAAATCACCACCCAAACACGAACATCCCCTGTTGAAATCATAGATTTTCCACATGATCTTTGGGTTAGAGCAGGGAGCCAGCTTTCTGCCAGAGCTGGCAGAGTAGTAGAACATTATTTGGAATCAAAAACTATGTTAGATAGGACAACAACATTGTCTTTATGACTCATTTTTGTCAGACTGGATTCAAAACTTATACCAACAAATTTGACATTTCATACTGCTCTGCAGAAAGCAAGTAAAATGAGTCCATGTTTTAAAACAGCAGGGAAGCTTCCAGTGCTACAATTAACTGGTAACATATGCCACTGCTGCCAAGAGGATTTTTAATCTCTTTAAACATTAATGTAGCATTTTTGCTTCTGTCGCAATAAGGCAGCCATCTGTGTTTGAACCTGCTGGGAAACTAGGGATATGTTTACAGAGAGAGAAATAGAGGGAGGCAGACAACCATGTTTCTAGACCCAGCATCAAAAATAACAATTCAAACCTTTTAAATAGTATTATTAAGGTGTCATATAGCAGTAGGAAGATTGTTAAAAGGCTCAGACTGCTCAATTTAAAACGGTACAAAAAAGTAACCCCCAACCCAGTACGTATTCTCCTTATTTAACATAACTTTAATTTATTTTAGAGATCTTTAAGGTCCCTTCCAACCCTAACGATTCTATGATTCTATGATTCTAACTGTTTTTCTGCGTAACTGTGAACAGTTAATAACGGATTTTGTTACAGACTTATTTCCAGGAAAATTCTAGTTCATAGAATCACAGAATGGTTTGGGTTTGAAGGGACCTCAAAGTTCATCTAGTTCCAATCCCCCTGCCATGGGTAGGGAAATCCTCCACTACACCAGTTTGCCCAAAGTTCTGTGACTTTGAAGCAAACTTCTTATATAATATTGAGCTACAGTAAAAGGTGAGAGTTCTGTAAATCCTTTCAACATGACCCTCCAGTTCTGCATTTCTGTAAGCACTGCATTCTAACACCAAGACTTATTTGAATAAAGTACATCTTTTAAAGTGAATTCGACTCTTACAAAACATGGGGCACTAAAAATTCTGTACCCCGAAACATAGGTCCTGTGTTTACCTCTACAACCTGTGGCTACTCTGATAATACATCACATCATCTGCCCACCTTCTTCCCATCTGAAGCTCAGTTGACCTTCCTTCTAGTCTTCGTCACCCTACACCAGTACTAACTAGTGCCCTACTCTGGGCTTTGACCTGGCTTCACAAATGCCATGTGGTAATCCTGTCTGTCTGTCCTTTTCCCTCCCCTCCAGGACCTGGTAAGGTTGAAGCCACTGGCCAATTTTAACTAAATATGAGCCACTTCAGGGAGAATTATTACTCTAGAATTGTCAGGAAATGGTGAGATGGAAAGAAAGTCAGATTTCCCCACAGCAGGAAGGTCTTTAACCAGAAATAACCAGGCAATCGAGACATACAAGAGCTCAGAAACAACAACAGTCCCACTAAGTCCTACTCTGCTGTTTATGGAAAATGGGTAGGAGTGGGGATATTCTGGACCAGGGAGGACTGAGGAAGGCAAGAAACTCAAGTGCTGAAGGGCTTATAATAAGGAAGAAAGCTCTGGGACAAAAACTTAGGAACCAGGTCCTCTGGTCATTTTTTAAATTTAATTATTTTTTTATTAGGTACTAATGTCCTCTGAGAATCAGGTAGAAAAATACAGACTTACAGGGATCCTCTGCAAACATAAAAGGCTATGGATTCACCTATCTTGGGAAAATATCAGCCCTGCTTTCCTTCTAAGTTCTGTCCACACTCCTTGAGATGACAGCCTTCCAAATGTGAACAAGTCTCAGGAAAAGAAAAACTGCAAGGGATTTGGCCTAAGTAGCATGCACTTCACTCAAAACCGTGTCCTGAAAAAAACACAGCCATTGATCTCTCTTGCTTCTAGGGAAGATCCCAAAGCAGCTCACAGCTGCTCAGATGACTGCTGCTGGCTCCACAGCCAATATACCCTCAACAGCACAAGCCAGCTGGATCCCAGCAGGGCCAGCTACCCCACTGAGCAACACGTGGGACAAGTAGCCACAAAAATAATTAGTTGCAATGGCATGAAAAACATCCCAAACCGAGGATGGATTCTTGGTAAAATGCCAGCCCTTATACAGATTACTGCAGTCTTTATGAATTCACATGGCTAGTATTTTTAATTTGGTGGACTAAATTGTTAAGTGCTGACATCCAACATCTTTTGATGAAGCTGCAGGTGCTCAGCAGTTTTAAACATGTAACCACACATATTTGGGCCCATTTGTTTTTCCTGGCTACAGCAATTCAGGTGGGAGGTTTTAAAGAACTTAAGTATGCTTTTTGCTGCTGGGTTATTGCTGGTTGCTGTGGATATATTGACTAATGGATGGAAAGGGGATACAGGAGTGGTCTATTGTGTTATTAAGAATTGTCAAGCAGGAGATAAACCCCCTTTTAAATGGATATGTGCATAGGTTAAAATACGTCAGCATGGATTTAAACACAACTGTATAAACCCTGGAGTGATAATTTTGGTGACAGCTCCTAATTTAGTTTAAATGTAAAATGGTAATAAATAAGAGTTATTTCTCACACAGACAATTAAGTACCTAATATTTATAAAATACCACATAACACACGGACCTCTAAAGTCTGGGAAAAATCTTATACTCTCTTTTTTTTTTTTTTTTGATTTATTATATCTTATATAGTTGCTATTATATCCCATGTATTACCTAATGAAAGAAAACCTATATGAAAAGAATGACTTCCTTTCTCATAATACCTGTTTCAATTTTATCTCTTTTTGTTTAAAATGAGCCTATTCTGAGCCCCTTCTTAGGCTTCCTGAACTTGGAACTGGCATGCACTAGCTTTTATTATCTGTTGAACTCAACCATTAATAGGTAAGCGTAATGCTATGACAAACTAGTTCACCTGCCAACAGTTAAGCTCTGACTAAAATTGTGATTGGTTTTGAATCACTAAATATGCATTTAGGTATTTAAAGGTTCCCTAAATATTTTGCCATTATACTTTAAAAAATATTTTATTGCAAACCAATTATCTGAGAACAAACTCAGGTAATCCTGGCAGACAAACATAACAGCCAGACCAGTGAGAGAAACTGAATAGAAGGACAGTGAAATTTCTGACAATGACAGTATTTATGAGCCACCCACACAGAAGCAGTGTAATTTGTCTAGATGACTCATCACTGCATTTTTTTTAAACTATTTTGTCTATTTTTCAAGAGTTGGGGTTCCAGCTAGATTTTAGCTTTGAAATGATGTACTGTGATTTCTGCAAAATTTTTGAGATAAATAGTTTTTGTTCTGAAGCAGAATTTTTATTATTTTTGTTCCATAAACGCTTACAGAACTGTAACATTCCACAACCTCTATGTACAGAATGTTCCTGCATTACTGCTCAGTGGCAAAGAAAGGATGCTGGTCCTGTTCATGCTTGTGCCTGTATTCACTTGCTAAAAACATGAAGAGTTTGACTGAGCTGTTCATATGCCCAAAGCTAAATATACATGTGTATTTTCCACATATAAACTGAAGGATATTCTATTAGTCAGCTAACTTCCAAAAAAACGCCTTTACTAGATATTTAAGTCAATGAACATCTATGGGTGGTAGGTAATAGCAAAAAATGTTTAAGTTTTGTGATGGACTAATTAAGGATCAGAAAATTAACTTAGAGAAAAATATTGATAATAAAAAGACCAGCAGGAAACCTACTGATAAAATAGTTACTAAAACCTATTTGTCTTCAATAATGTTCAAGTACCTAAAGGGGGCCTACAGGAAAGCTGGAGAGGGACTTTTTACAAGGGTGTGTAGTGATAGGACAAGGGGCAATGGCTTTAAACTGAAAGAGGGGAGATTTAGGTTAGATATAAGAAAGAAATTCTTTACATTGAGGGTGGTGAGGCACTGGAACAGGTTGCCCAGAGAAGCTGTGGCTGCCCCATCCCTGGAAGTGTTCCAGGCCGGGTTGGATGAGGCTTTGGGCAACCTGGTGTAGTGGAGGATTTCCCTGCCCATGGCAGGGGGGTTGGAACTAGATGATCTTTGAGGTCCCTTCCAACCCAAACCATTCTATGATTCTATGATTCTAAATACTGATACTCTCTCAACAGCAAATAAAACCAACAGACTAATACTATTCTGTAATTAACACAGGCAGTCCAGAAAGGCTGTTATTTTAGCATAGAAAGCAATCAGGTTGGTCAGGTGTGATTTGCCACTGTTCAACCCATACTGACTTACCCCCGTCACCCTTTCCATCTTGTACCTGGAAAATGGTTTCCATGAAGCCTTTCTCCATAGTCTTCTTCAGGCCTGAGGTTAGGGTTATCCAGGTCCATGGTTCTCCACATCCTCCTTGCCTTCAAGAAGGACATAGCAATCCCACCTGTGAGTCTCACAGCCAGCTTCAAACATTAAAATAATTTCTGATGACAGGAAGAAAAGATTTCTGCCAGGTGCCAGTGAAGGTTGTTAAATATAAAGCAACACAATGGTTGGCAGTGTAATAATCTTGCTGAAATTAATGTTTTTTCTTCTTGAATTTTTCAGCCTTGACTAAACTGACCTTCCTTTGATTGGGAATGTCAACAGATACGTTAAAGAAATGAGCATGTCAGCTTTTTAAAGGTGTAAAAACAAATTAAAACTTGAAAATTTGGACTCAAGTTGCTAATAAGTTGCTCGTCTTTTACAGAATAGAATATTACAAGTATTCATAACTACCCTCCCTGAAGGCCAATATCAGTTACATGTTTTTATCTCAATTAAATCCGAGTTATTTAATAACTTGTCAAATACAGTGAGTCAATTTTTAACAATCTGCTTTATCAACTGTTTAATATACCTCTGAACATCTTAGTTTGTCAAGTACACCAGCTTTCTTGTCATTGCTTAGAAGGATAGCAAAGGGTATGTCTATTGGCTTGTGTGGTTTCCTGTTTCAGTTCTACTTTTGCCTTGTCCCAATCAACATTTAAGCTTCCTGGGTGCAAATCAAGACAGTTTAAACAGCCCAGTCAGTCTTTATTTTAATAATAAATCAGAAGCGGAATCAAAATTTTTGAAGACCGTTATCTATGGAATCAACAACCTCTGGTTAAAATCTTCATTCAACTTGGTGAGCTAAACCACCACATGGAGTTCTCATATTAGATGGAACGAGGCTCACTTCTGCTCTCAAATAGGCTTCCACACTCAGACAGGGTGATTTAGAAGGATAGCAATGTTTAATGTGTATACATACTGCTAAACATAATCATGAATATAACTAACTGTGAATATACTGAAATGATTCAAGATATTCCGCTCCTTATACCACTACTGGAGAGCTAAACTCCAGCACTACGGATGTATTCTTTGGCTTTATAGTAGCACTCTAGTGTTTTGTTGTATTTTCCTTTTTTTTTCTTCTTTTTTTCTTTTCTTCCTTTTTTTTTTTTTTTAAATTTTTGGTCAATGCTGCTTTCCAAAACCTAGTATCGTTGGCTCAAACATGAATTACTGATCTTCTGATCGGAAGTTTACTAGTGACATCTCACAGAAGAGAACATATAATTTTATCTCGTGCAGGACACTTAACTGCTACAAATATGTTCAAAATCACATCATGATTCAAATCACTTTGAATTCAAAGTCCATTTCTTCTGTCATCAGTTCTCTACCATTGTCAGAGCTTTTCTTACACACAAATCAAAGTGATTTTCCCTCTCTCTCTGAATCAATTTCCTTCCACAATAAAAATCAATTCTCAGTCACTTTGTCCTCCACAGTCAAAGTCAATTCCCCTCACGCTGACATACATATTCACATATCTGCCTCTGTAACTCAACACTACATAGTGAATGCACCATCAGCAGCAATTCAACCCACAATCAAGTCTTTATGAATTGATTTGGTTTACCCACAGCCAAACAAAATTAATCCCCACTCACACTTGCTGGATCAATATCCTCACCCCAGTTGAAATCTGCTTCTGCTCACTGACCATCCTGTTCCTCCCTTGATCCTGCAGAAACACCTATCTATGCTGACTTGTGCCCTTCAGAAGTTCTAGTCTGCTCCTACTAACAGGCCCCTGTCAAGTTTTTATTCCAGTTTTCCCCCTTCTTATTCCTTGTTCCCAAATGCTAGAAGTCCCAGAATACATATTTCCATTCTCCTCTTCCTTTTCTTTCACACCTCTGTCCAGGGTCTCTTACACAGCATTCCTTCCTAAGTCAGTGCTCCCTAATCTTCATACATCTGTTGTTCTTCACTGGGCTTTTTCATCCCTTGTTAAAACTCCACTAGTCTTCCTTTTCCTTAAAGTATCTAGTCTTATTTCACAGGGTGTAGATCTTACCACGTTGACCCCCGTAAGTGGCTGGAGCCAGAACTGAGGGCTGCCAAGGCATTAGGAGCATTTTCTTGACATGTAGGAAGAATAACAATCCATCCCTCTTAAGAAATTATTTCAACAACAGATCCCAAAAGCACTATCATGCCTACATATGATACAGTCCAGCTCGGACAGGTAAGAGTAGCTACGGAATTGCCGAATGTTTCTTAAAACCCTTAAACACCTTCTAATTTCCTGTTGGAACATGATAGAACATTGGAAACTTAGCAAGAAAACTTTTAAATTTACGTATTATGCCTCTGTAAAACAGTCTCATTGAGTCTCTCACAGTCTGAAAAGAACCTCTTTGTAAGTGGCATTTCTTAATTTTCCCACCATACATTTAGCACAATCACATTTCACTTTATTATGTGTCAACTATAAAGAAGAAAATATACAAGTTGTGTTCATAGTGTTATGTTTTTACCAATTACTATCTTGGCAAGTAATTCCAAAACTGAACTGGTGACAGAATAAAATGAAAAAGGATATGTCATGGAGTTACAGTAACATGGATTTTGAAGCCTATTCATGTACAGGAATGAATTTCATTTAGAACTGTAGGATGTCCTTAATATCTGGCATACTTTCCTTTCAAAAAGACCCATGTAGTGGTCCATTAAGTTTAGTTCAATATTAGTTGAAATACTTAATTGGATCAAGGAATTAATTCTACCTGTACATTTTCTTTCCTTTTGTTTATTCACTTATTTTGCTCAAGGTGCTAGTACTGTCTTACATACCAATTTTCTAAGATTTCAATACATTGTTCTTGGAAACATATCCCAGTTGATGTAAGCCATCACAATTCCATTGACTATCTTCTTTGAACATCTCAGACCCAATCCTCCCCTCTAACAAATACTTGTAGGATGTCATTTTTTAAAAAATGTTTTACAGATGGACTCTGAAGAAAACCCACCCACTCATCAGATGTCTTTCATGGTGTTTTTATACCTTTTTGTGGATTCTTTTCTAGTCTTTTCTGATTATGTTTTGAGAATAATTGTTTTATAGCTCAAAAAGAAGGAAAAATGAAAACATAAGGAAATATTCTAAATATTATCTCGTTTCTCATCATTCAGCTTTTGAGTAAGACTTCAGCTGAAGTTAGAGAGATATGATAGAAAAGTGCATGCAGAAAACAAATGAGATCAGTATTCAAGTTTTTGTGTGAAATATTAGATGTCATATCTAGAAATCTAAAATAAATTATATGGTCTGGTGAAATTCACCTTGAACTTCATAAAAGTGGAAGACCTGCAACTACAGTGGCTAGACTATGTTAATGTCCTCATGTAATGTGCTTCAATTTTTTTTGACCAAGGCATAATGATACCCATCACAGAATTATACTTGTATATCAGTTACTTCCACAATACCAGTCTTTTTGATATATAACTTCAGAAGACTTTGCTCTTTCTAGCAGAATGAACAAAGGGCTTTCACCTTTTTTTTTTTCCCCAAAACAAAATTTACACTATTTTAGGAGAGAGTAATTTTATTTGCTCATGATTGTCTTTAGCTATTGCCTCTACCAGCATTTAAAAACTCTAATACTCTTTGCATGTTCTGTTTGTAATTAGACCCAGTGCAAAAAAGGGAAAAGCTTTCAACAATCATTGTAAGCGCAAACAAGAAAACAAAACAGTTATTTTGTTGGCGTATAGCAAGTCATGGCTGACTGCTTTCCTGGAAACCCAGTGTATGAGGGTTCCAGTTCCATCCTCTTTATAAATGTATTAGTGCCTATTGTTTTAGCA
This sequence comes from Tauraco erythrolophus, assembly GCF_009769465.1. Taxonomy (NCBI): domain Eukaryota; kingdom Metazoa; phylum Chordata; class Aves; order Musophagiformes; family Musophagidae; genus Tauraco; species Tauraco erythrolophus. The sequence goes on from NC_141477.1 coordinate 3,382,784, forward strand.
CCAGGTGCACATGTTTGTCTACAAATTATTTTCCTTCTGAAGGCCAAAGAACAAAAGCCAAAAAACCCTAAATTGGAAAATAACCTCATCCAAGCTCATATACAGGAAATCCAACACTCTCAGCTATACCATTCCAAAAAACATGAAGAAAACACAAGGGAACTGCTATATACACATTATAGGGAGAAAAAGGACAGTATTTACTCAAGAAAACTCATACAGCCTCACTGAGAGATTAGAGGAAGAAATGTTCTTTCCCTTTACAGCAAGACAGTACAAGTCTTATGAGCCACACTGCCAAAAGATGCAAGGGACACAGAAGACAGACTCTTATTTCTGACAGCAGATCCACATCAGTACAGTGTTCAAAGCTACTGAGCAAAGTGACTCTTCCAAGGGAACTATTTAATTCATAAAGGCCATTTCAGTCCTATGCAAAGTCAAAAGAACACGACTTTTTCCTGTGGCCCTTTTTTGCTTAAGATCTCATAGGTAACGTCAGCAGCTTAGAACAGGAAAGCCATGTCTTACGGTCGCTAACAGTGATTCCCACAAACACAGTTCACTGATTTCTATGTTGGACACTTTTTAGAAACCTTCCTTCCTGTTGAGCAGCGTAAGCATGGGTTTAGTATTCAGGGACACAGGTACTGATAACATTGTGCATTTGATTAGCTTTCACTGAAATATGCTGCTCGGCTCAGTAATGACAGTTCAGAATTGCATAAGATATAGACATCTAGAGAGTCATTAAATTTTAAGCCATATGGACAACATTCACCTCTGAGGCAGTGACAGAGAAGCAATCAGGTAGAATAAAGGGAGAAAGAGACTTGGGAACCAGTAGGTGAGTTTGCTGCTCAGAGAAAACACAAGAAAAAAAGAGTGGGAAAGGAGAGTTTCTTCAGAAGGGCAAGAAGAAGCTTTAGAATTAGAATGTTTTCACTTACATTTTTACTCATCCTGGTTCAGTTTGTCACCAGTTGCTCACCATACAACGCCATCTCTTTCTCCTTCCATGATGAAGCTCTCTGTCCACAAGTCCCATTCCAGTCTCCAAAAAGTAGTCCTAGGTAGGTCTGTGGGTAAAATAGGTCGATATTTACTAAGTGGATTAAGGAAAATGTAATAAAAATCACAGCAAGAAGACCCAAGGTCAGCCAGTCTCTTCCTCTAGAGGTTCATGGCTGGGTTTAAACAAGTGAGTGAATCTTAGCTGGCAATAACAAGCAACGTCCTTCTTCAGTTATATGTAAAACAGAAAACAACACTCAGAAATAATTATTGCCTTCCTAAGTAAAATTGTTTTGTGAAAAAACAAATGTGGAAAAAAGGCTCCAAAAATGTCTTATACTTGTTTTTTTTTGGGTGGAGGAAATAGGGGAGCAGGGGAACACTGCAAACTCACCTGAAGTGCAGCAGCAGAAAGCATGAAATGAAGCCAAAGCAATTAAGCATGTGTGAACTGCTGCTTGCAGGGAGGATGCAAATTACTCACCTGTATATTTGATTTTCCAAATTATTAAGGAATGTTGAAAGGGGAAATCATCAGTCTTGGGAGTGATGGGTTCAGCTAAGTATCTATGAACCCAGGTGGGAGTAGAGAGGAGACAGGAAGAGTTTTCTGCTTTTAGAGAGGATTTTGTCCCCTACAACTGTGGAAATAACAGTAGGTGAAAGGAAAAATCTGAGAAACAAGGTACAACTCCAACGTTTGGTACAGAAGGAGACAATTCTCTTTTCTTCCGTCACTTAAACCTCACCCCAGAGGAAGACAGCACTGTGCCAGTTGTAGAAGGCAAAGGAAGGGTAGCAGGTGTCATGTGGAAAGAAGGTAGGAATGCTGGCCAGCACTGCACAAGTTCTCGGGTGAGGCGAGTTTGTGGAGCTGCTGCACACGCATGGCACCCCGTACTGCCCAGTGGGCACCTTGTCGTGGTCAACCCGCCAGCAACTAAACGCCACGCGGCCACTCGCTCACCCTCCCCAACTCCCAGGGAATGGGGAAGAGAAAAGGAGACTAGTGGGTTGAGGTGAGAACAATTTGATAATAATAATAATAATAATAAACAACAATAACAACAGTAATAATAAAAAATGAATATACATATAGGAGGATGGTATATGCAAACAAGTGACGCACAGTGTAATTGCTCACCACCCAGTGACCAACCCCTCTCCTGTCCTGGCTAACGATTCCCAATCAGGTAAGTCCCAACACCGCAATCCCAGATGAGTGAGAGGCCCGAAAAGAGAGAGAGAACTCCGAGACTCTGAGAGCGCCCTTGGAAGAGAATGAGTTCCAAACTTCCTAGTCCATTCTCATCTATATGCTGGGCATGACGTTGCATGATATGGAATACTCCTGTGGCCAATTTGGCCCTCAATCCTAAATTTAACTTCAAATCATAAGAGGAGTTTCGGGCCCTTTGTCCCAGCTATGATTCCCCCCAGCCTGTTGTGCTCCTGCACACTGGCAAAACACAGGAAGCTGAAATGTCCTTGATATCTCAGCACCAACAATAAACATCTTTCTAATAACAAATCCCATACTAAATCCAAAACACAGCACTATTCTAGCTGCTATAAAGCAAAAACTAACGCTGTCCCAGTCAAAACCAGGACATGCACGACCTCCTCCATCCTGGCAGCCCCCAGTCTTTGTGTGGAGTCATTGTGAGAGAGAAGGCACAGAAGAGTGAAATTCCTAATTGTCCTTCAGAGGCCATTTCAGTTTAATCTAGGAATTAGTTTCTGATACAGTCATCATCTCCATGATGACAGAAAACTAAAGAAAATAAAGACAATTTAAAATTTACATTCTCAATGTATTTGTATTTCTGTACTACAATCCAGCTCTCAATTATTTAACTTAGATGTACTTCTGAAACAAATTCACCTTTTTTCCTACTTATGGACTATAACTTGTCCAAGATGTGTTATTTTCAACAGTTTTCAGCATTACATTTTCCTCTCTTAATATTTCTTTTCAGGTATCGTCATTGGCTTGATTTTCCAGAGCTCAGAGTGTGGAAATTTCATATTCCATTCAGCACTTTCTCATGAGACATGAAGAGAGTATTCATAGAAAGCAGTTGTATTTGGGTTTAACATTGTTAGCATTTCCTCTCATGAGAGATATTAAATAATTTCATGCACAACTGCTCAAAATATTTTTTAAACTTCTGTAAACATAAGATTGCCAAAATCTAACATATGTTATGTGGTATTTAATCCTCAAGAGGAACTGAAGGAACAAAACACTTCTGCTAAAGTAATTAATAAGCACCAATACAGATACCTAGAAGCTGTTCCATCAAAATGAATCATATCCTCCTGTAAGTCACACCCAATATTTAGCAGTCTGAAAAAGCAAATTCAATACACAAGACTGCTGGTTAAAACGAGCGCTGAAATCTTATGTATTGAGATCAAATCACCAAAGCTGTGCTACCTTCTGGTGCTCCTGAATTAGGAAAAATAGGGAAGTTATTAGTAGAAAATTAATTTTGCCTATGAGAAATCTGTTTTGGCGCAGCATACGAATCCTGTGGGGACTGGCGATTAAGGTTAAAGTATATGCTAACGAATTATTGGAAGTAAATTAAAAACCAGGAGAGCTCTCTAACTCCATTACATTTGTAAAGGTATTTTTAGTACAGAATGACAGATAAGTTTTACCTAAGTTTTAGTGCAGTTTACAGTATGTCAGATTCTCTGTGAAGTGAAGCCCGTTATAATACTTGGTAAGTATTACAGTACTTCCCACATTTTGTCCTAATATTTATTAAAAATCAACTTCTGAGTCTGTGTAAGAATCATGGACACATCCACAGGTGGTGTCATTAGGCTATAAACTCATGCTCCTTTGTTTTCTTAGTATTCCTTATATTATTATTTTTTTCAAGTTACCATATGAAAATTTTACACATAAAACTGTAGTTTATAATACATTAACATTTCTATTTTCACAATTTATAATAATTTCAATACAATTTTTTATGACTGGTTTGGATTTTGTTCTGGTTTTAGAGTAATCTTTCCAGTGATATATATTGAAACGATTGCAAATAAAAATTTTACTTTTGCTGATTCTTGGTTTTGTTTTTAATAATCCTCTTGATACTGAATACAGAAGTCTGGATGGTGTAAGATATTGTTAATAAAATGCAAGACCTGTATTTTATTAATTTATTTATCATTATCATTATATACATCATACCCTGTAATTTATTAATAAAATGCAAGACCAGTAAAATAAAAAGCCTGTATTTCTTCATCTTCACAGGATAAAGAATGGAAACTTCCTGCTTACAGCTCTAAATGCTGCCCAGGTCAATTGTCATGTAAAGACATTATCATAATTAAATAATGCAGTTCTTACAGTTCAACTCCAAGAAGTTATTGCATTCAGTTGCTGTTATTTGGTCCTCGTTTTGGTACCCTGAATGTGATACAAGTGACATAGAAATGGATTTTTTTTTTTCCTTTGCAGAAGGTTCCTCCAATTCAGCATTGAGAAAATTAGTTGAACTGCATAACTAACTGTTTCTGTCTTTTTCACATGTGCTGCTTCTGTGGAAACACTTTGTATGCTTCTGCAAAAATACATTAATTTACACTAGTAATGCAAATACTATATTATTCACACAATTCTTCCCGCTACTATCTATGCACAGGATCCATCTTCGTGCATCAAAGTCAGCAGTCCTCTAGCTGAAGTTTCACTGCTTGTTCTAGGGCACAATTTAGCTCACTCAGTAGAGATACATATAATTTATTCATTTTTATTCTCAGTTGAAGAGGCTCTTAAATATCTTTACCACAAAGCAAAATAAAGTGGCCATGAAATTTTGGCTCATTGGCAGATGAGGTGTAGACTAACCGAAGACGCCTGTGATTAAGCAGGCTGAGAGCAAAGCAAACTTAATTAAATAGACAGAAGAATTTAAGAATCAGATTAAAGAACAGAAGGTGAAACCCCATGATGCTGAACCCATTATTTAACAGAGTATTTACAAAACAGGTGTTTAACAGACACCATTTTTGCATCTTCTATGCAGGATGTGGTTCTGCGTAGTATGGTTTTGAAGGTTTTGGAGATGAAAATAGATTCTATAGAAAAAAATGTTGGAACATGCCTTTCAACTGCATCACAAATTTACTTTTTCACTAAACACAAAGCATTTTTATAGATGTTCTCATTATCTTGTTCCTATTTTGGAAGCAACCCAGCCCTTCCCTCAACATGGATCCACTCGTCAACTTCACTTTGACAAGCAGTAGAGGCCTCAAAGATACGAAGTTCAAGAACTGTGAAAGTGAGCAGTTTGAGAGGGAAACCACTGCCCCTACAGAAGGGAAGACAGAGTTTGAAATGGTAGTTCTGTTTCACCAAACAGCATATTTTAGCTGGCCAAGTGAGCGCACGCCAGCTGCTCGCCCACTGCAGCACGGTGGTGCCTTCTCCAGCCAGGAGCTGGGGGCTGTTGGAGCCTGCTGACACCATCTCGTGGGTTGGTGGGCAAAGGAGAAGCACTGGGCATGAAACTCTGGTTCCAGGTCTTCTGTTTTGTGGATGTAACGTGAATGCAGGATACACATTTGCAAGAAAACAGACTTCCTTGTTTCACAAGGAATCTTTCCGGGTTTTCATCACATAGTGATTCTTTGTTTGTAACAAAGCTGAAGCTGAAATAGTCAAAAATCAGGTTCTGAAAGAAGCTGCCCTGAGAACTTCCCATTTTTCACAGCTCAGCAAACACTGGCATGGAAAAGCTCTGTTAACATGGTCCACATATCTGTGCTGAAAATAACATTGAACTGTAAACATACACATCAAGACAGAGATGAAAAAATTCCAAATATTTTTTCACATAAATTCAGAATGACAAAATATCATCTGCTAACACAAAGCAGAATAAAAAAAAAATCAAAATCTCATTTTGCTAGGTATTTAAGCTCAGTGTTTAAATGAAAGGGCATTTTCACTCCCTGCTTTTAAGAAACCAAAATTTATAGCAGTATAGTAGGAGTCTTCAAGGTCAAAGGGTATATAGTCTGCTTGCTGCAATATAATCTGACATGATAAATCATGTACAAGCAGCCAGCACTGCTACTATCATGAATTTGTAGAAGGAGAATAGAAAATGATTTTTACAAAATATTCATTAAACGATATAGCAATTTTCATTTTTTATGTGTTCTGTTTTACAGCTTTGTTTTTCCTTCACAATAAACAATCTTTAGAAAAAGCTCTTTCTCTTCTTATCTGTCCTCCAACAAACATTATGCCACAGAGAAAAGGCTGCTAATAGAATAGTTTTAGAGAGAGTAGGTAGAGGCTTTCTTTGAGACTACACCAGTACCATACAAAAAAGATTTTTCATGAAGTATGGAAGGGACGCATATTCAGTGTCTCTCTTTTTTTTTTTTTTTTTTTTGTTTTGTTATGAAAAACCACACACATCACATTCCTGAGTATGATGGCACAGGACCACAGCTTTCAGAAACACCTTAGTCTGCTGCTCCATTTGTATTTCATCTGAGGAAGAAATAATTAGAAGACTGACAAAAAAAAAATTTATTCAATTTGTTTAGTGCTAAATCCTGCAAATATGTTAAGGATGGTTAAATTTCCACAGAACCAATAACATACTACGGGAGCACCTGGAAGATATGTTTTACAAGATACAAAAGAAGATCCTAAAGCTTTTATGAGAAATATAAACCAATAAAACCGCAATAACTACTAATTAAAATGGGGAAAACACACAGAATCCAGTGCATTGATCAAAACAAAGCAGCTGAAAATCACCTTACTCTCACAGGATGAGATACAGAGAATCAGAGCAAATTCCATCCCTTACAAAACTAGCTAACTTCTAGTTGTACTGCCACAATTGGCTTGCAAGGTGCTGTAGAAAAAACCCTGCTTTTTTCCCCTACTCTTACACGACTTACACAGTGTCCCCTAAGAAGGCTGACTTTAATCCACTGCTACGTGAGAGGGAATTTTTTCAAATAGATGGAAAAAAGTGGCCATGGCTTTCTGAAATTTAACCATATTAGGAAAAATTCTAAGACCTCATACCAGAATGAATCATTCACTAGCAATTTTTCCTTTTTTTCCCATTATTATTTTAAAGTTTCAGATGACATCATGTCAGCACTTTATACTACTATGTTATGCTTCATGTTCTTGGTCATTTATAATCCAGTACTTTATATTTCTCTTTATGATGACCTTTCAGTGGATTTAGATTACTTCTATACATGTTATTTGTTCAATGAAATGAGGGTAGATAAAGCTGGAAATAGTTACAAAGGTGGGAAGGGGAACGAGTCTCAAGGGATGAACCTGATCCATTCTCACTGTATCAAACTGGCTTTGCTACTGAATTAAAGGCTCTGAATAAGGGGAAAGGGTTGACTAACGGTCTTCTAGAAAACTTTCTCCTCCCTATCTACTTTTCATTCATTTCACTTCTTATGTGTATTTAAAGAGGGTTAAAAATTCTATGCATTTAGGAAAAGAATGAAAAGCTTGAATGAAATACTTGTTACTTGTTGCAATTGATTATATGTAATTGCTAAAACTATTACTTTTTTTTTGTTGATATTATCTGTTAAATTCTGGCATGAAACAAAGTAAATTCAATGTATCTTTTTGGTTTCTGTTTCACTAGAATTCCAAACGAAAGAAATTAATCAGGGTTTTTTCCCTATGAATTTCCTTAAGTACCTACAAATCGTTATTTCAGTACCTCAGAGTTTAGAATTGAGCTCCCTGATTAAAAAGAAGAGGCTTGCTTTTTCTCTTGAGTGTGCCAGTGTTTTCAGGGAATACACCCTTTTCTCCTTTATGATCTGGATGTATATTTTGGCAGGTTGTACGTGGAATCATATGACATGTGTAATGACAAGACTATCCCATGGTGAAATAGTGGGAACTTGTGAGCATAAACCTTGTGAGCACCTGGACCTCTGTAGAATAAGTGGATTGGATGCAATATTCTCATGCAATAGATACGATCTGCAAGGTATTTGATGGACCATTTATGATCTAGGTGGTCCTGCTCCGGCAGGGGGATTGGACTAGATGATCCTTTGATGTCCCTTCCAATCCCTAATATTCTGTGATTTAAATTTCAACACTACTTTAATGGAAGATTCTTCCTTTATTATGCTTCTAAAAACCCAGCACTGTCCACCGAATGTATTTTTTATTTACAGGCTAGCAGCTGATAAAACCAGTTTGTTTTATAAATGTGATGGCTGGCTATTTGATTTCAGTGTTTTGCTTATTATTATTATTATCTTTTTTTTTTTTCGAGCCTTAAAATTCATAGCTTAAATCCTTTGTTAGCTTGTCAGAAAGAGCTAAATTCCATTTCACTGTCTTTATTTTATGGTATCCATAGCCCCCTTACTTCAAACTCTTTGATGCTATTTCCAGTGTTAGCTAGTGCCTGTAATTAGCAATAATGAAGATCAGTAAACGTTTCATTCATTCAGAGCAACTGAGGATATTCACAATGGCCATTTACTTCCAAAGAACAAAACTGAACTACTCGAAAGTTGGTAATTTAAACAAATATATGCAACAGAGATAGTAATTCTAATATATATTTCAGGAGTAAACTATTTATTACACAAACCCACTGATTCACTTACAGGTAATAACACATAAAGGCTGATTCCCAATCTAGGACATACCTGCCATTTCTGTTTGGACTATCACTGGTAGCATCAGCATTAAAAAAGGAAAGAAAGACTTGACTAAAACAACTTCTCCGTTACTTCAGGAATGGCAGGAGCCAAGTGTTTATTAGCCAACTGGATATATTTTGCACCTTATTGCCTCCATAGGCTAACTCAGAACACCTGGGCCACCTGACCATCTGCCTTTCAAGTTGCAACATCAAATGCACTGCACTGCTGCTCCACTCCCTGGGCAAACTCTAGCAGGACACCAGATTATGGATGTTAAAAGCTCTCATTTTTACACAAGAAACCTTGTAGAGGTACTTATTAACTGAGAAACTATTTTGACTCTTTTTATATGGTGAAGCTTGAAAACATTATCCCTGTGAGGGACATATAAATGGAAATTTGACGCTGCTTTTTGCCCAGAAAGTAAGCAACTATCAGCACCATTCAATGTTTGCTTTTTCTTTTTAATTCTTTGGAACAAAAAGGCCAGCTGGCATTATTTCCATTTCTATTATTTTCTCAAGATTTACAGAGTAAGCCAAACTCACAATTACCATATATCTAAGATGGCAGACAGACAGTGTGTAACAGATAAATCCAGCAGCATTGCTGATTAGCCTTTAGCTTTTGAGAAGAATCCTGCTCATATTGCATTCATGATTTAATTTAAAATATATCATATGAAAACTAAATGCACCTCTCAAACCTGCTGCTATTCTTCATTCCACTGTTTTTCTCTGGGTGTGACCACATTCATTATGGTAACTGTGTGCTGCCATTGATAACTTTCCATCTCTTTTGTGCCCAGTGAACTAGAAATAGCTGAACCCAGTTCATCTGACTTCCTGAATCGGTGCCTTTACAAGAACCAGAGGCTCACAGAGCACATTAAGTATTATTTTGAGTCACTAAACACAGAAATTCACAGTAAATACAAGCTTCAGGCCAGACTTACTCTTCATGTAAACAGGTATAATCCTGTCTTCAAAGACTGGACAATTTGCAAGGAAACTAAGGCTCCAGTAGAATGTATAAATTTTGGGAATGGTACTGTTTTACCCATTCTGATTCACCCTCACAGGTTTAAGGGTCCTGTGCCATGTGAAAACTGCACAAGGACCAGCAGAGCCTCCAGCTCTTACACAGACACCTTCTCAAATTCCATAGAAGAGGGGAAAGAAGTCCTAACTTAACTCCTAACTTCCAAGCTAACCCTAGGCATCCTGTTCTAAAGAACAGTATCTATAGAAGCAGTGCTTATAAATCTCACAGAATCCAGGACTGGGTGCTTTACTGCTCCCAAACACCTGTTAGTGGTAAGAGAGCAAAAATTTAAGCTCTTCTGAAACAAGGTACTTGACACCACTGCTAAATTCTGCAGAATTAGAACGGTTGCTAAAATTTATTTCATGCTTTTCACTGGCAAACATGACCTTCACCCATAGTTAACAAATAAATGCAGCTGTTCAAGTCACTTTACAAAACAGTCTTTAAAAAAAAAAAAGCCTAATTGCTAGTTTTTATAATTCAAAATACAGCATAAGGCCAGTCCTGATTGTAACTCTATGCTCTCCCTAAAACGGGCAGCAGAAGTTTAAAACCAAAAGCTGATTTGGTGATTAGGGAAGTGGCTTGGGAACTGGAACATCAAGACTAAACTGAGCTGTTACAGACGTCCTCGAAAGACTTGATGGACCTTTCTATTCCCTACCCTCAAAATATGGGTAGTAAAACTATTCTAAATCAGAAATGTATCAAGTTCTCAACAGTTAACATTCCAGCCAAAATGATCACAAATGTCCATATATAAATTTTGGAAATTTTTAATGGGAATATCCTGTTAAACATCAACAGTAGCTGCCATGAAAGAGCTACAGCTGCTATCTGAGATCACCACTGTGCCTCCCCAGTCTTTGAGTGGACAGATACACTTCCCTTTGGATTCAAAGGCCTTAGAAAAGTATGCTTTTAGTGATACCTGCTGATCAAAAAGTATGATTATTAACACAGTAATCCGTAAACAGCCATTCAGCGATTGTATCTTTGCTGCTAGTCTGTAGAACTACCCCTATACTGCAGATCTCTCTTTTTTGTACAGACCAAAATGTACGTTGCTGTGGAAGTTGAGCTACCTTGCAAGTGCAATGTGACTAATATGTTTGCTATGCCATTAATAAAACCGAAGAGAAATCCCATGAAGCATTTCCATTTTAAATCCCAAAGAGAATTATAACGTTAATGCAGAGGTTTCCAAACCTAGAGCTCAGCACATCTAAATGGAAGTGGAAAGGAAGTTCAAACTCACACACAGCCAAAGCCCTACAAAGGGATCTGGGGTTGCATCCCTTCACTTGAAGTAACTAAGGGCAAATCTGGAAACTGCCATCTTAACAGAAAAATACATAGCTGCAACTTTTTACCTTTTAATTGTTTTGGTTAGTCATCGAGCAAATGAGTCTGCAGCTACTAATTTTCAAATGTAGCCAGCTGATTTACAGAGTGACCACAGTATGCGGAAATCATAACTCTGGATTATAAGTATCAAGAGACTTTGTTCAAAATAGTAGACTTTTTGAAGAAAAAACCACAATTTTTTGGTCATTACTGCAGAAGTCTTTTTTACAATTGAAATCTGTGCCTGTTCACCTGGGAAGAATTTTAGTACAGAAGCATTTTAAATGTTAACACCTACATAATAGCCTACAGAATGTGCCTAATAAAGGCTGATTTACCACCGTATTTGATTAAAGTGTATCTCCATCCGCAGAAGGTAAACGGATTCTTAAATTACTAGGGATAATTATAGCCCACAAACCTCGTAGACCTCTTGCATCAGTCCCAGTGAATAAGTCCCTGAATAAGGCAGCAGCTCCACCCCATCTTACTGTCTGTGCACCCTGAGTTGTACAATGAATGCTGCCATGTTATCCCTAAGTATGAAACTAAACCCCGTGAATCAGCTAAATCTCACAAGGTATTCCCTTTCCAAAGGCTTTCTAAGAAGCTTAGTGAGTACCCTACACCAGTGCTGACCCTTCATGCAAAGCGAACCTCTCTCCTTGCTACGACCACTGAATCCCCTTTTGAAAAGAGAACAAATCCAAAAATACATCTAAATCTGCACCAAAGATCATGTCATGACAGTTACCACGATCAATATTGTATCAATATTTTGATCTTCTAAACTACCTATGTTGCAACATCTTCAAGAGTTACTGCTTCCCACATTTCATAAAAAGATTTTCTTTCATTATTAAAATCAGAAAAATAAAACTTGACTGTAGCTCTTTTTCCTCAATCCATCAGATGTTTCTCTGCTTACACGTAGTAGTATCAGGAACATACAGCTACGCCGCAATTCGGACCTGACAGATGATTCGTAACTCACTCTCGTAACTTGTGCAGAAGTTCTGCTCTTCAAAATTACCCCAAAAAAGAAGACAACAGAAATTCATAACAGAGCAGAACAATCCAAAGAGGTCGTTGATTTTGGTTGTTCATGGTTTTGTTTGTTCAGTTGTGTTTTTTCTTTTCATTAAATAGCTAAAACACTGAACAGCCCTAACGTTCCATTAAAGCTAAATTGAGCTGAAATTTTAGCAGGCAAATGTTTTGAACTCTGCCAAACAAGGCTATTTAAAGTAATTTCACCTAAACATCAGGGAAAGTTTAGCAGATAGAAGGATCATTATTAGATAGTTATTGAAAAAATAATTTTATTTAAAACCAACACGCCATTCTAAACTCAACGTTCCAGTATTAATGATGTACAGAAGCTGATTTTTAGACTGAATCAGCTCCAGCTAAAACAAAGAAGGCAGGAAGAGATTTGAGGACTTTTGAATCCCACTCTGCATGCTGTAGTCAGTCTTCTAGAAAGGACGAAGTGAGAAAAAAGGGGCCATAAAATGTTTTCTCTTTTGATAATGGGAGAAAATTGTCCAGTTTCCAATTTTGTTGTTGACTTTGCTGATAAGAAATCTGCTGTTAATGAAACCTTTGATGATAATTAATTTAACAGCAAAAAAAGGTGATTCATTGTCTTTTAATTTAATGCCAAAATTTATCCTTTTTGCTGGTATTTTATAAAAAAAAAAGTCTATTTCCCTTGAAAAGCCCCTAGGCAATAGTTTTAAAGTCTACAGAAAGTAGAGAGAGGAAAAGGAAAAGATTTGGCAGGACACTAATATTAAAAAAAAAAAAAAGAGTTTTAAGCCAAAAGATCTTGACAATAAATATCTATCAAATATTTATTATTTTTAGAGATGCTGTGTTAACACACTACAGGAAAATTTAGGATGTTGCAGTAGCACTTATGTCTAACTCCACAGCCATCACAACTACAGCACAAGCTTTGATATATTTGGTTTTGCACCACTTTTGAAACACACTCGAGTGTCGTTCCTGTTCTAAAGACAAGTAAAACAAAAACACAAGGGACTGGGTACTTCTCATGTAGTTTTAGACATCTAAATGAAGCAACTAAGTTAGAATCTCCTGTTCCTTTAAGGATGGTAGAAAAGACAAGCACATCTAGACTGCTAATTTTATGATTCAAAGGATCTTCTGGAGATGTCTGTCTTCCTTCATTGACTGTAGAGGAGACCTACAACAGTCTAGCACTTAAAATAGACACCCCAGTTCAGTACTTAAAAGTTAATCTGGGCCAAAGCAGCTTAGAGATTATCTTTACAACACGACATCTGCAACAGAACTGGAAACAGGACCTCCTCAAGATTCTTGTCAGAAATGATCCTGATAAAGGATCAGCCAGGAAAAAAGGAAATTTCTTCCCAAGCTACCTTCTACAAGGTCACATGTAGAGAATGAAGTTACATGCAACTGGACCAGTGAGCAAGCATTACACAGCACAAACGATTCACTGTGTCAAGTCCTAATTCATCCCTGATGGCTGGGTTGTCCCATAGCCTGGCACCGCTCTTGCAGAATCATCTCAGGTGCCTCCAACACCCACATCCCTGCTCTAATGTCAACCCTTGCAGCACTGGATTTCCCACTCCTACACTGCAGGTAAGCAGAAGAAGGGCTAAGTGATCTCAGTCTGAACATCACTAAGTTGCTTACACCAGCACTAAATTGGCCCAGACCGATACGTTTCACATTATTTAGCTCTGCAGAAAAAAAACCCATCCAAAGAGCATTTGGTGCACATCTCTAGATGGGCAAAATATGTTCCAGTTTGTGGGGAAATTTCTGTACAGTACGTTTCTTCCAAGCAAATCTGATCAGCAACTTTTGCTTGCATCAATACATTTTAGAAAAATAAAATAAATCCCAAGAAGATCAATTGACATGTAAGCAAAAATACAAGGAACATGACAAATGAAGACTGTGTTATAAACATGTTAGTGCAGGTCTCAGTATTTCACGTCAAGGATGTAGAATAACTGAACTGCTATTTCTAATTATTGTTCCAGGTAATACTATCACTTGAGTCTTAACTTCGAGATGAGTGAATAATTTAAAAAAAAAAATCTAAACACATCAAATGCAGCTTAGTAGGAAAAAAAACCAAAACCAAAACCAAACCAAAACCCAAACTGCATTACTGTTTTGGTTTTGTTTTCTCTAAGCCAAGTATTCTGGTGTTACGATTGAGGACTCCAATAGCCGTAACATAAATTGAGCAAAAAGGAAAAAATAAATTCCAGCAGATTTTTGTTGGAATAGACATTTAACTGCTACATTCCTTAGCACTGAACGAATGATGTTCTGAGGTGGTGAATGAAATTAAGGTTTGAGGTACAACATGTAACATCACTACAATGTACAGTGTGATTCTGGACCTATGACACAGATGAACTGCTACTGAAGGGAATTCCCAATGCTTAGTTGAAACATTACTCAATGGACAATTAAAGCTGCTTGAGAATCTTCACAGTGTCCTGAAATTATATGTATTTTCCAAAATAATTTCATTAATTTGGAATTAATTTCATTAATTTGGAAATTATTTTCCAAAATAATTTCATTAATTTGGAAAATAATGCTATCATCTAATAGTTTTCATATAATCCATTTTATTCAATAAAAAACCCTTGGAGTTACTATGACAACTACAACATAATACGATTGTTTTTCTAACACTCGGGTGTATTAAAGGAGAAACACAGTCCTCAAGTCACATATGCTCTATTGTAAACTTTCGATTTTGCTCTAACAGATGGGATGGCTGAATTACAATAGAATCATTTATATGTGAGGGAAACTGCAATTTCTTCTTCAGTCCCTGTTTTATTTGTCATAGTAATTGATGCTGGGTCTTTGACGACAAACAACTTTTTAGCCTGTAGAATTTCCTTATGCCATGCTAGTAATACTGGTACCATTCCTTGAGCTGTGCTATGCCTACAGAGAGAGAATACAAAGAGTAGAAAACATAACATGTTATATGAATGACAAATGAAATATGTTGACCATGAAACACAACCTGACTTATGTTTAACTCAGAACTGAGTGATCTTAGACGTTTCGGTGCCCTTGGTTCATGCTTTTGGACTGACCTTGTGCCACGGTGTGAAGCTTACTCGTCTCTCTTTGTGCTTTCTCAGAAAGTGGGTGAGCAAGTCCAAACACAATATGACACCTTGCCATCTTTTGGCAACAGACAAAACCAGTCTTTTGCAAGGAAATTAGAACTTCAACATGAAATAATGTTGTGTCCAAGACTTCCTGTACTATGCATGTTTACAAGCTGACATCAGGTCAGCTGTAGCTAACACTAAAACACTTCTATGTATGACAGCCTCAGCCACAGTGAACATTCTTTTCTGCAGCTAAGGGTCCCAAGGACATTTTAAAAAATTCCCCCACCAAATAGAAATTATTAATTTAAAGTGTACATAGTTTTAATACACTATTTTGCTATTTTTAAAGATCTTTTAATGACAAATATTCAACATCTCTACCCTCTCTGAAAATTCAATGAATAGTCCAACTTTGTGCTCAACTGTCCAACAATGATAACTGCTGCTGATCATACAAAATAACAAGAACTGATTAATGTCTGATTGTCTGTAATACAACATGCTACAGAAATGAAAAACATCAATACAGAATCTCTGGAAAGTCGTACGTGCAAAACTGCCATCTAAATGATGGCCTGGTGTACTTCATGCAGGTACCAATTTCATGTGTTAAAAAAGAGCAAGAGTTTTCAAGAACAGGCAACAGAGGAAGATATAACAAATAAGAGTTAAGTCACTATTAATTGTGTATGTATTGAACTGTTAAATTTACTTCTGGATAGAATTAGAATTATCAGCATGTACTCAAGCCAAAAGAGTCAGGGACATGGGGATGTCCTTTGCTAATGCCGACATCGATTATAGAAAACTACTATGAAAATTACCACATAACTGAAAAGAGGCCCAAGGACACAATGGTTTCCAAGGGTTGTAAAAAATGCAGTGGTTGGTCAAAACTAGCTCAAATCTAGCTCAGAAAAAGCAAAGCACAGATATGCAAAACTTTTAAGTAGGAAAAATATACTGAGAATTATTATATTAATCTGGACAAATTACTTCTAGCAAAATAATAGAGGAAAAACACGATAGAATTGCAGCCTTGTCCATTCTGATCAAAATCACCCTTTTTTCTTGAAGGTGGTTGAACGTCTTTAAAATTATCAATTTTGAAAGTTCAAAAATAGCACTTCTGTGGTTTCATTGTTACACTAGGAATAAAGACGAGCATCTTCCTACTTTGAGGAGTGCTGCAGATGCCAATCTTTACTTTTTAGTGCAGCCTGCATTGTTAGCAAACTATTTCAGTAAGAGTGACAAAGGTGAACAAATAGATAACTAAACTAATCATTTATCAAAGACCAGATTATCTTTGTATTAAAATCAACAGCAAATTGGTTTATCAGATCATAAACAAAGGTACACACATTTAACATTGGAACTACAACAATTACCAATGGTAAAGGAGAACATGCTGCTGCAATAAATTCTGAAAGTCCAGTAATAACACAACAAAAAATTAATGCTATGACTCTGAAACAGCTGGAAGGATCTTTCAGCTGACTTTCTCAGCTGATTCAGTGAGGATTTAGGATCTCAAGGCTTTCCACTGCCTTAGCTAAGTTTGGATCTAAGAACATTAGAACTTATATTTATATCTAGATGATAAGTTCTAAAATTGTAGTGACACTATTTCAAATCTTGAGCTACCCATCAGTTAAATACTGTGTCGATGTTACATCTCCAAGATCACAGATGCCTTGATCATGAACACAATAGTAATTTTCCACTTTTACAGAATTTGCTTATTCATCAGAACTTTCCATTTAAGATGAAAAAGTGCCTTTCAGGCCTAAACAAGAAAGCACAAAAAAGAAAATGCAGCTTTGAGTTTCCAAAAAAGATGCTCCTCTTGAACTCCAAGACTAAAATCTCAGTTACAGACTGTCTCCTATAAAAGAACCGCACGTGTGACTGGCAGTGTCAGGGACTTTGGGGTACCCTGCACGAGCAGAGGGGTTGTCTGATGATGCCTTTCAGGGTGTGATAGCTCTGTTGGACCAGTCTTGAGTTACCAGTCTGTACATCCCAGCAAAAAATGCTTGTAGTGTAAAGCACTCTGAATAACTCAGTCTGAAAGTTCAGCTAACAGACTTGTTGGACAGTCGTAAATCACTGTCAGACAATGAGAGACACATTGATGGTTATAACTCTTTTCTCTGTTGACACATCAATCTGTCTGTCACCCAACTCAGAAAAGAATCCATTACATTAATGTTTCCACAGGCAAATTGAGAAATTCTGATTTTAATCTAATCAAGGTGGTTATTTCTGTAAATATCAATTTTACCTTGTTTAAATTTCTTCTTATAAGAAATGAAATTTTAGTTTAAGAAATGAAACATTTAGAGCTGAAAAGAACTAAATATTAGTGCAGCTGAATTAGATTTCTTTTTTAGCAATATTGCTTCTGGAGAAGTTAATATTGTACAAAATAGAAGTGAAGCTGCTACAAATGTTACCTTCCTAAAAACCAGAATATTCTCATTCATAAGAATACAGACTCACCAGGTAT
Source organism: Tauraco erythrolophus (assembly GCF_009769465.1). Lineage (NCBI taxonomy): Eukaryota > Metazoa > Chordata > Aves > Musophagiformes > Musophagidae > Tauraco > Tauraco erythrolophus. The sequence goes on from NC_141477.1 coordinate 3,400,559, forward strand.
TTCAGGTATATTAAAAATTCACAAGAGTCTTTCCTTACTCATTCATCAAACAGAATTAGCTGATACACATCTTTTCAATCAGATACATACTAATGCTTCAACAAATAAATAACAACTCAAAAAGGCATAATTCTACTGAATCAACGGAGCTGCCCCTGTAGGCCCAGATGGAAAGGAAAATCATAGAAGGCTGAGGAACAGGCTCCTTGATCTCATTTCTAACACCAAACACTGCACATTTTGGATAGAAGCTCTTTTCTCTTCAAGCTCACACCTGTGTTTTTAGAGGAACCATAAGAACATGTGATGAATCTGAACTGGATCTGTGAGAATTCAAGCTCTTGCATCTTCAGAAAAGAGTCAAGTGTTTCATGGTGTTTCACCTTTGAAGTGGAGGTTTCTTCTGGTATGGACAAAATCATATCTAAACCACCTGAAATGAGATTGTTTTCCTCTGAATTTTTTTTCATGATCTTTATCTTTTCAGTGTAATACTGCTCTCTGAAGATTATTTTAGTGCCTAGTCAAGTGTAACTCATTTCCTTTCTGGTCCACGAGTACAAAAATACTCTCCCTTAATTCAGTCCACAATGGCTACAACTTGAAAGCTACGTTAATGAGACTAATATAATTGGTTTTACCTTTTGGAATATTTTCATTTATGACAAGGAAAAACACGGACATTAACAAACTCGCAGGACTAAAGGAGCAAAATCCACAATCCTGGACTAAAGGAGCAAAATTCACAAACTAGCAGGAGCATCCTGGGCTAAATAAGCAAAATGGCAATTATTTTTTTCAATAGATTGGATCACACAGGTAACCTTTGCCATTTCTATTTATGTACTTTAAGTGTGTCAAGGCAAGACAGCAAGTTATACAATGCCAGATATGTAGAATTATTCTATTTAGAGGTATAATATCTAGAGATATTATTCTCTAGGCAGCTTCTTAGAAGCATTGGAAAGGTTATCTACCTTAAAAAAAAAAAAAACAACATCATGTTTCTCAGCATATCAATACTGTGTTGCCCCTTTGTTAGCATTTTTATACACTTGTGGAAGACCATCATGAAAATATATGGCAATTGCTTATAGAATAAAAATGTATTACTGACTCGTATATCATTTATTGTGAAACTGGTCGAGATATCATAAAGCTCATGAAATCGTAATAGTTGCATATGAATATTGACAGATGTAATAATGTAAACTTTAAGGCTCAAGCAGGACAAGAATTTATAGTTGTCTATCACCTGTGGTCTATAATTTATTTACCTCCACACGTATTTTTATCTTTGTGTAAATAATTTTGATTTTTACCCTGCTATTTACTTTTTGAGCTGTGTCTTGTATCAGGTATATTTTAGACTACTACTCAGTACAAAATGCTTGACTTGACTAGGTATCACTGCTTCCATGGTAGGCAACCGAGACAGAAAATGCACGTTTCTTTACTCTTTTAACCTAGAGGTGACCTGCCACTGGAATGCAGTTTCCTCTTTCATCATCATTACTCCATAAAAACACTAATAGCACTATGTCATGCAACACTTTAAAAAAAAACAACCAAACAAAAAAAACCACACATAAAACCCCTTACAGACCAGTAATTACGTTACTGCTTAGACAATAAAAAAAGGGAATTTTCCTTTATGGCTCAGAGATGGGCACGAATGTAACAAATAATGGGAAAGAAGTTTAGAGGGTGTTTTTCCTGTGACACAGTGCAGCCCAGCAATACCAGCACGAACACGGGGGACAACTGAGACAGTCATGTAGAGAAGCAGAGCCCACATGCAGACCAGAAAGGGCTGGCTGGAGCATCCTGCAAATAAAGGCATTTTTCAGAAGCTTAAAGTCTGCCTGCAAACACTCACTATGGACAGGAAACTGAAACAGAACAGAAAATCTTAGGAACTCTTAAACATGCTTCGGTCCATGCTTAAAATCTTTAAAAAAAGTTTTGGTGGTTGTTCAAACACCTCTAGGTAACCAGAATTGTTACTGTTTTGCTGGTACTGGTGCAGGTCACCAGCACCAGGCGCAGAGGATGCTCTCTGTGCTGACAAACGGAAAACAGAAGCAGTAAGGGAGTTCCGAGCTCAACTGTGACTGCACAAAAGCACAGACAGCCAGGGACATTTTTAAGAAAATAGCAAGGCACTAAACCAGCATGATAGGCAGCAAACATAGCACATCAGCAGCTGTTCCCTTGAGAAATCTCCAGGAGTTAACCCTGCGAGGCTTCACGTGCCACATATCCTGGTGGATGCGCGGTCTTTCGGTCCCTGCCCGTTAGCCATGGAGGATGTTGGAGGGAGACGAGGACTGCTCTTCAAAGGGAAACTACAAAAAAACTCTAAAAATAACGGAGTGAGTTCAACTGCCACATAGCTCCAGAAATTTACAGCCATACTAATAAAACTGAAACAGTTAATAGTGGTTAGAGGGAGCGGATATATGACTCTATACACTCTATTAATTGCAATTTCTGCAAACCCAAGACAGAAAAAGTTACTTCTTTTGCAGTATTTCCTAACAATTATTTGGGAATTTCCAACTCCCTGCAGGCTTAAAGAGATCTCAAGAGAAGCATAAAATTACTGAACTACTTTTCAGATATGCTAAGCCTTTTAGCTCACATTAAATCAACGGCAAATGAGGTACAACACATCTCTAAAAAGCAGATTACTCATTCAGGATCAAAATATAACCTTGAAATATTAAAATTCAAAATGTATCAGTAATTGCTATTTTGGAAAATTCAAAAATGTTTTGATAGAGATTTTCAATAGAAAAAAATGCCACATAACTGTTCAATAAGCATACTACTGGAAAAGATAAGAATAATTGCACATGTGATTTTCAGATTTTTTTTTTCTTGCAAATAATACAAACTACCATAGGAACCACAAATAAATACATTATTTCCTCAATTCTTAGAATTCTTTCCACTGTAAAAGGGAAAAATGGAACTCTCTATGTATATGATTCTTCTGTTCTGTGTTAATCTTACGTTTCAATTTAAATTAAAACTTGTTTCGAAAGACCCTTGTGAAACTAAACAAATTTTAGTGTTTCAGCATTGCAGATACGATTTAGCATTCAAAAAAGCACCTTTACAAACCAACTCATTCTGCTGCATTTTTAAACTTTTGTCAACAGATTGCAGAGAAGGAGCCAATGCAGATCTGGACATCTTGTATGTCATCAGGCACAGCTTTTGAGTTTTTTATTGCATAAGGGATGGATTTCTGACAACACATTTTAAAAATTGCTTCTTATCCAAAAAACGACAGGCAAGAAAATTACTCATGAAGAATAATCTTTGTTCAGTAAGCGTAGTCCCTCCACGTTCTCTGCAACGGCCGAGTGAGTTGGCTACGTGCGTGGAACACCATACGGATCGCCGAGAACAAAATCTACCCAAAACTCTGTGCCACAGTGTGTTTCCACAGCAGTTCGTGGCTTCCAGTCCAGCCCCTGGGCTTATGGAGGAGCAGAGACATTTGAGTTTTCCATAACCAGGGGTCTGTAACTACTGAATCTGTTTGTATAGGAATAAAGTCAGATCTTTTAGATACCTATCACTGGATGATGTGCTCTTATGAAAAACTCACAAATTTTATTGTTTTTTTACTAGTTGCTATGACAGTTGTTTGGATTATGATAGTTATATAGGTTTTGAAAAAAAGTTGTTAGTTTTTCAACAGCACGTATTAAAGAAAATAATCATGAATGAGAGGGAAAGGGTTTTTTTAAATATCAACACTATCTAAGGAGCTGGAAACATTTGGTAGAAGTAAGCATTCAATGTTCATCATGGCAAAGAATGAACAGAGTATTTCAAGGTTTGGTGTTAAGGCATATAAAAAACATTACATTTATAAAATAGTAACACTTGTATCAAAATACTATTTAGCTGGTATTTTCATAAAAAAAAGCAAATGCCACTCAGACTTTACACAATTCTCAATTAAGTGTCATCAGCTGTACCAAGGGAATTAAACTTCTCACCAGGCAGATGCAAAGCAGCTGCATTCAGTGCACAGGTGTAATCAAGGAATAAATGTTATTATAGAATGATGCAGGAGAAAGATGAAACTACAGTGCTGGAAAACGTATGCTATTTCATAAAAAAGTTCTGCTTTTGTCTGTAGTAAAGATCTTGGCAAGATGAAGTAAAAAATTTTAGGAGCGTATAAAAATTCTTCCCTGAGGAGAATTTGAAAAGACTGGAAAGTCTACTTCATAAAGATATGAATAAGGATACATCACATGAAAGTCACACTCCCTGATGGTATATATACTCAAATTCTCTGCAAAAGAGACAATTTTTGCAAACATGAATCAGCCACAGCCCAGTGACAGCACCCCATTTCTTCAAGTATTCTCCTTTCCTATTTACTGGTCTTTGAGCCTGCAGGGAATCTGCAGTTCCTGTGAACATACCAGTCTGCAGCTGCCCACCTTCCTTCAGCCTGCATCCACGGTCTCACACACCCAGCAGCTTTCCTTCTTTCCCAAAACAGTAGCGCCGCATACGTTGCAACTCCTTTTCTTTAAATACTGCTGGAACTACTAATTACAACCACTCAACTACTTTTTCATTTATAAACTTGCTGCCTTTCTCCAGCATGTCACAGTAGTGTAATTAACTGCCAGAGAACAGTGTTTGGACTTCATCTTACCCATCTGCCTTTCAGCTTTCACATTGCCTTTAATCCATCTAACAAATTAATTCATATGTGATGGTCAGAGACCTAATCCCAGACAAACCAGAGGTTCTTTCCGTTCTGATCTTTCTCCATTTCCCTCTGCTATCATCTCTTCCCTTCATATCATCTTGCACAGCTCTTACATATTTGTTCTTCATATTACTTGACACTATTTCAACTATTGATACTGAAACAAAAATTTACCGTCTCATTAAAAAAATAAACAGAATCTTTGAAATATAGTTAACTAGCTTGAGTCATACAGTGAGAAACAGAAAACCAGTTTCAATTCATGCATGGTATCAGTTACATCTATGCCAAACAGAAGAATGAGCTGAGTACAAAATGAGCTTCTTGTTTTCCAACAAATGTTACTTAGCTTTAGCTCATAACAGTAGCTGAGAAGATTAGGTCTATGCAATCTCAATTTTCTCAGCCCAACAAGAACACTGGAAAGTAGTACACAACAAAATAATAAACCCAGCCTGGTTTTACTTAAAAAAAACCCACTAGCACTGTGTCAACATCATCTTCCAGTGATTGATGGAGTAATATGGAAGTACACCAAAACACCAGTTTTGCTGTAATTTAGAAAAACAAACATATTTAATTCAATCAAAGAAACTATTGTACAGATAAAAACCACACTGACAAGGCAAGAATGTAATACAGAGCAGAAAAGTACGGAGAAGTACCGAGATAGCAGTGGTATTCTGTTAGCTGCCCAGCTAATCAGGAGCAAAGTGCTGACAGGCCCCAGTAATGCAGTGGAAAAATGCAGAAGTCAAAGCTGAAAATCCCACGGGGCTCTTTAGGCCTTTCCTCCTACGATTGTCTTGTTGATAAAGATGCACAAGCTCCCATGATCTAGGGACACAACCCAGGTCACGACGTTTGCACAGTGCAGACGAATCAAGGAAAAGAGAGTGCTAGCAGGGCCCAGCAGGCAGGCTCCAAGAGTGCTGGGGACAAGCATTACACCCAAGACCGCTCCATCTCACATACAGCGAGCACGTCTGATGAACCATGGAAGTGTCTTCAGGGTGTGAGCTCAAGTAGGATTCTTCAGCAAGAAGAGTTCTTAAAAAAGTAGCCCTTAGGAACAGTGTGGATTGTGACAATGATGAACCGAACCCAGTATAGTTTTCGATGTTTTTAAAGAAACTAAAAACAACTACTAAAATGCATAACACAGATCTATTACAAAAAGTCTTACTGAATTTTCAACTACATTTGTACGAATCTGCCTTCCAAGTTTTGCAGCTCATTTATTAAAAGGCGTAACTCCGGTTCAGAAGTCCCAAACCTATTGAAACAGATGTATGAATTCTTGAAAGCTGCTGTTAGAAACACCTGCGTTAGTCACGGCCTGGACAAGCATGAGCAAACCAAGACAATGGTCATGGCTAGCGATGGTGATGGCTGATTTGGTAATCACGTGCACTCTTCTGTTCCTGGAAACCATCCATACGATTTAATACAGTTTTCCCTAATTTTGCATGCTGTCACACTCTTATTTTACTCTTGCCAGGTCAGGAGAGTGTTTGAGCTCTTTCCTGATTAACTTAACAGTTAATGTTTGCTTAAGTTCCAAAATGAGTATGAGTGCTGCGGGACTACGAATCTTCCCATAGCACTACAATGTCCTTGAATGGTTCTGTTACTGGAGAGAAGAATATTTAACCTAGAAGGAATAAGGTCTGTAAAGAACATGACAGAATTATAAACTCAAAGAAGTCTCTGGAAGAGAAAGGGAACAGCCCACTAACTCTGACTTGAATGATAGCATGAGTCAGGAGAGAGTTATGAAGCAAGGCAGGTAAAATCAGGAGGAGACACTGTTTTGAACAAAGGCAGAGAAGATATCAACTGTGAGAGGCTGACAGTGAAAAGGATCTTGTGCTGAGGACCCAGGTTGTCAGACTCCCAAGTTAGCTTAAAGGTCACCTCTGAAAGATAACATTTCAAAGGGCAAACATTATAAGGTTGCCCTCTCTGCTCCTAAAGCTGAATTAAGCCTCCAAGAGCTTGACTTTGAAGGATAGCACTCTAGAGTTTTGGCCGAACTGGCCTCTTCTCTTGCATCATTTTTCTATGTTAGAAGACAACACTTTATATATTTACTTCAAGATCAGCAACAAAAAGAGCAAGATTACACACAACGATAAAGAACATGTGCATTTATCATGATGACTATCTACTACAGAATACCAGATCAAGAAAATTAGGTAGATGAGGCTTTTTTTTTTTTGTGAGATACTAGTAGAATCACTAAAATTGAGTTTGGCAAAACAGGGAGATTTTACATACTTGGATGTGTTTTAAAAAGAAATAAACCACAAATTTGCCTGCAAATTCTTAGAATCCATGGCAGCTTTTGCAACTGAAGGCGACACCTACAAGAAATGCTCTTACTGTGTGCAGAGAGAAACTTGCTGAGAATAAGAGAGTAAAAGGCAAGCTGAACGAGATGAAAAAGTTCAGACTCTTAAAAAAGAAAGAAAAGAAATCCATCAAAATAAAATCTGTGGATTTTAAGCAGGCAGATCAAATGATGAATTCACTAAATGTGAATTACTCATTGATCTTCACATAGAAAAGCACACAGCAAGTGGAAATGAGGTCCGATGGCTAAGAGAATGCATAAAAGACTAACACGGGATTAATCTCAGAAAGACACAGATGCAACTAGCAAGAAATATTAAAGTTCTTTAAGTGAAAAAGAAGATGACATGCTGTAAGCATATCAGTAGTAGGAAAAACGTGGTTCAGTAGTTCCATATTCAATGACATTATCAACAAATGAGAATGTGCAGGCTAAAGTTCTCAACACATGCGACTACCTTCTCACCAAGACCATCATGTAGGTGACTATCACGAACATTAAAAAGAGGGAGGTGAAATCTCAGCCTAGAACAGAGAAATAACAGGTCAGAAAGCACTCACTGAGCTGGACCTTTTCAAATTACTGGGACCTGATAATCTGCCAGCTGGTTAACTATGCACAGAATCTCAGGACAAGTAATGGTATCTTAGAGGGCTGAAAAAGGACAAAGGACCAAAAGCATGACCAACCAACATATACTGCCTAGAAACGAACAGGAAACAAGAAGTGGAGCTGGGAATTATAGTCTGTGGTACATAATTAAAGATATTACATGTGAATACTGGTAATAAGGAAACAAGAGTCAACAAACATTACTTTGCAAAAACAGCGTGAAGCAAATGCATCTATTTTCGTTTTACAAAGCATTTCTTTGCTGCATATGACTTAAAATATTGAAGAAAATAATAAAAAAATCTTGGTAGGCTCTGACTTAAGAGACTTGCAAACAGTTCCTGGGTTTCTAAAGAAAGGTCTTCAAAAAATTAAATGCCAACTTAGGAAAATGGGAGAACTTTAGCTGAGCATTAGAGACACATATCTACAGGATGTGGCAGGGATCTCTGGGCAAGCCACTCCAAGTGGGAAATTAATAGCATTGTACAAAGATGTTTAATGGTCTTGGAAACAGTGTCCTGACTTACAAACATTTGCTCTTACCATAAGAAAAAACTCCTCCTCTAGGACTTAAGGCCATATCATTCCTAAAAGTTTTTTAACATAAATTTAAGTGCATTTTCGCATTGAAAAGTGACAAAATATAAATGACATTAAACTGTCAGAAAATTGTCCTCTTAGTCCAAAAACATTTTTCTAATCATAAAGTCTCCTTTTGACATTGATATAATTCCAAGATATTTCTAATTTAATTTTATTACTGCTGTAAAAGAAAGCCAGGGAAAGATCCTGGTCCAGCACAGTGTTTTACGGTAAGCAAATTCATATTAAGTGAGCAGAGTATTTGGTAACTGATCAGGGGACCACATAGGTGTCCTCATCCAAGGACTCATCCTACTCCAAATTCCCTTTGAATCTCCTGATGGCTATTTCCTCTTTTCACATTTTGATCACAATTTCCGTTCCGCACCTTTGAAAATTCTCCTCATTCATTTTCTAAGGAAAAAATATTTTTCTTAAACAGATCTTGCCTCACGCTAATCATCTTGCTTCCTATTTGTCATCTTTCTACGCTATCTAGAAGTGTGCTTAGGTTCCAAAAGTAGCGTGGGGAGATTTTTAATTCTCTTTTGAAATACCTGGCGCTCAGCAACCTAAGGTGAAAGAAATTTAATTCTATGGAATATCATTTGGCTTTGATACAATTTACTCTACATTGTACACTAACATTAAACTGAAAATCAGTGTTTTATCTAAGACCCCCTCTCCAAAGAAGATAAACCGCAGACAAGATACCCTCTTTCTACGTTTTCTCACAAGTGTAGTCACTGATCCCTGAATATTTGTCCCCCCATCTTAGGATATAAATGGCTTTGTTATTAACCCTCAGAGTTTCTGACCTTGCCACTTTTGTGAAATAATTGCAGAAGCTAGTGGTATTTTCTTTCAAATGAAATGTTTACTCTATAAACCTGTAACTGCTCTATTGCATTATATTTTTATGTTTATTGTTATGAAATGATGTTATTTGTAAGTATAATTCTGTAATAAAAAGAAAACAAAGATTGATGCTGAAAGAGAATGAAATTTCAGAACATGCTATAAAATTAATCTAATACTGGAAAATCATAAAAAAGTGCAATTACTCTATTTACAGGTGAAAAGAAAAAACAATTGCATACATAAAAATAAAAGCTTTATTGTTATAGTAGGAAGCTTATGAATATCAAAGATAGTGAAATCCTCTTACAAACAAAAGGGTTAATCTTAATCGTGCATCAGTTTTGACTATAACACAGACTTTATTTTAATGCTATAAAACCTCTTTCTTCACACAGAAGTACCTTTCCATAGTGAATGTTGCAGCTATCGCAGAAGTTGCCTGAGTCTTTTCCCATGAATCACACTGCAGTCAACTTCAGCTCCTTTGGCTTTGCAAATCTGATGCTCAGTCCCAGCATTCTCTTTGATGCCACTCTGAAAATACCAACTGGTACTGATGGGAGAAGCAGATTTTCAAATTTACCTAGTAAATACATTTACAGCCTTCAGAATTATCAAAGGACGATGCAAAAAATACTTTGGTGTGGGGATTGTTGGAACCACAGAATATTACATGTTAGGGATGCAACGGAGAAGGAGCAATTACGACTACTGATTTATCACAGGACACCTGCTAACATAACTGGGAAGCTCAAGGGCTAGAGATCACCTGTTGAACACTGTAAAAGAATGTAAAAACCACAGTTCACAAGGAACATTAATGTTTACTTCTTCTAGCAATACTTTCAGGTTTGGGCACTTCCTTGTTAGAGGAGATACTTTAGGAAAGTTTCAAGGAAACGTTTGTTGCAGTTTACTGGACAACGAATCAAAAACTCCTGTGATTTTACACCACTATCCTCAAATGCCAAAGAACATGTCTCCATGTGACTCAATATTCATAATCAAGGAAACAAACAAATTTGGAAAGACCTGAAAGCAAAGTGGCATGCCTGTACAAAGTTGACTTCCGAGTCACATCCCTTCTAGCTGGAGTGTACTTCCATGGCAAAAAATAAAGATAGAAAGGTAAAAAGATGAAAAATAAAGATGAAAAATAAACTGTATGAGGCTCCTCAAATTTACCCCCATGCCTACATATACTATTAGGAAAAAAAAAGTTCTCTGCTGAACTTCTTAAGGTTGGGTATCAACATCTGAAATACTCACCAACCACTAATGAAGTTTGCAACAGCAAAAGTGGCTGTTGTTGTAGCCAAGGAATTTATTTGTAAGGCAAGAGCACAGTTCATCCACCAAAGTCAAACACTACATCCTTCTTCTGGAATTTAATGTGCCAAGAGATAAGAAGGAACTATATTAAGTCAAAGCAAAATGGAAAAAGCCTGTGGAAAGAGCTACTTCCTGAACTATAGTAATTAGAAGCCTTGACATATCTATGAAAGTAGGGAACGGATAATCTTTATTATACTGTAAGCAAGGCAAACGGCAGATTGATATCCCTTGGCACAGGAATACGCTACTAAATATTTGAAGACAAGCTGTGACTTCAAATATCACATCCAACTGCAACTTTAATTTTTTTTTTTTGCAGAAGAAGCAACTCATGCTGAGGAAGATATGGCTTATTTGAAACTTATTTACTGTCATAACAGATGGTGAAGACTAGAGAGAATATAAATGAAAAATATGGGGGCCCAATAAATGTCAAGGCTCCCAACTTGGTTTGTAAAATTAAAAGAAAAAAAATAAAAGAAAGAAGCTATATCTATGCAAGATACAAAAACTTAACAGAATAGATTAGCTTTTTAACATCTTGGAAATAACCATTTTTCTGCCCACACAATGCGAGATTAAAAATTTCACTGGTGTTACAGTCACGGCCATCCTGGAAAAGTTATACAGAATTATCTAGACAGATTTACCATTATTCAAAGCTCCTTTCCAGGTATTCCTCCCCAGACCTCTGGAGGACCATCAGCATTTTATCAGTTACATGTAGGATGGTCAAGATAGCTTCCTGCGAACCCATGTGGCAGGGTAGAAGGTTTGCTGGCCGTGGAAGTAACCCCAGGAATCACAGCCTGAGGAAGCAGGTCAGAGCTAGAGCCAGAGCTACAGACCAGGGCCTTATCCCCACTGGGAATTTTCAAGTCTAGGGTTCTCATTTCTAAACAAAACATAATTTTAAAATAGCAAAATCTTCTGCAAACCAGAATTATTCTTTACGCTCAGCCCTCTCTAGCATTCACTTCAACCTCTCAACTTCAGAGAGAAACGAGGACTCTTAGGACTCTCTAAAAAGCAGCTGACATCCTACAAAATTGTACTTCCAATCCTCCTCACAGAAAAGGATGCTTGCATGATGCATCCTTCCTTATTTTCTGAGGTATGCAGGTGAAACAGAAACTAGTGAAGAATGAACCATATCCCTTCACTTATGAAGGGAAACTGCATTTGCATTGTTTGCTGGAGTCATTATTATCTTGGCAGAGCTTTTGATACAAAAAGCAAACAAAATTAAGGCAGAACTAACACAAAGGGAAAATTACATTCTTTAAAAACTGAAATAAATTGTCAACGTAAACTTCCATAACGAAGCTGAAAAAGGATGGCTCACTGGAAAGCAGAGCTTTCACGGTCGTGGTCACGTAGTTCACGTGAGAGCACGAAGCCAGCAGCAAAATGAGTAGATGTTATTCTATATTTAGCTTCTCTGTTGCTGGTTTATGTCACCTAGATGACTAGAAAATACACTACTTCAATGCAATATCTCACTCACTACAATACTTCACAGCTAATTTTACTTTAAGTCTAGTAATGAATTTCAGAACATGGTGTGTTAAATATCCTGTAATGGCACAAAGAAAAACAAAACCATGAGCTTTTTCTAATATAGTTTTTCTTAATGAAAAAGAAGGAAATATACACAAAGTATTTGAGTTTTTCATGCTGCTACCTTTTATGTTTTCTGTGCATTGTATTTGGATGCTGTCCTCTTGACTGTGTTCTCTGAAATACTTGTTTGAAGTAAGATACTTTATTTTAATAAGTGGAACAAAGCTTTGAATAGCTTGGTTCAAAAAAACAGTTTTAAATGAAAGGAGCTGTTGCTAAGCACAGGGATCTTTGCCAAATACTTTTTAAATGGTTTATTGTGCCCTAGCAATCCTGAGATTAAAAACATCTCTTGAATTACAATGACACATCAAAAAATAAAATTAATGTGGGGGTTTTCATTACGAGAATTGAGCCTCTGTGTGTTATTCTTTCCATTAGATAAGAAAGAAACATACTGCGGTACATTGTTTTTGCTGTCAGAGTGAGCTTTTAGGCAAATATACAATATCACACTATATCCCTCACGGATTCAATCACATACTGTACAAGTTCTTCTATTAATTTAACTTAATGCTGTGGATTTAAGGGATAGACTGTATATTTTCACATCTTTTTCTGTACTGGGCATGAATTATTTTTAGACTCCATAAGTCTTCATCAAAATCAGAAGACTGCACTGCCTCATACTACTACAATATGAATAATAGTATTGCCTCACTCTGTAATAAACATTTAATTTCCCACAGTTCTTGCAACAGTTACAAAACAATTGTTTTGCCAACCTCTTATGCTGCAACGCTGCAGAGCACATAGATCTCTCTGTGAATGAGAAACCTGAATGCAGAGAGCTAGGCATTTTAAAGAAAAACACAATCAACAGCATTTCTGAGCTTATAAAGATGTCTAAACCAGTGCTGACCTCATAGTACACAAATTATGATTTAGAATAGGGGAAAAAGGAAGCAGCAAAAACAACAGAGAAAACAGCTGCTAATTGATTTTAAACCAAACTTGATTTCCACATCCTGAAATCCTGTTCTAGTTTGTAACTGGGAGGTTGTGAAGATACACCAAACCAAAGACATAGCTCCAGTTCTCTCAAGCTGGATATGGGAGCAGGGGGATGCAGACTGGTGAGATTTTTCTTGAAATCACTAACTATTGTGTTTTGCCCAACATTTCATAAGATACCAGTGAAAGACAGCTCATGCACCTTGCCTGATAGCACATGTACATTGGTACTGAATGGTTTTAGCTCACACATTTTATCTGTAAAAATACACCTTCTTGCTTTATTTCACAAGGACAAATGAAATAATTCATCTGCATGTTATAGATTACAGTATATTAAAACAAAACACATTGTACATATTAAAACTGAGCAAAATCCGAACTAGGTAAATTGGCAGACAAACACAATAATGATTGGAACAAGTGGGTCAAATTACATTTATCTTGTTAATCACATAGATAACACCTCAAGTTACTGAAATAATAAATGCAAACATATCGAACTCGAACCACAGTGAAATCCTGCCAATTTCATATCTCATGTACTTTCATGGATAATCCGTTATAAACATAGCTATTCAGGCATTTATTAACCCCAGAACATTTCTCTCTCAAATAATTTCTATATTTTAGCAATTGTCCCCCAACATGACAGTCTTCTTTCAACATACAGGTAGACAGCTTTTGTGCTTCTATATCTTGAAAAGGAAATACATGAGAAAAAATAAGAGCAATATGTCAAAAGGAAAACCAAGGTCACCTTCTCAAATTGGCCATGGCTTCTTTACCTTTCCAAGCCAATAAAAACACTTGGAATTTCAGTGGGGACCTAAAACAGCCAGAAAGGTGTTCCCTTGTAAGGGTACTCTCTGTTGGCACAATATTGACATTACTGGAGCTCCCGCATTTAGAGGGAGGGAGAAGGATGGTGGGAACAGAGAAAAGGCATGACAGACGAGATCTAGAACATCTATTTTCCACTGTTGTAATTTACGGTAACCTTCAGCTACTAAACATTTTCAAGAAAGGGTGAAGAACATGACTTTGGATCAAAAAGTCTAGAAACAGGATCCTGGTCCACTTCCCAAGCAGTCCCTAGTGCTGAGCCAAGCTGATGGGCAGACTCTGGCCACACAGCAAGACTGGGCATGACAGCAGGGGGAAAGGTGACTGGAGAAAAGAGGAGGCCTGGCATAAAAAAATCACAACAGTGTACATCTCATATCCTCAAAGCCAGCAGAGAAAAGGTGACAACAGTGAAAGCAACAAAAAAGGTAAATGTGAGTTTGGTACCATGACTTAAACAACAGACAACACTGGGGAATGATACCTTTTCTTCACAGACGTTTCACCATATATTGCGAACTATTCAGAATAATCTACGAAGAAGTTTGCCTATAGTCTAATACAGTGGGTCCTATTTTCAAAAAAGAATTAGGAATTTTGTATTAGTATCACCTCATCCAGCATTGCACAAACTAGGCCATGACCAACATGGATATGCATCTCTGTCTGAAACTTGCAGAGGGTTGGTTCACCCTCCCAAAGGGCTACTGGTGGGAGCGAACTTACGGCGCACGTCTTTCTAAAAGTGGGTATTAAAGATGCAGCACGTTGGTCAAGTTGAGAAATATGCCATATATATATTTCAACCAGAGGCACTCTATAACTTACCTTTCCTCCTTCAGGAGATCCTGTTGAATCCACTCGTACACATAATCGAGATAATCAGGGTTCTCATTGCCTTCAGTCATACAGGACTAGGACCCCATTCTTCCATCCATCAAGCCCACTCAGCTCTGGGGGAGTCCACAGGCAATGAATGCCACTAGGAACAATATTCCTAAACAGCCCTATTTGATTCCCTGCTCTGATAGGAAACAAGAAATAAAACTCTAAAACCAAATAAGATTCCTTCAACCTTTGCTGAAAGAAGGTCATCACAGTTCAGAGCGTTGAAAAGGTAAAGAAAAAAATACATAAAAAAAGCATGAAAACAACTACAAACTTTCACATGCCTCTTCAGGAAATATATACTTTTCTGTTTTTCTTTGATAATACTGCACAACTCCAGATTTCTTCCACACGAGAAGAATATGCAGTCTCACATAAAACATCCAGCGACCAGGAAAGGCATTTATTGGTCTCAGAAGCCAGATATTGCCAAAACCAAAATGCACCGTTATTTGGGCAAAGACGAAATGAATCATCCTGCCATTCTAACCTGCAAGAAGATGCGCTCTTCATTACCAGTCAATATTCAACAACACCCATTAAGAGCAGTAAATCGTGGAGGCTTCCAACATTGGCACTGGAACTCACAGACTATGGCAGCTTCATTTATTCCTATTTAGTTCTGTGGATTCTTGTTTATTCAGTACAAGAGACATACCACACAGAGGAAGTCCGAGCTAACAATTTTCTCATTTCCCAAAAACCTGAACTAAGTTAATAATTAAGGCTTTTTTTCCTTCACGCTGATTTAAAAAGGAATTCTCATGATCACATTTCTGATATTCTCTAAAGCATGAGATAAAATTTTATGTTGGAGTTTTCTTGTGACAAGGATCAGACTGCAATCATTCCAGGCATCAATATATACCTCTAGCTTATAAATAAAAAAATACCTGTGTTGAAATAAGTATTTTGAACAACTTATGCAAATGTAAAATATATTAGAAAAAAAACAAAGGCAGAGTAAATGAGAAAAAGTTACTCCATGCTAGTAATAGCTTAATAAGAGCAAATTGCATATCCCCCACTAGTTACCCAAGATAAACACTTCTTTTTAAACCAAAAGTAAAGCTTTTGGGGAAAAACTTATAAAAACGGAAAAACATGGAGCAATTGCTGAGATTACTTAATTGTCAGGAAGAGATTTCTGTTTAAATTGTCCTTATTTCAGAGAGTGTCAGTTTTATTCTATCTCCTCAAGTAGCATGATGGTTTCTTATTAGGCTACTTGGCTTAGAGCTTATTTTTTAAATTAAATTTAAAAGGAGTTATAATAAACTCTTGCATAGATAAAAGCAAATATTATAGCAGTAGCTTGTAGATGATGTTATTTCAGTAAAGAAATGTCAAAAGTTTAAAGTTTAATGTTTCTCTAATGATGGCTCTCTTAGTTAATTGAAAGAAGTACCGCAGAGACATTTTTCCCCTTTTGGCAATTGCTGTTTTTACTGGCGTTCCAGTAAAAAGTAAACACACTTTGGGTACTGGAACCTCCTTAAGCCCTTTTGTAAACTGAATACTGAAATTTCAAAATGAATAATAAATTGAATTAAGTTTTCAGAGTGCATTTTAGCTTTCACTTAATAAAACATTCGAAGTGAGTAAACGAAGCACAGGCAGGCGCAGGTGGGCACCGGGGATGCCCGCGTGGGCAGCAAGAACCCTGCTGCACGCGGTGACGGGTTACGGTATCACCGGGAACGCGGGGGACTGCCCGGTTTAAGCACCAAACGGTGTGCAGCCGTTGGAAAACACATCAACTGGAACAATCTGCCACGTCTGAGGGCTCCTGCAGCCCTTCGTGCAGCGGCACCGGCCACCGGCCCACTGCTCCCAGCTCACCGGGGAGACTTGGAGCGGCTGAAAGGGGAGAGGCGAGCGGCGCAGGAGCGGGTCGCGGGCCACCACGTTGCTTGGTACAGTTCCCAATATTTTGGTATTTCGCATCATGGCCTTGAGAGCCATTCCTCCCTTCCTGTTTCTTTTGTAACACGATCTAATCCTCATCGTCTCCTGATGTCCTACAACATGACAGTTGACATAACTACTAAGGATCTTCCTTCTAATTATTTCTAAGATGCTACATGCGACTTGTTTAATCTTTCAAATAAAGCCTATAGTAGTAGGTTAGCTTCAGAACTTCCAAATATGCTGCTTATACTCAATTAGTTCCCTATTTACTATTTCCTTTGAATATGACAACAATTCCACAACATTTCCTTAGACAGTTATTACCAATAATAATCTACAAACAGTTCACATATACCTGTAAGTATACAGGTCTTTTATGTGTAACTATGTATGATTTATAGAAGATATATACTATGAATTGTTCAACAATATAAGAACAGAAAGTTATTAGTCCCTAATTTAAAGCGAAGATGCAATATTCATTATGGAAGCGACCAGTAAAGTATTTTCCATTCTGCAAACATTTGGCAAGTACTCTTTGGGAGTAACATTACAAGAGCCAGCTGAAGTGGTGTCATGCTTCTGAAGTGAATAATACAGGCTGCTTTGCGTTTTCTTTTTTTTTTTTTTCCCCCTACAAGCATTAACAGATCCTTAACTTTCCCCTGCCTGCACAAAGCCTTGCAAAAAAAATGCACTGCTTGAATTTGCCTTTATTGTATGGCATGGAAATTCTGCACCAAGGAACTTACCACAGTCAAACAGACTTGTGCCGGGAAACAATTTTAACATTGTTTGGGCAATTACAAAAAATACGCACTCCTTGATGACTCAGCACATCCAAAATATCTAGTGGCTTGAACAGCGAGCTCGACAGAGCAGAGCTCAGGCTACTGTCTTAGTGCTGGCTGGTGACTCCAAGCAGTATTACAATCCCATGAGCCACAAGGCCTGAATCTGTTTATGGATTCCTTATCCGTTTTCCTAGGCTCTGTCCATGGAAATCAGCTTGAAAATAGAAGATACTGTACTTTGGGAAAAGATTTCAATCTATTTTTCACATATGCTTTTAAACTCATGGAATTTTAAATAAGTATTCCTCACAGATCAAGCGACA
This sequence comes from Tauraco erythrolophus, assembly GCF_009769465.1. Taxonomy (NCBI): domain Eukaryota; kingdom Metazoa; phylum Chordata; class Aves; order Musophagiformes; family Musophagidae; genus Tauraco; species Tauraco erythrolophus. The sequence continues at coordinate 3,418,397 of NC_141477.1, forward strand.
TTAAAACAGAAGAAATCATACACACTAAAAATTACTAAAATTATTTTAAATATTTCCCTTAGCCCACACTGCCTAGTGATACAACATCCCTCTGTCAGCCTTTTTGTGCATCCTTATTTCCTTGCTTTTCCTTAGTCTCTTTCCACACAATTTACATGCTCTTAACCAAAATGATAGCTGCTTATCTGCCTGTACATCTTGCATAAATCTTTCTGAATTTGGTTGCGTGACCTCTTGTTTTTCATGGCCTGCCACTCCCCTGTGACACGGAAACCAACGTGTGTGCTACCCCTTGACTGCATGGTCTTTTCTTTTTTCCAGACCATTGGTTTATAAAATGAACAAAATTGGTCCTAACACTGATCTCCTGTAGCACTCCACTAATCACTTTCCTCTTTCGCAAGCCACTACCCACTCACAAATACCTCTGCCTTTGATGTCTCAGAAGCTAATTTATCTATTCATACATCCCAGCTACTATAAAGTAGCAAAATTACAGACATTGCAGATTATTCTTTTGTGTTTTGCTCTATCAACAGATTTCCTAAATGCTAGGAAAATTATGTCTATGGATCCAATTTACCTTGTTACTGCAAAGCAATGATTTGTTAAACATAATCGCATTTTTGTGGCTGCCTTTACAATAATATTCCAAGTGCCTCCACTGGGGCCTGGCATAAAAAAAAAATGGAGTTGGAAAATAATTAAATATGGAGATGATTCTGTGCACTCATTTACCATCAGAGCTCAGCTAATATCGTGTTGTAACAGCCCTCTTATATGGAAAATCTAAAAAAACCCCAACAATCTATCAACATCTAGAAAGAAATGTGCAACCATACTCCTTTCACTTTAGGAATCCACACACTGACTGAAATTATAGCAACAATATGTATCTTTATTACTCTAGAAAGGATTCTGTTCTACTCACAGTACAGTTATGGTCTACCTTGAACTTCCACTACTCTTATTTTCCTTATTCCACGAGTAACGACAGTGGTTTGTCAGTCCTACACACTCAGCTATTTTCCCCGTAAGCTGGAACTCCCTGGGGCCGACCCAATGATCCACCTGCTGCCTTTCCCCAACGTGTGTCAGAAAAGGGCCCATTTACAGACTGGTCTGGGCGAGGGAGCCGAATGGGGTTCGCCCCATCATTAGCACAGGCTGGTGGAGCAGCGCATGTGGATTCTTGCCTCCCTCCACTATTCCAGCCCATTTTGCAGGGCCTTAACTCATTCCTTAAATCATTATATACAGCTGCCTTAGAAGACCTTATAACATACAGACTTTTAAGTCTATCATTATAAAACGACCTGTTTAGTGAACAGAGACGTGCTGTTTCTGATGAGCACACAGCAGATGACCCAGGAGAGAGAACCTGCGTGCTTTCCTTGCACATGCAAAAATCAATTTTCAGAAGTTTGTGCTCACCATACTCATACCTCTTTCCCCACACAAGGTTTAAACTACTCCAACAAAAGACAGGACCTATGTTTTCCACTTCATCTCATAGCTATATGTATTTGTCCATCATTCTCCCAGTCCTGCATTCAGTTATTGTGAAACCCTCAGGGTTCTTTCCCTTGTGTTTAACTACACGTGGGTTTGAAAAAGGAACAGTAAAAGAAAGCACTCCCTCTGCTCCCACATCCTTGTCTCAGCTGTGGTGGCAGAGTCTCCAGGAAAGCTGGAAGCCTTGTGTGTGCTTTCTGTGGCCACCTTGGCTACACTGCAGCAGAAAACAGGGCAAGAGACAGAGCACGTTCAGAAGGGAATCCCCAGTCAATACTGGGAATTGTAAAAGCACATCAATGATCAAAACACACATGCGTTCTGCTCCACGTATCTTGAATTTTAGCAATATTATTTCCTGTGTCTGTGACCTAGCATAGCTCTTTAGGCAGTAACCAGGCAAAATTACATCTACTAAGTGCAGACACTATGGATAAGCATTGAAGAGCATCACAATTTGTATATTTTACATCTGGGGATATCTTAAGAAAATATAACTTCTATACCTCACTTCTTAACACTGAAGTTGTTAAGCAGCCAGTGAGCAGTGACACACAACCTCATGGAGTAACAACTGTGAATCATGGGCAGAAGTAAAGATTTCAAACAAGAAGTGAAGAATATTGATGGAAAGGTGTGCTCTGAGCTGCTGATAGCCTTTAGCTATAAAGCAAAAATAAAAGCAAAATAAAGTTTGGAGAAAAATAAAAGTTCTGTTTTATATTTACTCTGTGCTCACAAAATTCCTTCTTTCTTTCCTTGACTAGTCAGAGACATAAAAACTCTATTACAACAAAAGAATTTGTTCCAGACCCCATCAAATGTCAGAGGCGTTCTGATAGCTAAGTGCCAACACAAGATAAAGATTAATAATAGTGTCAGCAACCTCCTTTCCCAAGACTTCTATAAAGAAAAGGGACAGAGAATACCAATGTAGCCACATACACACTTCTTGGCTGCTGCCTTTTCATTTGTGTTGGTTCCAGTGTAAGCCTTATCATGAATCCCTTGAATTATTGTCAAAATTCCTGTGGATTAGAATGACATGATATCACCACTTCAACCTTCCTCCCCTCAGGAAAATAATAAATAAAAAAAAGGCTATGTCACAACGCAGAAATATTGTTTTGTATTCCAAACCAGTAGCACACGTTCCTGCAAACACAGTGACTATATGGACGTTCCTCTCATGCATAAAAAGATCCTTAACAGGCTGTCTTTACTCACAGGGCCCTTCAACAGGTACTCCTGCTTATGTCTGGTAGCGATACGTATCGTAAACGTGTGCACCATCTTATTTTATATTAAAACAGAAACAGATTGTTTCGTAGAAATGAAATAACTGATAACAGAAGGCATACCCATGCTAATTTATGTTGATCAGGATCTGTGCACATTTTCGAGTCTTTGAAGAAAGGCAACTCTAACTTAAGCTGTTATATGTCTAAGACCGTCACATGAAGCCCAATTGGAGAAAGCTGAAAAAACCAGTTGTGCAAGAAAAAAGATACTGCAAAAAATAGTTAAGTTCTTGTCAACTTCAAAATTGAAGCAAGGTTATACTAATTTCTATGCTGAGATTGAGAAGCACCCCTGCATTTCAGTGGCGAACAAGAATTAATGGATAGACTATGACGCAATAAAATAAGTGATTTCAAGGCAGAAACTCTTAAGCCAACTATAAACTTAGGAGACAAAAGTACAAATACCCTGTTTTAATGATATAATCGATGATAGGAATCTTCCTTGTTCTAAGACATTCATAAGGATTATTCCTCCCTCTCTCAGCTTCTACCCTCAGCACAACCAATAAAATAACGACCGCTGTCGCTGGGTGGTGATGGAGTCGTGCTACCAAGGTGTAGGTACGAGCGTTTCCTGCACTGTGATCTACCACTGTGAATTACCAGTGGTAATTTCAAGCTCCACGAGAAACAAGACAACAAATCAATGTTTATCAAATGTCAAAGAAAAAAAAAAAAAAAAAAAAAAAGCAGAGTTAGCGAGCAGCTTTCTGAAGGGTGTTACAGAGGGAGAGAATTACAACCAGTTATTTGGCAGCCGCGAGAAGAACAGGAAAACGCCCTCGCGAAGAGCGGTGGCTGTTCCGGCATCAGTGGCAGCGTCTGCTCTGCTTCCGACCGCGCCGGTAGGGAATTACCAGGGGTTAATCCTGGCAAAGCAGCACAAGAGGCAGCCTGAGCAGGCACTCAAACAGGCCTCCACGAGGCTGGAGCAATTAGGACAACTGATAACGGCCAAGAGTGGTCCTTATCACTTCAGGAGTAAATTACTGCAGGGATCGGAAGTCCATAGGCGACAGCAGCAGATGCTTTTTGCTGCAGGGACAGACACCCAGAGCCAGGCTCGAGAGACAGGGTTTCATTCCTTAGTGCAAAATCACATTTTTAGATAGCAGAACACATCAAAGCACGCAGGCAGAGAGCTATACACAATGAGGATGGAGCCTTGGGCTTTTGCTAGAACATCACCATCCACCACTGGCTTCGCCACCACAACATACCAGCAGAGTACACAGTTTTATTTTCTGATTTCAGATATGCTTTTAGAGTATCAGAGATGACACCTGTTTTATAAGTGCAGGGCTAAAGAACTCCTGTTCATGCATTACTAATGAATAAAAACTGTTGAGGATTCTTCCTCACTAAGAAAAAGGAAGTTGTTAGAAGTTAACTAGTTGTTACTAGTTGTTAGAAGCTGGATTTCCAAGTCAATTATCAGGCCAAGAAAAACAGTCATCTTAACTTCAATAAGTATAATTAAAATAAGACCAAGAAGTCCTTAAGTGTTTTTCCATTTTAAAAAATATCAGGAAAAAAATAAAGATCACTTTGGAACTACTGCCTTAATTTATGAAGAAAACAGAATTTTCTTTCCCTTCCAGTGCTTGATGGAGACCTTGCTCTAGCTCTGCTCTACCACAGGAAACACAGGGAAAAAGGGATTTTATTCCATAGGTATCATGTTGAGGTTTTAGTCCTTAATAGTGAATGTAGAGATGCAGAACCTGATACTATTGAAGCAAAAGCATCATGTAGGAATTTAATATTAACAACGCTTTGGATTGCAGGGGTGAGTGTGGCCCTGGTCAGATGGGGATGGAGTTGTGTTGGAGCAACACTTTGTAACTGGGTAGCTGTGCTGACGATGAATGAGACAACTCTTCTCTCTTTGGTACCTCCTTGCTCTTTTATGTCCTCTACCAGTAACTCCAGGGGTGATTTGTATGAAGTAATTCAGAGTAGAAAAACAAAAAAGGATATTTTCTATGCTGCACATCACCTGAAAACTCCCTGACAGACTCAGTATTTAAAGGAAACCAAATTCTTAATTTCTAGAATTACAAATAGAGCATCATTCCTTATGGCACTACTTTTCAAATAACTTTCCTGTAAATCACAAACAACAAAAGACTGACTCATTAGCAATGCCACTAACTGTTTCCGTGACATGCACTCAGGCTTCTCACAGAACTGAAGAAGTTAATATGTCCCAGTAAGTGTCCAGTGTGAACTGTAAATCAATTCTTCTTCTGTGTCTCTGTTTTTTTTTTGTGATTTTTTTTCAAAAAAACTATACAATTTCTCAAGCTCATGCTTTTATTTTATTTTCTGTGCCTTTTTTGGAACTCCTTGGCTCCCCATTGTCTCTTTACCAGGTGAATAGAAGATCCAGCAAATACTCAACCTAAGCATTTTTCTGTAAGTTTTATGCAAATGAGCGAGGGCACTACCAGCATGAGCTGTGCTAGTGTAATGCTGCTTTTTTAATCTCACTTTCTCTTGGTCAAGTACCAATTATTTAAGTAAGGTACCCTTATTTAAACTAAAGATCCTCCTTCCATCATCCTTGCCAGAGGACCCAGACTCAGGCAGGGTGTGGCAGTGGATCCACAAAACCTCCCTGTCCCCTCTCGGGAAGCCCACGGCAGCTCCGGGAAGGGGTCCTGCTCCGGCTGGTCAGAGCATCCCACCTAACCGGGGCTGCAGCATTGCACAGAAACACACCTCCTTGGTGCCTGTGCAAAGGACATACAGGACTGCTTGGACATTTGGAACAAATGAGCTCACTGTGAAAAAAACAGGTAATGTCTGTAAGTGAGCCTCAAGCAGCTTCATTTACAATATCAGAATTTTCTCTCTTCCACAAAAGACTGCTTCTTTTCTCAGAGATCCAGACAAAACTTTTCTCTTACATATTTATTGAACTCCATCAACGATTCTGAATATCCCTCCCCATTGGCTCATGTTTGGAATAGATCTGTGTAAGCTTTAAGCCTATGGACTTCTAGCAACTATAGTACAAAAACCAATTTTTCAGCAACACCAGTAACAAAGCCCATTTAACGTAGAGTGACTTACTAACTAAGCCAGTTGCAGGATCCAGAGACAGAGGGCTCTGCTTTCTTCAACATGTCAGGCTTTTTCAACACATGAACATGAATTTGATATATTGCTACCAAGAAATATTACACCTGTGATTTTTTAGCTTTCCAAAATACGAAGACTTTCCAAGAATGACAGAATAAAGTGTGATTATTTTTTTTCCCCAGTAATTCCCATTGCAAAGTCATCAAAATTTACGGTACAGTCAGTAGGATATAAGCTTTGAAAAACACTGTAGCATACTATTATGCAGTGAACTGTAGGATCCACATAACTCACTTGTGAGGTTATTTCACTGCCATCTGAAGCACGTCTGGAGAGATGAAGCCTGCTCTAATTAAAATATTGTAGTTTTGACTGACAGACAATATGTCTACAATCAACTCACTTGAAAGCCATGTGTTGTGACAGTTCCTTGTCCGACTCCAAAGTGCACAGAATCGAGACAAATCAGTGCCTTGTTACTATACATTAATCCCACAGTAAAAAAAAAAAAAAAAAAAAAAAATCCTAGAAAACTCACGTATGCAAAGAACAGCAACACGGACCAAGAAGTACCCCAGATTTCTTTTATCTTTTCCTATTTGTTACTATCTGTTGAATTTTTAAACATGGCTAGAGTGTTTTAGAAAAACTCTCTAAAATGTATATCCCCTAAACAAAACTCCTGTTTCTAAACTTCTGGAACTTCACATTTGTTATTCTAAAGCAAAGTAAATTTGAATATGAGAATTTGAAGAACTCCCATTTCTGACATCACAAGAAAAAACCCTTTGATATTATTACATATATTATTAATGCACGCAAATATATAGCTGATGCCGAAACAATGTTTTTATTCTGACCTCACACAGGCTTGCATAAGTATAATTATTATGCAGCATAATATGACAGAGATATCTGTCATTAGTAGAATTTCTGGAATTTTGAACATACACTTCAATAGCCTAAATGGACCTAGCTTGGCAATTTAGCTGACCCTGGAAAAGAGTGCCTTATGTTCATCTTGTGCAATCTGTCCAGTAACAGATGTACACCATTAAGATGTAAAGTGAGGTGGAGGAGGAAGGGAACAGCAGGAGAAGAGTCAGGCCATTTAGCAGAAGAGCCATGAGTTTCAGTAGGCCAGCATGACGGAAGCGCAGTAACGTACAAATCATTCAAAACAGGTTTCAAGCAAACCCGTGATAAACAAATTACTATTTTTAAAAGTACTGCATTTACTTTATGTTAAATGATATGTAAACATCAAAAAAAAAAAAAAAAAAGAGAAGTGTCTGCACTGTCTTTGTGGTGAGAGCATGAGACTAGAAGAGAATGAAAAGAGATTTAGGTATGACAAGGGGCACTGCTGCAGCTGAAGGAACGTAGAGAAATCAACCAGCTTAAAAAGATGCTTTGGTGTCAGATGGAGAAGCTTTCCTCCAGCACCACGGACCTGGGTCACCCGGAAACATGAAGCCTACAGGTGGCAAAGTTCTCCAGATTAACGTTTCTGTTGGTGACATGTTCAGATGTTTGAGTTACTTCGCCATAGCAACAGACCCAACCTGTCATATTATTAACTCATCTTCCTTATTACTGCAATGAATATACTGAGAGAGCTTTACTGGGTTTAAGCTCTGCATTGCCCATTGGTTTCTGTGAAATTTTCTCACCTATGTTTATTCAGTTACTACCAGAAATGTGTAAAAACAGACAAAATTTGCAATTAACTGTTTTTTTAAAATAATCAGAGTGCCACTTTCCAGGATTATCGCAACATAAAAATATTCATCATATCTGCCCACACCAAATGTTGATATAAATTATTAATTTAAGGCAAATGTGACAATTAAGCAGATTTATTAGCCTTAATAAATCATGCAATTACTGAATGACTACTTTTTAAAGCCTGTCTTCTCTCTTTCTCTGCAATCAAAACTTCTTTCGGTTTAGGTACGATATTTTATTTATTGATACACATTGTTTTGAGAATGAGCTATCCAAGTTAAGCTTTGTAGTGACAGTATATAATTAACACACAAACAAAGCACATACAGATACTTATCAGCATCACAATAGCAGTCTCAAGGAAGGAAAAAGGTATCTTTCAGACTGAGTTTCCAGTAAATAATTAACAGACAAAATGATCACCGTAGCTGTCACTAACATACACTTTTATTTGCAGGCTTAGTACACGGACTACTAATTGAATGAATTTGGATTGCTCATGCCTAAAAGCAGTCTCTTTTGCCACAAGGCGGATACAAACTTGGCCATTATTCTCCCATCTGTGGGCATCTCCCTTGCCTATGGCATCATGTCTCTTCTGTGAATAATAAGAGTCATTTTCAGGATTGTCCCAGATTACAATTTTCATGTTTTCAGAGGTATGAGAGTCCCTAGCTATCAATGTATCAGAAATATAGACAGAAAAATTAAAAATCCATTTCATTATAATAAACATCTATAAAATATGGCTCATTGGACAACTTTGGAGTTTACCAGAAAGACTGCTTATTCACCACATAATCCTTTTGGCATCCTTTATAAAAAAACAAGCATGGTTGGGTTTTTTTTTTTCCTTCCCCCTCACACATTACATGTTGCTCTGGGATCTTAGATATTGTTTTCAGCTGAGCAAAAGGAAATGTCAGGGATAATTTTGATAAATGTGAGCTATCTCATATTTTCTGTTAACAAGTGCTTTGTGTGTCTAATAACATGCACCTGTGAAGCTGATTTTTCTTCTTCAGGTGACCTCAAAGAACTAAAAAGAGACTGTACAGTAAAAAGAGACTATAGCTACTGCTAGGTCAATAACATTGATGAAATGACTTCATCAACGCAGAGATAAAATAAGGCCTTCTAACCCTCACTCCACTTGCCGTCCCTCACCTTGGCTGTGGGCTTGTTCTCCAAAACTTTGTTTGCTTGTCGTGTTTAGCTGGCTGAGTACAAACGTGGACCCCCAGATGTTGTTCTGTGATGAACACGCCAAGACACAGCACCCAAGTGAGCGCATCTCAGTAGCAGCCATTAGTGGTAAGTGCAAAACCTTTAAATCGATGCAAGACCTTTAAGCTGCACCTCTATCAGTTTGCAAAGGAAGTACACTCTCTTCAAATAAAATTCCATGACAATCAATAACTCCCTCTTTCTAACAGACCCTTAGTAGGACGTGAAAAATGCTACAACATATAATAAGAATTTATAATAATCTGTTCAATATTTTGAGTGCTATACTAATATTCCAGTTTATTATTCCTTGTAGCTAAGTGCCTTTGATAATGGAAACAGAGCATTAAATTGTAAAGTCCAGGAAAATTTGTTGTGCTTCCAATCTTTTTTTGTTTTCAGTCAAACATATATACCAGGAACATTCTACGCAGGTTTTTCCTCATGAGTTATCAGACAGCATTGTTCTCCTTAAGGGATGAACTTTGGGCTTTTAAAGTTTTCTGATACAAACTGTTAAAATTTCCTGGGTCTACTTTGTTAAAGATGATTAGGGAACAGTATATTTTTCAGTCTTGCATAGGTAGTTCCAGTTTACGTTTTGTTGTTCTAGAGATAAAACATTAGAAAGAAAGAAAGAATTGTAGCATGATCTAGAGAATACTAATGAAAATAAATATAAAACTTAATTTCTTTAAAAATTCAAATTTCCTGCAGAATATCTAGAGATACCTATGTCGCAAGTGAACCGCTTCAAAGTTTCTGTTTTGAAAGGAGTTACATTTTTTGTAAGTAAGGCTTCTGCGAAACCAGGAAAATACTAACGAGTTTCTTTCAATCATTTGACAAGTACAAAAGAAATGACTCTCCACTGGCTAATATGAATTGAAAAGAAAATTGTAGTGTATCTGATTTCCTCAAAAAAGATTTTCCTAGACAGAATCAGTAGGACTCCAAGTGACAAAATATTTTTGCTTTAGATGAGACAACTTTCTCAGCTTTAAAGCAGTTCTTTAAAACCAGTTAAACATATATTTGATATCAATGTTCTCCCATACAGACCCTTACATTAAAAGACTTCACGGCTAAAAGAAATATGTCCTGTACTATATTAATCTGCACAGACTTAATCTTAGTCTGTAAATCTAGACTGGGATTCAATGTGTCTGGGAAGTCTGACCGAATAGAAATCTGCTTTTTAAACTAAGTGGCTTGTAGTCAGATTTCATTTTCATTCCATGTCTGCTTGTGGAATTCTCTAAGCAAGGTTGTTTTATTTTAGGAATGCTCTTTTAGTCAATTATTTAAATTTAAAGCTGTACAATAGGGTATACTCTATGGGGATTTGTGATGTACCAATGGGTCACTTATTTATGGAATTTTTGTGCTCTATGCCCGTTACAATATCGATGTTCTTCCCTTTCTCTCCTTTTTCTTATTTAAGTAAAATGGTAGGTATTGGACTGAATTAATTTACAGATTATCCATTATTATGAAGATTAGCCATTTAATCATTAAGACAACACAAAAGAGAGGAAACATAGAAATCTGTCTGACAGACTTTCTGGGGAAGTACAGCAATCCAGCCATCAAAAATCCTGGGAGCAGTACAGAACAAAACTTCAGTAAAGTCTCATCCACGTGCTGGTTTAAACATTGTCTACCTGGGTTACTTTTTCTTATGAAGGAAATGTCAGTGTCATCTGCATCACTCACCCTCCATCCCTCCCAAGGAGGTGACGCATAGTTTATAGCCTACCCTTACAGATGCATTTGATTTAGGTGCTGTAGTAAAGTGGAAGTGTCAAGGTGATTCATCTGTCTGCCACTGCTGACAGCTGCGTTACACAAAGTGCCTGTGTGGAACACATTGATTGGGCTAAAGAAGTAGGCATTCCAATATCAAAGGGAAAGGCTTGCTTTGTCATTGCAGACACAGCCTGGCTTTTCACCAGTGCAACAGAAAAAGCCTGCATGAACACTACGTTGCATATTCTGAATATGTTTCCAGGATTCTTGCCCTACACCAGGGACCAACAGCAGACTATCCCCTTGTAAACATGCTTGAAAAAGAAATTGTGTTGCCACAATTAAATTAAAATAAAAAAAAGTGATTACAGATATGTTGGTTTTCTAAAAAAACCACACCAAGGAACCAAAACCAAACACTTGATCATTATACCCTTGATCTGTCACACGTTTTAGAACACATACGACTAGCTAAAAATAGTAAGTTAATTTAATTTTGCTACAAATCCTGCAAAATATCTCATTCTCTTTCAGTGTATTCCTGAAGTTTCTCAGTATATTCCCATTCATTTATGGAAAATTATCACCAATTATCTATTTTGCAAATTGTCACTGGTACTTTTACCAGACAGCTACTTTTACAAGGTTCTCATATAGTAGCAAAACATTTCCTAGACACTACCATTTTGTAATCTAATTCCTGTCTTTTCATCCATGTGGGAGAAGCGAACCTTGCTGGTACCTTGGGCACGTACACATACATGCAGTCTGAGGTGTCATTTGTAAAACAATTAATTACTAGAAGAGGTAATGGGAGCAACCTGTGATGGCACAGTGTCAACTAAAGCTATTTATTCATCATAATCCCTGCCTTTATGGATTAAAAAGAGTTGCATATTCAAAAGTAATCTGAAATTCAGTGTATCAGTTGTTGATATGTCAGTAATTTATCTAAACCAGTCCATATATTCTCATAGTATCTCCAAAATATTGCAAGTTCATTTAACAGCGCGTTATGGTTTAGAAAAATATGCACTTCCATTTCAGGAAAAATGTTGCATTCAGATTTTTCTTGTTGTCCTCAGTATTTTCAAAAAGACAAGAGACTCTTAAATTCTAATACATGGGCGTTCAAAGACCTTCAAAAATGACATTTTGCTACAGTAATATGAAAAACAAATACCAAGAACAACTATTCTTTTCCATAATAAAACTACAGAAATGCTACTGTCTTTAGACTAAAACACAGCTCATGAAATCATAAAAAAAGTCTTTATGTACATATTTGATCAGCTTTGAAATATAAGTGCATAAAGTTTCAACGATTCTAAAATTGTAATCTGTACTTCCAACAGCTTCTAAACATAATTTATAATGAAAAATTGGATCATGAGGCAGCCTGTGGTTTCACCACAAAGCTGGGAGTCAAGACCTCCTGTATTTGAGTCAGGGCTTGACACCTGATTCTGCAGTCTTAGGAAATCTGATTTCATTTTCTGTTTCAATTTTCTACCTGTAATGCCACACTTCCCTTTCATGTAAGTTTATAGCCAAAGGAAGAAATATCAGCCTCAAAATGTGCCAAAATAAAACTTTTAGAAGTGATTAAAGGAAAATGAGGGACAAATGGACTGTCGAAAAGAACAGATCTTGTAAGATGCAATAAGGAAAGCACATACTGTAGAAATATTTAAGAATTTGCATAACTTCAGGAGCCAACTTAAAGGTTTTCTCTGGATACCAGATGACCCAGTAGGTACCTTGCATAGGTCTACGGAGGTTAGAGCATCTGTATTATCTTGTTAGATCTCAAACACACTTGAGGAATGATGAGTAGCAAGTTAAAATATTCCTTTTCTAATATTTACCAGTTGCTCTGTTGATTATCTGCTCCATAACTTCAGTTCAAAATTTATCACTAAAAAGTTACATATACAAATAATGTAAATACTGACTGGAAAGAAATATTTCCTAATACTAAATTACAATGTTCTTTTGGTGTGTTAGCTCTTTCAATGAACATTAGATTCAATTTAAACAATTAGAATATTTGTAACATTAATCAGAATCTTGAAGAGTACCCTATCATAACTTGATGTTCAGTTGCCAATAACAAAACTATTCTGAAATATGAAAATCTTGAGAGAAATCAGAAATTTTAGAGATAAATAGTGACGGTGACCATATTGTTTTTAACTAAGAAAACATGTCTCAACCTGTCTGAACACTAATTGTGAAGGTAGATAACATTTCACTGCTATTTCTACCGTGACTACCAGCCAACTTGCTGAGGCTCTTCCCTGTGGATAATTAGTTTTTTCCTGAATGAACCAGTACTCTTAGATAAAGGGCCACTTTGTTTGTCTGGTCTTCAGGGGAAAATCCTACCCTTAGATCTCCAAAAATCAAGTATTCACACAACTGCTTATAAAATTGCACAAACCCTAGATTTATTTGTATACTCCTTTAAAATTGTTTTTTCCTGTGCAAAACAGGTTAGCCCCAAAGTTTCAGAGAGTGTTTAATTGCAACAACTCCTCTAATTTGGCAAAAAGCATCTTTGATCCTGAGTCTTATGTACAAGGCACTCTGACTACATCCTTTCAAGCAGCTCAGTTTCTTATCCTCTACCTATTCTTTTATGTCAAGTCATATTTGACCCTTCTTAAAGATTCCTTTTTTTTTTTTAATGCAGAAATATACACCTATTTTGCAAGACTGGCTGATTTTCTCCGGTTCTCTTTTCTTTTGCTGTTGGAACTGTAATAATTTGTACATCATTTTCCTTTTTTTAAAAAAAAAAAACCCACAAACTACTTGTCTCTATAGTTTGGTCAACAGACAGCGGTTCAGAAATAAAAGTTTCTGATTTGCTCTTTGTCTGTGTAAGGAATTAAACCCAACATCTGGTGTACAGAAATAACACGCATGTGTATCTTTCATACGATTTTCAATAAAGAAAGCTGTTATTCTGACAACCATCCATCAAGTAGTAGAGCTGTTAAGGAATTTAGGTAACTAAAAATCAATAAAATAATGAAAATACTTAAAATCCTTTACAAATATACTGACTTCAGTTCAAGCCAATATATTTAGACTGAAAATACATTAAAATATTTCTGAAATACATCTTTCTTTAACAGATGCTCCATGAAAATTCCATCTATGCAGTACGCATTGAATGGAAATTCACTCACAATATTTCTACAAAGTGCCTTTGATTTTAAGCAACTTTTCATTGAGACTAAAGAAAGGAATATGATTCAAAAAAAAATTGCTGGAAGTGAAAACTCACTGATACTCTATTAATCCAGCATTACTAAAAATTACAACTTATTATGCATATTGCAATTTGGCTGTAAGATTTCAGCACAAATACACTCAAGAATCATCTCTCCAGGAGGAAAGTGCATGAAGATAAGGTTTCAATAGGCTAATGGTAAATGTTTGTGTGTTAATTCTGTACCATTTTTATAGTAATAACACGGGGCTCGTTTTATGGAAGATGAGTTGTAAGTTGGCATCTGAAAGGGAGGTTGCACAATACACGTGCATAAGAAGAAATCTAAACTCTGATGTCTTATTCAAAAACACATCATCACTCCAGATGTCTTAAAAAAAAACTGAACACTGCTTATTTACACAGAAATTAAGAACTAATCAGAATATTGCTGAAAAGCCTTTCCTAAACTTTTTTTAAACTTTATCAGTTCAAATTATTCGGTTTTGTTCCCAAAGTCAAATTCTTACTATATCATCTTATTATGACCCCATGCACATAAATCACAGGCAATAACTGGGGATAAGTGTACTTCATCTCTATTTTGTAGCTACTTTGGTACCTATATTGCCGAAATGAGAAACCCACCCCAGAGTCCACACAATGATTTAAGGGATGTTCATGCAGTATTTCACCCTATTATCAGTAGTTAAAATGGGTGAGAGAGGAAAGCTTTTTCAAGCTACAGAAACATGAAAGAAGGGGAAAAGAAATTCTTCCACATCTCTTTTCCACATTAAACCAGCTTTGTCTGTTTGAGATTTAAAAGCAAGTAACGGCCAACACACACGTTCAGCTCTCTCAGATACAAAGCAGTACTGGCTGCTGCAGACCATCAGCACAGATTACTGGTTCTGTTTTCTAAACTGTAGATCCCAAATCACTTCGGATCCCAAATCCCTTCGGTGATTCTGAAAAATCTTACATGTCATCATCGCGCAACCAAATCAAACCGTGCCAAACGTACGTTTCATACTCTGTTTGCACATATATTAGACCAATCCTTTGGAGGACAGAGATGTGTTTTCTTGGGTGTTTGCACTTTGCTATGTAAATTCTCAACACTCAGCACAGCCAAAAAACTGTTTCCTTCAGCCGAAGCTGATATCAGAGGGATAATTTTTGTTTTGATTAGAAAAACTTTAGGCTTTAAACCCGAGCCTTCATTATTTACACAAATAAAAGTTCCACTGAAGTAACGGGTATTTTCCTTGTACATAGACTGAATTGTAGTTAATACTTTTACAGGGATGAAAGAATTATAATGAGATAATACTGTTCCAAATAAGTCACATTTTCTAGAATTAAAATATAGTAAATTTTCGGAAATTTCAGCTTAAAATCATCCAAATTAAATATTGTTGAGTGGAACTCAGCTCAGTGACAGTTCAATTAACTGAATGTTATAACCAAGACAGATTTTGCTCTTTTCTTAAAGTCTGAGAGTTTGCATCATAAAAACAAAATCTCACCTTTATATAACCTGACCTTCGGAAAGAAGCAATTGTAATTTAAGACTAGTGTTGTAGATATAACTTTCAAATGAAGCTCTATCAATTATTTTTTCTTAAACAAGTGAAACAAATAAATACAGCAGCTCAAACCATACTAGAAGAAAATAAACCAGACTGTACATAGGAAATATTAAACAAGCATTCACGTTCAATACTTAAATATAGTGTGCAAAAGTGTATTTCATCCTAACTGCTTTTGCATCTGTGTAATAGCACAATTAATATGTCTTCCATGGATTACTTCACAGAAGATAACGCTTTCAAGAGAAATTAAATATGGATACAACCTTCTGGCTCAAGATGTCCCTAAACTGCAGATTGCTAGAAGTGTCCCTGGGGAAAAGGCAGGAGTGTCTGTGCACTTGCTTTGCTTTTTACAATATTCTGAGGCATCCTCTGTGGTCCAGTGCTGGAGAGAGAGGCTGATCTGACCCAGTGTGGCAGTGGCTATGGACACCAGTCACTTCACTTCGCAGCAAGGTGACTCTAGAGTATTTTCATGCTATACATTTGTTCTTGAGAGAGGGAAGGGATGGAGAACAGTCTTTAATAAAGGGACACAGATGTTGGTGTTTATTGCACCACCTGAGTTAATTAAAATTCTTACCTTTTTAAAAAAGAAAAAAGCTCCCTGTGGGACTGAAAGTGGTTTAAAAAAAAAAATTACAGATGGGATAATGAAAAAACATTATTTTCAAAATAAATTATTTGGTTTAGAATTTTTGAGATAAAAATGAATATTGCGACACTGATTGTAAGCTCTCTTTGTTTGGATTAGGACATAAGGAAGCAGGTTTGTTAGACAAGCTTATCAACTTTGCAGCACCTTCTGTTAAGTAAGAGGGAGCTTTCTTAGCATTTCAGAGAGAAAAAATTAAAAGAAAGAACCCTCTCCATCTTGAACACTTAAAGGTGATAACCTTTGGCAGATAAATATTGTCATGGTGTTATATGGTATTACTGTTGTTATATGAATCCTGAAAAAGATGAAAATCTCATCACATATTTCCCAGATGTTACTGAGCTTTTGCCATATCCAGAGGGATTTCCCAGTGCGACCCACAAGAAAACACCAGTCTCCCTTAAGTGATCTACAGTTATACAAATTTGTATTTCAGTTGGAGGTGCACCTATCTTACATTTTTTATTTCAGGTTTTATTTTCAAGGACAAAATTGTTTTTGTAGTGTAGTTAATGAATATAAATTCAACAGCCCCCCCCTCATATTTCAGTGAGCTGCTCTTGAAATCCAAATGCGAGATTAAAAAAAAAAATCTTTAATCTGAATTAGTTTTAGATCCAAATTCTTCTGTGGACATAAAAGATATCTGTTCACAGATAGGTTTCTGTGTTTACTTAACAACTAACAAATATTTTCTAAAGGTCTGAGAATTTTCCATACCATCTTGATACAATTGAATAGAAGACCCATTTAGCCTAATGAGCATTAAGATTAAATCATTTACTTACAGATCAAAGGAGATTTTAATTATGTAAACGAGTTGTTCAGAAACACAAAATGTTCCATTAAGCTTCACAATTAATACATACAATATTTATGAGTTCAGACTTTTCCTTGTTAAAAATTGATTGTTACATCAAAAAAAGTTTCCCTAGATGCACTGATTGAAGGGAAAATATTTTAAGTCATAAAAGTAGCAGGCATGCAAAAGATTTTACTGCCTTTTGCTTTTCCTTCTCCTCTTCTTTTCCTCCCCTTTCCTTTTTGTTGTTGCTCTGAGCGTCTTGTCACCAGATGTTCATTATGTGTACAAAAATATTGAGCTCACAGAAGTAAGTACTCGCAGCACGGTCACACCGTACCGCGTGCATGTCACTGGGGTCTCTAAATGGAACTCGTGCAAAATAAAAAAATAAAGCACTTCTAAAGAATGCCCATTTAAGGTCTGAAATGCTTTCCATTTCTTCCAATGTGAAACAACAGTAACATGGTGCAAACAAAGAATTGAGCTTTGGTTCCCTGGTGTGTATCTTTTTTTTTTTTAAGGGAATAACCTTAAATAAAATGAAGCATAAAGCAACTACTCCAAACAAAGGTCTCCATCCTGCTTCCATATTCGGACAGGCAATACCTTTCGGTGGCACAAACAATGCTGCACGTGACAGATCATTAAATCACTATATTATTTCTAACAGGCAAGATTAAAATAATGCAAAGAAAACAAATGATAGAAAGAATGCTGATAAAATGTGCAAACTGGATTAGTTATAGAGTAATTTATTTCTACCAGAAATTCTACTTAGGAAAGCAAATCAAGAGAATGGAAGTCTGCTGACACTAAGTAATCCTGAAAAACACAGAGAACAGTTGTAGGAAAACTGATGACTGCTTAAGAGGAATGAAAAAATCCGTCCAAATTCTCAAGGCTGGAGGTATGCATTAACACGACTTTCAACAAGATTATTTTCCATGCTTAAAGAAACTTAGAAACTTCATTTAAAAAAAAAAAAAGATAACGGAAGACTACTTTTACCAGATGCACTGGGGCAAAATTCTACCTTTAGTTACAAAACATGCTCCAACAGACTACAAGAGATGACTACAGCTTATGAAGATGCATCTGAGAACACAGACTGCTTTTAATACTTATTGGAGTCAGCAGCTCAGTTATTAAAGCTACTCAGAGGCACTGACAAATGTATAAATTTGTCCAGAATAGTCACTGATGATTCTATGTTAGATTTACATGGAAGAAGCATAAAATACTTAAATATTTTCTGAAATCTGTACCATTGTGTCAGTGAAAAATTTTACCACCTTCAACATTCTGTCTTAACAGAGCAGCTGAAGCTTTTTTTTTTTCCCCTCCATATATTAGGAACTCATCATGCTTTAGCTCCTTCACTCAATATCATGATCTTATGATTGATCTTATTTATTTTTGGTTTGTGTGCAACTTGAAGTTGATGCCAGAGTTATTCTAATTATAACACAGTCAACAGAATGACAGAAATCTTATGTCCTGGAACCCCATAAATAATTCAATGGAACTCAATAGTTTATATTCATTGCAATTCTAATACATCCACAAACTTATGGTCAGCTTTCAGGTATTTTCCATGTATTTATCTTTCTATTGAATTACAACTGCATCCCAAAACAGAGTCGTTTGCCATGCTCCTAATGCTCCTGCTTTTGGATACAGATGGCTAGCGAAAAAAAGTTCAATTCACTATCTATCTATTCACTGTCTATCAAAATAAGTGTGAACGTAAATTATCCCAATCACTTTCATGCGTGGCATAAGAAAACAGATAAATTTGAGTATCTATTTCTCCTTTTGGTAAAGAATCAACTGATAGTACTTTCAGTAACTTACTTTTTCATCCGCAATACTCTCATTTTTCACTAAGCTCTCCCTTTCCCCAGTCTATATAGAAATAAAGTCACAATAGATGGAGCAGTAACTCTGCAGCACAGTCTCTCTTTTCCACGTAAAAGCCATGTAAACTCCAAGGTGGAGGTAGCTGGGGAGGTGTATATTGCATGATACTTATCACATAGAGCCAAGTCTGTGAAGTTATCACTTGTGGGTTCATGTCTGCTGAATACAGCTCTTCTGAAGAAGCAAGCACAGCTGTTGAGGCTGAAGCTGAAAGGAGCTATGCCATTAAGGCAGATGATGCTATGGGCTGGATTTGATTTGGCTGATTAAGATTTTCCCAGTGGTCTCCAAGCCACGATCCCCTTCTGCACACTTGGTAAAATGGGGTGTGTATTCTCTACTCTATGGGTTTCATTTTTGTGAGCAGCATGTTACTCAGACAAAAATCTTTATCTACATATATCTCTCGCTATATGTTTAAAAACTTTAAACACACTGATTCCAAGTCAAAGTAGTTAAGCATATAAGCTAGGTAGAAAAGGGTAGAACAGAGGGAGATTTTGAATTGTTTTGGAAACATTTAAATGGACTGAATTTCCTAGGTGTATGACAGAGATGAGAAAGAAGCAGAAATGGGAAGGTCAGGTGGATGAGATCCTAACAGGCCTTTCAATTGCCTTAGGGCTGCCTAATGTACCAGAGAGATAGGACAAAATATGCCATCAGTGCTGCCTCATGGACTAGGTACGTCACCTTTGAAGTGCTGATATTCAAAACATGCCTTCCACAGTGGTTTTCCAGTCCACCAAGAATTAAAAGGAACCAGCTTTGAAAGTTATTGTGAGGTGTGGTGTGTTTTTTTTTTTCCTTACGTATTTGATAAAAGAAAGAAAAATTCTCTTTCAAAAATACCATTTCGTGTTTTTCTGGGAAGTTAGTTAGCTTTCAAAGGTATATTTTAACAACCAGCAATATTGGCTGCAACTATAAATGCATAAAAGAGCACTAGTTATATAAACATTTCATTGTTATTTCTACAAAATTATGTCTTTGTCAACCCAAGAAATCACCTGAAGACTAGACTGAAGTCAAATATCTGTGTTTCAGAGCATTCTAGTATTAATAGTGTCATTTACATATTTCACTTCAGTGACAGAAGAAGGAAGAGATCAGACCAAGAAATATGGTGACTGAGCCCCTCTTGCTGTCGCTGCAAGATTATTTTCTGCAGTATATTGTTTAGAGGTTTTCTCTGTCCACTCTCAAATGACTTCAAAAAAGAGCATCTATCACTATTATTGGAAAATGACTTCAGAGTTTAGCAGTTGCCAGTCACAAAGAAAAAAAAAGGTTTATTTTTTTCCTAAGTTTTAGCCCATTAGTCCAGAAAAAACTTTGTGTCATCCCAGGTGCTTACTCTTTTTCTTCATGTATATACTCTTCTTATATTACCTGCATGTGTTTAGTCTTTTTAACCAGATTAAAAATCATGAATGGGACATATTTGGTTTTAGTGCTCTCTCTAATGATTCTTCCTTTTCTTCTTCAGGGTGCAAAGACAAAGAGGGGAATAAGGAATTGAGTAACATATAAAATGAAATCTAAAATATTCACAATACATGGATATATGCCTTAATTCAAGGTGCTTTTATAACAAAAGAATTACTTAAAAATTGAAAATAGAGAAAAAGAGAAATCCTACTGAGCCTCCATCTGAGGCAAATTTAAGCATTCAGGCCCATTGTTAACCCTTGTACAGCAGCTTTAACATGAAAGAAAACCCATTATATCCACTGAAAGCCACTTCATACAGGGGGAACTAAAAGGAACATAGTTAAAAAAAGAAAAAGAGGAAAGGGATAAGGCTGCTATGAAGTTTTCAAAAATCACAACTGTCCAAACAACAGGAATTGAAAGTGAACACACTTGAAATCTGCGAGTTCATTGAGTGAAAGAAATCTTCATCCAGCTTTTCTACACTGTTACTTTCAGTTGGATTAGAGACCCAGTAACGAGAACGTTTTTATGTCATTTGCTGCTCCCTAGTGGAGATAAAACATCATTTCAAAGTTAAACAAGGAAAAAAAAGAAGCCAAAAAGATCAATTCTTTGTAAATTTTGGACTATAAGGAAAACAGTTGTTACTGAGAAGGAAGTTTTCATTCCATTGTCATACGGTCCACGTACAGAAAAAGCTCCTGTCATCTGCCAATGACAAAAAGCTGGGAGGTGCCCACAAGTATATAGAAAGAGAGACCTGGAATTTCAAATCCTGAAAAACTGGGAAAATTATCTAAGCCCTCCCTCCCCATTCAGTGAGTGAATAAGATTTTCTACCTAAATAGAAATGATTATGTAGATAAATACCAGTCTGGGAACAAACCGATAACTGTTTCTCAGAGGAAAGCCTCCTAAGCAAAGTGCCACTCTTCTAACAAAGGCCAATTGCTGCATCTCTCGCTGTGTTGTATAAACAATAACAAGCCCTGAGACAGCAGAAAGTTGTATTTGTTAGTTTTGAAAAGGCTTGAGCTGAAATACTAAATCCAGTTTAAGCACTGCATTTCAAGATGTGGACAAACAAAAGGAGAGCAATGAGAATCTGCATAAAATTTAGGGACTGGCATCACCAAAAGAGTGAGAAGGGATTGGGATAATTAAGGCAGACATCAGACGATGCCCCATCATTCATGACTATTTTTTGTTGTTGTTTCCTTTCCTCCACACCAACTTAATTTCATTCAACCCTTTGTTTACAGCCTATTTCCCTGTGGTTCTCTGAAGACAGTTTGAACTCTGTAACTGTGTAGGGCACACTTCAGCACATGCACTACGAGTTATTTATGGCTGATCCAGGGCTGGCAGAACTACATTTCATAGACTTGAGAGGTTTGCTTCGAGTTTCATTTTGTCTCTACAATTTGCAGGTCTCATTTGAAACATCTTGTGTCCTATGGAGGCTTTTGTATCCCTTTTTCAAAGTGAATAGATTATCTTGGTTAGCTAATATCAATTCTTTTTCCTTAGGGAAGAAGAGTTTTTCGCTGACTACGTGCATTAAAATTATTTTGAAACATTTAGAATTCCAATGGCTATTCCATTTTATACATCTGACCACTGCAGAGTCAAACTTTACTTTCCTGAATATAAATGGAAAGTTCATAATGAAACCAGTGAGAGTGATGCTTGCATATCAAAAACCAGAATTTGGCTCCTGTATACTGCTTCAGTTGATGAAATGTGCTTTAAAATCTAGACATTTAATAACCCTAAAAGCTTGTAGTGCAAAATGAAAAATCATGGTACAAAAATAAGAAATTTTTTTGCTTAACTTGCACAACTTTGTAAATGTGCATGTTCCTGTACTAGCGTAGAAGCTTTCTGTTTGTTTGTTATTGTTCCTTCCACGAAATTGATTCCCTAATTTCCTTGAGTGCAGAGATGGACTTGTTTGCTTTCTCTAATCACAGAGGAAAAAGCAATAAATTATATACGACCAGAATGCATTTACAATCTCTTCGTGCAATTGGTACAGCATGTGCATTTCTAGCTAATTCTTCCATTAAAATCACATCAGTGTTGCCAAGCCACCTTATTCTCAAATGGTATCATTCATACAGGTCTTGCTCTTGGAGGGGCATCCAAAATGTCTCTCTGTACAATGGCAATTCTCTAAACATCAGCTGAACTGACAGAAACTTCCTAGAATATCACCAGCTACACACTGATTTGCTATTGAGTAACACTTGAAAGGATGACTCTCAGGTATCCTAATTTTAAATGGTATTTGGACCACCTGATTTTCAGAGGACTTATGATTTAAATGAAAGGAAATTCACAGTGGAAAATCTGACTTGAAAATTTTGGAACTAACTCTCAGGACTGCTCAGAAAGCACTAATTTTAGGAGTCAGACACTTACATACTTGTTTGGCAGCTGAACTGCCGAGAGACTGGGGAGCTTAGTCCTCCTCAAATGTATTCACTGTTTCCATTCTTCAAACCTGTTTTTAAAGCTTGGTTTACTGATCAAGAAAGTCATTAAGAGTAGCCGATAGGCAATGGTTGAACTGTAAACTGCACAATTTAGGTAAGAATTCCTCCACCTGCATTCTTGGTATAAGGGGCAAGGGAGTGGACAAGAATAAGCCAATTTTGGATTCTCCATTATTTTTCCCTTGTATTACTCTTAGAACGAGTAAGTAATAATGTATTAATTAAGTGCTTGCAAGCTTAAAACTTCATCTTATTTCATATTCACACAAAGCAATTTTTTGCTTCTCTGCAGACCTGTGCAGACACAGTACCTTCAAGTAAGACCATCTACCTTGTTTATTGGACTCCAGCAATTTTTAGAGCTTGTTGCCCTGTGCAGTCGTGGAGAATTCAATACCTTATTTAATATAGCATGCATCATATTCATTGTTTTGTAGTTAGTTTTTTTGTCTGCAGTTTCTGTAATTACTATACTGTTGTGCAGAGCAAGTGCATGTGCAAGAAATTAAGCTTACTGTGAGTATAGATAAGTAAAACTTATTCAAGAACTCAAATAACACAAATCCAGTGAGAAAATCAGTTGTAAAAAATAGGGAAGAAGTTAAAAATGTTAAAAAATAAATCAACTTGTGCAAGAGAAAGAACAGAGCTGTGTAAAACTTACTAAAAGAAGCCAAGAAAAGATCAAATTTTCCAGTGTTAAAACCTTTTAAGTGTTCTCCACACAAAATTTTGATTTGAAAGAGCAGTAATTAGGTGATAAAGAATGTTGCAGTGTTAGGTACTCATTTTGCTCCCTCTAAAGCAACCTGCTAAGTAGGTGACTGAAGGCATCAAAATCATCTGCAGAAACCACAGCCATTGCCACACTTCTGTCTCCCAGAACCAAGCTCACTTGCACTGAACTTCTATTGATAAAGTTTACATCTCCTCTGATATTACCTACTACTGTCGTATTTTTAATCAGATTATTAGTTACTACTCTGTTACATAGACTTACTTCTTTCTTAATTTGACTTTTTCAATATATAAATGCTTCTTAAAAAAAAAAAAAAGAAAAAAAAAACCAAACAGAAAACAAAACAAAACACCTGAACCAAACAAACCCAAACCCAACTAACAGTAACACTGGTTTTGCTCTTCACTGTCAAACTGAGTTTTACTTACAATATCACTCCTTCCTCCTTTTCCCTAAACTACTACTATTACAAGTGACAGGTGTTTTTCTGTGTGGGTCCACACAAAAGCACAAAAAAACCCCAGCCCTCTCATAAAATAGTGTTTTGTGACGTCCAATGAAATATTAAGCACAGAATGGTATTAAAGAAACAACAAAAATTCCAACCTTGCTGAAAGAACTATCCAACATCACCCTGTAGTGTTTCCTTTAATAATGTTACCTGCTCTGTTCAAAGCTCAGATATTAATAAAGCAGGATGTTCATTTTCTGCTCTCATCTCCTTTATGGAGGGCAGAGGAGGTAACTTCCACATGCCTTCTGTGTGTCAAAGTACTTTATGTGGAATTGCCAATTCCCTATATTTCAAAGGTCCTATGGTGAAACCATCGTTTCCTGAATCAACAAGGGATTTCACAGTGTTTAAATAGACAAAAACGTGTCTTAAGGATGACAGTCACACTATGGGAAGGACGCAAAGCAATAAAAGATCTGTGCAGTCTTTATACAGAGGGAAACTCACCTGGGGTTTTAGGTGCTACCATTAACTTCTGAAGTACTTTTGTAAATCTGAGTGTTTAAAAAGAAACCCCAAACCTATCCTGGAAAACAGAAAACTATGTACCTGCTTTGGGAAGTAAAGTGCACTGAACATAAGATCTTTCAATCTAGATCTCACCTTTGCTGCTTGAACTGCAAGATGGAAATAACGAAGGACTTGTCTCCTCTGTTCTTGATCTAACCAGTAGACAGAACAGAGACACTGTGGGCAGCACCCAGCGCTGCCAACTGCAGATTCAGAACTGTCACTTGGCTTTATTCTTTTCTCCAGATGGCAATTTCTATAGCACACATTATTCATACCTTACATACAAACACACTTGTTTTGATTGCTCTGTTCTTGCTTGGACAGTTTGGTTTTTAAAAACCCTGACTTAATGAAAAACAGAAGTTTAAATTTTGAGCTTCGGATGTAAGTTTTTCTGTGTTTTCAATTCACGATCCTGCTGAATTAAAAATCACCAGGTATGCAGGTACAATATATATGCTAGTATTAGTGTTATTTGCACTACAACATACAGGAAAAATCAAGATCAGCCTATACAGCCTCCCCGCACAGAAGAGCATGGAATTAGATATTCAGGAAAATGCAAAGTAAATATGTTTTTATTGATTTATTTCTACAGTTTTAATAGTTTTTCTTAGAGATATGAATTTTAGTTTAAAATGCAAATTTGTAGAGTAGTATAATTGACTAGAATATAGCGGAATTAGTACTGTTAGCAGTGATTTATCTCATGTCACCAAGCAAAAAATAATAAAAATTGACATTACACAGCAGAAAATTCCTATTAGTTAAAGCTTAGTGGCATAGCAAACAATTCCCATTACTAAATAAAACAGGAGTTGCTATATATATGTATTGAATATATCGTAAAAGAAATGATAAGCAATTAAAAATTGACAAGACTGCTCTAATGGAATAGTAATGGCTATCAAGGGTAATATTCAACCAGATAATAAGCAACTGAAGTAACAGATCAATTAAACCTATAAGAAAATTTGTTGTTCCAAGAGAGGTTATTCTACAGAGAAGTCTTCTCTCCGGGCAAACGATAAACTGGGTTTTAAAAAACTTTTGACACAGAAATTCAAAGATAAGAAAAAAAAATTGAAAACACAAGTGTTTAACTACATAAAGAAAAGCAGGAGTATATTGTAGGAAGTATAAAATTTACTTCTAACCTGCTGGGATTCAAAAATCACTTTCACAGAGAAAAGTTTTGACTTTTTTTTCCTCTTAGCAATTATCAAATTTTTTTTCAGAAGGCCAAGATATGCTTGGACTAAAGGGAACATGGAAATCTTTGGTACCTTCACTAAAGAAGCCCACCCGACATGCCAGCATGTGCTGTTAAGTAGCTGAACCAAACAGATCTACTAGTGTTTTATTTATTTTGTGTATTGCCAGCGCATAGGCTGCAGTTTATCACAATGACGGCTAAATCCATCATCCTCTACCTGGAGCTATAATAGGAGTGCTCTCAAATCAACAAGTCTTTCCTTCAGAGGAACTGAACTGTAAATTGTCCTTGACCAGTCAGACAAACAAAAACAACCTTCCCTGTTAATCTGCTGAAGACAAACAGTTCACTGTCTTTCACCCTCAGAAGAAGGATGTCAGTGGCAATGGTGTTTTATATGTCACATCCTTCACACAATGCTATTCCACTTTCGGGTTCAAAAGCTCAGTGAGATATTAAGAAAAAGATGCAATCCGACCTCTACAGAAGTAAATAATCACTTTGTTTCTAGGAACAGAGATTTTTTATTTATTTATTTATTTAAAATGAAAATGAGGTTTCCTAGATCATTAGAATACATCAGGGAAACACAAGTTTTTCTACTAGATAGAGAGAACTTCCAATAACCTGGGTATGATGGCTTAATCTTGTATTAAACACAGGGAAATTTTTATTCCTGTGCAGGATCAGGAAATCAATTTCATAAGATACAGTTACAGAATTATCTGGGAGGTTATGTATATTTCATTGTAACTTCACAGATCGGATATATATCTTATGAAATTACTGGAAATAATTTTTATTTAGATTATTTTACGTGTTTCTTGCAGTAACTGAGAGCAGATATTTCATATCTCCTCATCATTTTTTGTAACTGATTTTTTAAGGTATTTTACCAAAAAGCATTCCTGAAAGGCTCCATTAAAGAAATGCTGACACGTTACGTTACAGTATCTTGGGTTCTATCAGTCACATATCATTACTTTTACATAACATGGCTCTATTGATGCAACCTGATGTGACATGTCACACTGCAGCGTCAGCGACAAACTTTGACTAAAAAGTTTTTATCCTCAAAGCCACTATGTCTAGACACAACATATAAGAAGTTACTACACATACTCCTTTATTTATCACCACAAATAAATATTTTAAATTAAGACTTTACCACCATGCCTATACATTAGCACTGAATAATTCCCTGCTGTATTTGTGCATACTTCATGCAGTCAAAAAAGACAGTAGTTAGGGTATTTTACGACTGGCACATCTTTATTCAGAACATCCGGAGGTGCCTGGGTCAACAGCTTCCTATTTATTCAAATTTATATTGACTAGCTTCAGAAGGGAAAGCTGACAAAATGATTAATTAGACTTTATAACTCATTGGCAGCCTGCAGTTTAATAGAATTAGTAGAGCTTAAGTTCATCTTTAAATACCATGACGGTTTTAATTTTTAAGGTGTCAAATTACATTTCTCAGTCAGTGTAAAATACAAGATGACTTATTCCAAACTTACAGAAAAACAAAAAAGACTAAATAGGCATCATGTTTGATACGGGATTTTTATAACAATTAGAGAACTGATTCATTCCCCCCCCCCCCCACCACCCCCCATTAAGAAGCAGTGCTCCTTGTATAGACATCAAGTTGACTGAGTAGAAAGGTACTTGTGTCCATAGTGTTGGCATGTATGTGGTTTTTTGACTATTAAAACTGTTTAAACTTGACAATTTCAACAAAAACTCTAGCAAACTCTACGTGATGAAAGTGAAACAGTTACTAAATTAGTAGTGATGACAGCATTTTGGTCTTAAATGTAAAAAGGTCTACATGACATGCAGGGTACATAAGCACATGAAAGCAGTCACGTATGCTTCTTTCATGTCAACTCTTACTTGAGAACTATTCAAATTTAAATGCAGGTTCCAATTAGCCATATTTAAATACATAGAAAATTAAGCAAAATTTGAACTGAATAATAAGAATTTTTTTTCCCCCCCTCTTTATGAGTCTTTATTTCCTCCTCCAGATGCTCTTATATGACCTGACTTACAGAAGGACAGGAATACTTATTATTCACAGAGGTTTGGGTTTTGTTTCTTCTTGTTTTGTTCGTTTGTTTTTTAAAAAACACTTTCTAATATGGACAAACAAGTTTTCCACTATGTTTCAATTTTAGTAGTGGATGCTACTTTTTTGCAAAAGCATGTATTAGCCAGAGAGAAGCACTACATTAGCGTTTTCTAACTGTTAATTTTGGACTAAGATGTATTGAGTCTCAGTCTGCAAGGGATGAAGTTTGGTGAAGGTGGACAGCTCTAACAACAAATGATCTTAGAGTGCAAATCCCTACAAAGGGTAAATTTCAGGCCTTGTCTAGTCTATTAATTTTGAAATTATAGTATTACAGGAAATGCAAAATTCAAATTATGCTTTGCCCCCAGCCACTGAAAAACATGTATTTTTAATCAACTATTGACTTTTTATTTAACGCCTTCATCCAACTGAAAAAACCCACTCTATTCAAAAGATTTGTATGTATCCAAAGCCTGGACCTTTGATTAAGACTGTTCAAAAGACAAGAAAATAGGGAGATAATGGAAAATCAGCCATTGTGTTTAGATGTCTCAGTAGAAACTTAGTCCTCTGAAAGTCCGGCTATACATATACATAAAAATAACCGAATAGGAGCTACTGAATACTGAGTTTCTTCAGATTTTACTACTAAAAGTCCAATAAAACCAATCTTCATGTGATTTTTAGCAGAAAAGTCTGACTCCTTTGGTACAGAGGGCACATCTGTAGTCGTTGTCCCACATACTGCCCAATAAACTTGCATCTTAGTCACTTTTGTCATCTAAATTGGTACAAACTGTTCAGTGTAACTGAAACGGTGGCTAAACGTCCAGCTGAGGAAACACTTGTTCATTCTTTCTGTGAGCCTTTCAAACACCACATCAGCATTTATTCCTGTTAGGGAAATGTCTCTCTCCTCTATCCTGACCTTTAGTATTCCTTCAAGAGGGAACATCTCAGGGTATAATGGTGCACAATTCATGTAAACATTAAAACTTGTCATAGATTGTACAGCCCTTACGTTGGGACATTTTCTGAAGAGCTACAATAATATATAATAGTCAGCAGATGACTTCTGTGACAACTTTATAGATCCAGATACAGCTGACCATCCAACCTTCATGCTGGTTCTAAACCTAGGTATTGAAATTGCTATGAATTTGTTTTCATTTTCCATTTCCTCTTCTTTTTTTTTTTTTTTTTTGGATCATGAATGTAGCTTGGCTAAGGAACAGGCATATGTATGTAAAGTCACAAATTGTTTCTAGTTGATCTGCTTCCCCAGATTTCCTGTGTGATTATGATGGCATGTACAACCAACTTGCAAGATGATTTGATATAAAAAATAAGACTATGAATGTAATATTAATTATAACTAGGCATTAATTCTAGACTTTTCCTTAGTGTTTTACTTTAGACATATCCTGGTTTACCATAGACACATATAGGGTGTTAAAATAAAAAAGATAATGATTTACATAGCATATTGACCATGTAGACGGACATTACATACTGAAGCCCACTTAATACTTGATGAAGAAATGATGTCTTAAAGGTTCTGCTAGTTAAATTACACAATAAATCTCATTTTTTGCTGCACATGCAAGTTACATTAAAACTACCTAGAATGCATGAATGATAACTTTGTGAGCGATTTTTTTCTTTCTTTAAAAAACTAAGAAAAAGCACAAAAAGTCACTGGTATTCCAAGTGGAGAATAAGTGAGTATGTTTTAGGGAGCGAGTCACGTGAATACATGTCACCACTCTCCACAAATCTAAAATTGATAGTATATTCAATCCATGGAATTTAAAATCATTGGGGCTTTCAACATACCTGCTACAGAGAGGAACATGTACCCAGAGTTAATGAGATATTAACGATGTAGTCTTCTCAACTGGGAATAGTCAGACTACTTTATGTAAATGTTAATGACATGTTATCATGGTGTGATGTATAAGTAGAAGAAAAAGATCTGAACATTCGAGTTGATCCAGTATCTAGAAAACTGGGAAAAAGGACTTTTCTGGTTTTCATACTGACCAGCCATTAAGTGGGCTGCACAGGAAGTTGGGAGGGGACACAGTTGGGACAGTTGCACCCTAACTGACCAAAGGGATGTTCCATACCATATAACGTTGTGCTCAGTAATAAAAGCTGGGGGAAGAAGGGGAATGAGGGAGACATGACATGATCGTGTTTGTCTTCTCAAGTAACGGTTACCTGTGATGAAGACCTGCTTTCCTGGAGATGGATGAAGACTTGCCTGCTGACGGGGATTAGTGAATGAATTCCTCGCTTTGCTTGCACATGTGGCTTTTCCTTTACCTGTTAAACTGCCTTTATCTTAACCCATGAGTTTTCTCTCTTATCCTTCCAATCTCTCCCTCATCCCACTGCAGATGAGTGAACAAGTGGCTGCGTGATTCTCAGCTGTCTACTGAGGTTAAACCACAACACACTAGAAAATTCCCCTACAACATCCCCTAACCCTGAGCTCGGTAAAACACGTCCCTGATGAAGGCAAAAAGTTCAGTTTCAATGAGACGTAGCGAATGGCACGAAGGAAATGCCCAAGGCAAGCTGTAACTGCCAGAGTTAAGTGTCACAAAATCCAGTTTTTAACAGGAAGCTGATACTCCCCAAATTCTGCATCATCTTAGTACAAATGACATTCTTGTCAGTTTTCAAAACACTGAACAATGTCTATGAAGTTCAGAACACTGCAAGGCATATAACAATCTCAGTTTTATAATAAAAAAGTGTCATTTTTATGGGCTGCAACACAAACCTCAGTGCATTTCAGATACTTTGAAAATAAAAAAAGATTTTCAAAAATACACACGAACACCTCTTATACAGCCATAAATATATCTAGAACATGTAAACACACTTCCAAGAAACTAATAGACATTACAGAGGTATCAAAATGCAAAGCTAGTATTCTACAAAACTTCTACAGTGGTAGCTGATAGTTGTATACGTCATGAGATGGGCATATGTATGATTCTATGAAATGGCAGGAAAGCTATTTCCAACAAAATTATACTTTAACTTTTGAGAATAACTACATTGTATTTCTGCCCGATTTATACTCCCTTCTCAATTATGAGAATCAAAATTCCCTCTAAACATCTAGAGTATTTGGAACAGATCTATTTTGATAGATTGACAGAAACAAAGCTGAAAAGCTACCAAGTTGCAGTTTCAGGGTTTTGTTTCAGAGACAAGGCATTTTCTGCAACGTTGACAGAATTCTCTCCTCATTTCAGGAACTGGAAAGCATATTCTGCACTGACAGAGTCAAAGTAGAAGAGTTTTTGTGATGGCAGGGTAATAGAAAACAGCCAGGATATCTATGCATTTGCCTGTTTGTGGGTTCTCAATAAGCAATAGTGACACATGTAAGGAAATCAGATCCCTATGAGACTAAATTAAACCTAGCCAAAATTTGCAGGTTGGGTTTTGATCATGAACCTAGTAAGTCAAGAGGGTGAAGGAAAATAAAGAAACATAGGCAAGCTTTGCTTGTTAACAGTGAAATATTTGTGTATATATTTTATAGAAAATGCCAATAGACAGGTCTGATGGTTCTTCAGGAAGAGGTAATTTTCCACTTAAATGCATATGCATATTAACTTCTGTAGTACTGTGCAAATGAAGAAGGCAATCTATAAGAAATTTAAAGTAAGCATACTGAATGAGATTCAAAAGAGCCAATTCAGCATATATGGTATACATGACTGATCATAGAACGATAATGAATAACAATATCCCTTTGATGTTAATTAGTTGCACTTGATAAGGCAATGCTATGTGGGTTTACAACAGTCAAGTAAGAAAAAAAATCAAAACCTCAATAAAGCTTTCAGAATGCTAAAGCCAATAAGGATTTTAAGAAGAAAGCAAACAATAACACTACCAAAAAGTCTCTAATTCATTGAATTATCTAAACTCCACAGTAAGAGAAATAACTTAATAAGAAGCAGAAACAGAAATAATGAAAGTATAATTTGGTCAGAAACATCTGACTTTTTTTTCAAAGAAACCAACAAAAACAACCAAAGGAAAAAAACCCTCAAACAACAAACATCGCTAGACATCCTGCAGGGCAGCAGAGAACAAATTTGTTGGCACTAAATTCAAATGATGGAGTCAACACTAAATGCAACACAAATTTATCTAAATTTTAACAAAATATACATGTATGTGCTCATGACAGAGATTAGTAATATTAAAAAGATGAATTAATGCACTTTTTCTAATTTAGTGTCAAGATTATTTCTTGGACCTACTTCTCCCAGCTGAGCATATATTTCTTATGATGTAAGACAAAAACTGAAGAAATTAAGGAGTAGCACTTGTTCCCCTCCTCTCCACATCAAACTCTTCTGCATTAAAGAAAAAACTATTTAGTGGTGGATTGAAGGACTTATGAAAAGCTGTACAGCTAAACAGAGGGACTGTGTTTAATTGTGTTTGTCAGGCACCTTACCTGAGAATTTCTTTTTCACATTTCTCCGAAATATAAATTGCTATCATATTTTGCACTGTATTTCAA
The DNA here is from genome assembly GCF_009769465.1 of Tauraco erythrolophus. Taxonomy (NCBI): domain Eukaryota; kingdom Metazoa; phylum Chordata; class Aves; order Musophagiformes; family Musophagidae; genus Tauraco; species Tauraco erythrolophus. The sequence goes on from NC_141477.1 coordinate 3,450,766, forward strand.
GATACAGAGAAACACACTCACACAAAATGGTTTTACAGAGATCCACAGGAAGTGGTTTGGAAAAAGATACTATTTTTAGTGTCATGGTTAGTGAGACTATTCAAAATTCTGCCTAGATGTCAAAAAAAAGAAAAAAAAGCAGCTCAAAAAGCTGCAAATTAAAACTTTCAAGCTTGCCAAAATGGCAGGATTTTTGTTGAAAATCACTTTGTTCTATTTAGTGTATGTATTTGTTTTTTCTTTTCATTCTAGGAAAATTAGCATGCAGTTGCACAGGTAAACAAGAAGTATTACATATAGCAATAAAAGATGCACAGGTTTTTTTTTAAGCTTTCGACTTCGACTCAATGTCGTTACATATAAAACTGCATGTTAAGTATCTTTTATGAAAAAATAGGAGGTGTTGAGTCTGCTTGCTTAACTATTTTGGTCCTCTTAAAAAAATCTGTTTTTTATTGTGTGACTAAATACCCTTTTCTTTCCACCTGCCCAGGACACTTGCAGGAGTAAGAACACAGACTGGTTGGGGACAAACTTGTAAGTAACAACTCAATAAATTATTCTGTCCTTCTAATTCAAATTGAGACATTATGCTTCTTACACACTGTTTAAACTTTGCTCTGCAGATAGTGCTATTCATTTACTCGAGTGCTTTCAATCATAGTCATTTTTATGGTACTTGCGTGCTTCACAAATGCTGCATCTATTATTTTTCAAAAACCTTGTTAGATAAGAGGTGTTGTTATTCATATTACTAAATAATAAGATGAGGAAAAAAAAGGATTTGGAGCAAAAACATAAGCTAATCTTGATTTTCTGGTTGTCATCAGAATTCAAAATTTTCACTAATTTGTACTATAAGGTGCTGTCTGTTCAGACAGTTCCCAACGATTTCAGTTGCAAGTACTGAAAAAAAACCCTTACTTTAACATATCAAACTGCACTCCCAAAACTCAAGGAAAACACAAGTAGCTAATATTGTTAAAGATTGGAATAGATGACTGACTGGAACCACAGACTATGACACACTGAATGCCATTTCAGCCTCTACTTCAGTTACCTACTTAATTTGAAATATCACAAATGCATTAGCATGTATAGAAAACATTCATGCAACTAGAACCAATAGTAGATATTACCTGACATTAAAAAAAACCCAACCAGCCCATATTAAGCCTAACATTTTACATTTGATTAATGATACTGATACCTAGCATGTTGCTTTGGTCAATTTCCTGTTAGGGTGATTTTCTGTCCTCTTCTGGTACTCTTTTTTTTCCATTTGTACGCTAAATCTTGAATAGTATTAATAAAATACCCCAAAAAAAGCTACATATGTAATATAAGCTTGCACAGATTTGCACTCAAACCTAAGGAATTGTCAACATCATCTGGCATCAAAGTCATACAGCACAGCATCCTGAAGCAGCTATAAAACATAAGTCTATTGACTTTCATGCCTTACCTTAACTAAGTAGACTACTACGTGTACTAGGAAGTTTAATTTTTAGCCTACTTAATAATAAGTAACAGTAAGAATGAGCCACTGTTACTAAGCACTTTGAGAAACAGATGTGATGATGCTAAAAATAAATAACAATTTTGCTGTTTGTAACTTTTATAATCTACATTGTACTTCCCCAAACCACAACAGTGCACAAACAGATTTGCCCAGGGGATGCTCGTGGTCTAGAAACTTGCCATTCAATCAGTGAATTTGTCCTCTGCTTTTGGATCTTGTTTCTTTGTTGTTTGAGCAGTCATGGCCAGCCAGATAGCAAAATGTTCAAAACCAATTATGCTTGCTTTCATATGGGATTTAAAGACTCTGAATCCTTTTGAAATTCAGGATTTCATTCACGCTTGAAGACTTCTTGCTGAGGACAGGCAAAGTAGGACACTGCTGACTTGTCCCAAATGTTTGATGTTCTTGGAAAACATCTCGATGCTACAGCTTTCCTGCCTTGGCAATTCTATGGGATATCACAACTAAGTGTTGGTAATATAGGAAAGGAAAAACACACATGTGGAAAATCCAAAAGCAATGTAAGCACAAAGGAATAAAATAATTCCATAAATATTCCAACAATAAGATCACCAAAATATTTCAGTGAAGTAGCTCTAAAAGAAAAAAAATACCAAACCCTAGAAGTCACAATTTCAACCTTGATTTTATAGTACACGTCTTAAATTTGCTTAATTTCATAAGTACACTAGGTTATAAAACAAGTTAAAATGGTCTTCAACGTCAAGTAAAAAATTAAACTTAGAGGGGAAAAAGTCCACACTCTTACTGTGTTTAAATTTTTGAGAACTCATCTTATCTGCAGTGATGATGTTTGTAGCATTGGGTTGATAAAAAAAAAGGAAAGCAATCTCAGAAATTTCTGATAAAAACAGAAAATAAAAAAATGAATCATGCTTTGATTTAGGTTCTTATCATCTGATAGCCTTAACTTCATCGCTATGTAAGAAGATGGAAGAAATGATTTATTGTTGACTGTCATTCTTTCTGGAGATGAATAATCTTCTTCCTCAGTATTAAAGTGGCTCTCAGGCAAATCAATCAACCATAGATCATGTCATAAGACTGTCTTCTGATGTTAATAAAGCATTCGGTAATAAGGAGCTTTATGTGTTGCATTTATAGACACAGAAGTACTATAATATCCTGTTTAAAAAGGGGCCATCTTGCCTGTGATATTGTTTTAAAATAAAGTTTAGCACATGTACATAGCCATAAGTTTCTTAATTCTCCAACATACACAGTGTTTAAGAGAGCAACAGTTTGCTAAAATGCTTTCTCCAATAAAGGGATCAAGTCAGTATGACTAGAGTCAACTGAAGGTGCAGACTGTGTGAGTAATGGACATCACGTACATTAATTAAGGTGTTTCACTTGAAAAATTAGCATTCCTATATATCCTAATGTCCCTATATAACCACAAGACTGCCTTTTAAATTACAAGGAAAAAAGAGAGGAGTTAATGTGGAACAGCATATTTCGTTAAGCCTTGCTTTAAAACTGCTGCTTCTTCCATCGTGTATATCATAACGTGACAACATAATGAAATACCAGAACTGAAGAACACACAGCACTGCCTGTTCTAACTCCAGCACAAGCACAGGGTAATTTTCAGGTCAGGTATTCACAGGAGTGGGCAATTTAAATTATCTATGAATTCTTTCAAGTTACTGAAAATTCATTACCTCCATATCTCCAATAATAAAGAAAAATGACATTTAGGGCAGAATTTAAATATTTAGAGGAATGACTGACTAATGACTTATCTTATGGTCATCAAACTCAGTTTTGTAGTTGAACAAGGAAAGAATAAAGAATTAGAAGTACATCAAGAGGCTTCTGGGAAATAAAGAATTCAGTTTCCAAAACCTAAAATTTTGACTTAAATTATTTGCACGTATGTGTCAAATGTTTAGTCCTGCAAGCTGATCCTTTTTGATCTTAATGGTTTGAACATGACATTCTATTATCATTTCTTGAGTAGAAGTTGGCTACTAAGAAATAGCTGCAAGTATGAAACCAAATGATTCATCAGAACTTAAGTGGCTGTCGTGATCATGTCTGTTTAACATTTGCAGTGATATGGATATTGGGTGCCATAAAAGCATAGACATTTTCCTTATTGAACTGAGACTTTCCCTGTAGGAGTGAACAATCCAGAGCTAGGAAGACTGACACCACAAAGAGATGGATAAGGCACAGTTAAAGAAGAATTCACATTAGGAAGTTCCTTGTAGTAGCACAAAAAAACGAATTTTGAACCTCATATGGTGGAAAATCAGATACTTAAAGGATTCAAAAAAATATTTGCAGGGACAGTGAAGTGGGCAAATAAAGTGATTTGAGCAGCTGTGGTTTTTATGCTCGTAAGAAGCAGTTTCATTGCTGGTAGTTCAAAGATTAAGAGACTGCAGTGAAAAAATAGGGAGAGGTGATGGACTGTTTAACAGTTCTGTTGGATTTGGAATAGCTATGGAGAAAGCATCCATATCACATTTAATCTAGTGTGCTGCAATTAATATGGAGGGGAAGGGTTGAAGATATTAAATTTGCTTGTCTAGGATGACTAATTGCTTGAATCCTTCGCAATTACTAGGTAAGACCACAGATTTTGAGTTGGTCAACACCGTGTGATGAATCGCTGTTTTTAACAGTGCCTAAGATTTTAATTTGTGAATGAAATAAAGTAGCAGTTACTACAGTAGTTTTTCCTAGCTGAAACAAAAAGTGAAAACATCATTCAGCTCAGCTTCTAAGGGTTCTTAGAACTGGTGATGCAAGAACACTATGCCAGCACAACCAGGCCTCCAGACATTTGAGTTTAGTTTTACTTCGAAGCTTTGTTGCACTGTTTTGCCTTCTCTGCAAAATCTTTCTTGGCTAAAAATGTCATTGCAATAATTTCATTGTAATTAATGCTTTATTTTTGTATTAATCTTTACTGTTTTCATTCTAGAGAACATAATCAGATAGGATTTAGTAGTCTCATATTTGTGAATCTGGGTTGAAGAAGCCCATTTTAGATTAGTTATCTGGTTATGCTGCTGAGTTATTTGCTGTCCTGATGGCACAGAATTAGAGTGCTGAAGTACAACCTTTACAATCTGTCACTTTTCTAGATCTTTTAAGTGGCATGGATATCATCCTAGAAATTTCAATCGCTGGAGTAGGAATAGCTTTGGAAATTATTGATGTCTATAATAAGGTAATATGTCACAGCAACAATGTCATTTTTGTATGGATTCCAGCCTGTGTAGATATTAAAGGAAATGAACTGGGAGATAAAGCAGTCAAAAAAGCTTTCCAAAATAATTCAGAAGTCATTGATAAAAGAGAATTTGGTCAGTCAACAAACAAAAAAGCAAAGCCAAACAACTACTTCGGCAGCTGAAGGTTGAAGAAGGGTAACTTAGTTTCCAATAGAAGAATATTCTACTTCCGTATGGAACTGGCTACCAAAACCTACAGAAATGGCAATAAAATCATGTCCAAGAGCCAGAAGGTGTTTCTTCCTACATACTGTAAGGCAGACTAAGTACACCTATGTGCTAGAAAGCTTTTTCTTAGATGTGAGTCCCCTTCATATTCCTTTCCTACAATTAACATTCTCATCCAAGACTGCTTCAATGTAAACTTATTACAACAGTCAAAATATTGTTCAGCAGTGTACAAGATTTTATACATAATTTAAGAAATCTAATATTTGTAGAAGTGGACATGTTTTCTTGTTTCAATACTTGGTATTAAATGTAAATACAGAAGATCCAAGAAGAATGAAAAATCAGATAGTACCTTACAGCTTGCAATTACTGGAGCTAAAACTGTCTATCAAGCCATACTTCTATATTTTTTCAACTAAAGTATAAGTAAAATGTTAATGCCGTATAGTTTGCAATATACGCTTTCTTTAATGACATTATTATTGAATTTTACTTGGAGTTACTGAAAACCCAGGAAAAAAAGGCTGACCGAAGCACCGTCACCACGTTTAGAGGAAAGAACGTCACCACTAAAATATAAGTTAGAGCTGACCATTCTCACTGAATGTCATATTTTCGTTAGAAAATGTATCTCCAGCCTTACACTGGGGAACACTCCTCAGTAAGAAAGAGTATATTTAAGAGACTGTGATCAAGAATTCTAATTCCTTTACTTAGCTGAATAGTTGCTTCAGCTGGGGTGGGAGGGAATAAAAAAAATTCTGAAGGCAGTGAAACAATATAGAGATATTGTGTCATGTAGAAACAAAATTCAACAATACACTACTCTAAGTCCATAGGTAGATATTTACCTCCAGCAACAAATTCTACATGATGATATATATCTATCAAATTGTATTTTTATGTATACACAGTATGAGGCATCACTATACGTGTGTGTATATGTACATGCATATATATATGGTACTGTTCAAATCACCATTTTTAGATATATATATAACCATGACACAGGAGTTCAAACATTTAAAAGAAAAGGGGAAAAAAAGAAAAAAGCAAAATAAAATAAAGGGGAAAAGGAAACTTGAAAATATTTTACCACCCTCTAGTGGTGGAATGTGAGATGGACAAAACCAGAAAAAAATTAAGGTTTGTACCTGCATTTCTTCAGCTATCGAGAAGAAATTTTTTTAAAGCCTTTATTTTGTATCTTGCTGAATCATACCAGGTAGTATAAGACATAATATGAAGACAAAAATCAGGCTTATTTAATTCTTGTAGGTACTAGTGTAGAAAGCTTCTTAAGAAATTATTTTTTTGTGATATCAAACAATGGGGTTATTGAAGACCTTTTGCATTTTTCATTGAATATTAATTGATGAAACTAACTCAGATGTTTAAACCTCCTTTTATACTTAACTGAACACAATCTTTTTATCTTGTTTAGGGAGTAACATAAAGTTCAGACAAGCTCAAGTTTTATCAGTTTTACACATTTCACTGATTTCAAAACTCCCTTAAATATTTCAAAGCTTAAAAAATTCAAATATGTTTAAGATTAGAAAATACATATATATGTATGTGTCAAAATGTAGAGTGAGTATATTGACATAAGGACCTTACTGAAGGTCTGCAAACCTTCCTGTCCCATGCCTAGTTCAGGCAACGGACTCCTAGCACGTCCACTAGGATATCAACTTTTAGCATGATCTTGAGACACTAAATCAGGTGTTACATTTTCTTTTCTCCTACCTTTTTTTTTTTTTAATTTTATTTTTTTAAAGGTGGGTAGATGGGAGCCTCAAAAACATCATTTTATCTAACACGAAAGACCGAGAACACTGGACTGCACTGATATAAATTAACCAAACCAGTACACCCAGCATCAAAGCACCTCCATCTGTATCAACATCGTATTCTTATGCCAATGCTCAGTCAGAAGGTTCCGGGGAAAGGTCTTGCTATATTGCTAATAACTGAAATACATGCTGACCTTAGCAAACACTTTCTGTAAATCACTGATACCACACTATATTTTAGCTGGCCTTTTACTATTTAGTGTAGCCCTTGCAACAATTAAAATTCATCCGTACAAATTCTTCACCAGATCTAGGTCACTGCTAGATAGCCATTCAGTAAGCAAAGTCGCATCAGGTCTTGTCCGAAAATTAGAGATATCTTTAGATGCTTAATCAAGCATAAGTAAAATAAAACAACATATTATGCCCCTCCCAGCATTACTAAACGCACCAGTTCTTCACTAGAGCGGTGGATGCAGATACTGTGGAACATGGAGAAAACATCCAGCAGTACAGATCTCAAAAACCACAGTATCATGTGCTGCACGAACTTCTGCGTGGCTCTGCTAGAAAGCAACCCCAATCCCAAAGGGTTGACTCGGGCAGAACCACATCAGATGTCCAAAAAAAAAAAAAAAAATCAATAGATGAATCAACTGAAAATTTCCAGAGTGCTCAGTAGTACAGTACAGACTGAATGGTCGTTGTGATGCTGTTGCAGCTTAGTGTAGGGCCTGGGAGAACAAGTCTTGCTAGAACTGAGCTGCTTTTTTCGCTACTGGTGTCCAGAAACACGTATGACACACGGACACTTGAAATAGTCTGCAGAATAAACAGTTTTATGCAAGAGTTTATTAATTTGTCATTCAGCTGTTCAAAACCATCTATATCACTTTCAACCCGGGCTGTGAAATGGCCAAGAAAACAAGTCTTCACTTCTCTGGGAAAGACCGTGCTTCCTTTCCTCAAAATGCTCCAATGCCCCTGCTTCGGGGGATGTTCCACTGTCGCTCTCCTTCTGTTGAGACATATGACTACAAACCTGCTCTTCTCACCAACAGATAAATGTTTCCTCTCAATCACAGTAAACTACGTCTGTCAGCTGCTCGTTTCCCCACAGTAGTTCATTGTAGATTCTGTATTGCATTGTATTTTTGCAGGAAATTTTCTTGTCTTATTTAAAATGGGAAAAAACCCAAACAAAAACCACAGAAAAACCCAAGAGCTATTTGATGACTACGGTCTCTTGTTTCTATTAGTAGCTGCATTTTACAAACAGCTGAATATCTGTACTGAGGAGCACAGCAGCTATCAGGACATACCTGTAAAGAGTTGACAAAGTCAGTTCTTCTGAGCCTGGACTCCTTCTCTGAAGCTCTCTAGACTTGGCCACTCTGGAAAACAAAGGACAAGGTCTCATTTTGCATCTTTGTCATGCTCTACTGTTCCTCTGACAGCTCCTGCACTTCTATGACTAGGCTGCTGCTCACTCACAAGTATCCTTCTACCATTCCTGACCATCACGTTTCCTCACTTACAGACTATTCACAACTGATTCACTTCATCACTGCTCTTGTCACCTACAGGGTTACCATTTCTGTTGTTTCTGCCTCAGATCTATCATTACAGAAATCTTACATTTTTATGCCATACTTCTTTACCTTGTTACTGTGCTCCCACCCTTCCTTTTTTTGAAATTTCTGTTTTTAATAGAAAGTTTTCTTTCAAGGAAACTCAAACAGGTATAATATACTCCTTGGCCAAAAGATACTGGGGAGCTTTGAGAGCGTGTACCTTCAATCAATTTCCAATAAAACTACAGAATATTGTACTAATTAGCTACCTGCAGTCAGTGATTACCTGCAGTCTTTAATTTGCTCAAGTCCCTAAAAATTTCCCATTGCTCATATTACATGCAGTGTTAACAGAAAGCTGTCTTTTCAAGAAGTTTCTGAACCAATTATACATATGAATTGGTCTGAACTGTTCAATTGAAATTTAATGTTTTATAGAGGTTGGAATCTGATAAAAAAAGTAACTACGCAGCAATGATTGCTAAAGTTCCTTTGCCAAATCCCACGTATTACTGTAATTCAGTAATACCACACACAACATCCTAACACAAGTACTACATGTTTTCAGATACTTCTTTTACAGCCTAAGCTGTTTGCAAAATGCAGCTAACAGAAATGAGAGACAGCAGATTCACATCTCAGAAGTAACTGATCCTTAGCAATCGTATTCCTATTGCAGTCTATACAACAGATAGAACTTTGATTCTGCATAAACAATTTTTCTGCCACATTTTTTCAACTCAATCAGTTTGTCCTTGTAGAAATGACAACTATCAGTTCCACTTGGCTAATACAGATGCACTTGAGGAAAACAAAAATGTCACTACTTTCAATTACAAGAGCAGAAGGTAAACATTAACCCATTATAGATTACTTAAAGCTTGAGCCTAAACTTAGTATGAATTACTTTTTAAACCTAAATGCCAATATTATACTTAGGTTTATCAATTTAGACATATAAACCTATTTACCTTTCTAGTTCAGAGTTTGTTTTTCTTTTGTAAGTAACTGGTTACTAAGGCAAGGATAACAGCACTTGTTTCAATTAATAGAAAAAGTTTGCCTCAAGTGTCCAGCTTCATTAGCAGGTGACAAAAGCCCAGGGCTTTTTCAGTTTTCGTGGCATGCAATGCGTATGGCACATCAATGCACACCAGATCATTTTTATATTTTACATAACACTTGAGCCTGATATTAGATGCTGAAACTCCAATTTAAACCAGTACTTTACAACCTGGTGTAGTGGAGGTTTTCTCTGCCCATGGCAGGGGGGTTGGAACTAGATGATCTGTAAGGCCCCTTCCAACCCAAACCGTTCTATGATTCTATAAACAAACGATCAAGAGACTTAAGAATATACTTGAAACTAAACAATTTCCTTATTGTACTGGGGTTTCAGAAAGGCCTTCTCTAAATTCAGTTAATTGGAGAAGAGTCTTTGCATCACAGACAAACCCACATAATGGAGTCCACGTTTCTTAGCTACTCTTTTCCATTCCATATGCAATGCAGATACAAAACAATGTTTGCAATGTTTTGGAAAACATTACCTGTTTTGTAAATTCTAATGAGAATCATAAGTCTCTAAAAAGACAGTTTTTATCCCCTCCAGTTCTGATGCATCTGCTACACGATCTTGCCAATGGAAATAGCAATGGTAAAGGATCTGACAACTACCTTTAACATTTCAGAGATTTTCTCAGAAGCCCAGGAGAACTGAATTACTTTCCCCAAGCCCCACAGACAAAACTTGCTACAAAAACCCCAACATTACCAAAATTTTCAACAATAAGAACCTTAGCAGCAGGCAGATGAGAGAATAAACTTGAGGAAACCAACAAATATCCTCTAAGTAAGACTGATACCCACCAGCAAGTGTTCTTCCCCAGAGCTGCCATACCCAACACCACCTGCCATGCTCTGGAGAACAGGCAGAGTCATCCTCAATCCTGCACCCTCAGCTAAATGGCTGCTCTGGGGCCACAAAAAACACCTCACAGCTGCAGATAGGAAAGCTTGAGGAGCCTTTATCAGGGGATTATTGGGTGCAGGTGTCAGACCAGTAGTCTCTCTGAAGAGAAGGTGGGGCTGCCCATCATCAGACACAGCTGGTTCCCACCCATCCCACCATCAGACACAACTGGTTCCCACCCATCCCACCAGTAGAACCAGTAGTGCCAGAGGGAAGGCAAACTGCCAGGAGCAAGGGGAAAGTGTGAGGAATGGCCCTGGGAACAGCAAGGGCAGGGAAGAAGGGAGATGAGACTCCTCTGCAGCCTGTGGTGAGGGAGGGCAGAGGTACCCACACTGCAGCCTGGAGAGGACTCCATGCTGGAGCAGATGGATATGTCCTCACAGGAACTCTGGCACAGGGGAAAGGCGTGAGGAGAAAGGAGCAGCAGAGAGGGACTGTTGGGGACTGACTGCAACCCCCCCATTCCCCTGCGCTGCGTGTTGGGTGGAGGGAAGGCAGAAGAGCTGGAAATGGAGGAGTGAAGCTGAGCTTGGGAAAAGTGGTGTGTACGTGTGTGAGAGGAAGGTGGTGTTTTACATTGTATTTGTTTCACACCAAGCAAATCTATTTTAGTTGTTGATAAATTAAATTAATTTTCCTCAAGTCAAGTCTGGTTTGCTCATGATGGTCATTGGTAAGGAGGGGGGGTTGTAACTAAATTATCTTTAATGGCACTTCCAACCCAAACCATTCTGTTATTCTGTGATTCTAATCTCCCTGTCTCAACCCACAGAGTGTTTTCTCCCCCTGTCCTGTTGAGCAGGGGGAATGAGAGAGCAGCTGTGTGGGTGTCTGATGGCCAGTCAGTTCCCCCCACCACACTCAGCCAGGCTTCACTGCAAGACTTCAGTGCAGCCTTTGCAAACTTTGCTCTGCCTCTGGCCCTTCTGCACACAGATGTCAGCAGCGAATTCATTTGCTGATGCAGCTTCTCTCCATCTGCATTCTTCAGATGCTCCAGAACGCCTACCTCCTTCTACAGCAAATGGTGATACTGGGTTTCCTGCTTCATATCAACCATAAGATCCATGTTTTCTTCCCAGAGCAACCCACTTAAAAGGGAAGCGGCAGGTGATAGAAAGCACACAACACAGGGCTGCTACTTTTCCCCTACCTTGCCTGCTTCCTATTCCCAGAAATAGCCTAGGCAAAGAGGGATGAGGAATTCATTTTCACCCCCAGAGCTCTTGCTACCACATGCTGGAGGAGATGTTATGTCAGGCAGATGTCTGACAGTATCTGCTATATTTACCTGTTTTCCTTAGTCTTTGTTCCCCTTTTTGCTTGGTACACCAAATGATGAGTAAAGCACTGTGCATTTGGAGAAGTACTTTATTTTTTTTTTTAATTTACTTCTTTTTTTTTTTAACATTCCAGGTATTTCAGTTTAGCCAACTTTTCCCCAAAGGGCAGCACTGCCCAGTGTAACTGGACAGTGCTGAGGAATCTCTATGCACACACTGCCTTGCTAAGTGTCTCAAAGGAACATTTGAATGAGTGTCAACCAGTTTTCATGTAAACTCTAAATGTAAACTCATAGGAGATTCAACAGAACAGCATTCAGCTTCTGCTGTGCTACCAGTTGCTGCTTCCTTCTGGCATGTTCCTGCCCTCCCAGTAAATTCAGGTACAAACACTTCAAGCAGAGGAAACGGAATACTTCTGGTGGAGAATAAACAAAGAGAGATTGACACTTTTCTTCTGGAAGTTCTGAGGTAAAGTGGGTTTTGTTTCCAAAATGCTATGGTGTTTCAGATTTCTTTTCCAATCAGGAAGAAAATTACAGTCTGCAAGTAGTAACTAGTGTTTACTCTAGGTGTCTGCTCTGATTTCTTTTTGACGATTAGGTTTACAACTGACTTCAAAGCGTGTCTCCTGATTGAAATTGTAACCAACCAAACAGCGAGCTGTAAAAATGCTATGTTTTTGTTCCTATTACATATTTATGACACCAAATATAATGGGTAATTTCAGAGTGGAGATTATCCATGCAAAATGATATCTTGAAACGTATGGTCTGCAGTAACCAGCAGATTATTTGCCATGCTATTGTGCGGTATTTCTAGGCTAGGAAGCAGAATCCTCTTTTGCTGTCAAGGTAAAAGGTCTAGAAATAGCAAAAAAACTGACCGGTGATTTAAATATCTGAGATACTGGCACATACTTGTCAGTATAATGGTAATTCTGTGCAATCCAAACCTCCTTTTGACCTATAGTTCTACAGCAAAGATAGAACAGAAACATATAGAGGTGTTGGTTTTCACCCAGCAGAAAACTGCTGGAGTTGAGCGTGGGGTGGAAGGGGAGTTTCTGCATCTTCATGCACTCTGGCAGGTTATTTACTCTTTGCAATAATATCTAGATAACAGAATCATCCAAACCACTCAAACAATTCCTTTGATCTGCTGCTCAGTTAATCTATTTCTGCTTTCACCTTTCTTGCAATGTGAAGAACTAACAAGCTGGTTTAAATTGTGGTGCTCAACAGCCTGCATTTTTATAGAAATAGAATGGGAAAACATCCGACAGCATAAACCACACCTGTGGTGCTATCTGTAAGCACACGGAACAGTCTGGTAGAGAGCACAGATGCTGAGATCTTCTATAGCCTGTTTCAAATTCCTTCCTTTCTACATCCCAATCTGGATTGGAGTCAATAATAATTGTGACAATAAAGTCAGGAAGAGCAAAGGACAAACCTACAATACTGTATGCTATATCTGAAAATAAGCTTTGATAAAAGAATCTTTTTATGAATGAGGTTTTAGAAACCAGTCATCCAGGATGGGGAAAAAAATGACTTTGTACACCAGAGTTGTGTAAAGTGATTGCAAACTTTGATCCTTGGGTCAGGATCCTCACAGATTTGGAAAACAAAAGACACAATGAGAAATAAAACCAGAAATAAAATCAGCAGTCACCTGCACCCTCACTTTCTACATATTTCAGACAATCTGCAAAAGAAAGAGAATCAAGGGAAAAGCATGCAGAACTCTTTCAAAACTTTTCAACCAGAATGGCATCTGATAGACATTTCTGACCCTGTTTTTTAGGAAGATCTGTGACACTTTCTTTCGGCCTCGGGAGCAAACAAACTTATTGCCAGCTGTGTGCTCACACGGCCAAGGATCCCTGTTGAACCTGCTCACGAGAGAGTTGGGAGACAAGTATGTGAATTGATCAGAAGTGGGCTTCAATAGTGACATTCTACACTCCCAGCTTTGTTGCTCCTCAGCAGACTAGAAAGAACTCGCTTTACCTTATTATTTCGGTAATACAGGATGGCAGAAATGTCTCTGATCATCTACACATGGTTATTCAGGAGGATCTCACATACACTGTGGACATAACAAAGTCTGAACATCCTGATGTGAAGGAACTGCTACAAAAAAAACTCTGGCCTGAGCCAATTGCTTGTCTGAAGAGACTCCTAAGCTCTGATGAATGTGTTCACTGTGAGTATTCTCATCAGTGCAGGAGGATATAATTGTATATATCTGACACACGCCTTCCTTATACTCTACATCAAATCTCCAAAGCACAGAATGATAGCTGGGGAGTGATCATTTGCTGATAGAGTGACAGTCATTCTGACAAGTAAACTGTATAAAGCCACAGCTGCAGAACCCGGGGATGAAACCAGGCATTAGATGTCATGAATACACACAGCTTCACATGCTCCATCAGAGACTGGCAGGTCTATAATGTAACGGGCTATCATGTTGAATGGAAGGTGACTGGAGGACCTGTTTAGAGGAATATAAGTCTTTACAGAAGGATAGCATATGATTGTACCAAAGAACTCTGTGGACTGAGCCAGAACAAGATATGATTTTTTAGAGCCATAGCACTTTTATTACTGCTCCAAAGTTATAGAATCATGGAATGGTTTTGGGTTGGAAGGGACCTTTAAAGATCATCTAGTTCCAACCCCCCTGCCATGGACAGGGACATCTTCCACTAGACCAGGTTGCTCAATGCCTCATCCAACCTGGCCTTGTACACTTCCAGTGTTATGTATGAGTAACAGCAATTAGGACTCAATTTGCTGAGCTAAATAAGAAAAAAACATCTTTTTAACTTGAATAATTCTCATAGACAATATGAAATTGCTATATGATTCATTCAAAATTCCATAATCCTATTTTTCAACAAAAGTAATTCTTCAAAGTTAACAGTTGCCACTAAAAGAAATTACACTCACATTCTTAATGTGGTAGTGGGAAACTACCTAACAGCTAAAGAAGTCAACAGAAATCCTTATGTTAATGAAGCATTATCTATCTAATCATCTATGCATTTAAGCATTATTATTGGCATTTCTGTGCTTTCTAACGAAATCCTGATCAAAACCACTTAAAACTGGACCTACATCTTCAAAATCCCATCCCAGTGCTGATATTCATATTTAGAAAAGACTTCTCACATTAACTAAAAACATAAATAATATTGATAAATATTAAAATTTCATGTGTTACTCTTCTAAATATCTTTGACAGATTTATAGGCAATCTAACTCACAAACTAAACAAAGTCAGGGATGTCACTCAGGTAAATGCTTTATCTTAGCATTCTGCTTCTAATAGAGATTGTTTTTTTTCAAAAGACCAAAAAGGGTAAGTACTTAAAAAAAAGATATTATCCTCCTTACAATTTTCTTCAAATATAGTTCTCTTATCTTATATTTTATTTATCATTAAAAAAAAGAGAATCATATTTTCCTTGGAAATGTCTTCATAAAACTGATTTCTAAAATCATGTGACGACAGCTGCCTTCACTATGTCATCAATCTTTATTTGCATCATTATGCTTTATATTACTAACAGCGCACTTACATTTCAAACATAAGAAACCCGTGTGAAGCATTACGAAATGATCCAGCAGAGGGACCCCTTCAGTTAAAAACTAAAAATCATCCATGACTCAACCCTTGAATCAAAACCTGCAAGTCTCAGTGCCTCAATTAGTAAGATCACACATAGTGTAGCAATATTTCCGATTTAAGACAGAGAGGTTAAAAACATAACAATAAATTCTCTCTTTGCATTCATACATTTCCAATAAAAAGATGTATAAGGTTATGTTGGTAGGTGGTATTTTAAGACTATCATCCAGTTACAGATTATTTGGGCTGACTGGTACCACCGTCCCCAAGTTGCTAAATAACATGATGTCAGTGTCAGAGGTATGTTGTTACCTGACAGTAAAATAGGAAACAGCACTATGGCAGAAGCAGAAATTAACATCCAAAAATATCTTTCCGTTATTTAAAACATTGCCTTCCTTAGAATTAGACAGGACATCTATCAGAATCTGACCACACAAAACCAATCTCAAACTGAAGTAGCACAGAAGAAATGTCTGAATTCCTACAGCATCCCATGACGTTGGAATTGAAGCATGTTGATGACTGGTACTGAAATACATATATTTAGAAAGCACAGATCTGAAGCAAACACTTCCTAAACGTGTCTTTAATTTGAGGGGAAATTTTATCAGTGAATGAATCTTTTGCTATAGTTGCCATGGCAGCTTACCCAGTCATGCCACTGTAGAAACGATTAATCTCCCACATTCCAGGAACTTGGTATTTTATAACTTTCTGCTTTTTATTCTTAGATTCTGCGAACTCCCAGAGTATTATTTCTGTCTATTCATAAGTGGTACAACCTTTGTAACCAATGCTTATTCACACTGCAATATGACAAAACCTCATGCTTCTAGAACATTTATTCTAAAAAAAAAAGAATTGTTATAAGCTATGAAGTTCTGCTAATGCAAATTCAGAAAAGACAGCTCATTGTGCTGTCTGTTTCACAGTGATTTACAGTGTTCTAAGACACTTATTACATGTAAAATGCTACTTCACAACACGGGCCATAACACAGCTAAGGTATTACATCAAGGGGGAAAAGAAAATCAGGTTCCACCCACTACAAATTCAACAACTACCAATTTCTTTGATATGTACTAATGACACCCAGATATAGGTTTGAGACACAAAATAGCTGTGGGGAAAAATATTTTGTCGTATAACCACTATTACTGTTTCATAAATTATTTACATATAAAAAGGTAGTCCGGGATCTGTAAACCCTTTAACTTCAAGGGTACGCCTCTTTCATTAACAAACAAAATTCCCAATCCAGCAGCTTAGTGGGATCAGACAGGAAACTGATGGCAGACTTATCCCTGAGTTTATTTATTAAAGATGATATAAAAAGACCTATTTTTCTGAAGGTAACAGTGATATTATAATAATATCGAGACACAAGGAAGCCATTTTCCTCCACACAACATAATACTTTCACTGTGCCCTTTGTCTAAAAATTCATCTCTTTCCTCATCAGGCTGTTTTGAAGCTTCCTTCTTTCTCTCACTGCAATTCTTACTCATTCCCTTATGTTATCTTAATAACTCAACTCCTCCTTCAAACATTCTTACACCTGCATGGCTTTGCAGCATAAAATGATTGCCAGGATGTCAGCATAAAGTGATTATATTTTTTTCAATTTTTCATCAATTTTGATGGACATGGAAAAATTTACCTAGAGTTAAAAAAATCATTTGGGGAAATAATTTTTTAATTAAGTATGCCAAGATGATGGAGGAGTTTATAAATGTATCAGAATAGCAACATGGGAAATAACAGAAAACAGTTTGCAGAGAATTACTTTATGACAGGACAGTATTGACAATTTTTCATGATAAAATTTTCATTTAGTGTTTCAACAAAAGAGACAACTTAAACATTAAAAATTATTGTTCTTCTCTATTCACAGGCTATCTTGATCTTTAATTTTCACATTCCTAATTCTTTTTTGGGTTCTCCTTTTCCCAAGCACTGCTAGAAAGAAATTAAATCCAATTGCATCTACCAATACACACACAGGATTTTTTCTCCTACATAAGCAATGTGATGATAAGTATCACACTGAAGACAGATGGCAGATGCTAATTTCTGCCGAGCTGACACACAGCGAGTTTTTGATCACCATGTAGGGAAAGAATACAACAACTTGTAAGTTAGTTTGAAAGCCTCATTAGATAACCTGAATTTGCTGGGCAGAAAGCCTGAGGTTAGCAAAACTAGAAAGAAACGAAAAGGTATGCACTTACTTTTCCTGGTCTCTCAAACCTTCCTATTAATATCCATCGTATTTGAGAAGTCATGGCAGTCTCATGAAGTTGCCACCAACTATAAAAGCAGAAACATAACCTCCATTTTTAAAAAGGGAAAAAAGGAAGACCAGTCCACTGCAGGCCAGTCAGTCTCACCTCTGTGCCCGGTAAGATCATGGAGCAGATGCTCTTGGGAACTATGTTAAGGCTTATGGCAAAAAAGGAGATGATTGGTGACAGCCAACATGGCTTCACTAAGGGCAAATCGTGCCTGACAAATTTGATGGCCTTCTACAGCAGGGTTGGAGTGTTGATGGACAAGGGAAGAGCAACCAACATCATCTACCCGCATTTCTGCAAAGCATTTGACACTGTCCTGCACGACATTCTTGTCTCTACATTGGAGAAACATGGATTTGACAGATGGACCACTCGGTGGATAAGGAATTGGCTGGATGGCCATACTCAAAGAGTTGCGGTTAACGGCTCAATGTTCAAATGGAGACCAGTGGCGAGTGGCATTCCTCAGGGGCTGGTATTGGGGCCGGTGCTGTTTAACATCTTTATAGGTGACATGGACAGTGGGACTGACTGCACCCTCAGCACGTCTGCTGATGACACCAAGCTGTGTGGTGAGGTCAACACACTAGAGAGAAGGGCTGCTATCCAGAGGGACCTTGATAGGCTTGAGATGTGGGCCCGTGTGAACCTCATGAAGTTCAACAAGGCCAAGTGCAAGGTTCTGCACGTGGGTCGGGGCAATGCCAAGTACAGGCTAGGCAGAGAACAGATTGAGAGCAGCCCTGAGGAGAAGGACTTGGGGGTGTTGGTTGATGAGAAGCTCAACATGAGCCGGCAATGTGTGCTGGCAGCCCTAAAAGCCAACCATATCCTGGGCTATATCAAAAGAAACATGGCCAGCAGGTCAAGGGAGGTGATTCTGCCACCCCTCTACGCTGCTCTTTTGAGACCTCACCTGGTGTACTGCATCAGTCTGGAGACCCCAATATAAGAAGGACATGGAGCTGTTGGAGCAGGTCCAGAGGAAGGCCACGAAGATGATCCAAGGGCTGGAGCACCTCTTCTGTGAAGACAGGCTGAGACAGTTGAGGTGGTTCAGTCTGGAGAAGAGAAGGCTCCGGGGTGATCTTATAGCAGTCTTCCAGTATCTAAAGGGGGCTACAGGAAAGCTGGAGAGGGACTTTTTACAAGGGCATGTAAAGATAGGACAAGGGGCAATCGATTTAAATTGAAAGAGAGTAGATTTAGATTAGCTCTAAGTGAGAAATTTTTCACTCAGAGGGTGGTGAGGCACTGGATCAGGTTGCCCAGAGAAGCTGTGGCTGCCCCATCCCTGGAAGTGTTCAAGGCCAGGTTGGATGACACTGAGCAACCTGGTCTAGTGGAAGGTGTCCCTGCCCATGGCAGGGGGTTGGAACTAGATGATCTTTGAGGTCCCTTCCAACCCAAACCATTCTATGATTCGAGTCTACTTAAGTGTTTCTGCAGAAGTTTCTTACTTCACACACATATATATATAGGTAAGTAAGCAACTGTGAAGTTGAGGAACTCTAAACAGTCTCTATATCTCAATATCTATGTAACTATATAACTACATTTATTAGAATCTCCACCCAAATTTCTAATTCTTGAAGTTTTACAGCACTTACATAGTAATAGTGGCTAAATTCTTAGCATTTTTGGATGACAGAAACTCCTCACTAGTCATTTAAAAACACTACATTTCTGGAGTGCATGCTTAAAGAGAAAGGGAGGAAAACAGAAATTCAGAACTATAGGTCTATGAAAATAGTTCTCATTTATTTAAAGGTTATGGTCTGACTGCACTTCCCTGCTGAACACTTCAGATTTGCAGTAGCGCTCGGCCCTACTGCATAGAAAATATATCCCCCATCTCATTTACTACAAACTGAACTCACAGTACATCAATGTGCTTGAAGATCATATCAAACACTGTGATTCCTGTAGCACAGGTATAATAATTTTTTTTTAAATGAACTTAAATATGTAATTTCTTTCTGTACATTATCTCTACTATAAAACTGTCCCTACTGTAAAGCATTTATACCAGAACACTACTTCCTATCTCCCATCAGCAGGTGGCTTCCTTTCTCTTATGTTAAAAGTTCAAAAGCTTAGTCCTACAGGACACCAAGTATGTAAACAAACAGCCTTTATGAATTACTAAAATTTGCTTTAAGTAGCAAATAAAAAACGTTAAAAGAAATTACCAATACTGGGAAAAAATTGGGGTAGAGGAAGAATGAAATCTCAAAGTTTATTTCCTAGAGATGTCAGTTGTAATGTATTGTGTTCTCATAACCTGAGAACCTAAAATGCAGGTCCAACCCCTTTTGTGTAGGTTATAAACCACTTTTAAGCTTGCTGCTGTAAGATGGATAAACAGTATATTCAGGTAGATAGGCATCAGTACAGAATCCAGACACGAAGTAATTTCCCCAGCTTACTCACAGTAAAGCTTTTGCAGGAATGATTTTGGATATTGCATTTCAGGAGGAACATGGACAGTGTCTGGAGGACAGCAGTGACGCTGATTCACGTCTACAGAATCTCATAAATGAGGAAAACACATGCAAAAAAAGACTGCAAGAATCTGGTTTATTCTAGGCTAAAATAGAGAAGATATCTATAAGTCTGAAACATTTCCATGAAGAAAAAGGGAATAATCTACAAATACATAGAGGATGGACAATAAATAATGGGCTTAAATTATAACAAGAAGGATTTATTTAGCCCTTGAGAAAAAAATTATTATTAAAGAAATACAAAACTGTCATGGAAGACACTGTGGAGTCTCTGTTGAAAGAAGCTTTTGAGAACAAATCATGCATCACCCATCAGTAATTACAGTATTTGATCTCTCCTTGGTATTCAAGCTTGCTAATCATTCGAGGTGCCCTTTAATCGTACTTTTTAAAATCAGTAAATGGCTCCTTTATGTAAACAAGACAAACATCACTGCATTCCCAGCTCAGTAAGAATTTAAAAGTATATACTTATGTTTACTCAGCGAACCAAAAATTCTGTATCTTCTTCAGATGGCATCTTTTTCATACCTGATTTCAGTTAACAGTACGTATCCAAACCACTACAATAGGTAAACAGAAAGAAAGAGATATTGAAATAGGAGACCATGAGTTCACCCAAGGGAACCAGGAAATGATAAATATTTAATTCTGTGCTTTCAAATCAAAATCATGAAATCCAAGTCTGATGAGCTATCCATGCAAAGATTATTGATTCTTCCCTCTCTTCCCCCTTTTTCTATTTTTCAGCTCCGGATATTTATGTTTTATTGCAATATAGGTACAAGCTTCTACGTAGCACCCTCTCATATCTGCATATTAGACCTTTGATTGATTGGACTGGCAGCCCTGGTGATTGCTAGAAGTTTTCTTAGTTGTGAAATAAGCCAGAAGATAGTGACAACATCATGATATTATAGCAATGCTTCTTGCTATTTTGGGGGAAAAAAAAAGTTAACTACTGGTAGCCCAGGTAACAAAAGATGGACAATTAACAAGATTGGACAATCGTTTAAGGAACAAAAGATGAACAGTGATGAAAATGTAGCTGGTATGCTATGAAGAAGAGGGAACAGGAGCATCTTTGTTGTTTTTACAGGGAATGTCTAAGCTGGTGGCTATCTTTAAACTCAGCATCCAAAAGAAATAAGTCATCAAAAACATTAAAAATAGAGAATTGTACTGTTTTTTGTAGTGTCAATCTGCACTGATGTTAAAGTTCATGCAATATTATCTATACTACGCTACTTTGAATATAATGGCAAAAGATTTTTTGAAAGATCAACTGGAACGAAGAACTTACTATAAATTATTTTTAATAGTATTGCTTGACTTTTTTTTTATATCAATGGCATTTATTTTTCTCCAAAGCAATTTCAACTATTGCCTTACATAACTTCTATTTAATTTAAAATCAATAAAGCAATGGGCATATACCCTTGGTATTCAAAAATGACATTTCTCCTTTGTTTTTACAGCACACAAACCAAACAAAAATCAATACTTTATCTTTCTACACTTGAATAAAAAGGGTAATAAAACAGCAGGCTCACAGTGCTATACGATATTGATTATGGAGTCTTTCAGGACAAATTACTCAGATTTAAAAACAATTCTTGGTAAGCCAGCACTACAGGTTTTTTATCAGTTGCCACAACAGTTTGGGGGAATACGTGCATCAGTATATGAGCTAAAATATATTACACTGGGTGTAATTCTTTGTAAAACTCTTCAGTGAAAAAGGTACTCATAGACCACATTTAAAAGCGAATACGTTTTATATATTTTCTATAGGGGAAAGAATCAATAGAATTTAGACATCTAAATCCCAATTTCGAAACTCAATAATTTTTGGAATTTAACAGAAGAAACAAGAAGGGATTTATGTTATTGAGTTTTGATATCCAAACAACAGGAAGTAAGGAATCTAAGTGCCTGGTGGATTCTTCATTCTTTTCCAGTGTAACGTGATTAAGAATTTTATTTTTAAAATATATATAGGATTTTTCATTCTCTGTCGTCACTATTGGCTCCTGAATTAAAAAATAAAGATTTAAATAATCTGCACATTTAAATAAATGAAAATTGAAGGAGACAGACCACATAGCCAGCCATGCTGATTTCTAGCAATTTTCTGTAGCAAAATTCAGTTTACACATGAAACTTTAGAACAAAAAATGAAAAGAAAGATTCCTCATCTCTCTAGGCTTTTGGAATCAATTTTAGGAAAAAAAAAATAATTGTAAGTTCTAGTAAGCTTTTATAGTCCATCTCTGCGTCTGATAATCCTAAATTAAACTAAGGTATCTGGCAGCCTGAGCTTGACCAATGGTTAGCTACTTTTCTTTTTTTTTTAAATATGCTTCTCAGAAAGCAGGAATGAAATTCAAGGCTGTATTTACCTTTCTTACTTGGCTGTGTTAATCCAGAAACCCTTAAAGTAAACAGACAAAAAAAAGTCAGCAGTATTCTATCACATTTCTATTAAAGTCACGTCAGCTTCTGAAAAAACCCCCAGTGTACTTGACACAGCATACCACTATTTCAGCCCTCACACGGGAAGCCAGGGAAAAGTGCCATCATATTCTTAGGGAGAAATATAGTCATGAGTGCTAATGCTAAAATCTATAAAGCTCACATAATATTTAAAGGATTCAAAATTAGTTGAATAAATTTTGACATAACTGTATCCTGACGGAACATGCTTCCGAACAAACTGGAAGCAGGTAATAAAAATTAAGTGGGATTTTCCTTCTGACATCATCCTGTTTCAGCATTTTCCAGTATAAGTATTGCCATTGTTAGTCCAAAAATTGCCACTGATTTTTCACTCGGTATAACAGAATTAGTTAAAAGATTAAATTAAAATTGAATTCAAATTAATTTAAAGTTAAAATTATTTAGCTCCCGCAGAATAGTAAGGTAACGATTTCTGGAGCGATTTCTGAAATAATTATATTTAGAGACTAGAAAATTTCCTGCAATCCTAAATAACACACAGTGGTAGTGGGCAGGCACGACACAATCTCGAGGCTACGTGTTTTTCAGAAAGCAGAAAGTAAAGACCTCAGGAAATGATCCTTGGCAAAGGCGTTGTTTAAAGTAGATGCTGAAGGAAGTTAAATGGAAAACATTTATCAGAAATTTCCGTCCAGAGAGGAGATACGCTGTTTTAGGGAAAAATGCAAATATTACTCAGCAGACCAAGGGCAAAGGAAATAGGAAATGGGCTAGAGAGTGCTCTGAAATAATCTGTCACTGAAATGTGAGAAAACATACTCGTCCGTTGGCAATTCTTTTATTTTAAAGCCTTCCACAACTCAAGATCCTTTTGCAGCATTGTACCATTACCTGAAAGTTGGCTACTCCCAATTCAAACTTCTTAAAGGTAGGATAAAAAGCTTAATTTGGTTCCTATCTTGACTTATCATTTGCATGTTTATTATTTGAGCCTTTGGAATAACTCATAGGAAAACCGTGAGCTTATCACGGAAACAATACATCTTAGGAACGTTGTAACAGTTGACTTTGCTGCTTTTTACAGCAATGATTCAGTCAAAAGCTTTTAAGATTCTCTCTGGATAAAAGGGCAGAGTACATCTCTGTGCAGGGTGTCACCTCTGAGCCCGCCAGTGTTGGGACAAGAGGTGGAGCAGTCCTTTTGGTAGCCGATGTGGAGAAGAGGAAACGTGCTCCTCACATGCAAAACTAAACTCATGTGGAGGTAGAAAAAGAGATTGTCCTTTGGACTCTGCGTTTGTAATCTCAAAATACTCGACTCTACAGGCACTAAATATCAAGAATGCCTTAATTAGAGTTGTATATTTTAAAACATGTAGATTATAGTCCACCGCCAAAGAAATTCAACCTCATTAATGATTTCAATTAAAGGTAACACAGCTCATTGTATGAGTGAAGACAAAATACATGCTTATTAACATTTAACTATTGATATTTTTATCATAATATTATTGGTGAAATTAATAGAACAGTAAGTCCTTATAAAGGAGAATACACTAACATGACTTCCTGTAGCCATACATTTTATTCTCTACTTTGATTAAAAAAAAAAACCCACAAATTTTCTCAGAGGTAAAATGAATGTTAGAAATCATAGGTGCTGCCATTAGAGTCGCGTTATCTCTTGGACTCCAGTATCCTTGAGTTCTTATTCAATAAAATATTACTGGAATTGTAGCAATGCCCTCAGTTTGAAGATGCTTTCCAAGCTTATCTGAAAACACAGTGGGAAAGAGAGACATTATATGGAATATTCACACTGTTTAATTTCAGATACCAATAATACAGAACAAAACCCTCTAGATGCCTCAGTAGAAAGAGAGAGCTCCTCCAGAGGGTGATCTAGGGCAACGAAATTAGGCCCATTGTTCTGAATAGCACTCAAAAGGCTCCTAAAGCTCAGCGAAGTGGATATGTCCTACAACGTCTGGTATCAAGAATACACAAAAAAATTGCAAGCCAGGAAGAAGCAATAACGCTAGGAAAATAATCAGCATGATTGCAATCTTGCACTCAACTGAGTCCCTGTCTTTGTATACCTGCTCTCCTGTGTCCATTGTTCACTGGTTATATCTTTTCTCTCACACTACTTTCTGGATTAAACTACAGTACCATGTGTTCCTCACCATTTCCTTAATTTATAGCACAGATAAATAAAAGACTTCATCACGAAGGATTCAACTAGATAGTGTACTCACATGCCTAAATGCTTACAATATTTCTGAAGTAGGCTTTAATTTATTGTACATGAACAGGGGAAGTGGATCTTTATAAAGCGTCTCCTCAGTGAGAAAAAAAACAGTTTAAAAGTATCTCATTCATAAAGCTTGATAACATCAAGAATGCTCAACTGACCATGGCTGATGCAGATAAATGTGACAGTCAAACGGTGAGAACGCAACAGCATTAGAATCATAGAATCATAGAATGGTTTGGGTTGGAAGGGACCTTAAAGATCATCTAGTTCCAACCCCCCTGCCATGGGCAGGGACACCCTCCACTACACCAGGTTGCCCAAAGCCTCGTCCAACCTGGCCTGGAACACTGCCAGCATTGAGGAGCACGGCACAAGTACAGAATCAATTTAAGCTCGATTTTGTTAAAAGACAAAAGGACAAAGAAATTAGACACAAATTAGTTGGGAGATACAATCGCATCAGACAGCATTAAAGGTGTTCTCAGCAGCTTTGGTTTTGCTTCTGTAATTCATTATGCCTCACTTTGCAATACTGGGAGGACTGTGAGGAGGTCCCTGAACCGCATGGCTGGATCCCTGAGTATCCACCAATTCTCCCTGGCGTGGATGCTCTGCCGTGAGCTCGGCAGCCCTGGCTCCAAGACGCACATCCTGGCGGCATCTCAAAAGCAGAACTGAGAGCCCTGCAGCCCTGAACCTGCCCATTGTGCACACTTGGGGACCGAGTATTACAGTACTGGCTTATTTTTCAACTGTTTCCTTGAAAGGAAACCTGCGTGCACAATAGAGCAGGGCACCGTGTGGTTTCCTCCCATGCAGGAGCAGGATACAGCAAAGCATGCCTGGAGAGCAGCGTGGGGAGTGCCTCAAGAGCTGCTCTAAAGCATGTACTCAGCCTGTATTGCCAACATGCATCACAGCTCCCCCACATCTAAAAAAAAAAAAAAAAAAAAGAATGCTGAAGTAATTTTCATTATGCATTTTTTATTTTTATTAATAGCTAAGTCAAATGGCTTGGCAGGAAGAAAGAAGTTAAAAAAGGGAGAAGCTATATACATAAAGAAAAGAATCCAGTTACTTCCAAGTTTCATGATATTTCTATATCATTAGATAGTTCTTTTTTTAAACACTGAGTATCTTCTTAAGAAAAGTTATGTAGGTAGTGATGATAGCTAAGTATTCATACACTTATGTAAAGTGAGAGATCAGATAAATTTCTCTGGAAGAGTTCATTTAAAAAAAAACCCACAAAAAAACCCAAAACCACCATCACCTTGCTGGCAGTGTCAACAAAAAGCACTAATCTTGTCTAATTCTCCTGTGCAGTAGAGCTGACACCGTTGAATCAGGTCTGGAGAATAAATTTGGGAATATCAAGGGGATGAGCAAGATTTTAATCCTCTTACTCTTCCTATAAATACTGCATAGGTAGCTATAAGGTTTACATTCAGTTGTAAGAACCACCGGTCTGGCTGTTTATTTGTAAACAGTTTATCATTTCTACTATTAACAGGTGATAGATATATCGTGCCACCTACTGAAAAACAGCCAATATATTTACTGCTTTCTAGTCCTGCAATCAAGAAAGGAATTTAACTATTTTTGTCAAAATCTGGACAATTTCAGACTGCAAGGAGAACATATTGCCTTTACTCACACTTCGAGCTTTACTGTCAAAAAACTAACAAACAAAAAACACCCCAAGGAAAGCACTCAGCACAGAGCAAGATAATGCATCATTTTAAGTATCAATTCTCACAAACACCATATCTAATAAGTCTTTTGAACTCACATGAGCATATTCTGAGGCAAGAAAACAAGAATTAAGTAACTGCGTGTCCAACTCTTGGGGAACTGACCATTTTCTATTTGGAAACTGCCTGTTAACAGAATTACAGCCATGCAAAGCAAGCTTCCTGAACACTCTGTCTGTTCTGATGGGACATAATTGATTTAAACCTGTATGGAGTCAAACATACTCTCTGTAAGTACAGAAGGTCAAAATAGGTGGTGATGTCAGGATACGTGAAACAGCTGAATCCACAGATGTCCATTTTAGAGAATAAGAAACAAGTTGCTCCCAGGGCACAGAAAACATGAGTAATCTCTATATAAAATATACATACATGATATATAGCTATCACAAAATTCCCAGTTAAACTCTTTACGATACGGCGCTATCCTATACTGGTACCAAATAAACTACCTTAGAAGACATCATGCTATAGTTGTCCAATAATGATATATCTAATACATTTTTTTAAGTATCAGGTGGTGCTAAATTGTCATGGCATCCTATTACTTCATATTGGACCAAACTGTGCAACACAGTTTAGCAGTACCTACTTTGCCACAGAGTATACAAGGATAAAGCAATCCTTAGGGTAACTGTGTGTTCAGCAGTTATATTCAAAAGTTTGATGCAGTGAGTCTTCAAAACAACCAGAGAGGCAGGATTTAATTATTTTACTTCAATATCAAAAAAACATCTTCAGTAAATACGAAGTCTTTACATAAAAGCTTGTTTACTGCATGTGGGATAATTATCTTGTCAAATAACAAGACGGTGCCAGTTTTGTTCCATTAGCTAGCTGAAGATGCTATAAATTACATGGAAAATGTCCAAGGAATAATGATATCTAGTAACATCATCCCTTGGAGGAGTTTTGGTGTTTTTTTTTTTTTCTCTCTCACTCTCCACTGCATATTCAGTGTAAAGAATTTTTAGACAGAAAGGCTCCCACGTTTAGTCCACAGACTGAAGTGTAAATACCCAGAAGGGGAAATCAGCTCCATCAAAGTCTGTGTGTCATATTATATTTGCAACCAGATCCAAGCGTATGATGATTGGTATAACACAATCTAGATCAGGCTCACTGAACAAGGTCAATGGAATTAGAAGAATTGGCATCTCCCTTGCCTTCCCTTACCAAAGAATATCCATGTGCATCTGTTATAGCAGCAGATAGTCTGGCCAACACTACCATTTTTCCCTGTATGCAAATCCAACATAGTGCCTTCTCTCAAACACTCCGCAGTGTATACTACAAATAACTCTGCACTATAAATAACCTGCAAAAATATGCACACACAAAAAAAATCAGTATCTTAAGGCAACAATCTGTTTAGTTCTGATGCAACTCTAGGAATTCTTAAACATATGACTTACTCTCTGAACTGAGCAGTGGGTTAATTTTACTCTAAGTCAATTTAAAGATGGCCAGTGCTGGATCAGTACAAATAAAATAAGCAGATAAAACATGATTAAAGATTATAGCATTTTAAAGGCTTTTTGTAAACTTTGCTGTTGAATAATAACAATATTCATAAATGAGTGAATTCAGAAGTCACTGAAAAAGGGATAAATCCCATTAACTGGAGCAGTTCTGCAGGCCTTGTATCTCAGGGCAACTCTGGATTGTCAGAGTATTTCACGGATCTTTGCAATTACATGTGTAACAATTTAGAATCACGGAATAATTCAGGCTACAAGGGGCCTCTGGAGGTCTTGGTACACCTAGCCCACCCTTCCTGTCAAAGCAGGGTCGGTTATGAAATAAGAGGTAGAATGAAATTTCAATAAAGATATAGAGACATATGAAAATAACAGCAAAAACGTGACTTTGCAATAGATACTTAAATATCAAATTTTCCATTAACAAGCTTTAATAATCGCTGGCATACACTTACCAGAATTAGAGACAAGAATGTTTTCTCTAAAAAGATGGAAGTAAATTTTTTTTCCTATTTATTTGTACTTTTATGAGGTTAAGAATTTAAAACAGAAACAATAGTCTATGTGGTTTGCAGCCTTGCAGAGCAAAGCACTGTAGCATCATATGGTTCAGACTGAGGTATTGAGACTTACATCTCTTATCTCAGACACATATCAGCAGTTTGGTTTATTAATATTGTAGAAAACAGCTAGACAATATCACATTTTAGATGTTGGCTGAAAAGATCGATTGAAGTTTCTGCTAGAGTGAAACGTTCTCCCTGTTCTTTGAACTACCTCAGTTCATGTTTTTGGGAGAGCAAACCAGTTTATGACTCTTACAGGCAACATGGTACAACAGGATTTGGGGTGGCTGTACTGTCTGATACGGTTAGACACAAAGGAACATCAACTCCTCCCACTCCCCAGCAAAACCCAAAGAAAAAAGCAAACTGCAATGCAAATACTATTTCAGCTTTTAGTTTAAGGTATTTTAAGTATCTTAACTTCATGAAAACGTTTTTAAGAAAATCAGATACTACAACTTGTATACTGTAATCCAATACTCTCTCTCAGTTCCAATTTTCACTTTTTTCACCTGTTCATGCTGTCAACATTTCTCTGGTTCATTTTGCTGTATCAGCATCCTTAGAATTACAAAATATACATGTATTGTATCAAAAAAAACCTGTGACATGCAAACTTGTGTAACAGCTTGTATTACACTATGACAAAATGGAAAAGAACCTGTGGCACCATTATCGACTAGCGAGAGCTGATATAATGCGTATTAAGTCTCCAGAGATACCAGAAGCACATTGAAGTCACTCATGACATACAAGCAAATTGTATCCTATTGTTCATAAAACAGGGAGCTAGTGACAGTCAGAATGGTTTACAGCAGGCGAGACAACTCGTAGCAGATAAATAATCTATGATGGCAAAGAACCTTTGTACTTGTGAGGATGTCCTATTCAAGTAATTTGAAATATGACTAGATCTTATTTTAATTTCCGTTCTTGTTTTGGAAGACAGAATGAAAAAGTATCTTTTAAAAAGTTAAGAAATTTGTCCACGTGTCCCTTTTGAATGTTAACTTAATCCACACATCGCTAAGTCACCAAAATGCTTTTTTCCTTTTATGTACATAATTAATCAGTGGGACTTCAAGTTAAACAAATTTGAATGCTTTGTAAGGTGAAAATCATGATGATACATCTACCTATTTATTTCCTTTTCCCTAACTATTTAGTTAAACTAGTTACTTTTTCTCAGCATTCCACTAAGTGTTTTTCATTCAGACTTCACAAAAATCCTTTCCACCCACTGGCTCAAAACCTTGTCCCTCCAAATCACTCAGGACATCGCTTCCCTGGCCAGCCTGGCTGTAGCACTGTAACAGCTTTCAGTTTACTGTCTTTTTGCACTTACCCGGCTCATTCTCCGTATCAGTCTTGCAGAATCTTGCCTCCTTTCTAGCAGCTCCTCGATGGGAACAAGCAGCTTGCAGAGAAGTAGAGAGCTGGGAGAGAAACCTAACACTTTCTACACTCTTCATGGTATTACAAACTCCTGACAATGGTAAATCATGTGGTAGGACTGAAGCAAATGGGGCTGATGAGAGTGATTGGTAATGAGTATCTAACTATGTGACAGTTTTAGGAAGAAGAAATACTGTAAAGATGAGCAGAGGTAGAAAACATGGAAGAAATAATTCTGCATAACCCTAGAAAATGTCTTGAGGCTTTTTTTGAAACCCTGTTTCCAGTACTTTTTCAGAAATTTTGTTCTTTGCTGACAGCAATACTTTTACCATTTGGAGCACAGCATTTATTATTCATCTTTTACTCAGTTATTCTGAGTTATTATCATTATAAGTTATTCTAAGTTATTCATATTTGGTTGTTTATTCATCTTGTAAGGATTACAGTCTTTCACTAAATGTTAAGTAAGAATTTGAATACATAACTTAGTTTCCTAAGTACATATCCAGTACAAGACCTCTATTAAAGAAAGAAAAAGCTGCATGGTTTTAGAGAACAGCAGATCAAAGCTGCGTGTAAAAACGAACGGTGTCTTAATAAGAAAACTGGGATTTCTTTCCAAAGGCCAGTCTTAATCCTTTCATATAAAATTCATATATGGAAGTAAACTCAGGTCACGCTTGAAATAAGTTATTTCAGCAATTAAGTTACGAAGTCTAACTTGAGTAGTTGTCTAAAAATACTAAGCACATGACCATAAAAAGCTTAAAACTGAGTTCCTTTAAATCCTAATGCATTAAGGAGTATTATTTGAGATAGAAAAAAGGATCATGAACATGAATGCAGTATTGCTGACGCAGTTTGATGATAGATATTTTTTGTTTAATATACTAACTTTAAATAATTAATGTTTGAACCGTGACTTTACTGCACTAAAAAAGCTGTACACAATTTGAGATCTCTAGCTATTCATAGTGCAAGAGCTCATTTATTTGGTCCCAAACATTTTCAAGACTTACACATAAAGACATGGTAGAACTGGAAAACACAGGAAATAAAACTACTATCCATCTCCATTTCTACTCCTATTGGCATAAAATCTCCTGCAAGAAGTGAGATCAAGTCCTTAAGATGTGCTTACCAAAGACACTAAATGCTTTAACAGCAGTTACGAACTATTATCCTTGGCTCTTGGATACTTATTCTCATCCTAAAATTGTTTTTTTTTTTTTTTTAGCCATTAAGAGCTTTTCAGCAGGACTAAGGCTGTTTGTAGTATAAAATGTACTCAACTAGGCCTCTAGTACTAATGCCATTCTTACAAGCAGTATTTTGGCAAATAGTGTTGCCTGTTCAGTAAGTATGTAACTCTAGAAAACTAAAAATGAAGCCTAAGGTATGGAAAAGAAACAAGCTTCTACTCTATCCATCACTTTTTTTTTTTTCTAATATTGTAAGTATATGCAGAATTAAACGGATCTTCCACTGCTTTCCACTGTCTGCAATTATTTTACACTCAAGCTTCTTTATCTATAGGTTCTTCCCACTGAGAATTTAGCTGGTGTATTAAAGTCAGGTAATTATGTTGATAAAGTTTTACCAGTAAAGTGCCTCATCTTGGAATTCTGAAAGTTTGTCCTACTATGTGCTTACACTCTAAAAGGTAAAGTGCACCATCCTTTAACTACCTTAGGTCGGCTTGATGCATCCAAAGTCTGATAAAAATGATAGTAATTGAGAAAGGATAAAAACGGAGCTGTGTTTCCTTATTCAACAAAAGACAGAAGTAGAAATAATGTATTTTATATGAAATTTACTTCCTCATTATAATTTAGACTTTGGAAACATCTTCATCAAGAAGGGAGATATTTAATTCTGGATTGCTTAAATAGGTACTAAAAATTATTTTATGTTATGTTACTGAATTGCTAACGGAGAATTAGCTTCCAAGAGGAATCAAACAGTTGGAGGCCTTATTTGAAGTTATGAGAAATAAAAAGCAAGTCATTCAAGGAGTCTATACATTTTCTCTCCATGTAAACATCTCAGTGATGTTTCTTTTAAATGTATTTCGTTTGAAGCAGTATTCCTAGATAAGAAATAACAATCACACGTCTTTCATCTGTTTGGTTCATCTGCTCCTGTAGTTAATTCCTCCTTCAGTGTTTTAATTGACTGTCATTACTCTTCATGCTGTGGGAAGCCTTAAATCACAATAGAGTTATAAATGTTACAACTGCATTTTAAGAGGGACCAATGGGTTGTTATTATTATCATGTTGTAACAGCAAAAGAGCTATCTTATGTTTCAATGGAATTGTTCAATTTAGAAAACTCATTGCTTGGAAACAACCTGCTTTAGTGTCTGGTGAAGCACAGAGCAGACCCAGGAAATGGCAGCTTGCTATGAAACCATTACTGCTGGTCCCATGGCTCCCCCCATCGCGCTGGCGCCCTGCTCTGAGAGTTTGTTATCACCGCGCAGAATTGATGTGCTCTGTTCTGCTGAACTCACAGGGCAACATGCTGAGCACAGAGCTCGTGGCTGAGCTCATAAATCCAGCCTTTCAGCTGTGCTGGTGCTTACGGTGTGAACACAACCCAACTGTCCCCTTGGCCTCGCTTCGACAAAGGATGCTAAGCATCGATACGGAAATAACTTCTACACCTCATCCCGCTCCTTGGAAATCTTTTTCCCTAAAACGTGCTCCTGCTTTTCTGTAAGCCATCAGGGTTCCTGTACCTCCTCCAACCCGGCCTATTTTTCAAAGCCAGACAAAAGTCTCTGTCTCGTGTCAGCAGACCTTTGTGGATTTTAAAGCCATTATTGCACAAGCTTACTGTCCCTAGAAGGCTGCACAACAGCTTCCTGACAGCTTGTTTTGAAGAATTTTCTACTTCCTTCAGTTTTTTCTCAGCACCTTGGTAGATTTGTTTCTTAACTGATTACATTACTGTGTAATATAGACACTTCAAATAAGTTACCTTCCACCAAATCTTATAGAACAAACATTATTACTGTGTTGAGGGAAAGTACAAACCTGGCAATAACTTCTCTACAACTTATTGTCCATCTAGCATTATACACCTTTGAAATTGGAATGATTAAGTTAAAACACGTGAGAATAAATTATTTCTTTTTTTTTTTTTTGTCAGAGATACGTAATTTTTGCAATATAACTGAAAAACATTGTTTTCAAAATGCAATATATATCTATTTTACTTACATGAAGTTACTTCCAGGAAAAAAAACCCAAGCTTTTATATTCGTTCCAAAAGCATTTGTATTATTTAAACATATTATCAGCTAGATTATAATTTATACATGTTTAAAAAAAATCCTCCAAGTTGATCTCAGTATTTCCTATTTAGAGAAATATCCCTGAGAAACTGTGTTTATAAACAAAAGTACAGTTATTAAGAAGGATCTACAGCTTATGCTATTGAAATGCTAAAAAAATGCTAAAATTAAAGTTAAAATTAACTAATTAAAGTTAAAAACGGTTTGTTTTTAACAGTTGCTGTTTGCCTCCTTGTTGCAAATACTAACGAAGATGTACAGAGATGTACTTTTTTTTTTTTCCCATTTTATCTCTGTTTTATCCATCTGAAAATGGAAGGTCCACCTCTGGTCTTTTTCTTTGGAACATAATGCGCTAGTGACATACTTTCTCCTTAAACACCAATGACTGTGAAATATTCCAATACTACAAACACTGCAAGTACAATACCTTTAGGAGAACCAACTGAAAACCCAGGATCATTCAGTTATTACGTTTCCTATTACATTTCACTATTTCTATCAGCTTCGACCTCAGAGAACATCCAGCTCCCATGCCAGGAGGTGGGCAGAGCTGCAAATGGAGAGCCAGGAATCTCCAGTTCAAGAGATCTTTCAATAGAAAGGCCTTCATTGACAGATAAAGACCCAAAGAAAGATGGTTTCAGGATTATTAGTGCTGTTAGTGATATTATCAGGATTAGCAACGCTTCCTTCTGGTTTCCTTTGCACTCTCAGGATTGAAGGAATGGTTAAAAGGGCAAAATTAATTTTATTCAGCCAGGAATATCCCCAAAATAATCCCAGAAATTACCTGTTCAACGCCAGAAAATGTGACATTTTCTGCTGATGCTTAATTTAAAGCCATTTAGGAATACTTCAGTCTGGCAACAGGCATGGAAATGGACCCATCAAAATCTCCCCTCACCCTTAATGAATTTGATGGGCTAATTGAATTCCAGACCATCTACTAGATGAATACTTACAGAATGCTCCAGTGATTGAATAAAAACTATTTATCAGAGAGGAAAACAACTATTCCCTGGACTATGTTTCTGTCATCTATCCATTTTGGTATGGAAAAAAAAGATATTGGTGAATGGTGAATGGGAGTGACAGAAAGACTGAATAAGCCCTGTGAGTACAGCACTGCTAAACCCCTGAAAGCAGGAGTGAGAATTGGTTATGATTGGAACCTTTAAGTATTTCTTGAATGAGGTCCATATGAAAATTTGAAAATACGAGCCTTGTAAATTTTGAAAACATGAGCTACAAAGCCTTCTGAAGGATCTGTTAATAATGATAGTAACCAGGATTATCATCCTGAAATCAGTCGAAATTGGATCTCTTTACACCACAGAACAGATTAATGGTTTCCAGCAGGGAAGTTTATTTCTAAACTCTTTCCCTGATTTACTCAAAGCAATTAATATTCTGAAAAAAATGTTGTCTGGTATATTGGTAGAAATACAATTAACAAAATCAACATAGCATTTACATCAGTGTTTGTTTTGATAAACAACGAAATGTGCTGAAGACAACATTTTGGAATAAATTGGTATTTGGTTTTTTTATGGATAGTGTGAGTTGCCCTAAAAGCTTGATTATCATTCAGGATTTTAATTACCGTCATATCAATGAATGCTTGCAAATTCCAACAATAGCTTTGAGGTTTTTAGTCTTAATCACTCTTCCATCACTATGGGGAATATATTTTTAAAAGTATTTATTGTTTAAACAGCAATTCACCCTATAGTACAGGAAATTCCTTGGGAAGATCAATAAAGTCTTAACCCTAAGGGGCTTGACCAAGGCTGACTGGCAGACAAATAACAGATGATTCTCAGAATTGAAACCGTTTAGTTTTTCAAACTAAATTTTACTTACAAAACTCTCACAGTAAAAATATTGCCTCTAAAATTCTATCTGCTTTGATCTCTGTGGAGGATCAATGGCTTTCTACTCCTGAAAAGCAACAAAAGCCTCTCACATTGTCTTAGGCAAACCCACAGAACATTCAGTCATTTACTATTTTCAAGTCCTTCAAATGTCTGTCTTTTGTTGGCATCCATGATGATAATATTCTTCAATATTGTTTGTTCTGTATTAAAAACTGCTGAAGTTTAATATTCTCTACTAAAAGTACATTCAGAATTAATTTTCTACCAGTTGATACATTTTAACAGTGCTTACCAACATTAATCTTTGGACTCAGTTGAAAGTAATAAAAAATAACAGGAATTCTTGCATTAGTACTCCAAGTTATTTCATTTGGCATCCTTGTATTTAATTTGGTTTTGTTGGCTTGAACAACATCAATGTAACTAGAAAATGAACTATAAAGAATATTTCTGAAGTCAAGGAGGGAAAGTTTTAAAAAATAAATAAAGCCTTGATGTTTCCTTTGCTACGTTTTTCTTTTGTGTTTTTTTTTTCTTTTTTAAACTTAAATATGGCACATTTGTTGCTTTAGTATGTATTATGTGGCTTGTGCATAGATCTTTATACTTGATATAATTATTTTTCACCAGAGTATGCATTATAAAATGCACATGGCTTACACCTCGCGATCTCAGAAGAGCTCTGAGTTCCTTTTTTTATACAAGAATTCAACACATGGTTGGTTTCTTTTCAGTCATTAAACCAATAGCTCTGCACAGTGAGATTGACCTTGAGTAGCCCATCACTTCATCAGTGCATAATTTGACAATTCTTTGAATTGAATCTCATGTGCCATTTTATTGCCCAGTTACTGAGCTTTGCTGACTTTTTGTTCAAATCTACAATGCTTCACTCTCAGGTCTTGACTTTGCTATCCTGCTACTCAGTCTCATGAGGAAATCTTATCAATTTGTAATTCAAATCCTTTTCCCAATTGTTATAAATATGCTGGAGAGCAAGGGTCCAAGCACAAAGCCTTATGTAACTCTACCAACAGAGAGGAGGAGCTGTAAACACATGGATTCAATAATTATTGGCGCTTGTGTACATGCTTAATGTAAGGATAAAATGAGGAATTGATCAGAAATTGAGATGAGAAATGAAGAGTTTTAGCTTGGTTTCTCTGACTTACAGATGAAAGGTAAGACTTTCAACAGTGCTCATCAGTCACACTGTAATTCTTGTTGCCTCAGATACATCATCAGATAAACGTATTTCCATGGCAAATCCCGCCTTGAATCAGGTTCTGCTGTATTTTCAAGCCTACTTAGGCCTTTCCTTGAAAATATTCTGGAAAAAAACCCTGACATATTTGAATATATGTTTTAATTAAACTTAATACTAGCACCTAGATACTTTTCAGGACTACAAGAAGATAAAGAGTTGGTTTTAGTGCTATGATGCCACATATGTGACAAAAGGCTATATTAATTCACTACCAAGCGATTTTGGGACAACAGTCAAACAGACAAATCCACCTGGAATTTGTTTTGGTTTGGACTCTTTTAGTAAG
Organism: Tauraco erythrolophus; assembly: GCF_009769465.1. Lineage (NCBI taxonomy): Eukaryota > Metazoa > Chordata > Aves > Musophagiformes > Musophagidae > Tauraco > Tauraco erythrolophus. The sequence continues at coordinate 3,487,454 of NC_141477.1, forward strand.
CTGTGTTGCCATCCAATCTCTAGCTACAGAGTTAACATTCCTTATTTCTTTTCCAGCTTTGTCCCTTATTCTCTACTGACATTTCTATAAGCAGTCAACAGAAGGATTTTTTTCCTTTGTTAGGCATCTTTCCTAAATACCAATTAATGTCAGTTTCTATTTAGACATTTGTTTTGAAGAAATCAATACCATTTACATTTTTACTCCAAATAATATTATTCTATTTAAAAATGTCAACACTTCTACAAGGAATCACTGCTCTGTAATTAGATGACTTCCAAAATGTCAGTACTCATCAGTGCTCTAGCAAATATGAACTGGTACAACTGTCACAGCTCTAAGTGTAATGCTTTTGCTAGTATTTGATTATCAAAAAATTTTCCTTTGGTCATAGGAATTACTAATCTAGAAACATATTTACAAATCATCTCACATTAATATTCTCTTTCTTAGAGGGATTCAAGCATACTTGCTCAAATCAAGTATGTAAATAAGAACTCAGGACAATCATACTCTCAGTTTGTCCTCTGACTTTCATGTGAAGAGCATCAGGTTTGAACAGGTGAATTTTAAAGAAAAAAAAAAAAAGATGGTCCGAACTGCTAGCTTTAGTAAGATGAAACTATTCCTACTGAAATATAAGACCTGCTTCTTCTAGTTATAATCAGTACTTAATTTTCATACCTGGCTGAAGCCAGTTCTCACTCTGTGTGTGCAAATGAAATACAGCTTACATACGTAATTGAATTAATATGAAATTCTCATCAAATAAAAAGTTGCCTTTAGTCAAACTTCAGAAGAGAGCCCCTGGTAGAAATGCAAAGATAGCAAGTCGAATACTTGCTCTGAAGTACGTGAGGTTCTAACTCAAAGCACTATTTTCTCACGTATCTGGAACTCTGGATTCTCTACCACACAGAAAGATATCTGACATGTGTCTACCCAAACCCTACTCTAACACTATGGATGCTATTTATAATCTTTTCATTTTAATTTAAAACATTTTCCTGAAGAAAAAAATCCTCCCTTTTATCACACCAGTTTGCTAAGACTGTGATGTTTCTTTCACCATTTATTATTGAAACCGAATAGCCTACGGATGCATCGTAATGAACAGTAGCTACATACGACCTATCTCCAGGCTGTCCAACAAGGTGACACTGAAAGACTTTAATTTTAAGTTGTATAAAATTGTCTTTCTTACTGAGCTCTAAGGTATGAAACAGTTCATGTTTTGACAGCTTGTTTAACAGGCTTTGCTAACTTCACAGGCAGTTTTATCTTGGGCCGTAAAGCAATGTAACTGGAGTCAACCAGTTCCAGAAGGAAGAAAATGGCTGAAATAATGATATAAGAAACAGTAAAAAGGCACACACTATAAAAAGAAAGAAAAAGCCCCTATTTCTGAAATAAAATAAATACTTTCAAGTTTATGCTTCACTTTTCTTTCTGCAACAGCTCTAACATTCAACGCAATTTGCTGAACGCTCTTGTTATTCTAAGGCACATACCATGACTGTCACAATTTTCCTGTCTAATTAAATGGGAACAGCTTTCTGAGTCATATCCAAAGAGGCACTGCAGTCTGGCTAAGACTCCCTCACATGCACACGTGTTGGAAAGGCTTTCACTCTAAAATAGCCTTTTATCTATTCTCACGTGGCTAAACATCTCAAATCTCTGTCTGCATTTCTTTTTGGATGGTTCCCCTTTAACCCTTAGCTCAGTATTTCACATAGCCTTGAAGATCAACCTTGAACATTTTCTTTCATGGAAAGTTTTGTATTCTGTATATACTTAAAAAGGTTTAAGATTTTGAAGGAAAAATAAAAGGATTCGACCAGAAAAACTAGTCTATAGCTAAAATCATCCAAAAAGTCTGTTTCCATTGTACAAGAAACAGTATTAAAGAAAACTTTTGTGAAAAATAGGGGATAAATACGGAGCTATCTCCATCAGATAATCAGTATAGGAAAGAATATCAGTAAGCAGTAGCATGCTAAGCCACTAAATATTAGACTTAAATGTTCTGCTCTGTAATTGCTTTATATGATTGAAAAGCTTTGCTCAAAACTCTTAAAATCTATTCAATTAGCCTGTGTATTTTGATTTTCTCTCTAGTAATATTTCAGATTTTACGAGAACTTTTCCTGAATGTTTCATGCAAATATAACAGTAGGTTGTATTAAAAAAGTTATTCCTATGCATATGTTCTTGAAGCGGTGATGCTTTCATTGTACGCACAGTACAGTCATTACTGAAAAAATATCACCAGAAAAGGAGGCGGGGGAGGGGGGAAGAAAACTACAGCTATGAAAATAAATGAAAAAAACCCCACTTTTATTACTAGGGAAAGTTCATTTTATGCAGAGATTATTTAGGAAGAACAAGGAAATATTATGTGTAGTCCACTTACTGTTTTAAAATTGATGTTCCCTACAAATTTAAAATACTGCTTTGTATACATTGTTCATATTTTGGAACAGTTCAGTAGCTTTCCTTAAACATTAAAGAGACTAGGACTTTCAACTGGGTGTGTTTTGATCTGTCCTCTAGAAAGGAAGAATCTGGTACTCAGAACACACCAAACACAACATCTATGTTTGTAGGTACAGTGCCTAGAAACATTCTCATTAAAAATAGACCAGAATAGGAAAAGCAGTATTTTTCCCTGCTTTTCATACAAAACTGAGTGGTTAAAGTATTCCCCCCAGATGTGATGACCTATTCTATGCTGTCCTTAGTCTGATGTAAAGCCATCTTCCTAGGAAAGGGCTGTATGTTATCGTCAGATGTTATCACCATCAGATTACAAACCGCTCAGGGGTAAACATCACTAACTTCTCTGTAGCCAGATCAATGCACAATCGAGTGCTTTAGATGGACAAAGAAAGAAGGCAGGCTTACAGCAGGCATGGTGTTTATCTTGGAGAAGAGATGGACCTTTCCAACATTTGCCTTATGATAACTTAATAAAATACACATTCTTGGAAAGTGGGTAGGAACCTACACTGCGCTTCCAAGTGTCCTATCCACTGAATCAGAGAATTACACTTTTCAGTTACACATTGATTATTTTCAATAGTGGAACTGTTTTAACTGGAAAGTTTCTGAGACCAAATCTAATCATAGGGATGCAATACTTTTGTAGGAGAGGAGACATTAAGAACTCCAATTGATTACCAACTCAAGGCTGTGACTAATTACTTGTAGTCTCATATGACGTATCCAAGAAAACAGCGTAACATGTTAACCAGTAAAGTAAAGAGTTCAGCTGGTAAAGCTCTCTCTCAGGTAGTGCTCCACCTGTATGAAAGGTGCACTTTGCAGTCCAAATAATATTTAACAGGAATAGACTTTACCCGAAGCGAGGCTGGTAACCGCTTCCAAGGAACTGCCGCCTTCATGGAAAAATGAGACAGTAAGAAACGTTCACTAACTGCACGCTTGTTGCTCACCAGCCTGGGCTGCGGCACCAGGGATGCTGTTGCATCTTCCACAGCCAGGAGGAAATGGCCTGCCTCTTGTGGGCAGGATAGGTACCTTGAGTTGAGTAGTTAATTAGTAGTTCATTAGCTCAACTCAGTCCAGCTGGATAAGAATGATTAGTGCCATACACGCTCAATAAGCAAAGTGAGATGGCATGGCAGTTAGGTGTTTGTTTTTTTCAAATATAATGATGTTTCTATGCTGTATGGCTTCAGAAAACTGAAAACAATAAATAATTAAATAATTGATCAATTCACAAAAAATATGTTGACTTTTCTTCAGCTAATCGTTTCCTTTTCCAAAATGAAAAGTGTGGTTTTTAAAACTAAGAAACAATGTATCATACAAAAAGACTGAATCAAATTTCTAACAACAGGGTAGGTTCACGCAAATATCACAGCAAAAAAACTAGATCAGATTCCAAAGCTTAACTTCAGTTAGCATCTTTTGTGCAATTTCCACTTAAGAAGCTCAGTTTCATCGAGCAGAGCAAGACTTACTCATTAAGTACCTTCAGGCATGAGAAACTTGGGAAATAACTGAGACTATTATGAAAAACTACAAAGAAATAATCTGGAATCTTTCATATTACTGAGCATCGGCGTTCAAATCCCTCTGCAGCCATTGTCATACATTATGCAAGTGTTATAATGAACTCGTATACAATTGTTAATTAGAAATTTCTTGTGAGTTTTAAGAATAGGAAGTGTTTACTGAGGACTGATAAGCACTCTGCTAAGCCACACGTCCCTCTCCTAGCATGACTTACTGACAATATTTATTTGAATGCGACTACAGGAGGATCCCTGATACGGATGAAATTTGGACGACTCTGTTCATGCACTAAAAAAATGAAGTTCACATGTAACTTACACTGTTACATACAATTATATTAGGCTGCATACGTGGCTGATACACCTTGAAACTATTTTAAATGGATTTCCAAAATCCAATCTCTTAGGAAATACCTTTGGCCATACCGCAGTTCCGTTTACCATGAAAAGCTAACTTATAGGAAGCATCGTTCACACGACTAACAAAGTAATTTACAACAAACTGAGCTCAGTAACTTCACTGTCACCACAGAGGGAGACATCTGAGCAGTGTGCTGCACGTACGACTAACAGCTCCGTGCTAACCCAAATAGGGACTTATTCCTAGCTACCAAAGTTAAATACAAACATTCTTCCAATTTGGATTTTCAGCCTACGTAAGCATGACTTGACCAATGCCTTGCCAATACTTTGCATACATCAGCACTTTATGCACTTTTGTATAACCTGTCAATTTTAACATTTGCCTTAGGATCATCTAACCTCTTTACTTTACTACGCAAGAGAAAGACATTCCTCTTGAGTAGTCCCATCAGTATTAATTAGTCACTTCACTAATTTCAGTAAAGATAGGAGTCAGATATCTACCAGATCCAAAGTCTTGTCTACAATTAATTAATCCCATGGAAGAGATGTTCAATGTTGCACTACTGGCTAAAGGTTCTCAGCCGTTACGTCTATGCATGCTCACTGTGCCCACTACTGCTTGCATACCAACCATCATCACTGGGAAAGGGTATAACCAAAAAGGCTTTTATTTCCTAGGCTTTTTTTATGTTTACAGACTGTTTTAAAAACTGAGACCAAAACAACTACAAATCTCAATGGTCACTTCATATAACTGTATCTCTTGCTCACTAACGTGTAGACTTTAAAACATGGAGATGGGAAGCAGCCCAGGAAGCACTAAGCTGTGCTGTCACCTATTTGCAGCACATACCAGTTACTCTGTTCAAATCTCCTATGTCATGATAGGATACTTAGGAAAATGGGTGTCTGCCTGCCTTGTAACCTGGCCTATAGCAATAAGAGAGCTTTGCAGTTAATACTTGCTTACATTCTGGAAAGAAATCCCTAAAAATAAAACATTTTTGAGACTATAAAGAAACTTAGCATTTCAATTCTAATCACAGAATCACAGAAATTTATAGATCACATCTACATTTGGGTGTCAAAATATTTAAAAAGAAAGCAACGAACACAAAGAATAACAAACACTTCCATTAAGTTTCAAAGCATTGCGTGCTGTACGTTTTAGCACGTTCTCTGCTTTTAAATGCGTTTTCTCCAACAGAGCAGCAGTGCTTTGAGCCACATCATTTAGGAAAATCTAAATTAGCAGATCAATGGATGTGTCATTAATGCCTAACATGTCAACATAGAATCATTGGTCCAACCGAAAACAATGCACTGCTTAAGACTGCATGGAGACAAAAAAGAACAAATGTCATTATTTGTGATTTTAAACAATGGCTGCATATGTCTGAAAAACTTTAAAATATGGCTGTATTTTTTCCCTCTTCTTACATATTGTGTGTATTCCTTCACAGATGCACTTAATAGACTGGAACAATTCTACTTGGCTTCAGTGATTTTGTAATTTGTCATAACCACCTCACTGGCTGTTGAGGAGACAGACTTCTTCCTCACACTGCCAAAACAATCCTGTGAAATACAGTTTGGTTTAATTAAAGTGTAATTAATGCCTTGAACATTAATTATTTCTGCTGAGATCCGAAGATGAAAATATTCTTCTGCCAGAATAATACGTTTAATATGAAACGGACACGCCTAGCATTAATACCCACTCTTTATCAACTTCAGTAATGAGTTCTTTTGATTGAACAGGCAGTATTTGGGGAAAAAAAAAAAAAAACAACACCACAAACCTCAAGCTTTTCTGCCTGTCAGAATATAAATGTAGTTGCTGAAAATGGAACTTATTCGTTTTACATGCCTTGCAAAAAATAAAACTGAAATCTGTTTTTTTTTGAATGCTAGAGGCTATCTATTAAATTTTCCTTTTTATCTATTGGTTCAACTTGGAAAAAATGGTTAACAAGCAAGGAATGTTGAGTGGCACGTTGACATCAAAATATTTTTGCTAAATGTACATGTTTTAAATTTTAATTCCCTTCTGGAGGGATGTGAGAAGAGAAAACTCCCTACTGATTTAAATACAGAGCACTTTCTCTTTAGAGTAGTGATCCCTGTCAGTTTACTTGGAAAATAGGGTGGAAATGTTTATTACACAAATTGCTAAGTGTACTCATAATTTGACTGCAGGATGTCATCATTGTCAAATACGACACGGTTAACATATGGTTTACTACTGGTGACCAGTATTTAACAGCTGACAAAATACTGGAGCCAGGGTAAAAAAAAAAAACAGTTCATTCAGTGTTTACCAGTTTACCATTAGGGAAGCTTAATTTTTTTGTTTTCTGAGATTGTTAAATATTGCTCATTTAAGAAGAAACTCTCATACCTGTGTGGAAAACCTTTCAGTTTGCTTTGAAGATTCATGAGGTTTGAGAGATGCTCAATCCTTTAACCTGAAAACAACATGAGAGGTAGTTTTAGCTGGAGTAGTTAATTCAGTTTTTTCATTGGCTAAATTTCATGGCTCAAAATTCATTTTGTGAATTTGAAAATATGGTATTTCTACTCCTGAAAATGAGAATGGAGTAAATAAAGGATTTATAACACACAGTCTTCTCTGTACTAGATCAACGATCTAAAAAAGGTGTGCTATTGTTGCCACCACCTTCCTTCCTTTCTTCTCATGCCTTTGTTTTGTTTACACCTCCTTGGGATTCCTTCATTTACTCCCAGAGGAGAAGCCTTAACAATTAGAGCTAAAACGAATTCAAACAGTGACAATAAACATTAATTCCCCCCTGCTTCAGAATGAAATACCAATGTATGCAAAAAAATCTTACACATTCAGAAAAACAGAACTACAAACATATGCAGTAACATATGCCTTAAAATGAACAGTATAGTTATTTTAAATATTGAAATATTTTTAATTTTTGAAGCCAGGAAAACATCTTAACTAGTAGTAGCATCATTAAAAATCTGGCAAACTAAGTTATCAAATGATAAATATTAAAATTTATTACAAATGCAACATATAGAGACCTAACATACAGCCAGCAGTAATCTACATTAATCCTAGACTACCTCCTGTTATTAGTAGGAATTTTCATTATAGGTACTGAATAAATGTGGGAACTGCAAAAAATAACTGAAATATTCTCGGGCATTTGGTTTAAAACATGAATTTATTCTAACAATGAAATGCAAATATTACACCAAGACATATTCCATCTGCTGTAGAGTGCAAGAGGAAAGTTTTTCTCAGCCTTGCTCTCCTCCAAAAGCTGCTGTTGCACCTGAAAATCTTCACTGTGTCAGAGCTGGCTCAGCCCCTCATTAGTGAAACAGCAAAATTCAGTTTTGTAGCTTCAAAGATGAGGAGCAGGGGCCTGTATAATGAGGGATGGGAACAGTCTAAAAGTTTGAAGCCAAAAATGAGACTCTCCTAGTCCTAGTGGAAAGTAAGAAGCAATTACTGCCTTGCAGTAAATTCCTCTGCTCTTGGAGTCACCAACATAGCTGCATGCAGAGATGGTGGCTATGGCAATCCCGGCTGTACCAAGCTCTCGTGGGCCATCTTTCACACGGTTATTTTGCTGTCCTGACCAACCTCAGCCTCTGTGCAGCTGATGGCTTTTGCTGTGACTAAGCCTGTCTGTGTTCACGGAACAGCAGAACTCAGCACTGCATGGAAACGGGGAGTGATTGCATGGAGAACACCATCTAACACAGGAAACGGCGTTTGGAAGGTGTTTTCCTCATCCCCAATGCAGAGAGAAAGATCTTTGCTCTTTGTCCATTATTGAGATGCCCTTCACTTTCAAGCTGTACAGCTATGAATCTCCCAGCAAAACAAAACAGCACATGCTCTGCACTGGGTATGTGTGGAGAGCTGTTGAAACTGCTGGAGAATCTTAAATAGTAGATTTTAAAGGATAAAATAGCTGATGTGTTTTATATTATACTTTACCATACATGCATCCAATTTATTATGAAGGCTGCTGAATTTGGCAGGGTTGCATTGGCTTCCATGAGACAGCAAATCAAATTATTTTCCGTGTATTATTCTATATGGTAATCTTCACTAATACAAAAGACCTCTCTGTTAAGAGAGGCGAAGAGAAGACAAGCTTACTAAGGATTCTTGCTCTCCTTTAGATCCCTGGCTGCCCAATGGAGCCACAAAGATCCATACATCCGATTTCCTAACAAGCACAACCACAATTATGATAAGCTAGCTTCTAGTTGGTGGGTGAGCCACTTCAGTTATGTACTAAACAGTCAATTTTTAAAATTATTGAAAAAAAAAAAAAGAGAAAAAAATGAAAGAAAGGCTGTTCTAAGCAATGAGATTTGTGACATGCCAGCCCTTGGCTTCTATTTTGCCTGCTTTATTTCGTGTGAGGAGCCTTACTGTGTCAGCTGGAGATTCCCTTGATAGTAGGGAAGCAGCTCTGAAGCAGCTGGTATGGAGCCCTCACTTCCAGCATAAATGTTGCAGTGTGGTAGCAGTGTTCCTTGGACTGCTAGGACCCCATGGTTGCTTGCCAAATTCAGAGCAGCTTTCAGGCTACTTTAGCTTTCAGCAGGCTCAAAATCCTGCAGTTGCAAAGGTGACTTAACACCTCTGCTTAGCAGTATTTAAGTAGAGCTCAATACCTTAGGGGCATATAAAATTCTATTTTCATCATAACTTCCAGAGCACAATTTAAGAAAAAAAAAACAACACTTTTTTTTTTTTTTCCCAGCTTTTGTGTTTTTGGCAGAATACAGGCTATAAAACTTAGACTACATTAAACACATCTGTTCTTCAATAACTCCAAGAAAATATTACAATTTTGACAAGTGCTCCTCACTAAGGTTTTTAGCTTCTAAGTAGCAGAAGAAAAGAGACAATTAAATTCAGGTGGAACTAAAGTTTCATTTGTTTAAAAGTGTTTAAAAGTGTGAAAACTAATGAAATTTCCTGTCCCTCCTACTACTGCAATACCTTCACATTAAAAGTCAAAATTTTGTTTCAAATTCTTGTAAAGAACACCTGTAATCAAACAGAAATTCTACCAGTAGTCCACGTTTGGTATCTCTTCTGCTTCAATCTCAAATACATAGCACAGCACTCTCTCAGCCTTAGGCAGTGATCTTGTACTAGATTTGAAAGATAAATTCTCAAAACTACTCCTACACACACAGATCGCCCACAAAATCATTCTAAAATATTGAAATTGATATAAATATATAAAAACATATATGAAAAAATATGTTATGTAATACATATTAATGTGTATACAGGTTATATAATATGCATTATACATATATAAATATTTCAGCTTGCTTGGTGTAGAACAGAAAAGTCAAATGATTGAAAAAAAAGGTAGAAATCTTTCTGGTAATCCAAGTGACTCCTCTTTCAGCCTTGTGTTATGGATGATAAAAAGCTTCATGTCATGAGAGGTGTGGTATTTTATTAAACAGTGCCAATAGTAAATAGATCATGAGATAAATAAAAAAATGCATTTGTGTAAATAGAGCCTTGTTCATTTCATACCACTGAGTAGAAAAAAAAACCCATCCAAGCTAACAAAAAATAATTGTTTTTTCTTGCTGCCAGCAAGAAGATGTTATTGGAAGCTTTGATGCTTGTGGCAAATCGTATCAGTCACCATTAATTTGAATGAAACTGTCAGTTTTGCATTATTTGACAAGCATTTCTAGTTGGGGCTTATTTTCTGTGTGCATTTTGACAAGTGTATCACAGTACAGTAAGTATTTCAAACCAAAGAAATGGTTTAGGAAGCAATCAGAGAGGGAAGCAGAGCTGTAAGGTATTGGGGCTAACAACTGCTTCACGCAGAGGTCTGGAAAGTGGAATGCCAAAATACATGTAAATATTTCCAGAGCAATAACATACAAACAGAAAACAGCCCTTGAGATTTGGAAACCTGAGGATATAAGCACGAGTCATATAATTAAGCCTATATTTTTTAGGGTTTTTGTTGTTGAACGGCACTGTGCTTATTTGTGAAAAAATGTAAGAAAGAGCAGATGATACTGAGGACTGCAGAAGTTAAAAATTGTTTGGACTGAGGATACTTTTCTGAAACCAGCTGGCCAGACTTCATAAACATAATTCAGAAGCAGTAGCAAAGGGGTGGCCAAGATGCAACCCTTGGGGCGCACAGAACTCACAATGCATCTTCCATCCCAGCCTGGCACCCTGGGAGGTGGGCACAGCTCTGAGGCTGGTCTGCTGGGCAACCTGCATCTCCTGCTGCAAGAAGAGATTCAGCAGACACAGGCTGTGTTACCCTGCAATCCGTGCTAGTTTTATACCACAGCGGGACTACTTCTGCTGTTATTTCTCAGTGCTGAACAAATTATCCCCTCCATTTGACTAATAAGATGGTGTTGGTCTTAGCCATGGGAAGACTTTGGAAGGCAGGCTGCCTGTTTTCTCTGAAGCCAACCTAATGACCTCCTCTAACTCTGAACTGAAGGTCTGCAGTACCTGGTCTGAGGACAACTGCATTGTAACTGGATTGCAGCCTTGACTGCACTTCCTTAAGGACAGCACTTCCCAGACTCGTGCCCTACTCTCAGAGCAGCAGAAATAAAGATGACAGCATCCTAAATACAAAGGCTATACTAGAACAAAAAGCATAATCATCCTTCTAACTTAAAATGCCTGTGAACTGCCTACATTCATTATAAAACACTCAATAGTTTAACAAAGATGATGAAAATTCACTATCAAGAGAGAGTGTATTAATTTACCTTTATAAAGGGAAATCTTTCTTTCCTTTTATTTTTTTTATTTTTTTTTCCCAGATAGCTGTTCACATTCTCAAGTCGCAGTCTATTTTTGGAAGGGCCTGCTGAACTGTTTCAGGACAGAACATGTAATAGGCTCTAAGGTTGCCTTCAGCATTCAACTGTGGATGAACTGGCAGGAGGTTCAGTAACACAGTGCTAGATAATGGGTTGCCGTGGCAACATTTCTGCCTGCTGCCAAATTTTGGAGCTCAAGTTTAAAAGCTGATCTCGAACCAAGGTCTTTTCCAAAAAATCTCTAAGCTCTTATTAAAAAGAGCAAACACACAACCATATTCCTCTGAAAAAAAAAATCCATCCCACAGAGAAGGCAGCAGTCCTTTCTCAGTCATTTATTTCCAGTGCTATTACTCCAGCAATTCTGACCGCAGTATTGGCTTCTCTTACATTAACAAGCTGTAGTTCCAATATGAATTTACCTGACTTAAAAATCACACATGCAATATTTATATCCTTCTTTTTAAAGCATGGAGAAGATATGAATGCCATTTCTTAGGCAAGCAGCAGAGTAGAAGGCAGTGGCTTTTCAAAGCACCTTTATTCACCGCCCTGTGCAGCCACCTGTGAACCTCTGCAGAACTCAAACTAGTAATTTCCAGATAACTTATTGTTCAGATTCCTGGAAGTTCTGAAAAAGCAGCAGAAATTGTTGCCTTAATTTTATAGAATTTAGGGGAGCATGACAAAAAATCTAGACCTTTCGAATAGGTTTTATTAATACAGCGGGTAAGGCAGTAAGGAGTTAAATTTATAATAGGGCCTGAATGTCACTGACAAACGGCAGCACTGGCACAATTCTAGCATTATATTCCAACTGTCAAAGCATTTGAATTTGGGTTCCCATTTCCCAGCTCTAAGTTATCAAACAGATAATATATATTTAACTGCCTCGCAATGAAAAAAACCCCTAACGATCCGCGACAACCCAAAAACCCTGCACAGAGAAAGAGTGACAGGAGATACGGTACATTAGGGGGGTTTCTTAATGACATTGATCTCTTTCCACTTGGTCTTCGAAAAAGGCTTACACTTGGAATCGGCTAAAAATAAGAGATGCAGTTTAACAATCGCTGGCACTTCAGATAAGAAAGATCTTCATCATCTTCAAAATCCCTCTCGGTGATAGATATGCCTACGGATTTTCTCAAACTGTTCACTGTCAAGCAAACGCACTAATCCCTACATCAACTGGCAAGGCATCAGCAGACCAGAATTTCTATCCGCGTGGTCTGCCTTGCACGTCTTGCTTTTTCATGCTAGAAATGAAACGCCTGTGTGGCACCTTCACACTGTTGAGCGGTTCGAGAATCCTGCAGCACAGACCAGTATCATGTCTTAGCCGTGAGAAGTGAAGGAGGCAGCTTGTGTTCTCTGAAACGAGGAGCACGAATCAAAATGAACGTGATGACAAGTCTGCAAAGTCTTCAGAAGGCTTCTCAAAAGCAAGAATATAGGGATTCTGAATCCAGCATTTGCTTTTGCCTATTTTTCTCTTTCAGAGCATGATGGTTCTGTATCACTAGAGTGTTTCTCTGCAGATAACATCACTATACCAAAGTCATGTAATGGACTACTAACAATTTCAATTTAGTCACAACATGAATGGTGAAATCCTACAAAGCATGAAGAAGTTGCCTGTAACAATTCCATGTTGTGGTATATAAATCTTTCTCCAAAAGTTTTAGATCACTGAGACTTGTTTGCTGTAAAAGCAATGTAATGGGGACAAAAATCAAAAACCTCAACAGATCTGGCTGATTCATGCATAAAATCAAACTCAGATTGCCTCACAAAATATTTTTAAAGAAGTATCTTGGTGAAACACCTTATTCTAGGTGTTTTATTATAGAAATAACATTGATTAAAAGCAGAATAATTGCTTTGTTTCACCTCTTTCTGCACTAAGTGCATGCACTATCATTGTGTGTACTTTCCTAAAGCAAACTGAATCTCCATCAGCAATAAAAAAATCTTTTAAACTACTTAAATCATAAACCTTCCTGATTCTCTGTTGTGTCATGCTTTACACATGGGTCTTGTTTGTACATCCTATAATTATATGTCTGCACATCTGCAAATGTTTATTGTTAAGAGATTATGGCAACACATTGGAATCTTCAGAGGAAAGTTCAAGGATAATGTTACTCACACACACCACCAATGTAAAATAAGATTTTTTTATGTCTTACTATTTCCTATGCAGTAATTTTAAGAAATAATCTTGTCTTTAATATCTTAGTAAAAATCTTAGGTACTTAGAAATTCTTATGGCATTGTGGTGTCCACTATTGCATTACTTTCTTTTGAGATTTTCCTCTACTCAGGGGTCTATTCTTGCTAGGTACTGGCTACCCATGGCTTTGGCATGTAAACGTAGATTCAGACCACGGACATTTTTTGGTATAGTCAATATGTTATCTGTCCCAAAGTATTTCCTTCCTGGATGATACACATAGATGAACGTGGACAATGGTCAGGCCAAATTAATTATTGAGGCAATCTGTTCTCTGGTCCCTGCTAGAATGAGAGAAGAGTCACGGAGAGCATAAAGGCAATTTATAAAACGTAAAGCAAAGACAATAGCATATTACTTTTCTAAGAAATCATAAAAAGATTTCTGAAAAGGTTCTTAGAGCCTTAGATCAAAGATACTGAAAAAAAAAAACCCAGTACATATTATCATCGTAACTTTTAGACCAATACTGTGACATTTTTGTCAAAAAACCCCCTATTTTTTAGGCAGATTGCTTTTGCTTATTAGGAATTAAATTATTTCTTATCTGTAGCTGCACAGACTCACACACCTGATTTTGTACCTGTGCAAGGAGACAAGTGAGAAATTGGTATCTACCCCAAATACTTAAAAATAACAGGAAGTATGGGAAGTATCTTGTTACCTTTGCTTTTATGGCTGATAGAGCAAAATGTGGTCTATAATTGTTGAATACACGGTAAACTTATTTCTCTCCACCCAAAAATGTTTTCACAACTGTGTTTAAGTAATGAGAGCTCTGCCAAGGAAGTCTGAGACTTACAGTTTTGTAGCACAGCTTCAGTAGCACAAATAATCGTGGGAAAGTGCGTAACCCTGACATTTTAAATTACTGTACAACATCTGCAAACTGACAGTTCATGCCACATAACTAAGAAATAAGGGATGTCTGGCAAGATTTACGGGCTGGGGAGAACCACTGGAACCTAATATGTTTTTGACAGGACTGAAAAAGAATGGACAAAACTTAATGACTATACTGGTGGACCATATAATTTCCTGACTAAGGATTTTTTTTTTAAAGTTTTTATATTACATTTATTTGTTTTAAAAAAAGCGATTCAGAAGACTGTCTCAAACTCAAAACTAATATAAATAGTTATCAGTCAGGCTATCAATACAACTGCGTGGATTACATAACACAACACAGGATTTTCCACATAGTTGTGTTCATATTCCTCTGCTAAATTGAAGAGGTGGGAAATATGCATTCAGCCTAGGGGTAATTAACGTAGGAAAAAATATCAAAAATGCCTTTGAGGAAAAACAGAAAGATTGAGAAAATAATGAATAAAATAAACTGCGTTGAGTGGAAAAAAAAATAAAGTAAGGAAAGCTTTTGATCATGCTATGGAATTCAGCACTGAATTCTTTACAGGAATGACAGGACAACTGTGCACAAAAGGAAAAAAAAAAGTTTAGTTTAGTTAAAGACAGCTACCCTGTTCATAGAAAATGTTACTTCAATGATGTCTCTTTTACAATGAAATGGATGATCTATTTCAATTACTTTAAAGTTTGCTAAAGAAAACATAATATAAGGACAATTTTGTACTGACCTGGACTAGGTGCCTGAGATCTTCTCATTTCAGATTATCTCATTAAATTGAGATTGGAGCGCTGATCCATTTTACATCACTTTACACTGCTGACAGAGTACTTTAAGCAGGCTTCAACAAAGAATCTGATATTTCTTTTTAATATCTTTTTTCCAAGTTTTTTTTTTTTTTCAAATCCTTGGGCAGAAACGGTTTCAAATCTGTGTCTCTCAGCCTCCCCGGAGGGCCCATGCAGCATTTCTGATGTGTCTCGTTCCCACTAGGCAGAACCCATTTGCATGGGGACAGCTCCAGGTACCACCCAAACCACATCCAGTGGTTTGAAAAGTCTCTGAATTCCATCATTCAAACCCACATCTTTCCTTCTGAAAAGCTCAGCTGGGATGTGTCCTGCACTGCAAAGCTCTCCATCGGTGTTATGTGCTAATTCACAAAACCTGAGCTGGGCTAAGTACCAGCAGCAGTTGATGAACACTAATTAAAATTTGTAAAGACCAGGAAGGACCTATTAGTTTTGCCTCATTCCCTCTTTACTTTTCTATTTTGCTGCTGTATATTAGTATGATGTGTGAATAATGTCTCCAAATGGTTCTGCAAACAGCTATAAAAACAGCAACACAAATAAAAGCCTATCCTTAAATATCCCAGCAACACCAAGTAAAAGTATTCGTTCCTACATCCTAAGAACTCAAACACTGTATTTGTACTAAATATATACTCTTTGTCCTGCTCAAATAAAGCCAGGGAATGAGCTTGCAGTTTGGTTTTCAGGAGGCAATCTCTAAAATAAAGCCTTCATGGAGCTTCTACTAACACGTATAGCTACGGATGCAGCTCTTCTGCAGTTCAGCTCTGTCTTGCAAAAACGAGCTAACTACGTGCTGGCAGCACATGATTTTTGGTATAGATGAAAGTTTTTGCAGGATTGGAGAAGCGTCTTCTCCTTGTTCCCTGTGATGGGTGAGCAAGGCTGTTACACACTTGCTACAACGAAGGGCAAAAACCTAACAGGACTGCTGCATTTCTACCACGTTTGGGCTCCTGAAAGTGAAGAGCCTACAGCCCGTTCTGTGTGCTCTGAGCAGCTCCTGTTTGAGCTGCTTTGAGCTACAGAGGTCGGGCAGGCTCCAGCAGAAAGGCCTCACAGTGGTGAGGGGACGGGAGAACCGGGTAACGTCGAACTCGGACACGTCATAAAAGCTAAAAGGGCAGACCTGGAGTCATGCTAAAGAGTCTGACTAGTCAGTAATGTAGAGTGAGAGCAATTTGGTTACAAACCCAGAATCTTGCCAAGAGGGAACCAAGAAGTTTCAAGAAAGCCGCAATTTTTCCTGAAGGATGCGAACCTCAGAGAGGTGTTTTGACTTTATACTTTCTTTACTAAAGGAAGAGGAAAAATATTGTCCAGATGTTCACAGTATATTATTAATTGCAGTGTATGCAATATACACAAAATACAAAACTATTTTTAAGAATTACAGATTATCAGAGAATCGTAATTCTTCTGTACTCTCAAATTAATTAATTCCATTAATCATAGAATCATTTAGGTTGAAAAAGAACCTTAAGATCATTGAGTCCAACCATAATCCAAAGATCTGTTTCAAAAAGAATAGATTAGAATTTTAAATATCTGAAACTAGACTGGATAAGAAAATGTGTCGTTGCCATCTATACAAAGCTCAGCTATATATCTTTGAGTATGTTAATAAAGTCTGCAATCTTCATGCTGTTGAAAAGAACATCAGAGAATCTACCATCACACAGCGTAGTAAAAGTCAAGAAGCATTCTGTACTTAAAGTAGCTTACTGTTTGAAATAAACTACTTAACAAGATATTGAGGGGGAAAAAACTCATTTATTTCCAAAGGAAGGAAGGAAGGGTGCTCAGAACAGGCTGCATAAATAGCTTTTATTACAAAAGAGATGTTGTTACAGTCTTTGTTATAAAAAGGATCTCCTATTTTCTCGGCTTTTTGTACAAACTTTTTACTTAGTGCAATAGATACATTAATATATGTTAACCAATATAGATTGTATCCATTTACAATCTTCAGTGTAAATTAGAAGTCTCGGTGTCCAAGTGAATTTGTCTCCATTTTCAGTTGT
This sequence comes from Tauraco erythrolophus, assembly GCF_009769465.1. Lineage (NCBI taxonomy): Eukaryota > Metazoa > Chordata > Aves > Musophagiformes > Musophagidae > Tauraco > Tauraco erythrolophus. The sequence continues at coordinate 3,504,646 of NC_141477.1, forward strand.
AAACTATTGTAAGAATAAGATTTACATGAGTCGAACTTTACTTGCAGAAACACTGAAGATCTTGGATTCACCCCACTTCAGTATTGATTGTAACAATATAGCCAAAGAATTTAAAATGCACTCTAGTCATCAATTTGATTATTAGCTATATTTTTCATTTTGGCTTTTTAAACAGGGTTTCCTTCACTAGGCCTTAATTCATACTCCTGGAATTAAAAAAACCTAGGGTATAATTAATAAGTTTCTTCAACATTTAATGCTTCATACAAATGTGTTATAAACATATAATTACATATAAAACATAGAAAATAAAACTGAAAAAAAACCCCAAACGGTTATATAAAAAGTTTTGTGTGGTGTTAATCAAAATATTGACAGAAATAAGATACTTAATTTAAAGAATTCTCTGCTTTACAGCTAGGTGAAAAGGCAACTGTAATTTTGCCGGTTGTTGCAGAAAGAAAATAATTGTTGTGGTGGTATAAAAAAATAAGTAGAGTAATCTTCACCTGTTTATTAAGGCTTCTTGTACTCTACCAAGTCTATGAAAAGAATGTGATTAAAGATCCTAATAAATTCTGTGAATCACACAACAGATTTTTAGAATTTCTGTATTGTTTCCTTTAGAGGATAAAATATGTGCTATTTTGCAAGAGGACTATATGTCCTGGTAATTGAGTAATGCCTTTTCTGAGGCATGTACTTGTTATTATGTAAGAGAGGTCTGCAAGCCAGAATGATTAGACTGTGTCAGGCAGAAAAACAATGAAGTGTGTTCCAGCATACAGAAAGCAATTTCAGAGGGGAAAAAAAAATATCTAAATGGATCAGCAAGAAGGAGTTATTAAGTTCGGAGAGGCAAATAGCTTTTCTCTTCCCACTGGTTTCTCCCACAACATTTTCATTAACATGAAACATAAAATTATGAAATAAAGCATTAAAAAAAAAAACAAAAAACAACTGCTAACAGTGATTAAGAGGCAATGACACGTCAAAGCCTTTTCAATGGTTAGCCAAATCTTGTATTTTAGAGCGGTGGAATTAGGTAGGTGTATTTTTTCTTGTGATGATTAATTCCACATTAACACCATCACTGTTACAGACTTTGATCTTTAAAGTCAATTGTATTTTACATTAAAATGGTGACAGCCTCTAGTATTCCTAAATGTTCACTGTATCAGGAAAGTAGCCATCAGCTACTCACTAACAAAAGGTATTATCAGTAACTTAATTTAGGAAACTCAGCGAGGCAAAAAGCCAAATACTGTCACTCCAACTGTATCACGCACCTTAAAATGTGCTCTAAAACAAAGTAAAAGTACCTCATGACCCTGGATGTTAAAATTGAGACCTCAAAATGATTTCATGTAAAGAGCCTTTTAAACTGACATAATCAACCAAAAGCATCTCTCTCGTTTGTGACGTATGCCAAACTATATTGGCTAGATATTGCCAATTTCTTTCAGCGGAAGTTTAATTTCAGGAGGCTTGCTAGGCTTAATTTCTTCTTGAACAGCTCTCTCGTAGCGTATTTGCAATATGATTTAATTTATTATAAGAGAGCTTTCTTTGCTATCTCAAGAATTTCTATAGTTAATGTATGCAGCTGCAAGTATTTTTCTTCATCAAACAGAAAAGGGCTGCTTCCATTGCCAAATCTCATCAGTGCACACACATCCGCCAATGATGGGTACTTCTGGTCTGCATCTGTTGCTATAGTTCATCAATGGACCTTTTAGGGAATGGTGCTACCTGATGTTATCACAGAAGTACCAGAAATTCCTGCTGACTGGTACAGTTCTGTAGAGCTGCTGTCTTCCAGACATGCAAGATAGAATCATCTCACTCCTGCACCCAAAACTGAGCTGGAAACTTAAAATGGAATTAAAGTTTCTGTCTTAAGGACTACTTATCTGTAGCTTTTCACACAGAAACTCAGATGGTTACACCTACAGAAAATCCACAAGTCACAGCGATATTCAAGATTAAGAGATACAGGACTGGATCAAATAAGACTATTGCTGAAGTTTTGAAAATATTTAAACCAGTATAATCTACACTAAAACAAGAGATGCTATTCTCTGTCACACCCCTTCCTAGTCTGATTTTGCAACCATTTTACGCTAAATAATCAGATTTAACGTGTTGAGTTCTGGTCTTCTGTTTCTCTTTCAGCAGGCTATATTTATTTCTTCCTTTAGGGATCTGTCATTTTTAGGCTTTGACTCCCAACACTTTATGGTATATTCCATAATCTGTGCTTTCTGCAGGTTTCATGTTATTCCTCTCTCCCTTAAATTTGCTCTCACTTGCAAATTTGATCACTATGTTGTTTAGTACCTTTTTGTTACTAATGAATATATATGAAGATAAAAATATTATGTTTTACTATCAGGTCTCCAGTTTTCATCTTATGATGCAGTACTCATACATACAACTACTGTGCTTTTTTTCCCAGAAAATATGAAAATATTTACTAAAAAATATATATTTCCACCAAAATATAGATGCTGAGCCTGTCTATTCTAAAAGTTGCAAACATAATGGAACCAAAATGTATGAGAAGGATAAGGGTTGAGTGGTTTAAATGTGTTTTTACATTCTGGGCCAGCATCACAGAGTAAAAGTGCAGCCTCAAGGCATCTTGGCAGCTCACAACAGCTGGAGCCGGGCTGAACGACAAGAATATCGTGATGTGGATCTCTATGGCTTTTTGTCAAAGTAAAAAGTGAGTTATTGCTTTTACAGGTGACATGACCCAAAGGATGGTGTTAGGATGTTGGCAGAGAGTTTGCTGACAAGGCCATTGGCTTACAGCACTTTTTCAGATGAGCTTTGACTGTGATGTTTACAATCATATGATTCTAAAACTATGTCCCTTGCATTCTTATGGCATCACAAAGGAGAGATCAAACATCTGGGAAAATTGGTAAGAAAACTGATGAAAATTGAGAGGGAACCTGAAGGTAGAAAAAAGGTTGATGGATCATTATGCTACAAAAACCCAACAGTAACAGCCTCAAACTTACTTGCCTTTCTTGTAAAAAATTGCGTGCGTCCCTGTGTTAGTCTAAAGGCAAACGAGATGGTGTACCAGAATGCCTCTTTCCACACCTGTAGATACAACAAGCCAGCTTCTGTGAACTTCAGTATGTGTCTGTGTTCGAGTCACTATGTGCACTGGAAGTTAGATGAGTCATCATTAAGGAGAAAGACTTGAAGTGGCTGCCTCAGCCTCTCAAACACCTGCCCCAAGGCAGGTCATTTTTCCATGAATAATCAAAGAGCTCCGTAACCTCTGATGTCAATGATTCAGAGGAGATGCATAGCCACAAGATCTAAGGATTTTTATTGACATATACAGCACCCTTCATGACCCTCAAAAGACATTTGTGGAATTAAAAACTAAATACATCTAAGAATCATTACACAGAAATAGAACGGCCTCAAGGGCCTCCCCTCTCTTGAAGTTAAAGGCAACATTTATTACTTTTTAAGAGACAATGAACAAGACTCACATTCAAAAATTTACCAGAGAAGACTGACCTTGGGCATAAGTCCTTATTCTGTCAAGGCTTTGAGATGGCATATGATACAGACCTATACCGACAAATGTCAGATCTAAATACTAAGTTTTGTTGAGGGTATGCCACATCCTTTCCGTACTCTTTAATATCCAGTGATAATAATTGGTGGATAAATAGGGGTTGTTATTACCAGTGAAGAAGAAGAAAATTCGAAAATTTTCTACGTGAACATAACTATCATGATCCTTTTACAATTATGGAATATGTGTCATCGTGTGCCAAGAATCAATGTTTGTTTTGATACAGTTGTTACATGTGATAAATGTGAGTTGCATCTACCGTTCTCCTACTTACTGGGTAAGTAGTAGTCATCATTTACTCAGTGCTCATTAGACCACGTTTGCACACACCTGCTCCAACAGCACAAGAACGATATTGATATACTGAAGTGAGTTCAGCAGAGGGTCACCAAGATGGTTGGGGGCTGAAGCACTTGCCCAAAGAGTAGAGGCTGAGGGAACAGGGCTTTTTCAGCCTGGAGAAGAGACAGTTTCAGCAGTCTGCCAGTGGCTACAGGGAGGTCATCAAGAAGATTGATCTAGGCTCTTCACCAAGCATGGTAGGAGAAGGAAGGATATCAGGCAGTGGTCATAAGTTAAAACAAGGGAGGTTCAGACCAGTTATAAGAAAAACTTTTTACTATTAGGACAGTCAAGCATTGGAACAGGTTGCCCAGAGTTGTTCTGACATCTCCATCCTAGAGATTTTCAAGATAAAATTAGATAAAACCTTGAATAACCTGCTCCGACCTTGTACCTGGTCCTGTGTTGATCAAGAGGTTGGGCTAGAGAGCCCGAGGTCCCTTCCAACTATAGGGAAAAAGGATATGCTTTTCTGTGATGCAGCCTATTATAGAGTTACATAAAAAATATAAATAGTATTGTTTTGAATATCTCCATAGCTCTCAATACCACATTTTCACAATCATGTTGTGTAGGTAATTATTTTCCCTTTTGATTCAGATGACTAGGAAAAGAAAAAGTTCTACGCCAATTCACATAAGAAGCAGTGTAGAGTTAGGTTGATGGCATCTAATAGAGAAACAATGCCGATACACTTGCATTTACTTCCGTTTCTATTTGTAATAAATGCTTTTGTAAACTGGAAATACTACTTTATAGGAGAATATAATCTCTCATTAAAAAGGAATTAAAACATACAATAGTTTGTGGTTTACAGTATATAGCTGAATTTCCAATTGCTTGGTTAGTTTTTGTTTTGTTGTGGTTTTTTTTGAGAAACAACATTTTACACTAGCAGTAATGAAGAAAAACTATATTTAGATCACAGCTGCCTACCTAGTGTTGAAGGTTACTGCAATATGGGACTAACAAGTTCATTCATGCATGCATCTTGCCAATGACCTGTTCAGATCTGTTTTCCTACAATAGAAATGCCTATCTTACTTCAAACTCTAGAGAAAATACTCTTGCAGAAGATAATTAAGGGCTGATGAGAGAAGAATGCAAATAATTTGTTCTGGAGTACTTGAGCTAGTATAATACTTCAAAAGTAAGCATCAAACAAGCCTCAAAACAAACAAAAAACGCCAACAAAATAACAAGCAAAAAGCAACAGACCCTTTCTGACTTGGCAGTAGACACATTAGGATTCAACTTGGCACTTATTTCTAGGAGGTGTGACGTTTGTGCTTGTGTGCTACTTGGAGTTAATAGGGGAAAAGGGAAGTTTCCTGCATTTCTAAAACATGGGACATTTTTCCAAGTACTTTGTGCAGTTTCCAGAAAACAACATATGAAATATTAAATCAGTTATACTGAAAACAAAAGCTTGGTCTCCTCTCATACTACAAAGATGTGGCATGTTATATGGGGAGTTTGGTGATGCCAACACATTTCTTTTATGGGTTCTACTAAGTAGCAGGGAGGGTTGTTCTTGTTTGGTTTATTTTAGAGGTCGATAGCAGCAAGAAGACATCTCATACAAACTACATTAAGCAAGTCAAATGTGTGGTAATGTTTGTAATGAAAAATATTAAGTTTGAGAAAGAAGTGTTATAGCTTAAAGAGATGAATTTTCAAGACACTGAGTTCTTACACAAGGTAGTCTATTAGTAGGAGACTAATCCTGGAAGTTATGCTGAAACAGGTAGCAAGTAGTGAGAGATTCAAATGAGTAAAGCTACTTGCTTGAAATCTTTTGGGACAAAGGATTTAGAATACTGCTTGTCATGTATTTACCATCTTCTAGACATATAAAATTGATAATATTATTTTAATACAGAACAGTCTTATTGAACCCTCTGACCAAAAAGAAGAGAGATTATGTCACTGTATCACTCCTGAGCTGAACTTGGATTACTGATGATGGCTTTTGCTACCTCCTCAGTTCCTTGAGACATCATCCTTACATTATTTGCAGTAGCTATATCGTTACATTATAGTGTATCACACAGTGACTTGTAACATCTTTATGCTAATAATAACAAAAGCTTGAATGTCAAGATCCTATTATTTTTAATTTAGGAGCTTGCTTAAGATATAGTAATATTGTGATTGTTCATTTTAATCTATATAGTTTATATTAACTCTCTATGAAGTGACAGATTGATTAGTATGTTGTCGATCTTAAAGCCACAAATAGTGCATGTTATGTTTATACCTATTTCCCATTGATTAGTAAAAGCACATATGTCATAATGTCTTTTTACACAGTGTTCTCAGTTGGTAGATGACCATACTTACCAGCAGTAGGAAACTGATTGTAAGAAAATATTTTCCCCTCATACCTCTTCTTTCTTTTTTTTTGAAATTCAGTTTAAGATTTTTCTATTATAAATACAATTATTAGTTCTGTATTCAATTGTTTTGATTTTGCATAGAAGACAATTCTTATGTTTTCAATAGTTTCTCCAATTTTAGGTCATAAATAGGTCTAAGTCTCGTTTCCCTTCAACAAGATCAATAAAATAATACGATTTATTTAAATACCTGGCAGAATTTTAAAGCAAAGGTCTAACCAGCCAGACAAACAATACCTCTAAATAATTAAATTCAGGCTAGTATCCCTGCAGATTACAAAGTTTTGCTCATACTTCATTAGTAAAAATTGAAAACTAAGCAATAGGAATTTTTATGAAGCCATACAGTAAAATACCTGTTTCTGAGACATGAAGAACAAAACATTTCCTAAAAATGTAATTTTATCCCTGAAAAGAGAATCATTATTAATTTCACCTTAGAAACTTAATACAGATTTTTTTCATCTTGAGTATATTTAAAGTTATTTTAAGACAAAAGTTGCCTGTTTAACCCACTTGGAAGAATGCTTTCTTAGAAATGGGCTCTTAGAAACTCAAAACGCACCTTTTAGCTTTCTACTCTACATACAACAGCGTGCAAAGCACCATTGGTACATGCAAAACTACAGATGGCCTTTTTCTGGCTCTGCTAGTGCTTCTTGGTAGTCGGGAGCGTTACTCTTCATAAGGGGCAGATTATCTATAAGAGCAGTAGTTCTATAGAATTTCTCTTCATAGAAGTTCCATGAGCTCATACATGTGCCATATCAAGAAAGCCTGCAAAATTCATAGATTTTCTAGGTTGGAAAAGACCTTAGAGATCATCCAGTCCAACCGTCCCTAATCCCCATTAAACCATATCCCTAAGTAAATCATCCACCCTATTCTTAAACACATCCAGGGATGGGGACTCAACCACCTCCCTGGGCAGCCTATTCCAGTGGCTGACAACCCTTTCAGAGAAGAAATGCTTCCTAACATCCAACCTGAATCTCCCCTGACTAAGCTTATACCCATTTCCTCTTGTTCTATCACCCATCACTAATGTAAAGAGCCCTTCCCCCACCTCCCCACCATCCCTTCTCAAGTATTTATAGGCCGTAATCAGGTCTCCCCTCAGCCTCCTGTTCTCCAGGCTAAACAGCCCCAACTCCCTCAGCCGCTCCTCATAAGTTTTGTTTTCCAGCCCCTTGACCAGTTTAGTCGCCCTTCTTTGGACTCGCTCCAGGAGCTCAATATCTCTCTTAAAGCCAGGGGCCCAAAACTGGACACAATATTCCAGGTGCGGCCTCACCAGTGCCGAGTACAGGGGCAGGATCACTTCCCTGTTCCTGCTGGTCACACTATTCTTGATACACGCCAGTATCCCATTGGCCTTTTTGGCCACCTGGGCACACTGCTGGCTCATATCAAGCCGGTAGTCAACCAACACCCCCAGGTCCTTCTCTGCCAGGCAGCTCTCATAAGCAGCCAGGAAAGGAGCTGAGGAAAACCACCCCCAGCAGACCTTGCTCCAAGCTCTCGTCCCAGCTGGCAGAGATTTAGAGCAGCCACTGCTTCAGCAGGAGGGCGGTGAGTTTGCAGAAGGGCTGTGCTCCGGCTGCACCGCTTACCTGCAGGTTGAAAAGCTGAATGCTGCAAACTGGCAGCACGTTTCCAGTTCTGTTTTCTTTGATAGTGTTGGACAGGGTAAGAATCACAGAATGGATGAGGTTGGGACCTCTGGAGGTCATCTGGTCCATAGCAAACCTCAAGAGAAAAGATGAAGTTAGACAGGATTTTCTAAACGGAACAGTATATTTGATTGTTCAACACAATACCACAAAAATAACTGTGCACTTTGGAAAGCGCTATGTTTCTGTGTCTCAGATCTCTCAAACAATGCACCCAGAATAAGTAATAATTTTGGAAAATCCTAGCCCTAACCCTTTGCCACTTTTCTTCCTTACTCGAATCTGTTGGCAATTACCTTTTCTCTCTCATCTGTCTCAGTCCCTGACAGCAAACAATAGGTATATATTGGCAGGTTGAAAAGACTTGTTAGTTTGGGCAACTGATTTAATATTTTTGTATACAGCAGAAGCAGAAATATTATAAGAGGCTAAATTCCACACTGTCAATAAATTCATAATTATTATTAAGTTTTTCTACCTCTTTCATTCTACAATGTTGTATTGTGGTCCTTGAGTTAACCAGCAGGTAATGAAATAATTAATGTAACAATTGGCTTTTCTTGAGCACAACAGTTTGAAAAATCAAGAAAAGTATCTCATATTTTACAAAATATTATGAAAATCATTATGAGATATTTTTATACTTCTTTGCATCTATCCACATTTTTTCCATTCTTTTATATCTTGCTCTTGACCTGTGACAGGAGTTTCTTTTCAAGCCATGTGTTTGAGCTTACTTTTGCTGCACTAGTGTCATCACTTTCAAGTCCTTGTTGATGGGAGATCCTTCCCCGTTGGCTGCATTTTTTATTTCACTCTAATATTCTGGTTTCATTTGAGGGTGACAATATTCTTTCTGCTTAGCAACATCTTAATCAAACTTATATCAGGCTTAATTCTCACAGTCTTTTTTCTTGGATCTTGTAGAAACGCTGTGATTTTTTCCAATTTTGGCGTACAGCGTTGTAGGTGAGTTGCAATCTGTAGTACAGTTTCCAGTTATTTGAGGAAGCAATTGCGTTTAAATGTGTCAACACTTTCCCTTAAGTGGATCATCTCCACTGCCTCCTTTAGTAGGAAGTATCTGAAGGAACCCATTGTCCTAAACTGATTTGTACTGCTGGGAGTCAAAGTTTTCTTTTAAAAGAAAGTTGAACTTTCCTGCAGATTTTAAATATAGCTATTTGTTTTTGGTTTTGTCACGTTCCTTTCCATTAACTTTGACTTTTGTTAATGCTGGTGCTGTGTTATGCAGATGTTTCCTGGAACATCTCTTTTATAAAGGATGGACTAATGGGAGTTCTCTTGAAGCCCTATTTTCAAAACAGTTCAATAAAAATATTTAACTTCTTGTTCTCATTATCTGGCCTCATGTGCAGTGTAAGTACTCAGGCTGAATACACAAACCATGAGGACCCTGTAGCATACAGGGTTTGGGTAGAGAATATACAGTTTTTTTATACAGGACTTTAGTTATCAACAATCTACACATGTGTAGATCTTATTATGTTTTCCCCAAATGCAAACACTGTAGAATATATGGTATCGATATGAGCTTGTAATTAACTTGACTTTCTAAAAAATATGTCAGAATAGACATAAAATATATTGAAAAATATCTCGAAAAATATGAAAAAACATACTTAAATTTCTGTGCTTAGCTTGCTTTTTTGGTTGTCTCATTCAGCACATGCAGATCATTTAGGTCAGTGAGCTTGGTATTGAAGACCTCTGGTCCAAAGCTATCCTTGACTTTTAGCTAATTAAAAAATTTCATTTTTTTGTGGTCTGCCTTACATCCTACAAAGATTTACTTCATTAGCTCTTGCTAGTAACCCAGTCCTTGCAATATTCCTGGCTTCAGAGTTCGCAAACGTTATCTTTCTAGAATTTTTCTAAAAGAAAGTTAGGTGATTCCTTTTTATTATTCTTTGCTAGGCTTGCGGGAAGAGAGAGAGATTTTTCTAGTAGGCTTTTCATACATGCACTGTACTACCAGGTCAGGGTAAACAGAAAAAGAGTAAGAAATCATTTGCTATGTCTCATATGAGAGAAGAATAAACATTACATAACTACATGAATATATTCCACTAGGTTAAACTCTCAAAAAAAAAATTAGTTATTAACCAGAAAATCCAGACATTTTGAAATGCATTAGAAAACTCCTTTCTCTAAAGTGTTTTGGTGGCAGATGAACATGGGAGGCAGCTATAGCTAAAAGTAATTTCTGAAGTCTACTTAAAACACGGTTTGTGACAGAAAGAAAATTCTCAGTTTCTTCTTATAGGTAATTTATGACAAAAGTAATTTTATGATTTGCTAATTCAAATGTTGTATTTGGTATTTACACTTGTAATCTTAAAATTATTGTGAACACCTATTTAGACTCCTACTATTAGTACATATCTTTCAAATCATCTGGAAGTTCAACATATTTATATAAACTTTTAAAATGACACCCAATATCCTGCTAGATGCCAGCCTGCCATCATACTTAGTGTGATTTCCTAACCTGGTCAAAGATCCTCAAAAGCTCATACCTGTTGAATCGAGTAGAGGTTTTTCAGAGAATAAAGACTTCTTTTTCCTCAAACTACTAGCAAGCCTCCTACGGGATGAACAATTAGAAATCCTGCACAATTGCAGGCACTGATACTTAGCTGTTTTGCTACCAAACTGGAGCTGAGACTTCTAGAAATTTACCTCTTTTTCGTAACTGACAACTGCTTTGGTTTTACTTGGCTCCACTGTAGCCATTAGACAAAGATCTCAAACACTCCTTGGCATGTCACACAGTCACAGAATACTGGGTCAGAAGGAATCTCTGGAGCTCACCTAGTCTGACCAGTTGCTCGAAGCAAGTCCAGTTAGAGCAGTTGCACAAGACCAAATCCATTTGGGATCTCACTTTCTCTGAGGAAGGAGATACCACAGTCTCTCTTGATAACCTCTTCCCACCAGCTTGGTCACACTCATGAGTAGAAAGTTTTTCTTATATCTAATCAGATTTTCCCATGTATCAACTGTTCCCTCTAGTCCTCTCACTGTGTTATTCTAGAATAGCCTGGCTCTCTCTGCTCTGAACTCTCCTGTTTAGTACCTGAACGCAGCAATAAGATGCCCCTGAGCCTTTTCTTCATAAGGTTGAACAAATCATATTCTAGCAGCCTCCCTTCATCCATCATACGCTCCAGCTGCCTGACCCTCTTGGTGGCCCTGGCTAGACTTGCTGTAGCCCTAGAAAATCCTGTTGTTCAGAGATTTCCAAGGGTGAGGGGAAAAAGTAGTGCTGTTATGGTGGATATTTATCTAAATGAGACCAAACGTATTAAAATAGGAATAGCACTAACAGAAAATTCATATATCTTTTCAGATTTAGAAGTTTGAACCCAGTCAGAGATACACCTAAAAATACCTCAGAGACGTATAAAGAAATCACCAAGAAGCAAACGCTCACATTGTATTCGGTTTCAAAGGAATTTTGTTTTCTCACCAGAAGATAGATCTAAATGACTAAAAGCAGGTATGTGGCATATATATGTATAAACATGGTGCAGCTTAATGCTACATACCTGCTTCTAATCATTTCAGACCTGAAGTTTTGGATCATCACATCACTTATACTGTCCTAGTACAGCACATTAACATTTTATCCACAATGGTAACAAGCTGTGTGAAAAATAATCTCCTTATGCCCTTCCTGAAACATATTTTGTGCTGACTCAAGCTGACTTTTAGAGCAAGACAGTCTCTTCAGCAAATGTCCAGTTTTACTCTTTTAATTTTAGCTAGATACACTTTAGATCTGCCAAAAATTGTACTGAGTTAGTAGGAAACAGTAATTCATGAACAGAAGTACTGTTTGTACATTCTCAAGTAAAATTCAAAGAACATGCTTTTGATGATATCTTGGAGTAAAGGATGACTTCTGCAAAAGGGATGTAAGGAAAGGAAACCAATAGAAGCTTGGTGATACGGTGAAAAATTATGGATTAAATGTATCAGAGCTGTTGCTAAGAGGAACTGACAGAGCTGCTGAGATAGCTCAATGACCTGATTAAGACAGTAGCGAGAAACCATGTTCTCTGTCCACCTCTACAAGATTTTATCATGAATTATTTTATTAACTTGGTATATAGAGACTCCCTCCTTAAAATAGATCCCAGATTGCCATGTAGGCAATCCTGAGGAATATACATAGATACCATTAAGCCTCATTACTTTTATGAAATTGAAAATAATAACATTCATAGGCGTGTAGGCTAAAACTGAACAGTTAAGAAACATTAAATTAAATATTATATAGTTGTAATGCAAGAAAAAATACCCGAAATGTTTTTGTCTCCAGAAAATTTCAGATTATTATAGAAGGTAATCATTAAAGTGTGAAAACATCTTACACTGACTTCTGGACATATAATAATCTCTCTTCCTCAATGACCAACACTTTCATTTATCCGTTGACTCCCTACAAATTCTTCAAAATCCCTGAAGTTTGGGAGGAGTGTCTTTATTAGCTTATATTTTCAACAAGCTTAAATTGACCCACCCTATTAAATTCACAAACAGGCCTTTATATACCCTCTTCTCAACATAACTCCTTAGAAGTTGAGCGAGTTTTCTAGTTTCTATCCATTCCTATAACACATAAAATGAAGTCTTTCGAAGATACGTTCCTTTAAGAACACTTACATCCTGATATTCTAACACAGAAATCCTTGTTTCATTTCATTCTCAAGTAAATATTGCAGAATGCAGTTTGTCTTAATGAATTACTTTTACAGGGTATAATATCTTTCAACTATTTTACTCTTGTTCATTCATCCTGTAATTATTTCATGTGCATCCAGTCCATGATACTGCATATCATTTGCTTGAATACCATGAACAGGAAAGGAGCTTGACAGCCCAGTATAAAAGCTGACTATTCCTTAGTCCTATCCTCTCATTTTGCGTTTTCTTTTCAAAACTCTACTTCATGTTTCTCTGTTTGCATTGCATGCAGTCAAAAAAAGAAAAGAAAACAGATTTTAGTATCTGAAGGTTCAACATCCTGTCAGTAGAGTTCAGAGAAAAAAAAAAAAAAAAAGAAGAAAAAAATCACAACACAGAGAAAAAGGAAGTTAACATGGGAAGGTCTGAAGAGGAGATGTAAGAAGATGTGTTAGAGGGGTACTCTCCTTGAGTTCTGAATCTTGTTCTACCGACTGTGTTACAGCTTTTTTTATTTCTGCCCAGTGCTTACAGTTGCATAGATGATCGGTAGCAAACTGTGGAGAATGTAACTTAAGAAAAAATCCAGTCCATTCAATTATTTTCCATTTGCATGTGGAAACATTCCATGTCCATTATTTCAAAGCACACAGAGAGCAGTTCTCACAACCCCGCCTATTAAAGAATAGATGGGAATGAATATATATCATCTGTTAAATTTGCTGAAAACACGTTACAATGTACACTATCAAAAGAAAGGTGTTTTCTAAAAAAAAAAAAGTCACACTCATTTCTCTGTCCGTGAGAAACTAAGAGCAGGATGGCAAAGGGTGTTTACACAGGCACTCAGCCAGGAAACTGTGTGTTTTGCACAGATACAGCCGTTCAGGGAGCACATCTCTGATTTTCGTGAGCTCCCTCCCTCTCTTCTCATAGCCCTGTAATTATACCGAGAAATCTACGTGTAGGTGACAAAATACATACGGTTCTGCACCATCTATTAAAACGCTGCCTCTTTCCTTTAGGTAAGTGCTACCACACCGAGGCCATTTGTAGGAATTTTGCCCGGCAAAGATAAACAAATGCAAAGCCCCTTAAGGAAACACATGAACTGCAGGATAGTTTCACAGCGCATCGTGAAAAATCTGCATGATTTCGAAAAGAATTCTGTATGAACCTTCAGTGAAACGCAGCATTGCTTGTTAGCAGGCTTGATGGAAAACCTGGTGAGACAGAAAGTCTTGTCACTTTATTTGCATGTGCTTTCCTGCATCTTAAGTTGCAGCTTAGGATCCCTGAGGATCATGTGAGGGTCGGTTCTATATTGGAGCTGTGCTATAGTGCTGGGAGTGTGTAAGCCCAGCAGCTGCGTAGTGTTCTGGTTGCTGCTTTCCTGTGCTAAGCTGATTTACTTGTTTAAGGTCTGACCTCATCATCCTGTCAGTATGGATTCCCACCTATACAGCTAGCAGCAGCTCAGCATCGGCGCGAGGAGCTGGCAGTATATTAATCAGAAGAGAGAGGGAGAGAGCTACCGGTATTTGTTCTTTTGTTGTCTTTTCTTAAGAAGAGGAGTTGAAATACAGATAACAAAGAATCCGTTTCCTTTTTAAAAGAATAGGCTTTTGTCTTTTTTTTTTTTTTTTTTTTCCCCCCCTGGAAAAAATGTCAGTATCTGGAAAGAAAGAGTTTGATGTGAAGCAGATCCTGAGGCTCCGCTGGAGGTGGTTCAGTCACCCCTCGCAAGGCTCCGCAGGCACGGGGGGCTGCCATCAGCAGGAAGGATATGAGCACAGAGGGACACCGGTTCAGAACAGGTTGAAGAACCACTCTCGGGACAGAAATGGGCTGAAGAAAAACAGCAGTCCTGTCCACCACAATATACTGGCACCCGTGCCAGGTCCAACCCCAGTGCACCACCGGTCTATTCAAACCTGGCATCAACAAAATCTCATAGAACAGCTTCGATCGAATGAGGATATTCCCAAAACAAGCACAGAGGAAAACTGTGTCAAAGAAGATTCAAGTAAAACCACACAGGAGTTGCAGATGATCACAGAAGAAAATTCAGATGAATCTGCAGAGAGGTAAGAGTTTTAAAGTCTGCACTTAGAAAGCCATACTTCTGTCCAAGTTATTCCCTAAAACTCTTTGTTTTTAACCAGAGCTCCTTACTGCATTAATCTCCCTTTATATGTGCACGCCCACGCTCAAATGAATAGGAACACATTCACATTAAAAAAATGAACAGGAACATTGTAAAGAAATTTTGATCTTTGCTTAAGATACATCATTTCATAACTATTCCATAAAAATAAATTCTGCCGGTTTGTCAAATTTTCTCTATTATGGTTTACAGCATATTAATTTTGGGGGGTCTTGATTTATTATGTTTGAGTGCGATGAATAATGAGCCTTTGGAAATCCTGTCCTCATTCTGACTTTATCAATGGGTGCAACTTTGACAAATGGGAACTGCTGGAGGTGCACAGTCTGTCTGGTTGCCATCGATCTGTCAAATTTCTCACTGCTTTTTTTTTACTGCCTGCTTGACAAGTATAATTAACCTCGAATTAAGTGGAAAGGAAGCATCGTTACTTGCCTTTTTTAAAGGTTTATTTGAAATCACATTACTTTTAAAGCTTGTTTGTTATTCTAAGACAAATACTTTCTGCAAGGTCAGGTGAAAAAACATTACAGCTATGAGACCTTAAAGGTGTAAGCACAAAGGAAGAGCTATTTTTAAGATGTTAATACAGAGAAGAATATATTAGTACCAGCTATTTGATTAAGCATGCCTTTTATTTTTTTATTATTTTTTTTTCAAAATTGATGTCGGTATTATTAGTTTATACAGCAACGATTTTACCCCACCTTGGACTCAAGTTATGCATTTATAATGTGATTATTTGCACCATTTGATAAGATGGTCATCTCATGAGATTGCCATTGATGAGATTGGGAATAATTTAGGTTTCTTATATTGTATTTAAATACAAATCTATCTTAAGGTTACAGTTTCTCTCACTAAATCCAAAGCTGACAGTTTGTGTAATTTTAGCAGTTATTATTTTTCAAGTTGTACATCTGGTGTAGGGAACATGTGCAGACTGAACAAAAAAAATGCATTCCAAAATATCATTTTGAAAATGGTGCTAGGAGTCAATATGTACTACATAAAATCATTACAGAATAAAATCAGTGAGGTAGGAATGTGGCAGTTCTGTATGTTTACTAGTGCACAAGTTTGTAATGTGTAAGAAGCATACTCTTAGTATAATATTTCGAATGACAGTACAAATGTCCTAAAAAAAAAGTTATTTTAGGTACACCTTAGAAAGAAAGTAAATTTAACTTGAAAAAAAATAAAGAACACTGAGAAATCAGAATGAGATTCTAAATCAGATGAAGAAAAAGGTAAAAAAAACACATAATCAATTCAATTTGGAAGGTAACAAGCCACTGTCTTCTAAAATAAGATGTAACATTTTCTCCAGCTATATACATACTTTCTGCTAAGACCTCATGAAGCTGTGTGCCTTCATATTAGTGCAAATTTAAGTTCTTCTCTTGAGCTGTTTAAATTTGCAGCTTTTAGAAAAGTTTTGGGAATATATCTTATAAAGTACTGTGATACTAAAATGAGTGTATTTTCTGTAAAGTTATCAGTAAAAGCTGGTTAGCTTTTTTGTTGTAGGTTAAAACCTATCTTAACACACAAGGCTGAATTTGTAAGAAATTGTTTAGAAAGTGATTCACGATTACGAGTTTCTCTATAATTAAAATTTTATTTCCAGAAAGTAAAATAGATCATCAAAGACACCTTAACATAGCTCCGATTTCTTAAATATGTACCAACAGAAATCATTAAATAAATCACCATTCTCTTCCCCCATAGCATCCAGCACAGGCCACACATGAATTAATATGTTAATTGATCAGGTAGAAATGAAATATTGAGAAGAAGAAATGAAGAGAAGCAGCCTTATATCTATCTATATCTGTATCTATATCTATATGTGTATCTATATCTAGTTGCTGGATATATTTTCATCTCTTCAGAACAATGCCTCATCTTATGCCTTTGAAATCATCCTTGTAAATCATTTTGGGCCTCCTTTTTCTTTAGAAGTTCCAAATAGTCCCAATCTATTGTAGTCAACAGGATCTGGTAGTAATTAACGCATCTGAAAAATGAGGCATTTGCAGGATCCCCTGAGTCCCTCTCCTTCCACTGTTAAAGCCACTGCTTAATGAACTATACAATTATTGCAGCTCTTTCACTTTCATACCTGAGGACACCAAAGACAACCTCATAGAAATTTGCCTCTTATTCCACAGAAGGAATTGTATCTTCAGAGTGACTGTCTCTAATCCAGTGAGTTCACCTGTGCCTGTAGAAGTCTCATTTTTAGCTGGACTCTAAAGCAGGACACTGCTACGTGTCACTTGGACATTGCAAAAAGCAGAAAAGGTTAGAAAACCAGGCCAACACCTTGATCTTGAGCACACTGTGAAAGTTTCTACTAGCAGCTTAATGCTTCCTACCAAAAAGCTTTTTAAACATGAAATCAATGTTCTTAATTTCTTTGGAAAATCTTGAGATGTTTTTCTCTAGAAACCTCAGGACTTAACATTGCCAGTGATGCAAACATAGCACCCCGGGGTTTGATGAAACGAGACTTGTTTATTGGGAAGGAAAGGTAAATAAGAAAGTTCCAAATAATAGTTCCTTTTTGAATATACTATCAGCAATACACTTGTTCTGCTTGCTTTATTCTTTTTCGGTCCTCCTGTACCCAAGTTAAAGGGTGCCTAAAGGACCCTTTCTGACCTACAGGCTTGTTCCTCAATGATATCCCATGACAAATGACAAAGTAAATGAGAGCTTAAGTCACCAAAACTCATTAGTTTTGTAGCAACAGTAGCCAGTTAAGATGTGACCAACCAACAAATGCTAGGTGCATAACAGATAAAGGAATTGCTTTTTGGCTCAAGGTTAAGTAAAGCCTCCCAGCGTGCCTGGGGACTGTCTTATCCAGTGTTGCTAAGGGAACATGCTCAACAGGTAGCAAACAGTCTTCTGGAAGCAGCTAAAATGATGGGCCTTGACCTGTTACGAGATCCTTATGAAAGTTACAGCTGTAGTTTTGAAAAAACCTGACAGTGGAAGATACACATTTCATTGACCCAGTCTGCTTCCCACCGATCTACTCCTCGAACGAGGACTGGGACCTTTTAACGGGTGAAAACCAGAGAAACGAGCTAAAACTTAACTAGATACTAACTTATTTTGTTTATTTGTACACCGTATTTCCCACTATAAAACATTATAGTATCACTGAGATGGTCAGAAAGCTAAACCCACAGAACATGGCCATACAAATGAAGAGCAAAAACCTTCACAAATTTTAGGTTTGGCTTAAAGCGAGTAGGAGCTTAAGAGAACTCTGAAACAATGCATGGTAAATAAACTGTGAATTGCTTCTGATTCAGAAGGCATGGTTGTGGATTTTCGTGCACTTTAGCTGAAACTGAAAAAGCAATGATACCTCCTAACGAGAAGACTCCATGATCTTTAATTACCTCTGTTACTTCCTTCGACAAAGTTTGGACTCACAGACATGACTGTATTGACCTTTCCACAGGAGCACTATGCCCAGTACTTATTAAAGTTATGCTACATGGCCACGTCAATTTATGCATGCTTGCAGGGAGTTATAGCATGATTCTATAAGTATACTATTGAAGACCATGTGTGCTGGTAAAGTATGTGTGTACCTATTTTCCTAGTTCCTCAAAGGCAGTTAGATTTCAATAATGAATGTAGAATCCATTCATCATTTTTCCCTCATGCATTTTTTCTAATTATGCGACTGAAAAATTGCTGACAAACCCTAGTTTGGTTGAAAAACTAGTTTTGCTAAAGATACATGCTTTCTAATTTCCCACATGAGGCGAAATATACTTCTAATTAATTTTAATAGAATCTTTTGATGTCATAATCCAAACAATTGGTACTGATGGAAACAGGTATTCGGGAGTATCCTCTTATTTGAAGCAATGCATTTTCTGTAGCAACTATGATGTTACACATATACACACATACATGACTATTTTGGATATTATTCCCCATATGAGGGTTTTCCCAGAGTTCTACTTTTATTTCCAGTAACAGATAACAGCCGTGGTTCACAATTCAGTGTGAAATAAAAGGTACCACAAGGTAAAAATACGTCTGTAATTGTTGCAGTATCCCAGAAGATATTGAACAGGTGGAAGTGAATAAATCAGTGTGCAGTGCCTGACCTCAATTTCTTGCACATACAATGTCATTTTTTTGGTTAGCTATTGTGGCACAGATCAAGGACACATGCTGTCATGTTTTCTTCTGCTGAGCACTTTTTTAGGGAGAGCCATTACACTACACATTCATCATGTCCTCTGAAGTTTGTAACACACACTCACCAAAAGGATGTCACCTTAATTTTCCAATACAAAAGGCCATTTCCAAAACAGAAAATGTGATAATTTTCCTAGTGAAAATGGAGCATATGAATTATTCTATGAAAACACTGGTGAAACCAGAGTGAGAGGATTTTTTGCATTAAGAGTACAGCTCTGGGTATCCAAAAAATCAGAGTCCAACCACTGCTTCCTG
This sequence comes from Tauraco erythrolophus, assembly GCF_009769465.1. Classification (NCBI taxonomy): domain Eukaryota; kingdom Metazoa; phylum Chordata; class Aves; order Musophagiformes; family Musophagidae; genus Tauraco; species Tauraco erythrolophus. The sequence continues at coordinate 3,524,041 of NC_141477.1, forward strand.
AGAATGGATGATAATGAATGACAATGCATCTAGCAAATGGAAGGACTACGATGTATCCTTTGCACAGAAGATGATAAAGTGCTGCATTCAGAGTAGTAAGTACATCATGACACTATTTTCCTCTCATGAGTAAGAATTCAGTTTCATGAACTCTCTCTGATGCCTAAGGCAAAAATTTAGAAATTATTATTCCTAATCTCACGCCGCAGCAGCCTTTATTTTTAAATGAAAACATAAATGCTCCAATACTATTTTCACTGAACTTCCAACATTCTGAAAAAAAGACACTCAAAAGTGTTAACTTTCGCAGATAAAAGGTTAGCAAACATAAAAAAAGAACACTGGACATCTAGTCAGATGGCATGTCAATCCTCCTATGACAAAGTTGGGTCAGCCATGTTTAGGTGCTTCCTTGGTTATCTGTAGTACAATTTAAGCTCATTATTTCCTTGATATTTCCCCCACGGATATAGATAGGATATTGTTCCCCTTATTCTTATTCCTGCACTATTCTTTTCAGCATTCGTTTCTATATTTGAAAATTGCAATAAGTCTAAAGTGCTGCAGTTCTTGCAATCTTTTTTTCAAAAGTCCAATGCTAGACAACTATGATCATTTTCGTTGCTCTCCTGACTTTCTCCAGCGTGCCTGCGTGTACTCGCAGCACTGTGGTCAGACCTGGCTATGATCTGATTAAAGCAGATAAAGTGAGGGCAGGATCACTCACATGTCATTCAGACTGAAAATCTGTTTGAATATCCTGCTCGGTGTTTTTTTTGTCAACAACATGGTGCTATTGCTCGTGCCTGGCTTGTGATTCATGTGAAACTCCTGACCCTGTACCAAAGACCTGTTCCCTAACCATCTGTACATTTTTGCAGTTATTTGTTCCTAAATACAGTACTTTACACAAATAAATTCCATCTTGTTTATCAGAAAATGTCTCCAATTTGCTCAGTTAATATTCAATTCTGATCTTATTCAATGTCTCAAATTTACTGATTTAATATTCAATTCTGATCCTATGCTCCAACATACTTGCAGCTCTTATCAGCTTGTCATGATCTTCAATTGTAATAAAGTTCCTATCAAAGTTTTCTCTTACGAAAATTACGAAAAGTCATAGTGGAACTTCAGTGGAAAGTTCCTTAGGAACTCAGTTTGATTTAGCTTCCTATTTATCAGTGAACCATTGATAATTACTTCAAAAGTATGATTTCAAACCAGTTTCACACCCATTCCATGATGGTTTACGGCAAACAGTACTTCAGGCTGAACTTAGTACCATATGATATGAGACTGTCAAAGAATATTCTCATGTCCAAGATACGAACGACAGCTACTTCTTTTCTATTCTTTGTAATGTCTACTACAACCTGTTAATGAAGGACTTCAGTTTATTTTGACCTGCTATGCTTGACAAATTCTTGCTGACTGTTAGTCTTCTCTTGCATTTCTAAGTGCTTAGGAATAATAATTATATTACTTTAATACTGCAGAATTTGACAAGAAGTAAAAGTTAGAAAAAAAAATTATGTTTCTGTCTTGTGAAAAACTTTGTGGTTTCTTTAATACTTACAACAATTTAATGTATACTTCAGCAGTGTATTTCAAAAAGATAATTTTATGCCAGTCTGCCATGGATAGCCAAAATGCTTCACTGCTACCGCAGGGACGAGCAAAAACTAATTGTCTTCCAAAGATGACCTTTATATAAAGGTCAAAATATGAATTTGAAATTGGAGACATTTGAAATTGGTTACTTTAGATATTGTAGCTGATCTCTGAGAAGTGATGCTTGAACAGCTCATGTGGCCTTTCAATGTTTTAGCTCCATGGAAGAGCAGTTTGCAGCGGGGGAGTGAGGGTGACGTTCTGGGCAATGATGGTTGATGAGCAGCCCATTGACATCACTGAGATGCTGCATCTGCTGGTGCCAGAGATTACTCTGGTTTTACTTATGAACTGAACAAAGGCACATGTAGCACACGAGATAATTAGTGACATTAAGCTGAATTTTAATACCATTTTACTGAAATTCACTCACAGCTCACTGGAAAAATGTAGATGAGAGTAACCAAGAAATTTTTTCCTTTCATAACTAATGTTTGCTTGTAGGAAATTTGTGAAGCTATAAGAAGTGGTGTCTGATGCAGGATTAAAATCTAAGAGTACATTAACCTTTTCCCAGGAGTCGATAATTCACAAGGAGGACTAAGACTTTTCAGGCAATGTCTGAATGTAATGAACAGTGCCCAGTGAAGTCATTCTGACTAAACAAATGCTGTTGCCTCATACAAGAACTCTTGAAACAGAAATTAGAATCAATATGTCTCAAAGACATCCTCAGCAGATTTCATTCCTACTTTCTCCTTCTATTATGACATCCTATGAGGAACTTGAAAAGGCAAAAAGTATATGAAATTAAAGTAGGCTGAAACAGTTATTAAGGAGTAAAGGAAGAAGTAGGTTTGTGTTTTGAAATTAATTTTGTATTTAGCTGGTGGAAAGAGTGGATATTTATTCAAAATATTTTTTCATAGCTACATAAATAGAATAATAGAGTAATTTAAACTGGAAAGGACCTCTGGATAACATCAAGTCTAACCTTGTCCCCCCCAGCCCCCACCAAAAAGGCTATGAGAAATAATATGACTTACTAAAAACACACAATATTTTACAGGCTATATGTTTAACATCTACAGCTTTCAAAGATGAATTATTACAGACCAGGGAAAAAAAAAAATACCATTTAATAGTAATTTAAGAAACTAGGACAGTTCTATTCATTTCAAAACAATTTCTTTATGATTCAATTATCTTCTCATTTCCACCCCATACAGCTTGCTCTCAGCAAAGACAGCTGTTAAATTACTTTTTAAAGAGTTCTTACTGTTCTTAAAATCACTTCTTACTGTCTCCAGAAAAAGTTAAGGAGATGATTAAACACATGCTACCAATGCAGAACAGTTTTTACAGACATGGTGAGCATATGCAATTGTAAAATCAACAGGGAATCGTATGGTTGTTGAAGCATTCTTGGAAAAGGGGGAGAGTTTTTGCTTGATTTGAAAGTTATAGCTAGACAGCATTCTGAAAGAAATTAAGTTTATTTTCACTGTTGTTTGTGGCTGAATTGTTTACTTTGAACTAATTGAAATACTGTAATGAGGAACATTACTAGAATCTTTCACATTTAAAGAAACAAAGGGATTTGTTTGTTATAATCAAACAGCTGAGTTAGCCCAATTTATACCAATTTGGCTTAGCTCCTTTCATTCTGGAAGAATGAAATAATGATACTATATTTAGAGAATGACTAGATAAGGTGATAAGATAAAGAGTATGGCTTTTGTATGGCACACCTATAGGTATGCAGGCTAAATGAATACAAAAATGAAGCTGAAGTACTGTCGGGGTTCACAGAAAGAGCTTAAGGTAAGTATAGGAAATATACTTCAAAACTAATCTCTAAACCAAAGCTATAACAAAATTTCCTCCTCTGTGAAATCAGATTCCACCCCAGTGTCTCTGTCATCAGATATACCGGCACAAGAACTTCCCACACAGTTCTGACAACAAATCTTCTCCCAGTCCACCCCTTCCCTCCTTCTCCAAGCAAATGCTTAATAGTCAAAACAATTTAAAGCTAATTAAAATAGATAGAATAAGACCTTAGAGCCTGATTCTTTCAAACTATTCTTTTGGAATTCTACAATTATTAACATATAGCATCTTTCATGTCATTCTAGTAACTGTTCCCATTCTATATGATAAATCAGGATTTTTCACTAAAACTGTCTGCTGCTCTCAGGTAGCAAGAAGGACAACTCAAAGTATCTGAAGATACACCCTCAAACTCAAGCTCTCTCATCCTGCTTCTAACTTTTAAAATGTATGACTTTATGACTAGCTGCATTAGGGTCTGAAAATCAGTATCCATGGGTTATGTCTCAGATTTATTGCTTGCTTCTTACATAAACTCAGAGAAGCCATTTAGCCTCTTGGGATCGCAGTTTGCTCATGTTAAGATAGCATTTGCTACCCATTTGCCAAGGGACACAATAAGAACTGATCAGTGTTTTCAAGGACCAGAATTTGCCTACAAACTGCTACTACAATGCAGAGTGGAATGCATATACATTATGATTGATGTATTACACTATATAGTTGCACAGCTTATCATCTCGTGACAATAATACCACAAAAATCAAAGTCTACTACTTTAACTAGAAGTTTCCTGTTACAATAAGCAGTAAAGACCACCAATCTATTTGCAATAAAATGTTTTCAACTGCAAATGTAAAAAGAATACATTTGATAAAGTGGACAGCCACTGCCAACATTTGCTATGCTTCGGTTTACCTGATAAATTAGAAGTCAAGAGGAAGGGAGGCATTCTTGCAAGAAATGAGCACTTTCAAAGCCTGTTCATTTTAACAGAAGTTGAGAAAATGAAGAACCCTTTTGAACTGGGCAAACATGCCTTGATTTAAATGGAAATTGTGAGCAAACCACTAAGAAATCCTAGGAGTTGGAGGAAAGCTATTTTAAGCTATTACATATGGTTTGCGTTGCTAGGGAAACCTCTTTTACAGTGTTCATTTAGCACAGATGCTCAGGAAAGCTCTGTGTCTCCATGTCATACCGTTTCAGAATGCTTCAGAACATGAAGAAATAGAGATGCACATATACACACGTGCAGACAAAAAATATCTCTGTAATTTTATCTTAGTCATGCCCTACGTCTTTGGTGGAAGTTAGTTCTTTCCATTTCTGCCATGACCACAGTGATAAATCAAAAGCTTTGTCATTAAACCCCTCGGTTTCCAGACTGGGGATATTTGTTCCAACATTACCTTTGGTTTTGATCCATTTGTGCTCATATTTTGCACGGCCATATGTTTACAGCGAAAGATGTGCATTTGCCATTTCTGTAGTGGCAACGCAAGAAGAAAGATCAGCTCTGGTGACACCATTTCTGGCCCATCCTTTTGAATCTAGGGCAGATGTGACTTGCCAAAAGATATCATATAACCTGCTCCATGTAAGCTTTACCACCACAGTGCTCTGCATTCTCTGTTTGCCTCTTTAGTGCCCAGGCAGGTGACAGCCTGGAAGGCGGTTGCAGTCTGCCATGACCAGAGACACACCTGACTCTCTGTTGAGCATGAAAATATATAGAATCATAGAATGGTTAGGGCTGGAAGGGACCTTCAAAGGTCATCTAGTCCAACCCCCCTGCAAGGAACAGGGATATCTCCAACTAGATCAGGTTGCTCAGGGCCTCGTCCAACCTGGCCTTGCCTTTTCTTCTCTTTTTCAGAGAGCAACAGCTCCAGAAATCTAGAAGACATAGGATTTGAATTATTGAAAAATAAATTTCAAATTTTGCAATGTTTCAGTTTCTCAGTTTTAAGAGACCTTGTCTATAATTTGGGCAATGGCACAATACTACTGTGTGCCATTACTCAGTCTTGGTGCACTCTTGGATGCCACTACAAAGAGGGTGCATCCTCACTGTCCACCCAAGCAAGGTATTTCAAAATTTATTTTTGCTACAAAATAATTTCGTTTGGAGTAACCGATGAAAACCATCAGTTATTTTGGACATCACCACTACAGCTTTCTGCAGAAAGTTCTCTATTTTGTCCAGCACACAGGAGAATTTTGTACTTCTTTTCTGAGTCATGAAGTGTAATTCAAAACATATGTAAACACTGAACTATGATTATATCAAGAGTTTTAAAACAAACATACATAAATGTCTTTTAGAATAGTATTTTGTAAAAAGCAGTTAAACACTAAAATGGTTGTTCTGAGTCATGATTTTCATGACTGTCTCACAGAGAACACTCACAGAAGATTGCCTCCAGTCTATCCAGCTGGTCATTCAGTTTACAGAAAACTACGTGTAAAGCCAGAAATTCCCTCCTGTGTCATCACTTGCACCCACCTCCACCTCCCTCTATGTGTTAGAGCAGTGGCTTAGGATGGACTTTTGATCTTTGTCTGAGATGCTTGACCTAGTAAAATCATCCAGCAGTACAGTCAACTCTGTCTCTTGATATAGCTTGTCGTGGTGGATTTACAAGCAGTGTAAGACAGCTTCCTAAGGACTCGGTGTTGTGATCATGCAGGAGCCAGACTGTTCAACCAGAACACAACGAAGCAGTGAGAGAAGCACAGAAGGGAAGAAGGTTGTAAGTCAGGACTAATTTTTTTGGTCTTAATTTGCTTTTTTCATTCACTTCAAGGATCCTAAATTCATCTATAAAAGAAATTTAAAGTGGCTTGGTGTTACAACAGGCCAATAAAGTTGCTCGGCGTGAAGGTCTCATGGGATGCCACAAAGCAGTAAAGCTCATATGTGCCTCTTACTTTCTCACTCAATATATAGCTCAATTACTAGTCAGCTGTTTAAAGTTTTCTTATACTTTTTCACTTAGTGTTACAGGGAATTCAAACTTGAACTTAACACAACTAGTAAAGGGACAAAGTCAGGACTGGAAGGACAGTTTGGCCTGTTCAGTGGAGCAATAAAGCTCTGATACGTTTACTAGCAAGCTATTGAGCTTTTACTTTTCATATAAAAATCTGCAATTATTTCCGCATATATTTTAAACAATACATCAGAATGATACCTCATCTTTGAATTTCCACAAGCTGTTTTCTTTTAAGTCTATACGGTTTCTAAAACATCCTTTGCTGTTCTCCATATGTCAAGCCATTAAGTGAAAAGACTGTTATTTCACTTTTACGGGCTACTGCTGTGACATTTCGTGAGTCAATTGATGGCAAAACCCACAAATTTTTACCTTTTCTAATAAGTAGCTGTCAATGATAACCATATTTTAAAATACTTTTGGAGAATAACATAGCTGAAATGTGAAATTTCTAACCTCTAGACTCCTTTCTCATCTGTTATGTTTTTAATTCTACAAACTGTTGCTGAGGTCTTTTCAATTTTCCTATACCTCAGATATTCTCTTTCAAATGCAAAACCAGTTTTTTATAGAGAGGAAAAATTTGGAATATGTTAAGGTGATCTGTATACTCATGGAAAGATAGAAAGGTAAGACCCCAGCAAAAAAGGGTCCTGACCCAGAAGTAGCATAAATATAGTTTCAGCTTTGCCTGTTCAACTTAATATATCAAATTTCATGTTGAATTTGGAGGGAACGTCAATTTTATTCAATAAAGGGGTGTTTGGCAGACAATGTCTAGCAAAAGGTGGGCAGAAAGGCTGACCTACCCTTAAAACATTTGATTATCTCTCATTTGATCTTCTCGTTGGTGGAAACATGGTCAGTAGGAATACAGTAGAATATATTTTATGATATTGCACAAAGATTAAACAACTAATAGCAGTTTTCTACAGTCATAAGAGAAAACCATGTGAGAAACTGAGAAATTTCCCAAAAGGAAAGTTAAATCATCATAATTTCCGTGGAGGGGAGCATCAATGTTTTCAGGACAACCTTAAAACATTTAGATGGTAACAGGTAAGTGTTTACATTAATCTATTGAAAGCCTTTTTACTCTCCAGTTGAAACCCTCATTAAGTATATTATTTCCTTTTTTTCATATTACCAGGAGTCATAGGATCATAAGATCACAGAATAACTCGTGTTGGAGGGGATCTCAGGAAGTCTCTAGCCCAACCCCTACTCAAAGCAGGGTCAGCTGTGAGATCAGACCAGGTTGCTCTGGGCTTTATCTAGTTGAGTCTTTAAAACCTCTAAAGATGGAAACTATATGACCTGGTGAATAGTCTTAAGGCGTATCTTGTAGCATCTTTTCACTGAAACAATACAGACTGCAAGTGACCTAAATAATGGATTCCTTCTTCAGGAGGCAGAAAACACTGGTTTTTCTATCAAGATGAGATGTGATAGCGTATTATCGCATGCTTCATTTAGTTATTGTTACATCACAACCTCAGCAAAAGTTGTAATACATATTTTATTGAATAAATGTGATAAAGTTGCTCTGTTATATTTTGTAAGATCACACTCTAACGTGATTTTGCCTCCCTCCAGCCTAGAATAGTGAATAGTACAGGCACTCCAGGAAAAAAATCTGTTATAATAATACTATAAGCAATATTTTCTGCAATTTGTATCAGTTCCACTTGTACTGTTCAGCTTGCCTTTATTTTTCTTTTAATTTCATATACTACTTTTATTTAGATTTCATGGTTTTATTCTTATTCAATTACAGTGAGCTGATGTTGACATAGACCCTGGCTTATTGGAGCAGTTATCACTATTACCTGCCAGGATAAATGCCAAGTCACAAATGGTATCAAAAGTACTGGTTTTCTTAAGACATGTTGTCAGAAATAGTGTTAAATACACTCAATGCTGTAAAATAAAAGCAGACCTAATAGCCTATCTACAAAGGTTGTAGAGACAATTCTATAATACAAAGATGCTATGGACTCATGAATAGAGGCTTCCTCAAGAAGCAATTTTTGTAAGTTACTTTCTCAAAAACATACTTTTCTGAGTGAGCATACTGAATGTTCAGTGGACATTAATTTCTGACATTAACCAAAATGCATATAATCATGAATACTAAGCTCTTTCTTGGCTATTAAAAAAGTGAAAGTCAATGACCAAGGATAAGAGCAGGAGATAAAGCACATTAGACTACGTAATTTATAACATTAACAATTTCTTTCAGTACCTATGAAAGGGTATTCAGTGTATGCTGGTTTTATTGTACAGACTTGAAAGCAAATCCAGTCAATTGAGCCAGATATGAATACAACAGGCAAAGTTATTTCAATACCCTTCTAGACCTAGGTTTTAGTTATGTTTTCTGACACAGAAAACCAGAAGATAACAACTGGCTGGAGAATACTTTGGAATCAGAATATCTGTACCTATGAACACATAGAACTATTTGGCTATAACAGAGGGAAACACTCTAATTACACAATTAAGAAAAGAGAGGGATAGACCACAGATAAAATTATGTAGCTAACAAAACCTCACAGAATAGAAAACTTCAGTCTACCCCTCAAGTGTGCTTTCTATCTGTGTGGCTGACCATATCTTTGTACATATTCTCACTATTTGTATGTACTATGTACTGTTTGTACATATTCTCACTATCTAACTATGACAGTGCACATCGACTAAATAGATTACAAAAAAAAAAAAATCACACACTTCTTTCCATTGCAGTAGTGTTTAGCCTTGAATGAGGTATCCCAGAGATCAGCTGTATCAGGTGAGGAGATATTTTGGAATAAGCCCGTAGAATTACACATGACTGGGGAAGTGTCACATACAGTGAAATTTAAAGTGGTGCCTTCAGCTGAAGTGGAGATTATCATGCTTTCCCGTTTAAGTGAAACATAAAGTCTTGTTATTGCTTAGTGAAAATCTAAAAAGATGAAAGTAGAACAGAAAAAGATGCAAAAAATGAAATGCTCATGGCAAGCACAAGAATGGAGCCCCTTTGCGTTTGATGAAGTACAAAAAAAGAAGTGAGAAGTATGTACCAAGGTATTACAGCAGTGATTGGAGTTTTCATTAAATCAAGCTGTCTTAAAAAAATCTCACAGCAGTATCTATAGCTGATTAGCTGCAAGGCCCAAAACAATAGGGGAAAGGATAGTTGCTGTAGAGACTGTTACTCTCTGGCTTCTCAAAATTCTGTTCACTGGAGACGGAACCACTTCATATTCATTTTTTTCTTATACTTGTATCTCCCAAGCTCCCCTTTGTTCCACTTTTGCCAACAAACCTGAAAGGGGATAGTGTAAAGCAGGTCTTCTTCCTCACGATCTCTCCCATCAGGAATCTTTCTGAAAGGTGCTTAATGAAGTAAGAAATACAGACTTAATCAGTTTAATCTGGCAATAATCATGCTTGGATTTAAAATAATCTTTTTTTTTTTTGCCATTGGCTTGTATTTTAAATCATAGAATCATAGAACGGTTTGGGCTGAAAGGGACCTCAAAGATCATCCAGTTCCAACCCCCCTGCCATGGGCAGGGACACCCTCCACTACACCAGGTTGCCCAAAGCTTCATCCAACCTGGCCTTGAACACTGCCAGGGATGGGGCAGCCACAGCTTCTCTGGGCAACCTGTTCGAGTGCCTCACCACCCTCAGAGTGAAAAATTTCTTCTTTTGTTTTGTCTGTCCTCTAAATAAAAATGCCACAAGCTCATGTCCAGCATTTAGTCATTACTTTTCATTTTGTACATTTTGACAGCCTGAGATAGTGCTATATCATGCCTTCTGGTCACATCGTTTTCTGTTCTTTAGAACAACACTATTAAATTATATAAAAATGCTATCACTAGCTACAAGAAAGTTGAGCGAGAAGTAGTCAGCCTCACTGAATATCTCCTTCATGACTTTTAATTTCTCTGCAACACAATAATTTAATATAAACATTAGTTTAGAAATCATGCATTCAGTGACGACTGCAGAACACTTCTTACACTGTTGGAGTCTGTGTTAAGACAATGAAGTATTCCTCCTAGTTTACATCGTATCACATCTCGCATGGTAAAATTCAATGTACAGTGTCTTAGTATTGATTTTCTTGTTTGTCTTAGGTAAAATGAATGTTTAAAACTGAGTTATACAACAATATTCACCATGACAGACATGCAATATTACCATACAGGGAAATACTTCCTTCTTCTGCAGGAAATGGTTGAATCAGCGCATTAATGGTTAAACATGCTGGTTTAGAGAAAAGATAGTCTTTTGGTTGCTCTAATAAATAATAACTACAGGTCCTAATTGCCACTGGTATAAACAATGGCTAATGACTTCAGTTTCTATTAAGTTGCTGGTTCCTACATCAGCATTTAACCTAGTATTTTCTAATCAATCTTTTAATATAGTTCAAAAGCATCTATCGATATCAGTGTATGGATATTGATTTTATTACTAATGAACCATAGTTACAGATTGACTTTTTGTAATTTCCTTATCCTTGTATGGCACCTGCTTAACCTTGTGTAGTTATCAAGGTGGCTATAAAGGAATGGCATGCAGACTTTAAACCCTTCAGCAGTTAGTTGTAATCTCAAAATATCTACTTTAATATCTGTGAATAGCAAGATAATAGCTTTCATATACATGCAAACAAAGAGTAAAAAGTGAACTCCAACACTGTTTATAATTTGAGAAAAAAAGACACATGGGTATTTAAGTAGCCCCCATTACATTTGGCATTGTCAGAACAAAGGTTAATTTTAAGATGGCAGTATACATAGTCGTATCTTTTTATCTGAAACTTTTCACTTCGTTGTTATTCTTTATTACATAACGTAAATGAATACAGTGCTAATTCTCCTGGACGTTAATGTTCTTGAATGGTGATTTAGAGGTGGCATTAATTTACATGATTTGTCTGAGCCACTCACTTCATCACTGTAGACAGACATCTATCTATGACAATAAAACACTCACGGATGCACTGGGCACTGTCCAGACTGATTAGATATTGCTAAAGCTCCAATTTTTAAGAGAGTATCTCATGCTATGGAAATAAGTGTTCTTAAGTCATGCCATTATAATGTTTATAGTAAAGTTTCGTATTCAGATTAGTCTGACTCAGGAAGAGAATCATTATCTAAATTGAAAACTCCTACTATATCAGCAATTTTAACACTGACAGGTCACTGCGATAAGGTCCCTAGTCACACTGTGTAATCCAGCGGCCATCAAACATCAAAGATTTGCTGATTTTTACTCCCTCAGTCCTTTATTGAATTCAACAATTTAAACTGCCTCACTAGAAACCTCTTTGCTCAGCCCATGAATGTTGCGTTTCAGCCATCAGCCTCAGGGCTGTGGATTTTACTCCCAGTGGATCTGCACCATCACCTCGAGTCCTTTTAGGAAGGCAGTGTGGGGCACTGCAGAGGCCAGTAGGGCTTCCTCCACAGCCTTTCCCAACCCCTCATTCTGACTCAAGGGAAGTGGAGGCCAGTTAACTCCTAATTTTAACGCCACTCGAAATTCGTGAATGGGTCTGCAATATATAGCTGAGCAACTTTCAAACTGCACCCCGAAACTCAGGAACAAAATCTCATAGACGGTGACTCTTGAATAGGCGTTTAGATAACAGAGAGATTTTAAAATGTTTGTCTTCAGCAGTTAAACAAAAATAATTCACATAGGACTATAGTGCAACCAAAGAAGATCTGGACCAGACCTTACTGTGCTCTTACACAGTAATAAATTACAGAAACTACTTTCTATGTACATAGGAATTTCCCATTTCTTAATTATCTGTATAAAGTAACTAGTGAGCATGAAACCACTGTAGACATAAGATGCCAATAAAGGAATGCACAAAGCTTTCAACAAACTGTCTTCCTAGTAGCAAAAGTTCAACAGAATAGATCAACAACTGAGGGAGCACCCATGCTGATAAGAACAATCTGCACAGCAGTGAGCATGGAAAATAATTTTATAATTAACCTGCTCTGTTAAAAAAATAAATATACAATTTCCAAAGGAAAACAGCTTACTAGGGAGAGTGTTTAGATCTATCCCTCTTTGTAACATGAAACCATGATGTGTCCACAGCTGACACCAGCATAAAGGACTGTGCAGTGCTTAGGGGCTCTGCAGTTTGGTTGGAGCCTCTGTTTTCCAGCAGAACTACCCCACCAAATACATGTTTTCTGTTCATATGAGAATTCAAAATATCCTAACCCAAATTCATCCTGATATGAATCATAATGGCATTCATCTGTATATTACCATGTCTAGAGGGAAGAACAACACTCAAACAGCTGAAGTACTTTCAGCAGCGTGCTGAAGCTCCTGTGTTTGATGATAGGCGCACCTATACTTGTAATCTCAAATGAAAAAAAAATATTTTAACTAATGCTAGCCGAGAAAAGTGGCAGGTTTATGTTAATATTAGAAATAAAAAAAAATTATTAAAAGCAAGCAGTTTCAAGAGCTCCAATTTCTAAATGAACTGTCAATCTGAACTTTCAGTTTAGATAGGTTAGAAGTCAGCAGTCTCTCCATTAACTTAAATAATTATACATTTCTGTTGCTTATTTCTTTAATCGTTACATTATTTTCTGTTGTTGTTACTACCTCAGCAGTCATCGACACAGTAGAAATGTTCTTAGTCTTTTGGATCAAAGTTTTTTACCCATATCCTAAAAACTTCAACACAATCTTTAGCTGTTAAATTTACAAAGAATAAGTAATAAAGGAGACAAAGGTAGTAGAAATTTTAAGGCAGAAGTCGGGACCGTTACTTATGTGGTATAAATGTATCAGCAAGCAATTAGTACAGCTGCATCAACTTCATCAATATTTTTTCTGTGTTCAGAAATGGCTTCCTAACTGAAATATTTTTCTGATTTCTCAGCCAAAGTGGTTTATCTCTAACAGATGCTACAGCCCTACGATTTTGTGTAGGAGAACAGCATTTTTCCATCTCCAGCCCTACGACATTGCCCAACAGACAGGGTCAGAGCTCCTACAGCTGCACAGGATTGAGTCTGCCTATGTGGGGGCTGACTGCAGTTTTCTTGAATAAGCAAAAACAAATGAGAGAGAGAAGAAAAAACGAGCTGCATTGTAAATATTGCTGCACAAACAAACTAAATTGATGAAGCTGCAGTTTTGTCTCATGCCTTGTCACCAGAAAGCACACACAGTGCACCACAGAGCTGAAGTCACAGTGGTGTTTTTGCCTATGATAAAGTCCTTAGGAGGTCTAATGTGTATTTACAGTGCAGAGGTAAGGTGATCCAAAATAAAAATCTGGAAGGGACACCGCTAACTGAACTGAACAGTTACTTGCTTAAACTGAATTTCACAAATACTATAGCAGAGTAATTAGGCATGTTCCACAAATATCCAAAACGGAAGTGGTCACCATAAAAATATAAACAATAGCTTTATTAGGAGCAGAAAATTTCAAATACTGCATTTTATCTCCCGGTTCTCATGCAATATTAGGCTTCTAAGCTTCCTTATCATCATAGCTTCTGTCTGATTTTTGGCCATAGGCACACTTAATGAGGCACTTTAAGAACATACCGAATTTTAAAAAGGACATGGCAAATAGATGGCATTTATGTTTTATCATGTTCTTACTAAATAACGAGGAAAATCGAATTTATCCTTTATACACTGATTAATGAAGAGCACTGTGCCGATTACTGAAGAGTACTTCATGAAGACAGAAAATAATTTCAATATAATTCAGAAATGTAAAAAATTGTGGGCCTGGAATGAAGCACAAAACTCATCACATGCATTCTCTGAATAAAGAAAAGATGAAGTTTTACCTCCAGAACACCATTTTTGAGTCACAGCTTGTTTGGTGTCCGGTATAATCTAGCAGTTACCTCGACTGTCACTTCTGAGCCTGTGTTGCTTTCAGGTAATTACTCACAGGCAAATGTGAGCAGGTGTTTGAAAAGTAAACATTTACCTAAAGTTCAATAAGGGCAAGGGTAAAGATGGCTCTGCGGAATTAAATTGTATTCTGAAAAAGTTTGTGACTTACTATTGCACATCTATCTAACAATTAAAACCTGTTTCTATCTCATGCGTGTCTGCAACAAAAATAAGGTGTAACATCAGAACCAGAATTTGCCTGGATTGCACCCAGAACATTGTTTGCCTTTGAAAGTGAATCCCTGATAAATTTTCAAGAGTAGCTATGCAAGTTGTTCATATCTCTCATATTTATTACACTTAAAAAGTGCCATCCTAGCTCAATTTTGAAAATGTCATGTGAAATAGTGTCGGAAGTCATCCAAGAGTCAAGATGACTTCTGACAACTAATGTTTTTCTCCTACTAAGCTTCGTTATCTTGTCAAAAAAAACCACAATGCGATGACATGATTCGTTCTGAACAGCAATGCTGGCTGGTATTTATCTCGTTGTTATCATCCAAATGCTTAATGATTTTTGATTATTTCTTCAAGTTTTCAGTTTATATTGTCTGTTTCAAAATTTCATGTTGCTTCTTTTTAAAAGTGGTACCGTATTTTAGCTATCCTTCACAAATCCTTACAGGAAATATCTGAAACTGTTTCACTTGGCTTTCTACCTAAGATGAAATTCATAGAGCTCAGCTACTTTGGAATCATTTAAATATAGGTTTATCTCTGCTCTCTCTAGGCTTATCCATGTTCTTAAGCCGTTATTACTAACGCTAACGGTGTTAACACAACTCAGCATCCTAGTGAACACTAACACAAAGATGACATTAAGCAACTTCGGATTCTGATTCTTCAGAACAGTTCATTGATAATTTTCCCTCCTGACTGAGTGGAAGACTAATTCCTTGGTCATCATAGGGCTAACGCTTCTTTGGAAATTCTTATTACTCAGTATTCAGATTTTGTTTGTCCAAACTTGTACACATTTAATAGAAAACATATTTCTCCATCTTCTACATGTTTCCTTTCTGAGTAGGTTCACATGAACCTTGAGTTCTCCTAATGTGTTGTTCTCAACACATTAACCCATACCCCACAGAACGAGATGTGACAGGTACATTTGCAGCTAGCTTGCCTATTTTTATACTACAGTCCACAGCATCCGTATTATAATTCAACATAAAGGCATCAGAATCAAGGATATTTTTACAATTTTCTTTCTGTAAGATACTTTCATTTCTGTCTTTTTTAGTTCACTGATGCCAACTACTATATTCTGAAGGTCAGTCTTTGAGTTCTCTGCACTGACATTCATACACTAAGGAAAATATATAAATATTTATCTTTAAATTTCTTTTTTTCCCTTCCGTAATGTACTATTGCTACCATTTTGATTCAGCTGCTGAAGATAAACTAGCAACTATAATATTAGTATGAATAAAGTTAATGGAGTACTTTTTTTTTCTTCCAGTATTTTTCAGTCTCTGAAGACCTTTGTCTTTGAAATAATTAATTATGTTAGTGGTATTTCTGCTATAGTTAAAAGTCACTCCACAAAACACGCAAAAAAAGTACCCAGGACTGAAGGAAATTATTAGACTTTAAGTCCCTGTAAATATTTGCAGCTTATAAATGATTGTTCTGCCCACGAATATATACATATTATGGGAAATTATTTATTTCAAGAAACCAGTACTGTGCATTTGCAATAGGGATGGTTGAGCATTATGCTAGTTGCTTTCTGAAAACATCAAGGAGACGTGCAATGTAATACATACTTAAATACAATACTTAGTGTGGATATAATGAATCTGAAAAAAGATATTTTTGAAAAAATAATTTTCTGAAACATGTTAAAGAACATTTGAGAGGTAAGCAGCAAAACATCAATGTTATAGAGTATGAATTTGGCATCAAGTAGCTGATGCAAAACTAACGAGCATATAATCCAATTTTGCAGCTTCTTCATTTTCAATGAAGCATTGAGGGAAAACAAACAAAAAAAGTGTAGTCATTAAACTCACTGAGACAAATTAATTTTTGTAAGCTGTAAACTACAAAGGAATAGACATCATAGGTGAACTTGATTTGCCCCTTTTTCTTAAAAAAAGAAAAAGGAAATGCATTTGAACTTGTAACAAAGAGCTTCAAAAGAAAGCTAGAGAGTTTATAGCACTGATTTGGAATATCTTACTGCGTTTGCAATTAGCAGCATAACCTGAGATTGCCCAGACAGAAACACACGTGCACGTGCCGCGCACACGCGCAGTGCGTCTGAGGACTTCAGACGTACCAGGTCTGCCGTTTCTCAGGTGACACATAGCTACATCTCAGGGCTGGCAGGACTCAGTTATACCAGAAATAATGCATCTCTGCAGACCATAAACGATCTTACATACCCAGTGAGTCTGGCAGGGCCAGGTCTGAACAAATACGTTTGACTCTGGTGCATCCAAAGGCATTGAAAACTCCATAGCACCACCTACTACAGTTAACTGTAACAAACCACAGTTTACGTGCAGTCTTACAAATGAAAACTTGTGGATACCAAACAGAAAAAAATGGAAGAAGGCATAGTAAGACCATGATCATAAGACCCTGATAATTTTGAACATTTCTGTAACGCCATTTGAACAAAAATTGTATGAACAACATGATCAGCGTTGATAACGCTACCCTCATCACACTGCCTTTTTCCCTTGCAGGCTATCAACGACCAGCAGCTCACTGCTTGGAATGAACACCAATGGCTCCGATGAGTATTTCCAGTCTACAAACCACGCGGAGCAAACGTTCCGCAAAATGGAAAATTATCTGCAGCAGAAGCAGCTGTGCGATGTTCTTCTCATAGTTGGAGACCAAAAGATCCCAGCTCACAGGTACATTTCCCACTATTGTTTGCACGGCTTGAAAGCCTCAAATTTCCAAATGTTAGGTCGATTTATCCCTACCTTGTTGAGTTATGAAGGAACAGTTACTAGAATTAGGACATCAACTAAAAATGGAACAAAACTATGTAAACAACCTTTCATATTCATTACTTCAAATAGATTGAAATTCAAATATCAACCATTGATATTGTCCGTCTTCCCTTCTTGCTGCTGTCAAACTATAGCGAGATCATTGAAGAAAATTTGCCCAAACAAGCACTATGGGAGAAAATTAGATTACTAATTACCCTTTCCATTTTATTGCTCACTGCTATAAGATTTGAATTCTATACCAAACATAATGTTTCTACTGCACACACAATTTTTTTTTATGTAATAATACTTAATTTCATGCTTGCTATTGAGATTATGAAGTAATTTGAGTCCTCCTAAAATGCTTTTATTTCAAGGTTGGTTCTCAGTGCAGTGTCTGATTATTTTGCTGCCATGTTTACTAATGATGTGCGTGAAGCAAAACAAGAGGAGATCAAGATGGAGGGAGTAGACCCTGATGCACTGAAAGCTTTGGTGCGCTACGCCTACACAGGTAATGCCTCCTTCATCACCCACAGCATTGTTGTAAAGGAACATAAAAATCTATTCAGAGCATAAGCAATGGTCACTTCTTCCATTTCATACTAGTACATCAACACATGCATAGATCATGCATATGTGATGTAAAGCTTTCTCTAGAAAGCATGAATAAATATAACTGGCTTATATAATAACTTATTCTAGAAGATATGCAGAAAAGTTCATATAAATTCATATTGGACAACTTTCTCTAACTAGACACAAATTATTTTAGGAATTTTAGTGAGAGAAGAACATATTTTGCCTGTTGCCCACCTCATGTAGTGACACAGAAGAGTGTACTATGAACCTTCCTGTCACGGGTAGCTAGAGACATGGTCTGTCTAGGTGGCAGTTTTTGGCTCACTCAAGGCTCTTGAGCAGGAATAATCAGGGGAAAACAGGAATATGATCACACCCTCGAGAAAGTGCCACCACATTCTGAAAAAGGTTTACTTATATTCTCTTGAAAAATTATAGAAAGTTTATCTTATTGAAATTAAATATATTATTTTAGCATGAGAATACTGTATACAATTTTTTTCCCTAATTTATTTTCTCTCATTTTCAACACTTACTCCTGTATTGCTGAATCCAAAAGGAGTGAAGCAAATAACCAAGACAACCAAGTCAGAGAACTCTGAAATCCCTTTCATCTACTCTAGAGTTAACAGGGAAAAATGCTGTAGATCATGACCACCAAGTTAGTATATATTACGATTACAAACATCCAGATCATTCTAATGCAGATTCTGGAAGTCTGGACATTCTGGTGTGTGGCAAGCCTGTCAATGCAGATGGCAGCTACTGCAGCCAGAAAGGGAAAGGGGAAATCATTTTCCCCCTGTCCAGTTGTGCAATTCTGTGGCCAAAAAAAAAAAAAACCAAAAAAAAAAGCCCAAATCTCAAAAGGAGAAAATTACTTCCCCAGAAAGTAGCAACACTTAAATGACCAGAATAACAACTTTCTGAATTTATGAACATTTGCTCATAAATTGCTCTGTCCCCTGAGTTAACAGTTATTATCAATAACATTCACTAAATCCTCGTCATTTGATGTCCTACACAGGACATTGCTTGTTTGCTTTTGAATTAAATAACTCAATTTTGATACTGAGACAGGGAAGTTGGAAGATGTATCACAGGTATCTAGTGATATTTTTATAGTACTTTAAAAAGGCATAGAATATTTTTTTAAAAAAAAATCAAAGTAAAACAAACATCCCATTGTATTCACCATATTTGCATTAGCATAAATGTTCAAAATAGACTTCTTCACTTGCTAGGTCAGGCACTTTGTAAATCTGGACTGTTGCATAGTGAGAAATCTGGAGAAGGTTTAGCAATCTGCAACCCAGATCAGAAACCTGTTCTATACACAAAATCGACCCCATTTGTTGGTACAAACAAGGGGATAAATAGAGAGGGCCAGAGGGAATGCTGCATAACATGTCTAAAGCAGTGATGTGGTGGCACTGAATCACCACGCTCTACCCAAGGAAACAGATTAGTGTAAGCACAAAGAATGTGAGTAGGGGGTTGCTTATTATCTACGTTTATCTCAAAACCATTCCACTTGATTAAATTTCATCTCTTTCAGTTTACTTAATGCAAAACCGTATGAAAGGACATATATAAGACCACAAAACCACATGCCAGACTATGAAATAGTGTAAGTTTGTTTGTGAAATCAGGATTCCTGCTTTGCTTTGAGGCATTATATTGAGATATTTATTTACAAGAACACGTACTGAATTTGCTATATACTATCATTCAGTAACTATTCTGAGTTGTACAGTAAAACCCAAATCCAAACATTGCCCTATTCTGCACCCTGCCAGCCCTTCCTCATTTCTTGCAGAAGTTGGAAGGCATTATTTAAGTTACAAAGCAAGAGAAATGAGGATGAGATGGGATTGTGCTAAGTTAAGACTGCTGAAGACTGCTATGGAAAAGATGAATTTCCTACTGCCTTTGTCATAGATTCTCATGTGATAATAGCTAAAACTCTAAACTGTGTGCTACTTTTTGCCTAGGTGATGAAATATAAATGTGACTTTCAGAGATGAGAACTATACATTTCAGAATTGTTTATATATTCTACTGAAATAAATCAAAAGTGAATTTTGGACAAGAAACCTCTTGCAGTTCTACTTGGATGGTAATTTTGACAGTAATCTCTCAATACCACCCTTCTCCATCTGTTAAACAGAGATGACGTGTATCACCCCTTCACAGAAGAAGCTGGGAAAAAAAATACTGTTTCTAAGGCAATTGGATGTAGTAATGATAAATGGAAAACAGAGTCATAAAAAAACCCCACAGTTATTTTTTCAGAATAGAATTTTAGCATGGTGTATCAACTAAGGAATTGAGCCATCCACTGAGTAATAAGAATGAAAGATCTTATTAAAATAACACCTTCCAGTCTATCTAGGAATGTAAAAAAATTCTCACGTCATGCAATCATTTCATTAAAAATTTAAGTGCACAAGAAGATGATGGAAGAAATCAGGTCTCCTGCACACACTGCTGGCATTTCCTAGCTCTTTATATTGTGTGTGATATAAACTTATGATATATATTTTCAAGAATTCACATGCGAATTTTTGGAACAGTATTTCTCTAATCACACCTTTCTTTTTGTTCTACTTTTTTTTTTCTCCAGGCAAAATCAGATCTAATACTGTTAAATTTGCAAATAAAAATGTTCCAATCATTATATTCAAAACCCACCAAATCCTTTAAGTCTGTTAAAACATCTGTTTAAAAAAATCCTTCGGCAAGAAAGGAAAACGAATTTGTGAATCACAGGACACTTTTTTTCAAAATTTTTCAGAGGAGTAGAAAAACTGGGGGGTGGGAAGTTTTCAAGTAAATAAAAATACACAGAAAATGACTGAAACTTTTTCTCCCCCCCTACACGCGCAGGTATTCTAGAGTTAAAGGAAGACACTATAGAAAGTTTGCTAGCTGCAGCTTGTCTTCTCCAGCTATCCCAAGTCATTGAGGTATGCTGCAACTTCCTCATGAAGCAGCTCCATCCTTCCAACTGCCTGGGGATTCGTTCTTTTGGAGATGCCCAGGGCTGCACGGAGCTCCTGAAGGTGGCACACATGTACACTATGGTAAGAGGAACAATCTAACTGCTTTGCAATTATAATTTTGAATGCTCTGCAGGAAAACATATGGGCTTTGGTGAAGCAGAGCCAGCTGGGCAGGGCTCAGGGCTGCTGCTGTCGAGACTGATGCAGTGGTTCTGCTCTTTGTCTGGCAAGACCAGTTCTGTGAAGTCCCTGAGGCCGGGGCATCTCTGCCCAGCTCAGTCTCCAAAGGGCGATTTAAAAACAGTAACAGGAGCATTGAAAGGCGAGAAAAGCATGCTTAGAAAAACAAATATTCAGTTCAGTTGTTTCCCATTTCAGAGTTTAGCCTTGCAGAAGGACTTATTTATTGAACTGAAATTTGCAGTATGAATTGTAAGCATCTCTTCCAAAAAATGCGATACAGCCTTCACATGGCTAATGTCAAGAGGCAAACGGCAATGGCCCGTCTTATGCCTTTGATTCGACACAAAGAAAACGCTCAAGCTGATTTTAAGGTGAGACACACATAAAAAGAGCCAAAAAAAAGAGAATGTACGGGAAAGATTTGGAATGCTAAAATGAAGCGCACCCCTGACTGGTGCATAATCCTCCTCTGGCTCCAGGCAAGAAATGAATATTCAGAGCGTGGGAAACAGAGAAGCAAGATAGCTGGCTGCGAAACCAAATCAAGGGATAAATATTCAGAGCAACAAGATGTGCTATAGCAACTTTAAACACAAAAAGAATAGCAACTGCTACAGCTAAATAGATATAAAAAGAACTACTTGTTAGGAGACACATGGCAGCTTTATGCTTGGAATATTAGCGTAGTATGTCAAATCCAGTTTAGAGGCTTCATAACTGCTGCGAGCATTCCAGCAAGAGATTGTACACTTGCACACGGTGAAATAAATGAGAGCAGCATGTGCAGATTGAGGGCACTGGTTGTGCTTCTTCCTGTCATGCTAATGAACAGTTTGTTTAGCAGCAATCTAGATTCCTTTTATATTTTAAATTTTTAAAAAGGGCATTTAAGATAGAGCTTCACTCGGCCTCTACATTAACAATGGTGTCCTTGCTGCTCTGCACCATTTTATTTTTTGGGGTTAGATTTTTTTTTAACCATTTGAATCCCCTAGTCTTTTCCAAGAGTTAGACTTCTACAGTTTTTTTTTAAATGAAATGACAGTTGGGTCTTTAAGAACCCTGTCGAACGTGAAGGCTCATAGTGAATCTATGAGACTCGGTAATGTACACTATGTCTTACACTACGCCTTCCTGAAAACAGCCACGAGCATTTGCACCTCTAGAACCACCTCCTGTGTCTTGTGTGCAACACGAATTGAGAATGCTGTCATGAAAGAGGACCTTGCATGTCATAAAACCACAGAAGAGGAAATCTGCACCTCTTGGAAATAAACTTCAATAAAATTTTCTTTTAAATCCTTGAACTGATTTTAAAAAAAAAAAAAAAATCCTTGAGGAAAAAGAGATCATAACAATGCATACACATACACACAGTGTTGAAGAGGATAAATAAAACATTCTGTTTTGTTTCATGCCAACCTCAGCCACTTGAAAATGTGTGCCTTAGGGGAAAGACTATAAAGTCATACTGCAAATATAGGGACCATTCAAATGAATGAGTAGTATTTAAAGATTTTTCAGAAGATAATCAGCTGTAAACATCACATCCATTCAATAAAAAGAGACACAATGGAGACCTTTGCCTTCAATTACTAGAGCCCTTGATGCAAAGTATTAACAGTTTCCTGCCTGATATCTTTTTGTGCAGATAGAGCTTGTTCTGATAAACATCTTGTGCTATATTTGTAACTAAACGTGGACTGGCCTTCCGGTTCCTATTCTCTGAATGCCACAAAATATTAAAGCAGGATATGCATAACAGAGCAAAGTTAACATCTCCTCTAATCACTGATACTTCTATATTTACACGCTCGGTACTCTCGAAGAGAGTTACAGAGAGCTGAGAAACTACTGAAAACACATAATGCAAATATCAGTTACGAAAATTTGTTCATCTGCCCTGTTTCAATCTAGTTCCCAAATAAAACATATCACTGGCAGGTACATAAATGGAAATCAATATTTCAAATACAGACATGAATTCCTACATACGTGTCTTTGCAAGTAACATAAATCCCCCATCTCTGTCAACAAAATTTCTTTTTCCCTTTGGAATTAGCACAAGCAAGCATACTTTAAATATTTTGTTATCAATTCTAACATTGTTGTAACTCGACTGTACACTATATTCTTTTTATGAAAAATAGTTATTTGAAAGATTTCAGGGATTTAACATTCATGGCCATTTCTGCAGCTGGTGAGTTTTATCATTGCAATAGCTTAAAGATCAAGACCCCTTTGTTGAGAGTTGTCCAATTTTCTATTGCCCAAAAAGTACTGCCAGAAAAGTGAGCTTAGTTTTCTGTACTGTATTTTCTGCTACTAAGAGTGGAGACCTACAGTCAACACCTGGCACAGCTCCTTGCAAAAGGAGTGGAAGGTTTCAATGTAGTTGGCTTAAAAATTTGAATCTGGCTGTAATAGAAGGCACACAGTTTATTTGAATGCCCACTTGGCATTCTTTAGATACACATTGTATCTTCAAATTATGTTTCTATTAAGCTGCAGTGTTACGATCACATTGATGGACAAAACTACCACTGGCAAATCCCTAAGACAGGACATACTGACCAGAAGCCTGACAAACACATGTGTAAGCACAGTAGTGTGAAAATGATCATTATTCTTCAGTCCTGCAGCAGTAAGGCAGCAAAGAGCAACCAAGATCTCCCTTAAATGGTAGAGATTCAGTGATCTTTAGAACATATGTTGCATTTCCCTGTACCATAGAACAGGAATGAAACATATGCAAAGCCTACATTATTCAACATATTATTTCAAGGTGAGAAAATCATCAGTGCATTGATTTTTTTTTTTTTTCTAGGAACACTTCACAGAAGTAATAAAAAATCAGGAATTTCTTTTACTCCCTGCTAATGAAATTGCCAAGCTCTTGTCTAGTGATGACATCAATGTTCCAGATGAAGAAGCCATATTCCAGGCGTTGATGATGTGGGTGAGGCACGATTTGCAAAACCGGCAACGAGACCTAGGAATGCTTCTTTCTTATATTAGACTGCCTCTACTTCCACCCCAGGTACGAAAGGGAAGGGCTAACAAGGAACTTAACCACCAACCGAAATGCCTGCCTCAAGCAGTATTTAGACAGAGAAAAGAATTATATAAAAAGGTTCTGGTTTTGGCTGGTGTTTTTTGTGGGGATTTTCCTGCCTTTTATTTTTTTTTCCCCTTTTTTTTTTTTTTTATCTGTATAGTAGGTATGTTTATTATTTGTAAAGACAGGTAAAAAAAAAATCCCACAATGCCAGTGAAATTACTGGGCTCAGAATTACCTCTTTAAAAATGTCAGTCTAATGGTATTATGAAAGTACAGTGTTTCTTTGCTGGTAGAAATGGTAGAGGTTTTCCTCTAACAGCACAGCAACTCAGATACTGTGCAAAGACATTTATTTAGATTTACCAAACTGCGGGACAGATAAGGCACAATACTTATTTCTTTACTGCCATAAAAAGTAGACAAAAATGAAAGGGTTTAGATTGTTGTTGAGTACTCTGAGCATTGACATTACCTGTCCTTTAAGACTGAAAAAGATGTTCCAGAGATGGACATGCTGTTTCATAAGAAGCTGACATTGTTGGACCTGTTTCACAGAAGAGTCTATACAACTCATCAGAAAAGCTTCTAGTAATACCAAGACTATCAGGACACTACAGCTACTTTACAGATCTCCATGAGTGAAACTGCAAATGTTCAGCTTTGGATAAAGTATCAAAATACTACATACATTTAATTTTAAGTATAGGCCTCATTTAATATATACTAATGTTCACAGAGATGTCCAGTATTACATGCTAGATTTGTGTATACTCATATCAAAAGAAGTTTTGCATTCAGACGGTGCAGTACTACATTTGCAATTTGAACCTTTTCTAAAGGTTAAAAGAAATTTCGGATAAAATAAAGCAAAGAGATCATACTTAAAGATTTTTTTTCCCTACCTTTATATTGTTCGGCTTGCATTAAAGCAGCTTCTAGCAAAGCTCGAGTGAGAGGTGAACTGAAAACGGGTGTTTGTAGCTACAAATACTTTAGTCACTATAGTAGATAGAATTTTAGTGATTTAGATATCCAAAAGTGATCACTGTTCATTTCTTAGTTACTAGCAGATCTAGAAAATAGTCCAATGTTTGCAGACGACCTAGAGTGTCAGAAACTTCTTATGGAGGCTATGAAGTATCATCTTCTACCAGAAAGACGGTCCATGATGCAGAGTCCTAGAACTAAGCCTAGAAAATCTACAGTGGGTGCCCTTTATGCTGTAGGAGGCATGGATGCCACCAAAGGTAAGTTCAGATGTTTATTTAATTGTATTACAGACACCTAGAGAACATATGACAATTATTTGAAGATTTCTGTTAGGGAAACAGCAATATAGAGATGAAAATAGGGAAGAAAAAAAAATCACAGAACAGAATCCTATGAGTTAGATGTTCTGTTTTCTTGCAAGAATTGTGTGTTTGTAAATGGCATACATACATCTTGAAGTGTATAGTAAAGAAGTTTGATTGAGACGGTGATTTTAAAATTAAATTTTGGAAGATTTCATGCATATAGTTTGACTTTAAAAATCAGAAGAAAAAAATAATATTCAAAATATTTCAAGACTTGTTTAATGTTGGTTTAGAACCCTGTGCTCTATTTTTTTGACAAAAGTTAGAAGACTGGAAAAAAAGTTAAGGAAGAAGAAAATAAAACAAAAAAGCATTACTGAACTATTGAGAACTCTTAGCTAAAGCTTATCAATACTAACTATAACATTTCAGATGGAAAGATTTGCACTTTTTCATGAATGCAATGGTATGTGCAGCTTTTTTTTCAGGACTTCATACACAGGTTTTTTTTCAGATTTGTAGTTGAAAGTTAAATGTCATAAATATATTCCAGTTTTTATTATTTGATTTTCACAACTGCAATCAGCTTGCAGCTTTACACATTACGCTATCCTATTTAGTAGGCAGTATATTAAATCATATTCTACAGGAACCTTAACTTCAAACCCACAGCTTGGAGCCAAAGAACTATAATTAGTTTAAAGTCTAGCGACTTGCTGAACAGTATTACGTTTAGCTGTGAGTTCTCTTTTAATAGAATCACAAAGCTGCTAATCCATTTCATGGTTTGCAAAAAGTTGCTGATGACTGGTTTTTCCTCTATGAGACATCTTGTAGTGCCACCTGACTTTATGCAATCAAATCAAGTACATAATTACACATTCATCACCATCACGACATGAAAACACTCATTCCTAGGACAGTTTAGCAAAACGAGGTCAAACTATAGCAATCACTATAGTTTCATTAGTGACACTGATTAATTAGGAATTATATAAAATGACCAAGACTTCAAGGTAATCTTTAAACTAACTTCTACCCAAATAAGACTGAAATTTTTGAAAAGGTTTTTCTCAGCAAAGGTTATGCAAAGAAAGGGCTATTTCAGTCAACATCGGCACTTCCTGTTGGTGCCTCTTTTACTTATTACCTTGGAATAAAGCCAATTGTTTGAACTTTTGCCTTTTGATGGTCAAGAAGAACAGCACTTCCTCTCCTCCCTGCTGTCCTCTACAGCTCTGACACCCGCTTTGAGCCTGTGCTGGATTGTAAGATAAAGGAAACAGCACCTAGGAAACTACAATGCCCTGGAAGAACAGCTCTGAGAAGGGAGTAACTACCACCTCTGGCAATAGTAGGCTTTCTGTGATAAAGAAAACTCTCAGGGAACACCAGGTTTGGCTTTGTGCTTATCTCAGGTGGTATATGAAGTCAAATCTCAAATTCAAATGATCAAAAGAAGATCAAAGAGCCACTTTTGGGCTAGTAGTTTGAAAAATGTGAATGTGCGTAAACCACATTAATTTTCAAAACCTGCCTCCAAGTCTCTGTAA
Organism: Tauraco erythrolophus; assembly: GCF_009769465.1. NCBI lineage: Eukaryota > Metazoa > Chordata > Aves > Musophagiformes > Musophagidae > Tauraco > Tauraco erythrolophus. Next base: position 3,551,091 of record NC_141477.1, read on the forward strand.
AAATTATAGCCTACAGGGTACGTATGAACACACTGCATACCTTAACGTATTTTTCCTGTTTTTCAGTCAGTGTTTGAGACACTTCTTTTGAAGCCGAGAACTTTGGGGCACTCACACATTAGCATAGAATAAATGAGAAGGAATTAAAGCAAAGAAGAGCAGATGAACAAAATGGAAAGAACAGTCAAAAAAATCCAGTCGCTCAGAATAGAAGATGACAGGAAAAGGGAAAAAAGTAGAATTTCTTTCTTTAATTGCAGATGGGTCTGGTAGTATCTTTCCCAGTCTATGCAGCTGGAAAAGCATGTAGAGGAGAGAAAAGATACCGTGAGATAAGCTCTTACTTCACAAAATTTATTGCGTATAGCAGATGATCTCTAGCAGATTATACTTGTGAAAACATCTCTAAACCAAATGCTACCTTTCTTTCCTGCTTTGTTTTGCTGTTGTAAATAATTCCTTAGCCACTAACTGCCTATTGCACTGCTCAAACACTACTTCTCCAGTCTTGAATCCTGGTCAAGGAAGAGGCAGGAAACCAGCTCTGTTTTTCTTACCTAGTTGCCTCCAGTTGAGCTGAAGCTGAGCTCCAGAGAGCTGCATGTGCAACTGCCAACTGCCTCTTCTACCTTGCCTGTTACTCAGTCCTTACCCCACCGTGCTAAATCAGCTCTCAAGGGAGCAGTTACGGCTTCTGAGTGACTGACAGGACCCTGTGCATGGAAAAGTGTCCAAGTTTGAATGGCAGATAGCTTGGGCCTTACGAATAGTTGCAGTAAAAACAGTACTAGAATGTTAGGTGACCTGAAAAAATTGACAATACAGCTTACATATTACATCAGACAAGGAGTTATTGCAAGGCAGCTGCAAAGGTGAACGTCAGGGAAGCTGCCTATGGGAAGCAAGTGTGCACTCACACACAACTCAGCCTTCTGCCTGTCTCCGTCATAAAATGGAAAACATCCAAATTATTCATGAAGATGCATGCCCAAGTCCTGCCAAGACAGGCAGACACACAGATACATTTTCAGGTTTTGATTTCATAGATTTCATAGATTTCTAGGTTGGAAAAGACCTTAGAGATCATCCAGTCCAACCGTCCCTAATCCCCATTAAACCATATCCTTAAGTAGTTCATCCACCCTATTCTTAAACACATCCAGGGATGGGGACTCAACCACCTCCCTGGGCAGCCTATTCCAGTGGCTGGAATTCCTGTTCCATCTCACTAATGATTTAAGCACAAACACGGTTAAAGAGTACATAGTTGTGAGCTACCATGTTCATAAGGAATTAAAAAAAAAAAAAAACAAAAAACAAAAAACAAAAACCAACCAACAAAAAACATACTCTCATGGCATTTAAATGAGTAACAGATTTAACTTACCTCTAAAATTTTCAGTATTAAAAAATATGCTGGCATTTAATTCTGTATCTTCTTGCCCCCAGTTTACTCTCAAAATTTGACAATCATATACGCAGGCAATTAATGCACCTTTCTCACTAGGTTCACATTTAGTAACTGAAGTTCTCAGGGAACCACAGTAGAAGTGTGCACACAGTATTTCCATATTTTACAATTTAGTAATGTTTTGGGCTGTATTGACTATTGACTGCTGGGTACTGATCAGTTCATGACATCTCATAATACTTACATTTTTAACAGGTACCACTACAATTGAAAAATACGACCTTAGGACTAACAGTTGGATACAAATCGGTACCATGAATGGCAGACGACTACAGTTTGGAGTTGCAGTAATTGACAACAAGCTCTATATTGTGGGAGGAAGAGATGGGCTGAAAACTTCTAACATTGTTGAATGTTTCAACCCTGTCACCAAAGTTTGGACTGTAATGCCTCCTATGTCAACGCACAGACATGGCCTAGGTAAGAGGTGCTCTTTATAAATACCTTGCATCACATACAAATGAATTTTGATCGACACAAACACCGTCGACACAACTTTTTTAAGCATTTAATAACATGTGGCAATATTTGTAGAATATATTTTTTAAAGACATAGTTGCCATTTCCATAATTTTATGACAGCGATATTTATTAGTATTCATGTAACTTGCACTAATCTTCCAGAGTTAATTTTGCTTTTTGAAAATTCCAAATTATAGGCAACAGTGAAAATAACCAACTCTTCATCCAATTTAGTTGTCAAGAGATACGTTTGTAATTCAATAACAATCTGATTTTGGGGGTTTTTGTAATTATAATTTAAGTTAAGCCCATAGGTACCAAACACCTCTGAAAATCAGACTGGAGAATTACCCATACTGAAGAAAATAAGTACAACTTGACTAATTTTAATGTTGTAATTAAAAAAAAGCTTTACAGAGCTCTGCCATGGCTCATTACCTATGGGTCTTTACTGCACATTAATCCTTAATATTAATCACAGTGAATGAATAAAAGGAATTTGAAACCTAGAATTTATTTCTGAAACTATAAAAAAGTATGGATAAGTTTACAGTTGAGGAGACTGTAAGGGAGGGAATATTATTATTTCTGAATGATTTATATATCACAGTTCTTTTGAAAAAGCTGGCTGCTTTTAAGTTTACAGAAACATATTGCTTGAAACCATTGCTAAGTTTGAACAACACTGAATATTTTTATGAATAACAGAAAAAAGATTGATCCATAATTATTCAGTAAAGCTTTGTGGGCCTGTATCAGCTTTTCCACTGCTTGGTGGAGAAAGTATAGTGAAGGGTACTTAACCAGCTAGTCTGTCAAATTTATAAAATCAGGTACTAGTAGATAGCAAAGGGAAAGAAGACAAAATAGATTAAATAATTCTGATGGAAGTCTTTGTAATTACCAACTGCATGGTCATAATTCTGCCCAACAAAGAGGTCAGAGTGGTAAATTTGAGTGCTGAAAGTCAGGCTTCTGTCTGTGCATCAGCCTGGTTTGCAAAGCTGCCTTACACTTACAGCTCCTATTAGCTTCAGCGTCATTTTGGGGAGAGTTAGCACTTTTGAAAAAAATCAGGCCATGTATATTTAGGCCTGAAAAGACAGATTTAGACAACTTTTAAGCAGCCACATTCAAACATTTTGCCTTACCTAACTAAGGCAGCAAACGGCAGCAGCTGCTCCCCAAAGAGGAGGCACCAAAGCCCTTCTCTCCGGAGAAGGATAATGACACAGGATATGTCCACACAGAGCTTTGCAGACAGCCAAGTTCACTCTTCTGTGCCTCAAGGACAACGACACAAGCCAGCTCTTATCCAAAAGTGTGTTCCCCTTACAGGCATTAAAATGTTACGGTATTTAGCTAGTAAGGGCAGCCAGCTACCCACCCACTCAGGCTTCATGCTGGTGGGACTACTGGCTCAGAATATGAGATAGGTGGCTGGTTTGTGCTTATATTTAGTTGATTTTCTGGAAAAGAACAGCGTTGTTTCGCATTTAGGGGCTTCAAATTTGATTCAGAACAAGGTCAACAGAAGTAGAAGAGATAAGTCCAAGAAGAGAACACCAGAGCTAAAGCAGCTTTCCTCTAATCTTTTGGCAAAAGACAATGCTTATTCAGAAAAATATCGTGTATGGAGTATTTTGTTTATCTTCGTTTATTCTGCCAAATGGCAAGGCAGCTTTTAGATAGTTTAATACCATCTGAAATTGCTTATCTGCATGCAGGGAATTAAAATATGAAGTTAATACACCATTGGTCACTGAAATTGTTAGCGGCTGTGATTTGTCCCTAATTCTGTCTTTTAAGGAGTAGCAATGCTTGAAGGACCAATGTATGCTGTTGGTGGCCATGATGGATGGAGTTACCTTAATACTGTAGAAAGATGGGACCCGCAAGCGCGACAGTGGAATTACGTTGCTAGCATGTCAACCCCTAGAAGCACCGTAGGGGTTGCAGCATTAAATAGCAAGTATGTCAACAGGAAAAACTCTCTTTGGTTTTTCATTTGCTTCCTTCCTTGGAAATACAGTTTCTTAAATTTTCTTTTCTATCTTATAGTAATTAATCACCTCAAGAAAACAAAGAGAAAATGTAATGCACAAAAATAAGAAAGAAAAGCTTTTTCCCCTCTCTTGTGTGGTAAAAGTTTCCCTTTCAAACTTGCAGTCCTGTTTTAAACATATTTCAGCCTTTTTAAGTTACAGCAATTTGAAATGTTATTGCATGCATATCAGAATTTTACCTGGAAAATAACTTCTGGGGATATAAGATCAGCTACTTTAAGAAAATATTCCAAGTTTATGTTTACATTTTAAAATCAGTGTCTAAGGAAGCACCATTTGAAAGACCCTGTACAGAAACAGTCATTCCTCTGACATTTTACACCTCCTGCATGCATCTACAACTTTAACATGCAAGTTCACAGTCAAGAAAAAGTTTTAAAAGGTTAAAGGTGTATGGTGTGTTCAATGAAAGGAAGACAGGTGTAACAATTAGGTATGGCATAAACACCCTTTTATAAGTTTTACCTTCCCAGATTTATTCTGGCCTTCATCTATTGCTCAAATACACTGAGGTCACATGTTCACTGTACGTTGGTTTTCCCAAAACTTATTTAAAGCCACTCAAGCACTTTGAAGTGGGAACAGACACGTGTATGAATCTGGTGTGTAACCTGTAGTGAACAGTGTTACACTTTGTTGTATGTTCCTATTTGAAAGTAGTTGTATGTCAGCATGAGGAAGAACGATTCATAAATTAATGCCTGACAGAATTCCGTTTTCCTTCTTTGGCAATATAGGCTGGTGCTGGAAATACAGAAACCTTGTAAAAAGCCCCAGGTTATGCTGGAGAGCATGGCTTCAGCCAACCTTCATTCTTACTTAAATTCGTGGAAAGCTCTTAGCAATGACAGTTTGTAGGGGCTGGGAATATTACAGTTGTAGGCAGACAAATGCCTTTACCCTGTAACTTTATCACTGGTTTCCCTGTTCACTTCTTAAATTGCAGAGAAGGAGAAGGATAAAGGGCAGAGAAAAAGATGTCAGCAAACAGATATTTGCAGATGCAAAACTTCACATACAAGTCAGGGTTTTGCATTTCAACATGACATGATTTTAATCGTTAACTCAAAAGTCCAAGACAGGCAGAATTGCCTGTTGAAGTCCCTGTTGTATCTCAGAGGAAATGTTCTCAGCATACACTTCACCAGAAACTCCTGTTGGTAACTTCCACAGTAACAGGCAGGAAACCACTTTGTCAAAGAGGAAATTCAGCCTGGTCCTGACTCTGTTCTCAATCACTCTCGATATAAGCTGTCTGCAGCCTGGCTTAAATCACGTCTGTTAGTCTAGTGATGTAATTTCTGGCATATCAGGGGAAGTCGAGATCAAATGTCCATCGTTCAGTGCTCCTGCTGTGGTCTAACCAAACAAAATGCTTCTCCTTTTCCTGTTTCCTTAAGTCACGTCACTTTTTTTTTTTTTTTCTGTTTAGCCACATCAGAAAAGACTTAAGTTTTTGTGGAGAAATACTTTTTGACTGATAAATGGTCTATTGAAAACATCAGTCAATAATGATGTATTTGTACTTTTCCTTAGAAAATGGGAAACACCACCATGTTTCTAGACACATTATGGAAAACAAAAAATCCCAACCAATCTGTTTGTATATATAGGGATTTCCTCTCTCTGTGAAAGCTGTGTAAACAAGCAGACTGTATCTAATGGCATGATGTGAAAAGAAAACAAATCAAATCCTCAAGATTTCTATGGGTCAAGCAACAAACTGCACAGCAGAAATCAAGTCTTCCATTCAGAAACATTAGAAGAGAGTGCTACACATCTTGTATTATTCTAACTGTGGTCAAGAATTTTCCATTTAAATTATAAATCAGAGGAGTCTACAATTTTTTCCAGTCACTGGACAAACACAGGCACTTCTCAAGCAAAATTCAACCGATCTGTTTTAGGTGACTTAGTCTGGGCAAGTAAATGCATTCCCTAGGTCTCAAATGAGTTGCACAAAGTAAATTGAGTTTCAGGGCAGTAACCTGAACAATTGGCACACTCAAAATCTAGAGGTCTGCTATTACATCCAGTTTGCATGTTATCCTAGTCTAGCACCATCCAAGTTGGCTTGAAATACAAAAGAAATTCAGGCTTTGTAAAATTCATTGACAAAAAGCCACAAAACCCCATGCACCTTAATGTGGATTTCCACCATTTATTCTTACATGTTGTCCCAACATCAGCTGGCTTAAATCTTCAGTTGTTTGCTAAGAGCCTTTAAGCTGAGCAGGCAAGATGGCATGCCTGTACAGTAACTTCTGTCCAGCTGATTTTCTTAAATGCAATCATTGAGGAAAATATATTTAATGTATTTTTGACAGGTTTTTTTTATATAATGATGTTATTAAAATTCTTTTACGCATTATCAGTATAGCAAAAATGCTTAATGTGAGACTAAGATGTCAAATAATCCCTAAGTCTGTCATAGGGAAGACTACCCATATGTTTCAAACATATGTAGCATCTTTCAATTAAATTCCATCTACAGCTCACATTTAAAGAAGGTGATATCCACTTTTTAAGCTTAATGTTCATATGTGACTGCTTGAAAACTTACACTGCAAATGAAGAGTATAACTTCCCTCATATAGTATGCCAAACCCTTTGTGCAAAGAGAGTTCCCAGTGTCGCTGTCAGACAGCAAATAATGGGTATAACGATAATTTTGAAGTGGTCTGAACGAAGTTAACCAAATAAAATTCCTGTTAACATGAGACTAAAGACCGAAATTCTTTGCCTTCTTGCGGGTAATTATTGCAGGCTGTATGCTGTCGGTGGGCGAGATGGGAGCTCCTGCTTAAAATCAATGGAATGTTTTGATCCTCACACGAACAAGTGGAGTATTTGTGCTTCGATGTCGAAACGAAGAGGTGGTGTTGGTGTTGCCACATACAACGGGTTTTTGTATGCCGTGGGAGGTCATGATGCACCTGCTTCCAACCACTGCTCTCGACTTTCCGACTGTGTAGAAAGGTAAGGAATTTCTTTTTTTTTTTTTTTTTTTTACATTCCAGGAAGAAAATATAAAATAATTTATAGTGGCAAGGGAAATATCTTCACGATAGAAATGTTATGTTTGTAGAACGTATTATGCTTTTTAAAATAATGTTTTGAGAAGAATAACTGATTTCCAACGCTCTTGTGATAACGTAACAATTCATCCTCAGAAGCAAATTCCTCTCAGCTTCCCCTTCCATTTGAGCTGCCCAGGAGGCAGATAAAGGCAACTTAAAAAGTAAGATAAATTCAATATCTGATCTTTCTATTTTTCAAGTGCCAAAACCTAGGTTTTGGGTACCTATGTCATATACTGTAGGAACAAATGACTTTTCACTTGTCCCTTCCTCCAATAATTCAGCTGATTTTGCCCAAAATATTTAAAATATAATAAACATTATATACTCAAACTGGCACTAGTCACTACATAGGTATTTTCTGGTGCAAAAGACTGATAGAAAGAGTCTCATTTCTGTCAGAAACTATATTGCTAAAGGAAATCAGGCTAAAAAGGGTCTGATTTAACAACTTTTTTAAACTTTTATCAACTGTATGAGATATTTAACTTCTTTTACAGTGAAATTTTCTGGAAACTTTTGTTATGACAAGAATCAGAAAACAAAAATCTCTATGGAGAAAGAAAGAAAAAACCTAGAAATTGACTTCGCTGAGTCAACTGATGGCCATGCTATCATTCCCTCAGGCCTAGTTTATGTTCAGAATATATTGATCATTTAATCTGATGAAGTGGAAAGACTGTAAACAAAAAGTAAAACTACAGGCATTTGTCATGTGCTTGCAGATCCCTCTAGTGGCTAAATTAAATGTTTAATCACTTTACTCATAATACCCTATACTAGTTCACGGTGTAAACTGAACTACAATACAGGAGAAAAGAAGCAAATATCAATAATTTAAATTTGAAATGCATTTCTACAATGTATTTTTCTAATTCTAATCATAAAACATCCTAGGTATGATCCTAAAACAGATGCTTGGACAACAGTGGCCCCCTTGAGCGTACCTCGGGATGCTGTTGGAATTTGTCCTCTGGGGGACAGATTATACGCTGTTGGGGGCTACGATGGCCATACGTACCTGGATACCGTGGAGTCCTACGATGCTCAAAATAACGAGTGGACAGAGGTAATAGGAAGAATCAGCTAATACCAGGAATTCTTCCTGGAGGTCAGAAGAATTCCGTCCGTTTAATGGAGAAAGCATTAAAAAATGATTATGCTGCAAAATTATCACTGGTTTTGTGAAAAATGATAAATGAGGATGCAGTAATACTGTATTTGGGCTTGTATAAAATATTGATTGTTTCTCCTGTGAAATAACTGCATGAAATTTTTCAGATTAAAGGATGCAGGCAGTGCACGGGTGAGCGAAGCAGGTTGCACAAATCATTCTGTGCTTGAAGTGCTTAACTCAGGGTTGCTGGAGCTTGGCATGCCTTTGCCAGCAGTGTCCTCTGCTGGACACCAGCACCACTGAGACCAAGAGAAAATATTTAAAACTGTCAAGATCCTTTTTTTAGCTACACAGTCTACATTTTTGGAACATAGGATACGAAGGGCTTTTACAAAATTAGGAGCAACACCACCAGCCTACACTGCTGTAACTCTCATCAGCTGCCAAAGGCTTTTCCCAAGAAGCCAAAACTGTGTTTTCAGAGCCCTTGTGAAATCCAATCTTTTCATCAGTAGAATCACAGAATGGTTTGGGTTGGAAGGGACCTCAAAGATCATGTAGTTCCAACCCCCCTGCCATGGGCAGGGACACCTTCCACTACACCAGGTTGCCCAAAGCCTCATCCAACCTGGCCTTGAACACCTCCAGGGATGGGGCATAAACTTTGTTTGAATAAACAGTACTTTGGTTTGAATAAACAAATTGCTTTCCTTTTAATCTGCAAGTAATTTCTTCTATCCATAAGAATCTACTAAAAATCTTTCCTCCTTTTTCTTTTTTTCCCTTTTTTAGGAAGTTCCCGTCAATATTGGAAGGGCTGGAGCTTGTGTTGTTGTTGTGAAGTTGCCCTGATGACTATCAATATTGTGAAACTAAACTGAGTGGAGTTTCAGGAAGACCAAGTCCAGAAGATCAGAAACACTTCGAGAAAGCAGTACAGACTATATACATCTTAGTGTCCTCCATTACAGAAAATACTTATCTCTGAGCCATTATGCTATTGGAACACAAAAGTACCTTCATGCTCTACAAAAATCAGAGAATTTTACCTAAATGAGTTATTTTATTATGCCTAGTACACAAAAATTCAATAATATGTTTAAGTGGTTCAGGCTTGTTAAAAAGTATATCTGTTATTTATAAAATGAAATAGTAAAGTGAGAAATAGGTGTATAAGATTTCACAACCTTTTTTCTTTTCTATGTTGGCAGTAATGCTAATGTTTTTTTAAAAAAAGCTTTTATATTTTAGGTAAATGAAAATAAATGAGAGAAACACCTTCAACAGAGAACTGCACAGAAGGAAATATTTGCCTATAAATATCTTTGGCAACAGAACATTCTCTACAGAAGTGGCTTCATTTCTATATTCAGAAATTAAATTACTAATTTAACTTTAAAATAAAATCAGAGAAGCATATAATTTAGTTGTTGTTCAATCTCCAGCATTGCTAGCACTGTGACAGAATACTCATTTTTAGCAGTATATTCAATTGAATAATGCAAGTTAAGAAATAGTAGAGCTAAGGTATTTTTATGTTATTACATATGTCTTAGCAAAAGACAATGCTAATATCATTGCAATCATTTTCACAGTGCATAGATATGTGATATTTTAATGCTGATCAGTGTGTTAGGTTATTCATGGATTTGTCTTTGCCCACAAACCATCTGTCAGTGTGTGTTAAACTAATTTGACTATTCTTGGGATAATCATCATGCATTAAATTGTAAAACAATCATACAATAACATTCTTTGAATATAACGTACAAAATGAAATTTTTATATCATATTGATATGACAATCTTTGACTTCAGCTGAAGATTACCAGCTTTCTCTCATGTACAGTAAATATATGGTAAGAAAAATAATCCACATCCACTGTATAAATTTATATAGCATTTATATAAGCATGTTTGTGGGGTTTTTTTTTGAAATTAGGGGAATGCTAAGGAAAAGAATCACCTGAATATTCCACTTGCATGATATTTTCTTTTTGTGTGCCATTTCTAATCAAGGGTTTGATTTGTTTTGCATTATTTTCTTTTTTTTTATATAATTTTCAATTCTGAAAAGTATTTTAGAAAAAGAATATATGTAAGATATTCTATACTGTAAAGCACAATATTTAGAAAGCTTCTACTTTAGTGTTTGTTATATTGTTGTTTTGTTAGTATCAGAAAAATTCAGGACAGATGAAAATTTCCTGAATGTGTTAACTAACTTTCTTGATAGAATACTGTGTTTTCAGAATTCAGCAATATGCTATTTTAAAAAATTCATAGTATTAATCCTATTGAATGCTTCTACAGATGAAATCTCATAAGCATATTTATAAAAAGAAAACACTTTTAACTTTAAGAATCAATTATGTTTATATATAGCATGCTACATTTAAATAAACTTTACTTTCTCTCTAAGAAAATTTAGACTATATTTTAACAACTTTGTGGTTTTTATTTTACATCTTTTCAAGAATAGAAAACACAGAAATATCAATCTCATTTTTATACTCTTCAAAGAACAAAAGATCCTGTCTTAGTGTCCTTACTGAATCTAGTCCACATAAACTAAAATTTACCTTCTTTCTAAGCACTTCATTTTAGATAATATTCATCTTTTTTCTTTCTTTGAGTTAAAAATAGTTACCAACACTGTACGTTGGGGTGCCCTTTCTGTGAAAGGGGCTCACGTAGCCCAGCCCTTGGCAAGGTGGGTCGATTGCCTGTGGAGGGCTGAAAGTCCAGTACATTTTAAGATGATTACTTTTGGGGCCATCACATGAGGCTGTCCTACAATAGAACTTATGAGTGTGTCATCTTAAAACTACCTCCATTTAATTGTGAATTTCTAGATTCACATACAAATCTCTTACTAGCTCCGTGGGCCAGGAAACAAACTATTTCATGACTATTTCTGGTTTGTATCTATTTTTGTGGAGGAAAAACAAAACCCCACAACCAAAACACAAAAACCCCCTACCAACCCAAAACAACAGGAAGAGCTAAGAAAATGGAGAGCAAACTCCAGACCATAGAATGAGTCATAGGTTAGAGAATTCACATCAGAGGAAGAAAATATTTTTTTTTTTTCACAACCAAACCAACTCAATCATCTGAACCAAATGCAAGGGGACTAACCACCAAGGTTGAAAGTGAATCTGCATGGTAAGACATTTGTGAACGTAAGGTAGATGTTAATTTTCTCTTTCTCTCCCTCCCCTGTCCTGTAGAGAGCCTGTCTGAACATCTACCTAGAACATCTATTTGCAGCAAATATTAACTTTAAAACATTAACAGTAAAAATACTAACGTTTTTGCCCTATTATTTGCCATCCCTGCTTTGGTCGTGCAACAGCCATGTGCACTCTTATATATGAGAGTTGTGTGGATCAGAGGGAGAAGGTCACTGTCGCTGATCACTCAGGCTCTAAATCATGTTTTTTCTCATGTTCTCCTACAACAGCACATCGGCTGTTTCCAGTAAACAGTAGAATCTCATTTTAATTTACTCTTGTTTGGAAAGCAATGATATCGAATGCCTATTTTTAAATTTCTAAAATACAAATTATGCAAAAAACGTGCAGCTAATATCAAGGTATGTTCAAGAGGCACATCAGAACAGCCACTGATAAACGGGCAAAATCAACGGGTCTTTCTCACGGAGCCTTTGCACGGAATTTGAAGTTTGCTCGGGGTAAAAGGGGGCGCCCAGTCTCAAGTGTGAGAAAGCAGGCATGAGTCCTTAGCTAGCAGAGTGGTTTATAAAATATAAAGCCATACCTAAAAATGTAACCAAGTCCACAGTAAGGAAACAAAATGAAGGTCTGAGCCCAGAAGAGGTCAGTTTTGAAGAACAGAAGCTGTGGGTGAGTACTTGAGCGCAAACATATAGGACTTTGAGAGCCATTGACTTGCAAAGGTTACGGCTGTGGAGATGACATGAATTCCCCTGCCTCTGTCCCCTCCTTCAGCTTGCCAATTTTGTTAAAAGCTTTACAAGGAAACAAAGCACGAGGCACTTAGGAAAAACATCCAAGTATAAACAATCCCCTTAAACATATCTTTAAACACACTTCCATTTTCACAGTTCAATAAAGTCTCAAAAATTGAGTATTAGAAGAAAATGATAGTTTCTGTGTTTCTTTACCATTCTCTAAAGAAATTGTGTCATGAGGTTTGCTTATTTAAAAAACAGCATACGAGAAATTGTAGCATTCTTTTAGCTTGCAGTATGCAGCTACATTTACCAGTTTGATATATCCAGTAGCTCTTTTTGCCATGAGCTACAACCACTGAGACAGAGTATGTGAATATATGCATGTGTGTGTTACGTGATGAGATGATCTACTCATTTCCAAGGCAAGGCTGTGGTAACCAGTACACTTTCTAAATTTTAAGTTTAAGCCCATCTCCTGTTATAGAAACAACACAAAGATCAACACAGGTGAGGGAAAACGGTGAAAGATGGGAAGAGTATGAAGGACAGAAAAGTCAAAGAGCAATTTGTATGAGATTTATAAATCAAAGCAGTCAGCTTGGGGAAGGAATGGATTTAAAAATCACACGTGGAGACCTAATTCTGCATATCCCTCTACTTGAGTGAAAACTCAAGCTTCAAACTCTGTGTCAAGAGAGATCTGCTATTAAGGTGCCATGGAAAGCAGATGTGATGAAGTATCTCTTTCTTTACACAGTACTGTTCTGTGTAACTGTACAACTGGGAATCAGGTCGTGCACAGACTGGCAGCCCTGTTTGGAGCTGTCAACATGAAGGTTCATTTCAACTCATAAAGAATAAGAGAAATATTACACACTCACATTTTGAATTAATTTCAAAATAATCTGGTTTAGGATGAAATGATGACAAGAATTATCATGAGATTAAAATCTTAAGTGCTAGAAAACATCAAAGTAAAACTTCAATAGATATTTGAATTTAAGCAATAAAATGGCACAACTGAATTTTCCAGAGAAAGCAGTTCCTCAGTGTTTTTAGTAATAAAGTTTGGTTTAGTTTTTTTTTTCTTCCATATTATTTGTACAGCAGTGAAAAATCATGTGAAAGGAAACTAGCAATTCAAAGAAGGAAACTGGACACCTAACAGGAAGATAGAAGAACAGCAAACTGGAGAGAATTTGGAAATGTTTAGACATTATTAGGTAAGAGGAAACACTAGAGATATTCTCTGATGAGGTGTCATCCCTTCACATTTCCTCTGCTTCTCCAAACATGAGTAGGTGCAATAGTTATCTAGCATCTTTGCTTATGAGGTACCCTGACAGCTGCACGCACAGCTGGCTCGCTTGCCAAGTGTGGGAGGGAGCTGGCTCTCCTATCTCTGACCTTGTACTTCTCTGTGCTTTTTATCATGACTCTCGCTGGCAGAATGATTATTATTCGTGCTATTTCTTTTTTTCTTTTCCCAAATCTTTGCATTTTCTTTCTTTTTAAGCCACCTTTTTACTCTTTGAACTGCCTGATAGCCTCTACACGAACTGAACGAGCAACAATATTTTAAATAATGTAACGTGTGGGAAGCAGGGATACCACTTACCCCATGAAATCGATTCTGGGAAAGACTGGAGATTGAGCTTGACCATTATCATATCTCTATCTACCAGTAGGAGATATTTAGGCAAAGAATATAAGAACCAAATAGTCCAGAAAAATCCCTTCTATTACTTTAGCAATGTTACTTTCAGCAACACAGCTGCATCCCTATCTCTTTCTACATGTATATTTCTGTATAGGGTTATCACATGATGTAATTTTTTTGCTTCCCACCTGACCCTCAGGATAGGGTGCATGATGCTAAATACATGCTAAATACATGCTAAATACCTGGGCTTCAGTATCTGACTCCTCAAAAGCAAAACTCCGTGCTGAAATTAGCTTATTTTTTCTGACCTTGGATATCATAAAAATTGCATGCTGAATAAACTGCAATGAATTTATTTGTACATTTCAACATGGGTCCTTCCTGTGGGGAAATTACATTTTATTGATTAGAATTAATTCCTGAAGAGATTAAACTGAACTTCTGTAGCAGTCATCACTGATGTAGTATTTCTAAGAGGTTGTATACTAAGACTACCTATAGTTGATACTCAAAAACCTCACCTCTCACAAGGAAAGGGGGCAATTTTATCAGAATGGAAATCCTTTCACTGCTACTTCCCCTCAGAAAGATGAAGGTCTGCATTTTTCACAGTAAAACTATATTCTTTTTATCTTTAAGATATCTGCTGACCTCATCTCTTGCCAAAGAAATCTGACAACAAAATCCTTCCTTCGGCCATTTCTACTTTTCAGTAAAGCTCAGCTACATCACTGGCACACAGAGTCACTAAAGGTTACACACCACCTCTTCCTCATTCCCTGAGGACATTTTTTCTCCATTGTAATTCCACATATGCAAAAAGAACTAAAAGCTCTGTTCTCTTGTACATGAATAATCATGTTTACAGAGAGTACAGAACAGAATAGCACTAACGTCACATTATCAAGATTTTCAAATTGGAGATTGGGTACAAAACCAAAATATCATCTAGATGATTCTATGATTCTATGACTATAAGAATTTCTGCTTTTCAAGGCAGGATTTCTCCATCTTGTATTAACTTGTCGTTATCCCTTTCTGTGTCTGTGATTTGGGTGGCATTCCCTGATCCATTGGAGAGCCAGCCTCTCGCATTCTCTTCTTCATTACTTGTAGGCAGAAAAACACACAGAAAAGAAAGAAAGAAACAAACAAACAACAACCTTGGTACATAGATTAAATAATAAACCAGAGTGCCTTTGAATTGTCAGATAACAGATTGATGTTCTGTTAGCAGATTATTGCTTTATCTCCTGTTCCATAGATAAACTTGGTAAAAGGAGACTGTTCCTTTCCCCAAATAAATTTCATAACAGAAGCTGAGTAGATTCCAGTAAATGACAACAACTAGTAAAAGCCACAACAATCAACAGAACATCATCTAACTTTAACTGCAGCCATCTGAAATGAAAATGTCCTCTGTTCTCCTTCCTTTGAGAGTGAAGCATCCTTTAGAACAAGGACTGATATACACATACATTCTCAAAATAACACACTTGTAAGGTCTACGCCTCTAACTAGGTTTTCTCTTTTCTTCTGGAAATACACCTGTATTCTGAACAATGTTGTACACTTATTGTTTTCATTATACGAGGCTACTTGAGCTAATTTCTGCCTTTTTTTTTTTTTTTGCTTTTGGTTTTCTATAACTCCTTCAATTTGTGTGCACTTATGAAACTGCTACCCTTTGGCCACATCATTTTTAACCTTAAAAGCATCATAAAGATCTCTCTATTCTTTAGCAAAACCGATAATTACAAAAATATTGCAATATCTCTGTAATGTATTGCCAAACATATAGCCCAGAAAACATTTTGTAATATTAAGAGCAATGCAGAAAAGAAGAAGAAAAGTAACATAGGCAAAAATAGAGTAAAAATTTTTCATTTCTTGCATAAAACAGTTTCACTAAACCACAATCTCATCTGATCAGCCCTAGATGTCTCGGAATTGCAGAAACCAAGGACTGAAGAACCTACATTCAAAGCTTGTAGGAACTTTTTCAACATTTCCTCAAGCTGTGCAGTAACGTGAGATCTTTCTCTTGTCAGGGTGACACATACTTCATTTTCTACACAGGATTTTCTCACGGTGAATTTCCCTGCAGTTACCTGGTGTTTGTCAGGGAATTTTTCAGTCAAAGAAAACATGAACCCGTTAAACGCCGACCCACTTCTTAATAACCGAGTCCTTTCCCTCAGCAAATTGGTTACAACTTTGCTCCTAACCTAGTGCTTGCAAAGTCAGGCGTTGCATACTGAGATATTTTCTCATGTTGCTCGAGTGCACAGCAAGGCCTTTGCAGCTCATTAATTCGGTTTTGGCAGTTTGCAATACAGGATTTTCTCAGAAGATGGTGCTATGTGACAATTTTTAGATCATCCTGGCTCTTACTAAGAGACTGAAGCTACCTCGTAATAATATTTATCCCTTAAATATAAATAAATTCTGCCCTATTTCATAATCTCAAGAGCCTGTGACTTTTTTTTAGTGAAACTGTCTTCTGTTTCTACACTTTACCCACGTGCACACACACAGGCACTGCTGTCCTCTTAGGAGCAATTTTGGAATCAAAGTTACAAAGCCACAGCAAAGCACCTCTTGTAAATATTTCCAAAGTTGATATCGCTGGGCTTGGCCCTGTCCTGTAGCTTTGGCGCATTGAAAAAATTACTTGTTTATTTTTCTTTTGCTGAGCACAAATCATAAAACCACCTCTTTAGTTGCAAAGGTTCAACATGAAAAGGCAGTGCCATACGGACAGACAGACGAAGAGAGGCCAGTATTTTCCAACTGGCTCATTAGCCTACATCTACCAGCCCACACCACCTTTCCCTGACTTAACCCAGGCGTTTAAGATGCAGTCGCTGAAACAGGGTATAATCTATACACTGCTGCCTTTTCTAAAAGGGACATGTTTTCTAAGCAAGACAAGTCCATAGATGTTAAGACAATAAATATAATATAAAACAAAACAGTTTTTTTCTCCTGTTTCCCCATTTTCTATATTAGAACAGTCATGAAAAGGGGACAGATGTGAACATAATGTGCTTCACATGAAAGATAAAGAAATGTCACATAATCCTAACATTTCTTCCTATAGGGTACAAAGCAGGGCATCATCCCTCCTCTGTAGCAGTGAGCAGAGTCTGCTCCCAGATCTTTTATGCAACTTTTCCAGGATTCTCCAACAGTCTCGTCTCATCTCGCCTCTCTGTAAAACCACTAAGCTTCATCTTGCTTTTATACATACACATTATTTCTCCCTATCGTGTAGAATTAACATACAATGCAATGATATTTCTTCTGGAATTCAGAAAGAGGTTCTGAAGTACAATAAAAAATTGCGGTTTATGAATTATTTCTTTCAGAAAATAGAGACCGGTTTACTGTCAGATTTATACAGTTTATAACACAGCTCTAAATAAAATAATAAAAAAAAAAAAATGTTGGGGAGAATGAAGTATAACACCACTTGAAAACCACCCTTGACTCTGCCGTACTTTAGTCAAAGGAATAACTATTTATTACTGACTGACTTGCCCTGTCAACTCAAGATAAGCTGGAGCTCAGAGATTTTTGATTATGCTTTATCTAGGCAAGTTAAAACATCATAAATGTATTAATAATCTGTTATGAACCATCAGCATTATACGGCAAAGTTTGCTTTTGCTTTTTTAGGATCATCCCCGCTCACCACCCCTCCAAACCACTGCCTCAATATTAACAACTATGAGGCAAAAGAAACCCCAAAAGGACTTGATTTCAGAGGTACAAGGAGTAGAGATGGAAAGACATCCAAAAATCCAAGTGAATTCAATGCCTCAGCTTCCCAAACCACTCACTCTTCCAACTAGTCCCTTTTAAAAGCTAGAGCTAATATTTGGATGCAACTGTTTACATTAACTGTCTTTCCCTCCCTTCTTCTCATCGCCAACCAGAAGTTTTCTTCCAATTTCTTCCAAAATTTGGAAGCAGCATTTCCCCAGGGAATGGCTAGGCTATTCTACCCATTACCTGTTGTTCTATTCTCACAGACTCCTTAAAACCAAATATCCTGCCTTTAAATTCCCCAGACCTCTAAATGTCAACTGCCTGGATTTTCCTACCATAGTGTTTTCCCTTTGAAAGATTTAGTCCCATAGTTATGTGACAGTGCTCACATGTAAAATCGTGCACGATAAAATAATGCCAGTTGTCAAGACAGCAGTCCAAGTAGGAACAGTTTTAATTTAAAGCATTCAAATGTCAGTTAATCTTTCTTAAAATAAAGATAAAATCAGCACTTCTAGATGAAAAAAAAAAGGCCTATGTGTACAGCTACTGAACAACTGATGATAATTGAAAAGCCACATTCTGCCCAAGACATTTCTGATAAGAATTGATTATCAAAGACCTCATTAGTTTCTTTCACTCTACGCTGTTTGTACTGAACAATAGTAAATAAAAAGTCTTGCGATGATTGTGTCTTTACAACTTTAAATATTACACTGATACTCAGAAAAACATGTGCTTGTCAGATTCACAGTTGGGAGAAACAGTTCGCCATACAAAGAAAAATTCATTTTAATCACGCTCAGTAATCAGATACTTTTGTGAAAAAAGGGGCCTGCAGCTGCTAGATGGAATCAAATACACTTTAAAAATAATGAAAAATCACTGTGGCATGTTTTTCCCAAGCAACGTTGTACACACTTCATTAACAATATTCTATAAAAATAAGAAAGAGTGGAGAGAATAAGTCAGGAGCCAAAACAGACACTAAAGAGTAGGAAAAAAAAAAAAAAAACAAAAAGGAAACTAGAAAGAATAGGTTAGAATTCTAAGGAACCTCTCAAACTCCATTTAATCTTTTAAATACAATAAAATATAACATAAAATTCTCATTTCATGACTTATGACACTGAAGTAGAAGGACCATGAAGCAAAGCAGAAGCAATGAAGCAGTAAGATTATTCAAGAGTACTCGTTACAGATTTTTTTTTTTTTTTCTGTTTTCTTCCTGCCTACTAAATAATTTTATCAGATCAGAAAGCAACATGATGTTTGGAATCTGTTTCACTCTATATTTAGTATCTTAGAGATGAAAATTGGATACATATTCAAATTTCAATTATCTGGCATGCGGACATCACAATGGAGTTAAAATTCATAGTGATTAAATGCCAAGAGGTTTTTATTTAATTTTGCAACAGAGCCCAGAAAGCCAAGAGTATCCTGGGCTGCGTCAAAAGAATCATGGCCAGGAGGTCAAGGGAGGTGATTCTCCCCCTCTACTCTGGTGAGATCCCACCTGGAATACTGCCTTCAGCTCTGGGGATCTCACCATGGGAAAGACATGGACCTGTTGGAGCGGGTCCAGAGGAGGCCACGAAGATCATCTGAGGGCTGGAGCACCTCTGCTGTGAAGACAGGCTGAGAGAGATAGGGTTGACTCCTGGGAGACCTTATAGCAGCTTTTCTTTACTTAAAGGGGGCTTATAAAAGGATGGAGACAAACAAGACCCCTGTTGCGAAAGGACAAGGGGTAATGATTTTAAATATGGTAGGTTTATGCTAGATATAAGGAAGAATTTTTCTTACTATGAGGGTAGTGAAACACCAGAACAGGTTGCCCAGAGAGGTTGTAGGTGCCTCACCCCTGGAAACATTCAAGGTCAGGTTGGACTGGCATCTGAACAACCTGATCTAGTTGAAGATGTCCCTGCTCATTGCAGGGGAGGTTGAACTACATGATCTTTGGAGGTCTCTTCCAATCCAAACTATTCTATGATTCTATGATTTAAGGGCCTTAACTCATTCTTGGTTAAAAATGAACAAAATCCAAAATGCAATAGAATTTTCTTAAATTTTAAACCTCAGTCTCAGCCTCTGTGAATTTCACTTTATATGTACTTTATTTGCCTGTTAGCTCCTAGTATTTGTTCTGTTTTGTTCACAGTCAATCCTTTTGTGTTTGGTTTTTTTTTTTTTCTCCACTAGATTGCCATCATAAAGCCCTTATAATTCTCTCAGGACTGTCAAGTTTGTCCAGCCCTCAAGAGACAAATATAATGCAAGTTCCACTACATATGTTGGCATCTTGTCATAAACGTACTGTAGCTAGAGATGAAAGTAAACTTTTGCTACAGTTATTTCAAGAGTATTGTTTGGAAACTGACTCAATAATTGTCACTATCTTGAAAGGTTTATAGTCCCATAATTTATTTATATAACTTTTTTTATTATTATTCTTATTTAAAACAATATCTTCCTAGGGAAACAACCTTGAAATGTCTTTATGTAGTTTGATCATTTCTTTTCCCCCATAGTAACTACTGAGGCACCCCATCTTTTTCCAGGTAGTACATGTTCATACCATCTCAAAATGGTTGGCAAAAATGTCATTAAAGTAAACAGACATACAAGAGAAGAATTTGTTATGAGCCCCACAATATCTCACATCCAGCCTTCACCAATGGAGCATGTTTTAAAGAAAGATAAAAAGTTAGCTAGGAGCCAAACTACTGTCTATTTGTTTCTAAATGTACTGCAGAGTCACATATTTTATTTAGACAGATACACAAGATGCGCTGGAAAATTCTCAGCAGAAATTCTTGTTTGAGAACAGACACTTGTAAGTCTATAAACACAGAATTTTGTAGAATTGTGCTTGGATATTGATTGATAATTACAAGTAACAAGCTGTTGATTTGAGCATGCAACTAAGTTGTTTTTCAGAAGAGTTACAGACTTCTAGAGGAAACTGTTGAGTACATCAGAACAACAACAATAAAATGCCAACAAAAAAAACAACACTCCCTCAACCAGTCTGTAATAAAATACTGCATTCAAAATCTTTCCCTATTATTTCCCAGGTGCACATTTTGGAAATGCAACATCAGCTACATCAAATACTGCACTTGAGCACAATGAATGAGCAACAGTGCGATGTGATAGAGGTTATATCTCCAAAGGGAAATAGAAACAACTTCTTAAAAGCAACAGTTAAAAGCACTTTTTTATACCTACCTTACATATTGCTAGAATCAGGACTTAAAGGGTCATTGCAACAATCTAGAAGTGATTTACAAACTAAAATATACTTTCTGTGCACTGTATTAAAAATCTCTCTTTTCCACTGTTAAAAGTTCATTTGCTCTTCTATTATAAACCGCTGTTACATAAAATAAATTCAAGCTCTGTGGTTCACAGAGAGATAAATCTCTATCATAGATATCATACTGAGCCTTACCCTTTTGGTAAACAGATTTTCTTTTCTAAGTTTCATGACCTATGAAAAGTTCAGATGCACTTCATGTAACAATAACTTAAGATAAAGTACTTGGCAGATATGTATTCTAATATGGCATGCTTTTTTTCTTTTTTTTCAGAATGAAAAAAAGGCATCCTTTCTAGGGATGCCAGTCCCATCACTAGATGTTGCAGTACTAAACCAAGGAATTTATTTATTTATTTTATTTCTCAGTTTGTCAAAATCTAATTCACTAAGAAGATAAACTTGCTGTTACTATGGCTGGAATTGATTACAAACCAAAAGTCTGCTTCTATATCTAAATAGACATGTGGCTCATGTTCCCAGGTTTGAGATCTGGGTAGATTGTAGGTGTTAATTATAACCAATATAAAAACATGTCTTTATTTCTGTAAAAAAGTTATGTACTTATTTCTGTATAGATTAGCTGGTAATACGAGAGAGGTGTTTGGTTTCTGTGGTTGTGAGCCCAGTTCATGATGATAGAGGTCTTGTGCAGATTAATTCTTTAGTTTGATTTCTGTTATTATACAATGAAAACATGCAAATTCAGTGTCTTGCTGAAATTTCACATTAACTTAGGAAAACTTGAGATACCTACTAGTTTCCTATCAGTACTTCTGAACCACGAACTGAAACAAGCAAAGCTCAAACAACATGGAGGTACCTAACTGAACTGACACCAGACTAAATACTAAAGAAATCAAATACTAAAGAAAAGTATCTTTCTTTAAAATGGTCATGCACCAAGTACATACCCAAACTACATGTATTTGGTGGCATTTCCTAAAGTTTACTCATGGAAATTGAGGATACGTTAACACAATGAGCTTTTCTGCCCCTAGCTAGCCTTTCTTCCCAAAAGAAGAGAATGAGAAATTCTCAGAAATAAGAAATTAAGTCAACAAAACCACTCTTACAATAGCAGTGTTAAAGGACCTACTATTTTTATTAGAGCCCATATCAGAATTGATATTCTTGAAAATAATTATGTGTACGTGAGATGAGGCTAAATGAAAGAAAAAGGGAGGAACCAATAAAGCAAAATTAATGAACTAAAACAAAAGCACTCCAGGTGATAAATTACCTGTACAATGTGTGCTTATGTATACCTGTACATATTACAGTATATGCCAGTGACTACACGGCACATTTTACACACTACCATGAATGTTTATTCTTTGTTCTATTTACTACTCCAGCATTTTATACCTTCAACATTTCTCTACTGTAATTTCTTCCTCCTCTATTGAATTTTAAACACTCTTTTGAGCTAAACATAGTGTCATAGTTTCCATAAGGATATGGAAGAGAAATATACATATATTTTTGAATCTTGAAAAACTGATAATTAAATGATAGAGTTCACTTTCCTGATTTCTTTTTTTTTTTTAAGTTAGTTTACTTGTTTTCTGGTTAAGATATTTTCTTTGATTTCAGGAATTTCTACCCTTATTCAGTTTTCACAGGAAGTAAGTGGACATTACTAGAAGTTAAACGAAGTCATAAACTTTTTTACCAAAATCACGAGCCAAAAAACTGGGGAGAATAAAATCTGTTTTAAAGAACTATGTAAACTCATAAATTAAGATTATAGGCCTCTGAAATTGTGACTGCCAAAGGAATAGAAAAGTGAACTTCAGTCTCTCCCTGTGGAGAACTAACAAGGATCAAAGAACAACAATCAAGCAAAGAAATTATTTGAGAAGGATCAACAAACATAAAAATATGATATGCCTTTTGACCTCTAATCTTTTATTAAATACTAGAATAATCAATCATTCAAGATGAGATAATGAACTCTATGACTGAAATCACTCAATAAAAGCAAGAAAACACTCAATATATGCTGTAACTCTTGTGAACGAATGACCTTGGGATTTCCTTGAATTTCAGCATTAGGAAAAGTTTGTATTACATCAAACATTATATCTTTAAAACTCCCTACAACTTGAAACTCCTGGCATTTCATCTCCGTCTAGCGGCACGCACAATAGTCTTGTGATTCAGTACAGACAAATTTTATTTTCAGTCTCCCACAGGTGATATCTCCGAAAGTCACACAGTCTAGCCGGTATATCTGTAATGGCACTTTGAGCTATTTTTACAAAGCAAATCAATTTTTAAATACAGTATTGAATTACAATATCAGTAATTTAATTTCTACTTGAAAAAAATACCACAAACAGCAGACTGTTTGGCTGACAGCATAAAGGAAGAGAAAGGAAAAAACTGCATTTGAACACAAGAGAAACTGAGGTTTGGACTACGTAGAAAATCCCAAATTAGTCTGGAGCAGTATTTTAAATGAAGAAAACAGATACATCATATCCCTGACTGCATATCCATTACTTTTATGTTTTTAAAAGTTTAAAAGCTTGTTATGTGTTTCAATAGTAACAGCAGGAAATCATATTACTCAGGAAAAATAGATGCATACAGCTCTCACAAAAGAGAAGTACTGTCTATGTATGGTAATTTCACAGTGGATTCCTGTTTCTTTGGGGGAGGGAAGTGGTGACCATTTACTCAAAATACTGATGAGAAAAGGAATTTGTTTGGAAAGATAACTCATATTAAAACTTGATATGTTAATTAGGATACTGAAACGTATAAAAATTTTAAGAAAAAGTGGTTCTTTTAACTGCATGTTTATTTACTTGGACCGATTTTCAGTAACTGGAAAACAATGAAATAACTGGCTAAATTCAAACTTTCAAGAAATCTTTGTCATGTCTACTAAATGAAATTACTTTCAGTTACCTGTTAGTAGGAAAATATTACTATTACACTGGGCTATGATTCTAAGCATACTATTTATTCATTTATTTTTATACCCGTTAAGAGCAAGAATGGCCACCGAACTTAAGTAGCCTTTTGTTTTGAAAAAGAACAGAATAATGATCTGTGCCACAAGACAGTAGGAACTTCAGGACAGCAAAAAACTCAAAATCCTTTAGAGAAATTCTTTAGTTGTCTTCATCGCCACTATGCTCTTATGTTGTACAGTACAAGCAAACAGTCTTTATGGTCTTAAGGAAGGGATAAAATGAGATTTTTTCATGACTTCTAAGTAAGGGTGAAAAAACAACACAATGAATCCAACGAGAAATGAGCCGTGGGGGTGTTCTGCACTATTTACCAACAATTGAGGTGAGGGTTCTGCAGCATTCGTCTTCAACATTCAGACTGCATCATAAGACAGATAGCTAGTAAGGAAGGCTAAAAACTCTATTATAAGATGTCTACCTGCTTTAAACTGCTAAAAATACATGTCATTGTTAAAGCTCAAAACAACAACTTGTTTCTAGTACAACCCTGTGTTTTAGACACCTCTAGAAAAAAAATCTTCCATGAAATGGCTTTGTAAATCAACATACCAATCATCCGGAAAAAGTAAATAAATCAATGGTTTCATTCTAAAGCGCTTCTGCAAGGTAAAAATTTGAAAAGGTCAGATCCTGCTAAAGATTATCTTTACAGTCACAATTAGGGAGTTTCTCAGCACCGTTGGTTATTCAGGCTGAATGCAGCTGTACGGTTCACAATAGCTGAAGGCTTGGTGCAATGGGCCTCTGTAGAATAAAGACTACATACCATGTGTGAGACCAGTGAACCACTGCTCTGAAGGAGTTAAGTGTGCTTCAATATACAGACATGAGCAGTACTTAAAACTGCCTGTCTTTGTAAAGTCTGTGAATAATTTGGGGAGTCTATAATCCATAGCTTTTAATTACTGATGGCGCAAATGAGGATGGAGAGTTGGATGTGGATGAGCAGGCTTAGATGCTCTTGGGAAAAATTGAGAAAGTTCAAGAAAGGCCACATTGGTCTTTACATTTGTTTTATTATGTCTGCAGTGCCAACAGACCCATAATGAAGGTGCCTGGGAACTACATTTACATCTGTTGCAATTGAATGACATCAGTGGGAATTCAGGAGAAAGGGAGTCAAATCTATTCTTTCTATGAAAGACGCAACGATGCGCCAGACAAAGCCAACCAAAGGCATATTGAAACCTTAATTTGTTAGCTAACACCAATTAGTGACAGATACAGGTTTGTATAATCAATGGAACAAACATTAAGAGAGGTGATATTTGTGTCTGATGCAGGCTGTCCAGGAATAGAGAGGGAGAGGGAGTCACAGAACCACTGAGGCTGGAAGAGACCTTTGGAGTTTGTTGCCCTGCTTAAAGTGGGGGTCAACTAGAGCAGTTTGCTGTGTCCACTCAGGTTTTGATATCTGCAAGGATGGAAATGACACAACTGCTCCGGGCAACCTGTTCCAGTGCTTGACCGTTCTCTCTGAAATACCTAAGAAAAAACTTCTGTCTTGTATGGTCACGCCCTTGAGCAACCTGATCCAACCTGATCTAATTTCCAAGTTGGATCTACTCTGAGAGTCTGTGACATGAGGTCTTCTGTTATTGCATTATTGTTTTTTCAGAAAAACCCTTGCATTGTACACTAAAGCTTTTTTCTTTCTTTCTTTTTGTGCATAAAACTTGCTGTCTCTCTGCGTACTTGGAAAGGAGAGGGAAAAGTTGTGGACTTTAAAGACCAACATATTTACCTGGAAATTTCAAGAGCTATGGCTCCTGGTTCAAAGGTAAAAGCAAAATGCTCTAATCTAACCCTTTCAGAGTCTTTATTTCAGAAAAGCAGCAGAAGATCTAAGTTTCAGATGGAACTACATTAAGACATTAAAAAACAATAAAAAATCCTATTTTAAAGAATTTTCACACTCCAACAAATATTTATTTTGGTCTTGGTCAGCATTAAAAACACTACAACCTACAAGGAAAGGAACTTTGACAGTTCAGTGATGTCATGTCATGTCATGCTGTGATGTTACAGGTTTTAATACAAGTCCCAGAAAGTACCAATAAGCTGTAACATTAGTTATAGTAAGATCAGGAGGATTTGACCTCTGATATATTAATCTTATAAGTGACCATACATCATTGGACAGAAAGACTGGAGGAAGTTTAGTAGCTAACTCTCAACTGATGCCTCCCCATCCTCTGTGTTAGGATTGCTCCTTTTGTACACAACAATAACAAAATCACAACATATTTTAAATAAACCTATAATTTATTCTTCAGTGCACAACATTATGTTAGGTTTTCAAGTCTGTCTTCATAAGGAAGGGCAAACATTTTTCTGAAATCCTATGAAACAGAAAGGGTATGAACACATGTAGCCTTAAAGGGAGGTTACTGAAATATTGTGTTATTCATATATTTGTATCAGATCTTTCTCTTACTCTATGTCTATTACACAGAAATATAATTGCAGCTTAATAGACTTTTTATGAATAGTACAATTTATATAATGTATCATTTTTAATGTAGACTGAGGTTACTTTTTAGAAAAAGGTAAACGTTTTAAAGAGTAAAGATTGTAAGCAAATGGAAATATAATTCAAAGCTGGAGAAGTTATGCTACTCGTTGGAAACTGAAAAGTACTAATTTGCATTTCTGTAATCATTAATAGGGGTTATGAGGTGCCAATTATGTTCCATGTGTGACCTTTTTGTTTCTAGGTAATGTACCTCAATTAATTGTCTGTGGCATCATAAAGCACCTTCTTCACTGCACCATGACTACGAAAAGCAATAAAATTGTTCCTCTGCAGCTGAAGTATGAAACGCACAACTGACCTTAGCACTTAGCAGTGGCTCACTGATGCTAATGCAGACCTGCTATTGGCATAAATTACACTGCAGTCAAAATTTGAGTGCTCAGCTAATGCTTTCCTAGTTTGTGCTAGATTTTTGTAAATTCACAGAAACGACCATGCTTTGAAATTTCTGTTTCAGTCCCCTGTTGAACTGCGCATTGAGAATTCTGCTTTAATTAAACTCCATAAACTGCTTTAAATTTCAAGGTGGACGTTGCTATGAAAGGCAAAACTAAGATTCAGCTACACTGTTCCTTTCTTAGGAGTATAAATCAATCAAAAATCTCCATACTGATGGGCATTACAAACACAGACTGATGAACAAAATCAGATGGATGCCACACAATATTTTCTACCCAAGAGCCTTATGCTGTAAACACAACTTGCAAATGTAATATATGAATTAAAATATGTCATTAATTCATTCAGTATTTTGCTAAGACTCATACGAACAAATTTTCATATGCATTTTTTTCAATTTTCAAAAATAACCCAACAATCTTAAATCAAACTTGTTGAAGCAAGAAAAATAGTGCATTTTTCAGCTTTTACAGTTATTCTGTTGCAAAATCATACAGAAGAACAAAGAGGGGAAAAAAAGAGGGGATGGAGAAAATATAAGAAAACACTGAGTGGTGAAATAACTGAATATTACAGAGGATAAGATGCAAGAAACCTTCACAGTAGATCTGTGTCTGTAGCAGCTGTGTTGGTTACTAGAGGGATGATCTGGACAGAGAGAGGACCTCACGCGAGTTCTACTTTAAAAATGTTCCAAGTGTTTTTGTAGTGATTGAAACTTTAGATTGTGAAATATTAACATACTTTAGTCATTAAATGGTAAGGTAATCCAGTAATCATTTTTTTTTCCAAAATATTTTTGAGAAGCCTAAATTGTAGTTGCACTACCATTTTTAAAAGGAAGATATTGTGAAGAAATGAGTAACTAAAAAAAAACCCTGAACTTTCTCATGCTCCCCAAACATGAATTACGGGAAAGAAAAACTAATCACAAACAGAAAATAAACTAAATCCAACATAATGTTTTATCTTTCTCAGCTTTCTAAAGCTTCAAATAGATGTTATATGTAAATATATTTTCCAACCTGACGAAGCCAAGGTGTAAGAAATTCTCTAGAGCTTCAGGTAAATGTTTATTGATGCTAACAAAGACCCTGTCAATCAATGGTGAGATATCTGCTGAAGTTTAGATATATCTCAAAGATTGCTTTTAAGTGTCCACCTGTCAGTAGTAGTTTTATTTCGTTTTCATTAATTATTGACCCACATGTCTCCACACAAAGAGAGACATGGCAGAGGGTTTATCTCAAGTTCAGTATCACAAGGTGGCTCAACAATTTCGTAAAGTATGTACCGACATGCATATAAAGTTGGCATTACTGGAACTTTTAAAAGAATAAAATTATATTGAGTGAGTTGAAGTACAAGCATCAATCTTTCGTAAAAGCTTCAAGCAGTTCTGTGAAAACTAACATGCTCAACCACATAATAATTGTCACCAGTATGTATCCAGATTAAAACAGACTTCCCCAAATCATTTTCATTTTTTTCATAATATTTTGATCCTAAGAAATAAAAACAGTTTAAAATGGAGATGATTCCAATATTAAAATTGTTAAAATGTCTGGTTTTAGAATTAATGAAATTATATAGCTGCTTTACAAAATGTTGTCTTTGAGTCCTTATCCTACCCAACCTATGCGAAAAATAGAATACACTCATTCTATATGCAATTTTATGGCTCTGAAAAAATGCAGACATACAAAGTCAGACTTTTTTTCTTTCCTTCCCACAGAATAGTATTCAATCAGCTATACTATAAATACGGGATTATATTTAGGAATATACCTCAAGCACTCTCAGAACTAGTAGGTAGCTGTCATGCTAATAGCTATAATAAGGATCGAGAGTCTCAAGGTTTTGTCTATTAAAGTAAGATTTAACAGACACATACAAAATGTGCTTTATGTACTCAAAAACTACCTGGCATTTCAGTATAGCATTTTTATTTTACCTTGCTATGTCACTGTTGCAGCGCAACGTAAGCCATGTTGGGCACAAGCTCTCTTCCACTGGTAAATGTTTCTCTACGTAACAAACGAAATAAAGTCTATTTATTGAGTTAGTTATGAAACAGAAAGTTTCCATATGTGTCCTGTAATTAACAGCATGGTTGAAATTAGGAAGACAGCCTGTTGATTTAGTAGGTCCAGTATTGACCAAACTGCTCACTTTGAACAGCTCCAACAACTTAAAGACTATCTTTTCCTCCAAAATACTGCATGTGACATTGGAAAATGTCCATTTTTTAAAAAAAATCGGTACAGGTACAGTAAATGATGTGTAAAATTGAGTAGAAAGATCTTTTTCTCCATATTTATTGTTGCCAACTATTCTCAGAATGGCAAGGGATTGACAGAGCATTCAGTAGAAGTTTCCATCCATCTGTAGCTTGTTTTCATTAAACGGTATAATTTTATGTCAAAGGAATTTATGTTCTCTTCTGACATGCATTGTACTATATGTCTTAGATATAATAAAATGGTTTCTGATCACCAAAGTTTCAGAGAGATTCATTCATTCCACTTACCTTGTTCAGAATATGCCCTTCGTTTCCTTCATAATAATTCCTGAAGCTTTTCTTGCGGGGAACAGTGATTCTGCTAGTAGGACAACCCAGAATCTTGAACTCCTGATGATTAAGTGGAAAAGCTTATATTAATATTGAAAATCAAACATTTGATTACTTCTAATTACAACAGTCCTAAAAGTTTTACTAGATTATAATATCTGAAGTGAAAATATATACAAATAAATCAAGGTTTTGCTGCAATGTCACTTCATAGACACATATAAAGACACACATATGTACAAATACATAAAAGGCTCAAAAAAAAGTGTAACACTATTTCCTTTTTAAGTTTTCAAGAGTTATTGCAAACACATAAACCCTTTGAATTTCTAATAAAAGTGCAGCTGAAGAAGACACAATAATTCAGGACATCATTTTTTTCAGAATGTAGGAAGGATAAATATGCTTGTTCCAGAGAAAAGACATCTACTATGGACAAAACCAACAACTGGTCCCAGAGATAACTGAGCTGATCGGCAATGACCATAACAGTTGTGGATATTGATTAACAGGAAATTGTAAAAGGTACACCATAGCTATAGAGCAATTAGTTGCTCTCTAAAAGGAAGGGTTTTTTTTTTAAAAAAAAAAAACATTTATGTAAATAATTTTGGTCAAACAACGGTGGTCCATTTTGAATCGTGCCACAATACTGCTTGTGTCAAATAAGAAATTAAGGAAAAAAAAAATTATTACTGGAAGAGCTCATCTAATTACTTAATTTGCCTAAGCAGGTTACCAAGGCTCATTATTAACGTGGTTTTAGAAGTCTCCAACATTGAAATCAATCTCCCCAGGAAAAACCGTTCCCAGAGTTATACTATTAGGAAGCTTTCTGCAACATCTGAATGCTTAGTTTTAAAACTCAAGGTGAAATTTAGCTCGTCTGTGCACAATGAACACATTATCACCTGGTTTTTACATTAGCTATTATTTAGGTGTCTGAAACCTGTTGTGCCTCCCTTTGAGGCTTCTCCCTTTTAATTGCCAAATTACTTCCATTTTATAGTGTAGATCATATTTTCTAGGCGTTTAATCACTCCTACCCTCCCCCTGGATTCTCTCCGAATGCAAGACACCTTGAAAACAAAAGGTAGGTAAGGTCCTACAACCCAGTTCAGAAGTGCCTGATCTTGCAGGTCTGTTACAAGTCCAGTAATAAAATATGACTTTCCTCGGTAGCGAGAAGTTATAGACTCATGGTCAATTTGTGAAACAAAACAACCTCAAGATCATTTTTGGGGCAGGGGGAAGAGAAAAAAAACAAACCACTATTTGGCCAATTGTTCCCCAACTGTCTCTTTCGCTACTGAATTCTACTGAAGTGTGGTGGTGTGCGTTCAACATATTTAGCACATAGGAACAGCTGAACTGGGCCCAACCTAAGGCCAGTCAGGGCATCTAGGCTGGTGTGCCCTTTCCAATGATGGCAAAACAGATTTCTGGGGGAAAATATGGTACGTACGTATGAGATACTACATCTCTATTGTTTCATTCTGTTGTGCACATCGCTAATGAAAAATAATGAACAGAAGTGAGCACAAGCCAGATGCTATTATTGTGTCTCCTTCTATTTCGACAGCGAACAACAGACTAGGTAATAACGTCAATCAGTTTTGCACCTGCTCTGTATTATTTTATGCTACACTATAACTTATGCAGCTTTATCTAACAACCTCTTTACTGATGCAGCTTATATGCCAATGAAAGTATGACACACCTCCGAGACAACACTACCATTGGAATGATGTAAATTTACATATGTTGAATATCAAAATATTTTTAATTCCAATTGTAATAAAATATTTTAAAAGCTCATTTTATAGTTGGGGAAGGAGGTGGCTGCCTAGTTCTTTTAACAGCAAACTGTATGTCATTAAGACGACATAGGGCTTCCTTCAGGTACATTTTGCTGTAAGTACAAGTTCCTCTGGAAATTAATAGATGATTAAAGTGACACATTACATATGTACAAGAAATTGAACTATTTTATGTTATCTTTTCAAGACAGTTAAGTGCATTGTACGTACTCAGTTCCTGAGATTCATTTACATGCGCTCAATACTCCCTATGTTTTCAGACTCTTACTAAAGTCAAGGTCTCATGAGGTAAAATACATACATATGCCAGGTAATTTGTTTTGGTTCTCCTTTACATTTAAAATTACTGGCTACTTCAGTCACAGATAGCTTATTACAGTACATTTTTTTTTAGTTATTAAAAGTTTAGTTCCAAGTCTTTAAGCAGTGTAAATTGGTAAAGGATATTCTTAGCATTTAGAAGTTTTCCGTTTCTCTTTCATAAAAGTTTTTAAGGCTTCACCAAGCAAATAGAAAAAAAAAACTTATGAATTTGTTCGTTTTTGGTTTTTTGTGGTTTTTTTTCGAAAATGCAGTATGAGATAATTAGTAAGCTACCCTTAAAATATCTTAAAAGAAAACAAAACAAGTTTTTTAAACAAAATGAGATTTCTTTTTTGTGACCATTTCCATGACGCCACATACATTTGCACTTCCACGTTTATGACACCCTCACTAGCACGGTATGTAAGGATCCTTCAAGGTATCCAATATTTAAAAGCATGTAGAGGAGAGAAAAGACATGCCTTGTAATAAAAATGTCAACATTTATGATCTCATCTTTGATCTTTGTGTGATACTGAGAAGAATTCAGTATGACAGTGTTGCTATGAAGTTCTACCACCAATATATTTCTGGAAACTTACGAAAGAGGAAAAAAAGAAATGAAAAACCAAAACCACCTTCCTAAAACCTAGATACGTTAAGCAAGCCATGCACTGGACTCAGTAATCAAAGACCTCTTAGAAGACAGAGGAAGGACATGATTCCTTCCCGAGAAGGAGATCTGGAGGAGAGAAGAAGCTTTTGTAACTGGGAATTAGGAGAGACCGGTGCATGCCAGGGCAAAGCAGCCTGAAAGAAGGGTCATTACCTTTCTTCCATACACCCCTCTCTGCTTTTCTGTGGAAGAAGAAAGCAGCACGTACTTTGAGCACCAGAAATCTGAGAGGAGATTTAGGTTTAACCTACAGTAAAGTGAGTGCACACAAACTGAGATGTGAAAGCAGCCACAGAGAGTCTTTAAGTCTGGCCTATTAACGCATTGTGTCTTCTGCAACGTTGCTTCATTATTGCACACCTTCATTTCAAACAAATCTACACCTTCAATCTTAAAACCTGTCAGGTGATAGAGATAAGCATGAATTTTCTAGCATGCAACAAGACACTGAATTCTTACAGAGGGGAGCATCCTTAAAACCTGGCTATAGGACTGTTGAACATACTTTTAGGCGTACATTTTTAAAAACAGCATATTGGGTAAAACAAGACATACATCCAGAAGATTTGCAAAGGCCATTTGGGCAACGTGTATCAAAGGGCTCCAAAGAGAAATAAGCATCTTTAGCAAACACCCTGTCACCTTTTGGCACATTGCAACGGAGATGGGGAGCACGCATGAACTTGGAGACTCCCAACAGAGGGATGACACATGACAACAGCTGAACAAATACTGGTTCTGCTCTGCTAAGCAATTTATTCCTTCATGCTGTGAGCCTCTCTGAGGATTCTGTGCTTTTCTTCTGCCTAGTTTCCCCAGGAGCAAAAATGCAGTACAAAAGACAAAACAAAATCTTCATGGAATGTTTCTTTATATTTATAGCACAGTTTTGATCGCATTCTTTATGTATTTAGAAATTCATTAGCAGCATTTCAAGTAAATAACTTGCCTAACTTGCTTGGTAAATCACTTCATGTCAGCAACAGCCAATGAAAGTAAACAAAATAAAAGCACCAGCTGTGGACTCAAAAAAAAAAATCAGTATTTGATACTTTTATCTCCAATAATTATTTTGAATTTTAGTCACTCTCAGTACAAGACATCAGTCCACAAATAAGATCATCTTCTGATCTGTAAGATTTTTATTTCACAGCCTATATTATGATGTGAGAAGGGGAAAGGGAATAAAGCAAGAGAGAAGTTTTTTTGTAAGCAGTTAAACTCGCTGCCTGTGTTGATGTCCAGCCCTGCAAGAAATGGCAAACCAGTGAATTCCTGCTTCATTGACTTTCTCATGAATAAGCATGATCAGATGGTGCTTCCGCACAGGATGTAAATAACAGCTTCTTTTAGATCCGTATCACTTAACCACAGGATGCCCTGACTGTCTTCCCTGCATGCTGAAGATCAATTACTGAAATTTTAGGAGAGTCATATATATTTACCCAAGGCTTTATTGGGATTAAGGCCAAGACGACAGCAAACGAAGGTATTAATTAACCAAAGCCAGCATAGCTGGTCACTGGGCAGTCCTGTAGGCAAGGTGATGTTTGAAGAGTATCCATCAGCTCTTCAAACTCTCATACCTTGCATTGTTCTTACAGTTGTGCAAACTTCAGTCAACAGTGCTGCCATTCCGAATGATCCAACAGATCTTTTGATGAGAGACTCGATTCTTCAAATTTGGTCCTTTTAAACAGAAGGGCTTTGCAGACTGATCCTACTTAATCAACTACATACTTAAAACTTTAATTGTGTGAATACTACTAATTTAATTCCAGAATTACTAGTGAACAATTATCTTCTTACTGACTGTCACTTCTATGCAAATCACCCACACATCGGGATCAACTTGACAGTGCAGTTTCCTGTAAAGGGTCATTAATGCTATTTCCATGTACTCTGTGATATCTCCATTTTTACTGTAACCATAACGAATGCTTAAATTCATAGTAATGAAGCAAGATTTTTTTTTTCAGTATATCTTGATGGCTTTTTCAGAAATTATCCTTGGACTTAACCTAATGATTAAAAAACCCTACAGCCTTCTATAGTCTGTAGTTCATTTTCTTAGAAAAAAAGTTCCAAAAAAGGCGTTATTTTCAAGTCATGAATCAGTGAAGAGTCTTTTTTAAAAAAAAAAAAAATTAAAAAAAAGAACAACAGCCCTGTATGTGGGCCTGGCAGCTTTGTGCCTGTGAAAACGCTGTATCATAATCCACACCAGTTGATCAATGAACTGTTGGACAGAACCACTCAAATCCCCTCCCTTCCCATTATCATGCTTTCTGGTCTTCCGAGCACAAATTACCCATCAACCTCCTTGACCCAGTTCCAGAATGCTGCCGTAAAGAGCACCTGTCAGAGTGATGCATGGGCAAGCCTGGTGCAATGACAAATAGGAAGTAATAGCAGTTATCACAAGGAATAACAATTTCGCTGCAAATCTGGCTCAGCATCAGACTGGTTTGATTTCCTACTGCAAAATCTCCCAATTGCTCCTGGATAGGACATTATCGTGCCAAATCTTCATGAATCACCGCAGGACAAGTCGCTAGGGAGGTGTGTGACTGCAGGGATATCCTCTGGTCCTTTAAACACCTGACACCAGATTACTTTCTCCCTCGGTAAAGCCTGCGTGGAGGAGGCACTCCCCCCTCTCTTA
This sequence comes from Tauraco erythrolophus, assembly GCF_009769465.1. Taxonomy (NCBI): domain Eukaryota; kingdom Metazoa; phylum Chordata; class Aves; order Musophagiformes; family Musophagidae; genus Tauraco; species Tauraco erythrolophus. The sequence goes on from NC_141477.1 coordinate 3,585,946, forward strand.
TCAGCTCAACTTCTCGAGTGGAATTCACAGCCTGACATCCTGAGGATGCTCACCGCTGCAGTCCTTGGTATTTTCTGTCTGTTAAAAAATAGTGCTTAATTAAAAGCATATGTGCTTCCAAATTGTAATTAGTCATATGTGAAATCTCCAGAGATGCAGTGTTTGGCTTAGATTTTATGCTTATCTACTGTTTCTAGGCTAGAGGGACAAAACAGAAGATTTTCCTACTTGACATTTAGTTTTGGCATTAGTAAAGCGAGGAGAAAGGATAGACAGGAAATTAATTGGCTGTGTCCATTACCATGGAGCTCTGAAGTTATCACTATAGAAACTATTATGGGAGTTTGCCACAGTGATAACAGGCTTGTGCACTGCTGTCACTTTGTAAATTAGCAGGGCACAGGCCAGGGGATGGAGCTGAGGGAGGCGAAGAGCTGCCCATGCACAGTAGTGAATGGACTCTCACGTGTTCGTTTGTGGCTTCAGCAATATGGAAATTGAAGTCTGTAATAAAGGCTTCAATTGCCTTTAATGAATTGCTGACTGAAGTTCAAGGGGGCCTTCTGAAGTCAGAGTGGTTCTGTCTGTGGTGACAATTTAACCCACTCTTGAACTCAAATGAGTGCTGTGAAGTGGCTCGCATCCTCCCACGCGAAAAGGAAGGATTTGTTTCAAACTCTTAAACTCTGAGACTTTGGGAATATCAGAGCCTACAGGGCAAATGTCCCAGACTGTGCACGGAGAGAAATAGTACCCAGGACTGGTGCCTGGGGAAAGAACATCTTCTGATCATGCTGAATCCACAAAAAAGTAGGGTAGGATGGTAATTTTTACAGAGAAATTCCTGCCACAATCCCTACCTTATTCTGGCCAACGTTTTAAAGTGGCAAACTGCTTTGCTAATGGAGATTTTCCAGAAGGCTGATTAATGGTTTCATTCTGCTTCTCCTTCTGGAAAGGAAGGTCTGTTTCTGGAAGGGGGAGGAGAAGGAAAGGCAAGAACAGCCGGAGGTGGGGAAGTCTCTTTAGGTTACCAGTGAAAAGGATGAGGTGACATCACATCACAGCACTTATATTTGCTTTGGGGGGCTGGGGAGAGGCTGTGTGTAGGTAAGCTTCAGAGCTCACAAGAAACACATCCATACATCAGCAGAATTACCTAATTCCCTCCCCAGTCATGCAGAACTCAGTACTGTATCACCCAATCTCTCACAGGCAGTGAGTGAAAACGCTTGCCAAAACCGCAAATTCGTAGTAAGCGATCGTAAATTCTGCAGAAATTTATCTAAAGGCTTGGCATTTTAAGACATATGTTTTGGCACTTCTCTTTTCAGTTTATTGAAAAAAGAGAAGGAAAGGGTAAAATAGTTTGTTAACACTAGAGCACCGTTCTTTAGATGTGGCATGTGCAGTACATGAACTTGTGCACCACAGTGAACCTGCAATACACACTCAGGACAATAATTAAAACTTTCAGCATTTCCATCAAAGTTTCTAGCAACAGGTGACCATTGCCAGCTTCCAAAGTGCACATGGAAATATTAGAGGCTGAAGTTTTCAAAATCATCTGCCTGATGGAGGTACAATTTTTACCACGATATCCAATTTTCACTTTCAGGCCAAGGCAAAATGACATTTTAAAAATCTATTCCTAAAGCACAGGTCAAGAGCAGACATCGATGTGAAAAAGTGGACATTGTAGTATTTCTTACAAGATTTTTAAGTTTCAGTGGTGCATCTGCAGAAGAGTGAGCTGAACACTTCCCTCTTGTGTCCAGTAGATGGTGGCATAGGCTAAAATACTAAAATACTTGGTAAAAAGATGACAACAGTGCTAAAATTACAGCTTTTGTTTTTAATAAGACTTCAGATTTTTTATCTGGTACTGGGATTCTTTCTACTTTGTTCTTCTTATTTCAATTGCTGTCTTTGTTTATTTTTTTTTTAAGAGAGAAAAGGTGTATTTCATTTGAAACTTTATTTTCATGTTGATATCATATTTTATGTTGCAATTCCACTGAATCAAAAGGCCTTCAGCTTTACCACTCCTGATCATTCTGTTTGTGACTTATTTAAAGTATTTAATGCAGAAATAACAATAAAATGAGCAATACCACTGCTAGCTCGATTCACTCAAGTTATGCACCAGCAGGATGGGGCATGATAGACCCTCAGACTACAGCAGCATCGTCATTGCCTTAGTACAGGCCAAAGAAAGAACAACAAAAGCACTTTTCTGCAGGTATTTGCTCCATAGTGTTATATACTGCGGTTCATAAATCACTCCTGTTCCAATACCAAGAAATAGTGAGAGAAACAAAAGCAATTTACTGTTCTTTGTATCAGACTATTAGCAATTGGGAAGCAACTGATAGATTTGGTGAGACTGGAGCAACAGCAATGCTCAGTCAACACCAAGCCCAGCAGCTCTCTATTAGGAAAAGAGCACATATAATCCTTTAAGTTTTTCCCCATATTAAGCTGAAATTGGCTCAAATTAAGTAACGGTTGCCTAGGTGGGTCAAGGTGAGATGAAAGTAGAGATAAAATGAGCTTTCAGAATTTACCACCATTACTCAGAGCATCTATCCGAAAGCAACAGAACGATCTAATAACTGGAGGGCCCCTTTGCAGTCTCTCCTATTACTTGGCAGCCAAATAGGACCAGTAACAAATCCCATCCATTTTCTCTCTCACTCAGAGTGAAGATTGTGCTAAAGCTTAACCATATAGAGCATTGCAGCAAAAAGGTAATATGAACAAGCACTAAAAAACTTGGCCCTTTCAGCAAGGCAAGGCACTGCAACTACACAAGAAGTGCTTACTCTAACAGTATTTAGTTCAAGGTTTCTTAATACCCAATATCTCCAAAGTTTAAAGCAGCTCCAGTTCCTCTTTCCATAGAATCACCTACAAAAATTAGTTAAAACCATGACAGAAGTTTCACAGAGGCAGATTTACAGTACAGAACTCACTTGAATGAGAAAGGTGATGCCCACAGAATTATTCAAATCCTGATTCAAAGGTCCTTACTCATTTATGTCTATATACACAAATTAAGACATATGACACACTCCCTTGAAAGCATAAATAAGTATTCCTAAAGACAAGGCTGCTTTATAGTTCCACAAAATAATCCTGCAGGATTATTTATAATTATTTTCAGGATTTAAAATCTGAACATGAACTACTATTAGTTTGTTCTCAGGTGGTTCGTGCTATGAAGTTGGTGCACACACATATATTTCAAGTTTGCCCTTGTGATGCAGTCCCATTTTTGTTGTCTCTAAACAGATACTTACACAATTACACAATCTTTGAATGTCACAGTCTTAGTTAAGAAATCAAGTTTTGCATTCTGTCATCTGAATCCAGCAGGCAGCAAACACTTATCTACAACGTGTTTAAGTCAGTTAAGAGTTTCAGAGTTAATGCAGACGAGGAAACGAAGATCTTAAATAGGCAACAATGCACCTAAACAAACACCTTTAAACAGCAGCTGTTCTCTAAGGAATAACAGTTAAAGAAGATATAGGCAAGTTAGCGAGAAACAAGCCAGGTGAAGAATGAAAATCTGCCAAAATAAAATCAGATCGGTCTCAACGGTACTGTGCAAAACACCATTCCTGCTGGTACCAAACCACAGCTACCACTGAGATTATCTGACAGACGACCAAAAACTAAAAAGAAGGAGACTTATTAATTTTTATTTGGAAAAATAACAACGGAAAAATTTCCCCCTCTCTATTTTCAGGGCTGAGCTCTAAGCATTGCTACTAAATAAATCTGTAATAAAAACATGAAAGGAAAGGTGTGTCCATTCAGAAAAGACCACATCAGTGAACCTTAATTAGTTTTTAAATGCCTTCCAAACCCCCCAGTTTACCAGTTTATACTTGTACATGAATGCAAGTCTGCCCTTCTGTTCTGATGAACAGCCTTGAGATAAATGATTGTAATGTTGATGCTCATAGAGAAATATGATGGCCGAATTTTATTCAGTAGTTTTAAGGAAAAATTGTAAGATACGTTTAAACAACTCAGTATCACACATATTTAAAAAACCACACCAAAACATGCACTGGCAAGGATTGCAGAAGTTGCAGTGAGGGAGCAGTCATCACAAAAGAAAACGCTGAACTAATTCAAGATGCTCAGCTAACAATGAATAAAGAGTGGAATAACAACATTGGAAGTGTTTTAAAGGCTTTGCAAGCTGGGAAATATTTTTAGCCCATAGTCCATGTATTCAATGACATTAGACAAAAACAATACACTAGACTTTCTGCACTGTGGAATTCGTCCATGAGGAAAAATGATCCATCGAGTCATTTACAGTTAGACCTAACAAAACTCTAGCAAGTTTCTGATGAAACACTTGAGTGTTGACAGGGAACTAGACAAGGTTATTATCAGTAATCATCTTTTTCCATTCCTGAAGTTTGACCACTTTTTTGGACTCTGATAAAAATCACAGATATTCACTCTGTATAACTTTAGTGAATGAGATTTCCTCAAAGTTACTGAATAATGGCATAATTAAGTGATTTAATGCCTGGTTATTTTTAAATGATTTTAAAAATGGCGGTTGAATAGGTTAGTTTAGCCCATTCTTAGAAGAGTTTAAACTGCAAATTTTGTTCGTATAATAGGTTTGCAGATAAAGGTTTACCTTCAGCTCCCTTCCTCAGCAATTACTTGGATATTTCGACTGTTAATGCACTTTAGCACTTACACGTTTCTATACAGTTTTGACACAAGCAACGTTTTATGGCTTAATAAAAAAAAAAAAAAAATACTACTTTACCATAGGACAGAAGCTATCTTGCTAGGACTGAAAAAGAAACCCATGTTTATCTGTGCCAGATTGGCTTCACGCATCTTCCACATGGGAAGTGAAAAGATACCATGGCAGAGTATCACGTGCAGCAGGGAGGGAGGGCGTTTGGGTGGGAAGGTTGGAAGGAGGAAAGGTGGGGAAGGGAATGGGAAGCTGAGAAGAGCAGTATTTGATGCTCAGAACGTTCAGCTGCGTGAACTACAGCCAACATCAGGTAGTGGTGGACACACAGAACCCAAAAATACAAGAGCTGAAGCTAGTGGGGTAGCAAGGAGAAGCCCAAATCTGCCTTTGTTTCTCTGATAAAGTTATGGTAGAGAGGCTGATTTAAAAACAGCACATTGATACTAACCACGTGTACTTTTTCAAGATACAAGCCCTTGCAACAAACAGAGGAATAGAATAATTTCTCCAACAGCAACATCTGCTGCATAATAGATAATTTTTAATTGGGATGTATGTGTCTATGTTAAAGCACACACACATACACAAATGTCTATATTTCATTTTACTACTTTGTCACTGGAAAAAACAGGGTTTTGTTTTGTTTTTCTTTTTTCCTCCTTTATCTAGGATAGTTCTGCATTACAGAAACATGTCTCCCAAAATGAAACGGTGTAAATACTTGTTAGCTGTAAGACCTTCCCAGGTAAGGCTCAGACCACTGAAGTTATAAAAAATATTTCAAAAATGAAATGTTGCCATTCCTATTTAATTTTGCAGGGGATGCTCTTTCCCTTCACACACTGGATGATGCTCTTTTCCCAGGCCAGTCTGCATGCTCTGCAACATCTGTACGAGTACCAACAAAAGTGCACAATCTGTAAGCTTTACTTAAATGCTGGTAGTTCATTATCCCTTAATGTTCTGACACAGGAGCTACAGTAAAGCAAAAGGTGGCTGCATCTCCCTGTATATTCCACTGATCCTCTTCTCCTGAGTAACTGCTGCAATTTTCTCTCCTTTTTTTCTTTTGTAAGTCATAGGATACCACTTGTCACCATTACTTCAAGCGGTACAACACAGTTTCTGGGTAGAGAATGCACAATTCATTTTAAACAGAAATATTTCCATTTGGCTACTTTAGAGTGAAAAAACATTTCTAATCTTTCGAAGCTACTTAGCAACAAGGATTGCAAAAACTGGTAATGTAGATGAATAGAGAGACACGAGGTGATGGCTATTGGAAATGAGGTAACATGAAACTAGTGCCCCTCAGACATCCAGGAAACTCTTTTTAATAGTATTTTATACTATTCATATAGTAATATAGTGAATATATAGATAGTGTTGTGTTAAAAGCAATGTAAATTTGAAACTGCTAAAGCAAGAAAGAACAGCAAATGAAACAAAATAACTAGGAGAACTGCTTGTTCTAAATGGAATAGGTAGTCCATCATCCCTTTTCTTAATCAGAATAAAATTGGTTATTAAAATGCTATCCAAGTTTTAACTTCAGTATCCATTTCAATCTTGAATATGCTTTATGTTCATTAAATGTTTATTTAGGGCATAATTATACATTTTACCAAATCCTCAACACCAAAGCCTGCAAAGGAAGTAAGAATTATCTTGAATTAAGACCCAGGAGGTAATTGGTGTATGCTATCAGAAAGGAGGAGGAGGAGGAGGAGGAGGAGGCGGCAGCAGCACAAACTTGTGGATTTTTGACTCATCAGAACAGACTGTGATGGTGCAGAGATGACTAATCGTTGGGAGTGGACAGACAGTTCTTGGGACAGAAGGGAGATCGTTACCATCTGAGAATCAAGCCACTGCATTCTGGGTGAAGTAATTCACCACACAATCTGGTCAGGCTAAATGCCTCCATGATGCAAGTCAGAGATGGCCTTTGACTACATCTGCTCTGGATCACCACCAAAGCTCCATCTGTTTCTGCTTGTATTATTTCTATCTTGATCAGAATGAAAATGCAATTTAGGATGGTATAAAAGTTACAAAAATAATTAAAACCTGTATAGTTTCTGTTTGTTTGTGTGGTTTTTTGGAAGAAGGTACTTTGTTTCTGAGGCCCATTTTCTCCCATAGTAGCATGCTTTTAAGACACCTAAACATAACCAGCATTGACTTTAGGTGCTGGCCTTGAACTTCGGAGTATCATTTGTGTAGCTGTAGGGTGCTAATCAGGACTAGTAACCAGAATAAAAATTCAGGTCCAGAGTCACTGCCACGATGCACATGGTCACATGAGAGTCCATGATAAAATAGGAGCAGGAAAACCAGAGCAGAGCATCCCTTTCTTAAGCAGTAGGGAGCTAGGGCAAGCAGCCAAGCAGAATCATCCCGATGTGGTACAACTCAGTCTGCTTCACTGATCCTTGTGTTTATTCTGTCAGCAAGTAAGAACATGTCTGTGCTAATCCAACCTGCAGCTGCAGGATGGAAAGAAGCATGTATACCATGCTGTCTTATTTTACAGGCTCACCAGCTGGCCACAGACACGTAGGAGTCTTGTAAATTGCAGCGCTGGCCATAAATTTCATGAAATCCTTACAAAATGTTGGAGATCTACCTATCAAAATTAATGTAGATATAGGCTGGGTATGAATTGTTTTTCAGTGGTTATCTAACACTCAATTTCATCTAGCTCCTGTATCGCAGATATATTATGGATACAGAAAAAGGAATCGAGCAATTATTCCACTACATTGAGTCAGGATCCACCAAACTTGAGCCCAGTAAAAGCCTGCAAGGGGCCAGAGGCCAGAGTTGTTTAGGATTTCTGATATTTTCATTTTTACAATTGAAGTATGTTATTCTAAATTCAGCCTTTTTACATTGGTTTCTCTCATGTGACCCAGTTACAGTATAAAGAGGGAACAAATTTAAACGGTGACATATATTGACCTACCCTTAAGTTTGAACAGGAAGGTAACTGAAATCTCAAGTAATTAAAATATCCATAGCAACATGTTTTAGTGATCATTTCTTGCCTCTTAGAAATACAGGAGGTCTACAAGAGCCGGCCACAAAGCTGCTGTTTTCACAGAGAATATTTGTATATTTCTATATATTGCATTAAGAGCTCCAGAATGGAGGATTTGAAGTTTTATATATTTTCACAGAGTAAATCACATTAAAAACTGAGAACTTCACAATCTGATCAAGAAAATCCACAAAACCAGGTATTTAATGCTTATAAATACATAAAGCAAAATTCAGAGAAACCGATAGCTATTTCTGATCTGCATTATAATTTCCTTTTCTGATTTAAATCTCCTTCTACATCTAAACAGTCATAAGTATTTCTGGTATTTAGCTGGTTTTCATTAGCGTACTTCAAGAGTTGAGACTTCTTAAATTTGGACAATGACACAATTTAACTGTTACATCTTTTTGGTACTTCACATGATGCCAAAGTAGACATATTTAAGACTGAAGCTCTCTTAGCTACTGTCAGTCACTGGCATCAATTAATTTGTTTTTATAGTACCTTTCTCATTAGAAGCTTTTTCCGACCCCCATTCAAGTCACAGAATCTAGCTAATAGTGCTCATCAAAAGGCACTATGCTGCACTTTGTATTACAGGTATTTTTAAAAATAACTCTAACCTCGTGCAAATCTAAGTTCTAGTTGATTATAAGCCCTTCACAAAGACAAATTATTGCAAACCAATCTTCTGCAAATTAAAATGATTGCAAAGCCAGTTTTATGCACACTACGTATTCTACTGCTAACTCTCGCAGTCTAAAAGAAAATAACTTGTTCATTTCCATTAAAATATAATTGAAAACATACGGCATTCTTTCCCAGTTAATTTACATAGAGCAACTAATGAAAGTACTGCAGTGAGACTGGGCTTCAGTTGGAAGCAATATCAGAAAAGTAATGCCATCGCAGCATGGGTCTAATTACTCAATTTTTAAACTAATTCTGAGGGCTTTTCAGTAAATGCCTGATTTAATAGTTTTAACAGGCTTTGGTTAATATATGACTCAGATGAAAAAGAGCAATTGTTTTTAAACATTATAACAAAGACTCCCTCCAGAAATGTATCCACCCATCATTTCGAGATGCTTTTCAGATACAGCTCTCTCTTTTCTACAGGATCTACATACAGGTCAGCTGCAGCACAGCCTGCAAGAGGTTTTGAAAAGAGGCCGGGCAAACATCGAGGTCTAAACGACACTCTAGATAGAAATGATTCCTGAGATTTCTCAGAAAAGTGTGACTTGTTAGGGGATGACTGTGCTAAAATACCTTTAAAAAAAATTACATAAGGAAATGACATTTTACTTTGTAAATCTGTTCTTATGGAAGTGAGACTGCTATAAAGTAATGGATGCTGCAGCTCCTTGGAAGCGCTCTTATGGGCATTACTGCTTGCCCTTACTCCGTGAAGAACTTTAATGTGCTTTAGCTTATACAGTGACTTCATGCTTTTAGTTGAAATTCCCTGGTTATTCCATAACTCAGTCTCACTTGGAGATAACAACCATATTTAAAAGAACGTACTTTTTTTGTCCTGGTCAGTATATATCTTGCTTCCACGTGCCGATTTACACATGGTATCAAGTGACAACTAAACACTGGAATCAAGCTTGATTTCGCACATTAAGTTCTCTGATGTACACATTTAGAATCATAGAATCGTTAGGGCTGGAAGGGACCTTCAAAGGTCATCTAGTCCAACCCCCCTGCAAGGAACAGGGATATCTCCAACTAGATCAGGTTGCTCAGGGCCTCATCCAACCTGGCCTTGAACGTCTCCAGGGATGGAGCATCCACCACCTCTCTGGGCAACCTGTTCCAGTGTTCTACAACTCTCATGGTAAAAATTTTTTTCCTAATATCCAACCTGAATCTACCTCCCTCTATTTTAAAACCATTACCCCTTGTCCTATCACAACTGGCCCTCCTGAACAGCCTCTCCCCATCTTTCCTGTAGGCCCCCTTGAGGTACTGGAAGACCGCTATAAGGTCACCCCGGAGCCTCCTCTTCTCCAGGCTGAAGAGCTCCAACTCTTTCAGCCTGTCCTCATAGGAAAGGTGCTCCAGCCCTCTTATCATCTTCGTGGCCCTCCTCTGGACCCTCTCCAACTGGTCCGTATACTGTTTACCACGTATACAGACTTTTGAGTTCATTACATCTTTTTCTGATAACAAAGCTCTAGGTTTTCTGAAATTCTCACAACAGGAATAGCTACAAAATGCAATATTTGCAATAGTTTCTGAATGCATCATCCCTCGCCTTTCCCTCAACGAATTTAACCCAATATCTGGTGCCCATTTAGATTTTTACTTAATACAGTGTTCTCCAATTACTTAAATGTGCATTTTATTAGCAAGTGATGAATAGAGAATGGTTTATTCCAGACAATTTCTGCTAGAATGCTATGTGGCAATAATCCTTGCTCCCTTTAATAGCAAGAAATTGATACTATTATTTTCAATAATCTTGAATAGTCACAATCTCAAATGCCTCCCCACATGACTGTTCCTCTTCCATTCCTCATGCCTCTGTACCTAAGCAGTTGCTTCCTCCAAATATCTTCATGTAAATAAGTGTTTCCCTGCCTTCCTTTATCACATCTAATTATCTTGCAATATTGTAGAGGGCAATATTTCCTTGCATTCTCTTTTAGCATTCTGAGACAAAAAAAAAACCAACCAACCAAAAAAAAAACCAGATAAAAATTCTTTAAATTAATTTAAAACTCGTTTTGCACAATTGTGTAACAATTTCTGTGGTATCACTGCTGTTGGCATCATGAGAAGCAGCAGGAACTCTTTGAGATGTACCTACAAGGCCACTGAACTAGAAGGAAAGTTCAATGAACTTGGATGATCACGTACTTGGTGAGTAGATAACCTGGTTGTTTGCATTTACTCCTAATCCATTCAGATAATCTTCACAGTGATCATAAATTGCTAAATCTGCATTTAACGATGGATCAAAACTTAAACTTTATATGCAGAACTTGCATACAAGACACAGTTGGCATGGGAGCACCTCCCCAGGAGTCAGCTTTCCTCTTACACCAAATATGTCAGAGTTTTATGTTAATTTCAGTCAAATTTAACAAAGTAACTAATTTAACCAAACATGCAGTCAGTTAATAAGAGCTGTAATCATGATGATTTTACTGACATGAAATGCTTAAGATTAGCCTATTTCACATTCAGTAGGCAACCCAGAAGATAATTTCTAATTCTCTTAAGTCTGAAACTAGTTATCTTTAGGAAATACTATGAAGAAATCGTTACACTGCTTGCTGAGCTATTATGGTTTCTCCCTGAGAACACAGCAATTCTCTATATAGACAGGGAAAACTGCAGACAGTTCCAATTGTTGAACTTTTAAAGTGCCTCTGCTAATTCATAACAACTACAAAACCAAGAAAGAATTCACAAATTAAAACCAAAACATAGAAGATATTCTTTGGGAATGCTGGACATTATTCTTTGGTTCTAGCACTAGCTTTTCTTCCCACCCTTCTTTTCCAGCACTAAAACACACAACAGTAATCCTTATCCGGATGATTCCCTTGCCGATCCTTTTTTTTTTTTTTTTTTTTTTTTTTTTGGGGAACCAGTGATAAATCCTTGAAGCACGGCACAGGGACTATGCACCATAAGCCTTTTAACAACCGTTTCTGAGAGATTTAGCAAAAAGAGACGGCTGCAGATTGTTACAACAGGGTTGGAGGAAACAAAAATCCCAGCCCTGACCATCAGTTTAACCTGAAGTCCAAGACTGTGGAAGCCCTGAATGAAGTGGATGGGGAAAGTCAGGAATCTCTGATGGTTGGACTCGATGATCTCTAAGGTCTTTTCCAACCTAGAAATCTATGAATCTATGAATCTCTGACAGCAAAACCCCGGATCATAGACTGTTCTCTGACCATGTTTTCGGTGTTGCCTGTGTACCCATGCAGAATCAATGTCTCTCAGAAAAAGTAAGCTTGTGGCGGTGGGTGGGTGGAAATGGTCTTATGGTAGACATAAAAGCCTGTTCTGAACCATATTTTTGCCAGGGGTTGTAACAGCCATTTCTGCTGGATATGGAAGTTTCTTGTACCTACAGCTACGTTTTCTATGATGCCTTTGAAAAATGACTATAAATAGGCACTCTTTTTTTTTTCCCCCAAAACGTATCTCCCCTGATATTTAGTCAGTGAGTCTCCCAATTATCAAGCAATTGAATTCCTGACTGAAACATGCTTTTCCTCCACATTTCATATGATTTACATTTATATGCACAGGGCTTCTGCTTGTAAGTAGAATCCACTGTTAAAATTTCTTTTGACCTTTTAAAATTACTCAAGAAATATCGGCTTGCACTTCTTTCTTTTCATTTCCTATAATACGTTACTAATTCCTAGTACCTTTTACTGTCAATTATGTGATGGAATTAGAAAAATAAAACCCTAATTGTGGAGTGAAAGTTGATGCAGCGATCGCACTCCGCAAATAACCACAGCTACTTGGAGCCTATTCACGCAGCAGAATACGTTACGCCGTGCTCTGTGCCTGCTGGAGTGTATCACAATACTTGCTGATTATGGGATAATTGACACGAGCCTTCCCCACACTCCACAATCTCCAGTTAACATTTGAGTTTTATACCGCATAAAATAGAACATGAGTACATTATGCATGTGTGTAAAAAAAAAAAAAAAAAAAAAAGTCAAATAATAGTAGTTGTTACAATTGTATATTCCTCAGTGCGTTAAAACATTCCCCACCAAGAAATGTGTGGTGAAGGAAGGCTTTTATAATGAAGTTGGTTTCCTCTTCCTTCCTCAACTGTCTTAATTATTGTAGAATCAGAATTGGAGGAAATATACTTGCATACTATCTATTTCACCAGATATTTTTACTATCAGAAATAGGAAGCAAAGGTTGAACTTGAGTAGAATAACACAAAAATATCAGTAAATGAGAGGATTTTTTTTTTAAATTATTTTTTAGAAATTTGGATCTCTATGAACTGTAGACTTGTTAAATTTAATTGAGCTTAACTGAACTTAAATAAGTTCAAATAAACAGCCGATGTCCTTACTAAATAATAAAGTTCCATAGGACTCATATCATGAACTCTTCAGAACAAGGTGTTTTGATTGCTTGCGTGTAAAGAAAGGCCTTGTTCCATGAATATGATAAAGAATAAGATTGTTAGTGAACAGAATCTCTTAAAATACTTCAAGAAATAAAACATCAAAAAAAAAATTCTATTATAAATCACAAAAATATGTCTATACATTCCATGGCCTTCCCAAAACAGGAGGAAATTGCAAGTCCTTATGTGCACCACTTTAGAAATTAAACTTCTTGCCAAAGAGCACCAGCCTATCGGTGACAACGCAGACCTGACGGTATGAGTGTATAAGCAGCAACACATACTGAAGTGTCAGCTCAAATAAGAATATAGATAATTTTTTTTTCCTGTTCAGTAAACAAAGAACACTTAAAGGGCAACATTAACACAGAGGTAGAAGAATGTCTTCCCTTAATGGTGCTGTCAGAAAAAGGGAGAAGGGACTGATTAAAATCTAAACGCCAGGAACCCAGACATTCCCAGGACATGCAACAATTTGTAACAAGTAGAAGAAAAGAATATTGAAGGAGAAAATAAGTCAGACCTGTCAGATAAAGTCAGTGAGTTCATGATTCAGCAATGGTTCATTGTTAGCCCAAAGGTCAAATATGCAAGTAAAGGAACACTTGGAACACTTTATATTCTAGAAAAAATGCTAAATACACATTCACAAAACCATTAAACTTAAAAGCCATAAATTAAAGCAAGATACCACAGGCTCCTTACATTTTGTTCCCTGACTGCACTGTGACCAAAGGCAGTAGGCTTTTTCTTTCTTTCTTTTTTTTTTTTTTTCCCCCCAGTTAAATTGACTATGAAAACCAGCCTGTAGCTCTTAGGGGCATTTGGGTAGCAAAGTAATGATTCTCATTGCATCTCGACTTTTGTATGACATGATTGTCATTTGAAGATTCTTCCTGCTCCCCATCGCCAAGAATATAAAATTACTTGAGCATTTTCTCTCAGTATTTTGAAATTATTTCTGAATTATGAAAGGGAAGGATTTTATCCTCAAATTGCAATTTGCAGAAGCAATCACCTTGATAAGAACCTAGCAGTCAATACTAGTTTATACTGAGGCTTTCATAATCATGCCATTAAAAAAAAAAAAAAGGTAAGCACAATCCTGGCATTTGACTTGGCAACTTTATTGGAACATTATATTTTGTCATTCTGATGCAGATCCAATTTCCCTGTTAGTGAGTGGAAGGGTCACACCATTTCCAGCTGGTTGGAGAGGGCTCATCACTACTACAAGAAGACGACAGCGTTCGGCCCTGTGTGGAACACATAGATGTGTCTTACCTTACAGATACTGTAATTTTATAAACAAACTGAGACACACAACAAACTGCAGCAGTATCTGGTGGCTCTGGACATAAGAGATTCTAAGTAATATAAGTAATTGGCCAAGCATCTACTAATTTAAGTATAACGATGATAAAAAAGGATAAATTAACTCTATGTAACCAGTCAAAGCAGTTTTTCTTTCGTAATCTTAAGTAGATGTACATTTCACGTGGTTGAATAATGTGAAGTTGTAGAACTATGGATTATTTTATTGTGACTGGGTAAAAATACAAAAAGAAACCAGATGACAACCTAACAAAGCTTACTTCTTGATGTTTTTGAAAAAAAATAAATCATGAGTTATGTAAGGTAGTTAAGATCATTGCTACAGAGGAGTCCAGACATTAAGCATTTTAATATTGTTAAGAGTATTAACAGTATAAACAGGCTGATATATTGAAACTACTTATTTAAAAAAATAAATTAATCAGCATATAAAAATATAATTTGTGCATGATAAACCAGACAGGAAAAATTATAGATATAGCAATAACCAGGAAATTGCTGCAGCAAGCTTGTTTGCTTGTTGTTTGTTTGGTTTTTTTCATTTTGTTTTGTTTTAAACTAAATAATCTTGGTGTAGCATTGTCACTTAAATCATGAGTAATTAAAAGCAGCAGCCTTTCAGAGCTGTCCTTTGAAACTGTCAAGTTGCTACAGACAAATAGTACAGATCAATATAAAAGTAAAACTAAGAGTGTATTTCAGTTTCATGTGGTGACAGCAGGTCTTTTTAGGGACCCTTTTGAGACTGTAAATGATATTGGAGTCAAACTAAATTTTTTGAGCTGGATTCATATGGAAGAATTTTTTTTCTTTCTAATTTTATGCTAAACAAATTACATTTCTAAGGCAACAGTATGTTTCAACCGTTTTAAAAATCTAGACATCTGAAACATCAATAACTCCAGAACTAATTTAGGTCATTACTGAAATCTAGTGGCTGGGTAGTGTGGAAGATAGTAGTTAAAAATAACTTTGCATTTAAGTTAACAACATTTTTCGTGGACATTAGCACCTGTCCCCCTAATTTGGTTCCATGCAGGAACTAAACTACCATATTTACAAAGTCTTCACTAAACTGCATTAAAACTTTTAACCTTCTGCTGTGATCACAGCTAATAAACATCAGTCATTTTGGTTTCACAATATAATCAGACGACATCCAGATTAGACATCATCAAAAGTGAAGTAACATTAGTTTAATTGGGAGACAGACTCACTTGAGTAGCCTCAGAACAGCAAAAATAACATGTTTTAAAAGACCTGACTAGTATTTGGTTGCAGAATTTAGCTGCAGGCTATGGTCTCAGAGACAATGACTCATAATGGAACTCTAATAAAAATTCTGTATAGTTTTATTCTTTTTGTGCATTTTAAAATTTAAAAATGCACCACAAATGAATTAGTGCATTTAGGCACACATGGCAAAAATTACACATTTTTTCCTAACGCGGAATGTACGTCCTTTCTTGCAGACAAAAGTAGTGTCCAGATTTAGGGTAACAAAGACAAACAGTTCTTCAACTACTATTCAGAAACAACTTATACATTTGCATCTATTTCAGAATTATGAATAACAACAATGCTTCCATCATCAATGCTTCGAATTTAAACAAAACCTCAGTTATTTCTATCATTTTCAACTTATCTCCTTGTTAAAGTGAGTTGAAGAACTGAATTTAGATCTTGTCTGCTGAAAAAGTTGTGTCATAGGGTAGCTTCAAAAGGGACATTTGTTTACCTAAAAATAAAAGTTGCCTAAATCCCAAATTTTGCAAAGGAGGTAATGAAATCCATATTTTGTAAATGTTTACTTAGTACTGGATACAGAATAGGCTCTATTCCTAGATTTTTCATTAAAAACAACCAACCAACCCCCCTGACACCAGCCACCGCTCTGCTCGCACTGGTTTGTAACTGGATACACAAAGCTGAAGCTGAAATTGGCCTAAATGGCATTTATTTTTCACGGGTTTAATTAAAACATGTTAAAACCAATTTTACTCTAAAATGAGCAGTGCTATGCCTATGTTGGACATTAATGGAGGTTTTTCTAAAACTGACTATACTAAAAAAGTGCAAGGACGCCTTACCACTTTATTCCAGTTTAATGGTAGAGCACAACTAAATTAGGCCCCTGTAGAGAGATGAAAGCTAAAGTATTCTAGCAAAGAAGCACATCTATTCAGAGCTGAAACATAAAAAAACCTCTGGTTTATTATTTTCCTTTCGTAGACAGACTTTTGCACTGTATTTTTTCCAGGCTCAGGTAAACAGGCACTCTGTCTTCTGAATTTCACAAAGGAAAAAAAAAAGGGTTGTTGTCTTTTTGTAGCCGTCACAGGGAGGGCAGCAAGATGATACTTTTACTTAGTTTTGGCCAAAGATAAATTATCTTTCAGTCATTCACCACTTAAAATAGCTCTTCCAATGGTGTGACACATTTTTAAGTGTATTGTCAAGAATAGCAACACTGTAATTACATATAAGAATCTACTGAAGTAAACATCTAATTTCTGAAGTGTCAGACAACAGGCAGCATCGTGCAGACTACAGCTCCACATTTTAGTAGTAATCAATTCAACTAACAATAGAGCTGATTGACAGGAAGCTCTATGCTATTAAAAGCCAAATATAACAAAACCAGATTTTGTCTAAGCAATGAAAAATGTATGGACCATCTATACTCTCTCCTCGTGTCTTCCTGCAGGAAAAAATAGTAACACAGCTGAAAGCTGAAGCGGGCTTATTGCACCATCTTTAATTAACCTCCGAGTCTGAACTGTTGCACAGAAGAGAGAAATTGGCCAATTTCTATACTACATTTTTTGTGAGCTCATATTCCTGCATCCTGGAGAAACCGCAAAGGAATCTCCACATACAGAATTTATTCCTTGGTTAATACTAGTTAATAATTACTATTAGTTTGATTTCTAGACTTAAGAAGCTAGCTGTAATCATCACCTAGGATGTGCAGCTGTGAGAACAGTAGCAGAAACAGGTGTTAATTGGTGTTACTGCCATAAATGCTATTATTTAAAAAAATACCTGTGATTTGTTGCGATTCTGGTACACAAAGGCTAGAAAACAGCAAATAGACAAACTGCTATGGAAACACAGTTAAATTAAACCACAACCTCCTTTTCAAACTGAGTTCTGAGGTGTGTTTTTTTCTATTCACTACGGATTTTGAGAACTAAACAAAATGTACCGTGGCAGTGTGAGGATCAGCTATAGAAAAACAGTTGTAATAACCTGTAACTATTGTCTTCTCCTCTTGACCTTAAAGGTTCACTGCCATTTCTCCATGCAGCAAGAATAATCTGAGACATTCCATCTTTCTATGACATGATGAATGAGCTCCGATTAAAAGTAGCTAAAAGAAGAAAAGCTACTAATGTGTTTTATACAGTCACTGATCAGTTCCTGACATGTAATATTTCATTTGCTTTAGGACATTAAGAAATGTTGTGTACCTAAAAACAACAGCTTGTATGATAGTATATCTATCATTGCATGCATCATAAAAAGAAGAAGGACATAAATTTGTTTCTGCCTGTTAAGGTCTAATTACCTGTAAAATCATTACTTGGCACTTTAACAAATTGACACAATCAACTTAATGATCCTTAACATATTAAAATTTGCAATGTGTTTCTGCTTACTGCCTGTCCAAACCACAGTGAACGTTTGCTGGTTCAGATGACATCATAGCGAGGGTCAGATCTTAAATTTCTCTGCTAAGCACAAGTAATTGCAACATTGTCACTTGCTATTGTACCTGTATTATGTCACCAGTCCTACAGCTTGGCATGATGCTATAGAGAGAACTTTGTAGCGTTCTGGCTTTACAATTATGCTAAACACCACTGTCCTGTGTAGTGTTCTTCCTTAATTGTTGGAATAATATGTAAGAATCGTGTTCAGAATACGGTCTCCAACTAGTGCTATATATTGCAGCATCATCCATAACAGTTTATTGATCACTTTCTTTAATACCTAAGATATCCATGCTATAAAACTCATGTGATAAGCTGCAAAACTATTCCTTCCTACCACCCACCTTTAGTTCTGTAAACTGATCTACTTTCTTTACAGCATCTTCTAGCATTCCAAGAAACATGACTAGACTTATTTTATTTTTTTCCACTGAAATAAAAATTTTCTCCTCTGTCAAAGTAACAATAGCTAGATCTGTGGGAGAAAACCAAACCACCTTAGAACACATGTGCAAGTTGAAAATCTTGTAAGATAGCATACACTGTTGTACCTAGGAGATAATAGCTTTCTACAGCTGTTGAATCTAACTCTCAATAGTCCTATCTTCAATGCTGGAATATTTAATATTTCAGTTCCAAAAACTGTGCAGAGCCTTTAAGTAAGCTGTCAAGGCTTTGGTATTGCTTAGGAAAAAAATCTAAACTCAGGAATGAATAAACAGACCTTTTCTGAGAGAGAGATCAGTATACAATTACCAGATGCTACTTCCTTGAAAAAATAAGGTTTTTGTAAGAATAGTTCTGTCAGAAATATGTACTAAGAATGACTATTTAATGTGGGTATTAATTATGAGTATGCTACAGTATACACTTCTGTATCCCTCCTTGACATTATTATGTTATAGTTGACCACAGACAGCCACATTCTTCCACAAACCTTTACAGAATATTGTAGTGCATAATGTGTGAAACCAGAGAGATAAAGTATAATAAAAGATAAAGAAAAATCAGAATATATTTTATTTAGCCTGTAACGTGACGGATGTAGAGAGAGTAAACATCAAGAAGAGTTTCTGTGTAAACTGGCACATACTAAGCAGTAATTCTCTCTTATTTTTCTGTTAACTCTATTTGAATAGGGAGAATTACTCTGTAACGAGTAAAATAAACTAGAAAATGGAGGTTCATCACACACGTGTGCTCTCACCCAACAATTTTGCTAACTGAACAGACTGCAGTTGTGTTAACAATGCTACTATAAAAAAATATTATATGGCACCATATGTGAAAAGAGATGTGACAATACAATCAGAGAGGCATAAATGAATACTAGCAATATTGAAACTATAAAGTTAAAAATTGTTAGTAAATCAAACTTTCTTGATAATTTGTACACTTCCTTTTGTCAGGTCTTAGATAAACATACTGAATGCATCTTTCTCATTCCTGTTCAGAATGGAAAATTTAGATTTATAGTTCTATGAATTATATTGTTCAAATCCATGCTTTCCTTCAGAAGAGCTTAAGTCTCTGATTTAACCTGGGCCCAGATTCTCAAGGTAAAAAAAGAAAAGTCTAGAAGATTTTTAATGCGCTCTTCCTCTTTCCATAAATAACACGCCCCATGAGAGACTAGAACTGACTTATTAGATAGGTGACAATTACTCAGAGCAAACAACAGATTTCCAGTAAAATAAACCAGCTCTCACCAAATTCAACCAGTATGTTGAAAAGCGTCCAGGGGAAGTAACAACTGCTATTTGGAGTACCTTCACTGGGCTGAACCTTTTAATAGACATTAGCAATATCTATTCAGGACTAACACTGAGAACATCTTCAGGAAAGCTGATGTCAGGCTGATACCCACCTTCAGTCTGACCAGTCACACAAAAATTGTCTGTATTTCTTATCCCAGCATAAATTATTAATTAACCTGGAAAGATATACCCAAAGCATCACTGGTATTTTATGGTTTTACAGTGTGGAATTATAGCAGTCTTTCATATGTTACATTTCAAAAGCACGGGATGAAACTTGCAGGCAAAGCACAGCCCTTAGTCCCAGGCTATGTTGTAAGCAAAAGATCTCTCAAAGATAAAGAGATAAAAGAAAGACAATTAAGGAAAATCTAATAAAATATCCAGGTACCAAGTGTTCCAAGACTTCAATCCTCTCTTGTGCGCTACTACAGTTTGAAAGAGGAGAGGGAATAATGCTATGAACATGAGTGCAAGCACTTTTGTTTACAGTTTTCTGGCTACCAAAAAAGCTTCATTGAAATTACAGACTAGTACCAGAATGACCGTTTGGAGCAGACTCTGAAATTCTATTTATTCACTTTTCACACTCCTTTCCAAGTGGCAGTGATTGCACCTTTAAAAAATGAGATTTAGTTCCCCACAGTAAAGACCCCGATTCTGCTCCTAACACTATCTTAAACGAGATACTGAACTGAGTCATAGTTTTGGAGAAGGAAGCTTCTTTCTAAATTAGGATAGTGTAATTATTGCTGATAAACAAATATGTTTTTAGAAAAAAATAAAATCTTTGAACATATTAGAAGACACATGCAGAGAACCAGTATTTCGTTCTAGGGGGATTCTCTGTGCTGTAAGTGATTACCAGCACTAGGATTATATGATTTAGCTGTCCTTATTCAGCCTCCTTTCAAGAGTTCTAAAGCTGCTTTCCCAATATTTATCTTCCACGCACATACAGTTTAAAGTGTTGATTTTTAGGTTACTTTAATCGTTCTTTTCCTCTTATTTAGAAAGTACAACAGGTAACAAAAGTTTTCCATTTTCTTTTGCTTGTCTGTTTATAGTACTTCCCTGATTTCTCCCCATGAAGAATTTTCTTTCTGTTTTTGTGACCATTTGCTGAATATTATCTATTTCTAATATATTTATATCAAAAGATATAATTAAACCAATATCAATGGAAGACACTGAAGATCAAAGAGCTGCTTAATGAAGGCAACAGAGAAAGCCCTTAATATTAAAAAAAAGCGCTGAAAACGCATTATATAACTGTCTAAGGTTTCTGTGATCTTTGATTAGTCATATACTAATGAAAGAGAAAAATTGTACTGTATTAACTTGAATAACTCAGGTTTTTTGAGTTATTTTGAAGCTATCACACTACAATAGTAATCTTAAATTAGAAAAAGAAAAGCGAAATATTTTGCAAGACTGAGTTTAAGATAGTAATTCTGATATTTAATCAACCCTTACACTGACATATTACCAACTTATCTCCTAATTAAAACAAGACAGTATCTTGATCAACAATTAATCATAGGCAGAAACATCAATATAAGAGGGTCATTATGTGATTGGATTCGTAACCTTCATAATTTTTCATTTCTTCTCTATAATAAAAGACATCTAATAGATTACACTATTTGAGTAAAATATTAACATGTTTTTACCCTTTCAATGTTAACTGTATTGTTCCTACATCTGTAAGACTGGAAACGTCTCTACAAAATTCTACAGGTAAGAAAATTACTGATTGACCAAGTTCATCCTTAAAAGAACGTTCCAGGTCAAAAAAAAATGGGTGTGTTTGCACACTTCCCTTGCTGTAGACTCTTCTCAAAGGAAACTAAACTGGAAGATGCACTTCTCCTACTAACCCAAGAGAGATAGACCCAAGTTCCCTTAAACTTGCATAAGGACATTCATGCTACCTGTTTTTCTCTACACATCTGCTCCTGACAAAACAGGAGTTTCAATCTGCCAATACCTCAGCCAAAGCTACTGTAGAATCCTTTTCATAAAGTCAACTATAACTTAAGGTAGCTTTTCCCCTCTCTATTTTTGCTAAAAAACCATGCTGTCAGTCAGCCAAACTATATTAATAATCAGTTTACAGCCAATTGTTCTTAACATTTATACTTCATAAATCTCTTTCCTCCATTACTACTAATTATCTTCATTGTATTATGATAGATGTTAGGAGGGAATGATTTTTTGTCAGAACAGCTTTTTCACATTTTTCTTTTTGTTCCATAAGTCTAGCAGTTTGCGTTGAGTTTTAGGAACCATGATTTTTCACCAAATTTATTTCTAGACATGGTAGAGCACTTGTTCCTATGGCTGTACACATTCATCTTAGAATTAGGACAAAATAATTTAAAATCGGTGAAGAGGCTGACATTTTTATTGGAGCATTCTACTTTAATCCTGTTTGCACTTTCATAAGAAACAAGTTAAGAACAACAAGATGAGAACAGTACAGGGTGTCCTAAGGGGCTCTTTCTGTCTCCACTCATGGAAAAACTCGCTCGTGGGAAAGGCAAAACATTATAATGGATTTAAAATGCTCAAAATAGGAAAGCAACAAATGTGCATGTAATGCTTAATGAGATAGTAGACTCTATGAAAATTTCAGAAAGGGAAGTAATTTGTCCTCCTTCCTGCCTGAACTGTAAAATACTGTATTGGAGGTGAATCCCAGGAGTAGTGAAAATTCTGGCAGTGTTTCTTAACATGGTGAGGAAAAGGGAGGAGGAACTTGGAGTCTGGAAGAGTTAAACATGAAAGCAAGGAAGAGATTTTCTGACTGGGAATTCTCTTGCCATTGAGAAAAGCTCTATCCTCTTTTATGCATTGACGCATCTTAGTACAAATATCCAAAAACCTCTCAATAAATTTAAATTGATTACTTGTTTATTAGTAAGAATTTTGTCCTTACTGATTAATTTAGAATCTACTAGATAGTTTGTGAAACCCAAAACATTCTCACCTATTTTTAAGAGGAAGTATGGTTTGGTATGCCAAAGGAAGGATCATGAAATTAATTAGAAGTCTTTTCTCTAGATAAGTGCGTGTTTCTCATTAACATTGATGAGAAACAGCCTTTCATAGTGATAGGAGAATAAATATACCCCATATGCAATCAGACATACATGGCTTAGAGAAAAAAATAAAGCAAAAACCAGAAGCTTGCTGCCTCAGTAAGGGTCAGTGATAGTTACAGGACATAGGAGTGATAATCCACTTCCAAAAAAAACCGCGGAGCTGGTAAAACTGCTGTCCAAGAGCACAGTTTCTTGCTATTTCATTTGTATTTTGCTGTAACAATGAGTTCAGGCCTGCAGGCTTTAGAACATACAAGAAAGAAGCTGAAATTTGGAAGTCGTACTGCTTTCTCCTGGGGAGTCTGACACAGAAGGCCACGAAGAAGCAAAACCAGAATGTTGAGGACAAAGCCATACTAATAGAGCGCTAAAAGCTACAGGCAGACTATTTCCACTTGAATTTTGAGTCAAAAAGCTCTAGTTGCTATCATTTCTGTGATGACCCATGTTTTTCTCTAGCAATTTAGAGCTAACATGATAGATTGATGACCAGGTATTTTTCCTCCGTTTCATTTGGTTATCTTACTGTCCATTGTGTTCAATCTCTCTCCTTCCCTTGTCATTTACTGCTTTTTTTTTTTCCTATGTTCCAAATTATTCTCTACAAAGCATTTCACTAGATATTAATACAGTCATTGTTTCTCAAACACATATCCACAATCCTAAAAATAGAAAAACATGCATGTGACACTAGAAAAGGTGTAGGTGCCTGCATTAATTCAGATAGATAATACTTTGTCAGCAACTGTGTACTTGAACTTGCTCTCAGCAGCCAGAATTTAAGACTAGAGATTCAAGAAGAATTTATACAACCAATAGAGGCCGTGGCTCCTGAAACTGGAAATCTGAGCTTCAAGCTGCTTTTGGAAAATATCAAAATGAACATACCAGGAAAAACATTTATCTCCAATGATTGATTTTCCTAATTCGCCAAATGTTGCCACACTACTGACTCTAGGACTATTACCAGTGATGAAGAATCCCACAAAACAACAGTTCTGACCTCCAGTGTATCTCAAACGCATGCTGCATTGCACTATGACTCTCCTTTCATGGTGGTGGTGGTTGTTTTTTTTGAAAAAAACTACATTTCACATGTAAAAGGAGATGGAGAGCTGTGTCATTGTCACAACCACTTTAAATAGTTTGGAATAATAATTGAAAGACGAGAAAATATCACAATAGAGGAGGAAATGGAGGCCAAGAGGAAATCTGCATCCAAAAATGATAGCAAGATTGCACATGGCACTGAGGACGAAATATAGCCTCTGTTTTATAGAGGTACCTCAGTGCATGCCAAATTTCAAAGTCTTTCTTTGATATCATAGAATCATAGAATGGTTAGGGCTGGAAGGGACCTTCAAAGGTCATCTAGTCCAACCCCCCTGCAAGGAACAGGGATATCTCCAACTAGATCAGGTTGCTCAGGGCCTCGTCCAACCTGGCCTTGAACGTCTCCAGGGATGGAGCATCCACCACCTCTCTGGGCGGTGATATGCCTGCAGTGACTATCATAGCCTACACCCCTATCATAAGAGCTCCATATATGACATTTATTAATTTGCATAAATTTACATTGAGGTTTCAGCTCATGTGTTTCCTTGGAATTGGTTCAATCTGGATCACCATGATGTAGTTTTACAGAAGTTGTTTTACATGTAATAACTTTCATGTTTATCTGTATTTTACTCACATGAAATACTTGGTTTCTTTGCCACAAACGGCTTTTGGTCTTGCCACTGAATGTTCATTAGATGCCTAAAGAAAAGCTGAAGCAGTATAAATGGTGTTGCATTTAATTTTACACCATCCTTGTTCACCACTATTACTTGTTAGTAAAATAAATATGTTTTATAGTTCTACAACTGAAAAAGTTGCTCCAAATTTAAACACATGAGCAGGAAAAACAGTAATAAAGTCCTTTAACCACTACCAGTGTGAATTAGTTCAACTTATTCATTCTTATTTACAAATCATAATATCGGATACAATATTAAAGATCATTTTATCAAGAAAAGCTGGACCTCCAAGACTAAACCTCCTAGATTATACCACAGAAATTACATCAGACGTCTTTCAGAATTTGATTAGGTGAAGAGATAAATCATAATAAGTGCTTGTTATCACTGTAGTCTATTTTTATTAACAATAACATTCCCAATATGAGCAGTAAGTCAGAAATCTGAATTTAAATTCAATTAGTTTTAATCTAATGAAAATACTGTCTTTTAAAACATCAAGACTCAAGACAGCAGTTCATAGAATCATAGAACGGTTTGGGTTGGAAGGGACCTTAGAGACCAGCTAGTTTCAACCCCCCTGCCATGGGCAGGGACACCTTCCACTAGATCAGGTGGAACTAGATCAGTTTTTCTATTTCTTTTTCGTTTAGACTGAACTCCTTGCTTCTCAGATGACAGATTCTTGTAACAAAGCTTTATTCTGCAAAGAACTTCAGATGATGATGATGATCTGTACAAGATTTATTAATGCTTTATAAACAAATAAAATCTAGGGATTGTTTTTTCGAATCCAGATGTTTAGTGTTACTCCTAAACCACAAAAGACACAGTACATGATAAATCCCAGTCGTTCCAGTTCAGTCTAGTCAATTTGTTGCCTATTATATTTTAAAACAAACAACCAAGATTTGTTTTAGACCAATTTCTTCTTTATAAACTAATAATAACGAATGAATAATAAGGAATAAAATAATTAAAACTCCAACTCATTCAGCTGTTAAAATGAACCAGATTTGGAATACTGAAATTTGCTGAAAGTCTGAAAGTCTATCTCTTCTATAAATACAGAATTGAAAACTATTAAAAAAAGAAAAATCATACCTATTAAATTATAAAGAATTACCTAGCTAATGCAAGTTTAATTAAGCATACACTCCTGACACAATACTTTAATGTTCTACATTGTTTATTCCAGTGTAGAGAGACTTCATTTTAATAAATTGACAGAGATTTCTCTTGTCATGAGTTCTGGTAGTGCTTAATTGGAAACCATTTATTATACTTACCCGAAGTTACAGTTATAAAGGGGAGAACCACCAAGTAGCTCACTAATCATCATAATTAAGTAAACACTGGAGCACAGGGTTGTGGGGTAGTTTTCTGTTTTGTTGGGTTTTTTTTCCCCTTTTCTTTTCGAGTGCCATTTTTACATTAATTTGTTTCCTAAACAAATTTCCAGAAGCTTTTATGTTAAAAATAAGCAATGATAAAATAAAATATTGAAACAAGGATTTTATTCTATTACCCTTTTGAGTACACACCTCTACAGCTGATTTCACAAAAAGAAAGTCAACTGTTTCAAGCAAGAGAAGCCAAATACCAGATGAATTTCAGATTTGTATTTATCTAAGTAGATTATTCAAGACAATACTCCAAAGACTATACTCCAGAACTCTGAGTATTCCTGTTGCCCTGCCCTGCCAGCATTTCCTTCCAGTTCTGCCACCTCAAGACACAGGTGATTCTAGAACTTTGTGTACTCTTAAGGATATTCAAAAAACAGAATTCCTACAGGGACACAGCATCTTTGATTATCCTCCCAACTTCTGTTGGATCTCTTTTTGTAATTGGCTTTTCTGACTGCTATTCAGGTTTGAGCTTATGTTCTTATTGTCATAACCCTAAGGCTGCTCTCTACACTAAGAAGTTCATAGCTATTTTCCTCTGTGCACCCTTTTGCATTTACCTGTACCACGTTCCTCTGCCATTGTTTTGCTTTGTTACTGGGAAACTTGTAAAATCCTTTGGCAGTTCCTCCCACGTGGCCCTTGACAATGCTGTGCTGTGAAAAAGCACCGAAAAACTCGTGGTTGCATCAGGGTGTCACAAGCATGTTTGCCTGTGGACACTACTGTAGAGGTGAATTTGAATTAGGTGCTCTATCTGTTCAGGAAAGCATTCCCTGTCTGCTTTCGTAAGCCAGGATGTCCAGCTGCTGTTTCAGGTACATAGGTATTAGATAATATTGTTTAAAATATTTTGGATGCTGTTGTTAATCACATAATCTGTTTAATCATGACTTTATGAGATTTAATTACTGAGTTATGTTAAGGCCATGTATGTTGCTAATCAGAAAAAGGAATAAAACTACATTAAGAAAACTAGGAAAGAATTGACCTAGAATTTTAATGTTGGGTTGTGTTTTTTTTTTTTTTTGAATCTTTATCCACTTCAAAAAAAGCTCTTAAGAGGTTGAGGATACCCTCCACTAATAATGAATGTAGAAATTAAACAATACAAAGAACAAAAAGTACATTATTAATTGTTATGTGCAGTATCTGCAGCATTAGCTAGGACACCTGCCACTTAATATTAAATAGCCCTGTTTAAACATCTAAATACAATACTTTTTCCTCATAATCAAGCCAGCTATATGGGAGAAAAAAACCCCAACACACATCTATCAACCTTACAGAAAAAAAATAACTTAATATTTCATATTTTTAGATACCTGTGCAGTGGTTAACATTATCATGAAAATGTTGCCAGTGGACAAAACATTGTAATGATTAAGTATTCATGGAAACAAAGAAAAAACTAGGAAAAAATGTGGCTTGCCAGTCAAATGGATCAATTGTTCTGAATTAGCACACATCATTTAAGAGGATGCACTTAGTTAACTCTTCCTGTACTGATCAGCCTCATAACAGGTGGCTGGTCCTAAAGTTTATTCTTTTTGTTCAAAATAAATGGTCTGGAAACACTTGGAGTCCTGTATCACCTCAAACCAGAATGAATAATCTACTTTGGTTTAAATTGTTGGTCAAGGTATGCAACCTAAATAAACCATCTGAATTTGCTGGCAGTGATACAGCCTTAATTAGTATTGTAGCTACTACTAAAGCAGCATGCATTTCACTTGGTTTTATTACAAATGAAAAATTCAAGTTTTAATCAGAAGTGAAAGGAGAAATGGAAAAAGCATCTCTAAAACTGTTATTAAGGTTGTCTGTATTCAAAGCCACAGCTTGGTAGGCAGGAAACAAAGCTGATACAGACGAAGATCTTGAGAACGTACTATCAGCAGACACACGAAACACAAAGGAAACAAATAATACGTGCCTGATGGTTCCTACCATGGTCCTCATGCCACTGCCTTGCCTCCTTCCCCCACCCCAAATATCTAAGCCATAAACACGAGAGGAAAAGAGACCTTTTCAAATAGGAAACAAATTAACAAAGCAAAGGAGATGAAGAGAAAAGGAAAGAGCTCAGATGTACAATTGTTGGGTCTTGCTTACACACCCAGGACGTTTGTCCATGTGTTTGCCACAAACAAGCTCCTCGAAAAGAAAAAAACAATCTCTGTGCTCTCATTTCCTTTAGATAGAAAGAGTACGAAGAGGAGCATATTGTTTCTACTTTATACATTTCACCGTGGAAATAAAATGTCAGATTCAAATTTAAAATTTGTAAGCAAACTCATTGGTTTGCTGAGAAGAAGTACAAAGTTTACAAAGGTCTTTTTTTCAGTTTTGCTTGGCTGTGTCTACGTTAATCAGACCAGATATAGAACAGTAAATGTAGTGGTGCTCAGGACTTGATGTCCACACTACATGTCCTTTGGGGGTTTTATTCTGGCATACTTCTCCAATATTCTAATTTCGAAAGGTAAGCTATTTCCATTCTACTGCAATATTCTATTTGTCCTGTTGACTGAACATTGGAGCACACCAGGTAGGTCCCTGGACCATATCCTTAGGTTCATCGTGACGAACCCAGTTAAGCAGAGGAAGTGGCAATGATTGAGAAATTCACTCCCCAAACACTTTTCTAATCCAGACTAAAGTGCACACATAGGAACTATAACTCTGCTAATAAGTACTGTGGAGCAATAAATGTGGATGTGTGTAAGGAAATGGAGAAAAGAACCCAAAGATTTTACTTTGTGGAATTTGATTTACTTTGGACTACTTCCAGTCCAACTCCCATTAACAGCTGAAGCACATTACCAGATCCTTGGACATTTTTTTCCAGCCTAGTTTCAGGCAAGAGGAATTTAGGGTTTTTTTTTTCCTGAGGCTACTCCATGATGGATGTCAAAGCATGGTATGTGGGAACACTCTGAAAGATTGCTTCAAAAGGGCAATCCTTCTCTGAACTAAAATACTAGGTAGATATGGCCTGTCAATTTATTAAAATTTACATATCTACATAAAAGAAAGAGCTGCAGTAATTATAACAACCTTAGTAAAGGTCTTAAACAATGATAAAACCCTATACATTTCATAAAACACTAAACCTTCTTTAGGTAATATTTTTCTCAATCCCTTAAAAAAGAATTGATGTAAGGATATCTTACTGATACCAGAGGTACATACAGAAACCATCTTTGCTTTTCATGTCACTTTACAGTTTCAGTTCTCTCGTGTGTTGTTTTTTTGTTGTTGGGTTGGGTATTTTTTTGGTGCTATTCTGGTTTGTTTGGGGTTTGTTTGGTTCTTTTTTTTTCCTCCAAAATAAAAATGACTGTACCCATGTAGTCTTTTCAGAGTGATACATTAAAAAAGAAATCCAGAAGCTTTTTTTTGCACATCTTCAGATCAAACCAATTTGGATCATATAAAAATACATTAATAACACACCTGAAGTCCAGTATTTCTGCTCCAGCCTATTTTGCTGGTCAGTAGGATTTCAAATGTTTGATATCCTAACATATCAGTAGTTTTGTTTCACGTGGAAAATTCTACTGAGGGAAAGCAAGGATAAAAATCACCAGTCACACTATTTTGGTGTTCAGTGCTATTTTTATCTTTAAAGCAACAGCTTTTGGTAACTTATTTGAATAATTTTAATGCCTATTTCTAACGCCAAAGGAAAGAGTGTTCTAATGGTGAGTGCATGCCTCTGGTTCAGCCTGTGAAAGTGAACTCTTCGTGGCCCTGCCCAGCTCTCAGGGGGTTAACAGCAAGTTTGCATCTGACTCTTTGCAAGAGACCACGCAGCACTCAGGTTACCATAACACAGAAATCAGCACCCAAAGATCTACTATTCAAGGTACAACTCTTAAATCTGCCCCAGTCATCAACTTGTCTTATTATATAACTGCCTCTTAATTTTCAAAAAAATGAAGTGATCTGTTTGATAAATGCTGCAGAATGTAAACTCAGCCTTGCAATGAAAAGATACCCAGACTTGAACTTGAAAATCAAACGCAAACCAATTTTCTTCGTTCACACTCGGTCTATGCTCTCAAACCTAGATCACTGAACCAAGTCACGAGTTATTTGAAATTCCGGAATACAAACCCAATTGAAGAGAATTATAGCTGACATAACTTGCATTGATTCACCTACATAGTAATTATACGAGATTCAGTAAATTTTCATTCAACAGTACTCCATTTAATACATTTGTAACTTGTATTTTTCTTATTTTTGAAGTGTATGGACTTTATCTTGGCAATGCTTTCAAAGGAGTCTCCAGAAAAGCATTAACTGCTGAGAATTAATAGAAAACATGATTTATGTTAAGTCCTTTTGATAATTCCTCTGTCTGAATTAAAAGCTCATTTTAAAATTTCCTGTCTTTATTTTGAGAATTACTGGAATGTTTTATATTGTATTGTTACACTTTTTTTTTTTTCCTGAAATTAGAAAATATGACTGGACCATAACTTTGTTTCTTGTGTATGCTTCATTATATTATGACTGTAGTCCATTTTTTATTTAAATTTAGATATAGGATATATTGTATTTTTCTCTTAATACATTTTCTTCAAGATTACAGCCAAAGTTATGCATTTCAGCATGAAATACTAGATTCAGCATACTGGGGTTAAAGCATGGGTCTGAGAAAACGGGGTCAGGTATAAGAAAAAGAGCTGAAAATCAAAATATGTTAATGATGTACTTTAGGTAAATTAACATGAAGCTGTTTAATAGAAAAGGCAGGAGAGGAAGAGTGCCACTCAGTCTTCCTCTTCTTGTCATTTATTTGCTTTTCATTATTACTTTTCTGTCTTGAGTATCTTTTAGTCACAAACTTCTCTCCATAGCTTTAATTACTAGTTTCCGTGGCAAGATATGACATAAGGCAAATCTGTTGCCTTTGCTTGTGAACACAGAAAGTAATAGAATGACACTATTTTTGCTTGTAAAGATCTCAGTCTTTGATCTCTTTCTGTGGGAATCTGAAAGTCTAACTAAGCAGGTACACGCCAACCAAGTTTCCCAAACACGAGATGCTTTAATTTAGCAGAGGTGGCACACAAAGAACGAGCATCTTCTCATGAAATTAAAACATAAAGTCCGTAATTCAGTTTATTTGTGTGTAAGTATGAGAAATGTAAGAACCTAATCTTTGCTTTACGGGAAAATATTCAACAAACTACTACCTGTGGAGCTGCTGGGCCCTTTGTAGATTGGGTCAAGCTAACCTTGAAAAACTGATTAGATAAAATTAATAACGTATTTGCTCCTGTAATCCTAGTTTTTCATACTTTAATGTAGGCAAGGCCATCTTCAGTGTTTTTGTAGACTCACCAAGAACATGTATTAGCACAGCAGTACGTCTGGTTGCAGCAGAAATACAATTATGTAAATTAGATATGTGTTCCCTGAAGACTGCTAATAGAATGATTGACCTATATACTGTTTAATTTGTTCTCATGCTTCCTCTTTATTGTATT
Source organism: Tauraco erythrolophus (assembly GCF_009769465.1). Classification (NCBI taxonomy): domain Eukaryota; kingdom Metazoa; phylum Chordata; class Aves; order Musophagiformes; family Musophagidae; genus Tauraco; species Tauraco erythrolophus. The sequence goes on from NC_141477.1 coordinate 3,617,437, forward strand.
CCAGCTGCACCAGAAATTAAAACTTGTTAAACTGCATCACTCCCCAATTATATATCAAAGGTGCTTGTGTCACGTTATGTCAAAAGCAATTAATAGTTTGCACGCTCCTTATCGCCAGCAATACATTGAGGTTTGGTGGTTTATTTGGGGGGATTTCTTTGTTTGTTTGTTTTAAAAACAACCAACCAGTGTTGCTATAGACCCTGTACATTAAATACCTTGGAAAAATCTAAATTTATAGTTGCTGCTGCTGTTAATAATAATCCTAATAAAATTATTTTTAGAAATATACCAAGGAATGGGTAATAGGTTATAAAGAGGAATTCTTTCTTTTTAAAAAAGTAGGAAAATTGTTCGCAACAGTTTCACAACCTGAGCAGGAAGCTAGACCGTTGTTTTTATTGAAGATTTAAGATCTATATATATAATTTGTTAATGCATTGGGGGTACTATAACATTATCTATTCAGTTTACTGTCCTGAATCAAACTCCATGCAGGGTAAGAAAATATTTTCAGTAGGTGTCAACAAGCCATTGGTTAAGCCCTCACTATTTGTGAACAAGTCTTATTTTGCTACACCTTAATAATTTCTTAAAACCATGTTTTTCCGATTGATCCTAGTAACATTTGCAGCCACATAAAATGTAAGTGCTAAATGAAATATTAAATTAAACACACATTGGACTCCAGCTCCTAGCCAGAAAACAGATTTGCCTTTAAAATAGGTCAAATTATCTCCTCAATAGTGTGGGTGTGTGTAACCAGGGAAGGGATGAGTTTCTTCAGGGATGCATTGGCATAGGCTTTAACTGGAGCTTCTGTCAATCTTAAGTGATAGAGCAAAGCTTCTTCTAAAGGACAGAATGCTTTTAGTTTGCCTCAGGAAAGTACAACAAAAAACATTTCCACAAAACCAGCAGTGCTCTGAAGATTGTACTACGAAGTGCAATCAGCATGTGACAGTTTTTTGATGTGCTTTGTTCCACCTCCCAGAAGACTGGGGACAGAGAAGGATTACTTACTAAAATAAACTCAGGGCTAAGTACACCCTAGATAGGGTTGTGAATAATCAGACACTTTTATGCTGCTTGCAACTGGAGACACACCAAGAAGAGACAACAGAAAAGCAGAAATGCTAGGCAAAGGTATTGCAATTTTTCTGTTAACTTTGCTCAGCATTAAATAACAAATTGTGGATAAAACCAAATAGGACAACTCAACTGTGCAAAGTTCATAAGGTATATGGTAGGCTAAAAGACCATGTAAGAAGAGCAAAAATATTTCTTTTACTTCATTATTTCTCATGCACATAGCAGGAACGTTTAGGACCACATCTCTCTCGAGGACTCTCAAATCACGTTCAGCCCTTCAGAATCCTAAATAAGACTCTGAGAAGTTGTATGAATTACACCCATCTTTTGAGGGTGAACAGGTCAAGAAACCAAAGCAGCCAAGTGGGTGCAAAATTCTTTTGTAGCCTGGGGAGCTACAAGAACAGGCACCCAATTAGTTTTCAAATGGTGTTTGCACTTTGACATTTTAAATCTCCTGTCACTGAAATTGGTGCCTAAGATCAATTGTCAGTTTCTGGACCACACTTTGTAGGATTATTTGCTGAAAGTATTTTTCAGCCAGCTTTATTTTTTGTGCGTTTGTTTGTAGTAAATTTGCTTTTCTTAAGCTGTAAATATTTGATAGGGAACAAAGCAAAAAGTGAAAAGGACATGTAAACACTTACACTAAGCTGTAACATCCAGTATACATCAGAAGGTGAAGAAACATGGCACTGAGGTCTGACAGCAATGCAAATTGGTACACTACAATGACAATATTCAAGTTAGATAATTACAAAAGTTTTCCAAGGACACCTACACGTTGGGTTTTTTCCAGTCTATGTTTTTTAATGCAACTCAGAGTCTTTTCTCTGCATCAGACAATATAACAAACACAGCAGAGCCTTTAGAGCCTACAGGGAAACTCAATGTGCATGTAATAAGAAATGGAAGTGTTTCACCTTGATTGAGCTATGTTTTGCTGTAGATAGTGTTTAATTGAGTATGACAAGTTTTTCCCCAATTGCAAGTGCTTTGATTCACGTTTCAAAGCTGTTGTGCCAGGTGAGCTTTGTGATCTCTCACTGAAGTTCATCGAGAGTCTTAGCCAAGGTCTTTTATTTACTTAAATCACATTATTCTCTTCCTAATTACTTTTAGAAGCAAAGACAGTAAAGGAAGCTTCCACAGTCAGGACAGGACTGGTACAGAAAAGATAACACATTTCATGATCTCAGAAAAGTGGACTCAGATGCAGGTTCTCATTGAAGATCTTGTTTTCTGGGTGTGCTTTTTACTGTTTCCACGTTCATGTTTGGACTAAACTTTTTCTCTGTTATACAGCTATGACACTGACTGTTAAATCTTAACTATGAGTAGTATGGGCTCAGGCTCATGACCTGACACATCTTGCTTTTCATCCTGTTGTTTGTTTACAGCTTAAAAACTAGACGAAACTTGGCTGAACACCAAGACTCAATCTCTGTATTTCTTTGAAGGAAAATACTTTCTACTTTGCAGATTAAATCATCTGCTTGGATTCCGTCATAATTGTCTACCTCCACGAAAACAGAAATACAATCAAGGAGAAAATGCCAAGATTCCCCCTCCCCCTACCAATATCTATGGGCAAATCAGGTATTATGTAGTCAGCTTCCTGTAATTTATTTTCCATAAGATAAATAGATAGTATCTCCAGTTTCTTTCAGATGCAAGGGTAGACATTTTTTCAATTAAAATTTTGCATCTCAACGCAGAAATTTAAAATTTTGGTTGAAGCTGTAGATGGTATGTAACTGAAACTTGTTAGATAAGGTCTGTTCCTCTTCAGCCTGTGCTCCATGATCTGTCCCAATTGTTTAACAGATTCTGCAGATTCAGTGGACATTGATTTAATCTGTAAACATTTCCCAATACCTGCATATCTTACTGACCATTCTCTATGTTGCACATTCAGAAAAAAAAATTAAGTCATTTCAAAAGTGAGTCATATTTGATACTGTAAAAGAAACTTGAGAGGTCTGAAAAGTATGATGTCACAACTGTAAAGCAAATGATTTCATATGTCTTCAGTATGTGTAGCAGAGAATCTGTTGTGAAGCAGCATTTTTCATCCATTTGAAATTCTAGTTTCTCTATCCTGTCTCACTGTACTTTTCATCTGTGTACTTACTAGAACAAAACAATGAACAGTTCAAACACTGGACATAACTGATACAGAAGTATCCTTCCTCTTATTCTGAAATATTTAATAAAATGCAGTAGATCTCCAAAAAGGTAAAAGTATGCAAAATAGGTGAAGGAGATTTAACTTCAGAGGTCAGTGACAGATATCCTCACAGCTATCTTAAACTATTAACTGTAAGTACTTCAGAAAGAACCTAGTGTCTTAAGCTTGCAGCCTTGACAGTAGAGAGATGAGTTCCTCTGCTAGACACCTACGTCCAGGGCATCTACCTCGATTTATGCTTTAGAAGAGGCTACCACCTTCTCTCCTCTCAATCGCCCCACTGAACTATGACATCTAGTTCTGTGTCTCATATATATTGAAAAGCATTCTTGATATAAACTAGCTCGGACTAAAAAGTACCTGTACTGGGAGAGAAGCATTTCTAATATTGAAATTGTAAATGGAGATAAACAGAGGAAAATGTCAGATGTTATCTGGAAGAAAAATCATTTGACAAGATAGATTCATTAACTCTTCATTTTTCTTCAATAAAATGATTTTCTGTTCTGTTTTTCAGGCATTCACATGTCTCAATCTGGCAAAGACATAGTTTTCAAGCATTGGCATTTACTAAGGTGGGCTTTTTTGCTCCCCAAGAAAACAGCACTGACAGAAAGGCAGCTGTTAACTCATAAGCTATGTCTCAGACATCCTGAGACACCTGGCAGAAGAAGTATGTTCGTATTTACATGTTAGGTCCATGACATGTTACCTGCATGCTGACAAAAGCAAATTCTACAGGCATTTCTGCAAATTGTGATCTACATGTAGAGATATGCAACAGGAATATAAGAGCTAGTATGAATGAAATATGAGTGGAAATTCACGTTTAAGCACCAGAAGAAAAGAGCAGAAGAAGGAGTTATAAGAACAGCTAGTAATAATAATGAAGGACTCTGCTCTTTGGACACCACTTCCATGACACCATTTCTCAGAAATAACATTGAAGTCGTTTCTATGTCATGGCCTCCCACATCACCAGAATGGAAGACACAGGAGGATGTCAAAAAGGCTCCTCAACAGGAAAGCAGACGACAGATGTATCATTCAAACTTCTATTCAAACAAGGGAAAACCAGACAGTGTGTAGCAGCCTGCCCTAAGATTCACGGAAGGTGAAGTCAGCGAGCTTCAGAGGCAAAGGACCACCCATCACAACTGATGTCTCCAACGGGATATAAATGTTCTGTCCAAACATTATTTCGCTGTTGCCAGCAAAGAGGAACCAAAAAGACAGAAGCGGTGCTTGCCAGCTGGTACCCCTTGTGTTATGAACAAATTATCCTTGCTCGACTGCTCACACACATACACTACCCTCACACGTGTGGCTTCCTACATATTAGTATGGAGTGCATAAAATCAACTAACCTAAAGATTTTGTAAAATAAGATCACCTTCCCCTTCCATAAGATCTTGCATTTAATTTATTGCAGCAATTTCCTTCCTGAGAAATCAAAAAAATGGTTGGTTTTTTTGGCTATATTTCTCACTTCCTAAGCACACCATAGCAATCGAGAGTTATTAGTGGCAATACTTGTAAAAAGGTACATTTAGGCCAAGTAGTTAAGTTTATTAACCGTGATGTCATATAGTGCAGGTACACAACTATGTGAATTGTCCATGTATAATTCAAGCCATACTCTTCGTTACAATGTAAGCTTCCTTAAGAAAAAGAATCAATCCCACATGATTTCTGCAACTCCTACTTAAATTTTTGAATATTCATAACAATCCTCACATTCTGTAGGCAAAATATATCCATAATAATTCACAAATCATTTCAAATAATTAGTACGTTGGAGGATTTTCATTCTGTGATCAATAATTGAACAGTTAAAGGGGTAAAATCTGTCAAATTAATTATTCATGGTAAAAGTCTCACCCAGCGTAAGCACAAACTTCAAAGAACACAGTCACGTTGTGCTCCTTCAGAAAAGTAACAGTGGATTAACAGCATCAGTGTTTCAGATCCCACAAGAAAGAGCTCATATTTCATATGTTGTGCTAATCATATGGGAAGTAATATATGGTTCAGCTTAAGCCACACAAGCCTGAGACAGATTGACAACAACAACTTTATCAATAAATCTGATTTTGATAGCTTCAGTGCTAATATTCTACATTTCCACTAATATAATCAAATCAGAGTTAAATCTAGTAATCCCACTTATCAGCAGGCGTGGATAATGCTACACAGACACCCGGCACCAAATATGCAACATCCAAACAGCCCACGAGATACCCACCAGCTTCTGATGCTCACTTCTAAAGGGAGGGAAAGGGGCAGCATTTGTAGTTCTTTGGCAAGCAGTAAAAATTGGAATGGCTTCAGACAACAGAACTAAGGTTATTTTCAGTAACAGACAACCTCTCTTTTTCAAAGGATCCTTTTGCTATAGAAATGTAGCAGAGTTTTTGGATCACTTAAATAAATGAACCAATTTATGACCTTTTTTTTTTTTCCCCCTCTTGCAACTGTTATTAAGTATCATTTTCTCCTGATCAGATAAAGAGTATAGAAGTCTGGAATCCTATGCTGAGCTCTCCAGATTTTTTTTTTAATCTGATCTCAACAATAGCTGCAAGTATCATCATTTATCAATTTAAAATTACATTTCAAAATAATATTATTAATAGAAAAAAATAACTTGTCAATGAAGATTAATAGAATACCATTAGAAGACATGGATTTTCTAGCTTTATTAAATCAGTATCCTAGGAGCAAATTGCATTAGATCACCTAACTGAATATTCCTGTACTTGTGTTGAAGATAATATTTTTTTATTAGCTCAATATATTAAGGCTACAGCAATATGCAAGAATTACTATCCTGATTTCTTATCACAAGTGGTACAGAGCACTCAAGCACTACTCTTTAATCAATGTTTTGCTAAGAAATATCTTATTCATGGTTTAGAGAATGCAAAATATTATTCCAATTTCCAAGTTGCTATATTCATGTTAGAAAAGAAACAACACAGAACAAGAAGCAGAATTGTGAAATATGGAAGACATGTTTGGTATAGCACAAGCTACAAATAAATCTCTACACCTCTGAAAGCAGAGAAGTTTCCCCTCACCTGACCTCCATCTAGTCACTCTGATGAGTAGGAGACAGAAGAAAATGATGGATTTTTCTCTCATTCTTAGTATTTGCTATTTCACAGTCTGCAACTAAAAGATGAAAATCTCACGCGATGAGATTTTCATGTCATGAAATATGAAAGACAGTAAAGATAGAAATCTTGATCTGAGTATCTGAAAACAGTAAAGTACAGCACTATTCTCCAAAGCTTACTGCAATTTAAGACTTTAAAATGCTTGTACATGATTTGCACATATATTTCTGTTTTGGAGAAAATAGGGCTTACTCTTTGTTTAATAAATACACTTACAGGGTAAAGGGAAGCTCTAGGAACAGAAGTTTTAAACGAGTCTTGGGAATAGCTGCTTACAACGTTATAGCTCAAACAAAATCACTGTGAGGTGCTGAAATGCAGACTATTTTCTCAGGGCTTAACCAATACTTAAGAGTTGGCATCTGTGACAAATTGGTTCTGGATTATTAGTCAGACTTCAGGCTATCCTTGAGGCATCAATCTCTCATTCCACGGCATCTGCTCATTCACTAACCTGTGTAGCTTTGTGTCAGATAGTCAATTTTTGTCCAAGGATTTGATAGATGCTAATGCAATTGTTTCAGCTGCCACCCTTTTGTTCTAGTGACAATGGTTCAAGCTTTACTTACTGAATCTTTTAAGACTGAAGCTTGATTGGATAATAAGACAGAAGTTTTGAATTCATCTCCCCCTCTTCTGTCAAAGAACAGAATTCCCTACTTAATATATATTCAATTACCTTGGTTTTTTTTTGTCCCTGAATCTGAACTTTTCCCTATGCCAAGCTGGAATATTCCACTGTTGACAGATGTGGCTCCAGGCTACAGAGGGAAAGCCTCTCAATTCCATAACAGTAATGCAGTGTCTGTATCATGATCAGAAGTAAGCTTTTACTGATCTCTCAAAACTAGTGAAAAAAAGACTCATCTTGATCTTAATATTTAGAGAATGGTAGGTTTTAAACAGTCTTAATCAGGGCAGGTGGGGAAAAAGAGGTAAGCAAAGTATCTCTATCAAGCATCTTACATTTGAGGGAGATGGGAGAAGGAGCAGAGAGGGGAAGAGAGGCAGGAAGAAAAATACATAAAACTTCAAAGAAAAACTCACTTGCTTGGGAAGGCAATACTTGACAGATTGGTAGCTCTGTGACATACGGGCACGCTGGACAGTCAGGGCATGTTCTTACACTCTTCCCTTTGGTAAAGACTGAAAGTACTATTCAAAGCTCGTTGCACCCTTCACCTGATGCAGAATAACCACACTCATATTCTCTCTAGATGCCTCTGAAAAACTCTTTTCCCATTAGCTATTACGGGCCACTTAATAAATTTAATTCCCTGTATTTGGTACCTGGTGGTTGGATTGCTGCTTGATTCTTATGCAACTGAAAGCGGATGCTAATCTGACTTGCTCACCCTAAAGCTCCAGCTAAAACTTTGGCAAGTATTTAACCAGAGCTATTATTTGTCCTATATAAGTAGTATCACAAAGTGTTCTTAGTGTTCCTGTTAAAGTGTCTGATGTAATTGAACAACAATTATAAAACCTACAAATACCATGGCTGAACAAAATCTAATCATTTCCATAATGACATTCATTAATTTGGTCTATAAAATTCAGCGCCCCTATATTTAAGACACCCAAGTCAACCTAAAAGAAAAACAACCCGCAATAGCTTCTGTATGGCAGTTGTAGCTAAGCACTTGCTAACAAGTAGGCACAAGGACAGCTGTATGGCAAGTCTTCTGTGCTATGAACTCCCAGAAATTTTCCATGCTAATAATCCTTGGAGTCAAAGCTATTTTCAATGTAAAAGATGATGGCATCCAAGGACAGAAATCATTTATTGTCAAACAGATGATAATGATTGACCCTGAGATGAGTCCAGGCAAAAAACCAAAAAAACAAAAACCAAAACTGTAACCCTCCATGCTTAGTACCTAGTTAAAAGCTGTATACAGCTCCTCTGTTAAAAGAGCAGGGTGAAGGCAACTGACCTCAGAAGCTGAGAGGAAGACTTATCGATATGGATTTTGATCAATTATTTTAACTATTGCACGTATGTTTAGTGATGGAGTGTAAGGCTTGTGGATCCCACAGTCATATCTCCTGGTCTGAAATGGGTCTGTGATCCGGGACACTGCCTGCTGACAATGCTTCTGGATTTAGATTTTATTTTGTTAAATATCGCATTATCTTAATTTGGACAATTAGAGTAAGAGGGACAATACAAGTTTTGGAAATGCTTTATTTAAAATGGTTTAGATTTTTCATGCTTTTACTTGGGTTACCCTAACCATACATCATTTTTCTTTTTAAACCATGTTCTTATATTCCCATTCTTTTCCATTATTACCCAGTTAAATAATTTCTGGTTTTAGCTATAAATACCAGTTGACAGCTATTTGATTGAATGCGTAACCAAGCATCAATATCAATTTATATTCCTATCAACAATTTGCATTATCATATCAGATAAATTATATAGTAATATAAGGTTGTTTAATTACACTTGATACTCTTTCAAAGTCCCAGACTCTAAACCAATCATATTTTAAATCAGTATCAATAACTAATTTTAATGATCATATTCAGCACTGTGAAATCAACATCAAAAATACATAGTGGAAAAAGAAATCTCACTTAAAACAAAGATTATATTTGAACAGTCCGATAACTGTTAGTCTGACTGAATTCTTTTCCAAAACCTAAGAATTGATCTTACGTTTTTAAGGACATGAGACATATTTCATATAAAATGATGTTCACTGCAAAACTATAACATGGAACTTTTTTTTAGTTTCCAAGATATCTCAAACAGGGTTACGTACTTCCTGTGGAAGTGTGTGGTGCAAAACTGTAGTTCCATAATAAAACTAATATCTGTTTGGTGCTATGGTTTCTCTAATTAGTATTGCTGCTATTACAGATCTGTCAAACATAGGATGGACCAACAAAACCTAATTAGCTGTTTAAACTCATTTATGTGCCACGTTTAATCTTGTGCTTGTCACATTAAAATTTGTTTAAACCTTAATAATATTCAGGATCATGCACTTGCATTAAAGGCAACACGTGTTTGAGCCGTAATGAATTGCTGATATTAAAATATTCATTATGGCCAAGACAACTTTTTTTCTTTATTTATCTAGGTGATTCATTTATCTTTCCTTTAAGATTTATGAGGTGGTTTTACTCATACCAGCGAAAAACAAAATCTAATAATTTGTTTTTTATTTCTTATGTTGTTAATTCGGCCATATTCCTCATCATTAAGACTCTATAATTTTAATATAGAACATGAATCTAGCTGAAAACAAGTGCTTAACTTAATACAAATATTTAATTTGCATTTCACAAAGCATACATTCTAGCTCTATTGCACTCTAAGATTCTAAAATATCTGGGAATTAGCTTACTGGAGTTTCTGAAGTTCTTTATAAATATTTTGCTAAGGATCTCTAAGAGATATGGAGCTACTTTAGCTGTCAATATCAAGATGTAATAATTTCTTGTGACAAAAAGAGACGTTAAGAAATGCCATCATTTAACCTATTCATCTTTGAGTTCACATTCTGAAAAGCAGCAGCATATGTTCACTATTTTGAGATGTCCTACCAGTCCATTTTAGGCAGTGGTAATTTAATAAATACATGCTGTTAGGAAGCAATAGAAAGTTATACCAAAAATAGAGCAGTGGTTACTATGTGAGTGTAATACTTTCATTAAAGTTTTATACACTAAGAGGATGTAAGACTTCCTATAGAAAGGCAATTAAGTAATTAATTTTTAAGGCTCCTCAATGCTTTTGTCAAACAAAGCCAGTCACAGAAAACAGGTAACAAGGGCCTTCGCAGAGATTTATATAGGAAACTAATAATGAGCTATTACAGACATACCCTACTCACTGCTTGACACAAGAGTCAGGCTAGTGGATCTTCAGAAGCTTAGATCAGATGCTGAGAATAATTTCTGCACATGACATCATCGATATGTCCAAATGTTTTTGAGGATCTGATCCTTAGGCTAGATTGACAAAGGCAAGGTTTGGGCATACTGACAAATGCCAAGCTTCCCTTCATGATGCTACTTTGCAAAAGGTGTTTATGTGAAATGCAGTCATACTCCTAAGACTTGTCCTGGTAAGAAGCAGCAGTGATAGGAGGCAATTGCCTTGTGCAAAACCTTGATGAATCGAAAAGTCAGAGACTGCAGACCCTGTCTCCTGACTCTTAGAAGCGTTTCCTTACTACTACCTACCATCTGGACAGGATCATTCATCAAGACTCTTGTTTTTATCACTTTGTAGTCAAGAACAAAAAAAAAAAAAAAAAACAAACAAAAAAAAAATCAATTATTAAATATCTCACCAGAAAGGAGAAGGAAATCTTCTCTTCAAGAGTTATCAAAGTCTAGAATCAAAATAAGGCCAATACAGTTTCCTTATATTAATATGAAAAAAAAATAACCCTTATCTTGGAAAGAATAACAGGAAATAGTGCTAATATACTGTAAAAAGGCTATTTCCTGTTTTCCTAGACAGCTCCTAAACAAATATATAAGGCTGCAAAAACTTCAGTCTCCAAACAATAAATACCGTTAGCACTTTGTGGGCAACTGTGCAAACAGAAACAAATTCTAGGTAAATATTTTCGCTCATCCACCAGCCTTACACACCTTCTGCCATCTGTCACATTAAACCATTAAAAGACAGAAGTGGCTATCTGAAAGCAGATCTTTTCTGATTAGGCAGTATTATTGCACATCATTCTGTATGAGGATATCTACAGGAAGGAAGTCAATTAATATTTATGTCCTACACAGGGGCACGTGTATAAATATTTGAGTACATGCATTGACAAGGGATGGTGAGAAAGTAGTAGTACTACACAAACTGAAATCAATTGGTAGAGATTTTTGCCTTAATGAAATTACTTCATGTACCCTACTCCAAGATCTCCAAGTAAAGAAAAATATTACGAAATTCAAAGATAGGCAAGGAGTATCTACTCACAGGAAATGAAGATACATGCAATAAGATTTCCTCCAGTAAGCTAAGAATACATACTCAAAATGAAAAAAAAAAAATCAGAGAAGATATGTATCTTGACATGCTATTTTGATGATTTGTTTTTACTGATAGCAAGGCCAGTTTTTTTTTTCATGTTTAACAAATCTTTTTAAATAAGAAAGCTAAGGCAACAGTTGAAATATTCTTTTTTCCTCTGCAGCTCTCTCTGATCTGAATGGGAATTTGCTGCACAGAGTGTCATCATGAAGTGTCTGAAATCCTAGACTAAGTTTCTCTCTAATATGTCTAACTTAGTGAATTTGAACATCAGAAATTTAGTCTCAAAGTTATTGACATTCATGTTATGACAAAAACCAAATTTTTTGCTTTAGACGCTACTAAACTTCTGTCAGGGACGAAGACACTTACTTCCAGATCTGTGTTAATTATTTTGCTTGGGTTTTTTTCCTCTTTATCATCATCTGTCCTGATTAAAGAGGTTGGTTCTTATTCTACGTTTGGTGTATATTAAATTAATAATTGGCCTTATCAATACAATTCTTTGTAGGTTGCAAGTTCTTTTGCAGTGCTTTGCTGTCCAGACTAAGGCAGCCCGATTTATTCAGATTATCACACTTTCTAAGCTGTTTCCCCTCTGGCAGCTATCACTCTCCATCAGAATCACAGGCCTAAACCAGCACCTTATTATTTCTATATCTTTAAACAGCTGTCCTGTTGATATGGTTGCGAATGAGATTCATTCCTTGCAACAGAAACTCAGTGTTGACTCATTCAACTTTATGGTCATGTAATCAGCAGGAAACAGCTATCAGGTAGTCCCCATTTTATTTTAAACTGAATTGACTAGCTCAGCTCACACCTCTCCACTGAATATAGTGAAAATCTGAGATTAATAGCTTTCCTAGATTTGTGTCCCATTTAAAAGCTTAGAGTTAGACAAGATGAAGGCTTTGAGTACGGTTTTAAACACAGTCTATACAAAATATATTGAAGACACCTCTCCACTTTGCTTTTAATATTGTTATATAGACTGTTTAAAAGTCTGATTAAAATACTAAATAAAGTAATTAGAAAGTTTATGTTATGTCACATGTTGTCAAGTCTCCTTCTTTTAGTCATGAACAGGTTATGTAACATAACATAACACTTTTAATAAGTGTTTTTCTGAGCTTAAGTCCATTCACACATCTGACTTCTGCCAGTTAAACAGGCAAACTTGTATATTCAGCATAAAAAGCCACAATTCTGCCATATTTAGAGCATAAAAAGCTATAAAATAGACTGTTTCCCCAAATGCAGTGAGCTCATACCCACTGATGTTGAGCTGATGCTTTGCTGGTTTTACCAATAGGAATAGATCGGAGAGAGCAACTACAATGGTACCACGTGCTTTATGTTTACAGTTAGTGTAGCTGCTCCAAGGAGAATGGAGGTTTTCTTAGCTTGTGTGTGGAGCAATACTAACAGGCCAAAGAAGCATTCCAGGAATGAAACTAACTGGAAAACACAACAGAATCTCAAAAAAAAAAAAAAAAAAAAAAGAAAAAAGAAATAAAAAGAGCAGATAGTCACAAACGAGACAAAGAAGCAAACAAGGGTATGCAATTTCTTTAGACCCAGACTAACCGTGACACTGTATGAGTTCGCTGTCTTAAATCAGATAAATCAAGCTTTTCGTGCACTCCCTCTATAAGACAGCTTGCTTCATTTTTTTATAAATTATATATTTTTCTCGAGTATTGCTTACAAATCAAGTAGCAGAAACCTAATCAGAAGAGTTGTGATGACCACGTGTCATTTTGTCATCTATGTCTGCTTGACTAGAGGGCTGGAAATGCTAGCCCACCTCCTAGAACATGCTTTTGCAGTAATGCAGTTTCAAAAGTCCTATGAATATCACATCTTGCATTTGTCTTATCTGCGCAGACCAGTGGCAGGATGATGCGCTGCATATGGAGCAAAGACACAGCACAGTAAATCTGCATCACAATGTTCTATTCCCACTTTTAGGCTTCTAAAATTGTCACAAAATAAAATAGCATAAGCATTAGAATACGCCATGCTTCTTAGACAATTTCATCATAATTTGTCATTCATTCTGAGATATTCATTTGTCTAAAAGCAATTAAAGCTTAATTGCTGCATAACCTGAATAATTTAGAAATGCAAATTAGGATAGCAGGCAAGCAAGTATGTGTTCATTAATTTCTTTGTTATCACCATCTGTTTAATTAAAAAAATGAGTTTTACTGAATGACAGCTTGCTAACTATATAAACGTTTTCCTTAATTGAAAATGTCTTTTGCAATTGAGGTCAGCATCTGACAAAAATTGTTTGAGCTTTTGCAAAAACATTTTATCTAAACAAATTGTAGTATTTTTAAATTCACATTAAAAAACATTGCCAACATATGCAATGTAATTCAAGAAATGACATCGCTTCTTAATGCAAAGACATAATTTTAGAAAAATATGATTGCTTTGGAAAAGTGAAGGTTATTACAGTTGATTTGTCTTTTCTCGTGATAACTATATGCGATTTGTCATCTTTATTATAGAATATTTTGAAAACTTTTATAAAAATCCAGATTCAAAATATGAGTGTCTCTGGCAAAAAGGAATAATCTTAAGAAGGAAGGAATGCTTCAGAAAAATGGATTATGTGTTGTGGTCTTTGTATTAGGGAACTAATGTAGTTTTTCAAGTAGAATATTCTTTATAAAGAAACTAAATCTAGACATCATAAATATACAACACTTCATACCTGATGTGTGTCAGACTCCTTTTATTCATTCAGGGGGAAAAAAAAAACAAACCAATGAAACATTCGACTACATTAATGCCCTTTTTAATGTCCTACGAATACTGTATCTTACATTTACCTTGTCTGTTTAGACCAATTCAAAACTGTGTACTTGAGAGACAGATCTATAAATAATTTACATGCCTTTAAGCCCTCTGTGTTTTAACTAAGATTTAAACTAACATTACCATACTTTCTAAGATATCAGTAATCTAATTATCCAGAGAAGTGAAAAAGGGCAATGTCATACTACAAACTCATCAATTATTCACCCTATGTTGTTTACACAATTAATTATATTATTTTGTTATCATTTGAATTTTATTTGGCTTCAACTTTCATTTGCTACGTTTAAGAGAAACTTTATCTTATGGCCTCTGCATCCGTAGAAATACATTTGCAGAACGCAGCAAAAGGCCTTTCTCAGTTGAAGACAACAGTGGTTACAGCTGTAGGTGGTGATAAAGATGACAAAACTTCAGTGATTTGCACTGAAAAAAAAAAACCCAAGAATGCACTTTCTCTACTTGCTGTATGTCCTTTTGTAGGAAATGACTGGCGTAACAGGGAGATAAATACTTATTGCCTTTAATATTTTGTAACTGGACTGAAATAAAACCCAACAAACAAAACATGCAAGGTCAGGCCTGTATCCCCCCCAAAAAAAATTAAATAACTGACCCATCTCACTGGGTAACAGCGTAAGAATACAAAATGAAGGCTAGACTGCAAGGCTCAGGCACGTGATTTGGCAATTCCCTTGTGTGTCGTCTCTCTATACTCAATTAAGTAATCTTTAGAATTTCTAAGTGTTGTATAAACATCATCTGACATTTGCAGGCTCTTCCTAACATATGGAAACAAACATTATGATTCTCACTGAACACTTTGGGTAATACACAAAGATTAAGCAACTTTTCCACAACAGAAGAATCCAATGGGAATGCCACGGGCTATATCTGTTAGAGAGACGAACTTTCACAGTGACTCAGTTGCACACTGTCATTGTGGGCAGATCTATAGTTTTATCAAACAGGCAAATTCCTTAAGAACCAAAAAAAATTCCTGGAAAATAAGACATTTTTATTTTTTAATGATTTGGAACCCTTCTAAAATATGAGTGTGGAAATCTTCATGAACGTGCTCTCACGGAATTACAGTGAAACCACATGGAAGATTTAACAGGTAAAACAATTCAAAAGTTTATGCAGGGAATACAGAAGGGTGAAAAATAGTGGAGCAAAGCAGCAAATAATCCCATTGAATATGATTTTGAGAAAATTAATTGTTTTCCCTGGTTCTTTATGAGAGCAGCACTGAGCACCTGATACCTATTTGGAAAACTAAGACCCACTCCTCCGTCACAATGGTACATTAAAGATAGGAACATAAGGATGATGAAACACTTTGGCACTACAATTGTATTATAAAAGTAATTTCCATAGAAACAGATACTGAAATATATGAAAGCATAGCTTTAAAAGATGCTGGTTTGATTCTAAACCAAGCACTTTTAATTTGCTGTTATAAATCTATTATACCACAGTATGTGGTAGTACTAGAGCTGCATTAAATATTTGTAAATAATCAACGGGAACATAGTACAACTTGACAGAAGAACATATTTTAAATTGTCAACATGTGTTTGTCCAGCATACCTGACTATTAGGTGGCTTTTGAATCTTTCATTCCTCCTGTACCAGCCTGTACCAGGAATATATTCACGGGCCGTGACACAAAATCATCAGATATCCCAGCAGTATAAGAGGCTATGTAACCATTGTAGTTTTGCCTAATAATAATAATAACTTGAATAACTTCTACTACCCCCAGTCCCCACTTCCAAGCAAAATCTGTGGCAATATACACCATAAATACCTTAAAAAAAAAAACAACCAACCACCAAAAAACCAACAAAACCGAAGCACAAGTTGCAAGTTCTTATCAGCATTAGTTTATCAGTCACACAACCCCAACGTTTAGAAGTGTGAATTTGTATGTACCATGTTTATGTTTTTATGCATCGAAGGATCGGCTTGGCTAGATATTTTTCATCCTTTCACTAGATGGCAATATTTCATTACATTCCAGTATATAAGTAACGTTAAATAAACGAGGCACAAAGAAAGCCAAATCAACTGTATCAGTGCATTGAAAAAAAAAAAAAGATAATTTAATTAAAAAACAGCTTCAATAGCTTCTATTTCCACAAATTCTCTTGCTAAGTACATAACTCTAATTTTTCTCTTTGATAAGCCATGTTCCAGTTCTCTATAGTGAGATTCCATTTTTCTTCCCTCCCCGACCCCCCCTCTCCCCACCCCCCCCCCCCCAAAACCAATAGCAATGCTACATTTACTAGTTCTCATTGAGGACTGTCAATTCCTATTTCTATAGACATGATAACTAAAGGGAAACTAAAGTCTAAGTGAAAAAAACCTTAACATTAATATTGAAAATCATTAGCACGTTTTCTTCATGACTCCTGTTTATGCAATGGTGGTATTTTTTTGGAATCCTTACCATGTGACCTTTCTGATCCATATAGCTTGCTGAATTTTTCCCTACCCTCAACCATAAATCACATGAAATTAATTTTCTTGATCCTCTGTTGAAAAATGTGTTTGTTTGCACTCTTTTCTGTAACTTTACAGCAAGGAACAAGTGGAGCAGGAAATATTAGATGACGCAGAAGAATGATTTAATGGGCAAAGGCAAGGAAAATTTATTTAGAGAAGAAGAATGAGAAAGTTACAGTGACAAGATCTGCTTCTGAGGTGTGTTCTAAACGTTAATTGGACCAGGAAACAGAACCTCAGTCAAGCCTGCGTGCTCAGGCCATTAAGCAAAAGATTTCTTCTTGGTTTTTTTTCAGATTCACTAGCTGTATAACCTCAGCAGGAAAGACTGAAAGAATTTGATTTCAGATGACAGAACACCCATATGCTTCAGGCATATTTCGGGTTGATAGGTAACAAGGTATTTAAGATTCAGTTTTTGAGAGCTGATAAGAACTAGTGCTACTGCATAACCTGCAAAGTCTAGAGAAATTGTTTTAATGATGAAAGGTGATTAAGAACCAGTTCTGATGCCAGCAGTCTTATATTCCTTACACAAACTTACTCTTCTCCACTGGAAAACTTTTACAGGCGGGCAAGTCAAAGAACTCTGAAAAACAGTTCCCTACCTTCTGGGTCACTGCCTATCAAAAGGACTTGATAATTCTCTCTTTGGCTTTTAAAAAGCCACCTCGTGTGGTCCAGGCAGGATTGACCACTGGGTGTTCCAGCTGTAGCATTTACTGTAATAAGATGCCAAACTTTTCACGGGGAGGGGAGCACTTCCTCAGAGTTTGCAGAAGCTTATTAGATACAACCACCCAAGACACATACATCTCCCTTGGGCATATTTAAGAGACAGCCAAACCGTTAATTCCAGTAGGCATCCAAAAACTTACAGTCCAGCATTGACTTACTAATGACCGTGCATGGAACAGCTGTAAACCAAGGCAATAAACCTTGTATTAGAGCTTATTATAGGCTGTTCATTTCCTGACTGAACTAGAAGATCATTATGCTCTAACAGAGACGATCATTTCAGATCTTTTAGGACTATAAGTAGTTCCTTCTAGACATATATCATTGAAAGCAATCTGTCGTTATAAAAAGCAACTGTTCCATGTAATCCATTTCATATCTTTTCTTGACCTTTCCTCCTATTTGTGTCTTTACTTAGATCATCACTGCTTTCAAGGTATTTATTCTAATTAATTTAAAAATTCTGTCTTACAAGCTAAAACTTTTTTTCTTTTTAACTTTATGTTCTTCAACAGCACAGATGCATTAGTCCTTTTTCTTCCCCAGTGTTTAATTTCTGAATATATTTTGAACCAATAATTGAATCTACTTTAACTCAAGTCTCTCTAAGTTTTTTTTGGTGGATTTCGGAGGGAGGGTGAGCAGACAGAGCAACTCAAATTTTTTGCAAAGAAAACTCTTCCCCCTAAACATCACTTAGCTGCTGGCTGATGTTAGTGAAAGAAGAACGGAATTTATCAGCATGACTTCAATCATGTTACTTGGGAGTGATTTCCATACGGAAAAATTATGAAAAATTATTAACTAATTTTACCACATATCATGTATGTAAGATATAAGAAAATTTCTTCATTTGGATTGAAAATAAAAAAGTCAGTAGTCATGACTCCTCTAAATATCCTTAATCACGGGTGGTTTTGTTTGTTTGTTTCTGGAAAACTAGTATGGCCCATTTAAAAAATAAGAGCCTACAAATTATGAATTTTCTAATCCATGAACAATTGCACCTGCCTTCATTTTAACATCCAAAATACACCACACAAAATGACAACATATAGTCAAGCTCTTGCTTTGAGGAAAAATTTGTTATCTTAAAAATTTAAAGATGTTTATGCAACAACTACCCTCCCTCTAGGAGAACAGAGGACATTTTTTAAAGAGCCATAATACAATTTCATTTCAGTCAAAAAAGAAAATTCACGTTATTTGGCACTCTTGATTTCCACATAGCTTGCGACTTATATAGATCAATACAGATTAAAAAAAAAAAATAATTGAACAGTTAGTAGAAGAAGATTATGCCTTCAAAGAAATCTTCTCTGAGTCATCCATCCTAGTTTTCAAAAATCCCATCAAATGCATATTTGTCCCCTTCTCCCTGTAACCAATGTAATTTCCTTTGGTTCACCAGTTCTTCCTACTTTTCTTTCAGGTGTGGCCTGACAGTTAGCCTCAACTTACATTTAGCATTAAAATATGCAGTTTAACTCCATTTAAAATCCAACAGAGCCGTTTATTCTGGAGATATCTGCATTTGCTTTTAGCATTTCTTTTTGCTCCCTCCACTTACATCAGTAGACATAATAAAAGACATTAGCTTTGCCTACAAACCTTGCCATACTAAAGATCCTTTGTAACAGCAAAATACTGCTGATATCTTTCCCTGGAAAGTGATATAGTGAAAAATTAATGGAAATAGGATATATCTGATCTAGTTCCATACTGCTTTATGCAATAACATCATCCACTTGACCACAGACCAACACAAAGGTAATCAGATTTTTGCTCTCACTAATTCCAGTGAAAGGCTGTAGAACTTTACTATTAATCAATTAGAAGCATCTTTTGGCTTCTAGTGAGATTTTGTATATGGCCAATTCACTTTTTTTTCTTATTTCATAGTAACATTTATTCTGAGCTTATGTTGTATTCAGAAAAAGCAGTCATATCTTAACTTACAAGGCTAAAGAAACTATTTCTTGACTGTTTGCATAAGACTTTTTATATATGTTCCAGTTTGCATTCATCTGTATTGAACATGGGAGACGTGTCATAAACTGTGTTCAAAGTCCTCTCTGCACTTACTGTGCAATGAAATAAATTCTTCCATGTTTCTGGTAGAAATAATTTAACAAATATGGCTTCATATCCCCATAATACACTAAAGAAACAATATTGAAATAAAGATTTTTAGGAACTACTTGTTTGCTACAGTGACCTTGGGCATATTGCCTACAGGACTGTTCCTCTGACAAGCACCAAGAAAAGGCATAGCAAATAGTTATACCATTTAAGAAATAGTTTAATGATCGTATTCCAGTTCAGAGTTCTACTGTATCATCACATCGGTCATGGAGGGTTATTTCATTTCAACACATTTATTTTCCTCACTGCTTCCTATTTTCTTATAAGACGGAGAGAGAAGAGAGACAAAAAGTCTCATGAGTTTAAAGGCAAAGGATACGTTTTGCTCTTTGGAGAGGTTAGAAGAAGGTGAGGTTAAGGAGTAAGCTTAATGTATCATTTTTAGTATTCTATTTGAATAATATTTAAATTAGAAAAGATGTATACCAGAGAATTTTTGAAGTGCAAGATGCAGGATACTATTGAATTTCTCCCTTTGCTTATTAAATTGGTAATAGAATAACAAAGGACAAATGCATCCTCATTTAAAACCATATTTAGTATGCAAATCACTAATAAGGAGGGTATACAAAAACTCAGACGCAAATTGTGTATCAACTTAAGGGTAAAGCAGTCAGAGGAAAGATGGTTTGGATTTTAAGTACTTTAAAGCCTTTTACCAAACTTAGACATGCTAGTTATTATAGCTATACAACATCATCTTTACACCTACGAGCTCCTTTGGCGAGTACTGAAAATGGTTTCTGAACATCAAACGTTTACACATCAAATACAAACGGTGAATGGGCATTCAGGTTGCAGTACACATCAAGAGAGGAGCACTGCAAAACTCCAACGGCGGCCTCATTATTCCACATTCTTGACTTGTGGCTCTGAACACTAAAGAAGATGAGAATGCACTTGACAACTTATATTGTTATATATGGATATTTGGTTTTAGCAAGTTACAGTAATTCAAAGTAGGGTCTAAGCAGAGTTCTCCAACATGCCTTGTTAGCTGGAAATAAATAGAAGGTAATAGAGGAAGCAACATGCATCTTGCTGGTGAGAAAGTAGTGTGCTAATATTCTCTGGAGAGACTAAGGTGAGCAGGTGGCTGAAGTACAACCTGATAGCAATTCTCTTTCCTCTGCTCCAGGAGGTAAGGGACAACTGCCCTTCTTGGCAGCATCCCCACCAACTACACTAAAAAAAACAGTTTTAGGCATGCTCTTATAGGCAAATCAAAAAGAGAAATCTGAAAACTCCACATTTCAAAGAACAGTCAAACTACCATCTTGAGAATTAAATTTAACAATTAACTGTCAAAAGATAACTAAAAAGGAATACATTTTTTATTATACGTTGGATTTATGATGAATTCTTGGGAACTCTCTGTAATCTACTATAAGGAGAAGGGACAGTATAAAAAAAATAAAAGTCACATTGCAGTCAGCTGTTCCCATGACATTTTTTTTCATTTACAATCAAAGTCTCATTATTTCAATATAAAGAAATCTGAACCTAGACATTGGCTTCAATTTACCTCTAACCTAAAATTCAGCTTGGAACACAAAATGAAGTTTTACAGACTAATAGCTGTAGTCCATACAAATGCCAAAAAACACGGATGACCAGGGAAGCAAACACCATGTCTGATTTTTAAAATACAAATAGTATTTGTTAGATTCTGAACTGAGTTTGATTTATTCTACTGAGTTCAATACTGTTTCCTTACCAAAAATAACCTCCTTTACTACAGTGATAAATGCTATTAAGGATCTGTTCACAATTTTTATGCAGGCACTGAACCTTAAAGGAAATTTTCAAGACAGAAAATACTTTAATCGTGATTTTTTTTCTCATTAGAGAAACAATTACAAAATTACAATAAAAATTAATTATTTAAGATTAATCAATCTTAGACCTCAAACTGCATATTTGATTTCAATTTTATGTGACTGATCTGTAGAATTAAATCTGTTTACTGCTTCCTTCACATATTTATCTGTCCCTGAATCAGGATAAAAATTTATGATTTCTCAGAATATAAGGACTATATACACGCACAAATGTAAGAAAAACTTAGAGATATAATATTCATTAACCATTTCCAGTAATAAATACTTCATA
This sequence comes from Tauraco erythrolophus, assembly GCF_009769465.1. Lineage (NCBI taxonomy): Eukaryota > Metazoa > Chordata > Aves > Musophagiformes > Musophagidae > Tauraco > Tauraco erythrolophus. Next base: position 3,639,248 of record NC_141477.1, read on the forward strand.
GAAATGATTGATTATTTACTTCTATTAGCAATGAAGTATAAACTAATGTTGTATTTCTTTATGCCATTTTACTTAATTGCTAGCTTCCACTCAAGAGTCCCAACCCATGAGATAACACATGAGTCTGATAGGACAGTGACAAACAAAATACTTGAACTTTGTTTTTCTGGCAACTGAGGAGGATCCAAGCATCTAAGAAAGAATTTATGCAACCCTGAGGGCACCTGAGAAATATGTACCTATTTAAACAAAACAAAACAAAAAATCCCAAACAAAAAAACCCCACACCACACAACCCTACTTGTGGTAGTTTATTTTTCTTTAAGAAGAATCCTTTTGGGGCAGTCAGTCAATATCTACATTCTTTCCCACAGAGAAATAACAATTTCTGCAAGACGGTAATGAAAATAATTTATTTGCTGATTTTTTAAAGCCTTCATTGATAAAGGAAATTTAAATAATGCGTCAAGCAGCAACTTTTTTGTGTGCTAAGAATGACTTCTTCAGCCTACGTATTCGATTAACTTACTAGTGGCAAAGGGATGATTCAAGAAACCATCAACTGCCCTAAACAGCCCTATTTGCCCAGGGAGGTGGTTGAGTCCCCATCCCTGGATGTGTTTAAGAATAGGGTGGATGATCTACTTGAGGATATGGTTTAATGGGGATTAGGGATGGTTGGACTCGATGATCTCTAAGGTCTTTTCCAACCTAGAAATCTATGAATCTATAGAGCCCCCACTGCTCCTTCACTCCTCAGTCTTTGGCTGACAGCATCCCCCAGTCCACGCTGTTCCTGCATATTGCAAGCACTTTCATATTGCAAGCACACAATCAAAGTGTTCCTGAGCTCCCTGGGAAGGAATGGTACAGGAGAGCAAATGGAGCCAAGGAGACAGAGTTCACAAATTAAATTAACAGGTATTTTAAAGCAGCAATGTAATTATATATTATGGACTTCAAAGCTCAATACTCACATAATCTTTCCCACTCTCCTATAAAACATATTTAACATTAAAAAAAAGTCAAGGAGATCTAATCCCAAGTCTGCTAGATTTTAAATAACTTATTGATACAGGATGACTAAGGCATTTCAGTGTCTGTAGCTAAGTAGTGCAGAAGGGGATTATACCAGCACCACCGACCAAGCACACAGTTTCCTCATGCTCAGTTACCCATTCATGTCCAGTTCAACTTAGGCAGCTTTTGTAATTGTTGAGGGAAAATTCTCCACGCTCAAAGCTGCACTCCTCCTCTGCCTCCTCCAAATCATAACACTTCTGTCACCTCTCCCAGCCACAACTCCTTCTGCATTAGAAATTAATGGGGGACAAGGTAATAAGAAAATCAGTTTTAAAAGTGAGAACACTTGATGCAAGGAGTTTGAGGTGTGGAGTCTTATTTTTAGTATTTCTAGCAGCAGCTAGTCTTTCCAGCTGGAAAGATGATGCTACAAAGCACAACACGTTTGTATCCATGAATTTCGCTGTTGTCTCTGGCTGAATATTCATTATGAATTGATCAGCGTATTTTATTTGTATGTCTCAAATAGATTGGCTTTGGCTCTTACTGCCTATCAACATGTTCATCTACCAGTTGGTGAGTCATTTTATTTATCAGCTTTTTTCAGGGCTAATATCTGGGGGGAGAAAAAGCTTAAAATAAAACATGAAAATAAGTAAAAAACATGAAAACAGGAAAATAAAAGAAAGCCCTTATCAAATATGGGATTCCATCTGATTCTAGTCAGTAACTGTGAAGAAGTGTATCATTGCCCAAGCTCAGCCTAATCAGTACCCTGCAGTATTGGTGTTTCCACATCACTGCAAACAGCCTCAGCTGACCCAGGCAAAAGCTCACCGAGGCAGCACCTCCTGTCTTCCTTCCCTGGACGTGCATCACAGGAACAATGCTTGTTTGTTTCTAAAAAGTCTCTTAACTTAATATCTCAAGTGCCCTGTGCTGTATTCGGAAGCCACTGCCATATGTCAGAACATACACTGGGCTGGTGTGATGAGGCTTGGCTCACTGGGGTTCAAGCACTACTGATGGCATTTTCAAATAGAACTGTATATAAAAGTCTGGTTTTGAACCATTCTGATAACTACCTTATTATTTTTACTGTGTTTCCTGCAGAGATAGAATAATACTGGCTAGCAAAGTTATTGCTGTGTGCTACACTACTTCTCAATCAGTGATCTGTGGCTCTTTACTATTTTCAGTGTCAAATTACAGTCAGACTATATTGAGATCATAGATCACTTGGTACTGTTACATTTGTCTCTGATTCATATCAACTAACACTTCCAATACAGTTCTTCAATATAGTCAAAGTGTTTGACACTAGGGGCCCTCCAAATCAACCTTGGATGGAAACTTGCAATTTCAACAGACTTCAAAAGTATTAACCTGCCCCAGAAGCAGACTGGAGATGAACAGAAATGAGTATGTCAGATCAGTTGTTCAAGTGAAGCTGTTACAAGTCTGGTCAGAACTACAAAGCTTCACACATATCTTCAAATTAGAATCATAGAATGGTTTGGGTTGGAAGAGACCTTAAAGATCATCTAGTTCCAACCCCCCTGCCATGGGCAGGGACACCCTCCACTACACCAGGTTGCTCAAAGCCTCATTCAACCTGGTCTTGAACACTTCCAGGGAAGGGGCAGCCACAGCTTCTCTGGGCAACCTGTGCCAGTGCCTCACCACCCTCAGAGTGAACAATTTCTTCCTTATATCTAATCTAAATCTCCCCTCTTTCAGTTTAAATCCATTGCCCCTTGTCCTATCACTACATGCCCTTGTAAAAAGTCCCTCTCCAAATTAATCTTTTCCACATGGAAAAACAAAATGTCCAGAAAAAAACTGGAACAAGTTTAGCCCTGTGCCTAGTAAACTTAGAATCTCACTTTTTGTTCTAAATCCATGAGGCACACGTGTCTGGGGAGACACCTATTTGTACACCCCCATCTGACTGCACTTAACCTGCTGACTGACATTAGCTCAGCAGCCAGCCTCAAATGCATTTTTTTGGGCATGAGACATAAAGAAGTGCCATAGGGAATCACTGTTCACGTTCTTTGAATACAGACAATTCTCATTTCACTGAATACAGTGAAAAAACATACAGAGAGAGCAGCTAATAGCTGCTCTTATAGTACCTGTTCAATACTATGGGCTGAACCCTATTTTACCTAGGGATTAATTAGTGAGGTATTTAACACATACTGGAGAGTCTTTTCCAGTTTGAAGGAAGAGGGCAGAGGCCTTGAGTAAATGAGAATGAGATCCTTAAAAAGAGTTGGGATGTGTCATTTAAGAACTTAAGTTTTAGGGACCAATTTTTCTTTTTAGTGACACACACTGAAATTTATATCGCCTGCAATATGGATAACCTTCCAGGAAAAGAATATGAAACTGATAAAGGGAAGATGAAGGCCATTGTCCAAAAAAAAAAAAAAAAAAAGCATGCCTGTGTTACACTGATGAACTTTGTGCTGTGGGATATATAAATAAAATTATACAGAGAGAGTCAATACACCTTCATAATGGTGAAAGGAAGCTGGAATGATAAATTAGAAGAACTGGAAAGCCACTTCCATGAGAAAATGAGCAGCTCCTTATTTAAGTTTTACTAGTTTCCTGTTCTTCTCATGCACCACAGCCCATCAAGCGCATCCTTAACACGTAGGTCATTTTCAGTACTGAAAACATGACGTCATTATTCCAGACCAACAAATAAATAAATAAATAAATAAGATTCTCAAATGTGCTACTTCAATGACTCCTCAAGGAGCATGTATTTTCACTCTTGGCAATAATATTTTGAAATTTTATTTAAATGTGTTTCAGCTTACATTCATGTTTCATGTGAGAACTTTTAACTGCTTTGCTGAAACATTTATATAAAATCAGCTTCATGGAACAATAACCAAGATTTTTTTTTTAAATAAACACTATGATTTGACATTTTATGAGTGAGCAGCACTTAAAAATGAAAGCAATAGAAGTTTATGCCCAGAGTGCTAAAATTGCTTGCATGTCCTTCACTCAACTCAAGTTTAAGAATTGATTACTACAGCAAACCATGAAAATCCGATATTTAATTTACTTATAAGGAATAAGTCACAAAAGCTGATAACATTCTGAAAGGACGTGTCTCTGTTGTGCTCACAGAAAAATCAACATTTTTGTATGGAAGTAAGAACAACACTTATTCATCACAATAGTGAATGAAATCCTCAAAACATCTGATGGTTTAGTTCTCAAACATTTCACTGCTCCTAGTTCAGTGTATCACCTTGCAGTCAAACTGAACACAATATGCATTTTGCTATGTCTGTCATACATGTTCAGATCCACATGTTCACATGCTGTAGTCATTCTAAATTGTATATGCAATTCAGCACGTTAGCAATTATTTCGACCTATTACTGAACCAGTGAAAATTAAAATAATAAAATATAAATGATTACTTTTATTTAATATAGAATCGTGTTCACATTAAGCGGGCAAAGGGGATGGAAAGATTTTGGTTTTCCTTGAAGGAAAGCTAAAGGACAGAAGGCAATTCTAAGACTTACACGTGCTGGCACAGCAAATAATCCACATTCACCTGGAGCTTTAGGAATGCAGGAGTAACAGTCCAGCCATTCGCTTTCCAATAACCTGAACTTTGTGAAGATCGGATTGCACGCAATGCAGTGACATTGTGGCATCAGCAATACTTCTGCCAGCAATTTTTTGTCCTTCTGTGAAAGCAGTGTATTTTAGAAGTGTATTTCACCAAGTGTCAAGATGATAAGGACTACTTCAAATCTCCATTAGGCATGTTATTTTGGCAGAGTAGAGCAGTGAAACAAACTTGAGATTGAGATGTTTGACTAGAGAACCTGCTCAAATAGCACACTTACAGACAGCTTTTGGTTTAAAACTGTGGAATCTAATCCTGAAGATGTTCTTTTCATCAACAGTGTTCAACAGTATAAAAATATACAGAGCAACTCAAACATTAAAAGGAAATTCAGTGATTTTCCTGAAGCGAGACTTGCAAATACTTTTAAGCTATGCCTTGCTCTCATCCAACACCAGTGTCTTATCTAATTTGATAAGTCACACAGGTGCTCCTGGTAGTATAATTGATAGAATGAATCAAACACCTTAATTAACATATAACATACCACTTTGTACCAGTAGTTTCTCTCTGATTTAACACAAGATACACACCAAGTCAGTGAGTCAAATGTTTCTAGCATATTTGTTTCTAATCAGGTAAATAAAAAAAACAAATATTAAAGCTTCATATACAGAAATGTGTTTTTTTTTCTTTTTCTTTAATAAAAAAAGAAAACAGGTATTGATTCTAACTAAAGTTCACAACAGCTGAGTTCATTTTATTAAAAGTAAAAAAACATCCTCCAGACCTTTTAAAAGAGATTGACTAGATTGTTTAGTAAGTGTAAAAATATCATTGTATAAGTTATATCTTTTTGTACCTTTTAAGCAACAAAGTAAAAATATGATATAGCAGCCTCATCTATGAAGAGCTGATGACATTTTAAACTGACATCAGTAAATAACTTAGGTTTGCTTCCCGAAGAGCTGACATATCATCCTTTGAGCACAATTTTGACTATCTTTAGATTTTATTTTTTTAATTTCTTTTATTCTGACAGTTAAGGGGCTATTTCTTTACCAGACAGCAGCTGGTTTCATATTTTTCTTGTAATCTAATAGCAAATGGGTGCTATGTCTCCCCACCCTTGTTCTCTTTTCACAGGAGACAGAAATATGTTCTTATTCCCAGCTGCGAGAATTGATTAGTTCAACCTGTACTTTTAACTCCTAATTTGTCTAGTTCAATCCCTGGTCTGTCACTAAGCATATTGACTATTACACTAAGGCAAAATAAAACATTAAAAGCACAAACCTATAGCAGAAATGAAGAGCTTGCTTAATGTTAATACCATTAATATGCCAGCTCAGGCTTAGAAAGGTCTTCTGCATGATTCAGGAGTGTGATGAGCCTCTCCTATCTTAATAATATTTGACTTTACTAAGAGATCCTTCAGTCTTTCAAACAAAATATTTTTTCCTCTTGTGCCAAAAAAGTTTTCCTTTCTACCAATTTAATAGCGTAATTACATTTATTGTAATTGGCTGCAAGTTGCTATCCTAATGACTTAATTTCATTTATTACTGTAAAAGTGAAATTTGGGAAGAAAAAATAAACATTCTGTTTTGTATTGTTTACAGTTAGGAAGAACTAAGAGTTACAGAATAAATTTTCCTAGATGTGCAATCTATATGATAGAGTTTTTGTTTTCCTCTTGAGAAAAAAAAAAAAAAAAAAACAAGAAAAGAAAAGAGGAAGTGAGCTTGTTAGGAGGTATTTTCTTTTAAATTTGGATTAACAATCACGTTGTAAGATCTGCATTACTAATTTTCTCAGTAGAACAGAAGTGTAGAATATATCACTTGAGTCAACTGACTTCACAGTTTTCCAGTTCTAAAAGTTTCTCCTGGGCTCATCAAAACAGGTTCTTGGGATACTCTCAAAATGGAAAGTAAATATTCACTGCTAAATTTGTGTGTGTGTGTGTATATACGTATATACATACACAAATTAAGATGTTCTCTAAGACTTCAATTTCAGCTAGATTTATGCACAGACTCTCTGGCAATATCTTCCCCCAGCTTGTCTGTACTAAAGATTACGTAAGAACATTAAACTATAATAACTAACATCTTTGCAGCTAAAATGCAGGTATACACGACATTTTGCACACACTCAATCTGCTCTGGAGAACACAGAAAATCACTATCAGAACCCTGGCTTGTTGCCTCAACATAAGTTTCAAGCAATGAGGTGTTCACCAGGTAGTGAGAGACATGAATACCTGGTGTCAACTCAATTACACGTATGACAAACATTTAACAGTGCTATGGAAAACAAGTTTTGACTGCTTTATTCATTTTTGACTGGCAGAAATATTCAGAACGTTAGCTGCACAAGTTACATTTTACTAATACTTCCATTATGCATCCAAAAATAAAATAAATTGTGCACAGCAATGTTTCAAAACTGGATGAACCCAATCACATCATTCTGGGAACATAATTTCTGGGTAGTTGACACGATTCTCACCGGATAAGTAGACATAAAAATTTAATACCTTGCAGCACTTGTTTCTGCACAGGAAAAAAAAAAAATCAGGATCTACCGTAGCTAAATACGGGATACATTTGTAATAATATGACCACTATACTGTCACTTTAAATGTCAGTATTGATATTCAGCATGATTTCCTATGTATGATGGCTCAAGTCAATTATAATGACAGATAGCATCCTACTGGCTTATCTGATTACCTCTGACCTTTTAACAGCTGCAGAAAGCCAAAACAGCCTGAAAGAAGAACTCATGCATATATGACACAAAGCTGGAATTTCATATCTGAGCCACAGTCAAGAACACATTGAATGTCAGCAGATTTCTGACAAAGCCTATAGCAAATAATTTCTTGGATGGTTTGGCACCACAACAGCCTGTCATTTATTGTGGCTGAGTACTGACAGGAGACATAAACTTGATTAATTTTATATCAATACATGATATAAAAGTCATTACAACACATAGTTCATTTTAAAAACTTGGAATCCAGTACCCAAAGTAACCATTCATTTTGATTATTATTTCTTTTATCAGAAACTTGGTTAGATGATTCAAGACTGCATGGGTTTCACAGGGAAACAAAAATCAATAGTAAGTGCAATTGTGTATATTCAAAAATAAAGCACATATTTTTTCAACAATAGATTACTAACCAATTACTCAGAGAAGTCTCTCACTGCTCAGGCGTCCTTGCTCATTTCTCAGAGATAACTAGTCAAGTGTTAGTCTGATAACTAATCAAAAGCTTATCTTTGTGTTCTTAAAATACTCATATAACCACCCAACTCAAATCCTGTTATTTAAAGCAATTAAGAAACTAGATCCCAAATATTTTCCTCCATTTTAACTAATAGTATTGAAAAGGTAGAAGCAGAATAAAATAAAGCGTGGTTTATCTTGTATTTCCAACGTAATATTATCTTCAGTATCTTAGCTCTTGGAAGTAGCAGAAGTGTGTTGACGTGTACATTTATAATAGACCTTATCATATCATATGATCACCATATATATCATCACCATAGCATATAACGAAACGAGAGAACATATTCATTTCCTAAGGTAAGGAAGCTCTACAGCCCAAATGGATCCCCATCACCCATGCTCCCAGTCATTATTCTGAAAAAGCCATCCAAAATGAAGCTGCATCTGCTTCTGATAATAAGCTGGTGTTAATTTGAATTAGCTTTGTGACCTTCAAGTAATTTTCATGGAGTTCTTCAAACTGGTAATACTGGTTAGAAACTGTTTTAAATCCTCTCTACAAACAAGCTCCTAACTCACCACAGGAAACAGAATGATAGAATAGCACTTTCACAGTTCCACAATTAAGATGAAATCTCAACCGTACGCGAGCGAACACAATTGCCTTTATCTTCATCTGGACCACAGTTTCGCCCTTAGAAATCAGTGGTACCTGAGTGTCACTGAGTGGACTTGAGCTGAGGGCAAGGGTCTCTTCTAGGACTGGGAGAGATCAGAATTCAAAACCTTTTTACTTACATTTTGTCTTACCTATTGACTTCTAGTTGCCCCTAGAAACTAATTATGCTAGTTCATACTCTAAAATGGAAGCTGTGATTTCTTGGTTGTTTGTTTTAATTTAAAAACCTTTCCAAACTCTTTAGGAGCTCATTAAAAAAAAAGAAAATAAAATAAAAAATGGTCTGCCCTGGTTCTCTTAAAGGTCCCATCACACCCACACATCATGATCTCACTCTCAGTAGTACCAGCTGTGCATTTCCAAGAGCATTATCATTCCCTAACCCTGAGGACTCTGCCCTGGCCTACAATGTTCTCACAGTAAAAATAATGACACCTGATTCAATGGAATGGAGACCTTCTCTCCAATGAGTTTCAGAAAACTAAATATTTAAGAGATGAAAGAATGCAATTAGGATAGTAATACATATCAAACAATATTAATAACCTTTATAAGCAGAGAGAATACCCAGTTTATTCAGCTATCATAAAACAAATATTAAACATGCTCTGGGAAAAAGAAAAGACATGTTATTTCTGTTCAGAAAAGTAATTAAAAAGTGAACAGAGTGGCTTGGCAGCTGCACAATAATCCCCTCCAATATCTCAAACAGCCCATATTGGTACAAGATGCTCCACCCAGCATCACCAGATAAGAATATTGCTGCAATCAATGGAACGCATCCAATTTACTTGAGGTGTTTCTACTACAGAGAAATCAAAACAGTAATACCACAAACTTGAAGTGAAAATTTGAAATGTTCTCGTGTTACAACTAAAACCAGCAACTGAAATGCATGTGCCAGAACCTATTACTGTGTTCCTTCGATAAGCAACACAAGAACTTACTGATTCTGAGGCCCAACGCAGTCAATACATGTCTGCAAGAGTACAGCAGTCTCTCCTCTGAAATATGCTACAGGAAAGGACTGCTATTTGTAAAGCTCTGTATCCATGCCCTGACATCTATTACAACAGAAAAGTCAATTAATGTGCAATCCAAACCTTGTTTTGGAGTATTCGCTGCATGCAGAATAAAGTCAGTGGCAGTAAAAGCATGCTATTTCCTTCAACAGTGGAGAAAATGAGGATGGTTTAATCAATACTATGACAATTTAAGTTTTGCTATCCTACTAGTCAACTCAGTAAACATTTATTGTGCAGGAAGGTAATGTATTGGAAACAGGGTAATCAGAGGAGAAAAGACCAGTTAGTGGCTTCCTAGGAAGCCAATCCTATTGCATATTCCAAGAGATGCTTCACAAAAGAAACATTCCTTGAAAGCTTGGCAGTCAGATATCCTATACAGCACAGTTTTTATCCTTATTTTTCCCTTAGAGTTATCATTTTAAACTCTAAAGTTTTCAAGATCAAGGAGCCTTTCCCCTTCATTCTGTATGTGCTAACCCTCTGCTCAAGTAAATGCCTAACCACTGTGTGTTTTCCCAGCCTTTTACAAAAATGGAAATTGGAGAGCAGAAAGAGAAGATCACAGTGGTGTCACGGTGGAGCTAACTGCTTCTATGCTTCACACGAGGTGAAGCCAGCAGACACGGTCTAATAACTAACTGGCTTTATATTTGCCATGGTGCAGTGCACTTTGCATCCGTCAGACCCCATGTGCTTCCACTCCAGTTTAGAAGCCAAATTTGTGTATTAGATAACTTCTATGAAAAATTTGGGATCCAGTTATTTTTTGAGGACAGCTGAAACAAGGAGTTGAGCATACAAGTTTTGAACTGTAATGCTGAGGCCTAACAGCTTCATTTTCACGTCAAAGGCTAAAGGTGTTCCAAATAGGAAATAAATCCTAAAACTCCATCTAAGGTAGAAAACAGTAAATGGGTTCTGAAGTGCCTAAACTAGTCTCATCCTCTTTAATAAACTGTTTTTAACTGGCAGTAAATTCTCTCAGCTTCCACAGAAGATACCTTCTCTTGTGCTTTTGAATCAGAAACCACGAGCCAATTAACACTTTGTGAAAAAGTTATTGCTAAGGTTGTTTTTCAAACTCAGATGGTGATACTTTACAGCAAGTGGACTTTATTTAATGCTCAATTAAATTTTAATTGCTTGGTGACAGTATTCATAATCATCAGACTAGCTAGTGCTTATTAACAGTTATTTCTGATGGAGTATAGCACCTCAGATCGCTATGCGAATTTGAGAAGACAAAAATAAATTTGATGCAGTTTCCAGCTAAGCAATCATATTAAACACAGTCCCCTTGCTTTAACAGTCAGGTGACTTTAAGATAGTTGATATTTTAACCCAAATAACGTACATTTGATATACTGCAGAGGTTAGGGTAGAAAACATCTCACAGAACTTGAAATCATTGACACAGCACTAGTGGGGCTGCAGACAGCCTCACCTCAGTTACTGCTATTTCAAGACAGAGACCTAAGTCACCAGATAGACAGAATCTCGGTTCCTTTACAGAACAGAGATCAGCTTTCAGATATCATGTTATTTCTTCTTCAATCAAAACCTTTTAATTTTTTTATCAGAGATGTGGTTACTCGAAAGATTCATTGCAACATAAATGAAAGTTCAATCGTTACACAGAGATAGTTATTGCATCATACCTTTCCCCATTCTCATTCCTATCTCAATATAAGCCTAGGAAAATTTAAGAAATAGGGATCATAAAAATTGACAATAGGTGAAAAAAAATAGCAAGACACTTCAGTGCAAATGATATAAATTATCAAGCAATTACTACCTCACAGCAGCTTCTTAATATTACCAGACACTTATCACCATCTCAAATTAAGAAAGTTATTCTCTGACAGCCAGACATTTTAGTGCTCACCTCACTATCAGCAGCCTTTCCTCATACATTTCTCCCCTGGCAAACACAAATCCTCCAAAGCAACTTCTTCCCTTGCTGCCCTTGGGCATTTAGTTTGCACAGCAGCTGTTTCTAATTGGTAGTTTGATGCTAACCAGGGGAAGTAATTAAGCCCTTCATCGTTCCCTCTTGACCTCTTGCCTTGTAGGTCATTCATTTCCCACTATACAAATCAGGCATTACTGGGAAAGAAGAATATAGTGTATAAACATTTGAAAGGTGGATTTAGTACATGGATGTAATCAACACAGAAAATTCAAGCTACTGCCACATAGAACAAGTTTTAAATTCTCGGCAATAATAGTGGGTTGGGTTTTTTCACTTTTTCATTTTGGTCAGGAGGACTGAGGTGATGACCTTCCTGTCTTCTACTACCAGAACCTCACAGGAAGCTAATTGTGGCTTTGAGCAATTCAGTTCCTCTAGGAGCGTATATATTTATAATGGAGAGATATGAGAGGAGGCCATGAATCGCTCTTTGGAGAGAAAACAGAACTCAACAGAACAGCACAAGGAAACCCTAGGGTAAGTCTTTTTCTGTCACCTGTTTTTCAGGTTTACACAAACATCAGGTGCTCTGTTCATTCTAATGCATAGCTTTGTCAGGAGCAGGTTCTTTTTTTTTTTTTCCATTCCTGTTTCACCACTTGGATGAGTAAAAAGTCTAATACTTAGTTACCAAGAAAGAAGTTTCCTTTCTGACTGTGCTTTCCTCTGGCTCTACTACATTCAGTAAGACAATCTCTGTAGAGTCCACTGTGTGGAGTCGTCTTAAGTGACCCATGCATTTGCTTTCTTATTCTGCTGACCCAACAGTGTGTACTACTAGTATCACCTGTGGTCAATTCACAAGAGGGTTTCCAGGTGCAGATCAGCAGGACTAGAGCACTGCACAGTAAGAAGGCAGAAGTTAGATGGCTGTAAAAGAATCTGTTTGGCAGTCGAAAGGGGAAAACCTGTGCTTCTGCCCACATGCGTGCTTTAGTGCATGAAGAGTTACCATGATTTACTTTTCGTCTTTATGATACGGTACTACAGCAGCCCATGGCATAATGAGCACGAGAATGATACATTTCCTGTTGGAATCCTTTTCTATGTCCTTTTCTGAGTCGAGTTTCCTCTAGTCCTTCTAGTACTTAAAATAATCCCTCTCTCACCTTCTACTGTGAGCAACCTCTCTTCACTTTTAACTACTGACTTTAAATCACATTCAAAAGGCAAAATTAAAATTTATGCAATATTGTATGTAATAAACCAATTATCTGATGAAATTCACATCTAACCCAGTAAATCATCTTCAAGCTTTTCCAGGATTCATTTAGTAAAATTTACTTATGAAATCATATTCTCATATCTTTTTGGTATACATAATGTGAACACAACTGTACACACTTGAGCACTCTCACTCTCACATACTTCTTATGCATTATTTATACCACCATGTGGATAAGTTTCAACATGAAATTATCATCTAAATGTTCATTCCCAAATGAAATGTTTTAATAGTTTAGTATGTGCTAATTCTCTTAAAATTGCTTCTTTAATCATTAAAAATAACTAAAAAAAAATTTATTATTTTCCAATCCTTGGCATACAATTGAAAGAGATCAAAACTTTTTTCCTTGAATATAACACGCTAGTCAGAAGACTGGACTCCATATCAGGACAGGAATTAGAGAGGCACCATCCTCTCTGATGTAAAGCCAGGTAAGAGCTCTGAAAGGTGCACTGACCTGCAGGAGCAGAGGAAGGCACAGGGCTGAATAATTCACCAGGAAGGCTACCTGCAGTGCTGTCTAGATGTATCTTAAGAAGTTGTTGCATTAGCTTGATTAAAACACGCAAGTTGCAAAGGGAATGGAAATGCCCGAGTCCTCATTTTCAGCTGACTTGACTGGGAGTTACCTCCATGCCCCTGGAGTGCACTAATACCTTAGATACTTGGATACCTAAGATACTATCACAAAAACTCAGCAGCATGTAACATAGTTCACAGCTCTATTTAATTAGTACAGTAAGTATATATCTGTTTTTCCATTCTGTTAATACATTATGATTGAATACTTGTCAACATAGAACACATTTCCAACAGTGACCAAAGGTTATTGTTCTAACAGAACAGTAAGTTATATGATAGTCTTCCACAGAGCTTGTTAACATTATCAGAATTACTGGTGAACAGGAAAAGTTATCCCTTGGGTATAGGATAAAGCAATGTAAAATGCTATTACCTTCCATTTGGTAGCTCTTTCAATAAAGCTTTTTTTTAAATGAAGTCAAGAAAATGACACAGCTCTTTTCAGCTTTCCCGTGAAGTAATTACAGCTGTACATCCTTTACTTTCATGTAATTTCAAACGAAAATTAACCATCATTCAATATTGATTTCTTTTCTCTATCATTAGACCTAATGAACCAAGTATTTATAGTGTCAAAAATGGCATCTTTTTCTTTAAAATATGCTATCAGTAAGTGTCATCAGTTATTACACGGGCTATTTTATATACAATTTATGAAAAATGTAAATACTGGATTATTTTCAAACCCAGCATCTTTTTGTACTGTTTTTGAACGAAATAATAGCTTGCTCTTTATAAAAATTAAGACTCGAGTCTGTAGGTGGCACTGTTTCTCTTCAGGAGAAAAGACACACACCTCGACATCAAGAACGCAACACACCTTGGGGAAACTGCTGAATTTATGCAAGGGACACATCTCTTAGGGAACGTAATTAAACTAAACATATCCATGATATACACTCTAAATCTACTATTATAGTCTCTCTATATGGTGTGGTATATGCTGTAAAATTACTGTTTGGACTGCAAGTAATTCAAGAATTTGAAGATCAAAAATCTTCAACAGAGTTGCATAGATTAAGGTTTAATGAATTAATGAATTTAACAACCCTAACTTACAAAAATTAATTCAAAATACACAAGAGAGGGTAGAATTCAGCCAACACTACTTATAAATCCCACGCAAGCGTTCAGGCAGGTAGCCTGATGTAGGGTACGCCACAAAATTCAGCATACTTCTGTTGTTTTGGCACGTCATTCCAGTATGCATTTATTTTTCCCTCAGATCAGCTGTGGAATAGTCAAAATAAGTGGAATTTTAACAGCATTTTTTGATTTTTATAATGCAGACATTGTAGATGTAACAAACTATCTAATAAGGGAATTCTTGTAATGTATTTATTATTGGTACTGGCAAGTGCGTATCATAAATGTATGTACAGATTTCCAGTTGGTGACAACACAAAGTGAAGGCCAAGTAATCAGCTTTAATCTTGAAACTGCTATGCATTCAAAATTACAGAACTGTGCATTAATTAGCTGTTTAATAGCATGTAAATAGGACATATTCACCTTTTTACTCCAGAACAGATAAGCTATTGTTACTTACAAAGTCCTTCTGCTTCTTCGAAAGAACAGAAGATGGCAAAAAAAAAAAAGACACACTTCTAACAACAAACCTGCTAATTACACTGCAAGGCAATAAAATATGAAGGACATGAGTGAAATACACCCACCTGTACTTCATTACTGCTCTGTGACTGAGCACTTGAGACACAGGGTGATCACAAGCCCCACTATTCCACATTACGGCATCCTCAGACTCCCAAACTTTGAACTGCTCATGTTCTTCGTCTGAAATTTAAACCACAGCCTTAGTCACAACAGCATCTAGAAACAGCAATACAAATCTCTTCAGGACCATACTATAGATAAACATACTCTACATGAAATGATTGAGCACCATCTCCTGCATGTAAAAACCCAAACATGCCATATATGACAATATGCATGAGGTCCTGAAAATTTTTCCTAGAATTCTGTTGTCAGGAAACCTTCAAGTCAACATACTCAGAAGCACGTGTCCTATGAGAGGGGACTTAGAAATCTGGAGATGATATGACAAGTCATCAGATATGGTAGGTAAAAGGTATCATAAACCAGTAGAATTATTACTTGTTTGCCTCAAAAGCAGTCAAAATCTCATCCACATTTCAAAACTAACAATAGTTACATGATATTTTTTACTTCCCTGTATTGTAAAAGACACCACATAAGTGTGACTGTATTGTAAACGTCCATTTATTATGAATTCTGTATTACAAGAATTATATCTTCACTATGTGGAAGAGCTCAACACATTTTATAACCTTACATATCTATATGAGTTATAAATTCACTACCTTTTGTAATTTTGAAAATAGATAGGGTAATTTCTCTACCATCAGGCAGTGGACAAGCTAAATCCGAGGAGATTTAATCTTCATTCCTATTCTCTGTCAACCAGACCCTCAGAATACAAATAACTATTTCTGTGTATAAATATAAATATTTTTACTTTAAGTTTCTCTCTCCATCGTTTTTCTGTTCCTTTCTCAAAGTGTTTATATGTGGTTTACACGAAAGACAACAGGTCTCTGCATACTGAGATAGAGACTGACTATGGATTTGTAGAATTTAAGCAGTTCAAATTTCAGGTGGAAACTTAACAATGTATTTTTAAAGTATCCAAAAGGAAACCATGTTTTTCTTGATGTCACAGCAGCATCGCTCAGCAAATGCAAAATTAGATAAATAGAAACAGCAGCAGAAGAAAAGGGGTGTTAGCCTCAGGGGAAATTAAAGGAAAAGTGCTATTCCCTAGCTGCACAGATCCTCGTTAAAGACACTGAAAAACACGTTTAAGGACAAGTCTCAGTCTGCTACTTTTTCAGTGTCTATCTCTTGCCTGCTGTTGTTGTTTTTCTAGAGGTCCCAGTGAAAAGTATCCTACAGTTTACAAGGCTTTGGGGCCATTTCCTCCTTCATTCCGTTCCCGAGTAATTCCGTTTCAATAGCTGCCGTGAATAAGATCCCATTCTACACATTACAGCTCCCTGGTTCTGTAAGTAGCCACCAAAGAAAAGGAGAGCAGAGCAGTTCAGGTAGGACAATGAGAACCTTCACTGCCATTGTTCAGTAAGGACACGGAGAGTGGCTGAAGGGGCAGAGAAGGAGACAGAAACAAGTCCCAGCCACTCCAAGAACCTACTGTTAGAACATTCACGCCTTGTTGCAGTTCCCTCATCTGATATTTTTTGCAATTAGAAAATCCGCAAAAGACCTTTTCCCAAATCTGGCATGCTCTACTGAGACTTTGGCCCGTTATGTAAACTCTTCAGTCTGATCTAGGCCTGAAGGAGCTTATCAGACAGCTGATAATGCTTCATCTGCCATTTCATAGCCAGACTTTCCCTTGTGTGGCCTTTGTGGGCTTAGACAGTGGCAAATCTGTATTTATCAGCCAATCTGGTAATCCCACACCTGAAAGGTAAAGTAAAAATAAAGATTATTTTCACTACGCAAACACAACAGGTAAATATTTTGTGTAGACAGAATCAAAGGCCGATGTAAAAAACAAAAATCAGTTTCAAATTATAAAAAAGGAAAGTAAAAGTAAAAGCATTTCGATATTACTGTGTTTTCATCAAGTAGGAAAGGTCTCAAACTTTCTCAACAGCTGTTTTCGTTGTGTTTCTTGACGCAGTTTACTGAGTGAATGCATTCTGAGAGCTTTAAATTGAGATTTATTTGTCGTTTTGCTAATCATGAATCAACCTTCTTTTAGATCAATTAACTAAATCACTTTGGAGGCAGCTCAATGCATTCTTTATGGATGAAACCCTTTGTTCTTTATTGCCCATATCTCTCCACCCCAATAAATACAATTAATAACCTACTCGTTCAGTAGTGTTTGTAACTTCCAATGTTTCACAGCAATTCATTTCTTATGACTTGCTAACAAAAATAGATTTGAGTAAAACATCAATATTAATATGTGCTTGCGTTCTCCCTTCTGTTCTTTCAAAAGTACTTAGTTTTCACAAAGAACTTTATAATGGTATTACTCATGTCGCTGTAAAACCTCAATGATTTTTAAAAAAAAACTCTTTGTAAGTAAAAACTCGTTACTACCGCAATAGATACTAGTTGTTCTTTTTTCACGTAGTATACATAAAACCAAAATAAATTTCAAGTTTCCACTCTGAAATTCCCGACTAGAAAACTTATTTAATTACAGCATTTATTAGCACAGGAAAGTATCTGGTCCTAATTTCTTCCGCAGTGTCAGCAGGACAGGGCCCTTGATATATTACATTTCCTGTAATAGTACCTATATCCTTCCTTGTGTTAAAAATCATCCTGAGATGATAATTATTCCAGCTGAGGGCCAGGGATTCAATAACAGCTGAGACAAACCACGGCCTGCCAAGAATCGGACTGCTTTGCTCGGAGTGCATTTGAGTCAATTTACATTTAACGAAAGAGGCCAAAGGCTTTCTGGCCACCTCGAGCCGGGATCCAGCAGGCCCACCATCCCTGCTGTCACGTCAGCTCCGTTCTGAGCTCGCGTGCGAGCCCGGATCCCTCACTGCACACGCTGCGTTGATTCGTATGTGAGTTCGATGCTGGGCGGGAGCCAGCCCTGCCCTGCTGGGAAGCTGTGGCTGTTAATGGGGCCAGCTCGCCGTCCTGCCCCATGAGCCCGCCTCACGGACCGGTGGCGGTAAGCCGTGCCCCCAACATGAGCCGGCAATGTGTGCTGGCAGCCCAGAAAGCAAATCGTATCCTGGGCTGTATCAAAAGGAGCGTGGGCAGCAGGTCGAGGGAAGTGATTCTGCCCCTCTACTCTGCTCTCGTGACACCCCACCTGGAATACTGTGTTCAGCTCTGGAGTCCCCAACATAAGAAGGACATGGAGCTACTGGAACGAGTCCAGAGGAGGGCCATGAAGATGATCCGAGGGCTGGAGCACCTCTGCTATGGAGACAGGCTGAGAGAGTTGGGGCTGTTCAGCCTGGAGAAGAGAAGGCTCCGGGGTGATCTTATAGCAGCTTTCCAGTACATAAAGGGGGCCTACAGGAAAGCTGGAGGGGGGCTTTTTACAAGGGCGTGTAGTGATAGGACAAGGGGAAATGGCTTTAAACTGAAAGAGGGCAGATTTAGATTAGATATAAGAAAGAAATTTTTCACTCAGAGGGTGGTGAGGCACTGGAACAGGTTGCCCAGAGAAGCTGTAGCTGCCCCGTCCCTGGCAGTGTTCAAGGCCAGGTTGGATGAGGCTTTGGGCAACCTGGTGTAGTGGAGGGTTTCCCTGCCCATGGCAGGGGGGTTGGAACTAGATGATCTTTAAAGTCCCTTCCAACCCAAACCATTCTATGATTCTAACCCCAGGCACCTGCCCAGAGCCATTCCAGCATTTCTGTACAATGCCACACGGCAGAGCCTCTGTCCCGCTGCCGGAGCTCTGGCAGCGGCTCAGCCCGGGCTCTGCGCCATGGCGGTGTCACACGGAGACGGGTCCTTCAGCTCCGTGGGGACTCATGTCCGCCATGTGCACGGGCAGCACCGCAGGCAGGGAGCCCAGGGCTCAGTTCCTTGCTTTATCAAGGGTCTTCGTTTCGGCGGCACAGTTTGCAGCATGCCAGCTGCAAAACATGTTTGGGGAAAGATGAAACACTGCCCGGCAGCGAGGTGTGAGGGGAAAAAGGGTGAGGAACGGCCCCGGGAGCAACACAGCCAGGGGAAAAGGAGGTGCTCCGTGCCAGGGGTGGAGATTCTCTGCAGTCTGCGGAGAACGCGGAGGAGCAGGTATTTCCCTGCGCCCACAGAGAGGAGGTTTTGCCCGTGACACGTGTTGTTAAGTGACCTCCTTGTCTTTGTCTCGACCCATGAGATTTTTCATGGTGTTTTCTCTCCCTGTGGTGCTGAGGAGCAGCTGGGTGGGCATCTGGCAGCCAGCCAAGGGCAACCCACCACAAAGGAGACTCTAAAAACTCACAGCATGCTTTTTCCATCGTGGAGGATGATCGGGAGTCTAAAAGAGTACATGGATTACATGGCAGAAAAGCCTCCCTGGTGTGATGTGACCAAAGCCTGCTGGCCAGTGTGACAATGGCACCCTCCAAACCATCACCAAACGGGGATGGTGGAGCGTCTCTTCCTGGTACATGTGCCGTTGTCACCAGCGCAGATACCTCCCTGATGTCCTTGACTCATCTTGTCAACAAGAGACAGCGCATCATGCAGCAAACTCACTGTGGATCAAGAACAGCCAACATATTTGGATTTGTGGTCTAATTCTCGTTGTAGAGGGATGGGCTGGCTACGGTAGACGATGTGACAGCTAGCAAGTCCAACTCACTTCACTCCTGCCAAAATGCAATTTGGGCTTGGCCTGCCTGCTGCCCCAGGTGAAGGACTAAAAAATAATGTAGATCCAGAGCAGTACGAAACAGAAAAACTGCCCCCTTTAAATATTCCTAGGATTATTTTGCCAGGCTGAGTGTTCATAGACATTACTCCACATCATCATGACTGCCCAAATTTGTTCTTCATTTGAAGCTGAGTGCCTTTCTTATGAAGATTGCACTGAAAACTGAAGTGAATGTGGATGGTTATTTTGTTGATTTTTTTTTTTTTTAGGAATAAAACTAATTTTTCACTTTCAAATAACCACACTTTGAGGGCTCAACAATAATTTTTTGTTAAAAATCATCCAGGTTGGAAAAAGTTATGATTCTAATTCTCCATTCTACTACCAAAATGAAAATAGAAGGTTATATGTTTGTTTCACAAAATTGTATGGTTTTTTTCAAGATTCCTCTGGTATTGGGAAAAAAAAATTGTTCATCAAAATGTATTTCTTATGACTAAACAACCTGCTAAAAATATCAGCACATGCTAAACAGCAATACTCAAAGACATTGCCAGGGTTCAACACAAAATCGCCTACATATTCCTGGGAAGAACAGACTACAAAACTGTTCTTAGGCATAATCTAACTGCATGTTAAACCTCCTGTGAATTAAAATTGGAAAGAAAAAGTAGCTACGAGGTTTCTCTTAAATCTACACCATCATTATAATTAATAATAATTAATAATAATAATGACAGAAACAACAATATTAATAATAATATAGGGTAGCAACAGAAAACCAGCCCAAGCACAGAAGTCTCCCTATTGGCTCCATTGAGACATCTGCATGAATAAAGAATTGTACATTTTTTCAGATATTCTTTGTCATTTCCCTTTCCCAAAGCTACAGGGCTCTGGAGATTACTAACTCTTCCAGTTAATTAACCTAATTCATGATGCAATTTTAATGTCAAATGTTATATTATTCTTAACTCCCATTTCAAAGACTCATCCAGGAATATGTTAATTTTTTTTCATTTACTTTGTGTATTTTACTGGTTTACTATTTCTTGGTATTCTTAGGATTATTTTTTCATACGACTAAAACATTATCTGAGAAATATCAAATAACAGAGATCCCTTTACTGATTCCCACAGAAACAAAGAAGTTTTTATATATTTATGCACTGATCAATGCCCCAGATTGTATTTAATGTTGGCTTTTCTTGCCTTGTCTACAGAGCTCCACTCGACATCAATGAAACATTTCCTTCAATATTTTTTTTAATCAACAATGACAAAATCAGTCCATTTAATGTAAATATCCTACTTTAATGTAAATCCTTAATAAAACCCAATAACAATCAGAAATACAACAGGATTATTACATTTTTAAAATTTCAATTTGAATTTCTCTATTTCATTCAATGGCTTTGCTTGAAAATGGATATGTATTTATTTAAATAATTTAAAGAATTTTTTCTGCCTGAGATAGATTTTAGTGGTTTTATTACCATTAAGGTTATAATCTCAAGCTAACTGCACTGTGCACTGCTTAGCTGAGTAATACTGAAAGAAATACTGGAAAACAAAACACACATCTCTTGCTTCATTCCTGTGCACAAACACTACAGAACGGAATATCAAAGGTAACGTAAGATGGATTTCAAACTAACCATGCAATCAGAAAGTTCAGTAGTATCCTGTAAACTTTTAAGATGGCTCTGGGGCACCACTGCAGAAGAAAGATAAAAGAACAGAGATTATTATCTGTTCTCCTGAAAGAATAGTCTCCCTGTAAGATGCCAGAAGATTTTTGACCATGATCAGTATTTTGCAGCTTAGATGTCTGTCAAGAGTAGATAAGACATTTTGTTTTAAATGAACCTTTCTTCTTTTTTTTTTTTTTTTGTGGAATTTCTTTTTAACTCTATTGGTACTTACACTATTGATATAATTCGCAGTGTATTTGCGTTCTGTAGGTGTTAATTTGTTTTGCTGAAAAACTCTGGGAAGTAATCATTTATTGACTTCTCCTACCAAAAGCACTCATTTTCTAAATATCATTCTCTTTTTCCTACACCTCTTTTTTTCCTTCTTAGGTAATTTGTCTAAAATACAAACCAAGGAATCTCTGGGCAGGTATTTCACTGAATAGACTGGACAGCAGTTGAAAGCATGTTATGTTTTGTGAGAACAATATAGAAATTCACATGGTCAGACTGGTATTCAATACTGTGGTACCAGATATTGAGTCCTAAGAGTGCTTTCCAGGTTATGAAATCCAGCATGTTAAAAGGACAATGTTCGCAGCCTCAAGGAGGAATTTTCTTTTCCGAAGACCTGCCTCCTCGTTAGGAAGGCTTGTGATACCTGCCTGCTGGAAAATTTGCCTTCTCACCTGCTCCTAATTGACTGCTTCACAGGGAGCAGAAGCAGCAGGGAGCTCCCGAGGGGAGCTCAGGTGGGCAGTGCTGTCTGGCTGCTGGTGGAGGCTCACAGAGAGCCCGCGTCTCTCTGCAGGCACCTTTCCTAGAATTTTTAATGTGGAGAGGAGATAGTTCTATTTGCAGGAATATAATTCTGGAGAGAAAAGCAGAGTTTAATCATCCTTTAATCTGTGAATTTGATAATTGTTTACAGTAAGGTTTCTTCTGGCCGTGACAAACCCCAGGAGTATGGCACTGTCCCTTAAATTCTATGGAAAGCTGTGTGCAAGGCTGTTTACGGGGATTTTTTTTAATTCAGATCGTTATGACCTAATGATCAAGCCATTACAGCAAAGTGCTAAAAGCAGAGACATACCAACAGTAAATATAGCTTGCATCTGTGCCAGATTTGGTTGTCTCCCACGCTCCGGGTTATTGCTACAGAGAGCAATAATGTGAATCATCTGATTAGAGCCACTAACAAAATTCACGACATCAAAACTGATGAAGTCAGGGAGAGCTGT
This sequence comes from Tauraco erythrolophus, assembly GCF_009769465.1. NCBI lineage: Eukaryota > Metazoa > Chordata > Aves > Musophagiformes > Musophagidae > Tauraco > Tauraco erythrolophus. The sequence continues at coordinate 3,661,903 of NC_141477.1, forward strand.
GCCAGGGTTTCACCTACTGTATTCAGCACATTGTATTTGCATTTTTACACGACGTAGGATTCAATAGCTGCTTTTTAACCTTGTGTTTTTAAAAAAATCAAGCAACCCCCTTTTCAGCAAAACGTGTTTGGATTTACAGAAGTTTCAGACTGAGTCTCTTCTCTACTTGGGAAATATGTTTCCCGTTACTATTTCATAAAGCCTTATAAAAAGTTTGAACAAGTTTTATACCTTGAACTACAGTAGATGGATTCAATGCGTTTATAGGTTAAAGCTCCATTAGGGAACCAAACAGACAAATAGTAGATGGAGTTTTCTATTTTTATTTCTACTTCTTTTTTATTTCTGTATTTTACAATTAAATTACTTGTTCAGCCACATCAACAATTACAAAACATCAGATATCTGTGGTTTTAACGTCAGTCACTCACTGTTTTCCTACTCATGGAAGTCTATTGGCTCTGACACTGATAAATACCACAGAATAAACTGCTTCTATATTTAAATCTATAAGCACTACATGGTTAGCAGTAGCTGTTACAAGTATTGATTTTATCTTTCTCAGTTCAGGATAGTAATTCCATTTTCTGATTGCAACTTTGCTCAAACATTAAATTAGAAGATGTAGAAATGCAACCCATTGTTGAAAAGTAATTTGGAATGTTTTTAGGCTTTTTTTTTTTTCATCTGAGAACTATTAGTAGTATAACAACTTCCTTCTTGCTGCTTGTAAATCAGCAACCACACTGAAAAGCAATACACTCCTGTGATGGAAAAAAAAACAGGAGATTAAACTGCTTCCATGTCAGCCCGCTAATTGAATTGAAATTGGAAAATATGTAGCAAAAGTTAAAAAGAAAAAAAACAAACAAACAAATATAGGTTCAATTTATTGCATAATCTATGTGATGGCATTGGTGAGACCTAACCTGTAATTTTCAGAAGCATTTCTGTTTGCAGGTCCTGTTTCTTTAATGACCTGTCTGCCTTAGCCTCAAAACCAGCAACTGCTTCACAGCTGGATATTAAAGATAACGGAAAATGTCTCTGTGCTCTGGGTGGCCGAAGTCTTCTCCTAGTAAAAACATGTACATATCATGCCTTACAATGTCAGCTCATGAATAAAAGCTCACCTGGTTAGCATGTTAACTCGGGCAGTCCAAAACTACTGACAGAACTTCAAAATTTTTGGTACGTGGTGCAACGATCAGTTCTTACATCCGACGCCTTCATAACTGGATGAAACAGTATGATTGCATGAAGCTCCCACAAGAGCAAAATTGGTATCTAAATAAGATTGTAGCAGACTGAGCAGCTCTTGAAAGCCAAGGAATGGGAGCCAACATTCCCACGTTTGTCATGAACACCTTCTGTGACTTTAAGCTTCTAAAAATTATTTACCATACTTGTATGTCAGAACAACTTTGAGATCTTTGAGTAAAGTGTGCTCTAAAAGTGCAGCTCTTGGAACCAATATACAAAAGAGCTGTTGCAATTAACATCTTATAAGACATAATCAAATATCTTCAACTAATGGTGATGTATTGATAGATTTGGAAATATTTATGGTAATCAGAAAAAGTGTTCTTCTAATCCTAGTGTGAAGATAGTATTTCCAGTTTAAGTACCATAGACGACATTCATATATGCCCTTAAATGACAATAAGCAATCTAAAAGCTTATTACCCTACAGCAGTGGTCTTTAATTTTAATAAAAATATAACTGTGACATGCCTGACCTTATAAATAATATTGATGTAATAATTTTCAATATTATTTGAATGTCATAGTGGCAATAGCAGCCTAACTGGACTCATAATTAATACAAACTATGAAATTCTGCTATTTTACACAGTGCCTGGAAGAACTCTAGCAGAAAGAGTAAGGAAAATGTCCCCTTTGACTCTACCTCTACACCAGCCTATGACAAATTACGGATGTAAAATGTTTAAGTAACATATAGGGCACACATAGTCCTTCTCTAAAAATAACAAGAGAAAAATTAACTTCTCTGCAGTGTGAATCCAGAATCACATGTCATGTTACGTCATGTTACGTTCTGTTATGGAATTGACACGTGCTCATGACTTCAGTAATATCAAATCCGTACTTCAGCCAAGCAATTTATAACTCTTTTCATTAATAACGACAACTGACAGTGTATCAGCTCCATTGCAGTAAGAATCACTTGCTGCTCACAGAAATTCAGTGCTTATAAAACCTCTGACAAAAATCCACTTATTCTGTTCTCTACTACCTTGTGCTTGCTCCTTTCTCTCATTAACCGTACTCCCTTCTCTGCTTCAAACATGATTTCTTTAAAGGGCTTGTCTTATTTGAATACAGAAATGGTATAAAGAAAGAGAAAAAGACTCAAATATCCACTCCATCCAAATCTCTGTATGCAAATCTCATACGTTGTGGGTTTTAGTAAGATGGAAAAAAAAAAGTTTCCTCATTTTGCATTCACTTTTCATAAATCAGGTCCTAGAACATCCCTATTTGCAATAACCATACATTCTGGAAACAAAAAAGGTCACAAGCTGTCTGGTGGTGTTCGTGGAACTCTGTACTGGCTTTTACCTTCACTGTAAAATCCACATAACAACAGAAAGGGAAAAAAAGCAAATAAATAACACGTATAAGAAAAAAAAAGTAAAGGCACTCTACATTTTCAAACTGAGAAGAATTAAAGAGATGTAGTCTCTCTGATACATCACGTTTTAAGAGCTATGGGAGAATAGCACCAACGAAAGGTAATAAATTAGGAAAGATGTATTGTCATTAGTGTACGATCCATACTTGTTGTTTGACAATGTAACAGATTGTAAGGGTGTATGGTGAATATTTCAATGAATTCATGGTACTGCACTTCGGAATAACAAAAAGGATTATTCTCTGACACACTTTGTCCCACTCTTGAGGACATAATTTACTATGCTGCATTTGCAGATACGGTTTGCAGCACAAGTCTACAATCTCTTCCTCTTCTTGTCAATGTGGATAGTATTATCTAATAATAAAATCAGTTGCACATGTAGTGACTCTACTAGTGCACGAGGCACTCATATGTCTCCAAACATCTTCAAAGTTCCTGATCCAGGATCTTGGTATACGAACATCCTACATGGCACTTAAGTAAGGTGGATTTGGGTTTCTCAGTTCAGGCTCTGAGCTGCAGAAATCCAGTTACGTTATTTCCCTACCATAAAGCATTCTGGTCATGCAATATAAATAAACACATAATAATTCTTCTGCAAGAAGAATTACAGAATTATTAACCTTAATATTTCAAAGTTCTAAAGAACCAATACAGGTAGAGTCCAGCAGAGGGTAAGTAAGGACACCACAGCTTTGTCTTTGCTGCTAATGAGATAACACACATTTTTCCCCTTAGTGATGTAACTAATATTTAACAGCATCTCACTGTCAAATCCTAGAGAAGACATCCGTGTTTCTTGCCTCTCTACAGAGTTAAAGTCAACATTGCCCTTGCTTAAGTTACATCATGTTTAAGCTACTCTTTCTCCTTAATATTTATTTCTGTACTTTAAATATAAAGAATAGCTTTCTGCAAAATCACAACAAAGCTCACCTATCTAAAACCAGAAGATGAGCTAGAAACTTATTTCACTCAAAACAACTTTCACATGAAAATGTTTGAACACTCTTGATTTTCCTCAAGTAAATTGCTTGAGAAGAATTACATAAAAAAGTGCCAAAGGTTCTTTAAGTATTCAGGCTTAAAATTTGACTTTTCAATTAGCATGACAATAGTGTCAGTGTTAATAATCGCTAACCAGAATTAAAGAGGACATCTGGAGGCTCTGGGAAAACAAAATGTCTTGATGCATAAGAGTTTCAAGTGTAGCTCATACACATCTAAAAATACATAAAATAAACAAAAAAGACAAAAAATGCCTGAAATATACAGGGTTTTTAAAAAAACTTTTGTCTCGCTTTTTACATTGATTATCCATTTTTCATTTTCTTCTTTCTAAACCATTATCTACTTTCCATTATCTATTCTTCCTCCTTCCTCACTGAATGAAAAAGAAGGGAATTAGACTACCAAGTCAATCACCATCCCTTGGTGTCTGGGTTTTTTTCACTTAAAGATTGTCCAAATGCACGATCTTCTCCTCTCCTCTAAATATTTAATTAGATCTTCATTAGTAACTGTTTTAATTACTATATTCTGCATGAACTGCTCTCCTGCCTCCAACATTTGCCAAAATGTAAACATCTCTTTCTTTTTTTCTTTCTCCAACAAAACCTCCGATCTCTGCTTTTTTTTTTTTTTGCTTCTGTTTATCTTTTACTAGACACTTAACATGTTAATTCAATTGCTCTTCAGATTGCCAGTATCTCCACATAGCACACCATATAGTATGTTTAGGAAAAAATGAGGGCTGCTTCTTATATTCATTGAATTATTTTTATCTTATCTTCATAAGAAAACAAATAAGTGCATTTATCAGATCAGTCCTTTAAATAATTTTGAAATTATCCACTAATATCAAACAAATAAGAAGCTGGAAAAGAAGACCTCTCAAAGACAAAAAGTTCCCATGAGTTTTACAGAAATCAACAGCTACAAGCAGAAGGAGATACAAATTACTCTTTGCAACGAAGGACGTCAGGTGGATCCTAAACAACCAGCTCGCCAGTCCACCTAAATTTATTGGCCAGCCAACTGCATGCATCCTCCATCCTGGTCATAGTACACGCTGTCATTTTGCCAGTGAGAGTGCTAGGAAAATGGAAAAACTGAGACTATTTCAATGGGCAGAAAGGGAAAGACAAGACCTTTTTGGCACAAGTCACCTGTTGCCTAGTGTTTCGTTTAGAGGGCAGTTTATACGTGTGTATCATCTGTCTATCCATGTGTCTGACAGTTAAAAAATTATTCCAGGCAAAGAGATGACGTGATCAAAACCAAATGAAACGAATTTTAAGAAGGTAACATACAAAAGTCTGAACACAAAACTTATAAAGAATCCTTGAATTAAGCTAAACAATTCCCAGCTGATAACTTCATTGATTTTAAAAGATGAAAGGATTTTAATAAGGTGGAAAGAGAGAAGAACAACATTTCACACAAAAGCAATAGGGAGAGAGTCATAAATAGGCATTTTTCCCACAGCCATGACTGAATTAACTTGAACTGAGTCCAGGTACCTGAAATCATAGAGTGATGAACAAATTACTGAGAATTCCATCTCCAATTAATTGCCTTGGTTTTTGTAGGGGCAATGCTTGTTCTTGCTGTTTTGGAACTATTGTGAGATTAGGTATTTTTTATCTGACTCCACATAATTATAGTACTAATGTTTGTCTTACTTTGGGTTAAACTTCTTGGATGGATTTGCATAAAGAACCCTTCTGTAAAATATCATCTCACTGTACAAAGATACTTCTCTCTGGGGGATATGTGTCCTATTTTGGCAAATAAGCTATGCATAAACACTGAAACTGCATTATAAGTGCCTAATTGGAATTAGTAAGGATGAGAGAGGGTCAAGACATTTAATTCTGCCTCCAGAAGTCTAACTCCGTTTCTCCCCATTCCAAAATTCAAAACGGAGCTACGAGAATTTTTGGCTGCCCTATTTCCACTGATAATCATAGACTGACATCAGTACAAATTCAAATCCCTTCACAAGTCTACCTTTAAATTTTCTTTCTTATCAAAAGACTAGAACTGTAGCAGCATGAAGGGCAAGACATTATAACACAAGAAATTGCTAAAGTCACTCACCTTGCAACAATTCTGTATTTTGTCTAGTGGCAGCAATGTACCTTGTGAAAAAATGTGGAAGGCCATGTTCCTATCTGTGTCTAGAAGAACTGTTTCATACCCAAATATCTGCTCTTGAATATATTTTTTCTCTAAAATTTCCACCAAAACATTCACTCACTTCGACAATTTTGACTACAATTATTCAGTTACTATCAGCAGCTGACATCCTCTCTCAAATCTATACATTACCCGAAATTATTTATATTTATGCAGTACTAGATACATTAGTCCTGAGTTTACCCTGAGTGTCAAGATCGAGAAAAACATTAATTTTGTTACAAAGATTGTTTTTCAAGTAGCCTGTGTTGATTGATAGCTGGATCACTGAAACATTTAGAGTTTCTTTTGGAATACAGAACAGCTTGAAAGGAAAAAAATCTTTTAGGACCTTTGTTCAAATCCAGCTATGCAACTTGGTGATGCTGCATAGCTCAAACACTTTGCCTGAAAACTGACATTTCTCTTGTGCCAGCTGAGAAGAAATGGAGATTCTTGCTGAAAGGATATAGCAAAAGGCCATATCTCAGCGTGAAAGAGTCGTAGGGAAAGACCTGATATTGCAGAGATACTGGAAAACTGAAACTTAACCACAGGACATGTAAAATAGCTTTAAGGAATACATATGAGATTTGATGGGTATAAGACATACTCAAATACAGCCCATACAGAGTTCCTTCCTGCAAGTATTTCTAGAATATAAACCATTTACAGCCTACTTTTGTTCAGCTTACTGAGAAATCACATCATTCATAACCAACCCTTTTCTTTCTTTATCATTTCCCAGGCTGTGTACCAAGAAAGTTCAACAGTGATTTTTTCAGTTTTGTATAACATAAACATGTTACAGAAGAGACAGTCCCCTTGAGACCTATGAAACACACCTGCTCAGCAATTTATTTTCATATTGACACTTGTAAATTGTCTTCTTTCCAATCCTTTAATATATGTCAAGTTCATTTTATGTCATATGAGTGTCTTGAAATCTCATGTGGTACCAAGTTATTGCATACGTTACAAAACGTGCATTATAGCATTACAGCTGCAGTCATTAGCAAGGGAAACTTTTATCTAAAACCTTTCTAGAAGTTGAAAAGCTGTGGGGCAAGGGGTTTAAGACTCATTATTTAAGACTTGTAAATACTCAGGTATTAAATAGCATATGAGAATTCAGAAGCACAAAGGGAAGAAAGACTAACACGAATAAAAAACCTACTACTGGAGATGACTGAAACTCTGAAAGGCCTACGTTCACCAAATTTGCCTGTCTCCTCTACTTCAAAACAGCCCTGTCCTCCAGAACTTCTTCATCAAAATCAGAATCATTGCCAACTATAACCAAACATGAGACAGGAAAAGATTCCTGAGACTGAAAAAACTTTTGTATAAACCAAGTTTCCCTGAAACCGTTGCCAGCTTAGCTATTAAGACACCAGCTCCCCGCAATGAAGAGAAAATTAATGTTATCTCACATTTCACATGACTATAGGCCAGTGTAGATACAGTTGTTCCAAAATTTTCCTAGAGACCTTTTTCCTCAGATTATCCATTCTCATCTTCATAGATATTACTTTTCTAACAGGGCTCGTATTGGAGGATGAGGTTCATAGTCTTGAAAAGTATTTACAATAATTTTGCCCCTCCAGAGAACTTTCAGATCTTGCTCTTAAAAAAAATGTGATTTTTTAATTGTGCCTTGTATCTCTTGTATTCCTTGAACAGGAATTCAAATTAAATTATTTAGAATCCAAACCAGGAAAAGGAAACATATTCCATTATACGAATAAATAAAACATACTTTTCAATTTTCCCACAGTATTTTTCTCCTTTTCATGGTATGGACTTACGTCAGATGTGGTCACTATATATCTAGTCTTACAAGTAGAAGACAGTTCTATTTTCATGATTTCTGATCTTCTATCCGTGTTTCTGTTTACACAGCTGAAGTGAATAATCATTAAAAAAGCTAATCAAAAGACATTTTCATATAAATAAAAAAAGCTAAATCTAGCTGTTAATATTTGATGATTTATTAAAAATAAATAAGCATATTTGTAAGCTACGTGTTGGACTTTAATTGGTCTTAATATTGACTTTGCAGTCTATCTTAAAATATTTGGACATTATATAAACTTTAATTCAAAGATCAATAGCTTCAGTTTAGGTAGAAATGTCACTGTGCCTTAAGGGAATAGGAGTTTATTTCAGCAAACATCAAAGTAAACACTGAAGCAGGAAATCTGCTTTACTTCTCGTAAATATTTTACTTTGTTTCATCAGCTGTGCTAAAGAGATTAATTGTTAGCTCTATTAATTCTTATAGTACACTTCTTACAGTGCAGGTATTACACTGGAGTTATTAGTGGTCAGCCAAAAATCAGCTTCTACTAGAATGTTCTGTCTGACTTGGTAATTGTTTACATAACTCTAATCAGGACGGAAGCTTTATGAAGACTGTTGTGTAAATTTTATGTTTTGTCACCTCAATATCAGTGAGACAGTGATAACAATAAGAAAACGAGCCAATAAAAGTCTTGATGTGAGGCACCTTGGCACTAAACTGTCAGTTTTTGTTTTTTTTAGAGTGAATGTGAGCAAGAACAATTGATTGATGAGTATGTGGTTTAAGTATAAGTAAGTATATTATTTAAGTATAATTATTCATCTGAAATATTCTAGAGACTATAGCTGGGACTAGGTCCCAGAGTTTGCATCAGGATGCTAAATCCCCCTCCTTTTTGGGGCAAGGGAAAAAAAGAGCTTTTTATGTTTGAGATTGAAGACTCAATGATATATGACTGATTTTATCACGCTGCTCCCCTATGTCAATAAAGTTGAAAAACATGTAAAAAAAAAATCTCAATTTCTACTTCAAAAAATATACAACTAAGCTTGAAAACTTGCAGTTTCATCTATTCAAAGTTTTCCATATTGTTAAGACAAAAATAAATTATGGTAAAAATAGATAGAAAAACATGTATTTAATTATCTACATGAGAACTGAAATGTCACGATAGTTGTTTGGCAACCTTATCTTCTGTGATTATTTTCAAGAATAGGAATTCAGCTTTATCCAGATCAGACAGGAGAAGAAAAACAAGTCTGAGGAAGGTTTATAGGATTTTTCCTACTCATGTGAAATACATATATAATGTTAGTCTACAAATCCACACTTTTGTTTATAAACTTCATGACATTTCACCATTGACCTGCTAAACCAGCAGCACTTATTGCCATTAAAATGCTACTTTTCTCCTAGAAGAGTCTCAAGTTTCAGTCTATTTTGTGCTTTTTGTCTCAAGAAAAATAAAAAAAAAAACCACAGAGGATGCTTCAGGGAAAATTATTTGTGAATAAACACTGCTGTTCTGAGTAACTCTCACTTAAAGCATCATGTTAAAATATCACACTGAATTACCTTCAGCTCTTCTGAAATTTTCTTAAAAGGAGAAAACCTTATGACACTGAGAGGTGAGGAAAAACTTTTGTATTTTAGGCAAGAACCATGGACATTTCTCAGAGATAGCTTTTTTTTTTTTAATGGATCTTTTTAATATCCTTCAGTCTAGAACTGCTGTATGTAGCAGACATACAGCATTTTTTCTCTCTTGCCCTTCTCAAAGCCTGCAGAGAAACGTACTCCAAAGTGCATGCTGCGTGTAGTTGCATCTGGTTCCCCCCTTTGGAACCTTTGTTACGATGTAAAATCCATCATAGGAAGTTCAAAACAGCATTTTTTTGCTAAGAGTGCTGTCCAGGAGAAAATAAGCAAATAACGAGACCTCAAAGGCTATGTTAGAGAGATTTCAATGAAATGGAATTTTATGAGAAAACTGTGTTTCTGGAGTTTTGAGAAGGCGATTTCTGTTGAATTCCTGATCCTATACCTCATAGGCCTAAGAACTTCACATTCAGATTGCAGCACTCAGGCTACTTTTTAGGGTAAGGAAAGCTTTCAACTATTTAACATCATCTTCACATCTGGATCACGATTTGACAGTTTATAAACAGAATAAAAAAAGCTAAAGTCACTTTTTTGTACACAACATTTTATCTGTACTGATTCTTCTGTTCTCAGAGTATCACAGAAGCTAGTGAGGTATGAAACATTATCAGTCTTGGGTTACATTTTCAAGGCTTGCATGAACAATTTTTCCCATGAACTATTGTTTCAGGGAGAGGTTGAGATTTTTATCTACCAGCATTCAGTGTTTCCTGTTAGTTATACCATATAGCTCCCAAAATAAACTCTTGTGGGTACTATTAGTCCTCTTAGCTAATGGCAATTTGTATTTTCCAGACAGTTCAAGAACTTTATTTTAGTAGATTCATAATTCTACCTATAGCTCAGATCAGTTTAAGACAATAATGCATTGTCTCATGTATGTTTTATTCTCAGGAAGAAAACTGAGCTGAATACTGCAGCAAAATAAGCAAAAAATTATTTAAATGTCGTGTGACAAAGTCTACACAGCTAAAAAAGAATATGTAGAGCAATAGCACCTGAACAAAAGGGGAGCTAGGAAAACACACTAAACCAAATATTTTTTATGGTTCTTCATTACTGAAAATCATGCTTTGCTACACAGCATCATCACTAAAATGAAGGAGATTAGCACTCACAACTCTAACGCAGATAGTTTTGTCAAGGTCATTAGGTGTTCAATAGTGTTTAGTAAAGCTGTGAAAGAATCGCACCTGGATGACTCTGTAATGGTTTGTATATCAGGAAATGGGAAATGTCGTGCAGATTGGTTACAGATTATTTTAGGGGATTCGTTACAGTGCTTGCAGATGCATTTGCTAGGGGTAAAACTAGGCAGACAACAGGTTCAGAATCATGTGTTATAAATTCTAATTTTGTACCAGGCACAGGCCTATCAATTTGTGTCTAATTATATTCTTCCATGTGAGATATAAAATACCTCAGGGTTTCTATAATAAAGGCTCATTAATGTAGACAAGAAATAATTCTGAAACTCTTTCTGCCAGGGCTAATGTTAATACAGATTTTAATTGCTCTTACAGGATATTAAAACATAGATTTTTTGGTTTTTTAATCAGTTTTAATCTAATCGTTAAATGGAGCCATTTTTGTAACTTTATATTTTCATGTATTGCATCTTACTCTATGAGGTAGTTGCATCATTACCAGTCATGGTGAACCAGAGAACCAAAGATGAATGTATTAAGTATAAAAGACAATATTATCAAAGATGTATGAGAGTCAATGCCCTTTAATTCCTTGTAATTCCCTTTTCTACCTTTATTTCTTCCTGTTTAGATAAGTATATATTCTAAAATGTACTTATAAAAATAAAACAATAAGTATTGTGAATAAAAAAGAATTAGCATCACATTATAATTTAAAGGAAGTCAAGATTTTTCTCCAATATAAAAGCCAAAAACAAAATCCCTCCAACAAAGACTTTGACTTTAAGAACTGAAATTGCTAACCTTTGCTCTCAAGGATATAATTCTTTTGAAGCTAGTCTGGTCAGGTCACTAGAGAATGAAAAACAAGAGCAGAATAGCATTCCAGACTGATATTACTTGACTTTGAGGGCAGATAACATAACATCTCTGTTCCTCAGTTTCCCATGTTTTATGGATGAAGAAAAATTATTATTTTTACCCACACCGAAAAGCAAATTCTCTGTTGTCAAATTCCAAAGATACCACTGTATTTCAATAGCTTTTTGGAAATAGCATTTGAGTAAATTTTCTATTCTGGAAAAGAATAATATTCATGGACTTCGTGGTGATGGAAGAGACACTTTTATGCACGCCTTGTCAAACTGCAAAGTACCACTAGCCTCAGGGCTGCTATCATTTGAATAGATGACAGGTGCATTTGTCACAGGATGCATGCTATATAGCCACCTGGATAAATAAAATATATGGTGAGTAAAAAGGGCCTTCATGTTTTAAGTTTTGTCAGGAGAAGGGGGAAAAGACAAAAAACGAAAGGTTCTCACTTGGCATTCTAAAACACTAGCAGATTGAAAAATATAGCTGATTTGAAGAAGCAGTTCTTGTGATAGAACTGACAGTTCCTTTATAAAAGGGAGCTGAGCTAACAATAAACTGATAAATAGATTCATAAAACCAGTATGCGTGTTCAGTAAAGTGAGAAAGGGACTTATAGATGTACTCAAGTTTTGATGCCATGGATAAGAAGTAGCAGCAGAGAAGTACAGGGGTTTTCTCTATATCCATGTGCTTAGCAACATGAGCAATATGTTAAGATACCTGAAGAGAGACTTCAACTTAAAAACTTGTTACCAAAATATCTTACTTAGAATTTCTTCCTCTCTTGACAGTTGCATGAAAATATCCTGAGAATGGTATTTATAAAAAATTACTAGGGAAAAAGTCTTTTAGGAGTCTTTTGGGAATTTATTGCATCTTCCTGCAGATTATAATAGAATACAAATGCTACAGTAGACCTGTGTAATGTCTACTCAACATTTAGTAGATCGGGTAGGATAACAAAAAAAAAAAGCTGTAAAAGAAAGAATTTGGCTAGGTATTTCACAAACTAGGATTAATAATCAATAGTCTATTTATCCAGGGGATGTATGCTTTAACAGTTGACTTTTGGTAGAACACTCAGTGACGTCATAAACAGATTCCACTTAAGAAAGCTTGGGTTTGTCCTAGTAAGTGAACTAGAGAGACAGTACTATTGAGTTTTTCCCCTTCAGGAAATGGTGTACTTCTAGAAAACTAGTTGCTACTCACAAATGTCAGTGCCTTAATTACCAGTTAAATTCATTTCATCATTAACATGCCATCCATTTGTATGCATCATTAGCCTTTCAGGTTCCAGTTTAGAAAACGTGACTGAAAATTGGATGCCCTAAATATCCTCCACGTACATAGAAATGTCCAGTACTGGCAGGTAACAGGCCAAATGTAAGAACTGGAAGGACTGGTTCTGCAATGAAATACTCCCAGAAATGTCTTAGTACAGACTGGCCACTGCAAGAGCGAGTAAACAACCTGCTGGACAGACAGATTCTTCTCTCTCCCTAGACACCAAAGGCCTTCCCTAAGCACCTAGTTGCATTCCCATTTAAGATTCACCATATTTATAGCTTTTAACCTTATATTTATATTGAATAATCTTTGGACATCTCAAGAGAGAGAAAGGAGCATTTATATCAACATTAATGTGAAAGCGATGCATTCTTGAATTTTTTTTTGATAATTTACAAGCTTGATTTTTATTATAAGACCTACATATCTATTTAGAGATAGTCTCTCCTTCTTTTCTTCCTTCTTTTTCTGAATGTTTCAACATATCTATTGTATGAGTTTCCTTGGTTGTTCAATTCAAATACTCGAAAAAATTCAGGTTAGAATTATTTACAGAAATTAAAACCACACTTCACTACAATTCCATCCCTTTTGCTAAATGTGTAGTGATACAGTTGTACCTGGAAGAGCATATACAGGCTCCATTCAATGTTTCACATGCTTCCACTCTGCTTCCCCTCTCTTGCTCCATCCCAAGTCTGCGCTCTGGGACCTGCCTTGCCCTCTGATGCTGCACCCACCCCTGTGCTTCTGCTCGTGGGAGTTTTGCTTTCTTCTCTCTCGAGTTTTCCAAAGCAGCTTTTCTGAGCGTACAGTGGCTCTTCCTTCCCTATTTGTTTAGCCATCATCACATCACCATGTCTTGACTGACCTATTGGAATTCCTACAGAATTTGCGTGTCAAAAATGATAACCAGGTTAGCTAAGGAAGAAACTTTCCAGAAGTCAACAGTTTGGCCTAAGATATAGTTAACTTTCCTTGGGTTAGGGAAAAAACCCACCTCCAAAACAAAAAGAAAAAGATAATTCCTTTACAGTGCACTTTGTTTTGTCAGATTTCAGTATTGTCTAGGTTTGAAAAGACAGGGGTCTGCTAAGGAAGGCAGGAGCCTCCCTTGAAAAGGAAAATGTAAACCTCTTCCCTCCTAATTATTAGAATTTTGAAATTAAGGGTCTCTCAAGCAAAGATATGGGAATAGAAATAACAGTTCTTTACGAGGAAATTTAAAAAAAAAAAAAAAAAAGAAAAAAAAAAAACAAATGCAATAGTACAAAAAAACCCCAAACACTGACAGAATCAGAATACGACCTGACACCCTGTTGGTCAGTCTGATCAAATGGTGGCTGCAGTCCTCCTGGAGCGGCAGAAGTGGTTCTGTTGAAGCAGTGATCCTGTAGAAGGGGGTAGGTTTCCTCTGAAGGTCTGGTGGTGCTGTAGATGGGCCTGGTCTTCCTCTGGGAATCCGGTGGAGAAAAAAAGCTACTCCTCTGGGAATCCACTGGGAAAAGGCTGCTTGTGCTGTCCCAAACCCCAGATGATATCCAGGTGGGAACGCTTGGCTCCTCCCCCCGGGCAGAGCATCTCACAATGGGGCTGATGTTGTTCTGTGAGTCACGCGGTAGATCCTTGATCGCCCATTAAACAGAGATGGCTCCTGGAGGGAGTTATCCATGAGTCCTGCGGCAAGGCATGGATGGGGCCATTAACAGAAGATAGTCTGGAAGGAGGAGGCAAGGAAAACATTGCCCCACCTGGTCTCAACAGCTCATGAAGACGGTGCTAGAATACTTACCTTTGGGCACATCTTACACTGTAACCCAGGACAAGTATCCTTCTCAGGATTTCCCCTCATCTCTTCTAAAGAAATAATTAAATGCTTTATCAGATACTTTTCCCAAAAGTAGAAGCAGCTCGCACAGAAATTTTCGACCTGAGCTGTTAATCTGTGATAAACATCTGACACAGACATCCAGCAGAAAACACTAGGCAACTGTGAGCAGCCCGACAAACGTCAAGCACAGAATAATGTATAATTGTGCAGGAAACAGATGTACGGAGCTTTGTAAAAGTATTGAAATTAACAGAGGGCTGGCTGAGAGGGAGAATTATAACTTCACTGTAGACATTTCATGAAATTGTATCAATATGATGTAAAAATGAGACCAGCAAGTGCTGTATGATTTGAAGTATTGGTTGTGAAACTTTCTTCTTTAATAGCAAAAGGTGTACTAAAACCTCTCACTACTTCATATGAACGAGAAAAGACAGCTTAAGGAAGCTAAGACTTAAAATTAAGATAATAATATTTGTATTTGTGTTTCTCTACTGTTTTGTGTTCCTACAAATATATAAAACAGTGCTTCTAATAGTTTGTGAAAACAGGAATAATAGAATAAGGGAAACAAAATGGTAAATATTAAATGCTGTTCATTTTTACAGAATGATAATACCCCCTACATTTTCCTTAAAAATCTTGGATTTATATTTTTGTTGGGTTTTTGTATTTTCAAATGGCTTGGCATCTTTTTCTGTCATCCTAAATATTTACAAGATTCTGAAAAGCAAATTAATAATGATTTTTCAGACAAACTAACAACACAAATTAAAAGTCATTCTGTAGGCTTCAGTCAGTTCCAAATACACCATCTTTTGTGCAATTTGAAGAACAGGTATACACACTGAATCAATAACAAACATTCTTTAAGAAGTAATAAAATTGTTAAACAAGGAATAATTTCTAATCAATATCTCAGTCCTATAAAGAGATGTGACACTATGATATTTCTATCTGTCTCGAGGCTCACAGGCTATATATAAAGACTCTGTGCAGGTGTAATACCTGCATCCAGGCATCATGTCATGGAGTAGGTTTGATTTCTACACAAGGGAGTCCTGTTACTAAAAGCTGAAAATATTTAAAAGTACTGAATTAAATTTTTGCTATTACTGTTAACCTGAACATTGTCATGCTCTTCCTCTGCCTGAGACCTCTACTCTTACCATCAGACACCAACCATAACAAGGTGGTCTTTATACCAGGAACTGAAGATTCAGAGCCTGAAAAAAACAAACAAAAAGAATTGTGTCACAATCAGTAATGCCTGTGCTAAAAATTCCTGAAAAAGAGATCAAGTTGCCAGTTCTCACTGAGTATCTCTTCAAAAGCTATTTTTCAGAGAATTTTTAACTGCTTAATAACTTCCCACCAGGGGGTGATTCCTGTATTATATTTTTTTTCAGACTCAGTCTAAATTTAGAATTTTAAAAACAAAATAAAGAACTATCTTTGAATTACACAGCTGAGCCAACAGAGCTGCACAATCTCTTTTGGTTCTTCACTCTTTTGAGCTGGAAACTTTTCCTTTCTTATATCTGGTAGTGGTATGCAGACATGTTATGCTACAATTGACGACACCTTCTAGCTGATCACCAGCACAAGAGCCCTACATCTCAGGGTGATAAACCTTTTCCTTCTACATTTATAATTATCCCCACCTGCAAGGAGACTACAGGCATGTTTCATTTCTAGCCAGTAGTACAGTCAGAATGCTACAGACAGGTTAATAAATTTGAATAGTGTCAATTTTTGGTTTGGGTTGTGGTTTTTGGTGGTGTTTTGGTTTTTATTTTTCCATGAGAATGCTTATATTTATATTACGTAGTTTTTCTTATGATCTCTTTAATATTGCAAGTGCACTCTGAAATTAATAGAAAATTAGAAACTTGTGTTGTAGTCAGATTTAAAAACCACAGACATAAAATACCAATATCCATTTTTCCAACGTGAATTTTTACATGAATGAAAAATGGTTCAGTATTAATTCACTCATTTAAACTGTAGCAAAAAAATACTACTGAAAGTGGTATTTTTTACCATGTATTCGCCATATGTCCATAGTAATTACAAAAAGACTGAAACAAGTAGTTGGGGTTTTTTTTCCTCTCAAGAAATCACAACGCATGAAGTAGCAGACACTAGCCACTAGTTAGAGAGATTTGTAAACCTTAGGGGTAAAATGCTTAATAGGATAGATATGGTAATACCAAGTTTTATACTTAATTTTAATGAAATTAAACTGAATTATATGAACTGTAACAGATTTTGTACAACATCAAAGGTAAATAATGAGGCAAAGAGTCATTGCTTATTGCCTATGTTGATGTATTTATGTAATTGTCAGCTGGTTTATTATGCACATGGGAAAGATTTGAATTTTTAATAGATTTTAAGTTCTTAAACAGCTGTCCTACAATCCAGTGGTACTTGAAAGACTTCATACATTTTCATAACTGCTTTATAAGAAGATATCAAGCTAGATGTGAAACACTGAACACCACTCTGAAATACACTCCGTACAAAATGAATGTTTTTTATTTAGACACAACTTGCTCCCTAATTATTTTCATTTTGATTTAAGAAACAAACAGTCAAATAGAAGTGATTTAGATTTATGCACACGCTTAATTGTGCATTTTAGCTTCTGCTTTTTCTTTTTCTTTCTTTTTTTTGGGGGGGGGACTGCTAAATGTGTAAAGATAGGAGGATGGCTCAGGACCTAGGATGTTTTGAAATTAAATAGCTATGGTTAGCTTGAAGATACTTCCCCAGTCTCTTGTGATCAGAAAATATGCTGAATTAGCACATGGATTTCTATTTGAAGTCAGAAAATGGAGAAAATCAGTGGACCACGATTTAGGATTAGGATTGAAACCATATTCATTCAAAAGTACTTCTGATCATGCGGGTCCTACAGGTAAGTATCTAAATAAGCCACATAACCAAAATATATGTTTCAAAATCAAGATTACGTTTTTGCATGCTTCATTCTGAAACAATATAAATTTTATTTCTCTTCTGGAAGACTTCTATTAAACAAACAGTGCATGTGTTAGGTACGTGCCATTTCTGATTCTCCTACTTAACATACTTAGAGTCATAAGGACATGCCTGTTAATAACATAAATTTTGTTTAGCCAGTAGTTTAGAAACATGAAGGACATAAATGAATTATTTATAGTTTCTTAATTCTCTGTGATGGATTCAGGTCATGTTTTCTGTTATATCGAAGCTGATTGCCAAATTGTCAGCTCTAATGCAAATCTCAGTTTTAATCTCCCCTGCAGCCCAATTACAAAATTACTTTTTGATCAAGTTCCTAGATTTTAGAATTATCTTTTCATTATAAATTGAAAACTTGGTTATTGTTGTGTACCAATAATAAAAACTACTTTATGGGATACTAATAAAAATTGCAACAAATTCTTAGAAAGGAAATAAAAACCTTCCTATGCCCAGAATCTGAAGAAGGCTACAAAGTTACACAGTGCATGCAAGGAAAGGAAGAAATAAAAACTTCTGTAATCTTCTAGAAACTGATCTTATTGGAGCAGTGGACACACAACCAACAAAAATACTGTCACAACTTTGTTTGCAGATACTGTCTGGGCATTGCCTATAATTTAACGCATACTCCAGGTGTGCATTAGTTATTCATGCCACTCCTTGGGCAAACCACCCTGCCTGAAAGGTGTGAGAAAGGGAAACAAAAAAACGTAAAGTAAAAACTCAGCGTTGACAATAAAGGAGACATTCCTTTTGAAAAGCAAAATACTGCCATGCAACCATTAGAGAACCAGAAGACATCGGAATGACAACTTGCCCAAGAAAAGCTGATAGCATTGTAATGATTGTTTTATTCAGAATGGCATTTGATTTTATCACTAACATTCACTCACAACGTTCATCTCCCAGCTCTGGGACAGGCTGTCTTCCATATACCTACCAACACCACATTTATCTTATGTATGTTCTTGCCAAAAATTAGTTGACAGTAGGATGGGGCAAATTTAACTGTGTGCTTTGCAAACCCTACACTTGCTCTCAGATACCCGCAGGATTTACATAATACAGTCTATTCTGTTCCTATATAATCAATGGTCACGTCAAGAATGTTAGAAATACAGAGCATTCACGCTGCATTATGAAATAACAAACAAAAATGTACACCAAATCGGCAGGCAATTTTAAAATTACACTCCTATTAAATGCTTGGGGATCTTTTTGTCTTTAGATCTGTTTCAGAAATGAGTAATCTCAAGAACAAAGAAGTTGATGTATGCTTCCCAAATCTTCAAAATAGCAGAAAGAAATTAATCACATTTTTGCCTCTCAGTTGTTGTAGCAATGATGAATGATATACTCCTTGAGAAATGTTGCTGAATCATCTAGTAAATTGTTTGCTCTATGGTAGGTCTCATCCACAGATATGCTGACCTTCAGGATGTTCCTGACAGGCTCAGTTATCAAAATCTGTTTTTCTGGCACAAATCCTACTCTTCCAAAACTGTAACTTGTTCATTTGTAAAAAAAAGACTGCTAGTAACTGTGCCTGTTTATAACATTTCTGTCCTCTTTTTTTTTCCTTTCGTATAAGTCACAAAACAGAAGAATATTACGCTGAATTGTAATGATGCATTTAGTGAAGTAACCCATTGCAAACCCCATTTTCTATCATAAACACATTAATAACTTAATTTAAAATGAGGGCAAACTGTAACTCTGTTCAGCATACTGAAAGCTGATAATTCAGGAGAGTTAAGCTCTTTATCATTTACATAACTGACTAAAAAGGAACTAAAAATAAAAATTAGTAGCGATTCTTTACCATCCGATATGCAATTTTTCTCTGAAGAGTTTTTCTAGCTGTCTCTCGTAACTAACAGCACTACGATTTTTGGAAAGGATGACAGTCACCCTGGGTCAGGACTCCACAGAAATGACCACACAGATGACCATACAAATTCTGTACCACGGCACAGTTCTGCAGTCACACAGGAGAGTGGCTTCTACTAAGGTGAGCATTCAAATATTCATTCAATTTTTCAACATATCAACAGCTCTACTAAGTTCAGAAAAATCACTGTGCTCTTAGCTTTAGCTACGTGCTCCCTCTTTACTACCACAGTCCCTGGATCCTGGTGGAGAAATGTTGATTGTCAACAGCATTAGGGTGCATTATTGCCTGCAGGCTGAGGAATCTCAAACTCATTTCATCTCACAGATCAGGTGAGCCAATCATGGCCATTCCAGTATTATTTCTCTCAAGGGAATGGATAAAGAGTTGAATATGTAATAACATCCTACAGCTTGAAAGAACTTAGACATTTTATTTTTACCTGAACTAGTGTTCCTGACATATCTATAATTAGTATAAGCTGGTCTTTAGTTTTAATTTTGACTAGTGTGGAACTCAACAGGCACTGTAAGACAAGACAGGCAAAGCTTTCAGGAAAGGCTCAACCTGACACACGACATTTTAATTCTCTGTGACTCCCAGAGGAAGAGTTTCTCTTCTCAGGTGGGAAAACCATGATCTATGGAGAAATGGTACCATACATGCTAGCTCTAAACAAGGCAAAGAGAATGAATATCAAAGTAAAATGGATCCAAGACGCCAGCTAGAATGTTTACTGCTTTTCTGCATCAGCACAAGCAAGTAGGATCATGACACAAGGGCTAACTGAAATCCATGTAAAAAAGCCAGGAAAACACTGAAACTGCACTGGAATTATGTGAAATCATGATTCAGCAAATGTAAGATTAACAGTTACCTAAAGTTACTGTTAAACTAATTAAAGTAACCTCTGAGATTTTCATCACAGGAAATGCCTTATAACGTTATAACCCTAGCAACCAAGATAGATGTATTAATTGTGTGGTTGTTATAGGAAGCATGTTTACCACACGTGAAAAGATGTGTTATATGTACAAATCTATATGTACACATTTATCATTGCTTATCATCAGTACCACATTATCATTTGCAGACAATTCTTTTTTTTTTTTCCAACCACTTTTAATGGTAGGACAAATTAACAAGTTTTTCAGAGCATTAACTCTGTAATTGTTTGTGTTTTTTTGTGTGTAGTAACAGATGGGCGTACACCTCTTGGGATAAGAGAATAAAGAATCCTTTATTTGAAAAGTAATTTTCTCTCTCATTGTAATCAATACCTTTTATTATGTAGGTATTAAAATCCAGTTAAATGGAAAAAAAAAAAGCATGTCTGTACACAAACATACAAATTAAACTAAATAGGTGAAATGGTCAGTTGAAAGTTTTTTTCTTTAATGCAAGACAGTATGATCCTTACTACTTTATCTTTTCCAGTCCAGAATTATATACCATGATAAGCTTACTGGATTAAATTTTGAACAATTTTTAACAAATCTGCGTGATCGTGACATTTTACTTTATCCAGAAAGAAAAAGAAACAAATCTTTTTTTACGGTGATAAGAGTGATTATTCTGTAGAGTTTTATAAGCAAGTAGCATAAATTGTTGGAGGAAACTAAAGACCATGGAAATAAGAAACAAAGTACATACCCCCTTTTCTTTGTTAAAACAGCTCTAAATCCACCTGTCATATTCTGATGTGTAGCTGGTTATTGTTTGCTTGGAGCACAAACTGCATTTTTTTCTGTACTTTGACCGTTTCACATTTGAGTAAGTGACCTAACTATTCAGATCCAAACAAACATTCTTGTCAAAGTAATTAATACCTTCTCAGTTTAATAATTCCTGATACATATTTAATAATACACCTTATATATTTTTATTTCTAAATAGAAAAAGAATACTTTATTTCTGATTAATTTTTTTTTTTTAAATCACACTTCTAAATTTGAATAAATTATCTTTAATGATCTAGTGCTCTTTTTCTTTAAGAAAATGTTACTTTCCAACCTTCATGTTTTAGGGAAAACAAAGACTTCTAGATTTACTGTTACATATTTCATTTATTATCTTTCATAAAGACCATTAAAAGATCACTTTTTCAGTAGACTGCAATGATGTAAGACTTAATTTTGAGTATATCGCTATATTGAGATTTAAATCACTGTTACTGAACATTTCCATGAATACTTCTCCAAGTGACTCTAACTTTAAAGATGAAATGTGGAAAATTACTTACAGTTAGGTCCATTTTTGTCTTTGCAGCCTCAGAGGGGTTGCCTATGAATGATAATATATTTATTTGAAAGACATTCAGCAATGATAACTGTAGGTAAGATGATTTTATGAAGAAATAAATAATTTCCTATTCAACATAGGATCCACTGCAATGTTGTCCCATTCCTGTTACTGCATAATTGTCAGCTCAAAATGCAAATAAACTTTTGCAACGGGAAAACAACAGATTCTCCATAGATGTAAGAAAAATCATCTATAAGAGAAAGAGTTTTGATAAAATTATAGCTACGTACCTAATATTTTTATAGAAGCCTATCTTCACTGAGCACATGCACACTTGTAGTATATCTGCATTTCCAAGCAAATAACAAATAGCCCATATTCTTTATTTAAGAGGTCATATTGATTTTTGAAACAGTTGTAGTTAAGCAGCTACATTAAGAATGCATGCATCTTAATTACAACCAACTCAGATGTGCAATACTTGTTAATGACGGTAAATAAATCAATCAGCATAAATTAAAAATGACAGAGGCTCAGAAGGAGAGATGCATTCAGTCTATAAGTGGATAATATAATAATAATAATAAATTATTGGAGTACAGCGTCTGTTAACTGAAAATTACATACTATACAGCTATAATATCCCTATAAAATATAACCATATTTATTGCTAGCACAATTTTGCCCCTCTTTTGTTAGAATGAGCTTTGACAAAATTTAACTTAATGTACTTTTCCTAATTCAATTCAAGTTACAATTGTTACTTGTCTCACTGCTACATGATCTGACTAGGACAGAAAGAATAATGTCTTAAATATGGATTAGGAATGTGAGAGTGAAATAGCTTCTACACTTTTCCCCTGGTGACAGTAAAAAATACAAGAACTATCTGAATCAATAAAAATACAATGTGGTCATATATTAACACAAGAAAAATGTATGGTTTGAATAGCTTCAAAATTTAAAAAAAGCCATGGTGTTTAAGCTTTTTTTTTTAAAAATTGTCTACTATTCTTACAAAGAGAATATTTGACTAAAAGTACCTTTGTTTTGTATGAAATGACAAGTCTTATATCCATGATTCAGATTTTGTAATAACAGCCATTGTTTTGAAGAGAACTTTTATGAAGACCATTTCCAGTTCTTTCCCATTTTAGTATTTCCTGCCAAGACGTTTTGTTCTGTAACTCATTTAATTTTGTTTTCGTTTCAGCAGCAATATTGGTTACATTAAAACAAGGTTTCAATGATTTTACCAAACCTTCATGAAATGAATTGATATTTATTTAACTAACACTCATACCCAATCATTTTTCTTGATATAACAGCTTCTTCAGTAGTTTTAATACCTTAACTCAAAATGTTAGTGAGGAGCAGTTATTACATTTGACCTAACATTAGAAGCATTTTCAACTACTCTGTTATACTGCTAGAATATAAACTACACCAGAGAAAACATACTTGGAAAGACTCTCTAGTCTACAACTGCATTTTTCCTACCTGAAATGGTACAGCAGTGGTGTACCGAATGTACAGACTGGGTGCCAGCTGTACTTATGCAACAGTAAACAAGTTGCATATAGTCCAAATTATTTCCATGGCCAGTTGCTAAATCTTGTAGCATCAGACCTTAAACCAGTTATTCTGAGACAAATAAGGTACATTGGCAGTCCAAAAAATTGCACCTCTTTAAATCATCTGATTGCCTGATTAATCCTGTTCCTCAAGACATTGGTGTTAGAGCCATGACACAAATGTAGATCTCTAATAGTTGTTGCCTTTGTCAGATTTTGCTCTAAACAAGACAGAATAAAACAATAAAAAAATAATCTTTGAATAAACAGGTATCGTGAGATATAAATGTTTAAAAAAGAAGACAAAAACCACTAAAAAACCTCCTTTTCGTGTAATAATACATTAAGTTTGTTTCATCTAACTGTACACCTTCACCCTGCTCCCTAAGGGTGGGGAGCCCCACACGGCTGAGGCCACATCAGCTGGTGAACAACGGGCAGGATCAGGCCCAGGGAGGGACACTGGGGACAGGGACAGTCCCAGGATAGGCAGGCAAGGCTGTGGGGACAGGAGTGGGCCCAGGATGTCAGCCTGTGGGTCATGTCCATTTCAGCAGGACAGGGCAGGCAGAGCCAGCTGGGCAGGGTCTGGTGATGGTGGATCTGGAGACCGATACCTTATGGTGTCACTAAGGACCCCATGGGGACTGACATGGGCTCCAGGACCATGGGGCTTCAGGGAGACCCCTGGGGAGGCTGCTCTTGGCCACTGAGGCCAACAAATGCTCTCAGGGCCCTGACGTTTTCTGTATTAACAGCATATTGACAGTTCATGTTATAACTTGACCACATAAATATCTTGCCAAATTAAGTCAGTAATCTCATTTACTTAAGCATCCAGCTTGACTGTTATGCCACGATTTGAAGCCACAGGTCGATTAGGCTGTCCGTGCAGCTTCAGGACGTGCCAGCAAGTTGGCATCGTCACTTTGCTCGTCCTCCCTTTTGCTTGTGGGTGTTGGTCTGCAAATCGTCAGCATAGAGGGCATATTTATTCACACCTGAGTTCCCCTTTGCAGCAAACAAGCTGGGGCCCAAGGGAGCCAGTTAGCCACGGGCTTACACACTGTACTGACTGAGCAACAGAGAAACTTCAGTATCCCGTAGAGATAAAGAACATTTTTCAGAAAGCAAGTCCTTCTTTGCACTGAAAAATGAATATACGCTGGCAGAAATGTGTGCTTTACAGTATATCGATGGTTATTTCAACATTTGTAACATGTTCAGGTGCTCTGTTGTATCACTGTCTATTTTTCATTAATAGTTTTAATTTGGAAAAAATGTATTGGCAAAATATACTTCCGTCAACAGATAATTTCTTAGTTGGATTGGAGACATCAACTGTCAGCTGGCAAATTGAAAAACACACTGTAAGTCAGATCAAATTATCAATAGCTATGATTTTGGATCCACCTAGGCTTCTTTAAAACACAATAAACAATGCCAAGGTATGCAAAGTAGAAAACTGCTACCAATCCACTTTCATTTCTTGCTATGTTTTCAACACATTGAAATTAAAAATTAAATTAATTCCAATGTTACATTCTTTGAGATTTATATACAAAATTATTTTGAACCATCTCCACTCTGATAGCATTTAACAATAATTTTGATTCCAGAAAAGCTTTTAGAAAGTGATAATGTTGGAAGGATTTTGTAGAAATACCAGGAAAAAATAAAAACACAAGCAGCTAACATAAAGGAAGATAAAATGGGAAAAGTAAAGGAAACAAGCAATTATACATAAACGTTCAATACTTGGACTCAATTGTTATACACACAACAACAGTATTAAGGGCTAATCAATACAAGAATGATATTATGTAACAGTATATTAACAGTTGGGTAATTCCTGCAATTATTTTCTAGCAGACACAAAAACTTTAATCCTCAATGCTTACTTTGTTAAGAACAAATTATTATTATGCAACATTCCGTACATTCTATCAAAAAAATTGCAAAATCCTGGAAAGCAAACAAAGCATTTTTATATGCATATATAAATACAAACATATGTCTGTATATATATATATTGGCTATTCAAAAATTTTTAAAGTGAAAGTTATTTGAAAATGTCTAGACTAGACCTCCAGCCATTAGAAGAATTGAGAAATAATTTTCTAAGAAAAATCATAGAATAGTCACTGCATATTTTGATATTATTAGTTCATATACTTTAAATGAGAAACGACTGTTCCCTTTTAAAAGATTCGCATGCCTCTTGATTTCGGAGAAATGAAAGAAGAAGGAATTTTCAAGTGTCAGGTACTTGAATAACTTATGAAGACATTGGTGGGCATGGAAAATGTCCAAGCATAATGGCACAGCTCTGCCTTACCTATAAAATAGATTCTATTTCTCTTTTTTTTTTTCCTCCTGAAAAAGGAAAAAATAATAATAATATTCAGGGCTCCAGGAAACTGGAGCCCTGAATATTATTATATATTTTACTGCACTATGAACATCCATTCATAGTTGTATTCTCTTGCAGTTTAGTGTATCTAACTTTTATATATATATCTCTCATTTTGTGTAATTAATTTTATATATTATTGTAAGAATATATTAAGATTCTTATATCACAAGATTTTATATATATTATATAGCTTATTGCAAAGCTATATACTGAGTGGAACTTGTATTCCAGTGGATTGGAGACAAGAATGAAATAGTGATAAAACAGTTTGAGTCATGCTCTAAATCTCTCTCAGGTTACTGGTCCCAGGAAGCCCTGTGGCTGATCAATCAGCTTGTCAAGACTGGCAAAGGTGGAAAAAATGTTAACTTGGGAGGAAAACAAGCCTTTCAGAATGAACAGGGTTTTAATCTGTTTTTTAACAGTTTTTAACAGCACCTGGAAACTATTTTGTGGACATAAGGACATATTCTTCTCGTGCAGTCCCAGTTTAAACTGTTGACCAACGTGACATTGCCCTCTGCACCAGCGTCTGGGCTGATGAAGCAAGCTGCCCGGATTTGATTTATTATGGTAGGATGATGAGTATACATTCAACTGCTTTGGAAAATCTGGTATCTTTCAGGAAAATATGGTTTTCTCAAACTCTCCACGCTTTTTCTAGGCATATCATTCTGCAGTCCACAACTGAAATAGTATGAATAAAAGTCGCATAACACAACTTCTGTGTATGTGAAGTTACTGCATTAAATGTACAAACTGGGGGTGGGGGGAGAAATGCACCCTATAGATGGCAGTGTAAGCATACTGAAGAAACCAGTAAGACTTCGAGTATAACCACTTAAAAACCTTTATGACTAACAATAAATTGATAAAAACAATTATTACAATGGAAATCTAAAAAATGGCACAAACTGCTCAGAGTAGATCAGCCAGTGGCACTTTTAGTCAATTTAATCATCTCAGTGTCTTTTTATTGGTACTGGTAACAACCTATGGGCTGGTCTTCCATCATGATTCACTCTTCTACAGCTCCTCCAACAGAGTTTACAGAATATTAGAAAAGACTGAGAGACTTCTCTGAATTAATTTAGAGTGAGTTTAAGCATACTATACTTTAAGGTTGGACTCTTGTTAAAATACATTTTAGTATTTCAATGCCTTAGAAAAAGTTTAAGTATTTGAGTAGCTGAGGAGACAAAACAGAATACTTTGATGGCTTTACATTTAAATCAGCTGAATATAATATCTTAATAATTTTTTTAAGAGTTGCTTCCATTCAATATACTCTGCATATTTGAAAACCTCATCTGCAGACAGAGAAGTGTGTGTAAATATATCCAGTAGAAGTAGCCACGTTGCATAAGGTTACTTATTGAGGAGTTATATCATTTGCATAAAGTTTTAAGACATACAGTAATCCTAAATACCATTTAAAGTGAATTAATGAAGATTATAGTATAAGGAAGTAGCTGAAACTTAGGGATATGGTGCTAGAAAGGTTTAGGGGGTATTTACACACATTCAATAAGCCCACTGAGTAAATCTTGGACTTCAACCATTGTTTTTGAACATGAAAGAGTTTGAAAATCCTATTAACATCTTTGTGGAAGTGGTCTAGCAGTACTGCTGCTACAGTATAATGTATTTTGCATTATCACTTATTAGAGCAAAATCCTAACTTGTGAATCCAAGGGAGTTCCTGAAATAATTTCTGCAAAATTATTCTCCTTTTCTTGCGATATTTTCAATCATATGTATTATCTTATTGTGAAAATATAATGGAGTGCATGACATCTGTCTACCTCCTTTTCTTAACATACTTTTGTGCAGATAATACAGTATCAAATTTACTTTTTTGTATAGTTGTTCTGCAATCTTTCTGAATCACCCTATTGTTTCTTTTTCCCTGGAGTTATTTAGCATCCCTACTTTAAATGAAATTTAGACTTTGAGAAAGTTAAAGTTCTAGTCTCAATTACCACAAGACTTTACTACTAGAAATAATGGATTTAGAAACCAATTTCAACAGTTTTCTTATGTAGTCTGTGATTTTCTCCACTGTAGCCATTTGACAAAGTAAATCTCAAGTCTGCGCATATTTAGCAATGTACAGAAGACAGAATGTTTATGATTTTTAGATTTAAATTCTACTAGTGATACTCCCATCCATTTTGAGGTGGATCTATTTATAATTCGCCTGCAAGGAAGACAAAACCATTTTTAATCCTAATCAGAGTAACACAAAGGTTTTACTAGAAAGTAAACTAAGAAGACAACTTAAAAAAAAAACCCACAGAAAATTCAAAGAGACTAGGAAAATATATAAATAGAAGGGAGATACACAATGCTCTCAATGCCCCTTGTGTCCCTGCAGGTGATTCTTGCTTTCAGGCTTCGCCGCAGTCACCCCAGCGACTTTCTGAGATGCAGGAAGCTCTGCACAGTCCCCAGGACATTCTTTTCACTACTTCTGTGGCCTGGCTGCCTTTTCCCAGCTCCTCAAGTGCTCTCAGTCTCAGCACGAGCTGCAAGCAGGCTCCCAGCACTCTACTGTGAATACTTGCCTGCCCAAACCTGTAGTCTCTTAATTTTTCTCTCCCTCGAGCTTGTTCCCTAGCTCCAACAGACATGCGAGCAAACTTTCTTCCCTCTAGAGATTTCCACCTGACCAGACTTCTTAAAAGTAAATAATAATTGAGAACAAAGGAGGAAAAAGCACCATGCCACATATATATTGTAATATTGAAACATCAGGCTATGTTTATGCATGTATAATATCTCTCCTTCAGCTAGAGGAATTATATGTTCTGTTCCATTCAGACCACACTTCCTTTCTGGTAATCTCTGAATGTTACAGGCATCTAAAATTCGAATGGGAACACCCTTTCCAGAATAGTTTACCACTCCTTTGAGAGAGGTCTTGTGCCCCTTGCAGCTTAAAAAAAGTGGGTCTTACGTTTCCTGCACACAGAAATTTCTCTGTGGCAGCACAAACTCATCTGTGTCTAGGAGAGGCAGAATGAATGGGTCAAATTACAGAAATATTTAAAATCTAGCAGGATTTTCGCAAGTAGCATCATCAACCTTATCATCCACTAGATAATGTCTTCTGATACACCTTGAAACATTTCACAGAGGAGAAGCTTCATGGTTCCACTCAAACACTAATAACATGGAGCATCAAAGAGACCTGAGTTTCGGGAAGCAGAACAGAAGCCTTGGTTTCCATGAAGCTCTAGAGATAACCCAGTTTAAACTAGGATATCATAACTCAATCCCCAAATTTGGAATTAGTTTTAATTTACCTTCCCCAAGCACCTACCATAAGTATTAGCAGACAGCAACGCAGGCCAGCTCAAGGGTAACATCAACGTAACTCCGAGTTTTCTGACAGGGATTGCAAATCCAGGGTAATGTGATTACCTGGTGATAATGGATAATGTGTAGAAATGTGATAATTTCTACATATTTGTAGAAACTGGAAAACAATAATCTAATATCATCACTTCTGGATGCCTTCTTTTGTGTTTAAAATCATTATATTACCTCAGTCTGGATGAAAAGAGAGAAAAAAAAAAAAGCCACTGGAAAAATGCATCATGATTTGGAAATTTTAGCTGTACCTGTGTAAGAACAACCTCTGTTCATGCAAATATAAGCAATAATAAATACGAATTAACTTCCACAAATGAACCCATCATATGATTCCATTCTAATCTTACGCTTTTGGTTTTTCTCTCGGATAAGCAATTAACTTTTACATTTCAGTGCCAGCAATAATAAATTTGAAATCTGTAAATTATAGAAAATTATATAGGAATTTGAATGTTAAAAGCAAATTAGAACAGAAAAGATTTAATATCAGGTTGGAAGAGTAAAACACAGCTGGAGAGTAAGATCTTTTAAAAATGATCTACAAACTCTTGTAGTATAAACAAAACATAATTAAGATGATGCTGCTTTACAGAGTATCTGATTCTATTTCAAATCTGAATTCAGTTAGTACATTCTTGGTGGCTTTTGGTGGCTTCCACTTCTTCAAAACACTTTCACTGGGGCAGGTGGAGAAAAGGAGGAAAAAATATAGGAAATAATTCAGCAGCCAAAGTAATATTTGACATGTGTGTCCTAAGCATGAAAATAAATAATAAATTTTTTTAAATTATGTCAAAATTAATGTATTAATTTGAATCAAGAGTAAAAAGTAAGATCAATTTTATGGAATGTTTTGAGCACAATGATTTTTTTTTCCATTGGTAGTTTCTTAGATTTCAATTGTAACATTTTTTGTGTAGAAAGAAGAAAAATACCTTCTATGTTGAAAAATTGTTCTGTGATTAATATGCAAACAGCATGATGAAAGGCAAGTTTCATTGTTATTGTAAGAGAGGATCTGAAATCACCTGGAAATATGTGCTTTGTTAATTTTCGGTGATTGAATGTCAAAAATCTTTCCTGTCAAGGCCATAATCCCAGGCACCACAGCTGAGCGGCTGTCACATTTATTGAGGGAGAAGAGAAAATTTTAACAAAGTTAATGATACTACATGGTGTAATTTTCTAAGAACTTTCTGAATGGAGAGAAGCAACCAGTTGACAACCTGTAGGAGCAGATATTATGGTTCAGTTGCAAGATTATTCTATTTTATTCAATAGCCATGCCTAACGATACTGCTCAGAGCAAAGGAGGAAAACAAATGTCCTACACACAGTTTTATTGATGAACTAGAAGAAACTACTTGTGACATTGGGACTCAAAGCCAGTCGTAAGCAAACTGTGGTCTAACTCTAAAGTACTGAGAACCGGGAAAACCTAAAGCTACAGACACCAACACAGAGTGTTGAACAATGTGTGGGAGATGGAGGAGATCTAGATGTAGCTGTTCATTGATACCTAGTGTTGCCACATTGGACCATCTGGTCCTGTTCTGTTTCTGCCTCATGAACTGGGAAAATGAGTATTCCTTTTCCAAATCACAAGCCACAAGACTTAAATATTCTGTGATGAATTACTACAGAAAAAATTAATTAATGGAACATCTGCCTGCCAAGAAGATAGAGTGTAACTAACTAATATGTTACAGTTACTGGGCCAGATTCTCCCATTATTCTGGCAGCTAACAAAGACCAGAAGGTAGATGGGTCAATCTGGCCAATAATTTTTTTTTTGTTATGGTATAACTGTCACCTGGCAAATCTAGCTCAAGTAACAACCTTTTTCTCTACGTGCCTAGCCCGCAGCAAGCTGGATGCTCTTCAGAATCCTTCTCAGCATCTATCACTGTCTTTAGGAGATTATGTGATTTTGAAATTCTGGTACTAAACTACAGAAATACGCAAGTTTCATTTCGTTATAATGTTTTTAGAATGACCAAACCACCTTTGAAATCAGTACTCACATATCGTAAATTGCTAATTCTGATGTCAAGCAAAAAATGACTGTTTTTATACATATAATATGGTGACTTCAGTAGAATAATTTACAAAAGTAAAGTGAATGTTATTCCTAAGTCTAATTAGCTTCAAATTACTTTTTTTTTTAATTGAGCATTTGGAATTCTTTTATTCAAATTGAGTATGCAATGTTTTTATACCACTTCATCTTTGCATTTGCTTTGAGATGTCAAGTGTCATTTTTACTTTGGCAAGAGGCCTTTTGATTATCAAGATAAAAGAAAATGTTTGTTCTGAATAAATTCTTATTTTTTATTTTACAAATGAAGTGAATGGAAAACTTCTTCTAATGATATACTTCTCATTAGCAAACAGATCCCTTTACTGTGGTAATCAGATAAACCCTTTCTTCAAATCAGTCTTCACCCATTTTTATAATTGTCATCACTGTCTACATTTTCTTTTTTTCCTCCTCTGAAGTATAAGTTAAAATATATGTTTGTGAAAGCTTTCCAATTGGTTCATTATAAGGAAACTGATGTACAGGACTCCTAGGGGAGTAAAGAAGTTTCTTCCAAGCATAGTATTACAATGCACAACCAGTCATAAAATCATGTAAAGCTGGTTTCTCTCTCTGGCTTCTCAATTTGTCAGTAATTAAAAAATGATATCTCAGTATAAGAAATGGTATACTGAAATTGCTGTTTTGATAAAGGGTATGCAATCAAGCCTACTGCCTGAAGGGCAGAAAAACAAGCTACTGAATGGGAGAGTCACCAATAGCTACTTACTTGTGTCCTGTGTTTAATATTATTAAAGTAACTCACTATAGACATCATATTAACATTGCTCAATCACTGTAAATGAACTCTTACAAGTCGTCTTCTTCCAAGTGCCTCTTAAACACTGCCAGACAGACTATTTAATTTTTAGTAACTAGTATTACTTATATAAACTAAATTATGACTCCAACAAAATTTAACAATATCTTTAAAAGCGTATACGTTTCTTCTGTTACTCCTACAAGAAGATAAACTGCAAAAAGTCTAGTAGTTAATTTTTCTAGGAAAAATATTGCTGTCTTGGAAAAAAACCTGAAGAATTACACCAATCCAGGGAGACACTTAACCTCCCAATAAGTGAACAGTCAGAAGACAAACACTCTGAGCAAGCTCGGAATAATCAGTGTAAAAGATCAAAAAAACCTAGAAGACAGTTGGATACTTGTTTACAAATAAGTTGTTTTCTTTTTTTTTAAAGCAGAGAATTGCTTTCTCAATAATATTTTCCAGATCTGTGAACACAACCAATTTGAATAGTTTGTAAGATAACAAAAAACATTGTGTTTTCTCCAATTCCATAGGCTGTTTGTTTTACTTAAAAGCATTTCTATTTAGCTTTCTTTAAGATTGCTAAAAGGGTCTTTAAGAAGGATCATAAAGTATCAGACATTAACTACAGTGACCAACAGAGGTTCACATCATGTGTCATACATAATTAGTCCTCAGAAAATAATTGTTCTAGCAGATTCACCTTATTTACTTCGTGGAAGTGGCCCCACTAACTTAGCGGAAAACTTTGACATTTTCTTATTAATTAGTATGTTAAATAAATAATACAAACTTTATTGTCAAGGAAACAACATTTCCTCAACATTTGTGCCAAGTCTTGCCCGCCTCTCAAGATATATTTTTGTATCTGTCATCAAGAAGCAACAGCAAAATATCTGAAAATGTCAAATTCTTTTTAGTTCAACCTTTTCAGTTCAACCAAAACCCATAACATGTTTGGAAACTCCCCTTTGGATTGTTTACAGCAATGATGGAATAGAAGATCATGTTTTGTCCTCTCTGTTTCTGTACAGGAACCCTTAAAATTTCAAGTTCATAAGTCAGAACGCATTGTGCTCATTGACCTTTCACTATAGTGTGTCATTTCAGACTCCTCTGCGGAGAATTTCTGTTTTTTGTTTTTTTTTTTTGCCTGGGAAGTCTGACAACAAAGTTTTTCTTTTAATCACACTAGCGAATTGTGATTCCACACAAGCTAGAATAAGTTAATGGAAAAATTCATGACAATTTTCCTTTCACTCCCTCTGAAACACTGGCCTTCTCAAGCCAAATACAGAAGGAAATTTCCATGTGAAGATCTTCTCCAATATGAAAAGCTGATTTGTGATAGTTAACATCTTTATCAATGACCTGGATGAGGGGATTGAATGTACCCTCAGTAAATTTGCGGACGACACCAAGCTGGGAGGCTGTGTCGATCTGCTCGAGGGTAGGGAGGCCCTTCAGAGGGATTTGAACAGACTGGATCGTTGGGCTGAGGCCAATGGCTTGAGCTTTAATAAGGCCAAGTGCAGAGTCCTTCACTTGGGGTATAAAAACCCCAAGCATCGCTATAGGCTCGGGGAGGAGTGGCTGGAGAGCTGCCTGGCGGAAAAGGACCTGGGGGTGTTGGTTGACTACCGACTTGATATGAGCCAGCAGTGTGCCCAGGTGGCCAAAAAGGCCAATGGGATACTGGCATGTATCAAGAATAGTGTGACCAGCAGGAGCAGGGAAGTGATCCTGCCCCTGTACTCGGCACTGGTGAGGCCGCACCTGGAATATTGTGTCCAGTTTTGGGCCCCTCGCTTTAAGAGAGATATTGAGCTCCTGGAGCGGGTCCAGAGAAGGGCGACTAAACTGGTCAAGGGGCTGGAAAATAAAACTTATGAGGAGCGGCTGAGGGAGTTGGGGCTGTTTAGCCTGGAGAAGAGGAGGCTGAGGGGAGACCTGATTATGGCCTATAAATACTTGAGAAAAGATGGTGGGGAGGTAGGGGAAGGGCTCTTTACATTAGTGATGGGAGATAGAACAAGAGGAAATGGGCATAAGCTTAGTCAGGGGAGATTCAGGTTGGATGTTAGGAAGTATTTCTTCTCTGAAAGGGTTGTCAGCCACTGGAATAAGCTGCCCAGGGAAGTGGTTGAGTCCCCATCCCTGGATGTGTTTAAGAATAGGGTGGATGAGCTACTTGAGGATATGGTTTAATGGGGATTAGGGATGGTTGGACTCGATGATCTCTAAGGTCTTTTCCAACCTAGAAATCTATGAAATCTATGAAATCTATGAAATAAGGAAATAGTTATTTTTGTATGTTGAGGAGAAAGCACTTTGTTATCCAGTGATTAGGTTACTGTTACCACACAAATCAATTATTCCTGTAAGGGACTGTACTGCCCTCATCAAAACATGTTAGATAATGTTAAGTAATCAAAGATGGAAAACCAAATAACTCCATCAGTTCTTGCTTTGCATCTTGAAACTCTCATTGTCAATGCTGCAAGTAAATTATGGTTTGTTCACACTAGCAGTTGCCATAAAGAATTGAAAATAGCAGTTAGTCTTATAGCAGGAAATCACGGTTTGGTGAATCAGAGAAGGCATCACACGTATCAGTGTGGATTATCAGTACACACCAGATCCCTTTTTACATACTGAACAATGACTTTGATCTTCGAGACTCATAAAATATGTTTCCAGAGTAATCAGGATAGTCAAAACTACAGATACTAATTTCTAGAGGACTTCTTTTTCCTTTAGGCTCTGGCAGAAACTACTGTGTTTGCTCATAAAGTGAAGAGATTTTTAGGGTTTAGACAATCAGAGAGGCAAAACATGAAAATAACCAGAGAAGATAAGTAGTGGTATGTGGTATGCTACATGCTGTTCCCAGATAGAAATAATTTCAGTAGCTAGATGAAGGACATGAACATTTTAAAAACTTTTAGTGTCTTCTATTTCAAAATGATATCAAATGAAAGTTTATTAACTTTAACTTGTAATAAATTGTGGCGTAAGTTCTGTAACACGCAAGTCAATTTCAGTTTAAATGGTAATAATTTTTCTTACTTGAGAGTCTGTTTCTTGGAATTTGTAAACATCAAGAAAATGTTGTGAAGATTGCTTTTAAGCAGAACGCTGACATTTTGCCATTGGTACAGGCTATATTCTTTTTGTGATATACAAGAAGCTATTCTTCTGCAGCAATGGGTGAACAGGTCTTGATAAAATTTGAGCAACAAAACTCAACTTTATTGAAACTAAATTGAGTCAGAATCAAAGATGATAACAAACTTCAGATGACTTTTCAAGTTCTTTTAAAAATACAGTATTTACAAATGGCACAAGTGAGGAAATCCGGAGTGTCATTAATAAACTGAGAAAAAAAACTTCAGGCTACTTTATGCTCTGCTAAAATGTAGATTAATTGATCTGATTAGATAAGAAAGGTGGTCACCTATGCAAAGCTCAGATATCAAAAAGGTGCAAAAGATCAGCCTAGAAAATAACTTTTTCAAACATAATACAGAGTACTCAGCTGATGCTGATTAAAATTCTGGGAGCAACAGAATTAAATACCTCTGTTCTCAGAACAACTTGTTTTTAAACTGTTTTAAAAGGGAACTAGAATGGTTTGTCAATACAACTAAAGACTTAGAAAACTCTTCAAAACTGTAGTTTGTGCTAATTGTTTAAGATTCTTCTTCACATATAATTACACATCTATTACCATATTCTATCAACATAATCACACCAGCAGCCTGATAAGAAACAAATTTAGAATATATTAGCTTGTGCACACACATAAGCACCTCATACCCTATTAGTGTACTTATGAAAATAGCCTTGTTATTAGAGCATAAACACTGGAGTCAGCAGATACAAATCCTGTTCTTTTCTTCACCATACACTTTTCAGGACATTATACAAATTGCATTACATCTGCATGTCTTGCTTTATTCACAAGTACATCATGATAATGGTAATTTCCAGCTCACTGACATGGACAACCTAAAGTATTTTACAGGCATTAGGGAATTTGAGTATCTAGAGAGAATTGTTATGGAGATGTAAATTACTGTTACATCATGCATATATTCTCATTTTTTACAGTATTATCTGATGTGTTGCATATTTTGAGCTAAATTTCATGTTCTAGTATATTTTTGAATGCCACACTTTCCATTATGCGGGCCGAGTTAGAGAAATATTTTCAAAGGAAATAATTTTTTTTGTTCTTTTCCAGCAATCTCATGTATATTTATAAGCAAATGATATTTTGGGATGTAGAGCTCTCTATTTTCTCCCTGATTATAGGATCTCCTCATTCATGATGCCCAGAATGTACTACAGCTTTATCCAAAGCCCTCTGAAGCTACAGGATGAGAGAGTGGTATATCTCCAATGTTTGTTACTGACTTGCTGTCTCAAAAACATGTATAATCCATCACAGAAAAGCCTGAAAGTCTGATATATCGTTCTCAAAATCAGAAGATGTTGATAATTTGATACAGATAAATATAAAAAGTTTCCACATTTAGCTATGTCAGGTTCCCTCCTCTCTTTATATTCGGTTGGGGCTGACAGTTACCAATGTTGAGTCAAACTCTACAAAAAAAGCTGAAAAGAAGATGCTGGAATGAGTGACTTCATTAAATGGCATCTACATCCAACACAGACTACTGCTTTCACTTGAAAGCAGAATACAAAGGTATCTCTATATACTGCTGGTATTCACTGACATTTGAAGAGACTTCTAAGGTGTACCAAGTTGGCAGCTATTGTAGTAGAAGAGTTTGTTTTTCTAAGTTAAAACAAACCAACTCTAAACATTTCTCTGCTTAAAAAAGGAAGTATGCGAAATCAGAAAAACAATATATACACATGGAAAAATAAAAATCACTCTGGGCAGCTTAATTTTTTTTTTTTTTTTAGAGAGGAGTTGTAAAAAGAAACCCCAACAAAATGAAAAAAAACAACCAACAAAAAAAACCCAACAAAATGAAAAAAAACAACCAACCAAAACCACTAAAAGATTAAAAAAAAAAAAGAAGTACTATTTAGAAAAGCTTGTCTAAGCATATTCTGTCTGCAAAAGTGATTGATTCTTGTCCTTGGTCAGCCTAAGATAGCTCTTTTCTAACAGACAGCAATATTCTGTGAAGTGACAATAGCAGCAAACGGCTGCGTCCCTCACTACCTCAGGATTTTATCTTGGCATACAAGAGGCAAGAAACATTCTTCCATCATGGCTAAAACAATTCAACTTGTGACATTTGATCATCTTATGTTCCAAACTCCCACCACCTTCAATACAGATTTTTCTTAGATGTAGGTCACACAGTTGAAAGAGAAAGATTGCTAGAACTTGCACACGTACAGGTCATAACGAATGAAAAATTCAGTCAAAACAGTGTCAAAGGCATACCTTTTGAGTGATGTGAAAAATACCACGTCTTCTGATCTTTCCGACAAGACTGTTCTGTGAAAATACAGTCCATTGTTTTTGCAAAGTGTAAAGTACAGATGATGACAGATGGTACACCCAGAACAAGCATCCAAACTCTAACCCCAGAAAGAATACCCTCACTTAAGAATACCTTAAAATGTTTGGCTGTTTAATAAAACTGATAAGTATAAACGTTTCTAGAAACTGAAAGCAAAAGCACTTTCTCTCATCACATCACATAGATTCATAGATTCATAGATTTCTAGGTTCGAAAAGACCTTAGAGATCATCGAGTCCAACCATCCCTAATCCCCATTAAACCATATCCTCAAGTAGCTCATCCACCCTATTCTTAAACACATCCAGGGATGGGGACTCAACCACCTCCCTGGGCAGCCTATTCCAGTGGCTGACAACCCTTTCAGAGAAGAAATACTTCCTAACATCCAACCTGAATCTCCCCTGACTAAGCTTATGCCCATTTCCTCTTGTTCTATCACCCATCACTAATGTAAAGAGTCCTTCCCCTACCTCCCCACCATCTTTTCTCAAGTATTTATAGGCCGTAATCAGGTCTCCCCTCAGCCTCCTCTTCTCCAGGCTAAACAGCCCCAACTCCCTCAGCCGCTCCTCATAAGTTTTATTTTCCAGCCCCTTGACTGGTTTGGTCGCCCTTCTTTGGACTCGCTCCAGGAGTTCAATATCTCTCTTAAAGCAAGGGGCCCACACTTGTTTTTCAGAATATTAAAGGTCTTTTACTGGACATTTGAATAATGTGCAGACTCCATTCACAGTCATCTTGGACGAAATGGGCTTATTCATACCTTGAGACTGGAGAACTTAATTTCTGTGACAATAACTAAAATGCTCTTTTCTTTGAAAACAGATGTCAGTACGTACCTAAAGATTCGGAGACATTCTGTAAGAACATATGACAATACCATTATCAAATTGGCACTGTGGGTCTTTGACAGAGAAAAACATCCTAATGGGCTCATAGAAAATAGAAAGCCTTAGGAAGAGATCTACATGTATGCTACAATGACAGTGATGCAGCAAAGGAGAGACTGGATTCCTTCAAAAATGTGCGCTGGCAGCCCAGAAAGCCAACCATATCCTGGGCTGCATCAAAAGAAGTGCGTCCAGCAGGTCGATTCTGCCCCTCTACTCTGCTCTCGTAAGACCCAACCTGGAGCTTTGGGGTCCCCAACATGAGAAGGACATGGACCTCTTGGAGCGGGTCCAGAGGAGGGTCATGAAGATGATGCGAGCGCTGGAGCACCT
This sequence comes from Tauraco erythrolophus, assembly GCF_009769465.1. Lineage (NCBI taxonomy): Eukaryota > Metazoa > Chordata > Aves > Musophagiformes > Musophagidae > Tauraco > Tauraco erythrolophus. The sequence continues at coordinate 3,700,453 of NC_141477.1, forward strand.
CTGCTATGAAGCCAGGCTGAGAGAGTTGAGATTGTTCAGCCTGGAGAAGACAACTGGGTGATCTTATCGCAGACTTCCAATACCTAAAGGGGGCCTACAAGAAAGCTGGAGAGGGACTTTTTACAAGAGAGTGTAGTGATAGGACAAGGGGCAACGGATTTAAACTGAAAGAGAGGAGATTCAGATTGGATATAAGGAAGAAATTTTTCACTCAGAGGGTGGTGAGGCACTGGAACTTGTTGCCCAGAAAAGTTGTGGCTGCCCCATCCCTGGAAGCATTCAAGGCCAGGTTAGATGAGGCTTTGGGCAACCTGGTCTAGGGGAAAGCGTCCCTGCCCATGTCAGGGGTTTGGGACTAGATGATCTTTGAGGTTCCTTCCAGCCCAAACCATTCTATGATAAAAATGTATGGACTCAAAGACGGTGTGTAGGAGAGAAATGAGTAGTTCTGCTCACAAATCTATGGAAAAAAAACAAACAAACAAACCCAAGAATATCCAGCTGCAGCTATTATCTTTTCTGTGTATATGTTATCCTTACAAAAATGTAAGGTTCTTGCATTTAAATAAATTATTTAAAAGAGGACATGTTAACAGGCTATCATAGTTTGCTTTCTAACATCAGGGATTCTCCATGGGTATGAAGAAAACATAATCACACATATGGTGGAATTAAAATGCACTATTTTTCTTGAATGAAATTCTCTTGTTAACTCAGCATGCACTGCATGAGACCACATATTTTTCAACCATCTGCACATCTCACAGTATTATGGACAGAAAATTTCTATCATTCAGCCACTAAAATTTTATGTTGGGTGACTTGTAAATGTGGATTCACTATGATATCTTTCATCATCGGTGGTAAATTTGACACCTATGCAGATACTACTTGTATTTCCATAGATTTCAAGTCAAATAATAAACTTGAATTGAAGTCTGTCCTCTGCCATTCTTATTTGCAATAACTTATGGAACGCATATCCCAGGTAATTTGGATATATATGAGCATTTCCTATTATAGACTGAGTTAGGAAAATGCATTGCTCCAATTTCAAAGTTAAAAATACTTTAACAAACATCAAGAGTCCTTGATTGGGATTAGCTGTTTGATAAAAGAAAAACAAAGTCAACCAAACAACCAACCAAAACCTGCCACCCTCCACAGCAATATCTTTGCTGTCAAAAGATCAGAAGCCAACATGTCAATGAGCTCTTTTTTATGAAATGGAATCACTGCTGTTAGTGTTTACTGACTTCTGATTAATTCAGATAGCTTGTCATAATACAGTGCTTCCTGAATTACCAAACTTAAGAACTGTATTAGGAATTTTAGACCATGTCTCTCTCTCCATATTGCTGACTATCAAGCAGAATCTAACCACAAGGCGCTCTTAACTATCCAATTTATGACAACCTCTATTTTTGAATTAGAAGTCTCATAGACACCAACGACAAGACATTTTTCAGGAATCTCTTACATGATGTTCTTGTTTGTAAAAGACAGTGTGAAGATTAAATGCATTTTAATTTCCTTAGTCTGTGCAGGTCTGCTTTCTTACTTGAGATGTAACATATCATCTTTGATCATCCTAAAACTAATGCAGAATCTGATGAGTTTTACATGAAAAGTTTTTTTTAACCTGTTACTTAGTTTTCATTGTTTTAATCTGTTCTTTAGTATTGGCAGCTTACCTATTTGGGAGTAACTTTTTTTGAAAACATATAAATTCTGTTTAAAAAGGAATATTCATATCTAGTTGTAGCTAAGTAATTGACCAAATTAAAATCAGGAATGGAGGGAAACAGCCAAGCATTTTTTCATCAGAATTTAGCTACTGGGTTTTGCAACTAGTCCTGCAAAGCTCCCTTTGTACTTTCATTGTACATACTCAGCATGAAGGCAAAGAATAGACAATAGTGGACTTCAAGCAGACAAACAGTGTAACATCAAAACCAGAAAAAAGGAAAAAAAAAATAGCTCCACAGCTCTGAGAACAATCTAATTCTTCTCTATTAGTGAAAAAGCATACTGGTGAAACAATCAATGCTTTTTGCTGTTCTGTCACAGATTAACTTTAAAGGGTTAAATGTCAGAGCCAACAGCAGAAACTGCTGGGTTCTCATAAAGACCATAGTTTGATAAAGGCTAATAGTAATATGTTTGGTTTTTTTTTAAACACCCCCCCTCAATATTACCTAAATAATGCGATAAGATGCAATGCTTTTCTAAAATTAACCGAATTTTTTAACCAAGAGAACTGTTCAGAGAGATACTACAAGCCATTTGAGGGCCTACAGTTAAAATCCCATATTCTTCCCCTTGCTCTCTTTCTGTAAGCTGGATACTTCTCATCAGCTTTCATCTAAACTATACTTTTTTTCTGTCAAATTATTTTGTTTTGTGCTGCATACTATATGCTAGAGAAAGGGATTAACAGCACCTTAATTTGCTTGTGGTCTGCTTGGTTATATTCAAATACAGTGATTTTAAAATCAGCTTTTTTGTTTGTGTAGGTGGAAGAATATTTTCTCCCTGCAAAATACTACCTCTATGCTGCTAGTGACATTTTATTTGTCCTTTTTTTTTATGTACCTTATTTTTATCTCTCTCTCACCTGGCCAGATTGGGAGTGCTCTTTCCAAGTTTCCCCAGACTTTGGCCTCATCCGCTCATTTAAGATACTATCAGGTGTTACTCTGCAGATGTCTTCATTCTTGCTCCAGGGCTGTCCTGAGTTTGTATCTATTTCATATATAATGTCATCTGCATCTTGGAAAAGGCCTTTGCCACTCTCTTTTCTGCCTCTTTCATAGCTCAAGAGAAACTTAATTATGCATGATAGCAGCCACAGGTCTTTGCCTCTGGGGTAACAGATTGTGGTGTTGTGATGCTCTTTTAACCGAAACTTGCCATCACTGAACTTCCTACAAAGCACAGCCTGGGTTATGCAAGGTAGTGACCTGTTTACTAGATATTATTATTAATTATTACATCATTTATAATTACTATATGAAACTAACGGCTAATTGTTTGGAAACCTAATATAGTGACCTGCTGCTGTCAGGAACCATATACTTTTCATTAGCCAGCAGTTGCAGATGGTTGTTCTAACTGCAGGCTCTACCTGCAGAAGAATGCGGAGGTTGGCATCTGTGCAGATTCACATTTGGCTACTGAACCATTCAAATTCTTTGCAGTTTACTGGGATCCATTCCTTAAGTATTACGCATGAAGATTCCCTGGAAAATTGTGCCTTTGATTTTCAACTTGGGTCTTTTCCAGATAGCTTGTTTTTAAAGTTATGGTAAATTTTTTCAAAAGGTGACTCTGCACAGTTTTCAGAAATAGTGAAAGGCTGGCTCTGGAGGTCTTGCAGGACAGCTAAAGGTTCTGGGTATTCTGAAAAACCCAAGGTATATCACTTGTTAACCTTTCTGCACTTGAGATGTGGGTGTTCTCTCCCTTCAAGTAGATACAATCCCTGGTTCACATAAGCTTTTCAGGTAATTTTTTCCTTTACCAGTACAGTTCGATCCCTTTGAAGACATACTGATTATTACCCATTTCCCTATGTACAACATATCTTCTGTAGTAGAACATCTTCTATTCTGGCTAAAACAGAAACATTAAAGTTTCGGGGCTAGAAACATACTGAATAGATAGTAACAAACAGTATTTGTGCAGCTAATTACCATTTTCAACATATGCCATATTTAAATTATCTTTTGAATATAACACAAATTCGATAATGTAGGATCATAAAGAGAATGTTAGAGAATATTATTTTTTCTAAAGTACTACTTCTTAAATGCAATGCCACCTTAAAGAAAAAACATGTCTTTAAAATATGTATTAGGAGCTTACATATTAATTTAATAAATTTTATTAGCATATATTTTAACTTTCACAATGTCAAATGTTTGACTTTATAATATACTATGAAGTTATATAAGCATTTTTTTAAAAACATGTCTGTCTAATAGGCAGTGCAGAAGCTCTCCACCTGTTTAAAGATGAAATACAGTGTGGTTACACTCTTTATTGACCTTTCCTTTTGTTGCTGTTACTGAAAACATTAACTTTTATTATGTTCTCCATTTCCCTGCATGACATTTTTAGTATTACCAAATACCGTTGTTTAATTGTTTCTAAGTGATAATGAAAAGCTAAAATGGGGAGTAATTATCTGTATAGCAGAAGAGTACTGAGAGATTTTACTCATCAATTCATCACAAAACAAATACAAGTCAATGGTGTGAGACCAGATTAAAGGGAAAACTTTTCTGGGTTATGTTATCCCGGAATGATGTTGGATCTAGGACACGAGAGGTAATTACTCTGATAAACAGAATGCTACTGATAGATCCAGAATACCCTATCCAGTCCTGAAAAACAGATCTTAAGAAAGATGTTGGCCAGTGGAAAGAAGCTGGAGGAGAGCAGAAAGGGTAATAAGAATTTTAGAAAATACAGCTGAGGAAAATACAGAGTTGAGTTTCATTGTATTCGAGGATCAAGACACTAAGGATCAGACGAAAGACCTGATAACCTGTCATCCGTAATAAGAAAGCTCTGGAGCTTTTCAGTGGTTCCAAACCATATGCCAAACATAGCTGTAGTATTTTGTAGCATCAACTTGACAAATGCTTTGCTTTATAAGAGTATGTGCTGCTTTCTGCAGTTTACATATTTAATTTAGCTCATTTGGGGATGAAATTATGTGTCAGAAATGAGGATAAAGTTGAAACTACATATGGCTTTGAAATAAAAAAATCTAAAGCTAAAATCTGAACTTATATTTACAATACACTCTGCTGGTAATGCTGCACTACTATAAATTTCTGTGTTATTGCCATCATATATAAACATTCAGGTACCTGAAGAATGTGTTTTAAGTTTGTGTTTATACTAATTTGCCTGCCCTCTGGTGTTTAATAATGCAGCAGCCCTTGCTTAGCATTAGTAAAATAATTTAAGTAAGTGTTTTGCAATGTTCCATGAAGTGCATTAAAGCCATAATACATTGTAAGTACTTAAAAAAGGAAACCAATAATACAGTGATACAGCTAAAAGCTCCATTAAACGAATGTAGAAGTAGCAGCCATCATAGTTTGGTTTAATGTTTTCAAATTAAAGTTCCACCAACTGATAAGTTTGAAAACTATCCTCCTCTGAAAAAACAAATTATCAAGACTGAAACCAGTAAAAACACAAAACTGCAAATCATTCATCATGAGAATTCAGTGATTTTCTTTTTTAAATATACAGCTGAAGTGATGTAGGAGGTTACACGCATATTAAACCAGTGTTTAGTAGCAAATAATATCGATCTGTGATAATGCTGGATATGGAGACAAAATAGTTTTACCATCAAAACCCTTGAAAATCGGATTCATTATCACTGCTGCTGTGGATTTAAAAGAGCACTAGGATATCATGAACATGGTGGTACAACTAAGAGTTTGCTATGTCTAAATTTTTACATGTAGGAGAAGGAGCTAAGATATTTCAATTAGACAAATAATGGCACAGTCAAAAGTTAGGACTTGTCGCCTTGAATCTCAAAGAATATGTAGGTTCCTAACTTAATTTGATTTCAGATTGGCAGGGATTGGTGTAGAAGAGACATCTTTCCTTCTGCACAAGCGAGTCTCAATAATTTGAAAGGAGATCAAACTAGTCCTTAGGCCTGTTTCATCAATACACCTGAATTCAAATAAAATTCCTGTTAGCATTGGCAGCCTCTAATGCATTTCCATACATTAAACATTCACCATTAAACAAACGCAGTTCAGCCAGAAAATTGGTGGATTCATTATTCTTTCCAGTTTTATAACCACAATTAATAAGCAGTGACCACTTTTTCCCTCTGCCCTGTGTCCAATAACACGCTCTCCTTAGCACCAGGGATTAAAGTGAAACAAAACAAAGCAATACTATATGTACCAGACATAGTAATATCGTTACATTTTCTGTGGTCTATTGGAACTGTCCTTTTTCTTATTACCAAATATTTGCACTATATGGGTACACATACTTCGTAACCTACAGTTCTAATATGAATAAGTCATTACTTCTACAACACTGTGTTACACAAACTACACATACCTTTAAATAGAGAAGCCCAAAACAACTGTGTGATTGTATGAAGGGAAAGACAAAAGTGGAATAGAAAGTGAGCACAGAAGGAAGAAAGGACAAAACCAGAAATAGTTTCATTAAAGAATAGAATGAAGGAGGTAATGAAAGGAATAACAAAGTGGATCACCTGGAACACAGGATAAGGAAATGAGAATAACATGAAGCAGAGAACATTAAGTTTTGTAAAACATTGAATAGCAATGTTAGAGGCAGAGCATGATACTCAAGATACAGAAAGTTAACACACTTTTCCATAAGATGCATAGTGAGAAAATATTAAAAAGTAACCCACAAAAGTTAATTCAGCAGAAGAATTTTGGTTTTTGATAATGTCAAATATAAGAAAAAAGCATGATAGAAAGAAAGGAACTGGACAAAAATAGGTATTGTGAGAGAATAAATAAATTAATCTGTGAAGATAAAAAGCAAAAAAAAAAAATTAATGAGGAAAACAAACTGGAAGCAGCATGCATTTTTGAAAGAATTAAGAAGACCTTTCAGAGACAGATCAAGCCAAAAGATTAACACGCAGTAGGGATATTTCTATTTTTAACCTACAGACACAAACTTCTTCAAAACTGGATTCCCTGATAATGGGGCAGGGGACACCATGAGAACCACGGTGACACTTCAGTAACACTGGATGCCTTCAAGATCTACGAATGTAGAACCACCAATGGTCACTGACAGAGACAGTAATTGAGATAAACATAAAGATACTTTCCAGACCTTTTTATAAGGACAATTTGCCTTTTCTACCATCCTACTAAAAAAAAAAAAAAAAAAAAGTTGGCTATTATTTATTCTCACTGTGTACTTAAAGTATAAAACGTATATGTATTTCACAATGTTGAGCACTAACTTCATAGGTGATCCAATCATATACTAACAAAATTGCAAAGCAAAAGAAAGGAAATAAGCAGCAAGACAAAAAAATGTAGTTTTTGTACTAACTACAGACAGTCAAAGATTTTGATTGTACTGCTCTTGGATGAGTAGTAGAAAAATGCATAAAACTGAATTTTTTTAAAAACATTTTAGCAAATGGAAAAAACTACTGCTTTTAAAATTGCTTGTCAATGAATCAGTTGAACCTAAACTTTTGGTTCTACGTAGAAGTTGTGTAAAAGGAAAATGTATGAGTTTCCAAAGTAAGAATCTGAATAAACAATTAAATATATTGGCAGGCAAATTTAACACTACCACATAAAATCCTTATTGTTATCTTTTGCTAAAAGATGGAGCTTCATATGGGAACTTCCCTCCAAGTTATCTCACCACGTTGGTCTTTTCCTTTTGGAAAGAAATAAGTACTCCTAAATAAGTTTATTTTCTCAAGTACAATGAAATGGATGTTTCCATTTTAAAAACATCCATTGTACAAGGGGGGGAAATCTTGAGATCTTTAACACAGAAATTAATTCTTTATATAAATTTCTTGTCAAATATTAGCATAGTCTGAAAATGTGAGTCGGATGAAAGACAATGAAAGGTGTTATTATTCTAGGATGTTGATACACAAGCTTTCCAAATTTTAAATTCAATCACACAGGTACAGGAGATTACAAAGCTTCTACTCGTGAGTATTTGACCAAGGAATTACATAGCAAGGAGCAGGTTGTACTACTTTTGCCTCAAACTGGTACATTCACAAATGTATGCATTGCACCACTGTAACTCTTGTCAATTCTCTTAAATTTCCAGTTGAAAGGCAACCTGCACGATTTTCTTAAGTACCATAGAAAACTTCTTCAAATTATGCTGTTCCACATCTCATATTCTGCTTTATCACATCATAAATACACAAAACGTGACATTTTTCTGATGAGCAACTGAGAAATAATAATTTGAGCATTTTTTAAAATTACTGCTGTCAGAATTTTGACGAGACTATTCCTATGAAAGCTGCTGTTATATGACTATGAAGTAGGATATTATCTAGGAAAACAGTGAATAAACTATCCGTTTAAACTATTTTTAGTGTTAGCTAAGCTTGAAGCATATTCTATTTATATCACATTTTCATGCTGGATTAACTAGAGAAAACTATTTCTTGTTTCCTGTTTCTCTCTAATTGTGCGTCTTGTATTTAATTACAGAAAGAGTGCTAATAGCATCATCTTGCATTATATTAGAAACAATAAATTCTGCCTCGTGTTGCAGAGTGATATTTAACCAACTAGTAGAGAGCTGGTTAGATGTTTCACCTCAAGCAACCTAGGTTCATCAACTTCTTTCTATTCTTTCTTTGAGTAAACCACAGAATTCTTATCAAGGCATTATTTTAGTTACCCAATAATTATGATTACCTTTGTCATATTATCAAAAAACTACAGGAATATAAAAGCAAGAAAAAAAACCCCAAGGTTTTTGTATCACCAAATCCATTGAATCCTGCTCCACAGCATTCACATGATGTACTGAAATAATAGAAACACATCTAAGTGTGTATTCCTAGTAAATTTGACCATATTTCTAAACACACAATGCTTTTTATATTTCAGAGGAAGAACCCTCTTATCTCACCCCTCTCCCAGTAGTCGAGGCACCCAGTGGGCTCAGTGTCCCAAGAACCCTGGATCTGGCATGTATCTTCTGACTGTGCTAACTCCAGCATGGGAGACTTCAGCAACATTAATTGTTCCTATTCGAAAACATAGCAATAGCTTTCAAATTCTCTTGATATTTTCAATTAAAATTGTGTTTCTTTCCATCAAGTTTAATGAGTTGGTGTTAACTGTTAAAGTGCTACTGTAATGCCTCTGTAATTATCTTCATTCAGATGGCTGGACAAATATCCTTTGTATAATTAGTATTTTTGTATGATAAAATACTTCTAGATGGCTTATTATGAATATTTCGACTATGAAATTTCGTGTGAATATGAAGTTACTACTAAATGAAGATCCACTAAATTTTAGGAAAAATGCAACTCTCAGATTTAAGCACATAAATCATGCAAACTCAAGAGAAAAGTTTACTTTATATCTTTTGGTTTGATAGTTCCTTGTGCCAGTGAGATCCCAGTGTCAGAAGCTGCATTCAAAGACAAAGCTTTCTATTAGTTCAAACTAAGTAAAAAGAGAGCATGGTCTAGATTTGTAATGAAGCTACAAAATCAAAACACTGGTCTAAAACCAGAAGAAACAGGAACATTTTTCAACTCTTCAGCCTACGGATAGAAGCTCTGCAAGTTAGCAAGAATACTCTGCTGAAATAGATTATTTTAAATAAAATAGCTTAATTCAATTATCTTGACAGCGTTCAAGAACATTTTATGGAGTAAACAGTAGTTGCATGAATTCTTAAAGAAATTTTACACCAATCGTTAAGCAAAGTATGAGAAAACAGAGTGAAGGAGGACCCACCGAATCACTGCAAATGTATACGTCCAGTAAAGAAACCAAGATATTCACCTCCACGCAAAATAAGTAAAAAAAAAAAAAAAAATTCCATGGTGGTTGAAAAAATCAGAAAGAGACAATAAACCCATTAGGGCATCTTTCAAAAAGCTGAAGTTGTCCCTAAGTGAAGAAAACAGAAAAGAAAAAACTTTGGCTTGTCAAATGGAAGCAGGGAACACAATGAAGATCTATCTTAAAGTCCTGGTAGAAGAGGCTATTCAGCAGAATTTTGAAGAGTAATCTCCAACTCTTGCCAGTATTTTACCCAGGAGTTCTAAAAGAATTCAATCATGAAACAGTTGAATTATTCACTGCAATTTAACTCAAAATTGTCTCAATAACAGCCAAAGGTACTTCAGTGCCAGGGGCAAATACGACACCAATTTTCCACAAAGACGACTGTGGCAGAGATATGGTAAATAACAGCAAATAAGCCTGGCTGCTTTATCATACAAGTTAGCAGAATTTGTAATAAAGCCTCCATGTATAAGAAAAGACCAGAATAGAGTATCTTTAATGAGTTAACATAGCTTTTGTTAAGAAAAGTCATGTTTTCTTTGAAAAAGTCAGCATGTCTGCAGATAAAGATTGACTGATATCCCACACTCCAAAAGACCTTGTCCAGAAATGTCTCTAATGCTTGGAAATATTGATAGCTGTCAGCAGTTATTGGAAAACATGGCTTTGGGGAAAGAAGGTCTTTTGGGTAGAGAAAAAAAAAAATATGAAAAATACTACTTTGAAATTAAAAGGCAACATGTCAATACATGATTACACAAAAGCAGTTGCACTTTAAGCACTACATTGCTTTCATGCACTGAACAGCAAAAATAATTTGAGTGTAATAATTTGATAGTATTCCCAGTCTTTTTGAGATTCCACTTGTTTCAGTCATAGTGCTGACCTGCAAATAAACTTGTCTTTTGCTTAAATGAGAAAAATTACGTACCTACACCCAGCACACACACACATACTCCTCCCCCTCTCTTTTTTCAACATTCACATTTTGCTTTTCCTCAGAGCCTTGCCGTGTGCCAGTAGAGCATTTAGGTTATAGAAGGCTGAATTAGGCTGGAGGCAGCAGAAATTGCAACATGGAAATGATAGATCATTTTCAGGTTTTGCTAACAATAAAAGGAATTGAATATTTCATCAACATTATTTTCTTTCGGATTATAAAGCTTTGGAAACTGTAACAACATGTTTATGTTTGTATTTATATCTATTTCAAATAAATATATAGTTGCATATAAAAGGCAATTTAAATACATATAATGATAAAATTAAGTTCCATTAATGTACTATTCTTTATTTTCTACAATAACAATTCACCAAGATTGTTATCCCTTTCATCTTAATTGGGTAATGTATTTTTCCTCAGTACAACTGTTTGGGAAAAAAATACTATTTTTTTTTTTACTCAATTTGCAGACATTGTTAATCTATGTAGCAGTTATGACGCATATTTTCCTCTACTATTTCCTATAGTATTTTATTGTTTTGCCACACAATCCTCATTTTACATGTGAAATATACCACTGCAATTCCATTTGTGTCAGCAGTACTTGCTCTTTATTCCCACCAACTAGTAAACAAGTGGAGAGCCAGAAAACAAAGGGAAGACTGAAATGTGCCATTTCTTTAGAGTTTCTCTGACCTACTCCCCCTTCCTTGCAGCTGATATCTGCTAAAGTCTGAGGAACTGAGTGCCATCAGGATGAGGATGAAATATTTATGGTATCAGAAAAAGTAGGAAGACTCCAAAACCGCAGAAGTTATTTGTACGTGATCTGTTTCATGCAAGCACACAAACAGGGTTCGAAAGGGCAGCTTACAAAACCAAGTTAGAGAATAAGTAAAGCAAAAGCATCTTGGAAGCTCACTTGTCTTTGTGGCCTCTTGCTTCTTCTGGCACTGCTAGTTTTATGTGTATTGCTCTTGCAACAGGCTTACTCAGACTTTAGAGTTTTGCTTACTTACTCACTCTTTCCTACAAATGCAGTGGTACTTCCAAACCACTGAAGCTTTAGAGGGTTGGATGCAAACTAAAAGTGAGGATGGGGATGGTGGCACCACTGTCACTCTCATCACTGCAGCAGCACAGTGCCTTTTGGTCTCCCCACCTCACCTGATCATAATTTGCTTTCAGAGATTGTGGTTTCTCCAATGATGACCTGAGTGTTCCCAGGAGAAGAGGCAACAATTCCAATGCCAAGACAGGTCAGGTTGTACAAGCACGTCCCTCGAACTAGTACAAAAACATATAGAACAGTTCATTCCATTTTCTAAGTCCTTTGCTAAACTGCCTTTTGATTTGTTTTTTGGCCTTTGTAAAAAGAAAGGTCTTGGCAACAGATTTCTTCAGTTGGATGCTCTTTACTAAACAGCAGCAGTGCTATAATTAAGTTCCTTTATTTGCCCAAAAGTGATAGGGTGTCACCTATATCATCTTTCGAAACTTCTGTTTGGCTCCATAAACAATGCATTATTCTTCAGAAAGATTTAGTGTTATGAAAATTAAGGTTTGGATTTAATGAAAACTATTTTAAACAATCCAAACAGAAGCAAATAAAGAGTTAAGAAACAACCAGACAAGGTATAGACAACCAGAAGAGTCTTATGGCCAGAAACACCGTATGTACCCCTAAGCTGTCTTAGTGTAGCTTCTCATAGCATTGAAGATGTCTGACATTACAGTGACAAAACCGTATTTCATTCATCTATTTGAAAGCAATATTCTGATTTTAAAAAATGCCTCCTAGGATAATTAGGATTAAGATCAAGTATAAATCAAAAGAATACAACTGGAGTAAAAGTTGCACGGGAGTGGATGATTTATAATGTTTTGGTTCAGTGACCTAGGCGCAAAGTCGGCCAAGGCTAAAATCAAAGTAGGTTTTTCAGTCTGAATAATATAAATGTTATGTGAAAAGATTTACATTCTGAATGCTATCTAAGCAATTAATCCAGAGGGAATTATTTATAATTGCTAATTAGTTAGACAGCTACAAATGGTATAGAATGAAATTATATATCAGTTCTCTTCTAAAATCTTGTGGGCTAATGTAATTGTGTTCCATTAGTATAAATCCCTTTACGATGAAGATTAAAATAAATGAAACTGAAACTTCTTTGGCTTTTGTTTCCAGTAGTGCTATAATGTCTGCTTCAAACCCAAATCCACTAATAGGATGATGCTATCCAGTTGAGAGACTGACAGAGCTCACAGACTGTTAACAAAGTTCATGCTCTTTTCAACTTCTGTTTCTTCTAACACTTACTTCTATTATTAATTTTTTACTGACAAAAAGTGGAAGCAGGCTTCTACTTTGGTGTCTCCTACTCCATTACATGCAACTCTAAATACAATAAATAACTTCCACTTGTCTGTGGATATCAAAGTTTCATTTCTATTTTTTTATTTCCTGAGGATAGAACATTTTACCAACTTCAACAAGAAAAAACATTATAATGGTTTATTTGGGGTTATTTTGCCTTTTTCTTCATTGAGAGACCAAAGAATTTTCAGAAAAAAAATATAGGGAAAATTTGGGTTTTGAGGGGACTCACTGCCATTGAATTCTTGCTCTCCTGTATTGAGGGAGATGTTTTTTCCACAGCTACATAAAGATATATATTCTTAATTTAAAGATTCACAGAGAATGGTTCCATATATTCTTTTTGATAAACATCAGGTGCATCTGGATAAGTGACAAGTTTTAGTATGTTTATTACAATGCAGGGTAATGTAGGATCATCTTTAGCATTAGTACTTCCAGATAGGTTTTGGTATATAGGTATATGGATAATTTACACAGCAAGCAATATGACAATTATTACACTGAAAACTACACTCAAATAAACTTTCATCACACAAAAAACCACAATAACAGTATTTCTAAGTTCTCCTGTTGCTTTCCATACACTTGGCCATCCTAGACTCCATCTGTCAGACTTTCTTGTCAGACTTTCCTTACTCCCTTCACCTCCTTGGTCTCCTTTCCTTTGTGGCAGCTGTACCCTTCTCACGAGTTTGCTAAGGGAGAAGATTTTCTCCACAGTTACTATAAGCAAGGAGAAGACAACTTGTGAAGGATGTGGTTTACTTATCTTTTAGTTCATTATCTTAAAACACTTCTCTAATATGCAGTATCTTGCATTTCACAGCTCATTTTACACGTGTAATATCTATTGAGAATAGAGAGCTGGGACAGTGTAATAGACATCTCCCTCCATGATTTATATCTACAGTACACATTCCTAATAATAATAAAACTGCACCACATAGTTCTGGTCCTGAAAAATTATTTCCGTGAGTCAAGAGTTTCATCGAGATTATCTGTCAAACAGTGATGGCAAGAAGATAAGAATTCCCTCACGGCTCACAAAAATGACAATTACAGAGTATCCAGCAGATTTAAAAAAGAAATCTAGTGTAGGAAGGTGAAAGCTCACTATAAAACTTATTAAAAGGCTTCAATCAGAAATGGTTTTTATAGTTTTCCCATAGGAAGACAAAAGCTGTAAGCAAACCCGGGACTTCACTTATTCTTTCACCCAACACCCACCTTCCTCTTTCCAGTTGGGCAGAAGAATGAGGAATCTTTCAAACAACACTGCTGCTTTCCTCTATCTCCACACAAAACTTCATGCTTTTGCAGTTCCTAAAAGGACACAAAGATAGATGTAAGACAACTATTGACCACATATTGACCACAATATAATGTTTAACTTGAAGAACTATTTGGATCAGTAATATTCTTTACAGAAAAAGATCTCCATACAAACTATTACCAGAGAAATTGTATGGTGTGGCGTATTTTCACAGAGATTTTAATTAACAGCAACAAAAATTAATACATTACTTTTGCAGCTCTTGGAAATACTGTTGAACTAGAAGTGATTTATCCTGGTAGTTTGAAGTCTCCTTCCCAGACAAGGCTTCTGAATTTTCCACAGTTCAAAGGATTTGTGGCTTGTAAAATGAAATGACCCTATTAATCCATGTTATGTTGAAAGAATTTACTATGAGTTTACACAGAATAACTCTTCTGTATTAAGAGTGGTAGGACCTTGATTTACATGCTGCTACTTATAAAGAAAGAGGTTGATATTTTCTCTTTCAAAAACATATAGAATTTGCTTAGGGTGATGGAACACTCAGCAGTGATACAGTCAAGAATTTTTTTGTGCCAGAAAATATAGAAAGTATAAATTGGTCCCCTATGCAAATCTGCCCAGATGCTCCTAATAAGTTTAGGAAAATGGCAATAAAAGGGAGCTTAGCTGTAACTCTGAGATCTCAAAAGCCAGGTATAACTCACAGGTAACTGTTATGTTTACTGGGACAGAAGGACAGCCCATTCAGTAGGCTCTGCAAATGTGATAGATTACTAGGAGACAAATTAAAATCTAAACAGATTAATGATCTTGAACTGTGATCTGTGTTCTCTTAGTGATTTTCTGCTGCGGTGAGGAAAGGTTATGGAAACCTCAGATTCCAATATTTTTAATGTGCTTAGAATATTCCACACACGTACAAAAATTGATCATTTGCATGTAACTGTAGTATTATATTGCCTACTGGCTCGAAAAAGTAGGAAAATACCATGAAGATACTTTCAAAACAAAATTAGAAATTCCTTTTGGAAAACTGGCTGAGGAATTCACAATAAGGTCAGAGCCAACAACTGTACAAACTAAGCTAAAGTATTGCTGTATTATTTAGTAGTTTAATATGCAGAGTAATTCTGAGGAAGAGATCACTAAGGAGGGTCAAATAAAAAAACTCAGTAACCACTATCAGTAACTCATTGATTTGTTTCTCCAATTAATTTTTAACCTAACAAATGACTATCTGCCATGTGACAGATCTCTGACAAATTAACAATACAGAATGACTGTAAGCATTTACATAGATTGGATACCAATAAAGCAGGCTGTCAAAGTATGTGGTTTTAGATTTGTTTAATTGGAATTTCAAGAGAATTAAATTCAAAAATAAGATCAAAGTCAACTAGTTCTATTTATTGATATAAATTTCTTGTCAGTTCAGGAAAATATTGAAGCAATTTATTTCAATCTAAGGTTGTGTCATTATTAGATATTTAATTAAGTTTATTTTCCAGAAGCTTTGCAAATAATATTGACACCACCAGGATTCTTTCATGTATATGAAGTCAGAAATGTGGTCAACAAATTCATTTCAGTTACATCAGTGTCAATCTAAAATAGCTTCTATTATATCTTCCAGATTTGTTAAAATGTAAAAGGGATCAGAATCTGGCCTTGGAATCTGACTACTTAAATAAAATTGTCACCTAAGACATTTATTCAATGCAAATACTCCCCATTATCTTGTAAACCAAGTCTTAATTATACATCTAGTGCTATATGTAACTATATGTAACCATATGCTATATGTAACAGCAGGCAATAAATTTGTCCCAAAATCTTACATGACAGAACAGACACTGTGGTAGACAGAAGGCAATAGACAGTTCAGGATGACATACTTATGAAAATAATGGATTTTACAGTGAAATTTTTGGACTTCCTACAAGTATGACATATTTTAAACCTTAGCGTCCGACAAAGGAGAGTAAATTTTTGTTTTTCTCAAATGCATGGAATAGACTATGCCTCCACTCCTCTGATGACTCTTTAAAAGTTTCTAGGTGCTTTAGATTGTTAATGAATTTTTCTAGATATCAGAGCTAGCTACAAAAGTACACCAAAATGTGCAAAACCAAGTACATAACCAGAGAAAAGAGAGATCAGAAGTAAGATGTCTGAGTGTCATGAAGAGGATGAGTCAAAAGGCAGTATCATCAAATACAACAGCTTATAGATAAGTCAAACATTTCCTGTAGTGTATCATATGAACATATATAAAAAAGCAAGGAAAAAAAACATCATTGTTGTCAGAATAGTAATAGCTGGAAAGTCAAGGTGGACAAGACACTGACAGACCAAAATAGTTTATGTTTTAACTGCAAAAACTCCTCCATAACTGTGGAAGAGAACCAAGCACAGGCAAAGATCTAGAGGAGCTGTGTTCCTTTCTGTGTTCCAGTTCCAAATGGCACAGACAACACAGGAGTGAATGCTTTTGGTTAAAACACATTGAAACATCAAGTCTCATAATACCTCAGACAATTCATTTTTTCGACATAGAAAAAAGGGCTATGCAGGGTATCGTACCCATAGTGCTAGCTGTGCAAAAAAGAGATTAGCAGGATATTTCTTGGGGACTGTGACATAAGGCATGCCCTGTTTAAAGGCAGCTGGTACAATTCAGCTAGCTCAGCACCACTGCAGTGCCTGGGAAAGATCAAAAAGCATCAGAAAGTGCTTTCAGGAAGCGCTTTGCAATAAGTGACAGCGCAGAGTCCATCGAACAACAGTGCAGCCTGAATGCTGATTTATCTTTGCTCAAAAATCAAACAGTAGCAAAACATTACCTCAGTAACAGAAGATGTTGAACAAAAACAAATTCTTACAGTTATCTTTTGGATTTACCTTTCTTCCTTTGAGGATCCTATTCTACTATTCTTCCTGTTCCACTATTTCTACACATCAAAAATAATTCCAAAAATCTAGAAAGAGAGAGATTACTCACCAAAACAAGCCTGTTGCAGTTAATGTGTTGAGGTAAGTCACCAAAATAAAGTGGGAGATCTTTATTCCCATGGAGGCAAATCAAGCTGAGGTTGAGATTAATTAAGCAGGAAAGTACAGCACATGACACCTAATCTAATAAAGACATTTGCATATTTAAAGAAAGTGAAACAATATGTGCTTTAATTAAGTAGGCTGCTCCTTCAGGTTAATGCATTCAGGGGAGAAATTAAATCTGTCTAGAATCCCTGGAAGAAATGGAGATCAGCTGTAGGAAATTGGCCTCCTGAAATGTGATTAATGGACTTGGATGATGAGGACTGACTCCTGCTAAACCATCAGGACTTGCCATGAGACAGGTGCTGACGTTTGGAGAGGGGTTCACATTCTCTAGGTGGAAAGCAATGCGTTCTCCGTGAGGCCCCCCTGCAACTACAAATCAGTTCTCAAGTGTCACCTGGATACAGAGGCTTTTCTCTAGCTGTCTCCTACGTCGATGTCAAAATGTTTGACATCTAATTTGCTCCCACAGCCTAGGAGTTTCACGTTTCCTCGGCTTTTTTGTACACATCTGAATGAAATGATTATGCAGCATTTCACAAGGTATCTTACCAAAAGATTATGTATTGCTGCTATGCAGGTTAGGACTGGGCATTATCTGGGAGACCTTTTCCTCTCGTTCAGTGCCAGAGATCAGTAGAAGTAATTGAATTACATTCTACGTTTCCATAAATTCTGATCCATGTGCTGGTTTCTAACATGTTCTCTGTAAATGCTTTATATCCTTTGACTTACTCACATGAGTCCAAGAGTAGTGAGAAGAAACATGTTGAAGTGATCAGAAACTCCACTCTCAGGAATGTTTTAAGGCAAGGATCCCAAGTGCCTTTATACTCTAGTAGAAAACAATACAAAGCCAGAACAGAAAGCTGCTTTTCTGCACTGAGCTGTCCTCATGGGGAGAATCGCAGCATCCTTCACAAAGAGTGCCAGTCAGAAGGAAAAGGAAGTTTTAAACTGAGATTTCCAGATAAAAAAGATGCAGGTAAAGACAGACTCCAGCAAGATCCAAAGGGAATGAAATGCCTGTACCGTAGACACAAATTTATGCATTTTCCATGTTTTCAAAGAAGAAATTCAAAGTCGTTTCACTTTGTGTCTAGCATATTATGTTAATAATTTCTGCAGAAATCTGGTGTTTCCATGGCATGCCTCGTGTGTAATCTGACCAAGGAATAAAGCAGAAGTCTACCTCACCCAAAAGCACTGACGACATCACTGTAAGGCACATTGATTTTACAAGTGAAAGGAGTTCTGGATGTCAAAGCTTTGTAAACTGAATTTAGAAGTATCAACAGCTCTGCAAATTTCTGCTTGAACCTTCACAGGAGAACCATGAAGCAACATATACAAAAGCCTAACTTCTTAGTATCTACAACTGTAAAAGTTACCACGAGGGATAAACATAAGGGCTGGATAAATCAATATTAAATCCAAGCTTATTAAGTGAGTCGTGCTTGATAGAAGCACAGCTTCCTATTTTTTATTGCCTAGCATTGTTCAGGAAGCATCTCACAATTAAAAACTTAATTGTTGTACAATAAAAATTGCCAAAGCTATTAACCATTAGTATAAATGAAAACTTTTACTCCTAATATTTTCCATTATAGTAATGCATTCAGTGTACAGTCAACATGCTGCAGATTTCCAGTAATTTACATTTATTACATCTTTGCATTTGTAAGTCAGTCCACTTAGTCAAAAAAAAAAAAAAAAAAATTTCCTCACATAACACAGCCTGCAGTCCATGTTCTTCCAAAAGATTTACACTCAAAATGAACAGGCCATAATGAGATCAGTTATAACATTCCATGTATTGTTTCTGTCTGGTAAAAAATGAGAAATTTACTTTTTTCTCCAAAATCAGACAAAAGTACCGTAGGTTATTTGCACTTATGTCCCAGAAAACCTGGTATTCTTTTTTTCAAAACGAGACTGCAAATAAGAGTCTGAATCAGAGCTGGACA
Source organism: Tauraco erythrolophus (assembly GCF_009769465.1). NCBI lineage: Eukaryota > Metazoa > Chordata > Aves > Musophagiformes > Musophagidae > Tauraco > Tauraco erythrolophus. The sequence goes on from NC_141477.1 coordinate 3,719,648, forward strand.
TGGAGTTCCAAAAAGTAAAACCACTGCTTCATTCGAGACACTACACACAGTCACCACGCTGCTTTGCAAAGTGCATTGTAGGCAAAAAGTGTTTACTGTACTTAGTGTAATCATATTATATAGGGTCCATGAAAGCTAGAAGCTGCAGTCCTTTGTTTCATTTATGCTCATGCTGCCACGTTTTGCAAGGTATTTTTATTTTTAGTGTAAAGAGAAAATTTAAGGGACTCTCTAGAAGTTCAGTGAATATGGACAACTACTGAACATCTTTTGCATCTATCAAACTAATTTTTATCAAAGTGTAAGATCACCCATTCAGGAGATGCTGTGACCTTGCATTATTTTACAGAGGATTCTGTGTGTGTTTTGAATAGACCCCACTCTTCCCTATATGATGTTATTTCTCACAAATAGGGCTAAGATATTGATAATCTTCACATAATGAGACAAGTATTCTTCAGATAAATTTATACTAGTTTAAATCCGACCTAAAGTAACAGTGGTGTATGTTAGGACAGTTCAGCATGTTATGACAGCAAATATGAGAGCAGAGAACAGTGCAAAAATAAAAACCACAAGCAGTACTAGATTCTTTTGTGATATATGACATGTTTCTTGTTGAAGTGAAAGACGTGACATAGTTTGATTTCTGACAAAACAGCTCAGCAGAAGTGGCAGATTTTGAAACACTTCTGTGTACTGGAAGACATCCTATGTGTCAAGATATTACTGAAAAGTTGTACAATATGAAATTATACACATTTACAACTTTTTTGTATGTAAAAGAATGAGACTTGCACATACTTTACTAAGAGAAAATTCTTCACTTGTTAATTCAACACTACTTTAATTAGCAATTCCTCTATACATATAAGCCATGCTTTAGTGGTCTGAGCAGTCACTATTTCTAAATTCAAGTCTGAAGTGTGCTTGCCAATCCAATTTATTACTTTGTTTTGCCTTTTTTTTTTTCCCCTGCCAAAAATAATTGCCTGAGAAGTGGGGAAAGAGAACCGAGGGGCAAACAGGAACAGTCCCCATCACCTCCAGCATCAGGGATCTAGGCACGTGAATCTGCACAACACACTGCTCACACCTGTGAAGCTGACAGCCAGATGCCACTGGTACTCAGATTTATCTTCTAGGTCTAAGGAATTCATGTAACAAATTAAGCTGTGCTCACTGCTTGAAGACACTCATCATAATTTTTCACTTTTTTTTTTTTGATTGAAGAAAAATAGAATCTGAGCCTTTGAACTTCTGCAGCTGTTATATTGTTTTGAAAACAGGATGAAAATAGTAATCATAGAATCATAGAATGGTTAGGGTTTGATGAGACCTTAAAGATCATCTAGTTCCAACCCTCCTGAATGTTTTATACAAGGGCAGAAACATAGCCCACAATTGGAAAAGCTTGACCCAAAGCTCTGTGTGCACACTCTATCACTTTAGTGAACTTAAACCAGCTTTGCTATCTGTTTCCAAGTTTATTACTGAATAGTGATGCCATTCTGCATTTGAAAAACATGTTCTATAGGCATATTATGCAAGTTATTGTTATGCTGTGATGTACAGACTAACAGGCAGTAGGCAGGCGTAGCTGAAGTCCAAGGATGCGTGTAAGAGTGGCACAGATTGCATGTCCTTCAGAAAAAAAAGAAGAAATAAAGTTAAAAACAAGTTAGCAGCTTCCAGCATTTTAAAAGGAACAAGGCATACAGGCATCTTAAGTTGCACAGTCTATTAGATTAACCCTTCTCATTCTTTAGACATGTTCAACCCCAAAATTATAAATGACTGGCCAAAAATTTAAAGCAAATATAACTCAACTGAGCATTAGAGATGTAGACATGCATCTCTGCAATTATCAGTGAATAGATCTACTGAGATCCATCTTCAAAAAGTCATGTAAGTTTTCTTCTAGAAAGAAGCAAAAATATCTTTCACCACTTTTTTATAGGACAGTGTTTTCCGGTACTCAGCCTTTGGTGATGCATTTCTGTTGCTGAAGGATTTTACAGCTGACCCTGACTCAACATTTTAATGCTTATTTTCTATGCCAACCTCTGTCTAACTCAGTCTTTTAGCCATTGAGACATGCACCAGTCTATAATACTACTGGTGATTCTCCCAGCCTCATTATTGCTTAAATACATGATTAACATCTTTAGTAGCTGTAACAGCTAAGCACATCTTTCAAAAGTTTGACAAGGAACTCTGATCCTCTCCTCAAACTGCTATTGAAATGCCAAGGAATGCACAAGTCATTTGAAAAGCAATAAAGGCACTGAGAGATTCCAAAGGTAAAAATGTAATAATAGTGCAATATACACTGCTATTAAGTGACTTCTACTTTAAATGTTTGCTGTATCACTTGTATTTTATTTTTTGGAAAACAAAATAATGAAGTTGAAAATCATTATTAACATTATTCTATTTGCTGGTTTGAAAATTTGGGGAAAAAATATGAAATTGTGATCTGTAGTGTAGGTCAAGGGCAAGAAAACCTCCTGAAACACTCGAGATGGTTTCATAGGCAAATAACCACGGAGAAAATGAAATTTTTCAAGATTAATACTTAAATGTGGCACAAACAGCAACTCTTTATCACAAAACAGCAATATAATGTCCTCAACCCTCTAGTTGCCTTCACAGTAACTCATCTACCAGAAATTTTCAAAAATGGAACTATATTTATAGTTTGGTTTTCAATATAATTTAAAAAATAGTGACATTTGAGAAAGACTTCTTTATTAAATTTGAGCGATACTCAGTGATTTAGGCCTGGAACAAACATTAGCTGACTTACTGGAAGATATTTTGATGATTAAAAAGTGTTAAGGAAGGAATGTCCAAAGAGATACATCTGAGTGAACAACTGCATTTTAAGTTGTAGAATAAATACTGCCCTAGTAATAGTTCTCCCTTTTTATTAGCAGGACAAGGTTAAAATTTAATTTTTTTAATAGATAGATGATAAAAGCTATATCCTGTGATATTATACTCAAATGGCTTATGTTAAAATTGACTTTCATGGGGAGAGGTTAGGTCATTAGGCCCAGCTCCAGGAATGTACTTAAGCATATGTTTAGCTTTAAGTGCCTGATAATTATGCATGTACTTAAAACTGGTTGTATGCTAAAACTTCATTATGAATACTGATAGAATTAAAAAGCTGTTGCTATCAACATGACTTTATAACTTTGTGCTAAAACAGCTCGTGTAAAACGACAGAGCAAGCAGTAGCATGCAATAAAGCCAGAGATGAAAAGCAAGAAATAAGCCAATTCTCTTCGTGGATAGAGGTCACAGAGTCAGTTGGTGACAAGCATGCAAAACGTGTGAGGTTTTGCTTATTAAGGAAAAATAGCTTATTTTTCCTTAATCATTATGTAATCTGTTTCAAATTGTTCTGTTTTGAAGGTATACTGTGCAATAAAAAGAATTATCAGCTAAGTATCCCACTCAGGATTTTTGCTTTTTAATTCACCCACATTTCCAACAAGTGTCCATGCCTCCCATAAATTATGCTAAAACAGGAATTTACGTAAATGGCCAGTTAGAGAACATTAGGAGAGTTGTCCTTTAGTGGGAATTTGCAAATGGCCTGTGAGGCAGAATTGTAGAATCTAGTTAGATTTGCATATTTATAAAATGGAAGATAAAATATTATTAGACATAGTCACTGTGGATTTCATGTTTATTCTGTTTCTGCCCATCAGGATGATTTGTATGTACTGTTAAAAAAAGCCACAGGTACCTTCCAACCTGCATCATCGGCATGTTCCTTATATATTCTTTTATGTCTACTTTTTTAGCCTGTTTGATCTTGCCTACTAATGTATATCTAAAAGGTCTTTATACAATAATGTAGTCAAAATTACCTAATTTATTTTCAATAGTTATTCAGAAGCAGTACATTTTTATCCTCATGTTTATCCAATACATATTCTGATGTAGTTTAAAAGACATATCTAATTTTATAAAACACCATTAGATTGCATGTTTATTTTAAAGATTAAAGTAACAGATCAATCTCTTTAAATTGTTCATTCAGTGTAATTACACACATTTTAAACCACATTTCTTTCATCTTCCACGTGCATAAATCCAATGAAACATTCATTTTTCTATTAAAAAACCTCACGTGTTATTGGAAGACAAGAACTATCGTCTGTGCTCGTGACATCAGATTGGATAGTTTTGGTTTTGATAACTTATATTAGAATAATTAGGTCTTTTATTTTGTTATCGAGATCTAAATATATCTCACACTTGATAAAAAGTTATTTTAGGATACCTATTTCAGGGCAGATGATATACAAAGACTACTTTTAAGGTAATATTTTCCTCAAGCATTATTTCTAAAATAAGCCGTAAAACAAATTATTCCATTATTGAATAAAATATATTTAAGTTAATGATTTGTGCACTTTATGAGCATATCCTGAGAACAGAAGTAATGTAAAAAATATCATAGATTCTTAATTATTTTGTTAGTAAAAAATGAGCAGCTTACTCTCCAGTCTGATGGGCTAATTACAATGATTTGTTTCTAATAGGAGGATAATTTTGTTTTAGTAAACAAGAAACCATTAAGTTTAGTGTTGTCATTTATTCGCAGTCAGACTTTGTAAGGTGTTTGAACCCAACAGCTAATTTGTTATTTTCCTCTGTATTCAGTTTTGCTCCAGCATATGGTTTATGTGTGATGAATATAAATAGAGCCTGACGAAAGGCTCCTTGGAGCAGTTAAACAGTTTAGAGAAGGTAGATAAAAGCAGAAACAAATTTTTAAAAGACAAAATTGAAGGTATAAATATAGACCTACTTGCTTGAATTCAGCTTCTGCAATAGGCACGGAATTCATTTGTAAGACATCTAGGTGATATCAATAAAACAAATCAGAGTCAACATGTTTTTTCCAGACTGAATCATTTCAAACCCATCAAACGTTTTTTTTTTTTGCAGTACAGTGACAGGTCTTGGGGATAAGAGAAAAACAGACTATATAATTCATCATGACCTTAGTGTTTTACAGTCTCACACGGTACTCTCATGAGTGAACACAAAAAAGATTGTCTAGACGAAGTTTACCGTATGTGGGAGGATTATTAATCACTGTCAATCCAAAACGACGAATAAAATGCAGTTTGGGTATGTCTTTCCTAGGAATGACAATTCACTATCTTGTAGTATTGTCATGGGTGAGAGATGAAAAGTATCCATATTAAATTGGCAGATAATACAGCTATGGGAGGTCGTACAACTACACAGCAAGAAAAAAATACAATTTATTGTGATTTTGACTAACAATAATAAATGAATACGGGACCACTGTATATGAACTTTAGCGATACAGACTGTAGGAAGCTTTGCTAATTTTAAAGTCAGTATCCTACCTTTTTTTTTTTTTCTCCCTTCAGAAAATATCCATAGACATGAAGAAGCTACTACTTTTCCTTTGCCCTTGCAAATACTCTATAATCTTTGTTTTATTCAGACAAAAGATAAGGCTCATCACATCTGGTAACGATCCTTCTGCTCTGATGGGATCTGTTAGGTCATACTGGCCAATTATTTTGAAATGTGAAATTCTGTGAGTTGATTGTTGCTCAAGAAACACAAAGTAAGAAAAAGAGAAATATTATTACTTTAACCTGTGTGTGCTGTAAACTGACAGTACTGTAATACTGTGTCCAAATTCTTTATCCTTGTTTTTAATAGGAAATTTAGTACTTATCTATATAATGGAAGGGACCCAAAAGTGTGCAAGGATGACCAGAAGAGTAAGTCTTGAATATTTTTTAAAAATGTTTTTTGTCATATAGTTGAGAATTGGTAAATATCAACACCTAGAGAGTCAACCCAAGACAGAAAATCTCACACCAAAAAGCTGTACATGAGCTGAGCAAAGTGGTAACTCAAACTTCAGTAGAACTAAAGCTGTATTTTATCTGCTGAGTATAGTTTATGCTTCCAAAGATTTATGAAAAAATTTTGTCAAGGAGGCAGATGTTACCTTTGTCTTCCCAAGCATTTCCTGAATCCTTAACGTTCTACATGTTTTCCATAACCCAAAATTATGCTAACCTTAAAATAAAAGGTTAAACTGTCAACTTAGCAATGAAATTAACAGTTCTTTTTCCGTGAAAGACAAAGTATATTTTGGAACAAAAGTTCAGATACTTTCAAGACCACAGGAAACAATTAAAGTCTGCTGAAAGGAAACTCCCAAGACAAAGCAGGAGGGTAAACACGTACTATTCAGCAACTGAAATGTGGGTTTTCTTAAGAACTAGATGGCATTTTCAAGTTCATTCAAATCATGAAGAGCAGAATAACTTTTCTTACCTATTTCTGTTTCTAAGGGAAGCTGGATGCCTCATTTTCTTCGAGAATCCAGCAACTATATTCCTAGTTCCTGAAGGAATGAGGACACACTTGTTAAAACTTGTTCAGTTAATTTGACACGTATTTGCTAGAAGAAAATATGTTATCTTACAAGTTGTCTGCTTCTATATGATGTTAAAGTACTTTTAAAATATTTTTCTCTAGTGAACTGTGCTATTAATTTACACAACAGAATTTCAGACCTGAAAAGATTTTCCAGGAACTGAAGTGACTGATGTTAACATTTTTCATATTTTACAGAAAAAAAGAAAAAAAACCAAACAAGCCATTTGCTGGCATGCAAGTAATCTAGTTTTGGGATTACAAAGATAAATCCCATCTATATCAGTGTAACAGAAACAATCTTTCTTTTAAATTATTTGTTTACAGTCTATATGGATTACACAAGCACATCTGTAAACCAATCTGGGAGTATTCCTAAGCCCAGTGTCTCTGTTCTACCCATGGGTAAACAAAATAAACTCTTGAATCCACTGAGAACTGAACAAATACAAATTGCAGAGAGGATGTGACCCATACCCTCATCACCTCATTCCATTTTGAATTAAAGTAGGTAACTGCTATGTGGAAAGATACTCTTTTTACACATCCGGTACACAGAGCCAAAAGATTTGGATTTTGATGGCATTAATGAGATTCTGCCTCCTCATATGTCATTCATTCCAGCCCCATCACTACGTTTTTCACCATCAGATGCTCGTGAAGCAGCAGTATAAACTGGATCCTGAACATGATTAGGATTAGACTAAAATGTATACAGAATTGTTATTTTTTGTCTGGATCTTATTCAGGATCTGGTTGACAGCTTGCAGAAGGCAGGCTATGTGGCTGACTGGAACGAGCTAGCACCTGCCCCAAGCCTGTTTGTCACTGAGTTCATGAAACTGGAGGCTAAATTTGCCTTTCTATAATTTATGGGACTGCAGTGAACCACAATGTCTTGTCCCTCAAAATGGATGAGGGACAAGAATGCTCTTATTTAATTACTCAAGGGAAATATTGACACTTTTAATTCATGTTAATTTCCTTTTTTGTCAATACCTTTCCTTTCTTTACTATTGCTCTTGTGTGCATTCGCAAATCTTCTTTTTAGGGAAATCACTGCAGAGACTCTTATTTTTCTCCTAATATATTCTTTTTTTTTTTTCTTTTTTCTTACTACTCTCAAACACAAACATCAGTCTGCTTCTTAAAAAGCCTATCTTTCCATTAACTGTTGAAAGTAATTGCTCTGTAAAAGCCTTCCATTGCTCAGGCAGTCCCTCTCACTCATGAATCAGTGCTTTGTTTGACCAAACGCAGAAAAAGATCTCATGGATGCAGTTATCTCTGTGACAGAGGATTTCCTCCCTACTCATATTCTCTGATGGCAATACCAGAATTCAGAAGAGGAACGTGCTGAGGAACCTGGCTAATTCCCAGGCCTCCAGCTTTCAGCAGGTGTTGGAAGTGATGTGTTCTTTTCCACCTGAGCTGTCAGTGAACAGTAATCACATTAACTTCGCTGCCAGACAATACCACTGACTCTGCCCTCGTCCTCCAGCCCAGGGCAATGCATCATCTTCAACGATTCTAAACCTCAGCACAAGACACAACACTACCAGTACTCCACTGTTTGGATCGTGGAGTAACTCTCATAGATCTTTTTACTAATAAGGTAGTTATGAGATGAATTATAAAAACCCTGTAACAATTAATATGATCATTTTAAGGCAGGCAAATTGGCATGCCCTGCTTACATCATCTTACATCAAATCTCCTGCTGGAAAAGAATATTAAAAAGGACTTTGCTCTTAAAGTAGAAATTCTGTGGAAATTCTCTGCAAATTAGGAGATCTTTGCTACATAAAAAAAGATAAAATTTAAAACGTGTTGCATCAAATGGAACGTTAAAATTTGGAGAAGAGAAGAGAATGATCTTGTGATTATGTCCTTCCCTGCAGAGTTCTCTGGCTAAGTGAAAAAAATATGAAACAAACTTATTTTTTATTTTCTTATGCAAAATATTTATGTTCTATTTAAGCATTCAGCTGTGCAACACTGTACAAATTAGGCAACATAGAGAGTGTATTTCTTTGTTCACTAAATTGCAGTCATGATTACTTGAACGGATAGAGCCCTGAAGAAAACACATCTCTTCTTTGCACTTACCCAGGCTAGATATTTCTGGATGTACACACACAAAGGGGATCATACATTAATATGCTGCTAACGACAGATCTGACCTTATCCATGGATCCAATTTCTTCTTAGTGAAGTGTAAAAAATGTGTATGGAATCAGATCTGTAAAGAAAAGAATTTTAATTGACATTGCTGTCTGGAAATACTAATAAAAAATGATGGTTTGAAAATGAAAGTCAGGTGATTCTTCAAAATTTTCCTAGAAGCTGTCACGGTAGTTATAGCTTGCTTTCTTTAATTCTTTACATGTTCAAATGACAGTGCCAGCTTTGGTAAACAGTATTGTAAGTGTTAGCATGAAACAAAACAGTGATACGCTGTCTTTGCTTCTCACTCACTACTGGGGCATGATTGTTATTTTGTGCTAAGAAAATTCAGCGTAGTTAAAAGTTGTGTAACTATAACAATCTGGAGTTGTTGAAATCCAGTGCCAGGTTTACAGAAACACTTCCAATTTGCAATACTCTGCTACATATATTCCTATTTTCATTGAGCATGTGATAGCAATAAAAAGAGAATTAGAGTCTGAAAGTGTCCAGGCAGGTGGTAAAAAAATAAACAGCAGGCAATGGTGAAGCAAAAGCCAGGGCAGTAGGAAAGAGTCATATTACCTGTCAGGAATTATAAATATTTACATTTAATTTTTGACTAGTATTCCAGAACCAATGAATAACCACAAACCAGAAAGCCTTATACAAAGAGTGTAGCAATCATGAATATAATGCTACCTACATGCGACAGCAAACTGGCTTCAGCCTTAATTCCACGAGAACAAAAATTCAGTTAAGCAAATGAAAATTCATGTAGGTGAGTTCTGTTGTTATATTCCATTATAACAGTGGGCTAAAATTCAATTTCTGTAGCTTTTAGACTATTATTATATCATCCAATAGGTACCTTTGGCTTTATTAGATACCAGAGGAAAAGATGGTGCATCTTACAATTACTTACAGGGATGGATTCAGCTATATTTACATATCTGATGACACATTCTGCAATATGTGAAATATTAACATGCAATTCCTTTGTGTATTTTTTTTCAGAGCACATTTAAGATGTAGTTTTTAAATTACATATGTAGATAAGAGTTAAATAACACCCATTTAAGTAAACGTGCTAACAGGGCCAAGGAGAAGACATTCTGGATTGATGTAGCAACATTAAAGCATTTTGTTCAACACAGAACAAAACCTTTCATTTAATCTGGGTCTTATTTAACAATATCATATCTTTTAATGTAGATCAATTTTAAGACTAAAGCACTATCTTAAAATTATTTCACATTTATGCCTGTGAAATATTCAAGTGACTTTTTAGCTTCCACAAAATATACTTCTTAATTCTTCCAATAAATATTTATACCGAAATGCAAATAGTTCTTCTGGCCTTCATTAAACTCATGAACAGATGATTTATACTTGAATACAATTCTAAATATTCAAATAAAAATTATTTAAAATTATTTGCACTTTATAAAAAGTTTTAATATATTAAAGCAGAAATTTACCATTATTGCATGTCTACCATTCCCTTGAACAAAGTTCTTCAAATCTTTGAGACGTGCTACTTACCGTAACACCAACTTATACAATATTTTGCAAGGAAATTTTAATGTTTATAAAATCATGCTGTGAAAGCATAATTCAGATGCACTTGTAATTTTTATATTATTATCCATTAACTAGCTCTAAAAATGGGAAACTGTGGAATAGTATAGTCAATTTTTATTAATAGTCTATGTATTAATGTATTTTTAAATGAATTTATTCTCAGGAATCCTTAGTCATACATTTGATGTTTCCATACCAACAGATTTGCAATTAATCATGTTTGCACAGTGTTTATTTCAGTATCATATTCAGTACTTAATCAGCATTAGTGCATTTTTTAACCTGCATTATGCTCGCAGGTCTCTGTGTTAATCTTAGTTTTCAACGGAAAAGAGTTCACTGCTTCTAACAGTGTGTCTTAAGGTATAAAATACAAAATTTCAAAAGACTGTTCTTGAAATCCAAAGGTTTGGAATGCTTTAAAGTAAGTATGCCAATAGCCATTCTCTGGGCTGGGAGGCACAACATTACATGGAACAATTACCAGGAAGAGAATTCACTTAGAGTAAATCTCTCAAATCAAGAATCATCTTTAATAAGAGTTGCCAAGATTGTAATAATATTTGTATTACTAAAGAAATAGGCATTGCATGTATTAAATGCCCATGGAACTATTTTCCTTGTAGATGTAGTGTATTCTATTTTCACAAACCAATTGTCCAAGCCATTCTAGGGATTAGCTATGATGTCATTAACTCATAAATACTTCAAAGGCAACACCCATCAGGACAAACTCCTTTTCCATTTTTGTGGCTCTGCATATTTTACTTTTCCTCCTCTAAATATCTAATCCACAGGCCCAATTAAGTAATCAGTACTTGCAAACCACACTGCAATATTAGCTCTGTATATTGGGCAAAAACTGCAGGATTTACTGCATTCATCCATGAGCACTCTATTTTACCTACCAGTGCTCACTGAGTTGATGCGTGAGAGCTGTCAGGCACAAATTGCAGGAATTTACTAGCCAGAGGCTGCAGCCATGTCTGTGTGGGCCAAGATTATGAAATGTCTGGTTGACCCACACTGGGTCAGGGATGTCCCTAAAGTGTTTCTTTCTTCTGAGTATATATTTGCTAAGACGAAAGCAAAATTACAGTTTTTAACCTCCAATCACATGAAGTGCTGAAGTTGTGTTGAAATTTGGACCCTAAAGGGTTGGACATGATGAGATTGGCTCTGGTCTCTTCAGGGGCACTAAAGAAGGAACAGACTCATAATCATGCTAGTATGACATTACATATGAGAAACACCAACTTGACTAGACTTAGATACTGTTTAAAAGACAGTATAAACCTGACTGGGCAGATTTCTGAATTTCTAACAATTTCTTCATGAAGTATTAAATAGTCCAGCAACGTTCCTTGATAACACCGATTTTCATGAAAATTCAAAGTGTATTGGAACTGCAGTAAGTACAGAAAATGTCATTTTTTTCACACATGCTCTTTACTGACCAAGAATCTATGACTGCAGTATATTTTTTAAAAGTATGCTGGCATTTAAAAAAAAAATAGTTTGAAGTTTGTAAACTACTTCAAAATATATGAAATGTAAGTTTGGTCAAAAAAGATTAATTTAGAAGAACAAAATGGCCATTGACAAATTATGTGATACAAGAATATGATGGAATAAATGGATACCCTTTATTTGACTATTTTGTCAACTGCAGTCAAATGTTTTCTGCATTTTTTTTTGAATAAAAGAAAACAGCTAAGCGTAGTAGCAACATGCGACAAGTATGTCACAGATCAGTGGTGCAAGTGCAGTGCCATTCTTGTACAGGGTTTTATCTTCCATCTGTAATTCTACAGCACAATAAAGAGGATATAGCTGCCAAGAATACTGATTTCTTATTTTATTTTAATCAATCCATACTGAAATATACTAGGAACAACATTTCTCAGATTATTTGCCTTTTTACCAGAACTAAAATGCCTTTGTTTCTAAAAGGAACGTGATTAATTTCTGAGCTTTATAGATCTCATTCAATGATTATAATGCAGAAAAGGTCTATAGAGTCACACTCTGATGATTAAAAGGGTATTTTTGGATTTTTCCTTCAATCATATTAATAGCTACACACGTGTAAATTCTTTTAATTAGAAAAGTAATGATTGTACATAAACTCTTTTAAATGTCCTGCTCCTATACCCTCCTGAGATTATTTTATAAGAATTATAGAGAATATGAGAGAGAATTGGTATGAGTTAGTATGTAGGTCAAAACTAGAACATTTATGCCACTAAAAAAAAAAATAAATCAAAACTGTTCAGCTATCAGTGTAAAGACTTCCATCTCAGTTTAGAGTGTGTGTAGATTAATGGATTTAATTCGAAACCCCCGATTCCAGTTTTAATTCTGACCCAAACCCAAAATACATATATAGAATCAAAATCCCAAGAGTTTGGTTACTTCAAGACCCTTTTGAACTCCGACCTCAGTGTCAAGTTCTCAGAGGCACCTACTTGCCCAGCTCTCAGGTCCGTATGCACACCGAGCACACTCCTGCCACTTCACGGCTTGGCGTTTCGGGATTATCAGGCTTGGCATATCACAGGTGGCTAATACTGTCTACTATCAAAGTAGATATACTCAGAAAATCTGTGTTGTCAGGCTCCAGTAGTGTGAAGCTGAGATTTGGAGGATGCTAATACCACTGGCAATTGAGTGCATACACTTTAAAGCGGTCTGTTTAACATGGACCACAGAGACAGCAATGACATTCCCTGAGCTTTACTTTAATCAACTTCCTGACAGTAAGACACATATCTGTTTAAAAACAAGGACCCTAACCAAACACTTCAAAGCACCTCTTCTTTTTTCTTTTTTTTTTCTCTCTCTCTGAAAACTAATCCAACTTAAAATACGGCTTACAAACACAAACCTGATTTGTAACCCATCCAGATTATAGGAAAGCCTTTGTTCTTCTCTCAGAATGTCTCATACACCTATGCATAATCATGAAAGGTACTACCCATATAATCATCTATATGAAAAAAATGCCCAATTTGTAATAAAAAAAAGTCCCAACAAAGGTGAAAATTGTGAATCCAGAGAACATAATCAAAACACTGACCTGGGATCTATTTCAATTGTCTTGATAATGTAACTTTGATAAACAAAAACATTTCTGTGTTATGATTTCCCAGTAAACAAAGCAATCTTAGAGAGACATACAGATATCCAGAACAATTCTCTTACAGTTTAACAAACTATAATTATATGAAGCAAGTCGATATGAATTTAAAGAAATTATGATGTTTCTTTGAAATGTAACAAACTAGACATTCCAGTATAAAATCAAAGACTCTAAAGTCTATCACAGGTTCAATTTTTCATCAGTATTCAAAGATAACAAATCCACTGAGATTACAGCTACCCCTATTTCTACTTCACTTATTCCTGTTTGTATGTTAGAATGTGATATCCTGAAATCTTGCTAGAATAATCTAAAACTGCCAGATAAATGCTACTTCTGCATGGTTCTTGCTCATCAGTCCAGTGATATTTTCAGCTTTGTAAAGGAAAAGAGACTTTTCTGCTGTGTAACATCTAATGCCTAAGCCTTGCAATTGAGGTCCAGGAACTATTCCTCTTCATCCAGAGAATTACGAAGGGTTGGCCTGAACTAGATTAATTTTAGGTATGTTGATTCACTTTGTTTAGGAAGCACGACTGTAAATAAGTCGGTACAGAAAAAAATTACAGCTTTAAAGGTATGAAAGTGTGCAAAAGTCTGAATCCAGGAAATACTTTTTTGCGATGCATGTGGAATGAGTGCTCCCTAGGTAGGCTCCCTAGGTAGGCTGTTTTAGGATGCAAAAGCCATAGCCCAGAAAAACAAAGGGTAAGGCAGGAAGGTCTTCTGTCGGATGCTGAGGAATCTGTTTACAGTCATAAATTTTGTATGAGAGTTTACCAAATACCTTTAACACAGAAAGCGTTAGCAAAGCTCCAGTGGTGAGCTGAAGAGGTCAGAAGAGCAATGAAGAGAGGGGAAGAGAAGCAGCTCAGACCACAAAATGGTGTAAGAACACCCAGACATACTCACCTTGTCATGTTTTTGGGAACACAATTGTCCTTTCTCACTCAGGGTCTAATTCATCATTCTCAAATACACTTTTAAGGCTGAGCATTGAATGGGATAAGATAGGGCACGGAGGGACCAAAACAAACAGCTCAGTGTCACGCACCTGCAAATACAGCAACGTGGGAATTACAGCTTTTTTTGAAAAATCTGTGGCCCTATATCTCACAAAGGACTTGAAAAACTGAAGGGACGCCAACAGAAGGACATGAGAAAATTGCCATACAGATCGGATTTTAGTCCCTTAGAGAAACTTGGTTCAGTCAAGAATCTTGACTAAAAAGCCCAAACCTGTCATGCCTGCCCAAGTCAATTAGATCTGATCGATGCCCTTTACCCTAAGCTGGCTCAACCTGTGGTTTCCTTAACCATACAGACCATACTTTAATCACGTCTGCCCCAGAATCAGTCCTCTGCCTGAGTTAAGAGAATCATTCTATTAAATTCACGTCACTACACGTACACCTTCAGCTCCTTGATTATGGAGAGTTGTTAGCTGATTTAAACATTCCTAAAAGTGCATGCAGAATAAGTTGAATTAAGCTATGTGTGTCACTAATTAAAATCATTGCAACTTGATTGAGCCTTAAGGGCAAAAATCTGTTCCTTTGAAAAGAAACACATATAAATACTCTGGGAACACTTAAGTATAATTATTATAGCCTTCAGGATTCTGGCCTAAAAGTATCAGAGTGGCTGCAAAGTTTATTAGCATTGTTTATTTTTATTTTCATGCAGTTATTCCATGAATGCCTGGAAGTGACACTACTATTGAGGATCTGTTGACATATCCTATGTAAACACAAAGATTATTTTTGTTCATCTAATTTCTTTCAAGTCAGTTTTAATGACCGAAAAAATGACAGTTTAGGAAATTTTAATTCTCTATCCACAGAACAGGCAATGCTATGGCTTGCATTTTTGCCAGCTTTTATGCAGTTAGGACCTAGCCCAAAGTCATGGGTATTAAGTGTGTGCAAAGATCCGTAACACTTCACAGGACTGTAAAAAACTAAACAGAAAACAATTTGTACCCCTTTTAATTTTTCCATCATGATGCTCCTGGGGCTGTTGTTTGCTCTCTCGTTAGAATATTGGCAGGAACCTAAACCCAAGCCTGGAATGTAAATTTCTAGGAAAATTCATAGGAAATTTCATTCTAGGAAATATCATAGGAAATTTCTATAATTCATGCATCTTTGAACTAGCAAAGAATACAACCAACACATATCCTGGTATTGGATACAACGTGCAAAAAAGACCGAACATGATAGTAATGAAGAATTACTGAGGCAAGACCCTTGAACTGCTGTGTGGTCTGTTTGTAGTCGTAAACAATATTTTGTCATGCTGTTGTAAGGCAATTTTGATAACATACCCATGATACTGCTGAAACTAATAGATATTAAAAACAAGCATTCACCACATATTTTATGGCTATACATATAAATGTATATTTTAATAGACTATTACTTTGCAGAGAGAACTTTTCAAAGACTCTAGGATAAGGGGGTGTGTGTGACTAGGCTGTTTTAATAGGACTTCCATGTTATTGGGAAGTCAGATCTCAAAGGCAGTTGAAAATCAGAAGCTGTAGCAGGGATTTCCAGAAGGTCCAACACAAAATGAGGAGACCAGAGGCTTGAAGGTACAAGCAAAGATTAATACCAGAAGCCTCAACTAAACAAACACATATGACAGATGATCAGTTACTCATCCCTAAAGAAATGCAGCCCTGATAGCTGGAACAAGTGGAACATGTATAGAGTTCTGAAACCCGTTCTGCAGCTGCTGGTGATTGACAGCATAGACAGAACTGTCTTTTGACTTTATGCAGGACCACAAAGAAATTAACTATTAACATGCCTTACATCAGAATAGGGTATAAAGGGTTGATCACTTTGATAGCCTGTAATACTACAAATTAAGCATTTATTTTCACAAAAAAGGAAGTGTAACTCTTGGCTCGTGTTAGTACAATACTCCACCCTTGAAGCTGGGAATTTACGTGCAAGAATACATCTATTTTCTTGACATGTTTTGAAAACATACGTTACAAAAGTGTTAAACCATTAGAAGAAAGAATCATTATTCTGCTGATCTTTGAAAGTAGTTTACAGAATTGTGATCAAACTTTCTTAGAACCATATTTCAACAGAGGGACTTCAGCAGATGAAAAAAACCAGGATAAATGCATTCTTAAACTCTTTTGGTTTTGCTGTGCTAAGAGGTTTAACCATGACTAAGAGGAATTTTCTAGCTATTGTTTCATTAGCTTTGAGAGTTCTCATTCATGTGCAGGAACTCTTAAGGATTAACATATATTTTTAAATTTAAGACATAGATAAAGATTTTAATCTTTAAACACTAGGAAACTCGGGCTAAAAGACTAGGAAACTTCGGCTGTTTTCATTTTTTTAGAAATTCTTTTTAAAGACAGAATTAAGAACAACTACCCTAAAAATACGTGCTCTTATTTTAAACCAATGAACAGTTTTAAACATAGAGGAAGGAGTAAAAATCATTCTAGATCTGTTGGAATAAGATCAACCTACAAGCTTTCTGTACAGCTCATATTATTGCCTCACACGTTATGCTATTTCCAGCAAAATATTTCTCTTTCAGAACCTTTTCCAACTCCTAACAAAACCAGTCTGGGTCTCTGCATTCACTCCAGTGAAAATCTGTAGAAATGCTAAGAACAGGAATTTCTGAAATGCTTCAGCTGGATATGATTTTCCTGCATTTCTGATGCAATGATTTCCTTCGCAGTGTGCTATCCTCACCTTCTTCGTTCCTAGATCATAACATCACGCTGAGATGTTTTGCTTTCAGCCCTATCTTGGGAGAGAGGGAACGACACTTTAAAGCAGAGGGAAGGGAGTGGGATTCAAACTCTCTTCCTGTACAGTACCATATGAAGAAGCCCAACTCAGCAGCGACTGTCAGAAACACACTTGAGAGTCATGAAGATTTACCTTTTTTTCTGTTCTCTGCCATTAACTTTCATGTCTGGTTTTGCTGAACCACAGGAGATGGATGAAGCACTAGGAGTGGTGCAATCTGACCCCTGGAGATCTTCAGTGTTCACCTTGTCAAGACCTGATCCTTCTTCAAGTAGGAGGCTGGATCAGATAATCTTCAGGAGTTCACTAATGATGGGACAAAAAAGGAGAAGGTGAATGAAGACTCTACAGTTATCATTCCTGTGCATTCACACAAGAAGGAATTAATTAATTTGTGGTAAAAGACATTATGTGAAAATTCTCAGTATACTAAAACCAAGTATTAATTATCTAGAAAATTTGAAGAGGCTTAAGTGTGCCTTGTGGTACTGCCATGCAATCACTTTTTAAGTACATCCAGACATCAGTAATTTTACATCAAATTTGGACTGTTTTCCCCCAAAATGGAGAAAAAATCTGGGCCTTTTTTCAGTTCTATGAGAATATACTAAATATTCCTTGCCTTGATTTACCTGACCAGCTGCAATTAAGGACAGACATGTACAATGATCTTTAAATGAAGTTTAAAGCTAATTGAAAGAAACTGAATTTCTGAACCTACATTTCAAAAAAAAAAGGTGATTTTTTTTTTTTTTTCTCAAATGAGATACTTTCAGGTGGCCATAGATGATCTCTTCTGTTCTTTCAATGATTTCTGCAGTAAGTTTGAAAATAATTTAAAATTTTAAACGTGTTTTTACTCTCTAGCTGCGGGGTAATCATCCATAGGAAAAGGCACCCAAAAATCCCATTCTGAAATTATCTTTCAAGTTCTATTCTAAATTAATGAAATGCTTAAAAATAATTAAAAAGTAGCTGATACTCAGGCAAGAGCTGGCTGTATATTGGACTGGGGTCTGTCCAGACACACCATGCGAGGGGAGAACATCACTAGCAACAGGCAGTGCTATTTGGGGTGGTAATGACTTAAAATAACACTGCAGAGTCAAGTAGAGCTTCATACACTTGTATGTTCTGCAAGAAGGATTAAACTGGACTCTATTTAGATCAAGAAAGTAAAAGTATGTGTGTTAAATATCCACATGCAGAGAACAGAAGTCGTACTTCCATCTTGGCTTCTTTCCTTTGCAGTCCCCAGCTTCTTCCAGTAGAATGAAGATGTTCTCCTGCATCACAAGGTTCTGTCTCAGCCTCACCTTAACATCAGGTGGGATCTGCCCTGCTGAATGCAGGTGTCCCATGTGTGCTGCATTTCCTTCTGGCGGATTATGAGGATGGCATCTGCCATCTTTCTGCTGATCTTTGCTAATAAATCTTGTTTTCCCTACAAACCTTTAAAAAACACTCTATTTTACTTTAGTGGTATAAAATAGATGCCTGATGTGAAATTTTCTGCAATGAACATTTGCTCACTTTGGACATCTGCCTGTTTACACACGATCTTTAAATCTACAGTGTATCATTACTGCAGGCTCTCCTGTATTACAGGCATCTTATATTTAATCTGTATGTTCTTTAAATGCAAAGCATGTTATATTTAGTGTTCAAACTGCAGCATTAGTAAACTGAGCCCTTGTTTATGTGTGCATGTGGGTGAATTGGGTGTCTCACAAAGGATTCAAACAGATGCTTTAGCTTTAATGATATTTCTAATCATCTCACTTATGCCCCAAGGATATTTTCTTATGCTTTATTCTCCTGTCATGATTTCTACTCATTATAGCAAAGTGTTATTTTAAATCTACTTTTTATATTTGAACTTCAGCATCAGCTGTTAAACAACTTCATTTTTTTAAAAAACATACACTTTCCTAGTAATGTCTAATTATAGGTACTGTCTTCAAAGGCATAGGCAGTGTATATAAAAACAATCACTCATTTCAGTGGTGACATTAGTGGTGATTATTATATGCTTTCCCAACAATTAATAGCAGGAAATTTCTCAACTCCAAACTTCCTTTCTACTGCCTACTATTTTCCCCTGGAACCTGAAGCTTTATAATCCTGTTTATTAAACAGACACTTGCTTAAAAATCAGATTAAAATTCAAATTTTATAAAACATAAATAAAAACATTAGTATCTTTGCAGCAAGTAAGTATGGTTTCAATTGTTTGGCCTTTTATTTCATACAAGTCAGATTTCTGAAAAATCACTTGCTGTCTTATGTGTATACATGTGTGTGTGTGTATGTATAACTCCTTGCTATCAAAGAGATCCTTTTTTGGTCTTTTTTTTTGTTAGAAAGCAAACAAAAAGAGGAAAATGCTCGAATTCATGGAGGAAAGTTTGATCCCAGAAAATCATCAGGGAAAATCAGAATTCTTTCCCTTTGCAAGCTCATCCTACATTCATGAAAGTAATGACTTAGTGACTATTTGGGAGGAAACAAAATGAGGGAAAAATAGGGAAGGGAGAAATCTGTTCCTGGGAAAAGGAACCACATGCAAAGTAACTAATTTGCCTTGGTCTGCATATTAATTCACAGAAAAGTCAGACAGCTATCCGTTCGAAAAAAAAAGAAAAGCAAAGCCACAGTAGAATTTAGCTTCTTTCACAGGAACATAAACAGAAAAAAAAAAAAGAAAAAAAGAAAAGGATTTTTCAGAATACTGAGAGTTGCATGGGCAAATATCACAGCAATATCTGCTTCAGTAATTTCACTTCTAAAACATGTTCAAAATTGCACTGCAAATTCTAGGCCTAATTACTGGCCAAACTCACATAGAAGTCAAACTTTAATTAAAATCTTATTTCATTATTTTGTATGGACATTAATTTAGAGCAAGCAAAAAGCCAAGATTTCTGATTAAAAACTTTGTTTAAATTTTAATTAAAAAAATAAACAAAACTTTGGCAGAAATGACAGCCAAAATAAATTAGGGAAACAGAAATTGACAGTTCCATTATCTAAAATAATTACCAGTAGGTATTGATTATCCAATAATAATCACAAAAAAAACCCTGAAAATAATATTCCTACTAATCTGCAATCTGAAATTTATCATCCATAGCCATATGTATTTGCTTTCTATGAACTTCTGACAGATTAAGTTTGTTAGAATTAATGAATAGAGAGCATGCTTTCTAAATCATATTTTCAGTCATTATATTTGAAAGTCGAGTGATTTTATCCCATCAATAAAAACATCAATGGCATGGGACAAAATTGTGACTGATTAATTCATCTGAAATAGAAAAATACTAGCTTTGAAGAGCTCTAGAAAACTATTCTCAGTATATATGTGGACACTTTAAAAATAGCATTATGACCAAACCAAAAATTGCTTATAAATATTCTGTCAAAATAAATAGAGTTCATTAAAATTAGTTACTTACTCATGGGGTTTCCATTCACAAAGTAGTCTAAGCAGGTGTAAAATTTTCATCTGGCAACTGGTGTTCTTGCCCACACAGATGGCTTTCATATTGCACTTTCAGCTTTTCCTAGAA
Organism: Tauraco erythrolophus; assembly: GCF_009769465.1. Taxonomy (NCBI): domain Eukaryota; kingdom Metazoa; phylum Chordata; class Aves; order Musophagiformes; family Musophagidae; genus Tauraco; species Tauraco erythrolophus. The sequence goes on from NC_141477.1 coordinate 3,740,362, forward strand.
GCTGATAAAGATACTGGAATTAAAAAGGGAAAATTTGTTTTCCCTCTATTTTCTCAAAACCTTTTCCAGTTCCTTATTTTTACAAGGGTTTTTGCTGTTCTTAACAAGAACAAATCTCATTTATGTTCCTTTTTTTCTTAAATCTTAATAATGCTTTTGTATAAGAGAGACTTTTGGTGTGGCTTCAAAGCCCATATTTACCGCTTTGATATTTCCTACTTTTACAGTCATAATTTGCCAAGATGAAGACTATGTACATGCAGATTTATGTTACATAAACCCAAACATTTCAGTTGGCAACAGACTGTGTTCCAACCAAACACACTTAACTTGCATCTACCGAGAATTTAGTTTTATTTACTGAAGATTAGACTGCAATCTGTCTAAATCTTTATCTTGGACCTAACACAAATATCTCAGAAACTTGGCAAAACCAGCATTCTGGTTCTCTTTTATTTGGGGGACAGGGGAAAAACTGAAGGGTCTGCAAGCCATGTTCACCTTTGGAAGAGGCCTTGGGAAAGACTGACATTATGAAATCTGTCTACTTAGGACACACAAACATGTGCTTACAGATCCACAAGTGCACATGCACACATCAGTCCTGTTTCCTATAAATATAAACTCTGATGCCTTGAAAGCTTCTTGCAGATATTTTATAAATTTCAAGTTGCATACTGGCTATAAAATCTTCATTTAACAACTCAACTCTTTCTTTGGGGTGTTTGTTGGAATTACAACCTTTTCTTCAGCCTTTTGTTTAAGACAGTTGATTTGCCAGAAATTATTTCAGAGAAGCTTTGAAAAGCTAGACTCAGACATCTGGCCAGGAGAAGTTTGCACATTTTCTAATGGCTGCAAGGTTCTTGCTTTGGCTGTTGTTCGTCTCTGTGAGGAGGAACGCTGTGGTCCCCTGCCCAGGAGTAATTTTGCTCCAAGGCACAGTAAGGAAAGGTCAGCATCCAGTTCGTGAAGAAAGTGTTGCAGAAGCCTGCAAGGCAGAGACGAGAGCAACTCACAGAAAAGATGGCTATAATGAAGCTGTGCAAATGATGCTGTTTTCCCTACGCAGTCACTGTTTGATGTTACCAGCTATCATTTTTGCAGTGAGCTGCCTCCGGAATCTGATCTTTGTTTTCAAAAAGAACCAGACGATGAAGACAAATGAAAGAGTCTCACACATTTATACAATAAGATAAACAGAATTTTCATTTTCACGAGTAACAACATCTCATTTTCCTATTTTGCCTCTTACTTAAGGAAAATACTAGGTACGCTCATATTTTTTTTACTACTTGGTATTTAATATCATATTGAACCAACTATTTTCCTCATTGAGGATTTATGCATCAGAAATGCTATTGATTCAATAATTGGAATACATAAAGAAAGGAAAATCCTGTATTTTCTATTTGTAACCGTCTATGAAGATTTGCAGAAGATGTTTACATTTACTGAGTATTTTATGATTTATACTGATACATATTTTTCCCCTCACAGCTGAATGCAATAAATGGATGAACATTCTGATTTCAGATTTTATTTGAAAATGAGTCCAAGCATCCTAAAGCTTATTCAGCTAAATTAATCTTTCCATATAGTGGATAATGTTTTTTTATTCATGAAAATGCCAAAGAGCAATATTCTATAATTCTCTACAGTAGAGGTCTCTGGTCTTCTTAATTTAGAGGCAACAATACTCAGAGAGTGAATTTCCAACGTGCACAACGTACTGAATATTTTAGTGTTCTTTAGGAGGAAATCGTTACCCACATGTGTCACCCTGAACTGCACTTAAATTTCAGTGGGGCTTGACCTACATCATGTAAGGACTATACTTGTAAGGACTATACTATATTTATAATACTATAAATATGTTGTGCAAAAACTTGCTAGTCCAAAAGATTTTATGATCAAGGCTCTATAGTTCTAATATCTCAAAATTCTCATTAGCTACTTGGATAATTGAATTCTAAAGAATAAAATTTGCCATCTGCTAGAAATGGAAGCCAAATTAGAAAAGCTAAAAAAATGTGCAGTCTCTAATAATTCTATGTCATGAAAAATCTACCAGGAATATCTTTTATCCTCCTTTATACTCACTTTGCCCAGTGTGGTAGCCCATTATGTACATGAGCAAGCACCACAGCATTTGTTAAAATATCATTAAAATTTATATTATTTATTCCATTCTAAAAGGGTAACAGTATCCCTGTGGAGCACTATGAGTTGTTTATTATAATAACGCCGTATATTTGCAGATTTGCAACAAGGAAAACTGTTAAAAGGAAAAGGATTAAAGAAGTAATTATCATCACATTTTAGAGGTTACTCTTAGAGCTATGGTTCTTCTATGACCATGACTCCACATTGTGCTTAAACCCCTCTGAACTGGGGAGAACTACAGGCAATGATCTACTTCTTGGGGGGAGAAGGTCCCTCTCTCAAAAAAACCCACCTCCAAACACATCTGCTAATCAGACAAACCCTATGGTCAAGAATGGACAACAACCTCTTAGAAAACTCTGCATAAAGGGTTCAGTTTTCATTGTATTAAGAAACTACAATCTATTTTGACTGAACTCAGAATCAGCTTGAGTTTTTATCATAGGACATTTTAGGTATTTTCCTGTTAATTATACATCTAATGAGCTACTTCACATAACAAGACGGGAGAGTACTGTTATGTTACCCAGAATCATCATGACTTTCTTTTTCTTTTATGCAGGCACATAACGCTAAAATTAGACATGTTGCATAATCCCAGATAATTGGACTGTAATCTCATTTTGGTTCTTACTTCTAGAGAAAGGAGGAATATTAGTTACGGTGTTTAGCCTATGCTCATTGTGACCCAAATCCTGAGTATTTGTAAAGTGCAAACTGGCTGTTCTCGTTCTTTTTATCTCATTAACATATGAAACATTACATATATAAACCGTATCAATCACGGTAAGAAATACAGATAATTCTTAAACCAGAAATGATCTTATTCTGAATTATTATTCTTCACAGCGATTAGTTGATTTTTTGACCATCGATTTAAAGCTGTTCCATCAGAAAATTCCCATCATCTATGTTTTCCAAACAATACTAACAGTTAAGATTACTGTTATGAATCCTTTATAGCTTAGTACCTACTCAGTAAGTATTCACAATAATTAGTAGATGTTTGTTAGATTCACATTTCTTTAAAAATAAGAATTGAAAAATTCCACCCTTTTTCATACTACTTACGTAATGTATATGCACAGCAAGACTATGGCATAATGATCTTTGTGACCTCGATTAAACATACTGTAAATGTACAAAATACCACACAATGCAAAAGGAGAAAAGTGATGAAAAGAGGTACAAGTAAAGTATTCTTATGTTTTGCAACAATGTGGAAGAGAAAAATAATCATTAAGGAAGCTTGTTAAAAATGTTAAAATTAAGAATAAGGTTCTCCTATGTTTCTGTATATGGTTATGTTTACACTCACTACCAACTTCCCAGTTATTATACATAACCAAGAACTTTCTTTTTTAAAAGTTAAAATCTCAAAGTGGTATGTTTTAGTCTACTACAAAGCACCATTCCTACTCTTTCAGCAAAAAACTCACATCAAAGTCTAAGTCCAAGTTAAAGAATTTCCAAAACTTCTTTATATCCAGCAGAATTATTGTAAAAGGAGTAAGTTAAGGGCTACTGTAATTCCCACATCAGTATTTTGCAATGTAGAGTACAAACTACAGAAGAATCAAAATGCACTTGAGATGCCCTTCTCCTTCACACACCTACTCTCAACCCTCTCTACTTCGCAGGATGACATAGTTCACTCCTACCAACAGTTCAGAACAACACAATCAAAAATTTTTCATGAGTTGTTCAGATTGCCTATTTTCTTAGTCTCCAGCATCTAAACAAACTTAAGTCCCATCATGAAGTTCTTGCTTTTACTCTTTGACCTGTTTAAGCTTACAACTTGCATGCTTACCTTAAGGTTGTCCAGAAATGACTCTGTCCTTTGAAAGGCCAGTGGGTTGAAGAGATTGAGCATGTGGAGAAAAATTTTCAGAAGCCACTGGAGTAAAGACATGAAAATGAAGAGAGCTGTCAGATCATAGCCTTTCTTTACACCAGTTCAGTTTTCTGCCCCCTGCTACTGCTATTAGAAAAGAATTAATTTGATAATGCTTTTATAAAATGTGTAGTCTGAAAACTGATAAAATTCCCACTAATGAAGGGAAGTGCAATTATCACAATTGACATCCAAACATACTGCAGGTCTGCTATGTTAAGGTAAAGATAAACAGAGTCTCAGGAATTTTAATAAGTCAACACAATGTGAAAGCAGAATGACAAAGAGAATGCAAAAACGTGTAAGAGTACAATCAATAAGACGACTAATATGCAGAATATTTCTTAATAGCATTGTGTTGATGGAAGTAAAGAGATGCTAAATTGCATGCATTTTTTTTTCCACAATTTTAGACATTTTACTAAAAGTAAAAGTGTAAAATCTGTCATCATATATGCATGGTGTAGACCTCTGAGTCTGTTTGGAAACAAAACGTAGATTAGCATAGCTAATGCAGGTACTGTGGACGTGATGGACCTGGAAAGGTAACTGACACTTAAGCATTAAACAACATATTCTGCAAAGACTACACACTGCGTAGTGCAGCATAGCACAACCAGTCCTTTGTCTTTACAGGATGAATCTTGAAGACATTATGTATGAAAAAAGCCAAATTAAAAATATTTGTAACATAGAAAGTAAAAACAAAGGTTTGGATATAGAAACACCATCTTTAATCACTCATTTTTGTTTTGCAAGACAAACCAGACATAATTTGAAATGGCTCAATGAGCTGTAAAAAATTGACAGTAGATGTATGTGAGAAGAATAAAAAAGTAATTATCTGAAACTAATTTGAGAGTTTATCAGGCAGAAATTAGGCTTTTATGGGTAAAGTTAAAGTTTTGTATTAAAAGCAATACAAATATATAAAATTTCAAGGGTGATACAGTTAAAACTTCCTTGGCAAATAACTGATTTCATGTCTGTACAGCTTTTGCATTCTCAATAGCATTTTTTCAACTAGGAAATGTTCTCAAATAACAAATAATAAAAAATACCATAATACATAAAAAAGGGAAAAAAAGCTCTTTTTGGCTTTCAAGAGATTTTGTCTCTGATTTCCTCAACGTTATGGATGCCAAAATAGTACTGTCAGTCCCTGAAGACATTAGAGTTCATGTCAGATATGCAGTATTTGTAAGGTAGTGTTTTTGGAAAAGGTACCTTAGAATGAATGCATTCTAAGGTACCTTAGAATGTCTTTTGTTGACCCCAGAGAAGACTTTTCTAAGGAGTTTGGAGTGTTTTGTGTATTTTTAAAAGTCACTAGGTGCTATGCCAGGCCAAAATCTATATATACTATGCAATTATATCCAAGTTTATATTCTCACATTTCCAAAGCAATAAGAAATTTGTATTTTATACCTCAGACTTCTGAGATCTGTCCTGTGGATTTACAAGGTACCAATCCTACAATATCTCATGTGGAAATTAGAATTTAATGGCTGAATTCTTGTTTATGTAATTAAGATTTTCCAGTAAAATAAATGACTATTTAAAGTACATTCACATCTAACATGAAATAATATCCTATTGAGTTGCAAAATGAAGGTCTTGAAAGTCAGGAACTAGTAGAATTCAGGTTAAACCTTGAACCTATGAATAAAGGAGTTAAACTATTGGATAACTGCTCTATTAATCACTGTTTATGGTATAATACATTCCAAAAACCACACGACTGAATTAATTTGTACAGGTAACCTTAATTCTAACATTTCCCCAGTTCTCAGTCATCAGCCTTATAGTCTTTTTTAACACAACTTACATGTTATTTGTATGCACAATAACTTCTATAACTGTATTTTTTACCTAAAATAATTTTGAATGCTTCAGAAAGATCATTTATTTCAGGAGGTAAGGATCAGAAGATTTCTGTAGAATCATTATGAAATCTTTTGTCTTGAAAATCTGTGTTCATTGCACAATTTAATTCAGTTGATTAGATGCAAAAGACAATTTTAAAAGGAAATAAGAAATCAAACTTAAGTAGTCTTTTGCTAAATTAGGTAAAATATAGATTCCTGGAGGAGTTATTTCAATTTAAAGATTCATATCTTAATAAACATTGGAGCAGACGTTATTATGTCTCTAGTGAAGAACAGTAGTTCCTTACCTCATAATTGTTGATTTGGTAGATAACTGAATCTATTCTTTTCCCTGAATCCAAATAGTTCATACTGTCAGTGCAACTGGAATTTGAAAAGCGTTGGTACAATGTGTAGTAAGAGCACACTTTGCAAAGCACGGGCAAACTTCCTGGATCTAAAAATAATAACAATTTCGGATGATTGAAACAATCAGAAAGAAGCAAAATTAATTCCTTGTATTTCAATATGAAGTCAACATAGTCTATAAAAAATGCACACAGAATTACCACATTCAATGATTCAGTTTAATTAGATAATCACATTGGGTTTATATTTACTGAACATTTACAGTACTCTAAAAAGTTTGTGAAGGATGTTTTATAAGCCAAATTCATTGTCAAAGAAATTTTACTACATCTGTCCTTTACAACTTCCAGATTTTCCTCTAATTGGATGTTCTGAATTCTTTGTCAGATCTATTTCTTAAAAACTCTGATGATAATATTCCATTTCCATGGTATAGCACAGGTTATGTTCGGGAAATATAGGGAAAATATAAGCTCTTAAATGTACATTTATGACTAAATAGGCATTCCTTGGACTTGTTCCAATATTACCATTTACCAGTATTACTCCAACATTGGAAGAGCTGTCGTATCTTGGCTTTTATTTAATGACCAGATCAGTCTTCCAAACACAAACGTAAAACAACGAGTTTAAGACTGCATAAAATGTTTTGTGCCATTCCGGAAGAAAAACTCACACCACTAAAAATCAGAAAACCTAGATTTAATTTTGGCAATAGCCAAGGTGATTTATCTGCAAGAATACTAGCTGCAGTCAACGTGGTACTGTTTCTTCTGCCCTTTGCCAGCATAATGCACCAAATGACTCAAAGCTCCTTTTACGGCTCACTGTGTTGAGCACAGATGTCCTGAATGCTGGAAGAACCAGAGCTACACCGTGACATACCAGTGATTTTAACATAAGGTGACCTGAGTTAGCAAGAGCTCTGGGAGATGGGCTAAGACTTCTTTGTCTTCTTATTTGTGAAGTATTGGAACAGGCTGCCCAGGGAGGTGGTGGAGTCCCCATCCCTGGAGGTGTTTAAAAACCGTGTGGATTTGGTGTTGAGGAACACGTTTTAGGGACCCTGACAGTGCAGGGTGAATGGTTGCACTCGATGATCTTGAAGGTCTCTTCCAAACAGATGATTCGATGATTCTATGATTCTGTGTGGGTACTGGAAAGAGAGACTGCAAACTTGGACAATACCACCCACCTTTTTTCAGCACTATATCGTGTAGGTAGATATCTTACAGGTGTATCGGCAGCAAAGCACAGACATCTACTTGTTGTGGGTATCATCTGTGGGTCAAACGATGAATACGTGAGTATAGCACAATATTGAACTATGAAAGTGAAGAGGCTGCTAAAAAGCTAACATTTGTCATTCTTTCTACAGATCAGAGTGTTTGTTTGAAAGGACAGCATATGTGTTATGAGGCTGTGTTCCTTACATCACTTTGTAGTTAGTTGTCTGGGAGGGAAAAGGAAAAAGGTGATGGAAGAGAGATTCTTGTAAAAATTAATGTTTGTGCTTGTAAATGTTTTTAATAACCCAGCTGTTTTGATAGTACTGTCCTACACAAATGATGTCAAGTGACTCTCAGGGTTTTCTTCTTCTCCTGTCCAGGTCATTAATTTAAAAGAGAATGGAGGTTATCTCCATTCGTTGAAATTCTGAGTACATTGCTGCAAACAGGCTAAAGGAGGGACTCTTTTTCTGAAGTCTGTCCTTGATCATTCCCAGATTTGTCCTTAAAGGGTAGTTTCCAAATTTTTTAGCCAAGAATATTTCTATATTTTTTTTTTTAATTAAAATGATAATATTCCAGCTATATTCCTTTGAGAAAAAGACTTGGTCTTTACATTGCCACCATTATGTGATATCTTACATGTCATTGCATGATAGCGACTTTGCTATTACTCAGCAGCTATGTAAGGAAGAGGTAAGAAGATCTCCTTCCCAACACTTCCCTCCACACAGTTCCACCCTTAAATACACAGCCTTTCTTCTTCTTTCACATAAACATCCTTACCAAATCTTTCCCACTATTACAGGCTTCTTAATCTGTTAGTCTTAATACAAGTAATGTTGTTCCTTGTCATCCGTGAGTCTACGCAACAGCAACATAATCAGAAGCTTTCTGGTAAATTATTACATTCTTATGTTAGCCTCAGCTTACATTGCACAGAGCTCTATAGTTGCAAAATCCACATTGGCTATGCCTTGACTGTTACTTTTACAGGTCATAAATTACTTCATTCATCTCATTTTTCAGACTACTGTAAGTAAATAAATAAATAATATCAATTTCAGCACCTGGCCAAGTGATGAAACTGTGTGCATTCAATATACAACAGCTGCAAGCGAGTAACTTCTTTAGTTTACATCTTTATTACTGATCTATGTATCATAGAAAACAGTTGTTGCCTTATTTTGAATTTAAGTTTTGTACTATGTTTAATGAGGCTTGCTATATCTGACACATGGTATCCAGATACTACAGTGTTAGATATATTAGAAATACCAAAATAGATATATTAGACAGAATTAGCACTGTATGTGCTAAGGTTGATTGATTACTTGATGAGTATTATATTCCCTTTACTGTTCTCTAAACCCCAGCTTTATTAACTCTAACCAATTTTCTCCAGCTCTTCAATTTGTAGAACTAATTGTGCCTCATTTCATCTTCCTCCATTTAGCTGATGAAGACTTGAGAGACAGAAAACTTCTACAGATACATAAAAGTCAACTATATATATAAAAAGCAGATCTTTATAAATTGAAATATGTTTAAACATACATATATATTAATTGAAATATTTGTTTGCAGGCACATGTCTGCATATGAATATATAATAAATATAATTCTAGATTTTATTTTTTATTGCAGGATAATCTGAATCTTGGTTGAGTTCAAGTTCATGTTATCCTACAAACCTTTACACTTTTTCTTTATTAACTAAAAATTGGAAAGTAGATATTTGTTTTCTTTTCATTGTTTCTGTGTTAAACTTACAGCATTAAAGTCTGTGCTTGTGATTTATAGAGGAGAGTGCCTTTTCTCCTACTCAGAGCATCGATTTTCTATACAATTTAAAGGAGACACTGAATCTATAGAACAGGTAATGAATAACGTCTTCATAGCCTGAGAGGTGCTCTAAATAAACATTTGCAAGAATTGATCTCACCTCTGTTTTGCCCTGTGTCTTGGGAAAAGTTTTGTGTCGATTGTAATTAATATTGCTCTATTTTCATAGCAATAACTTTGTTCTCTATCAGGATAAAGATCCAAAAATATGTATTAAAATTAATTTGTTAATAGCCGTATATTTAGAACCATGCATAAATTCATAATTTGAACTACTAGTGAGCACTTAACACTTCAGTCAAAAGTTCTGTTTAGGAACATCAGATGCATTAAATACTTTGGAACAGGAGCTGGTCCATTAGAAACTAATCATATTGTTATTACAAGGGCATAAAATTGACTGTTAAGAGTTATTTTATGTATGTATGTATTGTATGAATAAAAAAGTCTTAACAATTAAAAAATTATTTGCTATGGGAATTAAAAGACAACTAATTTATCTGTGTATTTTAGTTACAGGGAGTCAGTTAGGTTGACTGTAAATTCAACATTTACTATGTATTTATGGTATAATCTGAGATGATAACCGATTTTGCTTTATTTGTTTCCTTTTATTAGCAGAAAATACACTGTCATAATTTAATTTTATTTTGTCACTGTAAGTGAGCTTCCACAGAAAGTGCTTTACTGTTAAACAATCCTCTCAAGCAGCAATAGCAATATAATTAGGTCTCTGTAGACTTATTCTGAAACCATTTAGTGCAAAGGCGTAATCTCCTATCATGACATAATAATGTGGTCTCCACGGACTAGCTTAGAGATTGCTTTGACACTGTAATAGCAATATAATAACTTCATATGAGTCTCCACATAGATTTCTACTAAAGCAACTTCTGCCCTGTAATAGCTGCACCATAATGCCCACTTAGTGCAAGATTCCCACTCGCTCCATCCTCGTTACAAGACTCTAAGTACTACCATGTGAAAGCAGAGCACAACAAACCTGGGATCTGGTCTCTAACAAGCAGTGGTAAAGGAGCCTTACAGAAGCAAAAGAGGAAACTGGACACGTGTAGTAATCTCAGTATATTCTCACAACTAAAAAGCATTAGAACAGTAAAGAAAGACTTAATGTAATGCATTTTACTTAGTAATAATTAGAAAATTTAGATAACGCTGCTGCTGGCATGATAATACTGCCATGACTTCACAGCTCCAAACATCTAGGGTTGTGAACCCCACATTCTTGCATGCAGAAACCTCTCTTCCCCACTCCTTTTGCTTTTCCTCTGCATCAATGATAACTTAAATTCAGTTTGGAAAAGTTTTTTGGAAACCTCTTTCATATTTGCAAAGAGGTTTCCAGTTTTTTGGAAACCTCTCTGCCCAGAGAGGTGGTGGATGCTCCATCCCTGGAGACGTTCAAGGCCAGGTTGGACGAGGCCCTGAGCAACCTGATCTAGTTGGAGATATCCCTGTTCCTTGCAGGGGGGTTGGACTAGATGACCTCTGAAGGTCCCTTCCAGCCCTAACCATTCTATGATTCTATGATTCTCTATTTGGAGTTAATTTCTCTGGCAAGAAAATATTTTAATGGGAATAAATTTGGGATTCTTAGAGAACTTGTGAGAATTATCTGGAAAGGTAATCTCTGGTCTCACCAGCCTCAGAACTCCATGACTGGCAAACTCCTGGATCTCATCCCAGTTCATCCAAAAATGGTTGTGCACAAAATTCACCAGAATAACACTTCCAACTAATCATCTTACATTAGAAAAAACAAACCAAACCAAACCCCAAACAACAAAACAACAACAAAAAAAGACACTAAGTCACTTGTAAGAAGGACAAAAGAATTGAATGTTACTTAATTTTCTCATTCTTTTCTCAGAAACTCAGAGGAACATGGCAGAGATTAATTAGGATATGATGAAGATAATAGATATATGAGACTTAAGTGGCAACATCAAGAACTTTACACACAGAAATACTTTGCAGACTATATTTTTCTCACACTATAGAACACGTATAAGGAAAATAAAGAAATGAAAGAGGATCATGCCTTCCATAAGCCTGTGAGACAGTACCTTGGATACACAAAAAGAAGGGTTAAAAGGAAAGCTTCCAAATACCAGTGGCTGTATACTGTAAGACTTACATCAAGGTAAATAACTGGTTTGTGGATGGCAATACAGATGCTCAGTAGCAGCATCCTACATTGATACGTAGATGTGGATTTGATAAAAGCTTGAATGCTCAAGCTTTTGTAGAAATTAAAACAGTTCTGAATTTTCCCCAAATTCAAGATGCGCAGTAGAATAACTGTAGCAAAACACGTTTCTTGTTGACCTCAATGTACCCATGAGACTGTTCCATACATAATTCACAATCAGTTCATGGAAACAAAAAGGAAATCCTATAGTATTATGATTGTGCACAGCCTCCCTGGTGGTCTAGTGGTCAGGATTCGGCGCTCTCACCGCCGCGGCCCGGGTTCGATTCCCGGTCAGGGAAAAAATTTCTTGGGGTTTTTGGTTGATGAGAAGCTCAACATGAGCTGGCAATGTGTGCTTGGAGCCCAGAAAGCCAACTGTATCCTGGGCTGCATCAAAAGTGTGGCCAGCAGGCCAAAGGGTGTGATTTTGCCCCTCTACCCTGCTCTGGTGAGACCTCACCTGGAATACTGTGCTCAGCTCTGGAGTTCCCAACACAAGAAGGACATGGAGCTGTTGGAGTGGGTCCAGAGGAGGACTATGAAGATGATCTGAGGGCTGGAACACCTCTGCTATGAAGACAGGCTGAGAGAGTTGGGGTTGTTCAGCCTGGAGAAGAGAAGGCTCCGCGGTGATCTTATTGCAGCCTTCCAGTACCTAAAGGGGCTACAGGAAAGCTGGAGAGGGGCTTTTACAATGGAGTGCAGTGACAGGACAAGGGGCAATGGATTTAAACTGAAAGAGGGGGAGTTTAGATTAGATATAAGAAAGTTCTTCCCTCTGAGGGTGGTGAGGCACTGGCACAGGTTGCCCAGAGAAGCTGTGGCTGCCCCATCCCTGGCAGTGTTCAAGGCCAGGCTGGACGAGGCTTTGAGCAACCTGGTCTAGTGGAAGGTGTTCCTGTCCATGGCAGGGGAGTTGGAACTAGATGATTTTTGAGGTCTCTTCCAACCCAATGCATTTTAATGGATAAGATGCATTTTAGGCTAGCAATTGCTACAGCAGAAAAAGCAAGTAGTTTAAAGAGTGATAGTTTTATTTGATACAAAGTAATTACTCATTCCTATTTAGCTAGTTCCTGGAAAAAGCTGGATTTATACATAGCCATTCATCTTTGCAAATGTCAAAGGTGAATTTTATGTGGCACAGATTCTAACCTCGAAAAATCCCTCAGTTTTAAATTGTAATAGTGCTGCTGCATTCTTTGAAACAGTCTCAGTAACATACTATTAAAATTCTAGAATGTGTTTTGTGTTTGGCTGCAGAAATGCTGACCTCAATATATCCAACAAATTACAAAGAATATTTAACACTTGAATCATCAAGACTGATTGAATCATCTCTTGAATTCAACACTTGAATCATCAAGAATTTTGTGCCTATTGCCCTAACTTCTAGGGGCTTGTTAGAAAACTGACCATGTTCTATTATAAATAGAAATACAAATGATGCCTGCAAGATTTTACTTTGTGGGCCTGCATGTACACAAGCATTCTGCTTCTCCTACATACTTTTCAATCTGTAGGTCAGGTCCAACAAAAATTGATGTGGCCACACTTTCAAAGACCTATTCCTATTTGCTCCACTGAAACAGGGACCCTAATAAGGAAGATGGATACTGTTTGTATCTCCCTTGGAGAAGGTTAAGGCCAGGCCTCTGAAATGCTGGAGTATCAACACAGAAAAGAGAGAAAAGGGATGAATGTTTCAGCTGTGGGGAAAAATGTAGTCATGGCTGTTAGCTGGTAAGAAATTGAACTATGAGAGACAGGATATCATGAGCTTTTCTGCTCACAAAACTGTTTACTTATAAATAGAGCATGCTTATAAAACTCCTTCTAGTCTCACAAGCAATGATGGTACGAAGACTAAACTCCCAAAGTGCTTTCTTCAAGTTTATTGACTCATAAAATTTTATGTAAGTCCTATATGTAAAGATGAAACAGGATATCATTCATTTGATTTTTTCCTCTTGAACCTAAGTCATTTATTTTTGGTCTTTAGCAAAACAGATTTCTCAAAAATATTACAAACTTAAATTGCCATTAAAGCAGTTCTTATTCCATCCATGCTAGAAGCAGCCTTTGTTTTATTATCCCATTTTTAATTTTTCAAGACTTCAGAAAGTATTTAGTACAAATGTTTTAATTGCTTATCACAGATGCAAGAAGCAGGCTGGCTTCAAGTCAGCAAAATGGAATGCTGAAGAACCTTGTTGAAAATTGAAACAAATTAATTTTACAACAATAAACTGAAAAATAAAATCTCTGCAACATAAACACCCTGCTGAAGGAGAATTTTATTATCCAAAATATCTAACAGCTCTGTTTGATTTACCTTGAACATACTTTTATTACTTTAATTGAAAAACGGTTAAAAACAAGTCTTATAATAAGAGCTATGCAAATATTCAGATTTCTTTAAATGGCCTCAGGAAAGAAAGAGGAAATTTTGGAACAAAATTCTTTCCAGGCTATTTCCTATGATGTGGTAACAAAAAAGATCTTATGAAGATAACTGTGGTGTTGCCATCGAGGCAGGGGAGGAAGTAGATGGGTCACAGAAATTTTTTCACATGAAAATCATAAATGTTAACTGAACTTGTGTTTATTTTGTGATTACTTGAAAGGAGAGTAAAAAGAATTGAAGGGGAAGATTTTCCATAATGGGGATGCATGTTCTGACCCTTATCAGTACAAGTTTTGACAAGGGTAATTCAAGGAGACAAATGAAAACCAGCTGCTTCCATAAATGATGCTCAAATCATAGAATTAGATGAACACTGAGAAGCAGCTTCCTAGTTAAATGTAGATCTTAAAACAAATTGTCGCTCACCTTTCACAATGCATAATAAATAAATATATATAGAACTAGAAATACAAATAACTTGTAAACTCTGTTTAAACATGTGGGATATAGTTTTGGCTCAAATAAAGCTGTATGTTAATCACTAAATAGAATATCAAGTGCAGAAGTACTGTCAAATTTTGACACAGATGTATTATTGTCATGCAATATGCAGTAAACATAGTTGATCTTCCAGGCATTTCATAAGGTAGCCTGTGAACGCTGTCGTCGTAATACATTCAGCATGCTCACATTTATAGCTCTTTTTGTGCCTGTGGTTTTTAATTACTGTAATTAAGGCTACACATAACTGTCACTCCAGCACACAACTCCATCATCATCTTTGACATATTTCTTTCTCCAAATGCTCTCACATACCCTATATCCAAAAACCTGTAGATTGCCATTTGGAGTCATCAAGGACTTGGTCTTTCCAATATTAAGGTGACCAGGCTGTCAACATTTTGAGTACAGATCTGTCCTTTGCCTTATTCACTAAGAATATTTTTACAAAGACAATCTTCTAGCCTGTTGATCTGCTTATATCATTAACCTCTTGGTATCGGTTTACAATCATCCCTCTTATTTCCCTAAACTTTCATTCACTTTCATTTTCAAAGTCACCTCCCCATTTTGCCAAACACTTTTGATATGCTTATTCCTGACTCTTACTGAAATGTAGCTCCGTTGCTACATTTCCAATCAAGTATATCTATATATTTTCATATGTAATCTACTCTGTGTGTTTGTAAGGGACTCACACAAGATACCTCTAATGATTTTCCCTTTCTTGACTTTTGCATTACTGTGTAAAACACTCGACAACACGTAGGCTGCTGATATGACAATGACACTACATATTGTGCCAACTAAATGTTACTACATCACTGTTGAGTACTGCAAAATCTGTCCCTTTCCATCTCGTACAACTAGTCATGTCACTTACAAGCCTACAGTGAAACCATCTATCCTTTTGTCCCATACTCGTACAGCATTTAGTAGAATGGTGCCTTCAACAACAACTAGGGGGTCTGGCGTGTTTTTTTTGCAATAGTGCACCTGGAGGATTGCACCCAGTTTTCAGCTCTCCGGTACAGGGTAGACATGGACATTCTTGAGCGAGTCCAACAGAAGCCACCAGGATGATAAAGGGGGGCAGAGCACATGGCCACACGACCACATCTAATGATAGTCTGAGAAAACTGGGTTCATTCTGCCTGAAGGAGAAGGCTGAGAGGAGATCTGTTTACAACCATCCACTGGAAAGATGTGAATGTAGAGACAGAGGCGTCCAGCAACAGGACAAAGGCAGTGGGAAACACTGCGCACAGGGAATTCTGATTATATATTAGGATTTTTGTTTTTTCTTTCTACCATGAGTGTGCTCAAACACTGGCATGTGAACCAAAGATGCTGAGGAATTGCCATTCCTCAAGACATTCAAAACTTGCTGGAGTAACCTGACCCAATCTACCCTGCTGCAAGGTGTGTGACGGGCAGAAGAGGTTGGAAAAGATGACCTCGAGAGTGGCTTCCAAGTTGGAATTACTGTGAAATTCTGCTGATGCAAAAAATAAAATTAAAGTCAGGAGTGCCATAAATGCCTCTGTTACAAACTGTAACAAATACAAAATTATTGGACAAAGACCTGTAATACGATTCTTTTTATATACCAGTTTTATTTCACAGATATATTGCTTAAATTATGAGCTGTAACTAAACCCTGCATACTGCCAGGATACAGATTAATTTTATCATAATTTTCTTTTGGATCATCAGTTTTCCTCATACACAAAATGCAAGCAAATAACTTTACAGCTTTACAACAAAAGGAATTGTTCCAGATATATAGAATACAGCACATCTATTGTATATTTTCATTCTTTGATTCAGTGCCATATAGTGCACATTTCATGAAAACAAATAGCATTTACTATCATGTAAATTGAGAAGATATTTCCTAGGCATGCTATGAACCAGAGCCCAAAGTCTTCCACTTTTATGCATCTTTAATTTATTTTTTTTTTTATATTGGCACTTTTCTCATTCTGACCATCTCTGACAGGTTTCAATTTATAACGTTCTTTTTTATATTCTCAACACAGCAATCAAATCTTTAGACCTTGAGGAGAAGTAGGAAATTAAGGCCATTAACATGTTAGAGAACTGTTTGATTTACTCATTATAAATTATTCTGAATCTGAGCAGCTCATAAGACATGCCCAAAGGGAAGACAGATTTTGATTGGCAGTGTCAAAAAAGTCAAGGACATAGTGAGGTTTCGTTAATAATTGCTAAGTGCCATTAAGAAATGCTGTTTGCTATCTGTCCACAATCAGGGTGAATTCTGATCTAGAATTTCCCAGCTATCAAACATAGTAACATCTCAATTTATAATTAAAAGATAGATTAAGAATACACCTTAATCTGCTGTAAATATTCTCTTAATAACTATAAAAGATGAAAACACTTAAACTAATAAAATAAGTTAGAAAAATAAACATAAGCTAGAAAAATAAACTTGAAGACAACAAAACTCCACAGAGACAAGTTCAGAGGTAACCATGCAGAGTCCTCTATATAATGGTTTCCTAGTTATCCTCTATCTCCCTTTTTCTCACTAAATGGCAAGAAAAAGATCACTTTATACAGCCATAACTACAAAAGAGATCATTAGTCTGTTTTTTAAACTAGGCAGCTTATGCTTCTGGGTTTGGGACAAACACCTGAAACATCACTCACTGCACAGTGATAAAAAGCATCTGGCAGGGCCAACAGCCTGGCACGAAAGCGAGATTGGACAGCACTTCCACGTGTCACCACACACATTCCACCCCCAGGAAGGAACCTTCCTATTTTACCTTTCTTATTCTGATACCTGTGGCCTAGATACGATTTCTACTCAAGGCATATCACTGTGTTTACCATAAAAGAGAGAAATCTAATCTGTACAGATACTCCTTAAAGTCCAAAGCCTACCACAGGTCAGCTCTGTAGAGCTGTTGAGGTGTGAGAATCTCCAGCTCCCAACTTCCACTCACCCAAGTTTCTCTAGAAAAATGGCTTCTGGCATCTCACTCGGCTAGTGAAGACACCTGTATCGATTGTCACAGACAAAACACTGGAAATTCTGAGGGACATTAAATGGAACTTCGCATCAACCATCAAATGCACTTGTGACAAACACCAGTTCAACATCAACCAGTTGAACCTTATCAGAACCCCACCGTCACCCTGTGATTCCTTGTTTTCAGATGGTCAACAGCATAAAAGCACTGTGACTGTCTCATGTCTAGCATGGCAGGTTCACAGTCTAAATATGTGACAAATAAACGTGTATGCTTCCAGAACATTTATTTGCTAATACAAGTAAATTCTGCAAAACCTAGTTTTAAGGAAAGTACAAGCCATGATATTCTAGTAAAGGAGGAAAGAATAATCCTACTATTCCTCCACCTGAACCTGGCAAAACAACTTACCTGAAAAATCACATGATAGGAGTCCTGTTCCTCTGGACTGGTACGGGATATACTCTTGGAACATAGTGTTGTCACTTCCTTAAGTGCTTAATATACAAACCTTAAGCACCAGCTACGATGGAAAAAAAATCATCAGAGTACTCTTTACGTCACTAGTATTACAAAACTGCTCACAACAACTAAGATGGACCCACGATGCGTATGTTTGTGTAACATTTTTTCATTACTTGTAAAATCTCTTGTGGGATAGCCTGCCAAAAGTCAGGCAGGGATTTTTTAAATATTGACTTCACAATCCTCCTTTCCAGGCGATGTCCCCCTCTAGCAATTTTAAAGCCCTGCTTGGTTTTTGAAGCCACGTTGATGTCTGTGTGTCTGTCTTAAGTAAGGCAGCCCAAGGATGCTCCTGAGCATGGCATATTGTCTCAGTAACATTCTGTGAACAACTAAAGGCTAACATAATTCTCTTCTGATTTTCAGAAACCGTAGTTCAGTGCTCTGTGTATAGAATTTAACATTTCCTATGCACAGAATTTTTTTTAAAGCCAAGTAAGATCAAAATTTTGTTTTGGCAGTAATCAAATTTTTTCATTTGTATTAGAAATACCATATTGTTTTTTCACAGCTGTAGCTTTATTATTGCAGACCACTAAAATTATAAAGCAGCTGCAACCATTGCATCAAGGTTTTTTTGTCTCATTTTTACAAGATCACATAATAACATTTTATTTTGAAAGCATTTTTTCTTTAAAAAACCAATCCAGTAATCATTCATTTTTAATGTACTGAGCTAAGGATTTGTCTTTGATATCATTATTACAGACATTGCACATCTGTAAATTTGAAATGATAGGACAGCAAATACCTTCAGAAGGACAGACATTGCCTTTGAAGTCAGTATATATATGGTTTAACATAAATTTAATTTCACAGTAAACTGCCTTTTATTATTCACTGTTGTTTTGTCCTGACACTCAATGTCTTGTAAAAAACATTCTGAACTTAGATATAAATAAATAATGTAATACTTTCCTTAAAACTCTTTCAAAAACCAGCTAAATGGAGACAGGCAATTAGGATAATGAACACATTCTCTTGTACGCAGATCTGCATGAATTCCAGTGTCCAACATATACTGAGAAGCACCACGTCTGCAGCTGATAGCCAGTCTATTTAAAGTAGTAGATCAGATTTCCAGCTATTTAAAGGCTCTATTGTAGAAAAAATTCTTCATCTGAATACTTTTTTGTAGGTCAAATCTGATTTTACCGTGAGCAAAAATGTTCATAAAGTTGGTTTTGAAGTTTTGGGGGGGTTTGGTTTTGTCTTCAAGCCCCATAAAACATCAGTTTTACAAATCAATATGGGAAAAGGGAAATTATATTCTTAACCATTTAATAATAAGCTGAAGTCTACAAGTCTGGGAACCAAGAAGAGGGAGCCCACTGTCACAAAAAGGAGACAATATTTGGCTACCAAAAAATTGCAATTAATATTACCCTTTCCTAAAGCAAGAATAAGTCTTCTGTCATCAAATAAATCATATATAGCACCAGGTAATTGACCTAAGATTGCTCGTTCATTTAAAAAATTCAGTGCTGCGTGTTTATGATAGTATGATTATTACAAAAGTGTAAGGAATATAACAAATTTCTATCAGTAAGTGTTAAGGACTGCACCATTTATACAGCAGCCATGCTTACAGAAATGCAATCTAGAACACTGCCAGTATCCAACATTCAGGAAAGAAATAACAAAAAGAGCATGCACGAACCCTTTAGCGGGCTCTGAATTCAGATAAAAGTAGACCATATGACAGTGATGATTAGACTAAAACGAAGTAAAGCTGGGTGTAAGAGTAAAAAGAGGTGAAAGATAGATGAAGGTGAATAGGAAGATACATCAGACTCTAAAGACGTTCATATTCTATACAAGGAGTGTGACAGAACTTGTCTGTACACTCTCTCTTCAAAAATTCAGGGAAACAACTGAATTTTTTTTTCCAGAAAAGCAGGGATATTAATTCACATGTACTGAACTTTACAAGTCCCATTAGTACAAACAGATAGGATATAATTTTTCAATAAGAATGAGAAGCAAGTTATTCTGTGTGCACCATCACAGTATTACCCAATTTAAAAGTCTTTGAAAGAGATCTTTCCAGTATTGCTCAGCTTTGCCTTGACTGGGAATTAACAAAAAAAACTCTTCTAACTTCAACTGCGTGACTCTAACAGCAAAAACTGTTTTCTAATGGATAGAATAAAACTTTGAAAATATTAAATATCCTTCTGTTTTATGTTAAACAGTCATGAAATACTAACACAAGGGGTCTAACTCTCTTCTTTTTCCTGAGAGATTTACATTGCTAGAACAGCTTTGACTTCGGTACAGTGATACCTCACTCATATGATGCCAACGACATGTTAACAGGGCCGAAATTTGATGCAATTGATGAAACATGACAAGTGTAAAAAATTAAATGAAAGAAAATATTTCCTTTGATTTGATAGCTGTAATCAGCTTGACATAAAGTTGATTGTCTTGATTTCTGGCAAACTTGAGGACAGCAAATGTTGGTAAGTCAGGAAGATTTCCAAATTTTTGAAAAAGTACTAGTTCTGTTCCAACATATTTCATTGATAAAATAATCAGTAACGAGACATTGCTTGCAAAACTATTTCCCTCTTGTGTGTGACAGCTGATTACTCATCTTATTACTTTATCATATCCAATGAATTTTCTATCAAATAAGACCAAGACATACATGCATATTTTCTACTATAAAAGCTCAATGATGTTTTATGTTTTCTTAATGTGTTTTACTAATATATTTTCTCAACAGATACAGATTTGTTTTCAAGCCCGAAGCAAGCTGTAATCCCACACTCAGTGAAAACTGCAAATCAGCCCTTCTAAGTACTACTGTAACCTAAAAGCATTCTTTTGTTGCCTTTTTCATACAGTTATTGCATAAATTATCTGATATTATGTCAAATGCTATGAATATTATTTTCTTTAATATCACGACAATATCCTTTCATTCTCATAACCCATTAATAAGTGGGTTACCAGTTCCACTTTGGGTTTCAAATATTTGTGTTTGGATGTACTTAAAATTATGTGTTTTAAAGAGATTTTTTTTAAAAAGTGGACTTAAAAGGCCCAGAATGCTGTGAATAGTAACATAAAGTTTCAAGGGTTCTTACTGTGTTAGGCAGACGGAGAACAAAACAGATAACCTGGATAAAGAAAAGAGCTCCTCTTTTATGAGAAATATCTATAATAATTGCTTTATATTTATGGAGACTTCTCTGTGGAGGAAGGGAAGAAGAGCAACGTCTGAACAGTAAAAATTATAACTCAAGCTAGTATTACTATGTCTGGAATGATCATATAAATTAATTTCTCTTATTGCACAATATTTCAGAAACAAGAGACTGATCAGCATTTATTTTTGACCTATGAGGAGAGCATTGAACTATTAGCAGATTTGTATGATAATTTAAAATAATGACTAATGAACAAACCAATACCATTCAACAGTCAATTTATATAATGTCTTAAGCTTAATATGGAAATCCATTAAAAAAATACAACGTATATATGGTATGAGGAATGCCTTACCGGCAGTACCTGAAAAACGAATTTTCCTTAAAAAGGAATTCTATAGCAAAGCTGAGGAGTATTATGTCAAAAGACTGTTGCTGTTATACTAACTATAACATAATGAAAGTTATTACAGAAATAATCATCTTGATGACTGGAGCTTTCTTTGAAACTTAAGCATGACTAAACTATAATAACCATTTAATAATATATGAAATTATTGGCAGGAAGTAGTCGTAAGTATCATTGCATGCAACTCAATTTTTCACCTTTTTACAAAAAAATACATGCTTCTAGGCTCACAGGATAATATTCCATGTGGAAAACCTGAGTGTGGGTCAAATATCCACTGCTAATTCGAAAAAGGTGCACTTTTGTTCCTGGCACACCAGGACACAGGTATAGTGCAAGGAAGCACAGCAACACGAACCAGTTTTAATATAAAGTTATGTAACCAAGGAAATGATGAATTAAAGTATTACAACACGGCCAATATGCTGACATTCTATCTTACGTGAATATTGTACTTATGACTAACTTCAAAGACATAACTTTATAAGGATAATAAAATCAACAAGGATTATGAAAGCTTTTTTCCCCTTCCACTGTTAATCATCTATATTTAAGAGATTTTGTTAATAGCTTAAATAGAAAATCTGATGTGTTAAATAACTGTTTAGACATTCTTCTAAACATAATACAAATGTGATAAATAACATAGCATCTTCTGCAACTACCAAAAATTTGGTTCACCTAAATACTCAAAAAAGCAAGCCATCTTTTATATTGTTATTTGAGATGAATACTGGAAGCTTAAGACAGAGAAAACTGTAGGACAGAAATATCTGCTCTTTATCTCATTTGATTATAAATCTTTATTTAATTGCACTTTAATTGCACTAAAATAAAAGTCAGTGACCAAACACTTTATATAGGTGGATAGCAATGGGTTTGCTAAAATCTCTCCATCTCCGTTTATTGTGGATATTCTGTTTTAAAAAATACTTGTTGAGTAAAGGTTATGACCAGGACTAGGAGTAAGAAACTGTAAAAAACAGAGCAGAGCTTTTACTGAATGTAGAACTAAATGTTACCACTCAGGATTTCCCACTGGTTTCGACTGACCAGCTACCTTTGACCAGAAAAGGTTGATAAACATCTCCAACTTGTGATCAATCTGACAAAATACAGGGTTTCTCCTGCAAAGTGTCAGAGATGATGCCATTCCACTAACTTCTACTTCTGCTATAAATATTTAACAACTTTCAGAGATACTCTCATATTCTTGCTTTCCTAAAAAGCTCTTGTTCTTCAGAGCCCTAGTTTCATGAAGGTAAAGAATCAAAGGATCCAATTCACACCTTATATACTTCAGTTCCAATGATCCAAGGAATTTCTTAAGAGTTATTTTTCCTTTTCTGTGGTAACACTATTTTCTCTGAATTTAGGTAAACAGTAATAGATCTAAAAAGGGGATTGAATTTTTATGTCTTAAAAGACTCCTTAAAAGAGGAATAACTGTTTTCAATCTTCAAAACCAGACAAAAATTTTTTTCAAATGTTAAATTTTTATATACTTTACAATTTTTGCTCATAAATGATGTAGCTCCTTTCAAAAAGTGAAAGCATTCTGTAAAGTAAAAGATGAGTTTCAGTTTCATGAACTATGCTCTCTATCTACCATCTTTATAACATACGGATGAAAAAAATCTTCATTTAAAATTATCATGGTAAAGTATGGAAATAATACCTAAGAAATGAAGTAACAATGTTAACTTAAGCTACCTTTGGACTGTTTAAAAAAGCAGTTTATTAAGAAAGAGAAATCCATAAATAGTAAGTACAGGTAGCAGAGTAGCATACAATACATAACAAAGCCTTTCATCCATGAGCTACAGTAAAGATTGTTATAGCTTTGGTATGTAATGAAAAATTATTTCTGATATATATTTGATATTGACTTTTTCAATAATAATCCATTTCTATCCACCACATCGTGGATATTGACTCCATATAGACCAAAATAATAATAATAATAAAAAATACAGGACTTCTACACATCTGAAATCTCTTTTAAATAAAAAGCCCAGAGAGGTTGTGGATGCCCCCTCCCTGGAGGTGTTCAAGGCCAGGTTGGACAGAGCCTTGAGTAGCCTAATCTACTTGAGAGGCGTCCCTGCCCATGACAGGGAGGTTGGATTAGATGATCCCTAAGGTCCCTTCCAGCCTGTGCCATTCTATGATTCTATGATGTAGCTCTAAGAGTACCCTCTGATATCCAACAGCTTTTACATTTTCTTCTGAAAGCTGACTTCTGCTGTGTGCCATGGCCAGTTTGGCTGTATGCCATTCCCTTCTCCACAAAATAAGTAACACAATACGCAGTTTGTAACTGCAATTTCTTGGAGCTCTCATAAAGAAGCTTACTTACTATTGCTATTGCCAGCTGACTAAGGATTGAAAAAAAAAATCATAAATAGCATAGGGTGCTTTGATTGAAAAAAAAAAATCATAAATAAAGCATAGGGTGCTTTATTCACCCTATGATTTTTTTGTTGTTGTTCTGAAAAAGTATCTTGTCAACATGTTGGAGACTGTGCAATTTTTTTTCTCCTTTTTTCCCACTGTTATATTGACTATCAAAATGATATTAATCGTAATAGGGTATTTATGTAGCAGAAATTAACACTAGAAACTTAAAAAGTAAAGATAGTTCCCCCAAAACTGTAAAACTCTTTTTAGAGATCTAGGGTAGCAGAAATACGTAAAAACAATTAACATCATGATCAGCTGAATCAAATATTAAAACGGAAATTAAAAAAAAGAAAATTGAAATAAAAACTGAATCAAATATATTTCTTAACTTGAAATGAAGGTAAAATATGGTAAGCATACGTCTTTACGCAAATATTTTTCCAGCTTTAGGTTCTAAACTATAGAATATAATGTAACACACATTAGAAGAGCTTTCCAAACTAAAATAAGTAAAAAAGGAGTAAGGAATTGGTTAAATCATTGACAGTTCTCATCTTATTTAAAAAAAATAAAAAAGTTAAGCCCTTCATAGACAATTCAATGACATCAGCAATGTGTCTGTATAGTTGTACGTGTGAGATACCTGTTGATCTAAAATCACAGAGGAAGAAAGTGGTAGAACTGAGAAAACACTCAAATTTGCTCTATAGGTTATGTGTACTTTTGGACGTTGTATGGAACAACAGGAGAGGGTAAGCAGAATAAAACAGGTAGGGATCCAGTGCCAACACCACCCTCATTTTGTGGACTATGTTTCAGACTGCACGGCCATTCCCAGACTGCTCTAGGCACGCTCCCAGAGTGTATCTTCTCTCAATCTGACAGAAAGCAGTTCGTGACACTATCAAATTGCCATAAATGGAGATGACCACATTCATTCCAAAAGCAGATTCCCAGTCTGAAGCAAAATACCAGCACAGATGCACCATTCAGCTACCCCTCTTCTACTTTTTGTACACTCGGTGGGCACATCACCAAGACTTCAGTTCAGGAAAGCAACCTTACAGACAAGCACAACTGTTCTGTCTTCAACGAAAGGATTGCAGCAGTCTCCAAAGCTTGCTTCAACTTAAATCCCAATATTTTTTTATTTAGCCAATTCACAACTGTGGGTTCTGTTTCCAGTTTTACTTTCAATGTTATATTGTCTAACTCTCTCTTATCTTTCTTTTCAAGGTATTTATTTATATTTGCCTGTCTCAGGAGATTAAATACCTAAGTGATGCATTTCCAAGACATCAACACTAGAAGAACCAAGCACTACCAGTAGAAAAAGAGACACTTCGCATCAGATATTTTCCATTCCTGAGTTTGTAACGGATTTACTGCATCATAAAATAACTCCTTGCTTTGAAGGAAAGGTACAATAATGCATGTTGAACTGTTGGAAGGAAAGAATAATTACAGTGCAAAGTATCCTAATCAGTTCAACATTATATTATTTTTTTATTAACCAAAACCTCGATCATATGTATGCAGCTTGGAACTGATGAGGATACTAAAAGATTTGTTGAAAGCTCCTGCAACAGCAGGTCACATTTTAATACTGTAATGGGCAACTGCTGCATAATGTCTCCTAACCTCATCTACTTCTCTTTGTAAACTTTATGCTGACCTTCGAAACTAAAGATGGATCAATACCCTTTTATAAGACTATAAGACCATATGAAACACTAAGTCAATACTGTATTTTTATCACGCTTGTAATATAATGCAATTCTGTACATCAAATAACCCTGAAAGTACCAGGGAAGCCTAGAAACGTTATTCAGAGACATTAATTCAGCCAAGCACTGGCCAATACCAAAGTCACTGCCCAAAATTTTCATCAGCCCAAATACACCCTATTGGTTTTATAATAGCTAAACTTCCAAATCCCTCCCAAACCCCAAAGATTAAGCTAATGCAAATTTAAATTTTCCAAATGAGAAATTTCTAATTCAGGAGCCACAGAAGTTCAGATACTGTGCATGAATGATCTCACAATTATCAAAAGAAGAGATGAAACAGATTCCCACAGGGAAGTTCCTCACAAAATGCCATTAATATTGGTAAGTTTGAACATCATGTGACAATAGGAGGCACTGATATTTTTATTTTTCTAAAGGATAAAAGCCCACCTGTTTCCTACCCTACATTTCAGAAAAGATGTTTACAGAGGTGTAGTTACTGGGCATCTGCACAGGTTACCTTTCCAATGCCTTCAAGTTCATGCACAGCTCAAATGCCATGGAAGAAGTTACAAACACAAAAGTTAGAAGTCACTCTTCAGAGGACGTTTCATACAGATTATTTTAAGTGCAATGATTACCTATTTACTCTTCCTGAGACTCAAATATCTAAAATCTTACACAAAGCAAGAATGGGTAACTGTGGTTAACTAAGGGAGAGGGATTTTGGGTGTGTGCTTTAATACTTGTCCCTAGTCTGTGTTTGACTGTTCACATGAACAGCAAGTACCTTAATTCCTGTGTTTTACAAAACGGATTTACAACAAAGAGTGTTTTCTCTGTTCTTGCATCACAATTTTTAGTTCACAGAAGCTCATTGTATATATTTATAAAACACATAAAAACATAAATAAACTTTAACAAATGACCTGAAAAAATATAATAGTGAAGCAGAGGAAAAGCAAAATAGGAACATTAGATTATCTGCCTTACCTTGAAAGGAAAAATAAAGAGAAACATGGTGTAAGTAGGTGTAATTAACATTTGTAATTATTTTTGAAAAACCTCTTATGTTTCAAGTGCAAGCACAAATAAAGTCCTTTGGATAAGATATCTGCATAACCCTTATGTCAGCAGGATAGCTACTGTGCCATCAGGCCAACTCGTATCACCTCCCGTAATGAAAGGTCTCTCCATCTTTACGGAGGACTCAGGTTTCCTTGGGCCCAGGATCCAAGCCTTTCAGTTCCAAATTCTTTCCAATATTGGCTTTATCACAGGGAGCCTGATATAGAAACAGAGTAGCCTGGTTGACATATCTTTAATCAGAACTATTCTTCTCTGGTAGCCAAGGCATTCCTCTTCCCAATTGTGAGCTGCTCACCATCCTTTTTGTAATTAACACACATATAAGCTGTGCAAGTTGGAGGTATAATACTCAGCTTCAAGGGCAAAACTATTTTATTGCCCTCAGCATGAGAAATCTGTATACATGAAATGTGTCCCTTGTAAGTGAAATCCCCACACACCCTATCTCTAAAGAGAAAAGTATTTCTTCTGTTCAAATAAAGCTGCAAAGGCAATCTCCAAGCAAGCATTCAGTTGGATCAATAGCTAGAAATTGAATAGAACAATGTCTCATGCTGCTTTATAGAATTTTCAAAAGATTTGAACCACACCAACCCAATTTTTCAAGTTCCACCACTGGGATTTATAGTCTTGTTTTCTGACTCTAGGAGAAAAACAACAAAGAACATATTCACATACTAAAACTAAAAAAGTGCTGTATGGTCAAATAATATCAGGAGTCTAACTTAAACCCAGAAAAGCAAGAGCATTCAAAGTTATGCTTAGATATTTAGGTATATTTCAGAGATCTTCAGAGATGGAAAGGGATTTTATATGCTTATCTTTTTAATGCCCAAGTGCAACAGGTACAGTTCACACTTAGTAAGATCTAATGATAGATGTTGGAAAATGAAAATTAACAGGCACATATACCTGAGAACAGACTGTCTATGATTTTTCAGGGGAATACTGTTAATTTATTTAATAATCTTTTTTTCATTTGAATATCGAGCTATCACAATCTTTCTCTATAGACATGGTATCAATAATTTTCTATAGTACAATACCAGGAAAGAGATATTTTGAATATTAATTCCTGGTCTACAAAATGTATCTTACTTCTGACTTGACTATTTATGGAGAAAAGTAAACTTGCTCCACTACGTGGAAAGGAGCATCGTGAAGAAAAAGACACTCAAATTATAGTTCACACACAAAAAAAAAAAAAAAATCCCTTTTGAGTATTCTATATTTTTTTGTGGAAAATAACTTTAGGCCTGAAATTTATTTTTTTATTTGATTTGATTTGGTTAGGAATACTATAGCCATGTGATCTGGGAGAGTTGGAGAGTTATTCAATACCTAAGACAAGATGCCAACAGAAGTTGAAAGAGCAATTTCACACATACCCAGGCGTCCACAGTTCCTCCCAGGTCCAATTTGGTTCTGGTGTAATCTGTCTGGTTATGCAAAGTATCATGCTGTTTTCCATAGCAAACCCAGGTGTTCCAGAGAGTACACAATTCCCACAACATATCACTTGTGCTGAAAAGAGATTTTCAGAAGAACAGGTAGGAATAAATGGCTAGCAGACTTGGATCCAACCGCATACAGGATTGCTTGTCTAGCATTCTGCTGTACGTTTCTCTTCCATCTTTTGAAGTACTTTAAAGTCAACCAATTTTGCCTCCAAAGAACTCCAATCCTGGACATTACTGGATCCAAAAAAAGTACAAGTATTCTTCTTAAACAAAGTGTTATGAAGTATTTCTTTATCAAACTTGTGCCAGCATCATAGGCAATCTTGGAGAAGATGAATGAGAAATTTTACATTCTTTGAAGTACTAGGAAAAAGTTTTATTTATAAGGAAAAGAGAATGAAAGATTTAACATTTTTAATAATCCAAGGCAGAGAATGTCACTCAGCCAACAGAAGTATCCACATAATCAGCCATCATCTAGTATCAGCCAGTATCTCAATCTCTGATACAAGCGGAATGCGTACCAACCATGACGTGGAGACTGTTTATTCTCACCAAAGATGCAGTTCAAACATTAAGTAATCAAATACTGACTCGATTAAAGAAATAAATTGGACAAGACATTCTATTACAATGAATAAAAAGAAGAATTTTGAAAGTGACAGATTGGGATTATTTAATTACTTTAAATGATAGTCTTCTTTTTTTCCTGTCTTTCACATATACATTTTTCATGTTTTTCTGGTCCTTAAGTGTAAGTGCAAAAAAAGGCTAATTATTTTGTTGCCAGTAAAAATACAGGTTTAGGTTTTTATTCGGTTTCTTTTTCCCCACTTGGTTTAACTTATTCTACATTTGCAGTCATTGCAAAGAAGCTCAGAAACACAATAATTTCTTGGCATCTTTTTTGCCTTTAATGTCTCACGGGAGATTCTACATTTTATAGAAGATGTGAACAAATAAGTCGTCAGAAAACATGTCAAACTTGAAAGTCTCAGGCTCCAACAGTAGAAATAAGTACAACGTACTCTTGTCTCTTATAATTAGGTCTATTGATTTATGTGTTTTGTTTTACTTGCATTTTATACAAGTATAAACAGATGAGAAAGTAGCAAGGGAAAATAAAAAGAAAATAAATAAAGTGTTTTAGCATAAATAAAATACCTAGGAGAAATGAATTTCCTTATTATGATATAATGTAGTCTAATATATTTACTTCTAGATTGTTTTACCTCAAGCTGTTACTTTTCAAATATTTCCAAGACAGCACACTTTTCTTTCACTTTGTCAAACAAATCTACAAATAAATATCTGTGAAAGCTCTTTCCTTCCCTCGTCTTCATCCGTCCATAACACTGCAGGGGACTTTGGGGTTCATCTTTCCTACAGCTGCAATGACTGCAGACTCTGGATAGATCCTGTCAAAAAAAGGACTTGTGATGGCCTCAGCACCACGAAAGTCACTGGAAGACTGGGCCAATAAAGACAGGAGTTCAGGCAGGAATCATGTTCTGTGAGTAGCCAGTAAATCTGTATTCAAGGGACAGAGATAGGAGGGAAGATGTGCTATGCTCAAGAGTTAAAAAGGGCTTGTTATTGTCCTAACAACCACCATCTTTTTCTGTCTCTCCTTTTCTCAGTGCCTTCAAAACCAGAATACTGGGAAGCATCATTCCTCATGCCTACTCTCTCCATTCCTTAATTTTTATCCTACCTGCCCTTTGTCAAGGAAGTACTATAGGCTTCAAGATCTACAAGGTTATCCATCAAAAAGAACTCTGCTTCTTGATTGATGGACTCCATATTACACTCAAAAGAGACGATGCACCTCTGCTTGTCTGAAAGTAACTAGGGACAATCTTCTCTAATGGAAGACTTGTTTTATGTCTTGAAGAAGACGCCACCTGAAAGCGATATGCCAAAGTTCTTGCTGAACTTCTAGTCTTCAGTGAGTGAATCCAACTGACATTCAATTATTTTACAGTTGCCTATGAGAGAGTTAAGCACCAATCAGAAAGACAGAATTTTTATTGGTTCTCATTACTATTAGACAATGCAATTCAAATAAACAGGAAGTCAAGAAAAGTTTCAGAGTTATTGCTGTAGAAAAACCTTCTTTCACAGTCTGAAGAGTAAATAAATTTTCTAGTTTGAGTTTATTCAAGGATAAATATCAGTCATGCTGAGACTTATGCCAATTTTTACTGCCATATTTACTAAAAATATTTCTCGAAGTAATAGATTTTTGTAATACATGCAAGAAAAAACTACAAAGTAATACAGATGGTCACCAATATTTTGTTCTTAATACTCTTTTAAAATTAAACGCAACATACTACCTAACTTTTGACTTCTCAAAATATAACAGAAGTATTTGTAAATTGATTGACAGATGTCTAGAGCGGAATTGACTTCTATAACCACAGCTCTCCTCCCTCGGTACATATATATGAAAATGGAGTGCACTTATGAATGTCAAACTCTGCTTTCTTCCAGAAGTACAATAGTTTTTCTGGTAGTAAAATCAATACTACAAATCAATGTCTTTGCAAAATATACAGCTGCAACAGTAAGGCATTACTGTCTTCAAGTTGCAATGCAATGATTTGAAAATATTTCTATACTTTCATTTCTGAACTAAAATACTAGTTTTTTAACTGCTATATTTTTTTTAGAGCTCTAAAGATCTATGTATGTGAGCCCTGCTCCAGCATACCAAACCTTAGAGATCTAGTAATGTTGGAGTACAGTCACCAAAATAATAACGACAACACATTTCCATTTCCACTTTCCTCCAACAAAGTTTCTCACCTTTTAGTCTGGTGAGACTATAGTTCATTCTTCAATTAGTAATTTAGGATTGGAATTTTTACTTTTTCTCTCCTTAATATATAAGATTATTTGAACACAATCCCTAAGTAACAGACTTGTTTCACCATGATAGAAAATTTTCAGGTATTCCTGCTGCAATCTTCTAGGCACTACGGCTCTGTAGAGCATATATTTCCTCATTAAGACAGTGGTAATACAACTAACATTTAAATGTGTGAATATGTAATTCATCATGAGTACAGCGGTTAGTTATCTGGCTAAAAACTCATGAATACACATGAAAACAGTGATTACCTAAAAAGATACCTCACAGATTTCTAATGTAAATGTGTATGTTCACAAATTACTTGCAATAATATGAAATAGAGCTTGCTCGTTTGAGATGCAAAGTTGGTGTTCCATAAATGGTTTCAGCACTGTATTTATTATAGTTTTTTTTTTTTGAGGAGGTTGGATGATTTTCTATCAAAACTTGTCAAACATTCATTACAGTTGCATCTATTACCACCAGCAAAAGTGTATCTAATATTTCTAAATGACATTTGCGTTCCAGGATTTTACTATGTCAAACTAGAACTCCTTGTTTTAGCACAACACATGAACAAACTTTCCAAAGTCTAAATCCCATACCCTTTAACATCTGTAAAGTGGCTTCCATTGAATATCACTGCTTACTACAATTAAAATGTAAATCAAACTTAAAAAATATGAATTTTGTAAGATTTGTAACTATATGCATAAATGATGATTTAGATTGTATGTTATGAGTAGATTTTAACTGGGAAATACAAGATCTGACTGAAAGATTGAGCCCAATCTACAACAGAGTTTCAAGAAATAAGACTGGAACCAAATTCAAGGTGAACCAAACCCAAGAGCCAGAAATATCAAGAATGGTCAGTTGTCAGTTTAAGAGTTAAATAAGGAGAACAAGTGGTGTATCGCTCTCAAAGTAAAAGAAGGGAGCATTCAGAAGCTGAGGTCAGATGTCTGTACATCTTCATGGTGCTCACTGTGAGGAACAAGCCAACAGGTGAGCAGGCAGGCAGCTCTGATCTTCAAAAATCTTGAGTTGTTGTATAGGAGCAAAGAATTAGTTCTGAGAACCAGAGACAAGAAACTACGAGCTCTGACAAAACAGACGATTAGGAAGTTGATATTTTTTGGGAATCTGTTTTCATTTGGGGTGGCTTTGTTGATTTGAGATGATGGTATTTTTAGGAACATGGTACTTTTGTGAATTCCAGTCATAAGCCTGGAGTGGACGCAAAAGCAACAATAAGAAGATGATTTTCCTGGTTTTTGGGGTTTGGGGTTTCTTTTTAGGAGTTGAATCTCTCTTCTCCCTTTGGTTTCTGTCTCTTTGTCTGAACCTGCTCTGTCCCAAAAGCACAGGCTCAGCTCTCCGTTAGCTATTCCAACGCAGCTCAGCCTTTAGGTGGAAACAGCAGCGACAGAAGCGACCTCACTACCAGCACAAACCAGCCCAGCATCTCTAATGCTACACATCCTCATGTCTGACTGTGTTGAGTAGTGAAGAATATCTGTAATATATCAAACCTGAAATCAGCATTCCATGGCACAACTACTGTGGACAAGCTGATGCACGCTATAGTCCATATATGTTCTCTTATCTCATGGCAACTGCAAAGTAATTTTTTGAAACCTGTTTCTTGTGAGGTAAGATGAGTCACCCTGTCTTTTTTGATGGCTGGGAACATGAAGACACCCCAGTACTGCTTCTGGGTGGTAACCTGTGATTCTATGGTAAGCGATCAAATGCATGAGCTCATAGAGGACATAAGGCAAACGTGAGTAAAAGCACAAATTGTTACCCTAAATGGATCGAAAATGTATTAAAATGATCAATATTCATTTATTTTGTGCACTTCACTACAAAACTGACAGCAATTTTGGTTGTACAAATACAGCAACACTAGGTAAGAAAATGGGAAATATATAATGTCTATTCTCATAGTAACGTCACAAGACATCTGAAGTTGGTAGAACTGTCTACTGTTCAAATTACATATAAATTACCTTTTTCCAAATATTTGACAGGAACGTACCTTTGAAATATTTGCAGCAAACCTTTCAACAACAATTTGAGGCACAATTACAATTGAATTTTCTTCTCTGAAAGGGTTGTCAGCCACTGGAATAAGCTGCCCAGGGAAGTGGTTGAGTCCCCATCCCTGGATGTGTTTAAGAATAGGGTGGATGAGCTACTTGAGGATATGGTTTAATGGGGATTAGGGATGGTTGGACTCGATGATCTCTAAGGTCTTTTCCAACCTAGAAATCTATGAATCTATGAATCTATGAATGATATTCTCTCACTGTTTTAAGTGAAAATAAGAAATTGGACAGTAAGTGGCTGCAAAGGACTCTCAGTCAATGTCTTCTGTTAGGATACGTGGAATTAAACTTATTTTTTTTCCTATACAATCTCTACTTTATTTGTGACAGCAAACAAAATATGTACACAAAGGATTAAAAGTGCTTTTCAAGGTTACTGCAGTAATCGCAGTTTGTCAGAAGATGGTGCTGCTAGGCCATTTTTATCTAAGAAAATTACTTTTAATTACCAGAAAAAGTTTGATCTGTGTGAAAATCCTAAATTGTTGACTGATTTAAAATACTATCATTTTTAATAAATAAATTATTTTGCATTCTGTGAAGGCAGAGCTTTGACCTTGAACTACTTAGCTAAGTGTGTACTGAAA
Organism: Tauraco erythrolophus; assembly: GCF_009769465.1. Lineage (NCBI taxonomy): Eukaryota > Metazoa > Chordata > Aves > Musophagiformes > Musophagidae > Tauraco > Tauraco erythrolophus. The sequence goes on from NC_141477.1 coordinate 3,774,196, forward strand.
CACTTTCTGAGATCCAGTCTCAATAACACAGGACTAGGTTTTGTTTCTGACAAATTAAATAAAACTGTCAGGTGCAGAAGTATTCTGCCTAAACCTGGGATACTCTGCATAACTTCATACATCAAGATTTTTTTTCCAATTATTGGATATATTAGAAGTATACCTATTAATGATTGCTTATTAGCAGCAAACTCAGTGCATGGATGACAAGGTCAAGGTCATACAGTTACACCAAGCATGCAAAGAGCTAAGCATTGTAGAGGGTACACTGGGGGAAAACAACTAGGGAAAATTTTCACTACCACATAAATCCAAACACTAAAAATTGTTTTTATGTAAGAAATTTATATTTGGCTCTCTTGCGCTGAAAATATACTCTTACTGTGTCTCCAGCTATTCTCAAGTGATATTTTATTCTATATGAATACTTATGAAAAACGTATAATTTGATCTTCAACAATTTTTTCTTTGCTATTTGACTGACATTTACGAATCACTATTTTTCGTAACAGATTTCAATAAAGAAAGGGGAAACTTGATCAAGTATTGTAGGATGGATATTTACAGTTTTTTCTTTTAACCAAGCACTTGAAACGTATTTTCAGTTTCCTTGCTGGACTACAGCACTATCTTTAACTTCAACTTCAGTCACCTACTGTCCAAATAAATCAAGTATTCACATTAACTGTAAATGCCACCACATTTTTAGTGGCAAGTGAACATCAGTAAAGCTGAATGTAAGACCAGATCGGAGGTAAGATCTGTTTAAGAGACTCTTGCCCCAGAGAGTGGGAAGTGGGCACTTAGGGAACGAAGCACAAGAAGGAAGCAAATATAGTCTGGTTCTTTCCATGGCTCCCTGCAGCCTGCAGCTTACAGGCTAATCTGGACACTTGACTCACTTGTTCTCTTGGCTGAGCTGCCTGGAAAGTTGTTCAGTATTGGAAAAGAAATAAAATGACAATGAAGATGACTTATAGAACTAAATAGTGTCTTCTTTCCTTCCTGTTAGAATAAGAGGCTTTGAAAATTAGATTTAAGATGCTACAGAAGACTGACAAGCAAGGAGGTAGATGTACATTATCTCAAGATGATGTATCTCTGAAAACTCTATTTTGCTCTTTATCATTCTCATTTGAGCTTATCTCTCTGCAACTTGGTCTTACTTAAGGCAGGGGGATGAAGCAAAAAAAAAAAAAAAAGCTAAGCAACACAAACCCATGCTAGGACTTCCCAGTAGGTCTTTCTGTGAACATCTAGTGCCTTGAACTTCTTTCCATCACATTACCAGCAAGGACTTCAGTTTTGAAAAAAGAAGTACAAGGAGGTTAGAGAGTCCAAAGCGAAAAGACCACACAGAGCAAGAAGAGTACGAGGGATCATTGCGCATGGTATCTCTGCTTCCATCAAAACAGGAGTCATGAAATAACAAAGGAAGAACAATCAGAGCTTCACCCAGGTGCTTTGCCCAAAAACTGTGTTCTTGGCATCACCCAGAATTTCTCTTTAAAGAATCTCCTCTATCACTCTGTCCTTCTCTCAATAACATTACATTTGCCATAGTAATTTGTTTCAGTTGTCCATTTGGATCCTAAACTATTTAAACGGAAGTAGTTCCTGGTCTGCAGGAACATCTGCAGAGTGCCTGGGAAAATGGCACTGACCTTGGCTGCTCCTTAGGAAATGCTGTGAAGAGTACAATTAATGATTTAACCCCCTCCAGGGGTTTTCTTCGCTTGGAAAACACACCACGTTAAACCACAACCTTGAGAAGTCACTTACGGGTGTTTTCTAATTGAATGTAATTGTCAAGTGAAACCAAATCCTAGGAGAGATTTCAACATTAACACAGCACCTCCAACTGCTTAGTCACTCTGACAAAGTGTTGATCTTCCTTCCCACGGTATTACAAGCCATGAAATATAACAGTATAACAGAACAGCAGGATATTATTTCTGCTTCTGTCATTTATTCATCACATATTATTAGGGAAAATGATGAGTGTTTTCCTAAGCTTCTTCACTTGTTTTAAAAGAAATAACAACTGTGACCTACCATGCAGGGGAACTGAAGGACACAACTGAAACTTAAAAAGAATGGTGAGATAATAGATGCTAAAGAACCTCAAGTATTTATTATGAGAATTTGCAGCAAATACCATTTTCAGAATTATAGAAGTTCCTTACCTGGCATATGGTTGGCAGAAAGCCAGAAATTATGTTTGCTATAAATTTAGTTTATATACACATGACACTTGATCCATATTCTTTTGTTGATATGCTTTTCTGATCAAGTTAGCAACCTAATAGTTAAAGCTTAGAGATTTTTAATGGTGTCAGCTGTATTCTGAAGAGTAACGTTAGAGGCCTGTCCTTTTTGTATTAACAGATATAAATGGCAATATCAAAAAGAACCACAAAAAAATCACGTTTTGCAGAGTTTGCACTCTCTCTGCCGTGCAACCCACGTTCTTGACCTACTGAAAGCTAATGACAGAGTTAGGACTTAATACTCCAGCAATCATGCAGGTGATCTTTCAGACTGAAAGGATGAGCTTTCGTATTAAAAAAGAAAGGGGGGAGAGAAATAAAAGAGCTGATAACACATACAGCTTGTTATATTAACTTGGCCAAATCCAAAAATGAAAGCGTGCTAAGACTAAAACCAGTGGCCCAGAGCACAGGGAATTTAAGTAACTCAGAAGAAGCTAAGGCTCTCTGCACTTAATGAAAAAGCCACTGACCTTGAAGAGTCATCCAAGGGACCTAATTTAGAACTACTGGAAAAACAGAAAGGTTACGAGGCAAATAACCTAACAGGACTTCTGAATTATGCCCTGGCTGAACGTAGCAATCTGTAATATGGAACGGCACACACGCACAAAAAAACCTCCCAAAAAAACAGCAGCAACAACAACAGACAAGGCAAGGAAAAAAGCAAAATAATCCTACATTCTATGACTTTACATCAAGTGGCCTTCATGTACCAAGTATGTTGACATTAGCAGAGCACAGACTGAAGACACTTAAACCATCTCAAATTTACATCTAGGATAAAACCAAAGTCTTTCTCCCATCCCATGGAGTGGATGAGATCTGTTATGTAAGTACATCATGTATGTACTTATATCAATAGAAAGATCAACAGAGATTGACAGAAATACATTTAATGTACAAATGATAAGCATACATAACCCTTGTAGGTTTTATTATGTTACTTTCTTATGTTACAGTTTTTAAATATCAAAAGTTCGTGATTTTTATCGCAATTAGTGAGCTAGAACAATTTGCTTTCACTGGTTGCAGCAAAAAGATTCAATTATTTAGCTTAAAGCTCCCTGCATTTGAGCCCACGATATGATTTAACATAGGTTGGCTTTGTGTCATGAAAATCCAGTGCAGTAATTCAGCTCTATTAGTTTATCACATTATTAAGATACTCCATCTGGCATTAGTGGAGTGAAGAAAAATCATGCTTATATATAAATAATCTTTCTCTTAGTTTTGCTTATTTCCTTTCTTCAAAGCATTTGGATATACTAGGACAACAGAGAATTAAGCTAAGAGACATAACCCAAGAATTACGCTTTTCTTAGTGGGAGGACCTCTAATGACAACTGACAGCAAGGCTGGAGCCAGGATGGGTCCCTTTCCCCTTGCCTTGCTGATTATTTTTCATCATTATTTCTGATAATTATTAAGACTAATGAAGCACATCTCCCTGGCTGATAGCTCTGGAATGGAAAAACTATTGCATATCATCTATAACCTGCTTTTAAGCACAGTAACCTTGACTAACTGCTCTGGTAGAAGAAGAAAAAAAAAGTTTCCAGTCTGTGTTACAGCAGAGAGCTGCGCTCTGGGGATATCCCACTCCTGAGTGAAGAGTGTTCAACACACTCCCCAGTCCTCCCAGAAAGGTCAGAATTAGAGCAATGGTGACCAGTTGCAGGCTGGGAAGCAGAAGGGGACTTAGACGAGTGCATCAACACAAACATCACCTTTTGTGCTGGAAGTCTGTACCTCTGACATGCATCAGCTGCAAGAAGGAAAAAGACTGAAATGATACCCACTATTTATTATTCTTTATAAGGCATTTGGCAGCTGCAAATACACAGCAATAAGCATCAGTGAACGTGTGCTGGCCTTTCACATAAATATCTCATCTTTGCTCTTGTGCTTCATCTTAGCTGCAGCTTAATGGTTTTTTGAGAGGCATTTCTTTCGTTGGAATCTGATAATTTACTACAGAAGCCTGGATACTGCAGAGTACCTTTGTATTAGTCTCAATCATAAGAATACTGACTTCATTTAGAACAAGGAAACACTTCTTAGACCTGTCCCTTAAAAATTGCTTCATCTTTTCTTCTTCCACCAAACTCCTTCCATTCAAAGAGCTCTTGGGGAAGCTCACACTCAAGCCTTTGCATTGGAAGAGCGAGAAGCAGTACTTTAATATGGCACACTTAAAAACTCTGTGTTTTCAATATATATGTATATTTTAAGAGTGAATATAATGTTATGGTACACTGCAATTAAGTCTTTTCTGAATTAAGTTCTTTCAACAAGTTTCTTAGCACTGGTACTGGCTTTGAACTTCTCAACTCTGAATTTTTATTGTTACGAGTCAGAACAACATGCAGCAAACCAAGCAACCAGGACATTTGGTTCAGAATGCACTGCTGTGTGAATCAAAATACTCATGCAATTGCAACCGAATTTTTGAAGACATTCCCATCCACCAGACATTAATGCTTAAAATGGCATAAATCAATAAACATACTTCATTCAATAGGATTGTCCTTGTATGAATTTGCAGAACAATACCCTTAAGGGATGCCAGATTTTGTCTGGAATCAGTGGTATTTAATATGAACAAAAATAAGGAACATAATGACCATGTATGCCATGGTTTTGATGTTACATGGCAGACTATCTCCCTTGGCAACAATTCTGTTTTACTTTTGATTAGACTGTCATGAAATACTCCTACCAAAATTAATTTATTCTGTTTTGAGTTGTACGGGCTACCACAGGTAAAGTGTAGCTTTACATTCTCATGCCTCAGACCTCTGTCTCAAGTCAGAGAGACTCAGTGGGATGGCAAGGTATCTCATGGGCCTCCTGGCTGGTAAGCAGTCAAATTAAGGAGAGAGATGTTCAGAGTATGAGGAAGATCAGGTTGAAACATAGGGCTAATTACTACCAGGAAAGAGAAGTCAGTAAACATCATACATTTGGTTTTGTAATTGCTAAGTAGGAGTCCTCGTACTGTGCAGTATTAGTTGCAGTTAACAGTGAAGAAGCCCAAAGACTGTGATGAACCTGGACTGATAAAGACAGAAAACGCTTTTCTCCAAAAAAAAGGCATTTGCCTTTCTGAGAGAGTTAAGTAGAAAGTAATACAAAATTTTACTTTGCTCTTCCTATAATATTTCTTTCCATTTCATGCAAGTCACTTGTTTCTTGATGATACATAGTATATTGAGTGCCAACGGCCTACACTTTCAGAACAAAAGTACCAAACAGATCTGATCCACTACTTGCCAACAGACTGCCAGGAAAATAATTTGGCAAAAAATCTGTAGTACAAACAAAACTGATTATTGTCACCTTCATACTTCTTTGTCCTCATTTCGAGTAGTGGTTGACATCTGTACTACATACAAAATGATTAGATATAGCATGAGGAAAACAGTCTAATGATATTTTTATAGAGATTTCTGTATGTTACTCTCCCCATTTATTTCTCAATCTGGTCAATTCATTAAAAAATACACCGACAGGCATCTTCCAATAGCATTTGGGCCACTGTGGGGTATACAACATTTCTGATGAAAATTAATTGAAGTTGAAGCTATTAACACGTTTGGATTGACTTTTCTTATCTTAGACCACAGCTACTTGAGCACATTAATTACTTAGTTGATCTTTCTGAGTACAGGAGGGAAAGCAGAGCTGTGCATTCAGCACGACATGCCTTGTACACTGTCCATTCAGGAATGTATCGTTGAATGTTAATTATCGTGAAAGGGAAAGGCAACTCTGCTCAAGAGGGGTCATATTTTCAAATATAGGACATGTTCCACTTTGGTCAAGCAAAAGAAATTATTTCAGAAATACAAAGGCAAATGCAAGACTGACAAAGATTAGTAAAAATAACAATTAATAGTTGCTTTACACTGTAACAACAATAAATCCTTCTATAAAATATAGAACCAATTACAAGATGCACAAATTATTAGCAGACTATTTAGATTTATGAAGAAAACTGCATCTCAAGGAGAAAAAGCAAGCAATGTGCAAAACAACCTACAAAGCAAATTCCCAAACATTGTTCTTGAGAGAGTTTGGGAACACTGGCTTTGAAAAAAACAATCGCAAATCTTGGAACTCATAGCAGATGTCATCCCTTTAAATATCAGTTGTTTATATGCGACCAACTGACTTGAACATTGTTTCATGGATATATATTAGCACTCTATAAAAGCATAAAGCTCACCTTGAGGGAAAAAAAACCAAAACACAGTTCTTGTAAAACAAGATAACAGCGCAGAGTATCAGTTCAGAAGTAGGATACAGTAATACTGATAAAAGGATAAAGAATGAACATATGACATAAAAATTTGTCTTTTTTGAGCTAGAATACAATTAACTATTCTGCTACTTGAATGCTTCTGTTTGAAAAGGTAGAAATAGTCCATCTTCTTGAAATCACTATTATAGTCTCCAAATTATATCTCTCATATTTCTTCCTTGTTGTCCCAAAACGTGTTTACACATTTGTGCTGTAAACTCATCTCTGGTACATCTACAGCTACCTCTCACCAAAATCACAAAAATCACTACAATCAGTATTTTGATTCAAACATCCCATAAACAGTACCCTAGAGAGGAGAGCAATAAAATACATGTACTGTTTTCAGTTCATGATTTTGTCTCCCATGGGAAAAAAAAAGTAAATTATATGTATTATTTGTCTACAAATATATAGTGCCTATATATACACATACACATTTTACTTATACTGCAGAGTTCAAGAGATTATTCTCCTTATTTTTGTTATAGCTTGGTCATAACTTCCTATTCTGTATAATGATTATGAATTATCATTTTTACTGACATTTCCTTTTCTTTTATTTATATTAAAATTCCAGATAGATAGAAACTTAGATGCAAGGAAAGAACTTATCACAACAACAGCTCTCCTCACCTGCAAAATTATATTAAAAAAAACCCTAAGAAAATGAAACTACTTTTTTAACACATTTTCCATCAAGAGCACCTGGGTTAGCTGCAGAACTTTGGAGTCTTTGCAGACATATAGAACATGGTGTAATGGCCTAGGCTCTTTAGCATTTATAACATTCAATGAAAAATGCTACATTTATCAAACCTCCATTCCTTGCTATTCTTCAGTTTACTTTGATGAACAAAAAAACCCCTCAATACAACAACAAAAAGATAAAAACTTTTAAAGTGTAAGGTGCATTGGCTGAAAGAGGTTTATATGACTCTAAACATAGTAGAAGAAATAGTTTATACAGCTGAATATGTCGGTTTTGATCCTAAAACCTTTTCATTGAAGAAATACACAATGAATCTCTCTTTCAAATATCATGTTTCCGGCTATTTCTTACATAGAAGACAGAATGGCTTAATTAAAGACTCTGGTCAGCAGCAAGTGACCTAGTACCACCAGGGCCATCAATGGTGTGCTCAGAGAGATTCCCACAGGCTACTCATGAATCTAAATACCCCAGTGATGGTAGCAAACATCTGTCACGTATTTTGTTATTGTCTCTCTAAAGAAATACCTACCCTCAAAGCATTTGTTGGTTAAACTACATGAAAATCTGACAAACTAAAGCTGAAGAGTTGATTTTCAATTAGGTTCAAAACCAAGTTAATAGGTATCAACCACAGAATGAAGCCTTCATATGCCACTGAAGAATAACTTCTTGCCTCTCTTTGATTTCCAGCAGAGTAAACCCTTTTTCTGCATGTGATATTGCAGGAGGGAAATCTGGGCCATATATTCAGATCCATTCATCAACTTTCTTTTTGTGAGTTTTATATGCTGTAACAACAGAAACGTGGCAAACCTCCAAAGCATACAGGCCAACTGATTATTTACCACAGAGAACAAATGCACAGCGTTCAGTGGTAAAAGCAGTAGCTCTCTACTGTATAAAAGGAGTATTTGATCAGAAGTACTGAACAGAAACGTAAAGCTAGAAGAGTGAGGAGAAAATTCTTCTCAAGTTCATTCCTGATTAACTGATACTGTTAAAACTCTGAATAAGGACAGGACAAGAACCTACTCAGTAATTGAATAATTACCAAAATTCTGCAGATCTAGAAAGGGAAAAGAAAGTGATTAATGTATTTTTGTTTGATATCCTTTGTGTGCAGGCTAACTTGAGAAAAAAAAAAAGCATCAATAATATATTTGCTACTAATCTGAAAACATCTATGCGCCTTCATTACAACTGGATTATTTTTTGAAGTACTACCATGATGGCTATACAGACAGGTGAATGTAAGGAAAATGAAGGGAATGTGGAAGGAACAAATAGATATTTCTTAATTTAGAATATTCCACTGCTACTTTCTTGAAATACGGAGTGCAAAATATAGTGAAATGAAATGCAATATCAGCTCATGGAAAAAGCCCAGGTATATGTTAGAGGAACTCCCTGCTGAACAAAACTGAACATGCAAATAACTTAGGCAGCAATAAGCTTGGCAAAAAAGGACGAAAGCAAAAGTGTTGCAAGAAAACAGGGAACTCTCAAAGTTTGGTATTCACAGCTAGATATGAAAACTCTTTGTAAAAGCTCTCAAAAAAAAAAAAAAAAAAGAAAAGGAAGAAAAAGAGGTATGTATTCCCAGCACTCCTGGGTGTGAAAAGTTGTCTGAGCTTGAGGGTCTTCATGATATGGAATAAGGTTTAATAGCGAGAACATCTGAAGAGGCAGACTTCTAAGATTATGTACAAAAAATACCAACAAAAAAGGGCAAGAACAAGGCAAGGTGTACTGGTATTCTGCAAGGAGCTCTTAGTGACCACTTGAAAACAAGGAAAAATTCTAGAAATGTACACTGGAAAATAAGTAGACATAACATTGTTCTGATGCTGTACAGTGCATTTAATTAAAAAAAAAAATCAATTACGTAAAAATCTTACCTGAGGAATAGCCTTTTAGTCCCACACAGAATTTCAGGAAAAGACAAGGCTTATTAATGAAATTACCAATGTGACTCAGTCTGATTACTAGCAAGGGACTTGTTAGTTGGTAAGATATATAGAAATTATTCATATTAGAAATAAAAAAACATCTTTATTTAAATAATATAGAGATTAAAAAGACACAGCTAAAGAGATCAATTGGCAGAATTTTTAAACTTTGGAAGACTGAGAGATTTGTTAAAATGAGGCAGCTGTTCCTTTAAACTGTAAATCAACACTTTTATTAGATACTTCAAATATCTGTCCTACTTTTTGTCATCATTTCTAACAACACTCCTCTGAGATGTGTCAGTTGCACTGAATATTTGTTTAGAGTGAGAATCAAGGGCTGAAGTTAGATCATGGGTATTTGGTGTTTCTACTTGTTAGCTCATTCTAACTCATTCGCATTCTGTGTAAGCCCAATTTTATATCTTTGTGTTGGAAAACAAATGTCTAGATCTCAAGGAATGTATGCCTTCTAAATCAGCTTTTGGATGCTAGCTTCAAAATAATTTTGGCTTCTTAACTGCACTTCCCAAATTCCCCCATTTGCTGTCTTTCACATCAACTAATCAACGTTTGTGATCAGAATTCCTGCTTAGACTTACAGCAGCAAGTTAACCAAGTCTGAAGACCAAAAACCTTAAAATCAGTTCACCACTGAGGTTTAAAATAAATTAAAAATGGCAGAACCTGTTTTTTAAAAGATTCAGAAATCATGTTATGCCATTTACTATATATCTCAACAGTAAACAAACAAGTTAACTGTTCATTTATTTCAGTCTTTTGCTTGGTTCACTTGCAGGTTCAGCTACATTAGTATTTGAAAAACGTACTATTCCTATTCCAAGACTAATTCCTTACCTCTATTTGATATAAGAATTGCTAGAAGGCAATATTCAAATACCTATCCACTGTCATATATGAGATGTCTGGAGTAAAGATCACACAGTAATTTTACTGTTGAAATGCATAAAAGACATGATTATTGCCCTGAGAAGTTTGAAATAAAATTCAAATCAACAAGGAGCACAGGAACAAGGCAGGTAAAGGTGGTACTTCTGTACTGAGACAGTTTGCAGATGATTAAGCAAGAGAACTAGGTTTTAAAGAGGGACTAAAAATAGATTATAACAATTACTACTATTTAAATATGGCCTTTAACTGCTTCTACTTGCCAAAAGATGCCATTTCCTTTAATTCATATCTGCATCACTGTGTACTCCCAAATACATTTTTCCTTCCTTAGAAAAATATCTCACAATAGTAAGGAGACCTTTTCACAGATCCTGCAAAGTTAATTGAAGCAAGGTAAGTACTAAAGTTAATTGAAGCAAAGAAAGCTCAGCACCAAGGTGAAGTCATCTTCACTTAGGGCTCATATTTAGTAGGCAGTCAACCTAACAACACTACTAAAGGGAATAAAATTTGGTGTGTCAGATTTAATGATACAGAAAGTGGAGAGATGGTATTAAAATGCAGTGCAGGTACATAGTCTGCCAGAGTTTATGAGCCCTGGGTTTTATTACTCATATTCACCTATACGATCGGATGCTGTATATTATAATGCAATATTCAGATGTTCGGAGCAAGGTTGTGACACTGCTGTACAAACCTTGTAATCCAAAAGCATTCAGTCTCCATAAGGTAGGTCTTCAAACACACTGTTTTATATTTTTAAAGGTTTTATGAAACAATCTTTTGTATTGAATGAGACCTAAAAAACAGGATAATGACTGCCTTTACAAACTGATTTGGCTTTTTGCTTTTAATTCTTTAGATTTGCCTGAAAAATCTAAATCTAGCGTAGTCAGCTTGCTCTGTAGCCCTTTCTTAAATCACAAATCTGTTGTTTTTCTGTTCCTATTCTTAATCAAATAGTTCTCTTTCCTCTCTGCATCAAGTATGGCACATTTGGTCATCTCTTCTAACCCCTCTCTATACTACAATTTAAGCTTTATTAATTGGTTTGATTTCTGTAGAACCCTACTCCCTTTTTTCAAACCAAATCTCTGTGTTTCTTTAGACTTAACATACTGCATTTAATTAAAGAATAATTAATGTGGACCTTCCTGAAATTGCTGTGTTTCAGCTTATTAAAAACCCTTAACTTATTCTAGTTTTAATATCTTTAGATACTTGATTAAATAGTAAAGTATGAAATGTCTGTTCTCATATACTGAAATGATGGACTGCAGATTAGTAAAAGCAAAAAATGCCAAATTTCATTTTCATTGTATTACAGTATTTAGGACTATGCATTTTCTCTGTAACAATGAGATAATCCATTTCCGCTAGAATTTTCAGCATTTTGCAGAAGAGTAAACAACATAAAGGACAGCCTCAACCTCTTGATGTAAGAAATGATTAAATAAATATATCATAGTACATAAACTAGATTAATCATAATAGATTAATGAGCAAAATACGAACAGAAAATGAAAAGCTAAACTGGAGGAGACAGAGTTTTTAACTGTTCCTAATAGAGGAAAAATTATTAATGACACATAGAGGTAAATTATTTTTATTTCATTTTCTTTTCTCACACGAAGAAGCTAACAGTCTTCCTCCAGTTTTTGGTGCTCTGAGATGATGATGTCTGCATAATTCAGCTCAGAGTTAGGATATCCTACGCTACAGTGCAAGTGGATTTACTTTCCTTCTGCCCTTTGCAGGTGCAACATCTTCCTTACGACATCACTCCTGCCTGCTTCTTCTCTATAGCTCAACGACTGATAGCTTTTCCCATCCCACCAAAGCACAAATATTGGATCATTGCTAAAACATCTTTTTTTTTGATGATGGAAAGGGAGTCATCCTATTATACAAAAGGCTATTATATAGGAATAATCCTAGGATTAAAAGTTTCCCTTGTGAAGCATTTTCTAGGTGTCAACCCGTTGACCATCAAGTAGGTATTAGTCTTCAAGGATTCTTGGGGAAAATAATTAGTGAGATTCCTGGTGAAAATTACAGGGGTTGATCAGTTCAACTTTAAAATGCACATATTTTGAAAATGTAGACAGTTTTGTCATTAAAAACAAATAAAATAAAAGGGGGGGGGACGGACAGGGATTTGGACTGTCTTGACCAAGAATAGGAATTTCAGAATAGGCCAGAATTCTCTTCAAAGGCAGGGCACCTACCTCTGAGCTGGCTGCTCCTGAGAACTTTCAGAATTTACATGAAGGATGATAAATATATCTGGTGCCAAATTATAGTTAAAGCAAGTGAGAAAAACATAATCAGTAAGTTTTCCAGAAGCACACAAAGCAAACACTACACCTGAGATGTATACTTTCGCGTCCTTACATTCCTTTGTAAACTATATCCTTAGCTGAGTCGTGAAAAGAGGTACTAAAAGCATTGAAAAACAAGTTAATAATTATTTAAAGTTCTACTTTTCTCTTTGGCTTAATTTAACGGTGCTTTTTAACTTATTTGCCAGTTCACACAGCATTTCCTACATTGTTTTGTATATATCATTGTTGACATTTATAGATGCACAACTATTCCTAAAGAAAACTCCGTCTAAATAATGGCTTTTTCAACATTATTAGTTTTCTCTTATCTTTTAGATCAAATGCTTAGATTTTTCTTCATAGTCTATAGGTATTAAAGAAAAAAAAAAGCAAGTTGTTCAAAATATTTTTTTTTCCCATCGAGCTAAAATTGTTTCATGTCAAGCTGAATGAAAGTTGTATCTGGTAGAAAAAGACTTTTTGCAACATCTGAATATGATAATGTTCTCACTCCATATTTTGTTTGTTTGTTTTGATTTCCTGAATTAACAGTTTTTCCTTCATCTGAAAAAGACAACTTTCAAGAAACTCTATATAAAGAAATTATGAACCATTATAATCTTATGATGTGAAATTTTGAAAGATAATCAGTTACATGGGAGCTGTGTGAGTGCTGAGGAACTATACAGAGGCAGACAGCAGCAGTCACTATATCCCACAAGGATAACACGAATGAAAACTACTCTTCAAGGTAATGATGTCCTGAGAAATACAAGAGACCTCATTCTCAAAGAACAACTTCTCATATTGGAGAATTATTTTAACGTGCACGTTTGAATTGTGGAACATAAGAGAAATTATTTTTCTGTTTCCGAAATTACATAGTTTTCAGCTTTTTTTTTTTTTCAGGTGAACGACTATTGAAACACTTTAGATGAAACCTTTGATTTAACAGAAAGCAAAAGACAATTATTTTAAAATATCTATGTGTAAAAATACACTGTGGTCAATAGCTACGCTACTCATTCCCAGGTTTGCATTTAATCTTTGAAAGTATTAAGCATTTAGATACAGTTCTAAAACCAAACTGCTCTACAAAATTATTAGAATGTATGTCTGTATTGTGATTATTAATTATTTACTATGAATTTCTATGCACTGAAAGTTCAACATTGATATTCATCAACATGGTTTCATAACTTTTATTTGTGATTAAGCGAATTGGTGTGCAACTGTAATTTCTTGATATATACTTAGACCAAATCAAAAGTTTAAAAAGCATTAACTAATTTATTAATAATTAACTAATAAATATTCACTGATTATTAAACCATCAGTTTTCAAATTGCAGCAAAGAGACAGAGATCCGTAGTTTCTTCTAAAATCCAAATATGCAAGTCTGAGGCTCATTTTCCTCCATTTTGTATAAGCCCTGCTTTTACAAAGATGCAGTAAACGCCAATATATTCAAAATACCCTAACTTCCCATTCTATTTTCCCGTTCTGACATCCATACATAAATCTCAGAGGAAAATCAGCTGATGATCTGTGTCTCCAAGCTAGCATTCAATTACTCTCTTCCCTCTAGATCACTTGTCAAAAGCTAGGCAGTGATAGAAGCACTCATGCAGAGTACATGGGGAAAAGTTCTTCAAACACTGATCAAAACACATCATTTAGAGGCAGCTTCTCACAGTCCCACTTGTGTGATCCAAAACCATGATATAGGTGCACAGAGCAACATTTACCCATAACGTCCATTTCTTCTTGTTACAGCACTTTTCATCAGTTCTCAATATGATCACTCGGTTTCATTCCCTTCACAGGTAAAGTGGTTTTACTTCACAGTAAAATACAGTATCTGGCTTTTAACTGGTACTTTTTATGAGGAAGACTGACCTTATGAAAAAAACCCCCACAACTGAAGACCCTAAGGCTGCTGAAATGAAAGTAGTTTATCTGAAACAATAGCAAAATTTATGTACTGAATTTCTGACGTTTCTGTTTAGAAACCCTGGCAGAGATACGGTGTTTGGGACATCAAGGAACAGCAGGGAGAAACAAACTAACCCTCCCTCCAAAAAAAAAACCAAAACCCAAACCAAAAAGGAAAACAATCTAGACTAAATTAGATAATAGGTATGAAAAAAATAGTGTGAGACAGAAAATTACAGAGAAAGCTAGTACTGATATAGCTGTGTGTATGCTGTGCATCATGGATATGAAGAAGTCCCATTTTCCTTTGGGAACCTTTGTGATTTGTACCTCCTCAGCTCTCTGCCATGGAAGATCACTTAAGACCAAGTCTAGCTTGAGGTACTTTCTCTGGATCTTTAGAAGAGAAGCACAGTTGACCCTGCCTCCTCTCCCTGCCCACTGGGAGCACCAGACAGCATTCCCCAGCACATCCCAGTTCCTCAGCTCTGGAGGTACTGAAAACGAAGGCTGCATTTTGCCAGTGGGTGCAAAACTATAGCAAAGTTATTGCTACTGCAAACCGGTGCAGATATACTGCCATGACTGCAAATAACTAACTCCAAACAACTAACTCCAAATAAAAACAGTTTGGGCTCAAGGGTAAGGAGTGTTTTCCCTTGCAGCTGGTCTAAGTAAGGAAAAAGGTGGCATGAAGGTGTGGGGCACAGGACCACCAGTGGATAGAAAACTCCAACCATTACCCGATGATCCAAATAAGTAACCATCACCCAGCAGTCAGGCCTGTGGCATATGAATGTATATGTGAGTGTAAGGAAGAACTGTATAGTACTAGGGAAAGGGTGGCGATTGTCAAGGGTTTTTTTGGTTGTGGTTATTTAATTTAAAGAAGTAATAACACAAAATAATTCCTTTTTCTATTCAGGCAGCTCTGAACCAGGCAGAGTCTGCTAGCAGCAGAAGACTGTACTTTTCTTTTATTAAGTTATTTTCTGGCCTTGATGAGAAGAAAAAGAAAACTGAAAAAGCAAATTGGCAGAGGGAGCTGGCAGAATTATTGATACGATGAATTATTTCTTTAATGCAGTCTAATACGTTCCCATCATTTCTAAATTCTTACAGATAAATAATTAGCATGGTTTTAGTCTTTCTCACATACTCTAATAAGGGTATGACTTTGCCTGGAAACAGATGTGATATCAGTTCTAAATTGACTGGAGTCTAGCTAAAATTATTTTTTTAAAACTACTACTCTTTGGCATTTTGTTTGCTTAATGAAAACTACAGTCCTGTGAGAAACTGAATGGGGACACTGAGCCACCAGAACATAGAAGGTACATCTATCAGAAGAGGGAGAGATCTAAAAAGATGTAGATTAAGATACTAAAATTATTCAGATTAGAGTGAAAATGTCTGCCACATCCTATATTACTTTTTTTTTCTTCTCAATTGTAATAAACCTAATGAGAGGGAGGACGAAGAATGGCAGAATCTTCCATGTTTCATTATCATATCAAATGTTTTACCTTAGCCACTGGCAAGCTCACTTTATGAAGAACAAATCCTGGAATTATTTTTTTTTTTTCCCATTATAATTGCTGAGGAAATTAGTGACAGAGCATAGTTCTAAATGAGCGTGATCTGTAGTGAACAAACACTAGAATCTTTGCAGATTGTGAGCACAGTAGATTCAAATAGTGTTTTTCCAAACATTTGCCATTACAAAGGGAATGATCACCTGTGAGCATCAGGATGCATAATCTCTGGCCAGTGTCGTTTAGTATTTCATCTACTTTGGGGCTGACTTCACCAGATGCAGGCAGAAGTACTTCTTCCCTTTAACAAGCGTTCCCTGGGAGCATCTGTCAGAACAGAAGAACAAGTGGTTATTCACTAAGATTTATAGTTAGTAGGCATATAATACCCAATAGGAAACAATCACTTATGCAGTACAACAGCTGAGCATGGAATTTTAAGAGGGGCTGCATAATTGACCAATGGCAATATCTGAAATAACACTGCTTAGGAAAAGATTAATTTAGTCTCATGCAACAGGGCATAATTCAGCCCTACAGGCATCAGGAAGGCATGTTATCTGACATCCAGCATTGCAGATTGGGCTTAGTGGTATTGTGGGATATTTCTGTTTTTCTTCTGAAGCGTATAGTATTAGCCACTGCCGGAGGCAGAGTATCAAACATTTATCTGCACCTATTTCCTTCATAATGAAGGACTAATTCAATTTTATAACAATAGGAGAGTCTAGCAACGAGTTGGAGATCAACCAGAGAAGAGCGTACCGGGGGCTCCGCGCGTCACGGTACCGAAAGCAGCAGCCTCCCTTAGCAGGATTAGAGTTTTGACACTTACCAATGCATTAGCCTCAGCAGGCTTTGAACGATGCCTTATATATTTATTTAAACATAAATTTCAAGTTCTGGTCTCTCTTTCAAAGGCCTAAGAAGGCAGACTTACTTAGTGGCAGTGCAGGATATGAAAGTCTTGTTTGCTTTTTCCATAATACCCTCATGGTTTGAAACAACATTCTGCAGTGACTTTTCTATTTGAATCTCAACATGTGACTAGTCTAGATAAGCAAAATTTGCTCCCTTTCTGGGGTGATAACAGTGTTACACAACCCTGAAAGTTAAGCTACAAGACACTTTGCTTCCCATTCTAATATGGGACTGCTGCAAGATTTCATTATTTGAAAATGATGAAACTTGACTAAGAGGACAAGATTCAGCTGCTGAAATAAATTAAGCTTCATCTAAGCCTTAGTGAACTTAAAAAAAAAAAAAAAGGAAAAAAAAAGCTGTATTTAACACATTTCCTACCGGAAAATGAAAATCAAGTATATAATGATTGAAAAACACGAACTTTTATTAACAAAGAAAACCTTCCAATTTGTGTGTTAACTTTAGGAACAAGTTCATGCCTGCCTTCATCTCCTATCACCCCAAGGCTGTGACCTGACATTACATTCATCAGAACCAATAAATATAAAAGATTGTGCTTGCAATGAAGCTGAAGAAGAAAGTGGAAGAAATTAGAATTCGCTTTAAGGACATCTACTTAATATTTTATAAACTTTTAGGTAACACTTAACAATGCCAAAGTTGCGATTTCATATTCTTGAATTTTAATTGTATATCAAGTCATTTAAATTTTTATTTGTTACAAAATTTTATAGCAAAACCAGTATCTGTACTCATTAATGTAATGAAAACTATTAATTCATTTCAAATTTTGTCAAAGCATGCAGTTTTGCATACATTTTAATATCAATATTATTATCAAGAACAGAAGGTCTCTTAACTAATAAATCTGAACTTTTAGAAGATTAGATTTTTTACGAACTGCTACACTGTGCTTCAGAATCATGTTCTCCAATAATCACATCAGTTTCTACACTCAATTCAATAGTCCCTCTTGAAAATCAGAGGAAAAGCAATGAAAAAACATCCTCACAAGTTATTCTACTTTAAAAAGGAGGAAGAAAGCATTTCTCTGACATAAATTTTGCTGCATTATTTTTCCATTGTTGATGTCTATTGATCTCCAACTTCTTAAAATTTATTTACTAGCCCATGTCCATTTCTGCACTGTACTGGAAACTGCTATAGAGTACAGTGCTATATAGAGCTTCCTTGGGGCTCTTATTAAGCATAATCAAGATTCAAATATATGTTTCATAATGACATTCTATGTGTGATTCTCTAGTGCTGGACCTGCAGCCTGGCTTTTGTCCAGAAACCTCGATTCTATTAATCTTCTACAAAGTTGAGAACTGTGTGTGTCCGCATTTGTATAAATAAAGGAAAAGGAAGAGAAATCTCGGAAACATTATCATTAAGGATTCAAAAAGAAACCCCCATCCGCTTTGTTTAGATATGCTTCTGGAAAATTACTTGCAGCTTTACAGGGGTTGAATAGTGATGGCCTGAGCAGTCACTGCAGTGAAGTTGGAAACCCTGGGATCCATCCTGCTTCCACTGCTGTGCATTCTTTGAATATCTGTGATTTCAGGCTGCCTCAATTCAACAAGCAAACACTCGCAGTCAGAAGCATCTAACTAGCTGTAATACCCTCTCCTGCTTCAATCCATAGGCAAACATGTCAGGAATACTCCTTTGCTCATTCTCTGATGTTCTTCTCTCACAGTCTGACGTATTCAAAAGGCAAACAGACCAGCTGACTTCATATACGGTTACATTTTTCCTGAATATTTTTCAAACTGCAAATTGTATGTCTTGCAGGCTCCTACAAGCACAACAAACCTTTTGGGAGTTCAGCTACTGGTAAGATGTATTTCCACATTTATAGGAAAGGATTTAACCATATTTGTGTGCCACAATGAGTAAACATATCCTCATTAATTTCACACAGTCAGGGACCCAGAAAAACCACCCTGTCTTTCTAAGGCTTTTGGAGATACTCTGGGGCATTTTTAAATCTTCAATAGGAAAAGGGCAAAAGCCCTATGAAATTCAATTAACACTTCCCAATCTCCTGTGTCATTCCATAAACATGCATTACATATGTGCCTTTACAGAAAGCTGTTTTTTCTCATATATTGGGAATGGGATCAGCTTTTTTAGCTAGTTTGAAAGATGAAATTTGATATCTTCTGCTGTAAGGTCTGGGAATTCCAAGATTCAAATATATTGCAAAGGCACCCTCCCCTCCCTTTCCCCCATCCCTTTTTATTTATTTATTTATTAAAAAGTCTTCTATTTTTTATTCTCAGTTTTCTGAGAGCAAATAATCTCAAGACAATAATGGCTGGAAACAGGTATGAAAATATGGTCTTTAACGTATTTCACCTATTTCTCCCATTTGTTGTGATATAGGGAATCATGTTCAGAAAGAAAAAATTTTATCAATGAAAGAAAAAAGGAAGTCTGAAAAGTCTGAATAGAAAAAAAACTGTTTTTTTTTTTTTAAATTGAATGGAAAGACCAAAGATCACATTAACTTCTTGAACTCTTAATTAGTAATGAGACCACTTGTTCTGTTATTGTCACGTATTTAGAGAAGGTAAATGCATTTACCCATATTTAGAGGCTATGGATAAATTTCTTTCAGGTTCATTCCAGTTTACTTTAGCTGTGCAGCATAGTTTTGGCCAGAGTAATTGCCAGTCATCTATTTATACAGAATACATTTGGAGGAATATAGTTTTTTTTCACAAGTCTTAGCAGCAATTCAGCTCAGAAGTAAAGGCATCTGCTGATCCATTTTAAAAGTTACTACCAAAGCCAGCTACCACACACGTATACGTATGTTCAATATCCACTCACACACTTTTTTCAAGGCGTTCATTTGTTTCCTCAAAAAATGAACCAATACTTACTGAGAATATGTTTTGAGTGTATTTTGAGAAATGTGGTATTTCTGAGTGGACTGAAAAGTTCCTCGTCATTTTATTTTTCAAGTCATTTTTTACCTCATTTGCTCTAAAACTCCACCTCAAACCAAACAAATAAAATTACGTGTGTAAAACTCTGGAATACACAGCGTTTTCATGCTTATTAATCTAGTTGACAAAATATTTATGAATTCAAGTAGAAACAGGTACCGTTTGTCCTGCTATTTTTTGATGAATCTTCAAGACTATCAGCAAAAACAGATTTCTCAATGTCTTGAACACTTAAGAAAAAGTCTGTACACCATGAACGTCCCACTTATGCTTTAAGAATGCTTTAGTAATAAGGCTGTCTCTCCCCAGAAGGGGGATAACATCCCTAGTGTACCCCTTACCTGTTTTTCCACCATGAAAAACAAAACCCTAAACCTGAACAGTTTCTTGAATAAGGACCTCAGCCTATTTCGAGTATCTTTGGCTTATTTCCCAAATTTGGCTTATTTTTGGCAAATTTCTTTGGCTTATTTTTGGCAAATTTCTATTATTAGCTTCAGCTGCTTAATAACTTGCTTTCTTACTGATAACCAGAATACTTTCCAGATACATAGTAACTAAGGATGTTCAAGTCTGAAAAACATGGCAAAGGGAGGTGGGGGCAGAAGTGTTGGGGAAAAGTAATTATAGCCTATTTCTAAGGAACAGATACAGATAGACACCCTTTAAATTTTTCCGTTTCCTTTTCCCAGGATTCCATTAAGGAAAACTCTTCAGGCATAAAAAGACCTGCCTGCATTGTAAAAAGATTTTTCTACATTATCCTTAATATCTGCAGTATATTTCAATCCCTTCCACTGGGAAACTGCTGTTCAAAAGAATTAACTTGTAATAGGATTTTACTCCACTAGTTCATAGAACACAAGTGATTTCTTCACTTATGACTTTTTCAAGGCTATTTTGCATAAGAGATATAAAAATCATCTTTCCACACTTAAGTGAAATTGTTAATTTTATCATCATTTTTCTTTTTTGTTCTAAAATAGTTTTGAAAATCAGTGAAAAGCAAAGAAATTAATTATAATTAATAACTGTATGATGATCACTTAGACCGAGGAGCTTATTCAAGTGAGTAGTGTGAGATGAATAAAACAAGTATAGAAAACAAAGAATGTGGACACTGGATTGGAGTGACCATTGAAAGAAACCAATCTTTCTAAAAATAATTAAAAAAAAGCTATAAAGACTGTATGAAAAATTTATAATCATATCTAGCATGCGAAACCAAAGAAAAGCACAAAATTTCTTTAGATATACTATAAAAGTGATACAGCATTCTTAAAACAATACAAAAATCTTATAAAATATCTAAATCTGCAAGGTTATATTGCCTTAGCATTAGAATTAGAATTCCCTCTACACTGAATATTCTAACATTCCTTTGTAGAAAATGAGGCTTCAGTTGAAACAATACTGTAGATACTTGGGGACTTTTAGGAAACGAGGTTTTCCCTTCCAGGATCTCAGACTTTTCACATGCAGATCTCTCAAATAAAGTAAATGGACAGAGACAACAGCTTTCAGTTTTCAATTTTTGAAAACCTAAAGTAATTCTGATAATATTTACATCCTATCAAACTGAAATATGTATACATAATTGTTCCAAAAATGTTTGAAGAAATCCCAAGCCACTATGCATAAACTGAATACCTTTGTAAATTAGTGTACAAATAATGCACATTAGTTGAGAATGATTTGGTTTATTGCACAATAAAATACTGTTAATATGTATATGGAATATGTATCAAATATTGGTAATGTGTATGCAGTAACTCGTAATGTATGGCAAAGCTTGGACTGCAAATGGAACTGCCTTTCTAAATTCTGGTTCTCTTACATTATTGAATTTTCAACATCCATTATTCTGATTTTTCTATAAATCACTGTTTTGTTTTAAAACACAGTGTTTGCGAAGTTTCTTCCTTTGAAGGTTTTCGGTTTTAATCATCTGCATGAAAAGAGAAGAGAAAAAGTCTGGAAACGTCTGTACGAGGGCCTTTCAGGAGAGAACTATTTTTGTTGCTGAATATATGTTTTGTATCTTTGCACATTAATGGGTATTCTAAAAGTTATCTGGATTAAGCCCCATCAAAGTTAACAGCCTCTTTTTATAAGACTTTATCTTTTTCATTTTAAGATGTTATTAGAATAATAAAATTGGTGCCTGGTGGGCTGAAAGCAGACTGCCATTTAACATATTAATGACCATCTGGAGATTTTTTATTCAAAGTTTTATTTTGTATTTTCTCTTAAGCACTTCTTACTTTTTTTAGAAAAAGAAGAAAATCTCATTTTTCCTTTCCAGTTTGGAAGCACTATGAGGTATGAACACAAAAGCCTTGACTCTACTTCTTTATCACTTTTTATCTCTCTGTCCTTCGGTTATTATCGATCTGCTGTGACTGCCATAACCCAGAAAACCAGCCATGGCTCCTGACAGAGCAAGGCAGCAGTGGGTAGACTGGAGGACTGGAAGGTGAAGTCTTCTGGTTCTACACCGGCAGAACTACAGAGTCAGAAAAGCACTCAGCGCTGTTTGCTCTCCCTTTAACTAACGATAGTAAACTCTTTGGGGGTTCTCATAGTCAAACATTCAGAGAAACTAGCAATATCTGGCAAATCCAAGGAAGAGGAAGACAGGACTTACCCTGTTTGTGGAGAACCCCATCATCCTTGCGGGCCGCTGGCGCTGGCGACCCTCCTGCAGAGCAGGGACTCCAGGGACCTTCGGACAGTGTCCTCAGTAGCTTTCTCTCCCAGAAGCTCAGTTCATACTCCTTCATGTCCAAAGCAATCAGCAATCCCAAGGTGGGCACTCCATGCACGACCTGCATACACGGGATACCCACTTAGAGACTTCTGTTGGGCATGCGAAGCAAGGTTTGGGCATACGAAGCAGCAGGAGGGCTGCAGGGGCAGCCTTTGTGAGGAGAGGTGGAGGTTGTCACGTATCGTCTGGCTTTGATCATCTCTGTGAACAGATTGTCTGCGATGCGAGTGTTAGTTGCTAATAACATGGTTATTTTCTTTTGAAGACAAACACAGATGGAGGGGAAGACCAATTTGGTCATCACACGATATTTGTACTGGGGGACTGGCATCATGTTCAGAAAACGTTGCTCTGTCCCTGTCCTTGCTGGTTTTAATATTGTGTTCATTAATAAAATAATTGAACTAGATATCATCATGTATGTTTTTTGGAAGTCAACGGACATCCTTAAATGATTAGTGGTAATTTAATAATATCTTTGCAGAATTTTGTGCTGTGCAATTATGAACTGTTAATTGAAAAGCCTGTTAACATTTAGAAGTAGAAAAACCAATATAATCATACATGGCCCTGCATACGTGCAAAAAAAAAATATTTCTCAATTCACTGCCTATGCCTGGCATACAATAGAAAACTTAACAAGAAGAAAGTTTGGCAAAATCTCTTCTAGATATACCTCAGCATTTTGACTACCGTTTATATGGTCTATTCTTTGTATACCCAATTATATTTTACGGGCAATTATGATAGCGGGTATCTTTCTGAGAACACATGCCAAGCAGCAATGTATATCTGTGGAAATTTGTATCTGTATGGGTGGGATATATATGTGTATCTGTATGGGTGGAAATTTAGCACTATTTATATATGGATCTATTGTATTTTAGGTAAGTAATAGGGAGCTAGAAACATCATGTAAGGAATGCCGTTAGAGGAAAAAGAAAAAAAGAAAAAAAAAGAAAAAAAAAAGAAAAAAGAAAAAAAAAAGAAAAAAGAAAAAAAAAAAAGAAAAAAAAGAAAAAAAGAAAAAAAACCCCAGATAACATATTCAGTGTAATGCAGGGCTAGTGATATGTCAACGACACAGTGGAACGTCCTAAACAGTTTCTTAGGAATCTGAAAGAGAGCTAAGGAGCAACTGACAACCAGCCACCATGTGAATAAAAGATTAAATGCATTTGTACAGTTTTTTGTGCAGTGACGAATGCAGCATTCCTTTGGAAGTGACAAAGCACTTCCAGAGTTATTCTTGGCAATGTGATGAAGTTAGCTCTACCAGCTAAGGGTGTTCCTGTAGCTTATCTGAACTGTCATATCCTTGCATCACCTTTGCCTCCATGAACAAATCTGTTGGACTTACCAACTAAATTATTTATAGTATTCATTGTTATTGCTTATTATCTACAGAGGCACATTTCAGTTCACGTTTCGAATCCGAAATGCAAGGAGAAATAAGTCAGGTTCTCAAACATGAATGAAAGAATTGTTTGTGATGGATTGCAGATGGAATTTCTCTGTTTCTTCATGCTGAGAAGGACATCAGTAACAGCTCTTTTGGAGATAAAATCTTACCTAATTCTAGTTTAATGTTATGTATTGCTGTCAAGCAAATATTTGCATAATGTCTAAAGAAACACAGTTTACAAACTGAAAGGAAAGAATCCAAACGTACTTTCTTCTTAATAATACCTGTGCTTTTTATCTTTCTCCCTGAAGTTGTGCTTTCCACGCTGCATTTAATGAAATTCAAAGTGGACCTCCAAACCTTCCTCCTAGCTGTGACAGCAGCCATTCCAGCAGCATCTGGGCATCTTTGCCTCCACATGGTGTCCTTCAGAGACACCTCAGGAAAATAAGTCTCTGGTAAGACAGATCACCGTGGCTCCTAGTTTAAGTGCTCTTTCCTACAGGGACCAGCACAAGATCTCAAGTGCCAGGAAAGTTCGTTATGGAAGTGGAGTGAATGTCCTAGGTAATAAAAAAAACCCGAACGTCCTACCAAAAGCTCTTACCAGCTAATAATAATTTAATCTCACTGTCAAGGAATAAGCACTACTAGCGTGCAAACTAATGCAACATCTGCCACTATATCTAATTTCAAACGTTAAGACAAAGTTCAATAATCCAAAGACATTGTTAGATCTATAGGGGAGACATTTACAGCAACAACTCGTAAATAAGAGTATCCTTGAGTCCACATGTATAGTGGGGGAAAAAAACAAAACCATGGGCTAAGAAGGAAAGAATTTCAAACAGCAAGAACTAGGTTGAAAAAAAGAGGTGCATAGTATATCAGATCTCTTAGGTCTCCACAAAACATGTTATGTTGATTCACAGAAACCAGAATCCCCCATATCGAGCATTATAACAGCACACACAAAAGTCTTGGATCATAGGAGACCACTGGAGAAGCTTGCAATTAGGTCTAGGAAGAGACATTCTGCATGCGACAGCTGCATGGCACGACTGAAAGTTCCCAGAATCAGCTCTACCCTGCCCAACTATAAAAACACCTCATGCAAAATGGCAGTTTTGTTCTGCATTTTTCTTATATTAACTATTTGCACCAGACTATAATGGAAATATAAGTGACAGCACAAAGAAACTACAGGTGATGGCTTAGTACCTTGCAATTTCAAAAGCATTTCAGAGAACATACATATTCAGGAGGAAAAGCAAGAAACACTGAAAAGGCCATGAAAAACATGCCAAGATATACAGGATATATTTGCAGAAGTGCTGTAATTCTTCACCATAATAAAATGGAGACAACACACGGACAGCAGAACTGCAACAGAAAGCTAAGACAATTGAACTACATTTGTCTTCATTTGCTTCACTGACCTACACATAATATTTGACATGCATCTAGTCACACATTTATTTTTCTGTGTTTTAACTGTGACACTGCTACCCAATTTTCTTGTTAGTGTGAAAGATTACATATTTTAAATTGTTAGAAGTATCTTTATGCCAGCTGATCCTCTTAATTCAATTGAATCATAATTGAAACAAAACAATAGACACGACATCGTTTTTCTTCTAACACATAAGAATGATATATTTGTATATTCTTTCCTTTACTGGAAAATGACTGTAAAACTATAAAAATAGTAGTTGTTGAATACTTAGAGGTAAATAACTATTAGAACTTGAAAATATAAAATATCTGTGCTAAACTAATGCCAGATTTCAGAGTAAAAGTTGAAACTTGAGTATCATCACAAGTTGGACACAAAGTTAAATGTAACCTGGCATCCTTCTGCACTGCAAAACACATTAATGGATCAGCCATATATTGTGTTGTGGCCAGTGAAGTGAATGCATGCAGTTTCAAGCAAATTAAGATTTTCTCCACTATCTGGGCTGCCTTTGAGAACTGCAAAGTGAGGTTGACTTTTCACACCAATTGGAAGTCATTTACATCCAGTAAGGCACTTAGCTACAAGCTGATCAAAGTTGAGTGTCCTCAAAAGCAAGTCCTTGGATTACAGAGGACCTAATTGTGGTTGGCAAGTGGACTAAAGGCAGTGTCTGAAAGGCAAAATAAGATTCAATTAGTGTAATTTATTTCACGTTTTCGTATTTCTGAGTCCAGCTTTCACCACCATAACATTAATATTAAAAAAAAAAATCTTGTCATCTCTAAAGATAAATGCAAGCTGTTTTTCAAACAGAATTTAGTATTCAGCATATTTTTCTCTCAAGATTTCTGCTCTTCCAGACTTTTATTTCTTGTTTGATAGACTCACAACAAAATAAAAAATACTCCATGTTCCTCGAGTCATATGAGTGTGTCTTCATGATTCAGTCTCTTTCATTTCTTTCAGTCTGCCTTACTTTTCTTCAGAATTGTCTTTCACCTGATCACTCTCTGTTATGCTCCTCAACCGTGTTCCTACAAAGTGTAATCTCCAACTATCTCCTTTCTTTTCGCTTCACCCCCCACCACCATTAACAAAATGTCCTTTATGAACAAATTAAGTATATATCCTCTGTTCCATGGTTAAAAACTACTGCAAAAGAAATGAAATAATGTCTTTGATATTCTTTAAAAATCCATGGAAATAATACTGGGGGCTGAAATTCTTCTGCGAGCCCTTCAACTGCAGCTCAAGTGTACAAGTTCAGACTGAAGCAAACATAATATTAAAAATTACAGAGCTTGCACTGAAACATGTATTCAGTATTTCAGCCTGCACAAAGTAATTGCAATAAGAACGAATCTAATGATGAAAACGTTAACAACCGCCTTTTTATTTTAAGTTGTACACCAGAGATGGAGATGATGTCTGGATAGCAAGGTGAAAGCAAAGACACAACTAACACGACAACATGCAATCAAAATCCACCATTCCATAAAACAGCCTTGTTACTCTCACAAGAGATGACTGTCAAAAATTTACCAGGGTCATAACCATTAATCATTTTATTTAGCTGATAAGCAGGCAGCTTGCTGACTTAATTATATGTAACAGCACCCTTAAAATTCCTGTACTTGCATAAATGTTAACACCACCACAGATTTGTATTTGGGCATTCTTGTTACTCAAGTGACTTCAGAGCCTAAACATTAATTACACTTACATAATTATTGTGCTGACAATTAATCTGAAATTCTGTGCTGAACATGGAATGTTTACTTTTTTTATCCGAATTGACATATTTGGTTTATTCCCTTAGTCACAGATGTACAGCCACCCCTTCGTCAATCTGGACTAACTGCATTATGTTAATTAGAGAAGAAATTTTAATTTCTTTCCCCCGTGTACCCAAAGGAATCAAGAGGACATGGTTGCTAAGACACATTCCTGTAAAAGAAAAGCATTTCTACATATTCACATCCAGCAAATGCTGATTATATACTGAAAACAAACTTCTGTTAACAGAAAGCAGTGAACTAAATTTTAATGATTAAAGATTATTGTGTAAAACTAGAAGAACTTTAGTAAGTCAGAATTAAATTGTGATTAAACCCAGTATGCTTGGCCATTAAGCTTGGTGGCTAAGGTTGAAACGTGCTGCAGTAAACAAAGTTTGGGACAGATACTGAAAATTGGTTATTATTTTCCTAATTATTTTACCACCTCCTACTATTCTTTATAAGCAATAAAAACCTATAAAATTTAATACATCCTATTCCAATATATATAGTACAAACAAGAGACAGTTTCCTTAGGTAAATCTTTACTTGTTTGTAAATGGTTTCAATTTTGATAAATCTTACCTAATCTACCTATCTAATTCCCTTTTTTATTTCCATAGTAAATAATGTAGGAAACTTTCTTTAAAAAATAATTTTGAATTGAAAATATTTCCCAAAGCATACCTCTGTACATTAGCCACAGTTACTACACCATCAGAATGGAGAAATAGTTGAATTGTTTTCTCAAAAAATATTATACAGTTGGTCATGATTTCAAAGATAATTTTACATTAAGTTCACCTAAGTTGCTGAGGGTTTATATTATTTATGGAAGTGTAGATGAAAAATTTCTTGTTCCTAGAAAAGCCTTACCAAAGGTAACCAATATCTCAATGTAGGAAAAGGAAATTTCCAGTTTTCCTCTTTTTTTCCAATTGCAGCTGCGCATTGGAAATGAACCGGAACTGGTAACCTTATATTAATCTATGTTTTGATAATTTGATAATTTAAGTAGCTTGCCTAAAGCTTGCTGTAATAATAGAATCTTTTTTAATGTTCCACTCCTTTGTAAGACTAGCTGTCTGGGTATGAAATATCACAAGACAGACCGATTCCAGGTCATTTTAAAGACAAGAAATGCTGGGGCTTTTAATTATGGAACCTCTTTCCCATAGACTTTAGTCTAACTGCTCGCATCCAGGAGCTTCAAGGAGATACCGACTTTTCAAAGCGAGTCACTGAACAAACTGAAGTCTGACAAGTGTCTGAAGGCAAGACAGGAAAACATTTACTCTTCCTGTGCCAGTCCATGAAGAAGGCATATATCCTAAGAAATGTTAGTACTTGCTATAATGTTTTCTCTCAGCAGCCCACTGCCTGCGTACCAAGGATTGGAGGCCTTGACTGGGAGTGGACATGCTGGGAAGTAGCCTGTAGAGAGATAAGAAAGGTGAAATTTCAGCCAGAGGTGGGGTTGTTAAGATAGGATTGTTGTAGCTCATGGATGCAAGAGGAAAAACACCAATGTAGAAAGGTATAAAATTTCAAAGGAAACAAAACAAAACAAAAACAAGGAGGATAATCCAGTCAGCTGGGCATCACCAGGTCATCAGGATGATTTGATGTTGTCCACAGAGCTGGTAGGAGATGGACCTAGAGTCACACCAGGGTCTGACC
Source organism: Tauraco erythrolophus (assembly GCF_009769465.1). Taxonomy (NCBI): domain Eukaryota; kingdom Metazoa; phylum Chordata; class Aves; order Musophagiformes; family Musophagidae; genus Tauraco; species Tauraco erythrolophus. The sequence continues at coordinate 3,803,121 of NC_141477.1, forward strand.
TGGGTGCGACAGACTCTTAACCTCTGCTCCTGGAGAGGGTTACACAAGTGCTTAGCTTCTTAACTCATTGCATCTTAGCGATGGTTTATGTGTGCTTGCCAATGAACTACTGGTTTGTATTTTTAAGTGATGTGCATTTTGCTTGCAGAGTCTCTTTGCAACTGATTAGAGAGGCTTGACTCAAAAGAGAGGCCACGACACCATCTTCTACAACAGGTACTTTGAATAGGCTGGTGCATGCAAATGCCCCCCACCCACCATGGTAAGCCCTGTGTAGTCATTTGAACTTAAAAATTTTTCCTTTTCTCTATTTTTGACTATATAGCTCATCTTTTTTACCATTAAGTGTGTGCAGTGTCCAGCAATACGTACTAAAATCCCAGATAACATACATGCACTAGCAAATGAGCAATAAGACAGCACAGTGCTCAAAATTACACAATTAAGTGTTATATTAATCATATCAATAACTTAAAGAACATATGGAACTTGGTCAAGAGTCAATGCTCTTAGTTTAATCATATGTCTTAAATTTTATCTGTTATTTCAGAATTAAATCTTTATTTATTTAATCCTTAGTAAATAATTCACCTTTGATCATCTTCGCATGTCTTTATAGCTAGGATTTTTGCCTTTATTAAATTTAAAAGCATCTATATTTTAATGATATATAGCTTCCCAACATCCTATGGCTTTTCTGAGAGTCTCAACCTAAAAGCATTTTGAATGAATTTATTTTCTGTTCCACATGCTGAATACAAATATAATGATAACTGTGGTTATAATAATACTTAAGTGTACAATTTTTTTTTTTTCTTTATGAGTCTTTATAATCTTTTGTCCAAAAAAGTTTTTTTCAAACTCTCTAGATATTAAAGTAAAATAATCCCGTATACTTTGTACTGGAAGAATAGAATTACCTTCCAAAAGTTCTACATAATTTTTGCAGTTCCAATTCATGAAAGACTATATTATCTCTTCATGTTATATCAATGTACATTAGTGCTTTGGTTAAAAGGGATACCACTTCGCAGTTTATGCCCTGTCAACTTCAAATACACCCACGCTCTTTGACAAGACTAAATTGTACATTTACTTGTCATTTCAATGCTGCAGTTGGTTGAAAATATTATGGCTCTAAGCAGCAAACACAAAGCACATTCTTTTATTATTAAATCCTACCCATGTATCAACCTAAAGACCTCCAGAGTTCTTGCTAAAATGGAAGGTAAGTAAGGTACAGCATTTTTTACAGAAGGTTAAAAGAAGAAATACAAGTTATGCTTTTCCCTAAATTCAAACTGCAGGTACAAGAATGATATTAACATGGAAGGGTTCAATCAGAGAAAAAGAAGCTCTGAATTGTAGTGTGGCATCACATCTAAGTTACTGAAGAGCAGCCACCTCTGGGGTGAAACGTAATAGACTTCTTGCTGCAATAAACTTCATAAATGTGAAGTAAAGAAAACAAACATACAAAACGTTGATGATTGTTAAGATTAATCAGAGAGCATTGGGCTTCAAACACGTCAAGAAACAAGGCAAAGCCCTGTAAGTAAAATAAATCACAAAATCCTCAGGTGTCTCCAGAGCCATTACTGCTGCATTGTTCCCCTACACACTTCTTGATTGTAGATGGCTTCAAACGTCGTAACTGACAGAAAGAATAAAGAGAAGCCAAATCTGAAGAGTTGAGAAAAATTAAGTCACAATGCTCAATAAAGTACTGGCTTTATTTTTCCAAAGAAAACCTGAACGTAAGTCTGCTGAAAAACTCATTGAACATTATGGATAGAGGAACCTGTAATGAAGATAATGTATACAAGTGGCATAACTTGTAACTGCTAAACTAGTCAAACTGAATTTGACTCAAGAACGCCTAACTGTGCTTAATTTAAAAATTGTGAGTTACCCTGAACTTTGTTCATTATTTTCAGTGGCAGTAGGACATGTTAAAATACAACGCTGCAAACAGTGCACGTTCTTTAAGAATTAAAAGCATTGCATTTATATAGCAAATACATTTTAAACGTTTAGTATATTTAAATATATGTTTAAATGTTAACATATTTAAACATAAGCAATGTTTTAAAAATCAGTGGTTTTATTTGAAGAGGTCATTCAATTACTGACCTGAACTTCTACTTGAACTTCTACCAAACCTGATCATATAAAAAACTGATAATCAAACACTTCATGATTTTTACGACGTGCAGTTTTTCCTGTGGCAAATCTATTTTTAATTCTGTTTTATTTTCAGTAACTCTGCTTCACTTTTCTTAACCTTATTTTTAAATAATAAAAGTATTCACATCCTTGATACTGTTCCCTGAGATTATGCTTCATAGAACAGCAGTCCTTCTAAAGGCAAGGTAACTGTGCTGAATAGTGTACCTTACCCTATTTAAGACTACAAAACTGAGGCCAAAATTTGTCTACCTATTATTTCTTTATCTGGAGACGGGCAGGAAAAAAGACTCAAGTTAATGACTTGAGCTTGAAATTTAAATTAGAGCAAGGATTTTCCAAGAAAAAAATTACTTTCAAAGTTGTAATGTCAGATATCCAGACTGAAATGCTCTTTTCAGAAAGAAGAAAAAAACCAACCAACCAAAAAAACCACAAACCAAACCTCAACAGTACTGAAAATAAGCAAGTATTATTAATAAAGGCAAGAACTCAGCAGAAAAACAAAAACAATACAGGACAGCAATATCAGTGACAATTACTTGTACAAATTGGTGAAAAAAACTCTGTAAGAAGAAAAAACATCAGTTTTTTTATTGTCTTGGAATAACCAGAGCAATCTGGTAGCAACGCATATATTTGACTTTAGTATCAACAGTGAAAATTTAGTAATATCAATGTTATCTAGGGACTATATATTTAATTTTACAAGAAAATTAAGAGTATCTCTTCTAATATGCCTGTTTCTGGATTTTAACAAATAATTCCAGAAAAAAAAAAAAAAAAATCACAGAATTCCCGACTGAAAACTGTTACCAGATGGATAAAATTCTTAGCACTCTCTCCTGGCTGACTGGAAGCCAGCTTCAGACTGGAAAGGGCCATTGTGAACTGTTCAGTTGGAGTTTTTTGGTACTAAAGTTTGCCTGAATAGCATCTTTTTAACTCTTCCTTGGAAAGACTAAAGGCCACCGAGATCAACAGGCACAAGAGCGGGCCTCCTGCTGTTGGCAAACCTTGGGAAAGTGGTGATGGTGACATAGATGACACTGACAGGCTGACACTGTAGATTAATTTACAACTAAAGTATTTCTGATATCCTGATCATCAAGTCAGACCATCTGCAATGAGCTATTTGTGCTTAAGGCACAGGGAGAAGCCTACATAGACATTACCTCACCAAAGGCAGGGACCCACTCTGGTCTGGAAATAGAACTATCAAAAAGCTATCAAAAGAATAACACTGTCAAACCCACTTTCTATTTGATTATGTCGACTATTTCCTTTTTATAGTTGTTCATTTATATTTTATTCCTCTGAAGTACATCCACTCTCTATGGAAAGCTGAAGCTGTGGCTGCTTTGAAAATTGTCTCCAACTATGAGCAAACATAATTTCCTCACTTGTTTGGGCAAGCTACAATTTATAAGCTATGGCTAACAGACAGATAAATGGGACCAAAGGATAGAAAAAGAATACTCTTATTTGAAAGGCATAACTATACATACCTTGAAAAAAGGGATGTATTTCCTGGAGCTTGACGAAAATCGATCAAATCCACAGCTTTTTGTAGACATCAAATAGTACACTGAATTAATTGCTGTAAAAACACAGTTCAAAGAGTGGTTCTATCAGGATGTTCTTGTTGAGTAACCATACCACAGTGAGCTAGCCAGGAATACATACTGCAGCTTCACTTCGTACTTGCAGTCCTGCTTTCGAGTGCAAAATCTGTAGAAGCAAATACAGCCATTGCTTAACAAACTGTATTTATTTTATAATTGTTTTCTATTCTGTTTCTTATGCCTCATTTTATCCCTATTTTGATATCATCTGCATTTTCATGTTTTCAGTAAATCAGAGATGCTGAAAAGCGTACAGGACAGGATACAATCTATAAAACAGCCCCAAGTTAGCATGTCTACACCTGGTGGACGTTAAAGGGGAGATACATATGCCAAAGGTGGAGCTTTTGGTGCTCCATTACTCGGCTGAGAAAGCATAAATTTATTTATAAGTAAATTGTCAAAACAAAGCACTTAATATGTTGTCTTATATTGCAAGTCACTGATGCCCTTGGGCTAACAGAATTTACAAGAACTCTATTTTCTTCTCTCTTCTGACTCAATGCATATTTTATATAGCGTATTTCTGACTGCTGAGGCTCTTTTTCAGAGTTGTTCATTTTACAGGATAAAAACTGATGGGAGCATTTCACTTTCGCATATGAAAGTAAAAGGCTTCAGTGCACTGAATTTCAGGGTTAATTAACAGTGAGTAAGTCTGTGAAAATGAAAATGAGCTTCACGATGACAACTCTGGGTAAAGAAATAAGATGCAGGGGTGGGTCACATATCTGACTTGTGACTGAATACAAATCTTTAAATGTTACAGATGTGACTATGCTGGTGTTCAGTGATCATAAAATATAGAGGGAGATAATGTGAAAAACAAAATAAGAGTGTTTCCACAGGTATTTAAACAGCTTATGGATCATACATTTAACTGGTAGAAACAAGGACAACATGAACAATTTCCATTAACTGAAATGGAATGAATGCAAAATTATAAAATTTTCTTCTTTTTAAAAACAACAAAAAAAGAAACATTACTTTATAAGACCAACATTCTAAAAGACCATCCAAATCTTTTTCTGAGACCACTCGAATTTGAGGAAGGCTGCCTTTTCAGGAGTTTAAACTGGTAGTGGAGACTGGTGATATTTTTAAACAAACAAGCAAACTACAGACCTTTTAGAACAACGGAAGAAGTTTTTGGCCTTTTGTGTCTGCTGGGAAATCAAACCAAAAACTCCCACAAGAGAAAACTGACTACAAATATGGATCTGAACTTGTTATAAAAGAAACTATCAACTTTAAATTTTTAATAGAAGAGTCTGAAAAGAAGTTTTTGTTTCTCACAAGGAAACTAGGCAGTGAGTAGTAGGCTAGAAAATAAATCTAGCTTTCCTTGTCACAATTCATTTACTTTACATCTGAATGGAAAAACCTTAAAAATTCAAACTTCTCTTATCTCTGATTTTTCCTTCCTCGTGGTTAAAGCACAATACTTTCCTATCTTTAGTGTTTAAGCATTTATCTGCCTCCCTACAGTGTTATTTCACCATTTTTTAAAGGAGGACTTCAGAACAATTTGAATAGTTTTTATGCATACTGTTGTCTGTACTAACAATCATTTTGAAGATCTAGTTAAGATGTGAGAACTCAAAAAGAATTATGCATACAAAACATGAAAAGATGTCCTCTTCCATTCAAAAGCAAGTTTACATGGAAAGCAAACAGAACTCTTATTTAATTTCTCCAGACTTAGTAGTAGTGCAGAGCATTCAAGAAAGTCATGAAAGCTTTAAGATTAAGATGGACATGCTTTTGAAGAAAGTTGTTTTATATGTAGACACAGACAAAAAACATATGAAATTTCTTTTGACCTAATAAAAAAATCAAAGAGAAATAATTTGTTGAAAATATACAATCAGATTTAAAGAAGTTATCTGTTCAGCAAGCACTGATAATGTGATCAGGGAAAATATTTTTTTTTTTTGACAACTACTGTATTTATGATTTATTAACTTTTTTTATTACCTGCAATTCATTCTTTCTGAGTGTGTTATGTAGGTTTCCCATTTTCTAAAATGAATGTTTTGAAACACACTGGTAAGCCAAGTTAAAATACATTAAGAATTTTTGCTTATGATTTCATATTCCACTGTTCTTGTAAGTTTGAAACTAACTACTTAATTGCCAAGTGAGCCCAAGGAAAAGTGCTGGTTTTAAAACAGCTAGTAGACATTGCTAAAGGAAATCTGAACAGAGTGGAAAACACTGAATTAATTACCTGTTCTTTGACTGAGAGATAAAATAGCATGCAGAGAACATTTTTCTTTTTTGCTTTATGAAAACTTAACATTAATGCCTTTGGGTATTTTTTTCTTCCTGTGAGTTTGTTTTCTAAAGGGCTATATCTATTTCCTTTTCTTATTATATTTAGTTCAGGTAGATTATTGATAATCTCAATGCATTATTTTTTTTCAGTTAGAAAGCACTGGAAGTCTAAGATAATTATTTCACTTCTTTCATGCCTTCTAGCTGTGTTTAATTGGACTTTTAATTTTATCTTCATAAGCAGAACCATGACGACGAAGCCGATCTTATGTAATGACTTATCTGTCATGGCCACAAAACCAGCACTGGAGAGTCCAAGTAACTTTATGTAAAAACTTTTGCTTTTGGACTGAGGGATTTTTAAATTGAGTTTTTGTGGTAGCGAAGTCCTACGTGTATTCCTTCTCTTATCAAGAGTAGAAAGCAGAACTGAAACTCACCCATCTAAACAGTAATCTGTGCTGCTTGGAAATAACATAACATTAAACACATTCCTTCCTCCCATTTGCATCTCCTGATGGCTGTTTGTTTGCTTGCAGTGACTGGGTGTAGAGGAGATGCAATGTGACGGGGTAGGTTTTGTAATTATTCAGCAAGAAGGGTCATCTTGAGTTTGCAGTGAGAAAATTATTCTTAAGGCTATGGGAGATTTCAGCCACTCTTTCAACCACCCTTCATTAACTCTTTTTCCTTTATCTCTTTCTTCTAAACAATTTTTGGCGGGATTTTGGTGCCACAACCCATCACCCAATAGGTGGGATACCTACACACACCTGAACAAAGAAGTATCCTCAAACCCCATATGCCTTACTTCTGAGGAGCCCTATAATAATGCAGGAGCAATCATCCCTATGTTAAAAATATTTCTTCCTCTCATGTTTTCACATAACAAATTAACTACAACTGCTTTATTAATCCTCATAAATTTTTGATGCGTTCTTTTCTTTCCAAACTGCTTATCGGACTCATTCCTTCTTTTCTAATGTCTTTCCTATAGAGGAAAGGATACTGAATGTGTCTTATTTTAATTTCATAAAAATTAGTCCTCATTTCAAATCGAAGATATTGATAGACACAGGCATTTGTAACTACTTCCATATAGGTACTGTATTGCATAAACTCAAATTGAATCTTTCCTACAAAACCACTTAAATTTTCATTATCACCAGTGGGCATTGAAAGGCTACGTGTCAAAACTTGTTAGATGCCCTCTTGGAAAAATAGCCAGCTCTTGGATCCTAAACACATGCCAGAATTATAGCACTGTTTATTAAGTAGAGGAGACTTGATGGTAAACGCGATGGAAAATTATCACATTGTATTACTGAAATTATTTTCAGGGGAAGTTTTAACATGCAACTGTAATATTTTAAGCTTAGTGCTATCTGTTGCTGAGTAATAACATTTTACTGGTTGCCTGAGTATGGTTTCTTTTAGATCTTTTGGAAAGTTATCTCATGAGTGACCTAAGGAGGAATTTTTTTGTTTTAGCTGTAGCATACAGGATATTTTCTTCTATCGGCACTGTGGAAAGTATTCAGCCATGACCTGTCAGCGTAGTGACAGATCAATTACAAATTGCAATTTAAATCATTAAAGTAAAACAAAACAAACGTTCTACTTAAAGGATGGCAAATAATAATTTTTTTTCTTCCTCTTACTTATCCTTTTTATTTTTTTAGGAACAGCTGAACTTTCAAAAACGTGTACCACTATTAGTCTTCAGTCAATAATGTTATGCAGAATCCTAAAAAGGAACTTATTTGAGCAGAGAACATAGGAATAATTTCCTCAAGGCAGTTACTTTCGTTGTTTTCTTCCACTGTGAGACAGACAGATCTAACTATTTTTTCAGGACATGTAACTGATAGAATCCTGTACTACAATCCGTAGAGCCATTATGAATTAACAGCAAATCAGCATTCTTTGGATTTTCTGTTTTTTTGTGTGGTTTTTTTGTGTTTGTTTTTTTTTTTTTTTTTTTTTTTTTTTTTTAAGAAGCATATGGATTTATTTATTTGTAATTCCTGGTAACCTGATGAAATACAAAAAGTGCAGATGTAAAAAGCACGCCATTATAAACTGATCTTTCATATCCCAGATTTAGATAAGCCCATGGGCTCACAGTGCACTGTTCCTTGTATTTTTTTTTTGCAAATACACTTTGTTTAGAGAGATTTAAAGCCATTTTCATTTGGTTTAATATGATTATTTCAAATTTTATCTCTGAAATGTTTTATTGAGCCTAGCCTTTCACGTTTTTCCCAGACAACTCCTTTTCTGATCTGCTGCACATCTACTTCCAAGTCTGTAAATTAAGTAAATACTATGATAGCAATTTCCTGTTTCTTAGTATTCGATGTTCAGATTTTATTCTATTTATTTTAACTAATTTTCATACCTCTGTCAAATCTGATCTAGTTAGTGATTTCCTTGCCCCATTTCTTTTGTCTTTCATAAAAGAAATTTTGCTCTTGCCTAGGGAAGAAGAAATTTCCCAAAGTTCCTCTCCAAGTCTGAGGTCTACTCCATTGCCATCTCGGTTCTGCTGCAATACAATATTTGAACTTATTTTTGCACATCAAAAAAGTGGAGAACAGAAGTCCCATTGTGGTTACATGTTACACAGTTTAGGTCAAGGCTGTCATATCTTTGGACATCTTCTTTCCACGTGGTTTTTTTTTTTTTAAGAAGACGGTAAAGAATGTGTTAATGTTCAGCATTAAAGAAGGAGCAGTTGCACAGTACGGTATTTCATTCGCCAACAAGACTATAACAGAAGGCCAGAAAGCTCGGAGTAAAACACACATTGAAAACCAGAAAATGTTTTATGCCATTATATGACACCTCCAAAGGTTAGTCTTACATTTATACATAACTACTGGAAAGAAAGCAAAACGTAAGTTGAAATAAATGGGTAAATAATCCCAATAAAGTTTAATTAACCCTCATTATCATTCTTAAATTATGAGACCATACATATTACAGCTCTGAATAAAAAAGATTCATTGGGCAGAGAAGCAAATAGATTTTATGATTTAAAAGATCAAGATAAGTTTTATTTTCACCGAAAATTCTTCTATAAACACTAGTAAATCTGTGAGTATTGAGCTGGATATCATCTATTTTGATATCTCTGCTTCTCCCTATCAAACCACCAGTCCTCTACGTAAAAAAAAGAGGAATAAAAAAAAGAAAAAATAAAAAAAGACCTCAGCACCTCCGTAAATATTAGGAAAGAATAAAGACAGACAATATGCTGTTCTGTATCTCAACTCATTAGCAGCTAATGAAGCAGAGAATAACAGCAGTCCAGAAGGAAATAGTATATGATTCAGTTGAAAAAGGGCAGTAAATGAAGACAAGTAACAGGTGTAATGAGCCAACAGAGGAATTTTCAGGTTGCACCTTTGAATTCATAGATAACTCCAGATGTTTTTTCCCATTTCCTTGCACAATGGAGAAATAGAACATTTTTTTTTGTTTTCTTTTTTTTTCTTTTGACAGTTGATGTTTTCATATTATTTCAAAGAGACAGCAAACTGGATCATCTTTAACTACAACTATGCTTTGTCATAATAAATCTTCAGAATTATTCTGGACAAGAATGAATGAAGACCACTAGCACTTAAAGTAATATTTTCTTCAGAGATTGACATGCTTTTCTGTGGAAGCTGATAAAAAACATGTGCAAAGATAGTATTTGGGCAATAGACCAGAGCAAGTAACTTGAAAAACTTTTATTGATATGAATTGCAAGCTTTAAAAAGTAGTTCACTGTAACCGCTACTAATATCAGTATTAGAGTTGCAAGATGAAATTCAGAAGTATGTTTTCATCTTAAATCATTTTAAGGATTAAACGTTCTCAAAATATACCTCCTTGGATACACAGAAAGGGATATGAAAAGTCTAAATAAATTGCAGGACAGCTAGAGTCTCTGCATGTGTTAAAATTTCATCTTGGCTTAAAACCAGATTAAGTTGGGGCCCCCTTCTTGAATTAATCCTTTAGTCCTTGACCACCAATTTTGAGCTGCAAATAAAATACAACAGATTAATTCTCAAAAAGCGTTCATATCCCTTAACACTTTTTGTTTGTTATCAAAGTTTAGACGCTGGAACTTTGTAGAAAAAACAAAGTGGTTTGTGTAAACATTTAATTGTTGATTTGTCATTTATTAGATACCATAAGTCTTTAATGCTGCCACTGGCAGTTTCAGTTACTAAAAATGACATTTACATTAAAATAATCTTGAGGGTCTTCATAGTAATTTAAAAAGTAATGAACATTCCAGCTATTCTTCCTTCCCAGATCTGTGAAAATACTGGGAATAAGCATAAGAAAGAGAAGAGAGTCTCCTGTTTACTGTATCCAAGCTGTTGCAAAAGATCTCTTTGGACATTCAGACACAGCACCTCCTCCCCAACCTGCATTTCTTTCCTCAGCATATGGAATTTAGATACGATATATACAGTTTCCTCTTTCCAATTCCATTTCTGTATAACAAAATCTGCATTTTCACACACCATACTCATACTTTTTAGAACTTATTCTAAACATCTTCACACATATAACCTCTGCAAAGTCTTACTAATGTAAGTAGTACCACATTTAATTAGTTAAGACAAAACTTTCTAGCTTACTCCCAATTTTTACAGAGGAATATTTGAAATAGTAATTATAAATTACTTTATCTTCTTCTGTCAAGCTAATGACCTTCACCATAATGACCATACACTCCAGTACTATAGAAAGACTATGCTTTTTCTCTTTTTAACATTTTTTCTGGTTTGTTGTATTTTTTTCCTTCTTCTGGTACTAGATAGGACAAGGGATAATGGTTTTAAAATAGAGGGAGGTAGATTCAGATTGGATATTAGGAAAAAATTTTTTACCATGAGAGTTGTAGAACACTGGAACAGGTTGCCCAGAGAGGTGGTGGAGGCTCCATCCCTGGAGACATTCAAGGCCAGGTTGGACGAGGCACTGAGCAACCTGATCTAGTTGGAGATATCCCTGTTTGTTGCAGGGGGGTTGGACTAGATGACCTTTGAAGGTCCCTTCCAGCCCTAACCATTCTATGATTCTATGATTCTACTTAATAAGTAAACATTATTTTAAAAAGAAGACACTACAGATAAACAGTTCAAAGGACCTCATTACTCGTTAAAGATGCATTAAAGAGGATGCTGGAAGTGAAGCTGTCAGTGGGCACAGTCACATGTGACTGATGGCTACATGACAACCTCAAACAATCGGTCACCTCAGCAGCTGTCCTGGGGATCTTGTGACCAGCAGCACAGCAGTGCCATGCAATGGCACAATGTAGACAGAAACAGGAATAAAACCAACCGAAAAATCCCGAAGCCATCAGTACCAGCTTACTCCAGCACTGCTCCACACACCCTGGACTATCCAGCAGGAGAGCAGTGTGATGCCTGCAGAGGTACTGACACGTTGTTAACCCCTATGGATCTCTCTCTTGCTCTAGTTCTCCAAAGCATTAACATGTTTAGTGACTTTCAGCTGCAGGGAAGGAGAATTCTTGGCATCTCTTTCTTGCATCATCACTTGATGTTATTTTAAAGAACAGTGTTACAAAGAGGATTAAAATCCTAAAGATATTCTGCTCTCTAACAGCCTCAGAGACCTTGTTACAGCCACAGCAGGGACAGGAAATTGTTCTCCTATCCAGACATGGTCTCCTAATATGTTTGAGATAAAAATAGGAAAGACAGGTCAATTAGCCAAACCTGTCACTCCCTGCTTTCTACCATTACTATTCTGTTGATCGTCTTTCCTCTGCTCTTTCAAAATTAACCTTTGCAGCTACAAACTTTAGAGGGTGGGTGGAAATTTTGACAGTCCAAAGAGTAATCATTTAAAGTCTGTTTCCTTACATCTCCTTTAGTTGTAATATTCCCTGTATATATATTAATAGTCTCTACCTCTTGTAGTTCCCATTTAGATATTTTAATGTTGACTGTGCCACATACAATTACTTTGGGTATTTACCATGAAACACTAAGATTAATGATTATAAAAAATTACTCACAACATAAGTACTGTATAGAGGAACTTAAAGCCTGCAGCCAATACGTAGAACTGAGAATACTAGTATTTCACTTACAACAGGATGTCAACAAGATCTTACCCCATTTTCTCTGAAGGTGTGACCAAACACAAGCTGATAGTATTTGATGACCATTCCTTTTGCTTGTTTCCTTGACCTTGTAAACTGATATGAGGAAAATTATAAACATGTTTTCCCTGCAGGCAGAGGAATCTAGAAGAGCAACAATGCAAATCGTCTTTGGCAAAGTGCATTACAGATTGCTTGTTATCATCATAAACGTCACAAAATATTACCTAGAATAGATATTATTTCATAGTGGGATAATACCTGTCATTCCTGAGATAATCTCTATGCGTATCATCCACAGGTTGAAAAGTATATAAAGAAAAGAGGCCTAAACTTCAACAAATATTTCAGAGTTCATAAGAGAATGGAATTGGTTAAACGAATATATCTACTTCAAAATAAGTTACTCATCTCATATGTTAAATGAATCATCAGGAGGAAGTTTCAGTAAGGCTTTATTTTATTCCTTATCATGTTTCTCTCCCTCCCCTGATCAAAAACTAAATATCAGCTTCTCCCTCATCCTATAAACTATTCTTTTCAGAAACAGCAATTACTCTTTCTGCAACAGTAGAAAGAACTGGCAAAATATTCTTGATACCTACCAAATTGTCAAGTAGAATTTTTCTGTACTTGAGCCAGACGTGCTATATGTAACATACTACAGCTGGCAAGTGATAGGATTTTCAGATTTAAAAACTATCCGTCTGTTCACTACTTTAAGTATAACTCTTATACAAAATTAATTATATGCTTTTCTCTCTTTACATCATAACTTTTCTCTAATATTCCTAGGTAGTAGCCTCAAGACCATTCTCAGAGTAAAAATCCCAAATTGTGTGTTGAATTGCAAGTGCAACATAAACCTTAAAGGCAGCAATATAATTATTGCCATAAGCTCATCTTTATGTCAGCTTAGCATTTGCTAGGGAACAACTTAAGAGTTATTTTTAGGCATTTAAACAGGGGCACATCTGGCATGGGGTGTTCATTAATGAAGTGTGTTAAAACTGGTAAGACATTGCTGATATCAACAGAGGAAAACGTTGAGACTCTGGAACATTTGGCCTGGTATTTTTATGTGCTGCTTTGAATGTTAAGTGTTAATAATGATGAATCAAAACCTGGCAGAATGTTCTTTCTGTAATACCAGCCATAACATCACAATCTTTCAAGGTTTTGACACAAATTTCTGTCTTCAAATTAAGTAGATTCAAGCATTTAGACATACTTCTAGAATGATAACCCATGCAAAAACTGTATTTGGTATTGTGTACTGTTACAGACATAGCATGGATATAACCAATTGCCATACAATCCATTTTTAAAACCAGCAACTGATCATATAAATTATAATATGCTTTCCATAATAAAAATTGTCTAAAATATGCAACATATTGTAGACAAACTACAGCTTCAGTAAGTACTCTTTGTTTTAAATTAGTTGGGAAAAATTTATGTACATAGTAATTTTGATCATTCTAACCTAGAAGAGGTCTTCTTTATAATATGCTACCAGAAAAAGTCCTTGAAAATGCGTAATGCAACAGAATGTGCCACAGCCTGTACTTTGTATGTAAATTTCTTTTCGCGCTTTGCCCTTTTTTTCTTATTGTAGTAAGAGCAAGCTCATAGGAGAACTCAGACAAAAATTATTAAAAATCAAAAGAAGGGCAATAAATTAATAAAGCAAAAATTGAGTAGAATAAAGGATGTTAGATTTTTTGGAAAATAAATTTATACTGAACAATTAGAAATTGGGTAAGCAAAAGAGGATTTTTGAAACTGTGCTGCTAATTTACTTCTTAGTATTTTCTATTTTGTATTTCCTGTCTTGAATAGCATGGAAATAAGTGGCCATAAGGAGCACTCTTATCTCACTGTTCATAATTTATTGGACTAAAAAGACATTTTCCTCTGCAACTTTACATGATGCACAGGCAGAAAGTGTTACGTTATAAGCTTAAGGTTTATTGGCATAGGAGCACGATGAAACGTGTCACACTAATATATACATCTTCATCTCCTGATGTGCAAGACTCACATTTTCCATTCATAAGCAACAACACAGTAAATCCTCTGACAGAAAGTGGATCAAATTAAATGGAGTATGTCCTAGAACTTCTAAAAAAGTTTATAAAATTATTTAAACATCTGAATACTCAGCATCACTCAGAAAACAGAACATAAAGGGTCACAGTCTGGTATCCTGGACAAAATAGGGAAGACACCACCTACATTATTCCTGACAGATGGAAGGGTTACATCCTGGAGACATTTAAAAGCAAGTTAGATAATCTGTTTATTACTTCAGAGTGTGGGTGTCCTGGTTTCAGTAGGACAGTAGGAAGGTACCTATAAACCAACAAGACCCATTTCAGGTATGCTACAAATATTCTAGCTGTACACGAGCAAAAGAAGTAGGAGAAGCCTTATTTTGATGTACTTGAAGAGAAATGAAGGAAAAGAAAATTGAACTCTGTAGTAGCTACAGCCATGACTAGAAATTTCCCATTGATATATATTTATTCCAAAAATAATGCTGGAAACAATTTATACACAGTCTTCCTTTTCCACACAAGGAAATCACTCAGAGATGACGATATTGAAATAACATTCTCACAGCAAACAGTAGTAGTATCATGCTTCAAAGTATGAAATAATTCAACATAGAAACCTAAACATTGAACAGTACAGGTTTAAATATCAGAAATCTTGCTGCCTTTTGCAAAGGTGATGCACTCAAGTACATCATCAGACCAGAAGCATATAAAATATACCTCGTCAGAGAAGTGCATTGTCTGTATGATACTGAATCACTACGCATTTCACATTAAATATATACACTAACCTCACTCTCCACAGATCATGTCTGTAATTCTACAAAGAGTAGTGATTTATTGTCTTTCAAAGGTAAAATTGTGGGAAACATTTGCATACTATGAAGAGGAAAGGTAAACACTGGCTATACGTTGAGAAGAAGAAAGTCTGAGACACCAGAACAGCAAAAGTGATCGTTTTAATTTGCTAAGGTCCACCAGAGGACGTTCCTTGAAACTCCTTAGTAACAGAAGGAAGTTATTTCAGGTCTCTGGAGGAAATTGCTTAATTCATTTGCATGACATTTAGTGTCATATTCATGCTAAGAAATACACATTTAGTTGGAAGGGAATAATTCATTAAAGGAAAGGGTATAAGGTAATTCTCAGCTTCCAGATTTTTTTTTTGTACAGAGGGAAGTCCAAATCCTGCTGAATACTCAGGCAAACTCTATATCGTAAAGTCTGTGTTTTGGCTAGCAGCAGCAAAGATATTGGCTGTGTCTGACACTTCTGCATCCAGTCTTGATGTTTTCCAACTGGAATTGATACTGACTTATGCTTGGCTGTAGTGTGGATGACATGCTCTCAAGAAGATCTGGAAAAGAGAAAAAAGACTCCATGCCAGTAGCAGGAGAGGTTCACGCCCCTGAAGAGACTGCTTTTTTACAAAGCAAAATCCAGATTCATCATTAGTAAAACCAGTAGGATCAGTTTAGCCACGTGGTCAACAGTGGTCCACACAAGGCAATTCCACAAGTGGCATATCTGAGTATTACTCACTACAGGACCAAGACACCTGAAGCAAAAGTTTGCAGCATATGCCAGAATATGGTTTCAAACTGTGCTTGCAGTGAGCATACTTCAAGACAGTTTAGATCTCATTGCTGCACAAACACAAGAGCAGAAAGGTTACGTACAATGTGAGGCTTGAAACATTAAGGAGTTAAGAATTAATAACTTTTTTCTTAATAATCCGAGACTTCTCTTGTGGAAAGCCTCTTTTAAATTGTTATTTTTACATATCTGTTTCAAAGCTTTTGTGAACTGTTGAGTACCTGGCCTTTTTGAAAACCTAACCACTCTCTTCGAATTCCCAGACAGAAGAGAAACACTGCTTCAGGAATTAGTCAGATACTTAAAAGAACTGAACATCTGTGAAAACCTAAATGGAAGTTTTGCCGCGGTGCAGTCTGTAACACTGGGACAGCCTGGTCAAGACAGTTTGCTATGACCGATGTACGGCCTGATGATAAAGTGAACCTGTCTAATGGTTAACTACCACTGAAAGAGGAGGTTCAGCCCTGTTCTTGAATTCTCTTCCCGTGTTCTGGAACTGAAAATTGACTCACTCTGTAGTTAACTGGTAAAAGTTGGTAAACGGCAAGAAATTGTTTATGCCACTACGGACGTCTGATCCCATGGCTTTATCACAGCAAGTCCTGATATAGAGAGGTAGTATATCATAGTCCTGATATATTGAGAGTTGTAGAACACTGGAACAGGTTGCCCAGAGAGGTGGTGGATGCTCCATCCCTGGAGACACTCAAGGCCAGGTTGGACGAGGCCCTGAGCAACCTGATCTAGTTGGAGATATCCCTGTTTGTTGCAGGGGGGTTGGACTAGATGACCTTTGAAGGTCCCTTCCAGCCCTAACCATTCTATGATTCTATGATTCTATAGCCCTCAAAATATCCATTTGATACCTTGCATATGCAACTGGGATCGTTAAGAGCCGAGCTCTGTTCAGCCAGTGGAGCAAAGACATCTTGTACTTCTGGTCTCCTTGCTAGTTTCTGAGGTTATATGCAAACCAGGGTGACTAAATTAGGTTTCCAGGAAAATAAGCTTTAGGAAGTCCGTACAGGGGGTCAAGTAAATTGACATTGTTATGAGTTCAAACGCTACTAACAGAAACTTGTTTAAATGTCTTCCTTACCTTTTGAAAATAACATAGTTTTTTAAAAAATAATAATAACAAAAAGCGCCAGAGCTTTCTGACTGCATACTAAGATTTTTAGCTATTCACTTTCTGCCCGTGGAGACAAAGCCAATCTCATAAATAACTAGGCTATAATCCAAACCCAGAAATCAGGACTCATTTTACAATATTTGTTTCCCTCAAAAAATTTGCAAAAATGTTTATGTCAGTGCATATCGGAGACAAGCATTTCTCAGAAGTGTTTTTTTCATCTGTGGAAAGGGTTTTGCTTTTTCAAACAAGCTCAGACCATTAGCTATATCTTTAGAAACCTTATATTTTCTTTCACAAGCTTCCACATGCTCTAGCTGGAACTGCTTTTGTGTGTATAATCTTACAAAAATGATGACAGTAACAGTGTATATAATTCAAACAATTAAGCTACTGTGATAGGAGGAGTATAATGTCTGTGTGTTAAATCATATTTGCAGTTTGAGTACTGTCCTGCATAATGTATTTGAATGGTGCAATGTTTTGTCTGCCATAAATAGCAGCTTTTACTTTCTTTGTGATTCTACTATATCAGCCATGCACTAGGATAAACAACACACCATAAAAGAGCAGAAGGCACAGTTAAGATAGAATCATTATGCAAATAGGTTATGGCATGCTTTATATGAGAACAGCTTCCCTAAAGAGACCTAATGGGATGACTGACCTATAAAGCATTTAATTTGTTGTTAGCATTTCATTTAATTGTCTTTCAGTTCCTCTAGGAATAAAACTTTTAATTGTAAAAACTTCTAAATGACATAATGGTTGATTTCTCTTTCTGTAACTAACAGGTTCCTCTCATAGTAAAAATAGCTTGCTGTAATTTCTAACTGTACTTTTTAAATTCTGGTAAATTCTGGTGAAAAAGTTAGGATGTTAGATTTCAGCTGACAAAACTCTATTAAAAGAATGCTATTCTAGAAATGCTAATGAGAGGCATGCTGAAGAAAGACTATATATCTTGATATATAGGTATGCAACAGATGATCAATTTTTCTCACATTTGACCTTTGAGTTTTAGACTCAGGATCCATAGTTTTAGTAGAATTGATTATTGTGTGAAGGTTACATGCAATAGGTGGTAAATAGACTATATAAATAAATCTTCATTTTCTTTGACCAACTACTAAAGGAGATTTAAAATTGCTACAAAAAAGCCAGCAGCATCTAGAAGTAAAGGGACTACATAAGTAACATATTATGAAATGTACTGGCTATTTCAATAAAAGCCTTCAGAAGTGTTTACAAAGATAAACTGATTTTTTTTCATAAATGGGCAAATTGTATGTCTTCAAAGGCATACCTGGATGCATCTCTTAGGATATGACAAAGTAAGAGGCCATTACTGTTGGTTTTAACATTTGGGCTTTTTTTGGATGAACAATGGGGTGGCTGACACTATTTGAGTTTAAATCTAAAAGCTATGCTTTTCTGACTAAGTGAAAAATACTGAAGCTTCTTTCAGAGAAATGAGGAAGGAAATGTTTCTTAACCAACGCATCAGTATTTGAGGTATCCAAGTAAAATGAAACATGCTTCAGCACCTCCTTGTGCTTCCCAACAATGATGCGGTTCATTTTTCTCCATGAAGCTGCTCAACATCTCCAGAGGACTTACTTTCACATTATGCATTTATCTAAATGTGTGCTGGCACCAGGGTATATTATAATCCATGTGATGACCTAACCCCAAGTATTATTTTTAGGCCAGACGAGTATCCATACAAAGTAGAACTGCATGAGCAGGAGAGAGACATCCATCATTTAACTGATACTGGCTTGGCCAGACATTCAACTTCTAGCCTATTTAAATACAGTCAAATAATATCAGCTGGAAGATCTGAGAGAACCTCCTTGCCCATATGTGTCAAGAGTTGAGAACAATCCCAAATAGCAGTATAGGCTGAGTCACCCTGCTGAACAGGACCAGGGACTCCTGGTGAACAGCAAGCTGAGCATGAACCAGAAATATGCCCTGGCAGCCAAGACTGTCAACAGCATCTTGGGTTGCATCAGCAAGAGAAGAGCCACAAAGATCAGGGGATTTGATAATTCCACTCCATTCAACATTTTTCAGTCCACATCTGGAACACTTTGTCCAGTTTTGATCCCTCATTTCAAAGAAACAACTAAAAAAAATAGAAAATGGTACAGCAGAGAGCCACCAAGATAATCAGATTATGAGAACTTGGCATGTGAAGGAAGAATGAAAGAATTTGTTTTGTTCATCCAAGAGAAGAGAAAGCTCAGAAAGAAAGCAATCACAAGCTTCCAGTACCAAAAGGTGACTACAGAAGTGATGGAGGTCCTCTCTTCACAAGGATGCGTTCTGACAGGACAAGATGCAATGGGCTTAAGTTGCTTCAGGGGAAATATTGGTCTGGAAATAGGAAAACAATACATTGCAAGAAGAAAACAACATTGAAATAAGTTACACAGAGAAGTGGTGGAATCTCCCTTGCTGGAAATATTCTAGCCTCAGCTTGACAGGGATAACCTTTCAACAGGAGGTTGGAACAGATAGTCTCCAGAGATGCTTCCCAACCTAGATTTTTCTGTGATTTTACAAAAGCCTGGTATGCTGCTATGACATTTCTTCCTACCCAGCCCTTTTTAAAACTTAAAATCTTGTCTGAAATATATACTTCATTTCATAACCATTAATCTTGTTAGCAATTTTGTTATGAAAAGAAACCTCCTTTCTACAAATTGAACAAATGAAAAACACTTCAGTCATCATTAAAACATGTCTATAGGCCAAGTCTGCTGATAAGATATGGTAAAGACAAGAACTGCCAACCAGCTATGGAATTGTGATGGATATATTTTAGTTCTTGCTCCAGAGAATATTAAATTTAAACATAAACATAAAGGTGAAGAGCAACATATTTAAAAAGGTCAGAATAAATATTCCAATTCTAACCTCAAGCAAGGAAAAAAACCCAACAGGATTTTTATAAAGGCTCTTCCTAATTCTAATGTATTGAAATAAAATTGAAAGACACATTTTTAGTGGGGATAGAAATACACACGATCCTTCCAGAAAGAGCGGTTTTAGTATTCTGTTGGCATTCCTTTCCAGGAAGCTGCAGAACTCATGCATTTTCATTTAGATTCCTCCATCTTAACCTTTCTTCATGTCAGTGCACCCTTAAGCAAAAGTGTATAATGTATATTATTTTATCCATTAATCTCTCATTTCTGCTGTTACTATACCTCAAAATGATTCACTGTGGATAATTCTGAAATATTTTGTCCAGCATAATACCACGCACAACAAGCAATGCAAAGCAATCCAATGAAAAATGAAAAAGTCTAAACCCCAGAAATATCTAAGGTTTATCATCCCATGAGTTTCTAAATGTACGATTTAAAGACAAAAAAACCCCATCAAAACTCACACATTTTTTAATTCTACAAAACCTATCCACATTCTGGAATTAATATACATTTCTGAAAGCAAGATAAAACCATACACATTGCTGTTTATAAACTAATGGACATGACTAGTTTGTAATAGGTAATTAAAATTCAATTAAAAGGAAGAAACATTGAACTGATGATGTTGAGAAATTTCGAGTTTCCAACAATGTATAAAACAAGACAGTAAAGTTGCTTAGAGATGATACCAAAAGTAATAACAGGCCTTAAAATATAACAGATGCAATGGAAAATCCTTGTAACACTTGTGCTTTCTAAGCGCTGAGGACAGTGACTTCTGTAGTGTTTTGTTGGAAGTAATTGGAAAAGGAATCAGCGTGAAAGAAGGCACCAGGTAGCATTTCTAACATGGCTGAAGAGTGAGAGAATAAAAATGCATTGCTTCTTTTTTTTTTATACTACCTTCAGAATGTAACACTTGAGGTAATTTTTCCTGAAGTTGTAATTTCGCTACATGTGATGGATACTACTACTACATGTGATGTAGTGATTGTTTCACTACAATTTTATGAGATGTGGTATTAGGGACAGATAATGTTCAATTGCAAACCTGCCAAATTTCACTTGTGCCGCTGTGAACGTAACAGCTTAGCAAGCATAGAAAGGTAACCATTACTGATGTCAATCATCACATCAAAATGATGTATTTCTAGTTTTTACATTACAGAAAAGAAAAACATTAGCTGACTAAGCAAATCATGGAGAAAGTAAAAGATATGTTTACAGAAACGCAGAAGGAGCCAGTGCTTATATCCAGTAGGAATATGCTGAATCAATGCTATCCACACACAGATTTCATGTTACCAAAGATAGCTTGCTCCCTAAATTTTTGGATTATAAAACCTTATGCAATTCACACTGGCATGAGTGGAAAATCACACTTGTTT
The DNA here is from genome assembly GCF_009769465.1 of Tauraco erythrolophus. Lineage (NCBI taxonomy): Eukaryota > Metazoa > Chordata > Aves > Musophagiformes > Musophagidae > Tauraco > Tauraco erythrolophus. The sequence goes on from NC_141477.1 coordinate 3,824,476, forward strand.
AACTCCTCCAATTCAGAAGTTTTTCTTCGGAGCAAACTAAACTCAGCTCTGCACAGATTAATGCTCCTAAACTGATTTATATTCAAGTCCCTTAGTAAAGCATCTGTTAAGTTTCTCCATATCATATGCGTGTTAGGCAGAGAGCCTCAGGGTTTTTAACTATAATAAATCCAGAGTTGATTTTCCAAACCTGTTGCTACTGAGGCAGTTTTCCATTTTACAACAGCTTCCTCTTGAATTTATGTTCTTTAAAATGTATTTGCCCTCTACTAATCAAGGATGTTTGGAAATCTCTCTGATTGCTTTCCCCATGATCATCATCTGTACTATCCCCCCGATATCACTGTTTATTTCAACTGTCTCAGATATCTATAATGTTGCAGAAAAAAATATGGCCCAGTTTTGCCAGAAAAAAATAGCACAATCCTAATTTCACTTTCACAGCTTTAAATAAGTGATAGTTTTCAAGTTAATATCACTTTTGATTGAGCAAAGGTAAGGTCAGTAAGACCAAGAACTAAGTCTCTTTCTAGGTCCCTGTTTGCATCAGCTTAATTTATTTCTTGCTACTCAGGATTATCTGCTGAATTATTTCCATAGCTTGATATTTTAGTCTGTAAATTATTTGTTAAAAGTTAACCAGAATGAATTTTTTATAACACAACAGGATGTTACACTGTGTATGTCAACAGTGTCCAAACTACGTGGCATTTGTTTTGATTTGTGGAGAAACAGATCTCTTGTGTAGTAACTGTAAAAGTTCCTTCATCAAGGCATCTCTCTTAGGAGCTGATGCAGGACAGTGTAACGAACTCATGAGGAACTCCAGATCATATAAAATCAAACCCAACGTACAAACATAAAACATGTTTCTTTGGGATTTGTACTCCGAGATCAACACACAACTTTCCTGTTGAAAAGAACAAAATACACTGATTGGCAAATCTGACTCACTCTTTCTAACAGATAACTAGAATAGACTACTAAATATTTGGATGAACAGCACAGAACAAAAACAAAACAAAAATTGTGTCATATTTGAACTTCCAAGATTACATTTCTGATTATTTTTATTTTCTTATAAATATTCTGCAAATATTCATTCATTGCTAATTATTTCAAAAACCATAAGTGAAGAAACACTGCAATCAAAACACAGACTGGCGTATTACACCGTACTATACTGGTTTTAAAATTTCACCTCTTAAAAGTTTATACATAAACTTCATGCTACCATCAGTCCATTGGATCATTTTTTACATCTTTCTCTAAGCAGTTCTTTCTCATAAACAACTTAGAAACCTGCCATACATCCATGGTATTTTTATGTAAGTATGGAACCACAGTTTCAGTCATAATCTAGGAACACAAGGAAAGTAAGAGTTCAAAAAGGGAAACAATTGCAGCATCAGTCCTGCAGGTGTTACTTCAATTTACAGGTTTTAGCAATTGTTTGGGCTGCAACCCAGCAGAGATATACAGTTAGGGTCTTACAGAAGAATTATTCTATGATCAAGCGAAGACTTCTTGAGACATGAATGTGAGAAGAGCTTTCATTATCACAAAAATCTACAAATCTACAAAATACTTACCATGAAGTGCTGTCATTATTACAATAGATCCTTCCTTCTTTTTCACTATTATTACTGATTATTTCGTTTTGAAGAGAAAGGACAGACTATTCTCTACAGTCTGAGTATTCCACTTGCAAGAGGATGCAGACACTTTCTGAAAACATGTCTGTGTCTTATTTAAATCATGCAGGGAATGGATAAAGACTACGTTTATGGCAAATAAAAAGTTTAGAATAACATGGTCATAATATCTGGTTAAAAATAAATCAAATTAATTCGCAGGATTTTACATTTAACTTTGCTGGCATCGTAAGAAATTAAGATGATAATCCAGGCTTTAGAATGAATATTGATAGAATCTACTTATAATGGGTTAAATTCTAAGGTTAAATTTCTGTGATTTTAAAGAAAATTCAGCTCTGACTCTGAGCTGTAGCCAGTATGCGTAGTACTATTAAGGACCCATAAAATGAACCACAAAATTTATTTTCTTTATTAAAAGAATGTAAAATGAAATGTTAACTTTCAGCCTTTTTCATATTAACACAGTGTATCGAAGAATAATCAAAAAGTGTATAAGAACCAGAACTTCCTCACCATATTTTGCTTTTAAGAAAGGAGAAATAATAAAAAGCAGGAAAACCTTAAAAAAACAAATATTACTTTAATAGTCTGAAGATGAAAGGTTTAATAGATTTCCCTGATTTTCCAAGTGCGGTTTAGCATTTAGAGGAGAACAACACATTTTTTATAACTCAGGCTGAAATTTTGTACTCTATGAATGCTGTTAATAATGTAACTGCATAACTTGAAATACAAGCCAAATATTTGGAAATCCAGTTATGTCTGAGCTGCAAATGAATTTGTAAGACTTAGGGTTCCATTTTTAAGTATTCTCACATTTCACAGAATCATAGAATGGTTTGGGTTGGAAGGGACCTCAAAGATCATCCAGTTCCAACCCCCCTGCCATGGGCAGGGACACCCTCCACTACACCATGAATTTTGTTCATTTCAATGAACAAAAAAAGAGTAAACTCCTTTTGGCGTGTTTTGCAAAGGCCGTGTTTATAAATATGGAGAGCTTTGCATACACTATTCTACAGAAAGATAACAATTCTGTATATTTTGTCACTACAGTTATTTGATGCAATGAGTTCTTTTTTATCGGTGTTACAATACAGCAGGTCCACATCCTCCCTCAGCAGTATAAACTTTGATTTGAACAGTGTTCACCGTACAGATTAATCACGTTTCATCACTGCAGCACCACAAATTTGTGTTACGTCTGACACTTGGCAAGACAGTACAGCAAAACTTGTGAAGACAGTCAGCTACCTCTCCCCTCGTTTGGTTTGAGATCTAAATCTGAATGCAGAGTAAATGTCTTTTAAATTGCTGCCACTGATGACTACTCTGCAGTAGGAGGAGAACTGTAATCATATTTACGTAGCTTAATCAGAAGTCACCAATCAATTGCAGTAGCCTGTAAGACACACTGAGATGGACAACACACTAATGTTGCATGAAAGACTGTGCTCCATTCCCAGGAATTAGCACTTCTTGTCTCATTCTTAGAGGCACAGAGCTTAATGTGGGAAAGCTACCCAGAAAAGCTGAATGATACTTGACAGATACAGAGAAAAGGAGGAAGAATGCTAGAAGTTAAAGGAAACTTCTAGATGTGACCTTTTCTGCCCTTTCTGTGGGACTGGACGTTCTGATCACTTATATGCCACTACCTAAAAATTGAAAAGCTATATTGGGATGAGGCTAGAAGGGTGAAATATTAGCTGAGAAAATGACAATGTTCTTTGTTGGTGATTTATTCTAGCTTCAGTTAATGTGTTTTCTTAAGCTTTTGGATAGTGTCATCTTCATTCTAAATTGTTAAGTTTCAGACATGCAGCTATATTATTAAAAATTCCTTTTGATAGAATTAGACTATCATTACCAGGTAATGAGGAGAACATTACTGACTTTGTGAGGAATTATGTCTTCCAGGATTTTCATCTAAATTAAACTTTGGTCTGACTTAAAAGAATAAATTGTCTCTGAAGTCTACCGTTTCCCTGGTGATCTTTTTTATTCTTATGTCATAATGCAAGTAAAAGAAACATTTGAAACTTTTGTTAGATTACTTTCTAATACTGCAAAATATGAAGATCACACAAAAATTGAATGATGCCAAATGAATGGAGTAGAGAGCATGCAATTATGACTAAAGTGGGATTAAAGAAGTAAAGGTTAAGTGCAAGCAGGACATGATAGAGCAGGGAAAAATGGAAAGGAAAAATTTCACTGTGCTTCTTTTCATAACTCATACGTACGAGTTCTATAAGTCATAGATAATTTATATAGATCGTACATATAAGTGTTGTGCAATAGAGTGCTATGAAGTTGCAGAGAGAATCAATCGACTGTGCTTTAAATTAAATTACCAATAGACACACACACGGAAGAAAGGTAGAAATATTTTTTAAAATTAGATGTTAAAGTTATTTCTGTTTGAGAAAATAACACTCCATCTTCCTTGGGGTCTGCCTACCTCTCAGATTTGTATTCTTTTCCTCTCTCTTTCCGTACTATATACATAATATTTTTAAATATACATATACACACAGAATAAAACTAGTGGAAGGGCAAATGGAAATGCTGTAGCACAAGTTTGGGGAAACCAACACAGATATGTACTAATTTGACTTTTTCTTCAAAGACAACTATTTTCATTATCTGGAATTTGTAATAGATAAAACAGCTGCAGAGTCACTACCTTGTAGAAAAGCCGTATGCCAAAGAACTACACAAAAACCAGAATAAATTATTTGACAGTAAGAAATCTAATCCAAAGTACTTCTTTGTATACCTAATGCCTGCTCAAAGTGGATAAAAATTATATGAAAATATAAAAAATTTCCAGAGACACATCAGGGAAAAATGAAATCAAGCACTTTGTCCAGAATATATTTTGTTATACAAAAATACCGGATGCAAGTAGAGCAGTAGGGAGCTTTCAAAGTAGTTTGATCTGAAAAACACCAATATCTTTAAAGAAAGACTTCAGTTCAATATTCATAGTGACTAATATCAACGACAGCAGAATTTCTTTGAAGATAAGGTCCTGGGTTTACCTTTGAGAACGCTCATCACTACTCGTGCTCGCCTCCTTTCCATCTTGCAGAAATTTCCAGAAGTAGAACTCTTGAAAGCACATATTTATTCTAGGGCGGTGTATTGCTGTTTTTTCAAGACAGTTTGTCAGGTTAGTGTCACCCTTTTGTAACTGAAGAGTCATTATGATCAGAGCCAGCTAACTCTTTCAGGATCCGTATGTAGAATCACTCTTCACGGGGCAGATGATTCTCTCTCACGTTGACATTATTTTATGATGATGTGTTACAATTTCAATCAGAAAAGGTCAGAGCTGGCACTAAAAGAACAATGATTTATTATTCAGAGGAAGATTGCATTGCAACCCATAAAGCATTCAGTACTACCATTAAGACAAAAACTACAGTTCGAATAGCAGCAATACTACAGCCTAAGGGTATTTAACTGCTGCCCCAGCAGGAAGTATAAGAACAATCCCATTTATTCAGCAATTTAAACACTACAGTCCTGTGCCTTTTTATTCTCTCCTAATTAAAGTCATAAATAATAATTTGATTAATAATGGCCAAAGTCACTGTCCAATCTTGATTTTTTTTTTCCTATTGCTCAATACTCTTTCAAATATTAATGAAATATTAATTAAAGTTTTTTTTTTTTGTTAGAATAGGATAGAGACAGAATATTAGATAAACATATATAACTATTATACTGCAAACATGATCAAGTACATCCTATTTTTTAAATTTTATGTGGACATTTTAAGAAATCTGAGAAGACAGATAAGCCTTGATAAACCAATCTTTTACAGAAGAATAGCTCAATCAATATTCTAAGAAAAGTATTCACTTGTCTGGAAAAATACACACTTAACTAGGACCTCATTTTGGATCAAATTTTGTGAAACCATGTGGACATCCACAATAGTGGAATAGCCAAGAACCAAGGTGTAGTCACAGTGCTAAAACAGCAGTAAAGAGATGATGTACCTCATCACTCTCTTAACGAGGAAAGGGCATTTGGAGACAGTGGGCTGTTGGCTTGCGTGAGGCTCAAGGTCATTATCTAGACAGAACATTAATTTCTTTCGGAAGAATTCTTACATTATGAGGTGAAATGAGAAAAATAAAAATCTCTTAATTGTTAGGATCTATGCCTAATTTGTCCACAGTTGAACATTTGCTTGGACTTTGCATTCATCACAGCAGGGAAAATGGTTGCAGCTGGACTGGAATGTGTGTGTTGCCTTGCTTCTTGAGTGGATCTACAGAACATTCTTTTCGAATATAGTTCAAAGAATAATAGGAAATAGTAGTGAAAAACGTACCGCTAACACAGATGGAAGTTCTTCGATTGTCTTTACCTCAGCACCCCGAAGCACCTCCCAAAATATCAGTCTGTTTACTGATTTTCAGCTTGTTTTGCCAATGCAATGAATACTTCATTTAAACGGTATTGATTCTACTGAATACTTGGGTGAGTTCTAACCAGTGGTTTCCCACTCAAAAACTGTAGCTTAATATACCTATTATTCCTGTCTATAAACTACTTCGAAAACCTTTTACAGTAGAAATGGAATTTTCCTTCTAATCTCCTGAAAGTCTTCAATTACTGTAACCTATTATTTCATAGCAAGAATTAATATATTAACTTAATTCTTATCAGTATCATTAGGGCATTTCTTAAATTCATGTGTCCGTCTTCAGTAACAGTATTATCATGAGGGGCTAGCAGAAACATCTTTAAAAAGAGAAGCCGATCCTAAATGAGAAAATCAAACGTGAGAGCATTTAAATTTCTTCAAAGTTCCATTTGGGGACCAAAAAGCCAGAGTTATTTTATTTCCTTTATTCTTGAAGAGTGGGAAAGCAAACAAGCAAGGCAGGATTTCTCTGCAGCTATCTGGAGCCTGAAAAATTTGGGACCATGGAAGAAGCCAAGATAAGTTCTCAGGCTTTAAAAGACTAAAAGACTTCTGTGAAGCAGAGAGGTCTGAATACAGATGAGACAGTTTGAAGTAAACCAAGCCTCTATGGAGTTAATACTTGGTACAAGGTTCCACTATCAGAAACTAATTTAATCGTCATTTCCTCTGTTACTGGCACCCCCGGACTTCAGAATTTTTTTTTTTAATGATACATAATAGCTTCCAAATAGTTTGGACCATATTAATCAAGTGGAAAACCATCACAGGTCAAGGCACAACAGGATACTAAGTACTGCCCGAATATGGTAATGAGCATCTTTCTTAAGTAAGGTCAGAAAGTGTGTCCATGGCCGAATCAGGAGTAGAACAGTTCTAGGCCAATCCAAATTGTAAGATCATTGTCTTCTTTCCTCTTGCTGGAGATTTGTTTGTTCAACCAAATTACAGATTCTGTAATCAATCACTGTTGCTTCTCCCTGCCTCCTGTCTTTAAATGGAAAATTTGGAGTTTCTTTGAAAGGAAAAAAGGCTTTTGGTGAGCTCTAAACTCTGAGGTGCACCAAGTTCAGGATGTTTTAGAGCCTGAAGGGGTTTGCTCTGTTGAATACGGTTTGCAAGCAGAAGCTATACTGTTTGGAAACTCATAGCAGTGGAAGAAAACGCATGAACGTAATAAATTTGAGTGCTTTAAATAATGTGTGACCTAATACACCGCTTTAAAATATTAAAATTTCAAATTATGAAAGATTCCTCTTATACCTGATATATGAGGATGTTGCAGCAATTTCCATTATATCTGTAATGATAGCTGTTTCGGAATTGCTGATCCTGACAACTTTACTGAATTGGTTGTAAATCTGGAGAAAATGTACCCCAAAAAACAGCTGGCTGCATAAGGGAAAATCCACAAAACTGTTGAAAGATACTATAATAGATGCTAAAAGCTTACTTTTATGATTAAGATATGTATGCCAAAATATATATTACTCATTACATGTTGTGAAGACAAGGTAAGTAGGTTATGAATTCACATCTTACATTACAATACAGTATTTATGGTTAAGCTGTCTTATTTCTAGCATGGCAACTTCAAAATCCATCAAGCTTTATACTTATGCTCAAAGCAGAGAGATGAGAGAAAAAAAAAATAAAATGTGTTCCATATATAAGAAATAAGAATCTCAAAAAGCAATACTTGTTAAACTAAGTGTATTCAAGTAAAAAAAAATTTATAAATGTTAGAATGGTAAAGACAAAATATTCATCTAATCATCAGAATGTATGAAACACATCACGATTCTCTCCAGCAGCTGTTCTTTTACTGTAAAAATAAGCTGTAAAAATGTCTGAATTAGTTTTGACTGCTTTGACTACCTAGTTTATTTTTGTGACTGTTACAGCTACACGTTTATGGGAGAGCAGGAAGACAGACTTACCAGGCTGTTCTGAGGCCAAATCCACATGGATCGCTAAAACCTGCTGTTAACATCCCTGTCCTTGGATAGCCTCCCACAGATTACTCTCATTGAAATCAGGCTCAAAGCATAACTGCTTTGGGTGAAGTATTTGCAATATCTTATTTATGAATACTTATGTCTGCTTCATCAAACTGAGTACCAATTTCTTTTCTTGTGCTCTTTACTTTTATGCCTAATAGTCACTAACCAAAATGTCCTTTGTAAGGCATAATTTGGCTTGATTTTGGGAAAGCGATATTATCCCTATACCATTCTACCTTCAAGAAAGAGCTTTCTTTAAAAATTAATTCCATCTTACCTTTTTGATGTCTGATACTTTCTAGATAATTTGTTTTCAAACAAATATTGAAGAGATGTTTCCACTTTCTATAGATTGCTGCTTCCTTGTTTGTATTGCATTTCAGACAGATTTTGAAGTCTTGACTTCAGATTCCAAAGCTCCTTCACATTAATTCCCTTAGCACTTCAGACTTGTTGACTTCACTAATTAGTTTCTGTAATTTCTCAGTCTGCTCTTTTGGAATTCGAAACCTTAGTAACCAACCTGTTTTTGTTTATCCTTCTATTTAATTGAAAACATATACATTCATGCTCATTCATTCAAAAGCTGCTCTCGTTGGCCAAGTAAGAACATACCCTCCTGTTGGTTCACTGACTATCCAGAATGAAGGAATCTAATGACTAATGCCTCCGACAGAATGACATTTCCATCATTATTGGCAGTACTTGCTCCAGTCAATATGTGCAAATGTAATGTCTACCGGAATGACACAGATCTTGGCAGAATATCTCTCTCCATAACATTAACAATCTCCCCACCCATTTAAATCTGTCCATGGAAACTGGAGCAGAACAAAACACTGACTTAGAGAATATTTTTTCACAATCTTTCCCCCAGCAATTTGCTGATTCTTACCTCTATTGTACCGTGTTTCTTCTAAGAAATGCTGCCCCACTGTGCCATTGCCTCTTTTTCTTTGTTTCAAACCCAACTTTTTGAAAAGCAAGTACTCTTCAATTTCTCTGTTCTAGTCATGATGGCTCTTAAACAATGTTTCTATTATTTCCCAAAAGATTTTTTTAAACCAAGAAGACTTGACACTAAAAAAAACCCCAACAAACCTAAACCTGTTTGAGTCAGATATTTCTGCATAGGAATATGAACACATATTCTGGAACTTCATCCAGTGAAATTTGAGCTCTGGCTGTACCTATAACATTTAGTACAGCATTCATACTGTGTTGTTGCATTAGTGTTTGTAATATTAGTAAAAATATTGCCAAAATAAAAGTTTAAATTGGAACCCACATTCAAAGGACAAATATTCTGTGTTGATACAGAGCAAATGCTTTATGGAGCACAAGAGGTCTCTGTAGATTGTACCCTTCAGATGCTCTATAGACATATTTATATATATGAGAAACTTAAAGTATAATTTAAATGCAATTATCTCTGTTTTGTATGGTTCATAAACAAAACGGAAAATCAATCCTCCAAAGTGTCAAACCAAAGTGTGTGGTTTTTAAGACTCATTTTAACTGTAATATTAATTATCTATGTTTTGAACCCCCATCTTCTACTCCAACTGTTTATATTTTTCAAGCTTCTGCTTTGAAAAATGAAAATTAACTTCTTTATTCAATCTGGTGTTCTGCTTTAATATGTAACAAAGACAGAATAAGTCTTTGTTATTTCTCACATGATTTTCTTTGCATTTATATTCAACATACATTTGTGCTATTTTTCTAGTCTTTTATTCCATTGAACAACACATTAATTCTTCCTTTTAATTAAAATGGCGTACTAAATTTTATAAATAAAAGGCCTCCAAGAAATTTTTTTGATGATGCTATTTAAGGTACATTAATAGGGAAATATATATTCCTATATATCTATTACGTTAGTCTCCAGTTGGAGTTTTGAATCTAGATAGCAACTAACAAAACATTGAAAAAAAATTTTTTTCAAATAATTTTTTAGTGGTATTCTGGTTTAGTTCTGTACTAAGATTTGTATATCTTGGATCTCAATGCTGGCTGAAAGAATAGGTTACTTTCCATCTGAGCTAAACTGTTTCCACTAAGAGATTTTAGTATGCGTATCACAGTTTAAAACGTATGTTTCAGCCTATTTTAACCTTTTACATTTTAATATTGAACCAAAGACTTACTTCATGTAATTGATCTATAAATATCGTAGGATGAAACAGTCAATTCAACGAGAATCAATTGAAGATTTTCTTTTTAACAAATTAAAAAAAAAATAAACAGCCTACACAACCTCTTTAACCTATAAATCCCATATTCTTAATTTGAGTAGCTGCCTTTTTTTTTTTTTTTTTTTTTTTTTTTACTCCCCCCTCCAGTTTGGTAGCAGAACCTAATAGTGAAACTGTCTGCATTAATTCTAGTACAGAACTACATCAATTCTGAAACAGGGTAAAGGACTGTGTGCAGAACACCGAAGGGGCATTTCTGGGAAGCTGAAGTAAACCATAAAAATATAAAGAATTGACTCTTCAGGGTGATCATTATAGCAAAATAAGAGTTATTGTTGAGAAGAATTATAACCAAACATCATGTAAGAAACAGAGTTGGAAACCACAGACAAAGGGTTATTGTTGTAATGAGCTTTGGTCAAGATGTGTGAGTACTTACTTGGGATTACAACTGTACAAAGACACCGGGGAGCTGGACCTGACATTGTGATTCTTCAGCTTCTTTTCAGCTTGAAATGAATTCTCAAACACTTGCTGAGATTCGTTTCCCATCCAACGGCAAGCATGTCACTGCAGCTAATTTCATTTGAGTGGCTGTTTCAAACAAACAAAATTAAATCACTTTTTCAAAATCAAACACAGCCATTTTAAGCAGCACTCCAGAAGATCAGGTGGTTGTTAATTTACTGTATCAGAAGATCTGTTCAACCCTTCACAAAACTGAAAACATACCTTCTGTTATTAAAGCCATTTCCTTTTCAATTCTTAATTTTCAGGACATGTCATCCAACATGAGAGTAGCAGACACTTTCAATAATTTCTCCATGTTTTGAATTGTGGGTTTTACTTGATTACAATCCAGAGCATGTAACAAATAGGTAAATTAATGTTTAAAACATGCAAGAAGCAGCAGAAGTAGTCAGAGAAATACAATTGAATAACTCATAGTGAAGTTATCTGCTGCTAAATTAACTTTTTGTCTTCAGCTAAGTTGACTTTAGCAGCTTTATCACAGACAAAATTTCTTACGCAGTCCAATGAATCTTAGGTTTGAACTTAATAAGCAAGTAATAAAATCATAAAATTCACTATACCTGAGTAAATTCATGGCAGTACATGTCCAAATTCTGCCTTTTATTATGCTGAAAACACACATACTTGCACAATGAAAACTTCTGGAAGCCAAGTATTTGTCACTATGGCAGAACTCTGTTCAAATGCAAAAGATATCAGAGTAATTTTTAGTAATTACATAGTAATTTTTTATAGATTTTTTTTTTAATGAAAAATGGCACAGAATGGATGAAGAACAAGATTATTAAAATTTTTCTAGTTTACTTCCACAAGTTTCTTGACTTTTATATCGGCAGAATAATCACCTATAGGTACCTTCAACCTCAAAAATACTTACAGAAGTATGGATCTTACCTGTAAAGCTGATGAAACCAACAATTTCGAAGTAGAATGTTATTTTGTGCTTAAGTTGTGCAAAAAATGTTTTCTCTCTTACTAATTTTATTTAAATCTTCCAGAAATTCAGCACCTTAAGACCAGAGCTTTGTAGCTCTCCACGTCTTTTCACTGCAAAATATCACTGCCGAAAAACAAAGCATGATCTATCCCCACTTCATTCCAAATATCATATGGAAAAAACCAAAGCACGTTCCATACATCTGATAAACTATTTGTATGTTGGGACTGTCCTTCCTGTTTTTGGTCATGTTTTCCAGCTTCAGCCTGCTACTTCTGCCTTTTATTTTCTCCTTTTCCCTCTTTTTACTTAACAATTTTAGCAGGATTTCAACTCAGTTGTTTACACTATGTCAATTCCAGTTTAATGTTATTTAAAAAAAATTAAATTTATATGTGACAGGAAAAAGAGAGATAAGAGAGTTGCAGAAAATTTGCGGAAACTACATCATTGATACATTTGATTTTACAAGTTTAAAAGCCTCCAGCATTCTGTAACATGCTTGTTCATAGCATCTTACAAGCTACAAAAACAGAAAATGAAAATAGTATGGATACTTTCATAGAACATTTATAACAGAAAACAAGTCTAAAGGCACAAACCTTTGCTAGAAGCAAAAAAGCTGATGTTGATTACCTTTGACTTCTCTTTCACTTCATTGGCAACACATGATAACATACGGTTTTGACAGGAAAATAAAAGGAATTAACAAAACAGTAACTGAAGACATGTTCCAACTTCAGATCCCAATTATAGCCCACATTGCTTAAAGCTAAGAAATGTGCAAACATCTAACACAAATGAAGAAGAGAAAACTAATGAAAAAGACAACATGACATGAGAAAACAGGAGCAGAAGCAGCTAATTAAACCTATACAACTGTAATGCAGAAGAATTCTTGAGAGGCAGAAGTTAGTGATAAACTTGTAGCGCTTTCATGCTGAAAGAAGATTTAAAATTAAACAACCTGCAAGACAGAAGATGTATGTAGGGTTGGGGGATGTTGAGTAGCTAGCATTGCGTTTTTTTTCTGCGGCTGTAACCTACTATGCCATCCAATCTACATACCAAAGATTGCACCAGACAGGTTTGCCTCTTTGCTGCAGGGTTTTGATAACAAGCTGTGTAGTGCACACTATAAAATGTTTTTTTCTTTGGAAAATAAACCTCCATCCACCATCATTATTAACAACAACCAAGCATAAGTGTATTTAAAAGGCAATGTTCTTTTTGGTTATTATGAAGGCTCATTCTGTAATTAAAATAATTGAAAAACTTCCTGCTTGACAGTGAGGTTTCTAACACTCATCTACAACCCAGCTATAGGATAAAGCAGCCTATACAGCAGAATGAACTTGACACCAGGAAATTAGGGACCTGGTGTGGGTCAATATCACTGTTAATTTTTGGCATGTGGCAACCACAATGAAGTAACGTGGCAATAAGACTCATTCAACTTCCACGGGTCGCATGCAATAGAAAAGGACAACCAAAAGTTCATGCTCGGGTACCTCAGGAGGATCCACATCTCAATGCAGAACAAGAACTCAGGCTCTGGATCTGGCACAGAGACCTGTGCAGGACAACAGGAGGAGGTCTCACCTCCGCACACTGCACTGGCCAATGTTACTGTGATGTAGTAATGGGAATCTGCAGAGGGAGACTGAGTAAACACATGTCACCATGTCACCTCAGATGCTCTAGGAGTCCTGTCTTTCCATGAGTGATTCTCCATTGTGTACGCCTACTTCCAGATTCATGGTGCTTGAAGTGTTTTTACAGACTTTCTGTTGACTTTTTGAATATTTGCTGTAAAGTGGAAGAAAAGCAGTAAAGAGTTGCACTAACAGTTTATCATTTGGAAGCAAATTCTTTATATGGAAGATTTTCTGCAAGTTGCTAAGGTTTTTAAAATAGCTTTGAAACAGTTACTTCAACAAGCTGATAATTTAATCATGTTAATGATTACACAACTCCACTGAAATCAGACTGAATCAGAACAGCTTTGTGTATTCAACACAAATGACAAACCCCTCTAATCGAAGCCTTTCCACGTACTCTGTACCTGCTTTCCCACCGTTACAGGCAAATGCTTTCATGTGACGAGATCTCTTTGTAATAAACTGGTTTTTAGCTGGAGTGAAAATCCATACTTGACTTCCAGGCTTCACTGACTGGGCAGATATGACCTTCTCTCTTCCTTCCCTCCAAAGAAAGTATTTTTCTATTTGGTGAAATAAAAGATTAAGCAGAATAGGAAAATAATCTCCCCTGTAATTCATTATTGTGCAACTCACTGAACTTTAAAAACCATCATGGATTAAACTCCCTCCACCCAGATGACAACATGTCTGTATTTACAATGTAGATTTAACTCCTAAAATATCATTAAGTGTTCTGTAAATCCTCTTTTCTTCAAACACTGTTTTCCTTCAAGAGAGATTTAGAGTTTGCACTTAAAAATGCTATGAGAAGTCTTACAATATCTCTAACCACATTTTTTTTATATCTGTAAAACAGTCATCTAGAGTAGATAGGTATTTTAAAGAACAGTTTTGGCAAAATCCTGTATCTCGGTGTAACTAAAATACCGTAAATCTTTCAGAGCTATTTTCCTGTGGGCCATTTAAACGTGTCACTAGAATCTTCGGTTTTGAACAGAACATTCCTTAAATCAGGCCTTACCACTGGCATATCATTGACCTTACACAGTTATTACCTTACTGAAATAGAGTAAATCCCAGGCCCAGGTCTCATTTAACTACATGACATAGAAAAACCCGTTCTGAAAAAAACACACCAACAAACCACTTTAAGAGCACATCCATCACAATATATGTGTTTGCACAGCAAGTTGTTACTATACAGAAGAATACAGAATTTCATAGTTTCAAAAAGTCTCATATTTGGACATCTGTAAAAACAACTGAAACTAACAGTAAGTTTTCAAATTATTAATTAATTTATAAACAATCAAATTCCATTCGGTAAAAGAATAAAAAAACCCAATTGACTTAATAATTTTGAAATTTTAAGATATTGCTTAGGAAATGTAAGTGTAATGACTTGAATTTCTTGCCCTTTTCTGCAAAATCTTTCATGCTTTTTTGACAAATTATTTTCATCAACAGTGTCTTGTTTTTAAAACTTCCTTTAGAGAAAGCTTTACTAATGAAAAACAATTAACTACTTTTTTCCCCAATATCAGTGAGTTTCTCACAATGAAACTGAATTTGTTCCTCCTAATCTAAATTGTTATACGTTATTTTTGTAAGAACAGATGCTTCAGTAGTTTCCCACTGATCACTTTCTCTGACCTAAATTACTTAGTTCTTTGCTACTGATCATGGTTACTACAGAATTTGTCAAGTATTTTTCATTTAAGTCTCTGAAAATTTCAAAACAGTCCTTAAAGCATTCCTGATATCCTTTAAACTGTCATATGTGTGAGAGATGATCTCAGGTTTCTCTCTCTTATTTGGTTTTAATGTAATTAAATTTTGGGTTTAATGTAATTAGTAAATTTATATTTAATAGCACTAATATTAAGCATTTGAGCTCTACAAATACAGGAATCCATAGGTATGTCAATATTTCAGACTTCCTACTTTAACTTTGCACTGTATTTGGTTTGCACAGTACCCTGGAGCATCTGTACACTCTAAACACAGAAGAGAATTCCATTTCCAAAACTGACACAGGAGGAATGAAACTGTCAAATAGCTGTGACGTGCATTTTTACAGCAGAAAAGAATTTAGTTTTGTATTACCAGTGTGAAATTTGCAAGTAGCACTTTTAAAAGTACAAAGTGCTAATTTAAGAGAATATCTATGGACCCACAATAGGCTCAGCAGTACATATAAATCAGGATTTCGTGTATTAGTGTAGCAAAAGTCGTCTTAAAACCAGAAATAGATTGCAGTCATTTTCTTAGTCCTGTTGTACGTGTCCTGCAATAAATTAATCGAATGCAACCATCCTTCCTTTTTCCCATTCTCTCATACAGCAACAAGATCCGTAACATCATTAACAAAACCTCTTCCTGATGAAGTAACGTGTTAAGACAATGTGTTTATCATAACTTCTTTCATCCAAAGTACTTTCATGTCAGTTGAGACAGGAAATTTCCTATCAAGACAACTTCCTCATAAATCCCTTACTTCTAGTACTGCTCCTGTACATTTCAAGAGTTTATATGAAAATAAACAAGTTAAATTCCTATCAGTCCTAAAAGTAGTGTTATTCTCTTTTTATTGATGAGACTGATTTAAAAAGGAAGTGGTAAAATAAGGATAATATTTTCCAGCGTTCATAGACAGCCAGCTGAAATCCAATAGTCAAGGGCCACGTAGAAACTTAAGGGAGCCAAAATCACAATTTCTCTGCAGAGACATGGTCAAACTGTTCAAAACAAACTGATTGACACACATAACAAAAAGATGCCTTATGTATAGTAGTTATATGTGCAATAACTTCTTGTATTACTTCACAGCAATGCTCCGCATGTTTCCTTTTGTTTAAAATGTGCTACCAAAGATAGGAAAATATAATAATAGGTATCTTCCAAGTAAAATAATTCTGTCAAGCAATTTGACTTGGTCAACTTTTCTGCCTTTAAAAAAAAATTAAAATAAAATACAAATAAAACTACTCCCTAGTTTTGTTTCCAGAAGATAAAATTGTAAGATGTTTTTTGTACGCTAAGAAAATCATAGTTTTTAGCAATGTGGTCTGGCATAATTTCCAATGGACAAACACCTGTTGTAACTACACAGCCGTTTCTCACTTTAGCTTGTGAAGCTAGTTTTAGTTCTTATTTCCTGGATTTCAAGGGTTATACAACATATTTTCCCTCTCTAACCTGTAAACTTGCAGAAAGTAATGAAATGCAGGGTTACGAATTCCAATGCTTTCTCACACATGGGAAAAGGAGAACCAAGTCCTATGAAACTGATTTCATATTTTCTAAGTTTTATTCACCAAATACATCGAAAACTTTGATGTGTAAAGAAAAGACAACAGAGAAGCATTTTCAAGTAACTTGTTTCTTAAATTTACTAGGAAACAGAGTTTTCATAGTGTTTCGTAAAAAACAGTTTTTTAGTGGACTGTTTTATTCTATATTGGAAAGCTATAAATACTGTAACAAAACAAACAAAAAAATCAGATCAGGCATATTTCTTATTCTTTGTGGATAGTCTAGCTGGATTGCTAAATGAATTTTCTGATCCTTGCACTGTCACACATTGCCTAGGAAGTACTCAGAAAATGAAATTACGTTAAATTTTTTGTTAAATTTTAAGTATCTAAATTTACTGCCAAAACCAAAAGATGAAATAATAGATATGAGTAGAAATCAGTTATTACTCTCTGTAAAAAGAGGGCTCTTGTGATTTCCTGATCAATATGAAATTTCCAGAATGGAGTTGTTAATATTAGAGAAACAGAAGGGGCCAAAGTCTTTCATAAATACATGTTAATTTTGTATTTTCATAAATACAAATTAATTTATCTTATTTCCATACCTCAGTATGGAGAATATGGAATTATTATCAAAACAGCTTGGCAAAAATTCTAAAAATATAAATATCCTCTCTCTGGGTTTGCTTCTCTGATAGCTTATCAGACCTCGCTGAACAAATATTGGTGAATAAGGAGTGGAGTTTCAAAAAATATGGTGCATGGCAGTAAAACAGTTGGCACTGTGCTTACCAGAATAGCAGTGCACTCAACCACAACATGGAGTGCTCCGTTCCTTTTGATGGACCACTTCTGCGTGACACTGCTCTCCAAATACAAGATATCCCTCCCTGTCAATCAGGTGTGGCAGCTATTTTAACATCTTCTAACAGTCAGTTAAGCACCGTGTACTTATACTTGAAAAATAATTCAGCTGAAGGATTTGCCAGAAAATACCCTACAAATATCTTGGGCAAGTATCAAAAAGCATCAAAACTCCTGTTTGTCCAAGGAATTATTATTGATACTGATGGTCTATGAATCTGAAGGCTGGAGTTCACTATTCAAATTAGTTTTTCAAAATAATTTGGAAGAAACATGCATCTTAGGATGGGGGTTTTGACATGAACAATGCTGAGATATAGAAATATATCAAACATTCAGCAACATCATCAGTTCATTTATGTCTTTTTAGATAATAACCTCAGACCTTTGACATATTAGATGGGTTTGGAAGTAAAGTAAACATCCAGGTAAGACAAAGAATAACACTGACAACTAAAATAGCTCAAATCAAACACGAGACTGATATTCTTTACTTGAAAGAGAAGGTTACAGCACAGGAAGAGACAGGCACTTTATTTTTCTTTTATTCATTGTTTTTAAAAGCCAATTCCTTTGTCTGACTTTGTAACTCTATGTGGTGGCATGTGTAAATGAAAAAAATCGTTGAGCTCAAAGGGACTTTCAAAGATCATCTTGTCTTTTCCCTGCAGATCAACTCTGTTACAGGTGTTTGCCTAACCTTTTCCTGAAAGTTGTCAGAAATGGTCAACAAACTATACCTATGTTTCAGCATCCTTACCACTAACAAACTTTTCTTCATATCGAATCTGAATCTCTCTTACTGCAGTTAAGCCCCATTATTATTTATCTGTGTAGGATAAGCACGGGAAATAGCCTATTTCTTTTCTCTGAGAAAAAAATACCCAACTGTACTTTTTCCATTTGAAGACTCTTATCATATTCCTGCTTCATCTTTTCCTCTTTAGCCCGAATAATCACAGCTCCTTTAATCTTTCCTTCTGTTATGTCTCATTCTTGCGATTTTCTTTTGACTCTCTCAAATGACTCTCAGAGGGTTAAATCTGGACAAAGACCTCCAGCTGAGCCCCTATGACAGCTGAGTGCAGGAAAAAGGTTTCATGCATCCAGCAAAACACCAATTCATGTTCTCATGTGCTACAGCCCAGGTTGCCTTACTGGTAATAACGTGCCATAATTGATAGCGTTTAGCTTGCAAGTCATAAGCAGTCCTCAGACTCTCCCACCCAAAGAACTCCTATTCTTGTCCCAGCAGAAGACCCACCCCTATTAACAAATTAAAGCAAGTTCATTTTGATAACAACGTTGACTAATATGCAGTTTCTTCCAGCATTATGGGATGCACAAAATGAATATGTATACTCCCTTCTCTATCTTCCAGTCATCTATGATGATACCGAACAACAGAGTTCAGGGTAACCTCATGTAGTTTACACTTCCATTTTGACAGTTGGTAATTGGCAACTCCTCTCTTAATGGAGTTTCCTCTTCAGTTTCGCATTACTCAAAGTTCAGACTTTACTATTTACAAGGCTTTGATTAATCTCACAGAATCATTTTTCAATCAATGCTGTAAGTGTGGAAAACATCATTTAGCATTATAAAGCAGGAAAAACCTGTACCTTTACATTGTATTACTATAACTCTGAGGAAAAAAAAAAAGTAAGGAAAATTGACTAACCTTTTATTAGTCTCTGTTGGAGCGCTGTGTGCAGTTGTGGTCTCCATAGCAAAAGAGAGACGTGGACATACTGGAGAGAGACCAGCACGGGGCCATGAACCATGAAGTGATTAAGGGACTGGAGCATCTCTCATAGAAGGAGAGGCTAAGAGAGCTGGGACAGCTCAGCCTCCAGGAGCAAAGGTTCAAGGGGGAATCAAATTAATTAATAAAAATCATATCCAATGAGGATAGTAAAGACGACTGGAGCCAGACCTTTCTCAGTGGTATCCAGTGACAGGACAAGAGGCAATGGGCATAAAAGGAAACATAGGAAATTGCACTTAAGAAAAAAAAACCTTTTCTTTTCCCACTGTGAGAGTGGTCAACCATCACAGCAAGTTGCCCAGAGAGTTTGTGGAGTCGCCATCCTTGAAGATCTATAAAACCCCACTGGACATGGCCAGCAAAGTGCCAGGGAAAGGATTCAGCTCAGGGACCTATGGTTAGGTGAGACTGAGGGCATTAATTAGGCTTGCTTATTCCAGGACGAGAAGGCTAAGCCAGGGGGATCCACCAGCAATCAGCCACCTAATGAGAGCCTTAGAGAAGGCAGAAAGAGACGCTGGCCAGAGACACACAATGAAAGCCAAGAGGTGATGGTCACAGGTCTCCACAGTGGACTGTTGGGCTGGATGCAAGGGAGAAAGTAAGCATCAGACCACTGGCCTTCAGAGACTGTGCGCCTATCTAGTTTTTGGACTTATCAAAACTTACCTGGAGAAGGTCATGAGCAACCCAAATTTACTTTTAAAATTCTATTGATATAAATTGAATAGGCATACCTTTATTTAAATTAATCTTAGTATTTAGCCCAAGTTGGAGAAGGAGGCTGAAATGAGAGACCTCTACAGGTCATCCCAACCTGATTTTTTCTCCAATTCCAGCTACGTGACACTACATAATCAGGTATTTCTTAAATATTGCAGTCTGTGCTGCATTTGAGATCTGTCTTTGAACCATAGTGATTTTATGGTTCACTTCCTATGTTGAAGTGTTTGCATTGAAATTAATACACATCTTGCACTCTTTTTAAGATATACTCTTCCATACCACATCTCACCAGGGCCATTATATTTAAATATGGCATATTATTGTCATTTCAAAACTTTTTTTTAAAAAAATACCTACCTGTTTAAGATTTCTTCTCCTCTATTCATTTATTCTTGATAAAATGAGCAAGAATCATAATTTCAGGTCTTTTTATTTTACTTTTCAAGGTATAATGCATCATTTAAAAAGGAAATATAGCTCTAAAAGTTGCTGTTAAGGACCATAAAGCAGAGAAATAATATGTAGTTCCTTTGCAAGGTTTTTATCTTAACAGCATTACTAACTGTGACATTTATCCTGCTTAACCTCACCAAATGTACCCTAGGGAAATGTCAACAGAGTCTTATGGTTTTAATACAAATGAATTATCAAAGAGTTTGAATAATGTAATCATCTTAATGTATTCAGTTTTTATAATGAACATCTGTTATGGGGATAGAGAAGCAAAGTGACTGGTTAATGTAACAATTAAATAAACAATTAAATGTAAAAATTAATAGAACTGATTTTATATTTTTAACTATTTCAGTAACAACCTGAAGTAACCGTCCTTGAAATATTCCTTACATCCCTTATTTCTGTTGGATACAACTTTTCTTTAATGGAATTCGTATTGCTTTCTAATGCTTGTTATGGGTATAATCCTGTTTACAAAGACAGCTTGTTCCCTGGATAGAAATCTTCTCCCTTGAATGATGCATATTTGTGTTCTTAAAGTTCCTGCCAAATCCCTTACTTTACATGCCTTTGCCAATAATCCTTTTGCAGTGTATTTTCTGTCAACTCCACTTATTAAGAGGGTTGTTTTCAAACATCCTGCTAGCATACATTACAGCAATTCTACTCTCATAGGAATACATTCTCTAATTATCGAGATGGTCTAACAAATGCCTCTGATATTTACTGCTATTATATTTTATTTTGGCACTATACTTTATGACCTGAATATAAAATTCTGGAAAATTTACATGAATGATACATAATTTCGCAGTCCATACTGTTTTGAACTACATTTTGTGAGTATTTAAGGAAATCATCTCATCATTTACAATTCAGAAAATAAATATCCTCAGTTTTATCCGAGTTCCTGAATGACATTTATCTCAATCTCCATGTTCTGAACCAGTTTGTTCTTTTGCTCCTGAAATGCAGATATCTGGAGTATACTTCAGGCACTCTTGTCAGCTTGTCATCACACATCCACATAGACAGGACATTTTAGCTCCTGAGCATGCAAATCTGGTGTATTGAAATTATACTCTCAGGCATCCCGTGCCAGGTTAGCTCAAGGCTTGATTCATCTGCTTTTGTCTGATGCCGTTTGCTTGACAGCTACTGTTTGCTATTCACAAATTGTTACGTGGTGATACTACTCTGAATGCAGCTTGCACTATCACGGTGAAAGTTATCACATGATCAGAGGTCTCGATTACTCTTAGATTAACCACAGAATCACAGTGACAGAGAGAAGTCATGACTTTGACCGCAACCGACTTAACTGGAGTTTAACGTGCAACGCTTTTGCTGCTATTGTAACACTTAGCTTTTAGATTTCTCACTGAAATCCACATCCTCAAGGTAAACAACTGTTTGGTATGTCGTGTCTAGGGGGCTTATATACTTCACTATGCTATTCACAGTCTCTAGTGTTTTGACAAGGAAAAAACCAAAATGGTTATATCTGATTTTCAAAGGAAAACAGGTCTATACTCTTGAGGTTGCACACTAAGCTCAGGTCTTCAAGGAGTTCTCTGCCTCCTGTCAAGATTCAGAATTTATAACCAGCACTCGAGGAATTGCCTATCTCTTCACTTAGCAAGAACAAGTGTGGTAATACACCTTAAAAATCACGATACGATAACCGTATTTTCTCTTCCTATATAGAAATGTTACAGTCAAAACACACTAGATGCAGCAGACAGGTTCAAATCTGATTTACATGTACATTTCTAGCTGTTCTAGAGAGCACTTCATATCATCCTGAAACTCTTCCTATTGAAAGTACGACACAAGAAAATGAAGATTTCAAAGATCATGATTAGGCAGAGAACGATAATTATTGCTGAAAATCAGTGGAGAAAGACTTTGGAAGTGAGGAATCCTGGCTCCAGTGGGCGCTCACTCTTCAATAGCCAAGGGAATAACTGATTCCCATACATGACACCTCTGAAACCCGGGCACATGGGCAAGTTTTCTCACAGGGAAAATCAGTCATTTCAGTCAAGAGCTAATGTGGAAGTTGCTGCTGTCAAAATCACAAGAACATATGCATAATTTTCATTCTTGCATTCATATTCATCATTACTAAGAAGCATGTAGAGCAACCAAAACAGATGCCTGCGGAGCTGAACATAACTTATCCCGTTTACTGTCTGTTGAGTTTGATTACTTAGTTGACGATGCCCTCACCTGTCCGACTATGGTTTTCCTTTCACTCCACTGTCTGGCTACCACAATCAACCCTGAATTTTACTGTACCCCATACCCCTTCACTTATCCCTCTCTTCTGTTTCAATCCTTTTCAAACCACTGAACCATCTAAAACCTGACCACTCTGACCAGTATCCCAAAGGCAAAATAACAACGTGCTTTTGACAGGATCTTCTATGCAATTTTCTGTGTATAAGTGTTTTTTGTTTGTTTGTTTGGGTTTTTTTACCCTATATTCACATTATGTTGAATTTTTTTAGGAATGGTGACACTATGGTCATCCAGAGATCTGTATCTATTTCATGTGATGCAGGGGACAAGGGGCTCTGGCCATCAGGTGTGGTCTGAGCACGGCTGGTCTTTCAGGTAGTAGCGACCTGGAATAATTAGGCAGAAGATCTCATCTGGGGCAAGATTTGAAATAGAGGCCAAGCTGTGACATAGTAGTAGCCATCGTGTGTGTGAAAAGAGACCAGAATTTAGAGAAATCTTCCTGGAGCACCTGGAAGCACTCACTGATTGTTGTCTCCTCACATTCAGGCAGAAATTGGAAGGATTACACTTCTTGACATTAAATGCCTATATTCTGCCCCAGTTATACTTTAAATGCATTTTGTGAATTAAGCCTTGGTCTTTTAAAATTAATTATCTTTAATTACCAGGTTCACTCTTCTGTCCTCTGAAAATTGTCACTTCATTTGCTTTGTTCTAATATTTGCTTACCTTCCCAGTTAAACATGACTTTTCATAAAGAAATTCTCAGTTGTACAGCAGGGTATTTCTAGCTAATTTCCTTAATACCCAAAGGATGCACATAATCTGGACTTTGAGAAATGAGTATTAATTTTTTTTCTGTGTATTCCCTCCTTTGATCTTAGTTATTTTTACAAGGTCAGTTCTAAGCATAACTTCATAAATTTTCAGATACCTCCTCTAATTTCATTTTCTGTGTCCTTCAGCATTAGCAGTCAGAGGTAAATGATAACCCAGCTTTTTTTCCGTGCATTATTTTCCATTTCCCGAAGATTTCACTGCTACGTTCCCTGGAGTTTCATTTTGCATGCCAGCAACCAAGATTCCTTTGACATAAAACTACCTCTCCAAATCTTGCCTTTGCATGGCTCCTTGAGTTACTCATTTTCATTTTCATTAATATTCCACCCATATAAACCAGCACATTAGATTTCAGTAATGCATAGAAAATCCCAATTGGTGTCACCCACTTTGCTTCTGCAGTCTACTACTTCTGTTTGTTTCTTCTCTTTCCAGACATCCATTTTAATACATTAACATAGAGTTCCCATTTTTCTTCTAATCTGATTTCTCTCTCAGTTAATACATTTCTGAATAAACTGAAATTGCCTTGCATGTTTTAGCTCAGGTGCCGCTTGAACTCTGCTCCCCTTCACCATCCCCTCTCCCCCAAAACAGGTCTTGAAGACATTAAAGTTCATGCAGACCATGAAATAGACTGCTATGCAGAAAGGATTTGCTGCTAAAAGTGATAACTATTTGTCCTGGCAAGTTTTGTGTGCCTTTGTGCTTTGCTTTTCAATAAGTGCTTTAAAGGCAGAGGGGAAAAGGCTCTCCAAGATTTTGACAATGAGAAGCATATCCATTAAAGATGATTTAAATTATTTTAACGTTTGAAAATTAAAAAGAATCCAATATTTTAGGTTATATTAAAAATAATAACTTGGTGGTAATATTTGGCATAATGAACCTTAAGATATATATTAAACAATGGCAGAAAATCCAAGAAGTCTATCTGTAATAATGAGTCTGTAACTTTAATTGACATTCAAATCTTGTTTAAACATTGGCTTATTGAACTGTAAGTCTCTCTATTTAATTGAGTTTAATGCTAAAATAGAAAGATATTTTAATTTTAGATGTGGCCACTAAAAAAAAAAAAAAAACAAACCTAAATTAAAGTGATAAGATCTGAAATCTCTCGGAATTTAAACCCAAGTTTTTCTTAACTCAGTAAAATTGATTTTACAGGGCCTAGTCTTTGAGGATCTGGTTACCTATACATTATTTTCACTATTGTATTTTGCATGTTTGCTTCTTTTTTACTATATTTTTTCTCTTTCCTTTCTTGAATGCACAGTATAATTCACTTTCCAATGTAAGAGGTTGATATGATTTCTCAAAAATGCTACAAAGCAATTCATTCACTTTAGTGCTGCCAAAGCTAAGAAAGGAGGGAAAGTTTGAGCATAGACTTTTCACCCTTCTTCCCAAGCAGAGCTAATAATGAAGATTTGGAAGGAGAAACAGCTTTATCTTAACAAAAATATTTCCTTACAAGTCTATATTTTAACTTATAAGTTCATTCCTTAATATTTTTAAGGAATCTTTCCTGTAAAAACGTTCACCATTTTCCAAATTATTCAGTTTAAGATGCTCTTTTCTTCCAAAAGTCTAAAATGTGTGAGTAAAGAGAAAAAAATTTCTCCTCAATCGTTGATAAACAGATAATTAGAAGCAAACTAGGCTTGAAATTAGATTATATACTTTTACAAGAGGCTGTATAACCTCAAGAATTATAAACTAATTGCAGGGGAAAAAAGGTAGGCTTTAATTTGTTGAGGCACAGGATGAGGTAAGCTTTCAGAGACTGAGCTTGAAATGAGAGCCTTTTGTAGTACAAAAACACGATGAGACAGCCTTTCACAGCATTTCAAGCTTTTCCATAATGTATTGTCATTGCAGCCAAAGAACCCGTCATAGATGATAATTTTCACACAGTTTTGAATAAGAACCTCAAACAGATCAAACCAAACTTTCAAGTTGCTTTATGGTTTGTAAATATATTTAGATGTTACTTTGTATCATAAACAATAGCACTCTAAGCACTTCAAAAAAGAAAGCTGTTATTTATGTTACCTAACGAAAGCAGCGTTATTTACTGGGAATAGTTTACAACACTTACAGCGGATGGAAACATTTATGTAAACAGCAAAATACTGGAATGACATTGTAAAGCATACTTGTACAACAACCATATCGATTGCAGTTACTGCCGAATTTTCTATTTAATTGCTTTTATAATAATATACTGAAAAAAAATCATTGAATTGTCTCAGCCCAGGGATGATGTGACTTGCTAAATATTTGAATAAATAGAAGTATGAGACTGCACAAACCTTAAGTTCCTCTGATGAATAATCTAGAGAAGAAAAAAAAAAAAATAAAACCAACAAATCTTCCTGATGCTGTTACTCATTATCCTCAGAACAGTCACCATTTAAAAGAGGCACATTGCAGTTAAACGTGTGGACATATGTTGGCAGTGAAATATATCACTAAAACATGTTGTATACAGAACACGAAATGAACAGTTTATTGCAGGAATTGCATCTAAGGAAGACAAAGTCAAGGCTGTCACCAAGGGAGGTAGCATCAAATAAAAATGTTACATATTCCCAATAAGTTTTGGATTAAGAAAGGCATTTAAGTTTGGTATCTACCTGGTGAGTAAGGAATAGTGAATTTTCCATCGATTATGCCATTTTCCATACTGCCTGGTTGCTGCTTTAACACACCACTGCTTGGCCAGTCTGTTCTCATGGCTCTTAGTTAACAGAAACTAGTCTCCAAAGATGCCACAACCCAAAAAATGTCACTAATTGGTAGAGTAATTTAGGAGCTAGATTGAAAGAGTTGGGCTTTTTATATAATGACATTTGGAAAATGAAAATGAAGTCTTTTTTTCGTTTTGTGGAAATATTTTCATTTTCTTAGGACAAATGGGAGCATGCCATGTTGACAAACATAGAATGTAACTTGTTTAGGGTATGTGCAGGAGCACAAAATGCTTTTCCTTATTAAAATTTTTATAGAAGCTGATTTGTTTCCATTACGACCAGATCCAAATCCTTATTTCATTTCGTGACAAACGCTGGAGGAATTTGCACTCTTAGATTCCGATAAATGCTGTATGTTGAGATATACTGTGCTGGTCATATAATCTTTATCACTGCTATACAGGGAGGTTTTATTCATTTTAAATCATACAGATCCCAAAACAATAATCCAAAAGGCAGACTTAACTGAGTTCCCTTGGAAGCACACCACTCAGATTATTTTCTCTAAATCTCTAAGGCCATTAGCAGAAACCTGATAAATGAGAAATAGTACTGAATAAAAAGAATGTTACTGCAAGGCTATAATTTCATTTTATAGAATTTTTCTAATATTTTAAGTTTTTAATAGCACTAAGATTAACTGAGTCATACTTCATTATCTTACTTTGCTTCAAATATTTGACCTCTTTTGATTTCATTAACGGAAAGTATTCTTCTCTTCTGTGAATGTTACTGTCATTGTTATCTTATATTTTCCCTAGCTTTTATAATTCAGCAATGTATACATAAACTATCCAAATAATTATCAGTTTTACTTTTGTCATTTTGGATACTGGTGGATGTTGCTGGATATTCAAAAAAATCACATTTATAAATCAATAAGTACATTTAGAGTAGAGGTATACGTCCATTAAAGAAAAATCACATATTCTCAGTTATTCTTGGTTCAGCAGTTCTGTCTCTATGCACACAGACAACAAATATGCCAAACTAATGAAAAACAAATCTAAATAAACACCTCCTTTCAAGATCGTGCATAATCCTTCCTGTGCAAAACAAATATCTACCAGGAGCCGCTCCAAAAATCTCCCATTAATTTTCTTATCAGCATAACTCCATTTTGAATATTCATTTGCAAGGCATATGCTTCTCTTTGTAAGCAATGCTCCCTATTCCTAGTGGATATCAAACCACATAACAGGGTTCCTGCTATTATTTAGTAATTCTTGTCTTTTACCAGGTGGCACTGGAATAAGTGTTTTCTCTCATTTTCTCTCCCACTTCAGAAAAAAAAAGGGGGCAGATAACTATTTCCATAGGCGTGCAAGGATGGAGGTGGCTGCTGAACCTGGATTGCGTCCAGCTAATGTAAATCAGACAGTTTACACAAACAAACCCATTAATGACTGAACAAAAATTTCCTGTGTTTTCAATGGAGGGCATTGCACGCCCAAAGGTTTCAGATTTTTGCTCTTTACTCAACATCTTTAGCCTGGTCTCTTTAAATTTGAATTTCACCTGTGAAAGAGAGATTTCCAGCCTTGCCTATTTGAAGAGCTTTTTATTAGAAAAAAAAAATAAAAAATTTACCATATCATAGATTAATAGATGTATTTTTCCGAAAATTTGCTCTGTTTTTAAGGTCTTTCTAATAATAAAAGCAAAAACATAAACATGTCTTATCATAAAAATAAAATTGCTTGGTCAAATGTGGATTTATAAAATACTTGTACATTCCTTTTTACCACAGCTCTAGTAATTAAGAGTTGGACAGCATTTAATTAGCTTGTCAAGTCTAAGTACAAGCTCTTACATATTTTTTTTTCTTCAAAAGAACTGTATCAAAATTTTATAATCTGCCTCTTCACAGACTGAACCTTCCTACAGAAAACAAATGATTTTATTCCTTCTGGAAATGTGAATCATGTACTAAATCCCATGCCATATAAATAATACCTCCTGGACACAGACAGATCAAACATAAAAAGTCTAAGCTTTAATCCTCATCCCCAGACAATGCAAGCAACTTTAGAAAGCAAACATATCGTGTCTGAAAAAGGCTGGTTCTGCTCCAAAGTCAGAGACACACAACCATCATTGAATACTATTGTTGCTTCCATAACAGTTTACCCCTCGTTTTACAAAAGGATACTTGTGATATTATCCGACAATGATGTCTTTTTAACTGCACTACAAGTTATTTATAAAGATAATTGCCTTTAAGCTGCTCAAATAAACTGAGAAAATGCTGTTTTTACATACTACTTCATTTATTGAGGATGCAAGCAAATGCATGCATATACACGCACTTTTCGCATGATCCACCACCTTGGATCAAAGCAAAATGTGCTGCATATGTTTTGAGCAGCAAAGAGCTGAACTTTCAGGTAATTTTAGCAGCTTAAAAGCTTTCTTAAAACCTCATTAAGAAAAGCAGCAACAATTCCTGACTAACACCATGCTGCAAATGGAGAATATTACTGTTCAGAGGTAGATTAATCATATGCAAGGTCTTTAGAAATGCTTAATGCAGTTGCTTTTTTGCTTGAGAGTCATTCTTGGCATGCCAGTGCTCCATTCCATATCACATTCTTCAGTAAGACAATGAATAATCTTTACCTAAAGAGCAATTACAGATCCCTAATTTCAAGTTTTTCATTTCCCATAATTAGAGTAAGTACCAAGGGCAGAAAATATAGGCAAGCCCCAACTGCCATTAACAGCAAATGAGATTTGTGTGAGTAACTTATTTGAATCTTAAATCTCTACACCTGCACTGCATATGTCTACTACATAATTAGTTTATATGCTCTTATAGATGCTACGTATACTCCTATTTCTCCATAGGTGAAACATCTTTCCCTCTTTCGGGACCATAAACAAAGCTGATGAACACCTATCAAGCAGTTCCCAGGTTTCTACTTTCCTAAGAAGAAAAGCTGATCATGTTTTGCAAGCTGCTGTCCAGATTGCAGGACCCATTGCACGCTGCGTCCAGACCTGTCCCTGCATCCTGATTTTCTCCCAGTGGAAATGTACACATAGGCATGATCTGAAACTACGTGGGAAAAACGTGGGATGTACTCTCACATCCTCTGTTCAGTCACTTTCTTTGTAAACCAGTTACTTCTTATGGTGTTAGCAAGTTTAATTTTGCTTAGAAAGATTTTTTTCTATGCTAATGTTATACATAATAGTTTTCAGAATACAACATGACATATGGGAAAAATAAATTAATGAATTTAATAAATGTAAATGTCTATTAAAAACAATGTCATGGAGCTTTGAATTTTGTAACTTTGTCTTCTCTATTGTTAGCTGGCAACGCACCTGTGAATGTATAAATTCTAAATTGTAGAGTTTAAATTTTTACATTTTCCTTATTAAAGGTTATTAACAGTATGTGACCTCATGTGGTAATAGAACATGATCTAGCACTTTTTTTAAACTTCTTTGTTGGATAGGCTAAAGAAAAACTAGTTATTAGCAAAAATATTTTCTTCTTTTTCCACATCTTTTAAAAACCTTTCTAATTTTCAGAGAAAATCTCTGGTCTTATGTTTTAACTTTTCTTATTGTAGAACATGAAAGGATGGGAAGATAGATTTTCAAAAGATTCTTCTTGTGGTAATTTCTTACTATATGTTGTAGGTGGTAATTCAGATTGTCTAGACTAAAAATGAGATGTTATCTCAGGGACTAAAATAAAAACTGTACAGGCTTGTCTGTGCTTCAAAATATTTTTTAAAAGATAGAAGTTAATGCTTCTTAATATGCTGTCGTCTTTAACTCTTACATTTCTTTGGGACAATTATGGACACACTTTCTGCAGCAGAAAGAACTGCTGCCTGTTCCCATCTACCTCCGCTGCATTTAAAAAAATTACAAAAAGACTATGCATTAAAAAGTCAAATTCTGGCAAAATTTGGACAAAAGACTCGTAAAATATGATTTCACTGATCATGCCTAGATATGAAAAGTACTGACTTTACAGATGACCTCAAAAAGACAAATCCTTCTCATGGAGTTAGATGATAATCTTTTAAGTGGTTTATTCTCCTCTTCATTATCAATACATCTTAACATGTAAAGGTGAAATGATCTCTGGAGGCTTGGCAGATATCTTTTTGCAGGTGAATTTGTTGTCTGTTTGAACTGAGTATGTTATTTGCCAATTTTTCACGTACATATTTCCCCTGGCATCTTAAGCATCAAAGTAGGTTACACATCAGAATGGGCGATCACCATCCTAGACCAAACACAGAGATGAGCTAATAGAACAACCTGAGTGTTGGGGATTTGGGGGTGGGAGGGGGAACTGAAACATATGAACACTGCAAATCGTCAGCAATTCATTTCAGTGAGTATGCAAAGATGGGACTGCAAGAAAAAGGGTATAAGGCTAAAAGTAAACAAAAATATTGGCCAGTCATCTGCTACAAAATTCTTCCTACACTTACTTTTTTAAAATTTAATATAAAGAAAATTTTGTAACAATGTAAAACAGTGCTTTGGATTTTTTTCATACTCTGTTTTTTAGCAGTGTTTTTCTGGTATCCAATTTCTCTACCTGTAATGTTACAAACCATTGTTATAAATCATTAGGTTGTGTCAGAGGGAAAAATGAACAAACACAGAAAAACTGACCCTGATAATATCATCGCATAATTTCTAACTCAGAAAATAAGAGTAGATTTTGGTGGAAGCTCTGAATATCAAGCTGCTTTGAGAGCTCTGCCTTTGGACTGCTATTACAACCAGCCACGCAAAGTGCAAACATGAAAGAAACTCATCAGCACAGCTTCTCATAGGTTACATCTATTTTACTGCAGTTGTTAAATTACAGCTACTCTCATTTCCTTAAAATCAAATTTGAAATTTCTATCAAAATATGTCAAATTTTACCAAAAAAAATTTGCTACCTCCAGATGTTATTTGTTTTCACTCTCCTTTTATATATATAAAAAGTAACGTCACTAACTTCTTACAAGCACGTCTCTAAAAACATATGATAATATTTACAAAATCAGCAATTTTTAATACAGTTTTGTAGATGAGATATTGTTTTGTATTTCGTAAGGTCTCATTTGTGTTATGATAGGCAATTAAGCAGCTGGCATATTTCAAACAAAGTCATGGTTGATGAAGTTTCTGTGTGATGTTGTCACGGCAATGGTGACAATCTTTTTCTAAATTTAGGAGCTCTCTGAGAGATTTATAATGTATCCCACAGAATTTCACTTCCTTAAGATTCACTACCATATTTGGATTTCTTATCTGTACTGAAGAGTTTCCTCTTGATTTAAAGAAGCTATCAAGAATGCATTACATCCATTCTTCCCCATACACTTAGAGTTTTCTCCTCAAAACAATACGTAACTGATAGGCAGCAGGGATAAATTTTAAAAACAAGTTTAAGTAGTAATTCAAAACACCAGCTCAACTTACATATATAAAACATTTGCATTGCACGACTTTACCTAACAGATATAAAAAAATATATACTTTTTAATTAATTAACCCTGTCAAGCTAAAACATAAATCCACATCATACCTACTCTACTATTGTTTCTGTGCACTTAAACATTAAAAAAGATCCTCTCCATTGGCCTTGAGTAATAAGTGGCAAAAAACCTAAAACCTGAATATTTCTTTCACTGCAAAATTCTAAGTTTCTATAAAATAAAGAATAATTCATGTACATCATGTACATTGTTTCTATAGGTACTTTGATTTTTAATTTATCTTTGTTTTGTGCATTATTTGAGAAAATATATTCTTAGAACAAGTGGGATATTGGATATCATCTTGCACGCAACACAAAGAAAATGTTACATGTTTACTCCACATAAGCATCACTCACATTGCTGTACACAAACACTGAAGAAGCAGCTTTCACACACAGCTCAGTAGAATACACAGTTCCTTTGTTTTCTGTGGTTACTTTATATTCTACAAACAACACACTTCCTGAGGGAGACCCTTATGAATCTGTGCTTGTGATCTCCCTTAATTGTACAAGCTGACTATTTACTCCAGCCACCTTCTAGCCAGTGACTTACCTGTGGCAGGACATTCTCTTGTATTTCATTGGGGTCTTTTTTTGTTTCCGTAAACCCTTTTGCAACAGACTTTGTCAAAATCCTTTTAGAAATGGTAGCAATTTAGAGAAAACAGAGCACCTTTATCTGCGTTCTTGCTGACACCTCCAAAGAACTCCAAGCAGAAGCCAAGGCAGGACTTTACTTTACAAATGCCATGTCACTCTTCCCAAGTAAACTGTACTTATTTCGGTATTGAGTGATTCCTCATTTATGATATCCTCTAAATAAATGCTTACACAGTTGTAGTTGTCCAGACTTTCCTTCTACTTCTTTGTTAAGGTTGGTTGTTTGGGGTTTTTTCTTACCCTCCACCCCAAAACTTGCAACTCTCTGACTTACAGAGGCTGAGCAAGTAGGGGCTTACATACATCTCACCGGTCTCTTCTACAGTCAACACCAACACAAATGATTCATTTATCTGCTCTGCAGTTTTAACTTAATTACACCTCTTATGGGATAAATTTCTAGTAAAAATTCCCATTCTCTACTGATTTTTTTCATACTTAGGTGGTACAGTTTGAAATAAATAAAAATTAATTCAACTTAATTTAATTCGTTCTAATGGATTTACATCCGTACAGATAGAATGATCAGGTTTTAGGCATGTATTACTTGCCTTCACTTTATTCACCAATATGACAAATTTATCTCATAAGAAAACAGTATTTATTATCACTCAGCTTATTATATCAGCAAAACAAGCATTACTGATATGTTCCAAGTTAAGTTTTTAAGAGAAAGGTTGAATTCAAACAGACAGTTAGACAATCAATTAAAATATAATACTGCTAAGCCACTTAAATTCAAGATATTCTATTATATTAATTTCTCTCCGTTGTTGCTCACGTATCAGAACTAAAAAACAAAGCCTCCAAACTATATTGTAAAGAGTTCCTATAACTTTGATCTCATACCACCCTGACAGTCTTGAGAGTTAGCTATTAAGAAAGCCAGGCAAACTTCTGTCAAAAAAAAAAAAAATCAGGATGAAGAAATTTATCCAGGGGCTTTTTTTTTTTTTTTTAAATTTACAATTTGTAACAGTTCCATTTCAAATTATATGGAGGGAAGGAAATTGTGAGCTTGAGTTCTTAGTATAGTTTGAAAAGGTATGAAAAATCAATTTCTGCTTCCAAAAAATCCAGGTCAATAATGTGCAGAACTGTTCTTCCTACTTTGATGCTTCCTATGTCTCCTTCTCCATTAAAAAAGCATTAGTAGAGGGAGCCTCATCACTACTGTTCATATCTACCTGTATAATCCTCTCATTAAAGGGTTACTAAGGTTTACACTGTATGGAATAAATTTTCAAACCTACTTCAGTTAAAGAATGAACAGGTTCCAAGGGAAAATAGATCAGAGTTTCTGCTCTTTAGATCCCCAACCCTGAGTTGTAGCTAATTTTGAAGCTTCTTAATCTTTCCTGAAGCAAAATTATGCAGCAGGATTACACTGGTAGCTGGGCGTACAGTTCATCGTGTGATAGATAATATTCTCTTTGTGACTACAACATTCCCATAAAGCACAAGAGTCACATATTATCTAGTGATCTGCTTTGGTTTTCTGTAGCAATATTTTATAACTGAAGTGGCATTTAATTTCCAGGTAACTAGCTAACAGTAGTGCAACTTCTACACAACATCTCATTTTTTTCTGAATAATGCTCACTGCTACAGCTATCCACAAATTCTAAATAAACAAAAAACC
The DNA here is from genome assembly GCF_009769465.1 of Tauraco erythrolophus. Lineage (NCBI taxonomy): Eukaryota > Metazoa > Chordata > Aves > Musophagiformes > Musophagidae > Tauraco > Tauraco erythrolophus. The sequence continues at coordinate 3,858,645 of NC_141477.1, forward strand.
CTTTGTAATTATAACAGCAAGATACAAATATTGATTGCACTACCCTGTGGCGTAAATATAAATAAAAAAAACCCTCTGGTATATTCAATTAATTCTATTAAAGAATGAACCAACTATAACTCATCCAAGTTAAGAGCCTCTCTCGTTGATATTATTGGCCTGAAGAATGACAGCAAAGCACGCTGGGATGCTGAAAGCTGATAGTTAAGATATGCATAAACAGTGGTTGGTATTCCCCACTACATATTCAAATTGCAGAAAAAGACTGAAATGTCCCACACTTAACATTATGATTGAACTGTACTGTTCATAGGCAGGTTCTCACCTCAGTAAGGTAACGGAGACTGGAGTTTCAATTTCTATAATTTGGTTATTAACCTTCACTTTAGGCTATGAGATATTTCAACAACTACTGTATATTTTATTTTTATGCTGGTTTTATCCATTATTTTAAATAGAATGTGAGACAACCCTTTTTATCTTTCAAACTTTTATGGCTATGCCATCAGTCTGCAAAACCTTTTCAGCTACTATAATAAATGTGATCAGAAAAACTTTTTGTTCAAATCAAATCAGCTTATTTTATGATTATTTACATAGTCAAAGTTCCCAAGAGTGCTTCAGTAATTAATTAGCAGGAAACATGCTGAACAAGGTAATAGATATGGGATATTAATCTTTTTTTTTCTAAGGTACTGGTTCAAGTTTATTTGTTGTTAAAGATTAGAAAAAGATGATTTGTTTTTGTTTGCTCCCTGATGTCAGATTAAAAACTGTTCATTGCATGTCTGGTCTCAGCCCATTTTCCTCCTGGTCATTAATATGGAAATTGTTTTAAATATTTGCGTAAAAGAAAGCACTAAAAAACCAAAATTTCAGACACATACCCAGCATTTATTCTGCCAAATACACAAGACAATATACATCCTGAAGACTCTGTAGAATTAGTTACTTGAAACTGATGCTAATGTCAGAAAGCACCTCTGTTGGCCTGTGCTAACCAGAATTAAGGCACTGAAATAACACGACCTGTACCATTGAATACGAGCAACTGTTTAACGTCAGTTTGTATTAAAATTAAACCAGCCAGAAAAAACTCGTGAGTGGAACTGCTAAACAGGTAAAAGGTCCACTAAAGATAAAGCTCTCCAGAATGTGAGTTAAGAATTTTTAAAAGCACTTACTCTACAAAATGTCAGTACCAGCAAAAAGGCAGTTGAAATGTTGACAGTAGTTAGACCAAAGGGACACGATGCTTTGATGGCTGCTAATATAGAATAAATATCTGGAAAAAAAAGGACTGCAAAGATATTTAATGAACATAACATGCATACTTTGAATAGAGAATTGTAAGAAACAGAAGACATTAATCATAAAATTACTAGGCTCGAATTATAAGGTAGCCTCTGGAAGAGCATTTGCAGAAGGTGAACAGTTTGTGCTATGCACACAGCTGTATACTTAGTCAAGAGATTTGCCAGGAAGACTTCCACAGGGCCAACTGTGCCAAGACAGCAGATGTGCACAGAGTGGCAGGACTCACTGGTATGAGTTAGTAACCCAAGCCGGTTTTGAATGAAATCTGGTTCAAATCCTAATTGCGTTCAGCACAGGTCGAGTTACACTATCGCCTCTTCTGATGTCCTGCAAACCTTCCAGAGATGACTTCACAGAGAGCAAATAGAAACCAAGTTGCTGACAGCTCTGATATCTCAGTGGCAACCCACCTGTCCATGTTTCAGAACAAGGCATTCTAGCGAGCGTGCAGGTAGGTCTGTGTCCCCCCGGGGAACAGGCATCCTCCAGCAGCAGGTCAGCGAGGCTCCATCTATGTAGAGCACTTTTGCAAAGGGCCATGAACCAGATTTTGTCTGATTTCTGTCTCGGAACAAGTGCATCATGAAAGCTTTCCTCACTTTTCACAGATTAAAATGAGACTGAGCCCACAGACTGAGATCACAAACCAGCTGCCATCCCTACGCCGAGCGCAAGATGCAGCTATGATCCATACGGGTGGTCATGGCAGTACACTGGCAAACTGACACACTGCTCAGGAAAAAGGTATCATTCATATACAGAGAAATCAAAGTGAGAAATAGTGGCCTTTTTAATAAGTGGTACAGGAAGCAGAGCACAGTGTCGCTGCGCTGGGACAGAACTTACAAAGCACGGTGATTCCGTGGTATATTCCGATTTGTCTTTGCATTTTCGTGTCCCCTTTGCCTGCCTCTGCTTTTTGAACTTTCTGTTTCCTTGTCTAGCTATCTTGCTGCGATTGCTCTTGCTTTTCTGTCCTCAGAGTATGTGCTATTATTTACTTATTAATCTTTAGTTTCCTGAACGTGAACCTTAATAAATATGAAACTAATGCTAAGCAAAACCAGAGGTGAATAAGTAATGAAATATGTTCTCTTTTGCTTCTCTTAGCATCTCCCAATTCGGTCACTACCTCCTCTGTTTTAATGTCACTGCTTATAGATCTTTTTATAACCACAAGCACAGACCCAGACAAGAAATATGCAATGTAGAAAACAGAAATATGACTCCCTCAGGCAGAATATTAAATATTGCTTTTCCTTTTTTTGATAAATATTATTTATTCATAGACAAAGCCACTTAAATAGATATTTCTTAACAGAAGCTTTTATTTCTCTTCCTTGAGAATTAAAGTCATGCACTCTGTTTGCAAAGCTGTCAAATAATGTTTCAGTGAAGCCAAAGGAAATTTGGGGATTTAAGAAGCTCTTTCAGGCAGGAAATATAAGGCGGCAAGACTGAGAGTTACTAAGTGGCTCTTGTTTGGGTGACAAGCTTCTCACTACAAACTGCCCCAGAGGATGACTTGGAGATTCAAAGAGAGTTTCGCAGAATCTCTTTGACAAAACGCTCCTGAGCAGAGGGGTGAAGGATAAGATAAACATTCCTTCTGTTCTCCAACAGGCAAAAGCTCCTCAGATGGGCAAAGCTTCTAGCACAGCGGTTTGACTACTGGTTTTGACCAGATTAACAGTACAAAGCCAAGTAAGTATTAATAAAGCATTACACTTATATTTGATAGAGGCAAACCCAACAAAATTAGAAACCACAAAGAGAAGCTACCCTTGGTGGAATGCATAGGAAGGATCCAGATGTTGACTTTCTTCCTTCTACGTGTCCCATAGAAGTCGACTGACTCTGCTGTAATAACATGTCTAGGGATGTTGTGCAGCTGAGGGTTCTGGGGTTGAGACAGGGGATGAAAAGCTATTTTAACCTCAAGTGTTGAACATGAAATAGTAGGCAGAATGGGGAGACTGGGAGAAAGCCAGATAGAATAGGGAATGCCTCTGAAACATGCAGGATGGGGTCATCAGACACTAACTAACAAGCCTCTAGGAAGACAGAAGCAGGAAAGAGAAGCATTCAGGAACACATGGAAAAAAAACATGTATGCAGAACTATTGTGAGACTTTTGTATTTATCTTACACTGTAAAAATTCAGAACTCCTTTAAAGAGAAGAATTCATAAATTAAAGTGCTGGTGTCTTCTTTAACAGAAACAAATTGTGGTTGATTATTTAGATTTGGCAAATAAAAGCTGAGTCCTTAATTATCAACTCATTTCAAAATACGTGCTTTTGCAATAAAAGTTGGACACAGATCAGTTTGCATCCCTTGAAGATGTATCAATAGTCTGAGATGTGAATAAACCATTTTTATGTCAACTTTCAGATTTCAACACATCTAAAAGAGAGACAGAGCAGAGTTTGGAAGGCTTCCCAGAAGGTTTCTGAAATTAACTATCAATACGGTTAAATGCATTAAAATTTGAGTTAAAAAGAAACCGGAATTTTGCAGATTCAACAGAAGAGACTGCTCCAAATGTGCACATACACGAGTGATCAAATTGGTCCCCTTTCCTAAAAGATGAGAGGTCTATTTTTAGTAGGAAAAGAGTGATATTCTTACAGATAGAAACCAAGTACATTTGTGTATCCCCTTTCAGTTGATATACTTAAATTATATGAAGAAAATCGACCTTAATCTTCCTGTGAATTTATCCCACAAGATCCCCAAATCTTGTTAGCAAACAAGATTTAAGACCAGAAGGGAAGATTATAATATTTGCAAGATTTTCTGTTGGGATCAGAAGAGAATGGTATGCCTTAACAGAAAAAAAGTAAGAAGCAACGTATCAGCAAACTGCCGTTTACTTGAGCACAGTGTCTTGCGTAATCTGAAGTCAAAAGTATTTTATTGTCTTTAAGAAATTTCACAGTATCACTGAAGTTCAATTATACTTTTCTAAGGATTTTAATGGTTCTAATTCTGCTTTGTAAGAAATAATATCAGATGCCTATTACCTTTAAATATATGTTTTCATATCAACACTATTCATTGCAGGTTGGAATTAATTTTAAATGTAAACTTCACTGTATTTCCAAGAATCATATGGTTTGGTCACAGAGTAGTTATAAACCTCAAATCTCTCATTAGGTTTGTTTTTTAACCCATAATTAAATTTTGTTGTTGCTGTTTCAAAACTTTTCATGTTTGATTCCTTTAGGCTACGCTATGCTTTCTTTTTAATAACATTAATTTTATAACTAAACATAGAGTAGGATATGATACTGTAGTGAAATCAAAAGTTAGGGAAAATAAATTCCAATTTTAAGAAGATTAACTATGAAAGTTATATAAAGTGAATATGTTTAACTAAATTTGTAAAGAATAACTATTACCATTAGCACAGTAATTCCTGATTTTCTGTGAGTTTGGTAGCCCTAGTCAGCAACCTGGAATGAAACGAATACAAGTTACATTTTCAAAAAGAATATATGTAAGGACTAAAGAAGAGTCTCTGATTCCTAATATTTTTATTCAATCCTTTTATCTGACAGGTTTCCTTAAAGGAATAGCCCATTCTTAATATCAAACTTAATCAATTTCTGCTCACCGTTGTACAATTCTTTTTAAGTATTGCATCTGTCATCTTTATGTTAGGGTCAGGATCAAGAAAACCCAAACATCACTGCGTATTCCTGTATTAGGACCTCCTGAGACCTTAAGATAATGAAGATAAGTTTTGCAGTTTTACTTTTCTGTGAAATTCAGACTAGTCTACTAGAAAACTTGAAGAAATAGTAGAATATTGGTTCAAGAGTTTACTGTGTCCCTGTGAGATAAAGATGTTTCTGAAAGAATCAAGAAGCATGAAATGCACACTTATAAAAAAGTTAATAAAATGAAACTCTTCAGTCAAAGAATAGCTATTTACTAAAATCCTAAGCATCTCATCTTTGATTTATGATGAATACATGGAATTTGGAAACTGCTTAGAATGTAATGACTTCTCCTGGTAAAGCCTGTTAAAGTAACCTCTGAGCTGAGGTTATACAGGGTTTCTGATATACATTTATCTTTGACAGATTTAATCTCCAGGTCTTATTATCATCTTAGAGTTCCTTCAAGTTCTTGAAAAAAAGTCAGAAAGGTAAGCTTTCATGAAGGGACTAAATCCATTCGGGGAGTTTCTTGACTCTGTGCAAAGATCAAAGTTTCCTCCGTTCAGTTTTCACTCCTAGCCAGCCACAACACTTAGACTGAAAGATGACACTCCACTGAATTAACACGTCCCTTCATGAGCATAACTGAAATCATGTCATTTAAACTTTGGAAATATATTAAATAGAGAGATAAACTAAGATTACTATCTAAAGCACATCAGATTTGAAATAAAAGGATTCTACTACCCTTAAAATCTATGTGTAACAAAAGAACTAATTTCATCTTATTTGTAAGCTCAAGATTCTGTATTTCCTGTGTTCCTTTGGTGGTTTTGCTTTTGCCCACCCCTCCTGGAGCATCCACAGCCCTAGCAGAATCACAAAAACCCAAAATCATAAGACTGCATGCTTTCATACAGTGTCCTGCTGATGTGCAAACTTGTAAAAAGTAAGAATAACTGCCTCTATCTTTCCAACCCCAAAACTCAGACAGAGCTTTATTAATAATCCATCCTATTTTTGAAACATTTAATGTAGCATTCAGGTTCTTACGACCTTAATTCATAACAAGATTTTTATGTAATATGATCTTTGCTTCATCTCAAGGGAATAATTATTTAAAGATCATGAATTTAAAGATTAAAAAAAAATTATTGTCATTTTGTATATTAAAGTCAAATGAAATTAAGTATACTGACAAGTTTTTGTACAATAGGACAGAGACTGAAGGAAACCTTTAACCAAGAACAGACACGAAGCCCTAAGGCTTCCTGATGGAAATAATTACATTCATTATCTTTACTGGAAATAGTAGTGAATGGGTAAGCTATTTTGAAAGCCTCTGATTTGTACATTAAACAGATATTTATGTTGTATTCTCTTTGTTTCTGCATCATTTAATACCCACTCTTCCACATCCTGATATTCATAGTACAAGAATATCTGGATAGAAATGTCTTACAACATAAGATCTTGTTTGTAAAGCATGCATGTCTTCATTGCATATACACATACCACAAGACCATAGGAAGTATAAAAACTGTAAAATTAAGGTAGTGACAGGTATCACATGAAACGCCAGATAACAACCACCAGGTTAACACCTCTCTGGACAAGCCACACAAGTCTGGTTCTGACCCGTGCAAAGAGGAAGTGTAATTCTTTGATCCAGAGTGGTCTCAATCCATAAAAAAAAATATATATATATAAAGACCCACGATGCACAGCGAATCTTGGGAAAGAGAGAAGACACCACTTCAGTTGTGGCTTCCCATATAGAAGAGGTCTCAAGCCTGGTCTCTGCCACCTCCACGAAGAAGAACCACCAATGAGTATAGCCAACAAGACAGCATCACACTCGCGTGGTATCATAAATCTAATGCTGAATTACTATGTTTGATTAATGCTTCAATCTTAATTGTTAACAGATGGATTGCCTTAAATTTGAGCATAAAGGGTCATTTGAAGCCTTGAGGTCTGCCTGATGTCTCAGTCTCTGAAAATATTTCCATCGTAGTGGTACCAATTTTCCTGCAAACCAGTGTTTGCCCTGCCCTACTATTTATTTTACTTTTTTTCCCCCTTCTTTTTTTTTTGAAAGTACTACCTTGTTCATTCAACAAAAGCATTACATACTGTGGTGTTTTAGATACATATTGCAGGAAGTAAACCTACCATTCAATTTATTGACAAAGAAAAGATTAAATTGATAAGATGGAAGCTTTGAAGTCCAAAAGAAGGCATTTAGGTTTTAATCCACTGTTGCATCCTGAGTAGGTATTATATACTCTACAGAGCAACTATTCCTTTCAAAGGATTATTTCCAATGCTGCAGGAGCACCCAAGTTCAGCTCAAGATTAGCATCCCATCCCATTAGAGGATATGCAGGCACATAAACAGATACTATTTATGCTATAATCTGAAAAAAAAATACAATTTAATTCTTAGAAAGTTATTTTGACCTCAAAATATTCTGAAACAATAATTGTATTTCACCTATTAATAATAAGCTATACGATTTTATTAAATCTTTGTAGAAATATGACAGTTTTTAACTAAATTCTGTAAGGAAGCTGTTTAAGTTTCCCTCTTATCACTATTACTTTAATCAATTTTGTTAAGGACAGGGAGCACGTGTTCCTTCAAACCATTCCTGTTGTCGAGCGTGGCTGAGAGTTGGAACAGTTCGTGTACTGTTGGCATGTTGGTGTCTCCCCTGAGACACACAGTGAAGCAACATTGCCACGTTTGTTTCATTGATAAGAACACATTTCCCTCTTCATCTTTGCCATCTACTGCATTACTCCTCAGTGAAATAAGCAATAGAAGAGATCTGTCAAAAGTTAGATACCTCAATTTTGGAATGAGTTTGAATTTACACGTGTAAAAGGACATCAGTAATTTTCTCACATTTTCCTAATCTTCCCTGATGGATTCAGGCCATGCTTTTCATTTACTCCAGATGCGATAACCAAACTGTCAGCTATGTTTCAGCTTTTCCTTTAATCTTTCCCTGGAGCCAATAATAAAAGATTAGTAATTGACAGTGGTTGCTAGGCTAAGGGTAATGCTTATTTTAAACATGGGAAGCAAGAGCTGTATTCTTTGAAGGGATAATTTGTGGGAGGCCAGAAAATTGGATTACTTTGTTATCTGTTGTGTAAATGACAAAGATATTCAGTGTCCTTAAAATGTCAAGGCAAGTTTAATTAAAAATTTACTACCTAATTTGAAGGTGGGAGAAGAGAAGGAAAGAGATGAAATGGAGTTATGTTTACAGGTAATTTAGAAATATTGCAGCAAGTATATAATGTTAATAAAAGTTATAAAAAAAGATAAAAAGGATACTGCTCTTCTGATGTATAAACATACATCGAATTTTTAAACCATATAGACTTTTTTAAAAAGGAAAAAGTATCTGTTCTCATCAGAAGCTAAACATATGCAACACATCACCAACTAGGCATTAATGACATTATTATCTATATTTTAAAAGTCCAGAGCTGGGAATGAAAGTCTCAAGAAAACATTTAGAAAAATGAGCTCCTTAGAAAAATTCTCCAACCGCATCCATACTTCACATAAGTTGTCTGCAGAGAGATGAATTTCCCTTAACTGTGAAGTCACTTAATTACACAGCATATTACCACACCAAGTAACATAGCACTTTTCCTAGATTATATGCAGAGCACATTGTTTCCTTTATAAAGTGAGGGAAATTGCATGGAGAACATTAATACTTTGGGACAGATTCTGTTTCAGGCAGCACAGCTGAGCTCAAGTCCACTACAGCACGTAGGCATTCATTAACTAATCAAATTGGATATAGGAAATTTGAATTGAAATGTTAGTGCAAAATTTTATTGGTGTGGCTCTAACTGAGAAAAGCTGTGGCTGAAATGTTGCCACTGACAGCAGAGAACACAACACAGATTTTGCTGGAATAAGACACACAGTTCAAATAAGGTCAACAAATTTTTGGAAGTAAAAGTACTTTTTTGTTTGTTTGGTCTTAAAAACAAACATTTTCATGTTTCACAAAATAAATTATCTATCTTTAATTTTCTATTATACATCTCAACTTTTTTTTTTTCTTTTTATTAATCTGGCTTCTTTCCATTACATAGACTTTTCTTATTAATCAGATATATGTACAGATAGCTGTGTAGATATCTAAGGCACAAGCTACCCTTACAGCTGATGCTCATGCAGGAACAGAAATAATGCTGTAAGCTTCATACCCACCACAGGTGGGTGGAACATCAGTGTGGCACAGGTGCAACACCACGTCTTGCCACCCGGGAGCACACCAGTAACCTGAGCACTTTCCTTGTCATTACTCTTCCGAGAAAAATTTGGATCTGCAAATAATTTATATCCTAATAATAGTGTCTAGCACTTTAACTTGGTCACATACTGTTTTTCTTATAACTAAGGAAACTTCTATTGCAAAATAAAGGAGGTAAAATGTAATCCAATACTGAGACCTTTCATAAATAGGATAAATGACAAGCACCGTGGTAAAGATCAACACGAACAAGAAAACTGGAAAAGCAAAAGAGATAAAGGAGGCTTTGAATTTTCTAATCCATTTAATTCATAATTATTATAGCTTTCATGGAAATGTGCTGCAGTGCCATTGAGCTGATTCCGTACCAAGGATCTTTATCTAAATAGTCACAGTTTGGCTTGCACCTGTTCTGTAAATGTAAAAAGATTTAGAGAGTTTACAAATTGGCTTCAAACATTACTCATAAAATATTATCCTGCTATTTAGCTTACAACATATTGTGCTATGTGACAACATAAAGCCATGCGCATGAGGGAGATGGCTGAGTATGTTACAGAAAAAAATCTCTGTCTATATTTGTTTATTCTTTTGAGCTTCACCATCCTTTCTGATTTCATTCTCAAGAACTGAAAGCCCAGTTCTCCACACAATAAATCACTGGTCAATGAGAAAATTGAGTACCGTTTGAAATAGTCCATCTCAATATGGAAGTAGTGTTTTGCAGAAACGTGTATTGGAGTTAGATGGGTACGTGTGTTCTGTGACCCCTTCCACAGAGGTCACTGACCATTAACAAACAGCACTGTGCTTTCACTAAAAATGTGTGGGTAGAAACAGACTGTTAGAATTTAGGAGAAAGATGGAAAACATTACAGTTCAACATATGTCTATCTTGAAGCACACTCTCATTTTCCAAAACATTTTGGTATTTGTAGTTATAAGAGCTCCGTTAGTTTTGTATCTAATTTAGAAGAGCATTTTCTGCAATCAAATGTCCAGACAAATTGATAGAAAATGAGATGGTATCTTTCTATTAATATTTTATTTATGCAGTTAAGTACAGATCCTTTTTGAAAATTTAGATGGTTAAATCAATAACAGTACCAGGCTCAATCAGCATTAAGACTGGAGTTCAAGAGTATATACAGACTGATGAGCCAGATTTGACTAAAAGCCTGAATTAAAGAACTATGTGCTTCACTATTTGTGAAAGAATCTAAAGGTCACATAACTCAATATTGGAATAAACTTTCCCAGGGCAGGCAAGTGAAACAAAATGCTTTTTATGGTTACAAATTAGCAGATAATTTGTGAGTGAACATTTTCATAATGACTCAGTCTATGAATCGATAAATTCTATTCAGAATCAATATCGTACATCTGAAAAATAGAGCTAGAATCCTTGTAACCAGATAGATTAATCCCTAAATTGAATGGAAAATATTGACAATTTAAGTTTCTAAAGAAACGTATTTTCCTGTTGGAGTTCAGCAATTTGTTTGTACAACTTTTTATTAAGTATTACCTCAAGAATATGGGATATTTTCTGGCTTCACCAATGATCGAGAAGAGAGAGGAAAAACATGTTAGAATGATTTAAAAAACCTTTATTAACAAGTGAAGTGGGGTTTTTGCCTCTATTTTATTCTTTTTGTATATAGAGATATTATTAACATTTCCCCAAAAATAATTTTAGTTTCCTAAAAAAGGTGCCTAGATTTAAGCTAGAGATGATCAGTCTCTTATGATGCTCCTCCCAAAGAAGAAGAGAATATGGAGGATGCCTGAATCACAGGTGCCTCCATAATGTAGTGATATATATTTACTAATACATCTTAAATAGGATAACATTTGTGAGAAAGGAGTTGATCACAGTGAGAGGTTGCATAAAAGCTTTGGTTTATCATGACTTCTTCAGAAGTAGCACCTAAAGCACTTCACTTTTATGCACTAAAATGACAAAAGATGCAGAAGACGTAAAAAGGAAAAAGGGATCCTCAGTAGGGTACACTTGGGAAGGGATATTCTGTGTTTGGGGATGACTTGAAAATGCTACATCTCTAACACGAGGGAAGGGCTGCACAGAGCTGGCAACAAGATAAAGCTTTTAAGGCAAAATATTACTTCCTCTGCTATGACAAAATGTCACAGTTGGGATTTGTTTATGAGATAAATGCCATTTAGGGGCATTGAAAGGAGATTCCCAAACTCATTTTCCTTGTCCTTAGCTTCATACATCTCTTACTACTTTTTACAAGGGTGTGTAGTGATAGGACAAGGGGCAATGGATTTAAACTGAAAGAGGGCAGATTTAGGTTAGATATAAGAAAGAAATTTTTCACTCTGAGAGTGGTGAGGCAGTGGAACAGGTTGCCCAGAGAAGTTGTGGCTGCCCCATCCCTGGCAGTGTTCAAGGCCAGGTTGGACGAGGCTTTGGGCAACCTGGTGTAGTGGAGGGTTTCCCTGCCCATGGCAGGGGGGTTGGAACTAGATGATCTTTAAGGTCCCTTCCAACCCTAACCATTCTATGATTCTACTTGTATAAGACTCTGTGTGTGGACAGCCCTGGAAGTGCTGCTGCCTCAGCGTGCCCACCCCCAGCCTCTCCGCTGCCCCATGGGCATGAGCAGCAAAGCTGGGAAGGAGCCTGAGTGTAACAGGACAAAATATTTTAAGGACTTGAGGATGATACTGGTCATAGATACGGGTTTCAGTGAGTGACTGTGACTGACAAAGAATTGACGTGTCTCACAGCAAAACCTCAGAGCTGGCAGGGCCAAGGGACACTAAGAACCTTTCCCTACAGCATGAAATCACATCAAAAGGAAGAGGGCGATTCCAAGGCAACCAGAGATGTACAGAAGACAAAGTGAGAGATCCTCTTTCTCTTGTAAGTTCCTGGCCCAAACTCTTTTCAATGACAGAACTAAAAAGTGAATCAGCAACCCTGACAAACCCATGGGTCAACAGGAATGGACAAAGCAGAGCTCATTTACTTCATACTTCAGAAAAAAAACCAACCAACCAAACAAACCAAAAACAACCATCCATGCAAATTAGAAGTTAAAAAGAAAAAGTAACCAGAATATTATGTTTTCATTGAAATTTATAAGTAGAATTTATTTCTAAACACTCAGTAGAAGTCTGTTAAAAGTCCATTCGTACTTCAGCTGGCTAAAATTCAATATCTAATGAATATGGCAGAAACCTAGAACACGTCCCTGGGCTGTGGGCCGACAAGCAGAGTGCACGGCACTTCTCCAATGTCCATTAACCTAGATGAAAACATCAGATTAATTTTATTAAACATGTTCCTGCATGTACTAACGTATCTATCTGTTGGAAAATTAAGGACGCAGAGTTTTGTGTTTTTCAACTACCACAAACAAGGAACATGTACATGCACATACGTCTATTCCACCTGTTGTTACAGTTGAACAATTCTGATTTTGATGAAACTAAGAGAATGGCAAATCATGGATTTTCTCCTGAGATATTAAACATTGGTTATTCTGATAAAGCTCATCTTACTGCAGTCAATGTATTTCTTCAGTAGAACTGGATGGTGCCCAAACAGCCAAAGCACTGTATAATACTGCATCTATTCTAAAATAATGTATTATTATAGGGTATAATTTTTAAACAAAAAAGGTACATTAGAAAAATGTCAATGGTTTCATATGAAGCAATTGAGTTTTGAAACCTGCACTTTCACTGTCTTTTCCCTTCCTCCCTTCAAGTCTAAGTATCGCATATACAGGAGCATAAAGAGCTGTTTGATTTTCATGCCAGCTCAGGGGTAGCTCCTTAGGCAAGGAATAAAAAGGCTTAATTATAAGGAAGGGTTGGTTTGAATCCAATGCAAATATTGAACAAAGAGAATTATTTTTTTAAGGACCAAGACAAGTGAGACATTCAATAGTTTAAAAGACTCTGCATGACACACTGCCTCACTGCAGAGGGCGTAGATCTTCAAATCATATCTAAATGTTTTGTGCCATATGCCAAACTATGTTACTGTAATTTATTCAATTCCTTACATATAAAGATCACTGGTAATACCAATGTATATGATCAGTCCATAATGCCACTGTATATTTTTTTTCTTCACCAGTTACGAATAGTATTTACAAGCACAAAACTAATATTCAAGGCAGTAATACTCAAGATAGAGATTTTGTATTTATATTAATACTAATCCTGGCTAGGTCTATCTGTTTCTGCTGCATCTCACATTCCAAATTCTTTTTGTAAAAAATTATCCAGAATCACATTCTTTAAAAAATATCAGCTTAAAGCTAATGTGTACTGAAGTTATTTAAGTTATTAAAGTAATGACTACTTTAAATTAGTACTGTTGATCAGAAGGTGCTTTTATCTACAGCAGCAATTCACTTGGCATATAGCAAAGGCAGATGAGACAGACTAGAAGAGGTGGAGTACGTCGTAGAACTTCACAGCTGAAGAATTTTTATAGTAGCATTGTCCCTTTCCACTTCTATTCACCACTCCCTAAGAACACACTGAATTTGGAGGTGCTGGTAAAGCACCTTTTAAAAGCATTTTTTAAGGTTACATCATAAAAGAAGCTAATTATACAGGACACAAGAATATGAACTGAAGGTAGGAGAAATCATTACTTCAGAGAGTACTCAATCCATATTCAGTTTCTTTTGATGGAGGATGAGGATGTTTGTGGTTTGTATTTCAGAAAATACTGATGAAAGTATCTGCAGTCCCAGTCTGATTACAAACACATAAAAACATGTTGCTTCTTTCTTGAAAAGATTCTCAGTGTGAGAGTTTACACAGAATTTGCATCTTGACTGTAATTAAGACAAGTATAAAAAAGATATCTTTCGAGAGGGCATGATGACAAGACAGTCAAGAGGATAATGACAACAAATGTTGGCATCTTTCACTTCGGTAGGAGGCATGTTATTTCTCTTCAAAGACAGTACCTTGATAATCATGATGATAAAATGCAAGAAAAAAATACAGATAAACTTAACAACAATCAAATATCTCAAGAAACCAGCTATGGGAGATTGAGAAATAAATGAATGGTAACTGTACTTATGCCATAGACGCTGTCAATATTCCCCAGTAAAGTTGATTTTTATCATCTGTTACTGTATTTACTTAATCTTGAAGTTTATTTTCCTTCAGCCAATCTTACCTTGAATCAATTATTTGTTTTCACTGCTGTCTTATCAAACTTTTGCAATAAACATGAATATGCATATGTGTTATTTATCTACATCAATTGTTTTAACATGCTTTCATCAGAAATTCTTGTGAGTTTTTCAAGGTTCTTTGTCAGACTGGTAACTCTTTTATATAGCAAACTCTTTACAAAGTTAATGTCTTTAGAGTAATGAAGTTTTGAGGATGAAAGATTAAATCCCTGAAGGTTTACAATCTTTAAAGTATTTCTTACAGAAATACTTCTCTTTTCTTCATCGTAATTATTAGGACTACATATCAGTTAAGAAAAACACCGCTAAACTTTCTAAACAGACATAATACTCATCTAGTTTCACAATGTATTCCTATTTGACTATTATTTAAGAAAGAGTTTTGTCATATTCTACAGACTACAAGGATAAGTTGAAATCACTTCACTCATGTTGCACCCAGATGTGCCTTTAACCTTGAATGAATCACTCGATGGCCGATAAATCACTTGTGAGATACAGAATTGATATCTAACAGGTACAAACTAGGAAGAAAAGGAGAGTTCCTGGTTAAACCAAGGAAATTTAACTCAGTTGAGTGAGATATCTGAGTAAACTGTATATTGATTAAGGTTATTAATTTAAGGAAACTTCGATGTGTGACCCACGGGGAGAAGTGAGAATGCTCTAAAACATACTGGTAGAACCAAAACTCCCTGCTGTGCTGGGGTTTGACTATGATTACAAACATGTCTTTCCCCATCCATTTAGATATTTATATGGGGGGGATTGCAGGGGCCAAATGGAAGCCCTTCTCAAGATATGACTCTTAAATCAACACAGTTTATATGGAAATTTGATGGGCCCTTTTTTACCTTTTCGCCTTGAGCCCTTTCTGTCATGCTGACTGTTAATGCATGCTATGTAAACCAAGATGAGGTTCAACTTATTCCACTGTTCCAAACTATTCATGTTTTCCAGTGGTAATTACATCCTGGGGAATTTACTGAATCTCACAAATATGATCCTGAGAATTATCTCAATGAGACTGGGACATTCTAATACCCTTTAGACAAAAGACTGGTCAGACCTTGTGACTATGGCTGCTAATCATCAAAATAAAGTGATTTTTAATCACAGTAGATAATTGCATATATTTTGTATCTTAGATGGAATTTTTAAGAAAGTAGACATACCCTAAATAAAGGGTATAAACCGAATTTGTTGACTTTTCTTTTAGCTTAACTTTAACTGAATGAAAAAAGAAAGACTGACGTACAAACTCTCTGTTAATGCAAATTTGTAAACAGTTCCACGCAGTAAGGATTTCAAGAATGTTAACAGCTTCATAACACGAGTAGCAGTGGTAAAAACAGTCAAAATCTTAAAAACAAGCCCAATTTATGAATTATTTCTATGATCTGGTTGCCTCCAATTGCATGGAACTGGGCTCTATGACCCAGCAGTTACCATTACACTCTGTCCTTTATTAACTTGTATTTATTTGGAGACACGCTTTTAAAAGAAGCTGAGCATCAACAAACTGAAAGTGGAGTAGTACAAAAGGCCCAAAGGAAGGTTAAAAAAAAGTAATGAAAATCTATGTAGTTTATGGGTGTCTAAGGAAATCACAGCTCTAGCTCTCTGTAAGTTAAAATACAACAATTTCATTTTAAATGGCTTTTGTGCAATTCCAGACACCTTCAGGTAGTACAAAAAAGCAAATTTCGCATTTTTCTATGATTTGGTCTTAGAATTATGCCTCTTGATGCAATATGAATAGGATAATTATGTGGGACATATATGTGTAAAGGGTAATTCTGAGGTCTTTAATAAGTAACCAATCCTTCCTGAGGAATTAGCAAACTAAGTCTGCACTGGATCCTTCCTGAAATGGCTGCAGATACACCTAAAGGACCATATACGTAACACATTGATGCCCAGACTGTGGTTGTATGTTGATGAAATCTACACCATGATGAGCTTAAGGTCTCTACATAAATTTCTCCCGTGTTTCAATCCAATCAACTCCTCTCACAGATGAGAAACATCTGAAGTACTGTCCTGGGATGGTTTTTTACTGCAGAATCTCAGCACGCAACACTAAACTTTCCCTTTCACATAGCAGCGTGTTAAAGCTGTCGTGATTCTGCTATATGTTTTAGCAATAGCCAGCTACCATCCAACCTTGTTAGCCTCTATACTGATTACTAGGTGAGTATATGTACAAAGATATGCATATATACACACACATATACAGTAGGCTAGTACACTAATCCACAGTACAGATCAGGGTACTCTTGCTCGACCACCACAAGCTTTGACAGGGTGTTGCGGACATCAACCTTATGGTCACAGCTGCTGTGTAGGTATTAACCCAGATCCCCTTTCTGCTTCTTGTTTCTCCAGTCAATATTGTATAAACCCACCTTCCCAAAATCTCTGTTATTGTTTGCACTGTCCCAGTCAGCATTTATCTCAAGAAATTAATGAACATTGAAGGTATGGAAAGAATGTGAACAGATTAATGGTAACACAAACTGTTAATGAACCATGTCGTCATTTTGAGCTTGAAAAGGTCCTCAAAACCCCCAACTAAACAAAATCAATCTCCCCCATCTCTCAGATGCTCTGTAGTGTCTTGGGATTGCTTGAGCAATAAGCAGAGCCAGGGCTGGGAGAAGCAATAATGACTAACAATGAATTTCAGTGCAGGTGTCAGAATTATCACTGAATAGGTTCACTTTAACACATTATATTTTAGTTTATTGGCTTGGAATTACAGAAATCCTACTCTACTGTATTTTCACTGTGGTTTACTTTAAAAACTTGAAACCAGTATCAGGAAATTATCTTCCCTGTAACAGTCAGTTTATTATTCTTGAGATACTTAATTAAATAAATATTTTTTTGATTAATGAAAATATGACTTGTTTTATTCACAGCAGGTTTTAAATTGAATTTCCATAGCTATAGAATATCTGAAGTCCCACAGCCACAGAGACTTTAAATAAACTGATTACAATTGGAAAAAGGGGAAAAAAAAAAAAAAAAGTAGATAAAACCTTTGACCTAAAACAAAGCTCTGCAGGAGCAAATCATATGCAGGAGACAAGTGTACCTGAGATGGTGTCACAAGTTCACAATCATTCCCTCAATAATATTACCTGGTATAACATAGCAACTTATGGCATTATTTTCATGGAGATGGGAACTGACAGGCTTGACCTGAAGGACCCAACATTTTTCTGTGACCTGTGAAACATAATGTATCCGCTCAGGAGATGTTCCCTTCACCCACCCATGCTCTTTTTCCAGTCCTAAAGCCAGTAATATCTTTTGCAAAGCCATTGCTGTTTTTTCTTCTTTCTTTCTGTCTTTTTTTTTTTTTAAACATCACACTCAAAAGCACCAGTGAACACTGCACAGTGTTTCATAAGCATAAGAAAAGGAGACACAGGAATAAGATTTTGACCAGCTGACAGCTAGCAGAGGGAGAAAAAGGTGGTGACAGCTCCAGCTGTTCGTATCTTAAAGGCCACTTATTTCTTAAATGATTGTAAATTTACAATTAAAAAAAAATGTGAAAGTGAAGTCATTCTACAGTTATACCATTAAGTAAAATTATGACTTTGGTATTTTACATTACTAGATTTAGCCTAATTGAGAAAGTAAAGAATTAATTACATTGTTTCAGCTTTTGGTTAATGCTTTATTTCATCACTATAACTTTATTTTCCCTCCTCCCTTTAATTTTCCTGTCCTGTCCATTAAAAAATTGAAGACAGTGAATCTGTAAAAAGAAATATTTTAAATAAGGAAAAATACAATCTCAATTTTTAA
Source organism: Tauraco erythrolophus (assembly GCF_009769465.1). Lineage (NCBI taxonomy): Eukaryota > Metazoa > Chordata > Aves > Musophagiformes > Musophagidae > Tauraco > Tauraco erythrolophus. The sequence goes on from NC_141477.1 coordinate 3,876,942, forward strand.
AGTTTCTTTGGTATGTGACTGAAATTCTGAAGGCCCTGGCTTATCAGGTTTCTCTCTTTGGGCTTCAAAAGGAGTGTCCAAAAACTAACTCAAGTGCCTCTCTTCTGCACAGTATTAAGAAGAACCACCAATGGTCGTTTTTCCTAATTTAGGTGTTCTGTTGCAATCTCTTTCCTACGGTTTCCAGCCCATGCATCCCTTTCACTGGGCTGCCTCACAACTTGGCACAGAAGTTAACCCACATCTCCATCTTATTCCAAGATACAGTGACTTTTTCTTAATTGGATCCAAATATTTAATATGTTAAAACTGTAATTCCAGAAGTTAGTCTGTCACCAAATCTTAAAGACAAAAGAGTTCATGTTTACAGATTTTATAAACTAACAAGCTAACTAGTCTTGAATACCACTGTTTTCTACATCGTTCACCGTTTGAAACTACCATCTGAACCCCTGCCCAAGTGGTCAAAAATTTTGCTCCTCTAAATTGCTCATGTTGTGTATTTTCCAGTGAACTATACCTAAATGAGTTATATCAGGAAAGCATTACCTTTTATTTCATATTCATTCTTGATTTTATGCAGAGAATCCGATGAGATAGATCTGTATTCAGAATTTCTACGATATGACCTTTCATGAATTTGATTTACTAAAGCCTCAGATGTGATAGTTCCCATTTGCATGCTTTGTTTTATATGGATGACATTTTCCCTCAAACATTAACCTCAATTTTATTGTCTCCTAGCGATCTTCAATATGTTTCATAGATAGAAGAATTTTGACTTGTCACAAAATCAAAATTGGCCCACAAAAATTTAGCTTTAGTAAAGAAAACACATTTTTGTTCTTTTTTGCTCTTGTGAGAGCAGAATTTTACATTAAGCCTCCTATCATTTTTTTCATAGAACACATAGATTGCTTTTCTACTAGGCCATGTATTTTACATGATTCTAAAGGGCCCTACGTGTCATCTGTAGCCATTAGGGTGTTATTTACAGAACTATATCTAAAGTAAATTCAGGATTTTTTATTTATGTTATTCCATTGACTAAAAACCATGAACCAGCTAAGAAACTAAACTCTATTAAATCACTGACATGTTGTTCTTTGTAGTTGTCTAATAGGGTTATTGCTGTATACTTTGGATGTTTTTCTGATCTACACAAGCCACACAAAGAATTAAGTATTTACTGAGACAAAACATACGAAAATATTGCAGGGAGAGAGAATTGGTTCATATTCCTTCTTACAGCACAAAGTTTTTACTTGTCCAGGAGAATCACTGCAAAACAAAGGCCATATCAGAGACTATAATTCCTTTTGTATCATCACTAACAAGAATGCTGAGCCATTGCAGAATAGAAATGATGGCTGGTAGATCATCCAACAGTTCTTAGAACAGTTCTTACATCTCAGAAGCCAAAGTGCTGCAAACTCATACCCAGCTACTGTCTGCCATCAGTGCACAGGACATACAAGATCAGCAGGCAGCTCACTGGCATTAGTACTAAGGCATTTGTCAGTGGGAATAAGTTGGTTTTCTATCACCATGGGCTTCCAATTCTAGCATTTTGATTCTATTCATACAGCTAAGATAGGTGCAAAACTCTTTTTCAATATTTGATTCGTTCAGTGAATCAGTAATGTCTGCTTTTGGTTGTGCTGCTTCATCAGTCCACAAAATACAGGCACAAATATACAATTATTTTTCTTCAAAAATAAAACATGATTATTATTGAAACACGTGTTAGTAGCACCTATTAAGAAACGCAAGTGTTTCATTTAAAATAAGGGTGCACAACACAAAAAAAAATGTAAAAAAAGACTTGACATTCATGAGAACACCTTTCTCAGGATAATTTAAATATTTTTGTAAAATATAAAGAGTGAGTTTTTAATAAGCTATTGTTAGTGCACTACTGATCTTGAAAACTAAAATACTGAGCATCTTAAGACATCTTGACTCCTCTGCTCTGAAAACGACTACAAAACATGCACTTCCCTGCACGCTAAGCACCTACCTGATTAACTCCCTACAGCTCAGCATTCTTTCTGTTAACTCAGTTGTCAAACTTTTATTAAGGCCAGAGGAAAAAAGTCCCAAACTATGGCTCTTCCACATCCCATACTATTACATATCATGGCAAATAATTATGATTAATGGACATAATTCTTATTCTAAAAATACTGGAGTTACAGAGAAAGCAACAGGTTAATGAGAAGGCATATCATCCCTATAATAAAATAAATTAAATTCCTTAAAAAGTGACACAAATCATATATATACATACATATGTGTGCATATAGAGAGAAAAATCAAAAGAATCCAGATCTTGCAAACCAGACCCTTATTTTCCATGGAAAGAATGAAGTATAGATGAGAAAAAGTAGTTTTAAAGTTCTCCTGAAATATCTCCAGATTACTATTTTGGAGAGATGGGACAAAAATTCATTTCATTTGAAGGAAGAGGAAGGGATCTTCCCCAGCATGTTCTGGTCTTAGATTGCTGAACCGCCTAGATGAACTGCAAGTTGTCCTGAGCCTTTCCCTGAGTCTGAAGTTCTTGCTGCTTATTCAGTGACAACACACTTCTCAGAGAAGTTGTTTTGTCATATTTATTAAAAACATTAATAACAGCAGTGAATTATGTCATCTCAGAAAGCTCTGTAATGCAAAGTTCTACTTCTTAAGGAAGGCAGTAGATATTCTGCACAATAATGAAATACACGAAGAAATATTTTTATGCATTAAAAATACAGAGCTTCACCACAATAATTATTTTTTTAAAAGATCAGTTTTGAAATCCTAGAAGTACAATATATTAAAATATGAAAAAGTAGTTTTACCCAGCCACCTGCATGGAGAAAAAATTTTGGCACAGGAAGCCCCTTCCCCTCCCTGACCTTACTATTCATCAACCACAAAAAACCTCTTAGCAACAAAGGGAAATGATGGAGACATGTACAGTTGAATTCATTTCCTAAACAACAGCAGAAGATTTTATGCTTTTTTTATTGTTGTATTTTAAGTTTGTCCTTTCATGTGGGTGACAATCTCCTTTCCTGCTGAACATATATCTTGGTGTCCCCATGTGTTGATCATTGGTTTTCAAAAGCAAGTGCTAAATTTGCATCCACATGAAACACCTGACTATTGTACAAAGATAATTGCTTTTTAAATCCACAGAGAAAAAGATCCTGAGCTCAAGAGCATAAAGATAGGAAACAAAAGGACTATAAACAAATAAATAACAAATGAGATAAACCCCTCTACTTTCCTGCCCCAAATAATACAACGCCAATGCCGATAACTGCTTAACAGTAAAATATTTACACTACACTGTTCTCCCTAAACATTCATCATGCCACCAGTCACACTGATGAGAAGGAGGTGTCAGGTCTATCAACACTACTGCTTGCCACCATCTGTCAGCAGAGAACTAGAATTTAGATATACATTTGCTTAGCATTGATGCTGATAGTATACATGAATTTGCATTCAGTTCCTTAGAAATGCCAGCCTAGGGAAGAGGGTGGACACTTTGGAGTGTCAGCATGTCTATCAAAACAAGGCAGTGTGGCAGCTGTGTTGGAAAAACACAGTTATGTGAAAAAAAAAGAAAACAAGCAAACCAATATCCAAACCCCCAAAACATTGCAATATTCACGGTAAAAATGACAGGATTAAATAAGAAGAGAGTGTGTTCAGCTCAGTTGGCTTAAACAGAGAGCTACTGCAAAGAGTGAGAAGGAAACAGAAAATTGAAATAACTGGTTCTCAAGAAGTCAATGTCAGATGTTTTACATCTGAAAAAACAAACAAAATTAATATGAATAAGGGTAGAAAAGGCCATATATACACAAAGATGAAAATGAAACACTGCAAAACATGTAAAATGACTGATACTGACATTTGCAGTTATAGAAGCATCCCCCTGGACATTACGGTTCAAAACCGTGGCTTTGTTTTTCTGGGGATTTTTTGGAGAGAGGGGAGTTAGGCTTGGGGTTTTGTTTGGCTGCTTCTTTTTAAATGTGTGCTTTATAGAACTTTTTCCTGACAAAGACAGATTTAGTTCACGGCAACGAGTTGTAACGTCACCCAGGGAAGGCTCAGGCAGGGCTGAGCAGCACTGCTCCATTTGGAGCGTGTCACACAGCTAAGAGTTTCCTGTGAGTAGCAGCAAATTTCACAGGGAAATACCCACCTAACAACAACCTCGGTGAAGTTCAGTGCCGTAGGTACTCCTGACCTTGAACTGAACGTGGCCTGGGGACGAGCCACCTTCATGTCACCCTCTTGCAGATGGCAGCTGCAGCCCCCACTCCTCCACTCCATCCCAGTACAGCACAGTATCCAGCCCTGTTTCCGTGCTCTTCAGCTTAAATAAATCCCTCTTGTCAATGCCAATCACTACAAAGCCACTCTTTTCATGTCTTAGGGAGCTAGAGAGGCACATGGGACTGGGAGTAGAAATCTTTGCCATCAGGACTGTGTTCAAACCAGAAAGTGAATGATTTTTCCCACCTCCCTCTTTGCTTTTTGCACCAGTGCCTTTGATCAGGGTGACCAGTTGCTTCAGGCACACTTGCTGTTTTGTGGGTCTTTTTTATTTCCCAGATGGCATAGCACTGCTTATGTAGCTTTGCAAAATTACAGTATACATGCTTCTGCTCCCTCAAAGCTCCAGAAACAGACTTGTAAAAAACAAAGTTCAGATTTTCCAAGGGTGGATTTTCACTACTTGAACTCCTTTCACTCTTCACGTGCACTATCCATGAGCCCTTCTCTTTGGCAGCCCCTGATACCTCATCCTTTCCCACATTATCCCATCTCTTATGGTCCTCAGGACCAGTAGCAATGCCACTGCTGCTCTCTGTGACAGTGATACAGTTTCAGAGTATCCACTGGTGTTTAGTGTTGAAACATGATAGAGAAAGTGCCAGTTGTTCAAAAGGTTATGCAAGTAATGTAAAGACATTTGGAAGATTTCCTATCTGGGGGTGGAGGAGTGGGAGGACTGTTAGAACTGTTTCATCAGCAACACTTTTAATTTCCCTACAATAGCTGATAGAGCTGAATTAGGGAAATTATCCTTATTCAAAGATCATTCTAGCAACTTAGAAAGTGATTAAACCACTGCTTCTTCATTTATTATATCTGTATTCTCATTTATTTTTACTGAAAATCTTAAAAGAAAAATTACTGCCAAAAATATAGCTGTTTTATTTCTCGTAATAGTCTAGATTGATTTTTACCACCATAATATTTAAACACATTTTATTTCCTAAGGCATTAAACGTAGTTTACAGTTGGCTGCAATAGAGTGCCTAACATCAAAAATGCTGGGCATTTAGCTGAAACAAAAGGATTATGGCTTTTTGTATAACTATTTATTTTATATGTCCCCTCCTTCCCACTAATTCAGCTTATATATACATAGGAATGCAATGATAACCAAAAAGACATAATTTTAATCTACTTAATTTTAGCATTTATGTCTAGAATTCAGGAAATATGTAGTGATATGGATCTACTTCCACAGAGCCTTGGACTTAGAATTAAACTAAATCTCCCCTGGAGAAGAAGTCATATCAGCCAATTGAGTTATTTGGGTTTTCTACAGTCTGCCAAAGTGATACAGGAACTCTACAACTGCTTCAAAACATGGTTTTGGCAAAGATGAACACATACACACACCGAGTATTACAATTTAAACTGCAGTAGGCAGAGACCTTTAGTAAGGTAAAAGCGATCTAGAGAGACAATAGCTGGGCAACTTGACATAAAGTCACACCAAGACCTCAAAGACATTCTGGGTCAGGACTGTGCTAAGAAATACCACAGTGTATCATACTTGCAGGTCTGATGGCATACGTTGAGTCTAAGTAGCCAAAATGCTAAACTGGGATTCAGGAGGCTTCTGCTTCTTATCTAGATAATTTGGAGCTATGTTCTCCATGATGACACTTTGCATGCACAATAGGTACAAAAGAGAATGAGATTTATTATTGTGAATTCTGAAACCAAAATCTGAAGAATTATTCTCAAAATTGGTTTAAAATTCTGAAAAGAATGCAGCTCAGCTTACAAGAATAGACAGTCAGTTTTGTTGAAGGACTGCCCGCTAGATACAGAAAACTAATAAAAGACATTTCCATGTTTTTTCCTAATAATTGCACAATATCTGTTTTCCTTATAGTCAGATAAATTATTCACGTGAATTTTAAAGTTTATAGCTTTTGAGCTTCCTTTCTACAGTAAAAAAAGATGTCAATGTAATAACTATTACATTGACCTATATACATAGAGCTTTTAACACGAGCTTATGCTCTGAAACACCTTCTAGAGGTGCCATAGTTCCTTAAATGAAAGGAAATCAGCAGAATAGTAGTATTCTTTTGCTTTGAAAAAAAGATACTGGATTTTTATTAAGAATTTCCTAAAAAATTATTATGCATTAAAGATGTATAAGTGTCCAGGGGACACTGTCACCTGGATTTAATAAGCTTTTTTTCTCCTCTGTTATTTTTTTTTTTTGATGGACCATGAAGTGTCTGACAAAGATTTTATCACATTCACAATAAAACATGGAAGCTCAGGTGTTTAAATGTAGCACTTTACAATGGATTATTTAAAACTTTTTTTGATGTCTACATAAACATAAGGGTTAATATTAATTAGGAAGTTTAGCCCATATTATATTCAAATCAATGACAATCAAATTTAACTTTGTAGAGAAGTTGGAAGAAGGCAGGCCATCAGAAAAGAAGAGAAAAAATATATCTTTTTCTTACCCGTAACTGCTTAAAAACCAAACACAATTTCTGTTCACACAGATGCCTATAAAGCATTTTTAAAGGCATTCAAAAGCCAGACTGCTATTTCTCCTTCAGTGATATTGATAGAGCAGTATTAATATTAAGTTTGTTATGCCAACGTACAATCAGATTTATCTCAGGGATCAAAGTTATTCTCACAGTTTTAGCTGAAGAAGCATCCATCTGTCATGCATGATCTTCAAGATTTTGGCATTCTACAGATAGACGTTAACAACCCTTTTGTCACCCTTTTTGGAACAAAAGAAGTTAATTTAAATTCTTTTGTATAGTTTTAGTAATTCTTACCTTTTTCTTGAAATTGCTACACAAACTGAATCTGTAGAATAAAAATTGAAGAAATCCTAACTAGTCTGTAACCACAAAGCCACTAAATCATTTGAAGATTCTTTTACAAACACCAGAGGTGGATTCTGTTCTTTAAATGACCTACTAAAATTTGTAAAGCTAAATCATTTATAAACTAATACAGCTAAATTCAACTTACATTCACCTTTGAAGTTTGCTTCTTTTATTCAAGATCTGAAGGAAGACTTCACCTGAAAGCTTGCTCTATTTTTTACCTGAAAGCCTTTGTTCTCTTTTCCAAATGAAATTGTTTATAAGGAAAGATCACCTAAAGAAAAGACAGAATACCGTCTGCCCCGAAATCTTATCTTGAAATAGACAGAACATTTTAAGCTCCCAAAGATTTTTCTGTTAATGTAACAGCCATGAAATTATAATCTACAGAATCCAATGTAAGAACATAGCCTGGACCAGACCAAGGCTTTGGGTCATTCTGTCTCTAACAGGCAGCCACAGATGGGCATTCAGGAAAGACAAACAACAGACCAAAAAGATACGACTTTTTCTCTCTGTGCTTGCTGAAGTTTTATGATAAAATTTTCACACTTGTGGACGTTTGGTTCAGTTAATTTGTGAAAAGGTGGTTTGTTGAATACTAATAATGGTGCGTGAAAGCCATGCATCACTGGAGGAGAGAGGAGAAAAAGTGGGCAAAGCTCAACATGACAGCAGCCACAGAAGAGCAATTTGGGGAACTCCAGTGTATTTTGCCTGTTATCCACTGCCTGCCTTAGACTTCTGTTTCCTTGCTTATGAGGATTTCGATAATGGTGGGTGCCTGTACATATGCCTGTACTACATGTGGAAATCCTTACAGTTTCTTAAAATGTGAATGCACTCTCTCACACGGAAGAGAAAGAAACAACCTACAGCAACCAGCAGAAATTATTATCTTGCCAGCCAAGAAAGTTGCGTTTATATCTCCAGTAGCTTTTTCCCTAGGGATTATCTCAGAAAGTTCTTAGCACAGTGACACGACAGACAATATTCTGAATGGTGGTAAAGTTTCACTCTTATTTATTCAAAACATGTACAAAAATATTGTTTAACTGGATTTTAGGGGTGTAGGAGGGTTTCGCTCTCACGTAACAAACAATCAGTAGTCTTCTGCCACAGAGCTCCTGACATGTCCTGCAATATGTCACCACATACTGACTGCTATTTCCTAGAAGAAGAAATACTTCTTGTGATACAAAAGTTGAAACGTCACCCAGACTGAGCTGTCTGTGACTTCCCTTATCTTTTTGGTTACTCACTAATTGCTGCAGTGAAAGGCTCCCTAAGACCTATGAGGTTCCGAGAACAAGTCATGGCCTGAACACGTGATAATTACGGAAAAGACTTCTGCTTCAAATAGCATTCCTATTCCATTTTGAGCATTCCTTCCAGATTCAGTCCCCTTCATTGCAAAAATTATTTCGTTGTCTCAAAACATACACTTTGCCAGAAAGAGCTGAAACCTTTCAAAGAGTGATTTCCTCAGCTCGTTAGCTGACACACTTCCACTGAGATATTAACACTGTGAATGATTATAGTCCACTTTAATGTAAAATACAATATGTAAAATAACTCACGACTGAAGGTAATTTAACCTGTTACAGTTTATTTTAAGAGGAAGCAGAAACACATATAACCCATATGTCTAGAAAATAACAGACATTAGTTGAACCGTTACAGTTATACACTTGTTATACAAGCTGGCCTGCCTCATCCCTAATTTACAAGAGAAGCTACTATTTAATTCAGAATTCTATAATTCTTATCATAACTTCTACAGCAAGAGAATGCCCACAATGACAAAGTTCTGGAATACTGAATCTGTGAGGGAAAGAAATCCAGATTCCTGTGCAATCTGTGTTCATAACCCAAAAACACTTGTACACTCTTATTGAACATGAACTCTTAATGACACTTCCTCTACAGGAAAGTAAATAAACAAAGTCACCTCAAAGAGGTCTTGATCCCCCTGGTATTATCTTTTATAGGTAGAATGGTACTGCTCAGCAAATATGTCCTGTAAGACATGCTGTCTCAATAAAATCTGTATAATCCGTTCGAAGTTGAATTGCCCCCGGCGAAGAAATGTTGGAAAATGACCTCAGGCAACTGTGCCACAGGGATCTGTCATCATTTGACTACGACCTAATAAAATTTCAGTCTAAGGCAAATTTTCATTAATTTTATGGCTCCTAGAAGACTAATATAATACATATAACTTTTAAGTTTATACCTATGCTTGCTGAGCTAAATCTTTAACTGTAGCCCAAATCAGCCAAGCACTTAAACAGATGCTTTATTCTTGAGCATTTAATTCTACTGACTTTGATAGGCCTATGTAGGTGCTTAACATCAGGTGTCTGCTTTGTTGTTTTGCAGGATTTACATTGGGAGTGCTTACTGCTTTGAAGATCCATCCTTTCCTAGGGGTGAGGGTTTGGGGAGGGTTTTTCTGTTTGGTTTTGTGTTTCTTGTGTGTTTGGGTTTGGTGTTAATATGGAAAATAAACAAAAGTGAAAATAAATAAATGTAAGACTAAACTAAAAATAATAGCAGCTTTCTTGCCTTTCTAAAATTGTAACTGATGTTGTGAAGTTGCTGGGTACTTTCCAGTTGATGTAGCCTAGACCTTTACTTGTAAAGTAATCAGCTTTTAATTAAGCCAATGAGTCTTTCACATTACTCTAATGCCTGTAATAATTGTTATGATTCTATTATTTTCTTTGTTAAACACATTTGTAGTTTTAAATGACAGGAAGTCAAGCTAGCAATTTGTAAAGATGTGTGAATAAGGAAATTGCTCTATTCATATGTTCATAATGAACAGAGAGATAACATAATAACGCTTTGTATTCTCTCACCCTCCAACAAGAGGAAAGAAAAGCAAAGGAGGTGGCCTGGGTAATTTCCTGCAACCTTCCCTTTGTTCTTAAGCCTTTTTAGCAGTATTTATTGAGGAATGCAAAGGAAGAAAAATCAGCCAAGCCAAGCTTTGAACGTACCGCTTTAGTGCCACAGCTTCCAAGAACAAGAAAAAACTCATTCATTAGAACAAAATGCTGGAAAAAAGCCAAACGACACATTGCTGCAGTCGTTCTGTACCACATCATACCACTACTCCTCCATTTAATATACTACTGCTAAAATATACGCAAACCTACGATGCTGTAGCCTTAAATTATACCTTATGTCAACCTCCTCAGCTATGGCAACAACGTAAATAAAAACTATTTAAGACACTTTACTGTTCAAGAATCTCCTTGTCTGGTTAAACAGTGGGGAAGCAAAGAGTATAGGTGCTGCTGAAGGTCTGAAGCCTATAGACTTCGTAGACGCACCTGGGAGCGGACACGAGGGAGGGAAAACAGAGCTTTAGTGCCATTGGCACTGTGTTTTTTCCTTTCACAGGTTTCAAATTTTCAAAGTTGCATACCCCTAATCACAGAAAGGGTTCAGCTCTTCTGCTACCCTTGCATTGTCTCTCCGCACCTAAAGAGCTAAACCTGCCCTTTATGCGTATTTTTCAGAGATCTTTGAACCACCACTAAACATAGATATTGAAGGGGGGAGGATCACTTAGTAGCCAGTTTATCAAATGAATGATGCTTACTTAGTTATTTAGAGATTTTATAACTGCATGTTACCATTCAATCAAGTTCCTTGATTTTTTCCCGCCACTGTTTATAGATAAACTGTAATGCTCAAACATTGCTACTAATTACGTATAAAATTCTGAACAGCAGATACGTGAACATATACTTATGCCAATTCGCTCGTTTTAAATGCTGCTCACCTTCCAACTTCTGTCAAAGTTTCTATTTGAACCTGAAGAAGTTTTCAAAGATAATGATACATTTAAATGGATAAGATTAAAAGTCAGGACATAAACAAAACAAAACAGGGCAACACATCAGAAGTCAGTCTCCTTACTCTACCCAGATTTCCCAGAACTGAACATGTCTCAGAGATCTGCTCTTTATAATTTTATGTCACCCAGCTTTCCTACCTGCTAGTTCCCCTTACCTCAAGTTATTCATTCTATTTAATTTTGCTTTTGCAAAACAGGTCATTTACTAGAGGGGTTTGGAAATTTGACCCTATATCACATTAAGAATTTCTCAGGCCCAGCATAGCTTTTCTTGCTGTGCTGGCATTTCTTTCCAATTATAGTGTCTGACTTTCAGAATTTTCAAGTGCTTTCAATTACCATTCAAAATGAAAATTTGTATTTTATGTTTGGGGCTATTCTATAATTATATGCTTTGTGAGAACTTTATTACAATGTATTAAATACTACATGAACTTGCCACTTCACAATTTTATGCAATTGAAAAAGCCTCCAAAATGGCAACAATAAGGTCTATGTCAGCTTATCAGCTAAGGGAGGCAGCATAAACTTTCTATCTCATCATAAATTTTGATATTTTTTTCTCTGTTTGCTTTGGTATCTTTTAACTCACTTTAAAACACATTTACAGAGCACAAACCAAACTCACTTCTCCACTTGCAAAATGTAAAAATATAGTTATACTGAAAATATTTATCATGTCATTTCAGTAACACTATTCATCATAAGATATGAATAAACCTGACACATCTTAATGAGACATATCACAAAAATATACATTACTCAGTGCCAGTTTGAAATTTCAAAGAATCTTGGGTGCAAAATTGGTTTAAATACAAAATACTGTTTGTGGTAAAACACTATCAAAATCTTGATGATTAAGATTTGTTTTCTTTTCAGATAATTATACAGGGAACAGGCTGACAAAACTATGATAGTATAAATATATTTCAATTTGAATATGTTTGGATTTTTGTATGTTTGAGAACTTGCTAAAATTGGCAATCCTTTTGAATAGTTAAATTTTTTATGTTACCAAGAGATTCAAGAGGTTTGATTTTCATTTGTTTGGTGATCTTTGTATTTTGCTTCCTTTCTGTCTTGGTGTCCTTAAATTAACTTTTCTTTGTGATTTTTTTTGAACCTTAAAACATAGTAGTTTGATTTTAACCTTCCTTTTGCTCGTAAACCTATTTTACATCCCTTCTTAAAGCTGTAACCAAAAATGTCTTGAACTTGTCTGTAACAATATCAGGCTTTTAAATGGCAAACCATTTACTGTAGACTTTAAACAAAATTTTCAATGTTCTGTGTGGGAACTTCAAAGCCCTTTTCAAAATTGTAAAGGTATGATTTGGATTTATTTGAAATAAGGACGTTAATATATGGAGCTAATGTTAATACACGGAGGTAAGAAACTTTTCAGAAAAGTGTTCATCTAAATGCTTTTATCTGAAGGGACAAAGTCAGCATATTCAATACAGAACTTCTCTGACATATGTAGCTCTTCTATAGCTTAACATGTGCTGTGTGCAGGAGCACTGAATTAAATCTGCTTGTTACATTTTCAACCAACAGAGAGCACACACTAGCACTCGTGGGAGAAGGGAGAATCTAGAAAGGTTGATATTGTGACTCATGATTTTGCTAAGAAATGATGAGTCTCACACTAACAGGTCTAAAATTAAGATTAAGTTACAAGTCAATTGCCTGAGGCTCCTAAAGAAAGGAAAATATACACATTTACTCTGCTTTTAAAGGATAATCTCCACATTCATATGTACATCTATACACAATAGTTGTATAAAATTTCAATTTATACATAGAATATTTGGTTTTGTTCCTCACCATCTGAACTGGCAATAAATTAATTTTCCCGAGGCGGAGTCTGTTTTGTCTGTGACTGTGATAGACAAGTGATCTCTCTGTCTTTATCTCCACCTATGAGCTTTTTTTTTCTTATCTTATTTTCTCCTCCTGTACTATTGAGGAGGTGGAATGACCAAGCAGCCTGGTGGGTGTCTGGCAGGCAGTCAAGGTGAAGTAGACATCAAGTCAAGTAGACATCAGCTTTATTTAACCTGTAGTTCATTTGATGAGACTAAAACATAAATCCAAAGGAAAAAAAAAAATCTTAGACAGAAGAAAAGAATAACTTATCTCCATGGATTTGGTTCATCAATATTTTCTCTCTATCCTGAGAACTAAGATTTATATTCAAACATTCCACTGCAAAGATAAAAGTTTGATTTGTTTTCAGTGATGCATCTTCTCAAGTAAAATCTGTGACCATTTTAAACAGTACTGTCATATTTATGCGCCTGAAACACTAAATGAGCAATATAAACATATGTAAGATTCAAAGGGATGGCTCATCAATGCTCCTTATAAACTACTACAGCTTTGTATGTGTAACTTTGAACAGAGAATTCTCTTCTCTGCAACCCTACAGTTATTTGCACACATGTTCTATTTTGCCTTTAGTAGCACTCTGATATGATAAAATTTGTTTTCATATGCTATCAGTTCTTTGTTTTTTAGTAAATAATTTGCCTCAGTATAAAGAAGGCATCAGTGCAAAGATCACTTAAACTTCAAAATTAAGAAAAGGAGTTCTGCAGTTTTACTAATACCTTGTGCAGATTGATTTTCTTTTATTTGGCTTGAATCTGATGCATGCTGGTTTCATTTAACATCCCTAATTGGTTTTCACATTTTTCTAGACACCCATAATTTTATAAATTTCAGGTTTATACCCACACTCATCTCCTTATTCTAGGATGAAAACTACTTGTTGTACCTCAAACAACCAATCCAAGAAGTTCAAGCAGGATTTAACCATGAATTTAGCTAGCAGTATGAAAAAAAAGAAAGTATGGTTTGATTTGACTTTGGTTTTCCCTCTTCTGCAGAATTTTCCTAGATTTCTTTCTCTTTTCTACAGTAAGAAGTTCAAGGAAATATTCTGCTGATATTGAGATAGCTAAACCTTTATATTTACTTAGAATAAAATAAACAATCTTTTCTTACTTGCAAATATTTTAGCTTCTCTTAAGTTTTACTTATGCAAGCAATTTTTCTGCTTTACATGGTAAATATACAGTGATGTATTTGATCTTAGCAAAACTAACCAAAATAGCAATAAAAAAAGACACTAAATGTGGTAAAGTCTTAGACATATTAAACATCAATATGCTTATTAAAACTATTGTGTTTTTCATTACTCAAATATTAGCCTCTTCTTATTCTCACTAATATATTTAGGGGGTGCACATTCCCTGGCAGACTGTTGATGTTGCTTTGGGAAGTGCTGTATGTTGTCTGTGGTTATGTCCTGAAACATCCCTTGTCATAGTATGACATAGTCACAGGCACAAATACGTACCCATACATTTTATTTACTTCCTTTAGAGGTCTTGGAAAAGACAATGATGTCCCAACAGACACCTGGAGACAGCATAATCATTCAAAATACTGGTGATTTACTTTGATTACACATTTCATCCTTGATCTCAATTCCAGAATCCAAAAAGTCACCACTATGAGCCTCACTGACAAGTAAACTCAATCTTAACACCAGAACAACGCCTTGTTTTTAGTGGCAATTCTAAGTGCTACTGCAACACTATCGACCAGTTTAATTCACTGAACTTAGAGCTGAGCAGTTTTAGCATCTACTCTCCTTAAATTACTTCCAACAGGCTTTTACAGATCTAGTCCACCAAGATGATGATTTTCCTGAGGTGTCTGGGAAAGAGAAACAGTAATGCTATTGAGGTACAGTTCATCACTGGATAGTCCTCATAAGTGTGAGTTTTTAAAGATTAAGAAATAGTAAATCACTTGCAGGTAGGCTTTAGATAAACATTTTAATAACTTCACTGACCACTACTGGGATTACTTTTGTTCTCATTGTTATATCGTTCACATGCTTTACCAAATTTGGGCCGCTGTCTTCATAAACTTGGAGATTTTGTTTATCTAAGTATTTATAAATTAAGTTGTTTATCTAAGTCCTTACTGCAATATCTGAATATCTTCACACAGCGTAGTATTCCACCATAACTACCCTATCTACTAAGACAGGTAGATCTTAAGAGTATTTATATTGTGCATTGTCCACAATCCTCATTGACTAGACTCAATATCTTCTCACAGTATCGTGCATAACCTTGCAGAAATACTGAGCTGGTTTCTGCAGTAGAGCCGTTGCCTTTTTTAAATGAGAGCTGTCCTAAAAGGTAGCATTGGAGAGGTTGACATCGTGTTGGATCTGACCATCCCACATTCCCCAGTGATGATATACAGCTACAGGCTGAGCTGCACAGCCTAAATCCCATAGACAGCCGTTTTCCAAATTACATGCATAAATGAAACTGCGGTCACGAAACTGTGGTCAAAACCACAAACGTAAACAGCTTAGACATGGTTGAAGCTCTATACAGAAATACGCTCTAAATTTACAGGACATTTATCTAGTGCCTATCATTTTAAAACAGAAACTGGCATTTGGCTTCAGTTAAGGTAGGAGTGTTGTTAAATGCTGCCCACTCAGCAAGGACAGGAAAGTTTCCCAGCAGTGGCAATCTTTGGGATCCCTGGCTGCCACCTGAGAAGGGAAGGGCTCAGCTGAGAGCTCAGAGTGTACAAAGTCACTTTGAGTGATAGTGGGGAAAAAGGCAAAAACCTCTTCTGCCTGCCTGAGTTGACTTTGCAGACAGAAAATCTGAGTTTTTATCTCTTTGCCATTATTGCTGTGTTGTTAAATATATTTTAAAAATTACATCGCATTAAGATAGAATCATTTCTGATAACTGATTTGAATGTAATATAGGCATATCAGTGCTGAAGAGAGTTTATAATAATCTTGTTTTGAATGAAATGCTGCTGTCCACTAATAGATATTCAAGACTATCTCCTGCAGGAAATAAGATCTGAGATTCTTGTCATTATACGCAGAGAATGAAAGAGAAATGTTCAGATGGAGTTTAGTACTCGCTGTGTTCCCTTACAGGAGAGCAGAGAATAGAATTAAAAGGGATTAAGACCCAGCAGCCAGCTAAGAAACATCTGCCTGTTTATTACTTCTATGATGAGAGCCCTCTTACCCTCTCTGGATATAATTAAATTTCAGGTATCCTAGAGTTACCGGTATAAATATCTTTTTCTGTCGTTGAGTTCATTGACTGGTGATCCACCCTGAAGTCTATAGCTGCATCTCATTCACCTTTATGTTTCAATTCAGTAATTTCCCATTGAGCAATTGTTAAGTACATATCTAAACCTATAAGCAATCTACTTGCTATCTCATCCCTTTTATATCAGAATAGCTTTCAATTTTGTAACTAATAAGTTAATAAAAGCCAGAGTTAGGTTTCCATGCGAATAAACAAGGATTGTTCTGTCAATCCCATTAGATTCCTCTGCAGCAAACTTTTTTGACAACTGTACATGCAAAAACCAATCACAACTATTTACCCTAATATACTTGCCAATTATGGTATTTTCTGCTACATGATAAATATTGAAGGAATTTGTCCTCATCTATATCTATTCAGTCAGCCCCTTAATTGCTGTGGAACATTCCTTATTGAATGGGGAATTTTTAATAGCTATATGGAATAGTATTTTTCCCAAGATTAACATACATTCAAGTTTTCAGATGTCTCCTTTTAAAAAAAATACTTTTCTCTATTTGGGAATTTCTGAGCAAATAGTAAAAGCCTAGTAAAAGCAGCAGTTCCATGAATTCATATCACCAGAATACCAGTGGACTACAAGCAGTAACTCATAAGCTGGCCCATTATAAACACTGAAACTCAGAAATTCGTTTGTCCAATCCTATAGTACAGCGGACAAGCAAGTAAGTTCAAAGTTTAAAAAAAGTTTATTGATCCAGAACTAGAATTCAGGTTCTGAAGCATCTATAGACACAAGTTCAGCAGTGTAGAATTTACTACCTTTCTGAAACTTTGTAAGCATTTTAGACAAATGAAACACGGCCTTCTATATATTCAAATTGCATACTTCTTGCTACATTCCACTACTCTAGCTACAATCAAAGTAGAATTATTTCAATCTATTTTATTGCTAACTTAACTAGTTTATCTTTCAGCTTCCTAGTATCTATATTTACATCTAGTGTCCTACTTTAGCAAGTTACTTAAATGACAAAAGGTAATGCATTACAAATCTGCATATATAATTAAGATGCATCTGTATTGCCGGTAGCATATACCCACAAAAACATCACCAAGTTTAGCCATCATTGCACATACTCCACTCATATTATCTATCTTGCATTACAGGAATCCAACACCACCAAAGAAGTGTTTCCATCTCCTGATCGATTTCTAATATCCCAACAGACCTTTACATTTCAACCCATCATTACTAGAACACAGACTATATTTCTTACATTCCATACAGAAATATGGCATCAATTTCACTGGAATACATCTTACTAACATCATATGGGTCACAAATAGAAGTCCTGAGACGACAGCTAAAGGAGGAAGGGATAATAAGTGGCTCGATTAGCATGGAAAACCGTGTAGGAGGTGACATTTCAGTAAGGAACTATTTCTTTGACTACCGGAGGAAAAAAAACCCACCAGAATATTTCTGAAATTTCTGCAACAGAATTCACAGCTGGAATAGTGCCTCCAACCTTGAATATGATTTCTGACATCCTCTAGATTTTAGCAACCACATTTTATTTTGTATTTGTATAGCTTACATGTAGAAAGACTGTCAGTTGCTGCAGTGTGAGAATGCTCAATGGAACAAGTGTCTCTGTCAGGCACTGTCCTGCAAATAATCCACCAGAGGAAAGAAAAGTGCTACAGTATTCAAACCACCTATTTCTCCTCCTTCAAGCTATTTAACCTCACTAAGGGATTGCCTGAAACTGCTATCATAGGATTAACAACTGCGCTAAAATAAGAAGGCATTTTTTGATTTTGTACTTTTGTTTTGATATTACACTAACTTTTAACACTTATCTCCCTTTTTAATATATTAAATTCTAATGGATTAATATGTAGTACAATAAAATTTGGGCAAAAAGAACCAGCACTGCCAGATAAGAAAAGGCACAGTTCTATGAATGAATACTCTTCTACTATCTTCACTATTCATACTGATTTTATTAGATAACAGCATTTGGAGAACTGTTAAAAGCAGCAAATTATAAATAGCATCAAATTACTGTGCAAAGCAGTTGTCAGTAGGCACTGGAATACTCTGAAAAGGCATTGGGTTTTTTCCCCCACTGTCCTACCTACGTAAGTAGAGACTAGAGAAGTTTTCACATCATTTGTTCTTCGATGCCTGTTTCTGTTCTGACTCCATACTTTGTCTCCTCCTTACTGTCTGAGCAGGAACACGTGAACACCATTGCTCTTGATTCGTAAGGATGATACACAACCAGAGTGCAACAAATCACTGCTCATTTAACTCATCAGAAGAAATATTTTTTTTTAAAAAAAGTTACACACACACATATTTATACAGGCTGTGAAAAAAATCTACTATGCTGTGAGCAACTCGGGCTGTTAGCAACAATTAACAAATATAACTCTTAAAAGATAAGAGCACTACTTTTTCTTTCCAGCCTGTCATCAGCTGTGTCAATCTCTACCTTGGTCTGTGATTTCCAAGGATGAAGCCACAGCATTAAGTGGAAAGTATTTCCTCTTCTGTTGAGATAACAACAGCAACAACATCAATTTTTCATTAATGGTACGGCACAATTTCACAACTCAGAATTATACTTAAGTCCAAGTAAGCTGATTGTAAATTGACCATTTAAAAACCACTTATTGCAATATCAAACACACCACCTCAAAATCAGTCATTTTCAAGGTAATTGTTCATTAAATCTTAGGTATGAAAAGACAACATTTCAGTACTGAGCAAACAATTTGTGAAGAATTTTCATTCTTTCACAGAAGAACTTCATCATTGTAAGCACCTGTCCTTTAGCACTTCTCTCACACTTACTTGCAATTCAGTGCTGGCAGCTACAGCTGCCAAAAGGCTTTTGTTAGTCTGGAAGGGAGTACTTGATTTAAAATTGAGGTTGCATCAGCTTTTAAGTGATGTGGAAAACTGGGACAGATGTACTTAGTGCAATACTAGTCAGAGAAGCACTGTTATTACATTAATAGTCACTGATCAAACGCTTTTATAAGTAAATTTTAATCAAGCCAGAAGTATTACACTTCCTACGGATTTCAACAGGTTAATGAATCAACATCGCAGAGGTGACATCTGATAATATATGTACTTGTCACCATATGTACTGAATCACAGAGTCATCTTTAACCAGCTCTACGTTATGGCAATCACAATAGTAACCTATTACTTTAGAGACTTCTCCCAGTGTTAGCCTATGACAACGTACATTTTTCATACCTGATGATTCATTACAGAAATGTCACAGAATATGTGGAAAGACTATGTTTACAAAAAGCCACGCTGACTGGATCGTGAATCATAACTGGTTTGTTGGAAGTACTGCAGAAGAAAACACGGTGTTAGATTAAAAGATGGATTTAAACAAGTTGTTTGATTATTTTCTGCAGTCACTGCTTTCTCATAAGCTTAGTTAGATACACGGTTAAGATGAAAATAATGCAACCTGATAAGCCATAGCAAAAATATAACAAAATCAGATTCTCTGTCTCCTGGGAAAGCATTCTCATTTTTGCAATGTGAAGCATGTCTGAAGGTAGGTAGTCAAACAGTCTTGCCCAATGTCAGAATTTTATTTTGAGGTTTGTTCAAAAAAAGTTTTCTTCTAAAAATAGGTGTTTCTAATAACTGAAATGCATCAAAACGCACTTTCGTGATGCATTGTATTTCCATGTCCATGACATCATAGTTAACAGAAATCCTTATTAGAAATATATTTGAATTGGAGAACTGCTAAGAAATTCAAATTTCCATATTTGTAATTCAGAGACAAAGTAAAAAATGAATTTATTTCACCACTTCTCTTGCCTTCATTCCTGTAATTTTCAATATCTGATATATTGTCTACAGAAGAGTTGAACTAAATGCATGAGCACATTTCTATTAAGGATATTCTTTTACTAAAAGCCAGTTATAAGCTGTAAAGCTATTATTTCTCCTCTAAAAATCAAAGTAGCTTGCTCTCTCTCTAAATGAAAAAAAAACTTTTAAGCCCAGATCTTTAGAACTCACTGCTATGATGAAAGCAGTATGTCTATACCCACAGAAACTACAAGACATATAATAAAATAACACTGCTCAATTCTTTGACAGCGTTTTGTAGATCTGTACTGCTTCTCATGGACAGGTTTGTCAAGAGGACACAATGGATAACGGGTAAATTCATTATCAAACAAACAGATGAGTGTCCTTACACAGGTTAAAGTCCAACTGTGTCCTTTAATACCTCCACAGCACATTTGTAAGAGGGGAGAAACAGGATTTTTCCTTTAACTCAATGAAAAGAATTTATCAATTATACCAGATGTTTCTGCTAAAATACCTGTGTACTTTTCCTACATACAGAGTCAATATTAAGTATAGGCTTACTTCTTCAACCATACTTTCAAACTTTTTTTCTTTTTAAACAGAAGATCTAACACAGTGTCTATCACGCTGAATAAAGATTGCTCAGAGGCACTGTGGACACCGTAGAGAAAAACTGAGTTTGGAACAAGCAGAAGAGGGCAGCATCTTACCATGTTTTAAAGTCTATAGACTTGGCTTCCTAAAGCTGAGCCATTATAACAGGCATATTTTGTTGAATGCTAATTTTGTTCAAAGATGACCTACATTCGTTAAAAACTTCCCTTTCGTTAACACATCATATATCACCTTGCTAGTTAGAACTTAAAAAAAAAAATCCTCTGTAAGCTAATTGCTAATAACAGCTGATAACATTTGCAAAAGCAAAACAACTTGGCTTTGTACATCCAACCACAGCTTCCATCTTACTTTGGTAAAAACGAAATTTCTACATGGAAGCAGCAGTAGTAACGCTTGGGGTCAAAAACTGAGCCCAAGCAGAACACCAGGTCTGAATGCTCCAAAGTTTTAACACACAGCTGCTCCTATTATTTAAGTAATTGTTTAAAATCGTAAATGGAGAACATGTTAAGACAGTATGTGACAAGTATAACTAAAATATTCAAACATTTCTATGCATTTCAACCTATACGACATTTCTGTGCTCCCAATAAACAGTTATGTATTCATAAATATCATATAGGGAATGCTTTCCTATGAATGTTTATATTTGTTACATATTGCATGAAATGAACAATGAACTTTGTTAGCCACTGAAATTAGTAAGTAAAATGAGATTTTTTTTTTTTTCCAACTAGCAACAGAATCTCAAATAATGGATTAAAGAAGTTATATCTGAAGTATTTTTCTAAAGACAAACATTGACTAATTTTTAAGACTGTCATTAGAACACTCCGTTGTTCTGTGCTATATGGCCATATTCCTCAAAAACCCTCAATTGCCTATAAACTCCTCTTATAATTTTAACATCAGATGTAAACAGCTGTGCTCCCTTACCAGACTATTCCTTAGACTTTTTTGCAAAACTGTCTCTCATCTAATTTTATTTGGCGATCCACATGCCCATAGCTGTCTCACTATAGGAAGTCAATTAGCAAATTAATATTTTCAAAAGCAGCATTAGTAAATGAATTTATAATAAAAATTACATTTGAAGGAAATCAGAACAATGATTTTATGCCTATAAATAAGTCTTAAAACAAGCAGTACATTAATGTCTTACATGCAGATGAATTTGTTTACTCGATAAGTTTATAAAAGCACTGTTTGTTAAAAAACATGAACTATGACAAAACTTAGGAATCTGCACAAATGACCTCCCATATGTCACATGAAATCACTTCCACATAATGTGTGATAGGTTGTGCAGTGAGGTTTTACACCGAAATTGCTTGAACTGCATTTGAGACAGCTTCTTGCAGGGATTGTTTAAAACAACTGAACTAACATTGAACAATTCAAGCACTCTCAACAACACAGGCACATACGTATTTTGTTAAAGAATTCTAGTCATTGAAAACGTCACAATGTCACAGAACGTGACATCTGCTGAGATGATCTCCAGATAGATGGACTGGGCAGAGAGACCTACAGGGAGAGGGTAGGAGTCACACAAAACAAAATCCACCCGTGGCAACAGAGGCAAGGTTCCATTATGCACTTTCAGTGGAGAACAGCATGGACCTCCTGGTGACCACCCTGTAACAGCTCGCCTTGGGCTCTTTCTGCAAACTTCGTATTTATGCTATTTTAAGGTAATTGCAATGCATTATTTATCTTGTTTGAAACTTTTCTAAAATTTACTTAACCAAGCTATCCAGTATGAATCACTTTTCCTTCCTCCAACATTCATCTTTAATGTACTTCTCCCCGAATCAAACAATCAGTAAGGACACAAATCTCTCAAGTAGAATAACCTCGTTTGTTTGAACAACAAACAAATTAAAACAAACACAACTGGAATGGAAGGTAACATTTATAGAATGTAAATTCTAAACCTGTATTTCCCTACACAAAAACAAAAAAAAAAAAATTGAAGACTAAATTCTTGATGGAACAAACCTGTTTAGTATAGGATATCTTAGCATTTAAGCCATGCGTTTACCCTCACTAAGTGATAACTGATTAATTGCTTCAAGAAGCAAAAATTCAAAAGTAATGAAGATGTGACATCTTTTTACTATTTTTTTTCCTGAGTTTTGAATGATTCTTATTGAGAAACAATCGCCAGATATTTCAATTACAGTAAAACATGATATTAACAACTAGCTTGTAACAGGAAAACTGATCTCTACAGACAAGTGGTCTTGGAAGATACGGATTTATCTTAAAACTCCATCCTTAAGATCAAGAAAGGTAGAAACAGGTGGTTTCCATAGTGAACTACCTTACTATCTATTATTAATTTATTCTACGCCAAAATGCTTACATCTATCATTTGCTTAGTTTGTGGCATCCTTGCACATTCTGAATTTCTGCTAACAATACAATTTTCTCCTGTTCTATTTAGGAAGAAAGCTGCGTGCTGGTTTTTGTGTGTAAAACAGATGTGCATAATATGAGCAAGACACTGGACAAGTTCATCTTATGACTACACTTAAACGTGTCCCAGAGCTTTATAGAATATCAAATAACCTGGGTTGTTGTCAATATACTAAGACAGTTTGATAATTCCTTTCCATTCATTTCCAGTCACTGAACCATTTTATACATGCAACAGCCAGAGGGCTCATTTTCACAGTACTTAATAGCCTCACTAATGCTACGTGATGATGAGGTGTTGACCTTTCTGGTGCCATTTGAGGGACATTCCCAGATGAAGGACTCTGTAAATGGCCCAGTTGGGGTGAAATAGGAAAATACAGTTTCCTTTGGACCCATGGGTGAGGCTGAAACTCGAAACTAAAGGATCAGAGGGCGGTACCCTGTTTCCCAGGACCTGCATGGCTAACAACCATCACATCATAGAATCATAGAATGGTTAGGCTTGGAAGGGACCTTAAAGATCATCTAGTTCCAACTCCCCTGCCATGGGGGTTCTGTATTGAAAATTTGCTGTTTTTTGTTTTCCACTTGGCATTCAAAATTCAGTATGCGCTAAAACTCTAATTATTTCTTTTAAGAGAAACATTTTTTGCTGGCTTTCTGTTGCTGTTGTTTTACATTTCTTTTATATTTTAGTTTGGTTCCAAGCTGATTGCATAATGTTCATAAATTTGTCATGGCTTAATGATTGCAATTATAACAGGGGCATTTTAGCTTTTAATACCCCTCTTGCTAGAGGCAGCATATATATATTTTTTTTCCCCATATTATATTTATTTCTTTTGTTTCTGACAAAATCAGTTGTTTTGTCCAAAGAATGAGGTAAGTCTGAAACACAAGAACTAGCACAAACCTCAGGGCATAAGTAACAGATTTAAACAGATAAAAAACACTCTATTGCCTCATTCCACTGTTAAAAGGACTCCCCAAAAAACACAAGAGACTGAGAAAACAATGCAACGTTGACATATGGTAGAAAAGTAGTCAAACAGTCAATGAGATCTCATGTCATGTGAAAAATATTCTTGAACATACGTGGTGTTCTAATTTCTTGTTTAAAAGCCACAGTATTCATCCGGGCTTGAATCTTGCCATTTTCAAGGACTTTGCCCAAGCACCACAAAACCACCGAATTTACTTTGCAGGACATGCAAGAATTGTGCCAAATAGACTATGCACGGTCTCTGTTTGGATGAGTTTTATTTCAGATAAGTTAACAAGGGATTCTGAAATCAGTATGGCAAAAAATCTTCTTGTCCCACTAATTTTGCAAGGTAGAAAATTGTATCAGATGGTTTTTTACTGTAGTATCAGGTTTTAAATCTTTAATGAAATTACCCTTACAAGCATCCTGTAAAACTGTGAAGTGTTATCTACTCCATTTGAGTAACTGAGGTACTAAAAAACTAAATGACTTAGAGAAAAACTGGTGGAAAAAGGCTTAAGCTGAAATTTCTTAAGCCCTAGTCTAGTGGCTTATTCACCATGCTTTCTCTGGGAAACGTGATTAAATTAAAAAAAAAAAAAAAAAAAATCAATAAAGATTTAGGTTTGCCAGATAAAACACAAAAGCTTGAAAGTCTGCTGACAAGAATTCAGGGCAAGAGGCCAAGTTTTTTCAGCTACTTTCAGTGGATCAGTTAATAGCATGAAAACAATATAATAAGGAAAAAATTAGACATCTGCTTCGGGTGTAGCCGTGAAGTATGTCCTCAAGGATTTCACTTTTACTTCTCCCAGTGCTAAGTGCACATGATGAATTCCTGACCCCATTAACACGAATGGTGAAACTCTTGTTACTTCAAACTGGCTACAGGCTCACCCATACTCAGGCAGGGGTAGTGCAGAACGCTTAACATCAAATTCATATCTCATTCTCTAGGAGACTCTCTCAGCCACTAGTTTTAAACGCTGCTAAGTGAGACAAGTTTGAATACTAAAATTCTGGGCTCCACAGAACCCTCTGACGTAACGTTCAATAATGCAGAGATTGGCACAATTTTGATGTAATAGTAAATTAATGAAATGTGCAGTTTTAGGAATAATCCTCTTTGCAAAATTAGGTCAATTTTGCTCAAAACATATATTTTATATATATATTTACATATCTATAATTATAAGCTTTGACAGGTTTTTTTGACAGGTTCAATTTTCATTTCAAATCACAATGACCTTAAGAAATAACTTACATTTAAAGTGGTTTAAAAAACTACAGTCCTGAAAAATAAAACACACACTGTTGTGCTTCAAATAAATATTTGATGTTACTGCAAAACATTTTTTTCTGGTTTGTGTTTCATTGTTATTCTTCAGCTCATCAAGCCAAAAACATCAATTATCTGACTAGCTTTATACAAGAAGATCAAACAAGACATAACACACACAGTTTGTGAATCTAGAAAATTAGCAGGAGCAGTCATGATCAGTAGCTTCTGCCATCTTAGATAGGGAACAAGGTCAACAAACTTTCAGAACTGAGCTGAAAAAAAATAGGTGCTTTCTCACTGAGGGAAGATGCATTAGAGCTGCTGTTGTCTGGAGAGAAAGTAGAATATTATCCCTAACTGACAGTGGAAGAAAAAGTAGTCTAGCTAAATTAGCTTTCTTTTCTTACATGCAAGCACCATACAATAAAGGTGCTTTACTTTAACACTTTTAACCTTTAACACTACTTGCTGACTATGTATTTGGTGAAAAAATCCTGTAACTATAGTTCTATTATTGACAAATGTATTTTGCTCCTTTCTAACTCTCACAAAGATCCTGTGTTCTCTTTTTAATAGAAACATCGGGTGTCTTCTGGGCAAGCGTGGTAACCTAATAATGCTCCAGAATTCGAAACTACAGTCTGTACGTTTGTAACTCTTTCTAATTGTCTGTAGACTATTTTATATATATATATTATATCACTATTTTACTTATCAGTGATAAATAAGAAATTCATAATCATCATTTTTTGGTGACAGTATAGGTTTTTGTGTTGTGCTTGAATTTTTTTTTTTTTGTTTTGCTGTTTCGTTTGGTGTTTTGTTTTGGTTTTTTAAACAGAAAGGCCATGGTGAAGTACCACGATTCTGCATGAAGAACACTCAATTTGTGTTAAATTAGTTTAAATTTAATTAATCCTAGTTTATAGCTGGCCATACATGTTTCCCCTTCAGCTCAGTAATTATGGATCAATTTGCAAGAACAACTAATTGTTTATTTAATGTACCTCTACCGTATATATGAACACATTACAAAGCATCGTAATGGTAAGAAAGAACAATTCAATTGGAGACATTTCTATAAGAAAAAACATGACAGTTACCTATGAATGGAATTTCCTGCAGTATAAAAAGAGTATTAGGAATAGTTTAATGCAAGAGCTGTGTAATGATTAAAGATAAGATCTGAAAGAGCATCACAATTTGCTGTCCTACAGCCCTCTCTAGTAACGCCTATATCCATGTAATATCACAAACGACTTGCAGAGGATGAGCCAGGATTGATTGCTCACCACGTCTTCAGAGAGCAGAATCAGGTGTCAGCAAAGATATTAGTGGATGGTAAATTCTGAATGGACAGAATTCCCACATGATGTATACCCCAGTTGTGGACTGCCTTGTCACAAAACGTGATGGACACAAAACATTAACCTCTCTGGTCTCTAACTTGAAGCCTGTGAACGGGAGGGCAATCCACTGAGGGTTACTGTATAAACCAGAACTACCTAAGGCTCAGGAAGTCTCTGCTCCACAAATTCTTACATGTCCCTTGACATCCACTTTTAGCTCCTGTCAGAAACAAGAGAATTAAATGGGCCTTTAGATTGATCTCATGTCGCCACTTTTTTTGCCTTTATTAGGCTCAGGCAACATTTTTATAATGGGAACCGATAACGTATACGAACTCACTTACAGCGACCCTGTGAAAGGGTGTTTCTCCTTAAATTATTTCCAGTGTTGGCTTCAGGAAGGCTACGATTGCCAGCTAAGGTAAAAAATGAACAATCTTTATATGATCAAAGATACCTGAAAAGTTGTATTAAAGACAATTTATGTAACAACAGTATATGTGGAAATACAACTATAACCCCTACATTTCGAGAACAAAATTCATCAAATATAAGTTCCTGGGAAGAGAGACACAGGAAAAAAAACCAAGGTTTTTAGCCACAGCAGTAATTATTGAAAGTATGCTGCTGTTGCATTTCTTCAGTCACATATATCACCTGATATATTACTGATTTGGCCTAAACACAGTTTAATCCAAAAAGGTGTCCTAACCTGAAATAAGGCTCAGTGTGGCAGCCTGATGCACTGCAGCTCTATGTCTGTGCCCGCTGCTGATTAGTAGTGCCGCCAGGAGAACAGCACTACGTTCAGATTTTTAACACCCTGTTGCTATGGCTTACTTCAAAAAAAGCATGATATATCAGCCAAGGCACATTTTAACCTTCTGTAGCAGCCAACTATTTTAGACCAAGCCAAAAAATGGACGGCAATCTTTTGGCCTTGGTTTGGATTTTGGCCGAGGATTTGTGCGGTTGTCCAACTACAACAAAGGTTTACACACCACTGATTTATGCACTCCCTGAGTTTTTCAGCGGTGCTGACACCTCTGAAATTTTCATCTACTTGGAATGCTAAATTGTGCTTATTAACTTACTTCTTCTGAATCACCTTTTGAGAACATTTAGAAGTAGCCTATTGACCGCAAAGTCGAAAAACGTCACAGTGTAAGACTGTGTGTGGGACCAGGCTGTGGCCTGGGCATTTTCCCACAATGCAGATTCACTATGGAAAAGTTTCTGGGTAGACAGATACAGGTATGAGGAGATCCAGATATATACATCATTATTTAAACATTTTGATGCTACGTTCAGTTAGATATATTAACAATTACTTCCAGTCTCATGCCAATACTCGCCATAATTGGCATGCCGGTTACGATGCCATGCTCATGGCATTAGAATAAGAACTATTTCAAAGGTTAAAAAAAAAAAAAAAATAAAGGCTAAGATGACAAATGTACTCAAAGCTTAGTTTAGCAAACCTGTGAACTACTGCCACATATTTCTTGGCAGACACTGGTGGCATGTGTTTGTCCACACCAGGATGATGTTGCTTCCACAAGTTAACCAAGCTTGGAGTAAAGGTGCAGATGTATTTTGTTGTGTCTGCTGCTGCTTATTAACAAGCAGAGTCCTGACACCCACTTACATCCACATTATGATATTTGGTCAGACTCCTCCGACAAGCACGAGCTTTTGAGTAATTACTCTGTGTGCTACGTTTCATTCAGGTGCTGTATCTATAGGAAAACAGTAGGATAAATGCAACTATCAATCTGCGGGCACAGAATTCATGTTTTAAAGCTATTTATTAAAAAAGGATAAACACTTGATTTCCTATTCATCATGAAGTCCTAAGAACGTTTTACTTAAAATGCTAAAGCAGATCTCTACAAAACCTTGATTTCGAGTTAACCTTGAAGACAAAACCAGCACCACTTTATAAATCTGCCGTGTTCTTTTTCTGACCGAAGCAATTCTCTGTTCTAGTTAAATAAAGTGAGCTTCAACATCATAGATGTGTGTGATCAGCATGATGTTTTTTAATAATAAATAAAGATTTATGAATGGCCAGACATTGTTGACGACTTTTCTTTATCGATTTTGCTTTCAAGCAAAATTTACCAAGCACGAGCTTTCTTGTTGTATTTAATATATTATTTTCACGCAGTTACACCAAAAACTGTGTCTAACTCATAAAATAGCTTTGCAGACAAGTAAAGTTATTTTTAAAACTAGATCAACACAAATTAGATATCCCATTTCAGGGGATTCAGTTTTTCGCTGATACAATACTAAGTTTTGCATTTGCTTTGCTCAGACCTCCACTTTTTTTCCAAGAGATTTACAATATTTCTCTACAAACTGTGTTAGTCCAGAAGATAGTTTCAACTTTTCAGTGGAATGCAAATTAGAACTTCCCATAATAATTTTCTTTTACAGAGGACAAGATTCTTCTTAAAATCTGGCCAGGCCTCCAAACCAATGACTTGCTCATGAATAATTCTATATCACCAAGCACACAAATCCCACTGAAGAATATACTAAGCAATTCTTATAACTTTTTTCTGCCTTCATTTAAAGTCAGTATCAAGAAAGTTATTTGAAAACTATGGCTTTGTATATTTTTTGTTTGTTTGCTTTGCTTCAAGTTAAGGTTTTCTTGGCATTTCGAGAAAAAAACACACCATGAAACTGAGAAAAAAGGTTTCCTACATTTTAAATATATAAATAAATAACACAATGATATCTGCAATATATAGGAGATACTAAATCCGAAATTTTTGTGTCTGTGTACATATATTTACAACTTAGAGGGTAAGAACACATTAATGTTAAATAAATCTTTGGCAGACATTCAGAAGTACTGAGCACACATGACATTAACAATTAAGAAATATAATCTCTGAGTCCAGTTTAAAAAATACTGAAAACTTTCAAGATGCAATGAAATTTCCTGGCTATTTCAAAAATGCTTTATAAGGGAAACAAAATCTTAATGTACAAATATTAACCTGACAACACTGATGCATTATTTTCCTTTACATATAAAAAAATTTAAACCCAATAATGTCCTGTTGTGTTTTTCCGATCTGTGCCTGGACAGTGCATTCTAATATTATAATAAATCATAGTTTTAAAGCTGAGAGAGTTGAAATGTTACACGCACTTTTTTTTTTAAGCAGTCTATAAAGATTGCACTTTAAAATTTTAAATGCAAAATTTTCATAGGTGTTTATTGGTTGTCCCTGGGTTTAAGCATCATGATTTAATGTCTTTGCAACAGTGCTGTAAATGTAAATTTATCACAGTTATTTTGTTGCCTATCTCAGTCAAGTTTAACAGCTTATTTTATGAGGTTTTGGATGAAAGTGGAAGAATTAGATATTAGAATGCACAACATACAATGTAATTATACAAACAGTTATTTTAATATTTCTTGAACACTGTATGCCATAATTTCCAGTTACATTACAAGCACTATCTAGTTATATATCTCTAGAAATTGACTTTCAAATGTTTGTTCCTTTCGAATCATTTGGGGTGGAGAGGGTGCGGAGGGGAAGGGACTACTGAATATAAATGTTCTACCATCATCTATGGTCATCTAAAAGTTCTTTGGAGAATTCATTTATTTTATCATCATTTCATGTTTTTCTGGATCAACAAAGTTTTTTTGAATGTGCTCAAATTTCACTACAGAGTGCATTTGAATACAGTGAAAACTACGTAACGTGCACGAATAAGGAATACTGTATGTCACACTTGAAGGATCTTCATAGTTTAACCAAATGTACGAGATACAGTAGTTCTTAACAGCTTAAGTTCTGCTTAAATGTGTATTTTCAAGTATGAAAAAATGTAGATATATGAGGAACTGAAAACATATCCACCCAAAATTCGTACCTTACCTAAACTAAGTCAAAACTAGAGAAGGTCAAATCACCATTTTCACCATGTTTTTTCAACTTTGCACATTTTTATGGTAAAGCTGGTTGAACAATTCATAGATATTAACTTTTTGCTATGCTCTTAATTACTTACTAAATAAATTTCAGAAGAAAAAGAATAAACCACTGAAAAACAAACAAACAAAAAAAGGTACTTGGTATTTCTTCCTATGAAAAAACTGCAATATGCCCAAACTAAATATCTGTATTTGTGGTCTTAAAATTAAATGATACAAGCTTTCACACATTCCACAGTTCTTTATGAGCAGGGTCAATCTCAGAGAGACAGAAAACAGAAGCAAATGGCTCAATTCTAATAAATTTGCCAACTCCTTTGACTCAAGCAGCAGAACAAAGAACATTCCCCTCTTCACCCTCACACATGCGTGTAGGACAGTTAGCCTTGTATAAATACCCAACCTTTTGCTTGTTGGCTCACTTTAGTGAAAATATAAACCACAAATTGCATTGTCAGCTGACTTTCTGAACTGAATGTACGACTAACATTCTGAATTTAGTATGCAATTCTAGTCACTGATATACAGATTAACACATTAATATTAAACAGATCTGCAGTAATTAGCACCAATTAATGTAAAGGATAAGTTAATTTACAAAGCATATCATTCAATATACAAGCCAATGTGTGGCAAACAGTATTATGCTAATTCGATAGCCCTTGTTTTAAAAGTCTTATTAACTGTGGTTGGGTAATCCGACTGTTTAGAGGCTAAAATCACTCAAAACATTTTGTTTTTCAAAGCCAGGCAGTTGCAACTACAGTTCAGTTATAGATCTAATTTTGTTTTTGCTGTATTAGTAAATGAGAAGCTTTGTCTAGAAGACAAAAGACTATGAAGAGAAATATTTATTGAAAGTTTCTTTTCAAGTTTAAAACTTTTTCTGTTATAGGTTTCAAGCCTGTAGAAATTTTCAAGCTGAGATCTGTTTACAGAAGTAAATATTTTTGCTCCAGAAGTCTTTGATCTTATGTTATTTCAATAAGAATTACTACAGAGCCTCAAGTGCTTTGCGTTGACTCAGAATACACTCAAAAACAGTTGCTGGAAGTCTTCACATAGCAGGTTTTGCTCTTGTTGCAATATAAATATTACCAAATACACTTATTTTCCCCACATCTTAATATCAGCCAGATATTTGTAATCACGTACATACATATAAATGTCGTACATGATTCCTTAGATCACTAATTATGAGTGTGATTTATTTGTAAACTAGAATATAACCATACAACTAGAACATAGTGATTAAAACCTAAGAATAATATTCCAAAATTGAAGGTTTGCAGTAACATCAAAGGAGGATTGGAGCCAACTGTAGAGAACACATACAGAAAATAATAGTAGTGGGTGACGTAATTGTTGTGGATTGTCAACATTTGTTTGGACAGTGTTGTGTGACCCTGAGCAACAGCTGGGTTTCCTGTATTGGTTGCAGAGCCCTTGTAATTATAGACCTGCATGTTATCATTAGCACACCACACTGCCCCATTTAGAACTAAGCTTACTCGGTGAAAACCAAAGGAAAGCTCATTGGCACCAGGCTTGGGGGGACAGGGAGTGAGAAATACTCTAAGAACACATTCCTGAAGACAAGGTCTTATCAGTCCAGAACTCTGATTTTTCTGCAAGTGAGCCTGAGAAGGTTGCAAGGAATAGGAATTAAATGATCGCAGCCTGCCCGGCTCAACAATACACAACCACTTCTCTGCAATCTCTTCAGAAGCTTCAGCTCAAAAAGAGAAAGTCTGAGAGTGGCAGGAGTATAAAAGAAAGTCTAGTTGGTGCTGTTAAACTTCTAGCACATACAGAAAAATCCTTAACATTTTTCTAAGAGCAATAATAAAAAGAACAAGTAGTTTTAGCTGCATTCATTCAGGTGGAAGCATCTGTAATATGTACAAAAACATAAAAGATACATGCTTAAATGAAAGTCACTAAATGCTGACAGTATCTTAGAAATATATCAGTATGGTAGATGATAACAAGTTTTAGTTGTTTGTTCATAATTTACTGGGTGAGTGCTGTATGCTTTATTAGAAAGGAGATGACTAGGTTGCACACAGCTTTATCCTAGAAGCTGCACTAAGTCTGAATCACTTTGCTTTAAAAGCAACAAAGTACGTCCAACGAGCTGAAGCTTCTGGAGTAAAAGACACTGGAAGGAGACAGAGTGAACGCAAGTGAACTCATACAGAACCTACGGGGTCGTGTGTGCTTATATGTCTGTATAGGGTAAGAACCCAGGCTATCTCCTGGGAGGAGCTCCGAAGCTACTGAGTAAAAACAAAGCAATGACAAAGTCACAGAAATAAAATACGATAATTAAACCTGGAACTTGACCCTTATATCAATACAGCTCTAGACAGCAGCACACCTTAGTGATTTTTCCCTTTGTAGCCTGTTTTTGGCTGTATATAAAATACTGGCCAGTGCTACCTCTATATTTAATCTGGGTTACTAGGGAGTTAAACAGATGTGAGTCTGAAGATGGTGCTACATTTAACTAAAATAATCTTTATAATTACCATTTCCACATTTCATGAAAATAAACCCTATTTTCTCTCTTTTTTAAACAATCATGTTTGCAAAGACTTCAAAAAGTTAAATCTATAAGGTGATTTCTTAAATCAAAACAAACAAAAACCCAACAAAAACCTTAAGATACAATACAGTTTTAGATCAAAATTGTGCTTAAAGATTCGTACTCGCAGCTGTATTATCAGACAAATTCTGTAGTTAAAAGCTGAAAGCAGTTTCCTGAAGTTACAAATCTCTGTGTGCAGTCTCATAACTCCTTGCTTTAAGCAGGAGAAAAAAATTTGCTCATTGACTTCAAAAATGAGAATCTGTTTACTCCTACAAATTTGAGCCTACAGCAAAAAGCAGCATTAAAAAGCACACCAGTTAAATACCATCTCCTAAAACTTTAGTCTTGGAGCCACCACAGTTTTTTTCCCCCTTTTCCACCTTAAAAAAGCTAACAACCTATTTTCCGAGCGTTTCCAGTATTTTAAAGGCACATTAAAGTTTACACAAAAATTCAATTTTTGTCTCATAGCCATTTATGCATTTAATCTGTTACTTTTACGCATATCAAAATAAAGGTTTGTCTCTCACCAGGCAGATTCCCTCACTAATATCTCAGTTAAGAGGCCTATTTATACAGTAACCTTCCGAGAAATTCCACCTTTCCCTTTTGTTCCTTCCTCCCCTACCAAAAGTAGGTTGTGAGGGGTCCCAGGCACTACTTGTGGGACCTGGCACCTCCCACTACTAATCTAACCTGGCAAGAATTCAGAGAACAGGAAAAGCCAATGTTCAACCTCTTCTAAAAATCCAGAATTACATGTTGTTCTGTACTGTGAGACCATTATTACCTAAATTCATCTAAAAGACACCTTTGGTGCTTTTTGAGTACATGGAAAAATCAGCGAAAAACTTAAGCTGCAGGGAATGTCAGAACGTGTCTTCAGAAATCGTGTTAATGTTTCTGATTTGAACAAAAATCACTAGTACCTTGGATACAACTTTTGTTCAGAATATTATTGATCTAGTTTGTTTCTAGCTTTAATTCTCTAATTCTTTGAAAGTTTTTATATTCCTATTAGAATCAGGGAATCAGTCAAATTTATAATCAGGAGTCTTACGATTTTATAGCAAACAAGAAATGTCACTTTGTTTTGATTAGATTTGTTTACCTTCCTCTGCAGAAATCTGACTAATGAGTACAACTGCCTGTCACAACTGAGTGGTAATTTCTTCAACATAATTTACTTTCATTATCTGTAATTAATTAAACAGAACAAATAATATAAGGAGATTTGGGTGGGTCAATTATGAAGCTTTATGCTTTGCTGAGCTGAACATCATTTTGAGTGTAGGGCTTTACCATTGAACAAAGCTCACGCTGTTGGAAGTTTTCATAAATAATAAAAGTTATGTGAAATTATCAATAAAATTCGTAAGCATTCCAAAAGGAATGCTGAAGACTAAACACATACATAGAACAAAGGGCTACATAATACATTATGAACATTCTGAATTTGTTTTTAGACTAAAATTTAAAGATCGTAAAACTCTGTCAAAAGAGATAATATATATCTAGAAAGGAATGCAAAAGATAATTTGTCCCTCTTCTCATTACTGTGTCTAATCTGTTCTTAAAAACACGCTGACAGCAAACCCACAACTTCTCTAAGTGACTTATTCTAACACTCATCATCTCTGAGGTATAGGGACTTTCATAATTGTTATTGTAAAAGTCTGTTAATGCAAATTAATCCTACTCTTCAGCATCATGAAGTGTGCTCGATTTTCCCTCTTTATTAAAATACTTCAATATTCTGGAAGACTTACCAGTCTACTGTCTCGTGTTTTCTACACTAAATAAACTCAGCTATTCAAACCTCTACTTAATGTCTCTTAAAGATACAGCTGAACTCAAATATTAATTCTGGAAGTGCTCAGTTTATGATTCACTGACTCCTACATCCTTCCCTACACTTAGCATTGCCTCCTCAATACTCCCTCATGTTATATTTGTGCTTTTCATTTCTCCTTGCCAAACGTGATACTTTGCACTTCTATTTACTGAACTTCATCTGTGTGATTCGTATCATATCTTCAATTTATGAAGGTTAATTTAAATTGTAACCTTGTCCTCCAAATTGTTTGCAGGCCCTTCCAGGTCACTGTCATCCACAGATTTGGTAAGTTTACTTTTTCCTTCCATCATTCAAGGTTAAAAGTAGGAAAGAACTGAATCTAGAGTAACTCCCTCAGGCTCTACATAGGAGTAACTGTGGAAATTTAGAGAAAAGTCATTCCAAATGAATGATTTTGTTTTATTTTATAACATGCAAGCAAGTAGTGCTAAAAATACCAAGTAAAACAGCAAAATGTTTCCTTTCAGAAGTATTTCAACAATGTTGACAGTCCAATTTTTTCCTCAAAAACGAAGCTTTGGGGAGAAACAAAACAAAACAAACAAAACACTATGATTGTTCATTGTATTTTAACTTTGAAAGCTAAACTTCCTGATTAAAAAGGAGATTTTAAGATCTTTACTGTATTGTGTTAATAATACAGTCAATTCACTAAATTAACCTCAAAATAAGTTGTAAGAAAAGATGCACACTAGGATGCACTTGAAACTTTTCCTGTATTTTTCTTATTTTATACTATAACCTTGCTGGGGCTCTGCTTTTGTTTTGTAAGCAGAAAGTAGAAACATCTATTTAGTTACAGTATATTGATTTTTGGAAATCAAATTGTCGAGGGTATACATAACAGGTATGAAAGGGTCTCAAACTGGTAATACAGGAATCAATAAATATTCAAGAGAACCGAGTATAAAGCAAATCAGGGAAAATGACAGGTATACACAGTATTTATTTCA
Organism: Tauraco erythrolophus; assembly: GCF_009769465.1. NCBI lineage: Eukaryota > Metazoa > Chordata > Aves > Musophagiformes > Musophagidae > Tauraco > Tauraco erythrolophus. The sequence continues at coordinate 3,913,008 of NC_141477.1, forward strand.
CTGTTCAGAAAAGATCTTTTCTTATTGGAAACTATAAAGCTAAACGAGAAACTGCTGAGCACTGATGTTACTGGGCAAACTTCCCAGAACTCCTTATTCCACTCCCCTCAAGCCTTTCCTTTATGTAGGTTCATGGACTCTCTCTAGACAGCAATGAGAAAGATTTTAGGCCATAAGTAGCGAAGAACAAATGAAAATTAAATCTAATTGCTTGGGAGTTGTTTTTTTTTTTTTTTTTCAGTTGCAAACAATGAAGCAAACACTGTTACCAACAAATGACTTCTTCTGGATTGCTGAACTGCTGAATAATTAGTACCAATCATTTAGAGCATTTCTAGAGCATGATGCAAGGGGAGAACATACACTAGATAACCTAGTACATACACACCGTGGCAATGTAAGGAATCAGATTACTCACATGTATTCTGCAGACAGTTTAGATACTAGAAATAACATTGCCTCCAGCCTTTTCCTTCAAGCTTCTCTCTATTTCCTTAAAGAAGTTTTTCATGCTGCTGACTAGCCACACTAAGATTCATCATGCTACCAAACAAAGATTAAAATTTCTTCCAACGAATTTTAAAAAGTATCATTTCCACGTAAGAAGAGATTTTTCAAAAGATAATTTTAAAAACTGTCTCTTATAGAAGGCTTGTTAGTTATCTATGTCATCTTTTATGCCAAAGAACACGATTACGAATCTTTAACAGAAGTTGATATGCAAGAACATTGAGGGGAAAGCTATTGGGGGTGGAAGAGGTAGATAAATTACTTTTTAAATCATCTAACTTGCTGATTTGGAGATGTTGGTTTGTAGCAGTTTTCCCCTAGCACATACACTTTCGAAATGTGGAACACAACTCCTCTGGTATTCCAACCCTCATCTTCAGTGGATGGTTGTGGTTATAAAAAGGTGTTAATGTGTTTAGATGACTTATCTGTGGCCTTCTGAGTACAGAAGAGTTCCTTTCTTTCAAATGGAGCTTTCAGAATTGGGATTTTTTTATTTCATCACAAATCTTTATAATCCTGTGTAGATTTTTCCCTTAATCTTGTTCTCTTTGTTTTCTTTGCTTTGTAATGAGCTTTCTCACCCTACTGAGAAGGTTCTTTCTGTTAGTGTCAGTATTGTTCTTCAGTTATCTCAGTTCAGAGCAAAAAAGCATGGGCACTGAGTAGGCTGCTGCCCTCCTTATACTGTCATTTTCTTATTATAGCTTGTAACACTAATCAAGCTTTGTCTTTTTTTTTCTTTTTCTTGAAAATGCAATGCAAAAGCAGTAGGGCTCCAGCACTACTCTCTTTCTTGAAAAACAAGAAAACAAAGCAAAAATTTCCTATGCTCTCATGCACAGGTAACCTTTGAAGTTGATGAAATTCTGCTGCTACTTGAAATAGGACCACATAAAATGAAGCATTAGAGACTAATAGCAAGACATAAGAAGGAGAAGGAAAGAGAATGCAGAATATTTTACCAAAATCACAGTACGGAGACTTGATTTTGCTGTATGTCATTTATCCAGGATTTTATTTATTACTACAATACTTTGGTATTTTTCACTATAATGCCTGAGGAGACACCCACAAACGTGTATTACATATACACTTAGTTTAATAACACTAGTTAGTAACAAAAATGAAAGGATGTTTAAACAAACTTTGTTATGTTCATATTCTCCTTTCCTACTAAAAGAAACAGAAATGATTAAGGTACAATTTAGAAAAGTATTTTCCTTCCCCCTCAAAGTGTCATTCAGTAGCCCACATCAACAAGAGTGATGCTTTCTAACACAAAGTTTGACTTCACCAATTTTTATTTATTTTTACCTTGATGAACTCTACCTAGGCCATTCAAATAAAAATAAAGTACATATGCGCAGTCCCTTGATGAATTATGATAGCATTGACTTTTCAGAATGATTTAAGTTGATTTTGATATTACTACATCGAAATAAATAAAACAAGGTATTTTTCTTAACATTTACTTGGTAAAATGTTAGAACTGGGAGATTAGAACATGATTATGCAAAAGTTGGACTATCTTAACCAATCCTGTCTTGTACCATTAAGCAAAATACGTGGAAGCAAAGAGTACACACTAGTCAGAACAGGAAACAAATTACTTGGAAGAATTCCATTAAACTAGTTAAAGCTTAAGGTGCTAAAATTCAGGAATTCTACTGATTAAGGAAATATTGTTACATAAGGACATGTGTTTCCCTTAATGCCACATAGCTTCATTACTAATAACATTAAAGACTTAAAAAGACACTATTTGAGTGATTGACATTACCAAATCTCCTAGTGTTCCTACTGCAACTAACAATGGTTTCAAATAGAACAGTGTTGAGCCATGAACTTTAACATCCTCTAATTAGCCTCTCTAATACCTGAAACAAATCCTGAGGACATGCTCGAATGCCCTTATGATCCCAATACTTGGCATAATGTAAAACTCTTTATCCTGGTCAACAAACAGGCTAAGACAGTTTCAAATGGTTTGCATTAATGCAGGAATAATGCAAGTTCCTATGATTCTTTCCAAACTCTCACAATTTTTCTTTTATTTCATAATTGCGTAAGCTGAATAACATCCAAAGCCAAAAAAGTGCACCTTTCTCTAAATACAGTTTACAGATAACTAATCAGTTTAACACTTGATGCCTGGTCAGTTTTTTTATCTTGCAGCAATCTCTTAACTGCGAATTACATTTTGTGTGTTCATGCTTATCTCTGAAATGTACAAAGCTATAGCAGATATTTCTACTTAAATACATTGCTTTTGAGAAATTTTAGCACATTCCTGAAAATTATTACTTTCTAAAAAAGGTTTTTCCCACATGAAATACAGTTTCATCATTTACCTGCTGCTATTAACATAAAGATTTGCAAACCCTGTTCATTCACAGCAGGATCGATTAATTGAGAATACATTTTCAGTTATATTAGTACTTCAGTAATACTGCCACCCATATCTGACAAATCTGCTTAGCTAGAATGCATCTATAACTAACTGCAGTATGTAAAGATCTACCAAGATAACTTTTTTCCAGATTTTTTAGTAAAAACCCAAAGTATAAACTAATAAATTATTTAAATTGAGTGAAAGATTTGAGGTCAGCCTAGTTTGCCTTTTGCTCTCAAGCAAAACTGCATCTAACTGATCATCAGAGCACTAGAACAACATGTAATGAAAGTCAAAATCTTCTATTTATTCAGAAATAGTACTGATTTGGACTCAGTATATTAAAAACTTTAAAGATTAGTTTTGAAATCTGGTTCATCAGCAGAGTTAGCAAAACAAGTATCCTTTGTAGGCTTAAAGGATGTCCAAATCACCAGCTGTCATCCTTATGAAAGTTATAACAAGACTGCATACATGAAGATGGCAATCTCTGTCAATGTTTCTGATAGTTAACAAAGCTAAATGGAACAGAAGATGATCATCATTGCTCAAATAAAATAACAATGATGCTCAGTTTTAGAAACTGGCACTATTAACTGCCTGGGTTGTATCCCAGTTAGCTTCTGATGCCCTCAGAAAGAAGCCACGTTCAGGAGTCTTTATGGCAAAGCAACCAAGAAAGCCATAATAAATGTAGCAAGTTCCTCATCTAAAAAAATTGTGACAACCACCTTGAAATATCAAGCAAGTAGAGGATTTTGTGGGGAAAAAAAAAAAAAGAAAAAAGAAAAAAAAAGGAAAAAAGGGGAAAAAAAAGGAAAAAAAAAGGGGAAAAAAAGGAAAAGGAAAAGAAAAAAAAAAGAAAAAAAAAGGAAGAAAAAAAGAGACAGCAACAAAACCACTCCAATCAAAGAAACAAGCAAACAAAAAAAAACCCAACACACATCTAAAAAAACCAAACCAACAAAATACACAATGATGCCATGGACTCCAAAAATCTAAACAACAAGGAAATATTCCAAATAAAAAGCACACAATGAGAAACTGAAGAAGCTTCCCTTCATATGTTTGATTTAATTGCTTTAGCCAGCTTTTCAGTTTTCATTATTTGTTCTCATAGTCAGAATGAGAATTACAGAAACATTACAAGCCTCTAACAGATCCATTGGAAAAAGGGTAAAACAGTGAGTTGCATCAGGATTTAAGCAAAAATGTTCTATTCCATCAGACTTCAGGAACAGAGATCCTTTATAATTCTTGTTTAATAAAACTTGGAATTTACGTTTATAAGTATAAGCCAACTCCTCAGTCATAAGAACTAACGAGTGGCAACTGGGAGTGCGTGTCGGACAAACACCACCAGTTGGGAGCTGAGCTGGAAAGATTACCCAGAGCAGTGACTAGGTACCAAGGATTAACTCTGCTACCTACCTGGAAAACCTGAGAACTTCCTCCTGTCAAGGTCAGTCCTTTTGCCCTGTGCCTGCTCTGACTGGTGGTGGAAAGGCTGCCTATATTTCTTTTCCGTGGGTAAAAATACTTTGTAAATTCCCTTTATCTCCTTCAAGTGTATTCATTTTCTTATCCCTCAGGAAAAATAAAGATACACGTTTTCAAACCTGGTTTGAGAAATGAACCCTTTAAGACGGTGCAGTTCTACGTTTTTCAACACAGTGAAAAAGATGATAGACTTTTATTACCTCTTTTCACGTTAAATTCACTTTAAAATTCCAAACCTAGACAAATCATTGTGTCTTCAAATATCCTGCAAGCTATGCTTGTGGCACGCTCAGGCCAGTTTTAACCTGTTACACACTTGAGGCTACGCATTCTGTTGACATATCCCTTGTGTTATTAAGATCAATTAATCCTACCTCCTAATACAAAACAGTCAAAACATTTACTCAAACATACGTGCCACTGAGTTGATTAAAATAAAATAAAAGAAGAAAAACGCTTGTTAAATAGATCTCAAATATAATACGACTGTCTGAGCAACTGGTTACTGTCCAGTCCTCAGTTACTACGGGATGGCAAACAATATGTGCATCTATTTCTAATGCACCGACTGAACATATGTCTGTCTGAGAAAGATGGAAGCACAATGAGGCTAGGATAATTTAAATAAACAGCTGTCACTTTATGCAAGATTGCCTTTGGTGAGCTTTGATTTGTGCGTGCACAAAAAAAGGAAAAGCAGAATTACAGAACTGAACAGAATTACAAAACTAAAACTTTATAAGTAGGAAGGTCAACGTACTTGTCTCCCATTTTTCTGTAATCTGCAAACAACTCCGAGCCACAACCAAGTAAAACTTATTCATCTGTGTTATTTGTTCCCTCATTATACTACTGACTGTCAAAGATTTCACTACACTGCCTTAGGCCTATTAAGAGTCGTACAGAATGCATCTGTGAACTGTGTTTGTGCTTTCAAGAGAGGAAAGAAAGGCTTAAAATCATCCCCTTTTTTTAAGGTGAAACATGCTTGAAGTCGATGAGTTTCACATTGCTTACATAGACCTTTCTCAGGGGAATGCAGTTGCATTTCTGTATTTTAGAACATATTTATGGTTGCATAAGAGACACAAACTAAATTCACTTTCATTTTTTGTTCTTATTGAATGTTTCCACTGAAGAACAGGGCTCAAAAACCCATTAAGAGAGAAAATTTCCATGCCAATATTGCTCACTCTTTGATGCTCAATTTGCCAGAATGAATAAGCAAAGTTAAAAACCAAGATTTCAAACCCTTTAAGTTCTCAAAAGCACAGGAGAGATTCTTTCATTTTAAGTGTATATGTAAGCCCTCATGTGAACATAAATGTTAGATCCTGAAAAATGGCTATCAATAATGTAAAAAGAAAGCAAGAGACAACCCCATAGGGAAGTACTACATAGGGATTTTCTCCACTTTGGAATGGAGATGAGAAAACGTGCAAGACTCCAAACTATTTGACTTTGAAATTTTTTCCTGGATCTAAACCCTCAGAGCAACATCATCCTTTGGAGTTATGTATAGGTGAGGCAGAAACTGGTCTTTAGAAGACTTCGGTGTACATGATTTTTTTTTTTTTGTTCCATTTTTTTCCTTCACTAACACTGGAGAATGGTGTGTTGAAGAGTCATAAAAATCTCTGGAAATCTTCACAAAATTCAGAGTCTTTTAAGCAAAACAAATTACAAAGCTGTTGCTCTTCACATTTTCCCAGAATTTCTTCTTAATGGGAATGTTTTACCTTAGTTACAAATACTGACAGCATTATGACTTTTAAACTTGATGATCTTAAAGGTCTTTTTCAACCCAAATCATTCTATGATGTTGAAATCAAGAGAATCGACAGCAATACTGCTTGCAAACTAGTGAAATGCAACCTGCTGCTTATAAAACTGACTCCTGTAAGGTAAACCTTAACTTCAGATTCTGCAAGGATTTTTGTTATGAACCATGGAAAGTATCAAAATCTATTTGTTTGCATTATTGGATATGGAGTCACATAATTTGTTAAGGAAGTTCTGCAAAGAGAGTTGTAAATAGGTAACAAAATCAGTGATATTATATAGCATGAAGAAGAATATTAGTTCAGAAGAGAAAAAGAATACTATGTGCTTCATCTAAATTTGTGTCACACAAAAGGAAGAGAAACAGTTTCAAATAATCAGATTAAAGAAGGAATTAAAACTCTGTGGCAGAATGAAAGCAGAATAAAATGTTCAGGTAGATAATGAAGCATGCAAAAGAGTGTGATCCTCCTCTGGAAAAGCTACTATTTCTAGCACATTTTCTGGAAGGAAAAGTGAGAATAAAAGCAGATTTCTGTCAACATCATACGGTAATATTAGAGTTATGAACAACATCAGAGTTAACCCTTTTGCATGAGAACTCCAATTTCTTGACACTGCAACTTTTCCTGGCAATAAACAAACAAAAAACCTCCAGGTGTCACAGACTGTGTTGGAATTTGATCAAGAAAGGCAAAGCAGGTATAATAAATAAATTAGAGTAGTGACGTGAGTTAACTCAATAGATGGGGTGTTTGATAGTAAACTAGTAGTTATATTTTTGGGGGAATTAAAGCTCATGTTCAAACTAGACCTTAAGCAGTCAAATGACAAAATGCCATTATCCCTAAGAAGCAGTAGTGCGTAGACATGTCCTGCCCTCCATGAATTCTTTGCACAGAAGTCTTAACAAGCCTGCACTATTAATCCACTACACTTCATGAAAGCTTACTGGAGCTCACAAATAGAAACTGCTGTTGCAAAACGTGATGCTGTTTTTCTGCGGCTGTGCTTTATGGGACCGTCACCTTAAATAATTAGCGGCCTTAATGATCTGGAAAACCGATATTCAGAGAGTCTTTTAGAATTCAATTTATTTCTGTTTATTTTGTGATTATCAGTAGACCAGATAGCAGCAAAACAGATTTGATAACTTCACAAACTTCTACAATTATGTTTACTGCATGAGCAGGCAGCGATACACACTTTAACCCTTATGATTACTCTGGTATCATCAATACACTTGAGCTTTGTTGAGAGGAACAAGAACTGATCATATCAAACAGAAAATTAGGGCAGAGATTCCATCGTTTGAGCCAAAGCAACTACATAAAACCAGCACATCGAATTCTTAGTCAAGACAATGGGAAGACATTGAGCTATATCTTTCCAAATAATGATAGATATTACAGTTCGAGAACTGGCTCATAAATTTTGTGTTTCTGAAAGACAATACAGGTTAAAAATGTTACTGCTTGAAAGCTAAATCCAACTTTCCTGTAAACACAAGAGTTTCCCCATCAAAATTAAAGGAAGATTATAAATGAAAAAATTAATAATTGAAGTTGTTTGTTTGATGACAAGTAATAGTCTCACTGCAGATGAAGTTTAAACTGCTGGTGGGGAAATAAAAATTGCTATAAAGAGCTTCTACAAAGTTCTATAAAAATAGAATTGCTGTATTCTTTGAGCCTACGGTTAGATTTTTAGTCCACTACCCAGGTGCTTTAGATTGTATTTAATTTGATTACTAGATAAACAGACAGATATTCAGCGTGATTTTATATTAAAGAGTTTGATTTCTAAATTTTTAATCAGTGATTTATATGAAAGATTACTGTTAGCTACAAAACAACAACAAAAAAACCCACAAGCCTGTTAATAACCGCATTAAAATGTCTACGATTCAGATGAGACTTGGTAGCAAAGTAGAAAAGTATAATTGTACACAATACAAAGACTAAAACTGTATCCTTAACTTTGTTAAATGTCTACTATTAATATCCATGTCCAAGGTAATTCCCTGAATCTGAGAATTACATTTTCAGCATACGAATTTGAGCACACAAGAAAGTGCTGACATATGGACCAAGAGGAGCAGGGAATAAGATTTATGAAAATTATGTGAAAGTTATCTGGGTCAACTAAATATCCTCCATCTTGCCCAGGAATACAGTCTGATAGTTTCCCAGCAGCTTAACATCAGAATGCATGAGAGGGGACTCTGAAATTTAGGTCTGCCTGAAAGCTTGGAGTGAAATTGTCAGCTTGTAGAAAAATACGGACCTGACATTTGCAACCAACTGTATGGATCACGGGTTCATAGATGCAAATCGAGTTTCTGGGCAATGCCCAGCACACAGGAGACTCCATGTTCAGCACACAGGTGACACAGGGGGGTTGGAGAAGCCACCCAGCTTTGTATTGCCTTGAGGCAGGGCCGACCCAGGGCAGCTGTGTAGATGGCTCAGCCTGAGTTGGCTGATGAGTCTGTGCTGCGTTATACAAAGAGCCAAAACTTGATTTGAGCCTTGAAATCCCTCAACAAAGAATATGCCCTGAGTCTCAATCCCACCATTGTCCAGTTGTCTGAGATAAGGCAAAGGGAAGCTGGAAGGTTTCTGCTTCAGCTGACAACTTTATGTACTCTGACAACTTTGTGTATTCAGACAATCGATAGGGGGAAACTCCCTGTCACACCCCCAAAGACCCCCCCAGGCATGGTACCTGCACAATCACGTACATCAGGGGATAAAAGCCCCATGATTTGGGTTGGGAATGGGGAGCTGCTTCTCCAACTACACAGCTGGTCTGCGAGGAGATTCTTCTCCCCTTGATGGGGATGTGGCCAAGGTGCCTTCCCTGGGATTGAGAGCCCTTGCCTGGAGGGGTCAGTGATTAGTTAGCAGCCTGAACTCTGGTGTGCTTGTGAGTTGTCTCTTTTGTGTGCTGCAATAGTGCGTTCCCTGGCTCTCTTGTGTGTCGTGACAGTGTATTGTAATAGTGTATGTTTTGATGTTAAATCATGACAGTGCATTCCCCCATTGTATCCATAAAAAACTGCAATAGTGACGTATTGAATGTGCAAGTGGAGTTCAAGTAAGTTGTTGTCTTGAACCGTACAGTTAAACTGGTAAGTGCAGTGCAAATAAACCATTTGCTGGAGCCTTGTAGCCGAGTCTCTTCTCGCCACACCAACTTTTTCAAGCATACCATCTGTGTGGTATACTTTAAAAAGTGGCGAATAGGTTGGCATCGTTCTGGAGCAAAAGCAAAATTCATTAAGACACGTTTAAGCACGTATTCTGAGTCAAGCTGGATGTACGCCAGTCTCACGCGCTGGGTTTAAACTGCAGAAGCAAGTACTTTCCAGTAAGGTACATCTCAGACACGTTCTGCTCTGCAAGATGAGCCATGGAAGCACACACTTTTAAGCCAACCTTACAGCTTCCAGAAGAAGGTACCTGTGCCATATGAGGCTCAGTATGAGCTGGACAGTCAATTTGACGGTTGTATCCCCCAAAGGTCTTATGACTTTTTGGTGAAAGGTGTTTATGTCTATTGCACCTATATAAACAGAATATGGACACCAATCTGTATTGTTTCTTTCTTTGGGTTTTCTTTTTTTCCCCCCAGTAAACCACAATCTATGCAAATAATCAGAGTGCAAGTAAGTTTTCCGTGGAAAACCCTTTTGATCTCCAAAATTCTTTTTCCTCACAATCAACATTCTTGATGGACAACATGTACATCATCCTGGTATCTTTACAGCACTTTCTCCAAGCATGAGCCTCTAAACCTGCACATATCCTCACCTATGATGGTGAAGGATTTCTGTCATGTTTCTCTAACGGGCAGTTAAGGATGTTTCTGTAACATTCTTAAAATAATACATGTTTCCCAATACTACAAACCAGCCAGTTTCCTACTTCTAACTCACTGGCATGCAGTGAGGCAGAAAATAGCCACATTCTTATAGATTACTAACAAACTTCAGCCAACTGGAGAGTGCGTACCTTACCCAAATGCTTTCTGTTTGGTTTGTACAAGGACAGCTGTATATTCACAAGGTCATTTGGACACTGCCAAAAGCATTGCTTTTTCCTAACAAGTCTTACTGGTGAATCTACAGTTGAAGTCGGAAACAAAAAAGTTAATTATATTTTTCTTAATATTTAATAGTATTTCACAGTTGTACATAGTTTTTCTATAAAAGGGAATTTATAGGCAGTTTAAATTTATAAGCATTTAACTGTACTGTAAGTTAATATATTACCCTTTTTTCACATTTTCTTACAAAACTAGTATTTATAGTATTTGGAGGTCTCATCCATCTTCTTTAAGATCTTCTCAAAGAACTTCTTTATTTTCAGGCTAGGCCATATGTCTTTCTAGAAATATTGGGGAGTTTATTGTCCAAGACAGGAGGTTGCTTCTCTTTTCACTGCCTGTGGCAGGTTACACGTGCAGCCAGTCTCAGAGCAGCTCCTCCTTACATACCACAGCAACCTTTCACTGTAAGCAGGAACACAGCCTCGCATCTACTGTGTCAGAGACCTGCTTGAACAGTCCACCAGCAAGACCTATCGAGGACGTGCAGCCTTCACCCACTAGCAGTTTAGGACAAGGTTGTGACAAGGGTATCACAAGACGTAAAACCATAGCCTTCCTTCTACTGAAGAATTTCCTTGTTTAAAAAGTGAAATAGCACATCATATGAAAGGTTAAGGATGACCACTAAAAACACAGGGGTGGAAAGAAAAATGGAAATAGTCTTTGTGACCAGACTTCAAAGCCTCAGTGAAAAGCAGTGAGCAATTGAGGTATATTCATGTGTAAACGTTTATATCTCGAGGAGCTTCAGGGATATTTTATCCTGATACTAACAAGTCGATTCACTGTAGCAGACTCCTTTCCACACTGTATTCTGTGTAGTCCACCTATAGCACTGCAAAGAAGGTGTTCTTCTTCTAAATAAAATGTTTCATTTCATAATGGTAGGAAACAGCAGTTCTCACTTCCATAGTTTTAATGTTTCATCGTATTAATTGCTCTCCCTCGTGCAAGACCCTTACGCAGTCAGCACAGCCTCACAGCACTCCCCTGCCCCTTGGATTTGGGAAACATCTGGCAGCCACAGACTGAGCAACAGCCCCGTCCTGCTCCTGGGAATTCCTTCACTCAGGGGCAGCTCACCAGCAGGTGGACTGCAGCTTCTATTGAGACGGAACTGTAAATACACCCTGCTTGGACATATGACCTGCAAAAATACGTCCTCTGGGACTGGTTTGTAAAATCTTACTCCTACGATTTATTTAGCAAAAGGCTCATTATTTATGATTTCACAAAGTGAGAGAATTCTCCAATTCCGTATGATCTATTTAATTCACCTGAATGAACACATCCTACAGAACATGAATGAGCAGTGATTTACTGCACTTACTGGAAGACATCTCAAAAAGCTAAAGATGTTTATTTTGTTATTTTCTTTTTGACTTTGTTATTTCATTACCAATGTTGCTAAAAGAGACATAAAATAAGCCTAAAATGGACATAAAGAAACAATACAAATAGAAGGAAATTACTAATCCCTGACCCTAATTATCAACAATGTAATCAGTTTACTAACAAAAATTACCTTGTTGATACAAAAAAGGAAACAAAGTATTTCCTTAGCAGACTCACACTGCTAAATAAACATTTCATTCCCCTAAACCTCAACATTCTCTGCTACAAAGCCCTAACTTTTAAAGCACCTATATGTTGGAAAATTGTGGCAAACTTCTTACAAGGAAAATACATTATTATTTTTTTCCAGACATGAAATAGACAATTTTGCTACTTTAATAAAAGAAGTGAACCTATGCATTAACGCTTTAGATTTACAGTAATACGACCTTTTTGAATTCTCTCTCATTTTAACAGGGTTTGTACCTTTCTGTAAAACAATTCAGTATTTCTTTATAGGTGAATTTAGTTTCTAAACTGTTAAAATTTTAATGGCTTCATGTCTTCAGAGAAACAAAAGGTGCTGTGTTTAGGGGTTTTTGGTAATAAATTTACTATACAGATGAAAGTAAAATTTGAAATCAGTTTTCAAATTAAATTGAGAAACAATTTATTTTAATAACTGCGTGAAAGTAAGACATAGGTTGCATTTAAATATATATATAGGAGTACAGTAGCTAATGTAGGATTTTAATATAGGGCAGGTGGATGTGCAGCTTTACTACTAAAAATAGTTTAAAAACAGAATTTACAATTCCATTTCAATATAAGCCATACTTAATTGTACAAGATTTATCATAATATGGAGCGTATAAAGAAAAAACACAGGTTTCATTCCACTTATATTTGATTACAGATTTTGATTTCAAAAGCTGTTCTGCTTTAACCAAACAAATCTGCACATACAGAAACTTCATGAAAAATGTTAGAAACATAATTCACTGAGGCATTGGGAGTGGGGAAGCCTCACTTATTTCTAGATATTGATACAGAATATGCCTGCAAACAGAAGCACCCTTCTGCAGAAGGTACGGTACAGGTAGAGCTGTAGAATCATGACCTTGCTGGTGATCACACCTGCAAAATTTCCAATCTGGACTATACTGAGGTGTTCAGATCTACACATCCTTGCCTCTTTCATGCAAGCAATAATTCCTGTATGCATCTTGTCCTTGCTCCCTCCTTATACTCATATAAAGCAAACGTTTTGAAGCTCCATTTCTTGTGCACCATAATGGAAACCATTCTTCCTTACCACTGTCAATATACCAAAAAAATTCACATGTAAAGGAATTTTTTTAATGAATGCATGATTTTTGATGGCTAACATTGTTATTTGATATGATTAATCACATTTAATAGAAATATCCTATTACTTATTTATATTTGGGAGTAGTACGTATGAATTATTTCAACTTCTGATCTAGTTGAGAGGCGTCCCTGCCCATGACAGGGAGGTTGGATTAGATGATCTCTAAGGTCCCTTCCAGCCTATGCCATTCTATGATTCTATGATTCTCTCAAGGAAGGAAAAGCAAATAAACAACAAAATTATTACTACTTTTAGATTGCTAGACAGCTATTCCTTGACACTGCTCCTGAAAGCAGAGCGATGGCCATTTACTAGAAAACCAGACCTTTATGTTTGCCTTGGGCAGATAAATGAATCCTAGTGGTACGTTTCATGTGTGATTAAAGAATCCTCCTTACAGCAGCAGTCCTCCCACCTTAGGTTTAGACTGAAATGTTAAAGTAACCTGAGCTGGTTTGCATGCCAACATTGCGATTCTAAATTCATTTTGAATCGAGTCTATCACTAACTATCAATCAAACACAACATAAAAGGAGATTGCCCAAGAGTAGACGCTATGACAGCCCAGATGTATAATTACTAACGTATTTCACAACACCCTGCAAATCTGTAATAAAGATCAATGGCTTACAGAATAATTTGGCATCTAAAGCACAGAACTCTGATTGTATTGTGTTTGTAAACATGTTTTAAGCTGTTGATAAGATAAGGTCTGTCAAGCAGAGGAAATTGAAGTCACTGTGGCAAAGATCCCTGAGATAGTTAGCATCAGGAGAGAAAATGATATGCCAACTTCTCAGAGCATTCCTGCCATTTGTGACATATGCAGCTGTACAAAACTGGCTTATGGGAGATCCCTGAACTAGTCAGGATAGACAGTGCCATTCAAAACAAAAATCTCAGAGGTGATGTTGCTGGTAGCAGCAGGATAATTCTAGATGTAAGAAAAACATATACTACTAAAAGCAATAGTTATTGTCTTGTCACAAGGCCACTGCAATAGTAAATTAAACATTTAGTTTACAGCTATGACCACAAGTCATTCATTTCAATTTACTAGCAGTAGTTTGATTATTACATAGTACTGAAGGCCTGTAGAAATCCCCATGTGTACCACATTCGAAATTACTTATCAGTGCAGATTCCTCTGCTGCTCTCTCTTCCTGATGGCAAATTACATTGGAAATACTTGGAAATCTTTCAGAAACGGGGAACAGTTTCATCTGGGCCCCGAGCCACAGCTGTAGAGAGCACTGTGACCGATCAATCCTAGGAAACAACTAGGGAAAGTTTACAGGCAGCTTTTCCATGGAAGATAATTTTCCAGAAAACCCAGGAGATGCTGAATATTTCTCCTAGCAAAATGAACATAACGAAATGAAGCAGTGACATGGCAAAGCTAATTTCAAAAGGTCCAAATTCCACCTATTTTGTGTTTCATTTTGTACATGCGATAGAAATTGATGTTTTCCTAATACTATTGTTGCAATTCACAGAGTAAATTTACAAATGGATTTCTAGACAAACAGACAATAAAGTTTACAGAACAATATCATAATAAAGGGAAAATAGGGTAATAGGTGTTTGAAATTTGGGAAAATCCTCATTCTTCTGAAGTGCTAATTTTAAGTAATATGATTATTTCTGTCAGTGCTTTACAGAGTCATAGATACTATGCTTTTCTCTTTCAAATCTATTGAAGCAACTAATCTACATTTTCTCTGACCAGATTATCATTAAATTTGTGTATGTTGCAGGTGTGAACCATATGAACATGCGAACAACAACTTCAATATTTGTTAGAATAGAAGAGTAACACTTTCATGGCAACAGTGGTCCACCTAGCTAAGTCACAGGGGTTTAGACAACAGAGAAATTCTTTATATGATAAGAGTATATTTATTCACACCATCTGTTATACAAGAAATTCAAGTAAAGGAGCAAACAGCCAGTCAGCAATGGAGCCTGAAAGAGATGTGTCCACATTCACAGTGCCAATAAGTCTCATTAACTCTCCAAGTTCAAAACTTTAATGTTGGTAATCAACAACAATTGATTTGTGTCATAACATTAAAAAAAAAAAAAAAAATTAAAAATTAAGGGAAGCCAGACATGCTGCTTTTGAGGATGGAGTTTTGATATAATCCTGGGGTCATGCTTACAAAATAACCCAAACATTCTTTACCTAGATGTTGCCAGAAAAAAAAAAAGACCCTTATTTAACGAAATTCTGTACACCTTCAACAAATTATCATTTTTTCCACAGAGTTAAGCAAGGGAAGGAAATACATTCAGTCACTGCATACTCTCCTACACTGTGGGAGAGTCCAGAGAGCCCTACAGATTAAAGTGATTTTGGTTCTACAGGTGATTCCCTGACAAAACCGTATTTTGCTACCGGTGCAGGACTGTCAGTAATAGAAGCCCCACAGCAAGACGAGTCAATCCTGTGTTCCTGTGCAGCAGGAGCTATAGGGGCCCCCAAGATGTCACAGCAGCTTCAGTCAGGTTGCTTCTTACAGCAGCAAGAGTAAGTAGACAAACATCAGCTGGTGCTGAGAACACTAGACTTTTGGGAATTCATGACAAATTAAATGTAACATTGCTTGTGTCGGCTCACCTGGCCTAGGGACGACCTAGCCACAGGGCAGGTTTGCCAAGACAGAAGGTTTTCTGTACGGAGCGTGTAGGTTAGCTCCAAGCCCTATCCATTTAATTATGTGTGTCTATAGCCTTCATCACAACACTATTTGAACACCTATGAAGTCTGCCAGCGGTGGAATATGCCTCTGGTGGAGCTGTCAGGATCAGAAAAGAATGCTAACTTAACTAGGTTTTAAAACTGATAGGAGGAGAAAGGTACCTGAAGGTCTATTGCTGTTCACTAATTCCCCTAGATCTTAAGAAACTCATTCTTTGGCATAATTCTCATTCTGTTTGACAGTAACTGACCCTGCAGTTATTCCACCTTTTGAATTCATCAGATTCCTTTGCTTCTCAATGGTTGCTAATCCTATCTCATACTTCAGTTCCTATACTGTCCAACCCCCTCGAATTTAAAAAGCTTACAGATAGGTCATAAACCATCAGGTTTTGCAAGAGGTTGCCTCTTTCTTTGCATATTAAAAGCCTTCAGCCAGCATGGGGAAATGATCCTCTTTCAGTACAAAGAAAGAGATAGGAAAAAAAAATTCTTAGAGTGCAAACTAAGATACCTATTAACAACTATTCAGTATAGACACAACAGGTTCTGGGTTCTATGGTTAAAAATGACAAATTTGCCATGTAACCACTGATCCTAATCTGGAACCAAATTTTTAAATATTTGTATTTAAAAAAAAAAAAGCTTAACACTTCTATGTCACATTTCTAAAACTCTATCAGCTTTAAGTAACAGCTTCTTCTGTTTTGAGTGCTATTTACTTTTGTTGTTCACAGGCACTGAATATTTAACTTTTAAGAGGCTAACGAAATAGTCTGTATGTCTTGTAACAAGTTAAGTTACCAGAATACGAGCCTGGTAGATCAAACTTAACTCTAAACTTCAGGTCTTCACATAAGCAAGTGTAGAAAAGGAAAACTAGAAGTCTGTCCTCTTGTTGACACACTTGAAAAATTCCATGGTGCTGATAACCAGTCTGAATACTGAGGAGAGCAGACAAGGATGAATACACCCTTCTATAGCCTAATCTGCTGACTATGGATGCTGGAGGGCAGGAGAGATATGGACCACAGGGAGTGGCCAGGCTCACATGTTCTCTCCTAAATAGCATCCCATTCTGCCATTGCTCAGAGTAGCATACTGGTGTTGAAACCAGTGACAGAAACCGTCAAGCTGATCAAGTAGAGCATATCTTGAGTCTTCCAATAAACTGGTAGAACTACTTATGCACTTGTGTCCCGTAACGAAACAGTAAACATTGCACAAGAGCACTCACTACAGCTAAACATTTTGTTATTAAAAAAAAAAAATGCCCTAAATTGACAAATGACTTGGTACAGAATAATTCAAGAACTAGTACAACTTTGTCAACTCATTAACTAGAAAAAGCCTTTCAAAAGCATCTCCTACTTTTGCATCTTCAATTTCATGATCCTCCCCTTTAATGACAGGGCTAAACATCAGGGCTCTGAGATTGGTCTACATTTATAAATACTTTTCTATTTATTAGTATTTGATCTGTGCTACCGAAGGTTAGATATCCTACTGATGAAATTAGCTTTTTTTGTTGTGTTCAAATAAAAGCAAATTTGTACATAGGGAATAAAATCATTCATCAAATTAAAATCTGATTTTTCTCACCAGCAAATAATTCATGTTGTTCTATTGAGTCATTATAGTATTCTGCAGCTCATCTCTAGTTATGAGCAAAGCAATAGACACATGTGACAATGCAAAGCTGCTTTACTGTCTGTGCTTTAAGCTTTACCTCTCTCTTTGGTAACATGGAAGACCTCACTTTCCCGAAGTGTTTTCCCTACGCTCTTTATATTTGATTGTTTCTTCTGTTTCTTTCCACTGTTTTAAATTCCCTGTCTGATCTTAATTGACAAAACAGGCTACAGCAGTGGGAGAAGAGAGAAACATATAATTATGTTAAGAAAGGAAAGAAGAACACAACTTAGGGAAATAAAAACAGATATCATTTCTTGTTGATCCTGGCCAAATGGAGGTATCTAAGGAGAGCTAAACATAACTGCAGTACAAAATTATATCCATGACATCACTTCTAACAGATCAAATAAAGCAAATGACCTAGGATTCAAATTAACACATCTATGCAATTTATCTATCAGACTAGTCTCTTTAAGCATACAGATAGTTTATCCAGTTTTCAGTGTGTGAAAAATGAAAAATTGAATAAAAAGATTTTTTTTTAGTGAACATTTTTCGTGTTTTTTTTTCCTAGCTTTAAATTTATTAGTCATTCTGCAATCAAGATTTTAGATCGTTTCAGAAAGATTTAGCTGATTAAAATTTTCCAGAAACTGTAGTCATTTCTCCTACACCACTTTTCTTTTACACCAGCAATAAATTACTTTTGTTGTTATTACTAACAATATATGTGGTAAATCACATTAAGACAATATACCTCTATAGCAGGAATAGTTGTATTCCAGAGACAACTAAAGTAATAAATCATCTTGAAAGACATGCTATCATCATTATAGGTTTTAATTCAATATGACCACAAAAGACACTAGCATTATCACCTCATAAGGCACATTAAGGAGGAGGGGGAAAAAAAAAATTCTGCAGCCACACCTACATCAGTAAGTAGTGCAGTCCAGCAGGAGATTTGTAGAACAAGATAGTGCTGAGGACGTTGTCCCGTAGACAATGAAATCAAAATTATAAAGGCATGTTCATAACAAAGTTTTGAACTTTGAATTATGACTAATAAAAATCTATCCCATGGACTGAATGTCCTTTGTAGTCAGAAGGCACTAAAGTCTGTTCCGAGATCACATCTCTTGTTTCAGTTGCATTCAAAAAATGCACAGCTCATGCACTCAGGCTGCTTGAAGTCTTGCAGCCTATTTGAGTAAAAGCCCCAGTTAGGCGGGGACAATCAGGAGAATCACTTCAGAAGAGCACTCTCAATCCTACTGACAAGCTAACTTAGACACAGCTACTGAAGTCCATGAGATCAGACTAGATTTAACAGAAAACATAGGAAAGCTCAGCTGCCATTCCCTCAACACTGTCACTCCTGGGATCCAACCCTCCTGCACAGCATCCCAAAGGTGCACAGACTGCGGGACGCAAACGTTCTCTAGTAAATCAACTTACTCTATTCTCTGCAGAAGGTGCAGGAAACCAGCATCAGTTAGCATCTCAGTCGAAGCACTAACAGCTCTGGTAGCACACAGTGAAAGGGAACTATTGATTTCCTGAATGAATGTGCTTTTCATTTAAGCACAAATTTGCACACTGCAAGCGTTATTTTAATCCTAACCATGCTACAGACTTCTCATGAATGCTCTCTTTACATCTCGGTTTCCCTACACACCAGAGTGCTCGAAAAGATTATCCTGGTCAAGAGCTCTGAGGTGATGTAAGGCATTATTTTTATTGCAAGTGATAAATGTTGAATTTTTATTTTGAATCCGTGCACATGAAGAGTAGGGAAAAAATATAAAAAAAATGAAAAGGAGCACCTAGTAGCGTGCCAAAGTGCAGCTTCACAGGCAAACTACTGTCTTTCAGAGGAGAACTGTCAGATACACGTATAATAAACCACAATTGTGTTCAAAGCTAATGCTAATATGGCTCAGTGGGAGACTAGTTTTAAATGTCATATTTTCAAGCCCTTCTTTAAACTACCTTTCCTAGAGAATACTTCAAGGGAACAGCATTATAATGAATTCCTTAGGCCTGATTTTCAGAGCTATTAAGTGCACCTGTGATCACAAGTGCAATAGGAGATACAGACAGAGACTCAGGCTTATCCTATCTGGATAGACAGGTTCTATAAATACTCTATTTAAAGTATTCCCACCCAAGTAGAAAGGAAGGAAGACAAGTCAGCTAAAATTATGGTGAAGGCGTCAGGATGACAACACAACTCCTTATCTACCTGAACTAAGCTCGTTCAAAATTCTGTGAAAAAAATCCACATATTCTTAAGATACGTACACCTTTGCATTCAACTACTATAAACACGTATTACCAGCAGATAATAAGAATAACAAATAAAACAATGGGTTTAGTTATAATGAAAGGACAAACAATCAGAAAATTCAAGTCATTAAGGCAAACTTATTTTTATAAGTTTATATACAATTATGCATACTTTTGAATTGTTCTGATTTTTGGCACAACACAAATTGTCTAATGGAACTCAGAGAATCTGTCTACCGCTATATTAGAACAAACACGTAATTCAGAATAATTTGTTCGTTTTTGACATATCCATCCAAGTATGGTCTAGAAAACATCAATAAAAATTTAAAATGTTATTGGCATAAAAGAGCTTCAGCTGTGTCTCTCACAATAATATACTATACTGTTTCCTTTTGCAGGTTAATCCTCCTTTCTTTCCTGTTGGCCATTTGGTAGCTGCAACAGAGGCAAGGCTTGTACAAAGAAAAATATCTGGCACTTTGCACTGGGTAAGAAGACTGCATCAGACCGAGATGGAAAAAGAGGGAGTTTCACAGCAGAGGAGCAGTAACTGAGAGCCCCCGGCCCCAAGTGCTCCGATTTTCCTTTAAGTGGAGTTTGATGAAACAGAAATCCTGCTCAGAGCTGTTCATCACAGCTGGAGTAAACAATTGAACATGAGCCTCCTAGATGTTTAGTCAACAGGGAGCTGTCTGCCAAACATGTGCTTTAGCTGAAAAACATCTCGGAGACCTAAATACATATCTATTCAGGATGTGGGACATCAGGATGATTTGACATTTGATGAAGACAGAGTCCATAAAAGCTCATTATTTAAATGCAGACCTATAAGTGCAAAGGCAATAATTAACCTATTTGGAGACCTAAAGGTTTTCTAAATATGAAAGATACAGGTGTCTGTGTCATCTCCCCCTCTCCCAAACTTCTACTAAAGAAAGGCAAGAAGAGCTAAGGAATACTTAAAGAACAGGGAGACAGTGACAATTAGCCTCCTAATTAAAGGATAAGGAAAAGCAAAAGAATAGGCTGCAAAGCAAGCTATTCCAAGTATGATATTCCCAGTTGCTCCTCAGTATAAATAGGACAGTTTTCTTCTCAAATGTCACAGCATATTAAGTGCCAGGAGAGAATTATTTCAGCATATGATGAACAAAACAACACAACCCCAAGGAAATAAGTCACTATGTGACAAAGCTGTCCATAAAGTCAATTGCAGTACAAATTCCAGATAATTGAGACTCAAGACTGCTACAGTATGAACACTACTGCAGAGGAAAAAACCCCATGACATTTAATACCTTTCTCATTTGTTTTGATACACTCGAACCATTAGTAAATGAAGGTCACAATAACTTTTTCAAGTATCCCAAGAAACGTCAGAAAACTGGGCATCTCCAAAACTTCTCAATCCAGGTTTGTAGTATAGAGCTTTCTTCTGAGCATAGACCCGCAAATACAGGCAAAAGGAAAGCCATTTTTGTTTGGCTTTCCACAAAATACACAAGTTTGTATTGCCCATTCTTGTGTTTCTTTTTCAGGATACTATCATGAAATAAAACTATTCCCATGTCTTACTCTTGACAATAATGCAGCTTATTATCTCCATAGTTTTCAAGCTTATTGATACTGTGTTTCAAGGTGCAACATCCATGTCAACAAAAGTCACAGACCTTCTCCACTGACAAACTTTGCTAAACTGTACATATACCAGGCTTTCACAGACTACAGTTTATAAACTTATCCACAAGTTTTGCAATAAGAGTTTTGCATAAGATTCATTCCTGAATGATCTGAAACTATCCTTAGCATTCTAATGTTCAATATTCGTATTTCAGTTTTCATAAGGTTCTGTGCAACAATTAGTTATATTTAACTTCTGTGTAAGAAGAAATTAAAATTGCTCTGGGGGGAATGAAAAGGCTACATAACTACTGAATGCTTAACTATCATTCTTTCTATATGCTTATGGACTTAGAAACAACAAACTAAAATTCCCTTCGCATGCTATGTTTTATTTATTTACAAACACAGTTGTGTCATGTTATTCAAAACACAAGCTATTTCCAAAACATGTTTTCAGACTCACTAATCTCTTCCATGAACATGATTAATTATGAGATGGTTAAGTCCTCAAGTAGCCCATGCAACAAATAAAGTATGCTTTAGATGACAAATTACAAATAAATATCTTCTCAGTAACATACTGAAATAGACCACAAGCACGGTTGTTTCTCTCACTGATCATTAATTCAGATCAAATTTAAGTATGAATGCTAATTAAAAATCTGTTGGTCTTCACTGTTTTATGACAAAAAAAAACCCAGAGCCAATGGTTGCACTGAACTAATTTTACTGACAAATGCTTGGCATCACAGTCTGCTGAAACTTCAGATTTAGTGAAAACCTAACAGCATTTTGATCAATTCTGAAATATGCCCAAACACTTAATTTTGTAAAGCATCTGTTACATACTGACTCTTCAAATGCGAAATATTTCAATGTACATCGTTCTTCTGTTGAGAAAGTTTGGTTTATAATATTCAAAATTTTGTATGACATCCAAAGAAACATGGAAGACATACGAAATTTATTCTGCTAGATTATCTTTAAAGCTAAGCTTCTCTTGAAATGCTTAGTTATCTTTTAACACAGTTTCACTTACGTGTGGTAAGAAAGTGGAAAATGTTTGTTATTGCATTAGTTATGATTATTTATATACTAATAGTAAGTCACGAAGCTAATTGAATACTCGTTTCACTGTTAACTCCCAAGCAGGGTTCTAAAGAAGCCTATATTATGGTATTTGCACAGAAAACTTACAGATGTGTTTTTACCTGCAGGCCTACATAAAGATGAAGGGGCTCATAGATCACAAACGGCAAGCACAAAGGCTAGTGGAAGGGGACACAACTCTTGCAATTTAAGTGTGCTATTACAGCATGAGTTTGCACAGTCACTGTAGCAAATTTCGTCGCTACACAGAAGAATTCCTAGCAGAAGGCTGGGCTTTTACTCCTAAGTGAAGCTATAGCAACTTTTGAAGTTCTAAGGATAGCACCAATCCATGCCTTTCATATCACTTTAAACGTGCTTTGTTGAAGATAACAGAAGAAAGTCTCCTGAGACTGTGTAGTCTCATGTGTGATTATTATTCAGCAACATCCACTTGCCTAGATCCTACAGTGCACTGTTTTATAAATCAGCATTAATATTCTGCTATCTGACACCTCCTGAAAACTGTGACTGGATCTTAGGGGACAGCATTTGCTCTAAATGATTTATTCCAAGTTACACTGCTTGCTTTTCTGTTCTCAGAAAGAGCTAGAATGGCTAGACCCTGGTGGCACATTGCTTGATTGGACTTAGATTATTTCAATCTCTTTGCTTTATACATATTATCTTTCTCAATACTCGAAAGGTAGTTAAAACAAAAAAAAAGAAAAGATGCTCAAATAAATTTTAAAGAAAATGCTTTCATTACATATTAAGAACATCTTTGTAAAAATTATTTTTTTTAGATGCCAAAGTTTCATCTAACAAGAACTTACATCTTTTAAAGAGATTTTTTAAAAAATCTTTAATTTCTTAATTATTTTTCCATTCCTGGTTGTATTGATTATATCCCAGTGTACCTCCATCTGTGATGAACTAACTTAGAAGTAATAAAAAAAGTTTAGTTCTGATCTCACTAAACTTATAAACAATTGTACATCTCCTTGTGAAAACTCTTTTTATTTGTTGGCCTGGCTTCTGGTTTTCTTTTCTCTTTTTCAATTAAGTTTGAGAGACACTGAGGATTTCTGATATAAACAGTTAAGTGGAGAACTGAGGTCACCACTGAGCCTTTGACTCAATTTCACTGGCACATTAGCCTGGTTCTCACCTTGGTATTTCATCCTAACCTCCCTGGCAGGCACACTACCTACCAGATGGCTCAGTATCCCTGGAAGAAGCAAGGAAAATTCCCAAATAGGAACCCTTTATTCTTAGTCCCCTATTTTCTGCTACTTTTTAGCCAACTTTGGATTGGAGGGGAGAAGAAATAGTGCTCACATTGCCAGGTATCAGAATGCACTGAGAAAAGGCAACTACCATCACAGCTGCCTACCAGCTGGAGACAGGACCACCACTGTAGGCTCATTGCTGCTCCAACCCATTTCACTACAGGATTCTGCTAACTGTTTCCATTTTCTGCTGGAAAGGTAGAAGAGAAGAGACGTTTAAATGCAAAGTTTAATACCTTAGTTTGTTTCCAAGTTAGTTTATTTCTTGCTAGGAAAGAGCAGGCAGTAAGTCTCTCAGGTGGTAGCTGAGTTAGGAACTGCGTTTGGTGTCTTCTCTCTAACACAACTAGCTGTGTCTCAAGCTGAAGAGCAGGTCCGTGGTCATTGAAGTGAAATTCAACTCAGTCTCAGGTCAGGCCAAGTCTTGAGCCACACTTGCATTGTAGGGTTTAGTCTTAGAGCTTGCTCGTGCACCAGCACTGCCTCACCAACGATTGCCACCAACATACCGAAATTCCATGAGTTCAAGCACTACAGGCAGTATAGACACAGTCATGACGTTTGATACCATCTAACCTCCATCAGGCTAGAAGAAAAATCTAAAATGACTGCCTCTACAACAGGCATTTTGAAAAGCTAGCACAGTAGTCCATAAACATCTTTCATATTAGTAAAACAAATTCATTTTTGCAGCCAAACGTGGCACTGCATATTGTTGCGAGATGGCCTTTACAAAGACAACTATAAATAACAAATTCCCTTAATAGGATAATACTACCGTGCATGGGAAAAGAAATAAGCATCTGTAACCCACAGATTAAAAGAGGCAGCATATTTAATACAAAACAATGTAATGTAATGCCAACATCAGACAAGAAGATTACAAATTTCTTCAATTAGTCATACAGCCAAACCATGAATACAAATACTCACAATCAGCACTCTGATATATAAAGCATATCAGAAAATAGGTCAAAATAAACTGTATCAGGCCTGTTCAAACACATGACAGTAATGTGAAGATAATTTCTTTCTCTTTTTTTTGTATACTATCAAGATGTTGAATTCTGCCTGTATTTATCAAACAACTTCACTATTTGTTACATTCCTTTTATTACAATGCTGTTATGATACTAATTCTTCCCAGACTTCTAAAAGGCTACCCCGCACTCCTCTTTTTGTTTGGAGGTGGGGAAAGAATGGGGTACAGCCTCTCATAAACCAGCAAGCGTTGCAAGATAGAAAAGACTTTCAGGAGACTAATGTTTTCATTTAATTATTAAACTGATTGGCCAGTACAAAAAAAAAAAAGCACAGTCTGAGCCTCATGTTATATAAGAAAACACTCTCTTTACACATTATAATCATTTCTTCAAATCCTTTGGGTTGCTGCTGTGGCTGTTATTATGCAATGGCCAAGTGTAGGAAGCCCCAAGGGTAAATATGTCTGATTTAGTAAATACACTGCTTGTGTCACCCGACTGACTTTCGGCTGTGTGTAAGGCTGTGCACCTTGTAGGGATCACAAATTGCCTGTACTTTAAGACACATGCACAAGCACAATTTTATGAATCAATATTGTCAAACATTCTTAGCCAAATTGTTCACTTGCACAAAGAGAAGAAAAAAGAAATCAAAGTCCACAGCATCAAAGCCCAGAGTACTGTACCATGAAAGCAAACTCAGAGGGTTTCTGTCAACTACTGCACCAGATACCACGTTTCAATTTGTCCTGCTCTCCTACTGAGGAGCTCAGAACCAACATTCTAAATGCAAAGTGCATGCAAGTGAGTGACTGTAATTGTAAAGAATATCACTTCAAAAGAAACTTCAGCCTATGCCATCTAGCCTGTATTAAACATTAAGGCATCAATAATTAAAAGAAATATTCTGGCATCAGCAGTTTGAACTCCAGCTGGTACTTATACTGATAATTGATTATTATAAACTTTTAGCTTTCAATCATAATGACTTGAAGGTCTTTCCTGTACCAACAGAGCCAGCACCTGCCTGCTCGCTCAGCAGCAATATTGGCACTCGTGAAACAAAGAATTCTGCAATTTTTCACCCTCATTCTTCTCAGCAGTTGCTGCTAATGAGAATGGTAAGAGGCCTATGTTAAATTACAATTTCACTATTCACACTTTATAAAATAGTTTTAATTCTTTTGCAGATTATTATGCATTTTTAACAAACAAACAAATGCCTATGGCGTAAAATTAATGACATCCAAAAATATTCAGCACTGATCTTATGACATAAATATGGACCTGGGTCTTCACATTTAATGTTGCTAAATTTTATCCCAATACTGCATACATATATTCTGCACTGTCTTTGTACTTAGGCTTCACAACATGTTTTTTCAAAATGAATTTTTAACATTTTCATTTGATCCAATCCAAGGTAATAAAGAATACATTACATAAAATAGACTTTTTAAAAAAGTAACTTTCTTTAAGTGCAAGACACTGCCTTTTTATGCAAGCCATTGATGTCTACCATACACTCAATCCTAATTCATATAAAATTTGCCTTCAGTTTCACAAATCATTTTCCACCCAAACCCCTGGAAGATACATTTCTGAAGATCAGATAGATTTTATCTATTCCACTGTATTTGCTTAAAAATATGCTTTTCTAATCAAAGAAAAATAACATCAACAGAACACATTCACTTCTTGTAAACCCATCAATTTTATCCTGTTTCTTATTTATGCGTTTGCATTACGTAATTCCATCTTCCAGTTGTTTGTACTCAGATCTTATATGAAATGACTAATTCTATAGGTCAAATATCATTGGATTTGGAACATAGTTAAAATTTGGGGAGATAAATTTTCCAAGTTCCCTGACCTCAGCATATGGAGTCCCTGAGAAATGCTTTTACATTACAGGTATTAGTGTCTGTTTCTATGACATACCAACTAGCCATTTTGTCTGTCTTAGTACTGAAAACCACTATCCTTACTGAAAATTGAAATTATTCCTATTTAATCTTTTTACTTGTAGTACTGTTTTCTCCAAATATCTGTAAGACAGCTTGATAATTAGCATACATCAAATGCATTGCCAGCTATTACCAAAAATAGGGCTCCTTTCAACATGCAGAAGGCAACAGTTGCTGACAGAAACTAAGTAGCTGTTTAAATCTTTGTGATATCTTCCATATTTCAAGAGCTACAGCACGGTGGAGTTTTCAGTTGCCCTTTTCCAATTAGGGTTTTTTTTTTTTCCCCACAATTCTTATTTATGCCTGATTATAGGAGATGCTTCATACTCAGTCCTGATCAAAAGCCCATGAAAGAAATTTGCTTAATTTAATCCGTTTTTTTCCTAACTAGTGTGAAGTGATTTAGCAACGTCTGGGAAGAAAAACTATTTATAGATGTTATTCCTAATAACACTCTGAAGTGCTGCTTTTCGTCTTTAATTCTTGTAGTTCT
Source organism: Tauraco erythrolophus (assembly GCF_009769465.1). NCBI lineage: Eukaryota > Metazoa > Chordata > Aves > Musophagiformes > Musophagidae > Tauraco > Tauraco erythrolophus. The sequence continues at coordinate 3,940,093 of NC_141477.1, forward strand.
CCAGCTGTGAAACAAATTTCTTTTTCTAAAATATTATGGAGCCTCAGAAATACAAGTACAGAATAAAAGGCAGGTGCTACTCTCAATTCCCAGGCACCCTGCCCTGGAACGCCGTTGTTACAAGATTCACACATAACATGATTCAGTGTGTGTGCTCCAGGAAGAAAATGGAAGTGACTCGAAGTAGATCAGAATTACTGATTCTCTAAAGGATTTTCTCTACCTCTCCTTTGAGAAAAGGTTTGTTTTAGTAAAGACTGAAGCCCATTTGCAAGAACAAGAGCAGCTTTTTCCTTTAAAGGAACTCATCCTCCAGCTAAACAGCAATACAAATTCATCCTGACTGCTATGAATTGCTTTTCAGCATTGATTCACTGGCTGCTGACCATTTTATAAATTGGTCAGCTTAAATTCTGCAGACCAAGTTGTGAGGAAAAGTATCCTTAACGGAAGATTAATACTGACATGTATTTCTGCCATAAGAAAACCAGAGGAACACACAGTTAGTTATAAACTATCTCTAGATTATCCATATTTGCATCTTCTGATATTTCATCAGAAAACTTTGTACGACGGACTCAGTGTTTCTGAAGAATGATATTTGTTCTTTTATTGAAATGTTGCCATCAGAAAGCATAGTTTGTTCCCATCCATAATTCAGAGTTCCCTTCAGAAAAGGCAGAAGCTGACTGTTCAAATATATTGAAACTATCATAGCCTGCAGCACCTGCTGCAATGCATTATTGATGTTCGGTAGTGGCACTGACGCATTTCTATGAGCATATGCTTTCCTCTATATTGGAGAGCTCTAAATGGAAAGACATTTCCTGTGGACTTTCTTTTTCTGGAACTTTCCCAAGACGGATACTTGAAAAGAAGAACCTCTGAACAACTTTAAGATGAGGCTAGAATATCTTAGGGAAGCCTCCACAGTTTTTTTAATTACTTTTTTTTTTTTTTTTTTCACAACCCATCTTTTCATTTGCTCTGCAAGGGAAGGGAACCAGGTCAGAGGGAGTCAGCAAGGCTGGCAGAGCTTGCCCTCAGTTGGTGCACTCAGGACGCTGGCAAAGCTCCTGTAATTCCACAATTAGTACGTGCCTATGGGATAGTTTCTATAAATCCTATCCAGCCTCTCGAAGGTCTGGCCTAGCAGCTCCCATTTTTTATGCGGTCAGTCAATTAAGTGTTTTCTTTTGGGATTAAAAGGAATTTTCCTTCTTGCTAAATTAGAATAAAGCAGGGTTATCCCCTCCAGATAAAGCTCAGTCCATTGCTGATTGAGAACTACCTAACCTGTTCAAAAAGCAGTTCAGGTTCCTGACAAAATATGAAGTGCTCTGTAACAACTGGGGTCGGATCTCATTAAGACTTCATTCAAGGAAAGTCTGCTGGCAATCCTCAGTCCCTTAGATTACATCACTCATGACATCAACATTACAACAGCAAAAGGCACAAGTAGAAATAGAGAGGAATGAATCTACAATATGTAATTTATTGCTGCAATTTTTAGATCCCAAGAGAGTTAATTTCAAAAAAGATGTTGGGAAATTATTTTGTGCTTTGTTTTTTTTCTTCTTGACTGGAACGATGAATCATTAAATAAGTGAGAGCTTGAAGACACCATGCTGAGGAGAATTGTCTAGCATCAGTAAGCAGAGAAAAATCTGATTCTGATAGCAGCCTCATCAGTTACTACATAATTTAAATGGAAGTTGGATAATCCTAAAGGGGTTTAGAATCTCATCTAAACAGCGCCATTACTCATTCTCAAAACATTTTATTGCAATTGAAGACCGCTTTTATGCTCTCAGATAAATTTAACAGGATCCTTGTAATTTTATTTTTATGTAAATATGTATGTCCCATATATAATGAGGTGGTTCACTGCTAAGAGTTTAAAGAGTGCAGACTTCTACAGTTCTTTTTGCATAGCACATGAGCCCTCAAATAAATCCTAGACCAGTGGACTACTTTTAATTTGAACAGATCCATTCCCCTCTCTTCTGCTTCCTAACAACCAATCAGTAATTATCACTTGCAAAATTCATACTCAGACTTTAAAAAGCATTAAAAAAAAATTATTTTAAGCAGCTTCTGTTTTAACTTTCTTACTAGGAGAAAATGAAATTTCTAAACTGTGACCCTTGTCTTCCTAACCCCGTGCCCACATCCTGTACCCACTGTTTGCTCTCACCAGGCTTCCTCTTCACTGAAACCCTAATGACTAATTTCGTGCTTGAAGTGAAAAGCAAACTCCCTGGGTGAACGGCAGCAAGTACATCAGCTTTGAAAAGCTTGCAGTACTCATTTTGAAACCCAGGGAAACAGCTATTTTGGTTGAAACAATAAGCTACACGGTACTGCCAAAACAAAGCCAGTGCCAGGTTAAGTACACTATCATTTATTCAGAAAACCAGAATTTTAATAAGTCAATTGGAAAGTGTTCTGATTTAGCCTTGATTGTTACAGAATTCAAGACAGTAACATCATGGAGAATTAAAATGCTTGTACATTCACAATCTAATGCACTTTTCAGCATCTCCTGACATCTGTTTACATTCTTAGCACATGAAAAAGAAATATTAAAGACAGGTTTCATGTCTTAAAAATATTCCAAATCCACCAGAACCAGACATGGAACAGTGAATGATTACGAAGTACAAAAGCCTAACGACAGATCAAAATATGCAGGGCTATAAAGGTTGAAAGTCTGACCAAGCTGACTCTCCAAAACTGTTATCAGCTTTGTGAATGGAAAGGAGGTACTGTTTTACTACTTGAGAAGGATGACAAACTTCAAATTTAATTTAGTTTGTAGTACATGCATTCAGTCTTTCAAGAAATAGATTCATAGATTCATAGATTTCTAGGTTGGAAAAGACCTTAGAGATCATCGAGTCCAACCGTCCCTAATCCCCATTAAACCATATCGCTAAGTAGATCATCCACCCTATTCTTAAACACATCCAGGGATGGGGACTCAACCACCTCCCTGGGCAGCCTATTCCAGTGGCTGACAACCCTTTCAGAGAAGAAATACTTCCTAACATCCAACCTGAATCTCCCCTGACTAAGCTTATGCCCATTTCCTCTTGTTCTATCACCCGTCACTAATGTAAAGAGCCCTTCCCCCACCTCCCCACCATCTTTTCTCAAGTGTTTATAGGCCGTAATCAGGTCTCCCCTCAGCCTCCTTCTCCAGGCTAAACAGCCCCAACTCCCTCAGCTGCTCCTCATAAGTTTTATTTTCCAGCCCCTTGACCAGTTAATACATCCTGTTCTTTTTTTTACTTCTGTGAAAAATTTCTGTTGAAGTCACTACAATTTTTGATTTACAGAGACTTGGAAGAGAAGAGAAATCCAGTACACTGGTATATATTTTTGACTTTTGCATCCATTGCAGAAAATAAATGACAGATGATATTCGTATAGGGCAGATCAGATGCCACTAATCTAGTGCTAAATGTTTTAATGCTCTTACTACTTACTCTGCCATGTTACAATTAGAAAAAAACTTACAGTGTATTCATGGTTGGGAAATTTCCCCACAGTTATGTGCGAAAATGCCATATGTGGTCCTTATAAGAAGTTGAACCAAAATATGGTCAGAAGTGTTACATCACGGAAACGTATTTTGATACAATGCCTAAATTAGAATATAAAACTAAAGTGTTCATTATACAAAAAAAAAAAAACAAACCACCACCAAACCCTGGGTAAGTAATGTTAAACATCAGCATTGGCTTTTCTGTTCTCTACAGCTCAAAAAGAAAATCTCAACCAAATGGCAGTGCATTTGTGGGTTATCCACTATCTCAGGAAAATCCTAAGCAACAGCTAAAGTAAAGAACTGATAAAATCTTTTTGAAGACTATGTTTTGTAGTAGTGGATTATGAGACTGACCTACTACAAAGACCTCCACAGCAATCTGAGGTAGCTGAACCACCAACGCATCGCTATCATAAAACAATTTTCAAAATGACAGTCTGAGCAGTTATTGCATTTATAAGAAGTTTCCTTAGTCAGGACACATGAAGCACGGGAACAAATACCAGCATGGCTAACAGCATTGCCTGCAGGGCAGGTGTTTATTTGTGCAACCAGGTCAGCCTGCTGAGACAGTGGTTTGGGTAGAAGAGGGCTTCATGGGCTTCACTGACTCACTCTCGCTCATGCAATCTTCCTGCCAACGGCTACATTCACAAATCAGGAAGCACACACAAGCACCAGGGAAAAGTCATGAAACATCTCAAATGTACACAGGCTTCAAAGACACTTTTTTTTTTTTTTGAACAGTTCTTCTTTTCAAATGAATAGCTCTTATGATATACAGTGTTGTCAAGTTTTTGATCAAATGAGCTTTAAACACTTCTCTTGAACCAATTCAAGATCTCCTAGGTTAAGGACAGAGAGTATTCAGTTCTTGTGAGTATCTTCTGTCTCTTCTCTCATTCCCCTGAACTATCACCTGTTTACACGTGAGCAGTTACAAAGAGTAAGGCAGCAGCAGCTATGAACACCCAACAGATTAACTACAGAGATTTCTCGTTAGATTTTTACCAATAAATATGAAAATTACTTCCCATTGTCTTGCCTTTCAAATCACTTCTGTGTAAAACTCGGTCCTGAAAATAGTGAAAGGAGATAGCCTAACAGTCTTTTTTTTTTTTTTTTTTCCATAGGGAAGAAATTCCTTAAAATATAGATCATTTTAATTTCTTTTTGACAAAGGTTTATTCCTAATAATTGAATTATTATTCCTGTCTCACCAAAAATCCCTGCCAACTTAAAACTCTTGGACAAATCATCAGAGTCTTTTATTTACTAGCTTTGGGTATAAAGCTAGTGTAAAACTAAAACTCTGCAAGGTTGTCACTCACAAACAGCTCAACTCGTTGAAAATCAGTGTTGATACCTAACCCGCAGAACAGAACTGATGCCAGGTTGTCTCTCACCATTTCCTCAGTGCTACAAGCAAGTCTCAATCTCCTTGATAACAAAGGTAATCATCATTAAGCCTTTCCTGAATACACTATTCAGTTAGTAGTGAGTTGGTTTTTCCCCCCACACCTCAGTTTTAACACACAAAAAGCCCATCACTTTGCTTTACCTAGCAGCATGGTTTCATTCAATGATTTTTCCATAGATGACTCTATTCAAACTGTCAAAACTAAAGGATAAAAGTGTGAGTCTGTTTCCATAAGCAGGTAAAGTTAATGGTTAATTTCAGTGGAGGCGTGAATTTGAAGTTGCGGTATTAAATACATAGTCTTTCCTGGTGATTCAAAATACTTTTTCTTAATTGCTTTAGTTTGTACTGCTAAACAGAGCCGTAACAAATTGGTTGTAAGAGTTTCCAAGAGAGGTTCAAGGTTAAGTCATATACAAGAAGTTACTGATTCCGAATTCAGACCTATTCTTGGCCATGTAACTCAGTCACAGATTACCGGACGAAGGAAGGACCTAGGCACTTGATCTCTGTTAACATTGGCTAGAAAATGGAATGATTCCTGCTGTTTTTAACTACTTCCTGGGAATACTCAGATATAAATTCAAATGACAAAATTAGAGAAACTCTAGTGTTCTAAGTCCCTCACCATGCAAAGTATTCTCCTGAAAGCTATCATATTAAACAAGAGTTTAGGACAAAATTAAATGTAGGATGTCTTCTGAAATCAGGACAGTATCTGGCCCAGAGCATTTGTACATAGAATATGCACTATAAGCGAGCAGCAAGAAAGACAAAACTCAACATGAAACCATCACTTACTCATTACTTATTACAAAAAGAAAATAATTTACTGCAGTCAGTCCACAGCTCACAGAAGTACAAGTTTTTCGCTTCTTCAGATGTGGCACATTAAAGAGAACGTTCAAAAACGGTATGCCTGCTTGTGGATAGATCCCCTCCTCTGCTTTCATTTCCCTTGCTCTTACTTCCTCTCACCCATGTCAAAGTTACATTGATTGTGAGACAATTCGCAGCAGCACGTTAAAACATAAATCTACTCATAGTCCAGGGCTGTAAGGGAGCTCTCTCATAATGAAGAAGGAATAAGTTCATGTCTTGTGAGCAAACTACGTAAAATGTCATATCTATTATTCTAGTTCCCTCCCTCACAGATTTAAGAGAAATGAATAATAGTTTTAAATAAACGGAATTACAGGTGACTGTAGTGATTATAGGTGTATTACTATTCAACGAATCAGCTTTCTGATTAGGATTCGTCAGATCACTGGACTAAGAAATCTAATTATATATTATTCTTCTAAGTCATTCATTTTATCAGAAAGGCATGATGTCTCAACCAAATGAAACCAAATACATGCAAAAAGGATTCAGCCCAGCAGAGCTCTGTTTCATTTTTCATTATGTAGCACAAAAAAATTATAATAAGCAGTTATGCTACAGTATTATATGGCATTAAGATCTGTTCAAGATAACACAATAAAAGAGAGTTGCAAACAATGGTGAAAAGAGTTGTATACCAGTCCCTGACAAAAAAAAAGGAAATTCTCAAATGGTCATTTAATCCGTTTAGTTCCTCCCATCACAGTGATGCCAAGCAAACTTCTTGGTGCCAGCAATCTGGTCAATGGTTACAAACCAGATGCTCAGAATAAATCAGCAAAACAAAACATCTGTATAAAGCAGTCCTTCCAGAAACAAGAAAAATTAAAATTAATTTTGTAAAATTTCTCCATTTGTATTTTTGTTCAGAAAAATCCACAGAACCACCTTCACATCTACTTATTATGATGTAGCATTTCCTGATTATAAAAACTTCTAACTTTCTTGCTTATAAAACTGCTCATTACTTTTCATTAACAAATAGAACTGGAAACAAAGCACTGGTTTAAAGCATAGAGTTCATATGTCTTATAAAAGTTGGCAACATAAAATGAATCAACCTCTCTATGTACGTTAATCATTTGGCTCAGGGCATTACGCCACATGTTAAGAAAATATGCTTAATATGGTGGTGCTTTAGCTACTGCAAATGTATCTCAATCCACAGTAGAATAATTACAGAAACAGATTAAGTACTCAAATTACCTTTTTTCCCCTCCATGATTTCATCTCCTCCCTCTCCCTTTTTTTTTTTTTTAAAAAAAAAACCCCACAGTTGTATATGGGATAAAATTTCGGTCTGGTATTCAGATGTATTTATAAAGTGTCAGATTTTAATTATTTGTTTTTATGATTTAGATAATTATTTTAGCAGCCTGTGTTCTTTCAGTTTTCCAGGCAAACACCAAATTTTGTAAGACTCAGAATTCTAACTGAAAAAAATCAATACAATATATAACTGATCTCAGATGCACAGAAAGAGAATATGGGGATTTATATCACAAGAGCAAGAAATATTTTTATTTACCTTTTCCAACAACAGATTTTCGAATGAGGAAGCTTAATTCAACTGCCTACTGTGAAACTCCCCAGCCATTTTCTGTAATGCCCTGTAATCCACTTTGTGCATAACATTTGGAATACCAGAACAGCAAACACAGAACCTTGCAAGGATAAAAAAAACCCTGAGAGATCAAAGCATTTTTCATCCAGATCCTCCCATGAAACATGGATAGCATCAAAACAGCAACACATACATTTTAGGATTATGCAACAGACTAAAGGCAACAAGAACCTTTGTTTGAAAGATGGGAGTTGGAAAGTGATGTTGACACGCTCATATATGAAACCATTTATGAAACATGGAGTTTCATCAACTGCTGAACTACTGATGACAAGACTGAAGATTGGAGTATGGTCGGAGAAGTATGCGTTCTTAAGCATGATATGAGTACTTCAAATGAATCTAATTCTAACTCTCCACCTGTAGGCGTCTTTTTAAAGTTATGGAAATGTCAGACAGAAAAAGAATGTTCTAATAGCTAAGAAAAAAAACAAAACTCACAAATACTGCTGGAATACAAAAAGAATACAGTCCACTGTAAGATTTGTTTGTTTGTTAAAAAAAATAATAATTTAAAAAAAATAATGCAGAGTGGGAGTGTGAAGCTGCAAGTGTTTCACCACAGGACACAGATTCCTGTCAATAACATCACTCATGTTAATGAAAAAAAAAAAAAAAAAAGTGAGACTAATTGCTTCTAAGAGTTACTAACTGCATTTTGCTTTTTACCAGGGCTTAAAAAGCCAGAGTTACATAAAAACTAAATTCTGAAATGGAAACATAAGAACTTTGAAAATAGAAATGGTATTCTGAACACCAAAAGATGTATACAAACAGGTGAAAATTAGTTTCACAGAATGCATACCTGCTGCACGTACACTCACACAACAGAAGGTACCAGCCGTAGCTACTTTCACATCATTAAAGAATTCTACCTACATCTCACAAATTTTTCAGTTTGTATTCACTCTGTCCATAATACTAGCAAGCCAAAGCATATTCCATTTCCTGAATTAGAGTCAGCATAGCCACTGAAAACGGGCTCTGAGACTAGAAACATAAACTGCTATATTTTAAGCATCTTCCATTTTGAGTATCTAATCTGAATTGCTTTTGCTGGGAATTGACTTCTCTCCAAATGGGATTATATCTATTTCTTAATCTCACCATTCCGCAACTTCACATATTTACTCAAGCTATGCAAAAACTTCCAAATTTGTAGGGTTTTAAATGAAGTAATTAAAGCATTTAGAGCAGCTTAAAGAAGAATAGTAACTTGCCCAACAACGTCAGGGAAGAAACATAAAAGAATTAATTGTTAACTCTTCCCTGAATAGTTGCAAAGCTGAACTAACACTGTCAGTTGTCCCTGTTACTGACCATCCTCTTGTCACCAGTAAGGAATCCATCAATGTAGCAGCAATTAAAGCACAGGTTAAATATCTTTGGTCATTATTATTACATGTTTACACATAGTACTAATCACCTGCAGGGTTATTTTTAACTTTTTTTGCAGGATTATTTTAAAACTCATTAGTTGAGTGGCCAGATTCCAGTCCCATAAGTTCTGAAGGACATCAGGAATGAACTGTCAAAACTGAGATGGCAAAAGGGTATCCAAGGGCCTTTTTAACTGGCTCTGGATCCAAGAAAAGAAAGAAAAAAAAATAGCATTCCAGCACTGAACTGAAACTCTACGATGTTTTATATGATCAGGAGTTATTCGGGGTTTGTCGTTGACGGCTTTTTTAACTGCACATATCATAGATGTCATGTGCACTTTGTTATCAGTGACTTTTAAAATACAAACTACTAAATCTGAAAACGATATCAAATCTTCTTCAATTACAGTCCCTCCACACTCTCACTGCTCTAGTTTCAATTAATTGTTATTGTTTCCTCAGCTTTTTTTTATAACTCTTGCAGATGTGTTGGCTATAGTGCGAGGAGCTATACTACACTACAAAACGAAGCATGCATTTGGAAGAGTTTCTATGCAATTTCACAAAACCTGGAAAAAACCCCAATATTTTCTGTGATAAAGGCATCTCTGCCAGAGAAATACACACCTACAAACTAAGCACTGCCCTGCAGACCTCTACAACCTCTGCTACCTCCATTCTCCAAAAGACACGCTAGCAACACAAAAGAGTAGTATCTGTGTTTCATTTCAGATTCCTGCCGCAGCAGTAGGCTACACAGCCAACAGGTTTCTGTATGTTTTTCTTAAAAATTGACAACCATTAATAATTCATTTAATACATCATATTTGGATGCCATCATGAATGATGTCACCTTCAGAAGCGAAAACAATGAGTGACTTCCATTACTTCCTTGGTAAGTCCTCATTCTGTCTCAGTTTACACTTATCACGAGCTGTCAAACCTAATTTCCTGCCAGCTCTCTGTCAGAGCTCTGCTCCATGTCAGATATCAAACAACGCCCTTGAAGCTCACACAACCGCCTTTTACTCCTCTGAGACGGTGCTCCCTCCACCTTCTGGGGGATACAAGAAAAAGGGTGACATTTGAGGTTTTGCATCAAACAAAGCAAGCTAATCCACCAACTCGTTTGTAAACAGTTTGTTTAAAAAGCAATCCCAAATGATTAAGTACTAAACAAATAGATAAATCTGCAAACAGCAGAAATTTTGCTCTTTCTGTCCTTGAACTACTTTTCGCAAACTTGGTAATCAGCAGCAGCTTTGTTCCGATTATAAGTTATTGAATGTGATCACTTTGCATATAAATTCATCTCTGCTTTTAAACTTCAATATGCTGTAAATGGTATATCCAGTGAAGCGGACTCAAACATTTGCCACCAGTACTGCTGATAAAAATCGTCTTTTAGAATAGCCATCTCTGACATAGTTATTTTCTAGAAAGTGAAAACATACTTTTTATAAAGTATACTTTTCCATGAAGTATACCAACTCCCTTATAACATTCCAACTAATTCTAGCCTCTCTTAAATATGACCAAGATATACCATTAAAAAAATCCTCATATTAAAGATGTCCTAGATACTAATATTAGAAATAAAAATACCCTGTTTCTATAAACCACTATTTTCAGTCCTATAACATGCCTGTAAGGCACATACACAGATCTGTCTATGGAACACAAGGTCCCATACCAAAATGGGATACACACAATTCATGTATGTTCTGCAAAGCACTATGTCCACTCTTTTCAGAAACCAACAAGCTCTGCCTGTCTTTAAGGGTGAGATGTCTTTTGTTCCAATTTTCAGGATATAATTTGTAACTGCTTTATCTCTACATTTACCTAAGCTTCGCATGGCAATGAGAATTTTATTCACTTGAATCCAGTTACACAAAATAAAAATAGTTCATATGTGGCCATCACCACAGTATGTCTTCATTTTCATGTCATGGTCACTTCTCCTGTGTATTTTATCTTTCCTCAAATATATTTATCTGAAGTATTGTCATGCTCTTCACTAACGTCAAATCTATGTTCTTTTGCAGTAGTAGTTTTATGATCAAAAACATTTCTAAGAATAGAAGGAATTTCAAGCAAAAGAAATCACTAAGACTGTTTTGTGTACTCTCCCATTAATGTTAGTTTTAATGAGGAATGAGATTAGCTATAGAAGTTGGATTACATTAATTCTAAGTGTCTTAAGTGATTTATTTTTTTTACATCAAAATAATGAACTAGTTTCTACTACCACTGATTTACAAGAAAAATTGCAAGTAAAAAGCTTTTCAAATTCACAGCATTAATTGAAAATAGACACCAGCTTCGTGCAGGTGAGTGAATACATCTTCAGAAAAGTTCTTAGGAACTAAATAAGAGTAGAGTCATAGCTCCTCAAAATTTACTGCAATTCTTAAATTCACAGTTATTAAAATCCTTATATGTTGCAGATTTGATTTCTTTGGTTCCCCCTGCTCCCTGGACCTACTGGTGACCAAAGAAAGGCAGTATATTTCTGTGCAACTGTACCAACCAACCCTTAGGTCATGCTGTACTTCAATCTATAGCAGCTTGTAAGAGTTCCCAAAGAACCACGTCAATACTGGTAAGAAAGAGAGAGCAATTCTTTGGAACAGTGGATCAAGAACAACAATGTGAGCATACCTCTTCCTGCTATGTGCAGCAGGGAAACTGTAAAAAATGGGCTGCAAATAGGCTGTGATAAGAACCTTGTTCTGTCCCCAGCACTCTAGTTCTCCTTTTATTTGCATCTACGTGAAAGTGAAGTGACTCTGATAACTACAAAAAAGTTATGAGGGGGAAAGACTGTTTTAAATAAGGAGGGGGGGAATTGAGCTTTTTGTGTTAGGACAAGTCAGCCCTGACTCTAAGGCTCCTCTGTGCAGGGTTGATTCTTCAAGATACAGTAGAATAGCCACCAATTAAAAAAAAAAAGAAAAAAGGAAAAGAAGAAACAAAAGCAAGGAAAGAACAATGAATTTAGGTGAATACCTTTCTCGATTCTGCTGGCTGGAACAAAGGAGGCATCATAACAAACTTCATTCACAGAGGACCTCTTTGTAACATACTGCAACAACGAAACTGCCCAAATATCTTGACAGTATTGTGCTATAACAGATTTGACAGCATAGACTTGCAACTTTACTTCCAGTGAAGCTGTACCCATTCACATTGGCTGAGAATCTAGCCCATTTTTATAAGACTGTCAGTTAATCACTTCTAATACAGTGCAGATGTAGGAGATGTATCTCTGCAGAATTTCAGACCAGACTTTGGGTATAGAGAATTAGTTACATCTCATAATGACATTATTTCCAGATGTCTGGAAGAGATCAGAAGAAAACTAACATGTGGTGAGGGACTAAAAATACCGGGTACTTTTAAATATGCATCAAGAAACACAACAAGTTTCAGAAAAGGGAACATTTCTTAGGAACTCTATATTAATAAAATAAACATGATTTTCAAGAGAATATTTCTAGCATCAAGTTATGCTATATATTCCTCCCACTTGAGAGGCGAGCATATAGTCTCCTCCTTTACAAGTTAGATTAGAGAACGTTAAGAATCAAAATCCTAACAAAGAACCAGCATTCTCTAGTTTTAAAACACACAGAGGAATTGGTACCAAATCACGATTTAAAGTTCATTAACGCTTTACTCGTTAATCTGAACAGAGGTGAATTATTAGAAATGGCTAAAACATTTAGCACATCACAGTGTTATCTTTTCCCCCATTGTTTGCAAGACAGCGATCTTGCTATCGCAATCCCGATTCCCACAGTTTCAGTTCTGAATCACAGGAATGCACTAGTTTTGTGCTGCAGCTGCCAGTCATGTAAGCCACATTTCATAAGGTCTTAAGTTATATCCTAGTCTTGCTTATCTTACAAGCCCTGGGCTCCTGAACAAAGTTATTTTCATTTCAAAGAAACCTATATAACTGCCAATGAAGATGATTTTGACACATATCCTGAAGGATGTGAGATATGTCCTTATTTGTACGCTGCCACCGACCTTTTATAATACAAAAGAAACGTGGACCTATATAAGATTACTTTTTGAAACTTATGGAATACAACAGGACAAAGACAGAAAAAAACCACCTTCCGCTTCAACGAAACGAAATTGCAGGCAAACCCAAGACAACTACCTCCTGACCCAAATAACCAAGCAAGATAATAGAATTCTGTGCTTCTCCATTGCATTGCTGGGACCATGTTTAGGTAGCTGATCATCCCACTTGACTGAGACAACTGGTGTCCAAAATACATTTTGAAACTGAATAGGAAAAACACAAAAATAGAGAAGTCTAATTAGAAGGTAACAAGTACAATTGTCCTGGAATTCATTTATGGATAGATTCAAAGTACTGAAAAATAGGCTAAGGCAGGTTTTCCTATGGAATAGAATCCTATTAAATTAATTATAATGTCTTTGTTTCTTCTATGCCTACATTGTGCTAATAAGAATTGGTTTCATGTACTAACTCCAAAGGGAGCTACACGCTGACAAGAGGTAAAAGCTTCATAAATACCAGTTGTAACACTTCCTAGTTGTATTGCTTGATCTGAAATGGCTTAAGAGTGCAGGAAACCCATAATGGACATGCACTTGGAAAGCCAATTAATAAGATTAGAGAGAACTTTTTCACTGAGTGGGATTAATCAAGAATCAAAACCATATGCAACTACTATATTGTGGACAGCTTTATTGTGAATTGTGTAAACAAAATCTAAGCAAGCTTTGTCCTTTTATTAATCTCATTTCTAGATGATGCCCCTGAGCTGCTTCTGTGTGGCTTTTGTTGGAGAGGTTTTGAGATATTAGAAGTTCTCCTAGACTCTCCCAATATGAGTTTTAAGCAAATAACCAGCTGACATATTTTAAGAGGTGACCTAATTTAAGATCCCTTGTGAACTATTAATTAATTCATCATGTTGATTTATTCCATCCATTGCCTGCTTTGTCTATTCCCATTACTTCCTAAAAAATTAAAAATTCTTTTAATTATTAAAGACTAAAGAAGACTTATGAAGTCTTTAATTTATTGAACTATTTTTCATGGATTACAAATGCATCATACACAAGTGACTTCTCTATATTAGTTCCAATAGTAAGATAATTGATGCCCCTAGTGTTCTAGAATAATCCACTCAAAGACTGACTGAGCATATCCCCTACCAATTCATACCACTGTTCACGAGATGTCAGTTGTAGCAACTCCTCTGACTGCAATTGAGAAAAATCAAGCTTATTCAATGGGCCTGTGATGTTTTAAACAAGGTTTGGCATGTTGTAGAACAAAATACGTATTTCTGACTGTCCACTAACCATGATACATTACTAACACTTCAAGGAAGCAACTTTATAAGCAAACAGTATTTTTAAAACACAGCTAGCATCTGCTGCTTGCGTTTCAAAACTCGGGATGTTCCAAATTTAACTCATTTGGACAGCAAGTGCAGTTGGAAAGGTCTCTCAATGGAAGTTGAAGTGGGTCTAGTATTTCTCCAAGCTGCTTGGGAAAAGCTCCCATAAGTGAAGAATTTAATTCATCTGTTCTGTTAGCTGCTTCCCTAAAGGCAAGAGAAAAGTAGAAAACCAAAGCTGAAAATAAAGAGGTCTCTTCCTACAGCTACCACTCTGTATTATTGATACTATTCCATCTGTATGACAGAGAGATGCTATGGATAGCATTATCTTTACATTAAGAGGTAAAAAAACCTATTAATTATGTGAATTAATAGCAATTCTCATTTTATGCTGCCCTTCAGAGTATTCAATGTGTCACGACCCCTGTTCTCCCTATCTAGCTGTTACAGCTGAGAAAAGTTTAATTTGGGAAATAAGTGTATTCTAAAGCCTCAGACTCAGAGAGGAAAATGCAAGAAAATACTGTTTCCTGTTTTTAAATCTCTTCCTTTGTGTCGCTTATATTTTTTTCTTGCGGCTTAAATTGATCATTTTGCATAGATCACGTCGAACAGGAATAGTTAGGGAGTGTTGCAACATGGAACAGCAGGACAGAAGCAGAACCAAAGAGATCTGATACATCCTGCATAATGCCTACGAAGCAGAGGCTGTAAAATACCCCAACATGTATACCTTTGTGGAGAAATTTCTATTTAGAAACTTCTGTGCACAAAGGAGAGTGAGAAAAGTTAAGGAGTTAAATATGGTATGATATTTAAGTACCCTAAAGCCTTTGGACAATGTCCTCATTAAACAGGCTCGATATGCTGACATGTTTGGCCTCTAAATTACTCAGGTTACATTCTCCCCTGTGCTGTCCTGAGTGGGAGTATCCACACTAAACTAATGCAGCTCATTATATTTTTCTGAATGCCTCTATGCAGATAAGCAATGTGAAAAAGACATTGGCGGAATTTTTTCAATTTACATCTGTACTCAGTTATGAGAGTTTAAATCCCAAGATTCATGAGATTTAACCTTAATATAGTAGTCAAATATAGTATACAACTACCATTTTTCATTACTTTTTAATTTGTTCAACATAATTTCTTGCCATATGGCATATATAACATCTGAGATAAATTTCAGAACAAGGGTGATGTGTCATCCTTTTTTTGAAAAAAAAAAAAAAAAATCCCAATAGATTGTATGATGGTCACCATTCGGTACTCAATTTGGCTTTCCTCTGCTTCTTCAAATTTGGATTCAGATACTTTTATTATGGAAGCCATAGCAGACCTAAATTTGAGGTATCATTAAAAACACAGAGCTCAGACTATCACGAAATTAGACAGAGTTTCTACACTGGTTTGGGTTTTCAGAAGAAACTGTGCAATTAGCACTTTTTTCCTACAGTTCTCATGGCACTAAAGGGCTGAAAGTTTATGAAACATTTGTGGACTTAAAATGTTTAATGAGAAATGGATTTAACTAAAGTGTGCTGGGTACTATTTTCCTTTTTTCATGGTTAACAGTTCTTTAAGGATGAAGGGAAAATAAAGTATTTTAAAGGAGTGAGTACAGTTCACTGAGCAGGTAACTCCAGTAATAAGATTTTTTATAAAAACGCTCCCTGGAAATGCTGGGGTAGGGGTGGAGAGTGGTGGATTTGGAGTTTTGCTTGTTTGTTTATTTTAGGGTTGTGGGTTTTTTTTTTCCCCCCATTTGGTGGGTTTAGTTTTTTGCATTTTCATCTTCATTGACTGAAATGACAAAAGCTCTTTCTTCTTTTATTTACACCCTGGCATCTCTCTCTTCTCTCACATATCTATTTCTGCTCCAAGACCACAGGGTCTAGTGCAGGCTTAAGCAATTAGGTAGCAGCAGCGCCAAAACAGATTGAGCAGCAATATGCCACAGCCAAAACAGTCCTTGCCCACTGTTATCGACAGCTGGAGTCAATGAGAAAGACATAAGAGACACAAAGGAACCTGTCTTTCACGTTTCAGCTTTCCACACCAAAATACAACTTAAACGTCAATGAAAGCTGCAGTCTGTGCAGGTTTCTGAAGAGCAACTCTAAGTCTGCTCTTTGCCATTTAAAATTAGAGACAAGAATCATAAAACGACACTTGCAGTTTCGTTCCGGTGTTTCTTTAAAACAAAACTGCTAATTCAGTTCAGTTTTACACTTCATTACTTGCCAGATGCTGGATTGGAGGGAAAGCAAAGTCCTAAAGACATCCAGTGCCATTTCTAGAGTTCCTATTTGGTAATACTCATGTCTGATTTCTGAAAAAATGAAAACACAGAATTTTTGTACACCAGTCCCTTCTTTCCCCCATAAACAAAGGATTTCAAAGATCCAAACTTTCAATAGCATTCAAAGGAAGTTCCAAGGTTATGTGTATATATTTGTGTACAATTTTTTTCTTCCAAAATTAATGAGATGAATCTCTGTGGTTCGAACATAAATTTGGATTTCAAAATAACATTATAAGCTCTCTAATTTTAAATAACAAATGCTATTTAGCTTTGGCATGTTGAACTATTCTCCCACTTTTTGCAGAAACAGACAGCTGCTAACAGCAAATAAGGTATTGTCACACGATCCCAAACCAGGTGGATTGCTTAAACACAGCTGACTTCAGTTTAGGTTTCAAGAGTTCTTGGCCATGTCCTGGATTTCTGGTAATATTATGCAAGGGACATGGTAGAATAAATGCTTACATGACCCACAGCAGATCCAAGTTTCTAGATTATCAGTTTGCCACCATGTTCACTTCAGAGTAAATCCAGTGATTTGCAATGCTACAGATGTGTTTTTTCATTGCCATACACTGACACTCATTTTAATAACTTCAAAATTATACCCTTGTTTCTTAGGGAAAAATAACAACGTTCCCCAGCCTTATTCAGTTATTGTTTAAATTAGAGCTGACGTAAATCTTTGTAACATGTAAAAGTATGTCTGTATTTTTATTTTATTATGCATATTAAAAATGAAAATATCGTGATCTGTTCCAAGATTTTTTCTGGAACATCTTCAACATTCTGTTTTTTGGTGGAATTAGTCCTAAAGCTTTCCAATGACTTTAAGTTTGTTTTTCCCCCGTGTGCCGTGTTGGCATGCTGCCATCCTTTTCAGCGTGGTTTTTTTCAGCTTTGCTTTTTCTAGCGAAATTGAGAGATGTGAACATGAAAAAGCAAACAAACCATTTTTATCCCAAACTGCATTTTGAAGTGCCCAAAAGAAACTAAAAAAAAAATCATATCCCTAACCATAAATCAGTAACTATAGTAATATATATTTGCAGAGCTTAGCTTCATTGGCTTCCAAACCATTCTCCAAGTAGTCGCAGGCTGCCACTCATCACTCTCAGCCTCTTCTCTGCCAGGTGGAGAGAAGTCAACCTCTCCTTAGGGACCACGTGCCCATGAGTAACATCTATACGGCTCTCCACAGGATCCACTTCAATTTTTCAACATTTCCCTTGAACTGGTTTCTGAGGGCCTCACCAGCACTCAGTGAAGGAGTACAGTAAATTCCCTTGGTCTTATTTTGCTTTGTTTTATCATTATTTTGTGTATATTTTCTTTGCCACTCATGATACAAGCTACACTAAACCCAAGAAAGTACAGGAGTTCTTTGCAGGCAGTGTATCTTTTAGTCACAAATGTTTGTAATAATTTAACTATCCAATGACACAGAAAGGTGGCAAAATTTCAATCCTAGTGGTGAATATTTTCCGGTTCAGCAAGAGCCTGGCAGCAGCCAGAGAGACAAAAAGATATGGTTAGACTGAGAATGCCTCCATATGTACTTCTGCAGCATAAACCAAAAGAATTAAAAGTCATTTCTTCGTTTTGCACAGCACACTAATATCACGTTATCTGATTAACCAGGAAAGGCTGCATCTGTAAATGGGAAAACCAGAAGGCAGTACAAATATAAAGCTACGCTGAATATACTCAAGCTCTTTGAACTTGTAAAGATCTCACGTTGAATTTGATTACGTCCAAGCTTCCAGGGATATGCTTAGCCATAGGCTGAAAAAAGCCCAAGACAGTTTATACTTTTGCATAATGCCTAGTTACAAAGTATTTTAAGATTCTTCCTGTCACATTCCAAACTGTAAAAGCAAACTAAATAAATACAGTATATTGTCATGAGATATTTAAAAATAAATGTTATTTTCTTCTAAAATTGTTTCAGCCTAAAAAAAAAAAAAAAATCACAGTAAGCTGTGGTTTTGCATAGAACTATAAACATAGCTGTTGAGCTTTTAAATGTTACAACAAACAAAATATATCTGGCAAAATACTGGAGCTTCATTGTTCTATGTAAAACTTAAGGAACATGCTAACATCTGAACTATGTTGAAATCAACTATGCCTCAAAACACTTTTCTTTTGCTTTACTACCACCTTTAAAATACTTCCCTGATTTATTTAAGATTTATTTACTTATTTAAGAAAGCCAGAATGAGACAAATCAGCAGACAACAACAGCAGGTGATCACAAAAGCTTTACCTATTAACATTTTACGAAAAATTTGTTATTTGTTGCATCTTTCTCAGAATTAAACACTAGATGACTTCTTATTGATATATCATGGTTGTAATTCCTCTCAATTATATTTCAGAGAGTCCTGCTGAAAAAAGGGCTTATACTGAACCACTCCCATGATAAGGATCATATCTGAGGACAATGGTGTTTTGAGGTGGGGAGATTCCCCTTATTTTATCTCCAGCACTGCTTTGATTTTGCAAAAGCAGCTCTCACTGTCAATAACTTCTATGCCTCCAGGATAAAGTGTTAAGTTCATGCAAAGATTTGGAGACTGTTTCTATGATCACAGGGGGTATGTAGTTCCTTCCTAGATGGGAAAATATTGGCTCAAATACTCTCCCCTTCACAGGAATAATTATAACAGTCTGGCAGCATGAAATACCCACAGTCGCAGTTGGAAGCTGAACAGGACATTGACATAATACATTGATTTCTGCATTTTAATTTTTGTTGAGATTCTGCATTTATTTGTGAACTCCTCAAAATCTGGGATGATTGATTTTTGGAAAATACGACCGATCTGAAAAGTTTCTTGAAATCGAGGTATCTCAAGGACTCATTGCTGGCTGAAGTCATATTAGGATCTTAGTAAATGTTTCCTTTCTGCATTTTTTTTTCCCCTTCTAATCATCACAACCAAAGCAATGTTCTCAGTCTATTGGCAGTTAAGAACTGTTCGTGTTTTTTTTGTTTAAAAGAAAGTATTCTTAACAGATCATTACATGCATTGTTACTAATCTCAAATTTTTCATAGGTGAGACTAAAAGTCATAGTTTTGCAGAATTTAGGCAACAATTCCGAATGCCTGCTAATGCCATTTGCTTTTCAAATAAAAAAAAAAAAAATCGACTTCAAGTGCAATAATGGAAAAAAAGAAATCCTACTATTTTACAGCACCTGAGAAGCAGAGACTGATTCTTTGTGATTTGTTCAAAATACCTGAAACCGCTAAAAAATTACTAATGTAATTATGCAAAAGCAAGATTTGCAGGTTTAGATTGAACTTTTCACAGACTGAAAACTATGGCCTTTTATTTATTCTAAACTCAACTTCCTACCAGTTTCAAGTAATGCCCCCAATTCTAGTGTTCAGTTCCATGTCCACCTTCCACGAATCAGTCCTGACTTTTTAGTCTCGCCTTAAAAAGCAGCTGTTGCATCTCCTTTATTGTTTTAATTGCTTTGACCCATACGTTTTTCTAATTTCATTATACATTCTTGAGATGTAGTGCACAGAACTGCACACAGTGGTGTAAACATGGGAGTGTCAAGATTTTATACAGTGGTAAAGCAATGCTTTTTAGACTTGAAGGGCCATATGCCATGGCGTAGGGGAACACACAATAGATCAGTACAAAAAGGGAGGGGGGTAAATAGAGGTTTATTCGTTAAAATTATCCAACTATAATCATGCTTTTGATGCCCTTTTGAAAATAATTGCCACATCACAAGTTCTGTGCAAAAAAAAAAAAAAAAAGTAGATTTTAGTAGAAGTTACCAAATAATGAGATGTTAGTATAGAAATACTCCAAAACAGGAAAAGAAAAAAAAAAAAAAAAGGATAAAGAAGTTGTATTGCCATAGACAAAAATCATAGCTGCTCTGAAAGTCAGCATTTAGGATGGACCAACATAGCGACAGCCTCAGACAGAAACTATTGTAAGATGTTCAGAAGCTGAACAATGCCCTTTAGAGAAACTAAACTAAAAAGAGTAAAACTCCTGCCTTCTCATAGAGACCAGACAGGAAAGAAACCTTGCCAAAACACATCAATTCTTCTTCCTCATCTTTTACAAGTGCAGCACATCTTACATATGAGTGTGTCTTGCCCGTGGCAGGGGTGTTGGAACTAGATGATCTTTGAGGTCCCTTCCAACCCAAACCATTCTATGATTCTATGTATCTTTCAGGCAGCACCTACAAATTCTTAGGTCTAGCTACTTCAAACCCTTTGATCCCATGCAACTTCAAACACTACATTAACCTTCCTTCGCTTTCAAGAGGGAGAACATCTCCAGAAGGCAGACAAACAATGCATGGGCAGCAGAGAAGATATGCAACTAATTTATCAAATATGGATCATGGCAATTTGTCCTCAGCATGTTAAAAAGAGGTGCAAGATGCACAGAATCCTTTGGGGTTGATTTTTGTTCCGTAACTCTGCAAATTACACATGCTCCTTTTAAAAGTATGCTGATGAATTATGATTGACTTATGATTGATTTACCAGAGATAAATATTTCCATAAAGAAATAGAAGTTATTTAAGTAATATTTACCTGTAAATTAAAAAAAAAATCCAAGCAAATAACTCTGTCTCAGTCAATACCAATTTCTAAATATAAGGATATGCTTTTGGCAAACAAAAGGTAAGGCTGATATGTTCAAAACTTGGGCACTCTGGATGATTGTCGTGTGGAGAAAAACAGGACTGTATTATCCACATTGAAAAGCAAGGCTGAGGGAGAGCATGAATAGCTGAGGGTTTTAAACTCGCTCTGCTTTCTGTGTGTCCTTCTGCAGATAACCGCAGTGGATACTGCGTCACATAGACATGTACAGCCGTAATCTGGGACTGCCAGCACACACAACTCCAGTTAAACCCAGAGAGAACTGCAAAGGTTCTGCATCTCTAGGGTTTTTAGCCTTCTGTCTCATTATGGGAGAATGCTGTTGAGTCTTTGAAGAGCTAACTGCAATTTAACAAGTAATTTTACAATATAATAATGTAACACTGGTGCTGTATCGTAATGAAAAGTCTCTATCCATCTTGCTGCTCCAAACAACTCAAAGATCTAAAGCAGCATTTCCTTTGTCTGAATGTCATTGGTGTCAAAGCCAAAGCTCCTTTTACTTTAGTGGGCTCAGAATGAATGAAATAAGGAGAGAGGTATTCCTTCATATTTTCTGCTTTATTATTAGGAAGTTAAGCGAAGTGTTTGAGAAGATATTGCACAAATTTCTGTAGGAATCCCACATATACTTCAGTAGTTTTAGCTGTTCATTCTGAACAAGCTCATTGGTAGAATAAGGTTTTTTGTGATAAAAATATTCTTGTAAATAGTGGAAACATTTCTCTCTATCTCTCTTTATATTTATAGATTTCTGTACATGCACAAGCTTCTATATGACTGCAGAAATGCTTCTGAAGAGCAGAAAAGCAGCTCAGGCTACACCAATCAGAATCAATTAGCGTAGCAACTACGGACCTCAACCTGAAGATTAAAACAAGCAACGTCAAAAGTTAGCAAAAGTTAAGATGTACCCTAAAATAATACTGACATGCTTAAGTGCATGCACAAGATTCCTCAGCTACGTTAATATCACACCGACTTGTCCTTATCAAAATGAACTGGAATCTGCAGTAGCAGAGAACCTTCCACTCCTCTTGACTTCTATCCAAGCTAAACTATCAGCACCTCCAAAAATATACACAAACAGTTCCTTTTTCGCAGCGGATGTCATTAGATCTACAGTTTTTCAAGAATGAAAGCATATAGCTTTATTTCATCTTTCAATCTACCCTGACTGTAATACAAAAAGTAAGCAGACTGAGACTACTTTGCAGAACCACTTTAAATGAGCTATATTCTTCTGCTAAGCAAATATTTATGAAATTTGAAGACTCTGAGTTTATGGTCAACTCTACAGAGCTGGTAACTCATACAAGGTTCAGCTACTCTGCAATAACAGAAATAATAAAACATAAAATATTTGTTCATCATAGGAACTTTACATTTTATAGTTAACGTTTTTCCAGCACAGCAATTCATTTTGCCGATTAAAAAAATTCTTATTGGTCTGGCAAAAGTTAAATAAAATACAGGATTAAGTATTTAAAATATGAGTTCCTAAGACCTTAATTTGTATTAATGCCCCCTTCTTAAAGTTTTTGACAGAATTCCATTCATAATGAAATGTTCAGAGATAATTATTTCTCTTTCTTCTGTGTGAATTATGAGAATTATTTATATACTCAATCTTAATATCATAGCTTCATTGCCTAATAGAAAAAATCCACAGGATATGAATCATTCTGAGAAAGAATTAAAATCTTTTCTTCTGTTTTAAATAAAATAAAAGAAAGATGAAAAGATTTCTAATGACATAAAATCCACACTGCTGCAGGCTCTGCTTGCAAATCAGAGCTCTTGCTACGTAACTCAAAGCCACTGGTTCATGCTTCTAGTCTCCTTGCCTGTAAAGCTATAAACTGCAACGCTATAATGATTAGTTAATGAAATAGTGGAGTGATAATGAGGCTATAAGAAATGTAAGTTAAATTATTAATTAAAAAAGGTAAAGAATAAGTAATGAAAGTAGCAAGTTACACGGCCCTTTTTGTAAAAGTGTGGTCAAAAGATATAAACCTAGCAGCAGTTTAGCACCTGGCCTTCAGCCTGCGGTCATGTTGTAATGAAACTCCTGACATTACAAATACATTCATTTGACAGTTGTTCTCACTCATAAAATAATGGGCCACGCACAAAGCTTATTACAAATTGCAGATAAGCTGTAAAAGCCATAAAAATTTCTACTGACATTTATTGCCAACGAGTAGCTTGAGGATGTTGATACATATTGATAACAGTCTGCTTTGTGACATTTTGAAAGTTTACTCCTAATTCACTTGCAGAATATGCAACGATATTTTTTCTACCACACCTTCAAGTCATTAAGTCATTGCAATATCCACCTGTATTTTTAACGGATTTTTACCTATTTCAGAGATATTCTTCCATATGTGTTGCATATGCTTATCCACTAAAAGACAGTTTTTCGAACAAGCAAAAAATGGTAGGTTCTCATGAACATTGAAGATAATTATAACTGCAACAAGAATTTTTTTACAGATAGCTTGTATCGTCAGCAATAAATAGCAGTGTTACTATATAAAATCCCTTGAAAGATGAGAGGATTGTATGTGTGCCACTACATATATCTATATGTACATATGGACACATACACACGCCAGACAACTTCACATGGAAGCAATTCTACCTGCTCTGCCCCAGTTTTATTTATTGTTTGGAAGCACCAAAAACAGGCTGTGCTTCCCACAAGTGACTTTACTAAAGACCTCATGCTATTCCCCTTGAAGTAAGAAGTACTTTTGCAATTGTCCTTCTTAGCATAGGAGAGCTCAATTATAATCTCCTAGCACACATGTGCTTCAGCTGTGCTGAAGATAGAGGCTGTAAACTATCCTCCTTGTTCCTTTGAACCAGAGCTGGTAACTCTTTTTGTTTTAACGTTTAGAACATTAAAGTGTTCAAACATTTTTAATTACTGCAGCTGAGACTCAGCAGTGTTCCACTTTGCCCCATTCCACTGCCCAGAACATTCTCATTTAAGAAGTTGTTTTTTTTTCTGAAATTGAGAACACTTGAAAGCTCTGGACACTGCACTTCTGTTCAAGTTTTCTAAAATTTTGGGTACTAATTTTATTACCTCTGAAGGAAACATTGAAAAACAGGGCCTGTTTAACACAGAAATTATCTTGTGGCAAGATCAACACATTGACATTTATGATTTTTTTTAAAAAACAAGATCATGATGAGTTCTGAACACACTTGAAAATGTATTATGGCTAGAAACGTGCTTTATTGCTTCTGAACTTTCAAATAAGTGGACTGAACAAAAGTGTTTCTTTTAAATAGCATTAAAAATACTGAGAGCAAGATTTTATCTGTCACACACGAAAACGCTACATCTACAATGTCTCATTGTACTAATCCAGTCATCAGTTTATTATCTACAATTCCTTTAGGAAATGTCACAAATCCACAGGATGTCCTTGAGCTTTAAATTTTGCATTTGTATCTTTGATTTAACAGATAGAAGACATAAACTGACATTTACCCAGACAGTTCGCAAGTGACCATACATCTGTAAAAGCAGCCAGCGTATTGTATAATAATTATGATCAATGATTTTGATTTCAAAGGATTTTTTTTTAGGTGTAGAAATAAAAATATTTAGTCTCAGAATAATCACTAGGGTTCCACACTTCATTTCAGAAACCCACAATGTGTCCTTGGAATATATGTCATCTGGTTTGTTGTTTTTTTTTAACACAAACATAGTGCCCCCAAAATGCATCTTTTGAGCATCGACTTCAGCAGTAGAGCTCTATAAGATGATGCGCTGGTTTTGGCTGGGATAGAGTTAATTTTCTTCATGGTAGCTGGTATGGGACTGTTTTGGATTTGTGCTGGAAACAGTCTTGATAACCCAGGGATGTTTCTGTTACTGCTGAGCAGGGCTCACACAGAGTCAGGGCCTTTTCTGCTCCTCACCCCACCCCACCAGCAAGGAGGCTGGGGGTGCACAAGGAGTTGGGAGGGGACCCAGCTGGGACAGCTGACCCCAGCTGACCAAAGGGATATTTCATACCATGTGATGTCACGCTCAGCATTTAAAGCAGGGGGAAGAAGAAGGAAGGGGTGGGACATTCAGAATGATGGTGTTTGTCTTCCCAAGTAACCACTACATGTGATGGAGCCCTGCTTTCCTGGCGATGGCTGAACACCTGCCTGCCGATGGGAAGTAGTGAAGAAATTCCTTGCTTTGCTTTGCTTGTGTGCACGGCTTTTGCTATCAAACTGTCTTTATTTCAACCCATGAGTTCTCTCACTTTAACTCTTCTGATTCTCTCCCCCCATCTTACCAGAAAGGAGTGAGTGAGCGGCCACGTGGGGCTTAGTTGCTGGCTGGTGTTAAACCACAACAGATAGAGACACTGGCTAAACAGCAAATATGTATTTAAAACAAATACTTCTGAGGTAATAATGATTTGGTTTTCCCCTTGTGTCTAATTTCAAACTGTTCCAATATGGAAGATAATATAACTGTAAGATTGTTTGCAACAGCTGTTTATTAGAAGAGTGATTTCCTATCTGTTACTTACATGCCGTGTAATACTGATATGTAAAAAAAAAACTGAGGGAGAAGAGTTTGGTCCCATAATGCTAGAAAGGCAAAATAGTTAGCCCCAGTACATGCACCCCAGCCTTTCCAGAAAATCAGTTGTGCACAACAGATCAAACCTGGCCAAATATATTTGTATAATGTACCTTCTTGCAATAAATGTATTAGCAACACTATAAAAAGTTTCCTCTGGGATGAAGGGCAGTTAAAAGCTGAATACCGACTAGATTCAAAGGGAAGATATCCTCTCTGTGTACAAGTCACTCAGCTCCATGAAATATGCATTAATTAGGACCTTTTAGTACTTAGCTCCACCGGGAGCCATCAAAAGCATTTGCTACTTGCAATCTAAAAGAAAAATCCAGTGAAACAGAGCATAAGTATAAAGAAAAAGGAACAAAAACAGAGCAGTCTGCCCCAAGAGAATTAGCCCTAGATTCAGAAAACTAAGTTGCAATTTAGGGTAACTGTGAGAAAGAAAAGCGTTGCTTTGAACTCTACATCTCCAGTTCTAATAGCTAGAATAGATCTTAGGAATTATAAATTGGCCAGACTAAAATAACTTAGAAACTTAAATATAGAGAAGAATTATGTATTTGTTTTACTTTTGATTTTAATCTTGACATAGAAATCCTGACACTGAATATGGCCCAGCAATGCCTTTCCTTTGTGATAAAGCCATCCTGGGTTTGGGGACTAGGACAAGAGGTTAAGCAAATAAAAACCACAACCCCTCGATGTATTGTTCCAGCAGAAAAAGTGAACAAAAGAGAGCGAGAAGTACAAGTTACTGTGATAGAGGTGAACGTTTGTTGCAGCAAATTGCTAGGGCTTTCAAAGCAACAATTTTCAGGCTACAGAAGGACATCCTCACGTTCTTTCAGATTCAAGCGTTGGAGAAAAGGGCTTTTATTCCAGAGTAGACAAATGCTTTGTTCGAGAGGCAGGGGAGTCACTCCCCACCTCAGCCACAACCCAACGCTGCTCCGGGGAGATTGCTTACTCTTAATGTAATTGTACACTCACAGCCAGAGCCATTCCTGTTCCTTAATTAGTTGCCTTTCTCTTCTTTCACACAAAGAAAAGGGAACAGCCGAGGTTCAAGTCAGAAACAGTATTGACATGCAATGCTAAACAAAGAATTACTTCCCCTTTAGTTCAGAATTTCCTTTCGAAATAGTACATCTTTTTAAGTTTTCTCCTTCTTTGACCCATAACTGACTTTATTTTATTTATACAAGTGAAAAATCTGATACAAGTACCACTGTGGCTATTTGAATATTCCGAGAAGCTGCCCTCCAAAATCCGCAGTTTAGCAAAGCATTCAGTCATTCTTGAGGTCTGACTAAAGCTGCCAAAAATACAAACATTCTGGATTATTTCTACTTGCTAGAGTATAGACCTTGACTCAGGAGTAACAAACTCTCACATGCTTTCACTAAATCACAGAATATCTAAAATATAATCTTCTTTTTCACTATAGCTGAAATGCATTTCAGGTAGGTTGAACTCAAACACGACTTTATTTGTTTTAAAGGGACTACCCTAGGCTTCCCAGCACCAGTAGAAAAAACATACAAGACTTTAAACAGACTGGACAACACCTGTGGTGTAATCCCTAAAACTCCTGTATAACCTTGAGCTCTCTCTGATCTTTCTTTGCTGCAAAGTAGTTGAGTGTTCAGAAAGAAATAAGGTAGAGTAGTCCAACAAAGAGGTTTTGCTTCCATGAAAGGAGCCTCTCCCCACACTTCCCATAGCTCATGGATGGACTAAGTTATCTCTTGCTAAATGACAGGTTCATCTATACGATAGGAAGCAGAAAAACAATCATAAGTTACCTCACTGAGCTGGTTAACCATAGAGGTATTCACTACAAAAATGGCTATGCCGTGTTAACATGATGCAATCTTTAAACTCCTAGTTACTATCCTGCTGTTGCAGTTTTAAGGAGGAAAAAAAAAAAAGAAACACATTTTAAAGAGACTTTCTTCTTTTGTTACATCTAACTATGATAGTTTCCACACTCGAAAAGCAGATGAACACTGCAATGATGCATTCTGTTCACTTTTTTTTCTGTGCATTCTAATGGATGGTTAGGGACATATGGGGAGATCTGGATCTAGATTCCATTGCCTAGATATTGTCCTCTCTCACTCTTAGCTCTAGTGTTTTAGGTTTTATAGGTGCTACATGTTTTTTCCCCAAAAGCACAAGGGAAAAGAGACACCAGCTCTCTGGATCCACTGAGCCTTCTATTCACAGGAATAAGTGATATGGTCATTGTTATTCCAATCAACTGGCTGCAAATTAAAGAACCTACATTTAATCCAAAGTGTTCTGTAAAATTTTCACCACTTCATTAATAAGATGAGAAAGATTATGTATAACTCCTACAAATAAGGGTCAAGTAAATGCAATATTGATGTCATGGCAAGCTACATCACTAAAAGTTCACAAGTAACAGCTTATTGTCAAGAGTCAGAGGCTTAGATACTTACTTATATAATATTTCATCATACTTTTGTCCTAATCGTTTTAAAGAGATTTCAGAATAGCTACAAACATTTTATTAAGATAGAACCTTGTCTTATTCTGGCACAAATATAAGCATTGTTCCATATGCAACTTAAAAGATCCCTATCAATAATAATTCTGCAACACTACATTTTGTGTTAGACTAGACGTCCAGTTGTTTTGTAAAGAGGATGAGTCTAGAAAGCATTTCAAGCACAAAACTCATTACACTTCTATATCAACACCAGTTTTACTTCCAAGACAGAATGTTCTGGAGGACATCTATAGCTTAGCATACTTCTCACATTCTTCATTTGCCTAGCTGGAGGTATCATCTTAAGAGATCGACTTAGAGCTGCTGATGGAGCTCATTAGCCAGGTGAGTTCCACCAAGCAGGATGTGTGACCTAGTCATCACTAGGCTCAGTTCCATCTTTTGCAGCTGAGTTCTCTGTTCTGCTTCAAGAAGCTCAAGTTCACCAACTGGATCTAGTAGCTGAATTTATTTACCATTGATTTACACCAGTGGCAAGGTTTTCCCTGTCATTTGATGACCAAAATACTGACAATGCTTACAAGAAAAAAAGACTGAGAAAGGTAATTCTGACAGTCACAATTTTATTTTTTCCCACTCTAGGAAATTTTGATTTTCACCTGGCTCCCAAACATTTGAACTCCACTAACTTAATATTGAGACTCATTAAACCAAAGACAGCCTGAAGTGGATCACATATCTACGCCTCCCACTTCTTTGCCTAATTGTGTTTCTCACTCTTGTCATTAAATTCATACAAATTACAGCAAATCAATGCTTTAACTAAAAGATACCCAAGGTTCTGAAAAAGCACACAGAAAGTTTGTCTATCATATTCTGCATATTTTTTTCCACGGTACAGTTTTCAAAATACACAGGGAAGAGATAAAGTTAGCATTATTTCGATAAAAATCTGTTTCAAGCTAAGTTTAAAAAACTACTTGCTAATTTGACACGTGAAATTGTATACTGCAGGCCTTTCATAGCTCTTAGGTCGGAGAAAAGTGATTGTCACATACTTCCTTAATTTTGAAAACTATTTTATTTTTTAAGTAAAAGACTTACAGAGTAAACTTCCTTATTGAATAGTTCCTGATACCTTGAAATTACTGTCCTATTTCAAATAACTACACAACACAGACTTGTTTTATCAAGGAAGGATTTTTGAAGGTTACTGCTGTCACCAAAAAAAAAAAAGCTTTCTTTCCACAGGCCAAATATGAGCTTATACAATATCTTATATAACTGCTTATCAATTGTTTCAGTTTGAAGTTTGGAAGGATTGGAGGTAGTTCATTCTTTGCTCCAGCATGCTCTTGGGGTGAGTCTGTATAATTTCCCAAAGCCATATAAAACTGTTTGTGGCAATTTTATAATATTTACTACTACCACTGAAGAGTAAGCTGAACCACCCAAGTCATTTTATTTATGAGTACAGAAACAATTGAAGCGGGAGACCAGTGCAATTCTTTGATTACAGAATTGTTTGTTTCGGAACGTTTTAAGTCTACAGTCATTTGAAATAAGCCTACCACAAAAAAAAAAAAAAAACAACCCCACCCCAAAACAGATAAAAGAAGGGACAAACCTGCCAATATTTGCAAACAGCCAGAGACAGTGCTGGCGGTCATACTGCCTTGCTGTCAGGCCTCGTAAATTAAGCAGCGCTATGCGTGGCAAGTAGCTGGATGGCAGTCCTCTAAGGAACAGAGTTTTTATGGGCAGTAGTAATGGAGATTAAGTAGCTCTTCTCTTTTCAGTGACTCACTACTGAATCAATGCCCCAGCACTGGTAATAAGGTAACTGGGGGACACTATACTGATCATCACGTGCTAAAACAGAAGTGCTAGGTCTAACTATATCAGGTAATTGAGTACACTTTGATTTGGTTTTAACTTCTTTTCTCTTCAAAATATAATCATTACAATCTAGAACTAAAAAGCACTACACAAATGTGGAATTTGGGAGCTGCTTGTTGCCTGTCTGCATCCTTGTGCTGGTTCCAGTGGCCAACTGCCACCCACCCACCATGCAAACCACTATAGGATTTGGGGCACTCTGTAGTTTTTTTTCTCTCGAGATCATTTTATCATGCACTCCCTCCATACACTCCACAGCTTAAGAGTCCAAAGCACCTGCCTCAGAGTTCAGAATTCTGTCTCAGGAATCAAAATAATTAGAGCTAGAAAATCTTGTCTACATACTTATCTTAGCTGACAAATATCAAATTCCTCATTTCTCTAGTTTTAACTTCAGATCCATGTGAAATATATGAAGCAATAAAGCTTTCCATAATTTAAACACTAAGGTGATTGTGGAAAGTGAATTAGGTTGAAAAAAATCCTGGGCAAGTACCAGTGCCCTACTGTGTTCAGGGTTTTTTGAGGGTTTAGTATGTTGTTGCTTGTTTTTTTTTTAAAGTAAACTCAGACATCACCAATTGCACTGATTCTGTATATTTTTTTAATCTATTCTATTAAGACATTTCAAGCTTTATGCACCTAATGGGGTGAATTTAAAAGAAATACAAAGTCAGCAGAAGTAGTAAAAAAGTGCTGCTACTTGTGTAGTGGTGAACAACGCTTTGTGAAGGTTTAGCCTTATTTTTATTCTATGCAGAATATACAAAAGGTCAAAATAAATTGCCTAAAGGCATATCAGTAGCACAAATTGTTTGCCTCCTGTTGCCTAGACATCACAGTGATTTCTAAGTTAGTTCACTTAAGAACTGAACACCGTCTCTGACTTTAACAAACCACACAATGGGATTATTGTCCCTTCAGTCAGAGAGTAAAATCGAATTACAACTTTTCCTACCACATTATAGTGTTCTGTAATGGTGGTCATGAGGTCTTGTAAACTCTCCAAAGGTGTGACCCAGTTCCATGCAAAAAGTTCAGAGATGTTTTTGTTAGTTGTTTAGTGTTCTAGACAATATATAGATTACAACACCTGGATTTCAGAATCGCTGTATCTAACACTATTACACTGATAGTACAGAGACAGACTATTTGTAAACCATTACTGCATTCACTATTTGGAATTAAATTTATTTAGAGAGGACATTGACCAGAGGAAATTAGAATGGCTGGTTATAGAGCTGCTACACAACACTTTTAACATCTCATCCTCATTGAAAAAAAAGATGTAGTCATGTGGAATTAATGCATGGCATTAATAACAATGCGATTTGTAAAAGGAAAGATGCAGAAGAAAGGATCTCCATTCATTTCCTATTATAGTGTCTTCAGTTTGGAAGCGTGGTATTTTTTATTTCAGTGATAAATCTAGAAACACTTAAGCTATTACAAAGAATTACATCCTATTGATGAAATGCTGCAGCGCTGTTCTATTGCAGTCTAATGGGAAAAAGACACAGTGAATAATAAGAGATCATATGAAGACAAACATCTTAATTAGCTAGATTCTACTATAATTCTATTGTAAATTTTGTAGCACTATTACGAACTACTTCATTTAACATAGGAGTTCAAAATACAGTCATCCAGTAAATATCTATTACAATATTTTTACCATGTAGGAGCCTAATCCTATTCCCATTAAGTTCTCATTGACTACGGTAAGAAATTCAGTATGTAAAGCCAGCTATAATTCCAAAATTATCCTTTTCACCTTTTCTTTGGGAGGCAATGAGTACCTGGGAATCTGCCATACATAACTAAGGCTAACTACCACTCACCTCGTTTCTGTACTTTGTTTTGCCTTATCCCTCCTTAAAAAATCATCAATGAAAACCTGTGGAAGACGGGAATGTTTTAAGCACTAAATTTTGTGAGATTTTCTGGAGCTGTTCTTACAGGACCTATTTGAACAGTCAGTACCTCTGCATGTGTCTCAGTCCATGGTACTTTTATAGACTTGTTTTCATCCCTGGATTTTGTGAAAGTTTTCAGTATACAGAAATGCCCACAATACTGAGCAGCTGGGAGGAGGGGAATAAATAGTTCCTGTTATACAAAGGAATTTCAAAGGATATGGGAAGTTTCCTTGTCCCCAATTTAAAAAGACAATGAGTGCTGCATTTAAACCAATTTCTAAACCTTTTCCAATTACAGGCAAACAAGTCAGCTTGCTATAAAATTGGTGAAATTTTTTTTTGTGAAGTATCTTCAGGATTCTTTTATATTTCTTGATAGTGAGATTTTTTTTTTCTTTCCCTGCTTTCTTTTACTAGCACTCCAGCACTCCACATTTTAGTAATTTTAGTATACTTCCTTAAAACTCTCTCTATGTGAATTTGATTTCAGTTTCCTTGATCAAATCCAGACAAAAACTATAGAGGACTTCAAATATGCATGTGTGTGATTTTTTACTTGCTTATTAAATGTCAGCTATTACTTTTACTGTCCTGGAAATGTTCCCTATACTAAGGTTTCCCAGGTCTTAGTTGTCTGATTTCCTAACATGTCTAACACATCTACTAAGTCATGGTATCCTACAGGAACAGCTTTTAACTTGATTTTAATTCTAAGCTCATGAAAGGGTATAGGGACATGAATGAGCTTTAAAGGCCTTAAATAAACAATTTTGACGTTCAAACCTCTCACAAGTGCCCCGAAGTTCTGAAAACCTTAATTCTGAATAGATGACTTTGTTGAATAGTTTGCAGTGCTAAAACCCAAAGTGCCTAGAATTCTTCAGTGGAGCATACTCAGAAGCAGCTTAGTTTTATACAAAAGTTTATAAAAACTAAGCTTGCTTTTTTTCTTTTTAAATAACTCTAGATGCAATCGTCCTTTTTCATTCTGTGAGAATCCACAGATTCACAGATAAGCCTTACTGTGATCCATCTAGATAGAAATTTCTTATTCCCTGCCATCAGGGCCACCACTCAATGCATATTCTCATCGCTTGTGTATCGCATCCTCCAGAAAATGGATGACTGACAAGCCAAGGGGTTTCGGTGGGGTTTTTGTTGTTGGTTTTGCCTCTTTTGTTTTTATTTAAAGCTTCAATATTAAGTGCCTGCCAGAGCAAAGCAACTTACCTATACACTATGCTACAGGTGAACTATGGTCTCCTCATCTTTAAGGACTGTCCAACAGGCAAGACCTGTTTACATATATTATATGTAAACTTACATACATCACATTGCTTATGATTAGGACTGGGTTCCTTTCTCTATGCTCTTACTAATACTATTACAGGTACCAAATAGTGAATGGTCAGGATTCATTACACTCTTTTCAGCGCCAAAATTACATTAAACATTTATTTGTATTTTTATCCATCACCCGTACGCTTGTATCTCACTTGCATTCTTCCAAGCTTTATTTTGTACTTCTGTTTATGCCCCTATATTCTTTCAGTACTGAACCCTTTCCATCAGCTAAATTCACTGAAACAAATCAGCTTGTGGAAACACTATCTGACCTTTGTCTTTTATTTTTTTAAACCCCACTTCCGATATCATATAAGCAACGAAGGATAGTCTCCACTATTTCATAGCTAAGTCAATTCAATATTTTGTTGATAAGTCTTTAATATAAGCTGAAGGATCTGCTAAGAAAAAGACTGTCTCCCCCTTTTTGTCACCCTAAACTGTGCTAATCCACATGTTATTTCAATTAAAATATTTGCAGGTATCTAGGAATCTGATTTAAATCTACTGATTATTTTTTAATTCGTGTTAAGGCTAAGGTAGAGAAAAAGATCTCTGCTCTTGGATCTAGTGCTACCATCTGTGATCCCTAAGGGGACCAGAGACTGTTTCTAAGAGAAATTTGGTTTTGCTTTTTGTGTGTGCATATGCCTCTCAAAGATTTGATTCCTTAAAAATACCAATTTTTAATCTCAGAAATGAAGGCCCTATCAGAATAAAGTTAAACAACATTTATTTTCACATGGAAGCACTTCAGAGTGTTTCAATACCTAAGCAAGCTTTATGGGTTTGACTCCCCACAGACTTCCACCTCGTAGTTGTTTCCATGTGTGCAGGCTGAACACCAAATTCCAGCAGAGCACTCAGACCACTCAGGTTTATGGATGTTTGTGTTGACCTGTTTCCCTCCATCATTTAGACCTCTGCCCCTAACTTAAGAAGAAATGGTGTATTTTAAACCTTGCTATTTATTCTTTGGAATAAAGATACTGACACATTAAATGTGATGATAACCCTCTTACCTGTCTCTTTTCTACTTAATCTCTTTGAATAGCCTAAGTTTAGAGTGAAATTTTAATTTCAGAAGTAAAAACTATTATCTGTAGCTCATAACTCAGTTTCAAGTAGGAAGTGTGTGCATCTGAAAGAAAAAACAAATGCTCTTTTCAGGTCTGTCTCCTATTTCCGTTTACACCAGTTACTATTTCAGAGGGAGGTCTGCTCCTCTGAAGCATACTCTCCAGAACTCCTTATTTGCTCAGCATCAAGTTGCAGAGGCATTAATTTTAAATATCCAACTCCATTAACCAGGGAAATCAATTTTACCTGCAGTCTGCAGTGGAGGCATGCAAAAAGTTTAAGTGTACATTTTTTTTTTGTTCTTTGACAGACTAGAGCAGTCCTATAATACACAAATACTATCCTAGTACAGGTAACCTTTTAGAAAAAAAACACAGATTTGAAGGACCTTTTATGTATAAGGAGAATTGAGAGTTAATAAACAGTTGTGCTAGACTTCTCTTTGGAAGAAAATGTCTTGTTATACACTTAAGTACTGCAGCTCTAAACAGCACCAGTAACAGTGGGTTTCAGATATACTCATGAAAAAAAACATAGCATAAGATAGGTAGAAAATCCCTTTCATTGACATCCTGACTTACACTACTTTCCTGTGAGAAAACCCTCAGGATTTGTATCCCTGAGAGCATTCAGTGACTTCTGAGGCTACGCCTCTTAGTACCCAACTCTTTCTTAAAGAATTAAGTTGCCATTAAACTGTGTATCTAGTTTATAGTTCAGCCCAATAAACTGTAATGCTTTGAGAGAAACTTCACATCCTCAGCCTTGGATGAGGCTTTGAGCAACCTGGTGTAGTGAAAGATGTCCCTGCCCATGGCAGGGGAGTTGGAACTAGGTGATCTTTAAGGTCCCTTCCAACCCAAACCATGCTATGATTAAAGGACAGGTGATAACTGCTTAACTGCTCTTCATAGCACTAAAAAAAGAAACCCTAACTGCAACTAGAGGGGATCTTGGCAGGAGAGTTTAGGTAATTGCCATGAGGACAGCAATGACATACTTTTCATGGGTTCTGTCACTGCTACAATGGACAAAAAACCCCAGTCTGACAAGAGCTTGTGACCCGTCATTCATAGTGCAAACTGTGGCACTATGTGGCATAGTGGCAGCATTTCTTTGTTTATATTTGTCATTTTGTTTCTTTTCTTCTGAATTTTAAAATACAGAAAGGAATTCTAATATTCAACAAAACATTTTAGTATCTCAGCTCTTCCAGTTCTTGGACCAGTTATGAATTTGGCTACAGATGAATTTATGCCAAAGCAATACTAAACAAAGAGTGAGTCTTCTCAAAGGGTGATTGCTCTTCTGAGCAAACCAGACATGCATAGCCACAGCAGGTGTTCTGGGAAGGGTAAAAGGGAATTCTGATTGAAGAAAAATGGGTGGAGAGTAAAATCCTTACATCCTTGTGTCACCTCTCATGCAGTGCTTGGAATGCCACAATATCAGATTCTATGATGTTGCAAAAATGTATTGTATTTTTGTTTTAATCTCCACCATATAAACTGTAACATTTAATAATGTTTAGCTTCAGTAATAGATTAATTGTCACTAAATGTATCATACATAATTGTCACTAAATGTATCATACACATATATATAAAAATTGTAGTTACATTTTGGAGCCATGACCCAGTAGCAGGGAAGCCATCCATCTGCATACACAATCAGTGGCCTAGTACCTACCCCTGGGTAGCATATCAGAACCAAGGACCTAAATTACAGTGAAAAGTCTAAGACAAGAAGGGAGACTGTCACAGAAGCACTGCTGAGGGTGCCACTTACAGATTCATGCTGCGTCAGCCGTATAAATATTTAATGGATTCAGCACCCAGGGATTTGGCGAAGAATTCTGTTACTCATGTATAGAGAAATAATGACCCTTATTACTATTTGGTTAAAAACAGTTCATGTAACTGTTAGCTACATATGGTACACTGATGCATCAAAGTTGAATTATTCACTTCATACTACTGGTCAGTATATAAAACATTCACAGCTGTCAGAGGAGAGTTTCCAGTAAATCCTGTGATCTTTGAGTGACCGCAAGCAAGAAAGAAAAAAGATGGAAGAAATTAAAATTAGTCTGCAACAGCATGGCACCATCAAGCTTACACTGATGAAGCCAGCTTTGATCTCTTACAACTGCAGGTCTGTCACCAAATTTGCAACTATGAACGCGACTGTGTGTCAACATGTACTCTCCCAGAAACATGTACAGTGTAGGGATGTCTGAAGGAACACATTTCTATAAAAACTTCAACAGCTGTAATGTCTGAAGAGCAATAAATTCTAGGAAAAAAATCTAAAGCAGCAAAGCACATATTAGGGGTGAGACACAGAAGACAAAATGGTACTTCTTTATGATGGCAAGGGTAAAACCCTAAGATAGAAGAAGTAAGAAACAGTATGTGGCTGATAAGACACACCTAAACTAAACAAAGAATTCACTGCTGGAATAAGGACTAGATTAGAAAGAATAAGTGAGCACCTGGTACAGATAGTATCTATTTTTATTCTTTTAAAATATTGAAAGACTGTCTTATTGAAAATAGATTTCTTCCTCTACAATTAACATAAAAATAAAATCAGAAATGCATGCATAGTTTCTTTTGGTTTGGTTTTTTTCCTCTTTTTTTTTTGAGGGGAAGGGGAAGTGTCATTTTAACATTTGTGGAGACATCAAATACTGTTTTGATACTTTTGTTAGGGTTGTTTTATTCTACAACATTATTATCCAGGCAGTGATGTACAGAAATCAGTAACACAAAGTGGAGGTGTTAAACAGAAAATTGCTAGATCAAACAGACTATTTCATTACCTTTCCCAGATGCATGTTTTTGTTTTGGTTTTAATCTGCTCCACTAATGACCAAAAATATCAGAATCTCAGTCTGTGGCTTGAATGTTAACGTACAATTATCAAAGTGTGCTTTCTTGAATATCATTATTTTCCTGTACTGTGTAGGAATTTGCAGCCTGGCATGTCTGTGCATTAAGTATTTCCCAATATGCAAGGTGAATCAGAGAAATACTATTAAGGCAAAAAAAAAAAAAAGAGTTTTTTTTCTTTAAGAGGACTTTGACATCATCCATTTCTGCAGTAGTTTTCTGCCTTTGGAAGTCATGAGAAACTAGACTCAAAAACATTTTAAAATGTACCTGTAATTAGGCCCATGAGAAAAGTAAATAACTGATTTCTCTGCCCCAAAAATGAAAGTCTGAAGCAAATTAAAACTAATGATCTCTGGAAGGATGATGTGGTAACAGGCAATGGAAGCCAAACCTTCAGTGACAACAGTTTAAAAATCACAACGTTATTTAACTACATCTATAGTTTTGTGGACTGATAGATTTTCACACCCAGAAATATACTTTAAGACATGTACAGTAAGGGGTAGATGCGTTCAGACGCTTTGTAGCTAGTTTTCACTGACTTACATACAAGTACCAAAGAGAGAGCACTCAGGCAAGATTTCCTTGAAAGAAAAAGAGAAAAAAAAAAAAAGACACTGGGCCTTCTAGGTTATTTTTATTTTCTAGCCAACTAGAAGTAAGTCCCAATGAGATTGTGTCCCTTAGAAAGTACCAATTACAATACAGAAACCACAGTTACTTTGAAATCACAGCAGTGTAGTACTCTTGGCTCCTGCATATTAACATTTCTTAGAAATTTTATTGCATGTTTTAACTTTTCAGGGAGTTTAAATGTCTAAGTTAGATGATATGAATAATGTAAGATTTCTAAATTGTCCTTCTCTATACTAACTGGAAAGGAAATTTAAATGAATTACACATCAGCGATTTATCTAGGACTCCATGATCTGAATATTCAACCATTTATCTCTTTAAGTTCTGCTTTGCTTCATATAGATATGAGAATGCCTGTCTTAGTTTGTTAGGCCATGTAGAACTACATCCTAAGGAAATTCTGCCTTTACTTTTCACAACAAAAGCTGATTAAAAACCTCAGTAAATGTATGTATCTGTAACGCTGACCTTATTTCACTGTACCAGTTTTCAAATATTGACTTCCAAAGCAGAATATCTGCACACCCTCAAGTTAGGAGGACACCCAAAGAAAGTAATTGGGCATAAATTCAACATACAGGTCATCATATACATTGTCTTTGTGAAAGGAAGTAAAAAGGAGAGCAATCCAGAACCACCTAGAATCGTTAGTACTAAGGGTGATAGAAAGCAAAGCAATGCCATTGGGATGCTTGCTAGGCAGTTGGCATATGACTGCTCTTCATCATGGAGGCGGTTGTGATGTCCAACAGCATGTTATTTCAAAGAAGCATCAGAGAAATGCCAGACAGAGCATCAGAGCAGCAACTGACAGATCTCTGCAACACAGGCCTGTAGTTCAAGATACCAAGCAGACGCACTTGTGATGTGTCATCACACTCTCTTTTGCATTTACTTATTGCAGATCAAAGCATTGACACAGGGGATGAAAAATTGCTGGCTCTGATCTATCACAAGGATTCTTTGATCAGAGGCTACGTTTGAAAAAAAAAAATCAATTTTTTATTATGCCTCGGTGCACTTACTGGATCCAAAAATCTCTAGATGTGTGCTTTGTGAAGTCCCATAAGCTGTGCTGAATCTTTATTTGCACCTTAATCAGATTTTCTCTGGACATCGTCACTGACTATGAAAATAGTTTTGCTGTCATAATCTAAATTTGCAAAGGTGGTAAATCTGGTGTCTGTAAAGTTATACTATCACATCATGAGATAAGAATTCCTCAATATGCTTGAGTAGATCTGTGCAAATTCAAGAGTTATCGCCTCCCACCCTTTAATAGTCAAAACCAGAATTTTAGCAGAACACACTGCAAGGCAAGCTTTCCAGTGCTTAACACAGTTGATACCTAAAAACGTGCTACATGTTGTTCTAGAAATTCCAAGTTATTAGAAGTTTCTGTTATGTTAACATATATGGCTTGAAATAGCCAAGAGAGGTCAACAGGTGGAACTATCCTGCCCTTCCAGAGACACTAATTCCTGCCTTGCACTTCGGCCAAGGTGATACAATGTTAGTGGCAAAATATTGATAACAGCCAGCCTTCTCCTACACGGGTTCAGTGAAGACTGTGCAGCTGTCCAAACTTCTATAACTTTTTAAACAGGAACACACATTTTCATACTTCCCCCTCGTTGGATGCATCAAAACTTGACTGGAGATGACCCTGAGCAACCCAGTCTATATTGGCTCTGTTCTGAGCAGAGTTGGATCAGACATCATCCAGAAATCCCTTCCAGCATTGCCCTGGGAGTCTGTATCTCCAAGTTCTTGTTGATTCATCCTTAAATTTATACTGTTTATTGTTATAGCATTTGCAAAAGATTCCAAACTTAAAATTTGAATTCTGTTCCAAACCTACTTATTTGTACAACATGAGCAAAAATTGAGATACAACATTTCAGTTTCTCTTTTTAATTGTAACCATTATCAGCTTCCCCATCCCACTCCTCTAGTCACAGCATTAGGCTGTAGTGAGAGATGCAGTATTATTGGAGAAGTTTGATTTTTTTTTCAACTTATTTGAGTAAAACACAATCTGTGACTCTTGATACTCTCCCTACACTGGTTTTATTTTCAGTAAAAATGCCACCTGCTGTGCAAAATATAAGAGATGTTTGAACAGTGCAGTGCCTAGTCTCCTTAATATCGGCATGTGAGCAAGGCTATTGAGCAAAGTTTTTATCCACAACTTGCAAGAATCTCAAACTAAGGCAATATCCTCCTAGTTTCTCTTTCATATTCAAGTCTAACACAAGATTTCTGTTATAACTACAATTGAT
The DNA here is from genome assembly GCF_009769465.1 of Tauraco erythrolophus. NCBI lineage: Eukaryota > Metazoa > Chordata > Aves > Musophagiformes > Musophagidae > Tauraco > Tauraco erythrolophus. The sequence continues at coordinate 3,980,461 of NC_141477.1, forward strand.
CGAGAGTGCTACACTGGTTTCAAAATACAAGATGTGTGCTGGGGCACCAAGAAGCAATCATGGCCTGTAGACAAGCTGGTAACTGGAAGTCCATGATCAACAGCACACAGAACTCAAAGAGCAAAATTTCAACATTCATCTGCTGCAAAAGAAAATATGTACTCTGCAAGTAAAGAGAACCTTGACTGAAACAGTCACAGTGGTACAGGTCAGAAAAGCAGCTTCTGGCTAGCTACATTCACGGTACTTGGAAGCCTTTAACACCACGATAGGCTGCTGGCATATGGGCACAAACTAAGTAGTTCGGCTTTCACTTCGAGCACTAAGCATATGGATGAAGCTGTGTAAATAAATTTTTATCACTCCTCCACCTCACCACCCACATAGATATCCAAAGGATCCATTCTCCCAGATTATCAGTTTAGTTCTTGCATAAGTACCAAGCTCACATAAATTATTTTAAGATCACAGATATGTACATGGGGTCAAGGAAGGAGTTCAGAGCGACACGTACATTAGAATTTATGAATTTCATTTTTTTATATCATTGTACTAACATTATGTCTGAAGCATAGCTAAGAAAGTCAACATTTTTCCTTAAACAACACTCCCCCCTTGCTTTTTGTCTCCACTCAAACACACTGAATCACAGGCTTTCAGTATCCATATACTGGATATAGGTAGGTGCAACCAGTTCTATCTGTATCCTTGGGTCCTTCTTGGTTTTATTCTTTTTTTTTTTTTCCCCCAGATGTCTGACTTGAGAGCCATTTCATTAAGCAGTGCTTAGATACAGGTGGCTTAGTGCTTAATAAGTAAAGAAATTCATGATGGCAGTGGGGTCTGTATGACTGATCAATAAAAGAACAAGTAAATCTTTGTTAATAAACCCTAGTGCATTTCTGAAAGTACGTCAAAACAAGATCAAACTGTATCATGTTGATAATATCAGCACTATCCCACTCCATCAATGTTTAACTGAACTCAAAAGGGAAGTGACATCAGTGCCACATGCTAATTTTGAGTGGCTTCAGACTTCTGTTGCGTTGCTTTTGCATGCAAAAGACTAGTGTACGTACATGTTAGAATAGTTTTAAGTATATCATACTGCTTACGTTAATAAATATCCAATATTATTAACTGATTACTAGTGGACACTTAAAGGGAAGTTTCTTCCCACTTCTCACTCTCTTCCCACCCCAATAACAATTTCCTCACTCTTACTGTGCTTTTGTATCATGCTGACCAAATCTGAGGCCTTATGGAAAATCCCATGTGAGGCATCCCCAGAATCCACATGGGGGAATTTCACACAAAGCTCTTGAGAAGTTCCAAAACAGAAGGAAAAAAATCCTCCTTTCCAAGAAGATTTGCTTTTGTCATCATGTTTCTCTTCTCAGATTGAGAAGATACGTTTTACTCAAGAGGCATGAAAGTTCTTGATCATATAAGCATTTCTCCTGTTGCCCTCACTCCCTACAGACAAGTATCTTCTGCTGACTTGCTGGACAGAGACATATGGCAAATCTTTTGGCTACTGAAGACAGGGAAATTCCTAAGACCTTCTCTACCAAGTAGATTCCATGAGAGCCCACAGAAATATTAAACTCAAGGAAATATTAAGCTTTTACATCACAGATTAAACAAAAGCCCAGTTCAAAGAAAAGACTAATGGAAATTGATATCTTCAGATGAAAAATGTCCCCTTTTCCTCAGTATTGACCTGAGTCCAAATTCTAAAGTGACATACATCTGTAAAGTCAGCAGACAAAAAGCCAAACACTCACTCCACTTGCAACAGGAAAATAATGTGGTCATCTGAATGTAAGAGTAACATTTACCAGAAATTGTCACATTAATAGATCATGTAATATGATGTTTAGTAAATATAAGAGGATTTGAGACTACATCCAAATATCTAATATCGATTTTAATCCAGATGGCAAGCAACACAGAAAATGACAAAAATCAGCCTAAACTGATGCTAAGGGTACAGGCACCCTTAGATGAGTGCCAGCTGTTCAGCTATTGCAGCGTTATGCCTCTTTGAAACACTCGTGCCTGTTTAAGCACACGGACCACACGCTTTTTATTGCTGACTAGGTGCTGCAAAATTCCATGATGATGTTTAAGGTGCCATAATTTAAAAAAATACAGCTATAAATACATAGAACACATGTATTTCAAGTCCAAGAGCAGTGATGTGACAAATATCATTGCTGATTTCATCCATTATGGTTTCTGTTCTTTTCATAGTTCCATGTGTGTTAAACCCAGCCATGCACCAGACCTGTGTACATGACCAACACAAAAGGTTGAACATCCTAAACAGGCTAAGCAGTCTTCTATTCCTTTGTCAGGGCTAAAAAAGTATTTAATCATTTCTGAGAAACAAAGCAGCTCTAACAGGGGAAGTTATTAGGATGAATCACTGTTCATCCTAAAATAACTAATAATCAAACGTTGGAGAAACCCACCTGGGAAATACCTAAGTTCAAGTCCCTAACCAGAAATAAGCAAGTTAGAAACTTCCCTATGAGATACTTGAGTGGAATGCAAGAACATTCAGCATAAATAGCAAGAAATTAAAGATATCTATCTTCCTAACTGTAATGTCTTCAACTACTGCTCAAGAAGTGTTCATCTTTGCCACTATCAGTGCCTTTCAGAAGTAACACATTGTATTATTAGATTTCACAAAAAAGATGCAACTCAGTATATGCAATATAAATTAGACAGCAGTAATGAAAGGTTTCTCTCTTCTACTATACAATTGTTGAGACTTGTACAGAGCACCAGGAAAATCTTCCTTTACTTACATATTGTCCAACACTCCATGACATTTTATGTATACTTAAGATTATACTCAGTATTCTTAAGTACTCTTGAGATTACGTTTAGTTTTTAACGTTTACAGTCCTGAGAAGTTCTCAGGGGTATAAAGGAGATTTTATTAAGACTACATGACAAATTTTAGGCTCAGAAATTTTCAAGGTGTTCTCTCGAAATGTCTTTTTTTACATACTGTCTACTCTTGGGGCTTTCCTACAATGTTAAACAGGCCACAGTCTTACCCATTAGTAAATTAAATGCTATCAGTTAAACAAGATCAATGGTCATGTAAGCTTTAGTCCTATTGCAACCTTGTAATCTGTATCATTATTTCAGAGGAACAGCTTATCTTCTGCTCATGCATGGGAAGAATAGTCCCAAAAGAAGTGTAAACATTTATCATTTAGTTCTTTATTTAGTATGCCTTTTAAAAGACTTATGCCTAAGTATAATCAATGAAATGACTTGCCAGACAAGAACAAACTTCTCAGTGACAAAAATTCTCCCTTTTTTTTTTTTTTTTTTTTTTTAATCAAATAAGGCGATAGTCCAATTAGGAAAAAAGCAGAAGCATTTGGACTCGTGAAAATTGGCAGGAGAACCTAACCTTACATATTCACTACACTGCTGATGTTTCCCAGGACTCTCTTCTCTCTTTGAGGCACTGTGTGGACAAAGGGGTAACACAAGTGCAATTAATCTTCCTCTGCTGGTATACTGTTCTAGATACCCAACTGCAAAGTCTCTTATCACAGAATCAAGATGAGTGCACTATCTTATTGTCATTTCACCTTGAATATATTTGGGGTTACCTTTAGTTAGGTGGGATGGTATGCTGATTGATCACTTCTGCTTAGTTTCACAGAATCAGGCTATTTTAACTGAAAATTTGATACAACTCTTCTAATGTTAAGAAAGGAGGACTGTAAGTCACAAGACTATCAAGTGATTTAAGTAATGCAAGTTAAATTCCTATTTAGCACCTTATCTGCAATCTGTACATTTTAGTGTCTAACTCTTCATCTTACCTTTTATTTGTTTCAAAATATATATCTCCCTAGAGAAGAGGCTTTGCTAGACAAAAGTAGTTTTCTAATTTCATCAGAAAAACCACTCAGTAGATGAAGTGAAAATGGCACTGGTAATATTACATTTTAGTAAACAATATAAACTTATTCTTAATGAAATCATCCTTTCAAGAATAATTCAAATCAATTTTGATATGAATATTACTGCATGAGCTACAGAGAGCATGGAACACAAAAGAAAAAAATGTGTCATTAAACTAGAAATGTCAAATTTGTAAAAGGTCAAAAAAACCTACCAAGCAATATGCGCAATATGATAATCTGGAAGAAACCAGGACTCCAGCATTAGCTGTACTCAATTCTGTTCTTAAACATCATTCTTTCTGAGAAAACTAGTCAGGAAAATAAGATTTAGGAAAAAAAGGATCCAGAAAAGTTAAGTATCATATGCATAAAGTAATATAATCAGCTTAAGTGAGGGGAAACAGAAGGGGTTAAACTAATTTCCCCAAAAGAAAATATAACACAGCCTTGGAAAAAAACTAGATGCCACACTAAAAACCAAAACCAAGGGAAGTTATGGATGACATTGGTCAAAACCGCTAAATTAATTTTAGTTACACAGAGAGGCATAACATATGAGACTTGAGGACAGGAAGGGAAACTAGAATACTGGAATCAGCATGGAGTAGGTGATTACTAGAAGCGTGCAAAAACGTGAAGTGAACCATAGAAGTACAAAAGGCTTAGAGCAGAAAGGAACAGAATTAAAAGCTGTTTGGTACAAAAAGATTAAGTAATCTGCAATGGTTTCAGGTGATCAAGGGTTAAGCATTTCTCTAGAATCAAATGCAAAACACTACTTAGGATAATACAGCAATGCAAAGCCAGCTATGAAATTAAATAAAAGGAAGTCCTGAATTTAAGTCACTAGAAAACAATTTTGCATCAGAAGACTCCCAGATTAGGAAACGATCTTTTGATCAGCCCATCTAGTCCATAGTGCTACGATCTACAAGCCACTAAACCAAAGTCCTCATATTTCACAAGTGGCAATAAAGGAAAAACACACTTAAGTGCTGAAGAAATCACGGAGGGAAAAGTCTGTGACTAATGATGTGAGTAACTTAACCAGGTGTAAGCGCTCAAGTGCTTGGTAAACAGAATTATAGCAAGCATGTTGCTCAGATCCGAAAGGAAACCATCTTTCCTCAAAGACTGAAACCAAAACTAAACCCTCATTAGAATATTACTTCACTGAAAATTAAGGCGCATTAATTCCAAGTTACAAGTGGTCAGGACATGTAAAAAACCACAGAAAGAGTTGGACTGATATTTACTTTATGAAAAGAGGAAGTCTTATCACAACTGAAGCACTGTTCTAAAGGAAATACTCCTTCTCTAGACTTTTCACCTCAAAGCTCTCATCCATCTGGTTATGTGTTTAATGAACTAGTGTACTCTGTAGTAAATATTATCTTTACTGAACCAGTGTGTGAAGTCAGGCCTTAATTAGAAGCACAAGGCTCTTCTGCAGCTAACAAATTCAGTATATATGTCTTCAGAACAGCACCCATAACTTATTTGGGGAATTTGAAAGTGTAGCAATAGGCTTGACAGTGTCAGAAACTTTATCATAAACGCCTTTAATTAGACTCTTTAGGCTGACAAATAAAGAGCATGGGGCAGAACGGAAGGGGACGAGCACTCCTTGTGCTCTCTCCCAGTACAGATCCAGGGAGAAATGTGGGTTGACTCAGCCTGGATATGAGCACACAGCAGATGAAAACACTCTCAGATTACACTTCACCTGTCGCTACATTCCCTATTCTTACCTCTAGTGCTGTTTTGAGGGAATTGTTCTTCCTTCAGGGAAACCTGCATCACCAGAAGAAAGAAATGTGTAGCATGAAACTTCCCAACGGTTTCCTGAGGCCCCTGATACAGTTAATTAGGAGACAGAGAAGCTTATTTAGATGGCAGCTCTGCACATCCACTGCATTAGTATCCTTGAAATAGAGCATTTTCCTTTCTGCAGATCTGTTCTAGATCTGGGTGCCGGCAATCCCCATTATTTTATGCTCAATATGCTCTCCAAGCTCCTTGATTTTGAACCTTTTTAATTTGCTTTCTATTTTGGGCTATTGCCATTTTCCTTTCTTGCAATTTCTAAGGGATTTTGGTTTTCTTTTTTCTTTTTTTTTTTTTCCCTCTCTAAATAGCTACCTACTGTGAACAGGAATTTTACGTAAAAACACAAAGTCACAAATCCAAGGTAGTATCATATGTATCTCCAAGCCAGTAGTGCCTGGGACAGATGGTCTTTCCCTGTCCTTTGTGTATAGGAGAAGACAAAGCAGCCCCATCAGACATGAAATTTCTCAGCTTTGCAATTATTCCCTCTTCTGTTTTTTTGGCTCTGTCTTTTTCTAAGTCTCTTTCCTAAGGTCAGTAGACACACACAGTTGGTTTAAACATTACAGCTATTTATTTCTGGCAATAATACCTCTGTCTTTATTCTTTTTAATTAAAGAGACAGCAGAAAGCATTGCCTTCTGTTTCATGACTTTTGTGTTTCATTTAAATATCTCCACCTTATTGAAGAAGTCATTTCCATTTACTTTTTTTATTTAGCATATAATTTTAATAATTTTGATGACTAGCCAAGAAATTGAGATGAGGATTACAGAGACATTTAAATGCATGCACATAGGAAAAACAAGGCAAAGCAAGACTTTATGCAGAGATTTCTGCTCTTTCACTCACTCACTCCTTCACGTTTTTCAGTATTTTACTGGTAGCTGTACCCGATAGTAGAGATATGCCAGTTTTACATCCATATATAAAATGTTTCAACATGGACTGAAGTTACATAGACTAATCACAAAAAGAAAGAGCAATATTAATAAACTAACCAAAAGTCCAAAATTTATCAAAGCACAAAATAAAACTTTAAAGGTTCCAAGCTTGTAGTTTAACATACTGTTCAGCTAATCTAGGAGTTAAAACCAAAGGTACATCTATGTCTTCACCTGACAGGTTTGGTTTTCCATTTGTCTGAGCTTTTCTGTGTTTACTATCAGCTTATAGCATTACAAAACCCATCCAAATAATCAGCACTATCTCAGAAGTTATGCAATACATCAAGAGAGACAATCTCCAAACGACAGGACGGTCAGAGCATTATAGAGAGAAATCATAATGAAATAAAATTTATTTTAAAAGAAGTGATTTTGCATAGTTTTAAAAAAAATGTATTACTTGTGCTTAAAGATGTGTGTTAGTATGGTATCTATAAACATAAAGAGCCCAGAAGACCAGGAGAAAAGTCTGTTTCTAGAAAATAGCATCCAGAACAAATCAATTGTTCAATTGATTTGAATCAATTTAAAAAAATCTACATTTTTAAAGTTGTTCCCAGTGTCAGAAGCTATCAGATGAGTTCAGAAGATCCCAGCTCACACAGCAATATACCAGAAAGGAAGTTTACTTTTTGGTTTAAGTCATTGCAATAGTGTTAGAATAATTACTTACATTGGAATCTGCTTTGCTCTTGATTTCCCTCAGATTTCAATATAAAGGCATAACGTGTGAGATCCATTTTAAAGGTAGAAAAATTTTTAGGGGAATATCATGTATATATAAGAAACACAATCCTCCTGAAGAGTGTTGATATTTTAACGAAAACCTGGGATTGACCTAAACTGGTTTTTATATATGATTGTGTAATATATTAAGCTTTAAGTTACAGTAAGGTCATCAACAAAAATGACAGTAGTCAGTATATTCATTCAAGAGCAACTACCAACAGCTCCATGTAGATAGGCAAGGAAATCTGAAGACCCAGGTGCCCATTATAGACACTGCAGTGCAGCCTGAGCTGAAATACATATAATATCAAGGCCCAGCTCTCGTTCTTGTAACACTCCTGGCGATGATTTAAGCTTAATGTGGAAGTGATGCAGGCCAGATTCACTCCGTCCCTTTTCAACAGATGGTGTTGACACTTCACATTATGAGAATATGCTCACAAAGCCACACCAAATGTCACTACTGAGCATGCGTCCTCAGCCATCTAGATCCCTTTTTCTTCTACACATTTCTCCAATCTTTATCAACTGTTTAAGAGTCAGAATTCATATCTAGAAAATATCATTATACCTGTACCTGCATCTAACATTTTCCAGAGATAGGATATTCAGAGATTCAGAATTTGATTTAAAAGAAGCTTTGAATATTTGATAGGTCAATTTCAAAACATCACAACATTTCTTCCTCAAGTTCCTTTACCTTGATAGTTTTTTCCCTTCTTTATCTTAGCATGAGTTCTATAAATCAGGAAAAACTCCTCTACAGCAAGGGGATTACACAACTAAAACTAGTATTACAAAGAAAACCAATATTTAGATTTTTTTTTTTTTTTAATGACGTCTGGAAATGTTCTTGCAAAGTGGAAAACTGAATTAAGGAAAAGCTAGAACACAAAACAAAAATGTAAAGTGAATCTGACAAGAAGCTAAACTGTTCTACTTGTAAGACTTTCATCAACACTATGTATGCACATGAATGTTTACTTTGGTTTTAGTTTAGAAATACTAGCATCATTAGAGCAGGTACAGAAACAAACAAACGAAAAAAATCACTCTTTATGCACTTCAGAAATACAGAATACTAAGCATGCAGGAGATATACCAAAATCTAATTCTAACAGAGATAATAGGAAAGTGATGAGGCTTAATGTTTCAGTAGATACAAAAGAATGAAAATCTCTAAAGGATAGATATTAGCATTATGAAGTTGCAGTCTTGTTTTTTAAACATTTGATTTGTAGTCTAGATTCCTGTTGCAATTACAGAGGAAAAGGCTTCTTGCATGCTGTGCTGAGGAGCAGGAAAGGACCACCAGCTTTCAGCGACTGCCATGCCATTGCTGGTGTGGAAAGAGATGAAACGTCCCATTCCAGATCTTCAAACACATACGTCTAGTCCTTGTTTTTATTATTTTCGAGGATAAATGCCTTTTTATGTTACAAACTAGGAAACGTACTTGCATTAGCAAGGTGTTGGCGAGTACGTATTTGCAAAACCCTCACCTCACTAACAAGAAAAGTTGACAAACACTGCTGTAATCCAAGATTATAGCAAACATTGCGAGTCAAACCCTATTCCTGGATGATTTCAGTTAATTTCTGGCAACTTCAATAGGAATTGTATGAGCATGCACAGTTGTTTACAGTTCCCCTATGTTTGAAAACTCTTATGAACAGAAGCCACGGCTTCCTCTCAGTACTCAGCTCCTCAAGCTTGTCATCACTTAAAATAATTATTTCTGAGACACTGGGGAAGTTTTACGTCTTCAGTACAGCACTGTAGGCAGATTCGTACTGTGAATTTTGTGCTTATTTAGATTCTGAAAAATTCTACAGTCCCCTTTAACTTCAAAATGATTCTTAGGCTTGGTTCTGCACAGACTGGCCATACCTGTCATAAGTCAGTGAGTTATAGCACAGCACAGTAGGTCTTATATATAAAAATCTCAGTTATAAACATTTTCTGCTGTGCATGAGTTTGTTTTTATGACCTAGAAACTTTCTAGATAGAGAATTTATATTAAAAATAATATTTATTCTTAATAGTATTTATAATATAACTCATCTATTGTAGTCTTTTTTTTTTTTTCCTTTTTTCCAACTCACCTATAATCCAGGATTTTTTCCCCCACATAAAATTCTAAGATTCCCTCTCTGGGATGCCTGTTCCTACTGGCCATCATTTTAATGATATATAATAGTAACCTGTCTTGAGAGAAGGGTTTCTAATGATATATAGCAGTATAATAGGTTCTCACAGCACACTGATGACATGTTGCAACTATACATCATCAGAGAAGCAGTCAGCAAGATGAGGAGTTCAGGGGATACACATGACCAGAGTACAACCATAAAGAAAAATGAAAAAGAACCGCAAAGCCAGTTCTAGTGATTCTGTCTGTCTGCAGCTGAAGGTATCCCCAGAGCTAGAGGTTTAAACATCACATGAATTCTGGTACAGACCTAAGCGACAGACCTTTGGTGATAAGAAGAATCCAACAACCAAAGTACTTCCTTCTAAATAGCACCAATAATTTAATTCTTTTCTGCTCTTATTGTGGAAACAGCTTCCATTCGTTAGCACACACACATATTTTCAAGTACAAAAACTCTGATGATAAAGTGCTCAAGTTATGTGCAAGAAGGTAAACAGAGAGCTATTAGTCATTCCATCTTACAACATAAGCCAGAGCAAGCAGGGAAATTAGCATGTTGCAGACTGAAAACAAAAAATGGACTTTTCATACTACACATAGGAAGCCACAGATTGCTGCAGAGATCCAGGATATATTGCTTGCAGAAAGAGTGAGATTAATTCTAGAGAACATGAAAGAAAGGTTTTTACTGACTGTTCTATTATTAGTAAGCATTTCTGCAGTATCATAGCAAAGATGAAAAGTGATAAATATTTCTGGAAGAAGACAGAAATGTGAAAGATACACTAGTTATATAAAAATATATATTTAAATGCACATAGACCTGTACATGCTATGTATACACATATTTAAACACGCAGATTATGCTCTTTAATCTGAAGTGACACAGTCTTGCTATGAACCTAAGATTTAACACTAGTTTGTTTTAATCAATAGGAAATATTCCCACTAACAGCATCCTGCTTTAACCATGACGCACCTCCACGTTTCAAAATAGAGTCAAATACCTTAATTAATTTCAAATACAAAACTCAAAACTCATCATTTCACTGAAGTAAAAAAACATTATTTAGACATCTCTCAGAAGAGAATATAATTTATGTTTTGCTTTTTGATTAAGAGCTGTTAGCTTTTACATGTTATACAACTCTGTACAGCAAAATACGTTGTGGCTACTAACTCATGTAGCATGAGGTTCCTTTCACTAAAGGCAGGTGTCAAATTATATACCAGCTTAAGCCTGTTTACTTAATTGATAACATGCACTTTGCTTTTTTGAGCGACTTTCTAATGATTCAAATGTAAGTAATTTGTGAATAATCCCATACTACTTCCAGACTGATATTCAATGTTCTGAGCTAATTAAATTTCCAGGTTTCATTGTCAGTATTAACAATTTCTTCAGTACCACAATTCTTGGAGATTTTCCTGTTTACAATTAAAACACAGAATCAGCTACTCAGCAATTTTTATATGTATATACACACACATCATTTGCTTGCAGTATCAAATCATTATTAAATTTATGTTCACATTTTCTTTTCCCATGAAAAATGATTTGAAGTTGCTGATTTTTAAGCATTCTTAATATCTGATGAAAGTCTCTCAACAAATATTGCCAAAATGTCATCAACTACTCCAAGTTTGAGCTTCTGCGAGCCCATATAAAAACACCTGCACTGTTTGGAAGTGTTTGTCAGTAGATTCTTGTGATTAAAAATCCACATTTATACATGATAATCCAGTAAATTTGCACAAGGGTTAGTCACAAACTTGAATCAAGATTTCTTCTCCCTGCCCACCCCCCATTCAGCCAAAAACACTAAGTCCTTTACTATTTGCATAGGTGTTTAAACAAGTAAGTTTGACATAGTTTAGCTATATTAATGCAAGCAGCTACCATACTGTAAAAATTAAACCATGAACCCCACTAAATTATGGCTGAAACATTTTTCAGGCTACTTTTACAGGTTTACATCTTCTCTCTGCTGTCTTACGAATGACTACTACTCTCTGCATGAAAAATTATGGAAAATGAGGTTGCAGCATGAAATTCTGCATTGTAACCCATTGTTTTGTCTTGTCCTCCCACTTTTTGTTTGGCTAGCATCAACGAGACAAAGGGAATGCAATTTTGGGTTTTTTTAAAGATTTTTTTTTAAAATATATTTCAAAATCATTATTAAATTTTTCTGGCATTATCACATTCCTATTGTTAATTTTTAAATCTACTAGTTCACATAAACATTAAAACCAAAATCTGACATACAATATAAAAATAGTTAATAACAATATCTATTTCTGTCAATAACCAAAAAATATTTTTTCCTTTTCAGAGCCAGATGCAGTGGAAGAAATCTACAAATCTGCAAGACAGTTCACAATTGACCCAATTCTGTGATTGTCAGAGTAAATTTTTTTTTGCCAAGCCATCCTTACTACTAATGATAATGATCCTTTAATGTGATTTTATGACCTAGTTGCATAATGAAATGAAATTTTGTGTTGATATGACTCCACTTACATAGATCGAATTTCAGAAGAAAATTTTAAGGACGTAAAAGTGGTCTCTTTTTCAAAGAAAACTATCATTCACCATTCTCTCTGAAGCTTAAGACCTGCAAGTAATGTAGCCAGATATTTAGATACCCTTATTCAATACGAAGCAATAATTTTAGCTTTATCATGTCAATACTTTCCACCAACCTCATAAGCTTACACTAGATAAATCATTATGATGAAAACTTGAGATATCATTTCAAATTAAAAACTAATTATCAGTGAAGACCACATCTAGTTGCTAGAATATTTCATTCTGTGCTCATTTCTTGAAAGGATTTGATTTTGGTACAGCAAAAGTACAGGATATGTAGGAGATTCTTTTTCTTCTAGTTAATTTTTCCTTTGCATCTCTTTATTGTTCTTCTATTTAAAGGATAACTCTGCCTGTACGCTGTTTTATTCTCACTTCTGTAACTTACAGTGAAAAGGCAGTATTTCAAAGGCAGTGTTAGTCATTTCATCTTGTAACTTCATTTGTTTTAGGTTTGTTTCATCATTCAGATCTATCTGATAAAGATACTAGTATTTTACAAATAAATGTCAAAGGACTACTGTGAGGACAGATTCCTTGTAGCCTATCCACGACACACTGACTTCAGTTGTGCTTTCCTATGGTGCACATGACCAGAACCAACCTACCTCGACCGAGTCGCATAGCTAATTAACACAATCCACCTTGCAAGTCTCAGAAATATGAATGGACATGTTTACTTTTAGTCATTTCATTCATCTGAAGACGTGAAATCCTCTCAAAATTCAAAAGGTTTATCAGACATACCTAAATGATCTTTGAGGTCCCTTCCAACCCTAACCATTCTATGAAATATTAACTTTTGCAGTTGATAAAGTTGACAACTCTGTGAAATGCAGTTCATCAGGCTGCTTCTTGACTGCGACAAGACAATATTCCTCGTGTGTTTATTTCGTAGATGTGCATACACTCACAGGAGGTGGTCTTGATACTTTTTGAATGTTTCAAAGAGGTATTTGTGTAGCAGTTACTAAGGGTTCTTTCTTCATACAATCAAGTTAGCGTGTTTCTCCTCTAAGGTTATTGCAGCCAGACAGTTTAAATACACCTCCTCTCCCAGTTGCATTGGCAAACAGCTAACGGAAGGAGCAAGTCATTCTGATCTAACAGTTGTGTTTTTTTTCTTTCTTTATCTAAATAACACGAGCAAACGGTCTTCCTTATTTGTCTTACACTAGAGGTAGATGCAGACCATTTAATATCTGATTTATTAATACATTATTATTATACCATTATTGAGCAACAGCATTTCCCTTAATGAGCTGGCTCCATTCACAACCTAGATTTGGAAGTCATCAGTACTTGAATGAAAATTATGTTATTAAAAACTAGATCTCTCAAATGATTAATGTATTTGAGGTGAGAATAAATTCCACTGATTGACAAATTTTTACCTTTAATTCAATTAAGTGAAATCTCCCCCCCAACACTGTTGCCGACTTCTTAATAAAATCTGTTTGAAGATGCCAATTTATGTGTCAATACTGTGCCTGCTCTCTCTCCTCAATATAGTGATCATTTATTCCCATATAACCATAATTTCTAGTTTCTCAAACAGTAATTGGAAACACACTTTTCAAAGTCCAAATGGAACAATTCTGTGAAAGTACCAAAAGTTTCTAAACATATACAAGTAAATTTCTTTTCCAAACTTCTCTTACTTAGGAGCCCTACTTGAAAATTCATGTACATCTTAATGTATTCTAATGAACACAAATTGAAATATAATAAATACAAACCGAGTATAAACTCAGAAATAGGTCTTTTCAATTCAGCAAGTTATGATTTTCACCGATTATTTTCTCTCCACATAAAGCCTTCATAGCTTATACTTCTAACTTAACACACCATAATATAGCGTCAGACTTCCTAAGCAGGAAACTGCACTTGGCATTGCCAGAAGACATACAGCTCTGCTACTCCTAATGATGGGAAAAATCAAAGTCTGTCTTTGGACCACGGTGACAGAGAAGTTATGTGCATACAATCAAAACCTAATCTCTCCATCCACATTGGACCAAGCCTGCTGGGCAAACGCAGCCTTCTGACTGTACCAAGCACTAAAACTAGTATTCTTCAACGTAAGTGAAACATTTCTAAAGCACTATTATAAAATATCTAGTAATTTTGTTTTTAAAAGCAAGAAGTGCACATAAATCCCAGGAAAATGTTTCTTTCAGAAAAAAGGAAGCATCAATTCCAAAAGGCAATACAAAAATGAAAGTGAAGAAAACCTTTTAAATCCTTAATAGAAATTTGACAGCCTCCCAAAGATGCTTAGTTACATGTACAATACTTCATTTATACCTCGTATGGTATCACTTCTTAAGGAGTCTGCTTTCAATGGCAATTCAAGCTCTTTGCATCCCAGAATGGGTCAACAGATAAATTAACCAAGACACAATTACCTTACCTGAACCAAGAGGCGGGATACAGTAGCTTCAGCTTATAGTCACAGTAATTCTGCCACATGGCTTTTGAGCAAGGACTGGCTTGCATCCAGCTGGCTTGCTGCAAAGACAACTGTCTGTATCTGTGTAGACAAGCCCTAAGGATCAGAGGAAGGGGGGAGAGGGAAAAAAAAAAAAGAAAAAAAAAAAGAGGCTGTTAGGGACATCCAGCAGTCTTTGATCAAAGACACTGTAATTTTGACCAAAAAAACGAAGCCAAAAATTTCAAATAGAATACAACATAGAGATATAATCTTTATTGAATTACTTAAAATAAGTTTAGAGGCCCCTGTAAATGCAGATCTACAGACAATAAAAAAGATTGCAACACGTTCTATGAGAAAATTCAACTGAAATTTTACAGAAACTAGTTAAAACCAGATGAAACTGCAGAACTGAACTTCACAGAAGGATTTAAATGAATAGAAAAAAATCAGTTTATATAAAGTGGAAGCAGCAGAAGAGCCTTAGTGGAAGGAATAGAGAAAGCAGTAGCAAAGCTGAAAAGGGAAAAGTAAGCTCTTAAAAACAGGTATAAATAACATGATTTTTACGCAAAAACAAGACCCTAGCTTAAACCTAGAGGTCGAAGGAAACAAAGGTACAAACAGATTTATAAAGCCTTTTTAAAGGAGTTGTATGCACCATCTATAAATACTTTAAAAGATGCCAAAATTAGACCAGGATGGTTATAAAGCTGGGTCTTGTATAAGTCTTTATTTTCCCAATATAATTATTTGCAGACTTTCTTGTGGAGACTTTTACATAAAGAGCAGAACCAGTGGTAATTTTATCAGACACGTTATGAACTGAGGAAGGAAGGGAGAAAATTCAGAAAAAACTCAAAACAACAAAACAAGGTAGTAGCATTTCAAAAAAAGATGTGATTATTGGATGAACCTGGAATTTCAGCAAACCAAGCAAGATTTAAAGCTTTCTGTATTGTTTTGAATACAAACACTATTGCTTGCATCACACGCTAACAGAACTTAACTTTTTAACTCTTACATTTTGTCTTTATGAATCACTCTGCATTCCAGAAACTTAACAGGAATTTTAAGCTCTTTAAAAATCCTGAAGAATCTTGCTGAAAAAGCCAGTATAAGTTAGCCAAATGATCTTTCAGATTTGTCAAGAAATTACAGTTCTTCAACTTTTCCCTTCTTTTCAGGTCTCTGGAAGTTTCAGAAAGGTAGATTTCCTGAAATGATCAGCTCTGAAAGTAATTAGCTATTTACTGCCTCTTCCAGAGGATTTGGCCACTGGTGAATTGAATTTTTCTAATTAACATATTGACTTTTTTTTTCTGATTAATATCTGTTTTATGACTGCTGTGAAACAGTCAAATAATTGGGAACAGTAATAAAATAACAGCAGCCCTGATAATTATTCTCTTCTACAGAGGAACTTTTTTGTACCACTACCAGGTGGTAAGCATATTTTTTTCCCTCTCTTGCTCTGCATTAGAATTAATAACATTAACAGAATCTCTGTCAGGCAAAGCTGTAAAAGCAGAGTAGCACTTTAAGTTTTGTATATACAACATTACAGTTCAGCTGATATAGAGTTAACAACAGAAAATTAGTGAAGACTTGATACATTTCGGGAATTGAATATGAAGAATTCTCTGGTTTATACACACTACATCACAACTGCCATTATTACTGGAGAAGCAGAGCTATTGCTTATCACTTCCTACACACATTAAATTATAAGCCCTATCTTTAATGACGAACTGTTCTTTATCAGCCAAGTATTATTCTTCTATTGATGAATAAAATCTTTTGCCTTATAACAGTAAAACCAAAACACATCTTATGAAATCCATAAAACATCTTTTGTTTAAAAGCACACACATGCAAAAAGAAAAACAATAATCACATCAACAGATTTCTTTTAAAACTAATTAAAAGGACGTTTCGTTAAATTCTGTTTACAGAAGTTCTTTTAAAAAGTGTTTAAGCTTTTAGAGAATCAAGATAAACTGCATACATTTGAAAACAATTGCTCAGCTGACCGGTTTTCTGACTGCAAATATGATTGTAGCTGTTTTTTTAACTATAGCTTGACAAAACTTCTGCACACTGACCTCACACCAAGAAGAGCCTTCAGTCAATACTCTGCTTTATGGACCATTACTGCTCATGCTGCGGCGCAAACCAGGCAGAATCACAAAAAAAAAAAATATGGTTGCAATCTTTCTTGCCTGATTTGTTCCTCCACTAGTATCAAAGCAAAAGGACTGTTCTCATCTAACCCCCAATTTGTCTGAAATATTATCTACCAACTGCATTCCGAGATAGCATAGCTGCACCCAGGAATACAGGGATAAGTTGAAAACTTAGAAATCACACAATGACGACATAGTTCCCAACTTTCCTAAAAACTGATGCAGCTTTGTTGCAGAGAAACAAGTTTATATTCCTACACAGAGAAATAGACTTTTAATCCCACATTTCCCCCCCCCCCATTATCTCTGGGAAAATCCAAAAGGCCAGTTGAGCTGACTATTCACAGCACACCAATATTAAATTAAAAATACACTTTACAGTTACAAAAAAAAGGTTTATGGTCTAACAGGTTGTCTTTGATTTATACCACTGTGGCCACGTTCCAGCCCTAACAAATAACTTCCACCTACAAACAACATCAAGCATATTTTCCCACAAGGGACAACACTTCAGAGTTAAACACTCAACCTCTAAAGTTAACAGATAGTATTTATACTGAACGTTGTTATCCTACAAGAAAATTCCTTTGCTCTTTTTCTACTATACATTTAAAGAAAATGGGAATATATAAAAATACCTGGTTTTGCAGGCAAGGTTGCTGTTGCAGTTCTCTCTCTAGTTCAACCAGTGTCAAGGTTAGCAGTTACTTCCTGCACAGGTGTTTCCAACCAGGAAAGGAAAACCCAAAACAGGTGCCTATGGCTATAAGACCATTCCCTTACTGGGCTGAAGCCAATCAGATGCAGTTCTGGAAACAGAGCAGGACTCAGACTGATATGTATGTGGTCATCATGGAAAATATGTCAGCTAATTGCAAATGTGTCTGAGGAGGACTTGTTTGGGTACAGCTATTTTCTGATAATTTAAAATAACTTTTATTGTATTTATGCCTTTCTAATGTCATGAAAAATACAATTGTCAAAAGAAAGATAGTACATCCTCTACATATCTGGTGCATTTCAAACCTATTAAACACTGAGACAAACTTTCTGCTGATCTGAACTAGCATTATCTAGAGAAAGCTGACATTCCAGAGTTGAATCTTATCCACCATGGATCTAGTGCTCTGCTGCCTAGGTTTTGTTGGTCACGCTTAGCATGACAAAAGCAAGCCCTTACTTTAAAACTGAAACATAAATCTGCAGGTAAAAGTTTGGCTCTGGAATGGAGAAAAGAAAATTTACAAGATAGTTTCAAGGCAGAGGAGGGGAGGGGTATCAAAATCTGTATTAATCTATATACTCGAAGATAAACAACAGCTAATGAACTATAATGATATGCCTACAATAGCACAGGGTTTCCAACAACCACTTCTGATGGAAGCAGGCCTCAGGAACCTTCATCTCTGAATGTCATGTACAACTCCTGTGCAAGAAATATAAACTGATTCTTATTAAACCAAGAAAAAGAAGCTCTTGGAATAAACCCAGTTCTATCTATACACAGTATTAAGTCACAAGAAACATGGTAGTTTGAGTTACTAGCACAGCACGCTACTGGCATAAAAGTATGGCACACAAGCACCTGTGTGATGTGAAAGGCATCTGTGAACACCCTGCTTTGTGTGCAGAACTTCCCAGCTCTTCTGTACTTTACGTGTTCGTTTTAACCACGTTTCATCGCGTAACGAATTGAAAGTTCTTTGAGCAAAGAGGCCCAGCACACGCTGCAGCAGGAAGGTCCTGGGGTCCCACGGCATAACACAAACTTTAACAACCAGCCTGTCTTTCCAAACGCACCTGCAGGCATTGCTTCCAGCTCACCTGTAACTACAAAAACCTTTTCTCACCACACATCTCTGGAGTAGCCCTTTCACTCGTGTTGATTTTTAAGGAGCTGCAGCACAAACGGGACTGTATCTGAAAGAACCAAACTTCTCCCCTCCTGACTTTATGAATGGGATATATTACTGTACAGACATGACAATCTGCTCCAGAAGGCTCTGGGATACCACCCACATCAGCGTGAGCCAGGCTGGAGAGACCGAGGAACGGGAGCCCTCCTGGTGTTTCAACAATTGCATTATTTCCAGAGGTGGGTTTTTCCTTTTTTTTTTTCTGTCCTTTAAGACCAGCCAAAAATTTGACAAAACAGAGTGAAAATGAAGGAATTTTGCATATAGATGACATTAAAATTCAGAGCTTTAAATATTTGCAAAGAAATATTACATAGTTTAAGTTTGACTCAGTCAAATTTCCTGCAAATGTTCGCTTTAACTCTAAGGCACTCCTCTTACTCTGGCCTAGAACTCAACCTGAATATTTCACAGAAGAATCTGGTCCTGCAGCACAGCATGGTCACCTTGGTAATCACTCTGCCATATTTCCATTTCCTATGCTTCAAGAGTGGGAGATATGACAGCCTAAAAGACGGGAAAAGGGACGTTTTGAAATCTGGGAAAGTCTCTGGTTTAGATTCAGGTTTCGACAGAATGTTCAGGGTACGTTTCATTCTGTTGGAATGGTTTGTTTGAAAAGAATATCCCTCAGTCATAGCAAAAGACCAAGTCATAGAAGAAAATAGTTTCTCTCATCCTCCCTAGCATCTCTTCATCCTCTTCTCAGCATATGGCAAGGGATGTTTGCTTTGTGGCTGGGACACCCGATGAAATGTAATGACACCAAATTAATCTAACAGCAAATGTCTGTCAGAAACCAGCTTACCTATATCCTTAATAGCTGAGCTGATGTTTCCTGTGTGATTGTGGCAAAGTTGTTGAGCCAGTTGAATCTGTCAGTCTGCTCCCAATCTTTCCTGATGCTGTGCTTAGAAATTTAATGAGACAATACCTGATTTAACAAATCACAGCGCTGGTGCTTGCTCTCTCTTGTTGCAAAGAGAGTTGTCTTTTTCTGAAACACTTTTGTTTAAAATGTCATCTGCTTTAGCTGCTGTGAGCAGCCATTTTTCCTCCATGAATTGCTGGGCAATGTGCAAGAGTGCGCTCAGATCACCACACACTGAATTCTAAAAGTTAGCTAACTGGAAGTGTGGGGTGGAAAAACCGAAAAGATAACTCATTGTGGGGGGAAAGTGTGTTTATATTCATTAAAAACACTTTAATAGCACTGGTTTAAAAAAAAAAAAAAAGAAAGCCTCAGAGTGAAGTGGAGCCTCCAAGGTATTAGTCCCTGTGTTTTGGAGTTTTTGGAGTGTTAGAGCTTACAACAGAGCAGTGCAGACTGTTAGTTGTGCTTGTTTTAAAGCAGCTCTAGATTTTATTGGCTTCTGGTAATGCTGCTGCAGACAGCTTGCTGCCGTGCCCTCTCAGTTGTCCCCTGGCCACACCAGAGTTCTAAGATCCACAGCAAAAATCTCTTCTTGTTTGCATCTCAAAGGCTTTTACCCAACTACATTAAGCAGCCACCTATTTCTTGAATTTAGAAGGAATGGAAATAGAATTTATGACTTCCCTGGAAAACATTCCTGTTGTTTGTATGTAGTTCATTAAACCTCAGGAGGTTGTTTTCTCCAGCGTGAATTCATGCTTGAATTCATGTACAGCTCTACAGGTAGTTTGACTTAGTCTAAGTGTTCACTTGAAAACCTTCTGCTGTTTCTGGTTTTGAGGTGGTTTATTTTTTGCTCCTTCCCCCCCTTTTTTTTTAAGTATCAGATTTAACTAGAATTTCTATTCCTTTTGCTTCTCCAGAAGTTTGTGGATAGCAAGGAAATAGTGAGACCCCACTAAACAAGAGCTGTGGTATATTCAGCTCACCTGACCCCTGTTTCCTCAGCTTTCACAATTCAGCTGTTTGCAATAAAATCTCTTTAAAACATTACAAGAGCTGTAGGATAAAATGTTGGTGTTTAACCTGTCAGGGCCTGTCCATTTGTGTTGTCCCCCACCCCTTATTTTCCAGCAGTTATCCACAGCATTCATCAGGCCCTGCTCAGGATCAGTCTGTCTGTCATGTTCAGGAGTCATCTGCTTCTCTGTTTCAGTACATCAGATAAGAAAAGCTTTACCAGGAACAAGATATAGTCCTTGAAAGCAGAAGTTAGAGAATTCGTCTCTGTGAGCATGTATGTCTTTACTTAAACCTAAGTGATCTGCGGCACATCAGAATTATGGGAGCATATTGTTCATAAAAAGACTATTTTCTCATATCTAAACAAAAGCCACTTAAATATCAATAAAGTGAGAAATAGAAAGTTACTAGCTTCATGTGTGCAGGTCTTTGATAAGAGGTCGAATTAAATAATCTCAGGAAGGAATTAAAAATTTATGTGGATATAGAAATTTATCCATTTCATAAAAATGAGAAATAAGGATTTATACAATTTCTAACTGCCAGGAAATCTCTCATGCCTACAAACATATGTGAGACTATATTGTCTTTAAGATTTCAACTTATATTTTTCTCTGTTAATTATCTTACAAGTTATGTAAACAGCCATTAATATTTTTCGGCTATTTCAAATCTTCTAATACTCAAACCTTTATGGACAATAAGAATCGTGAAAAAGAATCAAACATATGTCTAACAAAAGCTATGCCTACAGCTATGTTGAATAGTTAAATAAATATACAGATTTCTACAAATGCACTCATTTTCCATCTACTAGTGCACACAGGGACTGTTAAATATATTAGAGCTTCAGTCTGCAAAGCACTTAACCACATATAAATCCACATATGTACTCGTTCTCTAGTTTAAGTAGTTTCACTGAAATTGTTAGATACACCTCCCATGACTGCTGTGGTGCAGCAGAGAAATATCAAAACTACCATAAATTAATTCATTTAGTAACTGAAAACAAACAAGTAGTGACAGCACAGAGCTCAACACAAGTTAATTTTCTTTTTTGAGAAACTGCAGTCATTTAAAGACAGCTCGTATCTCTCTACGGAGTAATGGGATCTGCAGAATGGAGACATCAGCTGTCTTCAAGCTCCAAGTACAACTCAACTGAACATGTATCCAGTCTAGATTACAAGTAATATGCACAACTGATTGCAAAAAACTGAACGCTAAATTTTAACTGAAAGTGTCGGAGCTTCTGAACATGGCCAGTGTTTACAGAACAATATTTCTGAAGCACTGAGAAAACCATTATCAACTTTGGAAAGCAGTGCAGCATCATTGATAATACGAGGAAACACAGTGGGTAATATATAATTTCTCAGAAATAAATACTCCACAGTCAGAACACAAAAGTGTTAATTATTGCTATTGGCAGAATAGGAAAAGAAAGATGGCAAGATAAAGCTTGGTAGGGGGAAGAAATCTCTCTTGCAGATAATGAAGTTGCAAGCAGATTCACAGCAATATATGAAAGTTTTCTCTTTCATCTCAGCTTCAGTTTCAATCCAGAGCAGATACACAGACAAGTGCAGTACCATTACCCTCACCATTACAGACATGACAACTGGTCAGGTTGGTATTAGCACGTGAGCTGATCCAGAAAGACACGACTGAACTTCTGCATCCAAGGTTTACTGGGAAGACAGCTGTGTGATTTTGAGCGGTATGGGCTGTCTGTTCTAACACTGATAAAATAAAGGAAGCAAGCCTTGGACAGAGTGATTTGAATTTCATTCCAAAAGTTGATGACTTGATGGATATTTCATTTGACTTTGTTTGCATTTTAAACTGAAAGCAGCAATGAGATTCCTTACTCTTTCCGGTAAAATAGATTCCATAATTCTTAGTATATTCCTTGGTCTGCAACAACATCGGGAGTCATTCACCTTTCAGTGGCTAAAAAGCAATGCTTTCTCAGTGATTTCCTGCTCATGCACAAAAGGAGGGGATCACCAAGACTCCTCAACTTTAGAAAACAAATGATGCAGTTTAATCCTAATTCTCCATGAGTCTGTGTCAACAGAGAAAGTCAAGTGCGGTCTCTACACTGTAGATGACAATTTTCTGTGAGTGGCTTTTTTTTTTTTTTTGCTGAAGACAAGCACTTACCTTTGTTAATTATTCTTTTGCACAGATAACTTTATTTGTGACTTGATTAGTAAAACTCTAAGGAGCTGGACCATCTGGAGACCAAAGTTAAAATTGCATTCCAGAGTTAAAATGCTCCAGGAGTTTATTCCAGACGGGTTGCATAAAATCAAACTGCTGTAGGAAACACTGCCAGAAAACAGGTCACTTGACACACACAACCTTTGTAACAAATGCTTATATAAATTATCATTTTCAGTATTGCATTTTAGTTAAATAAATAGCTTTGTGTGTGAAGCAGAGCAATGGGCTTGGAGTTCTGCTATCAGACAGCCAAAAGATAGAGAAAGGAGTTAGTGAGAAGAGGACCAATGTGGGTTAATTTTGTTGCTATATCTTTTCTGAAAGGGACCTGAATGAAGATATTTTTGACTTCTCCTTATTACATATAGCTTTTAAATATTTGTGAATTTATATTTACAGAAACAGGCCTGAACAAGTTGAAGTAAATAATTGCAGTGGTAGCAAAATACGTCCTGTGATTTCCTCCGTTGTTATGCTACGTTCTATAAAAGCCAAGTGAGGTACTGTTCCATAGTCTTTACTCAATTTCATCTTTTTAAAGACATATTCTTTCATGGAACTGAGAAAAGTACTCTGCAAATGAACGTAGCATATCATTATAGCTTATGCATGGGAAGTGCAAAAAGTGCCAGGCTGAAGGCCACTGTGTTTCTCAGAACATGAAGGGTAAAGTTTTGTCCCTTACTTAGTCCCTGAGGAGCTGACCTAATAGTCAAACACGATGCTGAACATCTGCAGCTTCTGTGGGAGACTGGTCCTGGTTTCCTTTGATGAAGCTGGCAAAAGGTGATCTCAGGAATTGGCTCAGAAGGTGTCTTAAAAGATTCGTAATTTAAAGTTGTTTATATTACTAATTTTCACAGTAATAATTTGAATTAGAAAAAAAATATGAACAGAAATTGTCAGGAAAAGTGGCTCTTACTCAATGTTTGTCATTGTGGATGCGTTTTAGTTGCTTCCCAAGGTTCAAATAATGGTAAATATTTAATTAAAAAACTACAAAAAAAAAGATTTATTGCCTTTATTTAGTCATAACATCTGTCAGTAGGGAGGTAGACAATAAATCTCTTTAAGTTGCTAGGTAACTTCTTATCTGTCTTCCAGCTGAAATGAGAGTTAAAGACATTGAATACTATATAAGCACAATGAGGAAATCACATAATGGATTATTAGGAGCTTGGGTTTCTGATGTTAACATGTAAAATATGAACAATGAAAGCTTATCAGTTACCAACGCCCTCGTTAAGAGACTGAGATATGTAGCATATAATCTCTGGGAGGGTTGGCTTTGATTATAATAATATTAGGTCATGCAAGTAGGTCTTGATGTAGAAGGTAAATATCTACTTAAATGATAGAAAATTAAACTGGGAACATCATTCTGAAAATTAATGGGAATTCTGAAGTGCATCTGTTGAGACACTGAGAATCCTACTTTCTTCAGCCACTGAAGCTGACTGCTTCCCATATTTCCAATTATTTCCAGATGTAAAAACTCTGGATGTTAGTTGTTGTACCCGTGGACTACAGGAGGAAGAAACAAAACTTTTCCTGTCCACTTTCAGTATCTCAAAACATTTTCTAAAACAATGGCAAAATTATATAGATAGGCAGTTTTTAGTACACAGTAAGTGAAGGTCTGGGAACGCTGTCTCTAAATCAGAAACTACTCTCAGCAACGAAAACGGAACCGTTCCGTTCCTGAAGGTTGTCAGGAATTTTCCTGCACCTGACTCACTCAGGCCATCTCAGTCACAGGTGCTGTTACAGGGTCTTTCTGTTGACCTCAAGGGAAGTCAGATTAGACCCTAGTATATCCAGCAAGTAACTCCAAGCTAGTATTAACAGGCTACCCTGATGTCAGAAATCATAACCAGCAACTTCATAAAACCTTAAAATCTCTGCTTGAAGGCTGAGTCAACGGAAAAGTTCGGCCACTTTTTCTTCATAGCTTACATAAAAAAAAGTGGAGATGTCTACAAATCTGCAAAGTATAATTTCCATTATATTCTCAGGGTTTTCTTTTATTTTCCTTTCCTTTCTTTTATTTGTATGACATACTACCATAAATATTGTATAAAACTGATAGTACTAGATATTTTCTAAATGTCTGAAATTAAGTTTTTCAGAAAGAACATAGATACTCCCAAGGAAATATCTACTTAATTTCTAATACATTTAGCCTACTTCAATTTACAGTAGACATTTAGGTATACCTAAGATAAAAACATTCAGAGAACCTGTTAATTCAGTGCTAGTTCAATTTAAATTGAACTCGGAAGAGGTGCGAAGTATATACTCCTCAATTCTCAAGTCTGCATTCTGACTGAAGTAGCAAAATCACAGTTCCTCCATAGCCTCGTCTTGTTAAACTCCCTAATTGTCAAAATCAAGTAAAAGTAGATGTAAAATGACTAATTATGCACTCACTGTAACGTAACCATACAACTGACAATGTCTTCACCGGTGCTGGGTTGCTACACTGACAGCATCTGCTCCAAACAAGAAATTGTGCCATATGTCAAGGGAAGATAATGACTTACAGAACAGCTCGGTATAACTCTTCTTTCCTGTCTTCACAAGCTATAATGCACATGAAGGAGTTAGAGAAATAAGACTCATCTGCAAGACTTCATTATAAATAACTCTTTTATAACATATGCTTTGCTGAAGCACACAAATCCCCTGGCTTCCGTGAGCAGCTCGGTGAATGGGTGAGCTGTATATGACTTTCAGAAGCAATTTCTATGATTGCTAGCCTGTATCATAATCATACACCAGAACCACTGGGGCCTGAAACAATTTCCCATCCATTACCTCTGCATTGTAGCTACCCTACATCACAGGGTGTCATAGTAATATACTACGGGGTGAGGATGAGAACATGCTTAATCAACCTATTTTCATTTCCTGCGCAAAACATTTAGTTTCAAACAATCAAGAAGGATAGAGCTGAAAAGCTGTTTTGCAAAAATCATCCAAAGAGGTAAACAATTTCTAAATCCGCTCTTGTCTACCCCATGGCCCTTTTCTGTCGCACTTTTTCGGGCAAAGCTTTTTTCCTTTTGCCATTGGAGGGAATACCACCACTTTCTAGTCCTACTTGAACATATTTATGCTCTTAATAGGTGTTATTTTCGTAAGAACATTTGCCTCGCAACTCTTTGTATTTAAGAATAGTACTTTGTTTTTGTTACATTTCCTTTATTTCTCTTAAAAATGATGTATTCATTAAAAAAGCCTTTCGCATAAAACCAAAGAGAGAGAACGTAAAATAATTAGTAAAACAAAATAATAAGTTATAAAAGCAAAAAGAAATGAGCCCCAAATACACCACGGCAGGGTCATGAATGATTTTAAGATCAGTACTTCTCATTGTTCAAAGCAGCATTTGTATTCATGCCAAAATTGTACACCCAGCTCAAAATATCTGGGAAAACCTCATGGAAGTCAGAGTCCTCAAACACGTTAAGACAGTTAATTTTTAATTTTCACTTTTAAGCATGTATTAAATATGTATTAAGACAAAAATAGTCAAATTTTTTACTTTATCATCAAGAAATTAAGAAGATTTTCTCATGTTGTAGAACATCTCGTATTTATCACGTATTTGACTACACCCCCCAGTGAAGAGATACGACATGTTTCTTCTGATGTTCTGCATTTCTCCTATTATTTTACCCATTAATTTTCATCTTTCTTTCCATAAAGGATTATTTCTAACTCATGCCTCTCACATGTATTTCTGTCACACATCAGATTTTAATAGCGATGAATATCCAACGAAAAAGCAAATCGATTAACAACGGATTCAAAACGTGTGCTGCATTCACTTTCTTTGTGAATAGCCTGATGCATAGACTGTTTCAAAGTAAATAAACATCAAATTCAAAATTACTGAATAAGTATACTTTGCTAGAGTGTTTGCTTCCTCTTTACCACCCCTGAGTTCCATCACGCTATGGAATTTTACTGGGGGAATCACACAGAACCTCTCTCCATAATTTTCTTAAGAGTCAAGTGAAGGAAAAGAAATGGAGTTATGAGAGACACCAGGCTGCTTCTTTTGCATGATTTATTGAGATTTGTAACTAAGGCACAACATTTATCAAACTGGATGAGGAGGGCTTGATTTTCTTCATCACCCTAGAAGAAGCTTGCTGAAGAAATGGCTACAATTTAAGGTCCCTGCATGTTACTTGTTTGTTTTCTAACCTTCAGCTACTTTTCAATTTATTTATTTTTTTTAATTTTGTGATTTCATAGCCTCGATATTAGCCATTGATGTAAAACACTGATAAATGCCTAAAGGGGAAAAAAGAGCTCAACAACTTTGTGTACAATTTTAAATGCTTTGGCTATGTTAATGCTGCTTTCAAAGGATTCAGTGTATTTAAAGCATGATCCTCACATTTGAAAGTGCACACTGTTGATCAAGCTGTGTGTTTCACAGGGTTCCTCAACCAATGTCTTAAAATGACTCCTATAATTTCTTCTGTGACTGATGACAAACTGGCTGAACTGAACCCATATCTGCATGCCTTTACTCTGTGTAGTAATTGAGTGAACATACTGTAGTTTTGTTGCAAAAATAACTTGCAGCAAGAAACCCTTCTGTATGTTTTCCATCACAAGCCTCATTTGTGTGATTAATTATCTTCAGAAACTCTGCTAAAAATTGAGACTGAAAAGGATAATACTTTTTTTTTTTAAAGTGTCTGAAATCCTGTTTAATGATATTTCTTCTTGAGCAGAGAAATAGTGATAATGCTTTAGCTATATTAGTTAGTTAACTTGATAATATCTGAGAGTTTGGGGTTTATCCTTTATTAACTACTGTTTCCCATTTGTTTGATTTTTGCTTTATATCTGCATTTGAAAACTTTTAACTTCCACAATAGAGTCTCACAGCAAGTCAAAGTACGTCTAGTCAATAAACATATAACTAAAGAGTGATTTTTCTAGGACACTCCTTCAGATAGTTCTGAGCAGTTGGTTTCTGGCAGAAATTAAGTATCTTCTAAAGAGTGGAAATGATTTTGTGAATACATTTTTGGGGCATATGGGAATTTTCCAGTAAACTAGAGCTATGGCAGACATTCCTGTTCTTCCCACTATCCAAACTATGGAGCTGCACATCTATTGTCTATGGAAAGATATCATAGAAGAAAGATGTAATAAAGAGATATAATAGAAGCCCTCATACTTGCTAGAAAAGACATACTTTTCATGACCAGATTCTGCATAGATGGTTGGAATAAAAGAAAAAAATGAAAAGTCTTTTTCTGTACATGTTATCCTTTGGACTATATCCAGGTCTTCTCTCATATGCCTGATAGTTGTATCTCTGTGGTGAGGGAGATAAATTTGGTTAAATATATCTTTTTGTCTATCCTACAGAATAAGGGTAATCAAATGAGGGATAGAGTGGGCTCAGAGACTGTGTCTGTGAAACAGGCTTTGTGATCTGAAAATAAGTATTCTTCTATTAAATCTCACTGGACCATCTACTCTAAGGTGAATACTCTGGCAGAATCTTATTTGCAAAATTTATGAACAGACAGGACTACTTAAAACCAAGAACAGCCAGCCAGTCCAGTAATGATACGTTCCTGAATGTATAAGGAAATATCACTTATAGCCCATAAGCTATAAATAGCCTATACAACAGAAGCCATATATTGTTTAGCAATGGTAAATATGGCGCTGGATACCCCAGGTTATGCTTAGAGAAAATTTCAACCATAAATAGCAACATGTTTTAAAGCCGCATTTAAAATGAGACTCAGGAACAAAAACAAGAGGAAGAGGATCTGAAAATCTGAAAATCAGCCTGTTTTTTGAAACATCTGGCTGACTGATGCTTGGGTTGTTGAAATACCAAGTAATGCAAAAGGTGTGTTGGTTAATCATAGAATCATAGAATCATAGAATCGTTAGGGCTGGAAGGGACCTTCAAAGGTCATCTAGTCCAACCCCCCTGCAAGGAACAGGGATATCTCCAACTAGATCAGGTTGCTCAGGGCCTCATCCAACCGGGCCTTGAACGTCTCCAGGGATGGAGCATCCACCACCTCTCTGGGCAACCTGTTCCAGTGTTCTACAACTGTCATGGTAAAAAATTTTTTCCTAATATCCAACCTGAATCTACCTCCCTCTATTTTAAAACCATTACCCCTTGTCCTATCACAACTGGCCCTCCTGAACAGCCTCTCCCCATCTTTCTTGTAGGCCCCCTTGAGGTACTGGAAGACTGCTATAAGGTCACCCCGGAGCCTCCTCTTCTCCAGGCTGAACAGCCCCAACTCTTTCAGCCTGTCCTCATAGGAAAGGTGCTCCAGCCCTCTTATCATCTTCGTGGCCCTCCTCTGGACCCTCTCCAACTGGTCCATGTCCTTCTTTTGTTGGGGACTCCAGAACTGGACGCAGTACTCCAAGTGAGGTCTCACGAGGGCAGAGTAGAGGGGGAGAATCACCTCCCTCGACCTGCTGGCCACGCTCCTCTTGATGCAGCCCAGGACGCGGTTGGCCTTCTGGGCCGCAAGAGCACATTGCCGGCTCATATTGAGCTTCTCGTCCA
The DNA here is from genome assembly GCF_009769465.1 of Tauraco erythrolophus. NCBI lineage: Eukaryota > Metazoa > Chordata > Aves > Musophagiformes > Musophagidae > Tauraco > Tauraco erythrolophus. The sequence continues at coordinate 4,009,901 of NC_141477.1, forward strand.
CCAGTACTCCCAAGTCCTTCTCCTCAGGAGTAATCAATGGTTTTCTCATCACCAGGCAGCTGCAAGCCTCCTCTGTGGGTTCACCGCTGGCCAAAGAGTAAGAATTCCCACTATGTCTTTTTTCCACTGGAATGATAACTAACCTCCTCTGTTCTTCTCCCCTCATCTCCCCACAGTCCTGCTAATTTAGCTTAATGAAACTCTCAGCAATGTTATTTTGAGATTTCTGCCACTAGCAAAGGTCTGTGGAGAGAACATGCAGGGATACACAGGCAAACACCTCGAATACACAAGGCCTGATGCCAGCCCAAAGAGAGCATACTTCCATTCAACATGTATGAGGAAGACAGTAGCATAAGACAAAAATCATAAAAACTCAAACACGTCTTTCTGAATGCGTGCAAGACAAGCATGAACTGAGCACTGTCATGTTAGAGAAATGCAAGCTAAGAAATGCATGTATTCGTTCTCTTTACTCTTCCTTCTTTTCTTTCTCTCTTTCCTTCTTTTTCTCTCTCTGTGTAATGTGGAGTATGTGTATGTTTGATCATTTTTGTTCTTCAGCTCCATAACAGCATGAACACTGTGTATGAGCATTTAAATATTCCACTTTAGTAGTTAGGTCCAAATCTGAATACATATCTACGGCTTGGACCCCTGCTGCTTAAAGCTATTTGCACTCGGATCAAACTGTGACCCCCAGAAATGGAAGTATTTATGTTGAAAAAGAATTGAATAAAATATTTATAAGCCTATTGTTACAAACTAGAAAAATTATGATATAAATATGATTACACTGTATAAATCAGATAAAAATCTACACAATTTGTGTTTCTTTAAAGAAACCCAAAATGATTTTGTTTCAGAAGTGCACATAAAAAGAATTTCAATAACATTGTATTTTCAGACTTTATTGTTAAGGGATATAAGGAAAGCTTTTCCCTGGTTGTAATATTTTCTATATAAAAGTATTATTTTAGAAACAGTAAGCTTGGCTCATTTAAAGTCCCCACAAGGGACAGATACATTTTGAACAATATTTGAAATGTTTTTGATTACCTAAAGGAATGATATCCCAGTTTTTGAGCTCCCAGTGTGGCTTTATTTTCTGGACAACTCAGTTATTCTCTCGTCCTCTGACCTTATTATGATATTGTTTTTCCCTTCTTTTCACTAGACCTCACATTCTGTGAGAAAGTTCTATAGAAATTTGATACAAATCTAGTTTATGTACAAAATCTGCAACTTAGTCAACTTCGCAAGGCATAAAAATAATTTCTTTTCCTTTATACCTCACTACTTCTTTTTGTACAATGTTATCCACAAAAAACAAATTAAAATCCATTATATCCACATCAACTATAGGATAAAATTTTTGTTTCCAGGTCAGTTTTTGTTTTTTCTTATAATGTATCAATTTAGATGCAGATGGCCTAGGAAAAAGAATATTTCTTCTCTTACATTGCACACTTTCGCAGTGATGGTGAGACGACTCAGCCATTGTAAAGTATGCCTCTCTTTTGATCAGGAAGCTTTGAGTGGTTTCAGATAGATGAGCTGTTCCTTTCCATAATTTTTTCATGTTAAAATGAGAAGCATTTTGTAGGTCTGAAAGAATTATAGATAATAATATGTCTGCAAGTAGATAGTTGCTAAGTTAAAAACATCCATGGCTGGAACTGGTTGGATTCAAATATACTACTATTATTGTATCAAGGAAAAAGTTTAGTTTAATGAGCTGCTTTGTTATAGATTACAAGGAATTCAAATTGTTATGACATCTCCTCCTTATTTGGATAGCATGTGATCATTTACACCAAGACTAATTTAACACTGTTCATAAACAAGGAGGAATTAAAATATAAAACATTTACAGGTATGAGCCATAGCTACCATGCAACTGAAGATGGTTTTGAACACTTCCAATTTATGTATCTGTTATTGTTGGTAGCTGTATCTATGGTCCTCTTCTAGGCCAACATTTTCTCTAGCAAACATTCCATGTATTTTAGGGCTAAGTTGTACTTTCAGAAGTTGAGGTTACTTATGACTCAGTCTACAGATCATTGCAACTACTGTGGAGATAATTGTACATTCATTATGCTTAATTTCAGATCTTCATGAAACATACAAAATTACTCAAGGTTTGGTGGCTTTTATTTTTACATATAATGGCTTTTACAATAGAATGGCTTTTATAACTTTTACATATAATAGCTTTGTGCCATATGTGTGTATGAATATGTACAATATATTTACACATATGCATGGAAACAATTATATGGATTCACTATTACATCAGAACATGAGATGCATCTTTAGTGTCTTAACGGTTAGTGGGTTTTTTCATGTTTAATTTGTAGATTTAATTTCTAATTTTAAAGGCATGCTGATTACAGTTAAACCTCTGTATCGAAGTTTTAGAGGCAATCATCTTAGAATGGGGAGGGGAAAAAAAAAAACAAACCACAAACCAATAAAACCACCAGCATATCAACTCTTACTCGGCAGTTAAAAAAGTGGGACTGTCTATTCATTGCTTTTGTTTGCTCTCTGTTTGCTGCAGTGAATCTGGCAGACAATTATCTCTTGAAGTCCTGAAAGGGCAGAGAGATGTATTTAGATAGTATTTTACCTTCCCCCCCCCCGCCTTCAGAAAATCACATAGGAATATCAAAGGCATAAAATCTAGCAGAATGCAACCAAGTGCACGTCATTGAGGACACAGTTTGTCCTTTCCACCCCTCTCCATGCCAATGTTCATAACCGGAGCCTGATCACATGCAGATGTTCAAGAACGGACAGAAATTCTATTCCTCTTTGCAGGTGAATTGAGAAACGTGGACCAGTCAGTCCATAGTTCAGCAGCTGCGTTAGTATTCTCGTCAACTCTGGCAACTAAAGTTAGAGTCAAAGCTTTATTCTGGGGCGAAGCAGTGAGTAACAGACACCTTCCTGGTTTAAAGTATTGTTTTGCACTGGAAGGTGCTGGTTTGATGTGAACCCAGCAGGAATGGCACCCAGACTCCATAATGCTATTTATTAGAGCTAACACTGTGAGCAGAGAATAGCATAGACAATCCTACACCTCTTTAGGTGCTGGGACCTCCGAGCAACGTAGCTTCGGACAGGACTCTGACCCATGTGCGACATGCCATGCGAGCCCATCCATAGTGCCATGCAGAGCCCGCCCATAGCAAAGACTCTCCCCTTTCAGTGTGTATCCTTTCAATGAGTATCCTATTGCTGTATGTTTCCTTAGAATGTAATTGTGCTGCCATTGTTCCACCTGGATGGTACGTTTCTCTGCAGGCATTTTATTCAAATCAGTTTCTTTTTGGCAGTGTGCAGTGCAACTTCCCAGGGCTTTTGCCAGAACTTCTGAATCTGTGGCCCTTGCTGACTTCTTGGGTGGAACTGATCGTGCATGGTGTGATGAACGGTGTGGGATGAATGTGCTAGGAACAGAGGGGTGAGATATAAAGAGATTTCTCCAGAAAAATCAAAAGCTGCATATGTTTTCTAGTGATCCTAGACAGCTGTAAGCAAAGCTAATTACAGGACTGTATTATTCTACAGCTAAGGGGTCAACACTTGAAGAATTTCAAGACAGTCTCGATGAGATAGCCTTCCCCATAACCCTGTCTTGGTGGTTTTACCACGAGAAGAGGGAATTTACCCTTCACAAAGACCTGACAAGTAAGATGCAGCAGGGCTGAACACAAGTGACAAGTATTGGACCTATTGTGAATACATTAGTATTTTCAGCAGGTCCCTCATATGTCAGGAGGAAGATGACAACTAGCTCAAGGCACTGACAGTCTAAATTAGACAGACAATGCAGCTGAAAAAATTTAATGTCTTAGGTAATCCAAGGGAGGTCAAAACTCAGCATGGTGAGGATAAGTTATCTTACTTGGCTGATAGACTTCATGGAAAAAAATAAGTTTATGTATGGGCTGCCTCCTCTAATTCTGAATTCTCAGAGCTTATGAATGATTGTTTATCTGCTAACTGCCTGCAGGGATTTGGTAAAATAGCTACAGCATAAAACTGAAAAATAATTGAAATAAATAAAGTACTACCTGGCACTATCCTTGTTTATTCTATGCATCTGATATTAACATCCCGATGTCTTACACTCGTAATACATAATAAGAAACGAAAATGTCATAAAATCAATACCTTCTAACAGCAGAGGGAAATGTCACAAATTATCCCATTCTCATTATAGTTTTCAGACAGTAATTTCACAAGCCTCCGAGGGATTAGGAAAACTGAGCATATTTTTGCTCTACCCTGAGATGTCAGTTTTATTGTACATGATCTAGGCAGGGAAGGTTCTCTGCTCAGGAAGAATTTAGAAATCAATTGTTTTGCCAGTGAGATTCTTTTGCAAGGCTGTTAACTGCCTTTGTAAGTGTGAAACTACCAGATTTCGTGGCCCTGCTTAAATTACTTTGAAATACAAAATTACACTCTAACCCCTTGTGTGGTACAGAAGCGTGCTGTATGCACACACACAACAGAGTTGTGTTGCTAATGAATAAAATTTGCCTGTTCTAAAGAAAAGATATGAATTAATTATAAAGAGCAGATCTAATAACTCTTCAATATTTTCATAGGAGTGTTGTGGTTTTGATTTTTTTTTTAACTAGAAATTAGAGTCTGATTGACCTTGCATAGGAGAGAATAAGCCTGAAAGAACTGGTTTATCATAATCCCAATGATGGCATTTGTAAATCTGGTACCACCACTATGGTGGTGGATGCTCCAGATAAATTAAAGTGAATCTCAGACCTGTGGTATTATCTGTGCTTATATTTTCTTATATTTTACCAAGTTGATTCACTTGCTGTTTAGCACTGATCCTAATCATCTGATCAATCATGCTGCATATATGTTAGCTTGTATTCAAACTACTTTGGAGACAATCAGGCACAAAATACAGTGAATTTCAGGGTCTGCTGTCACAGACAATGTGGAAGGCCAAGCCCACCTGCATCACTTGGCTTGACAACAAGGACTTACTTCTTACGGTACCTAATAAAAGCAAATGCAGCCAATCATTTCTCATGAGCCAGAACCCCAGGATATTTTATATCACATTAAGACATCTTAGGAAAGACGTTCTGTGGGAGTCAAATAGATGCTATGGGATGCTACACACATCAATGATTCACCTTTCTAGGTGAAAGAATCATACCAATTAAAAGCAAAGCAAAGCAAAACAAAAACACACAAAACCTCACCACCAACAAAAACCTCCAGACTTTGAAGATAGCTCTAATTATGGCTATACGTAAAATATAAACTCTCATTGCAGTGGTTTGGAAAAGGATAATATCATTTAGCTAAACCTCAAGAAATAAGAATGAGTGAAATGTGAGTCTTTCTCTGTGAAAGGACTCCAGTTTTGATACGGACTGCAAAGCAGTTAATTTTGCCATATAAAAACATTATCTCAGACTTCTTCATTAAAATATGAACTATTGTGAAATAGATAGAGCTAAAAGAACATAACTCATACAAATATGAAAAGGCTGTGATTTTTAATGGCATCTCTTTCCCAGTAAAATTATATCCAGAGAATTTAGTACTTATTAGATTGCAGGACTCTGGCTAGCTGTGCATGTCAGGCATCCTCCTTTTTGGCTAAACCCCCAAGTGTATTATTCCTCTGCCCTATCATCTGCCTTATGGGAAGGAAGGAACACGATCTATCCTTCAGCTAGTCGCCCAAAGTGAAGAGTCCGAGAATTCCTGGATATGTCCCTGCTCAAAAGTTTAACTTTAGAAAGAGTAGAAAAGGACAACTACAAAATAACGTTCCACTGTATTTATTATGCTCTTCTGTTAGCACAGAACATTGAAGAACCAAATTCTAATCTCAGTCCACCCACTCTGAGGCACTTAGATGAAAAAAATGAACACAGTCAATATTGTGGACTTTACCTGTAAGAATAAAGACTAAACTCTCCCAGTGGGCTCAAAGAGCTGACCCACCCCCCCAAATAACAAATAGGTGTTTTCCTTAACAAATCTGAAAAATATATTCATCAATCATTCATATGCACTTAGAATCCATGAATGAGAAACATATTAACTAAGCATAGATAACTGTAGTCGTGAGCAGAATGGCTCATGAGATAAATATCAGATAAAAATGACAGCTGTTATCATTCCATTCAGTATTTACGTTTTTCTAGTTAAAAATGACATCTTATTTACAAACAAAAGTAACTCGCCAGCTGAGGAAAAAAAACCAACTGTGGTTTTATTTACTTTAGAGGAAACATTGTAGGAAAAGGTCCTTTCCTTTCAAGTTTACTTTTTTCTTTTTTTATTGGTTCCAGATTCTTCTCTTTTGTTTTTATTTCCACATGAGTTCTCTTCAGGCACGTGTACTCGCAAGGATTTATGTGCTACTATATATATAAAAAAAGACCAGAAAATATACTCCAATAGAGGAGACCTGTGTCTTTTCTCTGGAAGATGATTCTATAAGTTATTGGAATCAGTCCAGGAGGGCACCTCACTTTCGCTTCTGTCCAAGACTTTTTATGGAAATAGCTCCGAGTAGGCATTTCATCTACCAAAACTTTTACAAGTAATGCAAGGCCATTTGGATCAAAGGAGAAAAGGATAAAAACAATCTCTCATTTATGGATATCTCCCTTACATGCAAGCGAGTGAAATCCAGGCCATAATACAATTTTGCCACTGGCTTTAATTTCACATGGTGTGCTTGCCCACCATTTATGCTGCTGGAGAAGCCAGTCTGGTTGATGCGATTAGAGGGACATGGCACGTAGCAGAGCTGGCCTGCATTACAAGCACATGTGTACAACATCAATTCCTTCTGAACGCGGCCGAGCTACCTCAGGGCAGCTCTGCTGCATCCTTCAGGAGCACTGGATATTTTTAAAAATTATTTTTATTTTCTCCTTTAATCTCAGGTTTTGGGTTGCTTGGGTTGTTTTTCTTCTTAGGTATTTGGCAGCACATCCAACTCCAAAAATTGTACAATTTCCATGACCTTTAGATTCTAAACTAAGTAAAGTTTGGTTTTGCTGGTTTTCTCATTTCTCTGTATTAGTTTCTTTCCCTTCTTCTGATTTTATTAGTGCTATCAGAGTTTTCCTTTCACACTAGAACTCCAGGATTTATCAAATTAAATGCTCTTTGGAGGGTTTGGGATTTGAGTCCTAAATCTTGTTGATGTCGTGAAAGTATTGCAGCTGAATGCTGAGTTATTAAACCTCAGCAATCATTTAAATCTTAACAATGTCAAGCAGTTAATGAGCAAATGCACAGCATTTGAATAGATGCACACAGTAACAGGAAGGTAAATGTGATTTCCTCAAAGTAGAGATACTCGATGGCTCAATTATACCCCAAAATATGGGTATGTTTTTGTTTTCTTTGATCTTGCTTTTGAACACGTTAGAACATACATATTAAAATAGATAATGTGCTTATTTTCAACATGACCAACACCTGTAGAACATGGACTGAACGGCTGTGCAATTACATCAATGCTGTGCATTGACCTTGAATTTTAAGAGGGCCAGCTGCCAGAAAAAGAAATCTTTAGTTTCGTTGACTCATTAAATTAAACTCATTTTAAACAAAAATAATCATGGGTGAATCACCATATGTTCTTGAGTTTTAGGAGACTGAGGAGATTTTTAAATAATCAGAGTTCAGAGCTGTTCTTTTGAAGTGGAATGTTTTCAACATGTCCATTTAAGCTACATTTACAATCCAGTCGAACACAGTTTTGAAATAGCAGGCAAAACCAGGTAAAAATATGAGCGATGCTGGGAGTTGCATATTGACTCCAACAGATATAAGTAGTAACTTTAGTCATTTGATTTTCAAGTAACTTAGAAGCCAGTAGATGAAGAAAATATTAAAATTACTAAGGTAAATCCATAACAAAAAACTCATGAGATTGCAGAAATAATTGTGATTTATTGGTTTTTTTACTTTTATACTGACCATGTTGTGTGCTGAATTAAACATAAGGTAAGGTTTAGAGTTTTTGAGTACGATTCAATGATTCAAGAGGGAAAGGAGATGAGCAACAGAATCTGCTGCAAGAGATAAACAAAATTTTGGTAGGAGGAAAATCCAGACGAATAGGGGCACCATCTGTTCTCTTACAGTTGTTCTTACATTCACCACAAAACAAATTATGGCTACTAGAGTACAGATGTACCAATCACATCATGCTGAACATAGAGAAATGGGTAGCCTTTGACCCAAAACAGAAGGTTTCCCTGTGCCAAATCCCTCCATTTCTAATCTACCTGTCCTTCTATGAATCTTCTAGAAACACGTAAATAGACCTATCATACTTAAGAAGGCTCTAACATGATTTACAAATTTCTATCAAACAAAATGAGTTTAGGTAATGATGGTAAAACTCAGGCTACAATTTCATTAAATTATAAACATTTGCTGAAACTTAGATAACCAAAAATTGAAAAGTTTCCTTCAGAAGTAGACTTTTGAGATACAGAGTTAGAGATAGACTAGAGTTAGAGATTCAGAAACTTCAGAGTTGTCTTCTGCCTTTACTATCTACCTAGATTATTCTTTCTTTTGCATCAATTCATATCATAAGCAGCTATATTTCATCAACTCCTAGGATCACGTCCATCATAAGGCATTCAATCATTTGGGTAGTGTTAGAAGCCCCTATTATGAGTTCTGTCTTTCAATCTTCCTTTTTTCCATCCAAAGAAGACTTAATTGGTGATCTACGATCAGCAAAACTTCCTGAAAGCCAGCCACAGTGCTCTTTTAAAGGAATACCAAATACGTAACTTCTTAGATGTTAAATTTTGTATTACTATCAATGTCTTAAGGAAAACCTAAATCCAGATCCTGCAAACATCCCCAATCACAATGATTTCTGATCACAATCTGACTCTGAACTTTATTTTCTGGCACTGTTTCTGCTCTTACTCTAAGGCATTTCATTGCATACCTCATGAGAAATAACAGCAAGATCTATATGTCACTTCCCCAAGAAAAACTCCTGAAGACCTTTTTGTAAGGCAGTGCCTTACTAACACAGACATCTGTGCTAATCAGTCCTGAACTTTAGAAGAACTGATTTGTTTTGTTTAATACAAACCCCTGTGGTTTGGGAAGGCTCAGCTTTTACAGACTTAGTTTGCACACCCTGTGTTTCTTTGAAGTAATCTGTAAGACTGCCCATTGATCTCTTGCTTTTTGTTATGATCACTAAAATCTTCCAGAGTGCATTGCAAGTCATATTACTGACTGATTTCTGCATAAAACAAAACTGCACTGAGCCTGACTGTGAAAAAGAGAATAGGTGATAAAGAGAATATTATGTTGCATTAGATGGTAAGAAGATATGTCAACTTCAAAGATTAAACCCAGATCATTATGTGAGCTTCTTTTGTTAAATAAATGATGTTTAGAAGAACAGAAACGGGAAGCAGAATTTAAAAGTAGCTACTATAAAAATACAGTAATTTGTTACAAAAATAAATAATATACAGATTTGTATAATATATTTCTTTAAAAACCTCAAACCGGGTAAATGCAATATTTTGGAAAAATAAACTGCATCTTCTAGATTGAAGTGCTATTTGCAATTAATGGTCTTAGCCACAGCTTCTTTGCTCTACCTTTAACCTTGGCCAGCAACATCTTTGCCTTTTTTTCCCCCCCCCGCTCAGAAGCTATAAACTTCAGCTAAACCGACTGACTATACTGCCGTATGTTGGGCTATAAACCACATTCAGGAGATGGAAAGAGAATTCCTGGCAATGGAACCAGAAGACAATACACCACTCTACCCATTAAAGAATCATGTTAGATCCTAGGACACACAAGTCATGACGATCCAGTCTGTTTTCCAAAGATAATATATTCAAATGTATTTTTGCTTTTAGTTTGGTCCAACTCTTCTCCAATGGAAATGGCTACTGAGTCCATACCGCCTTCCAGTTTTCCCATGGCCCAAGCTTTCTCCTTTTTTCCCCAAGTGAAGCGTCCCAGGTATCCACAGTATGCCCATATTCCTATTTCTGGCAATGACTGGCTAAAGACATGATTGTTGGGAAGCCTCTGAATATGATAATTATTTTATTATATGTTTTGGTGTATTTCTTCTGTTTGGAATTAAACCAAAACTTTGCTCGCAGTCAAGGAACACTTAGCAGGCAATCACTTTACAGTTATAAAGTGTGCTATTACCACTTATTTAAAAGACAGAACAAACAAAAATAAACTGTCCATAAGGCCTACAGTACATGAAGTCACCACTTTCAATTCATTTTGAACACTGTTTTTCCTGTTGCTACATTCTTAAACAAATCAGGACAACGCGATGACAGCCATGAGCTTGGAACTGATGTGGATGATGGATGAGGATAAAGAAATGCAGAATCCCTTTCTTACCGATGAAGGCAAGCTCTGACTGTGCTAATAGAACTCTTGTCATGGCATAATTCTGCTTCACCCACACTGATTAGCTTGGACACACGTTGACGAGACTTTCCGGTCCTAGAGCTAATATAGTCAGTGGCAACTTTGGGATTCCTGTACTTTGTGTAGAAATAATAACAAACAGCTTTGACCTCTATAGAAACACTGAAATTTTTTTGAACTGGAACAAAGCAGCTGCCACAAAATCTGAGAGCAGTTCAAAATAGGAGTAAGAAAAAAGGTTCTGTGATTGTGGACAAAAAAAAAAAATCCTAAATGCTACTCAACATGTCAGAGGGAAAAAAAAAATCAGAAAGAATAAAATTTATTCATTGCTGGCACAATTTATTAATTACAGTTCCAAGCTGATTGTGCTACCTGTGGGAATTCCAATGATTCCTTAGAACTGACAGCAGGGAGAAGCAAACAAAGATGTTGGAAATTTGTAAGAGAAAGTAGCTTGTTTTAAGAATATATTCCCATTTTTCACATCTATTTGTGTTGTACCCAGTGAATTCAGATGAGAACACATTTATAAAAAGTACAAAAACGTTCTGCAAAAGTCCAAGTTTCAGGTCAAAGATTGAACATAAGGAAGGTCAGCATATCCACATGGGTCTTTTAACAAAGCTTATTGACTAATAGCAAGCCTTACTAAACAAGTATGTATATAGTATATGCACCTTGCTGTTCGTGCAAACATACAGGTGAAAAAGAAAGAATATATTAAATAATATATTAATACAAATATTAAATAATAGATAGAGACACCACCCTGGGCATTGAAATGTTAAATCTTCATTTAGGTTAAGAGAAAGCTTCTATGCATTTATTTCTAGAAAGAAATACAAAATCGGTGTTTAAAATTCCAGCAGTAATCAGGACTCCAGGATACTAAAGACAGAGCTGTGCAAACTGCAGTATGGGGAAAGGGAAAGCAGGAATACAATTCACTTAACCATACTGACAACAACAACAAATTATTTTTTTTCTGCTGAGCCTTGTTTGAGCTAGAAGGATGACAGTCTCCCTAATTAATTTTGTCCTTCCATTACATTTCCTTCCCTGACAGAAGGTCCTGAGCTATCATTCCAGCCGATCGACTGCTTGATGTTCTGCATCAGAACTTGTAGCAGCCATTAGCGTTACGGAGGCCCTCGAATAACTTTGGTCAATCAATGTAAAACATGACCAAATATTAATTACTGCATTTAGCCTGCCTAAAATGTACAAAACTCTGAAAAAAAAGAAGATTGAATTTTACTAGTATTATTGATGTGCTGGTTTAGAGTTCTCAAAGGCTAATGCAGTGATTTTAAAACCAGATTGAATTCTTGTACACAATACCACGTCATTTTAAATGTCCCAGCTTTATCTGATTGGAAAATGGATTCACCTAAAACATAGGCCTAGAAGTGTGCCCTCAATCACTTTAAAATTATTTTAAAAAGCATCTTGAAAAGGAGGCTATAACATACCAGATTTCATATGACAACAAAACCAAAGCCCAGAAGTACAACAAAAATCAAAACAGGAATACACCAGCCTGCAGACAGATAAGGTTCAGCAGAGCAAAGCTTAATCTAAAGAAGTATATGTTTACCCTGACAGTCTCTTTCTTCCCTTGCTATTTTTTTGTTCTTTTTTCTATTTCTCTATTATTTTAGAAATTCCATCTTCCCCAGTCTTGTCAGAAAAAAAAAATAAATCCCTCAAACATCAAAGCTGTATTTCTGTGCCAGTATATTGTTGTCTAGTAATATTTGTACCTATTTGTGTGACAGCTCGTTTGGGTTTCATCATTATTAAAAATGTAATAAAACTTGTAAATAACTTTTTAATTAGGAGAATGGGTTGTTGTTGAAATTAGGTATAACATTTAATTGATAGTCAAACATCTCTACAATTTAGCACCATTGTGCACTGAGGTTAATAACTGGAAAAGGGATCATCGCTTCTCACCTTTGTACTAATTATCTTCTGTTCGATGCCATCTGATCTCTGGCAGGATTTTGAATTGTTTCCTATTTTATTTGGAGACAGGTAATTAGTAGTATAATTTTACCTGATTTCTTTTCCATATTTGCTAAAAATTTCAGCTAAAACACGTACAAAAAAATGTTATTTAAAATCAAGCAACTTCTGCTAGGTAGCCATATCCCGATTAACTATCCCTAGTCATATCCTGAGTAACTGTCCCAAATTATTCAGAACTTGCTATCTGCAGGACATGGCAGTATCTAAATAAAGGTGAAGGGGACAGACTGAACGTAAACCACTGACCAAATGCAACAGACTGTATGGCAGAAGGATTTTTTTTTTCTTTTTCTGTGATGCAAGCAAGATACGTAAGGGCAAGTTCTGTGAGTTTTTCTTGAATTGAGGAAAACAACGGAAGGTGAAGCAGCTGGAACAATTCTGTATGCCAGCATACTCCTAAATACCACCTGCTGCAGCAAGCCAAATTCATGCTGGCTTGCTATCCTTGAACAATACACATAACAACTGTAATACTGAAAAATCCACAATAGGTAACAAAGGCAACAGCACTGCATTTGAAACATTTATCTAATTGTATCAGGGATTTAACAAAGTTGAAACAGACCGATGGCTTGTAAAGAATATTTCCTTCTGTTTGTGAAATATTCACAGAAATCATGACAATTTTTTAAAAATTCATCCTTTACACAAAATTATTCAACGAAAAACGTTAGGCTTATTCTGTTTTGAGGGCTTGACTGAATAGATAATGTAGGTTATAAAAGAACCAAGATTAATTCCTTGCTCCTCCTCAAACTCTCCACGTGGAAAAAAAAAAGCAATAAAGGAGCTTAAAGCATTTAAAGTGTAACTTAGTTTGCTTTTAGGTGTTTTAATTGTAATCCTTAAAACCACACTCAGCAGCACATTAACTCTCTGTACATCTCAGGTTCAGAAGTCATTCTCCTAGGAAACTACAGTTCTGCTCCCACCAATACCTACAAATATCTCAGCCTGGTAAGCACTTTGCTTCTTAGTTTATGCCAAATCCTTTCAAGATACAGTCAGCTTGGCATTGCTGTCCCTAACCCAGTGAAGGGCCAAATGGCAGTGTGTGCACTACTGCTACTTTTTTTGGTCCAACTGAAAACAGTGATTGTCTTCCAGTTGAGTTGGATTTTGAACTGAATCTCAATTCTCACCTCTCTCAACCTCGATTTCTCGCCTGGGAAAAGTCAAACTTGCATCTTTCAATACCATAATGAAAGTGTGAAAAGTTTACTCGTTATACCTGCTTTCACACGCACATACACTTTCCTCCTGAGTTGAAAAATACTTTTGCATCCGAAGAAAAGCAAGCAAAATACCGTTGCGATAAATAACGCCTGTAGCATTTGCGGAGGTGATAAAGGCAGCTGATGAATGTTCTTATCTCAGACTGAAGAGGGAAGCAGGAAGGGAATAGACTGTGCTAAGGCATAGTCTAAGATGCTCTGTTCCACACAAAACTTTGAAAATATTGAAAAAATTCAAGCACAGGTTCATAGTATCCTGCACACATTTCCAGAGAAGGATAGGGGGGTAAATTTGGTGTGCAGGCAGAAATTAGAAACACCTTTATGAGGAACCCGTAAGACTACTGAAATACAGAATTCCCTTAATTGTGGTAGACTGTTAAGTCATGCCCTTGAACCTTCTTAGCAGACTTGTATAAGTAGTCATTAGTTTATTAATAATTAGTCCACATTCTAGTAGCCAAGAGAAATCATTAGGTAAATTGAGTTTCTATGCTTTTCAAAAGCTAGAGCAAAGAAAAATCACTTCTCATAAACAATTCAGCAAGAACAGAGTATTTTCCTGTTGCCTCAAGTTACTGACTGGCCAAAACCACACTCTATGACTTTTTTAACACGTCTCTCAATTCTGGTGTTTGCCTTAAGAAAGCAACAGATAAGATGCATGTCTATTTTTCACAAGCTGAATCCTGTTACCATTTTTATAAGGTCACATACTGAACACAGGAAATTGAAAACCCTGTGGAGGAAAAGTTGCAAATGTACTGATTCCTATGTAGGTTTGGGGGTTTCTTTCATTTCTGAATTGATTTGACTTTATCCTAATATTTTATTTTTGAATATAGCCTTTTCCTTTAGACTTCTTACTATTTGAGATGTTTGGTATTTTATAAACCATAGACTTGTTTCATCTGATGTTCAAATTCAAATTGAGAAAGCATAAATGTCTGAGCCGTATAATTCCTCCGATACAAAATATCTTCATTTCTAAAATTAGATGAGCTTTACAATTATCATTTTCACCAAAGTTTATTGAAAACCAAGGAATATTTTTTACTTAGCCTTATTGTTTCACTGCTTTTTTTCCTTTGTCAATTCAAAAATTACCCTCTCCTGTGATAAGACTTCAGTTTTCTACAAAATGGGTTTGCTAGAGAGATTCTGTAAAACTATTTACATTTGTTAAACCTACTCACTAATTATAAATGAGTGGCTTTCATCTACAATCAAGGAAGAACTATGGATTTTTCCAAAATGGTAATGGCTGTTTAGATATTTGTTATCATATTTCATTCATATTTTTTGAACTAACAAAGATAAACTCATGAACTCTAATGTATTTAAACATGTATTAGTTACTAAAGACATAAGAACACACTGTTTGTAAAGCAAAACAGATTAAACAAATAAACATCAATTATTTAACACCTTTAACTTTCCGTGGAGAGTTTGCTTCTGCCTTTATTGCTATAAATGTAAAATAATGTCTTTATAGAATGGGATATAATCTTTTCATCTTGGGAACAGGCCAGGAGAGTGATGATCTGATACTCTTTTCCAACAGCTAAAGAGACTGTAGGCAACCAAGCACATCCTATATCCCTTTCAAACAATAACAAAAAATTACTATATCTAATTAAATGTCCATTTTTTGCCCCTCTTTGTAGTTCTGCACAAGGAGTTTGAACAAACAAAAAGGTTATTTATAATGGGTGATATCAAGTTATGATCAATACTCATGTAAAATTTACCATCTGATTTAAAACAGTTTGACACAATGCAAAACAGGTGAATAATACATGAAGTTCTTTCTCCATGAGTGCTGCTTCACACCATTTAGGATGTGAAAGGTGTTCATTTAAAACATAACCCACAACTACTGCAAAATATTTTAGCCTTAAGGAGCTACCCCAGAAGCACAGTTAAAAGGAATAATTAGGATCTTGCACCATACCACCTTCCGGAAGGAAAACTTTATGCTCTTAAATGATAAAACTTTGACAGGAGTGGTTTTAAATATATAGCATGTGGACAGGCAGTTCTGAGCACAGTAGGCATGTTATCCTGCAGGTTCTGAAATTATTAATGAGCTGCAAGACTCAGTCTTTTATTGACTTAATTATAATTAATCAAATTTGCCTGACTCCAGTGAAAGGCAACCAATAGCTGGCTGGGCACAGGTGTTTATCACTTTGAGGTGCTCATATTGAAGGTACTAGTACTTTAGGATGTTCATCTTACCCAATCTTAGTCAACTAACCATTAGATGTCTGGTTTGGGGTATTTGTAGGTCTTTTCTCTAGTTACTGAGGAGATACAAAGATGTCTACAAGCTACTTTTTCTCTGTGCATTAAATTTTTAATTTAAGATCCTCTGGGATGACTTATCTTCTGGATGTTCTTCATATGTCTGCATTAGATATTGAGAGGGAGCTTAGAAAACTGTCTCAAACTACAGTTTAGATAGCTTGCATCAGGTGAGATAATACAACTCCTGGAGAGTGCTGGAGATCTGCCATGGAACAAACTGGATATGTGGAGCTATTTTAAATACAAGCTTTTGTAACACTTGAATGTTAAAAATAAACTGCATTCTGTATAAAATCCACGTTATTCATATGTTAATCGTATAGTTCCAGTCACTTTTTTATTTTCCACAGTCCCTTATAAATATCAATCCTTTGAAATACATAGGAAGTGAAAAAATAAAACAAATGAGACAATTAATAAGGGACCTAGTCTTAAGTTAGACACTGCATCTGAGATAGTTACACAAGCAGTCACAGAGACTGGGTGTCAGAAAACATATCCTGTAAGTGGTTTTCAGGTTAGAGAGAATAAGCCCATTTTATCCTTTCAATATAATGCTATTTCTTCCAATAATGATAGCTGTGGCAGTTTTTCTCTCCCATTCTGTTATTGAAGGAGGATTAAGATATTTCTAATGTCATAAAAGTACTCTTTGAGAAAGAGTGATGGTTATTAAAAACGTGCTCTAAAATTAGATGATTCAAGTGCGTCAGGATTCACACTTAACAGACAAGTTTAGCAGGTAATGATTGGGGGACACAGAGCTACTACTGGTCTAGATCTCCTCAGAGGAAAGCAATTTTCTTTGAGGACAGAAAAAAAAAAATCTTGGAACAAAAATACCAAAGAACGTTGACCTTCAGCTCTCTGTCTGGTTTGGTTGACTGGATGAATATAGTCTAGGCAAGGTTTAACAATATCTTGCAATCCATCTTATTTACCATAGGGGAGACACTGAAGAGGGAAGTGGTTGCCTTACCATTTTACCAAATTTTGCAGTTTTAATCAAAGATGGGTGTTTACTTTTTGGTATGGAAATGGAGTGAGTTATGTTGGAGGACTATTGATCTAGCACTTAAACCACTGCTTTATAAAATGAAGGCTACAAGAATTCAAACAATATCACATAGAAAAAAAAAGTACTGAAGGTACCTGGGCCAAAGATAGAGTAAAAGTAGCTTGGAGACATATAATTCTGTTTCTTTGCAGAAAGCTAGTTGTATTCTAGAGCTTTGAAACACAGTATAGGATGTCCTGTTCTTTCCTACATAGCAAAATACAGATATGTACTACCTCAGCAAAAGAGAAAATGAGAAAAAGCTAATTTAGCAAGCTGAGAAGCTGTTGGTTGAACAAGTGTGAACGTACACCACTATCTCTCCTAGAACAAAAGCCATACAAAGAGGAAAAAAAATGAGAAAGAGCAACCAGTTTGTGACATTATAAGGACAATTTTCCATAAACTCTTAGCTAGTCTTCACTTTCAGAAAACTACAACCTTATGCCATGAACCCATGACTCCTATCTGTGCGTTATTCTTGTATTTCATCCTGAGTGAGTGCTGGTTAATATTGCTCCCTCTCCCATACTCCTCTTTCCCAGTTCACATTTCCTCAGACCTTTCCCGTATTTTTTAACAGTGCTCTGCATTTTCAGGAGAGCTGCAAATCTGCTTGCCATTAAACCTCCAAAGTTAAAGTACACCCTCAAGCAAAGAGTCACAAATCAGTGGTCTTTCTGTTTTTCAAGACATTTAATCTCATTTCTTTGAGAGCATTTTGAGGTTGTTTGAATATCTGGCCCTTTGCTACTCAAACACTGTTTTTTCTTCACTTTTCCTTAGATAATTGTTGGAATTACCCCTAATAATAATGATTTTTTAATTATTAGATTTGTTTACTTGAAGACTGGTATAACAGCAGTGGAACATGCAGCTCTGCATCACCACTCTCCTGTTACCACCTACAAACAAGACTAGAGTTTGTAAGGTATTTATGGTACTAGCACTTCTCATGTGTGAGCTAGGAAGACCATGTTTTCAGCATGGAGCTAACACCTCTTCTATCCCCTTGGAAGTTAGATATCTGCTCCTAATTCAAAGAGGCTAAAATCCTTTTTTTTTTTTTTTTTTCCCAGTCATTTTCTTCATTACAATGGGTTCCAGTTCTGGAAGTTCGTTTTGGAGTTTTGCTGTTTGTTGTTTTTAAGTTGGATTTAAAAAAAAAAAAAAAGTCTTTTTTTCTAATTCTTATCTACACTTCTAAAATACAGGGTGTGAGGCATATGCATTTACAATTCTAATTCACACTGCATGCAAGTGTGTGTGTGTGTATGGGTATAAAGTGCTTCCTATTTTCATGTTTGCATTTTGCTTCTTATAGATTTAGTGTGTGAAAATGAAAGCTGTTTAGTCTTCCTGAAATTGGATGTCATTGCTATAACCTAAAAAACTAAGTTGCTTGGTTACATCAAACACTAAATAAGTGACATTTGCATGGCTGCAGTGAACGTTGAGGTAGGTCTGATGGGGCCACCATTCAGTGTCCGTTAATGTAAATCATTGCTTGAAAAACTGCTGAGAAATTTGTCTTCTGGAACTTGGGAGGTGCATCTTGTAAAGGTGAGAATGACAAGGTGGTTGCCAATAAACATTGAAAACACATTTTGAAGATAGTACTTCAGCCAAGTATAGAAGGTAAAGCTATTGCCTTTTCCAAGGTCCAAAAGCTAAATAAGATAGATATGAGCATTCTTGTCATATCTCCTCCCTAAGCTGAAAGTCAATAGTAGACAGACAGACGTGTGTGAACAGCTTAGTTTGGTGTGCTAAATAAAGAATCCTATGGCCGTTATCAGATGCTAGTTTTCTTTTCATAAACTAAATTTGATTGTATGAGTGGATGAAGGGAGAGTTTCATGGTGTCTCAAGGACAGTGCTTGTGATACATGTTTAACAACTTTTGGTTGAGCCTTGAAATTTCTAGCAAGGTATGATTCTCTTTGATCTCAGTGTCTTGAACAAGGACTCAGAACTGGACTCATCAGTAATATCAGTATTAATCTTTTATATCTAGAGCTTCTCTCCATGCTGCCTCAAAACAGCATCAGTGTGATTAGTATAGTACCCCATGACACAGTTTACATTTATAATTAGTTAAGTTATGAATTGCTTTTTTAGAGGGAGAAAGAAAAAAGAGACAGCTGGTCATACACGAGTTATTAATCACAGAACACCACCCAAAAATTCAGAGAAATGTCTGTTTCATGAGTACAGAATAATAGAATACCAAAAGTCACAGTATAAATATGTGCATAAAGATGTTTTATCTTTTGTATGCAGCGAGGTTTCATTCATTGTCTCTCCACAAACTTTTTTGATGTTACAGTCTCCGACTAATGCATTTTTCTAGCACTACTGCAGCATATTTGCATGTAGAAGTGTGTAACAGAGAAAAAAGTTCTTATCCTTTTTCAAATGCAGCTTTCTAGTGAGATGTCTAATAACAGAAGGGCTATGGGATATTAGTGCTATAAACAAACGGAAATTTTTACCAAAGGCTTCTGGGTATGCACAAACCATGCAGAGTTTTGGCTCTGCTTCATGCTAAGGATCAGCTATTTCTTGGGTTTTACTAATTACTGGCTGCAGGATCTGACTGAACTATAGGTTAGTTCAACAAACCTGAAACTGTCTAACACGTCCACTACATCAACTGTCAGTATAAACTAATGCACAGCTTGTCCAAGTGTTAGACGACTACACCTACACATTTGAAGACAAAAGCAATGCAAATACATTGACAAACTGCAGAACGCTGCAGTTGTGCTTCGTTTTCTGTCTAGGTTCACAGACTAAAAGGCTAACCTCAATCCCCAAAGGAACAACGCAGTCTTCAGTACAGCACAGATTCATTTCAATTCACTAGAAGGAGCTAACTCAGGTTTAATAAACACTTAGATACCAGAGCACTAGGTTTAGTGTAAGTTCTATGCAGCTGCAGCCAGAAATATTTATTTCTTATATAAATGTTGAGAACATTTTGAATATATGTGCTATTTGAGAAGACGTTTGTATTTACAAAGAAAATGGTACTATCTACGTTGAAGATATACTCAACACACAAAACTACAAATTTCACAAGCTGCTGCTAGAAACATGACTGACAGAAGAACAAGTACATTCTGGAATTCTAGAGGCAAATTTTAATAGAACAATTCAAGAAGCAAAATGAGTGACTAGCACTATACTTTTACAGAGATGATTTTTACAAACTTTTTTTAGATGCAAACTGAATAGTAGGATACCAAGAGAAATAGTGGTATGTAGGATTAGATGAAGTATAATTTGTTTCTTTAAAAACACAGACTTTTTAAAGAGTAGACATGGCACATATATATTGAAAACTATGAATTCATGCTATCACTTCCTCACTTGTAAAATTTTAGAAATTATACACTGAGATTTGCAATGCTAATTTGGACTTTCAGAACAGCAGAGAGATGATTCAGTAGGAATTTTTGCTCAGAAAAACAAAAAAGGCCAAGATTTACCCTCTCCCGTACTTGCTTTGCCAAAAATCTGCTCTGTAAACACTTTCTGATAGCAACAGAATCAACACAAGATTGGAACTATAACCAAAACATGATTATATAAACACACCTTAAGAAAAAAAGGAAAGCGTTCAAGACCCAGTAGCCCATCAATATCTTTTGTTTTACCCAGTGAACTGATCCAAACCAGCTGAACAGATGGATGGGAGAGTCTGAGGGCAATTAAACACAGAATAATTTTGACAGTTTCACAATTTCAGAAACACCTGTGCTGATTATTGCAATGCATTGTGAACATTCACTGAGTACCAAACACTGCGCCATAGTCCTCAGGGGCTCTTGTTTCCACTGCTGTTGTGGTGTCCTAATGGCTCTTTTGTACAGTGGTGTGTTAATTATGGAAGAAAAAATTATATGCAAAGGTGATGTGGAAGAAAACAAGGAGGAAAGGTCTCTCTTTTCATTTAGAAAACAGCTTGAGAAAGGAAGGGATTTAGCTTCTGTTTTTCTTTAGACTAAGCTTCTTCGAAAGGTACTCAGGGAGGAAGATCTCATGGGAGAGGGAGAACCCAAAGAAACCCCCAAAACCAACCAACAAACCAAAAAAACCCCATGCTAAAATGGTGGTGTAAAGCCTTCCTTGAGAAGGAAGATTATTCAGTTAGAACCAGCTACTGGATTGAGACCAACTTTCTCCCTGCAAACAGAAAAGAACAAAAGTATCACAACCGTATGCGCAGTCAGAGGAGATACTCAAGTCTAGAGAGACTAATTGTGACGGGGCAAAATATTTAGATGAAATTAAATTTGCAGCAGCATCCAAGCTTCTATCTGTTTTATGAAACTCAAAAGTTCCTTCCCATAGAAAAAATAGGGGCAAAATTGAAAAGGTCTTTGTATTTTGACAGAAATAGATTTTGACAGATGTGAAGCCCTGCTTTGGCTTTCTCCACCTCTGTTTCTCTCCAAACTAGCTTCTCTCCTCCTGAGTATTCATTTGATTTCCTCATGTGTTTGGTTACTCATAGCTCTCCATTACACATTGCTTCCTTTTACCCTTCCAGACAGACTTTAAGTCAGCAGTTGTCATCAACATTTCTTCCTACCCCCTTGTCCCTGCAATTTGATCATACACAGACCCACAAGGCATTGATCCCACATTTAATGCTAGCCAATGCATTGAGTCTGATCATTCTTTTCTACTCCTTCTCCACTGAAATCAATCTACATCACTCCAGAGCTCCTCTGTTTCTCTTGCAAGTAAAATTTTGCCCATTTCTTTTTTCCAGCTAAATTGGTACTCACTACTTGGTTTTTGTTTTTCAAACAACCACATGAAATAAGAAATTGGCTAATAAATAATATTTGAACTTATGCTAAATAGGGGGGGGAAATACCTTGTATAAACAGTTGTTTACTGCAGCTATTTGATGAGTTTGATTTGGACTATTTTGTCACACTGTAGTAATGAGAATTCCAGAAAAATCAAACGTTTTGCTTTAAGACAGTTGTAAAAGCGAGCTTGATGATTTTGTCACATCACCATGTATAATGTATGATGAACTGTACTCTCCACATTTAATATAGATTACATTTTTAAAGGACTTCTGGAGTGTTTACTGAATTGTGGCTTCTTATTCAGCACAGTAAATTCATTTGTAAATCCCCTATCACTAAGCAGTATTTGTTAATCAGTACAAATGAACATGGCAGCATCATATGTTAAGTCTTCTAAAAAAAAGTGTTTTCAAAACAGTATTTGATTTAGTGAGAGGGAGGAGCTTAATGAATCACTCAGGTTATTTACTGTGTAATCAGAATTCAAAGCAAAAGGAAGTAGGAAATAAAATTTAAAAGAAATGGTGAAAGAAAACTTTCTTAGAAGCTTTACAAGATGCAAACTTTAGCCTGACAGACTGTCATGTATAACCGTTTATCTGGGGTTAGGACTATGCCTCACAGATTCGCCCAGAAGTGCTTCCACAACTACTGTTTTTTGGAATTAAACTTTGAAGTACACCATTACTGATGTGACAGCCTAGCAACCAACAGAAGCTTTTATGCAACGTAAGAAATCTAAAGAGCGACAATAAAGAAAGATGTAGGCAACACATACTCCGAGTGTTACCGGTACCTAGCCGGAGAAACAGCTGCTACGTTGGAGTCTTCCGAGTGACTTGCTTGCACAAAACAGTCCATTATCGATACCTTATCTCCACTTAGGTGACTCTAGCTGGTCACAGGCAGTGGGTGCAGATCATGCAGTGCTCACAGAAGCAGCTGTTATTACATGAGAGGGGCCCGACTTGGATGGCTCAGAAGCAGCAGCAAATGAAGACTAGGAAAACGCCTGTCAACTCCGCAGGAAGCTCAATGCAGCTCTCTGTAGAAGGTGAAATAGCATTCAGTGCCTGGGCAATGAAATTTCCTTCACAGCAGGCCAGAGCAAGCTTCCATGGACAAATCAGCACATCAGCAAAAGGCCTTTCAAGGACTGCTTGTGCTGGGGGACCATTTATAATCTTTTCTTTCTCTGCTCTCCTCTTGCAGGGAAGAATTCTGGCTGGAGGACAAGTCGAATGAAAGCACGAGGCATCAGAGAGCTCTCTGTTCCCTCCAAAATCTGTTCTGCTATGCATTTTCTTTGTTCTTTCATTCATCCTGCTCTCTTTCTCCCCTCAAGGGAGGAGCAACAAGCTGCAAGAACAGATGTTTCTAATTTCATTAGACACTTCATACTGATACACAGAGCTGTACTTCCTAGTTAAGCAGTGACAAGACTCAGTGTCTCATAGGAGTAGTATGATTCTCAAGAGGGATTTTTATATATATATATATATATTTAATGGTCCAAAATCAAGTTTCTTACATCTATCGTAAAACATAAATAGCATTTTTATGAACTCAGCAAAATCAGTGCCAAAGATAACTTAGCAAGAATATGTAGTTAAGTAACATACTTAAGCATTCTCTAAAAAAAAAAAATTAAAATCTAAACTTCTTGTATGAAATGCGTATGCAAAACGCTCATATAGTTTCAAAAAAAATCTTTTCTAAACAAATGCCTAGAAAGGCCTTTTTTTTTTTATATATAGATTTTCTAAAATATTAAGTATAAAACAAGTTCAATCCATAGATCTCATTTTTTTCCCCCCATTATTTGTCTTTCTTCACCTGGTTCTCTGTCCATCTTGACCTGAACTAGTGACATTTTCTAAAACTTGTTAATCCAGAAAAAGACACAAAACAAAACATACATCCTAATTTACTCAGAGCACCCAGCTAGAAATTTTCTGGTTTAAAAGACAAAAGCTAAGCCAAAACACAACTTTCTGTTTTCCTCTAGGACTTAGTCTATCCCATGTTGTGACACAATTGCATAAACACAATCAGGACCAGAATCCTGCTATTCAATCCTGACAGAGAACAGTCACCTATATTTCAAAAGTCCTCTTAAACAAACATGGCTTGATGAAATCAGTCTTAAAAGCTGGAGAAATGCTCATTTTCTTATAAATCAGGCTTTCTGCAGCAGGATATGCTTTTGTTAATTTGAAATGGGAAGAAGAGCTCATTGTATAAATCAGAATAAGAACCTGAAAAAGGAACAGTGAAAACTTACTTGCCTGTGTTGGAGCTGCAGAACATGTTCTCCCTTGCATTCTGCCTCCATGAGGGTTATAGGGATTTGAGCAGGTGTTTGTACTTGGGTTGGAGGAACTCAGCTGACATGAGTATTATTGTAGTGTGGTGAAACTGGTGTAATTGCAATCACCATGAGATTGTATGAGTCTGGAGTTCCCAGAAATTGCAGTCTAGCAATTTTTGTGATTAACCTAGTAATTTCAAATTAAGAAGCCTAAAAGTAATTCTTACACTGGCATATTTGTGATACAACAAAACTTAAAAAAAATCCTGCATGAAGCTACTTTGAATATAGCCTTTTTTTGACAAAGATCGTTAGTATGACCTGAATGTGACAGAGCTCCTATAGTATCTAAAATCATAGCAGTGAGTTTGATGTGACATACATATACAGAGTAAAATGTACGTACATAGAGTAAAATGTGATGTATAGAAACTCTAAGGAGTCCTTTAGGAATGACTCTAGAGATCATTTTAGATACAAGGAATATGAACATTAAAAAACCCAGAACAGGAATGTATAATTTTAAAACACTGGAGGGACAGGATAGGAGAGGAGAATCCATTTACCATTTCTGCAATGAATAATAGCAAGACCAAAGTCAGGGACAAAAGATGGTGACATAGAACAACCAAACCACCTTCAGTAATAAAACAGATTTCTCAAAAAACTTTGCTCAGCCATCTAGCCTCCCTAGCTAACTTAATTGCTGGAGCAGCTATGGAGAAAGGTCATTAAAAGACTAATCTAAAGTTTTGTTGAAATCTCTTGCTTTTTTTTTTTTTAATCTAAACTTGTCCAACTCTAAGAATGTATTCTGATGATAAAATGTATATTCTATTTCTTTGACAATATATCCAAATGAAACAGATATCCTAAAAATAAAATTATATATATATAAAAAAAAAAGCCTTGCTAACCATCTACAAATTGCTATAAGTAGGTAGCTCAGAAGCTGCAGTGAGCTTTCTACTCTAAACTAAAAGATTTAGGTTTATGGTTGGTATTGTGAAGCATCAGATCTCAGGGTAAAATCTCTTAGGAGAGAAAGTGTATGGATCCCTTCTGACAAGGAACAAACAGCACAGAGACAGAACATGGTATCAACTGTCCCAAAAGGCTGACAATCTTACTGTACATTTCTTAATTTAATTCTATCAAAAATCGCAGTTTTCAAATCATTTATCTGAACAGACAAGTTCATGATAAACACTATAAAGAAAACAGAATATAATAAAGCCTTTCTAAAAATCACAAAAAAATCCCATAATTTTATCTTGTTTTTATTACTTTTGTATGTCAGAGCAAAGCAATGGAGCACGTTCTGTGGAAAAAACAACAGTGTGAATAAAACATCTTGAATATGAGAAAAGGCCATTCAGCCTAAAGAGAATTGGCCTTCATAATACATATGTTCCCCCAGGATGATATCTAATTGCTTTCTGAAAGACTGCAACGTTTGTTCCAACATCTTTACCCACTACACCATTCAAAATATGCATTATAGCCAGCGTGAACGAGGCATGCTTTATATCTTCTGAAATTGTCTTTGACATCAATTTATATCCTCGTCCCTCCAGTTTTTGTTGTCGATACAGTGGTAAAGGGGGTTGATTTTACAGACACTACTCTAGGATTTAATAATCTTCAATTGTCTTTTTAGCATATTATTATTTTCTATCCAGCTGCATTGAAAGTTCATATTGTCATTATTTTTCCTTCTAAATTTTACCCATCTACTTGAATAATTAAACAAACTATTGTATTCCTCAGTCGTACTGTGCCTTAACTTCAGCTCTCCAGAAGTGCTGCTGGAACAACAAAGCAGAATAATCCCACTGTCTGAGACCATAATAAGAAATTAGGGATTATATTTAGTATACGCTTGACTGAGTGTCTCCAGGTTTGTAACACTGAAATGCAGTTGATTCGTAATTTTTTAGCATATATATTACTACAAGAAAAAAAGCTGGTACATTTTCCCATCTTCGTGGCACAATTTATTTTCTTCTGCATGAGAATGTACTTGTTCAGCTTCTTACTTACTTTATAATAACTAATTTGTAAAGCTAAATCTAAAATGGTCATAACATTACACATACACATAAGGGAGATACATGAAATTACTTTCCCCTATCTGCTTCAGTCAGGAATTTCATGCCAATCTGCTGCTAGCCAATATCCTTCTACAGATTGCATTTGTAGTAAAGTGGATCTTATATTTCCACAGCTGCAATAAATTGGTTTAATCCAAACCATTTTCTATATCTTCAAACTCTCCCTAAACATCCCAAACAACTACATCCCTGGGTTTACTTTAAAATAAAAAAAAAAAAAATAAAAAAATCTGAGGAACATTTTGAACTAAAAAGAGTACTGAATTTTAATCTAAACAGGTGTTTTTTGAATTATAAAACTGTGAAAGAAAACTTAGCAATGTAATTAAATCCAAATTATCCAATTTCATGCCTATTAATACTATGAAGTTGAATTGTTTCTTTGAAGGCTTGTTTTGATATTCAAATTGCCACTACATAAAAATATGAGTGTTTAGTGAGATATCAAGTGGACTTCTGCTGAGCTACCAGAATTCACAGTCATCTAGTTATTGTGAAGGTAGAGCCTTAACAATACCTAGAATTTGGTAAAGAGCTTAGATTTATTAAGTATTTTCCAGCTGATGATATGAGATTTTTATGAAAATAATAAACAAGTATTTAGAACATATAGAGAGAGAGAAAGAATTTTTTTAAATCCAGCACAATGATTAAAGGCAACTTACTTGACAATGGAAAACTTCATGCTATCTGTATAGCTTTTGGAGTCTGACACATTTATGATAGCAATGCTCATTATAACAATGCATAAATAGTGGGTAAATAGACAGACTGCAGAAGTCCTAAAAGCAAGTTTGGTCACATTTAAAAATGTAAATTTTAGTTTAAAAAAATAGCTTGAAAGTGAAGTAGGTAGATTAAATTTTCTACTAATACCCTAGTGAAGGTCAGAAAGACTTTATAATTTTTGGCCATAATACATCAAACTGTTTATTTTTAATATAATGCAACACACGCTCCACCTGTGCAATCACAAGCATCCAAGGTACCAAAGGATGGTCTGAAGTGGGAACTCTGAACCTTTTTTAAGCTCAGTTATCCCTGAAATTGTTAAATTATTAATTTGTTTACTTTCAAACATCTTGAAAATTCTGTGTAATAAACAAATTGCTTTATACATACAGTGCAAAATACTGATACTGATTTGGTGATAGCTTTACTCAAGTATCTCGATATAAGTACACATTTTCCCTGTGCAGGAAAACCTAGATGTGTAACAAGACTCTGGCATATCAATTTTAATTGTTAAAAGCTGTTTGGGTTTGGTTTTTTTTTTCCTGAAAGGGAACACATTTTTTGGTTGTAAAATTGTCAGCTACAGATGAAGATGCTGCAAGAGTGAGATCCATCATCTTGGAACAAAATATCACATGTGTCCAAGATTAACTTCTGAGTTAATTTAAGAAAAATTGCAGCTTGAGATAAGCACAATATCCCTTATCTGAAGGTGATATCTAATACTTTTATTAAAGAACCTGGTCAACTCAGCAGAACCTAAAAGGTGAGCCAAAATCTACATTCTCAATTTGGGTATGTATTAAGAAAGTAAACATCTTTGCCTGAACAATTTGACTTTGTGTTCTTCATACTTCAAGTCCTGAAGGTTATTCAATTTCTATTTCTCTGAAGAATCTTCATCTAGATAAGTAAAATATAAATGTTTAATTTTTCTTGTGTTGTCACTCGTAATTGTACCAAAGTTGTTAGTACTGGAGAAACACAAGTTTGGAGCAAATGAGAAGGTAGGAAAAATAATAATAAAATATTATAAAAATAAAATTTATTGCTCTCTAACCAAAGTTAGAGTTATGGGCTTAAAAAGAGGATAATGAAGCATGAAGAGAGCCACACAGTGAGAAAAAACTGTTGCACAGTAAGTTTACAAAATACTCTGAAAGTGATACTGCCATTTCTTTCCATATTTCAATTCAAAATTTGTATGTTGTTCATTTATACTTAACTTGGGGCAATCATATGGAATTCACTATAGATCCAGTTCTGCCATTCATATCCACACAAAGTGCACCTTTTGACCACCCTGAACGTGTGACTCCATGTAGAAGGCAGACTCGTAATGTCCAGCCATACCTTTGCTCCTTCCCAGCTCTGTGAATAGCATCTACAGCAACCATTTTATGCGTAGAGGGGCATCAAAGCACATGATCCTGATGCTTCTAACAACAGGTTTTCTAACGTGTAAATTCTCAGAAGACAACCTACCTACTTCTGATTTATAACTCTATATGAATTTGCTTCTGATTTACACCTATGTTGAAATTAATCATAATCCATGTTCTTAGAAACTACTTTGCTTGTTAGCCAGAAAAATCCATCCTGATAATAGCCACTCAGTAGCACAAGTACTGCCACAGGAGAAACCCATCATGGGTAGGAAAGGAAATAGAGTGACAGAGAGATGTACCACTGTTGTCAGGGTAGACTTAATATCTCCATAATTGTTACTCCGTTCCACTGGCAAAGTACACCACCATCACTGATATAATTTATAGCATTTGGACTATTTAACTCCTCCTATGAGTTACAGAGACAGCCCAGCACCATCGTACATAAAACTAGATAAAGATTTACCTCTGTACTATTATTCTGATTTTTGACTTCAACAAAGAGTATAAAATACTGTCTCTGTGATTCTAAGATGCTTAGTAGGTTTTGGAAATCACCCAGGCGCTGTTGAATTAAATGGAGCTGTGCACCCGCACACGTTTCCACAGAGGCACTTAGGAACCTCTATAAAATACGTTTTTGAATGGAAACGAGATGCCCAAATGCCTTGTATAGCTCAGCTGTAGGCATCTTTCATATTTGTAGGATCCCAGCTACATCAAAACAATCTGTAAAAATATACTGGTCCATGAACAATAGTCACACCTGAGATGACGGGTATTATTTCAAATTTCCTTTCTCTGTCAAGTGTATTGGGAGGGGGAGGACCTTCGTGTAACCTTGGCTGAGTACAGTGTTTGTACATTATATGCAGAAGTGAGGGTGAAGGCTATTGAACACTGAATCTTCCTAGTGAATCATAATGACAGAAGCACCTCTCCTGATTAATTCTGCGCGCGGTGTGCAGCATTCTCCACATTTCATCTTTCTTACCTGTATGGGAAGGTTTAATGGTTTTACATGACCTATGTTTCAACAAAAAAGAAGCTTGTGAGAAATAAACAAGTGAAGATCTACAGCATATTGTCTTGTACAAGATAAATTTCATTGAGCTTAGCAGAATTACAGCACTGCAGAGACCAAGGGAATATATTCAAATGTACTGCAGGTTATGTTATAAACGCTGGATTTAAAATTCTTCAGTGATGAAACTGTTTCTACATAGTGAATAGCAGCTGCTCTAAATTAATCTATATTGATCAAATTTTCTCTTGCTTCACAAAAAATAGCTTTTAATTTAGAACATCACTATAACATCTCAATTGAAAAAATTGCAAGATGAAAGCAACCACATGATGTCAGAAAGTATTATCACCTCCCTAAATCACACTGAAATTAGTCTTCTAGAAACCAAAAGGTTATCTCTCCATCACTTCCTCTGGTGGCTTTTGGTATTCTCTGATCTGTTTTCCAAAGCAAAGCCTATTTTCAGTTTTGTCATCCTAGCAATACACGGCCCACCTAGTCCACTTTTCACCTTTTCCATTTTCAACACCCTGTTCTTCTTCGGTTTGCTTCTTTAAGGTTCAAAAGAACGCACAAGATGAGTTGTGCCCATCATAAATAATGAAAAGAGTTATTCGGGATACAATCGTAGAGCACACTGCAGGTAAATGATGGATGTTTCTGCACACCCTCTGAGCTGGGAATAGGTCTAACATGCTACAGAGCCTGAGCAAAGGCTTCTGAATTTGAGGTAATATAGCCAGACACTCAGCAGGCAGGGACTGTTTGCATCTCGTCTAAACTGTTGGATAAAACACCTAGTAAAATGAATCTAAGCAGATATATTTTACTTTTAGAACTTGTTTTAGCAACAACTTGAAGGAAAAGAAAAAGTGCATCAGAAGCAGAAACTATTTTGACTGTACAGTAATGAAAAGCTAACAGGTAACTGCTTATATATTCAAATATAACTTGTACTTTTGATGACTTTAAAAAGATATTTTGGACTTCTTATATCTGTCCTGTTTAGATGTGACAGCTCACCTGAGTAAGAAAACAGGATTTGGCTGCTTGTTTCTTAGGCCCTTAGTACGGTTTTGCAGCAAGATGAGTTTCCTCTGTGCAAAACTGAGATAATTTCATGAAGAACTGCATCATCCTGTTTTTATAGTCACATTCATACCCTTTTGTTTACACATAATATAGCACTTTGAAATTAAGAATGTTGATTATTCCTTTTTTGCATTCAGATGCTCCTAATGTTTTATTTTGCGGTATCTTGGGTGAATAGATGCATATATTCTAAGTGTGCTTTCTATCTTATTTAAAATGAAATAAATAAACAATTAGAATTGCAGAATTCTCTTTTTATTGCTTTGTGGTTTTATTTGTTGGTATTTTGTTGTGTATAATTCTGTATATCTGACACCAAACTGTACTTGATGGCTCTTTGAAGCTTTAATTGTCAGCTTTTTTCCCTTCAGTTTTTCTATACTTTTTAAGAGTTCATTTTTCTAAAACAATAACTCCCACTTACTGAATTTAATATTGTTTTCTAGAAACATAAAATCATGTCCCAGTTACCCTTTTTCAACAATATACAGTGTTATTTTCCTATCATCTGCAATAAACCAGTGAGAGATTACACATAAATAACTATATTAATACTAAATATGTTCATTAAGTGCCTCATTCTGAAAATGTGTTACAGCTGGCCACTTATACTTGGCTGGAAATCAAATAATACAGGACAAGCAGAAAATAAGTAGCTGACTCTGATATTATACTCGGATAAATAATTCTAGGCTAATCTATGGACTACTTGCATGAATGAGATGAGTAAGACAAAGTCCTCCCTCACTCAACTCAACCCCAGTGGAACCAAAGCCTCATTCTTGGAGCATAAATTGGGTACATAGTCCAGAGTATTAAAAATGTTATGGAAAATGGTACGATTGATACAGAGAGAGATGTTCAAAACATGGGAATAGCAGCATTTTTAGTATGCACTGTGATAGACGGCAGATCTGTGTTAATCAATGCTGGGTATCACGTTTCTTCTCGCTGAATTTTCTACCTAAAGTCAAGTGCTCACAAAAACTCATTCTTTTTAGTCCTCCATTGTCACTCCAGCTGCTGGAGCAGCAGTGAAAATAACTTGATGCTCCATATTGTGGCAATTTGTAACTTATTACCTAAGACTCCACAGCTCAGTGTATTATTTTTGGTTTTAAAACTAAGACATCTTTTTAATGATTTTCCAGTTTGAGAGACATATGGTAGAATAGAAATGTTTAAACAAGAAGATAAATTCCAGGGAGAGATGGAGGGAGAAATATCTAAGGCTACCAAGCCTGTGACTGCAATATTTAGGTTGCTAATTTCTGACTTTCTTTGCAGGTACAACACAGTCAATATTCAATACTGTCAATAGAATTCTCAGATCATTTATTTCAACTGGTTCATTTTCTAAACCCACACTACATTATTTCCAATCATGCTGCTGTTACTCCTGTTTTTCAGATTAGGGTTCCTTTTTGCCCTAGTTATTAGTCAATTTGAATAATTCATTAATTACTACTTTGTTTTATTTCAGAAGGCGGCAGAGTTCCAGTATAGGAGGGGAGCTTAAACTCTGAACCTAAAGTGTTGAATCCAGGATAATTCTTACAGTTTGGCCTTTATGCACTAAATGCTTTCATCTAATTGATGTTTTCAAGGGTCTAGAGTTATTTATAGCTTTAGTGTGTTGTGTAATTAGTAAGTTAGGGCCTCATTTTTATTCATCTTACTGTAATTTTAGTATGATTTATTTCATTGGCATCAATGGTATTATTTCCTCACATATCAATATTAGGCCCTGTATTATTAATATATATATAAATATTGCAAGGCTTATTTAATGCATCCAGGACTTATTTCAGATACATTCTTCTCATTTGCATGAAAGAAAAAATCACTCCCAAAATTTTTTCAGCATCTCTGTTTGTTTTTATTGCTTTAAGGTGAAATGTCTTTGTTGTGTTTGTGAGTTTATTTCTCTCATTAACACGATCAGTTGGTATTAAAAAAAGCAAACAACTCAAAACTGTATTTCTCCATGGGATAAATTCACATAAACAATTTGTTTCATTAGGAATACCTTTTATTAGATCACTGGCAATATCAAAGCATCTAAATCAATTTCTTAAGCAATTCCACATCACATCCTCTTTCAAATGTTAGTGCTCTACTAAATTAACGATTTGAAAGCACGAAGCGGAGGGGTAGATTCAAATAACATACAAATGCTTCCGTAGTATGTTGCACCATCAATTCTTGTCTCCAGGGCCATGGCATTTTCTTTTCTGATTAGATTTATTTGCTGTATCTTTTGCGATATATAATCAGATAACTGCAGGTCAGATCTGCTGATTACAATAGAGAGCTTTATCAATGTTTTGTATGAGAATTCTACCCTAAAAATAACAGCGTATAAATAGACTTTTAATCTCTGCTGTAATGTTTGTACACACTTATCTTTCTTTTCTTTCATACTCCTAATTAGTTGCAGTTATCTCATATTCAGTAAGTAGACAAGTGATAATTACAGGAATTCATACCCTGATTCCAATCTAACATTACTTAGTTTTACACCAGGTTACATCACTGACTTTCCCAGCATTAATTCACAAGACCAAAATCAAGATCTTAATCTGCATCACCAGCTCAATCTCACTTTCAAAATTTACAGATATTTCTTTGAACTAGACAGATATGAGGTCATCTTCCCTGTTGTAGAATATCTTCATTGTTCACTTTGTTGTTCAACATTAGTTATGCTGAACATAATTAATGAGCTTTCAGTGTGTTCAGGAGACGATCCCCTCTGTGATGTCTGTTCCAGTAAATTATCCGGTGCCAGGAAACTCTGTCCAGCCTTGAGGTGAAATAGCATGGCCTGTTGGTTAAAGTCTTTCCCCCTCTATGCATGATCATATTCAAACTGCTTATTGAGAACGACTTCTGACCTGTGCTAATCCCCCAAATTGTACACAGGAATTTTTTTTGAGAGTGCCAGTTGGTGCAGGTCACCGTAGAGCATGCTATTAGTTCAATAGTAAGCTGAACCTGTCATGGCACAGGTTAGTTTATCAACACAGACAAAAGCTTCAAACCAAAAATTTAGGTGCAAAACCTCAATGGGACTGGAGTCACAGAAAGACGCCAGAAATAGTCCCTAATCCGCATAAATGACATGACACTGAATTCATTCTAATCCAGGCCTAAGGATGACAAAATTACTTGTATTTCCCAGAAAACTGAGGGCTTCTTGTTTTATTTTTTCCTTCCCATCCCCACACTTGTCCCTGAACTGATGGCTGTGCCGCTAACTTACCTTTGGTCCCTTCTGAATAACCTTCTATAAAATAACAGTTAAAAACAGATTCAGTGTCACTTCTTTCTCCACAGGGAACCTTGTGCATCGGGACCCGCAGTGGATATTGAACAGTTCCTTGGTTTGCAAAGGTCCCATCTCTTTTACGATCAATTTTGGGCTATGCAGATATTCATCGAGGCCTATGTCACATCCTCTGTGATGAGAGACAGGCAAAGGAAGATGATGAGCAGGTCACACAGCTCTGTTTCTGAGATCCGTGTTTATACTTGTCAAATTTCATCCTGGGGTTGAGCCTTCCAACTCTGCGTTTTTGGTCTGTGTTCTGACACCACTTTGTGTTCTGTCTGTAAGATTCAAACCTCCTCTTCGGCTTTAAAAAAAAAAAATAGAAAAAAGAAATAAGGTTCTCATTTTCCTCTCACCAGCATTGATTTAGCATGGCATGAGGGTTATTTTTTCTTACCTTTGGAGGAAGGCTGAATGACCAGAGATGAAGAAAAAGTCATTAATTCTTAAAGACAAATCATCCTCTGGCAATTCCATCGTTTAGTGCTCTTCCTTATTTCTCTCTGCCTTCCCTTTTGTGCTGCTTCCTCTCTTGCTTTTCCACCTCCCTTCCTGTTCATTGGTGTTTAAAAAAAAAAACAAAACACGCTTATACAAAATCTCTCTGGCTTCTTTAAAATACAAAGCTGTATTTTATGCAGAATAAAATAATAGAAATTATATTATGTAACAGAGCCCTTTAAGTACCTACAGGAAATTGAATTTTGTAGCAGTGCTGTCAGTGGAACTGGTGCTGCTCTTTTGTCTTGTTTGAAGTACAACAAGGAAGTTGGCAGCCTAGAGCTTGACACCTATTTAAACATAAGTTATCAGCCTTTCTTTTAGGAACTGTGTCGTCTGATTTTTTTGTCCCTAACAAGACCACAGGTTAGTCACATTTCCCACAGCAGGTCCATTGTTACCCACCAAATGTGCTATGTGAAGGGGTGCACAGAAGGCTGCTTGCCCCTGGCACTGACTGGCCCTTCCTGATATGGGACAAATGTTGGGAATGCAGTAGCCAGTGCCAGCCATCTGGGCTGTGTCACCCCAACAACCATTACTCTAGTGTCATAGTGCCATTGATTAGCTAAAGATTCCCATCTACACGAAGCCAGAAGGACGTATTTGTGGTTTTTCTTCTCTCCTTGGCCTGTCACTTTTGGCATTAACCCAGGATTGCCATCCTCTGGATTTAGATAAATCAAGGAAGCCTGTTGCACTAACTTTCTTCCTCTTTCCCTCCACACTGAAGATTACGGGATTGAAAGCTTGTACTCCTCTCAAATTTTATCCCAAGAAAAGCTAAAGTGTCACAGGGCAACAGGCAGAACAGAACTTGTGGTTTCAGATGGATGTTCACATTATCAGTTTTATCAATATTCTGCAAGGCACCACAGGGTCATTCATACTGGGATTAATGGTTACAAGACATTTAACCTTTTCTGAAAGATCATTTTCAACTTTGTTTAGCCCCCTTGCAGTCAACACAAACTGATGTGCATCTACGCATGTGAGGTTTTTCCATACATGGATGTTCACCAGCTTCCAAGGGGTTTGTGTCCCAGATTTGTGGGTAATGGTACCAGCTGCTGTAGAAACTGGTTATGTTCTTCACTGAGAAGGCATAGGAATACTTTTCTGTGTTCTGAGCAAATATTGCCCACTGATCAGATGAAAGTCCTGTTCTGTTTGCCCTATAGACCACTAGGACAACTCATATACCTGAGGGCAAGTCAAAGCCATTTCTAGGTCAATTATATACTTTATGCTTTCTGAGAAGAAAAAATGCTCCAAATCTCTTCCTGCTCTAACGAAGCACACACAACCAGGCAATTACAACACTTGGTTAAACAATTCACAAAGGGCAGTTTTTTATTATTAAGCAAATCCTAATACTGGAAGCATATACTAAAGGAAATCAGATATTTTTTAAAACAGAATTCTATCTAACAATCTCCTCTGGTCATTTAAGATCAGACAGTCCAAGTATGCTAACTAAATTGATATATATATTTATTTTAAGATTTCCTAATGATTAATGCTCAAGTGATGTAAGTTCTATCATCAGTGTAAAAACTTTTATTGATATTCAAGTTCTATCATTAGTTTTAATCAATCACTCCTAACTCATATTTAGCACTGTAAACACTTCCCGAGAACTTTTTAGTTGTTAAATAAGTTTCTGCATTATAAAAAATATTGAGTAGCAAAATATTTAGTCGTTTTAACTCCCTCTGTCACCCATTAACCATTGCAAGTATAAGAATTCAGGTTTTCTAATAGCTACAACATTTAACTCATCCTACGTTTTCATAACAAGGCATTAATTCCGTTTCAGCTATCTGATAGACAATGTACATGTAACTATCATAACTGATAAACACTTCATTTGTTCAACATGCCAAGTGAACAAAGAGTTATAAAACCATTATCTAATTGCTATTGTTAAAACTGCTGTATCAAGGTATTTCTTTTTCTCCCCCCTACAATAAGATACATTAAAATATTGACACCTAGGTTACTTATCATTGTACTGGCTTTCGATAAAACACTTAGCATTTCTTCTGTTATTAAAGAGCAAATTCTGAAACAGGAGGGACTATTAATTATGCATTTGTTTTATATCAGAATATGCATTTAACACTATTTTTTTGTGTAAAAGCGAAAACTGGCAGACAAATAACTCATAAATGACACTAACGAGCGCTGGGAGATGGAGTGGAAAGGCTTTAAATGTGTCCCATTATTTAGCAGGATAATTAAGAGCACAGCTCTACCATGGCATTTTATTACAGAAATAGATAAGATCCCATCTTATTGCAAGCAGGTGTTGTAATGAAGCAAAGCGAGATCATTTTTATGAGGTTCTTCTGGTCCAAAAAAAGATTGCAAATTTATTTTATGCTACCTTAATTTAAAAAGTGAGCACGCAGATCTTGGGAAACAAAGGGGACAGCAAAATATGATGTGTAAAACCACTTCCAGTGCTGTTGATTCAGATTATTCCCAGAGGAAAAAGAAAAGAATATTTGTTCTCTCACACCTTGTAATACAGTTTGGTTTCCCACAAATAATGTTTGGTTTAAGCAACTCATCAAACGGAACTCACCATACACAAATGGCATCACGGTTTAATGTAAACTAAACATCATACTAGATTATTTACAGTGAAAATAGGGTTTCTGCTATTTCAATTCATTATGAAGCTCTCATCCTCCATAAATATTGCCAGTAAACTTTTGTGACATCTGTCATGATTTTATGCTTTTTTCATGAGCATTTAATAGCAAGTGCTGCAAAATACAGGTGACCCCACATGGTCATCTACAAAAGATCCACCATTAAACCGAGTGCTGCAATATTCCCAATGGTGTAATTGCAAAATTCTGGGCTAATGTTCGCTGATTATAAACTTCAAGAGTATATACAGGACTCATAGGGAAGAAAACTGTAATATTTGATCACCTAGGCCACAAGCTGTGATTCTTTTATATATCATTGCAGGAAAAATGTTATAGTGAAACTTAGCTAGATTTTTGGAGGGCAAGTCTTTTTATTTTAAGATGAAGATAAAAAGACTCTTAAGGTTAAAATACATGAATATAGATGTGAAAAACTAACTTCTGTCTTTCAAATACAATATCTGGGAGAAAGCTATCCATGAAAATGAAAGCAAATCTGTAAAATTTGGACAGATATCTTTATCCTGTGGAAGTTCAGCAGCTAGAGGCAGATGGTAAGATTTTGACTGTATTACTAACTTTTAGATGGGGAAAAAAAAAAAATGATGGGCACATCAAAGGCAAGAAAAAAATCTCATTAAGAAGATGCAGATGAAAAAAAAAAACATGGATAGAAGATGGCATATGGGACATGCTCGCTAAGAAATAGATTACAGAGACTTTCACTGGAGTGATGACCTGCTGGTAGATGTATCACACAACAAGATAGACTGTCCCATCCCCTTGGTCCAGTGCTAGCACAATTTTAGCCTGAGGACAGCAGACTTTGCCTTCCACCTTGTGGGACTAGGCTTTCTCTGGGATCATAATATTGGTGAGATGCATTTCAGTTTTGAAACACTTTCAGATATTCTGTGTAAATCTATCACCTGTGTATTCCAGTCATCTGCAGACACAACTTTGAAATTTCTTTGCTTAAAAAAAAACAGTGAAAATGAAAAAGCCATTGCACGAATATTTTTGGGGAGACAGGAGTGCAACAGCATGCTTTTGAAAGCAAAGTAATTCTGTTCTAATTTTGAACAAACATTTTTATAATGATATAATATAAATAATAGGGCTTGCCTATTTGTGCACTTAATTAAAGCTTGATTTCAGATATAACATATAAAAAACATTTACAGCAAATTAAATCTTCATGGCTTCTCTCATTTTATCTACCTGTGAAAACAAGAATAATTATATTCAATCATACTGTGTTCGTGGCAATCAGAGGACAAGCCTGCTGTCGTACGACTTTTTGCCTATGTGTCCAGAAAATTCTCCAAATTTTTTTTTAAATAAGAGGTAATTTTGTGTGCCAGACAGACACCAGACCTCATCTGTCCCAGGTAGCCACAATCATCCTTTGGCACACACTAAAGCTTCCAGGTCATTCTTGCTAGCTTCAAAAACCAAGCCTGTCTCAGCTTGGTTGCACTAAACAATGCTCGTAAGCCTCATGCCAACAGTTTTGGTTAGAATTATTCAGAAATACAAATGATATAATCTGATTCAAGTTCTGTGGAACAAAAGCATTCCGTACCCTGCTGGTGGCAAGTTTTACAAATCTTTCTGAGAAAGGAGAACCTGTACTCATTATCAGTTTATAGTTTTTATAGTTTTCCCTTCCACCACTGTATATTGCCTAGGGTCAGTATCTATTGATGGACAGTGACAAAGATTGTGTAGGGTGCTGGTATTAGCTAATAACTATAAAAATGGCTGGATGTCATCAAGCCCCAGAAAACTTTCTGAACCGGGGAAGCACAAATTCATAGGCTCATGATAGTTTTCTCTTTTCCTACTTTCCTTTATTCACTGGAATTTGAGATTCGCTACACTTAAAATCTGAGGAAGTTAGGTGGTGAGATGAAAAAAGGAGTGAGATATGGAATGAAAGAAGTGTGGAAATTGAAATTTAAAGCATAGCTAATGTCATTTGGCTGATTTTGCTGCAAACCTACCGGGGAAAGAAAAAAAAAGAGTAAAGTTCTGCAGTATGTAAGAAACAGCTTCTGCAGATGGTCTTGATTTTCTACCACCCTGCATGATGAATGCTATATATTTGAAAGAGCTTGAAATTAATCACCTTTATATGGAGATTAAAGAAAAAGTGATGAAGCGTGATAACCTACAACTTCTTTTACTTCTTATAGTTGAAGGAATCTGTACCTTTACTACAAAGGATGCAGGGATGGAGGTGAAGCTCCAATAGATCTACTCACCCAGAATGCTTATCCTTTCATCTTGCATTTCAAACAAATATTATGGTGTCATACTTGCTCATTTCTTTCTCTTTTGCTTACTGTGAATTTCCGTTTCTGATGGTTAGCTTAGTTTTTACTAACACTTTAGAGGAAAAACTGCCAGTGGCCTGAGTGTTTTAGAGTTTGAATGCACATTTCCCTGAATTGGGATGGAAAAGTCTCAATAATTTTGTTAAGTAAAAAAAAAAGTTTCAGTAATTTCGAAACTGGTTTACATTTTATGCCCCTTTAAAGTAAGACTTAATATCTTGAAGTAATTTCAGCTTGACAGATGTTGGTCTAGGAGATACTGTAATAGAAGAAATTTAAATCTTCCTTTTTTTCTGCAAAAAAAGGAACCAGTGTGTGTACCAGTCACAGCCAGTCCCACCACAGGCCACAGCTGAGCCCATCAGTGGACTCGGTGGTGCTGCTGGGAAGGCACATCTGGGGAAGGACAAAAGGCTGCCGAGATTGAGAGAAAAAGCGTGAGAAATGGTTCTGGGAAGAGCAAAGCCAGGGAAGGAGGAGGAGGTGCTCCAGGCTCCCAGCAGAGATTCCCCTGCAGCCTGTGGGAAGACAGCAGAGGAGCAGGTATTTCCCTGCAGCCCATGGAGGCTATTTTGCCTGCGATGGTAACTGGAAAGTAATGTCCCTGTCTTGATCTCAACCCTTGAGCTTTCCATTTTTTGTTTTCTCCCACTGCCCTGTTGAGGGAGACTGAGCGTGCAGCTGGGTGGGTGTCTGTCAGCTACCCAAGGTCCACCCACCACACCGTCTGTTTCCTCTTCCTGCCTGGCAAAGTGTTTCATCTTGACAAATTCACCTTTTTTTTTCTAAAAAAAAAACCTCATAACCTTATTTTTCAATCAATTGTTCTCAATAAGCTTTTGTTTTCAGATGTTTAGTGTAAGGAGAAGCTTTTACTCATTGAAGCTGAGAGAAAACCCAGGGCCAGAGGTCTTAATTCTGCTTTGTCATTCACTACATAAAAAGAAATATCTCCTATTTAAATTTTATAATTTTTTTTTTTTAACATGTTGCTTCTACTGCAGAAACAGTTGCTATGAGAATACATGTTTCTAACACCACTTAGTCTTTGGGTGAGTTTTGCAGAACCTTGCA
The DNA here is from genome assembly GCF_009769465.1 of Tauraco erythrolophus. Taxonomy (NCBI): domain Eukaryota; kingdom Metazoa; phylum Chordata; class Aves; order Musophagiformes; family Musophagidae; genus Tauraco; species Tauraco erythrolophus. Next base: position 4,050,426 of record NC_141477.1, read on the forward strand.
CACTTAACTGTTATTATAATATAAATTTAGGATGCTGTTTCATTTAAAAGCTTGAAACTCTAATAACTGAGGAGGAATTCCTGTATTTATTTGCAGTTAATGTTTTGCTTCACACTTTATTGCACACAGTCTTCTCGCTGAATCCATTAAACCTGTTGTGAGTCACAGAGAAAAATTTCAATTTTTGTCTGTGGGGAATAAATTGGTCTAAAATTTTACATTTATTAAATTACTTTGTATCCTGTGCGGTCATTCATTCTTAAAGTAGTAGTTAGCAATAATGACTTTATACTAATAAACATCTAATGATGACTTGCATTAGAAGAGTATCCAAATTATCCAGCTTTGGCAGTACAGTAAATTTGCTGGAATGTATTAACTATTTAAAGCATCAAAACATGATACAGAACTGACTGGTAGTTTCTGCAGTCCCTCCTTTTGCATGCACACTGCAGTAATACAAGCGTTCTGGATTTTCTAACCTTTCTAATTGGAAGAGTATTAGGGTTCTGGACTACCCAGGTTTGTGTAAATTATTGAGAATTATTTTCTATGTAAGTTGCACATAAATTTGTTTAATTGCCAAAGTGTTCAGCCCTGATTTTCTTACTGATAGTTGCATTCTTCCAGTTCTCCTATGATGATGTCGAAATACACTAAAGTGGCAATCGATGTCAGCATGAGAGTGATTCAAAATACTGAAACGTTAAAAAGGTATTGCAAATATAAATATGCACATTACAGACAAGGAACACAAAGATAAAAACAATCATAGGTCACTTCTACTGCAGTATCTATTACTTAACTGTTTTGTTAAATAAAAAAATACATACCACAGAACCTTGAAGAGATCAAACAGCCAAAATTGACTCCCACTAACTGCTCAGTTAGTTAATATTAGGGCTCTATCTATTAGCAGGTTTCTCTCAGCTGTGGCTCATTTCAAACTTCTTTTTCTCCACATCCTCCTTCCATATCAATGACATTATTCCAGCTGATTTATACACTGAGGAGACACACTTCATCAGGTTAGATTAATTCACTAACTCCTGGGTGCTATTACGGGCAGATTCTGGCTCTGCACGTATCAGCTAGCCAGCTAAGGTTAGCGTGTGACATGACAGAGATTAAATTTCTGTGCTTCAGCACACATTTTATTTGATGGTCAGAAGTAGAGAAAGAGCACATAGACTGAGTCATAAAACCCCAGATCCTAAATTCACATAATCAAATAAATTTTTTTTTTGTTGCAGGTTTAATGAGAATTAAAAGTTTTAGTCTCTAGGAATAGGGAGGAAGGGAATAAAGGCAATAAAAATAATTTCTCATGGTACTCTGAAGTCTGCAACTACAATGAAGTAATACAGCTCTCAGGAGCCTGTGGATTGATAAGGATGTACTGTTGCATTAACCAGATGTAGCAAATCAATAACTTGATATGATATTACAGTAGTAATGAACCTTTTGTTCACAACTATCAATAGTGCTTTTCCAGATTACGCAGCTCTGTAAAAATAGAATTATCTTTTTTTAAAGGAAACCTGATTTCAATATTAAGTCCTCAAAAAGATAATGAAAAGTTGCAATGAAGACTTGTAAAGACATTAGCATTACCATGTAATCACCATCCCTCATGGAAGTTTTACTTTTAAATGACTTCTTTCTCTATAAGGTTTTTAACATCTTTCCAGATTCTTAATGAAAACAATATGATAGAAACAGTCTAACCACTAATACAAATACCTGGCTCAGTAACTCTACAGATTGCTTTAGTAGAGGCATAACATATTTTCATCAATCTCTGAAGATATTTCAGAAATCTTCTGCAACTATTGTAGTCAAAATTTCCTTTCAGCAGAAAAAAGAGACACCACTTTTTATGATCAATCTTAGCATCTGTTTATCCAATATTAGAAGACAACATGTGATCAGTTTCTACTTCTAAATGGAATTATGAAATCATGCTCATTTATATGTTCAAGTTAACTTCTTATCCTGATTTTGCATTAATTTTCTCTATGGTTGGCATAATTCTTGATTGAAAAAAATGGCAAATAATATGTTCTGTAATATTCTTATTTCAGCTACACCTAGTTCAGTTTGTAGGATTTGTATAAGTGCTACCAATGGCTTAAAAAAAAGTTAGTGATGGAATCAGCAGGAATATGCTTTAGATCATTAAATTTCATTCTTTGGCTTCCTTGTGGCAAGGGTGACCTTCTGCAAATGTTTTAGGTAAATTCGTATTTTATTACAACACTAACAGAACCTTCTGACATAGTTCAGTATTTCTAACAGCTTTGAACTCTGTTCTTATATTTAGATTTCAGTACATTAACATCTTTGAGGTTAATGAATTTCCAAAATAAAATACCAAAACTGAAATTTGGCCTAATTCAGATGAGTTACCAGCCTGTGTGTACCCCCTCAAACTTGTTTCGGTTTTGTCTTTTTGTATTTAAGATCAATGTGCACATTCTTAATGCTAAACAGAGACAACAGACTAAGGTTTCTTTCCATTAAAATCTTTCAGAGACAAAAGCAAATCCATCATTTGTAGGCTTTCAGTTTATCTACTGCATATTCTGATATCAATTGTCTCAATATCATGTGCCATTTGACTGTTACTTTATCTAAGTTGGTTGCCTTGATCACTGTGCCCAAGTACTTTGCATTTGCTCTGGAAATATATTCTGACATAGAAAAAAACTCGCACATTTTCCTGCATTCTTTGGAGTTTTAGAATAAAGGCTGTTTCTCCTATATTTTTTTTTTTTTCTTTAATTTCCATTGAACGTCTTTGACATTATCTTTTATCTGAAGAATTCTCTCTGGAATACTCATGAATCAGTGGTTAAAAGCCTACACCAAATCTCCCTGCTTCTGTTTCAATCTGTGTTAGTCTAATGTGCATATATTTTACAATTTCTTTTCCCACTTTGTCCTAATGATTCTCATTTTCACTATTTCACAGAGTTCTTTTCCCTACTATCTTTAAGAAATCTATTAGAGTATTATACAACTAGATTCTTTGCGATTGCCATGATCACATGAAAAGCTCATTTACTAGTTTTTCTGTGTTTCTTTAATATACAGTAAGTACTGTTTGAGTCTTTTCCAGCCTATTCAGTATTTCTCCCTATTACCAGGAGTGGTAGGGAATTTGCTTGCAACTGATATTTTTCTCTGTATAGACCTTACAGCACTCCACGCTTTCTTGCTCTTGATTAGCAAGGACAATTTCACTGTCATCTTTTTAATTAACCATTAAAAACTGAATATGAGCAAGAAAGTAGAAATCTTTGCAATATTTACTAGTCAGACCATAATATTTGATTTTGTGCTCTATCACTTTTTTTTTTCTTGGCCATTATGCAGCACCTCAGGAAAATGGTATTTATTTCATTACAGATTTTAATATATTTTGTAGAAACTAGGGCTTGACAGAAAGTTAACAGGCATAATAGGATCACTCTAGATGATGAGGAATTGAGAAAGAACTACTGTAACTTAGATGAATTTAGCCACAACTAAACGCAACTGATGGATGCTTAAGAAGAAAATATGGCTAAAATTATTTTTAAACTGCATTTTTTTTTATTTGAGTAAGACAGAGTGTTTGGAAGATGGAGTTTTCTATGATCTCCTACTGGGAATATTCTCATGCAAAGCTGCCTAGTGCTTTGTGAAGTATATAAATAGGGTGACAAGTTACAGCTAAATTTAAGAGAGAAAATGTCAACTTAAGCTTAATGCTTTAAATTTTGTTACTTACAAGATTCTTATGTGATACATCTACAGCTGAGATCAATGGAAATTGAAAGTTCCCTCATTATAGAAGAGAAATTGCTCTTGGTATATCATTTTTCATTAAAATCTCCTTAAAGTGGAGCGTGTATCCTTCCCAACTGTTTTGCCAGAAAATTTATGACACTCCAGTTGAGCTATGATTATTGTTATTTTTTTCTGCACAAGGACTTGTGTTGAGAATAAAAAAGAGAAGTTAACACTCTCTTGTAACCATTTTCCCATAACTCTGTTCAGTATTTAATAGCTACAATTATATGAAAAAAATAAGTCAATTTGAGGGTATTCTTAAAACTACAGATGATTCATCCTGAAGTTTTACATGAAGAGCGTCTACGTATCAGGGAAGTACAATATACAAGGAAGTTACATTATACATGGATTTTTAATGGACAAGCCCATGAAAACAGAAATGCTGATCCCTTCTCTCAGTTCTAACTAACTGGTAGATGTTGACACTGGGTCAATTTATATTTTCCTAAGCCCTAAAGAGGATGATAAGTGTGCCCGGAGCACTGCATACAAACATTTTTATAAATTAAACACTCTATAAAGTGTTTATCAGTTTTTACTGCTTGACAGCACAAGATTCTTTTTGGGATTTGGTAAATGAATTTTCTCACCTTCTCTGTTCCTAAAATAAACTGCTCTTTACACCTACTACACACTTTTCACTTTTCCGGAATAGTTTCACAGGCTGCCTATGCTCGCTGTCTTTGTCTACTAGCCTGTAAGTCAAACCCTTTTCTCACTGTGTTCAGTCACTGAGATGGCTGCTGCATCATCTGAAAAACCCTGCTCTTTACTGGTATTTCACCAAGTGGGATGCATCACCAACTTCTGTAGTTTGTAATCCTCCATTTACTTGGCTTTGTTTCCAGCATTTCTTGACATTAGGACTCTGCACATACCTAATTTCCCTGTTTATATGACTATAAATGCCTAACAGCTCTAACCTCCTTGCCTTGTAGTCTGTCAACATTTACTGCAATCAGCAGAACAGCCTGTCTCGCTGACTCATACCCGTGGTGTCTCATTAATAGCGTGGACCACAAGAACTCAGCAATAGGGAGATCGCTCATAGAAAAGAGCAATAATAATGGCAATTTCTGCTTGATTATCACAGCTCTTCTCAAGATTTCAAAGTAATATTTACCCGTAAAATTCTGATCCCTCCAGCTGCTTCATGATGACTGAACTCAGATCCTTACAGTGCCAGTTGGTCTGGATTCCTCTGTATTATGGACCTGATGACTGGAGACACAAGGTTTGCTGCCTGAAGAAACAGAAGTGATGAGACTTTACTGCACTGCAAGCTTAGAAGTTGGAAAGTACTATTAAAGAAAACAAACTAACAAAAAACCTATTTCTCAATTTATCTACATTAGGACGAAAACTGAAATCAAATTTAAGGGAGTTTTTTTTGTTGTTTATTACAAATATAAGAACTTCACAATTGGTTTACAGATAGCTACTAGCTATATTGGATCATTCTTATCTCTTACTTTTTTCTCACAGTGCTCAGCTATTTTTATATGGCAGAGTGTGACTTTTAACCATGTCTCTAGCAAATAAGTATTAGATAGATATGTGTAATATCCTCAACTTGTGTGAAGTCTCTATTTAAAAAAAAAAAAGACTTACTTAAAGTAATTCTAGGTCAGGAAGCAGAGTGTGAAGTATGAAAATAAGACATAAGGAAAAGAAAACTACTTAAACTAAATTTTGCTGCCAAAGACAATGTAAAATCTAACTAGACTCTGAGAGGATTTCACTTATGGCTCGGTCTGAATTCTAGATCAGTGCTGTGAAGAGAAACATTCAAACCAGCCTATTTAAAATCCATTTCTCATAATTTTTTCTACAGAATTTAACCAAACAGTATTTATAACTTCCTCTAGAAAACAGAGGTGTTAGTTGTTTATCATATTTGTTCTATTCCTTTTTGTAATGAATAGGACAAGGCTCAGAAAAGGGAATTGTTATATTAAAAAAAGTTTTATGCAATAAATATTTTTCATTCCAGCTTTTTTTTTAGCCTCTATTTGGCAGAAATATTAATAAACTCCCAAACCAATCTCTGTACTGACTCATCTGTAGATACCATACACCTATGCTTTATTTCTCCTCAAGCTTTTGACACTCAGTTTAGTATATTATAAAAACTACATGAGCAAAAAGGAAGTGATTTAATTGGTTTTTTTTTGTTAAAGCTTTCTGATCTTTTTCTTCTTCTTCTTTTTCTTTCTTGTTTTGAAGTTTCTGTTCACTTTGACTTGTCTCTGTTAGTAAAACGTCTATTAACACATTTCCTTCTACAAAAACCATATAGAACTTGTTTATTTTTTTTCCAATAGCTGACAAATCAGTTGATATATTAGGCAATCAAGAAACCCAATGTTTTTTCAAGGTCATATAATAATCTTTCCAGTGGAACACTCGAGCACCTTGTATAGTACTATTCTGTTACTGTTTGCAATGACAATTAGCAATAGTTATATGGTTACAGTGACATCATGCCCTTTAAAACTGAGTACTGAAGTCATAAACTATAATAATCAAGTTGTAAATTACCTTTTTATTGCATCTGAATAACATGGCTTTAGCAATAGTATTTAAAAAGTACATTAAAACTAAACAGCTTTATCCAGAAAAAAAAATCTGAAATTTAAAAATGAGTTCTTAATTCAAAAAGCCTACAAAAAATGTTAAAGTATTCGTATTTCGTGCAAATGGAATGATGAGATTGAAACAAAATAAAGGTATACAGACATGTGGGCGGCCACAGGCATCCACCCCCACTTGCCATGAACAAGCCCTTATAAACCTGACGACCTAATACAACCCACAGTCAATCGCTGGTATTCTGCATCTCAAACTCTATCTGAGACCTGAAGAATCTCCTAATTGTTTTCCTAGTTTTGAATATGAACTTTCTTTGCTCTTCTTTAAAATCTGTATTACTAATGAATATTTAAATTTAATATAGTCAGTCTTAAGACTGACACTATATCATAAAATTGTATTGAGTTTAATACTGTGTTTTTTTCTTGGCACTGGCTAGGTAACTCCAAAAGTGAAGTTTACATCCTGGATGAGCACAGAACCACCTCTTGGATATTCTGTGTAAAGGTATTAACTATGTATTTCATTTATCTGCAGAGACAACTTTGAAATTTCTTTCCTTAAAAAGACAGCAGAAACTAAAAAGCCCTTGCACAAATATCTTTGGGAAGACAAGAGTGCAACAAAGTGCTTTCACAAGTAGACTGTTATTTTGTTCTAATTTCAAACAAAAATGTAGATAGCTGAAAACTGCCTGACTAACAAGGGCTTCAGACAATCATATGTAAGATCAGTATGAATTAGTACTTAAAACATTCTTCGATGAGTAAAAAACAGAAAACATTTTATAGCCCTTTTCAGGCTCTATCATTATGTGCAGAGTGGTTCAGGAAAGAATGTTATATCTTTATACTTCAAATGTTTCTCTAAAACCAAATTTTAGACAGAAAGTATGTCAAAAAATTTCAGAATGCAAAACATTCATGTAGATATATTTCTTACATGATCTTTGAAATGATATTTTAATCTTGATTAAGTAAACTATTGTTGATCAAAATATTAGCTTGGATTTCAAAGGGAAGAGTCTATTCAAATCAAAACAACATAAAGGTTTTAAAGCAAACCGAATTTTTCAAACTATTTCTGAGTTTCAATATTCACCTTATTAAATCTCAATTTAAGAGTTCAATTTCTGCAAAACTATTTTTTCATAATTAAAAGCAGTAGCTTTAATGGAAACTAATTTGAATTTCTAAAAATAACTGTCTCTATGAAATAACTATCAATCAATCAATCCCTTTGAGATAAGAGCCCTACTTTGTCCTGATAGCATCACTGGCTTTATGGTATCCTCGGCTGACTGACTTTGTTTCCTGCAAAAATTGACTTCCTTAAAGAGCTGTTGACCGATTATGGAAAGATCTTTCAAAACCAGTATGTTGAGACCATTGACATGTTCAAAACATACCATCTTCAAATGGCCTTTTTCACTTGCACTGGATTTTATTCATAAGCGTATTTACATGAAGTCACAAAATCCTTGACAGAATATCTGTCTCAAATTATTAACATTAAATTTGCATCTTCCATTTTGAAAGATCACAGTTTAATTTCTAGAAAAATCTTAAAATGGAACCTTTATAGATACAAGTTGGAATACAATATTCAAATGAAACCTGGACTCTGTACCTACCGTAGCAGATTACTTAATTTGCCTTTCCTGTTACATATTCTTGTGGAAGGGAAGAAATGTCCTCATTTTACTTAGATAGCAATTATTAATTTCCACAAAAGTACCTATAGGTCACAGCTGGCCAATCTGACAAGAGAGCATTAGAAAACTTAGCCAAACAATCCTCAAAAAGAACTTAACCAGGCATAAAAATCTTGCAGGATGGACCATGTATATTAGATAACATTCTCTTTTGTTCAGAGAAGTGAAAAGGGCATTTACCAGGACTCCAGCTGTTCAGTTACAACTGCAGGCCTGCTCTTTGGGATATCTATTGCTGTAAATGGAGTGTATTTTATTAATAATCGTATCTAAAAATTTAATGGAAATAAAAGAGGAAAAAAATAAAGGAGATGCAGGGAGGAGTGTCTTTCTTTCAGATGTCCTTTGGTCCTGGATATTAATTACCTGCTAGAGGTAAGTGGCATTCCCATTAGTGTCTTCATTTTACTTAAGTTTTAGTGGAAGGGAGAGTTTGATCCTGTCTGGGGCAAAAGGGATTGACCTCAGTGAGTAATTTGATGGTTTAGAGCATGATTTACAGATTGTGATGTCTAAGGCAAATCAAAATAGTGATTTCACACCCAAATGGACTGAGAAAAGCTTAGGAAAGGGTCATAGACAAAAGCTATAAAGCTAAGCATTTCACTTCATTGATGGGTTCTGATTTAGGTAAAAATCCAACTGCAAGGATCCAGCTCAGGTGACCATATGTGTGCAGCAGACAGCCAGGAGAGGGACAGCAGGATCATCACTGAAGAAGCCATACCTCAACTTGATTTAAAAATGGAGTTGCACAGTAATAACAATGATTTCTTGCAACTTTCTAAACCCTTTTGTTGCTAAGAGGTTTCTCAAAATTGCATTAAGGATCCTCGTAATGTAAGATTCTCCCACTATAAGATGTAAGTACTTAATTTTACATCAAATACATGCCTGTATCAGGGGCAACTCTGCAAAGAGATGGCGAAAATCAAAGAGATCTGGCCTGCTGTCGGAGTGGATGAGAGTGGGTAGTTTTGCTCTGAGACTTTTACCATCTTGAATTCAACTTCTGGACATGGATACTGATGAATCTAAACAAATTTTGATTTAATTTCTCAGAAGTAAAAAAAAAAGTTTGTATAAACACAATAAAGAATATTCAGACACAGATAGAAATTGAATGCTTTACATTAATGCTGGAATCCCAACAATTATTAACGTTTCTTAGTACTGGAGTCAGTCCACTCCATCCTTTTATAAGTGTGTAGTAACTACATGTTGGTACAGACAAGACTATTATGTTTCAAATGCACAGTATTTATTCTAATCAACATCAGCAGCCACACATTATTAAAGTGTTCCACAGTTTAACGGAATTAATTTGCTTAAAGCATCTTTTCTAAACAAAATATGGTTAAAATGAATATTTGGCTTTGGGCTTTGTGTTTGGAAGACTGCCAGAGACGCTAAAAAGGATTGCAGAATTTTCCATTTCATTTCCTTACCTATAAACAGTATTTAAGGGCAGTTTCAAAACAAGGCATGAGATTTTGAGGAGAAGTAATTCACTTTTATATTTTAATTATGTTAAATCAAGGGCATACCTATTATTTAGGGTTTTCAAATAGTCTTTAGGGTCATTAAATAGCTTAATTACAAGACAGGACTGCTGAGGACAGACTTGACTGAGAACAGACATGTTTGTCGTGAGAAAAAGGTTGTGACTTTATGACATGTTATAGCTCAAAAGGAATAAAAACCAGAACAATGCAGCCCAAGTGAATACAGTTCCTGGAGCCTGACTACTAGCTAGCTAGGTGCCACAAAAGTCCAAAACCACAGAGGTCGTCTTCAAGACCTCACCACAAATGTCCTGAAATCTGTGGAAAGATTGACTGGATCAGGCCCCTAATGTACAGCACTTAGTTTTTGTACAGAAAAAATATCTCTTCTTGCTGAGAAATTTTCATCTAATTTGGACCAAACTGTCTCTTGTTACTCAGAGGTCAAGTGCTTCATTATATTCCTAATTTCTTCATTGATCCTGAAAAGCTTAAGAACATTCCTCTCCCTGCACACTGCTTCTCTGCAGCTCTTCTATTTTCTGCTTATAGAGCAAACGAGACGCTCCAGAGATACCAGTTCAGAACAATTCACACAATCTACACAGATTAAAAGCCAAATGAAGGCCATAAATAACGCACGTAACACTAAGTGCTCTCCACCCTGTTCTTGGATGTGTGTGTCTTCTAAGCTTTGCTTCTGCATTTCGCTTACAAATGTGTATTAGTCAGTTTTACGGGACAAATTGGGATGTATTTCTGATGGCATCTCTAAAAGCATTATCAAACTCAAACTTGTTAGGATGAGATTCAGTTTGAGAAAAAGGAAAAGAATAAAAGAGAAATCTGGTCCTTTGCAGTTACATTTATTAGAATTGCTTCTGTTCCTGATTCTGATGACTAAACACCTCATGCAGTTATTTTACATAGTACTAGCAAGATAATAATAATAACAATAACAATAATAATAATAATTTACTCACATTAAGTAACACATACTTTTGGTTCTATAATAATCAGGTGGCATTATGTATTAAAATTGGGTCAATTTTAATGTAATGGTAATAATAGCTATTGCTGTCATGTATAGAATAACCTTTGGTTCATTCTGACTCTGCTGCCAGTGAAAAGATGCCAGCTTTTTGTTTTAAAGACAAAAAAGCTTCAGAAATAATTTGATATCTGATGCTACAGTTAACATTTGTGAAAGGACAGAAAATCCAAACGTTTTATTTCTAAAGCAAGCAAGTTTACTCAAAGAGTAGAACAAAAAAATGACTTCTTGGTGGTGCTTACCTTAATTCTTATCTGTCAGGAGAACTATCTTCTCACTTTCTCTCACTGTCTTTTCCTAAAGACACAATGAATGAAAAATGACAGAGAAAGTGAAGGAAAATCTGTCTTCATTTTATGTGCACTCTATACTGGTGGCTTGGTGATAGCCTAAAAGCTACCACCAGCAGCCAACTTCCAACAACCTCCAGAGGGCTTCACTTACTACCTTCTACGTGTTCATACATGTGTAAAATATCTAGTGTATAGGGTAGCTCTGTTGGGTATTTTTGTCCAAATGGAGACAAAAAAATAAAGGATATATATCGATGCTGAAGATAAAAGATTAGGCACGTGAGACAAGAGCATGGAAAGTAAAGAACTCATCCTTGATAAAGGTTGTTTACGTGCTACTTGATGGGCTTCTGTTGGCTGAGGCCAAGGAAGGGTCAATGTTAATTTAGCTTCTGTGGGATTAATTTAGTTGACAGGATTTCTGTGTTATTTCAGAATGGAGCAGAGAAATGGCAGGTTGCCTGCTTTAAACACACAGAGTTAGGTTAGGTAAGGTAAAGAGCTAGAGGAAGGTAGGAGTCTAAGTAAATAAATTCCATATGTCCATCTTTCCTTTCTCTTGATTTTCAACCCCATTTTTTTTGTTTGCAAGTACTCGGGACCCAGTAGCAAGTCTCATACACAGAGCCAAATAGTTATACTAAAAATCAGACAAAAGATCTCTCTCCTGATTTACAGGATACTACAAATGGTCATTTCTTCCTCTATAAAAATAAATCATTCCCCTGCAGAGAAAGTTTCCTCAAACAATCAAAGCAGTTGACTGAAGAGCACTAGTAAATATGCATTTCTTCCGGGCAGCATCTTGGATGTCTTTTCCCTGCCCTCTTAACTGGTAGTAGTAAGAACTCCATGTAATTCAACCAAGCTGAAATGAGACTTTTTCAAGGAGATAATTAGCTGCCCTGTATTACTTTGGAGAGATCATTAGAGATCCTTAATATCCTCAAACACAGAAACGCAATAGATTCTCCCTAAGGAAAAGCCGCATCGTTCCCAAACACAGTTTGAAGCACTGGAATATCTAATCCACTTTTTTTTTTTCACAGCAATTAGAAGCTGGATGCATACAATATGGAGCTTTGCAACTGCAAACTCAGAGAGTTTTCATCATCCAGCAGACTTGTGTGCCATTAACCTGTGTTAGATAAGTACAGCTTCCCGATCATTTACCCACTTAAGATTTAAATAAAATGTGAGTTATAACCAAACAGAAATTAAACTTATTCTATAAAACATGAAAATTAAGAAGGCCTCTTGGAGATGTAAATCTTCTCAGTACACAACTGCAAATATATATTTACAGACTATTATTTATTGGATTCAGAGAATATTTTACTATATAGTAAAAGGCGATATAAGAAATACAGATAGCTAGAAGATTTAGTAACTCACTGGGCTCTCATCTGTCAGAGTCCAAAATTCTTGGTAAAAATACTGTTCTTGCTCACAGGGAAAAAAAAAAATTAAATCTTTCTTTCCCTCTTCTTAAATAAGATGGCCAGAGAAACAGATGGGGAAAGAAGGAGGGGTATGGGGGGGGGAAGCACTACTAACTGGAGAAAGGAATCAATAGAATAAACTAAGAAAGTATCAAGAAAGAGGAAAGCCACCAAAGGGAAAGCTCACCTTAGGGATTCATGTCACACTGTGGTAAGAGTAAAATTACACAGAAGAGAATTTGTTCTGGTCTTTGAGGATGGTACATACACGATGGTATACATATGATTCCATTCCCACTTGCTTCTGAAATAGATAATTTTATTTACATGAAACTTCAGCAGGGGAACATCAGGCTAGTAAATTTATTATGCAAGAGTATATAATCATTCTAAAGAAAATTGCTCTCGATTCTAAATGACTTTTTAAAAAATGGAATCAAGGTATTTGATTACAAAGGAAAATACTAATTTAACACCCAAAATGCCACTACTTGTCCATGTAGAAAACGTAGCTGAAATTTAGTATGCCTCTTTGGATGTCTAGCAAGTTCAAAACCAGAAGTTTAGGAATTTAAAGTGGAAAAAGATGACATTATAATAAGTAAAGTTGAATCCCACCCACATGTTTGTAGAGCTTAATTTGTTTATAACCTGGAGATTAAAGTTTGTGATGTTTCTAACTTGTAATGAATGAGCAAACAAGTTTGAAAAGTTTGGGGCAGATATAGATGGGCAAAGAGGAAGAGATTAAGGAGCTCGTCATTCCCACTCATTTACCTTTACTTTTATCTTTGGAATTACGGAGTCACAGGAATCAATGCAACAAAAAAATTATAAGGCAATGACAATCTATGAATTTAGAACAAAAAGCTACTTTATATGTGACAAAGAAGAAAATGTCCTTTTTGAAAAAAGTCAGCAACCTTCTACTTAAGTGTCTTCTACTGGGAAAAATACTATGTTCTCTCCTTATAATTCTTCACCACAGCAACTTTATTTCTAAAAGTCAAAAATTTCATGTGTGAAACCACGATAAAACACTGCACGATAATGATTAGCAAGGATCAAAATAGATTTTCTGTCATCTATTGTTTTTTTTCTTTTGCCACTTCATTGAATCCTCCAATATTTGTTTCAAGACTGAAGAGGTTCAAAAGCTCTAAGAAAAAGAAATTATACAATCTTAGAGCATTAAATTTACTCTCATATTACTAGTTACATGAAATTAGAGTATACATCATGATCATATATTGATATTTTCAAAGAACTCCCTAACACATAAACACAAGACAAAAGTAACACATATATATTTGACATTAATTTCCCACTCCTATTTTGCACTATTGAAAAATTGCAAAACCCACATTTACTGTCTGTCATTACAACTGGAACTTAAATCCTTCCTTTCAGTTCTCTCTAAATTTCTCTGATATACTTTATTCAGAAATATCTTCCTTCTGAGGTCTTCAATCAACAGCTTTCCAGAGCATGGTGTTTCCCTGGCCTTATCATCACGGGTAACTTATAGCACCTGATTCAGTCCTTGTCAAGATTTTTTTTTAGCAAGAATCTTTATATTACTGATCTTTAAATGCTTACAGCTTTTTGCCTTCTGCCTGTAAGCTAGGAAAAAAAGTAAAAAAAAAAAAAAAAAACAAACAAAAATACCACAAAAAAAAACCCTAAAAAAACCCCAAAACCACATACCAAGAAAAATAAAACAACAAAGAAGGATTTTACTCCTTTCTGTTTCAATAAGGCATTCTTAGCTTACATGCCCAGAGTTTCTCTAAAGCCCTCTTTTAGGTCCTTAGTTGATTTGTCCACCTGATCCTTTACAGTGGTTTAGAGAAGTCATTACTTCGTTTATTCCAGGATAATCTCAGTAACTCTAGAAGGTACTACTGTCTCCTGGTGCTAAATGACTAACAATGAATCAAGTACAACTAGAGTAAACAGCCCTGTTTTAGTGGCCATCACAGGTCATGGTACCTGAGCCCTACCATTCAACAGATTCCATTACAAAGATTAAAGCTGACACGCTTCACCCTCTTCCCCATCCGTCCCCAGTTGCTCATTACCAGCGCTTCCTGGAAATGCTAAATTGGATATGTTTTTTCTCACACTGCTGGCAGTAAAGCCCTTTATAGTTGTGTTGACGTCATGAGACAATTACTGCAAAACATCAGAAAATAAGTTTTGGGAAACCAATATTAATTGTGAAGAAAAGAAAAATATCAAAACAAGTCTAAGAAATCTTCATAACGTTTCAGGGCTGAGCTTGCATGGTTGCTGACAATAACAGAAGATCAAATCATAAAACTGCTGAGGGCATTTCTAGTGCTGTATTAATGCAGAATCAATATGGGATGTAAGCCAATTTTTCTTATCGGGGCTGACTAACAATGAAGAAAATCACGTGATCAACTGTCAAAGCAAACACAAAAAAGGGACAAACTAAGAGACTACCATTTTTACATAATGACATACCACAAATAACCGTAATTAGAAAGAAGATACCAAGGCTTGTCTTTAGCATTTAAAAAAAAAAAAGTCTTTGAGCATTGTTTTAAAAAATAAAGTTGTACTTCTCACTATTTACCCGATGGCCTTTGAAAGATGAGACTCATGTCTTTGCAAAGAACGTTATCATATACAGAACTGTAGACCTAAATGAACCTCTCACAGTTTGATGATTTAAACCTCTATTTTATCAATTCTCTGCAAAAGCTTTTTTATTTAATTAAAAAGTTGCTCATTATTATCCAGTGAATAATACTAATGTGTTAATTTGAATGGAAAATAAAAGTTTTGACACTAGTCTGGGAAACATCTCACTGTAAAGAGTCCACATGTGTTGGAAATATCTCTTGATTGGCTCCATGAAAACTGGTAGAAAAGAGGAAGAAATGTCTAGAAGTCAAAAGAAACACTATTAGTTATTATTTAAGCAATGTTCTTTCGTGTTTCTAAATTATTTTTTATTTTAGCTGCTCTGTTGCCAGTTACTCTCGAAAGGACTTTATTTCATGGCATCACTAACACCACACCATTTTAACCACATCTGTGAAAACTAAGAAGCTGCAGAGGATGTGAAACATGTTTTATTCTTCTTTTGGAGTACATGCAAATTCAAATCCTGTTCTTTCTCCCTCAGCTTCATAATCTTTGCAAGTAGCTTATGACTTCTAAACACCGAGGATAATTCCCTGTTCCTAGCAACAGATCTGATCCCACAGATCCATTGCAAGAAAACTCCTGCTCATCTACATGGCCTTCATTCATGCAACCAAAGCCAGTACATTACACTGGGAGTACTTAATTTTTATTAACCTGTCCATAAATCCATAAAAACCATGGTGCTAAGGATAGCACAGAACTGGCTCTCTGTGGAGAACAGTGTGAGAATCCCAAGGTCACTTCCTAGCTCTCCCAAGTGTGATAACACAGTGCACTTCCAGCACAGTAAATGGACCTGCTCACCCTTTAGTTTTAAGAAATACTTTTTTTAAGCTAGCGATGTATTTCAGCTGTTTAAAGCCTAATAAAAATACAGCACAAGTCATTTATTATCTGTCACTTCCGTATAAGTAATTCTCATAAAAAGTCAAATTTAAGATACTCTGCAAAAGAAATCTTTCAGACTTGACAGTCTTATTATTTTAAAATTTAAATGACATGTTCAGAGACATTCAATGCTGAGTACCTTGGATCAAAGGCAATAGTGCAATGGAAGTAAAATTCAGTGATTAAAAAAACCCCAACAGAAAATCAAGTCCAGCTGTCAATACTTTTCAATAGAGATTTGCATCAAGCCACTTTAAACTCCTCTCATAATTCTTCAAGCACTCTGCTATAAATCAGATCAAAATGTATTCCTAGTCAAGTCTCCTTTTTTTTTATAGCATTTGATGTGTGTCTGTTCAATGAATTTAAAAATTACTTTACATAAAGTACTCCACAACTGTGAGACTACAAAGTAGAACAATGTAGAATACACTAAAACTACTAACCGCTACCCAAGTGGGTCATCTCCTTAGCCATGAATTTATTTCCTTGGTAGAATAGGAAACATTTTGTTGGAAAGTAGTATTAGATGAGAATGAATTCAATCAGTTGGCAGATCACTTCTCACGACCTTTACCAGACTATCAATTGGTTTGTATAAATTGATTTGGGTCTGGGGTGGTGAACAGAAAAAATTTTCCAATACCAGACCACATCGAAGGGTGGTCATCTGATTTCCCAAACTGAGTTGGAGGGAAGGCTCTGATGAGAGATCAGGAGGGCAAGGAGAATGCTTTACGGTTTTGACCAAGTCGTTCCTCCAACCAGAATTCCAGGAATAGGCTGGATTTTTTTGATGTTTTTTAAATGGAACCTGAGAACATCTGCAGAAAACAAGTGAGAATTGTTTTGTTATTAAGCAAAAATATACTTTGGAAGGGAAAAAACAAAACTCAAACCAATCAAACTGGCTCACTACAAACCATAGAGACACCAGCTCAATTTATTTCTCTGGACTGAACTGGGTTGGGGAATGATACCAGTTGATGTTTCCAGCACAACTCCAGATCTAGGGTGCACATCCAGAGCAGATTTGCATCTGTCATATAACAGAAAAACAGTGAATGAGGATTTTGTATATTCACCTGAGATATCTCTACGGTACCATAAAGGTACGGTTTGAAAAGGAGCATATTTTTAAATAACGAGGGAGTTACTTTATTCTTGTGTAAAGAAGAGTCTCTCATTCTATCCCTATCCTAGTAGTCATTGCAATAAAAGCATACCCTAAAATATTCCTTGCATCTCTGTAAGTTTCTTTAAATAAGAGGATTCTTTAGCATAAGGCAATATATCCCTTGGAAAAGAAATCAGCCTTAGATGTTAGATAGCAGGGCCTGATGGGACGAGTTTCATCATTTCAGAGTACTATTTATTTATCCTGAAAAATGATGCCACCAGGTACCGCACCTGCTCCTTGCATTTTGATAAACTGTTTAGCATTGCATGTGTAGGCAGAAATATTACTATGCCTGTCAGTAGGAAAATGGGAGGAGGCAAGCAAGATGTTCAACTAACAGTGTCTTCTGTGAGAAATCTCAGTATCTTCAAAATGCAGTGCATTTGTTGTATCAAAAATACATGTTTAAGCAGGTGATCCTTCTGGGCTTCAATTCAAAAAGCTTCTTCAAGTAAATTAGTAGGTGTTTCTGCTAACATAATTGAAGACAGAAGAGATGTAAAGTTATCCTTACTAGAGCCTTGAAATTCATTTTCATTTCCATTTTGGCAAAAGACCACTCTCCTTCTGGTAGGAGATCAAGCTTGGTAAGTGAAGATAGCTTATTTTGCACGCACATCTGTGCAGAGAGGCAAGCAATTCTTTTGGTTCAGGAGGATAAATTGCCAGCTTTCATATATGACAGATAGTTTAATGCATAGTGAAACAACTACCGTGGCTATTCATTGCTGCTAAACGTAACTGCAAAAATGGTCTATGACAGAAAAGCAGTAAAGAAATATACAATAATGTGGGCAGATGTCCATAGTGCATTAAAAAGAAATCTGTGTCCTCTTAGATTTAAGCAAACAACTGTATTCATATGATTTACTGTAATTTATTTGATTCTTTGCATGTTCTATCTTAATAATGCTCACATAATACCAGATGCATATGTATTCTTTCTCATGCTTTAAGAGTCCATTTAACTTTTGAATGAAGGAAAGAGCACTTAGAGGAGCAGTCACTGATGACAGACTATTGTTAAAAAGCCATCATATATTCAGATCCATCTGGTGCTATCCTGGGAGCAGTGTGTTACAAACTAATAAAATTACCAGAGGGGTAGGGAAACCAGCAAAGAGAATTTAAAAAGAATAGACATTTGTTTTATAGACAGAAGAATTACATTGTTTTATGTCATGCAAAACACTTTTTAAAATATCATTTTGGCAAAATTATCTTCATTTCAAAATGCTTTGCAGTCATATCTAGATTCATATTAGCAATTGTTTCAATTTGCCATAAATAATGATTACATAAAAATATCTGTTACACAATGCTGAGACATTTCTGAAATGTGAAAATAAGCCTGAAATGTGTTTTCACATTTCTGAATTGTAAGCCAATAATAAAAATCATATAAATATGGAGTTAGTCATATTATTTTTAATGTATTCATTGTCCTAATATTCTGACTAGTCTGGTTGTAATTATTTATTTGTCCTATAATCTGTTGAATACTACAAAACTTTTTAATACTTCCTTATCCCCTTTAACCACTGCATTAAACAAAAAAGAATCACAGTAGATGTGAATCCATTTTGCTTTGGTGCCTTTTCTGCGCTGTTGCCAGACAGGAGCGCGAATTCCAACAGTTCTTAAAAATGACTTCGAAAAACATTTTTCTAGCTCCAAGTTTTCCTGGTCACAAGCACTTATTCTTCGCAGTAAAGAGAAGAAATCACGGAGGAAACACACAGCAAAACGTTAATCTGGCCACGTAAAGCTTTGTGGGTTTTTTTGTCTGAATGGTTTATATTTAATTGATGAATCTCAGTGTGTGTGTCTGAATGACCTCCAGTTCCCCAGTGCCTCAATCAGCCACACAAGCCTCAGGTGGGCTTCCTCGCACTCATCTCCCTCCCCTCTTCATCACAAACCACCATCCGAGCTGAATGTGATGGACATTTTTATCCGGGAGTTTATGCAGTCTTTGGCCTTTTCGGAGGCAGGCTGGCAGTTTCCTCCGTATGCACCACACACAATTCAGAAAGATCAAAAGTTCAAAGTGTAATTCTTATTTATTTAGTTTCTTTTTTTTTTTTTTCACCAGTTAAGGACAGGTTCGTACCTGAGCTCGAAGAAAAGGAAACTCTAAACATGAAATATGAAATATAGAAGTGAAAGAGCACGATGTTGGCTGCCAAGACATATGGCTGGTAAAAAAACAAGAATGCATTTACACATTTTATATGCAGCTACTCTTTTTAAAGATGGTCTTATTACAGAGTATACAAGGGCATTTGTGTTAGTTACTGAGAGACATATGGCTGGTAAAAAAATAAAAATGCACTAACAGATTTTGTATGTAATTTCCCTCTTTTTAAAAATGGTTTTATACCAGAAAACATGATATCTTTCCTTTATTCTTCTCAGAGCCGTGACCAGAGGGAAAGGAGATTCATTAATATACACACTAGCATTAACAGGCAGAGAATGCAATCATTAGTGTCATGGCTCAGGTGTTTTGTGAATACAACTGTAGGATCAAATCACATCACACTAATGTAAGTTGCAATGAAGCTCTCTACTACATTTTCCTGTTATTTGAGTGTTAAACCTGTTTTGTCACAGATTTATGAAGGACACTGACAATAGTAAACTAACCTTCATTATCCTCTTCCTTTTAAAAAAAAAATAAAATAATTCAATAATCAAGTTGTCATAGTCTATTTTCTGCAGGTTACCCTTTCTGGTTGAGTAGTAAAGTATCTACCAGATACTTTACAAGTCAGAGCTATAAAAAACGCATTTGACAGAAGCATTAACTACTTGGGATTTTCTAGTAGAGCCACAGGTAATGATTTGACAGTGACTCCAAAAAACAAGGATGAAAATACTACATCCTTATTAGTTTACGAGTAGACAGAATGATAAAGAGTGTCCTTAACTGGCTTCAGAGTCAAATCTCACAATTTTGTTCTTAGAAGGGTGTTGAGTATTTCTGGCTTAGTAGACGCTGCGTTTGTTTCTGTGCTTGCTTTTACTTGCTATCTAACTAAACATTACTTAATGCAATCATAAATTAATAAACGGAATCACACTATTTATGATGATGAAATCTAAGTATGGACATTCTACAATAAAACTTGAAGAAAAAGCAATCTAAAAAGACCCACAGAAATGGACACTGCTATCTGGAGTCAATGATGTTGTATTTATATTGTAATCTGATGAAAACTAAGCATAGAGCCACAAATCTTTTTAGGAAGGCAGGCTTTCCCTGCAAAGCAAGCCTTATCCTCCAGCATGGCTCCCAAGTGTGCAGTTCCTTTTCATATTTCAGCTGGTTCAGCTGCAGGATGCCCCAGGAGGGAAGCTTCCTCTGAACCCCCCCTCAGGTCCAGTGAGGCTCCTCTGGCACCGGATCAAAGCACCGTGCAATTGCACAGTGGGTTAGATCAGCTCTTTGGTCTGACACTACTCTTTTTAGTGTGATAGCTTTCTAGTGGATAGGTGACCTGGACCAACTTCCCTCGCAGTCAAATGTTTGTTAGATCCAATACAGAAGCTGGGCTCGCTCTTGATAGAAAAAGATCTGTTCTGTGATTAAAATTTCTTTTCCACTAGACTGATTTTTTTCATTCTCAGTCCACAATTCCAGATATTCTTGGTGGTAGTTCCAATCAGAATTGGTACTAAACTTGGTTCCAGTGTTTAAAAAATAACATTTCACTTGGTGTGAAAACTCATATCAAAGTGCCTGAGCACCCTTGAAGTTTAAATGACCTCATTTACACATCTTGTTCTGACAGAATTATAGATTACCATTCTGTCCCACCGGGAGAAAGTCTATCACAATTTTGTCACTTGTGTGTATAAAATTAGCATACTAAAGGTTTACTCACAATGTGAAAACAGTCTTCAGTGGTTTTAGATCCTTCTGTTGAATGCAAAGTGTCTTAATTAATGGTTACCTGTACCAGATCATTTACATGGCGATTAATCCACCATTGAAAATTCTTGAGATACAATACCATGTGCTGTCTTGAGTGACTATATTGGCATACAATAAAAACTACCAAATCTATAAATTCAAAATTCCCTTCAGTGTAAAAGAAAGATTCAGACACGGATAGAATGATAAGAGAAGCTAATGAAATTCAGAAATACTCATTTTTCATGACTACTAATGAGAGATCTGGACCAGAAGTCTGTACTGAGCTGAACCAAAGCTTAATGCAGCTCAGAAAGGCTCAAGGAAACATGATTTTTCAGAGATTTTTGACAGGAAGTATCCAAATAAGCTGGAAGGCTACTGCTGTGTAAGTCCCTTGAGAGGTGACAAAAAAATAAAATTAGAGCATCCTTTCCAAGCCAGATGATTTCATCTTCCATCATACTTCTGGCTGGGATCAACAGCAGATAAGAGCATAATAATAAGAGAAGCATACACGACATTCCTCACATAGACATTCCTACTTTCAGCTCTATCCAGTTCTAGCACTGCCTGCAATGGCAGAAGTTTCTACATATTCAGTAAATTCCCCCTTCCTCCCCATGCACACTTAGAGGCTTTCCTTGTAGAATTATCTTCATCCAGAAATTTCAAATAATTTCTCTAAGCAATTTTTCTGAAGTACATTCAACTTAGGTTCATTCTGAACCATTATGACACAAAGTGTGATTGATTTTTTTCATTTGTAATCCTCCTCCTAGGTTTTTCCAAACAAAATAACACCTCACAGGAACATGTTCTAGGATTTGTTTTATGAAAGTTTGAAAGCAAAATTGCACAGAAAGTTTCTTAAATCATGTAAGACTGAAAATTTCAGAATTAAAGTGTCAGCCATATTCTTGAAAGCCTGAACACCAGCATAGTGTGAAGAGAGAAAGGACACTTAAACTGAGAACCATTTCTCCTGCAAAATTTAGTTACCAGAGCTAAATTTTGTTTTCTAAAATAAGTTGTAGCCTCAAGCTGTCTGCACCTGATAGTCACTTTCAAGAACTTCCAGGATCATTATACACCTGGAAGTCAACGGGTCAATCAACAACACACCCAACAAGCCCCTGTCTGGTTCTGATTTTTGGGTTATTTTTCCTCACAACAGGAATCTGACTTGCCCTGGAAGATCAGGTTGTCATTCCATTTGCCCCTTCAGAAAATAGTATCAGAGGGGAAATTAGTGGAGTTGCAGTCCCACACATTGAATCTTTCCCCAATTAAGGCCTCTCCAGGCTAGAAATGCACAACTAAAGTGACCCAATAGCCCAACAGTTATGGCATTCCCCTGGAGAGGGATAGATACAAATTCCATTCTCTGTTCTACTGAATACTTAATGCAATATATAAAACATTCAGTGTGGTAAGGACAGAAGTGTCTATTTTTTTAATCCCAGTGAGGCTTCGAGTTGAGGTAAGAACTGATCTGCTCAAGGCTGTAGAGACTAAAATACTTCCTTGCATCTACAGAAGCAAAACTTCATATAAGAAATCCTAGAGAGTCAATGAAATCATCAATATTAAGAAGGATTATACAAGGGAGACCTATATGTTTGGTAGCATAGAATTAAGGACATTGAAAATTTGATAGACACCCTAGCATCACTGATTGGCAATCTTCTCTAACAACCATCAACCCAGAGAACTACATCAAGTCAATGCTATGAACAAAAAATGTTTGCACGCTGCCCGGGCAGGAATGACAATAAAAGGTAACACAAAAGTGCTGCAGAAGATGAGAAAGATGGGAAACATTCTAAGAAATCTTTTGAAAACACAGTGGTGAGAAATAGTAAGAACACACTAACTGTAACATAAACCACTTGATATCAGCCTTTGTGGGTTGTGAAGTAAGGCACATGAACAAAGGTAAAGCTGTAAAGAATAAAAAAAAACACATCAGAGCAATGCTCAAAACTTGCCATCAAACAGATGCTGAGAGAGCTAACGAATGGTCTGCATTTATTTAGCATCTCAGAGGAAGTCCAGAGGAATTTCAGGTTCACAGGTGCAGTGCCTTTTACCAATGGTTTTTGTTGGGGGAAATTCTGGATCTCGAAACAGCTTCCCTGTCAATCAACAATCACTGCAATATAGCTCCAGCATACTGAACCTATGCTTTCTCCAAACAATTTTTCACACTCTAATCATTATGGAAAATTCTGTTAGCTCCTTCTGGACAGAGACTGTGTTGATATTTAAATGACAGTAATGTTGCAAAACCAACAGACTGAAGACTTTAAAGCCAGATATGATGTTTTATATTATTGAAGATTAGATATATGCATGAAAATGATTCTTCACTTTTATTGCTCTTACCAATAAATTCATGATCAGCTGGACCAAAAAAGTATCCTCAGAATATAAGAAGTGAACTTTCAGCCTGCCTTCTTCAGAAAAAGTGGTGCATTTTCTGTTAATCTGTCAACACTTCCTAACAATATCTGAATATATTGACATATTTTAGGCAGAGATGTCAGAGAAGTAAGACTCAAGGCACTAAAATTTTAAAAGTTTCTTGAAAATTGGAAGCTGCATAGAGAAAAACAGGCAAACTGAAATATCCAAATTTCAGGAAAAGGCTGTAATGTATACTCAGCAGTAATCTGTGCTGCTATATCTGCTCTCTTACTAAGGGCCATATGTAATTGGCTGCCCAGTTAGCAGACACAGCTTGGAACCAGCTGGACTACATACCACCTTGTGTAGTCAGTGCATATGGAGCAAAAATTACCAAGGGAATAAAGGCACGGGAAAAGCTGGATGCTTCTCTGCTGAAGAGAGGGAGTAGACAGCATAAGCCACAACTTATAATTAACCAACTTTCACTATTCCCTATTCATTTCCTATTATTTCATTATTATCTCCATGCTTTTTTTTTCCCCAGTAACCAGTAGCACAGATATTTAAAAAAGTGAAGAAACATTTTAAGCTAAACTGACCTTATAATAGTTAAAATAATGTTTATATTAATGTACAGACTTCAGGGAAAAACCTGTATTTTAAATGTAAAAATTATTGCAGAAAAATCTGCAAAACTGTAGTAAAGATAACTTCAACAATAACAATGCCATGGATTTAAACTGAAAGAGAGTAGATTTAGATTAGATATAAGGAAGAAAATTTTTCACTCGGAGGGTGGTGAGGCACTGGCACAGGTTGCCCAGAGAAGTTGTAGATGCCCCATCCCTGGCAGTGTTCAAGGCCAGGTTGGATGGGGCTTTGGGCAACCTGGTGTACTGGAGGGTGTCCCTGCCCATGGCAGGGGGGTTGGAACTAAATGATCTTTGAGGTCCCTTCCAACCCAAACCATTCTATGATTCTATAATACCTTTAAGGAGCATACACCACTATTTCACTCTACTGGTGAAATATCAGTTTGAATGAGTGGTTTAGCATATATTCTTAACAATCTAGTACAGTAATATGCAGCGTCTTTCATAACAGCAATTCCAAAAGTAGAAGGCCATATGAGAATTTGCAGATGTGGTCTTTGTTTATTTGTTATGACACTTGCAGTAAACTTTATCTTGGAAGTGCCAGGTACTCACAGCATTTAATGTATGTTATCTCTCACTGAGATATAACTGTTGGAGATAAGTGCTCTTTCTTTTTATATCTCTGAGTTACTCACAGAGAGACTGACTCATTTCTCTTGTAAGCAGTACTGGGTTCTTACTGTCCTTGATAATATTTCCAAATACTTGCATTTAAAAACACCCCGCTAACAACTCCATGCTTTCCCAAGTTCTGCTTTGGCCTAGTGGTGTCCTGAGATCTCAACAAACAGGAGTGTCAGGTTTTCTTTATTAGGAAGGCTGATGGTTTTGCTTTATATTTGTTATTCAAATCAAATACTATCCAAAGGAAAAATTTGAGACATTTCTTTTAAAGTAGAACAGCCTCTACTTGCCTTGGTTTTCTTGAGTTAAGCTCCGCACTCCAGGAAAGCTGGAATGATAGAGGATAGACTTATCTATGATTTTTTCCTATGTTTATTGAACTTTTGAGAAATTAGCATTTCCCTCACATGTATAGGGTAGTAGAAGTTATGCATATAATCCAGATCTTTTCCTCCTATTATTCTTTCAGAGACGCACTGGAGTGGTGTGTAGATGTATCTTTTGAATTTTTAGTTAAAAGTTGGAATTCTCTGGCTTGTCTTACTTCCCATGAAATTAGAGAATGTGTTCATTTGGAAAAAAAATTAACTACAAATTAGTTTCCATGAAAACAGTCTTCACAGCTTAGAGCTTTGGCATTTCATCAGTGAAGGACATTGTTACATGTGAAATGAAATCCAATTCTTAAAAAGTGCATGCACTGAATTAAAACGATCTATCAAAGGCACCGTCTACCACCCTAGCAGGATGTGAAATAGGAATTTGTCTTTGGACTTCAGAGATTTTGAGCCTGACCATCTCATTTGGCAGTTACTCTTCCTAAGGTAAAGTCAAGTTTAATTTTCTTAATTCTGAGTTACAGAATGAGTTTAAAGTCAAGTTTAATTTTCTTAATTCTGAGTTACAGAATGAGTTTATTTGTCAAAATGTGTTGCTGAGAATGTGACAATAAATGAAAACATATAAATGAAAAAGGAGAGGCAAAGTAAATGCAATCTAACCCTGAAATAGCAGCAAGTTAACTGTAGTCACATCAATTTTAACACCATCATTTCCTCACAGATGTAGTACTCTGCATCCTGCTATATAAGCCTTAGGCCACCTTTGCCAGCTCAGAGAGATTATTTTTCTCTTTTGAAGACAGAAGAGAAGGAATAGGTTGGTCTGGCAGTAACAACGCTGGCCAGTCTTTCAGGAGGATGAGGTGCATGTACTGGAAAATAATTTAACTTTTCTTTTTAAAGAGTCATTCATTTCTGTCTCTTTTCTCTAACTTCAGGTTGTGTCCAATCTTTTTCTGCATGTTTTGCGTAGTAGAGAACCATCTAATAATGCATCTTTGAAAGTTGCATAACATGATAGAGCTCAGATGCCAAGAAGAGCTGCTAGCATAAAATAAATAGTAAGTAACCATTTTCCTTTTGCCTTTAATCAGAAAAGTTTGGTTCTGTATTAAATATGCACCCAAATGGAAAATCTATTCTCAATTACAGATCAAATATTAGAAGATGTCATTAATATGCATATGATATTGTTATAGTAATATTTTGGGGTATAAATAATAGAACAGCAATCATTCAGTGTATGCTGAAATTATGAAAGTACTTTTAAAAACCCTTTTCAAAGCCACTGCAAGGCTTCTACAGCGATCTCTGCCTCTGCACAGCATGCACATCTCCATGTTGTCAGACTCAAGTCAAGAGGTCATCTACAGCAGTTCTGTTGATATAGGATATTGCCAAATAGTTCATTTAATTGTGCTTTATTCTGTCTACATACATTGAAAGCTTTAGCATTTTTGCCTCTTTCTGCAAAAGTTTATTTCAGAGTTTAAAGTACCTTTGCAGTTGGAGCATACAGCTCTTCGGTCTCCAGTCCTGGTGTCAAAACTGTGAGCTGCACCTCACCAGTACCTTCCTGGAAAGGATTTGAGAAGGAGGAAGAGCTGGATTAGCCTCTTCAGAGAAAACAGAACAGTAAATACACAGCAGCAGATTCTCTAGTCTTGTTCCCTCCGTCCATATCTTCAGATGATTTATTCTCAAAGATGCACCCAAGAACGGGGCACTGAACTGTACTCGCTTCTGAGTAAGTTTCCCATCTATGTTTTCCCAAATAGAATAATAGCAATATCATAAAGGAGAAACCTCTTCAGCTGAAAAATTCTGCAGTAAGGTTTAAGGGACTTACTATATCAACACATTTTTAAAAAGATATTCAGTAAAATATCTGTGTTTAAAATGAATTGACTTAGATTTCATGTAACCAAGGAAACTGTCAAAAAATAGATAAAATTATGGCTGATCCAAAACATTTGAAGCTTGAGGGTTTTGTTTTGTTTTAAGTAATCACATTTACACACAAATGCCTTCAATATAGGCAATTCAAAATAAAAAGCAGTGCCGCAACAAATATAAAATGCTAACATGTTTCAGGTGATGTAGAACAGGCAGTGAGAAAGTACAGCTCACATCATAAGTACATAAATTCTACTTAGTTTGTATTATCCTCTGGCCACTCTGGGAACTGTAAAAACCAGGGAATACTATAACTACAACTAAAGTAATCTCAATGCTTGAATTAAGTCCTTTTTGAAAATAAACCTTCCCTTGGGAAGGCTACTCAGCTGATCCCTTCCACCAGAAAAAGATAAAGCTCCTAAGGGTGGAGCCTTTACACCAGCTCTGGCATCTTACGTGTGTGAAGAGAAGATTTGTTTCGAATGTATGCACGATAGTGAATTTAAAACCTGAAAACGGGTTATCTTTCCCTGAATATGCCAAGGCTTTCTACCTCCTTAGGTCACAAACATGGATCTGCTTTTTCTTTAGCATAAATAAGGGAACAAATTACCAGTATGCCGTCAGTACCACTTAATATACAGAGAAATTTCAAAATTATATGAAGAGGAACTAAAAAAAATATTTAGGAGACAGGCACTGCAGAATTGAATTTAATAACAACATCAGTACTTAACAGGGTCAGGATTACCTAATCATTCTCAAGATAACATAAAAAAAATCCAGTCAAATAATTTTTTTACCTTAACACAGACAATCAACGAGTCACCACCAAACCAAGAAACTAACTAAAAGATGAGATGTTTATTCAGTATATATGCAAATAAAAAAGGTTAAGTATGGCTTGTGAGTAAAGGCTAAACGTAGAGCTTTTACCTATCCTGGCAAAAATAGAATCATAGAATGGTTAGGGTTGCTTAACACCTCATCCAACCTGGCCGTGAACACTTCCAGGGAGGGGGTATCCACAACTTCTCTGGGCAACCTGTTCCAGTGCCTCACCACCCTCAGAGTGAAAAATTTCTTCCTTATATCTAATCTCAATCTTCCCTCTTTCAGTTTAAAGCCATTGATCCTTGTCTTATCACTATATACCCTTGTAAAAAGTCCCTCTCCAACTTTCCTAGTCCCTCTCCAGCTTTCCTGATAGGTAAAAGGCAGTTTGCAGAAGACGTTTTGAGAGTTTTTAAACACAACATTCCATTTTACAACCTTCCAGCAAGATACTAATTTAATCCAACTTTTAATTGTAGAGTGCTTTGTTTAATGCTTTTGGGGAAAATGAGGTACTATCAAAGACCAAGGACAACGTTGTCCTATATGCGAATAAGTTATCGCTTGTGTCCTCAGGATAATTCATTATTTGCTATTTATGGCAAAGGCAGCAGCAGAAAAGAGTTCTGAGCTGTCTCAGGCCAATGAGCAGTTAAAAAAAATAATAATCTTTGTTTACTGGGTAATTAAAGCAGTGCCCTTTTGTGTTGTTTCATAGCATACTAAGTTGTTTCCAGCAAAGGAAAAAAGGGTTGAAGTTTGGCATTTTTATAAGCAGGTTTGTTAGTAAAGGTCAACATAAGGTTAATCAGTACTTAATTATTTTAATCTCCTCATTGAAACTGAAAACAAAGGGAGAATTTTTACCACCTATAAAACACTCTAGTAGAGGCTCCCAAATAATTAAATAAAACAGATTGAGTTTACGAACTGATACAGATGTGCTAATGAAAATGAAAGAAGAGAAAGGGCTTCTTCTCGCTCGTTCAAACCAAGCGGTCATGCCAGAAGATCCAAACCACAGACCAAACACCAAAACTCTCGTATCTATCTGTGTTGATTCCTGATGCATCCAAATGCAAGGCTTCGTTGTAGGAACCGATTTGGTGAAAAGGTGGTTTCAGTTTCTCTTCCACTGAAGGTTTCCCAGTGTTTAGTTTCTACATTAATAAAGGCAATTGCTGAAAAATAGAATGTAACTTGGTAGCTGTCTGCAACTTTAAATGTTGTTCTTATCTAAAGTTCATACACACAAGACAGTCCCTATTCTATCTTCCCCTTCCTCAGGAAGTTCTGACAGTGTTTCCTCATCCCTGCTCCTGCATGTGATTATCATTTTTCTTAAAAAAAACCCGATTGTGTTATCACTTATACATATCCATAATTTAATATCTCTACTCTTATACTAGAAAACTGTATAGTTTAATAACAGCTATGACAAGAAGAAATATTTTATAGCTAACAGCAAATGCATATTTTCCACAACAAACTAGAAACCAGTTTATCTCTGAACATTTACAAAGAATGTTATCCCTTTTATTTCTTCACAATGAGCACAGGTTAGAATTCATTACAGAAAGCACAGTTTATGTCCTTTTAAAAATTGAGTTAAGGATGGAAGAAACGCATCCAAATTTTGGACTTTTTTTCTTTCTGCCCTTCTAGTCTGTTATGTTCTCCTGGTATGGCTATTTATGAGCTTGCTCAGATTTGATCTATTCCTGACACCCTGATAATAAACTTACATGGAACTTAGATGGGTCTTCTCTTATTGTTTATTCAGCTGCTCTATTAAAAATTACAGCTCAATTATTTTCTTCCACAGGCTAAAACTCTCAGATTTAAATGCTTTTCCGTTTCTTCTCTCTGCAGGATGATGATGTGGTTCCTGTGTCATTATTAATGATTCGATCCTGTGTCCTATTTTCCCTAAAACTCTGGTGTGGTGGGGTCTCTGAAGGAAATGGGGAGGTTGTCTTTATTATCCTTTACAAATAACAAATATCTACTGCTGTAACTCACAGTAGGCCAAGGATAAGATGCAATATGCCAATGGCAATAGGCATATTGCTATAGGCCTAGGCAATAGGCAGAGGTAAGAAGTATATCTCACACTGTTTCTGCAAGTAATATTGCTCTCTTCTCATGTTAATCTCATTTTCAGATAAATTCAGATGAGGACTGGCGGGGCTAAACTCCTTTTCTAAGTAGGGTAAAATAGACATAATAAATAGTTTTGCCTTTTTTTTTAGTTATTAAAAATAGCCTTAGGAATATCTTCAAAAAGTCAAACGATTCTGTTTTATTTTCCATTCTTATAACTTGAAAATGATTATCCAGCTTTTCATCAACACTGTTTTTGGATTGAGACGCAGACCGGAAACTTTTGCTTCAGAGTTCATACTGCTTCTGAATTATAAGCAGTTACAGTAGATATTCTGAGCCAGTCCCGGCAGCAGTGGCAGAGAAAATACTGCAGTATTAGATTTCTGTAGCAATCAATGGGAAAGCATTGGCAAAATCTACCCTAAGGTAATTTTCTTACCTAGCATAATAATTAAAGCTGTATTTTTAAAACACTAACACAGGACAATGGCTTCTGGCACTATAAAATGACTGCAATCAGTACACTTAATTAACCCTCTCCCATTTCCCCAAAGAATTTTTCGTGTTGTTTTTGCTCCATCTTTTGTTCTCATTAGGTGTTGTCCTGACCTTTCAGTCTGTAAAAATCAACAAAAGACATTTCCTTTTTTAATAAAAGATTGATTGCGGAAGGCCTGGGACTACAATGAAAAGAAAAGAAGAAATAATCTATGCTGAAAACATATCAAGTTTGTTAGACAGCCAATGACATTTGGCCCAATAGTAAAAACAGTACATATCTGGTTTTCAGATGCAACAAAGCAAAATAAGCCAAATTAACATTAAAAAAAATAATGCTATGCCTCAGAAATACATGCACTGTGAAAGAAAATTTTCAGTAATTCTATTTAAACGTGAATGTACAGCTGGAAGAAGCTACTAAGATAAAGATTATATATAGCTATTATAGTCCTGCTTGAGGAGGTAGATAAAAATGTTTCAATATATAGAAGCATGGACACCAATGTACCTAAAGCTGAATATATTTTGAAAGCAACAGCATCTTGCCTCTAAAGGCAGATAAGTCTTTACAAGTGTTTACAGCAACATCATCTGACGGGACATTTGCTGATCAAATGAGTAGACTCCGAAACTTTTTACTACCTAGGGTTATGAAAATAACATAGATGAACAAGTATAATTAAAAAAATCATAATTTGAAACATCATCAGTTTACCACTGTTTGCAACTGATAAAAAGTTAGGTCTTTTTGATCTTTTAAATATTATTTATACAGGGACTTATCCACAAATGATCCATTAGAAACCTGATTTGACTTTGAATCTTATTTGTGATACACTCTTGTCCTGTTACTTCAGCTGATCCACACACTATTTATGAAATCTATCTGAAAACCACCAAACCAATTTAATTATTATAATAGGTTATGACCAGCTGCTGTTGGACATCAGAGCACTTGAACAGCATAATATTAGGCCACGGTTCTATTTTATATTGTTATACTTCTATTCCTGAAGGTCTAAGATATCATACACTTGTCTCTCATCATAAATAAAATGAAAAGAAAGGAAGTGGTCCATAATGTAACTGTCTTTAGTTTAATTCTTCTCATTAATCTACCTTATTGGTTGTGGCATGCACTTGTTCTACCCAGTGAAGGTTTAATAGCCCTGTTTCTTTTACCATCATCCATACACAAGCCTGTCGATCAATGACAATTATTACTTAATGAACATGTAATGATGGGTAAGCCCAGGGAGAAGGGAACAAATAAATCACTCATTATAGTCTTGATTTCAAGCTAGCACTGTCTCTTGTCAAACTGATATGTTGTGCAGGTTTGTTTAGCCAACATCTTCAGGAGTAATCGGCGTGATCAGATGCTTCAAATTGCTGGAAATCTTCAATGACCTAAAGTATATTTAGCTTCAAAAAAAAGAGATGCACACAAAACGGCTTTCACCTTAATTGAAAACTCTCTTCTGAGCAGTTCTTTTAAAAAAAAGCCCACAGAGCTGTTTCGTCCTGATTCTTCTCAACTGTTTTCTTCTTGAATATGAGCAAAGTTGCATTCTTATTCCAGATTAAATAATAAAACCTTTCCAGAAGCTTTGATGTGCAAGCCACAGTGACTAGGTGTCATTTTAGTAGCGCTTGATGTTCACAAAACCTTGCACAGCCCAAGAACCAGAGTGCTACAGTCATAAACCTAAGAGAGCAAGGAGTCAAGGTGAGGTATGGCAGATCAATATCATGCCAGTAAAACAGGTTATATGTTTTACGAAAATGATGCAGATATTCGTTTTTGTGATGCTAATTCCCGCTTATTAAGCTGTGAAGTGAAATGCTCAAGTATTTTATGTCTTACTAGCAATTACTGAAAATTCTAGTCTGGCTTCCACACCAATTTCTCATTTTTCTGTTACTTAGACAACTCTACCAAAGTTAAAATGATGTGAGAAAGAAAATTAACATCTAACTGGTAATTCATGGGAAAGTCAAATCAAATCTATCTGGGAACAACCCTATGAATTAGATCTGTGCAGAAGCATATTGAGGTAAATTCCACAGATATTTTTCACACTTTTTTTTTTAATATAATGTAACACCAAATGTCCTGTTTCTTATTTGAAAAAAGCCAAAATATCAGTATAACAGAGTTACAACAACAAGACTTAAATTATTTAGAACTTCAAAATCAAAATAGGATTTCATCATAGAATGTCATCATTTCCATGGGATAGAAGTAGGTTTACACCATTAGAAAAAGTACAAATGAGTTTTTAATGTGAAATGTTAAAAAGTTGCTTAGCAGCTTTCTAGAAGAAGAAAAGCTTATTATGTGAAAATATAATTCATAATAGAGTATAAAGCTTATAGAAACTCCTTGTACAAATTTTAGCAAGATCAGTCTAGTAAAAAAGGCAGGAAAATGGTTTCTTCACGTAAGGAAGACTGTGTCATATATTAATTTATTTAGTTTCAACCTTAAAAGAAATAATTATACAAAATTTAAGAGAACATTTTGACTATCCAAAGTTTCCTTCTAATCCGATGTACCATTTGCCAAGCATAAAGGACTGTGAGACATTCAAATAACAGGTTATCTGTAAAGCACTGAAAAAACCCACTTTGTGTTTTCAAATACATCCTTAAAAGAATGGCTTCTCTGGGGGAAAGAGAGGAAAAAAAAAAGAAAAAAATGAAAACACCACAACTGTATATAATGGTATGAGGAACAGAAAACAAATATTTATCAGGAAGAACCAGGATGCCAGGTTACTCACTTATTTCTAACAAACTAGAGAGCAACTTGATTTCCTTTTCTTTTCTCACTTGAGTAAAATCAAAAACCTTACAATCAATCAGGACAAAGGAAGGTGACTACATGCTCACAGTACAGTGTAGAAACATGCAAGGAGACTTCTGACTAGCAGAAATAATACTCGTTATCAAAACTTGGAAGGAAATCCTCAAAAATATATGTAATAGAAAAGAAATAAATCCTACTCAGAGCTCATTGGCTGATTCAGCCCATGATAGCTTGACTTTGTCTAAATACACACGATGATGCTGACATTAACCTGTGTATTTCTGAGGGACAGTAGGCATGTGCTGTTGAGAACATAGGTAAGACATAAGAACTCATGTAAGACATAAGTACAGCATTAAAAGTTTATTGTTTCTTCTTATTTGCTTGGCTACCCCCAGCATTGCTGACTTCAGAGTAACACGATAGCACCTCTCAGTGAAACTTGCTTTTGTCTTCTAAGATTTTGATACTCTCTACTCCTCAAAAGTAGGCTTTTTTTTCTACAAATACCCCAGCTGATCTCAACAGAATTATTAGAGTCTCTGAGCTGCACTTAGCAGGGTGATTAGAACGACTGCACTCTAGTAGAATCAGATTTTTTTCATTTTCGAAAAATATCTAAGACTAATAATTTCTCTCTGTGACACCACTTTTTTAAAATATCTGATGCTATTATGCTGGGATGAAGAACAATTTCAATGATGGGCAACAAAAAAATTATATTAGCACACTTTAATGTCTTTGAAAGGCAGTCTCTGAGGAACACAAAAATTGCCAAACAAGTGAAATGTCTTATATTAAACATATAGATCTTCGATAGCTTTTAAAGAAACATATTTAGGTATTATAAAATACCCTGTATCATATTTATTCCCATTCAGATTTCCCACTGTATTTTTAATTTTTTTTTCCTTACATATGTTCTTTGAGATGGTATAAAGATGTCGTATGATTTGTTTTACACACATCTTTTGAGGCTTTTCTGGGTTTACAAAAGAAAGAAACAAAAAAAAGTAAATCTTTAAACAGCCAAGGACAAAAAAGGTAGGTTATGTATTACCAAAGCTGTCTCAAATCAAGGCAAGGCACTAAAAATGCCAGCCAGTTACATATGCCACATGGCTCTCTACTATATAAATCCTTACCAGTGCTATGTTCCTTTCCTATTGGATGTAGAAGTATTAGCTGCAATTTGTCACTGTGGTATGTCAAGGAAGGAAGGTTTGCTCTTAAAATGCCACTTGGAGAGTAAACAGCAGCCTGCAGAGCAGGATGTGTTTATATCACTTTTGGTACAATGAATAACACACTTAGAAAGATATATCGATTATGAAACACGAAAGTGTAAAAGTTGTGACTTGTGTTAAATATTCACTGCCATTTCTGCCAGTACTACTATATGAAGCTCATGTATTTCAGGCAAAGCCAATATAGGTCATTACTATATATCCCAACTAAAACCTTTTGCACATAACTTGTCACGTTCTCTTTTTTCTTCTCTTTCCACTCATCTAGTATTTCTGTCCACTACCTAAGAGTCACCACAGCTCATCTAAGAGCTCCCTCCATTTCAATAGTAAGAGAAATTACTCTTCTATATACGTATATATTTATACACGTGTGTAGACACACCCACGCTGCAGGGTCTGAGGCACTATAGACTGCTGAAGAAGAGAATTCTGCACAGATGATGAGTTACATTAACACAATCTGCTCTCCACCCACACACAAAAAGAAAACCCCTAAACATCAAGCGTTAGGCTCTCTGTAACCACCATGAGAACAAAAATATTCAAGATACACAAAATATTTTCCCTCTAAGAAAGCAAGAAATCACACAACGTATCTTCTAGTGCATAACATAGGTACCTTGGGATGTAACTGGAGACATCTCTGGAAGCACCAGAGCGAAAGAAGTTCTGCTAATGATGCAGTAAAACTACAGCTGTACCACACCACAGTCACTAATTACTGCCATCTAAAGCTACAGGGGAATTTACTATAGATTCATATGCATGTGAGGAAAAGCTGTTTAATCCATGAAAACATCAGAGCTTCACTGACCTTTACACACTGCTCCCACATCTTCACAGACCACTGCAGGTCCACCTAGCTGCCAGCAGAACTGAGACCAGCTACTCCCTCACCCACCTTACCTGCATTTAAAGGGGCACAGAGCTCCTGGGCACACCCTCTGCCCCAGGTTTTCTCATCACCTGGGGAAGGCTGCAGCCAGCTCTCCTTTCCTTATAGCCAATGAGACTGTGTTTCAAGGAAAAAAAAAAAATCAGTATAATTAAGTCAAAAATTTGGCCCAGACTTGGGTCTTCTGCCAGAACAAAGTTGAGATACAGCTGAAACCTTTAATCAGAAGTTGGAAAGTGCTCCTGTATGCTGAAGTTCAGATATAGCCTTGCTATTTTTCAAGTTTTTTCTGCCCATAGCACAGCTGTGTGATTGTCCCTAAAGTGTTCTTTAATGTAAGTTATCCATGGTTACAAAGGATGCTAGCATGCAGAATCCTAGCGAAGATTTTCAGACCAACGTTGCTAATTCAGTTGTTTACATTTGCTGTAAGATTCAATCTGCAGCTCAAGGGCAGTAATTTGTACATTTTACTAAGGTCCTCAATTCACCAAGCTCATGGGACAATTACGTTGCTGATAGCAGAAAGCCAGGAGAAGAAAAATGGAAGATACAATATAATAACAGCAGCAAGCATTTTAAACATTATAAAACGCACTGAATAATGTGTTACTCTACAAAACAACAGCTTTGACTTCTCCTTGATTGCTGCTCTCATTGAAGCAGATTTTAAGTAGTTGCTGTCGTATTCTGTGCATCTCTGCAGCACATAACGCTCTCTCCTTTCTAGGGTCGGAGGCTGCACAATACTTTTAAACTTATAAATTACGTCAACGTATCTGCAGTACATGGAAATCTTATTATTGGTAGGAAAATACCTAAATATGACTATAGCTAAGAGTTATTACCTTATCTAACATAAATTGTGTTTTACCGCGCCTGAAAAACAGATGCAGATTTTGTTTCAAATTTAGTCATGTGTCTACCTGCAAGAATTATTTTTAGTGAGTCATTTGGCAAGGACTAATTGGGCTAATTTACATTATACAAGAGCAAAAAAACAAATACAATCTGATTTAAGATGTGTTACTGTATATTTTGTAACTCAAAACATCTTAGACACTGATAACTCGTTAATGGGATTTAAATGCTCAGATTTTAGTCGGTTACAGCTCAACAAAGCAAACTGCAGCATGCACATCCTAGGAGTAGCTAGTTTTGCCACATTATTTTGCCAACCTGTTTTACACCAGATTGATTCTACGCCTTATTTCTTCCAAGCAACAAATACAAACCCAGTCCCAAATGCACTGGAGTGAGCTTTAGAACAGAAAGGACCTGCCAAATGTAAATGTAGTTCACAGGTTAAATTATAAGGTCTAAGTGTACCGCTGCTGTTCTCAGCCAAGTTTATTATTTTATTATACTTTCTATTGATTGCCATCATCACCCTATTGACTGGCTGTGTACAGTGTATGAGACAGTTCAGAAGAATCAATAAAGCTGTGGGTAAACTGTGGGGATCTTGGTGGGAAACAGGATGAATTGTCTAAAGATGCCTACAAAAATACTTTTGTTTTGTTTTCCACTTAGAAATAAATAACTAACAGGAGAAAAGCAGCTCTAAGTGCCTTCTGAAAACTTACTTATACCACATTAGAAAGATACGTTTGACGATTCAGCATTTCACAAAGCCAAATTAGCTAAGAAATTTATCTTGAAATACGCTAACAGTTCCATATAGCTTAGCATCCTTGCTGTAAGGGCTTCAGAAAGCAGTGGGTGCCATTGTCAGGGAAGGGAGCTCTTTTCCAAAAATAAAACTCACCTGGAAGATCATCAAGTGGACAACTTGCTCTCCTTTATCCTGTGTAGCTTTTACATTGATCACTATGGACCACATGATCCAGTGTTGCAGATGGACAGTGGATGTCACAGAATCATAGAAAAGTTGAGGCTGGAATCATCTTCGTGGCCCTTCATTGGACTCTCTACAGTATGTCCATGTCTCTTGTACTGGAGAGCCCAGAACTGGACACAGTACTGCAGGTGTGGCCTCATTACTGCTGAGCAGTAGAGAAGGATCATGTCCCTCAACCTGCTGGCAACAAATGTCGTGCTACTGTTTAAAATATGGAAAGTCAAAATTAGCTTAAGAAACCAGTAAGAGTTTCAAGATAACTTTCTGACTATTAATTTATTCCATACTTACTTTCCTTATTTTGCAATGTCTTGTTCTACCATGGCCTTTTCTCGAATAGAGTTTTTAAGCTCTAACATAATACAGAAGATAATACGAAAAATGTCTGTAAAATAATTTACAGTTTCTGTGCATGTAGAATTATGTAGCCACTCTAAACATACTGCTAGATATCTGAATAATAATA
The DNA here is from genome assembly GCF_009769465.1 of Tauraco erythrolophus. Lineage (NCBI taxonomy): Eukaryota > Metazoa > Chordata > Aves > Musophagiformes > Musophagidae > Tauraco > Tauraco erythrolophus. The sequence goes on from NC_141477.1 coordinate 4,088,189, forward strand.
AAAAAAAAAGGTAGGATAAGTAAGTTGGAGGGGTTTTATGCTTACTCCAAGAATATTCTCCTAAACTATGAAAAAAATTAATTGAAACATTATTTTTCTGATATAAGGTCTACCATGAGACAGTGTAGTGTGAATAGGAATATATCCCATATTAATATTCCACAATGCTGTAGCTCATTCTTATGACAAAGATTTTAATGTGACCGGAAAAGAAATCCAATTAAATCATTGTTATAACAGTGCTTTAACTAAGACAGGTCCTTTTTTTTTTTTTTAACAGAGGACTAAATGTCTGAGGTTTAAGACTTAATTTTTTCTATATAAACCTGCAAAAAAACTATCTAATTATCAATTTGTTTTACAGTTTCAGGATTCATCCTACATAAATGCAATTTACCTAAATGCTCCTGTGTCAGATATTTACCTTTTTCTCCTTTTCTTGTTATGATGCGATACAAACATTTGAAAAATAATTCCTATATCTCTTCTAACTGAATTCACACTACGTAGTGGTGTCCCACAGTGTGGCTCAGACTACCGATTCCTAAGCCACGTACTAAAACCACGTCCAGAAGAGATCAGGCTGTAAATCAGTCCGTTATAAATCTAAGATTCTTTCCAAAGGAGTTGATCAGGGCCTGCGTGGGTGCTCTCAACTCCTGCAACCTGGGCGAAGGAATTAGTTATGCTGTAGCTCAAGTGTGCAATCAGAATCCACTCTGGCAAGGGACCATGTAATGGTATTTTATAGCCTCAGCCACATTTATCCAAATGAAAGATTGAACAGTCTTCATGACCTGATACACTTACCGAGTTTGGTTCCATTCACTAGTCTGCCCAGGTCAAGTCACACCTCCTGATTTAATATAATGCACCCAGCAAGGGAGATCATGTCCCATAAAGGGGAGACCATAGTGTCAGGTAGCATGATGAGCACTGAACAGAGCCATTCAAATGTAGTCTGTATGCTATTAAAATCGAACCAAAAAATGAGAAGTCTTTATGGTCATTCAACCTCCAGTACCAGCTTAAAATAGAATCTAATTCTGGCTGGTGTAAAGTATTTTAACATTAAAAGTTCTATTAATACCATTCAATAATATATGCCTTTTAAAAATATAACACATAGGTCAATTTTTGATTAAGATTAAAACTTCTCTATGAGAAATTACTTCATTATGCCCTCTGATTAATATAACAGTCTATTTTTCATATGTTTAAATAAATAAGTATGAGAATGTATCAGAGGCAAGGGTAACAAGGAAGACTATGAAAAGGTATTGCTCATGGAAGTCCCTCGAACTTCAGCTGCAATTCCAGCAGTGTTGTTACGGCATTGCTGTAGCAATACAGAAACTCCTAGTGGCACAGATTCTTCCCTACGAAAACCTTGCTCTGCACAAGCAGAATGTCAAAATTTCCATTCACATTTTTAACACTACAGCTACGTTTTCTTCTTAGAAGAAAATTACCATACTGCTCTGCATTTATCATTTCATGGTATTCTTCACATTTTTGATTCAGCATTTATGAGCTTGCTTTTAGCTAGGAGTTTATTATTATCCATTTATAGGAAGCCAACAAAACAGTAAATTATGTATTTGAAAGCCCTGCTGGCTGACATTTTTAAAGTTCATTGGACTTTTTTTTTCTTTTTACAGAGTAGAAATTTGTTGCAAACACTCAAGATCTGATAACTGATTCCCATTTAGATGTCATTGAGACATAAGTGCAATGTATTTTCATTAATATTTCATTGCGTAAGTGTTCCTTGCTTTGACATTGCCATCTTGTAGTTATTTGTCCTACATCTAAAGAGCAACTTGTAATCAGATAGGTATATTGGACTTCATTATCTGTCACCACACATTCTTAGCATAGACAATGTTATTAAGTTATAATTGCTTCTGCTTTTTCCCCTTACGGGAAGATGAAGAACAATACATAACAATATATGGACTCATTAAAGAACAAAAAAAAGGTTGACAATAAGTATAAAACTGTCAAACACATCAAGGTTCTGGATTCAAAACTTTCATTTTCACTAAACACAACCCGTGCTTAACTAATAAATGAAGACAAGCTATATTTCAAACGTAAGAGAATATTTTGTGATTAATTTGTGATGTCGAAATACAGTTTTTTTTCAAACTGAATGTGACAACAGGAGACGCATGTTAATTAAATATAACAAATCAATGTCTTTTTCCAAACAAAAACCACAAAGGAAAGTTCTTCTTGGTTTTGCTTTTTGAATTGACATCGCTCTAGAAAATAGAAATTAAACGACAGTACCAGGTATTCCAGGTGAGATCACTTCAATATGTAATATAACAAATTGTATTAACTATAAGTTTCTAAATTGTTGCAATAATTAGCAGTATAACGTGTAGATGCAGATGTAGTGTTAATTTTTTCCCACCCTCCATAAGATGTTTCACTCCCCATTACATTAGGGTAAATTAAAGATATAATCCAGAGTTCATTCAGAAAGAAGAATCTCATTTTAAATAATTGCAATGGAAAGTAATAATTAAGAAGGTTTATCAGGAAAAAGTTTATATTTACCTACCATTAAGACTGCCATAGGCAAATAGAGAGAACCTCTCATACTTCGTCATATATAGGGCTGATATTTTTTATTAAAATTCCCACTGAACAAGCAATTTGGCAGCAGTTGAAGGAAATTCTGAAGCTAAGCAACTGAAGAAAACACTAACACTGCACATCTTCCATGTTTTCCATTTCCATATTCAGGGTGATCTTTAGTTAATAACGTTCCTGCTGCAGAAGCCGAGGAGACCAGGTGAGTCTGCAGCAGCGTTCTCCCACGGTGAGCAATGCAGAGCGCAATAATCAGGGTTTCCAGGTGCAAACTGGGTTTATATCATGCCCTTCTTTTCCCTCTCTGCATCAACTCAGGTTGCTCCCTCCGTGAAGAGGAAGCAGATGTCATAAATTAAGTTATGCTGATGTTTTGCCATCAGGAAATTTTAAATTTGCCGTACAAATCCTGAACTGTTCCTGTATGGCTTCCTTAAGTCTTCATAGAGGCATCCAGTCATTAAATATATTGTATTATATTTCCACTTTACAGTGTGCTATAGATTTTTTGTATTAGCAATAACTAACTGCATTGTGGAAGTTACTGAGGGAACAGCTGCAGAATTTGAGTCCTGTGTGGGAACGAATTGGTGCTTCTGGCGCAGGGGAAGGAATAAAAAGTGTTTTGGGCCTCTGGGAAGTTTCTGCTGAAAGAACACTAAAATCATTTCAGTTGTTACCTTTAGGTTTCACTCCCAAACCCAGGCTTTGCTCCTCTGAAGTAACGCTCCACATCGTCTGCAGACTCCAACTGCTCCCTCACCGAGGCTATATTTGCTCTGTTCTGATTTTTCCACCCCCTAAGGATCTGTACTAGATACTGCACAGATAGCTGGTGAGGCGCTGGGCTGGATGGCCATTGTTCTAACACAGTTCTGCTTAATCAGATGTGGACAGGAAACATCACACCAATTATCTTCTTTTCATTTATTCCTATTGCCACAGCAGGTGCGTGCACACTGTGGCTCGTATGATAAATGCCGCAAAATACTTGTCGGGTAAGAAACAGTCTGTGACAAACAGAAAGGTAAAACCAATGGTGAGCCATGTTGGGGAAGCAGGTAGCAAATACAATAGAAAAAATTACTGTATTTCATAGAAAGTGAATGGTGTTCAGAGGTAATCAGCACAAAGGCTGATTTTACCTTTACTGGCTTAAATCACAACCCACTCCACCGAAATGAGTGACATGATCAATATTGAAGTAGAGCCAGCATGAATGAAATAATGATGATATCCACACAGTCTGAAATTGAGGTTTGACTCAGTGCACAGAAGTACACTCTCTTAATTTTACTGCCATATATTGAGAAAAGAAACGTGCACCAGTGGTCAGAGTACCTAACGTTTTGTCCTGTCACCAACAACCCACATACACAATTACAGTCCAAATTGTGCCTACAGAGTCAGTGGGATTGCATGCATATTTAATTAGCTTTTTCTGCAATGACGGTGAAATTTCTTTTGTTTTCTTTCTGGGAATAGTATGCCTCGCTGTCATCTCTTTAATTTTATATTTAGTTATATTTGGTTATATTTTTGTATAAGATCTCTTTAAGAAAGAGGATACAAGGATGAAAAATCATATTTCTTAGAGAGATCTTCTATAGCTATACAGAAATATAAATATTATAAATAATAAATATAAATAAAATTAAGACTTATTTCAAATAATGTTTAAAATGAAAGACTTTGACAGCTATTTCCAAGTACACTGCCTTTAATTAACCTCAGTTCTTCCTTTTCCTTTTTTAAAGATTCTTATTTTGATAGGAAAATGCCCCAGAAAGCACCGGAGATTCTCAGCTTTTTATCAAGTTCTTTTCTGCATACAGCAGAAATGCCCATCCAATGTTTCTCAAAAGGTGCAGAGTCCTTTGAACTGCTGATTGTACAGCGGGTGGTTGATGATGTTATGCTCCTTGTTGGTACCATTCACTCTTTTGTCAAGCTCAGTACAGAAAAGAAGAAAGCAGATCCAAGCTACCACTTTAAACAATTTCTAATATTGGTTTTCAGTCATTGTAGGTAACACTTTTTTTTTTTTTTCTTTGGGAAAGCACATAACCAATCAATGATTCAGCTAGAGCTGAGCCACTTTCATAATTATAAGACAACCATCTCAAAACAATTGGCATTTCAGCGTAGCAAAATCCCAGTTCTAGCATTCTGGAATGTTTCCTCGGAAATTAAATACAATACTTCAGGGATCTGTTTATTAAATTTGTCCCACATAGACTCTGACCTTTCAAAACATAGAAAAGATCATGTGGCAAACCACTCCCAGGAGTGATTTTTGTTTTGGTTCTGACCTCTCCCTCTGACCTTGGGAGAAATGCTTTATGTACCCAGAGCAGAACAACTATATTTTTTTTATTCTTTGAAACAGGAGAAACAATCATTTTTGAATATTCATTCTGTTCTCTTTAAATTTATATGCAGAGCAGACTATTGCATGAGACTTCTGTAATTCTTGATCATTTACCATATAGGTCAGTAGAAAACATCCATAATTTAGATCCAATTTCTATCTTTGCAAGCCCAGAGAACACAACATCTGACACTGACTTATATTAAGAAAGGCAGAATATGAGATACTATTGTTCATTTATAGGGCAGCAATTATGCACAGAACTACTTCACTGGAATTCTACATTTATAACTTCTGCTTTCCTTATCTTTAAATGTATTGATTCTATAAAGTATTACAAATGGACCTGGAGGATTGCTATGGCTAGGGCTGTAGGGTTACTAGCGTGGCTTTTTTGGGATTCCTTGTAATGGTTAAATTTTAATTATTGGAGTTGGAATTATCTTTCATAAATTTCTCTCATGTTTTTAGAATGTGTGGGTTGATCTGTTTCCAGCAATGAAGACAGGAAATAATAACACTGAGCTGATTATATTACCTCTTCCACTATATGTGCAAGGTTTTCCCTCGGCCCTTGCTGTGAAATAGAATTGGAAATTTGACAAGATGAATTGCAGTGTAATGAAAGAGTTTCCTGAATTTGTCCTTATGAGAAGACATTCAAATTTGACGCAAACTTGACATATAAAGCTCTAAAAATCACCATTTGTACACAATTGCTAATCTTTTCTTTGGAGTTTCCTGATAATGTTTCAAGCACACTGGCTACACTGAGCATGACCCAGAAAGCCACATTTCAATCACATTCACAGGCCCATGAAACATGCAAGGCAGAAGATAAATAGATACACTCATACACCAAGGTAATCATGTATATAAATCTTGAGTTTTTGCAATGGTTTTAGAAAACCAAGTGTATTAATGAATCATTTCCATAGAAGAAAATACAGCATAGGCAGATTAACAAAGTATACGGGTGTTTTGATGTAAGAACTGAAAAGGAATTGTATGGGGTCATAAAAGACAATTTATTCCAGGTCTCAGAAGCTGCCTGGAACAAAATCTTGCATCACTACTCAGATTTCAGTTGCTGTCAATGTATTTGGAAAGCATTGGCAATGAGAAACATGGAGCTATGTGCACACTGGAATTTAGAGACCGGAGGCTCCATCATTTCAGTGGCAACAACCTGGTGTAAGTTTTAACCAGGTAATGCAGATCAGACCTGTCTTTCTTTTTAGATATTTGCCCCATCGTACTTTTCAGGTGGCTATTTTGCTATTCTCATTTACTTTTCAAATAGGTAGCTCCCTTTGAGTAATAGTTTATCTTACGTGTTTGAAATAAAACCATTCTACAATCTCAGATAGATTCTCAAGAACGCAAAGGTGAGTGAGAAATAAATAACACCTGAATAGTTGAATATTCTGTATTTTCAGATGATTCACTGACAAATTAAATACAGGTCTTAAACAAAATTCTTGTCCTACTCTGTCACTCTGAAAGGCAATGTTAGATCAGGCATAGATTTTGAAATTTGAGAGCGGATCTAAGGCAACTCTTTTGGCAGATCAGTAATATAGAAAAAAAAAAAAAAAAAAAGCCCAGCTCCTACTCTACCTTCTGGCTCACAGTATCGATATTCAGTGCTATGCAGTTTGAAGAGTAAATCTTGTCTTGTTTTAATTCCAGAAATGGAAGCTACTAATTTTTAGTAGTTAAAAGTGCAATGGGAAATTAACACCATAAGTCAGCTGCGCTTTCCTTTGTATCAGCCTTTCAAGTCTGCATACAGCACAGGTGTCTCTGGTTTTTCACTGACTGCTACATGCATTTTGTTCTACTATTTCTAACAGTTCACAATAAGCTAATGGGAAATGGAAAGTTGTTCTAATATGAGCAAAATTTCTGAAGATGTGTTGAATGCAGAGTGTCCACTGAAGACACACAAAGTGAGTATGAGAATGAATCAATACAACACGTGCAGAAAAATGTATCCTTTGCTCATCCTGATAGAAACCGCTTGCCTCTGCTAAAGCGAACATGGACAGAATGTAAACATAAGAAAAGAACTGGAAAGAAGCCATTGAAGGATGAAGACCAGTAAAATACAGCTATTTTTATTGTGTCTGCTGCTTTGCCACCAGAATTTATGGAGGACTTTGAGTCGCGCTATCCATCATGGACAAATGCTGGAAAGACAGAAGATGGAACTGTGCTGTTCTGGAAAAGCAAACATTCAAGCCCATCACATGAATTCTTTTTGCACACAGCTATTTTTGCTTTTCCTTCCTTCATTAGAAAGATAATAATCTGTATCTCCTTATTCCCATGTCTTCAAAGGCTGATTTTCAAAGGCTCCTTAATGTGGCATTCTGCTACACAAATACACACAGACCCGCTCTTCTTTCCTTGCATCCCATCCTGCCAGAAGACTAATCATATGCCTCCTAGAAGCCCACAAATAATCTTATTAATGTATGTGAGTGTTCTCATATATCTACCTGCACAGCTATGCCTTTAGACTTCGCAGGGTCGTTGATGACCAGATCAGACATTGCTTAGCAGTACTGTGAGAGTCAGATTTTATTTTTCCTTGGGAAAACAGTCTTACTGATAACCACACAGACAGCAGACTGAACCAAGCATGCACATCTGATTACTGAATTGCTGGTGATAAGGAATCATAATAGACATTTGTTTGAGGGATAAATCCAAATATACTGGGAAAATGCACACTGTGAGCACGTTTCATTTCACTGTTCCCATCATACTCAGTGTCTTTTAATTAGAGGATGCCTGAACTGACAAAGCAATGTTTGCTGGAGCTGATAGAAAAGATAGCTCTACCTAATATAAAATACTGCATCAACTAATATTAGTGCAAAGCAAACATCCAAGTCTTTTTCTGTCTCTGCAATCTTGTTAGAAAATGGAACTATGACTGCCACAATCTCCACTTCAAGGAGAGAGGAGAATAGGAGCAATATCTCCTGAGCCCCCACAGCTGCTAATACTGCCCTTGCTATAACCTACATGTGGACTGACCAGTCCCATACAACAGTTTGGTTAAGTTAAGCCTTGGCTCCAACCCACTTATGTGCAAGACCGGACAAGAATGCTCTTCTGAGACAGGAAAAAACTCCTACTTAATGCTATGTTAACTGAAATTCCTAACCAGTACCACATGGAAATACAGACAAGTACATCCTTTCAAATTAAATCTGAAACAAACACAGTAATGTGATAGAAGATTTGAGAGCAGTGGAGTTGAATAACAGCAAAAATACATGTCAATATGAATTATGAAGAAAAACACTATGCCAAAACCTCAAGTGAGATTGGTGACACAGCCAGATAAGTAACTCTAACTGTCCTCTTTGTAAAAGGACCAAGCATGTAGCTAAATACATTAGGGAGCTATTGCTGGAGGTTAACTAACAAATAAAGACCAATGGGAGTACATATTGTAAGTGGTTTCTTATATAAAACACAAAAACAGACTAGAGAAAAGAGAATGGGGGAGCAGACGGCTCCTCTTGGACTTCCTGTGTGTAGATCTCATGTGCATGTAATCAGGCAAGAAGAAACAAGAAGAGACAAGGGGGAGGTGGACACAAATTAAATATTTGTTCTTTTACTTATATTAAGACTGTTTTCTACTTTTTTCTGTTCTCACTCTAGCTTCTACCCCTACCATGAGATAATCGAAGGCCAACTAGCACCATCAATATATCCACACACAGCTTCATGCTGCAAACTTGCACCTTTATAGGTCATAAATTGTCTTATCAGGGGAATAAGAAGAACATTGGGCTTTGAGCACTATACTACAAATAGTCTTTAAACCAAGATATCATGTCAAATGATGCACATTTTTCTAAAACTTCTACTCTCTAGGCCACCGGATTTGCACTTTACTTTCTATTATTACTTTTTTATTAAGAAAACTTCAATCCTGTTGAGAAGAGCTTATTTAGGTTGAGCTGTCACCTTTAGCTTCAGAACATTAAGTGTTGGCAAATGCTTCTTTTGAAGTCTGACACCTGTTTCTTTGGCATTTCCCACTTTCAGGAACTTACTAGACTATAATAATACTCAGCACAGCAGAAGTAAAGAGAATGAATTAAAGCAGAAAAGCTTTCAGATGTGAAAGAGCAGTACAAAAAAGCATCCCTTTGCTCAGGTTTCCTCAGTAGTTTAGATAAGACCTGAGGAGAGCTCATCTCGAAGCTGTATGGTTTTTTCTTTAATGGGAATGAAATGCCCATGGAACAAGCCAGATGAGCAGTCCCAGAGACCAGACAATTCTATCTTAAAACAGATACAAATCAGCAGGAGAAACTAGGTTTCTTTGCAGATACTTTCAGAAATACAGGGAAACATTCTTTTTATTAGAGTTTCTCTTAGGCCAAATACCAGGTATCTCCTCTTTCTGTAACTGAAGTGCTTGAGAGGAATGTTTCTACCATACTCTGAGATGTGATTCTGTTAGATTTTCCATTACATTTGGCTTCAGGAAGATTTTGATGGTAAATATGTTCAAATATTTAGTCATTGGTTTGAGGGAGTCTATATCTAGAAGGGAATCCATACCCACTCAAATAAATTAGAGAGAACTTAAAGAGAACTCTCTCTAAGCTTAGAATACCCCTACAGGACCAGATCCACAGTTTATTTACCTCTGCCATGTATTCAGGCACCATACCTACATTTTTTTTTCACTTTATTCCCTCGTGTTTCAGGTATGAATTTGCAACAGAGATTGAGGAATACACACACCCATTAGGAACTGGGTACTTGAATTAATTCAGTTGAAAAACCCACCTCTTCTGGATATTTCAAAACCTGTTTTGTAGTCTTACAAAATAGATTATATACAGAGAATTTTTTTCCTATGGCCAACAAATTCAGTCTCCTTTTCTGAAGGATTCACCATGATGAAATATATATTCAATTGTATCCTGAAAACTGTAAGAATATTAAACGAAACCCATTAGATTTATGTTATTTAAGAAAGGGATGTCAAAAAACCCTTTCAAAACTAGATTAAAGACAGCGTTGGCATGATCCTTGAATTCTATGTTAAAAATCTCCTAAAATGTATAAGCAACCTTTTAGAATGGTTTCATACAGCAGCAATCTTTCTAATCAACCTGACCATGTTTCAGGACATTATTTTAGAGCAATTTTAAGTAGTGCTTATACCTACTGGCGATTTTGTTAGCAGGACTGGCAGTATTATCTTTTTTAAGAGTACTTGGCACGTTCTTTATAACACTGTTTTATTCTTTTCCCAAATTTGCTAATCTTTAGCCAACCTGGCTGTAATATTCCATACAAGGCTCCGCCTTAGAATGACATTTCGGTAAAGATTTAGCTCCAACATTTCAGGCAATTCTGAAAATAAGATTAAAGAGCAAATTGATTTGTGAGAGAGACATATAAGTATTCAGTCAAAAGCCATTGTGGCTGACAGAGAATGGGACCATTCCCTTGCCCCGTCGCCACAATGCGCTGGTCGCGGTGGGGTTCTGGTCTCCCCGAGCGTAGGGTGATGCACGGCGGCACAGATCTGTTGAGTATACCTTCACACATGCATCCCAAACAAATCACCTCTGACCCTGCTGGTGGGTCACTTGGTTGTTCCTAGCAGGCCATATGGGACAGGTTACCATCTGAAGACTCCCACTATACCACCTCTGAGTGTTAACTTTCCAGTCCTAAGTTTTCGTGCATATATATTTATATACATGGAGAGGTCACTGTTCTTATTTACGTGGGTAGATGTGAAATGTAAATTTCTGCAGTTGGCAGATGCATACCGAGCACATTAAAAAAAGCTAACGATTAGAAAATTATACAAACATATACACAGGCATATATACTCAGTGTACATATTTATAGAATAAGTTAAGCATCAAATGTCCTAAACTATTAAGATATCTGATAACTTTACGTAAGTAAAATATATTATGAATAACATGTAAATTTAGGATGAAAAAGTTTTCATCATTTACAAACCAGGTATATCTTTAATGTTTAGTGTTTTCTAAACTCAGTATTTTTCTATATTCAACAGATTAAATGAAGTGTGGCACGTTAAACGTGAAAGTTCTTGTGACAATAATTCTGTTCAAGCATGGCTGCTATAGCAATTATACGATGTTGATCGATATTTACGCAAATGATGTTGCAATTTTGCTCAGACAGCATTACAATGTAAGTGTAGCATCAGCGCTGCTACTGCTTAGGGTAGTAACAGAAAACTCAAAAGCCACTCTTTATTGCTGGATTTCTGGTGGGAAACAAGTTCTGAGGTATTACAAACTAGGTTGTTAAATGTATCCAAATATTTTTTGTTATCTTTTCAGACATACACAACTAAAACTTGTGTCCTTCCTTTTAAAATCGTTGCATAAATTTCCATCACGTGTCCACAGCCATATGCACCACAGCTAAGCGCTGTTGCAACTGTGGTGTTGCAAGAGAGCTGTAAGGCCCATTTCCTTATACAGCTGTGTGCTTCAACTTTTACTTAACATTGCCAGTTCTTAACTGGTGGGCTTAGACTTGCCTTGCCGGACAAATGACTTAAAGAGAAGTACATCCCTTCTTAATTAGCTGAATGATCTACAATGCATTTCATGTGTGAAAAAATACAATAGAGACAATTGAAATCATAGTAGCCATGCAGAAAATAATCAAACTACTGGCTTAGCTATTGGTGAGATCTGGTCACTTTTTCAGTTTTGCAAGGAAAATGAAAAACCAGCAATGCTGTAATGCATTAACACCAGCGTTGGCGTATTTACAGCCCAAATTACTATTCTGTTTTAAACTAAGTTGTTTTCTAGAAGATATGCCCAAAATTCTACTCAAAGCAATCGACAATCATAACTAAGACAGACATTTCTCATACTCCAGCCCTTATTAGAAGACTTTGAAATACAAAATTAATAATTGAACATTAATCTTTTCAAGAGAAAAAAATAACCATTAATAAAAAAAATCCAGAAGCCAGTGAATAAATGAATCTCAAGCTTACGTTACTCTGCAAGGGATAAAATAATGAAACGTGGATTGAAGAACTGCTATCTCTCTGTCACAGTCAGAGTATGTAAAACATCATTTCATTACCTGAAGGTTTTGGTACCTGCATGCTTATTTCTTTTGAGATCCATAAAGGTATATATACAGCATACCAATATAGCACTGAATCATGCTGGTTTGAATCACCAAAGAGCATGATAGGCCTTGGAGATAAAATGCATCTAATAGGTTTGGCAATTATAAGAGCATGAAGAAGCTGCAGCCATACAATGCTCGAGATGGAGAGGGAAGAACGGCGGGCACAGAGCTGAACAGCGTGGGAGCCAGGGGCAGGTCCTGGCACAGCAGCGAGACACTCGGTGCCTCTTGCCCCGGTGAGAGATGAGCTTCAGAGTCGTGTCTGAAGGCAATGGGTTACTCATCACACACAGAAGAGATTTGGTACTGGTGTCAGTGTTAGTGGCTCCCAGGCTGTCCAAAGGAGATCCCAGTGCCCTGTGACCCGTGCCTTGCCCGCTGCGGGCTGGCTCTGGGCTCAGGCTCTGCAGAGCCCCGGGGGTCCACTCCAAAGAGCAGCTGGTCGCTGCACCAAGTGACTTCCCCTGTCGCTCCGCGGGAGCAGGAGCTGCTGCTTTGTGGTGAGCAGCTGATTAGCTGTGTCTCACTGTTGTGTGAAGCAGTAGCTTCCACTGAATTCCTACAGGGCGTTCGAAACACAGTCATTTGCCTAATGATTTGGCAACGACTTGGAACTGCTTCACAGGAAAGAGAAGAGGCATGGCGTGTTGTGATATATTGGCTCCCTCGGTGCTTGGGAAGTGTGGAGGCAGAAAGACAGCTGTCAGGGACATGGGAGCTGGAGCTGGGCCTTATCAACCCTTGAAGATACAGGGGGGACAGAGGGAGCCCACACGGGCTCAAGGCAACGGCAAGAAATTGCATGAGATGAGGTGGAAAAAAGAAAAAGACAATGCAGATATTGGGAGATCAGGGAATGTTTGCTGGTGATACTGACTGCAAATAGCCCTATCTGCTAGTGGGGGTGCTGGAGTGTATTTAAAAATACTTTTGGAACTGACATTATCTGAGAGGGCTAGTGGACAAGGCAGAAAGGGGACTCGAAGTGGCAGCAATACTTTTATCTCTTATGACAAGTTTGTTTGAAGATTTTTTGTAAACAAACATGTCAATTCTGATTTTTTTTTTGTGCCTGTACATTGTTTCTCAAGAATTTAAGTCTACACAAGTTCTAAATACACTACTGCTCACATGTATTATTCATGTTTACAGCCATATGTATCATTACTTCAGTGTATATGAGTTGTACAACTAGCATTAACTTTGCAGAGGATATTCTGAACTGATAAAAGGCTACTTACAAATACAAATAACAGCAATAAATCCACTTGGTATTATAGAAGGTTTAAAATATTACGCTGTTGCTAAAAAACTTTTTATTTATAAGTGTGGATTATCACAATATATCCAAAGGGAAAGAGAAAACTTAAAGAATACATTGTGTGAAACTAAATAAATGTCATACATAAGAAGTCACAGAAGTTCAAACAAATACATCAAAAAATAGTTGAAAATCAGTGTCATATTTTGCCTATCATGATCATTCTGCTGCATTCTTAGTTTTATAGCAGTATCTGGATGACACATAACTAGAGCTGAGTACTTTGTAATGAATAATTTATTTCACCAATTTTGCCTCTTTTTTTCCTGTGACATATCCATGAATAAACAGATCATGAATATCTTTATTTGTAATTCAAAGCTCTCTGACAGCCCCTTCTCAACCCGCTTCCCTTTGCAGTGTTTATATTGCTTACATGGATACTCCAGATTTTGAAGTTGGGAGGGGTCAGAATCAGAGCTATGTAGCTGAGTGGTGCGTGGTCATATACCATTGTTTCTCTTCCCCAGTTGGACTCTTCTGAAGTAATTGGGTGTGAACATTCATGCAGAATAAATTAAGACTTTGCTTTTTGTGATCCTGAATGTAAAACCAACTCTCTCTGTGCACTGGCACCAAAAAAACGCACACAGAAAGCTGACACACAAAAGGCACGAGCACAGCTGAAAGGAATTAATTTAAAAATTCATATGAATATTCATAGGGATTTTTTTTTTCAGTATGTTCTCAAATTAAACGTTATGAAAACAACTTTTTCCTTAGCAGATTCAACTTTTGTCTGTTCACCTGTTCTTGATGAGGCCATTGGGAACACTTTAGTGGTTGGAAGGAAGGACAAGTTTGGAGCTCTTGTCGATCCGGAGTTCAGTCAGACTTTTTTTGGACCCAAGCCTAACGGTATCTCTTTTCTATATCATAGTTGGGCTCTTCAATCAAAGAAAGCAGTGAAAATTGTGAAAGGCTCAAGCTGAAAGGTAAAGCAGGGCTGTTTCTCTGGGTAGGCTCATGGAGAGGAGGGCAGCACCCTTCCTTGTGCCAGCTAACACTAAGGCAGCATTTAGCTGCTGCAGAATAATCAGTCACTTAATATTTTGATGGCAATTTTGTATTATGCGTGAAGCACAGATTTCTACAAGCCACATCAGGAGACAGTGCAGAAATACATCATTCACATTAGTCAAATGGAGGCACTATGCATTCCCCATACACCTTGCTATCTCTGCTCAGTAGGTGCCAAAGGGAAGAGGCAGCCCTAGATTTCTATTAAAAGTTATCACACTTGAGATAGATTTCTAAGGGATTACAGGCTTAGAAAAGCCAAAATCCATTCCAAGAGAGGTCTATACTACTAAATATAATATACTCTTACTACAAAGTAAGTTTAAAGATAGATGAAGTAAAACAGCTGGGAAAAAAATTTAAGTTAGAAGTTACGTTCCACGAGCAGAAGTAATGCTTAAGGCTGTTTTGCATTAGTACGTTTGAAGCACATTGTTTCCTAATCTACTTCGAAGAAATGTTTAGGGATTTTATTAACATAAAACAAGATAGTGAGAGCAAATTTGATATCAATTAACATACTAATTAAATGTCACTTAGTAGTTTTAGCAATTACTTGATATTTAATTAACCACTTGAATACCTTGGGAGATCCAGATTATTGTACATGTAATCAAAGGGCAATTCTTCTGACCCTGTGGGTATACGCTGCATGTCAAGACAATCTGTAGATAGCAACAAGAAATAACTTTATGCACTGTGACCCCAGGTATGCTGAGTTGCTTTGTACACGAGAGATTAATTTACTAATTTGAATGCACTAAGTATCAGTTAAAAAGCTTAAACATACCTCAAGTGATTAGGGACCTACATAAACAACATGAACAACTTACAAAGTATCAATGATTTTAGTTCAAGCCACGTTTTAAATTCATACTGCAAAATTGTCTTGGCATTTGTGAAACTTGTATTCACTGTCAGGTCCTTTTATTTTTAGCAAACAGCTACAACGATAGGAGAGTAAGGAAGCAAGTATTTTTAGGAAAAAATTACTTAAGGAGAGCAAATAACGTACCTGAAGTCTTTTGGACTATTCACAAAGAAGCACCAACTTTTGCATAAGGGAGATTTGCTGGTGGACCACGTCTGTACTGTTTTTAGGAAAAAAAAGTCTTAATCACTGACACAACAGGCATGATGTCTGCCTGTTAAATTGCCCTCTCCTACAGATAAAGCCTCCTTCCTCCTACTTCTTTTGGAGCTGTGTCTGTGTCATTCGGCTCACGCTGTCACGTTGCACTATGCTGCCAGTGACTACCCAGGACAACTCGCAGAAGTCTCGTGACTACTGCAGCTACAGTGCTAGAAATTCACTCCTTTTTGTTTCTGCCACTTTTCTAAATGGACATTAACAATGCTAACTCTCATTTTTAATGTCATGCTTGTAAACCCAGCAACATTCCCACTGCTTTCGATTATCTTCTCAATTGCTGTTATTTATGCATCTGTTTCTCTCTGTGTATGTCAATGTGGAGAAACTGGGAAAAATAACCTTTCTTTTCCCTTTGTAGCTCTTTCCCATTTCTCATACAAGAAAACAGACCTTCATTCATCTTTTAAAAAAATACATCCTTTGATATATTTGTGGTTTCAGTCATTTTTTCCCTTCGTCTGTCTCATTTCTATACTCATTAAAGCTTTTTATTTCCAATGCATCTTCGGATCTCTCTCTCAAATCAGATACCCATCCCTCTCACTCCACTGAAACCAATCTAGGTCTCTGATGGTCTCTTTGAAGTAGAAATAGAGAATGAATGCTCCTTCCTCCTCCCTGTTCACCTATCAGCCACCTTAAACAGCTAGTGACAAACCATTTACTTTAAGTCTTTTCCCCTTTTGCTTTTGTGTCTTTGTTCTCCTTTGGTTCTCCTGAAACACCTCTAATTTATTCTTCAGAGGATATTTATCAGTCTTCTTTCATTTATGGGTGGGGACTGCACAGATTTCTTTCAAACTCCTGTGGGGTCCTCTGTTGACATAACCCATACCAAGGAGACTGAAAAGTGCTTGAATACTTCAACCTTTAAACAGATTTACTTGTAATTTTAAGTGTATGAAGTGAGTTGATCTCACTCACAGTTTACAAAGGCTGTTCATGTCTTAACTATAGCTTCTTAACCAACGTAGATTTAAAGGAAATAGAAAAGATGGTTTGGCATTTTCTGAGCTGCATTTTTCCCCTGGAATTTGAAAAAAAAAGAGAAAAAATCATCAAATTCTTTATGTTCAGTGAGACCATATCAACATCAACGGAATTATGATCCAAGGATTAAAAAAATAATAAAAAATACAACCATTATTTTTGTATTTAATTAAAATTTCCACATTAGTACAGCACAAGCAAGTCAAATGTTTTGAGGTTTTGAGCATAAATTACTTTTTTAATGTAATTTTGTAATACGCAGATAAAAAAAAGGCAACTTCAAAATATGGATTTTTAAGCTTTGTTTCATACAAAATTTAAATTTGCTTTGTTTTACCCCAGTCTGAAGCAGGAATGATTTTCCATCCTGTGCAAAAGAACAGCGCTCTATTACATGGAGCTGAATTTCGCTTCTTTGCAAAGCACAAAGATTTTCACCTGTAAAACATAAACGTAACTCTGGTGCAGTATGAAGAAGAGAATAAACTTCTTGTAGAGCAAAGGTATGAACTAATTGAGAAACTACATCCATTGTTTACCTTGATTTGTTTTTATTTGTCTACTTCTCAGTCAAGGGGATCCTGAGACCACTGCTGTAAGAGGAATGACAAAACCACTGCTGAACTGTTGTCTCAGGAGAGTTTTGCACAGATCAGCAAACACAAACCTAACCCACTGTATGGATCACGGGCTCATAGATCCAAATCAAGTTTCTGGGCAATGCCCAGCACACAGGCGACTCAATGTCCAGCACACAGGTGACACAGGGGGGTTGGAGAAGCCACCCAGCTTTGTATTGCCTTGAGGCAGGGCTGACCCAGGGCAGCTGTGTAGATGGCTCAGCCTGAGTTGGCTGATGAATCAGTGCTGCGTTATACAAAGAACCAAAACTTGATTTGAGCCTTGAAATCCCTCAACAAAGAATATGCCCTGAGTCTCAGTCCCACCATTGCCTGAAATAAGGTAAAGGGAAGCTGGAAGGTTTCTGCTTCAGCTGACAACTCTGTGTACTTGGACAACTTTGTGTATTCGATAGGGGGAAACTCCCTGTCCCACCCCCAAAGACCCCCCCAGGCATGGTACCTGCACAGTCATGTCAATCAGGGGATAAAAGCCCCATGATTTGGGTTGGGAATGGGGAGCTGCTTCTCCAACTACACAGCTGGTCTGCGAGGAGATTTTTCCCCCCTTGATGGGGACGTGGCCAAGGTGCCTTCCCTGGGATTGAGAGCCCTTGCCTGGAGGGGTCAGTGATTAGTTAGCAGCCTGAACTCTGGTGTGCTTGTGAGTTGTCTCTTTTGTGTGCTGCAATACTGCGTTCCCTGGCTCTCTTGTGTGTCGTGACAGTGTATTGTAATAGTGTATGTTTTGGTGTTAAATCGTGACAGTGCATTCCCCCATTGTATCCATAAAAACCTGCAATAGTGGTGTATTGAATGTGCAAGTGGAGTTCAAACAAATTGTTATCTTGAACCGTACAGTTAAACTGGTAAGTGCAGTGCAAATAAACCGTTTGCTGGAGCCTTGTAGCCGAGTCTTTTCTCGTCGCTCCCACCAGACAGCATCGCACTAATAGGCTGCTGCAGAGTGGTTTCGACCACCTGCTTCCAGAAGTATCCTGTTCCCCTAGTTTAAATTAAGGCCATATCTGCTGTTCCTTGTTGAAGAGCAGATATTGCAAGTTTAAAATATCCGGTAATATCCCAGACTAATATTGCTATACATTAACGTCTGAAAATTATTTATTTCAATCAAGTAGATAACTGGGGAGTACCTTCTCGTGCTATTAACAATGTTGGAAGTGACAAGCAAATTCAGGAAACAGAAGCAAAAACATAGCTTACATAAATAAAATAAACACCTCATTCTTATACAGCACTTTTTATAATTACTTTTCAAGCTGCTTTACAAACAAAATCACTGTGACAGTTGATAGTTTTCTTGTATGATTCTGTTGGCATATGCACAGAGGCTGTAAGCATAGCAAATCTTTAAAAATTTCTCTTCTGTGATGCCAATGTTTCCATCAATATTTGCCCAGAATTTCTGGCCACTCAAATCTTATCTCTATTTTGTTGTGCACATACCGTGTCACCAAAACCTTACCTCCTTCTTTATTTGGCATCTACAACTGTTTTTACATCTCTTAAAAATATTAATTATAACAACTGGATACTTACTTCATGAACTGAAAAAAGCAAGCTTGCACACTATTCAGGGATTTGTCTTTTTGCATGTAGCAGATACACTTCACCCTTAAAACAATGCTTATAGATATTAAAATAATTCTAATTATTATTTATCCAGATACCCCTCTAAATTATTTAAACCTATATGCTTATACTTCAATAATATCCTTGGAAATAAAAAAAAGAATACAACTCACATTAAAATTACCACAGGGGTTGAGGATTTTGCCTGGAAGAAAGAAAAAAATAGTCTTTAATCAAAAAAGGCACAGTTACAAAAGGATTAATTTTGGATCAGAACATATCATGAGTTAGATGTTTTGCTGTCCCAGCTGAGAGTAGTAATTGGAAAATCATGGTTTACACAAAAAAAAATCATTATTTTCTTATGATCTGCCTTTCTTTCATGAAGCCTTGCATCTTCATCACTCAATTACAATCTAAGAGATTAGGGGACTCAATATATACTAGATTAAAGGTCAACTATTATGACAGACAAGATTTAATTGCAATATTTACATAAATTCCTTACCAACCATAGGGTTTAAGCTGCTCGTACATACTCAGCATACTAAAAAGGGACAGGATACTCATTAGTTGCACTAAGGGAAAAAGTACAGCAGTAACCTAAAAACAGAGTAAAACTCTACCTACAGCTTTTCTAGAAGAAGAAAATTAGGAAATGTTGGTGATTGAAAAATTGTAGATTAAATCTTATTCCATTACAGAGAGTAAAAGTTAGCTTGATTGCACTGCTGTAAGAACTTCCTAGGGGAAATTAAACTTGATAATCTCAAGGTGTTTCCCAGAAGACACCATGCATTTGGTAATGTTCATTATAGTTTGCAGAATACCAGATAGAATTTAAAGTGAAGACTCCTAAGGTTTAATCAATATAGACATTCTAAATTGTTCACAGTATAAAGCCCTGATTATGAAACAAAGATGCGGTTAAAAGGGAAGCCACAGTACTTTAGGTGGATTTTTTTTCCTGTATAAACTGGTTGGTTCATAGCTAAGGTGAATAGTGACTGGCAAATCTCCAAAACAATTTTTGCAGCAGCATCATAGAGTGCTTCAATTAAGCTTCTGGGAGTTCTACGGCACTGCCCATTTTGGGTGAATTCGTTCTAAAACCAGGTAGCAAATATTTTAGAGATTACTTGTTACAAGATTTTAAATCTATATATTACCATCATAAATAATTCAGAAGCTAACTATTATAAAAAAGATTTTAAATACTTCCTTTGAAAGATAAGGAAGAGTATAAAGATTTCAATTTGGAAAAAAAAAAAAGCTGTCAGATACCTGTCCAAGTTTTAAAAAGAAAGAAAAGAATAATTAAAAAAAGAATATACAGCATAAATTGATAATGGTGTTTGTTATCATCTGGTGATATACTCATAGGACAATCAGTAAAGGACTGAAATGACACATTAGCAGTTCAAAGCACAAAGAAAATGAATCTTCAATTTTGATTAAATGAGTTTGCAGCATCTGTGGCATCTTTAGATAACATAAGTTGCCAAATTGCTAATTGCAAAAATAATCCAGAGTAGCAGGTTTCTGTGCTGGTAAGGAAAAGCTGCCTAAGAGCAAATGATTTCTCAGCTAAAGCCAAAGAGGATACTGACCCTCTCAAATCTTCAGTAGCTTGGACAAGGATCAAGGGGATGTTTTAGGACTAAGAGAAGGACCTGGAATTTCAAACAAAATGTGACTGGAAACATTTTTTTTTTTTAGTGAGCTAGGACTGGATTTATGATTCTTCCTCATCTGGTGCTGGTGAGATGATGTCTATTCAGCACAAAAGCGAGATGAAGGCCCCCTGATTTTACATGGGTACATATGTCTTCCCATTCCTTTGATATGCAAGGGATAATCAAGCTTGAAAATTCAAACAACTCGATCAGTAAGGGCCTATGAGATGGATTTTTCTACGAGAGAAAAATTCTATTTTTCTACGAGATTTCTATGAATTTTTCTACGAGAGAAAAACTCTGGAGAGTATTTTGGTAAAACATTTATGTTTCAGAGCTCTTTGAGGTAACTGGGACTGATGGGGACCAGGCTCTGCAGGGTTCATCCACTTTCAAACAGTAGTCACGCTTCTGTCCTGCATCTGTTCTCCATGATTCTGATCTTTCCCTGCCTTCTTTAGGAACACCTGGAAGGTTAGTTTTTCAGTGGTCTTCAGATGACAAGGGGAGTTCTCCACTGTCTTCCTGTGTGCTGGAAATAAAAGGGGTCCCTCCCTACAACTTCTTTGTTTTTCACTCCCAGGTCCATGGGAGACCTGTTGTAACAAGAAATCGGCTCCTCCAAGAGCAGTTTCTCTGACACTGATAGGTTGGCACAGGAGAACCTGAAATGGAGCTGCACAAACAATGAAGAAATATTGTACTGCTGATGTCAATTCTGCAGTTTTCAATAGCTTTAAATTTTATTAAAAGAACACAACTATCTATCTCATCTCTCATGAACTCATGGCAGAAGTGTGACCTGAAGCATCCATTCATTAGGTGGTAAAATAATTCGCAAATACATTTTTCCTTTCATAATGAACATTTGTTTGAGTACTTTTCCTGGATGTTTGAAGGTAATTAAAAAAAATCAGTTTTAGCGACTATGTTACTCTTATTTTCCATAGCAGGTTTGGTTTTTTTTTAATTATTTTTATTTTCAGGTAAAATATCTAGTGAAGAGGATTTGATTACCACTGCATTCCAAAGGGAGGGAAGAAAGGACTTAAAAGAAAATGTGTATTAAAACTTTATTGCATTTGGATGAAGCTGATGTTAATAATTTCTCAGACCTAGTCCTTGCTTGTCCTTTTCCTGTGACTTCAGATCAGAAAATTATGACGCCCATAATTAAAAAGTCTGAGGTGCTTCAGAAAAGAAAGTATAAAATGTGCTGCTGAATCATTCCTAGAGAGCACAGTTGAAACTGCAGGTCATTTTGTTCAAGAGAAAATAAATCTTACTTAACTAAACTGAAGAACAAAAAAAAGGAACATTACTAACCCTCAAGATCAGAAGGTAACACTAGTTCTTGAATAGAGAAATAGATTGCTAGCAAAGTGAAAAGAGGCCACTTCATTTGGCAATTGGACATCTTAGCATTTATCATGAATGCTGATCAACACTTTAATTGCCTCTAAAAGAAGACAGAGCTTGAATTTACATGATGTGCACATCAGAATCAATATAATTAAATTTTACAAGAAAATATCAAATTTCAACTAAAAAAACCCATCCACCTTTATTTAAGTTATAGTAAAACTGACAAAAGAAAAAAAAAAATTCAAAGCTAATATCAGCCTTTTCCTTTACTTATTTTCCATGCACGATTCATGGAACAATTTGAATTGTGACCTGATCTCAGATCTCTGAGGAATTTACTGTAAAACAGATTAAAATTATGTAGCAGCCTTATTTATCTATTTCCCTACTTTCCTTCTGTTATTATTGCATCTAGAATATTATTTAAACATACTCTCTTAGCACATTATGTTGTTTCCTAAATAGGTGTGTGCAGACAGGTTATTCAAATCATGAATGCAGTGAATTATACTTTGTGATGATTAGCTTAGACATGGTCTTAGAGACTTTACATACAATTACTAAGTTAGGCAATTACTCTTTTTAATCACTGTTAAGAATTGCTTGCAAACTTAAAAAGCAATATAAACTGAAGTACCTTACTCAACCAGCATCTCACCATGGATTCTGAAGCTACAAAGGAAAACATTAACAAGCTTATTTGAACTAAATAGTTAAAATTGATAACAGAATTAACTTATTTAAAAATAATATTTTAGCTAATTTCCTTTCCAGATGAAGTTGCCAATACAATCGACATAAAATAAAGCGGCCAGTGCCAGAATTCACTGGCATCTGAAATCTCTCCATAAACTCTACTGTTATGTACTGTAAGAGTTACTTTAGGTAACAGCTGATTTTTTTTTTTCTTGTAGAGATTTCAGAATGTTCTGGTTCAAAGTCTTTTATCCAGTTAGAAGCTCCAAGATTAAAACTTAGAATTTATTTGGCTAGTTTTTTAATAGGAGCTATAGATACACTCCAATATTTTGGCCAACACTTTGGCCAACTCATCCCAACGAATGGGAGGAGGTTCTAGTGTTCTGTAAATCTCAGTAGAGAAAGAATTACCAAGTGTGCCAATCTCTGAAGTCTGTTACAGGAAAACCAGACGATTGATTTTTTTTTAACTCAAAAGAATGAAACTATATCTTATTAAAATACACAATTATATGTTTATATGTATTTAGATACATTACGTATTTATTATAAAATTATATACATATAAATATACCATATATGACTACTATTTATATATAAATGTATTTAAATACACTTTCATTTACTTATATGTATATATACTTAAATATAAATATATAACTCTATTATTTTACAATTGCCTTGTAGGAGTTTTGCTAAAAGAAATAGTTTAGTCGTCACATCTTTGATTCTACACCATTATACACATCTCTGCCACACATCTCTGATCTGATTCTAAATACGTGGTTGACTTCCTTTGGTTTGGTAGGTAAAAGAATGAATAATTCATATCAGGTTTTCTTCATGTCTATGAGTATTGCTTGGTCAGATTATAATGACTTGCAAGTGTTCATTGCATAGTGACCAAGAAATGCAGGTTCCAGCAGCCTTGTACAGAGAACCTGTTCTCTTGTGGTCGTGAATAGTTTCAGAATTCCATCATTTGCACTGAGCTCACACAAAATATTTTCAAATGACCATATGGCTTCTTGTAATGAACATAATCAAAGTGGCCAAGGTTCCTAATTTCCTGGGAGGAAACCAACAACCCTGTCATTAAAGCTTATAATATACTTCAAAGATTTTTTCAATATAAAGCATTAAACAAGGCTACTACTTTTGCCTATAATTGTCCACTTGGAATGCAAGTCAGTCTTGGAAGCACCTTGTAAATGTGTTAGGAATTAATCATCACTACCATGCTATGTAGGAGGCCCTGTGAAAGAGCACCTAGAGATTAAAAAAAAAGGAGTTGGTGGGTGGGGAGAAGTTAGAAGCTTGTTCTTGATAGCAGAGACAGTTGACATTAGAATAAAGAGTTCTCAAGCACAACCACAGCCTTGTAATCAGAGTGCTCTGTAAAAGTCTTACAGAAATGAAAATATGAGTTAAGATCTGCTGATAATTTTCTATACTATCATCTTGTACGTTAGCAGTCCACAAATGCTTTCTGCCTTAAACACTAAGGTATTAATTACTTCAAATGCAAGAGCACGTGGGAATCTGTCTCTCAGAATAAACAGTGCTTAAAGAATGCGGAGAATTCAAATAATTGCTGAGAAAGTACACTGAGATTCACATTGTCATCCTGAACTTTTCACTCCTCAGACATGTGGAACATAAGATTTAGCAAACACATCCAATACTAACTTCTAAATAAAATAGTTCGTATCATTCATCTTCCTGCAGGAAAAGGTGAAGGAGATGGGTCAATGACAAGCACACAATACACACATTTCTGATAAAGACAGGAACATTCCTTGTTAGGCTGCAGAGTTAACCGGAAATGTTTTTAGAAATAACATTGGTACAAGCATCTGCAAAACTGGTAATGCATGAGAAAAATGAAACCCCAAAACATACTAAACTAAGTTTCTCAACATTATCCTAGGGGAAAAAAATAAAGCTGCTTATTTCAGTACCTAACAATATGGGATCTATTTATAACGTGTCTGTAGAAGACCACAGGAAAGAACTCTGACACTAGCAGGCCTTCCCGTTTCAAAGGCACACGGAAGAAACAGCGGACAGGAGAGAATTCTTACGCACAAAAAATTTGAATTTTATGTAAGGAATTTAAAAAAACTTACACCTTGCCTATAATTGTCTATTTTTAAACTGGTCTGGTGTAAATTAACAACATTTCATGGAGTTTCACTGGTGTAAGATGGATAAGAACGATCAAAGCAAACTAGTATCCAAACAAAACCAATAAAGACATTTCTACACTTACTGTTACTATGGAAAAAGACAAAAATGCTTGAAATACAATAAAAAATGTTCCACATAGGTCTAGTGCTCCTCATTCTACCAATTTGACAAAGCTCATAAATAAATAATAGATCCACATACTATACTGGTATAGGAAAGGGAGTGAGGAATTGATTTAACTCTTAGAAAATTCTGTTACTATTGGCATATTTAAATCCATCTCTGTGCAAGTCTGGAACTCTGGGCACAAAATGAACATTGTGAATGATTTGCCTGAATCCAAGTCCACAGGATGCTACAGACCTGACTTTGACCAGATTAAAAATAACAAATTACTTTTCACAAGTATCAGTATTCAGTGAAACTCAAAGCAAAATTCCACGTTTTCTGTTTAAGATAAGAAAGAGAGGGTAAAAGCAAAAATGGTCAGATATTACCACGGTGAGTGATAAATAGCAGACATTCCCAGCAGTCTGTGCTAAGACCTGCACTCTTTAACACATTCATATGTGACAGAGTAATAGACAGCAGTCAACTGTGTATTGCTTCTTGCACCCAAGAACTAAGGCATGACATGAAGTCAGACTAAGCTCAAACAAGTGAAAAAGAAGGTGGTTCTCTACATAACAGATGACAGTAAATCTTGACAAAGGATGCTGTGCATACAGAAAATCTCCAGTTATTTGGAGAAGGCCTCAATTATGCCAGATTATTTGGGGAATGTATCATTTACATTTGCTATGAGTGTCCAGGGAAGTTGCTACTGGAGAGATGGCACAGGATTAGAAGGACCTTTGGTATAAAACAGTACAGCTATGTTACAAATATGAGCAACAAACATTAAAAATAAAAAGTTAAGAAACCAAGAGATGAGATTTAGCTACATACACCGGTAAACTAAATAATCCAGGAACCATTTTCAGGCCCTTAGGCACAGTTTGTTTCTATTCACCTAAATCCTTCTGTCCTCAAAGCAGAGTAGTCCTTTCGCAGGGTTGACTCCTGGCCTGTGCCAATCCCCAAACTGTGCTCAGGCATCCTTCAGTGGATGCTAGTTAAGTCATCATGAGCCGAAAACGTGCCAGCAACTAACAGTTTAACAGTATGAACAAGTGTGCTCACAGGCTGGTGCAGATGCACCCATCATACCTAACAGTCCATCAGTGTCGGAGGCACAGAGATTTTAGCACTGCCAAGCTTTTGCCCTAGGCCTTGGATCCAGTGTGGGCTGTCACATATTAGGAGAGGGCTTTACATGTGAAGGTGAATTTTCAAGTTATCCAAGTTAGAACCTACCTAAGGGGAAAAACAACCCACAACATTCTGCAGAAGAGAGCATAAGCTAGGGCTTGCTAATTATTATGACTGACATATCATAATTCAATAACTTACTTTCTACATAAAATCAACCCTTCACTATACAGAACCATCAGTGGGACTAACAAACGATTCCAAACTGTAAAAAGCTTCATTGCTGATCTAATTATGCTCTGCTTCTCGCAGCTCTGGGAAGTGCAGAATAATCAGAGCACAGCAGGCACCAGCTATGAATCCTGCCTTCCTCACAGCCAGCCCCTACACGCTCCGATGGACAGGGAGAGGACACTGAGCAGCAGTGGTACATCAGCACACCAGCCTTCTCTGAAAGGGGCCACGCTTTTAGGTAATTCTGTCTCCTTTGTGCAATTCTGTCTCCTTTGTGCCTTTTGAGTAGAATAAAAACCAAAGCAGCTGTAGGTGCAGCCCAGTGAGGTGGTGGAAGGGTAGAAGAAGTCCAGAAGGTGAAATGATGTAACAGAAGTAAGGAAGAATAGGGGATATAGCTGGATGTGCCAGCTGTGCACTGTGGTAGGCAGAAAAAAACAGAAATCAGCTATGTAGAGGCCATAGGAAATAAGTCAGGACATAAAAAGAAAGTACGGTGGCAGAACACAGAGGAAGGGGGTCAGTAAGACACAGCACATGTGACAAAAAAATAGAAAGAATTAAGAGACAGAAGGAGGAGCACACAGATCACAGGGAGTGAAAGGAACTGAGAATCTCTGGGGTAGAGGAAAGGAGACTCACGTGGTCAAGAGACAATGAAGAAAAGGAAAATGACTGAGGAAAAATGAATGAGTAGAATAGAAGTTGTGCTTTTCTAGAAGAAGAAAGCCCCAAAAACAAGGAAGGGGAGAAAAAGCAGAGCAATTAATAAAAGGAATGAGACAGTAGGGACGAAGGGAGGGACATGAAAGGGATATAAAATGGCACAAGGCATACACATTGGAGGAAACAAGCGCTTTTATTTATTCATACTTCTATATTTTATGTTATGTTCCTAGCAAGCATCCCATAGCTCCATAGATTTTTTTTGCAGGGTGGGGGGAAGGGATGGGCTCACAGCATATTGTTGCTGGGGGATTTACTACAGCTTTTTACTACAGATTTTTTTTTTTCTTGTACTGCTGGACTTTTATTTATTGAAATTATCTGAGAGAGTGGCTGGCACTTTTTCAGAAATGCCAGTATCTGATTTGGAATAGAGAGGAAATTTTTTTTAAAAAAACCCCTAAAACCCAAACCTAGGAAAATTCAAAGAGAGGGATACAAATGCAAAGGAGTGATTGGTGTCATTTGTCAGCAGTTACCAGCAGTCTGCAAATATTCAGCTCCTATAGATCAGCAAATGCTTTTTGCTATTTGAATGACACCTGAAACAGAAAAGAGATATGCTTTATCTTTCCTGAGTATAGCATTAACACAGGATTAACTGTCTGATTAAATAAATACAGATATCTAGAGGGAAATGAAAAAAACCCACCCATTTAAAAAATAATCTAAACTAATTTCATATTGTTCAGATATTTTGTTGGAGTTTTTAAGGTTTTCAAGAAACAAAAAAAGAAATATTTAACATTTTCAATCGTCTTTACCTGTCTCCATCACAACGATTTGTGAGAAAAGAGAAAATTCTTTGAAAGCAAGGGCAACACATCAGAAGGTTTCATATCTCATTGTTAATCAGTACAACAATAGTAGTAACCCCATGGACTGTTTTGATGAAAACAATAGCTGAAAATTGTTATTAGCTTGGCCAGCCGTAATTGCCTACTAGCATTCATTTATATTATTTTTTTTTCCATATTTAAGACTATTTCTACCTGTCCGTTTGTAGGGCAGTTTCAGAATGCCCACAGCAAGGCTGCCAGGTTGCTGTTTCATCCAGGATCACATCCTGGGGTTTTATTGGATTTATTTTTTCTTCAGCAAGTATTTGCCCTTGATGCTTAATTCAGAAGCTTCTTGCTTCTGTGCTGGGAATAAAAATACAGAATTGGTTCTCCAATTAGCAAACATTTTCAGCTGCAAAACTATCAAATCAATACCATATCCTTAGCAATCATTTTAGTTACAAAAGTGTGAAATTTTTTTTCCAAGAGCTCTCAATGCCCATTTTTTGGCTAATTAGCTGCCTGTCTGCCTTGTCCAAGTGGCAGAGTTTAATTCCAAAATGAAAGACTTGAAAAATCCAAGAAAGTTCTCCGAAAGCAAATGACGTGCATTCAAATAAAAAAATTCTGTGCTGCCCTTTTTCGCATGAAAGTTTTCTTATGCAAAGAGAAATTCAACGACTAAAAAAAAATTTGGAAGACATTGCGCTGGTGATGTTATGCTCTTTCTTCGTACTCTTTCTTCCCACGTTGTCGCCCCTGAACCACCTGTAATAAAGACAATGAATAGCAACAATTATATTAATATATAATTATTGTGGATATTTTTAGTTACCTAGAAACACTGTTAAGCCACATCTGTCTCAGCAAACATTGTTACAGATGTTGATAGAGCTTTTAATTGTTCCATCAGTTACAATGCAACTTGTTTTACTTGAATGAGAAGGTACTATCGTTTTGTTCTTCAATAATCTTGATGTACTGGCTGGTTGCTATTTTCCTTCCAGAAATAGCACAATATAGCAAAAAAAGTGGTTAAGCCTTTTGCTGATCGTTTAATTAATTGGTACTAATGTCGCATTTTGCAGTTTCCAGATGGGTTTGATTGAAATAAAGGTGCTAACTCTGCATTTTCACACTGACTGTGCACTGGTTTGGGAGAGATTGCACAAACTCATGTAAGGGAAATCCATTAAGGATTACTAAAGCATGGATATGCATAGAAATGCAACTAACTCAGGGAAAAGTAACCAAGTTGCAGTCTGGGAGAATAAGAGAGGGAATGGACACAGACAGATTGCTCTCTGTCTACTGATAGCATATCAAAGAACTGGCTTAACAGATTGTGCTGCCTGGTCAAGAAGTTCCTAAGGCTTTTTAGATAACTTACTGCACTACTATGTGGGGTTTTTTTGGCAGAATGATCTCCTCTACAGTAATGAGCTATGTTGGGAAAGTAGCTTGTGCTTTTTTTCAAAGATAAAGTAAACCAGAGGCTCTGTGTTTCCATCACTGTATTCTGTAAATTTTGCAGTGCTCTTCCTCAGTCTTGGACAACCAATCAGAATAGTTTGGGCCACATTTACAGTGGCATTTAGGCATCCAGCTTGGTGATGGATGATATTTTCGGAAGTGAATTACATGGATAATGCACTTAATTCTAAATAAACTCGCTGGCCTAAACATGGGATTGTTGATGATCCTGCCAGTGTTTATCTGCATCTTTACAGGCCTAAACATCTTTGTAGATCTAGTCTTTCATTTATACTTTACTAGAGGCAGAACATTTATGCCTCTGCAACTCATCTGTGTTATCTAAAGGATGCAGTGAAACGTCCAGCACAATCTGAGAAACACACATGCTGACTACCAGAGGATTCAATACAGCTCCCTATTCGGTGGCTAGTTGCCTGTCTCATTTAGGCACATAGTTATCTCTGAGCTAAAAAGTTTTTTGTAGCTCAGGCATCTTCTGCTTCTGCTGTCTTATCTTCCTCAGAAATACATCAACAGTCGGGAAAACGTACACGACAGCATGGCAAGATGAAGACCTCATAGCTAAATAATATTGTTGAAAAAAATATTTTGGATTAACTCAAAAGATGTAGCTGCAACATTCTTGGCACTTGGAAGAAGCATCCTTCCCCAAAGACAGAACTGCACAGAAGACAGCAGTTACGCTGTGGTAACTGAACTGCAGGCATAACGGCATTTGGGGAGGAAAACCAAACAGTTAGAAGCACAGCAGAAAGATTTGAACCAAATTAATTTTTTGGTTAAAAACATCCACTGTTCTACCTTCTTGGAAAATGAACATTAATATCTGTTTCTAGTGAGCGTGCAGCTGTAAGAATCTCTAACTACACATATCATTTTAGAATTAATTTAATTATTTGTGCATCATTAGTCACTACAGTTTCTGCATTTGTTGACAGCCACCATTCAACACATCAGGTCACTGCAGTCCATCATCATAATCACTAGTACGATCCCATCACAGGATAAGTACTTTTACCTGCTTTGACTCCCAGGGGACCTGATAGGATTTCTTGAAGTCCTGTATGTACACTGTACTTAAACTTGAAAAAAGCAGGTAGAAACTTCAGAGCCACAATCAGCACTTTCTTAGATGTCTAAACCAAGGGGGTGTAGTTGCTTTTTTGTAGCAAGATGATTAATGAATTGTTGACAATACTAAAGAAGCAGACATCTTGGAGATATTATTATGGATCACATATCACTTGAAACAGCAAGTCTGCCTCCGTAAAACATTTTCTTTGTTATATTGTGCAAATCAATTGTAATTTGCTACTGGCTTCTTTTCAAATACATTTCTTCATTGCTGCCTTGGTAAATAATAAATCACACTATTATTTCAAAATTGAGTGTTCCAATTTAGTTATGAATGGACAAAGTAGAGATGCTTCAGGATATAAAATCTTCTAGCAATTCACAGAGAAATAGCTTCTTAAGGATAACCACACCAAAAATCATTAGAGATGGACTACACCATGCTAGCATGCATGCCTTCATGATTGAAGGTAGCCTAACAAAACACTGACAAGGTTACACTAAATCAAATATTTTATTCTCCTGTTCTTCACAAAACAAAAAAAAAAAAAAAAAAAGAAAAAGATGCTAACAGTAGTTCCAGCAGTGCTGTAGTATTAATACTATTATACAAGCACCAATAGTAAATTCAGTTTTTTAAATTTAACATCCTTATGTCCCTGGATTTCCTTTCAGACATAAATCAGAACTGTCCTTGAAGAACCAATATATTTGCTTCTTCCAGATTACCAATTTGTTCTTTGTATAATAAAGCAGATCTGTTCCTCATGCTCAATAAAGATGACTCATGCTTTTAATATAAGAAATAAACCTGAAGGAATAAAAATGATTCTACAAAGTTATGAGATTTGGATGGGTCAAGTACATCTCTAAAATCTAATAGATAATCTGTATTAAGATGACCTATTCATTTTTGTTTTCTTGCCTGGTTTTACATTATGTTAACTTTAAGACTCAATGAGCATTTATGTATCAAAAACACTCAGTCATCGAGAATTTTTATATGGATTTCAAGAGAAAATATATAATATTCTTGAAGATATCAGTTTCTCTTTTGAGCTACTTATCTGTTTTTTGTTGGTTTGGTTTTTAATTTTGAATACATCCAAGCACCACAAATTTCTTAACTGAAATCTTTTTGACAAATACCACCTAGAAGAAAACCAAACCTCTTGTAACTGTTGGACTTGGACTGCTACCTAGCAACTCTAGCATTTCTATCAGATGCTGTATTTCTTTATAAATGATTCCAAGTCTACTTTAGGCTTTTCCGTTGTTTCTTTAAACCTTTCAATTCCTCTTTTATTCAAAATAAGTCTTGCCTATGTCTTGGGTTTCCTGCAGGATTTCATCATCTCTCTGTTTATGGATCTCCGACGACAGTTCCAGTTGATTTGGGTATGTTAATACCTAACTGCCACACTAAGCCATAGACTTGACTAAATATAAATAATTGATTATAATGAGACAGCAACTCAGCTCTATTATCTATGCAGTCTAGTCACTCCTGCTGCGCTATTACACAAACTATTCAGAACCCTGTTATCAGCAGAGTAAGAGCCTACATACTTTTCCTTCCAGCAGATCACACAGTTAAAGATGGCCTCTGGACAATTTGTGATGTGACTATGTCTTCATGGAAGCTGATAAATTTTCCAACATAATTACTCATGCCAGTTAATTAACTCAAGAACTCACAAGCCCGGAAAAGTTCATGCTTCATATAATAAAACAGATCTTCCTCTTTTTTTCCTCTGATATTTTCTCTGTTTTGTTTTGGTTGGGTTTTTTTTCGTTTTGCCTTTTTTTCTTTATCTTGATCTTTCTCTATACAGGCTTGGTGTAGAGTGACTGATTTTGTGTGCAATGAGAGTAAATATGACCT
Organism: Tauraco erythrolophus; assembly: GCF_009769465.1. Lineage (NCBI taxonomy): Eukaryota > Metazoa > Chordata > Aves > Musophagiformes > Musophagidae > Tauraco > Tauraco erythrolophus. The sequence continues at coordinate 4,120,431 of NC_141477.1, forward strand.
CACAGTTTTTACAAAATGTATCACTTCAAGATACAAGAAATAATTACGCTAAATGGAGGTTTCATTACAGTCATTTCTAAATAAGAATGAAAACCAGTATTTCTACATAATCTAAGAAAGACTTACTTGCATTTGGAGAACCTCTGCCAGAACTGTTTACAGACCACTATTATCAAGCTGTTACTTTAAAAGGCATGCACTTTGCAGTGGGTAAATTTAGATGAACACTTGCTTTAGAATGGAGTTTCAGGAGTGTTGCTGGACCTCTTCCTTCTGCAAATTCGGACCACCTACTTGAAGGAATTCTGCAATTACAGACATACATTAAAAAAATGTATTTCCATAAAATAAGGAGTAATGTAAGTCATAATATATGGCTGCTCATCAACGTTAGCTTTTAACCAAGTAGGAATATATTCCTGATTTTTTTTTCCCATGCGTACACTTTACCTTTTTCCCATGAAGAGGCAGCTCGATAACGCGAACTTCCCATTAAACCTTCATATTTGGTTTAGAAATGGTCAAGAAGAAAATATGGAAACAGTAGTTGGGGGAGAAAAAAATACAACTACAGGTCCATTTCATAACCACTAGTCTGTGATCTGTTGTGCTCCTGACATACATTAAGAAGATCCCTTGGAGAATTCTGTCTCCATTCATTATATCCTGAGAGAGTCTGGTTTCATTGACCTTGCTCTCAGTACAGTGCCTTATGTCCCACTGATTTAAGGAGTTTTAGATAATGAGTAGCTGGAAAGGGGTGAAATTAGCCCAGAGAGCCATAATATATAAAACATTCTTCACTCAACACTGATTAGTTTATTTGATTTTCATCTGATAATGTCTCGTCTCGTCTTTAAGGTACAGAGAATGAATTTGATTTCACATGCCATAACATCAGACACTTAAGTTCTTTGGTTTCATATGCTGTTCTAGGGGTGGTAATTTTGTTTAAAAAAGTCTTACTGCAGCAATTAAAAATGAATTTTTGTCAGACTTCTAAAAATATGCTCTTTTTATTGAGGACTTGGGGGAAATAGACTATGAATTAGACTTTTTGATAACTGAAGATTAATATTAGTCTGCTTCCAATCAAAAACTTCAGCACTTGAATACTGAATACTTGAATACGGAGGCTCATTGACATAGCCTCCAAGACAATGCACCAAAATAGATACAGCTGCTAAAGTGGAAGTTGCTTTCAGCCAATGAATTTACTGCTTGTCGGATTTGTATGCATGTTTGAATGTGAGGGTAATGAAATAACATTATAGATTTCAGAACCAGGGCAGCCTTTATTCAGATAAGGTTATAAGCAAATATGTTTTAGAATGAGTGCCTGCTGAAGTAATATAATCCATTCCCCACTTATTCTTGGGAGTTTAACTGTTTGCTGCAACATTTAGACATACACAGAAGTGCAGCCTGGGATCATACACAAAGAGCTTTGCACCTTGGGCAAATATACAGTACTAAGATCAAAGAGGCCGTAGTCAGATAGTTTAGCTTGGGTCTATAGAGACTTAACTCTTTATTCCCAGACTTTCCTTTCACGTAGGTATCTTTCACATCTTAAAGCCAGACAGTAGTAAACAAAATTAAGCAAAAATTAATTGTCAAATCACCGTGAGACCCAGAGGTTATATCTCAAGATAAAGAGCGTACAACACTGAGGCCAGGCTATCAGGCAAATGAAAACTGATAGATCGACACTACATGTTTACAACTCAAACCTGAACATTTCCAATGCAAAATAAGCAAAATTTTCAAAATCACTTCACTGTGATGCAGATTTTAAATAATGAAAATTACATTAATGTTAATACTGCTCTCTAATGCTAACATCCCTCACCTGGAGGAAATATTCCCACAGCAGCATTTGTGGGATACACTTTTTAGTATATCTAACCCTTTAGACACATCAGTGAAAAGTCTACAAATGCAAAAATGGCCACACATTGCTCCCAAACTTTACATCAAACTCTCTACAATCAGTATCACCACACCACTCAACACAAATGTAATAAAAGCAGTAAGTGTCGAGAGGTGGATAGTAGCAATGAACTGTTCCCATTCACACCAGCACAAACCAATTAACGAGGACATGGACAATATGCCTGAAAGAAATGGGGCAGTATCTTGCAGTGGATCTGATGAAAATTCTCCAGTTGAAAATGTAATGAAAATGTTAAAGATAAAAGTGACCTTCAGTTATTGGGGTTTGTAAGTTTAGCTTCCTTTTCTTTCAAATCAGGAAGAAAGAATTTTGAGCAATTCAAAAGAAATGGGTTGGCAGTAGAGATTAAATTGAAATGAATAGCATGACCATGACAGAATTAAAAATATGTTCTATAGAGCTACTGAAGATATTTATTCCATTACCATTTCATTCTTCTAAGAAAGTGTTTTAGCTTACTCTCAAAGGGCTGAGCTTGTGACCAATATATTCAAGGCAAGGACCAGACTGCCCTAAAGAGTATTTAAGTCTTGGGATAATTTTTCTGAAGAACACAAGTAAATAGACAAAGTGGAAAAGACACATTCTGGGAATAATTATTGCCTCTAGTATATTAAGTTATTCAGCATTAGGCTATTCAGCAGTACTTACACTACCCCTGGGCAAGGATGATTTAGTACTGCACACTGGTGAAAGCCGCATAATTAAGAGAGAATGGGATCTGGCTGCTATTTAACATACCTTTCCAAATGTTCATTTGATCCAGTTGGCAACAGTCACAATGGACTGCAGAGGATGGGAAGGTTAGCAATGTGTCTTGTATTACATTGTCTTCAGCATTACAGCATTTAGCACTCAATAGTCAGAAGGTCAAACTCTCTTCTCATTTAACTCTGTGTAAGCCAGCCAGTTTAAACAGAATTGCATGTGCCTAATTAAAAGCTGCATGAGGTCTGCTGGGCCACCCTCTGATGTTAATACTTCATGTATTTTAACACATTTTGCTCTGTTTATTTTTAAATCAGGCAGAATAAAGCCATGTATAGGTTGTAAAATCAGCTATAATGCCTCATATGCTGGAATAGGAAAAAAGTTGTTTAAGGGAAAGAGGAAACATTTTGGTGTGTCAGATTACTTCCCTCTCCTGAAATGTGAAAGGTTTACATGGTATTGAGTATTGCTCCCTTTTCTCTGTTGCTTACATTGTGATATTCATAGGAACGGGGAAAAAGAATGTCTGGAATGGGCAATATCACCAAACCATTAACTCCTTTCTTACCCTTTCTATCCATTTATATCTGTTATAGAATAGAAAATGACATAAACAGACATGAATCTGTTCCATAAGACTTAGAAAGTACCACAACATAAACAGCCAGTTTAGTCGTATCTGAGTTGCTGTGTATCTCAGGATCCATGCATACTTAATATTCTACTTTGTCCCTCTGCTTCAGTCTGCTATGACAGCACTTTATAAGAACATCAGATTTGAAAGGCATCTAACGCGAGGTGATATTCTAAAACATCATACTTGGGTATCTTTGCTATGGCAGAATTTCCTTCTTAACGCCTTACATCTACACATGGAAGATTATCAGTAAACATCTGACAGAGATAGCAAAATCTGGAATGCCTCCAGCATCTGAATCTGGCTTTCCGCCTCCGTTATTTGGCTTGCTCTCTGACAGATCCCATGACTTGCTTTACAAGCAGTAGCAGTGGCAGTTTGGAAACAGCCTCTAGGGGAGGTCATGGGGGAATTGGCTTGGCTCCTCAACATCATTTGTCTTGCTTGAAATTAATTTTGAAGAAGCCGTTCAGCATTGTTTAAGAATAAGATTATGTATTAGCAATAGCCATTCATTTTCCTGCTTAGTGTAAGGTAACAGAATAAAGCATTCAAATCCTAGGATTTATGTCACTCTGGGGAACCATGTTCTAATAAATTTGATTTTTTAAACATTTCTCAGTTACCCTGTTTGATACAGACATCACAAATAGTGAAAAACTACAGCACAGTAGAGGAAAAAAAAAAAGTAAATCTGGGTTTTAGGAACTTAGGAAAAAGAACGTAGGAAATCTTAACATTCCTCGTTCCTTTGTCTCAAAAGAAAAATGAATAAAATGTTAATTTCAATATTTTTGCATCCTTTTGCTGCTTACGTCTCAGAACTTACTAAATCCTTCAGCAAGAAGAGTTGGCATTACTAGTATTTTTGCATCTCTTGTTATTTCAAAGCAATATGGCTATTACTTTCATTTGAAAAAGACTAAAGAAATATGGACTAAACTTATTTACAAAGTTATTGACTTCAAAGAAATTCTTCAAGGTTAAGCCAAGTCCAATGATGACCCATAAATTCTATAGCCCTCCAAATATCATCTTCTATAACTCATTTTGTTGACAAGACCCACTCGGAATTAAACTGGGATTTTACCCATCTTTCACTGTTACCTTTCCTCACTGTTACCAATTATTTATTGTGTATGTCTTCCTTTTGTTATGTTGGTTTTTTTTTTCAGTTGCTTATCTCTTTTGTCCCTATGCAATTGGATGTTCTGTCCTTACTATGGGATGCTATATCTCAAGATGGTGCTCCAGTCACATCTCAGTTCCATGACACACCAAGACCAAGCCCTTCATAACTTCCATCCCTCCTGCCCGCTTCCCATCCCACATTCCGCTTCCTGTATGAAGGACACCAAGCAGAAAGACTCCTAAGAAGCCAGGGAGCATGCAAGCCAAGTCGAATTGGGCTAGCAACGGACTAGAACTGCAGAATGTTCCGGATTGTGCCCGTCCTGTGCTTTAAACACAACCCTTAAACCAGGATGACTGATAGTCAGATGATAAAGACACTTACCAAGACTGCAGGAAGCCCAGTAATAGAAACTTGTTCTGTCTGATTCTGATACTTGAACTAGAAAGGTATCGTGACATAGAAGTGTCCAAAGAGCCATGCACCAAAGTGGGATACACATGGACAACATATACCATGCTGAAAGCAGTCACTGGTGTAAAAGGTAGATGAGGATGGAGAGGCAGACTGTACTTGATTTGGTCTCTGTTTACTACTCATGGATATGCTCAGAACAAACAGAAAAGCATCATATGTTGACTGAAGAGGTCAGAAGTCACTTAAGGATAACAGAGACTTGATTTTTTCATAACTCATTGACTTTCACTGATGAGACAAAAATCAAGCTCACATTTTTAGCTAGTCGAAAACAAACTGCATAAGATACTGAAAAAGTTTCCAGAATTGACATCTGTTATCACAAATACAGATTAGATTCTGCCTCTGGGTGACCAGCCATAGTTTCTTCATGATTTACATGAGCATTTCAGCATCAGCCCACATGCCCAGTCTCTACATCTTGACAACATTTTGGTATTTTTGTTTCCAAGTCTGCACATGCTTCTCAACAAGCATCTGTTAATTTGATAAGCTGTAGAAGAAAAAAAAAAAGGCAGCTGCTTATAATATTGAGGGCAATCACAAGGCTAAGATAAAGAGGCAATCTGAATTAGGGAAAAGCAAAAGTACTTTCAGCACATGCATCAGCAGTAGTTTCCCTTCTGGAATGCATACTTTGATCTGTCTCTTTTCTCATTTTTAGCTTAGAGGTTAGTGATCCTAATTGCTAAGTCACATCAGCAAAATGCTACAAGAGGACAAGTTCCAGTTAAATGAATGAGTCTATATTGGCACTCACAGTTTTCATCCATGTTCCAAGGAATTATTTTGATCTACAAACTTAAATTAAAGCTCGTTCCCGGTCTCTTAGCAAAGCACATTGCTCTAGGGACTTAAAGTAACAGTTAGTGTCATTTCTCTCTCCTCTTTTGGAAAACAGTGGATGCTTAGAATTATTTCTAAAAGTGTTGAGAATGTACAATATTCACAAAACTTCAAGTTACGTCGTATGTAGTGACACTATGTGTACAAGTACCAGCTATAATCAATATCTGTTATTTCTATGCTGGAATTTAATGACCTGTGACACACTTATGCTTGAAGGTTAATATAATTTTGACTCAAAACTCCCAACAACCTATGTGCATAGCAGTCTGTAATAGGATAGCTTTTCTTGCCACAAGTCATATGGCAAATCTGGAAAGTTTTCCTCATCGCTATGGTACAGACTATTGCAATAGTTTCCACACTGGAAATGAGAGCACTTGCTGGAACAGAGCTGGGGGACGAACAACTGGTCTGGTATGTCCTTTAACAAAGCCTCAAAGCTGCAGATTTTGTTGGTATAAAGCATCACTGTCACTGTCTCACAAGAATATAGGAAAAGAAAGCAGCAGGTCCAATAAGAGAAGGCAGCAGGTACCATTTCTGCTTTGCGTGCAGCAAAATGCCAATGCGGTTTCTGTGCTACCTCCTGAGAAGAGCAAGTGAAAATAGAAAAGGGAAAGTGACACAAAGAACTGGTCCTTTCATGCTAGAGCCTACCTAGATGGAAGACTATCTAATGTACAGGTCCAAGCTCAAAAGCAATAGTAGTACTCACGATCTCTACCAAGCATCGTGGAGAAACTTCTCTGAGGACTTCATATTCCACAACGACCTCTGCTTAAATAGGTAGCTACAATTTCCTTTCAACCTACAAATCTCCAGCACGTTTTGAGCATTTCCAGTGGAAATTTACATATTTGTTCTATCACTTTTTTTCTCTGAATAACAAATTGTGAAATTATCCTACAAGAATGTATCAAAGCTCTTGCTTTAAAATAAAATCCTATCCTATCCAAATGTGAACTAGAGTAGTTCCTGAAATCTCAGTAGACACAGCCTAAATTAAGTTTTCACCCAGGAAAAAAGAAGTATCCAGGCACCTGACTTTGTAAAGGCTTTAAATGATAACAATGACTACCAAATTTGAATATCACATGTTCTGTTTTTTACTAGTGCACTATGTTTTGATTTACAAAAGAAACTGAATACTGTTCTGTTGTGGAAAGAGAGAGAAAGAGGAAGAGAAGTAAATACTAAAGACAGAAGAATAAAAATCTTTTGAAGGGGAATTGAGTGCTTGCCTACTGCTTAAGAAAAATGCACTATAAAGCAGCTATTGATTTTTCATTCAACAGTGCTGAATGTTTTATTGAAAAGCAGCAATGCTCAGTAATTTGAATTTTCAATTAAGGTAGCACGTTCCTTGGACACATTTACTACTGCACTCCAGTGACATTTATTTGACTTTTAAAATCCCTCTACTATCGTATTCGTGTTTGTATAGATCAAACTACCAATATAGAAAGTGTTAGGATTATAACATTGCTGATTACAGACACGTGTTTGGAAGGCTCTGCGGACAATCTAATGACTTTATTTATAGGTAGGACAACATCTAGTCAGGCATAGCTGAACTAAAATATGCCACTATGAGATAAATTAAGCTGTTCAGTATTTCAGCTTACAAATATTTCTGTTTTCCTTGCCTTTATGGACAGTACACAGTTGCAGTGAAGTTAAACTAGTTATTAAAAAATGTTTCGATTATATGTTTACATTTTAGAGGATTGGGAAGGCTTCACTGAAATTCATGCGTCTCAAACTGATCAGCTACTTACACGAATAAAAATTTCAGCTGTAAGATAGGATGCAATATTTCTGGACTACAGATGGATAATGATGGTTCATATTGCATTCTCTTCTAGAGAAAGATGGTCAGGAATCTGCTAGTTTTCATAGCGCCGTGTAGAAGTGGGGTAGCTTGACCTCCATGTGGTCAGTCAACTGACAAACTTGATACTTCTTAGAAACAGATTTAGTCTTTCCTAGTCATAGGTGCTTCCTTGCTCAAAAACCATATCAGCTACCTCTGCTAAAGGAAGATCTTGGGTAAATCATGGGAATTTTAGTATCCACGAGAGGCACAGCTTGGAGTCATTATTGCATCAGGTTGTGCTCAGTGCTGTGCAACACAGTGCTAGCAATTTATTTCATCAAAATTACAGTGTGGGTTGTACAAATTCCCAACAATTTGTAAGCTGTTATGCTTACAGTCTTGTTGCTTCTTGCACTTAAAATACAGATATGAGCAAAAGGAACACACTTATATGCAAAGCCAAAAAATTACTGTTACTTTAAGTCTTAACAGTATAAAAATTAATCCAGTTGCAATGATACTAGCCCTTATATCTCAAAACATATTAGGCTAAAATATCTATGCAAATGTTCTAAAATCAATGCTTTTCTACGGTGTTGTGCTTACCCTTAGCCATGTTTTATTTTTTCTGACCCCTCGAAACACTTGAGGTCATTACTTGCTTGCTCACATGCTCATTCTTGTCTGCAAGTACGTTACACGCAAATGTACTACATACGCCGTGTTTTCATGCATGTCAGACATCTGTTCTTTCTTCACTTTGCTACCTACCCCTACAACTGGTAGCAAAGTGACCTTTTACTTAGGTCCCAGGCTTGTTTCCTTTAACAATAATCATCTACTGATGACTGATTTATAGTTCTTAGGCCTTTGATATCATCCTGTACCTGAAGATTCAAACCTCCTGCTGTACAAAAGTTAAAACAGAATAGGTAGTAGGATGTGTTTTTCAGACAGTTGTTGTTACAGCTAAACACGCTAAAACAGAGCGCCCACAGGTCAAGTCAAGTCCAGACAAAGCCCAACAAGTCTTAAGGCCTATGTTCTCTTAACATAAAGTCTGTGCCTGTTGCAAACAATAGCAACACTATATTTACAGGGCTACAAGGCTACAAAAAAATTAATTTCTCAGAAATAGTGCAAGAAAAATATGACAGTGAATTAACAGTGTCTTCAATAGCTCCTAATTTGCTACTGCTACTGTGGGGAAAAACAAATTTCAGCATTGAATTTAATTCCTCCTGTCTATACAGTGAGTAGTGTTCAGATATCACTAAACTCTTCTGCAACCCAGCTCTTTTTCCCCTACTTAAAATTAAAATCTCTTGGGGTCTTTGGTAGGATTAAATTTCAGTAATGACTGTCTTTGTTTTAATGTTTCAAGGGTTTTCAATAAATATCAGTTCAAATTTGGCCCAGGCAAGGAGGGCTAAAATAAAATATTTCTCTGTTACTTCTGGCAGGAGTTAACCCTTTTTATATTGGGTGCTGTAGTCATATCACAACCATGAGAGTGACTGGCTAAACTGGCACTCTACCCCTTGGAAACCTCAGTCCAGAGCGCTGCAGTAGAGAACAGTTGGCTTGTTTCGACTTATGCCTACTCCTTTTCTTTAGCTATTCATCATCATTATATACATGGGGCACTTTTGTTACAGCCTTTCTCTTCCCTTTGTCTTGGGCAAGGACCTGGCTGGTCCCCACTGGCTGAAACTGCCCACATGGCAAATTGCTAGGAAAAGCACAGCTTCCCAAGAGGAATGCGAAGGCTGTCCACAGGCGATGCTGCAATAAACAGCCGAGGTACGAAACAAAATGTAGTGAGAAGCTGGAAGAAGACAAAATTAAAAAGAGGTGGGGGAAAGCAGGTGTGGCGATGAGAATACTTGTCTATTACCAAACCCAGAGAGGCCAGAAAGGTTGTTTCACACAGAGGTTATTTTCTTGAGCAGTCTATGTTCATCCTGGACAAATCGTTTCTTCTAACCTTTTAAACATTAGACATTTTCAAATCAGACAGGCAAACAGGTTCTTGGAGGGTAGGAGGAACTCTCTAGTCTCTCTCCAAGGCTCTGAGCCAACCCAATATATTGTAGTACTTAAGGTGCCTTGTTTCTCTACGTGACCCTTTAATAAGGATGGACTATACAGATGTACTTAGTGAAGTGCTCCCAGCCCTGCTATGATCTGACTGAGATTTCCTGTTAGAGCTAATGAGGTTCTGCTCCCACTTAATCTCTAAATATGGCACAGTTAACGCTTTTTAGTTTGCTTAATGACATGCTATTAATAAAGACATGACCTGAACAGCTACGTGCATTTATTGTCATTTTTTTGGGGCCGTTTTTTACAATTATGCCGAGGCAATTTAATTTTTTAAGATCATAAACTATTGTTTTGTTTGACGAGTTGCATATAATCATCCTACATTCCCATGAAAGCACTCACCAAGGTCAATGCAGAAGCTAGCAATTCAGCTGAAACGTTTATCATGATATTGAAATCGCTTTGCTATTTTTTCAAGTTATTATTATTATTGCTTTATTGACAGAGTAGCATGCTAACCCATACTAAAGAGGGGTTGAGTCCTCTGTAATTATATGGGTTTTTTTCAAGCAGTTTCAAGTTATTGATAGCATCAAACTATGCCTAACAGTAACTTTGTTGAACAGTAACTACGCCAAACAGAACAATTAAATATCTTCTTTGTATTTCTAATGAGAAATAGCCCTAAAAAAGGTACAGCAACCTACACCTTTATCTAAACAAATTATAATTGGTGTAAGCAAAAGAATCAAAAGTTTTTGCTGGAATTAATGAAAACATAATATGATTCTCTGATCAGAACCATTACCAGACAATCTTGGTCCAAATGAGATTTTTGCGTGTGCATGTAAGGCTCAAATGTTAGATGGTGGAGAATTAACTTCTACATCATTACTTTAAATTGAAAGCAAACAAGCAAACAAATGCTAATTACCATTAATTTTAAGAACAAGAAACCTTGTTTGTCTAAGTGAAATAAGAGTGCATTGAATTTTAATGGGATTTGAGTGTTTTGTCTCTTTAGGCTTGATTTAGTTCTATAATTTTTCAAATATAGGTTATTGGTTTTGCTTTGAAATGACATCAAATTGCCCAAAGGCTACTGAAGTTCTTTGTTTTCAAAGCTCTGTTTATAAATCTCTGTTATTTATTTTGGACTAGGTATTACAAAAGAGCAAAATATCCAAATTATGACACCACAGATTTTCTCTTTGGCTTCTCTTCTTAAGGCTAATCAAACCCAGTTAGCCCAGTCTCTTCTTATGCATCATGTGCTTCAAGGCCCTGACCACCCTGATGGCTTCTCCTGGACTCACTCTAGTATGCCCACGCCTCTCACATACTGGGGAGCCCACGAGTGCGCACAGCACTCCAGAACTGGTCTTAGCTAAGCAGAGGAAAAGAAACACCTCCCTTGACCTTCTCGGGCACCCTCGCTAATGCAACATGCAGTTGGCCCTTTCTGCTGCAAGGGCACACTGCTGAGTCTTGTTCAACTTCTCCACTAAGACCCCCAGGTACTTTTCTGGTTTTCATCTACAACTTTTAGTCTATACTGCTGCATGGAGTTGTTGTATCCCTAAGGCAGGACTTTGCATTTGCCCTTGTTGCAATTCATGAGACGCTTGTCAATCTTTCTCCAGCTCATCATGGTCCTTCTGAATAGCAGTCCTGCCTTCTGGCATATCAACCACTTCCTCTAAGCAGGTATCAGCCACAAAGTTGCTCAGAGGGCACTCTGTCCCAACATCCACACTCAATAATGTTAACAGTACTGGCCCCAGTATGAATTCCTAAGGGACGCTTCAAGTAGACAGCTGGCAACTGGAGTTTGCACTCCTGGTCATAAGCTTTGGAGGCCAGTGGTCCAGCCCATTTTCTATCCGTATTATCCACCAAAGATTGAAACAAACTTCAAACAAATTTTTCTATATTCACAACCACTTTTCAACTTCCTTACAAAACAAACCAGATATTTTTGTTTTCTGCTAGCTTAAAAGCAACAAAGAAATACAGCATTCAAACATACCAACACAAAACAAAGAGGAAAATAAAAATTAGTAGAACAGAACACTGTCAAGCTTTAGAAATCAAACTTAAGAATTATATGCATGCCGTATGCTTACAAATGATCTTCATTAGCACCTAATTACAATTTAGTTCAGCTAATCAGATGATCAACTGCATTGATTCTTATCAGCTGATTAACCCTAATATAAAGTACTATGAAACTTTACAAGATTACAGTAGACAATTCAAGTCATTTTCAAGTACTTTGTTCTCAGGGAAAAAAAAATATATATATATATAAAGAGGACTAAATTTTGCTTTCCCGCTCAGCCTGCTTAGGAAAAAAAGTGTTCCCTTAAAGAAGGGATAAAGACCATATATATAATGGCATGGTTGGTCCCACATACATTTAAGTGTGAATTTGGGACGGCAAAGAGCCTCATTAAGTCTCTGCCTTAAATAAATTCATACTTTCAGAGATTCTAAATGGGATTCTACAAATGATGATGTGAGCTATTTCAAAACAGAACTTGAACCATCGCTGCATAAAACTGTAATGATCATAAATGACGAATGACCAATGACCATTAATGACAAATGAGGACATACATGGAGCTCTGAATTTCTGCATGTCATGGTTGAATACTTCTTATCCTGATAAATCATCTCTTCATCAATTTTAATGCTGGGAGGATTTGAGAACAAGGGATGAGTCTGGCCTGAAGTTTACCTTTCTGAAGCACTACAAGTTTTACAAAATTCCTTGGTGACTTTTCTTGCTCCAAAGTTATAAGATCAAGTCAGAGATATTGGCTGATAAGTAAGCTAAGTGTCAAAATAGACATTAAAGATCAAAACTTTACCATTATGAACAATGTCAGGAAGTCATTCAGTGCAGCTAAGAGTCTCTTCTTTGTACCTACATGGAGAGTTAATAAACAGGTTAATTAAACAGGTCTTAAATTTGTGTTAAAGAAACTTTAAGTATTGATGGAGAGCGATAGAGACTCTCTTCATGCACTTCTATAATCTATGAATTACATATATATATACAAACACACCCTATATATACACATACATATATATACAATGTATGTATATGTATATAACATCCCTTTGATGTTCTTACCTCCCAGTAACACTAGTGAGTTTTCCACCCGATCTGCAGACACTGAAAAAAAACTCATTAAATTCATAAAACTCATAAAAATTCATTACTTCTATGGCACCACAAAAAAGTGGAGTTAATACAAGTGAATACTGTTGGTATCCTGATCTGAACATTGATCCTGATCTAATCCTGATCTGTCCACTATATTTACATTATTCTCTCTAGAATGAAACTATTGATATTGAACACACAAGATGGAATAAATCAAGATACTGTAATCCTCCTTTAAATTCCACATTTGTTTACAACTTCACTTGTGAGACAACTGAATCACACCCAGATACTGATTTCCTTTCCTGCTTGTCACTTGCTCATTCTTTCTGCATGTTTCCCAAGTCCACAAGCAAATGTGGTACGGTTGTCACTGAATACAAAACATTAAGGAAAGGAGATTCTTTGCACTTCAGGAAAAAAAAAAACAAAACAATTTCTTTCTGTGCAAACAAAATTATTCAGATAAGTAGTAGAAGGACATGGTCAGATGTACCAGGATAACTTCTGCTTTTCAAACAATAAAACAAATTCACTCTCTTCAACGACATAAAGTGGCACTAAATCCTTTATGAGGATCTATTTTATAGCTGAAAGATGGAAGAGAGCAAGAGGGCAACACTGGGTCAGCACAAAAACATCTACTGTAGCAACAGGATTAAAATCTTTAAAGGGCTATAGAAAATCAAAATTTTCTTGCACACTGAGACAGACTTTAGTATAAAGTTAAACCTGTCACCCTTTATAGGGTTCTTCTAGAAGATATGAACCAGTACACATTGAGAGGCAACTGCTTGGAAAATGGCTTGGCAGAAAAGGCCCTGAGGGTCCTGGTAGACACCAAATTCACCATGAGCCAGCAACGTGCCCTTGAAGTAAAAAAGGCCAACAGCATCCCAGTCTGAGCTACAAGAGCCTTGCTGGCAGGTCAAGGGCAGTGATCCTGCCCATCTGCTCAGCCCTGGTGAGACCATATCTGGTGTGCTGTGTGAAGTTGTAGGCTCTCAAGCAGAAAAGAGATATGCACATACTGGAGAGTCCAGCAAAGGGCCATGAAGATGATTAGATGCTTGGAGCACCTTTCATACAAGAAGCTTCTCTCATACAAGAAACTGAAATACAAGAACTTCTGTTTTAATATAAGAAAAAAACTTATTTATGGCAAGAGTGGTCTAACACTGGAGCAGGTTGCCTGGAGAGGTCGTGGAGTCTCCATCCTCAGAGATATTCAAAACCCAGATGGACAAGGTCCAGTAATATGCTCTAGCTGCCCCTGCTCTGAACAGGGATATTAGACTATACGATCTGTAGAGGTCCATGCCAACCTCTGTGATTGTGTGATAAAACTTTTACTATCAGGGTTAAGTGCATGTCCTATGTAAAAACCCAGGAAACATTACCTTAAACTCTCTGCTGCTTTAGTGGCTAACCTTCATCTTCAATTTTTATTTCCAATAGTGTTCTAATGAGAAAACCACCAGTGGGAAGCAGTACTTGCTGTTAGATCTATTAAACATGATTAAAAGAAAGAGGCTGAAGTGCAATTAAGGTAAATATTTCATTGAGTTTTATTAATCTGCAGAGATTGCATCCAAAGCATACATACTGAAGTCTGAGAGTCACTGTGTTAAACCTCAGGAGAATAGAACTTCTGCTCAGTATGTGTGCTGTGGATTTAAGTTGTGATAGGGCACTATTTAGTAATGCTTTAACATATACATTTTTCAGTCCTTTTGATACTACCATTAAACACAAAATTCTCCAAATTTAAAAAAAGAGTTAATAAGTAGTATTCTGATTCATGGAACGGATTTGGCAATATAGATATTGAAAGCATAGATCTGATTTTGTTCTGATCTGTTTAAAAAAGACAGAATATGGAATAATAATATACAGACACTAAAGCGTTAAATTCTTTGGAAACAGCAGGCAACTATTACTAATTTTTCAAAGTGGCAAAAACTGAATGCTTAAAAAATGAAAAACTGTTTTCAGTAACTCAAGAGATTTTAATTCTGATCATATGTCAATAACCTCCTGTTTTTCCATTTTGGTATATTTTTATTTACTTGCTTTCTTGGTTCTGTCTTATCTAACAGCTTGTAGAAATCACAATTCATGTCACTGATTTACCTTTCAGTCTCTCTGACCATTTTCTCATTCAGATGTGAATCTTTTCTATTTCATCACCTTGCCTCCGATTTAGTATAATAGAATGGAAACATGCAAGAAGTGATATTCAAAAATCAAAATATTATATATTATATTCATTTTTTTTGTAGCACAATGAGAAGGTAAACTGCAGAAGCAAGATAAGTACACTTCTTTTCTCATTGCCTCTTTAATGTAAAAATATAAAAGCTGAGATTGTTAATCAAGTGGCTCCAGAAAGCAAGGTGTTTCAAGTGTTACACCACCTCCTATTCAAGTAACGAGAAAAAAAATCAAGAGAGCTAGCAACAGATGTAAAAACGCTGACACTTACTGAAAAAAAAAAATTAGGGTCTTGCAACCACTGGTCTAACGTCTTCAATATTCGTCACTTTAGGAATTGATCATCATCGGCCATTCCTGCTGTGTCTTTGGAAACTGAGGAAATGTGTTAATTCCTGTGGAATAGTAAAATTAGAGTTTAGAAACAGAGGATAAACGTGAAGTACAAAATACTATATTAATTCTAACGTCCACTTCAAAATGTAAATTTTTGAAAAATGTCCTCTGATGTTCCACTGGAAAACATCTACATAAGATAGTAGATCAAATCAATCTGTGTGCCTCAATCATGCTTGTTTTGAAACTGAGGCCAGTTTCAAGAAACCGTATTGTTCTTAGGACCTCATAATCAAATGTTTTGTCTGACACTAGAATGAAGCCAAACTGCTTCGAAAGGCCTTTGCTTTATCCTTCTAAGAGCACTAGAAAAAAGTATACAAGGAAAAAAAGTCTGATCTGATCTTCATTTCTAAGTAAAGTTCAGAACAAAGATATTATTAAGAAAGCCATTTCTATCTTGCTGTGTGCTAACAGAGAACTTACTTATAACCAGTTATGAAAAATACAGGAAAGATTTAAAATTAAAAATAGAAGTAATAATCTTTGTGCATCTGTAGGAAACAGTGTATGTGACAGGAGAATCTGAATTCTTCAATTTCAGATAGTAACTGCAGCACTGATTATACAGATGGTTGATGATTTGGTGGCATTACTACCCATTAGCTATGACTGATGTCCACAGTACAACACTGACTATGAATCTCAAATATTTCACCTTCTTTTCAGAGGATACACAAGAGGATCCAAAGATAAGTACTACTGAAGACTGTGGAATTCCCAAGCACTGTAGTAGAAGGGCTGCTCAGATCAAAGCAGTTCAGAACTGCAAGAACTTTAAAGGCCAGCAGGGCTAATCCTGGTCACTTGGAGGGCTTCATAAACACAGGCATGAAACCTTCATTCAGTCATTCCCCAGCAGCTCAGCCTGTTTTCAGAGGTTTACTGCTGAAATGGCTACTGGACTTCGTCCTGCTACTGGACTTGCTCATTCACAGTCATTTTAAGGGCATAGGCCCAGTGCAGGCAGTTTTCTTTAACAGCCTATCATAACATCAGTTCAAAAGATGCACAACCAACCTTTCAGAAACGAAAAATTATAATTTCCTCAGATGTGAAAAATAAAAAATGACTTACACAGAGTAACTGGACATTATTTAAATAAAATCCTAATGAATTAATCTATTAACATCTTTATGATCTGTTTCTCCACGATGTAACAGTACTTTGTCAGTCTTCTGTATCCACTTGTTAAGCAATCAGTCTTACACTGCCACTTGGAAAGTCTCTTCTAGCTCTCCTACAACCTTTTTAGCCATACTAGAATTTCTTAACAGTTTAGTGATCTCTGATATCTTTACTCATGACTGAGGTACCAAGACTGGTGCTGAGGATTTCATCTGCCTAGTGTTCTTCAGGACACCCTTGTATGGGAACTTTTATTAACTTCATATGTCATTATTTTAATAAATTTATTAGAGTAACCAAAATACAATAAGCAGAAAAGTACTCACCTTTACATTATTTCATATTGGGATGCCACTTTAATGACAGGCTCTGTTTTTTGGAGCCCATCAGCATTCGTAAGCATAATTCCAAATAAATTTTAGAAAAACTGCACATAATAACTTCCATAAGTCTTTAAAAAAATAAAACAGCAGGTCACAGGAAACAGTTGTGTATTTAGACCTCTCTTTTGAAACACTTTACTGTGTTCAATCCATAGAGATGAAAGATCTACATAGGAAACAGCTATGGAAATAAGAGCACTTGGATGCTTTCTCTTGTAATTTAAGTAGAGCAAAAAACATTCAGAAAACATGCACTTAGTGATGAGCACAGCCTTCAGTTCTGTTTGTATTTAATACTTCACTCCTCAACCTCAACTTTCAACTGAATGGGAGACTTTTGACACTCACTTATTTGAGGACCACTCATGCTGGTGGTTGGATGAATTTTCTATTTCTTTTAAACTGCAGTTAGGCATTTTAAAAATAAGACCGACCTGATCTCTAAAAAAAACCAACCACCACAAGCAAAAGTGTGATAGTCACTGAAGCATAACTTATAACTGCTCTATTAAGTCTTACCTTTTTATTTTTTCCCCAAGGACACTCCTCTTGATTGAACAACTTCTTTGAGAACCAGATTTAATAGTTGAATATTAACACATTACGGCTGCTAATACATTAAAATAGTGATAATAGTAATAAGAATGAGTTTGCTTCAACGGTGACATGCTCAAGTCCAAGTACCTGTTCTGTGTTTTTCCCCCTGTAATGATACTCACCAATTAAAGTGCTGAGCACTAGGGCCTTGCTGGATAAAATGTGATTTTATAACATTATTAAGATCTTTAGCATTAGAATCATGACGCTGAGTCTCTTGTATTTTAGAGCTACTCTCCCCAATTTATTAAAAATGGAAACTCCAGCTGTGGGCTTCCCTTTATAATGCACTGATAGGGCACCACCTGGAGCACAGAAAGAAGGCACAGCATAGGTGTTCCCCCAAAAAACCACACATTAACAGCCTAATCTCTTCCAACCACCTTTCCTCTATCTCCGTTCTACTGATTTTTTGTAGCATCTTTGTTATAATCTAATAGAAGAGGACCATCTTTGAAATGTCAACTTCTCTTCTTTTTTTTTTTTTGTCAGAGGAGGATAATTTCTTTTCCGAGTAGTCCTAGCTTAATTTATTTTTGCTGCAATCTGTGCATGTTCTGATCAGAAAATGAGAAACAACACGTAGGATTTCTTTGAAAGAGAAGGTACAATCCTGTATTTGCAAAACGGATATCAAAGTCCATTCCACTGTTCGAAAACGGAAAAATGAAATCTATTCTCTGACTGTTCGATTTTTGATACAAAAACACATCCTGGCTAAACCGGATACCAAACACATCTACCATATGTGAAATTATAAACCCATTTACTTTCAAAGATTCTAACAGAAAAGGAAATGGACGGGAAAAAAATTGAGTGAAACACCTATGACATGAAAATAAATCTCTTTTTGATATAAAAATCTGTATGTTATCAATATTCCTGCCATAGTGTTTACTTTAAACAGTTCATCACCATACATAAGTAGAACACCTTTTCTACTTACTAATACAGTGGCAATTAACAATCTTTTTGTTGATTCAGTGTCTCATTTTTAATGCCTCAGAACAATACTTTTATTTAAAAAACAAAAACAGTAAATACACCACGAAGCCTTACCCAAAACTCAGTGAAAGAAAGAAAGTAGAAGTCTCCAACTGTACCTCAGTGAGTTTTGAATAGGTGGCTAGTAGACCTATAAAATCTGTATAAGCACTTTATATATGTATGGGACAAGTGATATGCTAGTCGTCTGCAGGGAAAAAATTTACGAGGATGAGAGGCAAGAGATCTTCTTGGAGAGTGAAAATATAGGTAAATTATACAATTAAAGCATCCTGCACATGAATACATGAGGTACTAAGCCACAAATGACATTCAACAGCAGTAATTTGGCATACAGAGGATACAATAAAACTAAAAGCTACAAGAGTGTACGGCTGGGTTTCTGGGGGCATTGTATCTCCAGATTATCCAGGTCCAAAGTATAAGCAAATCCTTAGCCGCACTCTAATGGCTCTGCCAAGTGGATTTTGTAATGCTCTATACTATGGTTGAGCTCAGACTAAAGCTTTTTCTTCCACAGCACTATTTTGATGACAATTCATGTGTTGGTAAAGTATTTTACCTGGAGTAAAATACCTCACCTGGAGTACTGCGTCCAGTTCTGGAGCCCCCAACATAAGAAGGACATGGACCAGTTGGAGAGGGTCCAGAGGAGGGCCACAAAGATGATAAGAGGGCTGGAGCACCTTTCCTATGAGGACAGGCTGAAAGAGTTGGGGCTGTTCAGCCTGGAGAAGAGGAGGCTCCGGGGTGACCTTATAGCGGTCTTCCAGTACCTCAAGGGGGCCTACAAGAAAGATGGGGAGAGGCTGTTCAGGAGGGCCTGTTGTGATAGGACAAGGGGTAATGGTTTTAAAATAGAGGGAGGTAGATTCAGATTGGATATTAGGAAAAATTTTTTTTACCATGAGAGTTGTAGAACACTGGAACAGGTTGCCCAGAGAGGTGGTGGATGCTCCATCCCTGGAGACGTTCAAGGCCAGGTTGGACGAGGCCCTGAGCAACCTGATCTAGTTGGAGATATCCCTGTTCCTTGCAGGGGGGTTGGACTAGATGACCTTTGAAGGTCCCTTCCAGCCCTAACCATTCTATGATTCTATGATTTTCGGTAAACCAGTGGAAATTTACTGACTGAGTTTTTAACACTGTCAAATTAGCTTGAAATTGCCCAAAATATTATCAGAGAGGAGATGGATAGACAGCAAAAATCTCATAAGCTTTGTTTCCATAAGAAAATAAGCTGAGAACCCCCTCCTCCCTCTTACCCGAAATACTTGACAATACAAAAAATCAGTTTTGTTCTGTGGGTAAAACAAATATGACGTTCTCTCCTTCTCAGTGTCAGTACATGGGTCTGCCACTCACCATACTTCTGCTGGATTAACAGTAAAGATGCATTTCAACTGTTAGGCTTCACTTCCCAAAGACATTTTAGTGAAAAAAAACAACGCTCAGAGTTCTAAGTGTATACAAAGGAAACTCAAATACATCCGAACAGCAAGAGCTAGCATTCTAAATAAACAACATATGCTCCATAATCAACAATATTCTTTCTAAAAAAGAAAAGAAGCAAAGAGTCTTCAGTTTACAGGTTTAATTAAAAACAGCCAGAGCATTTAACTTTCTGATCTAGAAAATCATGGAAATAAATTAAAAGACACAGACAGTGCTAGTTTCTCATCTAAATTGCTTCTTCCATTGCATGTATTTGTGTTTTATAAGCACAGATTATTTTCTATATAATTGTACTTTTCCTTTCCTTTATGAATTTTCTAAAATGGAGTTATAGCAACCTGTCTTTATCTTAAAACAAACATCAATAATTTCACATGATTCTCTTACTTCCTACTTAAAGCATCACACAGAAAAGTGGTAACCCAGGGTTAGAAATTATATCTTTTTTTGCATTGGAGTGTATAATACAATTTAGTCTAAAGACAGAGAGCATACTATTTGTGAGAGGTACAAATTTGCATGGCTTCTCATACTCATTCTTTAGTGTCTACTTAAGACATTTCTAGTTTTAAAGGTCTTTGCAACCTAGGCTTTGTTATTACAGAGATACATTAGACCTTTTTTATTCTACACACCTCTGAAACAATCACTTTTCTTTCCTCGGAAAATGGCATAGAAAAACATTTGGATGTTTATACCTCAGTGTTTATTACTCTTAAAAGACGAATTATTACTTGCATCTTTAAATTAATTTAAATTATTAAAGTATGCATGCCTGTGTATAAGTAACTGGAAAAAGCTAAACTGTAGAATCACAGCAATTACTTTACATGAAACTGCTGAATTATCGCTAAAAAGATTTGTAAGTGTAGCCCACTCATTTCTAATATGCTTTAGGCCCTGGGCTATGGCACTTCTTTGAGCCATTATTTTAGCCCACCTAACTTGTGAGCCTGGGCGCTGGGCACTTACTGCTGGTAAGCTCCCTTCTGCAGTAAATGGAAACGACCCCTCAGGCTCATTCAGCCTACGTATGTTCTAAATAAACACTTTGCAGTATCTTCCCTCAATACATTTTTCATGGCTAAAGAGGTCAACAAGCTTCACAGAGTACCTCTGTCTGATGCCTGAAAAAGAAGCAGGATGAATACAGCGTTATTTTACGCCCTTACTGCCGGGCACAGGGAGCCACAGTGAGTCCTTAGCATTGCCCAGCATCAGATCTGCTGAGGTTTTTCTGGGCTGTAGCATCAGCTTTAGAGACTCAGCTTTACAACTGGTGTACGTCACAGAGTAACAAACCCTCAAGGGAATTGCATGGCAGTGGTGGTACTACACTAGTATGGAGTTTCATTGTTTACTTTCTTATTGTCCCCTTTTAAGCCCAAATCTTTAAAGTATTTACTTCTTTTTTAAATTTAAAATACAGAAGTTGAAAAACACATAAAGAAAAACTGAGTGCAAATCTGTATAGAAGATGGAAAGTTAACTTTGAATAGCTTAGTTTGCCAAACTTAACTACTGGAGTAAACTTACCATGTAAATATGATAATGAGTAAAATCTAACATATTCAGTCAAACATCTACAGAATTTTTTGTGTCTTGCTTAATTAGTTACAGTTTCATGTACTGCCGTCTTTCATTAACTTTGTAATTCCTGGGCATGCATAGGTGGGTGCCTCGCTAAATATTATTTGATTAATGCACAGTATTCACATAATATATGCTAATTCTTATTTGCTAGGAAGTTAATTATAAAGCTTTGATAATCTGTTTTGATAAATGTAATTCGGTGGAAAATGTGTGTTCCTAGAACAGAATTATATTAAGTTTATTTATTTTTATTTTTCTGACAGTTACCTACCCCGTTATTGAAATGAATCATTCGCCTGTGGTACAGGCAAGCCAACTTTACAGTAAGCCTTGTGTTACCCTTTCTTTTTTAAAACTCTTCCCATATTGAAGGCATTACTAAACACTATTTGCACGTAGAAACATCCATTAAGATACATGACCAAGAAGGAATTAAAGGAAAATCAGTGCAACTTGCTTTAAAATTAATAGATTCGTGAACAAGAACTTACAATAAAGTTACAAGTCTGTATGGAAAGATTACAGCAGGATGCTCTGACATACTAAAAATGTCATCATGAAAGTCCAGCCCTTAAACACCACCAGCTGAGGAAGGGTCTCAGCATGCTAAAGACCAAACGTGCGACAAAGGCTCCAAAGGAGCAGCAATTCCAGTGAGAAAGAAGAAACCTGGAGTAACTCAGCATTCTCTCACTTTGGCCTGCATCAAGTTGCAACATGTGTGGAAGCTCAGTAGATAATACATGAAATGATAGTAAGATCCTGGCTTCAGGAGACAGACATGGGGCCATGCTGAGAGCACGGCGCACCAGGGAGCTGACTGGTGGGGTCATTCTAAACGGGTCTCTGGCTGTGACCAGAGAGAATGCATGTGCAGATTGGTTTAAAGATCCAAGTAATTTTTGCACGGAAACAGTGGCAGCATTATCCTGTTGGGATGAAAGTCTTTTGGAATTCTTTTTGTGAAATTTAGCTTCTTTGTCGGCATCTCTACTTCCCTTCCCGTCTCCAAATCCCAGTTGTTGGTAAGTACAGGCCATGTTTGGCTGTCTTTTATTTTCTTGTCTCTGGGAGTCCCACAAGTAATAACACTACTCCAAAATTATCATGACAATACCATTATTTGTCGAGAAATTAAAAATAAATTTAAATTCTACTCATGGCAATGCACTGTGAATTGGAAAACTCATCTCAGACATAAAATTAATTTTTACATGGACATATGGAAAAATGATTGTTGCTAGATATCTATGTGAAGCAACACCTATATTTAGCAAAGTTAATCTCTTGTACTAACAAAATGCTGCTTATTTATTCAGTTTCCTTTAGCTTAATTCCTAAACTTCTAAAGACTTCAAAGAACTATACAGAAGCTAGATAAAGAGCTTATCTGCATAATTCTTATGCTAATTCACAGAAGGTGTCTTGACTAAAAGGATGTCTACGTGCATACTAAGGGCTCGCTGTTACTAATTCTTTTCCTCTAAAAGGTAAAATATTATACACGTATTTAGGCATAATATATCTTACCCTGCTTCTTTAAGAGAGTGCATGGCTTTGGATGCAGATGTGATCCTGGATGCTCACAGGCTGACCTTTCACTTCTCTGGAATATCTAGAGATATTTTTGAGGCAGGCCACTACCTAGTGCTCTAGTACCTACAGTGCATGTGTGCAAACAGAGCACAAAGCACAAATGCTTATATGCATATATTAATTTTATAAAATTAATATTTACCAACTACTTAATAAAACAATGATGAGAAAAACACTTTAAAAATATAATTGTTCAGTTGTTTTCTCTATGTTCATACTTTTATTATACACCAATTTTTTTTTCATGTTCTGTTTCTTAGACACTGTTTTGACATGAGGATGTATTCAGTCAGAACTGCATTCAAACACAGTAAAAAAGGAGGGACAACTGGCTCCAAGACTCTAAGGAGAAGAAATTCTCTTGCTGGAACATCTAGTTTATACATAAGCCCTGTACACATAACAAATATGGAAGTGTGACATCATGTGATATTAAAAATCTGTATTTTCTTATGCATATTAAATACATATCTATGTCAGCCTGTGTACGTATTTACATTTTCCAAGTATCTACAAACCCTATAATTAGAGAAGATTATCCATTTCTTATAAACTATCATCATAAAGATTGTATGACAGAATTGTCAGCTGATATAACTGATACAGCTCAGGTAATTCTGCTGGCCTCACATGCAGCACACCTGCAGACCATTCTTAACCTAATCCGAGAAAATAGTACCACCATTTAAAATGCTTTTAAACAAATTGCATATTGCAGCCTTTAGAATTTACAGTCTTTTTTCTGAAGGTTTTTCTACCCTGTGCTTTTTATTGTGCATGCAATGGTTAGGGGTTCTTTTGTTTTTTACTTTTTGCACTGTGTGCTGGTTTGTTAATCCTGAGTGTGCACATGCATTTTCATTACTAGATAACTGAATGTTTGCAATAGTAGTTCAGCAAAAAAAACATTGTTGCCCACAAAGCAATTCCCTGAGACTATCTTCACAGACTTTTTATATAAAAATGAATTAACTAGGTTTACTTACTTGATGGAAACGGTACGGTTCTGATTCACAGCCACAACTGAAGGAGGTTTTTCATTTCAAAAAAGGGAAGGCACACAATATGAAAGAAACATA
This sequence comes from Tauraco erythrolophus, assembly GCF_009769465.1. NCBI lineage: Eukaryota > Metazoa > Chordata > Aves > Musophagiformes > Musophagidae > Tauraco > Tauraco erythrolophus. The sequence goes on from NC_141477.1 coordinate 4,144,674, forward strand.
ATTCTCTCAGAAGTATAAAAAAAACCCAACCCTGAAGGGTCACTGCTTTCTACATAATGCTTAATTCTTCCTGGAATGACATTGATTTATGTGTATAGTAACTCATTATGATAGCACCACAAGGCCAACCAATAAGATATCATGATATGCTATACTGCTAATGATTTCCTTTGGTTTCATGAAAGACTTCCTTGTTTTTCCACCTCCTTTCTTCTCCAGAAATATACATAGCCAGATTTTCCAGGATTCAGTTTGAACCAGCCTGCCAAAACCAGAAATTGTTTTAACACAGCGACGGTCTATAGGCTTCTTAGCAGATCTGACAGAGAAATCGCTGAATCAAACTTGCACGTGGATTCTGGCTAAGTCAAGCATGACACGTAGGTTGGTAAGAACGTATGCATCAATGGGAAATGAATATGTTCACACAGGTCTAGCATAATCTATTCGAAGTGAATAATTCATATCATATGGGAATGGACAATTATAATGCATACGCATCCGGAAAAGCAAGGTATGGGAAACATGCTTTGTTTTATTCTCTAAGGTTTTTTCCTTTTGCTGCTTTTTAACACTAACGCCCTTTTTTCCCCCCTTTGTAAATTGTACTCACTTCACTTTTGTGTCAATTTACACAATCACAGAAATTTGAGCGTTTAATGAATGTAATTTGTTGCATGTTATTTTAATCCATAATCATGGTGGACGAATGGACATTAAGTTTCCCCTGTTTATCTTACCATTACTATTTCCATTCCTGCTAAATCCAGTGTGTGTAAACTGGGTGCTTCTGGTTAAGAAATTTTACTTCTACTGACAGTCCCATAGCCTATATTTCTACTGGGAGATACTCCTACAAAAGGAAAGATCTAATCTAGAAGAATAAAACTTTCAGTATAGTCTTATTAAGGCTATTAGATCTTTAAATAAACCTAACATGATCACCAACTTCTATTCATTAGCCTGTTAATCAATTCCAAGATACTATTTTCACATGATTACATGTTTTGTTTGGGAGTCTTTTTTTTTAGGTCTCTGGCACATGTAATCAACTGCAAGAGATTAATTTTGTTCTAACAGCTTATCCTTTAGCATTAAGACTGCATTTCTTAATCATATGTGAAGTGAGGTGAAGTTCTGACAGGACTCTTCTGTGAGTCAACGGGAGTTTTAGCAGTGCTTTCAACAGGATTCTAGTCTTAGTTTTCTATTTGACACTGCACGATGCTTACAGAAGTAATGACTATAGTTGAAGATGAGTGAAATTCTAACATTCCACCCAATGGAAGTAGTAATATAACTATGTTTTAGTGATGAACTCAAAAATAAATAAAAATCTAAGCATAAATCTAGTATGTAAATTATAAGAACTCACTATACTTTACCTCTTCATTGTAAGAATAAAGAATAAAAAACATGTTTAGAACTGCTTACCTTAAACAGCCTAGTCTTACCTATAGTTCCAAATTCTGATTTTGCAGAAACAATATCTTAGCAGACTCTGGTATAAAACCAATGTAAATAGGAATTAGTAACACAAGTGACAAGAACGATCCAGCAACAAACTAAGTGATTTTACCCTCGTTCTCAGCAAACAATTTTTTTATTGACTAACAAGAAACAAAAGTACACCAAACATCCATACTGCTCACTTCTTAATATGCATTAAGAAAGCCCAAGTTGGTTTCACCAAATTTCAGACTTCATTAACATTTCTTTTTATATACTATAATTTTTCTAATACGCCACTTGAATTAATAGAATCACTTATCAAACAAAAGAAACATCTCTGCTTGCAAGTTGCAGTGTTTTTTAAAGAGCTCTGTAAAATAAAGAGACTTTTATAATGTTATACAGAAACGTGCTTAGTTACGCTGGACTTACACTAATTTAATTGACTTCAGTGAAACTACTACTGAAACTACAGTGAAATTAGTGTCTACTTATGACCTACGGCTTAGTGTTGCAAAGGGGGAAAAGAAATATATGCTAAACACATAGAAATTCTTTTCCAAAGTTGTATTTCCTTACAGGGGATTATGGTATTGACTAGACTGATGGAGCCATTCACTTCTTGGTAAGCACTGAAACAGGAGACATGCCCACATAAACGAGCATGTGATTAGGCCTGATAAATTCTTTCTGATGGCGTGGAAGTTAGTTTGATGGTATCATCCAATTTCCAATGAACGATGTCTACGCTGCAGAAACTCTAGGTGATAGCTAGGGCTTGTGTTCAGCGCTCTGAGCCAAAGACCACTGATCAGGGAATAGCCATGGGAATAAAATAGTCTCTTACCTCCAGAGTAAAGTCAGGTAAATAAGATTTTTCTTAGTTTGCTGACAGACCAGAAAGGAAAACAAATATATACGTATGTATATGTTTCTGAGCCAAAGAAAATCACAATTTATTTTTTCTGCTAACAGAAATAAACAACTCAAAATGTCTTAACCAATTAAATAATGAAATCCCCACTGTTCTTTTGATAATTAACCTTCTCTAAATCTTAAATTATTCAAGTTTTTAACTAAAGAGTAAGCATTTTGACTGCAACTATTTACTGAATTTAACTTACAGATCTAAAATTATTAATCTTCATAATTAATCTATTTAGGGACCAATTTTCTGAAATGTGTTGAAAAATTACTGCCTTGGATTTTACCTTAGAGATGTTTAATCTTCACAATTTTTTTCCTGCATGAGCTGGATAAGTTGGAAAAGCCTGTAGAGCTGCCAACCTTGTTCTGCATTATTTGAATAAAGAACATTTCATTCCTCAGCTTTTCAACCAAACATGCAAAGTAACATAGAAAATCCAAATGAAACTCATGTTTCTAACAGTCATCACAATATCCTGGGACAGTGAGAGATGATGCTAGAAAAGCATCCATGAGCAACAGAGAGAGTAAAACATATTGCTAATGATTTAACTGATGGCAAAATGAGCAAACAGATAATTGTACCACAGGATGTACGTAGTCCATGGTGTGCACTTTAAATCCCAAAGTCAAAAGAAGAAAAAAACCACAAAGGAAATCACTCCTCCTGCTTTATTCTTAACATTGTAATTCTCTGTATTTTTATTTCTTCTACCTACCCTTTCTAATACCTTCGTGACCATTTGACAGGAGCTCTTGGCACATATTTCATCACACATATAAATGTGTGCAAATTCCTAGATGATGATTCCTAGAGATGCGGCCAAATAATGATTCAATGACGCAGAACTGGAGGAGCTGACCTCCAAAGGAGGATGAAGCTTTCAGGGCCATTATAAGAGCCTCCCACCTGTGACTATTAACCCCAGAGCCTGGCTTGTCAGCAAAGCACCGCTGCTGCAAGACAAAACCAAGCAAAATCTGCTGTATTGGTGCAAACCCCACCTTTGGGGGGAAAAGAAAAAAAAAAAAGGCTACCTGCAATGCCAGGTGGGAAGCTAATTCTGCTTTCCCCCAGGAGTTTATTGCAAACTGAGACTTACCTTCATAGGTAGCAGATCTTAATCCACAACAAAGAGGGAAAGATCTAGAGGAGAAAGTCAGTACAAGTCACTGACTCATCTTGGTAGCAGCTTTCTCACAATGTTTTGACTAAAGACTTCTCAGAAACTTCCATTTTTAGTTACATATTCTGCAATCAAAATCTTTGTAAAATAAAAAATAAATCTAAAAATTGCATAGATACCACATGAAAATGAGGACACAAAGCCACAGAATGATTTCTCTCTCTGGGAGAAGCAGAAGTATTCTAAAGTTCAAAAAGCATTATAATGTTAATCATTCCACTATCAAATACCAGTAGTCCTAATGCAGAAAAACACAGGGGATCTGTGTTTCAAAAGTAACTGCTATATTGGCACAAGTATTTTCAAGAAGCTTATCTCATACCTTCTCATCTGTGGAGGATGGCCTTAGCCCAAGCACTTCGTCCACACCAGCAAGCACTTAAAGTATATAGAGGCCTCGAAATAACACAAGATAATTTCCCATTAGCTGAAACATGAGAAAGACTCAAAATTTTCTTGTTCCACCTGTGGTTCAGTTTAAGAGGTGCATACTGAAGTGAAAAAATAGCATATAATATAGATGAGTTTCTGGTAGCATGCTATTTGTACAGCAGCCCTGAGGCACAGCTATAACTCAGCCAGATTCCCAAGGACCTTTAATTTAAATTCTGTGTTTTTCTAAAAGTGCTCAGTTGAGACAATAAAATAATTGTAAGCCAAAAACCCCACCGTCGCTTCCATCTTCCCTCACCTGCTAATTTTATGCTATAGCTTAGACTACACAAATAACACAATTATATGACTTAGTTGTGACTTTACTTTAAAATCACTTTAAATTTTAAAAAGGAATTTTTTTTAAAAAAAACAGAAAGATATAAATAAATCTTAACCCTATTTTTTCCCAAGCTAGTTTCTTCCCTAATAAATATTCTCCCTCCTTTTAAAGATGGATTTTCCTATTGGCAGTATGAAACTTACAGCTTTGAGCAATTATGAGACCCAGATAAAGGGTTAATTTCCCTTCTTAAATAAAACTCTGACTGGATTGCCTATTTTTGAGAAGATGTAACTGTGATTTCCGTATTATCTGAATGTACAAGTAAGCTGCATTTTCTGCACTCAGGGTAATGAACATCAGTGAAGTCAGTTTAACACTGTCTGTGGTTTGTAATCGATAATAATATTAAAGGAGACGATACAAATACTTATATACGTACAGCAACGTGTAAAATGCATTTCCTTTTATTGCCCAGTATGTTGCTAATAAAAGCAGTTTGATCCATGTGTGTTCAAAATCAATTTATGTTTTGGATTTGAAGTTCTGCCTGATTAATTTTTAAAAACGGTCTAAAAGTTTAAAACATGCTCTGGGTAAATTTTGAAGGGTGATGCTTAACACACCAATAAAACCATCTTTGGCAAGGGAATTGTGAATCCATTTTTTCCCTACTAAAATAAGGGGATATACAATGCCCACTTTAAGATACACCACTATGTCAATTTCGTTTAACACCATGAGAAAAATAAGCATTTTATGATGAAGCAGTAATTGAGACAAACAAGTAAAAGAGTTGAAAGACATTAGGCCACACAGGGACCAAGAATTCATTTTGTATTTCATCTTGTACCTGGAACAGGCACCGCTGCCTCCCGTCTCCTCTGCTTCAGAGAGCAGAGCGCGGCGTTCTGAGCGGCTGCTTCGGGGATTTATATTCCTCTAAGGTAATAGTGCTGATTATTTAATCACCTTGTATGTGCCACTTAGGCAGGGAGAAACGTAGCCATGTGCATCAGGAGTCATGAAGATCGATTGCACCGTCTGTTCCCTTCTCTCTGCAACAACCTCCTCTGACCATGCGGTGGTCAGAGCCAGTTTTTAGAGCAGGTACGACACGTAATCAAATCAGCGGCCAAAACAGCAAAAAGCCTTTTTTTGATGTAGAGGAAGTAGTTTCCACCACGGAGCATCCATGAGGTGTGGTACACAAACAAGGCGCGCTGGCTCCCAGGCCAGGTTTGTGCCTTGCCTGCAGTAATGTGTAGCCAAATAAGAACAAAACACCGTCACCTTCGAATGATGCGCTACAGTTGGGGCTCCAGGTGGAACAAAACCACCAAACGTCACATTTAGTTCATGTCAGCAAGGTCCAAGTACTGAAAAATAGACCACAAGATTTAGGCCTTTAAAAAAAAGTTATTTTAAACCTATTTTCTTCCCTTGAAAAAGATTCTGTACCTCCAAGTGAGGAGATTAAAAGTAATTTAGAGTTTGATTTGAGCTTTCTAAAAGTTATCCTTAGTAGAAAAATGTTTCAAAGTAATCATCTGTATCCCTGGATTTCTCACACAATTTCATGTCTAAAATTGTCTGCAAGACAGGAGTTGCTGTTCTTGCTTCCCATTAAAGACAAATGCTGCTCAAGATCAAAGCAGTACTCAAAATATTTTCTAATTATGAGATCTGCTGGAGCACATAGCAGTGCTTGTTGTATTTTTCTGGACCTCAGATTTTCAGCAAATACTAACAATAACACCCACCATCCTTTTTTTGTTTTCAGTATATCATTTGTAAGAAGCTTCCTTTCATTTTATAGGATGCCCTTCTAAAACAGGACCAGAACTCAGCAACTCCTGCTCTTAAGTCCTTACACATGAGCAAGCTGCTGTCTTTTACATCTGGTACATTGTGATACATCTTCAAGTGATGTGATTCATGCCACTTTCCCAGAGACAGTAAGACAATCTTGTTTCTAGTGGCACCATCAAAGCACGAACGGGCTTTTATTAATTTAATAAAGGCTGAGCAGATGCTACAGTCTTATCGTTAAGTGGCATTAACGGAAACTGGAACATAGGCAACAAAAATAATAAGTCCTAGTGAGCACTTTGTCCTCTCTACCAGCCATCCAGAACCAGAACTGGGATTGCCAGCTGAGTCTCCAGCCTTCTGCATTATTTTGTACACATGTTGCCACACTTTCTTTTTAAGCTACATCTGCTGCAATTATGTATTTAAGAGGATGCATGAATGATCAGCATCGCTGACTTTTAATCTTTAGGATAACTTATCTCTAATCTAATACCACTACAGACACTTTAGTTGTCACAGATAAAAAGACTTAAGGAATCCCAGGTTGGATGAAATGCAGTAAACTACCGCAGAGAGAAACTCTTCTTTTCATACTTTCTAAGTGAACAACCAGTGCTGTTCTTCTGAACTAGACTTTTAACTTTGCTTTGAAAGCAGCTGTTGATGCTTTGAAGGACAGCTTTTCCAAGATTTGCACGAAAACTGCTGATCTGAACTGTGAACTAGTACAAGTGATTTCCCTATAGGCAGCATGCTGGAAAATATCCTTTATTTTTAGCCTTTGCTGAAATATTTGAAATACTAAAAATACCAAAGTATAAAGAAGTCACTTCAGCTCTTCAGCCAGACAAAATCTTAAAAATGAACTATAATACTTCCTAGCCATTCCTCACCCCCCATGAAGTTTGTCGCAAAGGAAATGCGAATAGAATACGTAGCAGGTAGTAGAAACAGCTTTGCATCATTTCAAATTCTAGCAAAATTTCCTCCCATCCTGACATTATGGCAATCCTGCTTCACTGTAGCAGTTGAGTGTGTAGTCATTGGTGTTACCATCATCTAGTCATCAGGAGTGAATGGCACAGTAGGAATAGAACTCATTACTTTCAGCCTCAAAACAGCACTGAAATAAAGTTTTTCTCTGCTTAGCTGTTTGCAGAGGACTCGGTGCATACTTGGACGTAACACTTTCAAAGTCAGTGAAACTAACTCAGTGAAAAATCCCTTTGTTGAGTTCGGCTGTGCTGGAAAGTTCAGAAGAATGCTGGAAAGTTCAGAAGAAAATTGAATATGCAGATATTTTTACTAGTAAAAAAGGAGAGAATGTTCTCATAAGAGAGAGAAAATCAAACCGTTTCCTAATTTATGTATAGGAGCTTCAATATTTTTATAACTAATAGAAAGAAGTTTTATAGATCGAGAGGGAACCACAGGAATTTTTAAAATGTGTGCAGTAATGATAAGCTAAATTCAGCTGCAGAAAATAGATGTCTCCTTTTCCTGTAATCCATAAGATTAAAGAACTGTAATCATAGGAACCTTTAATATTGATTCACTAAAATAAAATAGAATTTTAATTAAAAAAAAAAAACCCTCTCTTGAGATTGCCAGTCTTATTCACATACATTGAGAACTCTTCTCATTTTCACTGTTCCATAAGGCTGTGATCTCTCTTCCTTTTCTTTTCCTAAAATTATGTAGGAATAATTATAATAATTCATTTTTCTCTGTTGTTGAATACAGCATATGAATATGTTACATATTTATATTTTATGAAAAATGACTGATTGTGCGATGAACAATCAGCACGAAGAGAGGAACTTTTTATATAATGGACTAAAGATGACTGATGTGCATTCATCTGAAGATGATACTGTTCTATGTCCAAAATCATAGGTGCAAGCTGTAAACAAGGTATAAAATTTAGCTTTTTAAACAGATGTACAGGAACCCAAAATGCCAAGTGAAAGCCTCAGGTTTATTTAGCAACAATCAACACCATTTAAAATCTAGTGCAATAATTAGCTGAACCCTCCTGGTTGTTGTAGAGATGGAATCTCACCTCTGCAGGTTGAATTTCATATCTCTTTAGGAGCTAGCCTGATTGAGTCAATGAACTCAGGTAAAAATGTAAATTTACTATCAGTGGTAGCTTTGCACACTGGTTCAGGTTTAAAATGAGTCAGGGAGTGATCAAAAAACCCCCAGTAGAATCACCAGGACTCACACAGCTTCTGAGAGCAGACGATAGTAACAGGTTCAGGATAGAATTCCTTATTTAAGCCCAAGCAGCAGCCAGAACAATTAATCTCATTGCCCACAGTATTACAGTCTCTGCTATGAATGCAGCTGGACTTATCCCATTGAAAAATCATCTCAAAAATATATATTAGTCCATCTTGCTGTAATCTTATCTAAATTTAAGGTCTTACAATGACAAGAATAGTATAAAGGTGATTAACTGGCCAAAGGAGATTTCTACTTTTGCATCATAGTGTTATTAACTCTGCCTAGAAATGTTATTTCTTACTATAAAATATAACTTTCTTTAAAAAATAACATAAATGTTAACATGCTTAACACATGAAATGAACTTGCCTTTCTTAACAGGTCTCCTGTGTATAAATGTTAGCCTTAAATTAACTCATCACAATTTACAATAACTTCTTACTTTAGATCAAAACCTGACCCTTAAATAATTTGAAAATTGGATTTCTGCAAAGATCCCCTATGATAACACCAACATTTTTCTAGGCATATAGACAATAATTATATCTTAGGCAGAGAAGGTGACTGGTGGTCTTGATCTGGGAACATTCAATAACCATTAGGCAAAAGACAAAGTTCTTATTCCTACTTTATGTATTTCTATCCATCTATTTAGCACACCACCCCCTCCACTCCCAAATAGAATTTCAGTGAATGGTTTTATATATCTCAGCTTTTTGAAAAGTTATCTTCCATTTTTCAAGAGAGTTCTCTTATGAAATTTTGGGTAGTCAGTTAAATCCTAAATGCTATAATATGAAAACGCTTGAGTTGTCCTGGGACTGGAGAGAACTCGTGTGCACACTGGGGCCCGGGCTCTGAGTAGGCAACAGCTCCTAGCAATGAGCAATATCTAACCTCTTTATCTAATCACCAACCATTATTCACTGGTGATTTCTACTTCCTTCAAAACTCAAATGTCCTAACAGAAAAGCCTAAAAGCCCCCCATATGCTGCCCTCTTTCAACATATTTTGTGGGGTTTTTTTTTGTGTGTGTGTAGGTTTAATCAAAAAAAAAGAAATAGTGGAGCTTCATACGCAAAAAAAATAAATTCAGATATCATGAGCAGTCCAATTAAATAAAAAAGTCTGGAAAACTCAGAGTTGCTACTGCATCTATCCTTACAATCCCCTGTTGTGGCAAAGCTCTGAAGGAGTCTCCAAACAGCATGCGATTTTACAGACCATATGATCTGCAATATTTACCATGCATAATGGAAATAGATAAGGGAAAGCAAACAGCTTGAATTTTGTATTTCCTTGCTTTTTATTTAGTCTAGGTTTTCAGCACCATGTGAATATATATTTGGGAGTCTCTGCGTTTGTATGTGAATGCATATGAGCATGTGTGTATATATAGGTATAAACAAACATATAGAGTCATTTCACTATATTTCTCACATATCATAAAAGAACACCTTCTGAGCAGTTAGGTTTTAATTTCTAGAATTGCTTAGGAAAAGAAAAAGCAGTGTTCATTTTAGTCACAATTGGAAAAAACCAAATTATGCTTGTTTTCAGCTTCTACGTTCTCTTGCTGTCCCCAGTATACACTGCTTGTTTGTGGAGCTCCTGAGTTTTCATAACAACAAATGTCCACACCTATAATCAGAATATTTCACCGTTGTTTTATAACTTTAAAAGGCACTGCTAAAAAGTGTTAAGCAAACGAGAATAAATGGGAAATGCATTTGCTAACCACGCTTCTATTGATCAGGACATGCAAGAATAGGAGACACACACATGGAAAGTCCTCATGCTGCCAACATCTGGCTTACTTGCCTGGACCTATATTTGAAGCCTCTGAGGGGAGCTGGGGAAAAAAAGAAAGATATAAGGGTAATTCAATATGTCAAGACTTAACCTGCTCTTCCTGTGTTGAGACTAATAGAGTCATACGACTTCCTTTTAATGTTTCATGTTTATCTCTGAAAGCTTGTCCCCTCAGATTTTCCACCTGTATTCATGGCTTACCAACATCTATTATCTGTACCACTCAGTCTCCTGCTTGAAATTTGCTCTCACCAATCTTTACTGATCCACATTTAACTAAGATTTTCAGAAAGGAAAAAAAAAGGAAAAAAAAGCGTGCTCATCTTGCTTGGGAGGTTCAGGAGCAACGCACCTCCTGCTCAGCAATAAGGTGCTGTAGGGAAGACAACTTTAGTCACTAATGAAGTAGGTGCATGAGGTGAAGGAAAGAGCCATTCTGTGCCATCATGTTTTCCTGAATGGAAATGAAGGAAGTCTAAATTCCTCAGGAGCACTTTTCTGGGTTTGACAGCTCTCAGCCAAGGCCACCTGAAGAACAAGACTCATTGCTTTCAATCAGGTCCTGAGAAGGCACATTTTCCATTTTTGATTGCTTTTCATGATTACCTTCAGATCAGATTGAATTGTATGGGAAACTTTTTCTTTACTTACGAAAAATCCCAATATCTGTGGTTAGATTCATCGATATTATTTGCGGATTTGTTTGTATTAATATTTGACAACATGTATTGTTTGGGAATTATCCACAACAAGTGTTTATGATGGACTACCTAAAGACATTATTTATCATTCCTTAATAGATTCTGAATATTTTTTTTTACTTTGTTTTTACAGAGAAGAAAAATGTACAAGGAATTCAGAAGAATGGTGAAAAATAATGATGTACCAACAGGATATATAATGGAGATACATATTATTTGTCTAAATCTCGTGCAACTTTTGAGGTTCATAAACAGTTGCATGAAAATCTTATTGCCATCCTAATACACTGGGCTTTTTCTGGTTGGATCTTTTATTTCTTTATTTCATTCTGATTGTTTTCATTTAGGATCCTTTTTTCCTTTTTCTCATGTTTAAGAAGGGGTAGTTAAGAGTTTATTATAACAGGTAATTTTGCTTATTTTTAGAAAAAGTTCTTTAACACTCTGGTTTCCTTGTCAGAGTCTGTAGTGCTAATAGCTGTGTTAATAAAATTATTATCTACACTGAAGGAATTGCTTTCCATACATAGAAATCTAATGAGATGGAAATTTTCAGGAACTGAACTGATTCTCAGCAGTGGTTTGGTAGACTCTCATAACATCTGCCCATGTGCACACTGGAAATACTCAATGCCAATAGACTTGTCATTAAATTAGCTCTGCTTTTGTGTTTCACTTTTTTTTGCCCCAGTTTCGTAAGTGTACTTGGTTAGCTAAATGCTAATGCACATCTATATTTACTGACCAGAAGAGCTTCTTTCCTCAGGTAAATTAAGTTTCAAGAGTGCTACAGTTAGGATTTTTTATTCCAGTATTTTATCTCCCTAGAGGAAAGAAGTAGTGAGTACATGCATCCATTACAACCCAGATGTGAACAGGATCGGTCCAGTAAAGACTTGCAGATCCTTCTCCCCTTATTAAACTGACATGAGGAACTTATTTATCACTTCTATAGGCTTCAATATTATCACCCACTCTAAAGCATACAGCAGTGTGGAAACAAACCCCACACTGCACTGACTCTGCTTAGAGCCTTCTGCCTCTTCCTGCCCAGACGTGATTGCAGCCCGTTCCAACAACTACAGATGCTTCAGCTGGGGCTTTGGGTGCATTTCAGTATGTAAATCACTACACCTGTAACTATTTTCTTTCACCTTGTTTTTCCCTCTCATTCCAAAAGAGCACACTTTACCACGAAAAATACAAGAACTGACCGGTTTTGTTATGTGAACGCGAAAAATAAAAATGTTCATCTGTGTTCAGAGGCACACAACACACACGCACAAAACTGTAATGGCTTTAGAATGGGCATTAAGTATTTTGAGCCATTCTTTTATCACTAGATGTGTATAAATTAGGAATGACAAAACTGAGAAAAGCACAGATATCAAGAGAGTATACAGTCTTTTATTTTTGTTTTTGTCCTTGCTGGATGAGTAATTCATGACCTGTATATAATTGGCTTTTAATTTCATCTTCATGTATCACAGAGACAAGCAAAGCTGTCCCCTGCCTTGCTTCCATGAGCTACCGTAATCAAGCTTACATATATTAAGCATGTCCTTGTTTTATTCCTGTTATTTCTCATCTGTTCTCCAGACTACATCTCCTGACACTCACGATTAAGGAACTCGCCATTCAAAGCAAAAGTAAGTGACTTTATCATTTGACTGTAGATCCTAAGGAGCAAAGCCTCTAAAAGATTAAATATTTAATCCTTTGATTTACTGTGTTGGCACCTGCACTATCTATTTTATAAGCAGGTTGACAAAAGCATTATGGGCCCTGGGATTTGTGTAATGGGGCAGTGTTAAACCTTGCACTCTTCTGTGCTAAAAGTGGAATAATATTTTTCTAACGGAACAATATTACTGTGAGCTTCCTATAATGGTACTTGGGGTGAAACTGAACATAGATGTTATTTCTAACAATTTTATACGATGAATTCAGAAAGGTATACGAAACAAAGTAACTGAATATATTCAGAATCAACTATAAACAAGAAGTGAGCAAGGTCATTACAAAGAAGCGAGCAAGTTCATTACAAAGAAACAGCTAAATGAAGTTTAAAGAGTGGATTGATCTCTCTTGGAGAGTGGGGAAAGTACCTAAGGTCACAAAAGACTGGAGAAGGTCAACCATGGTATCGAATGAAAGGGCAGAATACAAGTATCAGGAAACTGCAATCCAACCGAGAGAATAAATTTCAGGAAAGATATCAGAACAATCTACTAAACAGTTTGTACGCACCTTGACAATGTTTTATCAAGAAGCAACTGTTTATCATCTACTCAGTATTACGGGTTTATTCTTAGACAAACTTTTATCTTTATTCTTAGGTAAACCCTCAATATCACCAAGCTGAGTCCACTTAAGACAGTTTAAGGACAAGGAGACAACTGGAAAAGTTTAAGCTATAGCCACCATGAAAATGTTGAAAGAACTCCAAGCTTTTTGGTCAAGAACATAAAAGCGTAATAACAATCTTCCAGTATTTAAAACGTCATCAGTAAGAGATCTGTGACCAATTGTATAAAATATCTACCTTAATAAGACTACATATAATCAGCTTTATTTGCACCAGGGTTAGGCTTTAGTGAAATCTTGCTAAATTTGAGGACAGGTAAACCTTGGAATAAGTTACCTCAGGAAAAAAACCCACAACCTATAAAAGTTCATTTGATACTTTTGCAAAACAGTGTAGTTACATCTGTCAGAAATTCTTTAGACATAATTGATCCTCCTATTCTCTTGCTCTGATAGACTAAATAGCATTTTCAGGATCAGTTTAACTTAACATTTCGGTAAACTCTCCTGTAGTTGATGTGAAACAACATCCTTTGGCAAATAACTGCTGTTGTGACAAGTATTTAATACAGGTTCAAACTCAGTGCTCCAAAATAGTTGTAAGTTTCAGAGAATTCTAAAGGGGAACCCTCACCTCTCAAGCAGATTAAGGAAACTCTAGAAGGGATTATCACTTTTCATTTTAATATTAAATATACTACACTGCACAGTAGCACAGTTGCAGTAGACAAGTAATCCTTTGCCTTCCTGAGGCATGGCATTTACAGTAAATCTCCATTCTTCGTTAAAAAGAACCAATACCAAAATGTGACTGAAATCTAAATTAATACCTCTAATTTAGAAACTAAACAAATACACCCATGAAAATTCAGTAAGGAACAGATTTTCTCGACTTTAAAAATTGGTATACAATTGTTCAAAAATATGAGACTACTTAGAAGTAATGATCAAGTCAGAAAAATTAACTTAATTTCCTTGAAATTTTAAGCCAAAGATGGAAAGGTTAATGGTCAAATCTCTCTCTCTCTCCTTTTTTTTTTTTTTTTTTTTTTTTAAACTCACCCTGTGGAAATGAGATGGGAATCCATCTGAAATTACCTTTTTGAAATCCTTTGAACATTCCCGCATCTCAGGTGATCTTTGGCAAGCCATACACACGTGGGGTCATTAAGAGTACAAGTAGCTCATGATTTAATCTCTTCTGATTCTGAGGGAGCTGAAATGTTGCATAAAACAGCAGCTACTCACACAATTTAGATTGCAGTAGATTGGAGTCCTTGATTTGTCCAAGTACTTTCTTTCTGAAACGGAAGCGCAGACAGGGTGTCCAGTTACGTTTTAGCCTTGTCCTTCTCAAGACGGATCTGGAACAGAGCCACAAGAGTTCTAAAGTATGAAATCAATATAAAACCATGCACAACATTTATGGATGAAATTAGAACTACAGATGATATCTAAAAAGCACTGGGTTTTCACAAGACCATATATTTTGAAAAAGATTTCTGACCTACTTCACCAGGATTTCATTAAAAGGCTTACAAGAATTTAGTATCATCTCTCGAGATGAAAACTCAAATTAACTCATCCTTTTTATAATTAAACAGCAATATAACATGTTCACGCAGTAAACTGTGACCCAAAAATTACACTTGCCATCACAGGATAAAAAGACATAAGTGACCTTACTGAAATAGTTCTCAGGAAATAAATTCTCACAACATGAGTTTAAGATCTGCTGCTGTGCTAATAATGAGGCTAAAATTATAGACTTATATATTCTTCAAATTAGTTTTCCAACTAAAAGAATAGGAAGAGAGCTAAATTTTGAAAATTGCAATAATTCTAGCATTTAGCAGTTCATGTTACAATATTGTCATTATAACTGTCTCTATCCTTCCCCAGTACTTCAAAACGTGCTTACTATAACTTCAAAAAGTTTTATGTCTTGACTTCCACTACAGTGGGAGTTGACAGAAACGTAGTCAATTCAGGATATATTTACTTGAGCAAGTACTGCAATGCAGTAGAAGTGGGTCTGAAAAGTATTGAAATGCCCACATAATATGTGCTGGAAATAGTTTATTTCAACTAGTTTTGATGTGGTTTTAGGGGCACTCCTTCTATGCACTCTCTGGTTCCATTCTAAAATGGGTCTTTCTCCACAGGGAGGAGCAGTGTGCTTATCCCCTCTAGCTCTGAAGGAAAAAAAAAAAAAAAGCAATGACAATCCAACAAGAGAAGTTGGTATAGACTGTCTTTTTGGATTGAAAATATATATATTGCTGCAACTCGCTCAAATCAGATATTAGCCCTCTGATAGCAATGGAATTGTATCAGAGATGAGTGTAATGTATCACTTTTGCTTTCAAAATTGGGTAATCCTATGAAATGGAATATATTTTGACTGCAAAACAAGAACTCCATCGTAGGAACAAAACTGAAGTTTTTGGATTTTGTCAGAATGAAACCAAGCTTGTTTGTTGCAGAAACAAGGAAAAAGCAGCTCAAAATAAATGGTCAGAAGGCTGGGCAGTGAGAGCACACGTCTGCGATGTCTGGGCTTAAATCCCTGCTCTGCTTTATTTGAAGGAAGGACTGGAAGTTGTCTCTTCCTGCAGACTTTGCCTTCACTAATCGACCTGGTCTCACTCAGTAGAAAGTTGAAGAGGCTTTTTGGAGACAACTCAGTGACTGCCTAATGCCTGACCCTGCTCCTCGGCTGTGGCCACAGCCTGGAGCACTGGCTTCTCCATCCTGGGGCCACAGGGACTCTGCCCGTTTCACACTTTGATCACAAATGTGGTGCTGGAAAAGCTTCTTCAAACAGACACATTTCAGCATAACATAACTCCAATTATTTTCCATTTTCCTCACACTATTTTTTGCCTTAATTCTTGATCAGTCGAAACAAATTTCTAACTGGGTGTTCACCCTGCAGTTACAGCTCACTAGGGTGTGTGGCAACAGATTTGGGTGGTTAAAAGCACAGAGGCATAGCCTGTTATCTCCAATTATCCTTAACCAAGACATATTCATAGCAATGGCAGCAGGAATTCCTTAACACTTTCAAATTTTCCGGTTTGTATATTTAAGGTTAGGGACAGTGTAGTGTTTGCAGTAATACTATGGCAAGCCTTGACCCCAACCAGTGCTCCGTTCTATATCCTTCCAAAACTGGCCCAGTTTGTCTTTATGCCCTTCATATAGATATGGCTGTTCTGGAACTCAAAGGTCATTTACAGTTCTCCTACAGTCAGGGTGCAGATGCATCTATAAGGAGCACGATGACAGTACAAAAAGGGTGCTAACGACAGATTGTGGAAGACTACAGGATACAATGCTAAATAACATTCAAATCCATAGGAAAAAGGGGATAAAAGGGTTTCACACATGCTTTTGTTTCACAAATAACCACGTAATGTACCTATTTGCTTTCTGAGATCTTTTTTACGCACACGGTTATGATGTTTTCTTCGATGACAGGTTTTCAATAAGTCAAGCAAAAGTTCAGTATTTTATGACTTTTATTAGGCTTTAATTTAACTGACTGCTTCTATGTACCCTTTTAATGGGGAAAGGGATATGAAAGGATTTGTCGTAGCATATAACATGCTTAATTCTTTTCTTTCAAATTCATCATCTTTAATTTTGTAATAAAAATAATCACAGATGTACTGGTTTTTTTTAAAGGCTGCATTGTTCTCTGATGCCTGTAAACAGAGATAACCTTGGGGAAATCTGTGAATGTGCTCTCTGAATGTGTTTTGCAAGAGTGGCTGTGTTAAGTGGTTTCTTTGTCAGTCCTAGCACAAAATACTGTGCCCTTATAATCTTAGTCTGTCTTGCAGACCTTCTTTGTGAATACAGATAACTATCATGAAATTTAATTTAAATTATGTGACTATCTAAACTAAATGGTAATCCATAAAGAAACAAACATTCAATCTGCAATTGAGGATTTATCAAACAAACACTATTCCAACTCTGTATGACTTACAGAAATTCTAAGCTGGTCTCTGATTTATTTCATTTTATTTGTGAAATCCATTTTACGTTATACAGGTTACAGAAGTGAGCGCCTACGAAAAAGACATTTCACAATCAAAACTAAGCCAGCGTCTTTTTTAAAAGCTTCATGTGTGCAATTCTATAAAACGCAAAACACGCTCTGTTTTGCAAATAAATTTACAAAGTGTTACCATCACATTTTTGTGTGATTATAAGAAATTGCTTTAAACAATCACAGAAAACAATTGAATGCTGCAAACGACACTAATTTGGGAAAAAGTCTGTTTGGAACGTATGTGTACAATTGTTATCGTATCAGTGTGCAAAACCCATCATCATTTTAAGGAAAAACTGAATTTGACTGAAAACAGTCATATTTTTGACTGAAAGCTTAGTGATTATTTCCAGGTGGTATATGGAAAAAAGACATATTTTCTGGAAAAATTGCAAAAAATGCAGAATACTTCTGAGCGATTTGTGAGCTGCATTACAAAGCTGTCTCATAAATACCACAAGAGAACAGCAGAATCTTGTTACAAAACTATTCTCAGGGTTTCAAGAACTAATAATTTTTTGCTCTGAGAAATACTCCAGTATTAACTGAAGTCAGCTGAAAATTTGAGACCATCATAGAATGTAGCAAGGTTTGTGGAAAAGTGATGTAACAGAGTCTCTATGGCTTATCTGGAAAGACTAAACACAAGTAAGGATATTCCTGAGTTGAAATGTACACTTTTTTATGATTATAAATATATTTCTTTTTCTATAAGCATTTTTATTTGTTTTACAAAGGCATTACCATAATATTTATAACTAGGCTATAAAGTAAAGTAATTATGTTACTTTCAATAATTGTTATATATTTTCAAATCTTAAAAAAATGTGAATTTTTTATTTGGATTATTCTCAAAACACAGCTCCTTTTTGTGTTATCTTGTTTAGCATTTGATTGTTTTATTACTAAGAATTATGCAGCTAATTAAATAACCTTTGTCTTAGCCTTTAATTTTCTACCTCATAGAAAAAGCAAAATAATTTCACCTTGCCCTTCTCGTAGGCTGAATAGCAGCAAATTAAAATGGGAGTATTTCACTTGACAAACTTAATCCATCCATCTGTTCTAAAGTTTTCTGTCAAAACCCTCAAACATACCTGATGCTTTCCTAATAAATAAGCATATAGTAAAATCTGTGATGTGGAAATGAGCAGAAAATGACATTTTCCTGCTAGCCTTGTGTGTATTAGGTTTTGACACTTGTCTATCTTACTTGTCAGCTTGGAAGTTATCTGAATTTGTTCAAAGATATTGCCATATTCACAAACAGACAACACATTCCTCTATCATATCCAACACACAGCGTAAGGCAATAGTATGAAGAAAAACACTTCTGCTATTTTAAAATCTGCTTAAATATCATGTCCTGCATTTCTGTGCAAAAGGGATAACAAGGTGAATTAATTTACTGGGGTTTAGAACCACCAAGTGTCCTCTGATACTTGACTAAAGTATCATATATAATATTTTATACAGAATTTTGCAGTAGCCTAAGCCAGCCATGTGTCAGAAGCAAAAGACCACAGGGATGTCACAGTCCAGCAACTTGTCTAACGCCAAGTCTTCTTTTTCACACTAATGTTTATGATGGGTGCTAAATGTCATTGCACTGAGCTTTCTTCTGATTAAGTCATTTATAAACTAAAGGAGATCCCAATGACCAATCTTCGAATTTGAAAACCCACCAAACTGCCTGCAGGAGACGGCAGAACCTGTCATCCAAAGCACCCGACACGTGCTCCTCAGACACTCAGATACACCACTACAGAGTGGGCAGTAGATTTGCCACACCGACAGCAGAAAAATACAGCTTTAACTTCAAGGGATAAGAATATCGTATCTATGGGCCTCACAGCCCTACTTATAGAATCATAGAATGGTTAGGGCTGGAAGGGACCTTCAAAGGTCATCCAGTCCAACCCCCCTGCAACAAACAGGGATATCTCCAACTAGATCGGTTTGCTCAGGGCCTCGTCCAACCTGGCCTTGAATGTCTCCAGGGATGGAGCATCCACCACCTCTCTGGGCAACCTGTTCCAGTGTTCTACAACTCTCATGGTAAAAAATTTTTCCTAATATCCAATCTGAATCTACCTCCCTCTATTTTAAAACCATTACCCCTTGACCTATCACAACAGGCCCTCCTGAACATCCTCTCCCCATCTTTCTTGTAGGCCCCCTTGAGGTACTGGAAGACCACTATAAGGTCACCCCGGAGCCTCCTCTTCTCCAGGCTGAACAGCCCCAACTCTTTCAGCCTGTCCTCATAGGAAAGGTGCTCCAGCCCTCTTATCATCTTCGTGGCCCTCCTCTGGACCCTCTCCAACTGGTCCATGTCCTTCTTATGTTGGGGGCTCCACCTTTTACTCCCAAAGTATTTTTGTTATTCACATGGCTATTTCCTACTGAGTCTATCAAATATGGTACTAAAAAATAGAAGATATCGGGTGAGATATGGAAATCACTTTCCAAGGGAATTGAGCTTCCATCTGCCATTTACGCTTTCACAGTTTCTTCTGCATGCCCTCCTCCCATTTCTGCTTGGTTTCATGATTTAACTGCATGGATGCTGAGAGCAAGTCATGCTAGCATGCAAATTTTTAGTTTGTGAAAATCACAAGAGAATAAACTCTGTAATTCTTTATCCAAAAATGAGTGTTTTTCTGAGGTCACATTTAGTTTGATATGTTCTTGCCCTTCAAATTAAAAAAAAGCCTGATTGAAATAAAGGGCAAGTTCCAATCTTCACACAAGCAAAGCCTTAGCAGCTGAGTGAATTAATAATAATAAATCCATAAGAAAACAAAGAAAGAAGACACTGAAACCATCTGCTCCAGGGAGAGGTAGAGGAAGGAAATTCTATCTTGAACAATGCATGTAGGACCTGCACCATTCAATAAGATACCATGTAACTCCTGGATCCCTGGAGCTCCTTAGAAAGGCTTTATTGAGAAACCTTTCTCTATTGCTTAAAATGTCACAATCTTTTTATATATATATAAATATATATATATATATAATTCCTTTGTCCCTAAGCTCAAAAAGAAAAAGAAATATCTTTTTTAATATTTACAAAAATCATGAGCAACTCAGCCTGAGATAGTTCAGTATAACTATTTTTCTGGCAAAATAAAACTAATGTAAATGTATTGGCAATGTAAAGCACTAGATAATTGAAACAATAGCAATCAGCGGTACATCAGTATGACTATTAAATGCAACTTCAGCCTGCTTTAATGGTGAAGGTTCCTGGTTTGATATTATTAAAATAACATTAACTATCCCTGCCTGTGTTTATTTCCCACTTCACACACATTTGCTGTAGAATCCGAGCACCTCACAATCATGTAAAATTTATCTCGACTGTGAGACACAAAGATTCTATGAGCCCCACTCCACATACACGGGACTGAGGTACAATGAGAATAAGTCACTTTCCAATTTCGCACGCAAAATTGTTTCTGAGAAAAGATGTAGAAATGGCAATCACAACCCTGAGGCTAGTTCCATACTCGCTGGACCAGCCTTTCTCACAGACCTCTGCTATGGAGATTAGGAAAATTTGCAACACACTACAAAACACACTGTTGGCTTTTCAGAGGTCTTATGTAAGACTGACTTCATCTTCCTGCAAAGTAAAGTGCACGGAGGCTGAACAGTCCTGTTTCTTATTCCTTTGGACAGCTTTTATTTGGATTAGTTTAGTAATATAGTAATATTCTGAGGACCATAATAAAACATCTGAATGCGTCATCTGTCCTCTAATGTTTTTGAGATACAGTTAAATCTCAGTATTTTAGCAAACAGACATTGCAATAATGAAGAGTTTTAATAAGAGTGCCTGGTTTTCTGTTTATGACTTCAGTGCTTCTTCTTGTTTTGTCAACATTGAACTGAGCTCTAGATACAAATCTGAAGACTCGTATCTAAAACAATCTTAGTACAGAACAATTTGGGGTTTTAATCTCGGGTCTCCAGTTGTAATTTAAACAGAGGATGGAGGAAAAAAGTACAGATGTATATGAAAATGTTTTAATAACAAAAATATTTACAAAGGAGTTTTGAAGAAAACAGAACATTTGTGCCAAATGCTTGCGGAACAAAACGTAGACATTTAGGGATTTTAAAATGTGGAACCACAAGGAACTCTGCAATTTTCCCATTACCACAGAACAAGAGAGACAAACCTTCAGGATGTAATCTTTTCCCTTTGCCCTCACTGATAACTTATTCAGAATGATGAGGTGATCTGTCTTCTCCTTTCCCAAGTAATATTCATATCATAATCATCTGTTCTGCAAGATGATCTGTGAGCATTGCTTGTCAAATGGGCATATATTATTCAATAGCAGTGGTAGCAGAACAGGTACCTCACCTTTCTCTCACTCTGAATTAGTTTTTACCTGCAAAGCTTTGACAGAAACCAGCATTATCCTACGGAAAAAATGCATTTTACTTAAATTCATCTCCAAATTTATAGTGGTTGACAAATTCCCCAAAACAATTTATGTTCAAAATATACTTACGTCCATTTCTCCTGCAGAATTTTCAGCTCCGTCGCTGAACTGAAAGACTGCCAGTTGCCCTGCTTCACTGTCTTCTTGTAGATTTTTAAGGACAAGAAGCATGTTAGGATCATTTGGTATGATCTGCTATGGAATATAGGCTAAAACGTTTTACCCATTTGCTCCTTGGTGAACCCAATATGTTTTCTTTGGCTAAAATACATTGAATAGCTAATGATACAACACTCGATTAAAAACAACTATTTTCGTAGATATGGCTGAGATTATACGAGAAGCCAACATAATTCTCCTCCAAAAGTCTTACTAAACTTGACTGTTATGGACAAGTAGAATGAGGGCATATAATTCAGCGAGTATAAATAGTCCTTCTGCTCTTATATCAATATTTTATGCTATTCATGGGGAATCAGTAAGGTATTATTAATTGCTTCTAGCAACACAGGTAAAGTAAAGGCTGATCTATTAACAACATTAAAACTTAAATATTAATCCCTAGAAGCCACAAAGTGTACTAATGTCAGAGCTTAAAATGGAAATGTTACAAAAAAGAAAAAAGGTGTTCGCTTGTTTAGAAGCAAGAGCTGCTTTGTGGTTTTAGGCACAGCCTTGAACAAAAGATGCTACATAAACCGTACCAGCCCAGAAATAGCTTTGGGAGACATCGTGCCTGAGGCGAGTTCTACACTGAAAAGTTCTTCTGGCAGAGTTGTGTAATGAAGTGTGATTTGTGACCAAAGTAACTGTGCTCTTCATGTAGATAGTCATAATGGGAAATACTGTGTTCTTGCTAGCAGGGCTGGCTGTGCCTTGTGGGAAGGGAAACTAAGCAGGGCACTGGAATGAGTCATATTTGTCTAAGCATGGTTTTAACTTATATAAGCTGTTACCATATCAGGAATACCTTGACAGCACAGTATGCAGAGGTAGCTGCACTTACAACAGTTTATAACGCAGACGAGGCTTCAAAGATGGCTAAACATCAGTAGAGAAATGGACTGGTTTATAGCTCTTTCATATCACCAGCAAAATAATGAAATACCTTCCAGTAACCTCAATTTTCAGGCCAGAGTCCTGGTAGTACTTTTTCCTCCCAGCCTTGTCAATAGTTCTGGGTGAACTCAAGGGTACAATCTCATGTTCAAGGCCAGGTTGGACGAGGCTTTGGGCAACCTGGTGTAGTGGAGGGTTTCCCTGCCCATGGCAGGGGGGTTGGAACACTAGATGATCTTTGAGGTCCCTTCCAACCCTAACCATTCCATGATTCTATGATTCTATATCTGGATGTTCTAAGACCAGGTTTCAATGTCTATCGCTTGGTATCAATTGATTTTTCAGCTAGGTCTTTAGCAAAATGTGAACATAAGCTACGAATCAATTAATTTCACAGAACGTTTTAGAGACTGTTTGGAAATGGAATTATAAACCTGATAGGAAATGAAGCACAGTCAAACTAATTCTCTGGTATGGCAGATGTAGTTTGACAATTGAATAGCATTGTTTGCAACAGTTTAAAATAATAACTAAAAAAAAAGAAACAATTGGCAGATAAGAATTATTAAATACAGTTATAAAGCTCTGTCACTCTCCTATAATATCTGCCACAGATAGATCTGAGTGCTAAATGTACATTTTTAGAAACAGTTTTAGTTAAAATTAATTATATTTTATTTGAAACTGTTGAATAGTTGATATATCAACATGCTACGGTAACATTAGAACTTCTGCATTTTCGCAGGACAGAGGTCAATGTGTATATTTTACTTTAATATAAGAAATAATTGTACATCTAATTAATATTGCATATTTCTGGATAAAACCATTCGCTTCTCCAAGAAGTACTAGCCTCACTTCACATCTAGGCCACAATTTGCCACCTATCCTTAAGATAAACAGGTTTACTCTGAAAATGAGTGTGCTTATTTCTATAGAAATCCTCAACCAGAAGAATTATTTGATGTGATTAAAGGTCCAACAGCTTAAGTACAACTCAGCAATAAGAAGAATAGCAGAAACCAAAGACAACTTAAACAGTTAAAATTTAACAACTGCTATTTCTAAATGGTAGTTACAAAGCCTTTGGCACAGAGCCAAGCCACTGACAGTGAATGTGACACCTACAACTCCAAAAAGGTGCAAAAGGGTCTAATAAGAAGCGAAATAGCCACAATCCTGCAGAGGAATGCACTTACAAACGAGCATCAGAGCTAGTTAACAGGAAAAACAGGACAGGCCTAATATTAAATTCTGCTGCTCCCAATGGAACCTTATACCCATTACATTGATGACTAGACTGGAATTATTCAATGAAGTTTCAGGTACAAAACCAACATATGAATTGATAGTCAGTATGACATGGCCCACAGCTGTTACATGTACGCAAGCATAGTGATTCTTTTGAAAAAATAGCTAGGAACAACATAGAAGTTCAAAAATACAGAATGTCACATTGTGTGCATAGATCTATTTTCAAATGAATATTTCACTTCATATTAAATATTAAAAATATTCATAACTGATGGAATTCTGATTGTTGTTAATATACAAATATCTTTTGAATCATACATGGTAAATATGTTTGTTATGTTAGATGAAGTTTTATTTTATATACAGGAGGATATGTATTTTAAATTCTTTTTCATGGATACATGCATACTCTGGTGCTAACCACAAGAAAATAAGCAGAGCTTGATTCCAGACACATGGATTTTATAACTTAAACTTCAGCAGTGTCCCATTAATATTATTAGAATATGGAGACATGCTTTACGGTGGCCTTAAAAGCATTCCAAAAGAAAAGTCAAACAAACATGTGCTTCATGGAGAGATTTGTGGGGCCTCTTCTGGGTTTTCTGCATATACATATCTCTGAGAGCTGCTGATCAAAGTTAATGATAGATTAATCATATGGTCTCCAAGATACATCTACAAGTGAAAAATGACTGGCCCTTCATTCCCCGCTAGTTTAAATGAGGCATCAACTTGATATTTCAGCAAAGCAATCTTTAGAACAGCAATTAATGAGAGAGATATCAGAGTAGGTTAAAAAGACGAGGAGAAAAAATTTGATGCTTGTCCAAAGCAAATAAAAGCAAAAGGCCTATTATGACAAGGGGAAAATAAATCAGATGGACATCTTATAGCGAAGTGCAATTTTCTCATATTATGTCTTTTTAAGCTAAAGCTATGACAAAACTGAAATGTTGATATGAAATCATGCAACTGTCACCAAGCTGTTCATTTTGATGAAAAGAACTTACAATGCCTTTCATTCTAATATTTTCTAAACAGCATATTTCCATTTTTCAACCTAAACCTTTTTTCCACTGCCAATTTTCCCACCAGACTGTAACAGAACTTTTTTTAACACTTAAAAAGCTGTCAATTTTAATTGCAACACTCTTTTGCCCTCTCTTTTTGTACTCCCTTGATTTTTTTCTTAATGAAGCAATTAGTCCCTGCTGAGGTCAGTTATGTTTGCTCATAAATAGTTTTCTAGTATGTTCTCAGGCAGGTACAGAGAGCGGGTCATTGTCAGATAAAATGATGTTGAAATAAAGGAATATTTTCTCCTACTGGTGCCAGAGGAATCACTACACACAATAAGCAAAGACCCAGCGTAACCAGTAGCTTTTGCAAAACTACTTTTCAAGCTTCTTAATCAGAGAAGGGCAATTAGACACTATCTTCACTCGCTTGTCCAGTGTCATATCTAAATATATCTCAAAAAACCTGCCTGTATTATCAAAGCTTTCTAAATTAACTCTATTACTTTTTAATCTTCAATTTACTTGCAGATTATTTCATTCAAATAGATTCTCTCATACTAAAATAAAAGACACTGAGGAAAAGCAACTTCACAAAGACAAATATAAAACCACCAGAGCCATGTTGGATAAGGGAAATAAGTGTTTGGAAGCTTTAACAAATGAATTGTTTGGGCTAAATTTATGTAATTTGTAACAATTAAGTAATCAATTATGATGCAATCTTCATCAAGGTCTGAGATTTTACAGAAGAGTAAGCACGGCAGTAAAGAAAATTAATAACAAATTTTACATAAGACACATTGGCAAACTGGTTCCATTTGCTACATTTCAATATTGAAGCAATAAATATTTTAGTGTTGACTGCAGAGACAGAGAAATGTTCAAATTGATCAGTATTCAGTTTATGTTTATTCTGCTTAGGCAATTCCCACTGAGATATCCACAGAATAACCACAAGTCACCCACCAAAACTATTCTTCCAGTCCAACAGGAACGTCCATTATAGTATGGTGTTGGAGTAGAAACAAACCTGTTACATTTCAAATTGTTTATTTTTTTGATGACTAAAACTATTGTAAAATAAGTTTCAGAACTGGTCAACTTTGGTGTGAAATACGAAGCTCAAGTTCATCCAAGTGTAGTCCTCAAAACCGTATTTTGATTTTGCAGAAATGTACCATTTTAGTATTTTCCATGATTTCTTCCATAAAACACATTAGCCTACTAACCAGTACTAGCTTCTGGCAATGATGCTGTACTTCAGAGTACCAAATCCAGACCACAGTCATACCACAGTGATGAGATCAATATAAAATCCCAACAGCTTAGATATATGTACACAGATATCCTTATAAATTACTTCTAATTATAGCAGTGGACGGTTTTATTTAGGGGCTTTACTTAGATTAGCAGCATTCCAGCAAGTTCTGGACTGCTGTAATTTAGGTAAATAGTGCTTGTCAGAAGCAGTCAGCTAATACAAGTTATTTTAGAAAAGAGGAATAAATATGGGGTTTTTTCCTCATTTCTGATATTTTTGCATGTATGTTTGCTTTCCTATGTCTCGGTTGTAATTTAAACATCATCTGATAATGTTACTTGTACTTTGCTATCATTCCAACCAACAGGCTGAGTGACAACAGTAAACACCTGTAATAACCATCCTTTTTTTTTAGCTCAACATTTTCAAGCACCAAGAGAGATTATAGAAAATAACTTTTTGCTGAAGTAAAGGTTCACAAGTCTTGGGCAATGTTTTCAAGTAATTGCCTCAACGCTGAAGCATCTGTTGGCAGTAAACATTCACGACTAACGTTAGCTCTGAAAAAGAGATCCAAGGCTTAGCTCTTTGTCATTATCTACCAAGATTAATTTTTTTTATTCCTTTTTTTTTTTTACCACTTGCAGTCCATTTTTAGTCATCTAAAAAGTATTGTTGTCAGGTGAGGTAAGGTCAAAAAGTTGTTCTAGCTCTTTCTGAGAATCAATTGAATACCATCACCCCTGCCAGTCCTGGGAGATATACCTTTGCTTCAGGTCTGACAAACTGCTCCTCAGTTTCCAGCTTGCCTCCTCCAGGCTAGATTTCTATCTTTCTAACATTTTCTGTATTAAAAAACCCCCAGGTAACTTGCTTCCTGTCTAATGACTACTTGAGAGGATTCACAGTTACAGAAAATCAATGTTTTAAATGGTATTGAACAATGCTCTCAGAATCTCAAGGTGACTGGTTCAATCTTCACTGATTAAACATGACACAGTATCATCAAAGTAAGCTGCAAAGTTGTTCTTTGCCTGTTTTCTTATGCCTTTTCAGACAGTGAATCACATTCATTTCAACCAGGAACCTATCCTGAGCTGAAAGAAAACAGGAATTTTGCAATATATTTTGAATGAGTGGAAACAACCAAGTTTGCTGAGGATTCACTATAAGGGGTGAAATACTTCCAGACCAGTGACAGGGCATTAACTTTGGAAGAAATATTTGAAAGTATTATACACATTATAAAACACAGATAATATCCATCTGCTAACCTACGAAGCTAAGTGATATTTTTCTGCAATCTACTTACTACAGCTCAACCAAAAAACCTTGAGTCAGGAGACAGGACTCCCTCTATCAGGGAGTGCCATTGACAGTAGCCTTCAGAGTCATGTTGCATCCTGCTCTGCCTCGTTGTCTATCTGGCCCAATATTTTTTCCTCTCCTGTGCAGTGAACACTTTCACACAGTTTTTGCAGCATTGCTAGGATGCTTTTTAGAAGCTGTGAGTAGAAAATGTCAACCCCTTCTGCCAGAGTAAGGATTACCATGGGTTTCCAGATCCTGATCCTTAAAGAATAGCATGTGATGGCATTTTCTTCACTGTCCTTTCTGGTCATTAATCAAAAGACAGCAGTAAACCTCATTCGGTCATTCCACAGCAAGTGTATTCATGCATCTTTTCAAGAAAGAGCGTTGATTTTCAGATACCCAGTGGGTGCAAGAGTCTTCAATATATCTTTCCCTGCATTGCATTTTTTGACTATCATTCTGAAGCACTACTTCTCACCGGCCAGTTGACGAAGGATTCTAGATTTCTCCCCAAGGGTATAAATACTAAGGACTCAAGAACATAGATGTTTTATTTCATCTACTTCTGAGTCTGAAGCATCAAAATCTTAGTTTCTAGGTAACTTTCTCAAGGCAGTATGGCTGCTTTTAAGTTATTACAGTTTCAGCAATTGTTATGATTAGTTAAATGTAAAAATACCTCTTCAAATAAAATGACAGGCTGCCAATTTCACTGGTGATAAATGGTATTTTGAAAATCCAACATAAAAGCAATTACAATTATAGGACATACTTTTTGTACTCATACTTTCCAGTTTTGCAGTTACAACAACATGCCTCAAATGCCTCAGGTAAAGAGGAGTTCAACTTGCCAGCATAAAGAACTTGTGTGATGCAACGAAGAAAGCTTAAATTATGTCCTACAGCTTTATTGAAAGCAATGTCTATAACCTTCAAAAGCTCTGAGCATGTGTTGCACATCTCCAGCTTTGAAAAGGTCAAACTTCTTTTTCATTTTTCTCTCTTATTTGCCATTACTTTCTTTTTGGTAGGTAAACATAATGCTCATAAAAGAATGTAACAGAAGAAGCTCCAGCAAGACATTTACGTTGAACTTCTGAACCTCATGCTTTTATGAACAGAAGTCAGGATTGGGGCAAGCTTACCCAAGCTACTCTACCTGTCTAATTAATGAACTTGAATCCTGAAAGCTACCTTCTTCTCACAGAAACGTTGGCAAGGGTAGAAGGTTGGGAGACAAAGTGTTCTTTCACTCATATTCACATGTTAAAACCTAGTCAGATGCTTTCAACACAGTTGAAAGAGCTGCTCTAAGTGTTTACTTTCTCTAAAGGTCTTAGAAGGCAGGCTGAAAAGCAACTTGAATACTGGAGGATATCTCCTGTTTGAGGATATTTGCCTCTACCTTCCACCTATGCCAGGTAAAGCACCTCTCAGTTGGTTGTGCTCTTCACAACCACTCCATCTCGTATCTGGGGTGGCAGGAATATGCTTAATCAAGTAGTTGCTGAAAGGAATCATCTAAGAGACCTTGCCAAATATCTCAAACCACTTTGAGGATATCACAAAGTAACAGTGACATTTGAAAGGAAAGGTGACATTAGATCAAATCCATCCCTTCTATTTACATGCATTCTTCCAGTACAGCTAGACATCTATGCCCTAACACATTAGACAAATATGTTCCATTAACCCAGAGCAAAGTTCCTCGATATCTCTAGGAGGAGGAAAAAAAAAAAAAAAAAAGAAGAAAAAGTCTTTTCTCTGCAAACAAATAGCAGTAGATGGCAACATTTAACAAAACGAAACAACCTCCATCTTAATCAAAACAGTCAAGTGCCCAGTTTCTCTTCAAAGGCAGATGACTGAGGTCTTCAGATTACAAGCAAAACAATCCCTGAGGTCAGGTAAGTACACAGAGTATTATGAATTAATTTTACCAATGTTTGCAAATTCATTTTTTGCATAAATGTAGCCAGATAAAAAAGCAAGTGTTGCAAACATGAAATGAATTGTTAGATATTTATCAGGTTTTTAAAAATAGACAAAGAGTGAAACTCTGCCTTATCATCCATGGATGGAAGAATTTGTTTGAACAGAATAGAATACAGGGGAATCGACACAATACCAAGATCAAAACTCAATGAGAAATTTTGAATAGTTCAAAGGAAAGACGTGTTTATTTTATATTCTGTAAACTCAATGCCTCCTTCTCTTTGCCTTCTGGAGGACCTGAGAAGACAGACAGAGAATGAGAGCGGTATGTAACATTTATAGGTACCAATCTAAGATCAGTCAAGGCCATGAGAATAAGAGCTGTGGCTGACTTGACTTCCTTTAATTTGCAAGAAGCTGCATTGCTTCCTCCGGGATGTTCCAATAGCCAGGGAATGTGATAGAGCACCAATGACTGTTTACGGTCTTTTTACTCACCGTTCCAGTTCACTATTCCAATAATAGGCGAGACATGAAACATTTATACTAACCTTAAAGAAGTTTCTTGAAGAAGAAAATTCAGACTAGAGCACTTAAAAATCTCAAAATGTTTCGTGATAAGGCCGAAGTGGAGCTGAGAGAGGTGAAATACTCTGAGAGGATGTTTTACAGTTATAACGCACTCTCAAAAATAAAAAGAAAAAATCTAAATACATTTCATTTAGCATTGCAACTTCCTATAACTCACTCACAAGCATCTTATACCATCTTTTTATTGATTTGAACTCAAGTTTCAGATATAAAAAGCTTAGGAAACTAATTGGGCCAAATTTATCTCTGATGCAATCTTATCCGCAGATGAATTTAGGCTGTTTTGTTGATGTCATTCCTATTTCTGTATTTTTTTCCCTAAATAAATTCCAAAATAATCTGTTCTACTGTTCCTTATTACATCCTTAGAAACTTTCTAGATCTTATTTTGATGACAGAAATGGCTGCAAATGATTTTAAAATAGTATGCAATTCTCTAACTTCCATAAATGCATAGAGTAAAACATACTAATTTTATATTTTAAGCTCTCATCCTATAACAGGTCTCTGTGATAAGATCTTTAAAGGCTTGTTTCAAATCAGAAGAAATATATTTTCTATTTCGATTTCATACTTATATCTAGAATTTAGCTTCTCTTTCCTCTTCATCTGGAATACAAACCTCAATCAATTTCAACAGTTTTCCTTAAGGCAAGAGAAGACTTCTGCCATTTTTCTAGGTGCTCATTTTCCACTAGATGAAAGTAATGTAACTAAGTTCTTTATAATGACCATTCAGCTTGATAAGAGCAGACACTTTCTATATCTGCACCTCTTTTGTTACAGTCTCCTTTACTAAATACAATAGCCTTGTTACAGGTGGTCTCCCATGGAATTTTGCTCACAGTATTTTGTATCTAAAGCCTTTTTTATCTAATCAAACTGGCATCTTATCAAGCATGTTTATTGCTCAAGACTTCAGGCAAAAGGCTGTTTGAAGAGTTCTATAAACATGAGTACGGAAATGGAATAACACAAATGATTCCTTTAGCCAGCTATTTCAGATCCACACATGACAATTTTTGCTCATGACTAATATTTCACAGACATGTCTATATATTTACATATATATACACACACATATACATAGGCTCAATCTTTTTCTCTACGTAGAAGCATCATTTATAAGGCATCTACCACAAAAAAAATATTGTCTACGCTAAGTAAGAAAAGCTTCCAGGTACTACAGTAATACAAATAAATCTGAGCACACACAAGCTAATGCAAGTAAATAGGAATTCTTACAAACCCTTGGTGAATGAGAACAATTTAGATAACCTTCTCTGCTTAAAAATCTCTTTTGACTGTCATTTACTATAACGATGTACTGATTGGCACAAAATAGGCCATGTTAAGTTCCTTGCTTTGTTATAGTAAGCATCACATGAACGATGTTTAGTATTTGGCAGAACACAGAGTTTTTGCACATCCTGCACGTGTAGCAAACAGAGAACCTTTTCTTATATTATTCGGACTGTTTACCACCATAGCACTCCAGAGTCCAACTAATTTTAAATTATTGATGTATTTTGATTACTTTTTCCATTTTTCCCCACACCTTCCATTAGGAATTGTCCTAATAAGAAACTGGTTTAGACTTAAATTGTAAAGTGTGCTCTAAAAGTTTTTTTTTTCACTTCAACAAGGCAATTGCCT
The DNA here is from genome assembly GCF_009769465.1 of Tauraco erythrolophus. Taxonomy (NCBI): domain Eukaryota; kingdom Metazoa; phylum Chordata; class Aves; order Musophagiformes; family Musophagidae; genus Tauraco; species Tauraco erythrolophus. Next base: position 4,176,432 of record NC_141477.1, read on the forward strand.
CACAGCATTGCAATGCTGAGAACTCTAAGTGCATTCTTTCTGCTTTGCAAGGCTAAGCCATCTTGGGCATTTATTAATAACTCTCTTAAAAACTATTCCTTTAGTGGAGATTATGAATTTACTAAATCCAGATCAGACAATGCTGTGAAAAAGTACCTGCTAAAACATCCTCTAAACAAAGATGACTGAAATTTAATAGTTTAAAACATTTTATCTGTTTTTTCCGTGTTGTAACGTTACTGACTCTCTTATTACAAGCTAAACATTGAGTGAAGAAAAAAGCTTTTCTCCCTTCTATTTTCATTCATTCCAGGATACTGACAATCAATTCATTCCAAGTAAAAGAACAAAGAATTGGTTGCAGTATGCAGGTGCCAGTAACTAGATTGATGAAAGACCAGACATATTGCTTCAAAGGAATGAAATATTGAAACCAAAGGTGAACTGCACTTATTTGTTCTTGGCTACAGAATGAAACCAGAAAAGGTCATAAGCTTGTGATGGTATTTGCCTACAGTACACTGGAGTTTGAGCATTGGCCTTAAAGAAGGCTGAAGTCACATGGTCAAAAATGAGGTTACAAGTTTCTTGTAGCATAGCCTTGATGCTACGCGCCAACAAGATAAAATAGTATTTGTGGGCAGTTTGAATTTGATCTGTCATTTATAACACTCAGGGCAACATTATAATTCTCTCATCTGGTTATACAGGCATAGGAATGCAGTATGGATACAGTCTTTGAAACATAGAGCTTTATCATAGAGTTCCTTTAAGTGAAGAACAGAAAGAAAATGTTGAGAAAGATCTTATTGTACTTAATTATAACAGGTAAAATGTTATTATTTTTATAAAATAGCTTTTGTTGAAACACATAACATGAACGCATAACATGCACATTTGAGCAACCTGGTCTAGTGGAAGGTGTCCCTGCCCTTGGCAGGGGAGTTGCAACTCTATGATCTTTAAGGTCCCTTCCAACCCAAACCATTCTATGAAATCTAGGGCTATTGATTTGATTTTACTGTAGAAAGAGTGTGTCATTATCATTGGTAATACTCTATCAATTGAATAAATTATTTCCCTGTTCAGTATTTACATTACTGCATTCAATGTGCAGAAAGTATTAAGTAGAACTACACTATTAAGTGTGAGGTATGGATCACGGCTAGCTCTGAATTCACACCAGAAGTAAAAATTTTACTTTGGACCAAACACAAACCCACCATTTCAAGCCACCATCTCCATCAATCCAAACAAACAGGATGAAAGTAATGGACAACAATTGGGAAGATGAGTCCAGCAATGGAGAGCGATAACATTGATGTCTAACAACTTCTAGCTGTAATTTCTCACTCCTTTAGTGGTTTGATTTGTTTATTATTTGATGACTAATCTCTAGCAGGCTTGAAAACTGTCTTTTTAGTGCTGAAGCTTCCTCTGATTTTACCAACAGCCTCATGCAAATTTGTAATAAGTGAATAAATTTTACTCATTATTTTTAAATGTTTAATGGATAGTCACACTCTTCTGTATTTAACCTTTTTGAAGGCTTGCCTAATAAGTTTTTGCCTCAAAGATACAGAAGTTTATTTATGATTGAATAGCAAATGTGATTTAAAGCATTTTCAATTCTAGCTCAGTAAAACTTTACTAAGGAACTCTTCTATTAGACCACTCTGCCTAAGTTAATGAAAATCTTTCTTTCCTATTAAAAAAAACCCCAAATATACATATATATGTTTATAAAGAGACACACATGCCTATTTACTATTGCAGTCTAACTAACATAACAACTTGTGTTCCAGCATAAGAGCACTACTCACTTAAATTCTAAAATAAAAATTAAATAGCATATTAACCTTGAATTAGTCCTTTTCACTAGTAAAAATTTAACCTGACACTGGAGGATGCACAAAGAAACCAATTAAGCATTTCAGTTACACATGCAACTCTCCCTTACAGGACACAAGTGAATTGATGATCCTCTAATACTTCCCAATGAACAACTACAGTGAGATACCAAGGGTCAAGCGTTTGAGTTCTATGCAGCAGAACAATGGGAAATGCAGTCTTTTATTTTTGTTTCCCCAAGAGCAAAATCAAAGTAGTAACGTGTTTTTACCCTGACTATAGCAATATCACATTCAGTTGTCATCTGGAGCTAAAACTAGCAAGAGTGATTTTAGAATGGGGACCTACTTAAGTAGGTTGTAATTATTTTACCCTGAATGTTAAATATCTTTACTATTGAGAGATAAACATAGCATCCTGGGAGATGAACAACCTATAGACAATATAGCCTCTGCTTTTGATACGATATGGCTGATAGAGCTGTGTAACTCATTGCTGGTAGACCTCCCAGGACTAACTGCCATTGCCTTTCCAAGGGGTTAGTAGAGCAGAGCTCTGGTGCTACAGTTTCCTCATCGCAGAAGTTCAGATTCCCTATCAACATTCTTACAGTTGTTTGTAATAGCTGTCACCCCTTTATTCAGAACATCCTCCTGGGAGAGAACCCAAAGGATTTAAGTGAAATTCTATATAACAGAAAGCAGACTATGTGTCCAAGAGTGAAGAATCATCCCAACGTATTATTGATTAACACCTAGCAGACACACTATAAATTAGGTATAATTTATCAGGACACAGTGACAGAGTCTTTGCTTTCTTAAAGCTCTTCTTCTATTCACTCTTCTAACTTCCTTTTGGCTAAAGCAATTTCTTGAGTTCATCTTCAGCCAAGTGTCATCTGTTCTCTCTCATAATCGTTACCCTTCTTACTAATTAGTAAGGTTTAGCTTCCTCCTGTTACACACTTAATTAACTTCTCCACCTTTGGAAAAGCAATTTCCCCTGAATGAATTACTATCATGACTGTTTCATACAATGAACTAGTTCTAAGTATAGTCTTCAAATGAAGCAATGCTGTTCAGGAAGACAGCAAAAGGTGCAGAGGACTTTCAGAAAGTGAACTGAGGTATGACAAAGATCATCATGCAGAGAAAAACCTCAATATGAAGAATCTTATTAAATGTACCACCATTAGGTCGTACAGGAGGTACAGACTGGCTAATGCAAGAAAGAGATCAAGTATAGCTATTGTGTGTGCCACATGCTATTCTCCAAAATTCATACAGTGCCTTTGCAGTCTTTTTATGCTTTTACCTGCATAATAACAGTGAGTGTAACTGAGCTCAGAGCTCCATTTGTCACCCTGCTTCCTTTAAACAGATATGTGGTAATAAAAACACTTCCACTGAAAGTTGTACTTCATAGGCAAGACAGAAAGAATGAGATGTGATACAGCAGTAAATAGAGTAAATCAAGTAACCATAGCTTAAATGAATGGCAAATCACTAGTACAGAACAGAATATAAGTCTCTGGATTTCCTCACCTATCTCTTTCCCCCAAAAAATGCTGCTTATCAGGACATTATTAAATTCTTGATAACAGTAATTGCATGAGAAAGATATCAAGGTATTTCTTCCTATTACAGGTTCTTAATAAGTGGCTAACCAAAGAAAATCAAGTGTGTGTTATTGATACAGATTTTTGCAACCGCTCATAGATTCACAATGCCTCGCCTAGATTCACTGTGAGGTGTTGAAACTCCTACTTTTACAGAAAAAAAAAAAAAAGATACATTGATGAGAGTTTCCTTTGTAGGATTGCACTCAGATTCTTTATCTCGTCATTGGCACTGAAAGCAGGAAGTCATTGAAATCAGGGGATATAAATAAAGATCATAAATGCCATGACTTTAATAATTAGCTTGCCAGAAAGATAGTACCACCACTTGCTAGTTGTGCTATAAGGAAAATACTCATTTTGGTAAAATATATGATAGCAGTTTTTCTGATGTTGGGTTAATTCTGAAAACTTATGGCCTATTTGAAAGAATGCATATAAACAAATATTTATCTTTGATTTCATCCCAGCTAGGACTATGGATGCGGTTTGTATCACACTCACTAACCTCTTGCCTATGGCCTTTTAATATGAACAGTTTAGTGTAAGTGGAGAAATATGAATGGCATAATATCCTAATAACATTCATCTTCTCAACAGATATTAGGGGCAAATAATGCATGCAAGACCTCCTCAGATGCACACATTAGACCATTATTATGTTTATTTTTCATTGTTAGCACTTGTCATTCACATAAGTTAGAAAATGATTGCCTCATAGAATTTAAATATTCATTGTGAGTAGAGTATCAAAACATTGTGTCTGAAAAAGATTTTTTTTTATTAGCACTGATCTGTTCCTTACTTCCTTTCCTTACAATTTAACATTTCTGGCCTGCTATGTTGCTCCAATATTCATGGTTCTCTGGCTACTTGTGAAAAACAAGTTGAGCCGTGAGTGATGCACATAGGCACGAGGTTATAGATCACAGAGGTAGATGGTCCATGACAGGAAGGTTGGATTAGATGATCTCTGAGGTCCCTTCCAGTCTATGCCATTCTATGGTCCTGCCTTCTGGTACTTGGTCTTTTACACTACGTAAGTCACATATATAGTGTAAGTAAAAGAGAGGAAATTTAGGAAAAGAGTGTTTATTTCATTCCTTTTTTTTTGGTCCTGGTACCACTTTTCTCAACGTTCTTCAGAAAAGACTCATCTAAGTGCCTTCTCTGCTTTCTGTCTGGGAAAATCATTGTACCTGCGATTTTGTCTGCTCTCCTAATCTCTTCAGAAGGCTGAAGAATCAAATAACTTTTCTTGGCTTCATATAACAAAAGAGAAGAGCAATACAGCATTATCAGATGTGACTGTATTAAGATTTTTAATAAGTGAGGTCTGAAAGTATTCAAACTTCAAAAGCAGTACCTGTTACATATCATGATTGACTCAAACCATAACTAAGGCATCTATTTAAACACCAAGGAGACTTATAACGCCTGGGGAGATCAGACAAAACCCCTGAGGTTCATACATACCACAAATTCCCATTTGGTTTAGGAAATTCCCAAACTACAAACACGTAAAAGCTGTGAAAGTACTGAGGATGTATCATATGATGCTCTTGTCCTTATAATCTTCCTGGCCTTACTTGTCAGAGGCAGGATACTGCGAAAGTGGGATTTGAGCCAAGTTCCCAATGGAACATTGGCCATTCTTCTGTTCTTACTGAAGTAACATATCAAGAGACATGGTGGATTCTCTATCCTGCAAATTCTTCTAAAATAGAAATTAGAAGTCTTTCCTGCAGAAGTGTTCTGGCTCAATAACAAATGGTGAGTTCGATAGTTGCTAAACAGTATGAATTTAGCAGTTTAGACTAAATAAGTACAGCAGCAGTCTTTAAACTGAAAGAGATATACTCTGTCCCATTTACACTATGAACCCTGGAAATGGGGATGTAACTGGCTACCTGCAGAATAAGGTTTTCTCTGAGTGGAAATAACAGTCTACAGGGTAACTGCACATCCAGACAGGAAGCTAGACATTTAAATTAACCAACGTCTCTATTGCATTTGTCCCTTTTCCCTGAAAACACATTGCCTGATAAACGCACTGTGACATCTCATATGACACAAAAAAGCCAAGACAGACAAGTCAAGAAAGACACTACATTCAGAATTTCAGCCTCAATGTAACTATGAATGCCACAATTTGAGATACTTATCAGAAAATGGAGGTTTCAGAAAAGGAATCACTGTAGTGAACATCACAATAATAATTTCTCTATTCCTTCTCCCATGGTACAATACTCTGATGGCCTGTGGGAATCTGGCAGGGAACAGGAGGTTGAGTCGGGGAGAGAGATTAAGATAACAGGAATATTTTGCATGGCAGTTGAATGTGAGGTACTGGTTAGGTTAGCTGCAAATAATCATGTTGTAACAACAGTAAGACAACTAAAATGTAGAGATTTCAACAAATAGTAATTTTAAACGAAATCTTTTTTTCCTCTACCACCATTTCCTTTTATTTAAGCTTTATTTTCTCCTTAACATTACTAACTTGCTAAATCATAGGCAGAGAGAAATTACCTTGGTAAAACCCTAACCCTAGCATAACTTTTCTGCTGGCAATGCCAGACAGTATATTTGATCATTAACAATCTACGTATCTAATGAAAATAGGAAGTAGAAGTCCTTCTGTTAAAGTAAAGGTAAAAAATTAATAAACATGAATGCTTCATTATTCTATTCTAGCTATCTTCTATCTAGCTAGGTAGAAAGAGGAAAAAAAGTACCACTTAGAAAGATCACATATTTTTCAAAAAAATTGTCAGAATTCAAGTAACCTTTTTTTCCTTTTAATTAACAAGATACATTAGGACACTAAAGCTAGGAAGCTAAAGTTTTAATTAATCACATTGAGTTTAGCTAACGATCTTTTATAACTCACCTCAATTCCCAGAGTGTCCCATAGTAAGCAGGAAGATTATAATAAGATCCATATGGATCTCAAGATCACCACTGAAGTTGTTCCAGAATATTATCAGAAACACAGATCGGATTTCTCAAGGATTTCACAAAATTATTTCATTCTGCAAAGATTCTGTAGGGAATTTCTTAATTGCAAAATTTATTCACTAGAATGTCAACTAGAGCTGGTCAAATATTAAATGCATTGGTTTGTGAATGTCTCCTTCCCCCTCCCCTCCCCCAAATAAAAACATAAATTGATGTGCTCTAGCTCATGGGGTCATGTTACTTGTTACGGACAAATATCCATAAAACTATTGGTCATTAGAGAAGACTTTCATATATTCCAAAAGTTTCATGATTTTTGAGCAGGAACTCCATATTAGAATTGGCTGTGTAGTATTTCTTGTTTATTATTCCAGTACTTAATAAATTTAATTTCTCTAATCATGAAATATAAGCACTGTCGAGCAATAGATGTGATGGTGGCTGTATAGCACAAAAAGAGATCCAATAGAAAGGAAAACTCACAGAGCTACCCACTGACAGAGAACTATTTATCTGATAAATGTTTGGTAATACTCTGTATACATCATAGCAAGTCCAAGAGTTCATTTATCAAAATGCTGGGAAGTCCTCCATTTAACATAAAAGAAAACAAACAGTTATTCAAGAACAATTTGCTAATACTTCCTTCCTTTCCACTTAACAGAAGAGACACACTACTGAAAATTTAAATCCTCTTCTTGTGTACTAATTGCACAAATATAATTTTTTTTAAAAAAATCATCTCACATAACAGACCATGAGAAAAGTGTACTCAATCAGGTGCAACATAAAGGAACAGGGAAGAAGGAAAAAATAATCCCCAAACAGATACCTATAAGAATTGACTGAAAAATAGAGCTGCCTCTTCGAATTTATTACATTTTTCTTTTGAGGACTGTTATTTGTAGGTCCCCTCTTCTTTGCTGCATCACTGAACATTCAAGAATGAGACCTTTAGACTCAAACATGACTTAACCTGATAAATTCCTAACTCAATTTACAGCAACGTCATACATATGCTAAAACCCATCTAACATAAATATTTAATGAAGAAATAAACCTGCCAGAAGAATAAATTTACAGCACATTTAGCGTACAGCATTTTAGAGGTGTCTGCCGAGTAGGTTTTGCTGTCGAGACAAGGTTTTAAACTGCCAATAGTTTAAAAGTAGTAATTTTTCATCGCATTTCATTCGTAAGCTCTGCTCCTTTTAAGAGACTCCAGGCTGTCAAGGTTAATTGAACCCTCAGGGCCCTCGGAATGACTGTACTCATTGGGGCTCCGGGCTCGGCTCCCTGATTCTTTTGCTCTAAATCTTGTCTCAAATGATCTTTTTCATAAATGTAATTTCAACTTTAATCTCCACAATGATGATCTGCTGATCTAATTCTCTGCTTTAGACCTGTATCTATCTGCTCAGACTAAAACGTCTGCCTTTCTGGCATTTCATGCTCATCTTAAATCACCCTGTTCAAATGTAAGGAGGGGAGGAATAGAAAGTTGGCATTTTCTTTTTGTCTAGACAGCATGACCTGCACCCATGGATGACACACTCACTAAAATTCTACATCCAAACTTTTTGAACTACCTTGCTTTCTGCCATCAAACATTTTTAAAGACCTACAGAGCTACTGGTACATCTGTCTCACTTCCACCCATCTCCGGGTACACTCATGACTCTTGTCTGGCTGCTTCTTTCTTCCCAGTACTTGTTTGGGAGTAGATCAGCAAAATCACTGCATTCAGGATTTAAGGATGCTGCTCTTCCATCAGTCAATCACTGAGGGATTTCTCCCTGTTTGAAAGCCCGTGATCATGCGACTCATCAGTTTTACTAAAGCCATATGCTTTTATTCAGAGGTCGGAGTAAGTATCAAGGAAAAGAGATCATAAGAAACAAACAAGCTGTTTGTATTTAGTCTCATTTAATTTTATGCTTCACTACAAACAAAATTAGCTAAATTTCCCTGCTAAATTAGTCAAACACCTCTAAACCAGTTTTATTTTCTTAGTGAGTGCAGGTGCTTCACTGTGTTTAGAGGACTTACTTTCTCTTAGGAAAACTGACTTTAAGAGAACTTTAACTTTCATTCTGAAACAGACCTTTTCAAAATTTAACTTGTCAAATTTTCTGTTGGAAATGTAATCTAGTGAAATGAAAAAATGCCTATTTTGGCTTTCTTTTGTCATTCAGAAAAAACAAATACCCCAGTACTAGACTACTTTGCCGATAAAACTCCACTAGCTGAGAAATAAGTCCAACAGCTTCTTTTTTTCAGGCCTAAGTTGTTCAGTTTCCAGTCTAAGACAGGATTATTGCTGATGTCCTTAAAAACGACGTATTTTCTCCCAAAATATTTTTTTTTCTAAATTAAATTAAATAAACCTAACTTTAGAGTCATAGCCATAAAATCATGGCTTGAAAGTTAACCTGAAAAAGTGAAAAATTAAAAGAATGACACAGTCATTAGGAGTCTTTCTTTCTATTGACATAAGTGAGCTCAAGTGGGAGTCTAAAGCAGCAATCACTCTAATACTTAAATTAGCCACCCACTATTATTCTTGTGAAATTAAAATATTAAGAGCAGCTTCTCAATTCTGAAATAGCCAAGTGTTTTATCAAATTGTATTAAAAATTATTGAAATCACCTTGTAGCAGAAACTTCCAGGTCAACTTTCCTTTCACTTATATATTTAAATTTTCCAATGGTCTACAGATTTTAATTTATGTGATATTTGAAACCCAGGCAATGCAATAATTGATGGATTGATAAAGCGATAAAGTCACAGATTTGCCAGTTTGGTAACAAAGAAAACTTCCACGCTAAAAATCTATACAATTCGTGCTACATAATGAATGATGCCAGGCTGTAGCCATCACATCCGTGTGTTCTGTGTGGTGTAAGACGATGTGGCTGATAAAACCTGACACAATACACTATACTGGATCAAGAACAGAAATGTAAATTAAACCCTTTCAGACAAGTTAGCACATAACCAAGTAGCATCTTTGTACCATTTTTTTATTACAAATGAGAGATGTACTACCACCAAATTACTGTAATGCTTTTAATCATGATCTTATTATTAAAGCTGTGTCATCCTTGCAGAAGAGATTGAGTCCTTTAATTTCATAAGAAAAATTTTCTGATTTCTCAGAATATCCATTGCCTTGGGTCCACTTTTCCCTCAGGTAGTCCTTGCCTCCTAAGAGATTAGAAATGTTTTTAGAGACTCCATCCATACAAAGTGTCCCAGTTTCAGTATTTTCTCAGTTTGTTCAAATGCACACATTCTTTTAATCTTTTTCTTACACTGAGAACCATTCCAACCAGCGCTGACAGAAATGTATTTTGCTCTGCTTCAACTTTTCCTGATGAAAGTAGTCCTTTCCTTTTCCCTGAGGAAGTAGTCACTGGAACTAAGTAGGATATTTATTTTAATGCAGGGTGCAGGAAGGTATCAGCATTTCTGGTTATAAAGCAGTATCTTCCACTCTGCTCTGTGTCAGGATGGAAATACTAAACTGCATCTCCATTACTAAATCTCAGTATGGAAGATTCATGGAGCCTTCTGCACCTAGAAAGGCTATAATAATTAACTTCTCAATAAAGCTGTAATTAATTATTGACAATTTAATGTCCTTACTTTTAACCTTAAATAACAGGCAGGAATTACTGGCTGTCATCTCTTTTTAGCACTGCCAGGTGCAGCACGAGTGTTTTCAATCAGGTCGTCCCATCTACATCAGCAACTTACACTATCCATTCATACTGTAGCTGCATCTTTCCCTGCAGAATAGTGATGGATTCTTCATTTGAATGATTTATGTCTGAGTTTTATAATATACACTCATCATTTAGTAAAATGAGCTACTGAACAGACCTTGGAAGTGGATCATCTCTAGGATTTTCCACAAAAACGTGTTTCTTTGCTACTTAGAAAAAACAGAACTGTGCTATCCGATATTAAACAGTAGCCATCAAATTGGATGCTCATCTACATCCTCTTCTAAGTTTTTCCTCTACAGTGACTTTGTGTTTTGAGCATGTATATTAATTTATGAGGTGTCTGCTGTTGTAGACAGATATTAAATAGTTAGTAGGGATCTACTGCACTTTGTCCAACAGCATAAATGCATTCTGCCTAATAAAATCCTCCTGCAGTAATGATTCTCTCTTCTTTCATGTCTCTCTCATTCTGAACTCAGTTGTACAGTTACATATTTCACAGTATACAGAAGACAAAGACTGCACAGCTTTTCCAGGTAAACTGCTTTTATATCACAATGCTTTAGAAACTCTCCAAACTGAACAATAGCTCTACCTGAGTATATATTTGTAAATATATGTTTAACTTATTGAAATAATGATAATAAAAAATTTTATTTATAAAATCCTAGGTACTGTTTTTGTTGAGTTAAAAAAAAATCTTGCCTAAGCACAGGATCTCTCACGACAGGTGTGCAGCCTAATGTCCAAGGAAAGCCTTAAATTGGCCCAGTTTTAATTGGTAGCTGGAAGTTTCCTCAAAGACAAATATTTTCATTGCTAAAAGTTGTTACAAGAGTTGCTAGTCATAGAGGAGGGGAGAGAAATTCAATGCAAAGAGGTTTCTCTTATTGCTACAATGGCCTTAGGAATTACTGAGAACAAACTTATTTGCAAGAACACTCTTTTTGCTGGACATCAGAGAAGAACACAGTAGATCCAAAAGCCACAGAAGTACAGAGTCAACTCAAAGCAGTCTCACCTTAGTTCTCAGCTGTGTGATGTCCACTTCTGCAACCACAAAGGATATTGGTCTACACTTCCTGATACCAAACCCACTATTTTCAAAAGTTGTCTGAGAGAACACACGCAGATATGTAATTGGGGTGTAATGATAGTTTCCATCAGTTAAACCCTCCTTTTTTCATAAACTAATTCTGATTGTATTGCTTTTAAAACTGGCACAGTGTGTCATTAAATTTTAACTACCTTCAAAAGAATGCAATTAGTACTAAGTACAACTGGCAAAATTTTTCAAAAGTACAGACAATGTCTGAACATTTAAGAATTTTCTTTGCCCCTTACATTAGGAAAAGCTACTGAGTAATGAAAAATTATATTTGACTGAAAAGCCTTTGCACAGTTCATCATTCATTCAAGAAAAATAAACAAAAATTGCAAGTTTCACATTCTCCATATATATTAAGTACCAAATTATTTTATTTGAGAAGTACTCACTCAGTGGATATCATGTGTCTACATCTAAGACTCAGATTTTGAAGTTCTAATTCCTATGTGCATCACTAGATGGCACATGCCCAACTTATTGGTGAACTTCTGGTTACAATTTACACAGAAAAGATACAAGCAAAGACTATTCTGCAGCTAAGGACTACTAGGAAAGTTAAGACACGGCTTTGAAATCTTCTAATTATTAACCTATTCAATTTCATTTTTAGGATAAATGGTTTCAAAACAGACATGAAAATAGTGATGTCCAAAACAAGGAAGCGCTATTATTATTTAAATGCAGCTGGGAAAAAAATTTATAGGATGCCTCGAAGAGCTGCAATTTGCTTATAATTTCAGAGCCAGCTTTCTTGTCCTGATTGTGTATGTGTGTTTGAAGTATTTTAAGTGGTTGAAATACAGAATGATTCAAGGCTTCACAAACTAACATTCTGTTTTATCTTTATTTTGGGAAATACATTTGATCTGTCGAAAGCCTTGGTTAGATATAAAGGGTTATACTGACTTTTTTTTTTTATATTCTGGTTTTCAAATGGAAGGAGAAGTAGGCAAGTGAAGACTTTTATTTAGTCAGATCTGGGTCTGGAACAGATAAAAACATTTGGGGCTGAGTATAACCTCGTCATTACAGTTCTATGCTCAGAATCCCTCGAGTAGCCCTAATGTTTTTGCTTACCAAACAAGCCTTCTAAAAATAAGATATACTTTACAATGAATCTCTAGCAAGAGACGCAAACTCTTTTGAAATGAGTGTTCAATTGTGTATTTCCAGCTATTTTTCTATAAATGTTTACAGCTGATTTAAATGACTGCCTATGTGAGCTGGTACAGACAGGCTGACTGTCATGTTCAAAAAGACTATACATGACATACAGCCCCTTCATCCCAGTGCAATCTTGTAGCATCCATCTATCCACACCAGCCTGATCAAACAACAGTGAGCCCTAAGGATTTCCACCAGACTTAAACTTTGCTATTCGGTGTGGAGTTTTTACATTAACCTTCATACCATGTGCATCAGTGCATGAAAGTTTCCCATGTGGTGAGCTGACAGCTACACATGCCAAAAATCTCTCTTTCCATGCAACCTAGCACTAGCAGATCTGCAGGACAGAACATTTATTTTTCTCATACACAGCTTGAAGCAGCTGCTGTGCAAGTACAATAGCCATACAGTGGTCACTAAAAAAATCTAGTTTGAGAGCTCTTTGTAAATCCAGCACACCACATGTTTTGGTCACAGGGAGATCACAGGTAGAAAGATTCTCCCATCTTGAATGCTTACACGTGGCTGTTGTACAGCACAGTGTATGGCATGCTTCTGCTGAACCCATGTGGTGGTATAAATCTTTTGAGAAGCTGTTATAGATTCCTCGGAGGGCATGTTGCTGAGATTTCTTTATTGAAATCACAAGTTTCCTTTCGCTTGCACATATTCCCTAACACTTCCTGAAGTTTGTCACCTTCAGGCTTTCAGTGAACTCTTATTAAAATGAATTTGGCATCTTGTACCTTTGATTTAATTCCAATTTTTTCTCATGGGCATCTAGAATTAAACAGTGTGACATGCAAAACAAAAAAAAAAGAAAAAAAGAAAGAAAAAAGAACAGTTTCCTCTCCATGATCATCCACTCCTCCCAAAAAAATCTAACATGGAACAGCAGAGAGACTTTTCAGTGTTTTCAGAACACTCTCACACTCTCTGAAATTAAAAAAAAAAAATAGAGGCTGTTTCTAGGATAAACTTGTACTTTTTAAAGAAAAATTAAGATTTGTTTGTAAATTTGTTTGAAATTGACGATTTTCTTAGCGCTACAAACCTTAAATCTCTGAAATACAGCTTAATGAGAACATTTTAGAGCTATTAGTAAAAACTTCCAAGAGGGAATTAAAAAAAAAAAAAAAAAAAAATCAGATGAGCCTGAAGTTTTCACCTCTGATTACACCTTCACTTGCAAGGAGCAAGGGGCTTTATTAATACACATGAAGAAATTTGTAGATTGTGAACTGCTCAGCTAAGGTTACACATGACCTTGGATTAGAATTCCTCAGCGAGACATTTAGATACAAACAGTTCATTCATTGATTCTTTCCATTTTCAACTCAGCATAAAAGCACTGGGAACACCTAGCCTAGATAGGGTCACAAAGGGGCACACATCTATTTCCCTGCACCAGCATCCCTGCTGGATTGTAAGCACATCCCTTTCCAGACACATGTCAAGGCGACCGCCCCTGTGCTATCACTTCATCCTTCCCACCTAGCTTCACACAGTCCCTCTTCCTCCTAGCAGAAAGTCAGACTTTTCTCATTCCCACTCTAGTCCACTCTTTTCAAAAGGGAAACACCTACATCAGTCTCTTTCATCTCTTGCCAGTTTCTTCCTTGTCAATAACGCTTGCTCTTTTTTAAATGAAGCTTTTTTTTTCATTTACATGGGACTCAAAGAGCAATTTCTTCCAGTCTTTTACACTTTCTTACAGGACATGCATTAGTTTCCTCTATTAAACCCTCACAGTACTCAGGGTCCTAGGTTAGTTGCTATGAGAAATCATGTTTTCTCTTCAAACAGAAGCTATAAAATTTCCACACTACTGCATTTCTAAGATGAGCATATACATTCAAGGACATGAATTCATATATTACATTTGCTAAACATACACATGCAAGCAGACCACACCAAGCTCCAGCTTTTTCGAGAATACTTTTAGTTGCAGATTTTAAATATATGCATGAACGCACCAAAATGAAAAATTTGCCTTTGGGTATCACTCTTCAGAACAGAGGGGAATTGACTTTATGTCATATTAATCCAAGCATGTTAGAACTATGTAAAAGTATTAAATGAATGAGGTAGATTGTCTACAGCAAGAAGTTACATGATGTTGGATAGTGCAGTACAAGACTCGTAGAATTAAAGTAGATTGAGGACCACTAGCCTACTATCATGGTGTGGGCAATAAGAGTATTTGACAAACCTCAATAAATGAATTCCAGCACAAGAATTCTTCCACAAGATTTTTACCCTCTCTTGCAAGATTACTTTTGGCATTGGTAGCTTCTCTTGCAGGGAGCTGACATTTTCCTGCCCCTCTGCTACATCCCCTCCTCACTTGCAGTTTCATAATGAAGATCACAAAGATGGAATGAACTATCCGACGGTCATAGCCATGGAAAGCCTAGTTCAGTTTCTGCTCCATCAAGAAGGGTGTCTAACCAACAAAACACTGTCCTCACAGGTAGTCTCCAAAGCTGAAGATGAAAGATTTTTAGTGATTCTACAGTGAAGAAACACCCGTCAAACCTCAACATACATATTGAATCAAACACCACTGATAAGACACAACTTCAAATAGAGTCAACATCTAAGAACTGAGCCAGAATATAGCCTCTATCAATATAAAACTAAGATAAAGATAGTTTTTACATGGTTATTGTAAGAGAGATTATACAGTGTAGAAGAGAGAAGTACTCTCCTCTACACTCTACAGTGCATAATCCAGACTATATCCAGGCTATATTGTTCATGGCCATAAAGGAGGCCTGTTCTGACCATTGTGGAACCAGTACAGTACTGTAAGCTTTTTATGATTTCTACTAAATTAGATTATTTGCTGATATTTTGGGGATAAAACAGAAAAGTCATCAAGTATTTAATGTATGATGTATACATAAACAGCCTCAACTGTACTGCACTGCTTCTGAACAATGTTAAATCTGTAGAAGAAAATCATATATCGTTTAATCTCCGTCTCTCAAATATTTACTTTTACAAAAAAGTAGTTACTTTCAAGTGAAACAGCATATGTGCAAACACTCAACAGTGGCAATATCGTGAAGTCAAGCAGAAATTTTATTATCAAGTAATGAACTCATGGATAGTTTAGTGTGATTAATGCATGATGAAAATCAGGCAATCATGGAGATCCAATATAAGGAAAAGATTATACACACAGGGATCATAGGGTGTTAGGCAGAGGTGCCTGCACACCTCTGTGTGCCTTAAGAAGAGCAGATTAAACAAAAGAGGGAAGGTAGAGATCAGGCACAGAATGGTGGCCAGACATGCATTTTGTCACATCGGATTGCTTCGGGACTTCATAACCTACGCAGAGGGACTGGAAACAGCTGTTTGGGGTATCAATCGTCAGACAACACTCACTAATCCTCAGCTATAAGGGTTCATTGGTATTTTCCACAGTCCCTCTGGAAGCCCTTGAAATCCAGCCCTGTCACTTAGCTACGTGCCACTGGAAAGGGTTTTGGCTGTGCGCCACACACGGCTGTATACCCTTTTCTGGTTTGAAATAAAGTACATTTCTCAAGTGGGAGCATGGGAGCAAAATTCGCATCCAAGCTTTTATGAGGAGATGTGAACTGATCTAGTCACACAAAGTAGTTTGTGTGGGGTAGACAGAGAGAATGCAAAACCTAACCAGCTAATTAGACCTATGCTGTATCGTTTTTCTTCCAAGAAAATTTACCCTTAGGCAAATCATCCACTGTATTCCCCTTTTATTTTAAGAATCAGCTGGCAAGAGTGGACACCTCAATGTAGTTGTGAATCTTTGATAACAGGAAAAAACCACGTTGGATAGGTTGGGATTATTTTTAATTAGAGCCATGTATAATAGATCACTGGGGATATAAACACCGACAAATCATCCTGTTTCTGGCTGGGACAGTTCTGCTTGATCAACAACCGGAATGGTAGGCCTGGACCCATCAGGAGATTTGCGAAAGCAAATTCTCTTAATCTTTGTTTTAGCATCTACTGCCAGCTAAATATTTACAGTTTTGGAGGGCTCCAGAGAATAGCAATGTAATCTTGTTACTCTCTTTCCAAACAATTTGTACATCCACAAAACAGCCCTTAAACTATCACACAACTGCCAGTCTGCTAATACCTCCAGCAGAGGTCAATGTTTTAACAGCAGTGGTACATTAAACATCAAAGGTAAAAATATATTAATATATTAAATGCAATTAAATTAAGACAGTTTTGAACTAATTCTTTGAGCAGGCTAGTTACACAGAGGAAATTAATGAGAAGTAAAAGGCCAAAAGAAAAAGCTACAGAAGAGACTTGATATTTTCATTAATAACTAAAATAAATACTCTGAGAATGTCTTTCTTAAGTTTTATTACTCTCAATACTCTGAAATAGACTTCTCACTTGACACACAAAAGCTCCAACAGCACTAAATGCTCAAAACCCACGTATTCATTCTGTATAAACCTATAGAATGACATGTTTATATTCATGTTAGAGAATGCACACAAACAAAACTCAATTCCAGTAACTTCTGATGCAAAGTCTAAAGGCCAATCTCTCCCTGATGCCAAGAAACCTGATTCCAAGAGAGATGACACATTAAAGCAAGATAAAATTGACTTTTAATTTCTGTAGTGCAGACAAATCTATCTACATTAGTTTCTTTTAAAAAGTCATTATTATAGGTAAAACATCTGCATACACATCCTCTGAACTCCTGTCTCCATTATTTTAATGGATCAGAAGGACTAGCATTTCATACAAGGAACTGTTTTTCAAAATTAAGTTCACTCACAGATGTCAAAATGCTGTTCTATGTTAATGCTATGTCATACACTTACCGTAGAGTTCAATTTTTCCTTTGACTACCTGATAGTATTATTTTCTGAACATCGCTGAGGTTATCTAGGTAATGAGGAGAAAATGATAAAAAAGGTATGGAGGAAATAGATATACTCATGAGGTGCACATCAATTTGTTCCTATGACTGAGCTATGAATGAAATCCAGTTTGCCCTGGCTTCATTGTGTAAATCAGGTGAAAAGAAAATTATTTTGTTCTACAATAAATCAATTTTTCCTTTCTGGAAGAAAATCAAATTCAGAGTTAAAATCAAGATTCAAAAAGCCTATATAGAACTAATGAAAACTAGGCAGACATAATAAAAGATATCTTTACAGCTGTGGTGACAAAATAAGTCAATGCTATATTTTAAATCTTGTTCTCTTCTGCAGATCAGGAAAAAGAAAGGTGCTATCCTTTGCATGCTATCAGTGGCTTGCTTTTTTTAAGTGTTGGTTGTGCCCTGCAAACCTAGTGAATTAGGTTTATGAGGGTTAATTAGCTTTCTCCTATAATTCTACTCAAATGCAAAACTATTGGTTCTCAAACAAAAAAAAACAGACACCCCTCCAATTATTATTATAAAAGTAAGTAGAATGTTCCAAGTAACTCCGTTCTTTTTCCTTGGCATGCAGACAGGCTAGAGCATTTTAACCACTTATTGCAGAACTGCTTCAATGTCCAGACAGAATCTATTTAAAACAGAAGATCTGATTTGCAGAACTGACTAATCAGTTAGGCTCTGTGCTGCTTGAAAAAGCTACAAAAAGCTCCAGGTGCTACATTTTGCACAAGGTCAAAGAAATGTACATCTCCTTAACTAATATATTCAATATATACCATAAAAAATAAAATAAGAACTACAGAATCATTCTTTATTTAAACCAAGTGACTGTGAGTAGAAATATAGTTCTTGCAATCCAATATAGACTGGTCACTGGGTAGTATAAGAAGAATCAGAATAATGAAAGAATAGAATAAACTTTTTTGAAGGAAAGCCACAACCAAGATTGGAGTCCAAGTTAATAGCATTACTTGATAGCATTAGCCACCCAAGAAATACTGAATTATAATAGTAATCTCTATTTTGGAGGATAATATTTTGTGTCTTAACAGAACAGCATGGGAAGTCCAACTTCTTGTTGTTACTTTCATGAAGCAATTTTCTTTTGTGACACTGTAAACTTTACTTTTCCATGACTGGACATATTTTCTAGAGATGTCAGTGATATGCAGAAAGGTAGAAAGAATAAAGCAAAAATTGCTTGATATAGTGGACAAATCGCGTGATTGACTTCTTCAAATCTTTAAATATAAACATCACCAAGCCAAGCACCTTCAAAAGAGAATTCTTTAAAATGTTAATTTTGTTTACCAGCAGAGATGTGTTTCTTTGAAAGAGGTGATGTCCCTTATATAGGTATCTTTATCTCTCATAACACAGTAGGTTTCTATTTAAAACGTGCAGGTAATGTTTTTAAAGCAGTTATACTTGCTGTATATACCTTCCCCTTAAACACTGGGGTAAGCTGTGCTCTCCCCAAGACATAAATAATACATGTATTACTGCAGCTTATGTGAATGAGACATGGTTTTTATCAAGGCAAGACCTTGCAGAAATGAAGGTTAAGAGATTAGAAATATGAATACCAAGCTAAAGAAAAATGGAAAACACACTTGGCAGATGTAAGGCATGACTTAGAAACCCTCTACAAGATGAAGAGTAGAAAGATAAATTTTTCCATTAATACATTTCCTTAAAGGGAAATTTGACAAAAGGAAATAATGGTCCAGTTTCTTTGCTGGTTTAGTTCCTTGAACTAAGTGTCCTGTGTCTATTTACAGAAATGAAGACTATTCAGTTGAAGGTAAAGTTGCTGTTAGTTGCCCTTTTTAAGGAAACGCTAAGATGGAAAAGCAGCTGTCTCTCCTATTTCTTAGTATTGCCTAATATTCCATTCATATTTCCAACCCCACACACCCTGAAAATCAAAAGGTACTATCAAACAAGTCAGGGTAAATAATAGAGAGTTCTATTATACATTAAAAGAGTTTTTACATTACACCAAGTAAGCATAATCAGTTACTTGGCAAAACATGCAAATAATCTGTTCCATTACTGTAAAAATATTGTAACCAAGACTGTAAAAGTAATGCAATGATTCAGAAAACACATTACTGTTCAAGTAAAAATATTAGGCATCTGTGTTTGCTAAATATGATTTCCTAATTTATCAGAAAGTTTCTTCCTCAGAGACTCGTGTTACACAAATTTCCATGATGTTTTTGGTCTCTGATATGAAGTCACCCTCTTGATTTGCCCAGGTACAATTTTTATTTTACATTCCTAAATTGTCATAATAAGATCTAAAATGATGAACTCAGTAGTTTTCAACTAGTTTATGAGTTGGTGAAAAACTGCATGTTCTCACAACTATAGCCTGTGTTCCAGATTTTCCAATGTTTTATACTATCACAATTTAAAGAAAAATTTATACAACAATTATGATGATATGTCTAACTTATAGAATCATTTATTTGGATATTGCATGAAATTCCTGCAGATTCCATCCTTTCATATTCCGCTATGTTTGAACAGATTCAATCAAAACATAAACACAACTAAATTTTCATTAAGGAAAATATTAAATAAATAAACAAATAGGTGCTTGAGGGCTTACCTAAGAGTTTTGCTCCATAGTCCTTCTATTTCAGTGTCATAATCCATAACAAAAAAAAATATTAAAAAAATCAAGTAACAAATGCTAATTTTAGTGCATGATGTATGTCCTCATGGTTTACAGAAATATAACAAGCAGCTGTGTTCCACACATAAAAGCTGTAGTCACATCATTATTTTTATTTTTTACAGTTTGCATTTTGAAATGAAATTCCATCCACCACAATCACTGATTTGCATGGTATCACTGCTAACATGGAATTTAGCTTTCATGGGAATGACCATAAATTAAAGTCTGGGGCTGTAAGGTTTACTTCTGAAAAAGCACATAAAAAAAAACCCAAACCACCAAACACAAAAAAAAAACCCCAAAAATCTCAAGACACTGAGCTGAAGTATGGATTGCAAAAAAGGATAATGCTAAAAATAGAGTCTATCAAGACAGAAAAGTTAATAATAGCTCTGTTGTTTGCTGAGAAGGTCGTTTTAAATAACTCACTTCATCTCCCAGTATTTAATATAATTTCCAACCCCAAAAAGCTCAAGCTCACTGAATCTGTAGAAGGACTTTGATGACAATGGAGTTTATGTTTTGTTGAAAGAGAAGAATCACTGCCTAGTGGACAGTCCTGCCTTACGCAGGGTTGGCAACACATACTTGTGTTAAGTTCTTTCCACCAATACGGACAGAGGACAATCAAACACCATAACATATCTGTTGTGATCTGAGATTCAGTTTTGCCTTGGCTGTGCATGTTTTTTTTTTTTGCTATCAGGCCATAGGAATATAGGAATATCAGTATTGTAGGCATACCGAGCAACACAAGCATCCTTCTGCAAGAACCTGAACTAAAGGTGCAGATACTAAGTTCATGTTCAGTTAATTCTAATCTTTACAGAATCTCTCACAAATATTCTGTTTTGTTTTCTTTCCTGCTTTTGTTTACAGTGGGATGCAATCAAAACCTGCAGTGTATAAGCTGATATTTGGTCTGTATCACAGAAACGTATAAAAAAATTGCAGGCTTTAAGATTAGCTCATATGCAGATTTCAGCTCCTTTCCATCCTTTCTGGCCATGTAATGGCTTATAAGGATGCTGACTGGGATTTGCATATTATTCAGTGTGATGATAGATTTGTTTTTCTAATTCTCTATTGGCAGTATATTGACAAGACACTCTGCTACAGTACCCGTGATCATATAGTATGCTATAATATAATGTGTAATTAGATTCACTGTATTTAGAACCAATAGTAATTTAGTCATGGATTTGAGTTTTAATTGCTTTCTTTGAGTAATTTTCATCATATTGACAATTTGAGCTGCCTTACTCTACTCATGTTGTTCTGTAATACAATTTTATTTTTTATTGACATAAATACCCTATAACCAATTTAGCTAGTCATTAGGTACACTTAAGCCTTAGTCAAATTTAATGATCAAAAAAATATGCAAAATCTTGAATCAGTAACTAAACAATAAACACAGCAGACAAAATATCTTGGCATGGTGACATTTTGCGTAATTTCTGCATTTTTTGAAGCCATAAGCCATGTTCATTGTCGTATGAACTATGGCAGCGCGGATTTCTGTGATGGATAAAGAGGGAAAATACTGCCCTACTTGATTAAAGCTCATTCTAAGGTCTGCAGCCTTTCAGTACAGGATATAGATTTGAGGTTCCTGGCTCGCCATGAAAACATGAATACAGAAGGTATGAGACAGGCACTGCAAGCCCTCACTTTTCCTTGGTTACCTGTTATTGCCATGGATGGAGACAGGATACTGAGAACTAGACAAATCTTTGGCTTTGCCCAATACAGTCCTGTTACGGTGCACAGAAGTGCCTTTTAATGAATAGCAAATGCATTCATTGTTTATAGAAGGAATTTGAGGGGGGGAAGGGGAAGGAAAATCGATTCGGAGGACATCCTAAAATTATCACAGAGGTCGTCTCCATCATGACTGAGGAGCTGGCTTTTGTCACTATGACATCCTCGGTCCCTGCTGACTGTAGAAAGAGGCACATTTCCCAAGTGTAGTCTTTGTGTTACACTCTATGGAGGATGCGGGTCAAGATTTTTATTGCTGATGTTTGAGGCATCTAAGGTGGCTCTGAGACCATAAATTACATAATCCAGACCTTACTGGGGACAGAGTTTACAAGCAAAGCCAACACAGAGGAAAGAGAATGGACAAAAGACGTGGGGAGACAAACAGAAGAAAACATATCAGTCAGAAACTATTTGTGGATTAGAAAGGAGAGAAAAAAAAAATTATTCTGAAGTTAAAGTATTTTATTACCTCCAATAACAACGAGGTAGCTAATCTGAAAAGCAGAATCTGTTTACAAACCTCCTCAAAACTAGAGGACTTAAGACCCAGGTTTTGTTTGAGATATAGCTCTATGTATGCCGAATCAATAATCCAACCTCCTAACCAAAGAATCCGTAACATCCATTGCTGCTCCACTAACAAAACGGCGGCTGCCCAGTCAACTCATCCTGGAAATGCAAAGCATCAGGCAAAATAAGAAAATACAGCCGTCCTCTGTGCTCAGAAGGCACGGGAGGGAGGTAGCCAGTGGCTGGAGAGGCACTACCAAACTGAGGAGAAACAGCTAGAGTTGTTTGGGTTTGTTTTTCTGTGAAAGGATCAAAGCACCACAGCGAAGCTGGAAGGACTTGTAACAGATTATCCAGCTTGACTAGGTAGCATCACTCACATCCAAAGCACTCTGCCAAGAGCCTAACTTGTTCATAAAGACCTTGGCTGATCGAGCCAGAAAATGTGCCAGTGAACAAAGCAGGGCTATTCTGTCCCTCTGTTCTTAGTTCTAGACCATTTTGACAGGTCTTTGGGATATCCCACAGTTCCATTGTAAATCTCATCACTCACTTGAATGCTTTTTCTTTTAGCCATTCGGATTATGCCAGTTTGCAACACAGGGGAACCTGGTTTCTATAGTGTGATTCTTTTGGCTCTTACATCAACTTCAGATTCCAAAGATCACCATTAGTATGTCTTGCCAGTGTTGCAATTAACATGACATGTAGCAAAGTATTTCCCTTGCTTTCCATTTCCTACAAAGCCTGCTAAGTTACTGCATTTTAATACCTTCTTCAAACATATTCCCAGAGGGCACAAAGAGATATATCTGGTAGGAATCTCAGCACTTTATTCCAGGGACTCAGTAAGCATCAGATTTGCACACAGTTGTTATCAGAGGAAAATAACACATTCCTTTACGTCTTACTTTTACAATCTGAACGTCTGAGAAAACCTATGGCTAACTAAATCTCTTTCTGAAGTTTTTATGCTTTATTTTCTGGGATGTTGTTCAAGAGAAGCCGTTCTTCGCTTTCTATGGGTGGTGACAGTACACAGAATGAAATGTCAGGAATTCCTAGCTGGTATCAGTCAGGACCTGAATATAATCAGACTAGAAAACAAGACTGAAGTATTAAGACAAATATGTTGTGGTAGTTTAATTAAGAAATAAAAGTATTTTTTCTGTATGCCTATGAGAAAGCAATTGAGGGAGCGAGGAGGCAGGCAGAAGTAGGCAATACTTCCACAAATAATCTAGTTTCAAGTACCATTAAATTTTCTAAAAGATATTTCCTCAGAAAAATCCAGAGTAGGCTGATGAGAGTCATTTTTCTAGCCTCAAATATTCATAAAACAGCCTAGCTGTTACTTCAGTAAGTGTTTTATAAAGATTTATATAATTTCTGTAAATGTTAATATTTTTATATATGTACGAATAAAATTTTACCAAACTCTAGTCCTCTATACTTCATAAACACAGAAAAAAAATCTCTGCTAATTTACAAGACTTTATCTTTAATTATGTTTACAGAGCACATGGGATATTTTAAAATACTCAGATTTTATTTTTTTTTAAAGACATCTCTGGCTAGTGGCTGGGATTATTAAATGAACAACTGTGATCATTACAATTTATGCAGAATAAAAGTATGGCTCTCTATGGCTTCATTTATGTTCTTAAAAAACAAAGTAATGGAAGTTTTATAATCTAAATAGATCTGTTCATTTTTATGGGTTCAGTTTTTAATGTATTTCCATTTAAAGGAAAATAACATTTTTCTTTGAAATAAAACTCTTTTGATTTCCGAGACTGCGGTATCTATAAGGAGATAAGGAATACCTCTTATCTAATTAGGTTCTACCTGTCAAAAGACAGTTGTTCAAACTGGTATATAAACACTAACCACATTAGAATAGCTACTGCAGTGTGATTTGAGCACCAAAATCCAGTTGTAATACAACTACTACGGTGCCAGAAACTTGATTTGAAAGTAAACTTCCACCACTGTGCAGAGTCTTTCCTTTCTTATAAGTCACCACATGAGATTCATACTGACTAATAAGGCATGAGAATAAAAACCTTTAAGACAAAGCTAAAAACATATAAGAAAAATTATCACTTTACTTATTCACTTTTTCTCAACTCTTTTTAAATTTCTGACTCCATTAGCAAGTTCTTTTTCCACTATCAGCATAACATTAACGTACACATATTTATCCCCTCCACATGTATATTTGTTAGACATTCATAGAAATTGAAATATGTGATATTACTGTATCCGAAGCATGCAATAAGCAAACAAGTAGTAAACCTACTTAAATTGAAAGCATAGACAAAAAAAAAAAAATCAACAAAAACCAACATGAGTGTTCCAGATGTATTTTTTTTTTCCTTAAAATGCATCAAAATCCAACTGTCCTGCTGTTTTGACGAGCTCTGACACAACCCCTGTCAGCACACACTTCTCGCCATGAAGCAATCTTCTCATTTTTCCAGCCATGTGACAAAGCCTTTGCAGCATTATCTAATCAAGATAAACAAACACCTGCCATGAGTTAGCACCCATCTGATAACAAACATGCAATGATAAGGCTACAATCAATTCCCATCAAATCTTGCTCTAAGGTGATTTCCAGATGCTGTGACATATCCCACAGTGCCATCACGCTGACTTTAAAAACTTGGTTTAAACTCCTGGTCACCAACCATTATGTTCTGATGTTATTAACCACTCAAATTTTTATTTTCTTTTCTTTTATCCCATACTCAAAATTAAATTACTTTCTCAGGCAGCCCACACTATTTTCAGTTTTTGCAGTTCTCTGTGCTTTCACAGAGGGTCTTTTATGAGTTGCCTTACGATCAGGCACAGTCAAGCAGACCAGCAGTGCTGAGTTTCATGCAGGCTCCTGAGCACTGCATGATCACCAGTTCACCATGTAGCTCCTGGGCACAGGCAGCTGCTTGCCCCAGCTAGCACTTCCCAACAGCATCACCCTAATTTGGTTCCCTCCTGGTGTCTTACATGTTTCTCTCACATATGCAGGACAACCTCTATGACTTAATAGGTATCACAGGGTACCCATTTTTCATGAAAAGCTGATGCAATATCCTTCCCAGAAACAAGTAAACGAATGAACCTGTGACAACACCACTTGGACATTCCTGTTGAGATGCTTCTCTTACAGACCGTTTAATGTGTAGGACACTGAACATTAGACAGACAGCTTCAAGGAGAAATGCAAGCTCAAAAGATGATTTAACTACAGTCAGACGATTTGGAGTAATTTAGTAGAGTTAGAGGAGAAAAAAAACCAGTTGTTCTTACTAGAAACTTTGTCATAAGTATTGGGGAAGTGCTGTAATAAAACAAGTACTTATGAAAAACACCCCTGCCATCATACAGGTATAGCGATAGAAATTAAATTTGCATATGATTTATAACTACATTGAAAAGCACCATATTTACTGGAACTCCCATATGTATATAATTTTCCTCTTCGTTAAAGGATAACAAAACTCTTAGTATGCAATTTAGAGGTAATCTGTATTTCAGTGGCAGAGGTTTGATTAAGAGATGCTTCTGAAATAAAGCACAATGTTCCAGCTTCTGGTCTCAGATGTAATGCAATTACAACGTACAGACGTAATTTCATGTCTGTCTATGAAGGAGAGAGCTCCCTTAGAACAAGATACTGTAGCTGTTAATTGCGGGGCAAGCCTGTGTTCCTTTTAGGTAGGGAAGCAACTCTGGACATAAAGACAAACCTGAATTTTCTGACCATGTGGACTATTCAGAATCTGCTACGAGGAGATGAATTCTAAAGCATTTGTTCATTTAGCACCACAGCATTTGTTCTGACAAGAGGCATACTAACCTCAGCTACACCAGCATGTGAGTTTAACTATTTCACTCAGATGACCCTTTAAAAACAAACTCATCTATAATTAACAAAACACCACTGGTATCTAATCATCAGTCTATAATAGTAAAGTAAGAAAGAACTCACTTTTTGAGTTGAAAACATTAATGGCTATTAAGAATGAATCACATATGTAATCATACCTGTGTAAGTAAATAACTTCAGAACATGATACAGATTCTTCTCATCAATAAATATAGATACAGATGGTGTAATACAAAGACATTGAGTATGGATCTCCTCCTCCTCTCCCTCTTCCTCTTCTACCTAAACCACCAAACCAGAAACTGTTTGAAGAGTTCTTACCCACACTAGCTAATCACGAATGGAGAATGAGCTTTTATTCTTAAAAAGAAACACCTGTTTTACCACTTGACCTGAGGGACATTACTAAACAGAAGGAGAATATACATGACTGACGATTTAAGATTATGTTACAAAGGCTGTTTGAAAGACGGCGTGGAAGATGAAATGTGCATATTATTCAGGACTTTAAACACTTACAAGTAAGTAAAAAAGAGGACACCTAGAGTAGACAGAAAAGACAGTTAAGCCTAATTAAATCCATTAATCACAGGCAGCTTGCTCCTATGGAGGTCAATGTTTGCTTTGCATCAATTTCTATAGCAATCCATGAGACTAGGATACCTTTACAATTTTGCAGTTCAGGACCTTACTGAAAAAATTTCCCTTACTATGTGAATTAAATAATGCTTCTGAATCACTCACTTGATTACTCCTTATATAATATACTGATAAATAAACAGGAATCTGATAGTTTACTTAATTTGTTAAGAAGATAATGACATCTAATGAAACCTAAGTGGCTTTCACATTCTGACTCCAGCCCTAGTATATTGACAGAACCTGAAGACATGCTAAATGAGCACGTATTGTTTTACAATCCCACAGTTTAAAACATCCATTTCTAAAACAAAGCAGAATAACTCAAACTGGGATATCTCAGGAAAAAAAAAAACAAACAAACCACCAAAAAACAAACCAAAACAAACCCAAACTTAATAAAAACTGTAAGTTCCCATTCATGATTACTCACAAAAATCTCCAGTTTGTGAGCAATTTCCCTTATGTTCTCAAATATGTGGACCAGATTTGCCAATAAATCTGAAATCAAGACAGAATTCTGAGTCTCATGCCTCAGCTTCTCTTCAGTCACCGAAAATATTCATTCTGAAAAGGACCCAGAAAGATGTTGTGTTGTGACTGGCTAAACAGCAAATGAAAGACCTGGACCAGAATATTTACCTTGTTTCTCAACAGCAGGGAACTGTAACAAGCCAAAAGCCATGAACTCCATTCTTGCTGCAATACATGTATGCTTTTCCCCTTTGCATTAATGGAAATTATATAGTCACACACAGGGAAAAATTGCAATCTCAAGCAGCTAATCGGAAAGACAACATCATTGTTTAAACTGTGGCATCAAGAATAATCTGCATCCAAAAAGACAATGAGAAGTAACTCACTCCTTAGCCCATTAATGTTCTAAAAAATGAAAATCTCTGTGTATGTGATTATCAGTTAAAATCAGAATGCCTTTGTTGTTAAGAGTCTGGCTTTCTGACTTTGCTACTTCACAGGCCTCATAATCTGAATGTTTCAGCAGTCTTTAGGAGAGGACGGGGCCTCCAGCCTCATCCAATATACATTCTGGCAGGCTAAAATCAATACACTAAGATTTGTCTGCCAGCTTCTTTATCCCCATTCCCATTTGCTGCTGACTCTGGCCTCTCACTGAAGTCTACTGCACCTGTTACTGTCTGAAAAATTTGTACTCCTCCAGTTTACAAATTACTTAAACCACTCCAGTAAAACGAAGGGAAGAAGTTCTCCTTCCTGGCCATCATAGAACCGAGGCCTCGTGTGCGAGCAGCACCTTGGCAGAAGCACTTGGAGTGGTTTTACAGCTACAGCTGCTCCATCTGCTCTTACTACGCTGACCGTACCCTCAGCCAAAGACTGCAGTTCAGTGTCCAACTTGCCTTTGTACCTATAAGATTAGTCTGACCAGGCTTGTAATAAGTAAATTCTGGAAGGTTTACATTGTAATTTTGCTATAATAATTTCTCCTATCCCTGCTCCCCCAAGAAAACATACATGCATACATATATGAATAGACAGAAGTGTGTCTTTATACATTTTTCACCCCCACAGATTTCTAAGAAGCCTAGAAATGACCTGACACTAAGTTTTCCAATGCTCTGATGCAGGACATCTCTAGAGATCATAACATCTTGTTTCACAAAAACATAAATAAATCCAAGCAGTATAAATTTGCTTAGGACTTTTTACTAATTTGGATCATTTGTTAATAACTAAATGGTGCTTTACAGGCACCAGCCAATATGAAGGGTGACATACATCATCTCATACAAAGCTAGAGAATTGTTTCCTCAATCTTTTCCATGCATACAGGAAATTCTACGCTACCTTCAAGAGATTTATCTACTTATTCTCCTCTTCTCCCATAGACTAAAGGAAAGAACTAAATGAGCAATCCTTGTTCTCCTAGGATTTTGGGGTCTATAACTATGTCTATCCACAAGACTAACTTAGCCATTATGTGACACTTCTTACTGTGCACCAAAACAAAGGTCAGACATAAACCTGGTCTGAAATCACCCTTTTCTACACCATTCTTTTTCGAGACA
Source organism: Tauraco erythrolophus (assembly GCF_009769465.1). NCBI lineage: Eukaryota > Metazoa > Chordata > Aves > Musophagiformes > Musophagidae > Tauraco > Tauraco erythrolophus. The sequence continues at coordinate 4,205,329 of NC_141477.1, forward strand.
CTCCCTATGGTTTCCACTTTTTATGACCTTATCAGAACTGCTTTTTCATCTGAGTAAATTCTAGTCATTTCCACTGGCAATGTCAACTTAGTCTGAAATAATCCTAATTAACTCATTGCATGTGACCCCCAGATCTAGAGGAATTAGGCATATGGAAACAAGGATTCTGTAAGGCATTCAAAGTTGCAACTATTTTTACCTCTGGAGAGGCGTCAAAACAGAAATATTTCAAACTGATGGCATTTCAGTATGTTCATGGCTGTGCTCAATTCTAACAAGATTTAGCAAATGTTCTTTCAGTTAAGAAACTTAGCTGAAAAACTCTGTAACGGTCTTTCAGATAGTTGAATGATCCCGTAGTTCCTCTGTGTAATTCAGGTAACAAACAAAAAGATTGCAGCAGCATGAAACTTTAAAGCTCATAATCATGGCATATACAAATAACAGCATTATATTAGACATCCAGTATTTCTGTCACTAGATTTCCTAGGCACAAACTGACAATAAATTATATTTTTATTATTATTTTAGGGTTGTGTTGCAGTTTGTCTTTTCCAAAACCTAATTAAGTTTATGCATCATACACCACTCAAAATTGTTTTATCTAGCGTGGAGTTAGTCTGATTTGTTCCATATCTAGGCTGAGTATTTTTCTCCTGATACTTCTCCTGGGAATCTTTAAGCAAGAAAGAGATCATTTCTGTAATGATTGCCTCACTATACTACTAACACCAAATATTGTCAATTCTTGCTATACATTCTGAAAAAATGAAAAATGCTGACAATAAAACCCCATTACCACTGAGAAAATATAGGATTTTTCCAACTAATGAATCAGTTCTGACACTTTTGTTATTTATAAACAAGTTCAAATCATTTATATTGAAACTCAGACAAATTAAATCAAGATCTAAAAAAAAAAAAAAAAAAAGCAGAGTGTGCCTAGTTATTAAAAAAACCCCAAAACATCCAGTATTTTTGTCAGGTATTCTTTTATGAATTATAATTCCTTCAGAGTCTGTTTGGAACATTTTAGAAAACACATGTGACAACCAAGAATAGTTTGCTTTGGATCAGCGATTCACTAGTTTGGGCTTGTTTCTGTATGATTTTTTTTAAGCAGAAATCCTCCATCTGTGGGTTTCTTACTCAGGTAAGAGAATGTGTTTGTGCACCTTACTTCCTATTTCACGTGTTTGATAAGGTTACAGCTTTACTGCCTAGCATTTCCATGAGATAGAAGGTAGAAACCAAAAATCCAAAGAGGTTGTTTGCTGGGAAGGAAGAGGGAAGCCGGGAGCCAAAAAGTTATTTTAGAGTTTTTCAGAAGCATTTTTAGGAAATGTTTGGATTCTTTTTCATAAAGTAGGCTCTCTAGGAGGTATCCTGGAGAATGGAGTCACGATCACTAAACTTTCCATATGAACTCCATAAATTGCAGCCCCTGGAATGAATAAAAATACAAATGATCTCAGACACTCGAACAGACAGATCACCCGGGGTTGTTTCCCTCTGCAGTGTGATTTGGCAGGCAGCTGGGCAGTTCTCTTCCCCGCAGCTTGCTACATCTGCAGGTCTTCTGCCCTTTTTCTTTCCTGGCTGCCAGGTCAGCTCTTTCCCTCCCAGCTGACAGGCTGATTCTCCCTCTCGTCTCCTCGTGCCAAAATCGCTCTGCCTGTCGCAGAGCTAGCAGGTCATCTCCGCCTTTCAGTTACAAGTCCTGTGCCCCACTTACAGGGTCTCCTTTCTTCATCTGTGGTCTTTGTTCTCCTTTCTGCATGTTTTCAGTCCCTAGCGTTGCAGAAAGCGACCTGGCAGACTGGGAAGTGATGATGCTAACACCCGAGGCAGGGACACACGCAGGGACACCATCTCCCTGTGCCTCAGCTCCCTGGGTGATGCACCCAAGGGTAACAAATGAGGGGGCAGAAAGAAATCAAACTGAGAGTCCTGCGGTCCTAGACAGCAAATTTGGCTGTTTGGGACATCCCAGGCATCCTGTGAGCCCATTTAGCACTGTGACTTTTGCCATCTATATTAACTCTGCCACCCACTGCTGGATTCGGTTGCATTTTAAAAGTTTCCCGGCAGGAACAGCAGAGACTGCATTTCTAAGACACTGCATAGCCCACAAATCTGTCTGCTGGATGAAGGGGAATGTAGATTTACAAGGAGTCGAGTGGTGGGTTTTGATCAGAAACTTGCAGAGAAAAATGCAGACGAAGTGATTAAAAGAGTTTGCTAAAACATTTCTGTAAGAAAAACGGGCAAAATAATTCGGAAAAGGTTAAAATATTTCATCTTGACAGAAAAAGAAGTGGTTTGATTTTTTAAAATTCAAAATATATTATAATCTTTACTATTTCCAAACACAATATTATGTTCCCCAATCATCTTTCTAATTCTGTAGAATACAAAGGAGATTTCAACTGGTCGGATGTTTATGTAAACTTTTTTTTTTTTTCTAAACAGGAGCTGACAGCCATTGTATTTTTTAAAAAATTGCACTGAATTGATTTCAATAGCTGTCCAAGACCTCCAATTTTTTTATAGACCAATGAAAATCCTCTAGCAGAAAAAGACAGGCCAAATACTTTCCAGTGCTCTTTAAACTCCAGTCACATAGCCCTGTTGGGCCTCAGTTAAGGTAAAAGAAAGGGATTTCACTGTTACCCAACATGTATTCACAGTTTGTTTTCCTTGGATTCCATATATGTAATGCCTCAAAAGGTATGTGACTGTGGTTTGTTTTTTTTTTTTTTTTGCTAGATTATTAAGAGCACCCTGGATCATTGAAACAAAATGCATGTGTGGAACGACCATGAGTCAAATAATTTCACAGCCTGGGAATGATTTTTGGTAACACTTGCTGTGGCCAGATGTTATTAATTCCTCTGATGTTCATTGTAATGATGCAATAATAATAGAAGTAATGTGCTATTAATGAGGTGGTAATGCTGTATATACTTCACAGAAATTCTATTATAATTGGCCAATCAATGTATCATTGTTTTAAATTGTTAATTTGTTTTTAAGAGAAAATGTAACATAAGTTAACAAATGTAGTTTTAAGTAAGGCTGAGGTCAGCTGTTTTCCAATGACCGTCTAGGCTCTTTTGAAAAGTTTTGCCAACTTATTCAATTACAAAGTGAGGAGGCAGAGTGGTTTCAAAACAATTACAAAAGCTGCCAATAAATTTCATTCAACTCTTCTTACTTAAGAACAGGGTCAGCAATGAGAGAAAAAGAGTGCCTTTGAAGCTCAGTATGACAGTTTTTAATTTAAGGGGTGTAGCTCTAAATCATAAAAACAAGCTTTGGATTAATGTGGGCACCTTGAGACCTCCCCAGAGGGCTTGATTTTTGAAGCAATTGTACTTTTTACTGAAATTCAGGTCTTCTAAAGGAGTCTAAAATTGGGCACCCAAATTTAGTGGTATTTCAATGTCATTATTATTATTATTACTGCTACTACTACTACTGTGGGTTTGTCCTGTTCATTTTAACTAACCACTAAACTCTTCACATTAGGAAACCAGAAAAGTAGAATGTAAGGAACCACAGGTTGAATATTAAGAGAATTCATGGCAATTCCTCTCCTTAGAGCATCTAAGCTCAAAAGAAAGCATTGAAAAAAGCCTCAGGCTTAGTAAATTAATCTAATATGGGGTGTGGGGAGCCTCCCAAGTTAAAGATGTAATTTCCCACTAGCTTTGATACCAAAGTTAACATTTCTGCAGTCATTCATACTGCAAACATGACAGTACTGTCCAGATTTCAACAGAAAAGTTCATTTGCTGTGCTATGTTTCAATTAGGCTGAACTTTCACAGAAAGTGTACATGTTATGACCACAGTCACTTTTAGACTGCTGTCTTGCAAAGTCTACGTTGTGATTGCCTGAATCTCCCTACTCCAGATGTAGTGCAATGCCCATTGCAGTCACCAAACCCACTCAGTGAATGAGTTTATGTGTAGCACAGTATCTGTTGTCCAGTATCGTGGGATATTTACACTGCTCAGCGCAGGGCAAAGTGCTAGTAGCTACGCTGACTCACTTCTTGTACTTCTCTATGCCCTTGTTCTTATCTGTGGCCAAGAGATGTAGTTACAGCTTCTCTGCTGAACCCACTTCCTTTCCTCATACCTTTAGCTAGTGGACAGATTGATTCAGAGCATTAAGGCTGACCTCAGATGTTGTTATACAGCTATTCTGTCATTTCAGTGGAATTATATTGGTTTGGGTAAATTTTTCAAAAATTTAAGACGATGAGTCCAGACACACTAACACAGCCAGACATGCTTCAAGACAATTCTGTTTCCATGAAAACAGAAGATTCTGTGTCCATTTCAAGCAGAGAATGAAAATACTCAAAAGTGGGTGTACAGAGATGTTGTCTTCCATTTCACTCTACTTCTGAATCACTTAGATGATTTCAAAACGCTACTCTCATCTCAGGATAAATTCTCCAGGACTCCTCCATGTCAGTGTGCCAAACTGGCCTACCTCCACTAACGCGTAATAGCTTCACTGGGTGTAGTAGTGCCATTTGGAATACAGACTTTAGTTCAATGTCTGCCAAGTGACACATGAAAACTAATCTTGTGTAATATTCATACAGGTATTTTAAGCTTTAAAATACTAAAAGTCCAATTCAACTGTTCCTAAACTGCTTGGAAGTAGGGCTTTCAAGGGAAGCAAGAGGAAGGATTCAGTGTTTATTTTAATTTCTCAAATTTTTAATATCTGAATGTAGGTCTTTTAGCTTTGTTTCAATAATGCATTTTGAAAAGGATAGGTTTAAACTGATTGACCACTTTAGAGGGAGTCCTTTCTACTAACTTTAACGAAAGTTATTTTTTTTTAATAATGTAGTGATCTGAAGCGTCTCTCAAAAGAAAATGACAGTCTTTAAGTTTGATTTTCTAACAAGTCTTATAAGCATTCTACATGATACTACACTGCTTAAGAAACCTACATTTAGTCTTTCCCATAAAGCAGTTATCTTAGATGTAAGATTTTACCACTATACTAAAATCCTTCCTTATTACCCTACACTAAGGCTGCCCAAATAACATTTTGAAATTTGGTGTTCAAAAAACATAGCCAGATCTTTCACTGGAAGTAATAGGTGATATAAATTTAAGTTCTAAGACTTATAAAAATTCCATTTACACATTTCTGTTAACCAATTCAGCATGTAAAGTTAGTCCGGAAAAAAAAAAAGAAAACAAAAACACAGCAAACAACTAGATGTGTTACATCTTCATTGTAAAATGAGCCAATTTACTTGTTTCCTATATTCATGAGAAATATTTACATGTTATATAGGTAGAAAAATGTTTCTAATGAAGTCACTAAGCATTGCGCAACTTTCTCTGGTGATGATTTATTATTCTGATATTCATCTGCGGGAAAAAAAACCAATATCTAGAAAACATAAAATATGCAGTCCTTTTAAAATGACTTCACTTAAAAATGGTGCAAGTAAAAAATAATTTTGTTTGAAACTATGCAAGCATTGATTTCAGTCTTCAGGCAATACGCTTCTCTATGTATTTGTCACAATTCAATTTACATCCATCACTAACACAGTATCAGCACAGCATCTTGAGTCAGCTGGCACTACACACTAAATAACTAACAGGAGAAACCCCAATCTGACTTATGCCACTACTGCAGGGCATCACTTGGCAGGAAGGTTTGGTTCCTAGTGAGTGGATAAGCACGCAGGTGGGCTGAGGCTGATCCTGATAGCAAAGCAGGGAGAGCTGTAGAGAGGGATTTGTTTCAGCTTTCCTTATGAAATTAAAATTCTAATCTTCTTGGAATAAGTACATCTGCTTTCTTTGTTGAGCAATATTCTTGTCCTACCTACATCAACAAACCCCCCCCCCCAAAATAAAGAGTCAAAGCAGCAGATGAGAAGGATCTCAATCTGTTCTCAAAAAAATCTTATTGTGCAGGGTATTATATCTCATGTCATGCACATTCTCAATTCACAAAATCCATTGTACACCACTCTAAACACTTTTTGTCAGAAAGTTGTTGTTTCCGTAACCTAAAGTGTCTTCACTCTCATGAATCAAATCATAATGCTATTTTAAAGGCTCTCCAGTGTTTAATTTCCTTTGTGTTTTAATGGTCACACAACTTCATACGGGCCTCAATACTGCTCTTATCTCACATGATGCAGAAGCAGCCACAGAGCTATTACAATACTGTATTATTTTGGTTTTCCCACTAAGCAAAAATTCATTGAAACCAATGGCACAGGCATCCTATAAATTCTAAACAGACTTTGCATGATAAAAATAATACATAACGAACTCTTTCGCAAGCAGTTCACAGAGCAGTGCTCAAATCACATAAAGCACATGAGTGGCCATTTCTTTCCATCACTACACAGGGTTTAGACATGCTCTCTAATGTAAAGCAATTCTATCTCTTTGTATTCTGACTGAGTTTACCATTTAGTCCCAGCCATTTTTGGTTTGCTGTAGGTTTTGCTGGAAGATGGGAATATGGAAAGATTTTCTGTTCCACTCCCTTGCATAAATACTGGGAGCAGAAAGAGATAGAGGAGCAGACAAGAGATGTAGAACCCAGCCACCCTGCCCATATTTGACCAAGTTGACAGTGCAGTATCCCAACTCCAAGAAGCTGCCCCATTATTTCAAGGACATTCGTACAAGTGAAAGTAATCACAAAGGGATCATGAAAAATGAAATAAAATATGTAGTTAATCTGCAAAAACTGGTCAAATGAATATTCATAGTTTTGATTTTCAATCTATTTCTAGAAGCATAATCCAGAACCTCTGGAATAGAAATGCAATGCCATTTTTTCAAAATACAAAGTTGGCCAGATTCCCTAAAAGAACTTCTCCCTTTAAAATTGCCACAGGAATAATAGAAAATGGTCATCATTCTCAATACCAGATAACTTAAAAACCATTAATTTCAATATTTCTGAACTTTTAAAAAATCTCAGAGACTCTATTCCTATTAGGTAAAACTACTGAATCACAGGAGCTGCTTACCTACTCTGAACTTTTTACATTAGCTATGTAACTATTCCAAGAATAAATGGATTTCTATTTTTTTTCTTTCATACCTATTTCTCTTCTGCCTCCAGATAGCTGCAGTCCTGGTTTCTTCACTCACAGAGTTGATTTTTATTTAATTTGCAGTGATTTAGTGAGGTGACACATTGTCAGATCTGCCTTGGAAATGATATTATTCAATTTATCAGCTAGCAGAAGCTTCAACATCTCCCCACATCCTTGTGTTGGTGTGCCCCACTCCAATGGAAAAGAAGCATTCCTGAGGGGTGAATGGGATGGAAGTGAGGAATGGTGGGAGCAGGGGAAGAGAGAAAAAATATACATGGTCAAGGTGAGTGACAGTGATATACGGTGCTTGCTAGCCAGATCTCTGTCACATAAGACTTCTAATTGATTTTGTACCATCAAATAAATAAATAAAACTTCCAGCTTATGCTCACTTAGCAAATTATTCCAACATTTTCAGAGAATAGGGCCTAAACCTACCATTTTTCTCTGGTAGCTCTGGTCATTTTTTATTCTCACTTTGCATTCAAACAGACTGATACAAAAAGGAATGGGGAATGGAAATCAAGCCCATTACGTACATTTTAAACACTAAATCTGACTTGAGGGCAATCAAGGTTATGGTTTTCTTCATATGTAAAAATCCTACTGCATTAAAAAGTTTCCTAGGTTTCAGCAACAACAAAATTACCACTAATTTATGAAAACTGTGTTAGTGCCTGCAAACCTTTGTCGTAAATTATGCATGTGAGCATGGAAATGCTAATGAAAAGAAGATTTCATTTACTAATGATTAGTACAAATTCAGCAGTCACTATAGTTATGCCAGTCTAATTTATATTCTTGTAGAACATGCTGTTTGCCAGGTTTTGGCCATTTACTTCTATACCATTGAATATCAACTTCTTGGACTTAATGTCACATTATCTTTTTATCCAAAGAGATGATCATTTTCTTTTTAGAAGGTCTTAGTTAAACGAAGTCCTTGTGCTTAAAGTTCACTCTTTGGATTAAAATATTTGTACTAAGGCTGAAAAAAAAATGATGCCCTTTTATGCAGAAGGAATTGCTGAAATTACTGTGATTTCTAAGACATCTACTAATGTGTGGAAGAATATAATCACCTTCACCGGAGTTTATCACAGATATTTTCGCTCAACACAATTTTAATTTTTTTTTTTCCTTATTACATAAGGCTTTTGCTAGAGATTAGACCTCTCTGGAATAAACTTATTAAGCCAGCATTCCAAAAGCATTCTACAGGCTTCTAAAAAAGATGAGAAGAATCCATAGTGCAAGACTTTATCATGATGGGGTTTTTTCTCCCAAAAATCCATGCTGGCTGGAAAATCAATAATACCTTATATGAAATAGATTAAAACAGAAACGAAAACACGGAGTTCTAGGGAGTTATAAAAACATATTGCAGAAGTCACTTAAAGACTTCTTATTAAATAGGGAATGCAGATCTATGTATTTGTTAGGGGTGGTCTTTTGTGGATTTTGTTGGGAGAAGCTGAAGTTGAAACAAAATTTTTCTCCTACACATGAATTTGCTACTTTCTGTTCAATCCTTTAAAATGTTCCAGGCTGGCGAGTTTCAGCACTGAGATTCAGCATTTAGACACAAAAGGAGACTCTTGTCCTTTGGTCTGTGTTTCTTTAGAAGTTCAGTAGAAGGCTTACATATGAAGTTCGGTCTAGTCAATAAAAATATTTGCAAGCGTGGAAAGCCTGAAGGATTAGATCATTGGTTCTACAATTCTGGCCTGAAAAACAGGCCACACAAAACTCCAGACGCCTGCAAAATCAGGCTGTGAACAGACTATTAAAAAACAGTAAAGCTCTAAGTTGTGGAAAACAGACTTCCTTTAAGCCTAGATCAGACAATGATTCTAATTGCACAATCTACCCAAATCAAATACATACATAATGTGCAATGCACATTTGCCTTTGACAGCTTTATTTGTTCATTAAACATTTATGTTAGATAGCTTTTAGCATCCCAGTCCATGATATTCATCTAAACTTGGCTAGAAAATTAACAGCTTAAGTAGTTCCATATTTTATCATATTAACATCTCTTTGGATTTTTACTGAGTAGATATCATAAAAACCAACCTAAATTGTGCATTTCAAAATTGAATTTTAAGAGTGCTTTTGCTAACATTAATTGTTTTGGTTTTTTTCATATTACTATGTGGTATGGCTCCTTTCTCTGATAACTTGGTAACAGCAAATTGATTATAATCACTCAGCCTACAATGGGATTTCTTTTATAAGCAAATCAAGTCCTTGACTATTGGGAAGAGTTTAGCTATCAAATTAACATTGTAACTTGCTTGGAAACTATTTCCTACCAAACAGTATATGGAAAGATTTCCAGGAAACTCATGCTATATATAGTACTTTAAATAGCGTTTAAAAACAATTATTCATACACTTGTAACATCTAGTTCTATTAGCTAAATGCATCTACTGCAAATCTAGCAGAGCAGAGACAAAGGGAGGGAGCGAAATACTTCCTACCATTTGATGATCAGAATAATCAGAACCCTAAAATAGGCCATAAGCTTTAAAAAGTATAACAATAAAAACCTCTAGGTTTTTAAATTATTTGCTATATGAAACACTATCAAGGAGCTGTTCAAACAGACATTTTGGTGATGTACATGCAACATGCATGCCTGAAAACAAGAAAAATCCAAAATGGAACTCTATGTTGTGCAAAAAAGACAAGGAACTGTAGAATCTGTGAGATCTTCTAGCAGCCTTATTCCAAGGGTATCTCTTATTAAGAGACTTTTCCTGTTTTTTCAATGACATCGTGAAGACTTGCCGAAATGTTTAAAATGAAATGCTATTTGATGATCACTTTAAATGTCTTTAAGCTTACTTTAGTAATATGTTTACATAGAAGCATAGAACGGTTTGGGTTGGAAGGGACCTTAAAGATCATCTACTTCCAACTCCCCTGTCATGGGCAGGGATGCCTTCCACTAGATCATATTGCTCAAAGCCTCATCCAACCTGGCCTTGAATGCCTCCAGGGATGGGGCAGCCACAACTTCTCTAGGCAACCTGTTCCAGTGTTTCACCACCCTCAATGTCAAGATTTCTTCCTTATATCTAATCTAAATCTACTACCTTTCAGTTCAAAGCCATTGTCCCTTGTCCTATCACTACATACCCTTGTAAAAAGTCCCTCTCCAGCTTTCCTGTAGGCCCGCTTTAGATACTGGAAGGCTGCTATAAGATCACCCCAGAGCCTTCTCTTTCCAGGCTAAACAGCCTCAACTCTCTCAGCCTGTCTTCATAAAGAGGTGCTCCAGCCCTCGGATCATCGTCCTGGCCCTCGTCTGGACTCACTTCAACAGCTCCATGTCCTCCTTTTGTTGGGGACCCCACATGCAAACAATGCACATCTACAGATTGGTATCAGACACGGCAGTTTTAAAGGCACATTGTGCACAGGCTATTTTCTGATACACAATTGTCTGATCATGAAGATACGAATATTATCTAAGGGTAAAATTAATTCCTGATGTGGACATCCTGTAAAGCAGCTACAATGGTGACAGTTGCAAGGACAAGCCTGGGGAGAGAGGAGCAGTACAGGAATAACTAATCTGACGTGTCAGATATGGGATGTGCTGATGGTCAGCCAGATCACCATCCCAGTCTTGAGTTCTTAATTTAAATATACCTTACAGAAAGCAGAAACGGAGATTTGGGGGAATAGCAGCAATGGAAATGACAGATGTGCAACCCAAACATTCTCTTGTTCATGCACCTTCAGGTTTTCTGCAGTTACTTTGTCATCTGTCAGACCTTTAGCTATAAAGAAACTGTTTAATTAAAAGCTGGCAGAGAGAAAGATTTCAACCTTAGTTATATTCATGTATCACCAAATTTTGGATAAACAAAAAGTCTCTAGCATGTTCACAAGTGTATCTAACACAGAACATAATCACCTTGTACTGGTATTTATTGAATGTTCTTCTGAGGGGAAGGATCCAGAAGAGAAGGAGACATTAAAAGCCTTCAGCAAATGCATCCTACTGGATTGGTTTCTGGTTTGTCCGAGTTTCCAGCCAAGATTAGTGAGTGTGGCCTGACTGAACTGTGCAAGACTGAACAAGCTATCATACTTGCAGCTACAAGACTGACATAAAAGATGTTTTCCTCCTTTTCTTTTCCCCCAGCAACCACACACCTTGGCTGGAAAGTGGTGCCTGTGACAGAACGCAGATGGATGATTAGCTGTGCACAATGCAAATACCAGGTTGGCATTTCAAAAAATTGAGGGGATTCTGAGAAAGCTTGTAAGTCCTCACAAAAACACTGATCAGTTCATTCTTTACCTAACTCATATAAATAAAGCATTGAGAGTGACAGAACAAGCTGATGAATGAAATGAAGACGTGCTGGTCAGGTATTTTGGCCCAACGTTTGCTGAATTTCTTGTACTTCAGCTGTGGGATGTTTAATATTGAAGTTCTCCTGTGGAGCTTAACTTTTTCAGCAGCAAGGTGGACAGAACAATGTTTACGACGGTATGTGATTTATTATCATAGAACTTGTTATTCAACATATGCAGTTAATTAAATTGAATTTCTGGTGCTGACGTATGACTGCCTGAGAGACCACCCTTCTAGAGGTTTGCACGAGCGAGGTGCTGTTCCTTGCACTCCTATCACGGAAAACTTAGTTGGAAGTACATGTTCAATGAATTTTCTGGGGCAACAGTGCAGCTGCTTCTCCTCGATTCTTCATCTGTATATGTATTTCATCAACATTAACAGCTGCAAATTGCACACAGAGCTTAGGGGGAAAAAAGAACCTTTCAGAAAAAGCCGATTTAATTTTTACCATTTTGCCAAGAAGGGTTGTGATAAAATCTCCATTGCTTATTGCAAGAATCAGAAACAGCCTGTTTTGCTTATATGCAATGTGGCTTTATTAGTATTACATAGGGCTTATAAGAAAAGACATGGATGAGAGTTGTAATGTAATGTCTGATAAAAATTTCAATATCTATACCCATCTTTCAATAAATGCACAGGGCAAAACTATACAGCACTGTCTCTACTAATCTGATTATCACAAAAGCCTCCATATTTTTTCCATCTGTTTTCCAGTGTCAGATTATACCCTAGGAAGGTCTTTAATAACTCTAGGAAGAAAAGAAAACACACACAAACCAGAAAAGAAGTACAGTCAGCCTTCTTTGCTGACTGCCTGGGGTGGGGTGATGATGGCTGGCAGTGGGGCTACAGTAGTATGTGTGAAGAAACACTTGCCAGCTACCTTTTATTGAGAACTTTACAAAGGGATCCAGCAAGATACATATCAATTCCCTTCTGTGGATAGTCCCAGCGGAATCTCTCTCTCTCTCAATATATATGTATGTATACATCTCTTTAAACTGTAAGTCGTGACATTATTAGGGAGGAAAAATAAAAATTAGATTAAGATTTTTCTCATAAGAGTATTTTTGTTTTCTTCTCAATACCTGAGTTAGGAATAGAGATAAACTGATTACTGAAAGAAGTTTCACAGTCTCTCTGCTCTACAAGAAAATCTAATGAACTTGAATTTTCATCTTAGCTTTTTTATAAAAAAAAGAAAAAATGTTATTTAATGTTTAATTTTTGCTTTTGAAACTAAATGGCTGAAAGAGCCTAGAAAAAAATCCCTAACCTAAATTGGGAGCAATCATCATGTTTTATTAACTGTGAGGATTATCTTCTGGAGAGCAATCACCAAACTATTGAATATTTTACTTTTCTCATCTGTGATCTTTTTTTCTGTCTCATTAGAAAACAACGCAGTGCATAAATCAGTCAGTTCCCAATTCTGTATATTCAGCTCCTATTAAACACATTGTAAGAGCACTCAGCATCTCAAAGGGGCAGACTTCCCATCAGCCTCATCTTTACTGCAGTCTTCAGCATCAAGTGTCTTCCAATCTGTTAAATTTCTTTTTAGTTTGATGTGTATACGTGTTCTTTTACTGTGCTGCTGCACATCGCACAACACGTGAATGATTCATAATTATGATGAATTATCTGATACGCAGGTTGATCGATATTTTCTACAACTCCAAATTAAACACCAGGAATATACAACCAGGAAACAAAACTTCCTCAGGAAAAGAAGGGCAGCCAAAATTTTCCTCTGAAAATGCTCTGGGTTCTTCCTTTAATGGGAATACTGCTGTTACTGTTAGCAGGAAAAACTCACAGAGAAAGCTATTCTACCCTCTGTCTATTTTATTAGGGAAAGAATTTAGCTGTTATTTTACTAATGCTTATCACTAAGACAGCAGCACAAATCTTTTTGTTATTTTCTTTTTCCTCTCTCCCTAGTTTTTTGCAAGAGTTTGATGACTGATTAACCCCTGGGTTCTTTTATAATTTGTGGTAGTGCAAGAAAGTATAGCTCCAGGAGATATGTAATCTCTTTGTCTGTACCACAGGAGTTAGGATTACATGTAATCCCATTTTCTCTATCACAGCAGATGCCAGTAGATGTACACAACATTTTAAACAGAAAAACGTGGCTTTAGAAGACATACTCTGATAATACCTGACAAAGGTCTGAGTGGAATAGAAAGTGCTGTGTTCAATGTCCGGGCACTGCTCTTCATAGTGCCCTCTGCTTTGGAGCAGCAAACTTCTGAGATTCAAAGGTAGGATCAAAACTCACAAGTCTCTACAGAAATTTCCTCATAACTTAAATCATTTACCATGGCTGCATCACAGTTTGCTGCCAATGACTCTTTTTGTCCTCCTTTTTGCCCCTCACAGATGGTAAAGAGTATTGTATCATTCATTTCTGATAATTTATCAGAAATTTCCAATCAGCCACCTGCAGAGGCACAAGGTAAGGCTACCTGGCCTGAAAGCTCCTCCTGGTTATCACATTTCCATGTGCCATGGAGGAAACAGAAGTTGGGCTCAGAGACTCCTCAGAGCTGCCAGTGTTCCTCAGATCAGGTGAAAATATGGTTTTACTGGTCAAGCTGGAAACGCTAGCTAGAAAAACATGAAAAATAATCTCCTAGATGAGGTGATTCATTGTGTGACAGTTTTATTCCAGTTTTGAAATAGCCTGTGAAGCAAATCCAATGGTACACTATAATAAAACATTAATATACCTTATTATTACTAAGATATAAAAACTATAAAAGTAAAAAATGTATTTCAGGCTGAGAAAAAAGAAATCAAGAATCATTAAGTTCTGAAGATTCTATTACTTAGGATTAGTTCAGGAGCTTTTTTAATTTTGTCTTTAGTTTCCATTATGGGAATAAGTTCCATGGGAACATGAGAGAAATCGCTGTTCTGACATCTATCGATGACTGACTCTCTTTTTGGCATGAATAAGTTGCCTGTAGCTTATCTAAATAGAAAAACATGCAGAAAATATCACAAACATAACAAACATTTGAAATACACTACTGTCATTTTAGTATGTAACTTGGCTCTTAACAGAGCTTTTTAAAAATAAAATAGATATCATGTATTTTAGTTGAGTTTAAAGTAGATTTAGAGATGTAATTTGCAGATTGCCAGAGTTCATTAATCTGACGTCTAGTTAACATATAGAACTGTACCTTTGAGGTAAGATGAGCTGTAAAAGAGGCTAGAAGCATTAAGCCAAAAGATGTGATTAACTGCTCATTGTGTACAAATAAACCATCCAAAAAACTGTAATCTGACCTGAACTATTAAGAAAGTTACAGATTCCAGTAATAATAAAAATCTGCAAGAGGTGAGACATTATAATTGCTTTCAAAAATAAATCTTTGTTTAAAATGTTCACTGCAGTGCTGCAGTGTTGGAAGCTGGTTACTTATTCTCTTGGCTTTCAGGAGGAAAAGTGGCCGTGCAGAACCACAATGACTAATGCACCTTCTAGAAAACCATGCACCAGCCTTATACAACAGCACAACATAACTAGTGACTTTATTGTGTTATTTCTGCCTCTACCATTAGTTTCTAATGGTTTATGTCTTCTTTCTTTGTAGATATCCTCAGCCTTGCCTTTCTTTTCAGTCTTTAAAAATTTCATTTTTATCTATAGTTTAGTCCTGAGATATTTAGATCTACTGTAAACAATTTAGAACACAATAAAGCAGTTGGAAAAAATTAATATACAGCTGTCCAGATACATAATTAAGGTTTCTTGACACTTGTTGACTAAAACATTTTCCTGAATTTTGATGTATCCAATGAGTTTTAGGATAAATAGATAGTATAACTCAACTCTGCTCAATAGCTCTACCAGTCTAAAGTCGAACAGCTCTCACACTCTCAAACCACATTTGCATCAACCCTGTCCTTTTCCTGTCTCCCTTCCTTTTGCAGGTTCCTATTTTTAGACTGAGATAACAGTCTCGTTTATCTCTTGCCACTTTACCTGATTAATTCGCAGATTATTCTGCTTAGTCTAATTAGGCCTATTCTCTTTCTAACCATAAAGGAAGGAATGGAAGCAACAGCAGGGTAACTCAAGAGGACAACCACCAATCAACCTTTACAGTCACTGATATAACCTGATATAAGACAGATACACGTATCAGAATGATTTGTAAAATATACTATAGTGTTTGTATATACATTTTTACAAAACATATTTTTAGTGAGGAATGTGGTTGCACCATGTATTTTTACTAAAAGAATTTAGCAGAAACAATTTTCATTAAAAGTTTTCATTAATAAAACATCATTGAGTCCTGAAGAAAAGATGTAGAGACAGACATTAGAACAGCTGGAACAGATAAAAACCCAAGGTATTCTGCCCCCACCCAAAGAATTTTAAAGTCTTGGTCTATGAAAATGAAATGAGATCCAGAACCTTTTGAAGAGAAGATAATTTAAAGCTCTATGCTGATGCCAAAGAACTTTTACAGTAATTGCAGATTGATAGCCTGCATTTGTTTCCCAAGATCTCTTACACAGAAAATGATAGCACGTAAATGTCACAAACCACCTGTAAGATGATAGCTTACAAGATGATAGGTTACTTCTAAATATAGTTTCCTGCCAATAGTCTAGATTTGACAAATCTTCTTCTATTGATCTACACAATTTGATAATTGCTTTCAAAGTAAAATTGATCCAGTAGCAACAGTGTCACTTAAAAATAATGTCAACTGTTAATAGATATAAAGAATTAAAAATTAAAATTAAGAAGACACAGATTCATCTTTATACCTTTTTCATTGCATTGGCTTTTGTTAATCTTTGCGTTTACTGAACTGACAGCTACTGTAATGCACGTAACATCCCTTGATAGCCAAAGTCTTGACAACTGGCATTTTAAGCAGTATGTTGAAATCTGGCATACATGATATGTATGTTCATTAACACACGGCACAAGAATGTAAAACTGAAATTTTTCCTTTAAATTGAGGTAGGAATCCGAGTAGCATTTTCATCTCTAGAATGGAATTTGCCATACTGATACTAAGCAGAGCTAGTCAAGGCACCTCCAGAAATTCGTGTTCTTTTATGTTACTTTATAGAAATAATGAGAACATCAGTAGAAAAGAAATTGCATAATAGAGGAAACAATATAATTTAGGTAATCTTGCAGCCTCATGGCCTCTGATGAACACATTCATAAACTTAAAAATAATATCTACTATTAATATATAGTCTTCATCACTGGATTTCATAGCATGTTACAAAGGAGGCAGCTACTATCCTTTCCAGCTTGTGATCAGGGAACCGAGATTTATAAAGGTGTCATGGTTTAACCCCAGCCAGTGGCTAAGCCCCACACAGCCTCTCACTCACTCCATCCCAGCAGGATGGGGAAGAGATGAGTAAAGAAGAGAAAATTTGCGGACTGAGAAAAAGACAGTTTAACAGGTAAAGCAAAAACTGCACACGTAAGCAAAGCAAAATAAGAAATTCATTCACTTCTTCCCATCGCCAGGCAGATGTTCAGCCACCTCCAGCAAAGCAAGGCTCCATCACATGTAACTGTTACTTGGGAAGACAAGCAATAGCACTCCCAGCATCTCCCCTTCCTCCTCCTTTCTACCAGTTTTTATTGCAAAGCATGACATCATATGGTATGGGATACTCCTTCAGCCCGTTGGGGTCAGGTGTCCCAGCTGTGTTCTCTTCCAGCTTGTGCACCCCAACCTTCTTGCTGGCAGGGCAGTCTGAGGGGCAGAAAAGGCCTTGGGGCTGTGTAAGCACTGCTCAGCAATAACTGAAGCATCAGTGTGTTATGAACACTGTTTTAATCACAAATCCAAACCATAGTCCTATCTGAGATACTGTGAAGAAATTTAACTCTATCCCAGACAAAACCAGTACAAAAGGCAAAGCAACTTGTCCAGCTTCTCCAGTAATTTCAATGGGAGACATTGTATGACAATGAAAATACTTGAAATGTCTGTTTCCGGGTTATTTAAAGTTACCAGAGTCAAACTATGAAAACAAAGCAGCATTTTTTTTTCCTTTAGCATGAACATGACTTACAAGACCTAGTTCATATTTTTCTATTCCAAATGCCATGATTTTTTTTTCTACTTATGAGGTTCTGAGATTGGCTTTGACAGAAGTGAATTACAGTAACATCTCAGTTCTCATATCACCAGAATTTACAGCTGTAGAGTCATAACTGGTCAAAACACACACAGAACAGCACATCCAAGTGAAGACAATCAAAAGTAATCAACTGCATTCAACTGAATAATCAACTACAGTAACTAATTTAATATTAAAAAGTAGCAAGAATATACAAATAGAGTGCAGAGAGCAGACCAGGCAACAGTGGCAATATACCACTTCAGAAATGTGTATGGTGTGAGAAACATGCTGGAGGGGAGGGGATGAGGAACAGACCAATTTGGAATCTGTTACTTGGTCCTTCCTGTCACGGTGAAGATATGTGTCTAACAAAGGCATCCTATCTGCCACCTACTCCATGCCTTCTCCTTGGGAAAGCACACCGTGAGAACAACCTGGACTGAACTTACTATTTATTATCTGTTAATAGTGAGCAAAAGTTATCGCAGGTTTAAGAGAGTACAGAGACATGAGATAAAATAGAAAGTGAAGTAAAAGTAGCACAACTTCACATTTGTCAAAAGTGGCAGAACATTTATAGAATATTATAATGTAAATACGCGCCCTAAAGTCACTTTTCATTGTAATAAATTGTCATGCTTTCCCCAGAGACACTACGCAACCGCAAGTAGGGAGCAGCAAATCTTTATGATCTGGGATGACAGGGCTACAGGTATCTCTCCTAGGCAGTCAAGCTATTAAGATGCAGTTCACACTATGGATGTGTCTGAGAAGTTTGCAGTCTGTGAAAGCGAAGGTGAAGGTCAAGGAGTAAGCCACAGAAACCTTGGCTACCTGCGGAGCCTGCAATCAAGATGTGTGGAGTTGATACGTTCTCATATTATTCCCAGAAACGATGTCTTTTCTTCCCATAAATGTGGCCACTGCATTGCTGATCACTGGGGCTTTGTAGCACAGTGTCGTGAGGTGATTTATAAAACTCATGTTTTCAAGGCAGTTCATCAGGGAATTGAAGCAGCTAAGATGTTGATAATCACTAGACCTGAAGCAGATCTGACAGGCAAAATACCAGCCTTCCTCGAGAAACTTTTTGCTCAGAGGTATCCACTATAAACAACTTTGGCTCATCTGTAGTCAAGAGCAGTACTGGTATACTTGTCTAGATTTCACACTCCCTTGCTAAGCCACCTTCCCATCATGCCCTTTCATCTTTCAGACAGTCTTGTGCTAGAAAAGATTTTTGCCTGCCCAATAAATTATCAACAATATTTTCCATTTAAAAGTTAGTCAGTCACAACATGATTTGTATGAACGTTCAGGAGCAAGTTCTTTTTCTGCTAGAAGTACTTCCTTACACAGCACCTTGTTTTGGCACATAGACATCTTCACCTCCATTAAAATATCAAAAGTCTCAAATAATGATCTGAACACAACTTTTTTATTAGAGCTTTGATCTTGAATAACTGAGTAACTCAGACGACTTATAAGAGACTCCTGCATTCCAGAAAGCCTGCTAATTTCAGCCACACAATAACAACAAAACCTTTGACAGTGAGGGCAAATTACAGTTTCAAGAGGTCAGCTTCCCCCATAGGCGGTCACATATACACAACTTGGATCATTACCAGAACCGGTGCAAACCAAACTACCTCCCAGAAAAGACCAAACAAGGGATAAAACTAAATAAATGCATGAATGAATAAATAAAAGAAGCTGTCTTCATGCCTGGAGTCAGAACCGAGACTGGTAGGAGCTGCCTGGAGAAGCACAGCAGCTGCTGTCCACGTGGCGGCAAGAATTCAGTGCTCAGCGGGCAAGCACAAGCTTGCAGCCCACAGCCAAGCACATTCAATCGAACCTTGAGGCACTTGCTTTCTCTCCAACCACCTTAATTTTAAGAAGGACTCAGCCTTACATGCACTGAAACTGCCAGGTAGTATTCCCATCCAAACTCCAAGACCAGATCCCCCGTTTCCACTCACAACCTCTTTTTTGCTAAATAATTCCATTGATTTGGCAAGCCCAGGGCGAAGTAAGAATAAACAAACCAGAAAAATCACCACGTAGAGAGTCCAGCTCTGCACATCCAGTGAGTGCTTCGGACACAGCAATAACATTTATGTTCTGGACCTCTCACGCGAAGGGAAGATCAGCTTCCATTAACAGTCCCCATCCCTGGAAGTGTTCAAGGCCAGGTTGGATGAGGCTTTGGGCAACCTGGTGTAGTGGAGGGTGTCCCTGCCCATGGCAGGGGGGTTGGAACTAGATGATCTTTAAGGTCCCTTCCAATCCAAACCATTCTATGATTCTAACAGCCATTATTTTGCTTGTTGGCTTGTGCTATTGGTTTGACATTCTGCAGGTCATACTGCTTTTGATACTGGTCCAGTTTCTTGTTTTACAATCTTCATTTTTAACCTGCCTCTTCATAGAAGAGTTGGGGAGAGGGAAAGAGATTCTTTTTATTCTATGTGCTACCACTCTTTTGCTAGTCTTGTTACCCCTAATGATCTTAAATACTTTTTACAGCATTTAATCAGGTAATCACCTGCAGAAGTAAAAATAATGTTTCTAAGTAGTCCATTTGCCTTTACTGCACAGAAAGAAACAGGTTTGAGCAGGTAGGCTGGAGGACAAATGCAGTGCTTCTACTTTGAGTGAAGAGATTTACTTGAAAGCAAACCGTTTTTATTTCTCCCCCCCATGGTGCTCCCCATTCTATTATATACCAGACAGGAAATTCTGGGGATTAATTCCAGAGAAAAAGATTATAACACCTGTGTATCATGATGTTTCTATTCTTTTGCTCCAGCATGCAGCGATGTCCAGTGCAGACTGTCTGAACATCTGGTGACGACGTCCAGCACATTCTCGTCTGCAACTGAACATGGCAACGTGGTATTATTTAAACATGACAGAGATGGTATCAGTTGTTCAAAAATTTTCTAGTCAGAATATAAAGAAATACTAACGGGTAAACATGACTCCATATTATCCAAAGTGGTTGAATATCTGAAAAAAATTACCGATGTGGCTGAACATAACGGGCAAAAAGTCAGCTTGATTTTTAGACAGAAATGATGCTTTTGAAACCTAAAAGCATCCTTCAAAGAAGTCAGTTACATCTTAAAGTTCATGCATATGATAACATCTGGATTCCCAAAAAACTACTTTCTACTGGAGAATAAAGACAGGTTTAATGTGAGGTAAAAAGGAAGTTTTCCTTGTATGCTAATGAACTGGTAGAAGACAGGATAAACAAGCTAGGAATAAACTGGGAGTCAAAAATGAGGGAGAAACTCAGTAACATTGCATAGGTGCTCATGCTGAAGCTCCTACTATTTACTATATTCAGAAACTACTCAAAAAGAATGAAGAATAAGGTGACAAAATTTGCTTAAAGCACAGAACAGCTGAAGCTTCTTCAACATGGATAAAAACACAGTTGAGGGAGCACAGGATGACTGAATATAGATTGATAATTCACCACACCTTGTAGCACAAGACCCATAGGGTGTGCAATGAAAGCATGTGGCAGCAGTACCAATGTAAATCAAACTTTTCCCACACAATTCAGAATTAAAATGAT
Source organism: Tauraco erythrolophus (assembly GCF_009769465.1). NCBI lineage: Eukaryota > Metazoa > Chordata > Aves > Musophagiformes > Musophagidae > Tauraco > Tauraco erythrolophus. The sequence continues at coordinate 4,226,546 of NC_141477.1, forward strand.
GGAATACATTCCAAAAGGACAGGTTGGATGTTAATATGTAGAAATATTAACAGACTCTTAGACAAATGGAAGAGAATACCCTGAAGAACTATTAAGCAAAACAGTCTGAATATAATATTCTGGTTAAAAAGTGTTACACTGGAAACAAAAATAAGAAAAGCCATACCTACAGAAATATCAATATGCTTGCTCTGCTTTTACACTTTTTCTTCAAGCATTTGCTATTGCCTGTTGTCTTTGTTGATTTCTCCAGGGTCAGCTGGACTCTTGGTCTGATCTATTGCAGACTTCCTTTTGCTCTTGGAGCTCTCTGCCCTTTGCATGCAGTTAAGAGAGTTTCACCTAGGAATACACAGACATCGAACACTTCAGTTTTCCATTTTCCCTTGCAACCACTCTACTCAGAAAGTGAGCCTAAAGCTACTCATCTTCTGTTGTGCATGGAATGAAAATAAGACAAGAGAGAAGAGACTAATGATAGTCGAGGGATACTATGTAAGTCAGCCTTTCCAAAAAGTATAGAATAATCAACAAGTTTCACACAAACACAAAAACAAAGACTCAAAATCCTCAAAAAAACCCAAAACCAAACCAAGACTACCCATCTCCAAAATAATTATCTATTTTGTATAAGGCAAACTATTACTAGATGAAGAATTTTAAAAGAAGCTTGAATACAATTGAAATTTTCTGGGCTATATTCACACTGTTACTTGATTAAGAGTAGCCCTCAGATAAAACAAGCGGGCTTATGTTCTGCATGGCCTTGTAAATAAAGTATGAGGGAAATAAACTAACTTTTACAACTTTTCCAGGAAAGCTGGAAAATTAATGGAAACCACCTTAGCCCTAAGATAGTTTCTCCCAAATAGCAGAGTAAATTAACTTACACAAGAGATCCACATTGCTATTGTTAGCTTACTTCCAGAACTTACGCTTCCTCCTTTAAAGTTAGCTTGCATATCTAAACCACAGTGCAATTTCTATATAGGGCATCTTCCCTCACTATACAGCAGGATGTGTTTTACCAACCTGCTAATCCAAACCTCACACAGCACACAACCAGCAGCCTCATACATCATACCACACCTTGAGGCATCTGTTAATTGACCAATAAAACACACCTGTAGCATATTAATGTTATAATAAAACACTCTACATATTCAGTAAATTTTGTGTTATCAGTTCTCTATCAATTATTTATTAAGAACTAACATAATAAATAATCTCCTGAGCAAGGTGCAATAACATGAGGACAAAACAGTACAAAATACATTTTATTACCTTCTCTCTATAGTTTCAGTCTTTGTAGCACACTGCATATTTATAAGTGCTTGAAGTAAGGTAAGATTGAACTCTTCAGCTCTAAATCTTCATGCTCTATTCACCAAGAGATTGCTTTGTTGAAATTAACAAAAGAACAGGCTTTCTTATATGTATTTGCTTGCATCGGGTTCTCTTAATCCTCATATTAGTAATTCCCTTCTGTACAGAATCATGTAGTTTCATCCTGTGTGAGCACCTGTTAGCTGACTCAGTATTAGCATTAGCTAACAGAAATATTTCCACTAAAAAGACACTGTAACCTTCTTCAGGACTAGAATGGATTTTTAAATTTCAGTAGAGAATATTTACAGTATCTCCAAATAAAATTAGCACATAACTAAAATGAGGGAGTTCCATCACCACAAAAAGCAAAAATAAGAGCCAATGTGGATTTCATTGACCTTGTAATGCTGGACCTACCAGGGGATCATTCCCTCTCCCATATTCTTAGATAGGAACAGTCTTGGAACTTCTAAAACATGCTGAATGAATGACTACCACAACTCTCAGCACTAAAATGTTGAAACGCTTAAACACTAAATACAAGCCTATAATTTAAGTGAAGACTTTGGACACAACGTTCTCAACTGGTTTAAGCTGCTAAGTCGTCCTTAAAATCAACAATTACAATGATTTACACTTCAACTTTCAAAAATCCAATAGTAAGTAATTCATAAAAAAACCAAGGCAATATTTATAGCTTTCACCATCCACTCACTTTGTTTGCAAGAACAGAAAGGTGCCAGATTCTCCTTTAGAGTTTGTCACAGTGAAGATATTGGATGGGAAGGTTGGTAAAGTAAGTCTGTAAGAAGATATGGTCATAAAGCAGAAAAGCTTGTCCTTTGAACTATGGGAGCACTCAACAGCTTGAAAGAGACGTAAGTAAGGGTAAACCAAGAGCAAATCTTAACTGTTCAGGATAAGCTACCAGTCCTTTACCACACAAGAGAAAAAAATAATCCTAGACTACACTAAAATGAGTATTACTACAATCATTACACTAGAGTACCTCAACTGAATGATCATAACCGAAGACGATGTGGGAAGGTGTACTTTTCCATGGCACTCTGTAGCAGTTGCTCTTCAATAAATAACAGGGCAATCATGGTATATTTTTCCTATGAACTAAGACTGTCAATGCATGCACAATTGTTTATTTTCACTCTCGTTTAGTTTTTAATCAATAGATTGCTGAAGAACAGTTGTCTTTAGAGAATAAGCTCAGATCCATTTTACATTTGGGACAAATTAATGTACAGTAACAGAATTTAGATTTTTCATAGCAAAGGTTAATTGGAGCAAGGACCTGTAAAACAAAGCAAAACTAGAATTAAAAAAAAAATAATATTAAGTCTTAGAAGGGACAGAAAACTGAAGGCATGTAAAGCTACTTTCTCTAATAATGTTTTTGTTGTATCCCAGACCTTTACCATGAAATTGCTAAATAGATCAAAGGTCCAGTCTTGTATGCAGTTCCTATGTTTGAAAGTTAACTTTCCTAAGTAAATGTTCATTAGCAAGAAGTGCATGTTCATTAGTAATAAGTGCATTCACAAAATGTAGGTGGTGGTTTGTTTTGATGGCAGATAAGTAGATGATTATCTAAAGAAATCCAAACATGCCTACAAAACACAGAATCATCTGTCTAATAAGACTTCTCTTTGAGCGTCTTCATGAAGATATACAATTTTTAAAAATAATTACTCCCCTTTTAATGGTATGGGGTTTTTTTTCCCCCTTTATGGAACAAAATAAGGCATTTTATTGCTATTCAAACTTTTCCAGCATTTTTCTATTTCTATACTTTTATTACAGCATCTCAATAGCACCTCAGTAACCACCTCAATTCTGTCTTCATCATGTAAATTGTGCAATTGTACTGTTGCACAGCAGCATGGGGGAGATGACTTTTATTTACATGCGTTGAGAGAGAGAGATATTTTCTGATCAAATTCCACCAGTTTACCCTTCCAATCATCCCTGAATTTGGTTCAACTTACTAAAATACCTTTCAAAAGTACCACTTTACACAGATGATTCTGGGCCCAGGACTCCTGCTGGGCATGAAAGAATGCGTTTTGGAAAAATGTATTTATGCAAGCACAAGATATGGAATATCATTTTATTTGTTTCTCTCAGATAACAAATTTAGTCACAAATGCCTATGCAGGTGGGGAGGTAACCCAAGAAAGCAGTGCTGTTGATACGTTTTAAACTAGTTGCTGCCAGTTTTGAAGTGCTGACTTATTTTGGTTGAAAATACTTTGCTTATTTGTATTTCTAATAAATATTATAGTTAAATCCAGATACAGCAACAGTCACATAGAAAAGAGATAAAGGCTGGGAATAATCAATAAAACATAACTCTTAAACAATTCCTGATTCTTTTCTCAAAGGAGAAATTAAAATTCATATTTCTACAGATTGCAGACTTAGATGATTAAAACACCTGATTTACAAAAAGCTATAACATCCTCCATATTTTTCTCTGTGTTCTTACCCATTGCTGCCTTTACCTGATAAATATTTCATGAAGTTGAAAAGAATTAAAATCAAAACCCACATAAATTGCTAAAATGAAAGAGGAAGAGTCAGCAAATGCATGAGTTTGAAGATTATCCAGTTGCGTCTCATTACAGGAACAGTTCTTATGTCTACAGCAAATTGAAGATACATGCAAAAGGAAAGAGCTAGAGGCAAGCAGAAGCTGAAGGGGAGAAGAGCACAAAATTAGCATCATTATTATTATCAGTTCAGTATAGGCATACAACTGAAAACTCTCAGTAGCCATAAGAGTAGGTGAAAATCACGGTATTATTCATAACTCTGCATGGAAAAAAGAACATACGTCTTCCATCACCTTCCATCCACCACACATTGTTCATGCCACTAAAGAGTGTCTTAAAATAAAATAGAGGAATGGCTGTGTTTTGAATACCAAAGAAATGCAAGCTTTCTTTTCCTAAAGGTTATTTAAAACGCACCTTAGGGTCAAAGCTTTAGCTATGATTTACTCACGCTTCAGTTTTGTGCCATGGAAATCACTATGGTCGAATTTTTGCACCTGAGAACATTGGCCTTGTTCATGTAGATCACTTAGACCCGAGAAACCAGAAGTGAAGAGATGAAGTTACTCTCACAGCATCACACACAAAGTCAGCCTTGGCCTCTTTATACGCAACAGACTGAGGTAATTTTGTCTGACAGTAGAAATTGTATTAGATCATGAAGTACTAAACAAACTGTTTCTTCTTGCAAAGAAGAGGTTATAAACCATATTCGCTGTCTAAATATTAATCAGTTTGAACTTGTATATGTAAATCCTCCACCCAGATGTCTCCAGGAAGTAGAGATGTCCTAGAAGGCAATGCTTCCTCATGCAAAAGTAAGAAGGAATAAGATGATCTGTAAAACTCGTAGGTATTTTAACGTGGTGTTGCTGCAAATGCTCAAATAAGCATGCAAAACCTTTCACAATGAGAATATTCAGAGTGGTTTTTGAAATGTCAAAAATAAATGTTAAATATATGAACAATATTTCAATGTAACTATGCAAAACTGGCATTCAAAGAATGCCTTGAGAACAAGGAAACCAACTGTTCTACTTCCATGAAAACAAGACAATAACTCATTTCAAAACTGTTATTTCAAGGAGACGCAACAAATGTTCAAAAACCAATATTATGCTTTTTTGTATAATATGTAAGATATTTGCTGCAAGTTCTAAAAATTCCAGTTTCCTCAGTAAAAGACCAAATTACCATTCTCATTCAGAGTAATAACAAGGAACTTCAATATTACACATCAAAACAAACTTACTTTGCACATTGAACCTTATTTTATTTCCTTATTTTTTTTTCCCCCTAATATTGAAAATATTAGGAAAATATTTTTTCATACCTACGAAACTTGCCAGTTTTGTATACTGCTTACAAAAGTAAAGTCTTCAAAACGAATACTGTCCCACTGTGAGTGAGTTATGGCATTGTGTACTGGGTCTGGCTGGGATGGAGTTAATCTTCATAGCTGTCCCTGTGGTGCTACATTTTGGATTTCTGATTAAAACAGTGCTGATAACACGCCAGTGTTGTGGCTATGGCTGAGCAGCTCTTGCACAGCCGGAGACCTTCTGAGTTGCCCACTCTGCCCCTGAGGCAAATAGACCAGGGTGGGCACAAGGCTGGGAGGGGGCACAGCCAGGACAGGTGACCCAAGCTGACCAAAGGGACAGTCTGTGCCAGGTAGCGTCATGCCCAGCAGTAAAACTGTCCAAAGTAGCCATTGCTCAGAGCCCAGCTGGGCATCAGCCAGCTTGTGGGAGGTGGTGAGTGCATTTGCATTGCTTGGTTTTGATTTTTTCTTCTCTTTCCTTCCCCTATTAAACTGTCTGTATCTCAATCCATGAGTTTTTCTCGCTTTTGCTCTTCTGATCTCTCCCCATCCAGCTGGGAGGAGAGCGAGCGCGTAGCTGATGGGTGCTTAGCTGCCAGCTGTGATTGACCCTACGTACATTGCTGCAAGATTTCTCTTACAGGTGTATATCTGTCAAAATTTAAAATAACATAGCAAGGGAAAGAATTGTTCTAGGACATACTAACATCTTAAAGTACCTAAAGAGACGGCACGGGGAGATTCGGCTTAGTGTCTCAGCAAAACTTGACATCATACTAAAATAATTAGTAATAGTTTGCAATAGTAATAATATCAATGATATTATTTAATGATATTTAAATACTATTATCTAGCAGGTTATGTTAGAGAAGTTTTTGTGAGAAATAATCAGAAAAAATCCTGCAGAATGGATTATGGCTACTAATTCAGTGCTGAAAGTCACTTGAAAGGGAAAAAATATTTCTTTATATCTTCAAAATTTGCTATTTTTATATAACTTTAATTCACACTTGAAAAAACTAGTTTTTCTTTAATTTCGCATCTTGTGAGTAAAGAAGGATTATATGATACAGGGAACTTTGCAAACTCGAACTGCTTGTTTTGTGACACTTCAGTCTTTTCTAAAAAAATAAAGAGAATCCTTTTAAGCGCGAAATAATTTGTAGGAAACTTACCCATTAAAGCATTTATTTTGAACTTAATGGTTTTAGCTTCATAACATCAAAATGTCAAGAATAGCCATTTTAACTGAAAATAAGCAATGGACTGAAACATTTGGGTTTCCTGATTCACAATTCTATTACCCCATCAAAGAGGTGTCAATCACTTTGCAACTTAATTTATAGGTAAATTATGTATGTTATGTTGCCTTATGTTTTTTATAAAGGCCCTAATTCAAAGCATTTTATGTTTTCCTTGTATTTCTGTAGTTATTTATGGACAATAGTTAAATAATCAACAATTAGTATCTGTACTTAGCAAATTGCTATTCAAATGGCATTTAAACTAGGATCAAAGTAAGGAAAAGGAGCAAATAGATCTTTAAAGTCAGCACCCATAAAACAATAATTTGGTCTTGTTCCTGCTATGAGAAAGATGAAGTATGGAAGTGTAAGATCTGTGCTGTAGCTGTCCTTGCAATTTCCCAGTTAGTTTTCTGATATGCAAAGTACATTGAGTGTTATTTATTTACAGGCATTTTTTTCTCTCTCTCAAATGCAGATTTTAAGGTTGTGCTTTCTGTTTTGTTATCTCTGTGTTATCCTGTTGGAAGTTGCTTATGGTTTTTAGATCAAATATTTCTTTTATTGACAGTGCTACTTTTTTTTTCTTCTCCCCCCCTGCTCCCCTTTGCCTTAGAATGAGGGATTTTGTTACATCAGCAATAAAAAGCCCAGCATAGATTAGCATGGAACAAGATAGTGACTTGTTCTGACTTGGCATAAAGTAAAGTAAATGAAATCCTGCATTAACATGAGAGCAATACTTGTGCTCGCCATAGATTTAAACAGAGTGGGTCTAGTGTTGGCTTTTCTGCCAAATCCTTTTAAAAATGTATTTTAGGAGAGCAAATTCTAATAGGATAAAACGATACAAAGGCAACAACAGCTAACATAAGAACAATTAAACTGTAGGAAAAAAATCTACATGACACAAGGCTATTTGATTTACCACTAATATTCTTCTAGTATTTTGGTCAGGTGTATAAAGAACCAAGTTATGAATTAATAACGAAATGATTGCTTCCACATAAAACAGGTATAGGAAGCTGGAAAAGCACTAAACCCTTTTTACATTCTGCTTGAGTCAATATTCCCTTTCCTCAAACATTTCAAGAGCATTTCAATGGTAATGAGCGTATGTACATATACCGGACTGAACACAAAAAATAGCCATGAGCAACGCTAAAACTCCTAGGAAAAAACGAACAGCAGTATCAATCTAAATTCACCAGCCAATCTATTCCTATTGGAAACTTTTGAAATATTGATTATTTCTTTTTGTTGGCTTTTTCATATACCAAAACCGGAGCTCTTCTCCCTTGACAACTGACCAAACTTACATGCTGAGTTACAATACTTTGCAGCTAAAGGGCAGTGCCTCTAGCAAGAATCCTTCAAACAGCAGCAGACTGTTTGAACATTACCTGAATAACTTGAGTACCCTGGTGGGCAAGATGGCAAGGAGTCCACATTTTGCAAAGCTGTGTATACATACATATATAAATATAAAATGCATATATAAATATAACACTGAGAACAGTGGGTATAAATCCTGTCATCTAACTGTAGCTATCTAGAAGCTAAATATCTGTTCTGAGTTAGTCATGATATTGGTATCCATGGAGAGAGAGAAAAGCACCTTCTGAAAATAAATGTGTACGGTACAATGGATGTCCTACAGGAGGTAGGTATATCTCACATTGTATCATAAGGAAGTCCAGATGACTAACTCAAGTAGACATCTAACCCTGAGAAGGGTTAAGAACATTCAGCTCAAACGAAAGCCAAAGCCACTACCCCAAATAGCATTCAAAGATTAACATGTATCTTTGGATTAAAATCCAAGATGAACATGTATTTTTGGGATTAAAGTTCAGTTTAACACTCAGCAACTTTATTCTTATACAATGAAAAATCAGTTATGTTAGTATTTGCTACCAAATCTACTTCACATCACATAACACATTTTAGGACATGGGTTATCAGCACTGGTAAAACTCAGCTGTGGCCCTGCTAGCTGTAACATTAGCAGAATAATGCTATGCAGGGCATGGTCTCAGTAGGAGCTGAGAATGACAAATTATATATCATGCTTTACAAAGCCAAAGGTTTTATTTATATTTGTAGCAAGTATGAAGCAGATTAAAACATAGTACAGTTAAAAATGAGAAGCGCTCTGATAATCAGCTATTCATTTTTCTGGAGAGGAAAAACAAACAGGAAGAAAAGAGCTCAGCTATTTAAACAACCCAATAAGATTGTGTGGGAAAAACAAAAAACCCCACAAAATAGAGTGCAGGTGAACTGATCATGGTACAGCCATGCTTCTGACTTCCTCATGACTTGAACCCTGAGGATGGTGGATACATGAGAGTTCAGTCGGCGAGGTGCGGAGCTGCTGGAGATGTGGTCTGCAGTGAAGCTGAGAGGCAGAGCGGAGGACGGGCAGCACTGAGACTTTCCAAACAAGCACAGCCCTCAGAATGCACCAAACTACTCATCCGTGGCAATGGAACAAACAAAAATGACGAGTTGCAAAGGCACCTCTGGCCTGAATTTGTGCAACAAACCACACAAAATTACAGAGAAAATAATCAGGTTTTCAGATGTCTCCACAAAAGCTCAAATAGCCAGAAGACTGCTATGTTTCAGGCTTTTTGGTGGCTCCATTAAGTTTTATTTACATTTACAGGTCACAGTCGATTGCTTGATATTTTTTCCTGGCTTGAAAATGTTATGTCAAGTAAATATCGCTATGAATTATATTCTGTTCCGGCGTCAAAGTTTAAAAAAAAATCTTATCAAATAACATTCCCATTCACCTCCCTTGACTGGATGTTAGACTAGTCTACTGAACACATACACAGTCCTGTGTAAGAAGATCGGACTTCTGTCCGTGATTGGACTGTCTGGTCTTGCTGTCGAGATTTGGAATCAAATTCCAACTTTCCTCTACTGAGGTGTAAGGGAGAAAATAAAGCTACCACTGACAATACTAAACCAGTATGACAGAGGGGATAGGGCACGTTTCCCTGCGCTGCTGCAGCGACACACCACTACAGAAGAGAAATGCAGTACCCAGGCTGTGCAACAATTACCTTCCTGCCTTGTGAGAGAGAACCCAGAATGGTAAAAACCAGCCAGTCTCTAATCTTTTTTATATTTCCTTCACGTGAACAAATGGAAGGAGTGGGATTTTCTCACTGCATTCATGTATTGGTAAAATCCATGATTAACACAGATTTTGAGAACTTCTACTTAACTCCTCTCCACCAGCACAACTGGCTATAATTCAGCATACACTCAAATCTAAGACAACTTCTCCAGAGTTCTGTCAACAAACCAGCTCCTGGCTAGCAGCAAGATCCTGTGTTCCCAGCTCAGTGAGCTGTCAGTAAGAAATGGAGGTTATTAGATGCCTCTGTTATTACAGATTACACAAGTGGCACAGAAAATGACATCCAATTCACGTTGCTCCTCAACTCTGATATGCTCCTCCACACAGTTTTTGTGAACACATACAAATTCAGTTGGCTTGGAACACAAAAACAAGGATTATGTGTGACCAGTATTACTAAAACCTAAACAAATGGTGAGACAAGAAACCTATTTTACAAGACTTCAATATGTTTCTTTAATATGATATCTCATTTTAAAAATAACACTTAAATTATACTGCAGTAATCTGATTCAGAATATCTAAATTTAAGCCCTCCAAAAGCAAAAAATCCTAGAAAAGCCATTTTTTCCTGTGTTCTCTGTTTTATGGGATGTAGAAGTACTTACTGAGTCAAAAAAAAACCCCTAATTTCTTCCTCATATTCCCTTGTAATGAGATATCCAGACTGTCCTAGAGTCCTCAGCACGGTACACAGAGCCGATCAAAATAAGTGGGAAGATCCCTATGGATAAACACAAATCATTCTTCCACCTCTTTTTTACAAAAAAATCGTAATGTTGAGTCTTCACAATCTTTATGTAGTATTACTACAAAAACCGGCTATGTTATGTGCTGTTGTTTCGTTGGCAAACTAAAATTAATACTTCATTTTTCAGAAATAATACATGATAGGCAGTCATGATCAAACTCGGCATGGTAGAATAGGAGAGATAAATAATTGATTTTTTAAAAGTCTCTTGCAGTGCCACGTAAAAGTGAAATTTCATTTAGGTATAGCAAGTTTCATGACAGCTCTACATTATTTTATTTCTAGTAATTATATGAAAAATATTTTTGATACACACATTTAGTTCATATTCCATACGATCAGTGAATCATTTGTTGCCATGATATATCTTAGAAAGTAGAAAAGCTCCAGGTTTAGAAATTGCTCTATACAGAAATGCACACATACACAAACATACTATGCTAATTAAACCGAGACGTGTACTATGGAAACTCACTGAACTTTTTCTCAGAGATAACTGCTTCCAAAGAGAAAGAGACTAATAATTTAATTTATCACAATAACTTAAAGCGTATTGAACCTTGCAAAATGACTACGTTCGAGGATGCTCACTGCCAACAGATTGCAAAATATGATCTTATAAGAGAAAAGTGAAGAGAAAAAAGAAGAGAAATAGGTAAGACTGACTATCCTAGTAAACACAGTCATAAAATTTAATAAAAATATATTGCTACAAACGAAAAAACAAGAATTGCTGAGCCTGCTGTCCAATGCCTTTTCTTTTCTTAGTTTTTCTGCAGTGTCATTCTTAAGAAACCCCTTCAAAACTTTATACGCTACTTTAAAAAAGAGGCAAAAAAAAAAATAATGCAAAAAACACCTACAACACTTACCAACTTTCTTCTGTGTTGGGCATGGTTAACAAACGAGATCCATTGCTGCAGTGTATCTAGGTCATATGTTACGTGGATTTTTAAAAGTGAGCATTTACACTGAGGGACAGATGTAATGCTGAAGGTTAAAAAGAACAATCCCAGGAAAACTTTCTTCGGGGACTTTTAAATTCAAACCCAGAACTCCCACTGATCACTCTGATGCAAGAACTTCCACCCAGGTGTATTAGGCAGCATGCAAACCTGCATGTCGTTTCTCAAGTTATGAGCTAAATTCAGGTGTGGAGGAGGTGAGAGGAAGGGAAACTTTCCCTTCAGGCACACTACCTGATAAATAACTTTACCATTCCTTTCATCTTAACCTGAAACAGGTGAGTTTGATTACGATAAAGTAAACTGCATATGCTATGGAATTAATAATTTCTGTTCTCTAAAAAAGAGTTTTTTTATGGGATTACTATTCTTGGATGAAAATATTTATTTAAAAAAAGGAGCAGATGTTGCTATCAAAGAAAAATTACTTGCCAGTTTCACATGACATCAATCAGACCACTTTTTAATAAATGACAAAAGTAAATAATGATCATCCATTAAAAACTGATATCACAGTAGTATTTTGTGAACGTGTAAAAGACAGTATAGTATGAGGGAAAGGTTCAATCCTGGTCTTTCCTACATGCCCTTGTAAAGGAATGAAAAAGCAGAAGTAATCGATATTCTCCATTGTATGAGTATAGTGGTGGCTGGAGCACACCCAGGGAGGAAGCAGAGGACTACTCTTTTTTTCCTCAACTTCTGCCCAGAGTGGGAGAGTGGGATGTAGAGTAGAGTATGAGAAGAACAGCAGCTGGGTCAAGTTGTGTCCCTTTGTCTCTCTACCCCAGCCAGTGGGGTGCTGCTTGACAGTTTGACACAACTGTGAATGCTTTAGTATTAGAAGGAGCAAACAGACATAAATCATCATACAGGGAAAATAAAAACCTAGTGTAAAGGAAATAAAATAAGTAACTAAACATGCCTGGGGCAAATTATCGAATCAACATACATATGAAAATGTTAACTCATGAAGAACAGTGTTTGTGGTTGTTATTGGAACTTTTCATCTTATTATAAATACGGTTGTGCCTTAAAAAGTTTGAAAACATGCTTACAAGAAAAAGATGTAAAATCTGTAGTTACAACCCATAATAACACTATTAATATTATATCTATTTACTATTATATATAATTAATATACTAATAATTACTACCCATAATACTATTTTAGATGCCTGAGATCCTGTAGAACTGATACAGAATCACGGTATCAGGAAGTTTTGAGCAGTGATTTGCTAAGAGAAGGTGAAGAGTCAATATGGTAATAACCAGAAAACACTGAAAAGGGTATAATACGTGCAACAAAAATGAATGAGAAATCTATATTTGTGGGAAGAAACAAAAAATGAGAAAACAGAAAGGGGTATTGGAGAAATACATTGTGGAAAGAGACTAAACTGAAAGAAAATTTTATCTTTTCCAAGTTGAATATAACTCTTTAACTGAAAGAACAATATTAGAACAATGACATCACTACTTAGAGATCATCACCTTCACGCAGCTTGGCTTTACCTAATATGGTCTAATATTAATTAGATGCCTGCTCTAGTTGAGAGGTTGGATTAGATGATCTCTGAGGTCCCTTCCAGCCTGTGCCATTCTATGACTCTATGAATATCAACATGACAAGTACATTCAGTATAACCAAAATCCAGCAAAAATCTAAAATCCATTCTTCAGCCTCAGTGACAACAGTGACTTTCAAGACAAAAATACTTTGTTAGAGCTTATACATCAGCATTAAGAGTCAATACACAACTAACTTAGATGTCTTTGTCACTCAGAAAAAGGGTTAAATCTTTTTTACTTAACCTACGCGTATGAAAAAAGGAGACTAAAACAGTAAACTAAAAAAAAAAATTGTTTCAAATGAAGCAAGAACTTATTAATTAAATTATTACAATTATTATTAATTATTTGTTATTAGTAACAGACGCAATGAACTGGCAACAGATGGTGTGATATGGTGAAAAAGAGATTAATTTCATACATTCTCTTTTGGCAGTCCTTCTGCCCAACCAGACCATCTGTGACACATTAGAAACGTTAGAAGCTGTACCATATATATTGCAAAGACGATACAAATTATTTGACTGTTTGCTTTTCCAGTCCAAAACCCATTCATTCTTCATGATCACGGAATTTTAAACAAAGTAGTTTTTATCATATACATTTTGATCCATGCTCCATGGTTTCTGTAGCATACTGCCGAGATTCTGCAGGATTTTGTCCGAACGATTTTGCAAACAGCAGAGCTGCACATTCCTGTATGTGATCGAACGAACGTTCTTACTCACAGCACATTCTCCACAGATAACAATAGGAGTTTAAATTGGCACTTTGGGAATCATCCTTACTTTACTTTGCAATGAATTTCCAAGTGAAAATGTCTAATCTGTTTACAGAAAATTGATAGGGAGATTAATGCCATCCTCCCTGATGGCTCTTACAATTTTGTTTCATGACAGCATCTAACATTTGGACATTTGTTTTTGTTTTCCTTCTGCTTTGGAATTTTTCTATCATATTAGTATAATGTATTTTGTAAAAACAGCCATTTCATCCAGCCAATATATCTCCATAACACTCTTCATCTTTGCTACAAACACATACAAACACAGATGAAATTTTGCTTACCTTTACTTAATATATTTTTAATGTTAGAAATTAAAGTTTAACGGACAGGCACACCTGTATAATAAGATTTCAAATATGATCAGAAATCTAAGATATTTCCATGGATCAGATTGCTTGATATACTGTGATCATTTTAGGGGAAATTTTAATTGACTGGGAAAAAGGCAAATGACATCTGTTTCCAGTTAAATAGTCCGTTTTTTTTTTTTTTAGTGCAAGTCTGTATTTTGAATTGTCTTAGATATTATGTCCTAGATAACTTAACATCTCCAAATCCATCTACTATGTGCATCGGACAACTTGAAATTGCAACGTGTAAAAATAAGGAGTGAGGAACTGGATTTCAGTGACCCAAAATGTGAGCCACAAATACATACTACATAGAGGATATTCTTCTGCTGCTCATCATTGTTCTTTGTGTTTAGGAGGAAAAGAATGAATGGGCTAACAGAGTAAGGTATACAATAATTATGTGACTCTGGAATTCACTGCTGCATTTATTACATGATTTTTAGAGATATTTTCACAGAAGGAGAGACGTATCATACAAGCAATGTTGCTGATTACTTTGCCTTAGTCTCTCTAAACAACAGATGAAATAAGCCTTATGCTACTTTTTACACCTCATTCCTCAAGTCTCTTCTCTTTACACCATGTTTTTATGATTCCTACTCTCCTTCTTCCCAGTCTAAGTTTAATGGCTAGCAAGCCAGATCGCACAAGATCTCTGTGAATTCCTCACCAGAAAGGCAATATAAATTATTACTTTAAACAAGTTTGTTCTGCAACAAATTCTTCAAATCTCTGCAAGCCTGAAAAGACGGTGCATTCCACCTACCTACCAGCCACAGCAGTGGATGTAGGAAGTGGATTTAGCACCTGAAACACAAACTACTTTCATCTGCTTTGTTCTTCTCCCTCTTGCTTCACGTACATTTAGCTTGGCAGTAAAAGGCTTCAAATTCAACAAAGAAACTCCAGTCTTTCTCTTACTTTTCCTTTGGAAGAGCAAATTGTACCACCATCACCACTGTCAAAATGGGACAAAGGAAAAGGATAGGGAGTGTTTTGTAATTATTCCATCTGAAGAGAGGTGCTATTAAAGTGGACATTTTAATACCATAGTCCTAATGTTTTAGCAGTTCTGTCTTTATGTATCTTTAATAAAATATTAAAATACTTAATTATTTTTTCCATGAAACTATACTGGTTAAAATACTTGTTGAATTGCTTAATATAATATCAGAATATCAAGTTTTTTCTATTCTATTAGAATTTACAGATTTATCACAAAATTTTTTATTTATTCTGACTTTGTGAATGTATAGGCTCAGTTTATAAGAGAGCACATATAACTCCAATGGTATATTTATCTGTTTTCTTATTATTTTTACTGTTAAGGGAAATCTGAAGCTAGAAGAGACCCAAAAAAACGATTGGAAGAAACAAAGATTTTCATTTTCTCCTTACTACTTCTTGCTACTAATTAAGAAACCAACATAAGAAATGAAAGAATTTATCAAGGCATTAATTCAAAACATACTGGACAGTGACTTCCTCATTTGAAACAGCTAAACAGGGTATAGATCAAGCTCTTTTCAACTGACATACGAGTTCTCAGGTAAACTCTGCCTGTCTCTTCCAGAAGGAAGCCCCCAAAAGCACAGATTAGGAGAAGACGACTTCTCTGGCAGTTGATCAGATCTGACTAGGTGAAACAGACCCTTCATCACCAGGAGATATAATCAAAATAGCTTTCAGAATTGTAGCAAATGATACTTACTCTGCTCTTAGCTGCGTGTCAGACGTTCAGACCCTGGGGAGAATCTCACTATAAAGACTTGTAAAATCAAATAATTTCTTTGAGCCTGTGATTTCCTGTGTATTTTCACCAAAAAAAAATTTCCCCCAATTCAGTTTAATTCAATTCAATGGCAATGATGTATCATACATGACTTGAACAATTATGTGAGCTTATGGAGAATAAGCTGCAAGTCATAATAGAAAATGCTATCTTTATTCCCAACATGTATGCAATTGACACCTCAAGCTAGAATAATTGAGAAAACAGAAACCAGGAAGGATTTGCAGTGATGTATGAACCCTCTGCACTCCTTTAAAGAAGATTCATTTTTTGATGACGTTTAAAAGTTCGGTACAAAGACAGGATTAGAGTGTTTCCTAGTACATCCTAACTGTCAGAAATACCACCTGTCTTCTCCTTCGCACAATTTTAAGTATGTTATTGTGTGCAGAAGATTGAGAACAATATAGAAAACTATTACTGTACTCAGAATATTACATATGAGCATTTAACATTCTTTGTACAATTCAGCACACCGATCCTCCTGTTCTTTTCAGAGTATTTCCCAGAGAAAGGCATTTTTCCTGAGTTTCCTACTTTGACAGCCACAGGTACATATACGCGACTACATGCTGAAGTTTAATATGAGAGCTGTGTCCAAGAAAAACAATTCAGACATGAAAGTGAAGCATTTCCCCCCCCATCTCTGTTTAAGAGAAACAAACCAAAAACTCTCATAATGGAATTTTAAGGCCAATCCAAATGTTTTATTTCATCTAAACCAAAACCTACAGTATATGCTTTTGTTCTTTTTGTTAACCTTTAAAATAAAATACTATTTTGCTTATTAAAAAGTTAGCTGCAAACCACTTTGGAATGAAAATTTAGCAATACCAAACTAAAACCACAATTATTTCACAGTATGTTTTCAATTTCCTTCCTTCATTTTTGGCTGAAACCATGTCCTGAATTCAGTTCGAACACACAGATTCTTTGGATTCCCTTGAAACATTCTTTTGTTTGCAAATGACTATTCAAGCAAAATATATGCCCCAACTAGAAAGTGTATGCACTTACAGACTGCATTTCTCACAAAGCAATTAACTCTTTGTTCAGGAAAGCATAATGGCTTTCAGCTATTTCTGTATAGCCACCTTCTTTTTAACTGCTTATCTCAAGAGTCCACTAATTCCTGAAAGACAAAATTACATCATCCATCAGCTATTTCCACCTCCTTCTCCTTCCACTCTTTCTCCATGTATCCTTTTCATGCTTCAAAACATCTCTGATTCACACAGTAACGTCTCCTTGACCTTGACTCTGTACATTATCTTGTCATCTCGTCTTGTTTTCTCAATATCCTTTCTCGGGTCATCTCATCTCTATTTTCTATGCCACGCAATGCCAGGCTATACAAATGCTAATAGGATTTGAACCTATGATTCAAAAAAGAGAGCACCTTACCATCCTTTTTGTGAAAGAACACACGTCAGCCCTCATTATGACCAAGGGTTGATTGGTTCGGCACTAGAATTATCTAAGATGGTTAGATGGTTGTCCTTTAATGATTAAAAAGAGATGGAATACATAACAAGTGTGTCAGGGACGGACCCAAAGCATTCAGGACTCCAGAGTTCCTGGAAACAGCCAAAGTAAGGCCAAATAGTGTAACTTAACTCCCAGACATACACATATTTCACAAACAGCCATGCAGACAATTTGCCTTTCTAGAGTCCAGGAGAAATAAGTCACATTAGTTATAGCTTCTTGGCTGCTGGTTCCAGCCCAAATACTTCAGCTAGTGTGAACCAGCAATAATTTCAGTAACATAAAAATAGTTTGTTAAGAAACAGCTAGAGATTTGCTCATTTTTCCAGTAAGCTTCACTTCTGAATTCTTAATTTCTAACTGGCTGAAAGACTGCCATGCAAGCAACAAGCACTTAAATTAATTTTTAGAATCAACGAAATGAAGTAATAAATATGCTGCAACCAAAGACTCCTAGTCAGTCAATATCTGATAAGAGATCATAGAGTAATGATGTGAAGCTTGGCAGATCTTCTTTTTACTTTCCCAACTTGGTTTGTTCTCTCCACAGCACAAAACAGCCAGACTGTATCTATATCCTTGTCTTACCTGACCATCGCCCTTTAATGTCCCTGGGACACTGGAAATAAGTGGATGATTTTTCACAGTGCTTTCCTATTCCCTGTGATAACATCACTGTTTCTTTGTTTATTATCCCAAATGTCTCTTATCTAAGTAATTCTAGAGTTGCAGGAAAATCCTACCTGTCTCTATGAATTTTTTCTAATTTCCAAATATACTGAGTTGCTAAAGAAGGCACCAAGTTGGCCTCTAAGCTACTAATAGGCCACCATGTCAACTAGCCACGAAATAATCTTTTGGTGTTTTACCAGTTTACTCCCTATATCAAAACTTATTTTCATTATTATATCAAGTTTCTGTTCCCTAATGATCCTACAGCCATCAAGGAAACTGAGTCTAACTTAAATGAGTAATTGAATTTGACACTGCTGTCCTAATTCATTATACTGACATTAGTGTTTTAGGCAAGAGACACTTGTTAGGAGAGTATGTGACCTGACCAGACTTGACTTCTGTACAAAGACAAGCTAAATTTTGCCCATATAGATGATGAGAACCTGCGTAGGGTTTTTTCATGTTCCATCATAAGGCAGCTAAGTAGTTTGGTGCCTATATTGTAACTGTTATTCTTTCACAGATTGATAAGGAATTCATAGGTCAGAAACATGTGACAGCAAAAAAAAATAACAATTAATCAGTATTCTTTTTATAATGGAGGAAATCAGTTTAATGTTAGAGATACTAACTAGTGCCGTAGGATGTTACTCTTAAGGCAAAGCTGACAATTTTGGAGCACCATTCTACTTTGAAAAGCATTTTTAACATCTTATTTTAATGGAGATAAAAGGGCCAGAGAGAGCTCATTATCTTCCATGGACCTTTCCTAATCTGCTTTCCTTTTCCTCCCTGCAAGCTCAGTGCTGGACTCGTTGCTCAAGGTGACACAGAATGATAGGTGGGCTAGAGAGAGAACAGTGACCGGGGTCTCAGTCCAAGCTTCCTATAAACCATTGTCCTCGGTGGACGGGGAATTTGCAGGGCATTCAGTCACTGCGCGCTGTGCAGGCTATCTAGCTGAACAAGGATTTATTTTTTTGAGATGTTAGGTAGGGTTTTCATAGAGAAAATTTATGCAGTAAACTCTAACATCCTCCTTGCAGAACTTGTCATGTTTTCCTCTTATTCTAGCAGAAAGTTCATCACCATACATTCTGCATACGGTTCTTCCCATATGCTAGTATACACTTTTCATCTCACTTCAAATTCTACACTTTTTTTCAATTATTTCGTTATCACTCTAATTTCTGCTCTAATTTTTAGAGCACAGACCTGGTTAAGCACATGGATATTCACTTATCTTAAATCTAAAGAAATAAAAGTTCCAAAGACACATGGGTTTTATTCCTATGGTTCTTCTATCTTTGATACAGCTTCTAAAAAACCTTTATAGCAATGATTAGAGAAATTACAATGAAAAAGGATTGCCAATTCAAGGGAAATCAAAACAATTTCAAAAGAAAGGTGTACCCCAAGTGACTTATTGTATTTTGAGTGTAAAGCTCATTATTGGCCCTGTTGTACAAAAGTTCTACAGTGATTTGAGCACATTGTGGGATAGAACATTAGGAATCCTGTTTCTATTCCTAACATCAACTTTCTAAGTCCTGTACAAGTAGCATAAGCTGAAAAGAAACACTGGCTAGTTGGATCTTTGCTGTTTATCTAAGCATTTAAGAGAGAGAGAGGCAACACTCAGATTTTATTCCTTTCCTCATATATCCTGTTCTCCCTCATCAAACACTTGACAAAATTGAAACTCTGTCTTCTACTATAAACATCTCCTACTGAGAAGCTACTTTTTCTAAATATGTTCAAAATAGATCATTAGCAAGTTTGCCAAAGGAAAACCTGTGTTAAGCTTCAATATTTTATTCCCCAAAGAAAAGTATTTTACTCTCATTCTCAACCAGCATAAAAGGAGACTTTTTTTTTTCTCCCCTAAAAGGCTAGCACAGGCAAGATCACAGAACAAACTTGCTCATATCCTGAACTCAGAGTAGAGATATCCTTCACTGACTTCTAGCATAAAGAAACAATAATATATTTTTTTATTTTTAAAACGTTGGTAGACTAGAGCACCTCTCTTATGTAGAAGAGCTGAGCCCAGACTCAACATCATTCGAACATCCATTTTAATGCTGTATACCTGGCAGAGTCATGATTTTTGTAACAATCCTCAATCCCAAACACCTCTAATAAGGTTTCTCATGTAAACGTCATAACTGTCTCTCGTCCTTTGTTTATTTACAGACATGTTTAGTGATGACGAGAGAGCTATTAACCCAGTTGTTTAAATTAATTCAATTAAATTATTAATTGGAACAACACATACTAGGTAGGATATAATAATTTTATTTCGTTTTGCCTTGTTTTTTACATTTTTTCCCCTCTATGCTTTCAAACTATAAATGTGAAGTACTTAGAACTATCAAACATAGTTAAGGAGGTTCAAATTTTGAGGAATATTTAAGAAATTGTCATAGTATGTGTTGCGGCATTTTTCCTTTTTAGACTGAATCTGGTTTTCCATGACAAAAAAGAAAGAGATTGTCAAGTCTAATTATTCTAAGATTCTCCTGTTTTCAAATCACCAGCAAATCACAACATATGCGTCCAAGAAGTTCTCTTTGTGCTGTGTCTTCCTTGCATCTCTACTTTAACTAAGCCCTTTTTACTTATTTCATTTGGTTTTGACCTACAGTGTGATATCTGTACGGCGAGGACTAGGTCATTTTTGGCTCCTTGCAGACTTTTAAAATAGAAATATTAGATTTTAAATTAGCAATAATTCATGGAGCTTCAAAGTCATTAGAATCATAGAATGGTTTGGTTTAGAAGGGACCTTAAAGATAATTCCAACCCCGCTGCTGTGGACAGGGACACCTTCCCTTAGGTCAGGTTACCCAAAGCCTCATCCAACCTGGCCTTGAACACTTCCAGGGATGGGGCAGCCACAACTTCTCTGGGCAACCTGTGCCAGTGCCTCACCACCCTCAGAGGGAAGAATTTCTTCCTTAGATAAAATCTCAATCTCCCCTCTTTCACTTTAAATCCATTGCCCCTTGTCCTATCACTACACACCCTTGTAAAAAGTCCCTCTCCAGCTTTCCTGTAGCCCCTTTAGGTACTGGAAAGCTGCTATGAGATCACCCCGGAGCCTTCTCTTCTCCAGGCTGAACAGCCCCAACTCTCTCAGCCTGTCTCCATAGCAGAGATGCTCCAGCCCTCGGATCGTCTTCGTGGCCCTCCTCTGGACCCGCTCCAGCAGCGCCATGTCCTTCTGATGTTGGGGCTGCTATGTCACTATTACATATTTTGAAATACATCCTACTTAAATCAGACCACCTTAAGAACTGAAAATATCTCCACACAGAAGAAACACAGTACTTTCCTTATCTGTTTTGGGAAAATAACCACAATTCAGAGCTAGAACGTGCCATCCTTTCTAATGGGACAGCAGTTTCATGGAGTTAATTCTTACACAGACTACACCATAACATACCTGAACTAAGCCATAATAACTGCAAGGGTTTAAACATCGTAAATTTGCTCGTGTAAAACATCAGCAAAATGGCAAAAAGTTTAATATTGAGAAATAAATATAAACTGGAGAGCATGTTCCATTAACATTTTTTAGTCATTTCATAGAAATGACCAGAAGCACATACTGTAGAATAAGCCTTTAAATCTTTAGGCACCTTTTCTCCTCTTTCCTTTTTCAAATAGCACAAATTGACTTGTCCTCTTGCTACATAAGAGGACTACTGTTCGTAGTACAAAAAAACCTACTTGCATATTTCATGCTGCTGTTGTGTTGGGGTTTTTTTTTGAAAAAAGGAGAGTCTAATCTCCAATCAATCATAAATCAACCCATGAAGTGCAAAAAATGTCCCCTTTTCTTTCATTTCTGACTTTAGTGGTATGAAGTTTAAAGGCTAGGGCTATTTTGGTGAAGTTAGGGTGAAAGTTATCCGAATCTTCTTTAAAGCACAAAAGAAATGAAGTTGCTATCAGATTTTGAGTTGTATACAGACATTTATTTGATTCACACATCTTAGGTAGTCTCTCCTTGTGATGGATGGATTCAAGCTCTAAACTTTCTATTATTCTGAGATGGCCCTTGGTGCTGTGCAGCAGGCTGCACTTACAGCATCTATTACTAGAACATGCCTTAAACAAAATACATCTGTCAAGAAAAAAAGTGACAGATCTACACTAAAGGATTCTCAGGTTGAGTGTACAAGAGAGTCATCAGTATTCTAACATTATTTGTTAGGTTCCTTGAAACATTTTTCCCTTTTTAAATGTCTGTTTTTCATAAAACAGGCCACCGTTGTATTTTAAAGGGTATGCATAGATTGCTTTGTAACCATATGTCTCCCGAAGTTACAATTATCTACAAGTGGCAGTTAATTTATATGATAACTTTACAGATATTCTCATTTTCTAACCCTTTCTTACAATGCCGAGACAAGACAGCAATACAGGAACTAAAGACTACGGACTAAGTTTTCTGTTGTACCTTTGCCAGTTGTGGTCTGCAAAGATATTGACTGGTGAAGTATTTACCTCCTCAGTTAATCCTGTTTCTGTTGGGAATTTGGGTAGGAGTTGCATGATCTGGCAGTTATATAATCTGGCAGCTATATTTACAAGTCAATAAGATGTTAAACCCGGTGCAGAATAGGAAAAAGGTTTTCACTACCAAGTATCAAGATCATCAGAACTGATTTAGAGGAGGGATCAGCAGTGGTTTGAAAGCCCCAAAGTAAATCAAGAGAAGACTCCAAAGTAAGCTATCCCTAACAGTTTCTTTTATTTCACGATGAGTCACCTGCTTCTCTCTGCTTCTGATCATTTTCATTTCTTGCTTATTTTTATATCTGTAGCAACATTCTTCATTTTGCATCTATTTTTGTCTGTCAAATGTCAAACCCCAAATTAGTGTCTTTCTTCAGTCATCTCCGTCGCAGAAGCTCACCTCTTAGATATGCAGCAGAGGAGGGGAAACAACACATTGTGTGACAACCTGGCAACTAGCACTGCACTCTTCAAAAGAAGCTTTTCAAGCTTGCTGTCTTTCCAGGTGACTGCTCAAACAAGATACAGAAATGCATAGTGAAGTATTATATGAATATTAAAGGGACATAACCTTTACCTGGCTAATACCATTATTTATTAAACTGGTGACTTTGGCAGGCAAATTGATGCCAGGATTCACGGACTGCTTGGACCGATTCGAATGATCCTCCAAGGCAGAAGAATGAGGATCATTCAAAAACAGAAACAGAATCAAATGAGGTTCAAGATGTGCTCAGAAAATTAATGTCCAAGCACTCAGATGCACTGTTTGTGCCTGGGAGAACATAACAAAGAACTTCAGCTGAGGCTTATTAATACAGTAGCTCCGTATTAATAGCTTTGTCTACATAAGTCATCTTCCCAGACAAAGGAAATATCATATATTAGACAAGTCAGAAAAAGAGCCAGTAACTGGAATTTTGGTTAAGATCTGACTCTACCATAGAAAAACATGTGAAAGTCTATGCTACACTGAAGCAAGAAGGAAAAATAAGTTTCTGGCTTTTCAGATCACAGTCTTCAAAGTTACAGTCAAGTCTTTCCCACTTTTTGCCCATCTGTCTAATCGGCTGTAAGCCTAGACAGCACTGGAATGGAGTCAGTGTCATTATCCCCTTGCCGTAATTGGCATGGCAGGATGGAGCAGCATGTACAGCCCTCTCCTGGTGTGAGAGAAAGAGTGAAGAGAAACCAAAGCAAGTGAGCCAGATGTCACAGAGACCCTGAGAAGTGTGCTGGGATCCAGAGGATGAGTGAACAAGCTGTCTGCTTTTATTACAGAGAAGCTCTGTTTCTTCCAATCCTCCATTTTCTTTGTTTTCCCAATGCATGTGACTTTACTGTTGTTACTGGTTTTGAACCTCTGACCAAAGGTGCAGTATTTCAGTAACCATTCCAGTATGAAACGTTCCACTTCTGATGAGCCTTCCCCTTTGCTTGCACTAGACACTGATGTTACTGGGAGACTGTGAGGGAACAAGATTGTTTAAATAGCAATATAGGAGCATGAAAGAAGGAAAAATAAAAAAAAAAAGAATGACCACTGCATTTTGACAGTTTCTTTATGTTTTTGGAAAACTTTCTTCGGTTTATCACTCTCTTTAAGAAGGCCAGATCCCACTACAGCTATGACTGGAAACTATTCATGCTTGGCCCTTAGACCAGAGAAACTGGTCCAACAAGCAGGAAGGAGGAGAATAATTTGATTCTGTGATACAATACGACCATGATCTATGCTAGAACTAAGCAAGGTTGAATGCCCATAGTTGAATCAAACTGTTGCCTAAGTGGGATAAATTTTGGGACTGCAGCATGCCTTGATCTGCGACAACCTTCTAGGTCAATCCAGAACTCTATCAGACATACTGTGCCTGTTTTTACTGTCCTCCTGCTCCTTGATGCTACCTATACATTTCAGATTTTGTCTGGCAGCCTAGCCAGCACTGAGAGGTAAAACACTGCTATAGTAGTACTGAACTGACTGTAAAAAAAAAAAAAAAACAAACCACAAAACCCCAAGCAAAACAAAAAGAGAAATAGTACTGTAATTTCCTTCTTAGTTTTATATGAAACAGTGCTTTTGGTTTCATCCTTTTTTCAGATTTCAGTTCAGTGTGTAACATCCAGAGTTTGTTTTACACCTCAGTAGAAGTGTAACATCCATAGGCATTTAAATAATTCCAGAGTCCTCAGTTCAGGATGTACAGTGTTACCATACGTGTTTCTCCAGAATCAAAGGTGAAAGAGAATTAAATAGGTTCCAGATGGAGTGGACTTTAGCTAAAGAGGAAAAGTCAGAAGCTTAACCATATGATAGACCTAGAGGCGACTCCAAAGCTGCCAGGAGCTACCTTTGGAGTCTGCCAAGGAGACAGATGCTCATGCCAACAGTGCGTAGATTGGCATCATTTATATCACATCAGGCTTCATGCTGTCACAATGCCACAGTGCAAAGTACTAAGTCAGACAGCTGATATTTAGAAAAGAGCAATCACACTGCATAGGTTTAGATCATATATTCAGTAACAGTTTTCATATTATATTTACTCTTTTCGATCTTAACTTTTAAGACATGAAAGCATATCTTATCTTACTGTATTCCATTTAGCTCTTGATGAAAACTTCACAGACGCGTCAAGGCATAAAGAGGAACTAAAACTTTAATTTTTATACCAATGCAAAACCTTGCCATAAGTAGTGACCAAATACTTTATATTAATGTGGAAACTAGATCTCCCATTTATAAAGGAATTCCCCACAAGATCCAGGGAAGGGTTTGAGTCCTTTTCCTCCTTATTTTCACTTTACAAAACCCGAATATAAATTGCAAAGCTGCAAAGATATAAACACACAATACATATCTAAAACCTGTTTTTCTTTTAGTGGATCACGCATCCTTCTTAACTTCATGCTCTATCACTTAGAACATCTTTCTGTCTGAAAATAAATTATGCTCTGTATGGAGTATCAAGCCTAACCTTAGGCATCTAGCAGCATAGAACTGTACAGATGTATTACAGCAAATATCCATATTACACGCTGTGTCATGGCAGTTGAACAAGTGCAAACTCTTGCATGCAATTTTGGACACAAACTGGTTCAAACATGTCTTGTTTAGAGATCACTGTGCTGAGACTTCAGGTTTGATTGCACCGTCTGTTAACAGCACACAGTTTCATGGAGTTCTCTGACTATACCTAATAATCATCTAAATCCAACATTAGTACAAAAGTTATCAACAAAGTAGGGTGCAAATGGATAGAAACCAATGTCTTGGCACACAATAAATCAGTGACATGAGAAAAGAGTACTGCAGCTCTGAAACACATCCATAGCAGGGAGGATTAACTTTGTTCTCAACTGAGATCCCACCATAAAGCGTGCTAAAATCTACCTCTCTCTGATTGCGATCCTGAATAAACATTGGCAATTATTTAACAGCTGTTTAGGCAGCATGTTTACATATCCTGGGGACTGCACAATCTAAACATTGTGATTTCATTAAGGAGCTTTGCCCTGAAGAAGCTGAGGGATTGAGACTTCTGAGAACCCTAGAGTAACATGATAATCATCCTACTGCACTACCTGGGCTTCACAAGGGGTTGATCTGGAAGCAGCTTTGCAGATGGTTTACTGCTACAGAAGTCCTCAGCAGCATGGTAAACCAATATGGTCCTGGGAAAAAAAAAAAAAAAAAACAAAAACACAAAACAAGAAACAACAAAACAAAACCAAAACGCATTACCACTCTGTCAGACACTGTATAAACCACCACAACAACAAAGTTTTGTTTATTTGAGGGCTTTTGGATGCGTTTCCTTGGCTTTCCATTCCTAACCACCAAACACTCATTAAAATTCCTACCTTCTCCATTCATCAGAAGAATAAACATCTTCACACCAATGTGTTCTTGCTGAATGCCAGGATACACCTCACGTGCCCCAGAAAAGTACAGGTTTGCATCAGCTACTCAGTTCTCCATCTGTCCCAAAAGAAATAACTGAATCTAACCTGCTAGCTTCCCAAAAAGGTATAGCTAAGCAGCTCCATCCCACTTATTTCATGGCCAAACATTCTGCTCTCAAATCCCTGTACACTCTTGAGAGTCTTTTGATACCATTCAAAATATGCATTTCATTTGTGCAGGCGTATCAGCAAAAGCTCTCATGGTAAACTGTGACTGGAGAGCTGCATGATTGTGGCAGCTGGAGCCCAGATAAGACCTTTGCTGGATTTATTGGCATTTGGAAGAGGCAAAGGCGTAGTTTTCAAGAACTGATGAGGTCAGATAATCTTGAGTAAGCAAGGTAGGTTTGGGATTAATATTTCTAGGATTAATAGCTCTCCTTGTCTGCAAACTCAAATCACAGTTAGGACGAAACACACTGCTCACTTTATGTTAAAATATATATATGGACCCAGTCTAAGGAGCCAGAATTTTTTCCCCACAAGATAGTCTTTATAATATGTGTGCCATTTTGAATACAAAAAAATTTTACCCCAAATTTATCTTTTTCAAACACTGTGAAGGTAAAAAAATCTGCATTTAAATGATAAATATTTACATAAGATATTTGAAAAGAATGCAACATTATATTTGCTTAATCCAATCAATTTACATTCAGTTCTTTTAATGTTGCAGAAGTTATAAGTTACTGGTTTTAATCTCTTCAGAGTCCAAAATTTCATTCTTTACAAATAGTACAGTCCTTGAAAAACACGTTATTATTCTCAATACTAAATATGAAAGTAATAGTTCTCTTTGCCAAATTTAACATCTGTTTTCATCAGAAAAGCCAACTAAAAAGCTTATTTGTGTTTCAGGAATTATGTCTTCCTGCTCTCAATCGCATCAGTCAAAAGCGACATTTGGCTGTTTTTTCATGGAAAGCATCTTTCTTATGTCTCGCACTTAACTCTCTGTAAATTACACAGCATTTAAAAATTACAATACCAAGAAAACGACCCAATCTCATGGAAAGCAGAGAGGATGCTATACACAGGAGAGCACATATGGCATGGAACAAATCACAGTGTCATGGAAAAAAAAAAAAAAGATATCAAAAAGGCAATTCAGGTACTTCTGTTTCTCTTCTCTGATTGCAAGGCCAAGACAACAGTAAATAGAACAGATTTAAATATCAAACAAAAGAATTTATTTTCATCCCATCTTACATCAATTTACCTGTGGAACTAATTGCCATATTAGGCAGTGTAAGACCAGCTAGAAAAAAAGTAAATGCGTATTCAAACTAGATATAAAACAATGATAATGGAATGAATTACAAATGTGAATATTAATATAAACTCCTGCTGAAAGACATTAAGTCATCCAATCACTGACCACAAGAGATTTCTGTAAATGCTGTTTTCATACTGTACAGTATTTTTATTCTGAAACACACAGTGTTGGCCACTGCCTGACAAAGCACTGAAATAGATGCACTGCTGGTAGATAACTAATGTACCTTAGACTACCTATGTTTTGGGAGGAGGTGGGGGCAAGCGGGGTGGGGAAGGAGAGACACTGAAAGCCAAAACACCCTTGTTTTTCAGCCCCTATGAAAACTCACAAATCATTTTCCTTCAATCAATAAATGAAACACAAATCTTAAAAAATAACATTTCAGTCCGATATATTTTTGACAGTTACAATCAAAAGAGGGACTTTAAGAGAGGGGTTTGCCCAGTTTCATAGATTCATAGATTTCTAGGTTGGAAAAGACCTTAGAGATCATTGAGTCCAACCGACCCTAATCCCCATTAAACCATATCCCTAAGTAGCTCATCCACCCTATTCTTAAATACATCCAGGGATGGGGACTCAACCACCTCCCTGGGCAGCCTATTCCAGTGGCTGACAACCCTTTCAGAGAAGAAATGCTTCCTAACATCCAACCTGAATCTCCCCTGACTAAGCTTATACCCATTTCCTCTTGTTCTATCACCCATCACTAATGTAAAGAGCCCTTCCCCTACCTCCCCACCATCCCTTCTCAAGTATTTGTAGGCTGTAATCAGGTCTCCCCTCAGCCTCCTCTTCTCCAGGCTAAACAGCCCCAACTCCCCTTCATTAACTAACCCTCTATCAGATCAGACTTCTTACTCCAAAGTCAGCAGTCCATACACGATATTTCCCTTTGCAATAGGGACTGTGTATATTGCTGGTGGCAAAAAGACATCTTCTGTGCTGTGACATAGACCCTCCTCTACTATGGTATCTCCCAGCCAGCAAAACAGAAGGACTCCAGGCGAGGGTGGCTTGACTCCAGAAACAGGGACCTCCTTGGTCTTATGCTCCTGTCTGAGCAGGTAGGGAGCACCGTGGGGAGACAGATGCTTTTGGAGAGTTCTTCCTTAATTAACACCCACAGATAAGCCCCTGAAGTCAGTAAAAAGCCAAGAGCCAAACAAGTCCCAACAACTGAATTCAATTAATTATTATAACCATTCCTAGCTTCCTTCTACTTCCCATTATCACACAGATAAACAAAAGCATAGGATTACTGAGTCAGAGCAAAGGTTCACTGAGCTCATTCTCCTTTCTCCACAAACAGCCACAAAGAAATGTCTTGTGATGAGTGTAAGACCAGGCCAAGCACACACAGTCCTTTCCCTTCATGTGCTCTCAGCCTCCAGCCACTTTCAACTCAGCAACCTGCTCAGCTCTGCATCATCTATTGATAACCCTCTCAGGGCTTCTGTGCTATGAACTCCTCTGGTCTCTTCTGAGCTACTATGAACACAGCCAGAAAAGAGAAATGAGAGCCTTTGTAGCTTCTGAGATGTTGTGGTTTATCCCAGCTGGCAACTAAGCACCACACAGCCACCCACTCACTCCTCCTCACCACCCTGGTGTGATGGAGAGGAGAAAATATAACCAAAGGCTCAAGGGTTGAGACAAGGACAGCAAGGGATCACTCACCAATCATGGTCATGGGCAAAACAGACTCATCTTGGGGAAAAATTCAGTTTAATTCATTACCAATCACATCGGAGAGGATAATGAGAAACAAAGCCAGATCTTAAAAGCACCGTTCCCCCACCCCTCCCTTCTTCCCTGCTCTACCTTCTTCCCCCAGTGGCACGGGGGAACAGGGAATGGGGGCTGTGGTCAGTTTGTCACACATCATTTCTGATGCTCCTTCCTCCTTAGAGGGAGGACTCCTCACACTCTTCCCCTGCTTTAAACAGTGTAACAGTCCATGTGTCATATAAATAAACACGTTACCATATTTATAAGACCAAACCCTTTAGAGAATATCATATTTAAAAATATGTATTTGAGTATAACGTTTACTACAACGACAAATAACTTGCAGCCTGCCATTACTGACGTGGAAGATTATTCAAATTGGTGGGTAATTCCACTGCTTCACCAAGGAAAGTAACTTTATGTAAGGAACTATAAAGTTGTAGTTTCCGAACTATTTGTACAACAAGATCATTTTTTAGGAATTCCTATGAGGTAGAAAAACAGAGAAACTAAGGCTGTCTAATCAAAATATGAAACTCCCAGTAGGAGAAGAAAGCTTCAACCTTCCAGATATAAAACATATTACATAGCATTCACACTTGAGCAATTGATAGAATGGTTTAGAGAGACAGCCATGCAGTCAGCAGAATAGATAACCTTGGGGGAAAAAAGTATATGAAATTTCTGTCCCTCCAGGTATTATTCATTTGCTGAAACTGGAGGAGCAAAGATCCAGAGCTTTAGACCATTAAGACTACAAAGAAAATGCAATTAGCTCATATGCAGAAAATTTTAGTCTGTCTTTCCTTATGAAATTTCAAAGGGAAAAAATATCATTTTTTATTAATAGAAAATACCAAGTTATCTTATTTCAATCGAGGTGTTACTGCAGTCAGTTAGAAATCACGACTGATCTTTTCATTTGAAAAGTACAACATGGTTTTTCAATAGATATTGGCAATTCTTTAGGGCCCAATCCTAAGACAAAAGCTTTTTCATTGCCTCTGTAGGTTTTGTATTAGGCCTTTAGTAAACTGAAATGAAACAAAATCCCAGAACACTTAGGCATGTTGCCATTTATCAAACAGCCAACGAAAACTGCAACACCATTCAGAGTCACAGACTTTCTATCATCTCCAGTGAAAAATGGTCCAAGCAGAATGCAGGATCAAATTCAAACAGTCATTGTACAACCGAGGAAAGAAATATGTCATAGCACTAGGCATACAATGAGCAATAGGAATATTAACTATGGTCATACAGGGAAAGTATGTAGCCCTTATCCTATATAAAACTCAAAATACTTTCTGATGTCAGATGCTGACAGCTGTATAGACTGAACTATGATTTTTTTAATCTCAAGATTAGCCATTATCTTTCAAAGAAATTTAGACAAAACTCTCTTTTGTCAAAAGTTAAATCTCCTTTTCTACTACTTGATGATATTTGTCTTCCATGCTGGGTGCACAGATAACTTCCACTTTACATCTATAGGCTACTTGTCACCCACCTTTGATGGAAGAAATGTGATGGAAGAAATGTAAGTAATTTAAGAAAGGACATATGCAAACCACAATCAGGCCCCAGTGGAAAAGCCTGAACTCTTGGAGAAAGAAATACGCAGACACACAAATTTTCTCCATTTGAACTAGAATTTAGGAATTAGGAATGAAGAAGACATGCCACTCAGACAGGGTTCCTATACTTGCTTGTTAGGAGCTGCTAGTCATACACTTGCTAGTTCAAAGAACCATGTCTGGGCTCTCACCACCATTCCTCCTGATAGATACCTCTACTTAGCCCAAAGAGCACAAGGCCCCTTTTGCTAAGTACCCAGAGGTCTCTTTATGAAATAACATATGAAAGAAAAAAAAAAAATTCTGTCTTGCACTAATGTTTTTTCCTCCATTAAGAACTTTTTCATTATGTAACAAATGGCCCAGACTATTGTCCTGGACTGCCTTGGCTTATTGCTATTGCACATTTGAGAGATTAAATTCAGAGAATATCTGGGCATTTGTAGCTGGATATGCATCTTCAGAAAGTGTGATTGGTGTGGAGGGATAGAAACTATATCCAAGCTTTTTCCCCCAAGGTATCTATTCTGCTGACTGTGTGGCTGTCTCTAAAGCATTCTATCAATGGCATGAATGCTGAGTGTGAATGCTTTTTCTACTGAGACTTTCATATTTTGTTGAGACAGCCTGCTACTAGAGTTATTGTCTTTTAAATGAGGTATTCACAATTTAGTAGTAACATAGTCTTCTTGAATATTTCTGGAGCTCTGGGTAGTTAAAAGTTTGAAAAGCACCTCATTTCAGATTTTAATTGGGAATGGAATGGTTCCACCGCTCACCTGTATTTGACACTCATTAGATAAAATAGTTCATACAGCACAAAGATGGAAATTAATTTTGAGAGATTATTAACATTACAGTCTGCTAACTGGCAAATAAAAAGCTATATAATTACCCACATCAGTCAGTCTGTATACAAGTCAAATCACTTAAGTTCTATTAGGAAGTACGTAACAGAATAATAAATACCTGCCTTAAGACAAAGATTTTCCTTTTTTTATTCTTTTAACCTTTTTAAAATTACTACATTTATTTAAAAGCATCAGAATATTTGGATTCTCACAACAGCAAAAATCCTTTTCATCTAGAATAATTTTAAAAAATTGATAGAAACTTTTAAATAGTTTTTATCTGCTCATATCTTCATTTTTATTCTAATAAAATATTTAATAAACAAATGTCAATAATTCCACATAGTATGCAACCTAGCGAAAATGTTGGAAACAAATATTACTGCATTCCTGTTGTACGGTATTTGTAAGGTTAATTAGGTCTAAAATTTAGGATGAAATCCTACCAGATAATTTCTTTTTTTTTCTCCTTGCAGGCTACAATTTCTATATTCTGATTAAAGTCTTTCTTCGTTCTTTAAAGCTAAAGTCTGGGAGAAGCTATTCACTAACTCTGAGTTTATGAATCCAAAATAATGAAATCATGTCTTTTCTTGTTTTAAAGCCTGCTTGATCGCTAAGGATTGAAAAGAAAAATCAGTGGGCCTTTACTAGAAGGCTTTCAAGAGAAGACATAGAAACTGATAGATCAGATGCTTGATAAATGGCAGATTGCCAGAGAGCCATCCATATGGCTCTCCAGATAATGTTTGAATATGATGAAAGTTTTCTTTGATTGAAAAGCCTACAGTTTCAGACGCTTTCCTCACACCCTGAAACTTGCATTAATAAGACTCAATTCAGAACAAGTTTTCTGTGCAAAACATTCTCATTAGGCCAGAAGATGGTCAATTATTATCACAACATTCATCTGGGCTTTCCGGGCTCTTTACAAGTCGTGAAATTAGTCTTGCTGTAAGAACCAACTCTCCCTGGAAAAGTCACGGTGTGGAATCAAGACAGGTTCAACTC
Source organism: Tauraco erythrolophus (assembly GCF_009769465.1). Taxonomy (NCBI): domain Eukaryota; kingdom Metazoa; phylum Chordata; class Aves; order Musophagiformes; family Musophagidae; genus Tauraco; species Tauraco erythrolophus. The sequence continues at coordinate 4,259,492 of NC_141477.1, forward strand.
TGCTAAAATATGATGGAAATATTATTTTCATCTATAGGAAGAGGATCTACAGAAAGGGGTTCCTGTTTCGTACAGTTTATTGCAAAATAGGCAAATATCCATTTATTTTAAAGGTCTCTCAGATTCCTGAATCACCTATCAAACGCATTGTTTGATCTTGCAAGAGAAAACAGGCAGAGTCTGACCCTACTTTGGCACCTTAGTGTCAGAACAGCACAAAAGGCACCAGTGGAAGTTGCAAGTACAGAGAATCACTGGCAATCTGGCTACGTGTCGGAACTCAGGATGAAAGGAGGAGGACATCTGATGAAGTCAAGAGGATCTTTGACATTACTGTTTATATTGGTGGTAGAATCAAATTTTTTACTGTATTTATTTTTGAAGAGATAACACAATATGTTTACACTGTCAACTGCTTAAGTACTTTTTTGTAACACTGGGCATTGCTAAAATTGTTTTGCAGCTCCTTAGGAGGACAAACAGTTGATTTCCTGTATCTTAAGAACTCCTAATTTCTAGAAAGAACATAATACTTTATCTACTGGATAATACTTTTTTTTTTTTTTAACATGCTTATGTTTTAAAACTGAATATACTGTCTTTTACTTCACAGATCTTGTATCCAGTGTATACAGATGTCCCAGAAGTAGAAAAAGTAGTAAAGACTACTTGTATTTCAGGCATTTTATGAGGTTAAAGGGGGGAGAATGTAATACCCTATTTCAAAGAAAGAGTTTAAGTGTGATTACATGGCAAGTTCATGAATCTAGCACAGTCCAAGCTACATATTGACTTATGACTCAGTCATTTTAGAGTTCGTGTTTGAAAAATTAAATCTCTGCTACCTTTAGTTGACTAAGTTTATACTTTACTTTGGTTTACGCTTTAGATTCAGATGACGTGTATCAAATATGATCTTTTTTAAAAATCCAGTAATTTTTGTTAGAAACAAAACCAATTTGTTTATTAATCTATCAAACATGTCAAATGGATTTTTAATTGAGAAGTAATTGCATTTTGCCTAATACAGTCTTTGTTGATTTCATAAGCTTATCATCAATCCTTTGGTGATTTCTCACCTGATAAAGAAATAACATATCTAATTAATCATGTTGTGTAACAACAAATCTCCTATTTAGAGGTACAATAATTAGATTGGGAAAATGCTAGGAAAACAAGAAAATTATTCCCCAAGGTAGAGGGATTGTGGGTTCTACTTGAAAGGAGGATACGCAGTTTGCAAAGTTGATTAATTAGTTTTAAGAGGATCTCAAAAAGCTTGGTACTTTGAAGTGTGCAATCAGCTTGGAAAAAAAAAATCTGTGCTACAAAGATACCTTGTACCAACTTTCAAAATATTATCTGTGGCAAAACACAGCATTTGCTTTGCTATATTAAAAACCTGTTTTCAGTTTTGGAGACACAGTATGATAAATTTTGGCAAGCTGAGTGATTTCCTATCTATGATTCATTTGGCAAGGGAGAAATGCTAAATAAGAAGCTTGCCTTGAATTTACATACCCCATACATACAGTTTCAGCTGCAGCAGCTGAGAGTAAAGAAGATGCTAGTTCAAGTGAAAAGTCTTTTTGGACAAGAGTCTGTAATGAATCACACTTAAAATATGTGGTCATTTTCCACCATGTGCATATTTTTATCATTCTTATTAGACATCTAAAAAATGTAAAAATCTCTATACATCTCATTTTGAGACCTGTGGCAGAGATGAATAGATAGTTTAAATGAATTATTTGAAGCTGACAACCTCAGCAAACTATGGTTCAGAGTGACTGTGAGCAACACAGCTGTGGCATCATGCTGAAAATATCACCCTATCTGAACATATGTACAAACCTCAAGAACGAATGAATTGTGTCCTGGAGGAAAAAAGACAGGAAAAGAATTCTGTTAGTCATGTAAAAGGGTATCTGAAAAGTCTCTGCAGTATAGAAGATCAAGAATTCTCCTCTAAAAAAGAAAAAATATAATGAAAAAAGTCAAATACAGAGCAGTTGCTCATTTCACAAAGCTATTCTAAACTCCCATTTCCCCTTTCTCGGGGCACAATTTGAATAAATAGAACATTTCTGCCTGAATAAATGAAATAATAAAACACTAAAAGTACACGAGGAAGAGTCTTATGGTTTCAAATTTCTACCTGGAAAAGCAACAGTACATTACATTACTGTTGATCAACAGTTTTCTATCACTTGCCTATCGGATAAGCTCTTTGAAAACAGGACTTTTTTTTGGGTTTTTTTGGCCAGCAGCTGGCCTGTGATTTGAGCTATTTGGCAGTAACAAAATAAAAAGAAAATGAGATAGCAGCTTATTTGTAGTCGTTTCATAACTTTTCAAATATATACTCTTTTCTCAAATATGTCATATAGTTAATTGATTAACAAAAGCAGCAGCTCAAATTCCTCAGACTACTAATTTCATTATTCTCTCTTGCCCTTTAGAAATATGCTTATTGTCACTTCCAAAACCCAAAAGAACAATTTTTTTCTTCCTCAGCTCTTCCAACGTGAGGCCCGTCAGCCCATCTTGACAAGATTATCCTGCTTCATAACACAGGATCAGCCTCTTGTGGGATACAGCAAGGCTACACTATATATAGGCTATGCATATATAATTTGGTGGCCTACATAACTTCTCCTTGCCTGTTGTCATGATTGAATGTTGCTTAGTAAGAATTCTACAGGACTTCTTGATATATCACCATCAAAACGTCCAGTATTCAAAACAAATGATTTTTATAATCTTCCAAACGGTAGTCACTAGAAATTGGACATAATAGAGAATCCTGCAAAAGTAATACAAGTTCCAAAGTCAACACAGCCCCAGACTCCCACACTACCATTGTGCACTTCATTTCTACACTAGTCAAGTTCTACGACTAATCATTTCATCTAAGAAGTCATCATGCTTTTGCACAATCCATTTTAGACTGTTCAACCCAACAAGTATTTTTCTCTCACTCTCTTCCATTCCAAGGGCAGGCTCCTTAGGAAGATCAAACTCACAATTCATACTCAGCTTCAATGTTCATTAATTTCATCATATTGTCAGATCAACAAGAAAAGTAAAATTCTTCTGTTAGAGTCTACGACTTTGTAGCTCACTACTGAACAGAGGCCAAGCCTGTCAGGCACAAAACTCTCTATGGTCTCTCCTCTCTGGCTGAAAATTATTCTCCTAAACCAGAGGTTATGTTGCCAACAATACCACCAGGCAGATGGCCATTGATTTGAGGGGCTCCATAACTATATTATATTACAGTCCCAAGGACTTTCTTCTTTGTCCTCTGAAATTTACTGCTTTTTTCAAACCAAAGATGGACTTATTATAAAACAGGTTTTCTCTCCCCTCCCAAAGTAATTTCTTAGTCTAGAAGAAACTATTCAAAATCTGTGAAGTTCAAAATTTGACAGTTAGATTCAATATTTTGAACGTGAATCTAAAGTGTCATGGACTTAAAACTGTTTGAAAATAGGAAAAATAATCTTTATAGAAATTATTCGAAAGAATAAATTTGCTTTTTATGTGTTATAACTTATCCGGATTTAAAGTTCTAAGATATCCATTCTCTAAACAAAACTGGCCTTAACCAGTCATCTCCTCTGCAGCACCTTTTTAAAGTACAGAACATTATCTTTACGCTACTTGTCACAGAGAGGGTTTATTTGTGCAATATTTGTTCATTTTTTTCCTGATTGTTTCACAATCCCTAAAAAAAAAGTATTCATGCAGCATTATTTCAGTTAATGTAATCTGCAAATTCCTGCTATATTTCATTCTATCACGTAAACATTCCTAGACTTTCTCTCTCATGTCACACACTCCAGCAGCTGTGTCCTTGATGAATCTGGATAGAAATTAGTTTAGATCTGATAGCATTCATCTTGTTTGCTAATTTTAAACTTTCTCTTCTCAATTCAAACATCTCTTCATTCAGCTATTCCTGATACCCTTTTATTGGCAAATACAGTAGTCCCCAGCAGCTGGCAATATGAATTATACCTATTTATCCCAGAAATGGGCCAGCACTGCAAAATTTAAGACTGGTTGAAAAACAGACGGAGATGACAGAGGTGACCGTGAGAGCTGTAGTAAGGGCTTGAATTTCTAGACAATGAATCAATTTATGTTATATTCAGTTGGTAGAATCTTAATAAACATATTTTTCTAAGCTTAGAAAAATAAAACGCAGTTCAAAAATTCTCTACATGCACAGCTAATGCTAATGTTCCTACTTTCTAACAGCTAGGTAGATACTTTATATACTCTTCTCAATAACCTTCTACCTTATTTCTTGTAAACACATGCAGTGCAGTCATCCATCAGCTGAAACTAATGAACATTATTTTTTAGGTTCATGGCTGAAAACAAGATGGCGTTCTCTCTGTCATAGATTATCAGTCTGTTAAAATTTCTCCTGTGTGCTGACACTTATTTTAATAATAGATATGGAACATTTCTTGTTTCCTAAATGTTTAATATGGACTGATTGCTCAAAGGTGCTATCTTGTGAAATCATTTGCTTTCACATATTTTAATGTTTAAAAAAAAATCCCTATTTTAATATTTGAGTAAGGATGTAATGAAAATTCCTCCACTTGGCCACAGATGGACCTGCAAGTCCACTGAAGTATTGAAGATTCCAAATTAATTTCTTTTACTAACATGATAGACAGTTATAACAGAAAAAGAGCATGAAGCTTTCCTCATATGGATGGAGAGAGCTTCCCTTGTATTAGGTGAAAGGATGGACAGAAGTTCTGGAGTTACACATTATTTTTCTCCAAACCAGCGGCAATCAGACTAAGAACAACAGCAGAAGGTTTTGTGTCTCTCTTTTGTTTCAGAAAAGCCTATTTCTGGAAGGAGTTGCCCACATGGTTTTACTAAGGCTACGCTGGCATGGGGCTAAGCACAGTAAGAAAAGTCACAGTGAGGAGATGCTAAGCCACCTGATGAAAGATATTGATTTGTGGCTACAGTCTAGATCAGGTATTTCCTTTTCTTTGCACATTTCACTTTTTTTGCAGAAAATTCCTCTACTTCTACCTCTTACGGGAAGAAATGAAAGAGGGGAAATCATCTTTTGATTTTTTTTTTTAAATAGAAAATCAAAAAGCGTCCAAGAAGTAGCAATACTTTTACGTTTCTCCACATCCTACTCTCCTCTTCTTACTGATTACAAATATGCATATACTAAAAATGATACTGTTCTTTACGGAAATGAACTATAGGTATGAGGGGAAAAAAAATATCACTGATTAGCATTCTAGAAATACTGAAATTTTATAATCAATAATCCACTACTTGAGGTATAGCAAGGAAATGTAAAAGGTTTTTATATTATTTCTTTTTTTTATTATATCCTACAAGAAACAATGCAAATAAAACACACCATATACTAGAACTCGCAATCACACTGGAGCTGCCACAGACACAAATATATAAGAATCTAAAGAAAAAGTTGCTACTGTAAAACTGTATACGGTTGTTATTAGGCTCTATTAAAAAAAACAAACCTCAGTTAATTTATGAATGCTGGCTACTTCTTGGTAAGTGTTAAATCTGAATACAATAAACAGGAATCATAACTGCCACAATTTTGTTAAAATAAATTCAACTCAGGGCCAAGTCTCCTGGCATATGTTTATGGTATGTATTGCAGGCAGATGTAAGCACACTCTGCCTACCCTCTGAGCCTTAAAAAAAAAAAAAAAGCTATGTAACTGCAGTAGCATGATGTGGTGCCTACATTAATAAACCCTGCTGAGAGGCAGCTTTATTTGTGTAGACTTGCTGCTGTGCTAACACAGTTGCACAGTTTTCTTTTAGCTCAGAGCTCACACAGACTAATCTCAGATATACGGTATAAACATAACAACAGTTTTAAGTTGGCCTAAAAAAAAAAAAAAACCTTTACATTTTTATAATCATGATATACTAGAATTTGTAATCAGCTTGGAGATGTTGCGTATGTAATTCCACCAACCAACTGCTATTCCTACCAAAATGATGTCGTTTGTAGAAAACTTACTGACATGAGATACATAATCATATTAAAGTGGATCTGCCTGCTGTCTTTATCTTGCTGCAATTTATCAGTGTATTATTATATTCTTACTTACTATAAAAAGTCATCGTTGTTTTAATATAGTACTGAGAACAAGGCACATTTAATACATATATAAAGAGCATGATAGGCAACAAAAATATTCAGTAATATTAAATGTGTTTTATAACTAGTGCTGATCACTGTACCAGAACTTGCAGTAGCACGTACACATCTATGTAACTGACTTGAGGTATACATACTTAATACATACTTTTTTTTAAACCAGAAAAACAATCTCACCCAGCAAATCCCAAATTTCACTAGATGACACTTTCTTCACTACACAGGCCAGCTTCCAAGTTTCAACTACTACATTTTTTAACGTACTAAAAGAGAGATAAAACAGCTAAGAACTCTTTCCTCCAAACTGCCCAATAAAAAGGTTTTGGTTTTTTTTTTTCCCCTTTTTTATTATTATTTTGGTTTTTTGCAGGCAGGAATCTTCTAACACACATATAATAGTCTATGCAGAAATTATAGATTTCATGTCAGCCCTTAAAAACAAATGCTAAACTGTAAAACGTCTGAAACCCACTCTTACAAATCAATGCACACTGAAGTGAGTTTTTTCTTATCCTACCCCTAACTCTCTCTTCAATATTTACTTTCTGCATTAACATTCTCATTAGATAAAGAAATGCTAATCTAGCCCTAATACAGAATTTAACATGTATGGACTACACTACGGACTGATTTAAGACAATTATTTGTCATGCACTAATTAAAACCATCTTTTTCTGTTCAATGATTGGTCTCTAATGGTGTTAGATGAAGACAACGTATTTCTCTAGGACTTGACAAGTGCATATTCTTTGGCAACAGTGAAAGCTGTCATGTACTCGGTGGTTTCAATTTTCTTTCAAAATTATGCTGGAAGAAGCACTTCTGCAATGCCTTGGGAAAAAATAAAATAAAAGTAGTGAACATCTGCTGATATTGATTCTGCGAATCTGAAACTTTATGAAACCATAGATGGGATGCATTTGACGAGCATTTTTCTGGAACACTTTCAGACTTAAGCAAACAACATCTGTTAATATTGATTTTTGGGTTACATCAAAACTTTCAGAAGAATTACAATCAGCGGGTGATTGAAAAGTGTTGCTAAATATGTCAGAAGATCAAACACTAAACAAAAGGGTCTGTTATCCTTTAGCTTCATTAATAGTCTACAACCATTCCCCTCTAGAAAAAAATAAAAAGAATAAAGGTGAGAAAAACATTTATTTTATTTAACACAGTAAAAGATCATAGAATAAAATTAACATATATGAAAGTTGGTGAAAATGTCTGATAGAGAATTTTTCAGTTCTACAGCTGACAAACACTTCCAAAGCTACATTATACTAAAAAAAACCCCAAATAAATAAGTTCATAGAAGAGAATTCATCAAAATAGATGAAGAATCCTGTTTTGAAAAGACTTCTTGCAAGAAAAATGGAATTTTTATCTCCCCAATACTCTATAGCTTTTGAATCATTAACAAAATATAGTAGTATGTTCACAAATTGTAAGAGGATTTTAAATCCCCTTTGCTGGTGAACATATCACTCCTGGTTTACTGATGCCAAAGGTATCGTCACGTTTGAACTTTTCCTTTTTTTTTAAAGCAACATTTTCTTTTAATAGTGAAATTCTAGTGAAATGATCAATTTACTCAGCAGTCTTTGATTTAGTAAATGATTCAGCACAATTAAAGTACACACTGAGGTATCAATACATTTATTTTTTTCATATTTCACATCTATAGTGCTTAGTTAACTCCAGTTCTCCTGCAGCAACTGGGCATTCATTTATGTGGCACTTTATGCAATGTTAGTATACAAAATACTATGGAACAGCAAATATTATGGGAAATACATTAATCTTGTACAATTAATGAAAACAGTTCTTCATTAGAACATAGTTTTTAAGAAACTGTTATCTAATGCAACTGGATTTGTGAGTTATTAAACAGAATTAAATCTCCTTTCCATGGCCACGGTAAGAATCACATGGAAGAACATGCACTTCTGCCAACCTTCTACATCTCTTCCAGTTGCAGATTAGGCCTGGATATGAACAGATAATGGTACTAATGAATCAACTTCAGCTAGAGGTCATACAACTTAGATACGCTCTCAGGTTTTGACAAAAGTCATCTGAATGCTACCACCTGTCTAACAAACAAGCAATTTATTCACAGAAAATATTTCAGAGGATAGAGTATTCAATTTTATAAATTTACTTTGTCACTCAAGTTTATGTTGCTTCTCTGTCCTACAGAAATTCTGTTTACACTTGAGGGATTTCTTGAAGTCAAATCCCAACCATATGGAGGTAGCAGTCAGTTCTATTTATCTTTCACACCATATGAAGTACCACCAGCTAGTCCAGTATCTTGCTGGTAAATCTAAGCAAGACATGGGTAATGTTAGTAGTCAGAAAGAAACATTTGACAGCACTGCGTGCTTCCTTCAGTGGAGAACATCTGTTTGCAAACCACCAAACTACCATGAAAAAATTCAGGATTTCTTGTTGAAGCCGATAGCAGCCATGTAGCTCAGACTACTGTATATGCACATACACAGACACCTCGTGTGGGTGTTCAAATATGTTTTAACTCTCTCTATTTTGTTATCCAATACAGATTTTCCCCACTCCTGACAGTTTTATTCAAAGCAATTTACAACTTCTTCATTGTTTTAAACTTAATTATCCTCAGATTTCTTCAGTCCAAACCAGCATATCTGGGTTTTTATGCACCAGTCCTAAAAGGAGCTGCAGCTGGTACCAAGTGTCTCATCTGTCCTGGACTGTTCTGCTCCCTGGGGACGAGACAGCTCCCTGCTTTCTCCCAGGGGAGCCAAGCCTTCCTTGACGGCTGCCCAGCAGCTACAAACTGGAGTACCACCACATCTTTGAGCTGACAAAGTTTACCATTTTAAGGACCTAACTTAAAACAAGATTCATCAACTCTTAGTATGCTACAGAAGAGGCTTGTATGAGGAATTATAGACATATATATGAGGAAAGAGAATTGAAATAAACACGTTTTAAGAAAAAAATTTCTGTCCATCAACAAAAAACATTTCAAAGGGCTAATTTTTGAAGGAATGTCAGAATGAAGGTCCTGCATTGAATGCTGGAAGATGCTCAGATAATACAAGCACGGAGCATGATGTAAAATCTAAGAGAAATAAAAGAGAAATGGCAGTTCTTAAGTATTTGTGGAAATGCTTTCATGGTTTATAGTTCAGAGCAGCTCTGGCCATAGTCCACAGTGCTTCTGCGGATCAAAGAGTCAACATGGCACCCACCATTCTTCTGTTCTTCAAACAGAACATCAATCAATAACCAAACAGCTTTCCTATTTTATAAGCATACCTTTACAATACAACCATTGCACAGGGGGGTACTCTCCAAATTAGATGCTTTCATGTTGAGTGAGTCATAATGAAAACTATAGACAAGAAAAGAAAAGCACATTCACTCATGGCAGCATTCTTCCCCCATGCTATGGAGTGAGAACACAATGAAGCCAGGAATATTCAAAACACAGTGAGAATAATCAGGCACAAAACTCTTATCCACTGACCAAAGCACAATGCACTGCAATGCCTTCAAAAATATTTTATATATATATATATTTATATACACTCCTATATATATATACAGCTATATGTATACCTATAGAAATACAAACCTCTCTCTCTCTATATATATACACACTCCTATATAGAGAAATAGACGTTTATACACCTTCAGACAAGAAGAACATCCCATGCTGTGGAACAGAACTAAACCAAGAGAATCAAGTAAACGCTCCATGAGACGACACTTTGTGCCTTCTCTCTCACACTTGCTTCCAAGGAGATTGACCTATTGGTCTAGACACCGTAAAATGAAAAAGAAACAGCCACAGAAAACAGAAGCATTCCCCTGTTTGATCTTCTGCTTCTAACTCATGGGATTCATACATTTTAAAATGGAGAATTTAATACTAATTACTATGTTAGAACCAGGATGGCATTTTTAAGCTAAAGTTCATGTGATTCAAAGCTGACCTTCAGAATATAGCATTCTGCATTTACACTGTGGATCTTATCTAAAGGAAAGCACATCTTTTCTCAGCAGAAATCTTGATCAAACTGAAGCCAAAAAGAATGCCTGTTTACTTGAACTACTTCAATATGTTTAATTACATTTGTTCAGTCTTTTATGGAAATGAAGAGAAAATTTAGTCTAAAAAAAATAGGATATCACACTGTCTTGTGCACTTCATATTAAAGGGCTTTCTATTTGGCTCAAGAATGGTTGGAAGTCTTATTTTATTCTGAGATATTAATTAAAGCACTTCTTGTCACCACTTTTATCTTTCCAAACTACTCGAAGTGATTAAATAAAGACATTGAGTAGCTAGTGTAAACATTTTTAACACCAGCATAGGGAATGTACAGCCAACATGCCTTTTCTAAAAGTCACGCACGAATTCCTTTTTCTCCAAGACATGCTTAAAAACTGTTCAGAGGAATGAAGTTTGTTGTTTTTTTTTTTTAAATGAGTATTACAAAAGTGGAAGCATTAAGTTATATAACCATTTCTTCTAAGCTATTCACACATAACATGTATTTGAAAAGCTTCAGCAATCATTGAATATACCAAAATTCATACATACTTTCCTTGGCTGGCTCTCAAACTTGTGCAAAATTGACCAGTCCCTGACAAAAACTGGTATCTTTTGACACTGAGTAATGTTTAGCCAGATGGGGGATGTGGTGTCATTGAATTTGTCCTGTATTCTTTTAAGTAGCATCAGATTGCCACCTATTTACTAATGTAGTACCCAAAGATAACGGAGTGAAAGGTAAAGAGTGATGTTGTTTAGGTAGGGAAGTTAGTTTTAGTTGCCTGTAATTTCTACTGTTCAATAAGGACAAATTTTGTGATTCCTATTTCCCTTAAAGACACTTATAAAACTTACAGATCTCTGAACCTTAGTGTCTTGATAAAGTCTGGATTTTCATGTGAATCACCTTTGTAGAAGGACTTAGTAACTGCTAAAGTTGAAACATTCAATGATATGGTTATCAATTTTAATTAGGGGAAAATATTAAGGGTAGTAGTAGAAAAGGTCAAGAAACTCCTCTAGACTGTTTTGGAATGAAGAATTCCTATTTTGCTTTATTGTATACTTGTTGTAGCTGATTTACTTAGATTATATAAAGCAACCAAATAAAAGATAAAAGCATTATCTAAATCACTGTTGCTGTTGTCTTTTAATCAAAGATTTCCACTTACTAACCTGAAACATCTTTCCTTTTTTTTTTTTTTTTTTTTTCCCAGTCAGAGAATTTTTGAATTAGTGAGTTTGTCCTACCTGGCATGAAGACATATGCTGATAACTCAATCCTTTCCCAGGCAGAATTCTTGTCCTTCGCACAGCTCCACTCAAAAGTTAAGCAGGAGAAATGCAACTGGCATTTAGATTCATACTGAGGGCATTGTGTTAACTGTCACTGAGATTAATACAACCTGCAGAAGGCATTGTGGTAGCTGGCAGTTAGATTTATATAGTGTGCTTAATGAAGATATACAGTGTCTTTAAATGCTCCTGGACATTGCTTTCCCTGCTCCGCTCTTAAGTTTCCCCAAAAGCAGAGCTTGCCAGTTATTTGAAAGTGATACATCTTTCAGGCAAAAAAAATAAAAAAACCAAACACATGCATTTAGCCCACTCAAAATATTTACTCTATTTTCAACAACCATTGGCATCTGCGTACTGAGTATCTGCATCCACCATATTGTTTCTAATTCCATAGAAACTTCCCCTATATTCTCTTTAAGAAATATTGTAAAAACCCTCACTGATTAAGCTCAGCAAGACCCCGTGCTCAATTGGAAGGCATCTGGCAGTTTGCAGCAAGAGGGTTTTGTAACCTCACAGCTAATCATTTCCCTGCAGATTCTTGGTGTCACTAGACAGAGTTCTACTGAGATATGGAAAAAAAGCCTAGAGACGTTACAGTAAATAGTTCAAAATAACAGTCTATCCCCAGATTCCCGATGAAAAGTATCTGTGTACTTCATGGACTCAAGAAACATGAAATCCCTTGCATATTCAGTTCAGCATACATGAAAAAGAAAAATGTCTAAGTGCTCGTATACGTGCAATGCGCTCTGCCTAAAAAAGTGTCAAGATCTCAGAGTGCTAAATAACACAGCACCGCTCATAAATATATCTTAATAAACATGGGAAATAATTTCCATCAAAGTTTCCATTAAAGTTCCCCTCAGAACCATTGCTCCAGGTTCTCTGCAATTTCAGGCAGGTGCCACCTTGCAGATTATATTTTCTTTATATTTCCATGATACATAAGAACAAGAAACCCATAAAGAACAACAGAGAAAATGTGTTACTACACTGGTGTGGCTCTCCTGCAACTGTGGAAGGCAGTGTCTTCATATTAACCTTTGGGGAAGAACAGCAAGAACAAACTTCATAGAATAAAAATTAAGTGAAATATATTAATTTGCTATTCTAACTTCGACTTAATTAATTTTCTATTCTAACTGTTGACTAAGAGTTCTCAGAATGCTTTATGAACATCTTTTGTGTATTATAATATCCTCAATTATATTCATTTTTCTACTGCATAAGAAAAAGGAAGTTAATGTCGAGCATTAAACTCTTGTTGTCCAAAGCTCTATATTTAGGCACTACCTAAGTGACTTGGTTTTTAAAAAAGTTGAAATGCAAAGGTGGTTTTGGCACAGATTGAGGCAATTTTTCAATTCATTGAATCTTATTAAAAAAAAAGAAAAAAGGTAATTTTGGTTTCTCAGAAGATCAGGTTTTAGGTACGAGGCCTCACATCCATTCTTCTGCTTTAAATACAACACTCACTGAAATACTTCCTTTCACCACTCAAATGCCTTCCTTAACATTTTATTGAAATGTGATTTTGGCAAAAACAAGAAAACAGATTTCATGAAATATTTTTCTAACCAGGTCTGTTTTATGCTACTAAATGGCTTCTTTCATTACTGCACAACAACTATTATTGCCATTTCCGGGTAAGGCAATTCTTCCTAAATTATTTTCTAATTCAAACACTCATATGGAAGAGGGTTTGGGATGAAAATTCCTTTTGAGTGGGTATGCCATTTAATTCTACAGTGTGGTAATTTTAGCATCACCATTCCAAGCCTTTTAAGGATCTATCATCAAGTGACTGTATTTTTTGTTTTGAAAACTAAGCCATCAGACCAACTTTCAGTGAATTCTTTTTTTTTTTTTCTTTCTATCTTCCTGATTATCCTTGGCTGATTTAAAAGGCTGCTGAACTTCGATTTTTATTTTGGTAAACAAGCATTTGCATCTATGGAGGACAAATCACCAAGCAAATGTAAACAGATGAATATACAAGCAAAGCAGCAGGTCCATGAAGGAGCAATGCTGATACTAACAGAAAAAGATAAACAAATGCAATCAACAAAATATAAGATTGGCTCCAAAAAAAGCTTTTGTTGTAAGTGGATTACATGTTTATAGTGTGAAGTATATTTTATCAACTATGTGAAACACTTTTTAGCATATGAAGCCTATTGCTTTCTTTTTATCACAATAATTTTTTCTAGACTTGGCGTTCCCATTCTCTTGCAAGTTACTAATACAGAATGTATATCCTTCTAAAATATTTTGAAAAAAAATACCTTTGCTGACAATAGCTAATTGTGTCCTCTCTTACCTAGAACCTTCTTAAAGCCTTGCCAGTGGCTTTTGTGTTTTACATTTAAGGGAGTTATGGCTCCTATCTATAAGGAAGGTAGAAGACTAACATGCTAATTAAACCACATTGTACTTTCCAAATGAAGTATTTATTTTATCCACTATTGTGAAAAAGACAACATTTTGCCAAGTATACCATGTCTGAAAAACAACTTACCCAGGTTTTCTTTTTTATTATTTGTTTTTGAGATAATTGACATGGATTTTTATTTACTTTTTGCTTGACAATGCTTCTACCTTTAATGAAACTACTACTTTCAGTATCAGTAAAATTTTTATCGAAATACAGAGAAACTGTGAAAAGAATAAAGTCTGACACGTATTTCTGAGTATGACATTAATCAGCAACAGTTTCTTACTCTTGCCACTTATTCTCTGAAATTTAGAATTAAATTTACCTGTGTAACATCTGGCTAATTGATATTTTATTTCCTAATTATAATGACAAAGTCCTTTACTAGTATGTGATGTATCTGATTTTTAAAGTAGTTAAGAAGAATGGGTGTGTTACTTTGCATTAGTTATGTGTGATGTATTTGACTTCTTTGAGCTGTGGTTTGGTGGGCTTTTTTGATGATTTTTTTTTTTTAAATGGAAAACGTCATTCCAAAGACTAATAATTGTGATAAAATTTGAGAAGCTTAATTAGATTTAAAAATTCCTCAGTGCCAAAATTAACATCTTAGTAATTAATAAAATATTTTGTATATTTTAGAAAAGAAATTACAGTTCAATCTGTGGTTGAATGAACCTAAAAGAGAGATGGAAGGAGATTTCCTTCTTCGCAGATATCCCAAGCTGCATTTTTTACCTTCCAGTTTGAACTTCCTATTTCTTAGTTTTTCTACTCAAGATTTGTTTTTTACACAGTACTACCAAAATTAGTTAAATCTGGTAGATTGTCGGTCACTAAAACTATTTTAATGATCAGAGGACATACACTTATGATAAGGAAACTAATTACTGGAAATTTTCTGAGATGAATTCCTTAAAATCCCACAAGGAAATTACTGATATATTAATATTTTTTCCACTCAAGAACATGAAATTCCTTTGTCTGCCAAAGCCATAATGTATGTGGCATGTATGTTTGAGTGAATATAAAAGAATCTCTGCAATAAGACATATAGGCATAACCTGTCCACCAGGTTAAGACGAACCAACCAGGCATTCTTAGTGGCGTTCTCACTACAAAATAGATCTGCACAGTATGATTCCAAAATGTCCACTTATCACATATAGCAAATTTTAGGAAAGAAAAAAAAATTGATGATATTGACTCCTTTATGATTCAAGGTCAACTGAAAACCCGTAATCGAGATCCATCCTTTCTGATCAGTGTGGACTAGAAAAATAGTATGTGGGTAGGCTAATCTGTGGTGTGAAATCTTTTCTTTATACTGCTTCTTTTCTTGCCATGCCCTTACTTTAACTCATGCTATTGCCATAGCTCCAGAATTGGTAGGAAGAGTCTATCAGCTAAACCATTCATTATCTATCAAACCCAGCAATATACAAGAGTAATTATTTCCCTGCTGAATGCTTTAAGTAGGAGTGGAACATATGGATTTAGTACCTCTTATTTCAAATATTGGTCCACTCACCAAGCCTAACTGTAAGTAAATAGTCATGTAGAAACTACAAGCATTATCTATATATCAGCTGAAATTTCTTAAGATTCCTCAAAATGTAATAGGTATTCTCTTGCAAAAAGGCAAGAACATCATCAGACACAGAAATCAAACTCTTCTGTTAGTGATGTAAAGCAATGGTGACTTCAGAAAAAACAAACCTCAAGAATTATCAAAACTGCTTTTTATATTTTCCTGAAGGGTATTTCATGTCAGCCATGAGTTCTTATTAAAATTCATTTTTAAAATTATGATATTTGAGTATTAACTTATAATTTATCATCTTGTTCATGGAGATGCATGATTAATGAAAGGAAACTGAAAGGTAATTGAAAAGTACTAATAAAATTTAATATATTAGATCTGTTATTTTTAATTTTCTAAAGGATCATCAGAAAGCCCCTTATCACTCAAATGGAGTCTCTTTAAATGACCACAAGATGAATATTATGGGCTTCAACTCCTATCAGTGATTTCAAAAGGAGTAGGGCCTTACATATGTAGAAGACCTGTCAATTATCTTTTCTGCCACTTTTTTTTTGCCCAAGGGAGTCCTTTACTATTAGATCTCAATCTTTCTCTCAATGTGGGACTAAAACCCAAAAAGCCTGTTTATGTGAACTGCAATCCTTGGCTTGTTTAACACGAGAAACCAAATGGATTTGGAAGTAGTTATGTTTATCTAAACTGGGACCAAATTAACTTATTTAGTGTGCATTTGTACCAATTAATTTTATTCAGACAAATAAATTGTGTCTCTTATTCCTGTGGAATCACGCACACCAAAGCACGTGTGCAGAACATGTACAAGTGGAAAGGATGCATGAAAACAGAAAAGATACTAAGCTGCAAACTCTCCCCCTATATCAAAGATGGCCCAGCATGATGAACTGCTTTATTTTCAACTGCAAATGACTGTAACATACCTTTGAAGATGTTACAACAATAACACTGCTGTGTTTTTAATTTTTCAGAGGTCATTCCCTTTAGGAATATGTGAACTTCTATAAATGAGAAATAATGCCTAATGATGAACCAGAGAAGAACAGCCAGCTGGCTTATTGGTATTCAAAGCTGACTCAAAAGACAGCTTCGTAACGAAGGGAAAGGAATCCACAGCGCAAGCATGACACATGGGTTCAACTGGTAAAACACACATCAAAGAACATCCTGGGTACAAAAAGGAACTGTTTAATTAGCAGCTTCAAGAAGACTGACCATTTGCATACTGAACAAATAACTGAGTTATCTGTGTTGTGATCAAAGGCATTTGGATCAGAATGGTCAGGGATAATACATGTATTATGTATCAGTCAATTACGCATTAATGCACGAGTCTGAGTCAGAAATGCTCCATGTTTGTTCAAAGAAATATGTTTCCTTCATCAGTGGAGTTCAGAGATCTTTTACTATAATTGCTATACCAATGATTTTGGTGGGCAGACACAGTTCTGATGTAAGAGCAAATCTGTTCTAATTAAGGCTACGGGGCTAAGGGAGGCAAAATGTGGTTAGTGCTCTCTCTTTCTTTTTTTTTTTTCTTTCTTTGTTTCTACTTTCTATACTGATACAGATGCTGGGGAAGAATAGCTCAACAAGCGTTGATAAATCCTTCCTTCTATTCCAGCTGAATTATTTCCATTTAGTTTTAGTGTCACCATGTGTGAAGTCTCAACAGCTGAACAACTTGCTTCTGAAACCTTATTTGTCCCACATTTCTTCTAAAATCTGAGGTCGATATTGAGAATTAGCTTCATATTTACAGGGTTTGAAATGTACACGTGAGACTAGTGCAATCAAGATGCAATTTCCTACGAGCTACTGCAAACCAGTAATGAAGTTCTCAGTGATGTGAAGATTCAGCTGTCAGTTCAAAGCTTTCCTTTCCTTTCCCAGCTATTCCAATCACTAGAAAAACAGAATGTTTCGAACGACATTTCTAAGTTGATAAAGTATCCTGAGGGATCTGAGCAAAAGCAGTTAACAAAGAAACCATCTAAAGAAGAACTTGTGTCATTTGCAAGGACGGCACAGCAATGCAGATCTCTAATGTATTTTCACTTCCACAATTAACATCACACAGCTTTTCTACGTAGCTTATTACCATTAGATTTCAAAACACTTTACAAAATCTATGGTCATCAACCGTCAAAACCACAATCTTAATTGTTCATTAGCAATGACTATTACATTTAAGTAATGCTTTGGCAGTGAAATTTCTTCCACACAGTATTTGTGGCTACATCTATACTAGTTAATGATATTATTCCCAGGCAATAAAACTGTGAAGGTTTTAGCCCGGCTGGCAAACAAACACCAGGCAGCCGCTCGCTCCCCCTGCCCCAGGGGATGGGGAAGAGAATTGAAGGGGTAAAGGGAAGGAGACTTTTGGGTTGAGACGAGAAGAATGAAATAATTGGAATAAAATAAAAGTAATAATGACTATAATAATAATAAAAATAATAATAGAACGCACAAACGAGTGATGTACAGTGCAATTGCTCACCACCCGCTGACCAACGCCCATCCCAGCCAGCAACCCGAGAAGACAAATCTCAAAACTGCAATCCCAGAAAGGTGAGGGAGAGAGATTCCTGGCCAACGCTCATCTATACACTGAGCATGACGTTGCATGATATGGAATATTCCATTGGCCAATTTGAGCCTAAGCCCACAACCTAAATCAGGGCTTGTGGGTCCGTTGCTTTGGCTTTGCTCCCTCCCAGCTTGTTGTGCACCTACACACTGGCAAAGCATGGGAAGTTGAAAAGTTTGTAATTAGTAGCAACTAAAACCATCCGTGTATTATCAACATCCTTCTCATACCAAATCCCATACTAAATCCAAAACACAGAGCTATTCTAGCTTCTAAGAAGAAAATTAACACTATCCCAGCCGAAACCAGGACCAAAATATGGTCCTGTATATTGTCAAAATAATCCAGGGAGTGTTTTTGGTCTCGGTCAGTTTGCACTCTCCCACATAATTCTCCAGCCTAAACTGGGAGCTGGAGATTTCCAGTGATGACTCCCAAAATGCCATTCATATGCAGTCACCCTGTTTTGGCAGGTAAGAGACTTTATTAGCAGTGGGTTGATCTGTGCCAGTTGTCCTCAGTGTCTGGGAATCTTCCCGAGCATGTTTAATTTACTAGTGTCAGTAGCCTGCTAGAACAAGAATTAATTCAATAATTTGGCCTTTTTATGCAATCTTGCACTTCAGGGGCAAGAAAAAAGCTGGGTGGGGGGAAAAAGAAATAATATTTTGGACATCTCAAACTCTCAGGAAATGAAAACTTAATAATGTGTTATGCATTAGCTTAATATGACCTATTTAAAATCTGCAGACATAACATTTCGTCCTTTTAAATAGATATTGCTCTTTCTATGAAGTTTTAGGGTTTGATTAAAGGGTGATTTGGTCACTATTGTCAATCAGGTCCACTATATTTTCCTCTTCCAAGTGAAGCGTTAGATGAAAAATGAGGTTTTAAGAGTATTAAAGTTGTTAAATGCTATTAAAACAGCAAGATGCAAATTATAGTTTCACCTCTTGTGATGCTTTAGATTTTTACACTAGGAAAATAAACAAATAAATACCCCTTCACTCCCTGCACACTGAAAACACATATTAGAGCTTAACTCTCAATATCCTGCAGAAACTTGCATAGAACATTGCTTTGTTATGCTGCAGTTTTTCTAGAAGTATCAAGTTTGTCAGAATTGTTCACAATTTAGGAAGTTACGAACAGTTGAGTCTATTTTTACAGAATTTATCACACTCTGCTAACTTTCGTTAGGTAGGCTGGTAGATATCCATCCTCAGCTTGAGAGAACTCAGTCCAACACCATATCCCAGGCACCAGGCTACGTGACGTAAGTGACTTGGGCATTGTGAGAATCTCTCTTATTAATTATTATTAAGTGGGTTACGGAAGGAACCATCCCACATGATTCTCATTGCTTCATTCTCTATTTTATATAAAGCAAAACAGATCAACTAGATGCCTGTGACTGAATAACATAAATCTTACTGATTAAAAACTCTCTGGAAAGGGGAACACAAGTGGCTAAGCTTAATATATTGTAGGAACCAAAACCAATTCTCTTATTTTCTAACTGAGTACCTTAACTATTGACTTATTTGATGAGAGGCATATTTGTTTCTGCCTGGCAGCTTTCTGAATATACCCTTTTATCTCCTTTGATTTTCTTACAAGTTTTCAAAAATATAACAATCCATTACATGACTAATAAAATATTTGCTAATAAAAAAAAGGTATTAAATAAATTCAGGAAGCAAAAATATACTGAAAAACTAATTTTCCTACCAATTTCTGGATTTAGGTACCAAAAAAAAAAAAAAATTCACTATTTAGATAGTTCTAGGTAAGAAAAATTATATATGTCTCTTCTCAAAAACTAATTTCAATTCAAAGAAAGAAAAAAGCAAACTAGAACCACATGACCAACACAGAAGGACTTTATGAATTATATTAACAACTTATTTTTTAAAACTGCTTTTTGGGTTTCAATCTGGCTGCAAGCAGCCGATCCTTAAAACCCTGTTTCATAGTGAATTGCTATTTCGTATTGATTCAAAAGGATCAAGAGCAAAGTATGTCTTGAAGACAGAGAAGTGCGGAGGAGGTAAAACAGGTTTTTTTAATGTATGTATGAAGCCAAAACAGACTTCAAGTACCACAAAGTAAAGACTGTTTCTCCTTCTTTCTACTCAGTTTTAAATCTAGGGCATGTTTTTAAAAGCATTTGAAGTGACAGAAGAATTAAACTTCCTTTCAAAACAATAATACAGACAGAAGTTTTAAAGGAAACCGATCACTAACAATAACTTTAACCTCTAGAACCACACAACCCGAAATCCTCAAGAAGATTAAAATCATGAAGCAGACCTGTGGGTTTTTTCCTCTTTTTTGGTTTCAAGAATAATTTTTACTTTGCAGCATCGATCTCAAAAATAACTCCTGCTAACCTGTGGCTGTGAATGGAGTGAACTCATATCATTTGCTTTGATTTAAATACTGATTCTTTGTAATGTGTAAGAACAGTTGCTTTTTTGAATTCCTTTCCATCCTCCCTATTACTGAAAACATCATCAGTTTATCTATGAGGTTTTGATGCTTAGATAGCATTTTAACTAGATAAACTAATGAATTTAGTCAGAAATGATTTATTCACTAACATCTGAGGAAAATACATTCCAGATTTTTATACACTGACTTAACGAAACATGACTTTGGGAAGTTACTTGGTATTACGGTAGGGAAAATTGCCTATACCTGTAAACCTGAAACCGGAGAGTATAATTAAACTTATAAACTAATGGAATGGGTGAAACAAATATTCTTCACCTAAGTAGAAAAAATGTTTAAAATCAAAAACTGGAAAGCACAATCATTTCATGTTACACTCCAGTAAAGAATTGGTGCCTTCAAAGGATGAAGAGACAGAATCTGCCTCCCTAGTATTAGGACTCTTTACAAAGAACAGCGAATAATTATTGTAGACAGCGCTGTAACAGACACTTCCCAGCTTCTCAAGTGAAAGGCAGGCAAAACACAGTGCTTGAGGACTAGGAAGAGATACCTCTGCCATTAAATTTTCTCTACAACAGCTATGACTAGTTTCATAAGCAAATCTGAGTATTTTTGTGCATAATACGGGCAGATATTTCTCATTTGTAATTAGGCATTAAAGCTAAGATGGTTTCCAAGGTTTCCAGACTACATTCTCTCAAACACCTACTTTCATATGAAATGTATGGCTACAAAAGTTCCTTCTCCTCTCTTTACAAAGGAAGACTAGATGGCTATTAAACAGGTCTGATGAGATAAATCCCATCCAGTTCGTAGGGTGATACATTAAAAAATCGAAATAATTTCCAACATAATCCATTTTCTCTGAGTAAACCTAGTGTGGGTTGGAGACATGTCTCGGTCTCAGCTTTGTCTACCTTGAATTAAAATTCTAAATATTGCATACAATGAAGCACTTTCATATAAATCAGCAAGATGAGATACAGGCAATGTTCTTGACATTCTGTTGTCTTCCTTAGAGTTCCACCTCAAGTTAGCTAAATTCAGTTGGTTCATTCAAATACAGTTCTGAGACTTTTTTTCAAAGTGAAGAAAAGGTCTGAGTGACTTGTCCTCATACATCCTCTCTCCAGCTACACCGTAGGCTGTACATACAGAACTTTGAATACCTCAGCAAATTATGCCAAAGGCAGGATATGAATGTAAAATGCTGCTGGTATATATACAACTTGGGTGAGACGGTATTCTCTGATGCCTATTCCTTCTTCTAACATGCATCACTCTGGAAGCAGCTGAAGTTACACTGAAAAATCTAGCTATTTCAGAACAAAAATTTCCAAATAGGAGCTTTCCAGTGCAGTTACTATAGTAACTGTGAGAGTGGGAAATTAATTCTAGCTCTCTAACAAGAGTCAAGAATAACCACTTTCCATTACATATGCATAACGATAAAACTATGTTAGCTCATATAAAATAATAATTATGAAAATTATTTTTTCATGAAGTGGATTTTTATTTTTAAAAGAGACCTTGAGCAAGCAAGTAGAATCAAACTGTAAAAATACTCTGCACAGTGAGCTAGTTATGTTACCCAAAACTTTGAAAAATGTATTATTTTTTAAAAATCTCAGACTGAAAGCACATTTTTGGCAGTATCTTTGCTTTCCTGCTTTCTTCTGTGCCTACAGATTCTAGCAAACATGAAGTGTAGATGATCTATACATTTCTACATGGTGCCACACACATCTCAATGCACACACAAGTACAACTTCCAAAAGATCTGAGTAAGCAAGAAATGCACCATCTAACTCTCAGCTGGCAAATATTTTGTCAGGTAAGAGTTAAGAGTATTGCATTGCACCATGCAGATTTATAATGCTTCTGCTGGGTATAGTCTCAGTAGCTGTTCCACATTCAGTGGGCTTTATATGGTGTGGTATGTTTAGAGCAACCTTTCTGCTTTTTATTCTCCTTTCATTTTTACTTTGCTGCCTGAGTGCTTTCTCTCTGAAACAAGGAAAAGGCATCCACATGAACTGTCTGCAAATCCTTGCAGCTTAATTGCTGTCATCTGGGGACTTGTTATTGTTAAATTTAATAGACATTGGGGTGTTCTCTACTGAGACCTTTAATGTGTTTGGGGCCTTAGAGATCTCTGAAGAAAAATGTAACTTAAGGAGAGAAAGTCAATGGTCCACTGACTAAAGAAAATCATACACCTGCTAAAGAACATCTTTCTTTTAATATTACACCACGGTCTTTGGGTCCTAAAGGACCTAGGATGACAGGACTAATTTAAACCTTTTAGTCTTGCTGTGATTATAAGATGATGTCCAGCATGAATATACATGTAAATGTTTGTAAAGTGACATACAGCAGTATTTTCTTGTATGTAGCTATGCATTCCTAACATTCAGCTGCAGAGTTCCTTATTGTAAAGGTTTTTTTAAGAACAAAGAAATCACAGAATGGTTTGGGTTGGAAGGGACCTTGAAGATCATATAGGTCCAACCCACCTGCCATGGGCAGGGATGCCTTCCACTAGATCGGGTTGCTCAAAGCCTCATCCAACCTGGCCTTGAACACCTGCAGGGATGGGGCAGCCACCACTTCTCTGGGCAACCTCTTCCAGCGTTTCAACACCCTTATTGTAAAAAATTTCTTCCTTAGATCTAACCTAAATCTGCTTTCAGTTTAAAGCCATTGCCCCTTGTCCTATCACTACACGCCCTTGTAAAATGTCCCTCTCCAGCTTTCTTATAGGTCCCCTGCAGGTACTGGAAGGCTGCTATGAGATCATCCCAGAGCCTTCTCTTCTCCAGGTCAAACAACCCCATCTCAGCCTGTCTTCATAGGAGAGGTGTTACAAATATTACATTTATTCTGTAATGAACTATTCTGCTTGGAAGAAGTTACAGAAAGCCATTACTGAATGAATCATGCTGTGCTCTGTAGTCAAAAAACAGGTATTAATTCTTTTGTCCTTTTAGCCAAATAGTTGGCTTGTTTACATAGTTGAATAAAAAATAATTTAAAATGTTACAACAAAAAGCCATCGCTAATACAAGGAGAAAACATGGGTGTGAAATGAAGAGATATTTTTCAGATGAGAGAAAGAAGCAGATGGAAAGCTGATGAGGCAAAGAACTGCCAACCTGGGACTTTATCAAGCCATCCAGGTGGCAAAGCAGTGTTAGAGCTTAATTCCACAAGATACTGAGAAATTCTTGTGATTTTATGTTTCCTGAACATCCCTACAGATGAAATATTACAGCAGGCAATTAATTTGTACGCTGCTCTTTATCAATAGCTTGTTAGGAGAAATAAAACACAAGAACTTTTTAAGAACTTGACTTTCTTTTAAAGCACCTTTGGTGATAGCTTTTGAAAACTCTATAGAAAGGAGGCTTGGTTTTGATGCATTCAGAGAGTTAATCTGAGCTATATATTAATAGCCTTGATGTGTAAATATCATACTAGTTCCACTCCAGAAGTGAAAATAATTTCTAAGACTACAGCTTTGATAAAACTCCTAGAGTGTCTGAAGTAGTAGACAGAAAATAAAGACATTGGGGACCCTTTTATCTGAAAAGAGAAGGTGTTACTGTGAAATATTCTGAATTCCAAGCACTGTCATCTTTAGAGAGAACAAAATTTGTTCAAAATGGTGCTGTTGCAAAAATCTTTCTCTGAACTTCCACGTACAATAATTTGTCAATGATCAACCGCTTTCCTTGATCTACCACAACTTCCCTCATTTCCATTTGGCCTCCCATGCCTTCATTTCTGACAGACCATATAACCTGCCTGCGTGTACAGACCACAGGAATAGTTGCTTGTAGTTCCCTTTCTCCACAATTTTACATTACACTTTTATCCTCACAGCTACTGGTAAGGTCACACAGGTTTACAGACTCCTAAGTGTGCCATAAAATTGACTATGCAAAGAGCATCAATCTCTATGCATGCAAGATGATCTTGTTCATACAGCAACAAGGGAGAAATGAGTGACAGGTCTCATTTGAAAGGCTATAAAGAAAAGAGAACGGTTGGGAAAAACGATGCATAGGAAAAAGCATCTGAATGTTAACTCATTTTAAAATATTTTAGATGTGATTAAAAGAAAACAAGTATTATAGAAACTGAAGAAAAAAGGATTTGCAAAAATGACTTGTAATATTTTTGATCACCAGATTCTTAACTTACCATCTATAGAAAAACTATGCAAAAACCAAAAGAACAGTGTAATTCTTAGACACTTAGTGAAAACTTCAAATTCTACTGAAGTCAATGAGTGGTGAAGGTATCAAGGCACTTTATAAAACTGAGAGTGTTAAAGGCAAAGAGCAGAGCAAGACTGGAGTCAGTTCTATCAATTCTTTGTTATCCGGTGACAGTCTTCCCACTGTTACACTACGTAACATTTTCGTTTAGGTTTATTTCTAAATTAAGAGGAAGCCAAAACTTTAGTGGGTGGGGGGCTGGATTTTTTTCTTCTCATTTTCCTTTTTTTCTTCACTCATGCTGATTTATGAAAATTTCACTGGGAAATACATCTCTTGGGGAATATGTATTCATTAGTAGTTTAACTGCAATGTCAGCACAGTAGAAACAGCTGCAGCTCAGTTGTCCCTTAAGAATTATGTTGTCTTTTGTCCTAAGAGGCTGAGAAAACACATAGAAAAATAAGTAGGAAGTATTACAGAAAGGTGCTAGCAAAATTGCGAGCAAATGGAAAAGATTTCTAACAAAAACTGTGACCACTGTGAAATACATATTAAAAGTTTGACTCAGTTCTTAAACAGAATAAACATCAATTTGCCAGTTGCCATGTATTTTAGAACCATTTATGTCATTTATTCTGAAGCAGCACCACATTTATTTTCCTGACCTGCTGTGAGAAAGGATTTGAGATGTTACTGCCACAGTTGAAATATATTGTCGTATTCAGCAAAGATATTCAGCATTATCCTGCACATAAAAAGCTTTACCACTCATCTTACAATTAGTCATGTTGACGCATTTTTATAAATTAGACCTAGCCATCATTTTCAGATGAGACATTTTCCCTGCAGAGTGGATCCTTCAGCTTTGCAGGAAGCAGAGAAAGCCAGGCATTTACTACAACAGAAAGCAACTTCTGTTGTGGAAAAGAGAAACGTGCCTTTTGTACATGCCAAAAGGAAAATGAAATGTGAATCAAATTTACAGTGGCAACAACAAAAACATTTTTTTTCTTCAAGTGAAGAGACATTTCACGTAGCCTAACACTTCTTCTGGGCTAATTGTTCAAGTTCTATATATCATAGTATAACCAGAGGTAAACCAAAGCAAAACAAATTCCACTAACGAACATGGCCCACATTCTCAGAGGGCACAAAACAGCAGAGTTACATCAAACACAAGAGCCATAGCAGCTTTTTCAGATATGCAGCTGGTATCACTGAGCTTGAGAAAGAACTAGAAAGGGACAGAATAATACCTCTCCTCTGTACAAGTCTCTTTTGACTGATGGATTTCTGATGAATTTCCATTAAATATGAAATACTGTGCTAGGTACATATTTTTAACTGCCTGGTAGTTAATTTTACAGTTTTGAGCTGAAGACCTGGAGCTCTTCAGTGAAGTATGTAAGTACAGCTAAGTAATCGGTCTGGTTAATTATTTCTCTTTTAAACACTGATAAATACAAGTCTAAGGAAGCACTACTGGCACCTCTTTAGGCAAATATTCATATTTATATATTTATATACCCAATCTGACAGAAATTGCAAATTACTACAGAACACCATATTATATTACTTATAGCACCTCTGTGGAGAAAATATATTTCCTGCAATCTGGAAACATTTTAACATTAAACAGTCACACATCTGAAGACTTTGGATTTGTGAAGGTCAACGCACAATTTTCACTGTTTTACTCATGTGGTCTGCCACACAAAACAGTTACATTCCTCAGTAACGCAGAGGTGTTTTATTCATATTCCACAGTGGATTCCAGCAGGGTCCCTTTTGCCAAAGGCTATCTTTCTTCCAGTCTCACCCGTCACACAGAAATCTTCTAAAAAGACTCTAGCTTTACTCTAGCAACTGGTGATGATGATAGGCTCACTGTTAACCGCTTGCTTTATTTTGTCCTGACCTTGTGGTTTATTCTGAGAGCTCCATAGAAATCACTGCAGAAATCTTTTCATCAGCCTGAAGAATTTTGTGTGCATTATGAAATGAATAGTGTAGCACTGACAGTATGAGGCATCATCTAACTTCAGTTTACAGTTAATTTGCATTGTAATTTGTTTAAAGACATTAAAGACAGCTATGCATTCAGGTTCGACTGGAGAGTCACTGGTTTTAAATTTTGTTGTAAAACTTGCAAATACCTGTTATTAACTCCCAATCTTTTGTTCTAACCATTACATCAAATGCCAGAATAATGAATTCCACTCCACAGACAGCCCTGCTAGTCAGTTCCATGAGTCTATCAACATGCCGGAGTATATTTAAACAGCCTGGAGTGTGACAAACTAAATAAAATGATCAAAGAACTTCAAAGTGTCATAGCACCTCACAAGGCAGATCTGTCCAAAGGTATCAATTCTTACTTTGCAAATATTTGCAAGTAAAAAAAGAGATTTCCATGAATTTGTCAAAAGGCAAAAAATGTCACTTCTCCCAGTAAATACAATTTTTCATTATGCCAGCAGTAAAAATATAGTGATATATGTGCTCTGAGCTCTGCATATCTGGTAAAAATGAATGAGATCATTATAGCAAAAGCACAGTAAAATAATTATGTAAATAACAGGATTTCAGTGAGGCTTCGGTTGTGTTTTTTTTTTTCTTTTATCGCAAACAAAAAGTATCATATTTGATTTTAAGTAAACTACTGCAAATTCAAAATAAATATTCAAATATTGAACATTAAAAGTCGTGAAAGGAATTAAAGCCTCAACAAAACTAGCAAAAGGCACACTTTTCTCCCTCTAGAGGTTGCAGTGCTAGTGTATCCAGGATGGCTCTTCATTCTCAGGCTACACACCTACAATGCATAATTCTTAACAAAGAATAACCAAACACAAAGCTGTCTGATATTGCAGAATACCGACTTCGAAAATGGCAGGGGATGGGGAGTTAAATTTTGCCATGTCCAGGAACCTAAAAATTATGGCTTATATGTTTTTTGTATGTGATTTTTGATTCCCAGAAAAAAAAAGATTTAAGTTCTTGGACCTGGTTAAAAAATCCTCTGTATTTTTAAGCTGATATCCATCTATATATATGCACTGCACATAAATTCCTTCTCTCTTCATTTTTCTCGTCTTTTCAGATAGGCAAATCTGTCTGCATCAGAGAACAACAAAAATTCAGCACCCTTATTTTATTATTTAAATGCACAGTTGTAAACATTTATAATGGTGGCACTGAAATAGTAGCCACTGTGATCGTGTAGATAATTTGTACCGAAAATATTTGCAATCTAAAGAGAGAGGATCAACACTGTGTAGTGAAAGGGAACAGCAGCCACAGCAGAGTGAACACTGGGTTTGTGCAGATGACATGATTCATTTGAAGTTGTGAGTTGAGTTAGGAGGAAATTAGGCTACTGGAAAGAAAATTCAATTAGTCATATGAGGGTAAGAAGACATGGGGGGAAAGGGAAATTAAGATAAAGAGAGATGTTAAATGACTTTGAGCAGAAGGAAGGACTGTAACAACCAGCCAATGTATAAGCCCAGTTGAAAGAATGGCATTCTCTGAAAAGTTCCATCTGTATCCCCAGTCTCATACTGGGCCAAGACTCAGACATGTTTTCTTTTCCTCTATACCCACAGTCAAGTTTTGCTGAAAATGAAGTCTGACTGTGTTGCTCACCAGCCTGGGCTGTGGCACCAAGGATGCTGTTGCATCTTCCACAGCCAGGAGGAAATGGCCTGCCTCTTGTAGGCAGGGTCGGTACCTTGAGTTGATTAGTTATTAGTAGTTCATTATATTCAACTCAATCCAGCTGGCTAATAATGACTGGATGCCATATGACTGCACTGAGTAGGAACCATAGCACTCTTTGGAAAGCACTGTCTGCTGCTGTTGTTGCTTTCATTCTTACTCGCTGTTTCCCTTCCTTGCGAAGTCTCTAACTTGCTTCTTCCTGAAGTTTTCCGCAGGGACATAGGATGAGCAAGAGATTGGGAACAACAAAGGGACATGGCTGTGAGCCACACCACAAGCTGGCACCTGGCTCACCCAGCAGGTGAGTGCTAATGAAGATACCTGCCAGGCTTACAGCTGTGCAGTGAAACCTGTGCAGCAAGCTTTTGTGGCTACCCTGTAAGCCAGCATCACCCACCCCGCTGAAATAAATCCATATGGCACTCCACTGTGCCTTCTCTGTCCATGTTCACCTTTACAACGTGTGTAAAAGGGGGATATTGCTGCAGAAGTCAGTGTTTATAGGGTCTAAGGAAGATAATTTGCCACAACTGGGTCCAGCAAGACGTGCCAAGGCAGGGAAACAAGGATCATTTCGTACTCTAAGTGTGTGTGTATTTTCACTAGTACACAGTCTAATATAATTTATCCATTTTACACACCTCCTGTAGAAAGTAAGTTCTTACATTGGAAGAAAGCATGAAAAAAAAAATCAGTTCAGTTATGGATAAAAAAATTAACCCTAAAGCCAAATCAGGGTACATGTAGTGCACGTATAAGGTTTTGTGTTTAATTCAGCAATTGGGCGATCCTGTGCAAAGCATTAATCTACTCTCTTGCTACTATAACTATAGTGGCTGTCCCTCTTTTTTTTTTTTTCTTCCCAATTTCAAGTCATCACCCCAAAGTAAACTAATTTGGAAAAATAAAAAAAAAAAAGATTATTAAAAGATAGGAGTAAAGTATGATGTACAATCTACTTCAGAGGTAATACATCTCCTTCAACGAGGTTCATATCAAAACCTCTAGGTATTCATCACTACGGATACAATCTAGGGTAAAGTTCACTATGATGTTCCATACATTTTTGACAGTAACCTTTTAGCAACATGTTTTTTATTTTGGGGAAGTTATACCATTTGTACTATTTGGTAATTCTCCTGTTCTTTATTGTTGTTATTTTATACTGAATCCTTTCTTTCCTTTTTATTTTTTAAATTTGAACTTATTTTTGCCTCTCCTACTTCGCTGTCTGTGAAGAAACTCAAGGAAATTATTTAAAAGCTTTATAAAGTACACTTTACAAATAGAAACTAACCCTTAAGTAGAGATACAACCTTTATGAGGTATCTAGTGCAGAAAAACTAAAATTGTTACACAGAAATACTCTTCAGCATAAAAATTTTTTAACCAACACTTTTAGCCCAACACTTACTTTTTAAGTCCTTAGGCTTTTGCAATATCAGTATCTGCAGTATTTGATGTTCAAAGATTTTCTTACATTTGTTATCAGTAATTCCTTTGAAAACTGCTCTGCCTTTATATATATGTGTGTTCATTTCCTGGATCCCTGAAGCAAATATTTTTAGACTATTGTTACATGCAGATATATTGTTTCTCTGAGAGTCCAGAAGCAGAATGAACAGGATTTTATTCACTAAGGGAATCTTACCTGCATGAAAGAGCAATATTTTTTTCTTATATTTTCCATTAAAAAAAAGTCAAACATGGATAATAAAGACGTAGAGGTTCTGACAGATTGGAAAGAACACAGAGACCAGTTCTTTCAGGCCCAGAGGTAAATAGAACAAATTCATAGGAGATTTCAATTCGGATGTGCATTGTGAGTCACTTCTGCACCGAGAGAGATTTAATGCCAACATCAGTTGATTCACTACTCGCATCATCTCAGAATTTCACCTGTTATCGCTTGAGAAGTGTGACTCAGCCTCTAAGTTTACTCCAGACTGATTTTTATTACATGAAAACAGTCATTAGGTAATTGTCAATACAATTAAAAAAAAAAAAAATCATTAACCCACGTGATGGATTTTAGGCTAATTTATTGAAGAGAATCAAGCACACGTTAATTAAAGTTTCCTCTGACTTCATGTATCTCTGCCAGGAATTCTCACACTAATAAAAAAATCACTTCTAAAGGTTATTTTTTTACCCATCTTTCTAGCCTTTGCCTCCTCTCTTTTGTCACATCAAGCCTCATTGGTCATCATTCTCAGCACTCCTCCCTTATATCAATCTATCTTCACCTTCTGATTTTCCACTCCGTACTCCTTCAGTTTTACAAAAACACCTCCCCCAAATCACCTTGTATTTAAGAAGCTCTTCAGCTCCAGGAGAAGAGGGGATGATGTGTTACGAGTCTAAGAGTCCTATTTTTGCCTCTAAGCCCAGCAGTCCTAGGGTAATTGCCAGAATTATAGTGGCTTTCAAGTTGAGTTTACAAAATCAAGCTGGTTTCAAAGCAGCATTTACTGCTCCATAATTTCATCTAATCCCCACAGCTACTGACATAAACTAATTGCATGGACACATATGATCCCATTATGACTGGTACAATCCAGATGGTGCCAATCTGGGATTGCAAACAGAGTTCCAGTGCTGTCAAATGCATGCCAGGCTTACCTGCTGCATTTACATCTCTATTCCTACTTTGTCACAGACATTTCCTATTCAACTGGTTGCACAACACAGTAAAGCCATGTAGTCATCAATCCTCACAGAAAACATTGTCCAAAAAATGTCCCAAGAGACCTTCACAACACACTAATGTCTAAAAAGTCTTAGATTTTGTTTTAAATCATCCTATCATTACTATTATTTTCATCATTATCACCACTACTATTTATTACTAATTCAACAGTATTTCAGAATTCCTGTGATGAGCAACACCTTGGCTGCCGTGCAAACTGAAATCACAGGTAGAGAAAGACAGTTCACACCTTATGTACAAGTATATGCAATTACTCTAGAAGAAATTCACAGAAGGATGACTGATATTAAAACTGATCTTTACTACTCAATCTCCAAAAATCTCCAAAATAAAACAAGTGAAACAAAAAGTAAATAAAACAATTCTTCTATCCATTCAGTCTTTGCTTCTCTGTAGAAAATACGTTTGGGAACTCAAAAAGACCTTGACAATTTAAAAGTGAAAATGTTTCAGTGAAAAAAGGAACACACTTCTATGCTGTGGTCCTTTAACTGAAACTATCCCTTGGGCTTAAATACTAGGTTCCTCACCTGAGCATCCCAGATGGTTTCAGTGTATGCAACACGAAAAAGGGAAAAGAGTAGTCCATAATATAGAGGTTCAAATATGTTGTAAGTTAAAACAATATTTGAATTATATCCTTATGAAACTAGGAGATAGCTTATGTCATAAGCCAGAACACGCACAAAGGACAGAAAATGTATGCATATAAGGATATGTTGTACTACATAAAACTATTAAAATTGACTATTATAAAAACTTGGGAAATTTTAGTATTACAAAACAGCATTCCTCAGAATGCAAAGAACTTGAGGAAGCCATGTGAAGTAATTTTGGTTGTATGCTTATTGCTTAAAAAAAAAAAAAAAGCTTTAAGTCGCAATGAGTTTGACAATTTGATCTTTGTTTAGAGGCAGATAGATACAGGAAGTGCCAAGGAATATTTCTCCTTAAAAAAAAAAAAAAGTCAGTTCTAAACTTACTCTGCTGTAATTTAATAAAATAGTAGTAAATACTCATGTAAATACCTGTACAGTCATACTGTGAAGGATGCATTTAGGTCCTAGACGCATAGTAAATATTAGTAATTTGGGGAAATCGTGCTCCTAGAGTGTCAGAGAGCACATTGTCTCATAAAGTGTGCTATTTCTTTGTGATATATTAAAAGCCATTTTGTTTGATTCTCTTCTTACTTTTATATTCCATTGATGCTTGAGCTGCTACCCTGATCTACAACAGTTCCACTTACAGTAAAATCAAGTCTACTTTTGGCAAGTACTCACGTCAGTTTAGCATTCACTCCCTATCCACATTCATGCAAGTAAAACTTACTTTTCAGAGCAAATTGAAAGTCAAATGAAAGGCCACTAGCCTGTCTGACGTGAATTCAATTTAGAATTCAACTGAATATTCACCAGCTCATTTTTTTATGATATTTATTCAGCTCTGGAAAACATTATACACAAAATGAACAGCCTGAATTTGTGGACATCTAAAGAGCCAGACCATTCAGAGGTGTAAATCAGCTTGGTGGCTCTGCTGGAGCCAGTGGTCACACACTGAGGGATGAAGGCACTCAGTCATCCTTACATCAATTCTGATTCTTTCCATGTTAATATATAAGCACAGATGATTTTATGATTGTTATTATTGCTCTTCATATTATTAAACAAACAGTTCAAAATTACTGTATTCAATTTGAATTGCTTCTCACAAAATCACTAGCAGAAATCCTTTCTGAACATGCAAGAGGCACTTCAGTATTTCATGAAGTGTTAAATTGGCAAAACAACAACATGAGTTCATTACTGCAGATTCTTTCCAGATGGAACCATAAATGTACTGTACTTTACTGAGCATCCATGGTACAAAACAACTGAGTTGAACATTAAGACCACTTCTTGAGGAATAATGTTTCATATAGTGATCACTTCTTTTTGCAGGAAGAAACTAATTTAAAACAGAGCATAGAAAGGAAGATTTTAGAGCCTTTCTGATCTCTTTTAATCTGTTTCTTTCTGGCCTTTGAAAATCAGGACAAGTTGTCACTTTGGCCTTTGTCTAGTTTTCGGCTCCAAAGCTGAACTTACAGCCCTCCATCCACCTCTGAACACAACACAGGCTGGGCCAGAAGCCCTTCTCAACACATCCAAGCCAGGGTACCTGCACGCCGTGAAGGGGACTACAGCACACAGCAACACTAAAATCTACCACGCTCTTCCATGTGGCAATTTCTAAATGAACCGAAACTTCCAAATAAACTGACAACACCAAGGGAATAGAATTCTTCGACATTTAAACCTATGAATACATATTCAATGACAAAATGAAATTGATTGTAATTTTCACAGTTGATTTCAAGAGAAACAACTAAAGACTCTTACCTTTCTATTTTCATTTACTATGCTAGGTTAATTATATTTTTTAATCTGTCCATTTTTTATTGACAGATCCATTGTAGAATTTTAAAAAATGTGTATGTGCTCATTTTAAAACATCAGTCTAGTCTAGTCTCATCCCAATATAAATCAAAAATAACTTCAATGGTGTAAAACAAACATGAACAACACAAACACATAAAATATTTAAAATATAATCAGTTCTATCTGTCCACTATTCTTTGCTTAAAGGAAAAGTCACCTCGAAACTTTCAAATACACTTAAAGATGAAGTTATATTTTGTCTCCAATTACTTTTAATACATTTTGCCTCAAAGCAGTATCATTTTATTAATCCATACCATTTCATTCAGTGGACTTCCTTTAAACTTCCACTGTTATGATGGAGATTAAAATCAATCTTTTCATCCAGTCCATCTGAGCTGGTTTTCAAGCTAATAAATTAGATCTACTTCTCCCCTTGAATACATTTGCATTTTGACTACACTTGTTTCTAGTTAGACTTATTTTTTAATAAAGCTTTCAAATGTCTGAAAGAGGTAGCTCCTTTTTCTTGGAATTTTAGATGTAAAAATAAGTATGGAAATAATGATAGAGCAAACAAATAGCAACACATTCATTTCCTTCTGCTTTAAAAAGGCTGTGATATCTTCAAGGGAACATCCAATATG
The DNA here is from genome assembly GCF_009769465.1 of Tauraco erythrolophus. Classification (NCBI taxonomy): domain Eukaryota; kingdom Metazoa; phylum Chordata; class Aves; order Musophagiformes; family Musophagidae; genus Tauraco; species Tauraco erythrolophus. Next base: position 4,293,812 of record NC_141477.1, read on the forward strand.
AAATTATGCTCCTTGGTCCCCAGAGTTTTTCTGAACAATCAAATTCCCTTGTAAAATGTTACTGTCACAGTCTTCTCGGTTCACTTACATTAAGAAGCACATCTTACTCCTGCATGCAGTGAACTACCCATATTTCATAGATACATAAAATCTCTGTTTTGTTAAATCTCTACTTGTGTTTTTCACAGATCAAAGTTGAAAATTCCTTAAACTCCAACCAAGAAACTCATTGCAGTAAAATGATATTTGTCCCAATTAAAAAATAAACACTACTAACAATGTGAAAAGATTAACTTGATGGGAAAAGAAGCTTTTATAAATTTATTTTTACCTTAGCTTTTGTCTTGAATTTAAAAAATAAGAAAAGCTTTTACCATAATTTGTGAGTTAGGGCGTAACTTTCTTAGAAATGAAAAAATAAGCTCTGCGGTACTATCTTATACTACTACAGCATAACTGCTACTGTTTTTCTCTCCCACTAATTACACTCACATAATTTTGAAATGGCTGTAATGGTACTACAAAAATTGGCTATATTGTTAGACACTCCAGTAAGTCTTTCATCCCAAAGAAATTATGAAAACTTTAGTGCTCTTGACAAAATTGATAGGCATGGAGTAATATTCTACTTTTGTGACAACTTCAGGATAAATTCTGAAACCATAATCCTGCATATTCCAACTCTTTGACATTCAATAGGGCAAGAAGAGCAGAAAGAAATGCCACAGTAGTAATCAATTTCCATAAGCAACTACAGGGTCACATCTCTATTCTTTGTGCACTCTACCAAAATTCTTCGCACTCTCAGTACAAATGAATCTGTCATCAGGTTAGCAGAAAAAGGGAATTCATATGAATGTACACTTTTCCGTAAGGCATGGTCCAGAGGTTACAGTTAAACTCTCCAAAACCAGAAGCACTCAGAGTCCTCAGATTCCTTTGATGATACTACTAGTAGCCAAGACCTACCTGGGTATCTGGATAGCACATGCCGATGTGAACAAATATTCCTTTTATAAAAATACTATCATGTTAGGAAGAAAAAGAAATATCTTCCTTTAAAGCCTTACTCTTCAGAAAATTCATACATTTAATATTAATTATTCAGAACATAAATTCATGAGGCTAAAAAAAAGGATTATTATACCTTCTTTTAATTTTATTTGGGTGGATGTTTGTACTTATATCTGTGTTCATTAAGTATTCACAGATAAAGCAATATACAAACATACTAAGGTACAATGGTCTAGCAGCCTTCAGTAGATCAACCACTTCATTTATGGATTCTAGTGTCAGGTTTTATGCTGTGTTCACTGGACAAGTCCCTTAACCCATCTGCTTACATTTCTGTAATGACACTAATGTCAAACTACCTCTTTACTTCTGGAGTCTGATAAAGAGTAATGAGGTACCATTTTGAAAAGGCTCCAAGGAGAAAACTGTTCCACAGTCATTAAACTGTGCTTTCAGAGATAATCAAACTCTAGAGGGAATGATGGCAAAATTACCTTTTTTTTTTTTTTTCCTCCCTGTGTACTTGTGTTAAGTCAGGTTTCTGCCTTTTTTTATATCATTTAAAATTATCTCCTTTTTAGCAGAGTCTGGCATAACTGGGCAGATTACCAAATAAAGGCACACCAAGTGTTCACCATCAGAGAAAAATCGCCTCCATGATGCTACATTTTCACAATTGGTGGGAAAGAATGGCATACTCTTTAGACCTCTGTACCAACGCAATACAGGCCATCGGGTAGGTTCATGCCTACCCATTATACCTTGGGAGCACGTATTCCCATGACATGTTTCAGGAATTAATACTCTCCTGCAATGTTAGCTATTGTATATTACATTCTCTTATGAAGAGCATTTCCATTCTGTCATCTTACAGCACATATAAGTGCAGCCTGTTTTTCCTTTTGAAGACCTTCATCATTTTACTTTGTAGACCAAGGACAAAATCATTCTCTTGGAGTACGCGTGTTCCTATGCAAAGGAAGAGAATAAAACTGAGGGAAAAGCCTGGAAACCCACCATACACAATAACAGTTTAGAGAAGCAGTTTCCAAAAGGCAAAAGTACTTAAATTTGGGAACACTTGGAAAGCTCCTTTGCTCAAGATGTTCAATGGAGATGTATTTACTATATTGAAGCACTAGTATGTTCCACATTACTCTTACAATTGACAGGAGAGGCAGAAGGAGAAAAGCGTGGAGTGATTTCTCTAGTACTTCTTCCTTTCCTCCCACTTGTAAAACACAGGCATGCCCAAGTATCAAGACGCTGTCCAGAAAAATGACAGCCTTGCATTCTCTCACACCTACCAAATAGATAATACAACAAAAATATGCTTTATAGGTGAAATTTTATATTATCAAAAGTTATTATATTGCCTTAGAGTTATCGACATGCAAACAGACAATTTTCAATAGTCCAATAATCTTATTTCAATAAACAATGATATTTCTTACATATTCTTCAGTTTATAAAATCTATATATTTAAAGTACACCATAAAGACATCTAGCCTTTTAAATCACACACAACCTTTTGACATTTGGCCTATTTGAAACCCATTCCCTAATCTCAGATAGTCAGCAAGAACTCTACTTATACAGATGAACTGTCTGCAGATACCCAGAGTGCATTAAGAGTCTTCTGTAAGTCATTTTGAAATGATTACAGAGATTCAGGTGATAGAATGACCTTATTTTGCATACCAGTAAAAGTTATTAAACTCGTATCTCACATTTCATAGTAGACATTCCTTACCATTGCATAGTTCTTAAAATGTTTGAAATTCCTTTATGCTATTTCACATTACTCCTTAAATATGTTGACAAGCAAGAATGCTATCTAAACCACTGTAAAGAGACTGACAACCAACACAATCTGAAGTCAGATAAAAGGGGATTTTTGATGGGCCTGAAACTTATGAGCAAGGCAAAGAATAAATCTGTTTCTTGTAAGTTACTTTCTTAAATTAAAAATATCTGGAGTGCATTTCATCTAGGACCTGTCAAAATAATAGCTTGGTGATGTGAATTCAGAACACAAAAGTGTTCTATTAGCAATCAACAAGAGACAAGAGATACACCGATCTTTTCTAGTATAGTTTTCTAATCAGACATATTAGTTTTACCTCATGAGACTGTTCCAAATCCATAAAATTTACATACATACGGCTGCATTGTTAATTCTTACTATGAAACTATTCGTAAGAGTTTCCATTTTTTGCTTAGTAAAAGACCTTCACAGCCAAGAAATGTAAGCCAAGGATGGTAGGTAGTCCTCTGATTACATTGGATTACATTACTCTTTGAAAAGCAAGTGAATAGCTCAATTCCTACCATCATAATAATGAGAAATTACAGAAACTGCAGACATTACATATTGTAACTACAAATTAGGAAGAGTAAACAACAGATTCTGATAGCATGATTAAACTATTACAGAAGTAACCTAATTATTTTTTTTTTTAATTCCATCTTCAGATATCTGATTATGGACTTTGTTTTCAAACACAAAGCTTTTTTACCCAACTCTGTTCTCCTCATGTATTACGATACGAAATAGTGCCAGAAAGAATACTTCTTTGTAATTGTAGGTTAAAAAAATTAGGTCTCCACTGCTTATACGAACACAAACAAATATAAAATAGCTACCCAGATGTGAGTTTACCAAGAAAATACACGTTGTCATACCTTCAGAATATCTGTCTTGAAGAGACAAAATTACAGTTAATAGATACGTTTCTCTAAGTAAAGGTTATGTGAAAGAGGTAGCAGAAAAAACAGCATTTCCACTCAGCAAGACTTGTGAGAAAACATTCTTTGTGCCTTATCCAGGTGAAATTACTTCGCTCTAAATCAAATTCAGGACCAGAAGAATCTCAGAATTATCAGAATCATGAGCTTCCCTTTATATTCACAATGAAATTAATCAGAACTTATTTTCACAGTGACACTAATCAGAGCAATTATATTTTCATGCATTCAAGCAGAATTTGGCTTCTTACAGAAATGCCAAAATTATGCCTCCCTATCTTATGATCAAAAGCAGTAATTTTCATCAAGTAAATCTAAGTTTCAAACTTGTTCAAATATTCAATTGCATCTGGGTTGGAAGTCATTTAAGAAAATTTTGAACAAGCTTACTTCATTATCTTACGTCAATGAATGTGTGTTCACAATGAAATGATAGCGAATTGGAAAGCAAATAGGTCACGAGCAAAAATAGTCATGATGATTTTAGGCACATCTCCTGATTGGTAATGGCAAACAGGGAAGGAATGGAGATATCTTGGGAAGATTACTGCACAAACAATGCAGATCTATTGCACTATCCCTCAGCTCCATCGTCAGGAAGTCAGCATTCATTCTTAACAATCTTCACAAAAAAGAAATAAAAAAATTGATAGATGATCTTTTCATGTCTATAAAGTACGTAAATTGGAAAGCATAACTACAGATAAGAACAAGCAATACAATGACTTTTTTTCAGGCTTGAATGTAAACTCCAAAACACAGTTAATATGAAAAAAGAGAGGCCAAATACTTAAGTTCTGTGTAAGGCTGGATTCACAAAAGACAAGTAACACTTTTCTCTGAGTTTGTCCTGATGAAATATGGATCTACAATACTGTGCAAAATTTTGCTGGCTGTTATTTGAGCCTGGCATGTGACAGTTTTAAGGAAATCTTAACAGGGAGGTTTAATTTGTTCATCACTTACTAATCTGTTCTCACGTTAGTAATATCTACATCGATTTTGGCTGACACAGTGCTACAAATCAATCTGCTTTAAATCAGATGATTTTGTGCACCTGTCTACACCACTAGATTTTATGAACTTCTACTGGAATCTGTCCTTGTAAGTGATTAAGATTTCTATTTCTCACATAAACTTAAAGTAATAATTTCATTAAGCTTATAACACAATGCTGCATTACATTGCTGAACTGTGAGTAAATACTGATACTAACAAAGAATATTTCCAAGCACTGTAGTAAATAAACTCAACTTTTACCTGTTATATTCCCAAATGCTTTTAAAGTATGTAGCAGTACATGTTTATAACAAAGAATGTGATACACTCAAACCCACATACCTAAGGTCATAATATCGCAAAAATGCATGTAATATATGAAAGCTGCCCCATTGCCAGCAGTCCCCAGTGACATTTCCTGCTTTCAGGCACAAAACTCAGTTCTGGAAAGCATTTAAGAAAACAACCAAACATAGGAAACTGCTATTATTATTCTGTGAAAGCCAAAAAGACTTTTTACCATAGCTTTAAATTAAATATACTGAAGAAATTCCATAAACACATAAATGCTTAAAGTAGACAGTCCTTTTTTAGGACTGCAGCTAGAAATGGCTGGTTTGGTAAATGCATTTTCAGGAAGGCCAGTTATAATCTGTCCTCTTACTTAACACGGGAGTTGATTCAGACAATTGATTGTGCAGCACTAGAAGCTGTAGTTGTTATTTTTGGTTTACTAACAGAACTCCAAATATTTTATCACATCGTTGCCTTCTTTTAGCTCCCTTTTTTAGTAAAAATATTTAATTTTTAGGATGAATTCAAGTTTTGTTTCACCTAGGAAAAAAAAGTTTGGCTGTACTTTAAGCAGGAGAGATGCAGTAGATGTCATCAAAGACAACTGGATATGAAAAAACTATAAATAGATATTTATGGGTTGGTTTTGAAACTTTTAGTGAAGTGAATATCAAACAAGAAATACAATTTAAAATTAGTTCTGTCAACTGTAGGTACCATGAAGAAAATATATTACAAGAGAAAGTACCAATTTGTATCAGAAAACACTTAATAAGATACTAGTAATTAAATTCACTGATTCACTAATAGTCTCGAAACATGAAACTTTCTTGAAAACAAAGGTATTTGTAATTTAACAGCACATCCTAACCCATTCATCAGATTCTGGAAAATTGTACTGAACTTCCTATTTCTGTACATGTTCCTACAAGATTTCATAGCAATTAATCCATCTTTCTAAAGATAGAGGCAGTGTCGAATCCTGATACTTCTGACCTGAATGTTTATAGCCATAGATATTGTCCACAGTCTTAAAACACTGCTTTAGCATAAATAAATAGGGTTGATTACAGGTCCAACAAATAAGGTCCTGTACTCTTTTGTAGCCATAACAAGAAGACATTAAATTAATTGTACAACAGTGGATCACATTTAGAATTATAGAACGGCCTGGGTTGGAAAGGAGTCTTAAACATCATCTTGTCTGAGCCAACAAAGAGAATATTAAATTATTTTTACAACAAAGGATCACATTTAGAATTATGGAATGGCCTGAGCTAGAAAAGACCCTTAAAAATCATCCAGTCTAATCTGCCCTGCCACGGGCAGGGACATCTATCACTAGATCAGGTGGCTCAAAGCCCCATCTAACCTGACTTTGAACACTTCCAATGATGGGCCATCCACAACTTCTCTGGGCAACCTGCTCCAGCATCTTGGCCCCCTCATGGTAGATTTTTTTTTTCTTTATATCCAATCTAAATTTACCTTCTTTCACTTTAAAACTGTTGCCCCTTGTCCTGTCACTACAGGCTTTTGCAAAAAATCTTTCTGTGTCTTTCTTATGAGCTCCCTTTATAAATTGAATGATAAGACTATGACAAATCAGTCGAACATTTATTTCCTGAGACATAAAAATGAATGAATGAGGCAACAGGAAAAGGTATGTATGAAGGGAAACTTTTAGGATATTCTAATGGTTCTAATTTTAAAAGCTGCCATCAGATCTTGATGGATTATGAAAGTGGTGTCTAGTTAGATAAATTATAGGCATGACACATTGGAGATCAAGAAGGTACCTTAATTTATTAAATAGTGACTAAGTACAAGTACTATGGCTCAACATTGAAGTGTGCTAATAAGTTCAGCTAACTGCATTCAGAGGGTGTGAAGAAGTATTGAACAGTAAGAATTCTGTTTTGTAGGTTATTCACAAAGATTTAGCATTTCTTTTAAAGACATTATCTGTATGCCTAATTTCACGGGCCCATGGTGGCAAAACATACAGTAGAGACACAAAGAGATCAGCAGCTAGGGGTTCTGAATTGATATATATTTGGATATTCCAGAGGGAAGACGTTGAATGATCCTGTAATGCATTTTGTATTGCATGCAGTGTTTTAATATTAATGTTCAACTCCCATTCTGCCAGTATTAAAGTTATATATTTTGTCAGAATACAGAAAAATTAAATTTATTCTATCCTTAACTCAATTTATTAATTCTTAGTGCTAGAGTTTAAAAGGAATTGTTTTGCTCTTCTGTGCAACCATAAATAAGGCAAATTATTTCTTTCGAGGTATATTACTTGGGTTTACATCTTACTGTAAATCTCAAAATGACAATGTGTGTCAGAAGGCACAGAAGTTTCCCTGTCTGTGAATCTTTTCACCATAAACTGAACTGACCAAGCTGCTGGATTCTGTGTTTTCCCTCTCTGCTGAGCATAGGGCTGATTTCATTGCTCTCACACCACCTCACATAACGCTGATGGAGACTCTGGCAAAACTTACCAGGTTCTCCCTGAAGTGGGAGGTATAGATATGGTTGGTTGCCTAGCTTTATGTAAAAATAATATTTACCATAATGCCTTCATTGGCAATGTAGGAAAGCAGCTCAGTAGGATGCCTTCTAACATGGAACACAAATTGCCTTCCTTTGCTATAAGAAAGCAGAGAGCTTTCCAACTATTTTCCTGTGTGAAGTAGGCCAGTTTCCTTCCCATGCTGTTACTTCTTCATCGAGCAGTGAAATGAGTTGTGAAGAAATCTTGCCTGGAAGAGGATTTTCAGGAAAGGCGTATTCCAGACACACAGTGTAACGCAACAGAAAAAAACCTGTAGTCATAATTATTCAGTTATATTACAAAACACGTGATCTACACCTCAACCTAAAAACTTAGATTATATCTGATTGTGAAACCCAAGTCACAATGTCTCAGGAAATTTGGATTTCAAGAGCTATGTAAGCAAGTTAGATACCTACTAAATTAAGGCATCTTGGACTACTATGCCTTTTTTAAATCACTACTCATGGTCTATCTTACTTGAATACTTCTACTTTGGCTGTGACAAATATACACTGTAGTCTACATATGCCTAAACAAGTAATTTCTTTTATTTCTGTACAATTTAAAAGCTGAAAAAGGAGCTAGATTTAATGCGTTTTATAATCTCTTTAATGATGACATATTTAATTAAGACAGCTGTTGAAAGCCCATAACAGGAATTCAACAAAACAAAAATATAACACAAGAGTCTCACTGCAACGTTATTCAAATGAATTGTTTTATCATACCATGGGCATTTTAGTGAGACAATTCCATTCCAGGAAATATGGCACGGTATTCAGAATGTTTACTGGCAGTCCTAAATTTGTTTGAATGTAAGCAGAGATACACTCACCGAGCAGTTAACCCTGAATATGTGTTAATATATAAAAAGCCTTTCCTATCCATGATCTGGCTGCATCATCTTAGTAACAGCCTAAGGGAGCCACAGACAATTTTCCTCATACTCTATCGAAGAATGAGAAGGTGGTGATTTCTGTTCCCACTTTCATCCCACGAAACCAGAACTGGACAGTTCTGCTTCCTACAAAGGCAGGGGGATAACAGTGAGAAGCATCTCCCTGCCTGCCTCGGAGCTCAAACAGGAATTCCCTCTCAGCAGCTCAGTGAGGAGCCTGGCACAAAAACAAAGCACTGGGATTATTCACTCAAGTAGTGTGAGATTTAGTTATCGAAAACCACAGAGAATGTCAGATCGTGGGGAGCTGTTCATGCTCGTATGTGCTTCCCAGACCATCATATCTGAGTTATAACTATACACCTGTACTAAAGCCTACAGTAATATTTCTTTTTGCTTTTTGAGATTTCCACTGAAGAGGCTTAAAACTGCAATTACTCACACCTATACAAAACCAAGTTAGAATCCCAGTACTGTACCACCTGCCAATACAGATCTTTTTTACCTTTTTAATTAACAACAACTGTTAATGTCCAATCGTTTTTGCAGGACACTACAAGCTAAGACACAGGGTCAAGTCTCCTGCAAAAATAAATGCACAACAAAGACTTTCTATTTTTATTTCACACAGTATTCAGGAAGGCCAGACTGTGACTTGGACTGTATAAAGCAGGCAGTTCTCTATCCCTTTGTGTATGAGATAGGAACAATTTCTATCCACTCTCTCCCTGAAAATAGGCAAAGATGGAGCAGCAAGAGACAGAGAATGGCTGATATATTCAATACGCCTTAGTCAGTTAGGCTGGACCAACTCCCAAAGGTGACAACTGCATCCTTCAACAAAGTTTTACCAGAAAGAAAAGACAAGACAGAAACTTTGACAGCACACACTTGAATAAGAACTCCCAACAAACATTAGCTCAGACAAAAAGTAAATATCCCCTTGAATGCAAGTTTAGATACAGCATCTGCTAGTTTTACAAGTTAGATCCTTTCCTGCAATTATCCAACACATAAAAAATGAAACATTAGTTTTGGTAGCAATTTCATTTCTACTTTGTCCGAAGTACTGCAGACTGTCCTGATATGAATGACAGCCAGAAAGATCTGGACATGTTTGTCTCTTTTTTAAGTGGTCACTACAAAATGGTGGATTCAGGATCTAAATGTGGAACACATTTGCTCTCTTGCAGATGATGTCAATGAAACACAGCCAATAGCCTTGGCTTACTTTTCAATAAAGAATTAAAATATATATTCTCCTTGGACACGTACCTTATTGAGCATTAATTTTGGATTCAGGTCACAATTTCACTAATTCTAAAAGATTTAGAAAGATTTCCTCTGAAGTTATGAAAATAGAGAGTTCAGTCACTGTACAATTGTACGATGTACATTGTATAATTACATCCAATTAGACAGCTATTAAAGCACATTCCCTAAACCCATCCACAGCATATTTCTTATGAAAATAAAACTCTTTTTCACTACAAATCCATAAAAACATATAAAGGCTTTCACTGTCACTGGTTTTCAAACGATGATGTCATTTTCTCATATGCTTTTCTTCTAAGTGGTCAATTATCAATGCAAATTTGGTGACTTTTTTGAAAAAAAGTGTTTGAATTACATTTCTACATACTTAATGCATCTATTTCAAATGGTACTTCTACAAAGACAGGAAATGAGATTATATAAATACTGCCCATCTATCAACTGGAAATATTAAATAAGATTTTTTTTAAAAAAATTAATACGTCTCTCATGCACTGTCTAAAGAAACTGAGCTCATGAATCAATATTAATTTTGGCTTTTATAGGCTGAACACTGTCTTGATTGGTCAAAGTTTTATACCTTTCATATATTCTAACACATATCAGGAGGCTAATAGCTACAGATTTTCTAATCCCAAACAAGGAAGAGAGCAAAATCACATGATCTTTGTATCCACCAAAGAAGCAAATTTGGGTCAACATCTACGGCTAAAAATCCAGCTTAAATGTATAGGCAATCTAGATAGGAAAGCTAGATTTAAAAAAATCTCGCAGGCAGGATGTAGAAAGAAATCTCTGTTCCCATCAGATAGTTAAACTCAAATGACAAAAAGAGGTAACAGAAGTAAAGCAACTTCAGCACTAATGGTCTATATAGTGTAGGGACCAAAAAGGGAAATGTTCCATATACACAAACTACCTACAAAGCTTGAATCACTAAAAAATATGTGTTGATAGTCCCTAGAAATGTAAAATACAAATATGTCCTTACTAAACAATGCCTATGCGACATAAAATTCAATTCATGCATCACGATTGGACAACAAAATATTTTTCAGGTCTATAACGAAAGCTGGAGAACTGTCACATATCAGGTTTGCTGGTAACAATGTTGACTCAATATTTCTCCAACACGGTTCTTTGTCTCTCACAAGGGATAGTAGAGCACTGTGTAACACTTCTATCCCTGACAGTTTTTCTTGCAGGTGAATATAGTCAATCTATTTGCCATTTCTTCTGTTGCAATCCCAAAAGAACACACCCTTATTCGATCTAAAACCAAGTGACATATTTTCCCCTAACTGAACAGTCTCAGACACTTTCTTTATAAATAAGTTATTTTAGAAATGTTTCCGTATGTGATAAACTGGAAAAGCCTATCTAATCTGTGGCAGGCTAAGAACTATAGTCTCCAGGAGTTTTCCTTGAGGAAGCATTTGGGACTTGTACATTTTCATATCAAATGAAAAGCTTTATGTTTGCTGCTATACAGGCAGGAGCAAGATGCATGAAGACGTACAAAAGCTACAGCAGAGGTGAGATAGTTCCAGAAATAATCCAAAAGAGTAAATACAAATTAAAACCAAAATGTCTTCCTGCCCATGGTTAGAAAATATATTGATTTTCTAACCAATTCTCTGAATACACTTCTTGGAATACACTGAATAAAATACCTACTGATTCCAAATCCCAAGATAATGTCAATATTTTCTGGAAATAAAGTCGCATTTCAAAACTTGGTGAAACTCAACACAGGAAAAGCTATTCAAGTTCACTGCTAGTGTATCATTACCTTTTTGAGTGTAATGACAAAATTACAGCATCAGACTCTCAGCTGGTATAAACTAAGAACTGCTATAGAGTTATAACATGTTAAGCAACAATGACCAAAGAGAATAAAGACATCACCAGCTGGAATCAAAAGCAGTATTATAACTGCTGTAACTAACTGTAGCTATTCAGGTAAAAAAGATATGTTATCAGTCCATATTGTTAAAAATTCAAATTAACATTCTTTACTACCACTCTTCCCCAGAATAGTCTGCCAGTCGCCTTGTGAATGTATTGGCAAAACAAGATCTCCTACGTATACTTTACTACTAATTCTTTATTCAACAGAAAATCAAATTCTGAAAACAAAGCTATCTGCCTCAAAATATTTTTACAGAAAAAATGTTGTGCTAAAAATTAAGAACGAAACTTCTCACTTCATTTGCCAAACATCTGTATATGCAAAACGTACTCTAAAATACTGCTACTCTTCGTTAGATTAAATCAAACAAGTAAAAAGATAACCTAGCAATCTTTGATCTGAAACATGCAGAACTATAAAATACTTGGACATGATAAAAATTTGACATCATGGACAAGCTTCACATCTTTTATTCTTTTTCATAAAGAAGTGTCAGACAACTATATAAAAATAATAGATCAAATAAACATAGACACTGTTGTACACAGAGCATAAAACCTTAAAAAAAAACACTGAATAATTCAAGGGAACTCTAGCAACACTTGTAATTTACAACACTTGCAATTTTTCATAAAGCAATACTTTTTTAATTTTAGTGTTTTTTATGGTGCCTCAGGAAAAAGAAAGGCAAAAATTGCAACTATAACTACAAATATTAAAGTATTTGCTTTTAGTATCAACGTAGTAAATATGTCATTACTCTTAGATGGTAATGCAATATGCAAACAATATTTGTCCTAGATCACCAGAGTAAACAAAATTTTCAGATTATTTTCCCCTCCTGCTATTTGCAAGATTACTTTGCAAAAAAAAAAAAAAAGACAATTTTCGAACACCTTCCCAGTAGATGATACTTTTCCTTTCTGGAACAACAGAATCACACACAGATTCAATACCTTTTTCTGTTCTAGGGAAAGTGCTCCGATTTTCAGCAGTGTAATTAGCCTGGGTGTAGCAGGCTGTATTAACTCTGATGTCTGCACTAACTTGAGTATCTCTGCATTGCGCTGCACATTTGTCATAGGAAACCAAAGCCAACCTTGAAAACAAGTTCCTTTTCTCTCCCCCTTCTAGACATTCTGACACCATACTACTACTGCTTCCTTTTCTCTCCCAGGCAGCTTCTCAAACCTGTATCACTTCTCCACTGTCACAGCACCAGGAGTTTCGTTAACACGTGTTGCAAGGACCAGATGCACTCCTGCACTCTGGAGGAAATTTATATATTGTTGTTACTCCTATGGCTAGCTTATTCTGTGGGAAGCATTTGACTGTCTCAAAACCTAACATTTGATCAGCCCTCTTGACTTTCATTTCTTTAGACACCCCTAACTAATTGAAGTGAATTGTCTTGGATTTACATATTTACAATCCATTGTTATAGAGTCCGATGCTCAACTAGGTACACCCAATTTTCACTTTGGACACAGCAAATGCAAAATAAATAGTTTTCTCGTTTTTTCTCACTGAATTTTCCTTTACAGAAATTCTAATTATGAAGTATCAACTTACTGCTAAGCCTACTGTCTAAGTTTAAATGAAGTGAGATATTTTAGGGAGAGTCAGTTGTATTTTCTTAAGAAATATTGGAAATTACTATTGTCTTCTGATGTAAAAGAGTACTGACACAATTTAAAGCACTTACTAGCTGCAGTGGAGCTGCAGCTGCAGGCTCATACTTAAAATATCATTAACTCCTTTAGTAACAGAACTCATAACAAACAAAAAGGCATAAATTAAATGAATATATATATTTTAAATGCATTAGTTGCATATGAGTTACCTTGATATCCTTTACAATGGAACTCTAATTAACACTGGAACATATTTTGTCTATAAAAATTTCTGTTAATTGCCCAAGAGGTAATAAGAACTCATTTTGCCAGATGATGTTAACTTTTAAGGGTTAAGGTGATGAGTTACCAGGAGCCACAGCTGTGTGTTTTATGCTCAGGGCACTTTTTAAGCAACTTAATATTTTAAGAATCATGACATTCACATCCGATGTAAGAAAAATTAACAAAAAAAGACATGATGAATCATTATGTATTAAAATCTTAGAACTGAGAAAAGAATTATGTTAATACTCTTACATATCATTTATGCGCGTGTTATATATAATAAGCTCAGGTAACTAGAATTACAGCAAAGAAATTAGTTATTGACATGAGCTGAGTATAAAGTGTAAAAAAAGTGGTTGTTAAAGCAATGGCATGGCCTTTGCAACTCCAAAATTTGCTAACAGTTTTTGGTAAGATTATTTGCAAATTGAAAGAATATTAAAATGACTTCCGTATGATGGCTTAGACATATAGTTACTAGCATTTTTATTTTAAATCTGTTTTCAGAAGTTTTAGTATATAACAACTGAAAAAGATTTCTACAAGCTGAAATTTAGCTTGCAACACAGGAGTCTGCATAAAGCAAACTTGTGCATTTAAATAAAAACCCTGTAATTGAAAACGTTTTAAACCTTCTTTTGAATTAGAAATTTGGGAAATATTCCCCACCTAAAAAAAAACAATTTCAGACTCAGTGCAAAAAAAAGTACTGCTTTTCAACATGTTAATATATACCATGAGCTGACAAAGTGATTGTATCATTCTAAGACAACTTTGCTACTAAACCTGGAGTGCAGTATACACAGAAAACTTGGATTTTTGGTAAACTACTAAAAGAGAAGCAGATCCTCAGAATGAACCACATTTATTAGGTCAAAAACCTAAAATACATTTCATCAATGGAAGATTTAACTGAATCCTCTTTCTCTTTATTTCCAATTTACATCCTTTGTCAAAGGAAACACCGAGACCTTCTTTGACAGAATGTTAAGAGTTTTGAAATCCTTTCAACCTGTTTTCCCTCCTTCCTACTATTTTTATGGAAAAAACCAAATGTCATAAAAACAAAAGATAGATTGATCTTTGCATCTTCATTTCTCAGTCAATAAAGAAAGGTATAGTTAATGAAACCAGTTTCTCCAAAGAATCCCCATTTTTTTTTCTGAAAGGGGTATGTTTTATGTAACACAAAACCTTAATTCCTATGAGGCTTCCATAGCAGAAGAGTCGATAAAACCCTTAGGTACTCAACGTAGTCACTGGATGGGTTTAAACGCCCAAGTCCAGAATGATTATCATAAAAACTTGGTAGTACCTTATCTGCCAAACTAAGTTATTGCTTGTGGAAAGGGTGCTGGTTGACATTGTTAATTCCTCTGTAACTATCAGCTATCCTTGTTTTTCTGCCCTGGTAAGAGATAGGAAGGCCTTAGAGAAATAAAATCTGAGGGAACCTGCTCTAGACTTGATGGTTCACATACTATTAGTGGAGGTAACGAAACTTACTTCCTGAGACTGCTTTTAATAGCTGTAGACACATCTGTTTGAGCTGGAACTAGTCCTACAACTGAGCAGTACAGTTCCGTAAATCCTCTTCACGTCCTCCATGTGATGCCAGTGTTGTTTTTGTTCCATTGAATAGTTCTCAATGAATTCTGAATTTTTCTATCAGTTGATATACATCGAGCCACACAACGTATGCAGAACAACAAGGATATCTAAGAGCTTTGAACCACATATTAAAAAGCTTGATAAACAAAAAATGCTCCATATCCTCTCAGTGATACTAGCTTTACACGTTATTTAATTTTACTGCAATCAGTTTGGATTTGCACTGGAACATCCCTCTAAGCATGCAATTACTATGCTTGCTGGGTTTTCAGCTATTCTTTAAAAGTCTGCCAAAGAACTATCAGTGTTTCACATGTCAGTGACACCTGGCATCCACAGTGACTCTGCAAAATTTAATGGCAGCAAGGGAATTGTTATTGTCTACTGCTTCACTGGTCCATGAACTGAGGAGTTCCTGAGCAAGCCTTGGCACAGAGCAGCAAAGCAGCTGTTAGGCCCTATTGTTGTCAAGAATACGCATTTTGACAACTACTAATCATGTATTTACTCTGAACAGTGAATAATCTTATACATTTATTATTCTCAGAATATATTTACCCAACAAGTAATGGCAGCTCTAAATGAATTTCATATGTCCTAGCAAGAAAACAGAAACAGTAATTAATTAGTTCATTGTTATTTAGCCACAACTTATTTATTTATTTATTTCCCCAAGCCATTCATCAGTTGTAATGTTAAGTACATAATGGAAGGTAGCTTTTTGTGGCATTTATGGTTATCAAGTTTTTGGCAAAATTCCTTATGAGCTATTCTAGGGAACTTCAATTGTCAAGATGAGAGATCTAATTTTGTCCTGAATTGAGAACAATTTAAAAGACAGAAAAACGGATGGTGTAAGTAAAACAAGATGCTTTAACAGTTGAACGGGCTCTAGTTGGTAGTTATTTATTCTCTGTTAAAAAACAAAACAAAACAAAACAGAGTTGCTAGGCTGTCTCAGTTGCACATTGTCTATGTTTGTCATGACAGGCAATAAACATAAGCCATTCCCTGGGAAGCTGACAAATCTTTGTGTAGTGATGTCATGATGGCAGATGAAACTAAGCTGTGATCTATTTAGGCTAAGACAGAAAGTTACGGAGTCATTTAACTTCTGCAGATTCTTTGGAATAAAAGGACAACGATTCAGGAAAATGGGAATGGGTGTCATAAACAAATCAGAAAGTTTAGGATCAAGTGCATAAGAACTGACAAGAGGTTATAGGGAAGGTTACATACAGGGAATACCTGCCACTGGTAACTCTGAGCAGAACATTTCCATGTTACTCAAACTCTTGACACATGCATTGCATTTTAGAATAATGCGGTTCTTCCTTCTTAACTCTTCCCTCTCTATTTGTAAAATAGATGATCTTGCCAAAGATTTGTAAGCTCTAAGACATTTCTAAAGCTGTAAAACTAAAGAAGTGTTCCAGAGATATTAATTCGATGTAAGGGCCACTCAGCATGGAAGTTGGTAGTTGGTTAAAACCTAAGATAGGTTTAATCTACAACGGAAAGTATTACCAATTTTAAATTTAGGAACTCTTATCTAGGATAAGTATCTGAATAACGAATTTGGCCTGTATGACTATATCAGTTTATACTCACAAATTATTCACTTCTCAGGAAATATCTTTATGAATTAGGCAATGGGTAGACAGTGATCGATTTACTAAAAACATCTCTTCAAGGGAAAACTAAATATTAGGCCATTCAAAATGTGTAAAAATATTACAAAGAATAGGATAACTGAATAAATCATCTGTATGTCTTTTTTGTTGCATTACAGAAATACCGCAATAATTCCTTAATACTATGAGATTGCTGAGTGCATAGCTCCAATTTTTTTCCTGTTTGCTTCTCTTTGAAGTAAATAAATAATTAAGAATGATAAACATATAAGAAAAGAGTGCTACATTTACAGTTATTTGGAAAAAATAGTAATTAAAAACTGTATTAATCTGATCTACAATAATTCTCTTTCTCAAAGCAAATCCAGCAGCAAACAGAATTACATCACATCACAGGGTCTAGAGATCATGCCCACTTTCCTTTTGACCTCAGAGCACAGGTTTACCAGTTTTGCAATATTTTATACATGAGATAAAGAACAACTAATTTAACTTAAAACTGGAAAAGACTGTGAGAATTACTAAAACCACGACACCAACTCACAGGCTCATGTCCTGGTCTGACCTCAGCCCTGTCCCATCACTACAGACATGGCTGGCAGTGATGGGGCTATGTCACTCTGCTCGTGGTCACCAGGGTCCTGATTCTCTTTCCTGACTTGACCTCAGCCCTCCCCCTTCCTCACAGGGGTGCCTGATGGCTGGGGGCTGCCCCCAGCTTTCCCCAGCTAGTTGCCCCGTTACCTTGGCGGGAGGCAGCGGGATGGGCCCAGCCCTGCCAGTCCCTGTGGGCATCTCAGATGGCTCCTGGCCCCCACGGAGCAGCCACCCTCTCTGTGCTGTGCTGCTGAGGGGCTACACTTGGAAAAAGCAACTGATGAGAGCAATACAAGATTTTTAAAAATGTCAGCTATATTACTGCTCTGAACAAACTTTGTGCTTTGTTTGTTGTACGGATCCTTCTGTATTGCTTCTCACTGTGACCACAGACATAAACATTTCAAGTTTCTTTGAGGAGGGTTGAGGCAATTTCAGGTTCATTGTTTTCTGAAGTGGAAAATCTTTGCCCAACAGTGAGAAGATTTTTCACTAGCTTGTGACTAGATCATTCCCAAATAGCACTACTGCAGATGAAGCAAGATACATCATCAGACAGACACTAATCTTGAACAAATTACCTATTGCTTGAGTAACAACTATTTCTTTTTGCTACAGAAACCTACTTAGAAATACAGGGTTCAATGATGGCATCTCCGAGTTAACACATATAATCACCAAAAAAAAACCCAAAAAAACAACTATACCGATTATGGTAATATAGCATAGATAATCATTAATTATTAGATTAATTCATTAGAAGCACATGAATACAGTCCTAATGTTAATTTAAATCCCAACTGGAGCATAGGACATGCAGGCCATATTATCACCTGTACAGAAAACCACTGGTAAGTTCTTGCCAGGAAACCATGTAAGTACTTGGTTTGGGCTACTGGTCTAACAGCAGAATTGCTGATAGCAAAAGTGGGATAAGTTATTTTAACAAGCTGTTAATATGAATCATTCTTTATTATATCACAGATAAATGTTAGAAGTAATGAGGTACAAAACTGCCTTAGGATAAGCCTGGAGAGATATGAGTTAAAGGGAAGAGGAAAAGAATCTTTGAGCAGCTAAGCATAGTTAAAATCAAAAGACACATACAAAATACTAGAATCCCTGACTGGCCTTGGAACACAAGGAAATATCATATTTAAACACAGAACACAGGAACACTGTAGTTCATGAATAACTTCAAAATCTCCTATTTTAAAATATTGAGATCAAAGCAATTCATTTCGTTTGCTTATTTTTAGCCCCAAATCCTTTCAGTTTTCAGTTAGTCTGATATCAACTTCTGTCTTTAGCTGGAACGCTGCCCTCTCCCATACTCTAAACAGAGATGCACTTAATCTTCTTTTGGGGCTAACAAAAACATTCAATGTCTATTATTTTGAAAAGACTATAATGATTTGTGTTGAAATATTTGATTTAACTCATCGTCAAAACATTTGGATTTGTGACTCATTGAATTTTGTTTTCCATTTTAATGCCCACAGACTCAGAAGCAGACTTACATTGAGATGGTAAGCTGTATGGATTCAGAATATTTCCTTTTTCTCTTAAAGTTTTCTATGATTCTTACTGTTATTCTTTCTCCTTTGCCTGTTTCTCCAGACTCCAATAAAAAGCTGGAACAATTAGGTTTTATTTAATTGTAAGTTTGCTAATTGAATAGATATATAGACAGTTGAAAGCACTAGGATTCTCTACAGGGTCTTGTTTATCAGTGTCTAAATCTTGGTTAACAGCTTGCTACCGTTCTAAATATGCAACTATTTATTTAAGTATTTATGCACAATGTTTGTTTACCATGGCAACTGCTATATCAACTTGACATACACAGAAGTACTTTTATTCAGATACATTTACCTTTGTTAGAATTCATCCATATTTTATGGCATTCAAAGAAAAATAACAACAAATTCTCAATATATTTTTCTACTTATTTTATGTGTAAAAGGTACTTGTCAATATTCTCGTATAATGTATATGACTAAAGGTATTTGCCAACCACAGAATTGATCAACTGGCCAATTAAATCGGTTGAGGAAAAAAATCATGGCAACCTTGACTATTACTCAACCTGTGGTTCTTCCATTAACAAAGTTTTTCACCGTACCTTTTTGAACTTATAGCCTGACTACAATTTTGGAAAAAAAAACCCCACAAACAGGAAAACCTATGTATCCCAGTAAAAATACAGTTTCTTTATTCATCTTTTTCTAATGTCTTTTCTTACACTTCAGACCCCACAGTCAGTAGCTTGTATATGCCAACTTTCCTTAAAAATTCATCCTGTTCGGTTCCAGACCTCTAGAAGAATCTAGTCCACATGTGAACGCATCTCGGCAAGACCAATCTACCACTGACTCCTGAGCTGATCAGAGCTGAATATGGAAATATGGATCCAATGCCATGAAAGAAAGAGGTTACACGACTGATCAGCTAAACTGCTGTAAATTCATGGTGTGTTAACTGTCTGGACTGTGCTCTTGGTTGACTGAAGAGACAGGGCCCACATCCTTCCTCATCTACATCAGTGGAAATGGCCAGAATCATTAAGTCACGTGCTATGTTTGGATATGCAGATCATGGCCAAAGTAAAGACCAGAACTACACAGATACAGTTCACAGCTCAAAATCACAAAGGATAACTGGTGATCTATCTCTGCTTGACCTGTGACACTGAATTTCATTGACATCTGATTTACTAGTGAAATCAGAAGATGAAGAATATACAGCCCTAGAACTGCCAAAATTAAGGCAGACCCCAAAGGGAGTTTGCAGGGTTAAAGAGAAAAATAATAACTACAACGAGAATAATAACTACAGCATGACTGGAAAGGAAACTGGATATAATAGGATGGGTAATTACAGAAGCCAAGAAATAATTCAAGGCTGCAACATCATGAGCGTACAGTACCAGGAGAGACTTGAGGGAGAAAGAAATAAGACTGGTCATGGAGTATTGTATACACTGTTGAGTTTCCAGTAGGGAATAATTCACTTATGTGATTCAACTCTTTATCCCTCATCACAGTCAGAAACTGCCCTGAGTTAAACAGAGGACAAAATTAAGAGATACTGTGAATTCTACAATATCTTCTGTACCAGCAGCCGTGATCCAGTCCCTCCTGCAGTAAATGAGTAATACTTAATAATGATAATAGTCATAATTAATATTATACTCTCAGTGAAGGTTTATTATCTTCTAGTCCATTAAGTAATTAACCAATTCATTAAGATTGCTAGCACAAAAGCAAGCAATAAAGTTACAGAGAGACACACCCTGCAGGTCCAATATTTAATAATCTATTTTAACAGTAAAAAAATTAACATTTATTTTTAATATAATAGTGATCTAGTCCTACAGTTATGCAAAACAAATCTGAAGACTTTTTTTGAAGTCTTATCTTTTCTTTATCTTTTGAAGTCTTTATCTTTTCAAAAGTTGCTCTTGGGTTGAATAATTTCAGCTGGAAAAGACTGCACGGGGAGATGCAAAAGTCTACCCTGCAAACCCTACAAAACCAGGGTAAACCCCTAAATTTCATAAAACAAAGCAAAGAGATGAACAGAGATCTATTTATTATACACGGTTCCAGTAACCCCAATCAACTTTTTGAACTTAGTGGACCAAATCCTGCAGTTACGCAGTTATAAAAGCAGAGCAATCACATAGTTACTAAGAGGAGTCAAGTAAGAAAAGTAACAAATCTATCTACAAAGTTTACATATGTCCTAAGTGGAACAGAAAGCGGTTTCCATTGCATGCCATTTCATGTCAATATTCTCTTTTGTGTTCTTAAATTCCTTTTCTTTTTTAGAGGCATCCAGACAGGTCACAGTTTTCCCAGTAAAACAGGTGGATATATTATTGATATTATTTGCTTTCAGGTAGTTGGCCAGTGGGAAAGAAAACCAAGTAGAACTTTAATCTTTTCTGGGGAGGCTGAAATGTGTGTGAAATTCAGAGTTCACGTTCGCTTGCTTTGCATAGCAGTAAATTACAATTATTCTAACAAGGCATACTTCCCTTTTCTACATTAGTCTGCCTGAAACATTTTTCATATTTTGATTGGCAAGAAAGAATGCTTTAGACAGGATTTGAGAACTTTCACTTCCATTTTGTTACATGTAAGTTTCAAATGCAACTTTTGCTTTCATTTTATGTCTTGATTTATGATGACAGTAAAAAACCCATAGTTGTACTTTCTCTTATTTTACCTTTAATTTTGTGTTTGCAAGGTCACAACTTTCTCTTCTTCATGCTAGTGAAATGCAAAAGTGTCTTAACTGAATTCAGTAGGGCTGAATAAAAGTAGTACTGTTGAAAAAGAGGAAGAAGCAAACACGTCGTCTTCTACCCACAGCAACCTAAAATTTGGTGAGGTATTTTCTGAAAGTTACACCTTATTTCCTCTTACTCAGTTTACCAAACTTAAGATATGAACAAAGTTTCTCCTTACGTGTAACTTCCTTCTTTGCCCAAGAACCCCACCTCTTGAGAGACACAGTGCTTGCAGCCCGCGCTGTTTTAAGAACGTGTTTCTAATTAAGCGAGCAGGTGGCTTCAGCCAGCAGGAACTACTGAGCAAACAAACCCAGTGAGAGCTGGGACTAGTTGTAGCAGATGGTGTGGTCTTTGTACCCCTTTAATAAAGACTGTGCCTGAGCTCTCTGTTGGGTTTAATAGAACACTTTCCTTATCGTTTGTGCAACTACATTTACACCGAAATAAAAAGAAATTATTCTAGATTACAAAAGCAATACATTCTGTGCACCCTTCAAGCATGCTCGAGCATACCCTTATATGATAAGTATACATTATGCATGACAAAATTCAGTTAGAAGGTCAATTCATACCTAACACTATTGCCTATATCCATCCACCAGTGAAATACACTGTTGCAATATTCGTGCCATGCTAGCAGTCATCTTGTGAAATTTTGCACAGACATTAACAGTCTTTAAGCAGCAGACAGACATTTATAGATTTTTAACATTCCCTTGACAATCCCTGGTTTAAATTAATCAATCAATGGTTTAGAATACATTTATTAAATTATAAGCTTATGTTTCTCATGTTTCCCTTTATAGATTTATGTGAGCATACTCCAAATAAAAGCTCACATCAGGAATGGGAAATTTGTCCAAATGTTTTCAATGAGGATTAACATTCCATCTTGCACCCTCCCATTGACTTAAGTGAGGGTGATCAGAAAGAAAAGGAGTAGTATAAAGACAATTTCGATAGAACAATGACCATTCCAACTTGAGCAAGAACTGAAAAGAAAATAGGGAATAGAATGGGAGAAGAGACGTTTCCAGTACAAATTCAGTGATGGAATTCAGAAACGCCAACAAATTACACTTTTGTACAGTCCAGTATTATGCCAGAGGTCACGAATATAAAATATTCATACCAACAGTCTTCCATCCAAACATTTCCTAAAATGTATCAATATGTAACATAGTTCAAATACCTTGCAAGAGTGCACTGCAAACTGGTTTTCCAAAGCCTGAAAGAGCTTACTTGTCTCTCAGGTTCACCTGAGTAGCTAAGCTTCCTGCTCCATGGCTGTTTCAGGCAGTGCCAGCCTTCTAAAGCAAACGTTTGGCGATGTGGCCAGTGAGTTAGACAGCAGTGATGCAGGACAGGCAAGCCAGAGAGTGGGGAGAAAAAAAAAAAGAAGAAAAAACGTGTGTGTGGATCATAAGGTAAAGGAAACACAATAAGCATTACAGATGGAACCAGGTAATTTCCTAATATGCATTTTGTGGTCCTTTTTTTTTTTTCCTCTCCTATGCACAGAAACATGTTATGAGAAGAAATTCGAGTCTGACCTACAAACATGCACACAATCAGAAAAGAGAGAAAATGATACAGTGATTTAAAAGTAGTGTAGCTATCTGGTAACTTTTTACTTTCACAGACTTCATTCTATCATTAGGGCAATTAACATACATAGTGGCCAACATATATGGTATCTGAAGTCCAGGACAGATGACATTTATCTCTAAAGTCCTGGAAAAATGATTTTGGTTTTATCAAATGGAATAGGTATTTGGAAGATGAGAGATTAATATAGCAGCTAAGGGTGCTAAGGGATTTTGATTACATCTTTGTTCTTATTATTTTAATTATTATATTTGCTAACATGTTGTAGTGAAGTCTAGCTATACGTCTTGGATTTACATTCACGTGGGTTAGTGTTCAAAGCACATTTTAAAAAATTTCATTGAATCATTTAGTATGACAAAATCATTCTTGAAAAAGAATACACCATTTAAACTTGTCACGCATTGTATATATTTCTTTACAAGGCTTAAAAACATTACTGATGTGGAAAAGATGAACACTCATAGAAATAGATAAGATGGATAGATGAGAAAATGAAAGTAGGAAAAGCACCCTTTAACTCTAGCAGTTTTACCATGAGCATCACCACTGCACAACTGCTATAATATCACTTGAAAATTCATTGAAAACCATGTTCTACCCTATCTTTGTGCAAAAATTCAATTGATAAGGAAAAATAAAGATACAATATGGCCCCTTTTGCATATAAATACTCCAATATGTAATAATTTGGCTGCAATATTGCAAGAATCATAGTATACACAACTCATTATTCCTACTATTCGTATCACTGAACCTGTCTTGCTACTTCTATGTATTTTTCACTGGAGTAATTCTTTTGGGAACTTCAAAGCAATTAGTTCAGGAGCACATGTTAAAGGCTGAAGAGTTTCAATGTTGCAGCAATGTAAGATAACTATAGATCACAAAATCTGTCATGGAATAATGCAATCAAGAACAAAGCAAATTGAAGCTTTGTTTTCAAAAGATAAGAATGCAATGGAATGCATCACTAGCTCCTCTTATTTCTTGTGCTGTCTACCTAAATGAGACTCCCTGCTTGGATATTTCAAAGTCATTGGTTAATTATCCTGTAGCAAAACCACATTTTGGGTACTGTGATTTGAACATAATGATGTGACTATAATTTGAACAAATTAGAAATATGCAAAGTTGAATACTTGATTTCAGATATAATCCAGTAATTAAAAACATAACAAATCATTTAGCAGGAACATTGTCATTGTTGCTGAGAAAAACTGCTAATTGCAGTGCCTGTATCTCCCTGACATTTGCAGCGCTTTACTCCAACCCCAAGTCAAGATCCAATGACAAAAAATGATGAATTAAAAGGTGTATTTCCCAGACTTTTAAACCATACACACAAAAATGAGTAAGAAAGGAACTAGATGGACTAAACAGACACATTTGCATTGTCAAATTTCAACAGAAAATACTATGACAGTGTGTAAAGTTACGTGATAATATGAAAGTACAATAAATGTAAGAAGATCACCGAACACAAAATGAGTGTTGAGGAGTATTTCTTTTTAAAATATGCTGTTGATGTTATCCTGATAATTTTTTATAATCCCGATGAAAGTCTTTGCTATCAATTCACCCAATTAAAACATATTTCTGGTATTTATGATACTGTGTATGAATGATATTTTTCTTTCATAGAGTGTCATGATTCTGGATGGATTTTAGGCATCAGTATTTACAAATCCTACTAGGAGCTCTCCCTGTGGCAGCTGCTTTCAGACACTCAAGGTTAGTATCACTGAATGTTTTTTCACTGGGAGTCCAAGCATCCATGTGAAAAAGGCCTGCTCCAAACTCAGCAATACAAAGGGAAATAGCAATGGCTATTCTACAGCCCCCTGAAATTACAGGAGGCCTTTTATTCCCTGCCTTCAGCTTGATTTCAAATCCTACAGTGACATTGGTTTTGCCATTTCCTGATGAAAAAATATAAGCATGCTTCAAGTGTATTGAAAATGCATGTTCAGCAGTACTATTGTTCAACAACGACTGAAAAGAGTGGATGTGTGCTTTCCAGGTCAAATCTGTGATCTGAGAACTCAAATGAAAACTACCTTTCCTAATTCTTTGTTCCCTTAGCAATCTATTTGATCACAGAGGTAAACCTATGCTTTCACAAATGCCACTGTAAACCTATGCTTTCACACAGGTCAGTTTGCCTCCACAAGTTATTTCAGTATTGTCTATTTTTTTCACTCCTTCTCCTATAGGGAAAGTGTTAACATCCCCATTCCTTTGAAATGCAACGTTGTGTTATACTGGAAAAAATTTATTTCCTATTGACAATGCTCATCACTTCTGTGAGTGTTTGTTGTCTCCTAGCAGCCTGCTCAAAATCAGCAGCTCTGGTGAGTTTAGGCTTAACATTCTAGTAACAAGCACAGGCTTTAAAGCAGAAACTGAAGTTACTTTAGAAGGATGAGTTGTTTTGCACAGATAACGATTCACAGACTTTGAGTGAATCACCAAAAGTCCACTGACATTTACTGACCCATGCCTATTTATCCTTGTTAAAAATCTGTCTTGGTGCTTATTTCCTCAATATGTAGAATAAACCTGTTCTTAAAATCCCCAGCAACTTACTTCAATTGGTGAGTGACATAAAAGCACTAAATAATATTGCATTCTTGTCATATTTTATGAGATAAATTAATCAGCTTCTATCTTATTTTTGTCACTGTGATGCAGTTTTGAAAAGAGGTTAAATGCCCTTGATAATAACTTTTCTCAGGATATTTAAACATGCAGATCGGTAATTAACTATTAACATCTGCGTTTTGTTCAAACATTTGTCTGCTGCAAACATTCTTTAAAAACTGGACCTTTGACTTTGTTAGAGAAGTGAGCAGGAGAGAAGATTATGAACCTGAGAATGTTATATTTGGCTGGGATTGGAATCAGTATTGCCCATCAGTTCTCCTTTCTTTTCTTAAAACAAAAAGTCAATGCTGTGACACAATAGTTCAGTGTTACAGCATTCCTCAAAAGGCAGTACTTGAAAATGATATAAATAATGCAAACAATACCAGTGCAGAAAAAAAAAAAGAGAAAAATCATAAGAAACACAGATGTATTATCAACAAAAGATACATTCATAGTGACTTCATGTAATACATTTTCAGCTGAGTGTAGTAATAAGTAATACGTATAGCCTGTACACCAGGGTGCTAACCAGAAAATTCAGAAGCCACGTTCCACATTCATCCACTGTGAAACAAACTAAATCTGCTAATCTTCAGGGACTTGGAAGAACTCATCGCAGTGTCCAGACTTGGAGAAGGAAGCATAAATGGAGGGCTGACACAGATGATTATTGTTTTCCCTCCTATTTCTGCTGCAAAGACTGCATTGGGTTTAGTTCTGTTGTTCTAGCTAGTTCACATTATGTGGCTCTTCAGAATGATAGATGGAAATGCTTGGAAAAAGTCTAAATACACCAGGAAATGAAGAAAAAACTAGTTCTAATATATGAATCTCTCAATTATTTAGCACTCACAGCCACTAATCATTTCATTAATTCTAGATTAAATACTGCTCATTTGACTTTCCTACTGTCCATATAAGATAATGAATTTGCATACACTTGTGCAGAATTCTGAAAAGGAAAATATCATGCCAAGATAAAATAGAACAAGTACTGGACACAAAGAAATGGAAAAACTACCCAACTAAGATATCTGAAAAGAATTATATCAATAAAAATGAGTCATAAGAACATCAATCAAAAAGGAAAGCTGATGTTAAATTATTGTATGCATTGCACATATAATAAAGTTATCTGTGGCCAGGAACTGGCTTGAAAATATGAATGCTGACTGCTCAAAAGAATTTTTGGAATGTCCCAGCCTCTCTCATTTTCTTGAGAGAGAAAAAACCCCAAAACATCTCTGCCTAAGAATTTTGATATTTTATTTGAGAGGATTCAGAATAACTTATTCTTAAATGTGTAGTAATATTATTTTTCCTAACATGTGACTTGAACTGTGGCAGCACACAGAAGCACCACGAGGACAGCTATGGAAGAACACAGACACTTTCCTTGTGCAACAGCTACCTTAACCTTGTGGGACCAAGATAGACCAAAGCAAGAATCAGCTCTCAGTGTCACTTTCAAAAACTTTTACACCCATACAAACATACTGACCTATAATGAAGATTGGTTTGATTTACACAGAATTCAGTTCCTGGCATTATTCCTAAGATGCATCTGCTCTAAACACTATCTTGTTACCTCACTTCAGTGTTTCTTTACTCTTGAGCTGACTCAGAAGGTAAAATTGAAAGATGCTTGCACATAGGATCTTAGTAGCCTACTGACTGTGAAGACAGAGATCCCGATGTCCAAGTATTGACAGCTCTCTGCTGCTGTCCTACAGTACTTTCTTACATTTGGAGAGAAGGACAAAAATTATGCATAGTTGTCTGGACGAGGATCAGTGGTATAGCCTACTGAGGAGCAAATAACCTTAGGGCACACTCAGAAATCCTTACATCTTATATACATAAATGCAAATCTAAACACGGCTTCAGTAACTCAAGTGTGGTTTTCCAGGCAGCTGCAAATACACATCAGAGACTGTGTAATCAATATTCAGATTTAAAAGTCTCACTCAAATTACTCCTTATTTTCTGTTTTTCTTATTTAGGTAGCTAGTCATAATAAACTACTAAACTCATATGCACTGAACTATTAAAAGCAGTAAAAGTTTTGAGTCCTGCCATTCTTAACACATCACGACATGTGGTAGTCCATTTTTCTTTTCTTTTCTTTGCATTGCATTTCAATGTGATGCCACTCTGGATGTTATTGAAGTTATTGTTCATGCTCTGAATATCTGGTTAAACAGAAATGTGTGATTCAAATTATTAACTAAAATAAAATGAGAAGAAATGACAACATAAAGGGTCTTATTTTTAATTCTCTTTGCAAATCTCAGCAGTTAAAAGCCAGATGAATAGAAATCAGTTAAGGTTCATTACAGTTACAATCCATCCAGAGAAAGAGAAAGACAGAAGCTCTGGTACATTAACTTTTACGCTTCTGACCCAGTAAATAATGTTCTAGTTAGAGCTATGACTTTTTGCAACCTAAAGCTCATATAATTTCTAAAATAATATATTTTTTTTGTACTGTTAAGTGCTGCTAAACGCAGGTCAGAAGGATGTCAAATTGAGAACAAAAATGAGAATATTTCTTTTAAAAATCACACATGTATATTCAAAAATTTTAACCGTGGCGATACTGTTTAAATAAATAGAAAACAAGGCCATCGTGTCAAATCTACAGCAATCCAATTGAAAAATCAAATTTATGATGAGTCTAACGCAGATGACATGCTTCCATTTTCTCTTCACACATGGCAGAGGCGAGATTTTCAGTTAGCTTGGATCATTTAACCACTGCATCTGTAACTCAGATGCAAGCGCTGAGCGTGTTACCTGAACCGACAGGAGAGGCGGAGGTGAGGGTTGAGGGACGGAGTTTGACATTGTATTTGTCCCCACAAAAGACTTCTATCATATCATAATCCTGTTTCACTTGTAAGAAAGAATGAAGAAATTCATTCAAATACAGTAAATTACATCTAGAAAACAGATCCACTGTATATTATTATATTTATTGAATTATATTCTAATGATTAAAAATTCATTCACTGGATGTCACATTAAAAGGATTCTCTTCTGAGGTAAGGGCAGGTTAGTTCAGGACAAGCCTAAACTGGTGAATACAGAAAACATTAAAAATAGAGGGGAACTTTTACTCTTGTTTAACCAGTATCATCTAAGTTGCACAGCTGGGGAGCCAGAAACTGGGATGTTGAATTAAGAGGGCGATTAATGAACTACAAATTAGCATGGTGAAGCTAGATTCAGAGGTTAAAAGAACACTGTATATCTTCTCATCCGCTAAAGGATTGTCTCTGACAAAAGGTGGACAAAAATGAACATCCATTGATATCAATGTCTGGTAAACTTCACAGTTGCAAGTCTGAAGATATTTTCAGTATATGCAGTCAAAACCAGAATGATGGAGTTTTGTCTCTTCAGTTCAACACACAGTACTTCAGGTTCTGCAATGCTCTGTGATAAATTCAGGTTATAATTTAACCTCACTTTCTCACTACTCTACAGTTTGTTTCTAAAGAAGACTTTCAGCAACAGCTAACGTACTGTGCAAATTATTTTTTCAACTAATAACAGAAATTGAAAATTTGTAATAAGTACTATGTTCTTCAAATTTAGATTAACACTACATGACGTTTTGTATAAACAAAAAAATTATGACCTCGCCACTTGGCAAAAATCTTAACACAAATGCACTCTAATATCTTGTTTTATATGCATAAGGGTAAGCACAATACCATATTCATTTACTATACAAGAAGAAAATAGGGATGTGAAGGGAAGAAATTAAATCTAGATATATGGTATCATCTCCTTTGTAACATTTTTACTATACGTCTTTTTTTTTCTTTCTTACACAAAACCTAAGAGGACTCTTTGTCTACTACAAATTCTTTTATGTAAAAATAAAACAATCGAGAGAAAACCATGAATATGAAAAATGTCTTCTAAGTTTTTCTTCTTCTCATTTTAATATTTTAACAATACGAGTTAAAATTATGGAATCATACAAACACTGGTTGGAAGAAGCCTCTGGGTGAAGCAGTATTAAATCAGATCAGCCTTGTATAGCTAAGTCTTTAAAACCTCCAGGCTCTCCAAGTAGCCCTTTACAATAATACTGTCCTACTGAAGAAGTTGTCTAGTTGTCTCCAATATGCACTATGAATCTCTCCAGCTTGATTGTGTAGCTCCTGGTCCTTACTTTACTCTCTGTCTCTATGAAAAAGAGTTGGCTTCGCTGTCTTTGCAACTCCTCTTCACAAGGTTGCAACTCATCTGATCCCCTGTAAGTCTCATCTTTGCCAGACTAAATAAACCCAGTTCCCTCAACCTCTCCTCGTAGGTCACATGCTCTAGGTTCCATACTTACGGCCCCTCCAGTTTGTCAATATCTTTCTTGAACTAAGGAGCACAAATCTGAATGTAATATTCCAGATACCAACAGCAACATATCGTCCACTTGTAAATAATTATCTGGCCCATCTGGTTTAATGCAGGTTATTGGATAACAGATCCTTGTACTTGAGTGTAAAGCCCTTGCATGCATGGCTTATTCAGACCCAAAATATATCCCAGGTAAGAAATCTGCTCATGGATGATGTGTTTTCATAGCAAAAGCATGAGCTTTTCTGAGTTCCTGGGGTGCTTTATGTGCCTCACTCTGAATTGTTGAGACCAAAGCCTGAGAAAGTCTCTTTCCCCTTACAAAGGTCCAAAAAAGAAACATGTCAGAACAAAGACAGACTGCATCTAATCCTATTAACGCTCTGCAAAATCAATCTCCTGAAGCTTTCTAGTGCTTGCAAACATGCAGTTAAGATGCCTCTGGTAATGGACAGAAATTGTAGGTTTCCCTCCCACTTTTTTGGCCATTTCTTTTTTTCATTCTCTTTGCTTTTGCTGAAAACTGATTGACTGTAAAAGATCTACTGTAATGTCAGTCTCCCGTTAACAGCTAGGAAGTCACTTTGTCTTACTTGCAGTCACAAAGAAACACAAGATAATCATATTGTGACAGCCACACTCAGCAGAGAGGAAGAGAAGTAAAACTCTTTTCATTATTCTACTCTGCCCATTTCAGCCCTTACCAAATTTCCCAACAGCGAAAGGAAGAACATTCTTTTTCAATTCCATTAATAGCTGGATATTCAATAGGAAAGCTGATTTTCAGCTCATAAAGCACATTTTCAGGATAAAGGTAGAGTTTTCCTTTCTGTGCTACTAAAAGCATATTCTACAGTTTTCATTAGTCTCCCCCATTTTAGGGGAAATAGTTCTCTCCATACTGTGTATCCCAAGGTACTGTTGAGCCAGACAAGGATATCCCAGACTGAAGAATTCAACAGGGAAAAAATATACAAAGAAACAATCCTGTGAGACAAAAGCCTGGAACTGAACAGCGCTAATGTCATGTAATTTAGTCGCCAGTTTCTTCAAGCAGTTGAATGTAAATCACAATTTCTACTGAAACTGAATTTAGTAATTAGAAACACAGGGAAGGAAGCATAAAGAAGATGGTCTCTTTCTCTTCATTGCTTCGGAACTGCTCCTTGTTTCCATAGGTGCTGCTTCTCATTTAACAGAGACTTTAGCATAGAAATAAGTTTGTTTCAAAGCTCTGCTCAGTCCCAGGAGTTTTGGCTGCCTAACAGTATTAGGATCAAAAATAATTTGAGCCATTATATTCTAGACTCCAATTAGCTAAAGAAAATACAACTTTGTTTTTATTAACAAACATTTACTAAAATATTATTCCATTTATATTCACATAACATTAGAGAGCTTCTTTGTCATAGCAGTTCATTCAAAGAGCTAGGAAAAGGTAGAAAAAGATCACTAATACTAGCAGATTTCTAATAAAACTATCACATCCAAGTCAGATCAACTATCTGCAATTTCACCTTCCACATGGCATGTTCCCTGTAAAGAAACAGCTAAATGGTTTTTTCATGAAGTATGTCAATAAATCAAAGTTTAAAAAAAAAATCTGCACTAGAAGCACTATGTTGCACAAGCCTAACTCTCAAAGTCTTAGAATCTATCATGAAGTCATCATTTTATCTACTAAAAAAATTAGGCTTGGCCAAGATCATCATGAAATTGGCAATAAATCTGAGATTCTATATAAAGAAAGGGCAGGTTAAGGATACTTTGCCATTCATTTCTCTAGATTGGTAGTTATTTGTCGAAGCATTCAACGTTTATGAATTTCTGCAAACCTAAAAGTAATAACTCAGTCAGCCAGACACAGTGTCCCAGAGCCATGAGCTAGTCAGTAGAAAAATAACCAGTAATGAGTATGATGTATTGGTTAGAGCAGATACTCCTAGATTCTTTATTTAGCTCTGCCAGCAATTAGTATGTGACCTTGAACAAATCACTGAGCTCAAAAAGTTCAAAGCACCAAGTTTATACTAGGCATAGATACAAATGTATTCTAAATCTCACAGATTTTCAAATGCAAATAGTTAATTTATGTTATTTTTAAAGAAAGCTGCAAGAAAGTAAGAAATCTGAGTTCCACAACTACTTCTGTTGAATGTTATTTCTAGCTCCTTTTGAAAAAATGTCAAACACAAACTTTTTGTGCCATCTAGTTACATTGTGTATATTATCACAGTGCTGTATAACAATGGATATGGAGCCTGAGTGCCTCAAACTTACCTGCACTTGCCTAATGTCCTCTGTCTGGCCAAGTAATGACAGAGAAATTAGAGGAGGGCCACAAAGATGATCAGAGGGCTGGAGCACCTCTGCTACAAAGACAGGCTGAGAGAGTTGGGGCTGTTCAGCCTGGAGAAGAGAAGGCTCCGGGGTGATCTTATCGCAACTTTCCAGTACCTAAAGGGGCTACAGGAAAGCTGGAGAGGGACTTTTTACAAGGGCGTGTAGTGACAGGACAAGGGGCAATGGATTTAAACTGAAAGAGGGGAGATTTAGATTAGATATAAGAAAGAAAATTCTCACTCAGAGGGTGGTGAGGCACTGGAACAGGTTGCCCAGAGAAGCTGTGGATGCCCCATCTCTGTAAGTCTTCAAGGCCAGGCTGGATGAGGCTTTGGGCAACCTGGTGTAGTGGAGGGTGTCCCTGCCCATGGCAGGGGTGTTGGAACTAGATGATCTTTGAGGTCTCTTCCAACCCTAACCATTCTATGATTCTATGAAATGAAGGCTCGGATTCATCTTACCTAACTTCAGGCATGTCAGGGAGCAGTGAGGGCCAGCTGCTCTGCAAGGGGAGGTGAGCCTGAAGCAGAATGCAATAATAAGCAGTGATCTTACCAACAAGAAGCCAGGAAGCAGAGCTGCAAGTTCGGGTCAGGATCAGGACAAGAGACAGTGATCAGGGTTGGACACAACCTAGTGATTACCCAGAAAGACCATAGTAACAAGGTGGGGTAAGTTGAAACCAGGACACAGAGCCAGCAGGTCTGGGTCAGGGTTTGGAGGAGACCAGGAACAGACACATCTGCTACACAGCTGTGTTCTGTAACACAGCTCTTGTCAGCAAAGGAGCTGACCCTGGACTCAATCAGCTAAACTCTGACTCGGCCAACTAAAGTCCTAGAAGGAGAGTGCCCTCCAGGTCCTGAACACTGCACTGAGGTGCAGAAATAAGGAAGCTCAATGCTCCTCTCACATGAAAAAAGAGAGTTTTATACATAGGACATTTCAGTTCACTTAATATCCAACATACCTTGTGGAGGTGTGTCTCAATCTTGAGAACTTCTAAGCTGCCTCATGTAAGTGCTGAAGCAGAAAGAACCTGGGCCAACCAGTCTTTCCTAACGCGGCACATTGGTGAAGAGTAGAAGACTGAACCCAAACTACAGAAATCCCTAGGCTATCCATAAAGCCATTTGAACCTGCTCCTCCCTTTCTGACTGTATCTGAGCTCCTTAGCTTTGGATTTCAGTTGTCTTTTATTGAGCTTTGAAAGGTCTATAAATCCCAGCCATGCTGGTCAGGTTGCTTAACAACTGTTGTCCATGCCATTCAAAACATTGGATGAAGGGCTCCATATAGACCCAAAGCAGCATGTCTAAACTAGTATTTTTAAGAAGTATTTTTATATTTACATGACTATCAGAGCTTTAGAATTTCTGCATGTGGCATCCAAAGAGAAGTCAGTAAGGTTACCACATGCAGATAAAATTAGTTAGCATCACTGGTATAACTAGTCCAGAGAGAGCCCTGGATTCAGTGCAATGCCATGAATAAATACCTTGCAAACAGAACTAGCTGAGGTGGAGTGTTATTGTGTCTAGTCTGCACAACGCCTCTTTCAGTAAAGCTCTATGAGGATGTATTAAACTGACATTGATTAAAAGTTACAGAACTCAGTTATACTTAGAACTTCATTTAAAATCTTAAAAACACCCTGAGGCCAGCTATAGGAAGACAAAGCATCATTTTCTAATTAATTTTAATGGAAACATTTTCAAATTTTATTTTACTGAAGAGCAACTCAATTTTGAATGTTTTTGCAGCCTTTCAGAATGAAAAATCACTTTTGTAAATACAGTTACTCTGAACAAGTTCTTCTCTACAACACGACCAATTTTTATACTATCCTCTATCTCATACTACTGGTAATTCCCTGACGATCATTAGATAAAATAGATTTTCCCCTAGATTTTAGTTTAAAAAAACATTTCAAATCCCAAGGAAAAAAAGAAGTGAAACCAAGCCTAAGTAAGTATCAGACTTTTTGCTTTAAAACTATCACAGGAATTCCCAGATGCCTGTGAAAGGAACAGAGAAAACAGAATTTTCTCAACTCAGCCAATCTGCCCTATCAATGGATGGGACAAGAATGCTAAAAAAAAAAAAAAAAAAAAAAAAGCTTAAATAGCTACTTACTAGGTGATGGTAATTGAAGAGAGAACCCATTTTCGTTAAAATTACTATTAGTGTGTTTCAGATATTGCTTTTTTTTCAAACCATTTAAATCTATTTGTTCTGGTAATCTTATTAGTCCAACCTTGTACCATGAAAAGCATCTTTTGAGATGTATCCAGCACTCAGTTTTGTGTCAGTAGACAGCATGCACAGTATTTCAAACAATCAGGCTAAACATTTGCTTATTATCCACTCTGTTTATTTACTTAATTTAAAAAAAAAACCTTTTGATATCTAAATATTTATCTATTATTAAGAAATTAAAGGAGTTTGCATAAGAATTAGTACTCCCAATATATTGGCTCTCAGAGTTTAGACCTTGGTATATTTTTATGTTTTGCTTTCCATCGTCTTGGGTCATACCAGCTATTACTTAGCAAAGAAGAGAGACAGAAAAAGATAGCACCACCTTCATGTTCCTCCAGCCTTGACACTGTTTAAACAGCTACAGACACTGCCTTAAGTTCTAATAACATTAGAACAAATCTAAATTACACCTAGCAATTCATGGTCAAATCAGCATTTTCAGCTCCTGAGTTAACCGAAGTGCAGAACACAATAGCCATTAGTCTCCTGAAGTGTATCATCTGAGCTCCACGAGCAAAAGGAAAGTAAATTTAGAGTATAGAACGTGGGCTCTCTTTCAACTGAGGGCTCCATAAGAGAACTTTTATGTTTAGGGCAACAATATTTCAGTATATGTATCAGTGAGTCTGTTTCCTTGTGTGTCCCCCAATGTGATCAGACGTCGACTTGAAAAAAACAAACAAAAAAATTAAGCATATTATTGCAGAATCATAATGAGTTTTTCTATAAACAATTGATTTACCCTTTAAAGTCTGCTTTTATCATGACTGTTCATATAATTGTATGAATGATTTGTACATTCAAAAACCTATTTTATTTCCATGTACACCAATTTTGCAGCTTTGTCCACATTCATCCATCTGTGGATAGACATAACACTGTGTGGCTTATTTGATCAATCCTGCAAAATTGAAAGTATTAAATAAAATCAGTTTTGATATATTCACTCATGCCTCTCCTATGACTGCCATCCTTATTCTGAATCAAGGTAAATGTTGAGTAGAATATTATCCTTTTACTTGTAAGTTATTATGCAAGCTTCACTTAGGGCTACACAAAACCCTTCCAGGTACTGCTGCAGCAGGGCCTCTGCTATCCAAGCACTCAAGCTTTCAGGTTCAAAACAAAACATTTGTTTGGTAACACGATCTATGCATGTAAAATGAGCGCCATATGTAAGAATAAGGAGGAAATCAGACCATCTTTTTACAGAAACATTAGTTATACACTAATTTCTAATAGTTTACCCAAAACTGGAGAGGATTGCAAGTTGAACTTTCAAGCACTTAAGAAGTTTTTACTACTACCATGTAGTAGCTCTAGTAATGCTAAGGCATATTCCTGTAATTAGTTAGCTAGCTTCCACAATAATCATATAATCATGTATATTTGCCATTAATAAAGCTTTGAGATAAGGGCTTTAAAAACATCTACATGTCTTAGCCAACTAATTTACTTTGATGCACTCACAGCAGCAACAGTATACAACCCATTTTCCTTATTATATTACTCCAGCATTATTTCTCAGTGCTACTTCCTTTAAAATGGCTAATTAAAATATTTAAGCTACCTAAGCCCCATGAAATACCTTACTGCTTTCACATCCTCATCCTCACAGACAACGGATTTTTTCAATAACTCAACTTTGAGAAGCAGGTATTTACAGCAATCTGACTTAAGCTTCACTTTCTTCAAACAATGGAACATTACTGGTGTTTCCTTAATTTCTAATTATATTTGCTCATAAAAAGTTAATAAAATTTTATGCAACCTATTTTGGTAGGATCTCTTTTCAAGGTTCCAGTTTGATGTGGCCTTTCAGATCAAAAAGGAGCAATTCACTCAAGTTCAAATACATTTCAGAAATAGGATGTCAGCAGTGAAAGTTAGAAACATGACTGTAATAAACTGAAGAATAATCACAGCTGCCTACCATTCACTAGTTCACATTGGAAACATTTATCGTGAAACTTTCTCTTGAATAAAACTTTGCAATTTAACAGCAATATCTGTCAGCTAAAGGCAGAAATTACGGAATTGTTCAATGTAAATCTTGTTCATTAGAACTTGGATTTTTTTTTTCTTTTTAAAAGAAAGGATGTCTTATGATTAAAACATCATTATAAATGAGATGGTAGCCTGTCATGTGGAAAATTGAGATTCTCTGGTTCTGGTGAACTGCCTTCCAGCCTGAGGGTTTTTAACTAACTTAGGTGACAGGCCTTCTTATCTCACTAGTTTACATATTTAATTTCACTTTAACTGTTTTCTTGTACACCTTTTATCATTTAATGTGCTTCAAGATACAAAATATGTTTATTGTCTTCTCGTTTTTATTAATATGTAGTCAAATATATGTATGATCATATATAGAGTATCACATACAGCCACTTCATTTGGACGAAGACATTAAAATCTATTGACATTACCCCACTGCCACAGGAGCTTCTTTTTATTCAATGACCAATATGTAAAGGAGCTGCAGAAGCATAAGGTTTTTATTGTTGGAGGGTTTCTTGTTCTTGAACATAAAAGTTTCACCAGGCACACTGAACAGTTTCACTAGCACACTGTTTTTTTTTCAGTTCTCTCATGATTTTAACATAGATTAGATTGACAGTAACCACATTTTTCTTTCAGGGCCAAAATATACGTTTTCCTATTAGATCTTGAAGGGATAACATCAATGGCTGACCTCAATTTTTGCAGACGATTCTACTAAATGCACTCCTATTATATTTGCCAATCAGTTAAAGGACTTTTGTCAGACTTGAGTACTTTGCCTCTATCAGCTATGATCAAAGGGGGTCAGGACCTCCAAGTTTAGAAGATTTTTTTTTTATTATTATTATTCTCCTACCAGGAAGATACCAAAAGACTATGTTTTAGTGACTGAGAGTCACAGGACAAATTCACACTCCAGTATGCAACCCAAAGAAATATCTTAGTGTAAAAAAGGGGAGAGAGCAGCAGCATCAGTCACTTCTAGGACATTCATGCATCATAAAAGATAGTCTCCTGAGTGTTTGTACCTTTTTCTAATTTCCCATGTCATAATTGTTTAATGGCACAATGAGTCATGGTGTCTAAACTCTGTATCAGCAGGCAGATGCAAATCTCACTGAAGTCAAAGAGAATGCTAGCTCTTAATGTCAGAATAAACCAGGTCATTTACGCTTCTTTCTTACCCAATCTTTACTGAGATTGCTGATTAAGTACAAGCCTGAAGGTATCTAGCTTTGTTTCAGAGAAATATAGTTGCGTGAAGAAGGTATTTCTTCATTTAGAAACCACACTGACGTATGACACGCAAAGGTCTGCTCACCTAAAAACCTGCATTGAGTAGACTATCTTAATGATCACTTCACCTATGGAGGCTAGCTGGGAAGCTTCTCTGGACTGCTGGGCTAACTCTGTCCTGTGCCTCACACTGAACTCCGGAGGCTGGGAGCAGCCCACCTTGTGCACCTTCACAAGACAGGAGCAGGAACAGTGCAGGGTGTTGCTCACCACACACAGTTTTGGCACTGGGCACAGAAGGTCCATATCTGTGGCATGGTTGACAATGGTACAAGGCAATAATGCAGTAGGAAATACAGCGAGGGGAAATAGGGTACCTCTGAAGGACTGCAAGTCAGCCTAATCAAACATAATCTGGTTAATGTGTATCTCAATGGCACTCTCCTCTCTCTTCCCTATCATCCCAGAATCTGCACTTCCCATTCAGGGAGATAGTTGGTGTAGAGCAATATGAAGCTTGAGAGCACATTAATATTTAGGGAATAGAGAAAACTGGGAAACAAAAGGAGACAGAAGAAATTAGATCCCTTGTAGATTTGAATATAGCAAATATTAAGGTTTTTTTATGCAAGGACATAGTTCATTTCATCCATGTATTGAAGCATATATAAAATTTGCCTGTATTTAGCAAAATATTGAACTTAATAAATAGGTGGTCGTTAAAGACAATGAAGTACACAACGCTATCATACGACTCATGTGAAGAAACAAAAGTAATCATCACAGCTCAAAAGACTAAGGAAACGATGTTTCACAGAGATACTTACAACTGATTCATAATTTAAAATAGAAAAAAAATTGTTGAATTCTGTTTGTATATTAATTAAGAGGATAAATTAATAGGATAAATTATTCAGTCTGAAATATTCACTGTGCTTTACTAATCATCACGACAAATATAATGCAGAAATTTAGTAAATTCCACTGTCACATACAAGCACATATAGATGCAAAGACATGCTTGGAGATGCACTGCAGGCAAACATGAATGGTAAGAGATGTAATTAAAAATGCTTTAATAGGTTTTCAAAGTTGCTAAGATACCGTCAGGTAGCGTCGCACATCTCGGACAGCAACAAATACCCAAGACTATGTCCTAAATACTCATTTCCTGTAGCTTTGCTCTGTTTTTGCCTTTCTTTTCTTTTGCCTTTCCTTTCTTTTTTTTCCTTTTTAACTTTCCTGGTAATTGTAAACCTCTTCAGATAAAACATCACCATCTGACAGGAAGAAATATTTGTGTTTGGGATTCACTATATTCACTCAGCAATGAATGAGTTTTTACAGCTTTTCTGAATAATAAAAAGCAACACAAATATAAAGACAAAGTTATCTGCAAAAACATGACTTGTAGCAAAGCAGGCAGCTGGAAAGATCTATGTTTACCACTTCCGATGCAGTAAGGAAAGTAGCAGGAGATAGAGCCTTCTTTGACTATCATACCAGGAATTTTATAGTAGCATTAACACCTTACTTACACAACTGTGTAACTGAAAAAGAAAATTGAGGGCATTTGCATTAGGCACAAATACGATGATGGAATAACGTGAAATAAAATAGCTTTACAGGTTTGACACAGAAATAATAATCTTGAACAAACGGTTCTGATCTCACTGCCTGCCTGAAGCTTATGACAACAGAACAATTTGAATAAATGTACATCAGCTACGATTAATTGGTTGAGAGACGGATATTGAATAATTCAGGTGTTACTTTAATCCACGTAATAATAATGTTCAGAGAGCCATACACAAAGGCTTTCCCATTTTTAACTACTACCACCTCATCAGCTAGTAAAGATCTTTCAGCAAACATTCCTCAAATTAAAAATTAAAATAAAAAGAAATAAACTCTACCTGGTTTATTCACCCAAATATTTGTTGAATTGGATAATTCTTATCTACCAGTCTCTGCTTACTTGATTTATTATATAATTTCTTTAGGTACACCATATAAAAGAAATGTAAGTGCTTCCAGCTCATCCAGTTCCCACTAGTAGTAAGGTCAAACTAAAATATCTATAAATTCTAAACAACAATCACTTCTGTTCTGATTGCCTTGACACAAAGCAGGATGGAAAAATTATCTTCACCTTTGTTTTGATGTCCATTTTGTGCCATACAGATTATTGTAGAGATGCATTCCAACTCCACACTTAGCAACGGCTGGTTCTTTGAAAAGAGAATGGCAAATGCCTACTGAACTTTTCTTTTAAAACTTAACACCCAGGATCAAAGACTAATTCAATTAGTTCTAATCTCTAAAAGTTATTAGATCTGGGGGCTTTATTATGAACATTTTTAGGCTTTTAATCCTTTATACAATGACTTATGCAGGCACATAATATCACAAATGATAATAACCACATTGTGAATTCTAATAAATTTTTATCTAGCACGAATCGTATATAAAGCTGTCAGTTTAGCTCCTTCTCTGTAGAAAAGAAACAGAGAATCATGCACATGATGGAAACAAGGGTGATAAAGACTACAGATATGAGTGCACTATTTGCAACTAATCATTTATTCAGAGATCTGAAATTGTTTCCAAGCAGACACTGGGGCAGTTCTTGGCACTTAACATGATCCTGTTTCAAGCAACTCTGCGTTAAAAAGGGATATAAAGCATCCCAAGGACTGTGAAATGCAAAAATAGCTTTCAGCTGCCTTTTCTCCCTGCATTGTCCATAGTCATGAGAAGCAAGCCCTGACCCCACTGAAGTCACCAGAATTTCTGTCACTGCCAGTAGCAGGACCAAGCTTTATCGCTGTTTTTATTAATAATTCATTCTTAAGAAGGACTTTACGTGTATTTTGGCAGTGGCTTTGCTTTTTCCATTGAACTAAACGATTGGTGCAAAATGAAACAGCTTTGGAGAATGTTACCAGCTCTGATATCAGGATTAGACAAATTGAGAAACAGTCGCACCACGTTTATATTACTCATCAATGAGTTCCTACTCTTTCTAGCTACCCTAAGCTGCAGTTCCACTTGAACTTTTAATTAAAATACAGTTACAAAAAGACGAAGATGTAATGAAAACCTTTATTTTTATGCAGAGAATGGAAGCATTTAGAAAAACGGCAGAAGCTGGCCCAGAAGGATCGTAACCGAGGTTTATAATTAAAGCTTATGACACCATAACCCTTCTTTGCTGAGATACTTTTAGGCAGCACTCTGAGATTAGTCAGTTAAATAAAACAGAATCTCACAACATTTACATCAAGCACATTAGCATATTATATATAAATGTGATACTAAAGTGATACTAATCACCTACCTATTGCTGGAGCTCTGCACAGCCATTTTGCACCTTTTTAGCCAACAAAGACGTTTTCTCTTCTAATCTGTTGCTCAGCTGAGGATATTTGTGCCCTTCCTCAGCTGAGTCAAGGTAGATCATAACAATGTTGGGCACATGGGAGCCAATTTTAACTCAGCCTACGTGGATTACTTTTGTCAGCCACGATGTTCTGGAATGACGTACAGTCTAGCACAGCTTATACCAAATGGGTGTGTGACACTAAGATCTCCGCAGTCACATAATCAGTATTGCTACCTTGGTAGTTATTATACAACTATAAATACTATGACATAGGACAAATCATACCTTTGTGTATATTTATGTGTCAGGGCTCAGGCCTGAACACTCAATAGCATGTCCTCCCTCTGCGACATGATATTGGTAGTTGCAAAACACAGCACTATTCTATTATCAAATGAAATGGACTGACCTGCATAAGAAAAAAAAACCCTCTTCTGTTAACAATGTCTCAACACAATGAAATATCTGACGGGGCTCCT
This sequence comes from Tauraco erythrolophus, assembly GCF_009769465.1. Taxonomy (NCBI): domain Eukaryota; kingdom Metazoa; phylum Chordata; class Aves; order Musophagiformes; family Musophagidae; genus Tauraco; species Tauraco erythrolophus. Next base: position 4,335,899 of record NC_141477.1, read on the forward strand.
TTCTTTGTAGTGAAACTGAAAACCAATCAGCTTCTAACCTTTCTAAATACAAGATGAACTCACACAACAAGTCCACTTTGTTCATGGATTTGCAGAGAGAAGAGCTCAAGTCTGGAAGTTGTGTCTTAAGTTGCAGGAATACAGAACCAACGAGCAACTTCACAAAAATCATTATTTTTTTGCATCAGAATTCTTATTTATAAAGTATTACAAAGCACCTTTAAATCTTAGAATTTAAAATAAGCACAAGAATGAGTGAAGATTAGTACAAGAATTATTAGAACATCAGACCAAAGCATGATCACATTTTAGACAAATTCACACACTGAATATTTGTTAAAGAATATCTGACCCAAGTGTGTTATTTTGGATATTCTATTAGTCATGTCTCATTCCGTCAGACAGCTGCTGTTAAATTGTGTTTGGAATATTGCACATACTGTTAACGGACGTATGAACGAAGTTTTAGGAACTAGGTGCTTTCATTTACACTTCACAGTTAATGCTTTAGATAGATGCTGAAAAGAATTTCTCAAAAATGAAAAGAAGTTGATGACAAGTTGTGGTTTAGCCCAGCTGGCAGCTAAACTACCACTCAGCCCCTCGCTCACTCCTGCCCTCAGTGAGGAAGAGAGAAGAAAAATGTAATAAGAGGCCTGAGGGTTGAGACAAAAACAGGGAGGGATCACCCACCAACCACGGCCCCGGGCAAAACGGACTCAGCTTGGGGACAAATCAATGTAATTTGTTAACGGATCATTCAGAGACGATAACAAGAAACAAAGCCAGATCTTAAAAAACACTTTCCTCTCACCCCTCCCTTCTTCCCAGCTCTACCTCTCACCCAGCAACACAGGAGGATGGGGAATGGGGGGGTTGCAGGTCAGTTCATCACACCTTGTTTCTGCCTCTCACGTAAACCCAACACACAAGTTCTAGACATGAGAGTACTATTTACACTGTTAGACACTTGTGCTTCTTATTCCCGAATCCAAATTCTCTAGCAATATACTATAGCATACACAAATTCTAGATTTCATGTGATGATACACTAATATTCTCATTCTCCTGGAAAGAATATACACTCAGTAATTTTAAAACAGTCACTTGCTTCAACAACATGATAAAACCTCAACATTTTTTTTTTGGAAAAAAACCAAACCAAACCAAAACGAAAAACAAACCACAGCCGGAAACACTCCATTCCCTTAGAAATTAGTGGATAAGGATGTAGAGAGCAGTTCCCTATAGTTTAACATCTCTCAGCCATACTAAATCACATCTAAGTGTTAAGTAAAGTTTAAAAACTATTTTCCAATTACATAGGAATGTCTTATGAAGAATTTCAATAGCTCATAAAAGTTGAAAAGCTTGTTTTGAAAACACCAGAAATTACATCAAATGCCTCCAAGTCTGCACAACCACTTAAGACCCTACAAGCCCAATAAGACCGAGCTGTATCTCACCAAATTCTCAGAAGTGTCTTGAGTATAGCTATGAATCACTTTCTTACGTATTTCTAACATGCATTCTCCTCCAAACTAGAGCATGCTACAGTACACAGGAAAAAAAAGAGCTGATTATGAAGATGTTTGAAAAAAAGAATCTCGAATCTATATCTACAGCCATGGAGAACTTCAAGAATGCAGAATTAAATGTTACTGAGATTTGGCAAAATTACGGCGCAAGTTACATGATATTGAGATATTACTGCTACTTCAAAGGTCTTTGAAGCCTGATTCTGAATGTCCACAGCTTAAGTGAGCTGCTTAAACATCACAGTCTTTGAAGCCTGATTCTGAATGTCCACAGCATAAGTGAGCTGCTTAAACATCACAGTCTATGAAGAATTTTTGGACAGATTGTTAATTCTTTTTTAATTATAGAAGTAATATAGCACAGTTAAAATTAGGTAGATTTTATATGGAATGTTAAATATCAATAAGGCTGGTGAATAGCACAAAGATTTATTGAATAGCTGTCAAGTGTACTTAGTAAATGGTCTACATGTTTAATCAATGAGATAGTACCCTGAATAGAGTGATCCTTACAGTACTAAATTTAGAGATTGATAGCCTTCTGTTTTACTTCCAGCTTACTAAGCATGTGCTGTGTGTAGTGCTAGGTATCTCTGTCATTGGCCTAAAAAAAAAAACTTGTTTTCCTGGATATATTATGTACTTATAGCTGGCAAGAACCATTTCACACTTGCAAATTAAACCAATTCCTGTCAAGTGACTGAGAGTCATGTTGATTTCAGTAAATCCAGAGAGATCTGGTAAACTGCCAAGATGAGTTTGGTTAAATGTTAGCAGAGTTCAAAAGGAGAAGAGAGAACATCAGTTTTAGTGAATTCCAAAAAGTAATTTGTGTCAAGTCTACTTGAAGGGAAAAAAAAATAACAGAAAAGGTATTCAGACGCTAGAGAACCATGCTCAAACCCTCTCAAATTTTTGGCCTTTGTGCACTCTAGCGTTTAAATAGATATATGGAAAGCTCCCTAAAGACCAACTGCTGCCTACTTGACTATTGAATTTAATACAACAGGAAAATCATTCTTCTCCACTGATTTATATGGACATCATTTTGGAAAAGCCAAAAAAACAAAGAGCAAACCTTCTACTGGAAGACAAACTATCAAAGACCGATATTTCATGTTTACTTGTATGGAAATATATGATATAAAATGTGGACAGAAAGAAAGTATAAAATGTATATGGAGAGAAAGCATAAAGCTATTTGAAAAACAGTTGTAACAAATGCAAAAGCTGACATCCCAGGCTGTCCTTTGCTCCTGCAAAAATAACCTGGGGCTTCCAGCTAGCAGTACAGAATGGTATACAACCAGCTGCTGAGACAGCAATGTTCAGAATACAGACACAAATAAAGAGGATGTCTTCAAGAGGAGTCACTATACTGAGCCAACATCAGCAGAACTGTACATAACTGGCACTTTGGGGGGATTGCGTAAGAACACTTGGGCCATATTTGCCCAAAATTTCCATAGAAAACCAGTTTAAAGTTCATTTCATCTGTGTTGTATAGTTAGAATCATAGAATCGTTTAGGTTGGAAAAGATCTTTAAGATCATTGAGTCCAACCGTTAACCCAGCACTGCCAAGTTCACCACTAAACCATGTCTCTAAGCACCACATAGAATCATAGAATGGCATAGGCTGGAAGGGACCTCAGAGATCATCTAATCCAACCTCCCTGTCATGGGCAGGGACATCTCCGTGTCTTTTAAATACCTCCAGGGATGACTCTACTACTTCCCTGGGCAGCCTCTTCCAATGCTTGACAACCCTTCCGGTCAAGAAATTTTTCCTAATACCCAATCTAAACCTCCCCTGATGCAACTTGAGGCCGTTTTCTCTTGTCCTATTGCTTGTTACTTGGGAGAAGAGACCAACACCCACCTCGTTACAATCTCCTTTCAGATAGTTGCAGAGAGCAAAAAGGTCCCTCCTGAGCCTCCTTTTCTCCAGGCTAAACAACTCAAGTTTCCTCAACCACTCCTCCAGACTTGATCTCCAGATCCGCCACCACCTTTGCTGCCCTTCTTTGGACACGCTCCAGCACCTCAATGTCTGTCTTGTTGTGAGGGACTCAAAACTGAACACAGGATCTGAGATGCAGCCTCACCAGTGCCAAGTACAGGGAGACAATTGCTCCTCTAGTCCTACTGGCCACACTATTTCTGATACAAGCCAGGAGGCTGTATTTCTGGCCACTCTTCCCTAGTTCTTGAATACAACCACGGACAGTGTGAATTACTCTGGTGCAGTCTATCATAAAAGGCCCCGGGATACATCTGGAAGTATCTCAGACTATCCAGACTCCGTACTATTCCATACATGTTTCTGCCAGTTTGAAAGTTGAAGATGTAGGAATGTAAATTATAATTTTTGCTGAAGCTTTAAATGAACATTTCTTCTGCATTTCTTTTTGATGACTGTTCCATTCAAAGCATTTAAAAGCAACACAGTACACCATTCGTAAGAAAAGAAATGTTTCCTTTCATTTTTCCTTTAACTCCAGCTCCTGCTATTGCTGCTATTTAGTGAAAAGAAGAAACAGAACCCCCCAACCTTTAATGCATCTGGCTTGTTTGACTCATGCTTAGACAAAAAATGATCTCTATTCTTGTGACACTTTAGAATCCTACCATCTGAGCATCTTTATGTAAAGCAATACAGCTATGTTGCAAGCTGCTGCAAGGGTTCTCACAGTTTGCAGTAAGTAAATAGGATACTATAAAAATACCCATAGAAATTCACAAAACTCCCATTTTTAACCCTTTCACTTCAGATAAATGTTGTCCCCTCATCCACCATCTCCACACAGGAGACTTGGACAGAAAAGACTCTGTCAGATGGCTGCTTGGGAATGGAGTGGGCCTTATCAAGTACCAAATTGTTGCCAAATCGTTTGAACCCAGCTGTGTGTTGTTCCACTTCGCGCTTCTCCTTCATGCTCACATCCATCTTGTCAGAGTTCCTGCATCAGACAATATAAATGTTCTAGACTATTCCAAGGTAAAAATATTTAAAAGAAAAGGAAAAGAATAATTTGAGCACAAGCTGACCTTTTCCTTACCTCTAAGCAAACACATAACATAAAACTACCTTAGTTTTGTAAAAACAACAAAGCTGTAGGAAAGACCGCATTAAGGTTAAACATATTATTTAACTTAACATTTTGGCAACTAGTGGCTCTTTCTGAATAAAACATGCTACTTAATTAAAATTTCCCTAGAAATTCGAATACAAAAAAAAAAAACAAAAATGAAAGAAGTTACTACATTTGCTGAAAACATCAGGAAAAGATGATGTTCCTCATAATCCAAATCACAAACTAAAAAATTAACATGCATAGTATTGGGACATTTCAGAAACTACATTTCTCTTCTCCATACACAAATTCACAGGCTGAATAACTACAGCTATTTGAAGGCTGAAGGTTATCTACTTCTAGTAGTTCTCCATCTTATAGTCCCACATCTAGTAAAACCTCAGTTCTGCCACACCCACACGGGATTTCCACAAGGGGAGTCCCATGACTTTCCTCCTCATCTGTTTTCCCAATTCATTAGTTAATAGCTGGGAAATATTCCACTGCACAGGACTTCAGGACACTGTTCAGGAGAGTCAGCTCCTGCAATAACGGGATTGTCATTTGTCATCTTGAGTTTCTCAGGATTTCACTGTATCTCATTAAAAGCTAGTGCCATTGTACACAAAGTATGAAAAGACAAGGTAAATTCAAAGCTTGCCTGACATGAGTAACTCAGTGATGAGTAGGACCCTTGAAGAAGATACAGAAATATGTAAAGAAAAACCTACCCGAGTCATATTACATCTGAAAGCACAAATCCAAAGGTTTGGTTTGTTTGTTTCTTTCTTTTTGGACTAACTATGGATTGACAGATGAGAATCACAAAACGCTGACTTCACTCACTTTTTCCATTCATTAATGCTTAATGAGAATCTTTTCATTAAGCCCAGCACTGTCTAGCATGGCTTTGCCTATATTTTCAAAGCATGCTATATAGATCACAAGTTTCTCTTCAGTTTTCAACCAACGTTGTGTCTACTCCATGCAGCTGTGAACTCAGCCTCTGTACACAGCAGGAAATTTTTGACCACTGAAAATAGTTTGACATGTGCAGTGGTATACTCAGCACAAGCGATCTTCAAAAAGCCAGGAAAAGGTCTCCATACCTATTATATTCTCAGTTTCCACATTACTTCATGCAAATAATTCTGAAGGCTTTTTTAGTAAATTTACATAATGCATACCCTTCCTTCCTTTTACTTTTTACACGCGCTATTTTTATATTCTGTTTGCACAGTGCTCCAGTGATGTACAGATAACAGGGAGCCTGCAATGCCTGCAGCATGCATTTGCGTAGCTTGGAAGTACAGAAAATTCCTTGTTCCCCTGGTTACTCTCACTAGATTTGCCTGCCAACATCAAGAGAAAGAATGACAACTTCTTGGTTGTCATCAGTGCACCCACCTATTAAGTGGAGATTTTGCAAAAAGATACTGTTTAAAATTTTAATTTCTCCTTTGAAAACAAGTAGGTCAGAAGAGAACAGCTGTCAGTAAACAAGCAGTCTGAAACAATTAAAAGTTTCTGGAAGAGAAGCTAAGAATCTGGGATGTGACGTGACTGACGAAAGCAACTGGGGAAAGATGACGTTGGTGAAACCATTTGCTTAAATACACTTTGGGAGGGATTGGAACACCACAAACTCGGATCTTAATCTTAGGATTTGACTGCTTTCAAGATCCAGAGAGAGCTAAGCACAGTGTCAGACGTGGTCATACGCATTGTCCTAATATTCCCTGGCAGAGTTCAGGATGTGGAATTCCAGTTTTCAATGAGCAAGAAACATTTACATACCAATGCAAAGCATGATAGCGCACGTTCTGAATTTCAAGAAAGGGCTGAGCTACCTGTGGGAGACAGTATAACAAAAAAGTCTGGTATATCTCAAGTAATCCTTGCAACAATTCACCTGGTGAAGTAATGCCTGCTGTCAGGCAGACTACATACAGTAAAAATGTAAAGATTATAAGTCTGATTCAAACACAATGAAATCACTAATTACAGTGGTTCCTGAATAGGACATCATATTTTTGCTACATTTGCCATACCTGCTCTTTTACTAACAGATTACTTACCACTCCAGACCAGTCAAATGGGCATAAAGCTAAAGAACATTTAGGAACATTAAACATGTTTCTGACACACTGCATGATGCATTATTCTACATCACTTACTGTATTTCAGATCACATTACATCAGGTCGAACATCCAGAAATTGAAAGAATAGTACAGGACACAATGCATTTGTTATGAAATGTGAAGTGACTGTTCAAATTTCACCAAAAATATTTTCCCAGTTCAATGATCACTACCAAATCAGACATGTCATGCCGTACAGAGAGCATAAAAGTAAAAACAGGACAATTTTGTGCATGTATTATATACGTAACCCTATACATAATCTAATCATGTTGAGGTGGAGATGAGGATTTTCTTGTTTGAAATTTGCAGAGGTGTGCAGTTGAAAACTGCTTTTTATTTGCATATAAGTATATTAATAGAAATCTAAACTGGATGAAAAATTTTTTCAAGTACAGCGCTGAAAAATAAACTTTGTAATCTTTTTAATCATTAGGCGTCCTTAAAATAAAACATTTATAGATTTGGCAAGTCTTTTAGTAAGAACAGTCTAATATTTTTAAAAAAATTTTATATAATGTCACCTGTCATTCTTGATGTTTCCAAACTGTTTCCTAGGTGTGCTACTGTATATCCTGTTCTGTTACTGCTAAATCTATTAGTCAAACACAAACTCCAGTAAATATCTGAATCAGTGGTGCAAATTTCTAAACAGCAATCCCAGTTAATTAATATTAGTGGCACAGCACATAGCTGAAATCACTTAAATATTAAAGAGTTTTCTGTGAAAATGTCCAAATGTCGACAAAATATAAAACTAAATAGCAGAGAGAACTATGTTAAATAATTTTATCTATTTATGTCATCAGTGAAGCCCAGAAACCACGGAGAAGCCTCAAAAAACAGTAAGAGTGACCATTTTTCAGTGGTGAAAATTTTCCCTTCCCACCATTTAAGTCTAGTTCTGTTCTCAGAAAATATCTTTAGTTCTTTTAACTCTACTGCCTGAAAACATTCTGAAAAATTGTGGCATACTTTCAGCCTAAAAGTTTTCTGGGTTGAAATACCAAAGGTGTGGTGACTGAGTAATCAAGGTGAAAACCAAGTTGAATTCAGACAAGTTGATGTAGACAGTAACACCTTTGACACAGCGACAGAAGTGCAACACACCTGTGCCAGAGACGAGTGAAAGACAAGAACTGTGATTTCACCAAGAAAAAGACCCAGTGCATCACCCAAGCACACAAATGGAATAATCATGTTCTAAAGTAAAAGTTGCTCAATCTGCCATGATGTCTCCTTAGAGTAACTGCTCAATTAAAAAAATTACATGCAAAAAAAATCACACTTAAAAAATAGTCAGAATGAGCTATCTGTTCCAATAAAATTGTCAAAAGATTGCCATAAGCAAGAGATAGTGGAAAGAAGTGACATTTTGAAGTCTCAGTATGGTCTGCTATTTTTAAAGGGGCATTCTTTCCACATGCTGTACTGGCATATGCTAAAGCAAGACTGCATGGTTGCTACCTTGAGCTAGCATCAAAATAAAAACCCCATCTATCTCACGACATTTCCCTTTATAAATTCTTTAAGCCCACTAAGGATCATAAAGTTTCCCTTTTAATGCATTAGCCATTTATTCTAATGAATTCAGCAAGTTAGATGTGACAGGTTATTCTCCTTGGTTTATCAAGGCATTAACGTACGTGCACAGGCACACAGCAGGAACCTCGAGGTTCAACATCTTCACCAAATATATTTCAGTTGCGATTAAAACGAAGGGGAAAGTGCACAAAGAAAATAAAGTGCTGTAATTTGTAGTCCACAGTAAGGAACTAGACAGCAAAAGAAACATCTTTTTCTGGTAGCAAAAGCCTTTCTATGACAGAGAACAACTGCTGGAAATCAGATTAACTTGTCTCTCTTCTGTCTTCATCCTTGTAGTAGACAGGAGAGAGAGATCACTTGACTGTTGTCCTAAAGCAACCGATTCAAAAGCGAAATAGCGCCTGTTTCATGAGTTGAATCAACTCGCAGCACAGAGTGGAAAGGTGGGCCTGGAGAACTGAAATAATTCATCTTCGTAAGCCAAAGCAAGACCGAATCTGCTTAAATTATCCCTAGAAAATGCTCATTTCTCTGCTGTTAAGTACTGCAGTGACAGAGACTCCAGTATTTCCCCAAGCAATATATTCTAAAACACAACTATTTTTACAACTGGATTTTTTTTTCCTAATGTCTACCCTAAATAACCCTTGTTGCAGTTTAATTCCATTGTTCTTTATCCTGTCCCCAGAAGCAATGGAAAACAAATAATTCCCTTTTTCTTTGAAGCAATTTGGAGACACTTGGAGACTCCTCACGCTCCCCCTCCTCCTGGCTCCAACTGAACAACCAAAGCTCTTTCACCGGACAGGTTTCCTCAGCCTTCTGTGATCTCTGCCCTAACTCTCCATTCTCTCCAGCAGTGTGAAGTACGCTGCATGATATCCTAAATTCCATGTGAAACACAGCTAAAACTATGGAAAGTTTGCTTTGTGTGTCTTCCAAGCAAGGAAGGCTCCTCTTCAGCTGTAGGACAAGACAAGTGAGGAAACACAGAATGAGAGACTCGGGGCGATGCTGGAGGAGCCATGAGGAGGAAGGGATGCCTGTGGAGCCCTGCATCTGGAGACACGCTCCTGGAAGGAGGTGCTCCATGCCATGGCGGAGGGAACGCCGCCCATAGGTGGCCCACGCCAGGGGTGGTGACCACCGTTGTGGTGTCCAAAATACTTCAAGTCCTTGCACACAAGAGTGCCATGCAGATGGGGTAAGGATCATATTTATACTCTACTTACCCATCACTGTAGTAATTTGTTATTCTGAAACATTCTAGAGAGTCGTTATTGAAGGTCGTGTTTTCCATTTGATTTATCACACTGTAGATGCTTGCCACGCTTTGGAACAAGAGTGCCCCGGCCGCAGCACCGTCCATCCTTCCACAACTCAGCCTATTACACTTCATGAACACCATATTCACTCTGAACCATCCCAGAAAATTAACTTAGAAAGATCTCTGAAGGTGAGAAAATAAATACAATCTCAACAATTTACCTTGTTGTGTTTGTGGAACTGAATACATAGAAATGAATTCAGCAGGAAGTAAAGATATTTCCATTAATATCAGAAACTACACACAAACTGGGTGCCCTGATCACTCTAGTCATGGCAGAGCAGGGTGGGACCGAGCTCGTGCTGCACCCAGGAGCAGCATCCTTGGGGAGCACTGCACCATGCAAAACAGCAGTGACACCTTGTGTGCAAATGAGACATAAGACTGATTTGGGAATCTAGGTTGAGGAAAGTGTTTCGTTCTGGTACGCTGAAACCAACCCACCAACAAGTTTTCGGTGAGAAGAAATCTGTAAGACGTATTTACTAAAAAGGCACATGCATCACAACAGGTAAAACCCAGCCACCATACTGGTTGTACAAAAGGTCTGTTGTGGTTTTCCTATGGTGTCCTTGTAGAAGGAAGTGCAATAAGCTTAAAGAAACATTGCAGCAACAAAGACCATGATTTCTAGCTGATTCCTCACACTGGCTTTCTCTTTGACGTTCGGCAAACTCCTCACCTTCAGCACTCCTGGTTTCTCAATGTAAACCTGAGGAGCATCTTCTCAGCCATCTGAGTAAATGTTCTGAATAATATCAGGCAATTTTTCATCAAACAATTATTTGTGAATACACATTTCAGCATTTTAATAATATTTACCTACCTCACAGGGGTGCCGCGTGTATTAATTGGCTAATGTTTTAGCAATACTTTCAAAACACAAAAGCCTACTATGATGACACAGACAAAGTTAACAAATGATGCTATTGTTCCTTAAATTAATAATGTCTTCATAAAGGATGCCCTCTAAAAAAGTGCAGACTGCTTTTGTGCTGTATTTGAAATGGCAACAAAAGCCATTATAATTAGACATTTTCCTGGTTTTGAATGCTCCTTATAAACAGTTTTTAGTATCATCTAAATTAATTTTCTTTCTCATTTAAAACTGGGAAGAATACTCGAGAGAGAAGGAAAGTGAGAGAGAAAGAATTGCTTGTCACATCATTTCTCAGCACTCTGTAGCTCCGTACTGAAAACGTACTTCAATGATTCAGGAGCTGTGAAAATTCAGGCTGTGATCATACCGGCTGGAAGGGGAGTGGGGGCTGACTTGGAGGTGTTGCATTAGTTACATATTTTACTTTGACATACTACTTAGTTGCCAATATGAATAAAAACATGCATATACTTTTTATTCTGTGTTAGACTATGCCACGAAGTATCAGTATGCCTTATTACATAAAGGAATAAGTGATGCACCACCCACATCCTTTTTTTTTTTTTTTTGTTAACTTTTGTTTATGATTTAAACCAATAATCACACTAAACACTTGGAAATAAATTAAGCCCTTTCAGACTGATTAAATTGGCTGAATGCTTTAAACATGTGACTTTGGCAGATCTAATCATCCCAGGATAGTCAGGGAGTTAATCATGCAAATGTCTTCAGATATTTCAATTTGCAAAGCTGTGTTTTGTAACATGCACTCTTCCAAAGCATCTGTATTCTGCAGTGTGAACTGCAACTGTTCGGTGACTGGGCAAGAGAAAAACTTATTCATTAGAGAAACGCTAAGCCAAAGAAAGTAACACAATTAAAAAGTTTTAATCAGAAGAATATAAAATTTGCCAGAGACCTTACACCGTTGTAGGAGGTATGGGCTCATCAGCTCCAATCAGGAGGGAGTAAGGAACACAGAACAGCTCCAACACCAGACATGTATCCCACAACTTCACTGCTCATGCATAGACATTTAAGCTTACTACATGTGCTTTGTGGAATAAGACTTTTCTGTGCTCACTGCGCATGAGGAGAGTGATAGTCCTCCTAAATGATTCTTGCTCACTCTTTTTGGAGACAGGCAGCTTCCACTGAGTGTGAGACTCATTTACTACTCATACTTATCCTTTTTTTCTACCTTTCTTTTTGTGTGAAGGAAAAATTTTAGGATGAATAGGGTGAATCGTGGTTTCCATCTTTCAGTGAAAACCCTATTTTATTTTGAACAGAATCTGAACCTTTCCTATCATATCCTCTTTCCTGTTTCTGGGATGGTTGGAAAAGATTTTATCTAGACCACATATTTTGATGTTACAGCTGACTTTCTTTACAGCTGTCATTTATTAGAGCAGTTGGAAAAGGATAGAGTACAGTAGAAGAAACACCACTGTTTTACGAAGTTAACCAAACCACATAAGTTTTTTTATAAGTTATCTGTTCTCTACTGATGCAAATATTTTCATTTGCATTAAAATATGTTATGGCTATTAATAAGATTTATATATATATATATAAAACTTAATATATTGCCTACTGTCTGAGTTCTATTCCTTGATTAACCCACCTAGACATTGTTAAAAAAAGTAAGAGTAATGTAAACACAGTAGCTCATTCCAGAAAATAAACTTTAGCAATAGTCTCAAAAAAAACTTTGAAAGAAGTTCCTTGAGTTTTAAATTCTGTCCCGCAATCAACTGGCACAAACAGTGTTAGTACAGCTGTATAAAATGTTCAGCTTTATAAAATGCAGGCAACCAATCAGACTCAAAGACAGTAAATCAGTGAAGACAACTAAAATCCATCTTATGGATAAAACAAGGAAGGATCAAAAGATAGCTGGAAGTTTGACAACTCCCGCACGCCACCAAAAGATGTCAGCGATATCTTGTCAGTTAATAAATGGATAAAACTCATCTTCCTTGCCTAAGTAAGAAGACTAGGGGTTATGAAGAGCATTCTACAAAAAGAGTGAAGCATAATTGGCTAATAAGGTTTTTGAAGGATGAACACATAAATCCCGAAAGCAGTAAGCAATAGAATTGACTGGAGTTATAACTGAGATACTACACAGCATTTATTTGAAAAATTTAAACTAGTTAGTTTGCTGTAGCTGGTAAGAAATGTCTTAAAAATGAGAGTCCCAGGGCCAGTTTGTTTCTTCCTATGCTTTCTTCCTACACTCAGGAAGAGCCTTCTTCAATGACATTAAGGTTATGATGGAAAAATGATTCCAATAGAAGTCTATAGAGATTTTGTTAATATGCCTTTATGATGTGATATTATGACGGCAATTCAATTTCATTGCAGGCCTAATGAGACCGTGTTACAATGTCAAAATGAAAGGAAACTATATCAATCAAGTTATAGTACCCTGAGAGAAAGAAAAACCTAAAGAAATTAACCCCATTAAAAACTATTTTAAAACAACATTAAGATTTAGTGAATTCAGAATTGCTTTGCTTTTGTTGGTTTAGTGCTTCAGGTAGAAGTTAAATTTGGCACTGATTTACAACTCATTAAATATATTGACATCAGGGGAATCAGTGAAAGTTTTAAGAAAACACAAACAGAACAAAATTCACAGCAAGTACAGTGGTTATGTAAAGCATTGGGCAGAGTCTGTTTAGTCCTACAGCTAAAACCTTTCTTTTTATCTTCTGCAGAACCAGAGTTTCATTTTTTCTCATTTAAAAAAGGTGGCAATTTGGCCACTAAGTCCTTGTATCTCAACTCTTGATAACATATTTGAGTTTGTACTAAACACTGTAAAATTAGATCCCTAAAACTGCAAAAGTCAACAGAATTCAAGTGGAAAATTCTTACTGAATTTATTAGAAACAAATATGCCATTGCCAACAATAAGATAAGAGCTGATGCATACCGTGAAGACAAGAGAAGTCTTGGTAAGGTCCCAAGTCATCAAAACAAAGGCTGACGGAACATGCCACAACTGATAAATAGCCTTTGCCAGCTATACCTTAGGCATCACCTATAAGGGAGGCTAACTCAAAGTTATGAAAACACTTTTAAGCTTATTTTAAAATATCCAAATGCCTATATTACAAAAGTACAAAAATAACAAAAAAAATACGACCGAACATAATGAGGTTTTGTAATTTTTACTTTTTGGCAACAGAAACCATTTCGTTTCTATTCTTTGAAAAACAACTTTTATCCTTTCCAAGCTAAGGTTTCCTACTAAGTGTAGAAGTTAAAGCTGTAATATTAATGAGAATTCCTTAAATGCTAACAAGTGTATTCTATTTAAAATATGTCACTGTCCTTTCCCAAACCATGTGTTAGTGGCAATATAAAATTCTGGTCTTCATAAAAACTGCCACCCACCTGAACAGGTTAAGGACTTTCTAGTGCAGTAGGCAGGACAAAACTATTTTTATATAATAGGTACACTCCAATTTTCAGCAAGATACTTGTAAGGATGGAAATTTGAAACTCAGCAAGACATTAGCACAAAATATTTTGGACATGCACCAAAATATTGTAAAAAAGACCATCGTTTTCACTGTGCCATTCTTCCTCTTTCAGCTCACATATTGTTTGTAGCAAGCACTGATATTTACATGGCACTATGAAGAAAGATTTGCAAACCCACAAAAATTCCATTGATTTTTGGTTTATTACTGTTAAACATGCAAAGATGGCATTTCATCATCACAGTATTGGGGAAAATTGATGGAAGGAAAGTATGAGCCTTTCCTAAACTCAAAAGCCAGTTGTTTCTGTTTTTGCTTGTCCTTCATTGGTACACATAAACACACACCATGCACACAGAGTGAACCTTTTTGAAGGTGGCTGGCACATAATAGATTTTTTTTTTTATTTTCAGCTGTTTACAGAAAAACTTGAATAAAGTTTTTGCTTCTAACATTATTATTTATTACATGCATTTTTTACTGTATTGCCTAGAGGATATATCCTCATTGTAGGAGGCATTGTACAAATAAGAACAGAAATAGTCCCTGCACAAAGGTCAGACCCCAGAGGTTTGCTATATTTTTGTTATTTTTCTCACAGAGCCTGTGCCCAAGGCCTATAAAAGTTCAGGCTTGTATATGCATTTCCTTGTGTCAGGGTGGGCTTTAAAAAGAAAAATCAAATGCACCAAAAGCAACTCTTGCCATTTCAAGAAACATAAAATGTTCCTTCTGCAAACCTGATATTTACTTACATATTCTCAGATAACTCATTTATATCAGAAGTAAATATACTGTACTTTTTGTAAAGATTTTAAGTTTCTGTTGCTATTACCAGCCATAGCAGAGATAAGCTTTAGTTACACCAGCATTACACTAATTGCACATTACATTTAAATTTTTACAAACCTATTTTTGTTGGTGCCATCTGGTAGGGAAAGATTCACTATGGCTTGAGAGTGGATTCGCTGAAACTTTATCTATCTTGCAAAACAATGTTCACCATAATAGTAAGTTCTGCAAAAATATCAGGACTACTTCTGTCAACACTGTAATGACAACAGTAAAGAGAAATGCAACACTGTAATTGTAAGTAAGACTAGAAAGCAAAAAACCTGATATTCCATGTAGGCCATATAAACCATGACCTTTGATCAGCAAGGTGGTTTGAATATATATTGAGCATACACACTCAGTCCAGACTGGACATCCAGTGAAGAATCTAGAAACCAACACAGCATCAAGAGAGTCTACTGGGGGAAACATTGATCAGGATACACGTGCAAATTGTTCTTGCTGACCAGAAATCTAAATTCATTGCTCCCTAATCATTATATAAAAGAAAATAATTTTCTAAGAGTATGTATGTATGTTTATTTCACACATGAATTCTTGTGTGCTGGACCTCCCAAGAGTGAGAAAGAAGACTCAGAGAGTTTTGTTCCTATGACCTTGTCCTTAATTATTTTAACTACATAATCACCGACTGAAACAGTTTCCTTTGGAACATGCATTGGATCAGTTCAAAGATACTTATGTATCACATAGGAGAGTTAATACATTGATGTAAACATGTTTTTATTTTATTGCAATCTAACTATTCACCATAAAGATTGCATCAATTTAACTATTAAAATAGTAAAAATCACTACTCTGACCAAAATACTGCAAAAGTTGTTCATACATAAGGTCATTTATAATCATCATGTCTCTTGCTGGTGTCTTCCTTTGACTATTTGATGGATTCACTCTGCAGTTGACATGTTGAAATGGTTATGATCTGGCTTTAGGAATGTATATGATATTATTTACATGCTGTTTCTGTGTTGGTGTAATCTGCTAATCTGCTTTACAGGTACAAAACAAAGCCATAAAGTTTTAAAACTAGATATAGTCTCACTGGTCTAACTTACAGAAGCTAAGGGCAGCTGCACCTAATGCAATCTAGTTTTTATATTACAAACAGGATCTTGCTATGTATTCATTTAATACATTTATTCATCTTTGAAAGTGCCTGAAGGTTCCACTACATAATCTAGGGAGAAAAAGAGCTATACAGCTTTGAAACTCATACAGAAATCCTTCATGTTTGTCAATTTTCTTGAAACATACTATTGTGGTTTTTTATAAGTACTGATACCAAGATGTTATAAGAAATAGAAAAATAAGCCAACAACACAAATCTGATATAGTTATGAGCTGGCCAATACACTTTTACTCATGTACAGAAGACTCAGGTGACTTAACAGATTTGAAACAACTTTAAATTGTTGGATAGTGTTTAGGAACTGACTCATTGAATCTCCTCATCACCGAATTCTTCTGGATGACTTCAGGAAGTGATTAGCAAGAAGTTAAGATTCTTAAGCAGTGCTTTTCCCATCTCATAAAGATGGCTGAAATTTTTCCATTTCAAAGCCAGCTAAAGAATATATCAAGCTTTTGTATTAATAAATCTTCACTAAGAAAGAAACAGATCAATGAACATCAACAGCCAAGATTTAAACTTGATTTCTCATAGTAGACATGAAGTGTTGTCATTTTTAACCCATTGTTTATCCATATGAAAACTCTCCTTTTGTCTTAAGGCAGCTTAAACTCTTTAAATTTCTTGGTGGAATAGCTTTGGAAAAATCTAAGTATACAATGTGAGACAGATATGTCCAGTAGTCCATCTATTTTCTCACAGCTTCAGTGATTTGCTAGGCATGACTTCCCTTTACTAAACCATGCTGATCTTCTCAATACATGTGATCAGATGTACTTTTTGTACCTCTGCATACAATTACAAATAGCAGATTCCAAAATTCTTTTTAAATGATTGGGGCACATTTACTACATTCCGTTTTACTCATGGCAAAGGCCTAAAAGAGAAGACTGCAGACAGATTTCTCAAAGATGAAATGACTTAGAACTCAAGTTAATGCCTTCTGGTCCTGCCAATTAACTTTTTTTATTAATACTTGAATTTGAGGTATTACTCATAACGTTTTCCCTGCAAAGAAAGGTCCCAGCACTGAAACAACCTTGAGCTGTTCAATGGTAAATACACACGCAAACCATAACTTTCTGGCAAGACCTTAGGTTCATGTCATTTTGTACACTGATCACCTCTATGACTGACCATCTACAGTGGCTTTGCTGCTCTCTGGCAATTTTTCTCTTATTGATATTCTGAAAAAGTATCAATCATAATTATGCAAGCTCTTTGAAAGCTATCTCTTTTTGCTCTGCTGCTCTGTAATGTCTTGGTTGTATCTTTTAGTATTATTCTTTAGATGATGCATCAATTCCTTGGGGATATCATTTTACTTCTGTAGACTTCCTTATCCCACAAAGCCATGCTAGATTTTTTTTTTTTTTTTAATTATTATTATTTATTTATTTTACACTTCCTAAAGTCTTTTTTTGGTACATTACAATGCAATTACCCTATGTCTGTCAATATGTTAATTAAAATATTCTACCCACTACTTGCAAACTTTCTACCTATTAGCTGCTCCTCAACTCTCCTTTTAGGAAGACGACTTCTCATTTGTGCACAGTTTCCTTTTTGACTCAAAAGAAAAAAAAATTGTTTCTGTAGGGGGATTAAATCTCAATATGCTACTATTGGTGTAAAAAGTGGCTCATTTTGCAGCATTTCTTGCACAATGTTCATCCAGGCCAAGATTTGTATCTCCTAGGGGTTACCAAGCTATGCCATATGAAGTAGTTATTGATGAAATCTGGAAAATTAATCTGTGCACTGCACCCCCCGACACTTTTCTCTTACCTAATGGAACCTTACTATTACTATTGAGATTTCTTCTCAAAGGCTGAGTTCCCTTAACAGACTGAACTCTCTATTGCTGTCCTGTTTCATAGCTGTATTACAGACAAATACTGTTTTTCCTGAAATATCAAAAAGTCTACGTTGCTTAACACACTTACATGTCTGATTTGCATTCAACTTCAGTCCTTCCTTCAGCAGTCTGCTCAGTGTTTCCTGTGTCTTAGTATTGCAATGTTCCATTATTATTTTCCTTGGAGCATGGGAACTTCTAGCATGCTAGTTTCCAGCATGTATATTATGTTCAGAAGCTCATTTAAATCTAAGTTTTCCAGTAGCTTTTCTTAGACTAATTTGCTTACATGTACATATATTTACTTCATTCAAAGGGTGTAGCAACCTTAGTAATGCGCTCTTACACGTACAGCAGCTCTTCCTCGGTCTTTTGTCTATATTTAATTTTAATGCCAGCAACTCAATTGAATTTTGAATATTCCTCCCGTGCCTATTCTTTTTTTTAAAAAAAGTTCTTAATTTCCTAATGAAGCCGATTCATTTTCCAGAGAGCATATTAATTTCCTCAACTTCATTATCAAATATTACATCTCCATCTTTCTGTCTGGCCTCAATAACATTTCAGAGAACTAACTTCCTAACTGGATGCTTACATTTTAACTCCAGTATCTCTTCTACCTTTTCCTGTATCGTTGGCACATCAAATGCAAACACAGGTTGCTCCCTTGTATGTCTGTTCCAACAGGAATAGCCTAGGAATATCTACGTACGTTTCAGTAAGACATTTCTTTGATAAGTAATCTGCCAAATATTATCACCACTTAGCAGTGTGAATGCTGAAGTGTTTTTATTATTATTAGTTATTGTAATGATTGACATGCACTGTGTGTTTATATTTTTGTCAAATATTGGGAAATCAATTAAAACATTACAATGCCACTGGGAAAAACATCATTTGCAAAATAATTATAAGCAATTGGCACCAGATGTTCTATTTCTTCAAAATTTGCATTTTCAGTTCTGTAATATTTCTCCTCTTCTTCTGGCAAAATGCTTAAGTAATCATACCCCAAAAGGTTGGATTTTTGCTTTCTCTAGTTTCAGTTTTATGACAATGTAATTCAAAGACAACACTCAGGTCGTATTTCCAAAGTCAGTTACATTTAGTGGTTTCATCCCCTACCATACAATACAGTATCTTTTATTTTAACTATACTTAGTCTTATCTACTGATCTAGAAGTAAAGATAAACAACATATTTTAACAACACTGTTCTGCTAAACCTGAAGCCAAAAGGAATCAAGGAACTGATAAGAAGCTTTCCCTAGATATAAGAAAACCTGAATATTCCTGTCATCGCTCTTGGCTGTTTCTTGTTCGTCTAGTTTCACCTAAAGAACTAAAGTTATTTCATCTAAAGAATTAAAGATTTTAATCTAAAATGGAAACTTTTTGAGAGATCAAAATTCATCTAATCAAAGATTTATTTTTACTTGTATGCAGACATGCATGAGAGAGCTTGTTCTACATTTCATTTCTTTATAAAGAAGAGCAAATGCTTTCTGACCTTACAAAACATTTCGGGGTCACTGGAATCCCAGAGTACGAGCTCTCAAATAGAGAGTTTAGTATTTTTTAATTCTTTGTGTGAGAAAGATTAATCATTTAAAGAAAAAGGAAAAGCATTTTGTTTAGATTCAAGTGTTTAGATTCATGTTCCCTCAGAAAACCTTAGGAGACTACATATTCAAATTTCTTGTTTCTTTTTATTCGAAGAGTACCTTCAGTCTATTTTTTTTATTTATTTTAGGTTTAGAGTGAGCAATAAACTTAGCTGTAGGCAAAGAAGCACAACACAGTATGAGTTGGCAAGGTCCTGAGAAACACCGTATACCCAGTTCTGCCACCACAGTTAAGAAGAACTAATCGATAAGAATCCTATGCAATGAATTCCTAGAGCTAAGAGGTAGTCTCTGCCCATCTCCAGATTTTTAACACTCTAGAAAATAAAAATCTCTTCAGCATTTTACTTATTCCTTAGCAAGATTCCCTAAATGTTCTTGTTTTACCGTCTCAGATAAAATTAGATTATTTAGACTGAGGCTGTACAGTAGTTTCTGAGATATGAGCTCATGCTCAAGTTTTACTGACGCCATCAAGTCTCTGGACTGATTGAATCCATAGACATCAGTTGTTAACAACTGTGAATTTGTTGACAACAAATGAATAGGAAAATAAAGCTACACTTGGATAATCAGAAGAAGAGATGGTAGAATACTTGAAACATACAGAGTTCTTTATTACCGTGCCTGCTAGCTTTGTAATGTCAGGTTGTAAAAAAGCAAAAACATTTAAAACAGATTTAAAGCTTTTATTTGATGCTGAATACATTCCTCTGTTTAAGTAGCAAAAGAGTTTCATTAAAAAAAAAGATTTTTTTCTCAAGATTATCACTGATGCAATGCATCTTTACTTTTGAGGTGGAAGACAGAAAAAGCAAGATTATTTCTTATATTCAAAATATTATTTTTTTTGCTTGATGTAAAGCAATACAGAAATGGTGGTACTGCCTTCACCTTTGTCTGCTATCAAGCATACAAGTTTATTGAAAGGGTTTTATACACTCCTTAGCAAGGTTTTATTACACACATTATTCTTAAATTAGACAGGTGTGAGAACGACCATTGTCAATTAAAGAAAACTAAGGGTACGATAGAAAAAAATATAAAACTAAAATGAGTTAACTGATTATCATCCCTTTTCAAGATGGGTCTTCTCCTTTAACATGTCAACAAAATGATTTTTCTGTGGCTTTCTGGTTGCAATACGATTTTTACAGTTCACTTAGAAGAAATGAAAAAAGTCTTACTGCCCATCAGTTCTGTGGACTGCCTTTGCACCTTCCCCATGCTCTCTGTGGTCCTGGCTGTGCTAAAAGCTCTTTTCTTGCTATATTTTCTTGCAGACACTATTCCTGTTCCTCTCTTTTCTCCTACAAGTATTCTTTATTGAAAGCAACATTTATCTCTCCTACACCTGAGTTCCTCTGATCCAGTATGATGCAACCAGACAATGCAAACAAGAAAATAAATCTCAGCAGCAAAGATAAAGTTGTTTTTTGTTTTTTTTTTTTTAAGTCCAGGTGTCTAGTTACACATCAGCACTTATCAACCACTCATAGGCAACAGTGTGACAGTCAAAATTTTTTCTCAGAATATTATTTAATCCCTTTTCTACCAATGCAAAAAAGTCTCCAAGAGGGAGCCTTAGGAGAAGTCAGAAATCATACTGTCCTCTTGACTCCATTAGAGATTCTCTTGTGATGGTTTCCTTCATTTTAGAAGGAAGGAAGAGAAACCCATAAAGCTATCTTACAGTAAACAGTCACATGGACACCACTTATTGAAATTATTTTTTACTAAAGGAAGCGTGCCAAGAATGAATTAAATACTTTCCCAGATCACTAGTCACCTACCACCATGTAAATCAATTTATTACCAAGTCTACATGAGGTTAAAGAAGTACATGTAACTTGAGCTCAGGTGTAAATGTAAATGGATTTTAATCCATTTCACAAATCTAGTCAGAGCTATATTGGTTTCATATCTTAAAATATTGGGGGAGGAATTGCTGAAAGGCTACATTTACTGATTATGTCCAGTTTCTTTAGTACAGTCCGTACCACCTCGCAGATATCTTTCAATTAAATCAAACTAATCAAGATGCAATAGAAAAAAAAAAATAAGCATTTGAGACTTGCTTCTGAAACTTGCAGGCCCAGCTGAGACACAGAAATGTCTACCCTCACTAAGCAAACTATTATTCATAACATCTGCCTATCTAGTGCAATGTGAGCTCCTGTCACTCATCATTGACACTTCTCTATACTAGGACTGATATCCTAACAGTACGTTATCATCTTTCATGAGAATATGCTAATTCCTTTTGTATCACTATGTATGCTCATATACGGTATCCTTTGATATTGACAACACGTTCTAGGGTGATACATTAATTCAAGAGAAAACAAAATAACAGAATATGCAAAGGCTCTGGTAAAGGCACCATATATCTGGAAAAAATTGATTAAAAGCATGAAATTATTCTCCCAATAAAATTAGTCTCCCAATATGAGAATAGAATTTTTACCACTCGTTGCCAAGATTCCATCAGATGTCTAGATTTTGGGTTATTAATTAATAGCAAGGTACAATACTAGCTATGTTATTCCGTGTCAAGTAAAATTTTTAAAGGTTTCCATCTCCCTTTAATTTCTATAGAACAATTTTTGACATATTAGCAAAATAACTTCTAATTCAGTTATTATGATCATATATATATTATCAGATCACACTACACATTTCTGCCATTATTTTCAAGCAGGAAGTGAACATAATCATATATACTTGACATATATAATTATAACACATTATTTTTCAGCTAAGAATGAGTAGATGGGACTCTCACAGTATGTCTTCTTATATTTTCTACAATAGATTTCTTCATTTTTTTTAATATTTGACTTCTCTGCCCTTCGCTGATGTCCTCAATGATTTCATCCACCAAGCTTTTTACTGCTTTACCCTACTCTAATTAATTCTTAACTTTAAATTCTCCATCGACCCTAATTTAACTCTCTGTAGATACAAAAGCTTTGAAAAAAATCCTCAAGGAGAGAGTGTTTGCCAGATAGCTTTTCTTCAAGCTTTTGCAGCTTTAAATCTGATCACACAAAATACTGAACCAAATACTGCATTGAACAGCACTATATATTGTTCTATTACAATGGCAATGTCACTTTTCCAAGTACTATTGGGCTCCAACAAAATCACAAAATTAGATTCTGAGTGTGGAGATGCTAGGTACCCGCAGTTTCACTTTCAGCGACAAGACTTTGCAAGTAGCTAGTCATCTGATGCACACCTCTTGGGATCAGGCACTGAGAGCCTACTGCAAATTCTGTTCTTTTTCTCTTTCACTTGCCAAAAGAATCCTCCTACAGCATATGTGCAAGCAGAGAATACAGAAGGAAAAGTATTTGATTCCAAAACTTCAGTGAACAGATTTCTAGTTTTATGTAGTTATCTTTAAGAAAAAAAGAAAAAAAAAAAATAGTCCCTCAGGTTACGACCGTATGGAAGGCACTTAAGTTGAGAACAGCTGAGAGAGACACAGTGTGGTTAAAATCATAGTACGGACAAGAAAAAGACATTATCCTGTTTTTTTCTCACATTACGACTTAGCTGAAAAAACCTTTGACAACATCAATGATTACAAAGTATTCTTTACTCCACATGTAATATTTTTTTAACCATTGTATCCAATGCAAACAGCTGAACTCCTGTACAGAGCTTGACCAGGGAGAATCAATGCATTTATTTGCACTAATCTGTCCGCAGAGCTACCTTCAAACTCGCTGGATGACTAACAACCGTGGTCTTCTACGTGCCAAATTCCCATCACAAAACATACACTGGAAGAGCAAATGCAAAGGGTGTAAGTGAACAAGAGCAAACTGACGGATCTTAACTGCAAAATAAGTCTAGAATTGCTGATATAACTTAAATCAAAATCCTAGTAATACTCAAGGACACTGATAGCATTTTTTGGCCCCAGTTCTATGTACCTTGGATGACTCTTAGTTCAATGGACATCATATTCACTACTACGATACTTACATGTTACCAATTTATTGATAAATGAGCAGTATTCATCAATTCTAAGCAAAATTTCAAGCCCTGTTCCATCCAGGCAAAGTCATTTAGTCCAAGTCTTATATTTTAAGCTATGAAGTCGAAGAGTCTTTAAATACTGCATTTGATCCTTGTAGTCTGATTTTCAACGACAAGAATCAAAAAAGCGTGATGCTAGACTGTGACTTGCCTCTTAATCAGTTTAGTCTGATCAGAAAGACCATCTTTAATGGTTTCATGACTTAAAGCAGACATTCAAAATTTATTAAGTTTCTTTAATGTGGAATTAAGAATGTTAAAGCAACAATGTGAAAAAAGGACAATCCCAGGTAGTGATAGAGATACAGGTCTGTGTTCACCGGAGACTAAATAATGGCAAATTCTGAGTTCTTGCTTACTTAAACGAAACGCAACCAAAACAAGCAATGAAACAAAAAGGAATAGCTGTCATACTAAAGGGAAGAAACTGTAACTAAAACCCAAGTAGCAATGACACTGCCCTTTCAAAGAGATAAACATCCAATTTTGGAACCATACAGGCTGTACTCTGGAGTTGCATGAGTCAATTATCAATGCCGTCCTCAGGGCAATACAGACATATGTAAAGCTAAAACATAGTGATTTCAGCAGCTCAAAGTTCTGTCTACAGCAAACAAGACTGTCTCTGAGCTGGGACTCATACAATAACAGACTATCTTGACTAGAGGAATCAATTGGTTACTGAACATAGTTGTAGGATATAAAGGATTTAATCTAGATTGCTTCCAGCAAATGTTTTGCTTTCACTGAACGTGCAGCACTTGACATCCTCATCGCAGTTGTAATATTATTATAATGATTTCTTTTTATTATGATTGAACTATCCCTTATAAATTTTAACACAAGTACTTAGTTTAAAAACAAACAAAAGAATTTACCACATGCCCACTAGAAGTCACTTTTCAGAACACCTTTCTTATCCTTTCTGCCACACTATAAATTATACATGTTTATTATAATTCTGCCTGATTTACAATCTCTGTCATTCCTGAATTTAACCTGTTGTACAAAACCAAGCAGTTGAAATTGGAGATAGCTTTTGAATGATATTTTAAACACCTCAAAATCAATTAAAAAAACACTAAACCAAAACCAAACAAAACCAACCAGCTATTAAGTCTACGTAACTTAATCTATATCCAAAGTTAGAGTTCAACCCATACCTGAGGGAAAGACAGAAATGTTTTGCTCCCAATTTGTTCACTGGGCACTGTCATATCTTGTACAATATCTGATTCTTTTAGAAATGACATTTTCGTGTCATAAAATCTAGTTCATAGGCACTTTCAAGTGCTATTTTTAGAGATAACATCCAAGACTAATGAATGCCATACACTAAGAAGTTAATATGACTAAGAAGTTATTACGAAGTTAAATCAAGCTGTCTTATCTCTCTGTTCAAGTCATGTTTTCTTGACAACAATACACAATACCAGCAATATTCCTCATATGAAAGTTTATAACCCTTAACTATGTCTGAAGTGTGCTTTCACTTAAAACAGTATTTACCATTGACTTAAACCCAAGGAGTTCTCTTGTGAAGGGCAGTGTGTATTTCTGTGTAGTTATCCTGAACCATCACATCTGCGTGTGCATGTTCCATTGTGCAGCTGACACAACCATCAGATCAGTCACATTTGCTGTGACTTTAGAGTCAATCTTTTAATTCTTTTGGAGAACACCAGGCTGAATAATAAAAAACAAAACAAAACAACACAAAAAAAAAAAACCAAACAAAACACACCACTGTTCTGGGCTCATTTCAGTCATTCAGCTTTTCTAGTTTTGTCCTCATGTTTTCTGTAAGATTTCACCTTTTCTCACATTCCATCAGAAACTTTTGTTACACACTCTTTACTTTTTTTCCTCAAATGACTTCAAAAAACCTGAATACAAATACTCCTACTACAAGCCCCTTCTCTGCAATAAAAACTGAAAGTGAAGTAGCTCTGCCTCATTTACCCCTACATGGCTTAGACAGGTTTGTGGGCTTCTTTCCTCATGAAAACTAAGGTCAGAGGTCTTTAATGCTTTCTTTACCATTTATCTTGCAAGCCTTGTTGACTGCATGTATAAGGAGTGTTAGTGTGTTTGTACACCTTCGTATAAAGATTCGTTACACAGACTGCAAAACATTTAACAAAAGCTCTTAAGCTTTTGTTGTGTCAGATTTCAAGGAAAAGCATTTTCAATACTCTGAAAAATTAAATGAAGAGCAAACAATACATTTCCCATGGATAATCTTCTAATGCATCTTGCACCAGTGTTTTCTACTCTACTATGGCTTAACAAGCCATCCCTCTGAAATTGCCTTAAACTTGCATAAAAGAATTACAGGTGTAAGCAGATAAACTTTTCAATTAACTTAATTTGACTAATTATAAGCATATTGACTTTTGTTTAGTAAAGAATCAGTTAACATAATTATACCATGGAGTCAAGAAATAACGAATAAACTGATCCTTGCGGAATTTTTTTTCCCTTAAATATTTCTAGGACATTTCAAGTACATTAATATTCATAAGAGAATTGAAAGTGAACCTTAACAATCTGACAGCACTGATCACTTCAGTAGGGTAAACAAAATGCAGACTTTTGTTTTTCCCCCCAACTGGAAACTTTCTCATCCATTATCATCACACAAAATAGACGTCCTGATGATTTCCATCAACTGATTTGGTGGCAAAATATATTTATTTGCACCATAGGCATGGCACTCTTCAGGGTGTAGTCATCTTTTCAGAGGTGGATGCATGCAAGATCACCAACTTCATAGACACACAGACCCACAAAGCAAATAGCATCAGAAATGAGCCACCAACACTATTCTCCCACCTTCTTCATTGCCAAGTTTGTTCAAGCACGTCATACTGCATGATCTCTTCTCTATTTCAGCTATTCAAAACAAATGGTTAACATGCAAAGCTGGCTTTCACCTCACTTAAAAATGCATACAGAACTAGAAGGGGCATCCCAATGGCTCAGCTGGAGTCCTGAAGAGCAATTTCCATATGGAAATACAAGATACTGATGTTAGTGAAGCTCAAAATCCAAGTCTGTATTCCTTAGCTATTTAATAATTTCTTATAGACTTCACTAGAAACAGGATTGGGGAAAAAAGGATTATTGAAATGTGACACACAAAACTGTTCTTAGAAATACTAATCACACATCCATAACAGGATACATGACAAAAGATTCAGTAGGATGTCAGAAAAAAGAACATCACAGTTAACTTCCCATTGACCTAGAATATGTTATTTTCCAACGGAAAGCAGTATGAGCAGTAATTTTAAGTCAAGTTGACAGATCTAAGTCCAAATCATCACAAACTTCAAAAACAAGTATTTAGGGGTTCTATTAAATAGCCTCAAGAGCTGTTACGCACCTTCATCCCTTTTCCTCTCAGCAAATACACTAAGGGAAAATGCTTATAAAAAGCCTTAAATCTGCGCATTCTACTGGTTAAAAAAAAAAAAAGTCATAAGGATAAAAGTGTTAAAACTAGCCTGAGGTCTGGCAGCTGACAAAAACAACCTGTAGTGCAGTCAGTTGGGAAGCTCTCCAGAATCATTCCGGGAGAGTATACTCATTTTAAAACGGCAATTCTCCCTAACTTCAGCCATCTAGCTAGTCATAGCAGTAGTTGGAAATGTTTACTGCACAACAAAAAATAAACAAGATTTTACTTATATCAACATAAATCATTGAGAACAGTGAAGCTACCATTCATGCACGTGATCTCACTATTGGATGTGTGACTTTTCTGATGAAGTGGGATTTACCTTCCTAACGACTCACCAGGTGCTTCACAGTTCTGGCTTCTCTGAAATTCCACCCTTGGGACTGGTTGCAAAAGCATCTAATAGATTCTAATCAAGTCAACCTTCTTTGTGTTACAGCACTTCCTTTCTAAAGGTCAGCACCTTTGCAGCATGCTCGTTACGTTATTAATTTGTTAGCATTGCTATTCATAAATAAACCCATCTCTTTCACACAGCTGTATAAACCACCACAAATAAAACAATAAACAGATGGCAGTGCACAGTCTAAATGTTTTGGTTCAGCTATTATACATGTAGCTATCTTCATTCTACATCCCTCGCTTCAGATCCCCCATAAAATTAAAAGGGGTTATTTCTAAATTTAAAAATATTGTGTCTGCAACTGCCTATAGAGTAGAAAGTTGAAGTCCAGTGCCCAGAGGCTCCCTGCACAACTGGTTGTTCATCACATGAGAAGAAAGTTCTCATGCCTTTGGTTGTTTACCCTTTTAAGAAGCAAGAAGGAGCAGTTTACATTGCCATTTTAAAAGATTTATCTTATTTTATCTCTTTTTAATACCATGTTACTATCCCTGTAAAAGAAAAGCAAAGCCCCAAACGCCAGGGGAAAATATGGGAAATACAAATGCTGCATTCTATCTGGCAGTAAAGCCAAAGCAAAGAAAACCAAACCACCCTCATGTCTTTTGCTTCATCTCTTAAGATACTATGTATGGAAGTTGCCATCTCTTCCTTGCCAATTCCCACATCCATGCAAAATGAACCAATCCAAATGTGATTCAGCTAAATACAACAGAGAAACTGTACTCTACCTCTTCCTCCTTTCCTTTCAATGTAATGCAGATAGTTCTGTAGCAGAATAATTAATCATCTGTTAACCAGCTCCCATTAACACTCCAGAATGTGAAATAATATTATTCACTCTAGAAATATAGAACTGTGCAAAGCTGACATGGAACACATTTGAACCAGTAGCCCTTTTTGTATGAAAAACATCCAAGGGGAACTTAGTGTCTTAGAAATAGGGTTCTGAAATAAGTGGGAGACAGCACCCTTAGAGTTCTCTAAGGAGCTCACCTTGCTACTCCACAACAGCAGACACACCCTTCTGAACGAGTGGACATAAAACTCAAGATCCACTCAAGATCCTAAGTCTTCACAGCCTTGCTATCTTCTTGCTGTGCTTTTATTATTTTAATTATTGTTTTTATAAAGAAGTAAGGATGTAAGTAGGGGTGAGGGAGCCATTGTAATACGAGCACATTAATTTCAGATTACAGAGCTTGCCCATGATGATATAAGAGAAAACTCCATTATAGTTGGATTTCTTTATGAGAACACAAAGCCCCCAAGACAAAGAGGCTTAAGTATACACAATTAGAGAAAGAATATGATGCTATTATCCTAGTTTGAAAATGAAGCTGTCAATAAAAAGGAAAACCAAATGGGATAAAATCAGAGTAAGAAACAATAAATGAGCTCTGCATTTTTATTTTCATCTGCTCCCCTCTATGGTAAGAAGGGTGAGAATTTATTTTGTTGCAGCTAGAAGACTTTGGTATCAGTTTTACACTTTATCATATTCTCCTTCCCTAAGACATCCATCCTACTGTTGTAAATAACTAATTTTTCTCAGGTCTCCCACTTCTACAAGTTACTTACCCTATAAGTTCCTAAACAGCTACAGATATAAATGGACATAGAGAACTTTCTACTTGGATATGGATGATCAAGTCTTCACTGTGTTCTGTGCCAACATACTATGGGCAGCTTCCAGTTGCGCATTGCTTTACATAAAGTGAATCTACCTAAAAAAAGAACAGTGATAAGAGACCTAAAACAAAAGTGCAGCAATGGAGAAAGTGAATTACAGATCTTTGTTCTCCTAGGTGCCACCTTATTGGCTTACTATTTTGTACTCATCAGCTCACCCATTAACCCCCTGAAAATACTGTGTAATAAGGAATTAGCTTTCTGTTTGCCACCAATTACTGCAAGCTGGGAACAGAAGTCAGTCAGCAAAATCTGTGGTTTTTTTGAAAGGACAAAGCAAAATTGCAATGGTCTTCTGCCTTCCTGAGATTAGCTGAATCAATTCAGCTATCTAAGATCTTTTACCAAGGTTACCTTAAAAAAAACCCACACCAAAACCCATTGGCTCATATTGGATTTACAGCAGTTTGTCTGCAAAAACAAAGTTAAGTTTACGTCAGGATTTTGTGAGGAGGTATTCAGCGTGCCTACTGGTTGCCCGCATCATGCGTACGCATCAATATTGGGCAAGCTTGCTACAAGCAGACAATTAAAAACATAGCAAACTTGCAGGATCAGCTTACTGTCATCTTAACATTTTAGAGAGATCTGAGTTTGTGTCTGGTCAGCGCTTTGCTAATTAACTGTATTCTGACTATTCTGCAGAAATGATATTCTATCTTGTGAAGTATCAGATGAATATTATGGTCAAATAAACTTACACTGCAAAATCGTGAAGTCACTGTCAGTCTGCTGCATCTTACCCTTAAAAATCTCACAAGAGGCCGAAATGTTGATTATATCAATATTATGCACATCCTCAATATGAAGCATTTGTACATATACTGGAGTTTATATGTATTTCAGTGTTTGAACACCCAATGTAGTCTCAAACCAAGAATATTAAAATATGGGTGCCTATTAAGATACCTTTAATGAATATCTAAGGACTAAGATGTGATCAATCCCACCTTATCATAGAATCATAGAATGGTTAGGGCTGGAAGGGACCTTCAAAGGTCATCTAGTCCAACCCCCCCGCAAGGAACAGGGATATCTCCAACTAGATCAGGTTGCTCAGGGCCTCATACAACCTGGTCTTGAACGTCTCCAGAGATGGAGCATCCACCACCTCTCTGGGCAACCTGTTCCAGTGTTCTACAACTCTCATGGTAAAAAATTTTTTCCTAATATCCAACCTGAATCTACCTCCCTCTATTTTAAAACCATTACCCCTTGTCCTATCACAACAGGCCCTCCTGAACAGCCTCTCCCCATCTTTCTTGTAGGCCCCCTTGAGGTACTGGAAGACCGCTATAAGGTCACCCCGGAGCCTCCTCTTCTCCAGGTTTCTCTAAAAAACTTCAAGTCTGTTTATGTAAAAAAGGAAGATGCCTTGTGCTTATAACTCCATGTAATTCACAGCTGAAAAGCAGTGTTCATTGAACCAGTGCTTGGAGCAGGCCCTTCAGGACAGTTCTTACTAAAGTCTGATGGTTTTTGCTGCATCTTCTAGTTTATTGACTCAGAACAGAGGTCAACAGAGGAGGTATGGCTACTTTACTCCTTTATCTGATATAGTCTATTGACATCTTGTAATCCAATGGTAAAATAATTCTTTGTCACATTGGGAGTGCCTACTGGATTTGTCTATGAGGGTTTCATGCTAAAAGTTTAGAATACAAAAGGTGAAAAGAAAATTTCCCATGTTTTAAAGACAGCCAAAACAATCTTTGTGGCAATCTTGTGCATTCACT
Organism: Tauraco erythrolophus; assembly: GCF_009769465.1. NCBI lineage: Eukaryota > Metazoa > Chordata > Aves > Musophagiformes > Musophagidae > Tauraco > Tauraco erythrolophus. Next base: position 4,366,720 of record NC_141477.1, read on the forward strand.
GAAAGCAAAAACAAAACCCTGACACAACACGGGGGCTGGAAGCTGAAAGGTAAATTATGCTTGCTGTGTTTTTCTGAATTGAATCCTGCCTCTATGATCAGCAGCATTCAGACTCCCGGCAGGGAGGTCTCCAAAAGAGAGGGAAAACTAGGCGGGTGGCTTTAAAGAAAGCGCAGAGAAACCTACTAAATAAAAATTCCAGTTGAGAAGTGAAATTGGTTAAATTGCCTACAGCAAGTCTGTGGAGGAAAAGGGTCTACACAGACTTCCCTACTTTAAGGGGTGGAGAGAAAAGCATTGCAGAGCATGAAAAGCACATGCATGTATGGAAGACTTGTTCATTAAAAACAATTTCTTTATAGATACTCCGTTTTGGAATCAGACAGAAAGAGGAACACACTAAAGAAGCCAGGTAGAGTGAAGGGGTGTCTTTGAAGGAAAAAGTCAGCAAAAGATTCAGCCAATAGCCATGAAGAGAAGAAGAATAAACTGCATGGGGGCAGTAGATACAGCATCGTCTTGTCCTGAAAGCAAGGATTCAGAAATAGTCATGGGCCTTCACTGGGATGACATAGCTGTAAGATGCTCCCATCCGAGAGTTTACCCAAAAGACAGGAGTCATTCTTGCTGCATCATTACCAGTCAGCAGGAGCTTCAAAATATTCAAGATTGGATTAATTATGATTTTTTCAAAGGGAGGAGTAAGCAGAGTTCAAAAATAGCTACAGAAGAAAAAAAGAACAGCTGCCCTTTACAATTGCTCAAAAAAAAAAGAAAGGAAATGCATTCTGAAACACAGCTGTTTGTCTGTGAATTAAACTCAGCATTCACTGAGACACTTATCTCAGATTGCTAGTCCAGGCCTTTACACATGTTCCCATTTGAGAGCATTTGTTCCTATCAAAATAGATGGAACCAAGGAGCCCAAATTGCTAAGCAGCTTGGAAGGTCTCTCTCTTCTGAACAGGCAAATTGTTCCTTCCTCAGTAGCATAATGGGGCCTTCCTTTTTCACAGAACTGTGATGCGTTTCCCTCAGATACCAAGACAATTTTTCAAATACTACAATTGTGAAAGTCTATCTTCTGGGCACCATAAAAACGTCAATCTTGGGGTAAGGCATTAACTGACCAATTTGTCTCTAGGCAATTCAACAGTGCAGAAGGAGTGTAATAAATGCCTGGAACACAGTACATGAGACAAAATACAGTTAAGAATAGACCACTGAACTTCTCAGATTTGCTTTTTCTTCTGCAAAATTTCATTATAGATCATATAGTAAAGATAATGCTAAAAAATGTATTGGAAATCATACACTAATCTAATCTATGACACTCACAAAGGGTCAATCTCTTCAGAATGGAGACACTATTGTAGAGACAAGAAAAGCTTTAAGCTAGACCTGCAATTCAGGTGTAACCAGGTGTATCCAGTTTCATTTTAAAAAGACCCAGAACCCTAACTTGTGTAGCTCACAGACATACTTTTCCTTATTAGTCTGACTTCTTCTGTAATCTTTTCTTATGTTTGGCCTGTAATATACTACATCATCATCACTAAATATTTTAAAAATGCCTCTAAACAGATCACTGTGCAGAAACAAGCTTAGGTGCTATACAGCAAGAACATAAAACTTGTATCCCTTAGTCATGAAGCTTTTGCCTATCAAAAAACAGAGGTAGGGAAAAAAAAAGGTTCTACTCTTATACACAAGTGGTTATAAAGCCTGCTAAATAGCAAGTAACTATGGTTTTGGCTTTTCTGTTTCATTTCTCAGGAGACTCCCAGGAAGTTATAGTTCTGTACTTAGCCCAAGATAAGGGTTTTCTTTGTGGACTGAAAGAAAGGAGAAGATAGAGCCTAAAATCCCTAATTATTTGCTCAGATCATCCAGATAGGTAAGAAAACCAATTACATACCATCAGGGAAATAATGGGAAGCTCTCAAAGCTAAACAGACTGCAAGAATTAACTATAGTTGAGATAGTCACAACAAATAGTGTCTGAAAGGACAAAACCTGTCCACATACAATATTCATTACATTGTTGTGAACCCTGAAGAAGAACTAACTAAAATTCTACTGTGTTTGTGGACAACTCTTACAATGAAGGAAACAAAGCTATTTTTTATAGAATGTTCAGTTATTGGACACCTAATAATGCCATTCAACAATAAAGTTGGACTTTAAAGAATTACTTTTTCTTCCTTAGCATATACCATAAAAATGGGTATGACTTATATCCTGTTCATACGCCTCTCTGTTGTGATGACAAAAGAAAAGGAAGGACAAAACCTTTAGAATGAGCCACAACTAGGTTTGAATGCAAAGATGTTACCCTTTACACAAAACAAGCTTACTTTTAAAATCAGTTCCTTTGAGGCAAGATAATAGGTTTCTAATGACCTAATTAATTTTACGCTAAGTGTATTTTGCAAATGTACAAAGTTAGACAGAAAATTGCTCTCTCTGCTTTGGTAAGAAATGGTTGTCTCCAAACAGATCTCTAAAACCAATGTACAGTAATTCATGCTGACAGTTTATTTTAATTACAGCTGAATATAATGGTTCAGCTGAGATTCCAAATTTCACTGCAAATAACGCTTTGCTAGATGGTAAATAAATAAATGGAAACAAATTATAAATCCAACTTATTTTAGCTGAAACCTTGTTTTTTCTAAGCACATAAGTCTACTGAAAGGCATAATGAAGCAGATGACATTGTCCAGTGCTGATTCAGAAAATTAGAAGATTTATTTTTTTAAGTAAAACTAACAGATATACGGTTATTCATATTAACAGAGACCACATAATACAAATGCTCACTTTCTTTTCCTCCCAACTGTGCCAGGATTCTCTGAAATCACAACAGGAAAAATTATCATAAACTGAGAAAAACTGAGGTACGTATTCATCTCTCTCAATTTGAATACCTAAATTCTGACCTGTCAAAATAAGACTTCAGGATGTAGGCTAATTCCTGGTTCAATGAAAAGACAGAACCATGTTAAGTTGGTTTTATTCATAACTGTACACAATAAGGTCCTCTTACCTGTTTTATAAATTTACCAGTACATCCCAGCAACATACAAATGTGAATGTAGCATAAGCAAGAAACATAGTGCTTCAGAGAAGGTGTTTTTGTAAGCTATAACCTAATGCAGGAGCTTACAAGCAGGTGATACGAAAAAATTGCCTAAGTAATTATAGCTTTAGGGCAAACAGCAGAGCTAAATGTTAAACAGGTTTTATAATTATTTTTTTTTTAAATGCCTTGGCAGCCTTCTGCCCAATTAGAAATAGGTTTTGGAAAACACATAACTAACTCTAAAGTGTGTATATAACAAAGATGTGATGCACACTAAGAAAGGCAAAAAGTAGAGTTCACATGTTAAAAGTTTTTATGGAAATAAATCTCCCACAGGAATATGTTCATATAAAAGGAAAAGCTGAACTGGGTTTTCTTTGTGCACTTTTAGGGAGAGTCAACAATCGACATCTGTATTTGAGGTTTTTAAAGTTTTACAGGATATGAAATACGAAGACTTTGAAATCAGCACTTGTATCTAGAGACAGTCTTCGGTGTTTATGTTTGGAGATTTTTAAGGTAGGAAGTATTTCATTTCACATAAGACCACACACCTCCTAGTCTTGTCAGTGTGAACCTGGACAACTTTAAAGTATGTAATTGCACATACACCAGCCATAAGCTCCAAACTCAAACTCCAAACTGAACATGGAAGCTCAGGAATGCAATTTGCATATGAGACTAAGGGTCTAAGGTCTGGCAACCATAAGTAAACAGTTTTGTGCAAACAGTAAGTGTGTGCATTAGAAAAAAAATCACAGTTTTCTGGATACCATACATGTGGCTGAGAAATGCAAGCAGCAGAAGGGCATGTTCTTGCCTTCATCTACCACATTAGTAAATACTGAAGCCCTGCTTGGAGAGCCTAAGAGACACCTCTGGCAAGCACAGCTATGCAGGACAGGAGTGATCCTCCCAACAAAGGAACTGGGACCTCTAAAGGTGAAATCTCTTAAGAGATGCCAAGAGACAAACTAATAAAGCCATGCAAAAAAAAAAGGGAGAATAAAACCAAATAAAATAAAAATAAACGTAAAAATATAATTAAGAAAAACCAAAAGCAAAACAATGCAGAAAATGCAGTTGTTAGGATTAGTATCCAAAGCAACATGGGTTGTTCCTGCAGAAATAAGTACAGGAACAGCACCAACATATCTATTTCAAGTATTTTTAAACAGAATCCACATTCCTTTAACAGTGAACAAAAGCATAAATTCTCTACACTAGAAAAGCCCCTGCTTTTTCATACTGGCATCATGCAAAAAGATTATTCATTATAAGAAGGCAGAAAAATTCTGTAGGATATTATGAATGAGGTATGTAGTTAATCCACTAAGATTCCATTAAGAAGCGAGGCGATGTTCAGCCAACTAATTACCCATTCATTAAAACAGAACCATAAATGACATTTCCAACATATTACAAAACCCCTCTGTAGTAATATTTTCCCATCTACATCTATTCTGACATTTATATTCTATGTCTCTTTCATAATTATTTCAAATAATTCCTCTGACATATTGAGGGGAAAATAGCTTAAAAAGAGATTACTTACCACCTACCAGTTGCTCCCAAAGAAAGGAGCAGGACAGAGTAATTACGTTCATGTATTAACATAGAACTGACGTGCTTGTAGTCCCTAAAAATGACTACTATAGTTCAACTTTTCCGTGGTGAAAATTTTCCAGTGCTTGAAATGATTTGCTCACACATATACTCAGGTTTCATCCTCCTCAAAATGAACATACATCAAACTCCTTTGATTCACAGTAAGCAATACAGCACCCTTACAGTTGGCATAAAAAAATAAAATTTTAAAAAATCCAAAGCTGGAATTTTCATGTCCCACTCAGTTCTGCTATTGCTAATGCAACAGCTGCTGCTGGATGAAGTAGAAAAGGAAAGTACAGGGAGGGTTGCACAGACATCTCCTTAGACAAAGAACAAACATGGTTTCAACTAAAAGAGAACTTGATACTTCATACAAATTGTTATTTGTTGCATGTTCATTCAGGCATTTCCTGCACCTCTTTGACTGGTAATTAACAAAGTCACAAAAGCTGACAGTTTGCAGGAAATAGTACAATCTCTGAGCTATTTAGACCAATAAAGAGATCTGCAATTTGCTACAAGTGGCTTTTTTCAGCACATTTTCATATCAAGTTTTTATACAAAAATTTTTTCTTTGCTATAACGCCACCACATTATTAACTTCTGCTTTAAAAATACTAAAATATATATTTTCTCCTTCACACATGGATCCATGTTCTGGCTTCCAAACTGCACATTCTTTGAGCAGTCTCTTCCATCCTTGCATTCTTATTCTTAAGGTTCTTGTCCCTACACCTTGCCCATTGTACATTACTCTGACTTAGCTTCTTCTAACGGCATTGATATTCAAAATCCAAAGGTTTTGCTGATCCCAGATTTGGTTCCTATACTTCAAGAAAACCTAGTCAAAGCACCAATGCATTACAGTGCATATCTGATGAGATAATGACATCTGAAAGATAAAATAGATAAAATATGTGCAGATTTGCAACTCTGCAAATGTTCTCAGTACCATAATGATAAAAAAAGGTGGGATGCCCCTATTTTATAATGTGCTCTTTAGGGATAAACAAAGCTACAGCTCATACTGAAGCTACGACTCCTACTGCATCTACAAAAGGACTGACCTACATAATCAACAGCTACCCAATGTTCAAAACTTGTCTCTCCTGAAGATTTCTTTCCTTCTAGTTTATGTCATTACCAAAGTCACATAAGTCAGAAAATACATTGGTCAAGTAATTATATTAGCTGGCACATCCCTAGATAGAAAAAGTAATCTTCCTGACCCCACTTCACCTTTGTTGGTTAATATCCAGATGATTTCTAGATGCTTTAGCAGAACTGAGAGTGGTAACAAACTGTGATGTTAGTGCCATATGCCAAACAGAGTCTGTAACCTTGAATAAAGTCAGCTTCCTGACTTCCTTTGAAGCACAACCAACAATGTATGATCAGGAGAACACAGCTGCTAGAATGCAGAAAGCTCTGGCAAGCATATGGAAAAGATGAAAAAAGCTAACAAGATCTTTAGATGCAAAGGCTGTTAAAGGTTTCACTTCGCAAAAGCAGCAGTGACATAAGAAGGGGGGATTTATCACTCTGTAGGACTACCTGACTACACAGCCATCGGGAGAGGAAAACAGAACTGGACTAGAGGACATCATACATAGACTGCACTTTTACCAGTATTAACAGGCAAATATAAAATCTTTCAAAATAGACACAAACCTCAAGAGTGTATAAGTTGAAATGAGTTCACTTACTATCCATGCTTAAAACTTATTTTTAAGGAAGCTTTTTTAAGGTCATACATGTTTCAGAAATCCACACTCAGGATAGCAGCATGGACACAGACAGATATGAAAAACACAAAGAACATTTTCCTGAATGAAATTAAACAGGTTTGTCAAAAAGTAAACCCCAGACTTTGTAGTTGTCACCAAAAAAGGAGAGAGACAGAGACTTTTACGTAGAAGAAGTTTGTTTGCCCAGTTTCAATACTACATTAAATTAGATGTTAAATTAGATGCAGCCAAAGATAATATATTAGTGGTAAGAAAGAATATGTAATGCTCTTTGATTTCCTAACTCTCTGAAAAACCAGAAAACCAAGTAGCCAGCCAAAGCCTTTTCCATTTCCCTCATCCAGCCCAGTGGATGGAGATCCAGCAGCAAAAAGAGCATTCTGGTTTAACCTGCACAGATCTGAGGAGGACTACACAGCTCAGCACAACCCCTGAAAATTCTTCCTCCTGTTCAGAATCATCCAATAGATTCAAGACCATAGACAGTTACAGATAATTGCACACATAAAGAGAAAAATACAGAGTCAAGTCTGCCAAAAAACTTCATGAAGAAACCACAGATTTAAGCAATGCCTCACAAATATTTGTAAGATAATTAGTCTCACAAACATAGAATTATTTCTTTCCCTGAGTGTACTTTTACATTGGCTTTAACATATTTATAGGCCACCACATTTATAATTTATTGCAACCTGTTAGAGGGGTTTTTCCTGTGAAAATGGGGTGATTAGATGTTTATTATATGGCTTGTGATCGTCCAGTGGTGTGCTTTCATTTACTCAGTGGGAAGTTCTCACAGAGCGAGGATTTGAGAAAGAAACCTTTCTGCAAGAAACGCACTAATATGAAAAATGGTCACAATGTCCTCTTTAAAGCACACAGATTTAGTTTACATTTTAATTGCATAAAATTCTATTACAGTAATTTAAAGGAAAAATATTATTTTTTCACATTGTGAACAATTTTTTTTTTTTTTTTTACTGAATCCCACATTTTAACATAGTCTCACTAAGAATTTAGGACAGGTTTGCTTCAGAATAAATTGGTACTAAAAAAAAATATGTTTACTATCTCTGTATGAAAGTGTATTGTTAAAAACAGAACACGAGTAACTTGGAACAAATTTTAGAGCAGATGTACTGGCTAGTGCTATTAAACAGCAATGCTTTTAAGACTCTTCAAAGCAACAGTCCGCAGGCAGTGCGAATGCAGCACTAAGATAAAATATCTATCAGTGGCACTACATTTTGCAGCAAAAATAATTGATGAGGAGCTGGGTAGAGTGGATTATAGATTGCAGGGTGCATGCAGTAATTTCTGCTCTGGTCAATGTAGATATTAGATATATAGGATGAAGGCTGTCACTGATACAATAAATGGCAGAATAACCCACTAACAAGGAGGATTATATTTTATTGATTGATAAGAGATGAAACACCTATAGTATCCAAAATTAGTTTTTGCTGCCTTAAAAAAAAAAAAAAAAAATCTCTTTCGCAAACCCTACATCAAATACTAATCAAGCAATAATTAAACGGGATAAAGAAAAATGTCTTGATCTCCCATTTGTAATCATTTTTTTTTGGTGTATAAAATAAGCCAAGCATGACTGAATCAAACTGTAATACTTTAATACTGGATTTTTACATTTTAATTTTCTGGTTTATTTCTAAGCCCTCATTGGAAATACTGTTCCAAACTGAGTTTTGGTAACCTAGCTAATGATACTGTTGCTTATCCACAATGCAGCAAGACTGGAAAGCAGGACCAACACAGTAAGATTCTTCTTTAGTTTTACTTGGACTCTTACAATTCAACTGCTTGCTTTTTATCCTGTGTTTCTACGAGTACCAAGGTCAGAGAAATCTAAATACAACAGTCCATCTACATCTCTACTCAGCAAGTGGTTACACACACGCTTAAGTACTTTTTAAAGGACATAATTTTTTAACCAGATGCATAAATGATTCCTGGCCTACTGAGGGGTGCACAATTAAGCACTGAAGATGCAATTATGAATTCAGGATCTATGGTTTCTGTGCTGGACTTTGCCAATGACTATTTCATTAGCTGTTGATAAGTTGTTCCAGGTATAATACTCTGTTGGAATAACTGTGGTTAATAAGATCTTCAGCATACAGTAGGTAAGATAATAAATACTAGAATCTTTTAAGAGACACTCTTTTAAATATCTCACTTCCTTTGATTACAGTACACCTCTGAAACGCAGCTAGACTACTGCTTTTAACGTTCACAGATCCCTTGCAGATTAGCCATTCTCGTGGTGCCTCATTTCAACAACAGACTTTCAAATCACTCTACCTAAACTTCTTGTCACAGGTCCACAGTTGCACACACATCTTTTTGCAGATATATTATCAGAACAAAAGAAAAGTTCATGGTTCCAATTGCAAATTTTTTGCAACATTTCAAAACAGAGAAGTTACAGACTATTTCAAGTAGGTTGACTGAGACTGGAACATTCAGCCTCATAAAGAAGTCACAGTCAGCTTTCCATTTGTACCAAGTATCTGATTCTAAAACTAATTGTATGAGCTACTATTTATGCACTTACGCCTCTGCAGAATCAGGTCTTTAATGTGACAAAAACTTTTGAAGTAATTTTCAAAATTATTGCTACTGAAGTAAAAACATGCCATAAATCTGCCTGTTCAATAATTAGTTCACAATTTGTGTTGCTTTCAGAGATCACAATTGAAAACAGTATAAATTATATCCTGTCAGAGATTCTATTGCTTATTTACAATCAATGACTTTTTTTTAATTACAATGAAGCACTTAATGGCAAAATTTGTATTTTTTCCCGCATGCTGGGAACATTTTCTTTTAACATAACATACAGCAGAAATATTAAAAAAATAAAACACAACTGTCTCACATTCACCACTATTACATCTATCAGGCCTTCACCTCCTACTGTGACAATATTACTGTCCTTGTCTTATCAAAAATCCCACAAATTTTATTTTTCTTCTCAAATAAAGTGCTTGAGATATTTGGAATGATTAAAATACATGAAAATCAGAGACACTTTTATATATTTACTCTGTTTTTACTTAGAATTTAATAAGATTTTTTTTTTCTTCCCCAGATGGGCAAAAAAAATTAGACAGTATTTGAAAAGCTTCCATGGTTATAAAGAACAATGTATAGTATATAGGTGGAAAGAGAAATTAATGAATATCCAGAAGAAAAGGAAAAAGAGAGTCTGCACAGGAGTAAATAACGGTCACATTTAACCAACACTAAGTTGAAAAGTATCACAAAGGAAAAGGAGAAAGCCTTCTGCGAGTTTCTGCGAGGTCACACTTACCTAATGAGTACTCCATCTAGCTACAAGCATGGGAGATAGCACAATACTTACCTTCAACTTCCACCCGAGTATAATATACCGTGCTGGAAAACATGCTGCCAGAAACTCCTTCCTTCTTTTTCAGTTGTTCTTTTTGTTGACTTTGCAGCAGGATTTGCATGTCCTGCAACGGGACATATAGAAACTTTAAAGCAGATTGTCCTCCATGTAAGACAAGTATATATAAGTGACAGGAGTCAATGTAGGTATCTAAATCCCATCTGGCAGATTGGAAACTCTCCAACTCAGTAAAGGGAGATTAGGATCAGGCTAGTGAAGCTCATCAGGGTGTATAATAGCAGGAGCTGCTCTTCTAGCTCGTATGAAGGTGTGGCTGTCTGATGTGAAGGCAGGTATTTATTTTGGTGGACTTGCATCATTTTTTTTGCTTGATCAGAAAGAAGATTGATTCTAAAGTGTTATACCTAAATGACTATGGAGTATGATGTTCTCACTGGAAAGATATAACAATTAGCCTGTAAACTCTGTTTTACAAACTGTGTAAAAAAATGTACTTCTCAGAATTTACCGCCTAGAGGCTAAATATTTCTGTTTTGCTAGTCAGAAGAAATTGCAGTCAACTAGCATGTTTCATTTTCAAATACATGATAAAAGGAAAAACATCAGGTCTCTTTAAATTTTAGTGTTTCAGAATAAAATTGGTTTAGGTCTCTAGTAGACAAAATTGTTCACTCAATTAACAAAATAACAATTCCAAAAGAAAGAATAAATTAAAGAAACTCTACTAAGCATCCATCAGATTTCTACTTAGCATGTTTACAATTTTGAAAATATAAAATCAATTTAAAAATACCAAACCATTTCCATTCCTTTGGTCTCAATGTCTTCTACAGAACAAGCTAAGGTTAATTGCATTCTCTCTCTCTCTTTCTTTTCTCCCCCCATGAACTTTTGTAAGTCTGCACAAAACTCCTAATTGGAATACATGGTCTGTTTTCATGCACTTCAATGTACATGATTTGAAAGCAGCTGCACTAATTTAAACGAAAACCTTCAAAGAAAAGAAGAGTAAACTTATTTGAGAAGACAAAAAATTGAATAGCTAGTTCCCCAAAAATTGTTTTCTTAATGGTATGTGCAAATGAAAAAGGAACGTCAACGGAAAATTGTGACCTCTGCCTTCACTAATTTGCTTAATTATGTATATTGCCCAAGCAAACACATAAGGATATACCTGTGGGGGCAAGGGTGGACTATCCCTTCAAACACCAAGGAGTAATCGTAGACTCGGATAACTTGGTTAATTGTGAGAACTACTGAGAATTGTCTCTGAATTGAAATCACTCTAAAAACACAACGTAACACACTTTCTATCAGTTTATCAAAACAGTAGCAAGAAAGGAGCTTGCTATTTCTACACTACACTGCTGGCTAATTGTGGTCTCCTTTGCAAAACAATCTCCGTATTTTCTGTGATCACAGTGAAAGAACTAAGGACTTCCACATGTGTCTCAATGGAGATAAGGCTGCCAAAGTGCCTGATAAAGTGCTAACAAAGCAGTTAAGTGAAATATCAAGTACAGTTGTTACTTGCAGTGCCTCCCTGAAAGTGGTTCTGAAAGTACCTGAACTCTCACATTAGAACTAGGTGAGAATTATACATCCTTGTTAACCCACCAAAACTGTGCTTACAGAATGACAAAATGTGACAATTGCACAAAAAATGTTTTTAATCGTTCAACAGGAAAGGTCTTACCATATGGAATTCCAAGTATTGTCTTGAATATTGAAGGCATTTTACAATATTGATGATAAATGTGTACGTAATCATATTCATAGACAAAGACTGCAATAACATACCAAAATGCTTTATCTGATTACTAATACTTGCTGAGGTACAGAAGTAGTGCAACAGAAACTGGTGCAGATAGCACTGAAATAATAGCAAAGTGAATGCAGACCCAGAACTCCAAAGGGAAAAAACTCTGAAACTGTGGATGCTACCTGTAATATGATAGTATCTTTTTAAAATATGCTAAAAGCTATTGTATTGTCGACTAAGTGACTAAATGAGATTAATGAAAATAATTCTTTGTAATTTATAGAGAAAGCTATATCTGCAACAACTAGATATTGAACTCCCAGTACTAGAAAGACAATGAGTAGGCAGGTTCTACGCCATGTGGAACCTCATGTATTTCAGAGGCAGACTATACAAGCTTCTGAAAGAAAAATCAGAGGTGAAATCCTATTTCTACAGATGGCCATCACAACGTGTCCTGGCTCATCTGTACTTCAAAGGCAAAGTAGGTGTCATTTATTTTGGATCGCTACCTCTCACTGTAATAAATGTAAATGTTTGGCTTGTAATGTGAGACAGGATCAGAAACTGAGACTAAGGCAGGTATTGAAAACAGAGCTTTGTGGAACATAAAACCTCTAGCTCTGAGAAAACGCAGGAATGAGGCAGTAGTCTGCCTATGGTAAGTGACAGAGCGGTCGGTGCTCGAGGAATAGGGGACTCTGCTGGCTCAGAAGCTATTGAGATCTACGCGGCTCCCTGCGAGGTTATGAGCCTGACTCATTAGCAGCCAAACAGGCAGCCTGCCAAAACACTGCATCTCTCAGGTCTGCACTCCTCCAGTTGCCAGTGTGGAGCTTTCTCGCCCAGAGAATTTCTGTAATTTGGGCTCCAACCAATCACTCTCACTGTGAAACATGAAAATCCTCTGAAACACAGACATTGTGTTCCTACATACTGTTACAGCTCTAAATCTTTCCTTGCATTTTGCTTTGCTCCCACCACTGCGATTAGACAATATTGTGTTTGGAAAGATTCTTTACAAAATAGTATTATGGCTGCAAATAGACAATGTACACGAAGCTGAACAAAGCTGCACCTGCTAAAGAGACACACCTGCACCACAGAGGGATTTGGCTTGGGGATGTAGTCAAACCAGGACAATTCTATTATTTCACCCTGTGGTCAGCCGAAGGCAAGATGCCCAAACCAGAAAAGTTCTCTTAAAAAAAGAGCAAGAGAAGCAGCAGATGGCCTTGAATGAAGATGTCATCCTTCAAGAAAATAAAAATTATTAAAAATGGAAACCATAAAGTTACATCTGAGGAAATAAAATACTTTAACTTTGCACAGATGTAATTTAAAGGCTTCATAAAAGACCTGAAATAAACTTGAGCAGATAGAAAAATAGGCTCTAACCTAGTGACCGTAAGCATTCTCTATCTACTTTCAGAGCACTTCGTTTGTAGCACATAAAACATTGAGCTAAAAGAGAACTATTGATGTAGGTGTAATGGACGTGTAAGCAAACGCTTTTTGTGTACATCTTAAAAGTAATTTAAAGCCTCATATGTTAGTAATTGCTGAGTCTAATTTTTAGCCTGGAGCAAATTTTTGTAGCTAAATAACAAACTCTAATGATACGGGTTTCCAATGGTCAGATTTCACTACTCTTCTGCTGCTACGTGTTCTAACGGCACACCCTAGCTTTGCTAGACCTGGTTCCAAAAAACAGTCCATTCACCCAATTTACATAAACTCTAAACTTCTACCACCTGAAATTAGCTATTATTTGGATATGTTTAAATCTCATCTGTTCTAATGGGAAGTATGTGTTCATTTTCTTTCAAACTACCTTTGAAAGGATCATGAGCAAGTAATTAAAACTATTAGTTGACATTTCAGTTCTCAATAGCTCTAACTAGCCTAAAATACCATCTCTTCAGAAACAGTAAACATATTCAAAACAAATAATTGCAAGTTAGTAAGAAAATTGAAACTCTGAGTGCTCTTCATTTCATTCACATAACACTAATTTCTCTTGACCTCTAAGTTTAAAACAACACTTTTTTTGCAGCTGCAAAACGAAGAACGAAAAAGTGCCTGTTCTTTTAACCAAATGAAGGCAGAAGTCCAAATACAATTTCCTGTGCCTAGCAGACTCCAGTATTCACATCTTCTGATGACCAGAAGGATTAGAAGGAAAATGCTGCTATTCTAAAGCACATTAATTCAAGGAAAGGAGTAATTCAGAAATCACTCCATGAAAATGTTGTTAAAAACTTGTTGCTTATTCCACATGGAATTGTATTCTTCTAATATTAGACAGGTCAAAAGAATTGGTAATAAATCAGAGACAACCCAGAAGCAGTGTTCTGTTGTACTGCAGGGATTAAAAAAAAAAAAAACAAAACCAACCAACCAACCAAACAAAAAAACCCCGACAGACACTTGTTTCAGGATGCAAGGTTTCCATGGATAGTGAATCCTGACTCTTCCTCATCTATGAGGAAGACACTTAGCTAGTGTCTCAGATCAAAGGCACAACAGGAAATAAATTCAAGATTTCCCAACTTTTAATTGTGTCACACACAGGGAACACTCAAAGTGTTGCCAGCTGATTAAGATATTCTCTGACAGACTTCCCAAGATACCAATAAATTGATGAAAAATATCATACCAGTTCAAATAATCAGCTGGCATAAATTGGAATAGAAGTCTTGGACTAGCATTTTTAATACCTTTTAATCTAATCCAATACATTGAGCACACAGAAAATATTCCTGCCTCAATTTTTCCATTAACTACTGCTAACTAATTGCACTGTTACGGTTTACAATCTGCGGAATCTACCAAGCTTTAACAACAGTATGACAGAGTACAGCCTTACATCTCCTTAACACTTGAAAAGGAATGAAAAATAACAAAACCCAATCTCCCTATAAACTGTAAAAGGACTGAAAGAATTACATTTTTTTTATTCAAATAGTTAAAATGATAAAGAACCGAAATCCAGTATTAACTAAACAAATAGAATTATTTCTGTGAAGTAAGCCTGATGATTGCAGAATTATTCGTATTTGCATAGTAATGTTTAAGTACTAGAAACTGCAAAAGAAAAAATTCTGAATATCAATTACAATAATTATGATTATAGACTATTGGGAGAAAGGAAAAGATTTTTTTTTCCCTTTTTTTTTCTTTAGTATGTGCTTTTCTGTGCACAGTGGTAAGATGAGAACTCCAGTTGCTATAACAACTTAACTCTCTATTACAATCAACAATCATCTAGATTTAATTGTCATTCTGCCCTTCTAAACCAGTATATTCAACAGTAGTTGTATGAATTCCGTAAAACTTGTTACTAAAACCTATTAAAAACCTCAAAACAAGCTGAAGTATACTTACATATCAGTTATGTTTTTACTTCCTTATTGTAGCAACATACCATTCAAAATATTCCGCTTTGTCCATGAGAACGTTTGTCTTGGGACAGTTATCCTCTGACAAAATCCAAAACTAAACATAAAACAGAATTGAAAGTATGAAACAAAATAAATTAAAATAACATTTTTAAATTTAAAATACATTAAACATTAAAATATTATTTGAATGTTATAAGCATCCCTATTGCATACAATTAATAAATACAGTACACAACAAATATCATAGGAAATAAAAAAAAAAGCTGCTTAGTATAAGCATTACATTGGTAAAGAGAAAAAAAAGATAATAAAAATCCCCACCTTACAATCCTATCAGACTGTAGAACAACCAAAAGTGTACTAGCATTTAATACATATTGAAACCTTTTTATCTATCATATTTTTCTATTTCATTTAATTATAATGAAGATTTACATAAAATATATATATGTAAAGACATGAGGACTTAGGAAGTCAGAACACAAAAAAGAAATTGCGCTGAATTTTTTGACAGCAACTGCTTAGTACTTTTATCAGGAATCAAAAATTCTGAAGTATAGTCATGAAATAAGAACATCTGATAGTCTCTGATAAGGTCCAGTTTCGCAGAATTACCGGAGTGAAGAAACAGAATAAGCTTCGACTTCTGTTCCAAAAGTAGCATTTCATAACATAGGAAAAAAAGGTTTGCTTTTGATCTTAGTTTATTAGATCCAGATCAGAGAATAGAATGAACTATTTATCTTTAAAAACTAGTATCTTTTTGATTATATGTCATAGCAAAAATCTTATCTCTGTGTTGGAAGTTTGAGACTAATGACGACAACGTTGGGAGTCTTGTGAACCTTGACAGTAGTTCAGCCAATTATGTGATGAACGATGAAGATGGAGTCTTCTCTGCTCTTCTGCGACATTTCTAGAAAATGTAATTCTTGAAATCTAAATGGAGCCATTGCTTTTCACCTCTGTGGGCAGAGCCATCATTCTTCAGATATACATTCCAACTGTTTTTTTCTAACAGCTCCATTCATTTCTCAATCTCTCTAACAAGATTGCCAGAGAGGACAGTTTGTGTCTGGCATATTTCTCTTCCAAAAGGACACAATCATCTGAGCTATTATTCAAGCCTTTCAGCATCACATTTTGGTCATCAGAACTTGTCAAATTAAACAAACTAATATTGCAACTTAAAAAGAAAAATGAAAAAGACAAAAGAAGTCTGTGGTTCCTGTAGTTTCCACAGCACATTTCGTAAAGTCAAACATGTTTAAAAACTAATTCCTCATCTCCAAAATACTGAGGGATAGATAATAAGGTGAGGCCAATAACTGGCATTCACTATGTGGTGAGAAAATTTTCACAATAATTTAGAACCTAAAGATATTGAAGTACTACTGCACATAATAGTACTGAAACATAGAAAACATTCTATTGAATTAGCAAAGGCAATTTTTTGACCAGGTCAGCAATTTCTTCATGCAAAACATAAGCCAAAGTGGTTTACCAAATTTGTAGTTTTACAGCCTGCTAAAAACCAAAGTCAAACAAAAAAAAATACACACCAAAACAAAACAAACAAACAAATCCTTTCAATATCCCAAGAAGACTACGGGGAAAAGCAGCATGGAAATAAATGGACTTTTAAATCAAATCAAAGGAAAATTCTTCTTGATTACACCAATGATATATCATTACACTATATAAAATCATAGCTTAATGCAGCAACAAGAAATTGCCACAAAACTTTTAAAAAACACAGCAAGTGAAAAGTTTAACTTCATTTTCATATAAGTGAAATATGTACGTTATGTGAAATGTGTATATGAGAGTTCTTATGTGATGGAGGAAATAATTTTACTCCTAGCATAATTTAGATTGCAGATCAATCCATGAATTACAAGAAGAATCCTCAGGAAAAAAAAAAAAAAAAAAGTCAGTTTAAGAATTATAAGGGAAGCCTGAACATTTGTAAGGGAGGAAAAAGCCTTGGAATAAGAGAGCATAGTCAAAACCTGGTCTGGCACTTCCAGAAGTTGCCATGTCAGCAATTACAGGGACTCGTTAAACTTTGTGACCCGCATGCTAACAAGTGTTTTGATGAAAAGCTGGGGCTTTCTGTTCAAATGACTTCTTTTATTATTGAAAAATGAAGACTATAACATCCTATGCCTCACAGAACTCCAAGTTCAACCCTGAGTACTAGTGTAGGATTCACGATTCACTTAATTATTCTGCATTAATAGACAAGAACCATCAAAATAAACTGGTATTAAAACTAAATCTCTTCATAGGAGTAAAAAAGCTTTAGAAACCCAAAGCTTTACAACCACATTGATTCAGAAGGTAACAAACAGACATTAAGTGGGAATGTAATTTTTCTAGTACTCAGTCAATATATACATTTCCCTCTATGAATTAAGATACTCTTAGCCATTTTATCTTAATTCCACCAAACGTGAGAGCTATTAAAGCCAAAGTAATGTATTTTTTTTTCTGAAGTGGTTTCTTCTTAAAGTTCTCATTTCTTAGTGTGCCCAAAGTGCCTCTGTTTCAAAAAACTCTTGAGGGAACAGAACACCACTAGACACTTTCAGATTCAGTGTTCATTTGTTAAGAGCAAATGGAAACAGAAACTGAAGAGAGGACTTGGGTTTTGATAGAGTTGACTTTCTTTAAAAGAAATAAAATATCAGAAAGTGAAAATATTGCAGTGAATTGAAAACAGGGTTGACATGACAAGGAATATTTGTTGTCTGATAGAAAATGTTCCTTTGAAGAGTTAGCAAAATCCAAAGCTTAGGTTTTGTCTACAGTTATGATTGGTACAGTCTAAACCATCCCTTTCTTTAAATACTGTAAACTCAAATCAGATGGACTCAGATGCAGTTCACTTCCATGACATTTTCTGGCAAGTTTTAAAATGAGAACAAATCCCATTTACCAACAGTCAACAATGTCAACAATGTGACTGAACGATAGCATCTATCCATAACTGAGTGTATGGCTGTAAAATAGTTGAATGCCAAATACAGTTCTCCTCTACAGTCATGGACTATCAGACAAAGCCAAGGAACAAGACAGTAATGGGAACAGAGTAAACAAACAGTTCACATTCCTTTTGCTAATTTATTTCACAAACTATCTTGATTTCAATTGAATGTTTTGTCTTAATGTGGATTGCTTATTTAGCGAAACATTGATTACAAAAATTCAAAAACACTGAAATATTACTTCTTGAGGAAGAAATATGTATTCCCCAAAATGGTAAAGAAGTAAAAAAAAAATATGTTTAAAATATAAGAGAATCTTTCCCATGACTTACAGAGTAAATCTGTCTGGATGTACTTTTTCCTTTCATGTGCTGTTCGCACAGTTCTGAACACTACACATGTGTAATTTTTGGACAGATGACAAGAGGCTGAGAGGGGACACAGCAGGACAGCTGACTGAAGCTGACCAAGGGGACCGTCCATGCCGTGCAAAGTCATGCCCAGCAGTAAGACTGGGGAGCAGTCTGTCCAATGCTCAGAGCCTGGCTGGGCGTCGATCTGCTTGTGGGAGGTGGCGATTACCTCTGCATCACTTGCTTTGCTCTTGTTTTAGACTTCCTCTTTCCTTCACTTACTAAGCTGTCTTTAACCTGACACATGAGTTTCCTGGCTTTTGCTCTTCTATTCTCTTCCCCCATCCAGCTGGGGATGGGCTGGGGGAGTGAGCAGCCTGTAGTCCTTAGCTGCTGGCAGGGGACAACCAAACGCAACCTCTTTCAGTTCAGAACTCATGCTGAGTAGCACATGGCACTGTTTATGTTCTGTTGTTGGAAACCTCACAAAGCTGGCCCAGACAGCCCAATTGTCTTGCATAAAGTTTTCATGATTTGAGATTCAATATTCATTTTATGACATTCACCCTAGTAAAATGGAACCTAGGATTAAGTAGTGAAAGTCGGAATATAAAGAATCATAAGGGGAGTCAGATTAAAATTTTCTCATACGTTCAAATGTATATTTGTAAAGAAAATGCATTGATTAAATCTGGAGCTATGAAATAATACCTCCTTTTAGTTCACTTCACGATATGTATCTGAGGATACACTATATTTATATTCACTATACGTATCAGGGCTTTTGTATAGCTACTTCACAACTTGACAGCTACCTTCATAATATTTTTAATTAAAATACATTAAATACTTCAGAGAAAAGCTAGCCACACTTCAACTTTGCAGTTTCCTTTGTTCCGCTTAAGTAATACAAGAAACATACACCACTGACAACGCCTTTCCTGGGATGCAAATGAGTGGTTATTTAAAAGCCTCTGCCATCTGCAGTGGTAAATTTTGCTTTTAGTAACTTTCATCAGCTAAATTTAAGCTTTCGGTAACTTTCAGCTCTTCTATTGCCTTGTGTTGGCACCAAAAGGGAGTATGTTCAGAAAGAACTGTTGGGACAACAACTGCAACCACACCAGCACAGGCGGCACATGTTGTAACCCTCCTTTTAGTTTTAGTCTTCAAAGATAAAGGCTGATTCTCTCTTACATTTAATACACCTCTTCAGCTATGTTTAAAATGAAGATGTATTTTTCTTATAACTACCTTAATTTTTAAAACCTTTTTCACAGTGTACCACAGCCACCATGAATTTAAGAACTGCATAGAGTGAATTCAGCAAACAGCAAATTGGTTATAGACTCAAAGCCCAGACTGCCCAGATATTTAGTCTCTTCCTGGCATTCAGCCAACACTATCAAAAAAAGCCATTTATAACAGAATATTCACTATCACCAGGGGAATAATAATGCCCTAATACTCTTTGTCCACAGGTGAAGCAGGCAATTAACAAACCCTGGTGAACTTCTGGAATCAACTGCTTTGATTCTAGCACTTTGTGTTTTGTGCCATGTTTAGCAAGAAAAGCAAAGTCTGGATTTCAGCTACTGAACCATTCTTCTAAATCTGATGTATATTTTCACCAATAAAAGTTTACTGAAGTATAGGAATCAATTACTGCCTTCCCATTCCCACTACAAAATCTCATAATTCTTAAATTACATTATTTCTGCCCAATGCATACTAAAACCAGGTTGAGATTAGCACTGAAAACAGGTTAAAAATAGATTAATTCACCAGAGAGGGATGGACTTAAATGTTATATATTCTGAAGGAGGGACATGGGGAGAGGGGACAAGGAGGTCTCACAAGGGGGATTAGACTTTGCTACTTAATAAAATATCAAGTGACGATCAATCAAGCAGGAACGTGTGGGAAGCACAGTTTTGCAGTACTGCTCTTTTACGATTTGTTTTCTTTAACATTTGCATTCCTTTCTGCATGCATTTGAGATATACATATGTTGGCTTTTTAATGATTAGAAGTGGCTTTGATCTTGACTACTGGAAGGAACATAAAGATATAAATAGTGTGAGTGGATATGATTAATCCTAGTAATGACAAACATAACAAAAACTCAAGATAAGCTTTTCTGAATTTTTCAAACACACCTTAGGAAGTTCAGTCTTTAGCTCATGTCATTCATACAAGAATGATCTACAGACGGCGACAGAAATATACCAGTGTTCACAGTCCCCAAATACCACTAGTGCCAGCTTATCAATGATAAGAAACTAGGAAGTCAGAAACACCAGCTTTCTGCTTGATTAGCTGCCACTCTCCTTTGAGATGAAGTAGAGAGTAAGAAAATATCATTCCTGCTGCAATAACTGTCAAAATAATAAAATAATATGTGATGATCAGATACGATAATGACAATAGTCCACTGTTCTAAGAAGCTGACACCAGTAGATAATAAGTGCCTAATGGCCAGGATTTGATGGCTATTTAAAAGGTGTGAAAATAGAACTCTCAAATTTATTAGAGGAATTCTTAACCAGATACCATAAAAAAAAAAAAAAGCCCTAATTTTTCACTGAGATGATGCAATTTTCTGCATCTGTGTGAAGAGAGCAGCAAAGTGAGATGAGAGGAAGAACTGTTACGATGGACCTGTTGGATCAGGTCCTGAGGAGGGCCATGAAGATGGTCGGAGGGCTGGAATAGCTCTCCTATGAAGACAGGCTGAGAGAGTTGGGGTTCTTCAGCCTGGAGAAGAGAAGGCTCTGGGGAGGTCTTATAGCAGTCTTCCAGTACCTAAAAAGGGTCTACAAGAAGGTTGGAGATGGACTTTTGACAACGGTCTGTAGTGATAGGACAAGGGGCAAAGGCTTTAAATCCAAAGAGACTAGATGTAAGTTAGATCTAAGGAAGATATTCTTCACTCTGCGGGTGGTGAAGCACTGAAACAGGTTGCTCAGAGGAGTTGTGGCTGCCCCATCCCTGGAAGTGTTCAAGGCCAGGTTGGATGAGGCTTTGAGCAACCTGATCTAGTGGAAGGTGTTACTCCCTCATGGCAGGGGTGTTGGAATTAGATGATCTTTAAGGTTCCTTCGAACTCAAACCATTCTATGATTCCATGATTAAAGAGGAAACTTATAAAAGAAAAAAAGAAAAAACAAAAAACAAAATGAAAAAGCCTACAAGACAGCATCAATATTGTATCTTTAGAACTCAACTCCTCAATGCAAGAACCCAGCAACTCTAGAAGATACTTGTCACACAAAACAGCAACTTTCAAAGTCCTTAGTATCTTAGGACGGCATTGCTGAAACATGAGCTCTTATTTCCTCATGGACATAAAATATATCATGTAGATATATACATGCAGTCTGACCTAAATCCTATACCTACTTCTTTTCAACAGAAGTTTTAATATATGCAGTTGATAACTTCTAGAGAAACCATAGAAAATTATATGGAATATCAGAATAAAAATGAAAAAGTATGGTCCAATTGCTCCAACAAATTAAGTAAAATTTTAGAGAATTCTGTATCATTTTTCCATACTCATCTGACTGGAAGATGAGTTCTCCTTCCTTCCATTACCAGCCACCCAATACTTTTTCATAGATACTTTGCATTCATTAGCTATTCAACTAAAAGAAAATTAACTTACAGAATAAAAAAGGCAGTATGGCAACAGAGAATAATTAACTAATCAGTGGAAAATGTACCCTTTTTTCAATAAAAATGGCACAGTCATGGAAGCAAGACTGTGTAATGTGACAGTGAACTTTTTTTCAAAATTACTTTGGTAGTTTCACAGCAAAACACATGAACATAAAGCAATTTATTAGTTACTTTAGTTTCCTTCCTTTCCGCTTATTTCTTTTTATGTATTCTCCCCACCAATGTCTTGAGTTTTAAACGGAAATACAAAACAAAAAAACCTACACCCTCAAAAGCTAATGTGTAGATGGAAACAATTTCATTTCTTAAAAAAAACAGTTTGTTATTTTGACCAGACAAATACAATACAAGCTATTAATGAGAAAAGTACTTTCACTAATTGCATTTTGAAAAGAATATTGCACAAAATAGTCATACTAAGTCTTGTTACTCAGTGAAGCCTGTATTTCAGCAATAATTTTCCAATACTGATGATGTTTGTACTCAACAGAGGAACAAAAACCCTTCATTAAGTTAACCATGTAATTCTTAGATATTTCCAACAAATTACGAAGATTTGATCTTCTGAAAAGTGCAGCAGATAAATGAATATCAATATTATATGATTGTTATTTTCAAACCATTTGAGAAAACTTTTGCCCACCCAGAGTGCTTATATATTAGAAAAATGATGCATATATAAAATTGCGTAGTTCAGCATCCCACTGTGATTGAGAAAATGCTAGAACACTAGTACCAGTGTTCCACTCCTAGATGACTCTAAAATAAGGTTAAGTAGCACTCTGAAGTTTTGCTGTAAAAGCTGCTTTTATGTGGGAAAATGGGACGAAGGTTCGTACTTAGCATGATTTATCATCAACGATCTCTCTGAGCTCTTCTAACTGCTAAAAAGAAAAACTAACTGCCCCACTCAAAACCAGCACAGTTACGTAAGTGTAATTATTTTTCCAACTACTTCCCCAACTATGGTATTTTGAACAGAAGAGACATTTGATAATGAAACTTAGAAGAACAAAAACCAGATCAATCTCTAAGCTCCAAACCAAACAAGCAAGGAAAAACACAAAATTGAAAAGCCAGTAAAACAAACAAAACATTCTAACAGTTTCTTAGTTTTATTTTAGTAGCTCTTTACTTGGGTCAATACCTGGAGACCATCTGGAAACTTTAGACAGCAGGGTAACACTGGCAGTAACTGGCCCAGCAACCTCTAACACTGGAAGAAACCTGTCTTTCAGTCTGTTTACAGCATCAGTATTTTTAACTCTCATCTCAGTTCGAGTTGATAATTTTTCCTGGCTTCCAGATAAGATTCCTTCTCTATCTGTAACTCTCCACAAAGCCCAAAGGAAGTTTTGCAACATTATAAAGAGTAATTAAAAATGTTCCTCTAAACAGAGAAACCTTCAGGGACCAGGATGAAGGAGAAGCTTTCCTATATGACATGCTTGTAGGCAGAATCATCACACCAGCATTAAGCTCTCCAAGCTTCAACCAGTACAAGCACTAACAGTGTCTAACAATAATAATAAAAAACCTTCCAAATTAAGCATACACCATTTACCAGAGGAATACATAAAGTTGACGACCCACAGATGGACCTGATTAATTCTGTAGACCTATCTATTTAAGTGAGTAAACAGAGGTGTAGCTGAATGTTGTTTGAACACATTGTGCCAGTATGATAAAAACAAACACACACACACCCCCCAAACCCTGCATTTAAGTAAGATGATAACATATATATGCAATTTGTCTGCTGGAAAATTTGAGTAAATCTGAAATAATGACTGAATTAAATGTATTTATAAAGTGAGCCTGATGAAGGACAAAAAAGCCACCACTACCCCCTTGATAAAAATCCTCCAAAAAACAAACAAAAAACCCCAAAACCCAAAAGATGATATAACCTCAGAATTTTTTTCTCTGCAGAAATGTGTTACAACTCCATTCAGGATGTAGCAGCGTGATTTTAACCTGACAGCTGACAACACGTGGCACTTACATGGAGTGCTATCAGCCTTGATATTAACAGACAAAAAGCCCCGTGTGGTTCCTGTGGTTACGTGGCTGGCCTGAGGTTTATGAATTCCCCCACGCATATTCTTTTAATGTGCATTTTCTAGGTTTCAAGACACAAAAATAGAAGCTTCGAAAATTAGAGATTAACTCGGTCACTTGTGGAAGGAGGGGTCACAGCACGGATGACACAAACAAGGCACACATTATGCACGTGGTGGCTCTCTAACATTAAAAGAAAGCTTCAGAACTGTATTTATTCTTGTTTGTACTCTTTGGGCTCAGGACTTCAACTATCTTTTGCAATTAAATCTATCAAACTTGAAGCTCCCAATTAAAAATTTTCAAATGCATCATGCTCCAGGGTGTCTGAAATTAAAAACCACTTTACATGTTTGTCAAGTCCTCTTTTGTTATTTTTACAGTGTTGCTCTTTCTACTGTGATAAGTGCTGCCAACCCCTTTCCATTTATGCACCACGATTGAAGGAAAAATTAACAAAATTCCTTCAGACAGCTCATTCCTAACTATGGCATTTTGTTTCACCAGTGGTTGCTCTTACCTTTCTCCAGCATCTGTTCTCAAGAGGGGTCAAGGGGGAATCAAAGAATGACTCCATGTTGTCATTCTTGAAGAAGCCTATAGCTCCAGAGGACAAGTTGGAAACAGCACAGCTGGTGCCCTGAAGGCCACCCTTCATCCCTTCATCCTGGCAGGAGGGGCTGTGCTCAGTACAGGAGCTCTGCTGCCACCAGCCTGTGTTTGCGCATCTGGTTGTGCAATGGCTCTTCCCAGTATTGCCTCCAACAGCCATCCGCTAATCGTAAAACCTGAGAATACCTTTATAAGTTCACTTTACCTTTTGGTAAAAGGGAAAAAAGGAATGACTGTGTTTTAGTTGAGCATGGGGATACAGTCAGCTCCTAATTTTCCCTAAGCACTTCAGGGAGAAGAAAAAAAAAAAAATTCTAAAACTCTGAGAAGTCAGTAAACCTTTACGTTTTGTTTCCTCAACAAACTCTTCTAAACATGAACACCTCCTATATGATGGTCCAAGTAAATATAGCTGTAGATAAAAGAGGTTTATTCCTGATATGCTACTAGACTATTCCTAAAATAAACTTTCATGCACATAATGATGTTGTGGTGAGTGTTCTACCATGGAGACAGAAATATGTTTTGGGTCTTGTGTTCCTTGTCTCTCAGAACAGATCCACCAGAAGAGAGAACCTAAAACTAAAGTGTTTCTTAAAGAAGACTACAGAAGGAGAGATAAACTCACAATTTACCAACAGTGTCAAATATACAGTTTGCAATTTATATGACTACGAATTTGAGACATTATGGGATGTATGACACCAGTATTGTGTACCTATACATGTAAATCAATGGACACTGAATGAAAAACTTTAAGTGGGAGATACCGAACAGCTGGATTGGAACTGCAGGAACTGTAATTCTTTTTTTTTTTTCTCTCCCATGGCTTCATTTGCCTATAGGGAAAGATTAAATCTAAGAAGTCATCCAGATTTCAAATCCAAAAGTGCTGAGGATGAGAGAGAGAAAACGGTCCATCCCAAGCCTTCCTTTGCCATGTAATAATATCTGAGGTAACTATTTTGATTAACTGCCACCATTTCTGTTAACTTGAATTGCTATTTTGTCTTCAAAAGGAAAAGTCAGGGACTACAGAAGACCCCAGACTGGCATTTCCCTGTAAATACAAAATATATTTAAAATATATTTCATATTAAGAGACAAATGGCAGTAAAACAGAAGTATGAAAGCAGTTCATAAGAAAATAGTACAGTACGAGTGAAAGTCACACAGTAGGTATAAAAGGAATACGCAGAGCCTTAAGTATGGATTGCATTTGACTGGCATAAAGCTAAGGGCAGACCAGAATTCTTTACTTTTCTTTTTCAATCTATCATATAAGAGACAATCTTTTTTCCAACTCAAGTTACATTTTGCGAGCAATGTCTATGATGTGTGTATTATTTTGTTTGCTTAGTTTTGCAAAACATCCTGTTGTGATATTACATTCCTAAAACAGATGAACACTAATACTTCTATTTCATAAATGCATATATCTGATTGAAGTTTTACCTCCTAGATCTTGTAAAATAAAATCAGCATTCTCTGATGAGACAAAGGAAAAGTTTCCAAGCAGACTCTGAAGTTCTTCTCCTTGAACAGTAAAGATGAATACATCTGGAAGACAAATAGGAATCAACCCTAAACAAACACTAATGTAAGCGCCCAGGGAGATATTTCTTGTGCTTCCCTTGAAGAAGCAAAAGCATCTCTGAGCAAATAATTACTTGAAGGGAATAATCTGAATCAGCACTGAGGAAAACGTAATGAATTCTTTCTCTTCAAGAAGCTATGAAATACTTCATTGTGCATTTCCCAGTATTTTTCCTTGGGGTATAAATTACTACTTCACTTTCTGCCTGGAAACATGCCTTCCACAGTTCTGCCTGCCTCTAGACAGAAATGTGGAAGGCATCTGAGCAACAGTCACATCCCCAGAATGAGGTGATCAAGCATTTTGTTTGGTTTTGGCAAACCTCTATCATTTTTTTGATTCACCTGCAAGACACTATGGAGTTTTTACATTAAGTGTAAATAGTTTTAGTCATGAAGTAGAACAGTATTCATCACTTTTTTTTTTTTTTTGTATTTAAGCAATATTTTCAGAATTACCTTGAAAATAATCATATCAGGCTTGTGATAATCATGTTTTAAAACACATGTTACTCTAGGGAGGTTTTGTGAAAAATTAAATGCATGGAAATGCCACTGAAAGTACATATAGTCAAGAATATGTAGTTACAAAATGAAATTAAAATTATTAATCTTTTTTTAAAAAACCAAAATAAAACAAAAACCCAAACACAAACACTTCTTATCACTGTGCTGGACTACCACTTATTCCCAAGAATCTCACTGTATTTGCATACTGAGATATATTTTCACACCTGGCCATAAGTTTTTCAAGTGAGGATGCAAATAACCGTAAGGGACAACAGGACAAAATGACTTCTCAGTTGCCAAAAGAGAACTTTAAATCAAGTCATGCATTTGCTATGTTTGTTATGACAAGTCAGTTATTCCTTTGGGTTTGAGAGATTTTTTTTTTTTTTCCCTGCTACCAAGCTTCACGTCACGTATTTTAATATTACTACACTGCATAACAGAGTGCCCTTTAACTAGTAAGGGATTTCATTTCCTGAATGCAAACTAGATTGCAGAAGAGGTTAATAAGCAGAATAGAGAATTATGTATTTCATGTAGGCTAAAAATTTGACAATGTGTGTTTGTTTTTCTTTTTGGCTCTTATCCAGTTACTCTTCTTTGTACATAAATCCTTGGTCCCCAGCACACCAGTGAATTGTTGTAAAATCACAAAATGTTCTGAAACCTCATAAAAAGAGAGAAAAGCAACAACAATTAAAACACACATCTCCTGTATGACTGTTTCTCATAAAAGTCAGTTTTATTTCACTTCTAAAATGACTCAGTCGAGCACAGAATGACTGATCATTCCATTAAATGCTGTTCACAGCAGATATTTAAGCCAACTAATCAAAGACAACCCACTGTACATTTTTATCAATATTCTATTTCATGATTAGCAAACAAGCTGTCAGCCTCACTATGTTTTCTCACAGAAGTTAGGTTAATCTACGTAATTACGATGAGAACAACAAATATCTTAAGTGTAGTATTATAGTATTATACTCTGTAAAACAAAGCTACATACAGCACCAGGGCAATTTCAACTTGGAACTGCCTGTAACAGGAGACAGTACACTTTAGACTGGAAAGCAGTGAGGTGCACTCATCCATCTGCGCCAAGTGACTGCCAGTCGAGCCACAGCACGTGATATGACCACGTCTAACAAGGTACAGAGCAAAGTCACGTCTGCACCTGACTCAGCTCAACTTAGTTAAAGGATGTTTTCAGATTTTTGTATCTTTCCCTTGCATTTTCTACATGGCACATTATGAGAGATCTAAACTGGAACCCAGAAGACGACATGTTGCCGCAGCACATCTCCACTTCCTCACAGAAGCTAGAAAAAAAGAAACAGCAACACTTATCTACTGATCTACACATGCTGTGCATTAAGAAACAGAAAGGAACAAGTACTTCCCTCTCCTTTTCTTTCCTCGAAAGGATCCAAACAAATTCTTTTTATTCCCAGCAGTTGAGGATTGTTAGAAATAAAACAATAGCTTTTTAAAACTCTAAATATATAAGACAACACTGGGGAACTGAAAAGCATCATATCCTTGAAGAATGAAAATACAATATAAATCCAAAGCTTAGGAAGAAGGGGACATCATCAAGATGAGGTTGTCTATTTTAACCTAGGTACAAGTAGCTTCTCTCATTTATAACACAGAAACACTGAAACTCAGTTTTTGAAACGCTCATTTAATTCAAACTGTATCCACAGCTTTTAAATCTCACCTCTTCAGCTGCTGATTTGGGATTTTAGCGCTGCAGAGTAGCCAAGTTTAGACGAGCAAGAGAACAAACGCTTTCAAGACTTCCTGTTCTGCTTGACTTATTCACTTGGAGAAAATTCAAACCAATAAAAAAGAATGAAAGGGGTACTTTTTTTCCCAGGCTATAGTTTCTCTGTTTGACTGATTCCTGTCCATCCTATTAAAAAAAGCTCCAAGCTTAGCAGCAAATGTAATAAACACTAGACACGCTACTACTTCAAGAAGTTGTTCTACAAACCTTTTGCCTTAAAAGTTTACCAGTAGTCTCTGTGTTGAGGAAAGACTTTTAATTTTCTTTTATACCACATTCATTGGTGGGGAATTGCTAAATAAAGGTAATTGGCCTGCAATTATTGCTTGTTACAACTTCACCTGCTTGTATTTGCAGTTTCTTTGAATGACAAGCTTGCTCCTTACCAGGCTACCATCAATCCTCACTTTCAATTCATCCACTAAAGGCATTAACCCTTTCCTAGTGAAAAAAAATCATAATCATAGCCTATTTCAGCCAAGTCTTCAGAGTAGTCCAGGCTTTAAGGAAGAAAATACAGCTGTTCCACTCAGATGCACTGATTTGATCACATACAATATAATACATGCAACATATTTTACAGAATCCTTCTCTATTAGTTCTAGTAAGATCTCTCTGCAAGAGCACACTCTTCTGTTAGACTACTAGAATTTAGGAACAATAACAACAGTCTAGTGGCTAACCTGCAAGCAGAGGCAATTTCCATATACTACTTGATATGCAGAGTTTTGTAGATACATTGTTAGGAATGAGGTGTTAATGGTCCTCCTCTATGGGATTTGGAAGCAAATATGTTAACTGATCTAATTTAAATGAATGAATATTAAGCACTCAGATTAAATTCCTCTGTACAGTAAAATCACAAAAGAGGATGCCTGCTGCTACCACCTGAGACAAAGTGGTCAGAGAGAAGCGTGGAGATAACAGGTGTAATTCCTACATGATTTCAAAGGTGCACAGTGAAGACAAAGCTGTTGCCCAGCATTGAGGAGGATACCTCTGCACCTCCTGAGCAGCACAGTCTCCCAGTCCAGCGTAGAGTCCTTCCAGAAAAGTGAGAGGAGGAATGCTGCTTGCTTATTTTGTTCCTGCCACTCTTCAAGGTAAGAGATAACATTATTTTTTTTTATAAATAAATGAATCACCGTAACAAAATCCCCCAACTTGCTGTCACTAATTCTCAGCCAAACAACCACCACCTTCCGCTTGAATTCGGCTGCTGTTGGGCCAAGCAGACAGGAGTATCCCTATCTGAAGACTGATTTCAGCCCTGAGACCCTTTTAAGATCTAGTATCCTTGTGGTTGTGACTTTCAGCAGATTCTTTATTGAAGGGAACTAATGCAGCAACTACTCATCTTAAAGAGCATTCAGGAATTCCAGTTTTCAGGCTAAAAAGTGACACTTGATAAGTTATTCCTCAGTGAAGCATTACTGGCAGGGTTAGTTGGTCAGTAGTGAGCTTGTTCCCTAATAGCACAGGGGAGAAGGTTTATGTTTCTTGAATGATAACCTTGCTAGTCTTTCCAAGAGGATCCTCTTCTTCAGGATATAGTTGTACCCTAAAGGAAGTACCAGTAAAACACAGTACCTTACACCCAGAAATCCTGAGACACTGGGCAAACTGACCTAGAACTACATGGTTTTGAAACTGTGTATTTTTTTAACCTTATTAGTGAAACCTGTGAAAGCTAAAATCCTTGCATGTAAAATCACTTCATTTTTCTGATAAAAAAATAAATTATTTTAGCATAATAGAGTTTTGCTAAATAAGCTCTAAGGAGAGGATTAATTTGATTTTTGCAGAAGTTTGGTTTTGCTTTGTTTTGTTTTTTTCTGGTACAGAAAAATATCACAGGCTGTCCTTACCATACTTTGCAATATTTTCTTTCATTTTTCAAAAGAAACCCACCACAGATACAATCCTGCACAGGGAGAAAGTGCTACGCCAGGCTAATGACATAGCTAGCATACTGGATCAGAATTCTGCAACATCAAATGGAAATGAACAGGAAGAGGGACATAGTTGAGGTAACAGTAACTTCTTGTGTATTAAACCAGCAATTGAAATTAATAGGTAGGTGGCATTTATTTTTAATGTTTTATCTGTTCCTGATCGTCATTAGCCTGAAAACTAAGACACTTGTCATTGCATTAAAAGCCATCATTAAATACCAGCTAGGGTTTTTTAAATGAATAATGCTGTGTTAAACAAGTTTTGTCAGTTTTAAGAACTAATGTAACATGTAACTTTATAACATAAAATGTTTTCAATTCTTGCTTTACATCCAAAAGTCTCCATGCATAATATTCATTAGATTGAATTAAAACGGTCATTTTGGATGCTAAGTCAACTGTGGCTACCTTTGAAGTTCTTCACGAAGAATAATAATTTCAGGTTTTGACTATCAGATTTTTCACAACAGCCATGTGAAGAAACAGAGCTCGCAGTGTATTAGTGCCCTTGAGTGTGACGAGCGTACATTCATTGAGCAGACTTAGAACAGATTCGTTTCTTAGAATAATTCAGAGTTGTTGTTTCATGGGTTGCACACTGGTCTGCCAGAAGAACACTGGCAGATTTATCAGCAACATTTTAAGATGGCCCCAACTGTCCACCACCTCCTCGACCAAGCTGGCAGGATGTGAGTCTGCACTACAGCTTCCCCGGTTCAGTCTACGGAGCTAAGCCTCCCCAGCTGATCGAGGTGGGTCTGCACGACAGTACCTGAGAACAACGGGAGAAGGTGAGCTGAAGTCAGATTGTTATTCCTCCCCCCACCTCACACATGCAATACTGACAGAGCCAGGCAGCTGGGGACAGGGATGGGTGATCCAAACACTTGGACTACTTCAGCTGGTAACACATCTAGCTTTCCTGCAGCTCCTGCCTGCTCTTTATGAGCCTGGTAAGTAATCTTAACCAAGGGACAAAGTGCCAAGACCCGCAGGAAGAAAACGGAGAAAACAAAAAGAATCTCTCTACAAAGTCAAAGATATTGCCATCAGAAAGCACTAAATATTAGTAAGTTTACAGGGTGATTTACAAGCTGCTTTGAGAAGAGAGGATATCTGAAATCCTTCGTGTTCTCCCTTTCTTACAACAAACAAATGCCTAAAGCTGAATAAATAAGAGAAAAGAAAATTCTGTATGGATTTTTAATTAAATTTAGGGCAAGAAACATTGAATGCAAAGCAAACTTTTCTTTGAACATTGTAACATAAAAGCTTCCTAGCAGCATATCTATTCGGATCACAATAAGGAGTGATGCACTCAGCACTGAATAATTCAGGCACTGAAAAAATCAGAAAGCGTGTACTTAAAGAAAAAGCCTCCTCCTCCATAAATGTACTTTGCCCAAGCATCACTTCTAGAATACGCCTCTGGGGAGAAGTTCTTTAACCAATACCAGAATGCTGCAATTTTCTAGCAAACCTGTTGCCAAAAGAAATAAAACATTTATATACCTAAGATGTATTTATTCTCTTGCATACACTCTTGTTCAGCTAAAGGATATGCAGAAGTGATCCTCTTCATTGCTGATACGAGGTTTGCTCGCGGTTAACAATGAATCGGTGTGTATAAGGTTATTGAAGAGTTATTAGATGAAGTGTTATGTGACACTGCACAGACTCAGAGTAGCAAGGACAAGAGCCATACTACAAAAGTTTTTAAAAAAAGATAAAACTCTCCCATTTTTCTGGCTTTAATAAGCTTATGTTGCAGCTAAACTCTGCGCAGATCAGTAGAGTTCCTTGTGTTATCAAAAAAAACTTGTAGTATAGAGGAAACCGGGACTCTGTTAAGAAGCTAAGGTGAGAAGGGAACAGCCACTGTGCACAGTCCTTAGCTACAGAAATGCTTGGTAAGAGAAAGCAGAGTCATCTGTTCCCTCCTATCCATACAATTATGCAAAGGCGATTTTGCATCCTGCTTTATCCATCTGTGATACTACAGAGCTATCTGAGACTTGAACTGCATAGGCCTTGGCTAAAGCCCGAGATCTAGCTGTAGAAGATCATTTCCTTTCATTAATATATTGTTTCAAATGCTTTATCATTCTTAACTCACATATAGGAAAGATATAACGAAAGAGAAAATACTCTGCTGTTTGTGCACCTTGTGGGGACCTCACCTAGTACCCACATTTTGCACAAAACATAACAACTGCATGAAAGTATATGCTAATAAATAAATCACAGAACTGAAAAAAAATGAAAAAGTCGTTTTTATAATAACCAATGTTTGATTTTCTTAATTATATTCTTGATTAATCTGGTCTATCTGTTACATATAGGGTTTCAAAGGTCCTTGAATGATGATCAGAGACAAAACATTTAAAAAGAAAAAATATCTGCATGTTTCCCTCAGTGTCAGAAAGGAAGAGACATGAAATAAAAACTTCCATTGTTGTTTTTAGAAAAGTTTGTTCTAAATGTACCAAGGCCACCTAAATGTCACTTCTGTCACAAACTGTCCAGGATTTATAATACTCCTAAATTTCACAAGTAAGCTGGATTACAAGAGCAGCAACCCCTTTTTAACTTTGTACTTCATGTAATAAGAGTATTATCTGCAATCTATTTTTGACTGAAATCCAAGTTTTCTCTTAGAAGAGCCTTACATAGCCGAGTCATGTATTATCAGTATTCTTCTGACCCTTATTGCCCTTTTATTCTCAAGAACATTCACTAGAAACTCACAAATAATTTTATGACATTTAGCAAGGCATCTCAGCACCGAAGTGAAAGTTTTTTTAAGACAGTAGCTGAAAGAAAATGATAATGGAAGGGTTATCATAAAAGAAAGAAAAGTGATTTCAATATCCGAGAGCATACAAACAATTCAGTCCCAACATCCTAAAACATTGAGACATAAGATACCAGGTCTGATGTTATAAAGGAAATTGGATTAAAATATTTGGATGAAATGGTGAAGACATTCTAAGAAATAAGACATTTCTAGGGCAATTGGGGATGGAAGGAGGAAGAGAGCGTATTTTTTATGCTAAGAAATCAGCTACTTTTTAGGAGGGATCTTCCCAGTGGAGTTTGTAAAGTTACCCTGTTGCAAGACCAAGGAAAGCAGCTATCTACAAAACTTGTTCCTCTTGCACTCACCTCCCTTAGAGGCAGGTAGGTGTGAGTCTTCAGTCTGTGCCAACACCACCCTGCACCCCTGATGTCACCTCCTCTTTTTCCAGACCTCTGCCTCAGCTGGCTGACAAGGAAAAAGGATAGGAGACCATACCTAAAGAGCAGATAATTCCTAGTTTATAAGAAAGAGTGATGCAATGCTGCAGCAGAGATAGGTGGAGATTCGTGCTAAAACGCTGAGTTTCCTGGGTTATGGAGGTATAAGTGGGCCACCTGATCCTCTGCTTCATTTGCATCCCTTTAAATAATGCTGTCCCACACTCTCTGCTTCAACACAGGACTAAAAAGCCACTAAAAATGCCTGAGATAAAGAGAACAGTTCCTGCCTTCTCTCTTATGTTGATCTTGCATTAGTTCCTTATTCATTTATTCCCCTTTCTCTCCTTCAATCTGAAATAAAAGCAATTCCGAGAGGAAAAATGTTTGCTTAGAGTAAACCTTATATCAGAAACCTGGGCTGTTCAAGGGCTGAAAAGAAAAGATGGCTCATAGGAAATGAAAACAAAAATAATTCATTTAACATGTGCTCCGGATCCTCTGTGCAGTGCATTAATACAAGCCTTTTAGAATTCAAGCAATAATTTTGTATGTCGTTTCCTTTCCAGCCTGTGTGAATCATCACCCTCTCTTGGACTAAGAAAAGAAGGCAATATTATCCACGCTTTATGGATGAAGTACAGAAGATTAAGTGTCATGCCACAAATCAAACAAAGGTCTTCAGGAGAGTTTCCGAGCCAAAGTCTGGTACTTTACCCATATGATAATTTTCCTCTGCCAGGTATTTAAATTTTACCCCAGTAGTTCAGGAGTTCCCATTAGCACAGAATTCATTCCGGCACCTGTCACCAATGAAAGTGAAAGAGATTAGAGTTCATGAAGAGGATCCTATCTGTCTCCTTATTATCATATTTTCTCCTTACTGAAGATGGGACGTGGTTACAGAGCGTTGCTGAACAAACTGAGAATGTGAGAGGGAGGGAAAGAGCAAGCAACACATTGCAGAGGCCACAGCAATTTTCAGAAAACAATAGAGGAAGTCTTTGTACTTTCCCTTGACTCTCCCTGACATAGACACCAGTCTGGACCTTGGAGATAATAAATATGAAAGGCTTGAGGGTGAAGACATCACAGGATGGTTTCTGGAGAATTGCCATGCTGTCTTGGCATACATTCATTAGATTTTAAACCAAGGTGACAGAAAGAATTAATCTGTATTTCTAATATTTTTGTAAATAATGTTTCATTACTATTCTCATGCATTGAGTTTTATACTTTACAACTGATTTGCAGCTACTGACTTTGCTTTCCATGCTTGCATTGGCACTGCACATCTTTTAAGCTTGCCCTCTCCTTAACCCTTAAGGGGACATGGGCTGATTTTACCCAGATAAAAATCTCTCACATATCAGAAAGCAGCAGCACAAAATGTGGTATTTGAGAGGAATCATGAAAAATCCATACCACAGGTCCCAGAATACATTGCTTTGTGTTGCTCAGAGGCTTTTGTCTGTATGGGCGTAACAACATCACAGCAATGAGGATTACATAGCCTGTTCGCAATGCTTCCCTGATGCAATGGTAAAGGCTGCCAAGGTGTGAAATATGAATCCTAGGATATCTGCTCTCTGTGCATACACCTTGGAATTAAATGAAAACCATAGATTTTCTCCAAATATTACTTTGTTATTAGTATGATGTTATTACCTACTACTCAAATAATGCTTAGCATGTTACACGTGGATGGAGGGGATGGTGCTTCTGCATTTTCTGGGTGTACACAGATGAGTTTATGCACCTCTCTACACACAGTGCAGAACTACTAGAACTACGTAGTTGGTATTTTATCTTCTTCCAAGTCCTGTTCCCAGTTTTTACCTGTGGATATTGATGGTTTCTGCCCAGTAAACCCTATTAAAAATCCAAACAACTTCTTGAGTCAGTACAGGTAAAATTGATACTATACAAACAGTTAGCTTGTGTTTCTGCCAGAAAGGAATGTTCATTCCATTAAATCCAGTTTTTGTTGATTTACATCGATTATTAACATGTTTCTAATGAGATACTTGGAATGCCTGAGACTCCAAAGAAAATCTTCATAACCTTACTTTGGAAACATCTTTATCTGTCCTGGGTTTATGCTCCTTGAGTACAAAGTCCAAGTATTGGCATTCTTAAGACCCCTGCAAATTGATCTTTTGCTGGCCAAGTCCAGGAGGGAGATGCTCCTATGTGGAAGACATGACAAACTAAATTTTATTTCCCAAGCCAGAAGATGACCTACTCCCAAATGAATGTTGAGGAGATCTTGATTACTAAAAATGATCTTTTGGCAGCTAAAAACTGTATTTTCTGTCTCATATGAGCCTGGATATTTCATCTCTATATTAGAGGAATAGGATGAGGACATTGAACACCAATCATTTTGGAAACGGAAAGCCTGCATGAACACTCAACTCCATCGAAGCTAATTTAAAAACTCCTCTGACTTCACCGGAGCAAAAATGTCATCCTTCATCATGGAATATTCAACAAATGCTTGCGATAACTCATTCCAGCTTATCCCAACAAGGGCTTTCCTGAACAGAACACAGTTGTGCCTAAAGCATGCTACCAACAGCTCAGCTTTCTAGCGTAGAACGTATGGGATCTATTTCAATCAATCAATGAGCTATAGATCAATATGACAAGAAGGTTCAGTATTAAAATAACTAAATAACGACTGCTTTCTGAAAAGTCTATTTCAACTTTAAGTCTCAGTCGCCCATCTCTGCTGAATCTGCAATATAGAGCACAAAGTTAAGCAATGAGAAGGGAAAAATAAGAATAAACCATTGGCAGCAAGGCCAAAAGCAAACAGAAGATCCTACACCTTATGTTCAGGAAAAAGCAGTAATGCCTTAAATAAAGTAAAGTAAACATAGCAAAAGTATGTTTTTATTTCACAGCTTAGTTTTAACATTTGAAAATGCATTTAATAATTCTCACCTGATTTAAACATTATGGTATAAAATTAGTGTCCTGATTATGTAGGTGGTGACCCCATTGATCACTTCCATGGTGAAGGAATAGCATCAGTGTATATAAACACTCAGTCACGAGAGTTAACTTTGTATTCTAAGCAAAAGTTACTTTTAAGTGCTAATTTATAGACTTTATATAAACAAGTGATCAAAATAATACTCAGAACTTCAAAATCACAGCGGTTTAAGCTATGCAGTGAAAGTCTACGATTCAGAAGAGTTTTATGTTGTCTTCATAACCTGTAAGACTGTACTGCAATCCTTTGCATACTATGAATTATCAAAGTAAGCTTTTAAAACTTAACAGCAGTGTAGCAAGTGGCAGGCAAAATAAATTTTATTCTTTTGTAATATTCAGGCTTGAAACTTTGAGGTAGTTTGATTTATTGTTGTTATTTTTATTGCAAGATTTTAAGGTCAGAAAAGTCTATTATCTCATCTGATCTAGCTCCCTGTCTATCACCAGTCATTAGCTCTCACATCTCAGCCAGATCTCTCTATGAAGAGCTCTAAGAGGGAGCATTACAGTTCTCACGAAAATGTCAGTGACTGAGCTGCCAGATATGCCAAAAGCTCCTACAGTGGAAGAAGCCTGATCGAGTGATGTGCCTGCAGATGAACTCACAAATGCCAAATATGCCTTGCCATTACAGGAAAGGACTAAACTTTAAATTTGCTATTAATCTGGAAAAATGCTTCACCGGCCTTACCTTTCTGCATTTGATTTTCATGTGTTCACAAACCTTCCAAATACAAGTAAGGTTTATATGCAGAGCTATGTAAGTTGTCTGTTTAAACAGCACATTCATGTTTTAACAGACAGACACACACACACATCCCCAATCCATTAAAAATTAACATAAGATCCCAGGAATCTAGCAAAGTAGGACAAAACTGTTATTTTGATTACACCACTCTGCAAT
The DNA here is from genome assembly GCF_009769465.1 of Tauraco erythrolophus. Taxonomy (NCBI): domain Eukaryota; kingdom Metazoa; phylum Chordata; class Aves; order Musophagiformes; family Musophagidae; genus Tauraco; species Tauraco erythrolophus. The sequence goes on from NC_141477.1 coordinate 4,404,418, forward strand.
AAAAGCAAGTGAAGTTCCTGTCAGCGACAGGGAGTCTCGGAAAAAGTCAAGCAGAAATCTGAAGTCGTCTCCTAGTGAAGTCACGAGGTTCCAGCATGGCAGGAGATCGAAGGCTCTAACTCACGCTCACCAAGCCAACAGCTGTGGCACTGTAAAGCTGTACTTCCCCCAGCTGTTCATTACCACTTGGCCAGATGTTACCATCCCTGTAGCAGAAAATGAAACACGTGACATCACCTTCTCTCTTTCAGCACCACCCGGCGTTTCAGCACGAAGTCACTCTGGCTGTCAACGTGTACGAACTATGAATGAAACACAGACCCCCATTTCCCACGCTAATTCCCATCACCAGAACTAGATTGGCCGTAGCTCCACTGTCAGATCACTGGATCCAGTTGCATTTACAGTAACAGTCTTTTCTGTTCAAAGTTCAGGCACACACGGGTAACTGGGCAGCAATTTTCTACCTGTAAGAGAGCCGACTGCTGACTGTATTAAAACCAGAACTCACCAATGGAATTTTTGTAGATTCCTCTGCAAATCCCAGTCTGCCTGGCTGTATTTAAACTGGTGTGCACTACATCTCTTCCCTGCATAGAGACAGCTCTCACTGCTGAGTTAGTCTGTTTTAATCCATTTTTATGCCTGTGCTAAAGTGTTGTGGTTTAATCCCAGTCAACAACCAGGCCCCACGTGGCCGCTCGTCCACTCCCCCGCAGTGGGATGGGGGAAAGAATCAAAAGAATAAAAGTGAGAAAACTCATGGATTGAGAGAAAGACAGTTTGATAGGTAAATCAAAAGCCGTGCACACAAGCAAAGCAAAGCAAGGAATTCCTTCACTACTCCCCATTGGCCCACAGGTGTTCAGCCATCGCCAGGAAAGCAGGGCTCCATCACAAGTAACACTTGCAAAAACAAGCACCATTATTCCTAACATCCCCCCCTTCCTTCTTCTTCCCCCAGCTTTATATGATGAGCATGACATCATATGGCATGGAATATCCCTGTGGTCAGTTGGGGTCAGCTGTCCCAGCTGGGTCCCCTCCCAACTCCTTGTGCACCCCCAGCCTCCTCACTGGTGGGGTGAGGAGCAGAAAAGACCCTGACTCTGTGTGACAGATCTGTGTGAGCCCTGCTCAGCAGTAACGGAAACATCCCTGGGTTGTCAACACTGCTTCCAGCACAAATCCCAAACACAGCCCCATACCAGCTACCATGAAGAAAATTAACTCTATCCCAGCCAAAACCAGCACATTCTCCACCCCTTATTCCATATCATTTACATCATGCTCAGGTCCCACACTCTCAATACATTCTCATTACCCACCACCCCCTTCCCACCCCTAAGTGAGGCGAGCACACATCCAAAGCCTTACTGTAGCATAATACTGCTTTGCTGCTTCTTATGACCTCTGAGGGTCTTTGGGCTCTGAATCACAACAATACAACTTCTCCCTGCTCCAACTAATGAAAGGACCCGTGTAAAGATAAGACAAGACTGGTGTTATATGAACTTTTACAGAAGTTAGTTGTTTTAATATCAGTCTCCGTGGACAGCAGGCATTAGATATTCCAAGATCAAAGAGTGCTTTTTAATCTAGCAATTAATCATCTTCTCAGCATATTCACAAATAACAAGCCTAGTTAAAATCTTAATGCCAAGGTATTACAAAAGAGGCCTGCATATATCCCTCACTGCTCTGGCAACGCAATCTCAGTCTTTGAAATTGCTTCATCCAAAGACTACGTAATACTGATACTGGTATTACTGTGATACATCCTCCAGCCTAATTAACACAGATTTCTGGTCCATGATAGTCTACCTTTTTCTTGACTACTCAGTACTTAACAGGAGCAGCAAAATCAGCTTCCTATGCTACGAGCTGAAAGAAGACAAATAGACAGATCTTACTGGCTATTTCACTGTTTGTAGCAGCAAACTCCTCTTAAGGAGTTTATTACAACCTCAATAAAAGTTTAGATGACCTCTGAAAGGATTCAACAGAGAACTAAATGCTAAAGCCAGGCATTAGGTTACAATATGTCAAGAACCATCCACGGTTGAGAGGAAACTTCAGTCTTTTACTCCTGCCCATGTGCAGTAACAGAGTACTGTTAATTTGGAAGTGTGCTGCAGAACAAACTGCAAGACAGATTAATACCTGGAGTTCATATGTGGCCACACAGACGAATGTTGGTAGAAGGGAGCTTGGTGAAAGTACCACCATGACATGCAACAAAAGATTTAGGAACGAGGGATTTACATGATAAAATGTAAGGACAAACAAACTGTATTATAAGCACAGTTTCGTAGGCAGGACTGAGGCAACCAGTAATGGCTTCTGTTCCAAGAGAACACGTTTCAAATGTATTCAGACTTAGAAAGGATACCATGTCGTAAGAGTTTGCGACTTAGCTTGCATTTACCAGCTTGCATTACCAAACATTAATGAAGATTCTCCTCCCTCAGAAGGCATGAAGCTTTTAATGGATAGGATAGTACAAGAGAAGAACAAACGTTATATATTATCTAAGCAATCGCAGATGGAGCTGTTACAAATTCAAAGTAAAAATAATTGCTTTTCGCTATAAATAGCCAAGACATCTTCATCTGCAGTGTTCAGCGAATACATATACATACCAACACGCAGAGCCTACTCATCAGTGAATGACAATGCACACAAGACTTGGATAGGATGGCTGAGAGTGGAGAAAAAACAGAAAAGTACTATCTGTTCTAGGCATAGTAGAAGATGAAACCAGAAGAGGACTGCAAGAAAAATATTGCAATATACACCCACAGGCAATTGTTCCAGTATATCACTTTAACACAGAAAATGTCAGCAACATCTGAAGTTTTCCAGATCAACACGGAAAATTGCCTAAAAGATACCCTGGTATACTGTAATGAAGAATGACAACATCTTCATTGCTGGCAGAAGTGGAGCTGAATATTTTTTATCTAGTTTTCAGTGGAAATCATAGAATCCAATTTTTCATACGATCTTAACTTCTGCTATTGTTAAAGTATTTTTAATATACAAATAAAGAAACAATAAGAAAAATTTCCAGTCACTTATCATTATTTTTTAATTCTTTTTGCTACATACAATCTTGCCAAATGCATTTCACTGTGAGAAGGACCTGAAGATTGAGGAAAGGAGTTTTCAAGTATGACAAGGAACATAATTTTCTGGCAGAAGAACTAGGCTATACCATGGGTAAAGCCTAGATTCCTGCCAATGGCAAACAAACTTGCAGTAACTGAACATGCACTAGTTCCTCAACAATTCTCTAAACGTGGCCATAGTTCTATTCAGTTATAATTGTAGGATTCATTAAAGCATTTTAAACTTTTTTAGAATATCATCAACAACAAGATTTTCAGGACTTGTAAGAGTTATTTAATTTTTCGTAGCCTTTCAGTCATTTTTATCCCATCAGCTATCCATGCAACCACTGTGCTGTTGGACACACGTATAAAAACACTACACTCCTGGGAGTGGCTGCCCCAGAAAAGGCTCCACACACATAGACCCAATGGCTACACATATACTATTAAATTTAGCAGCACAAAGGAATAAACAATTACTGGGAGTGAAATTCAATTACCTATACCATGAAATTGCTAAAATAGTTCTGGTAGAGTTATAAATAAATCCTGGATCAGAATTTAGCTCAGACCATGGACTATTTGAATCTGTTTTGGAAGCTCAGTGAACTTGATAGTATGAACACAGTCTATTCCATGCCTCTGATTTATTAGTATAGCTACAGCCTATTAGTCTATAAATTAGGGTAGCAGGAGTGGGGTAATCAATCATAGCAAATGAACATTCAGAATGCTAGACATGCATGTACACATTTTACTCTACTATGCACAGACTTGCTGAATGGGACACGGTATATTCAAAGTTAGCATGTACCAACTGTCAACTGTCCCAGTATGAAGAGCTGCTGTACTGTTCAAAGCAGCAGCAAAGGCAATTTAATGGAACAAGGAAATGTGAGACTATCACAGAGGAACAATATTTTGCAACAATAAGAGAGCTGGAAAAACTGCACCCTGCGTTGGATGCATTGAAATGGTCAGCATGGATAGGTCTGGTTAATGAAAAGTGTTAATAAAATGTAATCATATGCCATCCTCCATTACTTTCTGCTTTTTAAGGGAAAAAAATCTTCCAAGTCTGGAGTAAAGTGGTAATTTCCTGACTAGAACTTGTAAGAACACAATGCTTGCTCTTGCTGAGCCAAGTAGTCTCTTTAGAAAAAGAATCACATTTTAACATTCTGCAGTTCCTCTGCAGCATATTCTTCTAATCAACCTTTCATTGCAGTGCACTCATCTTTTCTCAGCCCCACATACAGAGAAATAACTACTGTGTATGTTTTGGCTCAGATTGCTTTTTCTTCCCACCTTCACCATTGTTTGCCAGGGTCAAATGTAATTGGGTGAGAAGGAAGTCCTTGGAACCATGAATGGAATAAGAAATCAATATGAAGCATTATTCCTATACATACAGCATCTCTTATACTCCAGTAAATAATCAGGAAACAAACCAACTGTCGTATTTTTAGTTTAAAATGTATGTGAGGTAGGGGCATGTGCTTGGAAACCTTTTGAAAAACTTAATTAAAACCATCATATAAAAATATACTTGACAACTAAATCAGCATTAAAATAGTTTCGAGGAGATAAATAATTTATGGATTTTCACAGTTAACAATCTGCTTTCTGGAAATAAACTTCACAGTTTACTATAAAATGATCAAAGAGGGATTAAGTAACTATTCAATTTACTGGAAAAATATTACACCATATCAATGAGATTGAGAAAATTACTAAGGAGATGGAAATGTTAGAGAAGATGTAATGAATCTAAACAGTGATAGAAATTCACTGGATATGGAGTCATTAACGTTAATTTTATGAATATTAAAATCACCAAGGGGAACAAATTTGCTGGCACTAAAGCTGATAATGGCTAAACAGTCCAAAAGATTTCATTTCTAAAAAGTTTAACAGACACATTTTCAACTCTGGATTTGGAGATTCTTTGTAACATATGATAGAGAAAGGGTAAAATACACAAGGTTCTTTCATCTTCTGCAAGTTCGTCTACACACTAGAAATAACTTCAGTGGCCACCCAGCCACCCAGTATCCTTTGTCAGGAAAGTAATACAGTGACAAGAGGATAAAATATAGAATAACATCTTTCAAGTGGATGGGCTACTGAGATCCCACAGCTTGGTGCTTGTTGAAAGCAAAGGGGGTTCCAAAACCTGCAGTGGAAAATTCCTCTGTTAGTGAAAATGTCTTTCTGGCATTTTAGAATTTTTCTCTAACCCTGTGCTGGCTGCCATCATTACAGCTCTCCCTGTTCTTTGGGCAGAGGACATGGTAGGATCATTTTTTGAGACGCTGGTCTTAATCTTCACATAGAATGGCTGACATGTTGTGTACGGCACACAAATTAAAAAAAAGGCACAAAAAAAGCAAAGCAGCTTTGAGTAAAAGAAAGCCTTTGCGGTGGAAGTGAAGTTATACAGAATAATAAAAGTCAGTTTTACATGATTGTAGTTGACTATGAAAAATTCTGTGTGGTATCTAAAGTTGCCCCAGGACATCATCTTATTACTAACCTTATTTGATCCCTCCTGGCCATTCCAGGGAGAAGTGAAGGAGCAAAACGACGCGTGTGAATATGCTACATGTACAGAAACATAAAATGAAATTTGAGGTAACACAGCTAACTCTGCCCTGAAAGAGCCGAGTGAAGTTCATGTTTGAAAGAATGAAGAATCTCCTTCCTTTTTATTCCAGAAAACTTACTGTAATTCTCTGAAGGAACAAACAGTATTTAGCAAATACAAACCCTCTCTCTCTTCTACCTGGTTTATTGCTCTCCATTTTCTGCATCTTGAAACATAATAGCAGCAGATTTTGTGTGCACACAGTTCGTAGTAGGTCTTTTACATCTTAGGTTTCAATATTATGTTTGAAGCTCTTTTTAATATGAGTCTTCTTTTTGAATGTGGATCAACAATAATTTATCTGTTACAATGTCTCACATTTGGAAAAGTATGGTTTTACCTCCAATTGTCTCTGGTTTCTTTAGGAATAATGTAATTTCTAGCTGATCACCAGAATCTTGCTTGGCATAGTAAAGGAAATTTGCTTCTTTATTATGAAAGTAGAAAGGCAGCTATATCAAATTTATTAATATATATTCAAGCTGTACTTGGCAACCCACCTTACACTGAGAAAATGATTACTTTAGAATCTCAGAGGTCATAAAAAACAAATTTCCAACTCTAAGCTGCAAGCTGAAAATGAAATAAGCACAACCTAAACACAGAGAACCAGAAAATATTACATCTCCACACGGATACATATTTAAGAATGTGTGAACCATGAATCTTTTCTGCCTAACTTTGAAATGATGACGGGGAAACAATATGATTGGGATCAGCCTCAGCAACAGCAAATTTATACCTGCTAATGAAAACGGACATTCCAGAAAACACCACTCGCCTCTCCTGCTATATCATGCTGGACACCACAGTGACATTTCCAGGCAATTTACTTATTTCATTTTCTGTTGTAACAGCTGCTATCATCTGTGATCAGAAAATACTACAGGACTGAAGTTTCATCACAAGTCAAAACTTTTTAATACAGTTCGCAAATGAATGGCTGTGAACCATTTCCCTAATATTCCTGACGTTCCAATTTATGAACCTGATTCTCTGAAGAAATATATTTCCAGTTGCCATATCCATTTGTCCCATCAGCTCTAATCACCCCTTTTCTCTCTTCCCAAAGAATTCTTTGGTATATCCATTTACTATCATTAGCAAGCAAGCAAGAAAAAAACTTATTTTTTTTTTCATTACTTCATGAATTGACATATTTGGAAGTTGCTTTTTAATTTCTATTTCATGGTTGTTTTTTTAAGTTATCACTCAGAAACAGTAAGAAACATACTTAAATTGCAAAGAACACCCACTGAAGTGTACTGTAACACTCTGGAAGTTTCGTGTTAAAACTTAAATATTCTGAATTTATGCCACTGAAGTGTCTGCCTGCTTTCATTTTCCCACATCTTCTACTTGAAGACAAATGTGGGAACAGAATAATTAGTTTCTATTGTAATGAACTGTAAAATTTATAGTAGATTATTAAATTGAGAAGCATAGAACAATATTATCATTAAGGATTTATAAGTTATAAAATTCAAATTATATATATTTTATAAATTCTCTCTGATCTTCATAGCTAGTGCAACTCCCAAATATCCTTCCTGTTTCTTATTTCCATCTGGCATGCTCTCACAGTTTAACAGAATCTTTGAAAAGTTGTGCAGAGTGAAAGAAATGGAAGAGTTTTTATAAAGTTCTTGCGTGGTCTTTTTGGTTAATCAGCATGTTATCCTGCGGTGGTCTGTGTGGTCGCATGTGAGAACTACAACTCAGAAATAAACACCTGTCCTGGCTACAGTCTGTGTTTAGAACGCACTACCTAAAAATGTTCTTTAGCAGTAATCAAAACAACCTTTTAGCACAGTACAGGATATCATTTTATCCTAGAGAGAGCTAAGCACGTCTCGCAGAGTACTGTTAGTTCATGCTCCCTCTCCTGCATCAGCGAGTTCACAGGTACCTTTTAAAGTGGGATTCAGCTTATTCCCCTTTTCAACCCTAACCCTTACCCACTTTTTGTCTTTTTGTAACATAAACAGCATAATGGTTCCTTCCCAAAAGCTTTGTAGCCGGCAATACTGACGCCGTGCTGAGAGCAGGCAGCAAGTATCGTTATCTAGTGATCTTCCAAATTGCCATTTCTCTTTTTTGACTATCTCGACTATATATCTTCTTGATAGAAAACTGCCATATGAAGTGCTTCTGAAGTAAAGAAATTCACTTCAGAGGTTTTGGAGATTTTTTTTTCCCTATTTTTTCTCAAATTCATGGCTCTAAAAAACACTGACAGTTTTGATGGAAGAGGTTGCTGCCAGCAAGAAAACAGATGCAAAATTGAGGAAAACATGTGAAATGTTGAGAAGAGTAAATCAACACTTCAGCGTCAGAGTCACTATTTCATTATTCAGATGCAGTAGGCTGAGCAAAAAGATGAAACATGTCAAAAGTAAGAACAAGGTTAGTATTGAAGTTCACTGAGCAACCTCAGCATTCAAGGCTTCTGCTTTGTAGTATTTATAATTGCTCCCCAAAATCCTTATGCTTCTCTGACTCATATAATTTTTGATCAACATATCTAAGCATGTTACTGCAGTATTTGTTTCACTTTGCTGTAATTTCATCAAACTCAACCGAATTTTGCCACTGCAAAGCTAAAGCTACACTGTAATGAATCAATCCCAACATAATTACTTACTTAAAAGTGCAGAAAAGATAATACTGAGAGAATGTAACATGTTTGGGCAAGTAGGAGGAAATTAAATTCCTTTTAGAAGAACATCTAAAATATCTTAACTGCAGCAGCACTGCATTTACTGCCTGTAAATTAGACCCCATAGGGCTGAATGTGGATACAGATGTCTGATTATCAGTTCTGGAGGAGAGGACATGTATTCCTACATTTATTCCTGTTTATCTTTTCAAATTAACAGCATTACCGTTAGTTTTGTCTCTTAACAGAAATAATATGTGGAAGACCAAATAATGGCTAACCTGAGGACCAAACTGCTACCAACAATACTACACTATACCACAAATGGATGCCAAACTCTAATTCCAGGATACATCATTGCTGCCTGAACTCACCACCACCACAATCACGCAGAGATAGGGTTTATTTTAATCTAATTCATTTTAATCTAATATCCTTAACTTCACTGTTTCCAGCAAGTAATTCTTCAGAGAGAAAAAAAGAGTGAACTACAATCCACCTGTTCAATTACATGGTCAGTTCACATCCTAAAATGTTACCTTAATTGTTAGTTGTCTTCTTATTTTGTGCAACTCGGTTTTAAAGATGGATAAACTGTCATCAATGTGACCCCTAAAGACGGAGGTTTATTTTGTTTTGTGAGGGTGGTAACAAAGTTACTTTAAAACACTTTGCAAGTTCACCTGAATTTTTCTAAGTGCTGACACAGGACTAAGAACGCAAATTCTTTAACAAAAATCACAAAACATTTCATTTTAATATTTTCAAATTACGTTGTTATTACATCTTATGCAAATCATCTTTTCAGGTCCAACTCCACTATTGTTTTTAAAAACCCTAAAAAATAAAAATATTTAAAAAGCAAACTTGATTTGGTAACAAACTTTGAGATTTTTTTTTAACTTCCTAAAAAACAGAAAAAATAATTAGTTATTTACCTATTCAACAGCCTTAACCTTTCTTATGTGTTGTAGGCTACCTGCAGAAACACTTCAATCAGCTGAGTCTGTCCCACATTTTCAAGAAAAGCCTCAGATTCAGCAATTTGCTTTTACAGACGTGCTTGGGATTCGCAGAAATATTCATCAGTATCCAACCCCAGATAGGCAGCAGACACTTAAAAAGGCGGCGTTCTCTGTGCCTTGCTACTTCAGTCTTGTAGGACTGAGAGGAACAATAGGATTATGAAGAGCTAGCCCGGAGATGAACTCGCTACATACTAAACATAATAGCTGTTAATGTCTGATTTCTACCCATGCATTTTTCTTAAATAAGGCTTCTCATTAGTGTCAAGTACCATCATTTGTAATTTTTATAACATTTTCATATGTTTTGCTTCTTATCCAACCAACACATTGAAGCAGAAAGCTTGCAGGATCATTTTTGAATGATGTCTTCTCTAGCCTTAGTGGCAAGTCTTCACCAATCAATAAATTTCATCTATGAAACTAAATGCATTGCCAAGATTCTGTCATGTAAAGAGTCGAGACAGCAACTAGAATGCACATTCTGAAAGTCCTTTAAACCACTTTTCTTTCCCAAATAAGCCTTGGTTATCCTGCAAGATTTTCAGCCTGATAGTAATCTCTCAATCTCACAGGGGAACACATTGCTTACTTCTTGTGAATTAATATTTTATAGCTTATATTGTGCATTACAATTTTCCAATCCTCACTCTAAACAGAAGGGGTACATTTATGATTTTCAAAAACAACAGTTTTTATTCAGATTGTGCAGGAAAGAACCAGAGCCATTTTAAAATGAGCAAATGACTAGTGCACAAAGGAAAGGAAGATGAAGGTAGGCTTACCAGAAATTAAAAAAAAAGACATTTTAAAAACTTTTTTCTTTCCCCTTGATCAGTTTCTTTACTCAAGGTGCTTTTTAACAACGAGGCAGGGCAGCGTAGTTGGCTCTGTCAAACCCAACATTCCCTCAACGTCATTTGAAGAAATAACAATTTTCTACAGGAGAAAATCCTGTAGAAAGGATTGGGCAGATAGCCCAGCAGATATGTTTTTCAAATGGGACCGACAGTCCTGCAGTTTTATACCAATTTTTGGAACACAGTCTTATATCATGAAAACCAGAGATACTACAGTTCAGATTTAAATTCCACCTCTTGTCCTGGGCAGATGAAAAAAAAAACAAAACAAAACAAAACAAACGGAAGGCTAATACAACAAATAATGAGCAAAATTCAGGTTGGAAGGCTTTAACAGAAATGAAAATAACCATCAAGATGTTAGAAAATCTTCATACACAGAATGTATCCTTTTCTATTCAAAGCCTTTCTGCTGCCTAGGAGTCCCAGATGATGCCCCTTATTGCACCTGAAGCCCTTACCAGCACAGTAGAGGGAGGCAAGTGCTTTAACAGCAATACCTGCCTCCCCAGAGCTCCCTACCAGGGAAGAAAACACCTCCCTTCCTCCTAACCCTCTCTGCAGCTCTCCTCCTGTCATCTTTTTCCCAAGGCATCATGAAAAGAGAAGGCAGACTACCACCCTGCACTCCCTCCTTGGCAGCTCGTGGAAGGCACAGGTGAATTTACTCAGGATGAAATTCAAAGGCAGCCAGTTTGCTTTGTTAGTGCCACTAACAAAGGAAGTGGTTCAACAGTTTTAAACTATAATATTCCTTCCTATTGAAATCAAAAGCACAAATGAATTAAACAGAATTTCTCACTACAGCAAGGCCGACTGTCAAAGTGATGCTTCATATTGCCCCCTTCAAGCCCAGGGAAGGTGTTTCACACTCTTGTACCTGCTCTGGCAATGTGCACAGCTGTGTGTGAAACACAGCTGGTCTCCGAAGGGGAGGAGAAGGCGCAGTGCTGTGCAGCAGCAAAGGCCGGGCAAGTTTGTTCCCTGCCACAGTGACACCATTCCCTGCCCGCAGAGCTCAGCCCATCTCTCAGGCCATGGATGGTGGAGGGAAATGAGGAGGAATAACAAGCATTGCTTTGCAGAAGTAGAGTGCTCTAATTCATAGATCATAGAATCATTGAACAGGTTGGGTTGGAAGGGACCTCAAAGATCATCCAGTTCCAACCCCCCTGCCACGGGCAGAGATACCTTCCACCACACCAGGTTGCTCAAAGCCTCATCAAACCTGGTCTTGAACACTTCTAGGGACGAGGCAGCCACAACTCCTCTAGGTAACCTGTTCCAGTGCCTCACCACCCTCTGAGTGAAAAATTTCTTCCTTAGATCTAATTGAAATCTGCCCTCTTTCAGTTTAAAGCCATTGCCCCTTGTCCTGTCACTACATGCCCTTGCAATAAGTCCATCTCCTGCTTTCTTGTAGGTACCCTGTAAGTACTGGAAGCCTGCTAGAAGGTCTCCCCAGAATCTTCTCTTCTCCAGGCTGAAGAACCCCAACTCTCTCAGTTTGTCTTCACAGGAGAGCAATTCCAGCCCTCAGACCGTCTTTGTGGCCCTCTTCTGGACCCACTCCAGCAGCTCCATGTCCTTATGTTGGGGGCCCCAGAGCTGAACACAGTACTGCAGGTGGGGTTTCACGAGAGCAGAGTAGAGGGGCAGAATCACCTCCCTTGACCTGCTGGCCACGCTTCTTTTGATGCAGCCCAGGATCTGGGTGGCTTTCTGGGCTACCAGTGCACATTGCTGGGTTACATTGAGATTCTCATCAACCAACATCCCCAAGTCCTTCTCTGCAGGGCTGCTCTCAATCCATTCTCCGCCCTCTTCTGTATGGTTGTCCTTCCTCACCGTCACAACTCATGACATTGTATTTCCCACCAAACAAAGCAGATTTCCATAAATTCAAACTGTAACTATACATTGGCATCCACAAGGACCAGCTTTGGGGCTAATTCTGTGTAAGGTGTGTGTACAGAAATATTTCCAGCAGATTTCTTTGCAGTACATAGTAAACAAGATCATCTCAAAGTTTTTATTTATGTCAAATTTAAGATATATTAAAATATGCAAAGTTTTAAGGGTTACTCGTACTGGCATAAACTGATAGCAGCCCACATGCCTGCAGAAAACATAAAAGGGTTAAGGAACGTTTTTTCCCTTTGATCAGTTCAGAAAGCTGTTCCAGAGGTGGTGTATCCCCACATTTGCATAAAAATGTTGACAAATCTGTCCTATACTTCAGTTTACTGTTGGAGTGATTTTTCTTTAATATATGACCAGAATAAACATCATGTGGAAAGCTGTAGTGTGTTTTCATTGTCTATAGATGCTGCAAATAATTTAACAAGCACCCTCGTGATGTTTCTTGCTGTAGGCAAAACATTCATTTTCTTCTGCTTAAAAGTAATGTTTTTTTTATTATTTCCTTTTTACAACAATTTAGGAAAATACAAAAAAGAATGCTGCTAGTACGATCTTTTATGAAACAGACAATGACACAAAATTCACTCCAGATCTCCTTCTATTAAAATGAAGCTATGCCAGACTCTTGGCCACCACGGATTGCAAATTCTAATAAATGTTTAAAAGATCTATTGAGATTTTGACTATTATAAAAGTCTTTAATGTGCAAAATTCCCTACACGGAAATATGGAAAAGATTCCAATTTACACTATGCTGTCATAATACTTAATTAATATTTTTCCTCTAATTAACAGTTACTGAGTACCCAATGTATGATTCTTTTCTTTCATCTGATACCCTCTCTCCCTCCCTGTGTTTGCAGTATCAAACATAGATTTGGAATATTAGTTTTCTGAACACTTTGATAAAAGAATATTATAAACTGGATTTTGCCTAACATAACCCCCCCAAAAGTCCCAGTTTCATAGTGGAATTGCCCACTATAGTTTCAATGTAATAAAGAGCTTCTGTGCTCTGAAGCTCTAAAGGATTAGCAACCCAAAGAGCAGGCTAAAAGAGCAGCTTAGCTATGCAAGCTGGGATATACAGAACCTTCTTAAGGGACAACCCACACATTATCTCCAAGAGTTGTTTGTCTTCTTGGACACAACATAATTAAAATATTTTTTGAAACAGTGCTTTACACACATTTCTGCCCTTATTAAAACAAACATATATTCAACATATTGGGAACACTGTAAGTGGGAACACTGGTCTGACAGTTCCAGAGGTGTGAAGCACTAAACCCATTGAACTGACAGGAACTAGTCAGGGCTAAAGTAAAATCCTGATATCAAATGTACCAATGTAAACCTGTGATAACAACGGTGATTTACATGGCTTGTATTTATTCTTATTATTTTCACTTTTAAAATATATTTAGTTGTGATTGACATCTGTTTATATCTGTTTACATCGTTTGTTGACAACTGATATCTAAAGTTTGGGAATCATCTGTAGGGTGGGGGGAATACTGGTTATATAGATAAATGGAATTAAACAGTTTGGACTTTGAGTTCTGCTCCAGATCCAGCATGTCTCCACAGCCTGTGCCCTGATTCCCATGCACAGTGTTTCTGAGGTCATATTCCTTCACCGGGGCCAGATTGTTTTCTAGAGCAAAGGAATAATAGTTTGGTCCAAGACAAGTCGTTCCCAGTGACCCTCACCAGTACAGCATGAGCACATTAAAGGAAAGACAGTCCAAGTAAATGAATTCAGCTGGACCGGTGCCATCTTTGTACAAGGACGGCAAGACAGCAAGAACATTGCAGTCCAAGCAAATGGCCAATAATTTTGTTGTTAGTAGCAGAATAAAACACAAACAAGGAGTTTTACTGTAGTTCCCAAGTTATTTGTGGCTGAGATGTACCTGAAAAGTTGGCAATTAGTAAGAAAATGTGCTCTTTACAAGACTCTTAAAAGTCTCATTAAGTCTGTATTTACTTAGCATTTTCTCTAACTCCCTGTTTGAAACCAAGCAGCAGTAGTTTCAGAGAAAGTAGTAAGAGAATAAATGCCTATTTTCCATTCTAGTGCACGAGAAGAAGTGGCTGAATTCCAGAGTGCCCAAATTAAAACTGGACCAACTTAGTGACATGCATTCTGAGTTCAGCCACAGATTACATCTCCAGAATAAATTCATTACCACATTCATTCCGAATAGAGATGTTAACTGGGGACGGTACAACCTAGGAACGCTTGAATTGCTTCAAAATTTTGAACCGATAGATTTCACTGCCCTCCTCTGTGTGGTTCGCTACAGTGATGCAGAGGAACAGATTTAAGCCTAAACAATTTCAAAAAAACCATGCATAGATCCAGCCATACAGCCCTCATTGATGTAAAACCAGAAAGTCACCTAGAAGTATTAAAAAATGCAGGACTATAACTTCAGACCAAAGCAGAGTAATCCTGTTTCAAAGTTCCCTGATAACAGCTGCAGCCTTTTGAATTTGCCCTGAGTTTCAGTTTGAAGATCTACAAAAAGATACCTATCTCTAAAGGGCTCTGCTCAAGAAATGTCAAATGTAAACAGACTTTGAAGGAGTTAAACAACTGTTTCCAGAGCAGCAATGATCAATTTTAAGCTTATTTGTTGTTTCAGTTTGATTTAACAACACAGAAAGGGGTCTTCAACACAAAGCAATAACATGCAGTGATGTGGTAGGTTGCGGCGTGATTAGATATTGCTGGGGTACCAATATTAATTCTGAGATAATGTATGCACATACACCACTTTGCAGCTGACTTCATTTTAATATGTATAGAGTGTATGTTCTGACAACTGTGTGTCATAACAGGATCCCATCTCTCTCTGACATGATTGATGTGCAACCCTTGAGATTGCTATCTTTCACCACAAACAGGTATTATACAGGTAGTTAGTGTGAAAGAGGCATCGTCTGTTAGAGGGAATGAAAGGGAGAAAACAATAAACTGAAAAGAGTTGCTTCTATTTAAAAAGCAGCAGGATAGGGGAAAATAGTTCTTTAAAGAAGAACCTTTCATCTCACAGTGCAGGCTTAGAAGATAAAAATGCTTCCCAATTTTCATATATGAATATCTAAATTCAATCTACAGACAGAAATTGAAACAAGAGTGGCGTGGTTTCCAAATATACCAAACACTTCCAATTCTTATGGTCTCTCTTATTTTTTATATCATGCTGGCTTTCAAGGTATCTCTGTATTGCATATTGCAAGCTCGTGCAAGTTTGTTGTATGCAAGGTCCAAACCAGCCAAATGTGAGCCAGCTGCAGGCAGGATGCTGGCTAAACAGCGGCTGCTACACCCCAGATATTAAACAGGACTCAGTGTTGTACTAACTGCACGGAGAAGAGAATTGGCTCTTTCAGGTCAGCTAAATCATAAAATTGAGAGTGGTGCCCTGTAGACTCCTGTACGTTGCTCACATGCCTCACTGATTAAAGATGACATTGTAGCATTTTCTGTAAGTAATAGATTTCGATGAAAAAAATCAGAAAACTGTTGTCTTTAAACAACCTAATGTGAATTGATGGCTATTTAATAAGTAGGTGAATATTTTATGTCTTTTTTTTTTTTTTTAACGAGACAACATACATTCTATCCCACAGACGTGTGTGTGCACATGCACACATGCATGCATGTTCTCAGATTCAGGTGTCTGAAGTATAATTTGATGGAAATTTTGGCCTCTTAATTCAGACACTGGGAAAGCCACAAACCTTTAAACACAGTCAAATCATCTGGGAATTTTCTGAAATTGCTCATGTTCTTCTGATCACACATCTGACATGTTTGTAAGTAGACTCTACATACACTACAGGAAAAAAACACACAAAAAGTTCTACCACTTCATTCTCTATCCCTCCCATTGAAACTGTTTCTTTTACTTGAAAGAGGAGAGAGAGAAGGAGGGAGACCAGATAGAGGAGGATGATACAAATATTGATGTAGGAAGGGGGCTGCAAGTCTGCGTGTTTAGTGCAGCAAAACCTGGATAAAAAGTACCACCAAAGAGGAATCCAGGACTGGAGAATAGAACAACTCCTACCAAGCAAGCACTTTAATCAAAACACTATAAAAATACAGCTTCTGTACCTGGTAACCCCTTTGGACAACATGGCTACCAGATATCCAAACCCTCTCCCTGCTGAGATGGCCTACATCTGCTTTTGTTCACTAAAAAGGATGCTTGGGGAAACAGGGAGATCTGGTTTTCTAAGTGGCATCACTGTTGTTCCCACTTCTCTTGGGTCCAGTGAACAACCGTCTACAGAAGGAGAAGGTTTCATGGTGAAAATTCCCTGACTGGTGGGTAGCAGGTAACCCAATAGGGAAAGTAAATTGGAAACACTTTCATCTTTTGCCCAGTAGAATTCATATCCTGGTGAAACTTCTAAATTACAAAGGTGTTGCAACTGAAGTGCAAGGGTAACAGTAACCACCAGGAGACACATTTTACATACACTTAAATCCAGCTCAGAGGAAATAATGAACTCTAACTTCCTGAATCCCATTACACTTAGTGTGAGATATGCTAAGCAACTTACCACTGTCAGAGCTGAGATACTGTTAAGACTGTCCTGAAGTCAAGCTTTTAACGCTAGGATACATTAACATAGAAAAATGATTTATTAACACACAGATTCTAGCCATCCAGTGGGTTAGGCTGAATGCAAACTGACTCAGAATGAGCGATTGCTGGGAAGTATAGACTTTTTTCTTATTTTCCTATCTAAAGCAGCCGTATGCCATCCTAAATGTTTCCCAAGTGTCCTGAAACCATTACGTTCTGCTAACAGGTTGACACCCATGAGCACTGCCAGAATTGCTTTCCTCCATCCCTCATTATTCCCACTTATAACCTACCAACCATAAGTACCTGTTCTCTAGGATAATTGCTTCACCATAATTCACTATTAACTGTGGCCACACCAGAATGAATGGATCTAACACTAACAGAAATTAGAAAATAAAAACCCCAGAGTGAGTATGGAGAATCACTTGGAAATCTCTTATGCCTCAAACTCAAGTTAAGGAATCATGACTGAACTACTATCACTCACATCACTGCAGAAAAAAACAGTTTAAAAACCCTCTGAACATCTATTTGTCAACCTCTGTTTAGCACTGGCATCATTAGTGACCTAAGAAATGGAAATATCCATCTCTAACTCTCAGCACCATTCCCTCCCCCCCAAAAAAATAAAATCTATCCTGAAGCTAAGCCTCAGATAATCAAGACAGTTAAACAATCAAGTCTGATATTGACTGACAAGTCAACAATATTTCTATATTGTTAAGCTATCCCAAAATCAAGAATTAAGAAAATCCACTTAAAAAAAAGTTTAAAATGCTCCACATGATGACTGCTATAAAAAGAAAATCTTTGTGTAGTACATCAGAAATGTTGTTACAGACTGTTCGTCCCAAATGGGAAGTAACTCTTCTTAAAAAAAAAAAAAAAAAAAAATTCCAAAAAGATTTTTTTGGGTGCAAGTATTATTTCAAACAATACAGACATCAGTTCTCAATTTCTTGTCTTCCATTAAAGTATGTCAAAGGGCTCTTCCTCTGGACTAATCGAATTCTTCCTTGCAAGTAGATCTTTAAGAAGTAGAAAAAAATACACAAATCTTTTTTTGTTGTTATTGTTGTCGTAAAAAAAAAAAATAGTACACTGACCTAAGGGTGAAGATTGGTATTAAGCTGAGTATTTTGCAAGAAGCCCAGTGTGCAGAAGAAAACCTCCTGCTCCACTGCCTGAGCTCGCTGTCTCTGAGATACTGCCTCAAAACAGCCCCAGTAACACCCATCTTCTGTTCCCAACCCAGAAAAGGACACAGCCTGCAGCGAGCCAGGACCTCCTGCTGCTCACTGAGATGCTTTTTGAACTCTTTATCAGCTCCTCTGTCATCACCCTGCCTCTCCACCTCAACACATCTTGTTATTTACCACATGTTAGTCTCATTCTCAACTAAACCGTAGTTATGGGTCATTTTAACACTAAAGTCTGTATCCAGCAGAGGGGACTCAACTGGCCGTCAACAGGACTTCTAACTTAGACTCCATGTCAGTAAAATTTACTAAGGTCCATCTCGTCAAAAGGCTGACCAACACTCTTTCCAAGCATGAAAAATACAGTCAATGTCAGAAAATCTGTGAAGTTCATTATATATTAACAAAATCAGTCATGGTTATTATGGCATTACAGTATTCTTTACACCAAATGAAGACCATCAAGTACAATTCTTTCAAATTAAATCTTTCAAGCTCATATAAAAGCCTACCGCCAAAGCAAAAAGCAGATTTAGTTTTCAGCTGACAAATGCCTGATTATTATTAGACATTTTGTACCAGGTCTATAACATCAAACTTTCCCTTTGAGAAATTTTAAAGATCTTTCCCAATGTTTTTGATAGTATATGACTTTTCAAAGAAATTGCACATCAAACTTTTGTTTCGATGACAAGAAATAAGACCTCATTCTCTGTTTAGTTTCAATAGAAGGTCAATATGGTCTGCATATTTAGGCCTCTAGACTAGGCAAAAAGTGAAAAGCCAGGTAAATCATCTTAAAAATACAAGCGCCCAGACATAAAATCTATTGTTCATCTTTTGCAGTGATGGCATTTCACTTTCTAAATAAAAATCCCAGTTCTCCAATGAACAGAGTTATCGAAGGAACACTGTACTACACTGTTTAATTTCAAGTATTTGAAACAATGATACCATAAAATCATCTGAAGTATTGTTGCCGCATAAATCTCCAAGCACTTTCTGTGTCCTTAATGTTCAAGCCTAAAATTGTTTCATTCTTTAGCTGACAGAGCACATTGTAAAAGTTGCAGTTTATCACTTTCCTTTCATTCTTCTCCAGCAGTTACATTACCACATCCTTTTTTATTACTATCGCAGGATGTCACTATATAAGTGACATCATAAGGAGAGAACAAGGATTTGCCAGGAACAGTCAGAATTGCTCTGCAGTGCTACAGAGCTCGGCATTTCAGAGAAAAGGGGTCAGCCTTGCATTTTAGCATGCTGAACATGTGCACTATCAAATCTATTGCCTGTCACCATAGTCCCTTGGACTGGATAAATTATATCCCACAGTTGGGTAGTACAAAGGTAATTCTGTTGCCATATGTTGTGCCAAAGAGCTCACGCCGTGACAGGGTGCATTACAGATTATGCTTTCCCATGTGACGCCCATTTTCTCCTTCATCTGTGAGGGATAAACCTTGCCTCCTTTAAGATTTTAAACTATTCAAATAAAACAGTACCTCCAACAAGCTGGAGATGCAAATTCTGTTTCAAAAGAAAGAAAAAGAAAAAATAAAGAAAAGAGAAAAAGAAAAAAAAAGAAAAAGAAAAAAGAAAAGGAAGGAAAAGGAAAAGGAAAAGGAAAGGAAAAGGGAAAAGGAAAAGGAAAAGAAAAAGAAAAGAAAAAGGAAAAAGGAAAAGGAAAAGGAAAAGAAAAAGAAAAAGAAAAAGAAAAAGAAAAAGAAAAGAAGAAAAAAGAAAAAGAAAAAGAAAAAAGAAAAAGAAAAAGAAAAAGAAAAGAAAAGAAAAAGAAAAAGAAAAAGAAAAAGAAAAAGAAAAAGAAAAAGAAAAAAGAAAAAAGGAAAAAGAAAAGAAAGAAAAGAAGAAAAAGGAAAAAGGAAAAAGGAAAAGGAAAAGGAAAAGGAAAAGGAAAAGGAAAAAGAAAAAGAAAAAGAAAAAGAAAAAGAAAAAGAAAAAGAAAAAGAAAAAGAAAAAGAAAAAGAAAAAGAAAAGAAAAAGAAAAAGAAAAAGAAAAAGAAAAAGAAAAAGAAAAAGAAAAGAAAAGAAAAAGAAAAAGAAAAAGAAAAAAGAAAAAGAAAAAGAAAAAGAAAAGAAAAGAAAAAGAAAAAGAAAAAGAAAAGAAAAAGAAAAAGAGCCCAGTGATTTTTCAGATTTTGGAAATTACTTATGTTGTCCCAGAATTCACTATGCATCAATCCCATGGGAATCTCAGCTCCAGCTTTAAGTTAATAACTCAGAAAAAACGGAGTCAAGAACATTGTGATCAGCTTCACACATTTTATCAGACACTCTGCAGTATTCTTGAGTTTCTTTGGTTGGTTGATTTCAAATCCTGGCATTGGCAGCAGCTCACACATAAAGAAAAGAAGTATCATGAGAGTAGAAAGAAAATAGGTAGAGCACCCCAGAGCACGTTTAAGAGATTTTGCTTGTCTGTTCAATTTATTACTGTATTTCATTATTTAGCAGAACTGAATTGAAGTGGTTGATAACATGCCACCAATGATTTCAGCCATCAGCATCCAGCTCAGTTCGGGAATAATCAAAAGCCATTGCTACCTGACTGAATTTGGGCACTGGAGAGAATGGAAGCATGGTGGAAGTCTTGTTCCTGGTAAGGAAATGACCACATCATGTAAGTCAACTCCGTGAACACAAGGGCTTCATCTCACAGGGCATAAATGGAGATAACTACATTTTAGGCAGAGCTACGAAACACACTATGTTAGAGAAAAGAATGGACAGTAAGAACATAACATCTCACATGAGAAAACATCTCACATGAGTGAACGCACATACAATTAAAACCTTCTCATATTCCTGAAGAATTAAACGAGATATACTCGCTAATACATAGTCATATGTGCTCATAGCTCATTCGTTTCAGTAATTTATTTATTTTTCAAACTTTTGAAAGAGAAACAGACATTCAGAAAGGGTTTTGCCGCTCTTGGAATGCAAAAGCTTGCTATAGAAGAACATTTAGGGTCAAAGAGTAAGAAAAATCTTAACTGGAATTTGTTCAGGTATATAGAGTCATGGTCACATCAGTTTCTCTTCCATCCCTACATCAAGAAAGAGACTGAGATACGATTTCAAGGAATCATGCAGGAGTACGAACCCCATCCCACACTGCAATTATCAAGGAATACACACCTTGCTCACCAAAAGCAAGCCTAGGCCTGATAGAACACCGACTCCATCTTGGATTTTCTTCTCTTACTTTTTTAAACAATGAGTTTAGATATTTGTTATGCCAGTAGGCAGTCTGTAATCTTCACCCCAATTTCAAGGTTACTAGAACATACTCCATTTGATTTCAGGCCTTTTGCCTTCAGCTAAAACAGAGCTTACTCTAATTATCTTCATTATAATATCCATAATTCGGGGCTCCCATGGGCACAAGGATGGCATAAATTTTTACATTCACTAACCTCTAAATTAGTGCAAGCTTATTTCACTGGAAAAGAGTACAAAGTAAAATAAATTCTTTGCTTTCCACTCACTTCACAAATGTGTGGATGAAACTTTGTGGTAGGTATGTGAGTCTGTCATCTGCATTTCTGTTTCTCAGTGCTACATATAGCTTATGGTCCAGATGCTGCACACATTCAAGGCTGGTTTATGTGCTACTTTCATGGCCAAGTTGCCATAAAGCCCAGAAAGGTTTATGGTCACATTAAAGAACATTCTCACACGAAGTCATCCAACTGCTTAGTCACTATATAATAGGTCCTGGACACCACCTTCCTCTGTAAACTTTATAGGAGATACTCATATACGACCAGGAGGACCAAAAGCTTCAAGTGGTATTTTGCCATAAGAAAACATTGTAAAACCTTCCCCAGCTTTGTAAGTCTCCATTTTCCATAGGGTTCACAAGACAAAAGAGTAATGTGGGAATGGAAAGAGTATTCAAGTTGAGGGGAAGAGAGAATTATTGCTTCTTTTCAGCTGTGAGAAATTTAAATGGAAAGAATAAACACTGTCCCTAAATGTGTGGTCTTTTCTCATAGAGACACCCCAAGTTGTATGGATTCGGCTACCATAGTGAATAGTGATGGTAATGGCAGTATGGAGAATATCTGAGACGAAAAAGAACAACTCACATTATGTTCAGTAAACATTAAATCTATGATAGATCAACATACATATATCAGCTAACCTCCTGATCAGTTATTTAATAGGAATATTTACTATCTAGAACCTGGACAGAGTTTATTACACTTATTTCACATATTCCATCCCAACCTGTCAGACCACCTAGCATTAAAAAAAGGCTCTAAGTGAAATCTGATCAGATTTGCTATTTCAGTATTTCTCTTTTTTGTTTTAGCATGCCCCACTAGTTGGCAATTACTTCCTACTGTAAAATCTATTAAATATTCATGTCAGATATTATTTGCAAAGAGCAGCTTTTCTCTGATAAAAAATATGTTATTCATTCACTGCTTAGAAGATTGACCTAAGGTCCCTACTTTAAGCACACAGTTATATTGATTGTGAAAATACACTAAGAAAATTATGTAGTTTATATGCATGCATTATTTCTACTGAGTCATCCAGAAGCTTATAATTTAAGCCTCAGTGTTTCAGGTAAAATGAAATTGCTTCACTAAGTAAGGCTACTTTGATTTCAGCTTTGCTCCAAGCTTTGCCAGGCAAGCAGAAAATCTTCATAGTATGAAAGGTCTTGTTCATATAGAATGTATAGTCATGCACTGATAAAATCACATGCATTCAAAACACACCATGCCTTTGTCCAATGATTGTTTTACAAAACCCTTTTTTCATCTTATGTAAATAATCTCATATCCTGTATTAATGGAAGATCATCATAAATGAACAATGAATTTAGACTTCCAGACCACTTGCTTCGACTATTGCATTATACATAGCATACAGAGGACAAAGAAAATGAAGGAGATTCCTTCAAACAGGAATAAAATCCCCAAACCAAACCAAAAGAACCCCAAGCAACAACAGAAAGATAAGCTAACTGGATTTAAACTTAAAAGAAATTTACTTATCTTGAGTGTGTGTCCTTGAGGAAGAAACTCTGAAATACCCCACTTTTTGAAACCTTATCTGCATTTTACTTTTCTGCCCCTCTCACTAGACCAGAACAGTTTAAGAGCATAAATGGTGGGGGGAAAGAAAAGAAAGACAGAAAAAAAGAATGGACACATTCTTTGCCTTCTTTCACCTTGTGTCAGTATTTTGCTATTTTCTTACATCCAGCCACATGTTAGTCTTTCCCAGGTCTTCTCCACCCTTTATATCTCTTGCCTCCTTGCCTCTCACTCAAGTTTTTTCTGTTTTCTCCCCATTTCAGTCCTCCATCTCAAGAGAACATAATCTTTAGTATGGTTATTCATCATTAAAAAAACAAAACAAGGAGGAAAATCGGAGCTCAACACGTAGAGGAATGACGTTATCCTGGCAGCGTTGCTTGCTATGACAGGAAACCCACGTCACGATGAAGCCTGTTCACCTTGTAAGTTCCACAACTCAAAGCAGGTTTCAAGTTGTGTATGAGCCTTCTGTTGCTGTCTATGTGCAGATAAACTGCAATCACTCTGAAATGCCATTTCATTTCAGGACTTACAGGTCACACTACTGCAGATGAAACTAAAAAGCTGAACTAAACATTTAAAGAATGGACTCCCTCCTAAAACTTTGGAATAGGCCTAATAGGATTCATGCTTCTCCATAATAAAAAGTCCAGGATATGATATTCTCCTAAATCGTGAAGCCAAGAAAAAAGTTCTCTAAAGACAGCTGAAGTTGATATCCTGGGGTACACAATATTCTGTGTGTTAGCCTGATGAGTACCCATCTGTATTTCACCTGATATCCTCATTTAGTTCTGTACAGAAAGTGAAAACTTTAACCTCAGTGGAAACACCGGCAAATTCCTGCTGAGTTCTATTACCTGAGAAAGTCGCCCACGGTACTGCAGGGTTAGAGAGGTTGCCTGGCTGACTTTGCTTTCATTTATCAACTGCAATGCTTTTTTTGGCCAACAATAAAATTCACATGCAGATGTTAAGTAGCTTTTTTTCCTCTCCAAATCCATCTGTTTTCAGTTCTAGTACCGTGTTCCCGTTCATGCACATATCCTTGTTTTCCTTAACATCTAGTGATTATTCCATTTCATTAAAAAGCTGAATAATCTCGGGAATACATGGCCAATTGTCAATCTATCTTTATAAATGCAAGCAATACAGTAAAGGTTTGCCATCATTTGTACTCACTGTAACGTGATTGAAAGCCAAGCACAATCAGCTGGGCTGGAAAACATACAAAGGCTCTTGAAGGACTGTATAACATACTAGATGACAAAATAACAGGTAACAAGACCTTTCATCTATTGACATATTGCAGCCTATGTCTTAAAAGCCTATAATATTGGCTTTAAAATTTTGTTTCGAGACTACCTTCTTAAAATGAGCATAGAGAGAATTAAACCAGCATTTACTTTCAGTTTGCAGAATGATGAATATTATTTAAAAATATAAGGAGATCATTTACAGTGACATGGTGAACTTAACAAGTTTGGGCTGTAGACAACTGTAAATCCAAAAACCAGAAGGATGGTGTGGGACCACTTTGAAGACCTAAACTACATGCTCTGCATGTTACTATTTTTCTGTAATTTCCTTATATTTCAACAGGAAGACAGATGTAATCTTTCAAAGCTGAAGAGTCTGTCTGGTTTTACTAAATCTGAAGCAATAGGCAAGACACAAGGTCCTTACGTAGTACCTTACTTATTTGCAGATTTAAACTAATATATTGTTTTTCAATATATTTAGCAGGATTAATTTGTCATATATTAACGTTGGTGTCCCAACAAAGCGAAACATACACTTTAGTGAATACTCCCTTAACGAATAAGATTCTTCTCAGTGCAGAAAAATCATCCTAACCTGTCTCATAAATGGGTATTGCATTTTCAAGACATGAAGTGTTCTATACAAACAAATCAGTTTTTATATCTTTGCATTTTTTCCACAACACCCAGAAATAGTCTAGAGTGAAACTTATCTTTTGTTACTTTGTGTATAGATTTTTGCTTTCAGCCAGTAAAGGCTTTTTTTCTTTATCAAATTGTTTATTAAAATGATTCAGCAGAAATATTTCCTGAACATGGTCATTCGACAGAACACTACTCTAGAACTAGAATACTCTTTCTAAAATGCTTCTCCTAAATGGATCTGAGGCATTTCCACTCACATTTTTATGCAAGTACACTCGATAGTGAGAATAGATGTTTCCTACCCTTGTTTTTGCAAAACAGAAATGAATCCCAAGAATATATTTCTAGAAATAAATCTCTAAGAACAATTCACATCTTATGCCAGTGAAAATCTGGAATAATTCCACTGATGTTTCTGAAATTATCCTAGTGTAAAGAAGAATTAAGTAAAAGAAAATACAGAGTCTTTTGTCTCCAAGGTCTATTGCTATACAAATAATTAATTAGTGTAGCTTGTGTGCTGCAGGCCTGCCTGTCTGACCACTGAGCAATTAAATAAAGTAATTCTAGGAGCTATAAGTGGTTGCTTCTGGAAAACATATCATCCCTCAACAAAGAGAAAATTCATTCTTTATTAATGCAATTTTTACATAATTATAACCTAATCTATCTTATATAGACTTTTTGACATCGCTATTCTCTCATTGTTATAACAATTCGTAATTTAGTCTAGCAGTAACGATCTTAACAACAAAATTTGAACACATTCCAGGCACAAGGGCAAGGGACAATTTCTGCCAGAAACATTATACATACATTTTACCATTACTTAATATTGCATGTAATAGAGACACATAGAGAGAGACATTTAGATTTTCTTTGGAGAAAACCCATAGGCACTATAATCATTAGCTAAATGTCCACTGACTGTATTAAGGAATACATCACCTTTTTGAATTCCCCAAAAAGCCTAAAAATCACAAAAATAGGAATACAAGATTCTTATTTATGTTCTACTAAGAGAATACACTAGAATTGTAATACAGCAGTTAGCAGCACACAAATAGAAAACGTGACAACACAATATGTCATGAGCTATTTAGAGCCTTACCCAAAAAATAATCTTCAGAATTAGATGAGAAAATTCTAATCATAATAGTTGATGGGAGGTTACAGAAAACTGAATAGAATTCAGACATCTGGAGGCCTCTCTAACCTTTGCTGGGGATTCAACGGGGCAGAGATGATGCAAAGCTACCATTGGCACATCCTATTGATGTTCTTACCCTTGTATTCTTGTCTCAAGCACACACATACAATAATAGAGAGTAAGTCTCAAGTGGGGGAACAAAAAGGACTGTTTTCACAAAGTGTATGGTAGTAATTTTTAAAAATATAGTAATTTCAGCAGTTGGAAAGACATTTTATATCTGCTTGAAACTGATGTCTGAAAAGGATTTTTTTTCTACTTTGATTGATGAAAAATTATATTTATGATTAATTGTGCTTATTGCAAATCCAATGATACTATATAAAACAGAGTCTTAAATTTTCCAAAAGCAATGATATTACTGACCAATGATCAATAATATAATAGCTTGTATGCTGATAGTTCAGAAAAGTTACAACTGACAAAGTTAAGATTCCGTTACATATTGCACTTTGATTCAATTCGATCTTCTTCTAAAAGGAGCCTACAAGAAAGCTGGAGAGGGACTTTTGACAAGGGCATGCAGTGACAGGACACGGGGCAACGGCTTTAAACTGAAAGAGGGCAGATTTAGATTAGATCTAAGGAAGAAATTCTTCCCTCTGAGGGTGGTGAGGCACTGGAACAGGTTGCCCAGAGATGCTGTGGCTGCCCCATCCCTGGAAGTGTTCAAGGCCAGGTTGGATGAGGCTTTGAGCAACCTGACCTAAGTGAAGGTGTCCCTGCCCACAGCAGGGGGGCTGGAACTGGATGATCTTTGAGGTCCCTTCCAACCTAAACCATTCTATGATTCTAGCCACAAGCCCCCTGCAATCAGTTCCACAGCAGAAACAAACAGGTGGGTAACAGGAGAGAGAATTTTTACCAAGGAGCATCTTCAAGACTGCTCCTTTTGTACAATCTTCATTTGTAAATGGGGGGGGGGGGGGCCTCACATTAGAACTGCCATGCTCTTAGGGAGTCCACACGAGATTTCTTGTCTATAAAAGTGCCCTTCCAGTTAGTTTCTAGAAACATTATCATCTCTAGTAGCTGATGATACTGACTGGCAATAGGAACTCATGGGCAGGACTTGCAATGCTAGTGAAAAGTTGCATCTTTCTGTAAGGAGCTTTGGGGCTGGTCTGAGGTTTAAAACCAAGGTGACTGTTAATCACTGTGAAGGGTTTGTTTTGCAACTGCTGTTCAAGCAGGGGTTCATCAATTTTGTGCATATTAGGTTCAGAAACTACCCTCCTCGCTGGGGAGTATTTAGTGCAACTAGACAAACACAGATGTTTCCCAGAAATCCCTAAACACTCTTGTGTTCAAACATTCACAACATTTTTCAAATCGACTATGCTAATCTTTGCTGTCCAACAGGTTATGTCTCATCTTCAGCAGGATCAGTTATTTTTAGATGTAATTGAAAATTAGGGTCATGTCTAATATTCTTCTCTGCTACTGATCTGGTCCAGTCACTGCTTCTAAATAAAAGGTTTCAAAATTTTAAAGGAGCAGTGCAGATCGAAAAAAAAGTCTGAAAATAGGAAAAAGAGAGAGGCCTATTTGTTCAGTTTAATAACTATTACCCAAATTGCTCCTGCTGTGTAATCCTTACAGGTTGTAATTATCATTCTTTGTCTTCACTAGACATTTTGATTAAAATTTGCATTGTAAGTTCTCTTCTTCTCCCTATGTGTGGCTAAACGCCCTTCTTCTCCCTGTTTGTGACCTGGGGATTTCCAAAGATGCTTGAGATGCCAAGGAAATAAAAACTTCACCAATTTTTAATTTGACTCACTGAAGCTCAAAATAAACTGTATGCCAACATTGAGGAGTTGGCATTCTTTGCCTGTGCAGACTCAAAAGAGTGCTGATATTTATTTCGTAGGGCAGATTTTTATCATCAAAATGTAATTATCTGAGCTTAACATTAAGTATAAACAGATGAAATGATTATTTGGTCGAGTATTAATAAAAAAACTCTTTCTTTATCAAAGTTCTGTATTAATTGCTATATCTACCTTGAAGTATACCGCGAAACTTCAAAATTCAGAGTTCATTTACAGCCATGCACTACCTGATATGTGGATGCAGAAGTCTGCAACCTATTTATTCCATCACATTAGAAAACATGAATTGTGTCTGCACTGATTTTTCTCCCCTTTTAATAGCTCCATCTTTTATCTCTTTACTCTCTTGGTATGAGAGAAACAGTTTAAGTGAGCTATTTGGAGCATGCCATACCATAGCACTGGGAAGCACATCCCAGCTCATTCACTAGCAAAAGATCAGGAAGGCTAGATAACCAGTGATACATACTGAAGAGATGATGTGCAGGTACCACTAGAGGAGAGAGAATGATCTGGTAATAAAATTTGTCTCCTGGAAGTATCCCAAAAGAGGAACTGGTGGCTGATGTTTGTACCTGGTGGAGCTTCAGGAGCCAGGACAGCATGCTTGACTTCTCAGAGGACCAGAGGCCGTGAGGAGACTCACGCAACTGTTACTAGTACAACTGAATAAGCTGCAATTCATAGCAAGGGAAGAGCTTTGCTAAGTGCAAGGTTGTGTTGTAATGTAAATACAATTAAATCGTTAGAGGAAGCTCATCAGGTTGATGTCCAGACCAATACAAACTGAACTATTCTTGGTCTGTTTAATGACAGAGACATGCTGAGAATTAATAGCAACCTGTGACATTCCACCCTGGATCTGGGTGGGAGCAAAGCCAGAGAAAGTACTACTCCAAGTAGTACTGAATACTGACAGAGGTGTAGAAATTCTGAATTGTTGAATACCCCAAAAAGCGTAGTGCACTGTGAAAGGATTTTGAGTAGGTCTGAAAAGAAGGCTGTGATTCTGGAAAGGAAAAAAAAAAAAAACAGCAAAAGACTCATTTATTACTGGCTGCTCTATAATCATGCCTCCTATAAACAAAGAAATGGCCCGGTATTACTTGTAAGGATCACAGAATCCACTGTGATGTGTTTTGGCTTGAGGCATGTGTTTGTGGTTTCAAGCTAATCCCTTAATCACTCATGTGAAAATCGCTAGGGATACATGCAGACAGGATAGCTAGGATCCTCAACACAGCATTGTCTTTTATTTCAAAGAACAAGCATAGGTTGAAGAATAAACAATTAACATTTTATGTTATATACTGAATTTAATTTAGGATAACAGAGTGATATCTTTATAAGATATTTAATGAGAATGGAAAAAAATAAAATAAACAGAACAGGATTTGTTCAACTTAGCACAGAAAACATAATCACTACACAGAGGCTAAAAAGAGGATTTTTTTAAAAGAAGCTGTAGACTGAACAGCAGAAGAGCAACTAACAGAAGGACTGTAACAACCAGAGAGCAATCTGCTCTCCCTCCCGTACGGCAGTGAAAATTAGGAGTACCTTCACAGAAGCTAATTGTTTGGGCTGCACCGGAATAATGTTAGAATGAATGAAATTAAAAATCAGGGTAAAATCAGAGAAAATGGTATGGGCAGTATAAGAGGCATGCATGAAAGATGAAAATACCTTAACCTGGCAACCGAGAAGAACTATATAATGAATTTTAAACAACACGCCATGCCAAGAACGGCGTTAACCCAAACATTCCCCAAATTCCACAAATACTGGAATCCAGATAATTTAAAATGCAACTTGATAAAGAAAATTTCCATAAATCTCCTATCTAGCCAAATAAAACTGCTTTGATTATATAGAGGTTTGTATTAGAGAATACATAAACATATAGTGCGTTGATCTTCCACATTAATCTCTTCCTGGGCATCTGCAGGACATTTTCACAAGTGTTAGGGGGAAACTATTTCATGTACAAAATCACCCATGTTCACAAGACAAAGAGGAAATGAAAAGTAGTGTGTGTATCTTGACTTCTCCAGGTAGAAAGCGTGCCTGCTCCTCAAAACAGGGCCAGCTAGAGCAGATCGCCCAGGATCACGTCTGGGAGAGTTCCCAGTATGTTGAAAAGATGGAGACACCGCAGACTCTCTGGGCAACTTGTTCTAGAGTCCAATCACACTCACAGTAAAAGAGAGGTTTTTTTCTTATGTTTAAGTAACCACAGCTTCAGTAGCCACAACACCACCTGGCTGATTAAATGCAGCTCACTTCTTAAGCTTAGCTTCTTTCTCTGAAAGCTTTCTTGCCTCCAGTACACTTAGTAAATGTGGAAACCATTTCAAAGCACCATATGCTGGTGTTTTCTAAACTATCATTTTCTGCAAATTGCCATTTCGTAGAAGTTCAGGTGAAAATGTTTTTGTTCTTATTTGGATGAAAACTCATTTAGAAAGATGAAGAAATTCCCTCAACGTGCAATTCCTGACTTTTGGTTATTCTCTCCTAATATATCGCACATACAGTGTATTTTGGAACATCTATGCTTAAAAATGTAATGTACCTTTGAGATCCATCATTAATGTTATACCATAAACATTTTATTTTGCTGAAAATTGTAATCTTAAGAATATCTCTCCTAAGAAAACAAATTGTAAAGCTAAATTCTCTGGAAAAAAAAAATTGTTTCACTGTCATAAGTCTTCTGGATCAAGCAGCGGCAGTTAAATTAAATCTGTTCATAATTTCTGACATTGATTTCTGCATTGAATGAATTAAATTTACTTAATGGAAGTCTTATAGGTTCTTTGAAATGCAAGCTTAACTTTTACAGTAACACGTGACCAGTTTTCACCAGTTGGACCTATGCAGCCCATTTAAGCATCCCATTCACTGCAGTGGGTCTGCAAGTGCTCAGCACTTCAGAGAGCCAGGTCCATTAGGTATTAGCAGCATCAGGGCTGTAACTAAGTAGCAAGGAGGGAACAAGAAGAGTAGGAAAACAGTGAGAGGTAAAAGGATCAAAAAGGCACACCACATGGAAGCCTCAAATGAGCCATGACAGCACTTCGCTAGAGATTCTATCATGCATTTAATAAAATATGTCTATGAACACCTGACACTGTTTTTTCCTCAAAGGCAACAAAGTTCTGATTTACAAAGAAAGAGCATCTCCCAAGAGTTACTGTCTGTCTTAGTTTGTGCCAAGAAGACATGTTATCTTGTTCTTTCCTTAATGTAGGATAATATTCTGGGCCACAAGGTTGTTATGGCAAAACTTTTTTTCCCTCAAAGTGCAGATGAATCCTTTAGCTCTCCTTCATATATATATCAACAAAGAACAAAAGAGCATGAGATAAATCGTGTTCAAAAATCAGATGAAACCTGGTGAGACCATGCTATCACAGTTCAAACAGTGTGGCAATTCTATTTTCAGGTTTGTTATTACTCTCTTGCTTTAATTTCTAAAACTTTGCTGGATTGCAAACTCTCCACAAAAAGCATTCATGCACTCAGATGAAAAATTGAGACTGATGACAGATAGCAAAAGATATATGACCAATAGCAAAAGTAGCAAAAAGCTAGTTAAAATACCTAAAATAATTACTGCACCCTTTATTCTTTCAAAGTTCTAATGACGAACCAACACTCAGGTGTCATACAAAGGGACAAAAATCAAAACAAAAAAAAACCCACAACTAAAACCAAAAGACAACTCTGCCTTAAAACCACCTTAAATCTTATTGCATATTTTAGTTCTTTAAATTGACCTAGTAGAGGTTTTTCCTGCTTATCCTTAGGATTTCATTTACTTTTTCTTGTCTTCTATAGTGATTTGTTTTCTTTTGTTCCATTATCTTCAAATGCCGTGAGAATACTGTAAATTCTCCATCAGAATGTTAAACACTCAGTTTCTAAAGTGCCCTTTCAAACTCAAGCTTGTAATTATGTATTTTTTTTTCTTTTTGGTCTTTTGCTGGATTAATCTCTGTGGACACACTTAAGAGTTTTTATCATGAAATGAATTAAAATATTCTCAATATCGAACCCAAATTTTCTCCTGTGGAGAACTGATTGCAGACAGGAGAGCTGTTTCTGTTCCAGGAAGGGCTGAAGGTTGTGGATACGGGGAGGAGGAACTCCCAGCGTAGCAATTTCCTTGTTTGTGTCTATTTTACTCACGACACTTCCCATAGTAATTTAGCATTCAAATACCCATCTACTCGTAAAAGATATATCAGGATGGAGGTGTTTTTTTCCTTTCATATAAAACTAAATCACTTTGATCAGATTAATTTTGCTCGCTATACATAATTGAAATCTCTTCATAGTAATATTTTATCATTACCTACTCTTACTTTTTCAAATTTACCACTTTTTGTCCTTTCTAGGTTTCTGTTATTCTTAGCCCTGATTCTTTAAATTCTCTGGAATTAATTTAAAGCTTCAATCTCTAGAGTATATTCTAGCAGCATAATTCTTTTGTCAATTTGTTTCTTTTCACTCGATAACCTCCATTCTTTTATATGGTTTTATTGACTTTCTTAAGAAAGATTGTAATGTCTGAATAAAAAGAGAAAAAGTAATTTTTAGAAGAGATGATCAAGACTTTTTTCTTAACACTTACAGGACAACTAAAGCATACCTTCAGAAGCATTTTAAACCAGCATTTTGCTACTTCTTCTCTATGACTTAACATAATAATGTTTTGCTCCAATCCTGTATTAACATTTAAACAATCTTCTTAATATTACAAACAGGAGCAACCACTTTTTCTTCAATACTTCTGGATGCGAGCACCAATTAACTGATCTCACTTTGTCATAGCCTGTAACAGCAACAGGCAATATTGCAAAGCAGCAGTAGACAATCCCAAAATCACTACCTTACTGAAAGTAGGACAGCTTATCATTTCTAACCATCACTTTACCTGTATCTGTAAAACAATAAGGAAATGAACC
The DNA here is from genome assembly GCF_009769465.1 of Tauraco erythrolophus. Taxonomy (NCBI): domain Eukaryota; kingdom Metazoa; phylum Chordata; class Aves; order Musophagiformes; family Musophagidae; genus Tauraco; species Tauraco erythrolophus. The sequence continues at coordinate 4,437,460 of NC_141477.1, forward strand.
AATCGGTGTTCAAAGTTTAGTTTCAGTTCTCATTTTTCTTATTTCGTGTGTTTTCTGAGCTTAATATAAACCTGAAAAAGCAACTGTTGCACGGAACTCTGGTTTACAATTCAGCTAATTGTAGAGAAGACATCAGGGAGAAAAGAGACTTAAACAGCAACTAACTCTACTCATTCATCAGGTACATAAGTTCTGTTTCAGAGTTTTACCCTTTAATAAACCTCAAGAAAAGGACTTCAGATTCAAGGTCAAATACACATCTAATGGCAACGTATTCCTGTGGTATCTCCTATATTTCTCTTAACGTTTTGTAAAGTTAGAAAACTATTAAAAACAAAACTAGGCAATGTTTTCCAAGCTCTGTTATGTTATTTGTGTCAAACTGGCGATCTATCATATAAGCCCAACATCTGACAGGACTAATAAATCCTAGTATGATAAACTGATAATTTTATGTCAGAACTGAAGTGGTCATATTTGTATTCATTAACTCATAGCTTCTGAGCATTTGTCTTTCATTTGGTTGATGTCTCAAGAGTTTGGAAATTCCTTAAAAAAAAAACTTCCATTCTTTCATGACAGAGGACTATATGACAAGTGCTTATCTTATTTTTGTTTACTACTGCAGTTTTGGAAATGCAACTTGTTTTAAATTAATCCAATACTTTCATTCTATATAATCCTCATAATTAATCTGTATACTTCTGTTAAAGTCAGTAGCTATAAAAGCTCAACATGGTTTATCTATTCATCCATGTAGAAGAGATACGTGTGATCTCTGGCTTCCATTTGTTCATCTCTTTGGGGTGCAGTGATACTAAAGAATTGTTTCCCAAATAATCTGAAGAAATAATTTCTAGAACATGTGTAATTTATAAGATTAAGAATCCACAGAACCTGATCAAAGCCACACCGTACTCATGAGCAATAATTTCACTATTTTAGTGCCCTTTGGATCAGGTCTTAAACCCTAACAACTGATTTGCTCCAAAAATAGATTAGGAGATACTCGATTTGCAACTGAGTAATGATTTTTAGAGTAATTTAGATGTGCTCCAGCTTATTTTTTAAACCTTTATTAGCGACTACCTAATCTGCTTGAAAATCAAATCTAAACATGAATATGGCACTCTTTTATGACAGAAGAGAAATGATAAAGAATTAAGCAGTTGTCCAAGATAAGACAATGGGTGATTCTATGTGGCTTTCGTATCTGAGACAATGAACCTCAGATCTTCAACAAAATAACAAGAATATCCAGTGCAGTGTTTTGCCATATATTCCGATATTACATAAATTTTGAATCAGGCTCCATAAGGTGTAAATATATATATATATATTTCTGACTCTCAGTCTCCAGCTCTGACGCTTTTTTCTTGAAAGCTAGCCTGAAGTATTTTCAGTTTAGGAATAATATGAGGAACCACTAGAATGACTGTCCCTTTGACGATCTTCTGGTAAGTTACAATTTTTTAGCAAATGGTGTTGTTTAGAAATATCTACTACAAAATTCCACATAATAGGAGATACGTTTAATTTAGAAAGACTGAATTATATGTTGAGACAACACTTGATAATTTGAAACAAACCACTGATTTTCAGTTCTCTGTTCTCAGCACGTATACTTAGAATTTGAGAATGGCTTCAGCTGAGAGGAGCCTTCGAAGACTAATTTAAATGTTTGGTGGGATGGTGACATAAATTGGTAGCAACAGTTTTCGTTTGCTTTCTTAATCACTTTTTAATTGCACTGCATTCCTCTCGTTGATAGATAAATTCGTATTACGGAACACAGCAGAGCAAGAAACCTGAATGTTATTCGTTTTCTATGAATTAACAGACTTCTAATTCCACTCAACTGCACAGTTTCTCAAAAATCGTAGTCAGTGGCTGCTTACTCTCCCTAGTCATAGAGGTAGATCACCAAGTAGGTAAGAAAGACGAAGAGGATTCAGACCTTGCACTAAAATACATGTTTATTAATTTTACTATTTAAACAGTTTGACATAATAGAAAGCATCCTTCATTGCTCTCAATTGATAAGAAAATTGCAGTACACGCTTCTGTATGTACTCGACCAGAGCATCAAACAGATATTAATTTCAATATTTGCTAGCTTTGGATTATTCCAGACGTTTCTCTTTAGTTGTAAGTCATTTACCAAGTCCATAAAATCAACAGTGATTTTAGGTGGTAGGTATGGAATATTCAAAGTTTGACACTTTCATCACAGAGTCAGTTGCCTCAAGGCAAATACTTCTTTAATGAAAAAAAAAGTTGTTTTCTTCAAACTGTGATCGTTTCAAATGTCTTGCTGGTTTTCGTGTAACATGGTTTTTTATTCTGAAGGAAAAGCATATGTGCAGGAAGTGCAATGCCATTGAGAAGTTAAGTCATTAAGATCACCAAGTACATTAAATGTCCAAATCTCTGCAGACTCATCACCAGAAGCATAACTTCCTTCTTTCATTATAGAGAGATACATGTTGTCACTGTAGAGAAGTTCCCTCTACCCCTTTAGAGGAGATAACAAGGTAAATCAGCCTTTGTGACTTTTTTCTCAGCAACTACTATGGTCCTGTTAAAGGCCATGATGATGCCACTAAATCTCCATGCCTCAGGCTATGTATATTCACCTTACAGAGGGATACCTGGGATCTCAGAGGCTGTGTCTGAAACCACTCAAGGGTAGTCTCCTACAGAGTATTCTGTATAGACTGGTCATATTCACCCTGCACAGTATTGGCCCAGTATTCCTTGTGCACTGCATCACTCCTAAGCCTTTAAGACACATTATTACTTTTTGTGACGTTTGTTTTTTTTTTCTGTTCAAAGTGAGGACTGAGTCATAATCTGCCACAATGGCATTTTATTGCATGATGCTGAGAGGATAGCCTCATGCCAGATGTGGGGTTTTGCAGGTGCAAAGCTTGCTGGACTAGCATTGGAGGATCCTGCAGGACAGAGGTAGCCAAATCAGGCTCAGATAAACAATCCTCCAAAATTCATCTGAGATTTGTGTCTGAGAGAAGTAGCTGTTGCACTCCAAACGGAGCTCAGCAATACACTAATAAACATGTGATGGAGCTAATCAGCAGAGGGGACAGGGAATAAACCAGACACTTAAAGAAGACATGAACTCAGTATTGAGAGTTCTGTTTAGTTGGCACCTTAAAAGAGTTATCCAGGAAAATCGGACATTTTGCTAAATGCCATTAAACTGGTAAACACTATGCCTCTGTATTAATAGGAAAAACAGTATTCCCATTGCAAATATGAACTCTGTTCCATTGACTGTGCTCTTATAGAACGCTTTTTGTATCTGAGAATGCCTCATATCTCTTGGTACAAGACCGCAAAACGCCATCTATTACAATATCATGAGTAATGAAAACCTATATTATAAACTTTGCTACAATATTTGCATTCACACAACTCTTTTGTTCTAAGGTATTGTCTTTAGATATCGTAAAAAGTCTTATTTTAACTCACTTGAATGTCTTTCAGAGTATAGATGAAGGTCAGTACTTTTATAAGCTTTCTTCCTCTGTAAGCCCATAATACTCTTATGACATTAAGGTATGTACTTAAAGACTTGATTGTTGGCTTTCATTTACTTAATATCTTGGCAAGTTTGCAGTGCTGCCATGAAATCTGTTTAGTAGCAAAGCACACAACTGTTCTGCCTTTTAAGCTAGGCTTATTTATATAAATTTATTCCATAGCCTGCTCATCTTACTTTAATGGCCAGATGTTCTTTTCTTTTCACTTCTTAATAAACAAATACTCTTAACTAACCAGACATTCTCAAAGTTCTTCATCCTAATGGCTTTGATATTTCCACCATTGTTTTGTTGTGGTTTTTTTTTTCTTTTTGGCTACTTTCTTCTATGAACAGCTAAGGGCACTAAAGGCATTTCCAACATAAAAAATATCCATCTGAAAGAGATGGACAGAAGTATATCAAAACCCTGCTCTCAGAAGTAGTTTACTTCAGTATCTAACTGCAAGCTCACCACTTTTTCTAAAGTGAGCCTGACATCTGTTTTTGTTTACCATTTGGTAATGACTTGAATTCATACTAAGAGGATGAAACAAAATTTAAATATAAGTATTCCTTTAGATGCACTGGATGGAGAATATAGCATTCTCAAGACTCTATTCATCTCCTTACAGTTTACAAGAAGGCTAGCTGATGGCTTAGTTATATTAAAAACAACATTTGGGTTTGCTGCTTGGTTTACAATACCAAGTCTGTGGAAAACATTTCATAAAAAAAAAAAAAAACAAACCAGAACACAAAAACACAAAGCAAAATCTTTGCACTTCTAATGCACATTTTTGACCAGTTTTAGTTTTGAATGTAAGCATTCTTTTAAATATAAGCAAATGGCTGTGTTCTTTACCAAAGTTAGTCTAAAACTGACTGTAAAACAGGAAAAGAGATGATGTAAAAGATGATAAGACCGAGGCTGATGTAGTTTTGAAAAGACTGTCTTCCCAGAATTGTCATTCTGCCTCTGAAAAGCCTACAGCCATTAATACTCATGATCAGAATTAAAATATCTGTAAGACTAAGATGAAAGTACTACAGTTCTATCTAAATGACATTGTCAGAAAAAGTCTGTACTTAGGAAAGTGTTTTGCAAAATTATGGAAATTCACTGCTGACAACACATTTGTAAAGTTCATTAAGACAACTCCATTGTGTTCTATTTTGTGTAAAATTAAAATGGAAACTGAAGCATCAATACGAAATCATTTTATTTAGGAGGACTTTGCCTGTCCCATTTTACTTGTGCGTAATGGCCAGATGTCCTTTTATTTTCACTTCTTAATAAACAAATACTCTTAACTAACCAGATATTCTGAAAGTTCTTCATCCTAATGGCTTTGATATTTCCACCATTATTTTTATTTTCTTTTCGGCTACTTTCTTGTATGAACAGCTAAGGGCACTAAAGGCATTTCCAACATAAAAAATATTCATTTGAAAGAGATGGACAGAAGTATATCAAAGCCCTGCTCTCAGAAGTAGTTTGCTTCAATATCTAACTGCAAGCTCACCACTTTTTCTAAAGTGAGCCTGACATTCCCTGCCCATAGCAGGGGTTCCCTGCCCACGGCAGGGGGGTTGGAACTAGATGATCTTTGAGGTCCCTTCCAACCCAAACCATTCTATGATTCTATCATTCTATATACGCTAGACATTTTTAAAAATATTCGGCAATGACATCTAGGCAGAGCTGCACTCATCAGTTCTAATCTTGCAGGACCACAACTCATTTCGAGCTTGTAAAGTGTGGTTTGTACAATCTACTCATGCGCATGACTGGCCGAGAGGCAGCAGCAGCACCAAGCGCCAACTCAAAGTCCTGGATTTAACGGTTAAGGCAAAATCCCAGACACAATGGCAGCCGAGGCTGCTCAGCCTATTATCCTGAATTTCTCAGTCTTTGAGGTGGGAGACTGCCAACTGTTGGGGCACTAACGTTCCTGATGCTTGAGTCATTCATGTGGGAAGGCTGAGAGCCACAAGATGCCACTCACCATTCCTTTCATCCTTTTGGAAAGGTTTTGGCTGCAGTGAGAACTAAGAGGGAGGGAAGCACAGAAATAATGAACCATATCCAAAACCAGGGAGAGCAATTTACTCCCATTCTAACAGTTTTTGCATCAGAAATAGAAGGCATTGTGCACTGTTCTCAAAGGTACTGATCACAGAGCCCTGGGAATCAAAGTCACTGACATGCTTGAAAGGTGTTAAGCACCCAGTTAAAATAGTTTCCAAGAATCTTTTGGTGTCTGGGCATCAGATAGCTTGGACTTAAGTAGGGAGTGGTGCCTCTGAAATTAATAACGTTCCCTAACCATAAAATCTCAGTATTGTATATCCTGATTAATGAATTTTGAACTGACAATTCAGAAAGTTGTTCAGCTCAAAATCAGCTTAGATCCAGTTTAACTCAAGCCCAGGGGGTGAGGAGGGCTTGTATTGCCTACAATTAGCAAAGGGGCTAATCATGGTATCACTTAACAATGAGGACAGCAGCACATCCAGTTTGGGGCTCTGTAGGAAGTCACTTTCTGACAGTCTTAAGGGTGGTATGCAGCCCATTCATTTTGACATGAGACATACTATTATTATTTAATTAGCGTATTATAAGCTAATCCTGGGAGTCCACAATCATAGAAGCCTGCTGAAGTATGCTTTCATCAAAAATTGGTTCATCACAACAGCAAAACTGAAGGATAAGACAGACAGAACAATATGCTCAGAGTTAGCAATCATCTAGAAAGCATTAAGCCACTTCCAGGTTCTTCCAGTCAGGTTTCTCACTAGCAGACTCTGTATATAAAATAGATCTTTTAAAATATTAAATAGTTGATACAGAAACTCATATTATTTTGCTTATTTGCAGCTTACTAATTCTCCCCTTTATAATCACTTTTTAAACTTTTCAAATACAGAGACGACCATTACCAAGGCCCCTAATTTTACAGGAATATCAAGAGGAAAATATCAGGGAAGACAGAAAGAAGAATTAATGTATTAGATTTTCTTCTGTCTTTTTGACAGCCATATTTAAGGAAAGAAAAGAGTAATTTGAATATTATGCAAAGACGTAAGAGAAGGATAATGCAATCATAGAGGACCTCAAGCACTGATTTAATCCTCAACATTTTAATTACAGATTTTATAAATTAATTTTGATTCTTCCTGAAAGTTCTTCATGGACTGTGTTCTGAGGTAATAATATCTAATATAATTTATAGTGTTGGGGAAATTCTATTACAACTCTCATATGACTGCCTTCAGTGATAGTGATTATTCCCTTCTTAAATTTTGATCTAGAGGTCTTATTTCAAAGGAAGACTAAAAGGCTAAGGCCAGGGCTAAGATGGTTCTGTCTGTCTTGGACACTAGGGAAATGCTCCTTCAAACATACTGAAGCAACCTTGAAATCTCGCAGAGAAGAAAGCCGTTTCCAGGATAGCTTTTAGAATTTCCTGGCTTTGATTCAGGAGGAACAACATTTCACAATATGATTGTTCTCCCAAGCCTTGAACTGCTAAAACCGGCAGTTAGATTGTGATTGCGAGAAGGGGAGGAAAAAAAAGTTTCATGCTTGAGCCTTAAGAAAATATTTCAGAGGCCTTAGTAAGATGACTACATTATTAAGATCTCTAAAGACCTTCCTCCCTTGACCCTGGTAGATACTCTACAGCTTGCTTAAATTTTAGTCCTCTTCCTGGATCTTTGCGGTACTGATGAGCCTGCCATGAGTATTTTGTGCGCTATTTCTGAAAAGTGAGAGTTCAGAACTATAAACTATTTAGCCCTTTATCTTCAAACTGCTGATGTTACTCAGAAAATACCAGAGCTAATTCTCTGCTTATACAATTTGGCCTTTTCATTCCTCTGCATCTAACTGATATGAATGCAATTAACTCCATTAACTTTCATAGTCATATTCCACCAGTGCTCCCCCTTTTTCTTTTTTCTTCCCCCCCCCCCCCCATTAATACAAATGGAAAAAGATTTGGACCTCTACTTACTGAAGTCAGTGCTGCAGAGAAAGAGGCTAGAGAGCTCAGCTACTCTAGAAATACAGCTTGATATTTATGACATTATCCATACCACAAGAGTGTGAGACACTCTCACATTAGACAATCCACAGTGCATTTTAATTTAGATGAACACTCGTTTTTGGAAGGATTTAGACTCTCTCAATGACTGCTGATTGACATAAAATTAAAAGGGAGAAAGACTGGCTTTGAAAGTGATTGTGCATATATTTAACTTGGTGATGTACTGAGGGAATGAATGGACTGCCTCCCATGACCTGTGTGGAAAGGCAGTAGAATAAAAATGTGGTTCTGCACTTAGCCTTTCCTTTTTAATACCTGTCATGTCTCAGATTTGCCACCTTTAGATGAATTGCTGCTCCTCCCATGCATAGTGGGAATTGTTTGATGTATCTTTCAAGCAGCTGTTAAATCTGGGATACAGTAAAGTCGTGTAATTTATCCTGAGTCGGGGTGGCATGCCTCTCTTCTGCACCCAGCAGTAGAACAGGAAGACTTAAGATGTTAAGTTTCACTTATGATTAGGAAGCAGCAAGTTATTTCACCTCTTTCGTTAAAAAAATTTATTTCATATCACATGCCCAATCACTTATTGTGGCTAGCAAAAAATGAAAGGTGAGGTCACAAAATCTACCAGCTTACTGGCTTTTAAGGGGAAATATGTAATCCCTCTTTTCTTCCCATATTTAGCTGGATTCAGTCTCCAAGCAGAGATATGCAAGAATGTGCTAGAATACAGCTGTCCACGAGAAATGTTTTTCTATAGGGCAGTAAACTTACTGCCTTTATAATAAATTCAATTTTTGCATTGGTGGGAAATCCAAGGAGAAAAGACACCCCAACATCTGACACCATGACATTGTCCTGTAAAAGGAGAAATGTATGTTCCAAGCAAAATAGCCACTTTCATGGTAATTTTATTTTAATCTGCATTTCAGAAACTGTAGCTCTTGAAATGATAGTCCTTGCATAAATGTTTTAGAATCTAGAATACTGTGCTGAGTTGTCAATTTATTCTCTGACATCTGTTTACACCTGTACTGGATGAGGGAAAGCCCTTCTGATATTGGGGGTTTTGATATTCCAAATATCTGGTCTTACGTTTTAGAGATGAAATAGTCCATTTCAGTATATTATAAATAAAAAATGAAATAAGGCTAGAAATTTCACAGTAGTCCATAACAAATTGTCATGGTTTGATGTGGAGGGGGGGGGTGGTTCTGGTGGCAGGAGAGGGGTTTTGCTCCCTGCGACCTCCCCAGTTTTGGAACTGGGTTAGGCTTAGTTCTGGCCACCAGATCAGACTGCCATCCCCCTCGGGGTTGAGCCAATAGGGCGCCTCTGCGAATTGCCCTATTTAAGTCAGGACAAGGGAACCGGAAAAAGTGCTTCGCCCAGGATCGAGCAGAGAAGGGAGGAGGGCACTGCCCCCGCTCCCTGGCTCCCGGCCGGGCAGCTGCCTGTGTCGGGCCGGCGCCGCCCACGAAGGATGGCGGCGGCGGAGCCAGCTGGGGAACTCGGGGGCACCCCACTCCCGGGGTGCCCACTGGGCTGAGTTCACCTGGAGAGGACTGAGATCTGAGAGAAACAGCCGCATCAACAGCAGGTCAGTGAGGATGGAGTGGGAGGAGGTGTGCCGGAGCCGAGTTTCCCCTGCGGCTGATGGTGAGATGGCAGGCGGCCCCCCTGCAACCAGGACGGCCTCGGTGGAGCAGAGACCCACTCGCAGCCCGTGGGGAGAAGATGCCTGAGCCTGAGGATGGTCGTGTTGGGATGCACGACAAGGCAGAGAGGCATCTGGAGTCTGCGTGACGACCCACGCCGGAGCGAGTGGCTACAGCTCCCTAAGTACCCGAGACTGTGGTAAAGCCCACACCGGAGCAATCTGTGGGGAAGGATTGTTTCCAGTGGGCTGCACTCACGCTGGAGAAGTTTGTGGATTTTTCCTCGTGGGTAGGGGATCCATTGGAGCAGGGGAAAAGGGTGTAAGGACTCCTTCTCCTTTAAGAAAGAAGCAGCAGTAACAGCACGGAATGAACTGACCTGCACTCCCCCAGTCCCTGCCCCTGTGCTGCTGGGGGGAGGAGGTAGAGCCGGGAGGAAAAGGAAAGGGGAGGGGGAAGGTGTCGGTTTTAAGATCTGGTTTTGTTTCTTTCTGTCCTCTCAAGTAATTGGTTTTGTTTCCCTTTGTCCTTCTAAGCAATCGTTAATAAACTGTTTTGCTTTGAGAAAGCCCTGTCTGTTTTGCCCAGGACCATGGTTGGTGGGTGCTCCCTCTGTTCTTGTCTCAACCCTCAGTCCCTTTGGTTTTTATTTTTTCTCTCCTCTCTACTTTACTGGAGAAGGAGAGACTGTGTGAGTTTTAGTTGCTGGATCAGCCTAAAACCACGACACAAATATGTAAAGTTTATAAATAGAGGAAGTTGACTGACACCTGGTTGAATTATTTTTAACTGACTCATCTACTTTTCTTTATATGAAAACAGCCAAAGCAAAACATAAGAAGTTTTTTCTCAAATTCAAAACATTGAGATATATGACAGACAGGTGCTGCATGAGACTTTCTTTGACTGTTACCAAATCCTGCAGAAAAAGCCAAAAATTCAGCAAAGAAATACTATCCAGTCATTTCATGGGAAAAAAGAGGGATTGTATCAGTTCGTGTCTAAAGAAATGTTGTCCAGTCCTCTCCTAATTCTATCTCCTGATATAGATGGGATATTATATTTATAGACAGAAAAGAGAGTAATGGCCATCCACAGGAACCCCCCCACCCCCTCATCCCTACATGACTGGCAGGATCCCAGGAAGCTGCCTGGTACTGGCACAGCTGTCCTGCTGGGGACTAGGTATGGAGTACATTGGAAGTGATTTGCACAGCACACATTTAAACCCTCACTAAGTGCTTAAACAACACTATCACTTTCTCAGTATAACTTGCCAGATATGCTCTCTGACACAGTTAGTTTTTCTAAAAATCTCAAAGTAAAAAAACCGCAGGATGTAACAATCGCTTCGATGTTAAAAGCTTTAGTTCTGAGCCTTTCATTAGTATACAGAAGGTGAGCCTCTAATTACTCATCTTTCACAGTCTGTAGCACCCTAGGGCTTCCAAACATCCTGGGGAAGGCAGGAAGGATATTTCAGACTTCATTTCAATTCTCTTAAACTTTCGTCAACAGCCTCATTTCGAATGGAAACTGCTCAGTGCTGCTCAGCTGAGCTGTCTCAGCTTCTAAGCTAGCCCAGCCCGGAAAAAAAATGCCCTCATTAAAAGAGACGGGCATGAAATAAGACTCAGCTTCAAAAACCTCTAAACTACTGCTACAGTGAAAGATGAATATAAACTTTTGGGGCTTTTCTATATCATGAGGACATTTGGCCATAAAAATATTTTATATACACTGTGGATAGTAAACAGGAGGAAAACACTGATCTGGTGGATACGTGAGGCTTGTACCACTGCTTTCTTCAAGTCCTTGGCAGTGCTGCTATACACCTCTCCCCAGCAGGCACATGCTTTGGGCTTGCTAAGGCCTGCAGGGAGCCTTTCTGAAGGCTTCTCCTTGCAGATTTCTGTTACCAGACGGAAATGCTTCTCAAAATTCAACACATCACAAGATGGCCTTATTTGCAGACTGGAAGAAAGTATTTCCAAGCTCTTTACCTCTGTGATGTGGGCACTTTTATCTTCCTCTTACATTCCTTAGAAGTTGGTTTTTGGACACCATTACAAATGCCTTGATAGTTCAAGTCTAGACTCAGGTATATTTAAAGGTAATCTTCCATAAACCAGGGCGAATTTCATTGGCCAAGTGATATATGAACTATGTAAGTATAATTAATGGCTATTCCTAGGAAAGACACCTTGGATGATTAAATGATATTTCTATTTCATTCTTAATTCAAAACTGATTATTACATGTGCAGTTAGTCACGTTATACTTCCCAATTTGAAAAATGAAGGTAACAAGATTGAAAGCCTCTTTAACAATGCCAAGGAAGAGACACACAGATATTGTACCGAAACCATGGACAGGCATCTGTTCTGAACTTCATGTTTTAAACTGAACGTTCAAAACATCTTTTGTCGTTCCTGTTGACTTCCAATGTGAATTCTCAAAATCTAATAATATTGTAGCCATTCAGGAGAGACAAATCTCTGCTTTAAAAAGTTATGATGCAGTGTGGCCCCTTGAGCTACATCAGAAATTCATCTACATTGTATGGATGGTATACCATTTTCTGACTTTTTACGAAGATATAGAATCATAGAATGGTTAGAGTTGGAAGGGAGCTCAAAGATCAGGAAGGGACCTCAAAGATCAAAAGATATGTTAATTAACACTGTGCAATAATGAAAAATCTGCAAGTAGAATTATTTTGAACTTTTTCAACGTTTTCCTTTCAGAGCCAGTTAAATATTCCACAGGTGTCTACCATGTAACATGATACCTGTTTAAAAAAAAAAAAAAGTGGAGCGATTTTTTTTTTTTTATTTAATAAGAAAAAAAGTTTATGTTAGAATGGATAGTCTCTACCATCAATGATTTGGCTCTTAAAGCACCAGTGACACTGATAACACAAGCAGACCATAGTGTACTGTGTTTCATACTTAGCTTTCAGGGAAAACATGATCTGTAGCAGCTCTAAAGAGTAATTCTGATCTCTAGAGGAGTCTCAATGATCCCATTAGCATTGATCATGTTTGAAGAAGTCTCGGGCATAATACATTTTTAATATCACCCCTTTCTGTCTTTTTTTGATGGTTTGAAAAGAAACAAAGGAAATTAGATAGAAATGTCTCCATTAAAATAAGTGGTCAGACTAAAATCCACCAAAGACAGGAAATCCAGAATTAAAAGTTGCTGCTCCCATTGAGTGTCTCCAGACATTAGCTTGTGTGCTATACTGTGCAATATTGAATCCTGGCCTAAGTTCAAAACAAGGTGACTAAAGGATGAGTCACCTCCTTCCTGCACGTTTATGTCCAAACCTTAATGCATTTTTTCTGTATCATACCAGTAACTGTCTCCTAGTTCTCACTCCTTTAACACATGTGATTGTTCACAGGAATTTCATCTTCCATGAAAGACAAAATCAGGCTAAGAGTGAAAAAACAGAAATGCTCAGGAGATTTGATGGAAAGGACTTTACTTAGAATACTTGTCTCCCAAACTAAATATAACGTTAAAAACAAATTCAAAAATCTGAATCTTGTATCATGCCAGTTCCAATTTTCCAACAAAATATTTCTTAAATATTTCAAATGAAAATGGCATTGCCTATCTCCATATATAGGCACTTTACACCATGCAGAAATATGAGCTTGAGGTGGAACCATGATGTAGAGGTCAGAGCAGCAGCTAGCACTGAGGTATGTTGAACCGTCAGAGGGAGTATCCTGTTCCCCTGGGTCTATGAAGCCTGTCTAACCCGGACCAGAGGGACAGGGGCCTTGGCTGCTGTGATGGTAAAGTGTGTGAAGTGTGTGAGTATAATAGAATAGAAATCTTAGAATAGAAAGAACAGAAATTACTATCTACCCACCCTACCCATCCTACTTAGCATAGAAATTTTAGACTTCTAGGGAAAAGTACCTCATCACTCTGTAAGCAGTTATGAACTTTGGCCACTTCTCTAAGAAGTATGTGTGTTTTCAAAAGGAAATTGCATATTTCTATCACACAAAAGCTTAAGAACAAATCAGCAGAAAGCTCTTATGTCCATAAAGCAAGAGTACATAATCGTATCTGACATAATATCTGACAAACAATTATTAATAAATTCCTATTGTAGGTATAGAATAACAGAATTTAATAAATCATTTGCAAAGAACTTCACAGACTTTTTCCATGTGCATACATGAGAACAGCAGCGGACTGTTGTCAAGGTCAAGGGAGCTCTCAGGGCACTATATAGGCATTCAAGCACCAGCACAGAAGAGCACTGGGAATCCCACACTGAGGCTGAATGCAACTGCACAGAGTAAGATTGCTTTTAAAAACATCCATCTCCAAAAGCTGGTTTTGAAACAGATGTATATTGTATTGGTTTCTTCAGGACAAAGATGCATGATGTGCAATCAGCGAACTGACTAATATTGTTCAAAAGACAATATTCTCATAGTAGGGCATATAAACTCCGTATGGAAAGGAAAAGGCTAAGGAAATTTTACACAGTGCTCTCTCTCAATGTTTTTTCCTCTCCAGAACTTAAAATACCTAGGGAGTTGCAGCCAATGGACAAACCTGTTTATCCTACCTATGTTGTCCTAGATGTATTTTTATGACCTAAGAAGGATAGAGCCCATAATATCACAACAAAGATTTGTAGGCTAGGGTCACAAACTGGAACTGCAAAACTGACTGCAAATTTTTGCAAGTAGTTCAAAGTAAAAGGTCATTCTGGCATTGCTAATAGGTTTACTAACAGAGTTTACTTAGCTGCCAAATCAATACAAAACAACAGCAAAAATACCTTTTTCTTTTCCTTTACCAATAGCAAACTTTCCTAGTGGGAACACCACTAGTCACAGAACTATATCTGTGCAGATTTTGAGCACAGCAAAGTCTTCAGTTCTTTCTTAAAACCCATAGTACAGGGAAAAGCATTCCCACTTCATTGAAACAGATTTCCTTCTTTTTTAATGTGAATCTTCAGAAGATTACCACCGAGCACTTCTGAACTAATGCATTCAGGTTAATCTAGTTGGTTCCTTCTCATATTAAGTACAGGAAAATATTATTTAATTTCAAAACAAACATCACTGATTTTACATTCATTTTTCACAGTACTCTGTCAAATGAAAAGCAGCTTACATACAAAATTGTTTATGTAAACACTTCGATTTCATATACATACACACAGGGACATGTTACCTCCATATATATATATATATGTATCTTTCTATCTAAAATCAAAGAAATGTGGTTGCTAAAGGTTTCTTTCAGAGAACAATAGCAAAAACAGCAGGGGGCAAGCAGCAGCAAAGAAACAGGAAGAGCTTTAGTGTGAATAGCATAAAAAGATCCCAAACACATTAGAAACAGATTTGTGTAATAGCATTTCAGCATTAGGGAAATATCTAGTTATGTTGCCTTTTTAAAGTGCATCCCCAAGCAGTTACTATCAATTACCACAAGCAGGTAAAATTCCAGTTCTGCCTGTGTACTTTTGTGAAGCAGATTTCATTCTTTAGGGAAGATATTTTCTATTTACACCCACAAAAAAAAAAAAAAAAAAAAGTAAGAAAGAGGAAATTTCTGTAATTTTTGAAGATGTAATTCAAAACCAAATGCTTTTATTGCAAAACAGTTTTATATTTGTTCCACGTATATTAAACTCAATACTACAAATATTAGATTATTTCCTTTAAGAAAAACAAAACTCACTAGCCAGCTGAACCCCACCAAGCATTACAAAATTATACAAAGCCACTGAAATCCAGCTACTAGAGAAGACTGTGAAGTGATTTCTACTGATGTTCACTTCGAACATCTTGATTTAAAAAAAAAAAAAAAAAATTGTCTCAAAACAGGGCTAGCTGCCTCCTATTAAATCTTGAATCTTAAGTCTTTTTCCTACACTTTCCTCAGGCTGTTGCCAAGGCTGACGAGTTTATAGTGCAGTTGGTTATGGTATATGACAATCTCTTGCTGGTCAGTCAGGTCTAAAGGCAGAGCCACGGGCTCAGCTCTAGGTAACACCTATAGGCAGCTGTGGACACAGCTCAGGAAAAGCAGTATCACATCTCTCAGGAAAAGAGAAAGGGATAAATAGGGGGCACAGGCTTCAGGTGTCTAAGTGCCTCCTTCTGCTCTGGAGAGATGTATCAATTCAAAGAAAGGTAACTATCCTGCCCTAGGCAGCGAGGCTCTGAACAGTAGTTCACACATTAATACGGAAGGTTATTCCCTTCTCTGCTCTTATTTCTCTATCAGCCAACCATGGAATCTTGAATAACCATTTCTGTTCATATAGAGTTGAGGGACAGCTCTGCTAATAAGTTGTAAACCCCTTTCTGTTTAAAGGTAGACTAATTTAAGTACTCAAAGTCCACACATCTGTTTGGATTTTCCTGACATTTGATATTTGCTCTGGAGTTCAGTAAGATTAACATTTCGAGGCCAAAGTCATTCAAGTCCTCAGAAAGTAGCGCTTGTAATAAAATCCATGCTTGCCTTTATGCTGGCAGATGCTAATTACCTCTCTTCTGTAACATCAGATATTGGAAAAAACCTATAGCCTTTTGTGAAATGGACGTGATCATTCAACGCTTACCCAATTGATTTTAAATTTTGAAAATAACACTTTAAAAGGAATTCAGTTCCCTAGATAGCTTCTGTGGTCTAGATAAACACTGCTTCCCCATCTTTCTACTGCTAAAGTAGTTCTTGCTTCTTTATGAGGAAGAAAATTATCTTGAGTTTTGAAGAAGAAACCCTACTTACCTTAGCATCAAAAGCGCTCCTTTTACTCGGTAGCAGACTGTGTGGAGGTATCTGTTTCCCCTCTGCTGAATTTGCCTCAGGACATAACAGGAGAAAAGCTGGAGAAATAGAAGATAGCAAAACATTTGCATCAAGATTTTTCAAAAACTCTAAATTACACATGCTAGAGTAGAGGGTCAAAAGGTTCTGTTCTACAGAAACTTAAAATAATCCAAGTCACAGATGATCTCTTCTAATTTTCCCTCACCCTTAACCATAAAGCCCCATCCTCGTCCCAGTCCTGACACTGATATGTATATGAATGGGTCATTAACCGGTTCAGGAACCTGAATATCTAAATATAACCCCCAAAAAAAGAGATGAGAGGAGGCAGTTAGCTGTCTGAGCCAGTTCAAGGTTAACAAAAAGGTACAGGACCTAAAAAGCCTAAAACACCTAGAAGACCTAAACCAACATTCCTAAAAAGTGCTGAGTTGAGCTTGGTTTCTGTCTTTTTTAGAGCCTCTCACCAGTCCTAACAACAATTACAAGAGTGCTGGAGCCTGGAACAGATTGCTGACCTTTGCCTAGACATTTGGTGGATACACAGCCTGTACTACTTTAATTAAATATAGGGCTGATAGCCTGGACCAGTGGTCAGAAACTCATTAAAGTAATGAGAATGCCTTTGCAGCTACCTTCCAGGCTATCTTTGTAAACTCTTCAGGCAATATTAAGAGATTGCAGGGCTGAGAACAGGTCCAAAAATCTACTAGAGGAATAAATGATGATGGGGATTCATTATCAGATGAGAGAAATTAATCCAGATGGCTGGGAACACGGACAGCGTAAGTTCAACCTAGTTCTGTATATTTCAACTAAAATTCTTCCATCCCCCACATATCAGTGAATTGAGAAAATGTCTGCATAAAATTCATATTTGTAGTATAGTTCTGAAATGTTCAGGGAAAGCATCTGACGCTCAGATATTGAGATTTAATTAAATTGAAAATTCAGTTAATAAGATGGACGAGCTTGAAAGATTAGATATGAATCTACATCTGAACTTTTATCAAATCTCTTTTCCTGAAGTGCCTGTAACCAGAGGTTCCCCCAGGATTAACTTCTTGCGCATCCCTTCCCTCACTTTCTCCGTTAAATCTCTGTTCAAAACCTCCAAAAGCAAAGCAAAACCACAGAGCCATAGCTATGAGATTCCTGCCATCAAAATCTAAGAAGATGTCTCTACAGTATTGCTACATAACACACAGTACGAGCTCTTGTTAAACTCACAACGGAACCGGTTTTATTAGAGTAAATTGTGAGCAATCTCACAAAAGCTTTTGCATTATCATTTAAAACTCTGCATTGGCAAAAAGGCTTCTGAGCTTGTAGTGCCTTAAATTTTCCAAACAAGGGCATACAGCTCATCAGTCCAAATGTAAAAAGTTTGCTTGGTTGATTTTATTTCCCTTGGCATTTTTCCCTTTTTCTTGATAGAAGACAGCTCCATTGCTACGCTGATGAAAGAGCAGGCAAGGTATATGATACTGCCACCTCCATCAAAAATCACTTCCTTGTCAAAAATCTATATATTACTGTTGCAGCTGAAAGCAGCTTTGGTGTGGATTCAAGGAAATGCTACTGGGACACACTATCTGTGTTTGCATTAGGGCTTTTCTCTGGTCTGGCTAGTAATTGTTTCAGTCAGAGAACCTTTTTTTGTCTGTGCTGTACTTGTCAACTGCTTAGTGGGCAGGCTGTTGGGAAAACTGAAGCTTTGAGAAGTCTGTTTTCAAGGTAATTAAAAGTAAAGATTTTTCCTCTAGTGTTTTTGCTGCCCCAGGATTTTTCTCTTGAGCAGAAGCTCCCTATTGAAGTGAACAGTGCTTTCAAGAATGACATCTTTGGTCAGTACAACTGCACTTGTGCAGCAGCGATTTCATTATGCAGAGCTGTGTCTAGCCAGCTGAGAACAAGACGACAATTAAAATAAAGCTTTTGTAGAATACCTGCATTCGGGCAGACACATTATGCGCTGATAATATGCCTCAGAGAATGAGATGGCAAAATTCAGCTAAGATGTAAGCTCTTTTGAAAAATACCTGTCACCAGTTAAACCATGCCCATGTATACAAGAGCTGTTGTCATCTGAGTAATTCCACAGTGAGTTAGGACAATAAAGCAGAATTCCTATGGCAGAAGAACAGAGGAGGGAGAGAATTTCACGATTCTTTCTTTGGAAAGAATATTTTAAACAGGCCTGTTTTCTATGATGCTACTATTCCTAGCTGGATCTACAAGTTATTGCCAAGGTATACCTTGCTGAGATAGGGAGACTTGAACTTAAAAGGTTAACAAAGGAGGAAAACACAAGTTCTTATCTTTACCTGGCACAGCTCTTTCCGAGTTTTCCCTGGATCTATTCTTTTCTTTCCCATCCTTTCCACTTCATTTTATTAAGTGAAAAACTGAAAAAAAAAAAAGAAAAGTAAGTGTTAAAAGTAGGAAAAAAAAAAAAAAAACATGGCATTGCTCAAATCAGTATGTTTCTGTCCATATTCTCTCTCTAGAAATCAGAAGATACGGTGAAAATCACTGGTATCAGACAAGTAAAATAAAGGCTCTAGCCTTTAACGGGACATAATAGCTGCCAGCATAATCCATCACTGTGCAAGGTCTAACTTTACAATGGTGAAAAAAAGGAAAAGCTCCACTGAAAAAAAAAGTTGCACAAGTTGAAGAGGCAGATGATTCAGATCCATGAAGTATGATTGCAAATCTGCTCATACTCTAGCCTTTCATCCTTCTATCAAAATACACTGAGGTAAGAGTGACAATCCAGTGGTTAAAGCCATTAATAGTCAGTTGCAAAATTTCTTCATTTCTAACTTGGGGAAATGAGGTCAAGAAGAAATTTTCAAATTCAGAAATTAAATTTCAATCATTGCTCGAAAGATTGCAGTGAGCTCCAACTATAACACTTAGAGGTCAGGTAACAGGCTTAATGATCACTGATCATATGCTGAAATGCTGGACTGAAAACCATCTTTGGCTCCCTTTTGGGTTCTGAGTAAATCTGTATGAAATTTAGAACTTATGGATTATTGGAAACATTTACATACTCATATTTGCTTTGAAAACTGAGGAAAAGTACATTTAGTATCCTCAACTATACTTCAGTCACATCAAATGGCCACAGAAAAGTTTTATTTTTAAATTTCATGCCTTAATTTCAGCTTTTTTTTTTTTTGTAGTTTTAAAAGTATCAAGTCATTTCATACCAACACAAATAGGAACACCCTGAATTAAAGGTCAAGCTATTTCATTACAGCCACCCATTCAGAGCAGCAAGAAGGGAATATCTTTCAAACATCTTTCAAAATATCTTTCAAGCCATTCTGTATTGCAGCTGCCCTTTGTTGAACTTACTCGTTTTTTTTCTAGGCCTATAGAAGTAGCAGGCAACTTTCAGAGTTGACCTGACATAAATGAAGTTTGTTATTGGTATGTAGATCGACAGAAATTTATTACTTAGAAAAGTCAGAGTTATATTATTTAGTGGTTAGAGAAAAATGACAAACTGATATTTTTAGTTAAATTCTAGCATTAGCCCATTAAACTGTTTGGTGAACAAGTCATCTATTAGGCAAGTAAAATTAGTAAAACATATACACAGTGATATAATGTAAAGTTCTGATGCAAATTTGATGTATATGTATTATGTATATTAATTGCATGCACTTAGAATTAGGCATATTACGTTTTTGAAGAAGTTAACAAACATAAACTGCAAATGCTTAGAAGACAAATATATATAGTAAATAACGTACGAAAGGATACTTATGGAGATGATTTCTGGAACTACTTTCCTCAGGAATCATATTGAAAGCAGGCTCTCTGACATAGCAGGTTGGTGTACCAATGGATGTATATGAGTAAACATATATTTATATGAATAAAAGTAAAATTTATGTTGGAATTCTTCCTGAAATAAAGCTGTTATTTCTAGTATATTCAGAGTGACTAGGCAGAAATAAACCTGACCGAAATAAAAGCATTAACAGACCAGATTTGATTCTAAGCTAATCTGGTGAAGTGTTATTATTACTCCTATGATAAAAGTTAAATATAAAATTTAATACTACAATATGTACACTACTCTGTTTAGAAAAAAATTAAAATATGTTTTTAAAGCATATATATATCAATATACTAAAACTTATGAAAACATAGTAGGAAAATTACATTCACAAAATGAAGTTTTGAAATATTTTTAAAATCCCAGACAAGAATTCTCACTGAACTTCAAGGATTTTTAAGCATTTTTCAGTTTGAAAATTTTTCTTAATTAAAAAATGGACATAACTTTGTAACCAATTCAAATGGTAATCTGTCTAAAACGTTACCTTTCATCTCCAAACCATTCCATCGTCAAAAAGCTTCTGATTCACAGGAATATATAATACATGCTTAGTGTCGTGGTTTTAGGCTGATCCAGCAACTAAAACTCACACAGTCTCTCCTTCTCCAGTAAAGTAGAGAGGAGAGAAAAAAAAAAACCCAAAGGGACTGAGGGTTGAGACCAGAACAGAGAGAGCACCCACCAACCATGGTCCTGGGCAAAACAGGCAGAGCTTTTCTCAAAGCAAAACAGTTTATTAACGATTACTTAGAAGGACAAAGGGAAACAAAACCGATTACTTGAGAGGACAGAAAGAAACAAAACCAGATCTTAAAACTGACACCTTCCCCCCACCCCCCCCCCCCCTTCCTTTTCCTCCCGGCTCTACCTCCTCCCCCCAGCAGCACAGGGGCAGGGACTGGGGGAGTGCAGGTCAGTTCATTCCGTGCTGCTACTGCTGCTGCTTTCTTAAAGGAGAAGGAGTCCTTACACCCTTTTCCTCTGCTCCAATGGATCCCCTACCCACGAGAAAACATCCACAAACTTCTCCAACGTGAGTCCAGCCCACTGGAAACAATCCTCCCCACAGATTGCTCCGGTGTGGGCTGCACCACAGTCTTGGGTACTTAGAGAGCTGTAGCCACTCGCTCCGGCGTGGGTCGTCACGCAGACTCCAGATGCCTCTCTGCCTTGTCGTGCATCCCAACACGACCATCCTCAGGCTCAGGCATCTTCTCCCCACGGGCTGCGAGTGGGTCTCTGCTCCACCGAGGCCGTCCTGGTTGCAGGGGGGGCCGCCTGCTATCTCACCATCAGCCGCAGGGGAAACTCGGCTCCGGCACACCTCCTCCCGCTCCATCCTCACTAACCTGCTGTCGATGTGGCTGTTTCTCTCAGATCTCAGTCCTCTCCGGGTGAACTCAGCCCAGTGGGCACCCCGGGAGTGGGGTGCCCCCGAGTTCCCCAGCTGGCTCCGCCGCCGCCATTCTCCATGGGCGGCGCCGGCCCGACGCAGGCAGCTGCCCGGCCGGGAGCCAGGGAGCGGGGGCAGTGCCCTCCTCCCTTCTCTGCTCGATCCTGGGCAAAGCACCTTTTCCGGTTCCTTTGTCCTGACTTAAATAGGGCAATTCGCAGAGGCGCCCTATTGGCTCAACCCCGAGGGGGATGGCAGTCTGATCTGGTGGCCAGAACTAAGCCTAACCCGGTTCCAAAACCGGGGAGGTCGCAGGGAGCAAAACCCCTCTCCTGCCACCAGAACCACCCCCCCCTCCACATCAAACCATGACACTTAGAAAACATTCGAAGACTGGAGTGATGATGTCAATATTAGAAGAGAACCAGATAAATGACATCCCCTATTGCAGCACCACTGTGAAAGAAAACGTGTACTTTCAGCAAGAGACTCATTTAACAGTTGAGCTGATCTCAGTGAATGCTTTAAGAATGAAAGTGTATAACTTAATTACTGACAAAAATCAATGTTTAATGTTCAAAACATTTTACATTTATTTTAGTATTAGTAATTTTGATTGCATATTGTATTTGTAGCAATTTAAACTGTATCCTCAGGCACTCAAAATTCTTGTAGTTTCATGGAAATCAGCAAATATCCTCACACCAACCTGTCCTTATAGGTGAGCCCAAAATTTCAGCATGTATGCATGTAGTAAAAATGAGCAAGCTGACTTTCAAAGACACTGAATACTGAAGCCACTCATAATGCAGTAATAAAGTTACCTGCCTACATTAGGTACACAAACTTTAATACTTCATTATAAGATATCATATGTTACCTCTAACTCCGTGTTAAAGTTGACCTGAATCTGACACTGGTTGACATTGTAATATAATATTGAAGAGTTCATTGAGGGACTTGCACAACACACCATTTCAGATGTCCAGTCACTACTCTTTACCAAACATACTATTAATCTTTGTCTTAGGACCAGACATTAAACTCTAATTAATGACATTTTCTCTAAGAAGGCTACTCTGTGTCTCCACATGGTGACAGTGTTACTTGATTTGGCTACGAAACAGCAAGGAAATCTGTAATTAAGGGCTCTGTTGGAGGAGGCAAAAACTCAGAATTCTCAAATCCACATTTTCACTTTAGTCCAAATTGAAATAAGAATTCTGAGCTATGCTAACATTTTCCATCAAACAAAACTTCAGTGTTATCTTTTCATGGAATCTGGGAAAAAAATGTATTTTTCAATTCTAAGCTTCGATGCCCAATCTTTTTCTTCCCAGTTTCCAAATCCAATCTTCCACTATGGGTTCATTTAACCTTAACTCGTCCCACTCTACGACACGCTCTGTGAGACACTTCTATTCCTTTGAAATTCATTTCAATTCAAGCTGCACTGGTCGAAGACCAAAGCTGAGATATTTCTATATATCCTTTTTAATTCCCATGCAACCAAGTATGAACTACAAGGTGTCTACAGAGCTCATGCAATTCTAGAGTGTGAGTATCTTGACTGATCAGTTTTTGAGAATGGTACAACACGCCCAGATACTGTACATATCCATAAATCCAAGTATGTTTTGAGGGTTTGGAGCAGGTTGAGGCTGGAGGACATAGTTCTGGATTCAGTGGCCACATGCTAAGAAGTCTGCACAGAACATCTAATAAACGAACATTTTCAAAAGCCTTAAAATGCCAAGCGTTTAAGGAAACAACAAAGACAGAAATGGCTGTCTCTGCCAAACACAATTGCAAAAACTAGCAGTGCCAAGCCTTTTAAAAGTACGTACCCAGTGGGTTCTTTCTGTTTCGGCCGCAGCAAAGAATACTTTATTTCCTTCCCTTGTTCTTGTACACGTGCAGAGCATTTTAGATTATATTCTGAAAACAAAATAAAAAGGAAATATTTTCTTGACCTTGATGCCTGGTACAGAGAACTGTAATGCAAATTGTTATGTTTTTGAGAAGTTAGGATACATGTAAGTCGACATTAATAATGATCTGGCAATTGCCAGTTCTCCTTTAGTAACACAGTTAATATAGTTCAATGTAAACACTTCATGCTCTAATAACTGGTAAGCACGATCATGTTTTGATATTAAATCATTATTCATTTTGGTTTTCAGTTCATCACTTTTAGTTTTGCAAGTGTCTACATGTAACTTGAGATCTGCAGAGAAAAGCAGCCGTACATCAAGAGGCACGTGCTGCAACCTAGGCAGGAATATACGGGAAGTTCTGAGCCTCATCTTAAACTCCCTATTCAAGCAGTATTCCTAATGCCATCTGTTGTTGCATTTGAATGTTGTTAGTCTTCTAACATTAGCTGATTAGTCTTTCCTTTGCATCTGAAATAATGAAAATGTCTCAAAATACATTTTCAAAGTAGAGACTGTTCTAAACGGAGAAAAAAATGGCACAGGATCAGCTCGTTCTAACAAATGGCAAAGGAGAGAAAATAGCTGTTCTGGATTTCTTAATTATAAAAAATGTTATTAAATATTTGTATTTCAAATATTTAATACATCTTATTTAAATCTTTACAGTGTCATCTTATAAGTATATATCCATCATATTTTAATGTTCATTTTTTTTAGACATACACACACACACTTCTGGGGACAAATAAGGTATTTCTAACTAGAGACAAATATAAAATGACTCGGTGTCCAGAAATACAGTAACAAAGAGAATGTGGTAGTAACTTGCTCCAAGGCAGCTACATTTAGCTTTGCCTGTTACCACAGCCAAGCAGGACTCCCCTGGCAGGAGAGCTTGCCCTTCTCCAGCCACAGAGCCTTGTGCATCCATCTCTGGGGGTATATTACATGGCAAGATGCTCTAGCTGGGCTTGCTGTAATTGTGCCTCCTGAGGAACAGGATCTATTAGTCTAAGAAAAGTACAGTATTAATGTTTTTTGCTGTAATACTACCACTTGCCTTTGAGAAAGGCTAAAGGGCTTCAGAAGCTGAAGGTGGGGAACTTGTGTCCCCCTTTTCCTGTGACAGTCACGTTGTCTGTCAGGGAGACTTGCCAGATTAATCCCTTCCAGGAGCTGGGCTATGCCTGAAGCTCACACACTGGAAATGACAGAAGTACTGAGAAGCTGGTTATGTGCCCAGGAGCTAGAAGTGGGCCCAGAGGAAAGAAAGTATATATATGTACGTATACCATAAGAGAAACAGTAAGGAAAACACAGATATAATATTGGCTCAAGTTTCCTTAAAAAGGAGGACAGCAACATTTGGGAGATGTGACCCCGGCACAAAGAGAATGGAAACATAGTAAGAAAGACCTGATTAGAAAAAAAAAAAAAAGTGCTACAGGAAAACTAAAAGGCACAGAGAGAAGTTACTAATTGTAGCAGAGTCCATGTCTCAAGAGTTTTAACCGGCTTCACCCTGATAAACATTTTGATAATACAGTCTGGTGTTTTCATCCAGTTATCCAGTTCTAAATACCTTAAAGCCTTCTACACCAGTAGAAATAACCCAGTAAATAAAAAATTAATACTTTCTGCTGGGTATAGCACACAGAGTTAGCTAAAATTGGTCCAACAAGCCACAGAGCCAGCTCGAAGGAAGGGGTGGGAGGAGATAGATATCCCCTTTCAGCAGGCTCAGCTTTAATGTGCTGCTTCACTCACACAGTACCAATTTCTTTCTGTAAAAATTAGTTCCGAGACAGGTTCCTGATATCCCGTCACCAGAGTAGTATATTCAGCAGCACTAGGCAAAAGTTGATAATGAGAATACCTACTCACCGACTGAAATTGAAAGGAAAGAACAATCATGTTTGGAATTTGGCAAGAGCACCAAGCTTAAAATACTGATTTTACAAAAACACTTGATAACGTGGAATCAGCCCAAGTGTTGTTCTGTCTTATGTGAATCATAGAAAGCAGTGACAGCGTCCTTAATACAATGCTGCCAATAACAATGAAAGAAAAGGAGCTGCTGTGGTAGCATCCTCCTCAAAGTCCTGATGCTGTTCCAGTACTGGCACTAAACATGCTCTGAATTTTTCTAACAATTATCACTCGCAACTTCACACGCTCCTGAACTGCCATTAGCCTCTGTAGACTAAAGTATCAACTCTTCCTCTGGAATTCCTGATTCTTTTAAGTCTTTGGCATTGCTGATAATGACAAGTAATAGGAAGCTCTGGAAGACTTTCTTTTCACCACAATGTTTTGAAAGTCTGACTTTGATGTCAGCATCTCTCTGCTGCAGAAATCTCAGCTTTTGGCTATCTCTAATGATGGATGATTCATATTATAACAACACTGAATGCCTTGGTAAGAGCTGGTACGCTTCCAATCTCAGCACATGCCTACGGTGTTAGGTATATCCACCTGTGGATCACTTCTAATAAACATAAATATCCAACCTTATCACCTGAAGGTAAATTAGACAGGAAGAGACAAGCAAACTTGGATCACCAAACATTGCATCTTTTCAAAATGTGCATAACCCAAGCGTAGTATACAGGATAATGTGAAATACATATAAGTATTTGAACTTTCTGTCCAAGATTTAAAGAAAGTATATTTAAACCTATTATTCATAAACATTATGATTTAAAAAAAAATAAAGTATTACATTACTAGTAAGAATCTCATTATTTTCCAGCAATGTAAGTCAGATGGGGAATTCCTTTAAACATAACTTTCCTGTATTTGTCTTCCTGCTTTAAAAAAAAAACTAAAATGTATTCACATGGCAAAGCTTATTCAGGGATAATGTAAAATAAATGTATTTTGATAAAAGGTCCATTTCAGTCTACTGCACACAGGTGTACTGAAGACAGGCTATACATATTAAGCCTTCATGTGAAAAAACATCTGAAAAAATATTGCTATCCAAGCACTTTTTCCCAATTTCCAAAACTAACTGAATCTGCGGATGCACAGGATACTTAACTAGAAGCATGGATAATGTATGCACTATTCCTTTTACTCACTACTTCCTCTCATAGCTCTCAGCATACAGGTCTGATACTATAGGTAAGAATGAGAGAGAAGAAAGAACTTTACAAATTGTGCCAAATAACATTAATCCATCGAAAAGGACAAAAATTAATCCTCTCTTTTCTGGACTGAAAGCTAGATATCTGTGAGCAAGTATTCTAGAAGCTCTCATTTCATTTCTGAATTGAGAAACCTTCATTAATTTGGGCCATTAATTGTGGAGATTCATTACTGGCATATTTTCATCACTTTAGTTTCCTTTTAATGTATTCTTAATGAAATGCTTCTATTTTCACACAGGCCTTCTACATCAGAATTAACTTGGGCAGCTTTGCAAAAGCTGCACTATGAAAAAAGGCAGATGAATGAGCCGTGCGCTTATCATAAAATACTATGATTTACCAATCATGCTAAATGCACTTCGGTATCAGGCACTACATAATAAAGGCTCTGTGTGTTTATTGTTTTCTATAGAGTGATGATTCTGCCCTTTAAAATATGAACATCTGTGAAATCCTGTCCTAGTAGCAGGATTTGTCTATTTGGTGATAAATATTAGTTTCAGGTGCTCTTTCCCTAGCTTTATTTTCCTTCCAAACTCACATGTAACTCCCAATTACATTAACAGGACACAAAATGTGCAATATAGAGAGGTAAAAGGACTCATAGATTCATTCATAGATTCATAGATTTCTAGGCTGGAAAAGACCTTAGAGATCATCGAGTCCAACCGTCCCTAATCCCCATTAAACCATATCCCTAAGTAGATCATCCACCCTATTCTTAAACACATCCAGGGATGGGGACTCAACCACCTCCCTGGGCAGCCTATTCCAGTGGCTGACAACCCTTTCAGAGAAGAAATACTTCCTAACATCCAACCTGAATCTCCCCTGACTAAGCTGATACCCATTCCTCTTGTACTATCACCCATCACTAATGTAAAGAGCCCTTCCCCTACCTCCCCACCATCTTTTCTCAAGTATTTTTAGGCTGTAATCAGGTCTCCTCTCAGCCTCCTCTTCTCCAGGCTAAACAGCCCCAACTCCCTCAGCCGCTCCTCATAAGTTTTATTTTCCAGCCCCTTGACCAGTTTAGTCGCCCTTCTTTAGACTCGCTCCAGGAGCTCATATCTCTCTTAAAGTGAGGGGCCCAAAACTGGACACAATATTCCAGGTGCAGCCTCACCAGTGCCGAGTACTTGTTAAGATACCTAGGAAAATCTGGATGAGCTACATGTTAGTTATCTACCAGGTACAACCATTCATAAAATATGAAATAAATAATAGGAAAATAATGCTGACAAACATAGACATTTGGATACAACATACTCATACTCAGAAAGCGCACAGCTTCTTCAGGATTCTGAGACATATACCTAATGTAATTAATTGGACTGAAAACCCTGTGGCCAAATGATCTACAGCTTCTTTCCTATTCTCTGGACCTTTCCCTGTATGCCTTTGTCAGGGTGATAAGTAAAAAGGCATTCAGATCCTATTGACAGATATTTCACACAAAATTCGCTGCTGTTGTAAGTATATTCACCTTCAGAGACATCTGAAGTTGGTTTCCCTTCCACAATTTTAATGATAAATCCAGTTTTCAGTTCACAGAAAATACTTTTTAAATTAAATTTGCTTCATTTATGTAACATCCACCAATTTATTTTCAAATTTAATTTCAAATTCTCAGTTTTACATTTAAATTAGAGAAAGAAATATATAGATTCCCACTGAAAATACCTTTGACACTTCACTGTGATATTTGTTTCCTTTTATAGGTACTCTAACACAGTTGTTAATCGAACAAAAAAAAATAAATCGAACATCAGTTTTTTAATTGAACAAAATTAAACATGCTTTCCAAAACTAATTCTCTGCAGAGTTGCTCTCAATTCCCATTGCTGAAAGTACATTGAAATTAGCTGCAGCTATGCAAATGCTCCAATGCTTAGTATTTGGACTTGCATTCAACAGTCCACTTCTAATCAGTACAGTTTTTGAGCAAGTTGCTAAAGGTTCACTTGTACCAATGGCTTAATCACAAGCCTAACATTAATTATACCTTAAACAGAAAATCTGCACTTCAGTTTTGATCAAGTACTTTCCCAGAATAAAAGGACCGACCAAAGAGGGAGACTGCTTGCATTCACCCCACATTAAATTTCATTTCACAGCCAGAAATATGCAGTTTGCTCTTATTGTAACCTAGATTGCATGCGACAATTTGTCTTGCAAAAAACAAGACTGGCAGAAAAATCACAGTGTCAAATACGAGCTTTTTCATTAAAGAAAAACATTTTAGGAGTTCTGCTGTGTTTCACCTTCGTGACATAATGTTTCATAATGCTGTATTCCTTTTAGCACAAATGTCCTTAAATGTCACTGCCTCATTAGTACAAGTACACTTACTTCTCCTTATAATTATAGGTTACTTATGATTAATGTGCATTTTTAAAATGGTACCTGTTCCACTGAGGATTATAGAAAGTGGATAATTGAAGCATCTCCTTGAGAAGAGGAGTTAAATATTCTAAAACTTAACCTACATAGGTATTTGCACATAACAATCACAGAGTTTTAAACGAACCAATTACAAATTATTTGTAATGCAACTTAAGATGAGTCTAGTTTCCTAATCCTTCCCATTACCTTATGGAAAAAAAAAAAAAAAAAGAAAAATAAAAGAATCAAACCAAACAATATACAATGCAAAAAGACACAATATAGGAACTGCTCTCTTTAATACTATCAAGCTTCTGATCAAAGCCCAAGTCTCAATCCTGGAAGACGAGCACTTTGGTCCCGCAAAGCCACACACTGCTATGGGACACCCCTATGGTCTGTACACAGTGAGATGTGTTCTGTGTCCTTACATAGGCAAGAAAACGAGCCCTCACAGGATGCACGGCTTGGATTTCATGGAAAAGAGAAGACCATAACTTTCCCAAGACAAAAGATGACGTGTATGACTTGTTCTGCAACCACAGTCACCTTGCGCTACCTTACAGAAAGTATGAAACTTAGGAATACGTGTTGTGGAAAGGACCTTTCCAAAGATTTCATCTGAGACCCAGATGAAACCCATCAATAGTGATCTTAAGTTCTTGTTTTCTGAAGTTCTTATTTAACCTGTTTATTTGATAGATACACAACCAACCTGAACTGGTAGAATTCTCTACAGCTAATCAAACTACTGGCAGCTTCCCAGGCAATTGGGCTACACTTGGAACATTTTAATTCTGAAAACACATTCATTCCACTCACAATATGATTTCAGTGATCTATATCTTTCCCTGTATTGACAGAGTTGTTTATGGCACTCCTCAGGTATAGGCCTTGGGTCCCATTCTACATTTATTTGCTCCCATTAAGTGGTGTCATTAAAGACATTTCGACAGCTCTCTCGGCACTCTATGAATGTTTGTGACATTAAAGTTTGAATGTCTTCAAATTTCTACAGCTAACGTTGACAAGCTTGAATTCTTATTTATTGGTTCCCTGCAGTAAAAAACTGCATGTTCATCTTTGACAGTTGCTTTCATCATGAGCTTTGTCCACAAAAGGCTGATATTTTGAACCCACATTTGAGCAAACCCACGTATTTTAAGGGCCAAATTTATTGCAGCACTAAGAAAAAATTAAAACATATAAACATGAAAGGACATAATGAGACATTTAAATGTTACACTGAATCATATGCACTTATTTCAAGCAAGCAAGTTCCATCAATAAAGAACTCTAGCTTTTGCTTCAATATGGGATATGAAGAGAGAAGTATCCTCATTCACAGCTCCACTAAAAGACAAGGATCTCACAACTATAAATTAGCAAATGCAGATCAGGATTTTATATCACTGTCCAAATTCTATGTACAGCACACACAGAAACTCAGAACTTTCAAATTGGATATTTTGCTTGTTACTTCCTTTTAGATACATTCCACTAAATGTAACTAAACAAGCTTAGCCAAGAAGCTGAGCTCATGTAGGTGTTTTCCCCATTTTCTATTAAGTTGAGCATCTTAAACAATACAGAAGCGAGTGGAGTAGTAACTGAAGGAGAGAAAAAAAGGTTCATCTAAGGCATGAGGCTCAACTAATAATTACACTATTAAAAAAAACAAGCAACAAACAAAACAACAAAGGGCAAGTGATCACAAATTCAGAATGTCAGTGTCAAGTTGTCAAGTTAAGCCAATATATAAAGTCAGCATATACAAAACCACAAATGTTCCCTAATCAGGTCTTCAAGAAATATCATAGACACTTTTAACACAGAGAGTGTACTGGGAATAGTGTTTACACAGAGCCTACAAATTCTGTATATTCCAGAAGATAAAAATTTAATGATATTGTAGTCTCTGCTGTGTACTAAAAATGTCCAAACATGGACTAAAAGAGAAAGATAATCAAATGATAGTGCAAAAACTTTGCTCTATATTCATTCACCCTTTGAATGTGGTTGACATGAAGATCTTCATGTCCTGTGCCTACCCATTTCCTTATGTCTTTGTGCTGTTTACTCAATATTCAATCCTGGGTCACATTTTGCAGTAGAAATATAAATCATTAAATCTACAGATGGCAAGGGCAAGAAACAAGTCACCCAGAACCTAGAATAAATAATTCACAAAAGCCATAAGGCCAAGATAGGAATGTGTTCTCTTTATTTTCTGTGCTGAAATACTAGGTTTAGAAATAGGTATTTACAAACAAGAGTCAAGCGACTTGACTCTAGAAGTCATTTTTTCCTGTGGTATCAGCAGGATAACATTGATTTATTTGGGGACAAGTTCAAGCCCAGCATTTGTTCTTTGTAGACTGCCTCTCTAAAGGTGAAACTCATAGTTCAAATCTTCTACACCAAATAAATTCCACTTAAAATCTACTTTGATGGCTTAATTGGGGTGTATGACTTATGTTGGCCTCCTGCAGAGTGTTGGATTTCACTCTATATTATTTGACCTTATTGTGAGAACAACGTTGCATCTTTTACTGTTTGTTTTATTCATGATCCTGAGGTGAATACAATAAATAAAGGCTTGAAAAAGCAGTCTTGAAGCAATTCCACTGTTAGAGGAAAACACTGTTTACCTTACTCCTGGGTAAGCAACAGGACTACAAGCAGCAGCGGTGCTCAGGTCAACTGTTCATTCCAGATACACGGTTTGACTTCATTTATGATTTTACAGCCCCCAAAAAATCCCAGTCTCAGTCGTTAACGTGGCATGAGGTGCATGCAATGCAGAATACGCAGAACAGTCATAAAAGGGGTTTACCTCTTTACCAAACTATTCTGCCTATATTATAAGAAATGGTCACATCTAAACTAAGCATGGGGAACGATTTCCTTGCTGATCACTGAGTAGGATTCTCAGATACATATGCAAAGTGCATACTCACACTACAGTGCTCCATCAGCATACGTACTACCTTTTTCTTGCTCTGTTGATGCTTCAATAACTTGCCAAGTGAACCAACGTGCATCGAGAAAACCATGCTGCTTCATTAGAACGCTACTGTGCTCAGCTTAACACAGACCAGTATTACCAACAGAGGCTTGTTTTCTGGAACCAGTGTCAAATTAATAGGCTTGCATGCCTTTCAGATATGCCTCACTCAGCTGCATGTTGGACTGTTTTTAACTCGTCCACCTTTAAGATTATAAACTTATGTGTCCAGTGAGAGAAGGTAAGTAAAGAGACACTGGAGCATGGTGATGGAAAAAGCACTTGCTTCCTGTTAGCAAAAACCCCACAGCTGGATGGCTCCAGGCCATCAAGATCCTCCCTCTGCAATTCCACCATTTCCTTGGCAGCACAGAATTTCACGTTGCTTCTCTGCGCAGAACCTGCAGCTCTTGCAACAGCAGCCGTGCCACACAGGCAGAATCAGGCAGGCTTTAGAGAGCAGGGCAAGATTACCCGGCAAAGAAGGCACGGACTCTTGGGTGCCATGGTCCAGAGCAGACAAATGCAGTGCCCTGGGGGTGCAGACACATGAGGAATTTAAGTATAGGAAAGATTTATTACTCAAACACCACTGCAGCTTTTGATTAGAAGGAAATGATTCAAAACCTCAACTGAAGAGAAAGCTTGAGTGGTCTTAGATACAGTCATAAAATTGCTGTATTAATCTATGAAGTTCATGCTTCCAATACGTCTTCCACTGTGCAGGAAGAAGCAATTCGATTGTACTGAGCCGTAGTGCAGATGTGCCAGGCAGATACGAAATAAATCTCCTGCTATCCCAGCATCACCCTCAGCTCCACTGATCATGGATTCAGCGTCCTTCAACACCAAACGAAGTAGAGTAAAGAAACAAGGATGCTTTTGGAAAACAAATGTGACATACTCTTTATGTAAGTAATGCAGTAAATGGCTGTCAAAACTGAAAGTGAAACTACTTCTCCTGGTACTACCTATCACCTGCAGGCCCTTACAAACACTCCTCCTTGAAGGAGGAGTAAGAAAGACTAAGTCCCCTGATAAAAACTATGCTCATAAAACAAACACACTTCTGCCCTTTAAAGGAAATGACAGCCCATGACCTTATGTTCCAGGAGCTTTTTGTGTGCTACGTTTTTTAAGATATAGATACTAAGTCTAGAGCAAAATGTCAGCCCTACATACACTTTAACAGTTTAAGGAGAATTAGTCGAAGAAGAAGAAGGAGAAGAAAAAAAATCCCCTAACCTTGCAATTTTTCTCTATTTCTAGACATTGATTGTACTTAAGCTCATAATATCACTTTACCAAGAGGAGAGGGGTGATAGCAGCAATTATCTGCTCACAAGAGAAATATAAAACTTTTACAAGGAACAATGCCTGAAATTAATTTAGGAATGGATTTAGGTGAATTTTTTAGCCTGAAATTTTTAAGGGAGTTGTAAGTTAAAAGTCAGTTTCACTAACTATTCCATATTTCACAATATATAACAAGATAAAAATTGTTAAAATCTCAAAAATATATTTCATCTTGGCAATAATGACAAATTCTCTTCAACTATTCTTTCATAAAAATACTCAGAAGTCAAACAGTCTTCAAATAGATTTCAAGCATTAAAGTAATTTTTCAGAGATCGCCCTGGGTTTCCTTCCTATCTTTTTTGTCTTTTTTTTTTTTTATTTTTTGGGAGAGTGAGAACAGAATTGGATCCAGATAGTTTAAAATACTTCTGTAGCATAATGCAGAGGGAAAGCTTCTTATCAGTAATTGGAGTTCTTCTATAGATGTTTTTGGGTTTTTTTTATGATCTACTCTCTGGTCTAGAAAACATCTCCTCTTTGCAAAAAATTCTAGGTAATATATGCATGCCTTTATCCATCATGCTTGTCTCAAAGGTAGATAAGGAGGAAAACGTCTGGGACCATTTAAATTTTCCTTTGGCTGCAGATACTGAATTTCAAATCCTGAAAAACTCTGCAGAAACGAGGAGGAAACAAATACGCTTTCATATCACACATCTTGAAGAATTCCAGTTTATTCAATCTTTCAGCCTTTGAGAGTTAATTTCATTCACATTCACATCGCAGATCATAGAATCATAGAATGGTTAGGGCTGGAAGGGACCTTCAAAGGTCATCTAGTCCAACCCCCCTGCAAGGAACAGGGATATCTCCAACTACATCAGGTTGCTCAGGGCCTCGTCCAACCTGGCCTTGAATGTCTCCAAGGATGGAGCATCCACCACCTCTCTGGGCAACCTGTTCCAGTGTTCTACAACTCTCATGGCAAAAATTTTTTCCTAATATCTAACCTGAATCTACCTCCCTCTATTTTAAAACCATTACCCCTTGTCCTATCACAACAGGCCCTCCTGAACAGCCTCTCCCCATCTTTCTTGTAGGCCCCCTTGAGGTACTGGAAGACCGCTATAAGGTCACCCCGGAGCCTCCTCTTCTCCAGGCTGAACAGCCCCAACTCTTTCAGCCTGTCCTCATAGGAAAGGATAGCTCCAAAGAGCTTCCTCCCTTCTGGAAATTATGTGGCAAAATATTTGGTGTCATCTGATGTCCCAGCAGAAAGTGAGAAGCTCTACTGCATGGCAAGCCATTGCCCCAGGCCTCCGAGACGATCCAGTGCACAGCGAAGGTATGAATGTAACCCCTGCTGCTGCAGAACAGATGTCAGATGCAAAGATGTTTCTCAACTGAGCAGTAAAGCACATTTCATTTTAAGCCTATAATTCATGAGTTAAAGATTCTAATATATCATGGTTAACACCCAGCAGTCGCCTACTCCCTGGAAAGTCTACTGCAACGTGTCAGAGTAAGTCATATATAAACACATCCAATTCTAACAAGTAGATGCAGAACCACTGAAATCATTGTACCTCAAAATCACTTATTAGTCATACTAATTTAAGGTAACACTCTAAAAATAAACTGCTTATAAGGCTAAGCTATGAATCATCATAATACATGAGTCATAAATTCAAATGCAGTAATGAAAAGACATGGGAAAATAATACGGTTGTTCAGGAGAGTGCTGATTATTCCATTTCACAGAAGAGTGAAAAAAAACCAAGTTTCATTATTTTTATGTAATCATTCTAAATTGTAAAGCTCTCCACACATCCAGCCTATTTAAATACCATTTTAACAATGTAATTGCTAGAGATATTCTCTCCATCTTCTTTAAAAAAAAAACTACACTAGTAACAACACCTTAATTTATTTTCCTATTCATTATTCTAAGGGGCTGACACCTGGCAGAAACTATTTTGTTTATATTCATTCATATCAGGGTACTCAGCTGGAGGAGGCCCAAGTGAATAATTAACTAATCAGTGGAAGAACACTGCACTTCCCAGCACAGAGGAGATCCTGGAATTCCCACTCTGTCACAAAAATAAACTCACATGCAAGCATGAAAGTCTCAACATTCGCGATCTTTAAAGATAAATCAGCAAAATATTTGTTCAAATCTTGGACTACAGTTGTCGATCTTTTATCCATTTAATAACCGTGAATCAGCCAACAAGCTGTGCTCATCTGAACATGTTTGAAGCAGGGGCACAGTGGCACAGGGAATTTAATAATAAATTCTATTTAACATTGGGTACCACTTTCAAGCTTATACCAGTGCCAGCTTTTGCACATACATTATCCTCTTCACAGAGGAGTTGGTGGAATTAACCTCTTGCAATGGAGGCTACATACTTGAGATGTAATATTATCCACGTTTTCATCATGTTCCTTTGAAGTTTGAAAAGCTTTGTGTACATTCTTGATTCAAACTCTGATTCCTACACAGAGGAACAGAATATAAAATCTTCTGAATTCCAGTCTTTCCTTTCAAAGATAAAGCGTCCAGTGTCTGGAATCAAAAGCATTGAACTTAATTTCCTTGGACATAACCTAACCCTCCCCATGTACTACACAAATATGTTAAGCCTTAATATAAATGATATCAGGCTTTCACTCTAGGGCCAAGCACTTAGAGGTTAGGCACTGTACTAAATTTTACAGTTTCCAAATCTTTAATTTCATAAGAGGTTTTATGTTTATATGTAAGTATTTTAAAATATTGTGGAGTAAGAAGGTACAGCACAAAGCTGTGCATTTGCAGCTGTTCTTCAGCAACGAATCCCTCCAACATAAAGAACTTCTTTGCACATGTTACATTTATACCCCCACGACATTTGAATTAAAAACGTAACTAATCTTACAAGAAGTCTTGCCCAAATGCAATCAATTATACTTTGTCCAAAATGAAGCTGTAGCACCTTTGTGGAAGAAAAATGAGAGGAGATGCTGGTTGAGGGAGGTTCTCTATTGATGAATGGACAGAGAACTGTGAACATACCAACTCTATTACCATTACAGACAAATTAAAACCTAATGCACTCTTTGTATTTTGTGAGTTACACTTTTTTACCCCAGACTCTGTCTATAATTGGACTTCAAGTCTTCTGAATCATACCAAAGACGGACCAACGAGCCAGAAAATTTCCCATCATGTGTTTTCTTGCACCCTTTTATAATATGTTTAAAAAAATAAAAAATGAATGCTTACAAATAACACATAAATACGGAACTTGGTCAACATTTACCGGGCGTTATATAACCAAGGCTTTTAGTTTTTCAGAGTACCGTATTATACGACGTTGAGCTGATGAAACTACTTCAAACTAGATAAAAATAATTGATGCACAAATCAAAGTTGTAAAGCACAGTCAGGCTTTTTGCCTCTCAGAAATCATATTGAACAGGTAGTAACAGGTTGCATCTGAAATTGGTGCTCATTTCTTCAAAAGATACGTAGAAACTCCACATCCCCCAAAGCTATACTCTGTAATAGCTAGAGAAAGAAATACTAGAAAAGAATAAAAAATAACACAGTAGACTAGATGTAGAGGCCTAATTTTCTGGTCTGGTATGGTGTAAATGTAATGTTACTCTTAAAAGTACATCAATATATAAAGAGATTTCTGACATGTATGACATTGAGAGCCTGGGTATTGAGACCCTAGGTCCCACAAAAAGTCAGTGGTTACCTCTTGAAGAACTATTTGCAATGGTATTATTTTTGCTAAATTGTTTGTGTAAAGCTAAAAAGAGATTCATTTTCTCTTTAATTTACAGCACTCATGGGAAGAAGCTGCTATTAAGACACCTAGTACAATCTAAAGGCATTTACAACTGATATTAAAAGATTACTCTAATACAATTTTTGAAATTCATGAGTAGTCTCTACCCACAGAATAGGGAAAGGGCAAGAAATGCCACATATGAAGTGGATATTTTATGAGCATGAATTCAGAGATCATCTGTGAACAGAAACAAAATGATTTTCTGATAATTTGCAGAAGGAGTTACCTTTGAACCCCTCAAAATTTTAACTTTCTCAAATTGGAAGACTACTGGAGAATGAATGTTATGTTATACTCGGGTCAGGCTTTGGTTTTAATCAATGAAAGAGCAAGGTATTAATTTCTAGCCTACAATACATTTGCCATATTGTTTAAGGCTAATTTATGCTTTATTTTAAAGTGTTGTGAATCCTGAATTTATAAGAAATTTTCAGTTAGAGTAACTTTGCATTGCACACGTAAGTGCAAGTAATGTACCAGCATTTTGAACTGTAATATATTCACATCAAACACCTCTGCTGCCTACAGTTGTCATCTGTCAGTCCTCGGTACATGAGATTTCCAGGGATGTCGCATCACTGGGGTACTGACTGGAATGCCTGAGAACACAGTTCCAGAAATAAGGATGCCACTTTCAGGAATGATGCTAAAACACTACTTGTTGACAGTTTTATAGGTTGTTATAATACTCAAGGTGATGCACAGATTGAGTGCAAAAAGCATGACTCACTTATTGGCAGGATGTATCCTTTGTCTAGCACATTTGGTATTTTCTTATTAGATGAAAGCCAGTGTATTAATGTAAAATGAGATATGGCCATTATATATTTAATCATAAATTCTATTACATTTGTGATAACAAATACAGTACTAGTTATGTTTTTTAGTGACTACACATAAAATCAATATATTACAAATTAAAGGACTTAGGATCACTTCTCCGTTATGCTGGGAGCCCTTCCAGAATGCTGCTGTTCTTTAAGACCAGCAAACCATCACTTTGGGTTTTGCTAAATTCACCCACATGGAAAGTAGCAGAGAAATTGTACAGCAGGAGGAAAAAGGTATGTTCTGAATTCTTTTAAACTATAGCTAACATCAGAATGGCCTAGGAATATGTAGATGATATTCATTTTTTTTTCTCTATCTTGTAATCGTTAGAATAATTCCAGCTAGAGATGTGAAAAGTTGTCATAAAGCTGTTTTTTTCTCTCAACTCTTTTGTATCCTATACTGAGATCAACTGAATTAGAGAGAAGTTATGCATATTAGAGTCGAAAAAAAGCTGAGGATACGAAATGCAGATCTTTCAGAGAATGAACATGATTGCTCTCTAAATGCAGAATAGAATTTTTTCTCCATTTGGAATTCTTCTCCATATTGAGACTCTCGGAGTTTATTTTTTTTTTATATTCATAGCAAGATAACCAAGCTAAGCATCACTTCAAAAATAATAAAAAAGCCCACACTTATAAGTTGTTTGAAGACAATTTAACTCATGTTCAAAAGGTTGATTTGGCAAATTATTTGTTCCTGGGCACAATTTGATCACTTTGGACAAATTTTGGACATTTGCAGGTCATCGGTGTTATGTTCACTATCTTTACAACTGATATGCAGAACATAAATACTACAAAACCATCACCTGATTTTAAGAGAAGTATAGGATCTGAGAAAGCTTCAAAGTTTCAGATTATTTTAAAGAAAGGTACATGAGTTATCACAAAGACAGTACACATCAGATAAAATACCCTAAACTTAAGGATGCTGAAGTCTGGGCTTCAGGAGCTACAGAAATTCCGATAGATCACAGCAGTGTATATTCCTAAACATTATAGTTGCAAACAAAATCTAATACTTATGGCTCAAACTACAAAAGAAATAGTGTTGTACTCGCAACAAGTTCTGAAAGTGGAATTTTAAAAAACTAAATAAAAATGTTCCCTGGATCTTCTACAAGTATATTTACATATGTATATCTTATTAATGTATCATTAGAATATGCTAATGATTGAGAACTAATACATTACTTGGAATTGTTCTTTACTATTTTAGCTTATTTTTTCAAATTAGTTTCATGAAAATGATCAGGAATACAATCGGAAATTCGAAGTAGGTATTACACATCAGAAATGCTCCTTTGATGTTTTACTTTTGCCTGATATCAGTCAGCTGAGCTATACGATACCGTATGTGTTTTGTTATTCATACAGAGGAGTGTTCTGTGACAACAATGGGTTCGTGGTTGAAGCTATAAAACATGATGAGCAAAAGACCCCAACTATAAAAGCACTTTACAGACACTTCTAGCCAAGGAGTGGCTGATATAATTTGTCCACACTCCACAGTTACAGCGCTTCAAGAATGCAATGAAATACAAAATACACAGAGATATTTTTGGACCCTACATCAACATTTGCTACAATTTTTGAAGTTGGAGGTGTAAAGGAATATTGTTGAATACAAATGCAAGGACATTTTGGGTCATCTGGATAGAAATGACAAAGAGGTCAAACTTTCTACAGCTGAAGTTTCTATCACTCAAGGAAACAACTGCTCTGGAGAGGTAGCTGTGACAAGTTCTAAGTTATAAGGAACAGGTATGCATAGTATCAAATAATGTGTTGTATTTTGGAGACAGTCTAAATTAGAGAACACGGGACACTTCCAGATGAATGTCCCTCTGAATGCTATGCCAACATAGATGAAAACAGTTATTTATTTGTCAGTTTACATGGAAGGTAATCTGTGCGCTTGAACTGGAAGGGAACCATGGTACAGCCTGGCCAAACCCTCAATCTCAGCAATCAGAACAAGGATCCAAGAGCACAGCAAGCAATTGGCTACTTTGGAGTTAGTTGTAGCCTGAATAATATTCCACGCACCTATCCCTCTCTGTTCACTGCAGAGAGAGTTTAAGCTTACAGTTAAAAGTTAGGTGTTGTGTACCGTACCTTTGCTAGACGCCCAAATGAGCCAAAAGAAGCAGTGTGAATAACACCAAAATAGTATGTGTACGTGTGTATACATGTGTGTATATAGATAAAAATACATCAAGATAGCTAAACAGCATGAGCACGTTAAGTTTTGAAAGGAGTTTAAGCACCTAATACATGGACACATGCTGCAACATTATGGTCTAAGAACGCATCCTAACTAACTGAAAACATACATGAGCTTTTTGTAAAACGTAAAAGCTGTAATTCAGAAAATACAGGATATATACCTTCTAATATATTGTGTTCAAGAAAGATAATGTTCCATGTTTATATACCTCAGAGGAATCTCATGAAGCTTAAACAGCACATACAAGTTCTTAATAGTCTGCTGATGGAAAACAGGCTGCAAGATTAAGTATAAAGAATTCCAAAACTAGTATATAGTTGATATATATCTAACTGATAAGGTGGTCCTTTGTAGTGGTCTCCAGTTAGTATTTAATAAAACCTAACAGATGTAGAATAATTAAGATGCTCTTCCCTGAAAAAGTTCTTCCAGAGGTTTATGAAACTACCTATGACCCCCATACACACAAAAGCTGCAAGTCTTCAGATTACAAAGCTGCAGTTACATGAGTCAGTGAGCAAAAAGTTCAATATCCATCTATTTGTCGAGCACACCGGGCTCCTTCCTTCTGACATCTGTTGTTAGCTCTCCTCCCAACAAATCTGGTAAGAAAGCAGGTAGCAACATGTAAGAATAGAGGAAAAAAGGATATATAGAAAATGACCTCCTGAAGGAGCTGAACTACATGTTTAGAGCAAAGGTCACTGGTTGTCTCCCTCTTTTACTTCGATAAAAAGGGGAGTGATAAAATGAGAGAAAAAAATAAGAGAGAAAAGTGCCAACTTAGGAAAGAAAAAACTTATTTTACTGAAACT
Source organism: Tauraco erythrolophus (assembly GCF_009769465.1). NCBI lineage: Eukaryota > Metazoa > Chordata > Aves > Musophagiformes > Musophagidae > Tauraco > Tauraco erythrolophus. Next base: position 4,478,309 of record NC_141477.1, read on the forward strand.
TTGACTCTAATTCTTTTCTTGAAAAGAAGAAAAGGGGAAAGAAATGGGTAAATGGAGAACTTCTTCAGAACTTTTCCAATTTTCTATAACTTCCGTATTGTTTTTTTCCTTTTAATTCTAATCAGTAACATCACTTGTGAAGTTATTTACAGTTCCTTACCAGTTATGAATAAAAGTAAAAATAAAAGACGACGCTCTGAAATATCTTTCTATTTACATCAGCATCTCTGCAGATAACATTGTTATTCTTTACTTGAGCTATTTCCAATTCAGATTAAAGCGAAAGTATATCCAGTCCTCACTAGTAATTTAAAAATCCTCCACTCATGTGTGCCAGGTTTTATATATTTTGGAACATATGCCAAAAAGTGGCTGCTTAAGACAGGGTGTTTTAGGAGAGGGAATTATATGAGAAAGAAAATGAATAAAACAATCACAAAAATATTTCATTCCTCTGATTGAATTTTATCTCATCTCATTATCATGCATTTGCTTACTTTTTTTCTGAAGCCAGTGATACTGAATGCTGATAAGATTATTTGGTGCAGCTCCAGCCCATCATGTAATTTAAGAACCTTGCACACATACATTTTAAATAAATAATCTGTCTTCTCTTGTCTTGAGAGCATTTCAGAACTAGGCTGAACAACTAATCTGAATACCATAAAATACTATAGAAAAATGATATAATCATGGCAGATGATAAATTATCTAAATGATTCACTGTTGTTCTTGGAAAGCCCTACCTTAATCTGCTGTCATACCCGGGATACTTGCTGGTTGTGCTCCTACAGCAACGACCAGCAAAGTCAAAACCAGCACCAGTCATTGAACATAAGTTCACTGGAAGAGTGAAACAGTGGTCTGAAAACTAGTGCAGGAAAGGTTTTATCGTTTGATGACAAAACCTACCATGCACATATTCAAGGGTATTGACAGTGTTCTGTGCTTCTAGAAAGTGAAGCTCACTGTCACTCAAGCATCTGAAAAACAAGGAGTGAAGAATTAGAGTACTTCAGATTTCCATACCTGAAGAGCTAGAAGACACGTTGTCGGGATGAAAACTGAAGCAACCTACCCTGCCCCTTCAAGTGGCCACTTGAAAGCGTGACTGCATTCATTATTGCAGCGCTGGGTCAGGGAGGGATTTGCTGGGGCAGCTTCCCAGGGCTGCACTGAGAAACAAGATCCAAGGACCAACGTGAGGACTGTAACTGTGATAATGAGAATTCATCTACATGCCCTGGCTACCATTTTACCTCACTAAAGTTATCTGTGACAAATGAAACACATATATCTAAATTAAATAAACGTAATTGTATTTTACATGGATATGCCAATTCACTGCTTTTATAAATACCATGAAGTGTAATACTTAATAATTTTTTTAGACCTGCTACTATCTTGGGAAACATGCTAATCTATATATAATCACAAAATGACATTACTACAACTATATATAAATATCTACTAAGACATTATATGACCTTTTATAGTGCTGATAGCAGAAATTGACAGTGACATTAAATGAATTGTATTGTTTCTGTTGGTGAATTGTAGTATTCAACACAGTAATCTGTCTCCAAAAACTTGTTTTAATGTAAATCACCAATTTACCAGAAGTACAGCTATTAAAGTTAATACTACTAGGAACCCTGTATAAGTAATAATAAGTAATAATAATAAGTAATAATAATAAAAGTAATAATATAAGTAATAATATAATAAAAGTAATAATAAGTCAGAATCCTGCATATAGTGAGACCCTCATTCAAATAAACACATTTACACCAAAACTTTGCACACAATCGCTCAAAATGCCTGAAACATATAAAAGTCGTGTATTCTTTTATTTAATAAGAACAGAAAAAGGTTTACTTTCTCAGCTAAAAGAATCTCCTGCAATTAAACCAAATCACTAAGTGACATGGAAGCTACTTATTTCCACTCAGTCCATATTTTCTGCATTTAATTTTCATGAGCCCTACCAAAGCTCCCTTAAAATCGTACAGTTTCTGTGTTTGAAAGGATTATAAATTTCATGGGTGAAGACTCCCTAACAAACATGCTGGGACGTGTTATTGTCATGTCACTTCTCCTTATATTGACAAGGCAGTGATGAAAGCCGGATGTAACTTTCCCCAATTCTGATCTACTGCAGTTTCTAAATCAGATACATGAAAGACAGCTCAATACGAGACACAAGTCCAGGTGTGCCAAGACCTCTGAGAATTCAGTGAAGAAAGACTTCCTCTGATTCCCAAGTATTAGTATTTGTGAGACATTTCTGCTTTAGGTTGAAACACAGGCTATATCACTCAATAGCTATATTACACAGAGCTAAATCCTGAAGCTTTTCTGAATAAAATTTACGAGAACTTTGTTTAGAATAATTTAAGGATACTGTATGGTTTAGTTGAATTATGCTTGTCACAAAAATTAAGAGTTGCTCAGAAGACTAGATCCACATCTATTGGAAGATGGGCCAATTTCCATCACAATAAAAGTGGTCCAAATGCTTCTCTATTTACAACTGTCTGCTCCTGGCTTGAGGCTATTCCATTAGACTGAGATCGCAGGGATGTTGAAATACAATTTCTCTTTGCTGCTCACAATTTCCTGAACTGAGGTGTGCAGGAAATCACAACGGCTTTCACCTCAGGACCACTGGGATTGGCAAGGATTAGTAGAGAGCCATAACAATGATTAAAGAACTGGGAACCAGCCTGAACGAAAGATTTAAAAGCTCAGATTGTTTATCTCACCAAGGAGAGTTTAAAAGAGACTCAACAAAAGTCTAAGTATCTAAATATATCTGAGACCAAAGAGGACAATACAGAGCTTACACGTATGCAGGAATACCTAGTTGAAAAAAATATAGCCTACAGGAGCAACCACAGTTCTTCAGAGCCAAAACTGGATTTCATATTATGTACAACTGGTTCAAAAAGGTAGAAAGTCTGACTGGACATAACAAGAATATGTCTATACATAATGTAGGGTAATCCTCCTCTTTTCTACTAGCTGATAGATCTCAGATAGAACACTGCACATCAAGAAAAATAATGGAATTCCTGAAGAGATAATGCAAGACAGAAGAGTGTGAATGTGTTTGGGTTTTTTTATTGGAATGATTTTCACCATAGTGGAAAGCACTTTCAAGCCTAATCCATTAAGCTTGTAAGTAATTTAAAAGTATACCTTAGAAAAGCAATATACTCAGTTGTAGGACTACTGCCACAAACAAGCTTTCAAAGAACTGAGGGACTTACGTCTGCAATTACATTGCTTAGTGAGCAAGTCTGCCACGCTTCTCCTTTCCCCTGTCCCGTCTGACACCTGCAGCCTACAAGGTGATGGGATATATTTAGGATTCCTAATAGGATGAGAGTCAAGAGTGTTGGGAAATTATATTCACATAGTATTAATATATTTTTAACTGGAATTCTTCCCTTCAGAGCAACTCAGAAGAAATGCCACCAAATGATAGCTTCTGCAGCAGGAAGATCTGTATTTCTGGGTGACTTCCATTACTACAGTCTAACCATTTAGGATCATTACAGGTTTCATTTTTCATAAATTTCATTTTTAGTTTGGCAGGAGATAATAACATCCAGTGAGATGACCCAACCTCAGATAATTGCTATCAAAATTGGTCCTACAGCTTCAATTGCAGAAAGTTTTCTTCTTCAATTCCTGCCTAAAACTACTGTGCTGCATGGGTGCATTTCAGCAGTGACTCAAATAATTGCAAAAAAGTGTGACTTGAACACTGAGAATTAATTCTTTGCAAAGATCTCAATTTTTTCAGGTAGTGAAATTCAGTGATTATGCTGTGTTGTATTTTTACTTCCAATCACTTTGATGATTAATTAGTTGCAAGCCTCGTTATTCAAAATGTAAATTACAGTGCTTAGTTGCAAGTGGACATAAGTCACATGGTATGGTCTACTTCTGCTGTTAGGGTCTGGTCATCATGCCAAAGTTGCTGTCTTTGTCTTTGACTTAAGTTGATGATGAAACAATGTAAGTACAGTCAACATGAGGACTTTAAAATACTGTATTTCAGTAGAGCTTGGAAAGAGGTTCATATCTAAACAGAATTAGGGCATTTAAAAGAGATTTTAAAATGTCTTTCTGGGCTTTACCCCACTGAACTGCCTGAGGCAGGATTTCCAGGAAAAAAATGTTGAAAAACTTCTTGAGATTGCTGTGTTAATTTAGCATACAAAGCGTTCCCACATAGTCCAAGAAAAAGAAGAGTCATTTGAGTAAACAATTTCAAAAGCATTTCCAGTATTTGTGGACTATTAGTAAGGAGATTTCTGAATTCTGCAGGATGTGTAACAACTCTATTTTCTGTTAGCTGAGGTGATGAGACAGGTGGGGAACATTTATAAGCACAAATCAGCTTGACTACTTTTTTTCTCCTGAAGTTTGGTTGATTATTTCTGTAAAATAAAAGTCTTTAAAGACACAGAATGATATAAATAGGCAAGAAAAAACATTAGAATACTACCTGCTGTATCACAGCCAGGGTATTTGGTCTGTAGGTCAGAAAAGAAAACCTCTAGAAAAACGCTTGCTTACAAGACAATTTCTCATTCAGCCAGAAAACGTGAACGTTATTAAAAATGTGCTTGCCATGGCCCAAAGAAGCTTTCGCATGTCATGGTTCTTTCTGAACACAATACTTTCAAAACTCTGTAGAAGAAATTGCTGAGTATCACTGGAGTCCCTGATGAAACTGCAGAAACAATTACTCAACAGATTCTGAAGACTGCTAAAAAACATGGGTTGGAAACAAAAGCAATGAGTCAGTCTGGAATGTTAATACAAACTGGATAACTCTTAAAAAAGAATGATTGAAAACATCTTGACTAGCATAAAAAAGGACTTCAGACAAAATAGTTCTTGGTCTTAACATCCATACAATCCATAGCAGTGCAGAGACAGATTTGGATTCCTTTCCAGAAAATCTGGAAGGACTTGCCACAAAAGTGTTCACCGTGGATCCTTATTGAAGCAAGCCTCATTCATCTGAACAGATACTGCATTACTAAAATATTTTCTGGAATTCACTGTGGTCTGCTTTGAAGCAAGTATCAAAACTGTTTGCAGATAGTTTGCAATCGCTGTTGAATTTCAATTGTTTTCCTATCCAGGCATCCAGAGTCCAACAGTATTAAGAAGGCTACTTGAAAATCCAGTACGGAAAAGCAGATTTGCATTCTTATCCTCAGTGTAATCCCAAAATGATTTCTTCATGATACTATAAAGCTTGTAGGGGATGATCAAAATATCATATAATATTGCTCAGTTGTGCCAAAGCTTCTGAATAAACTAACTTTTGGAAGTGATTATGATTAGAGATACTCGTTAGAGATGGCTAAAGAGCTGTTGAAGAAATTGAAAGGACTCACAATATATTTCCATATGTCTAACTCTTTCACTCATACAGCTGTGAATCATTTGACATCACAGCACCAGGACACAATGACTTTCATGATCCGAACTACTTGCCTTTTAGAAGGAATTCAGCTATAGAGAAGCTATAGTATATTATCAACAATACTAACAGAAGAGGTGGTTTTTTTTTAATAAGTTCTTCTACTTCACTGTATTTATCACTTAAAGAATGGTAAGAAATTCATGGACAGAAGAGGGTGCAAAGTTTTAATTTAAATCAAAAATGAAGACCACGCAGGAACTTACAGTGTGCTCAGCAAACAACAATGTAGCTGGAAGATGTTTTCCACTGAGGAATTTGTTTCTGGATAACAAAAAATCAGGACTGGAAAAATTTAAACATGGCAAACTGGGCTCACACAGAAGATAAAGTTTTTTAACAAGCTCTGAAAATTTCAAAGAAAGATATAGAACTGCCTTTTTTTCTTATAATCCTAAATATTATGGTTACATTGCTCAATTTAAAATGGAATAGCATTTCACTGTGTTCTTCCCAGAACTGGAAAAACTACCAGGAAACCAGAGTGACTTTCAAAGCGTAGCCAGTCAGTGCAAGCTCCATGAACTGCCTCTCCCCTTTAGATCAAGCTAGCAGGTTGTACAAAAGCTGTTTTCGCTGCTGCTAAATTAACTTTCAGTGTGTGATGTCTTGGGTATATTGATAATCCATATTTTCTTCTCTTTGTTGTTTTATAAAGTATATAGTGCTTTCAAATCCTTTTCCACATCAGTCCCAGCAAGGGATCTTCATATTCCTATAAGATAGTTTTCTTTCAGATTGCAGCACAGAATTGATGAGGTGCATGAGCAGCTATCAATACCCTAAGAAAGCTGTTAACAATTTTTGGCAGGAATATCCATTAAATAGCTTCTATCGTGAATGAAGTATGGGCCAAGAAAGCTGAATTGTACTGCTGATAAGTAAAGTCTATCCCACAATACAGACTCATTTTTTGGCTCTCAAGAAGATAAAGAACTGTTCTCTGGGACTTTTTTGGCAAGCTGTATTGGAATGGTATCTTGGCAAGGATACAAGACATACTTGAATGCTCATTCACTCTGAACGTATCTGGAGATGAGCAGTATCCATCTCCTAAAGAAGTCTTTATTTATTACTATCAAACATATTTGGCAAAGTTTTCAGTTTACTTTAAAGGTAAGGAGGGCTAGAACGTATTTCAGACTAGGAATAAATTAGCTCAGACACAGCATTTTTTTATCAGTTTTAAGCACTTCATTTAGGAAGGCATACTTATCAACTGTAATCCTTTTCAAGGTTCTGTCTCTGACATTGAGACAGGCAGAATGAAGACAAGAGACAGGAATTGCTTGTTTGCCCCAGTCAAGACTCCAAAAGAAAAATGAAGTTCACCCAGAAGATTTCTATGTCACAACTCATGAGATGGATATTGAAAAAAAAAAAAATTCCTCAGTAACAGAGGCTTAACCTTCCCGTAATGCTGGAAATGAAAAGGAAAGTTCATTCCAAAGCCCTGACAACTGGTGAGAATACGAAGTATGGCCATCTTTTGAGCGGATCTCGTGCAGAAACAATGTACATCATTTCAATTGAAAGAGCCTGGTTGAATCTAAAGGACAAGATTTTAGTTTTAGCTTGTGTTTTTAACTAATTTGAAACCATTTTGTTGCAGCACGCGTGGTGCTATATTTTTGATCTATTATCTAAACCAAAGAGTAACATATTTATAGCCTTAGATCTAGTACTGATTTATCCTCCTTGTTTTTTGTGTCTTGATATTTAGCTGACACTTGAGCTGCCCTGTCCAACACGTTTCATATACCTACAAAGGGATGGGTCCTAGCTCCAAGAGCTAGTGCTGCTGGCCAGGCAGAAAGGGAAATGGTGACAGAGGAAGGAACCAAACTAACACACTTAGAAAAAGAAGCAGAATCTATCTCCTTGATTCTAACTTAGTGCTCTACGCACTCTGATGCACTTACCACAAGGCTCTTCCTTCCTGGAATCAGTCTGCTTGTCTAGAAAAATTTGCTTCACCGACAATACATTTCATGTGAAATACTTACAATGGTAGTCCCTTTAATTTTAAAATGTCTACAGCTTCCCTTCCATTTAAAATTTGCTCCCAACCACAAAAGGGATGATGGTATTTCTCTCCTGATTACTAGCAGAAAAATAAATAACTCCGTTTGGAGGTGACATGAAGGAAGTAAAAGACAAAATTAGGTATCAGGCTAGAGATACACCAATCCTGCCTCACTAGTGTTGCTTTGGTTTGATCTGGCTCCTGGAGCAGCACACATTCCATGAATCAAAACCAAGTACCTCACTGTACTTCACTTCTGTAACATTGTCCTTTTAAAGTAAGATTGGATGAGTCTCTATTTGTTGGAACTAGAGTGAGCACCATTATTCTTTTCTCCATTTTTGTCAACACATGCCGTCTCCTTCCTTGAAAACACAGGTTTCTTTTAAGGTGATTTTGCAAAGAGCATCTTACAGAGTCTGTAAAGAATTTAAATCTCTTATCTTATTTTAAAACACACCTTTGATGCTTCAGTAACAAGTTTAAAAGAGTATTTAATTAGTACTATTTCAGGAAAACCTGATCAAAATGAAATATAAAAGATAAAGGCTTTTGCATTTTATGAAGAAAACATCCCGCTAAGATGAAGAAAAGTCTCTGCTTTGTACATTTGATAATAAAATAACCTTTCCTTCTTTCATTAGTAACCATAGCAGTGTACTTTTTCTTAACACTTTTAACCTTAAATTTTTTATGAAAGAATTTTATAAATGTCATGAACAGACAGGAACAGCTGACAGCAGGTATAATGAGAGACTGGTGCTACTATAGAAGCTCTTGCATGTAGCATTGCAAGTGTATCTTTAGTATGACCTATGGCACCTCTGCTACAGAGTTCTCAGTCTCCAAAATACAAGACAACAAAAGAAAGTGTTATTTTCAATTTAAAAACTTTCTTCACAGTACTGACCACTACAATACAAAAAGGATGGTTGGTGACCTATGGATGTGCTGCGAAGCTAATCTGTCACCGGCAGAGATGAACAAAGCAATCAGTGGACCACAGCAAAAAATTATATCCTATGCTTTGTACACTGCTGTGGACACAATAACAGCTGTCCTTAATAGAATAAGACTGCTGGGAGAGATTGCCATTTGTTTCTTGATGTTAGTGTCTCCTTCAACAAAAATAAACAGTAATAACAGAGGCAGAAGCTTTGTTGCTGAAAAGTGCACAGGCTCTCAAGGGGATTTGGGAATTAAGATGTCTTAGGAGGTCTTCCTAAAACACAGTGGCTCTTGAAACCTGAACGGTTTTTCAATCTATGAGATCTCAAAAGAGAGGGAGAGAAATTCTTTCTACATATCCTGTAAAAGCCCCTTTCTCAAATAAGAACGGTTATACTCAGTCTTAAGAAGCAGCTCTCCTTCTTGTTTTTTTTAAAAAAACATTATCTCGACTATTTCCGTAATGCATCAACAGTGATCAAGTGACATAGTCAGTAGCCACTACTACAGTCAAAGAAGAAAACAAGGCAGATACAGAAGGAATATGAAGTAACACGTTATAATTTGAAATTTTAGAAAGCTGTAGATTTACAATTTTTAAGACTTTATTTTGTTTTTACAGAATATATCAATTCAGTACCATCTCTGAAAAACATCCTAAGAATTACTAATAAACACAAAATAACAATTATCTGGCAGGATAAGAGACACCCAGACATATATTCAATGACTCTGGTGTGAACGGTGGAGGAGCTTACTGGTAGTGTTGGGTCTCCCTCTTGCAGCAGAAAATAGCTCTATCATTCAGAGACGGCAGTAAAAAGAAAACACTTTCACAAGATTGCCAGTATGGATGAGTGCTCTCCCTGAAGAAAAAATGTCATACAGATTCATGTACTGCATCTGATTCACTTCTGATAAATTAGATTTTAGCCTGAAAAGCAAAGGAGGAAGCCAAATGCATAGACCTGTGAGTTGGTACACAGATGCCCAAAGAAAGCTTCATCTTCTGGAAAATGCCTCCCTGATGCCCAAAGGAGAGCAAAACAAACTCATGTATAGTCATAGCAGCGAGGGAGGGAAAGTGGTTTGGTTATTTTCATTGACTTTTGATCAAGACAGCAACATATATTAAAACTAGACTAAATTTATTACCTTTGCTATCATGCCTAATATACACAATGTGATCTCAGTACTGACAATTTCTCTTTAGTGTCAACAGCGCATTCTTCACAAAATGATTGCTAAACATGTTCAAAAAGGGTCCAGAGTGACGCAAATGTATTTGATGTGGGGATCTGTGTTATTTTGCCATCACTGGAAAACTAACAGTACTACAGCTCCCGACTGTTGGATCAGCTCTACCAGATATCACGAAGCGTAATTGATAAATGTCAGATCTGCTTTGTACATGAAGAGTTTTTACTGTGAAACATCGCTCTTTGAGCTCAGGACAAGAGTTAATTAAAAAGTTGGTACCAAAGATAACATCCTCAGCAGGCAACATCTATTGATCTCTTCAACAGCGTAAGAGGGAGAGAGAGAGACTGATATGAGATTATAAAATGTTCACAAAGAACAAGGCTGATTGTCACAACTTTTCCCCATCTTAGATGCTCAAGATTGGATACTATAAAATATTAAAAGTATAAAGAGCAACAAAACATCAAGAAACAATATCAAGCCAACACTGTTGTTTCTCAGTATTCTACTATCCCTCTTCAAATTCTACATAAAAATCTTAATTTCTTTAAATATGCTTATATTTCACTTTCCTCCTATGGCTATTAATTTCATTTAGAGACTGGAAATTTATTAAAGGCTTTCACTGCATTGTGAAGCCTTATACTTCTTCCCATAGTTAATATTTGGAGTCCTGATACATTATTGTATATCTTAACTTTTCTTTACTTCCCTATCCTAATCTACAGTTTAGTATGGATTTGAAAAAGATAAGTAGACATAATAGGAAATTCTTCTGTAGACTGTGCTTTTTTATTTTCAGGAGCAATTTTTTGGCATTCTTCTGCTCACTAATATTTTTTGTAAAATTCAGAGTGTATGGGTTGCTCACCCAACACCCGTGCTATTTAATTTGGGAACATCTTAGAGGTATGAGGAAGCACTTGTATAAAAACCTCTTTTTGAAATTTTTTAAAAAGAAAAATTACATGCTGTGCTCACTGTTTCTGTGCTTAAAAGTTTGAAAGAGCTGCAGAACTACTCCAACGGAGCTTTCAAAAGAATGGATTTGGCCTTTAAAGGTCCCTTCCAGCCCTAACGATTCTATGATTCTATGATTCTATGATTGTGTGATTAAGATTGATTACTCCATTTTTTAATTGTTTTTAAAATCTTGCATGTAGTTCTGAGAGAGAAACCTACTCTTGCCTTGTGGTCTCTTGCTGAACTTGCTGCTTTTTCATTACACTTAGGAATACCCAGGACTGCTGGCCAGTACGTCACATGCATCCTCATCATGTGCTGCCAGTTGTAGCTCTCCTCTCCCTCAGTTCAGACAAAGGCTCTGTTCACTCCTCTTGAAATGCAGAGATCTGCTCCCACTGAACCATGCAAGGTTTCAAGACGTCTTTTTTTATTATTATTATTATTTATTTAAAAAAAAAAATTAATCCCACACTGCCAGCTTATTCCATGCCCTCAGATTCTTTAATAAAGCTCAATTTGAGAGCACTCTTAGACCTTAGCTTTGAGATATTTTCTAATTTAATTTTATTATTATTATCTAGTTATAAACCACACATGCTAAGAGGATGTAAGGAACACAGTTATTAGGTCTCTCATTTAAGACTGGCAAAGAAAGTCATAGAGAAGGTCATTTGCTATGTGTGCTTGAATTTCCAGAGTTATAATGAAAGATTTTACTTTCTGGGTCAAGCAAGTAACAGTTGATGTTACTCGAATGAGGTAGACCAGGGTTCAAAATAAATCCTTCTTCAGGGAGAGCAAATAGTGCTTTCTGTCACAGTTCTATTATTCCCTTCTGTTTTAAAGACATGTTGGTATCTTTTCAAAAATGAGATGAGATCTTCCATTTGTGAGACCTTGTTTTCTGTCCTGACCCATCTTGGTATGAGCAGTGTTTAGCTCTATTCTCTTCTCTAGTCAAAAAATGCTGCTAAAAGCCTATCACTTTATAGCATATCATAATTGTTTTACATGGGAGCAGCACCATCACAGCTTAGTACTTATATTAATCTAAATTAAATTATCTACTGAGCCTTCCAGCTGGAAATAAGAGACTTCCTCTTGGAATCATGGCGTAATTCAGAAGAAGAACCAACCCAGAGCATCAAGCTTGCTGAGTATATCAAGGCCACGTCAGAATGAGGAAGAAGTGATCAGCCATGAACAACATGGCTAGAGGAAAAAAGGCAGCCAAATTGATCTTTCGTATAACTTAGTCATTGCATATTCATGGAATCAGGGGACAAGGGATCAGCACTTTTTAGGATCAAGGCTGTTACACAAGTTGACTTAACTCTTTTTCATGAGTTATTTCAAACTGAATAAAACCCCAAAGATAAAAAACATCACATATACAAAGACGAGGAAACTGCCTGATTGCTGCATCAAAAATAAGCAGATAAACCCATTTTTAGAGCATTCAAAATATTGAGGGGTCTCTTATGGTTTTCAGACCGAGTAGAGTAAATCTTGCAAGATATATGAAGAGACAAGCTGGCAAAGCAGGTAAAAGTGTTGCTTGGAGAGCAGCAGAGGATTTAAGAAATTTTACTGGGGGCAGTGCTTGTCTAGTTATGGTCTGAAAAATCTTTTTCTACCTTGCATGTAAATGTATTATTCAAAAAGAAAAAAAAAACATATCAGAATTTGTCTCAGAGTTTTCTGTTATCTCTTGTTATTACTAAAAACGATGGTTAAGTGATTTCAAAGGACTTTCACAATGTCAACATCGTGATCTTTGTTACATGTTTTCTACATCCTCTCAGGCAACAGAATTTTTTCAGTGCTGAAGCTCTTGGAAGAACTTCCACAGAATGTAATCTTTATGGAGTGTGTTAGGATTTTTCTAGTCCTCCTGTCAATGCTCTCAATTAGTGACCATAAATAATTCCACTTTTATTATCTTCCTTGTGCATTTTTGAATTCCCTAAGGCTCTGTTTTGAGTTCTAAGCTTTTGTGTATTTACATGCATCCCAGGGGTGTTATTTTCCAACAACCTTGCTTCAGTTTTCATTGTTATGCATATGATTAAAAAAATTTTTTTTCGTATTTTCTCTGATCCCTCAAAAGCTATCTGTGCTCACACTTTTGCTTTAAAGCTCTGCCATCCAGCACATCTTTTTTTCCCCCTTAAACACTGATAAGACTAAAACTCTTTTTACCAGCTTTCTTCAGCTCATAAAGTCTGTTTCCTTCTCTCCTATTTATATTTCTTATGATTTAATATCAACTTAAAGAGCACCTCTGCCTGTGAACAATTGGATTTTCTGGTTCCAGTTCACCTTTTCAGTGATCAGATAAAATATATTGCACCGCACCATCTCAGCAACATCTTTAAATAACTGACGCACATTTGAAGATGCTGTTGCCCTCATGCCTTTGTAAGATAGAAAATTAACATGATTACTTTTGCTTTTAGGTCTTGGTAGCAGAAGAGATCCATGGATTACCACAGATCAACTGTGCGTACTAGGTATATTGAAACCATTGATTTGACTTCAGCATATTTTATCAACAATTCAATCAGCCCATGCCTTTGCTTTGAGTAATATTTGAAAAGATACATGAAGAGGTCATGGAAATAGGTAATTTCTATCTGTCACAGAAATCCTAGTTAATTATTTTACCCCTTCATGAAAGGTGTAATCCAGCTTTGCCTACCAAAGATAATGCAAAACCATCAGAAATGGTAAACGTGTTATCATTAATAATATACATAGTTTCATTTCAATCCATCCACACAAAAAAAAACCCCAAACCACTATCTACATAGATTCTACATCAAAAACTGGCCCTAACCAATACATATGGTACTTTTCCTAAACAAAAGATGTACAAATATTTTTATGTATAAATTTCTAATAATACATGGCTAGAGCCAGCATTATGGGAGAAAAACCAACCAAACAAAAAACTAGCATAGTATTACCGACTTCAAATTTTAACACAAAACGAGAAACCAAGTATGAATATTTATTTACATGATACACAGCTCTATTCTTCAGGAGGATATGAAGAAAGCACAAAACCAGGTACAAGCATATTGAAGCTGAAGATGACTATTTAACTTTAATGGCTAGCTGAGGCAGCAAGTACATTGATTTCTAATATCATGGTGATATTACCAATTAATTTATACAGTAAATAGCACCTTCAGCTCTATAAAACAGATAATCCAAAGAAAAATGGAAAGACATTATACAGAGTCATCTTCAGTTTCTCTTTTCTGCACTGCTACATTGACCACACCTTAATTTTACTTCTGCACCATTGTTACAATGAAATTGGGTTAAATTTTAAGTTTTTCTATGAAAATACATATGATCGCAAGTATCTCTGCCTTCTACACATGAAATAAAAGTTTTTGTTACTTTGGGTAGAAACTGCTCACTTCATAAAGCATAAAACCCCTTGATGCTGAACTTCAGAATCAATCTTTTGTCCTTCAGTGATTGTGCCGTAATCAATTCGATACCTGACACACACATCCTACTTAAGGTACTGCATAATAATCACTCTTTTTACTTCCAACACCAGAAAAACATTTGAATTCTGGAAATAACTAATTTTTGTTTAGTTGTCTTTCATATCTTCGTAAAAGGTAATTATTTGCCAATGAAATCTACCAGGTTAAGAACACTAGACTCTGAATGGCACTTCTAAAAGTGACTACATAAAAGTGACATCCTTTTACATACGTGTACCTCATTGGTTTTATTGCATTTTATTCCTGTTAGCTTTGCAAAGCCAACATTCTAATGGGAAAAAGGGGGCTGGATTCCAGTTAAGACGTTTGCAGAACTGTTAATTACACTCTACAAGCAAAATTTTTATTATTTGTATACTGTGAGCCAGAGAAAACCTATTTGAGTTTTGACTTTGCAAGACTGCCATATAGAAACAATATTACTTTTTTTCCCCTTTTCAAGTGAGAAAATATGATCTGGAAATTACTGAGTTACCCTAAATTTGGAACACAACGGCACCATTTTTCAGAGTGATTCCTTCATAGTATCATTTAAATTTATTTCTTTACCTAGGAAACAAGCTAGGCACTATGTATAAACCAGTACTTCTTGAACTGTGAACTTTCTTCAGCCTCCGTGCCCTCTCAGCTGTGAAATTCTGAGACAGGAATATAATTCCAGCACTTACTGAGAAGATCAAAATGTAAAGTTAGCTATCCTAATGCTATACAGATATCAAAATAAGATATTTTCAATCACAAATCTGATTGTTTAGATAATTATCTTGCCAGCAAAATGACCACAGCCTTACACCAGCAAGCCAGACTCTCAGCAGTGTAAAACAGAGCAACTCCCACGCATGCTGCGAAGTTATCTGATTTTTCACCTGCTAAATTCCTACTCAGCTGTAGAACCATACACATCGATTAAAAGATTTTTTTTCTTAAAATATGTTTTGTTTTAAAACCTTGAAGTTATATTTTGGATGCAGACATATGTACTACTGCTAAGTCTTGGATATATTTTCCTTATCTTACAAAGGAATTGCAAGAATTGCCATTAAGAGAACGACATGGAAAATGGAGCACTTTCCCCATTTTCACTATCTGTTGCATAGTATTTTCATCTGTCTACCACTGATGATGTACTAATAATAAAAGAAAAAGCTTAACACAATAAAAAAGTAGAGGTGACTATTCTGAGTTCTGCACAGATTTGAAAAGAACACAAAAGAATAATACCTAAATGCATCTGTTATGGCAAATCCATTTCATAGAATAAAATTCTGTACCAGAAACTATTACAAGGGGTATTCAGAGATGTAATAACGTTTTAAAGACCAGGATATACCATAAAGTATTTCAGAGAAATTTAATCCAGCTGTAACACATAACTGGATAAGAAAAGCTAACTGTGCATATATAATCAATAATGTGGTTTGTGCCAGTTTAATAGGATATATAAGAGTTTTCTATTCTCTTCCAAAGTCTCACTTCAAAAAAATGCAGCCACTCTTTTGCTAAGCTTACCAAAGTAAGCATTAAACATTTTAAACTTAGAAAGATGCCATATTTTACATAATGTAAAATAATTACTGCATTACTCTATTTTTCAGATCTTCCCTCCATATATTTGATAAAGCATTATTATAAAATGTTTTTTGCAATTAAATTTACTGCAACAAATAAATGATTGGTAAAGGCTGAGAAAAATATGCAAGCAGAATTCTTTTGTCCCTAAATTGCATTCGTTACTTAGTTCTAGTTATCATCTGGGAAAACCTCAAAACTGTCCACCTCTTAGTGTGTATAAATTACTACATGACAAAGCTAAATATTTAAAACATTGTCTTACAGCACTTCTGCCCCAAAGAAGCACACCTACAGAGTTCTACAGGAGCAAAAGGAGGAAAGACTGCCAAGTTCCCCTGCAGCCTGGCAGTGCTACATCCCCAAGCTGTTTCCTATTGAGAGGAAGAACTCCATTAGCCAATTGTCAGGCTCCATTCCTACCGGTCCGGGATGCAGGTTAAGCACTTCAAAGTCCATGAGATTCACAAACCCCATTCCTAAAAAGAACAGTGGCTAACAGGTTTGTTCTCTTGAGGATTCCACTCCTGCCTGATAACTTCCTGGAAGATATATTGTTTCTACAGGTACATCGCTCGGAAAAGGAAGATTAAAGAAAACGTACCCCTTTGATAAGACAGATGATCTAGTGGGTCCCTTCCAACTCAAACCATTCTGGGGTTCTATGATCCTCCAAGGGACCTAAATCAGAGATGTCAATGAATGGTTATGATGCTTGTCTGTCCTGCTGACACCAATTGTTCCCTACTGCTCTACGGATACCTATATGGAGACTAATCACAGTTTAGGAATGGCCCTGAAGCAGAGAAAGTAAACATTTATACTGGTCTACTAAGAGGGCTTAGGGGATTTAAGAATCAAGGCAATTTGTGTCAATTCTGTTCAATTTCTGTAGCTAACAGATCATGCCACGTGCCTGCTGGAAAAGAATGAAGTCTCTCACACAAAAAGGCAAAGAACACCACTATGCAACACTCTTGCTATAATGTGAACTGATAGTTGATTTTCTGACTAACTTTGACACCTGCATCATCATCATTATCAGAGAAAGACCTATGAAAGGTTTAGTAGTGGTTGTCAGTTAAAAAATTTGAGGGTGTAACACTTTTCGGTATCAGTCTACTATTAAAAGCTTGCACAGAATGACTACCCTTGCAAGTGGCAAGGAACAGAGCGAGCTGTTGGACTAAACAAGTTCAATTCTCTAAACTGAAGGGAAAAGTGAGCTGGCCTATGGTGTCTGAGAGCAGGGAGGGAGAGCAAATCAAAGCTCCTGTGATCCAAGAGGAATGGGTCAAGGATCTGCTCCTTCGGCTGGATGCCCACAAGTCTATGGGGCCTGATGGTATCCACCCGAGAGTCCTGAGAGAGCTGGCGGATGTCATTGCCAAACCCCTGTCCATTATCTTTGGGCAGTCTTGGCTCACTGGGGAAATTCTGCTGGACTGGAGGCTGGTGGGTGTTACCCCCATTTACAAAAAAGGGTGGAAGGAGGATCCGGGGAACTACAGGCCTGTCAGTTTGACCTCGGTGACAGGCAAAGTCATGGAACAGGTTATCTTGAGTGCTATTAATGAGCACATACAGGTTAACCGGGTGATCAGGCCCAGTCAACATGGGTTTATGAAAGGCAGGTCTTGCCAATCAAACCTGATCACCTGCTATGATGGACTCACCCGCCTGGTTGACGAGGGAAGGGCTGTGGATGTAGTTTTCCTTGACCTCAGTAAAGCCTTTGATACAGTCTCTCATAATGTTCTGGTTGAGAAACTGGTAACTGCTGGCCTGGATAGGCACACCCTCCTTTGGGTTAAAAAACTGGCCGGGCCCAAAGAGTGGTGGTAAATGGGGCTAAATCCGGCTGGAGGCCGGTCACCAGTGGGGTTCCCCAGGGCTCAGTGCTGGGTCCGGTTCTGTTTAACATCTTTATCGATGACCTGGATGAGGGGATTGAATGTACCCTCAGTAAATTTGCGGACGACACCAAGCTGGGAGGCTGTGTCGATCTGCTCGAGGGTAGGGAGGCCCTTCAGAGGGATTTGAACAGACTGGATCGTTGGGCTGAGGCCAATGGCATGAGTTTTAATAAGGCCAAGTGCAGAGTCCTTCACTTGGGGTATAAAAACCCCAAGCATCGATATAGGCTCGGGGAAGAGTGGCTGGAGAGCTGCCTGGCGGAGAAGGACCTGGGGGTCTTGGTTGACTACCGGCTTGATATGAGCCAGCAGTGTGCCCAGGTGGCCAAAAAGGCCAATGGGATACTGGCGTGTATCAAGAATAGTGTGACCAGCAGGAGCAGGGAAGTGATCCTGCCCCTGTACTCGGCACTGGTGAGGCCGCACCTGGAATATTGTGTCCAGTTTTGGGCCCCTCGCTTTAAGAGAGATATTGAGCTCCTGGAGCGAGTCCAAAGAAGGGCGACTAAACTGGTCAAGGGGCTGGAAAATAAAACTTATGAGGAGCGGCTGAGGGAATTGGGGCTGTTTAGCCTGGAGAAGAGGAGGCTGAGGGGAGACCTGATTACAGCCTACAAATACTTGAGAAAAGATGGTGGGGAGGGAGGGGAAGGGCTCTTTACATTAGTGATGGGTGATAGTACAAGAGGAAATGGGTATAAGCTTAGTCAGGGGAGATTCAGGTTGGATGTTAGGAAGTATTTCTTCTCTGAAAGGGTTGTCAGCCACTGGAATAGGCTGCCCAGGGAGGTGGTTGAGTCCCCATCCCTGGATGTGTTTAAGAAAAGGGTGGATGAACTACTTAAGGATATGGTTTAACGGGAGATTAGGGATGGTTGGACTGGATGATCTCTAAGGTCTTTTCCAACCTAGAAAATCTATGAATCTATGAAAAAAAACTCTAATTAGACACTATGTTTTTGGTAGTAGGGACAGTTAAGCATGGGAACAGACAGGCTGTAGAATCCGTGGGCTTTCCATCTCAGGTTTGAGAACTGACAGGCAATCATCCAGGCTGTTAATTGTCAGCACAACCCAGCACAGTTTGGCCAAGGCCAGCTAGGATGGTCCCATAAAATGTCTGGGCATGGTTTAAGGGATTGCAAGGACTAAGAATCATTCACAGTCGGTAATACCGGTCAGGCAACCCTGTTTTAAGAGGAAGAGAGTTTAGTCATCTGGATGTAAGCCATGCAGTACTATTTCATTTCAGGCCAGACAACAGAGCCTGGCTTATTTTACCTCTTAATAAAAATGCAGTTTCTAGAGTCCTTCATAGCCTGATTTTCCAGCAGTTCCGTAATACGTTCTATGCTGTTCACTAAGATGCAGTCATAAAGCAACACTAAAAAGAAACCCATTACATGAATTTTGAGAAGAAATTATTCAGTTGCTCAAAGGAGCAGAAATTGTTAAAGACAATTAGGCAGAACAAGTAGTAGAGTAACTTCTTTCACCTTTAGGTCACGAATTTAAACTTGATTCAGCTCAGTGGTGACTGGAACTCATTATCTTCTGAAAGCTTTGCAAGATAAATCACGTCTTTGTCAATAGCTTCTCATGGAGAAATGTCAGCATCACTAGACTTGGTATTCTCTGGTGTTAATGTTACTGTAATCAGGACAGTGGCCAATGATTTAGTTTTACACTCAGGACTAAACTCCTGTTTGCACCTGCAGTTAGAACTCCAACATCTTTTGATGGCAAAATAATTTGGGGTCATCTCTAATGAGATAAGGTCACCTCACCTTACTTACAGTACCAGTTTATGCACATAGAGATGAAATTATTACACTTGATTTTGAGATTGAACTACTGTGTTTATTTAGTGTTAGACCTCCAGGTTCCAAATTACTCAAGTATCTTGGACTATGACTATGACAAGTCAATAGCATTGCTGTTCTTCTGCTATTCTTTGTTCTCGCCAAACTCACTTTAAAATTAACCTAGCTCAAGGAGTCATTTGGAGCTGAAGGAGATCGAATTAGGAATGTAGCATGGTTAAGGTTAGGAAATAACAGTGTTAAGTGAAGACTTCAATAACTGGAAGACTGTTTAAGAGGGGTGAAATGAAAGGTAAGGTATCAGTAAAAATAGTGAGATTTCAATTCCTGAATAGGGATGACAGTCTGGGTGTTTGAATATTCTTTAACCAGTTAGCACATTTTCAAGAATGTAAAAAAGAGTAAGAGTATCATGGTAAGTAGTTCAGCCGAGAAGGAAGATCTGAACAGAGAAAGAGTCAAGGGAAATAAAATGCAAACTTGTTTGGGTTTGAAAGGAGTTAACATTATGAAGTAGGACTTATTTATAAAAATACCTTCATTTCTCCTGAATTTCTTCCTTCCTCCCTCTATAGCTCAACCAAAGTTCCTGTTGTTGTTGCTTGTTCAGAACTAAAGTACATTACACAATTTCCTTCTGTTATGTTGAGGTTTTGTAAATATATGAGTCAATATACTGTTAAATGTAAAACATCAACAAAAGACAATACCTACATCTAGCACTGATTGTACCATGCGAGTCTAATATTGCTGATAAATGAAATAATGGGAAAAGCAGATCACGGAATCTTTAACACGATGTGCTTGGAATCTGGCTTTTTATTCTCTTAATGATTTATAACTTTTTCTGTTAATTGTGCCTGCCGTTATGGACAAATTAAGCTGTCAAACCCAATAATGAAAAAGCCCCTCATTAGTCTGAGAAGCTGAGTTTAAAATAGAAAAGACAAAATAAAGAAAACTCAAAATTTATTCTTTCCTTTAAGGGGGGTCTGTGAGTTACATTACATCATTGAAACTATCTCAGTGTCACCTTTCCTTCTATCATTCTAAGTGACTGGCTGAAAGAAGAGCAGCTGGAACTAAATTTCCTTGCTTTTGTTCAGTTGGGCTAGGCTGTCATGTCATTGCAGAGTAACTCTGAGTGATTCATGAGCATATTTCCTGATGGTATGAATAGCAACATGGCAGCAATGAATTCTTCTCACTGAGGTTATTCTGAGTTGCTCACTTCAAAGTCTTATAGAGGAATAAACTGCGTCTAGCAGAACGTCCTGGGACAGCCTGTCCTCCTGAGACTCCTATGCTGAGGTACAAAGTACATGACTTTCAGTAGAGGATAAGAAGGCACCAAGAACAAGGGCCTAAGTGATGCTGCAGAAAAACCAGCCTCAGGCAAAAGTCCTGCAGTGAGAAAAACATAGCTGCCAGGAGTCCAAAGTGCTACCCCTAAAATAGTGCAGAAAAATGCAAAATTTCCCATCAAATCGGAGCTAGGAACATTGCTTTTGTTAACGGCTTTTCCCTGAAAGGGAGTTGCACAATTTGTACCCTGTGTTTGGGACAAGAGTTAATCCCGTGTCAGGGTACTCAGTAGGAAGGTACATTGTACTTCCTGAGTATCCTGGCAAGTTAACCTCCAGTGATGGCCCTGTCTGCAGGGCTGAACATCTCAAGAAGACTGTGAAAGACTAGAATCCTGCTCAGGTATCTCTCCATAGATAAACTACTTAACAAGAACATGACACCATCTTCGTATAAAGATTAGTGGTGCACATAATTTCCACCTAATGAAGATCAAAAGTGGGAGGGAACAGAAGCTGAGCAATTGCATGGCAATGCAGTTTACATGGGAGCCAGTATCAAACAAGTCAACAATAACAATAAAGGCTGTTATAAAAGCCTACTTTTGTTTTCACATCATGCAAAGTAAGGGTTGCTGGAGTAAATTTTAAGTACAATACTTCCTGGTATGACTACCTGACAGGTAAGCTTCTCCTCTTCTTTCAACAGAGCACTGGTCAATATGCTGTATGGAAGCCAGAAACCTGCACTGTAACCTTTCCTTGGAATCAGACTCAATACAGACTTTCAGAAGCAAATGTCACATTCTTCTCCAGGAGATTATTTTATTTCATATATAATCTCTCTTAATTAATCATATATAATCTCTCCATTTTGATTTCCAGTTATTAAAAAAAAAAATGACAAATCGGTAACATACTATAAAATAGTGCTGAAAAATGCCAAGGTCTCCAAATACTCTTGCTATTGCTTGTGTATTCTAAAAGAAATACATATCTATGGTGAACAAGGGAAAGATACCTTACAATTTTTTTTTATGTATTTCCACCTATTCAAATATTTTAAGTTCACAGAGTTAGTAAGAAGCAGCACGACAAAGAGCAGTAAAGAGGATATTTCTTTTTCCTTTCAATATCACAAACAGAGACAATGTTCTATTATCAACATATTGCTAAGTTTGCATTACCAAAATACATGAGGGCATCAAATATTTCTTTTCTGCAGGATTATCTGTATTTTCTCTGTAGACAAATCCCTACTGTATCTAGTTTTGTGATCTCCAGCAGGCTGTAGTTTGTCTTTCACATAAACATAGCAAGATACATTTCATATTCTTGTTCTCCTCAGAATCATGAAAAAGTAACAAATCTTTAAACACTTCATTGTTTAAGTTGTGTCCAAATAAAGATTAAATTTTTATTCCTGCTAATATAAGAAATTGTTTTACTTTCATCCACTCCATTAAAGGTTTTGGACTGGTTATATCAGCTTCAGATTCTAGCTGGAACAATGCGAAGGGTTCTTCATAATGAAGAATGAAAACTGGTCCACTGTCAGATGGAGCTACCAAGGCACCAGATACAATCTCTTGTAGATGATCAAACACAGAGAAAGTTGAAACAAAGACTCAGTGTAGTCACTGGTAATTCTGCAAACTTTGAAATACAAGGTTTTCTTCTCAAAAAAAGTCTCCTGTAAGAGTCTTAAGTTCCAGCACTGACTTCAGATCCGTGCAGCCAATACAGCCTTTAGGGAGATCAGTTAAACTATAGCAAATAAAAGGTCTGATATATTATTTATGAACTACAGCAAACACAAAGAGAACACTAAGTTCTTGTCACCTGCAAAAGGACTAGATGACTACCCCAGATAATCTAACTAACAGGGAAGGACACAGAATAATATTGATCATTTCCATAGATGAAGTTAATACCTATGAATTGAGGCTGTAATGTAAACAGGTAGATCAAGGCAAAAATGGAGCCAGGCACAAAGTGAGCTTCTTCACAGCCTCCTGCTCCTCTCATACGCTTCTCCACAAACTCCTGACCTGCTCACACCTACTCTTCCAGACCAGCATCCCTTTCCAGCAAACTGTTGCTTGAACTGAGCCATGTAAAACAATGTAGCAATTCTGCAAATTAAACCAAACTACAATGGGACTAAATTAATTTTCAGTTGCGTCTGTTTCGAGCAAGGATTCAACAATAGCTTTTCAGAAATAAAAAGCCAGAACACAACCCACCCATTTTATAGCCTGTGCTGAAACAAAACAGACTAAAATAAGGAAAGAAAAAAACCAAACACAAACAAAACAAACCCAGCATAATCAAGAGCAGGGAAAGCAATATTATATCCCAGTGTTTTGAAATCAGAGGTTGCCTTTACAGGAAATTTGATGGGCTATTCTTGACCTAACTTGTGAGGCTTAATTACCACCTTACTGCACAGTAAAACTGGATCCACTATCCATTCAAGTAGAGAGCAGCAAGGGATGCCTTAGTCTAATCTAAAAAGAACCATTATAGAAATATAGCTCAATCTGCAACCTATCGTTTGCTTTTTTCCAGTACAGCCACAAGAGTGGGACAGCGACTTCCAAATACCCTTATATAAGAAAACTCTTCTTATGCAGAGACTTGCATGTATTTAGACAAAAAGCCAACCAAGATTAAAGACTAATAACACACAGTGGCTGTGTAATATACAACAGGGCTGTATATAACTCACAGTGAACTGCTAACACACTTGTTTCTTTACTTAATAACAAGGAGAAACTGTCTTCAAAGAGTCAGATACCCACTGGGAGGCAACCACGTAAACGTGCCTGCACATACACGTGTGTGGTGGTGATCACCTTCAAATCGTATCACTACATGACTACGATAACAGTACTTACTTCTCTGCACACAGCGCCCACAAGCACTTCTTGTTCTGTCCTCTCCTAGACTTTTTACTTCTCGTGTCTTCTTTCTTTTGCTTCCCTCATGTCTTCCATCACAGTTTTCCATTGTGTTCTTTCCCATACATCAGCCAGGCTTTTCCAGGCAGAAGCACAAACTCAGTAAGGTTGTTTTTTAAGTCTAGACACTTAAAAAAAACAAAAAAAAATAACAGTAAAATTTTGATAGCACAGAAGTCAACGTCAAAATCATAATACTTTCAATAGTTCTTCATCCAAGATTTTTTTCATACTATTTTTCAGACTTTTTCATGAATTAATGCAATGTCACGTTGCAATGTTTCATCTCAAAAAACTACCCTTTCATTCAAAAGATAACGTGCAAAACTTGCAAGCTGTTATAGAAAAAAGTGTTGCTTTTTGGTGTATACTTTATACTATATCTTTTGTATTGCACTAAGGTAAGACTGATATCATGTTAAAGGTTATTCCACAGTGAACAGCAGTGGATGATTCTAGCTGCAATTGCAGAAAGATTTTTAGGTTTTTTTAAAGTTAATCTTAAAATATGATACATGTAGCTTGTCCCTTTTAACAGCTTATAAGCTTTCAATGTGATATCATATCATAATATATCAAAACCCAACTCTCAGTATTATTTTTTTCATACTAAATTAACTTTTTGGATTAATCATAAACTGGAAAAAAGTCCTATGAAGGTTCAGTTTCCTAAATACCAGTTGAATGTTACTCTTCTCACATTCAGGTAAAACTCTAGGTTTGTAGAGATACACTGCAAATTTGAATAAAGCATTTTTTTAAAACAATGTTCCTTTTGAATTTAAGTGAGTCTTCACTCTAAAGTTTAATCATCATGTTTTCTGCTGGGATTATGCACTTTTCATTCAACCTTATAAACTATATTTACTATAATTGCTATTCATATACAATTTTCCATAGCACATAACTTTTTCCCCATCACAACAGAATTTAATAGCAGTTTATATTAACTTGTTTATGACAGTGTTCATTAAAGATTTAAATGAGCACTCTTAAATTACAAGTCTAATATACAGAAAGCTTAGAAACAATTATAACCTCCACCAAAAAATTACCAGTAACTGATTAGGTTCTTTATATAAAGCAATTATCTAAAAAAATAAAGCACACATCATTAACATACTGCCTATGTCATGTCTTAACAAAAGCTAATTTAAACTGATACATTAAAAAAAAATCACTTAGACACTTCTCTGATAATTTAAATTCTTTTTGAATTCAACCAAGCTCACACATATTTTTACTGAAGTTAAATATTCATTCATGTCCCTCACTCACAATGAACATGTGACAATAGGATTCTCAGAGCCATAGGATGTTTTCTATAATAGCTTGTCCTTTTCAGCCAGAAAGATGCTTAAACCTAGTCCCAGTAAACCTACTCCAAAGGTGGTATTTGCAGCCCTCAAACCAGAAAAGAAATATGCACCATATTGAAATTAAGGGTGGAACATCAAGGCACCCAAAACTGAAATCTTTTTCCCCTGAATACTGCAGTGCACAAGCTCTTTCTTAACTTTAGCATTTAATTTCCTAACTTTCTAAAGATCTTTTTTATGGTTTTTTTTTTTTAATACAAGAGATACTACTACATGGACGCATCTGAAACACTGATTACTGAAGCATGCTTCTGTGTCCTTCACATGCTTTAATGCCATTAGCTAAGCTGCTGCATCCTACATAGACTTAAGTATACTATAATAATGCTAATCAATGTGGTATAATAAAAATGCATATATATAAATCTCCATACAATATGTGACAGGATCACTGCCTTGATTGTGAGAAATATTCCTAACAAGAGAAGCAGACTTGTGCTATGTCTTCAGGGAGAGACTGGGGAAGGGGGGTATATATCATTCATTTAACTTCTTTCATTAATAAGTCTGCTGCTTTATTTTCTTAAGGTTGTCTCCTGAACTTCACTTACAAAACCCACAGGCTACACCCTGACATTGATTTATAAGTAGAACTCTCCAGTGAAAGCAAAGAGAAGCTTTGTTTATAAGTGTATGGTGTAGTAGTTTGGAAAATGCAGGAAAAGTGTCTGAATTTTGTAAAAACAATCGACTTGCTTATTCAGACAGGATTTGCTTCTGTGGTAGAAAATGTACCCAGAACATTAAAGGACACTGCAGAGTTCTTTAAACCTTTTTCACACACATTTCTGATACCTCCAGTAAAACAGATTTTTTTGAGTGCTTTGATTAAGTCTATTCCTTATCATTTTCACACAAAGCTGCATATGGATGAACTACTCTTCTAGCCAAAGGGCTGAGGAAACTCACGGTCAAACCAGACATTCCCATTTCTTTTTGCTTCCCAGTTCCACAACTCATTATGGCAGGGCGATGGGGACCACCGGAAACGTCAGACTTAGCAGAGAAATTATACAGCTGTACGCTGTGCTGTATCTTACACATAGAAGTGAAAGTACAAGCAGCTCTACCAAAAACAAAGCAAAGACAGAACTACAATCAACTGAAGTGTACAATCCTGCTATAGTCAAAATGCAGGTGAAATCATGTTGATTGCACTATAGTGTCACGTAGGAAGAAACAACGAATACATTCATTCCCACAAAATCTACTATCACATTCCAACACTGTTCAATAAATACATTTTCCAGACAGCCAACATCTACATTATGTATTAGCTGATAATCCAATCAATCAATAAATACAAAAGTTTTATGCTTGATAATTTAAAAAAAAAAATCATTAAAAAAATCCTGTTTTAACTGGAATTAAATTGGTTTTTTAATAGCAAGAAACCTTTGAGATTTTGTATTTCATAAGGATCCAGAAGAAAGGTTAATTTCCAGAAGAAAGGTGAACTGAAAAGAGAATCTCAGAAAATAAGAGACTTGGCACCCACTGAATGCACACTGTGCCGTTAAAATCTTTGCTAAATTCTGTGTATTACAGCATGTTGCTGTCCTTAACTGGGAAGGAAGCCCACATCAAGCTTCATCTAGGATCACTACAACCTAGGGTTTTGCTACAAGTTCTGGGGAAGAAAGGGCAAACCGGTATTCATCACATTTGCTCCTTTGCTGAAATTTATAGTTTGTAACTTCATCCTGACACTGAAGATAGTAATAAATCTAGGAAGAAGAAGAAGAGGCAGGAAAGGGAAGAAAAAACAGCCTTCAATATTCTATACTGAGGAAAAAGCAACTATATAAATCAAAAGGCTGACTTATCAGTATAGAGATTTTTAATAGAAAAAGTATCAAGGGGAGCACACCATATGGATCAAAGTGCTCTCCACATATGTTAGCTTTTTTTCATTTGAAAAGTAACATATGTGAGGAGATGCATAAGAAGTGATTTCTGAAGATCTCATCTGGCTTATTTTTAATTGGAATAATATTAGATTTTCTGTCTAACTGAATAACAAATGACTGCTGTTGCTTCACTAAGTATTACTGTCAGTTGTAGATTGATAGATTTGGATGCTATTTCCTTTGAATACGAAATCTGGACTCACAAGTAGCTAAATTAATTGCAAAAAAAAGGAGAATGAAGATTACAGAGTATGAAATACGTATAAGCCATGGAAGGTTTTATATTTGTATGCCATATTTATATAGTAATTATATAATTATAATTTTATTGGAACTTTAGATTCTAAGGATTTTACAATTTCAGCAAGGCCAAAAGATGCATAATCAAAGATATCCATTTAGAAAGTCACAATCATACATCTCCACAGTTGCTTGAAGTAATTTTTTGATACCCTTTTATTTCTCCGTTATAGATTTCATTATAACGTGTCAGAACTTCGGTCAGTTCTTGGAAAGGTATAGCAGGACTTTGTGATTTTCACTGAGTTAACTTATTCAGTGAAATAAATACCTCCAAGACTGAATTTCAGACACTATTGGTATTATTTTGACAGAACTCTTGAAATACAGCTGCATACTATCTCTCTGGAATGTATATGCTTTTTGTGTGGTGGTTGCTACTATAAAAAGTGATTACAAGACTAAACACAAAACAACCAATTTATTGATAAATAAAAGATTGTGGTTGTTTTAATTATATGTATCTTTAAGGTATTTCACATGACTACTCTGAAATGAATGAAATCCTATTGCTAATGAATCTACGGGCAGAATCCTTCAGTCCCCAGACCTGCAAGTAGGGGCCACTTTGTCACGCATGTAAGAAACTGGAAGTGTTACTCACCTTTCATCTTCTACCTTTATTTCACTTGTATCTGCAAAAAGTTTATTCTCATTACAAGCAAATAGTTCTCATAACTCAGTAATTTCTGCCAAGGGAAAGGTACTCTTTTAAGCTCAAATTCTACTAAAGATTTTACTGCTGCTGCTAACCAAGTTGAAAAAGTCCTGTATGTATCAGTATGGTCTGTCCATCTCATGATGTCATGGGCCTCTGTAAAAAAGATTTTGGTACTTATGAGGAAGTCTCAGAGATATAACTCAGGTAGCTGTAAAAACCTGTCATAAGCCACAAATTATTTTGTTTTCTGAAGAAAAACTAAGATTCACTTTTAAACAAAATGATACACCAGCGTTATGATAAATGGAACTTCTGAAAGATCCTCAGCCAGGTACTCAGCCGAAACCTTAACTAAGACTGACACGGTGCTAAGGACGATGCCAAGCCACTGCATAACAAGTGGCTGGTTTCTATGAGCAAAAGCCTGGGCCAGCTCAGTTCCATTAATGTTTTACCCCATTATCTGAGAGCTGACATCTTTTCAGTAATTACTGCAGATGATACCACCTCTAGTGTAATTAAAGAACGATTATTTAGAGTGAAGTGAGCCAAGATCATCCCCATTCTCTGTTTAGGCCAAAGCCAAAGAAGGGCTTGTCAAATAAAATTGATGTTTTGCATTAGGGAGCAAAAAGAGGGTGATGTAAAGAGTCAAGTAACTTGATGGGCAACGCTGCAGTGGAATTAATTCAATATGTTCAATATGGTCAGTTCCATGTGTAGTAATATTGGACAGATGGGTATGATAGCTATGTACTTTCACTGCCTTTGCATTAGTGATTCAGTACTTACAAAGCAAACCTCAGACAGCTCCTGGCTCGTTGCCCAGTGAGAGAAAGACTGGAAGCAAAACACATTAAACGCTCCTGCAAATCTACATACTCTGCAACCCTTCTGAAATGAGCCTCTTTCAAAATGACCCTTTGGACACCAACCAAAAAAATAATAATCATCATAACATGAGCCTATAAACTTTTTGGATTAATGGTTAAATAATAATGAACGGGAACTGGAAGGAGCAATTCACTTTGTATGAATACTAATGAGAGAGGGTTTGATGCATTCTTTGGTTTTGACGGTAACTAGGTATAAGGACTAATTAAGTCTCTTACTCAAAACACAAATTGCAGGTTTTAAGGAATTATTTAACAGAAGAATGGAGTTAATGAATGCGTTCTATCAGATCCAGGAAGGTAAAAGATCACAGCTGACCAAAACCTCCATTACCTAATGCATCAGAGTTCAGTGTTCATACAGCAAAGGTCATGTTTGGTCAATTGGAGAAAACAAGTTTTCCCTTCAGGAGCTGATGGAAAGACAGAGCTTCTCAGACACTGAGGGAATTATTTTGAAACAGTCGCAGGAAGCTTAGCTCCTTGGACACTACAGTCATCTTTCCAGGCATTTGTACATGAGTCCTATAAATACCGCCCACAACAGATGGTTAGTTCCCTTACTCCGAAAACGAACATATCATCATTAACATTTAAAAAACAGATGTAAGAAGAAATCTGATATTGTCTGGAATCCTGAATGCTGGTGGCCTTGCTAGAATAGTAGTATGTCCACTGAACAACTAGGCTCAAATAATTTGTATTTACAGCCTGTTTAATTCAGCTACCCATAACTTCAAGGGGTATACAACAGTTCAGAAACATTGCCAGCATTTGACCGTTTCATTTCAGAGTTTTCTAAATTCCAGACCCAATTCCATAATAGCTTACAACTTTTTAATGGATTATTTTTTGCCTTCTAGCTCCCTGTAAGGAAAGACACTGTGATAGGGAGTGTGATACCAAGCTATAGCAAAGCTGTTTCTTGTATGAAAGTATTGAAAAAGTGGGGTTTGCTTTACAATTAAGCTTCTTGAATTGAAGGCTGGGCTTCTGCTTTATTTAGAGGACAAAGTATTTTAGAAATTGAATGAAAAACTTAAAATTATGAAGAATTGGCAGATATCAAAGACAGTCGAATGAAAAATATATTGACACTGCATAATAGTTCTGAATAGGGAGGAGTATCTAACTGATTATCAGCAGGTTTTCTTTACTCCCCGAGAGACATCTTCCTTTCACCAATGTGACAAGCAGCAATTCCAAATCTGAGAAAGCCCTGAAATTTGAGGCTGACAAACCACAGAAACTTTTTCCTGAATGAAAATTGAACAACCTTGTCTGTCCATTTATCAGGCTGAGATGAAAGCACTAAGAAACACTGAAACGTTCTCTGTGAACACAGAATACTACAATTCTCAGAGCTGAGACCTGAACACATCCTCTACCTGCTCTCCTCAAACCACAGCATGATCACTCTCGCCGTTTTTTTTTTTTTTAGTTCAGTAGTTTCACACACGTAGATCACTACAGCAGGACTGACAGGCGGCAGCATATCTGGATGGCCCTCCGGCTTTGTGGCTGGAGCCAGTACGGAGGAGATGACAGCTTCTCTCTCTCTCAAGCAGAGGAAAGAACTGAACCACTGCAGCCTCTCATGTCATTTTAATTTCTCCACTATTTCCTAATGAGACTGAGAGCAGTCTTTAATCTGAAGTTTATTCTGCTTCGTTTGCTTCAGGAATGGGCATCAGACTAAGAAAAACTGATAGAAGAGCATCTAGACTATAGATCCCTACGAGACAGGGTCCTAGCTTTGTAACTGTGTTGCTACTCAAACTCTTGTGGCAGTCTTACAGCCACAGAAAGGACTTCAGAGTGAAACTGAAGGTAACTGGGGAGTGTATGCAACAGCTGAAGATTACACATTTGTAAATTTGGCCTGTAGAAGTATGTCTTCTGTCTGGGTGACACTGTAGACCTTGAACGTGTCCTTCAAACTGCATAACACAAAGATTGGGCCATATATTCTAACAAATAACTGAGCTAAGCTAGGACAACCTATAGAGGGCCACTGCTTGTGGACTTGTAGAGTACTTTTTCGTAAATAACATTTATCTGTCGCTGCTGCTTTCAGTGAGTAAACAACAGAACATGGAAGGCAAATGAGAACCTCTGGACGAAGAAGAGGCAACAACAGAGCTGAAGCAAGCAGTTCAGCCTGTACATGCACTTTGTCTTACAGCCAAGGAAGACACAGGATATATTTCATATGAGAATGTCTCAGAGCAACATTTGCAACCATTCAGCATCCTACATATACGCTCTACTTAACGTAGATCAAAGTCTAGTGTCAAAGTTCTCTGCATAATACATATAAACAGAATGCAGCATCTTCAGAAATAACACCCAATACATGTTTCTCTTGTACTTAATATGATTTTAGTGCATGATTTACATCTGTTTATTTAAAGAAACATCATATATCTGATTTGTAACAGTACTCAGCAGCTCTCAGTAGACAAGAAAAAAACGTATGACCCCAGTCAAGAAATAAACATTCACAGTATTTTTAGCAAAAAATGCCTTAGGTGCATAAGGAAATTATATTATCCTGTACAGGAAACTAATTTGGAAATCATTACTAGTTAGGTATCACTGAAGTTTAGGATTACAATATGGAAACTAAGATACTGCATTTCGACATAAACATGAGAACATGCGCTTGTTCTCATAAAGGCGTCACTGTGTTTCAAATACAGAATCAAACTTTAGGGAATCTAGAAGCCTGATCTTTTTTGACAATTCTATTCCACAAAATCACCATGATAAATAAACTATAGTATATATTACAAATATATGTTTGAAATGGTATGTCAAATCTGAATATTGTTAAAATTGAGAAAGTTAAAATGTTACACTGTAAGTATACAGAAGTTTTGAATTACCATAATCAAATGAAACAAATTATGACAAAATTTGTTATAAGAACTCTTCCAATACCTCTAATGAATTAAGCAAAATCTCACATATATCCTTCAAAGCTCTCCAGATATGCAGTTCTTTAGCCTTTAAATATGGTGACAGTACAGGAATCATACAGCTTCATTTGGAGGTATTGACCTTCATGATATTTTTTTTCTAGATGAAAGAAAAAGATATCCCTAATATCCTCTGTGATTATCACAGAAATGATTGACACGAACAACTATTCGCTGGGAATACTACTGGAGTAGGAGTCATAATTGAATGATTATCATCCTTATTCTACATATTGAGAGCTCATGTGTATTAAGCAATATAAGTCAAACAGGAGACTCCGTAGCTGAAAACAGGTTGTTCATTGCTGTGCAAAGACCCTTCAACATCTGCCTTCCACTTGTCATTTACACAGACTCTGGTAGGGTTTGTATCCCAGTTGATGCCATTGCTTGCTGTTGTAATAAAAACACTTTTAGCATTCCTAGTAAGCTGTTACTCAACATTCCAAATCTTTGCTATACACCATCTTAAATTTCTAAATTGCTGAATTGTTGATTTCATGCTTACAGTATTTTAAAACCGTATTGTAATTGCTTACTTTGAGAAGGGTTTGGTTTTAATCAGGAAACTGTTATCTATACGCAGAGAAGTGTCTGCATTCTGACAGGAGGCTGCTTGCTAGAACTCTATGATAAAATAATTCCTCTCTTTGAGGTCACTCAGAGACCAAATACCACCAATACCACAGCCATATATCCATCATTTTCAGGATATCTAGGATGACAACAGATGACATGGTAGAAAAATTATAGGACTGAATATGTAGGATAAAAAACAAACCACTGATTATTTTTCTTTCTAGTAGTATATAATATAACTCTCCCTTTTGTTTCCATATTGCAAAAAAATATTTTGCAAGTTTTCATTCTTCTAACTCTCCTCAACATATTTTTGAGCCTTCTTTTTTCCAACTTTCCATTCTACAGTTAGCCATAACAGTTATTTCCCTGTGACCATCATTTTGGTACTGCAAAGAAATCAGGTAATATGGAGAGAGCTATACCAAATAAAGGCCCATCATGAAAGATCTGCAAGGACATTTTGAACAATATGGACAATACTTTTGGGAGTGGTGAATCTACTGGGGTACCTTTCGCCCTATACTACCTATCTTCAACAGGTGATGAAGATCTCCACAGGACATTCTAACATATCTAGGCATCTCTCTGAGGAGCTGCTTTGCCATTTTGTAGTCAATTAACTGATTAGCATTACAAAGTTTGAGAAATATCTCATATTAATTACGAAATTTTGATTTTTCAGATGTTTTAATTTCATTTAATCTGCAAGTTAAAAGTCACACTCAAATCTGGTTAAATCCTGACCTAGAGTTTTCTGGAGATGAGGTTTGGAAAGCTTATTTAAAGCCTTCTTTTAAGGTTATGAAACCTTTAAAACACTAGCATTTTAAATATGAGCCTTCAACAGCAATATCATATTCCACAAGCAAATTTCTGCTTTATGTAACGTGAAAAGTGGATGCTACCTTAGGCTGTGCCTCTTATTTAAGTTCATACAAGGCTACACCCTAGAAGGAAGTTCCTTTTCTGAAATGTCAGAATAAGAATAGGATGAGGGGATGACTTATTTTCTGCCTGATGCCATCTGATTCTGAATTTAAATGAGCAAAACCTCAGGAGACTAGTATTTTTCCTAGAGAATCATATGATGCTTCCAATGGGAAAATATTTACAAGTGAAATGCAGTTGGAAAAGACTGATGTTAAATGCTAGTGTCATTGGAACTGCTTAGATTTGTGCAAACAGTTGTGCAAGTTTAAAGTCATTGTATCTCTGTTGATTTTTTTTTTGCGTGCTATGTGAGGAAGTTTATACAGTAAGTGATGAAAATCAATGTTTTAATATACAGTAACAGAAGTGTAACTCCAGCTTATGAAAATAATTTCAGTACTTTAAAACTTTTGCCAGAATCAATGCAATCACTAGAAAAGAAAACACAACTGACTCAAAGTTGTTTCATGCCATTTTGGCAGTCTGGAATTGCCCTCTGTGGTCACTTCAAGCCAGATTGGAGGAAAGTTGCCTCTTGGGACTGGATTTGTCACTGCCAATATTAGAAGCTTGGGCTAGAGTGTGTCCTGGTGAAAGGTGCCTACGTAGAAGTTGGTAGCACAGAGGTAAGGAGATGAGTCTTCCTATGAATGGTGATGACCAGGAAGGCTCTCTGGCATGTAGCTAGATACAGGAGAGCTTGCCTGAATGCCACTGCTCCCTCTGTCTCAATGCAGAGCCCTCATTGTAAATTTTGAGACACATACTACATATCAGTTGTCATTATTTCTTATGTGATTAAATATTATGGTCACATTCCATTTGGGTAAAGTCATGGAATAATTAATGGAAGATAGTCTTGAAAAAAGAGATTGTTCTCAGGCTTTAGAAAATAGTGAAAGGAAAACATTCTGATTGGTATACACAGTAAATCATTAGTTCCTCCCAAAATGATATACTGTACATAGATATTATTGCTTGTGCAGTAATTAAAAAAAAAAAAAACAAACACCACAAAAAACCACCACACAGGATTTTGTGTGTAGTATGACATCACTTAATAAATGCAAGGTATTTGTAAGGAGTTGAATTGCAGTTGTAGTCAGATAATTTTCAGGTGAAAATGATGTTGCCCAAGTTTTACGTTTTTTTCCCTATGTTTGAGTTGTGCTTATGTAAAGAACACAAGTGCAAAACTGTTTCATTTTGCAACCACTTGGCATCATCAAGGAGCTTTCAGACAGGAGAGGAATTACGTGCTGTCTCATGTACTAGCAGCATAATTATCATCTCAATCTTAATTCCAGTAAGATATTTTCTGTAAAAGGGACAAAGCCAGTAGCTTTTCATGACCCAGAACGTGGTTACGATGCTGTCCCTCTTGGCTGGGAGAGGTTTATCTCTGCAAGACTGCAGCTTGCTTGTGGAACAAGAAGCATCAAGAGAGGCCAAAGCTGCTGCCTCCCATTGCTATGGCACATTTGCTCTAAAGCCTAACAGTGACAATTTTAAAAGTGCTTCTCTGACGACCAGCTTAACAGAAATACCAACTGTTTTGAGGAACCACTTGTGATTGTGGAATACTACAGCATTTCATTCTCACTCTGATAATCATCTTCATACTTTGCACGTTTTTTAAATGCTAGCTGATGAAAGCAATAGATTTCCATTTCAATGAAAACTAAAATCTTTAACGTTTAACTGCAAGCCAACCACTTCATAGTGGTTTCAATCATTAAATACGTATTTTTCCAGTTGTGCAACTCTTCCAACTATTAAAAACTAAAACTTTACTTTGCCACTCAGATCAGTTCAAGAAATCAAGTAAACTCCATAGAAGGCATCCCAGTGGTTTTTCTGGTAGAGCAAAAGTCCAATATGAGAACTGAATAGGAGCCAAGGGATCAGGATCATAAAGTTTTTACTTCCATAGTGTTTCAGTTTGTTTACTAACACAGTGTATACATGGACCTACAGCATTTTGGATTCACCTTAGTATGAGTAAGGAACTCTACCAAAAAATGTCACACCAAATAGGTAGTAGAGGTACTTCAAAAACAAACAGCGATATTAATAATAGACTTATCCTGAATAACAACATCTGAAACCAGCCAGCAAGTGGCCATAGGAATGATTATGGTTGGTTTACATCTCTCATCAGGGCATGTAAGCTCAAGCACAGTCATATTAACACAGTTGTACAGTTTCTGGGCTGGATTATATCTGCAGCATTTTGTTCCAATATACCCTACCTGGGTCTAAAAGGCAGATCTGGACTCTCTGTTATGAGGATCTACATTTGAAAGTTCAGAAATGCGTCAATTTGCACCACAGAAGTTTTTTAAGACAATGTGATAGCACTTAAAAAATAAACTTTCAATACTCAGTGTAAAATCTTACTTGTTTTAGGTACAATAATTAGATACAGTAAAAAGTAATAGAACAGTGACCATTTATCACTATTTTTCAACATTTTTAAAGTTGTTTCTAACTTTCTTTATTCATTCTGACATATTTGTTATAATTATTCTCAGTTACATGATCATATTAGTGAAAAAGTGTGTTCATCAATTTCTTTTAAGAAAAAAAAAATAAAAGTTACTTACTTAAACTTTTTTCTTTTTAAAATAAAACAGCCTGTCTCTATATAGTTCAATTTTCTTTCCATCCCTCTATTGACAGGATGTTCCTACTTTGTATGTATAAGAAAAACACATAATGGTACCAGTGATTCACAACAACAGTAAAGTAGCAGAACAACTACAGCGTTATGCTGTTATTAACAAAATACTTAGTTCCTCTGTGGTGCTCTCCAAGCCCTGGCTCAATTATAGTCCAATATTCAAATGTCCAGTCATTTCATAGAGTTTATTTTTTTATTTTGTTTTTTCATTATTTTCAAGGTTGCACTAATACTGTTTTAAACAGCATATCACAGCTTTGGTGTTCTCTATGAGCTTCAATGAAAAAATAGGCAGTATGGCTTTCTTCTGGAATATATATGCACTATATAACCTGGATTGATATATGAACTTCAAAAAAAAAATCAATGGAAAAGGATCAAAGGGGTCCTATGTCAGATATAATTAAAATTATGCTACTTCAGAGCAAGAACCAGCATCTATATTTCACTAATATATAAAAATGTATTATTTCACATATCACACTGTACAAATAAGCTAATTGAGTAAGAACCTAATCAGTTAAAAGAGTCTCTCAATTTAATTATTTTTAAAATCAGAGGTTGTTTTCAAGTGAAATAGGATGATGAAGATGTTATGCCAAGGTATTTTCAATGTTGCTATTTAAAAGTAAATTCAAAAAAACATTGCTCTCGATAGATAAAGGACCATTCATAACTTTTGTAACACTACTTTGACTTTTTAAATCAAAATGAAAAGTTTAACCATTCCCAAATCAAAACACTTAATCACAATCCAATTTAGCATTAACCTCTCTTGACAAGCAGCCACAGTGCCGTGTACAAGCTATAATTTATTTGCCTATCCTCCTGTATGAAATGAGTTCTTTGGCCTTTGATAATGAACTGTGGCGATCCTTTGACTCTCTCAGGGTATGATTTGGTTCAACAACAGCAACAAAATCAGCTGCACATCATGTGAATACAGCTCAGAACAAAGTTCAATATAGAGAAGAAATCAAAGGATGAGGGAAGAATATGTCTAAATCCAAGAATTAAAAACCCATTAGAAAAACTATCAACTCCCATTAGACTTAGGCACAATAAACACAGCAAAACAGTGGAAGACACATTCAGATTATTAAGATCCAAATTTCAGAATATTTCTGATCAAAGTAAACTCTTTAGTGATGTACAGAAAGTGAACTGCAAATAGTCTAGTCGTTGTTTAGTGAAAATAGAAGAAATTTTCTGAATATATTCTAAGCAAGTCTCAAGAAGACAAAAGAAATGGTCAGAGATGTACACATCATCTGAAAGACCATTAAAAGTCACTACGAATTGAATCTCACTGAGTTATTCTAATTTTACAGCTGTACAGTGATCTCTACCAGATCTCTTCAGCTGTACACCTGACGAGATCTGGTAGAAGTAAGATAGTGGGGTATAATTCTAAAAAGTTAATAGATGATATCTGATTGTAGCAAATCCAAAATAAGATCCAAAAAAGGCCTAATCAAATTGAATGAATGAATGAATGAATGAGCACCAGTTAAAAGGCAAATTTAAGACATATTTATCGTTCAGTCCACTAGGAATTGCATTATGTGCTGTGACATACACAAAATCTAAACTAGTTCTTTCCTGAATGAAGGTGCTTCTCTATGATTGTGTCTCACCTGTGATTGTCTGCCAGTTCCAATTAACTTCAACACAGAAAGATGCTGAACTGAGATTGTTAAAATGCATAACTATAGGTACGTAAATCCTATTCTTGGCTAACAGTTTACACATTCACTTACATTCTGTTAGATTGCAATAGATCTGTTGGTACAAGATAGATGTTAGGGAGACATCATGGCTGACAGATCCACATCTAATAAGATCTATTCATCTAATCCCAAACAAAATTGTGGAATAGCTGATAGGTAACATAGTGGATTATTAAATTTAGGGAAATACAATTAATCCTGCATACCTCAAGCAACTATAAAGAATAATGTAAAATAAAGAAGGCACAAGCTAAATTGCATAAAAGTCAACTAATTGAAGAGTCTGTAGCTATAGTCGTAGATGTAGAATTCTCATCAATATGTCCTTCTAGTAAGAGCTTGAAAGGATATCTACTTGGCCTTGCATCGTTTCCCTTTTATTTGGTTAATTGGAAGAAAACCACCTAATCTGCTCTCTGGCAAATTTCACAGATCCACAAGGATCAAAAAGCATTGAACTATAAAGTGGATAATCCCTGAAACCAAAGCAATCTGGATAGCTCGATAAGGTGAACACAATTACGTACCATTTCCTTAGATAAAGCACAATATAGTCATATCTTTAGTATCAAGAGTGATGATTATACCACCACAGATACTGCCATGCAAAGCAATCGTTCTTGAGAAAGTTATTCAAATTTGAGTGGATGAGATTTGAGTGATTTGAGATGTCAGCAGAATCCAAAAGATCTAATATTCACAATTAAACAGAAAAAAACTCAAGTAAGAAAATATATTCAGAATGTGGTATCCAAGTTTTGACCAATCATTAAAAAAAAAACAATTTTAAACACAAGAGGGTTCAGATATACTCCTCGAGAATGGTTACATGCCAGGACAATACGCACAGGAGAATGTAGAAGCTCGCTATACTTTATTTATCAAAAGGCGTAAGGTCAAGCCTTTAAGATCAACTATTGCTTTGTAGTTGAAAAATTTGGCAATTGGCTCAGTCTACCAGACAGAAACATGAGATTACATAGCTGGAAGATAAATTAGAAACAGTCAGAAATAAGGTCCATTTTTGTAACAATGCCAGCATAGGGGCAAATAGAAGATATTTTCAAGACTAATCATCTTAAACATGAGATGGTTTCTTTTTTTCTATATCTAAATCAACATAAACGAAAATTAACTCATGAAGTCAGACTATATGACAACAATACTCCCTTCTCACTGCATAATCTACTACCTAGATGCTCATGGCCATCAGTCTTGGCATCTTACAAAAATCAAATATTTCATTTAGCGATATTGTTAAAACTGAGAGTTAGCTTTGGAAAAGTAACTTAGAATAATTGCTTTTTCCTTTAATAAAAAAACTAATTTTTGTATGTATTGTAACTTATTTGAACATTTTTTCCTTATATATTTCTTTTGTTTCAGCTTACAAAATTAAATGTAAGCTACTATTACAAATGTAATACTTTCTAAATTTATCTTTACTGCTAAAGTCATCTTTCCATGCTTAGATTTTTCATCAAAATATCACCTATCATTTTTGACATGACTTATAAAACATCAGCAATACAAACACTCATTCCCAAACAATTTCTTATTGGGATCCAATTTTTATTTTATCTAAATGAAAAATAAATTATTAAAAATTAAATAAAAGTGATATAGTAAGAATATTTCAGGCAGCATTAGTCTGATCATAACATTCTCAGACTTAATTACATGCTGTTCTTCCATGTCACTTTCACATATTATACTGCCTTATCTTCTCCATTTTTTATGTGCTACTATTAATATTTAACTATCAAATGTCTTTTACTAGAAGATGTTTAAAGATTAGACGACTAGGAAATAACCATTCATGTAGCTACTACAGACTAAATTATATTCCGAATTGGAAAGCCTTTGTATCTAAATAGTAAATCTACATATATCTTTGCTAGATAGAATATTTATTAACTATTGGGTTTAGATATTCTCTGAAACAGCTCAATTCAGTACCTCGTAATAATATTTAAAATGTTAGATATAAGTAGTCCTATTAATTTCACAAATGTAGCGTTAAACACGTGCTAGAACACTGTGTTGAAATCTAAACTTAAGCCTGCTGTCATCTTACATATCACAACATTTTGGCCAGTTATGAAAATTACATTTATCAATTTCAAAAAATAGTAGTATCTTTAAGAAAGACTGTCAATGTAATGCAGTATTAGCTTCTCTGTAAGTATAAGATGAACTATCGTACCTACAGTATCTTAAGTGAAGAGGATCATAGTGTCATTTTCAGCTCTCTCGATGTTACGTCCTAGCTATTCCATTTATTTAAAATGCTACGGAGCTTCTGCATGACCAAAAACATATTTCAGTTTTTCTGACTAAATGACACGCAATAACATTACTCCACTTTTGCATAGGCTGTATCGCTTGTTTGTGAGGTGAGCGAGACACTGCTGTCAGCCTGATCTACTGTTTGGTGTCTTTCCAATTTATATTAAACAAATAAATACTAATGAACCCACCATTCTCACCCTAAAAATCCCTTCTGCTTTAAACGATGAAAGCATTTTCATCTGTTCCATTCTCCGACTATAAATGTTTGTAGCTCCACGGTGAAGCTATGGTTTTGTATGCCAGTCCTATGCTGCTAATGCTGCAATGGTGACAGAAGCTAATCAGAAGCCAGAGACGGAGCTCGTAATTCTGCTAAGTACGTTGGAAGCTTCCAAAAGTCTTAAATCAATCAATAAAAATAACAGGACTATAATCTAACTTCAGCAAGATACCATTCATTCGTTTATTTTCTTCAGAAAGTCTGTATTTGAAATTACCATCTTCTCAAAGTTGCTTTTAAAAATTTTAGTGACTCGTGAACGTGGTTGTTACTTGGCATTGAGACATTCGGACCTTACAGCCTTTCTAAAGCATCTGTACAATCACCTATCTAGCTCTTTTCTAATAATTCCAAGTCTAATTTACATTAGCTACAACACTGGCAATCAAAAATGAAGCCAATTTTCTCATGGTAGCATTTACAGCACAAGTAATGGCTAATCATATATAAAATCATATCTTTAAACAACCGCACAGTAGCAGGTGATACAAAATTCCTTGGGGAAAAAAAGAAAACAAAGGATACGACAGACAGAATTCAAAGAGAATCCATCCTAATTGTGAAACTACAGCTTTGGAGTCAAAGAATTAAATCTAAAGCTAGCTAAATGACAAAGCAATAACCTATCACCAAAAGTAACACTGAAGTAGTCACATGGTAAAAAATGTTATTTGAGAAATACTTTATTGTCATTTGGCTGTTAGGTTTTTTTAGGGCTTTTTTGTTTGGTTGGTTTTTGGTGTGGTTTTTTTGTTTCTTTTTTTTCCCTTGCCTTTTTTTAAATTTAGTTCTTTTCATAATACTAGGCATAAATACTTGCACTTGGCCTAAAATTGATGCAAAAGCACATTGTCTTACGGTTTTGAGAACCATCTGCTCCCCAGAATTTAAAAACATTTACGTTTCCCTATCTATGCAATACTCTAACAGATTCATGCTGTAGAAATATTGCACTAAAAAGGTTTTCTTTTCTTCTCTCAAATAAACATTTAAACCAATCAGCATCACAGAAGGTGCACATTAGACAATGTTTCCACCACTGAGAAAAAGCTATTGAAATAACAAGATCCAGATGTTAGACCACAAAGAAGTTTATCATCCTCAGAAACCCCCAAATTGTGTCTGATGTTCCATACAAAGATTGACTAATTTGCTAATGTGCATTTTCTTGCTATGTGATAGAAAAAAGCACACCTGTCAGGAAACCTGTTTTCCACAAGCATTGGAATGACATCTGTAGCAGCTAAGCATCAGGGAAATCCAGATACCATTAAATTATTTTGAATGTCTTGCTTTTTGTAAAACTTTCTCTGGAAATCATCAAGGTTCACAGAATAAATATGCCTAATTTATTTACTTTTTTACAGCATCTATAGTGAAGGGAAGAAATTGCTGAGGAAGCTTTTTGAATAATAGATTGGTTTACATACTTAAAATTTTCACCTCGGAGTTTAGAATCATAGAATGGCATAGGCTGGAAGGGACTTTAGAGATCATCTAATCCAACTTTTCCCCAATGAGTTTGTATAATCTTTTTCTATTTTTTTTTTTCCACAAATTCAGAACTTAAATGATCTTAAATGACATACGTTTTCCCTATTTTGGAAGAAATACTATAAAACAGTTGAGGTGAACATTCAGAATCAAGGCATAAGAAAATGATGCATGAAGTGAAATACATTTTTAAGTTAACCTAAGATCTGTTCAACTGGTGTTGACAACTTTTCAAAGAGGGAGCGTAGGTCCTGATGATGTAACATAGGTGATAAGATGTTGCAGTCTATCTATATTGGTTTTCTGGGAGTATTGTGCACATACATTGCCCTTGGCCTGAATCCAGAAATATTTTGTCTGAAACTCAAATTTAGGACTAATATATGTAAAAATACATAATATTTTTGAAAGTGATTTACCTCATAACTACTGTAATGAACATGAATTAGTTATGGAGAAGACAAGGAAATGCAGCCATGCATTTTGCATGACTGAATTGAGCCTGGCTAAGAGAAAGAAAACACCGAGTCCTTCGGTTGAGTTATCTACAAAACTCAAGCTCCCTTGCTCACATGAACTGCTTGGCTTTTGTTAGCTAACAGCTTGATGGTGGAGCTCAGATACAGAGAGCAAGGAACAGAGTAAAAGAATTCAAGAATAATATGCGATGAAGCAATAAGAGGCCTGAAGTGTTATAGCTCCTTTTGTAAAGAATACATGTAGGCTCTATGGTGTGATGGATCAGGCAATTTCATATAACAATTTCCTGTTGTTGTGAACATTCACTGTAAAAAACTGAATCAACCTGTAGCTTTTCTTCATCATTTCTTGACCAATCAAAGATCACCCTAACAAAGACATCGAGTCACAAGGAATTCACTGGTGTGAACGCATTACCATTTTGTGCGTAAGAAGTCAACCACCGAGCTATCCACGACCTTCCTGCTTTTTATGGCAATGGCATCCATCTTCAGATTTCCTCCTCAGAGCTAACCTACCACTTCAACGATATTACTGAGATGAATTCTGCTGTTTCCAGAACTCAAACGCAGTACATCTTTACACAGCTGTGGCACATAGTACAAAGATGCCACGAGCACCAGAGGTCTAGCAGAGATACAGGATAAGAGATCAGGGTGAGGACCTGTGGACAGCATCCTTGATACGCTTCACATTCCCTCCAAACAAGATGTGGGAGGTGCTTCACTTCCCGCTTTAAAGTTTGAATATAGCTGAGGTTGT
Source organism: Tauraco erythrolophus (assembly GCF_009769465.1). NCBI lineage: Eukaryota > Metazoa > Chordata > Aves > Musophagiformes > Musophagidae > Tauraco > Tauraco erythrolophus. Next base: position 4,521,420 of record NC_141477.1, read on the forward strand.
GTTAAAAACTGTAAGACTTCCCCTCACTGACTTAATACTACATTATCAAAGTTTTAGGGGATCTAATTTGTGCAGGAGTCTTTTTTAACATCTTTTAATACTCTGCACAATATAGATCAACAACCAATTAGAAAGCAAAATATCACCAGAAAGAATTCTTACACATTTACACATAATTATAGCAGTGCAATAATAAAGACCTCAGTGACACAAAAACTGACAATTCCCAGATAACTATGAGGAGAGTCAAGACTCCATTGCAAGGTCAAGACAAAGTGGTGTCTTTAATACGCCGCTCCGAACTGCTGTGGCTTCACAGAAGCATGCAATCGCTAGTAAATAATTTGCTTGCTCTACTGGTCTTAAATTAAAGCCTTAACACAATTCTAATGTATTTTTGTGATGTGAGAAAAAGAAGTGTCTTATGTTGGAAGAGAAAAAAAATGGTTTAACAAATTGTCTGAGCCAATACTTTATTTGATAAGATTTATCTTGTTTGTAATATCTTATATAGAAATTAAAAAAAAATAAAGAATAGAAAATGCCTTGAAGTTAAAAAGGGATCTGAATAGAGAGCTGCTTTCTATCTTTGTTAATGATGCTATAGTCAATTACAGTTGCTGGATTATTTGTTTTCATACTACAAACCAATTCTGCTTTGTTGGCTTATGGGTCTGTATTGCTCTTTTTAGAAACTTTTTCAAAAGCATCCTGGCATACAATAAACAGTAGGAGTTTTTAAATGGACACTCCTACAGAAAACCATGAAAAGAAAAACTAATTTGCTACAACTATAGGACTGTTTTCATCTTGGCTTTTTTCCTTTATTCTTAAACCACTGAAAACCATTTGAACATATAGCAGATAAGGTGAGACAAAAGGGGATGAAAATAGAGGTAGATTTGCTATTATAAACTAAAACCCCATAACAATTCTACAATATTCTATAATATATTTTTAAATAAATCAATGCCTATACATTAAATCCCTAACCACGAACGAGCACTATTTCTGAAATTCTTGTGTACAGGAATTCAGATTTATCTGTGCAGTTAGACCCTCCCACTCTTTATGGTATTACTGTTTGCTCCATCAGCCAATGCAGTCACATTCATTCACAATTATCTGATAAAGAACTTATAGGTATATATATAAGATAGTGAAACCTTAGGCTTATTAATTTTCTTCCCTTAGTCTTCAGGATTTTTCTTCTATCAGACATCGTAATGTTCAAGAACACAAAATATGAAAACATGAGAACTGCAGGACAGGCTGAAAGAGTTGGGGCTGTTCAGCCTGGAGAAGAGGAGGCTCTGGGGTGACCTTATAGTGGTCTTCCAGTACCTCAAGGGGGCCTACAAGAAAGATGGGGAGAGGCTGTTCAGGAGGGCCTGTTGTGATAGGACAAGGGGTAATGGTTTTAAAATAGAGGGAGGTAGATTCAGGTTGGATATTAGGAAAAAATTTTTTACCATGAGAGCTGTAGAACACCGGAAGAGGTTGCCCAGAGAGGTGGTGGATGCTCCATCCTTGGAGACGTTCAAGGCCAGGTTGGACGAGGCCCTGAGCAACCTGATGTAGTTGGAGATATCCCTGTTCCTTGCAGGGGGATTGGACTAGATGACCTTTGAAGGTCCCTTCCAGCCCTAACCATTCTATGATTCTATGAATGTAGGAACTTAAGAACATAGCTGCACTGGACCAAAGCAGAGATCCTATCCAGGCCAGGGTTGTGTCTTTGCCAATGGACGAAAAAGGCAGTGTTTGTGGAACAGAGCTGATTACTAGAATACTCGCTCTGTCTCCACAAAGATCTACTGAATTATCTCAAGTTAAGCCCAGGTTATCGTTCGGCTGCTTTGGAAACTCGCAAGACTAGTTCAGTATTAGGGACTCCACACATGGTATTTTGCCCTTGCTGTCGGCACAGGCAGTCCCTCAGGATGGTGTTCCATTCTAGGCATCATGCCCTTGGTCCTTCCACAACATGAACCTCAAACATAACAAAGCACTCTACCACATTATCTATCCCCAGTGCCCATGGTGAAACCACTTCTACTTTATTTGCACTTCTTGATACTTCTTTCTGTAACTAGGAGGCAGACATCAGCCTGGTGGGATGCTTTGGGGAGACATAAGCTCCAGGTTCTCAGCAAAACCTAATGGTGCTCTAGATTCTCCTTCGCTGAGACCCATTGGTAATTACTTAGCTAAAAGGTAGTTTGAAAGTTAGAGATGGACATTCCAAGTTTGCAGTTTTATGACTAATGTTTTGAGACATTTTAGGTTTAAACACTCAGATTTTTTTCTTCCAAGATCTACATCTCTACTTCATTAGTTACTGTAATTGTAGATGTATATTCTACAGTTATAGTACTATAACTAACTGGAGGAACTAACTGCTCAGCATCACCCAAGAAAGATGCACAAAATTTGCTTGCTGCTTTTGTTGTCGCCACAGGAAAAAATAAATTGGTGCAATAATTTCAGTGTGATTAAAAATAATTCACAAAATGTGAATTATTAAAGCGGTGTCTTAGTTATGTGACAGTAAAACCATTACTGAGTACTTTTGCATTCCCAAAATCCTAATTTGAAATTTCTAGATCAGATTCTTAGCTCCTATGTACTAATATTGAGCTTCATAAAGATTCACCATTTTATATCATCCAAGAATTTGGAGAAAGAATCCTTCTTCAAGACAGCATAAGATCTCACAGGATTTTATTTCCTTTTCATTTCTACATGAAAATCCATTATTGATGTGATCATCTGCTGCCTTTAGAGCAATTGTATGAGTAAATAATGATTATCTGTCGATGTCTGCATATTATTAAGATAATGACAATTGCAGTATTCTAGTCAAGGGACAGTAATCCAATTGTATTATATACTTTCTTGGTTAACTATTCTACCTGTTTTTGAAAAACAACTAGTTGAAGCATTAAATTACATGCTGCAAGGCAAAAGGTTAAATATTAGAGAGCAAAGGGATGGATGAATTTCTTTACCTCGGCACTTACAAGCAATGAGTGGAGAGGGGGTAAAAAGCATCTTTCATCCTGTTTTGCTGAAATAAGCACTTGATAGTGCTGTTCATTTCTAACAATCACTTAAAAAAATAAAACAGCATGTTTTTATGATTGAATTAAATATGAAGAATTTATTATGGAAAGAATCTATGTAAGACCCAATCTTATGTCTTTATTCGTATAGTTTATTTTCCTATACTGCAAAAAATGGTATGAAAATAGCACTGCAACTGTATCTCATAACTGATGTGGGAAATAAGCAGTAACAATTTGGTATTTTTAGTGGATGCATTGTATTCCATAGCGTGTTCACTTAATTATAAAACAAAAAAACCCAACACAACATTACAATCTTTAAAAGAGATCCTGATATCTAATATTTCTGAACATCTATTGTTAGCTGACCCTCCTCTGAGCAAGAGGTTGGACTAGAGGACCTCTAGAGATCTCTTTCAATCTGATGATCTTATGATTCAGTAGCTATCAGGAAAAAAATGTTTCTCCTAAGAAACTATATAATATCAAATGAATTTGTGAAAGTGAGCAGGAAAATAGAATAAAATACTAATGGCTAGTTCCTGGACGATGAAGTGACAGAAAGAAAGAGAAATAATATAGCATAATGCATTAGGACTGCAGCGACTTTATAACCATTCAGCTGAGAAATGTTCATTTACAGGTTCCACAGCACTACAATAGATCCACAACTCTGCACTTTAATGACCTTGTGAAAGAGGATGATGATTTCTAAAGGTGTTTAAAATAATGGAAACTGACAACAATTATAAATCATTATGATGATTTATAAATTATATTTTATAATGATTTATTATTATATTATTATTATTTAGGTGTGTTCATGTTTATCTTGAGTTCCAGTACTTAAAAGTTGCCTTAGTTTCCCTGTAGACTCTCAATCAGCTAAACGAACTTAACAGCAACTATTTTAAATTATTCAGATGGTTTAATCTTTCATTACTTTGGAGAATAAACCAGAAATAGAAGGCTTCAACTTATGATCATCCTCTAAATGATACACAACATGAATTAATGCCACTGGCAATAAAGCCTTTTTCTCTACCATGAGCACCTTGAGAGGACGAAGAATCAGTAACTCATCTCATAAAAGAAACATGAAGAAATTAGACTAAAAAATGTTTAGTTAAAAAATAAATCATCATCTGTCCCTGCCAGTACTGTAGATACTTTTTTGCTGAAGTCCACTATCTTCTGCTAAAAATGTACGTTTTGCCCTGTAGACTTCAAGTGCATCAGTCATATCTGTGTGGACCAACTCTGGGCTTTTCCACTGAGAGCGCTGGGCAGCTCTCATCACATGAGCACTTCACATCTGTCAAAGCACCAGGGGCCAAGAGGTCATCCTCAAACACACCCGCAACATGAACAGCAGAATCTTTCACAGAAAAGTCAAAGAATTCAAAAATGTGTTATACCTGATGAGTTCCATAAAAATACATTCTTCAAACTTTTTGCCTGCAGGTGAGAACATCAGAGATGTAGAAACTTCATGATGTTGTTTGGATACTCTGCTGAACATGTTTAGGTGTGAAACCAGTACTGTGACGTGAGATGAAACTAATAAACAGAAAGGCTGCCTGTCTGAAAAGTCGGGACTGTTCTACTTTTGCTCAGTCTTTCAGTATGATTTACATCTAAGAGTATCTATTAAAAACCCTGTTGCTTTCCTCTTTGATCTAAAGGTGTCAAAGAATCACCCCTTATAACATACTGCTTATTATTTCAAAAATCTGAATTTCCTTTGAATGGAAAATCAGATAGAATGACATCTTTTTCTAATGTATGACAAAAATGCTGTATATTAGGAATTAAAGAGATCAAGACAATTGACAGTAAGACTACAAAGGACTGATAAATCAACAGAATGAATGAAATATACAAAAAAAAAAGGAAAAAAAAATACCCAGCATTCTGCTTAAACAAACGTGGCAGACAATACAGCAGAACAGAACAAGCCAAAACACAATAAAAAAGTGACTGCACTATTAAGGAATGAAAACCTTTGTGGGTGTCAATTAATGGACTAGGATCATTGTCCAAAACCAAATCACAATGTTTATTTTACTTGTCAGGACTCTAGAGAACAAAAGAAAAGTGAGCATATCTACAGATGAACAGAATAAGTTCTTGTAGAACTAGATTATGGGACTGAGTGAAGGTTTATTGATGAAACTGAGTGAAGAATGGAACACAAGTACACGGACATCACCATCATTTGCAAATATGCAGTGGAGAGGATACATCATTACGAACAGTGAGAGCTTATAAAGCTTAACAATCAAACATAAGAACACTCATTAGACTAAGTTTTAAACAAAAAGCTTAAACTAGACCTCATAAAATACCATCAAAACCAGCTTTGAATTCTTCTTTGACATCCTTCAATGCCCAACAGGTTTTTCCAAAGCACCTTAAATGACTCAAAAGTTTAAATTTCATTAAGAGTCACTGGAGAAAGCCTGTTTCTAACCCACTAAAATTAGTGCATGTTTGTCACCACCGATGCCACCTAGAAACCAAAATAAGCGCTGACGCTGACATTTAAGTTCTTCACAGTGCCTTGCTTGTATATGCTTACACAGGGGTCAGTACTAAAATGATGACAATCAGGATCTGAATATTGAGGTATTCACACCACTCTCTTCACTCAGTGGAGCAAATCTGGCATATTTTCAGATTATTTAAAAAAACCAAAACAAAACAAAACAAAAAAACAACAACCGAAACCCCAGAAATTCACCTTTCTATATTGAAAACAATTTAGTTTGGAGGGTGGAGGGGGAAGACGAGTAGAAATAGCCCAGTTTAAATATTTTTTTCTCATTCCCAAATTTTTCTATTTGTATGTGCAACTATTCAGATGATCCCACTTGAAAACGTGTCTTCATTTCATTGCCATGGCTGCTTGTCATAAACAGCAGGTATGTCTGTTTTCCACTCATTCCTCTTCTACTCGCTTGCTACACATGCTGGCTGTCCTCCATTGCTGATGAGTCATTTGGAATGTGGCCTAAAATTGAACAACCTTCTTTGAAAATAGCCTCCCCTAAAGCACACTCATGTAAGTAAAAGAAGATACGATTTTCTTTCATTACATCAAGATCTGGATAGTTCACCTACAAACTAACCACCATTCTTTCCCATGGTAAAATAAATAAACCTGGAGATACCATGCGGAACATTCCTAGAATAACTGAAGATTTTTTTCACTTCTGAACATTTGTCAACAAGCAGGATTATTGAACAAAATAAGTTTCCTTGACAAAATGATTTCAGCTTTTGAGAAAATGTATTCTGTCAACAAGACAGAGTAAGGACTTGACAAAATAATATGTCTGAATCACTGAAGTGTTTTGAGCTTTCTTCTCAAGCATAACAATGAGAGGTTGTTTGTGTGTGTGTGCACAAAGTCAAAAGTAACTCTTTTGGCATTATATGTGTTTTCTCCTCAGGTGTCAAAGTCAAAGTCTGGTCACCTCTCTAACGTCTGCATATAATGAGCTATGGCCAGAAACCAACGTCATTTACAGAGACTGACCTCGGGACCCTTAGACAAAGTCCTTTCTAAGCCAAACAATTAGCCAAATAATTAAGCAGCAAAACCAAAGGATAGCAACAGCTACAGTATATAAAAAAATAACCCAAAACAAAGCAGAAATATCTGAACATTACCCAGGATAAGTCTTTAGGCTGAGAAAGTTAGAGTTAAGCCCTTGTCCCAAAAATTGTCTGGAAGTAGTGACGCTCTTGTCTTATCCACAACTGCGTGCTCCATATCAGAAGCCCTACTCCTGCAAAACAGCTGGTAAGCTTTCACATCAGTCATAAAATTTGCACCAAAGCTGAATTGCCTTTTATGAAAATATTTGCTGGAAAAGCTATGGGGGAAGAGGGAGAAAGGGGAAGACTCCAAGCATGGGGTTTCTAGTCTTACAGTCTTTTACTGAATTCAGCTTCTCAGTAAGGGAATTCTGGCAGCAAAAACATCCAGTACAAACTCCTAAATCAAAGCTGAGATTTAAATACTTCAGTCTTGTCTTCACTATCAGATCAATGGTAGATGCTGATAATTTATAGATACCAATATAAAAGTGCACTGATAGAGTTAGCACTGGAGAGAAGCTAATAAAGAGGTCGGGGAAAAAAAGGAAGAACATTATTTACAACATGCTTTTCCTGCACTGGATTGCAGTCAGCATCAACATTTTTCATTGGGATTTGTGCTGCTGGATATACTGTATTTCCTCATGAGTTCCAGTGAAGGGAGGAAAAGAATAAATAAATAAAATCAAAAAGCAGGCATTGCATCTGTCAGCTGTAAACAAGATATCCTCCATTTTCCTACTAGTTTTACAAACAGCTTTCCAGGAATTTACCTTTCATGATTAAATTACCCAAAATAATTTTGATACTTACTGCGGAAGTTCTTCATGTTTATTTGTGGTCTACAAGGACCAACAACGTATTACAAGAGCCTCTCTCTAGACTATCAGTTACTTGTCAAAGGTTATTGATTTTCTCCCCTTCTGCCTTTGTTTTGATGTTAACTATGCATTTCCTATTGGCCACACATAAACCTGCCTTTAGATTTTAAAGTCTGACATTTTTTGGCAAGTTCTGTGCCTACTAATGAAACGGTCAAAAGCAAAATGAAACACGTCTTTCCAGAGATGACCTGGCTGTGGTGCAAGGTCCGTTTATGGGGTCCTCTGTATTCTTCATGTCTTTTGTTCTACTGAAATAACTAGATCAAATAATACAATGACGACAGGAACATATGGCATCAAAATCCAGGTACAGCATGTTTTAACACTGGAGGAACAAAGTCTTCATATTAAGTTTTGCTTTCAGCAATCTTAGCAAAGCCTACTGCTCAATAAAATAAGTACTGGGACACAATTTTCAAAGTCAGGCACTGGCATAAGCTTCTCAACTTTAACAGTTGACTCTATTGAAATTAGAAGTTTCTTTCTGGAGTAAATTCATGATAGAGTTAAAAATTCTCCAGTGCAGCTAGTGCTAAAAAAAGAGTTGATAGCAGTAAAAGAAGGACCAAAAATATTGTAGTATGTTGTAATATTGAGAAATTGATGTAAGATGTGTGAAGCTATATCTTTACAATTGCACATACGATACACTGGGGCAAATTCAATATGTGCAACTTGAATGCTTGGCTATATGAAGTGCTAGTGACTGTGCATTAACTAACCTTGTGGAGTAATTAAACAATGAATGATTCTATATTCTAAATCAATTTGCTTTTTCTTGTTTTCCCTCTTTAGCTGTTTCTCTTACAGGGCGACAATTAAGTGGTGTGGGTGTGCACACGTATGAGTTTAATGGTTTTCAGTGTTACTTGTGAGTATCTCTATGCACAGGGTTATTTTTTTGTTCTGCTTTGTGTTTTCCCTTGTCCTGCTGGGGTAACTGGACCAAAACCAATGCTAAAACAAGAATGTTGCACTAGTGCTCATAGAGGTAAAAAGTTATAGTTGTCATATCATAAAAATAAAATATAAACGGCTTCCTGGAATTACTTCTTTTGCACTGGGCTTTCTTTTAAAAAAATGTTGTAGTAGTTAGGGTGGCTTTGATGACAAGGTGTTCAATAATAACTTGCATTTTCTGTTGAAAGGCTAATAAACTTTTATGTCTCGTGTTTCCATGTTCCCATATGGCATACTCAAAATTCTGCTCATACATCTGGAAGAACAATGATTGCAATGGTCAAAACGCAAGAAAAACACAGCCAAAATAATATAGTCAGCTGGTCTTTTCTGAAGACAACACTTTTTGTCTGATTTCTGCTCTGTAGTTTGAAAAAGATCTTTCAGGCTCAACTCTTAAAACCAAAACCAATTCAGCTTCTCCCCATGAGAAAAAATATTACTCCCAATTAAAAAGAAATGTGAAATAATGAAGATGCTACAAGTTCTTCAAAACCAGAGAGTGCAAACGTATGTAAATATATACATATACACTCACCAACCTACATACAAATTAAATAAGTGTATATATGGAGTATGTGTTTGAGTGTGTACGTACATATCTAGAGATACACACACAGAGCCCCCCTAAAGCAATCATATGTTAGTATCTTTGAAAAAACATATATCAATAGATAAATGTATATCCAGAAAGGTCCTTTTCATGCTTTATAATTCTTCCTTAAGTTCAGCATTCCTGCATCCACTAACTTAAAAGAAAAAAGATCTGATGAATTGCAAATTCAGTAAAAGCATGTTATATACTATTCTTGCATACAGGATGTGACATCTGAACAAAAATTAAAATATTTTTAAGACCGTTTATAACTTTTTACAGAAATATTTTGAATCTTGTTAAATTATTAATGAAATAAATGCCATAGCGAAGCACTAGACTCCCGTGCCAATTTTTTGTGTTTGCAAATTTCCCTTGAGGTCCCGTAAGTGGCACTCAGTAGCCTATGTTCTTAAAGCCTGCAGGATCCTAGAATTTAAGATCAAAAGATCTTTTAAACAACAGCAGGTGCTAGAAGCTTTTAATATATAAAAAGTTGGAGACGTTTAAAAAAAAAAAAAAAACCACAGCAAAAACCTAGCTGCTTTTCACCCTCTCCAGTTATATATCTCATGAATCCCACGAGCAGGTTAATCTTTGACACAGCCCCAAGCTACTTTTATTGTAAGAAGTTAAGCAAAGAACGGTGTACAACCTGCCACATACCAGTCTGGGATGTAGAGTGGTTTGAACTACAGCAAGCTACAGCGCGCATTAGGGTTTCTATTAAAAATAAATAAGGGCTTCTCAACACTTTTCTCCTTAAGAGGGAACAACAAAGGATACAGACACAAAAGTGAATATTAATCTTCCAGTTTAGCTTTGTACTAGGGTACGCCACAGAGCAAAGGGAAATAACAAGAGCTAGTGCAATCAAATAAGTTTATACTGGCACATGGGTGGCTTCTTATCATTCAGATCAAAGGATGCGCCTTCCTGGATCAGACCATCGGTGCGCGTGTGATCCTCCCCAGGAGGCTGACATCACCATATAATATACATCTCACCAATTGTGTGCTTTCACACAGAAGCCCTTTGAAAAGTCCATTCTGATTGACTGAACGCTTCTAGCTATACATTCCACAGACTGAACATATAGCATGGCACTTATGAGTCTCCTTCCATTTGTTTTCCTTTGTAGTCACAGCACGTCCCTTTGTTTCTGAACTACAGGACTAAAATTCTCTCTCACACAGCACCCATTAAAAAAGAGAACAAAAAAGCCCTCTAAATATTATCATTAAAAAAAAATAATAAAATAAAAAAAAATAAAAAAAAACCACAAAAAACAGAGTAATTGGAAATCTGAAGCCACAAAACCAAACCAGCTTAACAGTTATCTACGAAAGTCTTAACAGACACACTCCGGATGAACTGAATTATTTTACAAAAAGCATTCTCTTCCTACCTTCACCCTATAGGGCAGGTGAAACCATGTATTAATAAATACATAAAGTACAATTTCTCCAATACGTTCAACAATGCCTGTGCTAACAGTAACTCTTTAATGTACTTTTTACTTTAGTCTGATGTTTTGTAGCATCTATTGCATGTTTATGCCACACAGAGAGAGGCACCTCACCTTACCCTCACATCTAGTGAGAACGAGTAGGTCCAAGGGAATATTTTTCACTACCTATAAGGAATAAAATAACTGACAGAACAGTAAATAACAAAAATGCTATTCAATAAGAGAGTGTTTCTCTGAGGTGCTACCAACATGCAACTCAAAGCAGAGGGATATAGGACATTCATTGAAAAAAAGAAAAATAGTTACCTGTCCTGGATTACACAAAATCTCTAACGTTATGTTTCCGAAACTTCTACATATAGTAGGCATAAATCCTATTCTTTTATTCCAAGGAGAGGAACACTTGCATGCAAAGATCTTCTCCACAGTTTCAATGTGACATCTAAAGTTACCTGTCACTATTTTGGTAATATCTTTCCTCTAAAAGATAATTATTTTTTTTCCTACAGAAGTTGGGAAAACACGAGCTAAGAAAGAGCACTAAAGTCCTCTGAACTGATACAAATATGAAGAAAACATATTTTATTTCAGCCTTTCTGTTTGACAGCTTTTCTGAGCTGGCCATCCGCATTAGTTCTGCATGCCTGCCAGCTGACAAGTTCTATTTGTTGAGCAGATAATTGTAGCTGTTTTATTTTCCCAGTAACACACTATCATAAAACACGAGAGCGTTCAGCTTACTTTAGATATGTTCTTCAATATACAGAGGGCAGTGAATAATAGTGAAAACTGTTTTGCCTGACAAGCAAAGCATGAATGTGTCACATCAAATACTTCGTCTTGCTCAGTGTTCCTTCAGAACAGATAGCATTTAGCCTTCACATTTTACGAGAAAGACTTGCAAAGATAGCTGTGAATAGGGTGTATTTCAGGTACAACTTTTAAAATTTAAAAGTTTTATTCAAGTTTTGAAAATTTCATTTCATAAGCCTCTAAATCTGTAATAAAATAGATAAACATTATAAACTGCAACGTTTAAATAAAGAAAAGTAATCTGAAAATTCAAAGCATTATATTACATCACAAGCAGGTTATGTGTTTTTGGTGATTAATATTATCCTTTTACAAATCCAACTGTATTTTAGTATCAGCTATTTCAGTATCGATAGCTCTAGGGATTAATTTTAATTACATTCTGTTTAAGTTATATTGCTTATCCCCCTGTCCTGGTTTTGGCTGGGACAGAGTGTTTTGTTTTTTTTTTTTTCCACAGGTTTATTTTTATTGGATAATCAGCTTCCTGAGTCCTCTTACCACACAACAGCATAAACACCAGCGCAGCACAAGGCAGGAACATACAGTTGGCAGCAAATGGGAGGACTGGACCCTGCAAACTAGATTTAGATCAGTTTACATTTCCATTTAGAACAAAATCTGATAAATGATTTCCCATCAGACTGTGAAGTGAGAACTCATTGTTTTAAATCTTTTGAAACTTATTGTAGAAGCATTTACGTTGAAACAGAAAGCTCTCTACGTTTGCAGAGCACTGAAAAAAGTCAGTCTCCTATTTGCTTCTGGTATTGCCTGAAGACCATGATAGATATATGACAGATTCAGGGCAGGAAGGGTGGAGATTCTATTGTTTCAAGGTAGTTCAATTGTGCAATTTAGGATGGTGCGGGGGGATTGGGGGTGGAGAGGGGTTGGATGTGCTGATACAAAACCGAAATTACACGCTAGCACACATGTAGACCGAAACATCAGGATTTTGTTCAACATTGGCAGAGATGCCAAGGGGGCATATTCTAGATATTCAAATATTAGAATTAAAACATTAGATATTCAAATATTAGAATTAAATAAAAATATTTAAAAGATGGAGTTGCAAATGTGCAGGGGCACTAAAAATTACAATGGCTTGTCACTCAGATGTGGAGATCAATAATTATTCAATAACAATTCCATACTCATCGGAATGCAAGTCCTGACCAAAATGCCATATCTCACAATTTCTTAAAATGAAAGAGGGAAAGAGGATCCATTCTCCACTTAATGTGGAGAAAAAAATAAGAGGAACTACAAGAATCAGAATGAACGGCTGTACAGAGATGATTTAGGGCAAGAAAACAACACAATACCTACCTTTGGCTAAACTACATCTCACTAACCTGAGCTACTAAGTCTACCACAATGCTAAAGATGCTGCCTAAAGCAGCACGCTGCAGAAGAAAAGACTTGCTTTACCAGTGTACTCATCTACTTTATACCAGTTCTATTCCAGTACACCTTGAAGAATCAGTGGGTGTGACTCACTGCTGCCTGACTTCAATTTTGCACTAGTGTAATTCTGTTTGCTAAAACAATGCGACAGCACCATTAAAACAGAAATAAGATTCATTATGTATAAGCATTTAGCCTATGATTCCCCTCCTTTCTAAAATCAACAGTAAAATTCATCCATATCCTCTGTCAAATACCATTCCACTCAAACTCAGAATTCAATTAAAAAAAAATCTAAGTCTTTATTTTCTTTTTTTTCTTTGTTAGTCAATCATTTTCACATCAGTGCTATACCTTTATTATCCCATTATTTCATCTCCATTGATTAGCAAAAAGTTCCACTTTAGCTACAAATAATTGTTATCGCTTATTATGCAAAACTTTTAATATATAGTTTAGATTTTATTTTTATTAAAAATCAAGCCTATCATGAGTTATCACATCAAATTCCACATATTATCAGTTTAACACTTAAAGGCTGAACCTTCAAGTGACTGAAATCCACATGCATGCAGCATGCCTGTATATTGGATAGGTCAGAACCTTCTGAAAAAGTGGAAATAGAGTTGCATTCAGTAATGTAACTGAAAAAAAAAAAAAGCCTGTTGAGTACACAGTGGCATACTATGCATACACACCTGTATAAGCATATATGACAACAGAAATCTTTTTATTATCTCTTTTTACTTTTTAATTACTTACTATAACTTTTATTTTTGTCTGTTAAGGCAGAAATTAAACAATTACATTGGCTATTATGGTATTTGGAGTGAGAAACCAAAAGGAAATTAAAAACCTCCCTTAAGGGCAACAAATACAGAGTTAAGATCATGTTGATTCTCTTTCCCTTTCTGTGTCTCTCCTCCCATTCTTTGCAAAGTGGGCTACTCCTAGTGCAGTTAGAAGGTAATAAATTAAGCCACTGAATTTTATAAAACAGTCTTCTTTCCAGGAAAAAAAAAAAAAAAAAAAAGATTTATCTAAGTTCTAGAATGTACCAGGTGAAACAGCTGAAGGCCTGACATATCAGGGAAAAACCCCAAGCATTGATTCAGTCTTTCAAGATCCCTTTTGACTGCTTGAGTTTCCTCCTCCAGCCTGTTTCTTTTTATCCATGAAGTTGGATCTCATTGCATATCTAAACAAGATGATTTCTTTCTCCTTACTGACATTTTTTTGTCAGGTCAATGATATCTTTTATGCTTGATACATCTTCATTTTTTATTATGTAAACAGCATTAATTGAGAGGAAAAAGGACTGAGATTGTGGCGTATCAATGAGATTTTTAAGAACTGTATCTTTAGATTTAGTAGATTAAATGGTATTCTTGATGAGCTAAGACCTTGAATAAGGACCACTACAAGGCAGAAACAGAACAGAAACAGAGATGATGAAAGCCTACAGGGAACTGACAGTTATCAGGAACTTCTATGTAACAAAAATCGTTTCCCTGAGGAAGAGAAACAAGCAAAACTACTTAATTTTTCATCTTATTTTTAATATTTAAAATCAGACTCTCAGCAACTTCTAACGAGGAGGGCTAATACAATGTAAGTACAATATTAACTTGAGACAACAAACTTGGCCAGTTAAATGCTTGGCTCATCATTAGACTATATTTATTCTCTTTACATACAAGAAGCCAAGTATAAAGGAAAAAAATGACCTTTCTAAGTAAGATAGTACACTTTAGCTGCAGAGACATACACAGAATTACAGTGATGGTTTTGTAAACTACTGTGTGTAATTTAATTGACAAAGACTAGCATTTACTGCTTTAAAAATACAGTAATACACATAAGCAATAAAAAGTACTTCTACAATTAGAACTATCGTCATACTGCAGCAAAAACGAACTTACAAACTAGACCATGACACAACTGGAGAGGGACTCTGCCCAACTTTGACAACAGTAGAGACAGAAAAGGACTTTCATGTCCCTCTTCCACAGCTGTGCAAAAGGCCAATGTTGTTACAAGCACCAGGCTACCCAAGGGGATGAGCTAAACAGGAGCTGCAATCACGCTTTTAGCTCTACCCATTTTCAGAGACCAGAGGAAAGGCTATGAAGCTATTTTCCAGACTTTTGCTATGAATACGACTGCACTAGATGTTCCTGGTCTTTTCCAGCATAAGAGAAAGCAAGCAGAGATACGCAGACACAGAGATGGGCAACAGTTTGTGCAACGTATTTCACTCACTTCAGCAAACGCAAGAAACTCAGCTCCCATTGAAAGGACAAGACTGTACTAGAAGAACTGTAAAACTTTTAAGACTAACTTATTAAAAAGATTAAGACAGCCATAGAAGAAATAAATCTACTAGTACACATGCAAAAAAAAAAGACACAATTACATTATTAAGTATCAGTAATTATTACCCAGAAGCAGCCTTTTTAAAGTTAAAATTTCAATCGAAATTCTCTTTCTTCTTTGGCTGTCAGCTTGGAAATATATTTAAAATTTCTTTGCGTTTATCTGGTGCTTGAAGGGCTGAAAATATAAATATTTGTTGTAAAGATGATGCATATTAATAGATATTTAACTTAAACCAACAAACACCAGAATGCTAGGCCAGCTTTGATTTAAAGCAATACCATAAATAATCATCAGGACAGAAAATGAGGGTCATGCATTTTCCTAGTAGTGTGACTAAAACTTTAAGAGAAAAATACTGTGTTGCAATTTAAGGGCACTTCACAGTATACTTACGCTTTCTTTAGACTCACAAGTTAAAATCCCAATTTGTCCAGAAAAAGTCTCTTGCAAACCAAATATCAAACACAAACACAGGAGGAAGAGCAGAATTCCCTTTTTTTACTGTATGAATTGAGAATGGAGCCTGTGGTTTAGGGATGTCTTGCATGCATGATGCTTTCACAGGTTAATATGAAATCTATGGTGCTTAGAATACTCATGTTTCCTATATACAAAAGTACCACAATACTGCTATAAACTTAGTTTTGTCTTATTTTTTTATATTCTTTTAGCCTCCACACAGAGTGTAATTGCTGTCATATAGAAATTCTGACATATTTCTGTTTTGCACACTCTCCCAAGTTTTCAGGAATACAGTCAGCAGGTATAAACAGGGTTAGTTTTTGTTCATGTTACCTGTCACACATTTCAATAGAAAGCTGACAAAGATTTTTCCTTCAGACCTTTCTTAGGCACTCGAACACATGGCAGAGTTTAGTATTTTAAGCTCCCTAAAAGATTTTTGCTTACTATATGAGTTAATTTAGTATGTTGGACACATCAAATCCATAAGCAAAGCAACACCTGTATGAAGAGGAAGTTAACAGCATAGTCAATGAAAAACAGCATTTTTGAAACTCTGATTAGTTCCAATTTACTTTGTAAATTATAAATCTATTTAATTCTAATTTACTCTGCAAATTACACAAAGAGTCAATATGCACTAGTTTTGTGCCTTCTGTCTCTGGTGGTTAAATATGGACATTGCCATTCCTCACTTGCCTATATATACTGGAGAAAGGAAAAAAATGCTTCCAGTGACACAGTCGAGACATGGAAACTGCAGCATTTCCTATATGTTGATTTTGTTGACATTTAAATATATTTCTATTTTTAATTCATATTCCTCTTCTACACTTTGAGATCATTTCGCCAACACTTCCTAGGAATTTATGATAAGTAAAGAATAGAAATGAAAAATGTTTAATATTGAGTTTATAGATTAGAAACATTTCAATTATTTTTTTTAATAAAACATTTTAATTACAATTTACCGAAATTCTAACAGGTTCTTTTCCTGCAACAAATTTTAATCTTTTTTTTTTTAATTATTGCCTAAAAAACCACCCCAAAACTGTTTTTCTCTAGCTCAACTTTGTAAATCAAACATCTTGGTGCACTGCTGACAGTAATAAATAGTTACTAGCTTAGTCTAAACATATGGTGAATTTACTACAACAGAAAAAGCAAAATTGTGAAAACAAGTGATTATTCTGACAATGGTGAAAAAGTGTTATTCTTTTGACTCTTGTTGATTTAAGCAAGACCTTTTAGTTTCTTCCCATTTAAGTAAAAATTTCACTGTAATTGTTTGCTTTGGAATTCAAAGGAATTCCAAAAATTCAGAACACAAAATAGGAAATAAATATTTTATTTCCTTTCTCCATTTTGTGCAATGTAATGTACAATTCACCATCAGAAATGAAAAAAAAAAAAAAATGGCACTGACCTAATCTGTTTTTTTAAGGAAAAGAACAAGACAACTCACATGGGACTTGGTGGCATTCCTCAGGTTTGTAACTGAAATATTGTTATGAACTATCACCTTTGGGTTTTTTTAAGGGGAAGAATCAAAGATGAGCTATGTCATAAGCTGACAAGACTGACTGAAGGAATTATTCCTTTCTATTTTATTAAGGTATATGTATACCTTGAGCACAGTCATGCACAATACCAAGCACCCTCAACATCTGCTATAAGGAATCCTACCACTGAAAGCAACAGGAGCAGAAAGCACTCTTGACTGCCTGAAGTGCTTCATTTTTCACAATAACTGAGCCCCAAAACATACTGCCTTGGTGAGACGGGGGTTTCAAGCAAATGGAATACCCAACGTGGCAACACATACTGCACCGAAAATTTTCTATGAAATCTCAAAGATCAAAACAAAGGAACCTTGCTGAAATGCTACTAAACCAGGCCTAGTCTACTGTACCACAAATGGAAATTACAACCTTCAGAAAATTGTATTTTCAAAAAACAGAATGGAAACAATTTTCATACAATGATTTTTTTCTTTTTTTTTTTTTTTTGATATTAAGAAAAATTTTGGCAGCATAATTTTTAAGCAGATTTGTAGGCTTTACATAATATTTTATCTCACCCTACTAATAAAGTCTTATAAGTTAGGCAGCAAAAAAGTCAACCCAAATCATTACCAAAGTGTGAAAATGATTCCTTATAGTTTTGAGTATTCCTAGTTTAGATTGAGAAGGACTTTTGACAGAACTACGGTCTTCTCCAGTGAAAGATTATTATACAGTCCTGTGTCTGAAATCTCTCAAGAGCCAAAAAAAAGATGCAGGTTCAATAAAGAGGAGAAAAATGACCTTAAAGGTCTAAATGTCTTGCCCTCCAAATAATAATAATAATAATAATAATAATAACAACAACAACAACAACAACAACAAAAAAAGCCACCACACTTGAATTCTGTACTATATACAGATAACATAGGAGAAAGTGGCTTTCCCACCCTTGGGGAATGTGTATTCATATTCACAGCCCTAAACATGGAAAATATCCACTCGTATTTATGTAGTTTCTATAAGAGACTTTCTATAAGTGTACCAAAATGGAGATAAGTTGTTGCAAAGAACATGGGATCTCTGTTTTCTTTCTCTTAGGCTGCACTTTGTCACCGACTTCTGGAATCAAGGGAAACATTAGCACCATGTCGCAGGGCATGTACAAAGCAAGCCAGTCTGAGAGCCCAGAAGTGGGTCATCTGCTGTCGGCTGTGAAAAGTGCTGCATGCTACAGAAAGGAAGGTAAGCAAACCACTGGTAAAATACTTCCTTCAGTTTAAAGCAGCTGACAAATTTGCCTCATGGAAAAAACTCCTTACTGGATTCTTACCAAAAGTAACATATCATGTGGTTCAGCTCTGTACAAGATGCCACATTAGGATTAACTTAAAATTGAGATCAATATTTGTAACAGATTTTTTTCCTTTTTTTTTTGTTAATTCTCATCAGCTGGTTCTTCTGTATGATCCCATCTGGAAGGTTTGTGAGATACAAGAACAGTTTTGCAGTAAATTTCCCCAAATCACATACATTAAGGGCTGGGCTGAAAAGATTTTCCATCTTTCAGTATTCTTCTTTGTTTCACATTTTCCCTCCTACTGGGGATGGCCTTAAGATGCACTGAATCATATCTCACAACAAACTAAACCACAAGTAGTAGACAGTAAAGCAGAGATTAAAAACCTTGGGATATTTCCAAATGCTTGGTCTCAATCAGACAGAATACAGAGCTTGAAACAAGAGCGAGTTGATCAACACTATTCTGACAGAACATTTTATTGCAAAACGCTGTCTCAATTAAAAGTCAAAAATGTCCTTGCAACATCTTGATTCTTCAAATGCCCACTATTATTAAAAGGAGGTTTTCCAAGGAATGCCTGTCCTAATTCAAAGCAACTAGATTTTACCCCAAACTACAAATACTCAGTAGAGGCATAGCAAAGGTATACTGGCCCAGGCTGACGATGCTAGAAGTCCTGCAAATTCTCCCAGTGATTAAAAGCATCACTGATTTTCTTTGTCTCTTTGATTTTCCTAATACTTTTTTCTTTGCATTTAAAAAAAAACAAAACAAAACACATTACTATGCTGTACTAGGGAAAAAAGAAAAGTGATACATTAGTATTCCAGTAAGCCAACTGTAAATAAAAATCTTGCATTTTTATTCATGCACCATCTCTCAATGGGGAAAAAAAAAAAAAAAAGAAAATTGTGCACTGATCCCTTATGGCTTTTATATAAACTACATATATGTATATGTAACCAAATGCACATAGTTAGCAACACTTTCAGCAAGCCACAAGACCGAGTTAAGCAACAGACATGGAATGTGAACAACCCAAGCCTTTCTATTTGTCTTGTGTCATGGAGTAGAATGAGAAAAAGAACTTAAAGTCCTTAAAAGAAGTCATTTTACATTGCGTTTTGGGGTAATTCTGTGCTAACAAAGCAGAACGTGTTCAATAGCTTGGATGTCCTAACACATTCAATTCATTTTGCATACTTTACTGCTGAAACAAAAATTACAAGTTTTTGTTTGCACTGTATCAGTTTAAAGCATCTGTTAAGCACTTTCAAATTAATTACACTGTACATGGATCTTTTTTTCAGGCATAATTATTAACCCTTGAAAAGCCTTCTAATAATCAATAAATACTTAATTAAGCTCTCTCTGCAATGCCCTCTAGTATTTCAGTAGACACACTTTTCAAAAGTCGCTCCAACATGTATGGCTATGTCAACTTCTTGTTATTAGAAATCCATACTTGGTTTTCCAGACTGCATCACCCATGTTTATGGCTTCCCTTCACCAACTGATTGGGTCATTCCAGTGAAGATCTGCAGGTTCAAGAGACATTATCTACATTCTACTCCCTAGCAATGTGCTAGGAACCAAGAAGTTACCAGATCCAGCACAACAGCCGGTGGGATGAGCAGCTTTAGCCGTGACAATCAGTGCTCTTGCATAGGACAGAGGAACAGCTAACGCCGAGGTGGTTCTCATACCATGGGCATGTGCCTTTGTGTGCCCTCACTTGTATTTTAAAACAAAATTTCTTTGCCTTTAACGACAAAATCCAGGGATTACAGTAAATGCAAGTCTTCTATCCTTAATCTTTTAAGTCAACTATTATGTTATTCAGAAGACACTTTCAATGGAATTCAAACCAACCTTTAAATACAGTAATCTCTGGCTGTAAACAGATCCATTAGCTTCTTTGTTTGATTCTGTCTATTGTTAAGATTAAACAGAAAATGCAATTTTCCGCTACACAAGACAAGGTATGGACTCCCATGAGAAAATGAGGGAGAAGACAATGGCACCTTCTCTGAGTAAACTTGATGTAGTTTGGCTTTTTTACTTTTACATAAAGTCATATTATTTTATCATTAAATATTGTCTGTAGTTAAAACTCTTAATTTTTTGAGAAACAAAATGGCTTTTAATATGATTTATTTTAAACTATTTATTTAAAACTCTCACAGTTCATTTCACTGCAACACAGATTGAGATTTCTCAAAGGCTAGGTAGGAGGGTGCTGTTCCACCAAGCTTCCTGGTCCAGACTGGGAAATGCTAATGCGACAGTCTGTGCACAAGAAGTATCTTTTGCTAACTAATGTTCAACACATGCTCTTTGTCCTGCAGCAGAATAATGAAGACCAGAGTAAGGAATAAACCCACGATGGTGACACAACATACAGCAGGCAAACACTTCATCAGCTACGTAACACAGCTCTCAATTCTCATGATTTGTTGGTTTTTGTGGTCCAGACAGATGTTTAACAAGACAGTCATGGCTCAAGACTTTCCACCTCGTACTAGCTTAATCAAAGAGAGTGTACTTCATCCAAGTATTATATTGTATAATATATAGTGTATGTAAATTATGCACAACTATAATAACATATATTAGTGTAACTATCCACTGATAAATAACAAATTAGCTGGAAATTACATGCATGAGAAGAGGACTGTTTCCTTATGACAAACACCATTCAACTGAGGATGAAATGCAGCAGCGATGTGAGGGAGTCCAATTTTATCTGTGACCAGGTAATGTCATCTCCCTCTCCACACTGAATAAAAAAAATCTTCAAAGTGGCTACACTTTCTCGCCTGATGTCCTTGGCTGTCCCGCACGCCTCATCTCAGAAAATGGCAGGGCAGCAGAGAGCACTGGATGCAACTCAAGTCTCTGTGCCAGTAAGAGAAAAGTCTGCAGCAAAAGCAGGAGAGTAGAAACACTATTGACTGGATGCTTTCAATGACCATATGTCCTCAGCACCCTGCACAGGAGCTGCCATCGATTACTGGAGCCCGAAGGCTGGAACAGCTTTGTGACCTGATTATTAATTTCATGATCCTCATGCACCCCACTCACATCAAACCACTCTGTAGGAGGGAAGTCAAGTTCTACTTGCATGCACCTTCCTCCCAACACACTGCATATTTCAGAAATGCAACGACTTCCACAGGTAGACCAGGAAGCGTTGCAAGTTTCTCTTATTCACACATTAAAGTACAGCTAATGCAAACTATTTTGCATTCAGAGAGGATGGTATCTAGACTGACATGGTGCTCTCGCTCTGCATGAGTGTGTACAGTATTTTCTACCTTTACAGACACTGAAATGAGGAGTAGACCTCATCACCTTCCACTTGAAGAGTTAACTGGTATTTTTATCATTAGTACTTTTGACATGTGAAAATGCAGGCTGCTTATCAAAACTGGTATTTATTGAAAGGTTACAAAAGTCTCATCAAAACACATTTGATGAGTTAATTGTCACAGTGTTTTGTAAGAATGGCATCAGAAGTGGCTTTTCTGAAGATCATAAGAATCACTAAAACACATGTAATTAAATGAACTCAATAGTTATTACTATACTTGTTCTTCTCTATTAATTAGCCAGTGGAGTCCAGATTTTCACCACTAGAAATTAGTGTAAGAGAGAAAAAAAACGAAAGCGCAATTTATTAACAGCAGCGAATGAAATCAGCCACAGTCCTACCTCATTAGAAGTGGGGATATGTAGGATGACACTTTAATGAGAAACAGCAATAGATCACCTTACAGAAGGCCTTAGTAGCCACGCACAGCCTGATGTCTGAAGGAAAGCACACTACACTACAGTTTTACCAGCATGTTGTTTTCTTATTGTGTATTACTGAGGAGACCAAAGCAGCTGTTATTGAAACACAGGAAGAATTTCTGTAATGGAGCTCAAGTCACTTGGAAAATCCTCTCATAACTCTTTTTTCCTCTCTGAAAAATTTCCCAAGGGCTCAAAAAGCCCTGCACATCAAAAGCTTCTCCTAGCTTGCAGACCAGGAATGTCAGGGCTGCACACTCCCAAACCCAAGAGCCTGGTCCAGGCTCCTTGTTATGCTCCATTCACATGGCACGTGTCACTCAGTTTGAATAGCAGCACAGCCATGTCGGGTTTTCCTTCTTACTTTATCCCCAGTTTATTTCTGAGTGACTCCGGGAAAGCCCTTCTGGTGACAATCCTATCGCCATTTACTTCAAATATCTCTTACCTTCTGTTGCTGAGGTACTACATGACAACTCCATCCAAATATAATGTTATTGAACTTGGCATTGCGGTTAAACACACAGACAAAAAAAATCATTTAGCCAAATTAATGTGTTCTCTTTTTGCAGATAATAGTGGCAAACTATACTAAAGAGTATCCTACTTAATCTCTACAGAGCTTGATCATTTATTTTAAAATTTTAATATCGAAGTCAATATCCAACTCTAAGGACACCATTTTTAGAGCTGAAGTAGCCACAGAATCTAAGTCATTTGTATAAATCACCAAATTATACTCTTCTATACTCACATAATGCTTTACATTTTCAAGAGTAAAATTCATTGTAGAGTCCTATATGTTCAGTTATTGGTATAATTTTATTAAGAGGAATAAACCAATCAAAATAGATAGCACGTTTAATTTCATCTGTCAGACTGTGATCAGAATTCAGAGAGTAAAATTATTTATAATGGCTTTCCAACTATATCTTTTACTTCATACTTTTAATTCGCAAGCTTCACACTGAAATTTTCTGCCAGACATCTACTGATTAGTGTTGTTTTGATAATTTGTACATGCTACAAATTTTCCGTAAAAGTGATATTCGCAATAACTTACTCACCATCTCTCTCTTCGTAGAGAACTTCTACACACTAGTCTCCAGAAAGAGTTTGTTTGCAGGTTAAGATTTATCTTCACAAATAACAGCTTCCTCTGAACCTGTGAGGGGAAAAAAAAAAAAAAAAAAGATATATCGATGTTCTTGCCAAAATATATCTTGGAATTACTTCCTTGGTAAAATTAGATTTAACCATATTAAACTTTATACCAAGACCCACTCTCTCTGTACTGCTATATTTATTCTAAAAACAACAACCACCCCACAACACACTGTGGTAAAATGCAAGAGCAGTGCCTTTCATTTCATTTTAATCTGAAACCTATTCTTATTGAAGATGCCTATAAAATTTAATTTGCCAACTATAACTTATATCTACAAATTTTAAAGCAGTCTAAAGAATTTTACAACAGATATAGAATTTTCTATTAAACTGCATGGGTTTTTAAAGTTTTATAGATTCCTATTCAAACTCTAGAGTAGACTATTACAAAAATGTTAAAGGGGTTTTACATAAACAGTGAGATTATAGAAATTAAATTTCAGTATGTTTTTGATTCTTCATAGACTGTCTCTTGCATATCATTTGAACATGTGCTAGTCCCTTCCAACATAAATAATGATCACATTGGAAAAAAAAGATAAAACATCTATGGCAAACACTTTGTAGCACAGATTCCATTTTATTTATTTATTTTGTAGCTATGATGACAATCAAGGTCAGTTGGGGCAAATGCTGGCTATATGGTTATATAAGTAGCTGAATTGCTGTTACAATAGAAAAGAGTTTGTTACTACAAAATCATAGTCAATGCAACTAAGCTTATAACTGGGATGACTTATGCTGTTATAATAGCTGAAATGAAAGAAAATTACTGTAGCACATTTGCAACACAAAAGCACACTTTTAACTGAACAAAACACTAATGATGACATTTTTCAGACAGTAATTTAGTGGGCTCTTTCATTGCAGTTATGTTACTGACAATCATTTTTTAAAATAAGGTAATATTTGAGGAATAAGCACACAGCTACACTTTCCGCACAGAGCAGAAGGAACAAAAACACAGTGCAACTTCCAGAACACTGGCACCAGGGTCATGTAAGCACATGTCACTATTATTATCACTTTTTTTTTTTTTTTTG
This sequence comes from Tauraco erythrolophus, assembly GCF_009769465.1. Taxonomy (NCBI): domain Eukaryota; kingdom Metazoa; phylum Chordata; class Aves; order Musophagiformes; family Musophagidae; genus Tauraco; species Tauraco erythrolophus. The sequence goes on from NC_141477.1 coordinate 4,545,878, forward strand.
GCTGGAACAGCATTAATCCTTGCTAAGGCACTAAAGATTATCAGACAATTTTGCTGACCATTGCTATTGCTTCTAAAGTGCAAGTATCTCCTTTAAAAATATTTAATCAGTGTTAAGTTCTTTTTCTTCAACCTATTTCTATTGAGAAAATCAGAAGGTTGCAGTATATCTATTCTAATCCTAGTCATTTTAACAAACATCTGTCCTGCATGATTTTTGTAGTGTAACAGCTGGCCACATGCAGTTACTTTTTCGAATGTCCAGTAGAAATGAAAGCATTGACTCTTCAAGATGCATGTTCGAGTACTGTAAAATCCTACAAAGAACAAACATTCCTGAAATAAATCATGGTATAAATTCCACAAGGAGGAAGATGAATGTACTTCTACTCAAAAAACCAACACAGTAACCACCCCCACCCTCCCCAAACTCAGTGATAGCTTAGTACAGCTGGTGAGAATCTTCATGTTACCTGCTTTTTCAGGTAAAAGAACAGTCCCTTGAAAGACAATCTACTGAAGTAAATAATGAATGAAGATTTTTATTTTATTTTAAACACATCTGTCAGACATGAGACACATACGTCATGTGTACGTGTCATGTATATGCACCGACATATACTAACTGAGATATAACACATTTAAACACCTATCTGCATATGTGCATGTTAATATGTATATGTAGTTAGACATGTGTATTAGGGTGAGTTCTAAGGGTGATTCCAGAATGTTGTAGATATAGGTGTTTAAACTAATATTGTCAAGCCTGATGAGCCTTAGAATTAACCCAATACAACTGGTTTTTATATTGTAGAAAATAGCTGCTGGCTAACAATATCACAGAATTTTAAAAAGAAAGACATTTCTTTCTTGCTATAAAATACTACCAAAATCTTATTTTGCAGCTTACAAAAAGCCTTTGTTTCAGTGTTCTTTGCTGCACTCACGGCCCCCATCTTTACCTAACTGAATCTTTTTTTCTCCTTCCATCCAAGAAAGGCAGTGCCTTTATTTCCTCTCAACATCTGGCAATTTTTCCAATATACCTGTTCACTAGTTAGGCTACGTGGTGTTGTACTAAACCAGTTGACTGGATGAACAGAGCTACTATTCATGCCCCTGAGAAAAGAAAAAAGATAGTTTTTCTAAAATTCAGTTTCTGGTTGATTGCAGATCAAAATCAATTGCAGAGGTGTTGGCTTCCTCACAAAAGAAGTGAAGAAAAAGGACAACATCTTTTTGGGGTTCACAGAAAGAACAGAGGTGAAAGAGGTTTAGGTGAAAGTGATACCATAGAGAAAGGAAAACCTAAATCTCATTAAGACCAGCTACCATCATTTAGGGAACAAAAAAAAGATGACAAGTATCCTAATACTTTTTAATTTAGGGTGAGCATTAGTCATACTTAAAGCTTTTTGAAGCTAGTAGAAGAGTCTAGAAAGTTAGCCTGTTTGAACATCTAAGCTTGCACCAGTTGACTGCAGGAACTTCAGCCATTAGAATTACATAAAACGTGGTCAAACATGATGGAAATGTGGGATGTGGCCATTATGCAATGCCATTCAGCCATGCCCAGACAAGACAACTTCCTCTCATCCTCAAATATCTCTTCACCTTCAAAGGTGGTATCAGGATCTCACATCCAAAACCCTACAAAGTAAGCAAAACATTAGGAGAGGGTATCTTTTGGTCACTAATGTTACAATAGGAACTAGCAAGATACAGAGAGGATATGACTTAGCATGTTGGGTTTTTTTGTAGAATGAAACAGGTACGTCTATTAACTTCTGATCAAATCATTCAAGGAAAAGACAAATGAAGGATAAGGCAAAAGATATATTACGTAGGATACCTTGTATAATTTTCAGAAAAAAAATATTCACATATTTCAAAAATATCTGTAACTAGCAAAACTAAAGCTCACTTTCACAACAAATGAGATGAAGAAAGCTTAAAAATGCAATTTTGCACTTTTTTAGCACTAAACAAGTTATTTGGAAGGTATATCAACTTCTAAGCCTGTGGACCTGAATATGCTTGATGATACAGGGACACTGCATACCTGAATAATACAGAAGGAAATTTTATCTTGGGTATTTCAAAACTAGCTAGAGGCCAATTAATGGGTCTGTTGACCTTCAACATACACTGTCCAACCAATATTGAAAAAAAAAAAAAAAAGCCTCTAGTGAATGGTATGTGGGAGACATAGCTTTAATATTGTTGAACAAGTAATTTGTCACTAGAGGTCTAAGTCCATTCTAAATTTTTTTTCTTTTTTTCCCCACACCCACAACATACTCCCAGAATAGCTAAGACCTTCTCTGTGATTTGAACCTCAGTCATTCATTTATAGTTCATAGGCTTCTTTCATTGTTTTACCAAGATGTTGTAAAACACAAGGTGAAGGTTACTGAAAGCGTGCAAAAGCACTTGGATGGGAAATCTGGGTGCTTGGCATTTTTTCGAGAAACAAAGACTGAAAGGCAGTCAGGGTATGCTACTTAAAATTACCATAAATTACAAATTTAATAATAAGTTATCATGTAGCAACATATTTGTTTTTGTTTATAAGAAAATCTTTTCTGAAGGAACCAGAATTATACTGAGATGCATCCAATTGTACCACTGGAGAATAACAGATCTCCCCCTCACTACATACAAAGGCATTTGGCACATAATTATCATGCCATTTCCATATAATTGTCACTGCAGAAGCAGCACACAACCCAATAGGTGTTCATTTGTTTTTGACTGCATTGTCAATAGTAGGAAAAATACATCACAAATTGTCCAAATGTTCTTACAGAGAGTGACGGCAGGACGAATGTTTAGAAGAGGTATAAAAATGACAGGATCTCTTTCAAAAGAGAAACAGCAAGGCTCAGTTCTTAATTATTTTATGTAGCAAGCTGTTAAGATTGTTACAGGGGGAGTAGGGCGTAAATAAAACCTTCAATTTTTAAGCCAACACAGTATTGGCTATATATCTATAGAAAACAATCTAGCATTTCATTTGAGACTAATGCCAACTGAAAAACGTAAAGAGAAGAAATCAACAAAATAAGAACAAAAATCTTCCTACCTTTGGGTTAGGGGCTCACATATCGCAAAAAACTCAAGAGTATCCAAAAATCCATGGCTGCTGTCATACATCTGCTCAGCTAAAACGTGAAGTGAGTCAGCAATTTCAACCTAGCATGTACTTATCTAGTATCCCCATCACAACTGGCACTAATTAACCTTGCAAAGAAGTGGAAGATATTAATTCAAGTGGAGTGCCATGCTAAAACAACTCTGCTGCTTCTCTGTTAGCATAGTTACAGCCTTAATTGCCTCTGTAAGCCCTAATTGGGTGTACAGATTGAATATTCCAGGGAGAAACACCAACTTCCCTTTCCATTCAGAAGCACTACCCTCAGCAAGACTTAGAAGCAGATTAGTATATACATTTGTTCTACTCATGATGAATATGCTTTCTCAATACTGAAAAGCCTTTTTTTCCCCTAAGAGTATCATTCATTAGAAGCACTACATCCAACTTGGAGGTTTCTCATGTCTTCCAAAAGAATAACTGGCCATTGGGTTGTGATGTCTTTTTATAAGCAGTGCATTAATCTGGGAATGGGGCTGGGAGTGAAGGGAATACACTTTCTAATATACCTTTCCTTCCGTCTTGGGATGGAGCACCCAAAAAGCAAAAATCTCACCATTATCAGAATTGAGTCCCTCACCCTTTCCTTCCAAAGGCACAAGCTTTGTTGCATCTACAATATCTTCCATCCCAAGAGATTTTTCTCATCTTTCAAGAGCTACCAGAAAGAACGTGAACAAATCTCCAGACTCATCTCCACGCTCGGAAAAGGTAACACGGTCCCCGTTTCTCCCCTACTGCTCACATTAAAGCCAAAGGTAAGTTTGATGTTGCGCCTCAAAATGCTGAACAGCATAAATTACCTGCCAAGCTTTTTCCATTCGGGGTGTACGTGTCCAGGATTTGGCAGCAGCCAGAGGCTGCAGGGTGGTCTCTGTAAGGACAGGGGGGCTGCCCCAAGACGGACTCCAACAGCTCCGCTGCAGCGCACAGCTGAGCCCAGCAGCAGAGCTGGTGCTCTGGGGAAAAGGTGGGTTAGCTTTTGTCTTTGTTTCTTGCCATCTGTTTTTAATTGGCAATAAATTGCATCAATTTTCTGAGAGTTGAGTCTGTTTTGCCCATGACAGTCAGTGGTGAGTGATCTCCGAGTCTTTGTCTTAACCCTTCAGCTTTTTCATCTTCTCCTTTTCTGCCCCTTGTAGTGATAGATCAAGGGGCAATGGCTTTAAACTGAGACAGGGGAGATTTAGATTAGATCTAAGGAAGAAATTTTTTGCAATGAAGGTAGTGAGGCACTGGAACAGGTTGCCCAGAGATAGTTGTGGATGCCCCATCCATGGAGGTGTTCAGTGTCAGGTTGGATAAGGCTTTGAGCAATATGATCTAGTGGAAAGTGTCCCTGCCCATGGCAGGGGGGTTGGAATCAGATGGTCTTTGAGGTCCCTTCCAACCCAAACCAGTCTATGATTCTATGATTCTCCCTCTGTCCTGTTGAGGAGAGGAAGTGAGAGAGTGGCTGGATGGGTGCCTAGCAGCCAGCCATGGACAAGCCACCACAGAAAGACAGTAAAACTTTTATAAATAAAAAGAATACTGTGTTGTTTCATGGCGTCTTCTAGAGCAATAGAAATTCACGTTTCATCTGCTATTTTTCAGTCAAGCAAATACCGCTTGCAGTTACACATTCCTCTTGTCAACTACCCTCTCTTCTCCTCCACTGTCTGATGAGGATGCTCCTGCCAGAAAAGCCTTTAGGCTGAATTATGGGAGAGAGATTTTTCTGATTCCTACTTTGCTGATTTTTTTCTCTTTTCTTCCTTCTTTTTGTTTTTTCTTCCAATTTTTGGAAAGACAACCTCTCTCAGACTCCTCCTCCTTTTTTTTTTTTTAAACCACCTACCTTCTGATTGTCCCTTTCGTCCAATCCATTTCATTCACACCTTCTAAACCCAACTTTTACAGGAATAAAAGCCTAAAAATCAACCTGAACTTACAAGTTAGACTTGCTTTGAGCAGATTATTAGACTAGCTAACGTCCAGAGGTCTCTTCTCAATCTGAATTGTCCTCTGATTCTATGATATACATATGTACATACTTATGCAGCCCTTCTTTTTGACTAGAGCACGTATTCTACCTCACACTGCATATTAAGTGTAAGTTCATGGCATCCCAATTTCCACGGGTCCAGAGAATGACCTTGAATTGTTAACATTAGTCTCTGTTGCCGATTCCCAAGCAAGATGCTCTTATTCAGGAGGACTACCAGAATCAGTCATGGCCTTTGCTCCTGCATGGATTTACAGCATTTGCAAGTATAACTTGTGCAGCATTGAGATAGACAGAGTAAACAAGGCTATAACGAAGGAGCAATACCAATGAGTTCTGGTTATCAATGTCAAGCTTCAAAAGAGACATTTCACTGCTGAAAAGATGAAAATCTGAACAACCGGGACTAAACAGTTTCTCATTAGAACAGGAAAAGGTTCAAAGATGTGAAAACTTAGTTACAATGGATATACTTTTTGCTCTTTGTTTTCGTGCAGTAAGTTTCTTAAGACAGTTGAAAACTAATTGCTTACTAACATGCACAAGCAATGTGTGGCAGGTTTGAGTATTCATTAAGATTTACACAAAACCTAGGGAGAAAAACCATTGTGCTTTCAGGCCACAGCGTGATGGCTAGAGTCTGCCACAATGATAAAAGCTTCTAACCTTGCTGCCAGTTGATGTCTTGCTTGAAGTGGCTTTGGAGTCAAATCCAGTGGAAACCAGTAAGATTAAGTCTAGCATGCACAGTTCATTCCCTCCCACAGAAAACACCATCGACAGAGTTTAATAACTTGCTTCTAACTGTTTAATTGTGATGTCTCCGATAATAATTATTGATTATGTCAAAAAAATTACATTTTGTATAAGACTACTGAACAACATACACAGTAGCTGAGTGCCAGCTGATGTTTTGCCAATTTGATTTATTAAGAGTTCTGTATACACAAGTGGCAGCTCATGTGCTGGCTGCCTTCCTGCTATGCCTGTTCTACCCTGGTCCCTCCCCTTCAATGCTCATCAGCGAGCAGTGCGTAACAAGGAGATAATTATACATCGCTATTATTTGTGTCAAGAGACTTTATGTAAATATTTTTAATACATGCAGTTACTTCTCTCTGGCTACAGGTTGCATTTGAAGGCAGAAGTTCGAACAGACGCTTTCTTACGCTTTGTTGTTCAATATTAACTTTTTTCAGAGCATGTTTAAAATGATACTAAAAAACGTGCAATAAACTGGTTTTCATATTTTATCTTTTAGGTAGCTTAAACCATATAGGAAAATTTCCTTTGTAGGCAGCAAAGTAATGAAGATACAATAGCTAAAGGATCTTTTAATACTGAGCACCTGAAAATGAATTAAGACATAACATTTTTGAAAGCCAAAATTTGCTCAACTATTCTATTACTTAAAACAAGGTATACGTGAACTATTATTTTTTTTATTTTGTAAATATACACATGAAAATTACCTTAGTTTCTCATTCTTCATTCAAATAACCTCACAAATTCTGAAAATAATGCCAAATTCTCTCAAAGTTAGTCCTATGAAAAACTGTCAGAAAATTAGCATGTACTATTTGAAAATATGGATAAATTCACAATAAGCTTAGCTGGCATAATGTTCATCTGGAGAAGCAGCAATTAACCTAAAAAAAAAAAACTAAACAAGACACTAAAGAGTCAGACTATTACCAGAGAAATTTGTTTCCTTTCTTCCTCATTTAAATGTTAAAAATAAGCAAGGAAGCAAATTAGATTCCAACACATTGCTTTTAAAATTATGATAAAATGTAGTAACTGAAAAAATATCTCAGAATAATGCATTCTAATTTGTGTCTACCAAGAACAACAAAGTCCCTTGGAAGCAGACCTTTATATAAAGTCATTAGACTCTTGCTATTTCAATGGGAAAGGGTTTTAATGAACCAATGGCAGCTCGCTGATAGCAATTAGGTGAGATGAAAATAAACCATGCACACTCTTTAAAAGAGAAATGGTGCTCCTGATAACAGAGACTTAATCATTGCGTTACCTAATCAGCTGCCTGTCTGGAATTTAGTTCACTGCAGGCTGAAATTTAGTATTAAACGTCCATCAATAACACTGTGCAAATAAAAATTAAGTAAGCAAACTGATTTAATGTCAAACTAATGAGATTGGAAACTTAAGGAATTATATTTTAGCCTTTATCAAATAAAGTGCTTAGAGGTGAGGGGGCTTCCCTGAATTTACTGGAGTAGGAGATTTCAGTGGTTAATGAAAGGATCAAGACTAAATGTCAAACTAAATAATGTCATAAAATCTTTATTTCTGATGCCTGCCAATTCAGAGTCACTGCTTTCATACACCCTGTTGTAAGTAACAGGTTCATTGGCCAAATTTTAACTTTCAGCAATAGCAAAACCTCATTGATCAATGCTCAGACACTCATCTGAAATCTCAGTATACAAAAAAGCTTAGTGCAACACTCACAAAACAATTACACAACGGTCTCAAGAAAATCAAATTCCTAAATTCACAGTTACCAACAGGTTCTTATGGAAGCTTTAAGGACTATTTTGAAAAGCTTGAGATACAAAAGCATACAAATATATTAGTGACTGCAGATACCTATCGATGTTCTGTCCGTGGTGGGACATGAATTAAATTACTTAAATGATGGCTACACATGAGTTCTCCTGTCTGCCTGCTTGACTGTAACTTTTCCCTAAATGTTTCCCTTAATGGGGATCTGCACCTCAGCAAAGTCCAGGCAAAACACAGAAATTTACAATCATGTTAGGAATTGGACATGTTTAACTTAACTAATTTTCTTTGTTTGTAAAGCAACACAGATCCTTGGTATTTTTGGCTGTTTATTAAATTCAGAAAATCAGTAACTTTTGGAGATTTGACCATCCTTCCAAACACTCAGAAGAGAATTTCTGTAATAGGGACCTGCTTGTCATCTTTTGATTCTCCATTAATAAATAAATAAATAAATAAAATGGCATCCAATCAAAAATCATAAACAGTATGATGTGACTTAGCTCTAAGCCAACACACTACCCAAGTAGAAAACATACAACTAGCAAAACTGAAAATTTCAGTTGTTCAGTGACCACTGTGCTATGGGACACTGCCATAATGGTGGCACATACATGTCATATGTACGTAAACGTGTATATACGTATGTTTGTGTGTATAAACACACACACGTTATCTTTAACCTAATCAAATTGTTGTGAAGGCACATGAGTTTAATTTTATGGGCCTAAAGAGTCCTAAGATAGTGGATTTAATGTTGAAATCTATGCCACAATGTCTTTGTTGCACATGTTACACAAGCTATCTAGATAAAAGCCAGGTCAGGCATGTTCACGTGCTGAAACGCAGGTATATCCCAAAACCAAACAAGTGCCCTCCAAATGTTTTCACAAGTCTTTGGATCAAATGCAAAGAGAATCTATAGTGAACCATTAGAAGTAAGGCTACAGGAGTGAGAATTCTCTCTTTAATGAGGTGAAGAGCTCATTCCCATCTAGAAGACCAGTACAAGGTCCCTCCATCAGTCAAATCTCAGTGGGAATTCCAGGAGTTATGTGATGCTCAGCTCTCAGGCTAAGGTCGACCTCACCAATGATGAGTGATTCCACACTGGTTACTGCTGGATAATACATTAAAGGCAAAAATGGGCAAACACTTGCACATAAACCACCTTATCATTTTACACTACTACAGCTACAACTCTGTTTCTTAATATTTTTTCAGGCCTTCTCATTTACACTTCAGATTTCTTCTAACCAAAGGAAAAACACGGGACATTTTTAAGGATTAACCCTGGATAAGATGGCCTTTAGAAATAAACATTTTCAAGATGATCAGTACAGAGGAAGATGATGAAGAAGAAAGGCAAGAAAAATGTAACTTTCAGATCACCTTTAAAAATGCACAAGAAGTTCAAAAGGATAAAAAAAAGATATTAAAAAATGCTGGGTTTTCACCCTCTCATGTTTCAGCAAGGAATTCTAAATATCATCATGGGAGAAATCAATTTGCAGCAGCTGTGGACAGCCTTAAGGGCTTGAACAGCTTAATTGGAGAAATGTTTTAAAAGTTAAAAGGCTAGAATCATGTCAAGTACATGAAGCAAAAACTCACAGATGCTTCCAAATGCATTCATTATACAGTATTACAAAGGACAGCATCAATGTAAGAAAAAATTTTCAAGAAGGATCATTAAAATCTAGTTTTATTGATGAATTTTAATCAAATACTAAAAATATTACTATAAACATTCATATTATATTTTAATCCATTCTAAGAAGTTGTATTAGTAATTTTTAAGAATTATCCTTTAATAATTATTTAATGTACAGAAGCTAAATTTTCAGGTACTTAGAAACATAACAGCCACTTAATTAAAGTCAGGATTGAAATTTAACAGTTCACTTAAACTACTTATCTCCTAATTTAGTTTCCTTCTTTATGTTGAATTTAGTGTTCGTGCAGGGAGACAATCTGACTTTCATGAAAGTTGAAGCCCAAATGCATAGAATATGAACGGGCAGAGAACCTCTGGCTTTTACCTTCAGAGCTAGAATGCAAACTTATCTTTTGCCTTAATTGCACATAGAAATAAGGGTGTCTCTAAAAGCACCTGTTTACTGAGTAACTCAGACCTTCAGGATGAAAATAGCAAAGGAGGAAAATAACGCCCAGATAAAAAGCAGCAATTCTACTGTTCACTATTACCTCCCTTCGTTGAACACGTGCATTTTAGCTTTCCCATCATCATTCCTCAGCACTGCTGCTCAGGAAAGGGACAACAACATTCATTATAAGCCCATCACTCCCAAGACAGACAGGTTCTTCAGCTACTGCTCTCTCCAGTGAACTATGATCTGGAATATGGATAAATTAATAGTTCAAAGAAAACGCTACTGTCTGGAACTACTGTAAGCATACTAGAGGTCTGGAAGATCTCCGTGTCTGGGCTCATACTCACACTGTAGCTCAAATCACTTCAATGTACTACCCCAGATTTGCAATGGAGTTAAGTTGCAGGAAAAAACAAAACAAAACAAAAACAAACTCAAAAGATCCTTGTTTACTCTTCCGTAGTGTCAATTTTCTATGCACCATAGAAAAAACGACAGTTGAGCAATGACAACATAGGTCAGTATATTTGCATCAATATTAGTCATATATTTTCTGAATAAACACTGTTATTTGTCACATGAAAAGGTAAAAAAAAAATAGATTTTAATGATGATTAGATTTATACAGTATTTGTAGGCAGTTTGATTGGAAACATTATCAAGGAGCTCAGTTCGAAGTGGTGTAAATTGTGATATCCTCATTGGTCTGTTTACGGTTTCTCAATCTAGTGCCAAACACTCTGGTATTACACAGGAACATGCTTTCAGTAGTGACTTCGGTATCGCTTTCTGTGCTATACTGCTGTGTGTCGAGTCATCCTTGAGGCATTCTTCTGCTGGAGTTAGTCTGGAACGCTGCACCACTGAGGCTCCTTCCCCAACTTCAACATGTGACAGAGGAAAGCCATGCAAATCCTGCTACTTTCTAGGAGCTCTCCTCATTTCCAAGAATTATTGTCATCTGTTTTTGTATAAAAATCAGCATATGATGCTGATACAAACCCAATGCAAAAGGACCAATCCCAGTCACTGTAATATAGAGACTGTATCTTTTTAACTAGTAAGATCAATAAATGTCTTACCTAAGGAAAACTTCAATTCAGGAGCCCATTTCTACTCAGGAAATATATATTTAATCAAGATTTACCTATTTGGCTAAATTCTGTTTCCCCCTTGTAGCAAGCCATATTTAAGGTTGATCTCTTTTATCATCTCCCAATCCATTTGCCTGCCAACTTATTTAGTCTCTATCAAAGGCTAGTAATCAAAAGCCTTTGTTGTTCTTTTATGTTGTACAATCAATATCTCTGAAGCTATCTCTTATAAAAATTATGAACAGTAGTGAAGCTATGACATACAAGTCCTCCACAATAAGAAACTAGAGTTAAAAGACGAATTTGTGTTCTAATTGAACTAATTATTGGGAAAGGAGATTGCAGGAAGTCCAAAATATTGATCTAATTCTCTGTAGAATGCCTTCTGGTAAAGAGGACATGAAAAGAGTCCTCACTCATGTCAGTAATTATGTTGGAGAATACAGAGCTGAACGTTAGGTAAATGTCCAAGAGTCTGCTTGTTTAAAGAAATATCTAATTAACAAGTAAGAAAAAAAAGAGTCCTGTTGTGTAGAGCTTCCTGAAGTCCTAGCCTTTGTCGGAGACACAACGTCAGCTGAAACAGTGGAGCCTGTCTTCTGTTCTAGGACACATAGGTGGAACTCAGTCATCGGTTACATCTTTATACCTACAGTTAACATGAGGCTGAAAAGATGTAGAGTGGGAATCAGGTGGTGCAGAGCAGCACCACTCCATTATTTTAGAACAGCTGAGGATATCACTTTAAATCCTTATTAATAGATAAATAGGCTACGTACGATGGACTTCAGTCTCTGCTGTGCTACTCCAAGTTTCTGTCCCTGAAATTTCTTTTAAGTAATTATTTTACCAGAATGACATGACTAAGGTATCTCCATCATAGCAATGAGACCAGTGTTTCCATGCGGTGTGTGTACAGTACATCCTGTTACAGTCTCTCCATGGCCAGTTCCAGTATGTCCAAAAGCACGTTCACAGTCAGAAATAGCCCTGAAAGCTCTTTACCTCAAAGAACACTTTTTCTCTTTTCACATCTCATTCTAAGGAACCTTAAGCATCTGTAGCTCTAGGGGTTTTTCTACATTTAGCTTTCTCCTTGCTAAGAGACGCCACAAAATATAATATATGCAACCTCAGATCTACAAGATGTATTTGCTTTTTTGTTTTCTGTTCATAAAATCAGGAAAAAAATGCCTTCTGCCTTTTGCTTTAAAGAATAAAACTGCAAACAAATGGTTATGCTTGCAATATCCATCTTCCTGTATTCAGACTATTAATTGGAGTGTATAGTCTTGTCATTCTTATTTAGTTTTGACTAAGTTTGTACTTTTTATTGCTTCCTTAGGCAGTAATCCCTTTGTATAATTTTTCTGGGGGCAGTCCCAAATTTGCAGCCTCTGCTGTTGCAGTCATTTGTGGGTGCTGCTTGATTCCCACCAAAGCAGAAAGTAGCTGTGCTGCACGCACCCTGGCCAGTCCAACAAGGACAGCTTTCTGCTGCCAACTGGGGCAGGAAACACATGTGCAGCAGCAGCACTTCCAGAACCGATCGCTTTAATTTACTGCTGCTGTTTTGTTTACGTACCTTCAAATTTGTTTTATCGTTTTCATTTTCTGCTTCTAATAGACACAGGAGGAGAATGAGTCAAAAAAGTCATATCAAAACAACTTTTCAGGTTTTTTTGTAGGTAGATGGGATACTCTGATGTGGGAGTCCATTATTCTTCCATTTAGGCATTACAATATCCTTTAACTTACTCCCATTTTCCCTGCCTAATTTGCCATCTCTTAGATGCCAAGAACATGTAGAAATCTCTGAGGGGCGTTTCTCTCATCAGTAGAAAAGGAACATTGGAATAATGACTTTCAGGCACTGGTGGCGAGCATTGTATTCTCAGAAGCATAAAATCAGAAATGGAAAAAACTCATAATAGGTCACCTAATGTATCTTTCTGCACAAACTGAGTTCTGCATAGTTGAAATATCCTCAATTGAGTTAAAAAGTTGCCTGCTTGGGATTCCATACACAGATTTCTTTCCAGTGCTACAGTCATACGCTCTTCCCCATGTCCCCTTTCAATCTCAAGAAGGAGTCAAAATTCAGAATGTAGAAGGAATAAAGGATGAGAAGTTCAGAGAGTCATTACAATAAAACCACCAACTTGGCCTGACATAACCCAGAGTTTTGGGCTGGGTATTAGCAGGAAAAATTATTACACTGGCATAATATTTCTGTGGCAATAATTACTTTCTAAATGTACTGGAATAAATTTAATCTTGATGAAATTCCATCTGATGTCAATGCAGTGACTACCGCCTAATACACCTCTCTAATTCTCATACCAGGAGGATAAGATCTTGAAATTCCTGAATAATGAACTTTCTTACGCAGTTAGATGACTACCAATATCTAAAGATACACTTTAGCAGTTCCTCTCAGAAAAAATAATGATCTGTTTGCAAAAGCTAATGGGTCTATATTTCCACTTTGCTTAGTTCTGCAACTTTCCAGTTACACTACTGCCTTATTTGTGCTACTGTCATAAGTAGGAACTTAAAACATTAGATGGCCTCTGAACTGGACATCTGTTTAACCAAGTTACACTATTCAACCAGTTTCACCAGCAGATGTTGTGACAGAATATCTACCCATATCCATATGGTCTTAGCAAACATCTCTAGACCATGGATGACTGAAAGGTATTAATACTGTCAAGAGTTTTAGGCCACAATCTCATGCTACCACTGGAATAGCTCTTGTTTCTTAATGTGCCTTGAGGATGAAGGAACGAGCTGAGGGTGAAGGCACTAAAAGGCTTATCTTTCATTCAATAGCTGTTCAGGGGATGTGGAGAAAACAGACACCTCACATGTTCAGCTGAGTAGCAAGCAGTCGCAGATGGATGAGAAGCTGACCTTCTAAAGCATCATTCAGCATTCAGCAGAGCTGAATTAGCACAAAGATATAAATAACCAGCTCTTAGTATTGCAGCAGAAGCAGCAATTCTGTCATAGTGTAAGACAAAACAATCAGATTTTATTATTTGTATGTAATCCCAGTTGCTATGGGGTAGGCAGGAGTGAAGAGAGACAAATAAATTATAACCTTTTTGCAAAAGTAAAATCAAAGCAGTTTTCTGGAAGGTTTTAAAGCAATAAGAGTTCTTCCCAAATGGGGGCTTCTTGTATTCATTTTGACAGCAAGAGAACTTTTTTCCAGATCATATAAAAGCAAAAAAGAAAAAGTTTCTGTCACAGCTTAAGCTGGTAGTTTTCTCCTAGAAATGTGTTTACAGTTTTAGTCTCAACAGGGAGGCATGTTTTGCATGTAAATAGCAGGTGGTTATGGAGAGTTACTTTGACAGCTAATGTCTTGAGCTGCCTTGACATCTGTGGTCTAATAGAGTGGCTCTGTAGTAAGTGAAGTTCCTGATGAAAGGCAACCAAATTAAACAGAGTTTTTCATCTCGGTTTCTAGCCGGCTATACTGTGACCATTCAAGGGGGAATGAAGAAATTATTAAAAAGAGATTGCACTCTGGCTCCAGTGGCAACTGACATAAATGAACTTGAAAAGACAAATAAGACGACACTAATTTTAAAGCCACAGTGGTTCTTCTCGGTCGGCATCACTGGAAATTGCATTGCTGAAAGCAGAGGTGGTCTGACTCTCGCCCAGAAAACAAGCAACATCGTGCTGTGGCAGAGTGACAATGTCAAATACATCCCAAAGAGAGGCAATTGAAGTCTTTGTCTTATTTATTGGTCTATGTAGAGAATTAATAGCTACATTGTTCATAATGTCTCCTGGCTCCTGTGCTCAGGCCTAATTCACATTTTCTTTCTATTTCCTAAATTATAATCTGAAAATTACATTGCTGATCTCAGGAAGGCACATGATTCTCAATAGTAATGTCTCTGTGCCAAAGAACTGAGGAGGCCATCATTTTTTCCACACTGTAGTCATGGACTTTTCCAGATTATGGCCTTTCCTATGCATCTTCTCCTTGAAAAACCTATGACTTAAGAATCCTACAAAGATGCAAATGTATTCAAGAAGTGTTAGAAGGCTCCCTAATCTACAAGGGTCTATAAAACTAAAGACAATTTACAATTAACTCATCCATGAAGGCATTCACTTATGTTTTTTTCATATGCAGATTAAGAAAAGGAGTTTTCAGGCATTGCAATGATTCACAGTTTTTCTAGTCCTGACTGGATCTTTGCGTTTAACTCTGTGGCTTCATCATAAAAACAAATCTCTCTTCAACAGCACTTGGGGTAGGTTTCCTTCTAGAGCTGCCCAAGGCACATTTTAAGAACAAAATATTCTTCTAAAAAGTATAGCTTTTTGGCAAGTATGGGATTTTTTTCTTCCTCTCAAAAAAAATTATTACCAAAATATGCTGCTATCTGATTTTGTGGTAATGTTTCATAACAGAAAACCAGGTGTATAATCATCAAACTTTTTCCTCAGTTTTAGGAATTCTGGACATTACCTCCCATACAACTGTGAAACGAAAGGGAGTTCCTGGAGCAGCTGCTGTGTTGCAGCACACTGCTCACATTTCCAGGGCACCTCTCTCCAGATAGCTTGTGAAAGCCCAAAGTGCGAATGTGACCATCTCCTCATAGATTTGCACATTTCCATGCCATCAGACCCTGCAGTGGTGTGAAACAGTCTTTGCAAGAGAAAGAAGTATGTCACTGCTAATCAGTTTTCTCTAAGAAACATCCCAGTTGAATGGGACCAAAGGTGAAAGCTGCATTTGAGACATGTACGATACATCAGTCCGCCAAGCCATAAGCAGAATGACAGGCCTAAACATTCCTTAATTATTGTGATTCTACTTTGCCTTCATATTGGCTGTTGGCAAGTGCACTCTATTTTGCCCTAGAGTTCTGCTTCAGAGAAAAACTGTGTTTGTCCTGCCCCTGCTGCTGTCAGAAGGATGCCACCATAAGCATGGTGGTCTTGCAGGGATCTATCTTGACAGGTAATCTATTACATGATGCATCCTGAGCCGATGTCTGCCTCTTACCTCAAAACATAGGTAGAACTAGAAATCAGAAAAACATAACGCTGGGTCTTTTTTTTCACTGTACAAATCTGTTTGCATCAGTTGTGTTACGTCAGAAGCATTAAAAAGCTATGTACATGTAAAGCTTAGGATCTGCAGGGAAAGGAAAAGAAACTCTGATTAGATAAGACTCCGCAGAAAATTAAAATACTGAAGCTCCATAGCCAAATCCTGAAAATCAAGTATTGACAAGAAGATAGTCCATAATAATCTCTTAAGTGTTTCCGATCTGCCAATTATGTGCCAAGAATAGTAAGAGCCCACATTTCACTGGAGGTAAAATTACCATGCAAGTGACATTTCCTCCTCGTGCATCTCATGACAAGACTTTGACTTAGAAGTCACGAACAATCCTAAGAGTTTGTTAAATCCCTGCCGTTTCCTTTTCACTCTGCAGCCTTGACACAACAGCATCAGAAATGACACAACTATAAATCCATTGCTCAGCACAACCAGGTAGCCATGAATTGTCCAAAGAGCAAGAATGCACAACGGAGTGTTTGAACACAGGGAAACAAATGTGCTTGAAAACACATTCCAACAAGTTTCTACTCTACTGAGAAACACAGAGGTGGCAGGAAAGTTGCATTTGGGAACACATATAAAGATGATTCAGCCCATGTGGTTGCACAGGCACCATTTCTGGGGCCTCATTTCAGTATTGCAATGCTCTTTCTCCAAAGGTAGCTCCTGCCTGGATTCAGATCCTACTGTGCACTAACACTACCGCCTTCTACGGACTCTATGACCCTTCTCACACATCTGGTAATTGGACATGTCCTATCCAAATTCCTCCTCCAGAAAATCATATGAACCCAGCTGTAATGATAGATTCCAGATCCCATCCTTCCTGAACTGAAACAACAGATCTCTATTCATTCTATTCATTCTGTACGAGCAGATGGCCTTAGCTCTCTTTTTTTTTTTTTTTCCTCCTCTCAGCAGATCTAGAAAATCTAATCCTTAATAGATCATTGTGATAATACTTTCATATGCTTTGGTCAAAAACTCAGCTCTAATCTTACATAACTCCTCATGTAATGAACGGTACAGGATGCACATACACAATCATGGCTTTCCAAGCCACAGTGCAAGTTATATTTTACCAGTAAAACTAGTATGCCAGCAACAGAAAGCTGCCAACTTTATCTCACTCTATCTCGAAACAAATTAAAACAAAAAACAAAAAACAAAAAACACAAACAAATTAAAAAACCCCACCAAAACTAAGGAAAAATATTTCTACACAGTACACTAAACTTACATCTCAAATCAAAACTAAAATATTACTATTTATTGTAAATATTATGATTACTCAGAAATACAGGCCATACAGAGCAGTATCCTGCCAAAAGCCTATCACAGTCACCTAAATTCATTTAATATTAAAACCCACTAACTGCTGTAGGATACAATGTTCAATAAGAATTTGTAACTTACTGTATTCTTACAATTTTAAATGAAACTTTTCATTAATGATGAAACAAAAGAATATAATAGAGCTACAAAAGAATTATTTCAGATCATAATAATTTGTGAAAAAATATATGTATGTCAGGTGTATAATATACACCTGCATGCGTAGGCATGATTTATTTATTACAGGTTAGCCACCTGTCTCTCAATGCAAGTTATCTGTTTAATGAAGGAACAAAGAATAGTAGCAGAGAGCAGGAAATAAAACAGAAACTATTTACTACATAAGAAGTTAATAGCTGATGGTAACAACTTCGCGTGTCTAATCCAGTGTTAAACTATACTTCCACTTTATTAACCAATATTTGTCTTTCTTTGTGCAAAACATGCCCAACAAAAACAAATAAAACCAAAAAGTGAATGGTGCAAAGAGCGACATAAAACACTGAATGAGCAGACCAATACCAGTATACAATTTTGCAGGGCAAATCAGGACCCGGGCAGCAGCAACTGTGCTTTGACACAGACGATAATGTTCCAACAAAGTAATGATGTGCTTATGCTAAAATCATTTTAGAATTCTATTTATTTTTTAAAATGCTGTGGAGAAGATATGATATTGAAAGTATAATGATTTCTTCTTCTAGACTACCACTGCAAATATTTCCCAGTAAAACACTGATTTTAAATCACTGCCATCTAGCAGCAAATCACTTGGGAAACTGAGTAGACTGAATTCAGTTCAGCTCTGAGGGAATGAAAAATCTGTAGCAGAAAAAAAATAAGTTCCAATGTTGGACATCTTATTAGACAGGTTGAGGATTAATGAGGCTAGAAACTAACGGCACTTTTGTTCCTAGAAATGGTCTTTGTCTGATTACAGGTCAGACAGATTGACAAAATCGTATGCAAAAATTACATAGGTATTGTCCTTGATGTTTCTGCTTCTTGCAGAGAGGACTTCTGTGCTCAAGTGTAGCAGTCAATAATATTCATATGCAGCTAAAATTAATCTTAAAGAGGTGTGACATTTTATCCTTCATCACTTCAGTTTCTTAAGATTAACGAAGCACATTTCCAAACCTGATGATGTATTTACTCTTTACATCAATGTGCCACATCACTAATAAAGACTGCAAGTATTTATTGCTATTACTATACACTCTTGTTATAAAACCAAAAAACAGTTGACTGAAATAGTTGGTTAACTTAAGATGTTACCAACCTTTGAAGTTTTCACATCTTAGGCCTCTGGGGTTTTTGTTTGTTGTTTTATTTTTCTTAACAAAAGGTCAGGAGAATATAATGTAGTTTTAATCACCTCAATGTCAACAATCAACACTCAACTAAAATGTAGCATCTGTTGCCTACCACCAGTATGTGGCATGTGTTCATCATATGCAGTGTACAAGATGAAGAATTTAGTATATGTCTTTTTTTTTTTTCTGCAATACATCCTAGGTATTATTATTCTCTCTCTTGCCAACAGCCAAATGAAACACTGAACAGAAGACAGGAATGAGTAACTGAACTGAGCCCAGCCTGCAGCTTTTCACTTGGCATGCTTTGCTCTTTCTTGATATTCCTTATGAAATTAATCCATCTCATTAACATATCGTGTTTAATTAGTATTGACGATGATTCTCTGAAGTCCATTTTAAAATTAGAAGTTTCTACGATGTACCTCCACATTTGACCATGTGATCCATATTTTTTCCTTTATACTCCATTTATTAAACCTTGATATACAGTCTATCAACTAGTCCAGACACTTTTACATAACTGGACACTTTTTAGACAATTTCCAATCCCCAAATTTTTCATTATTTATTCAGAGTTTTACATCAGTTACCTGATATTTTCATCACTACTGCTCTATCCTGAAGAAAAAAAATAAAAAGTACCAATTTAACCCTGCCGATGCTTTGTAACTACCTACAGAATCTCGGATTTACCACATTCAGCTTTCTTTCACATCCCAGGCATTAGGATGCACAGTGCTGCTCCTTATGTGTCAGACGAACGAAAACAAGAGCGCTAACTACCATCAACATACTATAACTTAATCAACGTCTCCTTCCCCGCACCTTCAACTGCTCCATGTGTAAACTATGAAACTTAGTGGAGTCCCACTCATGAAAGCTTTGTGAGGCAGAAGGAAGAAATTTTTTACATTGAGGGCGGTGAGGCACTGAAACAGGTTGTCCAGAGAAGTTGTAGATGCCCCATCCCTGGAAGTGTTCAAGGCCAGGTTGGATGAGGCTTTGGGCAACCTGGTGTAGTGGAGGATTTCTCTGCCCATGGCAGGGGGGTTGGAACTAGATGATCTTTGAGGTCCCTTCCAACCCAAACCATTCTATGATTCCCTCTTGGATCTCGTCTGATGCGATCCAATAAATTAAGCTCTGCTTTGCATATTGGGTTATGATGCCATCAAGCATCAATACAAGAGTAACATCACCTATAAAGCAGGCTGCAAAGCCAAACAAATTGCCACAAGACAACAGAATTCTCTCTCTTTTTTTTTTTTTTTTAAACAAAAACCATTACCATTTCGTAATTGTGGTTTAATTGATGCAGAAATTGCTCCACGGGGACTTTGTGACACTGAAAGAACGTTGTTAACAAAACCTGACTGAAGCTGCTGCCCCACGAGGCTTGCAGAGAGGAGATCTTTAGCTGTGCTGGTAGTAACCTTCTGTACAGATTGAAGCAGGATCCCTTTTATTCTTTCATTATTACATGTGTGTGCAGCAATTGCCCAGTAGGACTCACAGTCCCAACTGGGGGCTTCTACTACTCCGAGATAAATAAAATATGTGATTAATAATACACACTAGAGCAATATAAGTACTTCATAAGAAAATGGAAAATACACTCCTAGAAAATAAGCACGGACTTTACAACAATTCTACTTAGTGTTCAGTTTTTCTTCTCACTTATAAACAGCAGCAACAGGACAAAACATGGCAATATTAATTGTAAAGCAGCTTAATAATTTTATAAAGGGAGCTGCACTCCTGCTGTACATCACAGCATAATGAATTCCTTTTGAAACGGGAGAAGGAAAGAATAATCCCAGAAGCTCTAACAGATAAGATGAAATGCCATCCTAATGCATCTGCATCTTGTTCCCGCCATAATAAGTAGCTATTTTTGTTTAGCAAATTGAATGCTGCATTGTTCCAAATAACCGGAATGAGTGTGACGGGGAAGAATCTGCTTACATGGGAATAATTTTTATGTAATTATTAATGAGGTTGTTTATTGTTCACATTGTCTGTGCAGCCTATAAATGCCTATATTGAACATTCAGCAGATCTTAGACAAACCATTAGTCTAATTTGAATAGTGAGAAGGGATCAAAGAGACCAGAATATAGCTTCAGTAGCTTTTTGAATTTTACTTTAATTCAGCAGAGTCCAACTTACAAATCTCAGGTGATCTGACAGACTGCAAGTCTCTTACACTGATGTATCTCTATCTGACTTCATAAATCCTTCATATGCTTCTGCCCAAAAGTTTAAGACGTATACCTTAGTGACTGCCTTTGGATGAGCGTTATTTATGGCTGTCAGTATTCGAAAAATGGGTTTAGTATGCAAAAAGAGACTCTCTGGCAAGACAGCTGAACTGTGAATTAGTTACAGATTCCTCCAAACTCTAACTGATTATAATTTTTAAATGCAATGTGGCTATAGGTATGATATTTGAGGTCTTATGATTCTTCTACAGTGCTAAGCAACTGAAAGATGACTTGAAGATGGGTGCGTTTTTTCTGTAAATGCCCATTACTTTCTCCACAAAGCGTTTCGTGGTTAGAAATGTAATTATTAAGTCCATATATCAACTGCTTTCAATACCATATTCTCCACAAAAATAGCTACTGATCATATGACTAAATTAACATTCTTAACAGTAGAAACATCACTTCAGCAGTAGTGGGATGCAAAAAAAAGCAATTGCGGGATGTTTATGTGGGGGAGAGAAGCAGCACTATGTAGCTGCTAAAGAAAGCACAGGAGTGCATGCATGGGCCACCAGATGAAGACATAGGTGAAGATTAGGAATCTTACAAGGGTCCTAAGATTTTAACAATATGCTGGCAGACAGAATGTCTATGGATGCCATCTCAGAGCTCAAAGAACCAGTAAGCTCAAGAGAAACATGAAAGACACCAGAGTTCAAAGCATGGCTGAAAATAGAGGGATTTCAGAAGCAACACCAGTTGTAAGTGCTCCCCTTCCACCTATTTTGCAGGGGTTTTATTAGTTTTGTTTTAACCCACGTGAGTTTGCTGATCCAATTCACAACACGACTGCACAAACAGTTGTGTTAGTATGACTGAGGGAGCACTACACCGCAGCATGGCACAGCAACAAATGGCTCGGAATGCGATGGCAACTCATGCTGACGCTGTGAGATCATCAAATGAGGGCTTCTCTTCCACCTCAAGGAAAGTGCAGCATTGTTTTCATTGCCTCTGACAAGTGTTTGACCCAGAACAAAGGGAAGCTGCAGCTACATCTGCAACTGAAAAGTAATCTGAATTTAAATTCCACCATAAGGACAGAAAACAAAGTTAGGAAATAATATTGCCAAGCCATAATACTTCAAGAGAAGTAAAACAACTTGGATTATTTACAAGGGCGTGTAGTGATAGGACAAGGGGAAATGGATTAAAACTGAAAGAGGGGAGATTTAGATTGGATATAAGGAAGAAATTTTTCACTCAGAGGGTGGTGAGGCACTGGCACAGGTTGCCCAGAGAAACTGTGGCTGCCCCATCCCTGGTAGTGTTCAAGGCCAGGTTGGATGAGGCTTTGGGCAACCTGGTGTAGTGGAGGGTGTCCCTGTCCATGGCAGGGGAGTTGGAACTAGATGATCTTTGAGGTCCCTTCCAACTCAAACCATTCTATGATTCTATGAATAAAGCTTTAACATGTTAGAAAAATGGAATTGTCCTTCTGATAGCAAAAATGCAAATGCTTCTGTAACTAGCGGAACATGAAGAGCTCCTTGCCTATTATTTGACTATCACAGAAACTGGATGCAGCACTCGAAGAAGGTGTCATAGTAGAATCATTTCTTGCTGGTCCTCAAAAGGAAACTCAATGCATTATCAAATGCACTTCCAGCCAAGGCTCACCAGCAGAAAACCTGCTTTAGAGATCTGCCATATCTTATGTATAGACGCAAGATTCCTGTAGATTTTAGTGGAAAAGGTATAGGCCAAATTTAAGAGATAACAGCATCTGCACAGCTGTACAAGTATTTCTAATATCTATGAAAAGGCAGATTCAGCTGCACCTATACACTTAGCTCAGTTACACGAGGACCTACTGAAGTCATAACACCGCTTGAAATATCAAGAATGTTCAAATTCCTAACTATAAATCTCAGTATAATTTGCACACTGATTTACAAAAAGGTAACAGAAGCATGGCGTGTAACAAACCCTTTAACTGTGAGAACATCTGCAGCGAAGCACGTAAGAAATAATACCAAAAAGTAGAATTAATTTCTCTCTCTTCTCATATTCTGTTTTTTAAACACAGTAACTTCAGGCCCCATTAGAAACTTATTTCTCTTCCCTCAAATTAGCTGCTCATTGCAGGCAAATTTCTTAGACCCAATCTGAAAGTTTTCACAACTTCTGTGCCTGATGATTTTTGTTAAAACATGTTGTAGTTCCAAGCCCTAAGCAAGAGTTTTCTGATCCTACACTTCTACTATTCCAGGATGGGTTTCCATGGTTTGTACAACCTTCTTTTTAAACTGAGGCTTTCCCTGAAAGTTTAAATGAGCTTAGACTTCTGCTAAAGACAGTATCACTATTGCACTCATACAAGAGCAGGTGTCTGCAGAGACAAAACCCAGCCTTTTCCAAATGAGCTGGCACTGGAGCACACTATTTTAGTCAACTGGAATACACTATTTTAGAATTCTTCAATTAGAACAGCAAAGCACTGAAAACCCATGACAACAGACTTCCTTCCCTCTCTGCCTCACAGTAGTCATAATTTTCCAAATTTTGCTCCAAGCAGCCAGCTCCAAGTTCAGTTCTCGAGCAAACAGTGCCAGTTCAGCGGCCCTGTACTGTGTTCCACCAACCCAGAGTCTGGCCAGGATACTGGGAGCTCAGAGTAAGCTGCAAAATCCACATAGACGTGGGCTAAATTACCTGGCTTATGCTCTCATGGTCAAGATTCCTCATGGCACCAAAAGCGTTCCCAGTCCATGCTAAGCTGCATTTACTTCTGCAGCTAGCAAAGTCTAACTTGATTGAAAGAGAGGGACCACAGAGAGCAATTAAGTAGCAAAAGACAGAGGTTAAAAGTCTGGAATTTGGTCAACAAGATTTCATATTTATGATGCACAAGTGGATCTTCATATTTTGCTCATTTATTAGTTCGCTCATTAATTTTCACCTCATTTACAATATTTTAATAACCAACATGAAAGAGACTAATGGTTTATATTATGATAAAAGTATCAAAAATAATATGCATCTGTTTTTAATGTTTAATTTCCATGATTTCAAAGGCATAAACTTTGTTAAAATCAGCCAAGAATTCACTGGGTATTTTAACCATCTCGGTTTTAATTGCAATCAGTTATTAAGTGATAGAATTATCTTCATATTTTCCTCACTGTCTAGGAAAAAATAACCCCTACATTACTGCATAAACCAAAACAATTTCAGTTTAGACCTCAAACAATAGATAATTTAATGTTTTAAATTCTTTCAAGAGAAACAAACCACCAACAAATCATATATTTTTCACCTTTAAATTGATTTTCAATATTGTTCTGCTATATTTGCTCTCTCCACATGGTTCTTCTGTTTCCCTTTTCTATTGCACTTCTTTTTCTGACATGTAATTTCCTACTTGCTTTTATTCCACTTATTCTACTATTTTTTTTCCATTATTTTTTCTATTATTTCATCTTCCTTTCTGTTTGTCAATTTTATGCAGGTTTTTTTTAGTGTGGCTTAGTGTTTTGACATGCCTTTATTGTTGCATTTATTTTTATTTACTTTTTTGCTTTCATTGTTCTATAGATGAGACACTATGCCAAGTCAAATCCCTTTTCAAATTTTCTTTGAATAAAAGATGAGCTGCTCTGGAATCATTCCAGACGTAGCTGCCAAAATGAACTGGTCCAGCACAGCTTTCTTTGGATTATATTCCACGATCATTTCACTACCACTCTAGCCATAAGAGGAATACAAGAACTTTCACCATGAATCTTTTTTTTTTGTCATTTTTGGTACCTTTGATTATCTCAGTCTATTCTATTTTGTTCTCAAAACTAAGTGGAAAAAAAGGCTTTTTTTGTGCCTACTTTTAACAAATACCTACTGATGGAGACCTTCGAAAAACAGCACTTGTGTGAACAGTAAAACTGAGGAAGACTGAATTCTTGTAGCTCTTGTCTGTTGGGGTTCTCCTGCATTTACTGCTTTGGGTGTTTTGGGGCATTGACTTTTTTTTATTTGCTCACTGGTTTTTGGGTTTTTTTATTTGTAGCTCTTTTGCTTCCAGCTTGTACAACTTGAATATTTTCATATTTCTGCCATTATCTCAAACTTGCCAATGTCTCAAAACACTCTCGACATTCATACATACACTGTTATTTTCATTTCAGATGAGCAGAATGGATTTTGTAATTATAAACAGAGCAATCTTTCCGATAACGTTAAAAATACATGTAGTTGGATCAAAACAATCTTTATTTCTTATAGAAAAAGTCAAATCTGCACCTAAACACTTTGTTTAATAGTTATAAATTACCTGTGAAATGTTACAGCACACATGAATGAAAATACATTACTTAAATGCTTACTATTGTATCTACACAAAATCTGGATGTATTTACTGCCTGTATACAGAAAAATTGCAGAATTCCTTTAATGCACCCTCTTTCATCACTGTGCCTAACTGGTGGGCATAGAAATCTCTAACAAGATGTTTCTTTACCACGAAGCAGAGCCTGCTGTAGATGTCTGAACTGGCATGGACCCAACATAGTAGCACCGACCCAAGTGTGAAGCACCAAACACATCTATTTGTGTATTTTATATGGCTTATCTGTGCACATGGAGAGAGTCTAACACTTCTAAGAAGCTATTCAACTGATTTCCACTTCCACAGAAAGTACGACACACGCACAAGCACCAGAATTACTTGATGTGCACAGAACCACCACGTTCGCACGCTACAGACCATTTATAGCTATTTTGTCCCAGACGTTCCAGACTAAAATGGGTCAGTTGTACACACACAAGTCTGATTTGTGTTCACAATCTTAACATCTTCTGATACAAAACAGGTATATGGACAAGTATTGCTGAAAGATTTTGCGGACACTTGAACATCAAACCCTACGTACCCTCAGAAGCATAGCTCAGAAATAAAGAAATATCTGAGCTATTTTTGAGGTGTTCTCTTATCAAGGTGAAAAAATCCCCTCAATAATGCCACAGTAGCATTCCACTTGGATTCTTAAGCATGTATCACTGCAGGTATGGGCACTGCCTTGTTCAGATGTAGTTCAGTTATTTCGACGTGGCACCACACTGACACAGCTTTACATCCTTACGTCATGGAACACTCAAAGAATGATTTCCAAACGGTGCAATGCAACCTAATTACATTTTCTTTTGCTGTGCTTTCACTACAGAGACAATAATTTTCTTCTTTTGAGTTACTATTTCCACTGCGGAGGTATCAATTTACATCAGCTCTATGTTGTGCTATGTCACGTTGTACAGACTTCTAATGCTATCAGTGAACTCTACGCCCATCAACAAGACAAGTGCTCTTGGACGAATTGTACAGTTAAGGATCAAGCCAGTGGTTGCTCTAAACCTCAAGTGATAACTGGCTTTTAAAGACAAAAACAAAATTAAAGCATTTGAATCCTACACTAGTTCATAGGTACCTCTGCTATGCTGTGCTTTAACACCTCTGAAAGCCACAATGAAAATTAATTGGTAACACACCATCATTAATGCCTCCAGGTGTGAGAAACAGTACTAGCATAATGTCATTCCCAAGGTACTTCAGGAGAATAACACCACAGCTAGTAGTCAGCAGAGCCAAATCTCCACAGTACTTAAAAACACTTCTTATTTAGATGTGGCAAACGGCTTCTTGGAAAGGAAAACACCAACTGTACTAGCAGCTTGTACCTGAATGTTTCTGAATCTATTCAGCCCACCTATAATGAATAAAAATGTCAATCAATATATTTGTACGTTATTTTTTGAAAAGCAAAACAAAGAAAAAAATTGAATGCAAGACAGTATTATGCTTCTGAATGCAATGAACAAAGAACATCTATATGCAGAAGATGCATCATGCATCAACACATCACACTGACAGATAGGAATTTGCACACACGATTCAATGTGATATAGAAATGAGTAGGCACATTCAAATATGTATGCAGAAAGTAAAACAAATGCAGTAAAGCAGAAACAAAAAGTCTCTGCATTTGACTCTCAATACTAAACCAAAACAAGGCATATGTCTATGTGACTTGAGGAAAAACACCTGGTAGCTTGCTTTTAGTCTGTTCTCACCACTTCTACCTTCTTCTCCAATGAAACTCTCAGTCTCCCAAGTCACCAAATCCTGTACTATCCTGCTCTAATCCTGGAAAATGTCTTCCTTTGGAAAAAGTACTTTTTGTATTTTTTTTTTAAATAATGAATAAATGAGTTCATCATCTCTAAGAAATATGGAAGAAAGAAAACTAGTTTGCAAAGGAAAGCCATATATAACACAACAGAGTACTGTTGTAATTAATTGCTGCATTTAAAACTGAGAAATTGAATATTATATTCTTGGTTAAGTTTTTATCTAAAGGAACTTCTAAATTTTCTCATTCATTTTTAAAAAAGTGCACTAAAGCTTTAATACCAGAAATGTACATTCCAATACCCCTATGTACAGAATCGTATATGTATTTTAGATGCCAGATTCAATGCAACAAAACACGACAGATGCTGCCCCATTAGACAGACAACACAGGAGGAGCAGGAGGGACAAAACTCATTTGTTTCCTTCATTTTTATTTTTTTTTCCACGGGAAGAACCAATTTTCAGAATGCAAATGGATTCTGTCTTCTGGGCTTCCACATCCCAGATGCCTTTTCTTTCTTTGGATAGTTTTTTTTTGGCTTTCAGCTACATGCAAGGAAGAAACTCTCATTCTTTCACATCTTTCACTTTTTCATTCTTCCCATCTGACCTCTACCCAGCAAGTAGTTACAGGTAAGGCAGGTTAGCAGACAAAGTTTAGAAGTATAAAGATTATACTCCCCTAAGCCCATACTTCAACATATTGTTCATCTGTACTGTTTCCTAGATCACAAACAAATGCATCGTGATAGGTTTTTGGTTGCCACCAGACTTCAGCCATTAGAAATACTAATTAAAAAGAAATATGCTACAGGTTAAATGTAGTAATTTAACATGTTTCTTTGTAAAAGCCAAGTATTTGAAGGATAGGTCGAGCACTTTTTTACTTACTGAATTTGACTTATGGGACTATCACCTCCTGTGATATTACTGGAGAAAGAACATATAAAATGGTCTAACAGATTTATATGAATTTTTGTAGTGGCTCTGGCCATTATTGACATTTTTCAATTATCATTGACCTTTATGTTCTAGGACAAATACTATTCCCTGGAGTAGCCACTTAGAAGAAAATCTAATGTGCTGTTCCTGAACATGTCATTTTTATGCTACTTTAAAAAAGAAATGCTGCTTAACCAGCTAATTGCAGAAATTGTATGTCATCTAATGATAGCTCTTCTCTCTAGGAAACCTACAGTAAATTAGCACTGCAAATGGGATGGGGCAATTCCACTGTTTTCTGGTAGACTGTAAATGATAGATGTTCCTGGCATCTAGAAACATTTTTACTTTGTTTCCCAAAAGCCATAAACTCATTAGCATCTCATCATATTCTTGAATGCAAAACCCCACAGCATGCACCGGACATCTGGGAAAAGCTGTAAAAGCAGATTAATCACTGCCTTTTTGTGATTTGGTGGAAACACAAAAAGGATCTTTTTACTCCTGGCAACTATATTTTTGTTCTATTCTTCTTAATCTTTAATCCCTTCCTCTATTCAAAGTAATGCTAACAAGATGCCTAATTTCTCATGCAGGACACTTTCCATGAAGAAGTGAATTCATCAATAGATGTTGCAAAACTGAGTTGGAGGGTTTTCCCTTTGCCACTGCTGCATCTACTGTGATTTTTTCCTAGACACGACCAGTCAGATAAGGGACTTCTTTGGACATAACTAGCTAGGGACCATGTAATTTTTCTTCAAGGAACACCCTGTGTCTTTGTCATTGAACACAGGGAACTCGCTTGCCTGCCATAACCAGAGTCGAGTTCCTACATGGGCATTTATCTGCCACCTTCCATTGCAAATGACACAAGTATGAGAGGATTTGATTAATGAACAGTAAAAGGCAGAGCCAATGCTGAGGTGTTAAGACAGAATAACAGTTAATAAAACTGTCTCTTTAAATACGCTTTCTAGTCTGTTACATGATATACCTGCTAGCAGTAACAGTGACTTTTCAAATGACACCATCAGTTATCAATGAAAAAATGTTAGAAATGGCAGGCGGGAAGAAACTTTACCTACTAGATGCTGTCCACTGAGCTTTGAGTCCATTCCATGTGCACGAAGAGTTTCTTTTCAGAGAACCATATTCTCTATTCCATTTCTGAGACTGTATGTCAAAAGTTTACATCACACGTTTATGTCCTTCATCTAAATACAGAATGTTCACTGTCAAATCATGCTTTAGATGGAATTAAGAAATCATGAACTGGCTTCTATTATGAAAAATCACAATACTTTAAAATGTTAATGATGGAAACTGGGCATAAGAAGCAAAACCTAGGTTGCAATTTCTTTCAAAGCCTACACTATATTTTAAAGCATGTCAGACAATACTTGCAAATATATCTTTACAGCGTGTTTATCCAATTGTGGACACCACCCACCCAAACACACTCTGAAGCTCTGGGCTATGCCAAGTCAGCCTTCTGGGATAGGTTTAAGAAGAGAATTCAGAAAACGGTACCAGTTTGTATACATAACTGGGACCACAGTGGAGTCACATATAGTGGAATCGTATAGATACTCACTTTTTGAGGAGCAAAGGTCTGAAATCTTTAAACTTGATTAAAATTCCCTAAGAAACATCAAACAAGACAGAGTACCAAATATTATTTATCTAGTTCTTGATTCCAAATGGTAATTACATAATTATTAAAATACAAGGAAGGTCTGGTGGATGAATAAGAATATGAAATTGTCTGTGGTTTGGGAAGAAACAATAGACAGCCAATAGCCCTATCTAATTTATGCTAAATAAAATTTTACCAAACCATTGTTTCCTTACAGTCAAAACAGTTCACAAAAGCATCTCTTGCAGAAAGAAAAGACCCTTTCATTTTTTGACGTGTTTATCTTTAAGTTTTCAGCTTTAAATTCAGGAGACTTTAATTAAGTATCTCGAATTAGACCGAGCAGAACTTATAGCCCAGTTCCTCCCACACACCACTCCTCCACATTAATCACCAGTCTCTTTCAGCATACGCTTATCTTCCCCTAAAGCCAGCTTTCTGAAGGTGTTCTGCTGCTGCAACTTAAGCTGTACAGCCAGAGCAATGTAGAAGCAAACCTTTAAACCTCAGAAGTTGACACTGTTGAGGATCATCCCGGTATCATCTGCTTTAGTTTCAAGAATTATCACAGTATTATCTGCACTAGCTTTAGTCTCTAAAATACTGGGGGGGGGGGGGGAAGCTAAGAAGAATCTTTGATGCTTGGGACTTCTATGTACATAAGAGAGAAGCTTCCTTTTGTTTTGAAAAGAAAAGTAAAAAGACTTCTCAGATGTACTAAGTCTTCTTTTCCACTATGGAAAGAGGAAGCAGAAGACATCTTCCCTCTCCTGAAAACCTGCTTGTTGGTTAACACTGGACAGACATTCATTCATTTCCCTAAACGGTGATCTGTTTCCAGTTTCCACTGATTAAATAACAGCAGTGCTCATTTGCCAGGTTTCTTAAATAAAGTGGAATGTTCTTGGCCTCTTTTTACTGCGGTGAAACAAACGCTACACTTCCAATACACTGCTGAAACCCCCCTGCTATCAGACCTCCCATTTCTGCCCCCATAATTTAAATTAGTTTTGCAATTTCAGGTGATGTAGGAGTCTTCTATGCAAGTACCAATTACAAAGCAAGAAAATGAAGTCAGGTCCACACCTGATGTACATCAAGCTACACTGATTTACATCAGATGAGCATCTGATCTCAAAACATGTTAGATCCCAAACCTCTGTTTACGTGTTATAGAAAAATTAACAGAAATCTCTGTTTAGTCGATATGGTTATGCCTAGCAGACACTTTGAAAATAAAAGCAACAAGGTTTTAATCAGATCATTTCAAAGAAAAAAGGCCAGCGTTCAAAGATATTTTCACCCAGTTTCACCCGCGCCTCTCATTTCATACGTGCAAATAAAAATACAAAATCAACAAATGAACACACAACATCATCTAATTTTTAAATTACTTAAGAGCAATTTCATATCATAAAATAATTTTCAGAGAAATCCTGATGAATAATTACTGTCATATTTCCACAATGCCATTCAAATCAATAATATTACTGGAACTAGAAGCCAACGTACTGCCCTCCAGTCACGCTAAATGCAAGTTGTTTTCCAAACTGCTAAAGTCAGAAAAACAAAGTTATTCCTTTATTAAAGAGCCTGTTTTTACTAAATAGTGAATATAACAGCACCTGATTCTCATGTGTGTCTTTTTGAAGTAGAGAACTCTGATCCTCCAACAAAGTAAGGGAGGCAGACACTGTAATCATCAATTACACCGTCAGAGAGAGCAAATTACAGATTAGCAACCAAACCCAAATAAACTGAGGAAAACTGACACAAAAAAGGAAACTGCTCCCTTCACTTGCTTCCCCCGCTGCAGAGATAAAACAGGAATTGATCTTTCATAATTTAAATCAAAAGTAGGAAGAAGAGAAAAGCATGACATTCTGGGAACATTCTCCTTTGACTTGGATTATGCAAAGGATTTTACTCCACATAAAATAGAGGTCACTCCTTATACGGTGGTAATATTTAAAACGTGTTCAACACTTCATGAGCAGAGAGAAAAAGATGGTTCAGGTAAGAAGATTTAACTAAAATATAAATTGATGATAAAATCAGAGAAAATAAATATAGGATATGCTTGCAGAGGGAAATGCTCTGTTGCCTTTACATCATATATTTTTTTCATCCCATAGGCAGCCCCATTTAACTTCAAAAAATTAGGTATTGCTCAGATTGAATAAATGATCTCAAGTGATCAGTCTCATCATTAGGCCATGTTTTACCTGCTTTCATATTTAGAACATAGCTCTTGGAAACAAAGGTATTAGAATCAATGAAAGTAGAGGGAATTTCTGTAGACTTTGTTTCAAGGTAGTAACACTAAGCACGTCAGAAGGAGGATGCTGGACTGCAGATGCACCACAACATAGCTTTGGATATAAAATTCCAGTATTACTGAAGCCTGAAACATAAAAGTAGTCCTTCCCCCAGCACAAATCATGCCAGTCTTTTTCCATACAGAGCATAGTACAAGTATTAGATTATATGTAACAGCCATTATTTATGCTACATCTTGAATTAATTATTCTTGAACTCTTGGCAGGGGCAGCAGAACTTATATCATGCACTAAACCTGTCCAAATGGCAAGTAACACCGGAGTGTTGCAATGTGCTTCTCCTTTGCCTATCTCTGTAAATCAGTAAAAGCTGACGAATCTGCGTGACGGCATTTCAGAAATACAGAAATACATACAAGGTAGTTTAAAGTAACAAGCTCTTAGGCAGAAAATATTACTAAGCCCACACTTCACTCGAACATGGATTCTTTTGGTGAGAAACTGTGCTGTTTGCAAGCAGCTTGACTCATTGCATGCGAAAAACGGAGTGGCACTTGCTATCTGCCTGAGTGAGCTGCTTGTAAACAAAGCATGATGTGTACAGGAGATGTTCCTGTCACTGCTTGAGCTCTGTCTACCTTCTTGGGTTTTTTTGAAACCTGGAAGAAGGCGGAAAATCAGGACTTAGACTTGAATGTTGAGTCCCATAGGCCCAGAAAGCTCATGTTCTGTCCTGAACTAAAGCTTCAAGACATATCAAGATGAGATGCTGGACAGAATAAGGCCTTTTAAAGAGTTCAAGGAGCCTTAGGGGGCCACATGCTCATAGATCCTGACCAGCTCTGTTGCACAGATCAGACTCAGTAATGTTTACAATACCGGTTTGCAACCCTGCCAACGTGAAACTCATGGGGAAAGAAACCCATTCCTTTTGCCAGACAAATGCCAAAGGCATGAAACACACGTATCCACAACGCTCATCCCTGGTACACAGTCAGCTTCCCCAGCATCATTTATCATCCTGCCTGGAGAAGCTTATAAAGCTCAGTCCTCAGGGTAAAATATTTTCTTAATGGGCCACGAGTTTCGCCAGACTCGTGCTGTTACCTTGTATTTTCCTTGGCATTATGTCAAAGAAAGGTTTTTGAGGCTTATGTTAAGAAATGATGTTTAAGATGATGCTAGGCCAGGCCCTAAGCTGTTCTTAATCCTTCATATGTCTGTCGACTCCCAGAGAGCGATGCTAATTCATACCAGCTGAGCAGCTGTCCTACTCGAATAATGTTTTATCCCTTAATCTGATAAAGGAGTTCTTCATCTAAAGCCATGTGGAGTCAGGCATGTGGCTGCAGGAAAAGGAAAGGTTCGATCCAAGACCAGGAAATGAACCTTTTTTCTTCACTCCGTACCATCAGACCGCTCTCCCAGTTTACACCGGCTGCCGTTACTGAGCTCCCTGGGATCATTTCAGTCTGACAACACAAAGAAAATCAGCACTTATTTCAGCATCAGAGTAACACATTGAACAGGTATTTGTCAGTTAATTTAAAATAATTGACGTCACGCATAATATCAAGAATCCCAGGCCCTGTGGAGCTCCAAAGTCTGTATCCAAAAGGAAGTCTCATGGTCATCCAGATCAACTCATCAGGAGAGGGACAGACCCACACACACGTACAAGGCAGCATAACACATTCCATAATCACTGATAATTCCGCAACCTAGCTGAGACAATTGGCTCACTCGTATGGTGAAGGTCCTATTCTAGATGCCTGTGATAAATAAGATGAAAAAAAAAAGAAAAAAAGAAATAACTAAATTTAAATTTCAAAGGTTTGAAACATTTACTGGAAGTCATGGGATTGAAAAACCTTTAATCCTTCTTTTCTAGGCTAAACATGAAGAAATTCTTGTCATGAGCCCCGTTGTGTTACGGGGTGAAGTCAGTGGAAGGTTCTAATTGACTTCAGCTGTGGAATACATAAGAGATGACGAAGACACTCAAATGCTACAAAGAAAACTGATGAATTCTGTTTTACAGACCGCATAACAAAAAGGCTTTGTGAAAAATCATCTTGCATCACTCTATAAAAAAAGAGACAAGCTCAGAAAATATTCCTTCTCTTGGTAGCAGCTGAATTCTTGTACCAGTAAGAAAATGGAACAGAAGCCATCTTCTTTCTGATAAATTAAATCTGTTTGAACTTGGGCACAAGTTGCTTCATCTCTATCAGTCCACAGAAGCCAAACCTACTTCTGCAGGGCGGTTGAGAATGGAGGGGTTTAAGAACTGCATGACAGCCACTACACATGACACTCAATTCCATTTTATTAATTAGCTACCAATTAGAAGGTTCCAGGCTTTATGCAGCGGAAGCTCACTGGACCATGCACAGCTGTACAGAGGGGAACAACCACACAAACACATAGATCTATTGTTTTTTCTCCTCTCTTGGCTCTTTGGTAGAAATAGTTGGCTTAGGAATGTAAAGTTACATTATAAACCTTATTTTCCTGGCTGCAAAACCACATCATTTTACTACAATTAAAAGAAATAACAAAGATATCACATAAGTCTTGTCTTTTTGTGATTAAGCTTGCCAGACAGGACTTGAAATGAAGGTGCATAGCTCCATATACAGAAATATATAATATGTAGACATATATACAGAAATAATGGAAAGGAGTAGTCTACACTTCAAGAATTGCAACAGCTAGGACAGGGAAAACCCAGGCTTTCCGTATGACTTACACTGAATATACTGGTTAAAGTGGTGCTGTAGCTTATGATGTATAATAACATTTATTATTATGCCTTTTGACTATCTGCTATTATATTTAAAACATTTCAAATTAAATAAATATTTCTTTTTAAAATTGCAAAATATTTTTTCCTGACTATTTTGTGGTTTTATTTTCTCTCTCATAAACTTAAGGTCCCTTATATTAATAACATCTATCTAGAAAAATGATAGAACTTTTTGACACATTCCTTGTAATTGAATGTAAGACAGTTTCTCAAAAAAAAGCCCTTCAGATTTTCACAAAGAAACACCAGATTACAAATGTTTCTTATGTGGCAATGCTTTCTGCCTATAGAAAAAATGAAATACCAGCTCCCAAAAGACATATCTTTACTTTTGATAACTGCAATCATTTAGGCTTAAAGTAGCTGACCAGAGATTTTCCTTGTGTACGTGTACATTGCTGCCGTTGTTTTTAAGCACTCAAACCCACAGATGATTTGAGCCAATATTGACCTTTAAATATCAGTTATACCACTCTGAGATAAATGAGTGTTGCTACTTGAGAGCTGTGAGGCACACAGCAACCTGGGGAACGAGTGGCTGAGTTGGTAGCACAATCAGTAGTAGCTCTGATTAATGAATAAATACAGGTGGGACAAATTAGAAATAATTGATGGTTTTTTTTAAAAAAAAATCTCAGTCTACAAAAAGCAGAGGGGACAAAAAGTGACATTTTTAGCCTCTTCTCCATTAGCAGGAACCACTGAACAGCAGGCTAAGCTTGTCTAGTATTCAGTGCAGCACTAAAGCCATAATGAAGGTGATGAAGAGGATTTTTACTGCTATTTTCTCTATTGCATTCTGTCATGAATATTTTAGCTTTGGACATGGACCAGGCTTTCTTGTTGCCTTTGTCAGCCTTCTCCTAACCCTTCTGAGACTGGCTCCCACTCACGTGGGCAGCCTGAAAAACAATTGGAGCACCTGGAAGAACTGGGAATCAAAAGCAGTTCCCACTCAGTGCTTGTGGTGGTCTTCATGCCACAGACCTACAGGCTGTGCTCCTTCAGCACGCATCTTGGGAACATTCAAATTCAATCAGCCATAGATTATTTCAAGCTTATTCAAAGTATATGAGGTCTTTGATTTTCAACATGACTCTCTTCTGTACTTCTATTGTCCACACACTCTAATTTCATTACTCCCTGCATCTGAATTATCTTTCCGGAAAAATTGCTGAGGCATTTTATTTAGGCTCTTATATCTAATAAAGACACAATGAAACTAAAATGGAATTTATTTTAAATGTGAGAAGAGGTATTTGTTTTATATTCTACAAAATTAAGCACTGAAATTGTTTCCACTACTAGAATCCAGCAACATGGATTCTGGATGGTGGCTGAAGGTGGGCTGGAGCACCTTTCCTATGAGGACAGGCTGAAAGAGTTGGGGCTGTTCAGCCTGGAGAAGAGGAGGCTCCAGGGTGACCTTATAGCGGTCTTCCAGTACCTCAAGGGGGCCTACAAGAAAGATGGGGAGAGGCTGTTCAGGAGGACCATTTGTGATAGGACAAGGGGTAATGGTTTTAAAATAGAGGGAGGTAGATTCAGGTTGGATATTAGGAAAAAATTTTTTACCATGAGAGTTGTAGAACACTGGAACAGGTTGCCCAGAGAGGTGGTGAGTGCTCCATCCCTGGAGACGTTCAAGGCCAGGTTGGACGAGGCCCTGAGCAACCTAATCTAGTTGGAGATGTCCCTCTTCCTTGCAGGGGGGTTGGACTAGATGACCTTTGAAGGTCCCTTCCAGCCCTAACCATTCTATGATTCTATGAACATTGAAAAACACAGCACAGCACAACAACCAAAACAAGTCTGATGTTTCAATAGTAAGAAGTTTTCCAAGATTTTTTTTTCCCTAATAAAATGTTTGTAAATTAAGTAGATGTTTATACAGAATATCATCAATCAGCAATATATTTGAGGAAGAAATTTACTTTCTTGGTAATCGGTCCCATTATTATTCACTTAACTTCTCGCAGTTTTCTTTAAAGTTTCTAGTACTGGTTACTTCTACATGGAATACTAGATTAGGCTGACTCCTCAGCTGATTTGGCACAGAAATTAATTTATACTTTGTATCTGTATATTGCAGTGAAATATGGTAAAGTACAAAGGTGATCATTAGAATGCAAATAGAAAATAAAATCCACACACACCCCCCCAGAAAAAAAAAAAACACCACCAAAAAAAAACCCCAACAAAATACTAAAAGTTAATTGTATTTGTGAGTTGGAAGTATTATATGTAAAGCACTCCTACTGCATTCACACTTTAGTTTTAATATAGTTTAAGGTCAAATCATCTTCAATGTGATGTGACATGTGGATAACATGCAAATTCTCTAATGTAATGTTACAAGAATACATATAAATATTTCAGAACTAAGTGGAAAGACAAACACAGCTCATCTTGTCTAAACACACATTCTCTTTTCCCTGCACCATCCTCAGTAGTTAAAGACTATGATCTACTGTAGACATTTCCAAGCATATAAATCTTGCAGTAGTTGCTAATGATTCTCTGGCAACGACAGAAAAAATCAGAAATCTAGCTTTTAAAAAAAATCCTGCAAATGAAATACAAATTTTGTTTTCTTAAGAATCAATAAAGTGTTTCAGATATATGCCTGGAAGAAATAATAGCCCAGTATGGAAGCAATAGTGGAAATGTTTTATTACTTATACAGCACTAATTACTGCTGTTGAAATGGACATCTATAACAGGTCATGTACCTTAGTTCATATATCAAAACTATTCAAATAAATCCTTCCTCTACCACTTATATCCTACTCTTCAGGACCACGTACAAAAGCAGAGTGTATACTGATGGCTGTGATACAAGTGATTTGTCACAGTTTTCACAATCATTAAAAAGCAAATATTTACACATGGAAGTATTTTAAATTCCATGGAAATCACTAAATGATATATGCATATTTCTTAATAGCTACACCAGAGAGGAAACAGAAGCTACGGACCAATAATGGGCTTCACACTGCAGGTATTGCAAAATGCTCTCAGCCCACAACATGTAGCAGGATGGAAAAACAATAATAATCTCCTCTAGGTATGAGTATGCACCACTGATAGCCTTTGGATTTCTATTTTCCTTCACAATTTTCAGGTAGATGAGGATAGTGCATGGAACCGAGTAGGCAGAAGAACATTATGTTAATATCACAGACTACTTGCACATGTTTGCCAGGCAAATGCATTAGCTGTGAAAACACAATAAACAGTATTTAGCAGATTTCCTAATACTAGATTTACTGGTAGATAATCTTAATTTAGTAGATTTACTAATCGTAGTATACGGTACCATTATGAATTTAGGGTGCTGCGTATCTCTTGACACAAGTCTCAATCTAAGCAGGAGGGAACTCTGTAAGTATCTGGCAAAAAACTAATGGTTATGTGAGGAGGAGAAGATCAACTCTTACACCCTCTTCCCAACTTTTCTTCTATTTCTGCAAGAACTAATACGACTGTCACCTTCTTGTAAGAAAAGAACAGGATCTGTTAGCTGCAGCTGAGTAACACTCCAAAGATGATTATTTCTCCTTTATGTTTCAAAACAGAGGTTCACTTTTTAACTATATGTGACAGAAGAGTGATGGGTTATC
Organism: Tauraco erythrolophus; assembly: GCF_009769465.1. NCBI lineage: Eukaryota > Metazoa > Chordata > Aves > Musophagiformes > Musophagidae > Tauraco > Tauraco erythrolophus. Next base: position 4,584,196 of record NC_141477.1, read on the forward strand.
AAAACCTTCTACATAAGATGAAGAAGATGCTGAACGGATACTAACAGGTAAGAGATAAGTAACTACATTTGAGGTTTCAAGTCAGATTATCTAGATAATTCAGTTATTTCAGGTGTAACTAACGTGCATTACAGATGTAAGACTGCAATTACTTTCCAGTGAACCTCTATTATTTGTGTTTTATGAATACAGATACTTGAATGCTGAAATTCATGTCGTGATTGGCAAAAGTAAGTTCACATAAATAAATACATGGTCAAGCAATTTCCAGTTAGAAGAGTAACAGACATGTCATAGGTATAGGAATATGCCCGAAACCAGAGCAAGACTGTCAACCAAAAAGGCAGTATCTTTTCTAGAACAGCCTTCCAAGATGAATAGTGGAAGAAAAACCGTAATGATCTAAAAGAAAGATTTTGGAGTCTGTGAAAAAAATTACATGCTTAAAGTGTTTGCAATACGTAAGACTGAACTTGATGGCCAGAAAATTGCAGTAAGCTTTATCACACATGTTAATCTCGTCATTCAAAAAGTAATAAACCTAAGAAAAATTAGACACAAATGATAAACTATTTACTCAAAATTATATATTTGTGCTTCCCCCTCAAAATCATATTTGCTATAAATATGTATCAGGTATTTGGCAGAAGACAGCTGCAGAGAATGTTCTTCAAAACATCAAATTATACTGAAATGAAAATAATCTGTTTTCTTTGTTACTTGGAATCCAAACAAATCTCCTAACTCCATGATCATTTTATTCCCACCAGTAGTCTGAAAAACTAACAATCAAAACATAAGATCCTCATCCAAACAGGCAAAGGATCTACCTAGACTCGACTAGTTATCAGTATTTGAAAATCTGGTAGATGTGTCTACTAGCAAAATAAAGGCAGTAGCTAGACATCTGTATCGAAGAGATGAAATAGCTTCATATAGTTTAAAATGATCACTCAATCTGTTTCTAAGAGTTAATTGTGCTGATTTTGGGTTAATTTAAAACAGTGAGATCTAAACCGCTCCCATAGATTCTGTAACCACTATCTGTCAGATAGTTGAGCAAATCACCAGATACATCTTTCTGATCTTTTATAGTTTCTTTCCCTTTCCTGCCTGCATTTCATTTTTTCAGCTCTTCTATTGCCCTTCAGTTTTTCTAGTTTTATTATGTTCATCATAGCTATAAATAAATAAACAAAGCACAATACTCACTGATTGCTATTTTATATGCTAAAATTCTAAGATACAGTATTTCAGAGACAGAAAAAAAAAGTCTAATCTCCAGGATAGTACTCGTTCTATTTCTAGAGTAACCACTAAAAGCAAAAATTACATTACAATAACAAAAGCCATATTTTTTCCAATAATAGTGAAGAAAGAAATATTCAAACCCTTCCTAATAAAAAGTTTTCTGAAACTCCTTTAGTCTTCTATTATGTTGCTGAAGCAAATTTTTACAAATTCTTTGAGAAATATTTGTATTTCTAGAGGAAGTACACAGACAAGAAAAAAACAACAACAACAAAAAAAACCCACACTGGTTCACCTTCATCTTTGAACACAAAAGATGTCAAAAGTTTCTTGACGTGTTCACCTCTTCTTTTCTCTAACTATAGAAGAAAATTACTGTTGCTCTCTCGGGCCTCTCAGTCTTTTGGTCAACAGTGGATCTCCTGAAGAAAAGGTAGCTGCAGTTTTAAAACATTCATCAGATTTCCTGATTAATAAGCCTGGCTATTTTTAACTGAAGTGGTCGTCGCTGCTCAGTTTCTCAAGCTTGACATCCAAGTCTTGCCCAACTATTACCTTAACAGGTTTGGATCCTCTCCCAAGGGAAAATATATATCTGCACGGCTCCCAGTGTGGCAATGTACATACCGTTTGACACTCATTCTCTAAATATATCTATAGTAGCAGGATCGGAAAATCATTTTTTGACCGTAACCAACTGAGAAAAAAAACCCACTATGAAACCATGTAAAACATGCTTCAAAAGAGATCAACAATACACACTTCAAAGCTCAAGGAGAGCTGAGAGTGGATGAGTTCTCATGGGGACCTCTAAGTAACTGCAATCCTTCCTGCAATCCCTCCCTTTTCCATGGGGCAGTCATTCTTGGATACACTGCTGGAAAGCTTAAGAAACTCTGGAACAACCCAAACAATAAGATGTTGATAGTATTTTCAGTTCCAACCATGGATGACATCTGGAAGGCAACTGATAAAAGGCTGTATACAGTGGGATTCTACCTCTAGAAGAAGCAATCACTAGTAGGTCAAAAATATCACTTGAAGATTATGAAGTCTTCTTAAGATTATAACGTGCAAAAGCCTTGAAAGCAGACTCTGATTCCAGGTTTGTGCTTCAGCAAACCTCTAAACTGTGCTGAGACAAAACCAAGACATTTTGGAAAAAAGCATGACTTAAATACTAGGTTTTTTTTCCGTTTTCTGTTTTGTCCATTACAAACGTATATTCAGACCTTTCAGGGCCTTGTCTCTGGACTTCCTGGCTTTTAAAAAAAAGACTCTACTCATAACATCTCAGAAGTTCACTTGGATTCAGATCAAAATGAAAAAAATTCAGCAAGTCTGAGAGTAAAAACAAACTCAAAAAACTAATAGCCTCTTTGCAGCAGTATTAAAAATGGATTTCCTTGGCCTCTGATAGTGTTGTTTTGATATGTCACACGCTGTAACATCAGTCATGTTCTGTTATGTTAATATGTTGTGATGAATCACAGTAATGCCACAGCAGCCAAGAAATGTCAAACACCAGTACCTTGACACTAAGTGAGAAACAGGCCTTATGTATACTTAAGCCTTTTGACTCACCATCTTATATTCCACAAAAACGCACAATCCAAGTTCCATGCCCTTAGTGGAAGTAGAAAATGAAGTATTTTTTCCCTTCAGATGGATTTTGATTTAAGTAAAATATTTGTTGACGTTGAAATGCTGGAAGGTTTCGTCTTCTGAGACTACCATGTCTCCATTTTAAAACCAGGCGTATTAATTTATTCAGCCTGTTGTCACAAAAAAGCTAGTCATTGAAGTCTGTAAGAAGGAATGATGGAAAGTCACTGAGAAAACACAAGCATATTTTGTTTCCACAATGTAACACGGAAATTTTGCTACCTCCAATGAGGTAACAAAACAGTAAAAGTGTGGAATTCTCTCTTCTATTTGTCCTACTGGATTATCAGCAACAGCTAAACCAGAAAGAAATGATTTGAAATAACATACTCAAATTTAGGTGACAAAAGTATTTATAATTTTTACATCAAGTCAGGTCACTGATCCAGCTTTAACTTCTTTTCAAATATCTACCAAAAAAAAAAAAAACCACACCACCAAATCCACAAACAAACAAATGGTGGGGTTTTTTTTAAAAAAAAAGTAGTCTGGCAAAGTAGACATACTTGTGATTAAATTCAGTGACTACTGTTATCTTTCAATACCTGGCAAATCTGCTAAACACAATGGTTCCTGATATTACAACAATCCTGTGTGCTGTACTGACACCACTTCTAATTCAAATATCCATAAGAAAAGTCTGTCAGCAAGTCTTCATTTGATCAGTTTATCAGATGATTTACATCTGTAGTCAAACTACCTCTTCATTTTCCTTTAAAGAATGAATACATTCATCTATATTTTTATTGCTTCGTCTGGTAGACCTGAAGCACAATTTCCTTAACCCAATTTAAGTGTGCAGCCATATAGATGTGATGTCTTCCAGCAAGCCGACCAATAAGGCATCCACGGCAAAGACGGCGCGATAGCAACTTCATGGACTTTGAATTATTCCACTGCAAGTGTTAACCTCACACTGCATTTACATTTGGAAAGTTAGTCCTCTTGAACTCACTCCAGGCATTATACAGACTCAAAGGGCTAGATTTAATAAGAACAACTTGGTTGGAGTAGCTTGAATTTATACAAGTACAAAGGGAAGTCGTTAGAGATGCAGTTCACATAAAAGCCATGCATTTATTCATTTCGATTCTGCTCCTCTTTCTACTTTGGCAGAAGAACATGAGGAGAAGAAAAAAAGAAGATCAAAAGCTATGGAAGTTTTGCAAGAAGCCAAGTTAGTTCATAAGACCATAGAACAAAGTGATGTTATTTCTTAAGTTGATGTGGCCTTAAGTGTCTCAAATACGCCTCGAGCTTGCCGGAGGCGAACAACTACTGCAGACCATCCTACTTCTCGTCCACTTTTTGTTCATTCATTAGGAGAAGTTTTCCGTGTCGTGTCTTACCTACCTCAGTCTTTCCCCTGCTCTGAAAACACTTTAGTTACTTTGAGAGTACATCTGCAAAATGTGCTCTCACAGACACACTCACTCACGTCATTCACATGTATGCGCACGTACCCGTGGACATGGACCTTTTTCGTACAAAAAGGGTTTTTGTTTAATTTTTCCTTAAAAACAGTGGTGTTGTGATATCCTTTGCCTGTAGGTTTGCTGTGCTTAAACAGAATTACCAGCTGTCACTAAATTCATGTGCTGTTCATAAATCTAACTGAATTTTTTGGACAGCTGTTCATCTGGGCATAAACACATTCATTCTAATAGCTACATTAACTCTACAAGTTTATTTGTTTGGTTGTGGTTTTTTAACATTCACTCACTATAATTACTTCTGACATTTCTCCCATCAAATAAGTTTTTTGTGTGTCGAGAGTTTTCTTACTTTCATTTGTTTTAAGCCAATCAACTACGTTTTTTTTTTCATAGCAGATGCTTTAACATGATCGACAGTCTGTCATAAACAGATGGACTTGGTCTAAATTCATCCTCAAAAAACCATCCCATCACGAATGAAGAGCTGGTCTCCTGGGAGTATCAGTCACTCTCTGCACACCTTCCCCAACACAGTCAGCACAACTCCTGGGCAAATTTCAAACAAGCAACGACAGGTGAGTCAATAATAAAGGGAAACAGTAGCAGTATTCTACCCAAAATACAGCAGCTTGCTTATCTTCAGGCATAACCTATCCATATTATGCCACACTGATAGGACGACAGATACAGCATGGAGATAGAAATAGGATAATATAGAAGGGAGAGAGTAGGTGGAGATTGGGTTTGGATCACAACTGCTGTACTCAGAGAATAATTCAGTAAACGATCACGGAGCCAGTGAGCCTTGTTTCTGTCTCACATAGCTATAAACCCAAAGCCAGCAAGAAAAGGTAATCTATATTTAGCACAGAAGACATTCTTCTCAGTGTTGAGAGGAATGGGGCAAATTTCAATTCTATTGACTCACAAGCACTTGAGTCATCTTCTGAAGCAGATTGCCTTTCACTTCATCCTGAAGGCCACTATTTTTCAATGTTCACCAGACCAAGAATGACTATCTGCTATTATCATTACCAGACAGAATAATTAACTACTGGCCACAGTATAGTTAAACAACTGGTTATTTGTATTGTCTGAATATTCACTAATTTTTGATTCCTTGAGATTCCAGTAACTTGACCATAAAGCACCCATGTACTTGTTCATTTATTTGAATTTATGGGTGCACCGAGCATCTATGAATCTGATCTGATGTACTTCAATATAAGCATTCGAAATAAATTCCTGTGTATTAAAGTGTGGTTAACTTCTATGTGACAATTTATCAACTTCTATAAAACGTTAAGTAGAAAAAATTATCATTATTAATGATTATGTCAGACTGCAGCAGAATGGTTAGAAACTCCTGGTTTGGTACATCTTCCACTTAAACTAGATTGAACAGACAAAAGGATGAAGTGGGAAAAATTCAGAACACAAACAAAATTTTTGTATGAAGCTTGGCTCACATTTCTGTGTACTTGTTTCAATTCCATTACAGAAGCATGCCTAGGCTAAAGAAAAATTAAAGTGAAGAAGTAGAAAGAGGACAGTGAAAGGGATAAGAGAAAGGAAGAAGTGAATTATAGACAAGGACAAAAGACTGGAAGCAGAAAGTGCTATGAGATGAAGGTGGCAGAAAAAAAAACTGAGACGTAACAGATTATTCATCACTTCTATTGCCTTTTGGTGACATGTGTCAAGCACAGAGAGATGCAGACAGCATCTGGTAGATCAAACTGTATTTGTTGGCCCTCAGTATACAGCCTTCCTAATAAGAAACAGCATACAAAGTTTTACACAATCATCAAGAATTTTGGAATTCTAACAGAATTCATCCACTAAATATGTTTCCCTCCTTCCCTGAAGATACCAGTAACCTGTCTAAAAACTCGTAGCATACTAATCTGTTTGTCAATGTTGGCGCTCTATTTCTTAAGATGCTCTTTCTAAAATTAATAATGTTCCATTAGATTGTGTGAACTAACCACAGTCGAACTAAAAGGCTCAATTATTTAATACATATTTGTGATTTGATCCAGATACAAACACTAGTCATGCTAGGGGTAGAGGTCTTGCAGCGATGGTCATTTTGCATACTTGACCTCTTTGGTACTTAGAAACAAGAAATGATAGATGAATGACTACTGTAACCTAAAACAATATGAAAGATCATGTTCTCTTCATATCTCATTATAAGGGAAAATAGAATAATGTAATGTTTATACACCAAAATTCAGACATGTGATCAATCAACCTGCCACTGGATGTCACTGTTCTTCGAGAGCTGAAAACATTTTAGGGGAGAAAAAGAAGGAAAAAAAGAATGAGAAATCCCACCTGTCTTTTACAGACTTAGGATGCAGAAGATTCAAAACTCCTAAATTAAAAAGAATTTTTCACATTCTTCCTTCTAGCTTCACTTCCAGAAAGGTTCTGATTAGTAGGTGGATATCTGAACAGAGCTCTGCAAATTGCTTGCATAAAGCCAACCAACCAACTGTACTGTAAAAGCATTCCTCAGGTATTTCAGACATTATCTGAACGAGATTGCACCGAAAAGAGCAAGTGGATTTTCCATTATTCCAATGCATTTACTATGTTCTGATGGACTGCAGTGATAAGGAAAGGAGGCACAAATCATTTTGGATTTTACATTTCATTTAATTACATACACGTTGCAGTATTTTGAGGCTTTCTGTGCAATCTGTAAGCTGCCATCAGCACAATGAAGCTGCTTCTATCGGTTGCACCACCATAACCAATTTTTCTAGGAAAGATGTATCTTCTTTGCAGCTGGAAATCATAGCAGAATTTTTGGTCAAAGATTGCTAGGGCTTGAATCAAGATCCACTAACATCATAATCAAGGCCTTTTTTTTCTGATTTGCCAGAGTGAAATGGTTTAAAGCAGGTAGAAATTTTTCCATATAAGATCTCTTGTTAATACAGAGATGAAGTGAATGTACTGCGTCATGGCAGAATGAATTCCACAGCAGTTCAGGACTGCCTGCCATTGTACTTATGCTTTGTTTTACTCTCCAGGAAGCAAAGCAATACAGAATCTCCTGCTTTACTGGTGAGGGATCTGGCAGCCATCTGCACAGTTCCAGAACAGAGCATGACTCATACATAAGAGAGATACATAATTCATGAGATGTTCCAGGGTTCCTTCCATTCTCTTGTGTACGAGGTGAAAAACTATGTCAGCAAGGGGGGCTCCCCAGTAAATTGAGTTCTGTGTAAAGAGGCATCTTAGCAGAGATGCGGATCCTAACAATACCAGGGGACTCAGAATCCAACAGCACACAATACTCAGCTCAATAACTCTTTAGCAGTTACTTAAAGAATTGTCATCTTTCTCTGCAAGGTATTCCTAGAGCGCTCCTTATCATCTGTACATTTGAGGTAAAAGTACCCTGGGAGTATTGATGGTATTTTATGGTGTTTGTGGCGTCAAGAAGATTCATCACTGATACTGCAGACTGCCGAAAATTTAAAATGAAACTTAAGAGGCAGTCAGAGGTGAGAATCATGCTGTCTGTTTCTAGTCACTTTTTTAGGTCTCTCAACAGGATAAAATGCAAAATAAATGACTATGTTCCAAAAATATGAGTTATTCATACATGGTAAAAGACAGTGAATTCAAAAAGCCACAGAAGGAAGTTCTGGAAAGCTTCCTTGCCTCTTCAGTTGGGGAACGAGAGAGGTGAAGATAGATAATATTGTCACTAAGATAACTGCCACATCTTCTAGAAGTTGCTTTAGCTTTTGTAGACACCTGTCTCTCCCTTAATGACATCAGCTACCCAACATGCTTTCCAGGACTGCAGCTGAGGTGTAATAGCAGTAATTATTTTGCTGTTGTCAGCCCACAGTCTCATAATTCCTTGTGGAAATTGGCATTTCATGTTCCAACTACCAAGAACATAATTTTCTAACTATCATCAGCTCACAAATCTTCTTCAGTAGAAGAACCTTTTCCAAAGTCCCACCATGGCAGTACTCTAAAACATTCCTGGGTGACTGATTTTGTCAAGTCTAATCATCTTGGAGAAGACAGCTGAGATTTCAATTCACTTATATCCGGGGACTACAGTTTGCTCAGGCGTCAGCTTTCGGCACGAGGGAAGACTGTGTATAAGGGCGTTGTGTTGACTGCAAAGGCTTGGTGACTAAATCACCTTTTTCAGGACAATTTTTACTTTGCCAGGGAGACTCCCTAATCAGTGATCCATATAATTACTTTTCCATGTAGACTGAACTTGAGAACTATTCACTAATGCTCTAAATATATGGATATCAGTGTTTAAATATCTACAATAATAAATATCGCCAGATGCAAAATTTTTCAATGGGTTTTGTTTGGATATAGTGATGTAAAATATGCAGGAATATAAAGTCACTAGAAATCAGAAGACTCCTCGGAAATGGAGGAGAAATACTGGTGGGTGCTGCTACAGTGCTTGATTTCTACTGGGGACTTAAAGTGGACAACATCCCCACACGCTCCCAAAATGAGCGTTCTGTTCACTGGACTATCGGTTGTTCTTACTTCAGTGTTTTCCAGTGAAAGGAAAATTTTGTCACAAATATAACCTATAGAAAGTAAAATACTAAAATAATTACAGGAGAAAAATGTATAGATATAATGAAATCAGCAACAAAAAGTCTAAAACCTCCAAGTCAGGTTTTTTTTCCTCCCTGGACAGACACTTTCAAAGTGTCACAGGTTCCCTGTGCTGAGCCCCAGAGACAGAACGGTCAATCGGAGAGGCCAAAGTGGCAGCCCGACAACACTGTGTCTTTCCTTTTAGGTCACTGCTTCTGAAAAACAAAACACGTTTTTATGCAGATATGAAATAACATAAAAATGTTAAAAGCTTTATGAGAGATATGTCTTTTTTATGTATGTTTTTTTCTTACTTAGCATCTCAGTAAAAGAAGGAGCAACTACACGAAACAACGGTAGACTTTTCAGTACTGCTAATATACCCCATGATTATGTTTGTCCGTTTTTATCGCCAAAATAACTCATTTGCCCCTGTGGCCAGTATTCATTTTTATCTGTACCTAAATAAGATTTTAACTTGAGAAACAAAAGCCTCTACCTTGGATTGTTTATGCTGTAAAAGACTATCAACTGGTAACTTTTTCATATGTGATAGGGACCTCACGCGATATATTAGTCCATGCTCAGTCTGAGACCATTTACATGTCTGATGTGGTATCCAGATTAAATGATGGTATTTCTAACAGTTCAAATATTCTAATATTGCTCAATTCACAGCTATTGAAACAAAGCACACAGAAATCGTATACTCCTCTTGAGGGATAAAAACCACATTATCTCTGGTAACAAAACCAGTAGAGAAAGTAGCGTGCACTTTCTACACTTAGGGATATTCTGATTATCAAAGGTGCAAACCACCACCATTTCGTTTACATGTCAATACCAGATTATTTTGAGAATCTAAACTTAAATGGTATAGAGGTCATATTTTAGTCCTCTAAAGGGGGGTAAGTTTCACTCTCGGTGACATCCTGAATTTAAAAAATGGATTATTGCTTCAGAAGCTTCAGCAGAACTATTATTTAAGCTTATTGGCTTGGTCTTCTAGCTTTTATGTGTGCAAAGTAATAATACAATGCCATCAAGTGCAGTTCTAATATGCCTGGCAATTATGACACCAAGCTCTAATTACATTGTTATTGTTATTTTTTATGATGAGCATTTCACCTTTCTTTTTTTTTTTAGTTCAAAGCAATAGGAAGACACACAGAAAAGCATGGTCGTGAATTTTAATTGCTGAGCCTTAATCACAAAAAATAGTGAGAAAGGGAATTAGCTAAGTAACATGCAGCAGAAAAAAGTACTCCTATCTATGCAGTTTATCATAACGACATCTGGGACTGTCAAAACTGGCAGCTGAGACTCTACAGGATGAAACTTTGAAAAATATGTACATTCTGAACTCCAGCTAAGTTTAACAAATTTTCTGCACTTCTAATTTTCAATACCAAAGTCTTTGCAGTAGGTTGTAAGACAAAATAAACTCCCTCAAACCAGGCTGGAACTTCAGCTGATGAAAGTTCCCAGTCTGCTGACCTCAATGGATAATAGAAAGCAAGTAAGATTCAGACCCAACTATAAACATGGAGTTTTCCAGATAATGTTGGCCTAAATTTGAGATGCAAGATGGGAAGTAACAGAGACCAATAAATGGTTCCTATTGCCAGAGTTTTAATTCATTCGATAATACTTTGTAAAAGCATTCTTGTTTTTCTGCTTTTAACATGGTGAGCTCCTTTCTGTGAACACCAAAACCTGAATTGAATTGTAGCTACACAAATGTAAGTCTGCACCCGCTATTTCTATGCAGCATGTCACTTCACATTTTTTCCCTGTTACATACTGAACTATACCAAAATTAATTTTAGGACTGTGCACATTTTTAAACAACATTTTAGAACCTTAACAGCTGACAACCGTAATTCAATTTCATTTTTCACATATTCTAAAAACGCTAGAGAAAATTTAATTCGAAGTCCATTTCCTGCAAATTTTATCACCTGCTTTTCTCAGAAGGATGTTTTTTAGGAGCAATCTCCTTGGTACTGTTTCCAGAGAATTCTCTGGAATTCAAAGCAGATTACAAACCTCAAGATATAAAAAAAAAACAAAAACAAAAACCCACACAAACCAAATCCCACCCCCCCCCAAAAAAAAAGCAAATCCTACAGTAAAGTCAAGGAGAAAACAATAAAAACAAAGCCAAAAAGGTATAAAGTCAGGCATTATAGAAATGACTATAGTTCCTGTGAGAGATATGTTCTCCAGATGGTTTAGTACTGAAGGCAATACACTACTGTTTAGATGTACTTTATGCTTCTTCAAAAAAAGAAATTCAGTGTTTCCCCTGCTTTCTGCATTGCCTGTTTCCCCAAGAGTGCTGCTCCATGAGTAGTGCTCTCAACTTAGGAGACATACATAATTGGTCCTCCCTCTCTCACACTTGCTCGCATCCCTCTTCCATCCAGCACATTACCTCCATAACTTCCAACCATTTACTGACTCATCAAACGTCTTGTCAAGCCTCATAAGTCTCACCAGAAGTAAACTATTTCCTTAGTACTCATTCAACCTTTATTGCATGAACTGGTTTTTCCTTTTCTTTATTGACCTGAATTTGGAGACACAGACAGTCATGCTATTGCAGCATACATTATTTCTCTAATGCATTTTATAGCTAAGAGGTGATTAACTGCTGGAACATTTCTACATAAAACCGCTAAGAATTTGCAAACCAGTATTACTATTATGGCTGTAATATCCAGGATAAAAATGCCTTAAGGAATTTTTTTTTGGTTAATTGTTTCACAAAAGGTCTGGATTTATTTTTCTTTCCCTAAGTTTATACTGTAAAAGTGAAAAAAAATTACTTATGTATCCAAATATTCTTTACTCTTTAAGTCATTAAAAGGTATGTGGTTTTTATTAGTAGTTTGACCCCTTTCAAAGATTAGCAAATACTGAATTTTCCTTTTATCATCCTATAGTATGTTAATAGAGGAAATACTTACTATTTCCTTGTTCTGTCAAATATTCTATATGTGAAAAACAAATAGAGGTAAAAGGGACAACCTGAGAGGTCAGAGATGAGACAACAGTACTTACTGGTGAAGCCTGAGTTGCGAGTCTTTATCCGGGCTGCTGCTATCTAGAGTTTATCCTGTGTATCTCGAACAATTTAGTCTTCCTTACTGTATTTTTCATACATATATTCATTACAACTATTTCACTGTGAAAAAGTCACTGATGATGAAGTCTTCTGTCTCTAGCAGACAGTGCAATCTATTATATATCATCTTTCCTAATGCTTAAAGTTTACTCGTGAGACAAACCACAGTCTTGATGTAAGCTGGTACCTAACCCTAAAATTAAATCTAATTTCAGCTGCATACATGAGAGATGAATTGAAATTCAGGTGTACTAAAGTGCAGCTAAAGGAAGTTTGCTGCGCAAAATGATCAACCAATTTCTTTTTATTCTTTCCCAGCAACTTTTTTGGTACACTATTTCTAACCCAATTTGGTCTTACTTTTTTTTAAAAAAAAAAACAAAAACAAAAACAAAACACTTTTAGTTCTTACCAATATAGTATAATAATAATTAAAAATATATATTATTAAGCTGGCTTCAGATCTACTTGGAGCTTTTGTTTCACCTTCTGCACTTCTTTTGCTTCTTCATTATGCACATGTAACAGTAAGCCAAATGCTTAAAATTTTCAAAGATGTTAGTCATATAATTATACACTAGAGCATGACAGAAAACACACAAAGAAGAAAATCTCCGAAGAACTTATATAAGGAACACAGTTTCCAAACTTGGCAGTATTTTACATTACAAGACAGTACATTAATGACATGTCACAGGTGAAGTGCAGGTGAAGAATTTAGTTTGGAGGGTTAATAACATCATTTTCACATCGTATTAGGCAACCTCAGCCAATTTCAGTTGTGTTTGTACAGCCACAAAAGGTCAAGTATTTTAGTTTTTACAAATAATCAAACTCTAAACACTGCTCTTTCTTCCTCTACATGTGAAATTCATACAAGAAAGGATGAAGTATTTCCTATGGCTAACTGGGATACTGTGGGAATACAAAACTGTATCAAATCTTTCACCTTCTCTTTTCTCACCGCCAGTATAGTAACAAACTTTCAAGTAAAGGCCTTTGCATGGAAAGACATATCTCCTTGGACTGCAAGTGATTAGGAAAAATTGAATTGTCCCTGTGCTACATCTTTCAAAAGAATCCAGAGAAGATCTGAAAACATTCTGCACTGTGATTATTGTAAAACAGGCCACAAATGGGACCTTCCAGGTACAAAAACTGTTTTCACTCCAATGAGGGGTGGCATCACATTTCCAGTGTGATGACACTTTTGCTGAGAATGACAAAGCTTTGAAGAACTGGTCTTGGTTCTGTGATTCTTGCATAGTCTCAGTGCTCTTCAGGGGCCAAACCTTTTGGCCCCGCAGGTAAGGCAGCAGCACAGGACACCAGACACCGTACCTCCTGTCTAAGCTCTGTCTCACAACCAGCACCCGAAAACTCATTCTTCTGTGCTGCAGCCCTCCCAGCTGGAGGATGGGAATAAGGGTAACTAATTTACTGTACAAAATGCCACATTACCAAACGATTACATCAAAATCTGAAAAGCAAATAAAACTAATCTCACAGCTAACTTCTGTATTACTGGTTTCAGCCTGGTGATTAAAGCCTGCAGGGTTAGAATGGGAATTGTTCTAGCTCACTTCTCTAGAGACAACAGTGAGCTCTACCCATGCTTTTACTAATTTCCAGATATTTATACTGCATTTCTCAAAAAAAAAAAAAAAGGTAATAAGTGCTTGGGCTTCAACAGACCACAGTCAAATTTCAAGCTCTATGAATCTCAGCACAATTTTTATCTACTTTAATTCAAAATGATTTTATTAGGTCAGCGGAGTTCCAATCATTTTCATCAACTATAAAATGCTGAAGGACAAAGCCAGGAAAAAGCTGCAAGGACTTTCAATAAGTACACAGCTATAGCAAGCCACACATGTTACATGGCCTCACTGCATTTTGACAAGAGTTGAAATTCAGTCAGAAGAGTCACTTACAGGTCTCTACTAAGCAACTGTAGTAAATTAAGGTGAAGGATCACATTAGAAAATGTTGGATAAAAAAGTAAACTGGAAGAGTACCTTTGTGTTAGCTCTGTTCTAACAGGGCGCATGGAAGATGAACACAACATGAAATGCTGGGTGTAAGAAGTGAGACAAACGTAAAATAGTTCTTCAATCAAAATAAGTAAGCTATGCTGTTTTGCTGAAAGTACTCCAGCAGTCATGGTGGGTTTTCCTGTTATCTGATGCCATAGCAACAATAATCCATTTAAAAAATTGTAGTAAGAAGGTAATATATTATCATGACAGCTGTGTTAAATGACTGCCTCTCCTGTGTTATGCTCTTGACTTTACACAACAATGTTAAGATGTTTTTTAACCAAGTTTTCAAGATGAAAATAACATGGTGTCAAAATATTTTTTCTAACTAATCAAGACTATTGAATAACATCACCGAGCTTTGTGTTTCCATGACAACTAGTCTCAAACATTACAAAACTGCACCAAATTTACTTGCAAAGAAGGGTTCTCAAAAGAAAAATTGGTTCACCTAACATACTATACCATACAAAGTTACCTATATAATATATGCTCACAACAAAAACTGTATTAGTGACATTTAAGTTCTCTAGATTTACATTTCTTGTAAGAACTTCCTGTATTTGGTAAGGACATAATATCCTTTGTTTTTTCTCTGTTTTAATAAACTATAGATTTAGCTATGGATCATTGATTACCAAGTAGCTGCAAAACCTGCAAACACAATCATTTGAAACCATTACTTATTTCCATCAACCAGAGCGGGTGCAATTTTGGCCTAGATGGACAGCTACACAATTAAAAGAAAAAAAACTATTATTCTAAAATTTCCCTGTGTTTCTCCGCTGGGTATTTGCACCACCATCAACAGCTGAGAGATTGAACTTCATTGCTCCTTCTAAAGAGAGCTCATCTTGTGATTCCAATGATTTGTGGCTAAGAAAAATAATCCCCTTAATATACTGGCAGAGATGCCTTATCAAACAGTCTGCTACGGGATTAATGATTTATTATCAAATCTAAAATCACTCAGATTAGTGGCATGGTGTGATTAGTGGAATAAACATCATCAGAGTATTATAAACCAAAACCTAGATTTCATTTATAGTGGATTTGCAAATAACCAATTACAATTTACAATCCATTTACAATGGATTACTGTGTACTTTAAGAGAGGTTTTTTTATTAATAGTCGGATAGCGAAAAAAAATTATTTCCAGTACTACTCCACCTACTCAGTTAGTAAAAAACTCTTAAAGCACACAGTAAAATAACGACGACAGTGCTTAAATTAGGTATGCTTCGACAATTAACTTGAACTTCCAATAAAGTAGTGCTATCCTTTTTCAGTAACACTGCGATATGCATGTTCAGGGACTCTGAGAACTACAAAAGGAATCAGAAAAAGGGGGGTTATAACCTGTATGAAGTGAACTGGAAAGTCAAGGATTTAGAATAATGATTAACTTCTAAATTGTTATAGAATATTCTTCTAACTCACCTTTCCACAGATGTGACTATCTTTTGATTAGAAAAAAAAGAATTTTTATGTCCCTAACAAATGAGTTCAAAGTCAGTCAGAATCTTGGTTTTAATTGGTTGACATAACCCAAGCTGGTACCTTATTACGATATGGACATCAAATAAAAAAAAAAGCAATGACAGTTGCTACATACTTGATTCTTTATTAATAGACTTTATTACATCTGTCATTCTTGTGACCTCCACTAGAAATGTTAAAGAATTGTATTTTTCATGACTAAAATAGAATGAGAAAACTCTGAATTTGAGAGCTTTATCCAGAGGTTCATTCTGTGACTGGTATTGCTTTGAGTACAGTAATCAATCTTTCAGAAAGTGCCTTTAGAAAGTGATGGTTACACTCCACTCTGACTACGATACTCTGGGAAAGATTGCTGAAAACCCTATCCACATTTCTGAGCTGTTGCAGTCATTCCAAATGATTTCTACGCAAATCATTACATGAAAAAAGATTCCCAAATCCTCACGTTTTCAAGTGATTTGTCTGCCTAGTTGGCAAGTTATGGTGAAAGACAGTTCTATGGTAAAGAAGAGAATTCTACAAAGCACAGTGTGATCAATGTAAATGAAACATGAAACATAAAATGTTTCTCTGCATTGATTTCACTATATCTTGCAATAATCATTCCAGCCTCCTTGACTGACTTAAAAATTACAGTACACGTTTTTCAGAGTGACTTGCCTACACCATCAAATGAGTTCTGGCGCAGAGTACCTGTTAATAAGTATCCTTTAGAAAGTCACATTAAACCATCATTAAAAAAAAACTAGATAAGTTCTGTCTGGATGACAGAAAATAGTAACAAACAAACAAACCTCCACACAAGATGAAGAATTCTGAGGAAATAGAATTGCTTTATAAGGATAAAAGGAAGAATCTGCTATTGTACCTTGGCTTCACGGTAACCTGACAACTGATTTGGCCTTTCTGTGAGGTGCACACAAGACCCTAGTACTCACTCTTGGCAATATTCTTATAAACTTATTAAAAAAATAGCATTAATTTCTTTCTATGTAAGACTTACAGTCCACAAACAGTTCATTATTTACGAACTAATTAACTACCAAAACAGTCACTGTGAGTTAGCTCACTGTAACCATATGTGCTCCACAGATGGAAGAAACAGGTAAAGAAATCTAAGCCCGCTTTTTTGCACATGATGACAACATCAGAGAACGGTGAACTTCATTTTGACACTCCTCAAACTGAAAGAATTCTAGTGAAAACAATTTCAAAGTTTTGCCTTTTTCTCCAACTGCCCCTAACTCCCCAAGTTCTTTGGATGCCAAAACCATACGAGCATGGCTTTTCTTTGACTGTTTAGATGCAAAAGCAACCTCATTCACTCCTACACACAAGAAATCAGTCAAGTCAAGCATCAACAGACACCTTTCAGTAAGAGCTCCTGAACCACTCACACAACGTGAGATACTTTCCATTTTGGGGTTTGAAAAGATAGCCAGTAACTTCTGAAAAGGCTTTTTAAGAAAGCAAAATTATTTGGTATTTAAAAAAACAAAACGAAAAATCCCTGACACTGCAGAAGCTTTTAACCCTAAAAGACCATCTCAAAAAAAAAAAACCAACAAACAAACTCTAAGACCATGCAAAATAAATATTCAACCACTGAAAACGATACAAAAGTAACAAACAATTCTGCTGGTCAACTCAGCCTTCTCACTGCCCTTCTAGTGCATGGGATGATCCCATTAAAGCATACCAAGGATGGCAATGTCAGTACATAAGCACTGAGTCAGACTTACAGGTTCCTCTGTTCTGTCCTCAGCAGTGGCAAATTGTGGATACATGTCATTATTGGACACCATGGCTGCAGATCAAGGTGTGTGCAACAGCGTTCTTCTAAAACAGGCCTCCCAACCTCCAGGGAACTGCAGGACAAGGAGTTTTTCAGCCAGAAGATATTAGTTAGCTCTGAAGAGCTTTTTATGTATTTATGTACACCATCTTTGACCTATGTAAAGTTTTGTCATGTTCTTGTGGCAGATTTTCCCCGTTTGAGCACACTCTTTTCCTTCCCCTGAGCCCAGCACCTGCTAATTTCAGTTGTCACGTCCTACTTGTCTGAAAAGCGACAACGAACATCATTCCCAAGGGGTCTTTTCCATGTGATGCATGGCTTGGAGACCTCTATGGCATGTCTCAGCCATCCTTTCTCCCAGCTGAAGCATCTTGGTGTGTATTGTTAGTCTCTGTACAAAAACCTTTCCACACAACTGAACATCAATTTCAGCGTTCTCTGCAACTTTCATTTTACTATACGCTTTTTTAAAAGGCAAGAAACAGAGGTGCATGAAGTATTCAAAGTGCAAATACACCACAGATTTACAAAAGAGCTTAATAATGTTCTCTGTTTGGGTTTTTTTGTTTGTTTGTTTTATTATTCCTTTTCTGATAAATCTTAACATTTGAGTTTCTTTCGGGGCACTTTTTGAAAACTGTGTTAAAGTTCTTCCAACATGCTTCAATCAATTAATTCACTTTATTGGGTTAATGATTTCAACAACAAAAATGACATTCTCCAGAATCTCCTATGGCAACATGACATCTATTCTCCACCTGCACTGCCAAGAACAAACATGTTGCTGGGTTTAGTAATGTTACCTGAAGCAAAATGCTGGCCTCGTTGCCTCCAGCAGAGGGGCATGCCAAACCCACAACAGAAATAACTGTATTAACATCTTTGTCTTGTTTGGATCTTCATTTCAGTCAACGTCTCCCTTCAAAATCCGAAAAATGAACTTAACTAACTAGCTGATCACTAGCTGAATACTATTTAAAAAAAAAAAAAAAAAGATAAATTCCTACTGTTCTTTCTCAGCCTTTTCAGTAAGAAATTCTCTACCTTCACCAATACATAAGCAAGCAACAAACTTCATTAAATCTCTTTTATATGCAGGCTATTTAACTTTCTTCTGCATTCTGAAATGACTTCACTCCACCTGAACTCTTGCCAAGCACTAAGACAAATTAAAGAGGGAGGGACACATTTTCTGAGAGACAGTTCAATATATTCTCATCTTTGCCCTGTGCAAGACTTTTACCACCTTCTCACAATTACTCTTGAGGCTAAGACAGGAATAGAAGGAAGGCTTGTTTTTTGTGGGTGGTTTTTTTTTTTTTTGTCTGTACAAAGAGCACTGCAAAACTTTTTCATTAGTTTGGCCAGCCTGGTCTCTACTCACTGGTATCTAGGATTACATTTCAAATATGATAATTAATTGCCAGAATTACAACCACACTGACATAAAAGGTGAAGCCAGACGCTCCCTTAAAAATTATATACAGGATCACGTTCACTGCTGTCTGCTGTCCAGACTTTTCCAAAAGGTTTGGGAGGACTACCCACTCCAGTGACTGCCCGATGCCACCTCATGAAACTTTTGGAGCAGAGATGGAATTCTGCAGAGACACAGAAACACACATGGAGTAGGCTGAAATGAGCTTAATGCAGAAACAAATGTTTGGCAGTTGAAGATGATGATTGCATAGCTTTTTCTGCAAATTAAGCACTTCTCAGGGTTGATTAAGGCTGTATTTGTAGAGAATTCATAAAGACACTCATGAATAAAATTCACTGGCTGGACTTTGGTCTAGGGCAATCACTGGGTCTCTGGAGACACAAGAGCAGTAGAAGCATGAAATCTTCTGGAATATCCTATGTTAAGCATCTTCAACATTTTAAAACTCAAAATATTCTTAACCTCATGTGTAGAAGCAGACCCACACTGAAGTCACTCTTCTGCCTTTCTTTATATATGGTCAGGCAATTGAGAGAAAACAGTTTCAATTAGAGCGATTTTTACAGGCAAGTTATAAATCTCTGAAACCAGGAGTTTATAATAGCAACACTGACATAACTGTAATACAGCTTCACTATAATCAATCAGTCGCTTGTCCTGTTGGTCACATCTTCTATAAATTAGAAATTTGGCATGTAAATCTCAGCACTTGTTCATAAATCAGCAATACGGATCAACACTAGGAATAATATTTTGGCAGTAAATAACACTTGGCAGAGATATTCCCCTCTGTTAGTTCACTTAAAAATTGCTTAATGTTGTATTTCAGGGATTCTGTGAGTCTCCTGAACATATGTGGCATAGCCAGGGCTAGTCCAGGCCCACAAGCACAACGTGGGACAGCTCTGACTGTTCAGAGTAACTCTTTGTTAGTTCAAGGGGGTGCTTTGTAAAGATGTTTCTGCAACTAATATTAGTGTCACAATACAGTTAGTACCCAAATAGACACCTGAGACTTGATTAGCAGCCCAGGTTTCTGCACACTCTTGAGTACCTACTTCAAAATCCAGCGCTCTTGCTAAACAGCTGAAGCCCAAACAACCATGTTCCCACCACATTTAGCGTCTGAGCAGGAACAGGAGGCACACACACAGTCGCAGTGATACCTCTGCTAGTACTGCAGACCTGTCCCAAAAAAGAATTTCCACCTGAAAGGTAGACAGGCACGAGGACAGGCAAGGGATGTATAAGGAAATGTATGTAATAGTGTAACACAATGAGGCTGAAGGACAGAAATATGCTGTCACTGGTTTGGGGTCATTAGTTACTAAGCAGCTTAAAGCTATAGCTCTTGTAACCCCATCTCTTCATTAACAGCTATAATTTTCAAGTACACATCAAAAGTTTTGCCTTAAAAGGCAGAAAACAGCATGAATACAAGTATTCTGGTTATTTGCTGTTTTGCCAGTGCAAATTTGCTGATAGTTTTCTTTAAAACAAACAGACAGAAAAACTGTGAAACTCAATTTCCAGCTTGTAAAACCTTTTCTACTACAGTGAGAACAGCGTTTTCTAGGTAACACTTTCTCACACACGTGTTTAATGTGAAGTGTATTTCTAAGTAAAAGCAATTTATCTCTTCAGTGTCGTCAGTGAACACATACACCCATATGTTCATTTAGAGCAGTTTTAATGTTCTGTGTTTACTGAACTCAGGAAGGGTCATCAGGGTTCAAGTTTAAGTTTTTTTTTCCCTCCATCCTTTGATATACACAGAAAGTGAGGGAAAAGCTACTTGTCCTCTCTTACTGAATTCTGTAGAAATTACTGTTGAAAAATACCATTCTGCATCAATAAATAACAAAGAATAACATAAGTTTCTTTCCTTAGAATTATTTCTTGCCTCTAATATAAAGCAGTGCAAACACTGAGAGTTAGACAAACTTTGTTTGCTTTCCTAAACTACACCTAATCCTATACTTTCTATGGATGTGAGATGGCAATTTCTCCTGTGGAAATATATAACTTCCAAAAGGTATACCTCATACTGCTATAGGAGATAATGCTCCAGAAGAAAATAGTTTCTATTCTTCACACCGTTGTTACTTCAGTTTATAGAAACAGCACCCACATCCTGACTTCATAACGGAACTAAGTTACACACCAAACTCACCTCCTCTCCATCTACTTGCAATTCTGGTGGCTAAAATGAGAAAAGAAATTAATGCCATTAAAAACACACCTCCAGATCTCCCAGGAACTTCGTACGTGCAGAGTGAGATTCCAGGAGTGACAAAATGTTTGACCTTGAATAGCATACAAGAAACATGCCTGCCACTGCCTTCCCAGGGCACTACAGATGTAACTAAATGAGCAAATAAAGGACAGGGGGGATTCTGTGGAGATATTAATCTTAGTAACATGGTTTTGTGCAGTCAACCAACAACTGAGAAGGCCTGATATATTCCTTTTGCTCCAATATCTTCTTCCAAGGCCTTCTGTACAAGCACATATTGGGCATAATATTTCACGACAGCTATCAGAAAAGAGGAATTTAGACCATATGCTGCAGTTCCCCACTCAAATCAATGTAGGCTCATGCTCTGGAGGTAGAAGGAGGATACTTCTGTGGGATTATGGACTATGAAACACAAAACTGGCTTATCTAGAAAATTAATACACAAAATAGAGAAAGATAAATTAGCTATAATATCATGTAGAACCCTTGTGTAATTACAGGTTCAGATAGCAAGACTGATAAGTTTCTAGTTAAACAGTATTTTCATATCAGATTTCTGAGTAGCAAACTAGCGTAGTTATGTTTTGTTTAAAAATAAAATCCTCTATTTTTTCTCTAGTGACTTTCAGAGATGTGGTTCAGGTTCTAGTATTTGTGACGTGTTTGTAAGAACATTTTTAGATAACACAGATTGCCTACGTTTGAACAATTGTACCTTCACAAATAACTGAAAAAAAAAGGAGTTAAAATGGGAAATATTAAGCAAATTTAGTGCAAAGCTTGTCATGCTAAAATGAAGTAATTTTGGAGTATTTATAGTTTGCCTCCACAATAAGCAATTTCAATCGCAAAGTTTGTGATCTAACAGGTGCTGCTGCCTATTACTTGCTGAGAAACATTTTCTATGATGTTGCTGGAACTTCCTCCTGGAGCATGTTGCTTTATGGAACACGGAGAAGGAGATATGTGGAAATGGAACAAGCCCTGTAGTAAACAAATTTTTACATAGCTCAGGTTCATACAAATTTTTATATGTCAGCAGTTGTGTCTGTGTCTTTGAATTGTTTCAAAATATTTTGAAATGGTATTAAAATCTCTGCCGAGCAATACTTTTTAAAGATTCACACAGTCTGACAAACTGTAAAAAAAGTATTCCAGAGAATAACCTTTGAATCCAAAGGGAATTTTGTAACTGTGCAAAGGAAATTGAAAGTATTTGGTAGTTATTTGTAAAGAACAATGTCCAGGATTTTAATAGCACGATATAATGCAGATAAAATATTTCTGCCATATAGGTATTTCCAAATAATCTCTCATGGATTCTCAACCAATCTCCAGTAATTGAAAAGATTATAAAACTGTTTCTGAAGTGCAATTGAAAACTGTTAAATGCATGCAACCGTGAACAGGTAAGGCAGATCCCTTTACAAACTTATTCCTCTAACAAAGGTTAGATTGCTCCAGTGCGTACTGCCTTTTGATACTCCAGAGGTGGCTTTTTTGAATCCAGCATCTAAATGAAAAAAAAAAAGCTTTCATGTGTATGAAGGAGAGGACAAAAAGGGTAACAAAGGAGAGGGGTAAATCCATTGTCACCAAGATGTGAACTTGAGCTCGTATTTTTCTTGCACAGGTAATTTTTTTGGCTGAATTATTCATCCAGTGGATTAAATAAATTAAATACAACTTGTAGAGGAAAGTAAAACAAAACATGGAGAGACTGCAGCTTTCTGGAAATCAGATATTCACTTTTTTCCCCATCTCTCCATGGCTTTATTGTTCAGGATCGATTAGGCTTTTGAAATGTAATCCACATAAAAAGATAAGGATTGGTGAGGTCCATTCTGGAAGTTTTATATTAAATTATAAATAAAACTCTGAGGCAGATGCAACTCACCTTATTCTCTTAATGTGAAGTGGGATAGGTAAACATTGGTAAATGTTACATATTTCAAAACACACAAAGTTTAATCAAACTAAAGCTCTGTTTCACATTTTTTGGCTCTACTTCCAAGGAAATGCTCCTATTCTAACTAGCTGTATATTTATTTTAATATACAACACTGCAAAATATCATCTTACTTCTGTTATTTGCCTGAAGGAAATTCATTTCAAATATGAAACTTTTACACAATATTTACTGTTCCAGTATTGCAGCTTTTATTAAATGGGGCCAGAGAGGATGCTGAGGGATTTAAAGATAGAATTAATAACAACCATTGCTAATTTAGGCTTATGCACTACTTTGTTGCAAAAGCAAGGATGAAGATAGGAAACCAGGGATAATCCAATGGATACTAAACATTTTGAACCTATTAACTGCATTTGAACAACACGTTTTTAAGAGGAAGTTTACGTAGCTAAAATAATCCATCAGAGATCGAACATAAAATTAATCTTTTCGTTTGTGTAAATGTAGGATAACAGTATGCAAATCTATCTTCCTCACCTTCATACGATCTCCCGTGATTTCAGTGACATCACCAATATATTAAAATAAAGACAAATGAAAAACAACCATAATTCACATAAGCTCAAAAAACAGACTTCAATTGACAATTCTTTTAAAGAACACTGGAACAAAACCAGAACCACGGGATAATTCAGGTTGGAAAGGATCTCATGAAGTCATCTAGTCCAACCTCCTGCTCAAAGCAGGGCCAACTCATGGTCAGACCAAGTTGCTCAGGGCTTTAGTTATTCTAGTTTTTAAATCTCCAACAATAGAGATGGCACCACCTCTCGAGTAATCTGTTCCAATGTTTGATTGTCCTCATGATTAAAAGTTTTTCCTTAAATCCAGTCAGAGATACCAAGACTGTAAAACAGATGTAAGGACTATAAATTTCCAAAGAAAGATATACTTCATTTATATAATGAGCCAGGGTGAGAAATAAGTCTCCAGTTTAATTTCATAATTTAATGAACTAGTCTGCTATTATAATTCCTCTGTACAGAAAACAGAAAAGGTAAAGAGAAACCCTAAGTTATTGGAAATCCATATCATTAAGGTCTTTCTTTCTTGTTCACTAGACAGGGTGGATGCATTCTTTTTAAATCAACATGTGCAGTCTGAATTCAAGCCAAATTCTATTGACATTATACAACAACCATTTTGACTTAACTTATCCATTCCCTAGAGTTACTAGTAATTTGTTAAGTGAAAAAACAACTTTGTTTCAGTGACATTTCATTCAAAACCCAGAGAGGTCAATAGATTAACCTAACTTAAGTATCTCATAAAAGGAATATGTGATCCTATTGATGCCAGCAGGAGAAAAAAAATATTTGGTCCATATATGAGTTTGAGCAGTGCTTCTTACCCATACAGATGATGCAATAAAAAAATCTATTGTATGTAAATAAACAGAAGAATGTTATGTAAAATAGATTTCATGGACTTTGACCATTTATGTTTCATGCTCAATTTTTGTCTTTGTTCTTCAATCGATAAAATTCAAATTTCAGAACAGAAAGCCAAAGCAAAAACAGATGAAAATGAAGAGGAGTCAAAATGAAGCATTCAAAAGGCATTCAGGTGTTTGCAACGTATATGGATCTAAAATGTTCTGATTTTATGAAAATATTGACATAAAGACAAAATATTTCTCACACATTTGTCACTACAAAATTTCTCCACAAGTTTTCCTAATTTAAAAAGTTAATTGAAAACATTCAAAGCAATCTGTAATGGATACCTTAAGTGAACAGTAACTGCTAGTTCACCACCACTTCTTTGCTCAGCTGACATTATGCAGCTAATCTAACAGGCTCAGTACTAGTGCCATTATCTCTAAGAGAGCATCTTTCACATACATAATTCTGTGTATAAATGCATGTTTTATATACACCTTCCAAGCATCTTCCAAATATGTTAAGTAATTAAATTTGTAGAATCAAGCACTCAAAAATTAGTGTGTGACAGAATTACACCGTTACTGCAAAATTAAAGGTACAAATTATAATAAAGTCCAATTCCACGATCACACACCATTTTTCCCCACAGGATCCTTGCCTCACTGAATACAAAAATACAAAGTTATTTAATATTTACTTTTAGCTCACCACACAATTCATGTTTCCATTTCTAATGAATTGCTTGCTTAAGTCCACTTAAACACAAAAAACAGTTTCTCTTGCAAGGTTATCTGTAATATTCATCAATGTAGTATCTGAATGGTTTACAAATAATCAGTTAATTCATCTTCATAGCACTCATAGTCCATTTTAGAAACAAGAAACTGAAGCACAAAAGTACTACAGTTACAAATCTTCACTCATTTTCTGTGCTGTATTCTGTTTGAACCTCAGTTCCCACTGCCCTGCACTGCAGAAGACCCCACCTCTGCACAAAGAACTGCAGGAGCCTCCCAATGAAGTAGGTCACCGTCATCTTTAAATACCCCTTCTCTAAAGAGTGGAGACTATTCCTGATGGGAATGGACTGTTCAGACACACCAAAATGTGTTCTATATGTAGCCCTGGAGAGCAGCGCTGCTTCAGATCCTCATCGCCTTGCAGCTGCTACCCCTTTCCAAGTTTATATCCCTGTGCCACTTCTTTATCCTTCTGTGTTTAAGTCAAACCATTCCCTCCTCCAGCAGAGAGAGCGTAAACTCCTTCCCTTTAGTTCTCACACTTGAAACTGCAAAAGTCTTTCATGTTTAATGGCTTCAGAAGACAACAGACAGGTTAGTAAGCAGGTGTTTCGCAGGATTAGAATGTGCTTAACACACACTAATTTTTAAATAACATACTTTTCACTCACTCTTACAGAACACGTGTGTGATGAAGTGTTCAAAGATGTGCTAGCAAACTTGCATGGTTTCTTATGGGACCAGCAAAGGGCGTGTCCCTACTCTAATTTATGATCAAGTTTCAAGGTCGTTCTGCAAACTATGAAATTTTCTCTCTCTGGAGCACAGTATCATAGCAATGTAACACCCTAAAATACTCGAAAACAGTATGCTTTCAAAATTCTCAGAATCATACTCTATCCTATTATCCTCAAAAATGTTAGACTAAAACCCTCAAAAGGGGTGATTCCTAAACCTACTATAGAACCTAAACTGAATGTAGTAACAAAATTTTCTGCCTGTATTCTGTGCAAAGCTTTTCTTATGATGAAAAGAATAAAAAAAAAATCCTGCCAGAAAATAAAAATAACGGTCTACAGCAGAAACATTGCCACAAAAAACAAAGTCTTCAGTGTGATTTTTAAAGCCAGCACCAAAGATGGAAACGTATCACAGAGGGAGTTAGGAAATCTTCACAAGTGGAGTTACAGCTCCTTTACAAGCGGCGTGTGAATACAGCAGCACACATCTATGATCCTATGGCCATTCTATAGGTGATTTCACACAGAGCTGTATAAAAACTGACTGTAGTTAATGGCAGATAAGACAGACAAGAAAGACATAGTACTTTGTGTTCAATCATGTATTTCAACAAGGAACTTCCATGACTTTATCAGTCAAACAAAAAGGTGGAAAAACAAACAACTCAGAGTCAAGCTACTGAACTTCAATGTAATCCAAAAACTAATATACACCCCCTTCCCCCAATTTTATTAACTAAATGAGAACATAACTGTCTATGTACGTTTCTTTTAACTAACAATCTAAATAGATTCAGTAAGCAGTTAGTAAAGGTATTATTGATAATAATTGTATATCTGTTATTTGTTATTTATAATGCATAGTAAATGTGTAACATACTATAATGCAAAAGTACACAGAAGATATACAAATATCCTTGCACTAAATAATTTAAAGATAACCATCATCTTAAGTCTATACTACGATGAAGAGATTATTTAGAAAAATTTGTGGTAAAAATTATTTATGGAACAGACAAATCTTACGTATTGAATGCTAGAACTATGAGTTTTATAACAAAGCTGTACAAAATTAACTACAGTAGATGACAATAAACGATATTAATTACTAATAGTTCTAATGATCATTATCTGGAGTTATGTTTGAAAGGTTAATGAAGGCATAAAAGATACCCCAAGCAGTAAGAAAAACAGAAGCTCAGACCCCTGTGCTTGGGAAGAGTGGTGTGAACTGCTCTGAGCTTATTTTGCAAGAGGAAAAGCCACATGCATTGCAACTTGTCACAGTCTTGTCACAAAATCTGTAATTTGAGGCCTCCAATCTGTAAAATCTGAATTCCTACACTAGATAAAGGAATCTCAGTTTTTATTATTTTAAGGTCAGGTTTTAGTTGTTCCCATCTTACCTAAAACCTGTTCTTGGGTAATTTGCCTTTCCCATTCATCTTTCCAACTACCACCCTATTTTTTTCTTCTCTTTTTATCCCCTGTACTCATTGAATGAACTATTTACAGTTGCTCTCTGGGAAACAGACTCTTCAACTCCATTCTAGGGGTCTCCAATTCTGCCTCTGCTCCCTGCACTGACGCAGCTTTTCACAGTCTCTAATTCCATCTCACTGGTTAGACTTCAGAATCGATACTTGTTTTATCCTGACTGACCTGTCAGCCACTTCTGACACCCATCAGCCACTTTCTTTTTCATGATATCATCATTAACTTTGGTGTTTCTATCCCTCACAGACATTCTTCAAGCATTCCCACACCAGTTTCCTGAGGGCAATGAATACAACTCTGGATTTTGTCCCTACTTTTTCTCTGTACCTGGCCTTGGAGTAATGTCTCAAATAAATTCTCTGCTTTATGTGGCTACCACAGCCCGAATATCTCACTCCTCTGTAGTAATATCAGCTCGAATTCCATCACCTCTGCTTCACATTAGTCACATGCATTATTTTCTTTATTTACTTAGAAAAGCCTCAAGCTCTCTGATGCAATTTGTGGATGCCCAGTCAAAAGAACAACTTCAGCTTTTCTAAAGCTGAGTTTCTGTTGTTCCCCAAAGCTTCTCCAAATACTTAACCTTTGGTAGTCATTGTGGTTTCTATCACCGCTCCCATTAACCCTCTGGTTAATACTACCCTGTTCCACAGACCCATAGCACGAACACATTATTTTTATGACTCCATTCTCTCTCCATTTGCAGGGTCCTATCGACTTTTCTTCCATAGCACTAAATACAAACCTGTCCTCACTGAAAGTTTGCCAGAGTAGGAATCATTCTCTAACAGTAACATGACTGATAAAATGGGGAATATTGAGGAAGATGAAATTATCCTTACCCCACCACTCCACAGAAAGGCTACGTTACAGCAGATGTAGCGCTTTTTACACAGAGGGATCACTGACCTTTTAAAAGATCTGCACATTCTCTCATTTTTCCTTCCTCTTGATTAAATGGCAGGAAGGTGCAAATACTTTTCTGTAATCCGAACCAAAAAATCATACTAATACATGAAAACATATAAAAACACAGTACAGGCAGGTAGTCCTCCACTACAATGTAACAAAAAAAATAACAAACCCAAACCAAACAAATAAATGCTCACCACCAAACAGATCAAATGATTCCCTTCTCCCCAGCGACTGCCAGTTCCAAACACTTCAGATGAGTCAAAAATAAAATGAAAAACTGTTAAACAACACCGTGATCACCATCATAGGGGATGGAAATCCCAGCCCTCTTTAGGAAAAGAACTGCAGTGCGCTCTTGGGTAGTGCCACTTTGTGATCCTCAGGCCAAGAATTTCTTAAATGTATATGCAGTTCCCTATGCAAAGAAATTCTCTAGATAAAGCCACAGTCAAAAGATACCGTAATCGAAATGACCAACAACAATTATAAAACTCTTCTCTTACATTACCACTCCCATTCCACAGCCTCACTTCAATTTTCTGAGTTTTTTACCTAATGAAACTGAAAATAATTCAGTTAGAAGCGATCTACTGTTCCAGCATCCCTATCCCAAAATGTCAGCTTCTGGTTTCTCAAGAAAAAAATTTAAGTCTTCAGGATGATCAGACATTTTCCATTAAAAATGTAGCTTTGCTCAATGTTCAGTTTCCTTCAAAATGTTTCAGTGACAAATTTTAACCAAGTTATATCTAGCTCAGAATATGAGCGGAACATGTTCAGTGAAGACTGAAAACTCGTTTCATTTATAACTTTCCAAAAATAACCTGTGCCAGTTCTTTGCCATATTAACATTAACAACAATACAGGAAATTTGTATTTTGACAAACATACAAAAGCCCTATGCTTTTGCTGACTAAAATATTTTCAAGAAGTGGTCTTTAGAAGCATAAACTTTCCTTCTTTTG
The DNA here is from genome assembly GCF_009769465.1 of Tauraco erythrolophus. NCBI lineage: Eukaryota > Metazoa > Chordata > Aves > Musophagiformes > Musophagidae > Tauraco > Tauraco erythrolophus. Next base: position 4,613,527 of record NC_141477.1, read on the forward strand.
ATGATTTTTCTAAGCTGCTGTCTTGTATAGATGGTAAGTTATAATGGGTGGGATTATATACTAGTTTGAGCCGTTTATATCTCAGATCATGAATCAAAGTGCTGGTGCTCTATAATGAAGGATCAATAGTGTTTTTGTAGAAAGACCCTATAGAATTTGATAAATAATGAGCATTTGGTGGAATGCACAGGCAACAGAGAACGAATTACACTTTTCTACAGAGGGGTTTTTTAAACCACACCTCAAATGTGATAAATGTAGTGTGATGGAAAAGACTACAATTGTTTATACGCTGTGCAGCATAAAGCATTCAGAAATCAGAAGCCAGTGCATTTACTTTCTCCTGTTCAATGGTTAAGCAATCATTTCATCAAGACATTTTCTTTTGTTACAGTCGCACTGGGTCACAGCTAGCATTTCTCAAGATTTTACAGACAGCAGCAAAACAATCATTTCTTTCTCCCCACCACCCCCCCCCCCCCCGCCCCCAAAGGTGTTGATCAGGGTATTTTAACATACTTGTAGTTTGCCAAAACGCACTGCATGTGAAATATGTAAATAGCTTCACAAATTCATTACACTTTAGTCTTAAATAACGAGGTAGTCTTCAGCCAAGACACCGTCTGAGAGTCACAGAAACAGCTATTACTGAGCTTGCCGCCCCGCTCTTTGGCAGGAGGGCTGTCGGACACGCGGGCACTTCGCCAGCTGTGGAGTGCAGCGGGGTGCTGGGCAGCACCTCTTACTTCTAACAGCTGAGGATATAGGTTGAATATCCTCCCTTCTTTCTAATCTATAGCTCTCTGCTGTTGCCATCACTGTCACTTGGAAGTGTTTTGGATGACCACATGCACAAAGGGCAAAAAGCTCGTCCTTTCTGCCTCTCTCCTACCTTGCGGGCCTCACTTCCTTCCCCTCTCTTCCCTTGGTATAAAGAAAAACCAGCTCTGACCTTGCTCTGGTCCCTTTTCTTTCCTCTCACAAATGATGCAATATTCCAGCAAAGAACAAGAGAACAGAAAGAATAGAGCTCAGCAGAAATAGGATAGAAGCAACAGCTCAATTACTTCTTCTCAGGTAGAAAGTTCAAGCAGCAGTTACTTGTTACTCTTGAAACCATCCACTGAATCATGCATAATATTGAGAAGCCTTGACAAAACACACTGGTATTATATAACCCACGGCTAAAAACCAAAGTCTGAGCCTCCAACCTGAGCAGTACTGTCTAGCTTAAAGATTTTCCTTCAGTGTTTTCAACACAGTGTGTCCCAACATACCAGTGATACTCACTCTTACATCTCTTAGAAATTGGTCTCAGCAAATACTAAAGTACTCAAGAGGCAAAGGAACACTTGGGAAATAAAAAGCCTCTTCTACCATTTCAATGTTTGATTTAAATAGTCAGTTATTAGTCTAGAAATAGAAGAGTTTCCTCATATTCCCTTCTATACTCTCTTGCTTACTCCAGAAATCTAATATCACGTTAAAAGGGACAGGCCACTCAGTAATTACTGCATGAGATTGCTATTTGCCATTTGCTGCTTTCCAAGCCTAGGTCTTCCTGTCGCTCCCTCTCGGACTGCACACCTCTCCCCCATTCTGCAGTAGGAATCCTGGCCCCTGGTAACCAAAGCTGGACTTGTTAGCTGAGCACACATCAATACCACATCACTGACCTCCAGGTTACAAGTTCATGTTTTCAAACAGCATTTGGAAAGAACTAGATGTTCTCTTTGAGCAGAATTTCATTGGAAAGCGCCTTAGTGGGTTATGTCAGGCATGCAGCCTTACCAGAGTTTCGTTTCAGAGGTATGCTGTCAATCCAGCTTGGAATGCTTTGCTATTTTAAATACTATCATGAAGGTTCAGAGTAAATAATCAGTACCTTTCTATGCCACCACAAATCAAGGCAAATAATGAATAAAAATAATGTTCCACTTCATAAAGTTCTTTATACTCTTCTAATCAACTGTAACTCAGAAAAATCCGAATGCAAAGACTAACTCCGTATCTAATGCATTTGGAAGATTTAAGTGGGGGAAAAAAAAACAGTGGTAACCAACAAACAAGATTTACCTGACTGCCATGTGGCAATGTTATTTAATGTATGTCTGTGTTTAGAAGCTTAGAAGCAGCAGAGAACATGGCATTCTTTTCCTGGTTCTGTGAAGGTCATGATAGCCTTTATGCTCTAGACAGCAGCAGCCCAAAGTCATGCAGTTAGTTTTAAGTTATTGCAAAACATTGATGTTAATTCATCTAAAAGAACACCTATTCATTTTGATTTATTTCTGGAAGGGACTTAGCCTACTTGGAGGCTGCAGTAAGTCAATAAATTTCATCAGCAGTTATAATCTCTTGGCATAGACTGAAAAGAAAAGATGAACTGACAAAAGAGAGTCAGTAAAGTGAAGGTGCTAAACCAGTCTTACAAATCTGCCCATCTACCTGCCTCCGATCAAGAGAGACACAGTGCTCGGTTTAGCGGTTATGAATTTTGATGTCTTTGCTTTGCTGCTCACTGTAACTCATGGGACCTTCTACTCTCCTTACATTTCAGAAAACACAGCAAGCCAGATGTAAAATTCAGTGAGTTAATGAATTTTAAAATTAACTAACCCTAGTAGCATGAGTGTTTTGTATTGATATCTCTCTATGTATATTTACATAGGGAGATAGAGATACATGCTTAGCAATGAAAATATTTAAGTGAATAGTTTTAGTTTGCATATACAAAGTCCCAAGGTCTGCTTTTTTCTTATAGAATAAACAAAATTTTACACAATGAACAATATCCATTTACTTGATTGCTTCTGGCCACATATTAGCAAGTGCAATTGTTTTTTTCCCCTTTTTCAAGTTTCTATTTTAACAATAGTTGTCTGCCAGTCAGAAGACTTCCAATCTATGGACAAAAAGTTTCTTATTCTGCCTGACAGCGAGCTGGACACTGGTTACTTATCAAAGTATTTCCCTCAATCATGGCTCAACCTGCTCAGCCTGTTTCGTTCAGGATCTCTTTTTGTTTGGTCCTCATATGATCCCCCACCAAACATGCAAACAACCAAAATTTCTAAAGTTGCCAGTAGTGCTCAGTGCTATTCTGTGATACTCATGAGACCAAAATGCTTACATTTTCCTCTTATAGAAAAGAAAGCTGAAAGATATCTTCAGTAGATAAATAACAAACAAGCATAGGTGTGGTAGCACACTTTAACGAAGAAGTTCAGGTTTAAAAGAACTACAGATTCGAGTTCCCAAACCCTTCAAACGCTAACCAGACCAATGAAGTAGCTTCTGTCATGCTGCTTTTTACTATGCAAACTGCACACATTTCTGCAACACTGCAGGCTAAATTGCAACAAATCCATAGAAAATACTCATTAGAACTAGGTATCAATAGAGACTTTCAACTGTTGCAGTATTGCAATGTTTACCCATGCTCTGTGACAGAAAATTGACTTTACTGTCCATTAAGTACTGACTGTCTATTCATGTTGTTGATTCTTAAACCACCAATACTCAAGCAGGTGCCACGTGGATGTATCAGACAGCTTAATTGGACCTAAGGTAAGTCTTTAAAGAGATTGGGTCTCTATACTCTTGCTTTACAAATGCTGCTCTTTAGGACTGTCATCTTCAGCAAAACAAGAAATCACATTTGTTTAATGGAAAATGAGTAGTAAAGGCACTAAGAAAGCAGTAGGGGAGTGTCTTTATTAATGTTGCTATTACCAGAACAGTACTCAAAGAATTTGGGGAATTTATTTAATTATGTCCTGAATAATTTAGTTTAGAAGAACATATTCGCAAACCCCCACAAAAAAAAAGCGCATTTCATTATTTTTAAACAAAAACAACATGAACAACATAATGCACAGGAAATTCTTATCATTGTTATTACATCGTTTTTGATATATATTATTTATTTTATCATTCTGAAGAGCCTGCAGGACAGAAAAACATAAGAAAGGGTAGAACGGAAATTAAATGTTCTGATAGGCAATAAAATTCTATGTGGGAGACTAAAATTCCATTATTCCACAGAACAAAAAATGTTGTTTAACCTGAAAAACAACAGCCTTTACATATCTCATCTCTTCAGGTCTAATGCTGTTCTCACTATAAGATCCTTTGCCAAGTTAGAGCACTTCACATGTATTTTAATCACTATACTACCAAGTACCTTTTGTATTTTAACTAATAGCAATCAAATAATAATAAAAAACTTATTAAGATTGTTAACTTACTGTATCAGTTCCAAGTTACGAAGGTTGAGAAAGACACTTGAGAATGAAAGTTGGTAAATTTTTTTCTTAAGATTAGAAGCTGCTGTACTCAGCACACAAAGCTGGAATTATACCTCTGCTTGCCTCAGTGATTTACCAGTAGAATCAGGGTCTTGCAAATAAAGACAATAATATCGTTCTTCTCCAGCTCTGTCTTACTCTCCTTCTCTTCCTTTCGTGTTCCAAGCAGTCCACTAACAAGTGGATCATGAGAAAAGATTATCTGGAAATTCATCTATAATTTTGTACTAATGTTGTGGTTCTACTAGCTGAAAAAGTAGCCTTTCTGCTATTTCCAGGGCAATTGTTCCAATATTTTAGAAAGCATTGCATGTAGACAGGGAAAGTTTCACCTCTCAAACAAAAATATGGCTCACATTTCAAAGCTGTATCTCTCCCTTAAGTGTTGAGTGCATCAGTCACTCCTGAGAGTGCAGTAAAATTCAACAAAATCTATGTGGCTTCATAATAACAGCGAAAAACCAATAAACAGTCTCCAATTACTATTATATCTAAGAAATATATTCTTTCAGGAGATACTTTATCACTTAAAGCTATAAGAAAAATATAAAGATGTTTTAATGCCTGAAAGGAATGGATGCATAACATGCATGTGGCATGCAGAAGAGTTAATATATAGCAACCATTATATTTAGACATTAAAAATTATCTGCTTAGAACAGGTAACTAACCCAGTAATTATACATACATATTTAGGTTGGACATTTAGCTTTCAAGTTAATTACCAGCAAAAAAATTAACCTGGGGTGTCAGCAGGAAATTAAAAAACCCTGATGTGTTAGAAACACAAAGCAGAGCAGTCTGCTTCAAGGCTCAGATCAATTTAATTTTTTAATCACTCTCTCACACATTCATTCTATTATTCATACTCATAATTTATTCATCCCAAGATGCATCTGTGAAACTGCTAGATACTGAAATGTTGGTGTATTAGCTTTTGAAAAGGTGGGATATATTTACCTCTGAAAGCGTATGAAAAATAAACCATTACAAAGTTTATCTGTTCTGATTTGAGTGGTATGCAGCTTTAGCCAGCTACACTGGTATCAGGTGTTACACATTCTGTTAAAACCTTTAATGATTGGAGCTGTTTCTCAACACACATACTCAAATTTACCAAGTAGTGGACCCAAAGCTCCTGAAATTAAGAGTTTTCAGCTGTCTTTCCATCCTGTAATCCATAAGCATCATCAACATCTTATGCAAGTATCTGTCACTCCGAGTAACATACCCACTGCATCCTACTTACTTCAGCTTACTGTGGTACAGTTACTTTCCACTTGCTCATTTGACACAGCATTAACCAAGCAGATTCTATGGACATGTTCATCCCCATCTGTGACTTTACTCCAACTCCTTTGATTTGCTACCTGTGTTTGGAAAAAGTTAGCTGAGATGTATCTCGCAGGCCCTTTCGTTTTCTAAATGTGTTAGGATTCGAAAACCAGGACATCAGATATGTCAACAAAGTAAAAAGACAGACTAAATTAGGCCTTTAACCCAAACTAATCTGCTTCAAGTGACATTTACTTTTAGTCCCAAGATCCTCATGCAACACCTTTATGCAGCAATCACCTCCTCCCTCCCCCCTTGTAGTCAGAATACTTCAAAATCACACACCATTGTGGCCTGTACTTGGGATTCTCCAAGGTATTCCAAGAGTAGTTGTACAAAAATCATGCCAAGTAAAGGCTGAATGCTGAGAAAGGGCTTCTCCACAGTTTATCAAGAACAGATTTTGATGCAGATTATGCCTATGGGTTTTTCTTTATTCCTCACAGAAGTGGGAGATCACAGACTCTCTCCTCATACAGATAATGAGTGCTACTGTCCACTAAAAAATAGTTTAAGATACGTAACTTTCTTTTTATAGAATTCTTTCTTTAAAAACTAACTTTTGAAAAAAAAGATAAGAAATATTTATGGTTTAAACAGTAATTTTCATATAGTTTGTAAATAAAGGCCTTAAAATGACCCAATTTTGCAGCAGAAGTATGCTCAGTTCAGCAAATGGAGATCCATCAGAGATGTGAATTAGGAATTCTTAGATTCTGATCTTCTTTTAAAAATTTTGATCTCCCAAAGGATGCATAACTAAAAGCTTGGAGCTATTTGAAAATGAAGAGAGATAAATGTAGTTAATCAAGTCTGGCAATAATTTCATTGAAATATCACATCTTATGTTTTGTCATTCATTAATGTTGTCAACTAAGTGAACCAAATTATTGCTTCTTCCTTCTTTTGATATCAAATTTTTTTCTTATGCTTGTGCAGGTCAACTGCAAGTGATTATTTAGTTTCAAAGCATTTAGTGAACAACCAAGACGAAGACTGCTAGCAATGATGTGAACCGTTTCAGTATTTCACCCTAGCCTACTGCAAAAACCAGGAGGAGTAATCTTTCACTGGAATCTTAATATTCCTCAGTGCTCTTGCAGAACATGTTGACAAAGTTTAAAATCTTTGATCTATAAGCTCTTGAGGTACCATCAGGATATAATAAAGCAGAAGCCAGAAGTTTTGAGGAGATCTTGCATCAAGTTCTGTTTGGTCAGTCCTCTTTCTCTTGTACGCATTCAAAGGCCTTCATGTGAACAGAGACAACTGTGTCCGGCCAGCACAGTAGCCAGCTCTGCAAATTCCCTTCTGGCAGAAGAGGAATACAGCACTACAAGTTGAGAGGTTATTTCATTGACTAACCATACTGATATGTTCTCCAGAGGAGAATAAGGCTCAGAACCTGAAAGATGGATGCACAGTGTGAAGGCAGGATAGAACCCACCAGAGCCCAGAAGTTCCCTTTGTACAAGTCAGCATCACTGTCCATGCCAAATATTAAGAGGTAAAAATGTGGCCAGAGGCTACACAACTGTAATTCATTCTGCAAAGCTTTGTCACATCTGCCACTTAAACAGAGCACTTAAATCAGTAATTTCATCCGCCAACAGATTCTTTACTGGAGCTACAATGTCAATGACAGATCTGGATTTTGCATCCCTCCTTTCATTTTTTCGGTGTTGTTTTTTTTTTTTTTTAAGGGAAGGAAGTACATTACACTTTTAGATTACAATTCTATATTACTGAAATATGTTACTCAGGAACTGGAGTTAGCACCCAAGATGAGAACGTATTAATTCTGCTTCATAGTTATAATTAAAATGATACAGAAGCACGACTCCATTGAGAGCACTGAAAAGCTTATCTGGAAAATGTATTATTAAACATTCCAAATTGGGATTTCCCGCATTTGGGTGCATTGAAAAAGTTGGAAATAACAGTTTCCTCACATTGTGATGCTGTTGTAAAGACACTTTAAATATATTTAATAAGAAGAAAGGGGAGTCATTCTTTGCATACCAGAGTTATAAACGATCTTTCACTTTGTTTACTAACCATTATCCATTCTAAATACTGAATTTCTTGAATGTAAGACGTGCATTAAACAACTAATCCATTATTGTATTACTCCATTACTGTGTAACGACACAATTAAAAGCAAATTGAGAGTTACTGAGTTACTATTAGCCAGAAATGCATATTAAGGGAAAAGTGTAAACATGATTATCACAGATGTTTAACATACGTGTTCATCACACAACTGGATTCAAGAATAGTTCAAGAGATGCAGATAGAGCTTGTTCCACTTGCTCAACTGACTTGACTTTTGAGTGCTTTTTAAAATATCAGCTTTATTATTCTCTAGATACTTTTTATTTCATAAAGACAAACCTCGTCAGCAATCAAGGTGCTGAATCATTCACTCCACAACCAAATCTGACAGAGAAAATTCTTCTGCCCATATAGCAGTAGATAGAAATAGGTCATGTTGAGGTGAAGGCTCAATATTCTATTATAATAAAATAATGCCAATATTTAGTATGGCCTTCCATCTCAAAAGAATTTTAGAAACAATTATTAATTTTCATACTTTGCTCTGAACCTGCATGGACTAAGTGAATAATTCCAGTATTTCTTCCTTTTTGCATTTCCTATGTCTTAGGATAAACTTAAAAATGCTATTAGTCTGGTGGAGAAGCAGAAACTATAAATTTTTAGAGGTATTTTGGATCTTCCAGCTTTTATAGCAACACTACCGGAAGGCCAGATAAAACCTAAGGTAGAAAGTGTCCTGTACTTGTTCACCTGACCGTCCTATAGTTTTGATATTAAATACTGAATTAGAAGAAAACTAATTACAAAAATGCCAGCATAGAACACGCTTCCATAATCCAGTAAAGAAATGAAATAAAAATCCAGCAAAAACACCTTTTTATTGTCAGGCTTTAAAATTTATAGATAATAAAGTTTTATTATTTAAAAAACAGGAGACTGGTAGGAATGCCTTAACATCACCAAAATAACCAGATTTATTTTTTTGTATGAGTTTCCAAAGATATTTCCCACATTTTGAAAATAATTAACTGAATTTTCTCCAAACGATAGAACAAGCAGCAGTAGTTTAATTTCCCTGAACTGTAACAGACACCCACCCAACACCAAAGTATTATATTTCAAAGAATTTTAATTAAATCTATGTAACAAAAATGAATGTTTCACATCTTAATTGAAAAAATCGCCAGCTAGAGAACTGTGACAGTGAAACAGTCTGGAAAGCACTGAGATATAACTGAACAAAAGAAGAGATGAGAATATTTCAAATGGTCTCACTAGTCAGCAACTAGCGTAAATACTGCAATTCAAATAACGGCGTTTTAGTGATGAAGAGAAGAACTAATTTCTATTTTATTGCTCCTTTGCTTTGAGAATTATACCTGATCTTTGAGAATCCCCGACTGAACACAAAACTCCATCGTGTACCAAAGCAGAAGGCTTACTGTTGATACAAGCACTTTACATGATAGAGTAAGACACCAGCCGACAAGCAATACGAGATCAGCAGGTATTTACGACCACTTTCGCAGCTTTTATCTGCTTTACAAAAATCACCACCTTCTGAGGGTCCTTTTGAAAATATTGGGAAAGGTAGGGAAGAGACTCTGGCTTTGTATCAGGCCATTGGTTCTGTGCAGTTACACGAAGTGAATGCTCCAAGAACGAGGTAACGGTTCAGCTTTAGTCCACGATGTGAAACGAAGTGGTTAAGTTCTAAGATTTTGACATGGGAAACCTGCCAAGGCCAGATGGAAATCTCAGCTGTCACGAGCAGAGGTCATTCTGTCCTTCTCAGCACAAGGTGTTGCTGAAATCCTGTGTACTAGCCATGCAAGTTCATCATACCTATCCTTTTTAATTACGAGCTAAAATGATTCATGTTATATATGACTTTCTTCTTATTCCTTGTCTTTGTTTGGTTGTACTTTTTAATTATAAAAGTCCACCAGAGATGCCCCTGAGGTAGCACTGATAACCTGCCTTTATATTTCTAAAGAATTTGTTCAAGAGAAGCTTGGATAAGCCTTAAATGGAATTTTTGATAAGCCTTTGTTCTTTTAAATTATTTTATCATAATGCAGCATTTCCAGAAAGGGCAATTCTTGCTGAATAAAGGAAAGGTTTATTGATGACACTTTTATAGTGAAGTTTTAATGGAACTGCTTCTAAAATATTTTTACAAGGTCTATTTAACCCTCTGAAACTATCTATAAACAACTCTAATGACTGGACATGCTTAATGATGATAATGTCCACCAGAGAAGCATACAGAAATATCTCTGATATAACTAAGCATTATAGGATGGTTTGTACTTTTTTTTATAAAACACAAAAATCAAGGTTTTTATTATAATGAGCTGAGATAAAAACACAAGTAGCAATGACAGTTCAAATTCAAGTGCTGATTGAGACATAGGTAAAACAGTGAAGAACATTTCAAACAATACCACAACCAGTGGCGCAGCACATGAAAAAGTGCATTTTAAAGAACAGCAAAGAAACATTAGGAAAAACATTAGAAAAAACTATTTCCACTAGAAATAACTAGGTAGTAACTAAACACAATTTAGACCTCCTGAATAGATTAAACATACTACTGAAGTAATTTTAAGTCCTACTCTCTATGTTCAGCTTCACGTGAAATTATAAAATCATTCCTAGATTTCAGGAGTTTTTCCATACACTTATTTTCCTCTTGACTTTTCTGTAGGTACTGTTGCACAGTAAAAACAAACTACAGTGTGACAGTCACCATGTGCTGCCAGATATTAGAGTTTAGAGTGAAATCCATTTAACAAACTAGCCAAATAAAATCGGTTCGAGATTGAATTTCCAAACCCAGACTGGAAGAATCCGATGTTACTTCATTGTGCTTAAGGGGAAGCGTTTTGTATGCTCCTGCCTTACAAAGTTACTGATGTTGTCTGCAGGGGTTAACAAGGACATTGCCCATCTTTAAGCTGTATTCCTTAGACATAAGTCCTTTACCCAAAGGCTGTCAAGGCAATTATGCAGATGTAGGAAGAAAGCTCCCTGCATAGAACGCAACTGCTAAAGGCAGAAAACAGACTGGGAGTTTTCAAATTGAAGAGAGGACAATGTGGAGTCGGTGGTAGCTCAGCTGAGGCCCACAAATCTTTTGGGGCATGGAACAGGTGGGTAGGAACTGGCTGTTTTCTGCCTTTCAGTACAGAATCCAGAAGGCTTTAGAAGGCGGCAGCATCCACTTGGTTAAAAAAAATAATTAAAAAAAAAAAAAGAAAAAGAGAAGAGGGGCTTCATCACACAAGTAGCACACTGACCTCTGGTACTTCTGCTGAAGGATGATGCACAAGTTCTACACGTGTTCAAAAAGTCTAACTTCTCCTTTCATAAAGTAACTAGATACACAGAAATGAATTGAAGTTCAAAATTAATGCGGTGAAATGAGACGTAAGATGATTGATATCAGGTGGATACATCACTTATACTTGCTCTGTCTTCCCTTTTTCCTAGACTTATGGCAACTTTCAGAGACAGGATACTGAACTTTATGACCTATGGTGACATTTGTCTGTTTTCAGGTTTACTTCAAATATTTTTGCACAAATTGCCTAGCTTAAGTACAATTTTTGCTACTTCATTTTTGACACATACAATCTGCAATTATACTCCAACTACTATCTAGAGCTTAAGCAGTGTAAATACCATACAAGGACTATTTCTACACTAGTTCCAGCACTGTGACAACACACACTTGAACAAAGTACAACCCAGCCAAACCCATAAAATGTTCTCTACGTTCTGCTATCAATGTTCAGGCCATTTTTCTCAGTTTGCACTAAAATTGTTTTAAATTGCACTAAAACTCCTTTGCAAATTAACGTGTATTTACTTAAAATGTTAGAAATCAATGAATGCTTTGAATAACTCTGAATTCAGATTCTTGGGTTCTGTCAAAAATCTGAGACCAAGTTGATTTCAACTTTCATTACATGAGACCTGAAAAGTTCCAGCAGTTCATTGTAAATGACAGGGAAAAATAAAATCCTGTTGAGAAATTAACTATTCGCTGGTTATCGATGGTGATATATTTACCTAACGCCTGCACATTGCCATATGAAATTAGTGTCTGCCCCTCCAGGTGTAAAGAAACACAAATCAAATTTCTCTGTCTGTCCTGCTATCTCACAGATGAAAGGGAAAGATTTTGAAAACCCACTGGGTCAAAGTAAAAAAGGCAATTTATCTACATGAAGCTATCCTGTCTTTCCTACCTCATATTCAGTAACATCAAAGCACGTTACTAATTGCAATATCAAGGAAGTCTTCATATTGTCATCAGGGGAAGAGAAGGAAAATTACTTTGTAGAAATTTAAAAGCGCTCACCACATGTTCTCCTATTTTAAGCATTTTTTCCACTTTCCTTCTGTCCTCAATGCTGTATTTGCAGCTCACCTAATTAGGAAGCTGCATGGTTAAGCACCCGACTTGAATGCATGGATTAGTTTGTAATAACAAAACGTATGGCATTTTTCAAACGAATCAAAAGGCTTGAAGCATACTATATTCTATATCCTGAAGAGAAAAAAGGGGAATGACCTGGGTGCAAAACCTTCTATTAGTATCAAATTTACTGCCAAACAGTTTATATACCTACATCCAGCTTGTGACAATTTGAGGTGCCTGACCGACATCAGGTAATAAAAGATAAGAAATTGTATCCATTATCACAACTGTCTATCACATAGTCATCGCTGAAGCATCATATCAGAATCAGAATGAGTGATCCACAGCATAAGCTTAATATTTTAACCATAATTAATTTCATTGTTTCCTCCTTCTCATTCCTTTCCTATGCGAGCACATGTATCATCATTTAAAGAACGTAAGAACACGTTATTTCACAGAATTTCTAATTATAAAAAAAAGCCAACAGTCTTCCCTGCAGACTAACACAATGTAATGTTCTGCAGAGGGCACCCTCGGTACAGTCAGAACAGATCACCTTTTTCCACTGCATCTCTCCTCCGCAACCTTAACTACATAATATCACATTTACTATTGTCAGAAATAGACAATAGCAAAAAGGTTTTCTCTGGTGGTAGCATTACAAGGTATGACGTGGGTCTGCAAAAAAGAACAAAGCATACCTATACAGAGTACAGTCACTTTTCTTTTCAAATATCATCAATGTTTTTTGGCTTAATAACTTAGCATGAATTAATTTGCTGCCAAGAACTACATACTTATACTAAAGACAATGTCTAACTGCTATTATTACTTTTATTCCATTTTCTTCTCTATTGTTCCTTTGAAGGCTTGTATCTATTCAGAGATACAGGAAGAAACTTCTCCATTAAGTGATAGGGGGACTGTAAGCAACATGGTTATAGCAGCACTATTCCACATGGCATAACATTAAGACTTTTCACTATTTTAACAATCAGTTCTCATAATCAAGATGAAGCTACTGTCTACATTGGAGGTGAAAGGAAAGGCTCATTTAAATGTTATCTCACAGCACATTCTCTGCATTGTCTTACTGCTCAAGCCTTTCATACCCAATGCATTGTTCTTTCTGCTGACGCAGCTGCTTCTTTTCCAACCCTGCTGCTCATATGACCTTTTTCCTTTTTTTTTTTTTTCCTCTCCCTCCTTCAAAACCATTTCTGGGCAGTTTCACAAGAATTTTGATTGCTGTTGTAAAGTTTATATCATTGCCATCTGACAGTTGTTTGCTGGCCTTTGTGAAAAGAGTTGATGGTCTCAGTTCATTTCCTCCCAGGCAGGTGTTCAGAGCTTAAAACCAAAACATCACCTCCATTGGCACAAAGACTTGTGGCCAACAAAGAACGTGAGCATATGCTCAGCAATGGGTAAAATACACGCTTAAAGTGAAACACACTTTTAAGTGCTTTCGTGGGGAAGGCTGGACTTTGCAGACAGATTAAAACCAGAAAATGAACTCTGGTAGATAATCCTATTACAAAAGATCAGGACAATACTGTGGGATGACTCATGCTGAATATACCAATGCCAGAATTTCAGTGAAAGTGTATGTGGTGACAAAAAATGTGCTGGTGCAGCTAAATCTGTAGATATATAGTAAGACTACTCGTGATCTAGAGAGAAAAACATATGCAGAAGAAACAAAACTTGAATACTCATCTACATTGGGAATCCTTACCTTGCTAGCTACTCCAAAATTAAAATCATAGAATGGTTTAAGTTGGAAGGAACCTTAAAGATTATCTAGTTCCAACCCCCCTGCCATGGGCAGGGAAACCCTCCACTACACCAGGTTGCCCAAAGCTCCATCCAACCTGGCCTTGAACACTTCCAGGGATGAAAACCACTTCACCGCGAATTAAAAGATATCCTGTAACAAAGCAATCCATAAGGCTGTTCCATTTTTCCCCTATGCATTTTCTTTACTGATTTAAAGATCAGATCCTTTGAGAAAACAGGAGAACGTTAGTTAAATTACTTTAATTCACTGTGATAAGGCAGTTTATGACTGGGCATATTATAATCATTTGCCATTAGGAAACTTACTAACGAACAAATAACACGTGGTATATATTATTTAAAACATTTATAAAAACATTGCAATCTGAATCTTTGAATCCAATTAAAATCTGACCTTTCTTCTGGAAACGGTCAGGAGCAGAGTTTAATACCTCTATAAAACTACTAGGATATGTGAATTCAGAGGAGTAGCACAATTTCCTCATGAGATACAATCATTCAGTATTGTGTCGCTGACTCCTTTTTATTTGAAAATTAAAGTAACTTTACACTGTGTGCAGAGCATTCTTCTCAGAGTAGCTACTGCTAGTTAATTTTATTTCCAGTGCATTTTTCTCAGATTCAAGGAAAATTACTTGCTCTTACTTTATGTTGATTAAATCATGTCAGCAAGTGTTTTAATTTATGTGTTCTAGCTAGCAAAGTAGAAAACAATTTTCTTTTCTGGGCAAGCATAATCATAATTAAAAACACATTAGCTGATTATACCAAACATCCATTCTAAAAAAATATTCTACATCATGATTTATGAGTTATAATTTGTTAGCTAACATCTTTTGAAATTATATAACTTTATAAGCTGGTGAATGGTTTTGATAAAACCCCAACTACCCAAAACGGGACAGCTAAGGCCAGACACTAAGAACTCAAAAGATTTTATGGTAGCCAGATCAGGGAACAAATGCAGAGAATATTCCAAAAATACTCAAAAATCTAAGCCAAAATCTTCACAAAAATTAATGAGGATCCTAAGCTGAGATTTCTGATTTCCATTAATAAATAACAATTTCCCGTATTTTCTACAGCCACTGTTACAAAGCTTTCAGGAGAGAAAATTATCTCAGGCAAAGAAAGCCTGAACTTTTCAGTTCGAGGTTTTGGTATTTCAAACAAGTTTGGACTCACTGCTAATCTTTAGTTATAATTCAAAGTTAGCAGTGTTAGAACACACATGAATCTTTATTTTCAGACATTCCTACTTATCTTAATTTACTGCATTCTTACTGCATTCTAGTGTCTGCGCCCACTACAGCAAACAGCGTTAATGGTGGGAGAGAAGGAACTAAGCCTGTAACACTGCTGTGCCATGTTGTAAAATCATAGAATAATAAATATCCCAAGTACCAGAAGAAACACAAAGTTCTTCAGCCGTTATGTAAGTAAAACGAAAGACTGGAGAGGCATATGTCAAAATGACAACTTACTTTAAAAGATCTAAAGATCTAAATCTTTTGAAGCTTGGGTGATGCTTTGTTGTCCAAGGATGGAGGACTCTCCTCTAAAGCAGACTCACTATTTTCTATTTCTGTATGATAAAAATATCTTACTGCTATACTAAGGAGCTTCATATTTCTTCATGTATCTCCTCACTTGATCTCATGCTCAATTTTTTGACATCTTCCACAAGCAAGCACATCCCATATAGGATGTATTGTTTAACAGGTATTCATTTTACTGAGCTCCACTGTAATTTGTTAGGCTTACAAGATGCTTCACACATTCTAAAAAGGAAGCTAAAAGGGAATAATTTGCATATATTATTTAAGTTGTACATGCTGTAAATATTGATCTGTTGATAGAGAAAGTAAGACAAAAAAGTTGTTCAAAAATTAGCACTTGCATTTCTACGTTTTTTCTGAATCGTTTTCAGGATGAATTTTTAAACTTGGTGAAGAGATTACACCTCTGCTCACCACCACTGAAGCTAAAGGCTACTCGACACTCAGCTTCCAGTCTGTGACATTCAATGTATATTATGTCAATATTTTGCAGATCATGAAAGCTCTTACTCTTACTCTTTCGGAGTTATTACCAGCTCACCACAAACAGTTCAAACCTCAACTACTGCCGTCTGTGTTATGCAGAATGAAGCCGCATTTCCCAACGCTGACCTGGTATTTTAGCCAGCTCCCACTGACTCTCAAGGATGATGCACAGATACTCTTGTGTAATGTTCTGAATAACTTTGAAGCCTTTTCTCCTCTCAGAAGTGAGAAGCTGTAATTTATCTAATGCCAGAGAACAAAAAGCAACAATAAAAAAGCCTCTATCGTACCTTCATGACAACCTCCACAATCATTATCTAGTTTGGACAAGTTCTGGCAGGGAATTACAAGTCTCAGGAAATATGAATAAGCATAAGCAGGGTTCAACTAGAGAAGTGATCACGGCATATATTAGCTTGGAATAAAACATCAGTCATTTAAAATCCTACTGTCAATAGTGACAAACACGTGAGGCTTGGGAGCACATGTTCTTTTCCTTTCACAAGCATACAGATCACAATTGTCAAGGCCAGTGTACCATTCTGCTTAGCAATGCAATTATCAATGCTAATAAAAAGCACGCTAGATAAAACGTACCAAATATTCCATGGATTGCACACATTGCATCAGTATCTTAATCACAAGGCATGCAACAAGGAAGTGAAAAAATATCTTCAGAATAAACACCTATCTCCCAAATGGTAAATGGCTCCTTACCATCAGCCCATGCCTTTTCCTGGCCCACTGCCACATACTTTTTCTTTTTTTCTCCTTTTTTCCTTCTATTCTTCCCACAGAGTTTTCTGGCTGTCCTCATATTTTCCATGCATGACTTCTCTCTTCCTTAAATAACTGTCAATGCTGAGCTTTCCTAACACCTCCACAACTCCCAAAAGACGACCTGCCTTGTTTCTTCATTCTCTGGCAGGCTCCTTTTCTAAATTCTCTTTCTCCCGGAGTAGGCAGCTACGCAGAGTAGGAGAAATGTCCTCCTAGTTACCACCAGGAGAAAGAGATTAAGTTTTGAATTTAAATTTAAACATCAAAAATCAAATTAAAATCCCAACCATGATAACCTTACTCCACCTCTGGCACGGCCACACAAATAAATTAGAATTAATAATACCCAAAGACCCTAAAGAGGGTGAAAGCCATTTTAGAAGAAAGTCACATCGTCCTGAATCCACAGGATTCACCTCAACTAGTACTAGATAGGTCACTAAGGTGCCCAGAGAGAAGCTGAGTCACCATACAACTATTCACTAAACAGAAGGCCCTGGAGAGGACTCTGATCTTACTGATGTATCTACTGCCTGAAATTGAGTGTGATTCTGTATCTCTCTTATCTCTTTTAAGCACACAGAGAAACCCTATCTGAAAGTCCTGACATTTTTACCTCCAAGAATTGTCTATATTCCATAAATTAGACAAACATCATACTTTCCTCTGAAAATAGTCAGATTTGTCCAATTTGATGAAAATCTTAATACGTCATATTATCAATAATGAAACACCCCTAGGAATAACTAAAATTATGAGTGACTCAACGACAAACTACGGGGCTGGGCAGCAGTTGCATATTCCCTTACTTTTGTTTTCAATCTTTGTTCAAAACACAGTACCTCTTTGCTGAACATGTCCAATGTGCTATTTCACATTATAACATAACAAAACACTTTCTCCTACCAGAGAATACTGTTGGGTCCAATTTTTCATTGCTGGATTCTTTATTTTTAAGGTTTTTCCACCCAAGCAAATGCTTTTGCTCTGACAGCATTTAATAACAAGTTTGACCTTGGAGTGTCTAAGTTTAAATGATTTCAGATTACACTGCAGCACAAAATCGGGGGCCAGGGATTCTCTTCCTTATTTGAATTTTATTATTTTGGGAGAAAGGGGAATCCCTTGTTTCACAGAAGAAATTACTTTTGAGCCACAGTGTGAAGACTTTTTGCATGAGTGCATGAAAAGCCACAACTTTTTATGCTTACTGCAGTTGATATATGATTGTCACCATCGCCAAAAGTAACTTAGCTATCTCCTTCGGGGAATATCCCTGCAAACACAGTAAAGAAAGCTGAGAACAGCTGGTTTTTATTTAGCATGCATTGGAGAAGAAGTATTATCCTAACAGGTAGGACAGCTTGAGCATCATCCCTTCCTGACAGTCCTGTGAGCTGGTACAGCTTAAAGAAGTCTTGTGAGACTGCAACTTAGCCCTTTATGTTTCTAGTGAATTCATGTCCAGCATTCCCTCTCTGGAGCTCACCCTCATTATCAAGCATCATTCCCAAGAAAGGTACAGGCTGTAATGAAGAACAATAATTGACTACAGTTTGCTGTATTATATGTGGGGATTGAAATGTATACAGTTCTTTACATCTGAAGGGCCAAATTGCAAGTATTTAATATAGATGAATAAACTATTCATCAACAAACAGAATTGATGCTATTCATGTATTTTGGGCTTTTTCTCATTTCTCAATATCCTATAAACACCACACAAACTTCAAGAAACTTTGAAAACACTGAGGAATTCATTTTTATGCTACATAGGAATGAAAATTAACTTTTGATGCTGTATAGAAAAAAGCTACTGTGGTGTAAAAATACAGTGGATATGTTTGTCTGAGTTATTACATAATTCAAAGATTTTATTATCTTTAGCTTGAGCTGCGTTCATCTTTTTTTCCCCCTAAAATAATACCATCCCAAGTACAACAGTGTAGCTACAACAGTGGGACGTGGTTCCTGACAGTCTAATCATTGGTTCATCTAATGATATTCACAGGGAGGCAAAACGTTGCTGTTAAATCACTGCTCTTCCCTATTCTGAAAAGCCACCAGGTGAGCTGTTTCACTGGTAATAACAATTGAAAACACCACAAAAGAATTTATTGTCTACAGATCTGCAGAGAAAAGCAACACTGCAGACAGAATATTGATTGCTGTAGGAAAAAACATTTCAGATGTACTCTGCATTAGATGTATACAAACCCCCCTATGTAACGTAGAGTGACATTATATTTTATAGACATTCCATTTTCATGAAAAAATGCTTTCTAAATTTATGGATTATTAATGCTCTGTACTGATCTAAAGCAATTTGAATGCATAGGACATGTCCATTATGGTAACTATTATACAAAGAAAAGGCACTGATCTCTGTATAGGATCCCCTTTTTTCACAAATAAGCACAAAAAGATATACAAAATCTGCAAAACATTGTTTTCTTAATGCATCATACAAACTCACAAATAGGAGGGAAAAAAACACAACAACAACAGAATCAAAGATAAGTCAAGTAATTTGACCTTTTTGTTCTCAGTCCTGGAAAATAAAGATGACTAAAGAAATTATACTCCTTTAGTTGTTCATAAATCATCCTCTATTTGATAATGACATTTCCCATTCAAGCCTCTCAATAATTGTGATTTACATTGAGTTACAGTTTACCAATGACACTCAGAAATGGCAGTTAAAGGCATCACATTTATAGTGACCATCACTAGAGATTTCTGTTTGTAACAAAAGTATTGTTTAAAGAAAAATCCACTACCTGTGCTCTTAAAAATATCAACATCATTACAAAGAAAAAGCCATAAATGAAACAAAGGCATCAAAACCTTTGGTGAAATTCATTACTTTCTTGTTTGCCTGTTTTGCCAGCCTGTCAAGATCACTTTGAAAAGCACCAAAACTACCTGGTGTATCTTCATTTCCGACACACGCAGACAACATGCAAGTCTATGACAGTAATGGCACTCAACTTTACCAACAAGCTTTTCATCAAATAAATATTACTTTCTGCAGCAGAGATAATTTACTCTTTGTGTATAATTGATTTGTGCTTGCACTTAAAAATGTCTTTTGAACTCCATATTATAACTAATACTGTCACATAATAAAAAGCAACACTTTTAATTTTAAGTTAATTATTTTCCATTATTCAACATTAATAGACAAGGCAAGAACTCTAGCTTAGTGCCAGAACATAAAAGAAGTTATTCTGAACTTATAATACACGGGTTTAACAGCTTAATGTCAAGAAGCAATACTGTAAATTAAAAACTAAGTAAAGGGATTATAGTATCTCATATTTAGAAATTTCACATGACTACAGATAATTAAGGCAAGTGAAATATTTTTGCAGCATTGTCCTGAAATCTTCAATTATAAATAATTTTTACAGTAATAGCACAGCATTCTGTAATAACACTTCAGACATAACATAACTATGGCATTTGAGACTTATTGCAATATACTGCTTCATTTTTCAAGGTTTGTAGGAGGTATTTCTATTTCTTTGTTCCTTTTATCATCACTACAAGACAGCTTGCTTCACCTAGATTATCTAAACCCCAGTTGGAATTGGTAAAACATAGGTAAGAGAAAGGGAACTTCATTCACTGCACATATGTCAAGGTGCTACTTTTAAGGTCTCTTTCAAGTGACTGTTTCAGAAATAGAAACCACGTGTGGGCAACACATGACTCTTTGCAGCTAGTTCAAATGTGAAGAATGAAAACTCTTCATAAGACATGAGCAATAATTTGAGTGTTGACTTCATGGAAATGCAAAAAGTTTTCAAAATAAAAAAAAAACTGGAAATTAGCACTATCATATTTTTTAAGGTATTTATTCACTGAAGAAAAATCATCCTCACAGTGGGCTAGAAGACAACTAAACTTTACAGATAAAGAATTGAGATCTCTCTCTTATAGAGATTATGGAAGAAACTTAAAAGATAGTTTTTCAGTCTTTGTGTATCCATTATGCTTATTCAGAAACCCCTGTCAATAGAGTCACCCACAGGAAAGAGCTCCTCTGGAGAGTTCCCATCAGAGAACACAATTAGAAGTACTCCATGATCTGCATTCTCATGTAGAGATTTGCACTTACCCTTTTTTCCAGCTTGGAAAGTATTGGGGTTTATGGTTAGTCGTCTTTTTGAAGTCTTTGGAGTTGTCCAGATGACTAACATCCCCATCTCCTCCCAAGAAATATTCTGCTCTCTCCTTAAACAGATTATCAGGCACTCTCCTAATGAATTAAAAAAAAAAAAAAGAAAGAAAAAAGGTAGTTTCATTGACTTAATTACGTATGTCATTGTTAGATTAAGAGTCATGTACAACAATTAGCCCCTTCTCTCAATAAGATGTATGGCATTGCTCCTCCCGCCCTTGCCCTGCCCCAGTTGCTAATGTTTGGCATGTTTAACTGGACCTTAAGCGTCCTCTCACCAGTTTGAACATCGAAGACATACATGAAACATGTTCACAATTATATACACACCTCTCATTACCAACTCTAAACTGAGGGAAGACACCATGGTGATTAACTGCTTTAGGCTGCCTGACTGTAGAGCTCTCATAGCATTAAGGGCTATTTCAAGAAACCAACTCACATTTACTTCTGCCAAAGCACAAACGCCCCATTCCACAAACCCCACCACATAAATCCCTACGTTTGTGGCATATGGTTGCTTTTTTTGACAGAATGTGTTCAGATTTATTCAGTCACTCAATCAATTCTCCCTTCCTAGTGCACAGATTGTAATCATTTGATAGCATCATATTCTACAGCTATATACCATAACTGCTGATTAGAACAGCCCACTCCAAAAGATTTTCCGTACACACACACACTCCATATACAGTTTAACAGACATTGGCAATATGCTTAAAGAACTTTCAATCACATTAATTAACAACAACTAAACAGAGCAGTTACATGCCTACGGAAGTCATAACATCTCTGCATACAGACAGATGAACCATCGCATCCAAGTTCCTTCAGCAGGCACAGGAAGTTTTCAAAATAATTGCTCTTTGGTCATTACCAGATTACTTTTATTTTAATGGATGCTGGTGTGTAAAAGGAGAATATAGAACCAAATTTTATTTCAGAAACGTCTGCATCAATAAAGGTGCCTAATTAAGGTATTCATTAAAGTATCTAAAGTTAACTTAACAGGAAAAATCTAGACAGTACGATTACATTTCCCCATTAAACTAATTTAATTTGGTTATACCGCAAATTCTAATAAGATGATATTAACTAGTTCAATTTCAAAATGTCTTACCATGTTTATTTTTATTATGTTACTAAGCAGAGTAGCAATTGACTTAATTTATTTTATTAAATAACATTTCTCAATCCATTTAAAAAGGGACATTGGCCTATTTCTTTCCTGAGGCAGTTAGCATGCTGCCACTTTAAACGTGACATTGTAGTTAATGTTTTCACCAATTTCAGACTGGCATTCCAAACTATGTATACTTTTTTTACTCGAATCAGTGATTCAGTCTGCAGTTCCATCATTTGTGAGTGTTAATATCTATTGTCACTTACAAAAAAGATAAAAGATCTACATTTCAGTTGGTTATCTGTTCATTTGGGTTGTTATTTTTTCTTTCTTTCAGTTTTTACAAATAGACAACAGATATTTCTATTATGATTTTAAATTATTATTGATGAAAAACGACAAAGCTATGTTTATCATTCTTCCAAAACTGAAAAAGATGACATTTTCTTCATAAAAAATTAAGGTACTTTCTGACGTTATCCTGTGATGTTATACTCAGAACACAGAAAATGTGGATTTGCCCCGGAACCTTACATATTACAACACCCTTGTCTAAAATCTGGACAAAGCTGGCTTATATAAAACACTTATGTCAAGTTATGCACAGTTTGCTAATTCTGGGTCTGCAGGGCTGCTGCATTTAACCCCAGGGTCCTCCACATACATTGTGTGTACCACAAACAGTACAAAGCAGCATTTAAAGCAGCAACCCACGTACACCCATCATCTTCAGTGACGGGAAGGAATCACAACCACTGCCAGTTGCGTTATCTAGCAAAAGGGTTTTCAACCTTGTCTGCACGCTCTGGAGCAGGAGCCTAATACTGAGGTCACAAGAAAGGACACGCAGAAAGTTGTAATGCCTGGGAACAGTACCAGATAAATCCTGAACATGCCTCTGTGCCTCAGCAGTGCTAGCACCTCTGGCACCTCCCTTTCCTCCCCTGTTGGTATTAGCACATTCTGCTGTCAACTTCACCTGCAACTTTCTCTTTGCGTATCTCATCTCTCAGCCAACTCTGCGTGGTGAAGCTTTATCATGTTCTCTGTACTTGACCTCCTTTGATCTGCTAAATATTGATCTATTTAACATAGTATATGCATTAGAAAAATCAATCCTGACAAAATTTTGAAGTCCAATCTATTGATATGGTCCAAAACCCAGAAGCAAGAAGGTCATTCAGTGTCAAACTGGTATGTAACCTGGTCAAAACCAAGTAACTTCTGTCAGTAATGGACAAGTCATTTTCTTCCCAAGACCTTAACCAAACAAACAAAATAGAGACTTTTCTAATACCTAATACAACATAAACGTATATTTCTTCTTGAAAACTAAAATAAATATAACAAAACAAACAAGTACAAAAAAATATTTGCATGAGCTGAGGTTGTCCACTATTCCTACATTTCTATTTAGTTCAGTGCAGAAGATCTCAAAATTAGACATTTTGGTCACAGAGGTCATATCAGTTTAAAAGCTTCCATCTGCTCTGCCACATTGATTTTCTAATGCACATAACATGTTCAAATGAATATAGTCAATAGTTCAGCAGACCAGACAAATCAGAGACCAGAAATGCTGCAAAGATTATCCTGATGCTTCACCAATCACAAGTACGGCCTAATGTCAGCAGATTAAAGGGATTTAATTTAATGTCAAGGGATTAGTTTTTATACTTTATTACAAGGAAAGTGAAACTATAAGCACTAAAATTTGCTATGAAATACATAAAACTAAGAATAATATTTTTGAAGACAATAGTATTTTAAGTTGGAAAGCATGAATCGACAATTAAAATCTCGGGCAATGCCACCTGCACCTCCCCTAATTTAGCAGGCAAATGGGGAAAAGGCTAAAACTTGAACAGTAAATCAGAGAACAAAGATCTCACCATATGTAACAAAACTTCTCAGAATCCTGTTCAATGAGTCAGGCATAATATTTCTAGATAATCTGGTAAATCTACTGTGGCTTGTGAAATACACAGGTTATTTATTGTCAGAATTTAATTTATAAAGAGATATGTAAAAAGCCAACATTATGAACTTGTTTCATCACAGAGAGATACCTTTTTTCTGTTAAAAAAAGTAATTGATAATTTTAAATCTGAGAAATGTTACTCAAAACAGGCATTATTTTGTTGGTTGGTTTTAAGGAAAAAGGCTGCCAGGGCCAGTGTTTATGAAAAATGACCCACCACATCTGCCTGGCATTTGGACAGAAAGCTCTCGCACACCCTCCTTGAAGGGGAACGTGGACTTTGACAGGCTTTATCAGCCTGTCTGCATAAACAATCCTCTCAGCTTATTTGCACATAAATGCCAGAATAAGAGATTTCATAGCAGTATTTATTACCAATTTAGTTTTGCACCTGTGGGAAACAGCTGAGAATTTTTCCTCCAGTGGAACTTATACTTTTTAGGTGTCTTTCCCCTATTGTTCTCTAGTAGCTCAGAAAAACATAACATAAAACACACTTTCCTGAAATACTGGTTATTTGATTATACAAATTTCTTCTCATACTCTTCTTTAAGTAAAGACTCCAAAATAGCAATTTAATAAACTAATCTATAAAACACACATTGAATGAAAGCACTCCGAGACAATGAAGCTCTGCAGTTTCAGAGACTACGTCCATTAAAAGAGTGCAATTCTTTGAGCATATGGTCCTAAGTCCTAATTTTGGAAGAAATAGTCTGTGTTCCTTTTGGTTGAAAGATGGTTTTGCTATCAATTAACTCTCATAGTATATGATGACTCTTACAGTACCTTCCCATATTTCTTCTCATGTATTAATGTATGAAAGAGTAATGAGAGAAATTTGCTTGTTGATGTGTTTATCTAATAGTTCATTATCATCATCAGAGGTCAAAACATTAATCACCCTCACGTACTATGAAAAGAAAAATCACTAGTTACACAAAGTAAATGCCAGTAATTAGTGACACAAAGATGAAGTACACGGATATACAGTGAAACACACTCTTGTTCCACTGAGACAGGTGTAAGTATCAGAAACTAGTACCTACTTACTGAATTTAGAATAAAGAGCAGCATCAATGATATTAAGTTTAAAATTAGAAGTGTAATTAGAAGCAGCTTATGTTATACATTGGCTGTATGTATCGGCAGTTCAAGCATTTGTCTTACGACTTCAAGGCAATATTTCTAAACTTTCTCCTACTGCTCTGGCTTGTCATAAATACTGATGCAGTGGTCACTGCAGATGCAACTCTTGTTTTTGCTTTTTCCCCCAATAGACAAGCAGATCCACAATTTGAATTTACTTCAGAACACAGCATAAAATATCTGAATGAATGAATACATAAGGTAAATCAATTACTCTGTTGTTGAACAAATACAGGAACAACTGTTCACCTCTGTGTACTGCATGAGGAGGACTTGTTTTTAATGATCTCTGGTAAGAAAACACAGACTTATTTGGTTATTGTGCATAATCAAGACTCCAATTAGTTCCAATGATGCAATCTACATGCTCATTTCCAGGAGTGGTAGAGCGAAAAAATTCACTCACAAAAATTCATTTGTGTGAGCCAGTGATGGACAACACCCATCTATCACAGTGCTAGGTAGTTAAAACCTTAGAAACAAACGGTGGAGTCTATGAAATACTACAACAAAGCACTGATAAACTTTAATGCTAGAATGCTGCAAATGTTGATTTATTTCCACAGAAGGCAAATTCAACATAGAATATAAATGAGTGCATGCAAGGCTATATGAATGTCAATTTTCCAAAATACACAAGATACAGCCAAAAAAAGTGGAACTACTAGTATATCTTAATCAGAGGGTTACAGAAGTATCAGTTCTACCTGCATCCTCACTCTGAACTCTCATTACCATCAGCAGGACTGGCAGAGGTGCTCATTAACACCCCACTGACTGTACCTGTATAAGCAATCCATACAATCTGGAAAAGAGGAGAGCCAACAGATTGTCTGGCGGCTGGGGAGGAAGAGACTGTCTATTACCTAATGAAATAGTAGTAATGCTACTACTATCGGCACTTCTCTCAGCTTGCTTAGAAGTTTTGCTGAATTGAATGCTGCAGATCCAATTCTGATTGTAGAGATACTGCTCTAACTCAAACATTTTTATTTGGTGTAATACAAATGCAGTTCACACAAGAACCAGATTCAGTTTGTTTACAAAGGTTGTGTAATGTCTTCACTGTTCTCTTATAAGACAGCTCCATTCTGCAAGGCCAGTAAACGTCTTGGTGAGTCAATCTGGTCTAAGTTGCTTGGCAAGTCCAGTTTCTTCTTGAAGTACTTTAACCAGTTAGATAAAATACCTTTTAATATTCAGTTGTTTTTTTGCCTACGAAGTATCTACCATCTACAGAGTTGGTGTGTTTTTTCTAAGCACTTATCTCGAAGCAAAAAGCCCAAAGAAATGTCTCTGCTTGCAATTTAAAAGAACTGATCAAAACATCTCTTCTTTCCCTCAGCATTCTCCCTAGAATTTTGCCCTGTCTTCATGAGTACTGGGGAAAAGTACTCGAAAATAGTAACAACGCAGAAAGGATTTTTTTGTTGTTGACACAGCTGTCAAGATTTCTCAATAAAAAAGGGAATAATTCTATCAAAACAAAAAGTATCTTTAATAAAGCTATCTACATTGGAAAGTCACTTCTTAACCTTTAGTGAACAATTTGTTATGGAGA
Source organism: Tauraco erythrolophus (assembly GCF_009769465.1). Classification (NCBI taxonomy): domain Eukaryota; kingdom Metazoa; phylum Chordata; class Aves; order Musophagiformes; family Musophagidae; genus Tauraco; species Tauraco erythrolophus. The sequence continues at coordinate 4,640,287 of NC_141477.1, forward strand.
CTTCATGCTCCTGTCTTAACTGACACTTTTTTTATATCCAGTGTTCTTCTCCCTCTTTGAATATATCCTGTCAGGCAGAAGTTACATACAAAACAAAATATTTAGCTGAATTTCTAATTTGATTCTGTTGATTAAAAAAAAAATTCTGTCAGATTATTCAAACCATTGTGTCAAAAAAACATCACTGGCTGCTTTCAGATCTTTTCTGTAGAGCCAATTTGCAAAGCCATGTCTTTTCTTGATTATTAATTCATAATTTTAAAATGTATCCTTCAAAAACATTATCTCCTAAAATGTTCAATGCCTTTGTTAACACTTTCAACTCCCTCTGAAGGCACAAATGTGAGGGAAGTTGTGCATTTTGCAGGTTCATATTTCAAGCCATCACACATCACAATTTGCTGTCACACACTGTCTCTTAGTCTGTCTCCAGCATTTCTAACTTCTATTAGATATATCATAGAAAAAGGTTTATCAGATGAAATCGATTCTGCTTATTTATTAGTAGCATTAAAATAAAAAGTCAGATTTACAATTGAGATACAAAAATCAGAACAAAATTTTACCTAAGAACTAAGCATTCTTGTAAAATTTAGTAGACATTCTTTAGCTTCTCAAATTGCTGAGCAAGATATTTAGCTTTGGGCCAAGCAACAATTCTTTGTTATTTTACTATGATAAAAAGATATTATAAAAGTGCAGTTGCAACATATTTTGTGGAAACACAATTTATTTATTTTTTTCACTTTAGCTTTTATTTCTGCATCAGGAATTCATATTTAAGATAGAAAATGATAGCCAAGATCAATGTTATGATAGTTTCACAAAGCGTGACTGTACTATTGGAAGTAACTATTTTTCTTCCTAAAGAGGAAAAGTCTGAAAAATTAAGTGAATTCACACCCACTTATAACACAGGTATGGTGTGTCTGCTCAAGACACTCACTGATGCTTCTAAATTTTTAAATTTTTTTATACACTAAAGGAGATAAGTTTGAAGAAAATATAAAAAGGAGAATTGATTGCACAGTACACGGAAAACCTCTGCAAGCAAGGTTCTTTATGTCTATAGCTTTTTTTTGGCACAAACGTAAGTATATACGATATGAAGGTACCTTACATAGTTTCTAAAATTACTGCTCAGCAGTTAGACTTAGTTGAATGTCCTGCTATTTTTTATATTTTTTTTACTGTTCTTTCTTTAGATTCAAGTATAGCAGATACAGCTTAATTCTGGCACTGAAAGGACAACACACGACCCTCCAAGAGCAATTAAACTCTTAAATTAAAGATATGCAGTCAATTCTCATTGGTAGGTATTATTTTCCTTGTTTAAGAACAAAAGGCCCCTCCACACAGTCTAATGAAAGCACACACACCTGTGTGCACATATACTACAGTATAGCAGCGAGTATTAACCAGCACAGAGCCCAGACTGCCAAATAATTCTCAAATTCCAAGTACAAGGAATGAAAGAGTGACTTCAATCAAGGGCATCATGGTCTCCATACCTATTTACAATATCGACTCTATACATCATACTACAGACAAAAAGCCAAAACTCTGTTGTTTGTTTTTTCAAAACCTCTTGTCTTCTTTTTACAATAATATTTTTGTTGGTTTATTTCCTAAATGATTAGGAACACAAGTGGCATGAGGCTTCCATTCACAAGTCTGTGGACTTATGGAATGCAACTGCCTGTGCAAACTACATGTACTAGAAACTTCACATTCTTGTCAAGCTAGTTTCTGTCAGCACAATGAATCCTTCATAAAAAGAAAGAGCCCTCCAAACAATTGTCAAGGAAAAAAATTAAAAAAAAAAAAAAAAATCAACAAAACGCCACACCACAAACCAAAACCAGAGCTACTGTGATAACAGCGCTACGTAAATTGAAGTTGTTCTAATGAATTCAGTGGAGCAAATCCAACTCAGGGAAGTTAAAGATCTGTTCAAATATATTGAATAAATCAATCAAAATTGAGTGCCATTGTTTTCTTACACATCATGACAATGTGATTTTAAGATCAGCTGATCTATGCACTTAATTTAGCTATATCACAGCATCGCACAAAACATGTTTTCACTGGGAAAAAACGGACAACTATTGATCATGAGATGCTGAGATATTGCTAGTATGACACTTGAGGCAGTTTATATTCTCCCACTTTCACAAAATCCCACATAACTCAAAAGTTTTCTTCAGGGCTTTACCAAATCCTTAGATCCCCAGTACGGCTCTGCATACCCTCAGCAGAAGGTGTTAAGGCTCAGCAGAAGTATCACACACCCCTTCACCAAAAGCCCATCGCTTATATGTTCTGTCTGCAAGGCAAAACAGTGGAAAACAAATGCTCTACAGAAGACAGTTCTGCTGTTCTCTTCATCCTCATCAAACTCAGAAAGAGAAGACATGGGAAATATGCCAGGAATTCTCTAAAGTACGATTGTGGTCAAAGTCTTACATGGTTTAAACCATCCTGTTTCTGGCCTACTTCTGAGAAGCTCAATGACTGTTGTCATATTGCCTACAACATTACAAGTTCAAGGTAAGAAAATCAGGGACTTGCATGATATTTCTTTCACCTTGACATCTTTTTATTTCAGGATTCCTTATGAATTTTTCTCACTGCTTTAAAATGTAACGAATCTAGAATTATTTGGTCAACAGTAACTGTGGCAGTTTTCACCTCTTTAGTCAATTTATCAAAACACTCTTCAAGAATATATTAGAAGTATTTTTTGTCTTCATCAGGCTTAGAGTTCTTTGCTTTGTCTTTTTAATTATCATCATCAACTACATTAATAATGTATCACCAGACATCACGTAATTTGCAATAATTCAGTAAATTTAGTGCTATGGCTGTGCTGTAAGTCACTTCTTGCACAACAGCCGCATTTATAACTGTGACACTTCATTCACAGACCAAGGACTACATTCACGAGAATTTACACTCCTACCTTCAAGTGGCTTCAATTTAAAGATAAGGGATCAAAAATGGCAAGCATTTCAGTAAAAATTTACAAAATACCAGCCAACATTTCTCATATTTCTTGAATTTATTGCTTGAAGCTTATTTTTCTCTCAATTCTGGGATGCAGAGAAGGGCAAGAAAAAGCAACCTCTCTATTCCTGTGAAGAACTTCTTGCAGTAACTGAAACAGCTTCAAGGGTTATAGTGGAGTTCAAAAGCTGTAAGTGTAGCTCAGAGAAATAACATTGGGTTTACAGTTTCAGACTTCATGACCAGAACATGTCAACCTCACATACAGTAGACAATGATCTCACTAGTAAAAGACTGAACTCTTTGAGAAGCAAAAAAAACAGTCAGAGAGAAAAGGAACAATATTAAAAAAATAATAAAATTTAAAAAGAAAGAGAGAGTCTTCATTTATCATACAACTAAAATTACTTCCATTCACTGAGTTGAGGGAATAGAACTATTTAATTCAGTGGTGGGAAAAAAAGGCACAGAGTTTTGATTTTCCAAGACACTGAAACTTCAGGCATCATTTATTTTTGTTCAAGCTGGGTTTGACAAGCCCATCATTATCATCATCAGATCAGAGAAAGTGCAGAAAAAAACCTAGGGTTTCCCATATACTTACAATAGCTTAAATACTGCAGTATGAAGTCTGATTGTTAAAATGTACTTCATGTAAAAAAGGAAACAAGAAAAGAAATTAAATTTCTTTTACAATATATCAATTCTTTACTTACTATAATGATTAGCTGGATCTAAGTCACTTTTTAATCCAGAATACCAGAATCATACCATTCAGTATAATTTCTAATCATGCAAGTGACTTTGCACCATATATAGCAAGATATTTCATGCTCTGTAGAGTAAAAAAAATGTAGGTCAGGACCCACAGGCTATAGTCTAGCTATGCTACTGTGAGTTTAACATATTATTGTTCTGAGAAAATAATAAAACAAATTTAATTTCACACACGAGCATGAATCATCTTCAAACATTCCAATTTCTTAAGAGTAAAAGGGGACTGACATCTAACACCTGACTGGAGATCTCAGGGGGAAAAGTTGTGCACATCACAGAGTTGCAGGACAAATCATGCTATGTTAGGGAACATATTTTAGAGACATACTACATTGATATGGCTGCAGTACATTTACATACAATACCTGATAATAACGTATTCTTATTTTATCAGCACTATCCCTGCACACAGCAGGAACAGTATTCATAGTATCTATTCCACTACATTAATACAGAAAGGTGACAAATAACATTTTGGATGTGTATTAGTATGCAATACCCCCAAGGCTGCTCATCCAAAATTACTTTAGTCAGGGGTCATGGTTGTCTATTTAATTTACAGTTTCCTGCAACTGTTCTGGCCATCCCATAAATGAAATCTGTGAAGGATCAAAAGAGGTTTCTGGTTTCACCTGTGGACAACAGAAACGATTCTTACTTAAGCAAGACTCCCACTAACTTCCCAAAAGACTGCCACACACAAACCAAGGAACCGACCCATCAGGGCAAAGCCCTTCTGAATGTGATCTAATACTTCAGTGACTGCAGTCAAACCGAGGAACAGGTTCACTCATCATGAAGCTGAAACATGGCCTATGAGAGGACAACCTGCTGTGCCTAAACAGAGCAGTTTCTTGAGAGTTGCTAAGAAGTTGCAGGCACATGCATTGCAGACAGCTTTAGACTACCCAAACCATTAAGACTAACACAAAACTTGCAGCCACACTGTTTACTCCGTAAGCTTCTTTTTGGCCTCAAAAAGGCTATTTGTCAACCTTCCTTCCTAACATCCCAAAATGCTTAAAAGCTAGTGATGGATTATGGCAGCACTACGACTGTCTTCACATGGGTCACACAAGTTGAGCCATACAATAGCAATCAGCTCAGAAAGACAGGGCATTAAGGAAATTTTTGTTATAGAAGATCCATTCAGATTCTGATTCATAGTCCTCATCGGAATCAAGCAGATACAATGCAATCTAGACAACTCGCCTCTTAGTGAATGCTCAATTTCATCATCAGACTAGGTATTGGTGAGAAAATCCTCTTCAAAGGAACTTACACTAGCTTTAATTCCTAATGGAAAAAAATTAGCAAAGAAATTGAGAAATATGTAGTGACCTAACTAGAAAGGTCGGTTTGAATATACAGATTATAAATTAGGTAGTTGTTCTGTGATGATAACTGTTATAAAGCTTAATGGAAAACAGAAGCCTGTGTAAATAACAGAAAACATTTGAGTTGAACATTCTCCCATGTTCAACATCCTCAATAATTTTAAATACGCTTGCTTTACTTGTAAACTCTTGTGGTAGACTTTAAACTAAACCTCAAAATGTTAGGATTTATTTTGATCTTAAATCAATAGCAGTGCAGATTATAACTGAAAAATATAAACAAAAGCACCATGAGTGCAAGTAAGAAAGGCACTGAACACATCGACAGTGGCAAAAAGTCACCCTCTACTTGAGTTTACATTAGGGCTCATGATTTAACTAAATTCCCACCTTTCTTAGAGATCCCGCAGGAAAGAGAGAGGAAAAGAAAGGAAGATCATCTGAAAAACGGATGGTCCTATCTCCTCTTTTTCTTCAGTTAATGGTTAAATTCAGATATCTTGTCTGCGATTCGAAATTCCGGGCAGTTCCATGTTACAAGTGCCAGGCAGCACGGGCTGGCTACTGATGAGAACGTGCCACACTAAGTACAAAAGGTTTTCCTGTGCATCGTTCAGTCAAATATTGCAGTAATTTCTGGAAATCAGATGAAATTAAGCATATTGCTATTCGGCCATTAAAACGAACAAGCTTCCCAATCTATCCACCCAGTAATTTAAAGCCACTTCATTACAGCCATGCCTTTTAAAAAGTAATAATATTATGAGTGCTTCTAGTTAAACTATTAGGTTTGTCTTTTCGTCCAATTAAATTTACTCATTTATAAAGAAGAGATGAGCATATCTGAAACTGAAATCATCCCCGTCCTAAGGACATTTATACAGTTTCTTTCCTGAGAACATATTTTAACACTTCACCAAGAAAAATCTGCTCATGTGAAGATAAAACGCAACACCAGAGCAGCAAGAACATGTGCAAGGTCACCGTTCTTCTATGATTCAGGCAGAGCACTGCAAATTATTTGCCTAATGTGCAAATTGCTGAGTTGCTAATGGCAAGATTCTTAACACTTCCAAGCACTGCAGAAGTAGATCTCCAGCTTCCCCAGCCCACGAGCCACAAACTGCAGTCAGATCATTTTCACGTATGCCCAAGAATTTCAGTTGCATATACTTTAGTCCTTAAAACACAACAATTACTTTGGCCATTTTCTGAAAGTACAAGTTAAGAAAGTTTAAAGCCTCAATTTGCAAAATAAAGATTATAAAAAGGAAAGAGAAAAAGAAAAGAAAGGAGGAATGTCTGAGGAGCTCTTGCTTTAACAAGCTAGGTGACTATGCTGTTACAAATAACAGGCTGTACAGATATTAAGTCCATTTTAAACCTCCAAATCTTGTCTCGTTGTTTGTAGTAACAAAAATATGTTAAAAAAACATTAAGTACATCTGAGAAAAAACTTGACTTCCCTTTTAATTAATCTTGCCTTCAGTCCTATTAAATTACACCAACCCCAATTTAAATGCTTTTTTATATTTAAGAATGCTACTTAATCATATTTCTTTCGTAATACAGGTGCATTTTTCGCTATATATATTGCACTCAACACTTGGACATAAACGCCTTTGCTCAAAATAGCATCAATTATGTATATGTATTTATTTAAAATGCTGAATACAGTTAAATTCACAGAATAATTATCTAAAAGGATAATCACACGAGAGCTCCAAAAATTAATGGTTACTATCTGAAGATCTGACAGTATAAATATCAAGTACCACTTTAGGAACGTAAGTATTTTTTTTAACGATGGTTTGGAATGCCAGTAAAACTCCATACATTCTGTAAAGGACAGAACTTTTCTTCCAATATTTTTCAAAGCGGGATTAGCTTCATTTTACAACAAAGGATGCTGACATGAAGGACATTATATGACCAAGAAAATTTCCCATCACTAGTCAGTAACACAGAGAAACAGAATCCAGTTCTCAGGAACTTTCATCTCCCATTCAAAATGGCCATTTATCCCTCATGAACATTAAAGGAAGAGAAAAACATGTAAAAAAAAAAAATCAAGCATTAAAAATGTAGACAATAACAAATAGGATAAATAAGTTTCTCCAAGAGGCAAAAGGTTTCTGACTTGACTGAAGATAGGATTTCACTTGTGTTTGATTTATAACACAGACATTTACCTACAGTCACACAAAATAAATACCATATGTAACTGTAGAAAAGGTTCAGGATATGGATTTGCATCAATATATGGAATTGCAAATAGTCAAATGTACAAAATCAAGTGGTTCCCAGCCTTTGGCCCTGAGCTTTGCAGAAAACAGAACCCCTAACTTTAGGTAGTCTACATAATGATGAGTAGATAGATGTCAGCATTTCAAGTCTTAAGGCAGTACTAGCAAATGAATTGAGAATATGTTATATATCCAATTTGGTCTTTCTGAACATGTTAGAATTAAAATACTGGGGAAGTAGAGATGAGTCAACTACAGAAAATTTCACTTTATTGTGGCCTGAAATCTTACAGCCAAGTTAGTTGTTTATCTAAACAGGAAAGATCTGCTGACCACAGCATGATTTTGTCTATATTCATTATATGTCTATGTAATTATTGTCTAATGTTACACAAATACCTATGTTTGTCAGCAGAAACTGCGATTCTTAGTCTCACAACTCCTTTATTCTCTTATTTATAGGGTCTACTTGTTCCAGCTAGAAAAGAAAAAGCAGACTGACAATCAGTTTATTCCAAGCTGTTCCAATTATGTAACCACTTGATTCCAAGCATGAATAGTTTGAATATGATATAAGAAAAGTGCTGGAATGGAAATAGCTGTTGACAGGCTCCCACCTATGGGAAACAGGAAACATATCTACCGTTTTAGGGTATTGTCATTAAACAGTCACTCAAGTCTCCAGAGACTCTTTCAAGATTCCAGGGAAATATTAGAAGGCTCATACTTTTTCTCCGAGGTTTTTATTAGAAGAAATTCATTCAAATTCAAACACTCCAACAAACAAGCAGACAAGCAGAGTTAAGTAGCAAGTCCTCAAGGTACTACAAACCAGGCAAGTGTTTAGTCTGTCTTGAAACTATTAAACTCAGCATAGATGCATTCTTTATTGTAATGTAATGCTTGATTACTTATTTTTCCAATGCTATGAATATCTTTAAAGAATACATGCCCTAGAAATTTCTGTTATAGAACAATCGTTATCAAATACTAGTTATTATAAACCTTTTGTGGCTAACCGATGATAGTTGAACTTCAGCTGTATTACTTTACACTATTGACTACTCCAGACACTTATGAACAACATTAATTTAAGCAGCTATGTACTAAACAAGCATGTTGAAACAGATGTCCTTTAACAGAAACCTGGCAAATGTTGGGCACGTTTTGAGACCAAGGCATCCATTTAGTTTCTAGGCATATATACTAATCAATGTCCACCAAACAAGTATCTACAAGTCCGAAGGTGTTTGGCTGTACTGAACTGTGAAAGTTGCTACCTGTAAGACTGACATTAATTATTTATTTCTACGCAGAAAATTTCAGTAAATTGGTTCATTGGCTGGCACTTCAATTTTTGTTTACATATTTGAGTTATAAAACATTAAATTTAACATTTAACTGTAATCTTCATATTAGAAGTGAAGAGGAAGATGATGTTTCACCTTCCTGAAAAATGAAAGACATCTGAAACGGCTAAAAACACTAAAAACAGTAGTTAAAGAAACTGTACTAAATAAATACCTTTTAAGTACTTTCAATGTTTTTTCATAATAGACTCCAGATGTGGATTGCTCAAGAACTACAAAACACTTTTAACCTTGGAATGGAAACATTTATGGGTGATGATCCTCTCTGCCCATCAGATTACTGTACATGTACAGGAGGTAGGTGGCTGAAAAGCATTTGTGGCCACTACCTTTTCTACTAGCATGACTGGGATTTTATTAAACCAAGAGGAAAATTTTTTTTGGGGAAAAAAAAAATCTAAGCAAAACGTCAACGTGATTTTACTCATCACATATCATTCTTTTAAATGAACTCCTGCACACCCAGCTAGAGGACTGCCTCCTTGCTGGACTAATGCCTTGAGGAACCCCTCGAAAGGATGCAGGATGCAGCAAGGGGAAAGTGGATGGGGCAAGGACAGGTCTGCAACACAGTGAAGACAGTAAAGAGACACCATGGAAAGGAGCCTGGAGCAGATACACGGGCAGACCTCAAAAGTGATGGAAAGAACTGTCTTTAGGCCTAAAAGAGAGCATTTATGCAATTCATAAAGCCACTGAACATTGCAAGCCTGAAAAAGTGGGAAGTAGGCAAATATTTAGGGGGGAAAAAAAAATCCTTCTCAAACTCTTTTTTCTATTTTGACACTTACAGAACTTGTGGTTCAAGTTTGCATCTTAATAAAGCTCAGCCCTTGAAATTCAAAATCTTTCAGTATCTTTAGGGAGCTGGAAACAAGGAAACTTGATCTCAACACTTTTAGTTTCCAACTTCCCCACTCGTAACAGCTCTGACACTGGATAATCAATTGCCATTTTGAGTGCAAATATGCTTTTACCTTCTCATTTAAACTTGCTCTCTAAAGGACAGCAGTTCACCTACAGTCATCACTTCTACTCTAACCAGAGTGAAACAAAATAAAAGAAAACCAAACTAAATCTCAAAAAAAAAAAAGCAACGGATCTCTCTCAAGAAAATATCCACAGGTAATAAAAAGAGGAACTATAGACCTTATGACAAAACTTCAACATCAACACTATAGTCCATTCTTTGTAGAGTTTTTCTGCAGCCACTGGCATGTCTCAAACATTTGATTTCCAGTTTTGTTCCATGTCCTCCCAAGGATAACAATGCAGCAGAGCCATTGCTCACAGTAACTGTTCTCACATTGCCAGGTCAGTTGAAACCATCAGGAAAGCTGTGTTTGAAAATTGCCACTCTCTCAACTTTGCAGAGCATCCTAGAAATGAATACTTAACTATGGCCATACACTATATCCAGATCTCCAGAGCCCCTAGAGTAGCAGCTTCTGTTTTTTTAAATCAGGAGTGAAATGCAAATACAGCAATGTGCCAAACTCTGGAAATAGTTATTTACTCATGCATAAATGGCTTAACTGGAAGCTGGTATGTAACAGGCTTTACAAGCAACTAAATCACTTCTCAAAGTTTAATATGATGGTGGCAGGGAGGGCAGAAACCAGACAGGAATTTGTCCACAAAGAAACATCAGTTAAGATATGTATTTTAATTTTTGCTGACAGTTGTTCAAAGGGTCTTATTTTTTGGCATTTTGTCACACCAGAGAGGCACATTCTGCCATTGGGGTGACTTTAGTTCAAGGAGTAAGAGGTGCCCACCATGGGGCCATGGAACGCCATCACTGCACCGATACACAGGCTCTCAGGGTTGGTGGTTTGTCTTTTTTGCAGGGACTTTGTAAAGGGCCTTTTATCTGCCCCACCAGTCAGAGGCATCAGAGCCAGAACATCACCCGACTGCAGTAGGAACAAGGAAACATTTTAAAGAAATGGGGACACGAATTAATATGCATAGAAATAAAACACTGAAATAGGCATTAAGAAAACTACTTTATACTCAGTAGGACATTTTGCTAATAAATAAATATGTTTACTGTCCTACTGATTACAAAGCATCTCTGCTGATGTTTCTTCTCACTTGCTTGTTTTTCATTCTACAATTGTAAAACGTCTGGCACAATGGGGTTCTGGTCTCAGCTGGGGCTTCAGCACTATCATCAGAGCAATCTAAAAAACGGTGACAGAAATGTTCTCAGTATCAGTAAGAATATATGTGTGTGTATATATATATTCCATTTTCCTGAACCTTGGTGACCACGTCACCTTGATGACCTCCTTACCTCGATTTCCTGAAAAGATAGTGTCTCAAATGTGCTTGTTTATCAATAAAAACCAATGATTATTTACACTTAAAAGGCTTGTATCCAAGGTTCTCCAGGTATCAATAAAAATGACTCTTACAATACATTAATGAAGTGCACCAAGAAAGAACCACTAAGCTGTTTGTCAGGTGACCTTAAACAGAACATTCTTCCAAATATTATTAGTAGGACAGATAGAATCATGAAACTGTTTCTACTTACGAAACAAAACACATGGAAATTTTGCTTTTAAATATCTCCTATCTTATTCCTTATTAAAAATTATAAGTATCAGTAAATGAAAAACCTTTTCACATATAAAAATCAAGTTGAATTAATAAGCACTAAGCATTATACTGATTAGAATGTCTGAAGTAATGTATTTAACTTAAAGTTTTCATTAAATATTGTTTAAAAAATTCCAGCCAATACACACAGTTCAATCATTTCAATAATTTTTTCACTAAAATATTGCATTGATATAAGAAATTCATAAGGGTAAAAACGAATTCAACTTCTATTAGTTTTGTCCCAAAGTCATAAAACCAAGCAACAACATACACTCAGAGAAAATGTTTTTCAATAATACAAAAAGGTAAAAGTGGTCTTTATATCAACTCTTCTCTATCTTAATTAAATAAATGTTTATACATTTTCATAAGGAAGTAAATGTACGTGTAAATAAAGGTCTTTTACAGATTATAGTGTGACATCATATTCAGGGATGCGCCGCCCTGTTGGCTCCTACTTAAATAAACATTAAGGAAAAATTGGAGCTAACTCAGTATAAATGGGAGCAGTGGTGTCACACAGCCATGTCAGTTCAAGTGTCTCCACACTCCATCTGTTTGGATGACAAATACTCAGAATAGAAAATTGCAGCCCAATGAGGAAATTGTTGACACCAGCTGGGAACCACATCTGTGCTCAGAAGACAAATCTAGAAATTAAAGAGGTAAACACTGATCAAACACCTTCAAAACCCACAGTGGCCGTTTGCCACGGTTGTGCCTAAGCAGTTACTATCTCTCACCAAACAAAGCCCTGAATGAGCTTAAAGACCAACAAATCTACACACAACAGACCATATTGGGCAGGGATTTTTCATACAGCTTCATGTTTACTGTAACACCCAACCTCCAGTCCAGGTTCTCAGACATTACCATGTCCTACACAGTTACTACCATCAGCCCAATTAATTAAACTTCTTAGTGGCAGTGATCTGACTGTGCACACTACTGATGGTGCTGGTTCTTAAACTACGTCCCAGCTAAAACTAGAAATGGATTAGAGAGAGGCAAAGTGGTGGGAAGGCAGAGTCCCAAAACAATACACTTACATATAATGCCGTAACGAAACAGTAAGGTGCACTGACTCATTGGCCACAGCTGAACAAAACACACAGTACCTGATTTCTTGTTCCCCAAATGATTCTTTCACTTGTTGCTTTCTGGAACATTATTTCTATGATTTGGCTGGTCATCAAAGTCTTTATCTTTTTAAAATTTCAGGCAGAGCCCAAAGCCAACTGAAGTCATTTGTTATCCACAAAGACTTTCTCAAGTCTTGAATAATCCCCTTTGTGGACAGTTATTCATTTTACATGATACTTTTCTGAAGCAATACCAAATGAATGAAATTACATCCTAATATATGCTGGACTGAAGAAAGCTGGCTGCTTGAGTCAAAGAGGAGATAATGACATAAAAGAGAAACCTATGCTGCAGGAATAAAAGTCAGAGGCTCAAGAAAACACTGCCTGAATTACAACATCCGAGTTAAGAAACCAAAGCGTGGAATATCCTATATGTGGGTTTTACTTCGCCATTCCACAGAAGTGCTTCTTGTTTTCCATAAATTCATTTTTCTGTTGTTCTGTCTAAAGTAAAGGATGAACAGATTAGCAAAGCCTGTCTCTCTATGGATTTAGTTGTCATATAGCCCTAGAAAGGACAGATTCTAAAGCAGAATATCTTTTTCAATATGTTTGAGCAAGTGGAAATCTTGAGAGCATCATAAACTGGTGCAGCAGTCCTTTGAATCGTAAACTTCTATGTCGATACTCAGCAACTGAGCTGAGACAAGGGAAACGTAGCACCTGTAATCTGCCCACAACCCGGGGGCCCAAAGTAGATTTGCTTTTTTGGTTTATGGTACAGCAACCTGGTGATGAAATCCAGAAGAGGAATGTTTATTATACTAATATGGTAACAGAAATATCCGTATTTAACACATTAAGACAATAGCCACGCATTCATCACTGCTTCCTAACTTGGTAAGACGAATGTTGTTTGGTTGATCACAAAAATAAAGGCAAAAATATCACCAACATAACTCTAAAAAGACAAATATATTCCAAATACACAAAGGTATAGATCCAAATTTAATAGTCAAAAATGATAGACTAAAATATTTGTAAAGTACTTTCCTAATCAATCTGGATCTTAAGACCTAGAAGCCTCACTTTTCTGCTTTTCTACTGGTAAGATCTGAAGGTTAATTTTGCAGGATACACAACACTGACTGTTGACTGTACTTGAGAGTACTCATAATAACCTATCCTTTCATTTTGCACAATTTTGCATCTAAAAAAGGCACATATAATTCGATAACATCATTTAAATATAAAGCCTGTAAATTCAAATTACAGCACTTATGCATAGTGCAAATGCACATACATTAAAAATATATCATAAAAAAGACTGATACAAATACATCTAGACTAACTCAATTGAATGATCATTTACTATATTAGAAATCAAAATGAGTACTCTTAAATTTTGAGTATGAGCATCCTGGTCAAGCTTTTAATCACTCACAGCCCTTATGTCAAACATTGGTATCAATGTTTATGTAAAAAGGTATTTGTTAATAGTTCAGGATCAACTTTTCCATTTTGTTCATGGTTAACTAATATCTGCATTCTAGGTATCTTACACCACCACATTGAGTAATAATATTGTTGCCAATATTTTATGTGAACTTTCTTTTGTTTTGGAAGAGAAAATGCATTCTGTCTTCCATAAATGTCCTTTGACAATCAATTTTAAACATATGTTAAAATAATTTTCTATCTTATGTTTGAAGCTTCTGTGTAGATAATGTTAATCACACTTTCTCCACTACTTTCACGCTATTTTTGTTCCCATTTTTCAATGACTTTGCAGCAGATACTTTCTTTGATATGTCATTTAAGTGTATCAAAGCAAGACAGAAATCCATAAATCAACAGGTAGAAGATTTTGCAATATGTTTTTTCTTTTGATTTTTCTGTATTGCTTTATGTATTTACAGTGATTTATTAGTTTTTCCAACAAAGGACTTATTGATAAATTGGCTATGTACGTTTGAAGATTAATTAAATAAACTCAATGTTTAATACAATAGAAATTAATTTAAGATTTTTTTCTCTTGGTGTAAACTCCTGAAAATCATTATTAGAGAGATAGTAAGATAAATTAAGTATAAATTTAGAAAACACAAATCTAGTAAGCATGTAGATATCATTGGTAATACTCTTTAGAATTCATTCTGAGTTGTTAGAGCTCAACCAAACATCTTGATTTCTTTCACAAAGGAAACTTCCTCCAACTCAAAGTTTGAAATCAGCTGAAATTAGCAAATGCTCAGGAACTGAACATGTACTTAGAAGAAAATTTCACAGCTTTCTAGAGTCACCACATGCCTACAACCCAGGCAAGCCTGCACTTATTTTTTCCCCACCATGAGTCTCCATCCCTGGTCTCACTCTGTGATGGACCTTGAAGTAGTTTCCCACAACAGAGAGCAGTCGCATGGGGAAACCTGCAGCCCCGTGGTTTTGTTATTTATCCACCCTTCTTCTTTGAAATGTTACATTGCTTAGAAGCCACTATTTCTTGCAGAAAGACATTCTAACTGACACGTCCTTTTTTAAGCTACACTACTTCAGTAATTTTTGTTCTGAATACAGTCATGCACTTTACCTACATACTATACACAGAGAAATAGCGAAAACTGGTTCTCCACACAACCAGTGATGAATTGCAGAATCCAGAACTCTCCTACTACGGGGCGAGATTGCTAACAGTGCTTATCAACTGCCTGAAGCATGGAGATGGCATGGGTTACACTTAGCTTCATGACACAGGTACTTAATTTTTGCTTTTGCAGACATAACTTTCCATCCTGTAGCACTATAAATCTCTCCTGAATATCTTGGCTTCTCCAACTACCATCCACTTCGGTCTGCTTAGAACTAAAAGGCAATGGCAGCAATTTGGCTGTTTTCAAGGTAGGAATGTAGCTCAAGGTAGGAATGTTTCATTGATAGGTTAAGCTTGTAGCTGAATGAAGTAAACCAAAGCAACTTTGTTTTACACTTCTGTCTAGATACGCTGCTCAGTCTTGACTGCCACAGGCTTTCCTACGGTGTGTTAGCAAAAGATTTCCTGTCAATAAGTTTGCTAAAATCTTACTGAAAGCTGTAAGTTAGTAGACAATATAGCCATATGGTAGTAACAGCTCATAGAAGAAGGATGAGGAAAACATGTAAATAAGGAAGAGAGAACAAGATTAGAAGAGAGTGGTTCGTGTATGTATCTTGAGTAACTTGTACGTAATTAGAGTACTGAGAGTACTCTAGAGTACAGAAAAACAAAGACTTACAATAGTCCTTCCCCCCTCCTCCTCTAAATTGATACTTCATTTTATCAGGTAACAGATGAAATACTTAATAATTGCTTTTCACATAACTACCAAAATGCTTTTAATCTAAAATAGCTTTCTGGTCATAAATTAATAATTTTACAAAACAGAATAACTTTCATCATTATTAGAGGTGGATAACCGTTAAAAGGTGAAATTAATAATAAAATTGTATTTACTGTTATCTTTGCAGATTTATGTGAACAGGGCTATCAGGTTCAGGTATTTATTTAACAGGCCACATACAGAAAAAGTCAATTTTTAGCCATTTTCAAATCCCTACATTACTCCCCAGTGTGAAATTAATTAAGAGAAGTCTAAGACAGACAGTAATTGTTGGCAGTGTCTAACAGAGTGAAAAATGTAAGGCAACACTGGGATTTCAGTGCAATGTTTTTACTTGCCTATCTGTTGTTTGTAGCATCTGTTTTTACAGACTTGTAAATAACTACCCGTAAATCTTAAATCTACAAAATAATACCATTTAGCATTAATGAATTTTAATACTGCATAATCGATAGTTACTACAACTCAATTGAAAACTAAGACAAACTCAGCTTCAAAGATTTTTTTTAACCAAATTTTTTTTTTTCCTGACCAGTTACTCACACTAATAAAAGGATTTAAGTGAAAGCTTACACAAGAACTTGATCCAGCTCCTTGTTTCACTTTGGGGCTCTGCATTTACTTCATTGAAATTAATACAGACACATTCCACCCAAAGGAAGAAAGGAAAAAAATAACCCTGAGAAAGCCACTGTCAAAAGCTTACTTGTGAAAAGCACTTGACTGACACAATACTGTATTTGGAGAGAAAATAAAAGCCTTCACTACTTATATTTTAAAAAAAACCACTCAACTCCAGCAACTAAAACTTATTATTAGATTCACCTATATTCCTATACCATATTCCTTTTGCTCAAACGTTTGGTTTCAAGCAATCCCACCCAGTTTTGCTTCACCTCCACTCACGTGAGCCATGAAAGAAGCACAGTCTGTCCAGGACAGGCTGGTGCCACTGAATATGAAATGCAGTACCAAATTTGACAGGCCATAACCTCCATATGAATTAGTGTCCTCTGCTACTGGAAATGAGAAAATCGTTCTATGAATGTCATATAAATGATTAACATTTTTTGGTGAAATTACATACACTGCTGCAGTATTGTAGGCTTGTACAGGTGCACTAAGCTTTACACCTGAACTGTGCAAACATGATGTGGCCTGAGCTGTGTTGGTATCTAACAGTGTGCATTAGTTTATAGCAAACTGCGTTGCAAGAAATGGCATTAACCTTAGAATTTCAGAGGAACTTGAAAAAAGACATGTTAGACTTTCAAAGTGTCCTTCTAGTCACTTCCTAGGGCAGTGAGCACTTTTTTCTACTTCAAGTAGAAACAAAAGCTTTTTTTATTTTTTCTTTTTTTCAAAAAAGTCACTTGTATAGAACTCCTGCAGAGAGATATTTTTGCTTCAAATTTCTTCCCCCATGGCCACATACATGTTCAGACTGCAACCAGCTATCTGACATCCTGCTTTCTGAGTACTCCTTGTTAGGCATTGTTCTAAGTCCAACTCTCCCACTGTTACAAGTAATCTTTATACCCCTTTCTGTGGTTATACAGCACTTGAGCATTACAGAAGTTAGCCACGGAACAATAAGAGCCTCCTGGAACGATGCAGAACTCCCTAGGGCTTGTTTACACATGAATATTGAATTGGAGTAACTCAAGACATGAATCTGAACCATTACAGAAAAACTAGCAGAGTAAGATCAAGATATTTTCCTATTTTACTGGGAGCAGCTACAAAACAGCTTTACCTACATGAAAATTACTAAGTCTAAAAAAAAAAAAATCTGGGTGCCCATCTAGAATACATGAGTCCACAACAACGGTGGTCAGTACCTAGCTGGGGAAAGTGCGAAATGGAGCTCATGGCTTATTCAGATTGATTTGAACTAGTTGGAGAATGAGGCTACTGGGAAGCCCATGAAGTCCAACAGAGGTGAGCGCAAAGCCTTGCAGCCAGGATGGAACAGCCTGGTGGCAGCAGCACAGGCTGGGCAGTGACGGGGAGCCTGGTGAATGGTGAGTTATCCATTCTCTCTTCGTTGGTCTGCAGTTCGACATAATATCCGATTTCTCTCTCCTGCATGCTTTTCCTGTTCACTTTGTTACTCCTAAAACTGGTTATACTCTGCTCTCCAGGTTGCTTTCGCTTAACAACCAGTCATTGACTGTAAACGTGAAACATTTATAGCCCTGGGGCCTCTGGTATCATCCTGTGCTTGATAATGGGTCAGCCCAGAGTGTACCACAATAAATGTCAAGGTACATGCAGCACCTCTGCCCTCGGATAACCATACAGCAGAAATAAATCTACCAACCTACAATTTCAGGTAATTTTACCAACTTGAAATGAAGCTTTTTTTTTTAGCATCTCTGAATTCAGCCTTAAGCTACAAAGGTACCTTCAGCCTCTGAAGGAAGTTTCCCAACCCAGGAAATTAACTTACTCTGACATCATATTCGAGGTGATGCTATAATTTTTCTCTTCCTTGCATAATGTGTGGCTGATTATAAAGTCCCAATTACAAGGGTAAGCAAGAACTGAGGGCACTGCCTACCCTTAGGTGTCACACCCAAACCAAACGTGACAATGTATCAAAGACTAATGCCATACAAAGAACGTGAGATAGTGAGAAGGACAAAATTTACCTAAATCTTCTATTTCATTGAAGATATTTACAAGAACAAAACACTTTGTAAAAGTAATGGAAAGGGAAGGTAGGACTGTTGCAAAGGCAGAATTTCAAAATCTAGTTACTATCGTGAAAAAGGGTGTGGGGGTTTTTTGTTTGTTTTTTCCTATTCTACTCGGAACTGAGAATCCAACAAGTACTACTCCTATAAGAAATCTGAATCATAAACACAGTATTTTGTTGCAGGTGATGCCATCTGCAAGATTTTCTCTCATCTACCTTGGAACTGAAATTTCTGTCAAGAAGACATTTGTGTAGTGACTTGGGATCTTAATTTGATACAGTGCATTCTAGAGGCATTAAAGACTGGGATGAGCTCTCCATATGCTAGGATAAATTCCATACTGGCTTTAAAATTGCTAAAATATAAGGTCTTCTTGAAGTATCACAAAGCTATTTTTAGTCTTCCTCTAACATAATATAGCTGACACGATCAGTGTTAGGACTAGAAAAAGCATACATGGGCATATGTGTACATCTGTATACATGAAGTACATTTAAAACACAGATTGTCACCATTTCAGAACCATCAAAATTTCATAACTTACAAATGTTCACTGATGCTTTTCTTGCATCTGAGAGAGAACTAGCTAGCTCTGACCTGGCGCTTCTTATAGGAGAGCTGCTTATCATGATCAAAATTATATTTAAAAAAGTAAATAATTAACCTTCTAAGGCTTAAAACTGCTATAAAGAACTTGATCTCAACAAGAAATAAAATCCCACTCCTCATACCTGAAACTGTAGAGCGGAATATTATGTTATAGAATTAGTTTCCCATAAATCTTTTAAACACACACAAAAGCATTCCTTTTTTCTCCATTTTACACGGTGACAAAACAGCGAGATCTACTGCATACTTAGTAAGGGATAGGTAGAAAAAACACACTTCCATTGAAACAGTTACTATTTCTTTTTTAGAAAAGGGGATTTTTTTTTTTAAATATACAGAATCCAGAGCCAAGTGTACTGTAAAGCTTTTGTCAGTGCTTATTTCAAATGACCTGAATAGCTCATCACAGCTTCTTCAGTACTAAGCAGCACACCTATTCCAACAGTTTGTTAAAACTCTTTATATCACACAGCACTATCATACATTTTGTATCAACCACCTCTTTCAAAAGCCCAGTTAGTAGATAATAACTACAGCTTGGTAAAGGTAACAACGCCTTTTTTCCCATCATACGTCTATGAAGATAACAATCACACTGGGCCAAATTCCACAGGAACTATGCCATAAATAGCCTACAAATCTCACTATTTCAGCTCTTAGTGTACTAGATTTCTTTAATAAATTCAGAAGTTTCCCACCATTTGTGTCAAATGCAATATTTCAAAGCAGCCCTGCAGTACAGAGCAAACCTCCAAAAGGAAAGCATACTTCCCCGTGCAGAGAGGAAGCCAAGACTGCCTAGTAGAGACTGAGCTGGACTTTGATGTAGTTTTATGCACTCCTCTCTCTCACTTACCCAGAGTTAACCAACTGATAAACAGAAAAAAAAAAAATGTATCCAGGAAACTAAAGATTATTCACTGGGGAGAACAAATTACAAAACTGTTCTTCATGCCAAGTAATCACTTAAATCACAAATCATTAGCAGCAATCACATTGATCATATAAAACAACTTGCAGCCCCAAGAAGCAGCTAACCGTAATCCTTCAGAATATAGACTGTTAGCAACTGTGAGATTTAGTATTGCTAATAGATAATGATTTAAAATAGCTATCGAAAGATAATATCAATAGCCACTTTACTATGAAGCTTTGACCTTTGACTATTGAGCAAAGCAGTATTTTAACTAAACAATTTCAATGAAGCTCTTTTTCTTAGGTAATGATGGTTTGTTAAGAGTTTAGCATATACATACTGCAGGGACTTTGAAAAAAAAAATCTATTGACAGAGAAAACATTCAGCTACAATTTTTAAACAATATGTTCCACCTGAACATAAAATACTGGTGATCAAATCACTATTTAATTCACTGCCAAAATGCATACACGTACAGACATGAAATTGCATATTACTTTGAGATTCTCAAAAAGCCAGAGGATGCATCCATTGCCGTTCATTTCAATGTGATCAAGAACTTGATAAGTATCCAATGAGATTCTCCTCAGACATCCTTGAGAAATTCAGAGTTTCACTGCATTACTGACTTTCTGTTCTTTGTATTGGTGGAATAAGGAATATAGAAATATCCAAAAAGGCTACTAGAATTTTTAACATAACAGGAAGGAGTGTTTGTCTATTCTCCACCTCATCTCCCTGTTCTGGGTGCCGATAGCATCCATCTCTGCAGTAGGTATCTGTTCAAGTACTCTTAACTTAACAGCAACACACTTGATCAAAAAGGAAAGCAAGAAAATGGGCCTCGGGAAAAGCCAACATAAATAAATACAACTATAACTGAAAAACAGGGAAAAGAGAAAGGTCAGAAGAGAAAAACAGCAATGACAGGTAAGCAACACAGTGTTTGGAACCAGCTGATATAACTACAGAAAGCATAGCAGGTTCCTTTATATTTCTTTGAATACTTTTCAAGTACTTTAAATTAAGGTCTGGCTTTCCTGCAACCCACCAGATACAACAGATATAGATGATTTGACATCATTTATTAATATGGTATTTCAATGCTACATTCAGACACACATGGATATGGAAAAAAAAAAGTTGTAGCACATTAAGTTAGAAAACCGTAAAATAATCCTTAATGGTAGAAAAGTAGAAACAAGAGGTTAGATGTAGGAAATCCTACAAGTCCATAAATAATAATCATAAGGCTCAAAGTTTAATTTACTATCTTTGACATTTCTCATATCTGATCCTGGTCCTAGACTGCTCTACATAAAAAAAAAACAGAATTTAGTATTAAAGATGAAACCAATAGCCATCTATAACTATTTTAAGTCAAATTAAATTGGTATTTCTGTACTTCCTGGTACGCAGCCATTTGTTGTGGTAAGCGATTGCAAATCTACATGGCTGAACACATCGCGTTCATTTGCCTTCGTAACACTGAGAACAAGTTGATGACAGAAACAGATACTCAGTTGATTTATCTGGAATCCCCCCAGAGTACGACCTGGCCTGCAGGATGGGGAAAGAACCCTGCGACACAAGTGCTTTCCAGACGGAAACGGCAGAAGTCGCCGAACCCAAAAGAGAACA
Organism: Tauraco erythrolophus; assembly: GCF_009769465.1. Taxonomy (NCBI): domain Eukaryota; kingdom Metazoa; phylum Chordata; class Aves; order Musophagiformes; family Musophagidae; genus Tauraco; species Tauraco erythrolophus. The sequence continues at coordinate 4,661,964 of NC_141477.1, forward strand.
GGGGCAGGAAGAGAAGCCACTTAGGAGTGCCCAGGCAAGCCTAGCTATCTGCAGTTGGTTTCCCTCATACACTCCCCAAGCATCAGTAATAACTCGATTAGCGTTATCCATGCCCATTCTTTCCCTTCAGCATCTGTTCATGGGCTACTTGACCAAGAATTTCCACAATCCCCTTTGTTAACCCGCTGAAACTGTCTCCAAAATCAATGCCAAGATCTCCAGTTTTCTCTGTGAAAATACTCTACAGTATCTATTTTAAATAGATCTCTTAACAGTTAACTCATGCCTCCTAGTTCTAATATCAAGATTTGGTGAGTAACTGTAAAATTCTGTATTAACTTTACTCACTGCCTTTATGATTCTATAATCATCATATTTCCCCCGTTTCAGCTTTCTGCTCTACAAAATGAATAATTTCAGCCTTTTAGCCTCTACTTACAAGCTAGCTTTCTCTAATCTCTTGATATTTTATCTGTCATCTTCTACACTCTAACTCTACTTCGTCCTTCTAAGAGTACTAAAGATACGGGCATAAGGTTTTTAAATCACATTTCTCTCCTTCTCGATACTTTACCTGATACACCAAAGACATGGAGGGCTTTTTTGAGAACAGGTATTCAGTGAGCCAGTAATTTCAAAAACTGTTAGCAATGACTTCAAGTTCTGCTTTCTGAAGTCTGTCAGCATCTTATCAGGTTTAGATAATTTAATCAATCTGAAGAAAAATCTTAAGTTTATCTACACTGAAGCTCATATACCACTTTTTTGCTCATTTGTTACATTTTTTGTAGTCCGCCTGGCACAGCATTAGACTACCCAAAAGAGCTTGTTCATCTGCAGTCTTGGAGTCTTCACTGCATACAAAATCACTAGAATTTAATTTTCCTCCTTCAATTCACAGTCTGTTTTTCTGCTAATTTTTATGAAAGGCACCCACTGAAGAGAGTCTTCAACATTTTCCACAATTATGTCTACAGATTAGAATATATTTGGATTGGAGATAACATTTGAGGTATTTAGCTGCTACTTAGGCTACTAAAACTAGCTGTAACTTGCTATTCGCGAACATTAAGCGCTGCAGATAACCAGAATATTTTATAAAACATCTAGTTCTTAATTTGAACCTCAGAGTGTGAAAATTATGACGAATAATGAAGTGATATGTGCAACTTTTCCCATAGGCATTCTGTGGCTGAATTCTAGTGACAGTGAGGCCTCAAAAATATACGAAGTTGGGTCAAGGCAGAATCTAAATAATTTGCTGAGTATCTAAAGCACATCACAGCTATCCAAACCTCTTCAATGAGGAAATCAGTCAAGGTATATGAGCACGTGATTTTTCAGGTATCATTTTTGTTGCTGTTTTCTGGATATTTAAAAACCTTTATAATGGTTACATTTAGGATTAGAGAAGGTAAATACGCATGTATTTGTTGAGAGAAACTTAAAGGTTTTGAATTGGATAAGTAAATCCTAACAACTTCACTGTTTTTTTTTCTCCTCTCCATGTTCTGAATGTAAAAGAGCTTCTGATTTTGTTTTGGTTGGTTTGTTTGTTTGTTGGGAGTTTATTGAGGAGGAGGAGAATTTATTAATCATGTCTGAGTCATTCCAAAACCTCATATTTCAAAGTTTTTCACTGTCTTAATTCAGTAAGGAAGAGGAGTATTACACTGAAGATTTTAGCTCCACACACATGCTCAGTAGTCATCAGTGGTTGATGTTGCAACTCAGCCCAAAAACAACTACTCAAAACTTAATTCAGTCCCTTTCACAGAAAGGACTCAACTCCTCAGTTCCATAAGTGCCTTCACTCTTATGATCACTGCAGATTTGGGAACACAGTCATGTTGCTTCCCTTGGACTACAAGTAAACCAGCACACAGTGAACAACAGAACGAGCACCCAGAAAACAATAACTAGATGCTCTGTCAAGGACAGCAACAACTATTTAAACAAAAGTTGCTGGTGATCCAAGTTCAATAATAACACTAGATGATTTAACTTATTTAAATTGTCTTGGTGAATAAGTGTAGCACAGTATGCATTTCTTAAAATAACATATGCACATCCCCATCTTCATTTTGCAATTTGACAACAAAGATTGACTTAATCACAGGAAGGTGACAAAAAGACTTGCGTACTTGGAACAACTCTCAATGAGATACAAAGCAGCAACAAACCTTTTTACCATTACAGCATATCACATCTTCTCAGAAGGTTATTTTTCATCTTTTAGATGCTGTAAAACCCTCCTGTGTAGAGCAAAATGCCCTAAAGCCCTCAGACTGTAGCAGTGATTCATTCATGTGGTACAGCTTTGTTGTCTGCAGTAACGATCATTGGTTGATTCTGCACTCACAGACAAGATCTTATTGTTATAATTTTTGACAAGGAATGAGGCTTATCTGCTGCTAAAAAAAAAAAGGTATCTCTCTCAAGCTGCTTGTAGGAAACATTACGTTAGCACTCTGCGCTAACTTTTTAATACAAGGCAATCATCTTTCAAATCAACAATCCAGTTGGGTTTCTACTAATGAAGAAAAATAAATACAAGCATCCATGCTTACATTAAAATAAAGATAATTGCTTTACACCACTACTACACTATGACAATGCCATATACATTTCTATGTCTTAGGATTGTGTTTGGCTGTTTGTGGGGTGGTTTGTTTTTGGGTTTTTTTTCCAATTGACAGTGGACAGCTTCTTCTAGAAAGCAAACAGCAGACAGTAAAAGTTATATTTCTTTACAGCTGATTAGCTTCATATAATTTTATATTTCTACTCTAGACTAGAAATACCATTTGATGCATGAGGCAGTACTTCAGCAAACAACCACCAGCAGCAGAATGGCACTTAGTAGCGAGAGCAAAAGCAGAAGACAGCTCCTCCCAAGTCCCACTACAGAATGGTGCACCAACTCACAAGAAATCTTACCCAAGTCATTAGAATTACCTGTGTACCAAGATATTGGGCTGAAATGCCGCCTAAATCATGGAGATCAGCATTAATTTTGAAGCTGGTATGGGAAACTATTATAGATCTTGCTAGCCCTGCTCACTGTGGAACTGGCATGTATTTAATGTAAGCGATAATGAAATACAGTTGACTACACAACTCTTTCCTCTGTGACCACCATCTTCTGGAATGCCTACATAGCACCGCTAAGTACAAATAGCTGAATTAACCGTTGTTCAAATTATGCTAAAATCATTGAAAAAATGCATGAACTGAAGCAATAGCTTAAAAAACCCTAAGAAAATGTAACGTATATTCATCATCACCTATTCTTCTCCACAAATGATACCAGAATCATAGGCAGAGGCACTAATACTAAGAAAAAAAAAACCACCACAACAACCAAAATTCAGAATTAAGACAATGCTCTAGGATTTGAAAACTGGTCTTTACACTGAACCGCGGGGGCAGGGGGAAAGAGGAGAATAGAATAAACACATTTCAGAAAAATTAAGAAAATATTATTTCTTTTAGAATTCCATATACTTTCTTAAAAATTATAAAGAAAATATTGTTTTTAAAGTAAAAGTAAAATCAAAACAAACAACAACAACAAAAAAACAACACACCACAGACCACAATACCTTCTTCCCCCCCTCTCCTAAACAGATTTCTGGTAAAATAGATGAAGTTTCCACAGAACTGCATGTTCTCGCAAAGCAGTTTGATCTACCTCCCCTAGACCCACAGTCAAACATTAGATGAGTCAATAGATTTAAAACTACAAAATGAACAAAAGAAAGCTAACACTTTAAAAAATATGTTTATTAAACACATAAGGTGGGCAAGAGTAATTATTCTCATGGGAAAAATTCGTTTTAGAAGGCTGAAATCAAGTTCCTTTCCCCTGAATCTAATGCACTAAATGACTGAATCGCGTTTTGACTCAGGGCTAAACTGCAGTGTAGGTGGACGCTGCAATACTAATTCTACCTTGAAGTGCTTTTTTGAAAATTCTTTATTAAGACTTAATTTTTAAGCAGAGGTTCTGGAAATGAAGAGAGTCATTTATTTAACTCTCACCTTACTGTAAACTAAACTCTGAGATTCTCTACTGATAGGAAAAAACATGGTCTGTTGCAAAGGCTTCAGTGCATGTTCACCAGAACATTTCTAGCTATAGTTGAGACAACTGGTAGAGAATCACAGTCAAGGTAATCGCAGACAACTCAGAAGTCAGCCTTGTATTTATAGCCGTCCCTCAACTATTGCTCATGGCATGACACTTCAGCCAACTGGATGAAGACATCCTTGCTAGAAACAATCACCTGCAGCTATGCATCCAGTCAGCTCTACTGACACACTGCTGGGAAGAAGGAGGAAGGGAGAAACCCACCTTTGCCACAGCCAATTCAAGTTATTAATACTGACTTAACTACAAGGCTTAGATATTTGCCACGTCAGATCTTTTCATAACCTCTGCTTCCAATTTTATGTTCTATTTAATGGTGAAACCCTTTCTTACACCCAGATCATAAGCACTCTGTGGAAGGCAGTGCTGCCCTTGGAGCTTCTCGTTAAGGACACAGCACAATGATTCCTGCAGTCCTGCACACTACTACAGGCACAACTTCAAATCAAAAATAAGGGAAAAGAGTAATCGGTCATTGACCGTTTTTGTTCTGGTGTTTACATTAGACAAGTAAACTCTTTTTGGCCACCAATGCAAACTAGCAGTTATAAAAGCATAGAATCATTTAGGCTGGAAAAGACCTTTAAGACCATCAAGTCCAGCTGTTCATCTAGCACTGCCTAGTCCACCACTAAACTATGTCCCTAAGCAGCACATCTACATGCTTTTTAAATACCCTCCGGGCATGGTGACTCTACTACTTCCCTGGGCAGCCTCTTCCAATGCTTGACAACCCTTTCAGTGAAGAAATATCTCTTAATATCCTATCTAAAGCTACACTGGTGCAACTTGACACCACTTCTTCTTGTCCCATTGCTTGTTACTTGGGAGAAGAGATCGACACCCACCTCGCTACAACCTCCTTTCACGTAGTTGCAGAGAGCCATGAGGTCCCCCCTCAGCCTCCTTTTCTCCAGGCTAAGCAACCCCAGTTCTCTCAGCCACTTCTCATAAGACTTGTGCTCCAGACCCTTCATCAGCTTCAGAGCCCTTCTTTGGACACACTGCAGCACCTCAATGTCTGTCTTGTAGTGAGGGCCCCAAAACTGAACACAGTATTTGAGGTGCAGCCTCACCAGTGCCAAGTACAGGGGAACGATCACTTCCTTAGTCCTGCTGGCCACATTTTTTCTGATACAAGCCAGGATGTTATTGGACGCCTTGGCCATCTGAGCACACTGCTGGCTTATATTCAGCCAGATGTCAACCAACATCTCCAGGTCCTTTTCTGCCAGGCAGCTTTCCAGCCGCTCTTCCCCAAGCCTGTAGCATTGCATGTGATTGCTACGACCCAAGTGCAGGACTTGGTGCTTAGCCTTGTTGAACCTCATACAGTTGGCCTTGGCCCATCAATTCAGCCTGTCCAGATCCCTCTGTAGAGCCTTCCTTCGCTCAAGCAGATCAACATCCTGCCCAACTTGGTGTCTTCTACAAATTTACTGCAAGTTCACTCGATCCCTTCATCCAGATCATTGAGAAAGAGATTAAACAGAACTGGTCTCCATACAGAGCCCTGGGGAACATCACTGGTGACCGGCTGCCAACTGGATTTAACTCCAGTCACCACGACTCTTTGGGCCTGGCCATGCAGCCAGTTTTTAACCCAGCGAAGCGTAAGCATGCCCAAGCCATGAGCAGGCAGTTGCAGTAACATGTTCACTGGCGTCTCTCAAGTAACATTATACAGCCCATAGTCCAAAAGCATTAAGGCTTAAGCGAGTTACAGTTCAAATCTGAGCTCCCACTGACTTCAGTGTGAACTGGACGAGAGTATTTTTCAAATTACTTTTACATATACTTTCATCTTATTGTCAAAGATGAAATTCCAGGAAAAGTATACGAAGAGTACTCTGTTACAGAACCAGAAAAAGATTTCCAAACTGATTTAGAGAAAAGACCCTTGAGGTGCAGAAAAAAATAAGATGCAGCATCAAGCTTTTGTTTTGGATGGATTGCAATGGATTGCTTCATTGGGCAAACTTTAAGGCTTGATCAGCACCAAAAAGCAGTAGTAAGTGAAACAGAACTTGCAGTACTAAGCCTCCAAAACGTGGGCAAATCCTTTTCCCCTTTCCCTTGTAGGCTATCATTTTTCATTAGACTTTAAACTAGACGAGGATCTTTTTGATCTTTTTCATTTTTGTTTTCCTTGTGTGTAACTCTACATTTATGACAGGAGTACACGATACAAATTAAAGTAGTTAACAATGATGAAAACAAAGCAAGAAAACATAGTTTATAAAGCTATAAAGTCCCATATAAACCCTTCAGATCTTACTAAAGAAAGTGATATTTCATCTTTAAGAAATGTTAACTGTATCAAACATTGATTGCTTCACGGATAGGATTTTATGGTCAGCTTTATTAGAAGTGTAAATAAGTTGCAGTGATGGGCTGGCTGACTCTGGAGGAAAAAAAATCTTTCCTTGAAATCTGTGCAAGAAAAATAACTCAATACATAAAGAGAGTAACTGTTCATTTGGTGATCTCTAAAAATGAAAGTACATAAAAATGTTCTATTTGTATTAAAACGAAAATTATATGTTCAACAGCAGGAGCTTGTAACACAAGCAGGAAAAAATATCCTTAAGGCAGACAGGGAGCCCAGCATCAAGCTTGGCAGCCTACAAAGTGCAATGCAGCACCCAGAAGTATCAGCAGTTGCAGTGTAAAGGCAGTACAGTCACATGCCATTGCCTCTGTTGTCTCCATGCTGGCATTTCAGCCCTCCAAAAGGAACTCGGCAGCATCCTGCCTTGTGCTGTACCTAAGCAGAGGTGAACTGGATAAGCTCCATGAAGTTAAAAAGCAGAAGCAAAAATTTACCTCTGAAAAACACATTCAAAGTTTCATGCACACATGATGTGTGCTGGTGCATATGTACGTTTATCAAATTGACATTTCTTGTGAAGAAGGGTTTATATATACCTTAGGGGTGTTTAATATTGTTTACAGGCTTTTTTCAGTAACATTACTGTTGGTAGAGTAGAACTTATGGGCCATGGATCAGGAATGCCATAAGCAGAGTCCATGTCCTAGGATCAAAGCTGGTCTAATAACACCACATCATTGCACAGAAGTCAGAGGACCAACAGCATCGCAGACCAGATAGCCACGAGATAATTAATTAGGGCTACATAGCTGTCCAGACCTAATTCAGAGGCTGTTAGACAGTAGAGGCATGATTAATGCCCATCTTTGTTACCACAAATTTTGCATCCCTATGAAATCTCATTATTAAAATCAAGCAAGGGACAGGAAAAGGACAACTGCAGAAAACCCAATCAGAGGAAGAAAAAAAAGCACATTTCCTTTGTAAAGCACATTCTCTCCAGCTGTCTTCCCTTCTGTGGTGCTATAGTGTGACAGCACAAGACTCCCCATGTTTGGAGAAAAAAAGGAAAAGCAAAGGGCTTGCTTCAAAAAGATCATAACTGTACTTGGGAGAAAAATATGCAAAGAGGAAGGTATGGAGAAGACTTCATAATATTATTCAGATGCTAATTTAATACCTTCAGAATCAGTGCATGAAAGAACATCTTGATCGTGAAGATAGAAATAGGAGAGTAATTTCTCTCGAGAAAGTTAGTTTTGACCAATAGTCTCCCTCCGCAAGAGGAAAACACAATCTTTCTTGAAATGAAGAATTAGACTATTAACAAAAAAAAAAGAACTAAGTCAATCTAAATATTGCCCAAATTGTTTCACAAGAAGTCAGAAGAGCTCTTTTACACGTTGCAAAGCAGAGTCTAAGCAAAGACTCTTCTAACCTTGACTTGAAAGTTAATGATACCATAATACTGAAGTTATTCTTAAAGTGTACAAAAAGATACAGTCCCTGCATGGATCACTTGTGTCCCTCTTGCTTCCCACGCTGGGACCAAATGCTATAGAATTAGTTTAACACCACTAATTTATACGTTAGACAGTCCAACTGTGATCTACCTCTTGCGCACTTCGAAAGTCAAAGCAACTCTGCTGTGATGTCACATAAGAAACTGATCACCAAACCCATTCTAAAATTCTAAGAGAAGGAGAAATAAGTATTACTATTGTTGTTTGGGGATTACTCTTATTTTTTAATTTGGGAGGCACAGAGTAGTAGGAGTTTGTACTGACTCCTATGAGCCACCCACGATGACTAAGCAATGAAAACCAAATTGAGCAGCTTCAGTGGACTTCACAAATGTGCACTCCTCTTCCCCTCCCCAAGAACTGTTTAATATGCAACTGGACTATAATGTCTCTTGTTAGGCAGACAGCTTAAAATTAGAATTGTGGGAGAAGTGATTGATGGCCTGAGCTCCCGCAGCCCTTTCCATGAAACATATTCCATTTCCATTTCAAAATATGTTTATTATGAATTATTGGTTTGTCACTGGACTTGATGAAAGTGAATTTACATGAACAACTCAGACCTCTGCAAGGGGAAACACTTTAATCAGGTAACCTTTCCCTCAGTCTTTTCCATACTTTACAGAAACAGACAATCTCACTAGAATTTTGCTCTTTGCATGCAGAACCAGTTTATTGATTGAGCAATGTTTCTTGGTTTGGAAGCCACTTACTCAAAGTCAAAAATGTTATGACCTCAACCCCGTACTCTCAGAATAAATCATTAACATCAGTGTCTCAGCAAAGCTTTACACTATTTGTGCAAAACGATGAAAAAGCATCTGAATACTAGATAAAAGAAGAAACATCAAGATGTCCCTAGAAGAAGAAAATTTTCAAGCACAATGATCCTTCAAGTACAAGCTGACAGAAATTTTTTGACAAAATATGTTTCAACTTCCAGAATTCTAGTTTTCTAAGCAGCTCTAGTCTGAGCTTTACTAATCAAATCCAACACAAGCAAAGAGAACATGCCCCAGTGAACTACACTATCATTCCACAGCTTGCCACTGCTTAACCAGCTGGTATTCCCTGGAGCACAAGGACTCCTATCATTCATAATACAGCTGTTACACTGCCTGCGTTAAGGAAACTGTGACAGTTCAATATAGCTATTGTCACATTCTCCCAGTCACAAAAGGCAGCATTTTATCAACACAAAAAACACGTTATTGAAATGTTTTTCCCTGTGCTTATCCAGCACTGATTATGCAGGCAGAATGTTTTTTTACAAAAGAGCGATAGTTATCACTGGCCCTCTGCGTAAGCAGCTGTCTCTGATGGACATCCAGTGACAGGGCAGCAACATTCAACACCCAACAGCCCCTGCAGCCGTCGTCTTCAAACCCCTCGAACCCCCTGGCACCAGTTGTTAAGTCAGCAGTTCAGCTGACCATAGATCTCAGTTAAAGTAGAAACCATTCCTTGCCAGAGTGTGATGAAATGATTGCAAGGCCTGTAGCAAAGGATAAATTAGATTGCAATTAAAAGCATACAGGAATCAGTAAAATGCTCCCTATGGAGAAATTAAAGGAGCTTCTAAAGTCTAAGGTCACTGCATAATATTGAAGGTCCATGTCAGCACAAACACTGATACATCCTCTTTCTTTTTTATATATTTTAATATAGGCTTCTGGAATGTCCCCATCCACTTTTGACTCTTGCCAGAAGGAAGAATAAAATAAAAGAATGGAATTTCCAGGATGTTTTTGTAATGGACAATGCTGCCATGTTCCTCATGTCATTAAATACTACTAACTTAGTAACTCAATTGCAATGAAAACAACTTACATTTGGAAGATTAACACTGGTGTTGCCACTAGTTAGCATTCTAAAATAATGGAAGAAATACCACAATTGTGGTACGTTGCACAGGATCTCTCACATATGGGGATATTACTTTCCTCAGTGTATCAGCATTTTCATCGCACAGTGTAGATGAGAATTTAAATCTCAATGGCTGAGGACAAAACAGCAGGCCAGGGTTAGATTTGTTTAATAACTTGCCAAGAGAGAAAAAAATAGTGCTACAATTAATACATCCCCCACTGGTAACTGCCAAGTCCCTCAAACCAGTCTACATACATTCCTTTAGTTTTGTTAGCCCAGTAATACCAAACAGCTGCTTCAAACTGGTCTAACTTTTTTCAGTAAGATGGCTCTTCAGTAGTCACTCTCATTTTCAAAACCAGACTCTCACTAGTCAATTCATTCTAACTTAAATCAGGCTTCTGTTTATTTTTCTCTTTTTAGTTATATTGTACTGCTGTATTACTCTTTCCCTTACAAAAAACTATGAGTTATATACCTCAAATAAGGTCTTAAAACATACTAAACTTCAGATCAGTAAAAGCAAAAGTGATTTCAACCAGTTTGAAAGTCCTTTTGATTAATGTAAAATTGATAATGTAACCTATGTAATAGCACTAGAAAAAAAAGCAACAACATTAATCAGGTGTGAAACTAACATAGTAGAGAACTTCAAGACCAAAACCATTCTTCTTTCTTGTGGTAATTCCTATACTGGTGCCAATTTGAAAACTAAAGTCAGCATTTCTTGAACCTGGAGAACTCTAGGTCCAAGTCCAATGCATGTCTGCATTCAGCTTTTCTTTACATATAACTGGGATACCTTCTTAGTTTTGTGAGATATCCTGACAATCACAGACAGAAATCAATTCGACTTTATTTCTCAGCAGTCCTCAAAGTCATTCTATCTACTACTTAATTCCTAGATAGTTGTCTACAGAAATATAATATTAAATATAGTAAATTAATTATAATAAAAGTAGAAATACACCAAATATTTATTACTTTTGATAGGAAAAATTCTAGAACACCACTGCTGGAAAGACTACACCTAGCATACAGGATCAGCAGCAATATCTGAGCTCCCAGCAATAGAGATTTTTCCTAAAGACTTAATTTGGACTTTTGTTTCATTAAGATTGCATGTTACAGTTTCTGCTTAGAGTTGATTTGCTTAAGCATACACTAGAGGATAGCCAAGCTAAAGAACAGTTTTGAGAGAGCTACTAAGTGGTTCAGTAATAATTTGAATACTAGCAAAGTGGACATGACATACAGTAAATGGGGAAACACTCACTCCACAAACAGCATGACTTTAATTTTAAAAATCATCATTCCTGATATAAAAAGAATGTATGTCTTTATTCACTGGCAAACAGCTGCTCTCAATTAGCTTAACAAGTATGTAGCATGAGTCTTCCTCTCCTCCATTACATTATAAACATATAATCAGACTGATATTTCATGGAAAGTCTGCACCATTCCTAAAAAGTATTGAACATTGCTTCTACTTACTTAAAGCAAGCTTCTTGATGCAAACTTTTTCCAGATAAAGTCACATTCACACTCAGGAAGCCACAAGGAAAAAAGACATGGGAAAAATTGGAAACGATAATCAGAAAGGCAGTCAGAATTTCCTTGTTCCTTTAATTATTCATCTGATTAAAAAGAGAGAAGGGAGTGGGTGGGATATTTTTAATAAGTCCTCTCTCCATACTACAGGCAAAGCATGGAATCTAAGATTCTGCCTGGCTCTGCATTACTATGTACCACTGACATGTTTGATTTCAGCAGTCTTCTCTCCTGGGTTTTTGGCCAGACAGTGATTGTAATCTGATTTACTCTGGAGGGTGATCTGTAGACATCTAATCTTATTTATCTAAAAATTGCACAGTGTGTAATTTTATCTTCTACATTGTGTGCCAGTAAATACACAACTAACATGATATTCCATACCTGTATGTAAGAGCTGAAAGCTGTTAATACGACATGTAAAACTACCTGTTCGTTAAAGAATAGAGTTCAAAAGCATGAAAATTAAACCTAAATCTAAATCATTAAAAAATAATTTAAAAAAGTAAAAGACAACGTTCAAGACAAACCCATCATGTTAGATAGCTACATACATATGCAGGTACACATAGTTTAGCTCTACAGCATTTTTTTCCACTAAATAGCGTCAATTTACTTTGCAAAACGCAATACATCTTAGTACACCAACCTCAACACTCACTCTAAATTAAGCAAGCATTGACTCCTGTTTTACAATCACTAGACGTGAAGAAGGCCGAGCTGATCAGTTTGAAAGCTAAGCGAGAACAGCGTGCATGTTGTAGAATCATAGAATGGTGTGGGTTGGAAGGGACCTCAAAGATCACATAGTTCCAACCCCCCTGCCATGGGCAGGGACACCCTCCACTACACCAGGTTGCTCAAAGCCTCATCCAACCCGGCCTTGAACACTTCCAGAGATGGGACATCCACAACTTCTCTAGGCAACCTGCCTAGAGAATGCCCACTGGACCTAAGTGCTCAATTTGACAACAGTAGTTTTAAGTTTCACGCTTAAAAATGAACACAGATGACTGGCAGGCATTTTAATTCAAGCTACATGGAGTAGTCCAAAGCTGTGACAAATAAGATTACAGATCTCCTAGATTCCCAAACTCTAAGAGAAAACTATTTTTGCTGTGTTGTTGTTCTACTTCTAATCAAGCGTAGTCAAGAGTAGAAGCCAACGAGAAACATGTTCATGAGTTGGGAAAAGAAACACTATTTCATCCCTTCCTCTATGATTTTTAATTTCTCATATCTGTAAGTATATACTTATGTGGCTTCCAACATTACAAGACTGATTTGATTTAGTTTCACATGTCAGTTTTAGCAAACGTGTTTTTCTCCACTTATATAGAAGACTAAGTGAGCTACAACGCAGTGTAGAATACAAGAGGGGATTTGATATTCCTGAGACAACCAATAGAACAAAGAAAACACACTTGGCCTCCCTGTTTCTTTCCTCTTCAGCACAGTAGTATAGCTATTAAACAGATTTATCGATGGCATATATGATTACTTCAGCAGAAACATGAGGGAACAATGGATCAGCATTCACACCTCATTTTCCACCACATCCCACCAGAACTGATGATCTCTCCCACAGCACTCTCAGCTGAGGGATAGCACCAGACAATGTGAGAGAATATATGTCCAAAACAGAGGTATTATTTCTTTTCCTCTGTCACAGGTAAGAGCAGAAATTTGTTTCCCATGTGTATAGATGTAGGTGTTTGGTTTGAATGTACAAAGCAGCATTGCCACATAATTACCACCTGCCACGTCATCAAGGGTGAGATACACAGCTGTGGGTTTTTTCCTTCTGTTCTGGTTTGCAATCTTTTTTCATGGATTTCATGCAACAGAAAGTATACTTATGTAATGTAAACCCTTACTAAGCAGTTTTCCAAGTAACCATGAGCAATACTTTTACTCTAAAGGCAGTCTCACTCTTTCACAGTAAAACTCAAGCCTTCACCTCAAGTGTTTGCAGGTAAAAGTCACCGACAGTGGGACAAGACTACTGAAAGACCAAGTAAAGAAACCATACTCCCTGGCAGCACGTGCATCTGAACATCCATGTACCACCCAGCATGCATCACCTTTGAGCAGAGGCCCTCAGATACTGTGCTGAACAGCACTGACGTTTTCTACAGCTGATAAACATTCTTTAGTGACCAAATTGAGAGCACCTCGTAGGGGAAGCCTTGGAGCTGAACACATATAAAAGTCGTTCAACACTAGTATTTATGTTCTGTAGCCTGTAGAGTTAATTAGAAGAGTTATGAAATGCACTGCCAGCACTGAGAGCATATGCCAGCTGTAGAGAAGGGCTTTTGGATTATGAACCAGGTACTGTTCAGTGCTTGACAAACAAGTTTCATTGATTTTTAATTAGTGATCTCTTATGTTATGAAGCATCACCAGTGGTTGCTATGATCTAACTAGTTAAAACATGCTTGCAGTATGTTTTAAGTATGTCATACTCATGTATTCATATCTTATTTTATATTTCTTATGCAGCATCACAATTCAGCAAGTATTGTAGTGGTTTTGTCCACTTTATTCATCATGTATCAGCACAGTCTGATCAAGATGGTATTTTAATTATGCAGATACTCTCTTATTTTATTTTTTTTAATATCAGGAACTCCAAAAGTATTAAAGCTAAACTAAAATCCCACTGAACCCAATGCTCCTTCCACCTTCTGGACTTCCTGTCATTAAGGAAAGTTAGAACTCAAGGTCTTTGAGCAAATTAACTTTCCTAACAGGAACTGCAACAGCAGAGATAACTAATGTAAACCATGTTTGTAGAGACAGATCAAAAGTAACTTTATCATTGGGGCATCAGCCTAGGCATTCAAAGCCTAAGAAATCAAAGAACTGGCAATTCATGTTTATTTCATATGCAACTGACATCAATGAAATGAATTATTTCATTTAGATAAGCTTTCAGGAAAAGCTAGCCCCAATCCGAATAGCAGCTGTCTGGAAAAGGTCCCCAAAGAAAAGGTTTTCGGAGAAGAAGTAGCATTTCTATGAAAGTTGTATCAGCTACAGCACAGAACTGTGCTCTATCTTTAATAAACACACACATCCACAAGTGAAAAGAATAACTGTGATACTTCAGAATACGTTTTTCATCAACCCAGCCTCTGCAGAAAAAAGATGCACCTTGCCTAGACATACTAACCTCATACACATATATTCACTTTAATCATAAGAAAGGTGAAAACAACCATGTAATTTAATTTTTGAGAGTTTCTACTCGTAACAGATTTCTCTTCTGATGAAAATTTCCCTTAGAAAGAATACAGAATTTCTCCCAAGGGAAAAAATTTAGACATCCACCACAGTAGCAGCTTCATTTTCACCCTCAATCTACACCCTTCAGGTATCCCAATCCATTCATTTCTTTCCTATATAAACATTTATGTAGTGCGTATCTCTCATAAATGAAATCCCAAAACAATGATGAGCTTGTTATAAGAATAACTTGATATAGATTATCATTCTGCAAGGATACAGCCAGCAAAATAAAACCGTCTTAAAACCAGCATTTGGCAGTGGCTATCAAATCCAGCTTGTTACACAGTGTTACTAGCGTTCATAAAAGTGCACTCTAATTAAGGTAAATGAGATAGCAAGAACACAGTGACATTGTTAACTTAATGACCCATAGCCAAATTATTTAAAACTTGTTTGAAGTTCAACCTAATTGTAATGGATATAATATTGAAGAATTCAAAGGGGCTCTGGATGCCTTATAGAATAGCCTTAATGATCTTTCTCTCCTCTCTCTTGAATTTTGGTGTTTATTTCGATGTTTACAATACTGCTTCTAATCCATGTATTTAGTATGGAAGTGAATTCCAGTGTATAGCCAGTGCCATTCTCACAATAAGATGACATCCGTGTTCTCCAAAGCAGTCACCATGCCATATTTTAAACTAATAAGGTACAAGAACTTGGCAGCAATTATGAAGAAATTGAATTTTGATCAGATTCTCAGTTCTGCCAAGTGAGGTTTTGTCAATGCAAAGAAGGATACTTTTGCAGATTCTAAAGGCACTTTTTTTAACATTTGAAATACAAAGCACGGAGAAAACACTTTAAATTAATTACCAACATAACTGTATTTTGCCTTGTTCTGGAAAGCAATCTCAGGAGCACCACAGCGTATTGTGGGCTTCCAACCAAAACAAAACCAACTGAAAAACGCAGCTATAATGCAAATAGCAAGTTTAAGTTACTCTGGAGATTGGTAGTGAAATCCAACATACTTATTTTTCTTACCTGAATTATGAGCACA
Organism: Tauraco erythrolophus; assembly: GCF_009769465.1. NCBI lineage: Eukaryota > Metazoa > Chordata > Aves > Musophagiformes > Musophagidae > Tauraco > Tauraco erythrolophus. Next base: position 4,677,689 of record NC_141477.1, read on the forward strand.
TTGTTTTCATCTGAAGAGAGAGATCATGTCTAATATGAATTTGTTATAAAACAGAAATAGGAAGAACTATTTTTTTTTCAAATTATTTGATTATAAGCTCCAGAAGGAGCATTACTTCCCACATAATGCAGAACAATCAGATCTGTTTAAGACCATTGGTACAAATCATGGAAAAGATTTGGAGCATTCAGAAAATACATTCAAATTATGTTGCGTTTCCATATTGGTTATTACAGAGTAAGGAAACTATCAAAAGTACTTTTACAAAATGTGTACAAAATTTACAAAATTACACAAAGTATAATACACATGGGGGAAAAAAATGAAAACTTCCATCAGCTTAGACTGCAGTCTTTTGGTGTTGGACTGCAATAGAAGTATTGCACACACCAAGTCCATCCACTAATGAAGGGCGCTGTTAATTACCACATATTTCTGCCAGAGACAGGGTGTGGATGCCTTTAATACCTTTAGAATGATCTTTGTTCACACACAACAACAAAGAAATCTACTACTGCTCACAAAGTCCCTCTGTTGACATTATTCTCTGTCTTCGACTATAAAAGCCAAAGAAATTAGTCTAAATGCTTTGTAATTTGCCCACCAACTACATGATATGGGTGATGATTTCATAAGCCATATTTGCTGCATTACCTAATCACCCTGTGCTTTGAATTGCAGTGTAGCATGCCAAGCACAAGAAGCAGGGGAGTTTGGCTTTAATTCTGTGTGGGGCTACAACGCAAAGCTGAGTTCTACAGCACAGGATTCAGAAAGATCAGTGATGCTCTGTATGCAAAGTTTCTTGAGCTACCTCTATCAGGCCTGTGTCATAGTCTAAGTCTTTCATGCTACGTCTTGTTGATGGTAGCTCTTTCCCCCTGCCCATTTGAAAGCTTCTTGAGGCACAGCTCAAAAAAAAACAAAGTACAGCATGGCAATTTTTCCCCTCAGTAATATTCCTGCAGAGCAGACCAGTGAATTATAGGACAAAAAAATTAGTACCAAAAGGGAATCCCTGGAGCAACAGTCCAGACTGTTAGTAAAGGCACCCATATCACTTAGAATTTCCATCAGCTGATCAAACTACATTTTAAAACTAGATTATTTGTTTTCCTCTTACATTTCTATAAACTATTGTTCCAGAATTGTCTTTACCCATTTTTTTTTGTATGACAGTTTATTTTAATTTCCTCTGAAAGAGTCATAATCTAAACCCACAATTTAAATACAAGCAGCATGTGCAGTGAGGACATGACAGTCCAAATTTCAGCATAGCCTGTACAACGCATCAGGGACTCTGGATTTGTACATGGGTCACTGGAGTTCCCAAAGCTCAATTATCACGTATTTCTAACGCCAGCTCAAGTGGACCTAGTGTGGGTTGGCTTGCTTATGCTGTTAATCTTCCTTTCTTTAGCAGCACAGATTATTAAACTGAGCCTTTTAAAGCATATATTTTACTCTAAATACATGCCAAATAGCTAGGGCAACTGGCATTTCCAGACAACCATTTGGAGATTTCAGTTTCTTGCCTCTGTTAGATGCTGTCTGGACAAACACAGTTAAATCACAAGTGTGTTCTGATCAGCAAAACAGGGCTCTGATCTCTGTGGAGCTCCTACACCATCGTTTCACACACAGAAGGACCAACGCTTCCACAGACCTGATGCAAATTTTCAGGTATAACTACTAATGCTACATATACAAAATAAAAATAATTTTAAAAATCGTATTGTAACAAGTGACAAGCTGTATGACCCGATGTATCTTAGTATACTCATCCACTGGTTTTCTTTGCAAAATATCTGGCCATTTATAGCCATAATTCTAATATTACTTACATGGTAACTTTTGTGTGCACTCTGCTTTTCTCCCTTGCTGATAGCAGACTCTTGTTTTGGAACGGAGTTACACGTTGCCTTGGAACCATTACAATCCATCACATTTAAACTGCTTTCAGGCTTGCACAGGCAATGGAGATAGAAGCAGGAGCCACAGCTGCAGCAAGCAGTTGTCGGTTGCTGCAGTTCTGCATACATGCAGTCTTGGCATAAAAGATTAAAAACACTGCTGACAACTGTTTGCTTACTAAAAAATCAAGACTAAAAAAACTATAGCATCATACTATTAGTCAAACCATGTGAAATAATGATTAGGACTAAAGTGGTCCAACTGGTGACCAAGAGGTTGATCTCCATCTGTGGGAAGACAGTGGTGTTTAGCTGCTGGATTTGGATTGTGTGCTTTTCACTTTCTCAAGGAACAGAGTTAGAGCCATCAACCACTGGTACTGATCCTATAGCCCACATTAAAGCTTCTTCCTTCGTGGATTTGGTTATGGTTGATCACAAGCTTCATTTTCAGCTGATTCAATGTTTTCCCAGTTATAAATCCCTTCTAATGTGGCCTGTCTGGGGATCAGCTATTTACAGCTTCCAGCTTTGGCCCTACTCTCACTCAGAATTCTGAGTATTGCCTCTACAGAAATGTCTATTTTAATGAGATCTGTAGGAATCTCAAACTCAAGCGGTCTCCACCCCTCTGCTTAGTTCTATTGAAATCAGTTCAACAGTTATTAGAAGCTTTTCTTTTACACATACACGCATTAAATGAGTATCCTCACTTTAGAAACTAAGCTGAAAACAAAATGTTGGAAATCTACTTGTTTAGAAATAACATTGGTAATTCCTGCATGAATTACTGACAGTCAAATGAAGAGAAGTGAATTCTGCTTGCTTACATCTGTGAATGAGCTGTCTTTCCAAAGTCAAACAATTTGAGATCTTGTTATTTGGATGCAACAAACGGAATCTTCCCTTTGCTGTGCTGGTTTTAGCTCCAAATCTGACATAGATGTTTTTGATGTTATTTGCAGATTAATATAAACAGAGATTTATGCTGCATTTACCAAAACAAGTAAAAACCAAACACAGAAAAAAACCCCACAACACACACCAAAAAAACCCCGCCGCAAAACCCAACACATAACAAAACCCAAAAGAACCCTTACCTAAACCAACAAAACCCAACCCTATTGGTTTTGTGTTCAGGATTTTCGGGTTTTAACCACACAGTTTTCAATCTTTCTACAGCCAATTCAGCAACATAACAAGATATTTACCAGCATTCTCACCACTGTCTTTTGTCAGACCAGGTGAATTTTCTAAAATGCCTCTGTTGGAGGAAAGATGCTTTTTCAGAGCTGCTTCTGAAATTTTATAGAGACTAAGTGGTTTCTGTAGAGAGAGCCTTATTGTTAGAGGTGAAAAACATGACAGCCTAATAACATGTTGGGACTTTAGAGACAAAAGCAAGCTCAAAAAAGTACTGCAAACAACTTAGGGATTATTTTCCTTTTACATTTTCAACACAGATGGGAAGGTGCTGTCTTGCTAGATGGCCCCATTCTCTTTTTAGCTACTTCAATGTTATTTAAGGAGTAAATACAGAAAGAGGGATTTGCTTTTTTAGAGAATCTGTAATGCAGTGCTGTCAGCTTCCTTCTTACTGTCTTCTAATAGTATTTATAATTTAGCATGAAAAAGTCCTACCTCATGTAACTCCAAGTTTCCTGTTATTGTCATGAGTCTGAACTGGTTTTGTTCATGTAAGTAACTGCACACAAATAATTCAACTGGAACCCCAAATTCTCCTCTCTATAGGACAGCAGCTTTAATCTAAAGAATCAATGATCAATATACAGATCAATACTTCTCCCCAAGAGAAAGCCACTCAATTTCCTCATCCTAGAACTACCTATCTCAAAAATACTACTCTGAAGTAGCAAAGAAAGCATATGCAGGTATCACTTGCATTACTAAAAGCCCCTCTCTCCCCACGGCCCAATGCCATCCGTCTACATATAGGTCTGGACATGTATGTAGTAACACAACAGCAAAACAGTATGGCAGAAGATCGAGAAAAGATGTCAAGAGCTTGAAAGGAAAGAACAGTTCCCATTAAACCTGCACCTGGCCATTCTCTTCTATGAAGTAGAAGCACACAGAGACCTATGGAAAGGCTTCTATGCTACAACCATCCGTCTGGAATGCAAGAAAGAGCCTGCAGCCAGCCACGGGATCTGATAGCGCTATCCGTAAAAAGAAGTCCAAGTTGTGTCAACGCCAGCATGCAAATTCACTAGAGGTGTTTTGATCTTCCACCATCTAGTTAGACTGAAGCAGAAGCTTTTTATATTTTTTATGCACTCTGAGGTGTTCAGACACAAAGTATTGCCTTTTTTGTAACTTCAAGCTTGTGGAATAATATCCAACAAAACAAACTCACTTTGCTTGCCTATTCAAATGGTTTTGACTTCTACAAGACTCCTACACCAACTATATTTCTATTAAGCATTTACAATTGATTTGCTGCTATGCATGGGAAGAAAGTTAAGACTGAAGACCAGATACTCATTTCCTTAGCTTGTAAGAGCTGGTTCTGTTAAGCCACTTGATTCACCCTTTTGTAGATATTTCAATTTCAACAACGTTGCTTCTATAAAGGTTAATAAAAACACCACGTATATTCTTTACTAAACGGTTGGGTAGAGAGTTTAATTTATTTAAGGGAGTTCCTGTAAGGCACAATGCAATCCAATGCACAGATTCCCAGATCAGATGGAAACACTTAGGATATACTGTAATTTTTAATTAAAAATAATCTAAGAAAATTAATCAAGTTTCTTTGCCTGTGATTTCAGGTCAAATATATATGATCTCTGAAAATATAGTGTGACAGCATTTCACTCTCTATATCCAATACTAAATATTTATTTCAAATCTTAAAGTTTTCCAAATCATTAGGTTGATGTTCAGTTTTAAGAATCATTCCTAACCATGAGTTAAGACAGTGATGAAAGCAGAAAAGACTGTGTTTAGGAATTAATGATGGAAAAGCAGGAGTTAATTGCTGAAGAACGACTGGCATTTATGGCCCACGCACCTTTACAGAATAACTGACTTTTTAGTAGATCCACCTTCCAAATAGTCTTTAGCTAAGTATGTCAAAATCCATCAATATTATTTTATAGCAATGTTGGAAAAGGAGAAATTCTAGAAGACAGGAATGTTATGACAAAAAAAGCATTGGTAATGATATATTCAGCACTGAAACGGAATGAAATTGAGGATTTGGGGCATTTAACTTCAGTATATACATTACTGGTCAGCAGCCACAAGTCAGAACTTTCTGCAGCTGCTACACATCAGAATTCATTGCACTCCAGCGTTTGCTCTTCTATACATAGCAAATGTTCCAGTGCATCAAACATGCACCGTGGCAATGTTTTAGCAGATGTTGTCATGTTGACAGGTATCACTGTGGAATCAGTTGCAGTGTACACCTGGCAGAAGCCTTATGAACTCCTCTTGAAAGATTTATTTTGACTTAAGTTAATTAGTGTTAGGTAAGGCACATGAAAAGCAGGTACAAAAACATCTCAAAAAAATGAATAGCCCAAGTTTCTGAAATAAACATTTACACCATAGCTGCTTCTTCAATCTGTCAGTTCTGTCTTGAAATCCCACAGTGACCACACAAAATAAAATCAAGGCAGAACTGTTGTGAACTCAAGTACCAACTTTACCATCTATTCCTTTTCCATTGCATCCAGCACTTCAATATCCCCACAGCAGAAGGGAGCAAAGGGCTCCTGATGACTGAATAAAACTCAGGGAGCATTAGTGCTAACACATATGCATTTGCACTCTGATTTCCAACATCACACTTAATCTATTCCTGCTTGAAAACTCTCACTTTGAAATACTCCAGGGATTTGTTCTCCTCTTTCCTGAGCTGGTATGAATCAGTCTTATTTGTTAGTTCTAAAATGCTCTCTGTTATAAAACCTTTTAAAATTTCATACTGTATAACAAAATTTATCTCATATTTCTTAATCTAGCAACTTATTCTGCCTCATGATTCATTTTGTTAAGTCCGTTCTCACTCCCGTTGCCAGATTTTTTATTATTTCCTTTCTAATATTTCTTTATATGATGTGTCTCTGCAGCCACCACGTTCTGTTCATTTAGACAGAAGATACATTTGGGGCAACATTCCTTCTTAACTGAATGCCTAAGCAATCTTAGTCTGTTTCCACAGTAGAATATGAGCAAAACCATAAAAGAAATCAGAATTCAGAGACAAATACATATGGATAACTAAAATAGAAAAGGTAAAATGTAATCAATGCTTACTAACTTTCATATAGGATCTAGAGACTTTTTACTTTAGATTTGTTTTACAATGACATTGTAATTGGCTTCATTAGTCTTGAAAATTGTCGCTGCAAGTCAGACAGGCTGACTGCCTGGCTCCTGCAGTTAGAAAATAACATTAGAAAATGCTAATTGTTAAATGAAATTTCAAGCTACAATATCCTATATGGAAACACATTGCACTTTAAACACACAGATACAGAGAGTTTTAGAGCAGACAAGTAGAACAGAGATTTCAAAATACAAACTCAAATCATCACCAGAATGGGAAATGGAGTGCATTGTAACTTTTAAGACTGAAGCCTATTTGAAAAAGCACACACAATATACCCAGGAAGCACTAAAGTTTCTAATGAAACAATTCAACAAAGAAACCAACCTTCCACGCTCTGCTAAACAGTTTATTTTGCACTTCTCAATTATTCTAATATTTGTAAGAAATAATACATAGTAAAAATTACAAGGAAAACTGGAAAACTTTTCTATTTCTGTTAAAGACAGACACAGTTAAACAGGAAGAACATGGAAAAAAAGCTTTTTTTAAGCTTTGGTAAACACAGATTTGCATTCTTAACATACTTAGTAGTAAGAAGTCCCACCAAATGCTTTCATACAACACAAGCCATTTTTGGGGAGGAATGAGAGAGGAAGAATTTACAAGACCTAACTTAAAAAAAAAAAGGTTTCATAAGGTCGTCCTTAGAGCAGAGATTTAGATCTTCATAGATTTCCACTATTATCTTTCTGCTAACATCTTTCCTCTAATACTTCTTCATTAAAATATTAACACAAGTTGAAAATAGTTGTGAAAAAAAACATACTGTCATACAGAACGGTCTCTCTAAATGGGCTTTTTTGCCTAATTACTCCACTGAGACTTCTTCAGACTGTTGACACAAAATTCCTGTTAAGCAGCACACTGATAGAAGCATCAAAAAGTTGAGAGAGAACTACTTCCACATGAAATCCAAACTGGATTTTAAAAGTTACTTTGAACTCTGTCACTTAGTTCTTCATTCACATATGATATGGGGAGGGAGGGTGGTTGTACACGAAACTTGAGGAGACAGTCTCCTGATCTCTCACATAGGAGAAAAAGCATGTTTAGCCAAGAAAAACTTCACAGGTCTGCAAAGCTGTTTCATAAATCTCAGTAGACTTTCAGAAATCCGCCTCAAGTTCCAGATGTAAGCGTCATGACAATTTTGGCTAGGGACTGATATTCAAAAATCTGCACAGAGCAGGATTTTATTAGGGCTGAAATCTAGAAAGGGGAAGAAAAAGTTATTGCTCCTTACTATTCCTCCCTCAGAAACGTCTGAAGAAACATCTATGAAGAGCATTCCAATGAACACTCATCTTCTCAAAACATTCACATATATCCATAGGGATCCACTCTTCTTAGCAGTCAATGTACTAACACAGATACAGTGTCACCAACTACAGAATACTCAGAAAAACAGAGATACAGAAAAGAAAATTTCTTAGAGACATTTTTATCTGGAAATTCAATCTGGACATAATAAAAACGGTTGATGTTAAAGACGACATTTTCCCTGCTTTGCTCAAGTCCTCAAACAGGTCCCAGATTCTGCTTTGTCCAACTGAAGAGGATATGCAACCAGCAGAAACAAGTGCCAAGGGTTTCACCGGGCAGACAGCGCTTCTCACTGCACACTCAAGGCCATACACCAGAAGCAAGAGCAGACAAGATGTACTAGTTACAGAATCCAGATGGAAGAAAATAAATTTGGATTTGGAGAATCAGATTCTGGCAAGTCTTGTAGCAGTTTACACTAACTCCAGTTAGCTCCCTGTTCCATGCTTTTCTGAAGAGTTAGCCTGTTACCTCCAATACGGACAGGTATTACCCCAAGAACCAAACTGAGAACTGGGTCACAGCTGAAGTGCAGGAACGCGTTCCCTTACCACCATGTAAGAGAAAGGAAACTTCAGCAGCTGACAGCCAACAGCATCCAAAGATACTGTCAGGGGAGGTGTCATCACCACCCTCCAATCACTCCTCTAATTCTGTCACACTGCTGCCATTCAGCTGCCACTACTGCTAAGACAACATAGAAAGAAAAAGGTTTTGGTTTGGAGATTTTGCCTCTAAATCATCTTAGAACGGGCAGAACTTGTGCACCGGTATCTGCACCTAGTGAGGATGAATTGTACATCCACACAGACGCACTGAGCTATTAGTTACTGCTTAGGTTTAAATATAATCAGGATGCATTTGTCTGCAAGCAAAAGCTATCAAGCAGCAGCACCTTTGACATCTCTCTAATATTCTGTGTTCTAAAGATCAGGGAAAAAAAAATCACATTTATATATTATGTAACACAATAATCCAGCAAGATGCATTTTCTCTGTGTTTCCCCATGTGCTCTGTAAGAGATAACAATTACAAATGCTATTTTCTCTTGTAAGGCTAATGTAGTTTCTAAAATAATGTTTATGTATTACTGCAAGATATGTTTTCCTGCAATTTCTCAGATAGACTGGAGACAAGAAATAGTTTTTGTTTATTCCAAGATTCCCATTTAAAAACAAACAAACAAAAAAACACACACACACAACAAACAACCCCCAACCCAACCAACCACAACACAGCAGCAGACCATTCTCTTTTTTTACTGCCTAGCCTTAAGAAAGTAGTAACAGTTGTACTTCGTTGACTCAAAGTTGATTGTAGCACCAGTTTGTAGTACTGTAATCTGTCTCCTTTTTTCTCCCCACTGTGACATAAAGCCAATGTCTACAGACAATCTTAGGACAAGGCAAAGGATATAATAATTTTTCTCCTCAGACTCCGTTTGTGTTCCTAGATTGAGCCAGAACTGGTCTGTGTATTAGCTCTCACTTCATTAACCTTTTCAGTCTCTTACTGAACCCACACAGACCTTTAATATCCACAGCATCCTACAGCAAGATCTTTCATAGTCTGTAGATTGTCAAAGTTCACAGGGATGCAAATCATTATCAACAAACTGAAAATTATTACACTGTACTCAATAACAGACCCTTAAAAAAAAACCATTGCTGCAGAATTTTTTGAATTTAATCTCTTAAACAGTGTTAATGATATAAACTACAGGCCTTGAAAGTGTCTCAGATTCAAGGAGGACTGTTTGTCTAAGACACAAAGACAGTGGTTTAACATTTCCACTTGCATGAGATAAAGACTTTGGCAGCTGGCACCTTTATTCGAGGGAAGCTTGTTTATTTGCTGCCACTCTTCACATTTGGTTTGAATATAGGTTAGCAATGGACTTGCTGGATTAGAATAGGCATCCCTTTATATGAATAATCAGAATACAAAAATACAGAGGAGTTAAACTGTTCAAACTGCTCATGGCAATTCAAGTCTACAAAGTCTAACAGACTCACTGCAATGTAAGCAGTGTGTCTTCTCGCCACAAAGCACTTCTCTAAAGAAACACCTTCTCCTTCTACTATTACTTTTGATAGCTATTGCTGGTACATCTAACATCAGCTGACTTAATACATGTAAAACCTGACACTTCCTTAATTAGCTAGCTGCTGAATGACTTCCTAATTTCTGTATGAATTATGATTAATGACGTTTCAAGCATGAGGGTCCTTTTTTGTCAATGCTTGAAAGAAGTATGCTTTTGATATCAAGCATACTTAATACTGAACAACTCTGAAAGCAATAACCAGACAGTGATCTATATGTTATTCTACAAATTCAAACCCACTTCCAAATATAGAAGTACCTCAAGCATAATCAAATTTAGAAAAAGGTTACCCAAGCCGTCAACTGCATTAGTTGTTAAAAAAAATTGTGCTCAGGTATTGACAATGGCAAATACCATTATTTTGCAGTCTTTTACTAACTGACAGCACACTGTTGAATGAATACAGGCTGGAGAATATATGATATTACATATGCTTACAAGGTTTTTGTAAAATTCAGTAGAATTTTCTTGAGTACTTGAGGTATTTCATAAAATTGCAGTAAGAAGTGTTAGAAAAAAAAGAGAGGATGAATTCTGCCACAGGATTAATGCCAGCAAGCAGGAAGATCTTGCAAGACTGTAGAAATTTCAGAGCCTGGTGACTAAAGTGCTCTTAGTTTTAAAGTGTCTGACTAGAATAGCATGATAATTCTAAAACTATTAACTTAGACATATTGAAGATTACTAGCAAACATCGCAATCTCCCCTGAAGTATTAATCCAAAGTCTCCTTAGTTTTCTTTACTGAATTCTAACACTCAAACCCAAGGCAACTGTTATGATGATGCTTTCGTACTGCTGACATAACTCAAGCAACAATACATGTAAAGATGAAAAAATGTTGGCAGTAAGAGGAAATTAGCTTGAGACTTCAAGCAGGTAACAGCTGACTACAACCTACTTGTGCAGAAAAACATAAATCCAATATTCTACCTTACAGATAACAACAAAGTTTGATGAAGCTGCTATTTAACTTGAAGTACTACAAGTAACCAGAGAGGAGCAAACCTGAGTACGCTGTGCAACAGTTCACTGTTACTATGGAATACTTGAGGGTTCTTTAGGAAGGCAGACTGCTGAGCAGTTGTCTTGACAGTCTGTAATCTCAAAACAACCCCACCAGTATTCCTTTGATACAGGGAAGCAGTTGAGTCCCTATTGTTGGTTTACATTCCTCTCTGTTCATTCAAGATATGAGTATCAAATATTTTAAAAAGTATTTTAAAGCCTTTCTAAATGTGGCTGAATTGTTTCCTCACAAGAGCATTCAGTGCCCCTCCCGAAAAAACATCATGCAGCAGCACCTTCAGAACTACAGGGGATATTTTCCTAATTGTAGTTTACATACAGCTTCACCATTCACCACAAACGAGATAGAGGTAACCAGGAAAAAGTTAACATTTTAAATGAAACGGATCAACTTAGGTGGATGGTTAAAGATTTACAAGATGGGGATATGCAGTCTAGTTGTTTAAGTGCTATATCATCTAACATGATCTTAACAGATGCATAATGAGAAAGTCAAATGAAATGTGTAACTTCAGATTAGCTGTATTGCCTAAAATACTTGCATGAAAGGTTGCCCAAAATTCCCTACAGTTCTTAGCAAACCATAGTAAGATGCACGTATGTCACAAAACCTGATGAAACAAAAGAGATCTCAGAAACTAAGTCTAATTTAAATTTAAACATGCACATTGTCAATTAGTTTATTAGCTTCAAAAATAGATATCTTTTTCCAGCCACCGTAACAGTGGTTAGAGTACTTGCCTCAAACTGATTTTGAGAGAAAGTGCTGTGAATTCCTGTAATATCATCAGTAAATGGAGTTTGCCTGAACCAAGAGACATTGTTTTGTCTAAGAAAAACATTTGTGTGTTCAAAGACAGTGAGATCAACAATCAATGAAGAAAACTAAAAAAATATTTTCTATGTGAAAGTTATTCAAAGAAAAACATCTAAGTGATACTTCCACTTCCAAACAGGACTCAAATTTATTTGTTAAAAAAAGAGAGAACACTGCCTTAACAAAGGCAAAAAACTCAACAAGATGGCAAATCTTAATTTACCTGTCCAACTCTCATGATTTGAGAACCGCCTTATGGGCTTGCAAAGCCACGTGTTCTCTAAATGGGCTTTCTTGCATCTTCCACACATCAACAGGAGATCAATAACAGTGAGACAAGTAAACAATTCAACTTGACAAAATATGAAATTCTACTATTGATATTCATGTCAGATAATATGCTTCTTCAAAGAGATAAAAGTTGCATCATTCAGAGAGCTCTGAATTTAATTAAGAGTATTGGAATAACAATAAACAAACAAGTTTATTTTTCACTTAGAATAAAAATATCAAGTGATAGACAGAAAAAATGCATTCATCTTTAATATATATACTTTTGAGAGAAGGTAAGCAGCTGGAACCATACAGTTTGTATTGCATTTTTAAACCTTTCTCCACTACGTAGATGTTTCAATGGAACAAAAAGTAAAGCAACAGGGAATGCATTAAGAATAAAATTGAGTTGGTAGATACAGTCAGCACAGTTCAGCCAACAGTTACAATCTCAGTGTGCTTTCAGGGGCTATTATCCTCACTTCAGCCTTCTGTTTATTGTTTTAGCCCATCTGCAAAACATGAACACTTGGAAGTATGCTATTCTTTTCTGTCACAGATTTGTTTGCACTTAAACATTGCCACAATTGAACAGATATGTTCTCTCATATCTACTGTAGATCAAAAAGTTTGTTTCACAGATGGCTCTTCCCTGTGAAGGAAATGTAGTAATTCTAATTCATATTTTCTGTCGTGATTACATGGTCTCCTTCAGTTTACTAGCTGTGGGTTTTCAGCACAGACACTGCCCATTTCCATGGGTATCAGTAGGATGCTTGGTGCTCTGTTTTCAGTTTTAAAAGGCAAAATAGAGGCTACTGTAACTTATCAGGATATAGGGAAATAAAAGCAAGCACAGTGCAGTTCTCCTTTGCTTGAAAGCAACTGCTGACACTCAGCCTATTTGGTTCCTAGTTTCCACATCCCTCACATGGCCACTGATGCTCATGGTGTGGTACTTACAAAGGGTAACTTTGCCCAGTGCTGTTAGTCATACCGGTTAATAGCACGGCTGAGGTTTTTAGATATAGCAGCAATGAACTGTGTATATGTACACACACATTATTTGATACAAAATTACTTGATTGTGAAAACTCCAAAGATTCAGAAGAGTCTGTATCTGTGCTAGACTTGTCATTCTGTCACAGATCTTCCCTATCAGACTGCTTATGATGAAAGGAGGATGTCAAAGAGAATTTTGTTTTCTTTTAGTGTAGAAGACCGAATACCATTACATATTCAGCTAATAATACTTTAATGAGACACCCAGACCCTAATTTTAATAAGACACTCAGACTCCAGTCTCTTTCAGGAGCATAAAATGGAAGATATCAGACTTGACTAATTTGTCATCTCACACTCAAACATGGCATATTGATACACTGTTTGACTACTGAGGTAAGAGGATATACAGGTTTTGGTGTATGAAGTAAATAGGACTGAAACATTTTGGTAGGAAAAAAAAATCTTCATTTTTAAGTACAACAAGTAGGAAAAACATCTTAATTTAAAACTGAGATGCCTACCCAAATCCTGAGCCAAATATTCTGAGAAGAGAGCAAACAGAAAAAAAGGACTTACAGTTTGGCTCACATCAACCTGTATGACCATCAACATGGACAGAAATAAAGAAGGCTCAGTGGCATTTTAAAGAAAGGAATTTAATTTAAAATTTAGCTCTTTCACCTAGTAAATATTCTTATAACTATAAATCTGTTACTACCACGCCTTTCTCAACAGTTTCTCAGAGATCATTTTTCTGTATAAGGATGTTATTTTAAGATTCACTAGACATAATAAACTAACTAGCACATTTATTACAGTTATCTGCCCAGTTTTATCTGTACTAGAACTGGAGGCAGAGTCTCTCTCCATTCCCTGAAATGACATTGTCCAGACAGAAAAGAGTGAAAGAAAAAGATGAATCACAAGGGAGGAGGAGAAAAAAAAAACCACCACAAACATCTACACATTTCCCAGTTTGACAGAATGCATTGGAGCAAAAACTCCTACCATTGTACCAGCCTTCCCTCAGGCCTTCAACATCTTCACGCAGTTCGGTCCCATAAGTAAAGATTAAATCCAAATGGTATCCACTAGACTAAAAAGCAAACAGGCATAGAACCTCTGCTGCACTTTTTACCTTAAGTCAACTAATTAATGTTAATTGTCAGCTACAACCATTGAGATACCACAGGAGGCTTGGGAGATCTTTTTGTTTGTTTTGTTTTCTTCATAAACCAGTGTAGACTTTTTACCTTCTGCCTCTCACTTTGAATCTACTTCTCCTTAAAACATGACAAAGAGGCCTGAGAGCAGGTGGTTTTGAGAGCTGGTATTTTAGAAAACACACAATTGGACTGCAGGTGGTTGAGGTTTTGGGGTGTGGTTGGGGAGGTGGTGGTGGCTTTTTTAAAAAAAAAATAAAGCAAAACAAACAAATCAAACTAAGAACTCCTCCAGAGGTCTTCCCAAAAATATATAATTTTATTTTAACTATAACTTGAAGGTAAAAATCAAAATAAAAGTTAAAGCTACAATCTGAACTACAGCTGAAAGTCTTCTCTGTAGTGTTTGACTACATCATCACCTTAGTATTTTTGTTCCTTAAACTGAAAAAAATGAATCTACAGCACAAGTCCTATTCAGCAATTCCTCCTGCTCTGGCAACTGGAATAGTGCTATCATTATTGATGGCAGAAATCATAACTTGCTACCCCAGCAACAACTGTGATGACACAGATCGAACAAACATTAACTAACAAGAAACTGGAAATAAAGGTCTACTTTAGATACAACACAGGGAGCATTAAATAGAATGCAGTATAGAGGAGGAAAGACGTGTAAAAAAAATCAGATCAAATCTGTTTTCCAGAATTTCTTCACACATTAATCCTGAAGCTATAAGGGTAAATTACAACCTGCTGTTCTGAATCATCTGCTCAAAATACATACTTAATTTTATTCTTTTCTTTCTCTTCACAGGGAGAATTGTGCTCTGCACTTTGCTCATACAAGCAAAGAATTATCTGATATGATCTGAATCCTCAGCTCCTTTGAGAAGACAGTATCTCTGTACTACATACACACAGAGTAGGTAGTACTCTGCTTCTCTACCTTACCAAGGATGCTAGATAAAAACCAAAGCTATCTAGGGCACTAAGGAACATGTCAATAGAGACTCTAATCTGTGCTCCCATCCCATGACCCCTCCAGCCCCTCTGTATTTGGCAGCTACTGTGCATGGCACATGCTTCAGTGTAAAAGCACACACAGCACCCTCAGATGCAGACGCTTCAGATTGTTTTTCAATGCTACAGCAAGCACAGAGTTAACATTCCCCTGTTCCCTGTGCAGCTTCTATCAGGGGCAAAATTTCACCTGCACATTCACCAGAAAGTTTACAGACATGATAGAACAAGCAGGATCTCAACCTTCAGCATACAAGCAATATTTCAGTTTTGTTTCAACTTCTGTTCTCCCCGAAGTACAAATTAAATGTAACACCACCATGTTTTGGGTGTCCTGTTTGTCTGTTAAATCTTTGTAAGGTAGACAAAAAAGCAAATAAAATTTTACAAGACACCCATTAATGATTACAGTAGGCCAAGAGTTAAAGAAACAGCCTGCTTTTTCTTCATATAGTAGCTCGATAGTTCATATTCAAATTTATAATTTGCTCTGCAGACTGTGTGTAGTTTCTGAAAAAATTAAGGTCATAATATTCAAAAGTGCACATAAACGTAAAATAACAAATGGTGCAAACACTAACATATTAATTATATATTTTCCATTGATTCTACACCTTTTGTCTTTGTAACAGAGAACTCTGCAACTGTAACAGGGAGGAAGCACAAGTTCAATGCTTTGCAGTGTTCAGCATCATAAGCATGACTATGGC
Organism: Tauraco erythrolophus; assembly: GCF_009769465.1. Taxonomy (NCBI): domain Eukaryota; kingdom Metazoa; phylum Chordata; class Aves; order Musophagiformes; family Musophagidae; genus Tauraco; species Tauraco erythrolophus. The sequence goes on from NC_141477.1 coordinate 4,693,414, forward strand.
TCTCCAGTCATCACCATATGAACATCAGTAGGGCACAAAAAAAAACTCCTCACCTGCTATCTGGGGACAGTTACTGCCACTATGTTGGAGAAGACAAAGAAGCCAAGTGCAACAGAGTCTTCTGTTTTCCCTAACCTTGTGATCATTCAGCACTGGACTGGGCGCAGCACACAGCTGCCAACTTTTCTTTTCCAAATACACAGAAAAATCAGGCAAGCTAAACCTGTCCTCCACCTGAAGCAGTTTTAGAAAGCAGGTTAAAAACCTCATGAAGGATGCATGGGCTAAAGAAAAACTATTTTTCAGCATGAAATGGGTTAGTCAAGGAGATCAAAATTCCTGTTACGATAGTGACCAATTTATTCAATGATGTCTTCTCCCATAAGCTATCTTGCCACAACTTTACAGTACTATTCATTCTGTGGATTTTACTGACACACAAGAAAGGTATGAGAAGAGGCAGCATTTCTGTAACATTCAGTCATCTGGTGTCCATAAAGCACCATAACTTGGTAGATTCAAAAAGAGAAAGAATATTAAAACTGGGAATTAAAAATATATGTATTTGTTTACTTCTAATGCAGTATGCTACATATGTAAAGCACAATAGCAGTCAAAGCACTGTGCAAGGAGCTTGTAGAGACTGGATATCATATATCTAGAGACAGAGGGAGAAAAGTACATCTTGAAGGGGTCAATTTTCACTCCTGCACAACTCCATAGTAATAAGCACTGGTATTAGGGCTCTTACACACTTGCAACACCCAGCACTTCTAACATCTGTTTTACCAATTTTCCTTTTGAAGTTAGCTATGCAAATTCATAGAGATGAAGGTTCTTATTTGTACTTCTTTCCAGACACTCTTAAAATCTATTATTTAATACCACTCTAGGTTTTATTGAAAAAAAAAAAAAAAAGATCAGCACTTAAAAGTGCAAGTATGTTCTCAACTCCCTTTTATTCCAACAGAAATGACCATACCTACAAGTGTTGGCATACTGAAAATTATTCAGAAAAGAGAGTATGTGCAGAATTGGAGCTACTCACTAAGGTACCAGGAATGAGAGACTGTTGTTCTCCCAGATTTAAGATGCAGCATTGCTGCTCTGGAGCAAGATATTAGCACTATAGCACATCCTGTTCAGTCCAGATGGGTTGTATAATTCAGTATGACTAATATTCTGAGATAAGACAGTGTAAATGACTAAAGTATCTTATTTGGCAGAGGGAGATGCACCCAGTCCAGAATGCTGTGCTACCTTCTGGCTGTGCTTCCAGCTCCTGCAGAAGCTACACCTTTCAAACTTCATGTTCACTGGCAACCCTGAACCACAGTAATTCCACAGTTACTTCTGAAAGACATGAGCTGATAAGCTGTAGATCATCTTTGCTCAGTCTTCCATCATAATCCTTTGATTAACCCGAACAGATCATCAGCCCAAACTGTATTCACTGTGTCTACTTACTACCAGACTGTCCCAGTAAGGTACTGGGGAAATCGGTCTAAGTGGAATACAGGAGCTTGATAGCACAAGTAACTTAATACTGCAAGAGAACGGAGCAACCTGATCAGCAATTCCAGATGCCCTCAGAAGTTGAAGCAAGCTATACAACAGAACACAAAGCTGGAACAGAAAGTTGTGCCTACTACACATGATAGACTGAAATTTAATTTCTGGCACTGCTAACAAGTTTAGGAATTGCCTATTACTTACTGCAAGCTTTCTCCATTTTGTGTGCAAAACAGTGGAACGCAGTCCAGAAAACATCCTAGGGAAGGAAAATTACGCACCTAGCCTAGTGTAACTTCTGTTACTGGATTACTGGTCAGTGATGGGAGGGTTTTCTATCCACAGCAGTCTGCAGTCAGAATTCAGCCTGTCAAAAAAGTTAGTGATTTCTTTGGGCCGAGAATGCCCTGAAGCAATAGAGAAGTCCTTCAAGTGAAATTAGAATTCTGAGGCTAATGAAATAAGCACCTAGCAAGGAACAGAAAAAAACTGGCAAGTTAAGGTTTTGTGCATTATTAGGAATAAGCTTTGGAATCAAATGTGAATTAGGAATGAAGTAATTTAATCGAACAATGACTTAACAAATGCAGTTTTTCTAGATCTTGCTTTAGGCTTTTTAGAGCATTTTAGAGTGTTTTGCTATTTTTTTCTCTCACATCATTAGCAATGGTAACAAGAAATTAAACAAGAACAACATACAGTATTATATTCTGTCAAAGTCTTAAATGCTCATTACAGACTTAAATGAAGTAGTGCATAACCTCATTTTGAAAGAAGAAGAAATATAATTTCCACTTGAAAAACAGAAAAGAAATGGCCAAAGAAAAAAATTAAGGTCATAATATTCAAAAGTGCACATAAACGTAAAACAACAAATGGTGCAAACACTAACATCTTTGGCTTGAATCATATTAAAACTTGGTACTGAAAAAAAAAAAAATCAATGTCCTAAATCAGCAATTAGCAAATTTTAGCCTATGCAGAGGTTAACAAAAGATGGCTGTAAGAAAGCCCTATCAGAATGAATTTGGGACAGACAAAAATCTAATATATTAATTTCTTATTTTGAGACACAGTCACAGTTACACTATTTTCTATTTTTATTCTTATAATTTGTCACCCAAATTTAAAATACATATATTGTAAAATAATTAGCTTCCATATTCTAATAGGACAGCAGAATTGCATTAGAAGTACCTCAAGTATCTACTAGATAAGTATATTTGCAGTTTAAGACAGGCTCATAAACAGCAGACTCCTAATTTTCTTGCAGAAAGTATCAGAAGCAACACATGAGTATTACTTATGATTTTAACAAAGCACAAAGCCTCAGAGATAAAAACCCCAATCCCGCCCGTGCTGTCCATTGACTAGAAATTCCTGCAGAGAAGCAGTCAGATGCAACTGCAGCAAAACATCAATGCAATAACTGCAGTCAAACCGTTCCTCTAGTTCAGCCTTTGAACTGCAATCCTGTGGTTATCCTGGTTCCAAGCCTGTTTGTTTGTGTTCTGTTTTTTGGGGTTTTTTTATAAAAGGTATGCTATTATGTCTCTAGGCTTAATTAAGCAGAATGCAAAACATAGAAGATGGGAAACTCACAAGATATAAACATCAACAACACACTCATTTAAGCAGAGGACCAAACTCCCAAAGCATGAACTGGTGATTCTAAGCTTAAACAGATCTTCCTCCTGAGAACACCAAAAATATACTGCAAGTTCAAGTCTTTTCATCCTGAAAGTCAATTAAATTAATTTTGCAAATACATCCTGCATGTTAAAAATGAGTAAGAAAAAATAATCACATTAAATTAAATTTAACATTTCTGTTATCCCTCTGTGTTTTTAATTAAAAAGTTTGTGCCTTACATTTGGTTTAGACCTTGGGATTTTTCTCAAAAAAAAAAAAAAAGAAGAGGGCTTTTTTCATGTTTCTAGATTATTTTCCAAGTTTTCTAAGGAAAGATATGATACAGCATGTCCTAACTGTCCCACTCACTGTAACTATCTTTGTTTTAGAAATAATGAATTAACCACCAGATGCTTCTTTCACCCACAACATGCATGTGGATGAAACAAGCCTCTATATAACAGAACAAATCACTTCATGTATTTTTAAACTCATTTGAAAGGATAAAACATGTTCCTGAAAAATAAAAGATGTTTTTGCTGCCTTTCTAGTAAAAATGTAAAATTGATTCTAAACTATTTTACCTCAACAATTATATAGAATTTTATTTCACTCAAATCTCAGCTTGAGGCCTCTGGACAAACAAGTGTCTTGCACAAAAATCAGACCCCGGAGGAACTAAGAAGCTTTGCATTCCTTATGCTTCTGAAAACCAACAACATCATTCAAAGTTTTTTGTTCCTCCCCCCCCCAACCCCCCCCCCCCCCCCCCCCCCCCAGAGACTCTATGTTGACAGTTTAATATAATAATAAATTACCAATAAATGGTTTCCTATTTTGGTTTTATTACTAAGAGGTTCCTTAAAGCATTATGGGAAAACAGTAACAAAAAACACTGCTCCTTCTGACATGGAGTTGGCTTTTCTGCTGTTTGAGATCATTACATTGGCACACAAACCAAACAGAAAATTGTCAAATTAGTACACAAGTACAGCTACAGGAAATGAGAAAAAGCTAATAAGTGTGCACTACAACATAAGATGCTGCAATGTATGTTACTTGAGATAGGTATGTAAGACAGCTTGTAGAAAATACATAAAAATGGGTAGAAACAGAGCAAGTTCGATATGAACAGACACCTAGCTTTGGACACCAATGTGTACACGTACGTGAGAAACACGAAACTTCTCCAATAAAGACTTATGTGTCCATTGTTTTCTAATGCCAACTTTATAGCTACACTTTGTCTCCAGCTACCCTGTGCTCCTTATCAGATCTGAGAATGGAGTTCCTGCACTTTTCAATTCTCGGGATTATCACCAGTATGTGCACTTCTCACTGCTGCTCTGGTCCACAGCAACTTACCATTAGCCCCGATGACTGTTTACCCAGGTGTTGCTGGAGCACGGCAGCACTGGTCTTGCCATGCTTCTCTTGCTCATCACAGATAGAAAATTCACAGCACTGTGTGGTCTGCTGGGGTCTCCTGACACAACAATTATCCTTCAACATCTACGTTGTAGCACTACCTTGTGCCACCAGAACCTTGTAAGGGAGCTGCACCGGAAAACTAATTGGTCTCTCTCTCAAAATATATAGGAAGGCATTCAGTGGTCTTTGAATCTAAATCACATTACACAGAGAGAGAATACAGCACTGTATTAATTCTTAATCCAAAATCAAAGAGACTTGTTCCATATTATAAGAGCATAGACGCTTTTTAAAGGGGGAAGATATGATTAATAGAGCTATTGTGCTTTTTCCCCAATACCATAAATAAAATATACATCAGAATACTGACTTCAATAAAAACAAAAAACCAACAACAACAAGCACCAGGAGTATAGTGCGTTCAGCCTGGCATGAAGATTTCTTAGATCTCTGCTTGCACCGACAGAAGGTCCCTTCCCTGCAGGGCAGCAGGGTATCAACCCTCTGGAGCAGGAATCTCAAAGAGCTGTGACTGTCAGGCTGGAGTTGGTCCTGGGCTCCAGTTAACATTTACACGGTGGTTTCGCTCTTGCTAATCAAATCTCACCATTACACTTGAAGACAGACTAAAAGCATGAAAGCAGAATTGAAGGGTGGAGAGCGCAGGGAAGATGCAAACATTTCCATGAGATGTTTCATCCAAGTGTTTTATCAACACTATGAGAAATCAATAGTAAAGACAGAACAAGAGGTAGAGACGCTACAAGCCATAGTTTAGCCAAGTTCATACAAAGACATTCAGGTATGATAGAGAAAGCAATCACTATTTTCACATGACAAAGTAATTGTTGCAGGAGGAAATCTATTGGCAAAGACTGATGTGTACCTGCAGCTGCACAAGCGTACTTTCGGGACTCCCGATAAACAGAAGTAGGCAGATGGCAAGGATGCCCAGAATTCTATAGGTCAGCAGCATGCAAGACAGCCACAGGTTTGCAGCCATCTCCCATTGCTTTCTTCCTGCTATTCTTCTACTCAAGTCTTATAACCAAAGTTTTTGTCTCTCTATTATGGAGAGTGCTTCAATGGTGAAAGTAATGGCTTTTTTCCTCTGTAGATGTAAATTGGCAGACACCCGTATTTGGCAAACAAGCCACAGGAGGCTCTTAAACATGCTGCCAATGGGCAATTCCTACACTGATCACTCCCAGATGGGAGTCAAAAGTTACTGCCAGATGCCATCAGACTTAGTAATCGATATTAGAGATGAGAAGCAAACAGACTTGTACTTCTTCTACTAGTCTTGTTTCCTAGAATCAGGGTTACATAGAAGACCTTCCTTTGAATCCTGCATTAAGCAGCTAATTGTACCGATAATAAAAGAATTTACATAGTCAATGAGTTAGAAGGAACCAGAATTCAAGAAGATAATCACTTTTAATCCCCCCTCAAAAAGGAATATCAAACACTCAGATGGTATAGAATGCATTCTCGAGTTCCAAAATTAACAGAGAAGTTATAAATATAAATACTCGAGGTCAGGGAGGTTTTTCTACTGATTTTTAGTAAAACAAGGAATGTGTACACAGTGTATTTCAACAAAGCAAAACATGCATCAGACAAGTTTGGAATTCACAGGTCAATGCTTTGCTGTGACCCACAAATGATCAGGCAGTTAGCAAATCTGATGAGTGGCATACTGGGTAGCCCTTACATAGGGATTGCTGCAATTAATCAATGAAAATGTCTCATCGAGTCTTACACAACAGTAGGGATTTTTATTTGAACATAAAAAACCACCCCAAAACTATGAGTTTCCCTTTAAACTTAAAAACAAAACTCAAATGTTATCGATGTTTTTACCACCAACCATGATAGCATATGCAGTTCCTACCCTCTGGGCCATTCTTTCCTTATCTTCTCATTGTAGTTGATAACAAACACAGTGTATAATTGGACTCTGATTTTTGTGTAAACTCGTTAAGATGTTGCCAGCGGGTGAGTCAGTCACAGTGCTTTTAACTCCTTGCACTGTTTCAAATCATGAAAAGTTTCTTCTCAACTATCAATAAAAAAAATAGGTCATACTGCGGGAAAATAAGCAAAACCCTTAACACACTGAAATGCAACACCAGTAACCAACCAGAATTTAAGGACAACCAAGAAAATAATTCGAGTGTCATGAAGAATGATTCCTCGTGTATGTTTACCACTCACAGAAGGATCGTAGAGAAGAAATCCTTGTCTGCCCATGCAAGGAGTGGGGATTAAGATGGTCCAACTATTGTTTGCGTATGAGCCCAGCTAGGGAAAAAAAACGGTTTGTAAAAAACATGTCCTGGGTGATTTAAAGGTCCCATTTCCTCCACACACACTCAGTTGACAAATGTGACAGAGACCTAATGACAACTTGAATAAGAAAAACTCAGGCAGGGTGGGGTGGGCCTTTGGAAAGTTACAGCAATAGAATAGATCTACCTGAAGCCCTTCAAAGTACCATGAAGACAAAATTATGAGGAACTTCAGCATGAAAGTTTCGGAGCTAGGAAGGGGAAAACAGAAGGAATTCTTTGAAAAACTGATCCTGATTCTCAAAATGCTTTCAGAAAATTACTGAAGGGAAGCATATGTATACTTCATTATTTATGGATACTGCTACATGTATGTATGAATATATATACTGAATAACCCTGTCGGTACTGAACAAAGCTGAACAAATAATATGCAGAAAGCCATGTGCATCTATCCGTGCAACGCACTCTTAGCAAAGAAACTAAGCTCCCTCTCTGGACATGGCATGGAAAAAAAAAAATCTAAAAAAAACACCACACCCCAAACAAACAACCAACCAAAAATCCAAACACCAACCAAAACCAAACCACACAACATGAAAAGCCTTCATACTGACATTGGAACTATGCAACTATACTGTGACCATCACTTCTCAGGAGAGAACAAAGGTTTATACAATGAGTCTGCCTAGAAACCAAAAACACAGAAGAGTGATTGAATCCAGGCAGATTCTGAGGGCTTGAGTCCTCCCACAGTAGTCTGATGGATGCCAACTGAAAACAGTTTACTGAGGAAAAAAAAGTTTTCAGTGTTGTAAGGGTACAGAAGGATGACATTTTCCACTTCCCCCACCTTCAGTTTCCTCAGTATATCTTACTTGTTCTGTAAAGCAAAGAGTTATGTCTATAGTTTACCTGGTGCAGCTGCTACGTTCTTGAGAGAGAAGAAATTGTCTCCCCTAGAGAAAAACCAAGTACATCTTCCTATAAAAGTTCCTGGAAAGCAAAATAGAGAGTAGGGAAAAGATCTGTTCAGCATGGAGTTGTGGTATAGGTGCAGATTGACAGACCCAAGGATAGGAACCTTGAAGGCAAAAGGAGTAAATCAGGAGCTTGACTCATGACACTGAGGAAATTAAGTAAAAAATGAAGAAAAGAGGCTATATGCAACTATTTCAGAAGAAACCACTGGAAGCTCCTGGGCTAAAAGCAAGACCAGAAGACAAGGCTGCTAGAATCTGCAAGAATGCAGGTTGATTGCTTTCCAGCTTTTGTTTCTCTCACACATCCGTTTTCCATAAAACATCCCTAAAACATATAAGTTCTTGCTATTTAGGCAGTTTCTATTATTTGAAAAAAATTATGAAAGAAAACAAAGCTCAGGACACTGGAAGACTTTTGATACTAATTTGCCACGTGATGCCATCAAAGGTTACACGTTCCAACTTGAGTGTGGCAAGGTCTTTACACACTTTAAATTAGGCTCTAATAAGCTTTCACACTTTGAAAGTCCATTTTAAATATGAATTTGCACTGTTTTTTTAAGTATACTTAGAATGGGCTGTAAAGTACATTTGTCAGACCACTATGCCTAGATTCCCAGAAATGTAAAGAGTTTGATATTCCCAAAATATAAAGGCAAATTTCAAAAGAACAGCTACTGGAATTTGGCCAGTAAAAGGTCTTGCTAACAGGCTTTACATCTTTCCATTCAAGTCTAGCTGTAAGCCACACACAGAGACAAATATGCAAGAGTCAACTAGAAATTCTCCTGCTTTCACTGTTTTATTTAGTGTAAAGTGAGTTTTTATACCCTCTTTTCCCACTAGTAAATATCTGTGCTACTTGTCCACCATAAGCTGCTGCCATCTGGTAGCAATGTGAACTACATCATGGATTTTTATCCTTAAAACACAGCTAACTTACAAGCTTTCTTTTAGATTGATGCTGCAAGAATTAGAGTTGATTCACAGTGGTTTTGCCATTCTACAATGTCTTGTCAATTTTGTTGGAGGGCAGGTCAGGGAGTTTTGTATGTGGGTTTTTTGGTGTGTTTTGGTTTTTTTTTTTGTGGGTTTTTTTTGTGTGTGGTTTTATTTTAAAGAGAATTTGAAAGATTTGTTCCTATTTTGAGATGTGATTCAGCAGCATTGTGTGAAGCTTTTCAACAAGTGAGTTAGAATTCTTCTATCCGTTTTTAGCAAAAGAAAGAGGCTGTGTAGGAAGGCATGTGGAAAGTGTGGGAGTTCAGAGAACATTCATTATGTAACTCAGCAGGGAACAGAAATTCAAGAAGCCGGGGAGAAGCCAGCAGAGCGAGCAGTCAAGTCAGCAGTGTGTAAGAGTAAGCTACTGCGTCTTCAGAGGCTTTAACTTATGCATCCTCCCTCTCCTTCTTAACAAAGCTGTCACTACCTCAGATTCAAAGGCAAAAGGAATCCTTAAAAATCCTTAAGCCACCACTGAAAAGTTCATACTGGCCAAACACGAGAAGTACAAAATTATCCTGAATATCTTGCACTGGTCTTTGAAAGTACTATGTGCGTCTCCATGCTGTCTGCTCATTTTAAGCTCATTTTAGCTGGATATGCATTTGCTATAACTCCAAGAACTCCAAAAATCTGGAGAGAGTTTCAATACAGATCCTAGTTTATAATCTGAACTGTCTTAATTATCGCAAAGTACAGTAAAGCTGGAATGTGAAAGGAATCCTCATCAACACAGAAGCTGTGCCAAGTGACAATTGAAGTGTGACCCAACTTCACATACAATGGAAGAAAGTTCATTTCTGCAGGAATATTTACAGTAAACCCAGCAATACTCCGGGATTAACAGACTGAAAAATATTAGCAATTGATCTGGATGAATCCAGTATCCTATGGCTGCTCAGCTGTCAAGTACTCTGCAGTTATGCACATTGAAGACTATTGTGATAAAAAGAATGAACTACACAAAACATTATTTTCCTCTTGAACCCCGATGTGCAGTAAAAACACAGTGCATTTTACAGCTGAAGTAATATACTTTATCAAAATTAAATATTCTTGATTGTATACATAAGAACTTCCAAAAAAACTAGTAAAACAGATTACAGAAAGAGAACACAGTTTTCTCAGTAATTATGGCTCGGAAACCTGGAGGTCTTCTACCACCTAAAATAACTCAGTCATCACAGGCATGTTTGCATGTCACTTCGGTGATTTGATCAGGGAGGTGGAGGGGGAAGATAAATCATTTTTTCCTCCATATTGAAAATGAAAAAACACATTTACAAGAAGCAGGCTGAAACATAACAATAAAATAAAATACCAGCACTTATTTTCTGGAGTATCTGGTGCTAGAAGCTCCCTTGACAAAATTTTATTCTTTCCTAATGTTTAGCTCACATCAATATTACAAAGCTATCTCCAGTCGTCTTTGCAAGTAACTGTTTTGTGTAACCCAGTGCATTCCTACAGAAAAGCACCAGCCCTTCACATACACAGAAAATTCCTGAAGCCATGCTCTTTCTGTCGTCCGGCTGCTAGAACTATAAAGGCAAAACCAAATGCATCTCTTAAATTACTGTTACTACATTATCATCAAAATTGCACAAAGGGGAAATTTCATGATTGGCAGCAGAAACTGAAGTGTGACATTTCATATTCAGTGCAAATACGAGATGTTTGTGTTTGGAAATTTCCTTCTTAAGTTGTTTTTTATTTTAGATAAAATGGTGGAAGCATTCTATCTATGCATTTAGGCTTAAAACAGCAAAAACGGACTTCCAGTGAATAACTACCATTTCTTGGTAGTCTTTATCCTAAAGTCTCTTTGTTTTTCTGTTTGTACTTCTTCACTTCTTGAATTATTTTTGACCTGCTGTCTGGTCAATTCATGTTCTGACCCTCAACTGTGCTCCCACATACCCCCTTCCCCTCAGTTATTCCTTGTCTTTCTGCGGGTTCTCCTCCCTCTTAAACATTTATACACAATTTCTCACTTATCTTCTCCCCACACACACACACACGAGGGCTGCACACAACAAAAAGGGAGCTGCCTTTTCCTACATTTTTCACAAGCTGAACATGCTGCATCATTCACTTTTTTTCTGACAGCTTCCAAAAAGTCACAAAACACACTACAGGAATAACGATCATTTGGGATTTCAGCCACTGAGTTTCACAGTCACTACAGTTCGTACAGCCCCTAACAGATGTACATTAGCACTAGGACTGTTTATTTGCCCTCTGGCAAACTGTAAAGACTCAGCTGTGGCAGACCATGATTGATTTTTGTGTGATGCAGTGCTCTATGGTTGAAGACACTGAAGTGTCAGCTAAGTTCTTCCCAACAGGGTTTCTGCCTTCTGGAGCTCTTTCTATAGACACCATTCAACTAGCGGTGCAAATGTGATCTCAATGGACAATAAATATAGCAAAGACCACCACTGTACAAGAAAACAATGATCCATACATAACTGCTAAGTAAATAGCACATAATTATTTCACAACTCGCAGAAAAAGTTATTTGTGAAAATTTTTGTGTTCTGCTAGTCTAAAGATAAAAGTTTTTCTAAAGTTTGTAAACTGTAGAGTAATACTGTGAATTGTGTAAAAGTGGTTTAGTGTTTTCTAATGAAGTCACAATTTCCAAAATAAACAAACAATAAAGCAGACAAGCAAAACAACCCAACTCAACACACCTCAAAATCTGTACAAGCAACACTAACAGTATGAAAACGGAAAATCCTCCAATAACCACAGATCTAGCATTTTCCTTTCTCCCCCTCCCAGCACCACACAAAGCCAGAACTTGAAGGAAGTTCTTTTTGGTTGACAGCAAATTGCATCCAATAACTGATTTTCTGTTTGAGTTGCAAACAGCGTATAAAAATCATAACATTTAACAGAAAACTTATTCTGGCTCATTTTGCCACACAAGCAATAGTTATGAGAAGAAAATTACTCTGTTTTAAATAGAACAATTCACTTTCAGCCCTTAAAAGCAGAGAAAACGCAGAAGTAAATACAGATGAATGCTGGAACAGAGAATGGGTAAAATAGCTCTGTTTCCTTCCAGGAGATCAAACTCTACAGTTAGAACACTCTTAGCAACTGTGAGCTAAATCTGGCTTTTTTTCCTCCCTTTGCCTACTTAATTGCAAAGATTTCAATCAACATTTTGCACACAAGAAATCAGGCTCTGAAATATGCTGAACTGACCTCATAATGTCAGGCTCTGGAGTGTGCTGACAGGAGACTCTTGTCTGTAACAGAAAACCACTGTTCCACTACGTATTAAAATAGGTACATATTCATGGAATAAAAAAACAGGTATGATTTTCTGATTATTTGGACGCTCATCTGGGAAACAGGGTGTTGTGGTTGTCAGTAAGTGTTTAAGCCAAGCAGAAAAGAATTAACAGGAAAGAATAAGAGAACACCATCTAGCATGGAGGTCACAAAAGTGTCACAAACAGAAGAGATTAACAGCTCCAAATTGTTCAGGCAGAAAAAGAAATAAGGTACACTTCTCATGTTTTAAAGAACTGCCCTAAACCATGAGTGATAAAAGGAATAATCCCCACAGCCCAGCACCAGTGATTCTAGTCATTTCCCTAGAGAACAGCTGAATTCACGTATTGCTTAGAGACAAAACCAATGGGAAGACAGGGACACAGAGTCCTACATGCTGTGATTCAGAGTACCTCCATCAGAGTATTCCTGCTCTTGCAAGTCTATTGACTTCCCAGATACAGCTAAGTAACTCAGAGGCACTTATCAAGAAGATATGAAGCAGCTCAACTTTTCTGCCAGTTATTTCAAAATTAGTAGAAGCTGCTGTTCTTGAAGTAGTAATCACTTCTTTCGTTTTCATTTTCAGGTGAGACTCACAACTTGCAAGTCTTCATCCACCATTAAGGAAGCCAAGGGTTTCTGAGAAATTAAAAATCTTTTCAGAAGAAATCACTTGGAACAAAATACAGTAACGTATAGGGCCGTACAGCAGGAGAGTGCTCTCACTTTATTCTAGATGCATGAAAGGTTCTCATAGTAAAAATGATCAACATATAAATGTTTATATGCATCCAATGACTCAAGAATATTTTGTGGAGATAAAGTCTTCAGGCATGTAGTTGACAAACAAATCAGCACTTCGTGTTTATAGAGTTTATGTCTATCTATTCTTAAACGCTGAGCAAGTAAGTTTTTCCACTTTTTATGCACAAACGCATAGAGGAGTCACATAGTTTGAATACATGCATAAAGTATACATTCCTACATATCCATGATGCACTGTGCTGCTAGATTACTTTCTGTATTCACCTTTTCACAGTGGGCTCATCTTTGAAGTGCTGGAAATAGAAATGAGCATGAAAATGCTACCAGTTCAACTTGTTTAAGAAAAAGTACATTCCATCTGTGACACTTCACTCAGAAAAGGAATTCCCCTCTTTTTCCTCCAGTCTAGGATCTTACCTGGAAATCTAGAGATAAATGTCTAAAAACTAGACTACAATTAACCATAACAGTAAGACTTAGCTTTCAAATGCAAGGGAGAATATGCTGGTTTTAAGTACGTGCACAGATTACGTCTAGTCCACGATTTGTTCGTTTTAGATTGTTGGGATAAAATTCCGTTCTTCAGAAGAAAAAAAAAACCCACCACTTCTGCTACACCTCAGCATCAAATTTCTCTTCAGTTAACTGAATCTTCACTTTCCCAAAAGAGCAATACAGATAATTGCCTTCTGCTGTTATTAATTTATAAGGTTTTGTTCTCAACTATTTTGGTTTGTAGATACATTTTGTGGCTTGCCACTGAACTGCTACAACCTAAGTGAAATTCCAAAATCAGCTGGTCTAGTCAAATGTTGGAGAGAAATGGTTTCCCAGCAAAACAACTGCTGCTACTTCTGCCTGCATCTATTTACAGCTCATAGTGTTTTTCTCAGTATATATTCTAGAGTGCTTCATCATGCTTATTCAATTGCATTCAGAGATATTCTACTGCTAAGTTCAATAAAGAAATGTCTGCCTAGCAAAAGACTGTGCTCCTGAACTGCTTGTACTGATGTACATAAAATATTTCCACTGAAGCAGGATTAGACTTAACCAGAAACAGAGTTCAGCTCAAAGCAGCTTGAGCATGGACAGCTTCTTTGTGGATGAACTATCAAAACAATGTATTTGGTGAGAGCCAAATCATTTTTATTTTTCTGGATTTTCTTTCCTATTTCTAGACTCCACCATTCTCCTTCCCCTCATTCTGCATTCTATAATATAGTTTCCATCCAGAGATCTGGAAATTGTTTACCAGGAATGAACACTTTTATGCCTTTTTTTCTTTTGTTTTGTTTTTGGGAGGGGGGGTGGGGGAGTCATGCATGTGTGTGTGTTCTAAGAAGTAGCCTATGCACATGTGCACAGCAAGGCACAGAAAACTGACACAAACAGCTTAGGGTCATGCAACAGATGAGTAGCAGAAGCATGAAAAGAACCCAGGTTGTCTGACTCATCTTTGCACGTATCAGAATAGCACTTCCACAACATTTGATACAGTAGTGTCCCAGCACCTGGCATCATTACTGCAAATTCAGAAAAACAGAAAAGGTCACCTTATTCTTATTTTATATGCAAAAAATGAAGCACTCAAAAATACTAAAACTTAGAACACACAGGCACCAGAAACCATCACTTAGAATCATTTGTAGGGAGTCTTGAAACCACTAATAACATAATTCACAACACCTAATTTTAAGTCAACTAGGTTTGGTGCCTGAAGATGATTTTCCATTAGTAAGTATCTGAAATAGGCATGTCTATCCTTTTGTGCACACTCAGAAGCAACTGGTTCAGATCAGTGTTTATAAGACTGCTAACATGATCCCTGCTGGGATCAATACACAAGGTAATCCTCCTTCTTGGATCTGTTGCTCCTACAGAAAATGAAAGGTTCTACTTTTCCGTGTAATTTAGCCAAAATAAAGACTGGGTTTAAACCTTCAGATTAAGGCAATTCATATGCTCAGACTTCTGATCCACCCAAAATGAGCCCTCATCACAACAGAATCATGGTCAAAAGCTGATCAACTGACTGAGCAACACACAACTCCTGATGACAGCCACAAGATAGACGGTTCCTGCTTAACGTATTTTGTATAAATAAAGCCACAACACATAATGCTTGCATCCCTATATTTAAGAAAACTATCCTGCAGTCTTAAATATGCCCATTACACAAAGTGGTAACACACAGCAACTCAACAAGAATTCATCTGCTCCTGTAGATTTTAACCAGCCTATTTGCAATCCTGCAGGCAGCAGTAAAGTTCCTAAATCAGTTTTCCTTTAACTACCAGTGGAAAAAAAAAATATTACAGAGTAAATATTACAGGATTTGCTCATCTATTTTTTAGAACTAAATACCATACTAATTCCAGTGACACTTATTCATAGTGTAAGTCATTTTTCATATTAGGCATAAATTTAACAGAAGCTCTGCCAGCCAGAAAAAAATAACTTTGTGTAGTCCTTCATAAGACAATGAATCATTGTACCAGAAATGTACAATGTCCCTTCTTGAACATTCAATAAACATATTTAATGTGTGAACTGCTGAAGAGAATTTACTAGCTGCTTGTTACGTACTTATAAACTTCGTCAGACTTGCAATCACAGAATGAAACCTGTCGAGAACTGTTAAAACTCTCAAACCTCTCTTAATCTTAAAAGCCAGGACAAGTCCAATCTTCATTTTCTTAGGAATCAGTAACAAAAACATCTTTAATGAGAGATGCAACTGCTTAACAGTCAGCAGCAGTTTACTAGTTTCATAGAACAGTTGTGCTAAGATCAGCCTCCCACAAAAGGCAGAATAGCTTTCCTGTTACTTTCTTGTTCCTCTGATGATAAAGCTGGAAAATAATGAATTTCGGCCATTCATACATGACTCAGAATTAACAGAAACATAACTGCTTGGTGGCAGTAAAATAAAGAAAAAAGAAATCCACACCCCAAAAACCTGAGAGTCATGTACATAATGCGTGAAGGATAAGAAAAGCATACAATTACACAGCAATTTAGCCTGACTCCAAGGGTCTCCAGAACAGAGGACATCTGAAAGGACATCCACATACGGAAAAAAGCAAAGTAGCAGGCAGTAAATGAGAAGAAACTACAATTGGTGGATAAGCCACTCACAGAAGGATGTCTCAGTTTCTTTCACTAAAATAATTTTATAAGGAAGATTGTTGTTATATATTTGCTATTAGAGTCCAAATGTTTATCTAACAAAAGATAAATCAGGACTCAAGCACAAAAGACCTTTCTACTCCAAAAGTCAGTCTACAGGGGCACTCCTCAGTGATCTTTTAACTACAGCTATTATTCATCTCTGAGGCGTTTCAGGAGGTCACTAGAAAATAGGGGGGTTTAACATTTCTGCAAAAATATTACAACGTAGACCCAACATTTGTTTTAAAGGTCTCAAACTGAAAAGCCTTTTCTGTGTTGAACAGTCGTCTAGCTAGTATTCCCAACAGCTGGCACCAAACAGCTGAAGCGAAATGTCAACACCTCTCATTTCTTGCCATGTCTATCATTGCTTTAATTATGCTGATGAATCTTCTCGCCTTCTTCGAGAAGATGAAGGAGAAAAAGAAGACTCAAAGAAGTAAAACAAATGGCAATTCATTTATTTAAGACCAGGATTTCACAGTCAGCACGGATTCACAAAACTGTAGCCACAATACTCGCTAGTTAGTTTATTAAGCTGTTGCAGTATTTTCTCTCTGCTTTACCTTCCACAAGTAACAAAGCACCTGTATTTTTAGGTGCTAGAATATCTCATATTAATGTATCTACTAATAAATCACAAAATTAACAGCTCTTCTCAAAGACAATAATTAGAAATGCAGAATAATGAACAGAGAATAGCGAATAGAAAAAAATACGTAATGTAATGACAATGATATGTCTCAAACAGCAATTTTTCATCAATATCTATTTTTCATGCAGTAATTATGTTAATCTGTTCTTCTGTGACAAAAAGGCACCTCCAAGTTATTAATGACAACTAATATCTGTAATATTAATTTTAAATAATTCATGCAATAATTTATATACTAATAATGTAATTAGACCAAGGTTATGATCTCTGAATAGTAGATCAGTAGTCAGTTCATGTTGGTGTCTACTTTCTTCTGACACAATGTTTCTGGAGGCTTAATTAAAGCCTCCAGCATGTTTCAGCCTTTATTCATTATATAAATATTCTGCTCCCTCTCTAGACTATTCTTCCTCCCTGGCCAAGAGGACTATATTTAACTTTACAGCTGCACAGTTCGTAGGAACACTAGAAGGGCAGGTGTATGGCAAAGAGTTATGCAGGAGGGAAATACCTGCTGTGTCCTATGAACAGCAAACCCTTTTTTCCAAGAAGTCTTCATCTTGTGTAGTACGTTTTTTGTATACTTCACCTTGTGTAGTAGTTTTTTGTACAGTTCATCTTGTGTAGTATATCTTTTCTAGAAGACTTTTTTCCTGACAGCATCAAGCCTACCACAAAGTCATGCAAGGCACAGATAACCTGCCTAAAATCAGGCAAGTACCAACAGACACTATAGAAAGAAGTGACATGTATTCCCACAGTAACTACCTTTCCTGGATGACCTCTCGTGGCACTGAGATCACCTGCACCCAGGTGCCAGTTTGCCCTTCGTGTGTTGGTAGGGCAGTAACTGCAATTTATAACACAGCAAAGCACTGCATTTCTTCACTCTAAACTCACGATGGTTCCCAACAGTCACATATGTCTCTGCACAAAACTCTGTGTAGCTCTCAACTGGCCAAATGACTTCTTGTAAAACAAGTTAGGGGAAAGAAGAACATTCTTACTTTTTCTCCTTTTGAAATACCTTTTGGTTTCCAAAACACAGGAGTAAAAACTAGAATTGAACTTTTAAATTACCTTTCCTTAGAAAAGCTCTTTAGATCTTTCTCTTCTCAATGTCATTAGATAATACTTGTCCTACAGACAAATCACATATCTGCTTAATTAATTCAGATTAAGTTCAGACACAAGCAGCATTGTACCAAACTGTTTTCTCAGTGGGCCGTAATGGTTGTACCGCTATTCCATTCCCAGATGAGTTTGCCTATCATATAGCACTGGTATTCCTCAGGACCCATCTATGCAACTCAGACTGCAATGAGTATACACGAGAGGGGAAAACACTGCACTGTTCTCCATCCTTGTCTGCGTATCATCCCTATGCTTACCGGATAACTCTCAGCTGATTATTCTCCTCCTGGTTCCCATCAACAGGAACCAGATAATGCGTCTGCTTTTCAACCCATGGACTGATTGGGGAAAAAAGTATTCTTGATTGGCTGAGAGTATCCCATTGCACTCTAATAATACAGTCATTTAGATTAATCTGAAAACATGCTTTCTATTACAGAGCTCCAATTTCCTAGGAGAAATGTCTTAAGTGTATTACTAGTATGCTGTTCAAGACTGCTTGGCACAGATTTTGTCTTCTTTCTTCAACTGTATTATAAGAATTGACGACTCACATTTGGAAGGTATTTCATCTTTACAAACAATGAAACCTAAATAGTTACGCCAGAAAGATACTCATGTTTGCTGCATCTCATCAGTATTAAAGGAAAATCTCACCATTTCGGTTCAACAAAGTCTTACAGGAAATTGTTTCTGTTGGGACTCCTGTAGTAAGGGAATTACCGTATCACTTGAAGTTGTCGTTCTTGCAAACTCTATTTGTTTTTCAAGACACGCCATGTCTTCTTGCAAATATAACTCTTCTAGAATAGCAGCCTCTTATGACCACTTCTGGGAAACATCTGGATGTTTCTCTGACCATCTTCTCAACACTACCACTGTCTCAGTCCTAAAACCATTTGCCAAAACAACTGGCAATGATATAGCTCCAACTACACCTAGAAAATCTGAAAAGCCTAACAACTGCACAGTTAACACTATATTTTATCATATTTTATTATATTTTGCTAGATTTGCAAATCAGAATGATGATATTCAATAGATGAAGACAAACAATATAAATAATATCCTTTACTGAGTCAGCACAACAAGATGCTTGGAGAGTGCAATTCATTCAGAAATACTGTACATCAAAGAAACACCTGATGTTAGCAATGATATTTTTTAAAAACATCACAATACATCAGCGCTTCTGAAAGGTGGATGATAGTTTGTCATTGGTAATTAAGTTGTCCATTTTTCCTCAGGACAGTTAGCACACAAACAGATAGAGGAAGCAAGCTTTGAGACACCAAGGGAAAGTGATGGAGCTGGTCAATCCATCAATGACAATTACTGACATCATGTCCTGCCAGATCACTACAAGATATTAACCCCCTGCCTGTGATCTGAGATCAGCTCTGTACCACCAAGTCATGGAAAACAGAAATAGAGAAAGATAATTTCATTAAGCTAGAGGAGAAAAATAATCATAGTGCACTCGACTACAGAGATTTACTGAGTCACTGAGTAATACTGAGTGTACAGCAAAACCCTGAGACCTCTGAAATCTTGCCTCTCTGAATAGGCTATGATGAAATACATCTGAAAGGAGTAGTGACAGAAGATCCCAATCAGCACATTCCATTTGTGCACCAAATCAGAAACCACCTTAAATAGTGCTCTCATCAGTGGACAGTTATCTTCACTGATATGCAAGTTACTTATGGTGATAGGGTAATCCTTATCTCAGCAAGGGAAAAATTATGTGATAAGTAGCAATACAGCCAAGCATACTTACCCTGACATTGCTATGTATCTTAAAATTCCTAGACTAGTTCAACTCACTCAAATCTACTACTTCTGTTGACTAGGAAACTGCCTGTATCAAAAACAAAAGTCAGAGCTACTTCATGTACTTCTGAGTAAAGCTACATTAATGTTTGGGAGCCAGAAGACATCCTATTGTGCTATGATTCCAGACTAGAGTTTTATTCAAGAGTTTTAGACTCTCTCTGGAAGATAAATCATCTTTATGGGAACCAGAGTGTGTATGAGAAAATGGACCAAAATAACTCATGCAGAACTCAGCCAAGATGACTGTCCTCAATGCCTTAAACATCCACATCTATTCTGTGAGCAGAGAAATCAAATGCCAGGAGCCTTCCACTACCATTCATGGAATTCAATTCTACTGAACCACTTTCAGCTCAGCAGAACTGAACTTACATAAGTAGATCTGAACTTGTACTTCTTATTTCTAAGACAAAACAAGAGTGCTGAATCTTACACAGATGGTAACTGCTGCTGTAGTCTACGGTACTTGTCACTCTGAGGCCATTTGCTAACTCAGACCATTTTCAGATGACCCTGCACACCTGTACTTTACATACTGCCTTTTAAACTGTTTATCATGTTCTCAGCTTACCCCATCACTACATTGGACTCCAGGTGCTGGCTACACAAATCTGTAACTAAAAGCTTAGTTTTCCATTTATTATTTGTCTTTTATTTTGTACAAGTTAGCAACCAAGTAGCAAAGAAAAAGAAAAAAACAAACAAAGATGAAGCACTTTGTAAATTCCCAATGCAAACAGTGTGCCACCGTCTATATAGCAGACTCTTTCCTGCAATGCACCAAGTCTACAGAAAAAGATGCTCCTGGAAACACTAAGTGTCATTGTTCAAATAAGATACTCAAGACACAGAGACAGCATGTCAGCAGCTTACTAAGAGAAATCTACTGCCCTAGTCAACAAAATCAAGGCAACCCATATTAATCACTAGTGCTCCGTTAGCTGAAGATTTTAGAAGGCAAGTGAATAAAGACAAATGCAAGACTGTGCCATCTTTCATGGCAAAAAAAAAAATATATATTCCTAAAGAGGTGACTTGAGCTCAGTAAAACACTGAGCTATCACAGAATAATCTTAGAATTCAAGTCTGCTTGAATCAAACCCGTGGAAAAATAGCAAAACATTCAGCTACTCGCTGAAGAACATCAGGCTTCTAATTACTGATTTGACCACACTCACTTCTATTTGAAGAAGCAATAATGGTCTTTCGCATTAAGATGGACTCTGATGAGCTGTTAATGCTTTAAATTCTCTTTGTTTTCTTTCCCTTGCATGAAGGGTCCTTTCTACAGTCGTGGCTTTAGGTTTGTCTCCATCACACCCAGAAAAACCACGCATGCCCACCAACCTCTCTTTTCAGAGAGGATAAAATAATTAAAGAGAGCTGCCACACATTCCAGGAGCTCCCCTACACACCTCCATGACTCAGGCAACACAACTGCAGGGCACACTGGAGATTGCATCTGACCAGCAGCACAGACACCAATTCCAGAACTGCGCAGAAAGCTCCGAACCCACAGGGATCAAATACTACACTGCCTGAGGGCAGATCTTAGTCAAAACTGCTGATTGTGCTTACCATTCAGCACACTCACGTCGTTACAAAAATGCTTTTGCATCTTTCTTAATTTGAGCCAACAAGCCAGGTCCATCGCAAAGGAAAAAGACTCCATCCAGCAGCTTTCCTTCCCTCTTTCAGTATCTTTTAATTTTTAATGTCAGAGTATATTTGTCTTTTACTGTTCAAGCAAACGTAACCCTTTATCTCCCTTCAGAATAGCATCTCTAGTTTTCTCAAGACAAATACAAGTGACTTACATTTTGCAATGCTGGTTTTCTGCTGCTTTTATTCTTGTCATCCACTGTTACTAACAAATGCATCAGCATTTTGTCAGTGAAGAATTCTGCTCCATCAAGGAATAACTCAAATTCTTGAAATTCTAAAGGGCTGGCGGAAGTGAACGAGCATGTGATTTACATATGGGCAGGGAGATTTGAAATCTAAATAGTGTTTTTAGAATACTAAGAATTCACATTAAGTTGTCCTCAGCAAAGAGCCAAGGAGCAAACTGAAATACCCTAAAGAACCCGAAAATGCATGTGGCCTTAGTGGCAGGGCCTATTGCCATTCTGCTGCGCAAGGCACGATACAGGGAGCAAGCAGTTCAGGGAGTGGGGACACAGACATCTTCTGCAGTTGTGGTGGGACTTACAAGTTCCTGATAGACTCCTGCACCACTAAAGTTTTCTCAATGTTGGTAAAAGGAACGCAGCATGAAGTAACACATAGAAAAGAGAAACAATATTTTGATATGTAATTATTCTATTCATTATCACTTCTGCTGAATAGCCTCACATTTAAGCAAGAGAAGATTCTGAAGGCTTTAAAGCCAGACACCTATATTGTGATTCAGGGCTAAGGTTTAATCTTTCATTTCTTAAACATCAGCTTCCTTACCTCTAGAATGGAAGCCATTAAAGTACCTTCCACTATGTAAGGAGCTATGAAGATATAGGCATAAAGCAGTAACACTATGTGGAGCAGCACACAGAGGACAGTAAAAGCTGAGAGTTTTACATTCTCTGTATCCTTGGTGTTATTACTACCTTAAGCCACCTTGAATTCAAAATTAATCTGGAGTCTAAATAGTAATTTAGAGTATTTAAAATAGCCATTGCAGCTACAAATATAAAGAATGTAAGCAGAAAACAAGCAAAGTAAACCCACGTTCACCTTACTAATGTGTAAATGCCATCTCTCCGCCTGTCCAGCTGCCTCGCAATGGATTGTTTTCTCAGGCATCATTTAAACTGAAAGAGGGCAGATTTAGGTTAGATATAAGAAAGAAATTCTTTACATTGAGGGTGGCGAGGTACTGGAACAGGTTGTCCAGAGAAGTTGTACATGTCCCATCCCTGGCAGTGTTCAAGGCTAGGTTAGATGAGGCTTTGGGCAACCTGGTGTAGTGGAGGGTGTCCCTGCCCATGGCAGGGGGGTTGGAACTAGATGATCTTTGAGGTCCCTTCCAACCCTAAATATTCTATGATTCTATGCTGGTAACAGAGGAAACTACTTGTTGACTGTTGCTCTCATGCTGGTATTTAGCCTCCCATGGAGGTTATCACCTGTGTTGGGATGCATTCCCAAGCAACTTTAATCCAACAAGTCTTGGTCCTGGCACATCAGAGGAATACTCCAGGCTTTACACTATTCCAGGGCCCTGCTTGAACTCTTCAAAAAGTGCAACTCCAGCAGACATCATCTTGTAGTCCAGATTACAATCTCCTTAACTCAAAGCTCTTTGTGTCGTGTACATTTTAGTATGAACCTCCTACCTTAAATGTAAAATAATAATTTAAATCAAATAAAATGTAAGTTTATGTTCACTACATAAACATGATTATGCATATAAATACATAGGTCACTGTCATGGGTTAGGCCGCTCCAGCAACTAAACCATACACAGCCCCTCTCTCACCCTCCCCCCAACCCCAGGGATGAGGGAGAGAATCAAAGAAGAAAAAGAAGAGACACCCATGGGTTGAGATAAGGACAATTTACTACTATTGCTACCTATATATATACACACACACGGATATGTACAAGGATAAATACATGCAAACGAGTGATGTACAGTGTGATTGCTCACCACCCCTTGACCAAGGCCCGTCTCGTTCCAAAGCTGCAATCCCGAAACGGATAAAACTCGATACCGCGATCCCGGACGAATGGGAGGCCCCGAGACAGAGAGCGAGAGAGAGAGTAAGCACTCTGAGAGTCTGAAAGCGAGAGTCCCAGAAGGGCAACAGTCCTTCTTTCCAGCTGACCCTCACTTTTATACTGGGCATGATGCTGCATGATATGGAATACTAATTGGCCAGTTTGGCCTCAATCTTAAGTTCAGGTACAAATCATAGGGAGAGTCATGGATCCCTTGTCCCGGCCATGCTCCCCCCTTATCCTGTTGTGCTCCTGCACACTGGCAAGAACCTGGCAAGCTGAAAAGTCCTTGAGACCTCAGTGCCAACTATAAACATCAACTTGCTATCAACATTCTTCTCAGAGCGAGCCTCTGAGTAAAACCAAAACACAGAGCTCTTCTAGCTGCTAAAAAAAAAAATCTAACTCTGTCCCAGCTAAAACCAGGACAGTCACCATCTCCTCTGCTGAGATCATTATGTCATTTATTAATAACTCATTAACACTACAGTATCTCAGAGGCTGATGGTAACATGCTCTCTCACATAAACAGTAAGCAGAAGTTAGTTCTGCTAAACCATTCTGCAGATACATACATCAGGTTACTGCCTTTCAAAATGATGTTTCCACAAACACTTTTATTTGTCATGATACAGTAATCCTACATCAAACTCCTGCAGCATGAAACTCCAATTAGACACTTTAGAATTCATCCTTTTATTTTACACCACCATATTAAAGAGGAATAGTACATTTACATCTTGACTTTGACTGAAAGACACGGTACTTCAACCGCTTGACAACACACACAGTAAAGGAGTTGTTCTTCTATTACAGTATTTTCATATACAAGGGATTAACATTAATAGGGTCTTCATCTCTCTCCCCTGCTTTGAAAGCAGAGCCTCTAAAGCTGAACCCCACGATACTGGTACACAGCTCAAACATCTGAAAATGCCTACAAAAGGAAACCCTAGTGAGTAGTTCTAACCTTCCCTTGCTTTACTACTTCTATCTATTTTAATAGCCATGCTATTGTTACGCTTCAAAAAGGAGCATAAAGAAAGATTTTCAAGAGTCTATTAACAGGTATGTATTACTTCCACAAAAAAAGCATGAGTTTGGTAAAGCTAAAGCTTTCCCAATCATACATACAGAAAGCATAGTTGGTTAGTTGGCATAACTGATCCCTTCTTACCAGGAAATAATTCTGTGAGTTTTTATCTGCAAAAGCTGAATTTCCATAATTAGAGAAAAACTGTTTGTCATGGTTTGATGTGGAGGGGGGGGTGGTTCTGGTGGCAGGAGAGGGATTTTGCTCCCTGCGACCTCCCCGGTTTTGGATCCGGGTTAGGCTTAGTTCTGGCCACCGGATCAGACTGCCATCCCCCTCGGGGTTGAGCCAATAGGGCGCCTCTGCGAATTGCCCTATTTAAGTCAGGACAAGGGAACCGGAAAAGGTGCTTCGCCCAGGATCGACCAGAGAAGGGAGGAGGGCACTGCCCCCGCTCCCTGGCTCCCAGCCGGGCAGCTGCCTGCGTCGGGCCGGCGCCGCCCACGGAGAATGGCGGCGGCGGAGCCAGCTGGGGAACTCGGGGGCACCCCACTCCCAGGGTGCCCACTGGGCTGAGTTCACCTGGAGAGGACGGAGATCTGAGAGAAACAGCCGCATCGACAGCAGGTCAGTGAGGATGGAGCGGGAGGAGGTGTGCCGGAGCCGAGTTTCCCCTGCGGCTGATGGTGAGATAGCAGGCTGCCCCCCTGCAACCAGGACGGCCT
This sequence comes from Tauraco erythrolophus, assembly GCF_009769465.1. Lineage (NCBI taxonomy): Eukaryota > Metazoa > Chordata > Aves > Musophagiformes > Musophagidae > Tauraco > Tauraco erythrolophus. Next base: position 4,718,601 of record NC_141477.1, read on the forward strand.
CGGTGGAGCAGCGACCCACTCGCAGCCCGTGGGGAGAAGATGCCTGAGCCCGAGGATGGTCGTGTTGGGGGCACGGCAAGGCAGAAAGGCATCTGGAGTCTTCGTGACGACCCACGCCGGAGCGAGTGGCTACAGCTCCCTAAGTACCCGAGACTGTGGTATAGCCCACACCGGAGCAATCTGTGGGGAAAGATTGTTTCCAGTGGGCTGGACTCACGTTGGAGAAATTTGTGGATTTTTCCTCGTGGGTAGGGGATCCATTGGAGCAGGGGAAAAGGGTGTAAGGACTCCTTCTCCTTTAAGAAAGAAGCAGCAGTAACAGCACGGAATGAACTGACCTGCACTCCCCCAGTCCCTGCCCCCTGTGCTGCTGGGGGGAGGAGGTAGAGCCGGGAGGAAAAGGAAGGTGGGGGGGGAAGGTGTCGGTTTTAAGATCTGGTTTTGTTTCTTTCTGTCCTCTCAAGTAATCGGTTTTTATTTCCCTTTGTCCTTCTAAGTAATCATTAATAAACTGTTTTGCTTTGAGAAAAGCGCTGCCTGTTTTGCCCAGGACCATGGTTGGTGGGTGCTCCCTCTGTTCTTGCCTCAACTCTCAGTCCTTTTGTTTTTTTTCTTTCTCTCCTCTCTACTTTATTGGAGAAGGAGAGACTGTGTGAGTTTTAGTTGCTGGATCAGCCTAAAACCACGACACTGTTATAATGAAGATAATCACAATCTGAGTAATCTTTTAGGACTAACTCTTTCTAAACGTATTTCAACTCTATTTTTAATACATAGTCCAAGGATGCATTTCCTTTTTATTCCACAGGACAATTAAAATCACTAGATAATAATTATTCTTTATTGAGTAACACTGTATTTTGCTCTTCAGATATTCTAAACTTCTGAAAGGAGATAAAACCAAGTCATTCTCAAACATGATAGAAATACAAGAGTTATGAGATGCTTAAGACAGCATTACACAACCAGTCTCCAGATGTTTTTAATAGTGGGGCAGCAGTTCTGTGAAAACTAGTGGTAGGACAATCCCTAGCTGTCTCAATTTCTATAGTTTGATTAGTTTTTTTGTAAAATATTTCTTACCTTATCCAGGTACATTAACAGGAAGTCTAATCTTGGATGCTGCTGATAGAAACAAAACCAGTTTCTCTTGGATAAACTGAATGAAGGGAGGGGGAAATAACCCTTAAGTTTTCCCACTGCATAAGGAAGCTATCCAGCAATTTAATTCCTAAAATTTGTTAGCTGAAACAATTTTTTCTTTACATAGAAAACATAAGACTACTTTGAGGAAACACAAATTCCAAGGAGGCATCTCCTGCCTCTTGCTGAGTCACTTCCAATTCACTTTTCATTTATACTCTCAGGAGAAAACTTTAATTCAAATTCTTCTGTGAATCTTTAATAGGGAAAATTGTGAACAAACGTGTCATGTCAAACTTGACAAAGATCATATATGGCAAACCAAGAAAATCTTAGTTATAAGATTATGGTTAAATGACTATTCCTTTAGCAACATCTTCTGTGTTAGTGCAATTGAAGATTACTCGCTTTTATAAAGTATAGAGTAGTTAAAGATCTAGAACAGTGAATTATGTTGCCTGATGAATTATAGATGCAACGTGCTTTCAGAAAGGTTGTAGAAGTCACTATTGAGTACGTTTGCAAACATAGGTACATACTACTTTCCCGGGTAAGAAAGCTTTCACTTAAGAAAATAACAAGGAAAAAAACACAGAAAAATCAGGCCAGTTAAGCAACACGACGCTCCGCAATCTAGATGAAGTTACATCGTTACTTATTGACAGTGACAAGTGCAACATTAAGGGTAAAATATTACATATTTAAACAAAATGAGTAATTGCTCTACACATCTATTTAACACGCATTCAAGAACAAGGTGAACAAGAGGTCTCTTTCTTCTAGCTAAGAAGTCTATTAGCCTAATTTACTATTACCCACACACTAGAAACAAAGCTGTCAGGGCATAAAAATGTCACTGGTGACAGTTTACATTACACCAGTACTCAGATCACAATGGAACTGTTAGCATCAAATTACAATCAGTGCCAACAAACACCGAAGTGCCATAGTTGTAATAATGTAAATCAACTTTTCAGCAACTCCAATTTTTTCCAGATGTTTTAAAACCAGTATGAAAGGTCAGAAGAATCACACAATGCTAACCCATTCTGTTTTTACAAAGGATTCTGAAAAACTTCAAGTGTTCTCTTGGGTTTTAGTACTAGAGCAAACTTTATAAGGCAGTCTTGCACAGGAAATTACTTACAAAAGTAATTTTCTAATTGAAATTTCCTAGGAGATATTTTGAGAAATAATTTTATTGGTTTAACCTGCAAAATCTATTGTAATTCTGCCTTTATAGAAATGTCTACATCCATCTAAATTACGTATCTATTTAGACAAATGTGTAACCACATTTTCCTGTTCCCCACCTTTTATCATTTGCTTATTATGGTTAAAACTAATAATGACCTTTCCTTCTTGAAAGTAGTGACGCTTTCCAACCATCTGTGGTGAGACAAGGTTTTTGCTTTTATATGATACTACCGTGAAATAACATTATCAGGTATGCTTATACCTCACATTATATTTTAAAAGAGAGAGGGGAAAAAAACCAATCATGGCCTGCTCCCACTCCTACCAAAACTACAATGGCATCACATACAAGATCTCCTGGCAAAGCCTGAATTACATGACAGCCAATAAGCAATGTAGTCCATTATCACTTTGAGAATATGGTTGTGTAGCTTCTGCCACACCTACTCTACAACAGGATATTAAAAGAGTGAAAACTAGCTGAAAATCTACAAATACTTACTGAAAGTTTGCTGATATAAAGTTCCATTTTAAGAGTTCCATTTTAAGAGTTCCTGCATGGTAAAGTGAAAGACAACAGCCAAGGTCAATTTTCCAGTGGAAAATTGCCATTAAAACCCGTTATTCCAAGTTACTTAAGCAACTTTTCTGTGTTTTAGCTACAGAAATGGTAAAGATAGCAACCACTATAGCTAGTGAAGTAAATAAGTCAATTAAGACATTTTGAACCACAGAAGTCATTGTTAAAGAGATGCTGCTATGTCAGTGAATAAGAACAATCAAAGAAAAGGTCTAGTATGTGAGAGAACTGGGTTTGTGGTGTGGGGTGTTACACTTACTGGGTTTTAGTTCATACATACCTGAAGAGAATAAGTTACAGAAACAAAGAAAAACTTTAAATATTTTGAGAATAATTAACCACAATAAAAGAGCGAAGGGACTTGATACGCAGGCAATGGAAAACAGCAAGGATTAAAGTTACAAGTTTTATGAATTACCAGCAGCAGAAATAAACTGTCATAGCTATGGTACCCATTTTAAACCAGACGCCATTTCTTCTCCCGCAGTTCACATTTTCTGCACCTATTTTTTTGCTTCTTTTCCTGAACTCATTTAAGAAACTGTTCTTTCATCATTTTGAGAGCAAATAAACAGTTAAATTAGTTGTTCTACTCTTTGCTAGCAACAAATATAGTCTCAGCTCTGTGGTGATCTGCCACTCTCAGGACCATAACCCTTAACAGCTTCATTGATCCTGAAAAACTTTATCATTTTGGGAAGTCATTAGCATAAAGAGATTTATAAAACACCTGCTACCAACTTTGCAATTAACATCTAGTTGTTGACTCAGCATTGCAGGAAGCAATACTGCCTCAGCAGCTATCACTGCAGTGACCCAGCCCAAACCACTGCAAAGTTTGAGTGTCCTCTAGTATAGACTTTGAAGTCACAAAGATAACAATGCTGTAAATAAATCTGGGTATTGCTTAAGAAGAACAGTCTTCTAGTTACTATGCAAGGATGAACTCTATGACAAATCTAGGCAGGTGAGATACATGACAGGGTTTTCACAACAGCATCCAGCACTAAAGCATCTCTGACCACCTTAATTAACGTATACAAATAACATCCAGGACCCTTGTGACACCACCTCACTTGCATGTAGACAGTAACACAGAGAAGAATGTCCTCAAGTATCCTGTTGTATTTATCTCACTCCCATATTCCTCAGCAACAGCTGCTTTGCGAGATCTACCAAGGGAGGGAAAAACTGCTCTTAAACCTGCCCCTATGGACATCTTCAATTTATACTGTGCCAGCAGCTGTAGCCAGAGAGTGTCTACAGTAGATTTGCCTCCCCAGCATGCAGTGACAGTGGCTGAGGCTATCTCAGAGCGTCACAAATTCTGGAAAAATAACGTTCGCTGGGACATTCGGCTGTTGCAGGTAACTAGGAGTGCAGTTGCAATACTTCTCTGCCAGTCCCTCTGCAAGCCTGCTCCTTTTGACAAGACAGGAAAATGTAGTGTAAGTTTTTCCCCTCCAAAAGATAGACAACTATCCCTAAGTAAATTACTGTAATTATATTTATAAACAGTGAATCCATATTTCTTTCCTGTGAAGAAGTACCTGTGCTTAGAATGCTTCATTTTTGCTTTCTGATCATTACCAAAATCAGTGCCCCTAAATCTTAGCTTGAGAAAACACAGTATGAACGTATCTGCAGCCAAAGCATGTGACCCACGGAGCACCAGAACATAACTTCAGGAGCAAGTGCGACAAGAAAGAGAATGAGGAAATCTGGTTTTTAAAAAAAATAGAAAACTGCAATAAAAGCAAATGGATTGAAAGTCTAATGGTGGGATAAGAATTAAGTATTACAGCCATGGGCATAAAGATCAAGACAGTAACAGCTCGCTAAGCTGCTTTATCTAGAAACAATCACTACAAAAAAGCATATCTAAAATGGGATATTTGTAAGCCAGGCTACTCACGAGTCCTCTGTAGGGCTACCTTTTCCTTTCAGGCTGTTCTGACCTAACTACTGTTGACAAAGTATGCACAGCTATTTTCCCTTCAGCTATTCCTATTTATTTTTTTTATATTCCTGGGGAATAGCTCCATGAAATCATTTGCATTTATCACCTGCCTGATGCTGTCTACAGAACACTGCTACTCCACGCCTGCCCAAAATTAAGCAGTACATGTTTGCCACGATGTCTGCTTTTCCTCAGCTTGCAGCAGCAGGGCCCAGTTAAAGCAAAGGCTGTGGGTGTTAAGGAAAGTCTCTGACCTTTGGAACACACAGCACATTGGAGCAATCAAAAGCAGAACCGGCTACCAGGACACTGATCTGTCTCCTTTGACCAAACTCACAAGGCATGGAAGTTGGAACTAACTCCTTTCGCCATTTAATTATATGAAGGAGTTAAGTGCATGCTATCCTCCCCAATTTTCCAGCATTTTTAATCCAGTGTTTTGTAGCTTAATTTTTCCACAGTGAAACGTACATTAAAAAAACTATAAAACAGATGTTAATAAATTCTGGGGCAGGGGTTGTCTTCTGGTGTTGGTTTGAGTTTCAGATTTTTATTTTTTTTTTTAAATGAGGTTTTGCTTACTGCTTTTCCAACCTTGGGAATGGACTTGAGCACCAACTACTGAGTCAGCTGCCCAGAGGCTTACATGCCACTGGAATACAACTCATTTTAAGACAGATTCTGCCTCTCTCACTCAAGACAATCACTTAAAGATAGGCAGGCACTTGATAATTAAAATGGAAGGGCTTACATTTACTGCGGTTGCATGATTGTTTAGTCAAGGGGAAAGACGTGTGCTGTTCCTTTATTAAAGATGCAAAAGCTCATATCTCTGGTTGTTTTGTCAGCTACTCAATAAAAATTGTCCTTAACTTGGTCAACAGCTCCCCTCTAACTGAGGCAGAGGGCAGTGGCATTTGGCACACTTGTGTCAAAAAGTAGTACAGATCTTGGAACTGAACTCTCAACAGTCACTAAGCAAAGCCTAGAAATGAATTTGGTTTTTTTCCCCATCTTTTAACCAACTTCAGATGAACTAACATGTATTTTGGCAGTCTGGAGACCTGGTAACCTTCATAAAATTAAAGAACTAAGTGGCAAAACAACTCTGTCAAATGTGGGGAGCACCAAGTCATTTATAACACTCTTTTCACCAGGCAGTTCTTACTACATTTAAGGCTGCAGAAATATTTCCAGTCTAATTTAACTGCTTTCAGTTTATGATCTCATTAAGCAGTCTCCACTTTCTGTACCGAAATCATCTTAGCTTTGTTTTTTGATAGAAGCTTTTTTTTGGGAGATTTGGACAAGTTATCTACTCACCTGGAATTCAGAAAAATGCAAAGATGCTTCATTTTGTGTGCAATTTTAAAAGCATTTCATTTTCTTATTATTTTAAAGAACTCTTTCAAGATAATACATTTATTATTTCAAAACATAATGCAATTGCCATCACTTTAGACAGGCAGTGTTCTACATTCACTGAGCAAGCTTTGCTGGGAAGTGGCTATTCACTGGTTTACTCTCTGATGCTCTACTGCAATCAGACTACTTTATTTCCCCTACACTTTTGTCAGTGGTCTCAATCAGCTAAATAAAATAATTGCATTGGTTTTATTAACTTCAAGAGATTTCACGTGAGGTCTAAATATTGTACTTAAGAAAATATGTATTACTTTTCCCATGTAATTAAAATTTACATTACTTCTGTAGATGTCCTGGTTTCAGCTGGCACAGTTAGCTCTTCAACAATGACTTCACTGAGGTATTGGGGGAAAAAGACAAATAAAAAAAGGTATTCCTTCTCATCTCTTTAAGGCATACTCAGTTTCATTCAAAGAATATATTTCAAAATCTTATTACTTAACATGAAAACATCCAGAAACGAGGACACAACTGGATTTAAGGTGATGTACAGTCATTAGCCAGACTATTCACAATTATATCTAAGAACAGTCCAAATAGTTGAACTTAGTGCTTGTTCCATTTATTTCTTCTGAAAACATCAATAAAATTTAACAGACATTCTAATACATGAAAAGTTCATGAAAATCACCAGCAGGGTAAATACAGTGAAACATTTGTTCACAAGACTTGACCAGTCTTGTGGTCCAGAACAATAGCAGAAGTTTGCACACCTGTAATGCTCTGGGACACCTAACATAACATTGCAGCTGAGTTCACTTTCACTATTTGCCTCATCTTAAGAATTGCACCTGCAGAAAGCTGTGTTGCTGAGAAAAGTATTACAATACATAACTTGGAGAAGCTTACAACACAGAAAGCCTAAATTAAGTCAATAGGGATATACTGGACTATCATGACTGCAAAAGCTGTGCAATCACTCAGGTTTCAGAAAAACGTGCCACATAATTCAGAATTAGTAACATTAGTACAGAATGAAAAATAGTGGCTGATAAAAAATGCACTGCTAAAGAAACGATAATTTTTGTAAAAATGATTATAATTCCTACACAGGAGGAGCAAGGCCAGACCTTTACTTTGTAATTGTAGTTCCTTGTGCTCCATAATTAAGCTTTAATAGCAATGTGATTATTTTTAGCAGTTTTGAACCGACCGCTGTTGCTATTTTCACAAGTGCCACCATCAGCCTGCTAAAAGTGTTGGTGTGTAAAATGCATTTTTATTTCTACTACTTGGGGTTGCCTCTTTAAATTACCTGAGGAATACAAAGCAATTAACATTGGAGACCAACTTCTACTGCTGTTTTGGGACTTCTTTCATTACATTTGATCGCTTATGGATATAAAGCTAAATATAAACAAAAGGAACATAATAGCTACTAATGTTGAACTCCTTCCAGAAGGAGAGGGGCAAACCAGAAGTGATTATTAAATCTGGGAAAAAAAATTTCTTTGCCTAAAAGACATATCACACCTTGAGATATCTGCAAGGAAGTCACAAGATCAACAAAAAGCAATTAGTTAACAAATATTAACACAAAACATTACCAGCTCAGAAGCAAAGACAATAGAATATAAAAGATGAGACATTTGGGATTGTTTTTTGTTTGGTTGGTTGTTTTAATACTATTTTTAGAATGTTTACCATGACATCTTTTCCTTGTATTGGAAAGCTCAACAGCCTTTTCTGCTCCACAATCCGTTCAGTTGTTTCACTCTACTGGCTTATGTTCCCGACTCCTCCTGCCTCACTGTACCTCTCCATCTTCGTGCTTTATTTCTAGCCTATGATGCTACATATCATGTAGAAGCAGCCCCCTGCTACTAAGACTTTAACTCCGTACATTCCATTTGATTATTATTTGTCTTTTCCTTATTATTTTACCTCCAATCTACTCAAGATTCCTGGACTTTCTGATGAGGCAGGGCTTTATGCTGCTGTCACAATGGCAGGCAAAGGATCTTCCTTGGTCTCTAAGCACTGACAAATTAAAATGAAAATAACTCAGCCCACGAGTCAAGGGTAGAACACAGCAGTTTCTCAAGGAATGATCTTCTGCCACATACCTTAATGGATTATAGTGGCCTGTATTAGAAGGGTGCCACATCAGTGGCAGCCTGACTCCCAGACCATTCCTTCAAGCCACTATTTCTCATAGGAAGGTTGTCAGTTCAACCAAAAAAGGACTGAATCTGAGATTGCAACTAAAAAATTGAAATCACCATTTAGATTGTACCTAACACTCTAATCTAGTCTCAGCAGCAGCCGAGAAGTGTATCCTGTTCAAATATTTAGAATACTCTAAGACATTAGTTTACCAAAACCATGAGGTGAAGATTAACAAATACACATTTCAGGAGATGATTCAACAAATCCAAAGTACATTTTGCCTTTTACTAGTTCCTAAGTACTTGATTTTGCTTATTAACACTTCAGAAGTGTTCAACAAATTCAAGGACCACCCCAATCTTAAAATAGCACCAGTCACCAGTTAAGATACATGAACACACACATCTAACATGTTCTACAAGCTACTGTATCAGCAACACAGGTAGTATACCAGCTATGCTGTATTTTTCCAAGATCTAGAGGTTTATGAACAGGAATATTGATTTACAAATTTAAAAATGAAGCCTCTGACCATCTCTTGTTTATACCCTTAAGTTTTCCTGAAGTATCTTCCCCTTCCCTTCCTCCTCTGTATTGAGTAACATTATTTTTGCCAACTCCAGTTTTGTCCTTTGTGATCTAATTAATATTTACTGAACTACTTCTTTTGTTTTTTATGTACCTTTCCAGCTCAAGAGGTCAGGATCGCATTGCTCTTATCCTGTCTTTGTGCAAAATAATTTCAACATATAGGAATATAGTTCAGATTCCCTCTGTCCAAGCACCAGCCTTGACAAGTTTCTTTGAGCTACAGTGACATTTCATATCAGAGCAGGGGCTCAAACAGTTCGGCCCACCAGTTAGAAGTCTGGAACCCCATTAAAGTGTTCTTTTTACAACGATTCAGTTTGAAGTTTGGCTGGAACAGAAAACTGACCCTGTTTATAGTCATGCTGCTAACAACTATGGTATTAGTCGCTTCTCTCAATAGAGTCTTTTGCAAGCCACAGCATAATATTAGACCAAAATACTTCTTATTCCCCGAGAACCTGCCTCTACGTTGTATTTCCTTCTACTTACTATGGTTATTAGAAATGAAAATTCCTGTCTACTGTATATAAAATCCTTCATCATAGCACAAGGTTATGCCCTTAATTTGTTGCTTCATCTAGTCGCTCTGCTTAAGGATGTTATTCACAGTCTATAATTATTATTTTCTCCTTTTCATGCATACTGACAATGTTTGTAACTTTCCATGATCTATTCTGAATACAAAATTACACTAGGAATCCCTGCTTGTGCTTCTACTGATAGAACTCGACAATATGTAAGATTTTTACTGTCAAAACGCATGCAGCAAGTTACTGGGTTTCACACATGAAATAAAGCAAAGCTTTGTCTTTGACTTGATGCATAGTGAGTACTTCAATGAACGGAGCACTGCTGACAAAACAGACCTTCTTTTTGATTGACTCAGAACAACACTTCGAGTGCTCATCTTTGTGCAGTTTAAATGCGTACTTTTCAAAAGAAAGATCAGTAACATAACCCCAAAAGCAGAAATCTGTTCGTGCTGAGACACTACCCAGAGTTTTGAGTTGATGACACCAGCAGTGACTCTACTAGAAAAAACATTTGTTAATCAGGGAGTCACAAGTCAGTGATAGTTTCATAACTAGTGTACAGAAATAGCTAAGAACACATATACTTTTAGGAGAAATGTTTAAGCACTTCATGCTTGAATTGCATGAGAATAACATTTACTGTTCTGAAATATAGCCTGTGCTCTGATACATCAGAAAGGTCTTTCGGCTCAGGCTTTGCTTCTGAAGAATATCTAATATTAGGACAAAGTGATACAGAAGCAGTAGACTACTGCTGAGTTTTCTAAGATCATTTTCTTCCAGTAAAGGATGTCAGGAATACTCCAGAGGAAAAAATGAGTTTTCAAAGCTGAATGATATATCCAATAGATTTACTTTACTAAAAAATAATTTCCAAAAAGTTAAACTTTATTTAAAAAAAAAATCCAATTATTCAAACTATTAGCAAAGAAAAACAAACCTTCAGGGCTTGGTTTGTTTTGTCTAAAAGCTGCTCCGTTATGAAGTTTTGCTACTTCACAGCAAGCAAATGCCTGCAGTGTTATATAAGGGAAACCGTTCTGCAAAAAGGCATCAGGTTGTCATCAATGCAATTGGCAGGGAAGTTTGACAGACTGAATTCCTTCCTCGAAGTTATATTAATCATGCATACTTTATCACACAATCGGGTTTTTCAGGACTTCAAGTGTGTTCACAGCATTACATAACGCTTTGCTGACTTTCTAACACTTAGCTTATTGGCAGGAATGTTCAATGAAATCTTGAATTACTAGCAAGTGCTCCTGAAAAGAAAATTGTAGTTTGCACCTGCACCAGAATCCTGATAGTAGGAGTTACGCTCATCCCAGGAAGGAATGCGAGCGTACCAGCCTGTCACTAGAACCTCTCTAATAAAAACAAGCTCCCATTAACCAGAGACAAGAGTAACAAACTATCACCTAGCAAGGCAGAGGCAAAGACTGTTTAACATGTAACTTTTGTTAATGTTTTCACCAACAGTTTACAAATTAAAAAGCAAGCTAGCCAAAAGTTACCTAACACAATTCAGAACTTGTTTCCATCATTTATTCAGTATGACCAAGTTGAAGACTTTGTTACCTAACAATGATTCATTCCATACACGCAGGGCTGTTATCTTCCAAGGGTTCTTACTGCTAAGAAAGCAACTGTTAAGCATGGCAAGTCTGAATTAAAAGCTAATGTTATAGATGTGTGATGATTACAGAAACAGAACATCCAAGCAACTATTATTATTCCCATACCGACACACGTGACAGTATTTTATGAAAGCCTCCTGCCAATAGAGCAGCAACCATAAACGTGTTTCCTTACCAAGAGAACACAGGCTGGAAGGACGTTTTTTGTGGAACAGAAGCATTAATGTATTATTATCATTTTCTTGTAGTTCTTGTTTAAAACTAGCTTGGATACATCAACATGAGCTCCAAATCCTTTCTTTCCAAAGGTTTTTTGTATATAAATCTCCCCATTCTCAGTTCCTTGGACACTTCCATCTCCCAGAATAACTTTAAACCAAGACTCACTGCAGTTAAACTAAAACTGGACATGAAGGGTTAGAGGGGAAAAAGTAAAAATCTTCATTTAAGTTTCCAGAATCTACTGTAACACTCTCCCTCCAATCCCAAATGAAGTATCAGAAGTCAAGTAAATTCTGCTGGACTGCACAATATCCTGGGACAATCAGTGCACACAACAGAAGAGAAAGACTCTTCTTCACACTACCCTTATGGACATTTCTCTGAAAAGGAAAGGCATAAGCTCATTTACATTGTTTTTGTTTGTAGGTTTTTTTGGTTTTGTTTTGGTGGTGGTGGTTTGTTTGTGTGTTGTTTTGGGTTTATTTTGTTGGGGTTTTTTTGGTGTTCACATACACCAGATGGATGATATTGTAATTAGTTATGACAGGCAGAGCAGAAAGGTCAGACAGACCGCTCAGGGGAAGGTAGACTTCTGGAGAAAGAGATAGAGATTAACAAACAGGGGGAAGTAACAGCCCACCCAGTGAGAGCTTCTAAAGCACCCAACTGATCTTGGAATGTGAATCCATTTTATTTCCCACTAAAGTTGATGGAAATAACTTCTCTATTCCTTAACTTCTACAACAATAAAACTGGCTTTCACAAAGATAAGCTCAAAGAATTTTCATTGCTATAAAAAGAAAGCCATTTTAAATTATTTTCCCTCTTTAAAATTCAATCCAGAAAACTGAAAAAGGTAGTCCAAATGGACAGAGCATGAGAAAATTTATTTCACTGAAACACATACCTGTTCATGGAAGTTGATAAGATGGCAGTATGACCAAACACACTACTACTGCTTTTCTTTACGCTATTCCTCTGGGCTTTTCTCTGTGTTTGAGAGTAGATCCGTCAAAGAAATCCACACCATCTATTTTTTATTCCTGGGCAACAAGAACCGCAAAAATAATGCAAGCAAGTAAGGTAGAAAGGAAAAAGATTAGTGCAATTAAAATTGAATATGAAAAATTAATAATTCAAAATTAAAATAATTATATAAGTTAGCAGTGGGTTTATGCCGTTAAAATCAATTTCAGAAGTCAGTAGATAGTCACAATATACAGTTATAAAGTATGCATACTTGGTAACTATGTATGTGTACTACTATTACTACATCCCACTGAACACAAAAGGCTAAGCAAGATAAAAGTAAACTTGCTTATTTTCGTTTGAGCTCATTTTGCTCATTTCATTCACTTGCTCACTTCCTTTGACCAAACTCTACTGGTCCAAGGCATTTCCTAGGCACTGCTGTCTGTAACGGGACTGGACTGAGAGGTTCTAATTCGCTTCTGTGGCAGTTTTATAAATCTAAGGGCTATCTAGAGGAGGAACAGGAACTCAGATGTTCCACTTGATGTACAAGGTGATTTAGTTGTTAGCGGAAGACGTACTGTTTCTATCTCAGTGACGAAGCATTTTCAAGCTGGAACAACACTATCAGATTGGGCAAGATTTGTTAGAACATCTAAAACCAAGAGAGTTGGTAATACTATGCTGGGAGATTACAAAGGAGGGAAGCTAATAGTTGTTCATATTTTTCGAGGAACACAGTACATACTCAGCCCTTGAACCAGAGCCACTACATCAGAATCACTTATTTTGTCAATCTAACTCTTCTTCTTTGATTTGTGCTGAGGAACTATTTTAACTTACTTCCAAGCAGCTTTATTTCCAAAGAAACATTTATGACACCACTCTTACTGTACTAAGTTATTTTACACGGTAACTCAAAGTAACTATCTTACATACAGAATCTGTACTTGAAACATACACGCAAAGCAGATGTGTGTCAGACTTGCCAATTCCTAGGCCTGGTAGGAACCAGCGCATTTAATTCAGTACTCCCACTTATACTTCTGGATGGAAGCTGCCAAAATACAACAAAAGCTGTACTGAGAGATCTTGCATCATTATTGTTGTGAATTACATTTCATTGGTTAAAATAATCTTCTTATCACCTCTACATCCATAATCACACTCAAAGAAAACACAACACATCATTTCAAATGACAGGATAGGTCTCAAGTTTTCCATACTCTTGTGCTCAAAGTCAAGGGTAAACCTGTCTTCTCACTTCGTGGGCAATGGATCCTCCTTTCAAGATTTTTGTAATTATACTTAACCAAATTTTTTAATTTCTGTTTCTTCAGTCTACGCATTTCTCATGATTCACTTCAAAGTCCAAAAGTCAGTCTTGTCAGTACCACCATTAAATAACTACAAGGGTCTTAGGTAACATTTAAGACTATAATAAAATGGGGAAAAAAGTAAAGTCAATAGGAAATACACAAGATAAAACAATACTGCTAGCTACACATAATCGTAACTTTGGTTGCCTGTAGAAAGAGTTATCAACATATTAAGCAACCATCCTCTTTAATTGAATTTTGTATTCCATGTCTCCTTTAATCTCTGCTGGGTAATTAACTGATCAGTTGCACTGCAGCACCCAAAGAAATACCTAAATTTTAATGCGAAGCATTGCAAAGCTCATTTGAGCCTCCATATGTGTACAAAAAGTAAAACAACGTGGGAGGAGAGAGTCAGTATTGAAGAGAATGAAATTAGTTATGCTATATGGCTATGTCATGTGTTCAAAAGCATATATTTAATTAAGTTTCAGTGAGTCAATATATCTTTTATCATGTCTGCACAGTCTCTGCTGTAAGATAGAGTTTTTGTAGGTCTATTGAAAACTAATTAATACTAAGTTGAAAATTAATTGAAGTCCTAAGGCCTTAAATTCCCTCTTAGGTGCAAGGTATGAAGCACTCACCTATCTTTTGAAGGAGAAAACACAAACAAAACCCCACAAAACACCAGACATACAAATAGACACTCTCTGGTTCCTCAAAAGTAAAAAGGTACCAAGAAAAAATAAATTTACTTCAGACTGTATATACACCTTTCTCCCTCATTACTTTAAGATGTGTTTTGGAAATATACATTCAATACCACTTTTTCCTGACTTTAAACGGAAGGGGAGGATCAAGAAAAGGTATGAAACTAAAAGGAGCAGTTGAACTTTTTTAAAAAGTGGGAGAAACTCATCTATACTATTTTACACATCAGATCACAAAACACTTCTGGAAGTCTAAGCTTCCATTCCATTTTCTGAAAATTCCCTGTCGCACCCCAGAAAAGTCTCTCCTGTTGGAACTGTAGTACTCTGTATAAATAAAAAGTTATCTGAAATGAGGAAATAGCAGACAACCTTCTACACAAGGGTCTTCAAAGGCAATCTGAGGTGGTGTTCCTATTTGTATACTTATTTGTTACACAGTCTAAGGATTACTAGTCCAGCCTACCCAATTAGTGTCAAAAATTAATTAACTCAAGTCTGCCACCTTTCACAGCAGTCACCCAGTTTAAAGCTTTCTGAGGTGGGTTATCTTCACTTTTTCTCAGAACTGTGCTACTTGATACAAAATACATAAATATTCATTGAGCCAGAGAGACCAGAAAATTGTTCAGGATTGCTTGTTAAAATGCCTGTCCAGTCCCTTTCAATTCTCATTTGATCAACGAATGTCTAGTTTATGTCTGCTAATGAAAAACTAAACCATTAATGCTCAAGTATATTAAAATGTGAAATAACAAACAGTGTGAGGGCAAAGTACCCCAGGCAGTCGGCAGTGCAAGGTCATTGTATATTCTACCAGTAGCAGGAGACTGAGGTTTTCAGCCACCAGGGCAAAGTGACAGAAATCTAATTAAGGCATCTGAAACATATTTCATGTAAATCTGCTTACCCAAAACTGTCTTTTGAGTGGTTTAATTAGTATTACTTTATATGCCTAGTTGTTATAGATGACTCTGAACTGATTCCCAGGACCTTACAGAGGCGTTCCTTGAGTGGCATCTCATTCTGGAAAAAGCAGAGCTGAAGTGCATCAGAGAATATCAGCTCTAAAACATACATAAGTAATATTAAATCTTTAAATATTAATTCCCTTTCTGCTCTCAGACTCTTGTTCTAAAATGGCTTTCCTCTCATAACTGTAGATAAACCAATTCACTATTTATTTATTTATTTTTTAAAGACCCAGACGAATGCAGTTTTACTTAGAAAGTAACTGCTGGGTCTCCAGAAATTGAGGTTTCCACTTGGTTCATGATCCTAATTCCACTAGGAATAGTTTAGTATTGTTTTATGGATCCTTGTAAGGGAAAAAAAGTAATAAAAACCTCTAAATACTGATGCATTTGTAGAAATAGGCTCATATGGCTCTCATGGGATCTCAAGGAGACAGTACTGCTTAAGTAAACAATCTCTATCAACACAGCTGAACCGTTTCCTGCTTGTTCTCTTTATACCACAAATGTCTGCAGATTTATTCACTTTGTATCAAGCTGACACCAGATCTGGCTACCTACATTACCATTTCCAGCCTTTTCTTTCTTCATCCTTGCCTCCCAGTCTTTCACCTTCCATATATTTAACTTATATATTCTTCTGTTGCTATGACAGCATGAAAATACCATCATTACCATAAATTAATATCTGAAGATACTACAACCAGTGTTTGTCACTTAACTGTGGCCTCTCAGTTACTATTCTTAAGGAAGATGCAAACACCCTATTGTGATCTTCTATTTTTGTTTCCTTTGCTGAACCATGTGCTTTAGCTGCAAATACTCTGAACCTATAGATCAGTGCATTTATATGACAACAATAATCTCCGCTCTTAGTAGTAACAGTAAGCTCCTCAGCAGTACTCAAAGGAGCCTATGACTCAGTATCAGACCATGCCCCACAAAAATAAGTATTCCACTTCATGGACAAGTCAAATGTGCGATAAGTTTGACCCAGGCTAGCTTTCCACTCTACTACTGAAAAATAGTCTCTGTAGTTAACACTAACGTGACATTTTTTTAAAAGCACACTCCAAAATTATCTGTAAGTGACACAGGTGAGTAAGCCAATAGAGACTTTCAAGAATAAAATTCACCACCATTACAACTGTGACCAGAAAATTCATGAGCAGTAAGTTTTGTCCCGGACAACTGAGGGGTTTGTAAGTGTATTTTCTAATGTAGAGTCTTGCTCAAGAAGCTCCCCTTCTCTTCTGTTTGCTTACAGATCTGCCAACTCTTATGGGCTTATTTATTAATGAACTGCACCCAGCATGTCTCTTCCGCTTTGTTTTTAACCACTTTTCCCAATAAATTAACTAATAAAGATACAAAACATCATCAAATAAATAAGGACCTGGAAATAAATTGCACTATTCTGGCAATCTGAAAGTTTAACAGGAGACTGAAAACTAGTGAATAAGGTGAAATTAATGAGATGATCCTACACTGTCTCTTTATGTCCTCCTGAGGCTGAAGTCTCAGTGAAAGCAAATAGGCACAAATTTGCAATGCCAGAAACGTAGTGAATGGTCTTATGTTCTTTACAGAAGATACATGTTCTTGGTATCTTCTCTAAAATGCTGTAATTATTTCATACTGCTACAAATATGTTGTCACTTGAAGAGAAAAAAACAGTTAATAGTATTTGTTTCACTTCAGTCACGTAAGCGGTTTTCTGATTGAGTAGCTACACAAAAAAATAGATCAGAATCACACTCAGACTGCTTTACTGCATAGATCATGCACAGCAACTTATGTTACCAAAGAGAACTGGAAATCTAGCGTTCATGAAGAGAATTACCCAAACTTTTATAAAATATTTCAGAAGATGAAAAAACTCCTGGAAATAATTATCCTCATTTTTCATGTTTGAAGTGTTTAACTGTAGCAGTTTTTAACATCTTAAGTTTTTACAAAAAACAATATAATGTAATATAGGTAAATTAGTAAGATTTTTTTCAGAAGTAACATGACCTTTTTTCCTAATGTTCCTCTTTTTTAGCTAGGTAAGATACTCCAACACTTACAAGAGTTAAAAAAAAAACCACAAACACAAACAACTATGGATATGAGAAAGACCACTATGAAATGATGAGGTGTCCAAAATGCCTCAATCTAAATCCTGTTTTCAAAAATGTTTTATACTTGGAGCAGACTGAGTGCTCCTGAAAACCATTAAGATTATGGTTCCTCATGTTATGTCTGTTCTAGGAACACCTCAATGTAATAACAACATCCTCCGCTGCCCAAGCTGTCATGTCCTGGTGCTGGATGGTCAGTACATCAGTACATTTCCTACTCAGACATGAAGGACCTCACTGAGAGGCACTGCTGATACCGTAACTGCATTTATCAGAGCATCAAAAGTCATGGTTTTTGATGACAGGAGTTCTGCAATAAGCCCACTGAGAAAAGCAAGAATGACAACTATACACAGCATAGGCTTGATATAAAACATATCCTTAAAACTGCAGAAACAACCAGTTTATCAATGCTGGGAAGGTGATGACAGAATGCTAAACACTGAGGCTGTAACAGGAGAGGAGGGGCTCCTTGAGACACCATGCTGCCTGCAGTTCAATTAACTAGGGATAAATTTCCAGAAATTATGCTCTTTAGATTGGAAGCTGTTGCACCTTACCATATAGATTTACCAGCTACTACAAGGCAGTTTCACAGTCTGGATTTGAGAAGTTTTTAAATCAACTTTGGAGACTACTAACATATCCTTCCTTTTACCTAGTCCTGTTCACTCACTTATGGGCAACTGCACGATTTCCAACAAAAACCTCGAAGAACTTGGAGATATCTTGTCTTGACTTTGGGACCTCAACTGCTGCTAAGAATCAGCCAACAGTTTTGCTTTAAATTCTCATTTAGAGATGTTCATACAAGCCTTTCACATGAAAATAAATAGGGCTGTACCTATTCCCAAAGCATGGGCTAGACATGAATCAATCCCAAAGCAAGCATTTTTCCATGAGATATATGAGAAACTAACCAGCCTGACTGAGCCTGAGCAACAGATCTACACATACACAAACATAACATTTGGGAACTAGCTATATGCACGTATTTTTTACATCAAAAATACATGAGTGCCTGTTAGGGTCACACAACTTAAGCTTTAGAGTGATCTTTTGTTTAGTTTTGTCCGAGTCCCTGCCTTACTGTCAGATAATGTTTTATCACATACTTTTATTACTTTAAAAAAAAACCACCACACTATTCAGGTGGGGTGGAGGGGAACAGTGAGTAGATACAGACTCCCTAATGGCTCAGCTTGCCATTTTTTCCTTGCCTCAGACACGTAGTTACAACTGCGCTACATTACCAAAAAATTAAATCAAAAATTAAAACTTGAGGGAGCCTGAAAGTCTGGTTCTAGTGACACAACACCTAGTCAATATCTATATTTTCAATTTTCCAGCAGAGCTTGCATTTTACCTCAGTGTTTAATAGTTTCCGTGTTGAATTACATCTGAAGCATAAAAGGCCGAAGCAACGAGGCTGCTTGGTAAAGCAGGCTTTGCATCTCTGCACCCCTTGATCCTCACGGATCAATTAGACCATCAGTAAACCAAATTAATAATGTATTAATATTTCTTTCTTCATTAAAATACTTCTGGTTTGGGGAGGAGGGAGAAAGAACTTCAGATAGCATTAAAAAAGCTTATGGCACTACAAAAAGGTCAGCACAGGTGCAGATATGAAAAGGATCCTTGATTGCCTGAAGTAAATTTAATCACGGGAACAGAAACATTACGAGTTACACACACTTTTCAGTTACACAGCACTGTTTTTGCCAAGTACTAAAAGCCAAGGCAACACACCCAGGTCATGGTTCCTCTCCCCTTCCCAGAGAAGCTGTGGTTCCCCAGCTGGTGGGAATGACTGCCTGACCAGCTTCACACTTCCAACACCAGCAACAGGGCTGGGAAATACACAGCTTTCTCCCAACTCACACACGGGCACAGTGGGAAAATTCTCAACACATATGTAACACAAGCATCAATTGAAAAGACTGAAAGTAATGTAAAAATAAAATTACTAAGTAAAGCTAATGGAAATGTAAGCAACAAGCTCTAATCAAGCCTTTCTAGAAAAAGACCGACTGATTTTCTCAGCTTCCTGTTTGTGTTCAGTTATGTATATGGCAAGCACCAATTCAACAGTAGTCTTCAATAACAAAGCCAAGGGAAGATGTTTGGTTCTGTCTGGTTTTGGTTGCTTTGGGTCTGTTTTTCGGGGTTTTTTTTGTTTGTTTTGGTTTGGGTTTGTTTCTTTGTTTCTTGTTTTTGTGGGTCTTTAAGGCTCTGAGAGGCCACCTTCCTCTGTAATCATTTCAACTTCTATTTTCAATTAATTCATGTTTTCTGTGATATGTGTAACTATCTAACATGCTATTTTGACATAAAAATCTACTAATTCAGTTACACTCCACAGTTCTGCTCACTAGCAACGAGCCTTATGTGACATATTGGCCACTACCAGGAACTATCCCAGAGCAATAGTTTAATGGAACACACACAGATTTTATTGTTTCTGAACACTGTCAAACTGATCAAGAGTTAACACTCAAAAACTATGGGGAACTACCTTTCTATATAGGCTTGGACAAGTCAGTTTTTGTTGTCCTTCAGTCTGTCATATGTGACGTGGCAAAATGATATCTATTTGACTGACACACTAGTATCTAGGGATGAAAACATGACAGAAGAGCAAGGTCTTCCTATCCTTTTAACTTGGCTCTTTCCCAGCGATAATAAACTGTTATGGAAGCAGAAAGATGAGAGACAAAGGGGTGAAAAGGAGAAGTGCTGCACTCAGCTTGATTTATAGATGACAAATGATAAAATCACACTGAATCACCCCAAGCAAACAAAAAAAAATAAAACAAAGCATCAAAACAAACAAAAAACACAAACACCAAACCCATCCACCGAAACAAAGAAAAAACAAAGAAAAAGAAAACAAAACCAAACCACCCCAAACCCAAACATCAGTTCTGCGCCACACAATAGTTATACAGGGGGTGGGGAAGAAGCAATGAAAATCTATGTTTCTGGCTTTTGGTGATTACTTATGGGCAGGAGGCTTTTTTTTCTTATGTTTACAAGTTTTGTAAAGTACAAAACAGTATTTCAACTAAAATTTGTACATCTACATTTAAAAGAACACACACTTTCACCTTCAAACACCAGAAACACATTAAGTAAACAAATACACTGTCTTCTATAGGCATGATACCAGTGACTTAAAAATGAGGTCTGTGAAGTGCAATAAAGTGACCTCACACACATTTAAATGTACATTTTCAAATGCAGAGTATAGGCATAACCTTAGAACTTCAAAGTATCAGATAAAAAAAACATACTCTAATTCAGCTCATGCAAGTAAGAGGGGCATTTCCCACAGTTATGTGAAATTAGGAATATCACTTGGCATTTATAGAGCAATAGACCTCAGTGGACTCCGCAATTTTTTGGTCGGTTTGTTTTTGCCAGGGAATGGCTCTGACCTTCTGCAGCAGACAGGCACTTTCTGACAGGATTTGCTCATCAGCTTTCTCAGTTGGGAGCGGTAGGATTTTAAGTTTACAGTAAACATGTTACTTCTCCTAAGAATTACTGAAAAAGATTGTTTCAAAAGTATGTATTCCTCAAAACTTTTCATCTGGTGTTCACAGAGACACACCTGTTTAACTTACTCATAAATGTAGAACAAATGGCTCTGAATTATTTCTTCTTAAAACCACCAGGCTTAGAGCCATAAAGAAATTCAAAACAAACATGAAGGCCTTGTGCTAAGGGACAAACGATGATTAAATCTTTGAGTTTTCAGCATAGAATGAATAAGAAGAAAAATCAAGACTGAAACAAAGGAATAGATATTAAAGGAAGATTATATTACTATAGGCAAAAAAGATTAGGAGTTATTATCAAATCACAGTATTTTTTATTCATAGCAGATGTTCTGCCTAAACTTGGCTTAAGCTAAATACGTTTACACTCACTTTCTTCATTTCCAGAGTAGAGCAATTAGGAAGAATTCAACCTTTTAACAAGGTAACATCAATGGTTTTAAAAAATTTAAAATAAAATCAAAATAAATGAATAAAACCCCACAAAAACCCCACAACAACTTTTGGACTTCACAGACTTTCGGGACTATTTAGCCTTTATGGCTGCTTTCTTTCCAGTCTTAATTTGCTGTTTATAGGAATACAAATAACATTCTCTTCTCTAGTTCCCTATTACTTTTGTATATGGTCTACAGGTACTCAAAGCAAGATTTTTCAGTTTCCTCTTAACTCTAACATACACAAATTTGTCTACAATAGGATGTAATAAAAACCACATGACTAGGCACTCACACAGTTTACACATTTGAGTCAGCATTTGTTCAACACTGAAAACATGGTAAGTTAAATACATGATGTTTCCATGGAATCTTCATCACAGGACCTCATTCAGCCTCCCTTTGAGTCTGGCAAAAGACTCCACATAGTTCAAAACTACAAGACAAAACCCAGACAATCTCTTCATAATGCCGTATCACTTACATTCCCTGAATTAACCACTTAGTTGGGAAATAGAATTACTGTAATAGAACATAGTGTTTTCTGTAATTGTATATTGTACAAGCACTTTGCACGCTTTAAGCAGACTTTAGCTCTGCCATTCTGCTACCGTATCTTTGCAGAAAAAAAAAATCATTAAGCAACTGCACTCTTTGCTGCTTACCCTTCATCACTTCAAAGAATGCAGCACAACTTCTGATGCCGTCTGAGAAAGGAAGACAATCCTTTCACTTAGCTTCCACAAATTACATCACGTCTACTCTTCGCAAAAATCTTAGGCTACCCAGGTCACTTAATAGGTGTTGAAAAACCCAGGCTGGCTAAGGTACCAGTCAGAATACAGGACTAACTCAGATGTCTGTCTTCACTGTTCATAAAAAAAAAATAAAAAACCACAACAAACACCCAACAAAACAATCATACAACATGTTTCAGGTGTGTTTTTCACACTAACTCACCTGGCATCCACTGAGCTGCCACATTAAGGTATTTCACACGCATTATAAATCATACTGCATCAGGGACTTTTGGGGTCCTTTTTTCCAGCTTCAAAAGTACAGAAGACCCTACCTGGGTAGTATGAAACTTCACCTATTCTGCAAGAAAGCACTTTCAAAAAGCATGCTAAATGAAATGGTGTATTTACTGCTTTGAAGCCACAGCTATAAATATTTTATTCAGTGTATTTGTTAATGATAAAACAGTATCATGGCTTATAAGTATTAGACGTATAGAAAGGAGTGATGTAGATGTGGCCCGGTATTTGAAAACACACTCCTTCCTTATTCAAATTCCAAAAGACATCTCCCTTCTCCTAGTATTCGTGATGCCATAAAATGGTCACCTATGCCTTACTGTAGAAAAGTGATCTTTTTTTTTTTTTAATGTATTTTAAACCTGCTTGTTTTCTCTACAGAAGAGATTCTTTACTCGCAATACCCAGCAGTCCCTTAGGCTCAACACAATTTTTACATTAATATTTAATATAAATTCAGCAATGAATTTATCACAATAAAAGAAATATTGATCCTGCAACTTTCTCTTGGGTGGACTCATTAGGATATTTTCTTTTTTGTTAACTACTTCTTGGAAGCTTAATTTCGACTGAACGATCCTTAATGTTCAAATACATCCAAGAGCATCTTCTTAGCTGGTATTACATGAAAGGAACGGGAGACAGCGTATGATATTACAGGCAGCTAGATGTCTACAAATCTACAAAAGAGCTTTAGAATACTATTTATGTTCAAGATTCAAATACAACTGTAGTTAATGTTTAATTGCATATCATGCATTCATTTTTTCGGAATTGAACTGTTTTTTTATAATGTGAAAAGAGGCTCCTCAGAGACTTCCAGTGCAAAAGTCCTATCACTTCGGGGTTTCCAAAAAAATACACACAAAAAAATAGTATTTGTATGCAATATCAATTACTAAAAGACAAACTACTTGCTACATATTTGTTGTAACTTAGACATTTCTGGAAAGGTTGGACTGACATTAATAAGAAAAATTCACAGGCAAATGCCATTAGCAACCTGATCCAAAGCGGCAGAATTAGAACCCATCTTAAAATAAAAGAGAGAATAAAAACCGCGCACAAAATATACTCATTTTCGAACATATTCAAAACAAAAACAAATTAAAAAGCAAACTTTGAGGGCTTTTTCTGTCACAGGAAAGGTTTTACATCAGCCTGTACATGCAAACTGTTCAACTGTCATCAGTGTCTCAAGGCTGGAAAACTAGCTGGAAAATTCCAACCTGGCTGGCGAAATTCACATACAACTTTAGTTAACGTTTAATTGTATATCATGCATTCATTTTTTGGAAGTGAACTGTTAAGCCATTAAGACTTACAGCACCCAGGGTTCTGACAGTGAGCAAAGCACTTATTTAAGAAAGTAAACACTCTCCTAAGGGACCATAATTCCTGTGCTGGAGGGTCCACATACACAAAAAGAACCCCCACACCACAGAAAGTCCTGGCTGAACATCAGAAGAAATCACATTAATTGGAACACCTCAGTTCCTCAGAATCCTGATCAACTACACCAAGATTTAAGCATTCAGAATCACAGCGTTCCTGCTGGGATTTGAATTACTATTCGAAGAAAGACTGCTTTGCACTGAAGAAGAGAACAAAGTTTTCTCTAACACTCTCAGACATAACTTGTGTTTTTACAAGTCAATGACCACCCATCAGTCAAAATAATAAATACATCTATCAAACCCCATGCTGGGGAAAAATATTTTTTAAAAAATTGCTCAGTCCTGTATATGGCTGGATGCCCCCACTTCTGCGTATGCAAAGATGCTGCAGACCCAATATCAGGGATTTCTACGCAATGTCCTAGGCAGACTCTTGCCTTTGCATAGTGTTCCTGGTGCTCCTTTCAGTCAGGCACTGGTGTTCTGCAGAGAGTGCAGAATGGAGGGACGGGTTTCTTTGAGCCGTCACTGACTGTCTCCAGAGCCCTAGCAAAGATGCCTGCAATGTGTCTGGATCCATGTCTGAATAAAGACATTACCCTTCTCAAAAAGAAAATCAACGTCAATAATGGCCAAGCATACAATTTTTTTCCATAACAAAGTAGCAAATACTGGTCAACTGGATTACAGAAGAATCAGCCCAAGAACAAATCCACCAATATTTTTCAGCAGGGAGTAGACCAATTAATTTTTCAATCCATGTAAAGTTTTTCTTGTTCTTCATCTTAAATCTCCATTTCTTTATGTGACTTGGCACTGTGCAACAACAAAATGCAGATCTGCAAGGTATCCATGTTGCAGGGGGATGAATAATGACAGATATCACGTCTAATTAAAATTTGAGTTAGTTGTGGTGTGGCAATATCCAGCCCATAGTCTGCGAAGAGGCTTATGGTGGGTATCAACATAAGGGCCAATTAAGTTCCTTAAGGAACTCCTTAAGTTCCTAAGACCAGAGAGAGACTTTCTCAGAACACTGCAATTCAGTGTTACTTCACTCCCTTTGTGTAATACAGATAGCAGACTCGGAAGGGTAGGGGAAGGGCAGGAAAGAAGTTAACAAGAGCTCAGTAGACAACCCCTGGAATCACAGTTCTCTAGCTTACAGCCCCAGGATCAGATGGCCCATGAATGTGGCAACCTGCCACTTCCCCCTTTCTTTCAATGGTCCTACTCTGAATAAACTTCAGTCTTCAGAATCTGTCCCTGTGACTGCCTAAAACAAAACAAGAATATGATGAGAATCCATTTGAACTGTTAGAAGCACATTCTGTTTATTTAAGTGAACATATAGAGGATAAGTTTCCATTGTGTTGATGTGAGATGCCTTAGATAAAATATACAACACCAGTACTAGGTACTGACTAACAAACAGGCCATAAACACCATTTAAGAGGCTTATTGTCAAAGACTTTGTAAACGCAGCAGAAGCTGCCTGGAATCAGCTCAGTAGCATTATCTTCTAGTTAGAGTTTCTAAACTTACTCCCTGCTACAGGTATCATGCCAAACTGGAGACATTATTTTTCTCTAATGGCAAGGCTATTGGATGATTATATTTGGCAATACCTTACTCAGCAAGAACTGTCACTGTAACCAATACGACGACATTCACAGTGAGGTGCTGCACAGAAGGTAACACAATGAGACTAACAGCACCAGATCCTGGTTGCAAGTGAGGGCTGAAAAGGAATTTCAGGGAATTCAACACCAGGTATATTCTTTTTTTTGTCTGCTCCACGCACCATCCCACTCTCCCCCTTAAAATCATGCCTGACTCTCGTTAGTCTCTAGAAGTTGAGCATCCACACTGGGATTAGAATATGTCCCTAAGACCACAAATTTTCCAAGTAATGAACTGTAATGTGAAAGGGGACAACAAAAGGAAAAGGTAGAAGGTAGCAGCGATTGGATCAAAGTTTGCCATAACAACCCCTGCTTAGCAAATTCTCTGCCAGGCAATTTCTATCCACAAGAGATGCTCCATTCCCTTAGCCTCCAGTGTCTTTTAAAGTTAAAACTTCTTTCTTGCTGCAGTTTATGGCACATTTTTACTATGTGTGCTTAGGAAGCAAGCAAGGCTGACTAAACAGATTTCCTCCATGACCTTTACTACTGTCGGCTGAAAACAATTTAGTCCATTTTAAGTCATTTGAGAGCACTGTAAACATTATCCAAGGGGCTTAGGAATGACCGCCTAAACTGTGACCTTTCAAGCTGACAGATGACAAAAAATACTCCACTTTAAACTATTTTAAAAGATATGATAAATGTCTCTTATCCTCTTGAAACAGAAAGGAATTTTCCTTTTACCACTACAGAATAAACATGCTTTTTGTTTCCTTTAAGAAATAACTTTTTTTTTTTAGACAGGCATAGAAAAATGAGAGAAATAACCAAAAGTACTCAAGTCCTTTCTCTCTTCATTACAAGCTCAAACCATCCAATTAATATAAACTAAGAACTGAAACAAAAGGGATAAGCAAGGAACTGAGACACCATTCATAAATGAAAAACCTTACACTAGAAATAGGCTGGAAAAGAAAAAAGAAAGAAAGAAACTTTATCCAAGTCAATCTTATTAAAACTTCGCATACATACCTGGTTTTGAACTCATTCATACTCAAGGGAAGCTAGAGGTAGCTTTCTATCTTGTCATTCTTGGTTACACTGGAAGTCAAAGCACTCATCAATAAATCCAAAAGCTACTATGTTGTGCTATATTTAAAAAAAAAAGTCAGAACAGTTTGTGATGCTCTGTGTCTTGGTCCACTAATAGTACCATTGACTTTAATAGCACACTTGTTCCAAACGGACTGCCACTCTCTCTCCCACTGCTAAACAAAGTTTATTCTTGGCACATTTTTGGGACAATGACTACATTTTAAACTCTTGTGAAAATGTAATGAGTACACAAGACCTCATGTGTAGCACTTCCTGGGCTTCACAGGTGTTTAAACATATTCTGTTCTAGAATTTCAACCACACAGATGCTCTGAATGTAGCTTCTCTTGTCATGAAAAATAAAAGGCGAGATATATGATACACCTCAAATTCTGGTTTTGGCGCACTAGAGACACGCAGATCTTGCCTGAACCTCTCAGTAGGATCACTGCGCTTGGACAGAATCACTAAAGTACCCAGAATTCTTCTTCCTCACTCACATCTTTCCTACACTCCATGACTTCCCCAGAACAGACCTCCCCAGCTCCTACACTGATGAAGCACAGCACAACCACATACACTTTATTGTCTCAGATTTGGCCTACTTGTTTCTCTTGGTTTTCTTTCATTTTTCACATTACTGATTCACAAAGCCCAACTGGTGGCCATTCACATCCAGCTAAGGGATGCCGCTCTCCAGGTAAGATCTTTAAATCAACCAGACCTATGTTGTGGGAAAGACTACATTTTGGCTACTTGAGAGCACAGGAACACACTGCTGATGAGCCCAACTCTGGGCAGAAAGCAGCCTGACTTCACTAGAATAATCAGAAAGTATCCAGAAGAGGAAATGTACAATATGCGATTTCATTTTATCATTATACATTGCACAGACTTGAAATGCAGGTGTATGATGTTCTTGATACCTTGTAAAAAAACCTCCAAAGGTCAGATTCAGTGTCTAGTCAAGCTACTACAAGTTCCAACAGGAATATCAGTGGAAACAGAAGCACAGCACTTCTAAAGCATCAAGTGTATCCAACATACCGAAGAGGAGAAAATAAGCAACACACTTGTCTGCTTGAGGACATGAAGAATAAGACAGTTAAAACACAGAAGCCAGAAATCACAAAAGTTTCACTTAAAAATGATGAAAAATGTCTCAACTCAAGAGAAAAAGGGGCAGATGACACTGTGCTTTGAATCATCTTCTCATTGAATCAAGCACAGTAACAACAAACAGACACAAGGGATATTGGCCCAAACACAGGATTCAAACATTTCCAGGACAAACTGTCCCCTGAGAGATATCGGGAGGATTTTTTGCTCTTCCCTACATTTCAGCAACAGTAATATACTTGTGTCATTGGACTGAATTCCCTTCAGCTGTGCCCAGATAACACTAATTTCCTCATAGTATCACTGTATAGGCATTACACTTATCTTCTGCCAAATAGAGAGTGCAGAAATACCAGAGCTGGACCAGTTTCAACACAGATCCCTGCTCAATATTACTCTCCTCCACACCAAAGGGCTAACTGTTTCTCTTTCTCTGTAATTCAAAAACCTAAAACTCTGTCTTTTTGGGCACCTGCAGTGCCAGAAATCATAAAAGAACTCTTGAAGTAGAGAAAAAAAACCCTCCTGAAAATAAATCTAACTATTGCCTTTTGAATTTGAGTCATGTTAATGCTAAGGTAAGATATTACACAGCAGGTAAGCAAATCAGATGAATCATTCCTGGGAATTACTCGAAATTCCCCCACTCTTCATGGTGTCATGTTAGTACATCTCCTCAGCAATGGTTTCTGCACATTTCCTGAGTACTGACAGATGTGACATTGCAGCAGTCTACTTAAAACATGCTAAAAACTGACATTTGTTGTTTGTAATCTTGATTGCACAGAACTATGTCCTTCAAAAAGATGCATCCTTTCTTGGCAATGAGCAAAGACTTGTGCAGTGAAAAAGCAGAATACCCAAGAAAACACAATAGCTAAAACATAGTCCACATTTTCCTGATAGTTCTGAAATCTTACAAATTATCCTAACAGCAGGGTAGGTAATATATGTATCCAGGAAATACCTACAAGTTCATGAGATTTGACAGAATTGCTCCTCTTTTTAATAGTCAAGAGCTCGTAGATTTAAATGTCCATGCACTTTACAGATCTTAGTGCTGCTATCCAGAAGGGTCTTATTTTTGACAGGTAAGATGCAGGAAATGAAACATACAGCCTGGCTGTATTACTTGGATTTTATTTTCTAGTAAAATTGCTGGATGTCTTCTGCAGTAGATTCCTCTGAGGCACATGACTGCCTGTTGCCTCTTGAGTCAACTAACACAGAAAATTTATAACTACAGTTAAGACTACAGTTTTGGTAGAGTACATTGAAGGATAAGCTTACTGTCGACATCCACTGATGAGGAAACTTTACAGATCCCAAGTTTGTCTTGGGGGTTTAAGCAATTATTGCTAACTGTTTCCGTTTTAACTAAGTTGTCTGTACTAGTTGTCTGCTAATTTTCAGTCAGACTCACGGTAAGCACAGGGATCTCTAATGAAACATGTAATAAACCAGAGAAGGATAAGAAGGAATTACCTCTTTCGACAGGCAATCCTATGGAGCAGCCAAGCACACTGCTGGTACCTGGGGCTGGCATGCCTGGGAACAGACAAGGCTACTCGGAACTCCAGCCACCATGCTCATTGCCTTATGGGTGTCACATCTAAAGAACACCAGAGCCCAGAACCATTCACTTGGATTTTCTCATTTTCTGATTAGACTTAAGCAGATCAGCTTTCCTCCTGTTTTACTTAATTTTAGGCTTGAAACCAAGATTATGGAAATCAATGGCTTTCAGTCTGAGGTTTTCCTTTTACTACTCCTCACTACCCCTGCAAATGCAAAATGTCTTCCCTGACCTGGCCAAAACACCAGAACATTCTCTTGAAAAGGCTGAAAAGAAAAAAAGTATCTTAGAAACTCATATTGTCCATTCTAGAAAAATGACAATTATTACTTTTGGCTTCCGTCATTCTAAAATTGTACTAGCTTTTCTTGTTTTCAAAGATTGTTAATCATGTAAGGTAAGAAAAAGTTACTTATCATTTCTTCATTGCTTTTGCACCATTCCCTAAGCTTACAAATACTATGCAAGACAACACTCAGGTTTACAGCATTTCTATTATCAGTACTGGAGAGGCACATAAATTCAGCAAGAAATCACTACCCTTTGGCACTTTTGATACAACAAATTGCAAAAAGAAAACTCGAGATATTAAACTAACTACTGATAAATCCTATTCTAGTTAAGTAGTTTGCCAGATTCTTGTTTCCTTCTGTAGGCTATATTTCAGTTTTACATAAAGAGTACCTTGTCCTTCCATTCAGGATGCTAAGTTGAATAATTCAGTACAGAAACAATCCCAGACATCCATTCAACTAAAATAAAAGTTTCCAGTTATGCACTATATGGTTTTATTTATGTATTCTCACACTGTTTAGCAAATATCGTAACCATCAAAACCAGACTCCTTGTCTGTTTTATTCTTAAAAAAAACAATCCACAAAAATACAACAGTACTTCAGCTACTCACATTACCAAGGCTTTCCAAAACTACTGCGCTAGCCCAGGTCAAGCTTAGCCAAAAATAAGGAGATATGAAAAACAGTTGAATGGCTACTTATGCTTACACATAGAACTAACATTAGACTCGCAGCCCAAGACAGGCCAATGCATGACTGTCTCATTTCCTTCACCTGAAAAAAACAGATGGTGTGTACCACTATATAATCTACAGCAGCACAACTGCAGAAAACTGTTCCTCTTCCTCCTTCCAAAATATGTCTTGGTTTACATAGCCCAGTTTTTCAGCTCTGAAAAGCTTACACTGCACAAATGCACTGAGATTTAAGGACAGTAACCTCCGTTACAGGTTAACGAGTGGAAGGATATACCCACAGCTGCTGGAATTAACTGTGAATTAAAGCAACTTGCTCTATTTACAACAAGAGAATATACAATCCATTTGAAATTAAGCAAATGAGTATTTAGATTCACTTAAAGCACTTTATAATCTTTGACTAGAAATACGTAGTACAAAAGGATAAGTATTAGTAATCAGAACACTGCATACAGCATTAAAGTCACTCTCGGTGTAGGGAAGCATTCTTTTCCATCTTTGATTAAGAAACATGGGAAACTGGTTACCTGATTTACTGAAGCAGTAAAGGTGGCACAGTAACTGTGAAAGAACAAGTTGTCATATTCCCGTCCTTATGTGGGAACACCTAACCAGACTCCACTTTCAAATCCCTGTGTTCCATTTAAGGCCCTTAATGGAACATGGAATAACACATATGAATTCACATGTACCTAACTCATCAGAAAGCTATGTACGTTTTCAGCAGCAAGTTACACACCATCATAGAAACAAACCTCTTTTAGCTCTCCCAGTATGACATTAAGACAAATTTTGGAGAATGTTTGAACTGCTGCTGTGCCTTTACTTACTGCACTAATTCATTTTTTCTAGGCAAAACTAGTTCAGTTGTCTTTACCAGATACCAAGGATAAACAGTTCATATTAATAAAAAGGCATTAACCTAAATACCATACTCGTTATACCAGGTATCTTTGTAGATATTGGTTAGAAAATTCTGATACTCACAGAAGTCAAAACTTGAGCTTTCTTTAACATTCCACTGGTGTAATGCAAATATTATACAGGTGCCATTGAAAAGAACACATCACCTTTTTTCAATTAGTTCAATCTGAAGTTGCCATGGTATGTTGTGCTGACACCTTGGGACAGAAGAACTGGAGGATGCTGTTTCTACATTTCAGGGCAAGGTGGGAGAAAGAAGCTTAAGGAAAAAAATACGCAAGCTAACCAAAATATCAGACTGAGTTCTACCAGGTGTTGAAGGTGTGAAGCTCTTATCTCCTATGTCCCTAAACCACCCAGGCAATGGTTGTCAAGCAGAACTGCTTAACAGAGCATTAGGACAACTGAGTTACACATGTATAATGTTTACAAGGAGTCTCTCCAGCATCTCAGTGATGCATTGGTTTCAAGCAACTTTATCAGGTACTGATTTTAAGCAGAGTGCAACTATCATTAATAAATTAATATAACTAACTATGGCCTGCTAATTTGATTAATTTATGATACTCTTAATAGTTCTTTAGTTTTGGTTTGTTTATTTTTTTTTCCAGTTCCTGACTAGTTCAATTTCCCATTCCTTACTTTGTGTACAGGCTTTTGGACAAAACCATGCATTTTGTGTTAATTTTCCTCTCACAAGTGCATCCTGCTTTCTTTCAAATCAAAGAAATTAATACATAAACCAAGTAAAAGCTAAGTATGTTTACACCATCATTTCATTATATTACAAGAATAGACGGGTATAATATTTTTGTCTAGAGTGAGAGAAAAATTTATATTACTTGCCTCTGGTTCATATCCATCTACTACGCAGATGAAAGCCCAGAGAGACACCCTACTATCATTAAAAATATAAATGTTAGGAAAAAAATGATTTAATGAATTATATGGCATAGTCATTTGATCTAGTAGGAATTAGTCTGCCAAAGTTAGACCTTCTTATAGTTTCTGACATGTAATAGATAAAATAGTTTATTTAGCATTTGAGCCACAATTTTCTGTACCCAATTCACAAAAAAATCAGAATTGCACTGTAGACCTAATCACTAAAGAGCTGCTTTTGAAGTCAAAGGGTAAAAATTTCACAAGCTCTCCAGTCAAGAAGTTAGTTATCTAGCCAGATTTTCAATAAGCCCTCTGTACATAAATCAATTTAAAGAACTCACAGTAAGAGACACAATCTGCATTCCCAGAAATATTTTCATCATGTATCTTAAGTAATCAGCCAGTATTGAAGAAAACATATTATTTTCAGCTCAGCTTACTGAATTAGCTGAAAATTCTGTGTAGCAAACGTGACTCAAGTCTGACAAAAACATAAAATAAAATGACATACACAATATAGACTTTGACATCAGAGAGTCAGATAACAAGGCATAAGATTTGTTAAGAAATTTGACTCAGTAAGAAAATACAGAAGGTCAGCAGGATCCCTGTTAAAAATACTATCCGTGTTACTACAAAGCCAGTGATTCCAAGTATGATAAGTTTTATAATCATTGCCAAAATCTTCAACGTGACTCTGAAGGTGATGCAGAGAGCATACTTTAATCATTTCCATGCTATCATACAAGAAACAGGCACAGTCACAAGCCTCTGGAAATGAGGAGGAATCACTAAGCCCTGGCATGCAGAAGACTAAAAACTTCAGTACAACAGGTAAAGAAAGTGTAAACTCATCTCCATCTCTGACACTGGAGCTGTCTGCACACAAGAGAAATGACATGATGGCAGCAAGTCATGTCTTGTCACGTCCCTGCAGCCACAGGAACTTTTGAGTTGTCAGAAGCGTCAAAACTAAATGGTACTCACTTTTGCAAAAGGCTGCCATTTTGCCCGACACTGCAGCTCCATCCAGTACCAAGTACAAAACGATATTTAAGATTAGATATCCATCTACTAAGCAGATGAAAGCCCAGAGAGACACTCTACTATCATTAAAAACATAAATGTTAAGAAAAAAATGATTCAATGAATTACACGGCATAGCCATTTGATCTAGCAGGAATTAGTCTGCCAAAGTTAGACACATCTTTGATACTCACAGAAATAACACATCTTTGCTTGAAATTTCAGCAGATGAACAGGAAGGAGCTGGTTCAAATTCAGTCCAGGTGTTGGGTTTGTTCAATGCTCTCGTCACAAAGACAATGCCTCGATTTTGAACTACATTGCAAGTTCTGAAGCAGAATATTCATGAAAACTAAATACAATCTGATTCAAAGCCTTAAAAACATACCGAGTCTCTAATTAAATTATTTTGGTAGGGTTTTCCCTAATCCAATAGAAAGGATCACCACAATGATGGCTCTGAAAATGTAACCACTCCATGTTTATGTAAATTTATCTAATGTTTTCCTGTTAACTTTTTTGTTTGTTTGCTTCCTGGAGTAAGCTTGCTAGTGTAAATAAAATTAAATGGATTTCAGTCTATATAACACAATGAAAAATATTTAGCATTTATTTGGTCCTCTTATCTCACAGGAATAAAACCAAAAAGTTTTTGTGAGGACTATACTCTATCACCAATTTTAAAAAGTGTATAAGCTTCAGGACTACCACTTTATAATCACTCTGCCTTCCTTTTAAAAAGAAATAAAAAAGTTTAGTGTTACTACTACGAACAGGCTTCAAGTGCACAATAAGATACTACTTCCTTTCTTTGTAATTGCAAAGTAATTCCGAAAAGAAAACAACCAAAAAAAATGCAAGATTCACTAGAAATTGTACTATGCAGATTTACTTAGTACTCTGAGGTACTAGATACACATTACAAAAATCCCTAACAGGGACCTAAAAAAAAAAAATTCCTATTTAAATCATCTTGTTCCTTTTAATGTTACTTAGTTTGATACTGTTAAGAGTCTTTGTAGTAGCACCCTGTTGTGTGGGCTGTCTAAAATATTCTACTATACCCTAATCAGCTAAACATTCTTTGTTTACAT
Source organism: Tauraco erythrolophus (assembly GCF_009769465.1). Classification (NCBI taxonomy): domain Eukaryota; kingdom Metazoa; phylum Chordata; class Aves; order Musophagiformes; family Musophagidae; genus Tauraco; species Tauraco erythrolophus. Next base: position 4,752,874 of record NC_141477.1, read on the forward strand.
CCTAATCTTTTCCAACTTTTTCCTAACTGCTGAACACCTGCAGAGAGCTCCCATAGCTATCTTTGTAATACAGAAACATAAAAGACGAAACATGGTGCGTGTTACAGAAGCTATGCATACGTGACAAAAACCTCAAAGGATTGCCAAACTGCCCATTTACCACTGGATTCTTCCTGTAGCTCATCTCCTGTGCAAGTAAACTCACAGTATAGCACTGAATTATTGTTTTATAAAGTGTTCAGTGAATCAAATCATGTCTCCATTACAGAAATGCTGGACATCATTTGTCTAGCAGTTTAAATGAAGCCAAGGAAGGAATACAAATCTACATCTACCTGCCTTTCACTCCTTACATTCTTAGTTTCTGCTGTATCACCTCTTTTCAGGTTTTAATTCCATTACCTTTCTCATACTGGACTCTGTTCCTTCCTGTGCAGAGATCCAACTACTTGAATAGAAGCATTCTACCATAAAAGCAGAATGAAAACGTACGCTTCTGTAGAAAAGCTTTATCATCTTGCACATTCTCCACATAAGAGTAGATGTTAACAAACCAACTTACTGTTACAAAACATTCAGTCCCTTTAGGGCTTTCAAAAGGATGTTCTTTTCTCATGTCGTACCATTTTGAGCTATTTTGTATCTCTGCAGAAAAAGCCTAGGAAACATCCCTTTTTCCCCCCTCTTCTGACACATCAGAAGTACCAGACTGATACCTCTGCTTCCTCCATCCCCAAGGATGAATGCATTGCCCTGAACTGCTCCCATACTAGTGCAGGGAGGAGGAGGGAGCAAGAAGAAAGCACTGGACACAAATCCAAGAGCACCAATACACAAAGACGGATCAGAACACTTAAACATAGCAAACAGTTCAGTGGGGCTTATGAAATTACTCCTGTTACTTAGACAGCTTAAGACTGAGTTAATTCCATGTTAAGGAATCAAAACCACTCTAAAATAATTATAGTTCCTTCTCTAAACATAGATTGAGATTTTTCCAGTTTAATGCTTATTTGGTTTTATTGAATTTAAGAAGAAATATTCTCACTCATCACCCTAATTTCTTCAAAAGCAAATTCTGGATCTTAAATACAGTCCAAAGGGTGTAGACAAGAGATTCTGTTCCCATGATGCTAGTTTTCTACCAGGTCTTAGTGGTCCTGAAAGCAGAAATATCATTATGATTGATTCCCCCACCCCCCCCTTCTCCTTTCCTGCTTTTTTGTCCAGGCATTTCACATCTCTAAATATATTTAAGTTATGTGAACCACAGATTTTCTCTTTATACTGAAATCACAGGTTTTGAGAAATTGAACGAAATCTAGAGAAGCTGCAGATTACAGATAGTAACTGTCAATTTTGTTTATGCTTCTAATATTACCTTTAAGGGAAATATTCCTTAATCAGGTTCCATTTGCTTTGCTCATTAACTCTCTGCAATATTGCAGATCTGGATGTCACCTGGGAACCCTGCTGGCAGGAAAAGTTTCTCCTTCAGATAGAAGTGGATTTCTTTTCACAGAAGATCCTTTGTGTAAGATGTGCAACACAAGCTTTTGCTTGATGATGAGACCTTTACAATGGTTTTAAACAGCTTCACAAGAGATTGCAAACATGATGTTAAAAACAGTAAGGGAAAAGCAAGATGATGGGCTGCTCCAAGAGCAGAGATAAGCCAGGAATTGAGGGTCATCGTAGCACAGGCAAGGGCAGCCTCACCAAACAGAGTTTGATCCCACAGGATCAAACAAGGCCGGGATGGGAGAGAGACAGCTTCAACAGCATCCCAACAAGACAAGCTCCAGGTTATTTCCAGGGAGGCAGAAAGCAGGGCCAGAGACAGGGCTGGAAAGCAGACTGACAATTCAACCTTCCTCTTGGAGACAGAGCCAGAGATGAGACTGGAGAGGAGCTACCCACAACACAGCATCAAGGTCCATGCAGGAAAAACAGTAAGCCAAGAAAGCAGCATCACAGGTGGGTGCAGGTACACCTGTGTAAGCACAGGCAAGGACCCTGGGCTAGCTGGCAGGCTGTGAAGATGATCTGGGTGGGAAGAGGCCCCAGTTGAGTCTGGTCAGGGCAATTAAGGCCCATTAGTACACCCATGGCCCTGACACAAACCAGTCTAAGCTCTGGCCTCTAGGGCACTATTTAGTAAAAAGCGTAGGGGTAGCAGCACCTGTTGCCTATTTCACTGGCTCACACAGTTGTTTCAGTTTAAGTCTGTATCATGTTCCATTATGAGGATTTTAACTTGGAGCCCTTTGGTAGAGCTCAAAAGGAGCGTAAGGAAACTCTTAGCGTACAGAAAAGTAATATAAATTACAGAACTGGACAAGAAAACAAATTCGATTTTAATTTTACCTGAAGACAATCTTTAACAGACATCATCATGTGCCAAGGTGAAGAGGAAGGCATGATTCATTCTCCACTGATAACATCTGAAGCTAGTATGTAGCCCATAGAACCACCGAGGATGCAGGTAGTCTGAAGTTTTAAACAGACATGCTACTTCAAAATTATTAAGTATCAACTGCAGTTGACTAGCCATCATACTGCTTGCACACATATCCAGTATCAGCTTTTCTACAGTACTTTCTGATAAATTATTACCCACAACAAGGAATGAGAATGAGATTAAGTAGCACAGGTATGTATCCCATTAAAATATTTGTTAGATATGCAAATCTATCTCTCTCCCGTCAGGAAGAAAAGGTGCATCAATTTATGATGATCGTTTAAAAACAGTTATTTTACCAAGACAAAAACAGGGTGGTTGTAAAATAAAGGCTGTCAAGAGGATATCTGGGTACCGACAAGCAGCACAGTACATTTAAGGAAAGCATGCAATATTCATTAATGACCGAAGCTCACTTCTGTGTCCTCTCAGTAGAGGAGCTGGTTACTACCAGAGCCCCTAGTCACAGCACGAGTGTCAAAACAAGAAACAGAAGAGCACTTCAATTCAGTGCTTCCCAACCAGATGCCTTTGCTGCAGACACTTGCTGTTCAGTTAACATGGTAATCCCTGTCTTGGTGTCTACCAGCCTCCTCCCAGCTTGCTGAAGCAGGAGGAGCTTTCTGAAGTTCAACTCCCCAACCAAAGCTCTTCCCCTTACCTCCCTTTGGTTTCCTACCTTCAAGGCACACTGTAAGGATGTTAAAATATAATAGCTGTTCCTCACAAGTCATTCAATTGCTGCAGTCATTCATAAAGGATATTAACCAAGACAGTTTGGAGACTTAAGGGGAAAAAGATACTTTGTAAGAAAGATGCAAGAGAAGCGATACAGTTTATCTACATTTTTGAAAAGCTTTAGAGGCAGCCCAATATAAAGTGCAAGTCTACAAAGTTACCTTAAAATATTTGAGTTGCTGGAGTGGATTAATAAAAGCACATTTCAAATCAAAGGAGACTTGCAAGTGGGAATAGTTTTGAAAGAGTACAGTAAGTACAGGAGCGCCACAAGAATCAATATTAAGATGAATACTATTCTTTTCCCTGTCTCTTAAGATTTATACAATGCCACATGGACTGTAGTGACAATATACACTTAAAATACAAAGCAGGGGCAGTCAGCATTAAGCAGGAAAGGTACACAATTCACATGCATAGAGGGTTCATGCTACTATGAAGAAGGCAGTGATGAAAAACAAAAAGAAACATAACATTTTAATGAGTTATATCCTACAGAGATGCGCAGGAGAAAGATCTATTCTCAGAAACAATTGTAGTATTCTTCTTTCAACTTGAATATTTGGTACAATTATTACCAAAGGGAAAGACCATTTTGCAATACATTCGAGAAGCTGAATTTATATAACTAGTTTCTTTGTTTGAAATAAATAGATAAGAAGTCAGATGAGCATAATACAAGAATAGCAGGAAGCAGATCAATTATGCAGAAGACTACCAAAGATCTCTACTGAAAAAAAGTAGTAAGAACAGGTATTCTTAATGAAAATATGATTTATTTATGAATTACGCTGAGAAAACAGAACATATGGACAATACCACATGTCCTGCCTGAACAATATACCTTGGGTTTAATAACAGTGCGATGATAATCATCATCCTGGACAGGATTTTAGTTCTTATTCACAGCTTCTGGAAGCCTTGAATTCATGGTCATGTTACCCTGTAACACCAAGGGGTTCATGGGAAGGCTTCTGAGTAACTGTCTGAACTACACATTAACATACAGTTTATGATACACACACAGAGTGAATTTAAAAAACCCTCATGTTTTAGAATGGAAACTGTTACTTGCAGTTACCTGACCTCACCCACCAGTACATACACCTCATTTTCCACCATCACACATTTTATTTCAACCTCAACACCTATTGCTCTTGATGTTAAATAATCTCACCTGTTCAGCATAAAGTAATTATCAGCTCCATCAAAAAGAAGTAGCTAAGATCAGATTTGCAAAATTCACCTGTAACATGAAAAAACTCAACTTGTAAGCCCTATTTACTAGTCAGTAAGCCTTTTTTAGCTTCTCTTCCTTCTGACTGGAACTTCAGTGGCGAAGATCTTCAGCTTTACCATTAAATTTCACTGAGCCACTAGCCTTCATTCAGACAAGCCCAGCATGTACCCTTACCTTCAGACACCCGTTTAAAGTTTAGCACATTCAACAGTATTGAACCATGCAGTAAATAGACACAAACACATGGACATCCAGAAAAATGAAAAAAAAATAACTACACAAAAGTTAAAAGTACAATAACATTTCCTGAGACATAACTTCACAACTTAAAAACTAAAGGAATCATTTCCATGTTTGATACACAGCATGAATGGAAAAAGACTTTAATTCGGGCATCTTGATTGTGTGGAACACGGAGGAAAAAAAAAAGAAAAAGAAAAATGACACCAAATCATTACCCAAGCAATGTTTCAGAAAAGAAGAATAAAAATTCTAATTAAAAATTACTAACTCCCATTTCAACCATCTACTCCCTTTATTTGTCAGCCTTTCCAACACTGCCATCAGCCACAGATGACACCTAAGCTTGAGAACGCTGTAATTACCATAGTGATTTTGTAAGGCAGTTCCAAATTACAAGTATTTCCCTTCTCCATTAAAATTCAATGAAAATGGCAACAATTACACAACATGCTGGTGATGACAAAAACACATCTTCAACTTGTTTTCCCTTTTCCCTCTTGCAAAGGGCCACGTTCTCAATTGGGGTACTGTGGACAATGAATTAAACATTTCTAAATTAGCTCCTGTTGGACAAAACGCGCAATTTCCCTGCAGCAGGGAAAGGATACACGGGACAAGGGGCTTCTTCCAAGGGCGTGTAGTGATAGGACAAGCGGCAATGGATTTAAACTGAAAGAAGGGAGATTTAGATTAGATATAAGAAAGAAATTTTTCACTCAGAGGGTGGTGAGGCACTGCAACAGGTTGCTGCCCAGAGAAGTTGTAGATGCCCCGTCCCTGGAAGTGTTCAAGACCAGGTTGGATGAGGCTTTGGGCAACCTGGTGTAGTGGAGGGTTTCCCTGCCCATGGCAAGGGGGTTGGAACTAGATGACCTTTGAGGTCCCTTCCAACTCAAATCATTCTATGATTCTATGACAAGGGATGGTCACTGTCACCTCGGACACAGCTTTCTCGAGCTGCTAAGAACTGCCCGACTGTCTTCTCAAGGGAAGACAAAAGCTGCTGACCAGGACCTCAAGACTCTCTATTGTTCCATGAGCTGAGGAACACAGCAGCAGGCACCAACAAACAGGACCAAAACCCCCAGCAGCCTCTGAGCGCAGAGACCCGTAAACGACTGGAAACGACTGGAGCAGCAATGGCATCTGGACACGTGTGCATTGGACAAAAGGGAAGAACACGGATTCGGGGGACGAGAACTTCCCGCATGCAGACAGATAAAACCAGTAACAAGCCCCGGTTGGGGAAGGGCTGACCGACTGGGCTGGTTCAGCGCAACAAAAAGCCGCAGGGCAACCGGACCGCACCGCAGCCACCCGAGGGACGAAGGCGCGCCAGAGCCACGGCGGCACCGGCGGCAGCCGGGCCCGGGAGGGCTGTGCCTCCGCCGCCGGGACAGAGCAGCCCCGCCACCTCTCCTGCGGCGCGACACGGCGCCCTGCAGCGCGCAGCGCGGGGCCGGGCCGCCGCCGCGCATCCCTTACCTTTCCCGAGGCGAGGAGCGGCCAAAGGCTCGGTCACCCTTCCTTCTGCGCGGTGAGATCCCACCTCCAAAGAACAGGCGGCCGGCAGCTTCGCTCCCGCCGGCTCAGCCTCCCCCGCCGGCAGCGCGGAGCGCAGCGCTCAGGCGGAAAGCGCGCCCCGGCGGCGGCCGCGAGCCGTGCGCGCACGCGCGCGCACTCCCAAACACCGCGGCATGCAGAAGGTTCTGGAAGGCGGCCCGGGAAGGACGAGGCTGAGGCTCAGCCCCACCTCGCGGAGCCGCCAACACTCCGCAAGTGCCTCCCGGAATGGGAAAAACTGCGCAGAGGGAGCTCCTGGGAGGCGCCTTTAACGGCTCCCGCAGCAGGGCGGAGCGGGATCTCTCCTGCTCGCAGCAGCCTCACCGGGAAAACCGCTCGGTGGTACCTTCAGTGCCTCCTTGTGCTCCCGACATCCCACACCGCTGCCGCGTTCTCCCCTTTGAGCTCCTCCCCTCGTAGGATGACAGAAAGTGATTAAATGTGCATGTTTAGGATCAATAAGTTCCCTGCCAATTAAATGAGACCCTCATAAGTTTTCCTAGCGGTGGGCTTTACATCTTTGCGTTATTTATTAAGTAGAGATGAGCTAACTAACCCAGATGTTAACGAGATTCAGGGCTTGCGAACTATGGCACCCGCCAGGTTGTGAACACAAAGCATTCCTTCCTGTATCCATAGCAAAGTGATGGTCACGGAGGCGTTTGGGCGTGTGCCGTGCCGATCCCAACCTTGCCTTGCAGACCTTGTCCGCCTTCGCAGTGGACCGACCTTCTCCTCCGGGACTCCAACAGCCTGTGGCTGACGCGGTGGCTGTTCCCAGGCATAGAATCACAGAATGGTTTGGGTTGGAAGGGACCTCAGATATCATCCAGTTCCAACCCCCCTGTCACGGGCAGGGAAACCCTCCACTAGACCAGGTTGCCCAAAGCCTCATCCAACCTGGCCTTGAACACTTCCAGGGATGGGGCATTCACAACTTCTCTGGGCAACCTGTTTCACTGCCTCACCACCCTCTGAGTGAAGAATTTCTTCCTTATATCCAACTCAGGGAGTTGTAGCCACTCGCTCTGGCGTGGGTCGTCACGCAGACTCCAGATGCCTCTCTGCCTTGTCGTGCACCCCAACACGACCATCCTCAGGCTCAGGCATCTTCTCCCCACGGGCTGTGAGTGGGTCTCTACTCCACCGAGGCCGTCCTGGTTGCAGGGGGGCCGCCTGCCATCTCACCACCAGCTGCAGGGGAAACTCAGCTCCGGCACACCTCCTCCCACTCCATCCTCACTGACCTGGTGTCAATGCAGCTGTTTCTCTCAGATCTCAGTCCTCTCCAGGTGAACTCAGCCCAGTGGGCACCCCGGGAGTGGGGTGCCCCCGAGTTCCCCAGCTGGCTGGAGTTTTAGTTGCTGGATCAGCCTAAAACCACAACAAATCTAAATCTGCCCTCTTTCAGTTTAAAGCCATTGCCCCTTGTCCTATCAATAGATGCCCTTGTAAAAAGTCCCTCTCCAGCTTTCCTGTAGGCTCCCTAGGGTGATGATGGACATTATCCCAAGGACCCCATGTTTTATTTACCCTGTAAGTACTACCTTTACTTTTGGGCCTAGTTGTATGTTGGGGTCTTTTTTGCCTTTCTTTTTTTTTTTTTTTTTTTAATCTGGCTCTATTCTAATACACAGTATTGGTCTGAATTCACCTCGGAGATCTGGATCAGTGACCTGGCTTCTTCATTATCTGTCTTTGTGTAATCCGCAGTAATTATCTTAGATGATTTGATGTTTTCTTCTAGCTCATTGATAAAATGTCAAGCAGTGAAGGACAAAGAACCAATTACATCAGGATCCTATCAGGAAGACTTCAGCTGGATGTCAATTTCCCTCTGACTTCTCAGTTATTAATCCCTTAAATGAATTGTTTTAATTTCTTAATACAGCACCACTTAGAATATCAGGATTCCGTATCAGAGTATTTTTCTCTTAATTAAAGAATCTTAACTTTTACTCATGAACTACTGGAAAGATCATTTACTTTTAAGAATTTACTAAAAACATTCAGATTTTTAAGCCAATCCCATAACACTGGCAGGTGAAAAACTTGGTTACTATGTTTCTTATAGTTTCGTCTCTAAAGCTGGTTGCAAATTGATCAGGAATTTCTTAATACTATTAGAAGCCTGTGATTTCTAAAACACAGTTGAATGCTTCTTTCTTCTACTTAGTCATGAGAAAAAAAGAGCATTACACTATACAGAAGTTTGCATCAGTCATTGTTTTAAAAGAAGCCTGACTATACAAGCTAATAAAAGAAATTTCCAAGACTTTATGTAGTGAAAATCTGAAATAAAAACATATTCTTTCCACTAATTAGATAATCCTTTTTAGTTTGGACTGAAATGATTTGATTTTCTCTGAAGTTAACGTGATACAATACAGTTTTCCAAAGAATGAGGGAATACTCTGTTAATAGCCAGTTCTGTGTTACAGGCACAAAGAAAAGCCCAGGCAGGAAAAAGGAATGGTCATGAGCCTACCAAATAGCTTCACGTTACAATAATGGGGAATTAAATGAGGTTTACAGCTGTCCGTATAGTTTCTCACGGATTTTGTAAAAATTGATTGTGTTTATTTACTGCTATAGAAAGTGATATCAAAGCCCATCTTGTAGAGCTCCGTAGTTATTATCTAATTTTAAGAAGGTCAGCTCTGCCACCAATGTAGATTTTCAAATGAATCATGCAGGTTTTTTTCCAGGTTACATATAAGGTGCTTAGAGACTGGGACACTTGCGCCACATAGAATCATAGAATCATAGAATGGTTTGGTTTGGAAGGGACCTTAAAGTTCATCCAGTTCCGACCCCCCTGCCATGGGCAGGGAAACCCTCCACTACACCAGGTTGCCCAAAGCCTCATCCAACCTGGCCTTGAACACTGCCAGAGACGGGGCATCCACAACTTCTCTGGGCAACCTGGTCCAGTGCCTCACCACCCTCTGAGTGAAAAATTTCTTCCTTATATCCAATCTAAATCTGCCCTCTTTCAGTTTAAATCCATTGCCCCTTGTCCTATCACTACATGCCCTTGTAAAAAGTCCCTCTCCAGCTTTTCTGTAGGCCCCCTGTAGGCACTGGAAGGCTGCTGGAAGGTCTTCTGGAGCTGTCTCTTCTCCAGGCTGAACAGCCCCAACTCTCTCAGCCTGTCTCCATAGGAGAGGTGCTCCAGCCCTCGGATCATCTTCGTGGCCCTCCTCTGGACCCGCTCCAGCAGCTCCATGTCCTTCTTGTGCTGGAGACTCCAGAGCTGAACACAGTATCCCAGGTGTGGTCTCACAAGAGCAGAGAAGAGGGGCAGAATCACTTCCCTCGACCTGCTGGCCACGCTCCTTTTGATACAGCCCAGGACACGGTTGGCTTTCTGCACATTGCCGGCTCATGTTGAGCTTCTCATCCACCAGCACTCCCAAGTCCTTTTCCTCAGGGCTACTCTCAATCCATTCTCTGCCCAGCCTGTACTTGTGCATGGGATTGCCCTGACCCACGTGCAGGACCTTGCACATGTCACAATTCATGCAGTCGTCCTGATCAGTAGCTCTCTGATGCCTTCAGGCAAACGGTGCACAACCAAAACTGTACACACATATAGAAATTTTACATGTGCTTTCATGTTGTGAATCATTTTTCAGTAAGTTAGATATTATGGACTCCTCCATAAACACACAGTACCAGTTAGTCTTTGACTTAATTGCCTTAAAACACAAGAATGTCAAGTCACAGTGCTTCTCCTATTCTTTCTTTTTTTTTCCTACGCATTTACATGCTCAAAAACTCCATTTGTTTTTTCTTTACAGGGATAAACTGTGACACGAAAATACCAGGAATCAAAAACATAACTGGATGCACTCCCTTCAGTTGTTCATTGGAGGCACAAAGGATGGAGCAAAGGTTGGGCAACTAGTATCTTTTCCACGTTTCTCAGGCATAGAGCAAAGAGATGTGAAGGTTTTGCTTCCTACCCAAACGTGTCAGCCAACAGAGAAGGGAATGAATGCAAATTTAATAGGCTTCTGGTCAAAGTTCAGCACAAAATCTTGTTCTTTTCTGCTGACTAATACACACTGATCTCAGGGTACTCAACTGTGCAAAGTAGAGAAGAAATTAAAATTATGAAGTCTTAAAGCTTTGTTCTTTTTTGTTGTGGTACCTGCAAAAATTTTTAAATTAATTTCAATGTCTGTCTCACAGCATCATATTTCAGTCTGTTTCTGCGCTTACCTTGAAATTATTTGTTAACCAGATTACTTGTAAAGAAACAGGGAATTTTGGTAGAGTATTCTCTTCGAAATCTGTTGTACTTCACAGTCTGTTCTTCGCTGAAGACTGTATATTAGTATCTACTTCATTTTTTGGTACACAAGGAGCAATGTTTTTAATAATCAACATGTTTTCTTTACATTTCACAGTGCAGAATTACACACAGCAACAGCCACAAATAACTTTATTCAGAGAGTGGTGGTGAGCCACCTTACATTTATTTCTTACTCTTACAAGCAACACAAATTGCGGGTGTTGGTACTGACGTTTGCTTAATATGAAAATACACTTTCAAGAAAATATGCACTATCAGGCATCTTTAGCACCCATTCTCACCATTTTCTTTCAGATTGTAAACATGTGGGTACAGGCAAAAAAAAAAACCATAATTGAGGTCATGTTATTAATAATTTTAAAATGGTTTTAAATGATGATGATGATGTTCTTTCCCATTTTCTAGAATAGGTTGTTGAGTAAAAAACTCGAATAGTGCTGTTCACAGCTGGCTTCTCTCTCTGTTTCTGTTTTCTTTATTCTCCCACTCCCTGCACACCTCTTACACAGCCCCACGGCGGTGCTTCTTCACACCAACACGATGCGCCAAAACCCTCTCTCTGTTTTACAGCACACAACCTGGCGTCCTGCTGCACAGCCTGCTGCAGCCTTCCCATTTCCCACATAGACTGAGATTCAGGTCCAAAATGATACCAAAAAGCAAAACATCCTTGTTCCAATTTAATGCAAAGCACTGTATTTCAGACATCCTTTTATGCAGAAAGCCAAAGAGGAAGTTAGCGGTTTACCACAAGATTTTACTGTCGCTTCAAAGTAGTAACAATGAGTTCTTTACCCATTTTTACATTATATATCATGATTAAAATGCAGTAGTATTTAGTGTAGTGATGTATTTTTTTATTACACCATGCAGCCTTACGGTACAAACAAGGCTATTTGTGTGATCAAAATTGTAAGTGTAATTCTTTATAAAAAATGTACCTTGGCAGTGTAACCTGAGATTTTTCTTTACTGAAAGATACTGTGATTGAATTATTATTTTTTTTCTCTTGGCTTTCTCTTTCTCTTACTTTGTCTTGCCGTCTGTATAAGTGTCTTTCCTGAAACTCCATATCTGTCTTGTATCCTACTTCCTACTCTGTTCCATTTGCTATCTATCTTACTGGTCCCATTTGCCCTTACTCTATATTTTCATTCTCTTCATGCTGTTTACACGCATTTTCTTAAGGTCTAGCACTACCTCTTCCTCTTAGCAAGAGATCTAGACCCCAAGTGTGTTTAAAACATCCTTAAGCATCGCTCTCGTTCCTCAGAAAGGATCATGTTTATTTAGAAAAGTCCTTCTTTGCTGTCCTGTCATTTATATTTTTTTCATAATTAAATTTCGTAAATATCACATTATAAGGAATCAAATAGAAATATAGCTTTTGAGGCAATGACAAGCCATCCACTGTTGTTTGTAGTTGGTGCCTACAGATACACACCAGATAAACCTCTCGTCACAAAAGCAACCGGTAAAAACAAACAGCTCTCCTTAGTGCTATTTAAGATCCTTCTCCATAATGGAGTTGTAGCAGAATTTTTTCAGAGAAAGACAGTAGCATTTTTGCTATAAAGAGACCTTTATTAGATTGGAGGGAGGAGAAAATTTGGCTGATACACATGATTTGGAGATCTCAGCGCTCCTTTCACAAGAATGGAAGATGATAACAGATGAAGGGACCTTTGAGGGACTCCGGAACTATGTACACCTCTTATTTTATGTTAGTCTAATAAAAGTGTAGCTGCTTCTACATTCAGCTGTCTAGTTCAGTTGGCAAGAACTACATTTTTCAATAAATCATTTTCAAGCCTCTTTTGATATCTATTCCCTTGTGTCAATGATAGGGTTCTGAAAGAGCGAAAGCAATAAACTGTCCTAGGCTATTTTTCAGTGGTAAGTACTGGACACAACGGATCCCAAATGCTGTCATACACTTACAAGCACTCATAACTGTGCAGTGTGCTTATAGTAACAAAACTCCCAGTACTGTCTTGGCTAAGTAACACGACATAGTATTTGAAGTACTAGCTGGAGCACGGGGGCCTGAGTTGTGTTCTCAGTTACTGCTCTTCCTCTCTCATGTCATTCTGGGCCTGTTTCTTATCCTGTTCCTCATCTGCTTTGCTTGCAAGTTCTTCAGAGGACAAAATGTGTTTTACCAAAGTGAGGCATCGCTGCTATGTGGGAACTGTGTACTACAGTATTACTAAGTGGATAAAAACAGATAATTCAGTGCTTTGTGTACATTGTCTGTCTCTTACTCAGCAAATAGTACAAAATAAAACTTGCAGTTGGCCAGCTGCCAACTTTTAATGCACAGCCCCCTGACCTACCTTTGTGTTACAAAGTTTACCATCTGCCCAAAGGGTAGCAGTTATTGCGGCATTTGTCAGTGCTGCAAACATTCCACCATCATGCATTATCAATGATCATAGAATTCAGGCATGGTGGAGATTTACCTGATGTCCTTTTGAATCTGATACAGTTTTTCTCCTAACTTTGGAATGAGAAGGTTATAGTGAGAGATTCTAAAATTTAGAATAGGATTTGCTTGGTTTGTAGGCTTGTATCATGTGTGGTATCATACATGGAACTGTGATCCAAGTATAAGGATCATACCTAGAGCCCTTGATGAGGTTACTTCAACCTTCTTTATCTACCTGTATATAAAACACCTATCATCTTATGCCTCATCCAAGAGTATTGAAAGCCTCAGCATATCATAAACTTTAAATAAAAAAAAAATCTATAATTTTCATTATTGCTAATTACTTGGTCTTGTAATGCCACTCATGTTGTCCATTGGTGGAACTTCTGTTTAGTCTAAACATAATTGACCTAAACTCATGACTTAGTAAATTACATGACTTTCTAAAGAAAAGTGTGTAAATAAAAATATACAGTAGTTTATATTTAGAATAACATAAATGCGTTGTCTTCTCACCAGTCAACTATGTATAAATACATTTTTCACACATAAGCTTTAATACGTTGGGCATTTTGCTACCTCCCAGGCTGACCAAGGAGTACTTTTGCATGAATTACATGCCACATGGATTGCAAGCTAATGCATTATACAAAAATATTTAAAAAAAAACCCTAAATGTTTACATTCCTTTGAAGGTTTACTACCAAATATCCCTACTGGCTGCATTTTCTCATTTCTGCATTTTACAGTAATTGCTTTCCTCACCGTGTAGTCTTTGGTGATTTTCCAATTAATTGCCAACCCATCTGACTACCATTACTCAGTGTTTTATTTCTGGCTTATACAAAAAATTTAGCAGATGTAAAAAAACATCATGGTAATGTTTTTGAATGCCTGTGAATCTGAAAAGACTATGCAAACATTAAGTCACAAAATGGTATTTATCATACATTACTATGATTGATGCAAGTACTTTGTAGAGTGTGTATGTGTAGGCAATTCAAAGCAGAATCTCATGGGGATTCCCAAGCCTGAATTTCATTGCTAAAGTCCACAAATTTAACTCATAACATCAACAATATGACATGGTACCCAGAAAATTGTGGCAGAAAATAAATGGTAGTCTGACAAATGTTAAATGGTACCAAAAACTACTCCGTCCCATGGAGTCTTCATATCCTCTGTATGTGCAGACTTGAGGGTTTAAAACTACTTTTGTCTCCAGAAAACAGGAATCATGGTAAGGAAGGGTGTCACACTGCAATGCCTTGCTGAAGAAAACGATAACAAGAACCACTGAAAATAACAAAAAATGTTACAAAGCTTAGCTGTACTGCCTTTATTTGGTAGAGTTTCATTTTAGGCGCTAATCACAGGAACGATATTTTTTCTAAATTGTTTGTATTTGCTTCTGACTTTCTCCAAGTTCACTTGTTAAGTGTTCAGGTGGAGGAAAAAGCCTTCTCAGGTGCAGAAAGAAGTAATACTGTGCAGCCAGTGGAAAGAAACATTCAAACAATTATACACCCTACTGCTTCAAGTCATATTAAAACAATCTATAAGCTAATTCAATGCTAACACAATGTCTTATAAATGGTAAACGGGCCAGATGAACATCCTGGCTGAGCAGGCTGGATGAACAACCTTCCAAGCTAAGAAATGCAGTGTCATTGCATTGTTCAACAAGGTTTTAACTGCCAGTTATGCTTTTATACCTGGTATATATAATGAGATTTTTCAGCATAGATTTGTTTGCAGAATGTGTGACAGTTCAGAAAAGATTACATTCTTCAGTCTTTCCTATGATATTCACAGTGATCCTTTAATTTTTCCAGTAAAATGTATATTTGGACTACTTGTTCCTAGCTCTAAACAGAGTGCTGAGAAGAAACAGATCATGAAAGAAAGAAAACTAACAACCAGGAACTACAATTTTTACGTCTGATGATCTTTTACCTATCTTATTTGATTCTCGTATTTTCTGTTACAAACCAGTTAGTGGAAGATAATCAAAATGGATTAATATGGAAGTTTAAGAGAGTTCTAGTACAATCCTAGTCCCCACTCCCTGCTCCCCACCTTCAGCAGCTCCAACCTCAATTTACAGCAAATCCTGTGGGTTTGGTGTCAAACATACAAAACCTGTGCACCGATTTATACTAGAAATAGCTGGGCTATTTAAAACTCCTCCAATCTTGTTTAAAACCATGTTGCTAGCTAGTTCTAACTAATTTCTACTAAAACCGCAAAACAGCACCAGTATCATTACATAGGGGAAAATTGTGAAAGATTTAGAAAAAAAATATCATCACTGAGGTGATTCATCCAGAAGTAAAAACAGGTTGCAGCTTCTAATAACATGGAATCCACACTCTAACCTCTTTTGCTATCCGTAGCCAGCTGGTTTAGGACTAAAGTTTGATACAAACAGGAGGTAAACAAAGAACACCCTAAATAAATGACAGGGGAATATGGCCTTCAAGAGTCTAAGATATCTATCTATGCAGTAAAGAACCACAGCAGAATCCTGATAAGATCTAAGACAGGTATTTAACCAAATTTTACTTGAAAAGAGAAAACAAGATGCTTAAAAACGAGAATTGTACCCCATTCTCCACTTCTAAATGTTGAAGTTCTTTATAATTTCACTCAAGGTCATAGTAATATAAAGAATGCAACAGGGTAACCTGCCTCTGATAGCTGTGACACTGATAAATAATTTTTGTTTGAGCATTGTAAACTTTGAATTACTGGATTTTGATGTTGATAAAGGAAAGAAAGGCACTTTAACTGAAATATAGCAGGGTACAAACGACCTGGATACTAATTAAAAAATAGGTGAGGAAGGAGAGGAAAGGCATGCAGAAGTTGAAGATGCTGGTTGGCTCAAATTATCAAGCAAGACTTGCATCCCAGGGACCAGCAGTGCAAGGTGTAGGAACTCAACTGAGATGGAGATTAAATGTGTTTAGTTTTTCTAGGGAAAGTATTCTTCTTGATTTTCTTTCTTTTCCCCTTGATTCACAAGCAATTAGTTACATGGCCATTTGAAGGCTTGTTTTTGAGTAAGTACATCTATGTTTGGAGACCAAAGATTGAAAAAGTGAACCCTGAGATGTCAAATCAAAATGATCCAGGTTGTGTTCTCTTAATTTTGTAACGCTTTGGGCCCTAAAGAGCCATCAGTCATTTCTGATTGATTGGCAATGGCTGCAAGGTGTTGTAGAATTGCCTATCATTGAAAAGGCTGCCTCAGAGTTTAGCAAGGGGCTAATACAAAGATCTATTAGAAATATCAACTTGCAAATCAAATTACTGTAGGCTGTACTAATATTGTCTGCTATTTTTCATTCTATGGACTTCTGATTGACTAATTTCCTCACCTGCAAGTGTCTGCTTACAGTTTGAATCTCCCTTTGGTAATGTAACCATGTGCGCTACTATGTGGACAAATTTTTAGGGCAGAAAGACTGTTTTTATAATTGTCAGCTTTTTAAACTGGTCTTAGAATGTGAAATTCCCAATGAGCTTGGGTTTTGAGATGCCTTATGCTCTGTTGTCTCTAACACTAGCACAGCCAAGATGTCTAATGACGCATAGTTAAAAATTAGTAGTTAAAAAATATAGTTAACTAAAATATAGTTAACTAAAAATAGTTAAAAATGTGACTATAGTTACTATTTCCACATACCTCAAATTAAGCATTCTGCTGCTGCAACTCATCTAATTCTCTGTTAACATACTGGTTAAATACAACGTCTTCTCATGACTGTCCTGATTCTGCAGGGTGAATAAGGGTGTATCGGTATTACCAACTTTCTGACTCTTTTATTTCCTTTTTCCCATTAGGCAAAATTGTTGGATCTAATCCTCTTCAGAATATTTTCCATTTTAAGAATAAACACAAGAATCTCACTGCGATTCTTTTGAAGAACTTGATGGGAAACTCTAAAATTTAAAGATGATATTTACTGCTGCCTTGCAGGCTTAATGATGAGCTCTTACAGGTCTTTCAATTGAAAATTCAGCTGGCTGCCTAGTTCCTGAGATATCTTTAAATTATAGAATTTCCAAATACTTTTTTTCATAATTTTTCATGATGTTTCTATTTGATGCAAAAGTAAAGCAAACTGAAGAAAACTGTGGAGATAAAGTTAAACCTGAGAATCATGAATGCTGTAAACCCAGGGAATATCAGTAAGGGATCTCAAGTTTGCAGATGAAATGACAGCATCATCTTTCATATCCTGGAGCATCAGTAGGATCAGCTGTAAGATTCATTAGGTGGGATATTTGAAGAGAAGTACGCAGAATAATGCTCCTGGTGCTACTTGCATTAGATTTACAGCCTCATCCTTGTAAAATTGGAGCGGTATTCTAGATCTGAAAACTTACAGATCTAATAAAGATTTTAAATATTTTTAAATATAAATAAATACATATGTAAAAATGAAGTTGGAAGAACCTTTCAATATTAGAAGAAACTTTCAGCTTTTTCACATTGCTGTCTGCAAGCTAAAGTAAGTTCATTTATCTCTCTCTCTCTTTTTTTTTTTTTCCCAAAAAAATTATTTTAGGTTCTGAATATATCTGGAAAAGCCAAGACAAGAAAAGACTGCCCAAAAAGACAAGGTGGTGCATACCATCTGTCACATATCCCCAAATGTTAATTACTTATGAGTAAGATATAAGATCGAAATGGAAATGAAAATGATCTTCAAAGAGTAACTGAAGAGCCATGGCTGTAATTCAGCTCCCTGTACGTCTTGATCCTCTTTTTCTAACACTTCAATTGAAGTACGATACTTCCACTTTTTACAGATTCTATATTTCAGCATACACTACTCATCTGGTAAAAATTTCTGCAGCACTAAAGAGCAATATTTAAAATGAATGTTATGGGAAGTCTTGTATTTATATACAATTCAGATTGCAATTAGAGATTTTTATACAGGCATTTTTCCCTTTTGGTACTACGTAAAAAGAAACAACAGTTAATGTTTTCATATTTCATTGATACTATTAAAACTACAGAATGGTTGGGATAGAAGAAAGGAAGACAAAACTATTAATCTAATTTTGAACCTGTAGATCTGAACCGTTGGATCCAAAGCAGCTCAGTAATTCTCGTTCCCAGCTACATCCAAAACTGAACAAACTATATTATTTTACCCTTAAGATATAGAATAAATTTTTGTAATAACTTCTGTTCGCTCAAGATTTTGCCCTGAGAGGAACAAAGACTGCATGAAAATATCTCATCTTCAGAGGTTTCTATACTTTACAAGGAAAAATTCCTGCACAGAGAATAATCACTTGAAAAGAACTTATTTACTTAGCCCTCAGGTAGAAGAGTTTATGCACACACAGAAAATCCGGGTAGTGTCTTTAACAGAGTCTTGTGTATCTCTCATGCAACCCCTGTTCACTGGTCTAAAAACGATTAACAGCTTCGAAACAGGTGTGTGCAAGCATCTCTGTGGAAGGAGATGAAGTTAAGCGTATCTGTGAAATGTTTCCCAAAAAGCCTAATAACATTTCATAATGTAAGAAGGAAACCCCTAACGTTCAGATTTTCTTCCAAGAACTGTTTCTTTGTATGCTTTGCTCAGAAAAG
Source organism: Tauraco erythrolophus (assembly GCF_009769465.1). Lineage (NCBI taxonomy): Eukaryota > Metazoa > Chordata > Aves > Musophagiformes > Musophagidae > Tauraco > Tauraco erythrolophus. The sequence goes on from NC_141477.1 coordinate 4,771,488, forward strand.
GCGAAGTGGCTGTTCAAAGACCCTTGTTGTGCTTAGGAATGTTTTTGTTGTTACTGCCCCACAGTGGCTCAGTGGAATATGTATGCAGGGCGGTTGGCTTTTTCTGCTTGAGCAGGCATTTGGAGAGGGGGAGGGTTGCCAGGGAATCTTTTCTTTTCACTCAGTCTGCTTTGCTAATGATCTACAGTTACAGGCAAATACAGCTATAATCCAAGATCACGTTTTCTTTCACGCCCTTATTCAAAAGCTAATGTGTTCCTCTTCTCAATGTATAGATTCTATTTTCCACTTACAAATAGTTCTTTAGATTGGACGACTTCGAAAGATTTATTTGATAAATGGGAGACGACTGATTCGAGAACAGACATTTCATTGAGTCCTACTAGTGACAGTGGATCCTGCAGTACGCCATGAATGGCAAAAACCTCAATGAGTGTAAATACACATCCGTGTGTGTAAATACTCTTTTCACACACTGTTCCTCTGTACATTTCTTTGATATGACTTATTCTGAGAGCAAAACCAAAACTACCTTACAACATCAATAAATGTTGTTCTGTATTGTATATTTAAGACATAGATTTAGCAATCAGGAACTCGTTCTTAGGTTAGTGGTTTGATTGTTTCGTGAACACTATGATTTGGCACAGCTACTAGCACTTTGCACAATGAGCCATATTCTCCTGTGCACTGTGGCTTTGGACTGCTCTGCCAGCATCATCCATCTCCCAAATCAAAGAGGAGGCTCCAGTCACATTCTCATACCAACGCAGCTCTTCGCTGTGACTGTAGTCAGCAAAACAAAGGGTTAGTCTGAATATTACAGTGCCAGTTTAACCTCTTGGCCCTCTTAGCAGCGAAAATGGTACCTCAGTTCCAATCAGAGACACTCACCTTTGTGCACAGCAGCATCGGCGTTGTGGTAGTATAAGAACAAGTATAAAATTACTTTTTTTCAATTATTTTTCCTACCGCTTCTTGCAGATTTAAGTTTAGATGCACTTAATTCTACAGTCAAATACATGTTCAAATTGCAACCAGATCAAAATAGGAAAAAGCACCCTGGAATTCACGACTGCTTTCAGTCAGTGAAGCAGGAAGAACGTTACAAAGTACTAAGTCACCCTTCATTCTGACCTTGATTTGCAATATACAATTTAGTGAATCTCACGTCACATCAGATGTTCATTGGGTTAAAAAGATCAGTGAGCTTACCTGCCAGTACATATGTAGCTTACCTCTTTGTTTTGAGTTCAGCTTGTCAGCATACTAGTGATCTGTGCTCCATCTGCACATGGAAGCAGAAATGTTCCGTTCCTGTAATACATAGCCTAGCACTGCACTGTACTTCCCATTTCAGCTGAAGTATGTTTATGGGGCTGAGCATACTTGTGCTGTCATCCTAATTTTTCTACATTGTTATTGTACCAGCACAAAGTTCTTGCAATGTGTTGTTTAAAATGCTGGCTGCTCAGCAAATGATCTAGTGCACTCAGCATTGTAATAATACAGAAATCTGCATGTTGAATTTCAATTATGCTTTAAAGCTTTCTAAACAGAGTGCTTACACTTCCTTTTCAACATGCAATGAAATGGTAGTTTGCTGGGTTTTTTTTCCTTTCATTTTCTAGAAGTATCAGCATGGCAGGGCACTAGAGAGCTTCCTTCTGTTTAAGTGATTGTTTGCTTTAGCTCCTGCGCCCTGTGGAAAACCTGCCTAGTGAGTGACCACGTTATAAAAGAAGCTCATTCTGTTTTCAAATCAGTTAATGCATTATATCTCTCTCATGAAGGAGAAGAAATTAGTTCTGTGACATGCTTTTTACTTTCCAGTGTTTAAATAGCCAGTGCAGTAATGCATTTTGGGGTTGGTACAGAGTAGAAGGGTGCCCTCCTATGAGATTTACTTGCAGAAATTTTTCACTGGTGCACGCAGTCAGCATACGAGAGGGGTTGACTGCTTAGGACACGAAATAAGAATCATTATATACTACTTCAAACTGAGGTTTGCAGCTCACTAGCAGTTATCTTTTTTATTCCGGGAAACATTTGGATGCATCACATTGTCATTCTCATAGTGGAAAAAAGAACATCTTCAATAACTTTAATAAAACATAAAGGGGAAATAGTGCACGGCTGGATTCAGCCATGATGGCGGGGACGAGGGAGCAGGAAAGGATTTGTACTGTAGCAGAACATTCTCACTGTCAGAAAACACGTCCACTACAAATATAACACTGGAATGTAGTAAAGGAGTTCTCACAGCCTAGAAAATGAAGACAAGGCAGCCGTCACCAAGCAGGTAGGTTGGTCTGCGTGCCGTGATGCAGCAGTGTGCAGCAGTACAGGAGAAAAGCCTAGAGGCATTGTTAGCGTGGCCGGATATAATCGTATTAGCCCAGTTTGAAAGGCAGAGCTAATCTGCCCAGCTGCAAATTGTTTTGATGAAGCCATACTGCTTCAGGGATCTCGACACTCTGCTGCACTGGTCTATGTAGATAAGTCTATGATCTGAGAGAAGAAGGTGAGGTAAGTTGAGTTAGGATAATGGTATCTTCCTGATTAGTAGCAAAATTACAGGCTGAGAGAGGAAAGCATTTTTAAAGTTGGAGATTATTGAAGGATAAGACAGAACAATTTGAGGTTTGAAAAAGTGTAACGTAAGAAATACAAGAAGCTGGTTTGCCTTCTGTAAGAGCCTAATACTATATGATTCTTCCAGAAAACGGACAAAGGAACAACGAGCACCAAAGTTCTCATTAACAACACTTAAAGAGAAGAAAGAAGTCGTTAACTCCGAATAACCACTTCAATAACCTCACTTACAGACGGGTGCGGTTTAAACCTGGCTACTGGTTTACAAAACAACGTAGACTCAAAATGTAGATGAAGCAGATAAAAATCTTCTTGCAAATAGTTTTAAGAAAATACAAAGAAATACCATGAGTAGTTAGTCTCCAAGATGACAAAGAAGCAAGATATGGAGGAAAAAGTAAAGGAAGTAAGATTTTAACTTGCTTCTTGTGCAACATAAACTAAAAATGTGGATACTATATGACAGAAAAGGTAAGTACATTTCAGGGTCCCTGGTGACAGTACAAACCACTTTAGCTCTGTTTTTTCGGTTTAGTACAATGTCACCGAAGTCCCTTGAGACGAATAACTTCATAATCCACAGAAACTTCCAACAGTAATTCTTGGTTTACACATGCATGCATTCTGCTTTTAAAAAGCAAGAAAAACAGAAGTAAAATTTTGGATTTTTCATAACTAATGAATCCAACAGTAATCTTGAAACACTACAGGAGAGCAAGATCTGTACACAGCTATGATGATGATAAGGGGAAGGGAGCTGCTGCTCCCTATTTTCACAAGATAGGACCTCCAAAATTTAACATTGAATTGTGTTAAAGTATCTTCCTACAGCCAAGAAGACAACTACAATGCAGAGACCATAACCACAATCATTAGAATTATGACTATCCCACATTTTCAAGTACAGCTGGGCTTCCCCTACAAACATGAGTGTTAAATGAGACAGAAGGAACTCCTTTTGGTAGCAGCCAGATTTGAAGTTGAGGTGACAATGGAAGAACACCCTCTAAGCTCAGACTCCACACAAAAAGGGACTACTCTACCACAATAGCAGACAGAGAACAGAACCTAGTCTCCTGGGAATATGCTCTAACAACAGAGCTGCTTACAGCAAAAGGGCAAGAGGACATTATCCTCCTTTCTTGTGTACGTCTTCTCGCTTCTCACACTATGTGTTTCCAGAGAGGTTTCTGTGCTATAAATGCCAAAACAAGGGAAAAGCTTGTGGTGACAATAAGTCTCAAGGAAGGGCAGAAATTCAAGATACAGCATTATGTTCTGTGTTTCTTCACTTAGTATGCTATTTTTTGTTGATGTCATTCCACAAGTATAAATTCCAGCAAAAGACTGTGTAAGAAGCCTAGGCTTAACTTTACTCTCTACCTTTTTTTTTTTTCCTTTTATCAGAGATAAAATTAAGTTCAGTAGTGTTTTTTGGTGTCCTGTGCTATTGTAACAACATAAAGCTGCTTGAAATTTACTCACTGTTAAGCTAGACATAGATCTGTTTGTATCAGTTGAACAACATAAAGCAGCTAGAGCTGGTGGTTCTAATCTGAAGACTCTTCTTCTGAGGCACAACTCTGGTTTTGCACCTGTCTATTTAACATGTACAAACATGTTCAAACGTATGATGAGATTACATTTTTATTTTAAAATAATTGAGGCTAAGAAAAATATCTTGAGGCACGTGGTATTTGTATGACTAGCTTTTACATGTTTCACCACTAAGAGATAGGTCAACATGGATGGGAGCACCTGAAGAAGACTAATTCTGGCTCATTTGTTTTTGTCACTACTACATGTATATGTGTCAGTGGTTAGTGATTCATTTTTGAGGAAATGACTGGTAAATGCCAGTGCAAATTACTGCAGAAAATAGTGGATAGACAGGAGGATAGCAGTTTCTCATGTGTTACAGGGTTATAAAAGCAAGTTAATGTTAGGGGGTTTTGAGTGCTGGAACATACTGTATCACAAAAGGGGTAATACTTGTTTTTGTCTTATCAGTAGGCAAATACCGAAAACATTTCAGAAATCTACTAAATAACTCTAGAGGAAACTTAACACTAGTCTGAAAACCACTCAGCTTTGCTTTCATTTCATATTAGTCTTTGTGAGAACTGTCTTCCGAGATGCTGAATGTATTATCATGGTTGACTACGTTACACTTAAAACCCTCAGGGTAGCACTACACTTACCTGTGCATAACCTGCAATCAAATATGAAAAATAAATATTAAGGCACATTTTGGAATCCCTGAGGCTTTGTTTGAGTGGCTTACACTGTCGACTTTAGTTTATATCATGTTTTAAATTTGGCAGACACATCAACAGCAACAGATACTGTATTTTCAGTTCAGATAAACCATTTTGTTTAACTATGGCTAGAATATGCCCTGAATTGCACAGCAGTACAGATTACAGGTTGAGCTTTTTTCCCTACATAGAGCAACGTGAGACATTTTTAGTTCAGGTCTAACACAGATCACAGCCTCTGCTCTTCATTTACAATGCGTTGTGGGCAAATGAATAGAAGCAGAAGTGGAGAAAGACTACCATACCCTGTCTTTGTCTTTTTATATGTTGACCCACGGTTGTGGTCAGGAGAAAACAGTATTCTCTAAAGAGATCTACAGTCTATTTGTCTGTTTCACATACTGAAACAGTGCAGAGCTCATTGGGAATTGTAAAACACTAGATATATAGTTATAGTTAGACAATGCCATAATGTATATGTTCCAGTGGTAATCATCAATCTGGCATTTATTGCTGGATACCTGTGAGGTTTTTGGTTAGAACACAACCGCCCAAAGCATAGCTAGAAACCTGGAGAGCTCTGACTTGTGTTACAAGACAACCCACAAGAACTTGACGGAGGTTTAACCCAGATCAGCTTCTGGTCTTCTCTCCTCTCACGTCCAGTAGGTCTGACACATAACAGACATTTCTATTATCAGTGTGGGATAAGATTTAGGCTTGATCTCATTTAAATTTTATCAGCATGGCTGTTGATCAGCTGTTGTTATTCACACATCTATCCCGATTCTAGAGTTATCTGTTTAGCTGCCGTTGTACTGGTGCCAGGGAACGCCAGTGGAAACATTTTACACCTGTGTAATTGGATCTACGCTAAAGCGATTGAAATAATGATAAAAGCAAAAGCTGGTCTTGTCTGTGCAGGGAATTTTATGAGCAGAAATACGTTGCTATAAGCAGGGGTTCAGGCGCACGAGTCACTACACCAGTAATGCATTAAAGCACGGCATCAGCTTATCCGTGGCAGCTACTACCTGTGTGGTCGAAACCCTTGGAAACGCAGGACGGGCGTGCGTTACAAACTTTAAGCCAATGCAGTTTGCCAGGCCCTTGCCATGGGCAGAGGGCACTGACTCGGTCAACTACTTAGGTCAGATGATGGATTATCTTGTTAAGCTTCAATAACTTGTGAGCAAGTCTTGAGTTCCCTCTTTGTGTAGTTACAGCAATTTGAGTCACTCTGTGGTAATGTTATGAAGAAGGAACAGCTTTTTTTCTAGTTTGCCTTACTTTGCCTTTACATTTATTCAAGGCATGCAAACAAAACTCTCAAATCCATGACAGTGATTTTTTCTTTTTCCCAGTAGCTGTCTTCTCTACAAAATTAATGTATGGAATACAAATCCTAAACTTTATTCCTGCCAAAAATACAAAATATGTGTTCATGATAGCAAAAGTTAAATAACTGAAATACGGGTGCTCTCAATAATTACAGTAATACAAATCTCAGCTACCTGGAGTAGACAGAGGTTGTCCTGTTGAGTTCCATAATTGAAGTTATTGATAGTGGTGATGATGATAACAATGAAGATGATGATAAATATTTGTGGATTATTTTAAAATTTTATTCATGAAGATAAACTTTGTAACTGAAGCAGAGGCTATTTTTCAAGGTTGTGCCTGAGATGCATTGTTGGGCTGGAAACAGAGCCCTGCTTATGTCTTTTCAGCCAACTAAATTATACTTCTTCTCAAATTATGATCCATTGTATTATATATAGTATTGGTTATATATAGTTAGATATGAAGACAGGCTGAGAAAGCTGGGGTTATTCAGCCTGGAGAAGCGAAGGCTCCAGGGATATCTTTTAACAGCCTTCCAGTACCTAAAGGAGGCCTACACAAAAGCTGGAGAAGGACTATTTATCAGGGAGTGTAGTGATAGGACAAGGGGCAATGGATTTAAACTGAAAGAGGGGAGATTCAGATTAGATATAAGGAAGAAATTTTTTGCAATGAAGGTGGTGAGACACTGGAACAGGTTGCCCCAAGAAGCTGTGGCTGCCCTATCCCTGGAAGTGTTCAAGGCCAGGCTGGATGAGGCTTTGAGCAACCCGATCTATGGGAAGGCGTCCCTGCCTGTGGCAGGGGGGTTGGAACCAGATGATCTTTAAGATCCCTTCCAACCCTAACCATTCCAGGATTCTATGATTATGGGACCAAATTATGTCCCATCATTAGTATATAGCCAATATAATTCATAAATACAATTAAAATTATAAATATTCTGGGTGACATATTAATCAAACATCACTGTATAACACTAAGGATTATTTTGGTTCATGAGTTTACTTTGTAAAAGAAAAATCAAAATCTCTTCAGAAATGTTAATGATGTCGTTTGTGATAATAACATGAAAGATGTGGTCTTGAAAACGAAATCCATTTTGTCAAGAATATTTAAGGACTTTGACATGTTTCCAAAGAACACAGCTAAGAATATTAGCAAAAACTGTGCAACATGTAATGTAATTTAAAAGAAAAATATTTGCAGAAGTATAGTCTTTAAGAATGTATACTTTAAATACATAAAGATTTATTAGACTTCTATCATATATGACTTTTTTTTTTTTTTGCCAGTCACATGATTTCTAATTTCTTTGTCAAACAATTTTGAACATCAGTGATGATTTATCCTGGCACTCTGTACTCCTCTTTTCATTTTTCAGTTAAGCTTCAGAGAGAATTAATGAAATTTAAGGTGCTTCCATGCTCAAGTTTTGCAATTTATACCAATACAGTTAAAGTGACAATCTTAGTCACATAAGTCCTCTTTGCACCGGATCAACTGCTAGTGCTTTTTTGCCATGCCAATGTCTGTAAAAAAGAAATTGCAGACATAAATGCTGAGTGGTACAGCTAATTACATATTTTTTCAAACTGTATATCTAAGCCACTTCAGAAAAGGTCACCTGTATATTTTTTGTCTCATGTTCTTTCCAAATACTAGGTGTAAGTTGCCATCTTTTGAAAGCAAGCTGTGCATCACTATTATACCATAAGTACAAAGTTGTTTTTTTCTTTAAATTATGTTTATTATAACACTCTGGAATGGAGTACATGCTAATTTCACTGGATAAATGGAAGTGTAAGACCTTTAGGCTATGTTGGTAGCTACCAATTATGAAAAAGAATAACTGTGTGTTAAAAAAAAACCCCAAAAAACAATAGTTTGCTGTCAGTTGTCTTACTACAAATCAAATGCATTATCTGCATACTGTCACTCTATATTATTTCATTGTATTTCAAGATTACTAGGATTAAAGAGAAGAAAAGTTTTTATTCTGTTTTGTTTTTCTCCTCAAATTTTTCAATTTTGAGAAATTATATAAGATAACAACTTGGTTTCAATGTGGAAACAATTTAGGACAGCAAATACTTTTTTTTTTTTTTTTTTTTTTAGTCCCATAAGCAGTTTCTTCCTTTAGCAAAACAATACTGCTATATAAAACTTGAATAAAACTCCTTTTCTTCTGCTACACTGAAATCTGCATTTTAAACCCAAAAGCAGAAGAGGCCTAGGCTAAGCTGAACTAGACAAAGGTGCATAAGTCTTACTAAAACTGACTTATGAATATATTTTGAACTGATTTTTACTTATATATTTTTTTTCTTTTGCTGTTTGCTCTAAAATTCCTGGGAGTATATTATCAGCATTATGTCTGTGCTTTTTAATACTAATTGAGTAATATGTTAATTCAAAGCCTTACGTGGGACGTTTATCTTGCTGGTTTGCTGTGGTTGTTAAGCAAGACCATGATTTGTGATAGGTGACTTGTGAGGTTAAAACAGTTTCGTAAATAATCGGTAACAAGGCAGTGAAATTAAATTACAGCGATGAAAATTATCGCGGATTTTTCCTGCTAAATATCATAAAAACCCCTTTCCTAATGTTTTAATTGCAAAGCTGTCGGCGATGGTGAAGGAGTATCGTTGCCTGTGACTCCCTCTAGTGATGCTGCTCTGGGAAATGCAGCCCAGCACCGGTGCAGCCGTACGGCATCTCCCCGAATTCATCAACGGAGAAATTCTTCCCGTCTAAGAAAAAGTTTTCACACTGGCAATCGAATTCTCAATAAATTAAACAGGTTTTATAAGCAGTGGGATAAAGTACTGTCGAACAAACACTGTTTTGGGAAATTGGTGTTCTGCAGCAAATAAATATTTTCTGATGCGAGAAGCCTTTCTTCTCTTTAATGGAGAGCCCTGATGAGCCAATAGAAATCAAAGCTGATGTGATAAAAAGGAACAGTACTAGTGCATTCCTAGCTTGATATTCTTGAAGGCACTTAATTTTCAAACAATGCTCAGCACTCTTCTTGGGCTAATTGGGAAACTCCAACACAAAAAGGACTCTAATGCCCTTCCTGCATCACTTTGCATACCACTTCTGGTATCAGTTTGTGATGCAGAAAGACAGAATGTCACAAGATGATCAGGGTAAACCCACTTCATTGTGTGTAACTGCCATTTGCCTTCTCACTAACATTAACATTTGAGAGTCTTCTCTCCAGTTCTAATACTCGCTAACCATTGCCATCGTGTGCTGGTATCCTTACAGTATTGCAAGAAACTTTTACAAGTGTGTGTTCAATTTTCACAAGCATTGTAACAGTATGAGTTTTGTTAACTGCAAATATTTGCTCCACACATAGCTAACCTTTGCCACAAAGAAATGCTAGCATTTTTCCTTGTCATAATTCTACATCTTATTTGTGGCCAGGTTTGGAAATGTCATCAGCCAGCTCTTGTTTATAAAGACATCCATTTGCCACATCCCCTTTGCCACAAACTCTCAAAGAGAGCTCGCAATGTCTATCCATAGCAAATGATATTCTGGTTTTCTCTGTATTAAAAAGGAGAAAGAATGCCTTTGTTCATTTATCATAAAAATATCCTAGAAATTAGAGTAAGTTACTATTGAAAAGTGATCTGCTATAATTCGATATAATTTGGGATTTGGATTGGTATTTTCTGCATGCAGGTATTTCATGGTTTCATGTTTATGGGTAGTTCAGTGAAACATTAACAGCAGATGTAATTTTGACAAAACAAAAAAACAACCTCACCTAAATGCAATTCCAGATTTTAATTGGCAAAAATACTTTTTCAGCAAGTAGATTTAGAGCCCACACCTAATGGCCAAAATTGGAAATAGTGAACATAATGTCCTATGATGTCAACTCAAAAACCAGGTAAGACTGACATCTTAGTCTATACTGAATGCTCAGTTTCCACGTCAATAAACCACTTCACGTTCCTGTTGTGAAAGGAAAGTCTAGTATGTTACATGAAAAACTTAATAATAAAGATTTTGTTATATAAATTGAAGGAAAGGAATCCATATCCCAGTGGCATGCATTTCTGCATAACTCTCTTCCAAAACAATCCCAAGCATTTTTAGAATGAACAACTTCACTCGCCACTGAAATACAGCAATCTTTGGAATGGGAATTACTAAGCTCTTGGTAGCATTACACAGCTAGAAGCATTCATACTCATCCTGCATTATTATTTTGACCCTGCAGCAGATGTTTGTTCAGAAAGTCCTATCTCATAATTACTTAGATTGAATGAGCAAAGTTTTTTTATTAGGACCAAGGTTAGAGTTTGGTTTTGCAAACTCTGTTTTGCAAAGTAATTCCTCCATTCTCTAGCACACAAGGGAGTAAATGCTTCAAAGTGAGGCTCAAAGGATTTTGATATAAAAACTTATATTGATGAACATTTTTGATACTCAGATTACAGAGCATGAAAAGCCAGGGAACATCATTCCCTGCAAATCATGCATTGGAAAGCAAAATAACCTGGTTTGCACACCTCTTTTCTACTTGGAGAAATCAGATCTTCAGAAATCTTTTTTTCAATGAGGTTTCATCAAATAACTATCTCGTTAACGCACTTCCTAACTACTCAAAGATACTAAGCACATCTTCCAATGAAGAGTCTTCTTTTTTTTAATCCCTCTGGATATTAATTTGAAAGCGGGGCAATTGTGTTATGCTCATCTTATATTGCTGGTGTTACTGGACTTGTTTTGTGATAATGATTGGCAAATAATAACTTTATTTAGATATGGTCTGGACATGCCTTGCTGAATCTACTGGGGACTTAGTCAAATAATATAGAATGTATCTTTTGAAAAACAATACAGCTGCTACAGTTTCTGATTCCAAAAAGTGCTGGGGATTTAGTTTCCCACTTTTACCATAAAGTAGAACAAGTGAACCCAACCTTTGGAAACATTATAGCAGTTCCTGTTGCACCACTTCAAAAGAAAGTTGGCCTATTTTGGTCCTTGGAAAGTACTGAGCACCATCACAGTCTATCGAGTAGAAGGAAACACTCCTGCAAAACATCAGCTGTAAACATGCAGGAGAGCAAAGTTTGCAGATATACTACGGTGTTGTAGACATGTTCTATGACTCCTTTCCCTGACGATTTTACTCTCAAAATACTTGGTACTCCGTACATTGTAATTTCAGTTCAGCAAAATAAAATTAAGAAAAAAACAACAACAAACCAACAATGGCACAGCTCAATGCATTCCGAGCTTAATGCAGATTCCAATCTGATTTAGATGAGGTCCTGAGTGTCCTGAATACATGGTCTTCATGGAAACTTTAGAAATCTAATTTTTTGAAAGAAACTCTCTTCAGTATTATATGGCCACCATTAAAGCAATGCTAAAAAGGATGCTGAAAAAAATCCTATTATTAAAAAGCAAAGTTTTTCCCTTTTGAAAAATGCAATATACTTAAGAGCTTTTTGAAATCCAGCTCTGATGAAGATTTAAAAGCACTCTATTTTAACAGGTCTTTATCAGCAAGGCAATACAAAAAAAAAATCTAGGCATGTAAAATACTCATGAAATCAATCACATTTCTGAATGTGAAAAATTTGAGCTACATATGTGTGTATATACATATGTCTTTCTATTCAAACATAATTTGAGCAATATTTAAGATATTTATATTATTGAAGTATGACTTTTCATATTTAATAAGAATTTGACAGGCCCAGAAATTAAATGACTCGCCAAAAGCCAGACTGAAGAGAGTACGTTGTGGAAAGGAAAGACGAGTCTTCCAAGATCCAGCTGAGTGTCCGATTCACTGCACTCCAGTTGTTCTCCAGCTGCAGGTGTTGCAAAAAGGCATTTTAGGCTCTAGAAGGGGCGAAGGGAAGAACTGCACGAATCCTGTTACTTGTCAGACAGGAGTGGCCAGTTTTCTGTTTGAAATACTCTCGAAAACTGTTCTTCTGCAATCTTACAAACCTCCTGTGATGACAGTGGGGCTTTTCTTCAACATCCTGGTTACCACCTAAGGATAATTAACTGATGTTTTATAATGGATATGATACACAGCTGAATCAAGGACACTTTCTCAAAAGTTCAACTGAAATCTTCAGTTCATGTGCAAAGTTTGTCTCAGTAGCATCCTTAAAACTGCATCGCTTGATGTATAGCTGTTGTGTCATAGAATTGCTTCTCTGTCCATAAGCCAGAGGAATTGTTGTCAGGGTTGGAATCTACCTGCTTTATTATTACCCTACGTAGCCACAGGGAGAAAAATTGCTTACCTTGGCGTGACCACTTCCATCATTGTTCTCCAGAATAAACAGCTCATTTCTGTGCTCGTGGTCATAAATTCAAAATCTCAGTCATGACTCTAGCTGATTATTCTTTAATTGCACACACAATTCAGCTAAAAAGAGAATAAAGAAAAAATATTTATCTAAGACCAACCAATATTTGAAGCCGTATAAGGAATATTAAAAAGTATTTAATAATGTTTATATGTTGAAATGGGTTAAATGAGCCACTAAAATAAGGAAAGGGGGGGGGGGAAAGTGACTTTTCATAATATTAAGTAAAATATCCTGAAGGTTTATGGAAATGTTTTTTTTTCTTTTGTAAGAAATCACTTGTAATTGCATTATCTCGGAAGGAAACTTATATTTATAACTGCAGGTAACAGAATAGCCATTTAGTATCTTTTGTTTTGAATATTTGAATAAATATGCAATCCTGTTAGTGCGCATCATTCTGAAAGTTATAGCTTTCCAGTAAAAGCTAATTTAAAATAATGAAAAAATTATTGTTTATTCTAGCATTTTTGCATGTCTAGACTGCTCCTTAAACACAAGCTGTGCTGTAAAGTACAGCAAAAGACACAATATAATTCAGCTTTCTTAGTTTGTTTCTATTTTGTGAGACATAAATCCCCAAACATTCTTAAAGATGCAGAGAACAACACAGTGAGACCCTTGTTAAGTTTACAAAGTTAATTTAAATGAACAGTTTCTGCAGATTTTTATTACTCAAATAATTTGCTGTTATCAAGGACAAATGACAAATATTTAACGTGTTTCATTAATTACTAGGTTAAAGACTCAGTCTGGTTTTTATCTTATTTAAGTCCTCTTAAGGTAGCATCTGTATTGTCCTTGGTGTCATAGTCCCTGATCCATGTAATCCAGCAGGGAACTGGGTCCCCAAACTCCTGCTTGTGCACTAAGTTCCATTTTGAGTCTTTCTAACGTCTGGTCTCGGGCGTCTGTGCCAAAGCGGTGCCCTTTTGGTATGTGTGCGTGAGCTCTCAAAATGTGCCGCACGAAAATTAATGTATTTTATACATAATTCATGGTATTTAAAAAGCATTGTCACTTGACAGCCGAGATGATAATAAAATTAGTATGTTCTACCTCCTGCTGTTAGGTACCAGACTTCCAAGGCTCCATGTTGTAATTGTTCTGGCAACGGCCCTGCAAGACAAAAACCACCACTGGTGCCTGGCTCTCCCTCAAAAAGGTGTGTATTTAGAAATGGTAACTCTTCTAAAAATAATGCAGTCTGAACTTCCTACATATTGTCAATACACGTGTAATGTCTCCAATCTTGGAATGAAAAGAATAAGCACCGCATAGCCATGTGACAATTGTCAATCCAGATTTGTGGCTATAGGGTGTTCAAGTGATTTGACCTGAAGTTGTGCCAGTTTCTTTGAAAAAAAAAAAAAAAAAAAAAAGAGAAAAAATGTCTGCAAATAATTTAGAAAAACTGATCAGTTGTTATAAATTATAGAGCACTGCAAAAGGTGGGGACTCTGAGAGACCTACTGTTTGTATTCATTCTGAAGTCCAGATACCGCATCATTTGGCATTTATGGCACAACGTAGATAAACATTGCTCCTAGAAAAGGTAAAACTTAGGAATTTCTATTATCAAGAAGTGGGAGTAAAAGCAGTGCTAGTGCTCGAAGATCCCAAGTGGGATTTATTTTACATTTCCAGTAAGAGGGGATGAGGGAAAAAGAAGAGAAAGAAGCTGTTGCTCATATAAGTATACGGAGAATAAAACTCTTACTTGGGATTGAGGCAAAATCCGAGTAAAAGATGTGGTACAGGGTAGTAGCAATTTGTTTTCTGATGTTTTCTGTTGCTCAGACAGGAAAAAAGAAAGCAAGCAGAACTATGCAAGGCCTTCAGCAGGGAGAGACCTTCAAGCTCATCTGTCAGTCTGGAGAAAGTAGCTCCTTTTTGTTCCCTGCATCAGCCTCCACATACACCCCATTCCCAGTAGTGAAGGGAAGGCTTGTGCCTCTTATTTTCTTGCATAGAGACATAAAAGTGAATTACAATCTTTCTTGGAGGCTGTCATCTACACTGGGCTCTCCATGACTTATCTGGGTGACCAAAGTAAGGCTACTCAAGCAATATATTTTGTGTGACCTTTGCAAATATGCTGAGAATTCGTCCTACAGGCAATGCATTTTTATTAACAGGCTATTCCACCGCTGTAAAGCTGATAGTTGCATAACATCTGTGAGACTTTGCTCCTTACGTTTTGAGAAGTTTATGAAAAAATCAGCATCTGAGGGAAGAAGAACCACAGTAATTGCAATCAGGGAAAGGCAAGGGCAGCCCCCATCCTGCCAGGCAGCAGCCCGCCTGCAAGCCAGCCAGCACCAAAGTCACAGGGACCTGCTATAGTACCCAAATCGACCTAAATCAGCCCCAGTGCATGCAGCATCCTTAAGAATGACCTGAAGGTGCTATATGGAAACCATATTTCTGAGAGTTTTCCTGTTAAGTACGAGTTTTAGAAAGGAAGCAAGCTTGACCTTCACAGTATGCAAAACTTTGGCTCTGGTCCTGGCTCTTTTCACATGTGAATAGTTCCTGTGGGGCCTCTTCATGTGCTCGGAGTAACAAACAATTTCAGGATTTAGACCTTGATCTGAACCAAGGGTAGCAGCAGTACCTTCTGACATGCACAAATATTTTTGTTCTTAGGGAAGTGATGCATTTGCTGCACGGACAGAGTTAATCTTACTCTGTCTGTCACTCTTCATTTTCACGATGTAACTGCTTTGATTTGTGGAGGGGTTTTGCCCTTTTCAAGGGTACCAGTTCGCCTCCAGTATGGGTTAAATAAGCCATCTACTCCTTCCACTTTTTTTTTTTTTTAATGAAATAACAGTTTTCACTAAATTTGACTTCTGGCTATGTATTTCAAACATAGTTCAGGCTGAGCTGCTGGTTCCATTGCCGTTTATCCTCAGACACCACTTTGAAAAGCAGGATGGGTCATTCCCCCCAGATATGCTGTTCACTTTCCTTTCTGGAATGGCTGGTGCTATCACAGTTGATGGCTCTTGCGCAGGACAAACCATCATGTAGGTCATTTTGTCTCCCAGTAATATTCAAACATCTTTCAGCACTTTTTTTTCCAAGTAATAATCTTTATTTTAATTTAATCTGAAGCAAGATGGACAAGAACATGACAGTGTCCAAACAATACGCATAAATTCCTTCACCAATTGGCTCTTCTTAGGTGTAAAATACAGTTGTCTGTTAGGATATGCCTTTTATGGACTTGGCTGTTTTAGAAATCCATTGTAAGGACAGCTCAATGAAACAGGTATTAAAAGGATTGACAGCTGGTCCTAATCTCTGTGCCATCAACATGATGTAAACCAAACATGCATAGCTGCACGCTGCTTTTATTTTTTGTCCTCTTGTCGTGTATATACGCTATATTTCACATTTTATTCGAAAATTTTCGCAAGTGTTGATAAATTATTATAACTGACTGGTAGCATTACTCTCAGCATCATGCTGCCCTGCATCTGGGATGTGAAGTCTGATTTCTGGGTAATGTTCTGTTTGCACACAATGAGGTACCTCTGCTGTCTGTCTGTGGGACAAAGTCACAACTAAATTCACTAAACTCGTAGAATTTAGCACCCAGTATAGTAAAATACAACGGGCATTTGGTCAAAGTCAGGCGACTGAAATATGATATGCAAGTATAGCCTAGAAGAGGAGGAATTGTGTCTGTTCTGTAGTGGTTTAGCGTGGTTAATGGCCATGCAATTGTTCATTCCGAGTCCACATTCAAAGAATCTCATTGAATGTCTGAGTTAACAGGTAAAAATGGATACAATTCATGGAATGACTGGCGATTTTTACAAGCTGTTTTTAGAACTCTCTCGTCCTCTCTCTTATATACCTTTAGTTCAGAGAATTCTGGTGTTTAAACTATATTTAGCAATAGAAGTGAGACATCACCTACATCTTGCTACAGTGAAGAAGGTAAGACAATGCTTTCACATGCATTTTCATACTATTTTTACAGAAGGACACACGCAAAAATGTGTGCTGTTAGGGTAAGTGCAATTTCTTTTCTGGTTCATCAGAAAAGAGTTTAAAACTTTCTCTTCACCCAACAGCAAAGTACAGAAAAAATTGCTAAATTATTTACTAATAATTATTGTGTTCACTGAGAAGTGCCTACTGCAGGCATCTGGCAAAATACTGCAAATAATTCAAGATACTCAAATTATTAAAACCAACACCACGAATTACTATTAATCAAACTGCGTTTTCACGCAAGCATTCACACACAGCTGAACTCACCACCACCACCACCACCACCTCACTTCGCAAGCGCTGATCCTGCACGTGAAACGAACCGACTTGGCCCCGGGGCAGGGCCACCGGTCTCCCCACACCTACAGCCCTCGGGAAGCGCTTCCCAACGCCGTGTCCCTGCGGGACGGACCCAG
Organism: Tauraco erythrolophus; assembly: GCF_009769465.1. NCBI lineage: Eukaryota > Metazoa > Chordata > Aves > Musophagiformes > Musophagidae > Tauraco > Tauraco erythrolophus. Next base: position 4,788,474 of record NC_141477.1, read on the forward strand.
CCGGGACACCCCGGGACGGGAGGCCGCCCGGAGGCCGGCGCCGCTCTCCCACCATCCTCCTCCTCCTCGGCAGCTGCTCCCTGCTTGCGGCTGCGGCGCGACCCCGCGCCTCCGTCCCGGCACCCCCGGCTCGGGCCTCCCGGTCTCCCCGCGATCCCGGCCCCGAGGAGCGCGGCCGAAGCGTGCGGGACGCCCGGCCGCCCCCGCCGCGGCCCCGCGCTGCCTCCGCTCGCCTCGGGCGCCGCTTGGCCGCCAGCCCCGGGGCCTCGCTCCTCCCGCGGGCGCCGAGCCCGCCGAGCGCGTCCTCCCGCAGCGCCGCTGCCCGGCCCCGCGGAGCCTTTGCGCGGCGGCTGTTCCGCAGCGGGAGCGGGGCTCCGCCGGCGGCGGGCAGCTCCTCCGTCCCCGGGCAGCTCCTCCATCCCCGGGCAGCTCCTCCGTCCCCATCTCGGGCACCGCCGAGGGAGAGCGGAGGAGGCACCCGCCGCGCTGCTGTGGTCGGCGGCCCCGCAGCGGGGCGGTGGGCGGCGGAGCGGGGAGCCGGGGGCGGCGGCGCCTCCGCGGGCACGGGCACTCCCCCCGCCGGGACCGGGGAGCTCCCTCATCTCCCCCTGTCCCCGTTCCCGGTGCAGGCGGGAAATAGCGGGGGAGGGCAGGGGCGAGCCGCCGGCGCGGGGCTGCCCGGGCACCCCGAGCTGGCAGCGCTGCGCCCCGCTCCGGACCCGCGCACCGAGCCGGAGAGCCGGTTCTCCCGGGCCGCGGGCGAGGGAGCGCGGGGAGCATCGCCGGGCAGCACCGCCGGCCCCTCCGGGCCTGTGCTGCGGGGCGGGGGGCGCCGGCGGGGCCTGGGGCCGCCCCCCGGCGGGGCTGCGGAGCGGCCACGCCGCCGCTTTCGGGGGATTCTCCGAGAGGAAAAGGCAGGGCGGCTCGGGAGGGGGAACCCCCCTCGGCTCGGCGATTCGCATCCCCGGTGTCGCTCCTCCTCCTGGCGGTGATGTCAGCCGCGGGGAGGGCCGGCTGGCAGCGGCAGAGCGGGGCGCGGGCGGCCGCGGCAGAGCCGAGCCGGAGCCGCCGCCGCCGCCGCCGCCGGGACAGCGCCGGGCTCCGGGCGCCGCCGGCAGCGCAGCCCGCGCCCCCAGGGGCGCCGCAGCGGCCGCGCCGGGCCAGCAGCCGCCCCGCGGGAGGCGGGCGAGCGCCCAGCGGCGGCGGCTTCCCCGCGGCGGGGACCGGGCGCTCCGCTGCCTTCGGCCGCCCGGCGAGGGGAGGTCTGCCGGGCTGCGCGGCGGAGCGGCGCGGAGTCTCTCCGCGCAACTTAGGTTACGCGGCAGGACCTCTGCGGACTGGTGCGGGGCTTCCAGGGAGCGATTGCGTTTCCATCCTTTCGCAGCTCCGAAAGCAAATAATTAACTAAACCCAACAGAAATAAAACAAACTCAGGCTGACCTAAAAGTTAGGATACCTTTTTTTTTTTTTTTTTCTCCCTTTCTTTTACAATTTTATTCCCTATGTGGAAGTCGCTTATGAATCGTGCTCGGCATACTGCACGGGAAGAAGCGGCTTGTGTTTTGGATCGAGGATTTGCTGTTGCAAAGCGGTCTAACTTCCATGCAGTGGGGCAGCCTTCACTACTCTAACCGCCTTGATGCGCTGAGGAGCCAGTGTAGATCGACGTCTTGTGCAGAGAAGGCATTGAAGGTAAGAAGGGGGCTCGGGGAAAAGAGGGATTTTTATATCCTTTTGTATATCTTTTGTCCAGCATCCCCCTTTCAGCAGAGTATCAGCAATTCATCCAGAACAGTATTGATAGGCTGGAACCGGTCAAGTAAGATGAAAGTCTGCTCCTGCGAAAAGTACGTGGAGCTCACAAGTGATTGCAAAAGATGTATTTATTTTTAGTCTGATAGCATAGCACGATTCTGAGCTATCCTCACCGCGCGGACAGTGAGCTAACTCTCAGCTCAGGAATGAGATCTACGGTCTCGGTCTCTGGGCAGTTTGCATTGGCTGTTGCATTTTGTTGAATGTGTACCCCCCACTACCTCCCCGGAGCATCCCGTCATCCTGTTTGATTTGGTGTTTTTTTGCAGATATAGTGCCTGGTATTAATAAGAGAGGCAAAGGGATGGAAAAAAAAAACCCCACCCCACATATGGAACATTTTATTGATGTGATCATAATCCTGTAATGGAGATTGCATTAAATGAGGATTGCATCAAAACGCCTGGCTGCTGTGGAGAGACGGGAAAGCAAAAACTATGCTGGATTGTAAATTAAGTTCTTTGATTGAAGGATTTTCTGGAACCGTGAAAGGATGTCTGTGAGCTTAAAGTTGCTGTATATGTGGAGTACTGGAATGGGATAAAAACCAGACCAAGCTGAAATATATTTTAATTTACTCAAGCTCTGGATGCAGTTAGAATTTGGTTCAAGGCATTGCAGTGATGTCCAATGAATTCCTGGTTTCAGCTATGGAGACCACAGAAAGGCAGGGAGAGGGGAGAACACAGAGAGGCAGGAGAGAATTTTAGCATTTGGGGAAAAGAAGGATGGTTCGTTTGTGACTTTGGCCATGGTGGCACAAAGCTCACAGCCTGCTGGTTACAAGCAGAAACCTTGCAGGCGGTCTGGATTTAGCTCACTGTGCTTTTGCAACCTTGGTGTAGTTGCCGGTGAGAAGTAGCTGCGAGGTGTGTGTCAAGAGGCAAACTGGGACTTACTTGCCCCTCTCGGACACTGAGAGAAACTGTGAGCTTGGGAGAGATGGAGTCGACTCATCTGGTCTGCCTGTTTGAGCCTGAGCTGGTCATACATTTTGAGTAATTGTTGCTGCTTATCTCAATTGGCAAAGGAGGAGAGAAGATGTTCAAGTTTATTGAACCAGAGCTGAGCTGAGGACAGTAGATATTATCAACCCACCCTTGCATTCTTTTTGTGCTAAATTTTATTCTGGCATAGAGAACTGAGCCATAAAGAGCACCTTCTTCAAGCCTTTCTGAAAGGAAAGCTGAAGAGAACAGAAAGATTAAGCCAAAGATAAATTTTAACTTTTTGCCTGTCAGCAGTGGAAGTAGCATTGACCTGTCAGATGACACAGGTCAGAAGAGGTAAGATAGGAAAAAAAGTTATTTGTTGATTTATTTGCTAACATTTCCACGCAAACAAAGTTGGCTACAAATAAACATCACAGAGTGGGGAAGGACCATTTCTCAGCAACACCTAAGTTATAACTGATGTAAGCAGCAGAGAAATTCCTGTAAGAATACTCAAGAGTATTGAGCTCTAACTGCAAAAGAGCTCATTAAATACAAAATTATATAGAATAAACCAATCCAAAATATCTGAGGGGTTTTCTGGAACCGTGAAGGGATGTCTGTGAGCTTAAAGTTGCTCAGGAGTAATTCGTTTTCCCATCTGAGTTGTGCACAAAATCTGAGGTAACAGCTCCACAGTCCAGTCCCTCCCTTGCTGTACACTTGGCATAAAGTTGAGACGGAAACATTTATTTTAAATAAAATGAAGAAAAGCAGCATAAGCGAATTGAATTCCTCTTAAGCGTTTTATTTTGGCAAAAGACGGCTTTTAGTGAATTGTAAGAGATGAGTTTCAAATATTCATGGCTAAACTCCAGGGAACTTAGTGTTAGCTCAGTGGGCAGAAGGTTCTTCCTCCAAAGTGATATCTGGAAAAGATGAGTTTAAAGTTCAAGCCATATTCAGTTGAGACTCTTGGTTTCCCCATTTTAAAATCATTTGCTATGCTGCTTAGGGGAATGATGCTTAGTCTGGAAAATAAAGCAAGTATTCCTAGCTCACTTTTTTAACAGATAGAGCAAGCAGTGTGCTTTAATTATACTTTTGGATGTACAAATGTTCCAGATTTGAATCTATTTTTTATCAAATAACAGCTGAGGAAAAATTTGTCCTTCGAAACCATGGTTATCCATGCAGATCTTGGTCTGTATTCTTGCTACAGAAGAACTCTGCTTCATGGCTGCATTGTTCATCCTTGCAGCATTTCTTTAAATGTGAGCCTTGCTATAGTTAAAGGATAATTTATATTCAGTGTAGTTCTGTCTGCTCGGTGGAATTGGCTTTATACATCACAGCCTCTGCAAAAAAGGAGATCAAAGATCTGAACCTGTGGTCCTGTATTGCATTTGTATTCTACATGGACTTGAGTAATCTTATACTGGAGCCATTCACACTCCCATAGTTAAGAATATGTCAGTCTTTCCATTAAAACACCCATTTGCTTAGTAATTTAACAGCTGGTTGTAAAGACAGGCTCTAAGCTTAAGTTAAACACATTCACATAGTAAAAAAAAAAAAATCCTAAACAATGAAGTATAATAACAATTGGCATTTGTTAATAGAGCACTGTTAAGTTAAATTTATAGAAAGCTTAGTAGAAAATAAGGCCTGTCTGAAAAATTTAGAGATGAAAAGGGGAAAAAATCCTTTCAGATTTGGAAAGCCCCTTGTGGATGCAGGTGAGTGTTTACACCTGGACTTTAGAGGAGCCCGTGATTGTTAAGCAGGCAGCAGGGCTCTCTTTAAAGGAGAACAGCTGTGGCTCAAAGCAGGAATTGGTCAGATCTCAGTGTAATGGTTCAGTTTTAGACTGTACTAGAGCTAATGCCTTTGGCATCATGCCAGTTACTTCTTCTGAGGGTTAAGTTACAAGAACAACAAACCCCCAACCGTGGTATCTTAAGCAGTGAAGTTATCCTTCCAGTGAGCTAAAAAGAACTATACATTTTTGAGCAACGTTGTTTGTCTGACACAGGTGTTCAAAATGTTTGGGGGCTGCTGCAGCTAAAGCACACTTGCCAGGCAGTCCACCTGGGAACAGCCATGGTGGGAATTGTGCTTTCCATCCGGCGGACAGCCAGTGGCACTGACTGTCAGCTCAGGCTTCAACAGAACCCTTTCTGCTGGAGCATCCCAAAATCTTTTTCAATTGCCTCTCTCAGGTTGATAGCCACCTTCTAACAGTGAAGTAGTTGCTTCATCTGTGCAAAAACCAGTATGTGAACGCTTATAATAACTTTGTGCGTGTTTCAGGTCAGAAGTTAAAAGACTATAATTAAACACACATGTGGATTCAGTGTTACAGTTGCACATGCCACATAGTACCTAACATTCAAGATACAGCTTACTACATGTATTCCAAGGATTTTGGCTTGGATGTCATCAATGAATATTGTTTGAATGAAAGCTTTGTCATCTAAATGAAAAATCATAAGGGAGATTAATAGTCTTCGGTCCCAATTACCTCTTTCTGCAAAGAGATCACTGAGATGAAATTTGTTAACAGTTGTCTGTCTTCAGATGATGATGGTCTTTGAGGTCCCTTCCAACCCTAACCATTCTATGATTCCATGATTCAGTGCCGTGAAATAGTGGTGATCATTATCTTTGTTGAGTCTTCTGAAAATTCATGCTCCCTGCAAATATACAGGCAAGTAATATGAAGCAGGAAATTTAGGGGGGAAATGGGAATTCGATTATCCCTTAAGATCTGTGGGGAGACTCCCATTCTCATTATCCAACGGTAAAGTAAGGAAAATAGGTTTAAAACAGGCTTTTTCAATTACCATCTCTGAATTAGTAGAGTGACTTGCCAGGAAGCATTAAAGCTTCTATAGCTTTTGCACATTTAAAAGCTCTGCTGAAAGAGGACTTTAAACTGTCCTTAAATTTGTCTTTAAGATGTTCTATTGTGAGTAAGAGTGAGATCAGTGGAAAATACATTTTGAGTCCTAATAATAGTATTTACCAGCTCTGGCACAAGTGAATGAGAGAGATAGATATTTTAATTTTCAAAAAACTTTTTAGAAAATAATTACTATTTCCAGATAAGGAAAATGAATAATGTTTTCACAATCACACAGTAAGATTTCATATTTGAGTGAAAAAACCCTCACCAGTCCCACCTCACTTGCACAGGAGGTTTCATGAAGGTCCAGGGAAAGTTAATGTAAAAACTAGAATACAGATAAAAAAGACTGTGGAATTTAGTCTGTAGAGACAACCACGTCATGGTAGTTTTGACAGTGAATAAGAAACTGTAAAAGGTTTTCTGTAACTGTGTCGTAGTTAAGCATTCTTTTTATTTGAAGTCGTTTGTCATTGCCTTTAATAAATATCCTGTTGAAAATTACTTTATTTCAGATACACTTAGAAAGTAAACGTTTTCCCATAGATTATGTAAGATTCAGCCTTCTTGATCCAGCATGGCCTGAGCCAAAGCTTCCTGCAGTTTGTGAAAAAACTGTCGGAACAGGGCCTTCAATCCTTGCTCCTTGCATTCCGTAACGTACAGGCTTTAACTTCTGCCACTGGTTTCGGAGTCCCACATGTTAAAGAGGTGTAGGAGGCATTGCTGTAGAGGAGTTTTGCTTCTAAGGATGGAAGAACTTAGCCTGTTTAACAGCAAGTGCTTTACTAACTTTTCAGGGAAGCTATTTTCAGAAGACTGTTGTTTGCCTTCATTTAAGTTGCAACAGACTCTGCAAGGATTATGTAATTTCAAGGGAACCTACATAACCAGATCAGCAGAGAGCCAAATGTGTTCTCAGAGAGACAGATGAATGTTTGAATTGTTGGAGACTTCCAAATTCAATAGTGAAATTATAAACAGAGGTGCCCTACTGTATTTAAAACCCACCACTGTGGCATTTAAGATGGTAGTTCGCCGTGCTAAGAATCTTCGCTTGCTTCGTTTTTCCTGCCAGGGGAACATCTTGCGTTGTGCACTACTTTGATTTGATATGGTTGTTTCGGGGATGATTTTCTTCCTCCAAGCTGGTCTAGAAATAAGATGTCACTGGTGATGTAGTCTGTTTGTATATCAGTGTTTATCTGTTACATCCTTAAGGACATAGTTTTATTATTTTTGTAAGAATTTAATTAGTAATTATGTGCATTTTATGCTATCTACTGAAGTAGCAGGAAATACATGCTAAAGGGGAAAAAAAAAATCAAATAAAAGTTTGGAATGCTTTAGGCACAGCATATTTCATTTAACCAACTACTTACACCACCATTGTTAGTGCTCCGTGTTACCTTGTTAAATAAATAAACGTGTGGATATCTATGATCTACCAGAACTAAGACCACATATGTGGGCACACTAAAGCCACATACAGTCTTGTTTCCAGCTTTAGTCCCTGGCATGTAAGATGCATACATGTCCACCAAAATAAAAGTAAAAAATATTTGGTGCATGACAGAACTGTGGGTTCCATCAAAACATAGCGTAGGGAACAGTTATAAAACCGTCAACTGTCTGCCTTTAGCCTGTAACTCAGATTCCATTAGAGGGTCACATTTTTTGATAATCCTCCTGAGAAAGGAAGTTTCCTGACTTTGGGGAAGGATGGAGTTTTCTGTCTGTTAATGGAAGTCATAGTTTAAACCCATGTTTAGTCATTTAAGCATGTTTTGTGATTGCTTTTGTAACTATAAAAATACGTATCCTCCTGTCTTTTGACAAACAAGTATGAAACTGTGTCCTGAGAGGTGCATGGTTACCTGGCTCACTGTTTTCACTCAGGTATGCTGGTGTTTTCTTCCTGAAATGGAGCATAGCATCAAAAGGAAGCATTATGGCAAGGTGCAGACTGGATTCAGAAATTGGAAAGATATATTTTTAGGATGTGTATGATGTTTATGATGAAAGACCTAGACTTGCCTTGTCAATGTTAAATAGTCGAAGAGTGTGCCATAGCATTCCCTAAAGAAAAGTGCAGAGGAACTCCGGTGTTTTGACACTTCATTAAGTGTTGACTTAACAGGAACTGTAATGTGCATCTATAACTCTGGACTCAAAAAATTCAGGACCTCACTGTAGTAGTTTGTTCAGATTCTAGCTGCTGCCAGTAATTTATAAATACATGCAAGATAAAAGGCATGAAACTGAAGCTATCATTAAATGGAGTAATGGCTTTACTTTGTCAGTCATTTAATTGACCCTTGGAAAACGCACAGGGCAACGTGTTGTAAATGAAGATCGAGAATGCAAGGCAAAACAGTAGGAATTTTTAGAATGGAAATTGGGAATGAAATGCATAAAATTCATTTTCTGTACATCTCCCTGCCTTGTGTGCATGTGAGACTTTACCAGAACGAATGGATTCCAGCTAGTGTTTCATAACAGTCTCCTGTAATCGGGATGCTACTATAGGAGATCTGTTAAGTGCTTGTCAAACAAGTGTATGTTCATGTCTAATAATTGAAGAATTCTTTTTAAAATTCACATTCAGGAGATCTGTGATTTCATGACTTACTAAAGAAAACTGGATATAAGAAAATCAAGGGATTTGGTGTCCAAGTTAGTTTGTTATAGTTTTATAAGATAATTGAGAATGGCCTTTTCCTCTGGCCAAATAGCAACTCAAGTAGCAGGTATCACTGCTTTATCTTCTATGATTCCACCGTAAACTTGAGGCAAAAAAAAATCACATATGTGTACATGTGAAATTGTTTATGGCATTAGTTAAATCTTAGGAATGAAAGTTATGGAAGGGTACTTAGATACTGGAACGTAAGTGTGGTTTGATTGTATACTCAGCCTGGAATAATTATGACGACAAAATAGAACTATAGTAACACTTTTGGTATTCACATATTCTTCCCCCACCCTCTCGTTTTTCATATATAAGCTCCTTAAAAAGACAATACATCTAGGAGAACACTGTGAACCATGCTCTCTTAACAAAAAATTTCTTTCCAATACCTCTTCAAAAGGCCACAGAATCGTGGGCCATGAGTTATGTTTGTTTATTTTTCGACAATGTGTTCGGTCAAGTATCAGTCAGGTTCTGTCTTTCAGAGTTTAGCTTTATCTACACATACAAAGAAAATTATTTTCAAGACCTGCTCTCAAAGTACCCTAAAGCATAATACAAAGTACGTTTGAGATGAGTTCACAGAACATTAACTCAAGGTGGTTCAAGCTACAAAGGTGGGGGGAAAAGACATTTGGCATGTTGGGGAAAAAAACGTTGACCACTTTAGTAAAAGCAAACGTGAGTCAGAAAGCAAAGACATTAACAGTCTGTGTCAAAGAAATGTGTCACCAATGTATGTGGTCAGAGGAATAAGGTTAGGATGTGTTGAACAGCCCTGTGATCAGCAACACACCAGTAACCTCCTCTGGTTGTAGTACTGTGTCAGTACTGAGCCATGAGCAGCACCAAACAACCTGAAGCTTTTGTGCTAAAGGAAGAGAGATTCTTGGTGACCAAATGCCAATGACTCTCTAAAGAGTTTGGATGTTGCTTGTGTCACTTCTGAATGTTTTGATGAAAATGTGAAAGATTTCTCCTTTCTTGTCCTGTCGCTGAAAACAAAGAAAATTGAATTTACATGATGCCCACTCTTTTTCACTTTTTAAATTTCACTGAATTGTTTATTAGAGCATAATATTTTTGAGTGGAAGGATAGTTTCTAATACAAGTGTCATTTTAACATGTAGGTGAAAGCTTGTTAATAACCTCTGCTGCCTTTTTGCAACAATGAGGAAACAAGTACAAATTCATAAAGAATTCATGTTCCTCTTCAATGATACAGAAACTCCGTTTTCTTAGGTTCTTTGAAAACAATGTGTCTTTGAATTAACTCCGTTAATTGAAGTTGAAAAGCAGTAAAGTAATAATTCTTATCATGCAACTGGGGCAGGACTAATGTTTTCAAAGGACTTCCATAGTTTGTGTGTACAAGTCTCATTTTCAAAGAGAGCTGGACTCTGAGAGAGCCTAAAGCTTGTCTGCTTTTAGAAATCTTTTAAGTCATTTTGAAAATAGTACTATTTCTGTTAAAGACTAGTTATAACAACGGTTTGTACCTCATCCATGTTTTCTTACATTTCTTTGAATATTAGGGACTTTAAAACTAGTCACATCCAGTATTCAAAATACAGTGGAACTCAAGGATGATTATTCAAGCGAAAACTAAAAGCAAACTACGAACTTAAGCTAGAAACTTGCAGCCTTTACCAGAGTTGCACCAAATAAACTTTTTAAAGGAATGATTATGTCATTTTTATCAATTTTATGTTATTCGAGCAGATTTAAAATATTTAAATAGAGAGGAGGAGGAGAAGAATTAGAAAAGCCGTCACAGAAATAAATCTATTTTAGTAAGGCTGTACAATATCATGATGTGGGTTGAGCTTGGGGCTCATCAAACAGGAATGGGTTAAGCACCGACCAGCCTGTACAGTTAACTAACTGTTACTGAGTTGAACCTTTAGCACTGGAAAAAGACCCAGTTATATTTTAAGACAATCACACTAAGCATGAATTCCAGTCAGAAAAAGAGATCCTTGAACTTTCTGTTCGTCTGAACATTAAAACGCGGTCAAACTGAGACAATAAGCACAAGTTAAAACACTGGAGAAATAGTTTAGTAAAAAGGAATAGAACTGACTGAAATTTGCCTGAATTCATGGTAAAAATTGTTTCATTTTATTCATTATAGAATGGTGGACTAAACCTGAAATCCACTGTACTATGCATTAAGTTGGAGGAAAAGGGAAATGTGCTGGTAAATGTGCTACGATAGGATGGTCTTTTTCAGTGATTGTATTGCATTACACAGCTCAAATTCAGTAAGAAGTTTCTAACAGTATGAATAGAATTTGGCTCCAATTCTGTGTTTGAGTAGTGCTCTTTGGAATCACTGTGTAGGATGTTTTTAAATTACCCAAAAATCTTCATTAACAAAATATTATTGCTACTTGGGACTGCTTAGCGTCATATACTGTGTTACACAACTTTGTTCAGTAGCTGCTTTCTTCAGATATATTTTTATCATGCTAACTTAAAGCAGGTTTCAGGTATTGGTTATTTTTTAACATCAATGGGAAAATATAAAATATAAAAACCCCAGAATATCTTCCTGTTAAGTTCCATGAAAGCTTAATCTAGCTTCATGTAAGTGTCATTTGTTATGAGTCTCCTTGATGTCAACGTTTGTATTTTCGTTGTACTGCACTTAACATAAATGAGTATTTAAAAATAATGCCCGAATCAAAAATAGTGCAACATTAGTCTGCAAAAAATGGGTACAGTCTCAGTTCCTTATATGTAATTCATTTTGGCAGGTATGGTACTTTTAGGTTTTATTGTATTATAAACGTTAAAAAAGCTTGAAAGAAATCATTGGAAAAAGGTTTAAACTAAGTGACTTAGAGGAGGCTGGCAGGTGGTACAGTATGGCTATTGCAAGATTAACTAAACTCTGAAAATTCCGTCACCTCAGAGTGTTGGATCTGTGTCTCGATTTAGTCATTGCTGAAGCAAAAGTCATCACTTTGCTGATCTGCTGAACTGTGAGACAGTGGCTGATGGAGATATTAATCAACCAGCAGAAACTACTTTCTGAAAAATTTGGGATGCTTCAGTGATTAAAGCGATAACTCGGTGAGGGTATCTCTAACTGCTGTATATGTGGTTCTATGTATATATAATAAATGTCTAACACTGTAATAGGAAGACAGACAAAATCTAGGGAACCTCTAAGGCACAGTGAGGTTGAAATACTGAAATTTCAAAAAACTACTGGTAACAGCTTCAGTAAGTTACTATGGTAGTAAAATACCTGTTGATGAGCCTCACATAAGTTCGATATGCTCAGACATTTCTTAGTCTGGTTGCTGAGGGAATTATCATTTTCAGTAGACTACTTTGTGAACCATAAGAACAGATTAAGGATGCAATCCATCATTTTGTGAACCACAGTTATGGCAGATTTTCCTCCTTTCCTTTTCTTTTAATACATACAGCTTTGACTGATGTAACTCTGACAACCTCAGCCATACTGGCTTTTGTGGGAGAAACACATCAAATCCTTTTTGGGTTGGCAACAGCTAATTTCTTTCTCAGGCTGTGGAGGTCCTGTTCAGGTTTATGAAGGACCCTGTAAACGGGAGCCCTGGTTGTGGTTATATGTTTCTGTCAATATGAAGAGTTGCTTGATGCCCTTAACATCAGTGTGATCACCGAAAGCAGGACAATAGGTCATATGTTTTTGCTTTTTCTTGATTGTCATTTTTTGCTCAAATTCAGGAGCTTGCTATGTCCTTGATGTTCTGGTTGTTCAAGGAGTAGTGGAGAAGTCAGGAACAGGACAGGAAGATGAACCTACTAGTGAACAGAAGCAAGCTGTTATTTTTGTCCTTGAATTTGGATCTCAACATTGTTTTCTATTCCTGTCTCAGTGTGTGCTATTTGGTGTAATTTTCGGAGGCCTCCTTGAACTGAGGTTATATAGACAGGCTGCCACTTCACCGAGTCACCTTCTCACTGTCTTTCTACAGTGCTGTTCTGAATACAGTTTAAAGTACTGCTTTTGATCTATGAAACACTTTTTTGTTCCATTCCTCTTTCTGAGGAAGACCTGCTGTATGTTTTTTGTTCTTCTGTAAAAACTAACTGGAAAGCAGAAGCCTCAGCTTTATAAACTGAGCTGAGGGCAAGAAAACCCGAGACTGATTCTTTTTCCTTAGTCCTGCAAGACCTAAGTCAGTTGATGTTCAGAGCTGTAAGACCAACTTGTTAATTCAGTTTTTCCTGAGGGTTTTCTGGAGTGGACACATTAGGTGGAGTGTAATTTTGTTTGTATTTGTGAAGAGTGTTCTGCTGATGCTTCACGTTGATGGTTTAGTGCTCTTTACTACAAGAGTGTCTGGAGGTTGATCAACAGGTTCACTACAAAAATGCAAGAAATGCAGTTTCTAGAGAGGGATTTAACAATGTATGGACTGTATGGATAAGAGAATAAGGTAAGGTTGAAAATAGACAATATTTTTATGGACAGAAATGTAAGTACTTTCACTAGATATAGGAGAGACTACTGTAAATGAAACCAAGGTTCTTAAAAATTCTCTAAAAAGGATCTTTACTGTTACAGAAACTCTATTCTATTCTTTGTTTCATCACACAAAAATTTGTAGAAGCAGGCAGTCAAACAAAAACTGTGCACTGGAAAGTAGTGATGAAGGTGCCTGAGTCTGACCTAGTATTTCATGATTATTTGTTGTTGTGTAATTAAGGCTAGATTAGACTATTTCTTCGTTTCAGGTGCTGTCACTTATTTTCCATGCTATCCATATAACATGGTGCCATTGGTATGTTTTTTTAAATGTCTAAAAGGATCGTAATACTGCATATGCTAAATTTAACTGAAATTTAGGTTAAAAATTACCTTCATGGGTTTGTGTTGGTTTATTTGGGCCAATTTTAACTGAAAGCTCAGCAGAATACTGAATATACTCACTCAGTATTTTCCATCCTTGACTCTTGCTGTACCATTTCATTATCCATTTTGTTTCTGCTGTCTGAACGAGAACACTTTCTTTCCCTTCAAAAACACTCAGGTGTAACTGAAATATTTCAATAAATCTCTACTGTTGGCAGATTATTTGTAGCTGCTTGGTCATTAAACATAGTTGTTCCACAATGATGGACTGGATCCTTCAGATTACTTGGAGGAAAGCTTCTTGTCCTAATTATTTGTTTATCTTAATGAATGCGTGTAAAAGGCTGTATTGTATTTGTACCATTACATGCTCTTAGTCTGATATTTTCAGAACCCTGCAGATGTGGATTTTAAATAAATGAAAAGAGCAGATGGTATACAGGGAAATCTTTGGTAGGCCGAGAAGCTAAATCAAAGTTTCCCTGAGTTCCAGGAGGTATCCTGCACAGGGACTGTTTTTCCATCACGAGGAAATTAATAATAAAGTGCTGATCTACAGCATGTTGTAGAATTTCCTAAATATACAGAATATTCTATAGAAAAAGTATATGCCCTAGAAAGAGATTTGCAGCATTCATTCTATGCTTATTAGCACGTATTTTAGACATGGGGCTTGAGCTTGCTCTGAGGTGATCAACCCTGATGGTGCTGAACATAAAAATGTCAATATAATTAGTCATCTCCAGCAGAAATTTTTTTTTTTTTTTCCCCACTGTGTGGAGGAGGGGATGAACTGCTTTTCAGTTATTCTTTATAATTTAGGTTTTCTATTTTTGCCATCAACTGGGAACATTTACCAATGACTTTTTTTTTTCCGTCTTGTATTCAGGGATGGGCTATTTTATAAGACAAATCTTAATAAAAGTAATGCCCTGATGAACCAGAGTGAACTAGTGATAATTCAGCAAAAGCTATTCCTTGACTGACGATCAGGAACAGGACATAGAACCACACATGGTCAGCTTTGGATACTCATACTACTCTACTACTCATCCAGGCTGTCTCTATTAAGATATTACGAGTGTTCATCGTAGAACCTTTGTATTAAATGTTATGAGTAAGGCACATATATATGAACCGATCCTGTTTGGTTTTGCATTGGTGCAACTACAAGAAAGTAACGTTATACAAATACGTGACAGTATCCACAAGCTAAGAACCCAGACAGTTGTTCTGATCCTTCTCTTATTTGAATCACCACAAAAAATTCTCAAAAGCTACTTCATTACAATGATAGTGAGGCAAGATAGTGTAATTTAAATGTATAGTTACCATCATAGATAATACGTATGGGCTGTATAACCATAGGGAAATCACGCATTTTCAATTTCCCTTGGAATGTGTTCATTATTAGAACGTATTACCAGAGTATTGTTTACTGTAAGAGAAGAAAATCCTGTTCAAGTTTTTAATGAATCTCTTGAGAGATTCATCAGATTTACAGGTTAAAAAAAATGTAAACATTCTACTGGGAGTAGTCATTAAAGAGAAGATGAATGTGTGTTATCTGTACATTTCTTATGAAACAGAAACCCTGAAGATGATTTACAAACCAAAAAGCTGTTTCTGTTTAAATGGTCTGTACTGCTACGTTATGTAACGAAATACAAAGTGTGATCGAAAGTCTTTTTGCAAGATGAGATGCAGTTTCACTATTTTGTTTGGAGAATATTGTAGGTAAGACAACATTGATCTGAATTTGAAGAGAAAAGGCCTGAGAAGAATATTTCCTTCATTTCTAGGCTAGAAAAAGCATCAGAGTGGAAAAAAACCCAACTTTACTGCATAGTTAATAAACTTGGAGGGCCTTAGGTTGAAAATCTGATTTTCTACATTAAATAAAAATGAATTAATAAAAGGTCTGTAGATTAAATAAATAAATTAAAACAAACAAACAAACAAACAAACCCAGCTCAGTCCTCTGGTGAGTTACTCTTTTGGCAAATCAAAAAGTGACAGCACAGGACTGCTAAAAGGCTTGCCTTTCCACAAGGCACTTCATACCCTTGATTACTCACTGAAGCTTGACTGAACCAGCAGCATGCTAGTAAAAAGTTATAATTTGTGATGAAACAGTTTTTTGTTTAATCCTTGGGTTTTTTTCATCTAAAGTATTACAGACGCAGTGAAGGGAACAGTTTTGAACATATTGCTAAAAGATAAAATGCAGATAAATATTTCTAAACTAGTTCATCAAAAATCGTTGCTTCAAACTTTTAAATTGGTCATCTAAGATTCCTCTGAATGTTTTCTTGTAGTTAGTATCTCCTGCTTCTTCAGAAAGCTCTAGATCTGCCACGAAGAAGACTGTAGTTCGGGTGAATTTTGGCATTAGTTTTGTTTTGTTGGTGCGACTCCTCAACGAAGCACAAATGTACTGAAAACTTGGATAACAACGAAACGTGAACTGTGTCCTAACCGCATCTGTTGGACACAACAACAGTAGTTTTGCATTCATTCAGCTTTTCAAGAGGTCACACCCTTTGCAAATAACGTGCATAACAAACTGCTGTATTCACAGTGCCTCATCATTATGAATAGTATGCATTTCAGCTGACACTACCATTCACAACGTGATTTTACCAGTTCAGTGCACAACTGTGAATCTGGTCTTATTGTCATACTGGAAATATTCAGGGCTCCAACTTAAAATCATTGTGATACCAAGAAGATTGATACTTCTGCTGAATTTTCTTAATATTTTCTAAAGATTACCTGCCACTGAGTATTTTTTTCAAGATATATGTGTGTGTGCATTTTTTTTTTTAATTAAAAGCATATTTGTGTGTTTCTTATATATATGCATTGACATGCTATGGTCTTAAAAGTCGTGACTTATGTCCTTGGTCTGAGCTAAGCACTGGGCTTACAGGTTTTGAGCAAGCTTCTTCATGAAGCAGTCCCAGTAAGATTCATCTCTGACCTGAAATGTCCATTTGCAGAATCCTTTTGAGCAGACTTCTGTCCTGGCATTTGTTACAGTGTGACTGACATTGAAGATAAATCAAGACAAGCATAAGAACATCAAGTCTGCTCTAGCTTGAGACTGAAATATCACAAAACGTAAAGGAATGTACTCATTTATGTAGAATCATTTTTGTGATGTAGCCTGTTGGTGGAAGATTAATGGAAGGTCTGTGGCATGTTTTCTAGTGGCATTGTGTTTGGGTATGTCTTAACTATCATTAAATATCAGTGCTGCAATGTGTTAGATCTTATGTTCTTCACATTTCTTTTTTACCTGAGTTTACATTTGGACTGTCATTTCTCTAGATGACTGGAAAGCATTTTGTCAATTTTCATGTATCCACTATCCGCTGACACCTTTCTCTGCCTGTTTGTCTCCCACTGATTTCTACTTTTCCATAGACATGGGCCCTAGAAGGAACATTTCTTGTTATGAAAGAAATAGGTTCCAAAAGATGATTTGAAGTCCTGTGACTATTTCCTTCACAAAGACTTGCAGGATTTCAGGAAAAATGCCAGCTAGTGCACAGACAGTTTGGCTCTCAGAGCCCGGTGTTAAGGTTAACAAGTTGTAAATAGCTGCAAGTTGCCATTATCTCAAAACCCTGCTGCTTTCAGGACATGATGAGGACTCTAATAAGAATGTTGTTCATTGCTTGTTTGGTTTTTTTCCTTCTCTTGCACAGCTCTTGCTGAAGAGTGAGATTTAAAAGTTGGATGGCTTGTGATGGGGTCTTGATGTAATTCTTTCGTCTTACCGACCAGCTTGCTGCTGATAGAACTCTAAGAAATAGATCATTGAGATGAGGGGAAAAACTCAAACCTACCACTCTTTTTTTTTAAGAACTATTTGTAGGAAGGAATCTGTTATTTTGCATTTTTTTCCCCCTACAAAAATAAATTCGGTGTTAAAAGAGCTGAATATATTTACAGTATCTAGTGTAAACATCCATATATGTATAAGAGTTTTTTACAGCTATATAAATGTGCGCATCTTGATTGATGTCTGTTGAGCTGTGCTAACTTATAAAGACCATGGATTATATCTATCATATGTCACTCAAAGTTACAGTATCTCTGTTTTTCAGACATATATAAAAAATCAACTTGGTGTATTTAATAAAACAAAATATTTTCAGTGTTTAAGAGCTGCTTGCTTTGCTTTGAGAATGACTAATGTATTAACTTTTGCATGTATTGCTTAGTGAAGTCGTCAACTTTAGAAAAAGGTTGGTAAGTGAATCCTTATTAGTATATTTTTGTCATGAAACAATCAGTATGAACTCGACACTGATCCAGGAAGAGTTAGGATATTGGAATTTGAAATTCTACATCATCACTTCTTTCCAAAAGAAAGCTCCAACACTGACTAAGAAACATTAGACTCAGAGGTACTGGGAAAGAACTGAAGCTTCATGTCATTCTCCTGTTAGTGTTTTCTGACTGATAATGCAGAAAAACATCATATGATTTGATTTGAAGAAGAGTAAAATGTTCCAAATGGACATAAAATAATCATAATAATGGTAACAGTACTATGCCAGTAGTATTGGTGACAGCACCACTCGAACAGACCACCCAACAAGGAGCAAAAATTCTCACGAGATTTTCTTCCCAGGAGTTTCTGATGTATCAGAGTAAGAACAAGAAAACAAACTGGGCCAACCTCACTGCATTAATTTTCTAGGTCAGGAGCTGATGATCATTCATTAATTAATTTTTGTTCTTTTTATTTTGGGTGGAGGAGGGATGGAGGAGAGTTCACTGTGTTACCCAGGAGCACCGTGTTATGCCACTGTCTAAGATGTGTCAGACCCTGCCTTAAGCTTGGTAAATTTACAATGGAGCTGCAAAGAACCACCAATGTAGGAAAGAATTAGAGCAGAGTCCTAAAGGAAAACTTCATAGATGTGAAGACATAGTTGTAGAAGTACATGGTTGGAACACCAAAGTACTGAGATGAATAAGCTGCAACACCAAGGCAAAGTGCCAGGATGAAGGGAAAGTATTCAAAGAAACTATGGCACTGGAGCCTCGCAATAAAGAGAAGCTTTGAGGCAAGACACTGAAGCACTGAGAAAAATCGCAAAAAGCCTGAGACATTTTGCCAAGCTAGCAGAGAACAAGAACCAAGGCGAAACATTAAATTCTCATGGAGAAGCACCCAAGCACTGAAGGAAAATGCTAAAATATTCAGATAAAATTGATGGTTCTAATGCAGAGTGCTTAGCAGGCAAAAGCAAAAGTGCAGAGTTGAATAGCTTAAAACTGAACGGCTGAACAGAGGAACCACAGAAGTTGTCAAATAACTTCTTTTCTTTGAAACGACGTTTTGGGGAAGCTGATGTTAGAATTTAGTCTGGTTTTGATTGATGGTTTGCTAACGGCAACATCAAAGGATTTATTGGTGTTTTGGGACAAATGGGATACTTTTACCAAAGCACAAGATAGCAGGAGTTTTTCTAACAGAGAAGACTACTGAGGTTTTACTATAGAGGAAAGTTACGTGAGGAGTGCAGAAGTGCACCCCTCACAATATTTGCTGTGTATGAAATTCAAAGGGTGAAATTATTTTGGTAAAAGTTCTTGGGAGGCTTCAGGTCTGCAAAATCCTACCCAATGACACCAACATGCCCTAAGATGTAAGTCTTGTTTAATAGCTATGTGACATGTTTGCAATTTTGTAGGACGTGAATCCTACTGTTCAAGATCTTCAGGAAAGCTTACCCCACTTACACCCATTCAATTCCATTTACATAATGGGACCATGTGGTAACTCAATCAAAGGGCTTGTTTTTAACATAGTAGAAATGTGCAGTTTCTTCAATATTCGACTCACTCAGCATTCATGTATTTTTCGTCAGTATGTCTTTTTTTTTGTTGTTTAAAACTAGCGAGGAGACTATGAGATAAGTGGTGTCCTGTGACTGGTGTGGGAATTTGCTGAAGGGAAACGAGATGCAAGTTTTAGCAGGACAGAAGACACTGCCCTCCCAGCTTATTTTCAGGCAAAATGAAACGAAACTGCAGAAAGGGGGAGATGGGTATAAAATTCACAGAGCCTCAACTCAACCCTAAGTAAACTTGTCTAATAATGGCTGAAGAACCAGAGCCATGACAATTTGTGTGTGAAATTGTAGCTATGTAAAACAATGCACTTTTGTCGTGGTTCAGTGCATCTTGAAAGAGAATACTGTATATACCACAAGCATGTTGTCAACCATGGAGTTGGTAAGATGACATTTAACTTTATGCATTTATTTTCATTAGAAATTGATCTACACACAGTTGTATAAACCGTTGCTTTATGTAGAAACTGACTCAGACTGCCAGCAATGTTTTTTTGATAATTGCAGAGCTTTTCTATAAAGATAAGATTTTTGGTATGGTGTTGAGAGACAATTTATTCTTTTATTTTTCTTTAGTTTAAGGGTTTTTACAGTTCTGATTAGCGTGTTGTCAATTATCAGTAGGACATAAATACCATCTCACCTGATATGACCAGTGTTGTTTCACTCTTCTTCGTCTGTTTGTTCAGAGAGCAAATGACACGCACCCAGAGTATACAGCATCTTGTGTTCTGGGCAGATTCCGACAGATTGATTGCAACAGAACATAGATGCATGTGTTTTGCTCACAAATTCCATATGAAATATGGAAAATATATTTTGATTACCATCTTCCATAATGTTCTCTTCATGGAATAAGAGGAGTGATGCCTGGTGCAAGGTTTTAAAATGCTCAGAGGCTAAATCACACAGATGCGTATGGAAGGATCCCTCAGCTTGGAAAAGAATGATCTTGGAGCAGTGGAAACTTTCCCTTTATGCTTAAGTATTTGCACCATTGGTCTGTGGCACTGAACACGTTGTAACTTCTTTGTCCAGGTCAAATGAAGCGGCTGTTGCAGTTTATATTCAAGCGTGATGCAAATCAAGCCCCCATCTCTGCTCGGTTCCGTTCTGCCCAAAGAGGGAACCCTTGCTGGCTTTTTTTCTTCAGAGAACTGGCCTGTGGTTTGACCCCAGTAATTACAACTGCTTTAAAAAAAAAGATTATACAAGTTCTGGCATATTGTAATGACACATATAAACAATTTAAAAACACTTAAGTGATGAAGCTATGTTGCAACAGCAGCCAGCTGCAGAGTACTTATAACTGGAGTATGTTAAACCATTTAAATATTCCAAACATTATGTACAACAGATCTTGTACTAATTCATTATGAAAACAGCAATTTCATTTAATCATTTATTAGCTATTTATAAGGTGACTGCATATTAAGTATGCATACAGATTGTTGTTCAACCTGGCGACCGGTATAATGATTGCAGAAGTGTCACCCACATGTAATCACTAACCATTTTTTTTTTTTTTGTGATCATTGTTCTCAACTACTAGTTATCAGTGTGACTGTATGGTCCTGAAATATGTATGTGTGATAGAGTAAATGAGTCTTTGACCCCGTAAGGGGGAAAAGAAAACCCCAACAAATTGCTCAAAACAATACTCAAATTTTAATGTCATTCATTACTCATTTTGGTTCACTTTTGGAATGTAGATTTACCACTGTCCTAATAAAGACAGTGAAGCAGATTGCCCAGAAACACTGTAAAATCTCCGTTCTTGGAGGTTTTCAAGATCCACCTGGCCAAAGCCTGAAGCAAACTGGTCTGAAGTCACACTGACACCTATCTGTGCAGCAGATAGGAATACAGCCCTTTCAAGCACCCTTCCAACATGAACGATTCAGTGACTTCCTATGAAGTCACAGCGGGGAACTAAGCAGAATGTATTAGTTATCTGTTATGTTTGCAAGATTATGAAACTAAATTTTATTGTAGAATACAATGTTGGGCTGTGATTAAAAAGGAAACAAATCCAGAAGAAGCAAATTGTGCAATACTCTGTCATTTTACATCTGTGTATCTTAATCACTGGTGTTTTCGCCACACTGCTGTAGTGCTTCCTTTTTTGATATGAATGGCATGTGAGTTCCAGCTTCCCTGCTGTGATAATGAGCTTCTCTGCTGAGTCTTAGTGTGCTGTAGGTGTAGGGTACCATAGGATGCAACAGTATACTATTTGATGCATAACTTGCATGCATATCTGAATCATCTTACTTATCTCATGATTAAAGCTTTGAGAACCTTCATCAAGAATTTGCCACCAAAGTTAAGAATATGCAAGGATTTAGGCTACCTAATCCTTGAGCATGACTCCTATCTATGTCCCATAAATATTTACTATTTTTAGAATAGTAGCATATATATCTCACAACTTGCAAAGATCTTAGCGTGAGCTGCAAATAGCTTTACAGCATAATGTAAAATGCTAATACAAGCAATAAATGTAAAAATGTGCAAAATCAAACATGCAGCCATCTTGCTAAAATTCAGCTGATCAAGTTCAAATAATTCTCTTCCATGCCTGGCCACATGCTTCTCTGCCTTCTGCATAAACTAGGGTGTGCGCTAAATTGTGTGTAGATTGAATATGACTGTTAAAATTCGTAGAGACTGTTAAAATTCTTACTAACAGGATTATTTACCACGTCTAGTCTTACTCCTAAAATAACTATGTGAAGACTGGAAGAGATCTTATAGGTCTAACAGCCTCTAACCTTGCTGCTGCCAAAACCTGACCATACAGTCCTTTTCATATATGTAATTACAGGTTATTTAAATCTTACAAAGAGTGTGCAAAAGGGATAAGATTTTGATGCAAATAATAGTTTTCTCACACAGCTCAGAACTTCTATTGTTTATTTTCTCCTTTCCAAGTAGATAAACACAAAAATCCCTCTTGCCAGCAAAGAATTGATAAACTATTGAAGATTTCAAAACTCCAGCAGATTCCCCTAGTGATACCACGCTTTGTTCTTTCAACTTTAAACTCTCAGATACAAATATTTAGTGCTGAGGCAGTTGAGGTTAGCTACACTGTGCACTTGCTGTGAGGTGAACAGACTCTCATAGACAGTGAAAATGTGAATTATTCAGAGATTTGGTATTGTTTTGTGATGCTATATGCAAGTGCACCTGCATTAGCTTCAGTCTTTTTAATATTGTTGCCACTTTACTTAAAACTGAGTCTCCATTTTGTTGTAAACGTCTGTATGCACAGATTCCAACAGTCCTTGTCTGATCTATAGATACATACGTACACATATATGAGAGAGATTTCTTTTTAAAACCAATTTTATTTTCAGTTGTGAAATTTCCCTCTCTAGGCCTTTCGAACTGAAAAAAAAAAGTTTTTTAAAAGAAAGACAGCGCTAAAAATCAATAACTCATAAAATTAAATGGGAGACAAGGAAAACTGTGAAAAGCCAGACTCTTAAAGTCACACGTCAGTACCTGTGGGCATTCAACAGCGTGGCACAATATGGCATTCAATCAAAATGAATCTTGTTTAAGCAACAGTGATTGAACGTAAAGTATTTCAGGGATTAATAATGACAGACTGAAAGAAACTGCTAGCTTGCAGTGAGGAAGAGAACTCATCTGGCTGTTAATTGCCAGGAATACCTGCAAAGAAGTCTTCATTGCTGTTATAACTTGAAATCGATGGAGAAAATGGTATAGATTCTTTTTGCGTAACAAACGTTCATTTGTTGTTTATCCATTTTTTCAGTGTTTGCTCCTATCACCTAAACATGTTTCCAAAAATAGCAATGAGGGAGGAAATTATCCAAAATTGTCTACAAGGGCTTGCATAAAGCACTGCTTTTGCTGCTGCCTAGAAGAAACATGCCAGTTACAGGCATCAGTAACCAAACTACCAAAACCAGCATAAACCCAACAAGAATTAAGCAACAGTAATATCAAACAGACAAAAGACAGCAAACAGAACCATAAAGGTTCATAAAAATATTTGTGATTCAACTTGTCCGGCGCTCAAAAGAGGGCTTTTCTGGAGCGGTAACATCATTTTACACACATTTTGGTACTCCGAAAATAACGTTTGTCTAACACATATAGTGTGCTTGTCCTTCCATTTATGCCCTTTTTACACCAGTGCACTTACACTGACTGAAATGAAATTACATCCTGATGAAATATGAAATTAAACCATCTTAATGTTAAGTAGTGTAACATTAGCTTCTGGAAGCCCATTACCTGAAGTTTAGAATTAACTGTTCCTTGAACGGCAGTGAATTGTAATACAAAGTATTACAAAATGAATTATGTATGAAAATTATGTAAGGAAAAACACGGAATACTGGTTACTCAGCACTGAGTACTGAGATTCTACAAGTGGAACATGCAACAGACCATTTCTAAGTAGTAGAACTGGCAACCAGTGTGCAATCCAGTTTCAGTAGGCACGGAAGCCAGTAAGCTGAGTTATGATCTTGTATTCTTTACAATGCAAATCGAGAGAAGAGAAATCACATTTGTTGGTTTAACAGACCTTGGAAAGCTCTTACTTCCGCAGTGCTGCCTGATTCTGTGTTATCATGTGAATATCCTTTTATACGCCACTAACAAAGTAATCTCTCTAAATTCCTTTTCAATTTATGCTTAACCATGCTGATTTGCATGCACATAGAAAAGGAAATGAGAAACTTTTAAACCAAAAATCTATATTCTTAGAATTTAATATTCATGCACATTTTTATGCATGGAATTCCCATTAAGATTACGGGAAGAATTACCTATAAATCTTCCATCTTGGAAGAGTGATTAAACTCCTAAAGTCTTACGAGAAACAAGAAAACTGTATCTTGTTTTTCAATTGTCAGTTAATGCTAATGAGAAGCATGTGCAACTACATTCTTGTATGTTTAAATTGACCAAAAGATTTGTATGAAGCTGGTTTGAAAGCTAGAGTTGGATAAGAATCCATGAGCTATTCATGTCTCAGAGGAAATACTTTTTGGTTTGACTTCTTCAGCTGCTGAATAATTTTTGCATTTTATTTTTCTGCAGAAAAAATGCCTTTGATAAGAATGTGAATACATCTGAATGTGTGTAAAGTAGACTAGTTGCACGAGTATAAACTACAATGAGTATCATGTTTCCTAAATAAAATGTAACCACTTAGATAACAAGACTTGTTTTTTTTAAGGCTACTCTTCAACTGAAGAGTTATACCTTCTGTTAGAACGATCAGTTAATCTGAATATGGTCTCAGCTGCATAAGTGTGATGTAGAAAAACTCCCATCCTTATTTAAATTAAAATACATTGCAACTTCAACCCACCCAACTGCAAAATGTCCCAGAACCTCACTTCGTTTTCTGTTTCTAGGGTAGCAGCAAAGTATAATTTATTTCAAGTTTCATCACTTGCTCTCTAACTTGTGGCAAACATTTGGTGCCTCATTTTGCCAGATACATTATACCACAGGATTTGAATTAATAGAGGCATCTTAGTCTTGTGGTGATGAAAAGCCCAAAGAAAGATCTGCTTATTTAGTCTGAGCTGCTATACAGTAATATACTGTGCACTATACACTGTGCAGCTGTTTAAATCTATATGGTGAATTCAAGCAAGTGTAGAAGGAATAAAACTGGAAGAATACTGAGAAACAGTTATTGAGATTGCAGTACTGGAGCGTGAATGGCTGTACTTTTCATCTGGGAGAATTACAAGAATCTTTGTTGTTCGCTGCATGTTCTTCTTTTATGTTATTTCTAAGTTTTAAATCCTGTGGCATCACTGTAAACATTTCTTTAGGAATGATAAAAAACAACACATGAGGAGGAAAGAAATAAGTCTAAAATTTTCTTTTTTTTTAGTTTAGACAAACTCTATAACCTGTATTTTATTTTAAAATTATTTTAATGATTTTTTGTTTATTTATTTTTGATAGCAATTACTCTCAGCATAGCAAATATGCTCTCTGACATAAATAATACTGGAGTAAAATGAGATGTTTGGAAATGAAAGTTATTTGATGTTTAGAATTTATGTTATAGATAATTGAAAAGTTATCGTCAGGATTGGTTGCTGAAGGTGATGTACAAACATAAATGCATAATTCTGGCCTGAAGAATCTAGGAATATAAAGTGAGTGCAATGAATAACTTTCTTCCTGAATAGCAGCTATGAAGTGAAAATAGATATGTTTTCTGTGTTTTTTCTGGTCCTGATACGAGAAGAGTTATTATGGATTTCAGAATTCTGTATTATTACATCTTTAGCAATTTGAAAAAAAAAAACCAACAGAAAAAAATAATCTAAAAGATGATATTACACATTAGAGCAAAATTTACCCTTTCTATCTATAGATATCTCCAAGTCCAAGGAAAATATTGGCAAAACAGGATTTTTGTTTTATTGACTACCTTCACATTGTCAATGCACAAGTCAGAAATCACCCAAACACAACCCAATAAAATGACAGAAATTCTTAGAAAATGTGTGAATCTAAGTTCTACCTTGTAGTACCAGTGCTTCAGCACAGTATGTATTTTTGTCGATTAAGGATGAGGCATTTGCAGTGCGCTCATTTTTATGCAGAGTGATTCTATTTTTTGACATGTACTGATAATTTGAACTAATGCCTGTGAAAGGGCATTTTCTTTTCTGAACTTGTTATCCACTTTCACTAATAAATGCTTTTTAGTGACACTGCAGACCTTTTTATCATTACCTACACAGTATGTTCTGAATGAGGGCCCAAGCTGCTGCAGAAAACCATTGTTAAAAGCTTTTTATTTCAATAGCCCTCAAACATAATTTATTTACTCATTTCCAATTTATGGTAGAAGCTTTAAAGAGTAAAAGAAAAAGAAGGATCTTAAAAGAGTTTTGGATTTTTTCTTAAATTAAACATGCTGTTCCATATTGAAAATGCTAACTCTTCAACCTGTAGAGTTAGATTTTCCTTCTTATAAATGCATTTGTTACTTTGATATCAAAGAAGGTGCTCTGATTTGTAAGTGCTAAGCACACGAGCCAGGTGAGTGTACCTGGGTGAATACTGAAACGTTTATGATAAACAGGCCACGAAGGAATGTGCCACCAATTTCAGTTGCCAGCTGATGATAAACTACATTTTTGCTATTATTTTTTATAAATTGAAGCTAGTTTTCATTAAATATCATGCTTCTGATATCACATATTAATCATAAATTTTAAAGGCACAGAGGTTCAAATACTTTGCTGCTTCTGTATTCTTTGTGCTATATTTGGCTGTGATGTGTTTTTGAAGTTGTTTTGCAAAATATTTTAGATACAGTTGTTACTGACTGTTTTCCATTCAAACTACAGGCTGCATAGAAGAGAACTTTCTGACCTATGAAAAGCTCTACAGTTCTTTCCAGAAGTCACATTCTTGGTGTAGCTTCTTTTACATTCTTGTTCAGATCCAACTGAATATTGTAGATGACAGTAATGTCCAGGGGCACTTTTGCCTGCTGCTCTGATGTGACACATTAGTGCAGCTGATTACATTAATTCTGAGTTGCCCTTGCAACTGGACATCTAGGAGTGTCGTCAAGAACTCTAGGTACTTGTTAGCAGCGTAAGAGAGTTTGATCATTGCAAACATCTTTATTTTTACCTTTTCAATTAATGCCTAATGCCTCCTGCTTGCATTTTCTTGACTTCCTAATTACCTTTAGTTTTGTTTCACCTATAAATGAGAGATTGAGCCATTAAATTCACAGAAAAAAAAACCACTCCAGGTTAAAAATGAAAGAAGAAAAGAGAAAACGTAATTGGTATAAAAGTTGTATAAATGAAGTTTCTTATTATTTTTCTTTAAATAATGAATTATTCAGTATTTTGGTGTTAATAATTTAACAGAACCAAAGTAAGATATCAGCAGGACGTATGTGGGATGGGTGGTAGTTCAAGTTTGATCTGAAAGGCTTGCCTTTGTATTGAAGTTGGGTTGAAGCTTTGATCTATTCATAATGAGTATTCTAAGGGTTTACTAATTATTTTAAACCTGAAGAGAATCTTGTAGTCCATTTTTCAGTTGGAAAGGAACCAAAAATAAACCCTGCTGGAAGGTAAAGGCAGAAAGTCGTGAAGTTCAGGCATGTTTTTTAAAGCTAAAGTACAACTGCCTACTGGCGATAATTTCTGAGAAGTTTGGGGGAAAAATGTATGTTCTGTCTTCTTTTTTAATTCTGTAGCATAAGGAAATTTTCTGAGTTACTTCTAACTTCTGACTGGCGATATAGCATCCTTTATATATTTCATCCATTTGAGAAGTTTGTAGCCAAACAGTTGAAATGCAGAAAAAAAGATTGTTTTTTTGTTTGTTTCCTTTGGAATTATATTTGGACAAAAGGTATCTCAATTTCAGTTACCTACCACGTTTAATCTATTAACAAATTAAATGAACTAACATACTTGTTTATGAGAAGTTGCAGGATGGTAATCCATTAACCAAGGGAAACTATATAAAATGTTAATGACCCTACACAAATTCAACTTCAAAAATGAATTTGACTTTATCACTGCTTAGAACACTGCTCATGATTTGAGAGGTTTTTTTGAAAACCAGACACTAGTGCCTGATCCAAATTTAATTCCACCTTTAAAGGCAATAAATTTATTCCCCTTCGTTACAGTTTCTTTGTACAATGATGTTGTCATTCCTCAATGGAAAAACTTTACGTTTTTTTCAGATACACAGAATACAAATATACTTTCCTAAGATGATCATTATGGGATAGCAGTGACAGTAATTAGGTGGACGTAACAGAGTCCTCTAGCTGTATGTCTACAAGCACTGCAGCATGTAAGTTGGAAACCTTCATTGTGTCTGAGGGCTCATATAAATGTTCCTCAAAGCACTAGTAACAAGGCTGGGGAATTGATACATGTTTGCATCACAGAAAGCAGAAATTCATCTAAAACAGGTCTGTAGATTCTGGCTTTGAATCAGTCGTTTTTCAATCTGGAAGAGATGGAAAGTATTTGTTTAATGCAGACATTACTTTTACTTTCTTGATGGTGAGGATGAATACTTTCTCTCACTGAAAGCACGTATCATTGTAACAAACGCTGAAGCTTTGTTCCTGGACATAAAGTGGTGTGCTTCACTATGGTACTAAGTGCCGTTTACATCGTGTGAGAAGTTGTTTTTTTTTTTCCTTTTGCTAGGAAATTTTCCAGTTTTCAAGGGGTGCTGAATAGTTTAATGAATCTATAATACATACAAAATACTTTTGCTTTTTTTCTTGAATCAGTATTTGGGATTAAAGGTGAACCTCTTTTCATGGTTCAAATAATTTTCATTAGCAGAAAGGAAAAACATGCCCAATAAGCCTGGTACTGCAAAGAATTATCTAAAACAGTTCTGAGGAGCAATTTTTGCCTTTTCAATTATGCAAAGTGCTCATCATGTTTTTGTCTTTGGTAATCTTTGGCTGATATTAAAAAACTGACACAGACTTCTTGACCTGATACCAGTGTAATAGCTCTGAAGGGTTTTTTTTTATGCCTTTACTCTGGCACAAGATTAAAGAAATGAAAGTACTGCATTCCACAAATCAAGCTCATACTTATACCTGTATCTTGTCCTTGTGATTAAATTTTTATAGAATCATAGAATAATTCACGTATGAAGGAACCTTGGGAATTTCTAGTCCAATCTCCTCCTGCTGAGAGCAACGTCAGCACTTAATTCAGATCTGGTTGCTTTAGGCTTTGTCCAGTCAGGTCTTGACATGCACAGAGATTCCACAACCTCTCTGGGCAACCTACTCCAACGCTTAATGATCCCGTTTGCCATAACATCCAGTCAGAACCCTCCCTGTTTCAGTTTATGAGCCTGTCGCTTGTTCTCTCACTGTGCACTTCGGTAAAGGGCCTGGCCTTGTCCTCCTGGGACTTTTTCCATGCTAGTAGTTCCTTTCCTCCTTGAACCTTGTATTTTTAAGCACAAAGACCTTTTCCCTAAAGACAGAGGCAGAGAGACAAAGTTTCTACTGATTGTCTTCACACTTTTTTACCAAATTCAGTGAGGTATAGCTGTTTTCTGGTAATTAATTACTGGTTGATCATTTAAGAATTTGCCACTGGGACCTAGATGGAATAGATCATGAGATTGTTTGTTACAAATTCAAATAAATCTAGATCTAAGTGGAAAGAACACACAAAAGAATATTAGAATTAGACCTAACCAATCACTTAATTAGCTGTACCAAGTAAAAAGCTGATAACAAAAAAGATCTTTAACTGTTCACTCACACGACTTCACTTCCAAGGTGCTGTGTTTTAAAGCCATGTAACACATGCACTGAGTTCATGACTAGTCGCTACAGCAAGTGGAGTTACTCATTGTCATCAAATTTAGCATTCAGGGGACAAAATTTGTAATGCCATAGTGTTAGAGACAATTTATGTCTTTTATACAACAGAATGGCTACGCAAATATTTTGGGCTGATACAAGATCAGAAATACCGTAACAGTGAATCTCTCACGATGTTAAAATTAACATTGACTCCAATTGAACTGGGGCAAGGCAAGTCTTGTCCAAGTCAATGGAAGGTCAATACAAATCAAAATAATATAGTACATGACTGTAATGTTCTTTAAAATTAATTCTATCTATATGCCATTGGCTTTATTGGGATTATACTGAGGTACGCTTTGAAAAAAAATGTTCACTCTCTTTCATGGAGTTTTCTCATCCTTTCTGCTTTACTGAAGTCAGTGGAAGAGGAGATTTTTAAAGCTTATAGCATCCTGTCTGAATGACATGCAACTGGAAACCATATATGATAAACCAAAATGTTGAGTTGACATTGTTTATTGTGTAAAAGGCATATTTAATTCTAATTTATAGTGATTAACTCTAGAACCTACTAATGAATCCAGACATGCTGTAGTAATCCACTAGCAAAGTAATATACAAGAAAACTGAGTTTTTTCTTCTCTGCTCTGTATTTTGCCAGTATAGTTGACATGTAGAAAGGGGCACATGGCTTGTAGCTTGTGCATGTTTTCCTTGGGGTTGTGTTAATTTGAGTCTGAATGACGATTCAATACACTGTACATACAAGATACCAGTAGCTAGGACATATGCAAAAGCTTTTCTCAAAACATAATAATATATGAAAAATATGTCAACATTTATTATTTGTCTCAGTACAAGAACACATTCATTCACATTGAAAAAAGATTACATTTTCCCACCATGGTTTAAATATATACTGGCTATACAGAATACATTCAGACAGCTTTTTTGGTTGATGAACAAAAGATTTCATGTGTTCATTTAGATAGCACAGAAATATTCTCTGTTTATAAGAAGAAAACCTTTTAAAACTCTTTGTAACAGGAAATTCAGAAAGAACTGAGGTTTATTTCTCATTATTTAAAATAAATAAAAATACTTATGTGTAACAACAACAAAAATTTAAAAAAGAAAAAAAAAAGGAGATACCAGCAAGGACTGAAAGTATAAGCAATGTATACAAATACCTTTCAAAAAACCCAGGCTGCTTTCTCTCAGTATTTACCATGTTTAAGCTCCCTGAAGACTGCCATAATTAGTTTCTCTCTTACAAGTAATTATGAGCACCTGTAATTTAAAAAAATATTTGTGACTGAGTTTTGATCCCTAGGGTATTTTTCTTTTAGAACCTTCCTCATTTGCTCTTAGAAGTTCTTTTCCACTAACGTATACTCTTGGGATGCTTTAAATGGAATGAAGTGTTCCTCTTCAATTACTTTTAAAACCAGATGAGACCTGAAACAACACTGACAACGTTTTTTCTCCCCATGATCACTTTGGAGTTTATGTCACATGTTTGGGATAGCTGGCTACTGCCCCATGAGACAGAGAGATAAGTGAGGTCTATACGAGGTATGATCAGACCAAGAGCAGTCTTGAAAGGGTTTAATATGGTTCACATTTAAGTCCTCTGAAAATTTCATAGCAGATGGCAACAATGTATGGGGCCATATTAATTGCTCTACCTATCTGACTCCATGATGGCCACATACCTTGAAATGATTATAATGTAGCCAGAAACGTCGCAAGATGGCCACACAGAAACGGCCTTGCTGTGGAACTTTGGATCAGACCCTTGTGATGCAGGGTATCTAACTGATGTCTCGATGTCCTACTATGGGAACAGGACGGTGGTTCCCTTCAAAACTTTGTCCTGGAGGCAGCTCTTAGTAGCTTTTCAGTGACAGAGATATGGATTTCACAAGTAGTTGGATCTTAAGGAAGATTTTTGTTAAGGGATGGTAAGTCAACACTTCATATTTTCTCACTGTTCTGTGCCATCTTTTCTCAAAATAGACTGTGTACCACTCTTTGTGAATTATGCAATACCACAAATCAGAAGATACTTCAGACAGAGAAAACCGCAACATTATGTTCCTCTACTCTTCCTTCTGCTTGGATGTGTAGCAGGTTGAACTCTACAGAAATAAATCTTCCATACCTGAATGCTGGCATTAGCTCTAAGCCAGAAGATTTCCTAGGAAAGAATTATTTAATAGTAATTATGCTTAATGTGAGAAGTAGACAGGCTAAGCCATGAAGTCTACAAAGAATTGCTCATGATTTTGACAAACCTAAACCGCTGACCATCTGAGAAAAGAATTTGATTGTTTTTATTCTAACGCTTTATTGATCTTATAATGATCTTAGCATTCATTTCAGTACAGTAGACCAGTGATTAAATTTTGGGTGTTTTCTTTTTCATAAGATATTTTGCAATTTCTCTGTGCGTTGAATCACCAGTACAATCTGATGGAACTACTTCTTCATATAAGTGAATTCTCAGTGACAGATAAAAGTCACTGTGACTGATTTGGTTTAAAAAGCACTTTGGTTTAAAGGTTGTCAGACACAGTACATACCCCTAAATTCACGTGAAGGTCAGTAAGTGTCCTTAGAGGACAGAGATGTGCAGCCTTAAGAATTTAAACCTGTGGCTTGGCTCAGAAATTACCTGTAGAAGAAAGTCTTTGTACAGAGTAGTGCCCATTCCCTTTAAGGTCCCTTAAAGTTTTCAGGGAATCAGCTCCATCTGTTTACATTTGACCTTGTTAAAAAGTCTGCATTCAAACCAAGGGGAACTAATCTAGATTTCTCAACAAGAATAAAAATGAAAGCAATCACTGGCTTTTCAAAATTTGCAATGGTCTTGACTGGATACGCTCACCTTGTAACTGTATTTTCCCAAGAGCCTTTCTCCCAAAGAAGGTGTTGGGATGCTACTGCAATGTCAAATCTGACTCACTGTTACAGTTGCTATTAAAAGTTAGCAGCTGTAATTAGGAGAGAATTTTGAAGCTGCAGTGTTATATTGTCAGTTGTAACAGCTTTTAATTATCTTATATTTTTCTTTAAAGTGATCAGCTTTGCAGAAGTTGAATGTGCTTTTATCATTTTTACCCTGGAAATGAGCTGACACATTTAATAAAATTTAGATAGAAATACTGTTACTTCAGAAAACAATTGGAAGCTGTGAACTTTTTAAAGGATTTTGAACACCGAAGACAGCCATAGTGCTTAGAGGGATTTTGCCATCATCCAATTAAAATAGTCCTTCATTCTCTCTAATACCATTCTATCTGGTCTTAAAATGCGTAAGACTAATTACATTAGCCTGCACAGGCTTGCATGGCTAATACTATTGGCCATTTCCTCAAATAGAAGATTTATAAATGATTAACCACTTTGCAAATAATAGCGGTGTTCCTACTGCAGGACTAGATTTGATACACAGATACGCTGTCATTTTCACACTGCTCGCAGCAGTGTATGGTACTCAAGCTTAGAACAGATGCCGGTGTTGAAACTGCAAGAGCCAATTCCATTGTCCCTCCAGCCTACTTTAGCCTGTCAGGAACCCAAAACCTTTTGTTGCTCTTTCTAATCTGGTCTTATGCTGAGGATAGAAAGAATAAAGACAGAGCCTTATAGATTAGCCTTGTAATAGGACCAGCCTTGTTATGCATGACTTCACTCCCTTGAAGTCCCTTCACTCATATCAGAAAAAAAAAAAAAAATACTTTTCCAGTGAAGGATCCTGATTCTTAAGGACCTGAAAGACTGCAGTTGGTGCAGGATCTACTTGTGAAAAAGTCTGGGCTAGCAGACTATCCTGTGGCATGCAGCAGTCTAGAAGGCGAGATACAGCTGAAGGAATACTGTACAGTATTGTCATTTTTGGCAGGCTGCATCCTTGTCAATATGCATGAGCACTCAGAGGAACGAGAGAACCTGTCACCCAAGGGATGTTACACGTTGATGACAACAACCAGTCACAGGTTCTCTACTCTAACATGGAGTTAAATTAAGTTCTTTTACAGTTGTCACTCTGAAAGAAGGAAAGCTGCTAGGCAGCAAAGGACACGCAGCATTGGTGGTGCAGCCGTTCTTGCAGCCAGTATTGATGTTTTCAGTTTTTGGATCTTGCTTCATAATTGATTCCTCCGGACTGGAAAAAGTAAAAATTCTGTCAGCTTCAGGAGCCCCAGCAAACCCGAAAATTAATTATGATATTGTCCACTGTATCCCCATTAGAGACTAATTTAGCTCATGATTCTCAGTTCTGCAAATGCTGTCTCACCCCGGCGTGTATTGTCTCACCCCCGATTGTATTGTCCTGATAAACTTTAATTTCAAATTTTGTAACATTCAAGTCCAACTAAAAATCCACCATGGGAGAGATTCACGGTCATGTCACGATCTGGTTCATGTGCTCTGTTTTTAGTTATCCCAGACGTTACTGGTTTTGTCATACAGTTTCAGATTCTTTGGGGCAAGGGCTAAATAGTGGTTCAGTTTGAGTTTTTTTGCTGTTATCAATGTTTCGGTAGGGATGATGCCTTTCAGATCACAAAAGCAGATGTAATTAATCAAGCAGACATGGATGGGCATCCTTTATCCTTCTAATACATGACTGGTACATATCAAGAGATGGGTAGCAAGACTATAATGTTTCAGAAAGGATAACTCCTCCCTGTGAAACTCCAAAAAGCTCACAAAATGCTACAGGGGAATTTTACCGTTGTGAATCTAAATTTTAGATTTGAAATTTGGCAAATGCTAGCTTTCATTTACCACAGAAGGAAAGATTGCTTTCTTTCAAACACATTCAGAATTTACTTCCTGTTCTAGGCAGGTCTAACAGTCTTGGAGTGTTTGTTTTTTTTTTTTTTTGTAAATATAAATGCCCATCAAAGTAAATCTCATCAATAGTAAATGCAGTGCAATCTAAATGGTGTTGGATTATGTGGTCATAATCACATACAGAATTTCAGTATCTTGAGGAAAGAAAATATCCAACTATTCCCTTGAGGAAGATTTTGAAGTAGTGGGCATGTTCTCTTAAATTTTGCTTTAATGCTCAAAAGAAGTTTATTTCACTGAATGCTTGTCATTATTTCTTTTACGTATAAGCAGTGGATATATACACACATATGTATATACACATAAGTTATAAAAAAGTTTGTAAATTGAACCAGAAGATTCAGGATATTATGCTTTGAAGAGTAAATAGGGTTTTGAAAAAATATTTAACTTGGACTTTAAGAGCACTGGAGATATCCAGCACTGGATATACTTTTCCTAGTGCTGTGGGAAGCTAAGTTCCACTGAAGTTCGGGAGGGAAAAAGCACTGGTTTTGACAAAACCATTTGTGATCTGTCTTACTTTCATGGAGACATGTCAAGTTAGAGTATTTGAAAATTAGTCTGTAGAATCTGAATTAGAAAATATTTTCAGTATCTTCTGATACGTTTGAAGACAGCCTTTCCACAGGCTTAACATCTCACTATTCCAAGGAAAGCATTAATGGTAATTTAAAATTGAGTAAAGAAAGAAGTAGTCTTTTTTACTTTGAGGGACTATTGGCTGCTTCTTGAGATTATTGAATTTTCATTCCAGCATACAGGAAAACACTATATCGCCAAGATGAAACAGAAAGCTTAATAGGCACTGCATCTCCTGATGCTTATGGAAACTTTGCCAACAATCTTAAAAGAAGTTGATTTGGACTCTAAAATACTGACACAAATGAAATTAGGAGGAAATATCCCTTGCAATGGTACTACCAGATGTGTCATTCACACTATTAAAATACTACATTATTCTTCATTTTATTAAATTACAAATTACATGTGTTCAAGAATAACGGGAAACCTTACTTGTACAAAAAGACTGGCATCTACTTTTTCAGAACAGATTCAAATAATTGAAATCTTACAAGTAGTTTTATTATTTACAAAATTAGTTTTTCAAGAAAAGAATTTTATCTTTTTTAACAAGAAGAAGGTGCGTATCTGTTCCACATTTAAAGTTTTTACAGGAGACTGTCACAATCCCACTCTAGGGGCAGGGGAGAAACTCAATTCTCTATTATTTTTGCAGAGTTGTAACATGGCAACATGGTTTTGATATGCAGTCGACTAAGTGTACTGTCACTTCTTGCAGAACACAGGTCATTGTAGAGCACTTGTTATTGTTAGGCACTAGGTGGCCTGCTTGCTAAATGAAGACTTACACAAAGACAATTTGCAAAAGTACTGAGTGAAAAATAAGTATATAAAAATGCTTCTTTAATTTCTAATAGTGGATGATGCATTTAAACTATGTGATGCAAAGTAACCTATGCATGGAAATATGCAGATGGTACAAACTACCTAAACCCAACCTAGCACACAATTATTTTGTTCTTGTCTTGCAGACAATTTTTGGTTTCTTTCTGTACATTTGCTTGAGGAAGAGCAGTAACTCATTCATACTTACAGTGCAAACATTCTTCTCTTACTCAGCTGGCCTCAAAAACTATCTAACTATGTCTATGTCTTTTTTCTTCCCACTACCATAAAAGATCAAAGCTTCCCACCAAAAGATGGGATACTAACCTGTAAATTCTCTAAATCATAAGCTCTTAGTTCTCTTGAGGGAAGTTAAAAACTGGCAAGTACAATGTAGTAGTAGCATTAGTTTTAGAAACCCAATGGGTTATTGTATTATGCTTAGAAACATGAAAAGGGTCAGTATATTTATTGTTTCTAAGGAGCAAATGTAACAGCTAATGCTTTAGGAGTTGTATGCACACAATCTCATCTCAGATAGCAATCTATAGAAAACAGTAATTAAGAATAGTAAGCAAAGCAACACCTTGGTGGTTTTTTGTTTTGTTTTGTTTTGTTTTGAGTTTTAGTAACTGAAGGTGAGACATGACTGTGGTCTTTGAATACCGCAGCCTGAGCCCTGGGCTATAACTGGCTATATTTTATATATATTTATAAAATATATAAACTACATTTTTCATCAATTTTGGTGTTTTCATTTGTTGGTCTGTGATTCTTGCTACTGTCAGTAGAAGGAGATATGTGGTGACTTGAGGTGATGTTCAGTTTAAGCTTTTGGACATTGATTAAAAAAAAGTATTGATTTTATGCATTTAAAATGTAATTAAATAATCATTTCAATAGCAAGCCTTCATTAAAAATAGTTTTACTGTTCAATTAAATGGTTAAATAATTAACCATAGATTTATTTCAATATGATTATTCACCTTCTTAATTTCAGGTCAAATGCAAGATTAATGATATGGCTGAAATTCTAATGATTATTTTATCTATCATTGATAGAATTCTAAAATATTAGCAGCCGAGGGGAGTGCAAAACTTTTACTGTTCTGCAGAAACCATGCGAGAAGCATATATCTGAACCAAGGAATGGAACATAATCTGCATTCCAGGCAACACTATTTTGGTCATCAGCTTGAAAATTAATCTTGCAGATATTTTTCAGCTGAATTTCCCTAATGTCTCTGTTATAAAACAAACAAATGAACGAACAACAGAAAGCCTCGTCGCACTGATTTCTAATTGTGTAAGAAAAGGCATTGTGTGGCTAGTGTAATTATTTGCTTTGTTTTCTCCTGAAATCATATGAATTTAAACAATGGATTCAGATGACTGATCATATTTTCTGGGACAGAAAAGATATTTCAACCTGGTATTTCTGTGCTTTAGTCTGAGTAAGAGTAGAACACACCAGCAAATATATGGCAGAATACAGTGTGTTCTATGAAACTGTCTATTTTTTTTTTTTCTACAAGAAAACATTGCATCCCAATAGAAGAGGAACTACAAGAACTTGCATTTTTGTGATTTGATCAAAAAGTGTACACCTCCATATTCCAGCCAAGTCTGAGCATGAATCTCTTGAATTGATTTTAAAGAAATCAGACTTGGCAGTATCCCTCAGGTTACAGAGAACGATTCTCCATTTAAAACAACGCACCATCCATCCACACTGTGCACTGAGGAATAATATGCCTCCTTAAACTCTGTCAAAAAAAAAAAGAAAAAAATCTGTGATACATGGCACACAATAAAAACCAGAAGAAAACAACAAAAAACCCACATCGCTAAAGTTGGTAGTAGCCGTAATGAATGAACTACTGATGATATTCACGCTTCTATTGACACGTAGAGAAACATCCCTGTGGGACATTAGGTTGCCTCTAGGAGTTCATCATCTCCAGATATCAAAAAATAGGTGTAATGTACTGCATGACATAAAATGTAGTGGAATTTTATTAGGTAAATAGACCTACAAACTTAAGACATCATATCACACTCTTTTTATATATTGGCACGTTTGAAAAAATACAAAATATCTCACAGTTCTTTACAGTATACATGGGACTAACATCATCAAGTTCCAGGAACATATTCCAGTAATCCTGTTAAACCTTCTGTATTTTGTTCCTAATTATTATGTTGCAATAGAAATTATGGCTACTTTTCAATACCACAATACTTCAATGCTTCCAGTTCCTATAACAGAATAGAACATTTTCTTTGGGAAATTTGCTCTAGTGCACTTAATGCATATCACATACGACACAATACTGGAATTCTGGTTCATTTTAGTAATAGAACAGCAAGGTCTCTTTACTAAACACTCAGGGTTTAAATTTTATAAGTTCTGAGTCTCTATTTTACTCAAAATCATTAGGAGTTCCGACCAACAGTTACGTTGTCAGAGGTTAAAGATTTGAAATGTTATTATTTTCTCTATTCATTTCGTCACAAATCAATATTTCTACTTCTTATACCAGTAACTGATGGAGTAGTTAATCTCATCACTGTTGTTCTTCTATCTTGTGAAGCAACATGTAATTATATCCTCGTGTCATTGCACTGATCTTGCTTAAGTCATTCAAAACAACTTCTGCATATAAAGAAAAACATCTGTTTTCTTGGTAGGTCTTAGATTTGGAGGCATAATTAGCTGATGTAAAGGAACAGACTATCTGATGTGTTTTCATGACATTTCTGTTACAAGCATAATACAGATGTCTAATTTCCAGAAAAAACCAAAAAGTCTTTGGGCATTTCTAGTTGACTGAAACAGGTGAAGTCACCAAAATGTGAAGCATGATAAAACTTAACAAATGATACAGTGTTTAACACAATCCCATGTTATTCAAAGATTCTCCGTGTTGTTATTACTTCAGCTACTACGCTGGTATGCGTTTTGTGGCATTTTTTGTGCTCTTTTCTGTCTTCCTTACATTTAAATTACAAGCTGCTATCAAGTGGTGAAGTCACTCCATTTATATGCAAAATTAGTTTTTTCACTTGGGTTTGTGGAGTAGGGACATGACTTTTATACAAAACAGAGGAAGACAGATATACATCTACTTGAAACTTTAATCTGATCATTGTTAACATTATTCCTTTAAGATTTTTCCTTATTTAATTCCTACTTTCAAGAATATTCTATTTTCTTCAAAAATGTTCTGAGTAGTGTATCAGTAATGACAAAATGCATCATGAGCCCATGATACTGTGTGAGAAAATGCACTTCAATATGATTTTTAAAAGCTTTTTCATGAACATCATTGACCTACAAGACTCTGATATACAGATGTACACTGCTCTCATTATTAATGTAGTTATGACTTCTCCCTCCCCACATTGAAAACTTTTTGAGGCTGTTCATCTTCTTGCACTATGTCAGAAGGAGGAAAATGGATGGGAAATAATATCCCGAACTTTCCTGTTCTACATTACAAGCCTGAGTCTATGCCACATGACTTGTGTCTGGACATGATTGACAGTAGGCTGGCCACACCGAGTCAATGGACATGCAGATTTCTAGCTAGAAATATTTTGTCTGTATTACAAAAACCCTTTTATTTCACCCTAATTGTTGACAGGTTTCAGTGAGGAGGCAGTGAAGAAATGCAAGCAATACATTCCCATTATTTGAGTACGAGTCTGTGAAGGAGCTATAGTATCTTTATAGAGTTTAAGGATCTAGGCAAAAGTTTAAAAATCAAGTTTTCTGAAATTCTGTTAAGCATCAGCTTTACCATGGCAGGCTTCAGTCAAGACCATAGCTTGCTTTGATCTGGCTTGACATTCGTAATAAAATCTAAAATTAAGTATTCAATGCTGACACATAACAGTCTATGCAAATATTTAATAAAGGTGTTGAGACATGCAGGCTCTGTCCCTTTACACTTCTGTTAAGGCATTCCATTTCCAGAGCTATAGATCTGGCAAGTATTGTAAACTCTAAAGAAGACGCCACTGATTTCAGTGGGCTTTGAATCAATTAAATAGAAAATTATTGACCCAATCCTCCACTTTTTAAACCCTATTTACTATACGGGTAAAACGAAATTTAAAGTACAGAATCAGGCCTTGCACATCAAACTGCTGTAACACATTTTAAAGTATTCTTATAATTCTGCTTCATCCAATTCTGTGACTCTTTTTACTCAGTATTTTTTGTACAAGTACTCTGACTGAATTCTGGTAGCTGCTTTCTCCCAAGTCTAAACAGCTATGCTCCATCATTTCCACTGGATAATTTAGTTTTCAATCCCCTTTCCAGAATCACTTTAGTGTAGTGCTCCTGGCACAGAATTTCAGTGCTTTGAGAAGCAATCCATGTGTTTGCCATCTCTACAGCAGTTTGGGGATCTGTCACGATGAGAGGTGCTATGCACTAGAATTATTTTACCAGAACAGTTAGATGATTCCAATGTCATTTTGTTTTGTTGTTTTTTTTTTTTTTTTTAAATAACAGAGAAAAATACTTTACATTTTTGTCTATATAAGCTATAGAACTAAATTAACAGTCTTCTTACAAATCAATAAGGCCTGATACTTTTTATTAGTAAGAGAAATTTCTTAAGAATTTACACTATTTCACCTTTCAAAAGTTGGTATATCTTTAATAATCATGCGTATGCCAATATGGAGCTATTTAAAGCTCAGTCCTACTCCATCAGTATATAAAGGATTAAGTTAAATTTTATTGCAATTCATACATAATTTGCTATACATGATTTGTTTGAAAGTTACATCAAACAATGTGAAAAATATGTTACAGAAAGCACAGTTTAAAGTAATTATTATTGTTATTACCAGCTTTAATTACTTGCACTGTATGTACACATGTAGTAAGGAGAGAAATCCTCATTAGGAGGCCTGGAAGAACAACAGGTAATTAAATACAGAGTTGTGCCACAAAGAAATAATCAAATTATAGTACTGAATTTGATTGAATTTTAAATATATGTTTACTCTATCTATATCATATTATCATAAGAGATAAATTCATATCCTTAATAATGTAAGATATGAATTAGTAAGGTTTGATCATAATCCTTTTAATTATAACCAGCTGGGATCAAATTCAGATGCTTTTGGTCTCGCACTTAATAAACCACAAGAAATCTTCTCTCAAACTGCTTTCCATTTTCTTTTATATATGTTTATTTCCTACAATTAACAGAGGAAAAAGAGTCGTTCAATTTTTCATCAAAGAAAATTTCTCTAAAGCCACATCACACCACAGCCATTGCCAACACCTTCTGTGTACACAGCACCTTTCACTCTGAGCATTCCCAAAATGCTTTATGGGCTCTAAAACCAGGGATTTTTTCCTCATTCCGCGGAAAAGTCTGTGCCGACAGCGTTGCACCGAAGCGGCTGTGGGAAAGGGAGCAGGAAATACCCGCTCTGCCTCCGCACCACTCGTGTTTGCGTGTGCCAGGCTGGGGTGACTCAGGCCAGGATTTGCAGGGAATTTCCAAGTGCTTATTCATGGAAAAGTTTACAAAAAAATTACAGCCTCCCTTTGCCACAGCTTTCTCCACCTTCATACGGACTGCAAAATACAACGTGCACACCTGTGCCACCCCACAGGTTCACTAGTTACCGCCCGTTTAGGGCTGTTGTTGGGTGATGGAACCTGATCGTCTGTCTGTCTGTCTGTCTGTCGCCAGGTGGTGGGAGAAACCCTGGGATGGGAGAGGGCGGTGGGAAGCAGAGGAGGGAACCGCCGCTCAGGGGATGCTCGCGGCTCCCGGGAAGCTTCGGGAAGGGGCTGGGGGGTGGCGTACGTGGGGCGGCGCTCCGCGGTGGTCTCCTGCGCGGTGCCGCCCGGCCGGGGGTGGCCGCGAGGGCGTGAGAACGGAGCCGGCAGACGGTGGTGTTTGCCCAGTCTGCCCACGGTTTTTGTCACAAAACCTTTCAGAGGGAAAGGTGGCGGCTTTGTCTGCCTGGTCAGGTAAGGAAAAAGGAAAAGTTTTCCCAAAAACTGAGGGTCTGTGGTTGGAGGGAGGGAAGAGCCCCGGAGCTGGCCCGGTCAGGTTGGAGCCAGGCGGTGAGTGGGGCC
This sequence comes from Tauraco erythrolophus, assembly GCF_009769465.1. NCBI lineage: Eukaryota > Metazoa > Chordata > Aves > Musophagiformes > Musophagidae > Tauraco > Tauraco erythrolophus. The sequence continues at coordinate 4,830,306 of NC_141477.1, forward strand.
TCACAGTCAGAAATGGAACACACCGGGTCCGCTTCCAGACGGGAGGTATGAGTACAGAAACACTAAAATGTGCTTTATGCACACTTTGCTTCTGTAATTCTCCCTGCTTTCTGCAGTCATGCCGGTAATTGAGCGGGAATTACGGTGAAAGTGCAGCTACTCCTCCGCTTCCAGGCTCGGAGTGTTGTACAAACTTGTCACAAACAGCTGTGAGAGTGATTCCACGGGACACTCGGCCTTCCCTGAGCATGGTACGCTGAGGCAGAGAGAAACGGGTGGAAATATCAAAGTTTCAGTGGTTGAAAAAGAAATGTGTACAAAAAGCAATGTTCTGGTACAATTTAAATTCTTAACACATGAATCTTGACACCCAGGGAAAAATTTTTCCCCTTCAGGAATGCGATGGAACTAGGGTGAAACTCCAGATATCCTGGGTTTAACAAGAATTACAAAATATAAATAGAAGATTTTTTTTTAACCTCAAAACTTTTTTTTTTATGAGAAAAAAATGGCAATATATATAGTTTTTGTTTTTTGTTTTTTTTTTTTGAACAGCGTTCTCACAAATGGAACTTTTATTTAAATGGGAAATCTTAAGTTAGTGTAGTCACATTGTCTCTGTATTTTGAACTGAAGGGGAGGGTGGAAGAAGGCAGCTGATTTCTGCTGCTCTAGAATGTTATGTACATGGCTGGACTCTTGGCAAAATTGTATTTAGCATTAAGTAGGTAATAGACAATATAGCACTCAGCTGTGAGCAATATCCCTATCATTCCCAAATACTTGAATGTAGTAGACACTGTGAACTGTATTTTTTTCTATTATTCAATAATGAAAGTTATTAACTGACAGTGAGGCAGTAAAGCCAAATGCATTATGTATGAAACAGGTGATCTTGATAATTGCCATTTCAAAGGATTTGACACAGGTGACTAAAATCAGATTTACTTTCATTTTAAAATGAATAATGTGTTTTAAGTTGAAATGTATCCTGTGATGGCACATGTGGTTTTACATAATTTCTTATTGTGGTATCGTATTCTCTTGCCAGTGGTTCATGAGTGACTTTTCTTTTATTTGGTTCAGCAGATTTAATTTTCAGATTTGCGACATGAACAGATTTTCAAGGCCTAAAACTAGAGGAATTTGAACTTGATTTGTGAAATGTATTTATGTGTAGAAACACACAAATAAAACACTAAGAAAATGACATGATGAATCATACCATTAATAACTTTATTTTTTAAAATTATTTTTGGAAGTGGGTCATTGAATTTCCACAAATATATATTTGAAGTTGTAGAGCAATGTTGAGTTAGCTTTGGAGTTGTAACTTTCAGCAGAAATGGAAATAGCTATGCTTATCAGGGAGGTCGTCACTTTTGGTTTCCCAAGATTTTTTTTCTCAACCTTTAGCTTTCTGTGCAGCTCTGGTGCAAAACTATTTCACTGTTAATAGCAGGATTATCTATTTCTTAGTGTTGCTGGTATATAAATAAATTTGATACTGCATATTCTCACAGTTTTCTGTAAAAAGTTACGGGATACTTTCAAAATATTTGCTGAGTGGTTTCCCAAACATGGATTGTACTTACTATTTTAGTGAAAAAAGACTTTACAGGGATTCATTTGAAATAATTAAAAGACATTACTTATGCCGTGTATCAGTGTGATTGAGTTCAATTTGTCCATTCAGCATGCTCACTGCCTGTTGTGTATTTGTAGTTCTGGTCACTGTTTCCAGGATCTTGATACAAGTTTTAGTGAGCGCTCTTCCTATTAGTTGCAGATTAATATCAGGAATATAGAATTCTGTTTCAGTAAGAATTTATCAACTGTCTGTTGTCCACACCTTGGCTGCTTCTTCATGTGGCTGCAAGAATGTGCTATTTGGTCATTAACTTTTTATTTCTTCAAGCAAAGAGTACTTCTTATCCCCTGTGATGGAAAAGGGAAAAAAACCATACCAAACCTAAAAACATTTCTAAAGCAGTGAAGCCTCTGAAACAGGAAAGCATGCTACTGTAAGCAAGTTGTGGCTCACACTTAGTTCTTTTGTTGACTTAAATGGATGTGGGGTGATGTTTTCTCCTGGTGATAAGAATTTCCAGTTTCATTTTGTTCATCATTGGAAAAAAAAAAAAGAAATTAAAGAAATCTCATTGAAGTCAGTACCATCACGTTAATAAAAAATAGATCAAAGAATAGATCAATCCCTTAGTGGATTTAGAGTAAAATCATATGAGGGAATGAATTTGAAAGCCTTGATAATATAACAAATTGTCTATTTCTGTTTGATGTAGGTCTCTTTCTTTGAATATGATCATGAAATTTACTGTGTAGGGAGTGGGTCCTGTAGATAAATATTGATGGCTGCAAAACAATTTGTTTGAAATGGTACAGAGTGGGAAAGTTAGTTCAAGTTATTATCTTTTGTGCCTGGCCTTAAAAAACAAGGAGGGGGATTCCTGTCAGGCAACAGCTTTGCAGTGTTTCTTATTGTCATCAAAACCAGTAAGAAACACCAGTAAAGTGTCTACCTTTTCAAAAAGTTAACCACCATCAAACCCAGCCAGTTCCTTAAATGAAACATGTAGTGACAAAGGATAGACATTGCTATGTTCAGCTGTGTTAGTGGCTTACAGCAGAAAAACCCCAACAACCAAACCACCAAACACTAAAAATCTGCAGTACCAGAAAAAATCCTACCAAACAATCCAGCAGCTGAGCATAAAGCTACAGGATAAAGTTGAAATCCATATTGACTTGATTCAGAAATTCAAAACCACTGGCATATAGTGTAGAACTGCTTAATTGCCAATGGACACTTTCAAGGGAGTCTTTGTGAAATGAGATAGTTGCAAAGAGCTCACTCTTCACTTAAATAACATTATAATAATAGAAACATAGAATGGTTTGGGTTGGAAGGGACCTTAGAGATCATCTAGTTCCAGCCCCCTGCCATGGGCAGGGAAACCTTCCACTACACGAGGTTGCCCAAAGCCCCATCCAACCTGGCCTTGAACACTTCCAGCGATGGGTCAGCCACAACTTCTCTGGGTATAGTGGTTTTAGGCTGATCCAGCAACTAAAACTCACACAGTCTCTCCTTCTCCAGTAAAGTAGAGAGGAGAGAAAAAAAAAAACCAAAGGGACTGAGGGTTGAGACAAGAACAGAGGGAGCACCCACCAACCATGGTCCTGGGCAAAACAGGCAGAGCTTTTCTCAAAGCAAAACAGTTTATTAATGATTACTTAGAAGGACAAAGGGAAACAAAAACCAATTACTTGAGAGGACAGAAAGAAACAAAACCAGATCTTAAAACCGACACCTTCCCCCTCCCCTTTCCTTTTCCTCCCGGCTCTACCTCCTCCCCCCAGCAGCACAGGGGGCAGGGACTGCGGGAGTGCAGGTCAGTTCATTCCGTGCTGTTACTGCTGCCTCTTTCTTAAAGGAGAAGAAGTCCTTACACCCTTTTCCCCTGCTCCAATGGATCCCCTACCCACGAGGAAAAATCCACAAACTTCTCCAGTGTGAGTCTCAGTTCTGGAGTCCCCAACATAAGAAGGACATGGACCAGTTGGAGAGGGTCCAGAGGAGGGCCACGAAGATGATAAGAGGGCTGGAGCACCTTTCCTATGAGGACAGGCTGAAAGAGTTGGGGCTGTTCAGCCTGGAGAAGAGGAGGCTCCGGGGTGACCTTATAGCGGTCTTCCAGTACCTCAAGGGGGCCTACAGGAAAGATGGGGAGAGGCTGTTCAGGAGGGCCAGTTATGATAGGACAAGGGGTAATGGTTTTAAAATAGAGGGAGGTAGGTTCAGGTTGGATATTAGGAAAAAATTTTTTACTATGAGAGTGGTAGAACACTGGAACAGGTTGCCCAGAGAGGTGGTGGATGCTCCATCCCTGGAGACGTTCAAGGCCAGGTTGGACAAGGCCCTGAGCAACCTGATCTAGTTGGAGATATCCCTGTTCCTTGCAGGGGGGTTGGACTAGATGACCTCTGAAGGTCCCTTCCAGCCCTAACCATTCTATGATTCTATGATTCTATGAGTCCAGCCCACTGGAAACAATCCTTCCCCACAGATTGCTCCGGTGTGGGCTGCACCACAGTCTCGGGTACTTAGGGAGCTGTAGCCACTCGCTCCGGCGTGGGTCGTCACTCAGACTCCAGATGCCTCTCTGCCGTGTTGTGCACCCCAACACGACCATCCTCAGGCTCAGGCATCTTCTCCCCACGGGCTGCGAGTGGGTCGCTGCTCCACCGAGGCCGTCCTGGTTGCAGGGGGGCCGCCTGCTATCTCACCATCAGCCGCAGGGGAAACTCGGCTCCGGCACACCTCCTCCCGCTCCATCCTCACTGACCTGCTGTCGATGCGGCTGTTTCTCTCAGATCTCAGTCCTCTCCAGGTGAACTCAGCCCAGTGGGCACCCCGGGAGTAGGGTGCCCCCGAGTTCCCCAGCTGGCTCTGCCGCCACCATTCTCTGTGGGCGGCGCCGGCCCGACGCAGGCAGCTGCCCGGCCGGGAGCCAGGGAGCGGGGGCAGTGCCCTCCTCCCTTCTCTGCTCGATCCTGGGCGAAGCACCTTTTCCGGTCCCTTTGTCCTGACTTAAATAGGGCAATTCGCAGAGGCGCCCTATTGGCTCAATCCCGAGGGGGATGGCAGTCTGACCTGGTGGCTGGAACCAAACCTAACCCGGTTCCAAAACCGGGGAGGTCGCAGGGAGCAAAACCCCTCTCCTGCCACCAGAACCACCCCCCCTCCACATCAAACCATGACACTGGGCAACCTGGTCCAGTGCCTCACCATCCTCAGAGTGAAAAATTTCTTCTTTAGATCTAATCTGAATCTGCCCTCTTTCAGTTTAAATCCATTGCCCCTTGTCCTATCACTACACTCCCTGATAAATAGTTCTTCTCCAGCTTTCCTGTAGGCCCCCTTTAAGTACTGGAAGGCTGCTATGAGATCACCCCGGAGCCTTCTCTTCTCCAGGCTGAACAGCCCCAACTCTCTCAGCCTGTCTTCATAGGAGAGGTGCTCCAGCCCTCGGATCATCTTCTTGGCCCTCCTCTGGACCTGCTCCAGCAGCTCCATGTCCTTCTTGTGCTGGGGACTCCAGAGCTGAACACAGTTTTCCAGGTGTGGTCTTACAAGAGCAGAGCAGAGGGGAAGTTACGGAAGTCGGCGGTGCAGAAATCCATGCGTTCTTGTGAGAGTTGGGCAGACGGCTTGACAAGCTTACTGGTACCTTCTGTTAAAAAATTTTATTTGTTCTTAATTTTTTTATACCACCTTAAACGTGTTAGTGCTGGAACTTATGAAAGGTCTTTTAGAGTTGGACTACTCTATTGAGCCTTCTGTATTTTTTTTTCCTCTATACTCCAGTCATCAAGAAAGCCTGTTTCCACACACTGTGCAGTGACTGCCTTTCCTCCCAGTTCCTTTAGTTTTTTTCTTTTTTGTATTTTTATATTGTTTGTCTGTCTTAATTAATCTCTGACTTTTTCCACCCTCTGTTGCCATTCACATGCTCTCTTTTAACAATTTCTCTTAATGTCCCATTTTGTCTGACGCTGCCGTTTCCATTTGCAGTATTTGGATTTTTGGATTTGTATTTATATTGTTTTCCCACTTTGTAGTATGTATATTTATGATATGTAGAAAAATATGAGAGACTTATTAAATAGTGTAAGTCAACAGAAATACTCTGATTTCATAAATGTCTTTCAGGATGATGCTCAGGTGCCTGAAAGTACCTCATGCTCTTTTTCTTTGCATTGCTGTTGCCATAGTATTCCTACCAGTGCTATGGCAGAAATTACAGGCAACGTAAAGCTATGACTATATAAATAGGTTGCTTTATGAACAACACTTTCCCCATGGCATAAGATGTTCCACTGTATATCTAAGCAGAAAACTTGAGTCATGTTGGAGTTCTTTCTCCTTAAAGGTCTACAGCTCTAGAAGAGTTATTAAACGTTCAAAACTGCTCCTAGAATTGTTTAGAAAGACAGGTAAAGACCATTTAAAAATAGTGTATTCTACAGAAGTTCCAGAATTTTAAATCATTTTTGGTTGCTTTTTCTACTTCAAGACCAAACAGTTTTCTGTTAAAACTCGTAACGTTACCTATTACTCATCTATACCCTTTAGTGGTTCAGGAAAATCTATTGCAGTAAAAGACATTACAAAAAGTCATGTTAGCATTAACCTAACATGGTTTGTAACAATGGTGTTCTATTTTTTCCATATTTTAATGTATGACATGAAAATAGTTGTAATACAATGGTTCAAACTTTGTGTCATTTAAAAAAATCAATAAAAATATGCATAGTAATATAGTGCTAAGAAATTCCACCCCACGTTTTTCCTGGCAAACTTCTTTGCATCCTGCTGTTATTTTATAATCCCTAGAAACTCCACTGCAGTTCTAACTGTTGTTATAGGAATTCTTATCAGTTATTTTTAGTATAAGTTATCTACTGGTACTATCAAAGCTTTCAGAATTGATTCAGGAAAGTTTTTCCTGAACTCTTCAGACTGTTTGATTTCTGTAATCATCCTCTCATTGCTTTGTAAAAGTGAGAGATAAAACACAAACTTTTGGTTTGAGTGTGACAAAAATTCCTTCTATCTTCAAAACTAGAGAGAGGAACAGTGTAGCGTTAATAATCAAAAGGATTTTTTTTAATAGCGTAATATTATTTATTTGGAAGATGTATCTACATGGCTATAAAATATGTTTATATTATTATAATTTATAGGCAATCCTTTCATCAATATTGTCACAGAAGAATTTGGGATAGAGACTAGAATTTGGTTTATATTTATGGTTGGGTTTTTTAGTTTATTTTTTTAAAATTTATTTCCTCCCCTCAGAAATCAACAATAAGTTTAAGATATTACTCTGTAAACTTCAGGATGTGAAGCGTTTTTTTTTTCTTGTGTGGTTGTTTTTCTGTTTTACTTCTAGTAGAGAGGAAAAAGTGGCAGAATAATTCTTTCCAGTATGCACAGATCATGCTACAGTTACGAAATTTTATTTTGAGGGAAACACTTAAATATCAACTCTTCATTGTAACCCATGTGTCTTTATTAGTGTTTTGCATGGAAACAATGTAAATATATTTATTTCAATAACAGATACAAAAATGTACATTCCTGAAAGAAGAGCTTTCTGCAGGTTGAATGTACATGGGGCAATTACTTTAGTGGGGTGACAATTGCTGGAGATGTATTTACAGAAATATAAGAGAGTTATTAAGTAAAATCCTAATAGTCAAACTAATACAATTATACAATATCACCACAGTTCTTTCGTTAAACTCATGCTGCTACCGTAGTGTTGCCATTAATGATAATCAGTATCTGCTGATGAATTCCTTATTTACATATTTAGAGTTTAATATTATAATGGATTTATAAAATGGCTGTTGATAGCACACTGTTTCTTCCCTCCTGAACGCCTGGTCGGTGTGGTATTGTGCCTTGTACTGGGTTACCAAAGTGCTGCAAATAAGTCAGTGAATTACTAAAATACTGCAGGTGATGCGATAACTATGCACATAAAGTGCATCTCCAGTTCTCACCCGTGTTGGCAATCTCCTTCAGGTTAATTGAATTACTCCAGAGAGCAATGCCTTTTTCATAAGTGAAGACTTGCAGAATTGGATTTTTATTTCATGTTGCTCCTTTTGTATAATCATAAAACCAGAAAATGCTTCACGGTTAAATCACGCTGACATGGAAAGATACACCTTGCAGATCTAGTTGGAATGTTCTTTCTCTGTTACTTACTCCCAGTCAAAAGCAAGTTGCAGAGTTTAAATGAAATAGCAATATTAAGTGTTCCTAATCTGTTTCAAGGCAAAAATCAAATGTTTTAATTTAAACTACCCTGAAAGCGGTACTGCTGAAAGGCAGTAACTATCAGGTGAAGACAATTACTGGCTTCAGTAATTTCTTCAGCCACTGCAACCTGATCTGCAGGAGTAAATCAATCTATGCTATGACAGGGAGAATAAAATCAGAGAAGGTAGGAAAAAAATTACGTTTTTACCTGTGCAATGAAAAGAATGTAGATGAGTTACTGTAGGTATGTTTGAAACAGATGCTAAGCTGGCAGGAGGTACTACCAGCTTAGTAGTTTCACTAGCTAAATTTCACTAGCTAAAAAAAAAAAATGTTTAGGTGGAACTCTAGAACATCTGCCTTACAGAAATGCAATCCTAGATTATCCTAAATTCTGGAAGGGCAGAATTATGCAAAGATTAGGCTAAGCAGCATATTTCATACACGGAGTTTAATAGTGTGGTTTTTTTTTTTTTTTTTTTTTTTTAAAGTTCTCAGCTGAAGCCTGTAGGTAAATAACTATCTGTATGTTCCTATAAGTCATCTCATGCCTCTTCCATCTTTCTTGAGGTTGTTAACAATCTTGAGAGGAGAATATAGTGTTACTGAGAAACTAGGTTGAAAAGTACAGAGTTTTATTGTCTTCAGCCCAGGACAAATCTGTATCTCGCTTCAAACATATTGATATCTCAGGATACTTAACTTGTATATGAGCAGACCTTTCCAGATTTAAAATTGTATCAAGTCTCTTACAGTTCGTTCTTCAGGAGAGGTATTAAATATTGTCACATACCAGAAGGGAAATTATTGCTTAGTCTATAGCTTAGTCTATATCTCTCTATCTTTTTTATTTCTTCCCCCCCCCCCCGCCCCCGAAAATCAAAGAAAGGAAAAGAAATCTCAAATTTCTTGAAAATTAACAAGAAGTATCCAAATAGAGATTATCTGGCCTTATGGTGGGCAGTTGCAGAACTAAGAGGGTTACAAGTTTACCGTTCCTGCCCGGAAAAATCTTTTGACTTTAGTCCTACATCAAAAACTTTCTGTGTTTTGTTGTTCTTCTGTGTTGGAATTTCTGCACTGCTCTTTAGGTGTGTAATCCGAATTTCAGTGAATTGTGTACTAGTATTTATATTTACTTCCAAAGATCAAATCAGATCTTGTCATCTCAAAGAAGGGGACTGCTGCATTTGTGTCTGTGTGTTAGACAGATTTCCATCCATTGCTGACTGACGTTCACCAGACTCTGTCTAGATAATATTTTCTTGCCAGTTTAAGTTCAGGTATTAAAAATAGCCAGATTTCTGTGCTGTTACCAAATATTACATAATTTTGTCAGTGCAAAACTTGAGGGGAAAATTACGACAAGTGTTCTTGGTTTCCCATCTCTCAGCAAGAGGTATAAAAAGATCTGGTTCTCAGCAGATGGTTGCTTGCGAACTTCTTACCTACTCTTTTCTTTGGAAACAAAAAAATTAAGGAAAGTGTGGCAGAAGGTTCAAAGCAAGAGGTTTTGTTAAGGAGCAAAGGAATATCTTATGCTGGAAATAGAGATTTTTGTATTTATTTGTTCATTCACTCTGATCCAGTTCTAAAATACTTACCTCAGTGTTTAGTAAACAGTTTTAAGTAAAAAAACTGTGCAGGAAGTTTTTATGTTTTATGAAGGATTGTTAAGTCAAGTAGCACTTTATTAATAGGATTTTCAAACAGTTCAGGTTGTTTGCTATAGGAAAAATACACCTTTTATGTCTCCATCACTTTAAGAACACAATATTTTGTAAATTTTAAAGAATTTTTCTTTCTTTTCCTTTTTTCAGGTACTCTTGGTGTTCTACACAAATACTCATTTTTCATTCTGGAGATGGACTTGCTGTCTGGAACCTACCTCTTGGCAGTCTTATTAGCCTGTATTGTATTTCAATCTGGCGCCCAGGAGAAGAATTATACTGTGCGGGAAGAACTGCCTGAAAATGTCCTCATTGGCAATTTGCTCAAGGATCTTAACCTAACGCTGGACCCGGATGTGCCCCTTTCCTCACCGCTGCAGTTCAAGCTTGTGTATAAGACTGGAGATGTGCCGTTGGTACGAGTGGAGGAGAACACTGGTGAGATATTCACGACTGCAAACCGCATAGACCGAGAGAAGCTCTGCTCGGGTATCTTTAGTGAGAACCGCTGCTTTTATGAGGTGGAGGTTGCTGTGTTGCCTGATGAAGTTTTCAGACTGGTCAAGATCAGATTCCTAATAGAGGATATAAATGACAATGCCCCCCTCTTCCCCTCAACAGTTATTAACATCTCTATCCCTGAGAACACAGCAATTAATTCTCGCTATTCTGTCCCATCTGCCATCGATCCCGACATTGGGGTGAATGCTATTCAACACTATGAACTCCTTAAGGTGGGTTTCTTCTGTCCTTCTATGTTACTGTCTGTGTTGCTGTCTTTCCACAAGTGTTGCCACTCATCATCAACCCATTAGAAATATCAAGAAGTAGTGGTGCACTGCAGATACCTGTCTTGAAATGTTAATCTGTACCCCGAGTGCACTCCAGTGCATCGCACGTTCACTTTGTGGAAAGCTGTTTATGTATGCGGACATCCGGCTGCGTGACAGTAGGATGAAATGTGCATGTCTTCGTGAACTCTCCATCAGCATTCAAAGTGGTTGTATACTTTGGCCAACAGTCTTTTTGGACTCTCAAAGGTGTATTCTTATTGCCACTGACATAAGAGCACCACGTGCTACAATATTTTGCATTATGTGTCTCTCTTGCATGACTGCTAGATTTGAGCAGTAGAACGTAGGCCAGAAGCTTATGTGAGGTGATGTGCTTACAACATGAAGTAGTTGTGTCAGTGTGGGTACTAACTAGTGACAAAAAAGTAAAAATCTCTTTTGGAAGAGATTTTGTCCATCCCACTGGACACTTCTGGTTAGCTATCTAAAAATACCCCCCATGCTTCTGCCTGCTCTCAGAGTAGCCTAGGAATTTAAGACTTTTCAAGAACTTACTAAAAAGTTTGAGGTCTTTTGTAGCAAGCTCTTTAAAACTTTTAAATTCCAAGGTTATACTGAGAGCATATGGATCTACACGCGTGGGTTTGTGTTTTTTTGTTTTGTTTTGTTTTGTTTTTTTAACTACCTAACCAGAAGCATCCAGTAGGATGCAGTCTTCTTTATTTGGCATTTTAAATGAGAATCCGGGAAATGAATAACAGTGTATTAAATAAATAACAGTAAGAGTAGAAAATAATAAAAAAGCCAGGGGTACAGACAAAATGTGGCCAAACAACACACAGTCTGAATAGAGAAATGTTAGTTAATATATCTGAGAGAAATGTGCTGTTATTCTAGGAAAAGTAAAAAAATAGGAAACAGCGAAATCAGGAGTCCCTGGGATTGAGTGAGCAACAGTTCAGATCACCACAATAGCAGTCTTGTTTTGTGAGTTTATTTTTGGACTCTGTCTGAAACGGAATGTAACAGATCAGCAGAATTATGGCATATTTGTATCACAGGAGTGGGAGCTCATCTGAAATAGAAGCTACAGCTCCGTACCAAAAGTAGTGTAGGGCATCAGGCCTTGTCTAAAGCTCTAATGTGAGATGAGGTGGTCTGCCAGGGAGCCAAATTTCACTGAGAGACGTGCAAATAACTTTTTCAAAAAATATAATTCAGTATTTGAATTAGAGGAGGGAAAGAAAAAAAGAAAAATAAAATAAAAGTTACACATTTATTCAAGTGTTTCTGAAAAACTGGTTTTGCAGCATAAGGTAGAGAAATGTAATGTGGCTGAACATGCACTGGTATGAACTGAAAGTTCTGAGTTCTTGTGCTAGATGTGCCACAACCGAAGTAATTTGTAAAATCACAGTCTATAGACAGATCTCCTAAGTGAATTAATTACATTTTTCTCTTGCATGCCTTTTGGTCAGGTACTTTTTGAGTTACGGATCCACTGTCTTTAAATAAGCCAGCGATTTTACATACCTTGGAAAGTATCTGTAAAACCAAGAGGTTTATGACAGCCAGATGCCGTTTGGAATAGATGTTATTCCACTGGAAGTTTTTACAATGTTAATACCAAAAGTGATCATGTAAGAAGAGAGGGAAAAAAAGTAGTTGAAATGAAGAATTCTTGCGAGCAGGCGGGGAACTTAGCATATACAAAGATCCATCTGGCAATGGGGGAGGATAGGGAGATGGAGAAGGAAGGGAAGAGTGGTGGTGCCTGAGAATTCTTTCCTGGGTGACACAGAAATACTAGAAGGGAGGGTGACACGTGCACAAGGATGCTGTTGCTTGCCTGTTCTCCCAAAACACTCCTCGTGTGTTATCCTGTGCTGTTCTTTGAGGTATGCTCTGAAGATACTAGTGTCTTCTGTCTTCTGCTGTGCGTTGACCTTTTCCTTCCTTTTGTAACCAACGTACAGAAAAGTGGGAAAATGACAGCAAGTGAAAGTCTTGCCTTCTGAACAGGATGAGCCTAGCAGGGCTGATATGACAGCGCTGTGGGGAATTTTGGGAAGCACCAGATCCGAAGATGGGCAGCATGCTTGCAGGATGGTGGAGGAGTGGGAGATGATGAGCGTGTGCAAGTCACTTCATAGGAGCACAAAAGCTGATGCTTTAGAGTGTGTGCAGTAACAGTGAAATGTGTTGCTCTATATTCTAGAGAAAGTAATAGCAGACTGACAAGCTGTGCAACGAAGAAACATTTATTCGGTTACATTTTACTTCTTAAAAAAAGTTTAGCTAAAATTTGCTTATTGTCTGCGTGAAGCCAGGCCTGTTTTGCCAGAACGTAAAGAGATTTTTGCCGTAACAATTTCTGAAAAAGAATAAACCTCTCAACACAAACTCAGCTGAAGAGTTTATAGGTTTTCAACATGTTTTCAGCAACTCTGTATCTCATTGGGAAGGTAACATTCATGTGTCATGATGTTTCCTCACTTTATTACACTTACCTTACTGCCTCTCAAAGTGTGAGGAAAAAGGTTCCATATAATTGTAGTACTCAGTTTCTTTTGCAAAGTGGATAATTAGTGATAAAGCGTTTTAACTATATGATAGACTTTCTTGTTATTTTAATCTCCTGTCTCTTTCTAAAAATCTTTATAAAACAGAAGAAAGCAAAACACTGTAAAAAAAGCTATTCTTGTATTTTGGCTCAGCGTTACTTGGAAGTTTCATAACACAAAATTTGATATATTTAATACAAGGGAGCACTTTGATTACCATATAAATTAGCATTCAGGTATTTGTTGCCTGCCTGCGTTTTTTCAAAAGGTACCTCAACAGAAAATAACTTCTTTATAGGTAACTGATTCATCGTTCTGCAACTTCAAAACTTTCCAGGTGTCTGTGATTCAACTATACACTGTCTGAAATGCATGAACTCTAAAAAGACAACAGTTTTGCATAACCACTGCATTTCTTTTGGTAAGACTTACTTAGGAGTTATGTGGAGGACAAGTTCTAAGAGACAGTCTAAGGAAAGCAGTGTGGTTTTTTTTTTTTTTTTTTTTTTTTTTTTTTTTTTTTTAAGGGCAGATTCAAACGTGTCTTTTGGATAGCTTTTGAATTGTACTTGTTTCCTCATTTAGAAAATGAGTTGCATCAGTTTCCAAGTATCTCCCATCCAGCCAATGTAGCAGCACTAGTAATTGACAAAGATTTACTCTGGTAGAAGTTTACAAATATTGAATTATTTAAAAGTAGTGATGCTTTAATACATGAAGGTGTGTTTTGTTTTTTTTTTTTTTGCTTTGTTTTGTTTTGTTTTATTCCTTCCCCATAAAAGAGAAGGTTTCCAGGAAACAGGCAAGGCATCCTGCTGTTACCCAAAGAAGTTGTTGTGCATAGCATAACAAAAGATTGTATTTCTCTGCTGAGATGCCCAAAGCTGACCATGGATAGGATGTCATTAAAGGTGCAAATGGTAAACGGTCTTTACTGTGAACAAGTCTAGGGAGGGAGAACTTAATCAGATGTGATTTAAAAATAAAGGAAAAAGCAGTTAGAGTGAGAAATAACTCCAAGTCTAGATTGGGTGGAAAGATGGCATTACGCTGATTGTAGGAGGTGGTAGAAGAAGCAGCTAAGACAGATAGTGAAGTAGCTCAGAGAAAGAGATGGCCAGAATGAAAAACAATGATTTTGTCTCAGTTGAGAGTCAGAAAAGACTACTTGGAATGACAGAGAAAAAGAGAAATGGCCATTCGTAAACAGAAGTAGTATGTTAAAACAGTGGGATGCAAGAGCACATTGTGAATTGAAATGTTAATAAGCAGTGATTTCTGATTAAGGATGAATCTGCAAACACTACTGTTGTGGTTTAACCCCAGCAGGCAGCTAAGCCTTCAGGTCTTTGTTCACCTCAAGGCATTCACATTGCTTACATACTGATGTAAAATGTATGTTGTGCCTGGCAATACCACCATAGTGTTAAAAATACTCACATGCTGTTGTTGATTACACTCTTTCAGTATGCTTATATTTGAGTTCAAGGCAAGCTAATATTTAGTATAACTTGATTAGTCACTTGGAATTTACAGGTGTCACAGGCCTCTACTTTGACTGTGAAGACTTTAGTGGGAAGCATTTCTTTGTTCTCTTAGATGCTAAAAAGGAGAGCTGTTTCAGAGCAGGTTTTGAATAGAATTCCAGCTGTAACGGGAGAGTCATGTATACTTCTAAAAGGATTCATATAAGTGCATGTTTTAAATTAAATTCTTTTTATCAATTCCTTAGCATTTCTTGTCAAATAGGTATACCGTATACACTAGATGTTGCATAGGTGCAACAATACCCAGTTAGCAGTGGGCTAGAGTGAAAGCATAATTCTGCTTTTACAGGAGCAGAGCGTTTTCTTGTGAGCTAATTCTGTTTGCTAATAGGTTGTTGCTTTAATCTGTTGCAGTTTGGGGGGAAATTAGATTGGTGTTACTGTTATAGTTCCATTACTTTTACCTATTACAGTAATTTTCCTGTATTTACTTATTGTCAGAAGCAACTGGTGCATTCCTTCTAGAATAATATAATAATCTTTTTGTAGCTGTCAGTTCATACCTCTGTAATCTGACAAAATAGATTCTTACTCAGTCTCACAACACGTCAGTCTTGTCTCTAATGAGCAGAGTTACCTTTTGCTACTGTAGATCATCTCTTATAGTGAATCTTTCCACTTATTTCTAATATTTTATCAAGTCTGTGACCCGTGGAAGATGGAGATCACAAATCTTCATCGTATTTCAAGCCTGCTCTTGCAACTAGGTTATATCTGAGCCTGACAGCAGTTCTGGGTCAAGTAACTAATGTCACTGTTTGTGAAAATCAAGAATGGAAGGAGATGTGTTTTATGTAAAATCAAAGCTAGGAAGGTAGTTAAATCAAAATTACTGGATTTGTAGTTAAATCAGAACCAGAAAGTCAGGTTAATGAAATCATTGTTGATAATCATATCGTAAGCAGTAATACAAATTCAATAGCCAAAACCACTAACAGTGGAGGAGGACAATCAAAACATTTCCATGGCCTGGTGGTGTTTTGATGTTGCGTCAATACTATGAGTGGTTCAGTACACAGAGAGAAAGGAAAAAAGTACGGTTAATGTCCCTGTGAACTCAGTGCACAGTGACACAGACGTATTTTCGTGACACAGATGTTCATCAGATCATGTTCACTGTCCCAAGCATGAGCTGCTTGAGCCTCTCATTTCTGTCCTTTTTCATGCTTTCATCCTTTTAAGTGGAATCTGAAGCAGCAGCCCTCACTTTTACTCTCAAACCGTGGTTGAATGAGGGAGCATCCCACAGCTAATCGTACTGAAATTCATGTGGGTGATTCTTCTGTGTAGGCTTTAGCAGCATGAGAGGACAATGAAATGGTATATTTGCCCTTTAAATAGGTCACAAAAAAGCCTGGGGTGGTTGTTATCAACATCTGCCTTCTGTGAAAAAACTGCCAAGATAGAGTTTTTTCTACATGCAAACAGACATTTATTAATATTGTCAGGTTTTACTGAATATTGCAGTTAGGCACTAATAAGATTAGGTAAATTCCAACTTCATTATTCTCCTGTTATCAAAAAATCCTTTGTAAATTTGTGGTAACCCACTAGTAGCAAAGGATTTTTGCACTTTCTAATTTCTTTTATTAGCAATACTTTCCAGTAATTGTGTGTTGAAAAGATGGCTATTCAAGATCTCAAGAATTTTCATTTTACAGACTTACATATACTGAGGAAAATACATGATTCAGAAAACTTCTCGACTTCCTGATAAGATGATGCCAATAACTTCTCAGTATTTGTTTCTTGTCATTGGAGAAAGGCTAGCTGGTCAGTGTTATTTCAAGATTCACTGACACTAAAACAAAAATGAATTGCACGCATACTGATGTCCCAGGTAACTATAGTACTTGGGTATTTGAACCTAAAACTGAGAAATTATGGTTTTGTTAAAACAAATCGTAGGTTTGGCAGTGCTTATATACAAGGTGAAAATAAGATGCATGTTAAATCCTATTTTAGTGTTTATTTTGTTTGTTTGTTTTTCTCCCGCTGTCATGCATCTTAGACTAAGATTTCGAGTTTCGACTTGGGTGTGGGTTGGCCTGTTTTTCTCACTTCACAGTCCATTGATTGAATTAGCGCAGGGATTTCATTCAGCATAACTTTGCAGGGCAGGTTAACTTCCATCTTCACTGAACTGCCTCATATGGATTATATTTCATATATTTGTGGAACAGTACTATGTCTTCTTTCACATTTCACATGCCAGCATAGATGCAGAAGGTAATAGATTTAGGGAGCTCAAAAATAGATTTAGGATTTTTTTTGCTCTGGAGTTGCACTCCAGTCAAGCTCTAAGGTCACTCTGTAGTGCCTGTAATTTAATAAATATGGAGAGTTGGACATGTTGTCTTTCTAAGGTAACTTTTAGCTGCCCTTTAGAAGAGAGGTTTTCTATGACAGACAGGCTGTCTTTTGAACGATGCTGAGCACTTTTTTTCCTAAGTCCACAGTGACAGTGGGGAATAGGTCAGAACTGATACATCTTTCCCTTTCTCTGTTACTACTAGAAGATCATTGTATTTGTTTAATGTTAGAATATAGCTTCATTTTTTTCAGATGTGTGGTTCCCTCTCCTTGTCTTTTCCACTGAGATGTGGATAATTACCATCTGAAGTGACAAGAATTTCAGTAGTCCCTTGAAGATTTACAAATACTACTTGCTGAGATGGCTAACTTCACAAATAGTTCATGAAACTTTTATGATTTCCTTTAGTATACATTTGTAGCAGTTGAAGTGCCATGGCTGATTTCTGTTAAATCATGTTGCACCTACCTTCAAAGTAGTTTAGGATTTTTTTTGTTCCATTTGTTTTATTCCACTCATGAAGTGGTACTGTGCTGCACAACAAAGCTAAATTTGAAAGTTAGTCTTCAGCTATGGGGAAGTTCAGGCATTAATAAAAAGGCTCAATTCTTTGAAAGATTGAGCCTCGCAGAGTCTAAAGCTATTCACAAATACATAACACTTCCCACCGATTACGTGGTTTGGTGAACATTGTCCTTAGTACCGTTGTGTAGAGTTTCAGATGCTGGCTCTGTAAAGCCCTGACTGGGGAAAGAGCCTTTTTTCCAGAAACCTGAGATGAGTGGTTTCAGGTGAAGTAATAACTTTGACACAACAGTTTTGAGTTAAATGCATAAATGTGTCCTTTATTCTAGAAATCAGTTCTTGAGAATTAGATATGTTTTCAGAAGTTAATGATTGTCCTTTCGCTCAGGCTTGTGTCTGATAGGTACGATTAGGCCTGATAACAGCTTTGTTTCTGAACTTGTTTTATGCAACAATCCCCTCTCCCTGCATTTCTGTCTTGTTTTTATATGTGTACTAATCTAACTTTGCATAATTTTTACCCCAGTACCTTCCCATAAAAGACACCTGGAGTGAGCCCATCCAAAGAAGATTTCGGTGTGTGCAGGAAGTATTTGATAAATGCTTTAAAGAATACATTAAGTGACTTAGGATGTATTTAGGCAACTCCTTGTATTGTACTTGAGAGAAGAGAGGGAAAAATCTGTCAGTATTGCAAATTGTAAAAGTTCTTAATGTTAAATTAATCCTAAAATCAAAGATGTGAAGAATTTTCTTGTTACCAGTTTCCTCATGATATAAAAGATATGTTGAAGTAAAAAGAAATGGTTCAAATAGAATGGAATAGAGAGCTTACCCAGCTTTCAGTTTACGTGAAAAGTAACTGGCTCCCTGCCACCATTTCTCTTGTCTAGGTCAGGTAGTTTTTGGGTCGTGGATAACATGACATGAGCTGAAATAAGCTAGAAAATGAGATACAGAAACTTGAAGGATGCCTATGAGTGCTAAGAGACATAGTGAAATCTTTAAAAGCTCCCCTGCAAATATATGAAAGGGATAAATAACTTTCATTTTAATCTTATTTTGTATTAGTAATTACAGGAGAGCTTGGAAGGTGGACTGAGGAAGAAATTATAAATATTTATGAGTAGAATTCTTATCCCTTACATTTGTCATTATCGTTGGACATCTAGTGAAATTCTTCTCACTGTTTTCCGATTATTTAACTTCAGGAACGTAAGGAATTAAAAAAACCTCCAAAGAACTCTTCCCTTTATATAGTTCCCTTACTTCAAAATCCTTTTTACATCATCTTTGCATTATCAAACTATTTTCATTATTTTATGATGTAGTTCAGCATCCATCTTCTTGGGAAGCCATTTTTCTTACTGTCTGAAGTATCAAAGTACATGATTCTTATGAGAAGGTTTTGTAGTAGAATGAGAATATTGCTCAGTATTAATTTGTTTAGAGACGGATAAGTGGTCATCTATGAACATTGTTTTGAGAAAGCTGCTGGGTCTGATATTTAAAGGGGGAAAATACCTGATTTGCATTCTTACAGCTGTGAGTTAGTGTCTCTTAGTAGATAAAACTCTACTACTGACTGGTGGTAGTGAGTCAAGAGTCAAGGTAATTGCTTCTTTTTGGTTGATACAAGGCTCCTTTAGGGTGGTTTATGGCATTATTACTGTGAAACTGTCAGGTTCAATTATCCTGACACCCCTTTGGGGGATTGACTGAAGACTGGAGGAGAAAGTCTTGCTTCCAGGCATGGTAAGCTCAGTGAGTTAGGGTGAGGGACAAGTTGGTGTATCTTTTTGCATTCAAGGCTCTGATTTTCTCACTAGCTGTCATGAAACAATAATATATAACTTAGCATGAGCATGTCTCTGCGTGGGAAGGATGATAGACTCAAGCTGGAAGGCACAAATCTGTCAAATGGAGATCTTCAGTTCATCTATCTTATATGAATATTATCTTTTGCTGATGTCCAGACAGATCAGTATGCTAGTTAACACAGATGTGGTGATGCTTTCTGAACATAGTAGACTAAGGATTTGTTTACATAGTCCTCGTGAAACCAAGTGTATAAACAACACTTAGAAATTACTATTTTCTCAAAATACATTTAGTAAAAGCTTCAATTTCATTTATATGGAAAGAAATCACCAATTACACAATCTATAATGCTCTCAACAATAAACCACAATAAAAGTAGTAATAAAACCCCTGTGTTTCTCAATGAAATTATAGTTTGGTTTGCATATATGCATGATATTGGAACTAGAAATACAGAATGTCAAGCAAAGTTACAGAAAGCGTGCTGTATTTTTAAGCAATTAGATGGGAATATTCTCCTGTGGATAGTGAATTTTTATGTTTACTATACAATGGCAATATAATGCACCTCTGAGGAAAATTTATAGAAAAATATTAGATGTCATGTTCAAAATCAGTTAACTCATATTTCATGTTGAACTGATTTTTCCAAATTTGACTTTTGTTTTTTATGGATACTTGTGAAATCTTTACAGATTGCCAAAATTTATGATGTCAGCAATATCTGAATTGAATATAGGTGTTAAATATATGGCAGAACTAGTGTTTTCAATACTTCATTAGTGTGTTACAAGTAAGCTCACTCATTAACTGAACTTTCTGAAGGTCTTTGAAGGTTTCACATAAGCGACAGTGTACTGAAAACTTCTTTTTGCACTTCTCTATAGATTCAGATGCTGGTGATAGTTACCCAGAGGACAGTTGTGGTTTTTTTTTTTTTTTAATGTACTTATTTGGTTTTGAATAGCTGTATCTTATGAGCTACTTGGAGGAAAGAAGCAAATCAGAGTCACTAGGTCAAAATAAGTCTGGCTTAACGGAATTTGAGACTTGTGAGGGTTTATGAAGCATGTGAATATAGACAGAAATATTTCAAAAAGTGCTGAGAGATCATTGAAGATGAGATTATTTTTTTTTCGAACAGTTAATTGCAAAAAATATTGGCTAAATATTTTATAAGTGCAGACAAACATTAGAATTCTCTAGGAAGATCTGTCTGAAAGTTGAAAACTGAAGCCATGACTGAGTTTCAGTGGTCACTTGATCAAGATTTCATTTGATTTTAGTAGAAGCTGCCTTGAGTCTTGAACTTTTCCTTGTGTTATGCTTGCTATAAAATCCTCCTCGGTTTCAGAGGGTAAGAAACTATTATTTTTATTTGATTTCACTTTCTCTATTTTTTTCTTTCTACAAGATGCAAGGAGGAAGACAACAGTTATAATTGGATATCACTACAGAGTATGCTATTGTTACAGTTGCACATAGATTTCTTGTGTATAAATATGTCACTACCTGCAAAAAAATTAATTTCAATTAGGATAGCCGAAATGTGCACTGTGTCTCAACGTATTTCACAGTCTTCCTGAGGGCTATATTTAAAAATATATGCAAGTAAAATTTCTAAATTGAAATTTGAATTTTTACAGCTAATGTTAGCTTTCCTCATAACAATCTAGCATTGAAGTTCAGTCTTTGAAAAAAATCACTACACTTTTGAAAACTGTATAGAAATTTGCCACCAAAGTACTTGGGTGAAGAGAACACCACAGTGTGCTTTCCAAATGTATTAAGATGCTCTTGATGCCTGCCAGAGTAGTGAAAAGTGCAAGGATGGAGAAGAGTGAGGAATTGAGCAGGTCTCTAAGTTTTCATGACTTGATGATGATTTTCAGACAACTTGCAAGAATTTCAGAGGCCTCAGATTTCATCACATGTTCTTGTTTGCCATTGTTTTTATACTTCCTTACCCAGAGCATGGTTCCACCCAGGTAGTAGTAGTTTACTTCCAAATATACTAGCAGGACATACCCTGATCCTGCAGCCATCCAACGAGTGGTGTATAAGCCTGTTCTTAACTTTGGGATAAGTCACCTGATTTCTTTGTGTCTCCCTTTCCTGTGCTGTTGAAAATTCATCGGTTCTTCCTGCTTTGTAGAGATCAGGGCCTCCCAAAATACTTAAGGATCAAATATGACCTTCAGGTATCTAGCTGTTACCTTTCCCTAGATCTGATAGGTGAGAACAGAGCTAACAAATTACGTCTTCTGGGAACTTTTTCTCAGATGCAGCAGAAGAAATAATTGTGGCTTAGACTATATATATATTTAGCAATGTTATATATGGGACATCTTTTATTCTGGAAGGTTGTTAACCGTGTGCTTAGGATAAATTATACTGCACCCATAATCTTTACTACTGTCTCAAAATCTAAAATATTTTAAAGGCTTCATATTTTGTATGTCACAAAGGAAAGAGGTAGAAGCCTTTTCAAAATACTCAGAGTTTACCATCATTGTGCTGGTACATTATGTTTGTATACTCAGTGTCAGTATCTGTGAAAAAAGATGTTTCTCTTTGGCCCCTATTTTATCTTTAAAAAATGACCTGACATAGGTTTCAGAATTTCAGATCATTTATTTATTAATTATGCTGGTGAAACTGACTTTTGTTTTCTGCTTGATATAGTAATCACCAATGTATCCTACAGATTTTTTTTGGCTAATTTTCTTAGTTAAAAAGTTGATCGCTGAACTAATTTATTACTAAACAAGAACCTTATTACTAAAGGCAGCAAGAGCTATCACCATCCAAGCATGAAATGTTTTACGTTTAAAGACCTTTTTTTTTTTTGACCATATTAAAAATAATTATCGCAAGTTCTAGAAGAAAATCTACTAATCACATTCTGTATTGCTACATGGAATGTAGAAGTTCTTTGGATCTGTAGTAATTCTAGTTTCAGAATAATTTTATGAAGATGATTTTTTTTCTGCTTCTTTTAGTTATTGTGATAGATGCAGCAATACATATTTTACTTGTATTTTGGATCTCTCTCATGAGAAACCTTGAATTAGGTTTCCAGCAGATTGAATGCAAACTCTAAAATTATTCCTACTACTATTATTAAAAATTCCAGGTTATTCAGAAATAGTTGTCTTTTTCACATACACATATGAGATGATAAAAAAAATACTGCTATTTTCAAAATGTTCTGTAAAGAAAAGAGAAAAAAAAAGATTAATGATAATATTCACAAAACTTCCAGATTTTTCTGTTGTTCAACTCACTTTTCTCTGACCTCTGTTTTTGGGAGGGAGGAAGATTTCTAATTTTTATGATATGTCTTGAAAATAGGAGACGTAATGTCAGTTTTTCTTGGGTTTAGTTGTCATAAAATGCACAATTGAAGTATTAAAGAAGCTTTTACAATAATAATATGTGATTTTAATTTTGCTTTTAGCTTTCTAATATTGCATATTAGTGATAGAGGTTTAAATAATCTTAGCTGTTTTACCCCAAGTACCCTGCATGTAATATTTTTCTTCCTTTCAAGAGGAAATACAGGGAGGAGAAAAAGAGTAAGTCCAGAATTATGTTCTTTTAGCTATCAAAGAATACATTTAAATCAAGTGTCAACTGTGGATTGTGGCACTTGACTGCATTAGTATGGTTATTTTTACTCTTGAAAGAAAGGTTTATTACAAAATAATTTATATTCTTTACCCCAGAAATGTAATTGGTCTGAACACTGAAGTCCTGTAGAGCTTTTGAAGCTGGGACATGTAGAAAAGAGCATTTCAGAAAATTTTAAAGAAACAAAAAGATATGTTGGTAAAAGGAATGAATTCTGAGTCATCAGCTGTCAGTATTGAAATACACTTTTCTCACATCGTGCTATAATTGCTGGCTCTATTAATGTGATGTGTATTATTGCTGACGTTCCAAAGTCAAATCATTATAGTTTTTTCTTTTTTTCTTTATCAAGCAAATGGACATTTTTCTTGGGGGTTTCTTTGTGGTTTGTGTGTGTGTGTTTTTGTTTGGTTTGGGTTTTTTTTTTTTTTTGTTTGTTTCTTTTGAGTCAGGATGCTCCTCTGTTCTTTTCAGAACGGGATGTTATATGGCTTTTTTTTTACTTTGAGATTACTTTTTCCTCTTCATTTTAACCTCAGCCATATAATTTTCCTTTTCATTTCCATCAGGGACTTTTCAAACTTATTTGTTGTAACACATTTAAAGGTATAAACAAAGTAGTAACTTCTCTTTTGTTCCCCATCCTGTTTCCAATGTAACCTCAAACATAGTATTCTGGCAGTTATGTATTAGTATTTTCCATTGGCGAATTGACCTTTCTATGGAAAGCCAACACAAAATGTGAATACCATCATTTGAAAGTCAGTCTTACATATAGACCATAAAAGATTGAATGAACTTTCCTGCTTTCCATCAGTGTTGCACACCTTTTATTGTCTCCCATAAATGAAATATTCATCCAAGATGAATATCCAAGATACTTGCTGTGCTTGTAAAATACCAGGACATGAATCAGTTCCTTGAAGTTTACAGATTACCTAGTTCTCTATAAGATTTTACTTTAATTTAATGTGTTTTTTTTTTTTAACTCCTGAAGTGGTCCAGTAGTCATCTCTTACTCATAAAAAATTGTCATTTGAATAATATAAACCTTCAACTACCAGCATCATCCAGAGTTCTTGGCAATTAAGTTAAACGCCCAACTGGACCTTTGCTAAAGTTAAAGGAAAAAAAAAGTTGTTAGTGTGCGTTTTAATGTCTGCTTCTGATGTTTTAATTTTTTTTATTTACTCAAGAAGTGTATTGTGTTAAGACTTCGACCTTCCCCGCACACCTTCACATATCAAGTTAGCTGGACTTTTGTCTTTTCAGTTTTAACTTGTCCCTGTTTTCAGTCTCAGTTATCTCTGCAGCCCAATTGTTTTGCTAAGTGCTAAACAATTACAACAATAGACAGCACTAGAACAGCAATAGAATCTATTTTCTTTCTGTGGTGATCTTTGCTTTCAAGGTTGCATGTGATGGTTGGGACCTAGAAGGCCAAAGTGTGTGCGTTTCAGTCATAATGAAGGGAAAAACAAACATAAATTGTTCCAAGAGCTGGAATTAAAAAATACAAAGGATGCATAACGTTCCAATGATCTTTCTTCTGATACTGTGTTATATGGGTTGCAGGATGATTATTTGTAATGTTTACGACTTTTATAAAAGATCAGTTTTATCATCGTTCTTTTTACTAGCTTTTAGAGAGAATAAATGGGCGATCTGAATAAAAGTTTTTTGTTATTTAAACCAGTGCTGTATGGGAAATAGTGGTGTCTTCTTTCAAGGTGCCCAGGTAGTTTCCTAAAAGGGTACAATTGCCTTGAAGTCCTGTTCTCATTTTGTAATGCCATCTAAACCAGTAGTGTTGGTGCTGTCGTGTTGTTTTCTCCAAAACATATATTCTGTACTCTGATGTGATCTTTGAGGGTCACGGATCGGCGAGATTTGGGTCATTATGGTTTTGTTGCTGGGCTGCAGAGTGGTTGGGAAGGAGCTGCTTCTGCTTTCTGTGCCTCAGTTTCTTTATAGCTGAGTGATGTGACTGTTGACCCGTGAATGGCCTTGCTGGATGAAAGCGAGTTTCATCTGACCTTGTATCCTGTCTCTGGCACTTGATATCAGATCCTTAGGAGACAATGTAAGAAAAGCACAAGCATATTTTTCCAAGCTTTTCCTGAGCTTCGACCAAGTTGAGGCTCACAGATTTCTTGTCCAGAAGTGATGATTTTGACACTCTTATCTAGATCTTTTTTTTCATACGTGCAGTTTCTTCAGTTGGGCTTTGAACATACTTTGTAAAAAATGTAAATTGCAAAATTTGAGCATTTGGAATATGGGCAAAGTTTTAGAAACTACGAGCACATATTTTATCTTCTGTTTGCATCAGACCGCTGATGACATTCTTATATTATGAAAACAGCCCTGTCTTTGAAGTGTGTTTTGCATTCAGTGTTGAAGGAAGTAAACTTTATTATTTTACTTAAAAGTGTATGTAGTTTTTCATAGGCTCATGGAGGGGATAAGAAGCTGTGCAAAATACATTTTTCATAAATAAGCATGCTCATTGTATCACATTAAGTAGAAATAAAATGAATTTGGTTCGTATTTGAAATGTATCTATGCTTAAGCTAAGCTGAGAAGTGAGGGCCAGAGATACAAGCAGAGTTTATTCTTCTACCCAGTGGCAGAAAACTTTGTACTACTCAGGGAAAAAGGTTTTCTCCTAAGTTTTCCTATGTTAAGAAACTGAAAGCAACAATCACTGCTCTCTAAGAAGGGAATTTACCTTTGTGGAATTAAAACCTAGGGGGTTTAGGTGCTTCCATATTAATGATTAGCTTTGATAATAACTTGAAAATTATTTGATGTATAAGCATATCATTCAGTGCTCCATTTGGTTGAAAAATCTCACTCCCAGACTTGAAACTTTTCACAATAGGTGATGAGGGTGGGTGTGGGTGGGTGTGTATCTGTGTAGAAATCATACCCAACATTCATAGAGTTAGAAGAGGCAGTGAAACCACCAGTCTCCTCATTGCTGTTGTGGTGTTCAGACAGTATTAGAAGAGTTTTTATAAACAGGAGTGAAGTCTTTCAGAAACTATTTTGAATATTGGTTTGAAGTTCAACTACATGTTGGTCACAGCATAAAACATGCGACAGGCTACGGAGTTTCATGAGCAAGGTAACAAAGAATATTGCTTTTTGCTGCTCATTACCTCTAATAAACACTTGACTAATTTAAGAGTTACACACAGTGGATTCCCCCTCTCATGTTTTTTGTTTTGTGTACTACTGGATGGGACAAGTTTACCCATCAGAAAAGGTTTTAAGGTAGTAAGTAGCTATGTGTTACTTGGCTCTGAAATCACTGAAAACTGAAGAAATACGTTAATACGTGTGTTGCTGTGGAATGACTGGTTGGCTTTTACTACTGGGCAGTCATTGGAACTGATCAGATTGTACCTAACAGTATAATAAGGAAAAACTTCAATAAAGCTTTGTCGTGTCACCTGTCATAATCACTTTCACTAATTTAGTCTGTGTTTTGCTGTCTTGTTAAAAGCCATAGTGCTGGATTTCCAAACAGATTTCATTTATTTTTACATTTTACAGTGAGTTCTTTCACATATATCCACAAT
Source organism: Tauraco erythrolophus (assembly GCF_009769465.1). NCBI lineage: Eukaryota > Metazoa > Chordata > Aves > Musophagiformes > Musophagidae > Tauraco > Tauraco erythrolophus. The sequence continues at coordinate 4,856,616 of NC_141477.1, forward strand.
AGGCTACTTCTTATGGTAACAGTGAAGTTAATTGAGGGTGGAAGTGGAGTTTTGACTCTGTAGGTAGAATGTACAACAAATTTAGCAACTAGTTTTGTAGTGTCACCTTACGATTTTTAGAGGGTGCTCTGAATTATGAATCCATGTAAGAACTGGAAATTATTTTGTTATAGTGAGCAGTCTTGCAGATTTCTATGAACAAATTGACTCAATCTTTTCTCGGAGAGTACTTGTTTTGTCTTATTTCAGTATTTGTGAATTTGATGTCTAATGACAGGTTTAGTAGTTGGTAGAATGTCCTAGGCGTGTGTTAAAAATAGTAATGTGCCTAACAAAAACTTTGAATTCAAAATCGACTGTTCATTTAATGCACTGCTTCATAAACATTCTTGTGCGTAGCTTAATACCTTAATATGCAAGAATCCTAACAACACATTAAACACGCGAAAATAAAGGCATAGAAATTAAGTGAAAATCAAGGTATAGGCTAAGTCTTTGAGTCTGAGTTAAAAATTGTTTAAGGAGTGTTTAAGTTAAATTGTTTGAAGTGTGTTTCCTTTTCCATGCTGATGGTCAGTTTCCCAGTTGGTAGATCCAAGTTAACATGCTTTTGCTAGAGTTTAGGTTGATTTATTTTCATAGTTTTGGTTTGGTAGATTCAGTTGTTTACATCACATTTTTAGAATATGAAGGCTAAACTTCGCATTGAATTACTCATAGCATGTGACCATCCCCAGAGGATGGTTCCTTACAACCGTTTTCTTAGCTCTAACCTGAACGTGGCTGAGAGATGCTGTCTTTGTTAGCAAGTGTCTCAAAGCAAGATTAATTCTGTGGGCATTGTGATGGCTCTCTTACCCGAGGTGGTTATCACAGTGGAGTAGTTAGGAAAAATTTAGGGAAAGGTTTCAGTTCTTGTTTGCCACACTGACACCTTGGTGGTTGAAATCATGTTGGTTGTCCAAAAGCTGTTGATGTTTTTCCACTAAGAAAGAGGCTGCAGGTCCAATTCCTGTCTGCATATTACGGAGTTTTACTGTGCCACAAACAGTATGTGTACTGTTATTTGGAAACATCTGGTTTAGGACAGAATTAACCTCAGGAAAGAGGCTTAAGCAGATCCAGACCTGGGAAAACTTGCTTTTTCTCTGACTTGGATTATATGAGTAGTTACTGGGCAGAAATGGCTTCAACTGAAGGTTGTCTGAAAGTGATTCTGCCCCTGTACTCTGCTCTTGTGAGACCCCACCTGGAATACTGCGTTCAGCTCTGGAGTCCCCAACACAAGAACAACATGGAGCTGCTGGAGTGAGTCCAGAGGAGGCCACGAAGATGATCCGAGGGCTGGAACACCTCTCCTATGAAGACAGGCTGTGAGAGAGTTGGGGCTGTTCAGCCTGGAGAAGAGAAGGCTCCGGGGTGATTTTATAGCAGCTTTCCAGTACTTAAAGGGGGCCTACAGGAAAGCTGGAGAGGGACTTTTTACAAGGGCGTGTATTGATAGGACAAGGGGCAATGGCTTTGAGCAACCTGATCTAGTGGAGGGTTTCCCCTGCCCATGGCAGAGAGATTGGAACTAGGTGATCTTTGGTTAGGGTTGGAAGGGACCTCAATCTATGATTCTATGATTTTAAGTCTGAGAAATAGCACAAGTGTATTCAGTTAGAGTAAAATTGGAATTTAATTTTGGTTTTCAGAAAGGAATATATTTTTGAGTATAACTACTTAAGATAGTATTTATCAAACATGCTTTCAAGATTTTTGATCCTAAACAACTCACAGGGAAGCTGTTTTTAGGAATATAACTTGTTAACTAGAAAGTCATGACAGTTATATACTAAAACTTTCAATACACACAGGTTAACATGAGATTTCTTTTAAAAATTGACTTTCAAAGTTGAATTACTGCCTTACAGCAAGGAAATACTTCTTCCTTTTTATCTTGCTTTTGTTCTACAGATTCAGATGAATAGAAGTCAGTAAGACGGGAGGAGGAAGACAACAAGTTGTCTTCCTGATAAATCCAGCACCAGAAAATACATTTTTGGTTTATCCCCTACATTCCCTGATCAACATGGTGAAAAGACTTTTATTAAATGAGTTTTAGAATTCAGTCTCTTTGGAACTATTTTTAGTACTTACTGACACTCTCTGTATCTTCTCAGCAACTCTCTGATTTATTATTCTGAAATTGCAGTATTATTTGTTATCTTCAAATGTGTAGTCAAGTGGCACCTCACACTTACATATGTCATGTACTTTTACAGTTTAATATGGTAGTTCCACTGCTATTTTATCAGAAAAATACAAAAAGGATAAATTTTCATTATTTGGAAAAGTATAGCTTCATTTCTTCCGAAAGCGAAAACGATGCAATTGTAGTTAAATGTCCCACACAAACTTGCTCTTCTTTTGAGTTTTACAAAACCCTGTGAAGAGTGAGTCCTGAGAAAAGCTGACTATCATTCCATGATTTCAGCAGTATTTCTGACAGGCTTACAACTCCTAAAGCCCGCTTGTGAAAGCAGCGGGAAGTCTACTCGAAATGAAAGAAGTGAACTCGATTATATTAGTTTTTTTCTCATTGCGTTACATTTTTGCCCATATGAATTGTGAATTTCCTGCCTAAAGGCAGTGTATATTTTAATGTCAAAATTGATAAAGCAGTGCTACCCGCACATTAAAGTATGGTCCCTGCCTGTGAAAAAATGTCCTTCTGATGTAAATCCAGATAACGTGTTATCTTATTCATATATTTTCTTTCTGTTTCTGGATGCTAAGAACCCTGAAGAGCGGGATGTGTATGTGTGTGGGAGATATTCATGCCATTCAGATGACAGTTTTGTCAACATTTTTTCCTGAAAATGTAAACGTAAAGGGAAGACAGTGGTTTTGCTCACAGCTGAACTTTAGTTTAAAAAGGATTCAGATGAAATAAGATAATCTTGCTAGATAACTTCTTGGAAAAACTACAGCATCAGAGGTTGGGATATGGATTTGTTGCAACAAAGATAATGTGTATTTAAAGAAATCATGCACCATAGCGGAATTTTTTGTGTGTGTGGATAAGATGGAACGAGATAATAACAATATGTTAATTTAATGAACAGTGGTTTGCAATTACTTGTACTCCTTCTTAACAAATCTTGACAAAAGTTTTCAGTCTATTTTATTTTTTATTTTTCCATTTGTCACAAGCCAAATACATACATGTCCATCACCCTCAATTCCCACTGAAATAACTGGAAGCTGATGATACTGGACAGCCACTGCTTTAGGGTAAAGGAATTTTCAGAAATGTTTCAGTTGTTTCTATTTTCTCGTATACAAGTGGCTGTCAGTTTTAATCTCCTCCTGCCTGAAAGTAGCAATGTGGTTATGGAGCAGGTAGTGAACAGGAGGGCATTACAGGTTCACACTGCTCCCACACCCAGTCAGCATTCATCTGGGAGCTCCAAAATGTGCCATTAGGAGCCCAAGATACCTTGTTTGGCTGTCGACGCGAAATGAGGTTGCGATTTAGGAGCTGTTCTCAACAGCAATAGAGAACTCTTAGCTGTTGCCTCCAAAAGCACAGTGATGCATTAGAGAATGACATCACTAAAACATGTACTCATTTATTTCTTTCTTAGAGATACTTGCTTCTATTCCCGTTGCTGTTCTCAACTAGAAAATGGAGCCAACATGTAATTGTCACACATATATAATACAAATATCAAAATTCACAGGTTGAATATATTGTTACCTAATATAAATCCTAATTTATCTTAATTATCTATCTGGAATATAAAAATAAAAAAGAAAAATATAAAAGTTGAATCAGCATTTCACAGACAGTCACTCTTGAAACTGGTGCCATCTTAAAAATGTTATTTGGGCCTAATTTCAGCAGAGGGCAGTTAAGTGTGTGTATTGCTACTTTCCAGCTCTCTCTCTCTCTCCCCTTTGTAAAGCTTGTAGATTAAAAATATTAACACACTTTAAGTATGGAGTGTCAGACTTCCTTTAAGTGTAGACTGGAGAAATTAGGGCAGCAAAAAAATAAATAGATTAAAAATGTAATATTTGCTCTCTCTGTTTCTCCTTAATGAAGGTGAACATGATCTAATAAATGCATTCTGAGAATTAGATGCCGGGAATTGAGGAGGATGCCAAAATATTCTGTCTGAGAAAAAATTATGTATCTTATATCTGTCTATCTTAGAAAACAAAGTTGACAATTTTCAGAATATGACAAGATTGAAAGGAACTCTGCAGAAAGAAACAAATCATCAGAAAGGATTAAAGAGGCTCAAGCAATGTAATTGTTAGAACTGTCTCAGTCTTTTTGTAGTAACATTAAATTCAGATTTCCAAGGAAGTAATTTTCTGTTTATTTATACCTTCTAGCCTTTTCTCTTCTTCAGGAAATCAGTATTAAATGTATTAATTGTCTGCTTCTTCATTCCATATTATACTATTTACTCTTTCTTTCCACCATGAAATGGGTCATTATTATCCTTATGTTCTGTTGGTCTCGTCTAGTGCTTTTTGCTTTCTGTCTGCTTCATAGGACAGATAAGGTTTTGAGTGTGGTTGTGTTGTTGGAGAGGAACATCTTTGGCAGTGCTTTATTTTTATAAAAGCTCTTTTACAATTGGCAGTGGAATAATATCAAATTATGATATAGGCATTGCTAATAAATGATGTCCTTAACTTTTATGTAGGGATGGAGCTAATTAGGATTCTGAATGCAAAAAATTCAGATTAGATTCATGCATAATTGGAAGCTTCCAAGTCCTACTTTTACTATGGATTTGAACCTGTAAGTTCAGTTTGTTCAGAGCTAAGTTTTGGCTTACTTCAAAGCAAACCACGTGAAACGATGTGTGATAGTGAGAGAAAACCATAAACCAAACAAAACTCATAGGAATCTTGGCCTACAAATTAAAAGTCTGTGGTTGTTTTGACAAAGAGCTAGCGTTTCCAATATGTGAACAACTTTGCATCTGCTGAGTTTTGCATTACAAAAATTTCTTACCTTTGTAATTTTATTTTCTCCTTTGAGGTACTGTCCCTCAGTTCATAAGATAGCCGTCTATATTAACACATATTTCAAGTAACTTTGAGTTGTAAGCTGTGTGAAGAGATAGTAGTGTCTGTGCAGTCTTTAAACAGGACAGTTGTCCAACAAATCTTAATCTTCTAGAATGCATGAACATGTGAATTGTACACTGTGTAAGTAACAGCAGACGAGGGACCTTTATTAGAGCTACAAGACTTAAGATATAAATCTGAGTGTACTGATACGCACCTATTGTAAGAACTTATATCCATTGTTGCCTGTCATGGAGAATGTTTTGTGTTTAAGGCTTCAGCTTGGCTTTGGGAATTCACATTTTCACATGCAAAGTATCACTTTTGAAAGAAAAATGCAACGTTAATTTTCAGCTTTTATTAAAAATGCTATCCACTGTATAACAGTTGTCCAGTTTTCTGCACTAGGAATTGAAATAGTATTGCTGTACTCTTTCCTAATATAACACGACAGTTATAGAGCAGTTCCATATGTCTTGACAAAAACAGACAAGGAAACAGCGACTGGGACCTATCTTATAATATTGCAGGAGACCTGCAAAGGTTTTCTGTGTTGCTACATCGGAAATAACCAGTGGTTAGCAAACAGATGCATTATTTTCTGGACTTTCAGAAAAGATTTTAGGGTTCTTTGGACAAAAGATTGCGTTTCAGCCAAGGATTTTATTTTTAAGTAATTACTTTAATGAATTACTGGATGGCTTTCTAATGGGAAGCTGATTTTTGTTATTATTTTTTTCTTTATTTAAAATTTTGTTCATTTTATTACCCAGTGTTGCTGTATTTTGGTCTGCCAGAATTTAGTCACTCTAAAGCAGATTATTTTAGATTTCAGGCAGAGTAAGATTTTTAGAAATAATTAAACTAGCTGATTTTAAGAGGAATGTTGACGTGTACTAGATAGGTGTGCACTTCTAGCTTGTTGTGAGATTCGTTAAATGAATTATTGTAGAACATTGCTAAAAGTTGATTATATTAATGTTGTTTAGTCCTTGACTTATGTTTAAGATTCTGTTGAAATAAGGACATACATCCTATAACCAGTTTGTCATTTGCAGCGCATGAAGATAAGTACTGATAATAAGTACAGGGCGAAGTTGTAGACGCAAAATAATGAGCTGTCTTTGCTCCTGTGTCTTTCTCTAAAGGCTCAGAATACTCTTTGTGAATGATGATTGAGGACAGTGTTGATTTCTTGTTTGTCAGTTAACAATGTGTAGTTATTATATACAGTTATATAATTTGTAATGTTTTAAGAAATAATCACTAATAGACTGTCTTAATTTCAGAGTACTTTGTATTGCAGTCTTTTTTATATGATTATTTAGCAAAATATTCTCTCCCTTCTCTATTTCTTTGAGAAATTACTATGTTTTATCAACTTACTCTCCAAGTGTAAGTTCATAAGGTGTTTTGAACGCAACAGGCTGTGCCACTGTCATGAGCATTAACCAGAAGCTGGATTTTATTTCCTTTCTTCTCAACAATGAAGCTCACATTACAATTTTTGGCCTGAAAGAACATTCATTACAGTGTCCAGGTAGTCACTACCCCACGGATTTAAGGAAGTAGTGCGACGAGATACTGTGATACTGCAATATGTATGTCTAGAGGCAAGTCATGCGTAGACTTTAGATGCACTTTGTCACATGCAGTCCTGTCCATAATACTAGAAGCACTTCTAGCTTATCACTTTGTGTCCATGTGTCATTGATTATTTATTAATCTACCTAAATGTTACAATTTTTAAAAAAACCTCTCTAATTTTTTATTTACATGACAGCCCAAAACAACTCCGAAAAGGACATTTGGATCCATTACAAATGATCAGGTAAATATACAGCAGGGAGTGTCCAACAAGGATGCCAGTTCTGTTATTTCAGGGACTGTGTGCATGAATCCACTGAAAAGTATGTTATGAAAATTGAATAAGGTAACAGTTGCTTATTGCCCTGATAAAGAATCTTGTGATCCAGGCTAGAGCCTCTTAAAGCTAATGCTGGCTCTGACATGGCCATAGCCTTGTTTTGCTTCGGATAGTTAGGTTATATTGCTTAAACTGTCTTTTTAGATTAAAAAATGTCAGCCTTTTTTATTCCTCATTCCTATTCTTCTGTAGAGGTGGAGATAATAATGTAGCAGATTATTTTTACCAGTCAGTCACTTTAATGGCTAAAGGTACTATATAAATGTTAATTATCTATTATGCTTTTCCTATGGACTCATACCGTTCCTAGTGTGAACGAAACCTTCAGATCACTGGGATAATGTGGTGACTGAGGTGCAGTTCGGTCCAAATAACAATCCGACCCTAATGGAAATTTTCACTTACCTGAGGATCTAATGGTGATAGAGCCCATTTACTTCAACATCAAGAATTTAGTCCTGAAGGTTTTTCTTCATGTTTCTCTCAGGATTTTTAAGTCTTAATTTCTTTGTTCATAAGGAATAGAATTAGATATTTATAATCTTAAAAATACATTTCTTGAATGTTTCATCATTTTTGGAGTATTTAGAATGGAAGAACTGCCTGTTCTTAGAAAATGCATTTGTTAAAATGCAGCATAATGTCACACCTAACTTCATCCTTTAAAAAGTGTGAAACAGGCTTACTTGAATTAGGAAAAAGTTGCAGAAAATTATACTAATTTTTTGTGTGTGGTTTAAAAAGATGTAGAAACCTGTAATGAACAGCAAGAAATACTCTTGCATAACAGGTTTTTTTTCATAGAATATTAATCAGATGTTGTTAATTAACTTGGAAGAGATATTTGCATTCTTTCCTGTTTCTCCAGCAGTTTACTGCTAGTGATGAGAAACTGAAGCTCTAAATTTTATATCAAACTCGTGCTAAAATGAAAAATATCTTTCTCACACTTGATAGTTAAGAAGAGCAGAAATGGGTATGCATATGTATAGCTGCATGTATTCAAAGTCTATATGAAGTGTTTGTTGTAGTTGTGGGATCTAATGACAGAATAATCAGTGCCCATCTGTCAACTTGTGTACAAATAAAGAAGTAAAAGATAGCTGACAGATTTCTTTTTTTCCCTCTAGCTTCTGTTACTTTTTTTTTTGCAAATCTATGTTAAAGCATAAAATATATAATTCATCACTTCTCAGTAATTATGAAATTTATTGCAAATAACTTCTAGCAGATTGAAGATGAAGAGGAAACTCGCACTCCGCCTTCATGAAGAGATCAGCATAGAATTACAGTTCTAAAATTTAACCTAATTAGTTCAAAATGTAAATCTTGATTTAGAAACGATTTGCAAGGCTCATATTTTTCACATGCCTTCTACCAAAGAAGCTGAAGCTATATTTGTGTTATTGTTTCAAAATGTGTTCCAGTTCACCTTAGACTGTCCCTGGTTCCAACTTAATTCGTCACAAATACAGTGCAAATGGCACAGTAATTTTTGAAATGTGTATAAATAGTTTTTTTTTCCATGAAATAAATGATTACTTACATAGGGTCAAATTCTGGCTTTGAGAAAACAAATCACTGAAAGAGTACGGCCTGATGTAGAGTGAGACCTATAAATGCATTCATTTAGCGTTGGGCAGCAAGATACAGTGAATATAAATTTTCTACAATTAATGAGAAATAAGGAAACTTGCACACTAGAAACATTTGATTTCCCTTTGCTCTCAAGTGTCACAAATCAGTTTAGAATACGCATAAAATTACATGAGTAAAGGTAAGACAAGCTCAATAAACAGAGGAAGAACCGGGCTGGACGCAGTTATTCATTATCACAAATTGACATGTAAGAAGAAAATCCTAATTAGTCAGCATCTTTCTCGATGCTTTCTTTTTCTGGTCATCCTATACATTCCGCATTAGTGATCTGCATTCTAGCTCTGCCCTTATGGAAGATACAGCTGGAAAACAACCCTTAAATCCTTTCTTCCTCTGAAGAGTGAGAGATGGGAGAAGAGAGAAGAGGATAATTGTGATATTCTTAATCCTTGCTTGTCTGAAGAGATGGCAGAATAGGGAATTCTAGATTACAATCTGTATTTTAGCAGACGACTTTGTCAACACTAGTGTTTGAAAAGAAGTTACACTTTTGCAATATACGTAGTATTTCTTTGCAATTCCAGGAGTGTTAGTTGTTCAAAAAAAACCCATGAAAAAATTTTGATTATTTTCAAATTGATCTCACGGTGATATTTTTTTGAAATGGAAATAGATAATCTTTTCTCACTGGGGTGGTAATTTTCACTACAAATATAAAATATATAATGATGAAGAAAGGAATAGTTTTAATGATATTTTCTAGTTTTTTCTGTACCACCTAACACCTGAATTATGTAATAAGCCCCTTTTCAATGATGATGACCATGTCCAGAGTCTCTCCATGGACAGAGAAACAGTTCCTTTATCTTTCCTGCTTTCCTTGAAATTGAATATTGGTTTTGGTCCTCCAGTGTAAGCGTACTGTCTTGCCTTTGGACGTGGTTGAACTTGTGCCTCATTCCTCTTCTCCACACTCACTCATACAACAGAGAAACCAAATTGCATTTGTCCAGGAATTTAATAACTTTTCTGCAGAAGTAGAGAAACTGGTTAAAAACCACAAAACAATACACACCACCATGTCCTCCAAACACCAACCCCTTCCCCACCCCCAACCCCCGCTCCATTTTTCTAAAGAATCGTTTCATCCCATGTTTGCTCTGAAGCTTTTGTAAGGCCCTGGAGCTTAAAGTAAATTTGGATATTGCAAAATAAAGGTAAATATAAAAATGCACATTCCTGTATACAGTATATCTCTATATATTCCATTGCAATTTCAGAACATTAATGAGATGTTTATCTCTTTAAATATACTGTCATGCTAAAGTGTGTTCTTTCTGTGTCTTGTAGGGTCAAAATGTATTTGGTCTTGATATAATTGAGACACCTGAGGGAGATAAGTGGCCTCAACTGATTGTCCAACAGATCCTGGATAGGGAGCAGAAGGATACCTATGTGATGAAAATTAAAGTGGAAGATGGTGGAAGCCCTCCAAGATCTAGCACTGCCATCCTGCAAGTCACAGTGACTGATGTGAATGATAATCGCCCGGTCTTCAAAGAGAATGACGTTGAAGTCAGTGTTCCAGAAAATGCTCCAGTGGGCACCTCTGTTTCTCAGCTCCATGCTACTGATGCAGACCTGGGCTCAAATGCACAAATCCACTTCTATTTCAGCAATCAAATCTCCAGTTTGGCCAAAAGGCTGTTTGCCATTGATAATACCACTGGCCTCATCACTATAAGAGAACCACTGGACAGGGAGGAATCTCCTGTACACAAATTAACTGTTTTGGCAAGTGATGGCAGTTCAACTCCATCAAGAGCAACAGTGACTGTTAACGTCACGGATATTAATGACAACGTTCCATCAATAGACACAAGATACATCATCAATCCGGTGAACGGGACAGTGCTTTTGTCTGAGAAGGCTCCCCTTAATACAAAAATTGCATTGATAACAGTGATGGACAAGGATGCTGATCTGAACGGAAAAGTTACTTGTTTTACAGATCATGATGTCCCTTTTAGGCTAAAGCCAGTGTTTGATAATCAGTTTCTCCTGGAGACAGCCACGTTTCTAGATTATGAAGCCACACGGGAATATGCCATTAAAATAGTGGCTTCGGATTCAGGGAAACCTCCCTTAAACCAGTCTGCAATGCTCCTGATCAAAATCAAGGATGAAAACGACAATGCCCCAGTTTTCACACAACCTATCATAGGTCTTTCCATCCCTGAAAATAATGCCCCTGGTACTCAGCTAACCAAGATAAGTGCTACGGATGCTGACAGTGGGCGCAACGCTGAGATCAGCTATATCCTGGGTTCTGATGCACCCCCTATTTTCAACCTTGACCGCCGTACAGGCATTCTGACAGCAGTGAGAAAGCTGGACAGAGAAAAGCAAGACAGGTACTCCTTCACTGTGCTGGCGAAGGATAACGGGATGCCACCCTTGCAGACCAATGCTACTGTGACAGTGTCCGTCCTGGACCAGAACGATAATAGCCCTGCTTTCACACATAACGAGTATAATTTCTACGTGCCAGAAAACTTACCCATGTATGGCACAGTGGGGCTTATCACAGTTACAGATGCCGACTCGGGAGAGAATGCTGCGGTCACTCTCTCTATATTAAATGGTAGAGATAATTTCATTATAGATCCACTTACTGGTGTAATAAGACCTAATATTACCTTTGATAGGGAACAGCAGGGGTCATATACCTTCCAGGTGAAAGCTGTGGATGGAGGAAGACTGCAGCGTTCCTCAACTGCCAAAGTGACTATCAACGTTGTTGATGTAAATGACAACAGGCCTGTTTTTGTTATTCCTTCATCCAATTATTCGTATGAGTTGGTGCCAACATCAGCCAGCCCAGGGTCTGTAGTTACTAAAGTCTTTGCGGTTGATAATGACACAGGAATGAACGCAGAGCTCCGCTATAGCATCATAGGTGGGAACTCAAGGGGCTTGTTTACAATTGACCAATTAACAGGCAATATTACTTTGAAAGAGAAGGTAATTACATCAGATCATGGCTTGCACAGACTGGTGATAAAAGTCAACGACTTAGGACAGCCGGAGTCTCTTTATACCATCGCTCTGGTGCATCTGTTTGTGAATGAGACAGTCACCAATAGCTCCTACGTACAAGAACTAGTGCGCAGGAATATGGAAACTCCAGTTGGCCAGAACATTGGGGATGGTGAGATAACCCCGCAAACCAATGATTATGTCAAGATCATCATTGCCATTATTGCAGGCACTATGACTGTTATTCTGGTAATTTTTGTTACTGCTTTAGTACGGTGCCGCCAGACGCCTAGGCACAAGGTTGTCCAAAAAAACAAGCAGAGTGGTGAATGGGTTTCCCCAAACCAAGAGAATAGGCAGATCAAGAAAAAGAAGAAGAAGAAGAAGCGTTCTCCAAAAAGTCTTCTCCTCAACTTTGTGACTATTGAAGAATCTAAGCCTGATGATCCTGGCCACGAGCACATAAATGGCACTTTAGACATTCCCGTAGAGCTAGAAGAACAGACTATGGGAAAATATAATTGGGCCACCACACCAACCACATTTAAGCCTGATAGCCCAGATTTAGCAAAACACTACAAGTCTGCTTCTCCACAGCCTACCTTTCAAATTAAACCTGAGACTCCTGTACCCCCCAAGAAGCACCATGTCATTCAGGAACTGCCTCTAGATAACACCTTTGTGGTGGGCTGTGACTCACTCTCCAAGTGCTCATCAAGCAGCTCGGACCCTTACAGTGTTTCTGAGTGCAGCTGTCAAGGAGGCTTCAAGACCCCAGGCCCCATACACACCCGACAGGTAATGGAAATTTTAAGGTGCTCTCTTTCTCCTTCCCTTCTTACTTTGCCATTCCTACAACTCTAGTTCTAAGCACTGCAGAAAAAAACCTTTTTCTGCAAAGATTGAAAGTTTGAAAGCTCATGTTTGGTCGAGGCGTTGAAAAGTAAACAATTTGAGATTCATGAGTGATAAGAGAGAAAATTAAAATAACATGAGTGTTGGCTGTGAGGAACTTGAGTGATCACATTGGTGGGTGTTGTTGACTGCAGATGGCAGTATGGCCCTTCCTGCGTTCCTGCAGTACCCACTGCAGCTTGGTGAGGCAGAGAGGGGTTCTGGTACTGTCCTCTGTAGCATTGTGTGCTCAAGAATTGAAGTAATCCAGGCCAGGTGGAAAGCAATAAAGCTTTACAGGATCTGATAAGTGGTTCTTAATATTAATGGAGTCCTGAACTGCAGCCTTAATTTGGGCATGGCTTTGCTTCAAGGTCTCTCAAAAGCAGGCAAGGATTTTCCTCTGAGTGTTTTAGTGCCATTTTCAGACTAGAAGCATACTGGACTACTTAAATCTGGTGGAATGACACAGTTGACAGGCAAAGTTAGGAGAAAATTAGAGGCATCAGTATAATTGCTCTCACATATTTGCTGCTCTGCCTGATAAACCAGATAATAGCTTCTTAGAAATTCAGTGCAGCAAAGGAAATGTCTAAAGGATCCTCAACTTAAAATAAAAAATAAATTAAGAACTGAAGTACTTTTTATTCTTCATAAGTCACTGGAAATTGAATCTGATGTTTATCCATATTCTGGACAGTTTCATTAATAATAAAGTTTTGTAGTTTGTTTACTTCTCTTTCTTCACAAATATCGCAAAGTTTTCAGTGAAAATATTTTTCTAGTTAAACTTTAATTAGTCAAGGAATTAATCATTAAAGAAACAAATACTTCAGGAGAATTTACTATATTTTTGCTAATGTATTTTAATGCTATTGCTTAGGAACAAATCCTCAGCATGGCTAAGTTTGTTAGACTTTTTACTCCAGCTGAGATTTTGATTTTTTTTTTCTGTGGGCTTTGTTTTATTACCATAATAGCGGTAACAAAACGTGTCCCAAAAAAGCTGCTCGTTCAAAGTAGTTGTCATATTTTTGAAAATTGCAGGAGGGATTGTTTATTTTATTTGGTTTTACTCCCCTTACGAACACAAATCTGTGTGGTAGTGTGTATCACTACATTTTATAAAACTTTCATCTTTTCCTGAGTGGATTAACAGAAAAACTGAAGAGAAGAAAAAAAGAATTTCTTATTTCTAAGACATGACAGCAATGAGAAATATATAGCTTTTTGAGATTCGAGTGTTTTCCATTAAAGATATTTTAATGTTTTAATTTAAATTACACATTAAAAAAGCTTCTTGTTAATTTGTTCGTCTGCTTGAACTCTCATAAGGGTGGTGCTGTTTTCAACATGTCTGTAGATTTGATCTCAGTGATTTTTCAGCTGAGTTCTGGTATAGTTCCTCTACGCCATAAAGGTTCTTCCATTGTCTGCTCAAACACACTTTGTCGTGCAGTAATGCTGCCAACAAAGACAGCAAGCTCATGACTCTCTAGATTTTTTCTAACGTAGTTCTTCCATCAGAAGAGACTTACAAAGTAGAATGTAAAGCAATTCTTTTCTGCAGAAGTTGGCTGGGAAAAGAGTGTTTTCTTATATCTGTACCTAAAAAGTCAGATTGGTGTCTGGAAGAGCAAAGTAGAACTGTTGTGTGTGGTTTTTTTTTTTTTTTTTTTTTTTTTGTAATACTCATTACCTGATGTTAGCTTATCTTTGTATAGCTGTACGTGAAATTATATTAGTGTCATGTGCTGAATATGTCAATAACAGATTAACGCTGTTTGTATTGATTTTGTTAAATCTCCAGCTATCCTTCTTCTAGGTATATTTTACTATATGAAAGTGATCACATTTTTGGAGAACTACTCATGTTCAATGGCCCTTTACACTAGTTTGAAAACATTTACCTTTCAACACATGAATTCACATTTTTATTACTTATTTAAATAAACCAAGCAATTTGATTAATGCATTTATTTACATAAATAGGATGAGAAAGGCCGTTACAGTTAAATCCTTTGCGTTGGTTTGTGATCGCAAAGGCAGAATTGTATTTTATGATAAAGTAAAAACAAACAGAATGTTTCTTAAGCTTTAACAGATCTTCAAAAGTCAGTCTTACTCCTAAACCTGGTTTAGTATATTGTAGTCTGTATAGTTTTATCTCCTATGGAGTTATAGAAGGTTACTCAGGACAGACTAACTTAGAGTTGTCACTCTTAACCAGTAAAGAAATGAAACAAACTGAAATAAGCTTCTACCAGAGTGCTTCAGATTTGGTGCTGTCTCACCATCCCCCAGCCTCGGAGACTAACAGAGTGTTTGTGTTAATGATGCATTTGTGTCGTGCACTCCAAATTTTCAGAAAACTGTAGGACAGCCTGGAGAATTGAAGGATAATAAGTTCAGTTAAAAAGGGAGACGTGCTGGCTTGAAAAATGAAAAAGACATGTCTAATGTGAGAAAAAACATTTTCCTTTATCACTAACAATTGCAGTAATGCCTCCCTTTTACAAGCCAAAAGCTCTCTGAAGGAGACTAAAGATGATGTTCACTTGGAAGTTCTCTCTTCAGTTTCTGATGGGTGCTGATATTATCAGGCTGCACATCTCAGCTGTGCTTAGTTTTGTTCATGCAAGACTTTCTACTCAGATATTTGAAACAATATTGAGTTAAAGCTAAAAATATATGTTTTCTTTCAAAGCTCTAAATTTTATGTATGTCTGAATGGTATTGATTCAGGCCTTTAAAGAAAGGAAATTATGTCTTTGCTTTACTGCTAAATTTATCTAAGTGATCTATCAAATGACAGAAAGTCATTATAACAGTTGTACTCAAAAAATGTGCAAGAGAAGATGGAAAGGCTTTTCTACTAAAAAACCCCAAAAATATCTCTTTAGTGGTCATGTGGGCAAATAAATACAGCAATGCGACAGCTCAAATGTTTATGGAGAAGAAATCGTAGACTCCTGAAGTAGCTGAAGACACATTGAATCATGAACTGCATGAAGTTGAAGAGGGAAAAGTGTGGTCCTAATGTCATCTTCCCTAAGAGAAAGATCAAGCTTATGTTGTATTTGAGAAAGGGCAAGGGAGAGACATGAATTTTATTTTGAAGTAACACAGTAGGATAATAATAAATAAATACTAGTGACAATAGGCCTTCAGAATACCATGCTTTCTTTTGGGGTGTAGTCGAGATAATTCTTTTAAAGAAGTTTTACCAAGTATTAAATTGTGAAGGGGCTCTTTATTCATAATAAGTTTTTTCAAACTAGGATGTTTGGAGGCTCATAAAATCAAACTGACTTTCAGTGGCATCAGATGTTCATTGTTTTGACAGTCGTGGGCCTTGTACAAAGGTGCATTTCTTTGGTAGAAGAACATACAGCATCTTTAAAGTTTATCTGTCTGCAAGCTTTATAAAAGCTCAGTTGCTTTTGACATTTACCTTAGTGAGAGCAGACCATGTGACGTATTCCATACTGACACAAATCTTCTAATTCTTTTTGCGTTTCTGTTGAAATGATGAAAAGAAAGGAGAGGTTTTTTTCCAGTCTAGTTTTCACATGGTATGTAACAAAGTTTTGAAATCTGAAATCTTTGTTCAAGTACTTTAAACAACATTCCAAAAATTCAAATGCCTGTCTTGGTATCAACCTGTCTATTCAAAACATGCATAATTATAGAGTACGATCTTATCTCTGGCAACTTGCTCCAAAGAAGCTACTGCCACAATGGTTCATTAGAACTTCCCATGCATCCTCCTTCTTCTTCTCCCTTTCTTTTAATTAATACTATTTCAGACATTCTTTTCGTATGAAAATGCATACTATAGGAACAGTAGAAATCTTCAAAAATAAACACCCGCTCACTCAGGAAGGATCCTTTGACCTTTTGTATTGTCATTTTAAACTTCAGCTGAAGAACAAGTTTTTTTCTGACTTTGTGTTATTGAAGAAGTGTGACTGTTCATGAAAGCAGCACTGGAGGACTTGGTTCAGTTTCAGTCCACCTCTTACAGAGCTGGAAGGTTGCAATCATGCTCTGAATCTATGGTTACATGTTTTTTGGTGCTTCTTCCTGCTTCACAGTCTCCTCTGCTCTGTACGTTGATTTAGCTCCACTGCTAGCACACTTCTAGTACGCATCCTCGGGAAGTTGTTGAGGGGGCAAACAGGCGTGCAGATTGATTTTTCTCATATTTACTAATGCAAATTGTCGTTAGTTTATTTTAGTTGACAAGATTTTATCATCTGTCAGCATATCCATACTTATTGAATAGAAATTTCAGATAACGCAGTGACCTCTGCTGAACTTGTATGTTAGAAACTGACTGGAGATAGATGTTATATTCTTTACAGAAATCCCAGTAGGAAGTAGACCTCATTTAAAATACATTGGATTTTGGGGCCCTACTGTCTAATTAGTGACTGCTTAGACCTGCTTACAGTTATGGTATATTCAGTTTTCTGATTCTGATTTGAAATGTGATAGCTTCTCACTCACTATGAGAAACAGTGTGCTTAGGATGTGAATTGAAAGAGTATTGCACTGTTCTTGAAACTAATAGCTCTGAAAACTCACCTGTTATGTAAATTTTTAGCTGCAGGATTTATTTTTTTGTTTAATAACAGTGAGACTAGTGAGTTTAATCTAGTGTACTGTAATTATCAGTAGGCAATGCTGATGCTTCTGGTATTTAAAGGGTATAGAGATAACACTGGCACTTTACACTGACAGACACAGAGTAAATTACACTCAAAGAACATTTTCTTCTAAATATCAGCTAAATAGCAGTTGCTATAAGCTCTTCCTAAAAGCCGTTTCAAAATTGATTACAATGATTCTAAATATTCTTGTTGTTTTCTCTTAATTTTCTGGCTGGTAATTTTGCTGGTAATTCTGATATGCTGCCATGTGTATACATTTCAGAAAAAAACTGAAATTCACATCTGAAGAAAATATTTTTAACTGAAGGATAAGTGAATGTCTGCAACTCGGAAGTTAGTGAGCAGTTACTTAAGTAAAGCTGGTTGAGAAAATGCTTTTCCTCTGTGGAACACTTTCAAAAAAAGATTCAGAATTTTTCTTTTAATAAATATTTTTCAGTGGAAAAGCATGGGGGAAGATATCTGGAAAGTGCCTTCCTTGCTTCATAGTGGAAGACAAAACCAGAGCATAAATGTGAAGAAAAGAAAAAAGAAATTAGTGTTTTGTATGAGGAAAAAAATGAAAGATTTTGAATGTGACTCTTAAGTAAAAACTAATTCAGAGAAAACAAAGGCGCTTTTTTTTTCCCCAATAAGTCCTCATTGACTGAGTTTGTACTGAAGCTGGTAGAAGAAGGTCCAGTGTTAATAACTGGGTGATTTTTATGCCAGCTAGAACGATGTGCAGCACTCTCTGCAATAGCAGCTTGCCTTGGGGTAGTAGCAGCACAAATTTTCCTAAACATTAAATGCATTTCATCATTTTTCAGTGGGATAACAGAAAAGTTTACTTTTTTTTCCTCGTGACTCAACTTTGGTTTTTTTCAGTGACCTATAGCTATAAACCTTTGTCAACAATGAAGTCTGATTTAACTGTGGTTTAATTTTCACCCTTCTTTCTTTTCCTATTTTCTCCCAGAAGGTATTGCACTCAATAACCTGCAGTTGATAGCAATTTCCTGACCAGTGAGTGGCTAGTGTCTTGGTGACTGCAGTATTGATAGCGCTTTCTTTCCTGTCAAATAATTGATCTGAATGGCTTAATTTCTGTGAATTTTTAGGACTGTGACTCTGTTGATGATAAATATAAATTAAGGATGCAAAAGAACTCTTCAAATCAAAATGTTTTATGCTCTTGAATGAAGTCTGCTAAAACCCTGTAGAGCGTATTCTAGGTAGTATGGTAGTCTTCTGCTAGTAAGAATCTTGCAACAGTACTTGGTGTTTTGATCTGATAAAGCAAAAAAAAATATGGAAACCTAGAATAACATACATCAAAGCCATTTCTGTGGCTTTGGCTGTTTCAGCATTTTTGCTATGTGTATTTAGAGGTGTGCAGATCTTTCCTTGTGTATAGAAACCTGACACACACACGCACATCAAAAATGGTCGGTTGCTTAGAACCACAATAGTTCAGTACTTCTCAAACCATACAGTGAGTGACATGGTAGAAATTTGGAAACAAACTTGACAATATATGGGGAAAATTATGCAGGAAAGGGCTTTTCTCATGCTGTTTCTCTGTTTGCCAGCTCTGAACGTCATCGCATCTGATGTTATATACTGAAGTCGTACGTGTACACAATGATGTTAAGCCAGCAAACATGAAAACAAGGAAATAGCACGAGAAAGCCCTTTGTCCTGTCTCTGATTGCCGAAGAAATTTATCGTCTGATCTCCAGAGGGGTTTGGAAGTGACGATGAACTGTTCAAGCTGCCCTACTGAAAGGTATCAAGGGCAAGAATTTTTTAAAAAGAAAAGACAAAGAAATTTTAGTACATTGTGCTATAGTGTTCTATAACGTAGTTTTGCTAAGAAAAAAGTAATGTGACCCATCCTTCTTCACAGTTGGCGATTATGGTAAATTTATTTTGCTTGTAATCTTCTTCTTGTCCCAGATTTTTTCCTTATTTATTTTAGTTGAAACAATTAGGAATTTTGTTTCTATAAATATATTAAAAGGGAGCAATAAAATTTATTCATACATTAAAAAGAGAATGTAAAGTTCTTTATACTCCCTGCATTTAAAATAAAAGCAAATGAATTGTTGTCACTTATAGCACCATTAGACATGTTAAGAATTAAGTGTTATTTATATCTATTCCATAATATTTTTAATAATGATATGCTGCTATGGATCATAAATAGAATTGATCAAATCACTGCTTTCTCATTTTATAGGCACAATAGTAGTAGTGAAAAATGAGTACTTCCTGCTTTCTTATCCACATTTTGTAATAAATGATCACCTTTTAAATAACTGGAAAGTATTCACTTAACTTTTAAAAATAAAATTTTATTTGCGTTTTGCTTGCTGAAATCTAGATAATGTCTGTGTAACAGGTGCCATACATAAAACCTTTTGAAGTACTTTTATTTTAAAAAAAGAAGTCATAAATCCAGCGGCTTGCTTTTCAGCGTGATAAAACAGGAAATAACATATATCCTTTTTTCCCTGTTAGCCAGCACATGGGGGAAAAAAATGGCCTACTGTTGGGTTTTTTCCCAAATTATTTCTCTATAGAGCTAACTTTTTTTTTTTTTTTTTTTTTACATTATAATATGTTATTTAGCACAGGTCATTTAAAAAACAAAATTTGAATATCATAGCTTTGTTTGCAGGTTGGTTGCGAGTTCTTGTATATTGCCTCACATTTTAGGGAGTAATACTTAATGTGTATCATCTATAATATTAGAATTTCATATGCAATGCAAAAATCTCTTAGGAAGCAAAGGAGTATAAAGAACCCTGTTTTCTGCACTTATATGAAGACATGTAATATTAGTTTGCTAGAATAAAATGAAATAAATACAGACACTGCTTTTAACTGGGATGTATACAGTATATATAACTTTCTTTTAAAGAAAAAGTTATTAATGATTCATGAATTAGACTGCAACATGGAATTCTTACACATTACTGTATGTTTGATGTAAAGATATTTATAGGCTTGTACTTAATAATCACGTTGCCTCAGTTCTTGGACTGCAGAATGTCTACCATGACTGTTGCCTATAGTTTCCTGCACATTTGCTATCTGGCTCTTTTAAAAATGTGTATTTGGCTATTTGATCTGTAAAATAAATTCTATTAATAATGAAGTACGTATTGTAATTTAGCATATTGTATTGCATAATTATAGATATGACTGTTACAGAAAATTTTTCATTTCCGATAACAAAATCATTTTCTTGGGAAGATGTTTATGTACCTGTAAGAGAGTTTTGCTATTCTTATTTATCATACCTTTGCAGCATTTCTACTTTAAACTAAAAACCCAACACTTTCAGTGGTTAGACATACAGTAATGATGTTTATTGACTTTATGCCACAATTCAGCCAGCTGCTTCGTGTTGAAAGTTTGTTCCTAACATAGTAAGGAGTTTATTCAAGAAGTATTGTTTAGTGTAACAAATATTGGTCCTGCCTATTGCTATTACTATTGCTCCCGTAGGTAGGTGATGGGAAGCATTCGAAGGTACTTGTTAAGAGTAATAACCCTTTGGCCTAGTAGAGTTTTTTTTTTGTTAGGAAGATAGTAGGATTTCACACTTTCAGTTTCTGGTTATTCAAGTCTTTGGTTTTCTGTTCTTACGAAAATTAGGTTGGATTTCCTTGATGAGAAAACTCATATACGTAAAATTAATGTTTGATTAAGAAAAGCACCAAATAGTTTGAATGCTTACATTGAAGCATTTATTATCATTTATTTATTTATTTTTATATTGAGAGATAGTGACTTGAGATACTGGGTTAGGTTAATCTAATCTAACTTCACGCATGTTAGTCATCTGAACTGGACATTTAGTTGCCCTCAGTTTCTTCTCTGGTAGTGAAAAAGCATAGATATACCATAGCAGGTTATTTTTAGTTTAGGACTGCCTGCCCTCTAGAAGTGCCTACTTTCTTACACTGAGTATGAAGAGAACCCTTGATAAGTATCTTCCTAATTCCAATTTGCCAGTTATATGCTTGCAGAGAAAAATATTTTTCATGAGATTCCTACTTTTTTTGCTTTTAACCTAGCTGAACGTCTACCATTTTCCTAGTATTTCACTGGTCATGTCATTCTAGTCTATCAACAAGTAATTCTAAAAGGATCTAGGGTGATTTTAAACTTTTTTAAAAGCTACATGTATGAAATAAAATGTACATCAAGTGGTTGATTTATTGGTCCAAATAAGTAATCGCTCTTCTCATACTTTCATGAGTCAGCACAAAAATAATAACCCTCCAAATGCACTAAGGGAGAAGCCAGCAACCTTTTAAGTGGTTTAGTTTCATGTGTTTCCTCTGTTTCAATTTTTGTTCTCTTACATCTAAGTATCACTTTTAAAAAAGTAGTTCTTTCATAGACTGACATAGGACTTGTTCAGAGAGCTCATTTCCTTCTGGTGGTTAAATGGATTCATGAAAGTCTCATGAAAGCCTGTATGTGTACTAGCCAAACGTGATGTGTGCCAAATATCAATTTCTACACTTTTCAATGATGTGAAGGCTAAATGGAGCCCAGATAAAAAACTCTACATTTAGTTTTGGATTTTTTTGAAATGAGTGTTAGCATCCTGAGTCAAAGCTAGGTGTATATTTTCTTTGCAATATCAATCATACTTTCTAAGTTATTTTATTGTACTTTAGACTGCAATTATTATTACTTGCCATCACCTCAGTAAACTTCTCAAGAGATTCATCCTTTCATCTGGTGCACATTGCCACCCGTCACCAGTGCGGGCAGGTCTGGGTCTGTAGATGAAAGTCTTGGAGTCTGGGTTTGGTCGGTTACAGCGCCACGTGTGGCTCAGCAAAAAGAACAGTTCATTTGTTGGCAGTTTTACAAAGTAAATTAATTGCATCACTACTTTTAGCCCTACAATGCCAGCAGCCAAAGATGGCTCTCAGATTTGCTGTTCTGCATCCTGTGTCATATTGTCAATGCCTGGATTTCATATGGATCTTTGTCTACCAAAGCTCAATGCCACTCGATCTCAAATATGCCCTGGTACCAAGTGAGTCACTCCAAGGAAAAGCTGTGGCACAAAATCTGTGATTTGTGTGAAAGATGTCTGTCGTACAGGAAAATATATTTGATGTTGGAGAATATCTTTAAATCCTTCTAAATTTAATGGAGTGGAGGACTGCTGAAGGGCAGTAGGCTGCTGTCAGGAACAAAGCTGATTTGTGATGTAAATAGAATTATTTTTTTAACATAAACTGTAATGCTGCAGAGTTTTTTTGTTACGCATTTTCAGTGATTTCCCGTTTTACCATAAAACATATATTTATGGTATATCCTGCTTTTAAGTATTATTTGTAAAATCTTTTTAACAAATATTTTTTATATATATTTTTGCTTTCATATCGAATTACTGAGCAGTGTTCCTTTTATATCTTATTTATCTATTTCTAAAATAAATGTTATTTGAAGATTATATTTGTATACCTTCTGGAGAAGCACTGTTTTTAAGTACACCTTTGGTCATTTTGCCTAATGCATGCACACCATCAAATCTATACATATACTGATATTTTTTACAGTGGCTAGGAGCTGTAATTTTTTAAGTAACTTTACCACACATGAAGTACCATAGAGCTTACTAGTAATCTATCTAAAGGAATATACTTCTTTCAAAACCTCCTACTCCTTAGCAGTATATTTCTTTTGATTGCCTTTTCTTCAAAGGAATCTGGTCTAAGCAGGAGTTCCAAGAGTTGCACATCTTCTACCAATGGTTACATGTAGGTGTTGAGTGTTTATACAGTGTTTAGAGCTAGAGAGAGAGAGATAGTGCTTTTATATCTATCATATGTATAGGTTTTGTGTGCATATGTATATATAGAAAGAACATGAGAGTCTCTGTGTGCATTTATCCTGTATTCAGTTAGGAAAGTTTCTAGGCAGTATGTATTACATAGGCACATATCTACAGCTACATTCTGTCTCAGTACCCAACGTATCTTTCTATGAAAGCTGGCCAAGCACTAGGTTTTTCACTTTACCACGTTATTTTGAGATCTGGAAAGGCTGGTCTTCCCTTCTGAGAATGTACTGGGTTCTCATTATGTTAGAAAGTGACTCTTGATAACTTGGAGTTTAGGATACAATATAAGTACAGTTTTGAATTTCAGTCCTTCTTTCACTATTTCACCTTTACTCATCCGAATACTGTCTCCCACTATCCTAAAATACTGTTTTTTTTACTGTTACATAGACTCCTCCTCTTAAGTCTTGCCACTGAAATTGTTGTGAAAATGATGTTTCTGTATTTCCTCCAAAATATGAGGCTCTGCTTATTTCATAAATAGACATCTATAAATCAAATTCAGTTATTTATATTCATACAGATGGATATTAAGTAAGTGTGTTATGAGGATTTTTTCAGGGGTACTCTGACTTTCTGCAATCTTTTAAATAGGTTTTATTCATTTGTATTTAGTATGTTTTTTATTTTTATGGAAGGTGTTCATTGAAGCTCAAATAACTTATTTCCAATAAAAACTGAATGATGATATCAAAGATATGAGGTTTGATTTCCCATCGCTGAATTGCAGCTAAGAATTATGAGCTGAATCCCAGTCTATTTTCTCAGCAGAGTTTTCATTCTTTTTCTGCAGAGAGATGTCTATGGCTGTCAGATGGATGAACTGCCCTCTGTTTATGTTCTCAGTTTCCTTCTGGGCTGTGATGTTGTCTTTGTTCTTGATATGATCACCAGAGTCTGACATGAGATTTGAATCTAAGACCTTTCCTCATAAGAATTTCCTCTTTTTTATTGTCTAGGTGGTACAAAAACTTCCCTTTTATTTGTCTGCATCAACAGCAAACAAGTTGCAGGCATATAGACACGCTGACACTAATGTGGATCTGAAAGACTCCAATCATAGACTTTCCCTCACAAAAATACTTTTCCTAGATCTATACACAAACCATCAATGGGCTGATACTTTCTTTCCATTCTTTCTTCCTCTCTTCCTCTTCCATTAAAAAGAAGACAACAGGAGACTAATTCTGGTCTTATCCATGCACTAGTGCACGTGTGTTTCAGATAAGCAAATGACCCACAGACAGAAGTTCTTCAAACAGGTGAAAGGAATCTGGAACCTCCTTTTCTTTGAGCTTTTAGAGTATTTGAGTAATTGGAAATATTCAGGAAAACACAGGCCTTCCATGGCTTAGACATACTTTATCGGGAGAAGCAATTCAGGGAAAGAAAAAATCCTCTTATTCTAACCAAATAGTGTTCTTTAACTGTTATTTTGTATTAAATAACAATTTAAATATTTTAAAATATAAAGTAATTACAATTAAATAAAAAATAACAGCTAAATATTTTCTGGCAGAAGTGGAACTTATAAAATAAGAATAAATCTCAATGTTTTGTTAATTTCGGATAATTATATGTTGTCATTGTATGTTATACCAAAATTCCAGTCTATCTGGGAGCGTGCCATTGATAGAGTTGTACTACAAGATCTGACTTGACGTTAAGAGGACATTTTGGCTTACATACATGTTGTATGGTGTTTTTATTTTATTCAGAGATGAACATTCAAATTATTTGATATTTTCAAACTGATTTATTTTCCAACTGATTTGTCGATAAGGTGATTTTTATGATCTTAATTGCTAAGATACAAGAAAGCAACTTAAAGTATTTGAAAGAAACTAATAGAGTACAACAGTAGTATTAATTCTTACCCCCAGTTGGATGAAAAATACTTGTGCCTCAGGTATTCAGTGCTGTATAGCTTTTGTGATTATCTATCAACCAAAGTTGCCATAGTCTGTGTAGACAAGGTCATGATCATATGCAGGATCTCGGCGGCGTTAGGACAGCAAGAGATGAGAGAAAAAGAAGACTCGTTAAGTGTATAATTTTTATTGTGGTGAGATAGCTCTATCAAAAGCTAAAGTTTCACATCAGAGATCTTTTGTGGTTTTGAGTCCCATTCTGACATGCTTTCTTGGCTAGATTAGTGTGGATTTATTATTATGCGTAAAAGTAACAGAACCTTTCCTACTAACTTTGGATATATGTGAACACATGGATAGGTGTTCATATCTTAGTTGAAAAGTCTGATTGGTATTAGATTTATTGTGATCGTAAGGTACGATGTCTTAGTTGTATTGTTGACTGATTTTTATTGATAGTTAGAAGTTTTTATTTCCCTCCCTTTGAAAACTAATGTATTTTGAACTGCAAGTGAAAAAGAAATGCAACTTAGACTTGAAAAGTATATGGTACAATTTTCTTTTCTATTTTGACTGGATGAAACTATTTAAATTCTGAAGGTGGTACAAAAAGTTTTCAATATGATTTACCCTTATTCCCTTTTTAAACTGACCTGAGGTAAAATTTTTATATAGCAATAAACTGTGCATTTTATTTCTTGAAATATATATTAAAAAACCCTAAACCAAAAAGTACTCTTGTGTGCAAGTAACTGGTTATTATAAATATGTAAACACATAGGTATTTAGAATTATACACTATGAAAGCATAAGTGTTTTCTACCTTCTGTTTCAAAAGCATTTGGTTTTGGGGGAGTTGACTTGAAACTGTCTGTAGCAAACATTCCAACGAATCAAACTGAATTGGGGAAAGTGCTTTTCTATTTTAAATAAGTACATTTGTAAACAAAACTTCAAGAGGGGATGAAAACATTGGATTAGCTTCTCAAGCTTAGCAGAAAGGAGACAGTAACTTCTGCAGCCTGCTGAGACTTTGATTGGTATTGATTTTAAAGTTAGAAGTCAAAGCCACTACAATTTATAGAAGAAATGTTTCTCCCAACTTGTGTTAAACTCAGAACTCAGCGAGAGCTGCAACTAAGAGCTGCTGCCGCTCGTGAAGGTGTGTCTGATATTGTTATTAGCAGCAGTGATCATCATTGTTGTACTTGCTGTTCTACAGGCCATGCTGAGTCAGCTTGATCTTTAATATTTTTTAGAACTGAGTGGGAACAATGGGTTTACCAGAAATGCTACAAGAAAATCATGTTTTCCTCCCTCCAAATAGCAGTAAGCTACTCTTCCAGTACAGATATCTAATACCTTTCAGAAGTATGTCCCATTAGACACATTGAAGTAAAATCATAGCTTCTATGTAGTTCTTTATTCTTCACACTAAGTACTTACCTTTCAAACTCTAATTTTACACGTTCTAGGGCTGTAGAAGCCTATGCATATATCTACAAGCAAAAATAAGATATGTTTCTAATACTTTTCAAATGCTTATTTTCTTTATAAGGGAGCATTCCAAGATACTTCTTGGCATTTAGTAGCAAGGCTGAATGCATTTTTTAATGTCCAGAAGCAGATTTTTTTTTTTTTTTTTAGTCTAGCGAAATAACATTGTGACTAATCAAAAAAATGATTAAACAGATTAGTGTTTACTTACCCATGGAGCAATTGTCAAACTTACTTATTTTGAAAACGTTAGGCTTGAGGATTCCTTCAAACTTATTAACTCAAAGATAATAACTTGTAAGCATGTGACGAATAATTTTAAGAAAATAGTAACATTCATTGGCCATCATATGGCCAAAGTTGTGAAGTATCATCTGAGAAGTGATTTTCGCTGATTCAATTCTCTTTCTTAAGCAGGTTTATTGTCAGACCACTACTGCGCATTATTCCTTTGGCCAGCTTCCTAACTCAAGTTTCCATGGTTTGAAAGAATATTTGTATGATCTAACACCATGAGATTCTTGCTTTCTGGTCTCTAATGGAGGGTTTAAGATTGTCTTATTTATATGATTCCCTCTTTTATATTAGTATATTGAAGCTATGGTGATTTTTTTTGTGTTACAGTCCAGATCTACGTAAATTCTTGCACTCGGTATTGTGTCAACTTGATGTTTGACAAAGGCACTGTGATAATAACCAAAGGAATTAATATCAGATGTATAAATATCCTTTGACAATATATTATATCCATTTAGGATATGTTGGTGAGTCACAGAATATACATCTATTTATTGTACCAGAATTGTTAAAGATTACAGATCATGGAATCATAGAATAATTCAGGTTCAGAGGGGCCTGTAGAAGTCATCTAGTCCAGTCACAGTGCTCAAAACTAAGCTAATTTAGATCAGTTTGCTCTGGACTTCTGAGTATCTCTAAGGGTGGAGATTCCAAAACCTTTCTGAAACAGTAGTTCCTATTTGACTACTCCCTTGGTGAAAAGATTTTCCTTGTCTTAACTGGAATTTCTCTTGTATTTAATTTCTGTTGAAAGAGCACGTGTATAATTTATAGATTGATATGAAGCACTTGAGTGCCAGTGAAACCTTTTCTGGGGCCTTAGAGAAAATCCAGCAAAGTCTGTTTTGAATAGAAGTCATTAAAGCGGATCACAGTAATTAATTTTCTTTCAGTCATATCTCTTTATTTCTTTGACAAAAGTGCGCATGTTATCCCAGACAGCACATATGCTCAATCGTACTTAGAGTGATTGTACTGGGAGCTCTCAAACAAGAAGCTCGTTCACAGGCTTCTCAAGTTGAAAAAGTCATGATGAGATAAGGTGAAAATTGCTGGTCAGCTCCAGTGAGGCCTTCACTTGTTCAGGTGGTCTTTCTTTCTTCATTCCGTCCTTCCTATCTTGAAAATGGCTTAATTTTGAATGAGAAAACTGAACAGCTTCACGTGAAGAAGCTGCAGAATAAGTTATTTCCTTACTCACACTCTCACTTTTGTCTGTATCTCTGTCTTCCTCTTAACTTCTAGATATTGGACAGTCTTCAGCTGTCTCATCATGCTTCACCAAACCTGTCTTCATCTTTTTCAGTCTTCATGTTTTTTTCACTCTTTCTGTTTTAATACCTACAGTAGCATGTTGTGTCATCACACTGTTTCTTTTATGTCACTCCATATTAGCATTACTACAGAATCTGTGAATATTCACACAAATAAATTTTAAACTAATGCTGAAAACCAAATATATTTGGCAGAATCATAATCTTTGTCATGTCAATACTTTTCTTGAAAGTACTTTTTCCTATTCAGCCTATTTCTGGGATCCTCTGAGGATGCTCTAGGATCCTCTTGGAATTCTCTGAGATGAATACATTCCTATGTCAGTACAAATGCTTAATATTTCTGGATCCTCAAATATATGTAGGTGTCTTAGTGGAAATTAGAATCTTAATTGTGGGGTTTTTTTTATCCACTGCTTAAATGCAGAAATATCCAAATTCATTCAATTTTCTTATAGATGTAAATATTTTAAGTACATTTATTCATATGCATTTTCAGGGTAAAGCCCAAAAGAGCACCGTTTTCTGCTCACTTGCATGGTTCATCAACTTTCGTATTTGTCTTTATTTTATAAATACATTGTGAGTTTTCATTTGGATTCCATTTAGTTTTTCTAGTAAAAACACTGATAAGTTGACATAGTCATGACTGGTTTACTCACAAAGTAATGAGTGAATCAAACCTTTTCAGAAACTTTTCATGGAGGTTGGATATTAAAAGCAGATAGAAATGACAGAATAATGTTGTCAATAGCAATTAAAAAAGGAAAATTTAATTGGAGGGAAAAATATTCTGATATTTTCTGTATACTAGCTATACAAAGGTGCAATTATCAGTTTGCTTTCAGCTCCAAAGCATGTTTTATTAGTTACAGTATTTTGGCTTTGAAACACTGAACATGGATAAGACAGCACGTGCTCAGTTGTGTAAGGGTTCCAACATCTGTCCTGACAATCCTCTTACAGAAAGTCTTTTTTGGAATTAGGAAATGGCAACATGAGTTCTGAAACGGATATGAAAGAAACAGAGTAAATAGGGTGGGGAGGAGTGGGGGGAATTGGAAGAGAATATTTCATTATTTCATTGCCCCTTTTTAACACATTAACTGCTTGAACTGTTTGTTTTTATGACTCCAGATGGTAGCAAGATGCATATAAATGAATAAAATGAAATAGAACAAATCAAATGCTTGGCTGCTGTTCAAGAGCAGCTAAGGCTAAGCTTTATTAAATTCACATGAGGATATGGTAACTGTGGAATTTCACAGAAATGAACTTCAATAATCTTATTCATGAAGAACATCATTCTTCTTGAGATAGATTGGAGAATCTAAAATTTTATCATGGAAAAAACAAAGCCTCTTTGGAGCTTTATTTTCAGAGGGTGTTCACTACTTGAGTGAAATCTGTACATGTACCACAAACAGAATCAACATGCACAGTCCATTTTTACAGATCGAAAGTTTTAATGGTTTGTTCTATCTCAGTGGCAAAGAAGAGAATACTTCAAAGAAATTTAATATAGTCTATGTTAAAACTCTTCCCTGTTTCATATAATGTCCCTTTAGGAGGGACATATGCTTTAGGAGGAAGCATATTTATATTTAAATAGGGAGGGAAGTATAAAATTTTGAAATTATAGTAGACACATTTAATTTATATTTAAATAGGAAAAAATATAAAGCTGACTAACCTAAATATTTTTACGATTTTTTGCAGGATATAATTCATGTTGTTGCCTTATTTTTGTGACTGTAGATAATTTTTTTTATGCGTCTGCAGTTGAATGGCTGACTCTAACTCAATGTTTTTCAGACATTTCTTTTGTCACTTAATGAAATTAACTTTAAGCAAAAATTATTGTTCCTTTTTAATATGCTCTTTTTCTCTTATTTGTTTTAATTGAAACCCCAAAATTACTGTTCAGAATTTCTAAAGAAAGAGTAAGATGCTTTCCTCAAAAGCCCTGAAATATATTTCCTGTCAATATTTACAGGATATATTTTGTTAAATTTTCCATTTAAATAGAATTCAAATTGAATTTCATTCGTAAAACTGCAGTTGTAAACTGCATCTCTGTATCTAAAATGAAGGAAAGAGAAAATGCTCAAAATCAGGGCTAAATTACTCTGAGCGCCCAAATATATTGAGGAGCTGGTCAGGGAAAAGCAAGGGGAGGAATAAATCCAAAGCTGGTTTTATATTATCTTTGTATTTCCTTGGCTACGTCAGTCCAGCATGGTCCCAGGGCAATACCTCCTATAGAACATGGAAAGAAGATAATAGTATGGATGGAGATGGATGAATGGAGAAATCTGCACAGAACTTCATAGTATCTGGAGATCCTCAGAGGAGGTTTTCTTCAGTGGGTAGCTAAGGTTATTTAGTGGGAGTAATGTGTAGCCTGGCTCAATATTGACTTAGTTCCTAGCTGTGTGTTCATAAGTTATTTACACTCCATAATGACTTGCTGTTTTCCCATTTACCTGCATTGAAACATGAAACAAGTAAGCAACAGCGTACGGACCTCTGAAAGCATATCCCATGAAGAGCGAACTGCCACAACCAGGATTTAGTCTCTTGAGTAAAAGTTTCAAAATGCAAAAGTGCAAAGTGAAAAAAGAGAAATTGTGTCAAATCTTTAGCTTGTGGTAAGAAATATACTATGAACATGACTCAGTTAGTTATGAGGCTTTCTGATAAATGAAGTGAAAACCAGGAAAACGTGCAGGGAAAATCCCTCCTAGGTATGATGCCCACTGGATAGTGACCATCTATTATCACTGCGGAACTTTACAGGGTTTACTAGATTTCAATAGTCATAAGTAGAGGAATTAAGTAACAGGTGACATAGTTTATCAAGTCCTGTAAATCCTAGTATTTGTACATCACTGATGGCTCATGTAAAGTAATTACTCCCTCTCAGTGGACTGACTATATGGATCAGAAGAGATGAAACCAAATTCCTTTCAGGAAAGCTGTACAAACATGAGAAAGGATGCAGTTCATGCTTGTAAATTTGTCTTGATAAAAGTTTCTGTTTAGAAGGTCAAGAAGATTTTGAAGCATTGAGATAGCCTGAATGGTAACTCTGAGATAACAACTTGAATAGCTGTGAATGTAAACATTTTTTTTTCTCCTTTCCTTGTTTTTTGAATTTTTTTTATGATTTTTTTTTTTTAATGCTTGAATATTTTTCCCAAGTACAGAATATGTTATGCAGTAGCCTAAAATATATATTTTCTTCTTACTGGACATATCTTCTTACAACTCCTTGGCCACTTGATGGAAGCTATGAAGTAATCTAGATCCTCAAATTCAGCACAATATTTTGAAATGATTCAGTGCTGGATATAGGACCAGTGCAAATATGTCTTACAGATATTGGATATTTTGGTAACAAAAGTATTTTATATGATAGACACTTGTGTCTGTGACTCGTGAGTCAATTTTAAAAGATTAGACTAGTGATATCTTTTGCTCTTACGTATGTCTTTAAAACTTACTTCTGTAGTTTTTACTCCTGCATTGAAATGATTCAAAATTTAAATTTTAGAACAATGGGAAAACTGTAAATAGAGAGAGCAGTGGACTGTTTTGAATATTATATTAATAACAAGTCCAAAATAAACACATAAACTGAAACATAAACTTTATCCAATTATTGATTGTTTATTACTTGTGAATGATGTTTGTCTTTGTTGTAGATTATATGTGTTTATAGTAAAATTATTTTTCAGCAATATAGAAACCCAGAGCATAGTTCGCAATAATACAGGGAAGTATTGTAGTTCAGTAATTACAAATTTTTCAGTAGATGCAACTCATTAAAATTTATTTATTCTGTAACAGGAAAAAAATTGTCGAAAGGACATGAGAAATTTTTGTAGGAACTGATGAATCCCTACCTTCCAAAAGTTAGGTATAATTAGAGTGGACATCTTATGGAAATAAAATTAAAAACAGTAGAAGGCAACTGCTGTTTTAGTGTTTTGATGAAGTCCTTTGTAGTTGGTTTGGGTAATGTTGAACACGTCAGTTTTGTTTTGGAGGCCTGAATAACTTGTTCACTGTTGTCCCCTTTGAAAATGAAGTAAAAGACAGAATCTGGCTGCTTGATAAACTGAAGGTATACATCAAAGCCACAAATGCAGAACTTGCTCAAAGGCTACCTACACTTATTCCTGAAAATAATAGTTCAATGATCTATATAAAAAGTAATGACCAGAAAAAGTCTGTCATACGTCATAACAGATAGATAACCTTTTGTCCTTGTCAAACCAGCCCAAATAAAAACCCTCAGATTTAATCAGAACTGTTTTTCCTTTTCTTGTGTCGATCAAAGCTTTCCTATTGATAATCTGAACAAAATCGGGTGAGAACACAAAGTCTACTTTTGTATTATTAAGATGAAAAGATTCTGCCAGGGTTTGATAACATTTGAGATGCAGAGGCTGTTACAGGAACATAATGAATATCAAATATATCTGCTAAAAGGACTTTTTATCAAGAGAAAATCCTGATGAAAAATGCCACTTATTCTTTATTTTCCATCAGGCAGGTTTAAAGACTGCAAGTCAAGAATGTAGAACTGTATTTAATGGAGGTATTTAGTTTAGTACTCAGTGTGCTGAAATGTGAACCTTGAATTCAGTCGCTTCTCATCCGATCTAAAAATAATTTAAAAATTAGACTCAGTTCTTTCAAATTCAAATACAGAATATTCTATTAATAAATCAGCATTTACCAATGGATGTCACAGCCTTATGGGTAAATCCATTTAACCTGTTATTCCAAAGGATTTTTGTAGTATTCGGTATGGTTTCAACGTAAATATTCATTTTGTGAATTATTGCCAGAGAAAAAAGTAGCAGACTAGCCATTTTTAATTTATACACCTCAGAAGTACTGGGTGCCATGAATGAAGAAATCAGATTGGATACAATGAACTAAAAGTTGCCACCTGCTGATTTAATGTAGTAGTTCATGACTGTCATTTTTTTATTTTTTATTTTTAATTTTAATATTGAAGAGACTTATTAATCTGTTGTTAATTGTTTAATTTAGTTCTGTTTATTTCTGGTTTTATCTGGCAGTACAACACACCTGATACTGACTTTAAGGGTGTTATTCAGGACAGGGAATGAGGTGCTGGATCAGTTCCACTACTGACCAAAAAAGTGTTATGTTGTGGGAGTTCACAAGTGAATGCATTGTGATCTTCCACAGGGATCGTGAAAGATTGTCTTATGCTGTTTTTGTTTCATGACTTGTGTGTGGTTGTAGGCTTTGTATGGATTTTCTTTTTTGTAATTGTTTTTGCCTTAGCCATACTGTGGCTGGATATCGGGAGAAAAAGGTCAGAAACACTTGATAGGAATTTTGTTTTCAAAAGGGAGAGACCGGTTGATTTAGCTGAAATGGTTACAGCTGGATCAACCGATAACTGTTGAATTACAGAGACAAATGCAAAACCTTACAGGTCGGCACTACACCAGCTGTAACCAGAAGAGGCTATTGAGAAGGAAAGGTAAATCGAAAGGACATAGCGTAATAAACTTTTGAGAGGATATCCAAAAACGGATGGTAATGGAATATCCCTTTTTTTGCTAAGTATATGGCAAAGAAATTCAAAGAAAACTGAGTTTCATAGCTCTGCCATTTGGAGCATTGTTGAGGATGAATGGGGTTTGCTTAATGAAAGGCAGAGTTCTAATTCACAGCTGCACTGGTTGTGCACCGTGGTGTTTATGCAAAGTAAACGGACCTTATTCAGGTGAAGGTATGATCTCACTGAGGCAATGATCATATGGAATCCCTTAGACTGATACAAGTGAACATTTTGTAAATACTTTAGTGGAAGAGATGCTGAAATGAAAATTGATGAGGTAATTTTTTACTTTTCTTTTTACTACCTTTGGGTTACTTAATTCTCTTTCACAAATTTAGAACAGAGTGGCGGACATACTGGATCAGCAAATATGTTGTACGAGGTGTAAATACTCAACTGGCAGTGGGCTGAAGCACGTTCTTGGGGGGGGGAGAATAAGCAAAGCACATACAACCTTGTTATTTACCTTGTATTACGTAATGCTTGATGTTGAAGACACATTAGAATCTCATAGTGATTTCTTCCAAGTGTTAATAGTTTCCCTTGTGAATAACTAAAGGTAGCAGAAATATTTTTTACAAAGGATTTAGGTTGGAATTCATTTCTTCTGTAGGAGGTGAAGGGAGACACACCTAGAGAATCCTCTGCTGTAGCTGTCTCAAATACCTAGCATAAGCTGGAATGAGTCACTCTCTATAACTATTTTTCATCTGTGCACTGTAGGAGGAAACTGTGAACACTTAACTTCTAGATATCTAAAGCTGAGTAAGATGCTTTTTGAAATCTAATACAGAAATCATTTTTAAAACTAGGGCTCACGAAACATTTTGAAGTGATGACCTTCAGTACTAAAGGCATATGTACTCTCAGTTAGAAAGAGCTGAGGTAATTAAATGATAGATAATGCAGAGAGTTTTCAAAGTGAGCAGAAGTATTCTACTCAGATATTTTCACCTCCATTGACTATAATGTTAAGGTGCATGTTCTGTGTATGTTGTTAGAAGTTGTTTGAAATAGTAAATTTTACTGTGTAAAGAGAAATGAAATTCTCTGATGTTTTTGCTTATTTTTAGATAAACATTTTATTTACTATAGCAATCATAGTTCTCGTCTTTGAAGCAATTTCTCCTCATTACATCATTTTTGTAAATGTATTTCTGTCAGCCTGATTCACCTCCTTTACTCTTTGCCATAAGCCGATAAAGATTCAAGTGCGTTTGTTCTGCATGTTTGTTTGGGCATATAATTTATCACCGACATATTTACAAAGAAAAAAACCACAAAGATTTTTTTCAAAAGAACATGCATTTTCTATATCAGCACATGCCTCCATTTTGCCAGCGGACAACCTTCAGTGGATCCTGCTCCATTCCATTAACCCCAAAACCATGCATGAGGAGAAAGTGAGAAATGTTATCTTCAGGCAATGTTGATGGTGTAATCACTTTCCTGTTTGCAAAGTTCACAGACATCAACATGCATGTTTTTGTTTCGTTTGATAACATCTAACCTTTGAAGAAAATGCCATTCACTTTGCTTTCTAACGGTGGTCACTATTGAGCTCAGTCAGTGAAGCACTGGTCAGTTTAGTAAGTCTCTTTGGCAACACACCATTACAAGATAAAGTTCCTGTCGTGTTGTAAGAGAAGTCAGAGTCATCTTGAGCTGTATTCCTGTCCTGCTACTTCATAACTTGCAGCAGAACATTTTGGGAGAAGCAGTCCAGTAGAGAACTTGTTGTCAGACAACACTAGATACTTCGCCATATAGGTACCGCTGTCAAAGGCTGAATCGAGTTAATGGTTTTAAAGAGTTCGTGTTCCTTTTAGATTATGCCACCGGGACTGCTTTTGGAAAAACTGGACTAAGAATGATAATTCAGTAGTACAATAATTCTAAGATGTGGAGTAAATGGAAAAAATTGTATTTAGTTGCCTCTTTCCGCTTCCCGGAAACCTTTGGAATACTGAGCAGCACAGTTACATATTTATGCAAAACTGTAGGAGCAGAAGTTGGAAGTAGGGTGATAAGAAGATGGGAAGTGGACACTTTCAGGGGTAGGATTTTATCCAAATTAAATCTGGAAACTTCTAAAGTGTCACAGAATTTTTTGAAGCAGAAGAAACTTGTTGCTTTGCACAGTTTTTGAGAAACTCCAGGAATTTTGATGTGTGTTACACAGTTTTTACTTTATTCTTCCTTTGAAAGGAGTTCTATGCGGGTTGAAAAGATGTTTATGATGTGGGAGGACTAAAATTAAACTGCACTGTAATACATTTCTGCCTTTTATCAAAATAGTCTATTGCTCTTTTTCTGTTGCCAGAGATAGACATCTGAAATCTCATAAGCTGCCATCCCATGTGATATTAATTAACGCATTTATTGTGATGTCCAGAAGGATTTCTGCCTAATAAGGATCTGATAGCTGAACTATACTTTCAACAGAAGTGCAGCTCCCATCATGTCAGGGTTTACATGTGTTGGAGTGGTATGGTAAAGCTGCTCTTACACTGTGGTACGTTTTCAGACTGGAGAATTTCAAACCTGAACCTTCCTGAGTAGTCCTGATACTTACTTGTCAGATTTAAGAAGCAGGAAAAAACCCAGTCCCAAACTATATTTTAATCTAGTTTCTATTAAAATAATTTGACAACGAAAAATTACTTCTGATGGTTGCATTTTGGTAAACCTTAAAAAAAGAACTTCTATCATTATTGTTTATTATTTGACTAATTGTTATTTCTTCAAGGCCACATCTTGAATTTATTTTAATGGAAAATCAAAGATACAGTTATTATTTGATGCTTCATCTCAATTACTTTCTTCTAGTGCGGAGAAATGACATGCTTTTATTGTACGAACAAAAAGACAGGAAAAACATATAATGAAGAAGTAGAATGATACTCTATAAAGACATCTTTGCAATACTGTACTTCATATTGCATATTTGTTCACAGCTTTGCACTGTAAGAAAACTACAAGGGGATGAAACCTCAAGAGAAAAAGCTCTGTGAAATGAGAACAATATCAGAGCACAAGGTGTCTTGCTAACCTTTAAAAAGGCAATGCAGTGCCACACAATTTTCTTCATTCAGAAGCAATCTGCAGCAGCAAACCAATCAGTTGAGTTCTCACTTGCTTTGATGTATGAGTTGAGATTTAATACAAAAAAATAAAAAATCTTTTGGAAAATTAGATTAATGGAGGTTCATTTTCATTATGTCCAGTTTTCTTTCA
Source organism: Tauraco erythrolophus (assembly GCF_009769465.1). Taxonomy (NCBI): domain Eukaryota; kingdom Metazoa; phylum Chordata; class Aves; order Musophagiformes; family Musophagidae; genus Tauraco; species Tauraco erythrolophus. The sequence continues at coordinate 4,893,477 of NC_141477.1, forward strand.
TTATTGGATAGTTATGGGGATATCTCTTTTCCCCCAGTGACCTTCTCTAGATTATTTTTTGTTTGTATGTCCATTTGTTCACATGCCTTGAAATCAGCGTGGTAATCTCTGCTACCAGTTTCTTCCATCCTATCTTGCTGTATTAATTTTAGCTTCAAAGTTCTATAGGGCAAAATTTTAGAATCATCTGTCCTTCACTGTACTTTGACATCTTATATTTTTTTCTTTGTTCAGTGGCAAAAGGTTGCTATTACTTTACAGTAAATTATTTATTAGGAGTTTTATATGAAACCAAGCATCTTTGCATGATCTCAAATACTGAACAACAAACAAAAAGTGAAGATACAGTAATGGAAGTATTTTAGTAAATGGTTGAAGTTCTGTATCAAGGGTCCTTATCTGCTTTTAGCTCACTATTACCTACTTTTAGTGACTCAAAGCACTGGAACTTGGTAATGATAATGAGTAAGCACTCGTATTTTGCAGTGAGTTCAGAGGAGACTGCATTTACTCAGTAGTTGAAGCTGATGAGCGTCACTTCTAGAGTATGAGGTCATTCCTGTTCTTCAGAAAAATCTTTCGTACATGCTTAAGATGAGCTTTTCAAAACTACGCAGGCTAACTCCACTTTCAGTACAGAACGGTAACCATTGACTTCTGGGGAAACAGAGTAAGGTCAATGCACAAAGCTTTACAAAACTTCATTTATCCAGTTTTCATTCCAGGTTGTTGTTAAGAAGGTAGCCAAAATGAAACAGGGAGGTTAACTGTGAATACAAGCATCATTGAAATGGCTGGTGTTACAGCTCACTCCATTACTGTCGTCCTTTTATCCAATATGCTGATTTATTTTAAAGTACTTAATTTTTTAATGTTCTGTACAGCGTAGAGATCCATCTTTTTAACATGCCAAACTGGTCTGGGGTAAACTGAGAACTATACTATTTATGACATTATGTCAAATCAGATAATTTTGTGTCTGTCTGTATAAAGAAGCAATGCATTAAGCTAAACTTAGCATTACATGAAATTAAACTGTAGTTTCAATCTCAAATTTGAAGCAGAAATTACTTTGGTTTTGAGTAATCAAAGAGATGTGTGTGTACGCATATATTTATTTCACTGGGTGTTTACAGATGTCTTCAGGAAAAAAAGATTAAATAATTAGAAGAATTTAAACATTCAAGAGTAAAGAAAGCCTATGCTTGGAGCTATTATAATGAAAGCTTCTCTTTCTTAATCCACTGCTACTTACATCTGTTTACTGGGGTTTCTTTCTTGCCAACAGCTTAAATTAGGACTGGATGAATCTAAGTTTAAACAAGACCTCCCTGGTTTGATAGGACTAGGACAGTGGATTGGTCCAAGTGAGGTGTAATGGATCAGTTATCTTGCTATTTGCTTGTATTGCCAGCATAGGAATGACAATCTGAATGCTCTTTTCATGAAAGAAGGGATTACTAGGAAACGGTGAATGGGAAGGAAAAAAGTTATTTTCCATTTTAGCGGTGGAAGTTAAAATATATGTATGTTTGAACAATACAGACAGATGATTAACGTGTTGCTAAATTCTGCTGGTCACCCTCACCAGTGTTCCCCAAAAGGGACAAATAAGATCAAATGAATGTTTTCCCATTTGTGAGAAAACTTAAATTTAACTAAAATAAAATGTTTCTCAAGCAAACAAAAAGAGCAAGGTTTCACTCAAGACATTGCCCATTGTTATAAATGCTGGAAAAATGTAAGAGCAAGATTTAAATACTGTGGATGATGAGAGAGTTTTAAATATAATAGGAGATTTCCTCAACTGTTTTTGAAGAGAACTTGTGTGACTTTCCTGAAGAAGTATGTTGCTGTACACTGTCCTATGTCTCTTTTCACTTCGAAGGCCTAAATGTAAGAACGTGCTTCAATCAGACAGTGGAATGCAAGAAGAAACTTGCACTGGCCAGCTAATCTCTTTATCTGCAATGTTGTAGATAAACATAGAGTAACATTCATTTGTAGCACTATCTGTTCAGTCTCATCCCAAAATTTGTTGCAAAAATTTTTTATCATGAGTTAACCAACGTCTTCACAATAGAAACTAATGACAGTTTATTTGGAACAGTGTGAAGCCCTACGGTCTGATAAATACATTGATACATTTTCTTAGTTCGGATGGCATAGGAACTTACTATTTGGAAACCATTGATATTATTTTGACTACATTTAGAACAGGTGTTGTGGCTTAATAGTCTTCAATCTCCATTAGCTATATTTCCATATCAAGGACAGTGCAAGCTTTTTGAAAAATTTTTCAGAGTAATTACTATTGTGAATTATCGACCACTTTTTCCACATAGTAGGGACTAACCTTACTTGTTATCCATTATTTAAAGGAACTATATCACTTCAGAAAACTGAGTGTTCTTACGAAGCCAGCAAAAAGATTTTAAGTTGAAACAATTTTCTTTAATTATCCTTCAACAATTCACAGTTCAAGAAAAATTGCCCTTTTAGCAAAATGACTATAATGAACCACTCCAGAGAACTCAGTATGTACTGTATAGGAATCTCATTCTTTTTTCAAAAAAAGCCTCCCTAAATAAAACATCTTTAAAACTTTCTCTTTTCAGGATTTTTTTGATGTTGTACAACAGTTAGTAAAACCATGTAAACCCAGCCTAGCAGCCTGTATGGAATCTCTTAAGGAGAGGAACGTTATTGATGAGTGTTGGTATGAAGTAGTAGGAGAATTTTCCAAACAGATGGGACCCATTAATTAGAAGGAAACCAAGAGCAAAACCTAGAAAGGATCTAAGACTAGATTAGATATTTACCTATTCACTATGCCTAAAGAGAATCTTCTCAATTAACTGTGTAGTGTAAATGATGCTCATTAGATGATGGTTTTCAATGAAGATCTCTGTTTTGGTTTAACTTGGAAGTAACAGTAAGTGGAGAATGAGCAAGACAGCTTTTTGCAGAATGTTTTCTGCTATAGATATTCAAAACAGACTATCTCCCTGGAAAGAAAAGGTTATAAGCTTTGGAAATATGATTTTACTTCTTGTTCGTACAGCTGTACTAATAATTCATTATATTCAGCTTTACCCCCGTCTGGAAGAAAATAAGATGAAAAACTGTATTGTAATTTATCTTGGGAAATTTGGACTAGTAGTTAACATATCATGCTAACAACCTTATTGCCCTTACCTGTTGTTTTTACATACTTCCTGAAGTTTCACCCAGCTAAATAAATGAAGTTCACAAAGCTTGAAGGTGTCTGTTACAGAGGAAGATGCTTCACTGACATTCTGCTTCTGGTAGATCTGTAATCCCTCATTTCCGTATTATAGCACTCTGCATCTAAATGCCTACAAAGCAAGAACTTGGAGAATCCTCTAGTTCTGTGTTCTTTAGGGTTTTGTTTGAGTAATGATTACGCAAACCTGACTTGGACTAGGAAGAGCCCACTGCTGACTGAGCCTCATTTATCTCACAATAACGTGGAAGAGTATTGTCATCCCACTTGTGCTATTTTGTTGTTGCTCTTACTTTGTGGTGTTGGTTTTTTTCTTAGAGCTGGATTTTCTCATGCAAATTAGCTGCTCAGCAGTAATAACTTTTTTTAGCAATGAAATTACTTTAAAAGTTTACCTTCGTTTTGTGATTACTCCAATTTATCATCAGGAAGAGGCTTTTGTGAAACGCTTTGCTTGGCTTAATTGGTCAATATGAGAGTCCAATCAAACAGATACTTTTAGGAATTTTTAAGCTTTAAAAGATTATCACATTAATGAGTTCAGTAATGTTAATTATATGCATTTCTCTCACCTTCCTAACAGGATCGAATGTACCAACTTTTTGCTATCTGGCAAGAAGCTTCTTAACTCTTGTAATTCTCTTAACTCTCATTCATACTCGTGATAAGGATTTTATGTGGTATAGTTTTCCTTTTACATCAGTCAAAATGGAGAGCTGTAAGAAATAAATCCAATTCGGTATTTTATAGATTATCTAGGCAATTGAGTAGCCTAAGTTTAGTAAAATGCAAAAGCAGTTTCCACAAATATTTCTGATACTCTTCTAAAATACTTCAAACTTAGATACTAATTCATGTTTTCATATGCCAGGGTTCTTCGTTCCTTCTGCTGTAATGAAAGTAATTAAAACGAAAACAGAATGCTGATTTGCCAACTTACGGATATTAAAGACTATTTTTCTATCTGTGAAACTGCAGATAATGATGTAAAAATACAAATGCAGCAAGTTATTTAGTATGTAAAATATAACTGAAGTATAAAAATTTGGAATATGGTACTTACTTCTAATTTGAGACCAAGAAACTGTGAAAGGTATTTGCTATATAAGAGCCTTCTTCACTAGGCAGAGGCAGCTGAGGCTTCTTTGGTGAATAGAGTGGGGGAAAAAAAATCTGACAAAGAAAGTAGAGATGACTTTTAATTTTATGGCTTGAAGAGCCTATGATAAATTCCATTCAAAAAAAAGGTCAGAATTTTGAGATGTGATAATCAAAAATCACACTCAAAACCTGCTGAATAGATTAAGTAAAATTTATTTCTTCCCCCACAAATATTTAAGCTTGGTATTTATTGAAGTCTGCCATTATTTAGAATGAAACAGCAACCAAAAAGAATAGAATCTGAATCTGCTCACCTTCCCATTTTTTAAATATTTCATATTTCTATAAGAAATATAAATATATGTGAAGCAGTAATGCAAAATTTGGCCATTTGACTCTGAAAGATGCCAGATAAAAGTCTGAGTCTTCATTCAGAGAAGTCTATCACTTGCATTTCCACTCTTACTTGCACTTATTGTTAGATAGTATCTGTCGAATTTTCATAATCAAGATAAATCTAAAGGGTTCAGTCTTACCTGAGTGATATTCTCTAAGTTCTGGTTTTCTCTACCTGCTTATAAAATAAAGATGATGAATAGATACCATCCACGTATTTATAACATGTACACTGTGGCAGCTGGATAGATTCATCTTCATCTTCGTTTTTATTTCATGAAGTTCATCCTCTCCTATTCTGATAGCAAGAAGAGTATCTCTGCAATTCGTTTTGAGGTTTTATAATCTAGGAAAGCTGCAGCTATAAACAGAATTAAAAGCCCTAATTAAAAGCAGATTTGTGCATTTGTGTACAAATAGTCACATAAAATCAAGAATATCAGAGAGATCTTTCAAGATCATGCCTCTGATGTCATACACTAATTACTGACAGCACACTGTGAATGCTAAAGCATGATAGAAGGCTGCTTGTGACCTGTGAGTTATGAACTCCCGAAGCATACTATATCCCAGAAAACACTGAGTTTCAGCAGAAGACATACGCTGCTTCCACCGCCTCTCCTGATCCCAGGCTTTCACATAGATACCTGAGGAGGAGGCCTGCTCTTGCGCTTTGGGTAAAGTGAAAGATGGTTTGGCATTCTAGCAGATCTGTTCAGATGCTTGAAGGCCCCAGGCTATATACTCTCTGCACTCATAGATAAGGAGTTTTGTTGCTATTCCATACCTTAAAATACACTGACAGTAGAAAAAAATACACGTAAATGCACAACCATGTTTTCATAGCCTTCAGAACACGCAACACAATTGCAGCTGTTCCTAAAGACAGATGGAAAAAATGAAATATATGTCTGATCTACTTGTACAAAGGTTACTGCGAGTTTCTTTTGCTGCATTCAGCAGAACACCGGGAACGCATGATTGGAATGATGGACTGAAATGATCCACCAGCATAAATTAACACAGCTGAACAGTTATTTTAATTCAAAGTGAGTAGCAGTGTAGTGACATTACACGGTGATTACAAAAGCGGGAACATCTCTTAAACTGGCCTTGTATTCTGCCAACCCAGGGAAATATGTCTCGACCACTCAAGTGAGAAATCTCCAGATCAGTTTTTATTTCAGCTACAAAGAAAAGAACAGTTCAGCCTTACATGATGAGCAAATTCCCTTCTCCCCCCACCATGATTCTCATTAAGATTAGGCAGACGTAGAGACACTGGAGTTGTTCGAGGGTGCCGATCCCTGGTAGCAGGCAGTGGGGCTGAGCTCTGCCTCGCTGGTGCCTGCAGGAGCATTGCTGGGTTAGGAAACACGATAAATTCTTTACTGCCGTATGTTTTTCAGAACAGGAGCTATACTCAATGTCTGATTACATCAGCTACAAGGCTGCTCTTTAGGGATGTGTGATGCAAAGTGCACGTCCGTGACTGGACCAGCGGTTCTTGCTCTATGAAGTTTTGAGGCTTTGCTAATTTTCATGCGACATCTTAAAGATGAAGCATGATCGTCAACATCATCTCATATTTTCATCTGCACAAATATATTGTTTCATATTTATTTCCACAGAAATCCTCTGACAAATTTCAAAATGCTAATTTACGTATAACTTACATAAACATAGCTGTAACTTGGCGTGATGTCAGCAAAACGTTACCAGTATAACGATGTGATTTAGCTACATTCAGAAATGAGTAACATAACTCGGTCAGGATATCTATAGTCTAGAAAATATACTTGGGAATTTAGCCCCTGATGGCAGGAAATCATAAATGAAGTGATTGTATTCTCTATGAAGGTTAAAAATAACCTAATGGAGTTTTAATGAACTTAATAAAACCAGAAAGCAACCACTAGTTTTCCTATCAAACTGGGTCATTTAACCAAAACTTGATTGGGCAAAGAAATTAACCATATATTTTCTGACTTTTAAACTAGTTTACATATCAGTTTTACTTTGCATTTTGCTTAGCTGTTGGAATTTTGTGAACTCATTTTCGCTTAATGATTGTTGAGGCATCCTTAATTAAGCATGTAGGTGTAACATAAATGTCATACAGCAGTCAAGAAAGGGAGGAAAATTTTTTGTCACCTTAAGTCAATATACTTAAACATGCTGACACTGTATATGGTGCTGTAAATTCTCCCTCTGCTTTCCTTTTACAACTGGCTGTTGCCACTGCTTATGCAAGGAATGGAGCTAATTCACAACAAGAAGATTCACAACGCTTGGCTGGCACTGTTTGTTTCAAAGGCAGGAATCAGAATCTCCCCTGCAGGTTGTCTTCATGGCCAGAAATGAAGCTTGTGTGCAGTGTGGTTTCATATTTTAGATGTGGCAGATACACATTGCAATGACCTAATTCAAATTAGAGGCATGAAAAGATGGAAATGACATACCATTTGCCAGAGTGATAGAGCAGGTGAATTACAGAGTGAAGCTTTGTTTATAGAAATAAAGCGCATTTTCAGTCGAGCGTGTAGCATATTGTGTTACTTACAAAGAATAAGTTCTCTTATCTGTAAGCATTGAGTGTAACAGGACTGAGTTATAAACTGTAGTATGGCATAATGATATGTATTTCTACCAGTTTTTAAGACTACACTCTAAATTTACTTAAACAGAAAAATTTCTCTCTCAGCACAGCTATACTGTTGTACTTCAGTTCAAAATCTTGCTCAGACTTTTTTAATGTTTGGTTCCTAACTTGTCAGAAGAATTTTCTTAAGAATATGGTGCCTCAGCACAATCTACATTCAAAACTTTCTTTAAATGTGAAGACAAAAAATATTTAGGTTTTCTTGTATTTCCCCCATAATAGATTGCACTAATCACCTTGGCTTACCCTGCGTTCCTTCCTCAGGCTAAGTTCTCACAGAAGTGTGACTTTGATGAAAGTCATGAGTAAAGACTGCTGAATAGGACCCACTGTCGTTAGACATGTAGTTTGAAAAAGCTTTAGGAATGATAAGCTGCACAGTTTCAGTATTGCTATTTTATTTTATATTTAAGAAAGACCAATGGGGTTTGGGTCTTCTGAAAGAGCAAAATGGATAATGAGAAGTATTTAGTCTTGGAGTTTTCCTGAAGGCACTTTCTTGTCTGCTTCTGTCATGCTCCGAAAAGTGTAAAATAAATTGTTAGAAAGTAAATGAAAACTTCTACAGGGAGAAGCCTTTTTTGTCAATGTAATGTAGGATGAAGTCTTCTGAGAATTCATGGGAAATACAGTGGATTAAAAATTAAAAAGCTAGCAACGTTGCAAACGAGTGAAAGGTCAAATGGGGCCATCACGCACACAGATATTGAATAATTCATGGGTTTGCTGTGCGTGTCACCTGCAGAGTTCAAATAGTTGAAAAAGTGCAGAATCATGGCTTCCTGAACCATGGAAATAGAACAGATTATGAAAGACCAATATTGCCGCTGCGTTAATTAACTAGCACCAAGTCAGTCAGTTCAGTGCTTATGACTTTTGTAAAGAGTTAAGCTGGTAGAAGGAAGAATTAAATATGTGGTTTGGTGCACCACTGGGCAGTCCAGCCTTAGCTACGCATCTTGCGTTGGAGTGCATGGTCGGGTTTATAAACCTAAATCAGACACTTAATACTTTTATTTTACTTTGTTTGGATGATAATTGGTTTTCTCCGTGGAGCATGAGATGAGGGACATTAAATAGCAGTTGGGAGTGAAACTTAGCACTAGGCAGCCACTGGATAAGTAGTTAGGAGTGACAATGATTCTCTCTAGGGAATCACGTACAGGGTGTCAGCTGCTGGCTGCAGCACAAAGGAGCCCCACAAGGAGCCTGATAGGAAATAAAAAGCATACAATTAGGAAATACAAAAGCGAAAATTACTTTGAAACTCAGTAGGGGTGCGCAGCAATCCACTGCTCAGAAGCAGATGAAAACTACCTAGGTCAGAATCAAGTCGTCCAAGTTCCACATAGCACTACAGATAATGAGTCCATTGCCAGTGAATCAGTCAGTGCAAAACCAACTATTTAAAGTGTCAGAACTGTCAAGGACAGTTTGACTTCTCTGATGACAGTGTTGAACCCATGTCACTTAGAGGCAATCAACAAATTAAGTCTGAAATCTCAAAAATATTATTTCAATTTAAGAGACGACGTTTGAATCAACATACTTTTGGATCTTCTAGTAAAAGAGGGATGTACGTTGATTCAAGTTTACAAGCTGTAGACAATGGTCTATTAAAGCAATTATAGTCCCACATCAGGCTGGTTGGAAATCAATATCTACAAATGTGAGATATTTGCATTTTTTTTTTTCTGCGCAGGCCTATTTAAAATAAAATCATTTTCCCTCTCCAGACTTCAATATATTGCTGTTTAAAATGCACTTTACAGTCTACGTTCAGGATTCTTAGAATCAGGTAATATTTTTTAAAATAGTCTAGCAGAAAATGGATGCCAGACCTTGATTAAAGTTACTGTCATGTACACCGTGGGAAGGAACTTGAATATTCTGTGAAATGAACTTGATTTACTGTCGCTTGTCTTCCCTTAGCTTTCAGGTTGATTTCAAGCACCTCAGAACAGTGATGCCAGCTTATTGTAGATTTACTTAGCCACACTTTCAACAGTCTTGATAGACTGTTTTGATTCTTTTAGTCCTTTCTCAGGGTAATTTTAAAGGAACACTAATTAAAGCTTTTCTGTTGAATAATACATATGCTTCATTCTACAAAGTTTAGCTTAAGGGACTCACATTGACAAAAATGCATTATATTCCTTTAACTTAATTTCATTAGTGGGACTTCTCTGACTTTGTGGGAACATACAGATTTTCCTCCAGAGCATGTTAGAGCACAGAACGATTAGCAGAGCATTAGAAGTAACCGCAGCCCAGGAATAATGTCAGTTAGCCCTATGGCAGTGTGTGAGTTCCAGGGCAATTTGTAGATGTTCTGTTCAATGGTGTGTAAAATAGGGATGCACTTCATTGTACTTGAGGCACTTTCTCTAGAACTCCGGCCAAGTGTGATACAGTAAATAATTCAGACTTATAGTTTCCCGTTTACCAAGTAGTATACTTTATGTACTGAATTGACAAGAGAAGAACTTCAGCTTAAAAAGTGGTTTGGTTTTTTTTTTTTTTTTTGTATATAAACCTAGAAAAGATGGTTTGATTCTTGTGTTTATGCTACTGAAAATCAAAAGATGTTCTACTGAAATCAAGAGAGTTTTACTGGTGTAAAGTTAGCTTAAGGAAGGGGAGAATCATGCCCTCATGAAACACTAAGAGGCAAGGGGTGACAGTAGAAAAGCATTGGTATTCTGCTGTGAAGCTGAGCTTCCTGCAATAATGAGTGCATTGCAGAGGCCAAACAGAAAGCAATACATTCGGGTTCAACATCACATTCACCTTTCGTGGTCTGAGAGCACACGGGAACAAAAGGAAATACGAGCAGCGATTTCAAATATTTCTTGTTATCCTTTTATTTCTTTACTGCTTTCTATTCCTTTCTGTCAGTTATCAGTGATCATCATTTTAAAACCACTTGTAGTTCTGGGAACAGTTCGTACTCCTTTGTTGAAGCATTTATGATTGTCAGTAAAACTTTTCAGGCTATCATTTTATTTAATACAAGCCAGTGTTATTCTCTTTCAGGCTACTAGAAGCATTTTCTGTGTTCATCAGCCAGTCAAGTTGCATTGCTGTGCTGTGTGTATGAAGTTTTGAATTAATGTCCTGAATTACATTGCTCATTTTCATTTTAGGTCTTGCACAACCTCGGTATTGTATATCTACTCACTATATACAGGCAGTTTGCAATGTTGATAGGAGTTTATAAGTATGTGCTATTATTAATACATTTTTTCTGAGTGCTAGGTCTAATAAAGTGAACAAATACAAAAAAAAAAACCATTCAGGACCATCAATTTTAATGTTTGTTCTATCTAGTGCAATGTACAAAATTCACATTTCATAGATATGAGCAAACAATAATCCAGATTCTTTTCAAACAAGGAACTATCCTGCTAAACATATTTTCAGTTTAAAATGTTAATACAAATTAGTTGACAAAATAAAAAGCAAAATGGACTGAAATTCTGCCACTACTGAGTTACTACTGAGATATCTGCAGCTACAAGTGTTATTTTACAGATTTGAAAGTACAACTTCAAAATCTTTGCTGTAATGTCATGAATTTCCTCACTAGGTCACTCACTCATCCTCCTCCTGGTTCTCAGATAATTTCTTTATTGTGTTATCCAACATCTCCTTATCATCTCCTCTTCTATCTTCTGCTACTCTTTCGGTCCATTTTCACCATTGGCCTGTCCTTATTTCCATTTCTGTTTCCCTCTAGATAATAAATCTGAGTATGATGAGTTTAAAGGCCATGACAGTACCAAAAGGTACTGATGATTCACAATTCTACGTTCCTACTCTACATCAGGTATCTCCTGTAGACATTTAACTGAAATGTAACAGTCAAAATCATTCTGGTTTTTCTTCTAGCCTTGACTGTTAGTTTTTGCTGTGTTGCATCCAAATTAGGAAGCTTTGGGGATGGGGTATCAGAGCCCTGGGGTATCCTCAGAGCACACAGTGGAGTGCTAACCTAAACACAAGCTAATGTTTTCCCTTTAAAGTAAACAAAAAACTTGCAAAAAACTTGTAGCAGTACAGGCTACTGGAGAGACCTGCTCTACATATGTTAATGTGAAATAAGGCAGCAGCAGAACTTGTGGGTTTTTTGTTTCAGGCTTGCCTACAAAATTTAAAGGCAAGGCTACCTATGCTCTCCGGTTGTGACATGAGGAGTTGAGTGTATGACCCCTACACAACAGCTAGTCCATGTTTCACAACAGGTTCCTTTTTTTCTTGCTGTCCTTCAAGACGAGAAATTTCTCCAACAGGAGAGTTTTGGTTTTACTGATGCTGTTTAGGATACAGCTTTCTGATAGCATAACTAATGGCTTCATTTACACAATTAAGCCATGCACGCAACCTTGGTTTTGTCATTGCTTTTGTTATGCCCTGAAGCAAGCTTCTTTCCAGGTTGCATTCCGTGTTTATCCACAAGTGGTCGTCTACATTTATATTTCTGTAGCTTCTGGTTTTATCCTGTGGCTGCATCTTTAAGGCTTCTGCTCTCAGCCTGGGATTCACTCAATATGCAATATTACTGAAGAGTCGTTGGCAGTTCACTCTTCAAAATAATGGTTTCTTAAAAGCATATATATTTGTAAGTATGTAATACTTTTTGAACAATTTTATTATTGATATCAAATTATGGCAGTGTTACTGATAGTTTTCAAATGTGTTTTCTTTATATTTGTTTGATTCTCTTAAGGTTATAGCATCTTTAAACAAAGTGCTTCCCACCTGATACTCCATTCAGAAGCATTTTAAACTTAACTCTTCCTAGTATGCTTTGATACCCACATATTTACTGATTGCTAGATTGTCATTGTGATTTTCTTAGATTTTGCTCCATCTTGGATATTACACTTGTCCGTTTGGTTCAAATCTGAGAATGTCCTGAAAGGGAGGAATGACTTTTCACTTTCGAAACAGGGAATTATTGGAATTTACCATGCAGCAAATGTGGCATTTTAAAGGCATGTTACTATTAATAATGGGTAGCACAAGAAGACATACTCTGAGCTTCCTCACCTGGAAAAACAACTAAAAAGGAGATTTTTGCCAACCAGCCTCTCCCCCTCCCTCCCCCTGAAATCTACCCATTTAAAACTGCAAAATCTCTTTAATCACTGTCTTAATCATAGTAAACTTGACTGAAATGTCTTTGTTTACTTGCTGCAAAAGAGACTGTCTGACAGAAAATGTACTGACCATTTTAAATGTATCATCTAAAAAGGGCTATTTTTACGGGATCCCTGCCCTTCCTTTTCATCTTCACCCAAATCCATTCTCCTGTTGAATTAAAAAAAACAAACACACAACCCCGAACCAGATGTCTCAAGATTAGAATGCTGAAGTTTTTTTTTGCTTTATTTCTTGATTTTAAAAAAAGAACAGTAGATTATAATCAACGTTGTTTATTTCACTGCTTGACTTCCTAAATACTAGCGACTGGATTATGAGCTTGTCTGAGGATAATCAGAAAAGGCCAAGAATTGCCTATTTTGAAAATCCTTTCTAACCGGGGATAGGAATCTGCATCTAGCAAAGCTGATGGCAGCTTTTAATTCCTGATTAGTGCCAGTTGAAAAGCTGTAGAAATTAACTGACCAGACAGTAATCAGAAAGCAGAGACAGACAGAGGCTGGGAATGCTTAATGGATAAACTATGATTATTAGCCTGACAGTGGAGACCTTGCTGCAATACTCAAAGAAAACAAGAATTTTAACTTTAAAATAAAGTAATACTTACAACTAGGGAACAGCCGAAGCAACATATATGTATATAGCAATAAGAAGATTTTTTGTGGTACTTGTGGAACTACATATAGTGGAATGAGCTGTCACAGCACTGGAATTGTCAGTTCTCACTTCTAGAGCCCTTAGGATACTTAATCTTAAGCATGTGTTTAACTGCTGGGCTTGGTTATCCTTGTGTCTCAGATTAACACCAAAATGCTTCAAAATGTGAGTGCCCTCTGCTTGTTTGCACTGCATAGGCGCAGAGGACAAAAGAAGAGTGGGCACCTAGAGGTGTCCTTAGAACAAGAGCTGGTTTCTAACGTCTTTCTTGAAGGACTGAGTCCTGCCCATAAAGTGCAGGGGATATCAAATTCTTAAGATTATTTTTCCCTTCATGTTTTCCATGTTTGTTTATGCTTCCGCATGCAAAACGAATCCCCACCAGGCTGAATTTGATAGCCTTGATACATGTTACAGATCAGCTGTTAATGCTTAAATCCTTGGTGTAACAGTCATGTCCAGAAAAAATAATTCATGACATTCTCAGAACATTCCAAAATACAATTTTTTAATCTCTGACCTGGAAAAACATTGGGCAGCATATTTAAGAATGCACAGCATTTTAAGAAGTTTTGTTCACATCAGCTAAGTGCCGTGTGTGGTTTGGGTGGTTTTGTTTGTTCATTTGTTTTGCTAAGTCCGGTTACACCCACTCACTATGTGCAGGAATGAAGGAGCTCCTAGTTAGGAAGCTTAGAGGTTTTACAAGAGTTAGCTTGCAGTGTCTCACATGGTTCGTGGTTGTCTCTATTAAGTATGATTCAGTACTACCAGTTAATCTGAAATGCCATGATCCACCATTGCTCCTTTTAGCATGTAGGAATACTTTAACTGACTTAATGTGTAATCGTTACATTTTAATGTCCTCTGACTCCATGACACAGAAACCCGTTGGGTGTCATGAGTGCAGATATGCTATAAGAAAACCAAACTGTCACTCCAAATTATTAAGAAATTTGGATATCTTCAGATGTCCCAAGTAGTGATTTTCCAGCTTACAGAATTTTAAATGTTTTGATGACTTTCACCTGCAATTTTTCCCTCATTTAATTTCATGATTTAGTTTTGAGAAGGCTCTATTTTATTCCCCTTTTACGAGTCATGGCGACCCAGTGGCCTAGTGCTAGTTCCACATTTATCTCCTTCTTATGATGTGAAAAGAATTGTCATCAGTGTGACCTTTCTCTTTAGAATAATCTTGAGCATTAATAGAAAATAATGCAGAATAAGTGCTCTGAAATTCTGCATTTTAAGTGCCATGTCCTCGACACTGTAACTCCATAGTGTGCTTTCACAATGAGACTAATTCTTTGTTATGGCACTGTGGATATATTTAGCTTGCAGTAACGTGACACACTTTCCTGTCCTTAAAAGTGGTATCATTTTCTTGGAACTAAATAGAATACAGTATACATCTTCCCTGTAATGCTAATATGACTCACTTCTAGTATCATTAGTCTATCACATTATTATTATTATATCTTCAATGTAATGTGGCTAGAATTATTTGGAATTTTTTTCATTACTTGGCCCGCTACATTACTTCTCCAGAGTGTGAATTCACGTCCTCTATGGCATTTCTGGTGTTCGGGTTTACAAAAGCAACAAGTTGTGACCACAGTACAAGTCAGTCTAATTTGTCTTCTTTTTGAGGTTAGTTATCGTGACTATTAAGGTCTCATTCTGCCTCTCATTCTGTAGATCATAAAAGTATTGTGTAAATGTATTTCTTAGTAAAAATGATTCAACAACCATAGGTTGTTTGCTTACCAAGTCTCTTGGTAGAGACTTGGCAAGCAAACGTGTCTGTTGGACTAGTAAAATGCATTAAGTTGTTACAGCTGAAATAATGCATGTTATTTCTGTATTTGTCAGGGATTTTGAAAAGTATCCCGGTATTTGAAACATAGCTAACAGATGCAGCTCAGCAAGTTGTAGATTAATGGAATGCAGGACACTGAGAAGGAAATGATGTGTTGGAGTATGAGGTGGATTGACCCAGACTGGACGCCAGGTGCCCACCAAAGCTGCTCTATCGCTTCCCTACTCAAATGGACGGGGTGGAGAAAATATAATGAAAGGCTTCTGGGTCAAGATAAGGACAGGGAAAGATCACTCACCAGTTGCCATCACAGGCAAAACCAGACTCCACTTTGGGAAATTAGTTTAATTTATTGCCAATCAAATCAGAGTAGGATAATGAGAAATAAAAACTAAATCTTAAAAATAACTTCCCCCCACCCTTCCCTTCTTCTCAGACTTAACTTACTCCCAATTTTCTCTACCTCCTCCTCCCAGCAGCTCAGGGAGACAGGGAATGGGGGTTGTGGTCAGTTCATCACATGTTGTTTCTGCCACTTCTTCCTCCTCAGGGGGAGGACTCCTCACACTCTTCCTCTGCTCCAGCGCGGGGTCCCTCTCATGGGAGACAGTCCTTCGTGAACTTCTCCAATGTGAGTCTTTCCCACCAGCTACAGTTCTTCCTTAACTGCTCCAGCGTGGGTCTGTTCCACTGAGTGCAGTCTTTCAAGAACAGACTGCTCCAGAATAAGTCCCCCACGGTGTCACAAGTCCTGCCAGCAAACCTGCTCCAGTGTGGGCTTCCCATAGGGTCACAGCCTCCTTTGGGCATCCACCTGCTCCAGTGTGGGGTCCTCCACGAGCTGCAGGTGGATCTCTGCTCCGCTGTGGATGTCCATGGGCTGCAGGAGGACAGCTTGCCTCACCATGGTCTTCACCACGGGCTGCAGGGGAATCTCTGCTCTGGCACTTGGAGCACCTCCTCTCCCTCCTTCTTCACCGACCTTGGTGTCTGCAGAGTTGTTTCTCTCACATATTCTTGCTCCTCTCTCCATCTGCAATTGCTGTTGTGCAGCAACATTTTCCCCCTACTTAAATATGTTATCCCAGAGGTGCTGCTGCTGCCGCTGATGGACTCAGCTTTGGCCAGCAGCAGATCCATCTTGGAGCCGGCTGGCATTGGCTCTATCTGACACAGAGGAAGCTTTTAGCAGCTTCTCATATAAGCCACCCCTGTAGCCCCCTGCTACCAAAACCTTGCCATGCAAACCCAATCCCGCATCAATTGCAGGATAAAGTATTTTTGTGTGATGCATAATTAAAAATGCATATTATGTCCAAAGCTCCAAATGTAAAGAAAACAATCAAATAAAAGCATTTAAAATTCTCATATCTTGACTATTTTCATTTCATCTCTGAGACAGAGATAAAAAAACTTCCAACAGCAAAAAGCTAATACAAGTTCATGTCATCCAAAATGAACACGTGATTCTTAACACCAGAAGCACTCAGAACTCATGTCATTGAGGTGTGTGTGGAAATAGATAGTATATGGTGCATGGAGGGGAGAAATATTGAAGGTAAGAAAGGTTTGAGTCTTAATAAGAGCGAGAATAAAAGACAAAAGCAGAAGACTGAAACATTATGTAAGAATATAATGAACTGAATCAACAGGAGAGTCTACAGAGGAGAGAGATGGGAGAAGTCATGGTCACTGTTGAGTTAGAAGATAGGTTAAAAGTGCAGTGGGCAGATAGATGGTGCAGCAGCAGGTGGAACAAGAAGAATTAGTTGCAGGGAATTATGTGAGCGCTACTCATTTGTGAATTAATTTAAGCAAATGAGCATTTCACCTCATGAAAAGAGTTGGTGACAATTTGAAAAACAATGAGAAGGGGAAATAGTTAAAATCTAAGAAGCAGCCAGAAACATCATTAGAAATATCTCTATGGAACCAAAGACTTGTGTGTTATACTCTGTAAAACAAATCAAATTCTGTATCTTGCTTTGCAAAAGTCCTCGCCCGATAGTGGGAATCTGATCAGTTTGGCACCCTGAGAAATATCCAAGTGACAAGACATCCAAAGCAGGTGGTTTCCTCTAATTTTTGTCATGCATAGTTAGAAGCTTCTGGGATCTCAGGAAAGGAGAGATAGTCAACATGCTGCGTTTGTGATCCTGTGCTAGTATTCCACACTTGTGTTCCTAAGAAGAATTACAGAATGATGAACAGCACAGTATCTTTCAGTACTACAGCTATGAATTATGCTAATATAGTCATGATTTTATGAACGTTAACCAGTAACTAAATTTCAACAAATTAATTTATGAAGAAATAAATTTAAGAAATGGAAACCCTATTTTGATAAAATTGAAGCATTTTGTAAGGCTGCAATTGGAAACAACACACGAGATGATCAGAGCACTTCTGAGGTATTTTAGCTGTTGTCTTGTTAAGAAGTTGGTCATTCTTTGTGGCTATAATATGAGGGGACCGTTGTTTTTCATTAAATGGTCCACCCATCTGCAGGCTAAGAGATAAGAGGATCACAGAAATAACTTTAATATCTATCAAACTCTGTGGGGTTTACTATTTTTTTCTTTCTTCCTTTGAACAAGGAGATGTATATTTCTGGTTTAGAATTTTTCTCATTAGTGTGAGAGGATTTTCTCATTGTTAACAAGTAAATGAAATAAAAAATTGGCAGGACTTGATCACTTGCAGCCTAATTTTCCTGTACAATTTGGGACATGAATATGTCCAGGGTAAAGCACAATTTGTCCACTGGATCAGTGCATAAGTGCTACTGTTAATATGGTCATGGAGGTATTTGTTAAATGTGCAAAGTGAATTAGTTATAAACTAGATATGAAATAATTTACTTTTGATTAATGTAGTTCAGTTTGAGAGGTTGGCAAACAGGCTGTTTATGGAATTTTTACTAATTTTGTTTTGCATCTGTATTCCAAGGACTTCTAAAAGGAAAATAGAAAAATAAAATAAGCCTTGTTTAGAAACAATGATGATGTGTGCAGGAAAATAGAATCTTGTTTCTGATGTGAACTTTAACAGACAACATTTGACAGTTAATCCGTAAGAGTACACTTTTTAAAAGTAATTGTATATAAAGTATCTTTAGCTGCTGTTTGTGGTAATTTTTTGAAAAGAGAAAACTCAGTCCTACTGAGTTTCCTGTCCTACCTGTAGGTTTTGGGTGCAAACATAGTAGTTTATTTCTTCTGATGGCTCATCTCATCAAACTCTCTTTTCTCCTGTAAATATGATCTTTTTCCTCATTTCATTGAATTAAATTATGGTCTTGTCTGGCTTTTCAAATGCTTCAGGAAAGGTGAAAAGTTTATCTGAGGAGAAGTGGACCTGTGGACTCTTTCACAGTCTTTTTGAAGAAAAGAAATATTTTTTTTTTCTTAGTAATTTCTCATTTCTTCATTTTGAGGACGGTCCACCTCTAGTGTCCAAAAGTAGATTGTGAAGGTACCTTTAGCCATTCTAGGACTTGCAGTCAATTTGTGGTGTCTTGTGTTTCTGAATAAACTTGAAAACTAGCCTTACTTTCTAGATTTTTTTGTTCTAATTCCATAAATTGTAAAGAAAGACTAATAGGCCCTCTGGGAGTAATGTACTGCGGACTATTAATAACAGAATGACAACTGTGCCACTTTTCCCTCTTCAACACTCTCACTTCTTCCTCATTTCATGTAGTCCACTTCCTTATCAAAACCCGCCAACTTTAACCTGGTAACATATTTTGTCATGTAGCGTGACAGCTACTGATAGGATACTAACTAAATCAAAATGAAGACGAAAATAAAGACAAACCATGCAATTGAAGCAGACAGGAG
The DNA here is from genome assembly GCF_009769465.1 of Tauraco erythrolophus. Lineage (NCBI taxonomy): Eukaryota > Metazoa > Chordata > Aves > Musophagiformes > Musophagidae > Tauraco > Tauraco erythrolophus. The sequence continues at coordinate 4,912,370 of NC_141477.1, forward strand.
CAGAAATAACAGAAAGAGAGCAGGCAGAAGTTTACTACATTTTACAGAGTACAGGATATTTTACATGATATTTTATTCTTCACATGCCATAGAAGAAAACCAGAAAAGGTCATTAATAATAGCATTTATGCTAATGAGTGCTATTACTAAAGGAACAGCTATTTAATAAGTCCTAGTAGTTGCAGTGCCCACAGTTCTTGGGATTTTTTCCTCTTCCTTTTTTTTTTTTGATGCAAAGTTATGTTTTTATCTATGTGATGATGCCTGATATGATGAAGCAGTAGACTAGATATGATTTCTGTTTTATTTGGTGCCATCATTTTGGATTTATTATAATGATTTTTTTGTAAGCTCCTTACTTGTGAAATAAAGATCAAAGCTGTTGGCTTTATCCATCTTTTTTTTTTTTTTTCCCAAAGCCAGATAAATCACAGAAGTTCAAGTCACTCAAAACAACTTGAGTCTGTTCATGGTTGGATTGAAAACTAAGAATAGCCTTTGTAATTTTTAAAAAGTAAGAACTGCAAAGTTTAAATATTGGATTCTTTCATAGATTGTACAGGATTTGGAAGTAGAGGGGGTTTTATGACCCGTGTTCATTGTTGTTACTAAATATGTATGATCTCAGAAACTGGTTTACAGTGAAACCCTCTCATACCGTACACTCATAGAAGCAGAGGTGGAGGCAAAGTTCTACTTTTACCCTTGAAGTTGTTCTGTACCAGGATGGAGCTCTAAGTCACTGTTGTCCAACATTTATCATACCTAGCTGAAACTGTGGCTCTGTCATACTTTACAAGATTGCTTATCAATTCCTCTAATGAGGTGCAGTGGAGAGAAAGGGAGGTCTGTTTCTCCTAGGCACTGTTTTCCATGCTTGATTCGCTTTGGTGAATAGCTCTTCATGTCAATATACGCTTTAGAAAGATTTAAAAAGTACCTCTAATAATGTGTTGCTGTTTCATCATTTATCTTAATTTAATATTGATGTTTTACTAATCTGATTTAATATGTGGGTGCACAAAGCTTTGGCTGATGTTTTCTAGTATGGTTGTTCCTTTGTTTTTTTGTTTTCCCTATTTTAAAAGTAGACAGTTTAGATTAGTGCATGCATAATTCACTAAATTCTGTCAGAGTTTGTGTATCGCTCTGCAAGCATCCTGATTGCTTATGGATTTTGCCTGTGCAGTTTGGAATTTGGCACTGATCCTTCTCGTGGGCCTGTATGCTTCTTGCAGTGGCCGTGATTGCCCAGTTCTCTGTTACCTGCACAGCATGTGCTTAAAGCACTTGTGCAATCTCCTTTGCAGATTAACAGGTAGTGATTTTTATTTTTTTTTTTAATTGTGGGTGTAATGTTCATTTGCTTTGTAAGCCTGTCACTACCCTCTGTCTAGCAATAAGCCTAAGAAGGATCTCAGCTTACATGTGTTCCTTTTGCACAGGAAGACAAAAATAGGAGAGAAGTATCTCTGTGGATACACATTCAGAGCGCATGGCTCTGAGATAACATGCTAAAAGATTTTTTTGTGTATGTGTGTTCAGAAGTGGTTAAATTTGATTATATAAGGTATTCTGAAAATCTTAACAGTAATATTTCTCACTAGACTGTTTTGTTCACCTGAGCATAGTTAACAACTCTGTTCTCTGAAGTCTGCAAGAAGTATTTCTCCCCTGTTGTTATTCAGAAAGTTGTGGCTCATACAGCATCCAAGTTGGCACCCTGCGTGGCATCTGCAGCAGTTTACAGCCAGACACTAGAGCGCTTGTAACTGAGAGGAGAATGTTTGGTGGTGTTCCTTTGCTTGTTGAGTTCAGGTGCATTTTATTTACAATGAGGCTATTAGTAAAAACAAGTAGCAATAAATGAAAAAAGTAAGTCTATTCCTAATCTCCAATATATAATGTGTGAAATCTATTAAAAACTGATTCTTTGCTAAACTTCTTAAAGCTGTTTCCTGTTGTCTGGATATTGGTGAGAAGGAAGTGCAAGTTCCTCTTCCTGTTCTAGAGCCTATTTGTTTTACTGTACAGAGTATTGCTAAAAGCTCTGCTCAAGCCCTTGCTCAAACAGAACCATAGTTGAAGAAACCCACAATGCTCAATGAAAGCTCCACCTCCTTGGGTATGTCCATTGCTGCAGTCTCTTCCAGGGCAGTAGGAACAGCTATCTAGACTTGTTTGGATAAAATCAAGTTACCACAATCTGATCTCAGTTTTCTTATCCACTCTCCATGTAAGAGGATGCACTGTATTTTGTTTTGCCTGTATGTACTGGCAGTTCATGTGGCAAATTTTCAGCAGTTCATCTTTATTACACAAGTAGTGCTCCATTTTTTGCAGAGACCTTTTAAAATGGCTGCAGAAGAAAAAAAAATATGACTCACTAATTTGAGGATCAGTATTTAGAAATTGTAAAAAATTCAGTTAATAAATTAGTGTAGATTAGTGGTGAGCCTAAAATGTCAGCATTTTAATGTACCCAAAACTACACCTGTCTTTTGCCAAGCTTTTGTATCACTCTTGCTATTAAAGCTATTGAAATGCTATTTGTTAGAGAAGTGGTTTTCACTTTCCATTCTTCACTGTGCAAGTACACTATTTATCACTGTTCTGACATAAGGCTGTCGTGTACACGTTGTGTATTTCTACAGTGTACTGCTCTGCTCTTGGAATAATTATTTTCAAGTTATACTGCCCCAAAGAAAATTAATCTTTGGCAGGTTAGTTGAAGGAAAAAACCGTGGGCAGATGGTAAAGGAAAATAATATATGGTGTTTTATTTTACAAATTGTCATTAATTTCAATTTCATTTTCTAATCCTTGAGGACTAAAGCTTTTAAAGTCCCAAACCTGATTTGAATAAGTGTGGTGACACTTAAAATTCTAAACAGAAGTATAGCATTAGCCGATTTACTCTGCCATGTACATGCACTTACAATTAATTTGAAAGACTGTAATTAGCACAGAGGACATAAAATAATATGAAAGAAGAGCTTTATTGTTTAGTGGAAATTAGACTATTGTTTTCAAGCTTTCAGTCTGGATTTAGACCTTGAGGATGCAGCTGAAAGCCAGCATTAGTTAATAGTTTTGAAAAACTAGTTCCATTTCTGCTGCAAATGATAATTCTGGCAAATGTTAGCTAGCTCCTGGGTTCTTTCTCCTGATTCTTTGATCTTCCACAACTACAAAAATTCATCACAGCGGGAGACTAGGGATACTGTAAAAACCTTGCCTAGATTGGGCCATTTGATTTTTAAATAGGGATACAAAATCTCTGTTACATGGTTTTCTCTGGAAAAGGCAACTCTCACAGAAACATGCTTCAAAAATTACACTTGTATTTGTTCTGCAAACTGGGAAGTAACAGGGGTTTTATTCTTCCTTTAAAACTGAGGAACATTTATTATGGATTCCTAGATATAACCATTACTGGTTAAAGCTTGAGATAATTTTTACAATTTTTTCCCCTTATAAATGAGAAATAAAATGTAGATGATAAGATTGGTAGGATGTGATAATAAATACAAGAAATTACATGTGAAATCTCCCATTTGGCCATACAATAACATGTATATGATGAAAATAATGCATGCTAAAGTGTCTCCTAGAAAAAGAATGACAAGAACTGACCTCTAAGTTAAATGAGTATATTTTTTCTGTGAGACAGTCTGGCAGGAAACTGCTTTACCATTTCTTTTAAGGCAATACTTTATTAATGGATATTGGTGGCTGTGGTAAGTGCTGGATTAAAGAAAAAAAAAAAGATTTTAAATTATTTTTATAATTTACCTACTTCTCTTACAAATTGTCATAACAACTATGCTAGGTTGTTCTTAGCCCTTCTTACTTAATTTTTTACCTTCCATGGCATTCTCACTACTTAGTCAGAAAAAAGTGAAGTTTCCTTGGATCACAAAAATCAGGAACTTTGATAAATGGTTTCTTTCATTGCATTATCCTGTAAGTCTTGTTTTTCTTTTTATACAGAATATTCAGACATCTTCCATAAATAGCTCACTTGGATTATTACTTACTAAGAAGGCTCTTATTTTGACCTTGGAAATTTCATTTTGTTCCTGAACTACTAGCAGGTATCTCTTCTCATCTGGCATCGTTTTGGAATGAAACCTGAAAGCAAGCACACTTTTGCAGAGAAATCTTATTTTTATAGAAAAAAGAAAAAAAAAGATGTGTTTGCATCAGCCAGAGTTAGGCTTAAATGAAAAAGTGTAACTAATTTGTTACTTTCATTTTGATATCTTGAAAAAAACTTTACAAAGTCATAAGGCTCCTTTGCTGTGATTGTTTTTAGCATAAACTGCATCTCCCATGGACTGCAGCTTGAGCTTCTATAAGTGAACTTCCTAGAGCAGTGACACAGCAGTAACAAAATATGATTTCTTCCTTTTGAAGAATGCATTTATTGCATTAAAGTAGGCAAACAGATATTTAATACTTGAAACTTTAGAATATATTGAGGTTTTAGATAGTGTACAAAATCTTAAAGTGTACCTTTCAACTGCTGATCCTCCTATTTCAGATATGCCTAATAAAGTACATATTTGGTCAGCTAACTTTTAAAATAGTCATATTATATTTGTTGTCTCTTATTTTCAATTAGGATAGAAATGCTGGTCCTCTTTCAGTATTTAGCATCTTCTGTGAAGTCTGCTGTATTTTTTCTTTCTTGTGTTACACAGAAACACAGGAAAGGGCATGAAAGGATGTCAGCATTAGAGACAGAGAGAGAGAATGAATGAATGAATGAATGAATGTTATATTGAATACTGTACAGTGAACCAAGAGGCCAGTCTTGGGGAAAAAGTCAGACCTCAAAGAAACTAATTATGATAGATCAGTGTCTTTCAACTTTTTAGCCTATGCCTCCCCTGAATCACTTAAAGGAACTTTGGCAGTCTGTAATATTTTGAGGAGTGTGAGCGCTGTTCATTCCCAGTGAAGGGCACTACCCGCTGGCACTGCTTAGTAACGCGTTAACCACATGACACCATTTATCACAGACAAAGGAGTAGTTTCTTTGCAAGAGTTACATCAGTGTATCGTTCTGAGGTAGCCAGTGTTATTGTAAACAATTTCTGGGAGTGAGAAAAGAGTAATTCTTTCCCTGGCCACAGTCATCACCTATATTCCCACCTGGAATACTGTGTTCAGCTCTGGAGTCCCCAACATAAGAAGGACATGGAGCTACTGGAGCAGGTTCAGAGGAGGGCCACGAAGATGATCCGAGGGCTGGAGCACGTCTGCTATGGAGACAGGCTGAGAGAGTTGGGGCTGTTCAGCCTGGAGAAGAGAAGGCTCCGGGGTGATCTTCTAGCAGCTTTCCAGTACCTAAAAGGAGGCCTACAGGAAAGCTGGAGAGGGACTTTTTACAAGGGTGTGTAGTGATAGAAGAAGAGGCAATGGCTTTAAACTGAAAGAGGGGAGATTTCGATTAGATATAAGGAAGAAATTTTTTACATTGAGGGTGGTGAGGCACAGGAACAGGTTTCCCACAGAAGTTGTGGCTGCCCCATCCCTGGCAGTGTTCAAGGCCAGGTTGGATGAGGCTTTGGGCAACCTGGTGTGGTGGAGAATTTCTCTGCCCATGGCAGGGGGGTTGGAACTAGGTGATCTTTAAGGTCCCTTCCAACCCGAACCATTCTATGATTCTATGATTCTATGGTATCCAGGAGTCTTGTATTCTCTGATGTGGATCGGATGAAGGGCTTGAACATACTGGGCTAACTGGTCTTTTGAATTCAATATAAGACCTTAAGTACCCATGTTATTTAACTGAGGGTTTTGGGGGGTTTGGTGGTGACGTTTTTTTTGTTTGTTTGCTTGTCTTTTCCTTTTCCAACTGTCTGATAATCAAGTTTGGAGAAAAGCCTGTTGTAGCCCAACTTATCAGATGAGACAGAGACATAGGCCTGAAAACAGTAGTATCTTAAAAAAACCCAACAACAACACAAAACCAACCAATCAACCCCACCTCACCCTCCCACTAAATCCACAACAATATCAAGTGATGGTAAAATCTAAAATGTTTAAATATTACTACATATTTGTCACTGTATTCTCTTACGTAGGTTAGTTAATGATTGCTGAGTATCATTCTCACTGAGTGTTCAACTGTGAATAGAAACAGAAGCGCATACATAATTTGTAGATACGTCAATAAATAAAATACGAACTTTGGAAGTCTGAAATGGGTCTGAGCAAGGTTTGGATGTCCTTAAATGATTTATTTCTTGTCGTATAAAATAAGAAATCTTCAGTGGTTTACTAATAAGGTTTAAAATATTTTGTGACTATTCTACTTCAGTGAAAAGCTGAGAAAATATGAAAACATAGGATGAAATTAAATACTAAAAGTTGTGCAAACAGAAAACTGCTGATTTTCATAAATGTTTATTAAATACACTGTTATGGAACGCAAAGTGCTACCTACCTGCAATTTCAGGGCAGCTTTCAGAGAGAAGGTCAGATATCTTCTCTGTCTTGTTACAGTTCCATAAAATTCCCTGTGAATTCAGTAGTTCTTTCCCAAAGCTGCGATGCAGAAACTGAAGGTTTTCTAAAAGCAAAAGTATCTGTTTTCCTTATGCCTATGTTGCAACACTGTAGAAGAAAAACAATCTTAACCTCCATAATGATGACTGGTTTAACGAAGGATGTACATCAGTTGCCATGTCTGTCTCATGAGTATAGGAATTTAAAATTTTTTGTCAGGTGCGCAATTTCTCCTGTGTGGTATTCACATGTGTTTCCTTGTCTCTACATAGCTTGCATTTTTTCCCCCTAAAGTAGTAACAGAAATATTGGAGGAAGTTCTATAGTTATGCAATACTATTACAGTGATAGATGAGAGTCATACGACTTCTCAAAAAAACCAAAAGTAAATTAATGCAAATTAAATCAAATAAACACGTATTAGTGTTATGGATGTTGAATAAATGTCAGTACAAAATTGTCAATTACAATAGAATTTGAAAATACTTTCATACTTACTTTGTGTATTAATACCTACTGGGTCTCTAATGTTAGAAATTCTACATCTTGCTTAAATGATATTTGTGTAAAATCCTGATAAAGTATATTAAATAGATTTCACTTAAATGAAGAGAGTAATGCTGAAAAACCTGACTGTCATGAGGGTACTCAGTTTTATTAGCAAATGTCTTCAAAGTTAACTTTCCCATGTTAATCACATAAATCTCTTAAATAATTATCAGTCTTATTCACTGAGGCTAAGCATTTAGCAGGCTTTAACAGCAATTAAGTACTTTACAAAGTTAGAAGAGCTTTTAAATAATATTTATTGAGAGAATCTCATAGAATATTCATATGACATCTGAAAACAGGTTTAAAGTATCTTTGGAAGAACAGCATGCGTGTACATGTCTAGCTCGTCTGAGTTACAGTGATACAGTGTGGGTTACTCTCAACACTTGCTATTTTGACAAGATGAACTGCACAAATTTAAGCAGCACGTTATTTGCTGGCATTTGTGCTATGTAAAAGCTTACATGTATGCAAATGTTCGTTTTTGTTAATATTATTAAGTAAAAGTTATTGTTTATAATCAAGATATAAACATAGAAGCCTGATTGTAAAACCTGTTTCTCATACTGAAAATGCATGAAGAGAGCTAATGTGATATGTGTGTTGGTATATTGTAGTTCAAAGTCTGGATTAATAGACAAACTGATAGTAATATAGCAATAGTACTTTGCCCCTGAGAATGCAGGATGAGGACCATCACTCAAAGAAACGAAAGCTTTTTCAAGAGTGTTGAGAGTTTTCAGTTTCCCTAAATCATTACTGCCACTTACAATGTAATCTATGAATGCATGTGACCACACAACTGTGAGATTTGCCTTTTCGTATTAATGGACTTATTAACAGACATTTCAATATCTAGGGCTGGATTCTTGGTGTTAAAAATGGTCAACCATAAATCGAACCGATTATTTTGTTTATATATTATCCATTGGGAATCAAATAGGCAGAATTAAAGGAGCAGGTAATATTCAACAAGTATTGTTAAAGTACTCTCAAGGTTTAATAGCAATTCTGTCTCGTGGTGTACCCTTGTGCAGAGATGGCTTTCTATGCCTTTCTTTTGTGAGTATGCATGTGCATGTATTCCTGTGTGTGAATAGTTCTGTCTGAGATTTGACTTATTTTGAATTTTGAGGAAATTGAAAATGAGTAAATGGCTGATAAATTTATGCTCTGACTTGCTTCCTGCTAAATCAAACACGTTATGCTGCTTCCGTCTTGACATCTGAAGTTAAATTCAAGTTATACAAATATGGGGGTTTTTTATATGCAAGATTTTTGAGTTATTTTGTGTAGGGAACATCCAAGCCTCAAAACCAAGTTTTGTGGTACATGGGAAAGAGCTGATAATGTCAAAGCTCAGAGCAATCATGTATTGTACAGAGGTTAACTATTTTTCTGCGAGTTAGTATCAATACATTGGGGAGGGGGTTTCTGACTCGTCGTAAAATCGGAATGAAAACGAAGATGCTTCAGTTTGAAGAAGCCATCCTCTACTCTGATTCATTTTATTTTTCCCTTGAGATAGATAAGTTGCTAGAGAGCTAAATGCCAAATGTCTCGCACTACAGTCCTGTGTAACTGATGCTGCTCCCACTCTATAATACACAGCACTTAATTGCTTACTTAGTCTCAGTGTATGTTGGTCCATTTTATCACCTAATTAGATTGTGTTTGAAACACCATTTGGTAGTAACAATCCAATCTGCTTTGCCATTTGGTTCTTCATTAATTTACTTCCAAGGGTTTGTTTTTACTGGGGAAAAAGAAAGAAAAATTAAAAAAAAGAGTTGTTGTGGGTTTTTTTTTGCCACAAGGTGTCTAACACATTAGAAATCTAGTCTAAAAAAACGCCGAAGAAAGCGCATAAGTCATTGGTAGATCAGCTCTAAACTCCACTTGGATTTCAACTTTACTGCATTTGTAGCTTGGGAGGACTGACACACACATATCCAAAGCTGCAGAGGAAGATTGGCAGGTAGTGAAGACAAACCCCAAACGCATTTTCATTGTATGTTGGAATTCAGGACTATTATATGCTTTTATGTATCCAAACTTTATCCGTTTCAGCTGTGTGTGCGAGGGTGCTGCTGGTCTCGCAAGGAATTGCTTTGTTCTTTCAACTGTGTGCAAGGACATGTCATTGCAAGCTTTCAGAACAGCAGATATTTTCAATATGTGATGGTCCCTGAAATAATGCTGGATAACTGAAGGTGCTCTTTGATGAAAGGAACTGCCTCCTTCAACCATTTGTTTTCCAAAGCTGATCGCCTGTGGCATGATTGTTTTACCTGGGTCTGAACAAGAGAATATACAATTTACTCAGTGCTTTAAATCAGGGAAACATCCTTGAATGAAGATCAAAAGGTTGTCCTCACTCATAAAGCAGCATTTTGGACTATACAATAATGCAAATTTAGGACCTATAAACTTCTTTTCTTGTAGCTAGAAAATATGTAATGAGATTTCATTTTGTCCAGAATGTGGCTAGATGAGGAGTTGCTGTAGGCAGAGGACAAAAAAAACCCTACGCCCTTGTAGATCGATAGGCAGTGGATAAGGAGAAAGGAATTCTTAGAATTCTTTTATTGTACAATAATACTTTTTTTTTTTTCATTTTATGGTAGCATGATACACAGTTAAGCCAGTATCTTCTTTCTAAAGAAGGCAAAAATTTGGGAAAGGTAGAAGTAATTCTTCTCAGCTTATGATAGTATATGTCTTAGTTAGGCCTTTGATTCTTAGAGCATTTGATGTGTTTTACTTTCACAAATTAGTCCATTTTTTTTTGAATGCACAACATCCATAACATTCCGCATCAATGATTTCCCCAATTTAACTACAGGGTGTCTGAACAAGCAACTTGTTTTGTTTTTTTTTTTTTACTCATTACTTGGTAGTTTCCATTGATGTCCCCCAAAAGTTCTCCTACTCTTATTCCAGTACAAAGAAAACATAGTAAACAGGCAATCTTTACCTTCTCTATGCCAGTCAGTTTAAAGGTTTTATGCCACACACCCCAAAATCAACTCTTCCAGCAGAAGAGATGTTGTGTGTTAGCAGAAAGTATCTTATATCTTTGATTATGCCGTCTCTAGGGTTTTTGGAGTTTTTACATATTTTTTGATGAGTAGAACCAAGCTTACACAGAGTATTGAAGTATCTGTTAGTGTTTCAGATATTTTTTCATGCTTAACTTCCAGAAAATTATAGCTACAGACTGTGGTTGAGGAGTAAAGGTATATTTAATATTTAGATTGATACTACCTGACAACTGGATGAATTTGAGGTGAACGTTTTGTTGTCATTTGACATGTTTTTCAAATATCTGATTTGAAGTGAGAAATAGCTAGGTTTGTTCTTGCTCTGAAGTACTTACATCTCAGATTTGAAATCACAATGTCAGTAGGACAATTAAGGATCCTAATACCTCTTACATACACTAAATCAATGTCTTCAGTGCGACATATACTAGCAAGTACTATGAAGAGCTCCATGATATAAAAAAAGGACTTAACGTTGACTTAAGATGATTTAATGAGAGAGTGAATTACATATGTGCTTCTTTTATACAGTCAGAGAATGACTTGTAGAGGCATAACAGCAGATAAATGGTTTAACCCCAGCTGGCTACTAAGCACCACGCAGCCATTCACTCACTCTCCCCACAGCAGGACAGCAGGGAGAATCGGAATTGTAAAGGTGAGAAGTCTCGTGGGTTAAGATAAAGACAGTTTAATAGGTAAAGCAAAAGCTGCATGCACAAGCAAAGCAAAACAAGGAATTCCTTCACTACTCCCCATCAGCAGGCAGGTGTTCAGCCATCGCCAGGAAAGCAGAGCTCCATCACATGTCGTGGTTACCTGGGAAGACAAAGTGCCATCACTCTAAATGTCCCCCCTTCCTTCTTCTTCCCCCAGCTTTATACACTGAGCATGACGTCATATGGCACGGAATATCCCTTTGGTCAGTTGGGGTCAGCTGTCCCAGGTGGGTCACCTCCCATCTCCTTGTGCACCCCCAGCCTCCTCGCTGGTGGGGTGGGGTGAGGAGCAGAAAAGGCCCCGACTCTGTGTGGGCCCTGCTCAGCAGTAACGGAAACATCCCTGGGTTGTCAACACTGCTTCCAGCACAAATCCCAAACACAGCCCCATACCAGCTACTGAGAAGAAAATGAACTCTATCCAGCACATCATGACACTCTTTAAGAGAGTTTCTGTAACTTTTGGAGATGTTTATTTCCATGTAGCCTATTTCTGTAGTCAAAATACATCTTACCTGCTGTCCGGGCAGGAATAGGGACTGGTCATCTAGGTTTTATGTTCTTTCCATGTGTCTGCTGAATTTGCTGTAACTAACCCTCCAGCTTTAAAGCAGAGGAACAGAAAACTAACAGCAAAAACACCTAAAACAAGAAGCATTTGAAAGTCAACAAACAGCAGCAGCTATTTTCCATGGACTACTGTGCAACAATCCTGTTGCAAACAGATTAAAACAGCAGGGCAGCAATTGTACTGATAGTACCAATATCTGTCGGTATTATTTTTCCCTGGGCATGGAGAGGGAGTCTTTGTGTAGTGTCATCTTTAGTATTTACCCATCTCCAAGATAAAAACATTTTTGATATCTTAGACAAGGTGAATATTAAGAAAATAAAAAAAAAATCCAAATATCTGATTGCCAATACATCTGTTTTTCTTAACGTGTTTAGAAGGTTTCTGTTGATACTGTGGCTGCTAATCTGAAATTTTCCTTCTTAGAACTGACACATCTCAAACTTTGTAAAATTTACAGATAGTGGTCCTAGTTTCACCACTAAATATAGTTGAAGTTGATCAATGGAGGGTAGTGCAAAACATTAATTGTTCCAAGGAAATGACCTCAAATTTATGAAGACCTTTGTTTTTAATCCATGTTCAGATATCCATAACTTATTTACCTTGAGCAGACCAGCATTAACCTCTCCCTTCAAGGATGGATGATCAAATGGATTTTCTATTTTTTCCAGCTCCTCATTCTTTTAAGACCAGAAAGGTGACAACTGGTGACAACCCATTACTTTAAACAACTTCTGTATTTCAGAGAAAATGTTGGAGATTCAGATCTGTGGACTATCCATACATGGAAATGTACACACAACCATCTTTGTTCGGAGGTCAGCAAGACTAAGCGCGAAACAGATACGATTACTTAAAACCAGATAGGTTGAACGCTTCAAAATAGTGAGATTTGAGTTTTGCAATCTGTAATCTAACTCTACGGTTCTTACAGTTGCTTGGCTGACAGTGACTAAGGCTGTGAGGAAGTTTTTACACTTTTTGCAAGTCAACATTTGATAAAGGAAAGTTTGTTTGTAGTTTGCTTGATGTGTTTTGCTTGTCCTGTTTTGAACCTCTTTCTTCTCAATGATGCTTTCAGGCAAGTATATCTTTCATTATTTATGCTGGAGGGGAGAATCCCAGATACCTATGATCAAATTTTCACATACACTATAAATAGACGTACTATATTGAGATCTGAATTTACAGGGAGTGATCAACTGAAAGCACATCATGTTGATCATCTGCAGTCTTTCACAATAATCAGAGGGAGGGAAATCTTTCTGCTTTTTAAATTTTTAATCACACTTCCTTCCCACAAACCGTTCAAACACACAGGCACAATTTTCTTTCTTCAGTTTGAAGGTTGTTGATTTTGCCAGAAGGCATGTTAGCATTCTTCCGCCTTGAAGTGTTTTCACATCATCCTAAAGATAAGTACAAGTGGTGTTTGTCTTCTGAAGAACTATGCTTTTGGGATGTTCTGTCACAGTTCTGATACAGATCTGAAAAATTGAATGAACGTTAAGTCCAAATAAATTCTTTCTCATAATCAACATTTATAGAACCGAATCACAGTATGCACTAATGAGACGGGATGGAAACAAATCTGTGTGCTTCTGTGGTTTTATGTGTGTGTGGTTATGTTCAACACCGACTAATGAAAAAAGCTGAAAAATAAATGATAATTGTTTTTTGTCCTGGTGTTTATGAAACATGGAACAATGTTGCTTTGTGTCAACACTAGACTCTTTCCCAAATAAATCTACATATGGAGAATGGGAAAAAAAAGCTTTTTGCAAACATAACAGCTGAAACGCATGCTTCTCTGAAAGAGCAAGCAATTTGGGAATATGCAACCAAAGATGGATTTTCAGCATCTAGTTTGTACACTGCAAGTTTCTTTTATCTGAATATTTCAACTCTTCCTAGGAATACTTGGGTGCTGCTTCTTATAAAAAGCATACCTATCTTCTCCCTCCTTTCCCAGAACAAATAATTCTCTCGTTTAGCTCTCCAAAGGATGGGAACAGCTAACTGCTACTCTCGTCTCCGGAGCAACTTACCTCCTTCTGACTCGTTCCTAACAATAAGCTTGAAATAAGAGCTGGTTTTGGTTGAGGATCCTGAACTGAAGAAAAGAGAAGTGATTTTGGGGAAGAAATATGAACAGGGAGTTGCTGTATGTGAGACTGCAGAGCTACTGTAAACTCTGCTTTATGTCCAGTAAGGGACCTCTCCAAATAGCTACGTGTCTCTACCAAACTCACTACTTTGCAACCAAGTCAAAAGATACTAAATTTTATGCGTGTTTAGCACGAGAGGTTAATCTAGAATTTTATGCTAGTTAATATATTCATATATAAATGTATTAGAAATGTACTTTCTATTGTTTCAAATTTTTTTGGAGACAGTAGGAAAATTGTCCGAGAGTATTGAAAGCCTGAAGGTTGTCTCTTCCACATTGGGAAGTGTGTGTCATATTGTGAGTTTCCCATCGTCTTGGCTACTTGTAGGAGTGAGAAGTTGCTGTTTGTAGGTAGAAAGAGGAAGAGTTTTGACCGAGAATTGTTAATTAAAAAAGATCAACCAACTGCGAATAGTAATTTTACTACTGATTTAAATGTGAATATATTTATTATAGTGCAGACTAGTATAAGCTCTAAAATATGACAGTGCTTATAATACACTGGTCTAAAGCAATAAACTTAATACATATTTATTAATTATCGATACTTTCTGTCACTGTACAAAGCAGATATTCTTCCTAAGTGAACATTTACATTCTTCGATGTCCCAACATGTGGTACTGAATTGTAATTGCAAGAAGTAGTTGACAGATTGGCTCTGTTATTTGTGGATTGACATAAAGTCATCAAAGTTCCTGCAAACAGTATATTTATTTATAGAAATGTCAAGATCTTACTAAAAGCTTTAGTCAAGGAAAATTAGTATTGCAAATTATATTAATTAGAGTATATCAAGCTATATTAACCAGCATAATTTATTTTTGTATTAGAAAGCTTTAAATAGTTGCACCAACACTAATTAAAAGAAGTGCACAGAAATCCTTTTTTATCACCAGGCTGCCTTTCATGTTTTGCAGGTGTCATACCGTGCAAATAGCTAAAGCCCAGAATTTAGAAAAACTACTAAAATTAAGTTTAAATAGTGCTGAATACTGTTATATTTTATGGCTCATTAAATAGACTGTGACAGCAAACTTCATTGTTTCCTGCAGGTTTTTGAGTACAGTATCAGACACGTAACTCAAAATAGAATGGGAATTTTCTGAGCTTTGCTTTAAAATGTGCAAAAAAGAGCATGTAATTGAATTTAATTCTACATGTATTAGCTCAAAGCTCTCACATCTGATTTAAAAACGATATACCAAGATTTTGAATATTGTAAAGACTGTAAAATCACAAGTTGTTCTTTGTGATAGAGTAAAATGTTTTCTTACCACTTTTGGTATGTAATGAGATAAGAAGTACTGTTTGCGATTTTTCCTGATTTCTGGAGTTTGAAATGCAATTACACGTGTCTCAAAGTCTGAGTTGCAAATTTCTGGGCTGGGTACCTTGAACCTCTTTCCCAATGTGAGATAAGGAAATACCTCTGCATCCTTGCTGTGTTCTTTTGTTAGGTATTCCTTAGCATCTGCATTGGATGTTGGGGATCTGGCTGAGACGCTGTAGACCTCCAGGTTAACACTGTGGGAGTTTTTGCCATGTGATGTAAGGCTCCACTTGGACATGCATAGGTGGAATTTTTATTTTTCCCCTCATTAATTATCACTGATTTCGTTTATGCCTTCTAATTGTGCTCACTAGCACAGCACCTTTGTGTCATTTTTCAGAAGTTAAAACATTTACCAAGTGGTTGCCTGTTATCCACTCAGACTCTCGATTGTTTTAAAGTAGTTCAGATAGATCTTGCGACAGCCCACAGCTTTTTCTCTTAATATCATGCAGTTTTAAACATCTTTTCTAAGGCTGTAAACATTGCATGTTCTCCATTCTCCCCCCCCCCCCCCCCCCCCCAACCAATTGAAACTTGAAAATGTTTGATATATTGATCAGCATTAATGTTCAAGTTTAAATATTTACCATTGCCTTTATACTGCAGAAAGCATTCCTTACCTTGCCCGCTTTTCTCAGGCTAAACTCTTGACAAGTTTAGAGAGGTATAGAACATTGACACAGTATTCTGTAATTTTGTAGCCTTTTCTAGAGAGGAGGTATTTTTGTGGCTGGGTTTTCTTCAAGAAGCTTTCAGCTGAGAACTTCTGTCCTTGTTGTGATACAGAAATACACTCACGGTTTCAATGAACAGTGGAGCGGGACTGAGGAGAGGGGAAGGAAGGTGTGAGGATGGGAAGGGGGTTGTGTGTGTCTTTAGAATTATTATTTTACTTAAATTTCTGATGAATACTACATGGTGCTGTTTTTGCTGCCTGAGGATATCCAAAACAGGAGCATGGAGACTAAAGGTCTTACATGGGTTCACAGGAGATCTGTACTCCTTTTGTGTTGGTGTTTGGTTTCCAGCAAAGACAACGCAGGGCATATATGATGGTGTTACAGACTGATGTTTAGGCAACCATTTCCCACTTTGTGTACTGGCTAATTTTCCAGCAATGATGAAGTTGGACTTAGAGGCTCCATGGTACAGTTAACATTGCTGTAGACTTCACATGCATTCTACTTTCACATGGAAATTTTCAAGCGTCAACTCTAACATTTATTTGTTTCCCGAACAGAAGCACAAAAGGATTCTTCTTATTTAAAAAAAAAATTCTGGTCCTGATTTTTCAAGTATGTTTTTCTTAATTAGTGAACTGCACCCTTTAGCTTGTAAATTATCAGATCTCTTATCATAACCTAAAAGAATACATGTTCTTATTTTTTCCAGATGGGTTGTGGGGGGCTTGGGGAGGTGGGGGTGTTTAGAGTTGATTATAAAGTAGCTGCTATTAAAAAGAGCTGTTTCGTTGCCTGAGATTTAGTTTGATTTGGGAAGGAACTCTTCGGAAGCCTGTGGGCACTTGCAAATGTTTCCACATGTCAAGGCAGTTTAAGTGGTAGAACAGTTTTGAGCTGTGAAATGAGTGACTAAGTGCAGAGACCTGGTTTGTTTTTAAGTGTTCGTCTTAGATAATGACGCATTGGCAATTTAAAAATCATTCTTCATTAGTTTCAACTGAATGCCAGCCAGACTGCATAGCTTAAGAAAAAAAAAAATAATAATCCGGTATCCACAAACTAACCACAGGAGGTTCTTGCTTTATAGCGATGCTCAAAAATGTGTTAAAATGTTAGGAGTGTGGGAAGCCAAAGAAAACCTACTCTTGTCTGATCTGACACATAAATAAGTGGATTGATCTGATGTAAACAAGTGGATTAATCTGAGTTACAATAGTTTGCAGTCATCAATATTCTTTTGTAATAAACTGGTACTTGTAGGAGGGGGAGAAAAAAACCCTCTACCTGCCCTTCACTGATTCTTATCATAAAAGAAAACATTAAAGGAACAGCAGGACAAGATGTATATTTCAAGCAAACCAGAAGAGGCTTTCTTTTCTGTTTGATTTTGCACTTGGGGAATTTTACTTCATCTCTCCCTTCAAAGGTAGCAGAGAATTCATTTACTGTAGCCTGAGGTTATGATAGCAAAACAAAGGCTTGCAACTTAACATGCTTTAGAAAAAAACGAAATAATTCAATTAGGCTAACTCACTTGGTTGTTCTTGGACGCTTGCGAAGTTGGGAAGGACACGTAACTTCTGTTTTTAAAGGAGGTAGTCTGTAAACTGGAAAGAAAAGAAGAGTCTGGGAAAGGAAAGGAGAAAGTTTGAAAGGGAGCACTTGGATAAAAAAAAAAGGCAGTCAGCTTTCACTTCTTACCCAGGTGAACAAGCTTTTGAAGTGGAAGACCAAGAGGTCAGACCAAGAGGACTTGTCAGTTCTAAGGATAATGAATTTAGTCAAGAAGATAAAATGTACATTAAGGTTGAGGCAGCTGAATATTTTATACAGGTGGCCATATGATTGTGAGAACCTTGTCCTAATGATAACACAGCTGTTTCTTCTCTGAAGCAAGTTACCTAACCTTAAGTGAGTCATTTGTCTTCAACACTTGATGCATTATCCTTTTTAAGTGACTTTTTCTGCAGTTCTGTGATTTCATTTGCTGAATTTTGAAAGTGAACAGATGTCAGACAAGCCTTTATTATTTCCAGGAATTTTTTGGTTTGCTGTAGTGAAGATATTTAAGGCATTAATATGGTTGAACGTGTTGATGAAAGCCCCGTCATATTCCTGAACTTAGTGGCTCAGGGTTTTTGACCTACACAATGTCATACATGAACTTGTAAATTATTTTGGAAGCTTTTTTTTAATATGTAGAAATCTGGCAGATTTTTGTGAAAAACAAGAACTGCTAGTGGATTTTGCAGTAAACTGGGTTTGTACTGGTCTGGGTTAAATCCCATTGATGTACCTTTAACTTGTAAAGCGAATGGCCTGTTATTACAGAATGTGTCCAACCACTTGTTGTAGGTAATAACATGTAGTCTAAGTTGAATTACTTAAAGAATGTGATTTTAGTATCACAAGTCAAGATACTTTGTGGCTACAGGACCTGTGAAGGCTTAATGGGGAGTCTTTTTGGAGGTGGGATGAGTTTGCACAGTCAATGTACTTTGTACAACAGCTCGTCCTTTCAGAATTAGTTTGCAACAGAGAGCTTGTCTCTGCTCTCTCCCTTATTTCTGTGACTTACACTGCACTTCACTTCCAAGACCTCTCCGGTCAAAAAAAGTGCAGCCATTTCTGCCATCTGCTTCTAGTCAATATGCCACTGTAAAATGTTTTAAAATACAAATCACAAATTTCATTTTTTGGCAGCCTTATCTAATCAACCTGATGTATGTTTCCTAACCTGCCATTATACATATTTTTTTTCTCTCCTACAGAAGGAAAAAAAGTCAATAAATGGAAATCTGAACCCTAAATAGCAAATATACATCACAAGTCCATACAAATATACTGGAGGTTGCTTAATTCTTCCTCATGGGCTTTGCAGTGAAAGAGAAAGCGTGTTGGCAGCCCTCCGCACTGCGTGCCCCCCGCTCCTCTGGGGTGCTGCTTCTCTGAAAGGGAAGAAAGTTTATATACACCTGGGCTTAAGTGTGAACGCTCAAACTAAGGTCTACGTGCATATAGTGTGCTCCTTAAAGGACAATACCTTCTGCCTTCTTTGCCCAGGCCTCTTGGTCTCATTGGAGACCTCCACTGCTGACGTACTCGCAAGTGTCACTTTTGTAGGACTAAACTTACGTATCCCTTGAAAGGTGAAATTTTAAGCTCTGCTCCCCTCAGATGCTATGCTCTGCTTCTTTCACTTCAGAGGAGGAGGAATATCAGCTGATCTTTGGCTCATCTTCCTGTCTTCCCTATTTTTCAAGCTAAGAATTTGAGTAGGCTTGAGACAAGTCATCTCTTAAATTTCACATAAAAATAAATGTCAACAGAAAAAATATTTTCACCTTCTTTCTATAATATTTCATTTGGTCTTTCACACTCAGTCACCCTGGTGATATAACTCATCCTTTTCAAAGCAAAAACAGATATAAGTGCTCCTGATTTTCCCTCTTTTTTTTTTGCATCCAGCAGTTCCCACGGTGCTAAAAATCAGTTTTTAATCTCCCTAGTTAAAAATAGATTGGAGTTCAATAAACAAGAAGATGGATTTTTTTTTTTTTTTTTTGGACAGGTGAGTACATCTCTCCCTAATTTTCTATGTATTCAATTCCTTTCCAAATCCTCATAAGTAATCCTGCTTTTATAAACATATTTAGCTTCCTTTTTGGAGATGAGAGTTGCAGATGGTGAGATTTTTATGAAAATATTTAATCTGGAAATAAACCAAAAAGGGTTTAAAACTGTGATGGGAAAAAACAGATGAAGAAAGGAATCTTCAAGTGATCCAGGAAATTCAAAAAACAGCTTAAACCCTTTATATTTAGCATGTTAGTGTCTGTTTGCATTGTATTCTTCTTCTGTACAGAGTTGCAAGGATAAATTTCAGAACTTCTTGTAATGCCATCATGTTCTGCGCTAGTAATGACCATATGCATTTGTAAGAAGTTATTTCTAACATGATAATCCACTAATGGTGAAATAAACATTTCTTAATTCAAAGAAATTTGGCAATTTTTATCCTCTCTACTTTTGAACATCTTTCTTCAAGTCCGAAACTTGTATTTTAATTAGTGAGTTAATATTATTAATATGTTATATTTCAAGAATGCAAAAATATTGTAAAAATGTGAATTGAAACATTTTAAACAGGTAGGTGAAAAAAGAACATAGTGGAAAATGCCTTTGTGAGATTTCCTTCACTTGAAGGGCTGTAAAAAATAGCACTTCTCCCTTTGTTGGCAAATGTAAGAACTGGAGGCATGACTGGACAGCTGTAAGTGTTAAAATAGAGGATAGCCATAGTGCTGGTTTTATGACAATAAAAAAGGGAATTGAGTTTTGTCCCACCTGTGGAAGAAATTTTGGCATTTTGGAGAGAGAGACGTATATGCTTGTCTGTAAAATGTTAAAGACCTCCTTTAAGAAGACTGCGAGATGTGAAGATGTTATGTCAATAATTGGGTAGCCTTAAGGAGATCATTCATTACTTCTGCAAAACCAACTTCGTAGGTATGTGGCAGCTGGGAAGAACGCTTCTTTTTACTTTGAGAAGTGATTCCTTTCACATTTTATTTAAATATCCAACCAGAGAGAGGAATATGGACCACAGTTACAAGATTACAACGTTATGTATATCTTATTATTTGATTCTCCAAGGAAGTAGTCTGCTTAAGGAGGAAAACGAGAGGAAAATGGTCTTATGTTTGGTTTAGATTTTGTGTTAATTTATAGGCTTCTTTTATAAGGCACTAAGAACAAAAAAAAAAGAGTTATAGAGGGATCTTTTCACAGCTAGGATTGCCACTATGAGTTACATTTTTCTTCTGTCCTCACAGTGTTCCAGGCATCCCAAAATTATCTTTGTCTTGGAATCTAGATTCCTTCTGTGAGAGTCTGCAGCTATCCTAAGTCTAAATTTAGCTGTAGCACTGCAACCTAAAATGTGAACATCTAGAAAACACTCAAGGTGAATTTTTTAGTTTTCTCTAATCAGTTGTGCCATCTACAAAATTCTTATTTACAACTCTTCCCATTCTGCATTTTCCTTAGAAGGAAGCAAGTCCTGAGCAAAGGTGGATAGCCAGCTCTGTCCTCCAGCACATTAGCTGCTTCCTGCAATTTTGTGTCATTTGCAAACTCGCTGGAGGTGCAGTCCATCCCTTCATTCAGGTTGTTGATGAAGATGTCAAATGGTATTAGCCCCCGCACTAACCACTGAGTAACACCACATGTAACTGTCTGCCAGTTACAGTTTGGCCAAGATTTTGAGCCCAGTAGTACACACATTTTTTTGTCCACCTGGTACTCTGCTCGTCCAATCCATATCACCTCGATTTACCAGTATGGTATGGTAGACTCTCAAAAGCTTTCCTAAAGCCAAGATAAATCATATCTGCTGGTCTCCATTATTCAGAGAGTAATCTGTTTCAGGCTTTCAAAGGCTTAATTGGGGTGGTCAAGTATGGTTTGGCTCGTGTTAGTTCCATTATATCTCTTTCTTCTTGTGCTTTTTGTATTTAGACATGACTTCTACGTAGACTTTCTCCATAATTGTCACTGAGAGTGAGGTGAGGCTGACTATACTGAATTCTTTCTTGCCTTTTTGAAGATGAGCATAGTATTTGCCTTTTCCTAGTCATGGGGCCTCCTTCAGTCCTCACAGTCCTCACCTAATAGAAAATGTCTTCATGATGGCATTTTTCTTCTCCCTGCACAGCCTTGGATGCTGCCCATCTGATCTTGTGCTTAGATTTGCATGTGTGTTTAATCAAGCAGTCCGTAACTTGATCCTCCTCTATCATGTCTAAATTTTCTTGCCTACATAAGCTTTGCTACTAGACACAGGTCTGTACAATGACTGAGAGAAGACCTTCCTAGTGATGACTGTGGCAAAGGCAGCGGCAGCACCAAACACCTCAGGTATGGGTACTAATAAGAGTACCCCAACACAGTAAAACACTAAAATACTACTAAGGATTTTCAGAAAATGAAAACTGAAATAGGTAGACAGGGTTAGTAGAAGATTTGATCAAACAAGAATGCTTTTTTCAGGTTTTCAGCAAAGGTTCTGGAAAGCCAACACTGTAACAGGTTGCCCAGAGAAGTTGTAGATGCCCCGTCCCTGGCAGTGTTCAAGGCCAGGTTGGATGAGGCTTTGGGCAACCTGGTGTAGTGGAGGGTGTCCCTGCCCATGGCAGGGGGGTTGGAACTAGATGATCTTTGAGGTCCCTTTCAACTCTAACCATTCTATGATTCCATGATTCTATGCCGTAGTGCCTGGTACCGTCCTGCTGAACTGTAGTACCACTGAACCTGCTGAGATCATGCATGCACTTTAATTAGACATGGGAACAAATACCTTGTTGAATCAGAACTCTATTAGTTAAGATATATGTACTGTAGCCTAATTCAGTAGCTGCTGCTTATTTCTCTGAAAATACAGCTGAACTTTTAATTCAGGTATCATCTTGTCTTTCATAAGATTAATCCTTTCTATGGTTTCTTAGATAAGTTTTTGAGTTGGACTACAATCAGGTACGTGCTTTATATGCCTCTGTGAATAGAAATATTATAAAATAGAGTTAAGCTTAGAAATAATTTTTCTTTGAGTTATCTGGACATTTATTTGAAACTTCAGTGGCTGTTGCTTTTACATTGTCAAGCTGCTGAATGTAGATGAACGTTGCCACTGGAAAGGGGAGGGATACCTTGCAGTATTGGAGATGTAATTCAGCGTTTGAGGCCTGTGCATTCATTAAAGGTAATGAGTATCCCAAACATGCAGCCCTGTCAATTGCAATGATAATGAATCAGGAGAGCTGAGTTTTCCACAGATCTGAATGTATTATTGTGAAAACAGCTTTAATGACTTCCTGACAAAATTTACAATGAAAACATAGCTCAGCTAATTAGTTTTGTTTACATTCCTTTGACAAGAGGGCTATGGCATGCGTTTGTAATTCCCCTTGGAGTGCAGTGTTAGGTTTTACTATGTACACTTTGTTTTCCAGCATTTAGTTTACAAAATAGAATGAGCTTTCTGCTTTAGTCCCTTCTTTCTCTGCTGCCTGTATCAACTGTATTAAAAAGACACAGAGCAAATACAGTTTCTTAGAAAACTATATTTTTTTCACCCAAGAAAACTTGCATTTAGTATCTGGACATTTTTGTACTTTCTTTGTTCTCTACATGCTTCCTTTCCTCCTTTAGGTCAATCACCTTTACATTTAAATAAAACAGTTTTTCCTGTAAGATCGTATTTCTTGCCTTTTGTACAGAGGAATAGCTAAAAAAAGAAAAAGAGGAGGAAATGCTTTTCCTTTATTGTGTATTGATTTAGAAATGAAAGACTGTAATGGAAACGATAATATAACTTTATCCAAAGCAGTAGTGAAACTTCAGTGCTATGAGTGACCAGACTAACAATCATTCATCTTTAAGAATTACCTCTATATTCTTTACAGAAGTTTAAATGGACATAAAGTTCCTGTGCTGAGAATGAAAAACAGCACTTAAACTTGGGTGAAAGTCTTCACACTTTTTAGGATGCTTTTACCTTAGATTCATTCTCGTCCTTGTTCTGATAAACGTATGGTAAGAGTAGACAAAGTAGAAAAATGTCCAGATACAAAGTGCAAGTTTTCTGGAGGAAAAAAAATAAAAAAAATCTTTGGTTGAAGTCCTCTGTCCTCTAAATGCAGAACTCCTTAGGCTGTGAAGTAAAACAAAAAGTGTAGGCTCCTAGGAGATTTATATCCTTGCTATATTATTCAGTCAATATCTTTAGTTATTTGGAAACATTTAGTGATTCTCTAATAATATTAGAAGTATGTTAATATTTCATTGTTTTTCCTAAGGTTTCCTGCTAATCACTTATAGAAATGACCTTTAAAAATTCAGGGACTGGATCAGCTCCAATTGTTTTGGAAGTATACAGTCATATGCTTTAGTTCTTGTTGCTGCACATGAAAACACAGTTAGTGGCACAGTTGGAAAAAAACACATGAACTAGTTTTCAATTCCTATTTTGATGTAATTTTTTTAATTCCTTATAATCTATTTATGATTGCATATTATCAGTATTACGGAAGCATTGAGAAGCTCTGAATAAGTGATTAATTGTATCAGCCACTATAGACATGCAAAGCAAGCAAATGAAGAGCTATTCTCCAGCTAACTTATAATCCTACAAGATAAAGATATGGTGGGAGAAAGGGAGCTGCTTTGTCATCACAGTACAGATCAGGCTCTAACACAGAGTGGGTCTTTTCTCTTTTTCTGTCCCTCTCTCTCCCCCTCTGTGCGTCTCTCATTTAAAATATCTTGAACACATACATAACCAGCTTCATATAACAGCAGAATTTCTTCCTGGGTGTCAAAATCGGGTTGGTTACTCTAAACCTAAGGCATGTCACAGAATACATACAAGTAATGGGCAGCTGTTGCAGCCCAGTGGAGCTATCCGTCACTTTGCCGAGTCAAGTCGTTAGTGATTGAGGGCAGTTTTCAATGCCCTGATTGTGGGAGAGTTCCTGCCTGCAGAATGAGCAATGTGGAATGTAATAAAATCTCTATTACTATTGCCATTTTTCACAATTCTCTGCTAAGCTTGTTTTCTGATAAATTGCATGGAATTAGAAAATACTGTATATGAAATTCTTATGGAACACTGGTTTGTCTTCTGGGCGTATGTGGGGGTATGTCCCAAGGAAATCTGTTTTATGTCCAGTTTCATTCTTAGTGAAATATGGTGTATAAAAATTGGTAAGTCAGATTCTTGGTGCTGATTCTTCAGCAATAATATCAAAAAAATTTCTCTATAAAAAGCAAGATGTAGCAAACTGAAGATGTTTGAGGTTTATCCAAGACATTAAAACAGAGTATACAGGAGGAGTGATTTAAGGAATAGAATCTATTGGAACAGAAGAGGAAAGTTATTTATGTCAGTATTTTAGAAAGATATCGTATGCAATATCATTTATAGGAAAGCTATATAGAGAGAATTTTCTTCTGTTTATTTGATATTTTATTTCTAACAATATGATACTGAATATAATTTCTTTAGGAAAAAATATTATAACTGTGCAGAGAATTGATTTCTTGACATATTTTAATACAAGACTGTATAATTACAACTACTGATTCTTTTTTGTTGTCTTTTTTGTCGTTGTTTTTGTTTTTCCTTGAAACCTACAAAGCAATTTACTTTTCTTCTACTTTTAACACAAACAAACACTTCCTAATTATAGTAATCAGTTCACGTGCAGCAATCACGTTAGCTGTGGTAATTATTATATGCATCACCTGGACCTCTATTTGGGTTGATAGACAAAATCAATAATTCTCAAGTAGGCAGAAGTGTGAGGCTGATTATGTAACACATAATCAAGTGATCAAGTGATCAGAGATCAGATTGCATTTGATTAAATGAATTGGTTAGAGATTCTAGTAATTAATGTTCTTCGTTAAAATATGGAGAACTAAACCAATACACATGCAACTAAACCAGTGCCTATGCCCTACCCTTGCTGATAAATGGCCTTGCACACTGCATGCCATGGTCTGAAATGGAAAAACAGAGTGGCAGCCCAGTAACTTTGCAGAAATTTACACTTACTCCCCTCAGCAAGGCTCGACTACATGAAAGTGCTGCTCTGCACATTACAAATCATTCTACAACTTCAGAAATGGTGCTGCCTGAGGCGCTTGTTACTGCTTTTACTGTAGACTCGAAAAGGGCGGTAGAATGAGAAGTTGCAGGCAACTAGAAAGAATGACCAGAGGCATGGAGCTGCATGAAACAGAACTCTTCAAACTGAAGAAAGGGCACCTGGATGGAGATGTGATGTGACAGAAATCTGTAAACCCACGTGTGCAAAGAAGAAGAGGCTAGAAAGCAACTAAGCATTGCTTTCCAAAACAAGATCTGGAAGGCATCGAGTTTAGCTAGCGTCTGGAAAGGTCATACAAATAAAAATTCCCAGTTATAATTAAGCTCAGGAATTTGTTTGCCACACAGCATTGTTGATAACGTGTTTTACATGAGTTGAAGTGGTAAAAAAATCCGGTGAGAACTTTAATATAAAATACCATCTCTGGTATTATATTTTATATAAATATAAAATATATTATTATTTTATACCAGGTATAAAATGCCAGGAGACAGTTGAGTCCGAAGCTGAGGGAAGCTTGGGGAAAAATCTAGGGCAGGGTGTTATGGGATCCATCCTCTGTTGGTTGCTACTAGGGACATGATACAGAGTTTGATGAATCTTTTCTCTGTGTGGCTGTTCTTTAACATGTAGTTTTTAAAGATAAAACTACATATATTTTGAAATAGTAAAGAAAGCTAGATTTTAGTTTGCAAGGCTTGGAGATTGATATTTGAATGAAGTGCTCTTTCACAAGTCCAGTGCACAGCCACGAGGTCACTGAACTACAGCAGCTGTTGGGGATGGAACTCACCTGGGTGTTGGTAAAATTCAGCAGCTGGAAGCAGAATCATAGGGCAAGAACTTCCTAAAATAGATAGGAAGCAAAGAAAATGTTATGTAAATGCATGGTTGGTTTTTTTTTATATGATGTATCTTACAAATAATGTTCCGTAAAGATTTTTGAAGGACATACCACATTACCTATAATACTTAGTAAGCTGGGCTGTATTAAAAAAAATTGCATTGCATTATATTGCAGGAAAACTTCTTTATCCTTTTTGGCATATAGTAGGAATACTGAAGGGGAAAAAAAAAAAAGAGAGAAAAAAACCCAAGACCTTTAAGACCATTAAGAGAAGTCTTTCTATGACCTTAACTTCTACACAAACAACCGTGTCAGCCAGTGACAAGTGGTGCTCAAGTGGTTACCCTTCTTTCAGGATAGGATTTAGCCCTTTTGAGGCCTAACTTTTTCAACAGATGAAGATATTTTTAGGAGTCACCAAACATCTTTGAGAAAGGATAGGTCAGTGTATCACATATATAACCCTGTAAGTTTAAGTTTGCACCAAATGAGCATGCAGCAGTATCATATAGACATGATGAAGCTCAGCTGGTTTTTCATGAAAGAAGTATGGCACTCTGTTGCGGGGTGGCACAGGTGACTGCTGGTTCCAGCACTGTAGCTGTCACTGCACTGGCCTGCCAGGACTGCTTCAGTAATTGATCAGAGATGGAATTGCTCCTAAGTTGGCTGCCACTGTCCTTGCTTTTCTATTTGCAATTCTACTTGCAATGCGTTTTCTTTCCTTCTAATTTTTACCTTCCTCCCCAATACCCAAAGTTGGGGAAGGTTACAAAACCAAGCAAATAAAAAGTTTAATTTAGGAATTCCTTAGCCTAAAAAATGCCCAAAATTTACAATTTTTAAAATTTTCCTTTGAAAGTCATCTGCGCATGTATGCAAGTTTGCAGGAGAAATTATGATTTGCTATAAAATGGAGTAAGCAATGCAAGAGGAGTTTTCCCTTTCCTGCTACACTTTTTTCTCCTTGGCTTGTGTATAACTAATACCAGTTTAATGCTGTGCTACTTTCAGAGCTCCCAACAGTACATAAGTTTAATCCATATCAATATAAAACAGATGAGTGATTACCTTACTTCAAGGTTAAAATTTGTTAACATTGTTTTGGTTCTGTTTACTATCTCTTAAATTATCATGGAGGATTATTGTAACAGCATTTCAGTGCAGATCTTTTGTTTATCCAATTCTGTTTCTCATTTTGTTTCTTGTTGTTTAAAAGAGTTCCCCTATATACCAGAAGCAGAGGAGTTCTTTGGATTAACTTAACAAGTATTCCCTTTTGTCATTCCCTATTGGAAAAACTTTTGAGGAAACTTTAGCCTATTAAAGCTGGAATATAAAATTCTGTCAGGAAGCTACTTCTTATTCTGAATTTTATAGGACAGATTGTTAAGAGTTTTCTTATTTTCCCACATTTTTATCTGTAAGTAGCAGTTTTCAGGAAGACATTTGTGAATCTCAAAAGTATTCTTGGTCTAAGTATTAGTGCCACATCTGGAAACTTTTCATGAGCTCCAGCCATATCGTTCCTGGAGTTCACTAGACTTCAAAGTACCTTTAAAGATTGTGACAATTTTCCCTAACGCTACGCACCCGCTGCTCACAGGGAGTTCAGTTGTGCTGAGGAACACTGACTAAAGAAGTAATTTTGATCTAGGAAATCAGATCAAAGCACAGGTTTGGTGGCTGCGTATACATAGTAGTTTTTTCTGTAACTCGTGGTTAAAACGTGTCTCACCGACATAAGAACCTAGAAGTGCACAGGGAACAGAGAAATTATGCTGGTACATGGGGATTCATAAATTAGTTTGGAACTTGAACAGGTAAGATTCAGCACCCTAGTTGCTGTAGAAAGGTGCAGGTACTTTTTGGATATAAATATGTGTTATTTATCTGTAATCTATGCATTTTGATATTTTCAATAGCATTATCTGTTTTTAACTAGGAATCTGTTATCCGGTGTCACCAGAAGTATGTATCGCAATCTGACCAAGTCTTAGACACCATTTATAAAAGTCTATCCGTGTGCTGGGTTTTTTGTGTTTTCAAACCAACAGGGTGTAGAGAGATCTTTACTTTCCATACCAATGTTCCTGGACTCGGCACCTCTTTTCAGGAGGCAGCGTTTTGGCACAGCCACCTTATGCTCACAGTTCCATCTCTTCACATCTCAGCGATGATCTCTTGTAAATAAATGTGATCTCTTGTAAATAAATGTTCAGCTGGTAGGTAGTACAGGTTTAGAAAAATTCCTTGTCAGCTGGAGCTCTCTTTCTTAGGAGTATTTGTAGATCTTTGTTAAAAATACCAGTAAAACGCAATAAAACAGGAATTTGTTATAAATACAGTAAATGAGAAATCTTCTGCCATCCTTAGTTGGAAATTCAGCCCCTTTGTGAAGGCAGCTGTGATCAGCATTTCAGTCACAGTAGATCTCTGTTCTTCAAGTTCTTCTTTGATCCATAGTTGTTAGCATATGATGGTCAGTGTCTCTTTGTCACGCTTGCTGAAAGAGTATGACTTCTTAAGTATAATTTCTGATTTATTTTTGGTATGTACCCTGTGACCAAACCCTTGCTTGGGTTAGATTTGTGTGTGCAAAGGTATTTGGGCAATGAATTTATCAGTAGACCCATCTGTCCAGTGAGCAGTGTGGTTCAGTGCTGGAGGCTTTGATGCTTCCCTGTGACAACTTCTTGGCAATAAATTAGATAGAAGAGGATGGATTTACATCTAAAGGACAGAACTACTGTTAATCTGTCCTATTATGTACTGTTGCATTCCTCATAGACCCTATTGCAAAACATCTGATATATGCAGATGGTAATGTTAAAAAACATTATTAATTATGTTAATTAATTAAAATAGTGCTTATTCCTTTTCTGTTTTGGATGTTACATCTATAAATCCTTGACCTAGAGTTATGCTCGTTGAAAGAACATTTAAATGCAATTGTTCTACAGCAAGAAAGGAGAAAAATACAAAGAACAAAGTAAAAAGAATAAATCAAGATCTAGTAGCTGATGTGGTGAAAGAAATAGGTAACCATCTTGGCAAAGCTTGAAGACTTTGCCAAGTAGTTGTTCAGTTGCTAATTTGGCTGCATGTCGAAGGAGGTGGGCAATAGTTCTTTTGCATATGATGTAAAAGAGATGGAAAGACCAAGGTACTGCCTCTTGACACTCTTCTAGGTGCACTCTGTTAGGTCTGTTGTGTTTCTAGATTTCCCAGGAGTTTTCTGTAATTTTTTTTAGCCACATGGATGAGAAGATGGAGTTTCATGGAAGTAATGTGAAAGCTCAGTAAAAAAATAATGAACTTTTCAGATCGTGTAGTGAAACAAAGGATTTGAACTGTTCCAGACATTTCAGTTCGCCGTTTTATGGAGAGTCCTTGATGGTCAACAAAAATGGATATTTTAGACAGGACCAACAGTTGTGGATCTTCTCCCTTTTTAAAAAATTTTTTTTGGCAGTTTAATATCTACTTCTTTGAATATGTGCTTCTTATATAGGCTAAGAAGTTTATGCATGTGCAGATTCAGTTTGCATCTTCTCACCTTTGCAGAAATCTGGTTCAGCTACAATTAACACATGTAAATTTTTTCTCACATTTTTAAACACCAAACAGAAAAAGAAAATCTAATACCCAATCAGTGAATTATCTTGGATAACCTTGCAGATACCCAGCCACTTAGGAACTGTAAATACTCAAAGTTATTTCCTATTAAATAGGTAGGAAATCATCAAAGGAATGTTATCAAGTATATACATTGAACTGATGGTATAATATGTTGAGCTGCTTCAAGGAAGGAATGAACTGGTTAATGTTTTAAAAGGAAGGAGTGAAAAAAAAAGCCCTAGATTGTCTGCAACCCTTATGCTTTGTGTTATTTTTATTTAGACAACTTTCATAAAAAGAGACTCTATAAGCAGAATATTCTCAACGAATTAGTACGTATTTATTGGGTAATGCATTCACAACAGAGCTGAAGGTAACAAGCCAGTAGGTTAAGTGTTAATACGCTCACTGGTCCCAAAACCACACGCAGTGAGGTTTTACTGGGCAAGCAGTCATTAGCTGGACGGGGGAAGGCTGGCCACCTTTGCTCCTTGGGACACGCTGACGTGCAACGGTACTGAGCTGCCATCTTTCAAGTTTGTTACCCCTTTGTCCTCCTTCCCCCACCCCCTGACCTTTCAGATTCCATACCTTTTCATGTCAGTGTTTTTCCTCTTATCCTTGAGCCAGTAGTTACTACCATTTCACTCTCTTTTTACTCCTCTTTTGTTGGCTCTAGCTTATTTCCTCACACTTACTTTCTAACAGCTTCTCAATTTTCTCAGTAACCTGAGCCAAGGTCACCTGGCTATGCTGCATCAAAGCTAAGCCTTGGATCACAGACAGCTGAACCCCTGGGTTGAGAGTTACATCTCCAGGATAACTGAAGTGCAACAGGTTTAGGGAATACATTTCCTGGACAGATCAGCCTGGATTAGTGATTGGCACTTAAGTGAAGATTTAAACATTTCCTTTGGCTTTACCAAACAGACATAGAACTGGCATAATCTTGAGGTTTTCCTAAATAGAGGCATTAGTTACAGAGTTTGAAGAATACTTAAAGTTTGAAATTTGAAATTATCTTTGCAACAGACAGGTCTTTAGTACCCTAAATAAGTCGTCTTGCATCAAACAGCATTAAAGCTTAGTATCGGATTTCTTGTTGGAAATTTTCCGAGAGGCTCTATTTTTCAGGGAGCTATATTACAGTAATAGAAAATATTTCTAAAGCTTAAGTATATCACATAAAGTAACAACCAGACATCCTGCATTTTATTATTCTCAATGGATGTACTCAAATAAAATTTCATATAAACTCAAATACAAGATCCTATAAGATCTTTGGAGAGATTTCAATGATTTCAGTAGTTAATGAAAAGAAAAACTCTATTCTTGTCTTGTTTCATTCTCCCTAATCAGGAAAATGTTATATTCTGATTATTTGGAGGTAAAATTTTAAAAACTTGGTAAAATAGTGGGGACGGACTACTTTCTAAATTCCTGTGCATTGTGCAAAGTTGTCAGAGTTCATTTTAAAAGTTGCTGGAAGATTTTTAAGGGACTAGGGTTTTCTCAGTGTGATTTAGTGAATCCCTGCTTTTATAAGCGATTTCAGGGAAGTCAGTGGCTGTGCAGAAAGCTGACGGTAAGGACTGACTCACAGTGCAGGAGCAGATTAACTTCACTGCTGTTGTTTCTGTTCCAAGTTGTCTACTCCTCTCCTCTGTTGTTTCGTTTCACATTCCCATCTCTGTGAATCAGCAGCTTAAACCACTACCATTTATCCCATATTATGTTAAACATACCTTGATTTTTGGCTTTCATTAACACATTTCCCTGTAGTTTTCAATGATTCAGTGAATGTTATATGAGCGTTAGAGCCTACAACATGGAGCTTTTCTGGAAGTCATAGGTATAGACATCGCCATTTGTGAATCGGGGCCCAAAGAATGCTGCAAACTGAGTGTGTTTGTCCTATAGTGATATCCAAAGCTCTTTCATAAACATCTCCTGGCTAGTCCTGGGTGACAAATGATGATCCATTCCTTGACCAGAACAAAATATTGGCCTAATAAGGTTCACATGAACGATGACAGGAGAGAGATGCTATCAAATATATGCAATTTTTACATGCAAGCAAGTATGTTCTTGCTTCTATTATTATAAATAGCTAAAGCAAGTGTAAGTGCTAAAGCATTAGATCCTCATTTTTGCTATGGAATTATACTTAGCGTTCTCTGCTTATCTGAAAGGGAAGTGATAGTTCTTTGTTTCCATTTGATCTATTTTTTTCCTTCCAGCATAATGAAGAATGATGGTACTTTTAGATGCTGACATTTTAGAAAGCTGAGATGATATGTAGTAGACTACAAATGATGAAAGCTTAATGAAAGTTATTTTCTCATAATAGTTCTAAATTGGCTATTTTCGAGGAGTGGAGTGGGTCCAGTGGATTGAGCTTGAACTTTTTACCCCTCTGTGATCCTGTAGTTACCAAAAGTAATGTGGAATGACTGTAACTGTTTAGCTTTTTAAAATCCAAAGTTAAGAGAACTGATTCAACTTGAATTTTCCCATTATTCCTATATATAGGAATTTGTTACTGCAAAGAGTGGAAGGATTGTTATTTCCTGACGTGCTCCCTTGCAAGCCTGGCAGTCAAAACTAGAAACTATGTTTTACAAAAAGTAAAGATCATAATGTAAAGCGGTAGGAAATAGGGATTTTAAACTTCTATACTAGAATAAAATTTTCATGTTATCCAACTGTGAGCTAAAATATGAAAACTTTCAGTAAATCAGCCTGTAATAATTTAATGCATGTAGGGCTGGAAGGCTCCTTAATCTCATTTCTCTCTAGATTCTCTCTAGATTGTTAGGAAAATTGTTCCCAAATACATAATATAATGAAAACTTACCCAAATTTTCTCTTAAAAAAAAAAAATTAAACCTTATTTCAGCAGAATCCTTTTTTCAATACTTAAAATTGTTGGAAATTTTGTCATCTTGATTTATGCATGCATTCTCAGGGTGCAATGATTTCTCACGTTCATGCTACAGTGGGTCAAAGATCCAAGATAATAAACCTGAGACATGCTAATACTTTCTAAGAAGAAGTAGTGACTTTTTTCCTGTCCCTAAATGCAATTTTTTAGATACAAGTCTCTATGATATTAACAGTTTCTCAGGACGTATGCATTTGTAAGAAAGGTTGACTTCAACTCTTGTCATTGTCTCAGCCTAAAGGTAGGGCTGTAATATTGCAACAGTCTTAAAATATCATCAGTATCCTGCACAAACACATTATCATATTCAACCTAACGTGATTTTATCAATTTATTAAGCATAAGCTTCTATTTTTAAGTGATTGATAGTATTAATGAGGAAAACTCTTCTTTTGTAAATCTTCATTTTGCAAGCCTGAAGTTACCAGTAAACTCTTTGTTCACCCTACCAATTTAATAGAAGAATGTTCTAGAACTATGTATCTATAGAAGGTATATTCTAGTTGCTTGGCAATGGATCGTGGAACAATTCATTTAAAGTTCAATGAACACAGAACTGGAGTAATTTATTCAAATCCACCACTTATTAAATCAGGATTTGACTTAATTTTTTTTTTTTCCTGACTAATAAAATGGACTTGAAAAGAATTAGCTAAACCTCTGTGGAATTGTGACAAAATAATTCTGATGACTATGTTGTCTATTAGTTTTTCCTGCCAGTAAGTAAGGCAAACGGAGATGAATACATTTCCCATTGTTTTGTGGATTGTCAGAAAGGGATTTATTTTTAAACAGTTTATTGTCTCACCATCATCCTCCTTTCAAGATAAGTAACATGGAGATAATATACCTGCATTTTTATTAGACATCTGAAGTATCTGAATATTTAACAAGAAGAGGTGTTTTCTTTCTCTATCACTAGTAAACCGAGTGTTAAAAAACAGAGACTGCAGGTGTTGAATTAGGATAGTTTTCTGATGAGCATAAATAGTTTGCTTGAATTTATAACATTACAACAATAAATACATTTTATTTTAAGTATAATGTTTGGCCCAATTTTACTAATGCATGTATTTCCAGTTGGTTAGTTGCTGCTTCTTTAATCTAAACAAAGACAGACAAATATAACATGACATATTCTTGAAATGTCAAGCTCCTCTGCAGTCACTGGATATTACCTGGAACTCTATGGGCTTTTGATCAGAGCCATAAAACGTGTTTTATTATGCATTAGGACCTGAAAGAAGGAAACGTGAGATTCTGAGGGTTGTATTGTTGTCATAACTTTATCCCCACTACCTGTAAATCATCTTTAGGTCAGGGCACAAGAGCCCCATGTCCTCTAGGAGAAAACAAAGCAAGACAGACCCAGGAGCCTACAGAATTAGTATAAACCAAGATATAACTGATGAAAAAAGATGCATTTCCTTATCTCCCCGGTAGAGGATATTTATCTAAACACCAATCAAGGCTATGGGATCTGCAACTCTATGCAACTCTAAGACAATTTAATCTTATTTTTTCCTACTCATCCTTCATTTTGAAGGGATCTCAAACATCAGCAGGGTGCAGACTGCAGCTGAGATGACATGATCTGGCAGTGTCTGCTTGTATCTAACTGCCACTTTTCTCACGGGCAGCCTCTCTGACTCAGGCAGGTCCAGGCAAGTCCATTTATCCTGCAGCACAGCAGCAGCATGTTCTGCTCTTCCTGACCACTTGGCTTCATCACAGGATGAAGCACATAAAGAAGATGCACACTTATGGTGTTGTGGCTTTTATGACTTAAGGATATAACCAAGGCAAAACTTATAACAAAGAAGATTTTAGGCACGTAAGCCCTTCTTCCTAAGGATTCTGACATGCTCAGTAAGGATTTTGAAAATATCTTTCTGATTGCATCCTAAATAGGAATCACCAGAGTAGGTCTGCATTTATGAAAAAGGGAGGATATATATTGCATCCAGCTCTGGAGTCTTCAGCATAGGAAAGACATGGACCTGTTGGAGCAGGTCCAGAGGAGGGCGACCAAAATGGTCAGAGGAATGGGACACCTCTTCAATGAAAAAAGGCTGAGAGAGTTGGGGTTGTTCAACCTGGAGAAGAGAAGGCTCCAAGGAGACCTTATAACAGCCTTTCAATCCTTAAAGGGGGCTTATAAGAAAGGTGGGGACAAACTTTTCAGCAGGGCCTGTTGTGATAGGACAAGGGGTAATGGTTTTCACCTAAAACCAGGCAGATTTAGATGAGATACAAGGAAGAAATTTTTTATAATGAGGGTGGTAAAACACTGGAAGAAGTTGCCCAGAGAAGCAGTAGATGCCTCACTGCCGGAAACATTCAAGGTCAGGTTGGACAGAGCTCTGAGCAACCTGATCTAGTTGAAGATGTCCCTGCTCATTGCAGGAGGGCTGGACTAAATGACATTTAAAGATCCTTTCTAACCCAAACTATTCTATGATTCTATTTTCCTGAGACTTTTTCAAAAGATGAAATATGAAAATAATTACAGAGAATTACAAAGTAAAATGGCAAGTTGATGAATCCAAGCATTACCTCTTTCCAAGTAGACTTTGCCTGACAAACTTGACAAATATTCATGATCTTCATTATAGATTGCCATGAAGAAAGGTGATGAGAATGAACTAAAGGAATAAAACCACAAGGAATGGACTTTAGAGACTGAACAGGAGGAAGCCATGTGTAAAACCTTTCTGGTGACTTCACAAGCATCACCTTCTTAAGGGAATTTTAGGATTTTTCTGAGTAAGCAAAAAGTATTTGCTTACATTTGAAGATTTTTGACAGAATTAAATCTGTCAAAGTCAACTCATATTTTCTTAAGGAAATCTGAGCGTGTGTGTGTGTATTTATTCACTTACACGATGCATGGGTGTCTGAAATAGATTTGAAATAGTCTGAAAAATACTTTCCTACTTTTCTTTGTCTGTTAGACTTCGTCTTTTAGCTTTTTCCAGCAAAATAACAATGCCACAAAATATTTTCAGTTTTTGTTTCTGTTTGGTTCCTCTGCTACATTATCCCAGCCAGCTCAGGAAGAATGTCTGGAGCTCTGAGTTAACCAGCACTCCATGACCAAAGCCTCACTCAGTGTAGAATTCACTCTGCCCAAGTACCCACCTCACCATAGGATCCTCAGCATAATGAAAGATTCTGTATGATTGTCTTTTAGTACTTAATGAATCAAGAAAAAGACATAAGTACACATCAGAAAACACTAGCCACCATTTCTTGAGAAGAATTCTATTCATTCTAATTACTCTGTCTTGTTTAATTGAGCAAGTAGTCTCTTAACTACTAGCCATCATTTAACTCAGTGTTTGACTTCATCCCACTAAGTGAAAAAAAAACTCTTAGAAAATGAGCTAAGTGGATTTAGATTTTGTTACATTTCTTCTTTCTTATTTTTCTTTTATTGTCCAATTTTAAAATCCATAGAAAAGAACAATATTTGGGGAAAATGTGCTAAAGCAAACTATTAATAAGTCTTCTCTTGTTTTTTCCAGTTTGTTTGTATGCTTGCTGAGATAATAAACTCAAAGCACTAAAAGCATAGATGCCTTAACAAAGGGATTCAGCAGAGATGCATGATGTAAAAATGAAAAGCTAAAAAGCAACAATGAACATGACAGTGCCTTATCATGGTTATCAGGGGTGAGAAGAGACATCAAGAATATCAACGAATTCAGAAGCAGCCAGATGTGTCTCTGAAACTGGAGGTGTGTTGGATGATGTGTATTCCACACCACTGATGAGTGGGTGTGCAACTACTAGCAGTAGTTACAAGAGATCAGTTGTAAAGAAATGTGACATTCTAAACTATACGGTTTTAGCAGACCCTGATGTTTAGTAAACAACGTGGTAGAGAACCTGTTGTTTGCAGAGCTCTTAAAAATGAGCAAATTAATCCCAGAACTTCATGAAAAAGGTAAATTATTTCAGGTGAAAATGGAGAAAAAATATGAAGAAAAAAAAGATGCACAATATACTTAGAATTACAGAGGGTTTTTTTTTGTTTGTGTGGAGTTTTTGTTTTGTTTTGTTTTATTTTTTTAAGAGTGAAATAAATTCTAGAGTTCTTTACTTTCATTTGCATTCATATAACTAGCTGCTAATCCTTCCTTCAGTCTATTCACTTTGCTTCCATCATTTCTTGGCTCATTCATTAGCACTTATAATATAATTATGTAGTGAAAACTTCCTAGAAGGGAATAACGGAAGATAATTTTATCCGCCTGCTCTTTTACAAGTGAATCCAGAACCGAAGTATAGGAAGTGTTAGAAAAAACAGTTTTGTTTCCTACTCAGACACACACTGAGATCCGGATCAGAAGAGCTGATGACCATTTTCACCTCTTAACACCTTTAAGTACCAGAGTCTTAGATGCTTAAACCTTTAGCAATATTATTGCTTCCAGAAATCATTGATGAATGCGCATTCTCCTTCTTTCCTACAAAATTTCTGTCACCTCTGGGTTTGCTGTGTTATGGAGGTATATTCATGTTATGAGATAGGAGTTAAAATCTTTAAAAATTGAATACAAGATCTTGATTATTATTTTGGCACTGTTTCACTGTCGCTGGTAAGAAGAATATCTTTATAATAAGAAAATAGTGCCTCTAGTAGCTCAGTGTTGAAAGTCACCTAAGCATGCAGTCCTTTACATGAGCTCCTTCAGATGTGACAGGATGCCAAAAATGTCTTAGGTAATCATGGTTAAATTCTGTGTGGTAAAATACTGTGTGAACAATACTCAATACGCTTCCATTTGCTCTTCTTATAATAATCAGTAATTCATTTCTTTATCTTCCTATCTTATGTTTCCAAGAAACCATTGATTAAATTGTGTGTTATACTTATTGAATTTGATTCCTAGAAAAGAATTCAAAGTATAAATTTCAATGAGACTGGGGTTGTGACAGTTAGCTTTGGGAATCCTGTGCAAAGTTATTTAACAGAAAATCCATTCTAAAACCATAGGGAGAGTATGATGGCTGAAACTTAAAAATGGAGACAGTGTGCATGTTCTGTTTTTTCCTGCATCTACCTGGACTAAAAGTACTTCTGAAAAGAGCTTTATTAAAACAAAAAACAAAAACCCCATATACATTCCCTAGAGAAGTTTTTAAAATCTGTGTTAATAGCGAAAGTTAAAAGCATCTTGGAAAAAAAAACAATAAAGTGAATCCGAGTAGACTGGAATAACTTGGTATGTGTTGGAAAGAAGTGACTAGAACTGGATGTTGAAGTGGTGGCTGTTGCATAATTGCATCAGGTCTCATCTCATGCTCATTCTTTAACCTGATGCGTTACAGTACTTTGTAGTTTCTAGTGACATTGTGAGAATAGGAGCATCATTTTCTGTATATATGGCTTCTGAATTCCACTTGAGAGAAAATAATGATGTCAACACGAATTTTAGGGGAATGTTCAGACAGCAATGCACTGCGTGTGTCTGACAATCTACGAACAAGGGGCTTCTGAATTGCAGAGGAAATTCAAGTGCTCCTTTTTTTAATTAATTACCTAATACACCACCACACCTTCTGGTACTGGTTTCAGAAGTATGCCGTTCTCTTTCCACATACGTTCCATTATTCATTACCACTCTCTGCTTCTAGAAACAAACAAAAACTCTGAGTAAACATACATGCAGGGCAGATGCTCATCTTTGGGAGGATAGAGAGTAAGAATCTGGTAGGAACTAAAGTGTCCACACAAATGCTGCCAAAACGCCTTTTCTGGTGAACAAAGCCCACATCAGCTTCAGGCCATTCAGTGAGAGAAAGTGAAATACAAGAAAGCCAAGCTATCTGTAATTATGCAAAACAATGCTAAAAAGAAAACCTCTGTCCTTCCTGCAGATCCAGAGTCCCAATAAATGGTTCTGCTGTAGCTGTAGGGTGTACCAAGGAACACCGATCAAACTCAAGTACAGCAAAGCGTATCTCTGTTGTGGATTTAGTGTAAGTTACTATTAATAGTGTCTAGGCCATGGTGTAGTTCTCAGACTATGCAGGTAATTAGGGAACAGCATTAACCACCAATTTATAAATCTCTTGGACTGAGAGCAAAAAGAAAAATGCAAAGATATATTGCAATTTTGTATCAAACTTAATGGAGTTCTGGATGCTACAAACTCGTGTTCTGCTTAGAATGGAAGGAGGAATCGTTTGGAGGAAATGTCATTGGTTTTCTTCTTTGTAATGGTTTATAAAGTAGATTTGTTGTACTGAATGGATTGAGAATAGTTCTTTTTACTATTTATTGTACAGTGCCATTAGTTCTTAAGGTGACCTTAACTGGTGGTTGGGACTTTTCCAAGGACAGACATAAAATATTCGTGATTATGTAGGTTATTGAAATTGACTGTTTTTATTAGGTGATTGTATTAAATTGATAACAATCAAAATGTAGTTCTAGCCTAATACAAAGTTTATTTTAACATAGAAATTAAAATTAACATTGTAAGTCTATTGATCCTCATAGCAAGTGAGTGTAATACATCTCTTTGCTTGTGTATAACTTGTATTCATAAACTCCTACACACATACCCTTCAGGTACAAAATTATCTGCCTGTTTCTTCCAGTTAAAGCTGGCTAATGCTCTCCCATATGCAGTGCATATGTACCTCTCTTTCTGCCGAGATTTACTTATCTGTATGATAAAAGAGCATCCCCAAGTAAACTGACTTGTCCTGCTTGCCTGCATAGTCCTACTGGCTTAGCCAGCTCTCTCTGCCAAACTGCACGGAACACTCTCTGCTTCCAGAGTTCAGACTCTCCGTCTTTCCTAGAAGCTGGTCAAGAAGTATCAGCCAACCTCTCTGTCTCAAACAGGCAAAGTGAACATCCTCCAGTCTTTGTGCAGCTGCTCGTTCCAAACTTGAATATCTTGTGGTGTGTAATGCTCCTACTGCCTAGTTTAATGAGGCGTGGAAACCACTGGCAGAAAGGGGTTGCAAAATATGGGAAGGAGCATCAGTGGGCTTGTTCTTGTGTACATCAGCTGGAGTTTTAAAATATCCCTTCTAAAAGTCTTTATAAGTGACTCCTTTAAGCCTTATATTAAAAGTCTGAGCATAAATTGGTTTTTTGGTCACAGTTACTCTGCCTTGTCCTGTCTATAATTTAGATACTTAAATAATGGAAAAGACATCTTCTGACTTAAAAAGAATGTTTAAGGTATACGTGATTATATTTATAGCATAATAGGAATAACTACTTGTAAAGCTTGATAATGGAGGTGTGACAATTAAAAAGCTGATTTAACTTTCCAAAGCAATGAGAATATGGATAGGTTTCCTTTAAAAGAGTAGGATGGTGTATTTAAAGAATAATATGGAGTATTTAAGTAATAGTATAGAGTATGTAAAGAGATTTAACTTTCCATATCAATGAGATAGGTTTCCTTTAAAAGAATGGTGTAGAGTATTTAAAGAGCTTTAAAGGGAAGAACTGTATTTTGTGTTGTATTTCTGCAGATGGTTTCATTAGATCGTTAAGAAGTTATATACAAAGGGCAGCATTTCTTACCAAGAAAATGGGATTTTAAAATAACTCACATTAGTGGTCAATCCTTGTTATGTTTGTTTGAGTTCTAACAGCTGTAATGATTTGTTTTAAAGAAGCCGTATCAACCTCTGCTGATTTTTAAGCCTTTGCTGATTGATTTGACTTGTTTGATGTATTATAAATCACATAGCTATAAAGTCACAGTAAAAATTCCATTAAACTTGTGAGGTTAAAAAAAATAATATCCATAAATAAAGCAGTATGAAATGCAAGACAGCAGCAAATGTGTTATTTCTTTTCCTTTTTTAAATTTAATTTTAAGTTTACAGTCAAGGCCATTTTTATGTGAAGAAAAACAATGGCAACAAATAAAAATCTACCCTGAGTCTTACTCTGTAGGTATATTTTATTTCCTATACTTGAACTTGAAATGCAACAATATTTCAGTTTCCTTCACTGTGCCTCTTCAAAGTTGATTTTTGTTATTTCATTGGTCGGGACTGGTATTATTTGTTTTCAAATTAAGGTTCTCACCTTGACTCCTGCAAATTGCATCACCAGTGCTCCACTGTTGATGCAGGAGATTGTGTTCGCTGGAGTCTCTGCCCTGGTCCAGTCTGTTACCGTCGGATGAACAGGATAATCTCTGAAAAATGGCAACCCAGTTTTTGTTACATTGAGTGCTGGAAAGTCTGCATTTGGCACTGTCACCAGTGATGTTTATGAGGCTTATGAGGTTTGTTTTGTGTTGTCTCCTGAGCTGTCAACAACAAAAATATTCCTGTAATTATTGTAGGAATGGGGTAGATGAAGTTTCTGAGCTCTTCAGGCAGATGTATAAATATCATATACATACTGCTTCAAGTAAATAAGTTTAGGAAAGAATACTTTTCCTATTATATAGACCTTTAGGGGCAAGTCTGTAGAATCCTGAAACATGTTCATTGGTATATAGGAAGAGTAAAATGAGATAAGATACAAAGATATCCCATGGGCCTGTTCATTGCTGTTAGCCACAATGACAGAGTTGTAAAGAATTGTTCCTTACTCTGGAAAGGCCAGCATCCACTCACTCTCTTCCCTTTCTGAATAATCCTCATGCTGAGAGTTGTATGCCAGCAGGTGAACAGGCGGTTTAAATGTACACTGAGCACATAAGAGTTGGCATTGGTCTTAGGTGCTACTCGGTGCAGTACAGCACACAGTTGTGGCACACCATATAAATGGGAGTTAATGAGACATGAAGGGGAAATACCAAGAGAAGAACATAGTCACAGAGTCATTACTATTGTTCTGAGTAGGAATGGGCTTGTTAAATCAACAATTCTAACTTACAGTAGTATTACCTGCCAGATGGGGACTCCTCTTCAGCTGGTTGGCAGATACATGAGAACGTGCAATTGATTGCATATTTGGACTGTTGCTTTCTGTAGAAGTGCACACGCTGATAGTTTTTAAATGGTGGATATATAGCAGCCTTTGATTAGTGTCAGTCCAAACAAATGTAGTACGTGCTCCAAATATCACATAAAAAACATTGTAGCTCATGAGTATGTGAAGGTAAATATACATTTTCAAAGTGTACTGCAGTTCACTCCCTTGGATCTTGATGCACAGAGTTTCTGAAATTTCTCTATAAAATTCTGTATCACTCATTTTTCACGAGATCACAACTGAAGTCTCAGAAAGCAAGTCCTTTCTCTCCACCATTGTCTCTCTTTTTTCAAATTTCTTTGTTTCTTATTTCAAGTACTTTTATGACTGCACAGAGCATATCTCATTAATCTGTTACCAGATTCCCTCTGCTGGTCTGTCATTTCGTCCATAACTTCGGAATCCTGACATCCTTGACAGGTCGAACATTTGTTCCAGAAATAAAACTTGTTTTTATGTTTCTCTTGCATATGCAGACACTATTACAATTAAATACTAAAGGACATTCCTTTGTTTTACATATACATATGCACTGAGATTATTACAGAAGAAGGAATAGTTGAATAATTCTACCTTTTAACTATTCAAATCTTCTTTGCAGTCACTGCAGCTTTACAAGATGAGATATTTCCGATACTACAATGTAAGAAAGACCTGGTATTTCATGCATTGGGGCTGAGACCATCTGTTTTTTGCTGAAGAAATTTTTGTATGTCTTTTGACAGTTAAACTGATAAATAACCAAATGGGAATTGCAAGTAGCAGTGGTAGCAGTGCGAGGTTTGTCATGCCAAGAAATCTCCGAGACCACCTGGAGTTACTACTGAATGAAAAAAAAGAAATATGTTTTATTACTCCTGAGAACCCTTCCTTTAATCACTTTATCTTGCCTGTACACTGATGTCTAGCCTTCTTATCTCATGTTCTTCCTGCAGCTTCTTAGAAACACTTCGTTTTTTTCGATGTTCTTCTTTGTTAAAGTCATGGGTTTTGCTCATGTCAGCCGCCAACTGCTGCAAGATTATTGCTCCAAGATTACCACGAGTCTGTACAAGCTTCTTGACAGGATTAGTAGGGGCCATTGCTGCTTCAGATAATGAAGATAGTTTAGACTGGTGAAACTGCAAGCAGTATGGAGGTGTGAGTACTAATCAGAGAGATGTCAAGATAGCCTATTTATTGTCTGGAAGTAGAGCCCAGAAATGGTCAAAGAGCCTACATGAAAATGTG
The DNA here is from genome assembly GCF_009769465.1 of Tauraco erythrolophus. NCBI lineage: Eukaryota > Metazoa > Chordata > Aves > Musophagiformes > Musophagidae > Tauraco > Tauraco erythrolophus. Next base: position 4,955,249 of record NC_141477.1, read on the forward strand.
TTCAGTGTGCTTGTTGAAAGGTGGGAGGGAACGGTGATACCTGAATTTCTTTCAGCTGCCTTGGCTGCATGTGTTCACCTCAGCATATGTTTGCAGTATGAAGACAAACTAAAAGGTCCTCGGTGCCCGCGGCAGTGCTTACTTCTCCATGTGTTGAATAATAATGTGAGTAGATATTCACACGTGAGCCAAAGCAATGCAGAAGAGAAAATTCTGCATAAAGAATCTCTGTGGTGAAATCATGGCCATGGCTGGAATAACTGCTGCATGTCGGAGGTACGATTTGTTGTCTCCTGCAGAGCTCCCTAGTAGCCCAGGGGCTGTTGGCTTTCGGAAGAGATGAGCAGAATGCAGGAAAACTTTTCTGCATTTCCTTTTCTTGTAGCTTGCTGATGCTAGAATCACCAGAGCTTTAGAAAAGCAAAGCCTGGATGGGTGAATACTTGCTGAGCTGAGCAGAGGATGGCAGGCAGCCTTTTCTCTTTGATGTCTGCTGCATTTGACAGAGTTTCCCGGATGGCTAGGCTTCTTTCAGGATGATGTTCCTGTTAGAAATAGCTAATTCGGGAGACATCAAATAGTTGCCAATTTAGCCTGTTTTAAAGGAACTCAATATTGCAAGTAAAGCAGAACCAGGGAGATACTAGTGAGAGCAGCGGGTGGGTAAATGTATGTGGGGTAAATAAGCAAAGGAGCCACCTCAGAGTACGAAAAAAAACCCATTTGCCTTATGCTGATTTGGCTGCAGACACATTTCTTTGGAAAGTGTCACTGAAGTAAGGTTTCCCCACTGGTCTTATGAATCAGTAGGAGTGTATTGTTACTTGCACGTAAGGAGTAAATTTCGGGAGGCCGATTCAGACACAGTAAGTATGGGTACGAGAACATCCATCACAGGACATGACACATGGAGATGTGAAGGAATATAAAATCTAGTTTTGAGCTAATGCAAGGGTCTGTGCACTTCTTCTGGTTAAACAAAGCCCTGAAGGTGGGTCCAATCTCTGAGGAGTTTTTCCCACCTTGTGATGCATAGGCTGTATCAGGATACAATCAGAATACCATGGATACAGTCTTACCTGTAGCCTTCTCCTTTCCTAACATCCTTGAATATTATTCTAGCATCCAACTTTAAAATGCCAACTGGTTACTCTCTGCTTTTTATCCCTTTCCTCGTAATACAATGAGTTGCCTGTGGTCACAAGACCAGCGGTGACCTTGAAAAAACATGCTTCCACATCTATTCATCAAGTTCACAGCTGCTCCTCAGGCAGGCAGAAGCAGACTATAGATGACTTGGCCTGGTAGTGATGTCTCACAGTTGCCCTGTCTTTCTGGCGCCCATGGAATGCTCAAAGAGAACAGGTGCCCATTGCACATGCAGGGTGCAGATGGTTGATTCATGCATCAAGCTGATGCTTTAGTAATAAGTCTAATTAGCTGCAGATCTACCTGTCACCTGTATTCTGCATGAAAGTGGCTTGCTGCAGTATGAAGGAGGTCTACACATCCAGAATTTCCAAGAACTCGGAACATTCACTTCATTATACTCTCTATCCTGTATAGCTCCTTCAACAAACTTTCCAAAAAGTTTAACATTCAGGGTCTTTAACACGTTTTAGTATTGCAAAATCTGTGTGCTGGACAGATAACATTTAATCCAAATTTACTGTGACAATTGGAAGAAGATCCTCTTACCTCAATTATTTTGCAGATACTTAAGAATATCTTTTAGTATAACACCAGGATTTAACTTTAGTATTGAATTGAGGTTGGAAGAAGCTGAATGTCACTGTTTGCACTTAGCTAAGTATATACAATGCAGTTTATGCAATGCAAAATGTTTTTTTCTTTCTGAATGTTTTTCATGATTTTTCATATTTCAAGTGTTACAACTTACACGAGTAGTTGGGAAATGTTTCTTTTGATAGTAGTCAAGCATCCAGTATGACATTACAGTATCATATAATTCTGATTACTATTTTGCCTTTTTTCCTTCACTAGAGGATTGTCAAATGGGTGTAGCTGATGATACTTCACAAGCTGACTGAACAAAAAAAGCTAATTCTTTCAGCACTGACGATATTTGCATTATATATATTATATAGAAATAAACTTACTTGCAATCTCACCTAGAACTTTGATTTACAACCTGGAGCACTGCAATTAAAGAAATACCTGAATCCAAATACAAATTAGAAGAATCTGATATAGATTTGTGTAATCAAAAGGAAGGATTATTCTTTTTTTTTTTTTTTATTTGGCTCACATGTTTGAGGAAGGGAATAGTATCTTTATAATATTCTTTAATGGCAGGAATATTGAGATTTTTACTATGAGTCTTTCTGCTGAAATGCTCAGGCCAACAAATTTATTGAGTGCTTTATTCCCTGCTCACACTGGCATCTCTATGACATAAGCACATCAACTGAATGCATTATACACAGAGAAAAAACACTTCTCAGTGCTCAAGAATCAATTATTTTTATAGGTTCAGTATCTGTTGTCACACTCAAGAAATGAATCAGAAAAAATTAAACACATGGTAGGTGTTTCCAAGAATACCTTCAGATACTGCTTTCAAGATATATTCCATCTTTAAATTACTTTTTGAAGAGGTGCTAGAAACACTATCCTTCTCATGTATGATATTCCAAAAGATTTTTCTGGAAAAATATCTGATTAAATTCAAGATGAGAAGTTAGAAGTTTTTTGCTGAAATTCTATTATCAGAATCTCTATCATATAAACTCCTGTACTGCATTCGGCAGAGTAGAATTTCCAGGCATGGTAACAATTTGTGAAATAATGACAGTGCTTTTCAATTATATTCTGATTTCTTTCTTTCTCTGTAGGGGAATGGCGTGTTCATAGGCTATTTCTGCATGTTTTCAGTTTCATAAGGTTGAGACTTGCAGAAAATAAAATACCAGTAATAATTTAGAATGAACTTTATTCCACAGCCTCAGAACAAAGTGAGATACAGCACGGTTCAGATACACTTCTGTGTATTAGATGTTTATTAATACTCTCGAGATCAATCTAGCGGGTTTGGATGTTTGTTTTTTTTTTTTTAAATAACATCATAGTTTTGATCCTTAACGTGTAAGCACAACTGTTATTCCGTGTGTATTTAAAAATCTTTTTTATTTGCATTTGTGTTATTGTGATCCAGCTATATTGCATTTAAAGCTTTGTCTTAATTTTGGAAGAATTGCTTTATTGCCGTGAGATTAGACCAGGTTTTTTACCTTGTGTAAAGTATGATCCCCTCGATTTCACTATTTATACTTAATAATTCCGAAGTGATGCCATGAGAAATTATGTAAGCTCTCCAGAAGAAAGTCTGCCTTTCTCAGTTGTGTTTGTAAGGGAGTGAAAAACGAAGAACACAAATACAGGTTCTGCTTTCAAACTGGCAGCCTTGGTGTTTATTCTTTAGGAGGCTGGCTTCTGCTTACAGAAGTCAGCTGGTATTTTGACATTGAATCCAGTTATGTGTAATCGTGTTCTTTTGTTTTGAAAGTTAGGAGTTCTGTTTGTCTGGGAAACCCCTCTTGAGAAAGACAATTACAGTCACATCCACTGGCTGATAGAATAGAACACAGCTTATCGGATTTATTACTAGTGTTGTCAGTTGTAGCTCTGAAATAAAAGAGGCACTTAAATGGGCTGGTGACAGGTGAACATACAGACTTGGAATAATGTCAACTTTTTTTTTTTTTTATATGTAGCATTTTATTTTATGTGCTTTGCATATTTTCACAGTCCTTGTTCAATGAAAACCTCTGCCTTTTGGCTTCATGAGAGTAGCAGGATTACATCACAATTTTATCCTGCCTCCAATTTGTAATCATTGTGTTGGACTCCACACTGGCACGAAAACAGTAAGAAAATGAGCGTTGGCAAAATCACTTTGATGTACAAGTCCCTTTTCCTGATGTGACATTGTCTCTGTAGTCCATGGAGCAGCAAGCTTCAGCTCAAAGAGCACCCAACTGTCAGCTTTTGGTTCTCTCTATCTCTGTTAATCCTTTGTAGTTGGTTTGGAGAAAGGCTGGACAACAGAATGAATGGGCAAATATATAATTGCATTATAAAAGCTTCTTTCCTAAAGGCTCATTCATGCTTGGTTAAATATAGGATCATAAAATCATAAAGGTAAATTTTTGCAGTCCAGTCAGCCTGTAAATTAAGACTTCCTGGTTGGAGCTATTTAATGTCAGTCCAGGCAATTTGTCCTTTTTCTGACGTAATTGGCTTGGCTTTGGATAATTACAGATGTAATAAACTGATCAGGAAACCTTCATATTTTTTAGCCTTGCAATATCTTCACAGATAAAGTGACCTATAGATTCCACTTTGCGAATGTGGCTTTAAGTTAGCAGCTGTACTGAGTGGTGCTATTGAAGTCAAACCTGTAAAACAGAGAGGCACGGGAAGACTTTATCAAAGAAATCTGTAATATTTAAGCAGAATGAAATTAGCTGGGTAAGAATGAGATCAAAGCTTTAAGTGAGGTTCTGAGGGTAAAGAAAAGGCTGCAGTGGTGAATAGCGACTACTTGTAGTTAATTTAAACTTACTGAAAGATTTTAAGGATCAAAGTTGGGTCTTTCGAGGAAGGGGATTCATCCTATTTCTTCCACTTTTATTTTTCCAACATAAATTAATCTTGATACATTTTATGAGCTTCTTTTTTGTAGGAGCAGGAGCACTTTGACCTCCATCTGCTGAAACTCTTCAGCTTTTTGTTTATTGAAAACCCATGGGAGTTTCTCTGTCGCTGTCTCTGGGTTTCGAGCCCTGTGAGTTGCCTCTGGTCCTTCCCCTCAGCAGGACACAGCAGCACCAGTCAGTGCTCTGCCAGGGAGGAGGAATGGGTCTTCTACAAAGCTGTAATGGGTCCAGTCAAATGTGGGTGCTCACAGTTTGTATGTGCCCTTGTGGGCATCACTGTGGTCCCCATGTGACGTTAGCAAAAAGATATCCTTTATGTCGTTTATGAAATTGAAATTATTCTGTAAATAAAATCACATTTTGAGTATGCAGTGTGGCCAAAAATTTTAACAGTGTATTCTTAAATAATTCCTTAAAGTCCTATTCAGCAAGCACGTGTTGTCAACTTTTTGTTTGTTTTCTGTTCAGCTTTTAATGCCTCAAAAAGTCATTGGGGCCATTGTGTTTATTATGTTTTTTAAAACTATTTGTGTAACACTGATAACAACAGGTCTTAAACAATTTGTCTGCTACTAATTGGATAATCTGTGTGAAAAAAGGACAGTTTAACGAGTGAATCATAGTTTCTTATTTGAAACTTAATAGCTAATAATACACCTTTGTAATACACTTAATGCACTTCAAAACTAGTGTGTTGTTTTAGAATTAATTATGACTGCCTGGCCTGTACTCCATTCAGTTAGTATGCTTCAGTGGTAAATCCGTAAAGAAGCATGAATGCAATATTTTAGAAATAAAGCATTTTAACATGATGGCAATATCCCTTTAGAGTAACCTTTCAAACTCTACTTTCTTACCTACCTTTGCCATCTGTGAAGGTATCCCATCAGATAATGTTGTCCGATGACTTCATTATCTTTTTCTGCAAGTGTCAAAAGTCTCGAAAAATGTTTCCTTTTTTGTTTTATGTTAGTGTTTGATGGCTGTGGCAATACTTGTATATAATAGTAGCATACAGCTGAATGGCATTTTAAATCAAATATATTACAAATTATCCTGTTCTAAGCAATAAAATTAATAACTGTGTAGCAAAATAATAAAGAAAAGATGAATCAGGTATTGCATGGGAATAAAAACTCTCTTGGAAATTGTTTCAAGGATTATGTAGCAGTAATTTTGCTTTCCTTGCAAATTTATTCTGATAATTAAACATGTATGTTAACATTTTAACAAAAAAATATTATTTAGAAAAATGTCAACCCCAGACAGCTGTAGTAGATTTTCTTGCTGGTAGTCAAGTATCCCTCCACTTAGTACAAGTTAGGAACTATGGAGTATGTTATGTTCCTTTACGTACTTACATGAAAATGGAATCCAGAAAGAAAGTTTAAAGTAAGAATAGATTTTGTTTAAGATTATAATAATTTTATGTACCTAGTGGGTTGTGTTTAGGCTCAGACTCTCACGATGACATTTCCCCGGGTTGATGGCTCTGTGAAGTGCTGGTGGAAGCGGGGACTCCCCTCTTTTCTCTGAATCTGACTGCACACTCGAGCTGGATACAGTGATCTCTCAGAGATCAGGGTGATTCCATTGGTGATCAAAAAGGGAATATGAAATGAGAAAAAATGAGCAACAAAACTTCCTTCAGCTCAGGTCGCTGAAGCAACTCTCTTTGCAATTTAGCCGTCATAGTTCTGATGCAGGGGGAAGATGCAAGATCACTCCTTCGACAGCAGTTTGCTGCAAACAGTGATCTTCCCAGTGGTCACCCTGTACCTGCTTTTCCCTGGAGGGTCTCTCCTAATGCCAAGGACAAGGGCCTGAATTTGGCCCATGCACCTGCACTCTTAGGAGTTTTGTAAAGTTGTCCAGACAGCAGGGCAACTGCTTCCACTCTTCCGCCAAACCTTTCTGTAGCGTGACGCGTTAACGTTGTGGATCTCAATAAAACTCCCTCCTGTTTGAACCAGGTAAGAATTTGGCACTCCGAGCTTGGAATTTTCATACCTGATAGCTTTCCTACAGCCTGGCTGGTACCTGCCGCTGCCACCGCTGTTTACAGACACACTTCATCTTGCTGTGCTGTGACAACCTGAGGAAAAGCAGAGTTGCAATTCGGTTGATCTCCTGAGAACAAAGACGGGCATATTAGGAATTTTCTTTCCTTCAGTTCATGTTATGAGCACGATTTATATCCTTCAGTTTTGAAACGGCAGTGGTTTTAAACAGTCTTCAAAATCATGGCATCTTTTCTGATGACATCCTGTATACAAAAGCATATTGCTAGGTCTGCTGACTAGAAATGTGTGAGAAAATGTCTTTTCAACTTGTTTTCCTTACTGCTTTAATTTTTAAATATTATAGCTCTTGAATTCTGTTTTTTATCACCTGAAGTGAATGGCAAAGCTTCAATGCAACATCGGTATAAGGATTATGAAAGTTTTAGCTCTGAAATTTTCCCAGTCTAACCTTAATTTTCTTCCTTTAAATCTGAAACATGTTTAAAATTTTATCCTTAATTATGAAAATCACAATTGTTATATCTTCAATTCGTTAACTTCTTCCACTTACTAGTAATTATGGCCTGAGGGAGTAAAAACTTGCTATTTTCTTTAAGACTGAAATAGAAAGCTGGGAGTTTGTAAAATACCCTGCGCTTTCTCAATTAATACTTGACTGCTAGCAGTGGTGTACCACCTTCTCTTTGGTCTGTGAGGCTGCTAGTGATTGTCACGAAACAAGTCATAATTCTTAACCTTATGCAACTGAAATGCTCCATAAGCATTGTGCTAAAATAGTCCATCCCTCACACCTTAGTCAGTGTATGGCAGACAATGATCTTCACAAGGAGTTTTTAAAACCTGCTTGGGTAAACCTTTATAAAATGTGTAATTTTGCACTTACCTACTAAAAATCCAAATGTCACATAATTAATCATACTGTTTGGTAAAATGAATCTGCACTAGAAATTCATATGAAAGACTGGGATAATGTGAGTTTGTATAGTTAGTTTGTATGGTTACGTTACGGGAGGTTTAGATTCTAGAAGGGATGCAAAGAGTTTCATCTCTGAGTTGATGATATCTGATGTCTTTAAAGACATGAAAGTGTGCATCTACACAGAAGACTTTTTGATGATATTCTAATATTCCTTGAAGAGATTTAAATTCCAAAACTACTGTCACTTGAAAGTGACTCCTTATTTCTGTATCTGGTTTCAATGAAAAGACACATGGCGTAACGTACACTTCATCTGATTTGGAGGTTATCTAAAGGACGATATGCGCAGGTTGATAAAAAATAAAAGTTCAGTGGATGCAAACACTTTTCATTATCAGTTTGTCACAGAATATGTCTACCTGCAGGTCTTTGACTGCCAGATGAGTGAGGGAGAAGAGCTTAAAAGCGTAACTTCTCACAGGGCCCGCAGATCACTAACTCGCTGGTCAGTCAGATAAAGAGAACGTGCCTGATGGGGGGAAAACAAGATTTGCATATTAAAGAAGGAATAAAATAATCAACATCATTCATTTCTTTGGATACATGATACATTTCATAACTATTTCTTACATCAATTAAAAATAAACATGTTTGGGATGTGGGAACAAGTGTCTGGGGGAGGAATGTGTTAAATCTGCTTGGCTCCTTGAAAAACTCAGAACGGAGATTAACTCTAAAAGCTAACAGGCTCCAGTTTCAAATGGGTTCTTCCTGCCAAAGAAACCTGAGGAAGACAAAGTCCCTGAGGAGGTTTTGTCAGGAAAACATCTAAAGTGATTCAGCTGGATACAGGAAGAAAGGGGCCTTTAAGATGCAACCCTAGTGTGATAAGTGTAGTTTCTCTGCCGTTTCTTCTTGTATCTATGTGAAACAGTAATGTCTGTTTCGGATGGTGCATAAAGTACTTCTATTTTGGATTTATTTTTAAGCAAGTTTCTGTTGAAATATAAAGTTGTCCTGGTCAACATCGGGCTGTCCACTAAAGGGTGTCATCTGTAAATCAGGATACTGAAATTGGAATAAATATTCACCTCTCATTAATGCTTTACTCTGCAATATTTAAAGATTAATGGTGTGTAGCCCCCTAGAAATTTCATAGGCCATTTAGTGATGTGGTTTTGAGGTGTGGAAGAAACGTTGTCTAGCGAGCAGTTTGAACTAGGATGGGTCTCTGGAAAGTAAAAAGGTACTAATAGCTTCAGTCAGCAAGGTATCATGATGTTCTTCCAAATCTAAGGGTATGGCTGGGTAGGAAATTTAATATCCATGCACACTAAAATATGATACAAAAGTCTGGAGACCCAGGGCAAAATCTCCCCAGTGGTTTTTGCCTTGTGAACAGAGTACATTGTAAATCAAGTAGTGTTCTCTGCACACGCTGGTGTTTGGGAAGATGTGTTCCATGAAAACAAATAAGATTCCTTCAGTTTGAAAATGCCAGAGTATTTACTTGCTAAATAAAATATAAAGAAAGCTGTGAATATGCTTCATTACAACACAGCCTGGTCTTTAGAGGATTTTGAATAGCTGTTGTGCACAGTGGAGGACAAATTAATCTCTCTGAATCTCTCTCAGCTGAAACATTCTAATGTTAACTAACAGTTTCCAGTGATCAAAGTGATTTAGTTAAATTATTTATTTGCATATGCATTTAAAAATTTTTATTGTTGTAGCTCAAGGGAAGAGAAGGGAAGGCAGAAGAAAAAGAAGAAGGTCTTGAGATAATTACCTGAGATATAAGAGCAGCTGGCCCTGCCTTGTCCTACTTTCAAAGCTAGATCAGGCCTCTTTGGCCACCTAAGATCTCCTGATTGCCACGTAGTCTTTGCTGTGGCATCTCATAATTAGAATTGCAGTCACATCTGTCCTTTTCTTCTTTTAACTAGTAATCAAGATGAACGATAATAGATATTTTCATCCATTAAGAATATGTTGTGTTATATTCCACTCTAGTCAAAATGGTTGCTTAAATCTCTGTTTTCCTGCAGAATATATTGCAGTTGTATGTATTTTATTGTCTCTTTTCTGTTGTTCTCTGTATTGATCTCTTTAATAGGAAAATTGTCAACTTAAAAATCAGAACCAAATACTGTTTGGCACACAAGAGAAATCAGGGGAATGCTAAGGTTCTAACATTGTGTTTTCTTTTCTTTTCTCTGTCCCTCTCCGCCCTTTTCAAGTTAATTGGTTAAAATTGCATATTGCTGTTTTCAGGTAGTAGTTTAGCTGGTGTCTGCTATGTGGTAGTGTATAGCCCCAGGAAACACACTGATTAATGAAAGCTAATTGGGGTGCAAATTCGTTTGTATTGGTGTTTGAAGCCTGAAATCAATACTATACAACAAACAAAGCAACTAAACTATCAAATCTTGCATAGCTCAGCTTCAAAATGAAAAAGGCAGCAATTTTTGTGTTTTTTTTTTTTTTTTTCAAAATATCTGTTAGCAAAAATGATACAGGTAGAAAATTGCCAGTTCTTAGTGTTTCGAGTATCATTCCTGTTCCATTTTTAGTTCTAATGCCTTTGAAACTTAAAAAAAAGCTCCCACAACAAAACAAAACAAAACAAAACAAAACAAAACAAAACAAAACCATTTAGAAAGGTCAAGGCAAATACTTTTTGTCTTATCACTTTTACATCTGCGGAGACACTAATTCCCAGAACTCATAGGAGGAATATTGTTATGTCTTTCTAAAATGAAATAAATGTAAACAGAATACCATTCTGCATATTCTTAGAAGGAGGAGGCATCAATCTGGATGCTTTGGTAGTCTTTACTTTACTTTTGTTGTCTTCAGGGCTGCATTTTAAATGATTGTCTTGCCATCCCTGTATAGTAAAAAACATATGAAAAAGGGTCCAAAATGGTAATTAAGCTGTCTGTGAAAATTTACTCTTTTAGAATAAAAGTTCATTATTAAAAGGTTAGTGCTACTTCGTATTTTGATTTTTTTAGCCATTCTTTACCAAGTTGAGTCCCACAAAGAATTCTAGAAAATACTCTTGGCCACATATGTATCATGTTTTGTCCAGACTTCAGTATGTATATTCATATATCCACATATATTTACACGTATGTATAAAAGGTTCTCTAGTAGGAAGCTTGAGTACAGGGTGCTTATGTATGACTATTTATTTATTTTGACATTTTCCTAAGAAAAACACACAATAAACTCAGCATTCTGTAATAGAGCAATGTGGTGAAAACAGATAAACTGTTATTTCAGATGGTGAGTCGTAAATGACTGAAAAGACAACTTTTTTTTTTTTTTTTTACAAAGAAGTATAACTGGTTAATTGCATTGCTTTATATCTGCTTTATGCTGTTATCAAATATGAACAAGACCTTTCTTCGTCGCTCATGGATGAAAATGTATTAAATTGCTAATTGTTGCGGTTACTTTTTATGGAATAATCAGTAAGTGAAGTATTCTAAGATTAGTTTCAGGTCTATCCTGTGTTATTGTGTTCTGCAGACAGGACATCGTTATATTAAAATTAGACCATTTTATTTAAGTCATTTGCACATTGCTACGATTTTTAAAACAGATGAGGTTTGACCTAACTCTGCTCCTGCTGGATCTGGCCATTTTCAATTATACTATAATTCTATGATTTTACACTTAAATTGCTTTTTATTTTGGTTTTTTTTTTTTCTGTTTGCCTGCAGCGTAAAGAAAAAGATAATGCATTAAAGTAAATGGTGCTGAAAAATATATAGATTAAAAACCTTTGGAAGACTTGCAAGTCTCTCTGCGTATCTGTAAATTAATCTCATTTCTGACCTGATTGACACCTTTTTTCCCAGTTCTGATTATAGACTGCTTTTGTGATGTTGTCAATTATTCATACGGGCTAGATGAAGACTTTTAAACAAGAAGGATTAGAGTCAAGGTCTCCTATGCATACAAGCTGGCATATTGGCTCGTGAAGTTATGCTATTTCTCACTATAAAATTTAATAGGAGATAAATTGGATTTTTGTAGTCATTAGCTGTTTCAGTGGCATTTTTTCTTCCCGTTTTTGTGAAGAATTGTGGTTGCATCCATAAACACTTGGAAGTTGAATCCTTACAGTTAGTATGGTTTGATGTGTATACCTGATTGTACATCTGGATCCGCTTTCAGCAGTGTAAGAAACCGCAGAAAAAAAAGACAAAGGAAAAAAACTCACTTTTTTTGCACCTCTAGATCATAAATTTTGCATAACATTACTTCTTTCCTGTGTGTCATTCAGACTTCAGATTCTTTTTTCTGTGTAAATAATCCTACCACTATGCTTTTCTTCTCTATCTTGGATATATTAATTTCTTATCATAATGTCAGATATACTTATCATTTTCAATTTTTCAAGCATTCTTCTGGTTGATTATTTTTAGTATTTTGATTTTTGCATATTCTCATTTTCCTGTCTGCCTGCATTGAGTCTGGATGGCATATATGAGACAGATGATTTTTCTCCTTTTTGCCAAGTTCTCAAAATTTTCTATTTGAATAGCCGCATAATGATTACTATAGCAGTTCTGTAATTCAAGCCATCTGCAAAAGTAATATCTCCTTGGAAATATGTTAACTTGATCTAGTGGGAGTAAAGGAATGTTTATTTTTTTCAAAAAGACTCACTTGAAAGCAAAGAAAATCTAGTGTCTGCGTATTTAAGTTCTGATTTAAACAGTGATCCTGAACCTTGAAGTTTTGAGGGTGGGGGTTTAGAACGTAAATTGTTAAAATAGAAAAATTGGGGGTTCTGATTCTTTTAACAACAGTTTCAAGGAGTGTACAAGCAAGTAGTGGAGGGAGGTCTAACTCATCTGATTACTCGCTTGTGTAAGAAGATTGTAGTTACTATGGAGATTATTGAGACGGCCATCCTCATCAATAATTTTTCTCGGGATCTTGTCTATGTGAGCATGCACACCATCTTTTTGCAAACATTTGTAATTAAGCTGAGTTTGTCAGTTACCAACACAGATCACTGCTGGTAAACAAACTCAGGGATACAGTTACATTAAATATATGCTAATGCTTATTAGTAAAAATGTGTGATTACATACCTAAAAGAACTAAAGGCTGTGGTAAGTTGTACTCCTTGGAATGTTAAAGTGCGTAGCAGATGATACTGTTTTTTCCTAAGGGCTTGCAATTGGATCTTGGAAATTACCTGTTAAAAGGGCTCTCTTTTCACCGTCTAAGATCTAACTCACCTTGAAAAATTACTCTGGGATACCATCGTCATAAGGCGTTCTAATACTGCTTTTAATTAATGATCTCTAATAAGATAACAAGTCAGCTTTTATTCTAGCAGATTAGTTTAAAAAGGAACTTCAAACTGCAGTTTAAGGGAGAGTCTCAGGCAGAGACGAGCAGAAATGATCTGACTGTATTAAAACTTTGGTTAGAGACAGAGAGAGCTTAACTCGCGACATTCAGGATGTTCTCTGTCAGGACAGGGCCATTCTACTGCCCTTTGGACTTCTCATGAAGTTTTCCATTCTTGTAGACTTCAGAATAGAGGGATGATGTATTTTGTGATCATTTCGTTATCCTTTGCTTGTGACCCATTTCTTACAGTGCCTTTTCCTTAGCTCACAAAAAAAGTGTCTATGTTCAGCAGAACGTGCACCCGCTTTTCCTTTTCATCTGGCTCTCTTCCTTGCCATTCTTTCTGTATGCAATTAATTCCATAACTATATATTATGTATTTGATCTAGATGTACATATTCATTCCACTGAATTGAAACTCTGAAGTACCCTAGCATGTGATATCTATAAATTATTCAAAATTCCAGTCATAAATTTTAATTCGATTCTGAACAACATACTAATCTAAGGAGATGTTAAGTAACCTTTGCAATATACGTTGATATATAAATAGTGGCATTAATGCCTCTGAACACGGCAATAAGTGTTTCATGGTATCATGCATTCTCCATCTCTCAGTTCTAAAAGCCATTGTTAGCATTTATAATTTTCTTTGTGAATTCTCAGAGACTGATCCCATATAGAGCTGCTCTGCAACTTAAAGTGCTTTTCATTCGTTTTGCTCAGATGAAACGTAGGATTGTGTGGAGAGTTTAGGAACCCAGTTTTGCCAATTATCATCAAAGAATCACGGAATGATCGAGGCCATGCAGGATGTCTGGATGTCATCTTGTGCAAAGTCCATTCAAAGCTGGGCAAACTTTCGTTTTGCATTAGGTTACTCGAGGCCTTTTCAGTTATTTTGAAATATTTCCAAGAATGGCGATTCCACGAACTCTGGGCAACTTGCTCCAGACTGTATTTGTGAATGTTACAGGGTCAAAACCAAATAAAAATGGATTTGAACTATTATCATTAATACATCATAATTGTCCTGTAATTGTCCTCCTTCAAGAGGAGCTTTTAATTAGTGTAAGAATGAGATCCTCCATGTAACATGGTAACATTAAACACATAAATCTTGTCTCTGTTTTTACTCATTGAATTTTAGTATTAATTATTACTACTTGGTAATCATATTTGAGCTATCATTTAAGAGTAACAGCCCTCACAGGTACTCATCAGCAGAATGCTGACAGAAAAACGAAGTATTTTGTCTTTTAGTTCTGAGTATGAAATGGTCTCATTTGGTTTAAAAGTCAGAGAAAACGTTCTTGTGAATTGCTGTGAACTGGAAAAAAGCGTTTGGTATTTGTAGTACAATTTAGTGTAAAAGGATTAAATAAACCACAGAAAACAGTCAGTGGCAGGAAGGAGAGATGACTTGAAAGTTTTATATTTTGGATATTTCCTAAAGTAATTGTTAACTATGATAAGTAGAGGCAGATTTTATAGCACTGCAGTATACCTGCCAGGAAGCACGTAACAAACTGTTTCAATTGCTAATGCACTGATGTTAACGGTGCAAGCCATGACAATTGTTCTATCAATAATTACTGAGACATGCTAAAAAATGGTGTACGTTGCTTTCTGTAGCCAGCCAAATGGAGGCCCAATAATTGTCTGCTGCATCAAACTGTAAAATATAATGACTTCTGAAGGTTGAAGTTTATGAGAGCAGTTCATTATGTGTTCCAAACAATGTTTTGTTTTGCTATTGTTTCTTCATTATGTGGATAGGAAGCACTGTAGCAGAAATTGGGCTCAAGGGAAACAGTGTCTACCAGTAGTTTAACCTTGTGACATTCCACTAAAAAGCACAGGTTCTTCTGAAATACATAATACATGAACTTCTCTGATTGTTTAGCATTGATCACTACTCAAGTAAATCGAGTTACTATCTCGTTAGCATAAACAGCAAGGCTTTAGTGATCCTCTTCACTCTCCCCTGGTACATCAGGCGGCTTAGGGAGTTCTACTTCTTTAAAACTGGAAGTCGATTTAAAAAAACCACCACCACCACATAGCTAGAAAGCTCTTTAACAAAGTGTCCTGGTTTCAGCTGGGACAGTTTTAGCTCTTTTTAGCTGCTAGAAGATCTCCGTGTTTTGGTTTTAGTCTGGGATTTTTTATGAGGGAGAGGGACTTTTTACAATGGTGTGTAGTGATGGGACAAGGGGCAATGGCTTTAAACTGAAAGAGAAGAGATTTAGATTAGATATTAGGAAGAAATTTTTCACTCTGAGGGTGGTGAGGCACGAACAGGTTGCCCAGAGAAGTTATAGATGCCCCATCCCTGGAAGGCCAGGTTGGATAAGGCTTTGAGCAATCTGGTGTAGTGGACGGTGTCCCTGCCCATGGCAGGGGGGTTGGAACTGGATGATCTTTGAGGTCCCTTCCAACCCAAACCATTCTATGATTCTATGAGAAGAATGCTGATAACGCACTGATGCTTATAGTTGACACCGAGGCCTCGAGGACTTTTCAGCTTCTGTGTTCTTGCCAGCGTGCAGGAGCACATATTCCACATCGTGCAGCGTCATGCCTAGCATAAAAATGAGGTTTGACTGGAAAGAAGGGCTTTTGCTCTTCCGGGGCCCTCACTGTCGGACTCTTGGAATGCTATGTCTCTCTCTCTCGCTCTCTTTTTGGGCCTCTCGGTCCTCCAGGCTTGTGGTGTTGGGACTTATCTGTTTTGGGATCGCTAGTCCAGGCTGGGCCTTGGTCGCTGGGTGGTGAGCAGTTACACTGTGCATCACTTGCTTTTATATATTTTTATCATTGTACACACATATATTCATATATTATTAGTAGTAGTAGTAGTATTAAGTTGTTCTCTTTCCCATTAAATTCTCTTCCCATTATTTCCCATTAAATTCTCTTCCCCATCCCCTGGGCTGGGGGAGGCTGAGCGAGCGGCTGGGTGGTGTTTGGTTGCCGGCCTGGCTAAACCATGACACAAAGGCAGAACAGTATTTTGAAGCAGCATCCTTTTGGTGCAGATGCATCCATTTTAACTTCAGTATTCAGATTCCAGTATAGATTAGTTCTCAGACTTCTTGTCTTCTGTTGTCAGATCTGTCATTATGTTTTCCTCTCTCTCCATAATTGTGTATATACATTATATAGAATTGTATATATACAACATGTAGATATTGTAGATTTCTGTAGTAGCATAAATAGTCTGTGTTTCAGTGGTAAAGTTAAGAAAACTTCTCCCCTTTAGGACCTGTTAAAGCAGAACATTAAATACATATACCTTCCTCAGAGAAGAAACAATGAAAGCATATTTCAGAAGCCTGTGTCCATCTCTTTATAAAAACATGTGTCAGCACAGGTGATATCTTTAAAAAGTTAACAATTTATCATTGAAGATGTTTTCCATTTGCCATCTTAACTTTTCATCTTTCCTTCCTTTCAATTTCCAGTTGCAGAAGGCAAACTGGCCAAAATGGGTGGAATGTTTCTAGTATAAAGTAGACTGATAGAGTCTACTTTTATCTTCAGTTGTACATAATTATAATTGTCAGCATTTATTTTTAACTCTCAGCAAAAGGTCAGGATGAAATATTATGTTGAATCAGGGGAACATGCAAGATTAAGGCTAACCATGTATTAAGAGCATTTCAACTCTGAGGGAGGCATTTCTGTCTAAATTAAAGTTTGATGTTGTGGGAACTAACTTTGATTTTATAATGTTCTGAGCCACTCATCCAGATTATCAAAGGTAGTTTCCCTATAAGATGGGGAGAAAACATCAAAAAGAACCCTTTCTAAGACTAACTCCTAAAGCCTTAATTGTTCAGCATCTCAGAGTTTTGAATCTTTTCTTGCTTGTCAAACAGCCTCAGCTGTTTCACGTGATGCCTGGATACCTGGAACAGCAGGAGCATAGGAGTCATAGGGGTCTGCCAGGCAGCGAAACCCCAGCTTTTGTGTCTGTTCCTTTGTCTGCACACTGAGGATGCTGAAGCTACTTTTTCACAAAATTAGCAAGATGAGCATGTCATAAATAAGTGGAACTGTGATACAGGTATATGCTATCATTCACGCACAATTTATATTTAAACTTCTGCATGAAAAAATATTGCCAGAATTTAAAAGACATTAAGTTTGTGTACATATTTGACCGAAGATGTTATGTGGTGGCAGATCAGGGAGTCTGGTGTCTTAATTGTTGTTTGCTTATTGTTTTGGTCCTTTTCTCATTCAGTTCCTAAGTATCTTTTGGTTGTTAAATATCTTTCATTCTTCTGTTCATGCACAGACACTCCAGAAGTGGAATAACCAGCAGTTAGATACTGATTTCTGGATGCACAAAGCCTCCTTCATGGTTCTGTGAGATGACTGATATCTGTAATTCTTTTTTGGGCTTTCTGAAGTTCATGTTCATTCAGAGTATGTGTAAATTCAAGCTGTCACCTTGACCAACAAAAAAAACCACAACCTTAAGAAAAAAATGTAAATCTGGAAACTACTTCTTTTAGTCTCTACTCCAGAAGACATAGAGAAACAAATAATGCCCATTCGGGACTTAAGGTTTGTCCAAAGAAGACACATAAACACAGCCATTAGGCTTCACTATCTTTAGTCTAGAGCTTCATCAGCTTCAGCTTAAGCTTGGCTGTTTATCTGGATACTTAAAAAAGGATCTTAAGTCCCTGAGTTTCCTGTGGATCTTCCCTGCTCTCCCTTTCAAAACAGGATCTTATTGTTCCACAATTTCTGAATCACCTGGAGGAATCTATAGCCATCTAAGAAGTTGCTGTAGGTGCTTGACCCCCAACAGGTGGTACTGATATTTCATTTCTCTGGGCACAAAAGCTTGAGGTATTGGTCAGCAGCTAATTGCTTGTAGACTTCAGCTGGGCAGAGGATAGTGATTATAAGATGGCTCAGGAGCTAGTTCCCCAGGTGGATGTGTAGCTATAGGAAAAGGGTTTTTTGCTATGGAAGGCAGTAGCAGGAACTGGTAAACATGGGGAGGTAAGGATGCTTTTATCTCTGCATCACTGTACAGTAATTGCTATACACTATAGCTATACTAGGGGTGAGCTTTGAGAGGTCCTTAACAGCTGGATGTGCGCCTTTGTATACCAGGGGTATGTGTTTATGCAAGCAGTGTGTGTAGCAGGGAATGCAGCCCCAGGCAGTGGCATTCCTACAGGAGGTAGTTGTGTGAATGTGAATTCCTACTCAGGAGAAACTTTGCTGAAGTGGTTGAATTGGTGTGCTAGAGGAAGGAATTTAAACATGCGTATATGAACACTTCTGTAATTAGTGTTTGCACAGACAATGATCCTTGTTGGACCAGAGTTTCAGGACTTAAATTTCCATTCTAACACATAAAACTTTTTATTTTCCTTTCCAAATGATGAATTAGCAGTTATATTTCTCTATAATATCCTTTTCTTCTATGGTGTAATCTTTTACTTAACTGTCTGGCATCAGAATATTTTATCCACAAGTTCTATTTGGTTTGTTTTAATCCAGAACTGCTCTTCTTCACTATTCAGCATCATGTATTGTAATATTACATAGTTCAAACTTCTGCCGAATATTTATGGCTGAGTATACTAGAGCGTATTATGACACAGGATAATAGCACCCATTTCTGTAATTCAGTCGCTTTGACTTGGGGTGAAAGGTTAAATTACTGCTTCTCTTGTTTTCAGACCTGCTGAAATATTTCTACCATGCAAATACAATTTGATTAGATACTTTTCTTACTCCATTTGTAAAGGTGGTGTTTAGCTTAGGTTATGGGTTGCCCATCTTTCTGCCCTGTTTTCTTGACACACTATGGAATTGAGCATGGGTAAATTTGTTGATAATATGCATGCAAGATCTACGTATAATTAGAGTTTTTTTAAGTTATTTTTATTTTAAAAGGGCCAAAGCCTTTCCTGTCTTTTTTTTTTTTTTTTGGACAAGCCCAAACTGTGTGTTAACTGGGAAAGCTAAATTTTGCACTTAAATTATATGTTTATATAAACATTTATTTAGATTTTGGTCTAGTAACTGACATGTAAGTAGATGCTGCAAAAGAAATACATTGTGTTTCCTTTTAAAGAGTTTAATTCTAAGACTCTTGTGTTCTATCAGGAAGTACAGGTACCTAATGAGAATGAAGAAGACACAAATGCTTATGGTATTTTCACTCTCTAGAGTAAGCAGCTTCCTCACAACAGGTTAATTTCAACAGACTTAGTATGACTACACTTCCAAGATGCAGGCACTTAGCCAGGGGAAGTTACCGAGTTCATTATGTGTGCGTAAATCCTGTGAGGTTTATAGACGAGCTCTGTCAGATGAGTCAGAAAATAAAAATAGTTATTGGGAATGTGCTAATAACAGATTATGGCCTGTATGCCAATATTGTCCTCATCTGCGCAGAGAAAATCATCAACCTCATTAACATAATAAGATTTATCAGAGCAATTGACGCTTTTGCAATCTGTACCTGGCTTTTCGTGGGAAAAGCTGAGAGATGCTGCCAAACGGTGATTGATTAGGAGACTCAAAAGAACTTGCTGAAGAATCATATTTTTGTTATTTGTTTACCTGAGATCTCAGGTAGCCTATTCTGTAAACCTCTTTTGCAGGAAGGTTAAATCTTATCATAGATTTTTACTTTACCTAAGTACTTTGAAAGAGTAAAATGATACAAATTGTCTGTCAAAGAACAGCAGAACCAAACTTTTCTTAGTAATTGCATTTGAAAAGAAGTCTAAAACTACAAGTGTTTTAAAATATTATTTTAAACAACTGATCATTAAACTAATTTTAGGTCTAATTCCATTTTGTGAAGGTGGATGGAAACTCTTTGCTTCTGAAGATTTTTTTTATCTATCAGTTTAGAGTGTGGGGTTTTTTAAATATTAAACTAAATCAATAACATGTTTTTAACAGACTGACATCAAAATATGTGTAATACACATTGTGCACAACATCCTTCTTACTGAAAGTACTTGATCTTGAAATTCATCCTCTTCTCCAGTTCACATAATGTGTTTAACTACTGTAGGCAAGTTTTTTCTAACAAGTAATTTCTAATTTGGAGGTGGAGGGGTTGGGTTTGGGTGGAGATTTTTGAGTGTAA
Source organism: Tauraco erythrolophus (assembly GCF_009769465.1). NCBI lineage: Eukaryota > Metazoa > Chordata > Aves > Musophagiformes > Musophagidae > Tauraco > Tauraco erythrolophus. Next base: position 4,975,394 of record NC_141477.1, read on the forward strand.
AGCTGGAAGTAGCTTAATAGGGCCTTGTGCTTGGTAACCATCAAGATTTTACCATCTTGAAACACATTTCCTTCAAACTGTCAAAAGTCGATTCTCAAGAATGCACTAATCACTTTCTAAAAAGTGTGGTCATAATGCTGTTGTGCTTTAAAGAGAATCAGGGGAGGATTTTTCCAGAATTCTAGTGTCTGGGCAGAGTTCTGTAGGTAGTTCCATCATACCTTCTTGAACAGCTTCTATGACATCCAGATTAATTCTGCAGCAGTGAGGTAATAAAAGACTAAAATTTAAACCAGTGAGTTCCCATTTAATGCTGAACATAAAGCTGCTCCTTCATCTGTGCTGAGGGGTAATGTAATCAAAGTACCTGCATCACATAACAGAGTAGGGGCAGCCACTTGCCCTGTGGCCATGTATAGAGGCAAATTGCCCGAATTCCAGCATAACTAGTGCCATTAATACTTATGAAAGGGTAGCATAGCCTGGTATACCATGAACCCAACGTGTAGGAGAGCTGAGAGCAAGAGCTGTCACTGGCCAGGTTTGTATCTCTTTATAAAACTAAGAGATCAAAAGAATTAACAGATCACCAAATTCCTCCTTGCAGTACAGTCTACCAGAATATACTAAGCTCAAGTGTTTGGTTAATTTGACTGGTGACTTTGAACAATCAAACTAAATCAAAATCATGCATTTTAAAAAGGAATCCAATCAAAGCATTCTCATTATGGCCGTACGGATATACATCTGCATGCATCTCTGTACATCAGCTGTGTACATCTAGATATACAATCACAACTCGTAGGAACGCTGGCTCTGATAACCCTTGAAGAGAAATACAGACGTTTGAAGCCTAATTAGCAGTAACGTGAGCAGAAAATTGATTGGAAGATAGATGTTAAGACCAGGTTCCTCATACTAAAGAAGAAAAGACGTGCTAGAGAATCACCCGCCTGCTTAGCTTTTGTTACAGGCCTTCTGAGTGGTTCTTGCCAGCAAAAGGGCAATAGCTTAATTCTTTTAAAATGAGAATAACTGAATTTTTCAGAAGAGTTTATTTGTCTTGCTAGATGGAAAGATAAATGTACAGCATATAGAAGTTTAGGAAAACATAATCAAAATCTGATTCTGAGATATTTATATTTTTTGACAACTTCCATAGCATGCAACTTAACTCTATTTAGCTCCTTGATTGTTAGCTAAAGAACAGTGGTAAGTTTCTGAAATACCACCTATCTCAAGAAGCTGTTGCTGATATTATCCCAAAGATATTGGCCTGTTGTATATCACTATATAACAGTGACACTGTAAAGGTCATATTTTAATGACTAATAATTTGTCATTTCTTACATCCTAACATTGAAGGAAGGGTTATCCTCAACTGTTTGGTATTTATCCCGAAACAAGAAGTGTTAAGATTCCTTAGACATTTCAGAATATTCAAGATGGATCTATATTTTCCTCTGATACATTTACCCTGTTTTTCTACCAAATTTTGTCTTGCCATCTTTCAGATACCAAAAAAATCAGTGCTTTATAGTCTTAATAGTTCTTTATGTGGCATTTTATTCAATGTCTACCAGTCTCGAGTATTATGGCTTTTAGTTTTCCTTGGCTGAAAGGAGTGTTTTCAGGCTTTTATTTTTTTACTTTGAATCTGCATTATTTTATTACAGAGCAGTCTCCATAGATTTAGACTATGTGATACTTTGGTTCACAGCGCAAACATACAAACAATCTGAGCTGGTTTTGAGATGCTTAATAGATTAATTTTCTTTTAATCTTTTTTCTTGAACTGCAGTCAGCAGTCTTTCCCCAGCAAATAAGGATATTTTTCAGAGAGAAATACCAATAAAAATATAAACCATGAAAACCATATTCATATCTGAAGTCCACCTTTATCTGGCAGTTTGCAAACAAATACCTTTTGAGTGGAATAAAGTTATCACCTGCTCTGCTGATAAATTTCCCATCAGAGCCATACAAATTAAATTCAAGTGTCTCTTCTAAAGCTCTTACTCTTCATTCCTTGGACCATATTTATTTATAGTTCTCACCTAACTTCTGCAAAAGAAGATTTTCAGTATTTTTATATTCTTAGGCCTGATTAGTACTGCATTTTCAATGGATGAATTTTCATCAAAGTGTCTCCTATCTTTGCCTCCCTCCTCTCTTAAGAAGATGCAATTTTTTTTTTTGGAATATGCATACCACATCATTATATCTTTTTAAAAAGAGCATCTTCCTCATAATTGATTGGTTCAGCATTCACATAATGTAAGTATTTTAAGCAGAATGAGAATTTACTGCGGCCTTGGTAAAAATTGAAACATGTCTTTTGCTACACTTTTGACAAGAACAGTTAGTTCTGGACTGGAACTTAAAAGAGCTGGCCTAAATTCCTGGCTCTGCCACAAACCTATTTTTGGGAGGATAAACAAATCATTGAATTTTCTCTTTGCCTCAAATCTCTATTTTATTAATGGTGATATTAATACTCTCCATTTTTCTGACAGTTTTAATACATCAGACACTCAGGACACAGTTAGGTACTGTAGTTGTACGTATCATATATAAGCACTTAAAATATTTAGAGTAAAAATCTCTGGATGTGCTTCATGTGTTTCATAGACTATAATTTGGTGTTTATTGCAAGGGAAGACTGGAAAAGAATTTGAAGGATGTGAAAGATGGAATGTGGTTCTAAATGAGATTTTGAGATTTTGTGCTTGGTAACCTTGGACGAGTTAATATTCTGAATTTCAGTGTTTAGTTTAAGATTGGATTATTTTACTGATTTACTCATTATGTTAAGTAGGATATAGGTTAAATTTGTGGTATATGTAAAGGTTCTAGTCCTCTGAGTTTTCTAAGTTGAAACTGAAGTTTTCAAAACCTAGCAAAATTTTATTTTAATATTAATGATCACATGATATTGGCAAAGTAAACCTGTGGCTGAAACTTCTAAAATTCTGGCCTCTACTCAGTCATTAAAATATTTGTGAAGAGCATTACTAAAAGATCTCCTAGTTCTACTGATTAGTTTTCCATAAGTTTCTTGCATATCAAGGAAAATATTTTGTAAGATTTTGGTAATATTTTTTGGAGATAGATTCATTCAGTGTAGAACACATTTATTCGTTTAACAACAAGACAATTAAATTCAGAAAGTTATGGATTTCACCAGTGAGTAAGAAGAGTCCTCTTGAGTCATTTGTATTCTAGTAGGAAAAAATCAAGACCAGGTGCTGTAATATGGGTTTTAAGTTTCCAATATAAATTCCGAGTAATTCTAATGATAACTTCACTGGTAGTACTCCTGATAGAGATGCAGAATTTATTTGTTGGCTGAAGTAGTATGTTGCTTTAGCTACCAAGTAATTACTAGAGGTCATTCTTTGTCTGCAGGGAAACATATGTTCAAATGTAAACCACCAGACATCTGTTTAGTTTACTAAATTCTGCTCTGTGTATGGAAATGTTCCTGTGCAAATGTGTGGGTATAAATGAGTCTATGTTGTGTGTCTTCAGCCAGTGTGATGATCTGAAATAATTCCTACTGGTTTTGTGTTCCTTAATAAATAAGTTTGATTCATATGGTACCCCATAATTCACTGATGAAGTTTTTTCAGTGTATTGCAAATATGGAGGTTGTCTTGCTGAGAAATAATGTTGATTTCTCATAACAAAATAAACCTGAATTTTTCTTGTGCAGTTTGTTCCTTCTAGGCTTTTTTCTTTAAACTTCTTAGTCTAAGCTTGCTGAAAACTTTCATTGTCAGAATTTTTGTGTACCTATTTTATATGTCCGTTTTCAGTTTGTGAACCCAGATGTACATTTGAATCTTACACTACATAACAAGCAGTGATACTATTCCCAGACTCCTGCTAAAAAAACTGACACCTTTGGAAGACTACCTTTAAATTGGAGCTCTCCTCTGGTTGCAGAGGAGAGAGCTTTCTAAGGCAGAGCAACAGATCTGCTTCCCCTTTCTTCCTGAAGAACAGAATTGGTGGGTCTGTAGTGTTAACAAAGAGAATCCACTTAGTGTTTTAGTTGTGACAGTTACACAGAATGTGATGTGCCTGGTCAGTTGGGTATTGCATTCAGTAAATCAAACATTGTAACTTTTTGAACACGACGTTTCCTGACTTTAAAAACAACTATTTTCTCAGACTTATTGCTTATAGGGAGTGGAGGTGCCTATAGTAAAGGCTACAAGTCAGAATGAACGTCAGAAGGGAATGCTTAATAACTGTTTCCTACAATATATATCCAAGCCACTCCATTCATGCAGAAAATTTGATTGCCAAGCAAAGGACTTGCACAGTTCTGTAAATTATAAATTAATCACAACAATGTGAGTTCTGTACACTTCGTACATTTACTTTCAAGGGTGTTAAATGCAGCATAGAATTTTATTGTTTGGTAGTGTGACAAGATAAATCTTGTAGTAAAGGTAAGCTAAGGAACTGCTATTCTTTCATTGGTGGCACAAATTTAAATAATAATCTCAAAAACATAACCTTGACATGCTGGAATTGATATCAAAAAGCATACCAAAATGTTGGGATGATTTTTAACAATGTCCTGCCTGAAATATTGCTCTGTATGAAAGAAGGAATCAGAAGAGGGATGATTAATAATGGAAAGAAAAAAAATGGAGAAAATGAACATACAGTAACAAATGCTGCAAGAACAGCAAAAATGTCTTCATCAGTGTCTGTTACTGAAAATGCTAATATTTCTGTCTACCTCAGCCTAGAGACTTAATGAAGTATTTGAAGAAAAGATGCATTTGCCTAGTGTTGAAAGAATAAAATTCAGCTAACTAATGCAACTAAATTTTCTGTCTTCATTAGTTAGTTCCTTGTTCCTCTGCTCCTACAGTGTGAATGTCTCTCGTAAGAATGTCTCTATAAGTCTTGGAACTATTACAGTGATGTCATTGACCCATGTTTTTATCTCACTTTAAACTCTAAGAGAAACAAAGAGCAAGACTCTTATTGAAAAGTTAAATTGGCAGTTTTTCCTGACCTGAAGACTGACCCTACCTCATTTGTCTCATCACAAAGTAGAGATACTCAAGTCCATTAAGATTTCACAGCGTGGTAGGGAACTTAATCACATCATAGAGAAACACACCTTTTTATATCTTCTCCCCTCAGTAGTAAGATTAACTGCTTTTACAGAGATAAATTCTACATGGGTGGTAACTTCTAAGTATGTAGTGACTTGTTTGTGACACAACCTAAGTCAGTTTAGCCAGAGTACTGCAGCAGGAGCAGCGCTGAGGAGAGGCTCAGGTAGGAAAAAGAATGTGGTGTTATTTTAAATTGAAGATTAAGCTGTTTTTAAGAAGAAATGTGTGTGTCAAGCTGGAGAAAACTGTTAGCAAGTAGCTTCTTGTAGGCTTTTTGAGTCACTATGTCAGTTTACTCGTGTGTACATCTGCTGGTAGGCTCATGTCCGATTGAATCAAGTTCTTAAAAGTCTCATTATTTTAACAGTTAAAGGAGTTTTTAATGTATCTGTCATTCGTCACTTTTAAATTTAGCCAGTGGCATCTTTTAAGTATTTTCACTTAGATAAATGCTACATTGTAGGTAGGTCAATGGCCCATGTTTTAAGGTTCTAATCTATTGTACTGCCATTAGGAGTAAATTGATGAAATAGCTAATTTGACTCTTTTTAGCCAATTATTCAGTTTGTCTAACAAGAGACAGAATTAGTCAGGCTAAGCATTCATATTCCATGGGATATGTTGTAATGCCTCCTGAAACATAAGTTTATTTGAACTTGAAATGACTCAAAAGGCTAACACCCTACTGTAAGTTCATCTCAGTTGATGGTGACTTTGTAAGCAGCATTAGCAAAGGCAGATTTGTTTTTCTTTGTGCTTTTTGCAAACCTTGAGAGAAAAAATGGAGGGGGGAGGGAGGGGAAGCATTAAATTTGCAGTAGCACAGGATATGCTACTGTTAGATATACCTGAATGATTTAAGAGGAATTTATGCTGAATCCTACAGACTCTTTCCCATGGTACCGTAAAGTTCTTCAGTATTTGAGACTATTGTGGTTACTTGTTATGTTTCTATATCTTCCTTAAAGTACTCTGGCTCTTTTATGAGTTGCTAAAGTTCTGTAAGTGATTTTATAGTTCATGCAAACCATGGAAGTTTTATAATTGGTTTCAGAGAAGAGCAAGACTGGAAACCAGCAGACAATTAGCTAGAAAGAATGAGTCCCCATTAGCAGCTGAAGAATTTGGTAGAGTTTCGCTTGGAAACCACATTGGCAGCTGTATGCCAGTTCTGATACACATTATCCTTCTGAAAAGGGAAACTCTGGCAAGTGATTTCCATAAAACAGCCAACTTCAGAGCCAGCTGGGCCATATGGAACCAGCAGCAGTGGCAGCCCTATCCCTCTCTCCCCGTCCTTCTCAATCCATATGGAATAGGAAGAAGCCAAGCTCCAGCAGAATTGGCATGCTAATTTTGGTATCTAGCAAAGCTGTGCCTAGGTGAGAGAATGCTACCTGGGGCATGGCTGTATCTTATGAGCTCTTCTACAAGTTGTTGTAATGGTTCTCGGAGGAGAGTGCTTTTGAAGGGGCTCGAGTTAGTCTCAGCTTGCTGAGTTCCAGAATAGGGTAACAGCTGAACAGTGCAGTCATTCCCCTACCTCTTTAAAATAACACATCTTTCTATTCCTACTGGATTATCTATGGTTTGTCATACAAGCTGCAGTTATCATTCTTGTGTCATTTATACCATAAGAAATTTTATCCATAGAGTTGGAAGATACTGGTGTGCAGTATCTAGCTCACTGAACTCATGTGAACTCATGAACTCTCCCAGCACAGGACAGAAATGGGAACAAAGAGGTTTTTATGTTATTTTAAGGTAAAAATTACATGTTGATAAGGCATAAAATTGCTGCTCTGAAGTTACATGATAACAGTAAGAGATATTTATGAAATGAGAAGGCATTTGTATTGTCTCAGATGGAACATAACTGGGCAATGTATGTCAGATAAAGGGGTTGTATACTGTCTTAGGCAATATGGCAAGACTGCTGTTAATGAACAAATACGCTCTTTTTGTTTCTGCTGTTGATATTTTGCACTGTAGGAAACAATATTGTATCTTTTGTAAAAAACATGATGATTAAAGAAACACATTGCTGTAATGGACAAGAGATCAGAGATGTTTGATCCAAATTTCCAGTTCATCTCGCTTACAGAAAGTAGCCTAACAGAAGAGACATTCCAAGAATATTACTTCTTAGTGGCTGCATCTATACTGTTCTGTAACAAGGTCTTTTGAGAAAACAGGAGTCTAAATTTATCGATATATGTATTTCCTGTCTGAAGGCAGCTTTTGCAGTTGAATCTAGAATGATCATGTGGATATTTGTAAAAAGAAACTCCTTTTCTACCCCCTGCTATAGAGCCCACTCAAGGGTAGGATATCTGCTAGTCCATCTGTCTTTATAGAAATAATGCTGGAAAAGATAAAGGAGAACGTGTGGGAGTATTTCCTAGGTGGGCCTTGGCATCGGCAATGGGTGCAATTTCCAAGTAGGTGTTCATGTGCTCGTGAAAGCGTGCAAAAGAGAGGAGGGAGATTTGTTTCCTTCAGCTTAAGAGGAATCTCAAAGTGCAGGTATCTTCTCAAAAAAAAAAAAAAAATCACAAAGCAAACAACAAAGGCAATGATGGGTTTCTAACAACTGAGGGAGTTGTTTGGGGTTAAACCATTAATACACTGGATTGGCATCCGAAGGCTGTTTCTAAATAAAACTGGCTGGTTCAGGCTCATCTGCTCTGCGGTGCTGTTATTAGCCATTTTATCAATACGAGCTTTTATTCATAGTTCAGGAACCAGAATTCATTCTTTAGAAAAGTGTATGGTCTGAAAATTTCTGTCAGCTCCAGAAAAATATAAAGATCAGAGAAACATTAGTTTCCAAAAATTAGTTTAACTAGAATATCAGTAGCTGCTTTTCCAGTGTGACTGCAATAAGGATCATGGGGAAATTAGCATGATAATTATGGGAATTGTTGCTCAATGAACTTGACTGCTGATTTGGCAAATACTCCATATGTAATGAGATGCTTCGTGCTATGTTCTACTCTTCTCTTCAAAAATACTCTCTCAGATTCTGTTTTTTATACCCAGTTCCCCAAATACTTTAGCCCATTTAAACTCTTACGTAAAGAGGAGAAGAGGTGGCAAGTATGAAGTTTAGTTTTAAGCAAGTAATTCTATTTGGTGACGTATTCCGGAAGAATATGAGGATTTTTTATTTTGTTTTTTCTTTTTTTTGATGTGGTTTTGTGGTAAATCTCTTAACTAATTTTTAACAGAAGACACTATTAAAAAATGGTGATGCATGCACATTGCATAAAGAATCGTTTTAGTTATCATCCCTTTTTATTTACTTGCTGGTGAATGATGGATTATTTAAGAAATAGATGTTGCAAGTACACAAACTACAATTTCAAAAAAGCACTTGGCAGAAATAACTCAAGGCATACGGTTTCTGTAAGAGGAAGTGAAAGCAAAGGATGAGGTTTGGCCAAAACTTATCCTCATATGAATGAATCTTTCTTTATTTCCTTCTCTTTTTTTTTCTCCCTGTAAGGCAGACATGAGATTGCGTACAGTATTTTAAACTGTTTTTTTCATAACCAAGTAAATAAATTTTGTGTATGTTTTTCTTCTGTATGCTTTTACATTCTTTTAATTTTACAGTTACTGTTGTTATAGTTCTTTCTGCTCTCATGTTAAGAGAAGATTAGCAGTATATGTAAGAAAGAGATATTATATGATTCTTGACTCTCAAAAGAAGTTTTATAAACCATGGGCTCTGACAGAAGCATACTCTTACTGTTATTGTTTTGTATGTATTTAAAAGCTGCCAGTGAGGCTGGTACCATCCCTAGAGAAGAGAAGCTTTATGCCATTGCCAAGTAGCATCTCTTTGATTAAACGCATCAATTAATTCTGCTGTAATTGAACAAAATGGGGTCCTTTTGACTTTAACCTTTCTTAATGTGGCATGTCTGTTGCAGACAAGAATGTTTTTAATGGAGGAAATAATGCTGTGCACACCAAAGACTAATACTTTTTCTAGTAGAGGTAGAGCAAACTAACCCCCTAAAATATCCCTCCATGTGTTGTGGAGTGGTTTAGGTAGCACCGTTAGCCAATAACTTTTATTTATCACTGATAGCCAGAATTGTTGAGAGAGTTACAGCACTCAAGTTGTGCTGCTATTGGGACAGTTCAAGACCCACAGTAAATTTGGAAGAATAGTGAGTGCTCCAGTCCAATTCTGAGTTATGTTCTATCAAGTGAAGATTTTCTTACACATTCATCCTCAGATTACACTTCATGCCTTAATCCTGCACCACTGATGGCAAAGAAGACACCAGTTTACACTGGATGCCCAAGCTATGTTGTTTGGCATTTCTTTCTCTTTGTTGTTGCATGTGTGTGATGGACTGAATTGTTAAATGTTGCTGTGCAAATCCAAGTGTGTGGTACTTGAAATGATCTTAAGGAAATGACACTGTTTCTCAAAGCTGGGCTCCTTCGCAATGTAGGATGTAACATATATGTGCCCAGGTAATCCTTGGAAACCCATAATTAAGAGAAGTAAAAATACTCTGCTGTTTCCCTTTTTCATCTCTTTCTAATAGAATCCAATAATTACTTGAAAGCAGAGAGAATTAATAACTGAAAAAAGTCAGTGCGGAATTTATAAACCCATGTTCAAGTTACCTGATGTGGTGAGGTGTCAATCAGAATTTGTGAGGATAAGCAATTTTCATGTTTCTGTCCTGATACAGGTCAAAGTTGGGGATTTTGTTTGTTTTATTTGCTTTTTTTAACTAAGCTTCCCTGCAGGCTAACATTGGCTCAAGAAAAGCTTAAACAATGTTTTAAATAAATGTACACTGTAACAAATTAAATTAAAATAAATGAAATTATTTAAACTAACCAACTCAAATTCAATATTTCTGTTCATGAAATGCTACAGTGATAAATTAAGTGAAATCTAGAGTGACAGAGAAGAATGTACCTTAAAATTGCCTTTTTCACTGTAATCGACAGAAAGAATCAGTGAAGAAGAAAAAATGTAAAGGTATGGAAATGCTTTTAGTTGTAATTGATAGTGAACATCAGCAATATTTAATCATTCTTCAAGTATTGCAGTACTCTGCAGTATGCTACCGTGTGCTGACCATAGAAATGTTTGTGGAGGCCCAGAAATACACTGTGTTGTGACTCGTCTCTAAGATGATCATGGATAGTTCACTGTTTCCATCTAAATTGTACAAACGTGCAAATCTGTGATGAACCAACAAAAATACACATGACTTCTGGCTTTGCTGAATTGATCTCAGGGAAAACATTTATCTGCCTTAATTTTCTTTTTTTTTCTCCTTGTAAAGCCACTCAATCCTACATTTATAAATCAGTGAACAATGTCATGTAATGAAAAGTATGTAATCCCATCAAGTGAAATTGAGATGTCTTATCAATTGTGATGGTTGGTTTACGGAGATGCCTACTGTTCCCCCACCTGCTTTTTGATATTGACATGATTATATATTCTAGCTCTGAGTTTTAACGAGGAATTCATGCTGATTATTTTTCTTTAGCCATTAACGTAGATTAAGCTCCTCACACGTGAGGCTTATTGAGAGTTTTACCCTTCTAAATAAATGCTACATGGCATCCAGTTTTCTTATAAACTATTTTTTTAATAAACATGAAACACTATGTGAAGACTTTTTCCGTAGAAGCTAAGATGTACTTTTTAAGGTACATACATGGAAGTTGTGCCAGCAAGAGACACAGAGTTGCCTGTTCCTTTTTCGATGTTGTATCTGTAGTAAAAGCCATAGCCACATTTGGAGTGAAAAGTCTGAGTCTTTAAATTGCTAGAGAATGGGATCTGGTTTAGACAGAGTAAGAAAGGCTCTTTGTTTCTCCTGGAACTGACAAAATGATGAGTTAAATGCTGATAATGCACTGACTTGGCAGGCAGATGGTACTAATACAGAATGTTGGAGAATAATTCACTTGTAGCCTTGGATAGTAACTGTAGACTATTCTGCTAGGGAAAGACACGGTTGGCTGGTGGGATTCTCCTTTGTGTCTTAGCCCAGAGGCTAAAACATGATTTTTTTGTGTGTGTGTGTTAGGAAATGAGCATAGAGTTTGAACAGATTTGGGCTTGTGTATACAGATTAGAAGCCAGATATAAAATAGAAAAATGTTTCTTTTTTCTTCTTTTTTCCCCCCCCTCTCATTATTTATCTTTGCATTTTCTGTTTTCTTTCCAATTGATTAAGCCTCTAATGTTGAAGGTCCTCAGCTGCTCTGTAGTTCTGAGACCATAGGGCTCAATTCAGCAGAATGCTGAGCACTCCAAACTCCTTGCAAAAAAGCATGTAAATGCATGCTCACAATTAGGGATGTGTCTGCTTGCAGTGAGGATTTCTGTCTAACTGCATGCTCGATTCCTTTCTGGGTTTGAGGGGAAAAACAATGTAGTGCCTTTTAGGGAAAAGCTCCTGTCAAGAATACATTTATTTGATGGTTACTGTTGAGGTGGTTTTGGGGTTCTACCTGCAGAAGTCATTGCTGTTTGATGTTGAGTGATCATGGCTCATCTAATCAATACTTGAAGTACTTGTATGCCAGTTTAAGCCATTTCTTATTAACATTTTTTAGATTTTGTTTACATTTCTCTAAGTCAGCACAGGTATTTCAGTAGTCTGATATGATGCATGATGATCTTCTAATCTTTTGTTACATAAAAGTGAAGAAACTTGATCAAATGAGCATAAGAACTGAAAAAAATTGATGGTATAAGTAGAGGTTCTATTAAGTCAGGTTGGTGCTTCTACTCTATTGTTATCTGATCGTTGCAGGAGCAGTAACCAAATGTGTAATTACCTGTTCCTGCTTTGAGGGAGTGCAGGTAGACTTAATCCCTAATGCCCAATACGGGATTTTAACAAACCACCAGTAAGATGTCACAACTCCAAGTGCTGTGAACACTGAGAAAGTAGGTTTGTTTAGTGTGTTGTAAATTCAGTACCTAGTGACTGTTGAATCTGTAGTAACCATAACACATCTGTGGGATATTTCGTCCAAGGAAAAGCAAAAATTTGTGAAACATAAGAGGGAATAATGTTGCAGTACCTGTTAGATTAGCAGTAAGGATAATGCTATGAATTTTTGTTAAGAATTGTGTCAGTCTTAATCCTGCAGGAGAATAAATGGGTCTGAGGTCTTATGCTTAACTACTGTTGGAAGTAGCAAGGAATTTCCGATGGTATCAAAAATCCTGAGTGCTACAACTGACCTCAATACCTTCCTGTCCTGGTTTTGACTGGGACAGTTAAATTTCTTTGCAGAACCTACAATAGGTCCATGTTTCAGATTTAGTATGGGATTGCTTATGAGAAGAAGGTTGATAGTGCACTGATGTTTAGAGCTGGTGCTGAGACATCAAGGGCTTTTCAGCTTCCCATGTTTTGCCAGTGTGCAGGTGTACAACAAGCTGGGAGGGAGCATAGCCAAAACAAAGGACCCACAATGTCTAGCTTATGATTTGAACTTGGGTTTAGGATTGGCCAATGGAATATTCCATATCATGCAGTGTCATGATCAGTATATAGATGAGGGTTGGCGGAGAAGTTTGATCTCTCTTGAGCTCTTGGAGTTCTTGCTTTCTTCTGCTCTTTTTGAGCCTCTTGTTCTTCCAGGATTGCTGTTTTGGGACTTAGCTGTTTCAGGATCGCTTGCTGGGACACCAGGTGTTGGTCACCGAGTTGTGAGCAGTTATACTGTGTGTTACTTGTTTGTATATATCATTTAATATATTATCATAAATTTTTTATTATTACATTTTATTTTATTTCTATTATTAAATTGTTATTGTTTCAACCCATGAGTCTGCTTCCCTTTTCCCCTTTAATTATCTTCCCTGTTCTCTGGGGGCTGGGGAGGATGAGCGAGTGGCTGCCTGGTGTTTAGTGCCAGCTGGGTTAAACCATGCCATCCCTGCCAAGTAAACTCTAACCAAATGTAAAGTGTTTAAAGGTCCCCTCTCTTATTGTGCAGTTAAAACAGTTTTTTTTCCCAGCAGAAATGCTGGGAAAGACAACCCAGTTCTAACTTTGTCACTGGAAGACTCAGTCCATAAGCCTGGGCTTTTTGGTTATAGCATCTTGATTTTTCTGTTACTTTGCACAGCATCACATACAACTTTTCCAAGCCTCCAACTGAATTCTCCTAGATCACTGCAAAATGGCAGAAATTTCTCTGAATTGCTGCCTGATTTACGATTAAAATGGTATTTGGGAGAAGTACTGTCCTTTTCGTAACTTTGAGGAAAGCATCAGACATTTGACCTTGTATTTACTGAAGACAATAGCCAGCTAACTGCTCCTACATTTCAGGCCAGCTTGACATCTCAGGGCTTTATTATACAATTTCCTTGAGGCACTGGTGCTTTCATTTTGCTTGATTTAGAATAACAAAAATGTTTTGATTAAAAGGACCAGCCAAAGCTAACTTCAGTGTTTACCCTGAAGCACGATCCCTGTGAACACACGGGGTTTATTCATCCAACCATTACAGAAAATGGTTTTTAAAAATTTACTCTTACATTCACTGATTTCATTGTAAATGAAGGCCTGTAGCCTTCCCTGTGGGCCTGCCAGTACAAAGAAAGGTATGGATTGAAGGAGAGGGGAAGACTTGTATGTCTAACTCAAACATGTCAAGCGTTCACTTCTTTGCTGAAGAAGAATAATGCATTTAATTAGACTATCATTGTGACAAATTGGTTGTGATGAGGCCGTCTATCTCAGGAGAGTGATGCTAATCTTTCTTGTAGTTTAAAGGCTCTCCTGTGTTGACATGAGATAGATAACTAATCTTTTTGGGGCAGTGGGGAAAACAAGAAATTCTTCCTATTAGAAATGATTGCATACTTAAATTGCCTTATATGTGTGGTTTCTTTTGTAAATGAGGAATGGTTTTGAAGACATAGTTTTGAAGGCATTAATGCCTTAAGCACTGCAGAACTCAACTTGTGAGTGTCTAACCTCTGTCCCTGCAGTGAAATCCTAAACCTACAGTTTAACTCTCTCATACAGTATGAAGAGAGTTATGCAGCTGAGAAAGCAGGTCCAGAAAGTCACTTGTTGACTAAAGGATCATCTTGAAAGAGCTGGAAGGAATTGCAGAGCAGTGAGACATGCTTTTTCAACTGAGACACATCTGAGCTGCTGAGTGCAGGTGTTGCTACTTTTGCTCTGCAAAACCAAGAGTCCTCCTTGAAGAAAAAGTACTGACAAATTTCTGTTTCAGTATTCAGAGTGTCTGTTTGATTTCAGAGTGTGGCTTGTGCTGCATCGCCTCCAAAAATCGAGCAGTGTAACGTCTTTATACTACTACAGGGCTTGGCATAAAGAGAAATCAAGTATTATTCTGCTGTACTTGAAGAAAACTTTGAATGTTTGCTTTAACCTGACAGGAGAGGTCCTTTAGGATCTTGTGAAGTTCAGTAAAAATAACTACTGCCAGGACTATTACAGAAAATACTGAATTGATACAGTTCAGTGTAAAAGGCGGAAGACCAAATAGGTCATCAGCCTTTGGTGAAACACATGCACACACCTGACATGTCACTGGTTACTAAACCCAAATATATTACCGTTTCTAATGCTCCATTGTAGTCTCTTCTAAAGAATAGCTGCACTCTTAATTCTCTCCACCCCCCCACCCCCAAATCTTGTTTCCTAAGCTTTTGACCATTTTGTTAGTCTTTAGTCTGTCTCTGTCTTCAAAGTATGGCGAACAAACGCTGCTTCTCCTGAGGCCTCACTGGAGCTGAGTGAAGTCATGGTCTTCTGTTCTTCTCTCTTTCCTACGGCTTTGTTAGTATTTCCCAAAAGAACCGGTGGTTTTGAGCCTTCATGTTGTAGATAATCATAACTTAAATCATGGCCACCTAAAATTGAAGTTATATTAATCTTTTTTTTATTGAATTTATGTAGTTTTCAAAAAACATGGTGTCATTTCCTTACTGTCCTGTGTTATGTCTGGCCATAGCAAGGTTCTCTGGACAGGCAGGAGCATAACATGAACTACGAGACTGAAACAGCAGGAGCACCTCAGAGTTGGCATTGACTATTCAGCTGTAATCTAGGTTAGGCTGTTGATCCAAAGAGATCAGTTAGACTAGAAAGATATGGGTAGTGGGGAAATAGCTGGTTACTATCTCCTTAGAAAGCATGGGCATTTCACTTGGAAAGCAATACATGGACTTGCTCTACAAGGTAGCCCAAATGGTGTCCTGCCAGTGGGTGCCTTTCATTTATTTATTACCAGAGCAAGATGCAAACACCTGTATGGTACAGCTGGGGCATGTGAAGGAGTATACTTTGCTGGAATGTTAATTAGCTCTTCTAAGTAGCTAAACTCCATTAAACTGACAACCACAGTACAAAAAGCATTAAAGGTCATGGGGGACTGTTGGCTACATGGTATTTATTTTCTTCTGTTACATGCTGAAGTGTCAGCTGTACCTAGAGAAATTACTGAGATTATCTTTCTAGAAAGAGCTGTTCCCCCTCTTCCCACAGGTTTATCCTCAATAACATTATAACAAAGAGTCTGCAAGGACTTTCATCTGTTTACAAGGTGAATATATTGAATTAACTCTCTTCTCCCAACCAGTTTAAAAATTAGTCTTATAAAACTGGAGTATATATTGATGAACAATTAATCAGATGAGTAGTTTTGTTGAATAAAAGCTTAAAGCAATGGACTTATTGGGGAAAATCAT
Organism: Tauraco erythrolophus; assembly: GCF_009769465.1. Taxonomy (NCBI): domain Eukaryota; kingdom Metazoa; phylum Chordata; class Aves; order Musophagiformes; family Musophagidae; genus Tauraco; species Tauraco erythrolophus. The sequence goes on from NC_141477.1 coordinate 4,991,282, forward strand.
TATGTTTCTAGACAGTTGATATCACAGAAGGAATCTATTTACTTTTACTGTAATTGAAATAGACCCCAGGACATGGTGAAGATAAGAACGCTAATGTGAGCTGATCTTTACATAGCTTCTTAATGTCATGTGATTTGTTCCCATATCAAGCTGCAAATGTGGAGGCTGAAGTGCAAGACTTCCACATTGTTGGCCCTTCCAGTGAGCTGCTGGGACAGATAAGCAGCTGGAACTGCCATATGCTTGTGGGATCACTGCTTAACCTCGCCTGGGCTTTACGTAACAGAAACAGTGTCATCCTGCTTCAACCTATGTTTGTTAAATACAGCATCTGGAAAATAAAAAGAAAGAGTGAGCTTGTATATGAAAATAATCAGCTTGAAACACCTTGTTATTCAGACTGAAGGATAGCTGTTTTCTCCTGAAGATCAGATTCAGAGGTTTGGATAGCCCTGCTGCCTGCCTCACACAAGGCTATCACTGCTCCTACTAGCAAATTAAGCATATGTGCCTGGGAGATAACTTTAAGCTAAGAAAATACAATTTGGCAATGGTAGTTTCAGAAATCGTGATGTGTTTATGTGTAATAAGTTGAAAGGAATTCTGCTGTATCGTTTCTTAGGATGTATTGTTTTCCCCCAATACATGTTGGGGTTCTGTACACTCACAAAATGTGCTCGTTTGCTGGAGTTGGAGTTGAGTTGATATTCCAGAATATGTAAACATCTGCTTAATGAGATCAGATTACTATGATCCTATTTAAATGACTGAACTTTGGCAACAATTTTTATGCTGTGGTATATCTTGATGTTAATCTAGTTATGTCTGAAGGCACACTTCAGTTTTTCTAGGAGATAGAATCACTACTTGAAAACAGCTGTCTTTTCCTTCTGCCCTTGCCCTTCCTGGGTCTCCAGCCTTTCTGCTGCATCCAGACAGGAGAAGCAAATGTTAACAGAAAGCTATGAAGTATGTTTTAAAGGAAAGACTGGGAAAACAAATGTGTACTCAGAGACTGATCTGTAACTTAAGAGACCTTGTATTTAAAAAAATCATGATTGAGAGGACACCTATCACAAAATTCTTTGAGGAAGGAATGTTACCACCAAATAGTAAAGAAACGAAAGCCATACTAGCAATGGTATAATGTGCAAAGCAAGTGGAGAAACATGATGGAATTTTGCAAAGAACAAAAAAAAACTACCCTAAAAACCCCCAAAGAAAATATGCTTTTGGGACTTGCTCCAAGAGGCGATCCAAAATAGACTTCGGCAGTTGCAAACAAGAGTAGTTCTCCCTTTCTTTCTTCTACATACTGCAAGCGTGACACCTGTGTATTGTATTGGTTGACAACTGCCCTCGTACCTCCCTTATTCTTCCTTATTCTCATGTTCCCTGATAAAGCATCAGTGCTGTTTCTGGTTAAGCTGGTTTATACCTGAGCTCATGGTTTAACCTACTTGACGCTGTTCAGGTGAGGTGGCTACTTCTCTGTCCTACCACAAAACCTTAGCAGATGACATGGTTTAGTTTCCAGTAGGTACGAAGTGAATTGTAATGCTTCCCTGGGAGTTATCCATATTTGCAGGTAGGTCCTGTAAACAGCCGTGAGTCCCTGGCCGTGCTGTCCTCCTGCAGCAGAGGACTGCTTCCTCTTTGGTTTCTGTGCAGTTCTTTCTGTGACACAGTTTGAGATTCCTTTTAATGATTTTTTTTTTTCCAGTACACTGCAGTACTTGCCTTGAGAGAAGAGAATAAAGATGTGCAGAACTGTAATCCTAAATATTTAAAGCCGTTTCATGATGTTTTGTCTGTTTTTTTTTCAATTTAAGCTGAATAATTGAAATTGCGTTTGAAACTAATCTTTGTCTGAGAGGTGTTTTTGAGAACTCTTTTGAGCATGACACTGGAAATGAACACACTGGGTGTCACAACAGCCAACAAATTATGGTATAGAACGCTGTGTTAAAGCTAAGCTTTTTGTCTTTGCTGTTCTGCAGTTCTAGAAGCCCAATCTTTCAGGCTACTCGATGGGTGCAGGGTAAATTTCAATCAATTATTTCTGATAGGTCTGACTTTTCCACGTTTGCAACCGACTATTACAGGAAATCCCCTTTGTATAGGAGGTGGTGTGCATGGGTTTTTATACGAGGAGAGAAGTATCATCCTCCACTTAGTAAAAGAATAGATGAGAACCATATGTATGCCCCTATGTGCAAATAAGTCATTATTTTAATAAATGAATAGAATTTGGTACACATGGACTAAGAGTAAAGTCTAGTTTTCTGCCTGAGCCAGAACTGTGCTTCCAGAGGCGTTTCCTGTATCTTCTCCAACTGACCAATGATTTAGAATTGGAATTTAATGTAAAAACCTGTCCTAATTTAATTCAACAGAAATGTTTCAGATTGCAACATTGCTATTACTTTGAAGGCCAGTATTTAAAACAAATAGATAACTAACTAAATAATTGTCTTTAAAGTTGTGAATACTTCACAAAAGAATTCTCCAGCCATGACCTATAGCTCACCACTGACAAGTCCTTTGGTTTTTGTTTTTTAACCTATCCCTGACCCTTTCTGCCACGAGTCATGTAATACTTCACTACAATGTGGCAGGAACAGGGAGACTGGGCATATTTACTCTGCTGTCCTGAATGATTTATATCAGGAACAGCACTAGAGCTCAAAGCCAAAGTATTCTGTGCTGCTGGCTTGAGTGTTTTGCATTGACATCCCTGGGTTTTCACAAGTGCTATTGTTCTTACCTTTAGTATATGATTCAAGTGATATAATTTAAGTGGTGTTGTTCTATAGCATGAGCACTTACTGCTGCAAACAGCTGGTTTCTCATGTGTGGTTGAAGTCCATACTGGAGTCATTCTTCTACCAAGAGGAACGGCTGCAGATCAAATTATTGATGACCCAGGAGCTTACTGATTAGCTCAGCTGTGCTTGGCTCTGGAGAAGATTTCAGTCAGTCATTCTTGGTTTGCTTTTTCAGATCAGTCCGAGGAGCCCATAGAAATTCAGCAGTAAGCCACTTCCCTGCAGCCAGGAGAGACACTTCAGAAGAGTTTTTCTGATAGTTTATAGGCCCTGCTATGATGCAACACCTGCACAGTTGTTTTTTTTAGAAGCTCCTTGTATAAACCTAATGTACAAACAAGTCTTGTACATAGCATTAGTTTGTTAGAGTTGCTGCCTCTGCAATGCTTAAGAACTGTTGTAAAATTGAGTTTTGAAGTACTTTGTTTTGCATGTCGTTGATGGATTCTGCAGAAAAGTGGGACTGCTGTTGTAGGAGCACTAGCTGTGTTTAATGTTTGAGTTAAAATATGATAAAGCACTGCTGCCAAAATGACACATAGGGAATTTTGAAGCAGAAAGTCAAAGGTTGGCTTCTAACAAGTACCTATAGGAATTTCCAGTCAAGTGTGGGGTTATCTTGTTTGGTTTGGTTTTAATCTACTGATTAGATATCTATTACATTAGAGCCAAATTTATGCTCTAGGAATACAACAGATGGATTATTTTTTTTCCCTGATCTCTGCTGGGTTTTTGCTATTGATCATGCGAAAGATGCTTTTATTAATATTTCTTGGTTTCACAACCTCTTCTTGTCAATATTTTATTTGATGGAGATTTCCTGACCAATTCTGTTGAAACGCTAAGCTTCTCAACACCGAAACATTAAAGTAGGAACGAGGTACCTATAGTAAACATTTCTTAAATGAGTACCAAATATTGGGAAAACCTGGTCAGGTCTGAGCTGTTTATTCAGTTTTTTCTTCAACTTTCTCTTCAGCTGTCTATAGGCATGTGCATGCATCTTTTCTACGGGAGAGGAGGTAGGATTTGCATTATCCTGGAAGAAATCCACAGTCCTGGATACATCCTGAATATGTGCTGGAAGTAGAGGGAGATAAGGAGAAAATGTTAGAACAAAGCTTTTTTTATACTTTGCTGGTCTTGTATATGAGTTACATTCAAGGAAGACTACTGGTCTTTCTCAGCTCTGTTGAGATCCTGTGCTGTAAATGTCTGTCTTACTCCTGTGAGGACAGATGAAACCCCCAGCTGGTGAGTTCTGCTTTTTATTTTTACCTGAAGAGTCTGTCTTTTTTTTTTTTCCTCTTCTTTCTCCCCTCCTCTGCTTATTACTGGGCAGTGCTTTTCCTGGGTCTTTCCTATGCTGGTGTTTTCAATCGCCAAAGTGGATTTCTTTCCTTCCATAATAAGTCCAGGAGGTTTGTCATGTTATTTGTTCTAAAGTCTTCAGCTAATTAAAGGTTAATTGGTAAAAAAAGCCAAAGATGCAGTGAGAGCATGAATGCAGACAGCATTGCTGGCCTACAGAGGTGGTGGAGAGACTTAGAAGGACCAGTGGCACTGCTTATTTATATAAAAATGTTTTAAGATTTTAAGATTATGCTGTAGCATTCCAGAATCCTGGTCATGATAATTCTTAGCAAACGGTAGACTCTGGAAAGGAGATCATCTAGAGGAAAAAAAAAAAAATAAAATTATAACTTCCTTAACCTGCAGCCGGTCAGGGTATGACAGAGGTTATCAGAGGTTTAATGTGTTTTTTAGAAGATTCATTAGTGTTTGTTACAAGATTGTTTGGTTTGTTGCAGAGGGAAATGCAAAGGAAACATTTCAATAAACCTGGCTAAAAGTGTCTGTGCTTCTATGCTAGTGGATAACACAACTTTTACTTTTTTCCCCTTTTGTTTTCCTTTTTTCCTTTTAATGAATGCTAATCATCTGGCTCATAAATGAGTGACCTTATCAAACAATATGCTTGCAATAATTGCTTTCAACTGGTCTGGAACACTTAATTTAAATAACTAAAAGTTATTTTTCCATTGATTTGCAATTTTTAGAATAATTTCCTTTTTCCCAGTTTACCTCAGTGTGATGTCATCTTTGTGGTGTTTGATATCATCTTTGTGGTGTTTGATATTATCACAATAGACAAGTATATCTCCCTTCTTTCTTTTTTTTTCAACTTTGCATGTTTTTGCCAAGCAGATTGTCACAAAGTTAGATTTGCTTTCAGACTTGTGTAGTGCTATTTTACAGTCCATTATGCACCTGTATCTCATGTTTTGTTTGCGTGTTTGCATGCAGACTTACCTTCTAAACTTTTACCTGACCTTTAAACAAACAAAAAAAATTGAATCCAAGGATTGGACTGTCATCCTCTAGAAACACTGGACTAGTGATAAATTCAGTCTTTCTAGCATGCTAAAAAAACATCACTATACAAATCCTGAGGAAGACTGTCAGATAAATGTCATATCAATATTCATTTAAAAAGCTAAGTAAATGAAGTGTATCACCAATATCTGTCGTCTTTACATTGCTCGTATTTTGAAACAGCCCAAATTCCCAGCTTCTACCCCAGAGTCTTTAAGCTGCTCTTGCTCTTGTTCTACTTTTTTTTAGAAAAGGTTTCCCTTTTTCTGCCTATCAGAACACACAAAGGTTATCTACTTAAAAGAACTTCTCTTCTTGGATGAAAGAAGACAAACAACTCATCACTCCTTAGGACAAACAGCTCATCATTCATTCTTGTTCCACTGACAGGTCACCAGCGTGAGCTGAGAAAGCTAAAGATTACTAGTCTCTTCTGTTTTCTAGATTATCTCCTGGAATAAACATGTATCTGTACCTCATCAATGAAAGAACCAGAGAATACATGATTAAATAGTCAGCTTGAGGAATCAGAGAAGGAATAATTTTATTTTACTAGAAAATTGTCTTAATTTTTCAAGAAAGCCACCGGACTACAGTAGCTGCACAGACTTTTTACCCTCTTTTCTTTTCAAACAGCTAATATGAGTTTTCTAGTTCGGATACAGCATTAAGAAGGTTTTCTTGGTTGTGTTCAATGCAGGGAAAGCTGCCTTGTGTGATTGCATGGCTGAAATGGGGAGCAAACTTAAAGCATTTTGGTATGCCTGTGTAGCTGAGACCTTAATTTATGTTTAGTTTCTGTTATATTAGTGAATTTACTGGAAGGTCAATGATCAAAACACTCATGTTGATTTTACTGTGGTAATTAATTTTTTTCATTAACCTGAACATTGCAAAATAGAATTGTATATATTTTAACATCTGTATTTTCTTGTTGCTCGTGATCTTACTACTGCATCAGTGGAATTAGCCGACATGAAAATGACTATTGCCATGAGAAGCTTTTTCATTTTTCTGCTTTCCCTATGTGTACTGTAAGGATTAACTTTATCCATAATAAGCAAAGAAACCCCACGCAAAACTAAAAGCCACCATTAAATTCAAATGCCCAAACCACCACTACTAATTTGAAGGGAGTGGTTTGGTGAGTTGGGAGTGTTGGCTTAAGGCCAAATGGGTGGTTGTACAAGTGTGAAACACCCCGGCAGAGCAAAACCACTGTCACTCCTTATCGACTCGTAGAAAACGAGGTGGTTCTTGCTCACACATCTGGTCAGGCAGCTGTTGGGGAACAAGTGGATGGGAGCCCTAGCATGTGCTCTGCTGTTATTCAGGCTGCTGTTGAATGCAACAGTAACATTTCCAAATAATTTTTTTAATTAAATGCATTGCATTTAACACAGAGTCACTGAGTAGACTGGAGAATTCTTTTTTTCTTGTGTGTGAGCATGGCTTGACATGACACACAAATCAGACAAGGTACTGTAGTTTTACTTCCCTGAACTTTTCTTTCTCTTTTCTATAAGGTAAGATACTATCAAGGCCTCATTTGAGATGGAGAATGGTGTTTTAATTGAGTAAAAATGAGTCTGTCAGCCATATTCAAAGACAAATCTTTACCCTGAACCTTTATCTGGGTTTATTTTTTTTTGTTCTATAGCTTCAGAAGCGAAGTTAACATTTACAGTCAAATGTTCTAGAACAGCTTATACAGCTGCTGTGTCCAGTTGTCAGCAGGCTTGGTAACAGAATTTCAAGATTATTTTTCTGCTTTGCTTAAATATTGCAAATTGGAAAATGCTAATGTTTTAGTGAAAAACTGTATTTTCGTTCTATCATCTTTATCTGCTAGATATTTGTTTTATCTACTTTATCCTCTCACACTTTGTAAATTATAGTCTCTGGGTGTAGAAGTAGTATCTTCCTGCTTCTAATGTATGCAGCCTAATGCTTGGCAGCCTTTTTGCCTTCTTCCTGGCTAGTCAGCTCTTGTGATCAGATACTGCAAACCACCGTTTAATGGGCGTTCTGTGAAACATCTATGGAAAGTCCAAATCTTGCAGTAAAGCTCACCCAGTGACTGTGAGACAGATTACATATATTCAAAAAGAAGTGCTTGTAGGCACTTGTTTTTGAAGTCTCAGTGCAGAAGTGAGAACCAGATAGTGTGGAACAAACACTTAGCACTAGGTCTGTGCTGCTGCTATAAATGTAGTAGTTTACTCTCCATTTTTCTTCTCCTTTGTATGAAAGTGTTTTCACTTTCTTCAGAGTTAATATTCTCTATTCTGTGCATAATATGCTTTCCTAAATAGGGAAGTGGAGTTAAGGTTTATTTTCTCTAAAGAACACATTCCAGCTTAGCCATGTCTGTAGCCTTTCACATCAGCTCCATGTGGGGTTCACCACAGATATGTACATAGTAAGAAAGAAACTTCAGTGAAGGTAGAGACTCCACCACATTTCCTCTTAGTTACAGCTTTATTTATGCAGACATTTTGAGAAATCTGAAGAGCATGTATGTTGTCATGTTGGTGATATCGCTATTTTTTATGCCTCGTTCTCATTTATTTCCTCATCATAATAAAATTGTGTTTGTATGGGGGTGGAGGTATATGGGAGAGAAATTATAAATGAATTATAGGTAGTGTGTGTTGATTTTAAACAAAAAAAAAAATAAATTATTCATTTGTTTCTTTATTTACTTTCTTCCCCCAAACAATATTTGTGGCTTTACAAGTCAGTGCGATTGAACATATGAATAAATCTTCTTTCGTTTCCTCCTAGACTTTTCTCTGTGTACTTCAGTCATGTTGCAGGAGTTGACATGTATATAAATCCCGCTCAAATCAAATAGCAATTAAACATTGATAAGGTTATGCCATAGCTTAATAAGCCTAAGTCCCGATATTTCAGGTAGATAGTGAGTAAAGGAACACCCAACTTCATGCAAGGAAGGATTTCTCTGGGAAAACGTGTTTAAACTTGGTGGGGATTTTTCTGTGCTTGTATTAAGCTGCTAGAATCACTTAGCAGATGCTCTTGAGCCTGATTTGTCAAAACTATATTTGTTTTGTTGTTATTTGGGATTTTTAGATCATCTTATGTTTATCTGAGTTTCTATGTTGTTTGAGCAAGGAGCTAAAAGTCAGGAAGCAGTAGTCCATGAGCCAGCCTGAGCTGCAGCAGCAGCATTGTTCTCGGGAGACCTAGCAAGTGTCCTGCCAGGTCTCCCATGTCAAACAAAGAAGATGCCAGTGTGCAAGAAGAAAACAGGTCAAGTACTAACCACACACTGCAATAGAAAAGCTGGAGTTTTTTAAATATCCCATCATTACATTTGTGGAGTCAATAAGCTGTTATACAAGAGTATTTCTTCACCTAAACTTTATTAAAGTACATTTAATCATGTCTAGGTAACGTGAAAAAATAAAACATACTTTACAGTTCTGTACTACAGAATAATGCAACTCAGAATAGGATTTTTAACATTGAGTTTCTACCCCTTTAGTCACATGTAAACTTTCTCGAGGACATGATGTAAACTTCAGTAACTTGTTATAAGCAGTTTTTATTGACAGATTGTGACTATTTCTTAGTTTGACGTTTTGTTACTGCTTTTTAGTTTGCAATACATGGAAAAGCCCCACACACCTACACTTACTGCATTAACTTGCTAAAGTCTGGAGTTCGGAATAAGTTTTCCTATTTAAAAATCGAACATCTGAGTTTCATAGTATGAATTTTGTTTGACAGGGTGTTTTTGTGTTTGCATACGTAGTATTGTAGAAGTGTTTCTAGCTTCACCTGTGTGTCCCTGAAGGTAAAGGCTAGATACTTTGCTTATGCTGTTCTCATTACTGGGTACATTTGCATTGAAACAAGATAATTACAATACCTTCTGCTTACAGTGGATTCCCCATGTACTTTTAATTAGATACAGCCTCCTTGATTTCATTTTGTGAACAATTATGTAGCTTGCTATGCAATGTTAAATAGTTTGTGTTTCACCTCAGAAGTGTGTGGAGTGATTCATAAATATGATAGGATCATAAAATAACTTTGTTGGTATAAAATTGCAGATGATGAAAAGCAATCCAGAAACCCCATGGCCAGGGATATATGGCAGAGGAGGTCGGCACTCCTGGGAGAGAGAGATGGGCTTGGAGCTGCGTGGGGCAGAGGAAAGCAGGGAGGATTTTTCTGTTGCAAATTCTTCTCTCCCTCCCTCCCTCTCTGCTTCTGTCCCCCACCCATTGTGGCAGTGAGAGGAAGCTTCCCTGGTAATTGCAGAGTATCGTTACAGATTTCAAAGGAAGCTAATAATGCAGTTCAGAGTCAGTGGTTATCAGTGGGAAGAAGAATTGTATTTTTTTTATGCTGTGTATCTGTAAATCTGTGGTATAATAAATGTCTGAACGTTCTGCTGATGTCTTGCAGGAGGACAAACGTAGTGTGTTGTGCCACTCTTCAGTTGCTTTGTCCTGCTATAGCTGCTGTGGCTTTGCTTTCGTTCATTTCTTCACTATGGGGAGCTTAGAATTTGCTTGTTAAATGCTCTTGGTACCTTAAACAGGGCACACTGAACCGCTTTTGAAATGCTCACTGGGTTAGCAAAGCCTTTGGGGTTTTTTGCCCCCGTTCTTTCTGAGCATTTTCTGTGCATCTCGCCTATTGCAAGTGTCACTCTGCATTTTCCCCACTGGATTTGTGGCTACTTTATTGTGTGTTTCACTTCTTAGCCACTGTGGGTTTGGTTTTTTAGGTTCTTTATTTCAGCATTCAGTTACCAGTAGTGTGCAGTAGGAAAGCAGCTTGTCCAAAACCAGTGATTTTACCACAATAGCCCATTTCTGTGCAGTTTGAAGACTTACCTTGATGCTAAGCCTGGTCGAGTGATGGCTCAAACCTCTCTAGTCGCTCTTCCTCATTCCTTTTTTCTTTGATGCTGTTTCCATCTCTCTTGAGAGTATAACCCTTTTGAATACACTAGCCATGTTGAGATCACAGCTTGCATTCATATATCTTGTCAAAGAAAAGGAAAGTGAACAAAGGATTTGTCTTCTGTATGTGTACACTGTACTTAACAGCATTCAGAACAACTGAACAGAGGTGCTGCCTGCAAGCCTAAGGGGAGCTGAAAAAATAATTGTGAGCAGTGCCCAACCTGCTTTATGTAAATTATTTTGTAGGATGGGCACACAAGTTTAAAATTGTTTTCTGATAATATTCCACTTCAGGGCAAGCTTCGTGGCACTGCGTTCATCTCATCAGCAGGAGGCCAGTCCTTGGTGCTTCACCTGATGTTCCACTGGGCAGCCCGCCCCTTGGGTTGCAGTCGCTTGAAAATAGTTGAGAAAGTATCAGAAACAGGGAGTTATCCTATTTTAGCATAGGAAAGTCTTCCCAAGGAAGTCTTAATTAGAGCTAATGGAGCTAAGCCTGCATCTGAATCCAGGCATTTGTTTTTCTTGATAGTAGCCAGTCTTGGCCATCTTGGCAGAAAGTTCACAAAGATCGTTCTGCTTGCTTTCCCAAACAAGCTTGTAGATTTTCTCATCAGCTCCTAAAGAGCAGAAGCAGCCTTCGAATCCGGTGACTTTGTACTGTTACCTCACCGCATAGTTCTAACAGCTTTTTATGCATTTTGATATTTGGGTTTTTAATTTTTAAACCAGGCTCTTACTACAGATGAAAAGTCAACATCAAAGATAGTAATTTAGAGGCAGGTCTTCTCCTTGTCTGTAAAAGAAATAGAAATGTTCTAGCTATCTGATTTCCAAGGGAATGCTTAATTTTGTTATGCCAAATGCAGGTGGTACATATTAAATGATGAGACTTAGCTAGCAACAGTCACTCGGAGTTAGAAGGCCACAGTATAATGTCATTTTAAAATGGAATGTGTGGTTTATGCATATGGAAAAGGATAATAAAAATTCTTGATTTTTGTATTACCATTTGCATAGTTCAGAAACAGAATGTCCCCCATCTGTAGTTGACTGGAAGGTCATAAGGTTTCTGGTTTTAATGAATTGAAAATCTCTTTGTTATGACAAATCTTACTTTCTTGAGGAAATGTATTTTTATTTTGCCCTTGCTACAGTCACTCATCTTTAATACAAAATGACACGTACTCCTTCAATACACATAATGCTGCAATGTGGTTGGGTTTCATGTCCTTCTATGTTGTGTGTCATAGGGACCCCAATGTAAGTATGGCATTAGCTCAGATGAAAGCAGTTTCCAGCTGTCTACATCTGAATATAGCACCTGTTTTACTGTGATTTATCCATCTCTCAGGCCTTCCCATCCAGACAAATTCTGGAAAGCATTGTGGGTGACTGTGCAGTCTGTATCTGGCAAGTACACCTTGGCAGATGTGAAGAGTATTGTCCCCTTCGCAAGGTGTAAGTAGCATGTCGAACGTTCCAGAGGGCTCATGTGCCCTGGGATGTTTCACTGTGCAGCTTCTGCAAATTTCAAAGCATGTTTTCTTAGGCTGTATCTTGCGATGAGCTTTGTCTGTGATTTCTGTTGTTTTGTACCCAGCATAAGTAAGCAAATCCTTACTGTCATTGTACCTGTTGTTCTCTATGCTCCATCGTGAATGTAAGCATTTATCTTATGTCAGGGTCCAAGCACCAAATACTTCTCAGTCATCATATATGTTATTTTGAAAACTTCATTTCTGTGTCAAAAATACAAATGCTTCAAAGCAGATTGGAAATTCCTCCTCTATTCCCCCTTTTCAAGAGATAGTGCCTTCTACTTCATCTCACCTGCAGAACTCTCAATTGACATTAAGGCTTGAGTGCTGAAGACATCTATTAAATTGCCAACTTAATCATCTCAGAAGACAGGGCAAATTCTAGAGCTTTTCTCTGTGCTTCATTTATCAGTTACCAGACAGGGTACCCTATCTTACCCAGTTTGACAGACTGGCAGAAGGTGGGCAATTGTGGGAAAGAGGCTGGCAAGAGAAGTGGAAGGTGAATGTCCTAATTCAAATGCGTTAAGGTGGAGTGGGTGTTCTCAATAAGAGAATAAATAGTGATAAAGAGATAGGATTTCATTATCTGTCACTGCAGTGAGTGCTTCTCATGATTTTGTGAGTAGGTGGGAGGCTGTTTAAGCTAGAAAGGGTGCAACAAATTTGTAAACCTGAAGAAAAAAGGTGCAGAATCAGAAACAGTTTTCCAGAGAAGATTGGTGGAAGTTGGGAAGGGTGGCTGTATTTGTTTTATATACTGCAAGAACTACGGTCAGTATGGAGGCCAATTGTTAGACGTTGTCTAGACATGTTTTAACTCTTTACTAATTTATTTTTTTTCCAATTTTTATAATTTCAAAATCATTAATGCACTTGGAGAGAACAAACTCAGGTTCGAGAGGATTTTTTTGTTTCAAACTTGGCTACTGGTAAGATTGATCTCTGAAAACTCAAGGGAGCTCAGCACACGTTCCTTTTCAAGATAAAGTAGTTCGGTGGATATTTACAGGGTGTTCACAATCAGGAGAAGTCAGAAATCCCCAAATTTGGAAGATGCCAGCAGTGAGGTTGGGACTGGGGAGGGTATTCACTGACCATGAGCCCTGTGGAGAGGGAAGAGGGTTAAATAGGCACCTACAGCCACAGCCAGTAAATGATGTCCCCCAAAACGATATTTTAACAAACTGAGTAGAGAGCAATTTTTCTTTAATTCTTTAATAGGAGTACAATGATGGGAACTAATACTATTTAGTGTTGTGTGAACTGCTCTTTGGCTCTTTCAAGTATTATACCTGAAGAGTTTCAAGCTGAAGAATTCATTTTTCCCTAAGGTTGTTAAATGATATAGGAGATTTATGTTTGCTTACGTAGCTTCTGTTACGCTTCATGAACACTTCATGAATGCTTCAAATGCTGAAAATGTCTCGGTCAACTTAGAGAAAGCTAAAAACACAATCTCTAGTGGTTTTTTTCCTCTTCTCCCTACCCCCTCCCTTCAAGTTTTATTTAGAATTTTTTACTTAAAACAAAACTATCACAGTTCTCTTCAATCTTGAAATTGTTATTTATCAATCTAAACATGCACAGTAGAGGAGCAAAATGCTTTAGACAAGTTTTGGCAATTTTGTTAAAGTTTGTTCTAATGCAAGCCTACAAAATAGACTTCTAAGTCATGGTTGTCTTTTTAGCAGCAGTTTTCATTTATTTGAGTACATGGAAAGTGTACGTGCACTGAGAACTAACTATACTTTTGATAACACTATGAGATGATGTTTCTGGGCTGATAGTGGGAGTTATCTGTCCAGAGAAGGGGCCTGGGAGGTCTTGGGCCACCCAGGGAGTCCATGAGCTCAGTGTGCTGGCTGTGCTAGGAGATGCAGCCCTGATACCCAGTTGCACCACACTTGTAACTCAAGGACAAACTGGCCTCTGATACATATAACTCACTTACATCTTAAATCCTGCAGTTTTTGCCACTAGAACAAAAGAATTCCCAAGCAGAAGTGACTAGTTTTCAGAGCTGATGAAGTATGCCTTTAGAGGTTTTGTATGAGACAGATTTTATCTATTTCTTTGGAGACTTTGATTAACGTGATATTTATTACAGTATCCATATTATGTAAATAAGTACAGATTTTTCTCTTGTTATGGCTGTACAATGCAAATGTAATTATCTTTGAGGAGGTGCGGAGTATGGAGTCTAAGTGTGGAGCTCCTTACACCTTGAAGAACAGTAGCAAAATTTAAGTGCTGGCTCAAAAAGGTGGTTAATTAAATCTTGATTTAGATACAGATAAAAACAGGTCTATTAAATGCATGCTCTTTCATTAAGTCTTCCTTTTAAAGTCATGCAAAACTAAAACTTACTTAAACTATTGAGTATTGTATGTTTGTCCTATAGAAATAGTGAAGTTTGTTTTATGTTCCTTAATGCTAGTAAGTCAAGCAAGCTGTTTAACAACATTAGACCCTAAGAATGTTGTCACACTTGCAAACCACCTGAGCACCTGAACAAAGCAGTTGACAGATGCCTTGTTCTGTGAAACAGGCAAAAGTATCCTTCGTATCTTCTGAGCTGTCCTGTTCACAGCTATTTGTAAACTGTATCAATTTTTAAGGTATTTCACGATGTTTTTAATACTTTATCCTACTGATTTACTATTTGCAATTAAATCACCTTTGCATTACAGTATCACCTGTGTCAGAATATTGCCTCATTCACGTTGTCTTGAAAAACGTATTAAAGGCTAAAATGTTAATTCTAAAACAGACAGCATGTTATTTAGTTTTAGTTGAGTGTTAACGTGATACAAGATAAAGATCTTTTATTATTTTACTATTACATTCATTTGTAGACTTACATTGTTGTATGCTTACATATGATATTTACACTATACCAATATTCTTGGTTATACTAGACACAACACTTTCTTGCTGGGTTTTCAAAATTCTTTCTGGTTTCTACTTGCGTACCCTCATAACTAGTGTTTCTGGGAGCTTTAATGTGAGTAATAACTACCTTATTGACCAGAGTCAATAAATATTCAACTCTTGTAAGGCTCTTGTAAATAACTTAGAACATTTCAAGGTAGCTCAATCAGTTAAGTAGAGGTTTTGTAACACCTAGCATATCTGCTGAGAAACTGTTTTTAACACTTTGATCATAATCAGTATCTGTTCAGGAGCTTAATCAGTGTTCCTTTTATAAACTGCTTCAGTCATACCAGTTCCTGTATTTTTATCACAACCAATTTGTGGCTTTTTCTCCCTATTTTAAAATACCAAATTTTTAATGATAAAAATGTCTCCATGTCCTGGTGGGATGCTGATAACGATGATTAATTATGGTTAAGGAAGGAGAAGACTTTTTGCACTTAGCTGACTGGAATGTCACAGACATTTATGAGTATTTTACACACATTATTGGAATGTTCAAGTAATCCCTTGTTGAAATTCACCAAGAATGTAGTGAGATGTCAGATATGTGCCTCCCTCATACACTCTATTCCTTTATTTCAAGGGTGTGGAAAAATGTGAAGCCTTACAGACATCCAGCATAACCAAACATCAGTGCAATTGCTCACTTACATGGCGCTCAGTGGCTTTACGTCACTGTGTCACTTGTGTATTTAATGTTTCCAAAATTAAATATACAAGCAATCCAACTGAAATTAGAGGTGATTGTTCTGTACTTCAAGGTACATGAGCAAGAAGGTGAAAATCTGTTTATGTATTGGAAATGCAAGTAACTCCTTATGCTTTAGTAAGATCTAATATAATCAAAATTATTATATTTTTTTCTGCCCTCTCCCCTGAATTGCAGTCTTTGCTTATCGTACTAGTGGACAACTGACAAATAAAGCACCTGGCTTGCTTTCAAACTGCACATCTTGTAGTATGGTTAGCAGCACAGCATGCAAACAGATATTCCAAAGGGGGCTGGATCCTGTTTGGACAATGGATAAAAGCTTGATTGACAATACTGAAACAGGAAAAAGATTTACTCATTTTCATAACATCAGTATTAAGTCATGTAGTCATAATATGAGTGTGTGAAAACGGAGTGGAATGGTCTTTTCTGGATGCATGAAAAATATTCCTCTCCAGGGAGAATGATTCCTAAATACCTTCCTATGGAAAACATTTTAGAGATTCATCACAGCCATCATTCTGCCTAAACTTAGGAAAAAGAAAGTAGAATAAGACTCGTCTGTCTTAAATTAACTGTGTATCTAAATTAAGGCATGTTGTGTCCACTGACATATTCTGTTTTCTTCTCAATTTGCAGCCATCTGATCAAATTGTGTTTGGAAATGGCTGAAAATGCAAAGTGAGTTCAGTAAAGAAGTGCAGTGAAGTGTAAAGTAAAAAGAGAGATAAAAAAAACCCTGCATATGTATTTGGAAAACAAAAGTTCTTGTTCAGTTATGTATTTCAGTCATTGTTTCAGGAGACTTTCAACTCAGTAAACTTTTCATACTGTGTTTTGTTACGTGCTGTGGAAACACAGCTGAACTGAACTGCCTTGTGCTTGTAGCTACCACGGGTGTTATAGTGTGAGTATTGGTTGGGCAAGTCTGATAACCTGTGTAGTATTCTGATGAAGTTTGTGGGTGATTTATTAAAAAGTAAGGGTGTTTTTAGGAGAAAGGCAACAATATCCCTAAGGGAGCCTGAGAGGTGTATGGCATTAGCCCTTGTTTGGGATAAACCTTGTCAACATCAAGCCATAAAATTTTATTTTTCAAGTACTCAGAAGTGGCAGCTAGATGAAGTTCTTAGGATAAAATTCTATAGGGAATATTTCATTGAAAATAAATTGAGTACGTAGGACTCTAAAGCTTGTATTTTTAAAATAAATCCCTTTTCACAGGGAAACAAAAGCATGAAAAACTTTTTTATTTAGTATCCTTTGATTGGTTTTTAATCAAAAATGCAAATAAAAGTGTTAGATTACCAATTGTTGCAGAAGTTGGGTATGTGCAGTGAGTTTTAAGGGTCAGCATTTGATTTGTGGAAATCACTGGGTGAATGTTATCCGTCTTGAAGGCCGAAGTGAGCGCTAACATCCTCAACTCCGTACCAGTTTACAAATGTTCTCTCAATGCATCTGATGTTGGACATGTAACTTTCAGATCATTGTAACTGAACCATAACTCGCAGCCATCCTAGTTCCGCTCCTTCGCCATGTCCAGTTTTGCTGTGGTACTACAGGAGAGGCGTTTTAAGACACTTAGGCCGTTTTGGCACAGTGTTTGGCAGTGAATGTTCTGTCCCGTGCTCCTGTGTGCTGCTGCAGTGTGTTACAACATCAGAGCATTATTTGATAGGACGTATCTCTCTAGGTGGCTTCCTTGCTTTTAAGAGACTTGCCCAGTGGCTCAGATCAGTTTTGATCTTCCGATTAACTGTCATTACTGGTAATGGCTCATAACCCTTGGGAATGCAAGGGACGACCACTAATGTGCTCAGCCGCTTTGCCTTCTGGCCTCTCTTCTGATAAGATACTTACATTAAAATTGTGTTTAAAACTTTTTATTGAGGGTGGAACCATTATGTATGCAATGTTACAAATGTTCTGACTAATACAAACACATCTTGGTTTTGTTCATTTGTTCTTTTTTAATATGTATGCTATAGCTACATAAAGCCCTGTGTCTCTGCTGCTCCTTTTGCAAGGGTGAGAGATATTATTGATTTCAAAGCAAATGAGAAAAAAATGAGTGCCTGGTTGGTAGCAATGCAGAACATAAGTGATTTACTGAGGTAAATGTTAAATTCTTGAAGTTTTTTGTTTTAGTTTGAATGTTAGGTGTTTGTTGTTGTTTGGGGTTTTTATCTGTGATTATTTTTTTTCGTGGGGCGTTTGGTTTTTTTTTTCAAATGGAAGTCAAAAGTCATGTTCAGAGCCTTGTTTGAAACGGGTGCATCAGCTGTTGTAAGTAAAATCTCTTCAGTCTGTCATGGTTCTTGTTTACAGGCTGGTAATTCGATGCATAGCCTGATACTGCAAAAGAAGTCAGTTGTGATGAATATAAAATATTTCATTGTGTTTGGTTGTTCAGGATTGACACCTGAAAGTGCTTCAGTGTGTGCCTACAAAGAGGAGAGCAAAAATTCAGGAAGATGGAAACACTTCTCCCCGAAACTGTGTATATTTTTTAAGGGCAGACTGCTAAAGTTAAGAAGGAGAGATGTCAACTAATTATCAATTTTTTTGTACTAAGCAATATTGCTCAGCAGAAATTTTATTATTAAAGTAGGCATTGTGAAGTTAGAGGAGCTTCAGAACTTAGCATAGTAACAGCACGTGTGTGTTTGCCAATGTTTCCGCTCATTGCAATAGGAGCTTCATTTCTGGAACCATAAAATACTTTTTCTTAGTGATTTATAGGAAGACGCTTAAAGTAATTCATTTTGATAAGTAGGTCTTTCAGAAATGATTAAATGCTTCCTGTTCTCTAAAGAAGAAATAGATACATGCTTTAGGTTATTATGTACAGGCTGGCAAATTGCTTCATAATGCTTTCTGTCTTATTTCTATTCCCCGCTCTGAAAAGCAAGAACCCAGTAGCTCCTCAGACATCAGCATAAATGATAAACAAGCTTGAAAAGGAACTTTACTAAAAGGAGGAAACCTTCAAGAATCAGAATATCTTCTTGGCCAGGCACCGTTGCCTTTAACATCTCTGTTAAAAGGAATTCATACCTGACAAAAGAGACAATTAGTTTGCTGAATGACAAAAATGACACCACTGGTAGTAAACTGATGACTCTATTCCTTATTCTGTTGGCAGGTCTTATTATTATGAACATTAAAGTAATCAGTTCCCTGTCACTTAAAATCCATACCGACCTCTTCCTTTCCTCAAATACCCTGATTTGAGTTGCATGCTGTATTATTTATGTACTGTTTTGACTAATCCTTGCTGGCCTGAAACATTACAATAATCTTGCAATCTAGGTAGAAATATGACCCATAATAAGCATGAGGAAGTAATGACAATGCTAGCATATAATCATTGCTGAAATGCTGTTTATAGCTTTGTAATGACATAGGGGTCCTCCACTGATTTAAAGAAGAAATCAAAGACGATATAATTCAAAAACACAATTTCAGTAAAGTTTATTTGCTAGTGAAATGGAAATGAGGCTGGTTTTTTTTTTTCTTTTTTGCTCTGCCTACAGCAGTTCAGATCCTCCTTGGTGTCCTGGCACAGTCTTTTCATAAATAGCATCCTGGTAACACACTGTTTACTAAAAATGCCCAACCTGAGACTGGTTTTGCTCCTTGTTCTGCTTTCCGCTTTCTGGGGTTGGTTAACTGAAAACAGTAATTGGAAAATAGGAGTCAGACGAAGTGATTTTAAAGTAAAAAAACTGCTGACTATAAATTATGAGATATTAGATGGAATAAAATAAGCTGTCTTTTGAAATTCTGAACACTTGGAAAATGATCCCAAATTAGCCAGTTGGATGCAGAAGGTGCACCTGCATTTTGGTTCAGATCAAGTTGTGTCTACTTCATGTGCCTCACTTTGTTTTATGAAATCGTTTGGGAGTATGCAAATTGGATTTGATTTTGGGTAAAATAAAGTGAAGGATACATTTCAGGAGGACACCTTCTGTGCTTCAGTTAAGTTTGGTTGTTAACTGTGAGGCCAAACTGAAGCTAGACTGGAAGGCCTGAAAAGTGTGCAAGGCCAGCCTCTTGTGTTCGTTCCCCTGTACAGCAGACTCCAGTCTCTTCTGGGATTTGAGCTTTCTCCTCCGTGTCGATACGTGGTTTAAACTTTCTCTTCCAAGTGTTAATTTGAAATACTATCCTCAGTGGAAACTTCACAACGTAAGTGATAAGAATGAGCTGGTTGGCCTTGACAGTTTGCTACAGACGTTGTGCGATGTCTGTCTTCGACCCTTGACTTGTGTCAGAGCAACGGTTGCCTCTTCTAATGCCTATTGAACTCCAGGCAATTACTCCTACTGTACAAGGCTGAGGCTGTGCCCCAGTTGTTTTTTTTTAAGTAGGTTTAAGGGAGAGTGTAAGAATAAGTCAACAAATAATCTAGGAAAATCCTATAAAGAAAAAAAGACTGCTGTTTGCAAACCTGTTTGTCTAAACTGTGCGTTTTAAGAAAGAAAACCCTTCGCTTCACCTCTTGAGTTCTCTGGGAAGAACTTCTCTGAAATATTATGCTGTTGCTCTGGTCGTCTGCTGCAAGATGTGCTAGTATGGAGGGAGAATCTTAAGTTAATGACGTGATTCATGGCAGTTTCAATTCTGAAATCCATCACTGGTATAGCACACTAATGACTTACCATAACATCGCTTATCCAGCGAGCGTGCAGTTCTGTTGTTTGGGTCTGGAATACGTGAATGGCTGCTGGCCATGCAGGCTTGAGAGACAAACAGGGTCTGAAGTGTGATTAGCTAAATACTTCAATGATAACATTCAGAAAACAGGCACAAGGTAAATGGGGTAACTTGCTTTGGCAGTTGGTGATTTACAGGAACATTAACTTTCAAGCTCAATTGACAGCCTCGGAGCTATGTTTCATATAAAGTACGTGCAGCTTGGGAAGAAAGTCATAGAGACAAAGAAGTGATCTATTCCATTAGAGGAAGTACAATTTCAAAATTAACTTCAGCATTGTGAAAGGAGGCATTAATGAAGTATTACTCTTAGACTTCTTTTCTTGATGCTAAACAGAAGAAGCAGGTGTCTTGCTATAGACACCTGGAAAATGTGAGCTTTTTGTGCTATCATGAGGAATTGTTACATGAGATTGACAATTTTGGAGGTCTGGTGTAGAAGAATCGAAAGTAAAATAAAAGGAAAACGAAAAAAGAAACCCACAAAAACTTTCCAAGTCTTGGAAACTTTGGCAACTTACTGTTAAAAACAGTCTTCAAAATAGAAGATGACTATTGTGAAACTTTGTGCTATTCAAGAGATCTTAACAGTGTAGGAAATATTCCTCTAAGTTTAAGTATCTCTTCATAAATGTGTCAGACTTTCTAAACTTTAAATTTAGGGTGACCTTTTCACTTAAGAGGTTTTAACTTGTTTTCTAATTTGCATTGATGCTTCCAAGATGAGTACCTCCTTACATTTCATAAGCTCCATCCTGTTTTTCTTCTCTTTCTAGTTTGGTCCATGTTTTGTGCTTTGAGTGGAGGAGAGTTCTTGTTTGACTTCTTACTACTTGGTTGAAATCGGGTAATCTTGAAATCCGTTTGAATAATTCTCTGTGTCAAATGAATAGAGTTGCTATTGTTAAAATTATGTGTTTGCTGTTGAATGAGCTAATTTGCAAGATCTGTGACACAAATTAGTGATACAGAAACTGAGATACAGCATACATATTTAACTTTTTCTGTAGTCTGTGTTGTATCTAGAACTGGCATTAAAAATTCATGTAGCAGTTGTGACTGTAATTTTTATGTAGCCTGAATTTGCCTTATTACTGTACTTGCTTTCAGATGTATCTCCAAGAACCTAATCTAAGACCCAAATGCTAAAGCATTTGCTCTGGCAATATGTATTCTTGTCTGAATGTCGTGGTTTAGGCTGATCTGGCAACTAGACTCCACACAGCCGTTCTCTCACTCCTTCTCCAGTAAAGTGGAGAGGAGAAAAATATAATAAAAGAGCTGAGGATCAAGACTAAACAGAGGGAGCACCCACCAACCATGGTCCCGGGCAAAACAGACTCGGCTTTCTGAAAGCAAAATGATTTATTAACAGTTGCTTAAAAAGGACAAAGGGAAACAAAACCAGTTATTTGAGAGGATGAAGAGAAAGCAAGGCCAGATCTTAAAAACAATACCTCCCCACCCCCCTTTCCTTTTGTTCCTGTTTCTACCTCCTCCCCACAGGGGGACAGGGAATGGGGGAGTGTAGGTCAGTCCATTCCATGTTGTTGCTGCTGCTCCTTTCTTAAAGGAGAAGGAGTCCTTACACCATTGTCCCTTGCTCCAGTGGATCCCCTACTCACAAGGAAAAAATCCACCAACTTCTCCAGTGTGAGTCCTACCCACAGGATGCAATCCTTACCCCATCGGATCGCTCCAGTGCGGGCTTTACCACAGTCTAGGATTCTTAGGGAGTTGTTGCAACTCGCTCTGGCGTGGGTCGTCATATAGACATTAAATGCATCTCCATACAGACTTTAAATGCGTCTTTACCTGTGCCCATGCTTCACGACTGTCCTCAGGCTCAGGCATCTCCTTTAAACAAAACACCTCCCCACTGACGGGGGTTGTCCCATGGACTCTAGATGTGTACCATCCTCAGGCTCAGGCATCTCATTTAAACAAAACACCTCCCCACTGACGGGGGTTGTCCCATGGACTCTAGATGTGTACCATCCTCAGGCTCAGGCATCTCTTTGCTGACGTGGGTTCTCCACGGGCTGTGAATGGGTCTCTGTTCCACTGAGACCATCCTGGCTGCAAGGGGGCCGCCTGCTGTCTCGCCACCGGTTGCAGGGGAAACTCAGCTCTGGCACACCTCGTCCCATTCCATCTTCACTGACCTGGTGTCGGTGTGGCGGTTTCTCTCAGATCTCAGTCCTCTCTGGGTGAACTCGGCCCGGTGGGCACCCCGGGAGTGGGGTTCTCCCCGAGTTCCCCAAGTGGCTCCACCACCACCATCTTGAGCGGGTGGCACTGGCCTGACACTGGCCACTGCCTGGCCTGGCCTGGCACTGGGAGCAGAGGCCATGCCCCCCTCCCCTCTCCTCGCTCCTGGGCAAAGGCACACCTTTCCGGTTCCTTTGTCCGACGTAAATAGGACAATTTGCAGAGGCACCGATTGGCTCAAGCCCTGAGGGGGATGTGAGTCTGATGTGGTGAGCAGCTGCTGCCACCAGAGCTCCCCCCCCAACATCAAACCATCACACTGAATAAAATAATTCATGGGAATGAACGGCACAGTTTCATCCTACTGCTCTGTTGTGCAGTAGCTGGCTTTGTCCACCTAAGAGAGGTCATTAGCATATGTTGCAAAATTACTTGATGTCTGAAATAAGATGTGCACCTGACATTGTGCAGGAGGGCCATGGTGCCTTTCATCTAGCACATCACTAGTCTGCTAGATTAAATGTTTTGGTATTAGGAGAAACTACTTCCATTAAGTCTGTTTCTATGAATTTCTCAACATACCACCTCGGACAATTCACTTAATCTCTCAATTTATCATTCTGTTAGAGAAAAAAACTACACAGGATAGTAATGCTTATGTAGAGTGAGAATTATTTGATTTATCGATATCCCTGGTCTTTGAACTTTGAAGAATTAGTTACTTAGTTGCATTTGAAAGAGCTATAAGATATTGCCAAGCATATTCATTATTTAAAAAAATCATCCGATCCAGAAAGAACAAAAAATAGAGTTGAGTTGATAGACAGAAATTATTTGTTCTAGGACTGGTGGGTTAATATTGCAGGTGCCATCTTTTCACTCTAACCAAGCATACAGTTCAGGATAGTGTATCTGTAAGTAAAGCTCAAATTCAAGCGTTGTTCACAGCACTTACTATAAGATTTGAGATTACTATTTTGTGTCAAGAAATAACGACTCAGAATGGGGTAACTCTGTGGCAATGTGTGTAACATGATATTTATACATCATGCATAAGACAGTGCTTGCCTTTTCCCATGGTGAATCTTGCATAAGTACATTAACAGAAATATCTCTACTTCACCTTTAGAATATCTGTTGACCTTTCTAGTTTGAAATACTCGTATCTTTCTCTTATTAGCCTCTGTTGGGAGAAATGAAGTGAAAAGATTGCTGCCTTATTCTACTTAACAGCCCATTTAAATTAAAATGGTAATATGCACACATGTATATTGTCCTAATTTGATCTCTCTGCGTTTTTTCCAAACAAAGCATTTTATGTTTTAAAGAAAACCAGGCATTATTTGTCTATAAGGATGAGTTAGGCTAAAGCGTGTAAAAAGAAAGCACAGATGAAAAAGAGATTTCACATAAAAGCAAACCCGTAAGGAAACCAAGCTAAGTCTGTGACTTCTACAGTTCTGTTGAGTCTTTGTATTTTGGAGTCATCAGCAGGGGGAGAGGGAAGATGATACAAGAGAGAGCTTTCCAGACAAAAGAGAAATTCAGATCTTTATCTTCCAGCTTCTAAAATGTATTTACTGGAGCCATTGATCCTGGCAGTCACCAAAAGTACTTTCTGAAGGTTTCCAGTTGCCTCAAAAGACTTCAGGGTAGAGATGTTGTATTGGCTTAGTAATCATGTTGTGTTCTTAGTAATCATGTTGTGTTCTCACCAGCAGAGTTTCAGATGTTTCTCACTGGTTACTTTATCTGAAAATCCAGGAGATTGTTGCTTTGTAATTCAATTGTTGTGAGTTCTCCTCTTCATCGTCTGCTTTGTGGGACGGCTGACATACAGCCCTGCCTCTCTGGGGGGTGGAATTTGGCATTGGGTCTTCTGCCACGAAGACTGGAAATGACCGTAGAGAAGCAGTGATGGTGAGAGTAGCTCCGAGGGGGAGCTGTGGGACCAGCCCAGGCGGAGCCAGTGTGCGAAGGGGAGAAGGGCTGTGCCTGGGACTCAGCTTCATGTTCCACCTGTTTACACCCTGTTAAAGGGGGCCCTTTTATGGTCTTGTCCAGAATTTGGGACGTGCGTCTCCTTAGGTGTCATGACAATAACTGTGAGTGGATCCTCCACCGCTTATCTCAAAGAAACAGAGTACGTAACAGCATTCGCTGTTGTAATTATTTCAGTATAGGTTGTAAGTTATAGCTTTAACACGTAGATTACTTAACACTTCACATGTTAAGTGTTTCATGCTGTTGTAATTGTAAATCTATATAATTAATTAGATGGAGTGTCTTTTCAAGATGCTGACCCCTGTCTAACAGCACAAAACAATTTTTATTGATGGTGGTAATCCAGATGGCTAGGAATAGACAACTGAAAGGACAGAAGAGTAAGTGAAATTAAATAAACATTTGAACTCTTACTGCAAGAAGAGTTAGTTGAGTAATTTAAACACTGGCAGTTCCCTAGAAGGCCTGCTTGCTCTACTGTACCTGAAATGGTGCAGTTGTTCCTCAGCTTAGAAAAGAGGAAGAAAAGCTGTGAGGAAATTACTCGAATGTGTATTGAAAAAGAAACACGCAACAATGCAACTTCTGACAAAAAGCCAGAAAACAAAAACTTTTCATCCTTTCTTAAAATCAAGGTGCACCCGCAAGGACTATTAGTGCCATGTCAGTCATAATGGATCTTTGTAGTTCTGCAATTATATTGTACCTATGATGTTTAAAAATATTTCTGAGAGACTGGAGAAGGTTACTTGATTGAAAAACAAAAAAAGAAAAAAGCTATCGAAACTAGACACTTTGAGATGTTAAAATTCATGATAGTTGCATAATTGAAACAAATGAAATTATTGTTGTATACTTAAGTACTTTGGTAAATTCTTTTAATTGCCTTATTTACCTTTAAAAAACGCTGCACTTCTTATTACCTAAGTTGGTATGTATGCATATATCTAAAGTGTACAAAAGAGGGATAAATGTTAATTATAAGTAGCATTTTTATTCAAATACTGAAACTAACTATAAAAATTGATAAAACACTACTAGATTGATATGCAGTCTGTATTATACCCTGTAGGGAAAATAAGCATACTCTTTTAATCATTATTAATATTTTATGGCACACCAAAACCCAGTAGCAACTAACATAAAGTAAATAAACAGTAGCACAGACATCTCTGGTTGTTTTGTACTTCATAAAGATACTGGGCACAAAAGATGAGCTTTGAGAGTTCCTTGGGAAAGTAGATCTGAGCTGAGAGGTTTGGTTTTATTCCAAAGTAAATAAAACAGTAGACAAGGGAATTTTGAAGAATTTCAATTATGTTGAAAGCATTCTTCCTTTCTGATCACAGTTGTTAGAGTGTGGACAAAGCATGCCATTTCGTACTGGGAGGACACTCCTGCCCGTACCAGTTTGTCGCAAGCAAATTTGTTCTGGCCGGAACAAGTCACTTGGTGGCAACTTTTATAAAACATGGTAGTCGTGCTGCCAGACATCACAGTGCGAGTTCCACACAAGTGGGCATGTATTCCTGGCTTTCTGTAAAACCAAGATATTTATGGGTATGGGATTTCATATTATTGTTTTGCATTGGTTGGAATCTTACAAACAAAACTCCCCAAACCCCCCTTTATACAGCCTTAATAAAAAGGGTTTAAAAATCAGATTCCAGAAGACTGTTTTCCTTATTGTGCTGGAGCAGGTGGTTGTGCCCAAGGAAGCTGTGACTCCATGGGAAAGCCGTGCTGGAGCAGTGTGGCGGTGCAGGACTGCAGCCCGTGGGAGGGATCCCTGCTGCAGTTGGTGAAGAACTGAAGCCCGTGGGAAGGACTCATGTCAGAAGTTTGAGGAGAACTGTCTCCCATGGGAAGGGACCTCATGCTGGTGCTGGGGGAGGGTGTGAGGAGTTCTCCCTCTGCAGAAACACGGTGTGACAAACTGGCTGTGAGCCCCGTTGCCCGTCCCCCTGTGCTGCTGGGGGGTTGGTGGGTGATGCCCTTGGCACATGTGGCACAGGAGCCATCTCAGAAACATGAGTTTTCAGTTCCACACAACGTGCTGTGCCAGGGCTGTGGGGTCTGGCCGGTCACTTCTCCAGGTTTGCTCTCGCAGCCCATGGGCACTGGCTGATAATGGAGTGGATGATTTACGAATGCCAAGGGCATGGTTAGGGTGAACCTGTTGACATCTAAAAGCAGCAAAGAGCACGTTGAGCCTCGGGAAACCATAAAAGCTTTTTATGCTAGTGAATGCTTACTGTGCATTAGGGAGCTGACCTTAATGCCCCAGCACACTTAATTTTTTCCTTTTAGATTCCCTCAATTTTTTTCTTATTTTATTATTTTTTACTTCTCCACATTAAAGCTATTACAACCTACAGGTTTCTCTCATAAAACTTGTAGTTCATTGATTTTTTTTCTCTGAGAGTCAGAAAATATTTTTCCTGTATTAACACCCAAGTTTGGAAGCCAACTACTACAACGTGCTCTAGCAAATACAGGACAACCTATCTCCTGTTGCTACCTAATGGTTTCTTCCATGAACTTTTTATTTTTGCTGAAACAGTTTACCATGCTGTATAACGTGCTGAACTGATAACTGTTGAATGATTCAATGATTCTGCAGGTGTTGCTGATGCTGTGGTCATGCGATCCATTGTGATTTGGATGTGGGTCGTGATGAGAACCATGAAATGCCGTTTTGTGCCCAGCCCACACCGGGAAAGTCGTGTTCCCAGAGCTCTGACTTTCAGTTACTGAAATTAAGTCACTGGAGCACAGGCATAGTGACATCTTGGCATAGCCTGCTTGTCAGCAGGAGATCTTGTGTTGTTCAGGGGGTTGTTCCACTCCGGAGACAAGCGATGGTTTGCCAGCTTACATCAAACGTGTGTGGACAAATGCAAATCTGTAGAAACAAGAAACACTGTGTTGCTAAAACTGTAAAGTACACCAGAACTAACACGGGCAAATGTGAGTTGTTTATGAAAAATGTGTTAGAGGTGTCATAGGGTGAAATTATCACTTACAAAGATCTCACTCCCACAGCTTAGAATATCTTAGAGGTGCTGGAAAATAAGATTCTGCACTGCTCTCTGGAGATCGTGTCTGTTTTGTCTTAATTATTATAGTTCTGAATATTATTACCCTTCAATGCCATGTTGTGAAATCCACGATGTGCTCAGCACTCTAACCATACAGGGCACAAGATTTTTTTTTATTCTCTTAAAAACCAATATATTTAATTGGTTCCTCCACTCCTTGAAATAGATTTTTGTGAGCAGTCACCATATAATTTGTTTGACCTACAATACACCTCTGTGTGTCTGTGTTCATCTATCGTCTTATGTCATGCTTTTCTTTTTCTTCTAGGATGAACAATGCCGTTCATTTGGATATTTCTGTAGGAGCAGTATGTTACCTTATCTGAATCCATTTTCTTCCCGCCTCTCTGACCTATCTAATGACGTGATGTTCTTTCTAAGATACAAAACTGTCTCATGTGAAGTTATTGACTTACTCCAGAATGTCTGAACAGCTTGGTCTTGAATTATGCTGGAGATTTTTGAGGTACAGCAGTCACTCTCAGTAGAGCTTCTTAATGGTATTTCTTTGTGTGGTGGATTCCAGTCATGAGTCAGTTGAGATCAAGTCCGAGATCCAGATCCCTTTTTTTTTCCTGATATGCTCTGTAACAGTGAGGCAAATGTAAAGAAATGGAAGGAGTGTTCCAAAACTACAAGATGGAAAGGCATATCTTAAGAGAAGTTCTAACTGTGGTGTGTGAGTGGGTAGAGAACCTCTACTGGTTCAAGTAACTCCTTTTATGTGGGACAGCATATTCACAGTGTTCCTGCCATCTTCCATCTCGGATGGACCATGACGGCAGTGAGACTGGGAACACTGACTGGTCCATTTGGCTTTTTGAACCTAGCTGTGATGTCAAATGCTTAATATAAAATGCATCTTTTTCCACTGCCACGAAGAAATACAAAAAAAAGATGATGAATACAACTTTCCTCTTGCAGGGAAGAAGTAAGCCTTCAGAAAAGTTGGAGGAGTCAAAGGATTGATTTGTCGTGAAGGATAGTTAGAGGAGACAGCAAATCAATTTACTGAAGCGAGAAGTTTGTGGGAGGGTATGGTAGGACTTGTGGCTAGGGAGGACCAAGTTAAATGATGCCCCAAAGTAAAATCATGTGGATAAAGGTGGATGTTTCTGGAATGAAAGGAAGGAATGTAGAATTAAATGCACATTTCAAAGCAGCAAAGAATCTACTCTAGTGCTTGGGAATATATCATAGAGATAAATTAAAGAAGCCAATTGTTGGCAGAAAATTGCTTGAAGAAATTTTATAAACTAGGCATGGCTTCATAAGGACTGAGAAAGAAAGAAAAAACGAAATCAAATCCCAGTATGTTTATGGGAGAGATGTTACATTTTTTTTTTAAAGTGAATCTGATTTCTGCTTGAGATATAATATTAAACTTTTGTAAGGAGATGTCTATTTAAGACTTGACTTGAGCTATGTAATTTTCTTTATAGACACTTTAGCCTTTTTTGATAAGATTCTTACAGATTAATTTTTGCTGAATTAAACTGGTTTGCCTAAAATGAATCAGTGGTATCTTATGCTGCAGTAGAATATTTCTCTAAAATAAGAGGTAAATGTAGGTAAAACTTGTACATAGAGGAGTAGAAAAATCATTTCCACAGTGGATTTTTTTCTGTAAATCTCATGATTTTGTAGTAGCTTATGCATTTATAGGTATAATCTGAAAGGAAGTATCAATATGAATTCTGCATTACTGGTGTTTCGTCTAGTGAAAAGTGATTCTAGATTCTGTGTGATGAGTTGGGTAATAGGGGAGGGACATAGAATTTGGATCTTTAGTGTGATTCATTGATGTGTTAAGAATAGAAGTACAATATGGCTCGATACTTTGCTATCTGCTTTTTACTGTTATTGGCTTTTCTAAGATGGTTTAGAGAGAGCCTAAAAATTCCCTGATGTAACATAGTTCTTGAAAAATTTCCGTGAAATGGAGACGCAAGGTTACGTAAAGCTCCTCACTTAGAGGATTCAGGACAATGCAGGATTTGGTCTGTTGTATTAGAGTTCATATTTATCATACATATTTAACACAAAAAATAGTTTTACAATTTTTATTTGATCTTCAGCTTTCCAGAAGTCTTTCTCCATCCCTGTTGATAAATCTTTTGTCTAACATCAGTTGTGTGACACTCGTTCATGTTGTTATCAAAAGCAGCTGGTTTTGAGCGAACTTTTTTATGTCATTTTCTTTCTATGTCATTTACCATTTTTATTAATTACTTTAGTTGTGATTTCTGTATTTGCAGTGGTTACATTTTCTTAGTATAATCAGTGTATGTCTCCAAAGGAGAACAAAAGTCTTTCATTGCCTGTTTCAAAAGGTTTATCTTTGGGGGGGTTTCAGTTAATATCTTAATCAGCAGTGTCTCTTAGCACCCCGTGACTGAGCAGCAGTGACATTTTTTGTTCTCATTTTCATTTTTATTCCAACTCTGTTTGCCAAAGAAACAGAATGGGACGATTGTTTTAGGATGTTGCCAGTGTAGGTTCCTTGGGCCGGCCAATGTAAATCTTGCTAGGTGTACTTGTGCCACGTACACCGCTTCATCAGAATTGAACATCGAAGTTTTGAAGGACGTGAGAAAGTTTATGGTGTTTGCTTTTTGAGTTCCACCTCACTAATATTGAGCAGCAGTGTATGTGCCTAACTGTGCAGAGGAAGAAAGCGAAGAGGAGCTGGTGCGTTTGTACAGCCAGCCTACCTGTACTGCTCGTGATTGCCTAGAAAATTCCATTTGGTTCAGTCAACAAGTTTTACGCGGCCTCTTCTTTCTTTCCAACTGCTTCCTTTGAGATAAGTCTGGAATAGTAAAGAAAGGAAAAACATGATTTTTACCTTTGAATGATGAGGCTTTATACATGTCTAGATAAATCACAACAGCTAAACCACGATGTTCTTGTAATAATGGTGTTTTATCTTTATTTATTCATGTTACAATACTTAAAAGATTGAGAGACAGGGTTTTCCATTTCCCTACTTCAGAAGGAGAAAATAACTTTTCTTTGATTTCTCTTGTTGATAATGTTTTAATTCACACTTAATATTAATCTATACTTGCATTTATAAAATCAAATAATCTGTAAAAATAAAGAATAGTGACCCAGAATCTTTTTGGTTAATTTGTGCAGGGTTTTTCGCAGTGAGCCTTGAATCAGTGTCACCTCTATAAAAGTCATTTAGAGAGAGTTCAGATATTTTGTTTTAGTAGTACTTCATAAGGTGTAGAAAGTAGAATAATAAAGACATAGAGAACATAATCTGAAAATGTCGAAGGGCCACTGTCATATAAGTTGTGAGTGTTTCATATTCCTCAAAATTTTGAGTTTACACCAGGAGGTTTAATGTGATAATCCTGAGATAGCAGAATGTTGTGGGGTTTTTTATGGAATATATAAATCACAGGTATTAGACAAGATCATACAAGACTTGCATAACACTTTAGAAAATTGTTGCAATCTTTACGAGCGAAATTATTCGCAGTCTGTTGCATATGGACAGAATAATGCACTTTATAATAAATTTATGAAAGCGGCTACTGTGTATGATTTCACTGCCATATATTATATCACTGAAAGTGTGCTTAATCTAAGACAAGTAGCAATTCAGTGTAAATAGTTTAGAAATATAGTGATGGCCATTTTCTGTGGGTTTTTTTGCTATTGCTTTTCACATGCTCCAAATGTTTATTTGCAAATCGCTCATGTTAAGTGACATGTGCAAAACCCTCAACTTCCATCAGAATGATGCTTCAGTAGTTTTTATCTCATTAACTATTTCTAAAAGCTCAAATTATTCCTGGAGTACATCATCTGGAAGAATTAAAGCAATTCCCCCTGATAAGCATACTGCTTTTTTTAACACAAGTGAGAGCTCTGTGTACAAAATAGTAGCTCCTTTGATATTGTTTTCCTTAATCCACTAGGATGTGGGGTTTTTTTCCTACAAAATAAACAAGAGGATAGTTTAAAGTGATCTTTTTTTGGTAAGTTCTTATCTATGACCTTGCCTACCCAGAATTATAAATTCCAGTTTTTGCACTTTTTTCTAACAACATGTAGAGTTTTTGTGGGGAAAAAATAATGGAGTTGTAAATCTTGCAAAGCTTTCTGTATTTCTTTGTAAGCTGTCTCAAATTGAAATCTCTGCTATCACGTCTGCACTATTTCTGATACTCAAACCAGCTAGAATTAAACCAGACCAGGTACATGTACACGTTACCATATTTTGGATTCAGCATTAAAAATCCTTTGCTAACACTTTTGCTGAAATTCCAAGAGTTTCATATTCATCTGCTTAGGGCCAGAGTTTGTAACGGAGGTGTCAGATCACCTAATTCATTCCCTCAGTTTTCATGTGCCTTGTATTTGTGACATACTGCTGGGAAGTCAGATGCATAGAAAGAATTATTTGCAATAATTTAGAAAAAAGCTTAGCTTATACTGCACATTGTGAAGGATACTCTTATTAAGCAATGCAACTGAGTGTTTTATAAAAATACATAACAAAAATACATTTTCATGTAGCACATCTCACACATTTGAAATCTGGAGTGGCTCTGGAAATGAGAGAGAGTGTGTGTGTATGTGTATATGTATATGTATCTGTTTTGAAAGGTGTCTTCCAAATTCTTATCTTATACATTCTGAAATCTACTTTCAATGTTCTAGTGTATTTATGACAGTAGTTTTCTTCTTGATCTTATCAAAGAGGGCATTTTTGTCGCTTATCTTGGTATTAGGAATAAAAATTTTCTGTTTCTTTAAAAAGTACTGTATGTGTGACTCTGCTCTTTAGTTTGTCATACTTAAAATGAGGAAACTGATGCTTCCAGAGGAGTGATATTAATAACAGTTCATTGTTGTATCTATAAAACAGAAGGACTGTGCTTGCAAACTTTTCTTGTGCCAGCATTATTAGTGGAAGCAGACCTGCATAAACTAATTTAATCATATATTTTTGGAAGATTTGATTTCAGATACTGTGTTCTGGTTTTTGTTTTTCTCCCACCCTGCCCCAAGGGGGGGGGGAAATATATATCTTATTCAATAACTCATGAATAACATAACATAAAATAAAATAGAAAACAGAAAGTGTCAGGAAAAGTATTTGAGAAGCTGTGTGTCAGGATTAAAATAAAATACAAGATGAGGATGCACTTGGACTTAGATACAATACAATTGGTAGAAGACAGTCAGAAACTGATTTATCTTAAGTGAAGACACCTCACAGGATTAAGTTTAGACATCCTTAACACCACTGTAACACTCGCTTGTCAGCATTCTTCAGAAATACTCCTCCTGCCTTGTCCATTGTTTAAAAGACTTAGATCTGCCTTGATCCCTTTGCATTCTTAACTCTCACCTCTGTTACAAAACTGATGGAGAGCATGGGGTTTATTTCTTCTTGTGTTCATTATTTTACCTTCTAATCTTTATCTAACAGCAATGAGATTTTTCCAATAATGTGAGCTTCAGCATGGGTCATGTAATCCCTGGGGATTGCCAATCCATGCCGATCACACTGCTGCTGTATCAGTGCCAGGCTTGGTGCTGGGTCCTCCAGTCTGCTGGCAGACTGACTGCCTCTGCTGCAGGTTTCTGATCAGTGTGGACATAACAGGTGCACCACAGGTAATGCTTATATCAAATACATAAGTCTTAAAGCCATCCCAAAGATTGGGCCAAGGTATCCTGTTATGGTGCCTAGACAACCATGAGAGCAAGTATATCTTTTGAGAGCTTTCCTCAATCTATTGATTGGGCCTGTTACTTGTGTGTATGTACAAGTGTGCACATGCACACACAAACCAAAACAAATCCCAACCAACCATTCCCCCTCTACTGAAACAAAAGAACAAAAAAACTCAAAAAAACCCCTCAAAACCCACTGAGAATACTTCTGAGCCTGCCTTATTTGCACTCTTGACACCATGCACCAGGCATACGAACCTACCATAAATATGGGGGCAGTTAAGTATCAGTGAAATTCTGGCAGTGTTGTACCTTGGCCTCAGTGGATTGTTTCTGGAGAATCCCTCAGGACTTCCAAAATCTCTTGCTTCAGTGCTGCCTCCCTAAGTGATGTCCCCAGCCTGCCAAGGGTGACGAGTTGTATGTTCCTTCCTTCCAGAAAGACAGCTTAGCAGACAGATTTAGGTAGGTTAGCAAGAGAAATAATTTCACAATGTTATTATTTATTATGTTTAGCTGGAATAATTAAAAAAAAGTTAGAATTTCATAGTTCTTTCTGGAATAGTTACTATTCCTTTGACAGCAAACCCTATTAGAACAGCTAAATGTACAGTATCAAGGTTGGATTTTTTCCTGTAACTTTAGAAGGGATTCCTGACATAAAGTGAAGATAGGAAAAACGTGATGGAACTTTGTGGACATCTACGGATAGCAGTTTTCTCACTGGAATAAGTAAATAAGTATTTATAAATTATTTTCTTGCTGGAAATCTGATGTGCATGTTTGTCCAAGGAAAGAGAAGAAGCTGCAGGGAGGCAGATGGGCATCACTTCCTTTTGATTAACAAAAAAAATATTTGATGACAGGAGAATGTGATTACGTATGTCTGTGCTTACAAAAAGGCTCATATGTTCTTCAGAAGTTGTACTGATAGAGCCCACAGATATTCTTGGCTTAAGTGGGATGATGGATCTCCCTTGCATTGACCTGGCTTAGAGTAGATGGAGGTACTCTTGCCTATAGGTACCCTTGGTGACTCCTACCTGTTCCTCCCTGTTTTACAAGTTACTCTGCTTACATTCAATCTGAGTTCTGTGCCATAGGTTAGGATACATGCTGAATAATTTACTCAGAGACCTGATAAGAAAAAAAGTTATTTCCAGACATAGTACTTTATCTCTTGAGGGATTATTTATGGTACAAATGCCTGTTCTAGACGTACTTTTGCCACCTGAAGAACAGTCTGACTTTTTATTTTATTTCATACACTAAGAACTACAACATGCACTAGAAAAATCGAGCATACTTTAGGAGACAAATAGTCACAGCTGGGGATAAGAAATATAAATAGGATGACATCAAATGAAAAGAGCTGATGATCCAACAAGGTTTCTATAGATCATGTTGTCTCTAATGTCAAGAGAATTGTAGATTAGTCTTGCTGCTCTTTATGAGTAAGCCTATTTATCAACTTTCTGGAAAAATCTAATTTAAGGTGGCACGTTTTCCTTAGTTCTGCCACACTTCAAAGCTTGAAGTACAGGGGTTTGTCAACCATTCTCTCCTGGCTGTAAATGGCATGTGGGATTCCTGTTCAGGGCTTTCTCCACCAGCCAGGCCCAGGCTCCTCCTGGCCCACTCTGATAATGTAATTTTAGTTTGCTTGATTAACAAAGTAAAAAACTAGGAAGCCTTAGCTTTTAACACCTTTATCCAATTCAGATTTAATGTTCAGAGAGAAAGAGCAATTTAAATTGCAAATGGTTGTTATAAGAAGCTGGATTTCTATAAAGCATGACTTAGTCACACCATAGAGAAAGAAGATGACAAGCCCTAGGAAAAAAACACATTTGGCCAAGGTGGATACTGGCAGAGGCTATGCTATTTTTCCTGAATAACCTACAGAAAAAGAAACTGTTTTTATGAGGGGATATAATAAGAAACATGAATTTTAACAACTCCAGAGAAAATATGCAGGAATACAAAAGTTCATAGTTTGCCTTCCATGTACTACGTTTTTAACATGATGCTTTATGTCTGAGTCACAAAACAGATTTGTAGACATTTATATTCATTCTTTAAAAGCTAAGTAGAACTCGGGCAACTAAAGCTGTTTGATATTATGTTCTTTTTTTTTCCCCCCTTTCACTTGATGTAAGAATACCTTAGCATATAATGTCACATTAGTTTTATATATGTAAATACTTTCAAGTCAGTACATGGAGTGTGAGCATATTTTATCAGTTGTTACTATTAAGATTTTTACTTATACGAACTAAAAAGAGTTCTGTGTTTATCAAAATTTAAAGTCATTTTTCTCCTTTAGTATTATCTGAACTTGTGCAAATGCTTCTGTTCTTAGAAAGAAGTTAACTACGCATTGATTAAGAAATTTTTATAATTTCCAAGATTTGGGAAACATGTTTAAGTACGTTAGCAATGATATGCAAGATAAAACAAAAGTGAAACTTACCTGATTGTTACTTAAATGTAATAAAATCGGTTGAACAACAAAGTCTAGAGAAGCGTATTCTCATAGAGAGGCCTTTTCTTAGGTATTCCAAAATGCTGATGTTCGTACAGAGAGCTTTAGGATAAATTCATTTAATTCCTGTGTGTGGCATTTTGAAAAGACCAGAGCTGTGAATATCACACCTGATTGCTTTTAAGTCAAAAGCTTTCATGTGCAGGAAATAATGTTTCAATTAAAAAGAGAGAGAAGGAGGAGGTCACTTGACATTACTACATTGCTTTCAAAATCATGTACAGAAAAAGAAAATTAGAGCAAATTCAATAGACTACTGACTCAAAGCTGAACAGACTTAAGTGTTTGTATCACTTGTTCAAAAGGTGGCTTAGGCCACAATTTTAGTATCAAATTACTGTATCAAGTCTCAGACCTTGGTGGTCTCCATCTCTTGATTTTTGAAATTTTACTGTCGCTAGTTACCAAGCGCTTGGTTTTATTCTCCATCATTCCCACTTCAACTTTGTCATCATTTAGTACCTAAAACCTTTACGTTTCCTCTGCTGTAATTTCAACAGCGTAACTATGAAGATACTGTGTAAGATTACAGGTACTGACAGCAGGGAGAAAGAATTTCTACGTCCTAGCACACAGACTTTACTTTGTGCTCCTCCGTGTGAACTGTATTTGATTTACAATTAAAAGTATATATATCCATGCACTTGTAAGATTAGTGAGCATTTTAATTTTTAATACCACATGCAGTATCTGACATTTCCCTGGGGATTCAGAGGAAATCCGTTCTCCTTGCATAAAACCAATAGGATACATTTACCTTCAAATTGCCCTTAAAATAGTTACTTTGGAATAATTTCTTCCAAATGACATGTCCTTTCCTGCAAGATGTTTGATCATTGAATCCTGAAATACAACCATAAGCAACCCCCAAATTTGTATTTCTTTATGGAACCATTAAGAAAAAGAATTTGCTGTATGAAGATTCACCATGTATGGATGGATTTGCTAGCTGTATAAAAAGCATTGTTCTTCTATGGATGACCTCCTTGCACAGAATGATAGTTTTATCCTTCTCTACATCATTATGTTTGCTGTACAAAAATCCTGCTGTGCTACATCATAATAACATGTAATCTTCTTGCTCAGTTTAGCTGAGATTTAAGGAGCTGCTGTTCATGGAAGCAGTTTTCTAAAGTCTGATCTATAATTTACCAGAATCAACCAGGCAAAAGAGCAAGAGGCTTTATAAGAGGGATACAGCCCTTAAAACTCTTAAATGAAGATTAGTTTAAAGTTTTACAATCCGGTACAGAACCATCTGGCAAATCTCATGTCAGGCTTTGTTAAACCTCTGAGCTTTCCTAGTATGCCGTAGTCATTCAGCCCCCACCCCACGCCCTGCCTTGATCCTCCATTCCCCTGTGTCCTGGCGGGCACCCGTTGGTACAAAAGAGGGAAATAAGTGAGCGAAGGGCTGATTTTTCTCCGGGAATAGTGTAACAGCTATAAGTGGTGGAGGCTGTGGGTGTGCTGCACCTCTGGAAATCGTGCCCTCATAATTGCTGTCTGGCTGTATATGCACTAGGAGATTTGTTGCATCTTTGAAGAGGTAATTGCAAGATAAAAGCTGCCTGTTGGCAGAGCTGTTAGAGACTTGCTGGGTTAAATTGTGGTTTTTGAGGTCAAGGAATCACTGGGAGGACATATAGTAACTTCACAAGGCATTTTGATACTTCCAGAAGCAGAGCTGCAGTTGTTACAGCCAAAACAGTGTAGAAGTTGTCAGTGGTGATTTCAGGTTTCTGTTTGGTGTGGTGGAAAGCCGATAGTTCTCATCATTCCTAAATCACGTTTCAGGGCCCTAGACTGTGGGTTCCTCGCCAGTACCTCCACAAACAGTTTTGTGTCTGTGAGTTCTAAATTATCTGTTTGTGGGTTTTTTTTTCACAAAAGGCAGACCTGATGTGTTTCTCAAACACAAAGCAAAACTCTCCCATGTGAATCATTACTAACATCTTGATTTCAGCTGTCCTGTTCTTTCCTGTATACTTCTGTGTCATACAGATTTATTTGTCTATTTATATAAAGCTTGAAAACGGGGAACAAAATAATTTGTTGTAGCAATCTATTACATAAAATTATTCTTTCTTCACTTCAATTTAACCCTTCTGTTCTCTTTTCAAATGAAAGGTCTTAGGAGGCTGAAGGAGAGGACTGCAGGAATCTAATTACCTGAAAGCAACTTACAGGCAAGAAGGAGGCATTGTTAATGGAGATAATCTCCTTCTCAGGCTTACAGTGTTTCTCTGTCTCAGTGTGATTATAAAGATGTTCTGCCTGGACAGTGAAATTAGTGTGCATGATTTCCTGGGACAGAAAAAGAGTTAAGTCTGCAGTTCCTGTCTAAAAATGTAGCTTTTGGCCATGTACTCAAAACACAACTAGAAAAGACAAAAGTTGCCCCCCAAAAAATACGTGCAATCCCAACCAGACTTCGATAATGTAACGTAGCTAATATATTACTTACAAAATGTCTTTTGCTGTTTGTTTCCTAAATCTCACTTCAAGCCATACAGGATTTCAGCTTGAAAGACAATTTCATAAAGCATTTTTTATTTTTTTCTTTCCTGTAAAGTGCAGGAGTGGAACACTTTGAGTCAGACAATCCTAATGCTGCTGTAGCAATTTTGTAAGGCACCAGAGAAAAATGCATCGTATTATCTTTGAATTTCAGTCTGCTTTTGCTTCTCACAGCAATCAATAACCATTAGAATTATTGGTGGTAGTATCTGACTAGATAATTTTAGGGCTTTTCCAGAAATCAAAATATATAAAGTAAAATTGTCATGTTGTACCTTTTTCTTTTCTTTTTAGTTCTAATAAATCCAGATTTGCTTTGAAGAAAGGCAAAAAAACTGTCAATAGGGAAGAGGGATGAAAAGGAGATGACACCAAGCTGAACACATCCAGGACTTAGTGTTGGAATAAAAACTTTGAGGGCCTAAACAAATTCCCTTTGCAGCCTGGAAAAGTGACAGTCATGGAAAATTAGCCCTATCTATGGATCAAGTTACTAGAAATGTTTATGATGATTTGAAAATTCTCGCTTATGAAGCTGAAGACAACCGATGGAATGTAATTTAACTTTCTTCCAGCAAAAAGAGGTGGACTTTGCCACAGTTTTAGAGGACGTATTTTGTATTAGAGGTGGCTGCCTGGCAGCTGAGGAGTCCTGGCTGTGGGAAGCAAATGGCTCTGGCAGGTCTGCGACCAGGAGCGTGGCTCGAGCTGGGTTCAGCAGAGGCAGAGAGCGGGCAGTGCCTGCGGAGCGGTGTGCTCTTTGCCTGTACAGCTGGACGTGGCAGCTTCCTCTGCTTACTGCTTGTAGAGTGATGCCCTGCGGAGAGGGAGAGGCAAAAGGGTCGCTGTCAGACAGAATCGCAAGGAATGGGCATCTCGTGGCTTTGATTGGGCAAGGCCAGCTCGACTGGCAGATTCCCCAGTGATGTGATGACAGAGCATCTCTCTTCTGTGGTCACCTGCATCTCACCTTCTTGACCTACCTGGCAGGGCAGGATCCCAGGCAGTTTGAGCTGGACTGGTACCTTAGGGCAGGGAGAGAATGAGGCTGAGTGCTGGAGAAAATAGGTTGAGCAAATTAGCAGTGTCTTGTTATGGATCTGCCTAACCTGTACAGCCACTGGGAGCCAAGCAGGGTTGGGACAGGATGCCATCAGAAGGGCGATCACCTTCTGTGCATGTAAGGTGGTGGTTAGGTTAGCTGGAATTATGTGAGGTGCACAAGAGATTCTTCCCCCTGTATTTCAGAGTGGGGACCACCAGTGTGACATCGTAAAGATAAAAATGAAATCTGAGTTACAATGATGACTTTCATAACCTTTAAAATCTATTTTACGATTTATTTTCTCTGGTAGATTTTGCAATCCTGGATATTACCTGTCAAGCTGTCATAAGTAATTAGATGTTTAACTTATTGGTCCTCACAAACAACAGGAAATATTAACAATGAATTCCATTTTTTTCCCTAAAAAAAAAAATAACTACTTTGATTAAATATTAAAGCTTCCTTTTGCTGTTACAACTAGACAGAAAATTCCAAATATCAGCAAAATACTTTGTGCACAGTCTTTTTAGTACCTGGCCATTATGCTGGACTTTATTGATTGCTAGCATAATTGATCAGGGTAATTTCTAGGTGGTCAGGTGGAAGACTGATGTGACTGGCTGAATGATGAGCCAGCAAACTTCTTTCATACTGTCTCAGTGAAAACACCTGAAAATTGAACTTTCTTTGGATAGACAGGATTGCCTGGCCTTGGGGAGTGGTTGATAGGAGTAGTGTGTTTCTCACTGGGCAAAAGGGATTACTGAGATAAAGGAAACTTTTACAGCCAACAAGGCCTTATGTGGTTTTCTGTCTTTTTTTTTGCCTTCCCCAGTGCCTGTACCAAGGCAGTGATACAGGGTGTCAGGTAATGATGTAGAGCAAAATGAGTCTCCCTCAACTCAGGTGGAGGAGGGGGATCTCAGAAGGTGTTGGATGAATGGTAGGATCTGAATCAGTTGTCTGGATATGCCCTGTGCTTGTGAAATGGTAGTTGCCTGTAACAGAAGTGACAGGTGGTTCATCAAACATGAAAAGAACCTAATTTATTCCAGAAGTCAAGCCTGCCTGCTAGAGAAATTGTAATCTATGTGTGTACAGGAGCTAAGGGAGCTTTAATGGCACTGCTGAAACCATAATGTAATATCCAGGTTGAAATCATTCCATCTTTATCTCATTATGAGTACAATTTTCTTCTATGTGTGAAACTTAAATGTCAAATTGAGGAAGTAGAGGGAACATAAACAAAAGACTGTGGGCATATTCTATTGTTTCTTTAGAGGAATTGTAGAAACTGCAGAAGGCTGGAGGAAGATGCTCCAAGCGAAATAGGGAGATAAAGGCTTCGAAAAACTTCCTGCTTTCAGTAAGAGCTTCTTTATCTGTGCTGGAAGAAAGAAGCTCCTGGGAGGATTGTCTATCATTACCACATTCTTCTTCTTTAGAAAAGGGAACTTGTGAATAAGTGCTGCTTATGTGATCCATTAAGAATGTGTGTATATCTCAGCGAGTAGTAAGTAGGGAGCTTGTGTACTAAAGCACAATATCTGTAGTAGCAGGTAGTTCAGAACAGGTATTTGCACAATTGGAGTTTTGCAGCATGCTGAGTTGGAAGCTGCAGCAGATGTGCTGTTAGTTGTTAGTGTGGTAAGCTATCTCACCTGTAGTCACAGCTCATGTATAAAGTGGTTTTCTACTCTGAAAAAAGGTGATCCCACACTTCCAGGTTCTCCATGGCAAAGCAGATCTGGAAAGATGTGTACTGTGTATGGAAAGCCTGTAGGGGCTGAAAACAGTTGCTGCTTGTGTTTTCTTCCATGTGCTCCAGCATGCAGGCAGCTCCCTGACTAGTAGTTGCCCCAGAATCTGCTTTATTTTCACTCTTGCTGTGTTTTGTCACTCCTTTGTGACACTTGTCTCCAGAGGGGTGAAAGGGTCTCTTTGGCTGCTGGGTAGTAGAAACAGTAGGAAGTAAATTAAGAACACAAGGTGCTAGCCTAGAAGAAATTCAGCACTGAAGTGTTTGAGTGTTCTTTAAGTTGTGTCTAAGATTTAGAGCATGGTTTTCAAGTGTTACACAAACATTTCAAGTATTGTCTCACCTAAATGTACTTCTGCATCCTTTTCTCTTCAAGTGTGTATTCACACACTTGCTTTTTCCTTTTTCTCCCTACTCTAAAATAAAACTGACTGGACAAATGTTGTACAGCAAAATGATGTGACATTCCAAGAAAAACTATTTCTCCAGAAATAGTGTGATTTTTTTTTTTTATGTTGATTCCTGGCATGTTATCCCATAAGGAATTATTATGGTATCTTGGCACCACAATTGACATGTTTAATAATTTTCGTTATGTGTTTGGGTCGCTTTGATGCTTGATTATTACATTTAAAGAAAGATTATAAGGTAGTATACGTTTGCATTTGAACATATGAAAAACACCACCTTCTCTTTCCAGATGCATTCATTTTAACTCTGTTTAGCATTCACTAAATCTGTGGTTATTTCTTTTTTCTTTTGAAATGCACTTATTGTTCTATTTCAAGAATGATTCGTGTTCTGTTGCTACCCCAAAATATAACGTAACAAAAATGGTAAAAATGATGGCCTGTAATCTATTATTACAGGCAATCCAACCTGCCAAAACAAAATTGCCATTTAATAAGGTGGGTTTTTGAAATGAGCCCTGTGACTGCTCCATGCTAACTGAAGTTGCCCACAAATTCTGTATTGAAAAAAAGTTACCTTTCAAGTGGCTGTATTTTACTACATATGACAGAAAATCTAATGGCATATCTCTCCCTTTCTTTGACAGTCCTTGCAGTCTCCATGGGCATTTGATCACTCTGAGACCTGGATAAGAGGCTATTTATATTACATATTGTCAAAGGCGGTATCCAAAGGGTAGTACATTAGAGATGTTGTATTTCAGGAGGAGAAGATCCTGACACTACTTAAATAGTGTATTTTAGCAGAGGAGTTTTCTTGTGAATGTCATTGTTTCCATTTTATGACAGAAAGAATTTAGGGAGAAAGAAAATATGAGAGACTTGTCTGCATTTTTGTAGCAATGAGTAAAGTTCCTTCCCTGGGAGACTCATACAGAGAAAATTAAAAGGAGCCGATGTCCTAGTCAGTGCTCAGTCCAAATGCTCAGAAATCTTACATATTCGTTATTGAAGCAGAGCAATTAGAGATATTAACAAGTAACTGCAGGATGTTTTGGTAATATTAAAAAAAGGAAGTGTGAAGGGTCAGCAAGTCTACTTCTTTGAAGACTACTTTAATCTATTTGATTATATAGACTTTTGATTTGGGGGGTCAATCTTGAAATATTCCAAGGTAGTGGAAAGTCGAAGAGATAAGCTGATAAGTGCTCAGTCTTCTGGCTCCAGCTCCAAAGAGCATGAAGGAAAGGAAAGGGATGTCATCTGAAAACATCGCTCCCCTGCCCAAATAATGCAGACTTCAAAACCTTTTTCCATAATATTTCTTCTATTTCACCTATTGAAGTTAGTTCCACCACAGTCTATGTCCTTCTTTCAGGGTGTTCATTAAACATAGCACAGCCTGGGGAGGAAAGGGTAGAGAAACTAGAACTGAGTTTCCTCTTTCTGCCTCTGAACCCTACTTTGTTGGCAAATCACTTCATGTTTTTACCTAAGTTTTTTTCATCTGTACACACAGGTGAAGGTGTGTGCCCCCTACACCTTGAAAGTTAAAGCAACTCTGTAAAACTTAAGTTACTAAGCTACGAAAATACCAGACCTACAGTCTACTCCAAATGTATGCTGTCGTGATATGTTGCCATTACTTTGTATGAATCTCATACCTGACTGTACAGGTAATTAATGCTGACTGCTGGCAGAGTGGTTGAACATGTAACTGATGCATCCTTTTCTTTCCTAAAAGCACACGAAAGACATGGGAAGGCCACAAACTCCTTTGAAAGAAACAACCTTGGAGCCTTGGACTCAGCCACAGGTAGGCTGGAACAACTTTTTTAGATAATGTTTTCTGTAATGGTGGTTTCTTTAAGTCTTAAGAGAATTAATCTAGGGCTTTAA
Organism: Tauraco erythrolophus; assembly: GCF_009769465.1. NCBI lineage: Eukaryota > Metazoa > Chordata > Aves > Musophagiformes > Musophagidae > Tauraco > Tauraco erythrolophus. Next base: position 5,034,547 of record NC_141477.1, read on the forward strand.
AAAAAATGCTGCAAGATGTAGCTCTGTGGTTCTTGGCGCTGTATGTCAAAACGATTTGTTGTGGTGTTTGGCTGCCTGGACTGTTGGTAGTGTCCTTTCAGTTGGAGGTTCAGCTTTTTTCTAAGGGAGAAATGCCAGGATTATCTTGCCTTCAGTTTGTGTTCCTTATGTGCTTAAAAACTTTGCAGAAGTTTACAAACTAAAACTGCTTTCTCAATGGTGAGTCAACAAACTGAGAGTGTCTCCTGGTGTAGAAATGGAGTTTGTGAAAGTTGATTTTCAGAGGAAGATTTGAAAGCTCAACCTTTTGCGTTGTAAGGATTTAACCAGAAATGAAGCAATACTTTAATCACACAAAAAAAAGATAAATGTGGATATCAATATGCAATGTTCCTTAACACAAAGTGGTTTCGGATATTTTGGCCTTGCAGTTGTGTACTTACTTGAGCAAACTGGCTGTTATAAATTTCTCACAGGCACGAGTTCAGAGGCGTTTTTTCTGTTTATTCCCTGTGTATCAGTGTACTGTACTGCACATGGAAATATGTGGCTTAGGAGGTGATGGGAGAGAAGGAAAGAGCCAGTTCATAGTGCAGGTGAAACGATGTTGCTGTTCCAAGGACAAGGATTGAGGCTGTACAAGAGAAGGCGCTGGAGTGGGGTGGAGATGAGGTCCTGGGAAGACCAATGTGGAAAATCAGGCTGCTTCTGCAGATTCCAAGGGGAAGATTGCTGCTTTTTATGGATGTGGGGACGTTTTTCCTTTAGCAGCTACCACATCTGTAACTGATAGGACATAGTGCCTCTTCCTGACAAACACCAGCCTCTGCTTTGCAGGTTCACCTGTTGCTAAAGGCAGCTGTGACTCTATAGCTGTAATGCCCAAGTGGACAGATTCCTGGTGAAGGCAGAGAAAACCAGGCAGAGGTAGCAACCCCTGATCCATTATTACAGTGTGACTGTAGTCTAAGTAGGCTCTGCTTCGTGTTTTCAGGCTGTAAGCACTCTGCCCAAACAAATATTTTCCTATTTAGTCTCCAGTTTTTACAAACTACGTATATGAAATCTTAGAACTCTAGGCCTGTTCTAGAGGCATGTTTGCTCCAAAAGCACGTGGCAAACACAGCATAGGAATTTAGAATTAGAAATGACAAAAAAAAAACCCACCCATATCTCTGTTACTACTACCTTTGTTCATGCTTTAGAGCATTTTTTATTTTATTACTTGCCATGCTAACTGTGCAGGCTTTCATGGTACAATCTATACAGCTGATAAAAATATAGTAGATCTTAAATGGTAGATTCTCTGCTGTAATCACAGATATGTGGTGTTTGTGCTCCTCTATGTAGAGAAAGGAGATAGTTATCTGGAAACATGTGAGCCTTATGTTGCAGGGAAATCGCCAAACTGTTAGTCTCCAAAACACTGAATCTTCCCCCCTTACCAAGGAAAAGGCTCCCAGGTGCAGGCTGTGCCCTGACTGTTTCTGGCTACTGCCTGGCCAAACCTCCAAAAACGCCTCTGTCCAGGCACCTGCTAATGGCAGCAGTTCAGCGTGCATCGATCTGTGTCTGCAATCAGCAATGTTTATGTGCAGGACCACAGGAGCTTGCTGTGGTCCATAGTTACTAATAGAGGGTAACTCCTTGTGTGCAGGAGCAAAACTGTTGAAGGAAGAGTTTCATTCCAGCAGTTCCTGCTAAACAGCTAATGAATCGTTAAGGGAGGGTGAACAGGCTCCCCCTGTTCCCTTGCTCATAGCACGTGGTGCAGAGCAGGCAGGTAGCGAGCTTGGAGCGAGGGCTGGGCTTCAGTTTGCGGGCACTGATGAGAGAATTTTGACCCTCTGAGTTGTGAGAGGAGGAAACCAAGTAGTCTGATGCCATGACGGTCGCTTAGGGGGGCCCTGGTGCATGAAGACGGGTGTCAGAGGTGAGCTTCTGCAAGAGGTGGGTTGTGTGACTGCTGCCAGTGCCATTGTCAAAGAGATGTTCTGTTGGACTGTCCTAGTGCTGGCGAGAATCCGTGTTCTTCCTGGGTATTCAGACTGTCACTGTGTTAACTGATTGCTTCTGGAAGCTGCTTTTGCCACTGCTTTATTTAATAACTACATGGATTAAAACGTGAAATATTTTCTCCATTCTTATTTGTTTTTGGGAGAAAAAAATAATCTGCTTTTTAAAAAAAAATACATACAAAGAAGCTAACACCAATATGCTTTTTTATTTCGTGGAGAGAAGAAATGTAATCAACAAAATCAAAAACTGCTGGAACCGTTATTGTAGCAGAAAATTAAATTAGTTGTTAGTTCTTTCATGGATGTAATTCTGGCCCCTGCAAATCCCTCCTTAGATATTTTGTATAAAGTGAGTAAAAATTCATGGCATGGATAAAAGCTTTGTCTATTTTATGAGCAACAGGCAAATGATCCAAATGGTGCTCATAAAGCAAATGGTTCCCAACTCTAAAAGGAGGAGAAATATATTTAAAAGCCACTGGAACGAACCGTGAGTCAAACCAACTCCTGTTTACAAAAAGCTGTTATTTACATGAAAGTTTTTTGACACCCCCCCCTCACCCCTACAGGGAGGGACTCGCTACTTTTGTCTACTTAATAATAAAAAATCATCACGTTTTCTTGGGCTACTTGCTGCTGCTCGGTGCTGAGAGCTGCTGTGGGATGAGTTTTCTCAACAGAGAGCGCAGGAAATAGCTGAGAGCACAGTTTGGGTGTGCAGGGCCAAACAGCCAATGAAGCAGAAAGTGCCACATCTGGCCCCTGACAGCACGAGGTGAGAAGCTGGTACCTATTGGCAGCCGGGCAATTTCCCACGGAGGTTATAGTCTGGGGGAAACACGAAATGGTGCTTTTTGTGCAGAGGGAGGGAGGGGTTTGTGCTGCCCCTTCTGTCATGGCCCTCGTTTGCCTTATTGGTTCAAGGTTTCCTCTCAGAAGCAGCCAGGTAGCTGAAAATTTTGAAACTGAACCATTCAATTGCACAAAAAAAATACAAATCTGTAGTACTTTGTCAGGCTCGTTCCTTGTTCTGTGGTGGATTTTTTTTGTTCTTGGTTTTGGGATTTTGGTTTTGGCTGTAATTTCATAAGTTCCTAGAGCAATATGACATTGACAACGTGGGAATTCTTTTTCATGGCCGTGCCTTTTAACTTGCAGTTTTCTGCATCTTTTTCTGTGGGCTCGGAGAATGGAAACTGATGTTGCTGCCTGGGAAATAAAGTATGAGAGACTCATTCTGATAAATTTGGGACAAGACCTTTGCAGATAAGGAACATGTGTGGTAGTAGTTGCCCAAATAGACTTGTCATTGGTTTACAAGCTTTATTTAAATGCTAAATACCATGTATTCCTGCAGTTATGTTTTTTTGCTGCTTTGCCTGATTAAACATTTAGCTGATAAACCCTGTCAAGGCTGTCCAGAGCTACTGCAGTTACGATTATGTATTTATAGCTGTTCTTTTTATGGTCAGTTACAAACAAGGTAATTTAAAATCAAACTAATCTGTGATTGTTTAAATTTTTGAAGTTGCTGCCACTATTGTAAAATCTTAATTTTATGTGGTAATGGCATAAAATGACATTGTCATGACGATTCTGATTCAGAAACAAATTGCTTTATTCTTCCAAACTGCTAAGAGGATAAATCTAAAAAGAGAGAATAACAATTTACCAAAAGAAGGAAAAAGAACAATGATAAAGATCATATAGCTTAAAACTGCAGTAGTGGCAAATAGTGAGGTCGAATAGCATGGCAGGTAGAGCAAAACTCTTACTCTTCACTTGCAGAATATTTCTGACTTAAAAGGTTTTTTTTTGTGGTGTGGTTTTTTGTGATTTTTGCATCACTATCTATTCAGTACCTATGTGAAATACTGTGTATAAGTGATTCCTAGAGGTATTGGACAGGATAAAATGTGAGAAGGTGGTGTTATTAGTGCTGTAGCTTTTTATTTGTTTGTTAATTGTAACAGCTCCAGGTGCTCTTAATCTCTTAAGATGATGGTCAAAAAGCCAGGGTCCAGTTGCATTAATTTTCCTAGCCCAAATGTAGCATAATTACTTTAATGAACACATTAATTTATCCCCTTTCCTCATGTTCTTCCTCCTTCACAGTCCACATTGTCACTGGAAACTCAGACAATGATGACCCTGAAGGCTTATAGTTCTCCTCCAAGTTCTCTGTGAGGATTAAATCTCCAAGGATTGAGATTTGTCGAGCTCAGGTAGTGCACATTCATGTGTGTTTTACAAATAAGCCACATCTAACACCTACATGGCTTTATTACCACCTGGTGTAACGGTGGTGCATTGCCACAGCAATGAGCGTGACAAGGAGCGATGAGATACAGGCTGAGTGCAACCATTTGTCTCTCAAAAGCAGAAGTGGAGAAGAATTTGTTTCCTCTTTTGCATCTATAGTTTTATTTTCTCTTTGTGTGCAGAGCACAGTCCCTTTCCTCTTTTTATTTTTTTTGAAGCAGAATTACTTTTTGTGGAAAGGCAAAAACACTCAGACTGAAATCTAATTACAAATGATAGAGTGCAGTATTTTTCTGCTCAATTTTAAAGAATCACTTTATAATCTTGGAACAGTGGATAACAACATCACTAATCCAATATTTTAACAGTAAATACGTTTGATGATGGGAATTGCTACACTAATCTTATATCCCTCCACAGTATAGTTAAGAAATCCACAGGGGGTTTTACTAATCAGTTTTTGTAAAGTAAATCAAGTCATGTAATTCTCGTTCCCTTTAAACACCCAGCAACTGCAGGCAGAACCATGTGCAGTACTTTTTGTTCTTTCCATCGGTTTTGTACCCTAATCTGCAGCCACGCTTTCCCTTCAATGTGCAAGAAAGACTTCTGGAGAGAAAGGTCTCCAAGCACCCTCTGATGGAGATGTGTTATTGGGTGAGCTGGTGATTCACCTTGGTCCCCTCACCTGCTGTGCTGGGGAGGGATGGAGCAGGTCCATGTCCTGCACACAGGTGAACAGCTGCTGATAGTAAATATAATCCAGCCACGTTTGCCACTATGCTCCTGATACCTATGGTTTAAGCTGCTTAGTTTATACTCCAGTTTTACTGACCAGTGAGATGTATTGCAACATGGCTTGTGTTTTTATCTTGTTTTAAAAAAATTTCAAAGTAAAATAATTTTCTTCTTTTAAGTTATAAACAGTGTTTTACATTAGGAAGAAACATTAACAGCCATGGTTAAATACATGAAGAGAAGCAAGTAATAATAATTTTGTGTGTATCTTGTTTCCACAGTTCATGGGAACTGAATTATTTTTCACGAAGTTGTGGTGTGCTCTGTTTACTTAGCTCACAGCTTCAGCCTTTAGGATTTGAAATCAGTGAAAATCAGAACAAAAGTGAAGCCTTATTTCTGACTTGGTGTCTTCTGCTTAGATACAAACCAGTCACCTAAATAGACTTACACAGTCTAGTTATACCTGGGTTTTGTTTTGTATTTGGAATCCATGTGCTCAAAATATTCTCTTTTTGTGTGACTTAATTTATTAACATATGCCTCAAGTGTATTTCATATTTAATGGAACTTCAATTGTAATCCTGAGTTCTGACACAAAAGACTTGGTAAAGGAAAAAAAAAGAAATTAAAAAACTTGTCCAGATCAGAGTAGACAGTGTGAGGATTCTAAATGTGGTTAGAGCTGCCTGCGTAAGTATCTGAGCTGTTTTTGAACACTCCAATCTTAAAAACTGATTTTTTTTTTTTTTGTCTCTTAAAATGGAGGCCTCAAACTAAAAACCAACTAGAAGCTGACAGTTGTTTTGGTCTAATTTCAGTACCGTGTGGGAATGAAATAGTATTTTATTAAGAAACTTAAGAGAAAAACACACTAATTTTTGCACTTTGAAAATAAATATAGTGGATACCATCAAAATATTTCATCTTTCCAGCAGCAGCTAGTGCAGTACTTGGCTGCCAAAAGGTACAAACCGAACTTCTCCGAGATAGTGCCACTATTCATTTTTAGCTGTGTTTATTTTGTTATTTTGTTTACAGGTTATAATCTGTATTTCTGATATTCTATATAAATAATGTATCCAGAAATCAGGATGCAGTTCTGGAAGGTAACTTAATGGAAAGGCAATCTATTAACTGGAAATGGACATGAACTGTTTTCTAGATAGTGATTCTTTTTCCTTGACTACTCACTTTAATATGGAACAGAAGAATACCAATGTACTGTATAGAAACCAGGATATCAACATATGTTGTGGCTGTATTAGGCCACTGGGAGTTTTCAACTCTAAATTTAAAAAGTGAACTCTAATGTAAAGAGATGTTTGCAAATAAAAGCTTAATAATCTAAAAGCTTAATAATCTAAATAAAATCTTAATAATCTAATATTATTTTTAATCTAATAAAAATAATCTAAATAAAGACTTATTCTACAGTGGAGCAGGGTTGCTTAGATAACCTGGCCAATAGGAAGAACTTTATTGTTATTAATCTAGTAAGATTTTGGCGCATTTGACAAACTTTAAGTATATTTAAAGATACGTATTTTTTTCAAGATCTAGTTTTGCCATAGCATACGAGCATTGGAAGTTAGTAACTGATAGAGATGAAAAGTCACTTAAAGAAAATAAGAAAAAAAAAAAAAAGCAGGATACCAGAGTTGTGAGCATTGAATTTACTATTGATTTCAGCAGGGGAGACCATTATAAAGGCAGAAAACATTCCCATTGCATTTAAGTTTATCTGTCTGGTTTCCAGACCAGCTCTTGATTCTATGATTAAAACCTCTTGATTTGAGCTAAGCTACAGTTCAGTTATGAGTTCATTAAAATAAATGAGAACTCTACAGACAGTTTCCATACAGTCTACTCTATATTTTCAGGCATTTAGCTGTACCAGAGAGAGACAGTCACTTTGGGGTTGTACCACTGAGCACAGGCGCTTGTGTGTTTGTCTCTGTCAGGCTGTTCTGTGTATTTTCAGAACCCAAATGTCAAAGCTGCTGAGTACAAAATCGGTGGATAGTGAAGGTTTCAGGTCCTTATTACCTTGAAATATTTAAATCTTTTTGAAGTTATTCACTGAGACTTCCAAGAACATCTTTTCCTTTTTTGTCCACCATGACAGCGATGTTGTCTGCCTAATTTCTTTGCCTCATGCTGTTAGATCTTTTCCTTCCTTTTGCTTCTGACATGTTGGAACTGTTATTACAGACTGGAACAGTGGAGTAAATGGGGAAAGAATTGGTAGCAGGAGCTGGGAGCTCAGCTGTAGAGAATCACCTGGAAATTCAGCCCAGTCTACATGAAAACAGGTCACCCCCGAAAGGCTCCTGTCGATGTGCATCGTAGGGAGCTCCAGGAGGGAGCTGCTCTGCTCAGCGCAGGCGGTTGATTTATTCTCCGTTGCCATACACTGAGTTGGAGGAGATGGGGTACTCAGTAGTGAAATATCCAATGGCATTGTTTAAAAAGGGCAGGTAGACAGCTACTCCTTCATCTTGCGAGATGCAGAAAGCCCTGTCAGTGTCTAAGTAAATCACCCCGGACCTGCTTTCAGAAAATGTAGATGAGATCTTTGAGGTGCCTAGTTATCTATCGGGATGCTCAGAGCAGCTCTCCTCCCCACAGTATTTCTTCTGCCATCACCCCTGTTTGACGAGGAAGCAGACACATCCCCATTATTTAGGGGAAAGCGTGGAGTAACAAAATCATTACGTTGCATTGGACTGTAACTTACTTCCTCTGAGCTGTGCTCAACATGCATAAATCATAAACTGGAAAATATAAACGAGGCGTGATTCATCGAGGTGTCCATTTTTCCAGTGTCCAGTTCGCTGTCACTCGCAGAGCAGTGAACTGTAACGTAAGGCGGGAGCAGATCCATCCTCTTCACTGCTGCAGCCTGCGGATGTATTTATGCATCTCAGAATAGGAGGAGTGGTCTGAAAAGCTTTTGGAAAGCACAAGCATAACAAAAGCCTTCTGGTGTCATGTTTAAACCTTAAAAACAGTGTCAGCTGCAGTGTGTGCCTCTGCATGAAGAGTGAGCGTGTGAGGGGAAAACTTTTGGAAGTGTTGGACTTTCAACTGTCTGTTAAACTGAGGTTTTTATTTCCTACAGTGTGCTTTTTCAAAACTTTTAACCACTTTTTCTTGTTGGTAGCGGATTTATTTGATGGTGTCTTTTTTTTGGAGTTTCTTTTTGTGGTTTTTTGTTTGGTTGCTATAAACTCATTGAGTCTTTAATAAGAATGTTATGTCTTCACTCCCGATGAATGAGTGATGCAGTTGTTCTGTATAGCAAACACAAGCACTGCCATAAAGTCTTGTCACTGGGAATAACAGAAGTAGGCACTAGATGCATCACGTGAGCTCTTCACCTGGAGATTGTCCACACTGGCCATGATTCTGTAACACTGAATGTTTTCCTATTGATCATGATGGAAGAAGACTGAAACCTGGTATTAGCCCCCTCAGAAAAGAGGGACAAATTATTCACAAATGCTGTTAGGACCTCCGGTGCACACTGATCAAACCATAGTTCATATATCTTCTGTGTTGAAAATAGTTTTTTAACTGAATTTAGTTAACTAAAATGAGGTATTTCACCAGTCCATTAAGTTATATGGTTATTGTTGTGTATCCGTAGCGGAGATGGTGGCTCCAGGTTGCTGTTGCCAGGTCGCTTACCCTCCCAGTCAATTTCTCAGCTATGAAATCAGTTGTTTTTCTTGAAGGATATTTTATGGACTGAATAATTTTTTGGCTGCAAATTATTGCATATAAAGCAGACACACTCCAACTTGGTGCCCCGATGGCTATACGGTAATGGATATTACGTATCCATTCAAAGCCCAAATGAGATTACCACTGTTCTCTCCATCTGCCTTTGAGAAAGAATCCAATAAATAACGAGGCATACAAGGGAAGATTATCACGTTGTATTCAGCATTTACAGTGTGTGTATTAATTACTGCAAGGAGACAGGCGCCCACTCGGAGTGGGTAGGCACTGCTGCGCCTCTCTTGGACTCTTTTAATCCAGACCAGTCCTGGCCTCGAAGATGGTCACTTCTCACTCCTTCAGCTGTCCTTTGTGGGCTTGCTGGCAAGCGAAGCTGCAAGGTGCTTCTTTTTAATATTTTATTGGTGATTTTTATCTTTTTATCTAGGGAGAGAGTAAAAAAAAAAAAAGCATTGTGGAGATTTTGCCTGTTCTGATAGCTTTTGATTGCAGGTTCTGGTGCTGAGCTGGGGCTGTCAGTCCAGCTTGGCCACATGACTGCCCTGCGTGTGCCCCTGATCTACATCCAAGTATCTGTGTCATGTGTAGGGAAGCAAGTGGGTCCTGTCCTAATTAGTTCAATAAATAAGACCTTTTTCCAGATCTCTTCCTTCTGTCTCGTGTTCTCCCACCTCATATTCCTACAAAGCAGGAGCAGTTACTGATTTTCAAGCCATACGATTCCAAGCCGTTTCTGTCCACCTGACTGAGCTTGCAGCACAAGTTTTTGTAACAGTTGGAGACAAATTACAGGGGGTCTTGAAGATGGCTTGGAATCATTTGCCTCTGAAATGGTACATCCAGCCTGCAGTCTGTCTACTTGTAACTGAAAGACACAAACGAACAACATAATGTACGTGTTAACTCTGAAGATGCTTAAAATAGATTTATATAATACAATATTTGTCTTTTTTTAGAAATTAAAAAAGACTTGTTTAGCAACCAACTCTGCTTTGATGATGGAAGGTAGTTTTCTGGTGGTGGTGTTCTTCGTATGTATCAACTTTTTCATTTGGAAGGCTCATCCAATGTTCTTCCATTGGTTCCAATTGATTTGTTCATATATGAAGTTAAATTAGGGAAAATGCCATTAGAATAGCATGTCAGGTTCCAGATAGTGTTGGTGCTGCAGACCAAGACTGTAGTTTGGAAAATAAACAAATCTTTACATTTTGACTTTGTTTTGAAATGCCTCTATTATTTCCCAAATACCACACAAGGATAGCAAAAATATTTGTTGTGCCTTGTGCTGTTTTTCTAACTCTAGCAGATATTAGAAGCAGCTCAGACCCAGAAAGGAATTAATGTTGCAAACATTGTGACAGTGGTTGGGGTTTGTAGTAAAATTCATCATCCCTGAAAAGATGCATATTCTACAGCTTTGTTTTTAAATCCATAAATTTTCACCAGTAGCACAGTGCTTTGTAATGTGATGAATTTCACTATATGGCCAAAATGTGGATGGTGTGAACGATGATCTGAGGGAGAAATTGTGCTTTATGTGTTATTTGTCATGCCCTCTCTTTGTGCTACTATTGTCCCTCAGGAATTTATTCTAAATTCCTCTTCACTCTGGGCAAAGATTCATGTTAAATAGTCAAGTTGCCACCACTTATGGAAACTTCCTCTCCCAAGGTGCCCACAATCAGTTATTGCAATGGCCAAGATGAGATCTAGGTGCTCATTTTTACAGTTCAAGGTGTTCAGGGCAGTATCATCCTAGTATGAAGTACTAACAATTCCCTGTGGTGACATTTTTAGTACTGGGGTTTCTATCTGGTAGTATTCTATACTTGCGTTTTTACTCTCCAAATTGCTGTAGTTCTTGGGTCTGTTTCAGACAACGTGATAAAATCTCATCTTTATTCTGTATGTTTAGTACAGAATGTATGTTTGCTAGATAATCTTCAACAGCTTTCCAGGTATTTCTGTGCAACCGACTGTGACTATGAGCACACAGTCCCTGTTTTTTGGGGAAAGAAACCTGGTTGAATCTGTAGCAGCACTGACCAGGTAGGGAGTGGGAAGCGGAAGGATCACGTTGTCTGCTCTGCAGCTGAGATGTACATCTTAGTTACGTTGGTTTGTGATGGCTTTTCATCAGGATGATAGCCAGTACTGATGGATCAACTTGCGGTACACAACGCTTTTAATGTGGATTCAGCCTTTTTATGTGTTTCACTCCCTCACTTCGCACATACGTCGTTGCCTAGCCAGCCTTCTGCAGACCACGGGGTGACTTTAGCAGGTACGTCAGTGGTGGGCCATGCCTCTTGTTGGTGTAAACGTACTGACGGGAATGTACAGCGTAAACCTGGTTGTTCCTCTGTTTGCTAACATCATACAAATAAGTCAAAGTATGGAAGCATTACTGATGACTTTGTAACTCATTGTTTTGTGGAAAAAAACCTGTGGTCTAAAACGTGTGGCTTGTTTTGTTTTGAGAATGCTGTTACTTCAGGCCTTTAGAGAATTTTGTGGGTTTTTTTCCTTTCTGAAAAGTAGTGCACTGTCTATGATCAAAGATGAATGATAAAGCTGTTTTTCCGTTCTCATGTATTTCATTTTCTTTTCTTTGCTCTTCTCTTCTACTTTTCTCTATGGGAAAACCTGGTCTTTACAGTGATTCTGTCATGTGCGGGTTACAATCTTCTCCTTCCAGGTTTTGTTTTTGAACATTAAGGATCGTTTCTTACGATCCATAAAACCTTTGCTGTCCACAGTGGATTCTTATGATTCGTATCTGTCGATTATTATTTTCCTGTTCAGCAGCCTGCCTGTGAGATGGCGGGACAAGGCAGACAGGTCTCTGCAAGAACAAGGCTCTTGCTGCTTTTGAATTCTGATCGTTTTTTCTTCAACAGCTTTCGTATATATGTCTAACACACAGACCTTTGTCTGTCTAAGTAAAAGTAATGATGCTTTATGATCTGTTTCATTCTCTCTATTTCAGGATTTACAAGTGTTTTGACTCAGAAGCATCTGAACTTCTTTTTAAAGAGAGGCAGTGAGAGGGACTAGCTTGCTTTATTTATTTCTTTTTCCAAACGCAGCTAAAATGGTAGGCTTCTGAGCTTGGCAGTTTTACAGCAACTTGATAAAATAGAAATAATCATGCCATCACTATTTTATCTTACTTCTTTCAGATGTTCTTCCTTCAGAATTGCTTCTTTCTTTCATATTTGTGGAACGGTGCTCGGCAGAGTGGCAGTCTGTTCACAAGCTCTGCCAAGCTGAAGATTTGAGAGAAAGTAAACAACTCAGTTGGAAACATGGGTAGCAAGCGTTGTGTGGACTCTAAGAAGTAGAGATGTGCTGCTGTATTATACAAGAGTTCACTTAATGGAAAAATGCTGTTTTCTCCTTAGAAGGAATGCATCTCTCTTGCTAGCCATTGTAAAGTAAGGCAGTCGAGCCTGACAACTGCTCTCTCTTCGGGTGACTACTCTTTCAAATTTTTTATAGCACTTTCCTGAATAAGAAAAACTGACTTTTGGCCCTCAGTTAGAACACAAACCAATATTTATAAGGAACAAATTTGCATGTTAGAGGTACCTAGAGAGAGGCAATAGAAGGAGCTGGGAAATACCTGAGCGCTGTGAGATGGGTGGTTATTGAAGAAGTCTTTTCCTACATATGAAATCATTGCTCCTCACGTATTCCTCAAATACTGGTTTACTTGCCAGTGATATTTATTCCATGGGCTACAAATCCATTAATGATGCCCAGTACTCTGATCCCGACAGATTTTAGTTTTTGCAAACAGAAATGATTTAACTCAGCTGCTTCTCAAGTAATTTGTGTATTGCTTCTACTCTCACCAAACTACCAAACAACAGTGAGACGAAAGACAACTCCTAATTGTCTTCTGAAACAGGAGGTGGGGCTTCACTTTTAAGAAACATGTTAAAAACATTGCCTAGTTCAGTCTTCCCAGAGCAGAAGGATTGCTGTTAGAAGAGTCTTCCCACCCCTCTTCTGCACTGTTCCTGTGCAGGCTTTAGCTTTTGTATCTCCATACTTGGAGACAGATGAAGCTCAGAATAGACCCCAGAATTATTACTCTTTTTAAAGTCAGTCCCATAGCTTTGTGAAGCCCTGTGACGTCTGTATTGTTTTTAAGGATTGCAGCTAACTCATGTTCTATGTTCTGCTGAATTACTTCACCCCTCATAGCTTCATACTTTAGTTTTTGCAAACAGACATGATTTAACTCATACTTTAGGTCTTCAAGGATAGGTTTTACCTATAGCCGTGCTTCATTCAAAGAGCTGACCAGAAGTTGCTGTCATTAACTTTTTTTTGTTGATAGTGTTTTTCTGTAGAAACCTAGGAATATGACTGACACGGTACGTTTAGAACAGTGCGTATCAATTGCACTCAGATATCAGGAATATTGGAGGGCATAATTTAAATTGTTGGAAAGCGTAACGGCTGCCTTTTTGGATAGGAAAATTCCCAGTCCACTTAAGTAGTGTCTTGAGAGCATAGTTTCAAATGAGGTGAGTGTAGGAATATTTTAAGTATCTTTTTAATAACTACTGGAACATTTACACTGGTCCTTGTTCAGTGATCTTCATTCTCCAGAAAAATGAAGCTCCCGTAGAAGGCAAGGGAGATACAGAATTAAGAGAAAGGTACAAAATAGCTTATGTGATGTTGTAAGCAGGCATAATGTAAACCTGTGTTGGTATGTGGGAACATACAAAACAATGTATATAGTAGAAGACCAAACAAACGTAGCTGCAGAAAATAAATGCTTCTGAATAAGATTGTTTAGCTATGATAGATGCGTTGTCAACCTGCTGCAGCTAAAAGCTAAATACATGAGTTGGAGAGAAAAAAAAATCCAATTGAACAAAATCAATCATTGGGGTGTAGGCTATTAAATGCTGACAAGTGGTAAAGGCTGGTTATTCGGCTCCAAAACTTCAGGGGATAGCAAAGCACCTTTGAGTAAACTTAAATCAAAAATGAAAGTTCGTTGTTTTCTTTCATGGCATTACATGTCAGGGGCCAGTATTCTCAGAGACTGTTACACAGTGTGAAATTACTGTTTTACTCAGTTCTTTATATTTCTGACCTTGAGATCTTGATCATTACAGTCTATCCACCTGACAGACCTAGAGAGTTCAGAAAGAGTTTAGATTCTGTAACAGTAAAAATCTTTTTTTTTCTTTCTGTTATATAGTGAGCAATAGTGTTTATGCAAAGTGGAAGGCAGGTAACTGTGATTCTTTATTTTTTTTCTATAGGGAACATTGCACAGAGAGTCCACACAACTCTTTCATTCGTTTTTCTTCTACAGCCAAAGAATTCGCCACACAATTGCATGAAAATGCAAACTGAAGTCTTAACGAGTCAATATTTCAGACTCCTTGGAATTGCTTTCTTAAAATAACAAAGCTCCCATTGATTTCTACTTCCCTAATATGTTTTAGACTATAAAGCTTAAAGTGTTTAAATTTATGTAGAAAATAGGGAGAATAAACAGGGTGTGTTAACAGTGTGGAGACACAGGGCTTCAACTGCATGTGTCCTTATCCGTTGTTCTCACGGTGTTATTTGGCAGTTCTGCCACTTTCTGAGGACTAATCAGCACTTGCTAGAAGAAGGAGAGGGAGCTGGTAACCAAATTGAACTGTGGCAGCCTGCTGTCCTCTTCTCTGATGAATGCCTTGGAATATGTACTTTTTATGCCAGTCAATGCTAGAATAAACGGAGGGGTACTAAGTGGTGAACAGTAGTCATAACTTCAACATTTCACTTGATAGATCTACAAGGAAGAAACAGTAAAACGAAGAACAAAAATCCAACGTATCTACTCCTACTGCTAGTAAATTTTTCAAAAACGTGACTTAATCTCCCTTGTAATTTGTGTCCTCTTGCTGTTTTTTCTCTGAGATACAGTGATGGGGTATCATGACACATACAATATCTAAGCTTTTGACACACACTCTTTTGCCTGGATTGTACTGAACAAAATTCTAGGTACTAAACCTAGAATAGGTCTAGGATCTTGAAGGGAAACCACCTTTAGCCACTTCTAAGCTTGTTCTGATCTTTGGTCAGCTTTTGCGGGATGAGGACAGGTGGGTGTAAAAATTACTTGCTTACATCGTTATTTTTAGTATTCTTCTGAATGCTGTTCTGTCAGGGCGCTTGCCTTAGAGTTAGTGACAGTTTCCTAACACAAAGAAGAAATTGCCTCCAAATAAAAGCATGCTGGAAACGATCAATCTTCCATAGCTGCACTAAGCTATTGGAACAGAAAGCAAAAGTAATATTGGATGTTATATGGCCTATTACTGACTTATAGGCATTACTACAGAGCAGTCAAGGCTACTCTGTGCAGTGGAAGGAATTAAATGTATAACTGCTAATTAAGCCTAGACAAAGTAAATTTTATAGTGTGTTTCCTATAGGTAATATCGTATGGCTGTGATAGGCTTTACAGGGAAATTAAGGCCAAATGAAGAAACAGCACTGCTGCTGTGCATGTGGTAGTTTTCCTTAGAAACAAATAACAGGAAACACTCTCTGGTGATCTTACCTGCTGCAGTGGGGTGTGGGGTAGAAGGAATTTTTCAAATGCTGGTTAAATTTGGGAGGATTTTCCAGTCTAATTGTAGATGCTGGTGAAGTTAGCAATAAGGCGCAGAAGTGAGTGTCTTTTGCCTCTGTCACCTATGAGTGGTAATAGACCATTTTATGCTGTATTATCCCAACAGAAGATATATGAGAATGAAATAATCGTAGAATCATAGAACGTTTAGGGTTGGAAGGGACCTTAAAGATCATCTAGTTCCAACCCCCCTGCCATGGGCAGAGAAACCCTCCACTACAACAGGTTGCCCAAAGCCTCATCCAACCTGGCCTTGAAGACTTCCAGGGATGGGGCAACCACAACTTCTCTGGGCAACCTGTTCCACTGCCTCACCACCCTCAACGTAAAAAATGTCTTCCTTATATCTAATCGAAATCTGCCCTCTTTCAGTTTGAACCCATTGCCCCTTGTCCTATCACTACATGCCCTTGTAAAAAGTCCCTCTCCAAATAATGCATATAGATCCAAAATGGCTTTGTCTGAAAAAAGCTTTAAATGGTCCCACAGCAAACATTCAGGTCCCTACCTCTTTGGAGGTGGGTGACAAATTCCTCAGTGGTGTAAGATCAATTCAGGACAATGGCAAGTTGATTTTGACATGAAAAGATAAAATCGAGAGACATACACTGTTAAAATCTTGTTATCTTCAGCATGTTAGTGAGGCTGCAGTTAAAAGACAACTTCAAAGCACTGTGTGGGAAGAGTGGCCAGCTGGGAGGTGGCCCAAGAGAGCACCTGATGGCAGGAGGAGTAAATCTGTTGGGTATCCAGATATCCTTTCCTGAAGATATCAGTGTGTTACTCAGAAGTATTTGCAATCCCTTTGTGTTGAATGGAAGCTAAAATTATTTACAAGACTGCTTAGCAACTGTTTGGTTTAGAACTTTTCATTGAATTTTGTATTCGTTTGAATTCTTTTTCTTCTGTTACTTGCCCTGTTGATGAAACTTCATTTTCTTATACCAATCTTCATTCAAGAAACCCACATTAGCTTTTCCTGTTATAATGAGTTTGGATATGCAAAAGAGTAAGGAGGCTCAAATGTTCCTGAAAGGCAGAGACAACAGGAAATCTAAAAATTTCCTGAAGTTCCTCTAAAATTTTTAGCCTACGTTCTTTAAATTAAGGGAAGTGTGAAAGTTTAAAGGCTTGTTTTATGGGTAAAATCTTTACTTTAAAATAGATCCTTGATGTCATGCATGAGATAAATCATAGCAGTGGTTGTTTTGACACTCTGGAGTGTAGTTATATTATGCACTTGTTTCCCAAGAGATCTTAAAATTTAACAAGCAGAGGCCGGTGTGAGTGGTGAAATGAGGCAGCAGTAGAGCCATTTCAATTACACTTTTATTACCCAGCCATTCTGCCCAGAGCGCTTCATACTTTCTGTAATGCTTACTAGAGTATGAAGTGCTTCGTGTGAAGGAAAGGTACCTCCAATTTTATGACTAAGTGGGCAGTGTGATTTCAACCTGCTTTGACAGCAGTGCTGGGGTTGTGGCAGCACCAGTAGCACAGGAGAGCGCAGGAAAAAAGAATGCTCTGCTTAGCTTTAATGGCCAAGGCCCTCCTCGGAGAGTAAGATTTGAAAATTCAGTAATATTGTGAAGAACAGAGGTACTTGCAAATGTTTAAGTTTCTGTGTTTTGCTTTGAAGATGATTTACTGTTTCAAGTCTGTGGTTAACAGTGGTTACTTTTTTTTTGTTCCTTCCCCAATAGACCAGTACATCATCTTTAATATTAATCATGTTCCTTATTACATTTTTTCACTGCTTATCTCAGTTATCTGCTTGTACTATGAATTATTGCTGAATGTTTATTTCTAATATAGGCTATTATCTAGAAAGGCTATTAAATATTTTGAAGTGTTAATAATGTAACATACTTTAGATTATGAATATAAGTTCCTTTTTTGTGTGAAGACAGTTAAGCATGTTATACAGATTACAGGTATAAATATGTAGTTAAAAATCTGAAAGTTTGAATGATCTTTTCTCGTTTATTATATTTTAAGGAGCAATTTGAAGATATCATAGGGGATTGTATTAAAATAACTTTCCATTTGGTTGAATGGCCTCCACTAAATGCATAACCAATGCAGGGAGCACCCGAAGAGGGGTGTTAACTGGGTTTGTTTAGGACAGTGCTTGAGGGTGACAAGAATCACGGCTGCTTCTTTGGTAATCAAACTGCTGCATGTATTCTGGTCAGGCTGCAGCTGATTGTGGTTATTAAATTCCCATCAGAATATACTAACTTTCATTCTAATACAGCGTTATTAGAAATCTCCCTCAATGTCTAAGGTAATTGTTAATTTAGACCACTTGTGTCTTTCTGAGATTACTGAGAAGGGAATCTATTCTTTCTCCCTTTACAAGCAGACCTGTTAAATCCTTTAGCTGAATGGATAACGATTACAAGTCTCAACTGACAAGCTACAATTTTTTTCAGTTCCTGAAAGGTCGTTTATAATAACAGAAATGACTAGCACAGCACACCTACGATATCTGTGTTGTGAGGGAACTCTGATTAGAATTTCAGCTGGCACCAAGAGGTATGCTTTTGTATGCAGAGAGAGGCTGTTAGACTGCTATTCATGTCCACGGCTACTCTGGCCAGCAACGAAAATTCACACTCCTTTCTTATAAAAAAAATAAATGTGATGGTATAAATGCAAACTGCCTCCATTGATGGAATATTATTAAATTCTTCTGATTAGAAACAGATGTGCAACATTTCCCATCACAAAAGGTTTTGTGAGACTGTAATGCTGCAGTGCAATGTGAGCATGTGAGGAAAAGCGGGGAAAATCCAATTTTAGAAAATGTGAAGGAAAAGAATTTTTCTCCTTCTATTTGCTATTTGTCCTCTGAAAAAAATGAAAAAGGATGACATATCTGGTGTGTGAGAACAGAGCTGTCTCTTTCCCAGACTTGGAGCGGGTTTTTAGTGTTGTTCTTTTTAATTAGCTCTTGTTAACAAAACTCTTAAACATGCTGGAATGAGCATGGAGTTCATGGTGTAGGTTGGATAGTTCTGATATAGTTGCAGCACTGTAAAATTCGGGAAGCTTGTGAACATTACTACAAGATACAAGGCTGTAAAATTTCTACAGGTGTGCTCAGATCTTAGTGAAGTTCATATGAAGTTTGTGTTGCACCTTTAGACCCCAAACCCAAGAGTCTCCTGGAAGAGCCTGGCAAGCCGGAGTGATGACTCAGGAGTGATGACTCACAGTCTGTTCTTTGTCTGTACCTGCATAGACTTGAATATCTATTGGGGAATCTTATTTTCCCTAGTAAAATATCTGTGATCTGAAGTTAGCTACTTATTATGCACTCTTTTTTTACTTCGCTTCTGAGCTTAAAAAGGAGCATTTTGTTGGACAAAATGAAGTGAATATTTTGATGCAAAGAAGTTCAATCAAAATCACTTCTCGGCAATTTAGCCAGCCACTCTGTTCAATTTTGGATGAATGACATACTTCTGTTTCTTTTTACTTTTTTTAATCCTTCCCATATAATAGTCCACCACAGTATAAAGAATGTTCTGTCTGACAATATGCATACATATTTTCCAGCAATAAATTAGGACATTTCCCAATGCTCCAGCACATCACTGTTTAATATAGGCCAATAGATCAAAGACAACTACTGTAGCTTTCCTCCTGGGTCTGTTAAAGCCAGTATAAATGTGACCCTTTGTAATACGTGCTATATTATTTAGAAAGCCACTGTTTCCCTAGAGTTAATCTATTCAAGAAGTTACTGAATTTGGGCTCCTTTTTAAGTACATTTATCTATGCTATGTCCAAATACATACCTAGTTAGCTAGCTAGCTTATTTTGTGACCCACCTAGTTACCCACCTGCACTTATCTAGTAACCACCTGCACCTACTGCACTATGTTACATTTGGACTATGAACCAGCAGCCACAAATAATTTATCCAGCTACTAACTTCTCAGTTAATGTACAGAGCCCTCAAATGATTAATGATTCAGACAATTATCAATTTGCTGAAGAATCCAGAGAGGAGTATATGGAAGAACATATTTTAATGTATGTGATTAACCTATGTGACGTAATTTCTGCTTCTGAAGAGTAAATTATATTTTGTGATCATATCTGTAAAATAGCTCTGCTATTCTTGTGAATGAAATCGATGTGATTTTGCCTCACAACAGAAAATAAGTTAAATTGCTATGTGCATGTGAAAGAAATAAGGAGTGCTGTGTACGTTTGTGGAAAGTTTGATTGGAGTATATCCACTAGTCTGAGACATTCTTGTGTAATACGTTCACTAGCATATTAAAAATCAACTATACATTTTCCAAAGTATGAAAATTTGTGAGCTTTACTAGAAAAGAAAATCATTAGAATGCAGCATCGTTAGGCTAAATACTAGAACAACAAATGTCATCTCATGAGTAGAAATTAATTATCAGAACGTTAATATGACTTTAAAATATTTCCTAGTGTTTAGGTGATACTGTATTACTTTACTGTGAAATTATTATTAAACCACAACTTGGGGGGCGGGAGAAGAATACTTTATTCTGCTACGGAAATCAGAATTAAAAAATCAACAAAATCCTCCTTGGTTTTTAGCAGTACTCCAGGTTTAGAAAGTCAAAAGCTTTCTAGTATGCAGTGTCTAGTTCTCAGATTAAGAAATGTAGGAAAGGTGACTTTGTTGTGTTTTGCAGTTGGAGAAATCCGGAATAGCCATAGTCCTGTGCCAAATTCGTTAGCTAATTTACAGATATATCTGTTAGCTTCCAGATAGAAACTAGAGACATTAGTATCCAATTTCATGATGAGATTTCACAATAGTGTTTACTGGTTTATAGGAAATCAAGTGATTGATAATGCTTATTTCTGTGAATTTCTGAGACATTCTTGTTTTCATGCCCACCCAACTGAGGAACTGAGAGGTGCTTGGTGTCCACATTGCTGGGTGTCACGCCAGCTGCCAAGATTGATGTTTAGCCTTGAGCTCATGCATTAACTGACCCAACTGTCTGATTGAACAGTGCAATGTAACTCCATGGCGCTTTATTCCTACTCTGTCACACGCTGTAGTTATTTATCATCCTCTCTTACACAATTTAGTACACTTTGGCATATGCTCAGATGAATTACATCAAAGATTACTGAGGTCTTTTATTTTCCCCAGGAGACTGAAATTTAGCATTGTGAAAATTAACCAGCATTGCTGTCCCCACCCACCTCCTGTTTTAAAACTCGCAGGGTGTAAGTTGAGCAATGTTTGCTTAAATCAGCATGGAAAAAAAAAGGCACCTGCAATCAGTTTCAGATACATTCAAAAATGGCTGATCACAGAAATTATTTCTTTCTGCCAATAAGCACAGTGAAGTGGTTGTGCGTTTTGGATGTTAACACAGAGGAGGCATGTGTGGCAGCCTTGCTATTTCTGACTTACCTAGGCATGGTCTTACAAGTGATTTGTTATTTAATGAAATCTTGAGTAGCTGAGGTAAAGCATCAAGTTCATGATAAACAAATCACGTATTATATAAACAAATGAGATCTAAATTACAGTGATTTTTCACCCGATACAGATCGGTGCAAAGTAAATAGTCATTTGCATTACAGCATGTAGCTGCAAGTGTACACAAACGTATTGCAGTGTCGAAGTGCAGAGGCTGCATGGTGGGACAGGGTGTGGGAAGACCTGTCCCTGTATTGGCCCATTTTCTGCTTGAGGGTGCAGATAGGTCTGTGGCAGCTGAGGAAACCTTCTTTCCTCTTCTTGCAGCCTCTCTTGTGGGGTGATGGCTGTTGGGCCCTTAAATCTTAACAGAACAGTTCATGCCAAAGGAGATTAAGGGGCCTCAGTCTTTCTCTTCAGTTGCCTTTCATTTCCTTCCCTTGCGTAGTTTTTTCATCTGTGAAAAACTAATTATTCTGTCTGTAAAATCTGATCAGTCGAGAATGGGGGCGGGGGGGGAATAACATCTTGGATCTGGCCTTTCGTGACATTAATGCTACAAGGCTAAAGCAGTTCTAAATGTTTGGGTTTTTTTTTTAAATATATATTTCATAGACAAAAGAATTATTCACTTATTTCTTGATTGTTGGAACAGCGTTGGCCACTTTGAGTTGTCTTTGTGAAACAATCAGGCTTGGAAAACGTGACCTGTAAAATCTCGGAGGCACCAGTGAGTGAAAGCACTGGGGAGCAGGGAAGCGTTAGCAGTGACCCGGCTGTTCTACCAACTGCTGGCCAGTACGGTGCAGGAACGTGACGCCCGGTGGTGCAAGACTGTCTATGCACACAGACAGGCACATGAAAGGTGTGTATATATGATCTCTATATTGCATGATTTTAAAAGAAACATTCTTAAAACTCAGAAGGGAATCCTGTTACCTGGAGTTAATTGTTCCATTAGCTGTCAAAGGTGCTACAAACTATTTCTTCCACCATGATGGCCAACTGGTCTGTATCCGTCTCTCAAGTGCTGGAAAAGGTGGTAGCTGTTGTTATCAGACAGAAAATGATTCCTGCTAGCAAGTTTGACCTTTCCTTGAACCACCAGTACTGTTAAGTTGTTGGTAATGATACACATTTGCTCCAGCCTGGTGCATTGGAGAATATTTTCCTGACCCATTTATGCTTCTCCCATGTATCCATCGCATAGCGCTTGTAAAGTGTTTGCTTTTTCCTGTGTTTTACCTCTAATGATTAATAGTAAACCTAGTGATGAATGCGAACGAAAGGATGGCAATTATAATTTCATTAATCACCTAATAATTGGGATCCAAAGCTCAACTGTGCCTTTAGACTTCTACATCCTAAGGAATTAAAGAGAAATTTCTATTAATCACTGTGTCCCAGCTGCTGACAAGGCCTGTTCTAACAATAGATCTAATCATTTCAAGATGTGCTGCAATTAGTGTGAGGCTGATAAAGGAGTTCATCGTCTGAGCCAACCTTCTGGTCCCGGGAGGTTGCAGGAAGGAGCCTCTCTATTACACCAATGATTTACCTCTAAATGCTACGCGTTAAAGTCATGCTTCCCTGGAGATTTATAAATGTTTAAGGCTTTTAATAAACTTAACCTGACTTACAGAACCTATTCAAAGCTGGATGGCTTGTTACAGTTGGGTCTCTGTGGTGATTTGGCTTTCCAGTTGCTGAGTGGTGTGTACACCCAGCCAGAAAAAAAAATAAATGTTGAAATTAAGGATATAGTATGTTTATTAATTCATGCATGGAAAAACATCTGGTTGCAATTCCCTCATTATGCCTCGGCTTACTGATAAGGTTTGAGCAGATGTGTGGTTAAACGGTAAATGAGGAGAGTGCTGTGCCTGATTTTGTGTAACCAAAGAGCAGCTTTGTAACGCCATTAACACCCAGTATGTCCAGCTACGCTGAATATAGGGAAATGTGTCTTATGCTGCTATTTCAGATCTCCAACTGGTAGGAGCGTTTTTTTGTGTGTGTGTAAATCTTCCAGAGAAATTCTTGGAGTTCACTGACTCTCTCTTATCTGCCCTAAATACAGAAATAAATGAAGCCACCAATGTGCGAGCAACACTCTGGAAGTAAAGACTCCATGCATAGAGAAATAATGAATTTTCTAAAATCTATATGTGGAGATAAGCCACAGGTATCCATGTTTGAGATACTGAAATGATGTAACTAAGGCAACTGGAATAATAATTTGACATCAGAAGGAAGCTGGTATAAATGGGATTTCAGGGAGCTGTATACATTTTCCAGAGGCTTATTTAAACTATTTTCAGCAAAAGTGAAACTTGTCAGAAACACGAAAATCTGTTGACGTTATCAACTTTATGTTTATCAATTGTTCATGTTTGTGGTAAATCTCTGCAAAGGCTTTTTGGTTTTGGATAGAAGATTATAAGTAATCTTCTAAAAACAAATAGAGCGTTTTAGAAGTTTCCATATTAAACCTTCTAAGTCATAAATCGTGCATGATTTTGTAAGTGATTCTGAGTTGTAGTATTCATAGCATGTCACTCAGCCCTTGGAGGTGCCAGGGTATAAAGCAGCCTTCCCCACGTGTAGAAAAATTCAGCTAAGACCTGTTTCAAAACAAGATGATTGAACTGAACGTGCTAAAGCTGGGGAGACAATTAAAAGTGAATGCGTTTTGGATGTTGATTAGATGTTTGAAACAGGCTGATCATACATGGGATAATGAATCCTTTAGAACAATGTAATTCTCTTAGATATACACATAATGTACCACCTGGGTGATTCTTTCAAAATCATTAATTTGAAGGAATAGTGCTAGAGCTTTCTGTACCACACCTTGATTCAAAGAGTGGGCGGCTTGCTGTTCCTAGGGAGCCATCCTCAACAAGGATGCAGGCGCCTGTTGTACACTGTCAGGTAGTTCCTAATAAATAAGAGAAGTCAGTGGAAAAATTGCTTTGCAAGGTGTCCCGGAACGGAATACGTGGTTTTGAAAAGTTGAATTAAAATTTTGACCAAGTGATTAGGTGAATCCTGCCTGGTTGAGGTGAGTCTGAGTAGTTTAACATAACGATCTGAGGCGAAGCCAGCACGATCAGATACTTTGTTACTGAAACCGAGCTCTGCAAATAATTTAATTGCGAATAATTCAGTTGGTGAATTTAGCTTCCTCTTCAATTCAGAGGCTGTTTGAAAGTGAGTTTTGGTTTCCTCTGTGCTATTTGTTATTGCTATTGTTTTCCTTTTAACTCTGTGAGGCGCTGAACTGTTTGCTTCGGTCGTTCGCTTCAGGGCGGTCACATCTGAGCCGTTCAGCTCAGTCGATGTTGCTGCTTGGCGAAGCGTGCATCGTAACGGGAGGACTTGATACGGCTTCCGAAGCTTTAGGTGCTTAGGATAAAGAAATAGAAACTGCATCTTCAGTAACTAGGTTCGGTGGAGCTACAAGGAGCTATACATCTTCTTGAGGCTCAGTTAAATCCTGGTTCTCTTGGGTGGGTTTTAAGACTTTTGCCCTTTTCCTACTTCCTAAGCAGGTGCCTCTTCTGTAAATTATGCCTGTGCTGATGGGAGAATTTGGAGACTGTTGCCCATGAGAATTTATACACGCGAAAGTTGTTGCTTGGCAGCGTGGTGAGGGGAGCTGGCGTGAAGATTGGAGCAGTGGTCTTTTGAATTTGAGTGAATTGGATTTTACGGAACACTCACTTAGCTTTTATGGTATTTTTTCATGTTTCCGAGCAATGCTCATTTTGCCCTAGAAAGTCTTGAAAGCAGAGGGAAAATAGGAGTGCTGGGCTATTTTAAGAGTAGATGGGCTGAACTTCTAAAGTGGACTTGGTTTACCATTCACAGAATAAGTTATATGACTTTACTGTTACAAGCAGAACAAGTGACTGCCGTTCTTTTTAATACAGGCATGTTATGATACATAAGAACAGAAATAATGAATTTAAAATTCAGTTGCTGTTATTACAGTTGTTGTTATTATCAACGTACTTCAAATTTATACCAGAATGAAGTTTCTCTATGAGCAACACCGTATATTGTAGTGAACGTGTGTGTAAGTGCTTTTGTTGGTGTACGTTTGAGACTGGCCCTCTCAGGGCAGCCAATTTCTAGCACTCTTTGGGTCATCAAAAAGACTTCTTGTGCTTTCTTCCATCAGTAGTACAAATAATAAAATTTCCTTCTTTGTGCCTTTCTTGTAAGGACTGACAGCAGCAGCAGCAGCTGCAGCCGTGTTGTGGCACGTATTCCCATTTGGGATCCTGCTGGCAAATAAATACGGTGCAGCAAAAAGGTGTCATTACAATGGCTCGTTTTGCCCAAGTTGTGAAAAACTGTGACTCGTTAGTACCAAATATGTGCTATGGAACATGGTAACTACTGCAGCCTGAAGTTTTACAGTAACAGCAAGGCAAGAATAAAATGGATTTTAAGAAGAGGGAGAGAGAAAAAGGAATTCCCTCTACCATCAGTGGAACATACTAGTTTTCACTTGACATTGATAAAATGAATATGCCGTAAAAATGAATATGCAATAAAGACAAGTTATGTAAAACCACTATACAGATGAATATTAGGAACAGCCAATATTCATAAACCTTTGCACAGGATCCTCTTATGTCCTTTATTATTGTTCTTTCACTGTGTCTTCCAGTCATAGGAACCTCAGCTTAGAAAAAAGACATAACATAGAATTTATGTGACAGATTTATGGTAATCAAGAGATTTATATGTTTTTCTTTATTTCTTTTTTCTTCCTGTGAGAATATTTCTTTAAAACCTGTGCCCTGAGAAGAGTTTTAGATGCTTGAACTTGATTCAGTAAAGGTAGTCCCATACATCTTGTGGTACAAATGGGACATGAAATTTTTCTTATAAGTGATGTGAGGAAGCTTTCTTATTAACGTCAATCCTTCAGATCCCTAAAACTTCTTTTGACAAGGGCCAGAAAGATGATAATTACCAGGTTACATGGAGATTTTTTTAGATAAACCGGGGAATATGTTTTTGTATCCCACATTTTACGCTTAGATTAACTTTAGATTCTAGAGCTTTCTCATTTTTTCGGCATGTTTACTTTACTCTCTCAGTAAATTTTGTTGACGCTTTTTGTTTCCTGTAATTTAGGATTTCAAGTTCACCTTGAACTAGAGCTGCATACCAACTGAGGAAATCTTTCAATTTCTTTGTTTTAATTTTTGGCAGAAGGTGTGTTTGCAAGTAGGTGTAGCGTCCTTGTACATGATATCGGCTCTACAGCATTGTGCATGCAGTGTTTTGTTGTAACGATTTTCAGCAATAAATGTTTGCTTTTTTTTTCCTGCTGGTGCTTTGCTCTAATGTTGAAGTTGTCTTATGTTTGCAAGGGTTTGTTTTCATTACAAATGCCATCTGTGGAACAACTTGGCTTCAACTATGTTGAAAAATATACAACACTTTCAATAAAAGTAATTCTTGTGTCAAGACATGGGCATGTTACGGATTGTAAATCTTGATTTTACTGCCAACCTCTGCCAGATTTTATTTGCCGCTCTGTGCAGTCCTCTGTTAAGCAAAATATTGTCATTGTTATTCTTTAAACAGTTAAGGACGTCATTTCAGTATTAGAAGAGAAAAAAATTCTAAATGTCCTTTCCTTCTTATGGTTTTTTGCCTGTTCCGCTCTGCAGGGTTTTTTAACTTGCTGTGTAACAAAACTGGCATTGCCTTGTAAATGTTGTATCTTATTAATAATCTCATTAGCATTCTTTTTTAATGTGTACTGCAATTCAAGTATCAGAGGGGAGCTCCTTTGCCCAATTACTGTCACTGCTTACCCAAATACGATTAAGATATAGAGTGGTTTTGTTTATTTGGTCATAAATGAGGTGGCAGCCAGGAGCTGCAACCCTGTACTAGGTGTTAGCATCTTCCCGTTATTGAAGTTTTCTTAAAAATTTTTGTTGACCTCAACTTTCTTCATCCCCAGCACAGAAGTTCCTATAAGATAAATGTGATGGGGCTGTAATGCTGGGTAACACCTTTACTGCTGAGGGTCATGTTACCATTTGGGTCTAGCAGAGATGCATCTCGGGTCACAGGGGGTGCTGCTTGGCGTAGCTCTGATCCTGTGGTAGAGGCTGGTGTCTTTTGCATGAAGCTCACCAGGTCTGTCATATGGGACCTCTATTTTTGTGAAATGGAAAGTCTTTACAGATCAGCACAATCATATACCTGAGTCTGAGAGCCTCATACCAAAATGTTTCCATGGGCAAAAGTATGTCCTGGACCTATGAAGTTGAGGATTAGGAGGCGTCATTAATTCAGACAGAGTTATGACTGCCTCTGTTCCCATAGCAGTGGACTTGGACTGGGTTTGCATCTCTGTCCATAGTCACTCAGCAAGGCCAGGCTCTTTTCACTCACGTTTTCCTGCATTTATACGCAGATTTGGATTACAGCAGCACACTTAAAGCACCGTGGAGGGCTACAGCATGGGAGCCACACTGAAAGGATCTGAGGTTCAAGGGTGTATCAGCCACCTTTAGTGTGTTATTTCCTTAGATGCTCTTGCATTCCCTGTTAAGTCCTAGAGGCTTAAGAGGCATCTCTTCCATTGAAGAGATGTGGCCAGATGGTAATGCTTTATTGGTGTAGGGCAGCACTTCATCTGCATTAGGCTGTGAAATGATGGTTAGGTGACCTCCACAGCACACAGAATGCTTCAGCTGCCTGAAGTCTGCTCAGACTTACCCCAGTGATAGAATTCTATTTTCTAACTTCCTCCACTAAGTTCAAGTAGCTTAATATAGAGAGCAGCACAAAGCTGGTTCTGCTGGTTTTTGCCCCATTTAATCTTTTGCTGACTGACAGCAAATGTGAGTGACAAACTTGATGCCTTGAATTCCTTGCCTTGGCATAGCAATGTCACCTGTAGCACTTCTCTGGTGGCGAAGTGTTCTCATTTCCTGGTTGTTGATCAACATTGTGAATCTTATAAAAGCAAAAGTTTTAAAAATGTACTTTCAGTTAAAATGCTTAGATGAAATTCCATATGCATCGTGTGTATCTGTTTTACTGAACAATGGTATAGTAAGTAGAAATATTTAATCTCTGAATTGTTAACTTGTTGCTTGTGAGTTTCTGGAGAAATACTTGTTTGTGTCTTGATTTGGTCAGATTAGCTCAGTGAACAGATTTGCAGACTTCATATACTAAGATTATATGCTAAATATCAAATCTGTAGAACTATTAGTGTGACCTAATCTTTGTAATGCTTATGCTTCAGATGACCCTGTGCTGTAGATTTACCTATTAACGTGATATTTAGGATTGAGAGGCAGGACTTTGGGATTTTTCTGCTGGTCATCCTTCCTGTTGTAACTGAGGTCAAATTGCTGAATGACCAAACCTTTCTAACAGTGTCTGTGCAAGAGGCTCTCAAACTTGCAGTTGTTGATTTTTTGATGATTCAGACTAACCATAGCCAAACATTTTTGCTCTACAGTTTCTTTCTTAAGCCAGTAGGTATCAACACTAAGCTTACTGTGTCCATGGCACCCAGAGAAACTGTCTGGGCTACAAGCCATGCAATGACACAGTTTATGTTCCTTCGTTACATCTGAAAATGATAATGGATTTACTTAAAAAGTATCATTCATGCTTCAGTCTTCGTTTTCCTTACCTTTGGGAATGGCTGCAGCTCAATGAAGCAGAGAATGATCTCATGTGACATATATGTAATACTCTATATATCAAGTATATAGGAAAAATTAGTTGACAATTAGTTGATGTATGGGTGTTTTCTTGTGAGGCTTAACCAGCTAGTATTTTTGAGTTCTATGCCATCCTTAGGCGAAAAGTTAAATGCCAAGTGTTATGATGAGAACAATAAATAGCATATGTCGGGAACATAAGTGCACAATATGCAGTGCAAAAGATCCCAAAGTGTGGCCGAAAGCAGTCTACAATTCTGTGTGCCATGAACAGAAAATTCTGTGACTCGATCATGGGCAGACAAAGGCAAGTGGTTGACAAACACTTTTGGTATGAAGGGATGGGACTTGGGGAAAGTCCTAAGGGTTGTGTGTTTTCTCCCACAGCGTAAAACCCATCTAGGATGTAGCTCCTCTCCTTCAGGTTTCTATTCTGTGCTCTTAAAAAACATTAAAAACTGTACTTCTGTGGTTTGGAAATGACTTACCATTGATATGATAGTTGAATTCTTTACTGTAGAAACGGTATGAAAAATATTAAACCATTAACTGAATTTTATAAAATTATTAGCTTAATATAATCAGTTGCAAATGAAGCTGCAAAAAAAGAACGACCACCTTTTCTGTTCACTGGAGACTCTATTAGGCAAAGTGTGAAGGATTATGGGAGAATAAGGATGAACTTCTCTCTTACCCACTAGCTCTGTGAGCAATGTTGTAAATATGTATTATGAGTGAGGTACTTATTGAAGCCAAGAAGGTGAACTAATCCTGACTCCATGTTCAAACCGGAATGTCAATCAGCATGATCTCTGCAACTCATCATGCTTTGCTCCCAGCAGATGGTCTGATAGCATACTTGTAATTTATTAGCTAATGTGAGGCACTGTATTGATTTAATACTCTGTCTGTTATACTGGCTTGCTGCTATGTGGTGCAATTTTGCCTTGGAGCATGACCTCAATGAAATCAACTTCAAGTCTATAACAGCACTAATATAAATCATGTGTCTCACCAAAACACTCCTAAATGTTGACTAGTAATTAAAATTTGCATGGAGATGGGTGAATCTAGCCATCCGCATGAGCTGTGTTTTATATGTTCAGTATATTTGCATTACTTAGACTTTAAGCTCTTCATCTAGTTTTGTAAGGATGTGCCCAGTCTTTTGGTAAGAATCCATATTTCAGGTGCATTTTCAGAACTGTATGACTTCTAATTTTACAAGATTTCAGCACAGAGGTAAATGTCTAAATATCTTTGAGGATCTGAGCAGTGTTGTGGTTTGGCGTTTTCTTTTTTAACTTAGAACCTTTTATTGCTTGTATGAAAATTTAAAACTTGCTAGAATTTTCCTCTTAAACTAAGGAAGTCTCAAGTTTTAAAGATTGAAGGAAAAGTTGGGAAGGCACTTTTCCTGTTACCTTAGAATTAATATTTTATTTATGTTAGTTCCATGAAGTGTATCTCCATCAGTCTGAGATCTATGGTCAAGTGTATTCTTTCCATTTAACTGCAAGTTTTCAAGATTCTCTGGGGATGTGGTATCCAATATTTCTATTAAAAGAGAGTGCACGCAATAGAGTTTGACTTCCCTAAGGAAAACAGAATGAAGTTTGCACAGACTGCTCTATAGGTTCATAAGCAAGAGGGGCAGGAGGAGGGAGATGTGAGATTTATGTTCAGTAAGCAGCAAGGCTTGGTCTCGTTGACGACCTTCAACATAGGGTCACTAGTCTTAGGAAGGTCATCTGTATAGGTGAACGATTTCATAATTTGTAACAATGGAGAGTTGTTTAGGTCCTTGGATTTCCAGCCTGCAGCGACTGGGAGCTTTATGACTACATTTTGGCTAGTGTTCTTCTTCGTGCTCTTGCAAAGAATGTAGTTTCTCTTAACCACATCTCAGTTTCTATGTGTGTAGTTAGGACATTGCGTTTCATCTCTGAGGGGTTGGTTTGATAGCTGCCTCGGAGTTGTGCTCCATATTGGTACAACTCTTAAATTTAACACTATGTAAAATTTGACAGACATAAAGAAAAACCTTAGGATTAAAAGCCAATAATCAATATAAAATAGTAAACTACCCTCCAAAATTTTGAACTAATAGATATCTTTGTATTGTATCAGAATTTACCACAGATGTGGTCAAGTAAGAATTGATAGTTTAAGCTTCTAGAGAGTATATCCATTAATTACATTTGCAGCTTTTAGATGGGAATAAGCAACATGTATTTATAAGAAATTTGCATGCCAAATACCTTCTTAACTAACAGAAGGAGAAAGAAAATTATTTATAGCAGTTTTCACTGGCTTTACTATTTCTAATTAGTTTCTAGTAGTTAATGGAATAGATGAGATTATGGAATTAAACCAATGCAGCTAGCAGTGTTTTGCCAGACAGTTAGGATTTAGTGATATGCTGAAAAAAAGTTAGTAAACAGTAATGGATAAATGACAGCTTGGATTAATTTCAGATTGGAATGGTCTGTCTTGCAGGTATGATAGTTTCTGAATATTAAATGGACGTTTCCTAGGCTCTGAATTCTGAAGAGCTAGTTAAATTAGACTATAGGAATATTTAAAAGGCAAGATTGCGGATTTTGTTTTAACAAGAATTCTCCTCCCCTCCCCCTTCCATATTATCATTATCATCTTAGTGTTTGGGACCTGTGGTGAATAATGCAACCCAAATGGCACTGGAAAATGTACTGTGCTTAACACTTTTTAAAGCTATGTGAGAATAACGAGCAGGGAAGCAATGGGTATGTAGCTTGTGCTGAGGAGATGTATGTAACTGGTCAAGTATAGAACGATGTCTCGTGTGCTAATGAAGTCACTGCATCTGTGAGCAGGCGAGTGTAAACTTGGGCACAATCCAACTGTTACCAAGTTCATGTATCTGGTAACTGAGGTGTGGATTGGGTTTGATTTGTGTTCCGGCCTGATACGTGACCGTATCCAAGAAAATCTTCATTATGACTAAAGAGCTCATAATGAGTTTCCTTGTAAAATTATAGAGAAAATTTACCAGTTTAAGAATATTCATCCTTAGTACTTCACACACATTGTGCGTAAGCTTTGAGTCATGTGCAATGCTTTCTAATCACATCTAAATTAGGTAATGGTTAGCAGTGATAATAGTAAAGGCTAGATGGCTGGTTTTGCCAGTTTTTGTCCAGTTTTTACTGTATCGTGGGGACCACTGGGTCTTTGTGTCCTCCAGGATGAAAAAGCCAAACACAGACGTTCACCTCTGACTACTTCAGTGTAGTCCTAACAGTGCAAATAAGAGATGATGGTGCCGATTTAAAGATATTTATGAGCTACTTGTAAACAGAAACAAGGAAAAATCTCAACATAACAGTATCAGCTACTTACATTTCTACCTATCTATAGTTTAAAAATAAATACAATCAACTGTCACTTATTTCTTGTGCTGATAAGGCAGTTACGATTACCTCTTTGAGAATGAGTTCACTTTTCTTCTGAAATTGGGATCTTGCTAAAGTTATAGAAGCTCTTCAGAATGAAACTCATTCAAAACAGAAAATTAAATGTTAGTTCTAAGTGATTGAAGATGAGAATTTTTTCCTGAGATCCTTTTGTTTGATATAAATGTGCTGATTTCTGTGAAACAAGTATTTTAAAGTGCTAACTCTTTGATACTCATCTTGTGAATGATTTTCAATCTGACTTTATTTTCCCACCAATAAGATATTTCCTGCTGTTTGGAAACTACATGCAGCTGGCAACATCACTTTGAAATATTCTTATATTAAAATGTAGCACAGTGATAAAGGGAACTACACTGATGTTAATTCTCGGTTTAACTGTGCCAAAAATTAGTGACTCGGAGTTGTAAAGTAATGAGAGGGGTTCTGAAACAAATGTGGTGATAAAATGATGATGTGTTTGGCCTTTGCTGCAAGGGCACCTGGCGGATCTGTCTTGATGTTGCCACTGAAAGGACTTGATCGGTCCTAAATTAGGCTTGTCTTGCCTGGGTCCGCAGTCTGTTGCCCTTATTTTTTTATGAAGAACAAAGATTTTACAGTATATTCAGCTTTTCACATGCATGACAAATAGCAGATCACTGGGACAAGCACTGCATGGAACTGAGAGAAAATTTCAAATAAAATGTCACTATAAGATTTTAATACTGTCAAAGTAATTGACATTTCACATGTTTTTCAGTAGTGGACTAAATCGAAATGACGATAAAAAAGATCAATCAGAACTATTAACATCTGATAGAGTCCTTATGAACAAATATAAATAAGATACTTGAGGGACTGGTGAGCGACATCAGTAATCACCAGCCTGACCATCTCGACATGCTGTAGCTGTATTGGAGCTGCCTACAGTCAAAAAGAACCAGACTAAAATGTGCCTGACATGATTCCAGCCTCAGGTGTGCCCTTGCCAGTAAAATGAAGTTGTTTGGTAAAGACCTGATAGGTAAAAACTGAGCTTAAAATAAATGAACTCGTTTGGCTGAAAGTGATTAAGAACGCACGAATCTGGAGGGGGTTTATCAGTGGGGATTGGGCTAATTTGGTGGAAAGACAGCTTCTTCAGTGGGCACTGCTGGAGTCAGAGGAGGGCACAGCCTAATACTTCCAAATTAATAATGTCTGAAAACAGATTTGAAATCTCAGGTGGTTTCTTAAATTGGTCTTTTGTTTAAATAAGGCAAAAAATGTATTTTTATGTGGGAGCTGACCGTTAGGGAATTACAGTAGGAAATAGGTATTCCCAAAATGATGTATGGTGGTCTCATGCACATCTACATTGAAAAATATTTTTGAAAAATAATACACGGGGAGATAAATTGTGACTTGATTTCAAGATGCTGATTAATTTGGTGCTTGGTGTACATTTCCCAAAAAAGGTTAATGAATCTGTTGAACTAATGAACTTTTCTTAATTAATAGAAGTTTCAATTTTCTCAGAGCAAGGGCGTTGGAGAAGAGAGCAATGAATATCACGCCAATAAGCACATATTCACCACGTTTCTGTCAAATAAAAAAGCATAGAGGATTGAGTTATTTTGCTGCCTTTATACAAGGTACTTAAGGACTGAATCTGTACATGTGTATGTAAATATGCATAGATATTTCAGGAATCTCTCCAGAGTATTTTTATAGGTAGAGTTGAGATTTTGTTCCTCTGAGACTCTTTTTCTTTGTGTAGTTATTTCACAGAGGTGAAATTCCTGTAAGGCAAAAATCATCGTTCTCTTAGTTAAATTAGCCTACAGATCCTAAGGTGGAAAGGTTCCTGCTCAGCACAGAGCCTTTTTTTTCCTCACTAATGTCTCAAGCTAAATTGCCCTCGGGCCTTGAGCAAATGGCCAGCCGTGTAACGAGCGTGTGCACCAAAGTGCTAAACGAGAGGTGGCAGGAGCTGAGCGGAGCGGGGTTCTCGGAGGAGCGCTGCGCACCGCTCCGTATTTGCTGGAGGTGAAGTTACAAAGTGGTTCCTATCCGCTGAGGCGAGCGGGGAACCGAAATGGGAGCTCAGTAGCTGGGAATGCCAAAGTTGCTGCCTGCCCCTGGCTGCTCATCTTCAGAGCAACTGTTGGTGGTGCGGCCGGCACGCTCGTGCCAACGTGAAGGTGTGCGGAGCCCTCCGAGGGCGTTGGGATGTGAACATCCCTGTTCGCCTGCCAGGATCATGCTGCACCTTTTCATCCCCAGGTATTCCACTAACCTTCCATGGCTTTACAACTTATAGAATCATAGAATGGTTAGGGCTGGAAGGGACCTTCAAAGGTCATCTAGTCCAACCCCCCTGCAACTTACTAGAAAATTTCTTCCTTCACCGATTTTTCTTCCGATTTTGACTCAGTTCCTCCTTTCAGTATGTGCTTTGGACTGTGCTTCATGCGTTTGCTTTTTGGAATCCAAGCTTCCTTGTGAAATTACAAGACTCAGCTGGAGTCAAGTGGCTGGAGTATAGGTTGTGGTTATGAGAGGGCAGATCCTTCAGGTGTCTCCTATATTTCATAATCTAGGTGAAGCAAACTCTTGAAGAGTGCAAGCTGCATGTACCGCTTCAATCTAGGGAAATTTTATTATCTCTATAATTATATTAAATGCCTTAATAAAGAAAAAGGTATTAAATAGATCATTCCTATTTATAAAAGTAATATTTATGCTGTTACTCTGCTAAGTAGCTATTAAGGATTGTCAAAGATGATTTGTAAAATAGGAAGCTAGAGCTTAATTATGTAGACTTTTGTGGTTAGCAGGGCTCCCTGTTACATCCTCTTTCTGAAGCAGGAAATTTATTGAGCACGTACACCAAAGTGAAGTAACTGAGTGTGAGGTAGAGCAGGAGGAAATACAGCTGTTCGAAGGGTCATTCAGATGGATGTTCTGCTCTGCAGAGTTTCTTTTGAAATGTAGTCCAAGCCACCCAGTGTTTGGGTAGCACTGGCTGCTTTTTGAGAACCTTAGGTAAAGTTTCAAGAGTCCCTTTTTATTTTAGCTCAGGGATGCAGCAGCTGAAAGATTCCTCTCATTTTTTCTTTCCTTAAATTGTCTTCCAGTTTCTTAGAATGAGCTTTGAAGGAAGTCCGTGATGCTTTATGGCACTCCTCAGTATGCAGCCCTGCACTGGAGCTACCCTTACTGATGTGTAGGACTATGATGAATATGGAAAGAAATCGCTGCGTCTTTGTACTTGCTTGTCTGGTCAGAACTGATGGTCTGTAGGAGAGGAGGAAGTAAACTGCTGTCAACCCAGGGCTCAGAAAGGGCTTGCAAGGAGTAGCAGAGCACCGTGAAACTACAACTGTTTCTATTCCAAGGGTGGGCAGGTTCCTGTGACTTGGTTGATATTGAAATAATTTTACGTAATCTTTAAATCCTCCAATTTATTTTAATAGAGAAGATCCGCTCTGTCTTCTAATGTAATGCATATGCTTTATGAATGCTTTTATATATTTTAAATTTTTAGTACTTAATAAATTCAATAAACTTTTTTGTAATCAAAATAAATTACCTTTTAGTTTTCAAACATATCGTTAAGCAAGCAATTATGTAGCTTACAAGAAAACCACTAGGCAAACACACTTATATGAATTCTGTGTCTGTATTCTTTTGTGTTCTCTTTTAAACTATTTTATTATTGATTGTCTAAAGTACTGATGGACCTAGTCTATGAATTAAACTTTTATTAATTAACAACTTAAAATATTCTTCTGCCCCCCTCACTTACATATGGCTTTCAAAGCCACTTTTGAAGAGTTTATATAAAATTCAAATAACCTAGGAGAAAAATTCAAATTATAAGTATAGTCTAAAGAGCAACGAATAAGACTGGCCTCTTCTTACTGAAAAAACCCTTACCCTCAAACTTTGTGTGTATTTAAAATCAGAAACATTAACAAGATAATATTGTATTAGTTAACAGTGTGCTAGCAACAAAGTATAGAAAATGGAATTGATGACTTTGCTTTGCATTTATCGTCATTGTCGTACTTCTGTTTCCAATTCCAGGAATCGTGTTATTGATGAGGTTACGTGACTCAGATTAACCTTACAAAGGTACAGAGAATGG
This sequence comes from Tauraco erythrolophus, assembly GCF_009769465.1. NCBI lineage: Eukaryota > Metazoa > Chordata > Aves > Musophagiformes > Musophagidae > Tauraco > Tauraco erythrolophus. The sequence continues at coordinate 5,070,703 of NC_141477.1, forward strand.
AGGGATTTGTGTATTTTTAATAATTCACACTTCAGACAGACAAAGCTCTTAATGTATGTTGCTTTAATGTACAGCCATTCGCACAATCCCAGTTCTGTCTGGAGTACTAACAGCACAGATCCATCTACGTTGCTGCTCAGTTAGCAGTATGGATTGAGCAGCTGCTAGAGGAGCAGTATAGACGTGCACGCTGTAATCAAATGCTTCCTTTGAGCGGGAAGCTGTAAAATAAAGCATCTTTAGAATAAGAGTGCTTTGAAAAGGGGAGTGTATGTTTATAATATGCTCAATGAACATAAGTAAAATCAATGCCAGGAAGCAGGTTAATGCTCCAGCTCCTTTCGTACTGCTTCCAGGATAGTTAGGTGGACGCCAACCAGTAAAAAGATGAAATGTTTTCTACATCTTTTAAGGCCCATGTGTCTTAGGTTGAAAAACACACAGCTCCTGTGAGGTCTGAAAGGGGTCTTCTTGCAAGCCCTTGTTTTTCTTGGAAAAACATTTTCCATTTATAGGAAATCAAGCGTATGATGATTAATCCTTGTCTTACATTGATTGAGCTGTTTGTACAAAACCAACTCTGTTAATATACAGCTCCATCTGTAGAGAATACAGAATATTCAGGCACTATAATGGAACAATCAAGAAAAGCGGCTCACATTCTTCCTGGGAGAGTACTATGAGAACACAGTACAAAAGTAAGCAATTGAAAATGTTACCTAAATATCAAGTGACAATACTCCTTTAGTGCTTTTGTAAGATTTTTGTTCAAAAATCTGTTCTCTCTAGTATTCAGCAAGCTTAGTTGTGTTTTGAAAATAAAATTTGATTTGCTATGTTCGTTTTCAACTTGTGTAAATATTTGCTTGTATTTTCATATTTAACTATGTTGTGTTTCTTTTTTTCCACTGTCACAGATGTAGGCAATTTTCTATCCCTTCCCCCCAGCACTTTTTTGGCAGCTAATGAATGCAGTCCTTTGGATCTCGTCTGATCTTTGGCAGGATATCTGGAATTCATGTCCTAGGATGTGTGTAGCTAGCTCAGTAATGGTGTTACAGGAAAACTAAACACTCCAAGCTACAAAGCTCTATTCATAGAATCATAGAATGGTTTGGATTGGAAGGAACCTCAAAGATCATCTAATTCCAACCTCCCTGCCATGGGCAGGGATATACCCTCCACTACACCAGGTTGCTCCAAGCCTCATCCAACCTGGCCTTGAACACTTCCAGGGATGGGGCATCCACAGCTTCTCTGGGCAACCCGTTCCAGTGCCTCACCACTCTCAGAGTGAAGAATTCCTTCTATCTAATCTAAATCTACCCTCTTTCAGTATTTTTTTCTCTGATCCAGAGGAAAACTAAAATCTGCTGTAGTCTGTGAATCACAAAATGAATATTCAGTAACATAGACGGATAGCCAAGGGAGTGAGAAGGTGAGCCTCCAAGGAAAGCATAATACCAGCAAGGCAGAGTGCTTGGACTCCTTGAAAGAGAGTTGTTACATATTCTTGAACAAGATGCTTAATCGTTTCTCCATTGTCCTTGGAAAGAAGAGTTCCGATGTAATACGAAGTATTGTTACTCTATGAGATTATATCCATATTCAATACCAAGATCCTACCGTGAGGGACTGTAAAGTCAGTTTGCATTTCACTTGCTTAAAACTAATTCCTGCTTCTGTGGGAGTGCTACAGCAATCCCATCTAGGATTTATCCAGGATGCTACCAGGTGCCAAGAGCTATCAAACAGTGCCTGAGCTGATGTGAGACAGGTGGAGGACTCTGTCACTCTCTTCATATCTTTGGAATAATTCATAAAATTCTTCTACCTGTGTCAGTTGCAGGTAAAACCTACAGTGGAATTACTTGTCTCTATTCTTGCTAATCCCTTGCCTGTCAGCTCTCATCAGGCATTACATTCTGCCTGCCTTAGCAATTTTGAACATGCAAATTCTTTGGCTGATGAAGTGCTGCTAGACTGTCTCAAATAGGTGTATGTTATGGATTTGGGTGTCATATATTAATCTTGTGGTAATATTTCTCTTTGTAGTTTGGACACTTTCTAGCACAGTTTTTAACAGCAAATAATTGAAATCCGTTAATTTTTATCACGGAATTAGACGTTTATAGATTGGTTTCTACTGAAACATCAAATAGCCAGAATTCCAGCTTCAATGGATGAAAGTGCAACATGTTCAGTGTATGTGATGGTGACTGCATTGATAGTAGCAGCCCTACTACTTCACTGAAATCTAGCTACCTGGAGGCTGGGCACCAAAAGTCCTTTAAATGTTAAATCTTTATGTAGAATAGCAGATCAAAAAGATGAAAGATTTTATATCTCTGTCTACCTACTGAAAGAAGACACAGAAACTGTAGTTTTGTCCTTAAGATTCATCTAGGACATATCAACTTTTTAAGAAACATATTGTTCAGTGTCCTATTAAAACATTTCATTTTCACAGTATTTGGGCTACCGCACTGGTTTAATTCTGACTTCGTATATTGTGCTGTCTTAGGAAAGAGACATGATCATTAGTTAAATTTTATTTTACCATATAAATAACAATACCAATAAAATGTTGTGCTCTGTAATTATATTTTTTTTTTTGTAAAGAGCAGATGATAATTCAGCCATCTATGGGTTCTAGTGCAGTTAAAGTAACTTCACCTGGAGCAGCCAAATGCAAGTGTTGTCCAAACAGTCACCTTTACCCATCTGAGCACCACTCTCCTTCCAAATAATCCTGTTGAACTCAAAGCAAAGTCTGACTCAAAAGACCAAAACCACAGATTGCTGAAGGACCTATGTATTCTGCAGCAACTGGAATCTGTACTTCTAAACTAATTAGATGAGTATGTTCCCTATCTGGAAATAGTTCAAATATTTACAGTCGAGGGAGGTTTTATCCAACACCATTTGTTTCAGATGTCTGGCTGTTAATGTTTAAACATTTTATGCTGTATTTGGAAAACTATAGATCTTGACTAGGCACTAAAATTTCACTCCTCCATATGATTTTTATTTGCGCAGCTTTATGTAGGACTTGATATGCTTCATTCCACTTCCTGCTCAAAATATCCTTCCTGTAGTTTCCAATGAATACACAAATCTTTCAACAGCTCAAGTTTTAGAAACTATTCATCTGAGGAAAGATGAGGTTTCATCCCTAGTGACAACCTATGTTGCTCATATGTGTACAAGGAACTTTTTCCTGTCTCTGTGGGATTATTCAAGTTGAATTGTAATACAGATGCATGGTTACTGCACACATAAGTACATGTGCACACACATTGATATAGTAAGGGGGACAATTCACTGTGAAGTAGTGTTTACCACAGAGCTTCAGAGGACTAGGGGTGGTTTTTGGTTTAGTAACACAGTTGCTAGAAAGGTGGTGGTTGAGAGGAACCAACAATCAGCGTCCTTGCACCTTACCTGTACTCAGTCATAGACTTAATAGTAGAAAAATTGGAAGTGTGGTATTGCATCAACAAGTTTAGCTTGGAGAGGGAAACAGAGAAAAATGTAGTATTTGGACAGAATAGAGAATGAACAGACTACTTTGAGAAATAATCCAGGAAAATCCTCTCCCTGCAAAAAACACATGAGCCCAAGGTCTGCTCTGCTCCCTCCTGCCCCTTGACAACCAAAAACAAATTATGAATTACTGAAGAAGGATGTAAAATATTTCTGAGCAGAATAATGAATTCTGAAGCTGTCAGTTGGTTCCTGTACTTTAAGTGCTGGAAGCCCAGAGTACTTGCCAAAAGTAGTTTTGTCCACATAATTAGGCTTTTAATGTAAAATCAGATCTTTGTGGATTTCCTTCTTTTGTAGGACTGCAACTGTGCAAGGAGAGTGTTTTGATAAGCGTGATTGAGCAGCAGCATATGTTTTCAGTACTGTTAATAGGCTGGAACCGGTGTCAAAGAGAACATATGTATCTCTTTTTCCAGCCACCTCTTTTGGCTGCTCTTTGGGCATTGATGCCAAATAAATGAATAAATCTTGTTAGTCCTTTCAGGCCATTCATTAACTTCGTTTCTTTTCATTAAATAATTTCTTATGACTCTGGAGCTACCAATGTTTTTTTTGTGTGAGTTTGATTTTCAGATTTATACACTTATTTCCTGTGTGTTAAGCAAAGCTCTTTTCCTTTTTAATTGGATTCTCTGTGTGTGTATGCTTATACTTAGTAGAATATTTTTGTAATTTTTTGAAGTGTAGGATAGCCTGCGATTCTGAGAGCTTCCAGTAACCAACACCTAGTTAGGACCCTGCCTATGCTGCTAATTGACGAGTGAAACCTCTGTAGCTTCACCTTTCTAGTTCTAGTATTTAAAAAAATGGTTTAAGAGACTGTTTCTGCTTTTATCTTTTTTTCCAATGAGAGGAGAACATGGGAAATGGTGTTTGTTATGATGCTGTTCTATGTACTGATGTAATGACTGAGTTAAAGCTAGTGAAAAAAATATCAGGCCCAGGGGGCCATGCTAGTCTTTCTATGAGCCCAGTGTGTTGGAAAGGGTTAGATGACCAGAGCTAGCACAAAAGATGGGCAGCAGTGTGTAACTTGAGCTCCAGGAGGTAAAGGTAAATCTGCAGTAGCCAGAAGTAAGGTAGACAAGACTTCCCTAGGTCTGCAACCTCAACTTGCTGTTTGACCCTGTGTTTCTATGATGAATATGAGAGCTCTTACAGTATTGGAATACCAATTGAGTAATTGGAGTACCAGCTGGAAAATATCCCTCCTGCTCATGTCCTCTCATAGCTTATCCATCTCATAGAAGTAGTAGCATAGAGGGATTAAAATACGGATGTGTTTTGGAAACATTAAAATTAAAAAATATGTAGGTTTATTACTTTTATTCATGCTTTTAATAAGAGCTGTTTGAAATTATAAAGCTCTGTCTTTTCATGCAATTTTGTGACTGTCAGTATTCCAGAGGGAAGGCTGACTCCAGAAGAAGGTATCAGAGTATGAATACTGCTGAATGATTTATTTATAAGTCACTTTATTTTGTTAAAAGTTTTTCTGTTGTACTTTCCTCTATAATACCTACTTTTTTCCATGCTGTAACAGACTCATATTCTTAAAACCTTTGAGAAGGTGTGATATTACTTTGATCTCATAGGCTGGACAGCATGGTAAATGAAGCATAGCAGACTTCCTTAAGTAGCCTTAAGGTTCATCTGGGAGTGGAGCATGCAAATACCTGTGTTATTACCACAAGATGGCCTTTTCTGGGTGCATACATGTGAACATAGCACAGAGAAAGAAAACTCCTGGTTAGACAACTGAGTTGTCAGGGAAAGTGGATTTTTTTTTTTCTGGTGTGCTTGTAGGTATCTGGCATGCATGGTGTGTTGAACACTAAGATGACCATTTAAATTCTTTAGGGAGATCGAGGAACAGTAAGCAATAAATGGGGTTATTGACCCACTTTAATAAATGGCCTGTTGAAAGAAATCATTTATGTGCATATAGTATTTCCCCTATGCTACATAAAAATCTCTGATGTTGGCTTGACAGGTTTGTTCAAAGAAAATATTTATTGTACCCTGAACTATGTAACATGTCTTGATTATTGATGTTTTTTGGTTTTGCTGGCAGAGAATGATGTTACTGCTTTTTTTTTTAAGAATCCTTGGTGTTATCCTTAATACTAAAGAAGTTCCACACCTTCATTGCAGTGTTTCACACAGTACTGACAATATGTGTAATGTGTGTCTGTTATGAGCTACTGAATATTGATGTTCTCTTTACTCCCAATATCGTATATCCTTTTTTCTTCCACCTCTTTTGCAGAGGGAAGAAAAATATGCTTAAACTCGTGTCTTAAATGTGATTCAACTTAGCCTTTTATTGTTATAATTTACACAGAGCTTAGACAGCTTAACAAACAACCTTTTTTGGGTCAGCTAGATGATGCTGAGGCAGCATAACACACTTTTCTGCAGCAGTTACCTTAATTAATAGGACTGTTGCAAGTTTCTGTGAGGTTCTTGATACCAACTTTAAAAAAGCCTCCTGATTGTTTAACGTTTTTTATCAGAAGGGTGTTACTGGAGGAAAACAAGTGCTTAAAATGAAAGACAGTCAAAATGGGTTTAAAAAAACTTTTAGAATATGGACATATACAGTATTATAGATCTGGAAACACAGGGAGAGAAGGAATTTCAGTATGCAGTCTGTTCTAGGGGTCTAAGCTTGAAGATGAATATGATGGTTCATTGAGATTTTCCTGTATTTTTGAAAGAAACAAATATCTCTTGTGTGTGTCATTATCTGTTAAGAATATGCTAGTATGAGTAATATTTGATGCAATATATTCTTATTTGTTTGTATGACATTTTGTTAAACATAAAAGCAAATGGGGAAATAAGGTGCATCAGGGGGATGTTATGGCTGAGAGGGAAGTTTATCACTGAGCTGTCATTGACAACAGAAAGAATTCATAGACTCAAGTGTCACGCGATAACACATGGCTAACAGCAACTCATTTAAGTATATCATTCTGAATTTAATATATGTGCTACCTTCAAGGTTAGTGGCTAGAGGATACTTGGGATCAAAGAAGACAGAGTATGAAAGAATCTATTAGAGTCTAAACCAAGTGCTTAACTTAGTAGTTGAAATGGGTTTATCACCTGAATCCAGATCAGTGAATCTGTGTTCAGCACTGAGTCTGTTGTACTGTTCTGGTCGTCCAGAAAATGGTCCTGTTCTTGAGGACAAGTCATCATGTGCTCCCTTGTTGTCAAGAAAATGATGCATAGAGTCAGCCGAGTTTGTCTTCAAGAACAATTGAATGCCAAGAACCCTTGTCTGTGGTCATTTGCTCTGTAAGGTTAGATTAGGTATTTTAAGGAGAAATTAATTTCTAGCAAGTTGAAGCAGAACTTTGGTACTGAAAAATCAAGGAAAAGAATAAAATGATAGGGAATTCATAGAATCATAGAATGGTTAGGGCTGGAAGGGACCTTCAAAGGTCATCTAGTCCAACCCCCCTGCAAGGAACAGGGATATTTCCAACTAGATCAGGTTGCTCAGGGCCTCGTCCAACCTGGCCTTGAACGTCTCCAGGGATGAATTGTTCCATTGCAAAGGATGTTTAGCTTAATGTTTTGCTTTAAACATGGAGCTGCTTTTTACTGTCTTTATGTTTTTCCTTTCTCCAGAGTAACTGTATAGTCCACAGAGACAATATTGCTTCCATTTCTTTCTCCTTAGCTGGTTGCTGATTTTAAGGTTAACATAGCAGCAAATGTGAACGTTGTGAGTCCATGAACAAGTTCCTATTGACACAAATATTCAGTATTATCCTCCAGGATCAGTTCAGCTTTGCATGTCCGTATTAAATAGATTTCAAAGTGATCCATGAAGGTATGCTTGAATATATATGGCTGCTGAATATGCCTGTATAAAGTATCTTGTAGAATAACAACCTCAGATGACAGTTTTAAGTTAATCATCATGTTCATTACAAGTTCCATGTGTCTGCAAAGCAAACATTTAGATCTTCTGTCTGTATGGAGGAACAAGCTGTATAGCATGTAGCTACTAAAATTTTAAGGCATCTATTTCAGCAAGCAACTTAATAGTAACTCATGTAACTGAGAAAAAATGTTACCCTGACATCTTAGAGGAATACTTTTGTACTCCCTCATAAGACCTTGCTGACAAAGAGAAACATGTCTAGTGATCCCAGGTATGGGTTGAAACATGCCATGTGGTCAAAGAAGGTTTGTGAAGAGCAGCTTCCTTTAGATGAGTCTTGTGAAGCTTCTGGAAAGGAACAATTGGGGCTGTGGAAAAATCTGAAACAAAGCTTGTGTTTGTACGTTGAGTTATGATCTGGAGTAAGAAGTGAAATTTCTGTAATTTGTATTAGTAACTTAAAATGATGAGGGTAATTGAATTAGTTGATTCTGGATTGAACGCCAGGAAGAGGAAAACATGCTAGTGACAGGTCTCAATCCCACTGAGCAGGTGATGTTGTCCTGTGACTTCCAATAACCATTGCTTTCTTCAGTCTTCATTTTGAGATTTTTAGCTGCCTCTCCTGAAATAAAAACATCTAGGTGGGAAGACTGGTGTCAGAAGCATGGAGTCATTCAATTAACGTGCTTTCCTCTCGCTTAAAATACTGTATCGTTAATATGGGCCTTGTTTCACGTTACTGGCAAGAAAGATGGAATCCATGCTTCCAGATGCATTTTTCACCGTTAAAAGCTTTTGATGCAGTGCCTAAAGCTTGATTTGTTGCTTCGGGATGATTCCATATCAAGTGCCACGAATCAAATTATTTTCAAACACGATGGGGTTAGCACCTCTCCTTCTGCGGCGAATGGTTTTGCAGAGATACCAAAAGAAATGCTCCACAGCAGCAAGGTTTGTCCTGTATTTCGAATAAAATCTGCCCACTTGTCCACTCTTCAGTTGGCTAGAGAGCGGTGCGGGAAATTGTTTTCCTTTGAGGTAAATCGAGATCAGTATACATCATGGGCTCTTTGGAATTAATTGTTCCTGGGAGAAAAATTTCACTGAATATGTGGAGCAGCTAGCTACGAGAAGGTGCCTGTGAGCTGGTACTCCATTCCAGTGTCCTTGGCAATGTGAAGGAAGACCAAGCAACAAAACCTGAAAAATCTGGTAGTCTTGATGCCTTCTTTATTGAAGTCCATGTGCATATCATTCCTTGTGTGTTTTTCTAATTCCTTCTAAGAGAAACAATATATATGGAGTTTTTAGACCTTGCAAACTGATTCCATGTTTTGAGCAACAGTGCAAGTTAACTTCTGGCATCTTTGATGTGAATATTCTGGAACTCCAACGAAAGAAGAATTAACCTATCCATATTTTTTATTCTTTACCTGCTTAAAGGTAAGAGAAATAAGACTTTGACTTTCTGTAACACCTTTCAGTTGAATACCTTCAAGCATATAATAAAATATGAATTATTTTCTTTCTTCCTATTACAATGTTAACAAACATTACAATCTCCATTAGTTGATGGAGTTATTGAGGCACATTGCAGTATTACGGAGAATTTAGATCATAACCGAGAGGAAAAAAAAGTGGGACACGAGTGGGACGTCTAGGGACAAAAAGGCATTCTACATTTTGTGAATAAGGAGTTGCACACACACACACAACCACACTGATATGCATAAGCAAATTTTAAAATAATTGTACACGTGTTAGCTTCCAGAGTCTTTGATAGTCTTTCCTCAAATCAAGAGCTGTGACACTCAAATGGTGTTTTCGTCCCCATAAAAGGTCAGAATAAAACACCCAGGGCTATATTGGCAGTAAATTAGGGTTGCTCTCTACATGCTCGTTTGACTGCAGCAAACACTAGCATATTATTGACAGAACAGTTTTTCTTCAGGTTAAGGTTCACCTTCATCTAGAAGTTTATAGGCCATAGTTTTGTATGGAAACTTTTCTTTTTTTACAAATACAGTTTTATAATTTACATGAGATAATTTCTAGACTATCGATTTTATACTTTTGGATTGTGTGGTACTAATGCATTGTAATTTCTCCAAAATGCTGCTCAAGAAGAGAGCTATTGCTCGATGGTTTTGTGTATAAAATACTAGCCTTCTACATCAGGTACTATATTTCACGTTTAATTTGAAATCCCTACGAGCTATACTGAGCTACTGAAAACAATTTAGGTAGCTGATGAAGCACAATATCAAGGCCCAGAGATAGTGTAAGAGATGTGTTTTTAGCTTTTTTGCTCAGGTCTTTTGAAAATATGTCAGAGATAAGGTACCTCCTATTTAACTGGATCAGAAGTGTTTTAATTCATTCTTAACTAACTTCAGGTTTTTCATACACCTCAGATGCATTATGAAATCATTTAACATAAGCTTGAAGTTTCAGTCTGTGTCTGTAAACATCCATAGCTAACTGTATAGATTTTACATGCTGCGTTGGCCAGGTAAATCTGCAATTAAGAAATAGCTGGTATTAAAGCAAAACCAAAATTTTGATTTAGTCAAAATAGAAATGAGAATGTCATTTGGTGATGCAACAGATTTTGCAAGGCACATTGTATTCCTCTTCTTACTTCAGTGTTGCTATTGTACTTGGGAGAGAATGGCAAACCCAAACACACACGCATTTGCAGAAATACTACAATAGAAATTTCAAAATGAGTAAATGACTCTGAGAAAAATCATATTTGCTTCATCATGTACCATTTGTATTAACACTGCTACTTTACTGGTGACAAATTAACGGGATGACTTATTAGAAAAAAATTACTCGCACATACTGTAATCGCAATAGGTTAAGAACCCATAAGTGCTATAATTCCCAAATAATGGAAAGAAAATGTAATCATTTAACCTCATGAACTCTTGTCTGTATGTGGTATTTGGATATCTGCTGGAATTACTAATTCCAATCTTATTTTTTGTCTTACTTTGCGTCAGGCTTTTGGGAAGACTCTTATCTAAATTGCAGCACAGTCTATCTAAGACATATGCATTCTGTGTGGAAACATGTAAGAACAGTGAAACAGGAATCTCTGTAAACAATTTTATAATATCAACTTTGGCATATGGCAGTTCACCCTTGTCCAAAGTCATGTGTACATGACTTTGCAATCCATTTTAAGAGACACAATAGGAAAAAGTGCAATCTGAGGTGCTCAGTGACCTACGTGACTTCCCCATACAAAGCTGAATTTCATGTTTAACTATTGTAGCTATTCTGTGATTGCAAAATACAAATACACCTGAAATCTCCATTTTTCCTGATTTTAAATGTGGCTTACTGTATCCAAAGCTATCTATTTAGTGAGAAACTTGGAATTAAAATCTAGAAATTCTTATTACTTTTGTGCCTCAATCTCAAAACCAAACCTAGGCTTTTGGGGCATGATTTTATGCATAGTAAAAGCATGCCAATATTTATCTGACAAGAGAGGCTCCAGATCTTGTGATTCCATATAAAGACCAGCAGCATTAGGTTTTGGTCCCTTATCTTCCACAGAGGTGTTTACTGGAGTGTTTTTTAACAATGGTAACACTTTGAAAATATCAATTCTACCTGCTGCAGCAACATTAACAAGGGCTATATTGTGAAGCAGTAAAAGCAGTAGAATGTAACAATATTAATGAAGTCCTTAAAATGATGGCAATGATTATAATGATAATGAGCAAACCTCTTCTGTGTTCATTAGTTGCAGAAGAGTATATTTTTATTACGGAACTGATTTCTGTAGGAACAGCTCATAGTGTGATTGAAGTCTGAAGGATCATTTGTATTAAATACGACAAAATTATGTATAAAGCAGGTATATGAAACACCATTCAAGGTTTTATAGCTTTTTGACTTCCAATCAAAACTGTATTGTTACTGATAAATGATTGTGACTGACTTTCTGTTGTAGCACCCTTAGCAATGTGGCATTGTGTTTTTGTGCTTGTTGTTGAGTGAGAATATATTTCAAATCAGGAAATAAAACCAACATCGATGCCCTTGCAGTAAATGAAATAAGACCATATTAATGATGAAAAGAAAATCAAAGGCACTGCTTATGTGAGCTGAGTTCTGTGGGAATGAAAGCATAAATAGTTTAAAAAATTGACATATAAAAGTTCATACTCTGAATAGGAGGACAAAGTCAGACTCAATGGGTGAAAAATGTCAACTTTATTCTCTGTTTGACAAGTAAAGCTTAATACTTTTAAAAAAGACTTTTCTGTATTTGTGATCGCTATTTTCATTTCCATCTCCTTTTTCTTCTTCTAACAAGAGGCTATGCACCCCCATGTTCTCATTCATTGAATCTGTGAAGTGGACGGAGAGTTTCTACCTTACCAGATAAGATTTAAAAAAAAAAAAAAAAAAAAACCCAAAACCTCCTCAACTTCAATTGCTTTGATTTTGTTATCATCACTCGAAGACAACTGCTAAGAGCCACACGCAGACCATTTATTTTGCAGCTCCCTTTTGAAATCAAGTGGGCACAATCCTTACAAAGCATAAGGACTGCTCATCATTCGAAATGCTGGTGCACCGCTGCTGCTGCACGGAGGGGGCTGTTCCCCACCTGCGTCACCCACACAAGTGAGGACCTGAAGCCAGAAGGTACAGAATGATAGTCAGGTAAGGAGAGCTTTAGCACTGCAGTACATGCAGGTAGAGACCCTGTAGAGCAGTCAGTGGGAACTGAGGCTTTCTAGGCATGCTAGAATCCTCTGGAAAGAGCTGAAGTGGCAAATCAGCCACTTTTCCTCATTTCCAGCTAAGATAAATTTGACTGGATGACTTGTAACTCTCTCTGCTTATGAATGAGAGCTTTTGAGTTAAATCTATCACGCCTGATAAGAAAAAGAAGATTAGGAGACAATGACATCTGCTGGCTTTGGAAAGAGAAGACATCAAACGAGCATATCCTGACTAGGCAAGGTCTTTGTTTTTTTAGCAGTCCTTCATTTTGACTTTTCCCTGAAGCTGTCAGCCTATAATACAGTGTGGAAAAGGGTACATGAACAGAGTCCATCAGGAACACCTTGGGAAGGAGACTGGCTGCTGGCTTCTGCTGGATCCAAACTCAGGCTGTGTGGGAGGGCGTTTCAGAGAGAAGCAATGTCCTGACCAGCAACTCAGTGGCAGGACCTGCTGCTTTGCAGGCACCCGTGTAAAACATCCTGAGACACGCTTCAGGTGCACTTACTTCTTGATTTGGTTAAGAACAATCATAGCTAACTATCTTTCAAGGAACATATTATCCTAGAAAACCAGTATATAAGAAAAAAATTACAATTTTTTTTTTTTTGTTTTATTCCTTCTTTGAGGTGATGGGCTAGATCCCCTTTTGGATGTTTCTGTTGGAACTCTCAATTAGCACTGTAGTGCGTGAAGCATATAACATCTTCCATCTTACCATGTCAGAAATCTTAATAAAAATAAATGAATAAGTGTTACCTATCCTTTTTTTCCGAAGTTTGAAACTTTTTATGTGACATTTCCAGTCTCATTTGTTTGGGGATCATAAGATTGGATTGAAAATCATAACATTTGCATTGAATATTTTAGAAAGATTTTTCTGCATTTGCTTTACAGCTTTGATTAAGATTCGTATACTAAATCCTTCTGCAATCTCTTAAATCTCCGAGTGTCATAATCACATCTCTCCAGAAGCAGAAATCCAAGGAAAATATTAAATAGGAGATGTTTTGAATTAAAAATTGAGATTTTTAACATTTGGAAGCCTTCATGGCACAGTAGGCACCTGGAGGTAATGGAGGCACTGTTTGTTTCAAATATTTCTTTGGGAGCCCAAACTCCGAATAAAACTACCAAAAATATAGCCTAGGCTTCCAGCTGGTCTGTGACTGCAGTGGGTCTTAATGCTTCTCTTGAATAGGGAGTTTGAGACACATCTTCAAACAGTTTGGCTGCAGTAAAATAACGTCCCAATGTCTGTGTGGCTTTTGATTTGATCACTCGGACTCAGTACAAAGGGGAAAGTTGATTACAATACAAGCAGGAGACTCCAAGTACTTATTATTTAGTCTGTGCTGTCCATTTTCTGTTCATCTTTATTATAGCCTGTTTCTTGCCTCCTACCATTTACCCTCAAGCTCCAGAGTTTGACTTACTAGCTGATAACTACTAGAAGTCAGCCTGCTGGTTTTTTGTTTGCTTTTTTGTTCTTTTTTTTCTAACTATACTTCAAATGTTTTTGTCAACTTGCTTTTCCTGTGCTAAACTGTGTACTAAAAAGAAAAATGCATCTGGTTTCAAAAGGATATAATAGCGTAGATTTGAAGTCAAATGGATATATTAGGATTACGGTTTCACTTCGTGAGCAATTGCACTGTGTCATCGTGCTGCTTTTCTACGTGAAATACAATTTACTTATTTCAGAGTGGGGGAGTGTAAAAGCATTTCTGTGATTCTCTGTCAGTCAGCTGTCATTCACCTTCCTCTGCAGTAGGTGAGCTGTTAGTTTTTGCTGGTTTTTTTGTTCTTTCTGGGATTTCTGCTGTTGTTGGTGTTGGGGTTTTTTGCTTTAAATCAAGCCTGGACATCTAATTGGCACAGTGTACCTGGATTTGTACAAGAAAGGTGTTGAAGTATCACAAAAGGGAACTAAAAAGATGGAAGTTCTCTGGGTCCAAATAGTTTAAAAGTTTGTCTGTGTACAAGAAAAGAAATTCTTAGCATTCATAGCACGCCTCACAGAAATTCATTATATATTGTTTCCACGTCAGCTTGTAATATTGGTGCATGGCTTCAGTGCCTTGCTTGTATTTGTAATTACATTTAAATAATTTAACTCCATTATAGTACAATGTCTAGTGGAAATGCATGATTCTTTAGGAAGACATTTCCTTTCAGATTGATCTAATGACTTCAGAAAATGCTGCTATTATTACAGCTTGTTAACTATTGATATGTAAAAATAAAACTGTTACAAGTGCAGTGGAAGACATTAATAAATATTCTTGTTTTCGAGAATATTTTTGTAATGGCTATTTGATAACTCATTATTTGATTTGGCTCCTGTGTCAGATATCCCTAATAGCCTGACTATATTTTGCAGATCATAGGTAGCTTTTATCGACATCAGGCTGAAAGTGTTCCAATAGATGAGTGATTGAAGTGGGCCAGCACAACACCGTAATTATTCTAGAATAATGCAATACCCAGCTAAATTCTTGAATGGCAGCAAGATTTGTTGGACTGCAATAGGACTGTGTTCACCTGAAGCTGGAAAAGACAGCAGAGTACGCAGAGTAGATTTTTGTATGTGTGTTTACTGATGGATTTATTTTGGATGTGTAAAGGATAGCGTAGCTTCGTATCTGCTAAAATTAATCTCATATTTTGCTTTGAATTTGTACAAACACTTTAATGTTGTTTACAGTCTTCTGTTGTGTTTCATTTTGTATTTTTTTTTTTTTTAATTTTGCAAAACGGTCTCCACAAGTTTTGAGTATAAAATGCTACATCTCTGTTGCAGAATGTGGCATCAGAGAAACTTCTAACATCATGAAAATATACACTGGTGGCAAAGTATGCTTCCTTCTTTTTTTGTTCACACTAAATGGATGTGTTTGCAGGCTCACAGTGGGAACTAAATAGTAAATATTATTTAGAGCACATTGTTTTTCCTCCCTAAGATCAGTGAGTCCTTCCTCAGCAGCACTGTGAAACAATATTTGGAGAACTGCAGTAACTTATCCAAGGCGCTCAATAAATCTGTTACACCTTCTCCTCCTCGGGTTGCTGGTTTACCTTTTTGCTGTCAGTCCACAAAATGAGCATAAGACTCTGGGTATATCTCAGAGGCTGAACTGCTGGATTTCTTTGGCTTTTTGCTTTCCCTTTTTCCAACCTGTTCATTAATTTCCATCAAATCTGCCCATCTTTACTCCCAATCCTTCCCTTAATCCTTCATTTCCTTTTCTTGATTGTTAAGGGCTTTTAAAATGTCTTCCACTCTTCTTGTTCATTTTCCCTACCAGGGGATTCTTGTGGTGGATCCAAAAGTTTGTCTCAGGTTTGCAATGCTCAATGTGTATGATGTGCTCTGGCACCACGGCAGCAGCTTTCCATACCCCTCAGCCCTCCCACCAGCAGTGACAGGCTCAGATTTGTGTCACTGTGGAAAAAAACCTGAAAGCGCCTGGATCAGGTTTTCCGGTCCATTTATCATAAAATAGATTTCCTTCCTCGTAAGAGGTTTCTCTGGAGCAGGGAGAAAAATCAGACCTATACGAAGCTAAATGGAAAAGATCTGAGTGAAAATCAGGACTGTTTTATTTTCTAAATGTGCTCTTTTCTGTTTTTTTTTTTTTTCAAGTTTGTTTTGCCACTAGTAGTGAAATTAATGGATTAATGTAGGTTTTTCTACATGCTAATGGGATGGCTGAAAAACCCTGAAGGTGGTTTTTTAAACATATGGCTTTAAATATTTCTATATAAACTACCTTGAAGCTTGGTTGTTTTTAAGCAAAACGGCAACCATCTAAATTACTGACTTTGTATTTTCCTACTGAACTAAACGCTTTGATCTGCTTTAATATAATCAATGACAGAAATACACTCTGATTTGAAGAAAAACAGATGATTAAGTGTTTTTGCAAAATGAGGACGAACGGCCTATTGTCAAACACGTTTCTTTTTGTTTGATTGAAAGCACAGATATTTTCATTGTATGTTAGCTGTGCTACTTAACAAAATGGACCTATTGTTACAGCTCAAAACTATATATAAATTATATATTGCTATGGCTCATATGGCAAATAATTACCACTATTTAATGATAACTTATGAAATCACTGAGTAGCAAGGCGAATGTCGTTGCTGAAATGCAAAATACTTTTTCTCGAGGGAATACATTTAATACCTGATCTAGATTATTTTTTCTTAATTGTCTGGCTTCATAACTGTTTTCATTGTGTACCTCTGAAACATTAACAGGTATGCAAGAAGGCAGCTTGAATCTGGACACAGAATATACTTGTTTGCACTCTGTGGTCCTGGTTCCTGTATGACTAGTTTTAAAGGTGTTCCTCATTCCTACTCCAACCTTCTCTCTTTCCTATCTGTTGGTGTTAAACTGTGCCATTACCTTCTGTAAATTAGTCCTAGACTGCTTCTGACTTCAGGCTTGTCTAACTGTGTCTCACCTCAGTGTAGGGTATTACCTTTTAACATCAAAAGGATTTGGATTTTTGTCATAAATGACATTCTGGATTACAGCCAAGAAGATACTATCGATGTAAGTTCTTGATGCTGACCTCTTCAAAAAGGTGGCTTTTCTATCATGCATGAATCTTTTGGGATTGTTTATGGAAATTAAAAAAAAACATGTTTCTTTGCAGAAGTTTTCTACCTAGAAGGGAATCATTGTAGTTTACTCAGGAGAGGAACAGATGCAACCACATGGGTAAGTGTAAGTAGAAACACTGCAAGCTCAATATATTCCAGAGGAAAAGATGGACATAAACCTTGTGTATATTGCACTGTCAAACCCGGTAGTAACTTTAAGATTAATTTGCCTCCCAATTATTGATATGTGTCACATTTCCCCTGAGTTGAGTCAAATTCTGTTTATTTCTTGCCATTTCTCTCCCTCCATCAAAATTTGAAAGGTGTCTAATATACAGAAAAGTCTGGAGCTGAGTGTTATTTAAATAACAGATTGATCCAGGGCTTTGTATGCAAATAGATGGTACTGGGAATAATTGCAGATTTTACACAGCTCTAACAAATGTATGGCAATTGATATAAAAATTCAATGTTTCTTTGTGAGTGTGTCGTGCAGTGTCGTTCCACCTTGACAACAGACTTATTTAGAGGCTCTTGCTGTGCTAAAGCTTGGTTGCTGTTGGTTTTATCAGGTACTGTTTGGTACATGACTTCACATTTTTGTAACAGGCTGCTGTTACCTGTGGATAAACTTGTTCTGGCCAGTAAACATGATCCAACTTTGCAATAGAGACTCTGCAAACAGCAGCTAGCTTGAAATCCATGCTCTGTTGCTTGCAGTGTCGATGCTGTGGCTTGTCCAGGTTGACTTCTGTTTTCAAGGAGCTGGACAGAAATGGTGTATGTAGTTTTTCTCTTACAAAAGGGATTCTGGCTCATTTCCCATTAATGCACTTGGTTTATATCTCAAATATTAGAAGGGAAGAAGAATGAAAACTATATTAAGAAACGTGGCATTTAACACAACATAACCTCATCAATTAAATAGCTTAGATTTGGCAAGGATTAGATATTTACAGCATGTAAATAAAATTATTAATCACATAAGATATTGTTTACTAAGATTCTTAATCCTCCTGCTTCAGGGTGTAAACTAATTAGTAGGCAGTGCTGAAAAATTGCATCATTTTACGATACGAGTTCATGGAAAAACTGGATGAACAAAATGAAAGCTGCCATGTGATATTAATAGACCAGCTCTTGACGGGAGGCTGCGCATGCAGAATGCTGGGAGAAATAATCTTAATCAACTGGAGAACTGAAGTGAGGATGGCAGCAGCCCTTCAAGGGGAAGGAAAGCTTTGGAACATTTTCTTTAAAAATGGTATCTGTAAGAACGGGTGATAATTAGATGTATATCTTAAATAGACCTTTCTCAGCGGAGACCACACCGTGAGTGCTTTAAGCACAGGTGGTGCATTCATCTTTCCGAAATATGAAAATCTTTCTTAGTGTTTTAGTCAGCAGAATGATGGCTTACAAGAACCTCACCCAACAGTGTGGTTAAATCAGGACTGTCTCTGGCCGTGGCAGGGCCGTTACCCTGTGCCCGGGAGCGTTTTGGCAGCGGTGACGAGGGTTAGGAATGGGCAGCAGCTAGCAAGGTCAGATCTCTGTAACGATTCACCTTCTTCCTACAAGCCTATAAAAAGAAAAATAAGCCAACATTTTATTCAGCAGCACAGTGCCACCACTTTGAGCAGGACGTATTTCTCACGGACCGACTTGCTCACATGGAGCCCTGCGCTGCTTTTAGCTGCTGCCGATCCCTCCCCGTGCTCATCCGTAGCCTGAAGGATTCACTGGCAGTTTCAGGAGAAGTCCAGGCTCATGACCCCAGTACACTTATCTTCTTTGTCCTGTTTACAGAAACTTGTAATGGAGAGAAGCTCTGTTCTTTCACTGAGCTGCACCGGGAGCCCACCGGCGAGTGTCTGTAGTCATCCGTATTCCCTGGGCTTCGTTAGGAGCTCATGGATGCAGTGGGATCAAAGGGAAAGATATGCCAGTGTTAAACTAATTAAAAATCTTATCTTTGTAATTTCATTTTTGTGGTTGAATTCACAATGCCAGCAGGCTTCTATGAATTTTTGTGTGTTTGTGGAGGGGGAAGGGGGGGATGTTCAAAGTGAGTGTGTGTAGGTATCAATCCTAAAGAGGAAAACAGTGCAGAAACAGAAAACTACAAAGCTGCTTGTGTCTGTAGACAGAATAGTATTATGGTTAAAGGTAACAAACCCAGGGTAGGAATCAGCTTCTCCTTTCTTTACAGTCAAGGTCAGTGTAAAGAAGGACCTGTGGAGTTACAGGTAGTTCACATCAAGTATTTCCTTAACATGAGACAGAATGTGGAACCTTTGGGGAACCAAGACATTTTTTCCGCCCACATGCAAATAAAGTGACTTAAATATTATTTCTCTGCTTCTGTTTTTCTGATCCTGTAATACTGGGAAACTCAGTAGACACCATAGTTTTCCTGAACTATGTGTTAATGACTGCTGCCCCTTTCTGGCTGCAGAACTGGTTGGGATCAATGCTCCAAACAGAAGCAGGCTTCAGGATTTTGCACTGGCTCGGGACCCCGAGGGTGATAGCAGGAGAATGATCTCATTCCTGCATTCATCAAGTGTTCTGAGACATCAGACAACATGATGGTGCAGTATGATGATACGTTATACAGTTTGTGGATGACTTCGTACCTAACAAGTAGTTGTGATGAGTATAAAGGTTACAAATACACTGTGATGCAGCATAAAATTAGAGTACCTTCCTATGATACAGTATGCAAATCGAGAGTTGTTAGGCTTCGAAGAGATCACAGGAGTGACACTGAAACAAGCAGAAAGATGGCAGGTTGCAACTCCATTTTACAGCACTGTTCTAGCTTTGTTTCTTTCTAGTCTTTCTCACTATTTTTTTTTCCGAAGTATAAGGTTATTAAAAATTATACTAAGTGAATAATTTCTCTAATTCTTTGTATCAAAGTCATGGATTGATGATACTCTTGTTCATGTCTGAAACTTGCTCACCATCATTTAAATTTATTTTTCTAATAGTCTTGTTGTTTTGTTAAATAATTGGTATAATAAAGCTTTGCAAGGCTTTCCAAATAAAAAAAAAGCAGCATAGAATGGCGTGTTTGATATATGACTTTAGAAAATTCCTGACCCAGGCTTTCAGCAAATCTTAATTTTGTAAGTACGCAGTGGATGAACTTGAATTCAGAGCTGCACATTCATCTGTGTGTGTAATTTGCTGTTAATTGGGATTGCCTGCTTTTGTCAATAGGCTGTTAGACCTTCAGCTTGTGAAATGTTGGCTTGGAATCTGTTGCTTTTCTTTCTGCTACAGGTTCTGAGTCTTTCCTTTGGCAAATTGCTTGTAGTCACTCAGTGACTTTTTGTTTTTGTAAGAGTTTTCTGGCTGGCTAAAATTTTTTGGCACGGTTGAGACCAATGCAAGAAGTAGTGGAAAGAAAGTGGAAGAAAACTGTTGTAATTGCAATTTGCTCTGATTGATGGACCCTCAAGCATAGGCTGCAGTTAAACCCCATCACATCTGCAGTCAGGAAATAAAATCCTAATGAGAAATTAAAAGTGCTACACTGATTCCAAACTTGATATTCCCATGGAACTATAAACGGGTACTTCTCCAATATCCAGAAGAAGATACCAAGATGAGAAATTAGTAGAATTATGTTAATCCAAGTTAGCACTTAAATGCCCACTTAATTTTGGTTAACTACTCTAATTTCAGCTACACATGTGCTTTCAGTTAAGGCTTTCATAAGTGTTTTATTTAAACGTGGATGTTTTTTCCATTTAGTATTACATAGCGGTCAAGCAGAATATGGAATATAACTCGTACAATTGCAGCAGATTTTACAGTCTGTACTTCTTACTGAAGGGAACTGTTGGGAAGTAGAGTTATTTTCTTCATGTGCTACCAGTATGAATTAGCTTATGTTTGCTAATTAGCACACTAATCTTTTATTAATTCATTCTTTTTCTGCATGGCTTTTCATTCTTCAAGTGCTGTTATTGGTACAGCATCTCTGTATTTTTGTGTGTTTTTCCAAGTGTAATGAAGACTTCAAACTCAAAGGCGGGGGGGAAGGAAGCATGAGTAATATCTAAAAGAGGAATTCAAACCAGTATTGCAGTGATGTTAAATATGTTCTTCCCAGAAGGACAGGACTGAGATCTCACTCCAATCTGCATGGAGGAATCAAGATAAAAAGCATTTTAATATTCTTCAGGATTTGCATAGTGCTTTGTATTTGCAGAAGGCTGTGCTAATGTTACTTAACGGTGGCCTGTGGACCGCTCACTGCCCGTGTCCCCTTTGATTTATCCCATACACTGAAATCTAGTAAAAGGAACACAACAGTCAGAAAGAAGTGTTATAAAGTGTGACAAACCCAGTTTCCTCTGAAGAGTTCAGCTGCCGTGATGCATATTTTGCATCTTTCACTGATGTAATGAGAGCTAAACTGAGGAATAATTAAGAAAGAAAGTGGTAATATAAAATGAAAAACTGTTAAAGGATGAAACAGAAATGTGTCAGGGAAAAAAAAAAGAGGAAGAAAAACAAATCTTTGAGTTTATCTAGGTAATTTGGTGTAAAGAGAGACAAAATTATTTGAATTTTGTTTTTTCCACTTAATCCTGCTGTATATTAAAGCAAGAGTCAAAATGTCAGGACTGACATTATATCTTTTCAGTTACAAATCTCTTCTGATTCCAGTGTCAGCAAGTTCTTTGCCAACCTTTGAGTTATCATTTCATTCAGCAAAATCACTGATTAATTAAAAAAAAAAAAACAACAAAAAAACCTCACAAAACAATTTATCCATGCACCTCTGCCCATGAAGAGAATATTTAGATTTCAGAGTTAGGCAGAAGCTATGAAATGTGCCGTTTTGAGTAAATTAGTGATTTACTAATTTACTAACAAGTGATATCGTTGATCTTTCTTGGGTATATCTTGCCTGTTCTGTCTGTCGAAGTGTACACAAGTTCTTTATTTCTGTAAACCTGTTATAGACCAAGAGACAAAAGTACATAAGCTATAGAGAGTATATGTAAAACAGAACTATGAGATTGCCTTTTTAGGATACTTTTTTTTTTTAAAGAGGTAAATAAATACAGTTTTTCAAACGATCTCGCAAGGGCATTGTCTGGGGAGAAGAAACTAAGCAAAATATTGTTCCTTCTTGCAATGGGACATAACTAGGGGAAATTTCTTCAGTAGTGAAATTTGATTGTAATAATAGAGGAAAACCGCTTTGAAAAGCTCCTGGGAGAGAAGGTTACGGGGATCTGGCAATGCTAAACTGTGTACCTGAAAGACATTTACGTACATAAAGCCTGAAGAGAAATTATTATAATCACTTATATTGTTTTTCCTTGCCTTTCAGAATGGGATGTAGCATTCATTAAACAGCAAAAATCAAGAGAGGAGAAAGGGATGTCATGTTAATTCATCTAACTAAATTCTAATTTTCAGGCCCTTTGTTTGGCTGGGGAATAGCACTGGCAGGATAGTGGCTGCTGGCAGAGAAGTTCATTTCTTTCCCAGAAGAAAAGAAATCAAAACAGCTTTGCGCTGATCAGCTGGCACAGACTGCTGGATCAATGGTTGGCAATTTGCAGGGCTGTGCTGTAGATAAGGCTGTCACATTTTGGCAGTCTCATCACTACCAGTCAGCCACATAATAGCTGATAGGTCCCTTTCAGATAAAGACGAGTAGAAGATAGAAAACTGAAGAGAAAGGGGAGTGAAAGGGGGATAGAGGAGGAAGGGAAGATGACAAATCAGTATTTTCAACCCCGCTTCGTAGTTGTGCTCCTTTGGTCTCTGGTTCATTTAAATGTATGTTAATATTGCTGTTAATTCTTGCAGCTTTCAACTGACAGTGGTGCTCATCAGTGTAATTCTTGGTTTTGTGCTTTATCCTTCTGAAAATGAACAGATGTTTGCTGAAAACTAAAGTGCCCTCCCCCCAAACCCAAAAGCCTAGGTTCAAGATAGTCACTATCTGCTTCAAGATGTTTACATCTTAAGATTATTGTCTCTCACTTTCTTTAGTTTAAATATGACATAGAGTGTGGTTATTTTGGAAAAAAAAAAAAAAGAATATGGACTTTTGCCCAGATCCCCTCCTGGTCAGTTGTTTATTGCAGCTTAGCTCTAGATGGTCTTGGGGTTTCTTTCAGCAAAGGTCGTGTCTTGGGGAAGGCAAAATAGTAAAGAAGTGAAAGGAACAAGAAAAAAGGTACTTAAAGGTACTTAAGCAGCAGATGAATTACTTTCAGATGTTTCTAGTTTTAGAAAAAATCTGAAAAATGGCAGCTTCCTCTGAATTGTGCTACTTTCTATTTTTCTAGTGGTTCACTGCAGGTTGTAAGGAAATCTGTTAGTGACTGGATGACAGTGCAATGAAAAGAGGTGTGGGAGTCATTACATTAATACTGATAAAGCTGCTAAATATGCTTAGGGAGATTTTGACATTTCCAGAAGCCTGAGAACACACAGAGTAAAGGATTCATTAGTAAAAAGTGCCCTGGCTATTCTTAATCATCTTGAATCTTGAGCTTGCGTTAGGTATTCCTGACTATAGGGAATGTTTTCTAATTTCAATATCTAGTGTTCTACAGCCTTCCAAAATCAGTTATACCCAGTGCAGGGAATAAGTAAATTTTTACTTTTCTCTCTCTTTTTTTTTCTTTGAGATATTTTTTTTGTGGTTTTTCCCTTTGTTGAAGGAAATTCAAAAGTATTTTTTTTTTCTGCAAAACCAGTTGTCAAATGTTCTTTATCAGAGCAATTTAATACCACTCATTTTGGAAATCTCCATACAAATTATTTTTTTCTGTTTAGTGCTTCACTCTCTTCCTTGTGAATAGAGGAAAACAACTCTTTTTGATCTATTGCAGAGAAGCTGATGAAACTGCATATGTCTGCAGTTAGGTAGAAGAACTCTCCCTAAAGTCCAAAAGGATTTGGGATGTAGTCAGCCAAGTCTTTCAGACTATTTTCCAACTTGATTTAGTCAATTCTTATGGTGCATTGCACCACTTTGTTGTGATCTGATGTCAGAAATACTAAGAAAAAAAATAAAGAAAGAGGGGAAAAAAAAACGATAATGCTTTCCTTATTGACATTCTGGGGAATTAAAGACCAGGAATGAGAATGCCACAGTGGCAGCTGACATGGATTGTTTATTTAATTCTTCCAATTTGTTCACCTTAATGAAACACCAAAAGATTTGAGTGAGCGGTAATTAACAAGAGAGAGCCTGTCTAATGAAACCAGTACAGGATGATATTTGTTTCAAGGATCAATAGAAGACTGTGAGTGAGGATCATACTGGCATCATTCAGGAAAACAAATCACCTCGTGCCAATCAATTGTCATGCTGCACATGCATGAATCTGCGTGAAGCATTTTAAATATTGCATCAGTAGAAAGACAGGAGAGAAAAAGCTTGGTAAATCTGGAGGTATCCAGTACTTAATTTGCTGGTCTGTCAGGTACTATAATTATAGTTGTAGCATTCTTCTTCTGTGCCTTCAATAGTCATTACTAAGCAATTCTAGTGACATAATCTAATTAAAGTATGCTTCTCTTAGAGCACACTGAGTCCATGGCGTAGGATTTCTTTGTATTCTATCACCGCTTGCATGTTTTCAGGAAAACAACATAGACTGCGTTCCCAGAAAGAAAGAAAACAGAGCAGCTGGTAAAAAAAAGCTACTTCTCTGACAATCCTTTTGGCCCTCCAGAGACAGCCGTTGGATTCCCTGTTGCCATTAGTTGACTTAGCAATTAATAATGCAGCAATTAGCAGTGAGTTCCAGGTCTGGTGCACAAGGCATGATTTTATTTATACGGTGGTTACTACGGACAGAAACAGAGTAAAGAGGAAACAGTGGTGGAAAAGTTGTATCTCAAAATACGGAATCAATTTGATAATGGGAAGAATGGGGTTAGTGCCAAAGGAAGATAAATATGTGCTACATGAGATTACTGAAAACAGTATTGAAGCTAATGTGAAATTGCTTTGCTTCTAAAGAAAATAGATTTGAAATACATTTCTGAAGGAACAGAATTTGAAAAGTTTTTAAATGAATGGAAAGATGCAGATTATAGTAAATGTTTAGGAACTGCGTTATACTGCTGACTTGAATTTAGAATGGGGTTGATGAAGAGAAAATAAAGAAGGCTTCCTTTTGAGCACTAGCTGAAAGTAATTCAGTGCCATAATAAGGTTGGAGGTGATTTTTTTTTTTTAAATGAAGGTATAAACATAGTTCTTTGAAAACAAAATATTACAGTTAATACTCAGTCTTCAGGTTAAACAAAACAACAGTCCCAGAGCCAAGGCACTGCTGAAACTGAAATAACCCAACAGAAATAATAACTTAATGTAGATGTGCAGACTTGAGGTGCAGAGAATAGTGTGGAGGATTCAGGGAAACTCTCAACAGGATTTGCTCAGGTGGCTGGAGGAGGTTCAGAAACTTTACTTTTTTGCTCCTTTTAGATGCAGAGATCAATGGCAACTTCATTGGAGATGATACATTTCCAGGAATTTTGTTCTAGAGCACTTTCTTCTTTTTATTCTTGTCTGTAAAACAGTTAGAAAACTAATGTCACAGCTCTGTCTATTGTTAGGTGTTCATACAAACTCATGGGATAATGGCAATGTGTTTTTAACAGAAATTCAGAAATTTAAACTCTTCTGCAAGTCTTATAGGCCTTGTTGAGTCCAGCTAGAAGAATCGTATTCAGCAATTGCATTTGCAACTTACTGGCAACCAGAGCTGAACTGTAGTTTTGAAACTTATCAAACCTTATGAAGTTGCAGATAGCTCTGACTGACTTTATTCCTGGGATGGCATAGACTTCCGATTCAGAAAGTGGAATTTGTGTGGAATATTCTACCGCCAGCAGCCATAAACAAGAGGGAATGCAGCAGGGAGACAACAATTATGTTTTTTGTCGAAGTATCAAAGACAGGATGACCCACAAATGGTACAAAGTGGCAAGAATTATAGGCCAGAAACTGCAACGTATTGACAAGAGGAAATTGTCTTTACCCATTACAAATAACGGGTTTATGTATCAGGGCATGGCCCGTTGAATTGATGCAAGATATCTGGGATAGCATGAGCAACTGAAGACTGCTTTGGTGACTACTTAGCAACACTATTTCTTACTATTTCATCCATGTGTATGTATGTCGATGATGTGTGTCTAAAAAATTATGCGTGTGTATAATGTGATATGGGTAATTTCTGTCATCACAGCAAGTGAACGGTTGTGGGAGATTATGAGACAAGAACGTGTTCAGTTTGCAGCCTTTCCTTTGTGTGACAGGGGATGTGAAATAGGATAAGGGAAGGACCTTACATAGTGAAACTGTTTCACCACTCATTAAAATCCTTGAACAGAGTTCAGCTGTAGCAATAAAACAATGCCTTTCTACAACCAGCAATTTGGAAGCAAAAAAAAGTTACAAAAAATAAGGACTATTTGTGAATATGTCAAAAATCTAGGTTTCATTTATCAAAATGAGATGCAAGACATCACAGTCATCGAACTGTAGAGACAGCAAAATAAAACAGTTATTTAGGATCCAACCTAAGCTCTTCTACGCTATTTACTAGTTTGTGCTGCTTGTTGGTTAAATGCATCTGCTGTCAGGAGTTCTTAAAATTCTCGAGTAAAAACAATTGGGAAACTTGAATTGTACAAGGCCTGACTGGTAAAAAGCAGTGTTGGCTTGTTTTGTTTTTTTTACAGTAGCCAGAATGTGACTCATGAGAAAGTGCTGCTGACAGGAAGAAAATTGAAATCTTTGAGGTGCAGTGCTGGCAAAATTTCAGAAAAATAGACAAAGACTTATGTTAGAAAAATTAACTGCAGGAACTTTTGTCCAAAACAGGTTACAGCAAATTTATGTGTTTGATCATGACAGCCATTGGAATGATCATAATCTTAAAGATATAATTATATGAAAGCAGTGCTGGAAGGTCATGGTAGTAGAGGGCAACCATGGTCACATGGATAGAAGACATGCTGGGAGACTGGATCCTGGTGCTTAAAGCAATCAGTTGCTTGAGACAATTTCTAAAAATTCTGTTGTATGCAGGCTGTAAATGATTTACATTTTTTTAGCTGTTTTGCTTTCATCATGTTTATTTTAACACTATAAATCTGCTAACATCGTTATGCTACTTTTGGAAGAGGAATTGATCCTCCTCCACATTTTACAAATGATACAGTTGTGAGGTTAATGGATGCTACATTGCACAGATATTACTCAAGTGCTAGTCAGCTTTTAAAACTGTGATTTTGATTTTTAAAAAAAAAATTAACACCAACTTCTGATGAATACATCTTGCAATAAAGCTTTACAAAGAACATTACTGTTCTACAAGCATGACCCTGCATGACTGATGATAACCATTTCTTTATGGTCAAGGCCATCTTCTTTTTCAATGAGTTATTTATACCTGTCTACTACAATGTGCTTCCCATTTGGGTGCAAACTCACTCTACGTAAGGGAACTTCAAACTGAAAAGAACCATACAATGTTTGAGAATAAAACCCATCTTGCTTTTCTGAGTAAGAGTCTACTCTGGTGTTTGTCTAAGTATTCGTCTGTCTATTAATAAAGTACATTTTTTTTGTTTGATAGTGTTGAGTATGTGTATGTATGTTGCTAAGTGCACATCTGCTTTATGTGATATCTTTTCCTTATTCTTGTTTTGATGTGTTGTCTGATGAATTAATCAATTTGCCTGTGAAATAACCAACACATGTTTAGAATATGACTAGGTTGATTTTCAATATAGAGGAAAAAAAAAACAGATGAAAGAAAACACATTTAATTTGCAAAGGAGTGGTAAAGTAACTCAGTGCTCAGTCTCTTGTTTTCTGGTTTCATGTCCCGTCATAATAAGTAAATAAAAGTATATGACTTATCAGTAGGTCGAGTTAAGATACATTGTGTTCTAAATTGTATTCCACTTGTATAAATGTGTCTGGAAATTTGTGCAAGTTGAGATATTTCATATGAAAGCATGTACCAAAATTTGAGATTCTACTTGGGAAGGTCAAATTATTGGTTGATGTGAGCTGAAATTGAGAAGATACTGAGTTTTTCTTAAATACGATAGTGTATTTCTACTATATAAGTTCATTAAATTCACCTAAATTTCACCTTATTTTCTAATATTCCCTTCTTTCTTAATTTCATACTGTGTACCTGCTAGGCTGTATTCATTACTCTGAAACAACATACATAAATTAAGCATCCCAACTGATTTTTTCTCTAATGTATCTCAGAACAGTAATTATTAGCTGAAATTAAGAAATCTGCGCACTAGTAGATGTGCATTCCGGTACATATGAAAAGGCAAAGGAAGCACGCTCACAGTCCTTGCAGTTTAAGTTCTCTTTACGTGCTTCAGGTGAGAACCATGTTCAGTGCTGATGCGTGGTGCGTATGTGTCTGAAGGTCTTGCCATGTCCCCGTGTCTGAAAATAATCTCACATTTGGTTGGCGCTTGTGCATATGTCTGGATTTTTTGCTAAAAAGATCAGGTACATCAGTAGCTATGAAGCAGTTTGTTTTCAGACAATGGAAGAATGATTTTTTTATCTTCCATTCCCTGTAATATCTCCCTCTTTCATATGCGTCTGTCATTTTTATTCTGAGTCTGTCCTTATTGTTGAGGACTTGTTATGTTTGACATTTCAGCCACCTCTTGTCCACGGTCTTATCATTTATGTTGGTGAGATGTGTTATTAGCAACACTAGTAGTGTCTAAATATCTATTACATATTTAAAAGCAGTACGAGGAAGAAAAGGACTTGTTTTTATGTCGTATCAATATTCATTGCACTTGTAATTGCTGTCGCAGTTGTAAAGAGAAAAGAAATGGAGAACCTATTAATGGATAGGTCCTATCCTAAATGGATAAAATATCAAGTATCCGAATTGTGAGAATGATTTAGCATCTAATCTAGTTCAATCTGTGCAGATGCTGCTGAAAGGCTTAGGGCTCCTTCATTCTAAAATTTTGCAAGTAGTTACTATTACTTGTATTTATTTATTTAGAACAAGTTAGGTTCCTTCTGTTTGGAGGATACAGGCAATTAAAAATGTGTTCTTTCTTTCCTTCTTGGTAAATACAAAAGAACGAATGTCAGCACAAACTATTGTGTCACACAAATGGGAGGATATGCCAGTGTGACTTTGCTTTTCTCCCTAGTACTTTGAAACTGTTACTCACTGTTGCATGGATTAGGTATATGACAGGTAGAGTGACATCTACTCATTTAGGATAGGAAAATACGACTGGAAAGTCTCCAGGTGTTCGGTTTGATTTAGACCCATTTGCAGTTGTGTGTGAGAGAGAATAAACCCTAAGGAAAGCTATAGACCTGTGATGTATTGCTCTACAAGGGCTGCATTAGAGCCCCTGTCTGGTAGTGTAAATAAAGACTTTTATATTTTCATTTATTGACTGCAACGCTAAGAAAGCTTTACATTGTCCAATAGAAGTGCCTGAAAAATAATGTATGGAAAATCTATACGAGACACAGAGGCATTTTAGAAAGTAGAGAACAATTAGCTTTATCATCAAGGACAAAAGCGTTGCTATATACATGCTGCTTTGATTCTCAAAGAACCTATTGATATTTCCCTTTGTGTTGAGCTGCTAACAAAACGTTCAGTAGAAGAGGCAAAATCTGTTCTCGCTGCAGAGAGGTGGTGCTTCGTAGTCCATTTGTATTTTCTGGAACACCGATATTGCTTGGAAAGCATGGGTCCAAGCCCTTGGTTGCTGGAATTATAGGATCTTAGTCTTTAGCTTCAATATGTCCAGGTTGAGCTCTGGATTGTGTGGAAATACAGGAGTACTGACCCAAGTGTGTCCGGGAACAAGGATACACTGAGGACCAGAGAACAAACTCAACTTGTAATCCACAACTCAGACCCATTTTTAACAAACACGTAAGAAAGTGATACAGTGAAGACTGAGAAAAAATTACACATTCCATTAAGTCTATACTCCTATTTCTTTTTATAGGCTTTTGTATCACTGAATGTGTAGGAGTTATGATATAGTATGTAATATCTTCAATATTTTAATAGAAATGAGTGATTAATGCTTCACAGAGCATTAGAATTCACTAGTCACTTCATTAGCCTGTGAAAATTAGCTCTTTTCAGCAGAGTATATATACATTGTCCTGCTTTCCTGCCTTCTCTCTAGAAAAAGTATATATAACATATACAGTAGTGAACGTACCCCTGAGGGCTTTTAACCATCGAAATACGAGTACTGGAAGCACTGGCCTGTGTTCTGCCCCTGTCATGATTCCTGAAGTCATGAGTCTTGTGGCTCAGGTATTGCTGTTAAAATGAAAATGAATGTAAATAGAAAAAAGCTGTGAAAGAGATCACAGCTCACATTAGTCAATCTAAAACCATCTTTGTAAAGTGTTGCCTTGCAATCAAAATCTGTTTTTACTCGCATAAATAACAAAGAAAAAAAGCACAATGATCTTGATCTAAAAATTCCTCAGGTATGTCTGCACAGATCTTTGTAGTCATCTCTTATTTATATTCGTTTGATGAAAGAAAGAAGTAGGATCCAGGTACAGAGTTTGTCACTTGGTCTTTGATCAGCATCTATAGGGGAAGTGTTACATAGAGAGGAGAAATGTGCTCCATGATCATCAAGTCCCACTGTTCGTGTGCCCTAAGCACTGGTGAACAGTGGAAAATAATGATGTGAAGGGGAGGGAGTGTTAAGATTTAACTGGAAACTTCACTACCTGCAAAAAATGCAAATCGTGAAAATAAGATATTTGTAATACTCCACTTACCAATAAGGCATGAGAGAACTAATGTCTCAAATCTAGAGGAAACGAATTGAAGGGCTTGAACATAGAGCTGATCTAATAGCAGAGACATGACCGATGGTTCTGCTGAAGCATTGAACAAAGGTGTACTTTTATTTCTCTATAAATGCAAAATTTCTATTGATTTCAGTCCTAGTACTGTGGATTCACCCAAGTGGAGCAGAGGAGACTCTTTTTTACCAGTATGTAAAGATGTTCAGTGCCCATTTACCTGTCCAGGATGTTTTCATCTGTGTACCAACTACCAGCGCTCGTAATTATATATCTGTTAAATTCCATAACTAGATTTTGCACCTTCCTAATCCTCACACTACAAATTCAAATGCTTTGGAGGAAAGATATATGCCTGTTGTAAGAACTGCTGATTTAAAAAGACCAAATGCCCATACATGGTGTTTACTTAAGTGTTAACTCCTGAAGTTTACTTTTCTGTTTACGATTTGCACGCACACATATCCAGTTATGCGACCTACAGTCCAGTGCATCTAAGAGACACCTACACTGCTGAAAAACGAGCCTCTGCTGCACAGTTAGCTTTTCCTGTAGTTGCAGGTATGTCTAACTAGAAGTTTTTCAAGAGCATTTGTCTTTCTGCACTCTAGGAATTATGCAGGCAGCTGTTGCTACTGCCTGGCCCAGCTTCCCTCTGGCTGCGGAGGTGCTGGGAATGGGGCAGCTGCAGGTTTTCAAAAGCTGGAGAAGTTCTATATGTAAACCTGCAAGTTGGTTTTGAATAATTTAATGTGTTTATAAATGACTTCCAACAAGGCAAACGGTGCTTTTTCAGTCCTAAGGTTTAACATTTTATTGTCACATAAGCATAACAATAATATTGAAAGCAAAGCAAAGGGCTTTCTTCTTTCTTTTCTTGAAGTGATGACAAAGTGTTAGTTTATCCTAGTGCACTGGTCTGCCAACAGGCTAGACACTGGCTTGTGCCAGCAAGTAACTTGGGCAGGATTTTGCCATTATCCTGAGAGTAAACAGAATGACAGTAACTACACTGGCAATTTTAGGCTAATATTTTTTTTTTTCCCTCCGTGGCACTGGTGAGTGGGCGATCTGGAACCCGGGTGACAAAGGGAACCCAGTGTGACAGACCTGGGGGCTGGGACTTCACCCAGGCATTGCCGAGGTGCTCTCAGGCTGCAGCTGTTAAAAGCAGCGTGAGTTTCCTAATTTCAGTGTTCCTGCTGCTTCTCTGCTTTAGTCCGTTTTCCTATATTCTATTTTAGCTGGAGTCTCCCTAATTTCACAACTCCCCCGTGGTGTATAGGATTTTTTATAGCTGTAAGGATTGTGAGTTGTTGCCTTGGAAACACAGTTGTGCATGCAGCTGTTGTAAGTATACTTGTTACTTTTGCTTTACCACAAAAGGTTTCAAAGCTTTGCTGTATTTGTCTGACATTTCTTGATTCTGTAACTCTTTATAACAATCTGTTTGACAAATTACCAGAGGAGGGAAATAAAACCTCAACCTTGCAATGTACAGCATGCCCCCGAGTCCTGACTCAATCACCAGCTTTTTACCCTCCGAAGCCTGCAAACCCCACGCGATCCCTGCCTGCCTCTTTCAAAAAGTACGAAAATGTAAGAATTTTTGAAAAAACACTTCCGATGTTCTCCATCAGGGCGCCTATCTGCAGATGCTGGGGACAGCCTGAAACTGCAGCTCCTCCAGGTTTCTGCATGAGAGCACACAGGTGTAGGAGGAGAAGTGCCTGCACCAGCCTGGGCTTCTGCCAGGGCTCTTGCTCCTTAGGACAGATCCAGCAGGATCAGGAGGAGGTAGCAGATGATTCTTGAATGCTTCACCCCTGTAGAGCACCTTTCCCATGAAAGCTGCTTTGGTACCAGAGAAGGACTAATGTTCATACTCACCGCTTTTGTTGTAAGAGCGCTTAATCCTTTGCTTTGGGCCTCCTGCTTGAAATCAGGTCCTTGAAATAAAAGGTATTTGATCCCTTTCAGTACTGAGAAAGGATGGTTAGATCAGAGAGAAACCACACAGGATGCCCTTCCAGGGCAGATTCTCCTTACTTGCCAGCTGCGAGCTAATGCCAGAGCTTTGAGATGGCTGAAATGTGTAGATAGTAGACGCATAGTTTTGAAAGTTGTATATGTTCACTTTTTGTAGCCAAGGCTTCTAATTGCCAGCATATTTTCAATCCATATACCTGTCAAGTGCACCAGTTTAGCTGGCATTGCGCTGCCTTTATATTGTCTTCTCTTTTTATAGCAGTATAAAAATTGGTTCATTTTTTGTACGCCTCTCCCTCACTGAGCTTTCTTGTTTCTCCTGTTTGCAACATAAGCCATAATAGTCGGAGAGGAGGACAGGTGGGCACTATTTCTAATATGCTCTCTGAAAGAGGAAAGGAGTGCTGCATGAATAAATAGAGAAGCTGCTAACTGCAATTAGATATTACAGTGCTTTTGTCTCCTTGTATCTACTTGCTTTCCATGGACCTCAGCCCATTGTAATGCCTTGTGCTGCACACTATTCGTAGTTAAAGATTTTGTAGATAGCTTTTAAGGTGAAGATTTGAGTCAAGTCAGCAACTGAAATCAGTCACAACTGTTTCAGTTGACCAACATGAAGTTTGACTAGGTTAGCTGTGGAGAAAGGTAACCTTACCCCATGCTAAGAGAGGCTTCCTATGGTATAATGTGGTGCAACTTTCTGTTTCAATTGAACTTCATCAGATGATTTAATCTTAGTAAGTTATAGTCTGCATTTTTTTAAAGGAGTTTATTAGGGAAGCCACTAAAAAGCAGATCAAACCAGAAATATCTGAACAGGTAACATGCAGATATAATATACAGTGCTGAAGCAGACAAGGAATGGATGTTTGTGCTTGCTTGTAAACAACCTGTATAAACTCAGTGAAAACTGTAACAATTCTTTTCAAATTGTCATTTATCTAATGAAAACACAAGTTTAACTGTCAAATTGTAATCCAGTTGCAAAAATTACTGAGTAACTCTGGAGGAATGTGGCAAAAAAAAAAAAAAGATAGTGGACAATTCTGGAGTTTCTTTAGTCTGGTTGAGAAGAACGTCCTGAGGGTGATCACAATCGAAGGCACTTTTTTATCCTATTCTCTTTGATGGCTTGCTCTTTGGAATAAGAGATGTTTCTGCAGAGAAGCACAAGCCATATCTTCAAGTTCCTTGATTACATTCATTAAGCTGACAGGGATGATGTGGGATCTGCTATTTTACCCCAGTTTCTCACTATTTTGGGAAAGGATTTACACAGCTTAGAATCTTTTTGTCTGGGCAACTGCAACAAAGTGAATCTGTAAGTTCAGAATTAAGGCAATAATTTAAAGTAGACGATAGTAGCAGTTACTGAGCAGCATCTCTGAAGTAGTTTCAGAATATAAATATTAAAATAAGTACAGTTTAGATTGTTAGTGTTGACATCTACACTAATCTGTATTTTTACTGATTTTATGACAGTATCTGAAATACTTGCTTCTACAGTTTGTGTTGAGTATAGAAATGAAATTCAATTTGACTCTACAAAGTTCATATAGTACCAGATGCAATATTCTGGAAGCTAGATATTAATGGTCTGTGAGCAGCTGTAGTTCAAGCATTTATAAACTTATTAAGAATTTATTGAGGTTGTGTCCTTGGTTGCTGATTGGAGTGATCTGTGAAAACCATTGCACAGGATGTTCTGTTATATTCTGAGATTTTCTCCCTCTGTCAGTCCTTCCTGGTAGGACACTCTTGACATAACTCTTTACAACAGAAGTTTCGAAAGCCTGAACTACATGACCTTAATACATTTCAGACTTCCCTGTTTTTTTTCTTGACTTAGAGGTTGTCTTGGATGGGAAAGAGATTTTCAGTTGCAAAAAACTTTATATATAATATTCCAAACACATACCATGCTGCATTGGCAAGAGTGCAGGCAATAGGTCCAAGGAAATGATTGTTGTTCTCCACTCAGCTCTTGTGAGACCGTGTCTGGAGTGCTGTGTCTGGGCTTGGGCTCGCTGCTCCAAGACAGTCATTGACTTACTGAAGTTAAGTTTAGCAGAGGCCACCAAGAGAGTCAGCGAGCTGGTGTACATGTCTTGTGAGGAGAGGCTTGAGACAATTGGGCTCATTCAGCTCAGAGAAAAGGAGATGAAGGGAAGATCTTATTGAAATTTGCAGCTGTCTTAGAGAAAAGTATAGAAAAGATGGAGGCACTATGAGTTCGTCAAACACTGGAAGCAATTTCCCAGAGATTCTCTGGAATCTTCATTCTTGGAGACATTCAGAACCTAATGACACGGCTCAGGGCAACCTCTTCTAGGTGGACATACTCTGAGCAGGAGGTTGGACTAGGTGAGCTCCAGAGGTTGTTTTCAACCAAAATGATTTTCTTCCTTTCTGATTTTTTTTTTCTTTTCATCCCATCAGCCTTGTCAAAAGTGTATTCAACATCTACAAAGCAGTTAAGGAAAAAAAAGTTTTCATTTGAGTATTTCTTTTACTGTTTGTTCAAGCACGGAAACTGGTACAAATCAACAGATATTGCCATTGTGGAAAAAAGCAATGGATAAGATGAGAGAAAAAAGCCAGAAACCCCCTGATGAAGGTTGTTCAGATCTCAGAACTCTCTTAGAGAATCTCAAGAAATAAACGGTCTTAAATTATCCTCCCAGGAATGGGGTGGCAGTGGAAATGAATGCTACATTTGCTACAAATGATAGCATCTTAATCTATGCACTTTGTATTTCCTCAACTGTCTTCCCTATTGTATTTCAGCTGTCGAACTCCAAAGTCAAAAAGCTAACAGCTTTGCAGATGAAGTTCTGCTTTCCCAGTCCTGACTGCAATTGCTTCTGACAGCCTGTGTTTGCCTATCTCTGAGATTCACACAGACTAATTTCCATCTTGGCACTGAGGATCTGCATCAGGCTATTAAATGTACAAGGACTCAGTGAGTGAATACCTATCAATACTCTGAAGACACATTGGGTCTTGAGAGCCTTTAGAGACTTCGTAAACTGGCGTGTGCAGATAAGAACCACCTCAGTGAACCACCTTTGGCAGCTACTGCAACAGCCTTACAAACTGAAACAAGATTTAGGAGGGTTACTTGCCACTTTGTTCCTGGTTCTACTAAGTGAAAGAAAACATGTGTAATAGGAAAGGGTTGTTAGATACCACCACTCATGAAAATAATTGTAGAGAAGCAGTGGTCATTAAAGTACAAATTTTCTTTTGCTGTTCATACCATTGAGATCACAACACTTTTTTCAAAAGATGTCGAATAACAAACAGGATTTTTTGTTAACACCTGAAAGTTTGTATTGTAAACCTAGAGATGTGTATCATAAAGTGAGGAGTGGTATTGGAAGTTTGTAGCTATCAGGCTAACTCTCTTTTTTTCTAGCTCCCTACGCTCCCTACTTTACTAAAGTGTCTTCTCTTGTTATTAGGTGTTATCTTTTGGTGTCATGCATTTATGTCATTACTACTTGGCTCATCAAGAGCCTTCTGATTGCTGGAGAAGTCAAAAGGGAAGGGAGATTAGGACAATGAGGATTCACCTGCTCTTAAAATGATCACTTGATGATCACTTACCACCTTATGAGGCAAATAAAGCAAACTTTAGTAATTCTTTAAAGAAGTCCATGCTACAAAATATGGGTGATCTTTACAAAGAAGCAATTATGATTTTTTGATGGAAACTTCACAAGATCTGCTGTAACCTTTTATGAGTTCTCTAATATTTACAAAGTTTAGTAATAATGTATAGACTTATTCTGTCTTCTCAGGACAGGTGTATTGACACTGCAATGCATTCTTCACTGCTTTGCTTGTGAAAAGAAACTCTTTTGGTTGATGTACAGCCCCTGCATAAGGAAAAAGTACGAAGTTATTTCATCAAAACAGTAGAAGGGACACGTGCCAAAATTCTGTGTAATGTCTAAATGGTGGCTTGGAGTCTCCCAGTCTTGACAGGTTGTGCTAAGGGCACAGAGCACTGACAACGGGCTGTTACACAATCAAAAGATTAATTTAACTGGTGTGACAAATCCATTCTGCAGTCAAGGGAAGAGGAAATAACTTGTTATTACTGAAGCATGTATTGTTATTTCAGAAATAACCAGCATTTATCACAGAAATAGAAGCAAGATGGTTGCTTTAAGGTACTTAGTCTCTGAAAGGGAAGCATGGAAACGGTGCAGAATAAAACTGGAACGGTGTCCCCTGTTGTTAGCTGCCATGCCTACGGATAGAATAAGTAGCTATTGACCAAAGCAAGGCTTTGGTGCAAAGACAGGCTTGCTTTAAAGTACCCAGCACTGATGAATGAGTTACTGGGTCAGCTGAAGTAGCTGAATGGTAAAAAGTAGAGATCTGACGTTGGTTAGTTAATACCCTAGATTAAGCATAAAGATCCAAAAGAAAAATAAGAATCTATTAGTGAGTATGTGTGACATCCAGTAAACTGTGATAGAGAAACTGTAGGAAGCTGAAGGACAATGGTTAGTACCTCCCTCCCACCATAGTTGGGCTTCTTATCAGAAGAGTGGGCAGTGAGCTGATGGTGACCTGCTCTTTAGTTCATCATTTTACATGCAAGAAAAGAACTGGAGAGGATAACCGTATTCCATTCTTTCTCTTTAAGAAAATCAAATTTCTGGAGCTCGATAGGTTTTGGTTTTTTTTTTTTTTTTGTATTCTTGAAGTGATGGTTGCCTTTACCATGGAGTTTACTTTACAGCTGGAAAGAGTCAAAAAGCATCAGTTTTTTTAAAGCTCTGTGAAGCTTTTCTATTTCAATAGATATTTTCTTTCATAATATGCCAACAAGCTGATTGGTACATTGAAAGTGTGTGTGTATCTAGATGTATATCTCTACACACTGCATATAAATATACATTAAAAAACCACCTAAGAATTCGCTCACAGCAGTAGCTATGCCACAGGTGAAAGGGTGAATTTTTAGGGCCATTGAACACTATAAATGTGTTCATTGTATCAGTGCTTCAGAAAAACCCATTCTAAATGACTTTGTGTTGATCCACTGTGAAAATTCATTGTGCTCAATTGCCCTCAAAATTTCTCATTTCTCATCTGTGATGTTGCAGTCTGCTGACTGCACACTGGACTGCTGTACAAAGCGTGTAGGCACCCTGCCTCAGCCTGTCTTAAAATACTTTATATTGCCTGCAAGGTTTCCGTGTGGTGCTTAATAACTGAATAGATCTGTGTCTAGGGCTTGTATCTATGAGGCTTTCAAAGCCGTGAATCGTTCTCACAGAGCTAGTTTCTAAGTTGAGGCGTGCACACACAACGAAACAAAGTCTTGTGTATGTCATATATCGTACGTATCTAACACAGAAATGTGGAAAACGGAACTTAGGCTTTAATTTTTAATCATACCTTTGATTCGGAGGAATCAAAACCACTCTCACATCATTTCAGTTCTATTCAATTTAAGAGAAAAAAAAATAAAGAAGAAATTACTGGTGGCATGAATAACTTTCTTTTGGCTTGTATGGCAAGAAGCTAAGTCATAAACAATTGGGGTTTTTTAAAACATTTTTTTTTCGCATATTAAACAAGATTTACTGGGTCGAATTTTTTTTTTTTTTTTTTTTGTTTTAAAAAGGGGTATTTATGCCAGACTTTTAACACGTTTTTTAATGTCCTTTAATTTATTATATTGGCTGATTTCTTGTTTCCTATACATAACAGCCTTTAAAGCGTAGGAGAAACAAATGCCTGTTTTGGAACACGGAATAGGTGACATTTAAAGGCCTCTCCAGAATATGTCTATAGCTGTCTTGTTTGGTCCTTACCGTGCTACAGTATACGGGTTATTGCCTGTGGATGCTCTCAAGCATTACAATAATGATATCGTTATAAAGCCTGATGGGATTGACAGAAGCACTGGCCAAGGAAGGTGTGCCTGGGAAAATGAGAACTTTGCATTCAAATTAGATGTGTCAGAAAGTGTGTTGCGGATTGCAGAACTGCAAACTTAAAAGGAACGTTGTTTTTTTCACCCTGCAAGTTTATCAGACAAAATCTTGCCTGTCATTTACACAACTTGGACACTTTGTCTTAAAAATTGGGACAGGAGATACGTAATCATGTAAGAAGACTTTGATTTTTCTTCCAGTTAGTAGGAACTTTAATTATGTCCTTGTACTAACATCTTGCTGGAGCAACGGTTCATTTCTGCATTGCTGTAGCAGAGGAATTCTTCCTTAAGCACCACACCAGCCACTGCTCCAGGAATGATTCTGTCCTGCACTACTTAACCTGAGAGTCAGTGGGACAATGCCAAGGTCAGACTCTGCTTCACTCAAAGCTTATTAAATATGTGAACTCTTGAGTAACTACTTAATTCATATTTTATGAAAAATTCACAACTGCGTATTATTTACAGTCCATGGGGTTTTAATCTTTAAAAATAGAAAAAAAAAATATTCTTTTTTTTTTGATTGTTTGGTTTGGGCTCTTTTTTTAATGTTAACAGTCCATTTGCCTTCCATCCCTGCTCTGTACTGGTTTTTGTTTTTCAAATAGAGTACTTGTAAGCAGGTGAAAGCTGTCTTCTAGGGACATAAATATCAGTCATAATTTTTTGAAGAAAACATAGTATTTGCAAGCACATTACATTTCTAGTCTTGAATGTTAAGTATACAACAAATTATAATCTTGGCAAACGTATAAAGCACTTTCACATCTCTGTATGGTTCTACGTTTATCTCTGTCATCTGGTAATAATACTCTGGATGGCAAAGAAATACCAATTCATATAAACAATGGTATGAACAGTTAATTCATCTGTTCTTCAGGTTTAAGAAAAGACCTAGTATTCCAAACCAGAAAATATTGTCTGATTTGGTTTTGTGTTATAGTTTTGTTCTTTTGAAGTTCTTGGGAGCACAGGGGAAGATTTTCCTCGTTTTCATGTCGCTTTTTTTTGTATTTAAATGCATAAAGTAAATAGAGTTATTCTTATAAAGAAAGTAAAACATCAGAGAAATAGTCTTCTGACTAGGCTTGTGAAAGCTGGGTTTCGTCTAAATTATTTGCTGACTTTAGTCATCTGTCTCTGAGAAAGGAAAAAAAAAAGTACAGCATCACATAATCTCAGAAGGTCTCTCAAGAGAAGATAAAGGCCAGCTCAAGTCTATTGTCTAGACTCAACTGTTCAATACTCATCATCTTTATTCTTTTATTCTTATGCCTCAAAGTAATTTTAAAATGAGAAAAGATAATAAGAATAGTTGTATGAGAGCAGTATCTCTGGCAAATATGACCAATTCTGTAGAAAAGGAGCTCTTTTTGTTATAAAGATTTAATTTTCTTTTACTTATTTTTATTGCAGGTCTTCAGCATTTCACTGCTGTTTTTATGATGTTCCAAAAAATATATACTTTCACAGTAAAAGATGATATTTATGTAATCTGTGAATTTACACTTTTACATAGTTACAATTGCATCTTTTGTTTCAATAAATTGAATTTACATTGCGGTTACATTCTGTTTCATAATTAAATTGCTTTCAGTCTAAGTAAGTACAGGAAATCTATGCTTCGATGTGCAAGTGTGCTGACAAAGTGAAGGGTAACCCAATTCTCATCCACGCAACTTTTTAATTAGTTGCTACACATCTGAGGATTAGGTTTGTTGGGATGTCTTGCAGAAAATAACATTAATATTCAATTTGGTTAAGGACTTTCAATAAACAAACAGAATTAATAAAGCTATTAAACAAATGTCTCTGATGACCAGTCTCCGTATGTACTGCAGCCATTCTAAAGCATTTCCAAATGCAGACATTTGAGAAGGGCTTATCTTTCAGTGTTTTTGCTGAATCTTGAAGTGTATCTGGGTATTTTCCATGGTGAGCTAATATGCATTTGAGATTGCCAAACGTATTTTCTAGGGTCTGCAAAAGCCAGGTGGAAAATAATGCTTTGTTACCAGCTCTGTTATCAGCCCTCTCAAAGTGTGTTTTCATTTTCTATTTGTCTAGTTTTCAGAATATTCTGCATCTGAACAAGATAGTTGTTTGTTTGGGTTTTTTTTGGCCAAGTTTGAAATTATTATTTTAGAGATGAAAGGTTTGTTAAATTATGTCCTTATCTGGAATATTTTTAAATGAATTGATACATGAGGAACAGTTTTGTGAAATGTGCTGGATGAGGCTCTACAGCTCCAAGTTAAATTACTGGTATTGAAAAACAGCTTATCTAAAGTAGACCTGGAAACTATTTTAGGCTTATGTTGTCAACTGAAAAATTTGGAATTTCAGTGAAAGAGAACTGGTATAGAAATGGATTCTTACTTCCTGTATCCCCTGGAAAATAAGCTCTGCTATGGCAAG
This sequence comes from Tauraco erythrolophus, assembly GCF_009769465.1. Classification (NCBI taxonomy): domain Eukaryota; kingdom Metazoa; phylum Chordata; class Aves; order Musophagiformes; family Musophagidae; genus Tauraco; species Tauraco erythrolophus. The sequence goes on from NC_141477.1 coordinate 5,111,776, forward strand.
ATGGTGTTGATTTTGTGTGGAGACTTTTGGCTGGTTTTATGGTGGCATAAATTCACTTTATGTTATAGCTTGCTAATACATACAGTGCTATAAATGAAAAACACTCTTTCACAACTTTTGAGAGCTATTGAGGTGACAGTGATGATGTAAATTATCCCAAAATACTATTTGCATTGTATTAAGATTCCTCTAGGGACAGGTTGCATTTACATTGAGGAGCTATTCAGTTCCTACCCAATATATACTAATTTTATTTGTATATTCCATGCATTTGCAAGCATGTACGTGAAATTTATTTCACTTTCTGTTTTTTTTTTTTTGCCAAGAAATTTCAAAAACATTTTGATAGCACTAGAAGAAAGGCTGGTAGGAAACCCTGTGCCCAACAGGAGTGCTACACTCTTTGGGTGCTGGTGTGTGAGCAGCTCCGCACTGAACTGCGACAGCAGTTGCCCGGCGAAGGGTGACAGACACCCTGCAGCAAAGTGGCTGCAGTGGGATGCAGGGATTTCTGAAACATCTCTCTTCAAACTTAACTGGGTGAAGAAAATAACCCACTGGCCTGTGAGTGGCATTGGCAGAGAGGCTGTTGGACAGTCTCGCAGTGGGGTTGCAGAGCAGCATCCTCCGGGATGGGGTCTGGGCAGGCTGCTAAGGTGACTCTTTTCCCTGGTTGTCCCAGTTCGATTTGCTGCCGATTTGATTTAAGCCTCTAATAGTGAGTTAAACGTGCTGCAGGTGATGTTTGTCTGGAAATTTCATCTTCTACTGTATTGCAGGAGGTGAGCAGCTACTCAGAAAGCGAATGGGACCCTGAGCTTTGTACTGACTCTGCTGCTCCTCCCCTTGCACCTTGATCCAAGCTAAAGTTCAGGGCTTGACCTCTTGTGAGTAAATGAGGAACGTTCCATATTGTGAGTGCCAAAAGGAGTAGGCAGTGGAAGAATATTTCAAAGGGAATTTTCTTGTGACTTCTCATAGCTTTGAATGTGCACATTGTTTTGTAATTTGCCTGTATTTGGTAGAAATCTGGGTTCTTTTTTCAATGTAGTCTATCATAGTCTTATGTGTCTTTAAGGAGTTTGTTTGCTTTTTCCCATAAAACAGCTTCTGGAATCTGATTCGGTTATAAAATAGTATTTAGGCTGTATTCTTGGTTGTTTTGTGGGTGGAGTTTTATGCAGTAAGGTACATGCATGTGGGCTACTTTTGTATAGACTTTAAAAAAATCCTAATGTATTTACTCTATTTATGCTTTCTCTAAGTTATTGAACCTCACTAATACAAAGATTATGGAAACAACTGTCAGTGCATTTATTAAACATAAGTGTTGTGGATTAACCCTTGGTAGGCTGCTAAAACAGACCTGGTACAGCGAGGCTGATTTCTAAGGATCTTCTGTACGATGTTGTAACCAATGTGAAACAAACCTGAGAAGAGTAATATTAACTAATAGATATGAAATTGTTTGTGCTCCTTTTTAATGATCTGAATTATCATTATTCTTTTTCACCATCATTTCACTACCCTGTCGTTGATGAAAAACAGAGTACTGATCTTGTTCTATGGTTTCTTCCCTGGCTCACGGTCAGTAGTGGATACCATGCTGCCTTCGCTTTATAGGCCAGGGCAGAAGTCACCTAAGGGATATCATTTCTTGCTGTAACAAAGATGTAATTATTTATGGTAAAATGTTTTCTCACCATGTGTTGCAGTCCTGCATGGTTGAACACTCAGGACACTGATATGAGTAGTGAATCCACTGAAATAACAGCAGTTTCTGCTGTCTGAGGCATTGCTGGTTGTCAGCAGGCAGGATCCAGCGCGTGCCTCCCCACCATCCGCAGGGAGCTCGTTAAGCTCCGTGATGTTTGTTGCTGTTAATTTAATATGGCATTGCATACAGGACTGGCCCAAAGTCCGGACTGCAGTTTAGTAGGGAGAAGCAGTGACATGATAAAATTCTTTCCTTGTTTGGTAGAGGTTTTCTTCCAGCTCTGAATTTCAAGTTATTTGAGGATTAAATGCAAAGTAGCTCTATAGGAACAGATCTGTAGCTAGCTTTCATTCCTTAAATTAGAATGCCATAAATTGCAGTTCTAAGTGACCATACTTTCACGTTTTCTAGATGCCTTGTGAATTGGATAGCCTTTCCCAGGAGCAAGAGGATTGATGCCTGGGTTTTATGTAGGGGTTGGGAGCCAGCCACGCTTCCCTTCCTGCCTTCCCACCTTTCGTTCTGTAAGGCAAGTGGGAAATGCAGCAGATACAAGGCTAATGCAAAGCAAATACATCTTTCCTTCCATGTTGAGAGAAAGATAAGATTCCTAATGCAACTGCTACTTAGCACAAGCATGAAGAAGGTGAAAAAATCTTTCTGGAAAAGGATTCTTGTGCTATGAAGGTTGCTACTGCTTAGCTGTAACAATATGACAACTTCTTAACCACTTTAATGGGACTTTTTCTATCAGAGATAGAGATTATGTTTTAAGGTAACCAGGAGGAATCTATTCACACATTGATCGATTGACTTCTCAGGAGAAATTAAATAAATAATAAATTGTACTGACTTGATAAATTTGGACGAAGCCTTTAATCAATTATTAATTGATTATTCACGTGAGCACAACGCTTGTAAAGATCAAAACCTAATTTTGACAACATATGCATACTTTTCCTTTTGAATTTAATAATATATTCCCAATCTGTTGTTCATTAAGGTGAACATCTGTGAATTCATTAATTTTTCTCCAAGCTTGCTGCTTCACGAACTTCATTTCTTTAACAAATTTTCCAAAGAATAATCCCATTACAAGCTTAGTTTATAACACATACAATGACAGCTTCGTTAGCATTCTTATCTTTTTTTTTTGTCTAATAAGTCTTTGCAGCAAAATCTATTCCAGAATAGCATAGAGCAGTCAGACCAGGGAAAGTGTCTGAATCTGGTTGAGGAAACTGGCTGCAGAGTTTGAGATCTTGTTATCTGAGCTCATAAAAATATGATACCATAGATTTCACAAAACATGGTGATTCTTAGCTGTAAATTGTAATGTGCAAGTTACAGAAAATATAAATTTTATTCAGCTTGCTAATTGCCTAACTTTGTTTTCCAAACTAGATTTTTAAAATAATACGATTGTAGAATCCCTCATTTGCTAATTTTGCATTGCAATTTAAGTGTAATTATAACAGTCCTATGGTCCTAAAGATGTTCAAAGCATACTGGAAAGGAGAAGAAAGAAATAGGTTAATGATTCCACTTGCAAACATCAATTTTGATCTTTTAAATGGAAATACATAAGTAAAACTGTACTTAGAGATAATACCTATAGGTGTTTCTTCAGGCACTTTCCAGACAACATGGATACATAGTACAACTGTAACTGAGATCTGCCTGTCTTACCCTTTCAGGCATATATCTATAGATAGCTGCCTCTTCTTTCTTTGACAATTTTTCGTAAAGTTAATGGTAAATGAAATACTGATGTTTCAGAGAAGATGAGTTACATGCTGTATTAATCTGACCAGTCCACATTAGGAGAGCACGGAGCAGAATTTGCAGCTGCAGAAGATTGTCACTGTGTTCCTGTGTTTAATGGAATAATTTAGGCATAGAGACAGAAAGAAGTCTATACTAAAATGAGTACAAGCACTTTTAAGTAGAAAACTTGTAGCTAATTTTCAATCCTGTAATTGAATTTGCAGGATAGCACATAAATAAAGCTAGACGTTTTTTAAAGTCGGATGCTTTCCACTGCATAATAATGTTTTACTGCCTTGTAATGCTTTCCCATGTATTTTCCCTGCATATTGTGCAATTCCATCACAGTGCTGCATGCCCGAAAACTTCACCTGTGATGCAGCCTGCACAGTGCTGCATCAGGAAAGCTTCAGAAATACGCACAGGTTGATGATTGGCAAATAACTGACAGCCTGCTAGATATGAGTTATTAATTAGTAATTTGCTGTAGCATGCTCAGCCACCACTGCGTGGTCCCTGCTGGGTCATATCCTAAAATGAGGGACAAAACTCTTTCTTTCAAGGCTTTTTGATGATCTTTATGTTTTGCTCCCACTAAACTTCAGAGCAATTCTTAAGAGGTTTGATTCCAAGCTGGAGCTTTGAACAGTTATCCTGAAAAGAAATTCCAACACAATAGTATTAAGACATAAAATTCTTTATATCTTTTTCTCACTTTATTGAATTACGTGCATTTAGTAATCAAGCAGAATATTTTGAGTTACTGAATAAAATGGTGTTATACAGTCATGGTCTTGAACTCAATACTACCTCATAAATCTGTGTTGGATTACATGCATTTGATCTTGAAAAGTATAGAGTTCTCAACCTTTTTTAAAGTCAATGGAAACCAAGGCCACCTGGGTCGAAGCAGAGGACATCAAGCTCATTGTAAGATTGAGTCTTCACTGTAGCTTATGCTCTTAACATTTTAGGTAATCCATTGATCTCTTTTGAACAGGTAATATCTGTAATAATACCACGTTTCTACATCATCTGAAGTCAATTAAAAGGCACGTATTATAGCTATATTTTAAATCAAGACTTACTGGAAAATGGAACTAAAGAATTCTGCTCTTCTTAATAGTACCATTTGCAAAAAGAAAAGCTGACTGGAAGATCAAATGAATTACCTGTTCTTTATACATCCTTTATATGTCCACTTTCTTCCTGAAATGAATTTAAATTACCTCTGTCCTAAAGAAGAGGATATTTCAAAATCATGAGAAAAAGTAGGTGTATCTTTCTAGGCTGTTCACATGGAGAATTCAAATATAATTCATTAAGTTTTGCTTTATAAATAGGAATTCAGCAAAATACAGGTTGTCATTAAGAGATGATAAGTTGATAAAAAAGTTTAATATCTTCCAGTCCTGTCTACCTACAGGGACTAGAGGGAGTCCATTTCCTATAAAGTAGAATATGGGAGAAAAAAAAAAACTTATAGACAGAGGTGCAGAATGGGCTTGAAGGCACTATTATTTTTTTTCTCACTCTTTCAGTCTGAAAACTATGCTGTATGCTGCTATTGCATGTATTTGGCAAATACCTGCCTCCAGAAAATCAGGTGTTGTATCATTTCTGAACTGGTCAGTATTGCTATGACTGTGCACTACACTGCTCAATTTTGAAGGGTTTCAGGACTACTCTCAAGAAGCATTTGCTACTTTTTGTTGTGTTTTAAAGTGAAAAATCAGTATCTTACCAATTAAATCACCTCATCCAAAACATGATCTCACGTACTTGTTCAAAGAAAATAGTTTATTGCATGTGTATGAGGGATTGTCATGGGCAGTTAAATTTATTTTGAAATCCTAAATAAATAATTAAAAGGGAATCTACAGTTCATCTAATGTATTGTCATTTACATTCCATAATTCTGTGGAGGGTAAGCTCCAGAGCAGATGTAATTAGGAAAGCAAAGGCTGATTTGCTATTTACCACATGTTAAGAACGGGGAAAAAAAGATACTGCATTGGCAATGAATCTATTGGTCCTGTGACAGATTTGAGATTAAGTTCTTACACTTCCATGACATTTTGAAGTAGACCATTTTTGTCGAGGAAAAGAGAGAGGAAAAGGAAAGGTCATGTCTCTCTTATCAGGCAGTCATAGTCTCCTGTAAAATAGAAATGTCTGTTTAATGTCAGTGAACAGCCTAGATGGAGATTCATGTTGGAGAAAAAATCCATACTTTATCTTATACCTCAAAGTTTATAGTACTTAAACCTTGTGATAACAGAATCCTAAGTCATTTTCAGATGGGATTCCTCTACCATTACACCATGGATCTCCATTCGCGCACTGTCCACCTTTTTCCTCTTCTCCTGACAAAATAATCCTTTGTATCAGGTGCCTAACATCATGAAAGACTGTGGGCTCAGACTCATGTTACTATATTCAAAAATTTCACGGTTTTTGCTCAGAGTGGATTTTACAAGTCCTTTTTCCTTCCTGGCTGAATGTACAGCCAGAGAAGCCAAGCAAATCATTGACCAAAGTGATTAAGAGGAGTGGTGCTACAGTGGTGTTATAAGGCACAAAGGGAGGGATGGTAAATAAAAGTATAATACCTACATAAAGTTTGATTTCATAGTTCTTTTGAGCTCTGAGAAACAACTTCATTTCTGTACTGCCTTTTGTTTTATTCCATCTCCTGTGTCTTACGAATCTATTTCTAGCATGTATATATTTACCTAAATGATTTATTTTGAAAACTCATTGCTTTAAAGCTTTTTTTTACTGATAAAATTGATTCTATTCTTCTTTTTAACCTTTACAGGCTATATAAAAATGGAAAAAATTATTGTTGGCAGTCATGATAGTTTAATTGTAGTAATAAGAGCAATAGCTTTTACTTTATTACTCTGTGGAGTTATGTTTCTGAACTATTACTTTTCCTCACCTTAAAATAAAAAGGATTTAAGTGCAGTGTGCCTGGAGGTTAAATGTGTGTACGTGCATTTGGATGGTTTGTACACATGGGGGCTTGGCATAAAACTGGGTAAAATTGGACCACCTGTAAATTAATATGCTTGAAGGAAGTTTTGATATTTCCAGAAACTAAAATCATTTTAGCAGATGAGTGTATTTTTCTGTGTGTGTCTTTGTGTGTGCACGTGTGGTGTTTTTTAATTAGCTACACAGCTTTTTTTCCACTGTGCCCTTCTACATAAGGAATATCCTTCAAAGAAAGATACACTTTTTAATAGCTAACACTTTCACGTTATTTCAGGCAATAATTGGCGAATATTATTTAATAAGTAATGATTGAAATAACTCTTTCACAGAAACTACCTATTAAGGAATTTCAGGAGTGATGGCAAATTATATTGCACTGCATATTCATGCAGTTTGATTTAATACTATATTTAATGTAAAATATGACATTAATTGCTTATAAATAGTTTCTTATACTCTAGATGCAATTTTTTAAAATCCTATACAATCAGAAATAATCACCTGGCATTACAGTTTAATCAGTCAATGTCTTTGTTAATATTAGGTATGTTGGCAAAGCAGTAACCATTGGAAAATAAGGAAATTTTGCTTATTTACTCGAACAGGGGGCTTAATTACAGGTCTGCTGGCATCTGATATCATAAAGCAAGTGAGGTCAATGTTTTGGCAGCTAAGATTCAAGGAAAAATAAACATAAGTAATTAATTCATATTATATGTTACTAACCTCTTCAATTTTTCTTCTTGCTCCTTTCTCCTCCATTCCTCTTCCCCTTTTCAATTTTGTCTTATTTCTTCTACTTTTCTCCAGTACCTTCATGTCACTGCTTATTCCACCTTTTAACTATGGTTATTATCTTCCTCCCTTCCTCCCTTCCTCCCTTCCTCCCTTCCTCCCTTCCTCCCTTCCTCCCTTCCTCCCTTCCTCCCTTCCTCCCTTCCTCCCTTCCTCCCTTCCTCCCTTTTTTCCTTCCTTCCCTTCTTTTTCTTTCTTTCTTTGGGATCAATCCTTCGCTTAGTCCCTTCCCTCTACCTTCTACACTTGGATTTCGTTTTTCATCCTCAAAACATTATTTTTCCTGATTTTTCATGCCTTCTCATAACCCCTTGGAGACTTTTTTGTTAGAAACAGAGGACATAGATCAACTCACAGTCCTCGTAAGCCACAGAGCGAAACGGTCATGTCTGTTGAGCACAGGTTACAGCAGCAAAGTCAATTACGTAGAGACAAGTACCTTTACAGTGTTTTGTCCTGGATTTCAGGAATTACCTTCAATAGGCAGGGCTTTGTCTACTTTCCTCTCTCTATTATGCTGGAATTTTGCTTTCCTTCAATACCTTCTCGTTAGGAGCAATGAGTTGTTCATATATGATGTGATTTGCTGTCATTACTATTATTTTACATTCCTTTCCAGATCAAAACATGTAAATGTCTCTGGGTCCCTTGGGAAGCTTTAATCTTATAAAGTAGGTTTTATTGAAGAGTTCTTGTTTTTTGACGTTCATGATAAGTTTGATAATTACATTAATAATTATTCTTTCATGTTTGCTATTTACAATCAACAAAGCATCTGATTCTGAAGCTCAAGGAGAAATCAAAATATTAGGAGTCAAAGCTATAACAGCAATTGAAAACAAATACAGTTTCTATTGGAAAGAAACAGTTGAGTTTTAAGAGGAAGGATGGTTCTGGACAGCTGTTCGAGTACTGCACTGTAACAGTTATACCAGGTGTGTTTTGTCTATGGCAGATGAGAAACCTGTGACTAGAGTGCAGTTGGATTCCTTGTTATCCTCAATAACAGTGTCATCTAACTTTCTTTCATAAACTAATCAATTCCTGCCCTAAATCCCTTGAGCAGCCATTTAAGTAACTGGGAGCTCAGTGTGTCTGTGTTTTCAATTTACAAAATTTATCACTTCACCTCTGGGTTTATAGTGCGGATGTGCTGAATCCAAACACTTCAAAGGAAATTTAACAGTTGGAGTTCTAATAAATCCTTAGCTCACCCATCTGCATAATTTGTATTAACATGTCCATTAAAAGTTTGCTTAAAGCACGTAGATTTCTTTCAGAAATGCTTCAGAAAATTGAAATAAGGGGAAAGCAGGCAATGACAACATTCTCTAAATATATATCTATTAAAAACTTAGACAATTTTTAAACAACAACAAAAAAAGCCAGTTCTTGCTCCCATCATAATTAACCAAGTGCTTTACAATTTCTAAATCTATTTGCATCCCTGTTGCTCAAGCTGTGAAATATTGGAAATACTGGAGTCTATCCTTGTCCTCTTCCTTTTAATTAATTCTGTTTCAGAATTTTGTGCTCTTCTCATGATATCAGGCCTGGTCTGTTACTTTTCATTTTTTAATATTCTGTTAGATCATGAAATTTTCTAGTACTATTGTTAAATACAGTTTAATTTACCTAGTAGTTTAGCTATGACAGGCAAGCATTGTATGGATAGATATAATCTCATTGAAGAATAGCTTTTACTATCTCATGAACATGATTTTTCTTTAAAAATGAAAAGACAGACTGCAAAACTTGGATTAGTTATTATTACTGGATTGGGTTTTTTTGTTTGCTTTGTTTTTTAAATTCAGATATATCACAAGGGCTTACTGCCCCTCTCCTGGGGCACTCTCTCAGTACAAAGTATTGTTTGGAAGTTGAGAGCTTTAGACACTTCTGTATCATTGATCCTCTGAGTTAAAGTCTATAAAATCCAAATAGTTTTGAGTTGTGTGGGGGTTTTTTTCCTCCTTAAAAAAAATCCCTATTTTGTTTTAGTTCAACAGAAAGCTTTTTACATACTTCAGTTTGGCCACTAAAGTTAATGCCAAACACTATTTTCAACTTCTGTCATCCTTTATTGAAATAGAGGAGAAAAACCTGACAATGGCACATCACCTTGCTCTGTGTTGGAAAGCAGAAGGTAGTGGAAGAACTGCAGTTCCTCAGCACTTTGGCAGGAATATCAAACTATGAAGACATTTCCAATAAAATGTGGAATGTGTGCTACATTTTGACTGATAAAAATACTTACTTTCAGTATCAGTAATCATCTAGAGCCAAGTTGAGCCATAGGTCAAGTATCTATCCACCCTGAGACTGCCTGTTCAGCCCATCTGCTTCAGTGTCCCTCCAAAGAAACCAAATGTGACTGTCTCTTGCTTGATGCAGTTACAGGAAGATAATCTTGTAGAGGCTTCTGTTGGGAAACTCAAAATGTATGTAGGCGTGTGAATTTTCTGATACGCTTTATATTCCGTCCTTTTACCATGTTTTTAAACATGTTTCCTTGTTCCGTACAACCGCCTTGATTATTTTCTGGTTTGTCATAAAATATTTGCTTAGTAACAGGCATAGGAAATTGGCAGTCATCTCTGCATTTCTGCCTTTGATTGTTAGGAGCTTTGAACCCATACAGAACATTTTGCAATTCAGAGAGGAAAAGTAAGCCTGGCAGTTGATTTCCAGCTTTTAACCAACGTACAAAGCAAAATATTTATTTACGGTGATCATGGTTCTATTGTTCTCCAGACTATAGGAAACAATAATGCCTAATCAGATACTTTTGCAATTCAGAACCTAAAATTATCTTGACTCCTACAAGATTGGCTTTAACCTTTATGTTACAGGTTCTCTTTCTCTCGTTTTCCTCAGATTTTTAATGGGAGGAGAAATGAAGACACTTTTGCATTTTTCTGACTTCGGCATGGAAGGTTTTATTGGCAATCTGTCTGGCTCAAGTAATGAGAATATATATATCAACCCTACGTTAGATGTTAACAATATTTATCCAAAAGTTCATTTTTCATGTGAATCTAACATTATTCTTGAGCCATCTGCTATGTTTCCCTGAATTCAGCAACTTGAGGGGATTTACTAGAAAAAAGTGGCCCCCCTAGCAGTGTCTGTTGTGGGATAGGCAGTGGGATGGTGTAAGATGGAGCTGGAATGCATCTTAGTCTCTCTTGGCTCTGTAGTATCTTCAGTGGTTTTGAGTAAAGACAATTTATTCCTGAAGCAACTGTACATGCATGTTACAGGGTATTTAAATGATCTTTTGATCTAAAAGGCACTTGGCTTCAGGGGACAGGAATTGAATCTAGGAAAGAGGTAAAATTTGTGATTTACTCAGAGGATGTTGAGTTTCATCATTCCTAACCACAAGGAAATAGATGTGACTTGCATGTGATATTTCAGTACATTTCTGGTTCTTAAAGGGGATAGAATCATAGAATGGTTTGAGTTGGAAGGGACCTCAAAGATCATCTGGTTCCAACCCCCCTGCCATGGGCAGGGAAACCCTCCACTACACCAGGTTGCCCAAAGCCTCATCCAACCTGGCCTTGAACACTTCCAGGGATGGGGCAGCCACCACTTCTCTGGGCAACCTGTGCCAGTGCCTCACCACCCTCTGAGTGAAAAATTTCTTCCTTATATCTAATCAAAATCTCCCCTCTTTCAGTTTAAATCCATTGCCCCTTGTCCTATCACTACACACCCTTGTAAAAAGCCCCTCTCCAGCTTTCCTGTAGGCCCCCTTTAGGTACTGGAAGGCTGCAATAAGATCACCTCAGAGCCTTCTCTTCTCCAGGCTGAACAGCCCCAACTCTCTCAGCCTGTCTTCATAGCAGAGGTGCTCCAGCCCTCAGATCATCTTTGTGGCCCTCCTCTGGACCCACTCCAGCAGCTTCATGTCCTTCTTGTGCTGGGGACTCCAGAGTTGAACTCAGCTACTAGAAACCTACTTCTGCTGACAGTTATTTCATCAGGTCAATGAGCGTTAGGTGTAATGTGGCAAATAAAATGGGTTTGAATTTGTAATTGTTTTGGTGGTATGAATGAAGTGCAAGTTTCTTTGAAAACTAGGAAATTACATGGAAAAAGAAAATTAAAAAAAAATCACTGAAAAATTAGAAAGTACTAGAAATACAGTTTCAGTGAAATAATCACTTCTATTTTTTATATTCATTATGAAATAATCACATTTCTCATCTGCCTAGAAAAGCACGAGCATGAATCAGGTTCACAGTGTGAACACCACTGAGGACAGCGGGGAAATGAGGAGCTCTGTATGCCCACTGTCTGCCGTGGAGGAATAAGGGATGGCAGGAGAACGGGTGTACATTTTTGCTGTGTAAGAACAGGCTACAGGCCCCTAGAAACCTGCCCTTTCTGTAGATGTTCTACTACTGCTACAAAAAAGTGTACTGAAAACATTTTACTCTTACTATTGTAGTACTAAAATGATTAGTGTCTGTGAATCGCTAAGAAACTACACTAATGGATAATGTAGAAAATTATTGGGAAGATTAATAATTAAATCTCCATCTGAAGTACAAGAAAAATCTTTGAAAAGTATATGGAAATATAGAGTATGGTTCTTTACGATAACCAAGAACAAAATACTGAAAAGCTCGTTGTTTAGTGAGCACTACCTTCTTCTGAAGTTTTTCAGAACTGGGAAATTTATCTTTACAGGCACATTGAGTCTCACACTATGAAAGTCTTGTAAGATGAACATAAGTTTGACAGCCATGTATTCTCTTGAACCTCTTTAGCATCCGATTAAGTCTAGTTCAGCATATGCTTACATGCATTAAATGACAGGTATTGTTTTCAACGGGATCTGGATCAATATTTTTGTAATACTTTTGTATTTTAAAAGGTAGTGTCTCAACTCAATGTGGTTTGTCAGAAGTGAGTAAGAGTAAGATCAGAGTTGGCCATTGATGGAAAATTCACAAATACTTGGTTTTAGTGAATTCTTAACACAGTTAACTTATTAATTTTTATTTTTTAAGTAAATAATATAACTTTTACTCTTTTAAAATTCATCAGATAATTACAAATTATTAGACCATTTCAACTTTCTAGACAATACTGATCATGGTCAACAGTTTAGTCAAAGATAAGGAAGGAGTGTTTGTCTTTTCTTTGTTTAAATTTTTGCATATCTAAAAGTAAGCATCAGGAATGGGCCCTTTTGTATTAGAAGAAAATTAGATGGCCAAGCAAGTAATAAACAGCTAATAATACTGTTTTTTTTGTGTTTGCAAGTCATGTTGTGTAATCATGTTTTTACAAACAGCCTTCCATTATTGTATGGTCCCCTTTTTCCATGGGCATGCCAGATTTATTTCTCTCTGAATACTTATCACACGGTGCTGCCTGACGTGTGGCAGTCTCTGATAGTGGATCAGACATGCTCAGAAAAAGCAGTTCTTCTAGTAATGACCAGTACAAATGATTGGAGCAGCTGGGTGGAAATCTGGGCTTCCACAGGAAATCCGACAGGCCTTGAGTGTATCCAAAGTGCTGAACATCTCCTGGCTGTGCCTTGGGAGGTTTGATGGTTTGGGAATGGTGGACCCACAGTGCATATAATGTATATGATAAAGTCCTATGATCTGGAACTCTCAGGGAATAAATTTGGTACCTTCGCATTGTGTTCTTCTCGGAGGAATATATCAAGTTTAAATAAATGTTTTTAAAAATGTTTCTGCCAAAGTTTTGAGAACTTTGAAACACAAGATATAAAAGTTTCCTCTTTTTGTTGTGGATATATGTTTAAAATTTATTGCATAAATTAACCTTTTTTTTTTCAGTTAGAAAACTGAAAAAATGTTTTAGCTTAACTGAGATATACCTTCATTTTATCTTCATTTTGTTTATGCAAAATGCTTTTAAAAACTTGTTGATTTGGAAAAAATAAAAATGTTCTGAAATACAGTTTTCTACTTCATTAACTCTAGTGATCTCTGAAACCTTCTTTGGGTTGTACAGAGTAACTACAGAGAAAGTGCCATTTCTTAACATGTTTGTACAGGTCAGGTCATAAATGCCTCTATCAGTTTGAGTCCTTCCATCATTTTGAGCTTTGAAACAGATTTATGTTGATGTCAGACAAATCCCATATATAAACTTTTTTGGCTTCTTGAGGTCAGGTGGAATAACAATGCAGGTTTACCTTCTTTGAGTATTTGTTGTCTTTAGGATTTGATTTTTCATTTTTAGGGAGAGCAATGAAAAGAAATGTCTGACTAACACTGGGGCTAATGACATGAAGACCAGTATCACAAACCTGGTTACTAGAAGGTAAAAGTGTGATGTAGTAGTTTCTCCTACCTTGTTTACTCGGTACCACGCAGCAGAATAACTTCCTCGTTTAGCATTTGAATAATTTCCTTCAAATGCTGATAGTCCAAACTTTTCTGCAAGATTATCCTGGGAAATAAATTCGCAGGGAGATAAAATGAAGAAAGTTAGGATGTTAAAATGCAGGAACGGTGGTGAATTTTGCGTGATCACTGACAGGAAAACAAGCCTGTCCCACAGCCCATCCAGCCTCATAAATAAAGCACAGACATCACAAATCATTTGCTGCTCTTTTCACCATCTCCCCCTTTTGTGTTCGTGTTTTTCAGCAGCCGTGTGCGCTATTAATCTGCATTTAGGTATGCGACTGGATGTCTGCTGTGTTCTTGTTAACAGATGCAGTCTTCAATTTGCTGGTTGGGATTGAGGCCTTTTAAAATGTCATCCTGTGTTTTAGCATTGCGTGCAACGTGTTTCTTCAATTTTGATTGAAAAGCTCACTTTACTGAGGAAGCACAAACCACCGCGTTTGTTATTTTTTTTTCCTTATTAGCACTCCTAAGCGTACTGCACGTTTGCCAGCAGCGCAGCCCTTATCGTACAGTGGAACTCCCTGATTGCCTGCTAAACTGTAAGGATCTTTCTGGTCGCCTTCATTACCGCATCAGCAAATTGCAGGCTGCTTGTTTGCTTCGTGCTTGACTAGGTCTGGGGCACTGCCAATACATTCCATCAAAAGAAACGGCGTTGTTCTACATGAAAGCCTCCGTCAGATGGAGTTTTGCAGGGGGGAGATTGTGGCCCGCGTGTCATCAACGCTAGTTGTGACATAGACAACTAGCGATACTGCTCGGTGGTGTGTACCACATGGTAGCATATTTAAAGTCCTATTTATTACTTTCAGGAAGAAATTAAAGCTGGTTGTGACTGTACGATGGTGGCGATAGGAGTGTTCGCCTTGACAAGTACCTGTGGGTTTCTGACCGAGATCTCCAGTGCACTGATCTCAGACACCCAACGTCGGTGCAAATCCAACCCATCATTGCTACTCCCTGCTTGCTCTCAGGACAGCCTAAACCTCAGACTCTCACATTCAGCTTGTCTTGAAAGAAACTAGAGTACCACTGGTTTTGCTGCCCTTCTTCTCAGGTATCCTAGCAGAGCATTATGGAAATTTCTGCCATTTCATATGGTTGATGGTGTAGATGGTACATCTGCACGTTGTGCTCTGGGCACGAGCAGAGTCTGTCTGTGCTCTGGGTCAGTAGCACCTATTCAGAAGAACACAGAGCCTGCACACAGGCTCTCGATGGTGTAAATACATCCTGAGATATTTTTCCGTGTCAGTGCTTCTAGCAAACAGTCACACTTTGATCCGTGGGGGAAATAGTCCCTGGGAGATAATCTGAATAGCAAAGCAAAGCAAAAATCAAACTGCTTTTTCTGTGCATCTTTGATGCACTAGAACTTAATTTACTTTATGCATAGAACTGCTTTAACTTTACCTGGAGGCAAGGTGCAATTTAGATTGCTGCTTTTTTTCTTTTTTAAAGAAATCCCATTATCAGTATTAAAGTGTTTCATGCCTATAAAACATAGGCTGTAGATTAACTGTTATTCCTTTTAATTTTTTTTTACTCAGTTTGAAACATGGGCTTCTATGACTTGTTTAGTTGAGATTCACCAAAATTAACAATTAATTTATTGCAAACCCTTTATTTATCAAGTGTTTTTTTTTAAATACTTTGCTAATATAAGTATGACTTACTCTATTCTGCAGGTAGATGTTAATGTTCTCATGTCTTTACATGGCAGAGACATAATAGGAATGTCCAAAGACGACTGCAGCTTAGTACAAAAGCTCATCTTGTTACACAGTTTAGGCATCTCAAAGTGAGTAGCAGTGATATATCTGTGATTTATCAGGGACAACTCTGATTTCCAAGTAAATAAAAGCCAGGGTATATACAAGCAGGTACATCAAACTAGATGTACAAATTAAATTGCAAGATTTATGTTCCCAAGTAAATTTTGACCTAATTTTTTTAAATGTCAGTTACTTGCTATTCCCATTTGCCTCACCAGGACAGGTTTTCAGTTTTCTAAAAATATAAGTGGGAATGTAGCTTTAAACACCTCATTCTGAAAAAGAAGCAAGATAAACAGTTTAAATCCTGGAATTAAGCTTGAATCTCTGATGTTCTGATTTGCGATATACCAAATGCTCTTATTAAAACTTCTAAGTCTGGCACAGTGACATTAATAGTGAGGGTTTAATTCTGAAACAAAGCTAATTTCTACCTACAATAAGTTATGTTCAGATCAAACTTTTTAAGTCAGCTCCTGTAGGTTTATATAATTTTTTGGTTCTATGATACTGGACAGAATTGGAGGATGCCCAATAGCAGCTGCCCATTAAGGTTTTGCTCTGCCGAATGCTGGTTTGTGTCTGTGCTGGGATTCTTTTATTTTCCCGAAATACTGTTGTCTAATAAGCAGAAGTCACTTTCTACCAGTCTAGATTTTAATTAGAGCATTTGTGTAATGCAGAATGCTTTTCTTTCTTAACTGCAAATCCATACAGGTTTTGTTAAATTCTGTTTTCCATGGGGCAGAGCTTAGAGGAAAGTAGCTGTTGCTTTCAAAAGGAGTTAATACTTTAGACAGCGGGGGCTCGGTACAGCAAGTGCATTAATATTTTCATCAATTCCAGCTAACTTACAGTATTTCACTGGTCAGATCTAATTTGTTTGATGAGACATCACTGAAAGATGTTATCTGTAGTGTAAGCTTAGGAATTGATTTTAACACATAATTCAAGGGCACTGTTTCATGCCTAGGGCAAGAAATACTATTTTTCTCTTCATTTCATTTGCTCTTTCATAATAGCTTACCTTTGCTAAACTATATCTACCAGATTTGGTTGTAGATTTGAAGAAGGAAAAAACCACAATAACAAAACCCCCTCAACTGTGTTTTTCTACTCAGACCACGCTGTAAAGTCATATTTGTTTCTTTTTTGCCAAGGTGTTTCAGAAGGCAGGAATATCTCAGGCAAATCAGATCTCAGTTTATATTTGTATTCAAAGCTACTGTGGTTAATTTGGTTATCTCATTCTTCAGTCATTAAAAGACCGAGGAGTTTTAACAATATTGTGAAATTCACATGTTAAACAGGCTCCACTGATACTCTCTCGATACACGCCTGTACACACACAAACACAGCAGTCACATCTTTAGGTAATATCCATTTAGTAGGAATCTTAAAGCTGAATCTTCAGCTCTCAGACTGAAATTCTTACATTAATTGGCTTTATAATTTCCCCTTTCTACCAGTTCTGTCTTGTGTGAGTCGAGACATCCTTCTGCTTTGAGAGCACTGTAGGTTTTATTAAGCATGTCCCAAGATGATGTGTATTTTCAACTGGTTTTGTTTGGTGCATGTTATTTTTTCCTTCCCTCTGTAATCGAGAATATACTGTGATGAGTCAGCTGAATACTTAAGGTACAAGAGAAATTTACTGCTGCATGCCTTTACCCTTATCACTCCAGCTCCCCTGGGTCGACAGACATAAATACATTGCCTTCTCTACAGCTGTCATTCTGACAGTCTGGGAAACGCTGACATTCAAAGTATTAAACCAAACCAGAGGTAGTTTTACATAGTGTCCATGAAAACTTCAGGTTTCAGACAATTCAAGCATGATTGACCTTGTATAATTTAAGATTTCTTTTCTTTTTTTCCCCAAGAGGGATTGACCATTTACTTTTTCCATAATTGCTGTTAACTCAGGTTTCGGTGCTTTCAATAGGTTGTAAGCAATGTTAAAATACTCTCCTTTAGTACACACTTCATCTGATACTGGACACAGGAATGGTTGGATCGCACTGGACATAGTCTCTTGTGAATCTCTATGATTCAGGTAATTAGCAAAGTCAAAATTTATCAGGGCAGAGCACTGACCAGAACAGCCAGTAGGGAACCTGGTCTATATCCATGATGATAACCCATCTTATCTTACTGCTTACAATAGGGGTTTAAGTCTCCCTGTCTTGTTGCTTTATTTTACTAGGAACAGGTTTCCCTTTACGTAGCCAATGTTGATTCTGTTTGTCCTCCTGCCTTGGTTTCAGAATATTCTTGAGCCTTTTTTTAAGCACAAATGTATGTTATAATCATTCTGCTAGTGATTCGTCTGTCACATTGCCAAATTCTTAAATGTGATTTAATGTCTAATAAATCATTAATTAATGAAGTAGTAGTAATGAATTTAGAACAAGGAACTCTTCCTGGTCAGATAAGTCTGAGTTGCCAAAAGCTTGTGGTCAACACTTTGGAAAGCCAGGTTCCACTCGTTCATACCAGTAGCACTCCCAGAGCGAGAACTTGTGTTTGCTCAAGTGTTAGGTCAAAGTATCATAGAATCATAGAATGGGTAGGGTTGGAAGGGACCTCAAAGATCATCTAGTTCCAGCTCCCCTGCCATGGGCAAGGACACCCTCCACTACACCAGGTTGCCCAAAGTCTCATCCAACCCGGCCTTGAAGTCACTTCTGTGTAACACGAAGCAGAGCTCCTTTTTTGGCTTAATGTCTTTGATATCTTCTCCGTCTTCCTCCAACACACAATAGTCTGATGTTTTTGGACATTATTATACTTTTTTTTTTTAATTACAGCAATAGAGTTGGTTATTGGACATGAGGATGTGTTCAGTGGTCTCTTCATGAGGTGGCTGCTGGAACACTTGCTCTGCAGATCTGTCTATACTACCCATGTAAAATCTGATTGCCTGTGACTGTAAGCAACTTGAATAATTGAAGAAATGAATGCTTCCAGTGCTTTGATTGTGCTTTTTAATTCAATCACTGCGTAGATCCAGTATTGTTTTCCAGTGTTCATTTCTCATTCAAGCAAAATTATCTGACTATTCATGTGAGGTTATGCACTGAATATATTTGATGCTGCTTATTCTAAGCATTGTCTGCTCAGGATTCAACACTTCCCTTTGACTGAAATTACCATTATAGGTGCTGTTGTCATAGTTCAAATTAATTTCCTGTTTAACAGGGATACTAACGAGCTGCAGTGACAAGAATAAGTGCAGTTGGAGTCTGCTCAGCTGAAAACTGAAAAGTAAATTGGTGGTCTTTTGATTTCTCAGTGTTATGGTCACCTTTCTTGTAGGAGAGGCTCTGTGAGTCTCCCTTTTTTTTTTTTTAAATATAATTTAGCTTTTATGTCATGGCACAGGTATATTTCCTTGAATGACATTTGACATGGATTGCATTCTGTCTTCTGCTGCTCAGTGGTACCCATATGTATTTCTATGCTGAGCAGCTGCACTCTTGAAGAAAATGGCTTAATTTATAGCAAAATTTAATCTGTCCGGATTTCAGATATTTCAGTGGAAGAGGGAGTTGACTCACCTTAATTTAAGAAAGAAAGGAAGAAAGAAAAAAAAAAAGGTAGGCTTCTTGAATCTGCTCTTAAATGGCAGCTCTAGTGCTCTGTGCCATTTGAGGATGAGCAGCTCTGGAAGAACTGAAGGACCTTTTGACCAGATATATGTGATCACCATTCTGAGCCCTTTGTCTAACAAGAACAATCGCAAGAACATAATTTTCTTTCTTAGATGAACACCTACCCCGATATTGATCAGAAGAGGAAAGATATTTCTCTTCATTATCACATCAGAGTTCAGAATCTTTAAACAGTGTTATTCTTCAGAAACCTTTTAATATATACCTGTTGCTATGTTAAGGAACTGGATTTGTAGAAGTCTCTGGAAGCTTTCTGTCTTGGTTCAGGCTCTTGCATTTTAGTCATATGTTCTTGCTATGCTTCAAACTGAGTAAGGGTAACACGAATTTCTCTTCATGAAAGCATATTCTGAGGACTCATTCTTAAAAGCTGAAGTTTTCAGAAATTAATCCTGAAAGCAAATTGCTTTAAAGAGAGTACTAAATTTGGGCATTTAAAAAAAAAAAAAAAAGCAAAACCACCATAGCATATAATGAGGAAAACAATAGTAGTATATTTCTACATGTCAAGTATTACATTTGTAATAAAAATTTACTATTACCAAAACCTTTTTCAAAACAGCATTCCATAAATTCTGATAATCATTTTGGGGCTGAATTGAATGTTCCAAGTTGGTTTTGTTCCTTTTTATGTTGTATACCAAGTAGCTGCAAGAAAGTTCCTATTCCACAGTACTTTAACAGGGTATTAGCTGCCATCATTTAAGAAAACAATTTAAAATACCATTCTAGAAAGGAACGAAGATCCTTGATGTGTTACAAGCAATCCCTAGGATTATGTTTGTGGTGTTTTCTCAGAACCTTCTGAGATCATCAAACCTTAAGATCAGGTCCTACAGCAACAAAGAATATCTGTGTTTTAATTTTTGCCTAAGCAATCTCATAACCCTTTGTCTTCCGAAAATGTCTCCTTTGAGATCAGTGTGTTTTGCTAGCGCTAAACAGACCGATTTTTTTTGTCGACTTTCTTTGCAACCACTGGAGCCAATCCACGTGGGTGGAGATGAGAGAGGAAACGTGCAAGTGAGCACCACTGTGGGACAGAACCGCTGGATCACGGAGGCATCTCTCAGCACGTGTCAGCCCATTTCCCAAAAGGCAGTTCATTACTTTGCCACCACCCTCACACAAACAATAAATAATGTGAAATTAGTCAGACAACAAACAGTTGAAAAGAAAAACAAACCATGCGAGCACCTGCAAAGGCGGACGGCCGTGCTTTGGCATACGTTGTGGAAAAGAACATTCCAAAGTACACCTAGCAGGACTAGGCTTAATGAGCAAATCGTCTTGACAAATTTCACCGCCTCTTCTGCTCATCTGCAAGCTTTCATCAGTATGAATTTCCTAATCTGAATTACCTGTTAAGTATTTCCTGCAGATAAATGTCAGCTTGTGAATTGCTCAGATGCTTGGTTTTTCTCATTACTAGCACTGTCGGATTGCCCACTTAGTGAGATGCTCCAAGTTTCTTACCCCCTAGGCAAAATACAGCTGCAAAGAGGTAAAGACCCCATACCAGAATTAAGTTGGTATCCAGAATTGTTACTTCTCTTTGCATATAGAAATAAAAGTCCGTGCCCAAAATGCTTGCATTCAGGTCTACCATTGAGTAAAGGAATTAAGGAAATGATGGCACGGTGATTCCCTTGTCAGGTTGATCCTGACTTGATGTAACACTTACACTCATGCTCATATAATGTTACAGAAGATATGCAGACATTTCTTTCACATTACTGAATTTCCCCCCAGGCATATGAGTAGAATTAGAGTGCTGGTCCTGGCATGATAGGGTGTTATCCCTTTTAGTTGTATTTCAGTCCTGGTATTTACAGAGAAAATTTACAGGGATTCAATTTCTATTCACCCTCTCTTATGAAGGTCGTTTGTTAAAAGTGAAAAAAGAATTGGAGGCATGTGCAGACAGTTGCCCTGGTGAGTCCTGATAAGGTGGCTGCAATGCCAGAAGAGTAGTGTCTGATGATGCTCCATTCTTTGTGTTGCTATTAAAAGAAATAATAGGTCAAGAATGGATATCTAATTATATTTCTGGTTTCCAGCTTTCTATCAACTCTTTCATTAGAGTTATGACAGGCCCAGTAACGTGTATTTCCTTTATATTTTAGCTCAAAAATAATCTTTCCACGCTGTTTCTAAATGGTCATTGCAAGAAAGTTTGTGGCTTTGGAAAGATAACTTTCCTGTATTAGAATCGACACATGCTGAAAGTTTGGAGTTGTGTCACCCACAAACGTAGATCACATCTCAATCCATTTTTCCATGGTGCAAGGGAGGTGTGACCTAGCAAGGGCATGTTGAGAAGGAATGCCATATGTGACATTGGGGTATTGGCTGGGAAAGAAGCAGATTTTTTTTCTTTTCATGTCCTATACCCCTGTCATTATCTGTGCACCCTCCTGCTGTTTTTTAAGGATGCTACTATTGTTCGCAAAGCAAATTAATTTTTCAAGTAGATTTTCAACTTTTATAGTATTGAGGTTAAGCGGTTTAGAAGATGAAGTAATGAAAACCCTGGACACCAATACTTATTTACTTATTGCAGAAACAAAAGAAATGAACTCAAGTTTATTCTGATGTTGTCTTACCTATAGATCAAAAGGTTGAAATGAGTCCTCCTTGATTGCTGCACAACGCTTTGGTGATGGAACTCCTTCGCTGCTGGAGTTTTGTCTCATTAGTTATACCAGCTCTTTTGCTGTAGTCTGTCAGGACAGCTTGAAAGGATATTGATTAAGGGCTTAACTCCCTTTTTATCACGGCCAATTATATTTTTTTTTGGCCAGGTGCTAGATTTCAAGACATTGCTTTTGGAGCAGCCTCTAACAAATAGAAGGATGATTGAACTTCAGTGAACTATTCATTACAAGTTCTGACTATCAGCTATCAAAAGTAGTATTCATAAAGAGTTTGAAAATGAACATTTTCCCGTTTTCTGAGACATCTGGTAAGAATTCAGACTTTACCTTCGTAGTGAGTACATGCTGCTTTTCATCTTCCCTTACTTGCACTGTTGCTTTTCAAAATTTGGAGAGGGATTCTGAACAGTAAACTGCAAAAATTTTGCTGTAGAATTGGCTCCAAAGGAGCCACTGTATTTCTGAGAGAGATGTTAAGAGCACACCTTTGAAAATAAGAGATGAAGAATTAACCAGGGTTAAAGGTCCTGATGTACTAATTGAGTATAATTATGTTTATACAAGCATCAGCACAATTACTTTTGCTTTTTGCTTTTTTAATAGTTTTTATGTGCATATAAAGTATTCATTGTAGTAAGATGCTAGTGTTTAAAGTTTTCTTGTTATTCCATGATAATTTTTTCTTTCTGAAGCTAAGCAGGTATTTATATTTGCATTTTATCATCTCAAATTACATAATATTTTAATTAATCTGGGAAGCATGCTCAAGCCAGGCTTTTTAGAAAGAAGGAACAACCCTAATTAACTTTGTAAGGAATGAGATCAATATTGTTCTTTTCCAGTTTCTCAATTCAATTTCTCCTTTCTATTTTCTGAAACAGAATTGATGTAGGTTATGGTCAGAGGTCTAATGAGGCAGTTTTCACAGTCGCTCAAGTGAGTAAGCATCTCTCCCAATTGTTCCCACAAACATTGTCTTCTTCACTGCCGCTGTTACAAGTTTGTTGCATCTGAAGTACAGAGGAGATTGCTTGGATTCTCTATAATTTTGCACTTAAAGTCCTCTTGCAGGCAAAAGAAAACGCAGCCTCTGTGCAAAACCAAGAATTTTTGTTAGTCTATTTGAAGTCTTGGTGATCTAAAGAATTATTATTAGTCTAGTTACAGTGACACACTTATAATTCAAACTATATACAGTTAAGTTTAATATATGCAAACTTTCTAGTATCTGCCCCTTTCTCAGGTGTTTATGTTACTTTTCCACTCTCACTGCTCAATAGCTTTGCTCTGGAGGGAGGTGAGAATATCTCAGTCATGAGTATTCGAGTCCTTCACCAGAAACGTGATGCTAATGTGAATTGTTTCTTCTTCCTCTCCCTTCAGTTCAGTTGGGGTCATCTTTATGTGTTTGCTAAATGTCCCACACCTTGCTTTTCATAAGACTGCTTAGGTGCAAATTTACAATTTACAGTGTCTTTTGGACACTTTTTTTTTTGGAGGGTACTTTTTCTTTGTTCTCTTTGTTAACCCTAGAAGTACTTTTGCCCAGCTCCCAGGGATGCATTCACCATGATGGGGTGGGGTTTTATAGCCCTGGAGCCTCTAGTGTCATTCTGTGCCTGTACTTTTAAGACCCCTACTGTCATCCCATCCCTATACTCCTCTATGCTGCATTTTATCTACAGTCATAGACCATTCATTAGACCGTAGAACAGCTGTAGGTATTGCTGTTTATTAGTTTGATATTCTTATATGCATATATATAAACCAGTAGCTACTTCCCCATATGAGAAGCGCGGAAACAACAGCACCTGTATTCCTGAGAAGTGCTGTTAGAAGCGAAGCAAACAGATGAGCAAAGCAAAGCACACCTCAGCCCCGCCAAGGCAAGCCTGGGCAAAGCCCGAGAGCACCTGAGCTCTGTGCTGCAGCTTAGCACAAAGCCTCTGGCCTCTTCCGGGCAATGGCAGCACCACGGTTGTTGAGCTACTCGGCTACGTAACAAAGAAAAAGTCTCGGTTAGTTACAGGTTTATTCTCTACTAGCGTACCACAAACTAAACCTTTCTTTTTTCTCTTTCACAACAGTCAGCTGAAACCTTTAGCTGCCTTTTTCACACCTAGCTTTTTGCAAACTTAACCTTGATGCACCAACAGTCCTCTCTCCCCAAGCTGGTACCTACATCTGCTATGCTTGTTTCATCACACCCTTTGTGCTAATTTTCTTTACCTGTGGATGGCTCCTGAAAGGTACCCAACAGTGAGATATCTGAATGCTGGAGAATGATAGTTGATCTCTCTTAATAATGAATAATGAGGTTAAAATGTATGTCTGTATATCTTCCTTGCATTCTTAAATGTTTTGGGCAGAGGCAACAGGGCTGTGTCTGGTGCAGATGTTGAGCACTTGAGCACACAAAGAGAAAATTCTGGGCTCCAAGTAATTTGCAATAAGCATGTGTAAGTAATTCCAAGTATTAAGTGTAACAGTGCTCACTCCCCCTGTGATTTTCAGCACCCATTTTTTCCTCCTCTTCCTTGATTGCTAATCAAATCACATACAGAAATATTTTCCTGATGAATCTCACTCAATCTGTGGACAGTCTTTCATATGTACTTCACTACCAAAACATGTAATTTGATCACTGTATGCCCATATAACATAATTCATATTTTCAGAAGCTTAAAAAAGTCTATCTTTGTGTCAAAAGGCTATATATCTCAGACGGCTGTTAAGTGGACTTGTCCCTCAAGCCTTAAGAAATAAATAGAATGCTGATTTGATACAGTTTTGAGCACAATTTAAATAACCACGATATCCTATTTTCTAAACCGTGTGCTGTCTTAAAGCTTTTCTGTGTTGATTTTCATGTTTAGGAATGTTATTGTGGGTTTTTGTAATTTTGCTTTTTTGTTTTTACTGAAACAAACAACAAAAAAAACCAAACACCAAACCAAAGAAGAAGAGAGAAGGGAGAGGAAAATAATTCTTCTTATACCTCTGAAACATTTTCCTTTTTTCATATGTTGTAGGCTTTCATGTATTTGTCCAAGCTCTCAAGGATTTTGTATGATAGATTAGACTGGGTCAGTGATTCTGAAAAAGCAAGATTTGAGGGAATAATGAGAACGTCCATGTGAACAGGACAGGGAACAAAAGCAGGCAGTTATTGCATTGCTGTGCCGGTACGCTGACAATAATGCCTGTGATTGCAGTAATGGACCCAAATGAATAATAAGCCTTTTTTTTGAGCAAGTTAAACTGTCAGCCTGTCCTCAAAATATTCTTCTGTCTTATTGAGTTAGCT
Source organism: Tauraco erythrolophus (assembly GCF_009769465.1). NCBI lineage: Eukaryota > Metazoa > Chordata > Aves > Musophagiformes > Musophagidae > Tauraco > Tauraco erythrolophus. Next base: position 5,136,878 of record NC_141477.1, read on the forward strand.
GTAGCTCTTGAGAATCACCAGGTGCTATTTTTATGCTCTTACTGTGCAAGTAGAGATGTCACACCAGCTGGCTTTTTCCCCTGCTTGTAGCTCCTGTGCTTAGCCAAAGGTCAGTATGCGAAGATTTCTGCTTAACTTTGGAGTCTAATGTTTGACGCTGTGCTAAGGTAAATTATCCATTTAAGCACTGTCTGAAATGAGTTGTCTTTTGTTCACAATGGTCTGATTTGAGCCACAGTATATAATAAATAATGAATGCAAAAGAGAGCTTGCAGTTCAGTCACAAATTATTATTTGCAGAATTACTGCTGACCTCCTTAGCACTTAACGAGTGGCAGACCAGCTCTCAAAGTATTTAGGAGATTGCTTAATGAAGATTCATTTATTAAGATGTATGGATGGCCAATATACTGATGGTTATGTTAGTTTTAGGATTGAATCAGAGTGTGAGCAACCTTTGTGTAACTGAGGAATGAAAAGCAGAAGCAGCTAACTACTTTGAGCAACTTTGGAGTTATAAGTTTTTTGATTCGTCTACTCTTTGTATTAAGAGGTAGCTGATTCTTTGTCTTCTTTAAAAGCTTTCTTTTCTTCTTTAAAGAAAATATACTTTGTTATATGATATTTTTAAAAGCAGGATTTTGTATGATACTGCTTTATGCTATTCCACAATTCAGTATTACACTTTCATTACCTATTGTAAAGCCTCGTGTAATTCCATCCACACAGACATATGTAGTCTGCTCCAAGCTTTGTGGTTTTGACAGACAAATTATATAGGTATGTCAAAAGTATAAACACAGTATAAACACGGTAGAGAAACAGAATGCCTAAAATATACTTTATTCATAGACATAGACCATTCTGTCACCTAATCAGGGAAGATAAATGTCTCTTTGAACTTCAGCAATTTATAGGTATAAATTAAGGTTGTGTTGTGCCCCACCTCCATTTCTAAATCTCATTTGTTTTCTTACCAAAAATCACCTAAAGTGTAAGAGATAAATACATACACATTGTTTAGGAATGACATATTTTTTTCTTTCTGCTACAGTCATTCTTGGTGTGCAGTCATCTTCTTTCACGCCCTTTCTCCTCCTGGGAGAGACAAGGGAATATGCTTGGTTCAGATGGAGCAACTTAAAAACATCTCCAGGTGTAACCCAGGTCCTGTGAAAAAAAGAACCTGGGGTCTCCTGTGGGATCCACGGCGGGCGTGGTGCCCTCCTGATGCACTGCTGGATCTCCAGCCTCATGGCTTCTGTTTTATGGTGACACTGCTTCTGCATCGTAGCATTTTTATTGTACACGGAAGAATCAACCTTCCTTGCAAAATACCCAAGGGTGAGGGAGTGTGCTTGTGTGGCAAATAGTGCTATACATGCCAGATTATAGCCACAATTCCAGCCTTGAAAGATTTTGTGTATATGTCTGTAGGGATTTACTGGATTCATGTATGACTGAAATACTACTGGCAAAGTAGTGGCTAAAAGCAGTGAGTCTGTGTTTAGCTGTCAGCGGCTGGAACCCCACTTCGGAGGGATGGGTGTGAGTATTGACCTGAAGAACAACAAACTTTTAATTTATTCTGATGGCAGAATACTACTATACAAAGACGGTAATGTGTTTTAACTGTAAAGAAAGAGTGGATTTGGTGTTTTGTGGTTTCGGGGTTTTTTAAATCATTTTAACGAATGATGTAAAGCTGAAGTAAAGTATGCTTTGAATTTTGGATTTTCAGGATTTCTTCTGTTCCCAAGTTTTGCTTCAGAAGCTCAGTATTGTTGTTCAGTGGCTTCGGATGTATCTTCCTCGGGTCGGAAAATTGGATTTTGCCTGAATTTCCCTTCTGATAAACTCAAATCAACAAACAAGCAAACCCACAAACAAAAGAAAGAAACAACCAACCACCCAAAAGAACTCAGACGTCCAATGCTTTATTTTCATGGATGGGAAAACAGTCATTGATTGTTTTACTCAAGTTTTAAGCTAGCTTGGATAACCCAAATCATTACACTTAAAATATAAGTTGCAATAATTGAACCTTCTGCCTTTGGTAGGGGTATCTCAGTGGGAACCTTTGTCAGACGTTAACATGCACTGAGGAGACATTGACTGTTTCAACTTTCCATTTCTGAAGTTAATTGTCTGGTCCTCTCTCACCTCCGTAAATCGATCACGTTTTCAGCTTTTTCTGCAAACAAGCACACTTACAGCACTGGTGGAAGGTAAGGTAGCATGATGTAGAGCCTGTGCTGGATTTCCAAGCTGCAAACCAGACTCATTAGAGAGAAAATCTACCGTACGCTTTCTTGTCAAGTAACAAGTATCACAAGTATTTTAGTTGGAGTCTTCTAATTCCATGACATCCCTTTGAAGAAAGCCAAAGCAGGGAGGTAAATGCACGTTATCCTGTCTGGGTGGTGTGGCACTCTGACCATGAGACAAGAACAGTCTGGAGGTGATAATCAGCCATCATTAACAGCAGAATTTGACCATTTGATTACTTTTAATGAGCTGAGCATTTTGCGATTTAAAGTGAAATAAGTCTCACAAATGACCTTTCACCTGGGAAGAGATCCTTTTAAAAGACAAAAAGAAAAATCCATTTGCATTAAGTTACAGGATCTCTGCCAACTGTGATTGAAAGTATGTCTAAAATCAATTTGGTTTTCAGTATTTTTCAGTCACTGAAACTATCAGAAAACCAAACTCATTAGTTGTTTTCACAGGAACTATTAAGAGTCTCCTCAAAACAGTTTAGAAGTCAAATTACATACAATAATATAATTATTTTGAATGAACGAAACAGTAAAAATCTGAGGACACAATCTCTTCAGCCATCTGGAAATTAGCTGGATCCCTTCTGGTTCCAGTTTCGAACTTAACCACAAGATCACTAAACATTTCCAGAAATTACCCCAGAACAAGCAAATCGTAAAGAAATTAAAAAAGAATAGAGTTTATTTTTTGTTCCGTGTGCTCTCTTGGGGGGACTATTTTTGTTTTAAAGGCCTTAAAACGTCCAAACAACTGGTTAGTCCGTGTGCTGCTTGTGGCGAGATGAAAAAGGCCGCGGCGTAAGCGAGGAAGCGCTGGTGCGAGAGCTGATGTGGTCTCCAAGAGCCCGTTGAGTAAATCCCACCCGGCAGCGTGACTCCACGGCGGCCTCGTGCATGCACGGGGGGTGGATTAGTTCTTTGCCGCTGCGTTCTTATCCCGGAGGCAGCCGGGGCTCCCAGCTGGCCTGTTGCTAAGGGAAGGTGGGGCACAAGGATTTAGCAGAAGCTTTTGCACGGGTTGGTGTTTAAAATGAAGCGGAATGTCCGGGTACCTATGCAATAATTCAATTTAAACATATAGTCTGCTATGGTAAATTTGGTGTTACCGCTTTCGCCGTTGCTGGTTTTCAATACGTCAGTTGCTTATTTGAGAGTGTTTGTGTCTGGAGCTGGAGCAGAGTGCTTGTAAGGACGGAAGCTCGGACAAAAGCGGACCTTTACAGATGGATGTGTTAGTTGGGGATATAATGCCTTTTGGCCAATTTTGATTTGCATCGATTCGCCTGTGGTTTTGTTTGATTACCTCCAGGCTGCTATTAGAAATGTGGGCTTTCCTGTTTGATCCCCAATTAGGCTTTTACCGAGATGTCCTATTGATACACGCCACTCGCTTCTCCTCTGGCCTCCTGCTGAATATAGCTCCCTTCCTCTCTGCCTTTGGAACTTGGAAAATTAAATGGAAAACATTTGGAGTCGGCCTGGAGCTGAACAGAGCTCTGGTGTTTGTCTGAGTTTCCAAAATGAATAACAACAAAACATTTCAGCAGTCATTTAATATGATAAAGCTTCATGAAACTTCTGGGCTAGCATTCCTGAAGAAACTCTTTAATGCTGCTCTGTAGCAGGGCTTTGGTTAGAGAGAGTCTGCTGGAAAAAAGATTATGGTTGTTTTCTGTCGAATGTTATTTCTTCTGATGTTTTGATGTAAATTGTGTCAGTGTTGAAGTGCAAGATGGATGTAGCAAAATCACTGAAATTTTCTCTGCTAATGTGTCTTTTGTGAAGGGAAACTTAAAATTTGAAACAACGTCCACTTTTCCTCTAAGGATGTCTGGGTTTGCTGGTGATGGCTTGTTGGGACTCAAGATTTAGCCTTGTTTTGTGTACCTTCAAACTGGTCACTGTTACCATGTCTTAGATTATGAGTCTGGATTTTATTGGGGCTTTTAGCATGCACTTCACCCAACAGTTCTTAGGAGGGAGGTAGGGCTGGGGGAGAAGTGCTTCAGGGAGTTTTGGATCAAGTCTGCCGTATGTAGGTAATGCATCTGTCACGGGCATGGTGGTACTACCTTGAAGCATTTTAAAAGTCTGAGCAGATTGTGAGATTGACTTAAATGCTAAAAGGAGCGCTCATGCTTCTAATCTAAATTCTGCATTATATTGCAGAGCTGGTAAGTTATCGGACACGACAGATTTCAGGCTCCGTGCTCAGAGCTCCTCCCAAAGCTCAGACTATTCTCGTGGAACAAGTGGCAAACGCTGGCAGGAGCACTGCTGTCAATGCAGCTTCAGAACAAGAAAAAGACGCATTTAAAAGTGATGGCAGATAATTGTAGTGACTCAATCTTAAGCCTCATGAACCTGTAGAGCTTTTAAGCAGGAACTTTGCTAGTAGAGGCAGTCTGTCCTTAACCGTGTATTTCTCAGCTCTAATTTGAAGATTTCCATTAATGAACTGATCTGTTACTCACAGATGGAATATCTGGCAGAATTCATCTTCTGCAGTCACCAGTTTTTCAGTCTTGTTAGAGCAGATAAGATCATTATTGTTCTCTCACTTGCTCACAGAGGTTTAGTGTTAGATGATTTTACTAATGGCATTTTCTAATCCATATGGTTCCATTGAAACAGACTGCATTAGCACTCACTTCAGTGAATTCCCACTAGTATTGGCCAAGCTAGTCAGAAAACAGTTTTTATTGAGTCATTTTCTTTTGGGTTTGTGGTGTATTGTCTGGCTTTGACATGGTTTTAAATGATGCTGTATGTACTTGTATTTATATGCATTATAATATGCACATGCATAATTCTCTATTTCAGGCTGTCTGTGATAGTTTATTGGAATGTAAATACCTTTTTTTGGGGTATATTTTGAGAGAGAAGAGCTTTTTCTCTGAGGAGGCATGCTAGATGGAGAACAAGAAATGTAATTACAATTTGTGTAACAGTGTCCCTTCCATCCAGGACTCCTGATTTCATTTTTGGATTCTGCCATTGACTTAGCCTAACCTTCAGTCACGAGAATCAAGAGGGCATAGCCATCTGTGCTTTGGTTTGCTGATTTGTAAACTGTTTTAATAACTGTCTTTTCTATTCTGTTATTCTGAAATGGAATTCATCTTTCAAAAGCCCATTCAAGTAAAGAATGATATATATGTGCAAAGTACTATTACACTATAGGCTGTTTTTCACGTTTCTAACATCTATTGTCAGTCTGTGGCGGTTATTGTGCGTTTGTATTGCTGGGAGAAGGAGATTTACTGAAATGCAAAACCCACGGGATGCAAAAATGCTCCATGTCTACCTAGCAAGTGTAAGAGTCCGTCACTGATAAGGAACTTTGCAGAGTTATGCTGATAGGGCGATGCACTTGGGGAGTGACAGGCAAATTATTGATTGGAGCTGGAGAGTCATCTTCTTGTAGCTGTTGTTTGTCTTCTCTTTCTTCTGTGAATCTCTGGGGAGTCAGTTGGGAATTAGACTGTAGTCTGTACCAAGAGTGGATTTATAGTCTTTAACTCTGGGAAAAAAAAAAAAGGGATATATCTTTTGAGGCAGGGATGTAAACAATTAGAGAAGGCGAATTTGTTGGCTGTTACAGTGAGCCAGCACAAGGGCAAATAGCACAAGAGGAAATGATTTCCTCCCAACTAAGGGAATGACTTCCACAGCTGCTCAATCTCTTTCATCAGAGACTCTCTGCATTAGTTATTATTTCTGTTACGAAATAAATGAATGTATCATGGTTCCGAGTCTCAAAGGCAATTCTAGGGATGTAGGCGAAAGGGACGAAGTGTTGCTCTGGATCCCTTTTGTTTCACTGCTCATGATGCATTTAGTATCTTGCCACCTTGCTTCACAAGCACTGCCTGAAATCTGTGCTGATTTTTGATTGTGTTCGTTTGAGTTGTGACAGTACATTTCTTTAGTAAATATATCCCTGTCTGTGCATCAGCTACCTACGGCAACACAGCCCAAGTCTTTTGAACTTCTGGGAAGAGTCAGCTGGTGTGCTTCAGGCTGCTGCTTCACTTCTGGTTTCCCCAGTAAACTGCTTTGAAACCAAAGCAATGCTGCCAGCCTTCTTTCAAACAATGAGCCTGCCTCAACAGTTTAATATTCTACTGAATCTCAGACACGCGTTAGTTTTTTGGAGAGGGAGTGGTTGTTTTTTGTAAGAAATTATATTTTTGTTGGTTTTGATACACTAGACTGAGATCAAAGTCACTTTAGTTTGTGTTCTGCACAAAGGTCTGAATCCAGTGTTCTGGAAGTGAAGATTCATCTCCTTGTGGCTTTGATTTCCCCCTTGCAAATACCATGTTTATATATTTTCTTTGTTATGTATCTCTAAGTGTTTAAAAGTCTTATACAATACAGGTAGTATTTCTACTGCTGAATCAACTACGACCAGTTCTGCAGCCATTCCTCCCCTTTCCATCACCTCTCCTGCATTCACCCAGCTTCTGCATAAAGGGATTTTTAAACAGCGTGGGCAATTAGCTGTAAAAGTAGCTACAGATATTTTTGATTCCTCAACACCATATAAAGCTGCCAGAAGACTGTAGAATTCACTCCATTAAAGGCAGTTGCTGAAGTTCATGACCTGCCTTGATTTCTGGCTACTAATGAAAATACATTTCCAAGTCTATTGAAATGGAAGCTGTTTAACAATAAGCATTTACCTTCCTTTAATTCATCACCAAGAACCAGTATGATTTTAAATAAAGTAAGATTCTTTTTAAAATTATGATTAGTCCCTAGTGTACAAAAGGGTCGTGAAAGTGTTTAATTAGGCAACAACAAAACGCACAAAATGAGCAAAGCTGATTCTGTAGATATCTGATGATCACACTGAGATATAATTGAAGTAGAGAAGCCTGTTCCTTCTAATAGTTTGAGTGCCTTGCACACCCACTGCATGCACTGAGTACAATAAAATGTTCTATCACACATTCTCTTCATCAAACCCATATATGATCCATACTCCTGCAATAATAGCAGGGATAATTAATTCTGGCTTAAGTATTTAGAAAATTATTAAGTGCTGCAATTACAGGCTTTCCAAATGGCAGTATTTAGAAGCAAGAAGCTATTCTCTACACTCTCCCCCTCCCATATCTAAGTGCACTGAAAAACTTCAATTCAGCAACATAAGGAAAAAGCCCCTGCAGGAATGCATTTTAATGTAGTATTAATTGGGTAAAGGAAGAACATAGCTCAGTGTTGTGGTTTAACCCCAGCCAGGAACTGAGCCCCACACAACTGCTCGCTCACTCCCGCCTGGAGGGATGGGGGACAGGATGAGAAGAGTCTGGGAAAGACAAAACGCCATCACTTCGAACATCCCCCCCTTCCTCCTTCTTCCTTCAGCTTTATATGCTGAGCATGACGTCATATGGTATGGAACATCCCTGTGGTCAGTTGGGGTCAGCTGTCCCAGCTGGGTCCCCTCCCATCTCCTTGTGCACCCCCAGCCTCCTCGCTGGTGGGGTGGGGTGAGGAGCAGAAAAGGCCCCGACTCTGTGTGAGCCCTGCTCAGCAGTAATGGAAACATCCCTGGGTTGTCAACACTGCTTCCAGCACAAATCCCAAACACAGCCCCATACCAGCTACTGAGAAGAAAATGAACTCCATCCCAGTCAAAACCAGCACTCTCAGGAACACAGAGGGTGCATTTAGAACAGGGCAAATAATCTGAAATACAAGTTTGATGAATTCCCTTCATCTGTGCTGTGGTTGCTGCAGCACTTTTGTTTATATTGATCTGAACGGCATGGAAATTTTCTTTCATCTGTCATTTACATTCATTTTACCTCTTGCAATTGCCTCTGCCAGCTTACATGCTTGTTTTCTGGTGAATCTATTAATAAGATTTCCAGTACATCAAAAGAATTTCTTTTATGCAAAGGTAGAATATATGCCTAAGGTGTAGGAGGGTTCCTAGCTTCAATTTTACCTACTAAAAGTTATTAATGAGTTCTGTGAAGTAAAAAAAAAAAAAAGAAAAGGATAATGCTAATTGCATGCTGTAGATTTTCCTCCATTGCTTACTCATTTAGTTGGTGAATTGCAGAATAGAATATTTATACAGTGGCTTTCTTCTGATTGCAATATGCCTCCTGAATTGACAAAAATAGGACCAAAGGTCAAATTAATTAAAAACAGTAGGAGAAAGAACATAATTAATACTGCAAGGTTGTATTTACACGTTTTGCCTTGAAAATATGTGAAATGCATTTTGTTGTGTGCAAAGCACAGACACTGTATGCCAATGAAAATAAGAAAACACTAAGAAATATCTTTAAAAGTACAATTAAATTGAAATCTTTAGTCAGGAAAATTGGCGCATAAAGATGGTTTCAGGGTGAGCAGCCCAGACGGTTACCAGGGGTGCTCAATACTGTGACTGACACAGGAACGATGTCCATGGGCCTGTGCGTGTAGCCATGTGTGGAAGATACCTGTGCCCATCGTGTCTCCCTGTTACCCGCAGGACTTACCCCAGCTCTGCTGACTTTACTGTTTTTACCCTTCCGCACGCACGTTTTTCCTGCTGTTTTATTTTGTAGATTGGATATCTACAGCAATTTGCTTCCCCTGAGCAGTAAGAGCACAGTGCAGACCCGCAGCCTTGCATTTATTCTTGCATGACTGCATGTTGCAAGGGATTTCTGCGCCATCAGGCTTTTCTGGATCAACCAGAGCAAGCAGTCGCCTTCCCTGATCATCTCCTTGGTGTCAGAGTTGCACGAGTATTGCAGGTTTAGAGGTTGCAAGGTCGGTGTGGCTCATACGGAGGATGATATTTACCTCCGATTTAGATGAGCTTTACATGGAATTTGAATAGTCCTGGAGTAAAGATGGTAGCAGTGCCAATCTTCTGGGTGGCAGGAGAGGAAACAAAAGCAGGCACTGAATGCACTCAGAGCTGCAGAAGCGGCACTCGCTGTGCCTTGGGCTATCCCTCCCCAGCCCCTTGCATTTCCCAGCTCTTTGGGGCACGTTTCCTTGGGCGTCTTTCCAAAGGTGCAGGGGCTTGGATGCGGGATTATGCTATTTGGAAGTATGCAATGATGCTATTTTTGGTAAGCAAAGCATCAGTGTGCTCGGCGCTGCTGGTGGAGGCGCGGTGGGCTCTGCGGGCTGTGCCACTGGCAGCCCTGGGAGGGAGAGTTGCCTTTGGGGCTCGCTGGAAGTGCCCAGTCTTCACTTTTGCTAACTTCTCTGCTATGTCCCCTTGGTGTTTTAGATGTTTTTTGCATTAGTACCTTTCTCTTGACTCCTCGAGTTACTAAGTAAACAACTTCAACTCTGTCTGGGTTTCTACTTAGTGTGCATGGCTCAAGTTCACCTGTTTTCTCGCTCACCTCCGTAACTGCTTGTCAGGAAAGCAACCCAAGGTCACAGATCTGTGCTTCAGAAAGGCAGGTCCCTGGTGGCAGACGCCTGAACCTCACAAAACTGGACCTTGACTTACAGCTCCCTCCAGCAGCCACGCTCTCATTGTGATTCCGGAGCACAAATCCCGTGGCTGCGGGTCGGGGCTGGGTTGGGATCGGGGCAGCTGCAGCCGAGCAGGTCACTGCTCACGGTGGCACACAGCTGCTCTCAGCTTGCTTTGGGAGCAAGAGACCTTCCACATGCTTCAGCTGGAGTCTCTGTTCCCCTTGCCCAGAACTGCGTTATTTCTTCATGCGGACTGACATCCGCTGCGTTACTTCAGCCATTTGTATTGTCTGTTGTGCTCCGTGAAGAAGGATGAGTAAGTAATCTTAATAGTCCCAAAGAATGGCTGCACTGCGTATGAAAATAAGCTAGAAAGATTTAAGGAACAAAGGAAGGCTAATGGCTTTATATTTTGCTTTGCTGAAATTACACAAGTGGTGAATTCTGAAATTCAGTTATGTATTCTGATTATCTGCAAGGACAATTGCAGAGACATCGCTCTATAGGAGCGAAGGATGGTATCAATGACACAATACAGCATTTCAATCTGTAAAATTTTTCCCATTTACAAATAGGTGTTGCAGAATTCCATTTAAGAATGCATTAGTCGCATGTACCTCAATTCACTTTAGTAATTTTGAATATTTCGTGTATTCTACTGTAAATAACTTTTAAAAACTTATTCATTATCACACTGATAGTATAAACTGTGAAAATAATGATGCAAATGGGGGATTTCTGTCTTTAATCAAATAAAATGTAATGCTTTTTCTTGAAACAACTTGGAGAGAAAAACGGATATTTCAAATACATGAAATAAAAACAAAGTATTGCAGCAGTGTTCACTGTGGCATTTATCACACAGCATCTTTCCTGTTTACAGTAACAGAAGATTGAAACAAAGCAAAGTGTTCCAGTCAAAAATTCCTTTATTTCAGTATATGGAATAACTTATCATATTCAGATTAAAACTTTTATCTGGCGATTGGAAAGGCAGTTTCAAGATACGTGTTTCAAACCTGGAAGTTTTCTTGGATTCTCCTCAGTGGTACCTCTTCTGGTGAAAGTTTTCTTGATCCAGGGAAAATTGTCCTGGATCACTGGAGTCCACTAAAGAGCGCACTGCTGATAAAAGTTACCATACTCAAATGCTAGAATTTCACTTTGTAGAAAGCAAACACAGCATGAACTGCATCACTGGTTGTAAATTTTGGCCTGCAGCTTTATTTTACACAGGCTGGCAGGTTTTTTTTTTCCGTTCTCTTGTGTCTGTCATAACCATTTCACCTAAAGGTGGATTAATTATAATTGCCATGAGAATGTACTTTAGATAGGTGACCTCAGATGGCAAACACACTGTACATTTAAGATTAAGAATGAGTAATCTGGGTGGTTAAAGGATATTTGCTAAAGGCCAAAAAGATAAATGTTGCAAGCAAATACTGATACAGAGAGCAGAAAAGAGAATGCTTTCTCTGCTCTTTCAGTAAGTCTTAAGTTTCCTTAGAGCTCATTTTGGTTTCGTCTATTCTTTCTCTTCTCCAAAAGGAGCAAGATGCTTTTTTTGACAGCTGCGTAAAATGTTACTTTTATCCTTCTATTTTAGCTACCATCAGTTCCCATTCTAGCTAATCAAACATTTGATATCAACATTATAGATTTGCTGCTATAACAAATTGAATGCTGTTATAACAAAGGTGTGCTGTCATAACAAATGTAGTGACACAGTGACATGCTGAAGAGCTGCTTTTCTACTCACTTCAAAAGTCCCTTAACTTTTAATTTGTTTTTGTTTTTTTTTTTTTAATTTTTGTGTTGACTCTTCTTAGTGAGATATCACAGAAAATCTGCTTCTTTACTATATCAGGGTGCAGCAAGGGCTGGCTGCTCCTTGGAGGCCAAGAGCAATGGTGGCCCCCAAGGCTTTTGAGGGCTATCAAAATTGGTGGAAATGTAGTCTAGAAACCTCTGGTTCTAAAAATATGGGGCTTTTTTCTAGAAGAAATTGGGGAGGTCAGTCTGTTTTTCTTTCTCTTTATTCAAGAGGTACCTCAGCCTCTCCAGGTTCTAAGCTTATACCGCAGACTTGTTCTCTGCCATGATTTGTGTACCTCTCTTTCTAACCATAGCAAAGCGAGTTCACATTTGACAAGTACGTGTGTGACTATTGAACCTGAGGTTATTCCATGTCTGCATTACATACGAACTGCTTGATAATCTTCCCACTCAAATATCCTATCCACACCTGAAAGAAAAAATTCTGTGGAGCTAAGATTTATTTTATAGGGTGAAATACAACTGAGGTGATGCATAAGTACTTGTACTAGAGTATTTTAGAATACTCATTAAGCGTGTCTTACTTAAAGAATGTTAAGTTTTTCTTCTGACTTCAGTGCACTTTCAACCCAAAGAATCAAAATTAGATCCAAGTCCCTTTTTCTGGGAAACACTAATAAGAATAGCTCCGTTTGTTGGCTGGAAAGGCTGAAGGCACACTCTCAAGCCTCTCCAAGTGAATGCTTGTGAGGGCTCATGAAGTTATACGCATGTGTATTGCTTCAGAAAGATTTGACCTTTAAATGAAAAACTGAACAGAAAAAAATTGCAAATGGGATTGAATCAGGTTCTTGAGATTTCTTCCAGGTCTCTATAGCTCTAATAACCTCATCATGTTCGAACTTAATGGCTTAGCCTTGACTGCTATGATGCAAAAGTAGGGGCTGAAGGTCAGTGAGTAATTCACTGGAACAACATTTATTATTCCATAAATCTATACCTTACTCACGAAGAAAGAGGAAATGTATTTATCTGAGCCACAGCTGAAATGTATAAATTAACAGAATGAAATTAGAGCTAGAGTGCTATGTACATTTATGAAAGTATAAATTCTGCCTTATTTCATTATTAACACAAAGAAAATACTAGGTAAGAAATAGTGTTGCTTTTAAAAGACATATTCACAACTGTAATAACATCTGATCAATATTTCTGCCAAAAAAGATCCATGTTGTTGGATGAGCAGTCAGAAATGATGTCAAATGTTACCAAAATGTTTCTGCATTATTGTTTATAATTATATTCTTTTAACTAAAATGGCTTCGCCTATCAGAAATCAAGCATTCAAGATAGTAACATCAAAGCTGACAACCTGGAAAGAAAAGAACATATTTAAAAAAAAAAAAAATAAAATCAGAATTGAGACTTTCCTATTTCTCAACCTAAGCAACAGCACAACCACAGTGCAACTTTCATGTGTAGTTTTTATTTAATCACATGTCAAATTGAAGACTTACATGAATTAAACTTTAAAAAGCATGCTTTCAGCTATCATTTTGACATCTAGTTAGCATACAATAACTGCCTTTCAAAAGCTAAATAAAATGTTTGGCATGCTTTAAATGTTATTTTTGGTTTTATTTGCCTTTTTTATTTCAGTTCTTTGTTGTTATTTCAAGAAGCTCAGAAAATACAATTTAATTGTTAAATGTTGCTGGGAAATGTCATATGAGATATATTCTTTAGTACAACGAGGATTAAAGTCTGAAAAGAAATACTTATTGAGGTTAGTAGAAAGAAATTTGTGAAGTCCCAGGTTTGTAATGTGTTTGTTCGGCGATGATTTGGCGGATGAGTTTGTTCCATGACCTCTGTACTGCAAGAGGAGGGTGGGAGTATCAGCTTAGCTTCTAGTTGCTTCGGAGGAAAATGGCATCAGTGAAAATCTGCTTCTTAAAGCAGGTGGTGGTAAAAAAATTTCTGTTGCTTACCCACACGACAAGAGGTTTCACAAAATTATTCGTTTGCAGTAGCTAATAGCTGAAAGATACAACATCTTCGCTTATCAGTTGGGTGCAGTTTCGCACGCCCGCGAGAAACGCCTGTAGGGGCACGTAAGTATGGTTTTTAAAAGGCACCCCGAGTAAGTGAGTGTGATGGAGTTACAAGATAGTCTTGCAAGATTATTTCTCATCACTTGAGCCAGCTCTTTGTGCGAGTGAATCCAACTGCAAGATCTGACAATTGTAAGTAATTTCCATTCGAGCAGGTAAAGGGGCACCGTCTGTTCCACTGTTTTGCTGGGCAGGTAGCAATTCTTTCACTGAAAAACTACAAATCTGTCTAGGATAATCATCCATAGTGAGTTTGTGTTTGTCTGGACAGCCAACCGAGCTTTTACTTGCCTTTTTGATATTAACAGATTATGCTTCCTACATCTAAATAAATTAATAAAGTGGGAGGAGTTACTTAAATCAATAAGTGAAAGCCTTAAGCTATTTACATATCTCATACTACTGTGGAACAGTTAGATTGTTAAACACAGTGAGGAAAAGTAGAAGTATTTATCAAAGCTTTCTCTTCTTTAGAAGGAAGCCAGATGCTGTGTTTTCCATTAGTAATTAGTGAGAATGTAAGATATCAGTTATTAATGTTAATGAAGTTAAATCAGGAGGACTAGATACATTTATAACAAGAATGCCAAAAGGATTATATTGGATTTCTGAAGTTTTAAATATCTGAAAAGGTAGTGTTTTACCAATATTTAAAAGGATAAAGATGGTAAACTGTCAAAACAGCAGGTCTGTTGGATTTGACAAACATCTAGAGAAACAGAAGCTGAAAGAAATGCAGCCAATAAAGATAAGACAATAGCTGATATAGCTGAACTTGTTCAATAAAAAGAAGGGCTTGTTCAACAAGCTTGATCTGTATGAGATGGCAATTAAGGCTAATAGTATAGGCAACAATTGGGGTTGTTACTTTTTCACGCAAGAAGGGGAAGATACTGATTTTGATGTCCCCCAAGCTTGGACTTAACAAATCAGCTGTGTATTGTCCCTTTGGCACACGCTACCTCTCCCCTTCCCCCTGCTAGACGAGCCCTTTGTTTTGCTCTTAAAAAAGCCCAGTCTTGTTCAGGATCACTGCGGGCCATTTTTGAAGAAATTATAAAAAAGTGACTGCTAAATCATAAGAAGTGATTACAATAGTAATTTGTTATTAGTGAAATGTTTATAGATGTGTGTAATAATGGTGACCAAGAGTGTTCAGCATCTTTATAGATGCTCCAAAAGAAAACACAGATCATTGTTGGTAAAAATTCACAAGTTGTTCTGATTTGAGTGAAAAATGATAATGAGCAATATATATATATTTTGTCCATTACAAAGTAATCGAGATAACACAGCAAGATCTCGGATTTAATGCTCTGAGCTGCAATAAGCATGTGAAATAGAGACTTAAAAACCAATTGATAGAAACTGTTGGGGCCATAATAGCTATGCCGTACCCTAATAAGTGTAGGGAAAGGAAAAATTAAAATACTGGCTTTTCTTTCTTGAGTCTCAACACAGAGACATGTTTCCCATTGGATTTGTGGGTGGATCTTTTTAAGCTGTTTGTTTTCATGTGCTTCTGAGAATTTTACATTGGCAGTAGCTGAGTCCTGTGTGTCTCTATCAAAACGTATGGAACAAATAATG
The DNA here is from genome assembly GCF_009769465.1 of Tauraco erythrolophus. Classification (NCBI taxonomy): domain Eukaryota; kingdom Metazoa; phylum Chordata; class Aves; order Musophagiformes; family Musophagidae; genus Tauraco; species Tauraco erythrolophus. The sequence continues at coordinate 5,152,092 of NC_141477.1, forward strand.
GTAATTTTAGAAGAAAATGTTATAGTTGAGTATAAAAAGATTAGAGCTGGAAATTATGGTTTGGTTAGGGATTTTCTTTAACAACTGAGAAGTACTGGTCATCTGGAGGTAGCTGTTGTGGAGTTATTTAAGGTATGCATTTCATACCTTCCTAGCATTTGGAAGACATAAGCAACTGAGAAAATGAGTATAAGTAGCGAAATTAGATTTTAAAGTTAAAAAAATATATTTTACTACTTCTTTATTTACTGGCTGCTGCTAACAGTGGAGAAAAATGTGAAATAGTCCCGTTCTTTTACTTTCTTCTATCTTACAGCATCTCGTAAATAAGATCTGTTTAAAATCAGAATTATCATCTAAATAATATAATTAATTCAACATAAATTAAACAGTAATATTTTTTCTTTATGATCTCTTTTTAAAAGGATATTAATTTGCTTCAATGAATGAAGATAATAAGGTTAATAGTTTAATGTTCCTCAGTTGCTATCTGCTGCTTTTTCTATTACCTTTTTTTTCAGTTTTTGATTATAAATTGGCTAACCCCTGGTGTATAATTCCAGAAATCATCCCTTCAATGTATCCAAAGCTATTTACTTAGACTCATCTTTTATTATTCCCAGTGCCACAGTCTAATTATTGTAGTGAAAGATTGAACACAGAATAGTTTGGGGCTTTGATCAGTCTTCATATAAATTTCAATAATGAGAGTAAAAGGTTTGTGGTTTTCTGAGATAATTTGATCCCTCCAGACACAGTGCTATTACCAAATGCAGTTCTTTTTAGGATGCCGTATGAGACCTCTGACAGAATTTGTCTGGGTTCATGACATCTCTGGAAGCAAAATTCTTTTTTCATATCAATAGAGAGTAATTTAATATTGTTAAATATGTCAGAGAAACTATATACTACTGTACAGTTTTCCTTAAATTTTCACGTCATTTTCCCCTATCTGTCTAATTGTCTGTACTACAAGTTCCTACATCAACGTTTTCAAAATTCACTAAGAATACATAATGGGTTTGCTTGCATTTTGCTCTTTTTGAAAAAAATATCCTAAGTGTCAGTCAAATAAATAAAACAAACCATAATCCTTGTTATTCTATTACTATCGGTGCTAACTCCCTTTGGAGATAAATAGAAAAGCAGCTGGAGTCTGAGGACATTTTGTAATCTTATAAATTGAAATTTAAATGCCTTAAGGAGGAAATTTCCAAAATAATTGTGATGGAAGATAAGTCTCAGCTTTTGGCAAAATTTTATTAGAATTACTTGTTCCAGATCACTGTCTGATGCCTGCATGAATTAAGAAAATGGCAGTGCTGCCATGTGGATAAATAGCTGGGGTTTTTTTCATCTTGGTAAATTCTTCTGGAAGTGCTCTATCATCAGCATTATCAGGTGTGACAGACTCAGGGACACTATCAAATTAAAAATCATGAGCCTTGAGCTGATGCCAGTTTATTTTAAATCGTACGGTTTTTGTCTTTCCTACTAATAACATCTTAATTGATGTAACTAAATTTTTACAGTTTTTTACTGAATGTGAGGGTTAATGAGATTTTTAGTTTTGTTTGGGTATGGCTTTTGTTTTTTCTCACTGGGCTAGGCATTTTAAAAAAAGACTTGATGACTTTCTGGTCTCCTTTCCTGACATCTGCTGAGGAACTTTTGTATTTTGACGATGAACCATAAACAGAAATACTCATTTGCCTAAAATTAGTGAGTCCCAGTTGCACATAATAGTAACCATTGCATTCCCAGCCATTTGCAAAAGCTAATACCAGTATCTAACGCTAAAACTTGGACTAATAAGGTTTTAAGAATACTTTATTCTTAAGATCTACTGGTAGCTTGGAGATGAGAAGATACAACATAACACGAGTACCAAATAGCACATGTGCAACGCAAGACAGCACGAAGGCAATGTAAACCTCATAAAATAGTTTCCAGAAACCGTTTATGTAATGAATGTTGATTTTTCATCTGTACTGGGAAGAGCAGACTCATTTAGGACCAAAGAAATAACATGTTACATTTCCACATGCCGTCGCTGCACGGCTGTGCAAGCTCAGTGCAGTTTTGTGTGCAGGGAGTAAATCAGAAACATTGCAGGAATATTTTCACGGAATGAACTCCACAAAACTTTAGTTATTTGGGCTTTCAGATAAGAGTCAACTGAGCCTGCTGGTAGGAACAGGGCTCTGAGAGGCAATTGACAGTGAAGTAGAATAAGATAAGTTGTATGAGTAATTTCTGTGGATCCATCTGTTTTTCTGGGATATGATGAGACACTCCCTGTATCTCTATCCGTGTGTGCTAGGAAAAGGATCAGACAGCCAGCGGGAGGAGCAGACCCCCGTCCCAGCCAGCCTTCCAGAGAGCCCTGGGGGCAGCTGCAGGCAGCTCGCTATAGAGTTAAATAAGATTCTTCTGATGACACCAGAAACCCATGGGGGGTGGTGTGTTAGCGGTGAATCTTTCACCATCTGAAATGTTTCCAGTGGGCTGTAAGACTTCTCCTGCAGTCACAGGAGGAATGTCTTCTCCCCTTTCCATCCTGTGTGATGGGAAGTTGTTCTGTGTTCAGGTTTTCAGAGCTCCTCAACTGATTTCTTGGCTTGAACTGTTCCAATTTTTCTTAAAAGTCTGCCTAACAAAGGAGAATTTAAAGTCTGCAAATTTGATAAACAGGACAGCAGGACTGAAAGGCACAGAGTATTTGATGATAAACAGATGAAATCATCTGGAAAAACAGAATGGCAGGAAGAATGAATGTGAAGTGCAGCACTAAGGCTCCAGCAACCAATGGCACCAACCAGAAAGGGGGCAACTAAGCAAAAGATCATTAGAAAAAGAGTTGGCATTATGGTGCTTGGCAAAGAAAACATGTTACGCTGCCATGAAAAAGGCAAAGCAGTAGTGGAGCCTGCAGGAGATGTGAAATGGTCCTTCTGCTCTACTCCACGCTTTAAAGATCTCAGCTGAAGCCGCGTAACGAGTTTTGAGCTGTGCACAGAGAAGCCTGTGTGAGCACGTGTGCTGGAGGGAGCAGTAAGAGATATCAGAAGGCACACGACAGATTGAAATAATAAGGTCTGTTTATTCCGAAGTAGACTAAAGTGCCAAATGCCAGAAAGATGAGTGGGAATAACCAGACCATGATGGATGGGACTGAAGAAGCGATTTATTTTGTAACAAGAAAGAGGCAGGTTAAACATTAGAAGAAAACCATTCCATTAGTAACGGTGAAGCGTTACAACAGATTTTCTGGGAAAGTCGTGAATTTCTTACCGGTAGCTTTTAAGAAGAGTTCTCGCTCACATCTGTCAGGAATTGCATAGGTAGAGTTGATCTTGCCATTTTCTTGGCTGTACCACACTGTACAGCAGCTGTCTGTGGGCATATGTAGTAATGTCACAGTGATAAAAAGAGATTTTGAAAAATCGAGGAACTTAACTTTTTAGCAAAAACTTAATATAACTGATGGTGTTCAACACCATCACCTATAGGAACCAAATATCTAGAGACCTCTGACAACATCTGCTGTATTATAAACAAGATATGTACTTTTTTGCATAATTGCATTAAAAAGCTGATCTCCAGCATTACTAAACCCAGCAATTTTGAAACTGCAAGTTTTTCATTGCCTTTCAAATGGAATTTTGAGTAACATCAAGCTAAAGAACACTTTAAATTGTTATTTTGGGGTTTATTTGAATCTTCATGTTTCGTGTTTCCAAGACACATGGAAATAAGACATATGGAAATAATCAGGAGAGCTGCTTATGCCTTTGTTCGTATTTTCTTTTAATACTGGGAAGGATTTACATTTCAGTTATTCAGCTTCTAAATCAGGCAGAGTCACTTAGGTAATGAAAATGTTGTCCTATGCCTGATGCAGCAGGTGCTTCACTCCCCGGGCCCTTTCTTCACTAGCTGTGCTGTGGTACTTTCCTTCTTCAGCTGTTTCCCACCTTCCAGCCCTTTCCAGTTAAGATACAGGTCTGTAGTGTAACAGAAATCAAAGGCATTGTAATGAAATGTCTGAAGGAAACTAGTGGAATCTACTTTTAATTCATTAGTTTAATGGATGTGCAAAATCTATTAAAATTGTTTTCAACACATGTGGCTTGTTATTGTTTGTTCTTTCTCTGCCTTAGAAGAATCCAACAACATTAGAAGTGTGTCACATTTTCTCGGCCCAGAAGTGTGGAACAGCTTTTAATGGGAAAGAAAATGTTTTTTGAAAACTAGAAAACTGAGCAGTGAAATAAATTGAGCCTCAAAAAGGGATTGAAATCTCCAAGTCAATATACAAAAGGCATCCAAAGACTTGTGAAGTCTGACAGAATCTCTTTAGTTTGAGGTGTCTTTCATTTTGCATCAGGGCTTACATTTTTAAAAAATAGAAGAAAGCAGTGCTGTCAGGTGAAGCGGGTTTGAAAGCAGGCTGCCTGTTCATGAAAGCCTGAAATTGTGCACAACTCTAGATAATGCGTCTTCAGCAGATAACTGAAATAATACATTTCCTAAATTGGTTGCATTAAGCAATTACTGATAATGTAGTGGAAACCATATAATTTTCTTCCTTCCTTGTAGCCTCAGCGCCGTGTCACGTTTCACCTACCAGATGGCTCCCAGGAAAGCTGCAGTGACAGTGGGCTCGGAGACCATGAACCCACGAGCGGTGCAAGCACGTCGCACCCTCTGCCCCTCGGCTTCCCCCAGGAGGAGTACTATGAGCAAGCTTCACCCAACAGCCGGACAGAAGGAGATGGCAACTCAGACCCGGAGTCCAGTAAGTGATGAAAACCCTGGTCATCTTGGTTGTTAAATTATTTGAGTATCAAAAGTGGGCCATTTCTTCAGGCAATTATTAAAACTGAACATTGATTTTCAAGTGGCCAAAGAAGCCCTGTATTTCTAAAAATGTGAAGTCTGACCACTGGAAATGAAACACTCGTGAGCTGTAGAGAGTTTATGGGTCACCTGATATCTTTATAGATCTGCTGTGCTATACACAGAGGAGCTTTCCGATGAGGCTAACGCTGTTGCCTTTATAGTCATAAATACTGTGCTGAAGGAGTTTATGATTTTAATGTGTTTCCCTATCCAAACACTAGTGCACATTGGAGTTTGTTCTAACAGGAGGAACTTCTAGATGATGAGCAGGCCTGTGAAGACACTGCAGTCTCCAGAAATAAGGGTTAGAATCATAGAGTCATTTAGGTAGGAAAGTACTTTTAAGATCATCAAGTCCAACCGTTAACGTAGCACTGCCAAGTCCACCGCTAAACCATGTCCTTAAGCACAGCTCTCCCATTTACATGTCTTTTAAATACCTCCAGGGATGGTGACCCGCCGCTTCCCTAGGCTGCCTCTTCCAATGCTTGACAACCCTTTCAGTGAAGAAATTTCTCCTAATATCCAATCTAAACCTCCTCTGGCCCAACTTGAGACCTTTTCCTCTTGTCCTATTGCTTGTTACTTGGGAGAAGAGACCGACACCCACCTCACTACAACCTCCTTTCAGGTAGTTGTAGAGAGCGATGAGGTCTCCCCTCAGCCTCCTTTTCTCCAGGCCAAGCAACCCCTGTTCCCTCAGCCGCTCCTCCTAAGACTTGTGCTCCAGACCCTTCACCACCTTCGTTGCCCTTCTTTGGACGTGCTCCAGCACCTCAATGTCTGTCTTGTTGTGAGGGCCCCAAAACTGAACACATTATTCAAGGTGCGGCCTCACCAGTGCCAAGTACAGGGGGATGATCACTTCCCTAGTCCTGTTGGCCACACTATTTCTGATACAAGCCAGGATGCTATTGTCCTTCTTGGCCACCTGGGCACACTGCTGGCTCATATTCAGCTGGATGTCGACCAACAGCTCCAGGTCCTTTTCCACTGGGCAGCTTTCCAGCCGCTCTTCCCCAAGCCTGTAGCGTTGCATGGGGTTGTTGTGACCCAAGTGCAGGACCCAATGCAGGTTGTTGAACCTCATACAATTGGTTTGATTTGTTTCTTTGTTTGTCTTTTGAGAGCAACTATGGTATGTAGTTCATACCATAATAATCTCAAAAGAGTTTGTCATCTTCTGCTGTTATCACTGGCTTCTTATGATATAGAAAACAGGCAAAATCAAAGTGAGTTCAGGACCATGCTAGAGCTATGGATACTGGCATTGCTTTCTCTGCCGTGATGTGATAGCCAGTTAGAGACTCCACCGTACTTTAGTCAACTGTTAATTATCCAGGGGCTCTTCATCTGGATTAAATTGAACCATGCCATTGATAAAGAGACACCTGAATGTGTGTAAGCCTCTAAGGCCTTGTTAGCAGCCTAATAAGTGATTTGAAAATACATCTGTTCAGGGCAAAACTTGGCCCGAAAGGTGTATTTCAGCTGCTTTAGTGTATCATGAAGAATGAATTAGTAAGTCCTGTGCACTTGAAATAGCTCTGCGAGAAGGCAGTTACATCTCTGCACTGGCAAATACAGCATCCAACAGAGAGCATTACCTCCGACTCCGAGCTGGTGCTGACAAATTCAGTCTGGCTCTTGGAAACCACACTGCTGCCTTTGCCTTGTGTCGCCCGAGACTGGAGTCTGATGGGCTTGTCTGGACAGATGAGGTCCATTCTGACATCTTCTTTGAGGTCATAAGCTATTAACGGAGAATCCTCAGTTTCAGACTTTTAAAACTTTGGAAAGTTATATGGTTCCTGAAATAGCGCAGAATATTATTTTTTTTCTGAGCTGATAGACAGCTGACAAGAACCAGCAGAGGTTTTGAATGTTATGTTGAAAATGTTGTTCATCATTTGCTTTTGGTTTTGGTTATAAATTTGAGGCTGTAATATACCCTTTAGAATATTCTAGGCAGTCAAGCTGAATTCTTCACAGAATGAGGCTCTAAAGGGCTACCAATATACCCCCCGAGAAAGAAAATTGCAAGTTATGTGTTGTATTTGCTAATTTTCTTATGCATACTCATGATCTGAACTTGCTTTCGAGCTCCCTCCTCCTTTCATTTGTAACTCTGATATTGATACTTTACTGAGGTGAGCAAGGGTGTACATGAAATCAGTGTTCGGTTCCTGTCGTGCAGAGAGCGTGTGGCAGGACCTGGTGCATGAATAAAACAGACACGTGGATCCTGTCTTGCCGTTTACGAGGAGGCCCAGGTTCTGAACTTAGCGGTGCTTTTCAAACACAGTTTTTGCAATTTCAGAAGAAATATGGATCATGACTCTTCTCGAATGCGGCCTTAAAACTAATACAGCTTTTGACATTTAACTATCATTGACACATATCACTGTGTGGAGATTAAGCAGGAATCCGATGTCTTTTCAAGTGTGAAGTTGAAGAAAGTTTAATTGCCTATCTAATTACCTGACAGTTCAGTTTTAAACTTGAAATCACAGTTTAATTAGCATCTATGTTATGTGAAGGTGTTTTACCTTTCTAACTGGTGTGTTATTGAAACAGTTTAATTGACACAGTATAGCATGATGTTTGCAGTGTGGAAAGTGTAGCTTGCAGTCCTCCGTAGTGTTTTATGCTTATATTAATGGCAGCATCTAGTGGCAGGAAAAAAGCAGATATAAACAGGTGTCTGTTGTGTGCTGCCATACATCTGAGTAAAGAAGAAAGGAAAGACTCACAGCATATTTTATTCAGTACGCTGCTGCAAAGTGCAGCATGGGCCACAAAGATGATTAAGGGAGTGGAGCATGTCCCTTATGAGGAAAGGCTGAAGGAGCTGGTTCTCTTTGTTTGGAGAAGAGGAGACTGAGGGGGGACCTCATAAACATTTATAAATATGTGAAGGGTGACTGTCATGAGGATGGAGCCAGGCTCTTCTTAGTGACATCAAATGATAGGACAAGGGGAAATGGATATAAGCTGAAACATAGGAGGTTCTGCTTAAACATGAGGAAGAACTTCTTCTCAGTAAGGGTAACAGAACACTGGAACAGGCTGCCCAGAGAGGTTGTGGAGTCTCCTTCTCTGGAGATGTTCAAAACCCACCTGGACGCGTTCTGGTGTGATCTGATCTAGGTGGTCCTGCTCCAGCAGGGGGATTGGACTAGATGATCCTTTGAGGTCCCTTCCAATCCCTGACATTCTGTGATTCTGTGAAAGTGACTTATTGTAGGCAAGAGCAACCAAAATATCTTGTGGGCTGATCTATGAAATTGTTCAGCCTGAGGTTCGTTTCATTCACTTGTGTAACACCTTTAGTCGAGAGTGCAACAGTGAAAACTGTTCTGGATTGATAGTTTCCTCTACAAACATGCTGCTAGATTTTTGATTGGGTTTTTTTTCCATCTACTTTGGAGTGGAGTGATATGTTTGAAATATTATTTTGTCGACTAAAATGTTGTTAACGTGAAAAGAGAAAGAAATACACTTTCAGATAATCTCAGTAGATACCAGAGTTCATACAACAGAATAAGCATGGCCTTTGTTCTGTCTCAAGATCTTTAATATCTGATCTATCTTAATCTGAAACATTGTCTGAAACATTAAGCCTGATTAATCATCTGATGGTGATTTAGTTCAACTTTGCCTACGAAGGAGATATAGAGTTGGGATGAAACAACTTCAATAATGTCTAGAGCCTGCTGAGACATTAAGTGGTTTATGAAAGCTGATGACAGATGCCACATCACACAGGGTTATATTCAAAAGTGTTTTCTCCCTCTTGTTTTTCCTGAACACAATTCTTTAGTTTTATTTGTTTCTCTAATATTGGAAATTACTATATTTTGAAACTTTCCATTTATTAGCAATAGAAAAGTATTTATCACCAAACACTGAAAAGATGGGCATAACTTAAAATACCAGAAGCTGAGAAATACTGGTGAGAGGAAGCCTTACAAATTCACATCCAGAACAGGACTGAAGTAAGGGGGACAGAATAACTGTAAGAATACAATAGTTAGAAAACTATGAGCAATTTATGTGTACGTCTTTAAAATTAATTGGCTGTACTAATTAAAATTAGCAATAGGCTATTTAAAATTATTTTATCTTCTCTTTAGTAACCTCTTCAAAGAAGCATAATGTGCAGTGTGGTAGGTGCATCATAAGGAAGAGATGCCAATAAACTCTCACACTAAGGAAATAGTAACACAAAAATGCATGTAGGTTTCTAGAGAACGTTATCTTTAAGTAACGACACTAATGTACGTGGTATTCATATATTTTCTGCTCATAAATTGCTCAAACTAATAAGGATGCAAGAGTAACTCCCTATGCTAAGGATTTAACCATATTACCTTTTTTTCTTTTCTTTTTGCCCACTGTATTACCTCTAAATACAGAATACACTACAAACATAGACAAAAAGTAAAAAATTCTCTTTTTGCAAACTTCCCCAGCAAACTGTCTCTCGGTGGTCCCTGCTCAGTGGCCGTAAGCAGTGATGTTGAACAAAAGGATTGAAAGACACATGTGAAGCCTAGTTATGCTATGTTTTTAATACATTTGTAACATATTAATGACAAATTTTCATGCTTCACCTGTTTTATCAAAACAATCTGACTTTTTTCATTTTCCTCTAGAGAATAAAGTTATTTTTCTTACTTTTATTTGGAGAAGGTAGAATACATTCAGTTCAGCTAAGGTATTGGGCAGAGTGAGAGCAATATGATAGCAGCTTTGGTGGGAAATAAAAGCCAGAAAACCTGAAAGTAATCTGCATTTAAATAATTGTGATTATTTTGTAGAAACAAAAGGAAGTATAAACAAAGCTATTTGAAAATTAAAGAACTAGTTAATGAGGCAAATCACACTTGAGATTTCAGGGGTTTAAATAGGAGAAAACTGTCATCTTAAGGAGAGGGTGTCTCTGTAATGATATTTAACATGAAGTAGTGACTAAGAAGCTAAGAAAGTTGTCTCGAAAATCAGAAGATGTAGCGCTAAGGAAAGGATGGCCAAAAGGTGAGCCGTTATGTGCTGTACCTGCATGGTGACTTCAAACTGGTGTTGCCAGAGGTGTCTATGGCTGCTTCTTTGTGTCTCCCAATTGCACCTTCTCTGTGGCAGCACAAGCTTTTGTAGAGCTGCTCGCGTGAACAGGGTGGAATTCATCTGGGTTCAACCTGATCGAGGAGGGCAAAAACGTTATTTTTCAACAGCTCAATTTCCCAATTCCACCCGCTATATGAGGCACCACTTGTGGACAGCAAACGAGTGAATGAGTAGCTGGGGCAAAGCTTATGCTGGCTTTAAGTGATCATCAGACTTCAAGAGAATTAGTCTTAAGAGGAATTAAGACTGTAATCTATGGTATTTAGCCACATAAGAAGGAGGTTTGCAGCAAGGATGACATCTGTTCATGATTAAAGATAGCACATATTTCTTCCCCAGAATTAAAAGAACGCTTTCACCTTACCTTAATTTTTGGTAAGGATGATGTTGATGAGAGAAAAGACAGGCTGATGAAGAGTAATGATAATGGAACTAAAAGTCAGAACAGGTTCAATGCATTCATGTGGAGGAGAGGAGATAATCTTCCTCCCAGGATATTAAAACTGATAGTGTTTTCCTTATTTTTCTGCAACTCTAAGAGACAAACTGTCAAGAAAAAAAAAAGTGCTCAGTCAGGCTTTATTACTGGAAAACATTTACAAGAAGGAAACTAAGATATACATAAACAGAAAAAAATAAATGGTATCATAATTTTCCCAATAATAGAACTAGATTAGCTCCATTATCTCACGCCAATGACATGTATTTTTAATATTGGGGAATACATGTATAGTTAGTCTATATAGATTTAAGAACTAATAGCTATTATTATGACATTAAGGTGGAGCATTAGTAATTAAGAAGGAAAAGGCACAGATTAATAGAAGAATGGAAAAATCTCCGTCATTATCTTCATTAATGAGTTTGGCATTAAAAAGCAGGAACGTGTCAATGAAATATTCTACTATCTCAAAGCCAAGCATCACTAAAAATACAAAGGAGGAGGGGTGTATGACACAAGAATTGAATTTTGCAAAGGATTTGGAGTAATAGCAGTGGGATGAAATCTAATAGTCAGGAGTCTTTCTCATAGGAATGGGTGTATGTAACCAGTATATAAATCACTAGCTGAAAATGACATAAAGAAGAAAACAACTGAGTATTACAAAGATAAACTATAAATCACCAGTACCTAATGTGATTTTGAAAAAATCCTGGGTTACCCCTAGTAAAGGGAAAAAAAAAGGAAAGAAGAAAAACCAAACCCCAGGCATTGATGATACCACAATGGGAATATTATGAATAGTGTTGGCTTCCCACATTAAAGAAAGGTGAAATCACTTGAGAAACAGGTGTAAAGAAGTATTATTAATAACAAGGGAATGGAATGCCTACATACACAAAAAGGAATTAATATTGGCTTGTTTAAACTGCAAAGTCGAGGCTGGCTGGGGGTTAGGACTGCTCTCAAGTAATAGCAGAGAATGGGGGTGGGTAGATCTTGGTGACCAAAATGAAGTGCCGGGTGGCTTCACAGGGAAATGAACAGGTGCTGTCCGTAAACCAGCCGAGGCCAGAAATTTGGGAATTTCAAGCAAGATCAGTGAGGAAGTACAGAAGCAAGGAACGAGAATGCTGACTGGTTTTAAAGAGAAGCTTGATAAATTTATGAAAGCGCGAATCCACCGCCCTCTGTGACACCAGCAAATCCCTTCTGTGATCCAAGAGTCCCTTTTCTATGTTTTTAATATAAAAGCCGCCAACGAACGTGTTCGCTGAGCCTCAGTTCTGTGGCAGTCCTTGGCTTTGAATTCCAGCACCGGGCTGGCCCTGGGGCCGGTGCACGTGCTGCATCCCGCGGCCGGGGAGCTGGCGGGAGCCGTGCCGGCAGCCCGGCCGTGCACAGCCCCTGCGGGACGCTGACCTTAACCATGGCCTGTGGGGTCCTGCACATCTCGCTGATGTCGCAAAGACGAAAGGGTCAGTGCTGCGCACCGACGGCAGACGGCTGAAGACGGGAAGCTCCTTCTCCCTGGGGAAAACGGCTGTGGTTTTTGCCATGCTGACTTGTCTGATAATCAGAAACTCTGCAGTTGCTGAAATATACTCTTTAAACATCATCAGTAAAACTGCTCTGGCAGCTGGACTTCAGGCCTCATGCTGGGGCACAAGAAAAAAAATCAAACTACAAAGTTTTAAGTATCTTGTTCCCCGTCCGAAAACTGGGGCTAGGAGTGTTTGTTAGCGGAGAAGATTTTATTTTGTTTTAATGATGTTTTCGTTTTTTGTTCTCTTCTTCTGTCCTTTTAGTTCCACAATAAGGTTGAAATGTAACAGTAGTATTTTAATTCTGTTGTTGCTGGGTATAAACACACTATAGCACTTAGGTCTAATTTGAGAAAAAAAGGAAGACACCATCATTAGTTAAAGATAATAAATCTTGGGCTAAAATACATCTCAGTCTACCACATCTGCCCGTTGGGTCCTTTTACTTCTACTGTATTGGGTTTTTCTATCCCCATGGCTGAACACTAATAATTAATTCAGAAAGTGCTGAGGTAATTAATCTTTCTGAGGCAATACAGTTTGATTGATCTTCTACCTTTAATCAAATTAGCTTGTACGTAGGTGGGAGAATGTAATGGCTGCCTGCGGTACTGTACCACTTTTCGAAATGCCAACCTTTCCGATGACCTCCTGAGAGCGCACCCATGAATCACGCATATATAAACCACCGCGGCGATCATTAAGTGGCTGTTTGATTTAAAAGATGGGGAACTGGCAGAGATCAAAATCAGGATGTGCTCAACATTCCCATTTTAAAGTATGTCTCCATCAGAAGTGCAACTTTATATGTTCATGGCGTATGTTTGAGGGCATTGAATGTCATCGGTGGGCTGACAACTGTGTGGATTTTCCAGATGTTTTAGGTGTCTGTTTCTAAAATAAAATAACTGTCTAGTCGCAAGCACATACAGTGAAGCGAGCTAACAGAAACTCCTATAAAACAAAACATTATGATATCCTTGATTTGTTGATGACTGGAGATTGGAGAGAGGGGTAGAGGTCAGATTGGAGAGGTGAATTTACAATGACAGTCATGAGTGGTTTTTGCAAGCGCATTTTTACTTGTACCTAAGAGAATACGGATTGCACGTTCATTGGTAATTTGGTAATTTGATCCCTGAGTGTCTGGCTTAAGAGTTATCAAGGCAACTGACACAGAGGGGGAAAAAATGGACAAAGCAAATTAAATGAAAAAATGCAAAATCTGTTTGCTCAGACCCTGTCAGGCAAACACAGTACTATAAACACAGGCTCTGATTTTTAAAATCTTATACTTTCTGTGAATAAGAAGATCTCTTTATAAATTCTTCTAAAAGTAAATTTTAGATATGTCATTGTTGATATCGGAATATAATCCCTTGATGTACATTTTCTAACGTTGGAAGAAAAGTAAGATGAAAGCAAGTTTTCTGAGATGCGCCGTGTTCTTTCATGCAAAATCAATGGGGATTGATGAAGAAAATCAATGGGGAATATCTGTTGGATTTTCTAGGCTACATACTGCGATGAAGTAATTCAGGCAATAATAATGTGTTTGTGAATACCATCTAATGTTATTCTTGACTGAGGTTTATAATAGAAGTTACTCTCTATAAAAAGATTAGAAAGAATAGCTCCACCTTGCAGTTTAGAAATCAGTCATTTCTTGTGAAATAATAAGGAAGGCTTTAAAGTGTTTGTTTTGGGTTTTTTTTTAATAATAAATGAGATCTGACATCTATAAACAGTGATTTAGTGGCAGATGTTCTGTGATATATATTTATGTTATCACTTAAGCTGACATGGTAATGGATAATCCTATTTTTTTTCTGCCTGAGGTTTATGAAAGTTTTAAAATATATCGCTATAGCAAGCAGCCTGGTGGGGCAGAGGTGGTGAGAGAACAGATTTCTTCCCTCTACTTTTTCAAACTCCTTTTAGATCTGACTAGCTGTCATATTTGCAGTAAATAGAGGCCCTGAAGTTTGGCTGGGTGAATGGAATCTAATTTGGAGCACCTTGTATACGGGAGTGCATTAGGGCTTTGATGGTTACGATAGCTTGAAAAGTCACAAAGGGCAGAGATTAAAACGGGAAGTTTATCTGAAGCGTGTGAAAGCTGAAGTCATTGATAGAGTCTCTTCTGGTGACAGCTTTGAAGACGAGTTTATCCTACGTATCTTAAATCTAGTTATGGATGAGATAGAAGTTTATCACGAGGAAACAGACCTCTGCAAGCAAAGCAATCCCTTATCTTGTCCACCAGGTTTGCAAATGGCAAGTGTGAAGACTGGGCACGAGTGCCGGGCAGCAGTGGGAGTCCAGGGTGGCAAAGTCACCCCTCTCCAGCAGGGCTTCCATCGGAGGGAAGCGGTCGCAGTCTCTTGACAATAAGCCTTTCTTTGCTTCTAATTTTTATTAGGCCACCCACGCAGTAAGATAAAGTTCATATGACTTTTCTATTACTTCTGAGCCACAATGCAATTCGTTTCAAGTTCTTCTTCTGTCCATCTTATTTTTGTCTGAAACTTTCACTGCTTTCTTATTTTTGAGAATAGGCAAACACTGATGATGCAATTTGGATTCTTTTCTGTGTTTTCAGGTCAAGCCTAATCAGTAGCACTGGGGAGCGTCTTTTAGCAATATGAAATATTAAGATGTTTGTTATCACCTAGTTCCTGATTCAAAAGCAGAAATATAGGGGAAAAAAATTTATATATTTTATATCATTTAAACCTTGTGAAAAATTGCATTATTATCATTTCATTTGAAGCATTATAATTTATTACTTGATTTCACTGTGATTAATGAAAAACATATCAGGAAATGTATTTAATGACTGTCTGCAGCTAGCAATCTGTCTTAGAAATTAGATGGAAGAATTGCATTTATTGAACAAAGGTGATTCCCAACTGACAGTGCACTTAAAGTCACAACATAGTTAATGAGTCAAATCTGATCAACTCAATAAATCTAGTGATTGTTGTCCTTGTTTGTGTAGAGATGTG
Organism: Tauraco erythrolophus; assembly: GCF_009769465.1. Lineage (NCBI taxonomy): Eukaryota > Metazoa > Chordata > Aves > Musophagiformes > Musophagidae > Tauraco > Tauraco erythrolophus. Next base: position 5,167,121 of record NC_141477.1, read on the forward strand.
GGCATCCTTTAATCTGACGTTTTCATTTTAACTGGGCTTTTGGTAGGGAAACAGGGTCCAATCTTGAAGTACGCATTAGGAACAACTAGAATTTTTGTTCCAAAAAGCTTGTGTATATCCACATATTCTTGAACAAGAGAGATATTTTTGCCTTTGCTCTTCAAATATCTTTTAGACTTCTGGAAAAGCAGCATGTTTTTAATAGACTGCTGGGTTTGTATTTTTTGAGATTGTATAATCTGTGGTGTTTGTTTTCTGGCTACTTCTCAAACCTTGACTTTGCTGTGATAAGGTCGAAGGAAGGCTCGGAAACCCTTGCATGGGCTCAGTGTCAGGGGAACATAGGGCTGGTTCCTTGGTACGTTTTGTTGATCCAGCCAGAATAACACCAATTCTTCTTGAAGCCTACTGGTCACAGATGATACATACTCATTCTGAAAAATACAATACATTTGTCTGGGTTGAGCTGGACAGACCTAGGGAAAATATTTATGATGATACTTTCGGATTTATGTTACATCAGAGGTTGAGATTCTCACTTTTATGTTTCACAGCAATAAATAATGTTGCCGCTTTCTAGTTAGTGGTAGGATCTTGTATGGGTTGTATTTTATTCAGAATGCTGTGTGATTCCTTACTTTTGTTATGAAACCAAGTGTCATTCTAATTGTTTGTAAATGTTTTCAGAGTTAGCTTGGACTCTGTACATTGCTGATTTCAGCAGTGCCAGAAGCTCCTATCTCACGTCTCACGTATCCCTTTCATAATTCTCATCCTGCTCTCCTGCTGTCTTGGTTGTTTGTACATATCCATTCTCATGTTTCAGCTTGAATTAGATTGCAAACTCCCTGGATTATAAACAGAAATTTTGCTCTGTATTTGTGGGGCTCCGAGCACAATGCGGCTGCTACGTTCATTTTGTGTTCCCAGTACAATTGAAGTAAAAATGTTCACTAATACTTGTATAATAGACGTTGAGCTGATCTATACAAATAACATATGCTGTACTAGCAGTGCTTCTAAGTGCATATCAGGTCTTTTTGTTTTCATTTCAGCTTGTAAAAATAGATAGCTAGCTTGTCTTGTATTGGATTCCCAAAGTTCAATCACACTGTCAATGATGATGTGAATTGGGTAACTCGTCGTGTCGTGAAAAGGCAGGAGCTGTGTGTGGATGAGGAGATGTGCTAATGCTGCTGGGTAGTACTGTGGTGGGCCAGCATCGTGCTGGTTTAATTTGCAGAGTCACCCAACTGCCAGATGGGCTGTTTCATGGAGCTTCTTGCAATAACAAGTTATTTTATCCTTACCGTATAAAGTGTCTGACAAATATTCACCCGCATCTGCGCATGTTAATAAAACTAATTTGCTGATTGTATTTAACAAATGCTTTTGTCATCCTCAGATTTGTGTTACTTCTGTCAGGGTGAGAAAAACTGTTGCATCCTGAATAGCTTGGTTTAGATGGAATAGTAGAGTGTGATAGTGAGACGAAACAGCATTTAACAGCATCTTTCCTTTTCCTGCTCTGTGCTTTGAAAAAAAAAGTGCTTTCTGACATGCCTTGCTGCCGAGCAGCACTGTTGCAATGCTTGTCCTTGCAATGCGTAAAGCTCTACTTAAAGCCTTGATGCGTCAAATTAAAATTCTTTCTAAATAATAATGGGAAGCAACAACTGATCCAGCTAAAATGCTGCTTCCAGGATAAGGACATGGCTAGCTGATTCTGTATCGTCTACTGCACTTAAATTTCTGTCATCCAAATTAACTCTGTTTCTTTAAAATATCAGGAGGAACAATGACACTATTTCAATAGCTGTTCTTTTATCTGGTTATCTTGACTGATGTTCCGAAACCAGTGTCCCAGATGATGTGTCCTCTATAGGGCGAGACATTATAAAGTCTAGCCCTCACCTAAGACTTTAAAAGACAGCAAGCATTTCTCTACCAAGAAAGGCTTTACTCATGTCACGTACTAATCATACACCAAAGAAGTGTTTAGAAAAAGAAAGACAACCTCTGCCTCTCCTCCTCAGGAGTAGTACATGTAAAGAAAAACAGTGGCAATAAACGGAAATAAGAATGGTGAGAGAAAGCACTTTGAAAACCATAAAAGCAAAAATTGTTTTCATCTTATTACAACCAATATTAAAGCTTTTCTTTATACACACGCTCATTTTTTCACTGGGAGTCAAATATCACTGATTACAGATTCTGCTGAGGTGGAGCTCTCATACATCTGTCTCTAAAATTATCTCCTTCTTTCTCTTTTTTGTGAAGATCAAAAGAATCTCTTTCCATTGACCCATTATCAGTCAGCATTACTCTGACCTACTCCAATACTGGAATGTGTTCACAGCGTTGTGAAAAAGATGCGTGCCAGAGATCTATAAGTAAAACAGATCCTTTACCTTTCGTTGCTGTATCCTGTGAATAGAATGGCATTTGGTTATGTCTGTATGTGGGATTTGACTTGTCACATGACAATTAGGAGTTTAGGTGATGACAGTTTGTATGTTTTGTAAAGAATATTAACAGATAAATAATCAGCTTAGACATTGAACTGTCCAGTTTTCCATTTAAAGATTCACAATTACAAGATCTTTTGGCAAAAGGATAAGGTATTTTCTCCTTAATTTTGTTTTATGTTTTTGTTTACATCTGCTAAGCTACAGAAAGATTTCAAAAGTTCAGTGCTGTAAATTTTTCTGGAGTTGGAAAAAGACAATTTTTTTTTTTTTTTTTTGTCCCCCTGAAATCTTCTCATTTTTTGATGCAGTGGGACTAATTCTGTGGAAGGAGTTTGTGTCTGGATCGTTGTATGACTCCTGGATTTTAATTTGTGTCAGAATGCAGCAGACTGCCAAATACGTGTCACAGCTTCGGAAATGTTACTCTTTCTGTCATCCCATAATGGGCACAATAGAAGAAAGCATCAAGGAAAGAGCTGTGACGTTGGTAGGGCTCCCTTGGCTACTCATATCAGCTACTATTAGTAGGGCTCTAACGTTAACACTTATCTGCTCGATGAACCTAATGAGTACACTTGGTTCATTCGAAACTGCCTGCCTCTGTAACAGAAAGCTGACTCACTAAGTCTTAATGCAGTGGGAGATTTTCTGTCTTTGAGCTAAGATGAGGCCTTTAAGGAGCATTTCCTGGGAGCGTGTGTTTCTTGCAGGGACTGTGCTGTCACAGGCATCTGGCAATCAGAGCTCTTTGCGCAGAGCCCCAGCAGTTGAAAGCAAAGAGAGGAAAAGAAGGATTCGCATCTCATGATTAAAATTGCCAAGGAGACCACTGTCCACATCGTGATAATTCAATGCAGTGACATAAAAATTAAACACGTTGATAGACAATACTGCCACAAATCCCAAAACAGGCAAGATATGCGGGAGCAGGGAAAAGAAGAAAATGCCCTCATCTTATTCTAGCTCCTGGATTAGGAGTGAGTCATTATAAGGATTACAAAATTTAAGATATTAATATAGCCACTAAAGATGTCTTAACAGAAAACTCCCTCATAATTCTTTCTTTATGCTTTTATAAACACTGAATTTTAGGATGTTTTTCCTTTGAAACGTAGCTACAAACGCGGTTCTGCTTTCTACATTCATCATTAACCTTTGCTATCAACTTTGTATTTCTAATCTAATGAGTTCAAGAAAAATTATAATACAAGTAAACAGATGTTTTCTATTTTGTATAACACCTATTCTTGCTGAATAAGGAGAAAAGATGTTACATGTAGAGGGACATTAATATTTCTTGTTAAAATGTGCTTTGCAGGCTGAAGAAACTCATATACATAATGATAGTCAAAAGTCAGGGAATAAAAATAGTAATTTGTTAAAAACAGCTGTGCTGTACAACTCTTTGACAGGAATAAAGGAATGCTGTATCCAGTAAAAATTCAGAATTTATTTAAAAGAAACTGTAGCTGCTAATTATCGTCAAGACAGAAGGTTAACAAGTCTGTGAAATGGGGGATTGGTTTGGCCTTCTTTCATGACCATGAAAAAAGAAATGTTTAATCCTCTGATAGAGCTGCCATTTCTCCCAATTCTCTGTAGCATCATATTGTGGTCACAGTGCATTTTTAATGCTGCCAACAGCACCGCCATCATCTTAATGCTCCCTGAGAATCTTTCGAATAAATTCTGACACAAAATAATAATACTGTTTTAATGCTCTCGCCATCAGTTATTTTTACCTTTTCCCCTCCCCCCCCCCCCCAAGGTGATCTTACAGTTATTGCCCATTTCCCCATGGAAGCGCCGGGCGTGTGGCCCCGGGGGGGTCTGTGTGCTCCAGTCGAGTGCTCTGTGTGCTGGGCAGCACTGCAGACAGTGCCGGTGATTACCACTGACGTGTGGACACAGGTTCCTCACTGTATTATTCAACTGGAACTGGCATTACCTAAGTAGTTTTCTAGGTTATTTGGTTAGCATAGACTGTATGTCAGGAAAGATCTTGGCTTTTTAGCCAAATGATTAGCAAGCTGCATTACAGATGGTCCAACCTATGAATTTAGAAACTAGATCCAGACAGCTGCCTGCAATGGAAGGCAGAAATAGTTTCTTACCTGCAACATTGATGAAGTTCCAGAATATATAGCACAGCACTATGTTGCAGTTATGCTTTTAAAATTGATTACACTCTAAGCATATACTGTAACTGTATCTTACTATTTACAGTGACTGAGAGAAACTGGATCTAACGTCTTGTGCTAAACAGTCTTTGAGTAGTAATGCACAATTTTGAAATAACCACATAAACAGAGTAGACAGAGGGGTCACAGAGAGATTTTTCTGGTCCATAAGCTGGAAGTGAAACTGTGACCCAGCCAGGCAGCCAGCATTTCTAATTCACAGTCACACTATCCTTTTCCCCCCAGCAAATGTACTCTAATCCATAAGCATTTTGCATGCTGAGGTGAGATGTTAAATACAGAGAATTGCTTTTAAATAATAAGCTTACGACACAAAACAGCAAGAACAGGGATCTCAAGGTTAAAGATGGCATTCCTCCTTCAACCTAAGCTGCTGTAAAGGGAGAAAGAGATTAAAAAAAAAAAAAAAAAAAAAGAAGAAAGAAAGAAAAAGCTGTGAATCCATTAAAATACATCATAAAAAGATTTTTAAAATCTGATGTCGGCGTGTGTATATCTAACTAAGACATATTGGTCTTCCATTGTTAAAATATTTGTATGGAGGCTAGGGAGGCAAGATCTTTCTCAGGTGTTTGCTCTATATGTTCTCAATTCAAGTTCCCGTTGTCTTTATTGCATGTGTAACTACCTACAGCGGGACATATTTTAATGCAGATGGCAACAGTAGAAGATGGTTCCAGTAAAAATGCACTATCTTTATTCAGATGTCCATAGTAACAAAATGAGGAAAATAAGCAAGCTTTTTTCTCTACAGAAATCCCTTTGAAGACAAGCGGGTTTTTCACTCAGTGGTGCTTCTGGAACTTATTTGAATGTTGCACATTTTGTCTGAGCTTCTGATCCTGCTTTGAAACAACTCTTTTTCATGAACAAACATCTTTCCTGCTTCGCATGTGAGTGAGTTCTTCCAGGAGAGAAATTAAAAAATTGTTAATTGATGACATGAGATGGGCTGCAAAAAAGGGGTCATATATCCGTATTTATGTTTTTAAAAGATTCTTAAGAATTCTGTTGGATTCTAGGGGTGACTTCTGATTTCATTTTGTAAAGAGAAATAATAATAATTTTAACTCCTCAGATATCTCTGTGACTCTCACTGAGGACTGTGCAAGCCATCCATCTCCTCAAAGCCTACCTTTGGGTTCACAGTCTCTCTGACTCTTGGTAACGTACAAGGAATAATTCCAGGTACTGATGAGAGAAAAATAAAAATAAACCCAGTCTGAGTGGATAGGTATGTGAAGCTATCAGTAAGAAAGCACATCACTGTGTTTATCAGTAAGATAAACCCCAAACTTTGTAGTTCTGTTTCAACAGATTCCTTTTCCAGAGGAGGACTTCAGCTGAAAAGTGGGATGCCGCTTTTCTTTCAAGGTCTGTGAGAATAAGAGAGCTTTCTCTGGAGTCCTTGATGAAACTTGCATTTTTATTCCCATTGTGTCAGGAATTTATCCAGCTTCTGCTCATGTCAGAAGAAGTCTGAGTTGTAAAATGTATTTGTAAATTACTGTTTGAGAATCTTGAACTAAACGACCTGGTTTATTTGTTGTGAAAGTAATTCTAGCTTAATGCGAAAGGTATGTAATGTGTAACAATAACATTGCACCGATTGTACTAGTTTGGTTGGGAAAAAAAAAATATAAGCAACCCTGACTGAACTAGGCAATTTGCAGCCTTTATTAAATAGAGCAGACAGATAAATGACTGAGAAGAAAAGAAGAGCTTTGAAACTATGGGCAGAACAGTTTGCTCAGGCAGTACAGCTTTTCTCTTCTTGTTTCTTTTCATGTGCTTCAGGTGGGTCACCTATTCACCATCAAAATGATGAAGTTGTACTATACTTTTCCCCAAACATATTGGACTTGGCACCGCCTTTCAGCAAGGCCCTGGTTTGCCACTCAGGATCTTATCTGAAAATATTTCCATCACTGAGTGAATCTCTGGTGTTAGTGTGATTTTGATTAGTCCTTCTCTGCCTGTTGATGGATACGTTTTTCTAGTCTAACTTGGGGTCCATATAGTGGCATCAGAAGTTATACACGACACAGGCCTGTGGGACAGATGCTTTCTGCCTCCAAATATTCCAAACTGTGGAGCGGTTAATAACAAGAGCTATCAATCCATAAATCCTTACGATTAATATTTGCAATTATGAATGCTAAGACATAAATTAGGAAACTCTGGGCACCAGTGTAACAGGCACGACCAGGACACTATGAAGTGCAATGAATAAATAAAGTGATAGATCTGCAGAAATGACATCTTCTATGAATAAATGCAAATAAATTGAATAGGAAGGGGTTTGGTCTGGTGGTGGTGATTACTTAGTTTTTCAGCAGTGAAGGAAACAGGCACAAGACTATTGCTACCATACAAGAGCATCTATAAATTGCTGATATTAGTGGGAGATGTTCAGGTTGTGACTTACTGACAAACCTGAAGATTGAGTTATTCATCCACAACCCACCAAATAATAGTATTGCAACACTTATCCTTGGCTGTATTTCCAGGGGACATAGCATACTTTAGCTTCAGGACTTTGAATGTATTCCAAACTTACTGTCATGAGCTCTTGAAAGATGGGCATCTCCAGTTTCCTGCTGGAAACTGAAGGGAAACTATCCAGGTAGATTTCAAAGCATCCAGCAGCTATCAGATGCTGGTAATGCAGTGCACGTTACTTACAGGCATGATATCAGCCCAAGATCTAGTTAACATACAGTGTCCTGTAGACCACTTTCTCCAAAGACCTTTCTGGAACTCAAAAAGGAAAAAAAATTATTAACCTAAGTTTCATGTAACCTTACACATTGAGATTCTGCAAGTCAATGAGTACTACAAAGGCAGATTTTCTCCAGTCACTGGAAAAATCAGCACATTTGATCAGCAGAAATTGTTTTGAAGACTATTATATTTTCTTTTTTAACATTGAAACTTGTATGTGCTCAGAAATCCAAACGGTACATCTGACTTTAGTCTGTGCTCATTTATAATGAGTAATTATCTAATGACGGTAGTGTTCAGCATGCATGAGAGCTCCTGTAGCAAGATTTGGAATTTTAAGGAAACACTGCAGATCAAATGATGATGTCTCATTTGTATTCTCTCAGTTCTCTAGCCGTTATCGCGCTTTCTAAAGCAACTACAGAAACGGCTTGCAAACATGCATCAGTTTTGTGTGAGATGAGAAAAGGCTCTCAGTGATCCTTACATAGTACCAGTAATCCCTTTCACACAGCTTACAGTATCAGATGATACCATTCCAAGCAAATTGTATGTTGCATGAACTATGTTTTCAATCCTGTCTAGAAGTGCGTCACTACTAAGATCTTTAGGGATAAACATGGACCTGAGGGCAGCATTAGCTCTGCGTGACTACGTGGACATGTAGTGGAATTTTTGTAACCATCTCTTTAGTTGGAGGACCTGGTGATACCCTTGTTGTAGCAGCAGTATGCTGGAAAACTCATTTGAAGTTTCCCCTTTCTAGTCTGGGTTTTAGGACCATGGGATGTATATGTAACCTGAACAAAAGCATCTACTTCCACTCTAGATAGTGAAGGATGTAATTCGTACCATCTTTAGCAGGTTTTTTAAGGTGGATTCCTAAGTGCAACTATGTTTTGTCTGATTCATTGCCATGTTAATCAGTTTTCAGCCTGATGTAACGGGCAGATGGACAGAGAACGTGCCTGTTTTCCTGTTGTCAGGGCCCCATGGGTGCTATTCAAATGAATGTGCAGATGGAGCAAAAGCCCTTTTTCTTGTTGCTGAAGTCACAAGCTTCCATCCTACCCCACTGAGGAAGTAACTGAAAAAATGGCACAAACATGGAAGTTGAGATTGACCAGAGGCCCCAAATTTGTGTTTATTTCCAGCCATCAGCTGGATCCATGCATGAAATTGAGTCTAGCTGATTGTGTTGTATCACAAGGAAGAAGATTTGGGTTTGCTAGGGTCTGCAGAGCTGTACTTGTCCTGCAAACTCTAAGCATATCAGCATACTAAATCACAGTTATTTCTCAAGAAAAAATATTTACCTTACAGATTATTCTGAGCTCTCTCCCTAGAGTGTCTTGGTCACATCTTCACAGACTGTCTGTTGTGTAGTCTAACATTTATAGATCATTCCACTTGTACCACTACATACAGGCTGTTTCTAATTCTCCATAAAATTCAGATGACCTCATAAATAAATGTTCTCTGTATTTTGCCAGTGTATGTTAGTGAAATAGCATCGTCTGGTCAGTAACACTCAGCAAGCAAGTCAGGTTTTAGACTAGGACTGCAAGATCAAGATAAGATTTTATGGATTGTCTTGTTCCCAAATCCACACCAGTAGTTTTTCAAGGTCTTACTATTAAGAACATTGAAGGGCCTTGTACTGATGCTGTTATTGTAACAGCAGCACAAGTTCTTATGTTATACATTTAATAATGAGTCTTTTGCTATAGAAAACCAGAATGCATGAGATGGATCAATGAATGTGCTATCTATACAGACAGAACGTCACTGGGAGCAATTAAATGCTTTGTTTATACAATGGAATATTAATTTTTTAAAAATAATCTTGGAGTACTCTATGCATTGAACAACACGCCATAGCTAAGTCATGAGCGCATGTTAAAACTATAAAAAACGTTTTTCTTGGAGATTCAAATTTTCTTCCTCATGGATCGTGTAGATGAGGCAGTGTGTGGCAGTAAGATAAACTTCTTTCATAATATTATACTCTGTTCCAAGAGTTGCGTGTATCTAGTGAAACTGGATATTGAAGTTCAAAGTCTGTTCTTTCATCTTGCAGCAACTGCTTTTTGGTGTCTCTCCATTGAGAGTGAAGAGTGTTTATCTGCATCTGTAGGTTTATATTATGTATCCATCACTGTGATATCTGACACTAGCTGTTGACAGAATGGTTTTATTCCCTAGCATTCCCCAAAAACTGTATGAAAACCCCCAGATGATCTAGAAATTATAAGGCATGTATAATCTAAATTGTAAGTAACTGTGTTTCTCCCTGGACTTTGTACTGCTGTTACACAGTTTTCAGGGTCTCCTGTCGGTGAGAATCCTCTATGATTTAAGCCAAAGAGGTGAAATTGTTCTGTATTGTGGGAACTCTTCGAATCCATGTATAACTTACTACCCCATGGTATCTCATACTAGCTTAAATCTGTAAGCATACACAGAATTTCCGTGGAAGAAATTGATGTCTTGCATTAGTGCAGAAGGCATGAGTAATGTAACGTGGGGGAGGGAAAAACGTATCAGTCTGAGCCAATGGTGCCTTTGCACTGAATGCTCTGATTTAGCTAATGGCACAGTTCCATAAACGACACAGTGTGTTGAGTGAGTTGTAGATAAATTCTTTGCTGAGTCAGATGCCCTTCTTTCAGTGCGCTTTTAAATGTGAAATATGTCACTTTTTGACATACTATAAAAGTTGTTTTGTTCGGCTTTTCATTATGTAGTTGTTCATTTCACAAAGATGGAAGGGTTTGCAGGAGTTCCACGTTAAGCCTCAATTGCTATCAGTATGCCCATGATTTTAGAGTCTGTTAAGGTTGCAAACCCTAACATATGGAAGAGAGCGAAATGAGAATCAGGACTTCTTATGTAGTCTTAATTTTGTGTCTTTTGCACAAGCTGCATGATATTAATTTGATCTTTGTGTCAAATCTTGTTTTTCTATAAAACTTGCTTATTTAGTTATAGGATGGACAGTGTGGTTTGAATGAGCAACCTCTCAATTTTTGTTTTAAATCTTTAATAGATACTGTGATTATCAAACCTTATTTAAAGACTAGTCGGAATAAAGACTAGTGTTCCTCTTGCTCCTCAGCTCTTCCTTGGTTCTAACACAGAGATATTTCTAGAGATAAACGCTCCAGTTGGCGCTAGCACAGCTGGCAGTCAGTGATCTTTGGGATAGTGTACAGACAATCTAGTTGGTATTCCTCCGGGCAGAGGAATGAGATTGGAATATGATGATGGAATTTAGCTACGTATTTCTGACAAGTCTACAAAAGGGACCTGTGTGCCCACTTGGCCAAGCACTGCCTCCAACACCACTGTTGGATCTGCCAACAGCCAAGACAAGAAAATACGTTTGATCTTTGCCAACTGGCTGACCGACCAGCACATGTGCACCAGAGGTTGTACAACCAGCCCAAAAATTAGAAAGGATTGATGAGAATTTGAGGAGGCTGGAATACATAACAAACATAGTTGAGGCATGTAGTGTCCCATTTCCTTGCTTGACTCAGAATCTCTTCTTTTAAATAAGATGTGGAAATTTAGGACAAATCTTTTATAAAAAGAACAGCAATATTAGTGAGACTTCTTGAACAGTTGTTAGTCCCAATTTCAAAACATGTATGTGTCAGAACTTTCTGATGATGTTGTAATGTCTATAGCTAAAGTAGAGGAGGGAAAATAACAAAATCTTAAATGTCTGCTTATAAATGAGAAGCTTGGTAATCCTTTAAAAATTTTCTCTGTTTGCAACTGTTAATTAAACAAATGGAAATCTGTTTAGCAAAATAAAAGTGGTTTATAATGTTAAAATACATTAACAAGAAACACGAGTATTCTATTTTTAAAGAGATTTAGGAGCTTTTCATTGACAGTAGACAGTAATTTGCCTTCTAATTTCAACATTTTTCACTGTGTAGGTGATATGCTTGTATATATGCATGTTTATCTGCCTTCATAATGTGGACAAATTATGTGTGCCTCTAAACGTATGTGTATATACAGATGCATACGTCTTATGTTTCACTGACTCATGGTTCAGTTTTGCTTAATTCAACACTTCGTCAAAGAGACTACCAGGGAGCTGTTCCATGCTTTGTTGAGGGAAGACAAATGTGCCTATGAAAGACAGTCTTCTAATTGGAAATATTGCGAAGAGCAAAATGCTTTCAAGTCCACCGTGGATATAAGGTATATAAGGACCGTGGCAAAACTGTGTTCACTGTTTAACTTTTAACCTGCAATAGTCTATGTGCATTCTTTAGTAAAATTACATACTCTGAGCAGTTCCAGTGAATTCAGTGGGTCTACTCTGAATGAGCAAAGTTAAGTAGGTGCATAAGTGTTTTCAGGCTTTAGGCTTTACAAGCTTTCATAATTAGTGCTCTAGACAACATTAATTAAAGAGTACTTTAGAAAGAATATAGCTATTTGAACCTCTCTAGTGGTTTGCATCTTATTCAAGGATCCCAATCAAGGCAACACATGGATAATCCACTCAGAAAGTGATGCTGTGTTGGCATGACTATAATTTAATATAATCTGTATACATCTTTGCAATTGCATATAACATAACTTTATACAAAGTCGCTTCGATTCAAGGATAATTAAATAAAAGACAGTGATAATGAAAGGCAACATATGTTTTCTACTTTATCATAGAGTTTCTTGCAAGTATTGTGATCTACGGTAATCAAATATGATGAAGAGGCAGGATTTCCTGAGGCTAGTGATATTTCTCTTATTTCCTTCTTTAGCCTTGGGCCAGAGTTAGAATTTATATCTCACTCATCCTCCTGTTATTATATAATTGAGGGAGAATTAAAAATAAAGCACTGATTAATAACTGTAAAATGCTTTTATGAACAAAAAGACTTATTGAAATGTTAAGCATGGTATTGTATCTAATTTATTGTGGAAAGGCTGTTTTGGTTTTCGTTCCACTGTACGTGTTATATAACATAGTTTCCTGTCTTCATGAAACCATCTTAGTATCATGTGGCAAATCTTTTGACACGTGATTGAGAATTGCGTTTGACAGTATAGGATGCCCTGCAGTAGTTCTACTTAAGGCTTAAACACAGTTTTAATTTTGACACTGCTTGCCTTTTATGCTATCTTTTCCTCTCGTATTGAGATAATTGCCAAACACTGATGAAGAAAATTACTGCATCTTGTACTGATACAGTTGTAAAGGCGCAATAAAACTTGACATCATCCATTTAGTGCGTGTGTCTTGATCAGTGTCGTGGTTTTAGGCTGATCCAGCGACTAAAACTCACACAGTCTCTCCTTCTCCAATAAAGTAGAGAGGAGAGGGAAAAAAAAAAAACACAAAAGGACTGAGGGTTGAGGCAAGAACAGAGGGAGCACCCACCAACCATGGTCCTGGGCAAAACAGGCAGCGCTTTTCTCAAAGCAAAACAGTTTATTAATGATTACTTAGAAGGACAAAGGGAAATAAAAACCGATTACTTGAGAGGACAGAAAGAAACAAAACCAGATCTTAAAACCGACACCTTCTCCCCCCCCCACCTTCCTTTTCCTCCCGGCTCTACCTCCTCCCCCCAGCAGCACAGGGGGCAGGGACTGGGGGAGTGCAGGTCAGTTCATTCCGTGCTGTTACTGCTGCTTCTTTCTTAAAGGAGAAGGAGTCCTTACACCCTTTTCCCCTGCTCCAATGGATCCCCTACCCACGAGGAAAAATCCACAAACTTCTCCAACGTGAGTCCAGCCCACTGGAAACAATCCTTCCCCACAGATTGCTCCGGTGTGGGCTATACCACAGTCTCGGGTACTTAGGGAGCTGCAGCCACTCGCTCCGGCGTGGGTCGTCACGAAGACTCCAGATGCCTTTCTGCCTTGCCGTGCCCCCAACACGACCATCCTCGGGCTCAGGCATCTTCTCCCCACGGGCTGCGAGTGGGTCGCTGCTCCACCGAGGCCGTCCTGGTTGCAGGGGGGCAGCCTGCTATCTCACCATCAGCCGCAGGGGAAACTCGGCTCTGGCACACCTCCTCCCGCTCCATCCTCTCTGACCTGCTGTCGATGCAGCTGTTTCTCTCAGATCTCAGTCCTCTCCAGGTGAACTCAGCCCAGTGGGCACCCTGGGAGTGGGGTGCCCCCGAGTTCCCCAGCTGGCTCCGCCGCCGCCATCCTCCGTGGGCAGCGCCGGCCCGACGCAGGCAGCCGCCCGGCCGGGAGCCAGGGAGCGGGGGCAGTGCCCTCCTCCCTTTCTCTGGTCGATCCTGGGCGAAGCACCTTTTCCGGTTCCCTTGTCCTGACTTAAATAGGGCAATTCGCAGAGGCGCCCTATTGGCTCAATCCCGAGGGGGATGGCAGTCTGATCCGGTGGCCAGAACTAAGCCTAACCCGGTTCCAAAACCGGGGAGGTCGCAGGGAACAAAATCCCTCTCCTGCCACCAGAACCACCCCCCCCTCCACATCAAACCATGACATTCCACCCCTCGCCTCTGCGAATTCCATATTTAGGCACAACTTTAGTTACAGAAAGAGAACACAGAGTTACAGAAAAAGAACACAGTATCAACAACAACATCGAAGAAGAAGAAGAACACACATTTTACAAACAATCCACCCCTTGTCCCTTCACCAGTCACAACAATCAAAGTTTCCCAAGGTCCTTCTGTTTTTCAGCACTGTGAAGTCCATGTTTTGCCCGTTACCTCTCCCAGTCACTATTCTTATCTCAAATTCCTCGAGCCCCACGTTGGGCGCCAAAAGGACTGTCGTGGTTTTAGGCTGATCCAGCGACTAAAACTCACACAGTCTCTCCTTCTCCAATAAAGTAGAGAGGAGAGGGAAAAAAAAAAAACACAAAAGGACTGAGGGTTGAGGCAAGAACAGAGGGAGCACCCACCAACCATGGTCCTGGGCAAAACAGGCAGCGCTTTTCTCAAAGCAAAACAGTTTATTAATGATTACTTAGAAGGACAAAGGGAAATAAAAACCGATTACTTGAGAGGACAGAAAGAAACAAAACCAGATCTTAAAACCGACACCTTCTCCCCCCCCCACCTTCCTTTTCCTCCCGGCTCTACCTCCTCCCCCCAGCAGCACAGGGGGCAGGGACTGGGGGAGTGCAGGTCAGTTCATTCCGTGCTGTTACTGCTGCTTCTTTCTTAAAGGAGAAGGAGTCCTTACACCCTTTTCCCCTGCTCCAATGGATCCCCTACCCACGAGGAAAAATCCACAAACTTCTCCAACGTGAGTCCAGCCCACTGGAAACAATCCTTCCCCACAGATTGCTCCGGTGTGGGCTATACCACAGTCTCGGGTACTTAGGGAGCTGCAGCCACTCGCTCCGGCGTGGGTCGTCACGAAGACTCCAGATGCCTTTCTGCCTTGCCGTGCCCCCAACACGACCATCCTCGGGCTCAGGCATCTTCTCCCCACGGGCTGCGAGTGGGTCGCTGCTCCACCGAGGCCGTCCTGGTTGCAGGGGGGCCGCCTGCTATCTCACCATCAGCCGCAGGGGAAACTCGGCTCTGGCACACCTCCTCCCGCTCCATCCTCTCTGACCTGCTGTCGATGCAGCTGTTTCTCTCAGATCTCAGTCCTCTCCAGGTGAACTCAGCCCAGTGGGCACCCTGGGAGTGGGGTGCCCCCGAGTTCCCCAGCTGGCTCCGCCGCCGCCATCCTCCGTGGGCAGCGCCGGCCCGACGCAGGCAGCCGCCCGGCCGGGAGCCAGGGAGCGGGGGCAGTGCCCTCCTCCCTTTCTCTGGTCGATCCTGGGCGAAGCACCTTTTCCGGTTCCCTTGTCCTGACTTAAATAGGGCAATTCGCAGAGGCGCCCTATTGGCTCAACCCCGAGGGGGATGGCAGTCTGATCCGGTGGCCAGAACTAAGCCTAACCCGGTTCCAAAACCGGGGAGGTCGCAGGGAACAAAATCCCTCTCCTGCCACCAGAACCACCCCCCCCTCCACATCAAACCATGACAATCAGAAATAGGACTATCACTCAGAACAAATTATTTTGAAGCCTAAAGCAGGAAGGATATAATAGTTAAGCACAAAATTACCTGATGGGTCTTTAATCACCCGACAATTATGAAAGAAAAGATCTCTGTCCGTTACTGAAAGAGGAACAAAAGACCAAGAATAGAAACAGAGACACTGACATACTAAATTATTGAGGGGGTGGGGGTCTCCTGTACTACTTAAAAACTCTTATCAGTGCCTGAGGATGCTCTACAGTAATGAGGAAACTCAGATGTTTTCTTGAGTAAGTTGGGCTTTTCATCTGGCTTTGTATTTTTATTGTTCTAATAGAAAGAAAATACTGAAAAGGCCCTAGAAAATTGAAGTGTCTGCTTGTTTTCCTGTAATGTTTCCCTGAAAAGCAGAAGTGGTGGACCCAGAGTGCCTGTGGGGTTTGACGTGCGGGAACATACCCGAGACACTGGTAAGCCACCAGCCTGGACACTGGCCTGGAGTGCCAGAGAGAGCAGGACTGCAACAATCCTTTGGATTAAGAGATGGAGTTACCTAAAACCACAGAAACTCGCATCTTCAAAGTAGCAACAGGGTTCCTTCTCGAAGGGAGACAAAGATATAAAATTCTGTAGTTCTGTAAATACTACTTCTCTATTTTATTTGAAAGATCGATTTATTTATAGTATGTACTTTCCACTCCCTCCCAGCATTGCTCTTGCAAGTTCCACTTAGTTAAACTAAGCTCCACTATAAAATCCTGATTTAGCATGATAATTCAATAATTATTAAACAGGTGAGATTGAATTGTCATTTTTTCCTCTGGCCTCAACTCTGTGCCAGTGACTGCTGATTATAAATACTATTAATGAAACAGAAATCAGCACAGTGTACTCAACTTTCTTTTCAGCTAAAGGGCTTTTTTTCAGCATTCAGGTTCCCCATAGGCTTTTAATCAAGGTTATGGGAAAGTCCATAAACTTTCTGCTGAATATTTAACAACCTGGAGGTCATAGCAGACATGAGATCCCAAGGACAAGTGAAATGAGATTGCAATCAGAAGAGCAGAGGAGACCTGGAGATAAGCAAAGCTTTGTCCGCAGATAATATCTAACAGAACAAACACCAGAGTCACGTTTTTAAGCTGCTTTTGTGAGACGTAATTTTCCCAGTAAAAGCAGCCATAACAAGGGGTAAATACAAAGGGGTGGTTGCTGGTTTTAGTCACTGAAAGTCATTGAAATAATGATTGAAATCCAGTCTGAAAAAAGTTTAAAAAAATAACAGATGTTTCGTTATATTTACGCACATTGCTTTTTTACTCACCTGAAATCTCCATTCCCTAACACCTTTTCAAAATAAATTCTGTAAGCAACCTCTATTACACTGAATTGTAATGCCTGTTTATACTTGGTTAGCCCAGAACTTTTGTTTGCTAGATCTTTATAAGTGAACTATTTTTAATGGTATAGTTGAGACAATATTTTTCTGTGTACAAATGGGAAAGCAATCTTGTAGAAAGTCTTCTCCAGGCCTATCCAGCAGCTATAAAAGTATAATTATAATACTCTGCATAGTGTATAGAGTCAGGAAAGTTATCTGTAATGTCAGCCTGACATGGAATTTGCACCGTGATTTGGCTTTGCAGCAATAGAGCAGAGACAGGAGCGAGTCAGTGCCACCGAGCTGCCGTGGCTGCAGGAGCTGTGTGGTGGCACGGGCTGCAGCGAGCAGGTCTCAGCATCTGCTCTTTTGGGTGATTCTTGGAATTAACCGCCCAACAAAAATTCTCTTCCGCTTAATTGGTGGAATTTTAACTGTGTATTTCCTGAAACTGATATGTTGTTTATTCTTCATTGTAGCAAAAAGTTACTGAACATTTTAATACTGGGCAATAGTTTCCTGCTCTGAATAGTATAGATATAAATTTCTTTTATAAACGAAGGTGGTCCTATGGCTTTTTATCTGATTTTTTTTTTCCCTTGTGTAATAACTATTAAAATATTTACCCTCAAAAACTCTGCTGAACTTCAGATTAGCATTGTAGGTCAAAAGCTGGGCACATCCCATTTCTATTGATAGAGTAGCACACTGTTCTGCAGTAAATCTGGTTAATGCTGTCTTTGGTTTAATTATTGTTGAAGAAGAAAGGCTGATACCATATTAAATGTTTTCCCTCCTTTTCTTATCCCAGATACTGTTCAGGAGCCCAAACGTTAGCTACTCCAACAACTACGCCTGTGATGATTTCCAACAGTCTTTCATAATTCAAATAATCATTTTGGGGTTCATTTCTAAAAATTTTGTTAACTTTTCTTCAGATTATTCCTTTCATAATTTCTGTTCATCTTCATTGAGGGGAAAAGAGAGCCCAGAAGAGAACTGTGAGCAAGCTGTTAATTTTTGTGACAAAACATTTGAGATGTTTCTGATACAAAAGTTCTAGTTTTTACTCTTATACCCTCTGTCATGCAGTGAATGGATTCTTTAGTTCAAATATCTTGGCAAGCACCTCCAGCAAGGAAGGCTAGAAGTGACCCAGCATTTTTTTCATTAAATGCCGAGAGCTGGAATCCCTTTTCTCTCCCTAATGAATGAGGACTGCTCATCCAGAACGGCTGGGCTCCCTGTCCCAGATGCAGTACTGATATTGGCATCCCTGTCCACACACTGTAATGATGAAAAATTTATGCACCTCAGGAGTAGATATATTTGCATGACTTCTTTCAAAACAGGGAAGAAAACACCTGTTTGGGTGTTCTTCTTTGCCAGACTTAATGAGGTGAGACTTCTGCATGGGGTTATGTGGGATGAAGATAACTTTTCCTATGCAGGGTTGACAGGGCATGATCCATTGCCCCTTGGCTTTGGATCATGCTGTCAAATTACATCTTTGCCGCTATATAAATAACTTCATATGAGAAAAAGTCACTCTCTCTGATGTATTTAAAAATACAAGACAAAAATTTGAATTGTGCAATCTTTAAGTCTAGTCATAGAATAACCACCAAGCATTGCAACAATGAAGCATCTGATAAAAATACTGTAAACCTGAAGGAAAGGTTGGTTAATAATAGATATAATCTCAGTGCTTCACTTGTAAGATATTCATGTTTCACTTGAGACTGTATTGCTTTCAAGATAGAAGAGCTGAAAAGAAGAATATTGTAAACATTCATTATATATAGTTTGTGCATATATCTTTTTCCCTTGCCAATCTAATAATGCAGTGTTGGACTTTCAGCATAAGACAAAAAGAAACAAGTTCAGCAACTGCTGAAAAAATTAGAAAACTTGTGCTGAAGATAAATCTTTTGACACCATTACATTGAATCTATCCAGTGAACTCCATAGGACGTGTTAACGTTTTAACTGCACTTCTCAATGGAAATATCACGAGGTAACAAGTGTAAAGCCACAAAAAGGAAGTTTGTTTGTTTGTTTTAAATAGAGAAGTTTGTTAAAAATTTAACTACTCCTTAATAATAGTACCAGGAAAAAAGAAAAAAGAGAAAAATATCAGGTTAAAATTTAAATTTTGTTTTTAAAGAACCTTAATAGTCCTGTTAGCTTTGATTAAATATGTTTATCTGCCAGAGAACAGCAAATGGATTGAAGATAAGAAAACCAAAAACTTTTCATCACTTCTAGCTGATCTTGATTCTACTTTATTTTTTTACATTAATAACGTGTAATAGTTTCTCAATTTCTGTAGAATACGTTTCATAAATTTGAATTTAAACATAATGGATCAAATTTAAATCTATTTCTCTGCCATACATACACTTAAGTTTGTGTATTGTGTATATATTTTAAGGAACATATAGAGGTTGAGTTACCTTGAAAAATAAGTATTTTATAGAACAATATTTATATATCAAGACTTTCAAAATGTTTCCTACTACATATACTCTAACAGCACTTAATATTATTCATACTTGTTCCAGATGATAGCTTGTACCAACTGTTTCTCTAAGACTGGTTTACTCCAGTGGTAGCACAGTCACAATCTTGGGTCTTTGCTGCTTTTGGCAAATACAGGCTTGGAGTTGTCTGACTTTGAAAAAACAGCACAAATATCCATGGAGAAACATGATTTCCCAAGCTGCCTCTTCTGGTTCTGTAAGATCCATGAAATTAGGAGGAAAGGGAAGAGAGACTGAGATTAGAGACCCTCAATGCGAAAAACTTTCACAGTATCTCTGCAGAATATTATAAATTATGTGCTTATGAATAACACATAATGATTGCAGAGGTTTCATTTATTCATATGGAGGTATTGTTATGCAGTAAGTGCAATAGATGCCATACGTATGTCTCACACGTGGAGGTGAAAGTGATCTTTTCCTTTTCTTTGTGCTTCTTTGCATTTTCAGTTTGCTTTCTCTGAAAATAGAAAATGTTTTTAGGAAATTTAAATTATCAGAGGTTTGGGGGGTGAGAGTGCTTTTGTTTTTCTTTAAAGATTAGGAAAACACTGATAGCCAAATGAGGGAAGGCATTAAAAAGGATATAGATAAATCTGTTTTAATATGACACTGACTGAATGACTATTAATCTGGTAAGAACTGGAAATTTAAAACCTGTCTCTTCACAAACATTAAGATAGGTGTTAGATGCAGATCATAATCTATATTCAAGGAAATATTGATGTTTTGATAGAAATGAGAATTGATAAAAGTGAGATACTTCCATTTCTCATTCAAAATACTAAAAGCATACATTATCTGATAGTTGTTTCACTTAATTTGGCTATTTGGCTTAATGTGGCTAACAAATATGATAAACAGGCTACAGATGCTAAATGAAGAAGAGTATCTGAAAACCTTGCAAGACTGTGACAAGCCTTCCAGATACCTAAAAAGCAGTAATGAAAGAATGTGTAATCTTGTCATATTAGAATTCATAAATCCTGCATAATATGACAATGGAATGGTTTCCAGCAGGATTAGGCAAGGAAGTGCAAAATTATTTATTTTTCCAGAAAATAAACTAGACTGCAAAAATGAGCAGGATAACATCCTGTTAGCATCTCTGAGAACTGTATTTAACCCATGTCCTTCATATCTGATCTATATTTACAAAGAAGGATATTATTCATTCATTCATAGATTTCTACGTTGGAAAAGACCTTAGAGATCATCCAGTCCAACCATCCCTAATCCCCATTAAACCATATCCCTAAGTAGATCATCCACCCTATTCTTAAACACATCCAGGGATGGGGACCTGGGCAGCCTATTCCAGTGGCTGACAACCCTTTGAGAGAAGAAATACTTCCTAACATCCAACCTGAATCTCCCCTGACTAAGCTTATGCCCATTTCCTCTTGTTCTATCACCCATCACTAATGTAAAGAGCCCTTCCCCCACTTCCCCACCATCCCTTCTCAAGTATTTGTTGGCCGTAATCAGGTCTCCCCTCAGCCTCCTCTTCTCCAGGCTAAACAGCCCCAACTCCCTCAGCCGCTCCTCATAAGTTTTATTTTCCAGCCCCTTGACCAGTTTGGTCGCCCTTCTTTGGACTCGCTCCAGGAGCTCAATATCTCTCTTAAAGCGAGGGGCCCAAAACTGGACACAATATTCCAGGTGCGGCCTCACCAGTGCCGAGTACAGGGGCAGGATCACTTCCCTATTCCTGCTGGTCACACTATTCTTGATACACGCCAGTATCCCATTGGCCTTTTTGGCCACCTGGGCACACTGCTGGCTCATATCAAAAAAAAAATTATGGAAGGATATATGAAAGTTTTCTGATTACATGAATTTTGATGCTGTGTTTTCACTTTATTGTAAATGCCCATTTAGCCATGTATCTTGATGTAATACAGACAGATATGTTGGCTTTTGTACTAGAAAATAGAGTAGGCACTTTTCTGACTTCTCAGTCTGCAAGCAGGATACGTAGCGTCCCACAAGATATTCATCAATATGAATGATAACTTAAAACATGATCTATTTTTCAAGATGGGGCAGGTAAGAAAAAATAGTGTTGCTGGTTTGTCCTTGGTTGGTGCTGTTTCATTTTTTTTTTCCACAGTGTCTCAAATGAGAAAAAAAAATACTGCTTCTACTCAGGAAGTTGAAAGTAGTTTAATATGTTTTCATTTGTTTTTATGAGACACTAATAAAATATCATAAAATATAATAAAAACTGATAATGCTAAGTTGAAGCCTGATAAATGAGTTGTGGAAGTCTGAAAATGGTGTTACATCATAAGAAAATTGTCAGGTAGGTATTTATAGGAGGGTTGTCAAGCAGTGGCAGCATATTTAAGGATTGGCATTTTCCTAGCAGTTATGAAAAGAGAATATGTTTTTTTTAAAAGACATTTTGTTTTAGGAGCAAATATGAAGCAATTCATTAATAAAAACCCCCACCTTTCTGCCAGTCTACACTCAATAACTAAATTTTCAAATGAAATTATGGAAGAGAAGAAGAATTGAAGTAAGATTAAACCTGCAATTCCAATCATAGAACACAAGAAAAAGCTAAGAACAGTCCTACAAACAGAAATGAATAGGGAAATAGTTCTTCACATGTATTTTTCAAAGCTATGCTGACATTTTTCATTTTGCCAATCTATTGTTTGACATCACTCGTTCTCATTATTCTGAAACAGTAATCCAGCAATGGCATCTCTTCCTTCATAAACTTCATGGTGTGATTGCTATATCTGTCACTGATGTCTGAGACTAAAATAATTTTAAGGAAAAGTTATATGGGTAAGATTTATTGGTGGAAAAGATGCATTTCATGGAAAATTTAGTCAAAAAAATCGTCAAGCCCACTAATCTGAAGCGGTTTGGAAAATTTCTGGAGAAACAACCATGGAGGACATTTTCCTACTTTTTGGCAAGAAACAATAGTGATTGACTGAGCTTAGTGTCCAACTGCAAATGTTAGCTAGACACAACATTACTACCAGCATTAGAAAATCATTTACTGTGCAATCTGAGTAGTAAAGGTGACAATGGAAATTGGAGTTGAGAGCTATATGGCTTGCCAGGAACCCACAGCCACTGTTGTCCAATAAATCTGAATTTGCTCGGTTTGGTTTTGGCGTAGTTTTATTATGGCATGCAAGTGCCTTCTTGCTTGTGAAATTACTGTGAAATTTTCTCCGGTGTGCTCACAGAGACAAGCACATGGTGCTGTGCTCTACCTCCTTTTACTTGCAATGAAAATTGTCCTGAATAATCTAGAAATCACAGATCTATATTCGTGTTATTTAAGTACGAGAAAATGCTGTTATTCATTCAGCATGGCTAATTAGTTTTAGTTATAAGAAATTCTAGGTAAGTTTTCTGAATGGAGGTCACGAGATGCAAACCTGTTGTCTCTTTTAACAGGTTTTGTGTCCATGCGACAGTCCGTGTTAGGTACATACGTAAAGATTTAAACTAATTTTTGGTTATTACTTTATATTTGTGATTCAAGATAAAAAAAAACCCATAACCTGTTATTTTTAAGTCTGCTTGCTGGAATTCTGAAACTACCACCTGTAATTTCAAGTTGCATTCTTCCAAAGTTCTATAGTATTCAGGCTGTATGCATGTTTTTGAGGAAAAAAGAATCTGTGCTTACATACTTTGAAAAGGAAGAGTTCACGACTTTGTTGGTTAACAGTTTTTAGAGAGGTCATTATCTATCTCCTATAACAAAAATTTTTTACATAGCTTTTCTTTTTCACCTGAATGCGATGAAATGCCCAGTTAGACACGTGTCCTGTGCCTTTGCTGACGTTAGGAAATCATACTCTCTTTCTGCAATTCCCCAGAAGGAATTTATTCATTGTTAAAGGTGAATAAAGGATAATTGGTGATTGGTTATGTTTTCAGCTCCTCAGACTTGTTAAGTGAAGCTTTCTTTGGAGTTTAGTATCGCTTTATGAGTACAGTTTTCATAACATGGACTATTATTTCATGAGCAGAACAGAAATCTCGCTAATTTATTTTACCAATGACAGTTCCTGGTAGCTGGCACTTAGGCTTGTTTAAGCTATTGTGTTACTGTTTTCTTTGGTGTAGCTTTCTGCTTTATGCAGTAAATGTCATCTGCAGACAAATTAATAATTTGTTATCATTTGCTGAAGCAAGAAATAAGAGAGCTGGAAGCCAGCTAAATAGGCAGGACCACAGCAATGGTAGAAACCAAGTAAATACCACTTACAGTCAACCCTCAAAATATACTGGTAGAATGCAATAAAACTGAAATAGCTTTTCACAATTGTTTACCACCTTCAGTGCATTAATAATAGATAAACATTCAATGGTGCTATCAAGTTATGTTTGTTCTGTCGGTGTGATTAGGGAGAGCATCAATATTCTGAAGCGGAGCGTGCTGTAGTGTGGGCATGTGTACGGAGCATCATCTGGCAGCAGGAGAAGCAGGAGTTTCATGATCTGCTTAACTGTGTGTCTGAACAAGCCTTTAGAGCCAGTCAAGTAATTAAACACATACATAAATGATTTTTAATGTGCGCTCCGGACTGGGAGTTTCTGAAGAATCTGAGTGTGAGGTAACTAGTGTCCGTTGGATAGTGAAGTGAATTTCTTTCAGCATCCTATGGAAACGTCTTCTTCCAAATAATCCGCGTTATGTTATCTCTTGGAGAGGCCAAGATATCTCTCTTTAAGATGGTGAGTCCCTTCAGAGCGCTTCAACATACTCCCTGTTTCCTACTGGGTTCATCACTACTGGGTTTTCCTACTCCAGTTCATCAAACTGGAGTTTGATCAGCCACTTATTAGCTAAGGGTGAAGGCTGCACTTGTCAGAAAGTACTTTTTGTTCTGCGGGGTTTGATCTTGCCGTGCAGAAGGACTTGCTCGTAGGGGACACAGGGAAACCATTTACTTAGTTGCAGCTGAACGTAGCTAGCTGTCTAGCTGCTGCTGTTAATTAAATCGACCACCAGCCAAACAACTTGGCTTTTTTCCATGGCCTTGTTTCTTAGAGAGTTTTTTTTCCCCCCAATTTGTCCAAGGGTAATCTGAATGCTACAGCTTATTTGTGATTTTGCTAAATAGCACATTGCTTTATTCTTGGTAGTTTTATTAATCTTAATTAAGCTCATGACCAATCTGGACACAGTCCTTTGATTTTGCTTTTATTTTTTATTATAGTCCTTAATAAATAAAATCACCTTTGTCATTGGCAGAGGTACTGTAAGGAGTAAAAAATGTCTCAGAGAAAAGATATTTTTACTAAATGGGTGTATTTGTTATAAAGAGTTGTAACACATCTAAAAAAAAGTGTAAGCTTATGCAGTATATAGTTATTTGCTGGTACCTTGATGGATTAGCTTACAAATTATGGCGGTCAGACATATCCTATTATTTATACAATGGCTTTTTTTAAGAAAGTTCATTTTTAAGGTAAGCAATCAAGTAATTCCTTATATGGTGATGGGGGAATACTTAACCTTGAGTACAACAACATTAACTTCAGTGAGCTTAATGAATTATTCATGCTATTATCCACCTTGAGAGACATCAAATCGCTCTGCACTGTCTGCAAAATGCAGTTTACCAAAAAATGATAGCTTGGTGAATTATATTTGTATATCTGAACATTAAACTAAAGACAGTGCTGTGAAAAGGCATTGGAGGATATACCTGTATAATCCATGCAGAAGCAAGGTCCTGCCTGTCATTTCCTTACCCACTTGCAGTCATAACTCATTAATAATTTGTTTGCAGGAATGGCCTGATAGACAAAAGTCATCTAATATTCAAAGATTCATATACCAGCAATAGAGGATGTAATCACTGCCAGCACTAACCTTTTTACAAAGAAGCTGTTCATTATGGTTTCTGGAGTTTGATACAACATCCTGAAGTATGAAGTTGCTTTTTTTCTGTTGTATTTGGGTTTTTACAGATGGAAACCAAAATGCTATTTGCCTTTCAGTATGCAATTCTGGAAGGAAAGAGACTATTTTAAAAGCTTGGTTGAGACTGGCGCTGGCATTTTTGTTGACAATAACAAAATTTAGTCTCTTGGAACTATTTTCCTGAGGTCTTCAGACATAAGCTCTTCATAAATATTTCCTGCTTTTCTCCTCCCATTCTAAAGTCCCAGTTTAGCAGGTTGCTTGGGCACATAGAAATAATTATAAAGCATACAGAGAATATCAGTTTCTGAGTTCGGTGTGTGGTTTTATGCAGAGAACTTTATTCCAGAACTTCCTTATTTAAAAGCGTGCGTATCTGTTATTTACATCTATAAAATTGTTATAGATATCTTGGAGAAACTTTGCTCAAGGAGATCATGCAAGAGACTGGGCATTGCGGATTTCTCTTCTGAATTTAATTCTTCGTAGTAAGATAGAAGATTGATCAAATCCTGACTCTAACATCATTTATACAGCAGTTTGAGAGACAGACAGACAGACACACACACGTGCTTCATACTACAAGGACATATGGATGGAGTTTCTGCTTTTTCTGATTACTTGTATTTATTACATTTTATTCCACTCATGTTGTAGTTTAACAAATAACTTGTCTCTTTATTTTTATATTAAATTGCCATCTTGCTGGATTTCAGCAGGATGGTTGTAACGAGCACACCTTAGCCAGCTCCCAAATGAGAAAAAAAGACTTTAAAACACTTCGACTGCAAAGGTTTCTACCTTGTAAGTTCTGGAGCCGTGGCCTTCCAGAGCCTTTGAACACCACACAGTCTGCACGGAGGACAAAGTGGGAAATACCTTCTGTATTGTGTTGCCAACACAGCAACCTTCCTTCCTTCCTCCCGACTGTCTTACGCTGGCAAGAGTGTTTTCAAACAGCTCAATTTCATACCAATTGAATGCGCATTCTGCAAAGACGTGCAGACTATTTTTCCTAGTAGTTTAATCTTTTTAAGGTAGTTTGCATATAAAAATATATGTGCACTATATGCATATCCATATACATTTCTATTTTTAAAATACCATTAAAAAGATCATCAATTTACAGGTAATATAGGAAAGAACAAAAACAAATATTACGCTGTTTATCTTCTATTCAATAGACTCCTTTCTATAATCTGGAAAGGCTGCTTGGATCGGCTTAACATATGATGAGAGTAGGTTTGAATACAAAATTGCGTGCTTCATTCCAGAAATTCCCCTCAATAGCTCAAATGTATGGCTATGTACACATTTTGACACTTTTCACTGTCTCTATGGGCTGTTCGTTCTCTGGACCTTAGCAAAGAATTAATGTAGTTTTCTGTCCTATTTATCACTAACATTTTAAAAATTATATTTCCTAATCTTAGTAACTATCCATAATGCTTAGAAAAAAGGAGGGGGGTGTTTGAAGAGGACACAGACACAATTTTGCTTTCTGAATATAGACGGATGCAGAACTCCTGCAGAAAGAGATTTATCATTAACTAAAATTCAGAACATCAAAAAGATTCAAATTGAACCCTCTGGCATCTTCAGCTCCATATCAAGATGGTATTACCAATTTCTGAACACAGTCACTAATTGCTTTTGTCTGTGAAATGTCTTTTAACCCATTAAAAACGCTCAGGGCAAAACCCGTGTATTTTATGGATTTAGTTCCTAATGCTTTGTAACTCACAAGATCTGATAACTATGATAAATCTCTAAAGACTTCCATGATCTGAGCCTCATCTTTTCCTTGTGTACTATGCTTGTAGCATTAATTATGATATATATAAATGTGAGAATGCATTCACTAATTTTGAAATAGCCAAATAATTTAAAATCAAAATGCTCATGAAAAGCTCTTTCCCATTTGAACATCCAAGCACAGATAAACTTTCCTGGCAACAGAAAAATCAATATAAATAGATAGATAGCAATTTACGTCCCTTCCAACTTTTGCCAAGAGACTTTCAATCATAAGTTTTAGAAGTTCTCCAGTCAATGTCTAGACCAGCAAGGAAGATGTTGGGATCGGTGTAAATCCTGGTCTTTCAAATTATTATGTATGATAAGGGATTACAAAAAAAAATTGTAAATATCAAACTTGTATCTTTGTCGCAGTGTGGACTCAAAGGGCAAATGCAGCACTGTATGTTTTTGCAGTCACCTGGAGTGTCCTGTGAGTTATTTTACAGGTTCCTCATAAAGCATTTATCGAATCTACCATTATAAAGTATTTTTTATTTAGCTTTTCTTTATAGAGCTAATTCCAGTCTTGTGTTTTGACTACTCAGTGTTTTTGGAACATCATCTGACTGATTTCAGAGCTTGTAATTTTAAAATTGTATTGTCTGAAATATGGAAGGCTCAGTGAGGTATCTGACAGTTGTGTATCTCTACAAAGAGAACTATTTTTTATAATGATTTAAACAAAACAACGTCTATCCGACTTAACCTTTTTGCCAACAGAGATTTTTGCTCATCTTAAAAATGTTTGAGAATGGGAGGAAGTACCTTTTATTTTCCTCTGAATAGCAAAATAAATGATCTGCAGAAATGATTTATTTAAGTCTGTAGTTGTTTGGTTGGGGTTTTTGGTCTCTCAGTTGAGTGGGGTGCCCCAGGTATCCATTATCCAACTCCATAGGTGATATTCTGAATATTGTCACTGTAGCAAAAGAATTGCAGGTGGAGAATTAGTACATTTGGGCTTGCAGAGGTGGTCATGAAGAGAAAGAAACAGGGCTATATAGAAGAACAGCCTTTTTGTTTGGTTTACAGTGTTGATTTTAGTAGTATCTTTGCATTATACCATTTAATACTAGAATACAACTTTGCTGACTACAGGAATTTGAAGAAATGATTAAGATTTCCCTCACCAAACACAGTTTTAGAGAGTAATACATCATCGTAGTGCTTTTCTCTTTATTTCCAGACTGGGTAGAAATTTCTTTCAGATGGAACTTATTGGAATAGTTTGTATGTGTACTATATTATATGTAACAGTATATCTATATGTGTATTGAAATGTGTATATTTAACATTTGTCATATCAATTCCTTTTCTTAACTATGCTGTTCGTAATTTGTCAAGGACTTTTTTTAAAAACGAAGGGGGAAATATTAGCTGAAATAGGGATTGAGAAATATATCTTGACACTTACACTCATTAGAGATCATTCGAGTATTTTTGATGATTCATACTACATCAAAAAACTTCCTTAACAGTTTGGAAGATGTTTTGGAAAAAATGTTTACTTTTGGTATTTGATATACCTTCAGTATATATATCATATTTTTAAACACAAATTCAGTAGCATAGAATGAAAACTTCAGTGCTATCTGAAGTGAATGAAAATATATCAATTTAAAATCAATCTATTTGAAAATCTCAGATGCATATTTGTTTCCTTGCAATCACAATAGTACTGAAAAAACATTGTTCAGATGCTTATCTTGAACTGACAGAGCGAAAACAATCAGGACTTGCTAATTGTAAATCACTCTACTATTGTACAAAATACCCTGGAAAATAGCTCTTATAAAATAATCCGTAATCAGCTGCTCTTTTGCTTTTACAAATTCTAATAATTGCAAACCAAATTTTCCTTGTAGTAATATCTTCTGTCTTATTTTTCTTTGACTGTGTGCGTGCCTACTGAGGTTATGAGTGATAATTGCAAAGCAGAAGTCACGGGAAATGTATATGTGCACGAACCACCTTTTCCTTAGGGTTTTTCCTGTTTGTTGGTGTTTGGCTTAGTCCTTTACCCGATCTGAAACAAAACAGTATCTACTTAATTTTCTTTTGCAAGTGGTCCTGAGGCAAAAATTTATTGCAGATATTCACAGATACCACAACATATAACTAGTGCACTTATCCCATTGCTCTGGAGTAAGGTCATCTGTTACAGTATGTGCTGTTGTAGGTTGTATACGTTCTTAGCTACTGCTGGAATTGATTCCTCGATTCACAGAATTTATTTCGCATGCTTTAACCAATTTTGAAATTTAGTCGATAATTTTTTGATGAGTAACAGGCATGATTAACACAAAATAACAAAGGTAAAAAAAAAAATCCATCAATTCTGGGGATGGGGGAGAAAAATAATACTCTTCAAGTTCAAGATGGCAGGTTTATAGATGGCGATTCGAAGCAGGCTCAGCAGATGGACATATTCAGTCACGTACAGCTACCTGATATTTGGTTGTCGGAGACCTTGGACTGTGCTGGGAGCAGACATATTTACCTCTCACATTTACAGATGGGTCAGGACTTGAGGTCACGAACAACAGAGTGAAAGAAATCTCAGACTTTGCCTGCTAGCACTGTGTCTTGGGATGCAGCTCTGTTCTGCCTCAGTTCAATTTCTAATGCTCCCTGACCCTTATTCTGTTATAAATAATCAGAAATATTCATTACAGAATAGCAATAGCTTTGGAGAAATGATGGAGTATATATTATAAAAGGAAAAATACATCCAATTCTCATAACTCCTTGCAAATTGCATTGGAAAGCCTTCAGCTGAATATATTCACATCCTACTTTAAGAAATGCTACAAATAATGTGACGAGTTGAATTATCCTGAAGTAATTCAGCTCATGTAGATGTGTGCGTACCTATTTCACAGTGCAGAGGGTTAGAGTTTTCTGTTTTCAGACTGATATAGCATATTGAAATATTGGAAAAAAAATCCTTTAATTTAAGGTCAGGTCTCTCTGTTAAAGTCATATAGATTGAGGAGTGCTAACATGGTACTGCTTTGGTTTTTTTCTATTTCTGTGCATTTTTGGTTTTCTTTATAAGCTTGAATCATTAGCATTAACAGCCTGGAAAATTCTACTTTTCCAGACATTAATAAAAAAAATAATAAATCTGATTCCTGGCTCTGATTCCCACAACTTGGTCACTTGCAACAGATACAGAAGATGAATGTGCTCTTGGTGATGTCATTCCCATGTATTCATATTCAGTGAAGGGCACTCTAGAAAGAACCATGAGTCTCTTTTTTAATGTTAATATTGAATCTGGGAGACTGCTTGCTTTGGATAATTTTCCACTTGTTCTTGGGAAACTTGTTACATTTTCTGGGTTTTTTTCTCTGCAGCCATAAATGATAGAAGCACTGTTGGTTTTGGAACTCTTATTGCTGCTTTGTTTTTCTCACCAAAGAAAATGAAATTCCAGAATGCATTTGCAAGCTGATGCTTTAATAAAAGAAATGAATTGTACAAGAGCAAGGAATGCAAGATTCAAAAGCTTATTCAGGCTATATTATGGTCTATAACGTATCATACCAGCTGAAGTCCTGGTAGGAACGCTAAGTAAAATTTTATTTTCTGTTCAGTGCAACACAAGAAAAGGAGCTATTAGTTTTTATTAATTAATTTAATTTTTTCTTAATTTAATTAACTTTATTAATTATTTACCTTTGATTTCTAGCTTCAGCACTTGCTTTTGGATAAGACCACAGAAGTCTGCTAAGTTGTAACATTTACAGATATTCAACTTGCTACCGAAAAGAAATAAAATCTTCCCTCATAGGCTTCAAGCACCAGTGGAACTTAGAAACTTTGGTGGAGACAATTCTCATAACAAAGTTCTCATTCCATGCTTTAGCTCTTAAACTTCTGTGCATTTATCATTATGGCTATTAATATTCTGTACAAATCACATATATGGTGGCTGGGAGTGGCACTGTAGTCTGCACGCAGTGTGTTCGGAAACATTGAAGTACAACTTCCTATAGCTCTTAGGGCAATATTTTCTGTTTTGCAATTGTTCCTATTATTGACACTTATATTCACTTCTACATTGATTTATATTTGGTTTGGCTTTTTGATAAGGAGGGACAATTTTGACATCTATGGTAGAATGAAAGCTAATCATGTTCCATGTGGCAGTGGATAGTGGAGGCTCCTGGGTTTAGGGAACCAAGCATAGGTAAGGAGTGTCTGCAGCAAGTGCTCTGGCACGTATAGATTGAAGTCAACTGTTCTTTCTACGTAGACAAGTTTGTATTTGCTGGCAAGTAAATGTAGGTGGGCAATTACATCCCATTCAGTGATTCCATACTGATTCCCCATGTAGATTCTCTATGCTCAGTTTCGTTCCCTTCTGAAAAGTGAACTCTTACAGAGGGTTCTTACTGCACATTAACAGTGTCCACAAGTGGAGGAAGTGTGGAGTCCCCTATAAATTTACAGCCTTCTTTACTGCATAATAAGTTCCCAAGGGAGATAAACTCTCAGGCGCAATGATCCATAGAGGCTAAGAAGAAACTGGAGGCAAGTGAACTCACCACCATTCAACTGATTACTCATAAACCTTGGAAAAATACCATTTAAAACTCTGAGACTGCCTATTTTATAAACAGTGCACTGTTTTAACTTCATGTTACCCTAGAAATCTTCATGTGTTGCCCTGGTAATTTATGTGGTGCTCCTTTGCAGGAACAAAAATCTATCTTACACTTAACTCTTTGATATTTAATTCTCTCCTGTCTGTTTACAGCTAGTACCAATGTGCTTGCATTTCCTCATTTGCTCATGCCTTGGAGTCATCTTTTAATATAGATAGCTGTGAATCTCCCAGTAATTTTGAAATGAGCCTTTTGCAGTTTCTGGCCAGCATGCCCAAGCCACATTCCTTGTTGCAATTTGTAGTAGATTGTTAGGGGAAGGCAACCTGACCTTTTTATGCTATTTAATAGGAAGGTACAAACATTGCTTCATATATGATCCATCCTGCACTTGAAATATATTTTTAAGAGCAGTATGATCACAGTCACATAAACAGAAACATCATACCTCCAAGTTTTATCTGTTTTCTTCTCTCTGAGAAACTCCACATCATTTAAAGTACATTCTTTTTGTAACCAGGCAATAATTTCCACCTAATAAATAATTCCAGAGTGTTGCTGCTTTAGCCAGCTTAGTTTATTTGACACCAGATAAGACACTCCATATTTCCCCTTGCCCTGGGTAATGCATTGTGCATTTGTGTAGGATGGGTTTTTTTAAACATTTCTTGAGAGTTATCTTTTGACCCAGTTTTTAGTGTAAATGTATTCAACTCCTGCCTTGCATATCTCATTGTACAAGCCTGCAATAAGCCAGGAGAGAATTCCTCCAAAACAAAATGCTACAGGATCAAAGTAGTGGTCACAAACTAGGCTGTTCTTAAGACCTTGGCAAATGAGCTGTGTTGACTTTAGGATACATCGCAGCTTTCCTGCTGTGTCGTAGTCCACAGTGTTGGTTTGCTTCTCATGCAGTGAAATAAGCAACAGTCTTACACTGGGAAGAGAGTTCTACAGGTGTGTTTAATGAATAAAATGTGCACATGTGAGGTGTGGATGCACATGGTTGTCTGGAAAGATACATTTGGCCTTTGTCATTGCAGCTTCCAATCACAAAGGTTTTGCTTGGATTTTGCAGAAGTTAAGTAAGGTGAGTCTTTGCAACTTGACTGTGTTTAAGGAAGCCTAACTTTCAATAGGCTTTTACTCTAAAGTATTTTATTACTTTTTATTCCTCTTAACCAGTGACAGACAAATACTGATATATATTAATATTTTTTGAATGTTTGATACTTTTTAATATATTAAACATTCCTTTAAAGTTATCCTCACCAAACCCAGTATTGAAAACTCCTGAAAGTCCTATTTTTCAATTAATACTACAAAAGGAAATATGCATCAGTCCTTATTCATGTGCTGTCAACTGCTCTGATGAGCTGTTCATTTGTCACAGTAACTCATATTTTTCTAATCCAGTTAAGACCTGCCAGACAAGGACTTGAGGTGTTCAAAGAGCTTATATTTAGTTAAATAAAAATTCTAAAAAATAGTTTTAAAAAAAAACCACTGGAAGTTTGGCTCTATCAAATTAAACTAAAATGATACTTTTGGATGAAATCGCGTTTTGTTGTTTCGCTTTCAAATTAAATTTTTTAATCTAAAAATCATAATGAAGATACGTTTTGAAATTATTTAAGTAAATGTTTTATTGCTTAAATGCCAAATTCTTTGATCTTTTGAGTGTTTTGGTTTTCACAAACAACTGCATACAATCAATGAAATGGCTGTTATTTTTTATAATCTGAGTAAGTATAATTCCAGCTAAAAAATATCAAAGCTCTTCTAAAATCAGTGGAAAGAAACAAGGGTGATTTTTCTTTACATCAAATAGTCTATTCTCAGACAGGACACATGGCAGGGATCCTATCCAAGTGCATGGCAGTACAGATAGTATTCAATGCGACTACAGGAGAAAGTATAAATCAAACCTTGTTTCCAGTTGCTTTAACTTGTTCTGCCCACTCGTGAGGAAGGCAGCTGGTTAATGCATGCTGTGGCATATATAAACGTGGATTAAAGTCACCTTTGGTTACTCTTAAAGTACAAAACTGAACTGAATATTTCACATTTCATTGTCCTCCATATACAAACCTCTCTACAAGTACTTTTTCTATTCATATGCTAGGGAAACCAATGCTTTTGTTTTATATACTTTAAAGTTCATTTCTGGTGCAGAATATAAGCCATAGAATGAATGAAATAATCATTGTGAATTTTGGCATAATTTGCTGAAAATACATGCTATTTTCAGCACTTGACTACATACAACGTACCTGATAAAACCGATAAAACCTTCTCATCTACAGGGATCTGGCTGAGCAGACTTGACAGACTGATACTATCTGATGAGATCTGGATATCTGACTTCAGGTAGTTGTAGTTCTATAGCTACAAGTTGCTCTGGAATGTGTGGGGAAAAATATGAAACTTCTGTCAGGAGTTTGCATGGTTACTGTTGTAGATGAAGTAACATCAATTAGTAAAACATCATCATCGTTTCCTTAATTTGCTGCTCTACATCAAGTCCATTGGTAACAGTGACTGGGAAATTTTCTCTGATCTTTGCTGATACAGTCTCAATTTTTAATGTACTTTTCTACAGTTTCTAGACAGATACATTTAGTTTCTATCTTTAGGAAGACAAATGTGCAGATTTCAGAGCCACTGATCTAGTGGATTTTAAGAAGGCAGAAATGCTTTGCAATGTCGCATTGGTGTTTTTTCGTATTGTAATCAGAGTGCAGTGAATTAGCTTGATCAAAGAAATACTTATCCAAAAAAAGGCTTGATCAATTTTCTTCTTGACCTTTTTCCCTATGTTATCTAAGTGCTTCATCAACACTATTCAGTTTATCTCCATAAAGCTTCTTGTGTGGGTTGTGATCAGATTCTATTTTAAAGGTGGAAACACGAGCAGAAGATGACTTAATAAAAAACTTCCATCATCTCGAAACTCTGTGATGGACAGGAAATTGTCCTTACTGTAGTCCAGTTCTTTAATCACCAGACTGTTCATACTATCCTTACTGGTTTTGACTGAAACAACGTGTAATGACTATGGTAACTCAATAGTTAAAAGAACAATTTAAATAATCTGTTAATAGGCAGTTTCACTTCATTTAACATTCCTTCTTTTGCTTTGATTCATATTTCTGCTTTAAATGAAAGCTGTTTTAATTACTTATATCTACTCCTTTCTATTTATTTCTTTTAACAGCTAGTCTTTATTACTGGTATTCTTGCCATAAACCTAAGTATGAGCTTTGAAACAAATGCTACCCAAAATTATGACTTTCAATAAGAATTTGGGATTAATTGCAGATATTTCCAGGCTCTGATTTAATTGCCTTGTTTTCTTATGAATAACTTATATGGCTTTAGAAATGAGTACGTTTTCCTTTGCTTCTTTGAAGGTAGACTGGACAATTTAGCAAACCAAAGATTTTGGGAAATACCTTTTCCTTCTTTGTAGGAAAGAAGTCAACATCAGAGTGATCGTGTTTTAGGAGCACTTTACAGTACATAGAATAAATCCTAAATCAAAGTGCATGGACAAAAAACAAAAAAAAACATTCTCTAATAGTTTATACTTTTTGGTTTGTGATCCATCATTGAATAACAGCTTATATAAAAAAACTACATAAATTTCAATATTCTATTTGTGAGATAAAAATCTTAATGGGACCTAAACTATTGTTTTCTTATCTTTTTTTTCGTTAAATGTAGATTAAAATGTAGTTGTAAAAAATCTGAATACTTTTAAAAAGCTGATAGCAAAGTATAAACATAAACCTGTGATAAACTACCAAACATTGCAAGGTTATTAATCAAGTTTTATAATTAGTGTTTCTTGGCAAAACCCACCTGGTGAGTAAGATCTTGTACTTCATTAATTTATATTACCAAGTTCCAATTTCATTTCAAGTCATTGCAGAGGTAGACGAAAGAGGACTTTGATATAGCTACTTACGCAGTCACAGAATGGTAAAAGGATGTATTGAGGCTCTTGTTTGCACAGCTATCTGCTATTTGTGTTAATTTTTCTGAGCAGTTGATAAATAATTTCTGACTTCTCCTCTCTAACTATATGGAGACTGGTTCAATCATCCCGATGTAATGAAATCTCTAAAAGTACAAGTATTGCATTACTGCTGGTAGGGATCCAGTCCACTACATTGAGTCAACCCTCATAAATATCCCTCAGGTTTCAAGTGCAGTTCTAATTAAAACCTAGAATACTCAAATGCCAATTGGTTCATAATTGCCACAGAGCACATGGAAAACCTGATCTTCCTCCCTTTTTTCTTACCCTTTAGATGGCAGCATAGCAGATGCATTGCTTTGTGGTGCTGAAGCACCACCTGCAAAGGACACCTTCAGTGGAACAGCGTTGAGCTGTACAGAGCTGCCGTGCCAGCTGAGGCATTGAGAACGTTCTTACCCTCCCCTGCTTACATGGGCAGCTTGCTTCATTACCCAAATTCGCCCAGATAGCTTTTTGTGCAGGTCAGATGCTTCTAAACTGCTCCAAGGTGTGTATATGCTACCATTAATTTTTATTTTTAAAAAAAGAACTTTCTTTCTTAAGTACTACAAAGAGATTATTCCATCTTTATTTGTGCAGTGATGCAGGCAGCCAGCAGAATTGTAGTATATGGAAAGCCAGCTTCAAATGCTATCCTGGTAACAATTGTTTCTGGAACTAGCGAAGCAGAAGTTGTTGATAATTATAATGAGCCTATTAAGCCTAGTCATGAGTTTAGTTCCATCAGGAAAAGTTTTAGATTGTTTTCTCATCTCTTCTGTTCTGTTGAGAATAATTAGTGGCATTATAATCTGCCTACCTAAAAGAGGATTAATAATCATTTTC
This sequence comes from Tauraco erythrolophus, assembly GCF_009769465.1. Lineage (NCBI taxonomy): Eukaryota > Metazoa > Chordata > Aves > Musophagiformes > Musophagidae > Tauraco > Tauraco erythrolophus. Next base: position 5,203,620 of record NC_141477.1, read on the forward strand.
TAACGCCAATACAGTGTGTGATTTAAAACAAGGCCTTTACACTTGTGGGCAGGTTTTCTTCTGAGTTTTTTAAAATTAGAATTAGGAAAGGCATAAGTGTAAACCAGGTGATACCGTCAGTTAAGTTGTTTTGGGCTGCTTTTCATGAGCACAGTGCCACTGAGCTTGCTTGGCTCTCTCACGTCTAATAAGGCTACAAAAAGTTCCAGAGGCTTCCAGACACGACAGATTTGCAACTGCAATTACAAGGATAAGTCCCTCGCAAGATGACTATTCAGGTATGTGCTTAACATGGCATTACATCGTAATAAGTAGTAGTAGCCTTGCCCTTCTGATTGTCATTGCAGCTGAAGTATGTAGAAGCAGACACCAAGGACACTTCCAGGACTCCGATTCCAAAGTGAATAATCTGCTACATTAACAGCAGCATTATGTATTTGCTGAAGATACAGAGATACCTTGTAATGTTTATGACTAGGAATGACTGCTGTCTAATGCTTCAGCTGCTTTATACACAGGAAAATCAATAATGGTCTTAGACAGTTTTATAGTTTTAAATATTTTAGATACCCACGCTGGTGCAGAAGCTTGTTGTTTCTGAGGAAAAAAAGTATGCGTTTGGTGTCTTAAATGCTATATACACTACAAGCTATTATTTCTCTTAGAAGCACAAAAAGATATACATGCAGAAAAATTTATGTCACTGTGTTCCTGTGACTAAAAAGAGAAACAAAATGGCTAATTCCTTAATTTTTTCTTCCTAGTTTTTAGGTCACTCATAAGCATAGGTGCTTTGTTTCGTGACAGCTCTTGGTGACTGGGAGCACAGTGATTTCTGTGTTGTTCCAAAGGTGTTCTGAGTTGGTTTGAATAGCTTTTTGTGACTCATCTTTTCTGGTGCTTTCTCAGGAAGCTAATCTAAATCTCAGACAGGAAAAGACCATGATCACTTCAAAATATGGAAGTTTTTTCTGGTAATTTCTATTATTGTTTAAAAAAGGTTTTGAGGTAGTGTTGACTGCAGAGTTTACATTGAAGGCATGTAAAACAAGGCAGCTGAGTCCTTGAATTATGCCCGACATCTCTGTGTCATTTAAGTCCTACTTAATTTTGATGGAATCATGAGAAATGACTGTTTCTTTTCTGGTGCACTGATCAGTAGCTGTACTTAATTTGTTATGTTCTTTGGCAGGAAGTTGCTCTTTACTCTGGCATTGATAATTACAGTTTACAATTTGAAGGACAATGTGGTGGGAATTCTGTGTGTACTAAAGACAAATTCCATATTACAATAATGACCATGTTTCCACATATATCATAAAAAAAAAAAAAAGACTGGTACCACCCTGCTGCTATCTATAAGAAACGTCAATTTCTTGGTCTAAGTACACAGAAAATAAAAGATAATTTGGAATTAAAAACAAGAGAGCTATGACTGGGTGACATAGATTATGACAATAAAGCAGAAATTTAAGCTAGGGTATACGTATAGCAATCAGCATTAGTTGTGGGAAAAGGTACTAACAAAATTCCTTATGTTTTTAACACTTTATTTCTCTGAAAGAGCTAAACATCAATAGTGATTCTCCTCCGGTGAATAGTAAATATAACATATTTTTTACGATAATGTTAGAATAACGTTTCTTGTCATGCTTTAATGCCTCGTTTCTGCATCACTAGGGAAGCTGCTTAATATGTGCAGAACAGCAGCAAAATTGTTAATAGAAGAGAAGCAGCTCTCAGTGTAATGCTTAAACAAGTACTATTGATAGAACAAACAGCGATCTACCCTTGTAAAGCACCACCTTCTAAGTGAAGAAGCTTGCTGGTTTTATGTAAATTTTCACAGAGAAACAGACCATGAAATATGTTCTCTATAGAATATTTTTGCAGAGGATGGAGTATGTGCTTGCTGAGAAATGGATGTCTGAGACTGCAGTGGAGATGCCTGCTGCATTTCTTGGTAGACTGTTTGTGAGAACTCTTTAAGAAAAAAAAACACTGGCATTTCATGTTACCCAGCTGTTACCTTAGGCTGCTTTACCTAACTGCTTTTTAAGTGCTGTGTGTGCGCAAATATATAGCAGTTTTAGGTTTTAGTGTGTTGACAAGTCAGACAATAGAGCCATTTCTTTAACATATTATAGGTACAGTCTTGTTTTGTATTCACTAACTTGTGTATCATATTTATGTCCTTGTTATTTTAACATCTGTACATGACTCAGAGAGATCAGAGGTTATATTAAGGCAGTTTGTCTCCTGCAGAAGTTACAAAGCAAAAATGATTACATACTGAAAAACCAGTTGTATCTAATTGCAAGAATAGTGTACTCTCAAAATCAATATCCTTGAAAGAAAAAAGAATTAAAAGCAATAATAAAATCTATTAGAAGTTAAATTGCTATGATATATAAGGGTATGTTACTGAAATGGCTCCCTATCTTTTCAATGGTGCATTGATAAGTAAGGCAGGATGGATGAATGAGTCATAATATCTATTATTAAGAAATGGTTAGGACTCACCAATATCCTAGGGTCATTAGGCAGCTTAATGGGAAATAATTTGAGATCCAGAAAAGGACTGTCTTGCCCCATACCTTCTCATAACTGAGTGGAGTATCTATAGCAATGCTTACTTGTAGTCCAATGTGAACACAGTATAACTTACATTGTGTATCACTCTCCTTAAAACATCATAGACTCATTTACGTTGCAAAAGACCTTTAAGATCATCAAGTCCAACCATTAACCCAGCACTGCCAAGTCCACCACTAAACCATGTCCCTAAGGACCACGTCTTTTAAATATCTCCAGTGATGGTGACTCCACCACTCCCTAGGTGGCCTCTTCCAATGCTTGACAACCCTTTCAGTGGAGAAATTTCTCCTAATATCCAATCTAAACCTCCCCGGGCACATCTTGAGGCTATTTCTTCTTGTCCCATCACTTGTTACTTGGGAGAAGAGACTGACACCCACCTCGCTACAACCTCCTTTTAGGTAGTTGCAGAGAGCGATGAGGTCTCCCCTCAGCCTCGTTTTCTCCAGGCTAAGCAATTCCTGTTCCCTCAGCCACTCCTCATAAGACTTATGCTCCAGACCCTTCATCAGCTTCAGAGCCCTTCTTTGGACACACTGCAGCACCTCAGTGTCCTTCTTGTAGTGAGGGCCCCAAAACCCAACACAGTGTTTGAGGTGCAGCCTCACCAGTGCTGAGTACAGGGGGACGATCACTTCCCTAGTCCTGTCGGCCACACTGTTTCTGATACAAGCCAAGACCTTCTTGGCCACCTGGGCACACTGCTGGCTCATATTCAGCTGGATGTTGACCAACACCTACTGGTCCTTTTCTGCCAGGCAGCTTTCCAGCCGCTCTTCCCCAAGCCTGTAGCGTTTCATGGGGTGGTTGTGACCCAAGAGCAGGACCTGGTGCTTAGCCTTGTTGAACCTCATGCAGTTGGCCTTGGTGCATTGATCCAGCCTGTCCAGATCCCTCTGTAGAGCCTTCCTTCGCTCAAGCAGATCAACATCCTGCCCAACTTGGTGTCTTCTGCAAACTTACTGAGGGTGCACTTGATCCTTTCATCCAGATCATTGATAAAGAGATTAAACAGAACTGGCCCCAATACTGAGCCCTGGGGAACATCACTTGTGACCGGCTGCCAACTGGATTTAACTGCATTCACCACAACTCTTTGGACCTGGCCATCCAGCCAGATTTTACCCAGCAAAGAGTATGCCCGTCCAAGCCATAAGCAGACAGTTTTTCCAGGAGAATGCTGTGGGAAACAGTGTCAAAGGCTTTACTGGAGTCTAGGTAGACAACATCCACAGCCTTTACTTCATCCACTAAGCGGGTCACATTGTCGTAGAAGGAGATCAAGTTAGTCAAGCAGGACTTTTCTTTCATAAACCTATGCTGATTGGGCCTGATTACCTGGTTGTCCTGTATCTGCTCCATAACCTTCCCCAGCACCAAGGTCCGACTGACAGGTCTGTAGTTCCCTGAATCCTCCTTTCAACCCTTCTTGTAGATGGATGTCACATTTGCTAACTTTCGGTCAACTGAGACCTCCTCTGTTAGCCAGCACTGCTGCTAAGTGATGAAAAGTGGCTTGGTGAGCACTTCCACCAGCTCCCTCAGTACCCTTGGGTGGATCCCATCTGGCCCCAAAGACTTGTGTGTGTCTAAGTGGCATAGCAGGTCGCTAACCGTTTACCCTTGGATTATGGGAGCTTTGTTCTGCTCCCCATTCCTGTCTTCCAGCTCAGGAGGCTGGATACCCAGAGAACACCTGGTCTTACTATTAAAGACTGAGGCAAAGAAGGCATTAAGTACCTCAGCCTTTTCCTCATCCTTTGTCACTCTGATTTGTCTATGCAAACTGTTGAATTTATTTATATGTTTCTTGATTGCTGAGTTTCTATTTTAATAACATGGAGACTAGGGCTACCTAATTCTTCTAATGCATAGGTTTAGAGTGCAATGTTAGTTAGCATGCTGTGTACCATCAGTGGAACGAAGGTGCAGACTGGAATATTTCTCAGGTAGGATTAATAACATTTGGGTAAAACCATGATTTACATCATCTTTTATAAGGGTGGATAGATAGCAGGTTGCGATGTAATTTTCCATTGTTTCTTTAATTAAACATAAAGCCCAGATCAGGTCTAATTATGTCAGTGAAACAGTATTTTTCTCAGTATATGTTACAATTTTGTTAAATCGATAAATTCCAAATTAAAACTTTCCTGTAGAGTTTTTCTGACAAGCTTTATTGTAAAGTGCTCTAAGTACTCTGAACTACTGAGTCCTAACTGCCTGAGACTACTTATCAAAAATTTGTGAGTAACTTTAATCTTAACTTCTCTCCACCTTAATTCCTTTAGTTCTTGTCCATCACATATTTCATCGCACAAAGACTCTGTGAAAGTATATTCATTATTATTAGTGAAGAGTCAGACACCCAGTGATGAATGTTACAAAATGGTAGTAGAGATGAATAATTCTCTCATCAAGAGGTGAACAGATCTGTCCTGAGAGCTGAGTTTGAAGTGTGCCGTAAAAATAAAACAAGCCACACACTAATGAAGACACACTAACAAAATGAACTATGTGTTAAATAAAAAATCTACCTCCAAGCCCATATAATAAAAAGCTGTATCAAACTGCACGCGTACAGAGGCCTCAGAGGTTGCAAACACAAGCTTAATTAAGGTATATAATCTCTTTGAGTACTTGACTTTTTAAATTTTAACAGCGTTCTGTCTGAAGTTAGTGCGTGAGGGATTATATGTGTGCACACATGATTCCTACTGATTGGTCAAAGCTTACACATTTCTACAGCAAGCAGGAAACTGGATACCATAATTCATAATTTTTAAGTAGTTTTTTACAACTTGCAAGAATTAAAAAGAGCAAGAAGTGACAACAATATCAATGAAAATCCATTCTGCCAACATCATACACTGTTTTAGTATGCTTATAACTCTAGCTCTTCATTACTTGTTTTTTTTTGGGACTACTGAAGTCTCTATAATTAAACAAAGGCTGAGAACTACCTTAGAAATAAGGACTTGGAAAAAAACCCCAGCCACCTCCCACTCTCCCAACTTTAGGCGCAAGCATGTAAAAAATGACTCTATATGGGCAGTAATGACAAAAGCTACTTATCGCTTATTTTGTCTTAGCAATCACCTTGGATTGAGGCTGTTTTCTTTTTACACCACAATAAATAATACTGCATTTAAATAAGAAAGCAAAAATGAGATGAGAATGCATAAAAGAGTAAATTGTGTACGACCCAACCAATGAACAGTGCAGACAGTACATGTTCGGAATAAAACTTGAGGCAGTTAACTCCCTCTGAAAACTAATGCAGTGCTGCTGAAGAACTCCTGGGAACGAACAATAGCAGATAAATGGTTGTTTCTGCCATTGCAGTTTAGATTCTTAACCCTCAGAAAAGAAAGACGAATTGCATACCGGATTTTTAAAAGCCTTGATGGAATTATCCTCATGTTTCTCTTAATATTCCTCGAGGTAATCATCGCATAACTCATTTTTAAATGAGCCAAAATCTCTGCTGTTTTCAGAAATAGTTTCGTGGCGAGGTACAGAGAAGACAGACTTACAAGAAGCATTTCTTCCTTTTCTTTCTTTACTGAATTAGAACCGAATGTATTTAAAGTGCTTCTCAGTTCTGCATATCATGGTATCAAAAAGCTGGAGTCTGCTGAGGTGTGAGGAGCATTAGAGTGATATAATTTACAGGATCACCGTGAATCTGTAATTTGCATTCCTGGCTGAGCAGTTCTGAACTAGGAAGTTCAAATAAGAACAAGTTCAACACATGTCTATCTATTTTCCACTTAAATGGAAAGGAATGAAAGAAAGAAAGAATTGAGATTTAGTTATCCTGTAAAATGTAAACGTTACTAATAGGAAATAAAAAAGACATAAAGCAAAAGTAAACTTGCAAAGAACGCAGAGGACCTACAGGCAATCTGGGTATGCCCAAATAGTCTACTTTAAACGGCAATTTCACCCTGTATTCTGTCTGATGTATGAGACACTTCAGATAATGTACAAACATCTTAGACACATCTCTGAGTGCAGCAATTGTATCTTTGATAGCATTATAAAGGAAAGAATCCATATGGCTCCTAACTCAACTTCCTGTTGAATTGCAGGTTAGTGACTGGTTTTTGGTGCGTACATAGTGGAATCTCAGTTTCTTGCATTGCTCTGTATACATGCATGTACTTACTGTTGAGTAATGTAATTATCAGTTAATGTTGGATAGGTTTTACAGTGAATAATGTTTTTAAAAAAAAACAAAAGTAGGTTCCACTCAGAATTATCATCCAAGTTGGAATTTACTTAAGTACCTCTTAACAGAGATGTCTATTAACTGCATCACTTGAGTATGAAGATAAATGTTGTCTTTAGTAGGGGTCCTGCTGGTTCACAATCAGTTAGTGTACAGTTTGTCCAGAAGTGAATTTAGTTTTTAATTAATCCATCATAAATAAAGGAAATAATAGGAAAGACATATGACTTTCAAGAAGTACTTTTTATATTTCTAATAAATCTGAACGTGTAAAATGGTATAATTTCTAGTAAATGTAATTTAGAATGCTTTCCTTTTTTGCAGTGTTTCCAAAGAGGTAGTGCATATGGAAAATGCCTTTCTGAGAAAGTTGGGATCAGTCACTTCAGAAAGCGCTAGACTCAAAGAGGTTGTTTGTTGTCTATTGAAAATTTCCAGAGAGGCTGTTGTTATTGCCTTCAGAGGAAGATAAAAGGTTCTTACTACAAATACACTATTTAATGAGTTTACTTTTCCAATTTTTAAATAAGTTCTGTTTAAAATATTTTAAGAAGTGTCAAAAATTTCACATTGGATAGTATGAAAGAGGAGGGGTAAGTACATGAAAGAGAATGTGTTTGCACACAAAGGATGAATGTCAGTTCAAAGATTCCTGTGACCTTCCTATTTAATGAACACAAACCAGGCATGGTTCTGTGTTATAATTGCAGTCAGACCAGCAGAAATCTGAACTAATGTTATTCTTTATTCTCTAAGTGCTCTGATTGTGGTGAAAAAGCAGCAAACACTCTGCCAAAGCAGTGTGCCTAAGATGAGGAAGAACAATGGTAGTTCAAAACTACAGTACAAATTGTGTGGTTATAAGATGCAAAACATAGCAGAAAGAACATCTAGTCCAATGGAGATCTAAAGGAAAGCATTACGTTTTGACTCTTTTTGGAACAATTTTAGTCCAGGCTGATCTACCTCCAGTGGTTTTTACAAGTTTAATTTTTCAGTAAGGACTACAGATTTTTTCAGGCATTTTCCTATTTCTTGAGAGGACAACTGGGTGCTATGGTGAGCACACCAGCTTTGAAAGTATTTCTTTTAATTAACCTAACAATAATGAAGTTCTTATTCGGCTGAATGATATTTTCTTATATCTCTTTTTAGTTTTATGGGTCATAAAGATAGATTTAAAAAACCCTGTAAAATGGAGAAACAGAGACAGAAAGAGTTCAGATACTGGAGGTCACACGAGATACCAGTGATAGATTTAGAAATAGCAAATGCCTCTCCTGATTCCTGTTACTTACCTGTTATTTACCCCAATCAAAAAGAACATCTTTAAAGCACGTTCATCACAACTTTCTTCTAGGAAAAACTAATGTAGCAGAGGTTTTATATTTGAGAAATATTATTCTTTACCAGTCTAACAGTAGTACTAAATATATAGCTCATCTCTGTCAATTTAGGTATCCATAATTAGTAAGATTCAGCCATTAGGCAGATACAATGCAATTTATAATTATTTTATTGGTGAAAAGCCTCATAATTACTGCATAGTGGTTCTGGGCATTCAGTGCACAGCTCCTTTAGTAGTGTTATTCAGTAAGATTTAATTTACCTACTGTAATATTACTATCTCCGGTTGTTTTCACTGGAACATTTTGTCACACAACAAACATTCCAACAGTTCTCTCATGCGAATATATTTTTGCCAGTCTACGTATTCCTTGATTTTGATAAAGAAATGTAAGAAATTTTCACTGGAAGCAATATCCTTAAAAGTATTTTTTGGAGCTCTTTTTATTGCAATTGTTGGACAATTTTTTGCCAATAATGAGATAAACTGCCTGTGACTTGTTTCAGGCTTGCTTCTAGAATTTTATTTGGAATACTTGAGTTATATCCTTAGATTTCATTAGAACTCCTTTTTCATCATCCATTTGCTGAGTAAGCTCAATAAACAGTTGCCTTCCTTCAGCAGGACTGCTGAAAAATTTATTTGATCTTAATTGTATGTTACAGAATTCCACATTTTCTCATGTGGTTTATGCTCATTGGCCTTTAAAGACACATGGCAATCACAGTGTATGTTGGTTTTTGTGAAGTACTTTGCAAACTTCTTCTGTCTTTAGGATGCTATTATTTCAAAAATGAAATAAGTATAAATTGGGATGTTTATAAAATTTACCATTTCCCTCACACGCTTTTTAGTACAATTTCTGCTTCTAAAGGATTTTAAAACTTCACAAAGTCAGTAGATTTGTGGTCTCCACTATTCTGGATATCATAATCATCCTAAATGATATCATGATGAAGGGCTTGTGTCTGAAAACCAATCTTACAGTTCTGATGCATTATTGATATGCTTAATGAAACTGAATTAGGTTTAAGTTTTAGGATCTCAGTGCTTGTTTACACATGTGTACACAGGAAAATTAATGCAAATGAGTTCTGAAATTATCTTAATTCATTTTATCTTTAGTTTAGGAGTGAAACAAGATAAACTAAATTAAGATAATTTCAATTTTAAATAAGAATATCTACACAAGGACTTAGGATAATGTAATTAATCTACTTCAAAGTTCATATGTTTTAGTTAATTCCAATTAACCTTCTTGAGTATCATCATGTTGGTAAATTCCTGCAAACCGCCTATCTCTAATGCAGTAATGTACATGAACAGCAGTGCTTCTGGCATCTCTCTCCAGAATGAGAGCAGAGAACAACTTTCATGAAGATGGTTCTTCTTTCTGGGATATGTTTTTTTTTGCTTTGTCTAACTAGGCTCACTTTCTGAGGAGTATTGCAGACTTTTTTTAAGTTTACTTTTCTAAGGAAGAAAATGCCTTGAACACTGCTGTGTTTACATAACTGAATGTGCAGTACAAAAAACTGTATCTTCTGCATTATCCCAGATTTCAAGAATCTCACTTTTTCTGGACTTCTAAGCATTTGTATTCGTACAAATGTATACTTATCGCTTCATAGCATCATCATTGGAGTCATGCTCCTTTATCACCTGTACAGATATATCCCATTTGGGGTTTTTGAGTGTTGGGATTTTTTGTCTGTGTATATATCTTTGCTTTGTAATAGTGAGAGGCTGTGTCATCTTTTTCTAGTCGACTATGTCAACTGAGTGAGACCATTACCGTAGGAAGACTGTTAGCCCTCATGGCTCCCTTTGAATCCTTGCTGCAAAGAGAGTGGGTTCAAATTCCCATGAAAGCAGGGCCTGCATTATAAGCTGTACATCTACTGCTAGAGTCTGTCAGGATTTAAATCACTTCCAGTGCTGGTAAGAGGTTTTGAGATAGAAAAGTTGTGGTGTGAAACTCAGGTAAACCTGCAACGCTGACGTAATCTAAATGATTAAATGTTTTGCAAAACACATACGGAAACCCTTTGAAATTTCTGGCTTCACGCTCAGATTTGTGATCAGAATTGCATTCAGTTAGTCACGCTTACTATTTGTATTATCTAACCTTGTCAGATGCAGAGTTTTATCCTTATCTTTTATCCGTTGTGCCATACACAGATTGCAAGTTGCCTATTCCCTCTCACTTAGAGTGTGCACACTTGTGTGTTCATGCACAGGGAACAGATCATGGAGATCACATAGTTATTTTCTAATGAGAAGGTACATTTGAATGAAATAGGAAGCCATTCTGTCATACATTCCTTCCAAACAGAATCAGGATTTGGTTGCACAGTGTTTTCATTACAGTACACCTAATATTTAATTGCTTAGTACTATATCAACTCTGACAGATAGGGCAGAAGTACACACAAAAAGTTAATATTAACTCTTTTTCTCTAAAAACTTTTAAAGACCACTTTATCAAAAAGCAATAAATTTCAAGTTTATAGGGAGATTTCTTCAAGACCTTTAACTTCAAGGCTCCAGAATCTTTTTCCGTACTATGATCTGCCCAAAAAAATGAAATGTGAGAATAATCTCTAAAAATAAAATACGCGATGATCTATTTTTTTAAAAGTTTAAAAGTAATCACATGATATTGGACAGGTCATGTTCACACACTTCACCTGAAATAAATTTTACTTTGTTTTTCAAGAAGTTTTCTCTCTTCACATAGTTTTTCTTCCCCAGAGTGATATTGTGAACAGCTTCTCTTTCCCTTTCTTGCTCTATCTTCCTGACATTTACTCTTCAATCAGCTCTTCCCATTAGCAGCAGCAGAATTCCACCTGGTTCTGTTTTCCTCCTTGCAATATCCTACACTCATTCTGGATGCTTCAGCTTACAGGCTAATGACCAATTTCTTTTGAGCTGTGTATTTCTTCGTTCACATTTTCAGTTAATCTACCGCCCTACTACAACACTTCTCTGCACCAAAATAGCTTTTCTTTACTATCTTGTTGAACACTTCTTTATTTGAGGCATGTTGTTGGTTCTTCTTTTCCGCAGATGTCTTATTCAATACTGCCATCCGTTTTTTCCTGCACACAGCACCCTACATTTTTGGAGTTGTTTTAAAATTCTCTCAAATCTGTGCTCCTTTCTTATTCCTCCCTTGCTTCCATTTATTTTTATATCACTGCATAATATCTTGTCACTTTCTTCTGGGAAAAAAATGACAAAATGAGGTGTTTATCTATGCCTTCCTGTTGGTTTGACATTTTTTTCTCCATCACAAACATCCTTCGTTACAAAGCACGAGTTTCTCATCTACTTCCTATTCTAACTGTTCTGCTTGTCCCATCACATTTCCTTATATTTCTTGCACTGTTTTTATCTTTCCTGTTATTTCCCTTGACAATAAAAACATGATTAAGCTTTAAGCCTCTCAACCTTTAAAAAAAACCAAACACCTGAAACACTGCTCCTGCTCTTCTCTTCATTTTCTTTTGGTTTATGCAGTATTCTATTTAAGGTTTTCTGGAGCTCTTTTCCTCTCCAGCTTACCCCACTCCAGCTTCTACACTCTGCTAAAATTATTATTATCAAACTTTTCAATCACACGTTTTTAGTTGAAAGTCATTCTCATCTTACTTGAACTATTGAATATTTTACCCGGTCAGGCATGCTCTTTTTTTTTTTGATATCTTGTCATTCCTTCTGTTTTCTTATTCTATCTTATTATGGAATTTGTCTGCATCCATCTTCCATTTTTCTTACTGTATTTTGTTCTTTAAGAACACACACTTTTTTGTTTCATAATTAGGGCTTCTATTATTGTAGTAATACAAATCATAACATTTTAAATGAGCCTAGCTTTTTCTTAAATCATATTGTTTCGTTCAATGAAGTTAATAAAGTTTAAGTAAGAAAAAAAAATAAGAACATGTACAGAAATGGCTTATAGAACTAAAATAGTTAAAATGAAACACAGCAGTAGCATTAACAATTTTAGGACATTATCTAAAAGTGTAAAGCTAAGTAATGTTTCCATGTAGTAAGTAGCATATAGAGTACCGTAAATAGGGCTAGCTATAGGTAATAATCACGCCTACCTTGAGGCAATGTAAGTATTTTATCCAGTAATTACAATGCTGCATTAACTTCTTATTATACTAGTGATGTTTCATCACATAAGCAAAAATAAGAGAGGAAAAATAAAACAAAACACAATACTTAATCCTACACTGTGTTCTATAGAAAGTCATTCCAAGTAATTACGCTGCATTTTTCAGTGACTTTGTGAGGGGAAAAAAAAAAAGTTCACTTATGTCGAAGTTCATAGGCAGAAATCCAAGATTTTCAAAACTGTGTGAAGTCTGTGGATATTTTCCTCCAATACTTTTGAGAATTGTTCACTGAAATCCAGCCTGCATCTTCGAAAAACTACCATGGAATATCATACAATCTGTATACAACAGAATCTCATTGTGTAAACAAAATGTTTTTGAAACACTTCATGACATGAGAGGAATGAAATGGCTTGTAAAGCATTAACTTCTGCTGTTGAGTAGATGAAGCTGTTTTAAGACTAACAACATGCTGCAATTCTGTGGTTTTCAGTGAAGTAGCAATAGCACTGACAGAGTTGCAATTTGTAGCTACGCAGAGACGTTAGCTTAAAATCTGCTGGTATTGCAGTCTAAGTGGGTAGGTATCTATCTCGTTTTTGACATATGCACACGAAACTTTTAGATGACCTCAGTCTTCAAAACATTCTAGTTTACAATACGATTTTGAAACTATTATTTCCTCAACCTACAACTGGAAATTTCATCCAGTCTTTAAAAATTTTGATTGAAACTACCAACGTGAGTATAAAGTAACTGTTGCATATGATTTTTGGAAGCAGAATGACCCAAAATACACATCAAGAAAGTCTGACTATTTTTGCACCTGATATCGGTGTTAGAACATTATTAAAATGAATATTGTTTACAGGAAAAACAGATACTGGATCATCATAGCATTGCATATTCCAAAACCATGCTGGTTTTCATTTGGACTTTCCTGCATGATTTGACCTTTAGTACAGTAAATTTTGTTCTTGAACATTGAGAAAAAGTGTTCTCAGCTTAGTCCATAATAAATGAGAGTATAATTTAGGAGAAAATTCAGAGTTCATCAGAGATTCTCTGCAGTGGGAATTTGCATATGAGACTTTATATAAAAGTTAAAAAAGAAAAACAGCTATGCAATACATATTCATAAAGCTGTATCCATAAAGCTCACTCTAAAGTGCAGGATTATTGCATTAAAGTAATGGAACATTTCAATGAAAATGCCCTTAAACATCAAATAATAATTTCTGTAATCTTGATTATTATTGTCCATATGTGATTCAGTAATACCATACTCAGAGTCTAAGATTAAACTCTTGAATCTGTAATCTCAAATATTGTTTTTTATGTGACCTCAAGTAGAAAATAGTCAATAATTTACTTTTCATTTAACCTTCAATAGAAACTGACCAATTATCTTCTTTCACAACTAAAACTGGTTTAGAAATGAAAACAAAAAGAAAAGTCCTTCCCCCAGGAAAAAAAGATTCACTGTGATATAGAGAAGTAACAAGAACGATGAAAAAACCTGTTCTATTACAAGTGCAATCAGACTAAGCAGGCTTTTTTTACATTTTGTTCTTTCAAAACGTTATTAAAGAATATTATTTCACTTTCTTTTTAAGAAAATCTCGGCTACTGTAATAAGAAGATAAAAAAGGTGTATTGAAAATAGACGTGCAGCCCTTACAAAGCACACAAACAGAGGAAGAACAGAAGGAAATGGAGGCTCCAGCTCTGTCTCTGCTGTTAAGGCCACCACACCTGCTTATCTGCAGTGGTGGTATTTGCTCTGCAGCACAGATTGCTACTGCAGATTCAGCAATCATTTGTAAAGCACTACCTTTCCCTTTCGGTGTCTTTTTGTGCTTGTGAAAATTTGCCCTATGGGCCAAAACATGTGGCTTAGTAATTTCAGACCATGCAGTGATCTTCCCGGGGTCAATGAGCTGTGTGGGAAACGGTTTTCAGAAGCTGGTTGTTTGAAATGCAGTTCCAGATCTTTCTATCACACTGCAGCATAAAAAAACCCAAGCAGAGCTAGATCATCTGCTGCTGTAAATTACTGTGTCTGAAGTCTGTGTCAGCTCAGGATCTGCTACCAGGATTTTATGCAGAAATTTACACATAGCCAGAAGGTTTGCTTTGCAGAAGCAGTGCAGGCTTTATTTTATGCTGCTACTTGGAAGAACATGTAAATTGTAGAGGCACCAGACTTTTTTCTTCTTGCCTCCAGATGTACTATTTCAATTCTGATATTGCCAGTTTGTCTAAGCAGGGTTGGATTAGGTCAATACTTTATGCTATTCCTGAAGCATCCTAGTTTTCCGTAGAGTCTTTTCATTGAATAAATTGCACTTTTAGTCAATACAGAGCAAATCACTGTGTTTGGAGGCACTATTGCAGACAATGTGTCAAACAAGTGCCTCTTTAATTTGAAACTTTTTATGGGTACGAGTCAGCCAAAAAATAAGCACTGGAAAAATGTGACCGAAAGAAATTTGTTCTTGAGCCATGTAAATATACAAAAACCTCCTGTACTTTGACATAGATTTTAAATTCAGTACTTATCTACCAAAAAACCCTATACAACTTGAAGCGTCAGTTTTGGGCTGTTTAGTAATTGTCACTGAAAAAGAAAAAATAGTAAGTTTAAAGAAAATCAGTTCCACGTTTTTTTGCTAATATTCATTGTTTTCAAACAACTTCTCTAATTTTATTCTGGTGTGTTTGGTCTATTATTTTGATAATGACACGAGGAAATTATTCTATCAATTCCTGCATTAAAAAATACTATAAAATGGAAAATGGCTTCATATCTGTTAAATAAGCCCATATGATAGTGCTGTCTCCTCATTAACACTGCGCAATATTCTGGTTATTATAAAACTTTTTTACGCATGATTAATTCTGGCAGACTTCTAACTCTTGCTCAAATCCACGCTAGGTAACTACTGGAAGGTTCTTAAAAAAAACATCCAGCACTTCTTGTGCAATTTTCTTGTGCGAACCCCATGACATTCAACAAGGCCAAGTTCAAGGTCCTGCACACGAGTCGAGGCAATCCCAAATGCAAATGCAGACTGGGCAGAGAATGGATTGGGAGCAGCCCTGAGGAGAAGGACTTGGGGGTGTTGGTTAACAAGAAGCTCAACATGAGCCGGCACCATGCGCTGGAAGCCCAGAAAGCCAACCGTGTCCTGGGCTGCATCCAAAGCAGCGTGGGCAGCAGGTCTAGGGAGGGGATTCTGCCCCTCTGCTCTGCGCTCATGAGACCCACCCTGCAGTGCTGCATTCAGCTCTGGGGTCCCCAACACAAGAAGGACATGGAGCTGCTGGAGCAGGTCCAGAGGAGGGCCATAAAAACGATCCGAGGGCTGGAGCACCTCTCCTATGAAGACAGGCTGAGAGAGTTGGGGCTGTTCAGCCTGGAGAAGAGAAGGCTCCGGGGTGATCTTATAGCAGCCTTCCAGTACCTAGAGAGGACCTACAAGAAAACTGGAGAGGGGCTTTGGACAAGGGAGTGTAATGATAGGACAAGGGGCAATGGCTTTAAACTGAAAAAGGGTAGATTTTTATTAGATGCGAGGAAGAAATTCTTCCCTCTGAGGGTGGTGAGGCACTGGCACAGGTTGCCCAGAGAAGTTGTGGCTGCCCCATCCCTGGAAGTGTTCAAGGCCAGGTTGGATGAGGCTTTGAGCAACCTGGTGTAGTGGAGGGTGTCCCTGCCCACGACAGGGGGGTTGGAACTGGATGATCTCTGAGGTCCCTTCCAAGCCAAACTGTTCTATGATTCTATGATTGATTCTATGATATTATGACAAAGACTACACTCGGTTGTTAATGCTGGAAGCATTAACATCACAAGAGGGTGTTCTATTCTGAAGCCTGAAATGGAAGGTCCATGAGTTTTGCCATTGTTTGTCAGGAAAGAGTTTTAATATTTCTCATTCAGACCACTCCTTGGTTGTTGAAATACGTTTCAATTTGTTCAGCGCAATCGAATTTACCATAAGGCAAAAATTTAATATACAGCTCAGTCAGATACATCTGCTGTCAGGTGAGGCTGAAAATGGGGGAAAAAACTAAAGTATTTTTCATTCTTTCAGGTATTTTATTACTCAAATGTACCATATATAATTTCCTGAAACATAAAAATATTCATATGAATAAGTACAAAGCTCATTTTTTTTTTTTTAATACCTTTTCTATTGTGTTCTGGTATCTGTTTTATTAAATGTATAAGAATTATGTTTTTATTTATACACTTTATATAGTGATATTTAAATGATTATATTTGATGAGTATTCGGAGCACCTTATAGCATACTTGTACGCAGTAATTTTCCCCTGTAGCCCAGGAAGTTGTGAATATTCTCACAGATAGCATAACTCCTCAAAAAGCAAGTGAATGCAGGAGTAGACAATTACAGTGGATACTGCTTTCTGAGATGCTACTGCAGAATAACAGATATTGCTGGGAAAGTGTTAAATGCTAGCTGAACCCATACATACAATAATGAATTTATCACTGTCAGTGGCATGAAGACCTGAGACACTTTGTGTTCATTTTATACCATTATAACACCACTATTTGAGAGGCACGAACCCTTAAATAAGCAAAAAAAATTTCATTCTAAGCTTGTGTTATGAAAGTTTTATTTGTTTGCACATAAAAACAACCACTACTCAAGTACAGTTTGCTTTAAATTACCAAAAAAAAAAAATTATTCTGCAAAATACAAAAGTTGTATAGACAGAAATAAAATTAAATAGTTTCATTCAATGTAAAAGCATACCACAAAAATATGGTTATTTTAATTAATAACACTCTCATGTATCTTCTCCATCCAGATGGAATGGGAGACAGGAGACAAAAAAGGCAAAATGCTACCAAAAATTTCAGACAGGGCAGAATTTAAATGGATTTTTTAGAATTATAAAGGATATTACTGAAGTAACAGTTACACAAAATAATATCTATCACATACACGCACACACAGATATATATGGAGTACTAATGTCATCTCTGAAATAAAAACCTTGTTAATATTTTAAATAAGCTTAGTTATGTAGCAAATCCTAAACTGAAGATTGAAGATCTTTAGCAGAACCCGTAAAATACTCGTGCTTTGTAGTTGAACACTGAACCTGACTCATAGCCATTAAGCAGGTTCAGCCATTCGCACAACAGCAATAAGCACTGTTGGGTTGGATTTTGCAAATTAAGGATGCCACGCAGTTCCTACTGCCCGTGACATAAAGCAGCATTATACAGTCACTCTGTAGCAGGTAGGCTAAGGATAAATTAAGACTGAGGGTCTTACTGTCGTGCTGATAAGAAGCCCGTGGTTAGGTGCAGGTCTGAGGTGGGTCAACTCTGACCAGTACAGAAGTATGAAAAACCTGTTTTCTTCCATTCGTCATTGTCCATGCCACTAGGCTAAAAGATCTCACAGTAAGATAATATATACCATTTGAAGGAACAAAAGTAGTAGGAATTCCAACCAAGGGATGAAAAGAGAACAGTGTTTGGAAGAATCTATAAACCAACATCCAAATTACGATGTTTCACAATTGTTATGATTAGGAGGAGTCTCAATTTTAAAACAAAGATATGTGTTATTCTCAATTCTGTGATGAGCAAGAGGTCATTAGTCCACTGATAGGACAAGGGGAAATGGGTTTAAGTTGAAGGAGAACAGATTTAGATTAGATCTCAGGAAGAAATTCTTCAGTACGAGGGTGGTGAGACTTTGGAATAAATTGCCCAGAGAAGTTGTGGATGCCCCCTCGCTGTAGGTGTTCAAGGCCAGGTTGGACGGAGCCTTGAGTAGCCTGGTCTAGTGGAGACGCATCCCTGCCCATGACAGGGAGGTTGGATTAGATGATCTCTGAGGTCCCTTCCAGCCTGTGCCATTCTATGATTCTATGATTAGAGGTTTAAAGATCAGATGTTTTTTCCCTTAGAAAGTCTCAAGGTTGAGAAAGCTCAAGAATGACCTTATTGCAGAAATACAAGGCTGACAGCTGCCACAATATTAAAGCTTTCTGACTTAAAATCAGCGCTAGAGGTGACTAAGAAATGGCAGAAAGATTCCTTGGCAATACTACAAGACATATGTCAAGGCACACTTCTGAAATGACTAAGTAGCCGTTTTAACATGCTTTGGTTGGTTCCACTAGTGATGTTGTCACCCATGTCATATTTTAGTACATCAAACACCATGTTATATAAAATAGATTTCTAATTCAGTAACAGGCCTTCAAGTCGACTACTGTGCAAGGATTCATGTTTGTATCAGATCTGGCCTGTCCTGGCAGGTGTCGTTATAACGTAGTTCTGTCAATCTGTAATACTCAGAATATACAGAAAAGTTTTCTCTCAGCTGATGTAGTGCAGCAAAGTTGGTGTACGAGGAAAGAATTGATGTGATTACACTGTATGGTGTGGCAGGATTGGGAGGTTAATAATTTTAAGCAATTATTTTCCTCTTAGAAGACAGGAGGGCCAAGGGGCAAGACTTTTTAAAAAAGCTCAGTATTTATTAAATATTTCCTCAGGTCTCAATGACTCAGTCAGAACCGGTTTCTTAAGTATTTCATAAAAGTTTTCTCAAGGAAACTCATCTGTCAGAAGTTTACTCACTTTACACAGCTAAACACTGAATGCTTTCCAAACTGTAGCAATTCTTCTAAATAGTTGCACTAGGCTGCTTTATCAACAGCCCCTTCAGGATGCGAGGGGTTCTGTGAAATGATCAAAGCAAAGTGCCAGTGCCTTTACTACCTAATGATTTTTGTTTCTATTTTTAACAAACCCTTTGTACCTTCTTCCTAAAATAGCGATAGAGCTCTTCATAAACGCAGTGTTAAATCTCAGTAATGGCATAAGGACTTTTTTCTTACTGTATTTGCTTGCATGTTGTTATGCAAAAGAGACTCAATAGTAAACCAAAAGACACCCTGTAGGGTACACAACTCTTTCCTGGCTGGGGAGAGAGAAGAGACTTCAAATAATATACAGCACAGGTGAAGGAGTCTCATTAAAAGCGTTTACCCCCTAATGCCCTGCCAGGTAAAACTGCTGAAGTGTCAAGGAGAAATTACTATTTAGGCTGTAGAAAATAAAACATTGCTAAAACTATATTAAATTCAGGAAACAGAAGCAAGAGACAAACCATAAAAGAGGATGAAAAATGCAATTTATAGGAAATGTGATGGCAACTTTAAGTGTTTCCCTTCAGTCTTTACTAATTTTTCATATGAAGTCTTATGACTTAACATGGAGAAACGGGGAAAACCATGCAGCTAAAGAGCTCTGTGAGACAGAGTTTAGAGGTAGATGGTTCAAGTGCAAACTGTGATTTTGAGCATTCAGTCGGCTCATAGAAACTGCCAGTTGCTTTGGCACATTAAACAAAAAAGTAGACTGTGCAGTAAGTCATGCCAGTAGCAGTTTTCATCTGTGCCTCAATAGGTAAAGGCTAGTTTCTACTGTAGATCGTAAAAGTTTATGGTGGTGTTTCAGTTCAAATCCATCAACAGACAAATACATGAGCTATTTTCATCCTTTTTTGCTGGTTTTAAACAGTTCAGGACTACAGTATGTTCTGTGAATAGTACATTATACATTTCTTGACATCTGTATCAAACAATTCCATTTTTTACAAGGGCATGTAGAGATAGGACAAGGGGCAATGGATGTAAACTGAAAGAGGGCAGATTGCGATTAGATATAAGAAGGAAATTTTTTACTCAGAGGGTGGTGAAGCACTGGAACAGGTTGCCCAGAGAAGTTGTGGCTGCCCCATCCCTGGAAGTGTTCAAGACCAGGCTGGATGAGGCTTTGGGCAACCTGGTGTAGTGGAGGGTTTCACTGCCCATGGCAGAGGGGTTGGAACTAGATAATCTTTGAGGTCCCTTCCAACTCAAACCATTCTATGATTCTATGATTTACGTTACGTAATTACACTTTTAACAAATTAAGACAGTGTTATGAAGAAAAAGAGGGGAGAACTTACAATTTTTTTGGGGGGAAAAAAAAAAAGACACACAAAACAAAAACCAAACCAAACCAAATCCATTTCAGCGAATGAATTTATTGGAATTTTTGTGGGGAACATTTTAAAATCTGACCAGAGAGAATGTATTGTCATTTAGAAATTTTTGCAACTTTCACAAGCAGCGATCAGTTGTTCTTGTGGCTTCTGTTGATGAATTTGAAGCACTACCAGAATGAAACAGAAGATTGTTTTTACTTCTTTTATTTTTTTCCAGAGAGAGAAAAACAGAAGTTAAAAGAAAGTATCCAAGTAGAGAAACAATAAGCACTTGGATTCTAAGAAAGAACAAAATAGAAGCAAAATACAGTATGTCTCAAAAATATCTATCACTGTTACAAGTCTATTTAAAGCAATTAAATTGTCCTGTTTCTACTATTCTGTTTGAACTAGAATAAAAACAAAGCAGAAGAGGTGGAAAAACAAACCAAAAAAAGAACAACTAGGCTTAACAGGGAATGTCAAATTTGAATACAAGATGATGCCCTGTTAGTAGCTGGTATTTGCATTCCAACATATCAATGTGCAGAAATGGTAAAAAAATGTGGAAGTTGGTTTGTCACCATTTTAATTTTTATATTATAAATGCAGCCAATGATAATATGGATAGTTAAAATCCTAGAGGTGTGAGAAACTGAGCTACCAACAATACTTGAAAACGCTTCTCATTCCAGTGCTCTATGTGCTATCTGGATACTTTTTTTAACACAAATTGTATACAAGTGGCATTTCTTTGCACTTCTCTGAGTCATTAGAACTCACTGGATACCAGATCATCTGCTAAGCTGTGTATAAAAAGAAAACATCTATAGATACATTCCACAGGAGCTTTGGCAATAAATTGGTAAAAATGAGTTCTTAATGGTAGGTTATTTTGTGGGATGGAAACTTGCTATATCGTGACCTTGCTGCCAGTAGATACACTGTTCATGCCTGGATGGAGTTTCTGACAAAATCAGCATGTAATCATGAGCGTTTTATCAAAAGTTCAGAGAGAGAAGATACAGTCACTGTGAGTTTGACAGGGTCACTTTGAAAATGCATTCAGCGTGCACTCTTGCATACCTGCTGTAGCAATGCAGTTCAATCAAAGGCATTTCAAAAACTGGCTCCGTCACTAGATGCTTCATCTATGGTAATATCTTTGGATCCCATTTCCTTGGAAAGTTAACAAGGCATGTTGTAAGGATAAATGCCTTTGGCTAAGGTATATTCAGTATTGTATATGCAATTTTTCATGAAAATTAGTAAGTCACTTCAAAATTCTCATGTAAGTATTCGTTTCTTCACTATTGAGGGCCACTATTAAATATGTTTCTTAATATAGAATACACTGAAAAGCAGTGTCAGAGAGAAAGGATCTAAGGCTGAATTTAGTAAAAAATTTTTTATGTATTTTGGTCGTTTTTGATAACTTGTCATGTTCTTATGTTCTTCAGCTGATCAGATATAATACAGATACTAATGAATGAACAGATGACTAAAAGCTAAAATGAAAGTATGTTCTAATTCTGTCAAATTGCCAGTCTGTCTCTTCATGAAAAAGAAGCATTATCTTGCCAAAAGCATCCAGCCTGGGATCCTCCTTTTCTGGAGTCCCCTGTAAGGCACTCAGCAGCGAGTAAGTTGTAGCCTGGTGGCTAGTATTTGCTGCTGAAGGCTCTTCCCTTTCCAAAAGTAAATGCATTGATAATTATTCCTCTTCCTGGAAATGTATACTGTTATATACATTGGTAGCTAAACTATGATAGCAAGTCGAAAGGTACGGGTGCCTCAGAGCAATCTCTTTCTTCTCCTATTTAATTTGTGGTTAAAATGAAGGAATCTAAGATTAATCGTAAAAACTCAGAGAAAATTAGAACTGCAGCTGCTGATATTCTGGGTTTGTATGGTCTCTGCTCAGGGCCTGAAGCCTCCGGGGTGAAGGAATCGCCAAGACCCACCAGCCCAGCATCAGATTTTCTGAGCAAGTGCACATTTTCCATGCAGACGAGTTGTGCATGCAAAGTAAACCTGATGTTGGACACATCAGGTTTATTGTGTTTGGACAGAATGTTTGCATGTCACTTACACCACACATCTAACTGGGACATACAGACACCCAAACAGCGCTATGCCAAAACTGTGATGACAGCTACAAATTTGTATGCAGAAGATGTTTTGGAGTTGTGCTGTACTGACAGAACTAGAGACCAATACATATTTTAAGAGCTTTTTCTCACAGAGTCAGAGAAAACAATGTTGAAAAGTTCTCACCCAGCAAACATGAAGTCTCAAGCATGAGCCAAGAAGTAACTGGGTGTAGGCCCAAAGTGTAGTTACTCTTGAGAGTGGCTTACTGATGTGCTTTATCACATTGTTACTCTGATCCTAGCAGCCATGAGTATTCCAGAGTAAGAAAACCGTATTTTTATATAGCTTGATTTGGCTAAATAATAACTTGCTTGACAGTAATGTGTGATTATTTAGTTATTTCAGTTATACTGTAACATAAATAAACCCTGAGGCAGGAGTTGTCCTTCAGTTTCGGGACGCGCCGGTAAGAGCAGCCGGTACGCACTGGTGGCTTCCTTGCACACCACTCACCCGCTATATGAAAACTCATTTGCATATCTGTGATGATATGTGATGATAGCTATAAATCTAATATTCAAATTTCATTCTCCCTCTTCTCCAAGATGACATGGCTCCAGATAAAAACCAGAGATGTAGAAAATACTTTTCATGATTTCATTAATGCTTACGGACTAACAAGCCAGCACCACTTCAATAGCTCTGCTCTCACGTCATCGTACTACAGTTTATGAGCAGCATGTTAAACTTCTCCAATACTGGAGGAAATATTGCAAATATAACACTAGAATCACAGAAACGTGTAGGGTGGAAAGAACCTCTGGAGGTCATCTAGAGTGAAAAATGAAGTGCCGCTGGAAAAGCAGCACAACACTGTTGTAAGTAAGGATTTTATTCCTGATCCTTAATTATATAGGAAATCCAAGACAAAACTTGGTTTTCTTCCCAGAAGAATGAGAAAAGTAATAAGTACTTTTGTATGCCCCAGGAAAGGCTGTCTTAACTACAACCTGGAAAGGGCAATCTATGTGAAGTGCTTTGTGGAGATGCCAAAGTAGTGGATGTCCATCAGTATCGCTATTGAAGCCAACATCTATAGGAGTGATACAGGTCACTCCTTGCTCTGAGCTGCTCTATTGTACCTGTAAGAAAGAATCTTAGAAAGAATCTAATTCTTAGATTAGAAATTATGTTTTCCTGGAGAAAGACTTTGAGAGCAGTGAAACTTTAATAAAATGTCATACCCAGTAATTTTATTTATGAAAAGGTACTCTTAGTGAACATAGACCAATCATATGGATGCTGATGAAAGCTGGAATTGCGTGCTTCAAGGAGCAGCATGATAAATATGTTTATATTTCTACTACTTCCCTCTATGTGGTCAAAATCATTTAAAAACTGCTTTCATTTCTGCAACAGAAATTGAATAAATGTTTCATTCTAGTGATTGGTCATGTTCTTCATGTTAATGATTTTGAGTGGTCACTTCTGAAGCAAAGATAATTGTTTAAGTGCTTCTATACTGGGCAGACACTGTGTGTTTTCTAATCTTATTACTGAGTTTAATAAGTTTAGGTTAAAGGTCATAAAATGCCAAATTTTAAATAAATATAATGTATAATTGCTTTTAGATTAGATTCTTTATGAGAATTGTACATTGCAGTTTCTACCCACAGTTTTATTTACAAATTATTAATTCAATACTAGCGTTGCAGCATATACCATTCCCATTGCTTGAACTTAATTAAGAATACATCTCTGCTAATTGATTATGGTAGTGCTTTCATAGAGATTACTCCCTAATCGCTATCTCAGGATATTTTCTGCTAATTAATTAGCAGATTTCTTTTCTTTCCTATATTATCACTGAAAGTAAAAACAATTTGAACTTCACCTTTGTGCTGTAAGACCTATAAGTGTTCACCTAAAAGTTTCAGAGAGATTGCATACCTTTACCTACGATTTTTACTACTTCTTAGTCAAAGAATGTCAGCCATATTTTCATCCCTTTTTTTTTCAAGAAATTCACTGAATTACCAAACTGTAGTTCACAAAGTATATTTGAAGGAATGTTTTCCTGCTCCATGGAAAAAAGGGCCAGGCTGGATCAAGACCAACTTACGTTTGATTATGGTATTTCTGATACACCATCAGGAAATAGAAATGACTGCATTCAATATTGCAGTAATTTTCTCTCAAGTGAAAGAAATTCTCAGGACAAAAAGGAGGTGGCTTAGCTCTGTGCAGAGGGGCAAATCAGTAAGGTACAAAATGGTTGAATTTGTGTCAAGTGCTAGAACTTTTTGCAGATTAAAGAATTATTTCCCAAAATTTCAAATTTGACATATGACGTCTGAATCACTCGTTAATGAGCACCTAATCTAAATAAGGGAGCGTTCAGGTTAGTTGTTCCGTTATATCCTCTGATGTTTGTGTGTGATAAAATTCAGTGACACTTTCACCTTGTTTATACTTGCAGATTTAGGAAGGTATAATGAAAGTTATTGCAGTGCTGTTAGCAGCACCATTCATCCTGTCAAGACCTAATGTACAACGATCACAGTAATAAACAAATGTTTTAAGGCATATTCACGGTTTCATACCTATATATTTCTCATTACTTTGGTTTGCATTTCTACTTTTGATATAAAGTCTGACAAAAGCAGACTCAGCCCCCTGTATCCAGCAACATATGTGATTAAGATCCCAAACCTGAACTTGATGTGAATTTTTCAAGATATCATAGCTTCACATTTGAGACAAACAAGAAGTGGCCTAACAACTGATAAACTCCATCAAAATAAAGACGTATCTCTGTGCATGCTATGCAACAAAATGTGTTTGAGAGTGCTGATTTTAGCCCTCTTTCTCAGCCAAACTGTTGCTTTTTTCATAGTAGCTCAGTAAGAAAGGTGATCTTACATCACCAAAGTACCAGCGGGTGACAGAGGGTATTAAGAAGTAAGCTCTGATGAATCTCACTGCTAAGTTGATTTAAGTTCAGTTTTCTGACTTTTGCACTGAAGTACTGAAGATGCACACAGACGTTTCCTTTCGTCGACTGCTGTGGGTGTGAGAATCTATGGAGCCACCAGCTGTTCTCACCGTTCTTCCACCGACTCCTTTGTGTGTGATAGCTTTCAGGAAAAGCTTTGCAGGAGCAGCTGGTAACTCCTTAGATTATCACGGGAAGACCTGCCAGAACTTCTCTTTCAACAGCCTCCTTAATGCTCAGGTTTTGTGCCACCGCCCATGTGCTGGCTCTGGTGATTTCTTCCAACAGAAGTTTCGATATCTCCACATACATAATTATGAAGATTGTCAATAGTCGTGACGCAAATTAAAAAAGTCCTTTTGAAGGAAGCCAGTAGAATAAGTTGCACAGGGAAGAACCCTCCCTTTTCCTTGAAGTTTAAAGGAAATAGAGCTACAGTTCTACCTATCCATTTCTTCAGATTGATTTATCTATGGGCTTGTTAGTATTTCACATATATATCTGGTAATTTGCTACATGCCATAAAAGCACTTAGAAGTTTTGCATTTTACGATGCGGCCCTTTTGATCAGTCATCTAATTGTAATCACTTAGAAGACATGTGGAGGGGAGAAATCCACTCAAGAAAAAGAAGAGAAAGAACATATCCATGTCCACATATAATGATTAAGACTTTTTCTGACGTGTCAATAAATTGCAATCTGTAAGCTGTAAAAAGGAAGCGCAAGTGTACTTTTTTCATGAACTGAATTCCTCTGAAAAGTGTCACAGAAGTAGTTTTTTTATGAGAGTTTACAAAAACAATTATATTTTTAAAGGATACTTACGTGGTCATACTATGAAAAAAATCAAAACAAGTATTTGGCATTCAGCAAATATCTCATTTCTTTAGTAATTTTGTTCAGAACGTACTGTATCTTCCTGTAAGCACACTGACTTTCTGATTTGATTTTTTTCCCCTCTCTTGCATTTATCTTTGACATTTAATTTCCAGATGGGTGCTTAGTATGACTGATGCTTTTTTTTTTTTTTTTTTTTTTTTTTTGTAATCCAATTCTGAATTCATTTTCAAGGCTGCAGAAAGTTGATGGCTGCCAGCTAGGTACCAGTATTTTTGTATATCTATATATGAAATCCTAATTTGATTCATCAAGTGCAAAATACAAATTAACATACAAAGAATCACACAATCTCCATACATCTCTGGGTCTCATCATTTCTATCTTATCTGATATATTTTGATCTGTTCTTCACTGACATCACTGTCACCATAGTTACCACCAAGACAAGTTAAAAAGAGTCTCAATAAAAACAAAGGAGAAAATATCACTAATGTAGGGTCTAAGGTGACAAAAGATTGTCTGATAGTTAGAAATCGTAGGCAGTGTTCAGATTTTTTTACATTGCAAAGTTGTTACAGACATGTGTTATTTAAAGTCGAGGGACAGGAAATTTGCTTAAGTGCTTACAATTTCAGTGTGAGAGCAGCCATTACCACGGGCTAGTAATTATTTTTATTTGGCTTGGAAAAGCATGAAGGTGAATACTTGAGACAAACAAAACCAGAAGAAAATATTTCAAAGTATTTTTAACAAGTGAGGAGCTTTTTTATTTTTCGTTTGTGTTGAGGAAAACAATTTGGCTATTGAGTGGCAGAAAAAAGTTCAGAAGAAGTACTGTTCGAAGAAGTTCATTTTAATAAGTTGATTAAGTTTAATCAACTTTAATTTGCAATGGGCCCAACTTAGTCTGACCTTAGAAATAGTTTTGCATGGTTTATGGGAGTATTATATATATGGCATGACAGACAGAGAAACAGAATATAGGTACATACTTCCTTTGGTTCCACCATTTACATTTTCTTCTCTGTTTCCCAAAATTAATTGTAATTTGAAAGGCTCACTGATTCTGTATGTGTGTGTGTATACATGTATTAGTTAGTAGATTTTGCATGTAAGATAGTAAATAATGGAGTGGCTGTACTCTTTTGGATAATGTTATGCAGTATTGATGTCAAATTATCTAAGTTAGTTCACTTTCATGGATAATTTAGTAGTCTCTCTCTAGTCTAGATGAATGAAAAATTAACTATGACATTTTATATTTCTTAAAGTATCTGACCTGAACTTTTTTTTTTATTCCTGCTGTATATTTTATATTGATTGGTCCCACTTAACCCTGTATTTTGATGGAGAAGTATTTTTTTGAAATGGCGATGGATGTGTCGGTATATATTGAATTTAGAGGTCAAAATGCAAAAAGGAAAACTATTTTTAAAACAATAAGGTCTTTCTTTTAGAAATGGATTATTCTAGGTAGGATTCTGGACTCTTCTGGTATCAAATGGATATGGACATAGAATGGATAAATATGTACATTCAAGTTCAGACACTGAAATGTGAAAATAGGTATGAAAGTGAATAATGCTGTAGATTCCATAAATCTGGCACTTGGAGATTCAAATAAGCATCTCTAGTTGCTTTATTTTCGTCCTTCTGCCTTTCTATTCTAATGCAAGACCTATCTGTGGGATTAACACTGCTCGATCATATGCTTAGTGCAGTCTAGATATTTTCATTTGTAGATCTTAGTGATAACCATTATAAAGTTTCTCCAAGTACCTATCAACCAGTTTTTCAGTAAAACTTGTTTTCTAGCTCATATTCTCTTTAAAAAACAGGAAACGAGGTCACACATGAATCTTAATACTACAAGTAGGGGTTTTTCCCCATTGAAATTTGGGAACAGAATTTGAGAACAAAAGCATTTTCTAGTTAAACTAAAGAAAATCAATTTAATCTATAATTAAAAATTTAAAGGTTAGCATTTCTGATGCATGATTGTGTAGCTAGGTAACCTTCAAGTGCTCCAGATACATCAAGAATATTATCTCAGTGAATAATACATAGGTGTTAATTGTATTAGATTTTTCTGCAATACATGGCATGTCTAATGCTTTTTGGCCATAAGCAGACAATTGCTGGAGACAGAAGATAAAATAAATAATCTTAAAGTAGAATCTTTCTAGCACATGAAAAATATGCATTCAGTGGTGATGTATACTTCTAGGAGTTCCTCTAGGATCATGTTAAAACTGTTAAAAAGTCAGATTATCCTCTAAATTTTAAACTTTGAACGAAGTTTTAACATAAAAGCTTGTAATAAATCTATCTGCAACTCTGTTTTTTATCTAATGGCATTAGCCTCTTTAAAAAAGTCAATGCTGGTATAGCTTCTGCTTATTGATATCACAAAAACTTGTACTCTTAGCACTAATTTATTCCATTATAACAAGGCGTTTTTTTGTTATTACAATACAGAAAATTAAAATATTTTTAATAATTTATGTAATCATCATTTCTTACATCATCTCTCCTGTTTATTAAGCCACGAGTTAGACTGGTGTAAAGCAATATTATACCTTTTTTCAGTCGGCTTCTTTTGGACTGATTAAGAAACAAAGTTCAAAGTATAACATTCTTTTTAAGTAGTCTATCTTTTATTTTATATAATAATTGTATGTAATGCAAGGACAATCAAAGCTTCATTGTGCTTGGAGGTGTATAACAAACCAACAATAGTGTGTTAAATAACCAGCAATCATCAGTATTGCTTTACCTTGTTGAATACCTTCTTTGGAAACAGATCTGACCAAAAAAAAAAGGTGGATAATAATAGCTTCCACACTGATTTGTTCTTTGTCGTACACTTATGATGAAAAATGTTTTGTTGACTTCCTTTTAAAATGCATAACCCAATATTAATAGCTCTACAAGTTAGAGCTCGTACGTCAGGTTTCAGTGTTGCATGATTATTTTTATGACTGAGTCACAAACCTCATAGTGACTGGAGCTAAAAATGCTGATAATTGTCTAAATCTACTGTCATTACAGGGCTTCAAGGATCAGTGAGGTTTTTCAAGACTGCAAAACTGTCACCATCTCTGACCTACAGTCGTGGTGAGAGTGCAGGAGTCAGTAACTCGCTGAATTACGAGGCTTAGAAATGGCAATGCATACAATACTTCCAGGGCTGGGAAAAATATAGACACATTTAGTGAAAATATGGTTATTTCTCTACTTTGAAAACTCTGTGATAGTTTTACAAATTGTTACTGGGCAAAAAAGAATCCAGCAACAGCCAATTTGCTGTTAACACAATTACAACTCAAATGGCTGACTAGAATTTTGTTGTGTGACAGGAATCTGATATCCTGCCACAGTATATTATGCATGGGAATTTCTAACCACAAACCATTAGAAAAAGCCACAGTACTGCTCTTTTGAGTTACTAGCTGCAATTAGGCAGCAGTGGGACACTGATGTGAAGCCTTTATGAATAGAAACCAGCATGCCCCTGGGCAAAAGAAGCATATGAAGTGAAGGGATGGCTCAGCAGCAGCAGGAGACAAACTCACATTTTGAGCAACACTGTATATTGCATGAGAAATGGTTTTTAATATGAACAGGCATCTATATTCACCTGGGTATTATAGGAGACTAGCTCCCTGACAACATCAGCACTACCATTCATGACTTGAGCAAGTAACAAGGATGGCTCTTAAACAGCAAGGTGTCAAATTCATCTGTTTATGGAAGTTTTTCCACAAGTTAACCTCATAAATAGAGCTAGTAACACAACTGAATCTTATTATATAGTAAATTCACTCAGGGTGGTCTTCAGGTTGGTTCCAAAACTGAGGAAGTAGTAAGGAAAACCTGCTTTAGAAAGGTGATAGGTGATTCAGTTTGCAAAGTTTGCCCACTAAGTTTTCCGGTTTGTTACTTAAGGGCTTTGATTTGTGGTAATTTCTTTCCTTGAAGATTGAGAGATTGGGTTGTACGGCCACGATTGGGCAAATAAGAATAAACTATCAAGAGCTGTCAACATATGAATGTACTTAACTAAGATAAATCAATGAAGTACCTTAGTAAATGTCGAAAGATGCAGAGCTTGAAACAACTAAATTATCAGGCTACAGAGACAAGGTCTCTGCAAGCAGGGTGAGGAAAAAAATCAAGCATGAGAGAGGAGGCTGTATATTCATTCACTCTCAATTTCCATTGTAATTTAAGAGTTCCTAACTCTGGTGTTTGTGTTTTTAAATAAATGCTGTTCTGTGCAATCCCAAACATCAACTGGTTGCAAAGATGATGAAGGTGTAGAGCCTCTGAAGTGATGTTTCGTCAAAAAGCTATATAGAACAATATTTACTAGGGACTAAGTGTCAAAGTAGAGAGTCACAAGGGAACCACCTCACCATCGTTGTGAGCAAAACGGTTGAGGTATGAATAGTTTATAGAGGCTGGAACTGAGCTTACCTTGAGGATACTAGACAGATATGAAGCTGAACTGATGTTCATACGGCATGTTAAAAACACCTATTACTAGAGAAGTACTAATATGCCAAAAGGTGGTGTTACTGATATATAATATCATCTGTTTAGATGAGTTTTTCTTATTAAGTCAGGTCAGGTAACTAACCAAATCCCAGTACCATGGCTTGTTTGTCCATTATCCACATATATGCTATACTTATTTATCATCTAACCCTAGTAGAATGCAGCAGCATTCAGGACAATGTGCATGTACTGGTAGATCTGCACTCATATAAAGGACAGATCCCCCAAAGTCAACAGTTGTACCATCGTCCCTAACTGCTGATTGAAGTTCGGCTTGAAAGACTCTTGATTTTAAATATTAAATATTGATGGGGTTTAAATCAGAACTGTTTTGATCACTACAGGTATTTTTAAAACTGAAACACTTCAGAGGTCGAAATTCCCAATCGAGATCCAAACATAAATATGTACTGAAAAAGATGTGAACAGAAGGACTCCATAAACAAAAAATCAAATGGAACAGTACAAAATTCCAAAGATACAGCAGAAGAGACCTCAGAGTAGAGTCTCCAGAGTGGGGAAAACAGCTTACTTAAATCTGTTTGGAAAATTATCTTCCCCAACCATAAATAAAATTTTAGCATTGTCAAATCAGTGCAAATTATGTCCTTGACACTTGGAATCTGGATTTTATCTACAAAAACTCACATTCTGAATTTCTTTGAGCCAAAAGAGTAAGGAAGTCATGTGACCAGTTCTACTTATTTAAATTTTATTCTATCAATTAAAGACAGGCTAAGGTAGTCAAGTCAGAATTTGGGAATCTTTTTTGTACCTGCCACAATGCATTGTTGCTGCCAACATCTAGCTTTCTATGTGTCAGGTTATAAATCTACTTTAGAATTGCTCAGAGCGTGACAGAGTCCTTTAACTCTCATAACATGTTTTAAAAAGATCAGTAAATTAACATTTATACAGTGTTCCCCTTCCAACGAGCCAGAGCAGGCCAATACACAGATGAGCTGCTCTGCTGCACGGAGAGGTTTAACAAAGAGCTGTATGCAGGCAGATTGAAGACAGAATTCTTTTGGGCGATGGTGTGTTTAACCAGATTGACACTAAGCCGTCTTCTAAATTTCCACTCAGATGCACAAACCTACAGCTGAACATGCATGTTTGTGCTTTTACAATATTAAAAGGTAATTGAAACTGCCAAAACAGGTAGCAGTATTACTCTAGAGAAGTAGAAGTTACATAAAATGCAAGATAAAAGACATGAGATGCCTGTTCTCCCACTTTGAAATCTTAGCTTTATATTAGTTCTAAACTAATGGTGATTTAAGGCTTCTCCTCTGTCAAAAATGGCCAGTGAAGTTACAAAAAGGAGGCATGTCCCAAGTCCCAGGTTCTTGATGATATATTAAACGTTTGGGAAGTTCAAATGGTTAGCCCTATCAGAAGCATTCAATATGCAGGAAGCATTTATGATGAAAATATTTTTAAAATCCATCATTCTCAAAAATGCCTTCTTTCTGTCAACATAGCAAAAATTGAAACTATGTAAAAAGCCTCATTATCCCTTAAACGCAGATCTGAAAGCCTTGTCAGGCTGCCTATTGAATTAGCAAATACAAAAGTTGAGCACTCTGATTGATGCTGCTCTGCCAAAGCAGCAACCAAGAGGATTTAGGTAGCTTTATTAAAGCTGGGTTGTACGGCAAGACTAAGTATTAATTCTTAATATGGTCGAACACAAGGTTGGAGCACGTCTGCTGAGACTGCTTTTTCCTTCTGTTAGATTACCAGATTCAAGCTTACTGTCAAAATGCATAACAGAGTTTTAGATGTAAAGTACTAACTATATTCAACAACAAAAAAAAAGCTTTCAGTTTTAACCATATGACAGTTTTAAGAAAAGGACTCAAAACCCACCCCCAAACTAAAAGAAATAGAACGTGTGAAGCAGAATATAAAAGATGAAAGAAAATGTCTTAGCTACTATCTTCAACTTTTGGGGGACACACATGAGTCTTCAAAAAAGGAGAGTGGGAAGGATGGGGTCCATTCCAATGACTAACAAAACAAGGAAAGGAGCAGATGTGGCCCTTGTTTATGCCAGAGCTTCGGAGAACTGTGCCTACTAGAACTGCTCCATCTGCAAGGTGGGGTTAGGGCCACAACTGCTAAGGCAGCCTTTGCAGTAAGAAAGGTCCCCATTCCCACATACTACCATTTACAGGAAAAAAACACCTAGGAATGGTTATAGGTTTTTTTCCTTGGATGGCAAGATTGAGTTTTACATTCAGAAGGCTTGAAGTAGTACATGTATTTTTATGTAGGCTTCATTTTCTACAGCGCCTTCTGATTAAAGGCAGTAAACTTACTTCTACAGGAAAAAGCTCTGTATCAAAAAGAGCACTAAATAGTTAACTTGCTTATTGTTAACTATTGCAGATAGAGCAAAAACTGAACAGGACGGAAACAGTTTTCCGTTTTAAAAACATTTATCAGGCAGCTTTTGTCACGTTTTTAACATGAGTTAGATAGGAAACGCTTACAACTAGAGGACTCATGCGTTTTAATCAAATGCTAGTTTTATTGCCCACGTATTTTGTGCATCCAGAAAGTGGTGGAAAACAAGAACGACATTCAAGTACAAGCTTACTGCTCATCAACACCAAGGCTGTGAACTATTAAAGTGTCTGGAAAGATATGTCCCCATGAAATGTATCTGATTCTGTAGACTGTCATGTTCCTATCCCACTATCCAGAGATTATGATAGTGTTCGTGTCCCTTGTACACTGGGTGCCAAGTGCACAGTGTTGGAGTGCCACGGACAAGGGATTCTGAGTGGGGCTATAGTCCATTGTGGAGAAAGGTTAATTGGACTATTTTTAAGCAACATATACATTTTAAGAATAATCTTTCAGCTAGTTCAGTGTTTTTCATCAAAATTTTATAGTCTTAGTTGTCTGGCATTTTCCCCCCCTTTCTCCTCCTCTTTTGAGGCTGCTAGCTTGAACAAAATAGACAGTGTGAGCTTCACACCTATTAGTTTTTCTGCCACGGATTTTGGGATCATTTTCTCATTACACACAAGCCTGATGTATTTTGCAAAGTGTTTTATTTGTTTGCATCTGATTTTGCAATGTTCTTCTTAAAAAGCGTGCATGTAGGCTGCTGTTTGTCTTGGCCTGCTGACTGCATCTTGGGTCACCTAATGAGAAGGGCAGCGAGCAGTAATTCTTCCATATCTCCTCTTAATTTAAGAGGGCAACAACTCTGAAGTTGCTTTGGCATAAGGTAAGAAAAGGAGAAAGGATTGAGAGTGAGACAACCAGCAGGGAGCCGACACACAGACAGATGTGGAGTCCTGAGAGGCAGCAGACAGAAACGGCTTAGGGACTTAGAGCAGAACGAATAGAGCTTGTAACAATGTCGGAGTTGCTAGACTGAGGACAAGACTGAAAGAAACCCCTTCAATATCCTGTAAAGAAACAGTGACAAAAAGGGTCACCTGTTTATAAATCTTTTGGTTTTATTGTCTCATCCTGATTTTGAACCGTTGAAGAAGTTAATAGCTCCAGGTGTGCTCTAAGCAAACTTGGCTTTTGTGTTTGAAAACCCCTTTGTCTATGGTCCTCCTTATAAACAGAAAATCTACACAGATCCAGGCTCTCAGAGCATGACTGAGTTGAAGTCTTGCATCATCTCAAGCTTAAAACACCGAAATAAGTGCTGCATTGTTGAGACGTTATTGTAGCACACTGGCAGCACTTCTGGGACTAATGAAACAGCAATTTCTTACCACTTTTGGCATTTTAAATAGATTTCCTTACTGTAGTTCACAGCTTGAAAAGCAGAAATAAAATCTCATACACGCTGCTAGAGATTTTGGGGGTTTGTTTTGAATTAATTGTCTATCTGAGTTTCTGGGAGTTGAATGCACTTCTGGGTAAGTTTAAACCTGAATGAGAATCAAAAAAGGTCACAAAATACAGGGACAATCAAGATCTAGAATTCCTTTACACAAATTTAAAAAATCACTCCATTTGTGCAAAATAAAATGAGTATTGTAAGGTTTCTCTTTCAGAACCATAACTCAACAGTTGGAATCCACATCCTACTAAGTGTGGCAGTTTCTTCAAATAACTTCGACGACAAGAAGGACACTTACATTAAGAAGTCCTTGGTGTCCAAATTCGTATGAACTAACCAAAACTGAGAGCATCTCCTTAAGCCCTAAGGCATACCAGTAGACTCTGAGCTGGTCTTTAAACAGAAACATATTGCAAAATCAGGAAACATGTACATGACATAACTCAAACTCAGCTCATATAGTTCATTGCTAATTTTTGCTTGAGAAACAAGGATACAAATTTGATGAGCTTTAACATACAAGATAATGAGTGGTCTCATGATAGAGAATACACACCAAAAGAAACAGAGGGAAACACGAAAAGCTAATTGCTTTAAATTCTCAGCAGCTGTGATGAAATACAGTAAGATACATCCCCAAGCCATACTGCATTAGATTCACTTGCATAGAAATCAAGAACTGGTTAAACAAGCAAAACTGAGACTGAACACTCTGTAGCTCAATGGCTCCAATTTCAACACAATTTTTACAAGAAAACGCATGCTGTTTACCCAGCATGCACAAATTAAAATTAAGCTAAAAATGTTTTTCTTTGTTCTTTTCTACTTTACTTTCCGATGAGCAATTTTTCTTGCACAAACACTGAGCAGAGCAAATAACAAGCTCATTGAAAATATGAGTCAAGAACAAGTAGTTGATTTCTTATCTTTGCACTGCAAATTAGGCATACAAATCAAGTACAGTGTTGTCCTTAAAATGCATCTTTACGTGCCTGTAAGATCATCTTTATTTCCAAAAAAAGGAGTTTACCAGCTGAAAGATACGTTATTATAGTCAGTTTTCCACTTCTGTATAATCCTAGTTTTAGGTCTTAAATGGAAGCATATCACTCAAGCCATGGAATGGCTTACTCACCTGAGGAGCAATACATGGTTTCATTCGTAGTTGAAATGGAATCAGTGCTGGTGCAAGTCATTCTAATTTTCTTATACCTGTAAAAGTAATGTTCGAGTCACGTTACTTCTCAGCTAGAAAGAACAAAACCCAAACATCCTCAACTGTTTTGCTGCTGGTTTAATCAAAGTAGGAGAATTAACCAAATCATATAGACTGAAAGATTTCAGTGTTAAATTATTCTGTGGTAATTTAGGTTACTATATACACTGTCACTACTGTCATATCTGTTTGGCATAAGGGCTAATGCCCATGAAAGGTAGAGTCTATCATGATATGATATGATACGATATGAATTTCAGCTTATTTCAGTCTTTCAATACAATAAAAGTCTCATACTTTCCACTCCAGAGCTTCAACCATGACGATCAAGCAATATTTCTTTCTTGCTCATCTGGCATAACTGTGTAGCAAGTTTCTGGAAAAATCTGTAAGAGGATGTGTAACTCTCCCTAGCACTAGCTACCAGCAACTGCTACTAAAACGAAATTTGCAATTATGACTAGTTTTTACTTTAGATAACAGGCAGCAAAAGAGAATCTCAGAAGGTATTTTGTAATAGCTGGCATTTGTGAAAATCAGGTATACTGGATATCAGCTATAGTTTAGCTCTCTGTAGTTGACTGATAACTACAAGAGAGTAAAAATTTCCATTAATATTTTGTAGTTAATTAATTTATTCCTTTTCACGTGGCAGCTGAGATAGTAGAGATTTATTAAATAAACAGCTTGTAGGTGTTAATTCTCATGGTCCACATCCTTACTGCAGTTGACTAACATGTTGAACAAAAAAATTATTCCCCTTTCTTTTCCAAAAAACACATAATTACTCATTTTCCACTTGAATATCAGGTGTCAATCAAATGTGGGCCTCATAATTACTCTTGTGCAGTAATTTCCATTAATTAAATATATATGCATAACAACATATTGTTTCTAAATTCCTCCTCAGAAAAACAGGATTCCATTTTTTAATTCTATGGCTTATTTTAAAGGTTAAACTTTGACTTTAAAGCAAAAATTACACTGCACCAAATATAAAGCTCTGTTTGTTATGACTTACACTGAAAAAAAATATCTTGCTAATTTTATTCTGACACTTCTCATTCTGTACGTGATTTTTGATTAATTTGAATACATTTAGTGCAGAAGTACTTCAAATGTTCTTAGGTTGACAGAACAATAAATAAAACAGTCAGTAAAAGAAAAATGTAATGCTGCTAGCAACTGCTTCCATTGTAAGAAAAAAAAAGTGATTTAAAGTTTGTTTTCCTGATATCTAAAAAACAATTGTTTGCTGGTTTACACTAAACTGGCATAAAATTGTTGTATTTCATAGTATTTACATAATGTTTACTCTATCTTGACAAACATATTTTAACCTTTAATAACCAGAAGAGTTCAATTACTACATAATTAACCTGAGATTCCAAGAGGTTTTGAGTTGGTCATGGTTTTTTGTTGTTTTTTTTTTTAACATTTAACATGGTGGCTATATTAACAAAGACTGAATTTTTAGATTGGGCTATTTCAATGTAGTTTTTGAGCCGCTGAAGTACTGCGTTTTGTGTCTGAACTTCCACTTTCACTATTTCACTGTCCTCATTGCGAAGTAAATTAAGTATTTAATCCAAGTAGGATGGATCCAAGGAACCATCCAGGTCGTTCTATACTGCACAGCAGGCCTGTTATCCTGGTCCTGAGTGGCATTTGCAAGCATGGGTTCTTTCCTCCTCTGTGCAGTGACACAACCTGGGATCAGTAGTTTGACAAAGCCAACTGCTTTGTAGAGACTAAATACATGTTTTTAAATGGCACACAGGCAATGAACTGATGGTGTGTTTGATCTACAGTTCTCCACCTGTTCAGCATAAGGTGAACTTTGCAGTGTACAGACTTCAGTCTTACTAAACCATCATTTGGGAAAATAGTAAGGAATTCTAAGCAGTAGGCCCACGTCCTAGTCTTAGTGCAAAAACATCCTCTAGCTAGTGCACGTCCGACACTAAGAAGCTTTCAACAAAGAAATGGACGTGCTCAAAATGGGAAAATGGTGCTTGTCCATTAATATATGAAATAAGTGTAATAATTTCTTCTATGTTCTTTGAACTTAGTGGACAAGTTGATTTAATTTATGCTAATTATATGCTTAGCAAGCCTAACAATGTCAGCAATTCAATAGTTACAAGGGAATATTGTGTGTATCGAGCTGTGCAATGGGACTTCCATGTAAAGCACAAACCTAAATCTTTGTATTTGGCTGACTTGCAGTAATGCTCCTTTCAAGAAAGGAATGCCACAATCCTTTAATTGCCACACATTAGGAAAGCCATTTTATCAAAGAATCAATAGGGTAATTACTTCGGCAATTTACATCATTTCTGCAGGTTTCACACCCATGAACAGGCTTTTGCCTTAACATGAGTTAAGGCCTGGTCTTCCTTAAGTTAAATGGTTCACAAAAAGCTCCTGAAAAAATCTAGAGGTTGTTTTTATGTTCCTAACATACGACTAGGTATGAAAAAGAACTGAAAACAAGTCATGGAAATACTAGTTTATTAAAAGCAGTTGTTCCTACACATGATTCGTATAAAATGGGTTTGTGCCGGAGAAAGCGGGCTAGGAGGCTGGTTATGTATGGATTGCAATCAAAGCACAGCATGTAGACTTCATAGTTTCATTAAAAATGAGAAAAAAGTTTCTAAGATTTTAAATGCATTCGTTCTGTTTCCTAATCTTCTCTCAGCTCTGGCTTCACAGGGCAGGGCCCAGCTCATAGCTTGCTTTCACCCAGCCTCAGACAATTAAAAAAAAATTAAAAGTTTCCTTTTAAATAGTAAGCTAGAAACCCAGGAAAAGACAATCCACAACACCATGTTTAAAGAGTAACCATTTTAAAAAGTATTTTAACAACCTTTCCTAAACGAGTCGTAGGATCCCCGAAATAACTTTCAATCGCCAGTCCCAAGGGTGATGTTTCCCAGTTACAAACAGGTCCAGCCACGATGGAGCGGGCTGGGGGCAGTTTTGTTTTCTTTTTAAAAAAACTCCACTGCGATGGGAAGCAGGAACATGCTGCCAGAGGGTTTGTGAGGGATAGGAAAGGGAGTTCGCTCCGCACCGCCCCGTCGGGCACCGGCTCCATCCTCTTCCCGCGGCTGCCAGCGAAAGTGCCAATTAGTAGCAATTGTGACGGTGATTTCTGAAGCGCAGTTTAAAGGATTTCTAACTGGGTTGGAGCTGTTGTCAGTTGACTGACTGGAATAATAATAATAAAAGCGCTCACTGCTTCGACAGGAGCTTGTTAGACTTTCCTGTGTGATCTGCGATGGATAGGGTGAGCTGCAACAGCTTTTGCATTCAAAAGAGGGATTTTCCTAAAAGCACCAGTGAGCACTTGCCTGTTTTATCTGCTGTAAAAAAAAAAAAAAAAAAAAAAAAAAAAAAAAAAAAAAGCTTAATTTTAAATTTTGTTAAAAAAAAAAAAAAGAAGGTCTGGAAATACAAAGGGAAAAAACATAAAGTAACCTGCGGGGCATGCATAACTGTTTCAATACACCAGGATCCCTTAAGTGTAGTCTTATCAAGCGGAAAAAAAATTGTGCATTTAACTCAGTGTAAAGTTACTGAGATAGAACTGTAAGAATTAAATGGGTTAAACCACAAGGGACCTGATATACTGAGGCTTTGTGCTGATATTTTATCATAAACATCACAAACTGACATATACTGACAAGAGATCCAAAGAAATAAACATTTCTTATTTGCATATAATAAGGGAATGCTTAAGCTATATATAAACAGTACGAAGCCATCTTTTTAAGAATCGATGTTTGTTTAAAACATTTTCTGTGTGGGACAACACATATTTAGCTTCCTAACTCTTGCTACCTCCCCTATAGCCTGCCTCCCCTATAGAGAGAGGGGCTTAGGAAGAAGCTCCCAGACTTCATAGGACTGGCCCCAACCTTTCTATCCTGCTTTTATCAACATGCTGGCAAAATCTGATGGGATGGAGCAGGGTTTAAAGTCACTGTCTTTTGAGCAGGTGGTGTGAGTTAATGAGTCTTTGCGCCTGCATTGCCCATACCTGGGGATGGGGAAATGAGCTGCCATCCTGCATGGGCTGAGCCTGCAAAAGTCAGCCTGTGAGTAAAAACATGGAGTTTGAGCTGCTTATATGTGTGTTGGGTCACTTTATTACTTTAAGCATTTAAACTGAGGCTTTAACAAAACAAATGTAGTTTGTAATGTTTGGGGTGTTGTCCAAGCAATGAGTCAGAAGAGTCTAATGTGTGAGATGTTATGCACTTGTTACGTGTGGTGACATAAGGATATTTGTCCGAAAAGATTTGGGGACCACCTCTAAGAGGTAGTTAATGCTTCCAGGAATGATTTCTGTAACTCATAGTAGCTATTGCATAACATAACTTTTACTCAGAGATAAAACCTATCTTTTTTTTCTATGAACATCTGTTTCACAATGGGGTTTAAGCAGATGTAAATCATAAAGATGTAAATCATAACACATATTTATGTTACACCACTCCTGTTTCCATAAATGTGACTTAAAACTCCTAATAATGTAATGCAGTTCTTGTACATACAGAATTGTATTCTGGTTATACAAGTAACAAGCACCTCGAGGCTGGGATGTTCTGAAATCTGCAGTAGCTCTCCTTTGCAGAGAAAAAAGGAAAAACCTCTATTAATACTATTAAGAAATAGAGAGACTGTGGGTGTAGAATGAGGGAAAAAAAGACCTCTAAAAAGAACTACTGACCAAAAGTACAGGGTTTCCTCCTACATCCTTTTCTAATGCATATTATAGAAGAAAAACCGAAATAATTTATTTACTATTTGATCTGAAGAAATGGGATGTAGTTTTTAAAAAATAAAATTTTGTCTATTAAAAAAAATGTTCGGGTTGAGGTGGTTTTGGTAGAGTGAATTTGCAAACTATAAAAAATAGTACAGGATTCCACTGGACATGCTGATAGAGCCTCCACTCCTGGAAGAAGCAGTGTCAGTGCAATCAATAGACCAGCTAGTAGCTCACTGAAGTTTTAGTCTTCATGTACATAGTTATAATAACAAATATTTTGTTGACTGCAAAAGTGGATCCAGAATAAGATTGAAAAATGTCTGTGACTATTTCCCAAGTATATGCATTTTTCACATACAGTTCTGTGCACAAACATGCACACATATATGTAGATATATAATTGACATGGATATGCTTCTTTTTCATGAAACAGTAGCAACTGGCAGATGTTTTTTATGTGAAATTATTTATGCAAGGATCTAATGTATTTCTTTTTGGCTAAACCGTGTCTGAATATA
Organism: Tauraco erythrolophus; assembly: GCF_009769465.1. Classification (NCBI taxonomy): domain Eukaryota; kingdom Metazoa; phylum Chordata; class Aves; order Musophagiformes; family Musophagidae; genus Tauraco; species Tauraco erythrolophus. The sequence goes on from NC_141477.1 coordinate 5,244,792, forward strand.
TACATATTTTAACGTAAATGACTTATGTGAATATTCCTGTATATACCAAGGAAGATCCCTGTGATTAAAGTACATCACATATTTTGGGCACAAGCAGTTTGCCAGATTCAGAGTTATGATCCCAGAGCACTTCTGGGTAAACAAATTCAGCCTCTGTTTCTGGCAACCATATCACATAATGTCTTTTATGTCAGGCTTTGTCTTAAAAATGATTCTTATGACTGCTTGGAGCTATCAAATTCCTTTAATGGTTCTTAAGTTTTCTAATTTCCATGTCAGTTTATTCATGGCATTTGTTTTGTACCAACATTATTCTTTTAATTTGATACTTTTTATTCTTCTGATCATTTTTTTAAAATAAATTATAATTGTATTTTGGAATAAATTTTACAAAGCAAAGGAGCAAGCATCCTTTAGTCTACTTTGTTGTAGAGTTTGCCATTCACCAGCAAGCTTTAATAGTTCTTCCCTACACCCATGCCAATTTAACTTTTTTTTCTTTGCTGTTTACAAAAATTGTATAAAACCTTTTAGATAAGACACTCATGCATTGAACCAGAGCATGAATGCCTCCCAGTATCTATAGATAAATACCAAAAATGCTCATATAGAAAAGCAAAGTACATTTATCTTTTTCATTATCAACGAATGCTTAGAGAGAAGAGCATCTGGGGCAGTTCAGTAGAGACCCATTCTCTCCCATTCAGAAACACCTCTGTAATTCTTTAAATATAAGTCATGTAGGGAAGAATGGGATACTTCAAAACAGAGGTGGGAAAATTGAGGCATTAAAAAGAAGTACGGGGGAGTAAATGGGAGTTGCTAGGGTAGAAGAATTTTGGGACATAGTCATCCTGCTAATTAATATTCAATAGATATTTTCGTCTTGTAACTTTTCCTATGAACTACCCCCTGGGCTACCATTTCCTGTTATTAGTACACTTAAATTTTAATAGTGTTAAATTTAATTCTACTATCATTCTCAAGGTCATCTAGTTCTTCATGTTTGATATTCTAGCGCCTTTCAATCTGATGGCTTCGAACTTCCTGCCACCAGAAAACCCCACCAGCACCTCCTGCTTTTTTATGGAAGCTGTTAACATTAGATAAGAAGCCTCCAGCCCACTTGTTCCTTTCTCTTTTGCAATACCCTTTAAGCAGTTCCTTATCTATCTTTACAATTCTTTTACCACCCCTTTCTACAGAGTAACTGATAGTTTCCTAGATGTGTCAAATACTTAATATTAAGATTCAGATAGGTTAGTTCTACCACGTTTCCAGTATCTATAAAATCAGTTATCTTCCTGACATCCAAAGTCGTAGGTAAACTTATGCTCTATGTCATCCCATTTATCATATACCTCTATGTCTTTACAAGGAAAGTAATATCTTACAGATTTCTTCCTTCCATGTGGAAGAGAAACACATCACAGAAGAGCTGAACAATAAAAGATAGTTTTTTTCTATATGTTCCAAGTCTGTTTTAGACAACAAGTAATTAAAGTGCTTTCTTTTTTTGTGGCATTATAATACCCATGTTTTTATGCACTGTACTGAGTGCTGCCTTTCTGACTTGTTTCTTTGAATAATTCAAACTATATCTGAATTTCTCTCCTTGTGAAAAAAAAAAAACAACCTTTGACATGAACATGCAAATAGAATGAAATAGAATATTGCAGTGTGCCTAGTAGTATGGTATGGGAACATTTTGATTACCTGATTCATGAGAGTAGTTTAAGTATCTACAGCGGAATTTCGTTCATAGAGCAGGAAAACCATATCCACTTTGTTATTTGTATTTTTAGAATGATTGTGGTCATTTCAGGAATAAATTCCAGCCCTGTACATATATTTAATCATAAAGAATTTTCTATTTCCTGGTTGACCTGGCTCAGCAGGTTATAGGAGTCAAAAATCTACTACTATTACTACTCAGAGGCAGTATCCTGCCCCTCTGAAACTTAGTGACTACCCAGTTGGTTTATTTCACCATGCTTTCAGTGAAACCTAACACTTTTTTATAAATACCTGCAGCTGTTTTGAATCCAGGTATTTCACACACACAAAAAAAAAAAGAAAAAAAAAAAGTGTGCTAAAAATACTCAGAGGAAAAATAATAACAGTACATACTTCTCCTACCTTGAACTCTGAGCCTATATGTAACCAAATCTAGTCAAATTTTGGAAAACATAGAATGTTATTTAGATCACTGGGTTTTGTTTTCAGTATGGAGATCTACCATCTTTCCTGATGTTAGTGCTGCAGAAAGTAACATAAATAATTATCTAGTATGACTAAGATAGTGTAAGATAATGGGTTATGACGTGTTATACATGAAAATGTGTGGATTTTTTGCAAAATCTTTCCTTAGTTTTCAGCGTGTTCCTTTGTTTTGTTTATACTGTTTTCTTATCAACAGTTATTGTCATTGCTTATAATTATTGCTCGTACAATCTTATGGTACAAACGCCAGAGATACTCACTTCAGAACAGTTAGACAACATGTTTTCTTCAGCAGAAAATCCAGTTTGAGAAGGTGCTGCTGTTCACCTGCTTCTGTCTGCCCTTCTCACTCCTATGTCAGGTTTGTTGTCATCTGTCCTGTCTCCCATACCCCACATATATTGATAAATCTCTTTGTGAACCTTGGAAATGGTCTAGATGAACCCTACACACACACACACGTGAAAAAAAAAAAAAAAAAACAAACAAAACCAAACACGCAAAGACCCCACCCACAACAAAAAATTACCCAAAACCAGAAACACTGAGAGTTTTGATTTTACTTACAACAAAGGCCTGCAAATAGCTGTACTGGTGCTGACGGGAAGGCCAGCAAAATGAGTGACAAGAATAATGGGCTGGGCAGGGTGTGTTAAACCACTTCTGAAGAAAACATATTGTGTAATTACATCCTGTGTCAGCTTTTCAGCAACAAGCTATGTGTCACAAAACTGAAATCTATACTGCCTCCATACGTGCCTTTTGTACTTATTTGGAAAACTGTACTTAGCCAGACTTGAATATAGTTATGTTCTCGGTGATGTTGTATCCTGAATTAGCAGTATTATATAATACAGTAGGAGCTAATTTTTGTTTTGAACAAACTGTCTGTACACCTATTAACATTTAATCCGAGAAAATTGCATTTGGACATTAACATTCTATCCAGATAAATGGGGGCTGTTCACGCCTTGGTAAGTGCCTTACTGTTTCCGTTTGGTTGCGAACAAACAAGACAGCCATGAATTCTTGTGCAGTAGAGAGTCTATCTTTGGAAACAGAAGAGCTAGAAATTGTTAGTTAAAATGGTCAAATTCTTACTGAATAAAGCATAACCTGTAAGAAGTTCTGAAATTCATAGACTTCTCTTACCATTTCACTTCCAAGTTCCATTTCCATGAAAAGCTGATATTTTTTCCGTTTTGTACCACCAAAATAATGTTGTGCCACAGGGAAACAGTACTATTTGCATCAATTTGCATTTAGGATTCCAGAGTAATGCAGCTTCTGTACAGTACAACAGAAATCTAAAGTTTCTCTTAATTCAATGTGTGAATATCTGTCTTTCTCCGATTACTTTCCAGGGATTGAGGCAAAGAAACTGAATATGGTCTGGCAGAAGATTTAGGGATATCATGAAGTTCTCCTCTTCTTACCCCACAAAATGAAAAATAAAATATTACTCAATCCAGGATGTTTATCCTTAATTCACTGGATATATGGCTTGCATGTTCTAAAGGCAAATCATGAGAGATCTTGCACCTGAACTTCTAGGATATTAAACACGCTTTTAAAGCAGAGTAGCTAGTTATGATTAATGTGAATTATTGATTGAGTTGAGAAAATATAGTGATTATACCCTTTGCTGTAGAGTAATTGTATGAGCCTATAAATATGTAGAGTTGTAAAATCCTGTCTATGAAAAAGATTTTATTCTGCCCTGACACATCTATGGTATCCTAGCCTGTTTTTGTATCTAAGCTGTCAAAGATTTCCATAGATTTAAAAATCTGTCCCCTGTTCCCCAAATTAAATGTCACTGTCAGTTTGTTCCATGAAAAATGAAGTTTATTTGATGTGGTTGTCAGAATACTTGTATAAGCAGTGCACCTATCACTTTTTTCTGTAAAGGAAAAACTGACATGATATGTAGTCAGACTTGTTTTCTGCAGTGACTTCTGCGGAGCAAAACTGTAGCAATGTATACTTTCTTTACTCCGATAATTTACAGAATACATAAACATGTAATAGTCTAAAGAAAAAGAGAGTAGCTGGGATACTTACATGCTACGCAATAGGATTTACTCCGTCCAGATCGATATAGCTGGAAGTACTGCTTGGAAGGAGCTGTATACAATGCATGTTTGTTCTTACTTATAGCAAAATTTAATTCTCAAATAGTTATGAGGACTGATCTGTAAATACTGACCCCCAAGCATACATATAGATTTCTCAGGTTATTTATTTCATTGGGATGAAACGGTAACAGTGACCACTTACTTAGTGGACAATTACTAATGACAACCCTCTTGGGATGTGAATTATCATTCAAGTAAGGCTCAGAGTACTCAGGAGAAGTGAAGGAGCTTGAAGTTATTCCCTTTATCTAGGGAATTCTCCTTTTGGGTGAGAACTCCAATGGGAACAGTCTCCATTATAACAATCTCCATTTGGCCTTCAGACCAGTATGCTTGTATGGCATAAGATCCGTGCAGTTGCCTCCTACATCGGTGAATCTGCCTGTTGCTCCCAAGTCCATGAGGACATGGGAACACCAAATACCTTCCTTTGTTCACTTTTGAATTTTATTGTTTATCAGTCTTTTCCATACTTTCCCCTAAAACAACAGCATAACAGAAAGATGTTCCTAGCAAATGACTTGGCGTGCTGGGACAATGTGCACAAACATGACCAATCTTCCATTGTCATAATGTGATGAGTTTGCACTTTGAGAGCACTGTGTTTGTTCAGATGATTTTCCAAACCTATGTGTGGCACATCAGTCCTTAAAGTGGCTTGTGACATTAGGCATAAATCTTTCTAACTGACTTGAGTTTGTACTTTTTATACCCCTTGTTTCTTTCTTGTTAATTCCTCTGCATTTAACAGGTGTATTCATATTGAAATTGATCTCTTTTTTGCACTGAGGTTGTTTTTATGTCCTTTCCATTGTATTTTAGGATCGTCTCAATCTCCGTATTTCCCTATTGGGCAGCCCTTCCAAGATTAATCAATGTACATATACATTCTCTCATATTCATTTAGAAAGAATTATATACAAGAGTCGCTTTATCATGTATGTTTGATAACTGCATTTGCAAACAATTCAGTTCTTTATCATCTGTAGGACTCCATTTAGTAGTACGAATTTGTGCAGGTCCTAGTGGCTGTTTCAGGGCTGTGTGTATCTGCTAAAGAGTGATGGTTTTCCCACAAAAATACTCAGAATCTAAAATGGCCAGTATCTAGTTGGCTCAATGGCTACTGTCCAGCAAGGGCAGTGTATACCTGTGCTGCAGTAATATTGCTATCTGTAGGTGTTTATTTTGTCTTTTTGTTAAAGAATAGTATCTACTGAGTTCACAGAACACCTTAGTTCCTTCAGGTCTTGTAGCATGACTTCACTGAAATTTGCCTCCTGTACAGCTGTTAATATTGTCCTTAATTATGACATGGCCCAAATCACCTGTCATCAGTGAGAAGAAAAACAGGTATTTAATGAGCCATATAGTAGCCAAGAAGCAAATCCCACACCTAACATTAGTTTAGGTACAAACTTCCTAACGAGTGTTTGCAAGTTATAATGAATGAAGTGAGATTTGGAGTTATAATGAATGAAGTGAGATTTGGTGTTTTAATTAAATACCTATCCTACTTTAGGAAGCCTAACTTAAAGTATTAATGTAAGTTATGGCATACACTGGCCTGCAATATATTCTGGTAAATTGAGGCATCATTTAAGTGAATATTTTAGTCTGTCAAACTTGCCTGAGCAGTTATAATAAATGTGAAAAAATAATTTGCAAGTCTAGCTGGATTATATATTATTAATAATAGCCTCCAAGACATATCAGGCACTGTACAAAAACTTAACATTGGCTGTGATGCCAAAGGGCTTACACAAAAAAAACGGCAGATAAGAAGCAAGGATGTGACTAGAAATCTGTAGTTTTTCCTTTCAATCACTATAATTTCCCCTCATTAAAAAAAAAAAAAAAAAAGCATCAGTTGCTTATACTTCTCTCCATCTTTCCGAAGTTTAGTTTATTTTTATAGTACGTCTCTCACTCACTAGAACACTACCGGCCTGATTTGTTTATCCTTATATTTGTACTTATATGTTCCCTATTAATATTGTAGTTGAGTGCTTCAAAATCCTTCTGAACCTCATAAAGCAACTTTGAGGTCAAAATTTGTTATATGGGAGAACTGATGGAATCAAATAGTAAGGCCATGCAGAAGGTACAAATAACCAGAAGGGTTCTCCAGAGGTAGGACAGCTCTCCAGCTATTTGGTGGTCTATTCTCCCACTTAACTGCCTGTCATGTTCTTTCTCCTTATGTTCTGACACCACTTAAAACTGTAAAGGACTGATTCTCACCTAACATTTAACCTAGTACACTTCCAAAAAAACCAATCTTCAGTTTATTTTTCAGCAACCTAGTCAAGTCTTCATTTTTTTGTTTACTGAACTCTCCTCATTGAAGGAAGAGAATTAATTTTGGAGAAGAGATGCAATAAATCTGTCTTGTGAGATCATGGAAGCTGTGGAGAGGATAGTTTCATATTTTCTAAACTCTTCATGTTCTAAGGAGGAAGGGCATGGAAATGGAAAGCTGGCCTGTTCAAAACCAGCACAGGGAGATTGTTTTTCTCTTGAGACTAATGATTAATCTGCATCACTCATTGCCATATGGTATCCTGAACTGAACATTAATAAGAATAAAATAACACTCTACTTGAAATGATTAGTATTTAAAAATATGTCAGAGTATTGAAAGGATTACAAATCTTCATGCTTCCTTGCATAAATGGTCTTGTGGCACATGTGGTAAAAAGAACACTTTTCACAGGGTAGATTTGTCTTCTAAATGAAGAGTTTTGTGTTTTTTTCCTGTAAAATGTCACTGTTCCAGACAGGATTTGGGATTAGATGGATAACTGCTTTGATCTGTGCTGGCCATTCCTCTTGACACTCCAGTCAAGGAGTTCTAAGAGTAAAACTTGTCGCCTTGAAGATTTTTGATCATCTGGCTGCCTTGGGAGATGGAGAGTTGCTCCATGATCTGACAATGTGCTGTGATGGGTTGAGATTTTCAGTCAAGCTTTAGGCAGAAGTGAACATTTACTGGCAAATTATCACCTACTCAGAAGTAGTTGATAATAATGAAAATGCTAAGGAGCCGTTAACTCTGTTTGAGTAACCTGTGCTACTGTAATTAAGAGGGTATCAGAAAATCTACAAAAGATTATTTTATAATCTACTAAAGATTTCAGCTTTTCTTTGTTTCACATCTTTAATAATGACAGCAAAAAAAAAAAAAAAGAGCCCTTGTTTAGATTGAGAAAGGTTTGAGAGAGGAAGAAGCAGATGTCTGAAGTTGTTCCCCAAATGCTAACATTTTACATCTATTCAAAAGTGTTGTTATTGTTAATGAAGGTCAGTATGCCTTTGACAAGTAGATAATGTCATAAACTGGCCTATTAATTTTGGTGAAAATATTATGTTTAATTAGTACGTACTTGAAGAATTGCAGAATAATGGTTATGTAAGTAACGAAACAATAGAATTGTGTTTTCTTGTCTAGAAGTGACATAATTTTATTTTGATTAACTGGAGGAAATACTAACAGTGCATGCTTGTACACACACACTCTTTCCTTCTGCCATACATCTCTTCAAAAGGATGATCAAACCTTTTTTTTTTTTTACTCAAAACTCTACATACTCCCTTCTTTTAGGACACCTTCACAGCACATATGGTGTGCAAAGTCTCCAGTCTTTGGAGAATCCTGTGGTACAATATGGTAGTTAATAGTTCCTAGCTGTGACCATTCTCACTCAGGATTTTAAAGTTAAAGTTTAAGCAGCTCCTACTGTACAAATATAGTTTATCTAACGCTCACTTGAAAAGTGTAACCCAAAATGTCAGCTCATAGAAGAGTGTATGGTTGTATGAATTCAATGAAAATGTTTCGTATTTTTGGAAAGTGTTAAATTTGGATCATGGTTATTATGGATCAGTGACACTGCATGGAACAGCTTACCTTGAAACCAGTAGGCTGGAAGGAGATCTACAAATATTTGGACATATCATCTATCACAACAGATGCTGATCCAGAAATCCTCATTTTTAAAACTCCCATTAATGCTAAAAACACTCTGGGTTTATAAGCATCTACGTTTCTGCTAGAAGTATCTTTTCCATTTATTGATGACAGGTGAAGATTTTGACTAGGGAGGGCAAGGAATGATAAATTCAGTGTCTTCACATTTAAAAAATTGAGTAGAAAAAGCAGATTCTTTCTTCACATGGTTGCATATAAGAAATTCTGCTGAGCTCTGTTCTTATGCATGCATCAGTGGCTATGCTTGCATTGGGGTTTTTATTTTGAAGTTGTTTGTATGTTTTAATCCAGTTTGGGGAGTGATCTTCTGTCTGTTTAACTTCGGATATATTTGCACCCATATGACCCCCATTTCGTAGGGCAGTCTGGTGCGTGCAGCCCACAACACTCTCACAGCTGTTCCCTGCGTGGGGAATTTGCCCCACAGATGTTCACGTCCCCGGAGTCTCTAACCCAGTGGAGGTAGCATGGCTAATCCTTGCTGCTTTGTATTCCATGGGACCTTTTCAGCTTTCATTATAGAACCTTGTCGTGGGTTAGGCTGAGTCCGGCAACCAAACCCACGCAGCTCTCCCAGTCCAGTAAAATGGAGAGGAGAGAAAAATGTAATAAAAGAGCTGAGGATCGAGACAGGAACAGAGGAGCACCCACCAACCACGGTCCCGGGCAAAAGAGGCTTTTTCTTAATGCAAAACTATTTATTAACAGCTACCTACAAAAAGAGAAAAGCACACAAAAACGGTTACTTGAGAGAATAACAAGAAAAACAAGGCCAGGTCTTAAAAACATCACCACTCCCCCCTCCTTTGCTTCTTCTTCCCGGCTCTACCTCCTCCCCCCAGCGGCGCAGGGGGCAGGGAATGGGGGAGTGCAGGTCAGTTCATTCCAAGCTGTTACTGCCGCTTCTCTTAAAGGAAAAGGAGTCCTTACACCATTGTCCCTTGCTCCAGCGGATCCCCTACTCACGGCGAAAGCGTGAATCCTGCCCGCTGGGGGGCAAATCCTTACCCCATCGGATTTGCCCCAAGTGCGGGCTTTACCAGTCCTGGGCTTTTAAGGAGCTGCAGCCACTCGCTCTGGCGTGGGTCATCAACAAACTTTAAATGTGCTCCGGCGTGGGTCGTCATACCGACCTTAAATGCGTCTCTGTACAGACTTTAAATGCGTAAAATGCGTAAATGTGAAATGCGTAAATGTGTCTCTACCTGTGCCCATGATTCACAATAGTCTCAGGCTCAGGCATCTCTTCCCGACGTGGGTCATCCACGGGCTGCGAGTGGGTCTCTGCTTGCTCCACCGAGGACTGTCAGAAAGGGGCTGCTGGCAAGGGGGACTCAGCCGCGGCACACGTTGTTCCGTTCCATCTTCACTGACCTCTTATCTGTGTGGCCGTTTCTCCCAGATCTCAGCCCTTTCTGGGTGAACTCGGCCCGGTGGGCGCCCCGGCAGCGGGGCTCTCCCCGAGTTCCCCAAGCGGCTCCGCCGCCGCCATCCTCGACGGAGCGGGCCCGGCCCGGCCCAGGCCGCCAGCCCGGCCGGGAGCCAGGAGCGGGGGGCCGTGCCCCCCTCCCTTCTCCTCGCTCCTGGGCACAGGCACACCTTTCCGGTTCCTTTGTCCGACATAAATAGGGCAATTCGCAGAGGCGCCGATTGGCTCAAGCCCCGAGGGGGACGGGAGTCCGGTGTGATGGGCAGCTTCTGCCACCCGGACCTCCCCCCCATTTCAAACCCTAACAAACCTTAACGAAGGTTTGGGAGCTTTTTTATTTTGACCAGGGATTTTCAAGGCTCTAAGTCAGAAGCACAAAGTTCTTGGATTCCTGAAAGTAGCCAAGGAGATTTTCACAAGACTACACATAGTCCTAGTAAGACTGGTATACTATGAGGCACATTGTCACAAGATCATGCACCTGGCACAGTGTTGTAATTCTGAAACATTCAATTTTTATATGGATCATTTAGGAATTATTTTTTTTATTAATATGTTCAGCATGATTCAGAGAACTGCATATGTGTTTTTATAGTAAGGCACTAGAGTGTGTGAAGCATGCAGATGGCATTTGAGGGTGGTTCTGAAAGATCATTTGGAAGACTGAGCTGGGAGGGGTGATGCTTGATATGCTTGATGCAGCCTCTGCCATAGTAGCTCATAGAGTAGTCCCAGGTTTCATTTAGTGGAACTTCTATTGTTTCCAATCCAAAAGAGATTTTGGAAATGAATTAGCATGTGCATAGAGTGGGCAGGAACCTCAGAGCAAGATCCAAGGGTGATGCACATTTACAGAATTAGCTACTCTTCTCTTGTTCAACCGTATACAAGTTGCAATGTGACTTAATTGGTCCAGTAAGCTTAGTGCTTTTTCCCTTTGTTCGTTTAATTCAGCAAAAGCCCTTCCACTGACTTTTCAGCAGATTCTAGATTGAATGGTCAGGAAAACCTAGTGAAATAGTTGTGACTACTAGAGGAGCTAAAGCCAAAAAGCTTTTAGTTTCACAGCATTTTCCAAACACTCTTCAATAAAAATACTAATGCTTTTGAATTTTGTTGTTCCTTATACTGTATTAAGTATTAATTTAATAAATGCTCTATTGAAAAATGGTCCACATTTATGTACATTTAACAGTGAAGCTTTATTCCCATGTTATTAAGTGAGGTATAAATATGTAATTAAAAAAACTCTTTTGATTGAAGATGCTTGTAATAGACACGTAATTAGAATGCACAACACTCACTTTTTATTTTCCAGTGTCTGAATAGGTACTAAGTATTGACTAGTGTTGTCTAGCCTAGCAGCTATGCCAAACTATTCTTTGTGAGTGGCAGAGAAGAGATAGGAGTGGAAGGGGAGACAAGATGCAAGCATTATCTCTGAAGTACAATCAGATTGTCGTTTTATTGTGTGTTACCGTTAGCAAATCACAGTTTGATTGTTTAAACGCATCTGTGTTTGAGAAGACTTGCAGCCAGGGAGCATTATGAGAAAATATATAATTCTAAAAGAAAAATCCTTTCTCTTGTTCAAAAAAAAAAAAAAAAAAGAAAAAAGAAGTTTTAAGTTGTGAAGAAGTGCTCCTGCTACTTCTTTCAAATATGCAGGCAACGTGGCATGGTTCATGAAGCTCTTCAAAAGCAGTTAGCCATTAAAGCCTATAATGTAATAATAGATTTCAATATGATTCGATATGATTCAGGAACATGAGATTCAATGTACAGGCTGTTCTGATACTTTATAGGATGAAGCCAGCAGCAGTGAAGCATTCTAATTCTTGTTTTCTGTTTAAAAAAACCTGTTTCTTAAAAAAAAAAAAAAAAGCAGCTGTAAAAGAATTCCTGTACAAACTTTAAAGCAAACAGCTAATAGTTAAAAATCTTAATTTCAGTTTCTGGCAAGGACTCCCCATATAACCTTGAGAGAAGTTAATTAACTTTTGTTTTATTCACATCTACTCTAGTATCTGATGTATAAGTTGAGTATCACTATGTATTATTTCTTAGGCCCTTGTGAAAGTAAATATCTTAAGCATGTTAAAAGCCTAAGTATATGCATTAACTCAGAACTCACATTTAATTTCATCCCATGTCTGCAGAGTCTCCAGTTAAGTATAGTCTTGATATGACAAGGATTGAGCTGCTTTGTGTTCTACAATTAATTGTTGCTATTACCATTATTTATGTTACAAATGGATAAATTAAAAATACTACATTATTTATAAAGTGTAATTACATCAGTTGCGTTGTTCTCACTGATTTCCTTTACCACTGAGGCAGGCATCCCTAAAGGGGAAATTTTGCTGGAGGGAAAAACCTGTAGGTATTAGTGATTATGCACTTAAAACACTGTGGGTGAGTGGGTATATATGTAGAGTTCTATAAGAACGGTCGATGAACATGAACACTCATTTGCAGTGCATTTCCAGTCCTCAGGAACACCACTTCTCCAGGGGTCCAGACAGTTCCTGAACTGCAAATTGCAGCACTAGGACAGTGTAGCCATCTGCTTGGTCGTTGCCCCATCACAATGCTGGGGCAAATGGTCTTTTTGCATGACCCAGTGCAAATGTTCTCGTGTACTGAGATTAAGTTGATTATCCGAGGGACAGTTCTTTGACATTGAGATATACGTATATTATAAATGATAAATACATTTGACAATTTGCAAGACTTGTAAAAGGTCTTGAACTGATAGGGCAGAGTGCACAGCAATAGAGTGCTTACCTTGTAGTAAACTCATACAAAACTTTCAAAACTTCTTAGTGTTCTGTCATTTCCACCTTATTTACACTAATGTATATCTCTTTGCTGTAAATGCTTAGTTGTGACTGCAGAGTAACTCAGCCAAAACTAGTTTTGCATGGGCAAATTTAGGTACGGTAGCAGGTGGACCCCAGCAATATAGACCTCGTTCTAAACTAATTAACAGGGCTTCTCAGTGTAGATGCGTAGAGATCGGCAGTTTTCCAAGTGAACACTTTAAGCATTTGTTTGTACACATCAGACCTGTGGAAAATATCGGCACGCTGTTCTTCTCTGTGGATACATTAGATGGAAAATGATGCACCTTATACTCAGTACTTTGTATCAACCTATTTTTTTATTCACTTTCTTGGCAACCTCCCGAGGAAACAAGACATACCAAAATTAAAACAGCAGCAAAAGAAAAAAAATCAGTTACGGAGGTGAAGTTGAGAAAAGCAAAAGTGACAGCAGTTATACGAAGAAGCGCCGGCTCTTGAAGTTAAGCTGCTCTGTCACATACCATCAATTGGACTATTATCTGGCACAGGAGGACTGTAATAAATTGTCAGATTTTCTTCTTAGCTGAAATGATGGGATGGAAATTGTGCTGTGTATTTTTGGACAGGAATGGGAAGAAAAATCCAGCATGTAGCTGATTTCCTCACATGCCAGACCTGCCATGATGCACAAACCCAATTTCCAAAAGGTAGCTCTCAGAAATCTTGTATGATAAAAGCTGAGATGGTTAAAAAAGAAATCCTCTCTCTTCTCTGGGAAAATAAGGTCAAGGAGGAGAAAAGTCACTAATGAGAGATGAACTTTTTTTTTCATATTTAAAACCAATAAAAGATGTGGTTCAGCTGCTTTTTTTTCTCCTTGTCAGAGAAAACGATGAGGAATGCAGGCTTTTGTATATTGCTGTTTCTGGTTCTGCAGTATTTTCATTTGAAGTAAACTTTTATAGAATTACAATATCAGAATATTTGGTTCTCTCATAGCTGGATCTGATGACAATTGCTTTTGTGGGAGTCAGGATATGGAAAAGATTTCATTACATATGGAAATACTTTGTGGGGTTTATATGGTCTGATTTAGACTATCTGTGAAGTTTTTGGAAAGCAGCTGATAATATGTGATGATACGACCAGTAGATAAAAATACTCTTTCAAAATGTTACATGTTCTCAGAAGCAGAACCTTTTCAGTAGAATTATCATATGACTAATATACACATATCTATCTATTATTTATGTAATAATAAGGTATTGATACCCACTTTTAAAGCCTTAGCTGAATCATAACATAACTGCTGTAGTCAACAAACTTGAATTATTTTGCATGGCCAACATCTTTAAATCACGGCTAAGTCTTCAAGGATCTTACATAGTATTACAGTTTTCTGAAATATTTATAATATTTTAAACAATGAGCTGTTGATTGACAAATACTCTGAATAGAAATAGATGGAAGTACCATAAAAAGGGGTTGAAATTATAAGCAAGTAAATTTAGAAGCCATTAAGGCTGCCAGCTTTGTTCTTCTACTTCATTACGACCATTAGCTGGTCATTCACCTTTTCCTCTATTTTCCAGTGAGCTGCAGCAGTAGTTTATCTGTGTAAAAACTCACTTATGAGTCTTTTCAGTGAGCTTGAGGAAGTTCAGGCAATAAATCAAATGTGTACAGCAGAAGAGAATGTGAAAACCTATCTACTACCTTCAGCTTTCCTTTTGTGAGTCTTTGCAAGCCATTTAACTTGGAAGGTTCAAGCTATGAACTGGAACAAGGACTTATTCCTCAATGTACCTTACGAAATATTCCATGTGTATGTTTCCATTATTAGATAGGGCTGTAAAACATGCATGTTGTATTTAGATCTTCTTTGACAAAAAGGAATTGTCACATGCCAGAATGTGTATTTTTGTATCAGTTCAAAGGTCGTGGTAGTAGAGTCTGAAATAAAGTTAATTCCACCAGAAAATGGAAATTTAATCTAATGAAGTCAATACAAAAATTGTACAAGCCGAATAAGAAAGTGTGGAACAACTAGACAGAGTGCTAGAAGCCAATGGAAAACTCATCATGTACTGGATCCATCAGAAATATGGAAAAGCATCAGCAAGTCTGTCAGAACACTAGGAAAGAGAAAGCATAGTTGAGAATCGTGAGATGGTGAAAAATCAAGATTATTTACTTGCATTGTTGCAGTGCCATTAGAAACTGAGCCAAAAATGGAGGTGCTAGAGCATATCAAAGAAGTGTAAAAAGCATCAAGCATAGACTATATTGATTTATGAATTTTGAAGGAACGTACTAACATGCACAAGCTGTTAACAAAAGTGTGTAGTTCGCATCTAAATAAACAGCGGTGGAAGGAAGAAGGTAGCAGCTGCTCCAAAATGCTAAAAATGATCCTGGGATCATGTCAAAATGAGAAAACTTCTTGAGAAAATGTTTCAAAAGACCTAAAACCTCACATCAATGTGAAAAGAATTCTAAAAACTAAATGAAGCTAGCATAGCTTCTGTAATAGTATGTTTTTTCATCCTGCTTCTTTAGGATTTTCTCAGTTTGTTGATTGAATAACAGATACATTAGGACATGTTGGAATAATTCCTTGGAATATTAAAAGATAAAAGTCTCTGACAGATTAATAGAAAAGAAGTTGTCATGAATTGTCAGGTAAATTATTGCTTTGGATTAGAAACTTGATAAGATAGTAAAAATAGGGTAAGAATAAGTAAACAATCCAGAACAGTGTTGCCTCAAGGTTCTGCTCTGCAATAATAATAAAAAAAAAAAGATTTAAAAAGAAGTTGTAAACTGATAGATGGCACATGAGAAAACAGATTAGTGAATGTCAAAGAGGTTCAAGAGTATTCAAAGATTTGATCTCAGGGAAGAAACTTCTGATTCACCAGTTTATAACTGGTATTTTCTTTGTTTATACATGTGCATTCTGTAAAGTGTTGTGTCAATGTATATTTTAAATCCTTCTGAATATTGTAAATACGTGTTTCTATTTTTTTATGTTTTGGTTTTTTATTGAAAGTACGGCTTCAAAGGAATATGAACATAGTTTCATTCTTTAGGTACAAAATTTCTTCTTGTCATGTCAAAACCCATTATATAGCTTAAATGAAGTTCTTCTTTAATTTAAGATAAACCTGGACTATTCTGTGAGGTGATGCTATTACAATTGATTTTTTGGCTCTTTTGGTGTGGGTATATATCTTCATTTTGTGGCTAAAGCAGTAGGCAACAAATCTTTACAAGCCTTTACAAAGCTTACCAACCATGAAACAGATTTCACGTACCATCTGCTGTGTGAAGGACACATTAAAGTAGTCCCCCATTTCTCCAAAGCATCAGCACATTCATGCAAATCCCTATTCTCCTACCTGTACTTTTGAAAGTGATGGAGTGTACTATCTACACAGTTCATTGAATCATATTTGAACGGTGCAGCCTTGTTCACAGGAAGACTAGATAGTTAGATAACAGCTAAAATGCAGCACACACAGATGTATTCAACATTTCCATTTGCAGCAGCAGTAGTCAACTACTCAATATGGATAATTACTCTGAGAATTCGTTTTATCCAAAGTCCCGTTAAGGGTATAACAAAATTTTGCAAAAGCAGTTAAAACTTCTGGAGAAGGGTAAACTCATGACATTCAATGCTGAATTAATGGCAGTTCCTCAAAGAATTAATCTGTTATTTGTCACAGCTGAAGTTACTTTATTGAAAGTCTATTTAACAATGAGACAAAAACCAAAGAAGAAAAAGAAAACGCATTGAGTTCAGTGTGTTTTGTTCGTATTACTGACCGAAGCAAATAATTTAGCCTACTTAAATCAGGTGTAAAGACTTTTCAGCCAAATTTATTACAATGACTTTTGTACACCAGAAGACATGCTTCTGGTGACACAATCTAGTGGTACTTTAACATCTGTAGATTGCGACCTTGCTGTAGGCTTTTCCTTGTTTTGTACTAGCAAGATGATCTAGACTTAGAAGAGCTAACACACTGGAAGGTTTCTTGGCAATCAATGTTTATTACTTTTAGTGTAGTGCTCAAAAACCCAACAGTATTATTAATTGTCAATAGAAAAATGGTAGTCAGCAAAATCCAAAAATATTAAACTCTTCATCAGAGTCAGTAGAACATAGTAGCTACCTGGAGAGACTTTTCTTAGACCTTTAGAAACAGAACAGCAGGCAGCCTGCAATGTCACTTCCTTCTTGGTGGACGAGAAGCTCAATATGAGCCGGCAATGTGCTCTTGCGGCCCAGAAGGCCAACCGCATCCTGGGCTGCATCAAGAGGAGCGTGGCCAGCAGGTCAAGGGAGGTGATTCTTCCCCTCTACTCTGCCCTCGTGAGACCTCACCTGGAGTATTGCGTCCAGTTCTGGAGCCCCCAACATAAGAAGGACATGGACCAGTTGGAGAGGGTCCAGAGGAGGGCCACGTAGATGATAAGAGGGCTGGAGCACCTTTCCTATGAGGACAGGCTGAAAGAGTTGGGGCTGTTCAGCCTGGAGAAGAGGAGGCTCCGGGGTGACCTTATAGCGGTCTTCCAGTACCTCAAGGGGGCCTACAGGAAAGATGGGGAGAGGCTGTTCAGGAGGGCCTGTTGTGATAGGACAAGGGGTAATGGTTTTAAAATAGAGGGAGGTAGATTCAGATTGGATATTAGGAAAAAATTTTTTACCCTGAGAGTTGTAGAACACTGGAACAGGTTGCCCAGAGAGGTGGTGGATGCTCCATCCCTGGAGACGTTCAAGGCCAGGTTGGACGAGGCCCTGAGCAACCTGATCTAGTTGGAGATGTCCCTGTTCCTTGCAGGGGGGTTGGACTAGATGACCTTTGAAGGTCCCTTCCGGCCCTAACCATTCTATGATTCTATTGATTCCTAAAACCCTGCCTATGGTCCAAGTAGCACTTGAGTAGATTTTAGTGCCGATTTACATGTGTTACTTATATTCTACTTTGATACTCATGTGAGTGTTCTGTACAACGACAGCATTTAAAGCAAACCGTTCTAAAAGTATTCATTCCTTCATGCGGCCCTAAGGATCCAGGCATTTCCACTTCTGTATGACAGGGAAGCCAATCCTGAACTTTGTGTTGCAGATTCTGTGCTATTAAAATATGTACTTAGAATGGGACTTTGATTCAGGGAAGTTTTTTGCAGATATTTTAGTTTAATTGCTTTGCTCAGAACTTTTTTTTTTGGAGGAAAATAGCTCCTTGTTTGAGAGAAATAAGGAAGGTGCCTCCTGTGTAAAACTTTCTCTTTACTCACTTGTAGGGCTTTTATCTTTTTTGTTGAGTAGTGAAGTAAGTTTAAAAGAAATTAAATTCTGTATCTGGAAGGCCTGGGTTTACTACAGATTGAATTGGGAAGTTTCACTGTTTGAAGAAGTTTTCTCTTTTATTCACATCTTGCAGCTCAGAGCTATCTCCATCATATAATAAAAGAAAACAAGTGGGTAACAGAATGAAGCAAAAGAGGTGGATTTTTGTAAGTGTTAGCTGTGGGGCTTTCTTGTCCTTCAACATTGATTTTTACTAAATGCCATAGGCATAATTGTATTCATTCTTGGGAAGTGATTCCCTAAACTGCAGTATAAAACTTGGCTTATCACCTTAAAGACAATCTTAGTCAATCTGGAAATCTCATAAGGCAGTCTCACAGGAAACATTCCTTTCATTTGCTTACTCTGGTTGAGTTTCTCGTATCATGTTATCCAAAGACAGCTTGCTTAGTTTTATTCATTCTTGCCCCTATTCTATTCACAAATAAGCCTTAAAGAGGCTTTGTGGTCCCTCAAATCTAACATTGTAAACTATGTTTTAAAATAATAACACAGAATGTGGGTTAAAGAGTTTATAATCTAGTCCAAATTTTAAAGCAGAACCTATCTGTTCCCTTTTGGTGTCTTGTTGTCTGTTAACTGTGGATTAAAAGGAAAAGTGATGTTTCATTCCAAGATTAAGTAATCCAGGAATTGTTTCAAGATTCATTAAATCAGCTGTGTCACTTAACCTTTACATCAGGCTTTGTATTTTTCAGATTTTTCAAATACATAGCATGGAATTTTAAAGAAGGAAGAATTACATATATTACTGGAATGTTTAGGAAGTGAATTCAGCATAATCACTGTTATCACTGCGCTTCTGTCATTTGTCCTGCTTGAATATAGTCTTAGTGTTAGTTTATAAAGATTTGAAGTCTAAAGCTAGGAAAACACCAGAAAAATTAGAGAAATAGCAGATTAATCTCTCCTTGGCTGTGTAAACATAATTCTGTATATTGAATTGAGGGGTTGCTAATCCCTGACAATCATATTTCTTCCAATTAAGTTGCAGGGTTTTAAATACTTTCAATCACAGGAGGCTGAAGAAGCAAGTGCAATGTCAGGAAGGAGAGAAGGGTGGTAATCCTAAATGAAAGTAATTTTATTAGGAGAGAAAGCAAGCAGCAAACAGAAGTTCTGAAGTGGAGAAGTTCAGAAAATAAAAGATTCTGCAAAATGCTCTGACCCCCTAGGGAAGCGAAGAAATAAAATTGGGATTTTCAGCTTGATTAAAGTTTGATTTATGAGCTGCTTTTTGTTAACAGCAGTGGAACAGGAGGAGGAGAAAAAGGATTTAACTTGTAAGGGAGAAAATTCTTTTGGAAATTGCCTTCAAGTTCATGGAGTTTAAAAAAAGTGACAAATGGAACTGTTTTGTAAGTACTCCACTTCTAGCCTCTACTTTGCTCTCTACTCCTCCCCAATCCATAGTTAGTAATTAATTATAAATAGTAGTGAAGTAATCGAAAAACATAGCGGATGACTAATTTGATGTTTTATTATTGTTCAAGACTAAAGAGCTTAATATTGAGGCATATCTCCTGTATTTACATTGTGTGCAGACTTAAGTGCCACAAAAACGCATCAAAAGATCTAGAAGGAGATCACAAGCTTTAATTTCCAAACACGGGGGTCTTTTGCGCAGAGGTTATTATATGTAGGAGATTAGGAGGTGGAAAAAAATTTTAAGAAACGCTGAGCCTCTGTGCAGCCTTGTACACATAGAATTGAGATAAGGAAAATCTAAAATAGTGAAGAGTTTCTTAGACTTTTCTCCTACGGGGAATGAACATGGCTAAACTTAGGATTGGCAGGGAGCGGTGGGTGGTACAGCTTGCTTCTTGCTCTATGTATGGAAAGGTTTCTCCATCCTTGTTTCATCAAGGTCTTGCCCCAGTTTCATGGCTGGTGATGTGAACTGCCAGTCTTCAGCAAACGGGAAAACAAATCCTCATTTGATACTGCTGTCCCTTTCTCTGCAGAACATTAGCTAAGTGACTCCTGGACCCAGCAACTTAAGGTAGGATGCTGTTTCAACACATCTAGTTCTCCAAAATGGAGTCATGGTGACAATCCTACCTTAGATCCAGAAAGATAATATTTAGAAGTCACCAATTCTTTAGTGCACTGAAGGGTTAAAGAAAATGCTGTCATGCTTTGTAAGTAATAATGGGTTCACATTGGCTTACAAATTGAAAGTTACTATTGTAGAATACCTTTTGAAGGTAAAAGTAGGAGTAAAATTGCTTTTCAGTTTGAATTGACTCAGACACTGAAAATTCTGAATTGTCATCATAAAAACTCAGGCTGCTAGTGCTTTAACAACCCCTTACCTTCCATTTTTAGATAAAGCACCAAATCTGTGTAAAGTAATAACACACAGGATTTTTTTTTTTCTCTGAAAAGACATTATAACTTGTTCATCAAAAGTTTTAAATGCTGCTATCCATGATAAGACAGTTTTGGCCACTTTGCAATTACATAAAGTCTTTCCTTAATTTCAATTTAACTTGAATCCTAAATAGACTCCCAAAATTTCATTCTAAGAAGAATGAAGTTGTCACTGTGCTAGTTGATAGGGTAATTTCATTTATAAACACTCAGATTGTGCATTTGTCAGTAAAACATACTAAGTCATATGCAGTAGCTCTTGGAACCATCTGTCACTCATCATCAAGGCTTCTTTTTTTTTAAAAATTTAGCTATTCACTATAAGCTCAACTCTACCCAGTTTGCTAATACCTACTATATCTTAGTGAAAAATGGAAAAAATATAAACACCCCATTTTTAAATTATTTTTCATTCCCTTAAAAATATAAACCAGAATATACTGCATATATTTGTGTTAAATTCTTGGGTTTAATATTGCGTTAGCTGAATATCAGCAGATGTTAACATCTGCATGAAGTAAATGTTCAGCCATCATGATATTATGCATCTGTTCAACCAGTAAACTCTCAGTTTCACTATTTCAGCAGAAGTCAGTATGAGATAGAAGAGTTTCCCAACTATTAGCCAAATGAAGATTTCCAATCTGGAAGTCAGGAGGCTGAAGTTTGTCCCTAATACCTAATGCTGATAGGCAATAGTGTATCAATGCTGTCAGTATATCATGATCTTAAATATCCTCTGTTTGCTGTTCTTACATGTGTGATACTATAAAAATGCTCAACCATTTGTATGTGATATCAAACCATACTAGAGGTAGTAGGCACAGTATCTTTGTGCCTCCTTTTCACCAGAGTGCAGAATCTGGTCTAATTCTCAGCTTACCTGGCAGTGGAAATGGAGATCTGGGGGTGGCCATGTCCCCTTTCCTTTCCCCAGCTTCAAGCACCTTCCTTTTTCCATTGGTGGAGCACAGAGCAGAGGAACTCCATGGACAAGGTGGATGGGGGGCTGACACAGGAATAGGTAAGGGAGGAAGATACTAGCAGTACTAGAGCCCACTGAAGTGAGAGCGGAAGAGGTGGCTGCCCTTGCCCAAAGTTGTCTCTACTGGCAAGTTTGCTACAGCTGCATCCTTGAAGAGGTTACAGCTCTGTCATGCCAAAGCAAATTAGTGGAAACACGGAGAGAGAAAAGATCTGAAGCATCCCAGTGGTTCACAGATATGTTATGTAGCAAATACATGGGCATGAAAATAATATTGATTGTCTGTTGAAGACATAGTATATTGGCTGAAAAAACAGAGCAAGTACTCCCATCACAAGTATTAAACCTAATTCCATCTCTAGGGTTTTTGCTTCATAAGTTTGTAGGCATCAGGATAAAATCAGTATAAGAAAAAAATAAGGCTTGCATACCAAATGTAGTTACTCCAATAAAGGCAGAGTACCTTCTCTTCCATCAGTGCACACGTATAATACTGGGTTGGACGCAGTGACAGTGAGTACTAATGTATGCAAATGTACAAATACCAACCTGTAAAGTCAGTGTCTGAGATTAGAAAGTACAATTTAGTGTCTTCCCTGTGTTGAAGGGTTGTCATTACTACAGTATGTGCAGTAGATGGCTTCTGCACGTCGAGATTTGTCTCTACAATCGTTGTACCTTTAAGACTATCTTCTTGTCACTTGGGTGTTTCTAGGCTGTCTCTTTAGCACTTAAAGAAACTGGACTGTCACCATGTTCCTGGCTGCCACTTGGGCTCTTGGAAGAGAAGTGGGTTTAAGTACTGCTGATGAGCGTTACCCGTAATTTTGCCACAAAAAGCAGAAACTTTCATGGTAAAAATTCTGCCCTCTCATATCTTTTCTGGGTGCTATTTTATTTTTAATGTACTCTTTCAAAGTAGCTTTGAACTCGATTCACATGAAAGAGCCTCCAGCCGTACATCTTACAAAAAGCACGTAGACCTCATTTAATCATTCTTTTTATTCTTTGAATTGAGTGTGATCTCTGTTCCACTCTCACTGATGGAGCTGACACTTTAACTTCATCCAAATTTATTCTTGATCTAATTCAGTAGAACACAGAGCAGAACAGATTTCCAAAGTGGAATAATAGCCACTTAAATATTGTTAAGCCCACCACATGCAGAGGCAATAATTTAAGTTTCTTCAAAATTATTTTACATCTTCAACAAACATGATTATTCTTCCTGCTGCTTATTAAGGTACCATCTAAGTCACAGCGTGTCCACTATAGGCCATTTTTTAAATGTTGAAGAATGTTTTTTGTTTTCCTGAAGCAGAAACTGAGATGATTCTACTTGGAACGTAAGCTACTGACTGGGGAGCTTCACTTATTCATTCTCATTAACAGTTAAATTTAGATTTTTGGTTCTGTGTAGCATTTAGCACTGTGGTTCCCAGGCCACAAAATTCTTTGGTAACTTTGGTAGTGTGAATTCCTGCAGCTATTTCCATCAGATTGGAGTGAATAGATCAGCAGAAATACATTTATTGTTCAGTTTCTCAGAAATACTCTGATTACTCAGTCTACAGAAGAACAATGCTTTGAAATTTATTACTGTCTTGAAACTTTGGGTCAGGTGGGAATTGTTACCTTTTCCTATCTACTGTTGTGTGAGTAGAACTGTAGGTCAGCTGAAGTGGAATTGAATTTAAAAGTTGGGACATCTTTTCTCATTAGCCAGTACATGAAGTAGCAAATAGATCTCGATTACATGGATTCATCTGTGCTAAATAACTTCTCAAGAAAGTTTTTGTTCAGCAGTGTCCCTTTCCATTCTTCAGTAAGCAGCTTCCTAAACAGCAAATGTAAAATAAAAACATTACTAATGCAAAATATATCCTTAATGAATAAAAAATTATTCTTGTCCTCTAGGTGGTATTTCTTAATGTACTTTGTGCTAGGAAGGGCAATTTTTATTATTTTTGAAATCACTCAAAAAAAATCATGAAAGGGCTCACCACCACACTTTAGCCATGCAATAATACCTAGTTCAGTTATCCTGACATGTCACTTCCCAAACTTTCAAAATGTTAAGTATAATAGGTAACTTTGTCTTATAAGGATACACTGCACAAGCTGGCCATCAAAGCAAACTCTAGTACAAACCTGGAATGCTCTGGCCATTAGCCTTTGAGCTGGTACATGCAGAAGAGAATCACAAATGGTCACAGAGTTCATGAATTAGCAGCAGCGCTGCTGTCACAATTGTGCCATGACTATGACATGTCATTTCCTCACTATGATTAACTGCGCTTTACCAGAAACCCGTTTTATCAGTAGAACAAAATGAGAGAATTAAGTTTCCTTTATATTTCACTTAGTTCATTGTGACCGTAGCCTTCAGTCCGTCTGATCCAAATTGGTTAAATGTTAAAGCAATTTGGCCTCTTCTCAGCTCCAGTTTCTACTTTCAGAACCTGAAGACCGTGAACTCTGTCTTACTAAAGGGTAAACTCAATTTTATTTTCTGTTATGTGAGCTCATTTGTGAGAGGTTCTCATAATGTCATGTCTTCGAGGAGATTGCAATGAGTGTCTTAAAGTTCAGGCCAAACATGTGAATTTGCTGTTCGTGTTATAGTATTAATTAGAACTAACTTGGATCTTTTCAAAACGTCCAAACTCTACAATTTGGAAAGCAGAAAGTCTCATCTACAAGTGATCTGAGACCTTAGACAAATTCCATCAGAAGTGTATTTAAAGTAGAAATTGGGATTCTTCTATTGAATCTCTAGCTATTCCGTTGATCCATTATTTTTCACTTAGCCTTTAATTCTTTCTTCATTAGTGGTTGTCATATTGCTTACATTTTTATAGGGACATGGCACCTAATTATTACATTTGGCAGACTGACACAGCAGAATGTATTTTAATATATAATGAGGTATTATCATTTGAATGAAAACAGCTCATATTTTCACCAGTGTTTTCACTGTGTAGTGTTGCATCCAGTCTTAGCAGCAACTCCTCAAAGATAAACAGACCAATCAGCTACAATGCAAGTAACCTTAAACCAGATCCTAAGATACAGTTCCTTTTAATGACAGTAAGACAATAATTTATATATGAAGAAGCAGTGCGGTACATGATTAATTCTGCTTAACCCAACTTTGAAGAAAATGGAATGTGTACAGCTCACTAAAGTTTGTTGCAGTATTACTTAAACAATTTAGATGTGGTTTCATTTGTGCTATTAGTTATGGTCACCTTTGGTTCTCCACGTTTAAGCTGTGTGGTTCCTATACTGGGTTAATTCCCACAAAGCATTTCTGCTTTGTTTTGGGTTTTTGTTTTTGTTCTAATTTTCTAATGTATCCATTCTTTAGACATCCAGCAAACTATATATTCTAAGATAACCTGTTCATCTGGTGGACTGTGTATTTTCTCAAAATTTGGTTATCTGTGAACCATCCATCAGGATATGTTTTCCCTTAGTAACAGATTAACGTTATTTTGAACCATATCTTACTCTTTCTCTTTTTTTCTTTTTTTCCCCAACATGTTTCAAGATCACCTGAATATATTCCTGGTCATCCAAACATTATTACTGTAGGCTTCCTGAATTTCTCAGGAACCCTGAAAATTCAAGTTACCTAATCGCAAAAGAATATATATGTGTGTGTGTATGGGATGCTTTTTGAACAACTAGCTACTAACATCTTAACATCTGCTGTTAATGGTGGTTCTCAAAGATGTTTTCTTAAAATAATTTGATTCTCTTCAGGCTACAACAGTACATGCAGGTTTTTGGTTTCTTTTTTTTTAATTAAGGTTCCCAGAAACAGAGCAAGCAAAGTGCTGCAAAGATCTATTTTGTTTTGGACTAATAGAAGGACTGAAGAGAGTTTTCAAGATAATGAACGCAGATGGGTTTGCCATTATCATATAAGGAAAAAAAGACAGCTGTTTTATGCTTTCGTATGGCTAGCTCAAGCTAGATCCATCCGAGTCAGCATTTCCAATATTGATTTCAATCTAGTCCATGGCTGCAAGTGCTACACTATCAAGAGAGCACAGATGTAATCCCCTACAGTGCAGTGATAATCACAACTCAGTACAGTCACACGTCATCATCCCTCTGACGTGCCAGGTGAATCCCCTGTAATTTTTTCTGATGGATGCTCTCTGGTTTGTTTGCTCACAGTTCACTGTGTTGGTACTTTGTGTGCCTGGGCAGCACACGGGAAGGCTGACTGTTGTATTGGGGCTGGAGGAGTGTGCCAGGGCATGACAGCTGTAGTTGGCAACGGCTCAGGTTCAGACAGGTTTATCTCAAACCTCTAATCACTTGGGATCTGCCATGTACTTACACAATACTGTTGATATATTTTGATGAGTGGCAGTTGTCATGCACAGGATAGCAAAAGCATTAATTAGAGTCTTGATAATTTTCTTGACTCTGGTCCTACTGTAACAAAATACTGTTACCTTAGTTATATTTCTTTAATTGCCACTGGCTTACAGGTGAAATGACAGTAGATTTACTGCTGGAGTATCATACATACATATTTGCAAGCAGCCACTAGTGTTTATGTGGGCTGAGATGGACAAGTAAACCTTTAACACATGCAAAAAAAAAAAAAAAAACACGGAAAAGATGAGTTTAAGGGGCTCTTCTGTTTTCTGAATCACAGTGGTATTTAAATAAATAGAGGTTCTGTGCTTTCAGATATTTCAGAGGGAATTTTGAGCCCTTTGCAAACTAATTCTTTACCTTTCCATCTACATCTATGTGTAATCTATATATTCCTACCATGAAGATACTCTTCTTTTAGCTCATTTCTAGCTAAATATTGTATGACAGTAGCTTGCACTGAAAACAGAAAACTGCAAAACTGAGGAAAAAGAGAAGAGAAAGTTACTCTGACTCTATCTGTTCAAATTTGGAGAGTGAAGAACTAGCCTTAATCAAATAGGTGTCCTTTGGTGAACATAATAGCACAGCATTGGCTACGAGTTCTGAGCTTTGTAAGTGAAAGTCAGGAGTTCAGTGAAGTATTGTAAACTGCATCATCTGGGAATTTATGAAGGGAATACATAGCCAAGAGATTCTTCTTCAGGGCTTCAGCTGTTCAGGAATTGTTGAATTCTCTGGAATACAGATCTAAACATATAAATGCTCAGAAACCCTTTAAGTTTTGTTCAGATGAACTAAAATGTTGTTCAAGGGTAAGCTGAACTATTTTTTTCCTGATATTTCTGGAAGAATGGAATAATAACAAAATAAGCTGTGTAATAGTGACCATTAGGAAAGCCCAGATCAAGTGGTTAAGCTGTTTTTCCATTGTTTACAAATCTCTGGCCTTCTTTTTTTATTATCTGAATAATACCTCTGCAATCCTGTAACCCAGAAACAAATCCCTGCCCATGGTAAGACAGCTGAGGAAATCTCATTCTTCTGAACATTTTTTAATTAGTTCAGATGGAGGAAAAAAAGGCAGTTCTGGCAAAACAAAAGTAATTCTGAATATAACTTGTTGCTGTATACTTTCTCTCACCTGACGTAAACCAGAATAACATGTTTTTAAAAACGAGCTTATATTCTTACAAAATCTTCTGAAGTATGCTCTTTTTGTGACTAAGACTGTTTCAAAAGGATGTGAGAAGAGTCTGGAAAGTTAGTAGAGAGAGATGTTTTAGCACCTTAGACCTTAGTTTATCCCAGCTTGAGTTAGCTGGGATATGGCTGTGGGCTATCAGGGATCAGAACAGTCCTATTCTCCTCTGCACCTTGGCCTTGTGCTCCTACTCCCATTCTTGGACTTACTCTGATTGCAGGTTTGTTGATTTGTTTTCAAGTAATTATTTTATTTTTAACTATCTGTTCTACTTAAATCTACATCTGTTTTAAACCTACTTTTCTTTTTAGCATTCATAGTCCAATTTATTTTGTATTAAGTGACCTGAAAGCCTCACTTGTGCCTATAAATAACATAAATTAAAACAGAATCCAAATTTTAAGTCTGCTTCCTGACAGTTATTCACTAACATTGAAGGTAATGTAATTAATTACTCAGTTTCTTAAGAGAGTTGTAATGCTGGAGATCTTGATAGAGCTCAGATGGAAAAGCAATATTTGATTTTCTGTTGTTTTTATTACTGGTTTTCTCTGAAAAAAAGCTATACTACAATTACTTATACTATTAAGCCATGGCTAAGGGGTGATTGCAGATCTGTGGATTTACAGATAGCAATCCTTTCATCTCTCAGTTGTGTGTTTTATGAGCATAGGATTTGTACATTGTGATAGTTGCTATGGTATCCACATGTGTACCAGGAAGATTGTAGGAGAAGTGTGATTTATCTTAACAACAAACTGAATTAAAAAAAAAAAAAAAAAAAACGTTCGGAGGTGATTGGTAAATTTTTAGCTGCGTTCCTCAAAAGTAGAAACCTCTTTCTTTTCGTGTAAGGCTAAAATTCTGATTCTTCTCACCCCCCACTAGGAAAGTGCTAACATGGAGATATATGATTATTGGGTAATAATTTATTGAGTACAATTACTAGCTAGTAATTTGGGCATGGGCCCTGGGGTGGTACTGTTTAGTACAGCCTGCTCTTTTTTCTGTTACCTGGCTCCAAAATGCTCTCCCATGATCTTTGAATCTGTAGCAAATGCCACAGTCACTCAAGGGAAACTGTAACTGCATGAAGGGGAGATGCAGGTTTGCTAATAGCTATTCTAAAAAAGACAGCAAAATACTTGTTCTGTTGGAGTGGCCACTGGCCCCGTAATTACAGATTGTTATTTCCTTTTTATTTCCATTTCATCCCTCCGGCTGAACTGGCAGTAATTTGGTAAGAAAATGGCAACTGGGAGAGATGGAATCCGGGTGCGTGGGACTGCGCAAGGAAGTGACAGAGCCAGAGGGAAGGGAGAGCTACATTCCTGTATTAAACAGGAGCTTTTCCTCTTTAAGTCTGAGTTCTGCCTGCCTTCCAATTAAGAGAGGTGGCCACTTAATTCCACCTAATTAGAGCATTTTTTAGATCTGTTCTCCATTAGGGGCACTGTACATGCAAGATCAGCATCTCACCTTTGCCGTGAACTCTAGTGGATTAATTATTTACATTGCATAGTCTAATTACTTCAGTTGAACACTTATTTACTTTTGACTTTTAGTTGACTTTATGAATGCCATTATTTGTATTGCAAGACTGTTTAAGGAGAAACTGATAATATTGTAAATTTTCCAGTAAAAATAACAAAATACCTAAAGGAACAGGAAATATTCTGTAAGCATTCTGTTACTTTTACTGAAAATTTTACGATATTATCAGTTCAGCTAGAGTATTATGTGGGTAAATTTAATTTCTACGAGATTATAATTTGGAGAACTTAAACGTTATCACATGTAGTCCAAAAGGTTTTGTACTCACAATTTCATAATTTCTCTGAATTGCTGATTCTCAGTTCTATTTAGCAGTTTCCTCCATTTGTTATCATGCTACTTGATCGGGATCTCAGCTTTCTGAGAATCTGGAAAGACTTTCTCTTTGGAAAGAAGTTTTAACCTATGTGGATTGAGATAAAAAGCTTCAAAACATGAATCCTGAAGCTGCAAAATGCAGCTCTCTAAAATGTTCTCTAAATGTGACGTTTTACTTGATCTTTTGAATTTGATTTTCTGAAAGTCATCTAGTTGCTTAGGTTTAAGAGACATGACAATTCTTGTGTGTCATTGGATGTCAAAATGGTGCCAAAACATTGCAAATGTAGTGTAAAAATTCACTTTCTTCAAGACAGAAAGATGGTCAGATGTCAGCCTCTTCTGCTAACCCTACATATTTTTCTCTAAGGACCTTGAGATATAGGTTGCTAATTCTGTGTCTACTATAACCTTGACCAGATGAGAAATGAGGGAATACCTAAAGTTTTTCTTCTTTCATTTCCTCGTGCCTTGTCTCGCCCATCAGGGGAGCCAAGGATTGTCCTGTACTTGGCTTTTAAACTGATGGCACAAAAAGGTTTGAGTAAGTTCTGTATATTATCCCCACTTCTGCCATCTAGGTGAGAAAACCTGAGCTTTTGTAATACTGCTTACAACACTAATCTCCATAGTTGACTGTACAAGTAACACAAAATTGTGTTTTAATTATTCTTGCTGTGATTTGATTGTCTTTTACATGGGATTTTGTTTTCCCTCTGGATGCCTACATGTTTTTCAGTGGAATAATGAAACATTAAGCCTCTGGCCATAGCTAAAATATTCCCTATATATTTTGCAAAACAATTTATAGTCTCTGGATATATGGCATTCTAGTGATGCAAAGTTTATTATTTTGTCTCTAATAAATAGTTTATTAATCTATCAATAATGAATGAATCATGTATATCCTTTTCTTTCTTTAACTTGCTATCATAAGTTGTAAAGTGGAAAGGTTTTTCTTTTATTCAGTTCCTTTCTTGCCTAGAATCATTTTCTCCTTCACTTTAACATTTAGCCAATTTATGCAGTGACCATCTGCCTTGAAGAGCAAGAGTCTTCTGCTTGAAGTATAAGAAATATTTATTGTCACACAGCTTTGTTTCATATAGAGAATGTTTCCTTGGCAGAGTGATTGTTTTTTTTTTTTTTTCCTGCTTACCAAAGGAGCTTATCAAGGCCTTTTACAGAATCCTTAATATTGTTGTTTTTCTGCCCTGAATGTGAATAAATGCTATGGACAGCCTGAAGGAGAACTGATCCCTAAGTTCTATCTCTTACTTGAAATAAAAAACCCCAAGTAATTCACAAATTGTGAGCTATATCTCTGTTTTCAGGAAAAAAAAATAAAATTCTATATTGCTGAGTCCTGTAAACAAGACTATCACCATGCCTGCAAACTAGATTGATTCAAAGACAGGCAAGTCTCCTTGGCCCTTTAAAGAACAAGTCAGATTAGAACAACATCTAATAATGCAATAGAGTTATAGGTCAAATTTGTTGGGCTGTAGAATGAGAAAATATTTTAAAGGATGATGTGCTGATGGTCTGTCAATATTAGGACTAAAGCAGGAATCAGGTAGAGGAAATCTAGTGGGCATTTGTCTAATTAGAAATGACCTTTATTAAAGCAGCTGTCTGAATTAAATTAGTTATCACTCATCTGGTACTAGCTTGCTTTATCTGAGAATTTGGTAAATTTTATCTAGGATGCTAATTCTACTTTTCCATCTCTTCCTCTGAGACCCTTTTCATTTAACAATGACTTTCTTCACTGTTTTTAAATTTAGGACAGAGCTTCCTTTTTTTCTGGTTATCTTTTAATTTCTGCCCTGAAATAGGTAAATACCACTTTCAGAGAGAAAGCAGTAGGAGAGGTGGGTACTTCAAGTCGATTCAGATCTGTTACCTTCAAACAGAAGAAAAAAGTATTCTGCTTGAATAGCAGGGTAGCATCTGAAAATTGAACTTCACTCTATTTCAAAAGATTTTAAAAAGTAATCACTATAATTTAACATCCTCCTATTCAAAACCTAAACCTCTCATTTGGGGAGTTCTATGCTGTCAGTGGTTTAGATTTCTTCAAGTGGGCACAGGTACTACCCTACAGCCTGAAAGAGAAGGAAAGTCACGGTCAGAGAAAGAGAATGAAAATGTAGCCCACGCTCAGGTTCCCAAAAGGCTCATGTTCACCATTGCTAGCCATTTGGCTAGCTGTTAGCCATGTTAATCAGCATGTGCTTACTGATTTCTGTGACATCTGGTGTGGCATTTTGGTTATTTTGGATCACATGGGAGATGTGCAGCTCTCCACAGGATCTTCATGGGCAGCGGTTTTGAGCTCAGAGAATACCAACTTCAAATGCATCAGAGCTTTTCGGTCACATCCCATAGTATGCTCTAACTATACCTGGGAAGCCATTCTGTTGTAGTTAGTGTTTCACATGCAAAGAACGTTCCTTCAATCTGTTGTTCTTCTCACTCTTTGGGTTAATAAATTCTCCTTGTTTTAATCAAGGTTCTATCTGAGTTTGCCTTGAGTTGCTGACCACCCAAAGTTTTAATAGTTTGAGGCTGAGCTTCAAAGAAACTTGAGGAAATGCAAAGTTACTGTTGTTACTGTGAGCTCAAACAGCCAAGATGCCTTGATAAACTGATGAGGAAATGAATATACAAGGGTGGAAAGGATTACAGATAGAGATAGAAGGATTAGGCTGTGAACTAGCAGGACGACTTGCTGTAAAAATGTTGCTTCAGGCTTTTGTTTATTATTTGGAGAAATTCTATTTAAATGCAGATTAGATTTTCTACCTAGAAGTACAACTTATTCTTTGTTTGGGAACTCTACAAAGAAGAATGAATACAGAGTGGTTTTGTTTTTGTTTCTTCACGAACTTTGACAATCATGTTGTTTATCCTGTTATCTGGATTAGATATGCAAGCTGTGGATATAGGAGTTTTAACAGTTTGTTTAGAGACCCTGGTTTAATTAATCAGTGTAAGATTATTAAATTGCCTTGGGATGAAAAACTGCTTCTGAGAAGTTGTAATTGGCCACTGACTAAACAGAAAGGCCCAGGTCTGTGTAGGGTATTGGGGGAGGGAGGGAAAGGTGGGGAAAAGAAAGGGAAAGGAGAAGAAACAAGCAATAAATTAGACAAATATTGAATCTTTCGTGAAATGAAATCTTTTTATTCTGTATACAACTTAAGTTCTTTGTATTGCTGTACATGCTGTAATCAATCACCTTTTAAAATGCCATTTCATCTTGCTTTGAAACAGATAAGCAATCAAAACGATTATTTATCACTTCTGCTGAGTTTGTGAAAAGTCGCCTGAAAAGTCTTCACTTCAAATAGACTCCTGAATACTCAAAAATTTTTCTCTTGCATATAGCAGGTTTACTTACCATAACCATATCAGTAAAATATAGCTAAGGGAAACATCCCGATCCCTTCCCATGGGTTTATTTTTATTCCTTTATCCATTCTTCTCGCATCTTGTCACCAGCATCTCCAGAGATGCTCACTGATCTTCTCAGAATTATGAGAACATGATGTACATACCTAAAACAACTTGTAGTTAATTATCTCAGCTACCTGTACTGAAAAAAAAAACATACCAAATTTAAAACACTGATTTCAAGGGATTTTCTTTCATTTCACCTTTTTCTTCTTTCCCAACATAATTGGTGAGTTATTCACCATGTTTTATGACAGAAGTTCCACACAATGATTGGCATGAACTGTCACTGGGATTCAAGTACAGAAGCACTTGAATTGAAATATGTTTCAGGATCTGAGCTTTTGACCCAATTTTAGAAAAGCATAATAGTAGTTCGAATTCTTTGGTTATAAAGATGACTTCTGTTGGTTTTTGTCTAATATATGAGAAGGCGGCCACATTGGGCTGACTGGAAATCAAGTATGTTCTCTAAGATGATCTACTTCACTAGCCATTTAGCATCATCACTAATTTTGTATTGGTCATTTAGCACGGAAATAACATGCTAACGTAATAGATATAAGGTGGTGTTATGGTAATGGTGTACCATTTAGCAAGGTAATATTTTAGTATTATCAGATTCATAAAAGCTTGTCTGTTGAGAATATAATGAAGATTTCTCAGTGTATTACCTAGCTTTGTTATAAAGTGGAGGAAATAAAAAGATCAAGCCTTTGCTTAAAGGAGGTTGATGAAACTTTTTGCTTCATATTAGATACATTTTAGTCGCCCCGTGGTTTTTTGTTCTTCTCTTTATTTCTGTTTGATGGACAAGCTAAAGCAGTAACTAATATAAAGCAAGATGATTCTTCAGGAGATGAAGAAGCCTAGGCCAATGATTTATAGAAAATAACACGTTCTTGAGAGCTCACACAGCCCCTTTGAAGGTTTCAGGGCCATTTTAAAATCTGAATTTAAGCAATGCTTTTCTATGCCTCCTCTTCAGCAAGCCAAATGTTTCCCTTCATCTATTTTTGGTAATATGATGAGCTGTGTGTAAAATAAGGCAGAAAAAAGGGATCTGTAATGAACAATATATGACTGGTGAGTGACAGAAAGTGGTATATATTTCAGAGAAGAAAGTGATGAATCACATGGTTAGCAGTATAAGAACATGTCAAATTCCGATAGCGTACAGGGTCAATGGACAGACTGAAAGGCAGTTATTAGAACAGCTCATTTTTCCTTTAATGTATCATTTCAGTTGCTTGTACTCGTAGGCTACATCAGACACTTATATTCTGTTTCAAGAGCTTCTCGTAACATTCTATTATTTCAATGGAATACAGCAACTATTCGCTTTAATTTGAGTATATACTTGAAAATATGTGATCCAGGAAATATATTTTTTTTTTAATTATTTTCTCTTTTTGGCATGTCTACATGTGCGCATTACCATTTCAGGCTAGTTGGCAGGACCAGCAAAAGTTATGAACTTTAACTTTAGCTATATTTAAGTTGTGAAGACTTCCTAAATTTTTTTTTTTTTACTGGAGAAAGAAGCTTATATTTAGGATGCTTACTGTGAGCCTGTGGAATTTCTTAAGCTCAGCTGTATCTAAAAATCTTCGGACAAATGGCCTTTCTAGTGGATACTTGAGGCTCAAATTAGAAAATAGAGTTTTCTGAACAGACCTCTGGGGTGGCCAGCAAATTGTCACTTGTGAAGATGAAAACTTGTAATGAAAAGTCTGGCATTAAAACCTGATAGACCAGAACTCATGTAGAGTACATCTTGTATTCTCTACTTTGCTTTTTTCTTTCATGAAAGGAAAGATAGCCACATCTGCTATTTTTTTCCTTTTCTTTGGACTACAAGAATATGACTGTTCGGTTCAGAACTTTGACTCTTCAAGTTGACATAAGTATAGGGGCCAAATGTGAAGCTCTTTTGTTATATGATTAGAGTTAGATACCTCTTCCTCTCCCTCCTCCTTCGTAGCTGCCCTCAAGCCCATTTACACACTCTGTTACATAACTATATTGCTATACTGCATGCTAACATGAAATGGCAAAGCTCTAACTCGTTTTTATATGCTTCTAAATTCCTCTGTACCTGCAACATAGACTTTTAGCAAAAAGAGGTGCAAGCTTATCCAAGGAAATTGGAATGTTGCATTGCAGTAACATGGATGTAGCTTAAATGCTTCTGTACAGCCACAGAAAAGCTGCACAGTTGCTGCCCTGAGCTCCCTGTTGCTGTAGCCATAATGGCAGTTATGCCTGAGCCGACTCGGGTATAACTAATTGAGCTGAGCATATTGCTCTGACTGCAGAATAGACCTCTGTGTTACTGTACATAGCTCTGCATAGCCCTTCTGAATTCATTCTTAACTTTCCGCCATCTGTGTGATAACAATTTGTAAGATTTACTTTTCCACAGATGATGATTGTATTGGAACTAGAAAGTGAGAGCAGACTTTCTGCCATCGAAAGTATTTTATACTCTTTTTTTCTGCATATGTCTCCTTCCCTTCTCTTCATTATCTGTCTTTGTATTTGGCTTGTTCCCTAAGGAAATAAGTATTTAACTTCACTGCATAAAAACTGTAGATTGTCTATAGTGGTTAGGAAGGAAAGGTTACAACCCATGTCAGAAACATACAGGAAAAAAAAATATTCATCAGTTAGAGATAGTAACACAATGGTTCTCAGAAATATTGATGTATGTGTCTATTTTTAATTACATATGGCTACATCTACTTTTAATTTACATACAAAACCATAAAGATTCTACAATGGGTATAGTTGTAACTATAGTCCAATCTATTTTACGGAAGAACTAAAGTTCAATTCTGAGAAGCACTTTGAAGTATTTATATAAAGTAGTTTACCATGTAAAATTTTATGAAATCGTTAAATTTTATTAAATTAGAGTTAATGATTAATTTTAAGATATGTCTTTTGGAAAGATTTGATATCATATCAAATCATCAAAGCATGTATAATCCTGGTATTTTTAGTGGTTTATTAAAATAATGAGCTCTTCATCACAGGAGGACTATTTAAAGTGTATATATGGTTTTCTGATGTTGTATTTGGTTAGATTTACTAATGACAGTGAAAAATAAATCACTAATACATTTTTTGTTGTTGTTGTACATTTATAAATGTACAACATTTATAATGTTGTACATTTATAAATGTACAACACAGCTCTTTGGTGGAGAGAGAAAACTGAGTTTTTACTAATATGTTATGCCCTTCAGGTTTCTTTGAGTGCCAAGGGCATCATTGGCTACTCCAGCAGATATGCTTTGAAAGCTTAGTATAATATAAAATGCTCAAGTGTGCAAAAATCTGGTTTAAGCTATCTCAAGAAACAACAGAGACTGCAAGATTTTGCTTAATTTCTTTATGCCTCAGTTTCCCAGATGCAAATGGCCTCAATAAAGCAAATAATGCAAGTGAGATATTACTCATGTTCATGAAACTTTTGATTGTGCTGTGAAAACAACAAAGAAGTACACACGGAAATGAATAAATCTGCATTCAACACAAGGCTTTGAAAGTATTAATTAAAAAGGTGTATGGCTACATGCTGATTAGAGTAGATAAAGAGAAATACTGAATAACTACTTACTCTCTGAATTGGGCCCGAGGGTCCTATGCAAAAAATAGTATATGATAATTTAATTAAAGTTTGCATCAAAACACATTTACACAAGGGATCTGAATTAATATTGCAGAATTTGCACTTCCTAACTTTTCGGTGCTTCACTGGGAAATGTTAACTATTTTTAATATAGTGGTTCTTCAGTGTGACATAATGTACTGGTCAGATACTTGGCATATTCACCTCACTGAATTTCTTAGATTC
Source organism: Tauraco erythrolophus (assembly GCF_009769465.1). Lineage (NCBI taxonomy): Eukaryota > Metazoa > Chordata > Aves > Musophagiformes > Musophagidae > Tauraco > Tauraco erythrolophus. The sequence continues at coordinate 5,280,916 of NC_141477.1, forward strand.
AAGGCACTAATATAATAAAGTGAGTATAATCTCGAATCAGAAACACCAAATGATGATAGCAGTGTTGACAACCCAGGGGTGTTTCTGTTACTGCTGAGCAGGGCTCACACAGAGTCGGGGCCTTTTCTGCTCCTCACCCCACTCCACCAGTGAGGAGGCTGGGGGTGCACAAGGAGTTGGGAGGGGACCCAGCCAGGACAGCTGACCCCAGCTGACCAAAGGGATATTCCATGCCATATGACGTCATGCTCAGTGTATAAAGCTGGGGGAAGAAGGAGGAAGGGGAGGGCGTTCAGAATGATGGTGCTTGTTCTCACAAGTAACCACTACATGTGATGGAGCCCTGCTTTTCTGGCGATGGCTGAACACCTGCCTGCTGATGGGAAGAAGTGAATGAATTCCTTGTTTGGCTTTGCACTTGCGGCTTTTGCAGCTTTTGCTTTACCTATTTCATAGAATCATAGAATGATCATCATATTTAACTGTCTTTATCTCAACCCACGAGTTCTCTCACTTTTACTCTTCTGATTCTCTCCCCCATCCCACTGGCGGGAGTGAGCAAGTGGCTGTGTGGGGCTTAGTTGCTGGCTGGGGTTAAACTATGACATAAGCCTAGACATTTACACATACTTAAGCACTGATATTTATGATTATTTATGGTTATACTCATATTTAAGATCCTCTGTGAAATATCTAGGTAGAGCCTGGTGAGTTTTGTACATCTTGGGCAGGTCTAGAGTACTCACTGTTGTTTTGGGTTTTTTTCTCCCTTCTTTGGGGAAATTTAGTTACTCAAGTCTTGAAGCTGCATAATTACTCAGTGTAACAAGAAAGGAGCAGGGAAATGGTTCTGGTATGTGCAGAATTAGAATATGAGTATATGAAGTGACGGACAAATGGAGTGACAGTCCCTTGGGGAAGTGGCCATGTCCAGTATACAGCGGCTTTTAGTATTTAGTAGAGGGGAGAAGAAATTCTCCCTGTGCTGCAGGTGGGGACAAAACAATAACTAGGTGGAACAATAACAGCTAGAATATTGACTATAATGTGGTGATTAGTCAAATGTTTCCAGGCTTTAAAATAAACCTCCACAACCCATATTACAATAACAGTGGTAGCACAGTGATGACAGTATCACAATGTTTTCCAATTCTACTGTATAATGGACTTAAAATGGCAAAAAAAAAAAAAAATAATTACAAATTCCATTGTAACAGCATCTGAAACATGTTATAAATCGTGTTATATCCAGGTGTTCCTGGAATTCAGGTAATTTGTAGATATGCAGAAAATGTGCTATAATACTTAAAGTACTAGATTACCCAAAATCTATTAATTATTGTTATAAAAGGCATAATTACAACAAATTGTAAATAAAAGAAATTAGTGTTACATTATGCAGCATTAACTATGAAGCCCTTTGCTGCATGGATCTGTTTAACTGTTTGTGACCCTCTGAGTATCAGTACCACTTCTGTACAGCTTCGGATATCCCTGTCCCTCCTGTGTGCGTATCTCACCTCAAGGCAGCACAGAAGGTGAGAGAAAGGACCTATGAGCATGAAAATAAAAAAGAGTCAGTGTCAGGAACCTACCTATTTGGGGAGTTAGACTCTGAGGTTTTTTGTTTGTTTGTTTGTTTTTCCTCCCCATGAGACTTTAATGTCCTTTTTTTCAGAAGTTCTGCAGTCATTGCAATTTCATCTCCCAGCATTCCAACAGCCCAGTTATGGGAGGTTTTTTCCCAGCCATGATAAATTATTCTCTGTCAGAATCCAAATCTGCCTTTTCAAGTCTGATCATATTTGATGGTTTTATTCTGCTAACTTGAGCTTGAATAGAAGCAATAGATGATAGTAAATTAACTTTGAGCATATTAATGACATCTCTAGGAGACTATGGATGAATTAAGGAATAAATAGATGAAATAGGTTCTGTAACAGGCTGGTGAACACTTAGTCAGCAATTGACTGGTAGCTTCTCATTTAGGTCCTTTTATATCCTATGGTTAATTAAAAACCATAGAAAGATTTTAAAGCCATCTTTTGGAATGCAGACTAAGTATGAACTCCTCCTGCCACCCATACTTGCTGTAGAAAAGGCGGTTGTCAAATGTATTCCACTGAAGCTTAAGGAACATCAGCTTCAGAAATTCAAGTTTGTACCCTCTTAAGAAGAAATGTGTGCTAAACGTGGCAAGAGCTTTCTGTGTGCATCTGCCCGAGCAGCACTTACCCAGACCTAAAATATCCTTTCTGTAGAGCTTATGAAGAAATAAACATAAATTCTGGGCTTTTGTGGATTTGCATTTATAAACTAGACATTAGGGTAGTATATGAACTGCCATTCCTAACAAGAACTGTTGTGATTTCATCTTATTTGGTGGACTTTAACGTGTACCAGCTTCGTCTAGGATTTCCAAACTAGTTTGAAACTTAGATTTTCAAAAGAGCTGGATGCTAAGCTGCAGTGACTTTACAAGAACTGAGCGTTTCTTAAATCTAAGGGATCCTCTGTTATATGCAATAGAGAAACAGCTGATTGAGTCTAAGATACTAAAGAAAGCAGTAAGTTACTTGACAAATCTGAATGCTAGTATTTAACCTAATTTAATAATATATGTTAGGCTTTTATTAGCCTAGGTATACTCATGCCAAAGCTTATCAAACATGACCAAACATTATTTTTTTTGCAAATACAATTATGGTCTATTAAATGTGCAAAACCACAGATTATTGTTTGATGCCAGGACATCTTGTTATTCAGATAGGCTGAGTCAAAACTTAACACCTACTCTCTGAAATTTGAAGCTCGACAAATATATCTCTGTCTTCAGAATCCTCAATATAGTCACACAGACAGTGTGTGGTTAGAAGATGATGTTTATATAATTAAGTTTATAAAAGCATACTTTAAAGATCAACTGATTTTTTTATTCCTATTTTAAAACACTTCTATATTTTAAGTAATGGAATTTAATTTCCTGAACAATCGAATACCTCATGAAGTTTAACTTTATACCCCCACAGTTTTGTATTTGTTGTGCTCAATTTCTTAAACCAGGATAATAATAAGAAGAAATATATTACCCTGTTTTCAAGTGTCATCCTGATCCTCACAGTGCAGTCACAGAACCTGTCCTGACAGCGATTGAAATGGGCTGGCAAGATTACTGACAGCATTTGCTCACTCCCATTCTCTTGGCTGATATTACTGACCCTAAAATCTTCCAGAATAATCACAGCTATGACTGTTCCCTAACAGTGTCTCTTTAAAACTACATATGCTATGAAAAATCCTGTTCTGTAAACAATTGTGTCAAATGTTGATCTGGCCTAAATTATATCCATCATGTGTCAATTGTCCAGGTGCTGAGAGAACCATCTGGTTTAGAGAAGGAAACTGCAAGTTTACTAATGTTACTAGCTAAAATTAGAATATTGTTGTATTTTAATTGAAAATTACTTAGGAGAATAGAAGAATATTGAGAAGAATACAGAGAAGAATATTGAGCAAACTCTGAAAGTCACTGTTGGAGGTTGGTCAAGGGAAGCTGAGGATTAAAACTAAATAACATATTCTCTGAGAGGTAATTTTTTTCTTTCAGCAAAGAAAATAAATAACAGCTTTTCTGAGAGGTAATTTTTTTCTTTCAGCAAAGGAAAAGGAGCAAGTTTGCAATATATGTTTTATAATTGTATAAAGTTTTTATATCTATCTATCTATCTATCTATCTATCTATCTATCTATCTATCTATCTATCTATCTCTCCTGTCAGCAAAACTCCTTGATTCCAAAAACTTCTTAATAGTTGGAAAAAGCTTATGGGAAGTGATGCGAGAAACTTCCAAGCAAACAGCAAGACTGGTCACAACTGAACGTTTCAAGCGACGATAACTGTGAAAGTATGGCCTCATCAGAATGGTGCCCAAATTTCGGAAGGTGCTAGCAACGCCTGTAAAGGCCCAATTAGGGAGTCACAGCCATCACACTAAGTAGTTTTGAACTCACAGGTAAATGCTGGAAATGCTAGTCAGGCATCCTTTTCCTTCTTTCAAATGTCTGTTCTGAATGAGGCTCCGAGCTGCTGCGCAAAGATTGCTCCAAATCGCTCAGAGCCACACTTCCATGCCTGACTGGAGCACAATGAAATTTGGATTATGCTGGTTTAAATTATCACCCATTTGAAGTAATTTTCTTTATAAAACAAGATTAAAATGACTGTAATTCAAAACATTTTACCTCAAATTGATGTGAAAATTGTAGTGTTCATATTATTTCCATTTTTCAATTTGACAAAACATTTCACTCCATCTATAAGCTTTTCTGTGTTGTCACTATCTTAAGAGTGAAAATATGCATTTTACTCTTTCCTGATGTGTCTTATTTCTTAACACTACTTATTTAACTTTTTTAAAGCACGTCTTTATATAGTTTATTGTGGTACCTGGGGAAAACGTAAACAGATTTAGGAGGTTTGCTTACCTACTTTCTACCTCACACAATAACGGTTTATAAGTTCATATTGTTAAATTTGTTCTCTTGGTCTTTCTACATGCCTGGTGGTTATAGAAGAGCTGATAATAAAGCAAAGCAAAGAAGAATTTGAAGTTCTGGTCTGATAGAGTTGAAATTTAGGTTATGGTGACTTCTATTTATATGAAACTTTCTTTCATTTGTTTTCATACTAATAACATAATAGAAATTTCTCTCTATATTTTTTCCTCAAGGTTTCATGTCTCCTGAATAAGTCATTTAGGGAAAGAATAGTCTTTTCTCTTCCTCAGAAGTTTATTTCATAGACAGGCAGTTATATCAGTAATTCTTTTTTAAAAATCCAGTAAATTCTGAGTTACTTGAGTTCTGTGTGAATAGGGTATTTGTTTCATCTAATACAGAGTGCTTCTTATAGACTTGTTGTAGCAGTGAAGTACGGAACAATACTGAAAAGCACTGGAAAAATAAGTGACTTGCAGAAGTCCATGGCTAAATCAGTGCCAGTGAGAGTTACTACTGTAAAGCTCTTGGTTTCAAAATACCAATATACAAATGTACTTATTTTTAAGTTATGCTGTACTCAACCACAAATGTAAGAGTGCCAAACCCTATCACTTAATGTAATAGCAATACATACGTCAGCTCTCAGACCCTCAAACTCTGGGAAAGAGCTGCTTTGCGTGCTAAATCTGCAAAGGATAATTCATTCCTTACTAGGGGGTATGATTTCTTGAGCTGAAAGCTTTAACTAGTACATATGTATAGGCTAGATTTAAAGTGATTATGGAAATGTCACCGCAGGACAATACATTATTAGTAGTCCCTCATATGTTGTATGCTGTCCCCTTATGTTTGCTGATAATTAAAAAGCAGATTGGGATGTCATGATAAGAATGAGTGCAAAATGTCCCTTTTATCATTTGCAATAAATATGAAATAGTGGTCTTTCTGTATCCTTCAGTGATTGTTCTATTTGCGTTGGTGACAAATGACATCTTTCTCCTTGTAATGTGCCTGCAGGGTTAAATGACTTTATTATTATTAATGAGTCATTGCTCCAGCTGCCCAGAAATAGAGGGAGTAGGAAACATAGGAGATTTAGACCTAAGTAATTACAAATGTAATTATTACCTTTCAAATTTCATTTTTACAGAAATCACAAAGTTGTTAATCAAACATGCCCCTTTCCATGTATTTACACTTTTTTGGGGTCTTTGTCAAAAGGATGAGTAGCTACGTGGTTCCACTGAGGGTAGTCTGTGGCAGATTGCAAAGTGGTAATGACAGAAAACTGCTGTGAAAAATTGGTTGGAAAATGTTGTCTAGTCATCAAGGAGCCTGTGGTTCTGAGGGTTTTTCTCCTGAGCTGCAGCCATATGGAGGAGAGTGTCCTCTTGGGCAGGACAAAAGCTGCAGGAGGGGAATCGTTGTCTCCTGTGGCGATATGAAATGTCAAAGTTTTACTCCTCCAGTTCGTCCTTCCACAAGGTTGTAGATTGTGATTAAGGGATCTAATAAGCACAACAGAATTGACATGGTGCTGGATGCTTTAGGGGAATTAAAAAGCGTGCCCTCTTGGCCCTGCAATAGTTATCCTAATTCCTCATAACTCCAGGTTTTCAGGTTTTCAAGTTTTCAGGTGGAGCACAAGGCTTGCTCTTCCGTACTAATGGTAGGGGAGTTGCAGGAAACTTGGAGAAGGGAAATGGTTGTGGATTGTGCTAGGCCATCTTGTAGCTGCCAGGAACTGTAAGCAATGTTGTTTTTCTGAACCACAATCTGAACCTGAAATTTATTGTGAAACGGAAATTCTGAGGAAAAAGGTTTGGAGAAATGAGAACACTCAGCATAATGCTGAAATACTAAGGATTCGCATATTTTAAAAATCTAAATGAAAATAAAATTAATAACAAAAATAGAAATTATTAGTTCCCGTACTCTATACCCCAAAATGTCATTTGAATCAACACTGTAACAAAACAGTTGAACTTTGAAACTGTATTTTTGATGGAAATTTTTTGTCAAAAAAACTTCAGCAAGTTTTAGTTATATATTAAATTGGAATAAATAGATTTAATATTGTTGATGGCCAAATCAAATGTAATATCTTTCAGCACTCAAATAAGCATAGTGTGTTACTTAGACACCAGCATAGGTGAATATCATAAAAATGTTTAGAAGTATTTACAAAATAAATAAAATCAGTGTTCAAAATAAAAACAATTAATTTTTTGTTTAAATTCTAATTAAGAAAAAAGTTTTTTCCTTTTTTTTTTTTCTCCTTGAGGTACAATTGGAGTCAGAGCATAAAAGCCATAGAATACTTTTAGAATGTTGTAGGTTTATTTGGTTTGCTGCTCTAGTGCCCTTTGACTTTAAATTTCTGTTTGTGTATATCTAATGAAAATACAATTTCAAAACATCTTTTATTGTCTACCTCTTGAATTATCATAGGAAAGACATGTTTATTAGCTTGCTTAACATTTGCATTTTTTATGATTTCGTTTTGAAAATAAAGGTTCCATTAAAGTGTCTGAACCATGAACAATTGCCCACAGGTGTCCAATTAATTTAAAAGAATTTCTTAGTATTTTTCTTTAGATCAAACTTCTATTGACTTTGCAATAAAAATAAAAAGAAAACAGAGCCCACTTGGCATGCAGATACATCAAAAACTCTTACTGAAGTGAGTAAAGGGTGTAAATACAGATATTTGAAGCAGAATTGTAGGTCTTTTTATCACACACCTATCCCTTGAAGAAGTTGCTATATGTGAGATATCTCAAACATAACTAAAAATGAACTTCTGCTTGCCCCCTTCATCACCCTGCCTGGATTCTGCCTTTTGCTGAGGATGACTCACCTGATCTGCTTATTGTCACAAGTGTTAGAATTCAGTATTAAAGTAGTATGAGAGTGTACTAGTGTTTTCATGTAGGTCTCTTACCAAGAATAAATGCCACTGACCTTACTCCACCTAGAAATTCTCTTCCCTTCTTATCTGTTTGAAGTTCATCCTTTTTCCTATCTCCAAGCCCAGATCTTTGTTCTCTAGCCAGTGAGCCACAAAAGGTAATTGATTTTTTTGATTAAATGTCTGCAGCCTAAGCTTAAGAAATGTATTTTCTGCTGTTTCTGTACGAAATGAGTTTATGCAGATTCAGTGATTCTTAACTCTCTTTATGAATCTTCACACTTTTGAGGTATTTAGTGATTTATAATACAACCAGTAAACTCTCTCTCCTTTACACACACAGAGAATTTTATTTCAAACTTACACCTTAAAAACTGAGCATAATAGTGTATTAGGTATACTTGCACTGTAGATACGTAAGTAAGAATTATCTTCTTTTTAAAACTTAATATATGTATATATTTGAATGCAAGCGTGAATGAAACTGAGCAACCTCTTTAGCTAGGTTTGAAGAAGAGAAAGAACAGATGTTAAGAAGTGTCTGTAGAAATTGCTGCTAAGTGAATTTCTTTTTCTAAGGATTAGCTATACAAAGCTGCATTTTGGAGACTGCTCATTTTACAGTTTCAGACAAGCAACAGAAAAAACCTCAAGCTATTTTTATTGTTTTGATGCATTTTTTTCCTGCTTTAATGGGGAAAGAACAGTAATGGCCATATTTCCATGACATAATACATTTTCTCACTTTGTTTTATCCCTTTAATATGTCCAGTGCCTCTTAAAACAGGATATTGATATGCTCCAAAATTCCCCAGCAAACCCACATGCTAAACATTCTCCTCAGTGTCGAATTAAAGGAAAGAACATACTATGTTGAACTGACTCCAGATTAAATAAATAAATGAATTTACACAAATGCACACCTGTTTAATTGGTGGTAATGAATCCTCACATACATTCCTACTGAGGCATTTGAACAACTGTTTGATCACTAAAAGGAAATATAAATGGTATTTCAGAGTGTATTGAGTTACCTTGTACTGGTTAAGTAATTTTTCTGTCAATTGGCCCCCATTCTGGTTTAATATGTTTGACTAGATTACTTTTTTAAGTTAAATTTTAAGGAATGACTTCCACTTGCATTTTGAACAGAAACTTTTACTGAACATTTGTAGTTTAGTCCCTAGAAGTTGGTATGAGATACACTATTCTTCATGGATTTCCCTCATCTCATATTTCAAGTAATGTTTAAGGATATTGAAGAAAGCATAAGACTGGGGTTTATGTGTGTATACACACACACGTGTGAGCAAGAAGGCTTTAGAAACATCATCATATCAAGAGTATTTGTGAAATTAGTGTTGTACCTTTAATAATGCTTGCAGATGCACTAACATTACTACATTTTTTGTTTTCTCGGTTGCTGTAACAGATAACATTGATAAGAAAAACTCATCTTCCGGAGAACGTTGAAGGTTTTCGGGGCTCTCAATATCGCTGAGGGAGTGGGGGTGAGCAAGTGGCTGTGTGGTGCTTAGCTGCTGGCTGGGGTCAGCCCACCACTTTAAGATAAAAATGTTTCTTGAAGAAGGAGTCATTTCAGGGCAGTAATTGCTGGGTATCTACAACTTTCTATAGACTCTTCTTTCCCTTACCACAAATAAGAGTTTTATCTTGAAAGGCTTAAAATGAAGTTTTACACATCAAGAGAGAATGTTTGCCATATTAAAAATGCCCTGCAGAAAACTCATATTGGAGATGTTGCCTCTTCCAGGCACCAGCTGAAACGTGGCAGCTGAAGCCCTTTTTCCTCCATCATATTTTCATAGGATGTTGGGTTTATTACAGAAACTTTATATCAGTAGAAGAGCTTAATACATACCACCTAAAATTCATAGTCTTCTCAGGTATGGGGGAAGAAATGCAACGTTTTCAGGTCAAAGGTTATTGCTGGAGGATAAACCATTTTTCACTATGTAGTTTCACCTATTTTAATTGATTTGAATTTAAATTTATATTCTGTGTTAAACACTGAACGATGTATTAATAATTAAGAAGCTTCAGTACGAATGTGAGGCAGTTAATGAAATATTAAATAAAGCACATTGCATTACCTGGTGGTGTAATCAATATACTAGATTTTAGGCTATTCATTTTAGATGGTCATTATACTTTACAGATTATGGTTAAAATTCTTGTTGATAACTCACTTTGTAGGCTAAGAAACATGCATCCTCTGCAAATTACTGCATTTGTTTTGCCATAATTAACAACAAAACGAGGACAGTAAAGATGAATGCAATGAGACTGTTGAAGCAATGAGGGTCAATACCGTGTATTCTACAACACTGTCACAGCCGTGTTCATTAGGCTGAAACAGAAGAGGTTGCAGAGGGGTTGGGAGCTTGAGGTTTTTTGGTGAAATCTCTTCTTGTGGATAACAGTGGTTATTGAAACTGAACTTTTTATGGGAGCATTGCTTTTAGATCATTTATTGGGTTTGATTAATGTAAGATTGAAATTCTAGTCAGAATAACAATAGGAGATGACTTAATGAAAGATTAATGTGCTTTATTTATATGGCTATTATTTGTGAAGGAAAGATTCACTTCACAAGCGTAGTCAATTATACAGGAATTAACATATGCTGTCTCTTTTGCCCTGATACTTCTTCCATACCCTGTCTTCCTCCTCACCAACTTTCCCCAACCATCTTTGATAATGTTTGCTTGACTAATTGAAGCCAGGTGCAAAATACTCACACCTCATACTGTTGGGATTTTAGCATAAGCAGCCTAACTCATGGCAGTTTTTAGGATTACATTCAAATTAAACCCATGAATGTTAGGATATAAACTGTGTTCACTGGAATGGAAGGAGAGCGTTTTCTTGCAAGATATCCAGTACAATCTGGCAAGCCTAGGCAGCACATGAAAACGTGTGATTTCCTGCATGCCTGTTGGCTCCTCAGCTAGAACATCTGGAGCATCAGTCTTCCTCTGAGTATGATTTCTCACGGGCTTTGGTAGAGGCAAGCTCTGTACATGCAGCTGAAAACTAAGTGATATGTCCTACTTGTTCTTTGAACAAAAAGGTTCAAAGGCTAGAACTTAAGTAACTCTTTTAGGTTTTTAATTTATTGAGACATATACAGGAAATAAAATATTCATAGGAAACTTCTCCCAAAGGCATTTTATTATTAAAGCAAAAAAAAGTAGAGTATATTACAGCAGCAGTTATTTAGGGTTTCTACATCCAAGCTTCTTCCTTCTGACCTTATTAAAGTAACCCAGTTTACACTAACAACGATTCTCCCCTCCCTTTTTTATTGTTAATGTCATTTCTGTTCTCTCCACATAGTGGAGACCGCTAAATGATGTTACCCAAGTGGCCACTTTCGGTCACCAGGGTAATTCTGGACTATAATTTCCCTATATTATGCTTGAATTCCTGCTTAGATTTAGTACCACATTTAGTAAATACACATGGGCAAAAAATGGGGGGGATATGACCCATTCCTTAGGAGCTATTGGCTGAGATGAGTAGTATAAGGTTGTCATCTTCATCACTGTGGTGGGTGCCTGCTGAGCAGAGAGCACTGAATGTGCGATGGGAGCTGTTTAATGCGAAACGCTTCAGTAAATGAGAGGCACTTCTGGATGCTGACAGAATAGCATTGGCACTGCAAGCCATGTATTCATATATGTGCTGTGTTGTGAAAATATGAAAAATAGCTCAGCAATGGCATAATTATGGGCAATTTGCTTAATCGCTTGCTAATTGTTGCTTGCTTTATTATGAAACAAGAGTGCTCTAAATGTAACACTGGATGGTTTGCATCCAAAATGTGTCAAATTCAATACTGGCTTTTCATTAAGACTTCAGCTACATGGCTTTAAAATGCAAGCACTCTATATTCTGTATTTTACGTCGTTTTCTTTTTTTTTTTTTTCAATTGCTTTTGAAATTTTCTTTGCACTATTTGTAAGCCCCCAAGCATGCATTGGTACGGTGCAGTCTGACAGTTTTTGAACTTCTAATCGATCTGAGTACTTTGCTAATGAAAACATTTACAAATGTCTTCTGATCATTATTACACAGGCAGATAAAGGTGGAGATGTTTGAAGGCTTCTCGGGCAGCTCATGTTCTGATTGTTCAACTCTTAGAAATGTACATCTCCCTTTTAACATACCCTTTTAAATAAGAAATCTGCATGTATATGTGCAATTCTGACAGTTTGGCCTAAACTTTTGGAAAAACTGTTTGATTTTGACCAAGATATCCTGCTTTGAGCAGAAGGTTAGACAGATATCTTCAAAAGTCTCTTTTAGCCTAAGTCTTTTTATGATTCTGTGATGCAAGTGATGACTTTTGTGGGAGATTGAGAAAGGAACCAGCCCTCTTGATGTTGTCTTAGTAGTATGTCTGCCTTTTGGGGGTGCAGGGGAGGGCATAGGGGTAGGAAAAACGTGTATCATTTATACACCAAGTATATGCTACCAACTTTTGACATTATGAGACTGCCGATAACACAGTCGTACTAACAGCCTGTCTTCATTTGAGAATTCTCTATGAGAAATATTCTTAAAACTGGAACATAATAGTAAGCTGGAAATGACAAAATATGCAGTACTGTGCCACATATTTTGTAGACTGAGAGGGAGAGTAGCACTGTGGAGTTCTTCAGCTTTCATCTGCCAAAAGCAAAGATAATAACTAACATTTTTATTTTCTCTGTAAAACCCTACACAGGCTTTACAACCACAGAAAGTCTCTAGCAAAAACAAAAAGGAAAAAAATATCAAATATATCAAACAGTATTTTTTTACAATAGTTTTGACTGACGGATAGCTACTTGGCAAGGTTGGAATTCCACATTTTCTTAAGTGAAAGTAAATATTCTTACTGAAAACTGCTTTGACCTATAAATGATAAAGACTGTGGAACAATGAAGAAAGTCTTTTAACTATTGTGCTTTTAATTATATTTGACAGTTCTGATCTAAACATCTCATAAGAGCTGACAGACACATTCTTTAAAAATGTTCTTAAGTTCTCAGGGAGACAATTTAAAAAATAGTTTTATTCCTAAAACAACCTGGAGTTCAAATGAAAGTGGTAAACTCATGTGCAGGAGCGTAATCTGTTCTGTGAATTAAAAATTCTCTTTCATACTACTTGTATGTCATAGTTGAAGAGCCTCAGTGTAGAATGAAAAAAATAAAATAAAATTAAGGGTTTGTTGCTGAGTGAAGTAAGAAATGAGGTAGACTGGTAAGAGTTTGATGGAATGTATTGTTTATTCATAATACATGGCAGATATGTACACTTCCATTTCCATTTATAAACCTGTCATATCTTATGTGAGAAGAGGTTACTAGACACTGAATTTCAGTAGCAAAAACCATAATTTCTTCTGAAAATACTCAGAGACAGCAGGAACCTTCTTTTACTTGATTGATAGAGGCAGATGTCACAGATGTTTCTTACCACAGAGTACTTATCGGACCATGCAAAATTATCGCTTACGTTACGACTTTTGAATGAAAGAGAAGGGCTCAGAAAACTTTTATTTTCACCCACATTTAGCAATGACTTGCAAAGATGCAAAACAGAAGGAAGCTCAAAGAATAGCAGCCAGCAAATGGCAAGGTCAATTTATACCACCTCTGATAAATGGCCACTCAGCATTGAACTTCACACTCACCCAGCTGCGCGGCTTGGAGTCCTCCTCGGATGGTCCTCTGGGATGCTTGGCTGAGGTAGTCAGAGAATCCTTTGTTTAAAGCAGGCAGCAAGTGGTGGAGGGGAAGGCAGGCACGGTGTTGAGGACAATGCTCTTTACAGTGACCTCTTCATGTGTTAAGTGTGTAACAGAATATTTGTGAATCAGCCACATTCTATTCTAAGTTGGCACCATTAGTGCAATACATTGCTAACATAAAGCTCTCTTCTTTAATAAAATAGGGAATCGTTAAAAACATGTTTTTAACAAGTAAAGCATAATTTAGATGACAGCTCAATGCCAGTACCAAGTAGCTATTCAGAAGGTTTTCAGGTGTTAAAGAAGCAGGAGGATGATGATATGTCAGGAAAATAGAGGATGAATTCAACTGACAGAAAGAAGCTACATTTCATAGCTTGGAAGAACAGGCAAAAAAGTTAATGCCTGGTGAATATTCATGCAGAAAATTTCCTACATTTTGTTCTAGGTTCATTCAAAAACAGATGAATTATGTTCCAAAAGTAATTTTCACTTCATTGTGCTAAAACCATAATATTTCACACTGCTGGTTATATTTATTTTTATTTCATACCAAACAGATTGTCTTTGCTAGCACTATTTACTGCAGCAGATCAGTTGATGAGATTTTCTAAGTTTCCTTTAAATGCAGATATTTGGGACCTTGCCTGCCTCACGCTGTATTCAATGCAACACTGTTATTTGGTTTCCTACAGCATATACAGTCTCCTAAACACTGCCTCAGGGTTGCACTAATGCTATGGCCTATATGCAGGTGATTTAGATTTTAAAAAACCCACAAAACTGTGTTATTAATTTTTTATTATTATTTTTTTACTCCTTTTAAAGTTAGTGTAGTTGTTAAGGATATATTTAATTTTTCATATTTATTTATTTCATTGTTTTTAATGAGTGTAGTATATTATAAAAGATAACCTGACTGTTATTGTTGGAAAAAAATTGAGTCAGACATGATACAGAAAAATACTTGTATTTACTAAGTACTTTTTTATTTCCTGTTCTTCTGCAACGCTGTAAAGGTGCTCAGTAGAAAAGGGTCTTAACTCTTCAAAGTTAATGAGAACTGTATATTTTATGTGCTATTAATCATAAGCAGTGATGAAAAACATACTCTGACAATCAAGATTACACGTACTACATACCAACATTGAAAGAAAGGTTATGACTGCTACAAAAAGTGTATCTTCTGAACAATGCTGCGTTGGCAGACTGTCATATAAAGAAACCCCAACTCAAAGCCAAAATAATTTGTATGCATAACTTATGGTTATGTCCAGGATTATTCTAAAGTTTTAGCTATTTTTTGTTGATTTTTTTTTCTAAACCTAAAACTCAGATAAAAATAACTTCTTATTAACAGAATAAACAAGACTGTCTTTCTGACAACGTTGTTGTTCTTAGCATGGTCACATGTTGCCAGACTACCTGTAGACTTGGAACACACGGCACAAAATTACTGTCCTACTGATCTGTTGAGATGGATGTAGAGAATGGTTTATAAGTGACCTTTTATTTCTGCAGTTGCCTTGTCTGAAGCTTAAATGTTAAGTTTTCATTGCCAAACGATTCTTTTGATGGTTTAGCTTTGTTTACTCTCTTACTGAAGTTTGAGAGAGTACAATAACAAGTATTGTAACTGCTTGCTGTGAAGAGCTAGAAATGCATAAGTATTATTTCCAAATAAATAATTGTGTATTTTTCAGTTTAGCCAAATGAATAGCATTTTAAAAGCAATTAGAAAGCCTTGAGAAGAGAAAACAAGCAAACAAACAGACAAACACTGAGGTACTGGGTATCAAAAAGGTAACTTTTAATAACTGCAAGAAAGATCAGTTTCTGTATAAAACAGGGATAACTCAACACTCTGTCAAGGTTGTACCTGACTTCAATGAATTGCCTTGATCAGAAGAGAAGCAAACCTGGATGATTAAAGAGCTTAACAAGTCTTGTATATACTCAAATTCGTGTCTCTAATAGCAGATAGTAGGACACAGAAAGATTAGACTAATCTACCAGTAGTAACTTTTTTTTTGCAGGAACTATTGCCTCTGCTGAATTATTTCCATATTTATGTCTTCCACTGCCCATCAAAACTGGATTAGTATTTCAAGAGCAAGGTGCCAAAGCTTTGTCAGGATTACAATGAAAAATTCTGAGACAAAATGACTGAAGACATGTTGAAATGCCAGTAATAGGTCAAAATAGCATTTATAAACAATCATTTCTCTAACTGACACATACTCGTACAACATACTTAAGGAGAAATAATCAAGAATATAGCATTCATGATACAACAAGCAATCAATTGTCTGCTTAAATGTGGTAGATTTTTAAAAAGATGTATCCTGTATTTTGGACAGCAACATTATGTATTTCAATGCCTGAAGGAAAAACTGAATTCATTTGTATTGAGAAGTAACATGGAAATACGTATTTGTGCTTTGTAGCTTTACACAGATTTCAACATGCAAAATATTTATTAAAACAGGAATGCAGCACGTGTTTAAATATAAAATAATTCCTAGAGGCATACCTTCTCCAGTGTTTGGAGCCAGAATCCAATTTTAAATGTTATTTTCATGAAGACAGATACTAAAATTATGTATCTGTCTTTCGTTAAGAAGTTTTGTGAAAACAACACAGCGAAATATATAATCAGATATTCTTCTTCACTCGTGACGTATTTAAATCACGTACACAGCAAGAGAATATAAAATTAACACATATAATACGAAAACTATTTCAAGGAATGATTTGTAGAAGTTTAATTCTATTAGTTTGAATTTACATAACATGGTAAAGCCGCAGTTTAAATGAAACCGATCAAGATTGTTTATATATTGCAAATTACGTCCTTCAGATTTAGTAGTTTACTTTGCCTTTGAACAAATTATAATTTCTATAATCCTTTTTCAAGGGCACAAACCTTGCATCTACTGAAGAAATCGGGTTCGATTACTAGTAAACTACAGAGGTTACAGCTTCTTGTGCTATTACCCTTTGATTTTTCAAGGTTTCCAGTATTGAATGCATGGAGAAATCAATTCTCTTTAAAATAGCTGTTACGCTGGCTTTCATTCTTGAAGCTCTTGAGTGCATCTTTGAAGGCAATGTACCATCTTTGGCTATGTGTCCAAATTAATTTTGTTTTGCCTTAAGAAAAACAAAACAATCCAAAACTTCAGTTTTAAGAGAGTGTTAAAAGAAATTCCTAATTGTAATTATAATTTTTTCAAGTAGTGCAAATATATAGAATTACTGGTATAAGATTATTATAAAAGTTTTAGCTTTATTAGACAAATTTCAAAAAGTGAAAAGGTCATTGTAAGTAGAACGTATAAGGGTTTTAGTTACATAGCTGTAATGATGGTACCGTCTGCTCATGAAACATTAACATTTTTCTGATGATAGCTGATGACAACCCTATGGGCCTCAAACTTACAAACACCTAAACCTTCCCTTAAGTTGTACACCCAGAGATATTTTCTCTACAAACTGTGGCAATTATTGTAGAACTGGGATTGCCCTGTTAGCCTCGATTCTCTGTGCGCATCAGTCTTCAGACCTCTGATAACGCCTTGTCTCTTTCCATCCTCCCAGCTATCGAAGTCAATCTCCAGAAAGCCCTGGCTGAAGCCTCTGAAACCTGCACACAGGAGTGTCTCATCCTAGGCCATTCCGACAACTGCTGGATGCCGCCTTCTTTGACACAGTATCAGCAGTCCAACACCCCTTTGCCATCGTTTGGCTTCCAGCAGGGCTGGGGCAGAGGAGCTGGGATGGAGGGACGGCACACTCTTGGGAGGCCCCTTCCAAAGGACGACACTGACAAAGGCCAGAGTGGACCCAGGCCCCAGTTCTACAACACCTGCGAAAGACTTTGCGCCAGCGAAGATCCCGTCAAAGTCATTCCTCTGGCAAACTTCGCCGCGTCCCACCAGGCACCGGTGTCGGGGAGTAGCGCTCCGTTTATGCACGAGCACCAGCTATAAAAGCATATCTGACACATCCATTATTTCAGGCTTTAAGTGTGACTGTATATAGTCACAGCCTAACACTCTTGGTGCGTACACAAACTTGTTAGGCTTGTGAATATTTGTGTATATAGAATCCTAAATTTGAAATTGAAAAGGTAAATCCTGAGGACTTAATTAAAAGACACTTACCATAGTTCTTGGTAAAATCCACAAAATGGGGAAGGAAACCCACAACCCAGAAACAATCAAAAGAAAAACACAAAATCCTGTTCATTTTCTTATATAGGCCATACAGTGCAAATATCTGCCAGCACTTCTTCCTCTCTGTTGAAAGCAATTTCTTAGTACGGTTTGGGGAATATTGCAGTCTAAATATGGATTACTCAATTTTTTCTTTGTTGTTATAATTTATAGAATATTCATAGATTTCATCATCCATTTGCTTAGCGATAGAGACCAAGTGGGCAATTTCTCATTTGATTACCTTACATAACAGAATGAATAAGATCCTAAAATCTAATTCTTAAGAACGATGGTATATCTTTCCACCAAAATTTATCTTTTATGTAATCAAGATGGAAAAATGTACTTAAAGACATGACAACTGCTTTTGCTTTTAATTTTTATTGTCTCAATCTACAGGTATTTTTCTTTGAAAGAGTGCAAGAAATGAATAGAAAGCTCTCAACTAGGCTTTTCTGTGTGAAATAACATAATATTGATAGGATATCCAAGGTCAAAACTGGAAAAAAAATATAAATAACTATTTTTAATTTCAAAATCTTTCTTTCTACAATAATGCAAGCAACAATATAATACGTATTATGCTTTTCAAGCCATAAGTCTATTTCTATTTTTTAATTTTATTTTATTTTTCATCTTGCAGAGCTTGCTTTGGCTACTGTTCCTGTTAGTTGAAAATTACATGGGCACTGCTGAAAACAGTAGGAAAATGGGGTAGTTTTTTTGGCTGATGTGATGTTGTGGCTGCAAGCTACTGATGTTTAAAAGAATATTATAGTGATGTCTACGGCTTTTTTTTTTTTTTCACAGCTATAAGCACCTATTATAAGTATTCAGTAAAAGGTTAGCTATAGTATTAGTTACTTCACCACAAACCCATTAGATGAAGGGGTACTCGTCATTGTGGCTTAGTTTGTTAGAGAATGACTGACAGTTCTCAGCAAAGAAAGAAGAATCCAGGTAATGAAAGCTGAATGTAATAATAAAAAATAATAATAATAAATGTAATTGTAAACATACTCCAATCATATTATTTGATAAAGTCTCAAGATTATTCTCTTTAAAGATGAGGGATTTTTTTTTTTAAGTGTTCTGTGTACTGGAGGATATATTCTTAATAGTGGCAGAAAAAAGCTGGTAAATTCTACAGTGGATGAAAAGGACGTTCCTTTCTCAGATGAAAAAACATGTTTTCCCTCTAGAATTTTGTTTCTTTGTAGACATTTAATCATTTACAGTATGTACATAACAAGAACTTTTTTTCTTTAAAAACTGCATAAGTTTGCTTAGTTTCATTGCTACATTAAGTGAGACAATCGAAGTTGTATGGAAGGGAAAAAAGTCAGCGTGTGAATATTTCCTATGGACAGAATTCTATGTAGGCTTCATATTGTAACTTAAATCTGTAATTTATAAACAAAACTGTGTGTAAAAATGCTGTAATATTAGCTGCTTGTAAAATTTACAGAAGTTCAAGTTGTTGAGGGTTTCCAATGAATGCTAAAAGAGCTTCTCTTATGTGCCCAGCAGGTATAAGTAGCTTTATATATCGCTGTCCCCACTGTAAATCTATTCAAATCACATTTAGATTTTATGTGCAAAATAAAAGAAGCTTCACTTTTAACCTACTGATAGGTTTAATTAATGAACATCAGATTATCTAATGATGTACTTCTTTTCTTTTCTTCTTTTTAATGTAGTTTTCAATAACGTTTAGAAAAGATGTGACACACCAGCTTCCAGTTGCATGTAAATCCCGGGAAAAAAAAGTATCCTTTGGGTACTGACACACAATAGCTGACACAACTCATTTCCAATTCCAGGACAATTAAAAATTTGACAAATTAATTCACACTTAATATGTACAAAGCCCTTTGTTGTTTGCTTTGGAGACATCACGATGAGAAAATTCAGCAGTCTTTTTCAGGGATACACAAAAAAAGCTTATCTGTAGTTTACACAGATTTACCAAACATATTAATTGTGCAAATTTAGAATAATGCTGACAGCTAATGCTTCCTATTGTAAGCAGAGGACTTCAGTTTTTATTACAGAGGGTATTTGCCATACCAAATGTTTACAGAATTGGCAGCTGCATTGGAAAAACTCTCATTATTTTTCCCTGCAACATTTCCTTTCTGGCTGAAAATTGTAACTGAAATTTTCTGGCAAAGAATTAATTTCTACAGTTTTAGGATGTTTATAGGAAAAGGTGAAGGAACCAGAATTAATGTATTTTCAGAAGCAGGGAAAAAAAAAAACAAAATTCACATTTTAATGTTTAGGGGTTTTGGTTTGGTTTTATTTTTTTTCCCCCTCCTAAGGTATAGAAGTGATTAACCATCGCTTTTTTCTCTTGAAAGCAAACAAACAAAAAACTAGCAAAACACCAAAACCAAACAACAACAAAAAACTGCTTAAACAAAAAGCACAGTAAGAATGAATCTGATTATAAGAAGTATTACATGTTATATCCATGAAACTGTTTTGTGATATTCTAAAATTCTGTCAGCAAAACACGGAACAATTAATTCTAAGTACACATTGTATCAGGAGTTAAATGGTTCCCTCATTTTTATATATTACATATCCAATATATAAAATTATGCATTTGAGGTGACATTTTTCTGAATGGCATGTCAGTATCCAGAGGAACAACGTTACTAGAGACTCTTTACACATCTTGCCATATATATAAATAATTTATCTAGTACATAGACTGTATATTTTTGTGTAATTTTTTTTTTTAGTCATTTAACTTATTTTATCTTACTTGTGTGAATTTGTGGAGAAAACAATCCTATATACAATATACAGTAAAATGGTAGTTACATGATTAGATTTGTTTCATACAGTGTAACGATAAAGGAAAACCTTTGCCTTCAAAGTAATGTGTCACACAGTCTAGCCTAGGTTATTCCCACCCCAAACTCAGTACATGCTTGTAGCGTTTCTAAATATTGCATCAAAGTTAAGAGTAGTGGTGGCAGAAAGGTGCTTATTTCCATATCGTAAAACAGTCAATTATTGAAAAAAACCCAACAAAAACAAGACTTCAACTTAAAAAGAACTGAAGTCAAAGAGTTCGAAGTAAAATACGCTGTTTCTTTACTTTCCTAAACTGGGCTGTATTCTGAAGTGTAACTTAATTCTAAAGAAAGAATAATTAGGCATGTCTGCTTGGCCAGACAGAGACTCCTGAGCACCGGCTCTCTCTGGGCTGTGAGCTGGCCGGATGCAGGTCATTTAGCTAATTATCATGGCAATGAGCCCGCGCTAATAGGACCTGAGGGTTTAGGAATGTTAGCATGACAGCTCGCTTGACATCACATGAGTTACCTGGTTCTGAATCCAGCCAGGCCTTTTTGCGTGGTGTAGGGCTGGAGGAGAGCAGCCACTTCATATCAGACATCTGTGACCCTGGTGCGTATAGATCTGTTTGGGGTTTTTTTTGTAAAAAAAAAAGTGAAAGTTTGCTCTGTTGTATTCTGAGCAAGCTGTAATCCAGTGTGGAACTTCATCAGCCCCGAGCTACCACTATTGCCCTCCTTCCAGCGTGGTCAAGCCACCTAAATAACACCTACTCAGAAATGATCGATTAGCTCCAGGTTGTTTGGTTCAAGCTTTTGTTTGAGTTTTTAGAGCTTGAAAATTTACACTTGACTTTATTGGTTTGCTCACGTTTACTTTTGCAGCTTTAATACCAATCCTTAACGAATGATTATCAATTAAGTGATTGCACTGCAGTTTACTACCATTATTTAACTGGAAAAATGAAAAGGAAGGGATTGGTTTGTGCAGACACAAAGTAAAGTTGAAGGCAAAGATTTTATTTGGTATACGTAGGAAAATTGTGTATAACTTATGTTATCCCTAGTGAAGAAAGAGATTGACGATTTCTTGTAAATATTTGAGTTTGTATTTCTGGGAAGTCTCCCTGCTCTATGGCATACTACAGGATCTGAGAGTAAGCAGTGTATGTCTGTGTATTGAAACAGCCCTAACCACACTTTACAGATCATGCAGTTGGACATCATATACTACAGTCCAGCAGCATTTAAAGTCCAGTAAATTTGCAGTAGTTCTATTTCAGGTTTCTGTACAGCATGTTGTCTTGTTAATTACAATGCTTATTAATAAACTAGATCCACAAAAGCAGTTTTCTCCTTTGCACTGTTTTCTCTGTGTTTCTGAAATATGAAGGGTTTTAAAGGATTTCTCCAGCTACACTTCTCTACCATTTCCAGCTTTCCAAAACTCATTTCTTTGTGAAGACCAAAACCGTCAGAAAGTCAAGAAACTTTAACTTCATTTGCAGGTCCTTCATGCAACCGAGTAGCAGGCTTTTAGTAAACAGTAGGAACACACAAAATGTGTACAGCAATCTAATTCTGTATTATCAGAAATATCTTCCATTTCTGTGTCACTTCTTTTCATGCCAAGCTCCCTCCTTCTACTATGCTTCCGATACACTTGTTTATAGGAAATCATTATGACCTGGAGGCAGGAGTGTTTATGGGTTTTATTTTGATAGAAAATAAGCTGTTTCTAATTGAGAGAACATGGTTAGTAAGTTGTTGTTAAGTTAAAGAAATTATCCTCTCACCATGAATGTGATATAATGAAATAACTGTCGAATGAGGAGCTAATGAAACAGCATTTTTTGCATTTTTCTATATTATTTAAGTCCATATTTAAAATCAACTCTTTTGATAGTTGTCCTGACATTAAGGCAGTAATATCTTATTCTTTGATGCAGTTATGGCTTTGCAAGCTCAGATTTCTTACCTGTGGCACCTTATCAAGCAGGAAAATAATATTTACTTTGGCATCAAAACTATGCATAAGTATATTCCTTCATTGTCAGTAGTTGTTGAAATATAACTAGGTGTTATTCTAAAGAACATATTCAGCCTACAAATTAAAAAAAGAGAAAATTGATAAAACCTCTGGAGACGGAGGGTTTCCCTGGTTTGGATGGTAAATTCTCAAGCTGGGCTCAGTAATATTTTGAAGGGCAACCTCAGGAGGCAACGAATCCATGGAATTTCACAGAGATCTGATAAACCAGAATAATAGAGCAAGGCAGAAATATGTCATGTCTGAAAATGTGCATAATTTTAGCATTGGTGTCACTGTGCAAAGCTGCAGGAGAATTGCAGAAGTAATGTTCCCTGGGAGTCATCTTTTTGCTTTCCTCTCTGTGGGCACAAGGAACACCTGGAGCACTTCTCTGACCACGCTGGAAGTACCCAAATCCCAGGTATTTGCTGTATAGCTTTACAGAGTGCAGTATTTTCACCAAGGCACTGCAGCACTGAGGGAAGGCTGGTGCCGTGTTCAAAAAAACATCTCTGACCTATAAGATGGACTCCAAGACCTCCTGCTAGATAATTTGTGGTGAGGTAATGGCTTGTGAGAAGGTACACATGGATTTATTTAAAGAAGGACATGTGTTCACCAACAGCAGGCAATTTTGGAGATATGCTGCCCGTGTGATCATTTAGCATTCCTGCCTTTTCTTCAAGTTTCTTCCAGGTGTGGCCTTAGGACTGAGCTGCAGTTTGACTGAACAGCAGCTAGTCTGCTCCGCCTTGGAAGTGCTACGTATCAAGAGAGAAGGAAGTGAGCAAGAAGGTACTTTCTACAGCAAATAGAAGACAGGTCTCCTCCCTTGTGTGGTGGTGAAAGTCATGTTTTAAGAAGGTACATGTGGACTCCACTTGCAAACAACAAGTATTTTTCCAAGATGTAATCTTTTTGTCCTGGTGCTTGCATTCAGGATCCAGTATGAAAATATATAATGTCCAATAACTACAATAAGACTAATGATATATTTCTGTTTTTATTATTGTAGTGATTTGGAAGTCTTTTGAGGGTGCTAATTTCAAGCTTAAAATAAAGGACTAATAGTAAACGCATTCATGAGCTGAAAGCTGGGTCTTCATATTTAATTCAAAACAGGAACTTAAATCTGTAGGTCCGTACTTTCTGGATAGCGTTTAACTATGGAATTGATGCTACCTCTTCTTACACTCTTCCTCCACTAGGATTAAGAAGTCTGTATTTATAAAAAAGAAAGTTAGTACATACACCTATCAGAGAGACAGCCAAACGAAGCGGCTGGAAGCACTGTACCAGACCTCAACCCATAGCTTCAAACCACCAGCTGTGATGTGTTCTAGAGCAGATGAGTAGGATGTGCAAAGGAAAAGACATTTTCTAAGGCACTGCAATGAAGTTATTCATTGCCACTGCAGCTGTTATGTATGTAGTAAAAGAGTTAATTAACATAATGAGATTAAACTAAGAGAAATTGCTTTTAACCTGTACTTAGCTTGAGTTGTTGTTTAGTTACAAGGGATGATAAAAGACTGTTCCCTAAAGCCTGTCTAAACTTGCCAAATGTCAGCTGTCCTATAAAAGATGTAGTTTTGCTTCTCTGCTGTGTAGCTGAAGCATCAATTTACAGGTGTATGGAACTACAATAAACCAGTGCGTAGCTCTCAGGAGACTAATTGAACAGAGGAAAGTTAAAATCAGTCTGAAAAATGAAGCGATTATAAGTGAGGTGGGTGGGTGAAGGGAAAAGGTGAATACATTGAATGCTTTAGGAAAAATGCTATAAAGACACAGGCAAGCAGGTAAAATGAGTGACTTTTCCAGCTAACAGATATACTAAGATACACTGGGTTGTCTGCGGGCCTGCAGCACAATCCTAATTTTATGAGTTAACGTTTTGTAGATATGTAAAATTTTTGTTTTGCATAAAAATACCTGTTGAAACTAACATGATCAAGACCTGTAACAGCAAAGAAGATACACCTGGAATATTTAGGTCTATTTGAAAAGGCCCTTATACCAGGTAGGCCTGCAGGCTAATTTCCAGTAAATATAAAGGGACTCTTGCTATTGCTGTGCAAGAGCTCATGCTTTCAAGTGATTCTAACTAGAGAGACGAGACTAGACCATAATGGTTTAAAAACTGAAGTTCAGTGAGAAAACGAAGATGTGTAATCAATCTACGTCTAAATACACACACAATACATACAGTTTAATTTTCTTTGTTTTCAAAGTTCATGTACGTACAAGAGACAAATGTGGTCACTGAGCATCACACCAATTACTATATCTAATCTAAAAATATTCATTATATTAGGTAGGTGTGCACAAAGTCAGAGCTGCCTGTCTTGGCAGATACAAGTTGCTGTTTGTTTGTTTTAATTGCAGTGGAGGCATTTAGCACTGTGCCTGTCTGGTAACATAGGAAACGTAATACAAGACCTTGACATCTAAAAAGATTAGACCGTCTGAGCTGACTGGCTCATAAAAGCGATGCTGAGGAAATTGGCAAAGAACACAAGTCTCTGAAATTCTAAACAAGTATTTTAAATGCAGAAAAATAATCTAAAGGGTCATATTTGCAGCTTATCTGCTGCAAATACTGTGCTGCACAGCTATATCCATATAAAAGTAGAATTTTCACAGCGAAGCATTGTAAGAAAGCCCTTTTGTTCGCTGAATTCACTCTCTTGCAACGATTACACACAATCAATCTACTTGGAGTTTTAAATGCTTTTTATCAGATTTCAGCCTATTGAATCATAAATGTATTTTTTTTCAGTGTAATACTACCAGGTTTTAAAGAAAAGATCAAATTTTCCAACCCAAAAGCTGTCACTTCAGTCTACAAAAGGCAGTTATTGAAGCCTATTACTGTTTTGGAAATGCTTGTCTGAAATTCCTTCAAAATATGCAACTAAAATAGGCAGAAAGGACCAAGAAAACACTAATATTGAAGATTTATGCTGCAAAATTTGAGTTAATTGGCATATAAATGTTTCATAGGAAATATGAAATGTAATGAAAATTCAGGAATGTTAATGCTTTCTCTACTCAGAACATCTGACATAAAAATGAGTATCTGAATCTAATTACAATGAAAGTAAATCTAGGCAGCAGGGTGAATAGAAACAAACATACAAATATATATAGACACATTTGCCTATTATATATTGGGGAAAAAAAATTCTTTCTATGTACTTCTGATTAGACACAACAGCCAAGGACAGATACATCACCCTTGATTTTAGGGAGGTGTTTTGCCAAAGTTAACTGTCTAAAGCATCTCTAAGCTGGGTATTGGGAAAAAGGTACCTGCAGGGGTAATTCCTTCAGTTCTAAGCTTTCAGAATCTGCACGTGCCCACCTGATGACGGAGAAAAGCTAGAAAAGTTAAGATTTCATGACTGCCTTTTAGATGGCTAAAATAAAATTAATCCGAACCCTAGTATTTACCCTTATATTTGACTGTATTCTGTAGTCTACGTATGAAAATTACTGTGATCGGTGGATATCAAATAAACCAAGCCCAACCCTTCTTCTCACACCAAGCATGATTACTAACCTCTCCAGAATGATTTGCCTGCCAGGATGCACCTGGTTGTGTTTTGTCTTTCGTGCCAGGTTGCTGTCAGAGGGGTATAGAGAGGCTGATGTTTGATGCATGCAAAAGAACAATGAATAGGTTTTGCATTAAAGCCAAATTGGCAAATATTTTTGTTTCCTGTGACAAGTTTTGCTTAACTAGCACAAGAGCCAGCCGTGCAGTGAAGTGTGCTCCTGTAGCGTAAACCAGAATCTGTTTAAGAAGGTAAGTACAGTTGCTGGGTTTCCACTTCCCTTTCTTTGCTCCCTTGCTAAATGCTGCGCTGGCACATCCCTTCCTTTTCTGTGACAAGTCTTTCGGAAAGCCAACAGGGAGCCAACTGTGCTTAGGCATGTGCACCTGTACCACAGAGGAAACCAGATGAAAACATTAAATAATGTTTCTCTTTGTGCAGGAGAAAACATCAAGAGAAAAAAAAAAAATTCTGCAAGAGACATTGCCATAATGCAGAGAAATTGGTAAATAGTCTTGTCTCTTTGTGAAAAAAAAGAAAATTCTTCTGAACTGGGAAGAAGTGTCTTTTTTTTAATGACTTTACCTGTTTGCTAAGTGCTTACAGCTGAATGACCTGTGGCTACAACTAACCAAGAAAACAATTATGGCAACGGAATGGTTTTCCCTCAGCTTCATTTTAACAGCTGATGGATCACCTGAAGGAAGGTCATTTGCAGGGAAATAGCACTTCAGTGAGGTCATACTGGACGGACCTGGGTGATATCCCCAGATCTCCTTAACTTGGCAATCTCTTGGAATGCCATCATCCACATTGTACAGTCACATAAATCAGACAATGCCATTTCTAACAGGGAAAGTACTAAAAACTATTTTTCCAGTAAATTGTTTCAATATTTAGCAGCTCTTCCTATGCACATTTCAAACTCCTTCTCACTTAAGTTTCACAAATTTAGTCCAGCCTGCGTCATTAATTTTGACAATTTATTACTAATTAATTTATTACTCACTGGACTGTGTCAACACTGCATGTCCTCCACACAGTCAAGAATGAGCTGCCAGAAGCCTGTAACTTAATAGCAGCTGCCTTACTCATCACACCTGCCACACATGCTAGAGCATGTAGCACTAGAATTAGGACTTGTTCTCCAGGTTTGGCAACTTTCTGCTCTCTGGAAAGGCCCTCAACTCATGAGGTTTCCAGAAAAACCTATTCTATAAGGTCACAGTTGGCTGTCATTGGAAACAGCGTAGTTAAAGTAACACCAGCAGCAGAAAGTTTATGGCACGTACAAAGGTGATTTCAGTCTGATGGAAAAGCACCTTTATTAGTATTCTCCGAGTCAATTCTTAGATGATAGAAGTCCTGAGATGTAAGTTTAACATAAGAAATGTGCACACAGAGTAAAAGTGTGGGTGTTGGTATGAAGGAAATGATTAATAATATAAGAGTTACATTCACCTGGTTCTCAGTTCAGCTGAGCATAAATATGCACAGTGATGTAAATATGTACTGGGTATTTTTTAATATTTTAAAATAATTTCCTCTCAACTTTAGTCTTTGTATCATAAACCTTTTCAACTACTCAAAAATACTCCTCTTATAGTGAGTTATTAATCTTTTTTCTCAAATCCTTACAACTTAGTTGCCTAGTCATAGTTACCTTCACAGACCAGATGTGACATAAAAATTTAGTAATAATAAATATAAATTCAAAAAACTTCTGCTCATGATTTCAGTGCAGAAAGTTCTTATCCAGAATAGGAAAATTGTTCTTTTATACTGCTACCTTACAATTGTTAACTCGAAGTGCAGGCACATGATAAAGTTACATATTCATATTTCATTTCATGCAGACTTTATAAACTTGATTTGCCATTTTCTTAAATGGAGTTTATGGCAGCTGTAGTAACTAAAGGGCTTACAGATTTTTCTGCAGAGGAATGTGCCCATTTTTGCTCAGTTTATGAACACTAATTTAAAAAGCCAGAATTTGTGACTATTGATTCTATACTTGATAGTTTGCATAAAGAGTTTAAAATGTAGTGATCAATTGAGTGTTGACCCTCTAGAGAGGCTTTTGCTCTTCAGCATAAGTCTAAGAAGTTTGACGTAAATAGATTGTAACTATATTGCTTGATAAAAAAGCTGAATTAATCAAGGTTGTTGTAACCTTGTTTATTAAAAAAAGGAAACCCAGGTATTTATTATAGTAGATGGTGTAGTAAAATTACTTTTCAGTCCTGAAAAGTGTAATTTATAGTAGTACTGTTACTATGGAAAATTATATGTATTAAAGCAACTATGATAAAGGTGGGAGTATGGAACATCCCTTTGGTCAGTTGGGGTCAGCTGTCCCAGCTGGGTCCCCTCCCAACTCCTTGTGCACCCCCAGCCTCCTCGCTGGTGGGGTGGGGTGAGAAGCAGAAAAGGCCCCGACTCTGTGTGAGCCCTGCTCAGCAGTAACGGAAACATCCCTGGGTTGTCAACACTGCTTCCAGCACAAATCCCAAACACAGCCCCATACCAGCTACTGAGAAGAAAATTAACTCTATCCCAGCCAAAACCAGCACAGTATTACATCACATGCTTAACCAGCAGAGGTAAGGAAAGCTGGAAAATAAGAAAAGGTCTGGGTGATATCTCTGGATATTGTAGCAGTTTGTTCCTTTCTGCTCTTTCCGTACAATTACCACTATTTCTGCAACAACAACAACAAGAAAGATTTTAGCAAAAATGAAAACAAATTTATCTCTGAATTTCTGTTTAAGGGAGCTTGCATTCTAGAGTAATTTAAGTGTGATGCTAGAAACTAAGTTAGCAAAAGTAACTGAGCCTGCCTAATCCTAATATAATTATCAACAACTGAAATTAAGAGAAAAAGTTATGCTAACTAAGTCAATATGGAAATTGTCAACAAAGGACATCCTAGTTTCTAAAGCTATCATGAAGTTTTAGGAGTTAAATTCGTAAGGGAATGAAATCAGCAGTAAAATTTATATCAACATAGTAACTTTCACATTCAACTTCTTACACTCTCCAATGCTCCCCTTTGGGGTCTCTATCTGAAAAACTGTATCCTTGAAGGGATGTAAATATTACTCTACTATTGCTAAGCTTAAGGTTATACTCGTCACATCTTCATATTTTAGGCTCAAATTAAAATCTTATTTTCAAAAGAATTGAACACACATAAAGATTTTACTCGCAAGAGCTAGCAACATTTTGATCAGTTGCAATTAACTTACCTACGTATCTGTTACAGGAGGATGTGCAGGGAGACAGCAACAGCACGGTCAATAAGGGATTAGACAAATTCATGGACAGCAGATCCATAAGCAGAAGCTGATGGACAGGGATGCTGCTTCTAACATCGCAACGCAAAACGTGTGACCGCTAGAGGATTGCCTGGGGCCTGGACAGCAGAAGACAGACTAAGTTCACTTGCTCCTTCTAGGCAGCGTGTCCAGCTGTCCCTACCAGAGCCAGAACACAGAGCTGGACACACTTCTGGTCTCACCGACCATTTCTCAGGTGCTCGTGAGTCTGTCAAGGACATCTGGACAATTAACAGTGCTCACAGCGCACTAAGATTGATCATGTCTCCCAGAAGCCACTTCTCTAATATGTCTGCAGAAATGGCCCCTCTTCAGAAGAGTTTCTGCATAAGCAAATGTTTTTAAAAACTTTTCCTCTTCTTTGAATGCAAGCTTTAAAGTCCTCAGACTTTGCAGCTGTGATTTATTTTTCATTTGCCATTACATATTACTACTGGTCCTAGTGATTTTATTTGGCCTTTTCCCACTGCAATTTTCAAACAGTATTTGATAATCCAGAGAACTTCCATGTGCTACTCCATAAAAATACTCAAAGCTGTTCTGCAAACACATACTCATCCCAGTGAAGGCATGGAATATGACTGCTTCTCTGTCATTTATTGTACAGATAGTAGTGCTGTAATTCCCTGGCATTGCATCATCCGTTCAACCCAGGTTACTCACCCTTTTGCATTATCAAGATTGTATTTTTCCTCCCTGAGAAATAGCAGTTATAATAGACTATTTTCAAAATGACAGCTTAAGTGGCTCCATGGTTCCTTAATATCTATTCAGAAGTCTTGTCTCCCTGCATATTTTTATTGCTTTCTTTAAAAAGCAGCTTGTGAGAAAGGTAATACATTATTAATGCTACATGTCATAAAATAAAATAAATACTCACTTTTTGAAGAACCTGATCCACTAATCAAGAGTAAATGAATGCACCTGAATTATTCAAAGAACCTCAAATTGTGCAACTTGTACTCAAATTGAATATTGTGAATAGAATATTCGCAATGTAACAAAAAAGTATCTCTTGTTATATTAACCACTCCATTTTCATAACAGGAAATGTGATTATTTTTTTTTCCTTATTCTTAATCAGTAAATATTTTACCCTTCCAAGGGCAAAAAGGTCCAGGGTCGGTTTCTGCACTTTGTTACCTTTAACCAGCCTTCTAATGTAATGTGTACATCCATAAGAACAGTTGCGAGGGCAGGTGCCCCCTGCTTCAAACGAAGCAGGTAAAGCTACTTCCGCGCAGCAGAATTGTTGCAGTTAGTGGTGAGCTGCAGGTTGGCAGTCATCAAACAGCTGTGCAAAGAACATGTGGCAAAAGCTACCATTTGTTGTGAGAAAGCAAGCATTGCTGAGTTGATGAGATCCTGAACCAGTGAGTGACAGCATCAAGGGTAAGACAGGAATGAGGAGATCAGAGGCACTTAATTAAAAACAGCTCCTGCTGCCAGAGTTTGTTTCCTCTCTATTACAATCCACTTATACCAATGAATTCTCTGGCAGTTCTTCAGGAATTTCTCGCTACTGCACCCTGTTTTTCACAGCGTGGTATTGTCGTGGGTTAGGCCGACCCCCCCACCCCCAGCCGGTCTCTCCCCCTCCCCCACCCCCAGGAATGAGGGAGAGAATTAAAGGATAAATGGGAAACCCGTGGGTTGAGATAAGAATGATTTAATACAGATGATTTAATACAGTGTAGGTGCTCACCACCCCCTCGTATGCGAAGCCCGTCTCGTCCTGAAACTGCAAATCCCGGACGAACGCGAGGCCCCGGAATAGAGAGGGGCAGAGAGAGAGAGAGAGAGATAGTACTCCGAGAGTGGGAGTGCTGGGAGAGAGAGGGAAAGAAAAACAACAGAGCAAAAGCGCAGCAAGCGCAAAAGAGCAAAAGCAGCGAAAGAGCCAAAGCGCCAAAGCCCTTCTGTCCGGCTGCCCCTCACTTTTATACTGGGCATGGCGCTGCGTGATATGGAATACTAATGGGCCAGTTTGGCCCTCAATCTTAAGTTCCACCACAAATCACAAGGGGAATCGTGTCCCCCCTTGTCCCAGCTATGCTCCCCCCTTATCCCGCCGTGCTTCTGCACTCCGGCACACTGAAAAGTCCTTGGAGTTTCACGTCCAACCACAAACATCAACTTGCTATCAGCATTCTTCTCAGAGCGAGCCTCTGAGTAAAACCAAAACACGGAGCTCTTCTAGCTGCTAAAAAGAAGAGCTAACTCTGTCCCAGCTAAAACTAGGACAGGTATTTATACCATATCCCCCAAAGATATTTGCATTCACCAGTAAGTTTTCTTTGGAAAAAAAAACAAACCAAAACAAAACTACAAGAAAAGAATCCGTGCCACGTTTCTAAATGCATCTGCAAACTCTTGTTCTTACAAACAGAAGCATCTTAAGTCCTGTGCAACAGTGTGTCATGGTCAGATTTCTCATTTTTTTAGGTGTTTCTATTGAATAGACTCTTCTGGATTTAAACAGACCTGCCCGGGAACTATTAAGGATGCCAAATTGGTAAAACTAATGTCACCAGAAAGCAGCAAAGCAACAAACTGCTATAGGAGAACGGAGTTCCTGACTCTCTTCCTTGCTATTATCTGTGATCCAGTCTTTAATTCTTGAGATAATCAATTCTTGGTTTTGGTTTGCCCACTCAGCACATGCATGATTCCCTAATAGTTCACAATCAATGAAATTTTCTCAGGAGGGAGACAGGGAAGGAGGGGAGGAAGAAGTCTTCAGGAAGACATACATATTACTGCTCAGCATCTGAAAAGTAATAGTTTGTGGCTTCAGACACAACCCCTCACAGTGACCAGCTTCATGTTGTTGGGGCTGATAAGGTAAAGAGCTGTGAGAATAGTTTTGAACAGCCTTTGTGATACGAGAATTTTGTTTGTGTAGGCCTGAAAGCTCAGGCTGAAGGAACGTATTTTAGACATTCTAATATGAATTTAACCTGTGTGCTGCAGTAGAAATCATTAGGCTCTTTTTAAACTAAATCAACAACCTGGCAGTAGTACGCTTCTGAAATTGCAGCTTCCATTTGGGAATCTGAGATTTGGCAGACGTACCTTGACCCGTGATCCTATTACCAGAGATATCAAGTTAATGCTCAAATCAAGTAGCAAGTTTAAGACCTCAAACCGTATCCAATTCCTCTTGAAATCAATGGATTGTTTCCACTGAATTCAGTGGCCATCTGTTCAAACCAAATGTACTTTGTATTTTGTGACAAAAAGAGTAAAGAGCAAGAGAATTTTTTCATCTCAGATAGTGTATTCCCTAGAGGAAAGCCACAAGCTGGAGCTATGGGATTTACAACCCTCTTTTGTTTAGTCCTGAAGGAACAAAACGTCTCCAAATGCCTATATTCCTATTAGCTTTATATGCTGTATCTCTGGAATAAAGATATTTTATCTGGTTGTGTTTCAAATACATTCAAAAATCTGCAATAATCTTGAAGAAAAGCAATTTCTGCCTGGAGAATATGTAAATTTCTTTCAGAATCTAATGTTAATCTGGAAACATTAAATCAAGGACACACTGAACTCTTTCTAGATGATTTAACTGAAATGTAAAAAAGAGTCTCCTAAGTATTAATACATTTTTCTACTCAACTTTGAGCATGTTTACATGCATACAAAGATTTCATTAAACATTATTTTCAGTGAATGGTGAGATACTATATATCTATATCTATACATACACACAAGTACTTTTTCATTATAGTGTGAGCAGGTCAAAGCAGAGCCAGAGAGAATGTATCTGTCACATCTTCTATTCAATCTCATCTGTTTTTCCATCTACATGTATTCATCATAAATCCAGTAAAACATGCTGAAATGCACTGGAAAGACAACCTGAATAATGTCAGTAGATTTATATATTAGCAAGACTAGATTTTAACAGCAGCTTTACTTTCCATTTCAAACCTGTGATAAAACTTCTGCTGCATTTTAAAAGAGTTATCTGACAAAACATTTCCTTGTTTCAAACGTGGCAGGAAGATGAATGATTGAGTTGGTAGAATGCTACAGATAAAAGGTTAGGAACATTCTTTATCCAGATTATTTTTTTTTAATATATCTTGGAGTGAAATATAAATCATCCCATTTAAACCTTAAGTCCTTATCCATACTCTTCGCTGGGGGCTGGAACTTCCAGGAGATAAGATATCAGAACCAAAACCCAGGATGAGGTTGGTGTGTCCTGATTATGCAAAAGTTTTAGGAGGGATTCAAAACCTAATAGAAATCGTTTGTAAAAAACCTGTTTCTTTGTAAGTATAATATAGAGAACACAAAGCATTGATAGTGTTGGGGAAAAATATCTCAGTTTCCTGTCTTATCAGTCAGTCACGAAGTATAATTGGCCCAGCTGCACAACATGGCATGAATCATTAGGATGACATTATCCTGTCTTCACTCATTTCTTTTCTGCTATATCTCACAAGTCTGAGACGGGCAGCTATTTTTAATACTGAAAGCTCTCATATGCCAGGTCCCACATGAACTAATACTGTCCTCTATCTTATTCAACATCTGTCAGATCAGCAATGGGTAACGTGAGATGTTCCAGACTCAAAAGCCAATGACATCTGACGATACAGCTCATCTATCAGGAACAAACCAGGTCCTTGAGTGACTGGAGTGTATGCACAGATGAGAAGCAGTTGTCTTGAGACTTTCAGAAAAGCTAATTCTCTAACCTTTCCATGAGCAGGCCTAGCTGCAGCACAGGTTTGTCTAGCTAAGCCTGAATCTCTTCAAAGCCTACATCTACCCTGCAGTCACAGTTTCAACGGGTCCTGTCACTCCATAATGACATGTGTAAAGTGGCAATAAACTCAAAAACGGAGTGATTAGAAGTATATTAGAAAATGATGAATGGTGTCTGACAGGTGAAGAGGAATTAATTGCCTATTTAAGAACTAGAACAAAACTAGCAAGAGGTCAAAGCACACAAAAAGAGGTGGCTCTTCAGGCGGTCGCAGTTTACATCTGGCATTCCTGGTCACGGGATGCTATCACTGCTTGGAGGTTAATGGGTTCAAGAGGAGACATAGCAAATCCTCGGAGAAATCTCCTGTGTTATTTATTAAATGTATAGCAACAATGTCAGCTTAGGAATTGCTGAAGCTACAAATGGTTGGATCCTGAGGGAGTAGCAGGAAGAAGTTCTGTACCTGCTTTAGCATTTTCTTATCATCTCATCAAGACATACCTCCACCGAGCTAGTCAGACTTTCAGCTTGACCCACTCCAACCCCTCTGATGTTCCTTATTCACAGCCATCCAGTTAGGGTATTGAGCTCAGGTATGGACTGCCAAGTAACGTGATGATGGTTGATCTACGTGTGCACACTGGTATGAATCAGAGGATGATTTAAGTTGGTTAGAAGGGACCTTTGGAGGCATCTAGTCTGTCCCACTCAGTCAGAGCTAAGGTTGGGTCAGGTTGCTGGGAGCTTGCCTTGCTTAGCCTCTGTTCCAGCACCTCATCACCCTCCCTGTGAATAATTTTCCATTTATATCTAATTAGAACTTGTTCATTTATTTACTTGTTTGCTTCTGGTTCTGTGTTTGCACTGGATTTTCCTTTTCTGACCACCAGACTGCTGCTTTCAGTGGCTCCTGGGAGCTTCTAGAAGGTTCTGCAGCCCATAGCTGCTGTGGGCTGTGATTGGCAGGTTTGTGGGTGTTAGCTGGCTCCTGATTGGCTGGTTCTTGAATAAAAGGGTTCTGGAGGGCCAGTTTTTGGGTTGCTGTGCTAGATTGCCTCTGCAGCTGGTGAGTGGGTGCCCACCTGGTAGGTGGCTGACAGGGCTGTCTGAGGGAGGTTGGGGGCTGGAAACTGTCTGGGAAGGTGGTGGGGTGCTCTGCAGTGCTGGTGTCACCCTGTGGGCTCTGTTCCCAGTGCCTGTCAGGGGTGGCAGGTGGGGTGTGGGGCTCTATCAGGGCACTGGAGCTGAGCTTCCCTTAGCTGAGTTGTGTGTGCTGGCCAAAGGCATGAGAGTGCAAATGTGGTTTCCAGGCACAAAGTTTACTTGTAGTAACATAGTAGATAACAAACTTTGAGGGAATTCTTCTGATTTTGAGTTTTTTCTGTTCCTCATGAGTTGGGCTAAGCCCTGCTTCTGCTAGAAGCCTTGATAAGGATTCAGGTCTCTATAAACAGAGAGAAGGATGGACAATACTGGCTATGGACTGTTCTTTAGCTGTCATGGCCTTTTTTCTGTCTTCAGGAAAATCAGTTTGTTCAGCATTAGGAAGAGAAGAGAAAGAGGTGACCTTATTGCTGCCTACAGCTACCTGGTGTGAAGATGTAGAGGAGGCAGAGCTGGGCTCTTTTTGGAAATGTGCAGGGGACAGACAGATTGAGACTCAATGGACAAAAGCTGAAACATGGGATAATTCAGTTAGATGCAAGATTTTTTTTTCCCTGTGTGAGTGATCAGGCCCTGGAACAGGGGATCACAGGAGTTGTGGACTACCTGTCCTTTAAGATACTCAACACTCACCTGGGCAACTCCTGAGTAACCTGAGCTGCTTAGTGCTGCTGGGACCTAGATGACTGAACTAGATGAGCTCCAGAGGTCCCTTCCAACCTAAATTATTCTATGAATCCTATCGGTAAGCCTTTAATATATCTCTTCATTACTACACATGCAGTAGACTTGAATAAAAGTATTAACAGAAATAGCCTATGTGAAATATGAATATCCTACTTAGCATTTCCTTATTTCTTCCTGCATGTTTTTCCTCATCACGATTCCCCTTACTGAAGAGGAAAGCTTGAAATGCTTTCCAGAATTTCTGAATAATAATCCTGGCAGGAAAAAAAAAACAAAAACCAAACGACTTTTGAAATTCTAAGTTTACCAATGGTGTTTTTTAACTTACTTTTTGTTGTCTTCATGGTCAATGTTCAGGGCTCAATATTCACATTGTGAATAGAAGAGATCAATGAAGGGGATTGTTTTGGTGTTTGAGATCAGGAGAGAGTGAAAGAATAATTTGTAGAAGTACTAGAAGCATGACCCAAAATGATTTAGAGTTTTCCCCAAGATGAATTTCCTAAAATATATGTATGAGAAATGATCCTGAAGTAGTGTAAAAAGTAGTTTCACAGGAGCAGCTACCCACTCGCTATGCAGGTGTTCCTAAAAATGTGTAGGACAGTTTTACTAATTTACTGACTTTCTTCTCCAGCCTTTCTGCAAAGAGATTGTTACTAAAAGAAAATAGAGGTGGCCATTATAGTGTGCTTTTTTCATTAGTCCGTGCTATGAGGCTGTATAATATACAGAAATTCTCTCTTCACCTCCCCAGAATATCTCTCTACATAATAGAAAAAAAACAGAATAGAGATAACTGTTGTAAAAGGATAATGAATTTTATGACATCCTTAGTAGACAAAAAGGAGATGACAGCATCTCTGCTAACATGGGGTGTCCGTTTTATTCGTTTCTAAACCTTCTTGTGTTGTTGTCAGATCTAAGGCTCTATTTAGAATTTCCATTACAGATCAGTCCCAAAGACAGTGTGGATAGGTAGGGGCATGTGCCCTGCTAGCCTGATTCCCAGCCTTCCAGGGTAGGGTAATTAGATAACTAAGATACAGTAGACTTCTGTCCAGCAGCAACCAGAAGGTGCTATACAGTCAACACAGAAATCAATCTGAAAAGCTGTCAGAATGTCCTTGTGTATACAGCCCTGGAGATAAAGGGTTTCTAGGTTCCCCTTTAAAGACAAATCCATTCCAGAACCATATCACTAGCTCTATTTTGCTGCAACATGAGACTGATTGTTTTGGATTGTGTTAAAAGTCCATATAACCCAGGATTCTGCCTTCCAGAGTGGCTGTAAATGGGTGCTTGAAGAAGAGAAAGATTGGTTCCTCTAATCGCCTATGCGATTCTATGATTTCTTCTCCATGGGCTCATGTTCTTTGGCAAGGAGTTCCCTATCCTAATGATGTACTGCATTAATAGTAATGTGTGTTGGAACCTGCATTCTGGTTCATTTGATGTCATCTAGTTCTTATACATGCAGGGATGGTGATAGATCAATACATTGATCCAGAGCCACCTCCTTCATGGTAATCATAGTTTCAGGTTTCTGTTGTATCTGAAGTACAGAGGAGTCTTTGTTTACTTGATTGTTTCTCATTTTCATCAAGCTTTGATCATGCTTGCTGCCCTCCTCTGAACCTTTTCAAGGTCTAGTATATTTTTTTGATGTGAGAGGATCAGCACTGCATGCAATGTGCAAGATATCAGTGAATCATGGATTACTTATGGTTGCTTGTGGTGCTTTATCTTGTCTTCTTATACAATAGTTAACATTTCCTTCATCTTTGAGGCTGCAACTGAGCTGTTATTTTCATGGAACTATTTGTAATAACCTCCAAAGTCTTGGTCCTGGATGATAATAGTCATCTCAGAGCCTGTTGTTTTATATATGAAATTAGGAGTATGTTGCTCATGCAACATATATCACTTAACATTTTTCTTCATTGAATTTTGTATGTCTTTAGTGCCTAGCTGCTCTAACTTAAAATCCTTCTGCAGGTCTTGACAGCTGCTCTTTGCCCTCACTCCTTCAAATGACTTTGTATTGTTGAACTTCTATCACCTAACTACCTAGCTGCTTGATCCCTTTTCTATATTGTGAATGTTCAACAGTCACATTACACATCCCTGCAGAATGCCATTAGTGACCTCCCTTCTTCATGAGGGCAGATCATTTGTTCCTACATTTTGTTTCCTACCTTTTAAGCCATCATTTACCCATGGCATTCCCTCTTGCGTCATAGTTTCTTAGTTTCTTTCAAAGCCTTGATGGAGAAATTTGTTGAAAGCCTTTTAGAAATACATGTAGACTTTTATCAACTGGATCACTTTAACTGCACAGAGGTGACCTTTTTGGATTCTCTTAGGTTTGTGAGGGACAATTTCCTTTGACAGAAGGCAGGTTGACTCTCTCGAAGTACATTATTTTTGTCAAGATGTCCATTAATTTTTTCCTTAGTTTCTATAGATGTCAGATTTCCAGACCTGTTATTTCTCACATCTCTCTTGGCATCCTTCTAAAATTTGGTACCATATTTTTCCCTTCCCAATGCTCAGATGCAAAGGTGATTTTAAGTGAATGGTTATTTACGACTGAGTAATTTGGCTATTTGACTTCCCTTAGAAATCTTGGATGAATACCATGTAGTCCTTGTTATTTGGTCTTGTTCACAATGTAAAAATGTCCTGGAATGTCTTCTATAGTCACTTCAGTTTCAGACAGATCCTTTGAGTCCTCCACAGAGAATAATTCTGGAGTAAGAATTTCCTCTTTCTGCCACAGGGAACATATGCAAAGAATTTGGCTTCTCTGAAATAGCGTTGGCTTCTCTGACTGCTTCTCTTGGAGTGTATGTGTGGACCTCATAGACTTTATGAAAGATTCTCTGCTGTTGCTATATAAGAAAGAGTGTTAGCTTTGATTCCTTTTACTTGTTGTTT
Source organism: Tauraco erythrolophus (assembly GCF_009769465.1). Classification (NCBI taxonomy): domain Eukaryota; kingdom Metazoa; phylum Chordata; class Aves; order Musophagiformes; family Musophagidae; genus Tauraco; species Tauraco erythrolophus. The sequence goes on from NC_141477.1 coordinate 5,319,568, forward strand.
CTTGAATTCTTCTTTGGTTGACTTACTGTGTTTGTATGTTTAATGTAGCAAAGTTTATTATCACTTCACTTTTAACAGGATGCCTTATTGTGTCCGAAAGCTGTAGAGAATGCTAAAACATTTTTAAGATCTTTAAGGAAATGAAAACACGTTTGAATATAGCAAAATAAGTTTATTTCCTCTCCCCTATTTAAATTGATTTCTTTTCAAGATCACTTTTTCAAAATTCCTTTTTTCTTTAGTATAATAGTCTGTATAACGTCAGGCACATAAATGTGTATGTACATTTCTTTGCTGCGCAGGAAAGGATTTATATACAGACTTGAATATTCTGCTGAATCGGGGCTTGATAACTCTAATTTCCTAACAGTCTAAATGAAATTTAGTGTATCAACTATGAATAATAGAATTTACCCCCCAAACACCTTGAAGATTCTAGTTAAAGCTAGTCAGAGATCAAAGCTCAATTTAACAACTTTATTGGGTTTTTTGTTCTTTTCCTTTAACTAATGCTTAAATAGTTAGGCATACTTTCTTTTTCATTACAATGTAGCATCCATTACAACATAAAATTACCCTGAAACCTGTTTTCTTACCATTTCTAGTGAGTTATGAATCGAGGGATTTGAAGTGGTTGTTGTGTGCTTTTATTCATTATTTTCATTAATTATAACACCACTGTTCAGTTTACCTGATAAATCTCTGTCTGAAATTCTTTCTTCTTTCCGTTTTGGATGACTAGTTTTAGATTTGCAGTAGCTTGTCTAGATCTCAGGTCTTTCTTTTAAATTAGTTTCCCTAGGGTTCTGAAGTTTTATCAGATGGAGGAATGGTAAACAGTTGTTCAGACTTCAAGCCCTAACGTTTCTGATTAAAGTCACGAAAGATTTGCTTTCCTATTACAAGTTTCAATTGAAGCAAAAATGCCAATTCAGGATTTTCTTCATTTAAGAAATTGTTCTTTCTACAAAGAAAACAAATCCCTATATTTATTCAGCTTGCTTTCTGTAAAGATTAAATGAACGTGAAATATAAACTGCTTACTTTACAGTTATTTACTTGGTTTTCTACTTGCCATCATTTACCAAGGCTTTCTAACATATAATCCACCTCTGTAGTTAGACTAGCTCCAAAACAGGTCTTCAGGCATACAATGTTACGTTATTTTGGTTAACAGTAAGCTCTGTATCTCAAACCTGCCTACCTAGACAGAAATAGTAGTTTAATGTTTACAGCTTTGACATGAGACATGCTAGCTACAGCACAAGTTTGGGCAAATGTAGGTAGAAATGTCGTCTTGGTAACAAGAGGTATGCCTAAGGTAGGGATCCATGTATGAATGATGGAAATGTCGTATGACCTTTGATTCTACAGCATTGAAGTAAAAGCCATGCAAGATGAATGGTATATTGGTACCCAATATTAGGGTATAAACCATCAAAAAAAGACATCACCCTGGAGTTCAAATTCTGTTCTGCATTGTAGAATTTTCTTAAACTGTTCACTTCCTATTCCTCTTATGGGCAAATAGATTTAAAAAGGGAAATAAAGGCCTGATTTCACATCTAGGATGGCACTATACCTTGGGTTACTTATTATGTAAGTGAAAAAAACACGCTAGGAGACATCTGGCTGTTGATAGCTGCTTTAAATCCTGGAGAGGATAGAGAAGCCTACTGTTGTCAAGATCAGTAGCTGATATCAAAAGTAAATGCAGTGATCATTAATGCTTTTTGATGCTGGAGATGGCTTTGGGATTGTTCTGAAGGCATGAAGACTACAGTAATAGTGTGTCACTGAATCTTCTAGATCAACAGCTGATCGAGTGAAGGAGGTGTTAGTGACATATGTCTGGTTTCAATTCCATATGTATTAAGGATGAGAATAGTCAAGGATTAGGACTATTAAGCCAGGGTTTAGGAAGAGAGACCCTGTAGTAAGATTACAGATGGACTAAGTAATGCTGAAGCTCTACAGAATGCAGGTGGCTAGTTAGTCCCTGGAGGGACCAGGGTTGGTTTCAAATTGGTACGAATCATTCAACATTGTTGAACTTTTCTAAATGTCACTTTATATTTGTACTTTGTGTATGTACAAACATACATGTGCCAGTCTCTTTCTTCCAAATAAATAATTGCAGTCAGTTGCTTATCAAATGTAATATCCTTGAGCCTGTCAAAATTTTCAGCATCATCCCATTGCCAGTTCATTTCTGCCATCCCAGACTGTGTTCATTTCCCATACAACACTGATCAAAACAGTTGGAGAGCTTGGCCTGCAGACTAGGCTTTGGCAACCTCATTTAAGTGCTAAATTTGTTTTTTCTTTTCCAAATTAGAGGTTATGTGTTCTCATCGTCTCCTGACTCCTGCTGAGTTTCCTTCTCAAGAAGCAAGATGCTATGAATTTCTTCTTTGATGCAGAGGTAGATAGTGCCAGTAACACCCCTCTGATGGATTTGAGATAGGATGGAAGCCAGAAACCAGGAGGAGCTGTCCCTAACAAATTTGTTCAGTGTGCCATGGCTCTTGGCTCCCTGTTCTGTGGCAGTTTTACTATGAGCTGCTGAATAGAAGAATAGACTTCCTCCCACACCATAAATTGCTAACCTATCTTTTGAGCAGTGGTCAGTTTGAAAAAAGAGCTTTGTTTTGAAAACATTTCACTGTTGTGTTTAATCCCTTTTCATTGATTCATCTTAATTCATTGTATGATTCATCTTAAATTCAGACTATACACTAGCTCTACCTGCTTCTTTTTTTGAGTTGCTTTCTTTCTCCAGAGTCAGGGTCATTTGAGATGCAGGCAAAGATAAATTTAAAAATTCTTAATTTGTCTTTCAAAGAAAAAAATAGGTCAGATGATTAAATTTGAGTTTCTATTTGCACCCACCAGTATTGGTGTTTCATTAAACGTTTTCCATCAAATAGAAAGCATTGCTTGATGTCTTCAAGCTTTAATAGTTCGAATAGGAGGTTAGTAACTTGCATTTGTACAGTTAGTATATATTCTCTATATAATGAATAAGAAAATCTGAGGCAATAAAATTAATGAGAGAAAAAATTGGTAACAAATCAATGACAAGTCAATGACAGCTGAATGCAATTCATATAAATGTGACTGGTACTAACAGCCATCTGTGAAAGCCTCAACTAGAGAATTAATCTGAACTTCCTCAACCCTTCACTTTTATTTCTGCTCTTTCTTCATATGTATTTTATTCCTGTCAGGAAAGCCTTTGCTCTTCCAACAGTTTTACAGAAGATGTTAAGAACTGCAGTAAACTAGCAGACATGTACGATAACTTTCCTACAGTCTTTTAAAAAAAAAATGATGGTACCATCTGGAGTCCTGGGAAGATGAAACAATTTGCTTTTTAAAACGTGTTTGATTGCATGTTTAAAGGTGTTTTCTTATACATATTGCATTATCATCATAATACTAAATCCAGCATTATCAAACAGCAGACAGACTAGTTCAGCAAAGCTTTAATTTATTGATTACTGTAAGCTATGGAGGTAGAGTTCTATGAATGTGCTTTGGAATACATGAGCATCGTGCTGCACAAATCATGCAGTTCAGTGCATTACATTGCAGAGTCTTTAGTGACTCGAGTCTAGTATTTCACCATGACAGCGATTGCAGTCATCTTCTTTAACATGATTCTGCAGCTCTGCTATTCTGTGTACCGCTTCCTTATGAACAAAACAATTGACTATAAGATATTAAATAAGCTTAAGCGTAGCATGAGGAATGTTGAAATGGGGAAATTAAGTGATACAGCTGTAGTGATAGAACTGTCGGTATAAACACATTGTTTCAGGATTTACAGCATCATTTAGAGTGTTATTTGTGTCTCCTTGGAAATGGTTCAATTTTAGCAAAACCACCAAAAAAATGAAAAAAAGGAAAGAAAAACAAAAACCCCCTAAATTCCAAAGATAGAGACTTGTACTAACGTAGAGAGTGGTATAATTATATTGGTTTGAGTATACGAATACATTTTCCTGCGTAGACATTCTTTAATCATATTTTGGAGTTTCTATTGATTTTTTTGTGTTAGCAATGGCCAAAACATGATTGAATGTAACATCTAGCTTATGCAACAGTGCCCTGAAAGAGCACTTAGACATAGCAGCTCAGCCCTTGCAGTGGCACACAAAATCTGAGCACAAATTTTCAGCAGCATCAAAATAACTAAAAAACCTTTCCCTTCTCAAGAAGTTAACAGGAGATCATCAGCCAGGCAAGCACTTTCTCCATCCTTGAGGATACTGCCTCATGTTACATCCTTCCTTCACAGGGATATCTTGAAGTAGTTTCGTGGTACATAACATGAATTTAAAATACTTATCTTACTGGTAGAAGTAACGCTATCTACAGTTTTTCTCCACATAAGCCTGTGTAACTCTGTAGTTAAATATATAACACAAACCTGTGTAAGTAGTTGCGGAAATCTTAACGGGTACAAAATCCATCTGCAAGTCTGTATTTATATATGTATATACATAAAGATTACTTGAAGGAAGTTGAAGCATTTTATTTTAAATAATCATTCTATATTTTCACAGTATTAATTTACTAAAAAACTTGATTTCTGCCACCACTCCCCTCCAACTCTTCTAATCAAGAAAGCTACTGATGTCTTTAAAGTCTGCAGGGCTAATATGTCATTAACATGGTTAAGAAAGGAAAATATTGAGTACTACCAGAAGTAAAAGAAGAAATGGTCTGATTTTGAAATGGAAAGATACTGATAAGCTGTTAGACACTTTAGGAAACTTCTCAGACATGTCTTGTATTTCAATTTTCTACCATTAAAAGGTCTTGCACTAGGTTGGAGATTGTTTTATAATCCATTATGCGTAGTGCCTATTAAAACAAATGTAGCTATTTTTCTTCGATTTAAAAATTTGGAAATCAATGTTTCACATTTACCTTTAAATGAAATATGGCAAGATACAGCAATGTTCCTGTGAGATTCATTTTCACTTGAATGTCGTGGAATATTACACTGGTCTTCTGCGTTAGTTCTGCCATGTATGCTGAGTTCTACTCGGTTATCAGGCCAAATCCTGACAGTAGTGTGACCAACACCCTCTTACTCTGCAAAAGAAAGGGAATGAGATCAACTGAAGAGAAACGCTTGCCTATTTGGTCATAGTGATTTCTCAGTCTGCTTCTTGCATCTTCACCCCGGGACAGCAGCCCTGTGCTGTTCAGCAGTAGCTTGTTTCTGCAATCCAAGGGTAAATGGTAAAGCAGCAATGAAGACAAGTAGCAATCTGATCACCTCATTGGTACACTGTGCTGTGTGTTGTCTAAGAAAGCCATAAAATCCTGAGAACTTGTGGAAGTCTATAATTTGTGTTTATCATTCATATTTTATGGATAACAACTTTGATTTTCAGTTGTGAAAGCAACAGCAAGTGATAGCTGGGAAGCTGTCAAACTCACTGAAGTGTTTAGCAGTGTTATTCCAGTGACTATGCTGAAGACTATCTGTGGAATTCAAAGCCATAAAACATAACTAAAGTCAGGTCCCTTGGTTATCTATGTAAAATGGTTGAATTCTTTGTATGGGGACAAATGTGAAAAGTCTAAAAGAAAACGATATCTGAAGACTGGAGATAAATATAAATCATTTTCCAATACTCGGTTAACTTGCATGTTTTGGCATTAAATGCCAAAATGTTCCGAAAAACAGTGACATAATGATCAAGAAATTTGTCTGAAAGAGCTTGAAAGGTCACTAGGACCATCCGTTTCCTGTAAGCTGTTATCAACTGTCTGTCTAGGCAACATGTTCCAAAATTTACCTTTGTCTATTGTTACAAAGTTTTTTGTAATGTGTGACTTGAGTCTGTCTTGCTGCAATATTAAGTGATCCGCTGCTGTTTATGGTGCTCTTGTGAATGTGGAAAGCATGACCTTCCTCTTTGCAAGTCTTTTATACCACCTGCACTGCTATGCCTTTTACTCAACTCAATCCTTAGCCTATCTTCTCAGATAAGGAGCAAGTACTCGAACTCACAGGGATAGAGACCTGTTATCTCCTTCCCACTAAGTAATGTTTGTATCCTTAACACTTAAGGCACTTCTAGCTGAACTAAACAGCTAGTCTGTGGGAGCCTGTAATAACAGAATTCTTGATGAGTAGAGAATGTTAATGTTGATATTCCCTAATCAAATGAAATTGCTTCGTTCTGCATGAGAACTTATGAGACTTTCCTCATGGAATAATGCTGAATACTGAGTAGTGCTGTGGATTTATCACAGGACGATCTACTCTCAGGTCAGACTGTGAGTAATCCAGGTGTATTGTAATATCTCTTAACAGAGAACATAGAAGGTGTAATATCCTGAATACATCCCAGAGCTGCAGTAAATCCTCGAAGTTCAATGCTCTGGATAACACATTTCTTAGGGCGGGGAAAAAGACTGGTAGAGAATGGTGATGTAGGGATATTTGTTGGAACCAATCAGCTATGTAGAGGGCATAAATGAAGACATGGTTAGGACATAAAAATTCTTGTTAGTGGATAGTAGCATTACAAGCATTTAAGCATTACAGAAAAAAGTTGTTTCTTTCATAGCACAATGATGGTGCCAATAATCCCATCTAGTTTAAGAGCTTTACTGAGCTCTAAGTCCTGTAAAACACCAATACAATTTAGGAGCCACCTTCAGAGTCTGTGTGGCATGACAAGCTTTATGCCTAAAAAGATTTAACTGTCCTAGGAATACCAAAAGTGATACAGCCAGGCTTTGAGAAGCACAAACAACAATAATATTGTAGTACCTTCCTCTCGAAGGATTTGTTTACCACTCTGCTATAGCAATGTACTTTGCTGTTGCTTTATTTTACTGTATTATCAGATATTAAGAGATTTTTAGCCTGTGAATTTTGCAGCTGGTGACAAATGCACTCTGCTGCAAATACAATTTTATTTCTTCAGGAAAGTGGATATTCAGTTTTATTTTATGCGAGAAAAATGTAGAGAAAGATGAGCAAGACTTTTTAAGAGTGAAAAAGTATAATAATTGTATTGAATGAATGTCTTTCACACTGCTCTGCCAGTCTTTTGATTTTGATTTAACTGTTAGCCTACCCATAGGAGTTTTCATAGTAGCTTGGGAAGATGGATAGAGAAGAAAGCCCATTTAGCACCAGAAGCTGCAAGGAAACTGGGTAAGGAAATACATTCTGGACCATGTCTTCAGCAAATTTCTTAATTTAGGAGGAAGGAAAGACTTGCTTATTAGTTAAAATAGGCCACTTTGGATAATATACTCCAAAATTCCACACTGTGACATCTGTGACCTAAAGAATGTATGTAAAGATTAGCTACAGAAGTTAAACTCTGAATTCTTATTATGACTACATTGACAAGACCATAGTTTTATTATATCTGCATATGTAATAAAATTGGCTGGATTGCTGAGGTCTGTACTTCTAGAGGAAAACCCTTTTAGAAAGCTTAACAGATTTCATACTTCAGGGCTTTACATGCACGTTCTGACATTGTCTTTTCCTCTTTGCTACTTCTAGGGAAGTAGTGTGCTTTGGCATGTTGCTTTCCCCTCCCTGCCTCCTATACAACACCGTTTTACAGATGATGTCTTATAAATACTGAACCAGTCAGAGTTAGATCGCTTGAATGTCATTGTCAGAAATTGCCATGTGATAGGACCAAAGGCAGCTTCTGGTACAGGCACACTGCTCTCTCCCTCAGCTAGATTCAAATTGCTAGAAAGGAGAAATTCTCCCTAATTTAGGCCAGGTGGAGTAAACAATCCCACAGAAGCAACTGTAGGTTCAAGGCCAGAATCTGCTTCACTTCATGTTTAATAAATTCAGGTTTATAGTCCATTGCCAGAATGGAGGCTATATTTAGTAAATGTCACAAATATGACAGAAAAAAAAAGACTACTGTATTCTAGCTTTTTTCCTATCAGATTTAACCCTTGGAAGAACTTTCTAAATCTGAGTTAGCATGTCTACATATTTTAAGGTCTATAGTTATCATACACTTTGTAGTCATCTTTTATTTTAGTAAAACTGAAGCATTTTAGCTTGCAGACCAAAATAAAGATAGCAATATTTTTGGAAACATGCTTCTTAATCATTCACTTAAAGAATTTTCAAAGAACAAACATGTATCAACCCCATCTTTTCTCCCCAGTAGAGGTTGTTCCCTCCTCCTTGAAAAATAACAGAAGAGTGGACTGCATGAATTCAAGCTGTTACACTTCTTTCTATGGTCAGAATATTAAGCAGAAAAGTTCTAATCTAACAAAGTTAAGTGGAATATAGAAGGAGTAAAGATCAGCCACAGTTTTATGCTCAAAGCCTAAACGAAGACCTAGATCTCATTCTTTAAGTGTGAGATATACAACGAAAGCAGAAATAGCTCAAACAGTATCAATTATTATACTTAATAACAAGGGAGGAGAAACCAAATGACCTTGAGAAAGCACATGATATTCCTCATTCTGAACACTTGTTATTCCCATCTCCCTTCTATATAGGCTTTATTCCTTCTAATACTAGACCGCTTACAAATTCCATCTGTACTTGGGGCAGGCAGGCGGTGTTTGGTGACAGGCTGTCGTATTTCCTCAGCAGTAACCACAGGATGGTGCTGCAAGGCCAAGTGGAACAGATGAGCATCTGCCAGGCTGCATACCAAGCACTGACCCATCCAAGTACATCCTCTATATCTATCTGTAGTTCCTGAAGAAAGGAAGGCTAGCAGAAAGTTTTGTACAAGCAAGTAAAAGTCTTGATCTGAGACTTACTACCTAACTGGTGTTGCCTGGTTCACTCCTATCCTACTTCCATAACTTTGGAAGTACTATCTTGTTTCCTCTGTAACTTTGAAGGTGTACTGACATTAACAGTGCACTGACACAACTTTATCCTCAGCAGCACAGTCCAATAAGTAAATAATCTAGACACTGGCAACATTCTCTTCAAATCCAGCTTTATTCTGCTTTTACAGAGCAGTTTACTTGCAGATGAATCACGTGTAGCTCAATAGACAGAAGAAAGAGAGCAATTACATCTGTGCGAGGTAATAAGCATGAAAGTTATACTCTTTACCAAACTGATGAAACTGGTTTCATGTTAGTGTCTCATATTTTATAAATATAACATAAAATCCTTATGCAGTCTTGTTAGTCATGTCTCTCCTTGTCTTCAGTCTATTTATTTTAGTCTGTGTGCTAAGTATATTACAGTGAAAGTAAAATCATGCTGCAAATGCAAGAGAGAGACAAAATGAGATGAAATTTGATCTGCTGGCGATGACAATCATACCAATGACCTGTATGACCAATATACATCTACTTACTATTTTTATTGTTTATACTAACAGATTAAACTGAGTGCATCAGGAACCATAAATTAAGAATTATAAGGTCTTGGCTTCTAGTTAATTTTTGACTTTCAAATGCTAATAAATAATGAAGAAAAAATTTGTGCGATCATATCTTAGCATAAAATAGTAAACCTTTGTACTAGGTCAAAATGCTTAGGAAATTTTAGGACGACATCTTGCATTTAGCACACTGCTGCCCTTTTAGGAATAACATCTAAGAGGCTAATAACAATGCAAAACTGCACAACTTCTGGACATCTGATTTTGGACACCTGATTTATCTTAACAGGCTCTCATAGCAATATGATCTTGCTTTTATAAAAGGAGAGTCCTTCTAGATATTTAGAGAAAAGTAGAGGAAATCAGAAACCAATCATAAAACTGATCAAAAAAAGGAAAAAGAGGATCCTTATCCCCTAACTCATTAACCTCTAGCTCATCAACCTCAACACAAGGAATGTTTCCAGACAGCAGAGCCGAGTGAAGAAATTTTTCATCTTGATATGTTTGTTGTAATTTTAAAGTGAAGACTATATGTTTTCCAAGCCCATCTGAAAAGTCTACAGAAAGTGTGCATCAGCCCACTGTTTCTGTTCAGAAACAGACTGGAAATAGGACTACTCAAAAATCTAGGACTCTGGGAAGCAGTGTACTAATGCCAGTAAGGAACCTGGGAGAGACTGGCTGCATCCACACAGCTCAGGGTGATGTGATGGTGATATCCCATTTCTGTGACACGGGAAACATGGGTTGTGCTCAAGAAGCAGGTCAAAAAGTTAAAAATGACAGTGCTGGGCAACACAAAGGAAACCCGAATGGACGCAGTTCCAGCAGATAAGGTCCAAACACTGGGAGTCCTGGGCTGTTTCAGTGAAGGGGGTTTGCATCTTGAGCTGGGAGGAGAAAGAATACAAATCAGTGTATTGCTGGGAAATTATCAACAGGGGTTACAGACAGAAAATGTTTGAAGTTTTTCTGAAGGAGAAAGCTGGCTGTTTCGTTCCCTTTCCCGATACATGACAAATCTCTTCCTGCAAGATTTCCTTACCAGACTCCCCTCAGCGAGAAAAATAGGTTGTTATCCTGCTAAAGCCCTTCAGATTTCTCTCAGGAATGTTTCAAATCTTGCTCATCCTCTTAAGTTTTTCTTTGTAGCAGTGTGAACTGTTGCTATCAAAGCAATCGCCTAGTCTGTATGTGAACAAAGAAAAGCATTTCACAGGTTTCACATCATGCTGCTGGATACTTTCTCTGACAAATCATTTCCTTATGCCTGGAAAGGAACTGTAGGACAGGGTAAGGTGTGAGGTTGTTCTGGAAGCTGTGTAGGAGACAATATCATCTTAGTTCACCTAAAAACAAGGTAGAAGTGATTAGTCAGGACAGTGATGACTGGTATTCTGTTTGCTTTTTTTCAGTAAATTAATAACTTTAATGGAGAAGTTTCTTTATTTGAACAGTGTCATGTCACAATGGGACACAGTTTTGTCAGAGTGACAAGTAGTTTTCAGCTTCCAGGCTTGTGAACTGCAGTGGTGTTAAACTAAGAGATCAGTTTTTGTTTGAAAGGGATACAAAGCTTCCTTTAAGATGACTGGGGTTTAGTTTTGTCATCTGTTTGCAATTCTTCCTGTCCTAATGGTATCCTTCAGAGATGTTTAGAGAAAAGCAGGTCACCAAGTAGGCAGTAGCAGACACCTACCAAAGTACAAAGGGAGAACAAGTCTAGTACGGAGTTGGGCTCCTGTGTGTTAGCTCATATCAAACCAACCCCTCTTTTGTGTTGACTGATAGTGTATTTTCATAATTCTAATGCTTTGGCAGGCGTATGGAAAGTGTTGTTGCCCACCCTGAAAACATTCCATTGGAAATTATGAAATAGATTAGGATTCAAGAGTCTTTGATTTAGGAATCAGTGGATATCACTCTGCTGCAATGGCTGCTAAATAGTATGGAGAAATCCAGCTAGCTTGTTTTAGTCATGCTGTCAGGAACAGCTGCACATTTGCAGCATGAGGAGGATCCTAAGGGGCTGGTTCTGTTTGGTTTCTTGGCTACTCTGAGGCTGTAGTACAGGCATGCTCTGCGTATAGGAATCTTCCTTTCTCCTTTGAAAACTTTCACACTATTATTGTAGGTTACATTTATTATTTTTGTTTCTAAGAGCAGGAAGAACAAGATTTCAGATCTTTTCTCAAAGGTTGACATCAGCTGAACCTCTGTAAATTAAGGCAGAATTGCACTTGCAAGGAGAAATATTTAAAGTCATTGTCTGTCAGGGAGTGTGATTCCTTACCTAGTCCCTGCATCAACGTTTAACAATCATTTCAGCACTTGACAGGACTATTATTACAGACAGCTGTCATATATACAGTTTGCCACTTTGATCTGGAATTGTCATATCACATATTTTATATTTCAATTTGACATGCCAGGCTTTGCAAGTTTTCTGTAACTTAAAACAAGTAGTTGCACAGGCATATGAGGATTTCTTTTTCAGTAGCGAGAAATGCATGAACACCAAAAGGTAAAAAGTGGTAGCAGAAACAACATGTTGCATTAAGTCGTCTTGACCATGTGGGAAGAACTTCTTAATGATAACTGATGACATTAAACTGTAGTAGATTTCTTAATAAATATTAATGTAATTAAAGTGGAATGCATAAACAACAGCTCTTCACTAATGACCTGCTGGCTGTATGACTCAGCCTTATCATATACCAGATCAAATTTGCCTCCTCATTATGGTCTTGTAGGTAAATGTAGGCTGTTTATGCACATAAATCCTCATTTTCCACTGAGAGTGCATCTATGTAGTAAGAAATGTTTGTTTCTTCCTCCAGTACATGTTAAGATTTTGTATCTATGGTGCAGTATCTCTGTTCTTGATCAGTTCCTCACCAAAGACAAATCTGAAGTCCCTGAATATTTTTAACCCATGAATATGGTTTAAATAAAACATTCTTTCACTTAATTTTAAAAAGATGAAGCATGTTATTTCTTTCAACAAACTTTCAATTTACTCACTATCCCAGTAATGGCTCTCTTACCTCTGATGTCCAGCTAGACTGTGAGAGTGCAGCGTGAATCACTGCTGTGAACATCTACTCAAGACATTAAAAAAAGTACAGAACTGTAGTAGTTCTAGGCAGTTTACGTCTTCCCTTTTGGAAGATGTTTCCTTCCCATGTATTCTGAAAATTTAAAATCTAGGTCAAGAAGGTGTCACAGAATTGCCCACAAGGCTGCAGAATTGGGTATGGTGTTGCTTACCATAGAAAGAACCAAAGTAAAGGGTTTGTTGACAACTTTCATCTTGTTTGTCCATTGCTATCTGTTCCATAGCTCCTGGTACCATCCTCACAAATTCTGGGATTCACAATATTATACCTGATTAGAACATGCTGCAAAGAGCACTTAGAAAAATGGGAGGAAAAAAAAAACACAAAACCAAAAAAGAGTGGATTGCAGGGTCCTCATATCATCTGACTCATCCCTGTCAGTGCTCAAACTGTCCATGGAAGATAGCATGACTTTTTAGCAAACTCTACTTAAATTGCTGCCCTCCTCAGCTGAGAAATCATGGATTCATACTTGTTTGATCATGGAATCAGAAGGAGAAATGCTAACCATGTTTTATTGTGATACAGTAGACCATTTGCCATGTTGCTCAGATTTTCTGATCTTTAAAACTCTGAGCACAAGACTGGGCCAATAAGCTACTAGTAGAATTACCTGCTGGCTAAGACAAGTGACGATTCAAAAATATTCCAGGTTTTTCCTTGGCTCCAGACCTGAAAGGAAAACTCTTAGATCGTCAAGAAGAGACTCATTATAGGAAATAGACCTGTCATCTTCCGCTACGGAAAATATTGCTACATTTTAACATACTCCTGCTTGAAAATGGTCTACTGAATTTAGCAGCTTTATGTGGAGCTAATCTGGAAGCTGCATACTGTGTACAACAAAGGAAACCTCTTTACAGTTCGTTCCTTAGGCTGCCCTGTGGCTTTAGGGGGTCTATTTAATTGGCAGTGCTTCTTTCACCCCACCCTGTTCTGGGTTAGAGACTGCTGCGTTAGCTTCATGTACGTGTGCACGCTTGTGCATGCCTGTGTGCTTATATTCAGGCATTGACCTCTGATACGATCACCCAAGATATGGGAAAGCTTGGTCCAGATGAGAAACTTAATTAGTTACTTCTGCCCATCAGTGTTTTTTGCAGCTCTGTGTTGAAGACAATGAGTTAATACCCCAGTCTGGGTCAGTGCTCCAGGAGGCTGGTGAGGAGCACGACAACGTATGGGCTGGGGGAATGAGCATGGGAGTGAAATGCAGGAGCACTGCATGCCACTAGCAATGCCGCTGTCATTTTAGGCAGGTTTTCCTGTACTATCTCCTTCTCACATTTCCAGCTCGTCTACGCGTGGTAAGACTGAATGAGTTAATGTCAGTGCTGCAAAGTTCTAAGTCAAGATGTATGTAACTAAGAATTATGAACATAGATGAATTCAACTGCATCCGCTAAAGGGAAATGTGCTGTTAAAAATCCTGTACATAAAGGATAAAATGTGTGAAGACTAAAAACAAACAAGCAACCAATTTTTAACCTTATTAAGGTCTGATGCCTTTCTGTCTAGAGGACTTAATCTTTTAATACAGAGCTGTAAAGAGCAATTACTGTTTTTATAGGTTACAATTACAATCTAAGATGATTTACTATTTGGATTATATTGCTGATGAGAGTTGGGCTGTTAATTTTGCTGGATTTTTGTTTTGGTGGTCTATCTTGTTCAGTTTCTCATTGCATTTCCTGCCTTCTAAAAATCCTTCATGCTTCTGTGTCAGCAAGTAACTCAGCTATGTACTACAATTTGTTGAGGATGTAGCAGCAGAATAAGCATTACCCCCTTCAGATGTGACATTTGGTGTATTACCTGCATGTGCAGTATTGTCAGGGGTGTAGTTTCTGACCTGCAATGCATTATCTGCTCTAGTGACTTTGGGGCTGTTTATCACCAGTGACATATTTCTCTGCAGGAACCTGCCATTCTTCTTGTGCCTGCTTTAAAGCACTAAATGCAGACATACGGGCTGAAACTAGGTGCAAATTTGAGAGTGGAATGAAAACAGATTTTTCTTTTTTTAACAATTCCCTTCAATGTTGTCAGCTAACCATGGTGCCTAGTAAGCTGCTTTTGCTACGGTAACAAATATCATGTTAAAGAGCAGAGGCACTGTAAGAGTGAAATTAATTATGTATGCTTTATGCTTGTCCAACTAACCACACTGTATTCCCAATGAAATGCTTAACACATCTGTGCATTCCTAAAGTCAAATAACATCACTATAATTTGAGACTTATTTTGAGCAGTGAAGAAAAGATTTCGTTACACCTACGGGAAAGCTATTCTTTTGGAGGGTGCTTTTTTCATTCATATGCTTTGATTGTACACTACTTAATTTAGTCAAAAATTCTAATTGAGCTTATTGGCAGACTGCCTGATATTTGGCACAGTAGGAATCTTTAAGTTTGAACCTTTGGGGATGTTTTCGGAGAAACGTATGTCTTCTATTTCATGCTTTATCGTGGCAGACTGATGAGAACTTTTAAAGCAAATGACAGTTGACATAAAATAACTCACACTGGAGTTTGTTCTCCTCCTGTTGCTTTTTAAACGATAAATTTCAGATATTCCATTTAGAATATGTGAGTATTTGATATGATGGTAATAAATGGCAACGGCAGCAGAATAATTCAATCATGGACCGAGAGGTTAAGTGTGAAAAGAACTCTTAATAGGAATGATTTCTCGCTAAGTGATCCGTGGTAGACACTAGAACAGTGTTCAGTATCTGAAGGAGTTAAACAAGACAGACATTATTTGACAGAGCAGTATGTGTCATGGTCTAAGCAGACATAATAGGATGAAACTAAGAAATATGAATATTTAGGCTACAGATGAGATTATTTCCTGATACTAAGACCTGTTCTAGTTTAAATGGTCTCACAAGAAAAAAAGTGCTTCTCCTAGCAGGGAATATTTAACACCATGCTGAACAATATGCTAATCCTCACAGGAACATTACAGAATTGTCAGCAGGATGAACTAGTTGATCCCTTCCATCTCTGTTCTGTTTAATTTCAATATCTCTTAAAGTTTCTGCTTAGAATATGTACTTCACTGCTTCATTTTCCTGTTTCCTTGAGAACTGTCATGTCTATAGCCTTGAGAATGACCTACTGCTGCAGGACATCCTCTGTTTGCTTCTCATTGCCCTTGATTTTCACAAGTAGACTTGCCAATGAATGGCTCCAGCTGAAGCATTTGAGCTCAATTTACCTAGTTACATACTAAATATCTCAGTGGTATCAACCAGATGCTTCCTACTGACCTGGAATCATCAGCTCTCCAAAGCTCCAGGACTCTGCAAACGGATGCGCACGAACAGAAAGTATCCTTTGAAGACATGTCATCTCCTCTCTACTCTCCTAGGGAGAAATTGGAGGATGTACATTAATGTCTGCCCCCTTTTCTGCCTCTGGAAATGTGGACATAATTCCACTTAAATAGGACTTGTGTGAAAAATGAGACAAAATTACACTGAGAATGGTTTTTAAAATGTTGTTCTCAACTCTTCAAGACATTTTAGATGAGATGAAAGCTTTCTACTTTTCTGCCAGATCTAGAGTGTTACATACATCTGATTTTCAGCATTGTTAGCCACTACTCTGTTCGTAAGCCTATTTTAAAGTATGTTCATGCACTGTGGAGAAAAAAGAAGTGCTACATTTTAAACTTTCAGGTTGATGACCTAAATTGAATGGATTAAATTATTCTAATTTATTAGATGAAAAAAAATCTATAGAAATAGTTGCTTTTAGTAAAAAAACCCAAACAATCAAATCCTCCATTCTGCATCCTACTACAACTTGCTTGAGTTCTTAAAGACAATTGGCTTTAGAAGCTCTGCTGGTGTGTGGTCCCCTACAATCTTCTGTTCTTAAATTCAATGTCCTTTTGAAATGTGGAAATCCATTTGTATGGTTCGAAATTCTGTTGTCCTCAGAATGGTCTTTAACATGCTATCCTCTACAGGAAATTCGTATGAATTTGGAAGTTATCCAAAGTCATCAGAAACATCGAAAAAGATACGGCCTTTGGGTGTAATTCCGAGTGTTCGGAAAAGCAGCGAAAAAACAATCTAAGTCAATCAATCATAGGTGCTTGGTATCCAAGTGTGCAAACACGTCTAATTTCAGCCTCCTTTTCCATATACACCTGTGGCATACCTTTATGTGCTAGTTGGCGAACCATGAAGTCATCTTCCTATAATAGTCTTTGGTCTTTCTAACATCTTAAGATACTGAACCCTGAGGTTTAGTTTTTCATGACCTTTCCCCATCCATAAAAATCTCTGGATAGCTTGCCAAACTCAGTGAGGTCTCTTTTTTTTCACCAAGAAATTTTCAAACTCTTTGCTCAGTTTTATGGACAGTAAAAAAAAAAAAAAAAAGCAGTGCTATTTAATAAATACTGCTGAAAATATCTTTCTAAGATATGATCCCCATTTTATTTGTGATAAAATAGGAACATTCCCACTGACTTCAGTGTAAAGTAGATGACAACTTTAATCATACAGTGTGCGCTGTTGGAGAAATGAGGTAGCAGCTAGTAGTTTGTACATTTGTGATCATTGCAATTTTATTGTAAAATGTTCTTACTCAGTCACAAATCTATCAAAATAATATAAATCATTTGACTATGAAAAGTTGTTGACCCTTTCTATAGGTATGTTAAATATCTATTGACCCTTTTAATAGGTATATGTTATTACACACTACAGTGTGTAAGCATTCTAGTAATAATAATGAATGTTATATAAGTAAAAAATCAATGCAATCCCTTTCTGACTCATACTAGGATTTGAGAAGGTATCAGATACAATAGATTTGACTGAGAAAAGCTTCATGTAAATATGTATAAATGGGGTAGAAATTAGTTTACACCTTCACCTTTTGGGAGAGCCATTCTTTGGATGTCAAGATCTGAATTACTTCTGAAGATTTCGCGAGATTCTGAGAATCATGGCTGTAAGAGACCAAGAAGAGAAGTTTGCTCATCCAAGGAGAAGGCATGAAGGTGTTTACAAGGTTTTTGGTATTGGATAGTAGATCATCAGAATAAATACCAGAGGGGAAACAGTAGTCCGTAAAGACCAGCGAAAGCCATAAAGCACAGATTCCCAAGCACCACTGATGAGCAGACACTACCTCATTAAGAGCTTGTTACAGTACATACATATAGGCTCAATCAATTTGTTTTATTTTAACAGGGCACCAAGTGCTTCCCATAAAACTCGAGGGCACTCAGCACTTAATTGAAATCAGCCACATATAACCCTTGTACTCAAATAAATATCTAGCTTTTCAGAACTAATCAACTGAACCTTGTATACATCAGTATATACAGAATATCATAAAATAAAAAGTCATTTTTTCAGTAGTAATGAACCTCTACATACTGTGTATTGATTAATATAGTTTTAATAATTGACATGACAATATTGAGGACTGCTTTATTCAAAGGCATTTTTAACAAGCTTGAGAGTGGAAATTGTCTGAAGCTTACTATTCTGGCTCTAAACATACTGAGGAAAAAAAAAGAAAAACGCATTTACTTTGTTCTTAGAGAATCTCAGCTTTGTTTTCTCTCATGTTTTATTGTAAAACTGTTTATGTTGCTGCAGTTTTGATAAAAATATGACAATGTACAATAGGTATCCAAAGTGATGCAATTCCTTTCTTTTTCAAGCTGGTTCATATTAAAGTGTAGTTCCAAGTGGGTTATGCCGTGCGCTGCTCAAACTTCCCATAAATGGCTCCTCTGCATGCTTCCCTAGGTTTCTAGCTTTTGGCCCTTTTTATGGCAGTGTCATTTCCTTCCTCTGGTTTAGGACCTTGAGCAGGCTGGCAGTGTGTGTGACTTTGGAGTAGCTGGACCTCTATGGACGATGGCCTGTTGCAATCCCACACCTAGGCCTGCCTTTATTTCATGGATTTCATTTACTGTGACAAAAGAAAACTGAAAATCTGTTTTGAAGGGAGTAACCTTGATTCTCCACCATATTACATACTGAACAACCGCTTACACCTTCAGAACTTTTCCAGGTGACTACCAATCATCAGATTGTCTTGGATATACTAATATGAGTAAATACACATGTCAAAGAGAAAATATGCTCCTGTTAAATTCATACAGTCTAATGAGAATCTTCATTTCATTAACAGCTAGTAGGATGTAGTTCCTTCATTTGGACACAGAGAACAGAATAAATAGAATCATAAAAAAACATTTCTAATAGCTTGACTATTTCTTGAAGTATATGCGATCTGTTGCTGGAGGATATAAAAAGAACATTTATTTAATAGAGTTTTGTAACGTCATATATATATTTGAGCATGTAAACTGCTACAGTGCGTTATAATGTACACAAAACCCAATATGCTCTATATACAATCCCATCTGTTTTAAGTGTGATGATTACTGATAACGGCAGACGGCACACGTAGTGTAAACAGTTTGATACAGGCAAACCAATATATTCCAATTACAAGTCAATAAATTTCATATACGATCCAATTAGTTGTCATAGAGATTTGTGTATTTGGCAACTGTAACTGATCTGTTTCAAATTAGTAATTTAAGTAGACCATTATTTAATTGACAGGTCAATATATCAAAGGATAGAAAATGGCATATCATACAATAGAAACAATATAATGAAAATAACAGTTCAAAGTGCAATCTATTTAAGTTAGTTTGTTTGATAAATCCAGTAACTTCATGTTGGAGAGGGTACCATGAATGCCATTGAAGTCCTCTTCCTACCTTCTGTAGTACCTCATTTTGAAGGACATTATCTCTAAATCTGTGCAAAACACAGCAGATATAAGTAGAACTTCAGGATACAAAGACTTAGCCCTCAAATGAACTTTCTTGCTTAGTCAAACTAGCACCAGAGTGACTGCAGAAAGTCTTAATTGGAGACGTGAAGGAGGAAAGAATTAGCATTATCCACTATGGTACTAGCGGTTTGAAAAGCACAATCTACTTATTTCTGGGAAAGGTAAAACATTTTCAGAAATATTAAATAATGTCAGGAAAAAACAATTTGAAGAAAAACAAGGCTCTTCACAGCAGTTTAATCCAATGATCAATTTAAATCCAGTAGGAAGGTGGGAAAAAAGATCTTCCTTTTTTTTTTTCCTTCTGTCATGCTGGTTAAAATTTGATTTCTGAACTGGCAAAGACAACAGAGGTGGCTGCGCAAATCTGTCAGTACTGCTTCTCTGGGGAGACATTACAGTCCAGAATCAGTGTAATGGATAGTCTCTAAATGTAAAATCAGAGTTGCCTATACAGTACATAGCCTGTAGAATAGGATGTTTGATTGAAAACCAGCTAAAATTACTCAGAAGGTCTGCATTTAGTGTAATTTTGCTGATTTGGGGCAGATGAGATCTTAAGCAAAGTGTTAGGGCAGGTCATGTCAAATGTTCTGTGGAATTCCCTGGAAAGATTTGTCTTGGAAATTTTTGCTGGTGGTCTTGAACACTACATCAGTTGCACCTATGCTGATAACCTCATTATCACTAGGTGTAGCTTTTTAGATTCCTTGATGTTAAATATAACTTTGGGGTTGTATGATGACTGTGTTTAGCCATCAAAAATCTAGCATGTGTCAACTTGGAACTCAGAATGGTAGGTCGAGATTTGCTTCTGGGTGAGTTAGAAAGGAAGAAATTTCCAGTTTTCTTCCAGTTCTCTTTCTTTTGATGTAACTGCTGTGATTATTCAAAATGGTTGCAATCAGTACATAAACAGCATTTATCTCGTCTAGCTGAATTGAAAGTTGTAGCTTTGTCTCTGGCAATAGTTAGTAGATAAGCTTTTTTTCTTTTTCATTTTAGAGGTGTTACTCTCAGCATTAGTAAATTCACAGTTAGATAATTTTTTTCCTACTGAATATGCAGAATGTTACTCTTAGAACTGCCTTAAAGGCTCCCCAAAGAAGGAAGATGACACTACAGGGAAATTTATTTCAAAGCAAAATTGTATTGCTTGCAAGAGAAAATGAATAAAGTTGGGAATTCCTAGCAGAGAAGTCTTAAGTCTCCTTAGCTTAAAATTATTCCTCTTTCCCATTCTAGTTTGATCTCTGAAGAACAGCAAAATGATCTGAAAAAAAACTCTGCATAAATAATTGATTTCCTTTACTCTAGATGTGGATTCTTTCTGCATAAAAATGTTCTTGTGGAGTACAGTTTGTAAGGCTGGAAGAGTAAAGGATTTGGTCTTTTTCTTTAATGTGTGATGGTTTTCTTTGGTTTTCCTAGCTGTGCTGTGTAGTTCTAGCTAAGGGAAGTTCTTATACACCAAGAGGTGATGGTTTTGATCCTTGGCTAATGCTTTGAGTTTGTATCAGAGTCTGCTTCTTTCAGATTTCATTTTTAGCTCATGCCATGGTTAGATCCAGGCAGTTCTGCAAAATTAGAGACTCCGGGTGTAATTTAAGAAAATAGGTTTTTAATAAACCCCCAAAAGAAACGAGAGAACCATGTTAATACTGCCTTTGGATGTTTCTGAACACCAGACAGGGAGGACCTGATTTTATCCTCTATAGAAGGAGCAAACAGAATTAATGTTTTCTTCTCCAAGATGTAGATGCTGTATCACACAGTCCCTGGTAATGTGCATTCATATACTTGATAGCCCACAACAAGAGTGGTTATCTCCACAGGTCTCTGCACCAGAAAAGAAACTTCCTAAAAAGTGTCAGGAAAACTTCTAACACACATCCTAGTTTTATTTTAATGGAATCAAGTCACAATTGTAATTCAAAGTACAGCAAGGAAAGCCTGAATTTTACAGGGATGGGAACAGAATATTGAGAATTAGCATTTTATACAGTTTTGTAGTCTTCTGCTGCCTTTCTGTTAATACAGATGGGTGACTGGTATTAGCTCTGGTCCACTTGGAACTTGGGCCTGTCAAAAAAATACAAATCATGATGTAAAATAATCAGCTCATTGAAAAGTTCAGGCTGAGATTTGTTTCTCATTTGTCACATCAAAAACAAGAAACCTTTTATTCAGGAAGCTGGAGAGTATTTGACATTAATCCCGCAGATATGCAGGGAGAATAAATGAGGAATTTTTGTTGTTCGTGTGTTCATGTAGAATATTAATGATTTTGATAACAGCATGAGGATATTTGGCTATTATCTAACATGTGAAATTGTTATGGCCTTAAGACTGCTTTTGTGTGCCATTGTTCTAGTAAAGTCACAGCAACATATGTTTGCTAAAAGAGTGGAGAACAAGATCATGTGTAGTTCAGTCTATGATAAAAAGTTTAATACTTGTAAGTAGTTTCATTAAATCTATTTAGTTTATTGATTGACAGACACACACACCTATTTTCCCTTTTTTTTAATCAGCAGCTCTCTTCATGTACTGTGATACTTGTGTGGCATATGTGTGATAAGTGTTTAATGACAATTTTAAAAGGAAATAATTCAGCATACTAAGAAAAAGCTATATAGAGAAAAAGAAAGAAGCTAATTCCCTTTTAAAAAAGATATGTTTTTATTTAGACTAACAGTCATCCTACAGAAGTTGAAAAATGTGACATGGACTAAATTTAACTTTGCTGCTGTCGCCAAAGATAATAATGGGTCCACCTTCTGACAAAATAAACTAAATGACACTCACTTGACTAATATTTACCATCATTCAGGTGCCACAGGAAGGACTTTTCATGAGCGATGGTAGTTTGGAAGAACAAATAGGTACCCCTCATCTGGAAAAGACGTGTTATTGAAAGAGACTTACAAACTGCAATATTGATGCAAACCACAGAGCCGTCTCCTGAGCTATTAGGGGTGGCTAGAAAATGGTGAGTTTGCTTTGTCAGATATTCAGACCGATTTCCTACTGCTGAGTGATTGACTACAATTGTTACAATGCAACACCCTCATGTGGAAGGTTCACCAATGGAATCTGAGAGCAGAAAATCTGGTTTCTCAACTATTTCAAGTCAGTCTTTTGCTCTGAAGGACTTGTATGCACAATAGAATAAGATTTCTTTTTTTTATTGTTATGTTTCTTCATCCTGTGGCTTACAAAACAAAATGTCTACGCAATTGATTCTATTTTGAGGGAGGAAGTTAAGAATAATCCACCCTTTCTCCAGCTAGTTGGTTCAAGAATCTCATCTCGATTTTTGCAGTTAGGAAACATATGTGTAATCAGATGGTCAGTTAGAGAAAAGCAGACCTGGAGCTGTGCAGAACTGTTTTCAGGGGCAGAAGAGAACAAACAAATAGCTGATGCGTGTTAGACACACCATATTTAATAAATTTGGATGTAATTTCCAGCTGCAGGTCAATGAAAAAAGAACAAGATGTGGAAGCATGTTAGAAAACCTAGAAATGGCAGCACATGAATACAAAGATAAGGAGAGAAGGAAAAGACATTTTCACATCAGCATTGTACTTCTCAGAGCAAAGGACTTTAGATGCTGATGAAATGCCATACTCTACTCCCCCAACTCCCTCCAACCAGACTGAAATCACCAACATTAGGACACCTAAAGGGAGGTGGAAGGGTGACTGTAACACCAGAAAAAGGGGTAGAAGCTTAGAAGCTTGTGTATAATAATGCTACGGAGTGTCCAGGGCCAACCAATGCCCATCAGTTGTCACCCCGAGCCTGCACACTTCTACACAGCATCCTGTGTCCCTGCTCCTTAACACCTCTGCTGTCATAACAGGCCTCTATTCCTCTACACGAAAGCATTACTCTGCAGTCATAAATAGCTCGTGGTACACAATATCTTAACTACTTTTTACTCTTGTCTATACGAAAAGAAAGGCTGTACCATAGAGAGATTACGAAAAGAAATTAAGCGTAGACACTGGGTATTTAGAAAAGTTGCTATTGCAGCAAAATCAAAAAAAAACAAACCCCTGGGAAGTTCACGTAAAGCTTGGGCAGAGCCTGACCTGTCTCAGTCCTGACACCTTGCAAACTTGGGACAAAGCCTGTGGCCTGTTTTTAGCAGTGGCAATTTTGTACTCCTACAAAAATATGACTTCTTTTCAGACACAGCATGAAGGTTACAGCTTGTAAGCTTGAAGGCTTGTAACCATGCGGAAGGGAATGAAATGTTCATTTTGGTGCTGCTGATTCTGGAACAACACTTTTAGCAACCCTGAGTAGAAAATTAGGAGTTTATTTAAGATAATGAGCCTTATAGCACTTTCATCATGTAAATGCAACAACTAGAGACACACTCAAATCAAGATAATTAAATTTTATTGCATTAACTTGTTAAATTCTTTTAATGCCATTAACGCCAGTAGATGCATTTTTCAAAACTCTATCTGAAAGACAACAGCAATCAGTGACTTGTATAGGTCTTCCGTTTCTGTTCTGCTCCGGGGTATTTTCCTGTAGGAATAAGCAGTTCAACAAACAGATCTAGTGTACAAAGCAAACTAGTGCTATGGTATGGGGAGGATTTCTCCTCCTAGCCACCACATCCCCATGGCATCTCTTTCAGCTCGATTCACTTTCAGGATGGAGGCTGGTTGACCATCACAATAATGTTGCCTTTCTATACATGACTGTAGAGTTTTGTGTAAGGCAGCAAAATTTCACTTGCGTTTTTCAGTGCCTAAGCAGGTAACAAATATGGTGTCCTTCTAATCAGAAGGAAAGTAAGTGATGTAGTGAAGATACTGCTTGGTTAAATTTATGTCATTATAAATATGCATAATGACAGCTGACTAATATTTATGCCATACTTGTAATGTCAACTTTTTCGTTTCAGACCCTGTTTACAGGTTATCTTTATACTCAGATCTCTTGGAAGGGCAGCTAAAGAGACCCAGCAGAGGCATGTCAGGCTGTGCTCTATGTTTTGTATTTTACACAAAACAATTTCCTGGAAAATACACAGAGCAGTAGGTACTTGAACACGGGATCCTCCCATTTCTTTTGTAGTCATTAGACTTCAATGCCATGCTTAAACTAGCCTATATTTAGCTCAATTAATTTTTATGCCTTAAACTGAAATAAAGTCTCTTCAACAGGAAGATGAAGGTCTTTATCATGGACTGTAAAATTGCTAAAATGCCTTAGATAGTGGGCTGAGCTGCCTGAAAGTTTAGTTCCGGAGGCCTCTCTTCCACAAAGGGAGTTCATCCCACTGTCTCAGATGTAAAACACAGAAAGAGATGTCTCAGAAGGGGATCCCCATTAAATGTTGCTCAGCTAGGCAGAGAACAGTGAGGACAAGGGGATGTCACCAAAATCTCCAAATTATCCAAAAGTGCAAGTTATTAACTCAAAAACAATTGCCTCGGATGCTTAGAAATCTAAGTCTTATTCAAGGTTAACTTTACATGCCACAAATAAAGTTCTGTCCGTGTGTTAAAGGCACATGAGTGCCACCAAGTAGAGAAAAAGATTAATAAGGTCTGTTCAGATCCCACCTGTTTTGCTATAGATCAATCTGTCACTGCTTCCTTTGATTTTACTGCAACAAAATATAACTTTAGACTTGAATATAAATCTGACTTGCGAAGTTTACCCATTGAAACATAAGATATGAGACTACAAAAGAGAAAGTCATATAACAGAGTGCTTTCTTTACTGAAGCAAATCCTTTTTTGCTCCTTAGAGAGTGAGATAGTATAATGTGGAAAGATTGCACTCCTCACATTCTGGAAGAACAGTTTATTCGTTGTTCTGACAGCATTTATTTGGATTTTGAAGAAATAGGTTATAGGAAGTATGGGGAAAACATTGTATTTGCCATGAATTACCCTCCTTGGAAATCTGTAATATGGAATAATTCTCAGACAGTCAATGTCTTTTGAAGAATGTTTCTGGCATCAGATTCTTATTTTGAGAAATAGATGCTAACGTCAGTTTCATCAGAAGAACTCCACACTCCAGCTCCCTGGAAAAAATCCGACCCAACCCAAACCAAACAAACAACACTGGGAAATAACTGATAAAAAAATTCTGGCTGGAGATACAGATTATCGGTAGATGCAATATTCTAGAACCACAGAAATATAGAATATTATAGGTTGGAAGGGACCTTTGGTCATCATGTGCTCTACTCCCTTAAAAATAAGGCTTAGTTTGGTGAGGTTGCTCAGCACTTTTTCCTTTTTCAGTTTTTAGTATATCTCCAGTAATGGAGATTTCACAGCCTCTCTGGGCCCTTGTTCCAACGTTTGACCACTTTCAGCATGAAGAAATTTTTGCTTGGCTCTGATAAAAACTTCCTTTTGCTACAACTCATGTCCATTGCCACTAGTCTTGTGCATCTCTGAGAAAAGTCTGGCTCCATCTTCCCTATAGAACGCTCACTCGGTAACTTAAACCAGATATTAGATCTGTCATTAAAGGAAGTTTGGCAAGGTACCTAGAGCCCAAAACCAGGCAAAGTGTGGTCCAGCAAATGCTAGGTAAAAGAGAATAATGACTTCTCTTGACTTGCTGGCTGTCCTTCTGCAAATGCAGCGTAATATGAAGTTAGTTTTCATTACCACAAGGACACACTGCTGTATCATGTTCAAGTTTTCCCTCAGGACCCCTAGATCCTTTTCTGCAGAGCCCTTTACTGGCCAGTTGATGCCCTCCCAGTACTGTTGCATGAGGTTGTGATGTCCCAAGGATGTATCTTTGATTTGCCCTTGTTTAAACTTGATATGTTTCCCTCGGTTAATATTTTTCCAGTCTTTTGGGATCCTTCTGAATGGCCGGGAGGGCAGCCAGGAAGCCAATACTGTTAAGTCAGTTCACTGTTATCTGTAAGCTTGCACAGGGTGCCTTCCACCCACCATCCAGAGAGCTAGTGAAGTGAAACACGAGGGGTTGTGGTATCTGCCTCTAAGTAATACCACTTTTAATCAACTGCCAGGCAGGCTTCAAACAGCTGATGTACTTTAGGTCTGAATTTTGCTCTTACTTTATTTTTAGAGTAATTTCTTCATCTATTTAAGGAATTCCAGAAATTAACTATCATTTCATGACTCGTTATATACGATAATAAAATTAGGTCTTCACACAGCTCATTGAGAGAACAGCTATAGTAAGTGTTGCATACAGAGTATGTCCTGATTATCTACCTGTGAATACTCCATTGAGGCTGTATAGAGCTATATAGGTAAAATGTGTCACGTTCATTTATATCACAAATGATACAATGACGTTATAGAGACCAGGGCAGAAAAAAAAAGACAAGCTGTACCTTCTCATTTGAAATTTCTAAGTTTGAGGGCACTACAGTACCATAAGGTCTGCCAATCTTGCTTTGGGAGTCTGAGGCAAAAGCAATCCATGCTTTTCAGTGTCTGTATGTGCTGGTTGGCTGACAGCTCCCAGAAGCTCAGGTGACCCAAACTATCACAGACTTTTTTCTCAGTTCTAGGCTTTAACCATAACCGTCTTTGTCTGAGAATTCTAAAATCAGAAACTTCTAAATTTTTGATACAGAGACATTAATTCTGGTGTTAAAAACAATGAGAATATTTAAAAGTATGAGAAATTGTGTCCTTTCAGTCTGCTTTCTACCACCTTAAATATCAGTGTTCCCAACATGCAGCAGAGTGTAAATAAGAGGCCTGACCATGCAGAAGTTGAAATGTTGTAATGACATGGCAACGCATTCAAGATAGCAAACGTTTGTAATAAACAACCCTTGGCTCTCTTTATCACTACTCTGGGATATCTAGACACAGACACTAGTCTTGAAACAGGACCATAAAAGTGAAACTAAACACATTCAGAAAACCTTTTTCTGATAAGCACAATCTCACAGAGGTTTTTGCATGAGTAAAATGAATGTACTTGATTGAACAGTACCAAACAGTAGATAGGAAAGCTTGGAAACAGATTATCAGTATTTTTTGGGAAGAAAAAATCTAGTTATGTTAGAAAAGGCATCACTGAGGTATGTTTGGCAGTAAAATAGTTACGCAGTGAACAATACTTTACTTTTTTTAACCAGTATTCCTGAACATATCTAGATGAATATGCTTTTACGGCTCTGAAAAGTCACACAGTTTTGTCAGTCTCATTGAAGGACATGGACCTTCTTAATTATAAAATTCCAGTAAGGCAACTACACACAAGCAAGCTTCCTTAAAGATGCAGGCAATCCAGACAAGGAGGTCATTGCATTATTCTATAATCATAAGTCGATTTCATCAACTGATTTAATATACCGTGTATTAGATTCAGTTCTTAATGTATCTAATTCAATCAGGTGATGTTTCTGGTTTGAAAGGTGATGCATCTTGATTGAAGGGAGGTGCTGGGTGCTGTGGAAGCTACATCTAATGCAGCAGTGGAAGCGGCTGGTTCACTGAATGTTGTGCAGGAATTGACATCACAGATTTAATGGGTAACACCATTCAGAGTATAGTCCACTGCATGGACTTTCTTCCTGCACTTCAGTATGAAATTGCACATGTATACAGTATGATATGACACATGTATACAGTATGATAGCTTATTTTAAGCCTGAATTTTATCATTAACGTGTTTTGAAAACAAAGAGCGATAAAGATACTTTAGAATTATCAGATCAGGAAAGAGCTGCTATGTTTGGATGTACAAATACCCAGTCGGCTTTAATGGCAAACAAAAATTACTACGCTTGGTGAGAGACAAAATGGAGATATTTGAGGTTAAGGAGGACAACTCACACCGTTGACAACCACCTTAGATTTTGAAGGCTTTGACAAATTTGCTCTGATAAGGTAGCAAAATTTTGAGCAAATATATTTGCAGATAATCAACAAAATTTAATAAATTTTAAAATCTAAATGACAGTTCAGTCAAGCTTAGTCAAGTGCCATCCTCAATCTCTGCATGAATTTTAATGTACAAGTTTCATGGATCAGAAAGATAAGAGAGGCTGGAGGGCAAAGACACAAACAAACTTTGGCACATAGGGAGAAAATGGACAAAACCATAAATATCACAGTAATACGAGCCAAAGATGGGCTACTGTATTTCAGGTTCACATTTTTTGACATTTTAGGCAAGTGTAGTGCAATTGCTGCAGATGTAATATGGCAAGATAGTGCTGGGTTTCCTAAACCAGAAAATGAATGTTTTTCCCATTATTACTGGGGTGTTTTCAGAAAATGTGTGTCTGAAAAATATCTCTGTTTTATTTGACATACTAATTGTACTCAGAAAAGGCAGAGGCAACAAGGCTTGAAGAAGCTGTGCTGCTTATGCCATTCATCCAAGGGTCTGTACGCTCCGTGTTATCTTCGGGTCCTATTGGCATTGAGTATCTTCCGCAAGACTAATAGGAACAATAAGAAATATATTCCTGTCCTGATTCTGTCATTTGCTGTAAGTGGAGCCACAGTGCCACTGAGCAGTTTTTCCTGAGGGATCATAATAGGCAACAACCTGAAAAAGAGAATGCAACCCGAAGGATTTTCCTTCTGTACTTCAGGGTAACTCTTCATACCATAAAGCATAACATTACTGGAATAATACCAGTAATATATACTAATAGTATACCAATACCAATGATGCCATCTGCTATATAAATATAGCTGCATA
Source organism: Tauraco erythrolophus (assembly GCF_009769465.1). Lineage (NCBI taxonomy): Eukaryota > Metazoa > Chordata > Aves > Musophagiformes > Musophagidae > Tauraco > Tauraco erythrolophus. The sequence goes on from NC_141477.1 coordinate 5,348,623, forward strand.
AAGGCAAGAAATGTAATTTCTACATTATCATACATGTTTTGTTTCATGTATTCACAAAATTTCTCAGTTCCCAAAGTTTAAGTCTAAGATGATGAAAGTTTTAACCTCTACTGCAACTAATACAGTAAGCATGGACGGCTCCACCATAAATTATTTTTTCTTTACCTTTTTCTGTCATTGTACAGATAATAAATTCTCTTCCTAATGTAACCAGTTTTATTACATTCTCGCACTTACAAGAAGACAGATAATCACTTTTGCACCATTAGATGTGATTAAGTTAAACTAAGAAATTCCAACTGGAAAGCACTGAACTGTACATTTCACAGGCCAAGTTTAAAGGAACATGAATATTTTTCAATACTAATGACTTGAAGGGATTTTGGTTTTACAGTTATGCAATAATTTTCCTGGTTGTTTTCTACAGAAAATTAATGTCAAAGATACATTTAACAGTCTGTAAGCTGGCATAATATAGAGCAACAAAAGCAACCAACCATGCAGGTCAAGTTCAGTTCTTAAAATTCAAACCTAAAATGTTCCACCTTTTAGACCTCTGTGTGTTAAGGGCTACTCACACATAGTAGGGCATGATAGTATTATTTTCATTAATTCAATATAATTGTACTACTATGAAATAATTTTTAAATGAATGAAGATGAATTTTCAAAGGAATGAACCTCTGATTTTGAGTTTTCAGACACATTTTTGTTTTTTTTTAATTAAATTTCCTTCAGATATGTCAGGTAGAAGAAAGAGAATAAAAATATTGTGTCTTCTGAAATCTTATATAAAATATTTAGTTTAAATAAGTGGACTATTTAAAAGTAATGGGATACTTCTGCAGTTTAAGTAACTTTCTGTGCTAGTTTCCAGATGAAATAGCCAATGTTCAACTGGGAAATGTGACAGTAAGTCAGTCACAAAGACACACACAGGGTGGTTATAAAAGTGACACTCTGAGCATGTACTTAGGATCTTTCCAGGCCTTTACCACTCAGAGTGAATCTTTTGCTGCCAAGATCACAAAGTTATTTCTACATGAAAGTGTTAGGCAAAAGCTACTTTTGGAATAGATACATGAAGATCTCTCTTATCTCCTGATTGTACTGCACTTATACCCAAGGGGAAAAATATATTTTTACTCAAACAACACAGCCTGTGCATACCAATTAACCAAATCTGATCCACTAAAAACTATTTGATCCAGCTTCCAGGAAAGCTAGTAAATGAAGTTAATTCTTAGTTAACTAATAGGCTGGCAGCTTCTTTTATAACTGGATAAGAAATATGAAATTGCAGTATTTTCAATTTACTCGTATTTATTCTTACTTGTGATATACTTCAGCTTCTTTGTGTCCTTTCTCAAGAGAAGCAACCTTTCTCGTTTGGAGGGCAATGGTGCTGCAAAGCAATGGAACTCTACAAGCAGAACTGCTGTAAGGTAGCCAGTGCATGCTTTTAAAGGAATGTAAAGTTTCATTTTCTGAGGGATACTTTTTGGTTTTGCTTGGATGGGGATGAAAGATGACTCCTGACTGCTTGCTTGAATTAGGAAACATGACCCAATACATCTGTCTTACAGTGAAATACAAAAAACGATAACATAAACCTTTTGAGAACTTCTGCAAATTTTCAATAGATTCATATTGGGAAAGAGACATGTAAAGACAGGTTGTCCTGTCCTCTTGGGGATCTGAAGCTCTTATTCTCAGCTTGTATATAAGTAAACATGAAGTGGAATATTTTCTGATATTTTTGGATCCAAATTAAGTACAGTACACTGCATATTGAGGGATAACATTACAGAAATTTTCTTGCTAGCTGTGCCTCTAAAAATGCAAACTTCCAGTGACTTTACACTCCCTAAATTTTCTCTCTAAATTTTCTCTTTCGTGTTTTAACTTTCCATTTAATACATATATACATTTTTTTAGGCTTTATAATAATGTAAGTTATTATGAAACTCCTCATTTTCTTCTTGCCTTATTTCTTAATGAGTCTCCAGTTGTTACCTCTGTGTGTACAGATACATATATTCACAATAAGGAATAAAATGAGTTGTTAGAGAGAGGAGAAATACCTGATAAGTAATTTTTCGTCTCTGCATGAATTCTCTTTACAACCTAGATCTGTGCTTTGTTGGCTGTTAAGGTTGTTAACCAAGGAAAAAGAACCTCATAGCCAAATAAAAAGAAAGTTCTTTGAGTTCCTTTTCTTTACATGAAGGAATAAGCAAGTAAAAAGATTCTTAGTTATGCATGTTTCAGTAGACATCATGTTATTAAACAGTGTGAAACCAAACTGAAAACTTGATACTTTACTGAGGCAATCATAGGGTATGAGGTGAAGATAATTTGGCAGTGAAGTCAGATAGGAGTGAAATATCATCTTTTTTTTATGATTCATCTTTCACACATTTAGCTTGAAAGAGTATCTCTGAATAATTCTGCTTTGGAATGAAGTGGCCTACCAAAGCCAAACAACGTGAGAGACAGACTGAAAACATACTCACCATCAAGGCTGGATTGTGAGTATTGTGTTCGTGACCAGCAAAGCTGCCTGAAAATGTTGTGTTTTTGCAAGCGCTTCCCTGAAATGGAGCAACTTAATTTGGTTGCTCTGCGGGATTATCTGATTTTGAGGGTGCTTAGGCATTGATTTGTCAAACCCAAATTACTTTCAATAAAAGGTCACAGGTACCTACTAATTCATAAGATAACTATTAGCCCTGATTTAGATTTGAAATTACTATAGATTTCTCACATTTTCAACATCCTCTGCCTTTCCAGGAACTTAACAAAAATAATGAAACGACGACTCAGGAAAATCACAGTCGTTAACATCGGTACTTGTCCAGGATGTAAGTCTTGACCACAAACCCTTGTAGTTATAAAATACTTCCTATCTTCTGTAGCACAGTTAGGAGAGTTATGTTTTGTTTCTCAGTCATATTTCTGAGGGTAAAAAGGTCATCGTCCTTGCCTGCTGGTACAAACTTCTGATAACAGATGAGTAGGACATAGCTTCAGGATGGCAAGACTTTTTTTTTTTTTAAAAAAAAAAAAAAGCTAGCTAACAAGTTGGTTAGGCCAGACCTTCACAATGACCTCCCACAGGTCTGAATTTCTGAAGGTGCTCCTCTTATTGGGGGTGTATATCCTGGTGTTTAGTACAAAATAAACCTCATATGTGCAAACAAGTTCATTAAAATTGCAAGAGCCTGTAGCACATTTGTAACAGCTTGCCCAAAGGTTAACATTTATAGTTTTGCACTGCCAACATCCTGCTTTTATGGGGCACATTTATATGCTAAATTGCCTATTATGTTAAGCTGTAAGTTCCCATTTAGCAGCATCAGGAATAAGATTTGACTCTAAGTGTTTAGATTTTATTAGTGCTATGCCAGTCTTCTTAACAGCTCAAGCTTCCTACAGGATGAAAATTTGCTGCATCCTCTACAGAGGTTCTTGCGTACAAGACGTGTTCAGGAACAGCTGAGGATAAGGAGCATGGGAAGAAATGTAAGACACTGCTCACTGATTGGAAAAAGGTGCCTTACTGCAGCTCACCTCTAAGTGAGTCCCAGGTGTCATGTTTAAGCAATGATTGCACCTATAACAACCTCAGTAACATCCCCTTCTTGAGTTAACAAGACCAAAAAGGTCAGATGAATATATTCCAAGAAGAAAGGTGTTTTTATTGGTAAGTAAATACATCTAGGTGCTTTACTTTTGCTGTAGGTAACTTTCCAATGCATGACCTAACAGAATGAAGTGTGATATACCAGCCACATAAACTGAAATGGCAAATTTTAGCTGTATATGCAGTTCTCAAAGGTAAGAGAAATGTATCTGCTAATGAAATTGTGTATCACTCTATTCCCTTGCTACCAGGTAGTTCTCAGGAGATCCCGGGACTAAGGGAGTTACCAAGATCACAAACGCCTTTCAATTCTGGGTCACCAGTTTGTCAGAGCAGGAGCCTGATTTTAGATGTTACTTTAGAAACATCCATAAATATTTGCTCTCCTTAGCAGTGACTGAAGTCTAACAGTGGTGACTGACTATTGAAAGTGACTTGACAAAAATAACAGAAGCTCAAGTCCTCAGCCGAGGCTTTCTCTGCAATTTGGGGGAAAAAAAAAAAAAAGTGTGAGAAATTTCTTCTTGACTGCTTCTGTCGAAAACAAGAATGTGAGAACGTTAAGATGCTGCTCTGCTCCTCAGTTTTTTTTAGCTTTCTGGAAAACTGTATTCAAAAAAAAAAGATGTGCTTCACAAGCTGACCAGGCCAGTTTTGCAGACTTACTTAAGTTCACGTAGAGGGTGTAGGAATTATGGTCTGTGTTTATAGATGGTGAAAGAACTTTGGAAACATAAGCCATTTAAAACCATTATTGTTGTCGTAGCTGTTAGACTGCAAGTAGCTCTTCACCTAACCCTAAGGGGAAAACACAAAAATGGAGCTTCAGGTTGTTCATGCAGAAAAAGAAATATTTTCTGAGCGAGAACCACGAATGTGTTTTGATAAACCAGGAAGCTCTCACCTGCAAGTTAGAATGATAAAAGTAATGCAAAATCTGTCAGCACAATCCACAGCTGAGGAGGGCCACCTCGATTGCTGATTAAACAGGATTGCAGGGAGTTCAGGATGTGTTCTGCAGAACTCAAAATTTTTCAGTGATTGTAGGAGTGGGAGTGAGGAAGGTGTTTTCCGTGTAAAATACAGCATCAGAGGCCCCATATGAAAGCTCTGAGGTGTCTGTAGGAATCTGACTTTGTTGCCCATGAAGGCTGCAACCCCTTGCAAACATAGACAGTGCTTTACCTATTAAGACAATCTGTAGGGGAGAGACTTGAGGAAAGTAGCTCAGAAAGTTCTTTAAAAAAAATGACCTATTTAAAGTTACGTTTTTCAAATCATTTAAGGAGAAGACTTAGTTAATGCTACTTAATCAAAGTTCTCTGCAAATAACTTAAAGGTGACAGGTCAGCAAAGACAAGCTTATTTAAAGACTGTATTTTAAGATTTAAAATGCTAAGAGTCTTACCAAGTCTAATCTGCTAAGAATTATAATAAAGTATAAGAGAAGTTCAAACCTTATTTATTTCAAGATCAGATTTATTATTTTTTGAAGACCTTGTAGGCAAAGAAATAGACAAGAATTAACACAGCAGCTATTTCTCTACCAGCATATAGCCTATCTACACTGGTGGTTGGACGACGATTGGTCACTTCTGTTATCCAGAATATTTGGGCTTTCTGGTTGATAGTTCTCTATAGGCTAAATGGATTTCTGTGGTTTAGGCAGTTAAAATTATGTACTTTCAAAGTTGATTTTTTCTTAATATAGACATGACATAACATCTGTAAATATGCTGCAACACTGTGCTAATTCCAGGTTCTTGGTTGCAAATTTATTTCTTAAATAGCTGTTGCTGTAGTTTGAAATGAAAATGGTGACCTTAACAAGCACTATCATTATTATGCCTTCAAGGGACTTATACACTCTCATTCACTCCGATGTGCTACATCTGAATAGCTTGGTGTTCCGGGCCTATTATTTTGCTGAAGTCACTGAAAAAAAGGGGCTATGCATTGCTCTCTGTTGCTTTCTTCAGATACCTTTCATAATAAACCACTGCACAGTAGGATTCTGATTTCAGGTTAGTAATTGGAATGGTATTTTAATTAGAAATGTGCACCTAGAACTTTACTTTTCCTGTGTCTGAGTTACATGGTGAATATGTAATTGAGGAACAAAGCCCAAGTGATTTTCTACTTTTTATTAGGATAAGAAAGAAGTGGGGGCTATCCAGTTAAGGCACTGCAGACTCTGGGAAGGAGAGAGAGTTCATTGCTATAATGTGGTGCTCACAGCTAGGAAAGGAGAAAACATCAGCTAATGAAATGGAGTGAACCACAAGTTCAAAATTCTAAAGAAGACTTGACATAACCACTGATATATTGCTAGCCTAAATCCAAAATATAACTCAGCCTTGCAGTTGAGGCTGCGAGAGTGACAGGATCTGAATGCCCTTTTTATATCTGAACGCTATTTGAATTACAAGAAGCTCGGTAAGGGAAGAGCAGGGTTCTGAGAGGGGAGAGGGGAGATTGCACCATTGTGCATTCTCTAAGTCAGTGCTATCCCAGCAAAATATAATTGAGGACATGTTTTAGATCCATTTGAAGATTTGTGAGGCGTATGTGTCGAGCATATTAAGAACAAAGCAGCAAATCCAGACAGCTTTTAAATACCAAATGATGTGCTTTAGTTTAGAATGAAGCAATCAGTGTTTGGAGAATGATCTTAATAACGCTGTCTCTCCTTCTGGAAATTACCTATTCAGTGCAGGAAATTTCTGTTTGATTATTTCTACAGGTAAACATTGTATTTATTACATTCAGAAAACAACAGGAATTTACATAGCTGAGCCTACGCATACTCTTGTAGCATTTTCCTTCTTCTTTACATTTATAATAAACATGAATTATATATGGAGACAGCCATGCTTTGTTTAAACTGCTGCACTAAGTACTCCTTGTCAGCAGTAAATCAATGGTTTGTTTTCTTATACATTTGAATGGATGTAATAACTGGAATAAACAATTAATCTGATGGATACACAGGAAGTCTCTGCAGCTAAGTAGAACTGAAAGAATAATACAGTTCCATTGTTCATACATTTGTCATTTGTTGATGATCACACATTATTGACTTTGTGTATTATTTGTCTAATTATTTGATTCTCAAAGTTATTTTGAATAACTTGTTCAGTGTTCACTTAAACTGATGTCTGAAAAAATTCTTTTCTTGATCTCCAACTAATAAGCCAATTAAGATCAGCTTTGGAAGCTATTAACCACATTCCAGTTTCTATTTTTGCTACCTAATTAAATCTGATGCTCCGGGTACTGCAGTGACACTCAGGCACTTAACGTGTTAATATCTTTAAAAAATAATGCCAGTATTTATATAAAATATACACACATATACATACAAGTTACTACACATATATATGTATATATAAAAATACTAAAATGCTGATGACTACTCACTTATCAATTTTAAAGACCAACATGAGCTCCAGTTGGGCTGTAAGGCTGTTTGGATGCATCAGGAGACAATATGTGAGTGAAATTTTTCAGAAGAACTTTCATTAGGCTTCTGCTACCTGGTGCCCTGAAGGTGTCATGGACATCATTAGATTAATGGAGGAAACGAGAATGGCTGCGCAGTGAGATTCTGTGGACAAGCATGATACATTAGATAACAAACTCACAGAGCTTGTTTCATTTTGTATCTCCTTCTTTTAGAAATGGAGGAATTGGAACCACTTACATGACAGAAGTGCTTGGTGGAATGTTCCTGTTTCTCCGTCTTCCTTGCTAAGTGAAATCAAAGAACAAGGAAAATTATCTCTTTAGGACTATTACCCATCGTGCTTGCTGAAGCTCATGAATTTATTCATTAAATGCAGAGATACTGGATAAGTTCTGGAAGAATGCTGATGAGGATTGGTCTTGCATATACCCAGACCTGATTGTTGCCTACTCAGACAGTAAATGGAGTCAGTTAACGTCGTAGGCAAACTGTTTACCACAGTTGAAGGACTGCAACAACAAAGCAAGACAAGTGGACTTTACATCGAGGGAGAAAAAATTAGGTATTTCTCCTCCATGAGGCTTCTGCTTTGTCCAGTATAGTCTACATTCTTGCATTAAGAACGTTAATCATAACTTACACAACCACATAACTGCAATCAATGCATGGAAGACATTCTTGGCTTCTGTTTGAGGCTGCCAGTGACCAAATTTGTTTGGGACAGGACTAATCCAAAGGCATAAGCTTGCCATTGGAAGGCAAGAGGCTTAACGGATGGCAGTACTATGAAAAATGTTTTTCTTTGCTTTCTGTCAACCCTGTGAAAGGATTCAGAATAGTTTGTGTGCAGCCAGTAGTATTGATGATGATGAAATCAATGATCAAAAATTCAGCTTTGAATATTTTTATCTTGAGGCCTGGATAATTTCTTATACTTTTTCAAAAATGAAATGAAGTCATTGTATAGCTGCTGAAGAAAGGCAAAACAAGCTCCCGTGGATGGACACATATGTTAAAAAAATAAAAATCCCAGAGTCATTGCAATGTTTAGAACTTTGTGAGACTTCTCCCAGAAGAGACTTCAGTTGCAGTACAGTGTAATTGAAAAATAGCCTAACTAAAAGCTTGATTCTGCTTTTTAAGTTTCCATCACTAAATGGAAGAGGTAGGGCAGATTTCTGAGACTCTGGGTCTCCATCTCAGGTAGCTGAAGTCATTTTTCATCATGGAACGAATACACCCTACTTATTGCAGTTATCTTTGGCCATGTATACAAGAAGTGATTAAGACAGATGCTTGCTATTGTCCAAGACTGTATGAAGGAGAGGGAGGAGGGAAATCACATGGCAAACACCAACCAGGTGAATCTTCACATGCTAAATGGTGAATATTTTGTCTTAGGCTACAGTTTCTCCTGCTACACCACCATGTGCTGGACACTGCAAGATTTGAGTCAGGCACGTTTTATGTATTTTGTTTGCTCGTTTTCATTGTGTTCTATGTGTGGAAAGGACAAGCCAAATAAGTTTTTTTTTACAAAACTTGATGGAATGCATTCTTTAATTTACACTTTAAGATGTAGAGTGGTATTGCTGTCTTTGGACATGTGCCTTACTCCCTGGTCCTTCCTAACTTCACCAGGAATGTACAGCTGCATCCTCAACCAACTTTTCTTCACAGAAAGCCAAGTACAGAAAGCAACTGTCCCCAAGGACCTCTTGTCATCAAACTACAAGTCAACCAGAATTTCCCCAGCCGTCCTGCTACTTTTCAGCAGCTCCATAGGCATGTCCTGAACATTCAGGAAGACAATATATTCATACCCTCTCTCATCCAACTTGCCAACACTGCTGAGAAACGTAAGGCTGCTTTTCATTTGACAGCAGTGTAATCTGCTGTACAAAACCCCCATGACCAAGAAATTGAGTCTGTGACACGAGCGTTCAGGTTCCTCATAGTCACTGAGAATTATTACTCTGTCCTGCCATGTGCTGAGGCTGCAGGCACAAAGCCTGGATCTGCAGCAGCCTACTTAAACCAGGGCTGCCTGTGAATCTAGGGTTCTAGACTCTGGATTTCAGGTGTCTACCATGCAGATCGGTCAAGATTTTGTAAATCGGGGCATATAAATTGAAGGGCCTGTGCTGAAACACAAGTAATTTGCCGTTCTCTGCCCTGGATTTCAGCACACTGGATATAAAATCATTTACTTCCTCCTTCCTTGGCTAGCAGTCCTAAGAGGTAGCTGAAGCAGTGTAGCACACCTGAAATTTTGAAGGTTTATCTCACGTTTAGGTAAGTTAAACTTACAGAATCTCAACTATTTTCAGTTTTAGCTTGTAGTTAGCAATAAGAGATGAATTTGTGTAAGAATAGTTCACAAACCTTGCTGTTTGTCTTTTTATAATTAAGTGAAACGTTTGATTTATAAGAAAAAGCAAAAATATATTATTTTTTCCTGTGTGTTTTTTATTTCTGTCTCAGAAACAAGCAGATCTAGTGAACACTAGTATCCATGGTTAGGGCAGGGCGTGTACAGCTTCTCAAAAACTCATTTTGTATTTTGGCAGATCCTTTTAACACTTGAAGTGAAAGTAGATTAGAATAAGCTCTGCATCAATGTAGAGGTTAAGACAGTAAAAGGGTTTTTTGTTATTATAAAAGACATTTCTTGAGCCATCTAATTTAAAGAAGTTATCTGTTCCACAGAGGTAATATTGCACTTAAATAGGAGCCCAGATTTTAGATAAAAATTTGCTTCGTATCCCAAAGTCAAAATTGACTTTTCTATGGCAGATGGGAAAATATTACGAAAAAATCACTCCTTTTTGAATTACCCTGGAATGTAGATGTTACAATTTTACTCATTATGCTCAGAAAGAGTTGTATTTTTGGGGAGGGTGGGGCAAAGAATGTCACAAATTCCCTATACTAGGAAGAAATAGCATTACTAAGTAAGTTAGTTGTTTCCTTGGTAATATTTGCTAATAACCACACAAATTCCTCTACCGGTGAAGGAAACATCAAGAGTTGATTAATTTCAGTCTTTTTTGCTCTATTAAATTCTTTGCTCACATTGCATTTTCTTGTACTAGCTAACAGTTTTTTCACATTGCTTAGATCTTTCTGCCTACTTTTTTTGTTGTTTTATTTTTTTCTTCCCCTAAAGCTACACTAAACCACTTTTGCCTACCCTGCCTTTATTTCAGGTCTATCACCTACTAATATGTACCCCAGATAGGCATTGGAGTTTTGGAGTTCATCATGCCCCAAAACAGCAGCAAGATGCTTGCAGGTCAAAAATCGCTGCAGCCTGGATTTTCTTCAAGCCAGTACATTAAAAACTGAATGGAAAAAAAACCAACAAACCCTCTTCATTTTGTCCTTGAAACTTCACAGAGGGAGCTACTTCATGAAAGGAACTGAGGTATTTTTCCTGTAACTGACAACAGACCTGTGTCACTTGCTATAAAGATCTGATGCACTTTAATCCTTAAGGTTATTCCCTGTGTTTCCACTTACCAAGGCACTTCCACTCTCTCTCAGTGCCTCTCGTGCTGTCAAACGCATTAGCGTGCTTACAAATGCAAGTGGGCACACCTGGCTGAACTGCTACTATCAAAAGATAATCTTCCATTTCAGGTTTAGCCTATGCTAAAAGTTTCTTAGGAACAGGATGCTGAAGAGGCCACAGTCACCCAATTGCGAATTCCGTGTTGTGGTTTAACCTGGCTGGCAACTAAACACCACTCAGCTGCTTGCTCACCGTCCCCCACGCCCAGTGGAATGGGGAAGACAATTAAAGGGGAAAAGAGGAGACTTGTGGGTTGAGATAAGAACAATTTGATCATGATAACAACATAAAATTAAAACTAATAATGATATAATAATAATATATTGAAAAAATATATAATTATAATATATACAAGCAGGAGATGCACAGTATAATTGCTCAGCACCTGGTGACCAACGCCTGTCCCATCCTGGCAAGAGATCCTGAAACAGATAAGTAATGAAACTGCAATCCCGGATGAATGAGAGGCCAAAAAAAAGAGAGAGAGAGAGAGAGCTCTGAGAGACCGAGCAAGAGTCTCCACACAAGAGAGAAAATGAACGATCCCAACTTCCCAGTCCACCCTCATCTATGTACTGGCCATGATGCTGCATTATATGCAAAACTCCATTGGCTAACTGGGCCCTCAATCCTAAGTTCAAATCATAAGGGGACTTGTGGACCCTTTGTCCCCATCATGCTCTCCCCCCAGCCTGTTGTGCTCCTGCACACTGGCAAAACGTGGGAAGTTGGAAGGTCCTTGATGTCTCAGCACCAACTATAGACATCAGTGTGCTATCAACATTCTTCTCGTAATAAATCACATATTTAATCCAAAACACAGAGCTATTCCAGCTACTAAAAAGGAAAAAAGTCCCAGCTGAAACCAGGATAGATGTCTCATCTCTCATCATAATTTTAACATTTAGTCCTTCATTTGGTAACATAAGAAGGTATGATAACTCATTATGTATTTCTCCAAATTACTCAATGTCAAACGGACATTTAATTGAAAAAGTCTACTTGAAAAGTATGAGAAACTGGCCATTTAAAAACTTCCAAAGGTAAACTTTTTCTTGTTTGTGAAAATATAATTACCAAGTGAGAGAGATGATGGAAGTATGATGGTTGGATAAGGCTGATGATTACCAAAAGCCAAATGACAATGAAAATAAAATAAGGCTTTGAATTAAGATGACCTAATTTTATCTCCCTTCTCCCACTGACTGGCTTTAATAACTTTTAAGGACAATGCTGTTCTGCATGACCACACCGGTATTGCATCCGCTTCTGAGATGTGAGTCCTCCTCTGCCTTTTTTGTGAAATATAGTGAAATTAAAATGACTGATAATTGAGTTTGTAAAACAGTTTGGCAATTATGAAGGTGAGCCTAGTTTTGATACGGCCAAGAGACTTGCTGGCATTAATTTTTGTTATATTAGAAGGAAAGAAAAAGGTTGATTCCCAGATAACATTCACCGGCTAATCTAAGGCCTAGATGTCCTTACATTTTGTTTAACCTCTTTACAGATGTTTGATGGAATGTGGACAGATAATGGAGTGCAGGATCAAGTCTTGTTCCTGGAATGGCTTTCAGGGATACTGAAGTAAATTTTCTCAGTCCGATAATATCAAGAAAGCTTTAAGTAAATGGAACATCTTGTATTGTGGTCAAAGGGATATGAAACATAGCACTGTAATAACCCAAGCAGTCTTATTAACAAGAAATATGCCAAAGGAAGCCAATAGCATTCTCATTAATAAAAACAAAAACTGTGATCAGAATTTAGAAAGGAAAAATTGATTCTACTCTTTAAATCCAAGAAACTGCATGCAGTAATAAAATGTGTTAAATCCAGCAGTGCCTAGTCACTATTTCCTTTTCCCTGGATGTATAACGTACTCACTGTCTGCGTCAGTTCTGTTGAAGGTGATAATCACTTGCTGCCAAACCGCAAGGAAAAGCAAACCGTTATTATTCTCATGGCAGTAACAGGGTTTTTGCAGTGAAGAAGCGTGTGCACTCCAATTATTTGACTTCCTGTCAGAAAACTCGATGTTACTATGTTTGCTTGCTGCTTTCCAGTCGACGTGCTTACAGCACTGCATTTTCTAATCTTTCTGGTGCACGGGCTGACATTGCAGCACCACAGTATAGTCTGTTACCTTCTGTCACATCTGCTTAGATCTAAAGTAACATGTATATACTAAGACACAACCTGATGAAACACAGCACATCGGCAACATAAAGTCATGCTCTTTCTTGGCCTTGGGGACAAGTGTAGAAACTAAATTCCAATACAAAACACATTGCCAGCAATAGTGCACTTGTTTACGGGATCCATTGATGACATGAGAATATTACACTTTCAGTAATGAAAAAAGTTGGTAATACTCAACGAAAACATTTGCTAAAATGTATGATTTCAACATGTTTTTTCTTATTGCCTACTTTGCAAATGTTAATGGGAAAGTCATAAATGAACAGAGGGCCAGTCTAAGTAATTTCTACTGCTTATTAGAAACCAATTCAGTATGTGATTAAACAACCTACAAGTCTTGTTCTAATCCTATTCATGAAGTGAATTTTATTCTGTAGAAATAATTTTTCTGTAGAAAGATCATATATAGAAAGCATGTCATGACAGATTTATCAACAAATTCAATTAAACTAAAAGCTAGAATGTCTGCACTAGCAAATTTGTACAGGAGAAATTGCTTCATGAAGTTAATGATAATGTATCATGTCTATTGATGATCCAGCCTTCTGATTCCAGTTAAGATTTAAAAAGAGGAAAAAAAAAAACACAAATCAGAATTCTTTTCTCTGACAAGACACAAAAGAATATGACTCTCTCAAACTTAACATGAACTGAAGGCTCATAAAGATTTACTAAAAAGAAATTGTAAGGTGTTTATTGCTGGTAGAGGATGATGGTGCCTGTGTTCAGGAAATGAAGTTACTTCAATGAGAGGGATCTTCTCTGCAGCCATGTAGCAGACATTACATTGTTCATCCCTTGCCTTTTCCAAGTAGAAAAAATGTTCACATATTATAAATTCCCTTTTTCCTTGCAGAAGATCAAGCCAGAGGAAACACAGATCATGACTAGTGTTTATCAAAACCTTTTCTTAATTAAGCTGGTAGTATTAATAAAATCCAGCCTTTATTTTTAGTTACAGACTTGCTCCCCAAACAGTTTGGTCACACACACTTATGAGGTGAGTCACGGTTATGTGAATGGAGCAAAGGGGAGGCCAACCACATAGAGAGCCACGGTGATGCCAGCAACTTCTTGTAGAAGTGGAAAATGCTTAAGGGTGCGTGTATGGTACTGGCATCTTTGATTACAGCAGCCACCACCTTCTTGGATGTTGTCCAAGTGATATAACCCGTTGTTGATGCTACTCGTGGCTTTGGAGAAATTCAGTAGACTTTTGGAGGGATTTTTTTTGGTTTTGCTAGTTCAGCCAGACTATCAATGGCCAGAGCTTATTAGACCTTCGAAGGATTTTCAACACTTTCTCTCAAACCATACTTATCCTCTCTTCAGCTATTTTCTGTTAACTTCCTCTCCATCCACACACATCGGTATATCCAGACTAATTTCCAACAACTTCACCCAGAAGAACATGACACACCACTGAACTTTCAAAAGTGCATAAACAAAATGCTATGATAACATTGTATTCCTGTGAGGTTATGCACAGAGCGTTGAGATGCATATCCATAACTTGACTATCTGGACTGTAGTGACAATGTTAATTTATGATCAAGATTAATTTTCCATGCCATGCTGGATTATCATATTTGCAGCATATTTTTGGACAGCCACCTGAATCCAAGTAACTCATGTATACTGAAAAGCTTAGCAAGGAAATAAAAATAGCTGAAGAGCTTCCACTTGAATTTATTTCTTCATTTTTAAGTTCAAGAGGAGGAAAAAGAACCCCACCTATTGTATTTAACTATTGACCGTATCACTGATACTTGAGAAATAAGGGACTCTACTTTTCTATTGGGGTACTGCTGAATCTTGGCTTGCTCATAGTAGTCCTTAGAAGAAGAACAAGAATGTTGATTTTGCTGTTTGAGAACTGGCTGCTTGTTATTTTTTTCATGTTGTGTACAGGTTGCTAAAAGACAAAAGAAAATCAATACAAGTGTTGAAAAGGAACGTTATGTATTCAACTTTGCAAACAAAGTTCTTAAATAAGCACAAAGATAAGTAGTAATAGAAAAAAATATGAACGCCAGACTTAATTACCAGTGTACACATAAAGCAATATTGCTTTTTCAAGTATAGAGAAACGAGTGGCAAAAGTGAAAAAGTATTTCCAAGGATAATAAAAATAGACTGATAACATACATTGGCGTTTCAGCTATGTTTATGTCCTTCGTTTAATACTGACGTATCTTAAATGATTTGTTTATACAGGGGAAAATTAAGAGAGAAAAATTAATTTCTCATGCTTAAAATATAAAGAAAAAGGCACGATTTTTATTTCAGTTGATGGCAAGAATTATTGAATCATCCGTATAATCTTTTAGGTTCCAGTCTCTGAATATTTCAGAGCATTCATCTAGGCATTCTGAAGATGAAGAAACTTTAAATAATTTATGATCCTCTCAGGAAAAAAAATGGTGAATCTGCAATCCTATATTTTAGTGGTGTGTTTTTCTTCTTTTTTTTTCTTTAAGCTAATTCTACAAGAGAAGTAAAAAGTATGCATATATTCCCTGCCTGCTCCTGAATTAAGATACTGATAAAAAAATAAACAGAAGGAACAAGTTGGATATTGAGTCACTAGATTGAGCATAAATTAATTATTTGATTCTCTAATGTATTAACCTGTCTCTAAATGTCATACTGATTTTCCCAATGATTTGTAATTAGTTAGAGGAATATTTTTTGTGTACCTTAATTGACATCTCAATGCAGAAAGCTTAGAAAATATACAGAGTCTTTTCAGGTAAGAAGCATAGCCCATCATTCACCTGAGAAAAACTTATCTACTAAGAGTAGAACTAATGATGCCTCGTGCTAGGCTTTTCCAAAATTCCTGTCCCATTTCACAGATAATTTGTATGTTGCTTGCCAAGACAGAGCTGCCCAGCACAATTAGACTTTCATGTACTAAAGAGAGCAGGAAGAGCTGCCAGTGGAAAGACAAGCAAACCAATCCTAAAATACATAGCAGTTTGCTGGGAGAGTGAGAAAAGGTACATGTAAGGATGAGTTGGGGAAATAAAAAGCCAGCTATGTGGTCTTTTGCTCACTGACACCATCTCACAGGCAATATATAATGGGAGAAAAGGGAGAAGGACACTAGATACTGCTGTTTGCCAGTTCTGTACCTTTCAATTAGCCTGGAGAAGAGGAGGCTGAGGGGAGACCTGATTACAGCCTACAAATACTTGAGAAAAGATGGTGGGGAGGTAGGGGAAGGGCTCTTTACATTAGTGATGGGTGATAGAACAAGAGGAAATGGGCATAAGCTTAGTCAGGGGAGATTCAGGTTGGATGTTAGGAAGTATTTCTTCTCTGAAAGGGTTGTCAGCCACTGGAATAGGCTGCCCAGGGAGGTGGTTGAGTCCCCATCCCTGGATGTGTTTAAGAATAGGGTGGATGATCTACTTAGCGATATGGTTTAATGGGGATTAGGGATGGTTGGACTCAATGATCTCTAAGGTCTTTTCCAACCTAGAAATCTATGAATCTATGAAATCTATGAATTACAGCCTCTGGTGTCTACTTTGTAAATGCTTAGAGGTTTAAGAGAAGCAAGAGTGCAAATGTAAGAGTAATATGAGCTACTGTGATGGCCTATAAGAAGCTTTAAGATTCAGTTACCTTCCCCATTTCTTTGTCAATCTTCTGGTTCTTCTCCCACTACTCCAACCTACTCTCTTTCAGCATTAAATCATTTTGTTGTTGATACTAAGTTCTCAAACAAGAAGTGAGCAGAAGGAGAGAAACTTGTTCTTAGTTGCTGTGGATATTTAAATAGGGACATCAGAATTTAGAAACTAGTTGGAGAGTAGTGCTTTGTATCCACTATGCAGAATCATACAGAGAAAGGTGTTTGTGAGTGCGTGTGTTTTTCATGAAGAGTTTGTTAATGTCTCTCTTTAAAAAACTGACACCAAAGAGCCACAGTCTAGGCTTAGAATCTATTTACTTTTTGGTATACATTAACAAGATCTGTCTATTAAAGTCACTTGACACAAAATGGTATTTCAAGGCATAGTTAATTCTTTAGGTCTTGTGTAGGTAACCATTATAAGAAAAAAAGATTTTTATCTACAGTCGATTTTGCACAAAATAGCCATTGTTTCACTACTGTAAAACTAAAGGTTTTTGTTAGTGTTTTTTGAACACTCTTTAGAATGAACACAAAAATAATCTTTCCACATCACTTTCAGCCCCAGCCAGCTTTAGCAGTTTCAGAAGCACCTTGGTAACATGCCACCAATATACACTGAAAAATGAGAGAGAATGCTGATCCAGAAATCCTTTTAATTCAAGCAATTAAAGAGGTACAGTTTTGAGCAAAGCAGTTTGTGTTTATATTCTACATGTTAGGCAATTAAAAAAAATAAATCAAAAGCTCTTTGGGACTGTACTTATTTTTTAATGAAATCAATGTCAGGATCTAGATACTAATAAGAAACTCTCAATAACAGATCCTTGCAAGAAAGAAAGTTATTTCAGCTTCAGGCTGATAAAAGGATTATCAGAAAACAGCTCTCTGTGTGTGCGTGCATGCGTTCCTGTCCAAATGTTTAAACAATCTTGAAAAATAATACTTTGATACAGGTTGCCCAGAGAGGTGGTGGATGCTCCATCCCCGGAGACGTTCAAGGCCCAGTTGGATGAGGCCCTGAGCAACCTGATCTAGTTGGAGATATCCCTGTTCCTTGCAGGGGGGTTGGACTAGATGGCCTTTGAAGGTCCCTTCCAGCCCTAACCATTCTATGATTCTATGATTCACCTCAAGCCCATATAAACAAGACCATCTTGTCCCACTAAAAGCAAATGAGGATATATATATCTAAATGTGATGGATTCAGGAGCATATCTTGGACTGATGATAATGGCTGTAATAAACACACACACACACACACACACACACACACACACACACAAATCATCCTTTTGAAACTATGGTCATGCTAAGATTTTGTGAGAAGTTTTCATAGTTTTTTAATACCCACCCACTGCCAATTTATCATACTTGCCAGGTTTTTCTGCAGTAGCATACTGCACACTATGCAGCACACTTACTATGTAAAATACCAGCAAAAAGGTTGACATAATGACTCATTACAATTTAAATCTTATTACACAAAGCTTCATTCAAGTCAATATACATAGTGCAGAACCGCAGGGGTACATTTTAGCCTGATGTGAGAGGAATGAGTCATGCAATTCTCATTATGGTTAACAGAAGAAACACATCTATTGCCTCCCGTAAGCCCCTGGAAGTGCACCTCATAGTTCATATTCAGATCACATTGGGCAGTGGCTACTCCAGGAAACAGTCAACGTAAAATAGCTACATTTCAAACTCTGAGGTTCATCAGATTCAAAATTTTTGAAAATGACATTGCATTGTATTGATGGCCTAGTACGAATACATCAGTGGCAGTGATGGTTACTCCTAATTGCCACGGGAATAAGTGGAGATTTTCAGAGGCTTAAAAAGGGAGGGACGTAAACCACATAAACATGAATCATGTCCTTCCTCTCTCGTTATTTTTATTGGCAGACTGCTAAGTTTTCCCTTCCTAGGCTTTTATAAATGTTGTTGTTCACACAGAAATGGTTATTACTGAACCTGGCCACTCCCTTACTGAATTTTAGGATATATTTTTAATTATTTTTTAATAAACTATGCTAGAAGACTAATAGCTTACATACTTATGGCTTTAGTTGCTTGTTTTACTAATGGCTTGTTCCAGCTAATTAAAGGAAATCTCCAGGAAATCTCTTTCTTCTGATAAGTAGGCTGCACAAACAGCTTCAAGGAGAATGCATCCTTCCAGCCATAAATCTGTACTTATAACTGCCAAATCTGTTTGCATAGTCTAGAGTGGTATGCTTGTGACTTCAGTTTGATTTTATTATTGTAGAGTCATGTGCTGTTGAAAAGAGATACTTCTTATTAATTATTGGGTATTTTTACCCAAAAAGCATCCTGTAAAATGTTTTTAATTATGGACAATGCTGCTGTGGATTATAATCAGGCATCGTTTTTACTGGGAATATCTACATCAAAAAGGATAGAATTCTCAAAATTAGTGCACCCTATCTTTCAGGTTAACAGAAGTGATTCTCCTTTCAGTGCTTCACTGCGAATAAGGGATTTGATTTACGAATGTGAACTGCAAGATCCACTTGATCTTTCCAACTTTTAAATTATTCCTAGTTTTTGCAGATGACCCGCTCCTAACTCAATTTTGATTCAGATAGATAGCTCACATTGCTTACAGAACTCTAACCTTTAGAAAAAAAAAGAAAATCTCCAATTATCAGAGAGATATTTTGAAAAACAAAGTTGCATGCATTGTGAAAGCAGAATCTAACTCAAAAAAACAGACTTTATTAAAGATGAAAGCTGCATAGAACGTGTGCTTGAATTTGTTTCCAGATGAATTCAAACGGCTTTTGCCAAATCCTCAAAGAGTGGAAAAGTGCAGGTTACCGGTGCAGTGCTGCTTCTGCAGAATGGCAGCATCATCAGGAATTCAGCTTCATTGCCGAGATTTAGCGGAGAAGCAGTAAAGCACCCTTTATCCAAAGAGCTTGCAAAGGCACTTTCTAAAAGAGCAGGATTTCCATTGTGTCTGTGTTGTGAGCTTGGCAGAGGTATTCATCAGCCATTATTGATTTAGAAGAAGGCATGGCTGGAGTGAGGAGGATTGATCTGAATCCTCCCTTGGCTAAGTTAACTATTGAGGGATCTATTCATATCAAGATGAAGCACCGAAGAGTGACCTACAATGATAGGAAACGGGTCTCTCTCTTTTTTTACAGCGCATGTGAAAAACTCTGGCTTGTTATTTTTGTGGGTTTTTTTCTCTCCCTCCATTATCTTTCAGAAACATTTTCTTTGCTAATTTTAGTATTTCTTGATTTTGCTGGGCAATTCTTTGGGGAATTACAGAGTGGCAGTTTCCTCTGAGATGATCTGGTGAAGGGATAGGGGAGAAAGGGCGACGGACTTTCTACTGAAGCTGCAGTCTTACTTGTGAGAAACTGAAGGTGGCAAAAGGTGTGCACAGGAGTCTGGCTTAGCTGTGCTTTCTTACTCAGCCCTCCCTGTGCCCAAATGTCCTAGCATCACCCCAAGTTGTTTCTGTGGTCTGTATTGCCATCCTTGCCTTTCCTGTGTATGTGTTGCTTCTCTTCCAGAGGAACCTGCAACATGACTTTCTCAGAGACAGGACCACAAGCCGAGTGAGAGAACTGTTCTTGCCTTCTTCTTGCTGAGGTCCCTTACCAGGATCGCAGCTGGGCTTGGACCTCTCAGCTCTGTAATCATATTTCATCCACGCAGTTTTGTCCAGCTTTCATCTTATACCTGCAACTTCTTTCTGCAGATTTTACAAGTACAGATTTGCCTTACTGACAGCCATCTGAAATGCTTCTGTAAGGAGCATTTCTCTTTTCCTTTCTTTGTATACTTTCCTTTCCTTGTATCCTTTCCTTTCCTTTTTTTTTTTTTTTTACCCATTTCTGTCACTGCACAGATAACCTGATTGTCACAAGTTGGCCTTTCCTCCAACTCGTCATTTCACATGAGCTACTGATACATCAAGTGCCACCACTGATTAGCTTCTGATCTCAGCTTGTTCAGCTATTTACTGGAGTTAGGGACAGACACATTTGTTCTTTGTCTTGTGCTGTTCTTCACACTCTAGAGGTTCTTTCTACAAAAGCACATACAAGGCCATTTCAGGGTTTTCCCTGCAGTCTTTTTCAGGGAGAAATAAGTACCTTTTGCCTATACGCTGCTCACTCCCTCTTTATGGCTTCCACTTGGCTGAACAAACACACTTAAGGTGATTTTATGTCCTCAAAAAAAAAACCCCAAATCCCAAACAGATGTATCTTTTGTTATTTTCCTGTTAGTCCAACTTTGAAAGACACTGTTACTATTCCCACAATAAACTTAGCAAAGTAAAACTGTGGGTGTACAGAGTATACCCATGATGGCCATTAAGGTATTTTCCATCTTCAAATTCTGCACATATCAATAACTAGCTTGGGTTTGGTATGCAACTTGGGACACCTTTTTCCTTCTGGTTATTACAGTGACTAGCACAACAGATTCCTTGTAAGCAGAGCCCCTGTATGCTACAATACAAACAAATACTAATATTATTCTCATTAATAAAGACATTGAAAAGCGAGACCAAGGAGTTAAAGTTGAAATCTGTTTTCTGATAATTTTGAATAAATATAAAATTGATTTTATAATCTAGAATGTTACCTTTAAAACTAGATTATTCAGCTACCTGACATCTTCATAAAGGAATAAATAGAAGATAACCCTTTCAAATAAGGAATAAGCACGGAATTAAATGATGCTGAGTAGCTCGAGGTCTCAAGATCTTTACTTCATTACTTGGTTTACTTTATCTCAAGATCTTTATTATTTTAAGTACATATATGATCTTGCTTTCCCCACTTACTGTGCTTTGCTTCACATGGTGGAGCACCAGCTGTTAACGGGATTTTAGTCCCAGGGACCAGATTAAAGTCAATCTGAAGTAAAATTCCCTCAACCATGCATAATGTGGTTGTTGGGTTTGCATTTCAAGGTAAAAGAAAAAAAAAAATCAGACAGAATATCCCTTTGAAATTGTTAATCCTGAGATGGAAGGTTACATACCTTCATTTGCATGGATTCCTGTGAAATGGACGGTAGAAATCACAATCACTCTTGTTATGATGAATTAAACCAGGAAGGAAATAGTAATAGTCCAGTTCTTCCTGAAAAAAAGACACAAGTTCAAGATGGAAAGAGTACTGAAATTCAGAACAGTGAAGGATCCAATACATAGCTGACATTTTTCCTTTCAAAAAATTTCGTGTTGTGACCCAACAATAAAGCTCTGGCTTTTGAGAGTTTTATTACATTTTATAAACTTCTCATCTTTGCTGCTGAAACCACCGGTCTGCTTACTGTGTTCAAAATAAGTGATCACTGTAGTGAGTTCACCTTCAAATCATGCCATATTTCCTTTATATTGCCTTTACATTTACGAGACATAACATATTGATTTCGCCCTTACGTTGCACTGAGTTTGACTCTCCCTTAACAGACAAAATTACTATTTGCTTTCTATAAATCCTACTACTTGTATTTCTTTTCTTCTCTGAGCTGTAATCTGTGACTTACAATAGGCCACTGCTCAGTAAAATGGTGAGGTGCTAGTTCAGCCTAATATTGTTCAAATGAAAAAAAAAAAAAGTCTAACTGCCGGTCTGTTGTTACCAGTCCTTTTCTAGTACATTCCCTTTAAATTACCTGACTTCCCAATAAGTTGAACAGTGCATTATATTCACCTGAAAACTGTTCAGGTGATTATCTCGTAGGATATTTGATCCCTTCACAATGTGCAGCGTTGGCTACTGTTCTCTGCTCCATCCTGTGCAGCTCCAATTTATCACTCACCACTGTAATGTTGACTGTTACTCTGAGTTACACATCGTACTGCGTTCATTCCTCCGCTGCGTTGGATATAACACGCGGGACTGGATTGTCATTACAACATCCTTCATCAAATTCTTTTTTTTCTTCTGAGAACTTTCTTGGTTCTCTAAGGTGGTTACAGGTTTCTGATCTGTGACCTGAAAGTACACAGCCAGCTCTATTTCACACAGTTAACAAGTGAACGTGCTCCATAACATTTCTTAGAAATGCACCCGTCACTGGAGCCCCACCAACTCCTACCTCTCCTCTGGGTCTTCCTGGTTCTTAACTTACCTGTTCCCTGTCAAGAGCTTTCATCATATTTTTACCAGGAGAGGTATAACTTTGACCATATCCATTTTTTATTAACAGATCAAGTGAGATATTAGACCCCAGCCACTTCTGCCTTTTCTGTTCTTAGGTAGAAAGAAAAAAGAA
This sequence comes from Tauraco erythrolophus, assembly GCF_009769465.1. Taxonomy (NCBI): domain Eukaryota; kingdom Metazoa; phylum Chordata; class Aves; order Musophagiformes; family Musophagidae; genus Tauraco; species Tauraco erythrolophus. The sequence goes on from NC_141477.1 coordinate 5,371,432, forward strand.
TTTCAGGCAGGATAGATGGTGCTCTCACACAATAGAGAAATATGCTTTTAAAATAATAGTTTGAGACAGAACAACATGTAATTAACTCATTATTCTTTAAAATTGTGAGCTGTCTCCATACTCAGCTTAGTGTTTAGCCCATGATCTCAGTGAATCAGACTTAGGGCTCCTTTAAACTAAAACGAAGTATGTAAAGATTAGTTCAAAATGAAGTAGAAGGATTTCGCTCCTTTAGTGTGGTTACAGAGAGGAAAGGAAAAACTCTTAATGGAATATATTTTGATTTTCTTCCTTCTGACCCTGACAGCCACGTACAGCTTCATTCATGGAAAAAAGACCTCGTTCAGCTTGTTCTTTAGTGCCAAGTTATCACACTGTTCCAAGTCAAGCATCTTGGTCGGCCTGTGCTTCACTTTCCTTCTGGAGAAATGCCATTATTCACCACTTACTGCCCTCAACCTTTTGTCAACTTTGGTCTCCTTACAACTTTTACAGATTTCTTTTGAAGAAATTTCTTCACCAAAAGTGGACACAAGATCAGTGTGTTTTTGGAGAAGTGCTTTTCCAGCCCATTTAATAAAGAATGCAAAGGAAAGGAGTGCTGAACTTAGGAAAATATTTCTATTGTAAATCTCATTGCTTTTGATTTTCTTTCTCTCATTACAATGCAACTGAATTAGTATCTATGACATTCCTTTTTTTTAACTTGTTTTTAAAAACAGATATTTTGATGAAAGGATAAATGCATCTGGAAACTGCATAAATGTAATAATGAAAAGAGGATTATCAGCTCTCACATCAGCAAGGTGTATTGGTACTTTTACTAAAGTGGAAGACCTGACCTAACTTCTTAATAATTAGGACTATTTCTATAAGTTAATAAAAAACTGCATTTAACAATAGTAAAATTTCCATTTCCTTTGATTAAAATATGTTTTAGCAATACAGCCTCATGCCTCATACATCAAACTCCAGAGAAGTAATCATCACAATAGTTGGTGATAAAAAAAAATTATTATGGATAATTTATTATATAAAATAGTACTGGAAAATAATCTTTTATTAATTTTAATGAGGGGCTAGCTTTTCAGCAGGCCAATAAGCCAACCAAAGAATAGATGAACTAAAGGGAAGGAGCAGTCCCTGCATGTACAATATCTGCTCAGTTGCCCTGTTCTTAAACAGATTAAAGATATGACTTCTGTGTATCCCCTCAACTAAATGTTATTCCTTATAATGCTAGCTTCCAAGTTACTTCCCTGATGGTCTCTGAACAGTAGACTGCTCATTGCTGCATTAGACTTGAACTGCTGGTTTTTGACTACATGAAAAGCTATGCAGTAGAATTGCATTCATTTTGCTTCACTGAGAGTTTTCTCTGTTCCTTAGCCTCCTTACTTCCATCCCAGTGTATGTGTGAAGAAGAGCTTTCACCCCATCAAGAAAGCAGGCCTTATATTTTATGGAAATTCTGCACCTATTTTTGGATGCCTATTTCATATAACCTAAGCATATACCCACTTTCTACGAGATAAATTCAATTAGCTTTTACACATGGAGTTATGAAAACATGTGAATGGTGGGGGAAGCAGTAGCATCACAAGGGAAAAAAGCCGGTCTAAGTTGAGCTACCCATCTACCTCTTTGACAGCAAGGCAGGAGGGAAGCATGGCAGTGTTGTTATACAGCACACAGAGGAATGATGGCTGAACAGAGCTTTCAGGCCTTTTAATCTGTTCTTTGATCATCTCTGAAATAGATCAAGGCAAAGCCATTCCTTTCCTCTCTAACAAAAAATGCTTACTGACTTCTCTGTGTTTGACATAGCCTCCTATTCTGGAAATTGGGCTCGGGAATATCACCTACGTACCCCATTTCACTCTGCTCAGTATAAAGGCCTGACCCTGGAAGAGCTTTGGACCCAGCCCTGTGGTACTTTGTTGAGTAGCTGGTGCAACTGGGGCATGTCCTTTCTGAACCAAGGCAGATGTGATCGATAGAAGGAGCCATAAAGAATGCTGAAAGGAACCCATGAGAAAGAACTGAATTGTTTGTATATCAGTGTAGATGGCCTTTAAAACTAAACAGAGGAATTCTAACAAATGATGCAAGTCATGAAAGTTGATATTATAAGAATCAATAGATACCTAGTATGAAAAAGCAGTGATGACTGGAGTACATTTATCAAAGTCCTCTACTCTCAAGAACCGAATGCCGTAGTGTGTGTTAAAGATGGACTAGGGCATAAAGATAGAGTAGCACAAGAAAACAATCCATTCGGGTCAAAACCACTCTTGAAAAGAATGATAAATAGCCATTGAGAGACTATGGGGATTCTTTCTATGTAGTCCAAAAGGTTACCTTAACTCATTATTGATAACTTGATAGTATTTATTACACAGAAGGACAAAACCCACACGCAATTGTTTAATTTTCTCTCATTCAACACTCAGGCCCATATATGTTTTGCTGTGAAAGTTCACAGGGCTTTTCAACAAAAAGTCACCAACCCCACAAGGTAGGATGCTACTTTGGTTGCAACACTGGGAACCAGCGAGGATATTAAATGAGGGACAGAAAAATAACCTTGTTGTTGATGAAAGGCATCCCAAGGTTGCTCAGTTGAAATGTAATGCAGAGCAGAGCAAAGAAGGTCTGTGATAGACATATCCAATTTCAAAAAAGAAAGAAAGAAAGTTAAGGAAATGTTCTTTTAGCTTATTGTTGGTCTCTCTCTTCCTGCATTCACAGGTTTAATTCCTAAGCTTCTTGAAACAAGGCATTTGGAGAATGCAAAGCACAATTTAACCTAATGAGAGAGAAGACCTGTTATCCCAGTGTTTTCTCTGATTTTTCCCTCCATTTTATGATAACTGACAGTTTTGAATACTTCTGCCATACGTATGCACAGGTATTCAGTTCCGTATCTGGAAATTATTCCTTTTGCACCACTGACTTATGGATGCTAAACCCAAAACCTGAAATGGCTTAAAATTCATCAAGTTAACACTAGTAGCATTGGTACAGGGCATAAATCCATATTTTGACATCCTGAAGACAGTGTTAAGTTTTCTGTTATCCTATTAAATTGTATCAGACTTGCCTTGCATAGAGTACAACCAGGCTTGATAAATGCTTGGCTTCAGCTACACTCTCCCATTTATTTTCACACTGTCAGACTTAATCCATAACTGCTGTTCAAAGGCAGCAAGCAGGAGATGAGGGTGCATCCTGACTCAGCTGGTAGCTGGCTACTGGCAGCCAAATGCTACAATAAATTATTATTCTTCAGACTGTATCTTGACATAATTTATTTTCATTTTTAATAATCTATTCTCTCAGGATAGACAATTTATAATCACATGATTTAATTAGGTTTTATTTTGTGTCAATTTGCTTAATCTCATTGACCAGAAAGCATGGATTTTTATGGAAAAAAAACAACCAAACCAACCGTAGTATCTGAAAAGCACATAGAGGACATAAATGCAAAACTAGGACTGCTGGAGTTAGTTAATATAAAAGTCTAAGAACACGTTTTTTGCTCAAGCTGAACATAGTACAGAAGTTACTGCTCCATTGCAACAGATAGGCTTGAATTACCTTGAATACTTTAAAGTAATGGGGGTGGTCTTACACTGGATTTCACTTTAGCACAGTCTTTGGCTATTACCTTCTCCATTTCACATCTGGCAGTTAATACTAGGGACAGGCATAAGAAAAGCAAACTCGTTTTCCCATGAGAGAGTTCATCACACAACAAAAGTGCATTTTCCTTTGTCTAAGGACTTAATGTAGAAAGAAAATTTTGGATCCTAAAATTGCTTGAAAAATTGCATCCAAATACATTTCCTCAGGTGAGCTGCCATAGAGATGTAAATAAGCCAACCAAATATGGATTTTAAGCATCAATCAGTCAAAACTATGATTGGATTTCTGTTAGGATAAGTATTAAAAAAAAATCTGGAAGCATTTGGGTTAAGATTTGCAAAAACCTTCTACTTAAGCTGTTTGTAAGCAGCTGAGAAGTTAAAAAGGTCCTTATTAGGTCCTCATTTGTGGCTATTTAGTCATAGCAGTTTAATCAGTTACTTCTTTTTTGGATGCAGCGTTCTAACAGATGCTGTCCAAAGAGCCCAACGTTAACATCTCTGTTGAAGTAATATCGCTGCAAATGACAACCTGACCATTGTGCTTCTACACATCAGGTAAATCATAACCTAGATGCAATAACAAAGATGTATAAGTCATCTTTTGGAGAACATAACAAAACACCTATATTACCTTTTCCTAAAGCAAAAAAAAAAAAACCACCAACTGATATGTAAACACACAACAGTGCTATGAAATTAGTGGGCAAGATGTTTGGCTAGTTGTCAGAATCCACCAGCTGTTTATTTTCCCGAGAATCTCCTCAATAAAAAGCAGCATGAGTGGGTGGCACGGCCCACGCAGCAGGTGCTGGAGGGCCCATTGGTAGAAGCCTTTGCTGGAGAGCAGCCGCTGTGCTGGGCTCACTGGCACCTCTGCTGGGTCATTGCTTTCCCGTGCTCTTTACATGCCGATGCTATTTATTTTAGTTGGCATATAGATTAATAAATAGAGGGTAGAGTGTTTCTGCATACTGCGTACTAGCTTATCCTTCCTTTACCCACCATTTTATCACATACACAAATTTTGTGCTCACAAGAAATGCTCTGGTATGATTTCCTCATATTTTATAGTTTTTGTAAATAAAACAACAAATTTAGGAAAACTTTAGTAATACTTGTGCCAGAGTTTAAAAGTAGCATCATACTTGATGGTCACTCAAGACAATGTCCATGTTCTTTGGACCGCAGCTAAATCTGGGCGTCTGGGCCCATTCCTCTGCCAGGTTTTATACACTGAGGGGTAGTGGGAGAACCTCTAACAAAGGGAGCTTAGCAATTAAGAGATTGCCTGACAGAGCAATATAACATCCCTCTCACTGGAGAATTTTAAGATTAGATTAGAGCAGTCTCTTGATAACAGACTCCAAATCACCAACAGTCTCTGCCCGTTCCCCCAGGATTCCCTCCCCCTGGGCAGCAGTCCCATGGCCACTTGCTGAGCCTTTCACAGGACACATCTCATGCTTCGGCACCCGTCGGCCACGTGCCTGGCCAGCCCTTGGTCTATCACCACCCCACGGCACACTGCTCTGCTCTTGTGACACAGTAGACTGCCAGGTGCACATGTTGAGGTTGGACAAAGGTGTCAGAATGATGTAGAAGGCTAATCCTGCCTCCAATGGGTAGTACGAGTGGACTAAACAAGTTCTTCATGTTTCAGGAGTTGTTTTGTGCTCTATGATATTATACTGCAGCACCTCTTCCTAATGCAGAATTCCTTCAACAGGGAGTACACGTGGGCACCCTTAGGGCACTTTTCTTCAACAAGAATCCCCTTCATAAGCACAGCTCTAGAGGAAAGAAGAGGAGAGTTGAGCCAATAGTTTCAACTTTTTCATTGAAATCATACCGAATGGTACCCAGTCATCCGACCAGGTGGCAGAAAGATGAGTTTGCAAACAAGTCCTGCCTGAGAGAAAATAAGGTATGTTTTGAAAATACTCAGTCAGTTCCTGAATGACTCATGGATAGGAAAACAAAAGAAAACAAAATAGAATTTGTCAGTTTACTTCCAAATTATTTACGTCAGTGGATTGCTCTTCTTCTAACCCTGGTAAGATTGTCAACATTCAATGTGGCACAAGTGGTGTATGTAAGCTTCAGACTGAATCTTTTAAAACTTTATTCAAAACAGAAAGAGCACTGATTCAAAGAGACTTACCATGTGATTTGGTATTCAAGGAAAGAAAAACAACCCTGAGGTATGCATTGTACTGACCTGCTGTATTGCTGCAGTAAAAGACACGTGGTAGAAAGATCTTCATGCTACAGGGAACTGGGAGAGGAAGGCAAACAAAGGGGTGAAAAAAAAAAAAGATCAACACAAAGTGCATGAGGCAAGAATAAATTTTTATTATTATTATTATTATCATTGAGCATCATAGAAATGAAATTGCACTGCAAATAGCGCTGAGTACTAAGACAGCAGCATGAGGGTTTTATGCTCACACATGCCAGTCTGTTAGAAGACAGTAGGATGAGTATCAGAGTCCAGTGTTGCCAATGCAGGCTGCTACCATTGGTCTGTAGGAAGCTCCTACGACAGCCTGTCCCTCAGCTCTGGAGCCCACCATCCCATTGGCATTGCTGGAGTCTCTATAGATCATTTAGTGAACACTTCTATTCCAGAACCTCTGTATTAGGACTTTATAAGTAGGTAATAAAATCTGACTCCATGATATTACTTGGCAAGTAGACTTGATGCTGGAAAGCAATTTTTTTTTAAAGTGAAATTGATATTTTCATGGAGTATGCACTTGCAGCTGTCATCCAAGCTTTGTTTTGCTTGGGAAGCTGACAGCTTTTATAGTCCTATTGGTTCTAAAGGACACCTTCTCGCCCTCCCCCCTTAAGTTGGGAAAAGATCTGATAAGGCTGTTTTTCACTGTTTTGTACCGAGCTTTGCATAGCCTGGGATAGCTTAGCACTTTGTCAGCTGTGACACCTATATTCACTCCTTTTAGGTAACAGAAGATCAATGGCCCTATAATAACATTTTATCTTATTCTTATTTTTAACTTGTCTTGCTGCAAAAATGCTCCATGGGGGGGAACTATGTCACTGTGGTTGTATCATAACTTTCCAGCTACTATACTGCAGGGGGAGGAACATTCTCAGTATCACATAGTATATTTCACTGTTTCATCAGGTATATTTATTCATAGGGCTTGTTTATTACGAAGACATGTTAAAAGTGAAAATAAAACAAAGTAAGTGTTTCTGGATGTTCCTATTCATCATTAGAATCTATCTGAATTGCAAAGATGCCACTGCATCAAGCAACCATTTCCTTTATCTCTTGGGCTTTTGAGAAACTCTTATTACAGTATCTGAACTGTTCCCTTGATTTGGGATGTAAAAAAAAAAAAAAAAGGAAAAAAGAAAAATGTTCCATTTGCTGATTCCTTTGCAATTTAAATTAATCAAATTCAGCGTATTGTGCACATCTCCCCTCCAAATAGCTTCCTTCCCACCAGCGAACTGCTAAAAGGTTGTCTCATAGTCTATTATACAAGTGTTGCTTAATCTGCTCTAAATTACCAGTTTAAATTACCAGTACCATGTTTTGTGCCAATTTCCACAGGTTACTGAACATGAACTGATTAACGCAACACCTTGTTACTTTCTTACCATCTGCGTTTGGTGCTGCTGGTGCCACCTGCTCACCAAGAGGCCAGCCAAAACAAAACCCTTTCTACAGGAACAAGGTCTAGCAGAAGCAGGTATGGCACCATTGTACTGTTGCACTGGCCTTGTTTTCACTTTCTGCTTGTGGGTCCCAGGCAGGAGATTTCTAGCACTGACAGTACTAACAACGCCCATGCCTGGTTCAAGCAAAAATCCTGTGCAATCCTTATCTTCACTTACATAAGGCATTCAGCCACACTGACATAGATTTACAAACAATTTTGATCTGCTTAAATTATTCTGTCTTTCAGTAGTTGATTGTTACTACTAATTAACCTGTGGGCAGAACAGCAGTGATGGTCCCAAGAAGTTGTGCAAAAAGCTGAATGATGGAACCAGGAGGTTTAAACCCATTTATGCAGACAGAAAAAACTGAAACAAAATTTAAGAGATTCTGTCGTATCTCGAGAATACCAACTAACATGAAACACGAGCTTTTTCTCCTCTGGCTTACTTTTTCATCAGCATGGTTACAGAAGAACTATTCTGAAAAGTGAACCAACTGATAACCACTGTTGCAAACCCACTTAAAAAGTTGGTGACGCACTGGAGAAATGGAGCAGAGGATAAAGGAGCAGCAGCGCTAAGCTGGGAGCAGTGTAGCGATGTGAAGATCTATTCCCTATTCTCATTTATTGAGGCAGAATGGTGAAAGAAGTCCAAAAGTAAGTATTCACATTCATTACCAGGGAAAAGGAGGAAAAAAAGAATTTTCCTTTTACTTCTTTTGATTTCAGGAGTGATTAGGTTCAGTTATCTCTCTTAAATTGCTTGGTAAGTGTTCTATCTCTGTCATTTCTATAAAAGGGATAATATATTTCATTGTAGCATTTTCACTCAAAAGAGATTGGAATCATAAAGAACTTCAGAAAAAGGGGGGCAAGGTAGTATTCTGAGGTCATTGGGATGTTTTAAGAGTTGTTTCATTGTCTGTCTGAAAGCACTCTATCACCCCTCTTCATATCCTGTAAATAGGAGAACTGCCTCTCCTGAAAAAACATCATTAGTGGTCATTTCAGGATTTTTTCAGGATCTATTATCCTCTGCTAAACTACTGAATACAATTCATCAGGACATTCTTCTGTAGCATCAGACTGAGTTAAATCTTACTACAAACACCAATGTTCTGTCACAGATGACAGCTGCTTTATTAACAGCACCGTGCCAAGCGCTATGTAGCCAACAACAAAATAAAAGTTTTCTGAACGCAGACATCACTTGGCCTCAGCGTGGCAGAACCAGAAACTCCAAAGTCTGCAGTAACAAATTTTCTTCAGTTTCCTGCTGAGCTACGAAGCCGTTTATGTCCCATGTGCGATGTCATCACTCTGCTGCTGCAATGCCAGGAGTGAGCCAGTCTGAAAATGCAGCTGGAGAACCCAGGTGACACCTTACACCTGCAGCCTTTTCTTGGTGCTGCTGCTAAACGAGCACAAAAAAGGAAGGAAGCGTTGAGCTTACTGCCATGGGACAGACTAGTAGGCTTGGCATAATAAACTGCAGGAAAATCACTGACAAAATAGCCGATATTAAAAATACATAAAGTCCAGATTTTGGCTTGCTTTATAAGACAGATCTACAACATCTTAGCTTCAGCTGAGATTGCTTCTATCCCAGAGTTTGAATTGAAGAACAATTTATTGGGTATAAAATTTTATATTCTGATTAAATATTCTCTTTGTGACACTTGTCCAAACTTATTTTTAGAAAAACAGAAGAAATAGGGAAAAGAAATTTAAATATGTTGTTTTGAAACAGAACTCTAAACTCAAAACTTTTTTTTTGTAGGAGAGTATTTCCAAAAACTTCCTAGTGCAAGGTGAAAAATTGACAGTACATATTAAAATTGTATTCTCTTACCCAAGCGCAACAACTTTACTCCTTAACATGTGCTGACCTCACATCAGAAATATGAACGGGCCAAACATGAAGTAATTATTCTCAGAGCCACCAACACTTTGCAAGTCAAACTTCCAGACTCAGAGGAGATGTCTTTATATTTAATAACGTTTAATTGATTTCCCTTTCATGACTTTGCTGGCTCATAGCAAACATGCAGACATTTTCTCTGTCAGTTCCAACACGGATGGAGCCTGTTTTATGCGACTGGTGCTCGTGCATGCACACTTGATATATTACTTTGTTGAGTCTATGAACACTGTTTGAAGAAAGGATGTATCAGATGTTAGAAAAGACTACTTTAAGTTTTCCAGGATGCAGTCTTTCTTATTAATATATCACGGACATATATTTTAGCTACATCAGCAAACATTTTATACTATTCACTGATCTCAGATACAGCGTCTAACTTCTTCAATATATGGCAAATTTGGATTTTTATCTCAGCTTCAGGCTCTGTGCTCAGAAGACTGAATCTACTTGATTCTTCTTCTTTAATACACTACAAATTGGAATTTCTTTATTTTTCTTTAAGCAGAAGGAGAGAATAATAATATCGTGACTTCAATATGCATTCTAAATGTGTTTAGATGTGTCTTAGGACAATAAACATGTTGCCTACTGTACCTGTTGGGGAAACATTATGAACATGTCTGGTCCTATTTTAGAGAAAAAGAAAAGCAATAGAGATTTCATTAATAACCATGATTGGAAGATTCAAATTTAAAATCTTACCTACATGGAGCCATTTAATCTGCCATCAATTCATCACCCACTTCCCTGACTCAGGTGCCAAGCCAAGAAAAGAGCACAGAGTGTGTAATTTGAAATAGAACAATAACCATTGTCCTTTTTATTAATTTCAGAAATTAGTATTATTGTGGGCACAAGGGCAATCTTTGAGCCATAAGGCATGATTCCAATTAGCTATCAGCATCGCCAATCAAGTGTTGCTTCCAGAGTTCAAAAGAATGACATTAGATGTAAGTGGAATCAGAATCAGACCCATACATTTCAGCACTGTTGTTCCTAAAGTTATACAATAGCACCACTACTAAAATTTTACAGTCTATAGTAAAGGTCAACAGATAAAATATTTGGAACTTTTGCTCATGAATATATTTAATTTGCTACTGCCAATGATTTCGATTACATTTTACAAAATACATAGCTGCTTCTCCTTTTGCAATTAAAGATTCCTAATAATACAGTCAAACCTTCTTAATCATTGTTCATTCTACCATAAAGTAAATCTTGCTGTGTTTGAAGAGAACCTAGTCATCTTAACAGCATCCGTTTTTGTTCCTTTTATTTTACAAGATTAGAATACTTAATAACCTTTACCATATTTGGCTGCAGTGAAAATGTGAAGAAGAGTAAAATTTGCACAGTGGATTATATGGCTGGGACAAAACTCAGTTCTGTAATTAGGTTTGGTTCTGTGGCTTAGATTTGCAGAAAAAGTCAAAATTAATGGTTCTTTTTGCCTAAGATTCCCCTGCAGAGTTATATATAATAGTAAAGCATGGTTAGAGCCAGGCCTGTTATCTGAATATTTGCCAAAATCATTGATTTTTTTTATTTTCCTTGCTTAAAACATTCTAGTTTTGGGGAAAATAAATAGAAATACTCAGCACCTAAACAGTCATCATTTTAACTGCAAATAATTGAAACCCTGAAATAGCCCTGGAATGCTTGGTATACTTATCCTTGTAAAGACTCAGAGAAACTCCAACAACAGTCTCAGATATTGAAAGTCCAGAGTTGGTATTGCTGCACCTTTAGAGCTCTGCTGTGGAGTGGTCTTGCCTTTCTGGACAGACCCCTAAATCCTCAGAAACTGAGCGTGGAGTTCTTTTCAACACAAGTTTTGTTTTCATTAAAAAAAAAAAAAAGTGTTCAGGCAAGTTGATGGAGAAATGAACCAATTTGAATGTATTGAAGTTCTTTGCTTTGCTACAGTGCTTTTTAAATGATGTCTAAACAGTTGGTCACAGATTTATTTACGTTTCCATGTAAAGAAAGAAAATATTATCGTTTTCTATATGGGAAACAGTTTCCCTAATTATTTGGCTCCTTTTTCTACCACATAAACACAGCAATTTGTACCCCTCTCCTTCAACCGGCTGCAATTAACAAGCTACATTGCAATAAGCAGATTATGTTAATTAAAAACTCAAAACTATGTAAACAATGGGAAAGCTGACTAGCCATTTTCTATTTTTGCAAACTGGGAGGAACACAAGAGAAATTACTACCAAGCTTAATTTTGCTGTTTATAATTCAAGTTATTTGTAACAAATAACAGCATTTAAAAAGTATTTTTATACAATTAACTGTATCTCTCTACACTAATTGAACGACATGCTACATGAGAAGTTTTACATCTGTATGAACTGGGAAAAAAAAGGGGTTTTTTTTAATAAATCTAAAAAGGTGTTAAGGGAACAGATTTGCACACATTATCATCAAACTAGAATATTAAACACAAGTTCTCTTCCATGCCTGAGTCACGCTCTCAAAAAGCCATAGCTAAGGATAAAAGTATAACTTAGTTCTGCTGCTTTGGCAAAAATTTGAGCAAACTCCAATATAAACTTTACCCAACAGATGTGAATAAATTGTGAAAATCTCTGACCAGGAAGATGAAGGACACAGCACGTTTCCTTCCCCAAGTTTGCACTACTAGATGTTGCTGATTGACTACAAAGAGGAAATTATAAGTGTGGGGAATGATCACGGCTTAGATGAGGCTTTAGACTGTTTCTATGAATTTTTTCAATGACTGTACAGAAAAATAAAATCATACAGAAATATGGAAGTGCTCATTCAGTCTGGGCCCAGACTTTCAGAGTGGCCACCATAACAATACTAGTTCAGTGTATTGTTTCAATTACACCCTTGATCCAAAGTGCTTTAGAAAATCAGAAGATTCTCAGAAGAAGTGAAATTTGCTGATAGAGGTATTATTCACAGACCCTTAGGAGGCCACATAACGCTAAGTGTGTAGGAAATGACAACAAGAGCATGGGAAGCTTGAAGAGGGCAGAGATTCAGAAGTGTTGGCCACATCGTTAGATTTTGCACGTACTATCAGTCGTTTACAGGCAGTGGGAATACTGAAGTGCTTCATGTACATTATGTTAGAAAAACATTTCTTCTGTTTTAAGGGTTTAAGGGCAACACTGATTTCCCATCTCCTGCTCACCTGCAGAGCTCACAGACTGTGGGAGGGCTACTCAAAATAAAAGTGCAGTTGATCATTTCGCTTTTTGTATTTCCACTATTTTCCTTTTGGAGACATGAACTTTAAATGAGCTGCTGTACAAGCTTCTTGGGGTCAAAATAGAGGAAATCACATCCACCACAGAGACACACACAGCAGAAACCCCAAATATGACCATTATGTTCAACTCAGCAGTCTTTTTCCTGTTGGTAGGTTTTTGATACAAGCTTAGCATCAAGCCAGGCTGTCAAAACCAATGAAATCTATTTCTGTGACATTGAAAGAGCTCTTGATGAAAGTCAATCAGTTTAGGGCATGTTTTTTTAGAGCACCTGGAATCAAGACAGAGGAAGAGTTGAGTTTTAACAGAATTGCTGCTTTTTCTTCTTAGTTTTTAAGACGTGAGGAATATGTGCTAAGCAAACCCACTTATTCTGCAAATAGTACATGTAGTGCTTGATGCTAACAGCTACATTTTAGTCTGACCATTTGCTGAGAGTCTTGTTTCGTAACAGAATTAAGCCTTTTGCCAGATCTTTTATTTTGAAATTATTGGAGGGGTTTTGATGGGGCTCTGATTCTGGATAATACACAGACTAGCCCTCAGGTTCCTGAGTGAAACAATTTTTAGTTTTCATACTATAGAAGGAAGAATATCAAGGGGCGTAAGAATGATAAAAGGGAAGAATGCCAATCATTGAGTAACACCAATGATAATGGATACTTTTTCTAAATTTAAAGTTTCACAGGATTCCTGTACAAATACATGTTGATTGCAGTAAGCTACTACTATTAACAAGCTCTAGACTTATTGCAGAAGACTTTTGCCTGCTCATACAATATTTTTGATGCTTTCTAGGCATTCTGGACTTACAGGATATGAATACATAGTTTGTAAGACTATTCAACAACCTTATCTAGTCCAGAAGTTTTTTTTAACCACAATTTAAACAGTTTGTTTGCTCACAGAGTTCTACGGACTCTTTGATTCCCATTCAAAAAAAAGAGCAGAAGATAAATAACTCACGTGTTTGGTGGTGTTATGAATCATTAATTGTTCCTTTATATGGATTTCCCCAGCCTGGAAGCTAACCATGGCTGTTTAGAGACCATCACTTTACTAAAAGGTTCACTTTTACATCTCAATCCATCCTCTGCTCGAGGTGTAATGAAAGAAATTGCTATCTTTTCCCCAGCCAGTTATTATAATGATACGAAAAAAATGACTTAACTATTGACTTTGTCAATACAACCAAGTTCAGATGAGCTAAAAGTAAATCAAACAATCTTTTAATCCCAGGAAAATATTTTAAGGCTTTTCTTTTTATTGTCTCACTTTTAAGACTTTACTTTATGACACAGTAGTGATTCATGCAATCACCGAAAGAAAACTGAGAAAAGAATAAAACAATGGTTATCCACTTCTGTAGCACTGAATCAGTTTTATGGTTTGTTAACTCAAAAGCAATCTGTACTTTTTTAAAAACTCTACTGATTGTTACTTAATTTTTCAATAAAATAAACTTACCAGCAATTTTCTCATCCAATATAAATCAAACCAATACATCGCATAACACTGGCCCTTTCCTTTGCTCCCTTTTCAGCTGATGCTGCTCAATTTTACCCACTGTTAATATGTATTACATCTTCTAATCAATCCAAATGGTACTTATTACTGTTCTTCTAGCTGCTGGTCTCTGAACTGAAGCCAGCACCCAACTCAGAACCTCCAATTCCACATGGGGAAAAAAGACACTTCAAAAGAAGCTACCAACAACTCTAGCTATTAAATCAACATACTCTGCGGGTAGAGCACAAGCACAGGTTAAGCTGTGCAACTTATTTAGCAGGTTTTAATGCTGATACTATTGGATCTACAGTATTCCAATGAATTATTGTTAACCAACAGTCATCAACAAAAAATCTACCATTAGTAAATTATTTTTTCTCCTCCTAGAAATGTAAATTTGAAACTATGCCTGAACAGATTTTACGCTTCCATTAATTTTATTGATATTTTCTCAGAAATTTTTTCCTAAAGTTTTATAGTAAGTAAACTAATGAAATGTGTTCCAGCTTTGAGATGATAAGATTAGGTTGTTCAAAATTCAGAAATTGAATTGATGCTGTAAGGATACAATTGCGTTGCAGATTTACCTAGAATTTCCCATTGCTTCTGGATATCATTCATATGGTTGATGGTATCTTTGAATAATTATTTTACATTTTCATAATATGAGAAAAAATGAGACATAATCTGCTTAATGATGTTGTAAAGAGAGGATGCTATGGTAGCTTTTCCCCTCCATGGAGCAGATTCAGTTGCTTGATTTTGACCACAGTTTTTTTGCAGTTTCACACAATGGAGGTAGTGGGGTTTTTATTTACTTTAAAAAAAATAAAACCAAAACAAAACAACACAGAGAATTACATTAAAACAACTGAAAAAGCAATTTCACAGGGAAGCATTTAAAAGTTAGAGATAAAATAACGCTGCCCGTATTTCATTGTCTCTTTATGCACGCCAGCTCTTGCCATATTAAATTATCATGTACTGCTTTGCCTTTTGGTCTCCTGCGTCAGTACCCAGAGCGGGAACCCTGTTCAGTACAACTGAAACCCACTGTCAGCTTTCTTGCTGCCCAACTCACCGAGACGTCCTCAGGGGAATGTCATACCAAAAATTCCTCAGGGATTGCAACATTTTCCCATTTGTGCGAAAGGCTCTGTTATTTTTAAGATTTGGGGTGAAGTAGGGTTGGCAGAGAATGATACAACAATTGCTCTTTTCCTCTCACTCCCATTCCCTTACCCACCAGAAGCGACAAACAAATCCAGAGAGATGTGCAAAGTTCACCTTCAGCATGACAGCCCTGACTGACCAGAATTTTGAGCTGACAAGGACATAAACTCTTGTAAGTGAAGTGTGTTATTGATTTGTATGCAGCTACAGTGCAGAGATCAGGCGAAGTTCAAGGCTATACACTGTTGTTAAATTCCTCTCAGATTAGGAAAAAAAAAAATCTAATTACTTTCATTGAGGCACACAAAATGAAAAATCTATTTTAGTATTTTGAATTTCAAATTGATTAATTCCTTTGTGTAGTTTACCTCTTGAACTGATGGAGGCTTTGATCCATTATGTAAAGAACAATTATATCTTAGAATAAATGAAAATCAAACATATTGTTTGTAAAACTGAACCACAGATGTTCTCTTATTGTGGGCATTTTAAAGCAAATAAAATCAAGATCATGACTCAAGAAGATGCGTGAAAAAATTATGACTATTTAAAATGCTCTTATTACAGTTAGTACAGATGACCCAGGAGTGATTCACTCCCAGAGCGATCATTTCTGATTTTATTTTTAGTAATTTGCAGGCTGACTCCAAGGTTCTTTGCAGCCCCAGGAAGGTCTGAATGGTCTGATGCTTACATTTCTGCTGTGCTCATTGGTATTAGTATTTTATCCACCACTTGTATTATCACCAATGCTTAAAAAAATATGCACTCTAAGAAGTATCTAGAAAGGAATTAATTCGGCATGATTTTAAGAGTCTTAGGCCTATTTAAAATAATCTCATCTGCTTGATACAAGTAAGTCTTTTTAGCCCTTCCCTTCCCCCCAGTTTGATTCAGCTTTTTGCTATTGTTGTGGCAGACCTTTCAAAATGTGTTTGATCCGACATTCTTCCTGCTTGATGTTCTGTGCCAGTGATTGACAACAGTCCTTTGTGAGCAAGCGTTTAAGTAATGATGTACGGACTTGTTAGGGAGCTGCTATGTCAAGAAGAGAAATGAACAATAAATTGGAATAAAATGGAATTGCATTTGAAACTTGGCTGGAGGATTTTGCATTTGAGAGGACAAAGGACATTTGACAATCTGAGTCATCTTGCAGCTTTGCCTGTAGCAACTGTCAAATTAGTTCTTAATGCTACAGGGAAAAGGATTGAGTCACAGCATTGCTTAAAGTGAAGAGGCTCATCAGTAAATCACTGGCAATATTAACAATTATGAGCTACACATTAATATGGAGAAAACACTCTTAATATTATGCTTACAACAGAAAGCTAAGAGGTGAACATAATTCTGCTTTCAGATTCCTGTGTCTGCTCCCAGGAACTATGGCTTTAAACTGGCAAAAGTCAAGGAAAAAGGAGTAAATCAGTTCAAGATTTTCTAGACTATGCACCCTCACAACTATATAACAAGAAGAACATCAGGCACTAAATCTGGATTTAGCAAAGTGTAAAAGTGAGGTTAAGGATGGAAGTGCTTTCCTGCGTATAAATTCAAGATTCACATGCATGTCTGTCATCCCTAAGCCATGTGTAGCAGGATCCTGCAGTGCTCCTCCCTCCTCTCCGACATCTTTGACTCCATCATCCCTTCTCCACAACAGTCGGAAGGTGTGACCAGACGCCGCAGTCTGGGACTACCTTCCCACCAACACATGGCTCAGATGATGCGTTCACGTTGTGTGTCCACACTGGGGATGAGGAAGGGCTGTGTCACATACACCAGTTCCAGTCCACTCTAAGATGAAAACATAAGTCGTCTCTTAATTGTAAGCCATATTAGAGAGCAATATTGTTTTCCCAATTTCCTCCCACACGCAAGAAACTCTGAGAGTGTCACGCTACTTGGGATGCTAGAGGAATTTCAGTTGCTTCAGAGAGCGCAGTCTCTGTGGTGGATTTGGGTCAGAGAGTGGTGTAGTGCTAGAAAAGCTGACACAAAATCCTTGGATTTGAATGACCTTTTAAAATATGGTGCGTTTTCAGGGCATCACTGACTTTCATGACCATTTCATATGTCATTTTATAGAGTGGCTTTCAACGTAAAAAAATTTATATACCCATGTTTTATTTTTAAGACTGAAGATAAGACTTAACTCTCCCATATGATCATCAGCATAATTTCATCTCTTTCAAAATCTCCGTAGGTCTAGCTCAATATGCTGCATGATATTATAAGGAATCTATTGTGCCAGGCTCTACGCCACTTTTCAAAGACACAACTGCACAATTCTACCATTTTCTGGCATGAAAGGGGTCAGAGTGGAACAGAATTAGATATGTTGTGGGAATGGCCTGAGGTACAATTGCATTGACAACTCATAATGACACTATAGGATATCTTCTTTTATAAGCTGCACAGGTCTTTCACACAGTAGGTATGGCTCTTTCAAGTGCTTGCACGCTGTAATGAAGTCCCGTAACACTGACAAAAGAGGATGATGAGTACATTCACCACCTGAAGAGTCCCTTATAAGTGACGCCAGAGAAAGACATTTCCTCAGCTCTGCACGCACTGCACTAATGAAACTTCAAGCGGGATTGGTTGATCAAAATTTATTTAAAAAAAAACAACACGAACAAACAAAAACCAAACCAAACAAACCCCAACCCACAAATAAGCAAAGAAATTAACTGATATGTGGAACTCCACTGATACATATTTTTAAAGCAACCTCAGCTCCTACAGTGAGCAGAGATGTCTTTCTATCCACCAAATTCATTGCCTGGCACCCAAAAACATGATCACAGGATCTCAGATATCTCCCAGCATATCCCAACCATAGTGAAGATTATGCAGACTTTACAGCTATTCACGTTTGAAATTGGTCAGTCTAGATTTGTTGGAAACTTCTTTCAGGTTTATGAGAATTTATGAGTAGACTTATTTATAACCAGGCTGGAAGTATATTCAGTTCTTTAACAAGCTTTACTACGAGTTGGATTGTTAACTGAACCTGAACATGCAATTCAACTCAGCTGGACAAATTATAGTAAAAAAAAAAGGATGGTTTTTTTCATAGATCTAGCTGAAAGCAGAAAATGACATCCAGTTGAAGGGATTTTGTAATAGACCTATTTCTATTTTGTGCTGTAATTTGTTTTTCACTAAACGTGCTCAAATTTGGGGTAAATAGACACAATACTGTCGGTGTAACACCATCAAATCTATAGTAAAAGTTACATAACATTTAAATAATAATTTACAAGTGAGCTTGTGCAATTAAATTCACAGAGGTTTGCAGGACTGGCAGCAAAATGCTTTCTGGATTATAAAATTGCCAGTTACGAGAACACTCTGTTTGATACTTTGTTCTCAGAGTGACTTTGCTGGGCTGAGTGTTAGATTGTACAGTTTCATTTGTAAGTGAAAGGCATAAGAAAACAGCTCCATAAAATGGTTTGATATTCTGAATTTTAGATTTAAAAAACGTACATTAACATAAAATATGAGAAGTGTTTGGGACCTAATATCTGCTTTCAATTCTTCGCAGCCTCAGGAAAGTCTCATTGCACTTCCAAGTATTTTTGGGATAAGTTTTCTTTTTTGTGTGAGAATATTTCTAGCCAAAATCTCTAGCAAGGTCTGAGGAAATAGGTCATTGTCTAGCAAGTAATTTCAAAAGGAGCAACAACTCAAGTCACAGACTCCTAAAGCTTAAGATACAATATATACAATTCCTTGTTAATTGTAGCAATGTCGAATGTGTGAGCCTTTCTCCTCTGACATGGTATATTTTCCCCTCACATTGGAGAGGACCGCTGAGAGCGCTTAAAAGAATGTAACACTGAATGAACTTAGAAATTGTTTCTTTCTCTTCCTTCAATAAAAATCAAATAGTGAGCTAAGTCACTTGCTTTTGAACATATCAATGTCCATTCTCCAAACCACTTACCTCCCATGCTTGAAAAGACTTCAGACTCAGTCCAGAGTCAGAAATTTTATCTTTCTCATTGTCTTTTCTGAAGAAAACTAAAGAACTCACATGGTGCTGATCAATATTAGCTCAACCTGCAAGAGCTAATGAAAATCTTAAAAACTAACTCTAGACATGTGTAAACTAAGGAATATCAGCAACAACGTTTAGATAAATTCCTGGAGAAGGGGAAGCGTGGAGCTAATTTTCTTGACATCTTCCTTTTATTTGTTTGGAAGGAGAACATTCCCATTTTCTTAGACTTTATAATGTGAATTAATAAGCTCTTCCATATCTAGAAACAGGTTAAACACCCGAGAGGAACTCAAAAAACCCCAACAACCAACCAACCTAACTTAAAAAAAAAAAAAAAAAAAAAAAGGCAGGCAGAAAAAGAGTAATTAAAATAATTTGTTTCTTTTGTACTAAGAGCCCTGAGGTATGGAATAAAGCTTTATATACTAGCTTGTTGTAGGACCTTTTCTCTTTCCAGGGAAAATATCAATGAGAAACATCTTGAGGGACATAAAAATGGAAGATCTGAACTTAATGAAGGTTGACAATGACTATTATTGATGTCCTTATCACAGATGACAAGAGGTTTAGGAGACTGTTCTAGCATATTGACACTGTACTGGTTCAAAAGCTTTTTTTTTTTAAGCTAGTATACTAGCTGCTTCAGAGGCAGTGTAGGACAAACTTGATGTGCAGAATGACATTGTCACCCTTTGTTCCCCACACAAGAGCACTATCTTCCTGTTAGTCATCTTTCAAACTGAATAACAGCTGCATTAACACAAATTATTCTCTGTCCATCAATTTTAATTTCAAGATTAAAAGCAAAGGAAAACTCCAAGAGGAAGAAGAATATTTCAAGAATAGTTTCTCCCCTACACTCCTCCTACCCACTTACTTTTACAAGAATATGAATTCAGATGCTAGAACACAAGATAAACGGGAAGCAGAGTTTAGAAAGATTTCTACACTGCCATGATCCAAATTATAGAATGGTAGTAAATATTCTTTAAAAGACGTCATCATTGAAATTTTAATAAGGAAGTTAAAAACAAACAACAGACCCTAATATTTTTGCCTCCAGACCTCAAGAATGGGCATAGTGCCCTCAAGGTACACAAGAGGTCATCTATCAAAAAGCAGACTCAAATGAAATCCACACACTCTGCCCCTGCAATCTTATCCTAGAAAGATACAGGTACATGCCCATTCATTATGAACAACAGTTGCCATAAGCAAAAACTATACTACAACTGCACTCACTCAGAAATTTTCAGTCAGTTTCCCAACATAAGATTTATTAAAAGCCATTTTGAAGTATTTCTGACTTCTCTAGCTTTTAAGCCTTTAAAATAAATATCAAAGCACAATTTCCAGCTATTTTTATCTACAACTGAACACACTAGAAATGTTTTCCTGAAAAGGTATAATCATGCAATTCCTGAAGCTTAAATATAAGCAAGGCAAACTCGTGGTGTAATTGTGAAACTAGGTACCACTGTACTCGTGTAGAGCATAACACACTCGTAAGTCATTAGTAGTATCTGAAAGTATAAGCTCCCCAGCTCGTTAGCTTTAAGCCTGGAAAATGGGATTTTATTAAATACATTTATCTTTCCATAAAACAAATTCTGACTCTGCACTGCTCATGACAGGCAGATTCAACCATCTTTAACACAAAAAATTCTCCCTCATTCTATTTTCCATTTTAATAAAAAGCAGTTGCCACAAAAAACCCCAAACTAATTACCAAAAGAAATAAAAGTGCGTAGTAAAATAAGTATGAGTACAATGAAAATTTTCAACTTTAATACATATTTTTCATCGATACCAAGACTTCTCTTGCATGCATAACAGACCAGAATACTAGCATGCATTTCGTAAGGAAGGCTCGTTAAGATTAAAATATGCAGAGCAGAAACAGTCTGCCTCATAAAACATTGCCCAAGTTAAACGTATGTACACCTCAGGCTGGATACCTTTGAAAAATAATTCCTTTCCACGTAAAAAATTATTTACATCTTTTTTTTGAAATAGGACTGGACTCAAAATGCAGTTGAGAATCTTATGGCAGCGATTTGAGAAACAGTAGTAAAAATCTCCACTCAACTTGTATCCAAATTGTAAACCTCTTAAAAATAACCCAAATCCTAGTCGTTTGCTCATATTCAGGTGCTCTTTGTGCTGAGTTTCCAGAGCCCATTTGCACTAAGATGCGTTTTCCTAGCAATGCACTCATGTGACTGGACTGGCTACAGAGATTTAGCTGGAAAACTGAAGAGCAGGATGAATAGGTAAAATGGTTGCAGGGATCAAAGGTCTCTGAAGACCCATTAG
Source organism: Tauraco erythrolophus (assembly GCF_009769465.1). NCBI lineage: Eukaryota > Metazoa > Chordata > Aves > Musophagiformes > Musophagidae > Tauraco > Tauraco erythrolophus. The sequence goes on from NC_141477.1 coordinate 5,392,968, forward strand.
ATAATCCAAATAAATTCCACTAATCAAAATAAAACAATCTCCTCTGAACCAGACCCTTCTGCTTTCTTCACTTTCAGAGCATCATGGTTAAATGTTCAAGTAAAGAAGCATCCCTCAGTTGGAGCAGTGTTCTTCAGCGGAGGAGAGGGCAGGGGTGGAGCAAAGAAAATAAAATCGGTCAGCCAACAGTTGATATATTAGTTTAGTACTTAACATAACTCATCTCATGTTGTTATGAGATTTTCATTGATCTTTGTCTATTACACTTAAGATATGTTTTTAAAAAAAATGATGTTACACCTATTTCACACTTCACTAGCAAATTCATGCCATGTTAGAATGACTAACTAGTTCAATATCTTACTAGGAGTTTACCAAGTGCAACTCGGAGTTGTTTGCTTGGGCAAGGAATCCAAAAAAACAACTCTCTGATGGAGTGCTTTATTTCCACTAGAGCTCTACAGAAATTGCAGTCAATGTGGAAGTAGCCAAGAGTTATGAACTGTCAACATGCTGATAGGAAAGTAAACAACGTAAAAGTGAAGCCAGCATTTGAGTCTCACAGCATGGTACACTGCTGTAATGGTTTAAATCATAAGCCAAATGATTGTTATTACAGAGATAGTGAATGTCATGCTTAAAGAAAAATTGTGCATGTTAAAAATGACTGCCATTAAAAAGATAAGTCTCACAGGGGGAAGGGACCTCAAGCCAGTAAACAGACAAAACGCATTACAGAAAAAAAAAAAAACAGGACAAAAAAAGGAAGTCTTGTCTAATTACCAAATCCAGCTATCATTTGTAGTACTCTTTATTACCAAGAAAATGCTGGAAGAGAGACAGATACAAGGACAGTAAACTTAATTATTTATTTTTTTTAAAGCAACAGAATCTCAGTTAGAATTAGGAGCATGGCATTTAATATATGCCTATCTAAAAATAGATACTGGGTCTTTGTAGGCAAGTTTTAGGCATTGGTAAGAATTCTGCACATAAACAACATTATTATTTAAATGTCAAAATACAAAAAAGAAAGATAAGGCTGACCCATAGAAACTTAGGGAATTATGTCCTTGAACCATCAGTGCAGAAATGTGTTCCTTAGCACAGAAGAAGAGGAAATCTGCACAACCACCCTGCCTGTTATTATAACCAGGTTAAAAGACCAGAAAAGGAAATCTTTCTCAATACAACAGTTAACAGGGAACCATTTTAGTTTATCATCCATTAAAAACCAAGACACCAGGAACAGAGGACTTCCTCCATATGACAAAATACAAGCTACCTTTTTAGTGTTCTAGCACACAGCTCTGGCCAGAAGACAATTTAGCCCCCTTCAACCTGGAATCCTACCCACAGCTGTATGGCAGCTGACACAGAAGGGCAACGTCTTCAAGAATGCTTAAGAGTCAAGATTCAAAGATTTTAAATCCAGAGACGACTACGATTATGATCTCTAAAAGCCCCTTGCTCAACTCAAACCAATGGACTTTCTTGAATTAATTTCTGCTTGACTAGGACATGTCAAAGAAAAACAAAAAAACTATCTTGTATTGAGTTTTTTTAAGTTACTGCTGATGGAGAATCTACCATAACTTTGAGAAAATTGTTCCAGTGGTGGCTTATTCAGCATATAGCATAAAATAAAGATGCTATGAAGAATCTGTTTTGCACAATGCATGGAAAGTTTCCCTGCTCCTGTACCGTCTTCTTACAGTTGAAAATATTAATTTAGACACACTGAATCTGTAAAGTCTGATCTGGTTTTTGAAGACACACTTATTTCTATACTGTATTATCAAATATTCTTGAGGACAGTTGTCATGGTTTAATACCAACTACACACCAGGCAGCTGCTCACTCACTCTCCACCACCCCTGGGGGATGGGGAAGAGAATCAGTGTATGATATCGAATATTCCATCAGCCAATTTGGCCCTCAATCCTAAACCTAAGCTCAAATCCTGGACTAGGAGTTGTGGTTCCTTTGTCCCAGCTATGCTCACTCCCAGCTTGGACACCTGCATACTGGAAAAAGGTAGGAAGCTGAAAAGTTCTTCATGTCTTAGCAACAACTGTAAACATCAGTATGTTATCAACATTCTTCTCATACCGAATCCTATACCAATTCCAAAACACAGTGCTGTTCTAGCTACTAAGGAGAAAACTAACTCTATCCCAGCTGAAACCAGGACAACAGCCTACACAGTGTTGTAATCTCTCTCAGAATGGCAGTGTTGGAAAGCTCAGTTTCTACATGCTCTGAGACCCTGCTTTGTTTCCAGTAGAAGTGATGCTCAGACTGACTTTGTAAGCCTTACTAGCCATACAGGGGCTTTTCTGAGTTTCAAGGGTGTTTCTACAGCAAAAGGTTGCTCTGAAATGGGCAAGCACCTCCGGAACAGAAACCTGTGTGATAGGAAAATTCCTCCTTACCCACACCTTCTCTTTGCCACTTCTCAGCTGCTAAGCACCCAATTTGCATAGCCATCACTGTTCATATTGTCAGCATCTTCCCAGGAAACGTTCCTTTCTGTTTCTCTTGAGCTCTGACATTACCCAAAGCTCCTACACCTTCCTAGACCGCAAGATAACAGAGTGCAGCAAGAGAACACCCCAAGTGTGTTGCACAAATTTCTGTCACTTTGTATGCGCACCTCATCAAGTATACAGCTAGCAGAATCAGATACTTCTGTTGTTATCACAGCCATTTTAAATGAAAAGCTTCTGGAAGTTTTCTATTTAATATCCTCCTCTTCATATAACTAAGGAGCCTATCAGCCCCCTTGGGCATTCAGACAAGCTTACGACTGATTGCCCATTTGAATTTGAGTGGGTTATCCACTGTAGTTGCAGATTGCTCCCAGACTAAGTCTGGGGGTGGAGGGGATTCTGTAAGAAAGTATTCTTTATTCCTGGGAGCAGAACTTTCTTTACTTCTAGCCATTTCAAAGCCTCATCATTTATTGGCATCGAAATCCACTTGGAAACTAATATGTGAGAGAAATGCTCAGTATAGAGCATGAGTTGAAGGGTAAAAGTCATCTTTGTAAGTCATTCTCAAGGCAATCACTTCATATCTCTTTTCATTATACAGCATATTTTTCAGGTATTCATTTTGAATATATTTTAAAAAACAAAACATTGAGCTTACTCTATTTTAAGACTCCTGAATACTATTATGCATTTGAAGGATTTTGTGCTCCAGGCCAGTAGTTTGTCATCTGTGTCTCTCTGTTACATGTGAAACTAGATGAGAAAATCAGATTATCACTCTCAAAGCCCTTTAGGAGAAAGCTGAATGAACGTGGCAATTCAAGTTCATGGAAGAAGATACTTGTGCAAAGCGTGCATGACATATACAGTCATTTAACATTGACTTTGCAATTAAGTTAGCTTACTTCCTTAAAGATACTGCAGCAAACTTGAGGATGTCGTAGGTAAATGAAGTAGCAATGCAGAAGACTGAACTCATGCATTACCTTTCACTATGGATAACTGTGTTTTTCAAAAGTTTCCATGTCTTCAGCACAAAAATTATGACAAACATAAAATAAAAAATATAGCTGGGACTGTAATATTTAGAGGGAAAATGGCAACTGCAGAAGGAAAGGACGAGCATAGCTGCTATAGGCCACAACCTCAGTAGGAAGAGTTACGTATTTAGCACAGCTTGTTGCTGTATTCTGGAGGGCAATATCTGTAAAGCTGGTGGTATCTCAGGGCTGGCATATAATGTATTCTGCAAGCAGGGTAACAGCATCAGGGTTATAGCATGCCACAGAGCCTGCTCCTTTTCCAGTCGGCTCACCAGGAAAACAGGCTGCAGACTGCCATTATAGAGGTGGGCCTGTCTCAAGCAAGAACTAGCCAACAAGACAGCAACCTTGCCTGTGATTTATGGGGGCTAATGCGGGCAAGATTCCAAAGCAAAGGTCCACTCCACAACAACTGTGGACTCCAAAGAGTGGCTTTATGTTAGTAGACGTTAACATAACATTCAACTGAGGGGAGAAGACACCTTTGTGCAAACCCTTACCACTTTTAGTGAAAGCTCTTAGCTAAGGTTAAATCTCTTACAGAGTTTCCAGAAATAAGTAGCAGTAGAGTAAGTGCAGTAATAGAAGAAAAATCTGTCAAAAAGTAATATACTCTTGAAATACAGGACAAAAACTAGTGCCATAAGTTTGGAAATCATGGAGTGAAAAAGGTGCTTAGATTCACACTGAATCAAAAATTAAAAAAAACAGAGCCAAGAGGCCCGAGCAGTCAGGTTATGGACTAGTATAAATTTCAGATTTATGCTTAACAGCCTGCTCCCCCTGAGCAGCCCACCGACCCGAGCGTCCAGTGTTGGGATTCAAACAGAATAGCGGTGAGCAGTGGAAGCAGAGAGCATGGCCAGGGCTTGACATACTCTATTTCATGGCTCAGTGAGTCGCTGACATTGCATTTAAAATCTGCTGTATTCTAATAATCTCCTGATTATAACAAACGTCAGCATAGCTAAACTTTACATATGTGACTAGCTTATTAACTAAGCCAGTTTAGTGGTTTAATCTGTACCTTTTTTTTTTAAGATGGAGCAGTCAACAAGAAATATTTTTGTTCATCACTTTGCTTTCCAAATTCATTTATAAGCTGTTTTTCCATAAGTTTTTCCACCATTGCTCAAGCTATAATGTAAGTGATAGAAATAATCATTGATGTAAAGATCCTGCAGTTTAATTAAAAAAGGGCAATGAAAAATTAGAGAGACGCAAACAGGAAAGCACAATTGTGATGAGCATGGGATGGAGTTTCTTGTTCATCTCACAGCCGGGAGGCAGCAGTAAAACAACGCCGAGACCAATGTGCCACAGGCATTAGGATACATGAAACAACTTCCCAGAGACGTCAAAGAAACACGCACATGGTAGTTGTCACGACAGAGGGTGTTGAAAAGCTATATGCTATAACTGAGTCTTGAGATGATGCAGCTGTTGGTTGTGACAGGCCTTTCCTTGGCAACCCACACAGAACAAACCTATGACACATGTGAGGGCCTGGAGAAACATCCAAGTCAAAGAGCAGCCCTTTAAGATAGGCAGAAGGGCAATGATGTTCTGACAAGCAGACAGCACTGCAGGTGGCTTATTAGTATCTGTATGCATGTCTTGACATGAAAGAGAGTCACAACTAGTAAAACTCAAAAGACAGTAAATTCCATGATGTCCACACTGAGTGACAAATGCTAATTTCAGTTAAAGATAACCTCTTTACTACAATATGAACCTCTGAAAGTAAAGATGAGTTGCAATATTAAGACTCGAAGATCATCATCACTCTCTGGAGCTAGAGCATTTAAGCTCATTTTTCCTTCAAGTTTGGAAGCTTCCTATTCTTCCACTCCAGATGAGTGCAGAAGAGTCTGTCTTCATAACGTAACTGTAGCTGAGTTTCACACAGCATCACAGATATAGTGTGCAAAATGTAAGGCTTTGCAGTGCCATCTGGTTTCTACAACACAGCTGCAGAGACAGAATATCACCATAAGACACCAGAGGTTTTGCCAGAATTCAGATGAATAGGAGCTTAATAACTTTCCTTTTTATTTGTCACTTTAGATCAAAATATTAAATTTCTATTTTGCACTTATAACGTGCCTTTGAGTGACAAGAATATAAAAAAAATACAGTTATATACAGAGATAATTTCCTTCATCACTGAAATGAATCCTCCTTTGGGATAATGAGAGAGTGAAGAGCATACACGAGATCAAGAACATTATGATGTTCAAATATAAATCTGTATATGTGAGTCTATCAAGATGCATGGACTTTGACTTCCAGACAGACTCAAGCCTGGCAGCTCAGTGGGAGAGGGCATATTTGGTACTTTGAACATCTAGCCACAAACAGCACAATTAGAGCTGCTGTACAGCAAGTTCTCTTCAAAAACACGATGGTGCACCTGCAGCCAGAGCACTTAATAAGGCATATGTATCAGTCACTGCCAGGGAGGCCTTTTGGGCCAAGCAGAAGCTCTAAGGTTGCATTTAAGTGCTGCCTTTTGAACTTTCAACACCATTTCTGAGCACTGGTGTTAACTTAGTCCTAACAGAGCACAGATTAGCTAAAGTGCTCTGTACTAATAGGATCGTAACACTGGAAACCGTGACCTTGCCCTCCCTAACCCTAGAAGCCTTCTCAGATGTAACAGTCTTTGAAACCCTTCAGTTAATGTCACTAATTATAACTGCCTTTTCCTGGGTTTAAAAGCAGTGAGACATTGTTTTTAGCCTGACCGAGGCAATGCTAGCAGTCTCAAGAAAAGACCTTTCCTTTCTCAAGCCCTCAAAACTTTTGATAAATGCAGAAAGCTTACTATCTTGGAATGATAGAAGATAACTTCTTATTACGAGATTACACATTAAATCTCACACAGGAAAGTATTAACTTCAGGTATCGCTTTGTCTTATTAAAGCACTACAAAAAGCCCACAAATAACAATTATTGAACATGTTCTTCACTGCCTCAATATGCAGTTTCTGAAAACTATATATATTTAGGCTATCACCTACAGAGACCACAGATACAATTATACAATTGTCACCAAAGAGGTCGTTTCCCAAGCACATCTTTCTAGTGTATTTTGTAAGTAGGTGCGTGCATAAAAAAAGTATTACTACCCTGCATTAAAGCCAGAAAAAAATTCTCACTCACAGCAGAACCCTCCACCTCGAACAATACAACTGTTTAAGTAGCTGTATCAGTAGAACTACATAGGTTATTCAGTCACAAACATGATTGACATCAAGCAGAGCAGCTCTTTTCCATCTGTTGTCATGTCCCAAATAAGAAAAACAACATAATGGTCTTGTATAGCAAACACTCAGGAGCACTCACACAAACCTCTGCCTTAGAGCTTCCTAATAAAATTAAATACAGCAGCCATACATCTGCCTTATCACATGCTAAACTTTCACCTCAGAAGCATCAAGAGAACATATATAAATCTCTCTCTCCTAGACACCTTGCACTCTTCTGCAACCTCGCTGAAAGGATTTATCTCCAAGTCCAGCTACTCAGGGACACTAACACACTTCTGCACAGGGAAGGTGTCTGACCCTCCCTGCAGAAAAGAAGTGCTCTGAGCATGCGCAACAGACATTCTGAGTCTCCCAAAAATCTCTTAATTTTTCATTAAAAGAAAATTGGATTTGTCTACTAGATAGGGAGCTACTGGGGATGAGGATGTGCGTGTTCCCTCCTTCAATGACTATGTAGTGTGAAATGTTGGTGTATTTATAGGAATGAGAATACAAGTCTGAATTTTGCAGACGTTATGCTTAAAAGTCCTGTTGGTGTACTCTCTCTAGCCCCCTCCTGTCCCCCGCCTTTCCCTTGCATCTTTTCTCCAGCAAAGATTTAATTATTTAATGCCAAGTGCAATAACATCAGGAACGACCAAGAGCACTCTTCCATAGAACATAGCACACTAATTAGGACTCTTCTGAGAGATTTCACAATCCCTGTAGGCAGAGGAGGGAGCTATATCTGGTCTCTTCTAATCCCAATGACTGTCCTCATTTTTGTGCTATTGCGAAGGGGAGCAGAGGGCTTCTAGTGGCCACCTTTTGTGAGAAAAGTGCTGCTCGTGCCTCAGTCCCACTGTGGATGGGTGCCTTGTTCGGTTCCAAGAAATTGGGTAAGATTGAGACAAAGCTCAGTGCACTTGCTATTGTTTATGTAGATTGCACAGCCTACTGCTTAATGTGCTGGCTTCCATCCGAGCCTGTCACCAGCTCTTCCTCTCTGGATAAAGAAACCCATGTACCTAATTCAGAACTGTGAATTCCACTTGCTCTGCGCGTGAGGCTCTCTAACACTGGCCTCAGCTCCCTCCAGCTGCATGGAGCTTATGCAATATGAAATATGAAAGGCGTGAGCCACATGGGAAGCACGTTTTCATTCACGGCAGAGCACGTCACTGAGTGGTGAGGAACACATGGCGGAAGAGGAACACCAGCACCAAGTAGCTGCCAGGAGGAAAGCACTATGTAAACTGGCAACCTTTACTTTGCTCACAGTTTTGAGCTTCTGAGCTCACCCTGACCACAGCATCGTACTTTGGCCAGTACGAATGGGATTTTGCAGTGTATGACAGAAGTATAAGCAAACTAGAGGATTAGCACCGGCCTGAACGTTGCATCTGAATGCAATGAAATTACATTACATACGTATTTGAGCCATTAGTTATAGGTGACTTAAACCAAGGGAATAAAAAAATTGCTTAAGTGGTATAAAAATTAAATTACCTTTCCCCTTATTATGTCTGACTGATGTTTCTAATATTTCTGCTCTTCTTAAAAGTATTTAATTTTGCCATTGAAAATTGAACAGTAACTAGTTACTATAACAAATAAGGACGGTTAATAAGAACTAGTTTTTTTCTACAAAAATATGGCCAGTATTTTAAAAGTTATTGTAATGCCTGTTGAAATCCACATCAATCTTCCTCCAACAACTAATCTGAGAAGATTATATTCCAATAGGAATATTAGTTATGTCACCCTATACAATCAATTTTTAAACAAGAGCAAATATGAAATTTTAATCATACTTTTAAAACTGCTGGTCTTTATTTTTACCAATTAATGACTCTTTTGAACTTCATCTCATGATACTTGATTTGCCCTCTTAAATGTACTGGAGGTTATACATTCTTCATTTATGTCATTCATTAATCACTGTTCAATAAATGCTGTCAGAAAGCTGCCGTCTTTGATGTCTCATTGTTCGCTGCTTGCTTTCTTGTTGGTAGTTAATCAAATGCTCCCCTGCTGTGGTCAAAGCACAGTTTGATAGCAGTTTCAGAGGTGATCCAGCATTAAAATGCAGAGCTTATTGTAAAGGTTCGGTTTTTTCTTATACCATGCTAAACTGAAAGCTTTCATTTTGCAGTCCTTGGCAAATGACACGTTGTTGTCATGCCCTTATGACTGGGTGGCTCGGTGCTAAGTTCTGCCATCTAACTTCAGCACACTGTAATGACTGACTAATTACCTGCATCTCTGAAATGTGCTGCAAAGTTTCCACTGTCAATCACAGTGAAATATTTTTTTTTTTTTTTTTTTTTTAGAGATTGGAATTAGAACAATTGTCAAAAGTGTGTTAAAACTTCAGGGGGCAGTAAGTCACAGGAAAGCATCCAACAGAGAAAAATTTCTATCCTGGGATAAAATGAACATTTTCATTTCTACTGTTTGTTCAAGACAGATTTATATTGAAAATATTCAGAAAGAAATTCTGTAAAGGCAATAGTTCACAGGTGGACTGAAAACAAGTGAAGTATCAACTCAGAGGAAAATGAAAGAGGAGAATGAAAAAGGACCAAGAGTTGTTACTGAAAATAAAAATAAATGTAAAACCAGACTACTAGAAAATACTGTGGGCTTTTTTTAGTAGTTTGTCATTGCCATGCTGTTTGCTTTAGAAGAAGTCATCAGTGTTTGGGGTCTTTACATTAAAATCATTTAGACTAATGATTTCCTTTCTCTTTTCCATTTCAGAGGTCTTATTCCTGATTACATGATCCCCCAAACAATTGCAGCTGTACAGCTGAAGAAGCATTAAAATATAGTAAGAGATCTATCAGATTAATACATATTATGATTATCTTATACTTGTAAGTGAATTTGTGTACTTGTATAAGACCAGTAGCACAAATAAAGGTGAAAAGAGACAATAATGTTTTGGATATTGTAAATGTAATAAATAAATAAATAATGCATTTGTAAAACCGTGTTCAGCTGGAATTCTAAGCCCAGAGATGAAAGTCAGATTCAGATCAAAAGCCTCAAGAAAATCACCAAAAGCACCAGAATGGTTTAACTTTGGGAATAGTTGAGATGAATAATTTTTAGTTGCATGGTTCAAGTTGCTTAGCAGATGGGGAAATAAAAAATGATTTCTTGCCTTAAATCCATAAGGATTATTAGGAAAAAATCTTCATATCTGTACTTACTCCTTTGTATCTTATTGAAGCATTAGTTTTGCTTGCTATCCTGAGATCTACCCTGCTTTGCAAACATGAAATTGAACATTTAGCATCCGAACTTTAGACCTGCTTAAAAAGTTCATGAAAGTTCTTAAAAACTCACTGGAATTACTGATAAAGAAGAAGCACTTTTAGAAAGAAGACTTATACTACAGAATAATTTTATAAATAATATTTTAAAATCACTATATTTAGCAAGTGATAAACAGTAGTCCCTAAGAAGCTAAGGCACGTTCAGTCAGTTACGAGTCTGCCCTACTGTATTGCTGTTCCCTGGGTTCCTCTTCTGCAAAAAATCCGGTGGTAGTCACCTATCACTAAAATATTTAAATTAATAAAAATAGATCTTGGAAAGTGTATAGGCTAAGTATCCTGGAAACTCTCAGATTGTGACAGAGTAGCTGTAATTAAAAAAAAAAAAAAAATTGTAAAAGCATCTTTGTAGTAGACACCTTATGATCCGACCATGGTAAAGATTGCTGTGTGGTTTTCCTACAGCTTCTATGAAGAATATACATCTGTAATTAAGATAAGAGCTTGGTGGACTATTTATATTCTAACTTTTTCTTTGCTGCCTACTATCTCCCATTTTTCCTTCGTTTAAGACTGAACAGAAGAAAAGATGATGTTTTAGCCTGCAGGCACTTTCTTTAGATTTTTTTTCAAGTGACTGAGGGAACAAAATATTTTCCTTTCTCCAGACACTAGCATTCCACCTTACTCAAATCCCCATGGCCTCAAGTACTATTTTATTTTCTGTTCAAGCCTGGAAATAAAAGCACTAAGTTAATACGTAGTCGGTCTGTTCGTTCTTGTCAGAATACACTTCTTGGTGTGCCTTTTCATCTTAAGAAGCGCAGCATAAAAACTTAAGAAAAGAATCTGAAGGCTGTAAATCCCTGCTGCACTAATAGCAGGCACTGACCTATTCAAAATCCGGAGGCTAATTTGCTAAGGTTACGAGGCAATTACACCGTCTCCATTGATACCTGCAATGCTCCAAGCAGTCCTCTTCCCAGCAGTGCCTGAAGTTCACTGCCCTGTTTAGCCTGGATCTTTGCTCACAGTGCTCTATTTCTGCGTGACATCACTGCTGTCAACTTACACTGCTCTCAGACAGGTAAAATTGGAACAAACGTTTCCAGAAGAAAGAAGTGACATCATGATCCTGATTCACGATGAGCTACGGGATGAACATCTGTTGAGTATTTCAGCGCCAGCAAAAAACGGGCATTTGGAAAGAGGAGGGATCCACTAACATGTTTTCCAGTGAGATTTTATTTCAATTGCCTGACTTTGTTTTTCTCTCCCAGGCACCAAATTTTTGGTGGTGTATCATTGCCTTCAGTGAAGTTACTGAATGTTCTGCAGGGGTATCATAAAAAATGACTCGGTCTAAATTTGTGCTGTTGTCTGGAGCATCAAGCCTCAGTGACGCGCAAGCCAATAAAACTGCATTAGGATGAATTCGCACCCTCATTCTTTAGGGAGCAATGTGGGACTTTGCTACAGATACAAAATGACAGATTGCTGATGTATTTTACATATACTTTGTAAACAGAGTTACTCATAAATAATTAAGCCAAGCAAAGTAAACTCCCCATAGCTTGTCCGTGGAGGAAACTCTAAGAACCCCACAACAATGAAGGAAAGCAAGGAACTAACTGAAAGGTGCTTGTTTTACTTTTTTGCAAATTGAGCTATTACTGGGGAGGGGGAAGTGGGGAAGGCAGCTCTCGGCAACTTTCCAGTAGGTTTCTGCCAAGGTGTTTAAATTTTAAGATTTTTGCATTCTGAGCCAAATGCCAAAAAACTCCCTCTGCTCATTGCCTGAACTGTGGAATCAAGAGGATTCCTTTCGTTTAATCTAGTGTAGCACTGAGTCTTTTCATATTAAGAATAATTTCCTTACTCTCTGTTTTCAGGAAATACAATCCAACAGGGAGAAGAAATTTGACTCAGATTGCATTATTTTTCACCTAGCAAACCTGCATTCTCAGTGTAAAGTTCTCTACTCTCTCGTTACTAGTATTCTAAGGTATAATTATATGGAGATTGAAAACCTTTTTGTTTTCTCAATTTAAAACCGTTGCTGACAGCTTCTCTTCGGGACACAGGCTGACTCAGTATCTTGTCACAACCTGTAAGATGTCTTCAGTATCTCCATTGTCTCTTTTTTCTTAAGGTTTTTGTCTTTCTGTGATTATCTTTTTTTTCCCCTCTCTTCTCCCTTTTCTCTTTTTCATTGTTCATTATGTCTCCATATTTCCCTATGGGCTTCCAGAAGACTGTCCTTGGTTCCCATTCTCCTCTCTGCTTTGTCTACAACCATTTTCATTTTTAAATTTAATTATCCTTATTAGCTGCTTTCTTTACTCTAGACTGATCTTCTACTTTGCCTGTTTGATAATCTAATCACATGCACAGAGTTCCAAGCTGCAGCTCAGTCTGTTTTAAACAGAGCTCTTAATCCTTCACCAGAATTTGACTTCTGACCACCACACAGACCATCAGCTTCTGGCCTGGCATGCACGGTTATAACACAGAGAGCAAATCTGACACTGATCTCACTTATTCAGGCTGTATCTTGTTATTTCTTTCTGCATAGTAGCACTCATTTTCCCTTTTCCAGGAAGCAGTTGCCTTTCATTCCCACAGCTCTAACGTTACCTGCAGTACACATGCATCCTGCCATGGGTCCTGATGGATTCTCTCCTGATGGATTCTGTCCTGCCCCACTCACAGGCATGGAGAATGCCTCTCATTCCTTATTCATTATTGAAAAATTAAGTACCCTAAAATAACCAAGTCCATTTTTTTTCTAGTTTGGGCTCACTTGCTCATCCCACTACTTCTCCTCATCATTATCTTGTCACATTTCTCACCTGTCCATCAGTACTTATAGGGGCCTCTTACTGACTAGTAGGAGACAGAGAAAAATTCCCCTCCAAGCTGGACATTCAGACTGGATTTACAACTTTATAATTTTCCATGCACCAAGGTACTTCACCTCAAAATTCTCCTTTGCAGTAAATACTGCTTGTTACAAACAGGAAACTACAGAAATGATAACATCATTGAGAAGACATTAGATTAAATGGAAAAGATACTCTTAACCTTAATGGTATCTGAGAAATCTCTAACTTAGAAATACAGGCTCCTGAAATGCTCAGTGGAGAGTGAGTGCTTCCAGAGGGAAGCTCTGACCAGCTACACTACAAGGAATCCAGCTGGTCCCAAGTAGACGTGTTGGATCGTACTTGTGGGGGGTTTGTTGCAGTTTTGAGTTTTTGTGCATGTGTTTTAGGTTTTTTTAATATAAATATCTTCCCACTGACAGTGCAGGAAGTTTTGGAAGCTGGTCTAAGTCTAGAAAGTTTAAATATGGTACTGGGATAACCTATTTAAGTGAATTGTGCTGTCTCTTGAGACTCTGGCAAAGTCAAGTATTGATTATTTATTTCTCAACAGAATTCAGATACATCTGTGCAATTCCCCTCAGTATGTGGTTAACTATATATGTAGGAAGTGCTTAGACTGACCACTAAACTGACACTAAATATGACCATGCAACAAGATGTAGTTTCATTAAGGCATACACAAAATATCAGACATACTACAAAGTGGTGTATGTACATAAGCTGCATGTGTAAAAATAGAGTATATAAAAATCAAAATAAACATTGCATATGTGTGCATATATGCATACAAATCTAATACCAGGTACATGTACATACGTTGAATAAAAGCTATTGACAAACACAAAATGCTGTACTAGCGGAAGAGCAGCATGCTGCAAATGGCATCTCTCAGCAGCATAAGGGATTTTTACCCATTCTTTATTATCAGCTCATCTCTAAGTTGAACAAAAAAATGTGACCTGTCATCTTGGCTCAGAGCTCAAATGTACTATCTTCACAGTACTTCCAGGGAGAAGAGCCGGACCCGTTTTTACCTGGGGAAAACTGACACACAGTTACTTACCTAAACCCGTACTTGAAGTTGTTAGCTGAACTGAAAATTGAAGTCAAATAACCCAGCTATTAATGCTGTGCCTTTTCCATTAGGTGATTGCTCTTCCCATGGCAGGCAGCACGAGTAACTTGAGCAAGATTAGTGTTTATTTCATCCAAGGCTGATATCTGTGTTATCTTCACGCTTGGGAAGCAATTTAAAATTTTAGCATTAATTTGTCCTTTTAGGTGCAGGCATACTATTTTCTGCGCTGCAGAAGTTCACATGGGCTGTAGCTTGACATGCTGGATCACAGTTCAGAAAGGACAGTGGAGGAAAATTAAATTAATCACTTTGACCTACAAATGGAATTTCGATAAGAAACACTGAGAGAAGCTTCATTTAGAAGTGTTTTCAGGTGTCACTATGATAAAGCATAGAGCTCAGACTGCCACAGATCTTACAAAAACAAGCCAAGTATTTGCATAAAATATATATTTTTAAAAAATGTTACTAATAAATGACAGATTAATTTAATTCAAGATAATCCTGATAAGCAGAGCTAGAAAACTGAAATATCATTAAATGACTCCTTTCCTGCCTTTGTCTGTAATCATATCTCGCTATTATCACTGCAACTGGGATTTTCAGGTGAAATGGTCACCTGCTTTATGGAATGCTTCTTCAGCACTCCTGCCTATTTTTTTTATTTTTTTAATTTTTTTTTTTGAGAAGAACATGTTCTCTGAAATGAGAAAATGATCTTTTGATATGTCTTATTTTTCTCTTTATTTTAAAGTACAGAAAATTTTATTACTGCACTTTCCAAAGGGGGATATGCATTGATTTTATTGAATTTGAAAAGGGAAATTTATTTAGGAAAAAATAATTACTGTTCCCTGTTAGCTACTGTTATTTTTATGGTGATGTGACACCCTACTGACAGGCATGCAGTGCTCAATGTTGTTAAGATCTGCTTTACAGATCCAAGTGATTGGTAGTCTCATTGTCAACATTGAGACTCAACTTCACCTCATTCAGGTGCCAAGGTTGAAATTCCAAATTTCTTTACATATTCTGGGTCCTTGAGCATATCCTGGGCCTGAGCAGTCTTTCACTATTGAAGTACAACATAACTGATAAGTTTCACTTAGATACATTGACATTTCCAAAGAAAAATACTTTTAGCTGTTAAGTGTATAACAAGTTTCACTTGAACAGTGCTAGCTTCAGAAAAACTTGTATATCATTGTGATATACATCACTGATATATCATGATTGATCAATATCATTAATCCATTGAAAAGTTCTTATTCTTTAAACATGATCAGACTTAAAACAGGCTTGCAATTCCTTGCAAGAAGACAAAAAAAAAAAGGGGGGGTTGAGTGAAAGAGACCATTTTTGAAGCATTCTGTATTATTAAATCATTAGACTTTTGGGTGTAATTAATGGCAAAACTCATCTAGATGAGACTAAAATCAAGATAAGTTATAAAATATTCCTTTATTAGTGTATTTTTCCTATTCAACTAACTATCACATTAGCATGGAGAATATAATATTTAAGTTAACACACCAGTACAGTTCAGATCTTAGCAACTGTTAAACTAGTTATTTTATGTGTGAAGAAAAAAGGTTTTAACGTAACCAAGAGACAGCTCTCATTCCTTCTGCTTTAATCTAAAGCTTGTGTTGACACTTTCCCTCTGAGTGATTTCCAGTTAAAGAGGAGATGCTTTTTGTTATACTTTCAAAAGAAAACAAAAAAGTCAGGTAATCCATTAAACTGGTGCATTAGTTGTTAAACTGGCAAATTCCAATAGTTTGAATTTAAGATTTCAGGACAATCCATTTTTTTTTTTTTTTTTTAAGAGGAAAATTTTACAACAGTAAAGCCAAAGTGAAACCCCTATAATACCTTTTTTATTATTATTATTTTATTTTCTTTCTAAGCTGAGAAACATATACTGAGAGCTTCGAATCAGTTGCTTAGGAATATCAGATTCTGTTTGTTACTTGAAATTACCAAGTAACTGCAATAGGTACCAGGCTGCATCGCAGCACACGGGGGAGGTTACAGGCACACCAGGCATCTACCACTGCGTTGTAGTTACAACTTAAGCAGTACGTTGCACTCAAAGGATGTTGGAAACTGTTGACTAGTTTGTGAGGTTCTGTAGATGGCACAAAGGCAACAGGACCTGAACCACCCCTGAAGTGCCTTGTCAAGGCGTTTTTCTGCCTGCAGTTCAGCAGCGTGGCCAGAGGGCTCCTCTTCTCCACATTCAGCTTCTCAGGAGCACTGATGGCAGATGTCCCTATCTGGATCACCCAGCACAGCAAAGCAACGCTCCAGGCTTCAAAGACTGACTGATGGCTGGTGGAGTTCTGAGAGGAGAGAGACCAGTACATAGAAAACACCATTCTTTTTCTTTATCCTCTTTTGTATGCAAGGCTTTCCCTAAAGGGATTTGGTAGGATATTTGATGCCCTGGAAGGGTATAAATAAATGTTGTTGAACTGCATTGAGATTTTTTTTTAATGCAAATTTGTAGCAACAGTTGTCCAAGACTGTCACACAATCAAGAACTCTTAGTTCATTTGTTCATGAAATATAGTAAGATGCAAGCAAGGACTAGCCAACCCTAATCAAGAAGAATGTTTCTGTAATTAGATGGGATTGTTTGTTAGCCCAAGAAATTAGAGAAAGCTCTTACAGCACAAACAATAACAGAGTTTATTGCCTCTGTAGTAATTTTTTCCCTTCACAGTCTCATGATTTGCAATAACATTTTGATTTTCATTTTAAGTTGTTTGGATTTGCCTGCTTCCACTACAGTACTTCTAGGCTGTAATGAATGAAGCTAATACATTATCTTAATAATTTGCCATCACAATAATGCTGTGGTAGTTTTTGGTTTGCTTTGTTTACTTCTTAAGAAAGCCAAGAAAGCCAAATGTCTTAAGGACATTTTTTTATATGTCACCTTCCCCCTCTTATGTCTGTTCCCTGCTTGTGTCTGTTCATCGAGCTACAGCCAGTTCTTCGTATGAATACGGTGAGTTGAAGCAGAAGCTGCAGTAATAAAAACATTGGTGTTTCCAAATGCGTGAGTATGCATCTTCCTAAAAGACTTGAACAAAGAAGGTGGGAATGCACAGCAGAATGGCAGATGAAATGCCATTAGCATACTGCAAGTTGCACTGGTACCTCGCAATCAGGATTAATGAGGGTCAAATACAGCTTTCATTGCTAATAAACATAGAAGAAGTAAATCAGGATCCCACTCATGTTTGCTTGACAGAAGGCAGTCACAGATCACTTCCAACACTTCCCTCGATGAACGACATGCCATGCTAGATGAGGCAGAGCTTATTTTCGTCATTACAAACGCATAAAGCAAGTTCTCCTGGGCTATCAGTGGGTACCTTTTATTCTCCCTCCATATGAGCTATGAACACGTTTGCATCTAAGGGTCTGAAACTATGATCATGTCAACTTAAATGTTACCTTCATGAACATCCTCCCAAAATCAGACTTGCCATGCATGCAGTCAACAGTCTGAAACACATGAATGACCACATCAAGTCTCCATGGTTCCTCATGACTGTGCACATGCCTCACTTTTGGACTCTGCCCAGCAAGGTCTACAAAAGGCTGGCATTATGAGACAGTTGTTTATATGGATGCCAAAGAGATTCACACATATATACACAACTTGATTTTATATAGGGTAAGTACTATGACATTGAATCACCTGAGTATATGAGATCAGAGGCTCACTACTATCAAGACATCCAGTTGTTCAAAAACAAAGCTGAACGACAATGCAATAAGTGTAAAATGTTGTAGAGAATAGAAGTTAACCCCCAAATTATTCTTAAATTGAAAACAATAAAAAAATAAAAAATAAGTGGTCAGAATAATTGACACAGCTGGTTGAAAAAAGTGCAAATCGCAAAACTAGAGATGTTTTTATACGCTAGGATTACTTTACCTCCCAGCTCACAGTTGACTGTCTGCTGTTATGCCGTTCCCATAATTTATGCAGGGTTATTACCTACCAAAATTGATTCCACGTGATAGCATTTTGTATTGTGTTGTATCGAGCAGCAGTCGGGCATACTCATACACAATTAACAGGACTGATACATGGAGCTCAGTAGTGCTCTGCACCTTTATCCAAGATAAGGCCCTGGTCTTTCTACCAAGTGCATTGCTTTTGAACATTTACTTCAAAGAGGTAGACAGGGGTGTTCAATAAACTCAGAACACAGAAGACAGATGGAAACTATCTGCGTGTGGTCACACCATGTTAGGAAGTTGCCTTGTAGAGATGTACATGGGGCAGGATGCAGCAAGAAGTCAGGTTCTATGGGAAGTTAGTCAAATGCTAATTTCAATGCTTCAATCTCAGATATGCTGTTTTAAAAAAAAACGAGCTAATTTGCATTTTGCAGTTTCCCTTTTACTTGCGAACTTCAAAAAGAAAAAAAAAAAACAACTGCCCATTGTGTTTATTTTACTTTATGTTCTACTGTTTATTTAATGAAATAAGGAATCTCTTGGACCTTTATCAGTTGGTGCTTGCATAATCTGTGGATCATTCATGTATGATGGTTTTACTGCTGGATGCTAAGGAAAGTGAAGAAAATGTGCATTCTTCTTCAGTGCGCTGAATATGACAGTGCCCAGACAGAACAACCAAAGTTGTACTTTTTGCATATTTTACGCACAACTCCCATTTTCCAGAAACTTTCCCTCACTATAATGTGGCACAGTTTAACAGAAAAAAATGTCATTGTGTTACAATGCCTTTGACAATCCCAGGCCTCTCTGGAGATTATTGTGTCATACAGTCACCAACTGCTCCAAAGCACTAGAGTTGTTGGATCACAAACAAAGAATTGGCAAAAGCAGCCCAACTGTCTAAGTGCTGATGAAAATTTAGGACTAATGATGTAAAAAAGCCATTGACCTCCTCTACCCTGTTTTGCCTCCCTGCAGGAGGCAAATCAAATCTCTTGTGCTAACATGTGCCTGCATGCTCTAGGAAATGTTTTATCTTATTACAAAAATTCAGTGAGATTCTAATTACTTGTACTACAACACTGATGCAATAAACTAGATACATGAGAAAGGAAGATTTAGGCAAGAAGTTACATCCTTAGTGGTTTTTTTTCTGTGGAAAGCAAAGAATCTTAAATTTTGGAACACTATGCTACACGATGATTAAATTTTCATAATGAAATTATTTGTTGGAAATCATGATAGGAAAGGGAATTGTTTTGGAAGACACAAACAAGTGTTTATTCACCTCGCTCTTATATCACATAGTTGGCCCTAGATTAGAGCTGGAGGAGGGAGGAGGCATCACACCTGCCCAAATAAACATCCCTGTTCCTGTTACTCTGAACAAAGTTCTGCCTGTCTGCTGCTTGCAGCTTCGTAACACTGGCACGTTTCAGTCTGTGGCCAACAATGCAGAGCACTGAGCTTTTAAAGTAGATTTTAAAACAACTTTCTTTCATCCAACACAGGAAATACTGAAAGCATCAAAAATGTTAATGGGCCCCAATACAGAAGGGGAAAAGGACTTTGGAACTTGGAAAAAAAGTAACATAAAACATTTCAGACACTGTATCTAATCATACATGTAAGTCTAGTCGTTCTGAGTCTCATTTGGAAAGCACTGTTTCCTTCTGAAGGGTTCAGATTAAAGCTGCAGAGGATTTGCAAGCCCTATTCTCTAGCAAGCAAAGTCAGAAGTCTAGCAAGAGCCTAATTAAAGTCAATGAAGAAATTAACAAAAGAGAACTAGAGAATAAAAAGAGCACATAAAAGAAAAGGAGAACAAAAGTCATGGTGGTCAGAGTTGTTTTTTTCTTTCTAATTCTTCTGTATTTTCTATATGATAAATCACTCTACCTACAGTTACTGCACCACAATAATGCATGCCTCTCTGTGTATCATACATTAGGCAATTTTGGGTTCATGTTTCCCATCAGAAGCTGAAGGTAGATGTTATACAGAGAAGCCCTGAAAATAGTTAGCTGACTTCCTGCAGGAAAAACCTCAGGGTCAATTTTAGGGAAATCCTGAAGACAGACATTGAGGTGCTGGAGCATGTCCAAAGAAGGGCAACGAGGGTGGTGAAGGGTCTGGAGCACAAGTCTTACAAGGAGCAGCTGAGGGAACTGGGATTATTTAGCCTGGAGAAAAGGAGGCTCAGGGGAGATCTTACCACTCTCTGCAACGATCTGAAAGGAGATTGTAGGAGGTGGGTGTCAGCCTCTTTTCCTGAGTAACAAGCAATAGGACAAGAGCAAATGGCCTCAAGTTGCACCAAGGGAGGTTTAGAAAAATTTCTTCACTGAAAAGGTTATTGGAACAGGCTGCCCAGGGAAGTGGTTGATTCACCATCCCTGGAGGTATTTAAAAGACATGTAGATGTGGTCCTTAGGAACATGGTTTAGTGGTGGACTTGGCAGTGCTAGGTTATTGGTTGGACTCAATTATCTTAAAGGTCTTTTCCAACCTAAATGATTCTATGATTCCACGATTCTATAATCCTTTAGGGTGCACTTACTTGCTCTGTGGGCCAGTTTGGCACTTTTTGCATTATTCAATTCTATGTCAGCTATCACATCTGGTTTTATAGCATTAATGTCAGATAAAATAGATTACTCTGATTCCTTTCTTGTGGTGCTTTCGGTGTCCTTCCTAAAAGGACACTAAGACGTCACCTTTTGTGGAGGCAGAAACAATTTATAGACTGCCCGAACTTACATTCTGCAATGGGAGGCAGCCTGTGCTTTGTGCATGAACAGATCAATCTGGAAATTAGGACATCTGCAGAGAAACCCTGTCAGGAACAGGCAACATTATAGTTTGGGTTTCCCTCATACCCAGTATATTAAAATGTAGCAAAGCAGGGGTCATCTCTGAAAGATTAACTGGTCTTGGTATAAAAGTTTGGTTATGAAAGCTGGACCATTGTGGGAAAAAAAAACCAACAGTGATGGCTATTTTGGAATGAATCAACTGGATGGGGAGGAATAGTAGTATGACATGAAGTCATACAGGTCACTAGTACATCGTAAGTTATTACCTCTCCTTCTGTGGGTGCTGGAAGTTTGATGATGCTGAATGTGAGACTCTCAATATGTCTAGAGAGATTTTAGAAAAAAAATGAGTCCTTGCAGCTGTCTGTCACTTTTCTAGTGATGTTGGAATTTGTTTCCCATTTTCAGATCCCTGTGTTTTGATTTTTTTCCTAATGTTTTCATGGCTTTTGCCCTTTAAATATCACAATAACTGTTCACAAAAGACTAAATAAACTACTTCATACTATTTCACTGCTCAAATATGTTGCAAAAGACTTACTGTGAAATTGGCACCTTTCCAGCTGTAGGTGCTTACAACTTACAAAATGACACATCTGAATCATGAATCACATGCTCTGACAAAAAGAACAATTTATTTTCAGTCAACATTGCATAAATAAGAAAAAAACCCAAAAGGAAAGCTGAAGTAAAAGTCACAACTGTGTCTAAAACCTATCTGAAAAGTCCTGATGTGATGCAAATCTTTGTATGTGTAACTGAGACCCCTACTCTGACATCCCCTCTGGTTGCTTGGTACTGGAATTATGGCTGGGCCTGTCTACTTCTGGCTTACTGCACATGCCATTCGGACAAGCTGCTGGTGAAGTTCACATCTGAGAGTTGTGTATATGAAACTGGAATTCTGGAAACTTCCTACTGCTGGCACCAATAAAAAATTAAAATAATATAGTAATGTTGAATAGGTGAAATTCACGGCAAAAATACCCACTGACTATCTAGACCTTGGTCTTAGGTCTGTGGTAGTGACAGCTTTAGCTGTTGAATTTCTGATGTTGGGACAGAATTCCTAAATATGTTATTGAATAACGAGTGTTCCTTTGCGTTGCCTGAGTTTTGCAAGAGTTACAAGAGTAGTCAGCTATCTATTAAAATTCAAAATATGATCAGTACCTAAGTAGACAGCTAAAGGATAAAACAGTACCATACCTGTTATAAACTAAAAACCAAAAGCTAAATCTTCATGTTAGCACTATCTACAGAAAGGAAGAGTCTGAAAGCAGGGAACCTCAGCAGTCACCCAGAGATGGGCTGAGCATCAGACTAATCAATAAAATAACCATTTGGGTATTATTTCTCTGTAGCTCACACATGACATATTAAACAAAACTGACTTCACAGATGGTCCATAGTCTTGTCTCTCATGAAGCTAATAGGACCATATCTCAAGCTTTATGTGGAAGAAGCACTACATTATCCTTCTCTACGACTTAAAAAAAATAGTATTTTAAAAATCTCCTTCTCTCACATCTCCATGAAAAGGAAGCACAGTTACCTATCCTACAATCACATGGGCTTTTTGAGCACAGGTAGTTACATTCTTATTCTAGATTCTGAATTATATACAGGTTCTTTCAAGCAAATCATGATATAAAATATGGTAGCTGTCTTTCAAACAATAATAATAATTCCAGAAAACAAACTACTTCATTACAGGATTCTGTGAAGCTGCAGATTTTGAATAGAACTTTTTTAAAAGCACAACAGGAGCAAAGTCTTCTGCAAATAGGTCTAATTACAATTGTTATTCAACTCTTGTAAAATTATCCAACACTTTACTACCAATTTATCTGTTTCTAAAATTGACAGAAAGTGATATTATTCTCTCCACAAGGTGGTAGAAAATATTCAAGGTCTTGCAAGACTTTTTCTCAGTGAAGAAGTAGTCAATTAAATAGAATCTGAGTATACATTGAGCATAACTTGGTTTAGTTCAGACATAAGCTGTATCTCAAGCATGAGAGGACTACAAGTGATAGCATTCAAAACAACCTTTACAGAACATTACAGTTTTGAAGCACTGACCTGGTTCAAGTATTCAACCGCGCTGTTAGGAACAAATTTCCTTGCACCACTCAGAACATTACATAAGAAAAGTGACAGCAGCGCTTTGCATATCTTCTAGAAACACACTGTTTATTTACAGACTTAAGAGAGCCTGGAACATTCACCTAGGCAGCTTGTTATGCAATTTATACGGTACAATTTGCTTCTAAAATAAAAGAAGAGTATAGACTGCCTGTTATGTCTTTTATATAATATGCCATGTAGGAACTATAGGCTTTCACAGATTCGGTGTTGGAATCTATACTGATTTCTAATATGGTAAGTATAGCCATTAAATTCCAAGCCCGCATGTTCTTTCTTAATTTTCTTTCATTCAGCAACGCCCTCAAAACAAAACAGATAGCACAGCTCTATTTTAAATATTCTTTTTGCTAAATTTTATCCTCCTACAGCTTAATATTACAGGCACAAAGAATATACGAAAGGGAGTAATAAACTTTAAAAGGCAGAGTCAGTGGAAATTTGCAGATGCAGATTTCTCATTCTCACACAGAGCGAACGTGATTGTTCCTCTTCATGAATTACAAGTGGGACACAGATTAGGTTTGCTATAAATCTTGGGGAACTCATTTATATGGTTATACTACTGCATATCAGAGTGATAATTCATGTGACAATTGCAGAAATCACATGAACATTCAGCATCAACTGACTTTTGCCAAACTTTCCTTATTTAGCTATAACATCAATTTGCGCATTTTGATTTAGTCAGCACAATTTTTAAACTGTTAAACTAATGATAAATGAGGCTGTTTATTGCCACACAGGGAGATTATGTACAACGTTGGTCCAATGACCATTCTCATAATAACAAAGACAAGTCTTTACGGGTTTGTATTGCTCACTCTGCATTAGCTTTGCAGTATTCCTGCTGCTTGATAACAAAGAAAATACAAACTGCCCACCAAAGCAGACGGATTCTCTTATTGTGTACTTCTGAGGCAAAGCTGCTTCTTTACAAACTGTTTTAAACATTGTCACTCACTTTTAAATATTAAATGGTCAAATAAGCAAAAAGACTAGTAAGCACATAACTCCATCAATAGCACGTACATCTTTTCGCACAAAAAAGAAAAGTTAAATTAACAGAAAAGTTAATCCTTTTCTAGTGTTTCAGACACAGCAATAGATATTTTGCCATTTAACTCCGAGCGGTTTCTGGAGGTGATCCCATGTTTTAACCAATATATCCCTTGTTGCTCTATGCAATTTGCTCAGTATACTTACTGACTAAAAGAAAAGCATTAGGCCATTAGGCACTGTCATTAAAACACAAAGCCACTGGAATCACGGACATTACACAGAAGGAAGAAAAACAACCCCAGCCTTCACACTGACTGCAATAAAAGCCAGCCTTTGGCGTTTATTCATCTTAGTGAGACGCTGTTATTGAGTAGGTTCACACATTACATTTCATGCAAAATACTATTTGCAGCAACAACGTACAGCTTGGCTGAATTTTGAATATTGCACTGGCAATGAAGCCAGGAAACATTACCTAGATGCTGGAATTGGAACAGACTTGGACTACTATCTAAGAAGTTACTGTGGTACATCAACTGTTCTGCATATTATGAATAACCTGGACTGAACTGGCAGACTGAGTTTTTAAGGCTAGAGACATCCCTGAAGTATAAAGGACTATTGGGCTTCTATGAAAGCAGCAGCAGGACCAGCTCACCCAATATGAGAAAAGAGTGTGTGTCCCATGGATAAAAAAAATCACAGGAAGAAGCCTTCACATTGATCAATCAGGTTCCCTGAAGAAATCATTAGAGACAGGAATGGAAAGAAACGTAGTGAGGATGGGTGACATATAAAAATTTACAGAGAATCAAATACAGAGAACTGCTTTAAGTGACAGTAAGCAGGGCCTCGAGCACATTCCCTCTAACGACACCAACTTTATATGATGCATCCTTTTTAATAATCAGGCTTTTTCAAGTATTACATGGTGAAGTGTGCAGCAGAGGATTTTCTCTAAGATAAAGTTTTCCTTCTAAATATGTATGTGATTTCCTTTGAAAGAGTTTCTCAGATTTCTAAACACTTCCTTACGTAGGACTTTGGTTTTTACTACTGTTCTACTATCTCTTCCCTTGAATAGGTTGGGGTTCATTCCTGTTTTCCTTGAAAATTATTATTGCACAGTAGTGGATGCAATTAAAGGAAAAAAAGAGAAAAGTTTAAAAACTCCAACAAAATAAAACCACGAGCACCCCAAACCAAGCAGTAATGACACTCAGCCTTTAAAACTGAATGATTCAAAGGCAGAGTAAAGACAAATAATTAATGCATCTTGAATACATCAGAAAAGAAATACAAATTATTTCAGTACAGTTGGCATGTGCCCAGAATACAAAAGAAAGAATGGGACCCTGGCTCTAGCTTTCTGTAATACACATATTTCACATTTAATTTTTGATCCTACTCTGGAATATTTCAAAAATTTGACAGCTGCAAAAAAGTGAGAATTCTTTCTCCATTTTGTAATTACTAAGTTGAAGCAACAGAATTAAATACGCCTCCTCCAAAATACAAAAGTTCCAAGTTTACTTCAAATAAAAGCTACTGTTTATCCTGTGTACTGTTAAATCTGTTCTTTAAGACAAATAAAAAGGATATTATTAACTGAAAATAATGTCAGCATGCTATTTTTTTCCTCTACAATATTGATTTAAAATAGTCAGGTAGCTTTATTATTTGTTGATCTCCTTAAGAAAAGGAAAAACAAGCTTTAGATTTGTAAGTGACATGCATATTGGAAAAGGACCCTGGAATGTCTGTAAATTCAGAGCAGAAACAGGGTCAAATAACAAATTTTCATTGTAGGAGGTGACTAATTTTGTTGTGTTTGTTTGTTTTTTTTGTTTTTTTTTTTTTCCACTGCTGAGCCTTTGTGAGCATTAATCCAAGTTCCAAGGAGGCCAAGATATGATAGAGTGCATGAAATTCTGGTTATGATGACTCAGAGGCATTCTGATGACTTTGGAACAGTGTCATATAAACTATGCTTTATTTGTCATCTGCACAGATTAAGAGTGAAAAAAATAATGCCATTGAAGTCAATGGAAAAGTTTCACTGGCCTCAGTGGAAATAGGATTTACCGGGAAAAATTCATAAACTATTTGAGAAACAAGATAAAACTCAGAGTCTCCCTGGTGTTTTAGGTTTATATTAAAAAGCACAACCATTAACATCTGTTCAAAGGAGACTGCAACTGAAACACCAGAAGCATTAGATAAAGTCATTACACAAATCAAAAAAGAAACTTTATAAAGCTTTAATACGTACAGTATCTACTTGAATAAACGTTATTCCAGGTAACCCTCTTGCCTGCTCAAGTCCCATAAGTGTCATATGATCCTACTGTCATTTTCTGAATGGTGACAAAATCTACTGTAAATAATAACTGCTAGTCTTCGATTCAAATGTCAACCAGAACTAGGGCAGAGGAATTGGAGTGAGCTGGTATGCAGAATTAGCACTGTGGATCTCATTCTAATTTTCATATTTTCAAAGAGTTCGGATCCAGGAACCAAAACCACATTCACTTTTTAAAAATATCTCTATGTTCTCCATTTCCCCACTCCTCCTCTTTTCTTAAGTCTTCTTTGACAAATAAATGGTATTTACATTCAACACAATAGATGTTGTCTGCACTTTCCCAGACCTGTGGTGACACCACTGGCAACTTTAAAGCACAAAGAGATTTCAGCATGACACAACAGTATAGAAGTTGTATTCAAAGTTGGTGGCAATGAAAAATAGGCACCTGCATTAGATGAATCACCCTGGACAAGGAAAACATTATGAGACCAAGGATTTAAACAACAAATTAAAATTGCAAGTTACTTTATACCATCACAAGATGTTTAGGAAAAAGACTCCTTCCCTAACTCATAGCCTACAATCTAAACCAGAAAAACGCCAAACGAAATGACTTTGCAAAGATTCTGCATGGCAGCAACATCCAAGTCATGAAAATTCAAACAAACCAGTAAGATTATGCCAACAGCCTTCATACCAAAAGGAATCCTAGCAAAGAAAGAGGGTTAAACTCATGCATATTAACCAAGGAGTACCAAGAATTCAGGATCCCTGCTTTGGTCATTGAGTTCTGGACCTACTCCCCAGCTGGCCCACATACCAGAGCACCTCACCTGTCTCATCTGGAGCAGAGCAATTTCCAGTAGCATTAGGACCAGACTGGTGTAGCAAACTACCTCAAACATGGAAGAATTTAGAGGAGAGACACCAGGACCTGATGCTCTCTCTTAAAGGACAAATTTATGTTAGCAACGCACAAAGATTTCACATTTTACCCACTTGCAGCATACGAAAAAACATCCAGCTGGAAACATGGCAATAAATACATATATTCTGTCACTGAGGTACTTTCTGCTTCTCACTGAGTCAGAACTGCACAGAGCTCACAACAGCCTTGTTATAACATTTCAGAACATGCTTCTTGCAGAAACACTTGGTTTTATGACACTACAGTTCTACTGTACCTGGAGAGGTTTCCTTAGAGCCCTGGGCAAGAAGCAACCATAAAAACCACTACAGCCAACCTCATCTCTCCCCCACACCTCCAATCTCCCCAAGCTCCCCTTCCCTTTTACACCTGAGATACCTGAAATTAATTCCAGCTGTGGCTGGGTTGAATTGCAGCAATTTCCTGTGAGTGATTCACTGTTTCTCAAACTGAGTTTTTCTTAAAAAAAACCCAGCCTTTTCTTAAGTCAAAATCTGCTGTTCATCAAATACAACAGCCCCCCAGTTATGCTAAAAAGCTAGCAACTTTCCTCCTTAAAGAAAAAGGAATTTGCTTAAAGGAAAAGCAAACTCGTGTTCGAACACAGAAAGAAGAGAGGTGTAATTCATCCTGTTCTTCTACGCTATATGTGTGCACACATACTACAGGCTGAATTTAATATATTACTGCATTAAATAGGCAAATAATTAGGGTATGACCAAGGGGTAAAACCACTTTTATCTATCATGGAACAGATACATGGTTCCTTGATATATAAGTCACAGTATCCATGTACAGGACAATGCAAGATACTTTTCCTTAAAAACACATTTTTCACCCTTTTTATTGCCTCTTTCCATTTCTACTATTTTTCAGTGGAAGAACTGTGATAGTACTGTAAGTTTTCTTCTCCTAAACACTAGCTAGATGAGTCCATCTCTTTCCCTAGGCAGCTTTGGGAGCTTGACCTCCTTACACTTAAACCTTTGTGACAGAAATCCCTACCTCCACCTTCCAGCTGACTCTTCTGAAGTCTACAGTGCAGATAAAGGAGTGAGCAGTTGAGCCTTGGCCTCCCAATTCATTTTTAGCTCTCTAACCATCAGAGTATCTTTTATTTGAAGAAAGTTTAGTAAGTTCATACCTACAGGAACACAATTTATTCCAAGAAAAAAGCAAAAGAAAACAAATCCAAGGTTAATATCAGTATCTATTACTATTGATCTGTAAAGATGTTAAAAATTCTAATGAGATTATAGCAATAGCTTTACTGCATTTACCTCTTACAATGTCTTCTTCCTAGCTTAGATGGCAGCAACAACATAAGATCTTATGTATGTTAGATATTCCCAGCTCTTACCAGTTGTATCATTTAAACTAGGTATAAGTAAATCTAGATGAAAATGGGGCTTAAAATTCCAGTTATCCTTTGCATAAGGTTTGTCCAAATGTTACCAGCTACAAGAACTGACAGGAACTTTCTGTGATGTCTGATATTCTGATCATTATGATATTGAATGAAGAGCTCATTTGGATAATCTTAAACATAAGCGTAGAAATCTACAAGTGTGCATTTTTGATGCTGGTGAAAAATAGACTGGGACAACCTACTTATCGCACTGAACAGATATTCAGCTCAGTACCTGAATTCAGTTCAGGTACTAGCAGAATACAAGCCAATACAACTTGGGGAAACTAGTCTAAATAGATGTTTAATAATAAGAAAGGTGGAAAATTCTCAGAAAAATAAAAAGTTAAAGAAACATTATTGTCATATTCATTTTAGTTTCAAAACTACTTAATTTTAAGGTTCCAGTTCAACAGGGCTTTTAGATATAGTTACCAGCCCACTTAAAAAATAACTGTATTGTCTTTTCACTACGTCAACTAATATGCCTTGACAAAGTCAACAGATACGACAGGAAACACTGCATGATCTAATTTTGGTTTTACTAGTTTCCTTGTTTTGTATAAACACTAAATACAGCTGTGTGTTAAAAGTGTAACTTGGAGTGAAATTTTTTAGCTCTGAGCAGTAGTATTTGTTTTTCTCAACCTATTAAAGTGACTTTGAACAAATATATAACCCTACCTTCATGCAAAAAAAAAAAAAAAAAAGATTATTTAATGTAATTACAAAAAGAACACACTGAGAACCACGTGACTGTCTCAGGCAATGATTTTAAAAAATCTTTTTGTTCCACCATTTGCAAATAATTTTCCATGATTCATCACATAACTTGTTATTCAAGCCTTTTCCAGAGGAACTATCAGACTCATAAATTATTTAATGGTAACCCTATGTTGAACACGTTTCACCCCACTTCATACTACTGGTATAATCACATTTTTGTCTAGAAATAACTCAACTCTTTTTTGACGATTAAAGTGAATCACACTGAGTTTTTTAATCAACTAAAAGATGGGTAAAGCTAAAAAGAGAAATAAAACTACATCCAGAACCTATAAAAACAGAATCACAGTAATATCTTTGTTCTTTGTGTTTCACTTTGAGCTGTAAACACCAATCATGTATTCAAAACAAAAAAGGAGGAAAATTTGAAAAAACAAGCTTAATATTCAAGCCCAAGCAACGGCATCATTCTTTTAACTATTTACCAGATTTGTCTTGAATTAGGCTACGTTTAAAGCTTAGATGTGAAGGAAAAAATACTATTCCTAGGGGGCACACGGAACCCAGGAAGTTTCTTCTTCATGCTTAATAATCTTGTATATGAGGGACCAATCTAATTTGTGGAAATGAATTGTACCTTAGGGATATGTTATTTCAACCCAAACTGAATATATTATCCATTCTAAAAAGTAGCAATAAAGATTATATAAGATGTAATTCATTATTTTTCTAAATGTTCCACGATTCCACTGGGAGGTGAGACTTAAATAGCTTACAGGAAGCCTACCTTAATTAGGTTGCTTTTCAAATCAAATATAATATAATTTTAACATAAAAATGTCACTCAAGGGAAGTATTGCATTTTACAAGGATGATTAATGAGATGTAAAGGGAAAAAAAAATAGATGCATGGGTAATATAAGATGTGAAGGAATCTGAGGGAATGATGCACCCACAAATGACATGTACAAATATGCAACTAGCTATGAGCTATATACAGATATCCGTCTCATATTCATGCATGCCTACACACACTCACAGAGAAAGGCAATTTGTTACCAGAGCAACCACGGTCAGTTGGTTTTTTGTCCTCCATCAGAATTGGTTTGCATTTTTGTTAACTCATTTTAGCTCCTAGAAGCTCAGAAGAATTTATTGTATAAACAGATTTATTTAAGTTTAGTACTTATGTTTACATTTGTAAGAATGTCTTTTCCAGCATTACGATGAAAAAAGAAGAAAATTGAAATATTTTTCACAGATTTACAAACAGTTCACTGTAAGACACTGAAGTTATAATTGAGGTACTTCGCCTCAGTGGCGCTATTAAAATATTGATGTGTGTGCCATAGAAATACTCATTGCCTTTTCTGTGCATAGAGAAATGCTTCGGTTTCTCAGATCCCAGAACGCAGTAATTTCCATAAATATTGACTTTTAATGAGGGTCATGGTCAATGATATAATTTGTAGACTGCAATTCCATTGTAATTTAAGAAGTAACAATAAAGGCTGAAATTTAGGTGCTTTAATTCTTAGTGCATCCCTTTCTAAAGACACTTAGTACTAAGTTTTATAAGCCTTCAAATAGCCTTTAAATGAAGTACTTGAATTCTACTATTACCATGCACTTGCAACACTCCAGGTACCCAGCCACAATTGAATTTTCTGCAATTAGACTGCAAAATTTGAAACTTCTGGCCTTACCTTTTCTGTGTCACAGTTAACACAGTAGAAAACACATGCTAGGAAAATCTAGGCATTCAAGGATTCATACATCCTAGGTAACCATGGTCCTTGGCTGGAAGACACTGTGTATAATTCACTAATCCACTCACAATTCCTTTCTCCTATCAGGCAAGAAGCTCATTGAAACGAAGAGGTATTTTGACCAAACAGTGAGAGAGGGAAGCAAAAACTATGATTTTGTTGCTTTTTTGCTATCTTTTTTTTTTTTTCTGTCCTGTGAAAAGGTGTAAAAGTTGTGAGTCAAATCAAACATAGAATACAATATTCTGTGATAGGACCACTCACATCTTCTAAACAAGAAACAGGTCCATCCTGTAAGTTTGCTCTATACAAACAAAACAGACTAATGTATTTCATTAATTATAGTCTGTTCATCAGAGAGACTCTTCCAGTAAATAAAAATCACATTTCCTCCAGAGAAATTACATATGTGAAGTGGTTAGGGGCTGCAAACAGTATTTTTCCTGATAAATGGCAATAGGGATTTCATAATATGATTTCACGTACAACTCAGATATTTTAATACATAATGTTTAGAAGTACTTCACTAGATCTGTGAAAAAAATGTTATTAGTTTTTGGCTTGGTGAGAGACTACAATTTTTAATCAATTCTGGGTCAATCTTTTTCTAGTTTGCTCAGAACAAACAACAGATGTTGTTTTGAGTCAAACGAAACTTTGTTTTTAGCTATATATTTTAACCTTAAAATATGCTATTTCATTTTAGGCAGCTTTCTAGATGAAATGTTATTTCAAAATTTAAAAAAAAAAAGCCTTTTGTGTATGTTTCTTTTCAAATTTTAAAATGTCTTTCTGGAATTTTAGTTGACTTTTTTTATATGGATATTGCAAAGTACTTGCCAAATAAAAAAAAAAACTTGCTCACAACTTTGTGTCAGTCTATATGGATCTGCAGACCCAAGCTGCTTTGGACTTTCAACCCAGCTGCACCTACTTCTCTGTTTCATAGCCCACAGAAGGTGACTGCTACTCACTGCCAATGAATGGAGCACGTCAAACAGCGATCTTTCTATACTCTCAAAAAGATGAGGCTGTAGTAATAAGCAATTCTGAAACCTTGAGAGACTTAGAAATATCCAGGACTCTCTTGTTAATAAACAAAAAACAATTAATCAGTTCCACACAGCAATTTGTAAAGCAAATAGAGTGACAGATTGTCACGCACAAGCATCATGTACCCAAATACTGATTACATGCTTTATAGTATAATGTTCTCTATATGTATTAATATGCAGATTTAAAATAAATTAAATCTTTTGTTATGATTAATTTTTGATATACTTAATGAAATTTGACAGATGCCAATCTTTTTTCTTTACTTTTAAATGTTTTCTTCTTATATCACGTCTTCTTTGAGTCTATTTTTAGCTTTCTCTAAATTATTTGCTAAGCCATCTTTCTCTCTATGAAAAGCATCAAAATATCAAGGACTGCGGCATTTTGGACACATCCCACTCATCCCACAGTTAACAGCCCCTGACATCCTCACCAGTCGGGCTTTGAGCACACAGGGAAGATCCTTCACTATAGAAGAGAAGAGCTAGGAAAAAGAATAGCTCTCAGAGCCCATCATGAGCACCTTTACTTTTTGGATCCACAGATACGCATATTCATCAATCAGCTCTTCCTCTTGGGCACTGGTGGTCTTTATGACCTGAGGAGGAAAAGCAGCTTTTAATACCAACACAGAAAGTTCCACAGCAATCATCCAACCTTTTGAGTTGACAATAGGACACTCACCAGCTACTGACTGAAGGAAATCAAAGGTATTGCTTCTTTACACACTGATGATGACGTCCTGTGAGCTAAGGTGATCACATCTCTCAAATGTAACCATGACTTTACTGCTAGTTGTTCCACACACGGCCCCTTCAGCTCCACATCTTATCCTAGGAGAAGTGCGCAGTTCCCACCTGATGCCCTGGAGCTGGCTCCTCCTCAACCTGGAACATTCTCACAGGTTTATAAGCCATCTTCTCCAGGTCAATGGACTGTCTCCCAGCCTGTCTATCAGGGTCACAGCACGTGCATGATGCTTTGTGTGGGCACGAGGTTATGACCCTTTGGCTGTAGGGTCACTGCAATATGAGTGCCCATCCCCACCTACGGAGATCAGAAGGTCCATAGGGTACAGGCCTCCTCCTACCTAGAGGACAACAAAAACATTGTACAAATGAGATTATACAAATGTACAAGTAAATCACTGTCTGACCACGTCTTGCAGCAGTCGCAGATCTCCCACCACCTTGTTCTGCTTCACAAGCTCTTCATGCTAAGTAAGGATCACAACACTTGTATTAGCTGCTTCCAAGACAACTTCAAGGGACTTATAAGGGCTTGAGGGAAGGGGGTAGATCAATATATCAACTTGTAAAGCTCTCTTTGTCCTGAATAACTCTCTGCTAGGCTTGGGAGTGTAGGGGACTTAGTGATCTCCAGTTCTGTGCTCTTATTGGTAACCAGCAAGTGGCTGGGATTTTTTTTCAAGGTGGCTTAATAGTAACTCAAATATTTGAAATTAAATACGGAGGTTTATATTTTCCATATCCAGAGGAATCGTTTGGGATTCAGCTACGGTCATTACAGTTTAGGTAAGTGGGGGTCATCAAGAAAGAGGGAGAGGGGAAAAAAAAGAATTTCTGGAAGAAATATTTTTCAAAGGAAAGGAGAGATTTGGGTCGTCGTTTTTTATTTCCTATGATTTTACAGCCTGCTCTTTGATTTTTTCTGTGCAAGAAACAGTCTGCCTGGCTTATCTGTAAAAGAAGATAAGGACACATCACATCATAGTATTTTGAACCAACTCTTAGCCTTAGACTCTGCTCTAAGGTCTCATTATTCCCAGAGGATATAGATAGAAAAATCTGTCTCAGGGGTACAATTTTTTTCCCTTCAAATTATATGACAAGTCTTTAAAAGAAGTTATTTGTCCATTATGCTACAATATGTCTAGAAATGGTATCCATCATGACTGAGGAAAAATCATTCATTTTCAGACCTGTCAGTCTGAGCAGACAAAATAGGCAGGCATCTCAGCATGGAAAAATAGAGGCAGCTCATCCTCCATTAAAGTTTAGCACCGTCAAGGGACCTCTGACATCCAGTAAGTTAGTTCTTCCTTCCCAGCAGTCACTTTTACTTTTTTAACAGGAAGTTCAAGCTTCGAGTTGGAGTACAGCTACTTTAACTCTGATAGCAGGAGAGAGCTGAAAAAATGGAAAAGCTCAAGTGCATACTCAACCTATACCTCTGCTGTGCGTGGAAACAAGCTGATAGAGTAACACACCGTTTATCTCCTGTTTGTGATAGCCCGGTGAAAATGAAGAGGCAAATGGTTAGTACAAAGATTCAGAATAGAGGCTAATGAAACAGTATTAGGCAGGTGTTGCAAAATCATCATGTTTTGGAATGCACAGAGACTTGTCATATAATGTGACAGTGGTGTTAATTGCTTCTTGGACAGAAGTCTTACATCGTATTCCAGCAGCTCGCAGAAACTACACCGCTATCAGGAAGCAAGCTATGCTAGTAAAAGCTACGTTAATTCATTTTGTAATAGAGATTTTTACACACATCCTCAGATCAGATTACCTAATTAAAACATTTTTTTGAATATTTTAATATAAAATATGAGAAAATTCTCCAATTTTTAGTGAGAAGTCTAGTTGCATAGGTTGGTTAGAAATAGAAATTGTGTTAATAACAGTTAATGGATAACTCTTCCTCCCCTCCACCCCAAACATGCATAGTTTTATGCAGCAAAAGAGAAACTTATTCTCGGGGACATTAGACATCTTTTCCTTCTAAGATGTTTGTTTCTTTCTTTAGATGACTCTGACCATGCTGAGCACAGGATCTAAACATTAAATTTCCACAACCCTCCCTCTAAAGTCACTTAAGATAGGAAACAAATACTCGAGTCCTTAATCCTAATACTTCATGGCTCAGATTGTCTCTTTACTAGACTTTCTCACTCATTACCACAGTGAGCAGAGGACTTCTGGCAGGGAACTTCCCTCTTAATGATTGTTCAATTCCACAGTATGAGTATCTTATAATAAAATCCCAAATAAATAAATGTATTAACCAAACCTGAGGGTTAGATTGATCCAATTTATAGCAGAAGACACGTAACGCTTACTGCTTCACTTGCTATAGGGATGAAATAATTCTGACCAAAAGGTGGATTGCAATTCATACATGCCATTTCTTTAATTTAGCCTATCCTTATAGTAATGGACATTAAAAAACAACCCAAAAAGAGAAGTCTTGAATTAAAGCATCTTTATCACACAAAAGCATGTACATCAAAACAAATTGCATGTGTAATTATATTTTGATTATGTTTTTATTATCTATTACAAATCTTGTGTCTGAGTATAGATATTGTACAATTACTTTCTACATTTGGCATAATTGTTTTGATCTTAAATGTTATTCATTCTAAGAGAAAAAATACAGTAGATAATACTGTATAACAAAGGAAACATTTATGAGTAATGATGGTGCTCAACAAACCCATTTTCATTTTCCTGTTTAATAACTACTGAGATACTATAATGGTTATGTTATGTGTGTGGCCAAAATTATGTGGCAATTGCTAATATAATGATACGGCTCTGGTAATTCTGTAATTCCTGAAAAGTGAATCAGGTAGTCTAAATAAAAAATGCTGTGCATCATCTGTCTGTAGCCAAATCTTAAGTCAGAAATATTTCATTTAGAAAAAAATATATTATTAGGCTTTTATATCACAGTAGGTGGCATCCAGTTCACCTAACTTTAGCTACCAGAAAGTAAGGAGTATAATTCTAAAATATCAATTTATTGCACCATCAATTACCAGAAGACAATTAATTCCTTCTTAAAATAGGTGGGCTGAACTGTCCTCTGGAGAACGCATTCACCGACTACAGATCACTTCCAGATGAGTTTTGTAGACTAGGCACCTAATTGAAACACAAGTATCAGCTAAACGTTCTCAGACAGGCTTTCAGGCTTTTGAAGTCAACCATCTGCACATTTCACATTCTTATGTACGATTCGACTTCCCTCTAACAGACAGCAGTTGCAATTACTCAAAAACTCTGAATTCTCAGAAAGCCCTCTGAAACACACTGACAGTGAGAACAGGAAAAAAGCTTAGTGGACCATTGATACCAAACACCTCCCCAACGGCAGGAAATTTGTTGAGCGAGATGCACAGGTGATTCAGGTGGTGAGCTCTACCACACACTGGAGAAGAAAGGAATAATCCTCAAATTGGAAAATCGGCCTTGTGTTGCAGAGCTTTATATATTTATCTTACCAAAGAGAAGACTGAACAACGGCTTGCTCTACCCTGAGCGGGTAGGACAGGTGTATCAGTCAAGCCAAGCAGCAATTCTAAGTAATATCTCCCTGCAGCATCAACAGTTTCTCATCCTATCTTCATTTGGAAAAACTCCTTGATGTTTCAGAAAGAAGAAAAGAATCTAGCAAATCATGGTAAAGTAATATTCCTGTGGAAGGGGAAACAAATATTAATTTCTGATTGGTCAGATGACTAAATGAGGCTCTAAAGCGCAAGATTAAAAGTGTTGCTTTTTTTTTTGGTAAAACTAAGTGTTATGAGAATATTTAGAGAAAAAAAAAAAGTGTCACAAATGCTCCAGGAAGATTGAGTAGACCACATGAAAAGTTTAGAATGATTCCTCAGTACACACAGGCTGAAGATTCCTTCTGCAAAGCGGAATTAAATCATACACACCTTAGAAAACTGTTCCAGCTCACATCAAAGATTCTGAATGATAAGAAGTTGCATCTTTGCATCTTCTGTCAGACTGCTAAGAAATCATATGCTAATTAGGCAATGAATTTCTCTAACCTCGGTTAACAGCCTTTGGATAGAAGGATCTTCATGCCTCACACTATTTAAATGCATCCATGCATAAGTACTTCTACAGAGAAAGCAAGTCTTTGCTCAACTTCCTCTTGGATAAGGCTACTCAGTGACATACGGCTTGATATTCCAAATTCTGGGTACCATTTGTAAGTCTCCTTTATTCTCACTTGATTATTTTAATATTCCTTTTGAACTGTGGCAGTTTTAGCACAGCCAGGAAAAAATAAAAATATTTTCATTATCTATTTATTTTTTTCCAGCTTGTTCATTTTTGGGGTGTATTTCTTGAGCTAACTCTGAAATGAATTTCAATAGTATATCTACTCACAATGACCATTAATACCCTTTTTAACCTCCTGCATTTCTACGCAAGAGCTCCAACTTTGTAAGCACAGCATGTGGTCTTCATTTTGAAATGCATATCATTATGCATATCAGTATTCAATTGTGACCATTTAATTAAGTGCTCCAGGTCATTCTTAAGACCAGATGTACTGGAAGGAAGGAGGACGAGATTAATGGAGTTGTAACTTCTGCCCTGAGGGAGGATGGGCTGATGCAGTGAATATGCTGCACTTGCATGGCTGCTATTGAGCAGCCTCTTCAATCAGGTCATCAACTGAATCCATACCTTACTCTGCTTTAGTATCCCACCCCTATCATTTCTTACCACAGAAATGTTGTATCATTTGCAAACTTCACATACATGACTTTACATATTCTCTATATGTCTCCAGCAAATATTAATTGCTCAGCAACAGCCCAGTACTTTCTTTTCTTCCCATTAACATCTTAAATTTGTCTTCTATGAGGGAGTCACTTTTAAACTTAATCTGCAAAAATCTTGTTACTCCATGTAATCAGAGCTTTCAATCACAAAGAAGCTGGAGAAATACAGATATTACAATACTGTCTGTTTTGACCAGGTCTGCAAGCCTGTCGCAACAGAAAAATACTGTCGTGGTTTTTGGACTGAGGGTCGAGACAAGAACCGAGAGGGAACACCCACCAACCATGATCCCGGGCAAACATGACTCAGGCTTTCTTCATAAAACAAAACAATTTATTAACAGTTACTTAACAGGAGACATAAGGGAACGAAACCGGTTACTTGAGAGAAGAAAAGAGAAAACAAGGCCAGATCTTAAAACAACACCTCCCCACCCCGTTTCCTTTCGTTTCTGGCTCAACCTCCCCCCCGCGGCGCAGGGGGACAGGGAATGGGGAGTGCAGGTCAGTTCATCCATGTTGTTAACTACCGCTCCTTTCTTAAAGGAGAAGGAGTCTTTACACCATTTTTCCCTTGCTTCGGTGGATCCCCTACTCATGAAGAAAAAAGTCTCCAAACTTTTCCAACGTGAGTCCTGCCCGCAGGATTGCAATCCTTCCCCATGGATCGCACCAGTTCGGGCTTTACCAGTCTCGGCCTCTTAGGGAGCTGCTGCCACTCGCGTCGGCGTGGGTCATCCCACGGATTCCAGATGCCTCCACGACCTCGTGCATTCCATGCCCCATTGTTAACAGTACCTGGTCGCGCATCCCCTGCTCCACGACCTCTCCTGGGCTCAGGCATCTCCTTCCCGACGTGGGTTTCTCCATGGGCCACGAGTGGGTCGCTGCTCCGCCGAGTACACCCTGGCTGCAGGGGGGCCGCCTGCCATCTCACACCGATTTGCAAGGGAAGCCTCAGCTCCAGCACACCTCCTCCTGCTCCATCTTGACTGACCCGGTCATTGTGGTTGTTTTCTCTTAGATCTTAATCTCCTCTAGAGGAGCTCGGCCCGGCAGGCACCCCGGGAGCGGGGCACTTCCCGAGTCCCCCATGCGGCTCCCCCGGCGCCATCTTGAGCACATGGCGCCGGCCCGGGCCCGGGCAGGTGCCCGGCCGGGAGCCGGGAGCGAGGGCAGTGCTCTCCTGCTCTCTCCTCGCTCCTGAGCCAAGAGCCCCTTTCCCGCCCCTTTGTCCCAACTTAAATAGGGCAATTCGCAGAGGCGCCAATTTGGCTCAACCCCCCGAGGGGGGATGGGACTCAGATCTGGTGGCACAGGGAGCAAATCCCCTCCCCTGCCACCAGAACACCCCCCCCCCCCATCAAACTATCACAAATACAGAAAGGAAAGATTGAAAAGCC
The DNA here is from genome assembly GCF_009769465.1 of Tauraco erythrolophus. Lineage (NCBI taxonomy): Eukaryota > Metazoa > Chordata > Aves > Musophagiformes > Musophagidae > Tauraco > Tauraco erythrolophus. Next base: position 5,432,115 of record NC_141477.1, read on the forward strand.
AGATTCCACAAAACCAGAAAAGTAATCTAAGAATCAGCATTGTAATAATTAGTTGTCTTTAAAGTCCCAACTCAATTGTTCCTTTGTTTTACTTAGAATCAATATCAATCTAGTTGATGTATAATTCCCTGGTCATGATTTTCACCTCATCCAGTATAGTGCCAATTTTATAACCTCAATCTTTTGTGTAATGCCTGTTTTCCTGTTAATGTTGATACTAATTGTGGTTCAGGACAACACAGTTCTTCTAAGACTCCAGGATTTATGTCACCTAGGCTAAATGATTACACATGGTACACTTTTAGTAAATGTTTTTTCTTATCCTCCCCAGTTATAGCTGGAAACCTTTCTAATTCACAAGGGCTGGAAACAGCTTCTTTATTTCAAATCCTGGCATAGCTGTTATTTCTTACACAGGTTTTACAATGCTATTTTTAACCGAAGCACTACTTCTTTTGAAAAATCTTCCTTTTTACTTACTCTATTCACTATTGATATCCCTGTTCTACTTTTTTTTTCTCCTTAGTAATTGCACGAACCTTTTAAATAGTAACATGTATTTACTACCTTTTTCCTGTTTTTATAGCCCTTATCCTGTTTTATTGCTGCTCTCCTGTCTCCTTTTGACCTAGATGACTGCCTGGCACACTGTAGCTTTATTTACAGAACAATGTAGGGAATAAAACACCTATGCTAAATTTAATTATTTCCAATCTATGTGGTTTACAATATAGGTAGTATTATATATCTTTATATCTATTGGAGCAAGCATTCCTAATGCTTTCAAAAATCAGGATTACTGATACTTTTCTTTATTAAGACAATACAGCCCTCAGTGCCCTGGCAGGCAAACATATCAATACAATTTTGCTCACAATGCCCAGTTTGGTGGCTAACCAGACTCAGGTTCTTCCATACGAGTGAAATGATACACCACATAGGGCTTCACAGCTGCAGGACTTGCTTTGCAGTATCTGTGGATTTGCTTAATCCTGCTGTAGCTACTTGTATAGGTCTGCAAATAATATTTGACTTCAGTTTTTAATTTAATTCTTAAAAAACAGCTTACTTAATAAAGTAACAGAGATTAAACACATTGGAAAGAGTGATTTTTATGGAAAAAAGAAATGCTTCCCATTTAAGTGACAAGTCAGTATGCTGCAAAAATAAAGACTAAAGATAAAAGTACCAGGGGAAAAAAAAAAGATATTTTGCCAGTGTTGAACCAGTCGCTTAAAAAGAAAAATCACTAGCATCGGATCTGTCCATTAATCTGCTTTCTATTCCCATCTGTGCGAGATACAGCTATGTATGAGTGAAAGGAAAGGCTGCAGGAGCATTTCAGCACTCTGAGTTCCTGAACTCCCTTTCCTCTCTTTTTTTTCAGCTGCAGTTTCTAGCAAAGGTTTGTGTTCTCAGCACATGCTGCTTCCTGGTCCATGTTCACCTGTTTTTAAGTGGTACTAGAGAGAATAAATGGATAGCAGAACAGCAGCTGAGGGCAGGACTGGAGCGAGCAGGCTGCAAGATCCTTGAGGGAAGAGAAGCTTCACAATTGTTAAATTGTTTTTCTCTGTACAACAGAAGAGATAAGACTTGGTTTTATCTGAATGCTCTCTGGACCAATTGTTTTTCCTTTCGCTGTCCTTATAATACCTTTACACAGCTTTGAAGTCAGATACTTAGTCTTAGCAACTTTCTTCCATTTACGACATGAATGGCTTTGGGGAAGCTACAGAATATTATTTAAGGGCAGAACTTAACCTTCATTGTTTTGCCATGTTGTTACCACGAGCTTTATGGTGCATTGACCTTTCAATGAATCCAAGGCTCAATTACATACAATTACAAGTAACTTACTAACCAGGTTTACATATTCTGCGTGGTACTGACAAAATCCTCCATCGAACTGAAAAAAAAAAAAAAGTATGTATATATAAATAGGCTTGAATTTCTTTAACGCAAGCATCATAGTTTCGTTCAGATTTTACGATAAAGCTCTGTATCAAACATTAAGACGTCTTCATCTATGCCCAGCCAAAATGATCACCCCCAAAATAAAGGAAGATAAACTGTGGATGACAATATTGTTTACACACATCTCTCTCCTCCTTTCCTCAGTTGAAAATAGATTATTGTCATAAGCCCTACAATTTTTTTTATTTTTTATTTTTGGAAGAGAGTATAAAAGATGCAGTAAGGAAGGCCTTATTATATGGAATCTCTAGCCCAGGATGCCCATACTGTAAAAGTACTCTGAAATTCAGTTCTTTATAAATCAGAGTATTTCTCATTTCCAATTCTTGTTCAGATTCAACCCGAATACCATTTTTGTACTTCCAATACTTTATGTCACATAAGCTTTATTAAAGTCACTTTTGAAACTATTTGAATTTGAGCACAAAAATCTCTTAATAATAAATATCTGATACAACATATGCATACTGAATAGGAATATGATGCTACTTGATACTCTCTTTGCCTCGTTACTTTAGAAGCTATTTAAGTATGATATAAGTCTCGCAATAAATTAATCATACAATAATGCTTAGGTGTAACAGCTTCTTACATATAAGAAGGCAAAGAGAATCTGCTCCTCAAAGATTAGCTAGCTGAGAGTTAATTGCGCTCCAGTGACTGCTGTACAACATAGCAATATTCAAATTCATTTTAACCCCACTACTTACTGGGAAAACTACGTATAGCAGACATAAACTCAGAAAAGGCTCTTCCACTTTGAACAATGAGAAATGTTAAAACCTTCATTTGACTTTTTTTTTTTTCCCTTTTTTTGGTGTACAGATTTACAAATCACAGAAATGTTCTGAATAACATTATTTTCAGCCATCCTTAAAAACTTATCTACAGAGGTCTACTGAATTTTTATTTGATTAAGCACATGTTAATGTGAAATTGAAAGATGTCCATTTTGAGTTCAGAGTGAGTGGCCAAGAAATTTTACAATTTACTGAATTTAGTACCATGTTCTATGCCTTAGAGCACAAAAAAAAATGAACGAGCTTTTCAACACGGCAGAAACTGTGGGTTTTTTTTCTGATGGGAGAAGACAAGCCGCATGCAGAAACACAGAAGGTGGAACATGCTTTCAATAGAAACAAAATAACAGGTGTATTCAGGTATAGCAGACATAGCAAAACACCACTATGATATTGTAAACTTACTTGAAACAAAGTCATCAGTAATTTAAAAGAAGTTAACAATTATTAAAGGAACTCTTGGCTGAGGTATTAGCTATCACTAACAGGGTTAGGACTCGATAAGAGATGGATATGGTTAAATCTATCCGTAGGTGCACTCCATTATTCATCTAAACAGAATACGCGTCTTTCATACGGTGTAGAATAAGAGATTTTTATTTTGTCCAGCAAGTTTCTTAAAACACATTTAGGAAAAAAATACAACTGAAACATAATCAACAAAAACAAACCCAGCTAGAGGAACGAGAGGCAAAATGCACAGGGGCATAGCTGAAATTCATTAATTCTTAATAACTCTTGAAAGTATTTGCTGCCCAAATTTTCTGTTACTATAATCTCCATTTCACTAGAGCTTTTTTAATACGGCTAATGAATCCACATTCAGTATGGTCTCCAACAAAAAATCTTCTTCAGGTTAGAACAGAACTTTTAGAGAAACACTACACAGACTCCATTCCCCAAACCAGTTAACAGGAGCATGGTGAGAGCGTATCACTCTGGCTAGTTCCAGCTTAACTTAGAGGCTGCCGTCTTTGAGGGTATTTTCTTACCAGAGGCCACAATGGCCTCTGAAACACATCAAAAATGGAAGCAAAAAATGGTTTTGAGCAATCTTTTTGCTGTCAGCTGAAGGACAGACTGGGTGAGAATGGCTGTAGAGTATTTGTGGTTTTCTGCTAATTATAAACTCATTGTGTACTCTCATAAGTCTATTTCTCCATTCTTTGCTTGTCCAGTCAGTATATGAAAGGCCCAAAAGCTGTTGTGTTTCTCCAGAGTTTTTATCAGAGCTGCTCTCTTTAAAGCTGTTCAGAATGAGGCTGTGATGGATGGAGACTTGAGCAAAAGCCAAAAGGCATTTAGAAGGAAATGGTCTATGGAAGGAGAGTGCCCAGGCCTGGGGTAACTGAAAGAGTAAGGTGGTTTTGACAACCACAAGGGAAGCAAAAGGGAGAAAACTCAAAAAGCGCTGAAGCGAGTCCTTAGGCTGCTGCTTTCTGTTGTTGCTTTCCATTTTTCCTGAAGAACTGGACTAGCAGAAAGCAGTCAGGGGTCCTGCTAGGCTAAAACTTAGGAAATGAACTTCTGCGATTTACTGGGAGTTTTTCTCTGTACCCTTCCCAGTACACTGATTCCATCTCCTCAAACCCTGGATCAAGCTTATCTGAACCCTCTGTCAAGCTGAAATTTCCTTCACTGTACAGTCTGCATATGTTAACTACTACTGTAGTGTCTATCTCAAAAGAGTCAATGGCTTGCAGTTCTTCCTGCAGGGTGGCTCTCCCTTCTGAAGTGTCCATTTCCCCACCGTTGTGGTTTAGCCAGGCTGGCAACCAAACACCATTCAGCTGCTCGCTCAGCCTCCCCCACCCGCGAGGGAATGAAGAAGACAATGGGGTAAAGGAAAGGAGACTCATGGGTTGAGATAAGAACAACTTAATAATACAAAATTAAATGTATTAATGATATAATAATAATTTTCATATATTAATACATAGATAATGATAATAAAATATGCAAACAGGTGATGCACAGTATAATTGCTCACCACCTGGTGACCAATGCCTGTCCCGTCCTGGCAAGAGTTCCTGAAACAGATAAATAATGAAACTGCAATCCCAGATGAATGAGAGGCCCAAAAGGAAAACGAGAAAGACAGAACTCACACACCTAAAATCTGAGAGAGTTCTCCTAGAAGACAGAGAGATTGAACTTCCCAGTCAACCCTCATCTATATACTGGGCATGAGCTTGCATGATATGGAATACTCCATTGGTCAATTTGGCCATCAATCTTAAGTCTAAGTTCCAAATATAAGAGGAGCTGTGGACCCTTTGTCCCGGCTATGTTCCCCCCAGCCTGTTGTGGTCCTGTACACTGGCAAAACACAGGAAGCTGAAAGGTCCCTGATGTCTCAGTACCAACTATAAACATCAGCGGGCTATCAACATTCTTCTCATAACAAATCCCACACTAAATCCAAAACAGAGCACTATTCTAGCTACTAAAAAGAAAAACAGGCTGGAGAGGTGGGCCCATGCAAACCTCATGAAGTTCAACAAGGCCAAGTGCAAAGTCCTGCATATGGGTTCGGACAATTCCAAGTGCAAATACAGGATCGACAGAGAATGGATTGAGAGGAGGAGCCCTGAGGAGAAGGACGTGGGGTTGTTGGTTGATGAGAAGCTCAACATGAGCCAGCAATGTGCGCTGGCAGCTCAGAAAGCCAACCGAACCGTATCCTGGGCTGCATCCAAACAAGTGTGGGCAGCAGGTAGAGGGAGGAGATTCTGCCCCTATATTCTGCTCTTGTGAGAGCCCCCCAACTACAGTGCTGCATTCAGTTCTGAGGCCCCCAACACAAGAAGGACATGGATCTGTTGGAGCAGGTCCAGAGGAGGCCATGAAGATGATCCAAGGGCTGGAGCACCTCTGCTATGAAGACAGGCTGAGAGAGTTGGGGTTGTTCAGCCTGTAGAAAAGAAGGCTCCAGGGAGATCTTATAGCAGCTTTCCAGTACATGAAGGGCCTACAGGAAAGCTGGAGAGGGACTTTTGACAAGGGTGTGTAGTGATAGGACAAGGGGCAATGGCTTTAAACTGAAAGAGGGCAGATTTAGATTAGATATAAGGAAGAAATTTTTTACAATGAGGGTGGTGAAACACTGGAACAGGTTCCCCAAAGAAGTTGGGGATGCTCCATCCCTGTAAGTGTTCAAGGCCAGGTTGGATGAGGCTTTGAGCAACCTGATCTAGGGGAAGGTGTCCCTGCCTGTGGCAGGGGGATTGGAACTAGATGATCTTTATGGTCCCTTCCAACCCAAACCACTCTATGATTCTACGCAATGGTGTAAGCGTTGCCTCTTTAGACCCCATTCCCTGAGTCCTTCAGCCAGGATCAATATGGATTGCCAGCAGCAGTCACAGCATTCCCAATTATATTTAACCAAACTTACCTGTTAAACAGAATAAGAGGATTTACCCTCTGGAAAGCACAAGAAAATGAGTAAGCAAACACTTGCATAAATAAAGCAGACATACAGGAAGCAGCTCACACTGCCCTACTTAACTTGCTCTGGGTGACAGAGCAAATATTAAGCTGCGCTGTGGTTGAGTGATTTTTGTCCAGAACAGTATCAACAACACACAGTTCTGTTTTTCTCACTCACTGGCTGTCAGTCCCCTCTGAAATTTGCTGTATTTCAGGTGCTGTCTCTAGTTTCCTTGACATAAGTCAATGATTTGTGTCCCATTCAATTTAGTTCATGTGAAAATACTCATAGCTCCTTGCCATATGTCAGTGGATGATAATTGCATTGATCCACCTTGCAGTGGGCTCAGCAAGGGCACTGTTCTGATAACTGAGTAACCAGGGGCTATTGCTTGTTAGAATTAGCAAATTTGACTCTTTGACTGGTTTGATTCCAATCAGGTTTGACAGAGTGATGGATAAAATAGGGAGTGCTGCATGTGCCAATAAATGAATTACTTTTCAGATTATGTTGCTAGTAGAGATATTGATGAGTATGTTTTATAAGCTGAATATAGGCGTTCGCTACATTCTATTTTCTATTAAAAGAGTGAATGTCTTCTGACAAAATAATGAAGACATTTGAGTTTTCATCTGTAGACTAATTAAAAGACAAGTATTTTTTTAAAGAGCAAAGTAATTTTTTCTAACAACGACTTTTTCTCTTCTACTTTGAAGTTCTCATCAGGAAAGAACTTAGAATGAGAAGACCTATCCTCATGAAAATGGGAATTCAAAAAACAAATTTGTAAGATCAACTTAATGACAAAGTTGTTGAAAATATGACCAGACTAGCATGATTTTGGGATTACAAGACTCTTGTTAGCTGATCCTGCATTGAAGCCCAGTTCCATTTTTCCAAAAAAATTTTTTTTGAGATATTTAAACCATCAAATTCTCTGGCTAATGGCCTGAAAATCTTTATTAAAAAGTACAAAATATCCAAACATAAAGATGCCAGCATGTGATTAAACTGTCAGTGTTCAGTCCATGCAGTTATCATGTAAGTGTACTTATGCTTGAGACTCCCAATTTGAACAGTAATGGCTTTTCATGATTCTCGTCTCTCATCTGAATGCCTCAAAAATGTTTGTGAAGTTACTTTTCTAATATTCCTCTTAAGCAGAGCAACTCTGGTAAAATCTAGGTGTAGAAAGAGAGATTAACAGCTTCATTTTAAAGCTGTCTCTTAGCACCCACAGCTCCAAAGAACTTGTATAAAAGGTGCAGATGTTCAGCACCTGTTAAAGAATATTGCCAGGAGGATCGTGTTTACACGGTGACTTACAGCATGCCAAACATCCATTAGCATTTGCAGGATTTATGTAGGTTTCTAAGAGGAGATGTCCCTCATGCTTACTTCCTTAAGTTTTGGGGAAAATTGAATGTTCCATATGATAAATATTGCAAGAATCAAATATTAGCGTTATTCTCATTGCTGTTTAACCAAATTTTCCCAGTCTTTTTTGCCTTGCTGAGCACAGATATGAGGAAATAGCATCAATAGTTTTAAAGAGGTGGTTTTGAAACAAAAATGCTATTTAAAGTCAGTGGGGGTATGTGTTTGGAAGGAAGGATATCTGTAATCACTGGAGACTTATAAACCATAGTTGAAGGCCAAACACACAAGACTATTCCCCCCGCATTTTTAAATGCATTTAAAGAGAAGTTATGTCTAATATCTAACCTTTTACTCCAACAGAAAACACATGTAATTACTTTGTAGATAGAAAAGGAAATAAAAACGTTTAAAATTATTTAAACATGTTTTAACTGTTTTAGAAAGTCATTGTTTGATGTACTTATTTCACTTTGTAGAGCTCAGTTAATGTGACTAGGGAAAAAAATGCGTGTTCTTACACTATGTTGTTCAGTGGTGAATGTCCACACACTATGATGATACCTGCACTCAGATAAGTTAGATTCCAGGATTGCAAGAATATCAGCAATAGCAATTTGCTGAATTTGTCACTAGAGAGATATTGTCAGTAAAAATTTTATGTCTGAAATTAATAAAGAACAGGATGCAATTCCTGAATGTTGAAAAACATGGTCATTCGTTAATATATTAAAAGCAGTTGGCTGTTATCCCCATCTTTGGAAAAACAGTGGGTGTATCAGCACATATTCATTGGCAGGGAATAAAATTTCTAAGAGAAGAAAACTAGGATAACCATAACTCCTATGGTTTCTCAATTCACCAGCACAGCAGGATGAGCTTGAATAGTAACTACTGAGCACATGTTGAACCAACGAAGCCTGTGTATCACCTACAGGTGATAAGTGGAAGTTTTGCCTAAAAATCAAAGGAGAGTTTTCAGGCGGAGCCTGATCTAACATTTACTGAAATGAGAAGAAAAATTCCAGTTTTGTGTTCCTCCAATACACAATCATAAATTAGAAATATTACATAATTAGTTATGGCGAATCAGATGTCTATTTTTAACTACTATTGTAATCAGTTACCTGCAAAATTGATACTGGAAAATCAGCATGTATCTAATGAAAATGCATGTCTACAAGCACACTTAGTTTACCTATAGATTTTAGATTATAAGTGGAAAGCTTTAAAACAGCTAGGATCCATGTTTAAAAATCTGAAGTGCTGACTGAAATTTCATCTCCTACTCATAAAGAAGAGCAAAAATATTTCTACCACCCTCCTGCAAACGACATCATTAATCATTTTTTCCTATCTACTTAATTCTCTTAAACACTTTCTCTCAACAGCATGTTACAGAAAGGGTATCAGATGGAAAGATCTTTATTTACCACACTAATAAGAAAGAAAATTTGTGATTCAAAATAATAGCCACAGTATAAAAACCAAAAAACGTCTGGGGAGAAGAAAGAAAATAAAAGTATGTGGCTTGTTATGGAAACCTGGAAGCTGGTTTAACTTGGTCTATTGAAGTGCTACATTAACATGCAATTACATATTCTGCTGATGCCTCACAGAAATTTTACAAAAAGGTTTTGCTTACGGACAATTCTGCTGGTAAAGCACGAACCACTGATTTATTTGTTTCTTTGGTTCACTTTTTGAAAAACAGGCACACATGCTTTGCTGTAGGATTGATTATTGGACTGAATTCAGTAACAATAAAAATACATGAAGATTGCATTAAAACTAAGGTACTTCTGCTTCATTTAATTCAATACTTTGCTCTTCACATAAAATCACAGTCATTGTTGAGTAATGAGCAAGCCTCAGAAAATTATAATAAGGCTGTACTTAGGGTAACCTTTTGACTATTCACCGTGTTGGTTGATTTCAACAGTGCCATAGATTCATATTATTAAACACTTAGCATGTATATTCGGGGTCCCAATCAACTCTTAAGTCATTCTGTTATTGGAGTGTTTGAATAATTATGCACATGCACCCAATGAATGCTTACTTCACTCGTTGAGTAACTGTGTGGCATAAAGCATTATCCTATCCAAATGGTATCTAGAGAAATGCATCCAGTATAGTCAGTTAATAGCTTTGGAACACAGCTCTTAAAACAGCCAGTACAGTCAGTTCCACAATGCAAAAGGCATCCTTTTGCACCAAGTAAGTGAGACAAAAAGACCCTTAATCTATCAGACAAAGAAGAGAAATAAGATCAAGAAATCCTTATGTTCCATCTATTCTGATTTTTCTTTGTATCTTTATCCACATCATTTGACCTTGGTGCATTAATTTTCCCCCTCCAAGATGAGGGCTATTACCAGCCTATTCATCAGGTAGAGTTTATGATCTCAGATGCTCCCATAAAAAGTTTTAACTGCTTAAACTTTTATTATAAGAGAAAAGGGAAAAAAAATGGTATGTGGGATGCATAAGCTGACCAGCTGATAAAAATGCGGGTGGTGGCATGCAGTACTTTGCAGCTACCATCTTACAATAACCGTTTCTGCTTCAAAATAGCAAATCATTCCCAGGAGACAAGCACACAGTCCATGAACAGCAGCTTAACTCCATTAGGTTGTCCTTCTAAATAAAAATAGTTTCTGCTTTTAGATGCCTAAAAAGAACTGTAGTAGTTTCTGTAAGCAGAAAAAAAAATGTGATCTTTATACAGAAATGATGGTAGTTATTATTGTATAGCATTTTTAATGTATGGAATCTGGAAGATTCCAGCTTTAGAGTGCAAAATATACTTTTAAAATACGTCTCTCCAAGGAAGAAAAGAGTTAGCCATGGACAGTCTCAAGCAGTAAAACTCCTTCTGTACTAGTACCGAGGTTTAAAAGTTTTGACCAACCACAATATATCAATGCCAGCCTTGAATCTTAAAGGCCTCCTATTCATTGCATATAACTAAATGTCTCCACTATCACTATTACTTCATAAGATCTTTACATCAGCATACAGAACAGCTTCAAGGCACTGCTCTGAATATATTCATGTGCAGATATTTATAAAGGAAAGTATAATCTATAAAGAGAAAAGGTTCACACAAAGAAATGATCCCAGAAGCTCAACAAACAGTAATCAGCCAAAATAACAACAATCTGTAGAAGGTCATTAATTTAGAAAAAATTCTGACACTATCAGCCAAACTCGCTACCCAGCAAACCACAGTGAAACACCATAAACTACAACGTCTTGAAGGCCCTGCACTTATGTTGGACCTGCAGCATATTCTCTGTTGATGTTCTTGAATATCAACATAGGAAATATCTCCTCCTTTACACTTTCCTGTCCAGAGATCTCTCCATTGCAAATACCCTCTTCCTTTTGTCTCGGTGCCCTCTCTAAATAACCTGTAGAGCATTGATCTTTCTCTATGCTGCACCTGAGATAATATGCATAAAATTATGGTACTCTTTGTGCAAATGCCTTGTATATAATAAACATGATAGGTATTGTCAGTACTTTCTCTCAGCATGCTGCTCTCATCTGCCACTGCTTCGGTGAAAAAGATGCCAAGTGGGTGAGACGGGTCGGAATTGCTCATATAGCCATCACTTTGCTGGGCCAGGAAGGAAACTAAGAAGGTTTCTTAGCACTATGATTTGTTTTCCTGAGAAGTTCTTTTCTGAGAACACTCTTGAGTTTGGGCTGGTGTTCTTATGAGTGTATTTACTTTCTGTTTATTCATCTTATTTAAATGAAGTCTTTGTTCCTAATGAGGCACTGCTATTATTTAAGAATTTAGGTTGTACTTCTAGTAATCTTTGGTTTTGCTTTACTCAGAGAGCAATTTGGATTCCAAGTTACAGGAAAGTATGCAGTACCATGACACTCCAGTTCATATTATTTTCTGAGGATTGAGCTGTGATAATCTCTCTAGAGATTGTCTCTCTCTTGTACATAATTTGTGAGCTCCAGCTTTAATAGGAACTCTAGATTTAGTAACTGTCTACAGCCTTCTGTCTTTCCTGCACTGTAACTGTATGCTGGTTACACAAGTGACTGAGATGGCCTGGAAGGCAGCAGTCTCTCAACATTTATGTAAATCAGTCAGCCAGAGCAAGAGCTGATTGATCTAACCAGGGAACAGAAAAAATTCTGAAGTACAGAATTCTTATTAAGACTTCTCTTGTGGTGTTGTTTTTTTATTCTTATTCTTTTTTTTTTTTTCCTCCTGTTTGATACTCTCTGAATCTTCCATCCCTTTCTAGAGGAGAAAGAACGGGAATCATCCTACTCAGTATACTTTGTCGACAGGAAGAGCTTCAGAATGAGGAGGACACTGAATCCACCGTGCTTAAGTTCCCAAGGGCAAGATTTAAGAGTACATCCTTGGGATTAGGCAGCTCCCTATATTCCGTGTAGAAATTGCTGTTCTGAGTTTTGTAATCTTTCCAAGCATTGACAGAAGCTGAACTGGGTTTGGATTCCACTCTGGAAACCAAGTAATAAAAATTGATGAGCTAAAAGTCTAGCAGTGACCTAGGACTCTTGTTGATCTCAATAAGCTTCCAGAATAAAAGTCTGGACATATTATAAGGTTTTACATCCAGAGTTGAAGGATAACGAGGAAGATGGCAGATTGCAAAGAATTATTTATTGGGGTGTTGAGTTTTTTTGGTTGGTTGGTTTAGATCAGCGCATTTCTTATGTGATCTAAAACAGTTACTTTAAAACTTTAGTCTATATACTTTTTTTAGCTATCAGTTATTGCTGAAGAAGTGAATTATAACTAGGACAGGAAAACGGTGCGTTTAGCATTTAGATAGACTGTTAATGTTGGCACTAGTCACTGAGTATTGGCAACTCAACTTTAAGGAGGGTGGTCCTAGAACCATCACCCAAAACATGCTCAAAAACAAGAGTCAGAATCTGCTGAGCCTCATTTAGATTAAAAGCACAGACACCCAAAGAAGGCAGATGAATGTCCAGTAGGGGAAACTTAACCAGCACTCTGAGAAAAATCACTGGACAACAATAGGTAAATGTGGGTTTATTCTTTGTGTTTATGCCTCTCTGAGCTTCCTCTCTCCCATCTAAGCATTCAGTGCTTCTTGAATCACAATTAAGTTGTCACGAAATCATATTTCTTTAAAATCTTTTCTAAAGCTGTATCAGAAGCTTTTCAGTTGCAGATCACTTACATTGAATCCAGTTTTTTTTTTTTAGGGATGGTTTTTAATGAAAAAAAACCCAACATTTTAAACTGGAACATTGATGATTTCACTCAAATTAGAACATAAGAAATTCTGGAATGAAAAAAAAGAACCCAAACTAACCACAATAATTGTAAGAGAAGAGAAACCAGATTGTCCTTTATCTTATTCCAAATTACTCTGTTGAAGTCAAGGAAATCTGAGCCGTGTAACGAAATGATGAATCAGACCTAGTGCCTTTCTCCATTGAAAATTTAATGTTACAGAAAATGATATTAAAGTATAATATTCATACTTCAGGGCTTACCAGAAAATGACTCATGATAAACAGAGAGCATTTTTTGAAATGGCATTAAAAAATAAATTTAACTTCTCTCTCAGACTCCTTCAATATTTCAGGGTATAATTTAAGAACACATCCTTCATTGCTTTCAATAATTCTTCCTTGGGAGTGGGAATTCAGAACTTTAATGGTAACTTTCACATTCAGGCATAAAGTTATGAAGGAAATTTGAAGTAAAAATGAATATTTCTGAATACAGAAGTAAGATAGTATAAGGAGAGGCATGTTTCTCTTTCTCAAATTGCCTCGAATTCCCTTTCTCAAAGGCAATTTAAGTGACATGAAGGATTTTTTAGCTTTTAGAATTTGAATTTAATTTACAGAGTATTAACCATGTCAATTTTTCTTTGTTATAAATGTCTATTTACTCCCATATAAAAAAAAAATTTATTGGCTTAAACCTCTGCAAGTTATTTTTTAGATAGTTCACCAAATAAAAGAAATAAATTAACATTAGACTTACAAAGAATGTAACAGGGAGGACTGATTGTCAGATGTCAGTTTACCTTGGACAGGCCAAGTGGCAATAAGGAGAAATCCACTTTTCTCAAAAACTCATCCAACCAACCTCTGCCCCCTTCAAAATAAATAACACAAAACAAACAAAAAACCCCACTCCAAGACAAAAAAGACCCAAAAAACCCAAAAACCAAATCTTGCTTGGCTGAAAGTTGCACACTTAAGTTATTCTTCATGAGTGTTTGAGGACGATATGTTCTGTTTTATGGTGAGATATACTCTTTTATGATACTCAGATAAATGAAGTAATAAAAACTTCTGCTTTCCCAAGGTACTGTATTGAGGATCTTATTTTGTACTTGGAGGCCTAAGAATATGTATCTCCAATATTTAGAGAGTATAGTGCTTTTATTAAGCCTCTGTCATGATTTAAAAGGGAAAGACTTAGGCTAAACTATTTGAGACACATCAACAGAAGAAATACACTGAAATCAATACACGTTAAATTAATGTCAGCCAAATTGTGGTAACAATTTTCTTTCTACCATCACTAATGTCTGTTTCAGAAGAATTTTAAACTTGATTTTTTTCCTTCCTTTTTTTTTTTTTCTTTTAAATGCCAAGTTTATTAACATTGAAAATGCTAATACTCTTCAGCACTGTATAGTCACAGATCAATTGGTAGATTCAGGTAAAGCACTGGAGCAGTGGGAATGAAAATCAATCAGTGCAAAAAGTTGCAGAGGTCACTCCATCACTCCACTACCAAAAGCCACTGTCCCATGTAATGTGCTGAAGAAGCATCTGAAGCTGAAGAGGATTTCTCTTCAGGTCACATCCCTTCCCACAGTGGTAACGTGGGAAAACTCAAAAATGACAGCACAAACCACACAGAGGTGCAAGCTGACAGAAGCTTCACTGCAGGTTACCTCTTCTGTTTGTCCTTCCCTCCTGACCATAATCCCAGGTGATCTCAGGAACAGAGTCTGAATGCTGCATTCAGCCTTGGCAGTGGGTCTGTTTCCCCATATAAACTACACAGGTTTTATCAAAGGAGCACACAGCAAGAAAAGAAATTTCGACAACAACATATTGCACCAACTAAACTCAGAAAGTGTCTCTAGACTATACTGGTCTAACTACAATCACTATTGGTCCAAGATACATTGTTAGAAACATGTGAATTGAACACAGGGAGCTATCCTCAAGTGCAATGACTTCAGTACTTTGCAGTTACTCTTAACTTTGAAGTTTTAAGCATCATCTCTTTCACTGGAGATCCAGTGCTGACTGATCCAGCAACCAATGCCACCTGCAGCTTAGCACTCAGTTCCGTAGCACAAGCAAGTATCCAGCTAAACGAACAGAGCTCCTGTTTCTGCTTTTCTAAATCTATACACAATTCTTCTTTTCACCTCTGTAAGCATTCCACATGCCCTTCTATAAAGAGAGAACGCATCGCTCCTGGAGCCAGGTGTAAGGTAATAAAGCATAACTCGCCCCTTTACGGTATGACATGGGCTCCTTTTGTGATGCTCTCTCTCGTCAATGCAGTGCCAGCTCAGTGCCACAAAGGAAAGATGTGAGGAGCAAGTGTTGTCACAGATCACATAGCAAGAGATGGATGATTGCTTCGATTCTGCGGGGCAGGAATGTAACAGCAGAATTGCTACCGCACAGTCTCAGAGAAAGACCTGTTTGGCTGGTATTAAACAGATGCCTAATTGGAAAAAGTGCTGAAATAACATTTTTCAACATTCAAAGCTGCATTTTAGCAGTTATAGAAAACCTGTAGTGTTGCTTTATGCAACTTACCATCCTCAGAGGTCATTATCTGATTTGAATTGCAGAGTGAATTTTGCATAATTATAAAGCTGTATAATGCAGCTTTGACAATCCATGTCTTATGTCAGCACTGTAAATGACTTGAGATGAAGCAGAACAAACCATGATAGTGCTTTCCGTTCCTTCAGGAAGATAAGAAATGCAATAAATAAGGTTTGGTTTCATTTTGTCCCTATCTTAAGTTTACTATGTCCGCAATTCTGTCCATTAATACTTAAGAAGCTGCTGTCTCCTAGTTTCTACTATTGAAATCTTCTGAAGCCAGTCTTTATTCCAAATCCTGCCACGAACACTTCAAGTAATTTATGGTTGTTAGTTAGGAAAAACTTCTTCTAAGTGGTAAGAACTCCCTAGATAATGTAAAGACGTCACACAACACTCAGATACTGAAATACCCTGAATAACACAGTAAATTGATTGACTTATTTGATAGCAGGTACTAAGCAGGACACACATATCTTTGAATTCTGCCTCAATTGTTTGATTACTATATGAAAAGTAGACTGTAAATTTAAGTGCTTTGTACATGTCCTATAAGAAATAGCCCTTCTTAGTTACATAATTCATACACTGATCAAAAAACTATTTTATTTCAGTATAAAAATCACAGAGTCACTAATCAAAAGTATTTAGTTAATAATAAAAGAGAAGACAAAAGCCACTGGAATGCTAACATGGTTAAAGAGTTCTGTGAAAATTGTAATACTATTTAAAAAGAAATCAAATGTTTGATGTGGTTTTTAAAAAACACCTTTCTTGATTTCAGTCAATATTAATCTCTAATTGATGAAACAAATGCTACTGCTGTTTCTCTTTGAAATGAATGGACACAAAAATGTTCAAAAGGAATCCTTTATAGACATCACATGAGGCCACATCAGAAACCTCAAGAAGTTAAGCTACATCAGAGTAAGAACATTAATACTGGCCTGAAATAAAGGCATTGATCCGTTGAAACTGAATGTAGACCAAGTATCAAAAGAATTTCATACCAAAATTACTTCCTTTTTGAAACATACAATCAATTAATAAAACGAGAATATTCTCTGAAAAAATATTTGGAAATCCTTTTCAGTTATATATATTTTTTAAATTTCAATTTTCTAAACACTAGAATTATACTATAGGAATATCATGAGGTCTGTTAAAACATACAAAATAAGTCCTTATTTTGGTAGCAACAACCTACATAAACCTACATAAGCTGTTGATTATAAGATGCTCAGTACGAGACAGGTTGTATAACCTTAGTTTTTCAAAGTTCTGAAAACTATAAGGTTTCTCTAGTCAAGCTGTTTGACTATTCACAGCCTCCGAGAATGAATCCTAAGAGTTTTACTAACATTCACTAACAGACTTGGTCAAGGAGTTGTGAAATCCCATTTCACAGTAGGGTCAGGTCTTTCTGAACTCAAGCGCCAAAAAGCCATGCTTCAAAACGTGAGCAGCTCCTTTGAGAGCTGCCTGCAGAGACTGACTCAGAAAGCCAAAGTAGCAGAGCATCATAAGGCTTTACAAAACTGGGCGTCTACACTTAAATGGTACATTCAGAGGAGCAAAATTATGGAAATGTAGCTTGCTATTCCAGTGATGCATAAATGAGGTACTAAGTTGATAACAGCATAATACTCTGAAGCAGTACAGGATTAAATTTCATCCATTTTTAGTCACCTCTAATCTGAATCAGGTTATACCAATTAGGCAACACTTTGTCAGCAGGAATGACACCGGATCTTTTTTTTTCCTGTCACTTAAAAAACCCAAACCAACAACCTAAAACTTAACTTCAATCTCAGCTCCTAATTTTCTAATTTACCTCATCCCACACAAAACCCCGGGCCCAATTTGTCATTTATGCCAGGATCTCTACCTAATTAAAGAAGGGCATGATGTTCTTAGCAGAGTACTCAGGGTAACTGCTCTATTATGTTCTCCTACTTGTTTTATGCCTTATGTTTTTATAATATTATAAACTACTCAGTATTGTAATTGGTTTTCTTCAATGCTACCTCTTTCACAAAGACGTAAAGAGGAACCATTAAATAAAATTGTTCCATTCGTATGGAGAATAGTTTTTTCCTTGCTTTTTCTTGCTTTTCATTTTACAAAGATATCAGGGAAAACCAGGTAAAGCTGGATAATTTCACAGATTCTGAAGGAATCTGAGGGTGAATTTTTTCAACCCCTATTCTGAGCTTGCCAATTTTATTGTCCAGTTGTTACGCAACCCTTCCAGCAGTTCAGGCACTTCTCTCCACCTGCCACTGTTGGTGCACAGACTCCTGCCCTCCCCAGCAAGCAAGTCCTTCTGAAACTTTCAGATTCAGCTTCTTCAGAGACAATCTCTTTTCCATTCTCTTGACACCGATACACTTAACAGTTTCAGAAAGTTTTCATTATACTTCGCAAGTACTTTCTTACATAGACAGAAAAAGGGGGACAACAATATTAGGCAGTTTTTAACATGACACTTCAGTTTTTCAGTGGGATGTAATTTATGGAAAATAGTTTTCACTTTCCTCACTGTTCCATATGCAGAAGAGGGGTGTATACTAGGGCTCTGCAGAAACATGTGAATTCTTTCACTGAATCACACCCTTTAAAATACAGGCATCAACACCCACCCAAACAACAACAAAAACTCTAAATATTATCAAATCATGACTTACTTAGGATTAGAGCGTTCATCCAGCAGTTTCCAACAGCCATCCTGATGAAGTCTCAGAGAAAATTTCCTCAATGCTACACAAGTGTGATTTAGAGCCCCACGGTCACTACTATTTATTAGAAGTTGGCTTAGACCAATAATGAAACTGTTCAGTCTAGAAGGGCCAGAGGACACCTTGATTAGATATTCAGAGTAAACTCGTGAAGGACTATTAGGCTGAATACTTTTTAACAATAAACACCTTTATGACAACCTTAGACTTTATGCTTTCTTGAGGATAATGATTCAGTCCAAATCAGTTTTCTTTTTTTCTTTTATAGTACACAAGTCTATTGAATGGAATACAGAATATTCTCCAGTGAAGCAACTGGTTTCCGTGGATACAGCTAAGATTACACTTCAGAATATTTTTTCTTGCAATTCAAAGCTTAGAGGAGCTCAATTTGCCTTATTAAGGAAAAAAAAAAATTCTTTAGTAGTCTGTCCAACATGCAGACAAAGGAAAAGCAAATGTAGCATTCTAAAGCAAGAAGTCTTATGAGGACTGCTGCCCTTTTAGATAGAGATAATTAAAAAAAGGTTACACGCTTACAGTAGTATCTGTAATAGAAACTTTTAATTTGAACATTAGGAGGATGTGCGCAATTCTAATGATTATTTTGAAATTATAATATGGATTTAGATGTTGTCCCTCAAACATTTGAAATATTTTTATCAATATCCACCAAAATCCAGAAAAATATGCTACATGGTAGATTCACTATTTAGTAATGATTTTTTTTTTTAAATACTGACTACAAGAAACCATGTATTTTTTATTCCTTCTTTAAGCAATTAGGTCACCCAGTAAAAACTTTTGTCATTACTACACAGTTCATAGATTCCCACGTATTTCTGCATCTCATCATTACTCTAGAAAAGAAATATTTTCTCAGTTACAAATATAACTATGATCTTTAAATGATTCAGTAACTGTGGCTTCAATTACTGAGATGATTTCATTGTTAAATGGCTTGGAGCATCCTATGTTGTTTTCCTAAAAATTGTTACACTGTTGGACTTGTCACTAGAATACATATGTACACTTTATAGGGCCATCTGAGGCCATTTCCTGCAGATTCTTGAATCCAAACAACAGATTCCAGAATTTTACATAGGTCACAGAAAAATCTAATTTTTTTAGCTCCCAGTAAGTCAGTGGTAGACTAGACTTAACCACAACATGCAGAAATTCCTATTCAAAAGATATAACGCAAGCATTAAAGTTTGAAACTTATGGCTTCTCAAAAGTTTACATCCCATTATTATGGCTTTTATTATTGCTTTTTTCTAATTGTACTGATTTATATTAAACACTCACTATTTTGCTATTACCTCCTTTGCATATTTAAGGAACAAACATTGCCTTTCTGCCCAAGTTATATTTGTTCCAGAAGTCTGCAATGTTGAAGTATTTTCATGATTTTATCTACTGAAGATTATTTCCTGAGTTTGCCTGCTTTTTCCCTAGTTGAATCACTCTGAAGACACTCCCAAACTTCTATCCAATTTACCGTATCTGGCTTAGCTCCTATGACACAACTCCTTTTTGCCTCTTTCCAGTGTATTGTTTGCTGATTAATAAAGGAGACGGTTCTGTAAGCCTACCTATCTGCTGAAGGCTGTCATATTTCTTGATCCTCAGTTCTCATTCCAGACAATGTCACGATAAAATTCCGTAGTGATCAAATTTCTGTTCTTTCATTAGGGCTCCCATATCTATATAAACAGCTCATGTTCTATCTTTCACAACGCCTAGAGGTTTAGAATAGTTTTATGTATTTTTTGCTACTTGTATCTTTAATCTTGATCCTAGTTGGTTCTTTATAGTTAGCCAGAGGCTTGGGGTTTTTGTTTGGTTTTGCTTTGGTTTTGACTTCAGATACAACTTTCTGTTATGCTGCCTGCACTGAATACTGACAAACTGAAAGGAGAAACACGCAAGGTAAGACCGCATTAATCTGCAAAACCTACTGCAGATCAGTAAGCTGCTGCATAATTAATAATCTGACAGGACAAGAGTACGAATCTTTAAAAATAAATAAATAAAAAACTCGAGGACTTCTATTTGTAGGCTTGTATCTTTTTTGTACAGGTTCATATAACTTCAAATTGCATTTAAAAAAAAAATCTTCCATGTACACATTTTTGTGAACACTTAGCAGAAGATATATTTTAAGGAAAGTTTTGTTTGGTTGGTTTTGTTGTTTTTTGGTGGGGTTGGTTTGTTTGTTTTTTAAAACACAGACTATGTAACTTTATACAGTTTTACTTGCCTGCCCCATGAATATATATATACACATATTTATCATTATGTGCTCTTGCAGCCCAGAAGGCCAACCGCATCCTGGGCTGCATCAAAAGGAGTGTGGCCAGCAGGTCGAGGGAGGTGATTCTCCCCCTCTACTCTGCCCTCGTGAGACCTCACTTGGAGTATTGCGTCCAGTTCTGGAGTCCCCAACATAAGAAGGACATGGACCAGTTGGAGAGGGTCCAGAGGAGGGCCACGAAGATGATAAGAGGGCTGGAGCACCTTTCCTATGAGGACAGGCTGAAAGAGTTGGGGCTGTTCAGCCTGGAGAAGAGGAGGCTCCGGGGTGACCTTATAGCGGTCTTCCAGTACCTCAAGGGGGCCTACATGAAAGATGGGGAGAGGCTGTTCAGGAGGGCCTGTTGTGATAGGACAAGGGATAATGGTTTTAAAATAGAGGGAGGTAGATTCAGGTTGGATATTAGGAAAAAATTTTTTACCATGAGAGTTGTAGAACACTGGAACAGGTTGCCCAGAGAGGTGGTGGATGCTCCATCCCTGGAGACGGTCAAGGCCCAGTTGGATGAGGCCCTGAGCGACCTGATCTAGTTGGAGATATCCCTGTTCCTTGCAGGGGGGTTGGACTAGATGGCCTTTGAAGGTCCCTTCCAGCCCTAACCATTCTATGATTCTATGATTCTATTATCAGACATCTCTTTCTGGGGAAAAAAAAACCAGTCAAGAAACATATAGTCTTTATAACTGAAGACCAAATGAAACATTTAATAGACCAAAACCGTAACATTTTATAATACCCTAGAGATTCTTAACTGAGAGTAATTTAAAAAACTCTTTTAGTTTTGAATTAGATTTCTTAGAATTAAAAGTTCTTCATTTATCATTCCCCTACTTCTGATCACTCAGTCTATACTCAGAGATCTGAGAAATATTTATTTCATTGCTGTTACTAAATTTGAAATATAGACTTGGTTTTAAGTTAAACATTAATTTTGATGCATTTTGTTTTAATTTCTACATTTTTATCTTATTTATCATATTGTAAATTAAATGCAAAGTTTATAAATTATGCTGAATAAAGTTATTACAAAAGCAATACTGCACAAATCTTAGTATTACTATTTCATTAATAGTTATGATAGATTGTATATATGAGATATTGCAATATATGATGTAAAAATATTATATATATTAAAAAATCTCAAATAATTCCTTTTAGCACAGAATTTTTTTTTTGCTTCAACATAGTTGGAATGTCTTATTCCACATTTTTACTGTACAGTATTAATTACAGAAATTGCATTTATCTAATCGTCTCTGGAAAGTAAAAGAAGAAATATTTTTATTTTAAGGATTTAAATGTTTTCAGAATACGATTTCATCAAAATGTCCATGTTCCCACAGAAAGCTGTAAACTCTCCAAAATCACCTTTTGTTACAAACAGCACTTCCATTAAAAACGCTGTGACTGCATCAGGCTATGAAGAATTTCGTACCAACTTTTGCAAGAAATATACTTAATTTATATATGCAGAGAAAGGAATTATACTTCCGTCTAATGTTTAGGTCACAGAACGCTAAAAGAAATTCTTTACCTTTTCTTAATTGAGCATAATAAGGACACACACTGGCAAAATAAGCTATTAAATTAAATCAAATATTTGAGGACTTTTTGCCTCCTGGTATTTTCCATCTGAAATATACAGCTTCATCCTCATCACTGTACAATTACATTCTGTCTGCTACTACATCCTGCCTTCTGAAAACAAAGATTTCTATTTTCTTTTACTCACCAACTCCAATTGTCTGAAAATTGCTAATTAATCTTAAGTCATTGGGAGAATTGAAGTAGCCTTTATGGCAGATTGTTTTTTTTTTTCCCTTCTGACCTCACACAACCTAAATTGCTCTTCATAGCCACTGTAAAACAGTTATTGCCCAACTCTTAATCATCAATATTTTCTAGGGCCCTTCCATTGTGATTCAGCTCTGTCTGTACCTCCCAGAGCCCCATCACTTGCAGCACCTGACATAGTCCTTATACACGAGTGTGCCTGCTAGAGGCACTGAGTGGATAAAACCAGAAATTGTCTTACGGTGTTTCTCAGTAGAGTATTAATCCAAGCTGTCCCCCATCCCCTGCACACTACTTGTCATGAAATTTGTAGGAACTTAATTATCTTTGGGACTTCTGTCCTTTTGTCAAGTATGGTTGAAATTGGCCAAGAGATTCAACATTTACTGAAGGGAGCAAGGGAGAATAGGCAGAGAGCACTATCACATAAACACCGTTTCCTTAGGACACAAGGCTAAAACAACTGTGTAACAAATGGTTTGAAGGAAACTGTCTCATGAATGTACCAATTATATCACAGGCAAGTGATTTGTTTCGACTGTATTATCATAAACACGCTGCTTTACCCTTTGCAAAATCTCATTTAATTGCGATCATTTTAAAAGAACGATTTCAGTCTGAGTTTTGTTTCTGTGGAACACTGAGGGAAAGTGTTTGCTTATCTTCAAATGTTATGAACTGGAAATAAGTGTAACCTACTCTTAGAGGTCCTTATTGCAATTTAGATAAACAATTAGATATACAATATGAAAAAGAAAGAGAGAACTTTGTAGTACAGATTTTACTCCTGGTGCCCCAGGTGACCACTGTAGATGTCCTTCTGTGTTCAAATGATTAAAATCTACAATATCCTTCAAGCCATTTTTAGGAAGCTATTTGTAATTGCAGTATCAAGTAATATAACTTTTTAAAAATTAGCTTATGAGATTTACATAGGATTGTGCTTTTTATAGGAAGGTAGGTTGTGTCCTCATTTGCAATAGTTATTCTAATTTTTCAAAGCTGGAAACTTGCAATACAGTAAATCAAATGCTTCCTTCACATAACTGGACACCTGAAGAATAATTTCAACCTTGGAGATTTCCAGTAGCTTCTGATACAGATGCACATCACTTTCACTAATAAAAATGTATGTCACTGCTCTGTCACAAATCTATCCTTCAGGACAGCGCCGAAAATTAAATGCTTTATGCTGTGAAGTTATCTTAAAAAACAAAAACCTTCCAGTTAGATGCTCAAAAGGGACAAAAGATTACAAAAGAATATTATCTCTTTTCTTGAATCCAGATGTTGCAAGAAATTATACTCATAGTTTTTACAGATAGAAGGAGCTTTAATGATTTCGTCACACGGGACCCATTAGAAAGTTTGTGATTTAGCCAGTCACAATTTTTTTGTGGTAGCTTGCACGTTGTAAGACGGGAAAAAGTACATAGCTTGAACAAATACTTCTTTCAGAGATAAATGACTTCCAAAATTGGTGGCATATAGCTATATTAAGTTTAGTTGAAAAGTATTTGAGAATCATGCATTTAGGAGGGTTGATTTAAATGTTGTTTTGTCTTCCCCTTAAGAAATATTGGCAAGGAGAAGTCAGAGTCGAGCAAAGAATAGAATAAAGAATTTTGGCACCCCGATGCAAAAAAAAAGAAAGGGAAAAACATAAATGCAAATTCATTTGCTTTCCTCTGATTTGTAACTGAATTATTCAATCACACATAGATTTAATCAACTGAAATGTATCCTGTATGAGGTCTACAGGAGACACTCTCAGAGGATTTCTTAATTTTTCACTCACATATTTGCAATGACATCAGATTTTGGGGGGTTCCAAGAGCATATAATGCTGGTGAAATTGTATTTTCATAATCACTGGAAATCTGCATAATTTCCTTTTGTTAAATGACTACTTCAGCACATAGTGTGCTGTAGGCAACTCATTGTTCACCTTTGATAATTAGCTTTTGTTTAACAACGCTGTTGTGTGTTTTTGTTGAAGTTGTATCTGGGCAGAAGACCTTGGTGTGATGTGAGGAGATGACCCTGTAGAATACTCTTGCTTAACTAGAGCCCCAAAGTCAGGATGTTAATTGGCTACAGAGAGTAATGTATACAGATAAATGGAAACAGTTTCCTCTGTTAACTGAAAAATTTATGTGGTAATTAAACTCAATTTAAGAGAATAAACATCAACAGTTTTAGTAAAATAACATTTTTGCAAAAGTTTAAGCACATTAAGACATGCCTAAAGGTCAATTTATGTACGAATAATATGTTATCTTCACCAGTTTGTCACCAGACAACTCGGAACACATTTTTCTTTTCCAAAACAAAACTTCTGGGAGATTTAATAATCAGCTCTTGGCAGGTAAAGATGAAAAACCAGACTAAACTAACAGTAGAAAATGTGCATCTTTTCAGAAATTTAAGATTTTTGGAAACTTATAGAGGAATTGAGATACTAAAATTCAGAAAATCAAAGGTGATGAGAAAAACAGGCTGCTTTACTCTATGAAGTACATGCTTCAGTCCAGTGTTTCCTGTTTGAGAGCAATGACTTCCTTTTTACCTGCATAATAATGATTTCTGTGTCACCTTCTTAATGATAAGCTTTCCTAGCAACTTTCAGATTCAAACCTAAGGAACTCATTAAAATACAGAAAATGCTGTCCTAATCTCACGGATCTCAGTCATTCAATGTCACCATGATCTACAGCAGGTTGACTCATTGGATCTCAGCTTGTCTACATAATACCTGTTTTTCTTTAACTGCAAACATAGGAAATAATAAATTGAACAAAATAATAAGCAAATATTTTAAAATTAAAATTTACTATGTTATCTATCTTTTTTTTTTTTCTAAGATATGATCAATGGATAAATCAATACACATTTTTCACTTAGAAATTAAGATCAAGAAGGTTCCATTAGCAAGACACATATTTTATGGTAAGATCACTCCATTCAGCAGAAATCAGTATTCCAGATTCTAAAACTGGAAGTCTTATATTTCCATTAAACTATACAAAATAGTATCAGAATATATCTCTTCGTTTAAAAAAGTCAGTAGGGTAATCTATATTAATAAAAGCCTTAAGTTAGGTTGTATTTCAAAACGATATTACAATAACACAGATAAAATTTATCTAGCTTATGTTCTACTCCATACATGCTATAGCCTGCAGCACATATGACTGATGTTATTTAGTTATGAAAAATGTAGGTACTTGATTTGGCATAAAAGCTTATAGCCTATGTTTTATCAAAGAATTTTAAACTATCTAATACAGCCTGTTATGTAGATGATATATACAAATATTTGAAAAGTCACTTTTAACCCTTTTTTTAAAAAACATACTTTGACTAACTGCTGAAAGACTAAGAGCAAAACAGTCATTAATGACACTGTTCAAAATGTGTTCAGACTACAAACATATGGAACGTTATAAAATAAACTAGAACTTACTCAACATATAAGTGAAAAGCTTAACTAAATGTCAGAGAAACCATTGCAGGTGTCAAACCAACTTTCTTCAAAGAAACTTCAAAGTTTCACAGGCGGATCCTCAACTTTCTTTTTTTTTGACCTTTGAAATCATTTCACCTCCTTTTTTTCCCTCATTCCTCACTTCCTCTTCATCTTTCTTTTTTGAAACAATGAAACAGAAAAAAATACCTTCCCTGAGGACAGCAGATGAAGACTTGAAGCTCCTTGGATTTTACTTGGGTCAAACTCTGGGAAACGATTATAGACTTGGTCAAGAGGGAAATGTTGTGGAAGACTATCAAGCCTGTCCATGTAGCACATTAAAAGACTCTTTCTGTCCACTTGACTCTGCTAATCCTTCCAGCCATTGTTGGTTTTATGCATAATTTTCACACTACGACAGAATTTCAATTGAAATGTTAATATGAATTTGAGAAATCAATACAAACTTCTAATATAAAAATAGTTTTCTACAAAACATCAAAGAGTTTCTGTCAGATACTGTGGCAACTACAGTTTCCCTACCAGATTGTAAGCAAATGTGATTGAAAATACTTTGATTTTAAATTGTATCATCCTGTCCTTTAGGCAACTAGAAAAACTATTTCCTCAGCTAACAGCAGTGCACCAGTATTTGAAGCTAATCCAAATTTGACGATATGGTTTAATTCTTAATTTGTCCCAATGCTTTACAATGTTTGCAGGAAAAGAAGAAAAAAGTTTTCCAAGGAAATAGTATTTTTCATTCCGTCTATTCCAGTATTCTTAAATCACAATACTTGTAAATTGCAAGTTTTTTTTTATTACTCTAAAACTAATAATATGTCCGAAGTGTAAATGTTTCATAACAGCATCATTTATGTATTCAGAAAGCAAGAAAATAAAAATTCTGAAAAACAGTAAGATGATAAAATAGTGGTCAACTTCCATTTATTACTAGTAAATCTTCAAAAAGAAAAACATGAGAATTTTCAAGAGGGATGGACATATCTTTAAGGCCAGTGAGTAAGGACAGTTTTTATAAGGATACTTTCTATCTGCAAGCCTTGCTCTGTGCCATGCTTCAGAGCTGCAGCAGTCTCACTCATTAAAAATTCAAAAATCAGAAAACATGATGTTTCTTAATCCTGACACATTAACTCATGTTTCTAGTTTACTGATATAATTCCTTTTATTTCCAACTAAATTAAACACTGGCAAAGACTAGTTGAAACATACATCCTCAGTTTAATGGAGTTGTAAACGCTTTCATGCTAGGTAGCAGAAGGTCATCTTTAACATTTCCCTACACACATTATAGAAATAAATAGTCTTCCAGTTAAATTTAGCTAGTCTGAATTTCTAGAAACTTGTCTCTAATTTTAGAATCTTTTATTGTCTAATACTGAAATTTTATGAAGTACAAAAGCATTATCTTTAATCATTGCACCAGATACACTTTAGAGGTGTTCCTTGTAAGATCATATAATTTATCTAAGAATTTTTCTAGAGTGTGACTTACAGCTAAGAAAATGTAACTTAAAGAGAGACAGTAGTGACTACAGTACCATCAAACTGCATAAATAAGTATTTTAGAAAGCAACATTTGATGGAATTTATGTATTTCTACGTCTTATAGTTCTAACACAATTACTAGTAATTTTGCACTAATAGACCTAAAATATCTAAAAAAAATATATATTTATTTACAAAGATAAGTACAGTAAATATTTAGTACGATTTCAATTTGTTTTGCTTTAAATAACAGTCAAAATATATTTAAGACAGACTATTTCAGACTCCATTTCTATTGTTATTACTGATTACAGTTTAGTAGCCATTCTGAACAGTCCCACTCAGACTTTGAGTCCCATATAACTTCTTTTGACTATAAAAAAAACATAAACCCCTGCACAGGATCACACGTTTCAAGAAGAGCAGAAATGGGTGAACACATTCAACTATTCATATTGGTAGAAAAACAAATCCTTTCCCTAGAATGCCACTTTCATCCAGAACTTAAAAAGCCACCATGGCAAAAACTCGTAAGCTACTCCATTCATTACTTAATAAATTACTACAGTGTTATGGTAACTACTACTCAGATTGTGGTAGGTATATAGCCCCTATCCCATAATCTAGGCAGCTTTTAAAACCAAAACAAGAAAAAAGCTGAAAATTCTGCAGAAGGAATACATAGTACTTCTCCATTATCTTACCAATGGATCTAATTTTTTTTAATCCAAGAGAATTGTTAAATGGAAAAAAAGGCTAACATTGTCAGAAAGCCTTAACTGCTAGCTATGATTCTGCATGTGTCTGTGACAATTTTAAAAGAGTATATGGTTTCAAAGATAAAAAGAAAAAATAAATAGAAGGTGTGGGTAGTTTGTACTAGTTCAAGCATTCTTCATACCCTGTTTATCTGTCACACGCAATATTAAGACTATTGTTCTAAAACATCTTTGTTTATTAGCCCCAGATTTATTGCTTCTACTTCCTACCTGCATCCAAATTTTATGTGAAAGTATCTCTTTGTAGTTCTTTGCAGTTCTTTGTAGCTGCTTACGACACAGACACAGTGCGAGACAGTATTATTAAAACAGACTCCTGTATTTCCTGTTCCCACACTCAACACGAAGTGCAAAGATCATGGTTTTTTTTGTGCCGCAGTCAAAAATCACACCTTACCTATGTAAATCAAACTTGAAGAAATAGATACAGGCTCTTCAGGAGAGATCTGGGAAGGCATGGAGGAAGGGTTTTGTTCTGTGCAGAGGAGTGGCTGGAACACACACAACTTCATCCTGGGGCAGCTGATGGGCCAGAAGAGGTCTTGTGGGAGAAGATAAGGGATCAGCACAGGTGATGCTGAGGTAGGCATCTGCTACAGACCAGCTGATTGAAAAGATGACATAAATGAAGCTTTCTTTACAAGCTGATGAGCTTTACCTTTGTCCCTAGAAGGGCTATGAAGCACATTCTTCTGGAAGTCTTTCCAAAGGCAGGTTATGCCTGACAACTTGATTGCTTGCTATGAAAAGATGACAGGCACTGTAGGCAAGCGGAGATCAATTGGTATTAATATAATTTGCAATTTGAGCATGGCCTTTGGCACTGCTACTCACAGTATCAGCCAAATTGATAAGATATAAACTGGGTAAGGAGACGATAGGTTGGATAGAAAATTGTCTCACCTGATGGGTTGCAACTGAGAGTTCAAAGTTCAGCTGGTGGCTGGTAACTATTGTCTTTCCTCATGTATGAAATTCTGTGGTCAGTAGAGGTGAATGTGTTGATTAATGACCTGGAACAGGAGACAGAGTGCACACTAAGAAAATTTGCATGGTAACAAACTAGGGGGAGTAGCTGATATGCCGGAAGGCTGAGCTGCTATTCAGAGTAATCTTGATGGGCTGGAAAAATGAACTGACAAAAATGTTCAACAAAGGCAAATGCAAATTGAGCATCTGGAACAGGGTAACCCCACACAGCAGCACTGGTTGGGGCCAGCAGGACAGAAAACAGCTTTTCAGAAAAAGACTTGAAGGTCCTGGTGAACAAGTCAAACATGAGGCAACTACCTGTCTTTGTGGCAGAAACAGCTGAACACATCCTAGGCTGTCTTATCAACAGTGTAGCCAGCAGGTTGAGGGACATGATTATAGCATCCTATTTAGTAGTTGTGCGTGTGTCCAGTTTCGGAGTCTTTGGTAGAAGACAGAGGCATACGAGAGCGAGTCCAATATACATCATGGAGTGGTCAGGGGGCTGGAGCACCAGGGAAGCTATGTTCAGCCCTCAGCCAAGAAGGTGAAGGGGAGATCATATTGCTATCTATAACTGCATGGTGGGAGAGCAGAGAAAAGATGAAGCCAGGCTTTTCTCGGAGATGCCTGGTGACAGGATGAAAGACAACAAACACAATCTGCAACACAGGAAATGCCAAGAATCTGTAAGGAAAGCTCATGTTTTCACCATGAGGGAAGTCAAACACTGCTAGAAACTAGTGTCCATTTGCAGAATGTCTCCAGGACACCTCAGTGACGATGACAAGGGGTTGTCATGGGGGAGAGTTGGGAAACGGAGGGACCAAACAGTATATGTCACCGATTCAACTAAATACCAGAGAGCAATCCTAGAAAAGGAAGGCTGTGTTTCACAAATTATTTGACAGAAAGTAGTCCCACAATGGCAAAGAAAATACATGTAGTAAATTAATACCAGTCTTTCCATCACAGCTTTATAACATCTAAGTAATATCAGACGATCCAAGTCTTTTTTTAACAACCTGGCATAAAGTGCACACAAACTTTTGCCTTGGTGAACCTTTTCACAGGAGGGGATGCTGCTGAACTTCAAGGATACTATTTGCAATAGGGTAGGGAAAAAAAAAAAGATGCAGAAACTCTGAGAAGTTAGTACACATAAACCTGTTTTTCTTAAGGTACATGAACCAGAAAGTACCCTTAGAGTAAAGTAACAGCCAACAGCAAAACTACCAAATAATAGAAAAAGAATTGTAAAAAATTGTCCTGTATTTAAAAATAAGAACTTGTACAAGCTATGCCATAAGAGTTACTTTGCTAACCAGTCTAAAGCATTAATCGCTTTCAATAAGTTGAATTGGTTTTGCATGATAGTTGCATGCTTCTGTATGCCCCTCTGTTGTAGACCTTCCATGAAAAACTATGTATGATTTTTAAAGTATGCTAATTATTCAAAGGTGTTGAACACGGAACAGTGTTATGGGAAAAAATTAGGTGCTTAGGGCATGAACCATAAAAATAACTTTTGAAATGTCGAATTACATATTTAGACAGTAAGAGCATATCACACAGAATATAACTGCAAATTAGTTAGATATTGTAACTCCAGGAACATATTTATACCTTACAATTTAAAAGTAAAATATAACTTTAAAGCACTGTACTGTTTTATCTGTGATGCTTTAAGAATGTTACTAGTTTATGCACAGTCTGGCTACATTCTTGACTTCATCAGAGTGTCTGAATTTTTAACTATCAGGCCTGTGGCACAATTTTTTATATTGCATAGCTGCAAAGACTATAAATTGTGATTGTTAACATTTGTGGGGATTGATGTTAAAAAACATTTGGCAGATTGCTTTCATTGCATTAGTAATAAATGAAGAGGAAAGGACATACAAATGCCTGAAAATAGTAAACGAGACACTTCATCTTCACATACAGCTAGTAAATGAAAAAGAAAAAAAAAAGAGACAAATTAATGAGGAAAAAAAAACACAAATCGAGCCAAGCAGAGCTAAAAGAGAAAAGAAGATGCTACTATTAGAGGTATATTATGAGGTTTTTTTTTCCTGTAACTCAAGGAAGTTTAAAAGCTAGCAGAATGGACGCATTTCAGAAAGATGAGCTTGGGACTATTGTCAGCTGCATGATTAAGAGCTTCGTGTCCATACAGTAGCCAGCAGGTTTTACATAATAGGGTGCAGCATCTACTCCCATTATAGTTACAGTCAGTCTTCCATAAATGCATTCAAATTACTGAGTTATCCACATATTTTCTTAAGCTATTTACTAAGTGCACATCTGATGCAAAAAAGCTCAGTACAAAAGGAGTTTTAGACTTACTAGCTTTGGATGAACAGGCAAGAGTAAACCGTTCAAACCTATGGAAAATTTCTTATTTTGGATGATGTTAAAAACTTCCAAACACTTGAGGGGTTTTTTGACGTTTCATTTCTCTATGATTAATACTATAATCACAAGTATAGTTTGTAATGTAACAAGTTATACAAAGATACAAAAAACGTTATAACTACTCAGCAACCACTGCAAAGAAAATGTCGGTACATTGGGTCCAATGTTTCCTAATAAATGGCTTAGCCTTATTCAGTAGCTATTTTTAAGGAAAGGTAATTCTTAAAGAAATATGAATGCACTTACGATGTTTAGGCACAAGGCACAACATTTAGATAAAATATTAAATAGATCTTTCTATCTGTTGATTAAGAAACAAGGATGCCTGCCAATATGGTGGAGTCTTCATGGAAAAAAACTTAGATGAATCAAGAATGGGGAATTCATCTTCTAAATGGAATGTCAAAAATAATTCTAGTGGTCAGATGCTTTAAAGTATATAAAGATAAAGAATTTTGGTTTATTTCTCAAAATATAAAGAAGGTAACATGACATGATTAAATCATAGCAGAGTTGAGGTTATGAGTAAGGTGGAAATTTGTTTTACAATAATTGCAGTTTAGCTGTTTGTGTAATTGACTATATGTGGTTATAAATATTCATTGTGGAATATAGTTCTTACCTAACACTCGTGCTCCCTTGATGTACAGCCAAATGATATTTAGATTGTGAACTTCTGAAAAACATGCCTTGTTATATTGTGAGGAAAAAACATGAGACAAAATACCGCTAAGACAACAGGTCAGGGCATGGCACTCTGGCCTCACTATGGAGGAAGTCAGTACTGTACTAAAAAGAAATCAAAGAAGAAAAGACAATTTTTTCCTTAGAAGACTCTCACCATTTTATAAAAGAAAGTTGAAATTATTACTGTGCACAGCATTAAGAGGTCCATCTGGGAAAAGAGATCCCATTTAGCAAAAGCAGAGAGGCTGAATAAAAAAGAAAGAGGAGATTGGGTGTGAAATCCAACCCCCTTTGAAGTCAATGGGAATTTTGCCATCGATTTCACTGGGTCAGGATTTCACGCAAGGTGGATGAAGACTGTGCTTTGTGATATCCATATTGAATTGAGGTTTCTGATTTCAAAAGCTGTATTAAAGTCACCTCCACATAAAACTAATGTAGCAGAGTACAGAATAAAGTCCATTATTTTTTTAATGAGAGAAAATGAAAATATTGCAGTTCAAACCTTACTGTTAATATAATTAAGCATGGACAGAAGGAAAGAATATGCATTTCAGCATTTACCTCTTATACGTATTTTGTTTATTTTTTCTCTTTTAGTTTTCCTCACTGAATACTCTCGTGCCTCCCTGCTTCACTCCTTATACTCACTTCAACGCTTAACTGCAAATTCCAGTGGGGAAAGTAAGCTGACAAAAGCATACTCCCTTTTTTGTACAATCTAGCCCCTTAAGCTGCATTGTTCAGGTTTGGGATAAACTTTTTTACACACATTTTTTTAATATCTATTTTATATGCATTTTTCAGTAAGAAAAAAAAACAGTCTCGGATGCTTATTTTGTTATTAATAAAACAAATTCTGACAAAGAAGTAACAAATAAAATCTCAACTTTGAGCGAGGTGGCATTTCATGTAAACAAATAGAATTTAAGTGCTATTTTCTACTATTGTGAACAAGCAACAATAAAGATAGGTTATTAATAATATAATAAACAATACCTTTTATGAAGGGGAAAAACAGACCCCTAATGAGATCTTTCTCATGAAGTGCATTCAATAGTTACAATAAGCCTCGTGCTTTTAGATAGGTTATCTTTACTGTTGGGAAGATAACATTTTTCTTGTCCAAAATTGCACATATCATGACAGCCAATAACTTTCATAGAAACTGTATCCAATTAAAACTGGGAACAAAAGAAAGAAAAATAAAGTTTTGTATGCCATACAAAAGTTTGCCTTCTTCCTAATTAAAATTACTTCTGGAATCTAATGTTAAAAATGTGTGTTCATGCCACACACGTATTTAATGGAATCAGCGGTGCTATTTGATCAGATGCTGGAGATTTAAGTTGGAAATAATGAATATCAGGTTGAGAAAGTATTCAAATATTTTTTACCTGCTTCTTTCCTATGGTTTGCTAAATGTATTTTTAATGCAAATATATCAGTGGGCTTTCTTCTCTCTGCTATCCTTGATGAAGACAATCCCGTAAGGGTGAAATGCTGGCCTCTCCTGTTTCTTCCCTGCTGTGCCACAAGAACAATTAAGTTGTAACTATCATAATATGAACGATGCCTACCTAAAGCTGGCAGATCTGTGTCTAACATAATTTTGTTTTAATTTGAAAATATTCTTGCTTACAGAATGGAGCAGATCAGAAAACCATGGTACATATAGCTGAAAAAAAAAGAGTTGAATATTTATGAGGTTCTATAGAAATATTCCTTCTAAATAACTTTTTGTCTGCAGATGAAGACTGGATTCCTGAGTTAAAGACGGCATCCTTTCGCTTTTAATGCCAACAGTGTCAAATGTCTTATTGAGTAAAGTGTTAATTACTAATAAGTATAAGGAACAGACCCAGCAGTTCCTTTCTGTCATGTAAATATTTTCTTTTTAAAATTGAAGTGAAAAAAAGATTTTTCCAAAAGCAAACTAGTTAATGAACTTTAGCAGAAAGGTGATAAAAATAGGTCTTAAGTTTATTTTTCACCTTCTGAATGCATCCAATTAAAGAATAGTGTTATTCACTAGTAAAAATAAAAAGATGAGTAATACTTAGAAAATAAGACATATAGAAATTTCTTTGAACAGGTTTCCAAGCTATTACAATCCCTCATTGCCAAACCAGGTCTTCTCTATTTTCCTTAAGTTGAGACTTAAGGCAAGCTCTTTTCAAAGGAAAATAATTAATCAGTAGCAAACCAACAAACTCACACATACCACTATGTGCCTCACACTAGACACAAATCATTCTGGAAAAAAAATTAGTTTTCTAAGGACTGGATATTTTAAAACATATTTATACTCCAAAGTCCTACCTGATTACATAACTCTATAGCTACAGTTACCTATATACGTCCGTATCTATATATCTATGGCCCCTGAAGACTCATATTCTCAGTTATCATTTAAAATCCAGATCCTGACAAAAGCTAACTTGCTTGCCTCATTGAAGAGGAAGGGAAATTAGGCTAGTTTTGAATTTAGGGGATTGAAAAATATGACAATTTTTCCCTTGTTTTAGACAAATCTATAAGATCTTGCCTTGTTGAACAAGAAATACATCTCTTTGAACACCAAACATATTAATCGTAAAGAAAAAGCTACATGATGGTCTATAAATGAACTGTTATATACAGTGAAATAAAACTCATTACTAACACAATGTCCTGGAACAATTAAACATTAGGTTTTGTTTCTTTTACTAGATGAGAATTTTTCTGTATTAAATATAGTCCATTTCTTCTGACGAAAAAAAAAGAATATTCCAAGTTTATATTTTTTTCTTTTCAAAGCTGTTTCTTTCAAGTGCCCTTGTGAAAAAGATGACTCTTTTAAAATTTTTCCAGGGGCATTTGTCACTCATTCAGCCTTTAACCATGCTCAGCTTAATGCTGCAAATCGTAATATTCCAATCCCTTCCAGAAATTAGAAAAACAGTATGTGGAATGGCAACTAAGGCAACAGCCACTTTCTATTGAAGGTTACCCTGAACTGTATAGTCTGAAATATTTTTCAGAGACCCTTTTAAGACCAGAAGTATGTATAATAGGTCATTGTCTTCAAGTTGCTGAAGATATTTATAAACTGAAAGTTATTTTGCCTAGATTTTTTCATTTTAGGGTTCAGCATGTTACTATGAATTAGTAAACTCTTTTTAAACACTTGTTTAATCAATCAATTCAACACAACAGAAAAAATAGTAACTTTTAATCATGTGCTTTGAGTTTTCTCTCAACTCTTCTATATTTAGAATACATTATAATATATACCAGGTTCTCAACTTTTGTCCAGTGAGACAACTGTTTTTTTGAAGGATAATTACACAAGAAAAACATAATTATGTATCAATACTGAAATCTATAGTCAACCCTGATTGTCACCCTTCTCTTGTTCAAATCACAGGAGTCACAGTTCCTTACAGGCATCTTCTTGTGATGTTTTTCATGTCATGCATTTTATTTCTGTCTTGCCTCTGTAGTCTTCAACTGTTTCTAATGGCTGACAATAGACCTGGGATGGAAAAGTAGGAATGGAAAGAAGAAGAAATGATGGTGCTCTGTTCAGGATCTCTAATGAGCAATTTAGCTCCTACTGTCTTAAGGGAATGGGCCTGCACATAAGTCTCTAAGCACATTCTGACTTTCACCAGAGCTGCAGGACTCAAGCTAAATTGTTGCCAGGAAATGAAGCTAAAATTTGTTGGCATTCTGCGTTCCAGAATTACTTTAAGCATCAGTTTAAATACGCAATAAAGTTTATTTATTGGCTCAGCAACTGTTTTTTACAAATGTATTAGTGATAGTAACCACTGGGGAAAATAAAAAAAAAAGCGGTTAAAGCTCCTGATAGTGTTGTCACATCAGCATTAAAGCAAAGAAGAAATTTAGGCTACAAACAAGAAACTGGTTTATAACTCCCAGAAGGGTGAGATTCTGAAGCAGCCTTCTCACGGGGTAAAGGGAGAGTGAGACGAGGGAAACACAACGAAGTAAAGAATACATTCATCTTAAAATGAAGCCTGATAAATTTAAAGAACCAGCCTCAGCAGAGGAAGGTCTTTCTAAACCTGTATTCCCAATAAGATTAAAGGGATTGTCGAAATCACTTCCAGCCTACTGAGGTGCTATCCAGTGAGACTTTAAAAGGATGTGCACACTTCAGAAAAGGTACATGTTTGTTGGGAGGACTCTGCAAGTGAGGACACGTTTGTCTATATATGAGTTAACAAGAAAACTTTGCAGTTTGCTTGAAAATGAAAAGCCCTCCAGGTTGCACTGGAAATTCAATGAAAAACACAAGAACACCACAAATACACCTGTCTCATAGGGGGAAAAGGTTCTTTGCGCAGGAGTTAGCAGAGCTCATTGAAAGAGTTTTAAACTAGATTTGAAGGGGGAAAGGGATAAAACCAGTCTCGCTAGAGATAAGCCTGGGGGCAGCATGCCAATGTTTGAGGAACGGTGTGCTAGCAAGGTCCTTCGGTCTGCCGTCTCTGTGGAGGCAGAGGATAGAGATGGATGCTGCAGCAAAGATACAAGCGTTATTGATGTATTAGAAAACATTGAAGTGTCTGAGCATGGTCATGTAGGAATTAGGGCTTCTTATCCCAAAAAGGTGGCAGGATCAAAAACCCAAATGAAGTGCATCTACACCAATGTGTGCAGCATGGGCAACAAACAGGAGGAGCTGGAACCCTTTGTGGAGCAGGAAAACTACGATATAATTGCTATCACAGAAACATGGAGACTCTCGCTCTCTACAACTACCTGAAAGCGACAGGACAAGAGGAAACAGTCTCAAGTTGCACCAGGAGAGGTTTAGATTGGATATTAGGAGAAATTTCTTCACCAATAGGGTTGCCAAGCATTGGAACAGGCTGCCCAGGGAATTGGTTGAGTCACTATCCCTGGAGGTATTTGAAAGATGTGGAGATGTGGTGCTTAAGGACATGGTTTAGCGGTGGACTTGGCAGTGCTGGGTTAATAGTTGGACTAAATCTTAAAGGTCTTTTCCAACCTAAACTATTCTATGATTCTAAGAATGCTCTGTCCCCACAGTAAAGGCTGCAGACATACAGACTGGAAAGAAAAATGATCATGAAGGTAATCCCTGTACCAATTCATCAGGTGGTTTCATTGCTTGCTTTATTTTATATTTTGTATTACTCCAGCTCTAAGCCTTAAGCCTTTTTATAAACACTGCTCCTCTTAAAGAGCAAGGTGTGAATGATGTAGCATTTGTGCTTTAACAGCATTGCTGTGTATTTAACCATTCCAGACCCTTTTGTATAATATTTGACTACTAATGAAGTCTGCTCATTCTGCCTCAAATATGTCAAAAATGTATTTTCTAATGAAATTAAATAAAATTTACTTCTGTTATTGCAGTGAAAGAATAAAGCAAATCAAAAAAAAAAAAAAAGAAGCCTGGTGTGCTAACTGAACAATTATGAAAGGACAATAATGGAGAAATTAATATAATCACCAAATAATTAATTCCTCACTAGAAAAAACTATGAAGAGTTCTCTCATTACAAGATACTGAAGGTCACAGGTAATTGTCACAAATTATCATTTGCCTTAATTTCAATGTAAGAGGAAAAAATCCTTAAAAAAAGTGTGGCTGGTGTTTTTCATGTAGAGGAAGAGCAGGTTGTGGGTTTCACAGTAAAAGGAAAAACATTCACTGATTACACACAGAATAGAATGGTTGCGCAGTATTGTCCTCTTCACCAGGTATCTGACATTGGCTTCTTGGGATCAAAACTGATCCTGAACACCATGGGGTTTGACATCAGACAGGCCTGTTCAGCTTGCACCGATAGCTGTTTTATGCAGCAAGTTACCATAGCAACTTGCCCCAATTTACATAGTGAATAGCTGCATAAGTTAATGTGATGCAATATAAGCATTCAGTCCAAGTCGAAGATTTCAGCTTGTTAGTGTAAGACAGACAAAACTCCTGTGTAGAGACAAAGCTGGAAGGCCTAGGCCTCGCCATTTACATGACTCAAGCTCATGTTCCTTACAGAAGGGTCCTCTCTTTGCAGCGTACACCTTACACGTATTCCCTGCTCACAACAGTCAACTGTTAGCTTGAAACCTAGTTTGCACAAATGCAATAAGACTTTTTTATGTGAACTTAACTTGCACAATTAAATATAAACTTAAGCAATATCTTCCTCCCATTCTGTGTGGAAAAAAAAAACCAAAACAAACCACACCAAAATCCAAATACCAAAACCCAAGAATTTCCTGCATGGAGTTTGAAAACAAAAGTCAGATTCTTGGGCAGGAGCCTTGGGTCTGCTTCTGTCCTTAATTACTTAATTCAGCCTGACAATGCAACTTCCATCTCTTAACTTCTAAGAGCATTTTAAACATTTTGCTGGACTAAGGGAAAGACATTGAAACTCAACAACTCTCCAAATTTTTTATTAGCATTGTGCCTAGTTTTAATCAAGAGCTGTTACTGACTTTTGCAATCTTATATGCATCTACACACAAATTTCTAAAAGCAAATTTCAATGTACGAAGGAGCAGCTGAAGTAGGGCTAATCAGTTTTGCAAAGACACAATAAAGAATCAAAGTTTAGACAGAAGTTCTTCAGAACAAAATCTGGCTATTGTTTTAGATTGTGACCAAAGTATGAGTCAATGTCATGATATTGTTGAAGGCAAATATCATACTGGGATCTACAAACAGGAGTTAATACTTGCAAGATATATGAAGTGATCCCTATTTACACAGTGTGGATAGAATTTTTGTTGAAATAGGAGTTTCAGACATTGTGTTCCAAGAGACATTGAGGAGAGCAATGAGATGGATGAGAAGGTCAAGAGAAATGTGTACTAGAAAAAAAACGGAGAGTTAGGTACTATTTAGCTGAAAGAAAAGACTGAGTTCTTTATGAATTTAAGAGTCCCTTGAAAAGAGGAAGGAAATAATCTGGTTATCATGTTTGTGGATTTAAATTGCAGTGAGAAAAATTAGGGTTAGACCTGGGGTGGAAGAGGAAACCTTTCTCACAGTAATGATGAAGTCTTAGACAGTAGAAAACCAGAGCAGCTGTGAGGTCTCCATCAGTGGAGATCTTAAGGAACATGTTAGACAAATTTTTACCAGGAACAACAGAGTATAGTCAACAGGATGGTTCTGTTTAAATTCTCTCAAGCCTAGTACAGTATATTTTGTACACTGGAAAATAATATAGTACTGATAAGCAAAGTGAAGATTTTTCTCCCAGTAGGCTTATTATTATCATTTTTAACTCAAATAAGCATTGGAACAGTCATAATTAACTTTCACCTTGTCATACCACAAAGACCTTCATATTCCTTAAGCAGGGAGGAGAGAAGCAAGAGTCTAAAGAAAAAGTTTGAAAAACTAATTTCCTTGAGATAATTTGTCCTGTACAGCATGAAATGAGTATTGAAATTTCCTCTCCCATGTTATTTTGGAACATCTTTACTCAGAATTATATTAAATTATATTATATTGACTGTATTAATTTATTGTCATTCAAAGATAATTTATTGGTCAGTCACCCAATAGTAAGTGTACTCGTAACCTAGAATCATAGAATGGTTTGAGTTGGTTTGGGTTGGAATCTGGTTCCAAGCCCCCTGCCATGGGCAGGGAAACCCATCACTACACCAGGTTGTCCAAAGCCTCATCCAACTTGGCCTTGAACACTTCCAGGGATGGGGCAGCTACAACTTCTCTGGGCAACCTGTTCCAGTGTCTGACCACCCTCACAGTGAAAAATTTCTTTCTTATATCTAATCTAAATCTTCCCTCTTTCAGTTTCATTCATTATTCAGATAAAGAGTTGGTCTGAACTTTCCCACAGCACAGTTTTTCATACTGGAAGCCTGAATCATAATAATTACAGCAATTTTGCTTTGTCTTCTGCTGCTCTTACACTGGGCTTTACAAAATTTTTTTAAGGATCAAGAGGAGTAAGCTTTAGAGTCAGCCATAGGATCTGACAACTGAATTGAAGTTATTGAGTGTGAACTGAAGTCAAACATAACGCCAAAGTAAAAACGTATAAATTTTATATTTATATAAAGAGAGAAGTTATGGTTAATGATTTTTTGCTTCTGAGCTAAGAGAAGGTTCTACCTGGGTAATATTCATATTACTCTGGTTGAACATCTGCAAAGACACTCCAATCAATTACTTTTGAAGGAAATTCTCCTTTATCTGAAATGTGGTTTTTATTTTTTCTTTTCTAAAGTGATCCTGGATTCCTTGATGGTCAATAATTTCTCTCTGAATGCATTTATTAAGAAAATTAACTATGTAGAATATATTTTAAAAGTGTGACATGTCTTTTTCTATAGAGACATAAATAATGTTTCTTCTTATGTCTGAGTTTAGAAATATTCAGAAAGTGGCCCTAAGACCATACTCAGTAGGAGCAACTCATACCTATCTTTCTGCTTGGCATAGTTTTTTTCTTTTTGCTGAAACTGCTTTCCTTGTTTTTTATTTTTTTTTAAGAAAGTATTCTGAACAGTGTCCATGGAATAAAGTAAAATACTGAAGCTATTTTAAGAGTAACTTCTACCTGAAGAATTTTAATCTTAGAAAAGACCAAAGGATAATATTGCTGCTATCCCTATTTTTCAATTTAAAAAAAAAAAAAAAAAAAATCAGAAACAGGTGGGTGAAATGACTTCCTGAAGTGGAGCAAAAAGAACCCAGGTTTTTGAAAACTTAGCCAGAGGCTATTTAAATAGGACATACTTTCTTCTTCTGACTCCAGGTAAGCAGTTTCTGAAATCTGATTACCTAATTTCCAAGTCTAAGCATTCTAAAAACTTCTGGAAAAATAACACCTCTCATTTTATATACAAGCTATTGAAAGAATTATTACTTCACTTTGATTTTCATAAATCTATTAATTCCAGTTACTAAATAACATACTTGAATGTGAGTGCATGTGAACACACAGAAAATACAGCTTTTTTTCAAAGAAAGAGGCATCTTTTAAAGAGTCTCTGCAAGACTACACTACATTGTTATGCACAAATTGTATTGTTATCCACAGATAACACATTAAGTTCTACATGAGACCTCTGGAAAAAGAAGGTAGTCTTCTCTTTTCAGCTTTCTTCCAATAAATACTTTATATATCGCTTGAAGGTATATGGGCAGGAGACTGTCCAGTGTCTAGTCTCTTGAAAGTCTGATTCAATAATAACTAACTCAACCAAAGACCCTAAAGGATACTGAAAATATATGCAATATATACTGGAAAGTGTGATACTGAATAGAACTGTGCTCTCCTTGCAGTACTGCTGAAACAAACATGCCAAGTTTTAGTGGTGGGAAATAGATATGACAGAAAGCTATCTGTCTTTGAGACACTTTATTATAGGAAGAAAAGGCTGAAACAGCTGTCGCTTATTACAAACCTAATAAGATTCAAATTTTTACATGACTTGAAAAGAAGAAAAGATTTCCAAATTGCACATTTTTTCCAGAATGCAGGTATGGTATATCAATAGCCCAAGGGCACAACATATTGAATGACTTATTAAAGATTCATGAAATAAATTTATTTTCTCACAACACTGCAGGAATGTGTTGTTTACCATTACAGGAAGCCATGCTTCTCAAAAGTGTTTAAATTGTCAAATTGTAAAATTTAATTTTCGAATCAAATGAAGCATAATGAGCTTCATGAGCTCCTCATTCTTCACACTTAGGCTTAGCTACACACATACACAGAAAAATAGATTAGAACAAGCGAATCGGGTATATTCAAGAATTCCGATGTAGTGAATGAGCATCTTTCTCTTGACCAATGACAATTCAAGACATTCTTCCAAAGAACAAAGCATGGTCAAGCTAACAGCCTATCTTCATCTCCAAGCTGAGAAAAACAATGAAATTATATCTCTTTGCTGAACATGCATGAGCGAACACT
Organism: Tauraco erythrolophus; assembly: GCF_009769465.1. Taxonomy (NCBI): domain Eukaryota; kingdom Metazoa; phylum Chordata; class Aves; order Musophagiformes; family Musophagidae; genus Tauraco; species Tauraco erythrolophus. The sequence goes on from NC_141477.1 coordinate 5,474,186, forward strand.
CATCAAATTAAAATTTTGTTCTATCATCTCATATAAAAGCAGCTCATTGTTGAGATGTACATCTACCTATAACCTCTGTCTAATATCCATGCAGAAGGCTACGATTCTATTATAAAAATGCTGTTCTTGTATGACAATACTATGGCGGAGAGGGGAAATTAAAGGAAGAATTTAGCAAAATGAGAACTAGAAGTACCAATCAAATCACAGGTAGATAAACTGAAAAATTACTACATCTGAGCTTTTGAGCCAAATTTTAGAAGAAGCGAGACTGATAGTGAAGATCAATTACACTCCATGCACTGAAAACTTGGGCTCTGCTTCTATGTGAATGTCACTGACTGGAAATTTTGAAACCTGATGTCTATTGATCCAGCCAAACAAAAATCAAAATAAAAAAAACACTACACTTTGAACGAACTACTGGGAAGGCAACCAATGTTTAAATAAACAAAACCAACCAAAACCTTGAATGTGGAGGAAAAATAGACATAACTGAAAATTTTCAGTTTTCCACATTTTTCTATCTTAATGACTTCCTAAAATATTATATCACAAATTATTAGATCTATTTTGAATTAGCTCTCCTCACTTTTTGATCAATGTTATCAATAGATATTTACTCAGGAGGAAAAAACTCACAGCAACTTAACTCTAAATTATTCAGTCCTCTAGGGTAGTTTTGTCTTGATGTTCTTCTTCCTAAAAAGACTAAAAGATATTTAACTCAAAAGTTAGGTGTTATCAGAAAATAAATTAGAATATTTCTTTGTAGAGAAAATTCGAAATAGCTAAGTAAGACCAGACAGAAATAAAAGCCACTTAAAAACAACTGCCCAGATTTATCCCTGCTTCCAGGTAGGTTTCAGTCTATTGTGCACCTTTCTGAATAGTGGCAAAATCTTAATAATCCCTGCTGATCACGAAAGGTTATTTAGAAGGTTGGCAAGGTCTGAAAATCTGTTCCCTGCACTGCTTAGTCTACAGATCCTTTGTGAGTGTCCAGCTTGCTGTTATGACCCTGTCCCTCCTGCCTCGCATAATCTCCCCAGACAATCCTCAGTGTTTGCCCAGGAAAGGCACCGTCTCCCCTTTCTCCAGACAGTGTCACCTTGCCTGACCACTCCTTTATAAAAGAAATAAGATGTAAATTTAGAACAAAGAACTCAAATGTTGTCTGTCACACCGCAACTTGACAAATTCACACGTGTACAACAAATAGACAAGGTACACAATTTACAGTGGGGCTTGAAAACCAATTCCACATATAAATTGTAGTTTCTATCAACTTGTTATTAAAAAAACAAGATAAATTTGAATAAAACTTCATAAATTTCAATAAGCGTCTTTCCTGTGACATGCCAAAGTATAATTGAAGAAAAGCCCAGGAGAGGTAAGAGTTTAGTTTTCCCATGATAGTCATTTCCTTCTGGTTATGCCGTGACAGCTGGAGAGTGAGTCTTAATTTTTTTAGAAGTGAATTTAATTGCTTTAGAGAGTCAGTTTAGCATATCACTTCAGAAATGCCCCAAAGCTACAAGTAAACCCATTGTTAGCCAAATAGCTTCTTATTTGTAAGATTTTTAGTTTAGGGCTGTAGTTACCAAATTATGTTTTCAATACCTTACCGAGTATTCCACAGGTGGCCTCCAAATCTTATCCCTGTTGGAACATTTTCAATTAAAAGTTTTATGATAAGGATCCATGATAGTCTGAGAAGTGTTGATGGCAGATAATAGGCTATAATCCAATGAATTTGGGAATCAGTGGCTTAAACGTTATCCTGGCAACAAGAATAATCCACAGAGTCTAAGCAGTTCTAAGAAAATAATTGTTTAAAATATTATAATAATTTTTAAAGAAGTGGTAAAATTCTGTTTCTGAAAAAGATAATGATTCTCAGCTTGAAAGCAGCTTATCTTACACGAAACAAACATAGTTTACAATTAATGATTTATCTCTGCTGAGAATACAAAAAAAAATTGCTCTTCTAATTGTAGAAAGATTTCTAATCATTGAAATATCATGGCTATATGTTTCCCACTATATGTAATGGATATCTAATGTAAGATATCTAATGTATCTTATCTAAGATACCTTAGATAAGGTATCTCTACTGACAGCTTTGTCTTCTGGAGGCGTACCATTGATTTCCAAACACACACACAAAAAATTGTTATTGTACATTTAAGGAAAATAAGGTAAGGAAACATACAATAGTGATATAAGATATAGTCCTTATGCTGTATTTTTTTCCTTAAAGTACAAAATTTTCTAGACTTTAAAAAATTGTATTTTTTTTTGTAGACATTTTGTCTATTTTGTAGACTTTAAAAAATGTATGTATACATCAGCTTGTATTTGATGTACATCTTGCACGTTGATAACTGCTTTCTACTATTTTTGTAAAGCTGTTCTTTATTTTGATTTTTTTGTTTGTTTGCTTGTTCGAAGTGGTAGGAGGCAGATTAATTCATTAGTCATATAGTTAAAAAATAAGATGCATATGTACATGTCCAGTATATTCATACAGATGTACTGGTCATAAAAATGTGACTCAGTTGCTATTCAATGACAGCGTGTCTTCTGATTTAAGATATGCTGATATCTTACAGCCACTTCTTGTAATAACCAATACTGCTGTCATTAAGCAACTAGTAGACTCTATCTTACAGGCTGAATTTATTAATAATTATTTTTTTCCTCTTTTCACAAAGACAGTAGAAAGGAAGCTCAAATGGGGAGGATAAGCTCAATATAGTGAGATTATACTCAGAAAGTACACCAACTGTGTTCCAGGGAAACAAGAAAATCAAAGGCTAAAAGAAGGACACCACTAAACTAATACGTCCAGGATACTGGTAGAATACACTTATAGTTCTCAAAAGATGCAATTCATGGATCTAGAATGAGAGTTTATCCAAAGAAATTCGTAAAGTAACCCAATATCCAAACACTAAAATATCTAATAATATATGAAGATAGCTCAAGAAAAGGACAAACAAAATAAAGATATCAGAACAGTTTTAATAAAGAAAAATGAAACAATTTATTGTAGAGAAACAAGTATAGTTTTGAAGACACTTCCCTAGCTGTTGGAAATGTTTCTAACAGGTGAGGATTTGACCAGGTATGCTTTCCATCTGGCAAAAATTCCGCTCAAGAAAAGATTGCATACAAATCTGTTTCTCCTTGTTTCAAAATTTCTAAGTGATTTTCTGTGAATAGTGAATGAAGTAATTGGACATTATTGGATGTACACTTGCTCATGAATTTTAAATTATTTTACTTCATCCATGTTTTAGGGACCTGTACTCACAAAGAGAACATAAGCACCAGAACACCTGAATTTAAATTACATTATAAGCACCAGGGCTGGAATATGGTGTCCTACCTTGCTTTTACATACGCCATGATGAAGCAACAAAACATGACACAAGGGCCATTAAAGGATGCATACTGCAACAATTAGCAGCAATACCAAAAAAGATTCATCTCTATATAAGGACCTTCTCACTTCATCTGCAGCAAAATTTATCAACATGATGATTCCTGTTTTCCAGGTAACCGTATCAGTAAAGTCATATAGATGTTCCTGACAGTGATGATAAGTTTCTTATTATTGGTCTTACCATTTCTCCTCCTTTCTGACCTTTAAAACGTAGAAAAAATTTACATTATATAGCAAAGTTATGATCAGCAATAATAACCAAAAATACAAGAAAGCTCCCTCAGTATTATGCTGAACTCATAGATTGCGATGGCTGAAATTCAACAGATAGTCTTTTTATCTCTGAATAAAATACACTTAAAGGACATAGGAACAATTCTGCTGAGGTATGCAGTGTGATATTTAGGCCCATTTATTAATTTGTATTTTGCATGAGGGAATTTAGTAACTAGCTGTGAAATATAACTGCATTGAAATGTTACATTTGCTAGACACAGGCAGTCTCTTTACAGCTATTTATAGTGAACAAAATTCCAATAATCTCATTTGCCTTTAACTCAGTATGGAGTGTCCTTATGTCTTTTATACAGGAGAACATAATTTAGACTCATTTTTTTTGTATGGAACTTCTACGTTTCTATGTTCTGGGTCAGGTGGCCACATGCTTGCGAGTCAGTAGGACTCAGTATGCAACTGCTGTTTGCTGTGATCACCAGAATTCAGTAAAATGAACTACCAAAATCTTACATCTAGGAAATCAAGGTCACCTTATTACAGTTAAAACAATGAAAAACACCTGTTAAATGGAGCACGCAATCAAAATTCATATCATGATACTTTCATTTTCTTACAGGCATGAAGAGATTTCTGCACTACATTTAACTGTCATTCTACTGAATTTCAAGCACTGTGAAAAGATTAGTCATCACGATTGCTTCAATACTTTTCTATCTGTTGTACAGGATTATGGCATTTCTTTTTCCTACAGCACAAGCAAATAAAAATTATTTCACCTCAAAAAAACAGTCTAAGTTTACTATCCAGATATTACAGAAAATGTACAAAAACATCTTACAGGACAGCTGATGAATACTTTATTTCTAGCAGTAGTTTTCTGCCTTTGTACCTTCTAGCACATGGCTGATCTCTAATGTTTAGCTATTCTAAGAGAATTGAGGGTACTTTCATCCACTTAAGTAGGAATTAAAGAATAAAAGTCTACTCATCCTTAAACACATACTCAGTGTAAAGTCCAGACAACATCACCTCATCTGTGCTTTTTCTTCTCCTTGCTACACCTACTCTTGTATTCGTTATGGCCTGTTATTTTTAGTCTCTCTTCAAGCAGAGGTCTTTCCATATTCATAACTGTTCTGCCTTCATGTCTGGACTCTGATAAACAGATTGTACTTACTCTTATTTCATCTGTCTCTTTGATGATATGTGTTAATAGCTGGGCAGTAAAACTGTTTCTAGCCATGAACGTGCATGAGCCACCATCATTTGTCATGCCTTATTGGCATGGAAAGAAAAAAAATCACAAAGCCCAGACAATCTGAATTTAATTCATAATCTGCTTTGGCAGGACTCTGAGCAGCACATGCCTATAGCTTAAAAAGAGTATAGCAACAGTTACCATATTGGCTAACATGTCTCAGAGAGAACAAAACCATCAAATCTAAATGGATGACTTAGTATGAAGTGAAATAAGAGAGTCATCAGTGCTTGTTCAAAGATGATTTACACATTTGTCACTTATTCTGAGAGACATCTTCGTCAATACCAATTTCTCAGTGTGCTAAATTGCAAATACTACATTTGCAGTCGATGATTCTTTATTCTTTTTTAAAGAGATTTAATTGTGGCAAGAATGTATTCTCTTGATTCAGGCCAGCCATCTACAGTATTCTATTCATATAGAATAGAATAAAATATTTCAGTTGGAAGGGACCTACAATGATCATCTAGTCCAGACGGATGCATGATTATGAATTGTAATTCACGAGGCATCCAGTAACGCCGTAACTGCTGTTTAAAAAGGTGGTTAATTTCGTAGCATGTGACCTTATTACACCAGACATGTATCAGACACCAAATAATAAAACACAAAACCAACAGTTCCCAATACCAGATTAGTCTCCTAGCTAGAATTTAGAAGCTTCTTCGACAAAATCACTGAACTGATATTTTGTCTTTTTCAAGAAGTCAATAAGAGAAAGTGTGGTCTTGCGTAATTCATAGTCAAAGTGTATTTTGATGGTGGAATGTCATGCCCTGCCTAGATAACCCCAAGCTGTTTACAGCCTCATTGTTCCAGATGTGGAAGACAGTTGCATTCTCATGGGAGTAGCATATAACTGGCATGGCAATTGAAGAGGTCAGAGAACATCGGCGTTAATCTGATCTCAGTTTAGATGACAACACATGAATTAAAATCATGGATAAAACCTTCCGTACCATAACAAATTAGTTGGTCACTCCTGAAAATGTTAAGCATGAGTTGGCATGACAAACATTGAATGGTTTTCCTGTGAAAAGACATGATCTTGCGTATCACTTAGTTTTTTGAACAAATTGTACCCACAATGTCTTTGATTTCATTTTAACCCTGTTTTCATTGATTTGTGCTACTGTTATTTCAGAGCAATGTTAAAAAGCAGTTTCACATGGGCTGAACAACAGCAACTCTCTACAAGCTTTCCATTTAAAAACTCATAGAAGCCTTAAAAAATAATTGCCAAGTTCAGCATAGAGGGGTCATACCTTTGTCCTTATTGACATTCCCATACAACAGCTTGAGACAAATAGAAGGTGATACAGGAAATGGGTATAAATAAACACTTTCAGATTTTTGCTATTCCTTCCAGCTCTATATGGGAAATGTGGCAATGGTTTGGAAGGAGTTTCCAAACATCAGATGACAAAGCAGACTCCAGAAAATATAATAGCAGCATAATTTAGAGCTCTTATGGTTATTTTCAGAGGAGATCAAGAACTAATTTAATATCTGGACATTAATAACAAAGTTGTTGATGATACTTCCAGATTTTAATGCATGTTTATATAAATTTAAACTTTCTAATTATATAGGGATTTGAATGGCACCTTCAAGCTATACCTCTAAATCCCGTTAAACCACAATGCTAAGCCATGCTTATATTTAAAGACCTAATATATATAGAGAGCAGGTATCTGGATTCTTGCTTCACTTTCCAAATAAGCTGTTTTGCAAATGTTGGACATCTATGAAGAAAAATAAAATCTACAGCACAGTTTTGGAATAAGCAATAACTCTCTATGTCCTGCCATTTCATAACTAAGGATTATTTTTTTATACTCAGTCTAGTCCTGGCAAATCTCATGTTTTTGTAGTTGCTAGCTGTAAGTTGGACACATTAAAGGATCCTATTCAGTGAAAACTCTATTGGGACAGAATCATAAAATCACAGAATAGTTTGAAGAGACCTTAAAGACCATCTAGTTCAACCCCCATGCAATGAGCAGAGATATCTTCAACTATATCTTCAGGTCTCTCAGATCTGTTGGATCAGCTGCCAAATCATATCAGCATTTCATTAAAACATAATCTTTATGTTTTATTAGACATCTTCAGCTGATTTCTGAAAATTAAATTAGGTCTGGGATCATGGACCTGGTCAAAGACTGGTACTTCAAATCCCATTCACAGAGCTAACTCTGAGATTTCACCAAACTCACCATTTTAAAGGAAAACTTTCAAAAAAGGAATTATCTTTTTTTTTTTTTTAAATGTCATATATAAAGAAGTAGCAGAAGAGTCTGGGAATAAAATATGTATTCTTCAGTGATGAGTTCTTTTTATCCTTCGGGAAAAGGACTTCAGTGTGACTTTTTTGGGAGACCTCACAGCTGAAAGATGTATGAGATGCATAGATTGCAAAACACAGCTGGAGTAAAGGCATGAGCCCAGAAACACAGTATCACAAATTTAGCTAAGGCAGCCATTTGCTTCCTCATGGTAAATGCTCATGGTAAATGCAAAGTAAAAGGACTTCACAAGTGGTCACTATGCCAAAGTAAGGTTTTCCAAGTGGATATGATCAGAACCAAGTAAAAACTCTCACAGTCTCCACCAGTGCAGAGCCTGGGCTGGAGAGAAGAGGTACAATTGTACCACTGCTACTTAACCCACAGAGAAAGATGCATTTCACAGACTCCAAAGTCACACAGAAGTCAGTGCAGTTGCATTTACTCAAGTTCAAAGCATCAAAGATATTTTTGCTTCATGTAAACTGTGCCATTTTCAATCACCTTTTTAAAAAAAAAATAAAAATCTCCCCATAAGCTGGTTGTGATTGAATGCATGAAGCCCCCTAGGCAAGGACATACTTTAGAGTTACAGAGGTACTTATCGAAATTGTCAGTATTAAGGTTCTGTCCATGGTATAACAATTTTCTTGAGGAAAACAGTATATCTGAATATTCAGCTGATTTTATTAAATCAGTTCTCCTAAGCCATGCTTACATCCTTTGGGGTGTTTGATTTTCATGAAAATTTGAGTGACTAACTTATTGGCATGCACATTTGTGCAAAGTTAATTTCAAAGTACTATGCACCAGTATTTGCAAAAGGAAAGTAAAATCCACACACGAAAGTATTTGTGCTGGAAGGGCTTACTGCTGTGGGACTTATCTGATTTACCACAAAATCCCAACCTCCAGCAGTCAATACCTACTGAACTACTTGTGATTGCTTGAGTTCGAAATTATTTCAAAAACTTGATTTTTTTAAACTATTAACATTTGTCTAAAAAAAAATAAATCTGCTCATAAACGACAACCTGAAAAAGAGACTTGAGATTTTATAGTGAATATATTAACTACTTCGCTCCATCAAACTTCCATTACAATTTTAGTAGACGTAGTTTTCATGGAGAATCATATCTGTAGCAGTCTATTGGACAGGGCTTTTTCCTGTTTACTTTTTGCATGGGAACTATATAAATCCAACGTTAGTTCTAATCCCAGCTTTGCATGCACTTTATCCTTCCCTTCCTTCTATATCAGCCGCCTTAAGAAACAGATTCATTTTTCCCTCCAGAAGAGTGAAATAACAGGTGATAGCTATGGAAAATACAGTTCTATTCGATTTATTGAGTGAATCATTGCTTCTCTGGTTCATTAAACTTCTCAGTAAGAAAATTCAAATTCATACACATTTTTCTCCATTTTCAAATACACATTCCAGTTGTGTTGCTCATCTACTTTCAATATAAAAGATGAATTAAAGCATTAATCTATGCAATCATCTTCTAAGGGAAGTAATGATAGTTTAATACAAAATTCACTGTATAATGCTGTAATCACATTTTGAAGAACCTCTCATAAAATCATATTGAGCTGAGGAAGGAACAGAGGCTCAATAGTTGTGCTTATAGGACTTTACTATTATTTTCTGAGTTGCAGTTGCTAAACTACATTGAAAATAGATCCTGGTTTATACTGCCCCTTCAGAAATATATTTGGATTTTACCAGCTGTGGCCATGGTCAAGAAATATGCAAAGTAAAAATAATAAACAAATGAGTTAGAGGGCTCAAAATAAAGTTCTAGCCAGGCTTTATATTCCTACATGAAGATGCTTCTACTTTACTGATCACTGCAGGATTTACAGGAAAGGAAGAAAACAACATATTAAGTTCTGCTTCCTTGCTTTTCTGTGATCAATGGAAAAGCTGAGTTTATTTTCAGTTTTTAAAAAGATAATAAAATAGTCACGTAAGAAATGGACTTGAGTGCACTGCTTGGAATGGAATCATCATACCAAATATTAAAGATATGAACACTCATTGCTCACGTATGAGAGTACGTTGCTATTACTTTTACTACTGAAAACGACCGAAAAAAGTTCAGGAAAGAATTAGGCTCTTTTCTCTTTAAAATCTGCATGGAAAGAAGTGGTAGGGAGATCCCAGTATTTGGCTTCTCCTGACTGAAGGAGGCATATAAAACAGAGAATCTGAAAGTAACCTGGACAGCTCGTTAGGAGAACGCCTCCAGCACTCCTGCGCTGCTCTGCCTCTGTAAAATCTCGCACTCCTGCACAGCAAGTGCCTCGGAAAGCAGCATGTCAGTGGGATTATTGGGTAGGCAGAAACCTCGCCCGGGGAGAATTGTAGCCTTTTTTATTCTTTTTAGAATGCGATGTGCAGGGCTCACAAAAAATAGACGTGAAGAAAGGAGAGACACTAACCTGCAAAAATGTGAAAGAAAATAAAAGGTGCTCTGGGAGCCAGCACAAAACCCAGAACGAGCAGAAGATTTCTTATTCATATATACGAACATTTCACTTCCTTCTCACACAACTATTCCACTTCTCTCTGTTCTCCTACTTAACAGGCAGACAGTCTCTTGGGAATCCTCCCCCCAGGAACATATAAGGGACATTATAAGATTTCTGACCTTTTCACTTCTCTGCTTCAGGGTCTCACATCACAATTACCAGATCTTTGGTCAAGAACTGGAGGCTGCCAGTCAGAGCTACTTAATATCACTCCATTCATCCAGGTCAACATGGAATACTAACGAATGTTTAATTTGCAGGCCTAACAGGCATCAGGGCAAAGCCAAAGACTGTTTCCAATATAACATGGTATAACATACCAAATTGTTCTTCTAAGTTCAAATTTTACATCTAATTTTTATATTTGAGCAACATTTATTAAGAGTTATCAATTTGTGAAGGATTAATAAGAACTGACAACAATATATTTCAGGTCAGAACTTAAATATATTTAGGATAACAAGCAATTTTTATTTTCATTCTTCAGAAATACTTAATTTCTTATGATTGAAATCCGATTTGCCTAGTCCATTTGTTTCCCCACGTGAACACATCTATGACGAATCCAGTGTATTACTTATAATAACTTCAAGCTACAGTTAAGGTCAAACGGTTTGTCATTACAGCAGTAGATGGAGAAAGGGAGTTGGATCGAGACAGATAATTAGCCTTTCTCCCCTCCTATTCTTTCCTCCAATTTGCATCTTTTCCTTCCTTGGATCTGTCTGCCCTGTGTCTCTCCCTGGCAGACAGCCTCACCATGTGAGCTCTCCTGACATGGCACAGGAAGAAGCTGCAGGACTAAATGTGTTCACATTGGGGTCATGTCCTTCCCTTTCACTGTTACAAGCATATTTAGCAGATGCTCATGATATTTAAACAGTATTTCTTCTAAATATAAAAAAATTCAATATTTTTACTTTGGAAAAAAAAAAATTGGATTAAAAGTAAGATTTTATTTCAAAATTTGTCAAAATGAAAAATAAGTCTATTAAGATATATTTACTCTTACTGTATTGGCTGATTATTTCTCTTCAGTCATCATTAGAAAGGTCCTGCCTTGAACTATTGACTTTGGCCCCACAGGTTAATTAATCCACTACTGTTACGTGTACAATTAGGCAAATATTAGTAGCTCGTAGCAGTTACCTTGCCAGACAGGTATGTGCCAAATGTGGAGTTCAATGTCTCCTCTCCATTCCGGATGTCCATATAGATGCTGAAAGACTGAAAGAACTGAGACAAGGAAGCAGCTATCAGTGTAAACTTAAATAATTTACATTGCATAGGTGAACAAAAGTCACCCTTCCCACACACACATCAAAAAAGAAAAGAAAAAAAAGGAAAACCAAACTTGTAAGCACCAGAACCTGCAAGTTAGGACTTGAATCTAACAATTAGATACAAACAGTTTAAGTCTTCATGCTACAGATTTTCTTCGCAGTAACTGTAACCTCCAATGAACTGAGTTTGGATTACTCATGACCCTTCCTGGGAATCTCTGGGTCAGAGGACTGGAGAAGAACAGAAAATGCTACTTGATGAAAATTCAGAGACAGTGGATGTCGTATAAAGCTACAGCTGATATCTATTGACATATTGGTGTTTGGAAGCTTTTCAAAGATTAGGCCATACCTGGCCCTTGAGCCTGTGGCAACATCAATGGATGTTCAGCAAAGATTCCTGCCTTTAGCGTTGTCATCCTTTATCTTAGTAAACATCAAAATCTGAGCACAAAAGACAGAAAATGAGCTATTGATTTTCCAGTATTGTCTTAACCTGCAGCTTAATTGAAGGTCAGTATATGTATTCCTGTCAAAGACAGACTTTTGCTATTCATTGTGGGTGTCTGACACAAAACTCTCCTCAAGAGGGAGAGCACAGATACTCCCTGGGCAGTCCACAAATGGAGAATATGAAACCAAACAGCTTCTAACATTCTGTAAGGAAAATTGAGGCATGGAGAAGACAAACTGCAAAGTAATTGGATTAGATGTCAAAATCTAAAAAAAAAAAAAAAAAGAAAAGAAAAGGGGGAAAGAGGGAGAGAGAAAGGCGAGAGGGTACAGAAAAAGGGAGATAAAGGGTCAGAAAGAGATGAATGTGAGTTAGTTATTATAAAAAAGAGAAAGTAGATTACTGCCTCTCTCCCTCTGTGTTGTTTTCTCTCTCACTGAGGGATGTAAACCTGCAAATTCTCCTTTTTTGTAAAACTGTAAAGTAGTAACTTTTGTGAATAAAAGTAGTTTGTTTTATTAGAAGACAAATGTAGTATGACAGTAAAACAGAAGTTGTCAGATAACAGATACGAAAGACAATTCACATCTCTCTTATTTTGTTATCGCTTTTGTGTTATCCTTCACCATCCTCCTCTTATGAAGTATCAGATTTTGCCATTTCATATCTTTCATTCAAGAAAATGGTAAACATTATTTCTTGAAAAAAGTAGATACTTCTATTTCCAAAGCTTTCCAAATCATTTATGAAGCTTGTAGTTTTTCCTCTGTCATTAATCTACTTTAAGTCTCTTTCTCCTCCACATTAAATGAATTCATTTTCTCCTGCATATGCCAATCATCATAAACTCCTCCTGCTTCTACTCTAATGATTGAAAACTTGGAGAGGTGAGCAAAGGAAAAAGCTTTATGTTTATTTAGCTTGACATTGCAGTGAAGCTCCTCAGATGGTGATAGTCAACCTGAAATATTTTGGTAAAATCAGATCATCCTGTAAAAACCCTTCATTTTTGCCAGTGTAAGACTTTCTGAATGAGCTTTAGACTGCTGTTGGAGGCTGACTTGCATGATCACAAGGATACTGAGCAAAACCAACACTGAGTCACTCGCATTTAATTCACAAGATCTTCGCAGCTGAGAGAGCATAAGGATACCTGGCCTTCCTAAAATTTTCAAACATGGATTATGCGGTGGTGGATGAAGTGACTGTATTGATTTAACTGTTATTTGCTCCAGAATGAATGTATGCAAGAGCATATAAAGCCAATAGTAACTGCTCATATTTGAACTTTCAAACCTTTTGTGTTAAGAGTTTAAAAATTAAATTGAAATAAATGGATAAAAAGAAACCTAATCACAGCCACTGAGTAACATCTCAAAAATCTCAGTGATCTAAAAGTGTTCCCTGGGAAAACTGAGTTCTCAAGTCCTGGAAGGACAAAAGGATTCATAATTTTTACAAGTACTAAATATCTTCAGACCGCAGTGTTCTGTGACCATACAGATGGAAAATAAAAGGTAGATGTTTTATTCAGCAAGCAAGAATCTGCTTTTCATATGATGACTTTATTAAAGTCACACTTTTCATTTGACCTCCAACCATCTTTGAACCTTTCCTGGCTAAGCTCTTTGAACAAAGATTGAATGGATGGCACTGTACATCATTCATAATGTGGTTATCATATTGAGTTTGCCATTGTAGATTCTGATACCGAATTTTTGCTATCATTTATAATAGCTAGCATATGTTTTTGAATGCTTATTAACTAATAAAACTGTTCTTTATTTTAAAAAAATGTATGTGCTGGTCTTTCATTAGAAGAACTCCAAGCATATGGATTTATATCCAAACCAGTCAGAGCTAGATCTATGACACCCATCAGGATTCTGGGGTTTCTAGCACATAATCTTGTGCTCAGACTACTGCCATAAAGCATGCACAACGGTGTGGAACAGCACAAGAGCTACAGTAGCAGGTGTATGAGATTGGAGCATTACTCACAAACAGCAAAACTTATGAGTCAGCTCCGGTGAGCTTCCTAAATGAGTGCTAGTAAAACCTTTTGTGTGGCATCTTCATTTACACTACATATCTTCATACTGCAAGAAAATATTCTATGACCATTTGAAAAATTTAAATATGTTAACACTGTGTACCTATAAATGTAAAGAGACAATTACCACAAATCACTGAATGAGTGCAAGAGATCAAGAAAAAGTTTCAAGATATTCTCTTAAGGAACAACAAAAAAAAAGAAAAGAATTTCAGCTGTATGTGAATAACTGAAAAGGATAAAGTTCTGTTTCTGTAACTCAAACCAGGAAGAACAGTGGGATGCAGCTGAGGAAATTTAAAATACTATTCTAAGATATAGACATGTCAAAGAGGTGCCTGAAGTACAAATAGAAAAGTATTATTGCCACTGCCAAATACAGCAAAATGAAGTTGTTTTGGATCAGGGAGAGTCAGAAAAACAGAGTCTGATAAATTAGTAAGGATTAGAAATTCTTGGCTTGTTCATCCCAGAAAAATAAAGGCTTCACAAGTTCAGAAGGGTGACAGACACCAAAGAAGTAAACATCAGAAGAATTAGCATGTTGGAAGAAGAGTAAGTAGATATAAACCAGCAATAAGTCTGTCTTTTAAGACATTAGAAGGTTCCCAAGCAGTAGGAGAGTTCTTCAGTAATTTAGTAATGGTTTATGCATGTATAATTCTTTTTTTTCAGTCTAGACCACCAATGATCCTTTCTAGTCATTATGTTCTTACATTAGAAATCCACTGAAATGAAAAAATGGGAATAGTAGTAAAAAAACCCCAATTATCAAAGGTTAATTGACAGTGATTTAATGAAACCAAAAATAACACAAAATGCTTTGTTTCTCCCAAAGTTTGGAAAATATTTTATGAGCATAAAGAGAAGAAAATGTCTTCTAAAACCACCCCCTAGACTACACAGGAAATAATTTTGATACTGATGTGATTAAAAAACCCCAAACAAAACAACAACAACAAACCAAAACCAAAATCCCCAACCTCCCTTTTTGATACTGTTGAATTGTGTATGTTCAAAACAGAAAAGAGAATCTAACTTTGCCCCAGCTTTCTTTGAAAGTCTCAAAAGCTTTATTAGCATGAGAAAAAGGTATCAATGAATAGAGAGAATGGAAGTCATCCTGAAAATCCTAAATTTTGCTATTTTGCCTCTACATAAACATATAGATGGAAAAGAAAGCACCTGCCTCTATTTCTGGTGGAGGGGGAAATGAAGGCAATATTTTAACTGCGAAAGGTAGACCTTAGGCAACTCAGGCTATGAATCTCTTCACCTGTAGCATTTCCATCTTCTCCAGACAGACACATTTTTCCTACCTTAATGACTATTTATTTTCTTTTCCAGTTTGGTTTGCTAATTCTCTGTGTGTCACACACCCCATACAAAATTATGAAAACAAAAAAGACAATGATAGGCTTTGAATGTGTTATCTGTACGTTTTAGCCTACACGGCATATCTATTGCTGTTATAAGGCTTATTCATTATTATTGTTTCTAAATGAGTTCTACTAGAGGTGTTGTTCTAAATATTAAGGTCCAAATCCTGCTGCCAGGAAGATGAAAGAAATTACTCTACTAGAACTCATGCATTTTTGCTCTGTTTATCCCATCTGTTTCTCTGGTGCTCGTCATGTAAGGTAGCTGCCCATACTGGATACAACATTCTGACCTGTTTCTTTATGCATTCTCATTCCAGAGAAGGGAAGTGTGTCTCTTTTAGTTTCGTTTACCCTACTTTTAAATGAGTGTGTAAGTTCAGAGAACACTTCTAGTCCAGCATACTGGACTAGAGGATAAGAGCATTTTTCAGCCCATCTTCAGAAAAGAGCATTGTATAATAAGACTATTTGATTTCAGACCACATCTCAAAAATGGTATATACATTACCTGATATCCATAAAACCCATAGCTTCAAGGGTCAAAACTGAGTCATGGAAAAAGCCCTTCGTTGTAAGTAGCAGCTTACACTGAGCACTGTGGCATGGAGAAAAGAACATTTTAGAGAGGAGGATACAGATGCTGTAAAAACATTACAAACCAGTTTGGAAATGTTTCTTGCTGCTTAAGTGATTGTCTGTGGCCTGAATGATTCCTGTAGCTATGAGAGCTGTGAGTCATACTCCTTGGCAAACCACAGCCAGCTTCTTTAGACAAAGTTAACTAATGCTACAGAAACAAAGCAAACTGAGAACAAAAACATTCCTAAACACCTGAACACCTTCACAGCTAAAGAAACATGAAGTTCTACATGAAGCTGTAAACTTGTAGCAATTCCTTTCACAGCAGGAATTCAATACAAATAGAATACTTCATCTCATTATATTCTCTTGATGGAATATCCATTCTTTTGGGATTTCTTATTGCTTCTTTTGAAAACACATTTTTTTCCTCTGGTCCAAATTGTGATTACCACTGACAGCAGCATAAATTGGCATTGCAGTGGAGACTTAGCTGCACATCTTTCTGGCTGTATTTATAACCCACCACCACCACCTGTGTATTTTGGATCTCATACAACATATACAGTGCTACAGTGAGATTCTCTTTGGAGACTTCAGTCACATACGAGATTACCTGTATTTTCTTTCTAGGCTTACAACTCTTTACAGCAATTTATGACAGTAGGATTAACCCATAGCATGTCTTTTCTGAATTATCATAATTACCAGTGTTTTTCTGCTGTCCAGAGAGCTCTTTCGCCTCCTTCTTTATTACATTATGTAAACTAAAGATTGAATGGCCACACCTCAAGTTAAATACTCTATTATTGAATTCAGAATAACTAGTTTATATATTTTTGAGGAAGACTGAAGAACACAGCGAACTGACTTGTAAATCAGACAACAAAACTGAGACGCTTAAAAATATAAGAACATATTTATCTTTTCAAGTAAAATACAGCTCAGATACAGAAAGCAAGCTGTTCTCCAAGAGGTGGGCTTTAACAGATAAACATGCACAGTCTCACACACAGGCTCAAACTCAGAGTTACAAAACAACAACCACAGCAGAATGCAATCAGTAGCCAGAGAATATGATCTAATGAAGAACCAAAGTGCTAACTTGATTTTTTTTTTTGTCCTACCAAACCTTTATGAAATCATTCTGTCCCAGCATTATAAAAATTCTGCTGATATACCATACCTTCGCAGTGGGAGTCTGTTTTTTTTTCTTTTTAATTACTAGGAAGCTAGAAAAAGACTTGACTTCCCAAGAGAAAAAGGACTTGAAACTCAGTCAGCCATCTCCAAGTGATCCTACAAAGATAATACAAGCTACATTTCTATACCATGATCAAAAGCCTAAAAGAAATGACTGGAAATGCACTGAATTTAGAGTTTCTATCTCTTCTTTTAGATACTGATACAAAAATCACAGATGCTATATTTTGCCTCTAATTATCTCTGGAAAAAATTATGCAAATTTAAACTAAAATTCTCAACTTTTATATCTAATCTTTTTTTAGTTAAACTTTTTTATTACATTTGTACAACATAGCTTTTTTTTATTTTTTTTAGTTTGAAACATTTTCAGATTATAGTCGGGATTTATTTATTTTCTGTTTCATCAGTCCTCTTTGACTTTCCCTTTTACCTCCTAAGTTCACATGACTTTGTATCTATCACATTTTTGTATCAAGCTTTTTGTTTGAGCTTTCCAGAGTACTCTTCTGCACCATTACTTTCAACTTTTGCCTAGTTGAATTTATTATGAGTGTTTTATAAACAACTAAGTATAAGCACCTAAGAACACTGAATTTGAGAAAGAAATCCCAGCCTGACAAATTTAGGGAGGTATTTCTCAAATCTTGAGCAGTTGAGGTTTGGCCACACATAACAGTCGGGTCTCCATTCACAGCTGTACCAATAGGAGAGTCAGATAAGCTAAATGGAGGGAATGGTGAATATCTGGTTCCTCATACTACTTTTTTAGTACAATCTTTAAAATAAAATAAAATAAAATAAAATAAAAAATAAAATAAAATAAAATAAAATAAAATAAAAATAAAATAAAAAAATAAAATAAAATAAAATAAAATAAAATAAAATAAAATAAAATAAAATAAAATAAAATAAAATAAAATAAAATAAAGTGAACTGCTGCATGGAATAAAAGTAGTTCATTGTTCCTAACTCTAACAGCACTCAGGGAGAGACCACAAAGGGGGATGGACAGATGGGGGGATTTTATTTTAATATTATTTATTTATACAGACTCATTCTTTGAAACATTTCTTATAGCAAATACCAAAAATGCTCTCATACAGGATACACTTAATTCCTGTGGGTTTTGGTGCCTGTTTTCTGGGTTTAGGGGATAAAACTTGGCATCAGTATTTCCAAAAGGAAAAAACCCCAACTTTGTACTTCAAGAAAGAATAGTTAAGAAATCAGACAATAGAGGTTTCATCTTAGCTCACATGCGCAAAGCTTTGGACTTTTCATCATCTGTAGGTGTTTTGGAGCGAGTTCACCCATAACTCCCTGTACCATCTCTCAGTCTCTCCCACTAAGCCCCCACAATCTCTTGTTGCACAAACAGAACAGAAAATACTGCTGTGTTAGTTCAGCAGATTGTCTGTGCTTTTTAACTCTTCCTAAGGGATGTCTGTGTGTTTGATATCTCCTCTCTCTTCTGCTCTGTTCATTAAAGTCTGTGTCATATGAATATTGTCTATTTCACTTTATTACCCAAGGGTAGTTCACTATTTCTAAGCTAAGATCTTCAGAAAGATTTTGGTATAAAAACCTTCTATAGGTTTTGTAAACAAATGTAGAAATTATTTTTGTTCTCAAAGCAAGAGCTTGTATTGCCAACAAATATTTTATATCCGAAAAGAATAGGAAGTTTTAGATGAACTTCAAATTTCAAAGAATTCAGTACAGATAAATTACTTGGAGTTCAGAAACATAAATTTTAGGGGAGCCAAGGCACTGAACGTGAAAAAAAGTTATATATATTTAATGCTGCATCTTCATATATGGATTTTTTCTCAGCTTTTCTTTTCTCATAAATTGTGTCCCTTCTGAAAAACCTTTTCAGCCTGCTTCATTTGAGTGCTGAACTGGCCTTTTTATTTAACTGAGAGTTTTTTTGGTTTTGCTTTTACTTTTTTTGACAAATTTCTTTTAAACAATTTGTATAATACCACCAAACCAATCAGCCCAACTATGTTTCATATGCTACTGAAGCCAGAAGAAAAAAAAAAATTGTTTCTGAAATGTCTAATCTAGAAGAAACCTCAATAAGGTGCAGTTAAACTGCAACCCTGCTAAAGCTTTCCTAGAAATATGACGGGTGTCACCTAGTGCGATACAATATTGGCAATTACTTCTTTTAATCCCCACTGAATTGAGAAATACGTAAGAAAAAAAAATCAGAAATAGCCTTGAAATTTCAGATTTCTTGCACAAGATTCCTAGTGAGGAGTGGTTTACTTCTACAGATGCTCAATGAAATCAGCCTTTTTTAATAATATTTTAACTAAATGAAAGATGAGATGTGGGTGGAGAAAAACCCTCACAAGTTCTCTGACCATTTCATTATCATTTTATCTCAAAGATTCAGAAATGTTAGAAGGAGGTTAAATACAGTAAATATAGTTTTGTGATACCAATCGTACAATGGGCAAAATCATAGGGGCTCCTCCTACACAGCTAGTTTATATTTTCCCTTTTTATCTGTAAACTATTTCTGAAGAATTGAAAACAAATCCACCTCTGAACCAGGCTGGAAAAAAATTAAAACTAGCTGTCAGAGAGAATTTTTCCATATTGGGGAAGAAATCTCAGAAAGCAAGTACAGCTTTGCTAATTAATTATTGCAGTGACTATTACTTATAGGATAGATTTCACTGAATGCTGCCTCAAAAAATTTAAAATATTATATGTAATTTTATCAAGATCTTGTCTCCAAACCAACAGTATATTGAGCAACATTTTTAGAAGCTTATGGGTTTGAGGATTACTTTTTAGTATACTACCTAAAATATATCAAATGAAGAGGGCTTGTGTCATTGTAAATTGAAAGAGTGAAATTATAGAAGAGACATATGTGTACCAACAGAATTCTTAGAAAAAGATCTTGATATAAAATGTAGCTAAATGCTATGCACGTCAATCACATAAATACCTTTTTTAAGTATTATACATTTCTTGTGCAATTCAAAACCACCTTTCCATAAACGTTAACCTTCTCATCTTCACTGTATCTTAAAGTTCCTGTTCCCTAGTGCGTTTGTATCAGCATAGAGATCAAAATTATGGTTATGTTTTATGTTTTTACTGACGTTGTATCATCTAAAATACATTTCCACAGATAACTTTCACAGGAACTCCTCACAAGTGAATATATCAGTTAAAAACCCTAGTTATTTTTAAAATGCATTACGTCAATTTCTCCAAAGTTTATTCTTTAATTACAGGTGGCTTCAGTCCTCTATATTCAGTCTTAAATAAATAAATAAGAAGCTGAAACATTATACTTTGAGTCAATGCAACAGCAGAAGTAGATGCTTTTGTTCCCTCAGCCTATACTGTATTTTGATAGCTGATTTTCTCATTTTGCTGTACAGATATTACAAAGTGATCATCACAATCACTCACTTTCTGCCTGAGGTTTGATTTTTGATTAATAAAGCATAAACAGAGTAAGTTCCAGCCTGTTGAAACTCAGCTTTTCAGGCAGTTTGCCTTACCAGTTTACTTAGTTCACACACACACAAAAAATTGTTTTTTGAGAAAGCCAAGGCCAAATGACACTTAGGTGGACAAAAGCCATCTGTCTGGTTAACTGTTCCACCTTGACCTTTCTATATATTATCATACATGACCTCCAAAGTGTGCTAATTTTCTAAGACATGGTCACACCCACTCCTCATACATAGGTTTGACTGAACAAAATACAGTTGCCACATTTAACAGGGATTGTCCAAGCTGCAATGTTTTTAATGCCAGCCGTGAGGCATTGCCAATTTTGGGGCAAAGCATTTGGGACTGTAGAGAAGGAATGTAAACATAATTGATATAATTAATTATATAGGTCAACATCTTTCCATGCCTTTACATTGACACTGAACTGAAATGCCAATGCTCCCCTGCTCCTGCACACAGTTTATTACTATCCTTTTCCACTATCAAAAACTTTCTGAAATTCATCTCTGTGGTCCTCCTTAACCATAGCATAGTATATCAGGAAAACGTATCACCTGCATTATTGGCACTTGTATGACATTCATCTCTAAAAGAACAGTAACCCTTATACACATTAGTGTTATCCTAAACATGAAAAAAAAAACAATCCAAAACTGTTAAGCTGACAAAAATAAAAACAAAAAGAACTCTGTTATTCCAAGTTGATATTATCTCTCTTCAATATGTTCAGAGTAGGTAATTGTCCAGTACACAACCCCATATCTATATGACTACTATTACAGATAAAAGCCATGTACAAGAAGGGATTCAATGTAGAGTTCACCGAAATCTCTATTTTTAGTGTTGACCTACCTATAAAAGGTAATAGCTAAATGTTTACCCCACCTATTATTTAACACATTTATAAAATGCTTTGAGAAGCGCAAATAAAACTCATAAAATAGGTCTCTATTTTGCAGTTATAAGACAAATTCTGAAACCTACTTTCCTTTTTAGGTGGAGGAAGCTTTTATTTCATCTTTGACTTTCACAGAGTAAAAGCCACTAATGAAAAAAAAATATTTTCCCCAGTGCACTAATCACAATTATCTGTAGCTATGAAGCTTTCTGACAGTTCTTGCTATTTAAAGCACACAGAATCTATTGACACTCTTCAGACTTTTGGCAGCCATCAGACTTTCTCGAGCTTGTGCACAACTGTAACAACTGTGTTTGAAGCAACAGCCCTCCTTAGAGTCAGATGGATCCCTGCCCAGGCTGCTCCCTCGGCTGATTCACTGGAAGAGAAAGTGGAGGAGGAAAAGTACATCTGTTTCTCTTTATGGAGGATGTAGCCCTAGTCCCAGATTTTATTCACATCTACCTATTACCTGCAAAGAAGTGAAAGAAAATATGTTTGGTATTACACGTTTTACCTCGTACGCAGTGGCAGGGAGGATTTTGGTAGCTGATGCACGGGGCTTGCTCTTGCAGCTGTGCTACACTGTGATTTGTGACACACTTTGCTTGCTCTCTGACTGGCTCAAATCCCACCATTCAACTCCATGTTGAGTTCGACAGTCTCCCTCAGGGTTCCTTAAAAGCTCATAGTATCAAAGTTACTGAGGAAAAAACCTTTTCCTCTCAGAAACCAGCTGCTATTTCCTCCTTCTCCAACATCGCTTAGTTCACTACACAGGAAACTGGGAAAGCAAAATTAATTCTAATATATGACAGCACATACACTGCCTACAGTTGCAAGTCTGCCCATATCTGGAGCAGCATAACTCTCCCATCAAGCACAGGGAAGACATCCAAGGAGAGATAGCTCTTAAGTATGTTCTCAAGCCATCTGTGAACATTTTAAAGTGCATTCCAAAGCACGCAGGAGACTATGGCATCATTTGGAGTGTAAGTGAAATGCATGGCACACGGCTGGATCCAAATAAATTCCTTCTGTAGGGAGGTTAGTAGTAATCCACACAGTTCTTTTGAGCATTATTCTACCTTTCCAGAGCTGTGAATGGTGACTATCAGACTGCATAACTCCATGCTTACAGATGATTGTTTTGCTCCATTAATAGCCTCCTGTAGAAAGGCAAACCTTTTACGGGCTTTCTTAGAAACAAAGTCAGCAGGGCCCATGCTGATGCTGAAGCTTTCCTCTTTCTGTCTTCCATGTACAGAAATAATGCCTTTGGAGTCAAAGAAAAAACCCAAAGATACTATTGAACACACTCCTAAGACTAGAAACTTCTCTCTGAATGAACTGCTTTCATTTAGAAACTATGCCAAATTGATTTCTTTAAATAAAGGTTTATTTTAAAGCAGGTCCTGTTATATTCATTGAGAGTAAACTCTTTTTGGTAACAGCCTGTCTTTTGCAGTTAATTGCTGCTTGTCTCCTTGGATATCATCATTTGCATAATTGTGATTCTTTTCAATAAAAAGGGATTATATAATCTTGGAGAAGCAAACATCATAAAATTTAAATTTACATGAAATTAAAGGAATAAGTGTTCCATGGTAACAGTGCTATTAACTTCCACCAAAGAATAAAGTCTTTAATATTATAAGTCAATGTATTTATAGAAAAATCACTTAGACTATGCTGCTTTTCAAATGTCATGCAAAATTAAAACATCAGACCATACTTTGAAGCAACATTACTGAAATAAATATTAATGCCAACTTTAAATGTTTGCAATAAGGACATAAGGTTCTCCTGAGGTCAGTTTCACATTTCTGAATTGGAAAATTTGTACCACTTGTAAGTGCAAAATAAGCAATTGCATTGCAATTTTATAAATGAGTAAATTTCAAAGTATATGCCATAGTTCAGTTTTCCATGCCTTCCAGGAGATGCATTTCTGTAACTCACAGTTGCATAAATGAACTGAAACAAGTTGCAGGAAGACTCTGAGGCTATAGCAGAGGTTTTCCTGCCAAGTAACTAGACAATGTATCCCTTCCTTTTTTATGTATGGATTAATTAATTGTATTTGTTTTTGTTGCCACTAACATTTAAAATTGCTGAGAGCCCATTGCAGACTAATCTAAATAAAAAAGTGTGTTGTAAGCTGAAGAACAAAACCCAATTAGTTCAAAGCTCTGACACTGAAGAGCTACCAACTTAAATTCTCTAACACAGTGTCAGTGAATTCTTAAAGAATTGTTTCACAATACAATATAAATTAGGCCAAACTCCAGCTTAAAAACACAAAACAACCACTCACATCTCCTTCCCACCTAGCTTAGCACTATCCGATTTCCCACAAAGTTTCTACTTTCTGTCAAGTCAGTCATGTTTTTGATACCTGAAGAGAATTTATTTCAATTAAATCCCAATGATCACCTTGACTGTCATTCATATACGCAACCTCGAATCAGTAAGTATGGAGAACATGACTATGGAATGTCGCACGGCACTCAACACAACCAGCTCTCTTAGAAATAACAGTCTCAAATGCTGAAGTAAGACTATGGAGACACTATTCAAAGCAGAATATAAAAAAACCTGATGAGAATGAGCACCTGTAACTTCTCTGAAGGTCAAAAAATTTGCTGCTCCAGCCTGAAAGCAAGTACTTATCCCTTAACGTTTATATAATTAAACAGGCATGACAGATAAATAAGCAAGTTAAATAATCTAGATACCATCATGATCTGAGGAGAAATGAATACAAGCCTGTTGCCTCAGCACACCATGCAGCTCCTCAGCTTGGCACTGTGAATGACAGGAAGTCTTCCTAAAAAAACCCTATTGGCCACATATCAAGGAGTCTTTGCCTTCTGCTGTATTTTTTAGTTAAAGACTGTTCAGAAAGACAGATAAAATCCCATAGCCTGTGTCACCCACCTTAGCGCTCAGAAAAGAACAACTGTAGGTAAGAACCAATGTTCCTCAAATGGTAAATCCTTTTAACCCAGCAAATCAGAACATCCCTATCTACCCTGCTCCGTTGTGTCTGCTGAGAGGATTTGGGAAGCTATGAATTGATGTTCACAGCAAAGTAAACGACTTTGTCACAATTTGGTGTACATATTGAAAAAGATATCCAGAACAATAAAAATAACTGTATTTATTTTAGGCATGGATCTTGGCTAACATAATTGGCTGGGAATATAGACAATGCAGAAAATCAGCCTGCATGTGCTTTGTATTTGCCTTTCTCATTGCAGCCAAACATATTAAATGTTCCTGCTTGAAAATAAGCATCAAGGGAAAAATAGTGACTAAACACTGAGTGGTGAGAACCTTTAATCACTCATTCAGGACAAAAATCATTTATAGTTCTACAACTACAGAATATTGGAAGACTTCCTGTGTAAAGAAATACCTTTACAAAGTGTAGTAACACAAAACAAACCAAATTAACAGTAATTCCATAAGTATCCTATCTTCAGTTAAGAATGTGATATGGTATAACAACACAATAAGAAATAGTTTCTCACTGAGACATAAATTCATATCTAACAACGCAAAATAAGGAGAAGGAAATAACAGGCATCCATGTCTTGAGATTTCATTTTGAGATAAGAAAACATTTACAAGCTTAGAAGAGTGACTTCAGATAAAAACCAACAAATTTATGTTATTCATTACGTTATATCCGAGCCCTGGATGCAAAGTAACTTGCATTTATGAAGTAATAACACATAGTGTGTTGAAAGTCCTTAGTCAAAATTAGCGCTCATTGACATATATTCTGCAACTGTCCAAAAAAGTCTTGCAAGCTATGTTTTTGTTAAGAAAATCAGCAATACAGGCGATTCAGTACAAACCATACATGGCATAGAGTATACATAATATATATATACTGTAGCTTAAAACAAGGGTGGGGGCAAATTTCTGGTTTAATTTACTCTATCTAATAGGAATTCTTTAAAAATAAATTGCTTCACTTTTAAAAGCCTTAGGATGTTGTAAATGCATACCTCAGTAAAATGCTTTTTTTTCTTTGTAGCTAGAAAGAAAACAACTCCCATAATTGCAAACTGATTTGAAGTGTTTTTCCAAACTTCATCTCTAAATCTGAGATGGAGGGTGGTAGAGGGGGAACAAATAACTGAACAAAACCCCCAGCCAGGCAAACAACGAACCAACAAAACCACATTCTCTGGTGAAGTGCAGCTTCGTCTCTGTAGTAACCCGGTACAATCTGTGGCAGTAATGGAAAAGAGACAAAAGAGGCAAGCTGGTCTGCTCCCAGAAGGAGCAGAAATGGAAGAATTTCTTCTAGCAGTGAGAGGACCATAAGTACTGAGATGAAGTTACACCTACACATACAATTGTGCTCGACAGGAATGGCTGCAGTTTTCTCAAAGATATGGCAGTGAAATTAGCATCTTGGATTACCACCCAGGAAGTAATAATTGTGATAAAGTCACTGGCAGCCAGAACTCGATGAGAACCCAGGTGTTCTAGTCTTATCTAGATTTTCTCTAACAGACAGAGTTCTTCTGGACAGACTGTCTTCCTTTTGAGTACAGATGGTTGAAATTAAAATAGCTATGACAGTTCATTAACATTTTGGGGACAGCTGCTTTCTGCCTGTCCTTTCTGACTGGACTAATTTTGTCCTTTCCCAAGTACAGATCTGTACCTCACATAACCCTGACAGACAAACTTCGTAACTGGTTGCTGCTGGGAGTCACTGCTGTACCAATGCATTGCTAAGTTATGCATCACCCTCTGCAATGCCAGGCTCAGAGTAGGAGCTGCAGCACAGAAACAGTCATTAAAAAAACCACACACACAACCATGTGTCTTCAAAAGATGTGTATCGAAGTACTTACACAAAACAACTTCAGAAATTGTTACTTTCCATAGTATAATACTACACTACAGTATAATATATGATATATACATACATAATACAATACTGTAAATTTCTGAGGAATTCTTCAATTATTTTAATGAAATAATGAAACAAAACAA
The DNA here is from genome assembly GCF_009769465.1 of Tauraco erythrolophus. Lineage (NCBI taxonomy): Eukaryota > Metazoa > Chordata > Aves > Musophagiformes > Musophagidae > Tauraco > Tauraco erythrolophus. The sequence continues at coordinate 5,500,324 of NC_141477.1, forward strand.
CCATTGTTTGCTTTGGTTTAGAAAGGACAGCATTTTTTGAAAAATAACACTTGTACACTCTGTAGAGAAAAGGAGCCTTCCAGGTCCCTTCTCTCAGAGGGACCTCAGGTAAAAAATTACAGTGTGCCATCTGAAAACCACAGATCCTCTGTCCAAGAAAAACAGTCACAGAGGGTTGCATTAGAAAGACAGGGAGAAGAAAATAAAGAGATCAGAACAGCTCCACATACACAAATTACATTTAGTGGCATTTACTGTGAAAGTTGGCAGTTATGTTTCAGGTGATAGAGCCCTCGGTGTTGACATAATGCTTGCTATCAGAGTATAACATGTAAAAAAAAGTATTTTCATGTCATAAATGCAGAAAAAGCCATCTTAGCTGGTAGAATAAGTTTCTTTTCCTTGTAAAAAGGGAATCATTTTTTCTTAGTTGAAAAAGATAATTCGAGTTTTAGAAGATTCTCCTAGGTATACACATTTTTTAACATACTCAGAACAAATATGCCTGTTTGTGGAGCCATAATTTCCCATTACATTTCTTTTTGTTTGATTTTTCATGTAAATATTTTCTGGGGAGAAATTCTCATTAAGTTTTATACAAACATACAGCTTAATGCAAAACTTGAAGTCAAAGGAAGTTTTAACATGAAAAGAACCATCTTGTTTCAACTTCAAATAATTGTTTAGTGAGTATTCACCCAAACTGGACTCAATGATCGATTACTGTTGGCAATCCAAATTAGCATTAAAATACACGTCCCTATGCATTCCACTGTGTGTTATTATACAACACACACCATATAAGACACTGTTTCAACAAATTATTCCAATCCATTTTTTCCTGGAAGAACAAGTGTATAATCAGTATGAAAAATGTATTAACACTGAGCGCAGAAGCTACAAAATTTCTCCTACTCCACCCTCAAGAACACATCAGCACTGGACCATGTTTCTTCCCACAAGAAAATAAATAATAATGAAAAGACACACACACCACACACCCCTCAAAACACCAGAACCAGGGCCATTTGTTTGGAAATTTAAACAACGCTGGCATATTGCTATGCTTTAGTCCAGATTCACAATCATATGCAAAATATTAGCTGTACATTACACCCAATATGTGACTTTAAGCCTGGATTAAATAGCTATTAAGAGATAAGAATCACGGTAGAGTGTTCAAATGCGCAGCAAGCCCCTTATTGCATGCAGTCACTACAGACTGCATAGTAGCTGTGTATCTTCCCATCTTCTAACAAGTTAAATGTAAGTTGTTGCTGCCACCAACAGGATGTTCCTAAGTCTATTTTATCTTAATATTTCTAAAAATTTGCCTTTCTGTACAAACATCTGTATGCTTGCATTCAGATGTAAGGCTACGGCTGATGTGATATGAAATTCACATATGTAAAATGGATGAAGGGTTCAATCTGGTGAGTACCACAAAAATTAGCAATAACACTATCTGAATTTTTTTACAGTAGCAATAGAGTCTATATACAGACAATGCAATCGTGGTACATCCATGCTTGGCATAAATCAATTGACTAGAAAGCAAAATTTAGGATGAAAAGCACTGCTGATGTAGACAAGAGGGTCTTCCTTTTCACATCCTCCTCTTGATCTGGCCTTGTTTGGCATATGTGTTTGCTTACAATGATACCATGGTAGATGGAGGGATGCTTCACAAGTGACACTGCTAGGAGATTTGGAGAATGACAGAGAATATGGCTGAGGAGTACCCAACAAGGTTGCACCGTGCAGAGCCCACAAAAGGAAAAAAAAAAAAAAAAAAGGAAGATTTAAAAAACATAAAAAACCATTGCAGCTGCTATAATACATTGGTATCAGCGCTAGCCAGATAATAGCAAAATTATTGTCTGTAAGAACAAAGCTTTGACAAGACTAGCAGATTTATAAACAAATCAATTCTAATCTGTTGAAAGGTCATCTTTCCATTAAGACTGAATAGGAATGAGATTAAATTACCCAGTTGGCTACAGACACCCACAACAGGGCACCAAGCAGGGAGAAGGTGAGGAGCTGAGCTGCATAAAAAACCGCAGTGATCCTCCATGGCTTTGCTCATGAAACACTCACGTGAGGCGGGCCAGCCAAATTTTGGTAAGGCTGAGTTTGAAACATATCTTTATGATAGTTGAAGGGAAATATCTGACTAAATAAGTCCTGTAATGACAGTTCACTCTATTCATGCACAATAAACACTTCCTCCTCTGTAAATTAGGTCCAGCAGCTGAAATGCGCAACGGCAAGATCCAACTGTAGTGGATCACCCTCCGCTGTTTTTCCTCCCTGCAAATTTTGCTTGTTAAAGAGCTTTAAAGACTGACTGATGACAAAGTCTACAAGGCAGACACAGAAGCAAGGGATGTGTGTATTCAGCTATACTGGACAAAGGGGAGGAGAAGCAGGAAACTTTGCCATCAGCACACAAAACTCTCACAAGAAAGGTTATGCCCTACCTAAAAGGATGAATTATGAAGAGACACAATTAGCACCTGGATTACTCAGTTCACTCTTCGTGTGTCTGGGAAGTCAAACATGGACAGGTCCAACGCAAATTAGCTCTTTTTGCTCAGTTGATGGCTAAACTGCAGCAGATGCTCGAGGATTTTTAAGCTGCAGAGACCACATGCGGAGGCTGATGCAGTACATTGCCCATATTGTATGCTAGCTTGATTTCAGCATTCCCTTTGAAGAATGTAAAAAAGCACTTTGCAAATGACTGTGAGAAAACAATTCTTCTCCACTTCTGCCCTCAGAATACGTTTTAAGACTACATTTCTGTTTCTAAGATAAAGCAGAGAGATATTTAAAAAAAAAATCACTAAACTTCTGCATTTTGTTTTTTAATATGTTTTTCTAATGTCTGCTTTAGACCTGTCATTAAGTACTTTAGCTTAATTAGCTTATACTGGCATCTATTGGTAGAAAATAATATTTCCATGCTACATTATCAATTATTGCTTGCTCTTAAATCAGGAACAGAAATGCTGTTTATCGTAATTATTTTTAATGTATTTTACATTGTTTTAATTGTCCTTCAGTAATTTAGTACAGAGAAAAACAAGGGCGAAAATCTGATCTAATTCATACAAGAGTTAATTTTTCTTTTTTTTTTTTTAATAAAGTGTTCTAAGAAGTTTCTTAACTGATTTATGCTCGTGCTCAGAATATCTGCAGAGTACACTCAATCACTGTGATGGGACAGAAATCAATGACAAAAACAGAGGTTTTAAATGGAAGCCTTGCATGTCTAAATCCTACCAAGCAAACCATCATCTACAGCAACTGTAGAAGAGATAATTGACAATTATCCTTTGAATGGTAATTAAACTGAAATATTGAAGCTAAAAAGAATAATCTAAAGCAAAATTAATAAACAATTACAAGAATAAAATAAATGAAATAATTATTATGAAAATTATTTCTGAATGGGACTGATTTGGAAATGGTTTTCTAGCTTTCTTTTTTTATCCCGTATTTGATTACTTATGCAGAAGGGTGAAAATTCAGCTCTTCAATGGCAATTTATTTAGCAGATCGTATCAGAAAACTAAAATGATTTCAGGGATCTCTGCAACTGTGCTCTGAATGCACATCTCTCTGTATTGAAAGGTTATCACCTCCAAATTTTTGTCCTGATTTCAAGACACTCTTTCTCCCCTATGGGCTTAATAATATTTGACATTATTAAAAATACATAAATTTTGAATCCTACTACTTTTTCAGTTTTGCATTGGTTGTTTCCTGTCATTCCTGGAGATTTATTTTTTTTCCTCCTAGAACCCCAAATTTCAGCTGTCATAAAGCTGAATAATTCAGTTAATAATTCACAAACTCAATAAATCAGTTGCTTAACTACAGGTTTCTTGTGCCATTTTACCTGCTTATATGTAGCCTCCAGCTACTGCCCCAGAAGGGCACTGGTGTCCCATCCATCCTGTCTCATACCTGCTAGCCTCACAAAGCTGTCCTGAATGCTTATAATATTAAAAAAAAAAAAAAAAGGCTTTGGATTTCAATATTTCAAACTGAGTTTTATGCTTAACATCCAGAACAGATTCACAAATATAGTTGCTTCTACTGTTAGCTCATACTGTCTGCCATATAAATAGTATGAATAAAGAAATTAATGCAAAACTCTGAAGTTTCATGGAGTGCATTCTGCAACGGCTCAGTTACTTAACTTTTCCTGTTGTCTATTATTGAAAGGGATTGTTCAGTCGATCAAATGTATCAAATCAAATGGCTAACTTGCACACTCCAACAAATATTATATTTATATCGTGAATTTAGCCAATTTTCAGATGCTTATTGTATCCATTACTCAGGAGTTGGGATAAAGACACACAGCAGAGCCAGAAAAAAAATCTGAAATGCATGAAATATTTTTTTGAACAGTACTGGCCAGCTCTAGCAATAAATAGAAGAACAGGGAAGGAACACAGTGTCTACTAGACATTTTGACCATATCTTCTTTCACTTTGAGCTCTGTAAAGATGCCCTAAGCACACATCTTTATGGTATTGTGGTTGTGATTTCATTTCACATCATAAGCTGCTATCAACACAGCCTTGTCATTGCAATTTGTCACACATAGTAGCGTGAGCTTTCTCTATCTCACTGAAATTTTTATCTCACCAGTTACAATCACAGACTGCTAGTTTAAAGCAGGGCTCTCAGACATTATGAGAAGATGAAATCAGAAAAGATAACATTAATAGACATTGCCACCACCATAGAGACAAATACTATAGCTTTTCTGGAGCTTACAAAATCAAAGCTAATATGGTTTATTAGCCAAGCTTTCACATATGTATATATGTATGAATAAGAAAAGAGAATCCACTGACAATACTCTTGAAATTTTCATGAAAATTATCCAATGCTGCTTGTACTACGTATGAAATTTGCCTTTTTTTTTTTTTAGTATCTCCCCTCTTCCTCCCCACTGGCACTCTCAGGGAAGAAGTTTCGTTTGTTCCTCAGGTCTTGAGTTTCTAACAACTTTTTAATCATTATGTAGATTTGCTCTGATCATGCCCTACGGTACTGTGCACTGTGAAAGACACAACACTTAAGCCAAAGATTTTAGATCAATCGAGGTATGAATAATAACAGTGTTTGTCCTAAACTATAACATATGAAGAACTCTTAAGAACAAAGACCTTCTGTGTTTTCTGGCTGCAAAATTCACACCACACTTAGACTAGTGTGAACACATTTTATTATTCATTTGAGAATTATTCTCTTTTCAGAGATTTATTATTATCTTTACAACTACTAAATGAGATTGTTTTTTTATTTGGATGTCAAAACCAGCTGAAGCCTTTTATTGAGGCTTACTGAACTAAAATCTGTGATCCCACCTATGCCATTAGGCATGCCTCAACTGCAAGCTCCTAATTTCTTCTGGTTTCAAATTAAAACATAATTATTAAAGATGGACAACTTTGTTAGCGGGGTAACTTCTGATGACAGCCATATAAAGGACTAAATATTAAGAAATATTTTATTGGCTACTTCTCACTAGTCCCCAATTATTTTTCTAGAATTGACTGCAGTATCAATAAAAGCTTTTTACACAAAGCATTTTAAAACAGTGAGCACTCTAAAACATATTAAAATAAATCCCTGCCTTGGGAAAACATGTCACACTTACTGGAATATGTAATTAAAGACAGAATATATGTAACTGCTAAGTGCTACTCAATCTGGAAACAATCATGAACAGTTTGTGTTGTCTTGTTTTTATTAGTGATCTACCAACATCATTTTTGTTCCAAATAATTTCCTTTATTAAAAACTGTTCAAGGGATATTTTCATTTCAGTTAAAGTCAAGCAGCTTATTCTTCAAATAGAGCTTCTAAATAGAAAGCATCCAGTTTGTTTTTTTTTTTTGTTCTGTCTTTTTTTTTATTTTCGCTGTAGAAAGTAAGAATACATCAAAAAATACATTATTTACGAAAAATTTCCAGGCTTGAAAAACCAGCAGCCTGAAACATTCTGCTTTGTACATTATTGCATCTGTATTTGTTCTACACAACACCGATATAGCAACAAAGAAAGGAAACCATTTTGCTCTTTAAGCAAACTGGCCTCATTCTATGATCAGCTGAGATTCAATTGAAATACAGTTTATTATGCCAAGAAAAGAGGGTAAGACTTTCCGACCCCAAGAGAACGCCCTGTGTTCTCATCCATGCAGTAAGAACAATCAGCATTTTGACTAGAACTTTAAAATAACAAAGTGTTTTCATTTTTTTTCTGTAAATGACAGTTCAAAAGATACCATATCTATGTAGAGTTACAGTTGATAAAGTAATTAAAAAAAAAAAAAAGTTTAACACATAGTCACTTGATTTCTCACAATATTCTTCACAAAGGGATCAAATTAGCACTAGAGCTTCTGAAGGTTTGGAATTTTTTTTGCTACCGTGACATTTTGCATGTTCTGTAGCTGAATTTATTCTAGCTTTTGCTTTCTTTATCATTGTTTGCACTGTAAAAACCAGATGCTTATCCAAGGATGTACAACCTTTAACCTTACTAAAAGAAGTATTTGAATGACTTCAGAAAAGCTTTCGGGGCCTGATATTGATGATCTTTGAGGTCCCTTCTAACCCTAACCATTCTATGATTCTGTGATATTAGAGTTTGCTTTCTCTACAGAAAGCTGGCACTTCTGAATAAAGAACAGTAGCTTGGTCAAAACCCACAAGTTTTTAAACACACTTTCCATCGCTCGGCATAAGAATGCAACCTCATTCTTACTAAGTAAGGCTACAGAAATAGGTCATATATGGATAACTGCATCTTTAGTAGAAAATTTAAAAAGTGCTGCTGGGAAAGGCAATGACAGATGTATAAAATTAACATTAATCACCTCTATTATTTCTGTGTATTTCTTCTCCTCCCCCTGACAAACTTGCAGGTATCCTAATAAGTGGAAATCAAGTAGGTTTTTCTATGGAGTACCTATTGTCATAAAATTTTACGTGAGAAATGGGTATCCTCCTCGAGGCTTGGCAAATACAAACGAGGTTTCTTGGCATGTGGAGACACTGTTTAGTAAGATTAACTGTTCAGGAATTTGTGATCATAAGGATAATGAGTTGGAAGACTGGACTATAAGAAGTTTGGATGTTGAATCCTCTAAGCGGTTAAAAAAGGGGAAGGGGGAGGTAGAAATAGTGTTTTCATGTTTGAAGAATCATCAGCAATTCAGAGAACTCCATTTTTGGTGACAAAATGAGACATTCCTGAGAATTTCCCCCTAATGCATTGCAGATCCTCTTTGTTTCTATGCGGGGGAAAAAAAAAAAAAAAAAAATCAAATAGTAAGAAAAATACAGGTATACTGTTCAGCTCCTACAGAAGCAAAGTCAAGGAGAAGTCCAAATGGAATGGTCTAGTCTTGGGGAAAAGGAAAATATTATTTTATTCCAGACTATCTTTAATATACAAACTGGAGAGGATGAGACCTCAATAAGTCAGTCTGTAAAGACAAAAAGTGATCCATGTTTCTCTGTGGAAACTATTTGAGATGATACAGCTGTTAGAGATCAAAGGCTTAATGAAGAAGGACTTTTGAAGAGCGAGCATGTATTTTTGCATATTGATTATATTTACAAAAATATAAAACATAAAAAAAAAATTCTTAAAACAATTTTGTGACAAACATTTAATGTTCTGTCTTAAGATTTTCTTGAATATATAAGGATGATGCTGCAGAAGAAAATGTCATTCAAATTAACAAAGATGCAAACATAGTTTCCAGAGTTCTTTCAAGTAAAAATTTCTATATTAGTGAAACTTATCAAAAATCTGAACTCACACAATATTGGACATTTTATAAATCTATCAATATGGAAATAAATAATTTTGATGAACGTATTCAGCTTGCACTCAACTACTTGGCAAGCCAAACAGAAGATGAAAGGCTGAAGCAAAAGCTGGATTCAGAATGAATGAGATGATCATAACTAGAAATGGGTACAATAATACACAGACATTGAACATCTCAAAGTTAATATCCTCTAAATCTACTGAATTACTGGATAAGCTATTAATTCAACAAATGCACTTCTCACTATTTCTTCAGTGGAACCCAAGGTGCCTTTTTCAAGAGAGTTGTAATAAAAGTATATTTAATTAAAAGTCCAAGAAGTAATCACCAAAACCACTATATACTTAACCTGAAGTGTCTAAAAATTTATATCAATTAATATCTGATATTTTCCATACTGTATTTTTTTTTTTTCCTAGAAATTTCACTCATCTTCAAAAGGATAATGGAACTCTAAATGAAACGATTGGTAACACGGACTGTTTCTGTTTCTACCTGAACAAAAACATTGAATTCTTGGTTTTATAAACTGTCTTTCCAGCTGATCAAACAAACACATTCTGTTCTCTCTGCGTAATCTCAATTTTGACCTCATGAAATTTATAAACTGACAGTGACACAGTAAGCTCCAAGAAGTAAAATATGCAGCATGCCATTTGCACAGAAAATGTAGCAGAACTCATAGATGAGACAGACTGCTGAAAGACTGAACCGCTGAAGATACCACCATCTGATGATATAAATGGGAACATGTTAAGTATGACAAGTTTATACTTTATGACACCATGCAGGGGAGAGCATATTAAGAAGTATCAAATTATCTTTGTATTGCAAGCATAAGCACGCTCAATCTATAAGTAATTACATGCTTCACAACCTGATAAAGTTACACTACGAAGAAACACAGCAGGTCAAACTCTACTCTGAGCTGTACCAGTATCATGGAAGCATCAACTTCCAGCAAGACTCCTTTTGTTAATAGAGATTATCCTTTAAAAATTAAAGTAAAAAGACAATATGGATTCACTAAGCAGCTACACAAATGCATGGAATAAAAGTTTGCCAAAGTCCAGCAATCACCATCACATTTCATTACTCATTAAGCACAACAAAGGCATAAGAACAGAAGTCAGAGTGAGTGTGCAACACACAAGGAAAGTAGCACTGAACACTTGCCTTATTATAAAAACCCTTCCCCAGAGCTCCCAGCTGGGAACAGAATCTGGGTTTGGACCAATCTGTATTATGAGCCATTAACACCATTGCTAGGTAATAAAGATGGTGAAAGGATCCTCAGCAAACTTAAAGCAACTCCGGGTATCTGACAGTCGTCACTGACATTCAACAATAAATCATCAGCGTATGTTGAGAGCTTCACAGTATCTGCTCCCTTAATCCAGAATTTGTTCTTTCATTAACTTAATAAAAAACTTTTTAACTGTTCATAGCAGTGAACTTTCCCCTCTTAAACTTTGGGGGAAACAGCCAGAATTGTAAATACTGGCATACCAGTATTTTTAAGTTTTCCCCTAAATGGAAAAACGTGTGATGCAAACACAGTCTTGCTGTTAGAACTTATCCTCAGACATAGAACTTTTAAGTGCATGGTTCTCTGTGCAGATTGTATAGGACAGCATATTCTTCCTGCACCAAAGCAGGCAGTGAGGAACCTATATAATTATGCCAGGGCCTTCAAATAATGACAATAACATTTTCCCTCAGGCACCACAACACACAATATAACACATCAAGGTGCAGAGGCTGAAAATACCCAAGCAAGTAGTTTTCAATGAGCTGCTCAGACAGGTCCCCAGCAGTATTTCTATGCTCCCATAGACCAAAAGCTGCAAATCTTTTAGCTTCTTCCATTGGGGAACATTATATGACCAAGGGGAGCAAGTCTGAAGGATTTCTATCAGTATTAATATCTCCTGAAATAGCCAAGAGATGAATGCATGCACAGTGTACGTCCCTGCTATGACTTAAACAGTTTTATTTAAGAATGAGCTTGAACAAGCATGCATGTTGATCATTACATCTTCCATTATCCTCACTTCCTCACCCTAAGCTTCGTCCATTCTAACTGTAGGCCCCTGCTAAAAACAGATGTCTTCTCTCCCTCCTCTTCCCAGCCATTCTTTTTTGTTGTGCTAAATCTCACTGTGTGTAACTGCACAGCGCAGCTCAGAAGCTTGTTGATCTGAAGGAACACTAACTCATCCAAACTAACCAATCAAAGAGGTTTGGTTTGTCTCATGGCATTGGTTAATTGTAACAAACATTTTTAAAAAGGTACATAAACGTGATGATGCAACTTATCCTGCCAATGGATATGCTGGTAATAGCGCTTTTAAAAACTTCAGTATATGAATAAATTTGCTGAAAACTTAAACATTGATAACTGATTATATTTTTATTAAAAATCTTCCCATTCTCTCCTGCATTACAGGAAATGGTTTCACCTTCTTAATGCTTTTTCTGGAACGCTGATCGAGAATGACTAAAAGTGAATCAGTTAAAAAACGAATTAATTTTTTTCTTCCCAATTTATCTACTTATTAATTGCCTGCTATTAAGGACATTACAGTTAAAAGTCGTCCCTTATCCTAAAAATTATGGCAGTAAAATAGTTTGCAATCAATTTCATGAACAACTCAAATTTTTGCTTTCAGATGTGATAAAAACCCAGCTTGACTCATTCAGAAAGTCTTCCAGTACAACTCCCACATCATGCTGGCAGACAGATAAATCCTAGAAAAAGCCAGGGCAATAAGTAACCTCAATATGCTTTCAAAATCCAGCATATTAATGTTAGAATCATAGAATCATAGAATGGTTAGGGCTGGAAGGGACCTTCAAAGGTCATCTAGTCCAACCCCCCTGCAAGGAACAGGGATATCTCCAACTAGATCAGGTTGCTCAGGGCCTCAAATGTTAGTGATAACTAACTAATGTTAGTTAGTTATAACTAATGATAACTAACTAATGTTAATGAGTTAATGTTAACTATAAAATACTGAGCAAAATCTTGCTCCTTTACTTCACCTGCTTGGTAAAAAAAAAAGAGTACAAAAGTATTCTACATTATAATATCCTAATTAAATAAACTAAAATAATTAAAGGTTGTGCTTTTATGTTTTTTAAATTCTTCAAAAACTTGTTAGAATAGTTACAGGATGCAAACAGCTTTGTAAGTGGAAATAACCCACGATGTCAAATAAATGGAAATATTTTGTTGTATTTTTTACTTCATTTTTATTTGCACTTATTTTAAAATGTCATATAAACCAGACAGAAATTCCTGTTTTCTATGCTTTCCAGTTAATAAAAAAGAAAATTTAATATTTAAAAAGCACTGAAGATTCATGCAAACTTTGGAAATCAGGTCTCTTAACAGTTTGCAGAAATATTCTATTTTAATAAGTTAAGCCTTTTGGTTTTGTTTTTGGTTCCAGATTTGAAGAAAAAGTTAAATTTCACTTGGTTTTGCACTGCCAATGTCAGAGATAATGTAAAATCCTAATCCCAGCTATAGAAAGACAAAGCAGATCAGTAATTCTGAAAAAAAAAAAAAAAAGTCTGCAAAACTTTTGAAACCTGAAAAATCACAAACACTGAAAAGACTGTAAATTCACTCTGCGGCAAAAGCTACAATCAAATATACGAACATTTTTGCATGAACTTGCGCAATAAATAGACCAATTATTTCCACATCATTTCTTGAATGAGGAATTCATTGCTTTCACACACTTAATATATTGCATGGAGTCAAACTGTCCCCCAAATGTAACATCTACAGATTACCTCTTCCTGTGTACCTACAGAACAGGGATAAAAATCCCAGAGACATTGTTCCAGTGTACATGTAGGTTGCCGTTGACAACCTTTGGTTGCCTCATTGCTATGCTTCCAAACGCATGAGGTCTGTTTGCAACATGTACTATGATAGCGCCTGTCCTTACTCAGCTACTAGAAACTGTAAAACATCGTTCACTTCTGGAAGTTAATTACAACCGGGTTTGTCCTTGCAAACCCAAACACAATTGAATAGATAAAGTGTTAAGAAGACGCCTCTCTGCTGATGAAATGAGCTTTGGCAATGAGAAATCACAGCTAAGAGGAAAAAAGTTTGCACTTAAGAAAGCAAAATGCGCTAGTGCAATAATCCTGTTATTATATTATACCTCTGGCAACAAAGAATATTCTCCATCTGGATGGGTGGATGGCTCAGATGGCTTTAAGTACTTGATAAATGTATTTTCCAATCTATAACTCCGAAGAGTATAATAATCACATATCATTTGAATTTTCTGTAACTTCATAAAACACAAGAGAGTTCCTTAGAAATATGTTAGTTAAGCTATAGTATTTCTATAAAAAGTTAGGTAAAAAAAGGTCTCTTGTTGAAAAGCTAGATTAAAGTATCTGAACTGCCCAAAGGTAGTGTCTGGAGAAATACTTAATTTCTTTATGAGGCTCTATGAACGCTTCTGTTTGCATTAACAACAGCAGATCAAGCTAATTTCATTTATTTGCAATATGCATCATCACAGGTGGACCTGGCATCTTAGAAACATGTAAAAACCTAGGTTCTTGCTAGTGCAGCCTAAAGACAGAAACAAAACAGAGAAAATCAAGCTGAAGAGCAGATGGCGCTCAATAAGATTGCAGCAGAAAAACCTAAATAAAATATGAAAGACAATTAAATTAACATTTTAAAACCAAATCAGCATACTTCTGAAATAGGTATGCTTTTGTAATGATACTGTAGTTCTTTCGGTTGCTAGTTAAGGTTTCTAGCATGTAACAAGGCATATAGATACATCTTCAAGATAACACAACTAGAAGTCAACTTCTGCACCAGAAATAAAGAGCACTCTGCTCCAGCCACATTTGATCAGCTTGCCTAACGAGGTCTTTTAACGTAACTACTGAACTATTCACCTGTTGTACCTTTCAGGGAAAATATCAAGTATATCATTTCCACTTTGTCAGAAAAAAAAAGTTTGGTTTTTTTGGGTGAATCTGAAAATCGTCTGACGTTTTTAGGCAAGTCTGGAATCTCATGAAAGTTACTTTGGGATCTGCTCCTCTCAACTGAGTTTACTCTTCTGGGATTTTTTACTAACAGTTACAATACATAAAACAAATCATAGAATGGTTTGGGTTGGAAGGGACCATAAAGATCATCCAGTTCCAACCTCCCTGCCATGGGCAGGGAAACCCTCCACTACACCAGGCTGCCCAAAGCCTCGTCCAACCTGGCCTTGAACATTTCCAGGGATGGGGCAGCCACAGCTCCTCTGGGCAACGTGTTCCACTGCCTCACCACTCTCGGAGTGAAAAATTTCTTCCTTATATCTAATCTAAATCTGCCCTCTTTCAGTTTAAAGCCATTACTCCTTCTCCTATCACCACACGCCCTTGTAAAAAGTCCCTCTCCAGCTTTCCTGTAGGCCCCCTTTAGGTACTGGAAAGCTGCTATAAGATCACCCCAGAGCCTTCTCTTCTCCAGGCTGAACAGCCCCAACTCTCTCAGCCTGTCTTCACAGCAGAGGTGTTCCAGCCCTCAGATCATCTTCGTGGCCTCCTCTGGACTCGTTCCAGCAGCTCCATGTCCTTCTTGTGCCGGGGACTCCAGAGCTGAATGCATTATTCCAGGCGGGGTCTCATGAGAGCAGAGCAGAGGAGCAGAATCACCTCCCTCAACCTGCTGGCCACTCTGCTTTGGATGCAGCCCAAGATATGGTTGGCTTTCTGGGCTGCAAGAGCACGTTGCTGGCTCATGTTGAGCTTCTCATCAAGCAGCACCCCAAAATAAGCCCATATTTACTGAAATTATAATTATATGGTGCACAGGTAGACAACATGAATAAGGAGGGGTAGAATAGCCACTTGTGAATGAGTATGTGGTGTGATAGAAGAAATTGGACATAAGAATTCCCATGGCCAGAAACACATCTTAGCAAAGGCCTAACCTCAGATTTCTGATTAAAGAACTTTGAAGAAATTTTTAAAATGTTAAAGATATAGTCAGTGCCTTACTCGAACAGAATCTGACCCTACAGTAGAGTTCTGTATCAGACAATACATGGAATTTTTCTGCTAAATGCATCACAGAGCTATAGCTTTGGTAAACGGGCAGTATATGTAATTAGGTAGACAGGAAGAAGGAGTGAGATGAAGGAAAGCAGCCACAACAAAAGCATACTGAGATGCTGGAAGCCAGAGATGAGACTGCTTTTCTTACCTAGCAGAGTAATAAATGCTAGTCAGACTCAAAGGTAAGTCCTTGGCTGGTCAGGAAAAGCTCAGGAAGACTGACCCTCATGAAGCCAACACAGAGAAACAGCAGCTGAAGTACCCTGAGGACCCTCCTTCCTGCACATGTGGTTTGTACCCAGCTGATTGCAACCTACGCTGGCAGTTCAAAAGGCCCCATTATTTTTGTGTCCCATACAAAACCTGTCAGCTATGACTTACCTTAAAGCCTACTTTTGAAGTCTTCAAAGAGTTGGCTGGGCTTAGCCAGGAAAATTTGTGATTTGATGTGGGTGAAATTCTATAATCAGATAAAGCAGGAAGTCAGACTGTATGATCATAGATGGTCTCTTCTAGCCTTTAATTTTCTAAATATTATCTGCATTGTGGGAAAAAAAAATTCCAAATCAATAGACAAAAGAAGAACCGCCAGTGAATAATACATCTTGATTTAGTATTAGTACCACAAACTAAGCAGAGTACTGAATACACTGAAAGCTACTGATAATAAAATTGTAATACAAACAGCAGAGTTTATTTCACTAATTATAGAAAGAAGCCTTCCAAAAATGAAAATAAGTTAAGCATCTAAATCTGTCTTGGGGCCTAGAGGCATTCTCAAACAAGAAAAAGAATAGCTATTTGAAGAGGGAAAAATAAGTCTAGGAGAAGGTTAAAAACCATCTTTTTCTAAACTTCACCAAGTGATTTCCCTCAATTATCCATTTTAATATGTACAGTCTGCATTGTCCCACATAATGCACAAAATACGAAACACAGCGTTCATAGACCAACTATGACATTACAAGCATGTAAATAGTAACATATTAAAATATATGTCTGGAAGTTCAAGTTCAGGTAAGCATCTAGAAATTGAAATGCACTGCAATGTCTTATTCTGTTCTCCAATGTCTTCACAATCCAACAGGAAGCCTAACAAGAACAAATCATTGCAGAGTACACCTTATTGAAGTCCCTGGTAGAAACCAGAAAGCTATCTACAAATAGATTTTAAATAATTCAAGTGCTGTTCTAATATGGATATTAGTTAATCATTCCCTAATACGTATATATATATGTACACATATACAACCCTATCCTCTCTTCTCTTTCCAAATACAGAAAAACACAGATAAAACAAGCTATTTCTTATGGGCTTCTAAGAGAGATTGGACAAGCTTATCGAAAAAAATTCATCGAAAATTTCCCCAAATCTACCTGAGGGAATTCTCAACCTCTTAGAAGGCATTTGAGGCCAGCTTCCACTACATGCTTTGTTTCTGAATAAAGAAAAGCATGACGAGCAATAAGTTGGGTGTGGGAAAAAAGGGAGTGCTGTAAGACAAAGGCCCATGCAAGCAAATTGATCGATACAAATACATGAAATAGCTCAAAGAATTTGCATACAAGAGCCGGCAGGGATTCGATTACATTGTAAGCTGGCTAAAAAGGGAAGAAGAAAATTACACAAAGAAAGCTGATTGCTGAACATCAGTTGGAGGATTTTAGCCTTATGCAATGTAGGCTCCTGAAGGAACCAAATTAAACTGTCACCTAAATTGTAAATTATAATTTTCAGAACAACTTAAGAAGTTTCCAGTCCTGTCCTGCTCTGCAAATATTTTGTTTCATACATGGTATTTTCAAATTGTGCAGGGTAGTGGAAGACTCAAACAAAACACGTGTCTCAGTTGGAAATATGTAACAGAAGGGGAAAATGTGCTTTCATGAGAACTATGTACTCCACTCTCATTTTGTAGCACACAAAAAATTCTGGGTATTTAACTGATTTTTTTTCCTGACTTCTAATTACTTATGGCTCAAGAAATATTTTTTTATATACTCAAATATGGATGTAATTTATGCTATATTGGATTTATTGTAATGAAGATTGAGTAGCAGCTAAAAGTAAAATTGTTAATCCATTGATTAGTTTTCATATAGAGTCCCTGTTCCTAAAAGTCTATGTACATGTTTATATGACTATACCTGCTGAATTAATGAGAATAGCATAAACACAATGAAGGGAACATGTAGAACTTCCATTGTTCAAACTATGACTTTGATTAGAGACCTTAAATGAAGTGAACATGATTGTTTCCTACATGTGAAATACCGCTCATGCAAGCTTTCATATTTGCTATTTTATTGAGTAAGTAGAAATGAATTAATGCAAAAAAACCCATCTCTTTTTGTCTTCAAATTAATATGTTTCTGTTGAATTTGGTGTGCAATTCTTGATTTTCATTGTCAGTTTTCTGTAAAACTGTCATATCATTAAAGACTGCGGGTATTTTTCAATCCCTCAGTCACTTTGGTAATTTTAAAATTTAATCATCCTTTTCATCATTTAGGATACTTGATTGGCCCATGAATTTAATTGGAGTGTTTATTAAGCGTATCTGTGAAACACAAGGGTTCTCATTAAGGGGAACTGGTCAAGCTTTTACATTGACAGCTGGTATCCACTCAGGTCACCAGAGGTTCTGGACCAACACTGTTGAAAGAAAGGTGATATAAAGTAACTCATTGTTCTGACCTTGACTCAGTTGTTTATTGTTCAGTTCTTTGGGTTTCTGTGTGTTGCTGTCTGAATTGCAACACAGAAATACTTGAGTAATAGAGAGGAATGACCTAGTTTCAATGCTGAAAGCAGCTAACTAGGGCAATACAGAGCTCAGTACATCCTTAGCTAACTCTTTTTTGGCCGCATTACTTCCAAAATTCAGCTTCAAAGTATCATACAGGGTCTGTTGTCCCACGGAACCTTTCTTTTCACAAAAGGACAAATGGTCAATTGAATACAACCACATCACGCTCATTTTATTAGGTTGGCTTCCAAACAGATCCCCAGTAGGTGAAAGATTCAATGCAGTATTGAAGTGCTCAACATCTCCAGCTTACCAAGTAGAAGTCTGTATTATATTATTCTTTGTACGCAACCATTTTTTTGAGATGTGAAGGGCAGAAAGGTTAAAGAGCAGGAGGAAAGGTCAAGCCAGATAAGTAAAAGTCCATATTTCATAGAATTACTGTTTTACTTATCGCTTTCCTTGAGATTTGACAGGCATACTGGTGATTAGGTTATCACCTTCTAATAGATTTATAGACTGTAGAGAATTTTTATTCAACTTACCCTTGGGGATGTCTTGATATAATGTCTCTTGTGTTGGCATTTGATATTTTTAAAGGTCTCACAAAATAATGAAGACAGACATAAGCAGCAAATATCTTTGGATTCACCAAATATTCTGGTAACAAATATTTAACGCTATTTAAAATATGCCTGTTTGCATTGCACATTGTTTTTGAACGCAGACTTACTGTTCAAAGACATTTTTAAGACAGTGAATGAAAATCAGCATTTCCACTTTGGCTAACTTTGGTATTTGTCTTTTGTCATCAGTGCTCTTGTTTGATGCAACATTAATGAACTTCAAGAGATTCTTTATATTAATTGGACAGGTGGGCACTGAAGCAAGCACAGTAATGGATCTACACTTCTCATATGCAGGAAAAAGTGTGCACATTCTGTTACAATATAGCCAGCAAGAATTTAAATTGGGAATTTTGAAAATGCTGTACACCTCATTAGAACCAAATGCAGCTGAAGCACTGCCTTGCAACTACATGTTATAAATCCATGGATTTACTCAGCAGCTGATTTCTCAAAATATTTTCAGTCCATTATTGACAGAGCTGTAATCATCACTGTAAGTTCTTAAAAAAGTGGTCCTGCCAAGTTTGCCACAAAGGCATTCCCATCTCTACCAAGAAAAAGAGCATCAGATACCATTTTACGCAGAATGAAAATCGGCATTGCTGCATGAAGCAGCGACCAGAAGTGACAGCAAGATCCACAGACAGACAGCTGCCTGTTCAGCAGTAACATTCCCCTTCGGCTGATTTGTGAGATGCTATTTCATTGTTCTGATTTCAAAGTTGGTTTTTGGTAAAATCAGCCAACAGCTGTATGAAAGGGCTAGCATAGTACCTGGACAACCCCTGTCAGTCTCATTTCGAAAGCAAAGATTTCACTGCTGTCTGGGTGACCAAGCTCTCCAGTAAGAAGTCTCTTGGATTAAGCCTAGTTTCCATTTTCCAGTTTCATTGGGTCGATGTACGATGCCTATGTACAAAAATGAACAAGATCTTTTTTGTACTTTGTTGTTAACGCCCATCAAATATTCATGCGGTTAGCACAGACATCTCAATATTATGGCAACTTTTCAGAAGCAGGAAAAGAACATTTCCCCACAGGAAGAAGCTTACTCAACTTATTGTTTCTTCAGCTTCAGAAAGTAGATACCTACTTCTTTGGAGGCAGGGGAGAGAGAGGGGGGAGAACTGTCACTGTTCCTTTCACCTGTTTGAGACAAAAACATTGACCGTCAGCTAGTTTTTGACAATTGGCTGTTATTAAACTCCAACTTGCTAGGGCCAGCTGTGCCTAATTTGAGTCACTGGTGCAAAAATAACCAGTCAGCAGGAATTGAGGCAATTATGGGTAATTCTGCTGTAGAGCAGTCCTGCATCAGAATCCCAGGATTAACTTTAGGCTGGCACTCCAAGGTGATTGAATAAAGAACACAAGGCTTCAGTAAAATCATGAGTAGCTGAAATCAGTTTTTATATAAGCTGATTTTGGAAGTTGGTAACCTGTATTTTAATTTATTTACAGGCAGATTGTCTAATTTTTTTTAGTGCCTGAAGGTGCATAGATATACATACCCATATTTTCAAGGGGCTATTTGTTTTACTGTTAAATATCCAGTCCTGTTGCCCATATGTTAACCTGTAATCATTTTGCAATCCAATCAATTTCTAAATATGTTTAGCAATTTCTATACCTTGCCTTGTATCCACTCTGCTAGATTGCAAAATAATACATTCAATTTTCTTTTTTTTTTAAAAAAAACCCACTTAATTTCAAGAAAATACTTCCTCCTTCTTAGTTGAAAAACATACAAGGCTATCTTTGTAAGTACTGCTATGAAATGTATACAATAAACAAATTTAGAGAGTAAGAAGTATTCTTCTAAGCAGTCAGCCTTAAGTTCTGTTTCTGTGTAAAAAAGAGTAAGTAGAAATAAAATTTTAAGTAACCATGTCATTTTGACGAAAGACTCTAGAAAAAGCGGTACAACTTCATACTGCAAGATGTAGCTTATTTTAAGCTTGTAATATGAAAATAGCAACTAGATGTGCTATATCACTTAAATAGCTTCATTACAAAAATAACATATGGAAAAAAAACCATGAAAATAACCCAGTAAGCAGTTTAATTTCACAGAGTCCTGTCATTAACAGCAGTATTAGCAAGACCAATATAAAATATCCGTAGCGTTGTTTTTAAACATGGCACCTTATGCTCAGCCCTTCTGACTCTGCTGTGTCACTGTTACAGAGAAAACTTCTCATAGAGGAAATTAATAATACCTTAATTATGCGTGAGAATTACTACAACTTTCAGTTTTTCAGCTTCTTAGGATATGTGACAGGCAAAAATATCAAGCATATTGACACTGTTTCCTTAAGTCAGCTTCTATTGAAACAAAGCATAGGCTCCCTACCTCTAACAAGGTATAATTTAGGACATCAAGACTCTATTCAAGCTAATAAGTAGATCCATGTCCCTTCAATTATTTATTCCTTTGGCAGACAATTCCATTAACCCCCTCCTGTGCAATAATTTGTCTGCCACATGTTAGAAAAATTATTTTCCAGCTGCTCAGCAATACCGCTACTGTAAATTGAAAGTATTTCCTGGTAAACAGCTGATACTCAACAGAGAGGTGAACAATGACATCTGATACATGGAGGGTAATGTAGTAGTAAATGGGATAAGACAAATGTTATGTTCCTCCAGCATGATGTTTGTGGAGTGACAGCAAGAAGACATGCAAAAATACCGATGAATTATTCACTCAGCTCAAGAAAAAAATTAAAGCTTTTCCTGCCATATAGGTGAGACCCAACCTCATTTCTCAATAGAAAATTCAAAATTCCAAGCTTAAATGGTTTACCAAAAATTACACAATAAGTCACTGCTGAATTCTGAAAGTAATCCCAAACCTAATCCCCAGACCACGCTGAGTCCCCAGGGACTTACTTATGGATGTACTTTTCACTGAAACTGTGCTTTCCCTTGTTTCCATTGTGTTTAATGGAAACCATGGCTCAACACCCTTTAAATTTATTATATTATATTTCATAAGCAGTGGCCAGAGATAAGCAAAGACTAAACCCATTCCTTCACTGTTTGCAGGCCAGTCAGCCCCAGGCAAATCCACAGCCATTCTCCACGTGGGAACCAAGTCTTGGCGAGATCATTCGAAATTGGGGAAATTAACATTTGGGACTCACTGAATGCAAAACGTTTACATCATCTTAACACGGGGCACTGACACATGCATCCAGCACAGCCCACCAACCACTCACCCGAACTGACCGCCGCTGCAACTCCTTTAAAGAGCCTCTGTAAAAACTAAATCCAGGTTTGAATGACAATGTATGTTTGGGAAAATTTTTATGAGTCACTGCAATACATGTGAAAAGTGGGAAATATGTATTATAAGTGGAATCATACAGCCACTACGACCTACTGCACTCTCAGTTGTTCCTCGTCCTGAAATGATTCTTGACTAACTTGAGAAACTGTGTACCAGACAGTATTTTTAAGCTTTTTACATCACCTATTTATTTGCTTATATTAGCTGCAGGTAGAGTCATAATTTTCTGGATATTTTCAAGGAAATCTAGGCTGCCATAAGGAAATTTTATATATCCCAGGCTGATTGTACTTAGCAATAATGAAGCTGCAGCTGAAGAGGGCTTGATATAGTCACATCACTGAATTCAGCAGAAAAATACATTTTATTCTAGAATTCAGGATGTTGCTAGTCAATGGAAAAAGTAGAAGAAAGTACTCTGATGGTATGGGAAGACATAAAATATCACTTATATGCTTATCACCCAGACTGAGAAGGACAGTCAGGAAGGACTGAGCAAGGACACTGGGATGGAAAGTCTGGTTTTGGATAGAGAAGGACTGAGGCAGCTAAAAATGAGTCTAGGAAAAAACCTCTGGGTAGGTGGAGAAAATGAAAATAAGATAGGCAAAGATAGGGAAAAGCAGCATGTATAAAGAAGTCCATTGGAGTGAGACACACAATTTATCTATTCTTTTTACAGGAGATATCTGAAACCTACCAGGAAAGCGTTCCCTCCTATCCAAGGCTGGTTGATACGGTGGTGGTAAGCTGTTACTCTCAGCGAGGAACTCTGCTGAGCTGCGCAGTGAAGCCTGAGCACTAGATTGAAAAGCCCCAAAACCGATGCTGGAAGTGGAACACAAATATGAAAAACAAATAAAGAAATTCCACAAAGCAAAAAGAGACATATGAAAGTGTCAGGGCATCAAAAAAAAAAACCCCAAAACACCCTTCTAAAACATAAGAATAAACCGTGTCTGAAAATAACAATTTGGCTGTCTCGTGTTTAGTGACTGTGATTAGTGGATGAGACACAAACCCATTGTACAGTTGTTTATTGTTTCAGTTCCTGAAGAAACTGCAATGTAAATGTACAATTGTTACAAAAGAAAAAAGGAACTGTCTTATAGTCAGAGCAGCTGCATGCTGTTTTAAAATAGAAATTAGAATTGCCTTTGTTGCACAATTCATATGTAATGCTAGGTAATCTCTTCATTTAGGTTTTTCTATAGGTGGTCATTTTCGTCATGGAAAGTGTGGTATCTTCATTAATTCCCTAGCACACAGCTTTAAAAATTGATCTTGCTTACAGATATACTACTACAGCAGCTAATTAAGTCAATAAAACTATGGTATAAAAGTACAAAGTTCCATATAATAACACAGGAATATTCTGAAAATATCAGCATTTGCTTTCTTGTTTTGTGCACCCTGTGTGAGAGAGTATTTTCATCTTCTTTCTGTGCCCTGTTTCCCTGGTTATAATACCCCAGTTACATGAAGAATTTCTTTTTCATCTTACTGTTTTGACAATAAATAAATTAATATCCTTAAAGCACTTAGACTTTTCAAATTCTGTACAAAAGCCAGACAGAAACTAATTCCATCTTAATAGTGTGATTTTACTTGCATATCATAACTTTGGACAAGAAATGGAACAAAAAAGAGCATTTCGTGAACACTGTCCATCTTCTTTTACAGGAGGTAGAGTCCTACAGAAATAACATGATGCTTGTTTTAAAGACATTCATATTAATAACAGACTGACTAAGAATGAACAGACCACACTAATTCAAGAAATCCTCAACTCCTCATTAAATTGGAGTTGGTATTTTTTGTAGAGTATTTTGTGTGCAATACTATCTGTATGTCTCGATAATAAGTAATATTTAAAACACTAGCTAGACTAGAAAAAGCAGCAAAATAATAAATCAAATAAAAAAAGATAAACCCTATAAGTAGTGCTTATGAAGCTTCAATTCATGATAAGAATACAAATGAAAAGTTGTAAATTTTTCTTTTTCTTGTCATTTAAAGAAAGTGAGTTAGAACAATCCCATAGAAAGATGATTGATGGAGTATGGTGGTATTACGAGCAATATTCTGGAAATGTCTCAACAGAGAGCCTATAAATTTGAGTTCACACATCCCTGACTTTCGCAGATCATAGTTCCACAGAGCAATGTCTTCTATACGACCTTCCTCTGTCAGGCTTGCTTTATGCATTGTCTCTGTCTTAATGCAGACATTTGTACTGGGTTTTTTAGCAAATTGATAGGGAGGGGCAAACAAGGGACCTGGCAAAGGTTACCCCAAACCTTCAAATGAACTGTCTGGCTAGAATCCAGTCAGTAGTCAGGAAATTAAATACGCTTTCAAACTCAGCGGATCACATGAAGAAGAACAGAAGAACTCTAGTTATTAATATCGGAGAGAAAGGCAGGTTGATACTTTTGCCTTCCTTTAGATCTACATACTTGGAGTGCACCCTCAGCAAGTTCGCCGATGACACCAAGCTGTGTGGTGCTGTCGACACGCTGGAAGGGAGGGATGCCATCCAGAGGGACCTCGACAGGCTGGAGAGGTGGGCCTGTATCAACCTCATGAAATTTAACCAGGCCAAATGCAAGGTCCTATATCTGGGTCATGGCAATCCCAGGCACAAATACAGACTGGGCGGAGAATGGATCGAGAGCAGCACTGAGGAGAAGGACTTGGGAGTACTGGTGGACGAGAAGCTCAATATGAGCCGGCAATGTGCTCTTGCGGCCCAGAAGGCCAACCGCGTCCTGGGCTGCATCAAGAGGAGCGTGGCCAGCAGGTCGAGGGAGGTGATTCTCCCCCTCTACTCTGCCCTCGTGAGACCTCACTTGGAGTATTGCGTCCAGTTCTGGAGCCCCCAACATAAGAAGGACATGGACCAGTTGGAGAGGGTCCAGAGGAGGGCCACGAAGATGATAAGAGGGCTGGAGCACCTTTCCTATGAGGACAGGCTGAAAGAGTTGGGGCTGTTCAGCCTGGAGAAGAGGAGGCTCCGGGGTGACCTTATAGCGGTCTTCCAGTACCTCAAGGGGGCCTACAAGAAAGATGGGGAGAGGCTGTTCAGGAGGGCCAGTTGTGATAGGACAAGGGGTAATGGTTTTAAAATAGAGGGAGGTAGATTCAGGCTGGATATTAGGAAAAAATTTTTTACCATGAGAGTTGTAGAACACTGGAACAGGTTGCCCAGAGAGGTGGTGGATGCTCTATCCCTGGAGACGTTCAAGGCCCGGTTGGATGAGGCCCTGAGCAACCTGATCTAGTTGGAGATATCCCTGTTCCTTGCAGGGGGGTTGGACTAGATGACCTTTGAAGGTCCCTTCCAGCCCTAACCATTCTATGATTCTATGAAAACGGTCTATAATCAATGGTTAAGTTCAGATCACAGTTGAGCTGGTGAGAACTGGAAGTGCGACATATGAACATATATATGGATACAGGTATGTAAATCTATATCTGCTGAATGCAAAGTAATAAGGAGAAGAAAAACCTCGTCCATCATTCATGAGGACAGTTCTTTTTAAAATTTGCTATTTCAACGATTCTATGATTCTATGATTCTATACCGTAGATACACTTTGGGCCAGTCTGTAGAGCTCAGTAGGTCAGAAAAAACTCACATGTGCTGGCTTAGAATTTATTTGACTTGGCAAGTTAGCTAAGGGTCAAGAGAGTCCTTTGGGGAAAAGACCTTGGTCATTCGGAAAAACTTCAAAAATATTTTAATTTTCTAATGTATGTAAGCATCGTGTCTAAAATACTAAGAATAATTTCTGATAGCCATTAGTTGAAGCTCAGATTGATACAGAATCTGTATCGCAGCAACTTTAGAACAGAAATACTTCAACAACATAAAACTGGTATCTGAGACACGGTTACATATCAAGTGTAATGAATAAATTCCTAATTGGGAAGCTGAAAGTTTGTATAAATGACTTCACAGCATAAATCATCTCACTTATAAGACTAGTAACAGAGAACAGCAAAGGAGAAAACCTATTTCTACAAGTACATAAACACAAACATCCAAGGAAACTGATTGTGCCTAACCCAAATCATGAACTCCTTAAAAAGTGACAAAGTGGAAATAACTGGATAATAAAAACCAAATAGCAAATAAAGGACTTAATAAAAAAAATCTACTCTTTCGGCAATTTTGTTTTTATAAAAACTTCTATCCTCTATTTCTCTGAAAGCTGCTGTATTAACTCTTTAACTGTTTCATATAGATGTAAAATTTTTTGAAAGGATATTCAAAACAGGTTTCTTTCAAGACAGCATATATTCTGAACTCTGCTATCTGGTACATTTAAAATACACTACGAACTCCATTTGCTTCTAATATTAAATGGAGATTTAATGTAGTAATAGATTTGATCTGAACTTGGGTTTAATTACCTGTATAGTTTGTCATAATAAATTAGGTTACCTTTCATCTTATTACTTGTGTGGCACAAAACAAATGAATATAAACTGGCATAACATGTAATAAAATACTTTACTAACTTTTATATTTTACTGGAAATGAATGAGGTAGTGGAACAAATCTTCCCCTAGGATGGCAATTTTAGCTTTAATTATGGCTTCAACTCTTAAGACCTCACTTCTGGTAAGAAAGTAGCATCTAGTGAAAAAAAGTGGAACTTTATTCTAGAGTGCTAAAACTGGAATCAAAGAATATTTTCTGAGATCTTATTAAGAAAGCCACAATTGGAAGGAAAATTATGCTTTTTAAAAACCATTTCAATTATAAAAAAAAAAAGATGAAGATTAATTGGAACTCAATGAATTCTAACAGGATAATGTGTTGCCATACAACCAACTTATGCCTTCTAACCTGGAAGGAGGATCTGCATAGCAAGAATTGCAAATCCCAGATATATAGCAGTACAAATACTTTAAGTCTTGATGTGTTTACAAGACTGACTATGGGAACATGATACATGCTGTCTTAGAAAGAAGAACAAAAAGCTCATATGTCATTGAGAAATATTTCTGAAATAAAATTCACCTGAAATTTATTCTTAAAGTTCATCAAACCAAATTTATCATGAAATTATGTAGTAAATAAGGAGTCTGAAAAGTAATTTGCATATACAGAACTGGATACATTGGAAAACATATCAATCTGAAGTACTTTTGAGAATCTGAGCCTACGAATGAAAAAGGATATTGCTTTATTGTTCTGACTGGGTGAATAAAAAATTAAGAAAAGCTCTTTAAAAGGACTCCAAATCTACACCATGTGAATTAAGAAGTTCAAAACTTTGTTTTTAGTGCCCTGAGTAGATGAATATCTGTTTAAATGGAATATTTTATTTGCTATTATTCTGATAATCAAATGACAATTAAAGATGACTATGAAAACCAGAACCTGGATGGTAAAATGATATCATAACTCCATAGTATTTTTATTAGGGATCTTCAAGAATGAATTTAGAAGAAGAATTATTCCTTTGGCTTTATATCAACAGATGGACTACTTGGAATACTATTTTCATAGATGGTTTAACTTCATTTTCCTTCATAAACACTACTGACGGCCACATAGACCTGCCCACAAATATCTATGCTGGTATTCAAAAACTATATTCCTTATAACCTATGCTAAAAACGTTTTACAGGAGAAATCCTAGCTGCATGTATTTGTTTTACATTCGCAGTCTTTGCTGATCCTAGAAACTATAGATTTATTGAAGTACAGCCATGTCTCCTCAATATTACATCAAATGCAGTGCTGACACAAATTGTATTGAGCATATGGGCCCTGTAGCATTAGAGCAACAGGACTTCAATAGTAGCCATAATTATTGTTGTCATTACATTCAAAGGACTAAACCTCTGGGACTGAGCAGAGTAAATCTGAGATTGTATATAAGAAGACATTATTGTTCAAAAATTTATGTCTGGACAATGCAATAGTCTCTTGGTTTTGTGCCTAGCAGACACCAAAGATGATCACGAATGAAAACGATTATTTTACTCTAAACAAAAAGTCTGTAAAACCTGTAGATGAAAACGTCATTCTTCCGTCTAGTGAAACTAGTAACAGTCTTCCATTTCTAAAAGGAAGTAAAACATTGAATTCCATAATTCTGTCTTTTGGAAAACATGTTTAATATTTGTTATCTCTGCTCTCCATTTCTTGGATGAAACTCTTGTTAGTTCAACTAATTGATTATGGTGCCTTAAGTAACCAGCAGTGGAAACTGCTGACAATTCTGCACAGTTAGATCCCAATAACTGAAGATCTACCCAGATATATACACCAGCCTCATGACTGTGACACGTGAGTGCACTGAAGTCCAAGTCCATTCCGTGCATTCACTGATGCACCAGTTTCCAACATAAACTACCATCTCTGTTTACACTTATACAAGACTTCAGTCATTGTCACAGTCCATACATCATCCTTTTTCTAAAACACAGAAGGCTATATTCCTGCTAAATATTTTTTAATCTTCAAATAGGCAACTATCAAATGAATTTGGAGTTATTGTGCATGGGCATTTCATATAAAGACATCTCCTTGAGAAGTATTTAGCAATTATTTAAAATTCTTTCCTATAACTTGTCAGTTTTTGCATTAAATTGCATCTTGTTCACTTCCAGAATGAAATATATTTGAAAAGTATATTTCCACTTGAATAGAAATTTGAAGCGGCAATGGCTCGTCTTTGTACATTCCCAAGACATAAAAACTGATATTAATGAAATGTGAAACATCATGAATTAGAGGTAGTAAAACATTTAAACTTACTTGTATTTGTTCTGTAACTATGACACCCAGTCCACAGCAGAAGTGTGCAAGAAAACTAGTGCTCTTTTTTGGTCTTCTTTTTTCTTTTCTTTAACACATTTTTTAAATGCAGTGAGTGTTTCAGAGCACCCATTGTACTCACCTCAGAAATTAGAGATTTTAGAGCATTAAATTTATGGCACTGCCTCCAAAATCTTATTGATTCCATATTTGGTCAATGGGTATAACAATGACACAAAATTGACACAATGAATGACACAAAAAAAATTGACACATTGAATGACACAAAATTCTTAAGATGCCATTATTCTGTGTTTCTGAACTGACCTTCTGCCTGATCATACCTAAACTGGAAGTCAGGTTTTAGAGCGTTTAGATAGCCATTTGACAGCAATAGTCAGGGATGAAATCTAATTAATTGTAAAATAAAGCGTGCAACATTTGCAAATAGGATTATATAATTTAATTGCTAATGACAGAGAGGCCTGGACTCCCAACCAAGATACCTGCTATTTCTAGTCCTAACATTTAGTGTGATTAATTCTGCAGAATTAATCTGCAGAATAGACTTTATATAATTTGTAAAGTATGATTATCCAAGATAATTTTTACTGAAATCACGTTCTATACCTTTGCTCATGAATGGCCCATGTTCTAACTTTAATTTGAATGCGAACAATTGTAACACATTTCACATTACCTATTTTTCATCTTCTCCACCTTTCCACAATGAATATGATTTTTGTATTTCTTCTCTGACTACATAGTGAACTCATTTATACCCTGTTTCAGTTTCCTATCTGATTAGTTCTTTTCCCCGCAGATTTAGTTTTGCTGAACCATGATGGTACCACACAGACAGCAGAATAAAATACAAAATTCATACATAATAATGTAAGCAGAGATAGAATACCTGCAACTCCTATTCATTTCAAAGAAGCTGCCATTGTTTAATACCTTTAGCAGTTCTACCACTGTTTATATTCAGCAGAATACATTATCCTAGCATATAGCACTTGGTAATTATCAGTAGATGAATGCACACTGTAAAATAAATATCAGAACTGACACAAAAAGAAATGCATTCTTTGCAATCCACTGTTGTCTCCAGAATAATTATGCAATCTTTGGGCAGGGGGATGAAAGTCTGAAAAGACCACTGAATGAAAACCTTCCCATATCTTTAGGTTTAACAAGAGTACTGCTGAAAGAACATGTACAAAGCTGAGGAGAAAACTCTGAGAAAAGCAGATTGAATTTCCATCAAGAATCCCAAAGATTTTAGTACTATCAGCAGACTCAGATAAAACTCTATACATAAGCACTTCTCTGTCTTGCAAGAGCATATAATAGAAAAAGGAGCAGCAGATTTCGTTATAATCGTCAGTTCTATTCAGATAAGCATATAGTGGTACCATTCCCTCTTATGAAACATTTTCTGCAATTTATAAGGCCATTCGGAATGTGAGCAAGCTGGCAGTTTATTACCAGCTGCATTTCGCATGGCGGAGATGTTGCAAGTCATTTCCATCTAGAATTAGAACGAAGTGGTGGCAGTTTCCTACTGCCAATAACCACATGGTCTAGTAGGTTGGATACGAAATTCAGGTTAGAAGAGACCTGTCTTGCTGCTAACTTTAGCAATGGACTTAGAAATCCCTACGTTATCTAGTGATCTTTACGCAACATGTTGGCACCACACCTACAGTTCAGACCCTTCACTATTGCACCTACTGTTCCTATGCTCTAAATTAGTTCTCAATGAAAAGTAACGCGATTTTTTAAGGCACTGGGTACAGTATTTTCCAGTCACATCTCTCTATAGGAATTGCTACTTGTTGGCAATGTTAAATTAGCATTAATATTGGTAGGTCTTAGTTATAAGTTAATACAACCAGGAAGTTTATTATAAGAAACAGTAGACATCATGTATGAAATTTGCTTCAGCTACCAGGCTGACTGAGCTTGAGTCTGAACCTTTGGACATTTACAAAAGTCCATATGAAATGCTAATCTGGTTTATCGTAAATTTTGGGCCTATTTAAAGGTTGAGACATCTCTTTTTACTAATGGAGATCTATTCCTCTCAGCCTTTCACCTACTTGATGGCAAAATAAGAAACCACCGTGTGAAAATTTGATCACATGAATTCTTCAGACGGATCAGAGGAATATTATAGCAGCAGTTTCTTTGAGCAGTGAGAAGCACCTGGAAGCGGCTTACAGTTGTGCCAATTCCCATGTCGCCTGTTAAGGATAAGATGGCACTAAAAGTAGGTCACAAGTATACCACTTCACTTGTGAGAATTGAGCCCTAAACAATTAAAGTAGAGCTGCTGAAATAACTAGTGTGTGCAGAAGAAATGAAAAAGGTTAAATATTTGATGGAGTGGTGTCAAAGCATCCCATTAGTATTTTGCCCCTGCTTCATGGCTTTTCTGAGAAAACTTGGAAGCTCAGCAGCAGCACTTCAGTAGCACCATTTGAATACATAAAAGCATTGTAGTGAAACCCATGACGAGAAAATCTGCATGAAGCTGAGAGCGGGAGATAAGTGAAAGAGAACTTTTAAACATTTACAATTGGATAATTCAGGAATGAGGCATTGATTCAGTTTGCATGATTCAAGGTAATAACCTAAATTTTAAGCTTTCTCAACTTCTTGATATTAGCCACTCACACTCCAGTATAGTTATTAAGTATCTTACCAACAACTGCTAACTTTTACAATCTGAGTAATCTACGCTTTAGCAATGGAACTTAGATTTAAGACTTGTTGCTGGTGAAGCGCATGAATATGGCCAAAGACAGTTTGGGAGAAAGATAAGTGTCCCAGTCCTGCAAACAGATAGGACCCTGCAGGTACTCATCTGAATGGGCAGTAAAGAAGTCATGCTTTTAAGTTGCGGCTTTTTTCACTTCATATCTATAGTTCAAAGCAAGGAAATAACAGGTCTACTATTAACTGTGACTTTATGAGAGGGGCAATGAAGATGACTTTTGGCAGCCCTCATTGCTGGGCCAGAAGGTGACGGTTCTGTCCTCAGACACACCAGGCTTTTGGGACCTAGCCAAAACTAACACTGACATCTATTATGTGCTTTTCTTTGGACGAGCTGTTACAGATTTGGGTTCATTGCTACAGATCTCATGAAACATTTTGAAAACAGATGGGGATAACCAATGCTTTCTGGCCAGTATATCCTCTATCACACAACACAACTGCAATATACCTTCTGTCAACAGAAATAGGATGTCATACTGAAATCTATTTCAGCAGTCACTGCTGGTCATATCATAACTGCCACTCATATGACAATCTCCTATCACTGTCACCCTACCTTTACCAACTGATTCCCTCAAGAGATACTGTATGATTTCAGACAAACTTCATTATAGACTAAAGAATAAGCAGAGTCCTTATTCTCTGCTTTGAACTACCTGCCATCTCATTTTGAGCTGAGGCAAGTAGCCAGCACGTTAACTACTTAACTGAAGGTAAGTGAGTAAGTAGCTTAATCTGTCTCCAGTGAAACTTCACAGAGTTTGGCGGTAATATTTTTTAGATAAATATTATTGTGAAAATCATAAAATAACTAATACCTTAAGACTTCTCAAGTAGTATAGAAATAGCTATGACAAACCAAAATCAATTATCATATGATTAAATACTTTGCTGAGTAGTAAACTTACTTTGAGGTTTCTTTTTATGCTCCACAACAGGGACTATCACACTGACGTAAGCTAGAAATATCTTTCCATTACCCAATAATTTGGATTCTTTTCAATTAAAACATCATAGCATCATATTCTCACCTTACCTTGCTATACTGAAAACAGAGGAACAAGTGTCATGGTTTAACGACAGCTGGCAACTAAGCCCCACGCTGCAACTTGCTCACTGCCTCCACAGTGAGACAGAGGAGAGAATCAGAAGGGTAAAAGTGAGAAAACTTGTGGGTTGAGATAAAGACAGTTTAATAGGTAAAGCAAAAGTGGCGCATGAGCAAAGCCAAACAAGGGATTCATTTGCTACTTCCCATGGTCAGGCAGGTGTTCAGCCATCGCCAGGAAAGCAGGGCTCCATCATGAGTAATGGTTACTTGGGAAGACAAATGACATGTCTCTGAACGCCCTCCCCTTCCTTCTTCTTCCCCCAGCTTTATATGCTGAGCATGACGTCATATGGCATGGAATATCACTTTGGTCAGTTGTGATATCCCAACTCCTTGTGCACCCCCAGCCTCCTTGCTGGTGGGGTGCGATTGGGGTGGGGTGGGATGAGAAGAAGAAAAGGCCTTGACTCTGTGTAAGCACTGCTCAGCAGTAACCAAAACATCCCTGGGTTATCAACATTGCTTCCAGCACAAATCCCAAATATAGCTCCATACCAGCTACGGTGAAAAAAATTAACTCCATCCCAGACAAAACCAGGACAAGAAAATCTTCCATATAGAGCTTTCATGGCACTTTAGTACTTCTATTTCTACATGAAAGTCTTGAAAAACAAACAAACAAACAAACAAAACATTCTTGAAAAAGAACACAGTAGTCATTTTCCTGATGGCATACAAACTATCTGCTCTTTTTCCATTCTTTCTGCTTACTTTTTCACAGAAGGAGAAAGATATCACAAAATATGAGGCATAAAAGGAAGGGACAAGGAAATCCACATCACAGACAAAAATCTA
Organism: Tauraco erythrolophus; assembly: GCF_009769465.1. Lineage (NCBI taxonomy): Eukaryota > Metazoa > Chordata > Aves > Musophagiformes > Musophagidae > Tauraco > Tauraco erythrolophus. The sequence goes on from NC_141477.1 coordinate 5,532,442, forward strand.
CATGATTTTGCTGGGAATAATGGACCAAGTCCATAAAATAGCTTTTGAGAAGCAGCTAGAGTTCAAGAAACTGCCTTCTTTTCAACAAGCAGTCAAATGAAACAATATTTTCACATCTGGGAAGTATGTAATTTGTTCTCTGCTTCTTTCCATATGCTTCTTTGCTTTCTCTCTAGAGACAAGTCTAAAGCTGAGATTCAGTAAAAAACAATACATGAAACACCATGAAAAAGAATCAACTCCTTGCCAATATCAATAGACCAAACACTTTTTCAGACCAATAAAAGTGGTATTTGTGTAGGTTGCTGTGTTATTTTAGATATTTTAGGGCCTGATTGTGCAGTTAATTGGATTCAAGGGAGTGCCACAAAGTATAGGTGGTATCTGTCAATAATCACTGCTGCTAAAATTAGGGAGACATTTTAGAAGTAAAAATACAGACTAGATATTCTAGGAATGTTTATTTTTTGACTGAGAATCCAAAAATATTTATGTACATTTATACCTCTGTAGCAGATGTCATATCATTTCTGATTAAAATTACTTGCCAATCATCGGTTTCTCTTGGGCACAGATTAAAATCAGCTCCTATAGCTAATTCCACAAACAAAAAATTTCCACTGCATTTGCCAAAATGTCGTCCATATTTCTACAAATAGGTAGACAGATACAAATAGGACAGCAAGAATTGAAAGTTAGAAGACACAAGTATTCTGAGTATCTTCTGAGAGCTTGTTCATTTAGAGACCCCACTACCTGTGGATAATTTATGTGTGCTCATTCCAGCTATTGCTGATTTAAAATATTAAGACAGCTCGCTAACCTCAGTAAAGAGACTCATAGGCTTGAAAGATGGGATAAGGCAAAAAGAACAAGCCTGCTCTGAGCACGCCAGATGAAAAATTTATAATTTTAATATCTTTGTATTTCCATATTCTATTATATGTTCATCAGAATCTGAAGCACGGAATAGCAGTTACTTTATTTCTTTTCTGCCTCCAGGTATACACCAAGGCATCAAGCTGATAGGTTGGTTCATATAACACCAGCTCTTTTATCGCTGCAGATAATTTATTTATATTGAGAATCATGTGTTTTCCCAGTAAGATGTTGATGCAATGTGACTGGCTTTTCAGTTTCTAAAGATGTATAATTGTTAAATGGATACAAATATTGATAAAACATCATTCCTTACATGAGAGCAAATGTGCCATACAAAGAGGGTTTTCAGTGATGAATCCTAGCAAATAAACATCACCTGATTTTCAACCTGAAATATTTCTTCAATATTTAAGTCTGAACTGTTGAGCAGCTTTAGACTTTCCACTCCCACATTAATTAACCTATTCACAATTACCTGGACGTCCTTCACTATGTACGAGTGCTGTTTACTTGGCTTAGTTCCTGCAGAATGGGCACCGAGGCTGCATTTTGAACTCGAACTTACAGAAATTCAGACATGTCAATTCCATGCATTAAACCATAATACATAAAATGGTCCTCTGGCATCATAAGATGCACAATATATGCATGGGGTCATGCCAGGTATGATACCAGTACACTAAGCCATGTAATGTGAGAAATGAGTGTTAACTAGAGAATGTGTCTTACTGCAGGGCACCTTTGCACATGAGACTTTGCTTGCATGTACATGATCATTATCAAGTACAGGTTTACTTCTCGTGTGATTCCTGGCAGAATCAGAGCCCTGCAATAAAAGTAAAAAGCACTGGAAACAGTTCAGGTTGCCTAAATCAACTTGAAGCCAAATAATTATTAAGAATCATACCTCACCTTATAAACTATTTAGAGAATTGAACATAAATCTTTCACTTACAGTTTGCTGGAACTGAAAGACACTAAGACTTCTGAGAAGCTTTAATAGATGTTTGTCAAGTGACATAAATCAGGCTAATGAATGCAAAAATAAAGGCAAACAAACAAAAAACCTGTACATATTTGAAGGTACACCTACAGTTAGAATAACCTTCCTTATAGGAAAACGAGCTTCAAATTCTGTGATTCTGCTAAATTCTCAAAATATGTCGATAAAGAATTTTATAACTTTAGAAGTTACCTATCAAAGCTTTCTTTTAGGCTTGGTAGCCACTGAGGTGGTAAATGTCCTCACCTCTGCTTAGACTAGGCCAAATACAGCACTGCACTGTGTCAGACCAGAAGTTAAATGGTATACTCAGAGCTTTGGTTTGTGCCCAAATGACTTGGCAAGACTACATTCAGTGATAACAAAACTTTACAGATTTACAGATATCCTGAAAACAGCAGAAGCAAGCTCAATATTACACTCCAGGACATAATTACAGCACTGAAATATTTTCATAAAAAATTTAAAAAAATATGAAGAGGAAGAGACAGAAATTGTTCTCAGAATTGAACAGTCATATCAAAAGACAACTATAAAGAAGAAACCATGCGAGCCCTCCAAATACGATATATTTGTTTGAATTGGTGATTTCAGTAATTAAGTTTCAAAATACTTAAGTTTCAAAACATTTTAAATATTCACTCTAGTATGTAAGAAACAGTGACTTAACCAAGAACATTACCAGGTAGCTCTGCAGTAATTAGCAGTGTACTTCAGAAGTGCTTAAACACAGGTCATGACGTCCTTACCCAAGATTGCTCCCAAAAGATGAAGAAGTGCAGTCCTTTAGGTAGAAAGTAATTTAGGATCAAAACCTAGCAATAAGGAGTTTGAAATGAGTATGTCAAGAGGGCCAACAAAGTATCTCCAACATTTACCGTACAGTTGAGAACATATGAAAGTTACAAAGATTCACTACATGCATATCAGTGTGATTAAATAAAAACAGTTAAACCTTTTAAAACATTTTTTTATTCCTAAAATCTGAGTTTAGCTATATGAGATGATCTACATCTGCAGTAACCAACCAATCTGAATAACATTTTCTTTGAATTTCGAACACAGCCTATGACAGTTTCAGAGTCTCCCTCTGAAGAAAACTGTAACATCCATCTGTTCTGATGAGGAAAAAAAAAAAAAAAAAAAAAAATCCTAACCCTTTTCACATTCCAAGCATGTCTGTTAACTTTCTCTGCTAACACTCTTTGGATAGAAATAGCATATAGCATGCGCAAGAGCTAATATTGGAAAAGCCAAACAAAAGCTGTAATCAGATTTTAAACCAGACAATATAAAGCACTGTAATTAACTGGGCTGGAATAAAGTGGTCTTTATTAGTGCAAATGAGCTCATCTGCTATAGGAATGAATATTTCACAATCTAATCCAGAACATATTGACATCAGCCGAACTTTTACATTTCTTCCATGGACAGATTGTTATTGACCTTGCAATGTGACATATCTACTGTCACTAAGCTACAAAATGGGAATCTCATCCTGCCTCTCCTCTTTTATATACAGAAAGCAACTAATTTGTCAGCATGCCAACTTTAACTAGCTGAGATGAAGGTAAGCTAATTTAATAGGAACTGTTCAATAGCTTCGACCCACCTGACACTGTCAGTTAAGGCAGCTCCACATTGCAGTGTCTTTCATTATTCCCAGCTCTTTCTTCAGACTACTTGAACAGCAAGTCAAATAATATGCTTAGGAGTCAATAGGCCTGACTTTTTCTCAAGGACATTCTTTTGATGCCAGGAACTGTCAAGTGGGAAAACACGTAGCGTGAAGGTGAGAGGACACTAATTAAATATACATAGCTCTGGCCAAAGAAGAATGAGGCACAGCTTGCTATCTGAAAACTCAGTTGCCTGCTTGACTGAGGTCACAGCTGTTGACTTGTATGAGTTCTTAAGTTGCGGTCTCAGTATGAGATGCTTTAGCACTTTTAAATACTAGACAAAGGCTACCTTCAAGGATTCTGTGTACAGTTATACGTGCTTCTGTAGTTTAAAGATACACATAACAGAGTCTTTATTTAAGTCCAGCAAAAATGAATATGTATCTTTTATCTATTGAACTTCGAGGTATTATGGTATTTCCTGAAGCCGGGGAAGAATCTATGCTTGTTACAACACAATGTGAGCGATACTATTAATCAAGCCCATGCAGAAACTGACAGTTTTAAGGCCTATTTCAAAGAGTTATTCTAACCACAACACCCCTTCAGATTAAATTTGCTATAGTGAAGAGCAACGAACAAGTAACATGTTTACATACACGCATTTGGGTTATTCCACTGAGGTGAGCGTGCATGTTCCTATCCGTGTCAAACACTTTCAGGCCACGAAGCCAACATAAAAATATCAAATGGCCTAATGCTTTCCCCCCTTCTCTCTGTTTTCTTCGCACTACTGATTTCTCTCATTTAATATTTATTATCTAAAATCAAACTTCGTACTACCCAGAGCTGAAAGTTTACTTTATTTACATTATAAAATATCAGTACGATTTTTTTTATGAGTGCCATTGGACATAGCTGCGCAGCGGAAGCGTTCTGTGCAGCTCCCTGAATGGTGCTACCCGGCACTCTTGCATTGACATGGCTCAGTGCAGCGCCGTGCCAATGTGCCAGTGAGCATCCCATTCATGCAGTACCGTAAATGAGTTCATTTACAGAGTCAGAGTTTATTAGGACTTACTGGCTTGAGCACTCTACCCTCTGAGCACAGCTGAACTGCAGGCATCTCTGCATCTGCTGCACAACGCTTGGAGCACCTCGCCGTAGTCTGAGAGTCACTTCAGCTGTGATGCAGGTGTGTCCTTTGAGATGAACAAATAATAATAATAGTTATGGGGTTGAAATATTTCTTACATAACCATAAGCCAAAAAAATCCAAGGACTATTACTGATATTTGATTGTACTCGGTAATACCACATCCAAAAAGCTGTCAGAAGACTATCATTTTGACCTGAAGGTTGTGGCATTTAGGTGTCTTTCCATCTTGCCAAATACCACCCTGACCTGCAGAGTCTTACTTTTACCTGCTATGTATGACATGACATGTGGCTGGCTGGCCTTCCACAGACACCTGGGTAGCAATGGCCTGTACCTACAAATGCATTTGTTTTTTTGCTCACATATTTGTGCAGGAAGAGGAGATTTTGTAAGGCAGTTTTCATGGTGTGATGACTATCCCTCCCTTCAGACTCAAGGGTAATCAAAACCCACACTATCTGTAAATGGACAGATAAGGAAGTGCTCAAAACTGGGCTTATATGAGAGAAAAATTATGCAAATTAACACATTTAATAGTTGCATAATTTCACACTAACAACTAAGCATTTCAAACTCCAACATTTACTATTCCTAGTACATAAACATAATGGTGTATCATATTCATCCTTTATTGTTTCCAGCCTCTTGCAATTTTATCAGCCTGTGGCCAAGGAGAGAGTGTTCTCCTGGAAACAGAATTCTTCCTCCCAGTTTTCCCTGCTGACCACAAAAATGACATTGCACGTTTAGTTTATAAGAATGACCTTTGTTCATCAGCCATCACAAGGAAGAATAGGGGAAAAGAGAAGTTCTTCCCTTCTTCAGACACTGGACTTGACCTTCCTCTTCCCTCCACCAGACTGTTTCCAGGTCTGAAAGCTGTGGGATTAAATATTGTCTGATAAATTACTAATATGGCACTAAACTGAGTCTCTTGGACTATTTGAGAGCAATCACAGGTCTCAGTTCATAAGCTTTTCAAGTTAACAGCCTGTTTTCCCAGGTTGTAACTGTATTACTCTCTGAACACATTTATATGTAGGTTGAGAGCAATATAGTTCATACTGCTTAGAAGCAACATGTAATATGCTATTGCTGAAGGCAAAATCTCCAGCAAGATTAACACATGCTTCACTAGATCCTGTTTTTCACTTCCGTTTACTTTTGGTTGTATTTTTCACGCTTACTTGATTAACAGTCTCTGTATATGCATCAGTCCCTTCCGTTCAAGACTTAGCTGTCCATGGATAAGTAGGTTCCACATGGTTGAGGGATAGCTAGCAGCTGCCTTACTTACCTTGCTTGATTTCAATCTATTCACCTAATGTTGTTACAGTTTTACAAACACACTGAAATAGCAGACACTTCCTGCCTCATTGCAATTACATATTTTTTAACATCTTGGGTGTCACATGTGCAGTCCACGAAAACCTGGCTGAAGCAGCTGGCAAAACTAAGCTCTAAGGGTTTGGTCTGGCAACCCAGAAGAGATTTCCTCACAAACCCTTCTCCCATTTACTGTGAATTCACAGAAAAGTAGTTTTGCTGATTGCAGAGGAATCCCTTATATTTATACAAATGTAACTCATCGCAAATTATGTCCTTTTGGGCTTAAACGCAGATGAACGTTAGCTATGTGTGCCAGTTTCAAATCCTTTAACGTGTTGTGTTCTATATTCTGATATTGTGCTACAATCACGCTCCCATCCAAAATTACAGAAAGAAAAATTGTATGCTTTGATGTTTTTCAAAAATATGTGTTATTTCCAGAGTATTTTTGAAGTATAGTAACAGGGAGAGGAAATACAAACACAACCATCAGGAAAACTGTAAGTGACAGTAGATTGTGATAGGGGCAAACTGGATGAAGGCAAAACATTCAAGAAAAATATTTTTGACTTACCATTCACCCTGAAACAATCGCAATATATTGATGGTAGATAAGGAATGTGAGATACTAAGATTTCTATAAAATAATACATCAACTCTCTACCCAACGGCCGTTCTGTAATTAGTGCACCTTAGGCACTGACCCACTTAAAAAAAAAAAATCAGAAAAAATAAATTTATTTTCCTCCCTTAATTTCTTCAGGGCAGGAAGCATGTCAATGTTTGTAAACTGTTATGTAAATGCATAGCACTACACACATTTTGTTAAGAATGAAATAATTCTATTTCTATGCACAAAATCCAGATATTAAGAGTAACCCTTTCTAGCCAAGGACTCGCCACAGAAGCATATAACCCAGTATGGCATAATAAAGCAAAACCCACAACAGCAGCTGTATTACGTCGCTCAATCTTGCAGCTTCACGAGCACATTAAGGGTGGTTTCAAAACTGGTCTTAAGAGCAACTGCTCCTGAAGCAATCACCAGTGCGATGCACTGGGTGACCGCAGCTGGTTTGTATATGACTGGCTCAGCCTGTCGGCAGAGAACGTGTTCTGCCGTGCCAAATAATGTCCTACCTGTATTTTGGAAATGGAACAAATCACCTTCCCCTTTTCTTGTCACTTTTGTAACACGAGAATATCTCTCTCTTTTGTCTCATTTGAATGCATAAGGAAATATTGAGTATCTTTTTATGATAAATAGAACTTACTGCATAGCAACGACTGAATTGGAGATAATATTCTGGGTAAGAGCAGGAAATGATTCACAGGCTCCGGTGAACTGTTGAAAGCATTTGCCTTGCAAGTAGTCTTTATTGTGCAATTCGGAATGAGATTTTTATACAAGCCGTGCGCTTGTAATGCTGCACTCATCCAGATCTCGGAAGGAGCACAAACATAGCGGGATGGTGTGGGCAGGGAAACGAGCAAAAGGGTGTCTGCTGCTTTAAAGCCATAACCTAGGGCTGCTCTAGAGCATCCTACTGAAGTTACCTGCCTTGTACAAGTCATTGGTCAGTGACAGATCCTGCCTACAAATAATCCTTTTTTATCTTCTTTAAAACGGGAATTTTAGAATGGACCATTTGTTTACAGGAACTTTATGCACAGGTTTCTAAATTTTATGGTACTTTAAGGTTTGGTGAGATATCAAAAATTTAGCAGCATGACAGAATATTGAAAAACTCACAGGTCTAACAAGGGCTAAGGTCATGTTTCTAGATAACATGTTTGATTTTGGCTCAAAGTTGAATCAAGAGGATTTCCATCATCCATATTCCTTTTATAAAAGTTATGATTTCAGACCTGTTGGTCAGGTTCCTATTTAGCAAGAACTCTAATACAGAATCACATTCATTTTTTTTGGGCAGGGAGGGAATTGGGTTTGGGGAGTTTATTCCAAATAATGGAAAATATGAAGCTATGCCATTGGTGGTGTAGGCATCAAGATTTAAGGTCATCTGTAGGATTAAATCAAAGCTTAATTTCTTGGATTAAAAAGGGAGACATATTGCATAATAACCAATCTTTGTTGTAAAAGAAATAATCAATCATGATATTTATCTGTAGCTTTTGCAAATCTAACATTAAACTTTTGCAAAACCCAAAGAAGTTTTATAATTAAAAAATAAACAACAAAATCTGATACGTGATTTCACAGTTCATAACAATAACCTAGACAATATGCTGATTTAGCCTTACTATATTAAAGTACCATATTCACATGATATCTCAACTTTTTTCTCAGTGCACTCCTGCACATTTTGTAGGACCTAAGGATAAGATATGTTATATAAATTCTCTCAATTAGATACTAATCCACACCTTCTTCCTGCACAAACGCTTTTTTTCCACTCAAACTAAAGAGCAAAATGTTATCTTTTTAGCTGTTACAGCAGTGAAAAATTGCATTTACACTAGCTTTTAGGAACATTACTATGTAATGCTAGTTTAAAGCCAGAATCCTCAGCAGCCAGCTTCTAGTAGAGAGTTTTAAGTAGGCTGGAGGTCATTACATCACTTGAGCGATCACTTCTCGCTAGAAAAAGACGTTCACCCTTTTCATATTCATTATATCTATTCTTGGCATTATAAACACTGGCATTTGACCTGTTCCAAACTGGCATTCGTATGGAGCTGAGTGCAAGCAGGTCCTCACTTCATTAGAGAAAACTACTACAAACAGCTGACGTAGCTTTAGATTATGTTATGATCTTCAACAAGAGTAGTTGTTGTCGTAAACCAGTGTTATCAATCTGCCTGAAAAACATTGACTGAAGATGCCATAACAGCACTTTCAACTGAAGTCCACTCCTTTGTTATAAAAATCTACCGAGAGTATATTATAAGGCCAGTTGATTGATCTACGGTATTTAGAGATACTAAATATTCCACGATATCAGTCAAATCATGAAACTGAGATGCTGAGAATTTGGAAATAACATCCATGCTTACTACCCCAATGCTGCTCTGGTTCAGACCATGTCTTTTGTAGCACTTTTTAGATTATAATACTAACCTTTAAATTAATCAATTAAACTAATGATATAGTTCTTCAACAAGAAGTTATAAAAGATCATGTTACATGTATTGATTTAAGAAAAGATATGAGAGAGGTATATAAGATAATGAATGACATGAATCAAAATGCACCATCTCATCACAAATGATCTGAGAGTTAATGAACACTAGGAAGTAATTATTAAAACAGACCAATTTTTTTTTAATATAATACATAATTAACACATGGAACTCATTGCTTCCAGGCATCATTTAATGAAGAAGTTTATGAGGTTGGGGGATTTTAAGCTTTGTGTGGGTAATAAGAAATTTCACATATATTACAAAAGGCATATTCTGCTCCAAGCTAAAGACCAGGAATATAATTTAAAAGCCAAGACTCAAAAAACAGCATACACTTGGTTTATAATCCACTAAATCATGAATATGCTACTGTGCACTGTATCATTAGAAGTCACAAACAGATGCACTTATGGCATTTATCATTGTATTAAAAACACTTCTATATTAGGTAGGGAGCAAATGACAAATGATGGCTCACTCCAGAACGCAGATTATTACAGGCTTCATATGTCAAGACCTAGAAACACCACTGGTAATCCTCAACTTTTCAGTCTGAAATGTGGCACCTTGGAAAGCATTAAGAGGAGCTCAAATGGACGAGATCAAAGTACTCTCAATGGCAATGACCTGTCTGTCCCTATGTGGACTCTTAAAGAAAAATTTAGGAATAGGACAAGTTTAGAGTGATACTTGCATGGAAATGCTCCCGTCAGCCATCGGTCTGAAGCTAAAAGGGTTCCTGACTTCTTGAGGCTTTTATCTATCTGGCAAACCTGAATAAAATTTCCCTGCAGGAAACTTTCAAGCCTCTTCTGGAATCCATATATACTTCAAGTATTCATGGCATAGCAGCAAACAAAAGATTACTTTTTAAGAGAAAGATCTTTTTCCATATACAGATATTTCCACACAACTACACTGCATGTTAAAACTTCATTGACAGGGCAGTACCTCAAATGGAATATGCAACTACATAGTATTTTCCACTTCTCCAGGCATATATATGCTGCTCTAATCTCTTGGTGTCATCTGCAAGATCATGTTCCCCCAAAATACCTTTATTTAGTCTTGTATATTTATGGCTTGAAGTGGAGATGTTGAATTGATGGAAACAGATGCAAATAGATGTAAACAGAATTTTAGAAATATAGAATAATATGTTTTAACACAATCACTTGACTATTATCCTAAAATAAAACAGATCAGGCAAAATAACTGCCAATAATGCGCAGACATGGTTTATTCCAAGACAATATAATAATGAAAACAAATTTGTACTTCAGCCTACAACAGGAAAATAAATACCTTTCTCTGGCATTAAGGATTTCTTTAAAAAAACTATCTTTAGAGGGTTCTGAAACAACTTAAAGCCTTGTTTTGCAAAGATTTCTGAGAGGGAAAAAAAAAGAGAGGATGATGCCAACCGCATCCTGGGCTGCGTCAAGAGGAGCGTGGCCAGCAGGTCGAGGGAGGTGATTCTCCCCCTCTACTCTGCCCTCGTGAGACCTCACCTGGAGTACTGCGTCCAGTTCTGGAGTCCCCAACATAAGAAGGACACGGACCAGTTGGAGAGGGTCCAGAGGAGGGCCACGAAGATGATAAGAGGGCTGGAGCACCTTTCCTATGAGGACAGGCTGAAAGAGTTGGGGCTGTTCAGCCTGGAGAAGAGGAGGCTCCGGGGTGACCTTATAGTGGTCTTCCAGTACCTCAAGGGGGCCTACAAGAAAGATGGGGAGAGGCTGTTCAGGAGGGCCAGTTGTGATAGGACAAGGGGTAATGGTTTTAAAATAGAGGGAGGTAGATTCAGGCTGGATATTAGGAAAAAATTTTTTACCATGAGAGTTGTAGAACACTGGAACAGGTTGCCCAGAGAGGTGGTGGATGCTCTATCCCTGGAGACGTTCAAGGCCCGGTTGGATGAGGCCCTGAGCAACCTGATCTAGTTGGAGATATCCCTGTTCCTTGCAGGGGGGTTGGACTAGATGACCTTTGCAGGTCCCTTCCAGCCCTAACCATTCTATGATTCTATGAAAACGGTCTATAATCAATGGTTAAGTTCAGATCACAGTTGAGCTGGTGAGAACTGGAAGTGCGACATATGAACATATATATGGATACAGGTATGTAAATCTATATCTGCTGAATGCAAAGTAATAAGGAGAAGAAAAACCTCGTCCATCATTCATGAGGATAGTTCTTTTCAAAATTTGCTATTTCAACTTGAAATGATAATTTCTAAACCACAAACTTAACTACATTTAACATACCATTTCATTCTTGTGAATTACAACTTGAAAAAATTCCCCTGAATAACACCATATTTATACCTAAGGAAGACTTTTTTGCTATTATCTTAAGAAATTCTTATGTTAAGGACAATAGAAATGTATAGATCACCAGATGGGAATCTACAGTGAGACTCAACATGTAAAAATGATAATACATGTTAATGTGCGCCTATATAATGGTATCTTATAAACATACTTCAGGTATGTGAACTAGACTCAAGAAAAAAACATTTTTTTCAGGTTATTTAAACTACCATTTCAACAAATGGTTATAAAATAAAATTATACTAAAACATGTATTAGACGTATGTATAACTAATATCCCAATGTCCAATCAGACTATGTATATATTTACTATAACATATATTAAATATTAGAATAAATATCTGATCTATTTCATTAACACTGGGAATCACTATTAAAAAAAAATCTATTTTAAGATTAGAACTATTTTGGGTAAAATGATGTATTTTTCTAATTTTCTAATACTAAGGCTTAGAAAAATTGACCCTTGAACACTTTTGAAAGAAAATGGAAACTATGTGAAAACCATCTGCTTTCAGAAAAAAAACATTTGATTCTCAACAAAAAGGAAACACTTTTCACAACTAATTTTCCTGAAGCAGTTGCATTTTTCATGGAAAAGAGACGGACAGAAAATGGAAGAATTTCAAGAAATTGGGAAAAAAACCAACACAAATCCACACTGCACTGCAAACACAGAAATACTCTGAATGTTGGAGAGTGCCCGGATCATGAGCTACGGCCAGAGCTTTTTTCCTCTCTTTGAAGATGTAAATATGCAAAACGAAACAGCTTCAACATGAAGAGTTGAGAATATTCTCTTTTAAAGCCTAAACAGACTAGTATCTGAAATCCGTACTTAGGTCTCCCTCATCCTAATTTAGTGCTCTTATCATTAAATATTAGGAGGAAGCATCATCATCGTCGCCATGAATATAGAGCTGCACATCTAGCTCATTATTTCTTCTCTTGAATTCCAAATAATTAAAATTTAAAATAAAAGGTGTAAAAGATGTCAGTTTATCTTGTGTAAAACAGTTCATGATACAAAAGAGGGAGAGGCTCATTTTATTCAGAAACACAAAGAACAGTTAGAACAAATTTGATTTGGTTTCTTTAACTTCCAGTTTGGTTACCAAATCAAAACCACAAATAATTTGCATAGCATCAGGATAGATTCTCTCTTAGAAAATAGGAAGCTCTAAATATCAGCAAACAACAGCTATAAATTAGACTGAAACTCATAGCTATTGATCTCCACTTAAAGAGACCCCAGCAGAGTTTTAAGACTGCAGGAATTCCTCTAGTTTCCATGGATGAGGAAGGAAGAGAACTGAGAAGATGGTAATAGGCAAAGTATTTTGTGATATGCAGATGGTAAGAAGCTAATTTCCATCTGACTTTTTTCCTCCACTGGGTAATTACACTCTCCCAAACAGAAGCTTTATGTCTGCATTGAAAGCAATAGGCATTTCTCTGTAAGTAACGTACTTTGTATATTGGGACGGGAGAAGGGAGTTTTGCAAAAATATTTTTTATCTTTTTTGGTTAGATTTTTTGTGCTGTAATTTCACTTCAAGTGGCTACTGTAATTACAGGTTAAATTTGGCACCTATACTACTAATCTAATATTTGGTTAACTCATTTAAGCCATAACATAAGAGGATAGAAAATTAGTTTTAGGGTTCTGTAATGTAATTATTACCTTTTACAAAAAATAAAAATGTGTACCCAATTAGTAAATAATGAAAACTAATTTCCTTTTGGTAGCTGGCAAAAAAAATCATGTAATTTCTGTCTTACAAATTTAAATTACCTGCTGTACATGACCAATTTTTCTTCCCCTTACTAAGTTTTATAAGGACTTTTACACAAATAAACAACGAAATTCTATAATTACAAATTAGAATCACTGATTACATGTATTTACAGTAATTACATAATTAGCAATAATTACATTAATTATACAAACAATAGGCTGTATTGAGTAGCAATGAAAACCAAGAGCATTCTCACGTATAAAAACATGCTTCGAGGTAGGAAAAAAGGATTTATCATTAGCACTAAAAGGCAGAACTAAAGCGCAGGACACCACCACGGTATTATGCCCTGTTTCGTTCAAGCACTGAAAACTCTTTTAAAAATGCTGGTTACCACCATATGCAGAGCTAAGGAATACACAACAGATGTGGAATACATTAGGGATAAGGATTTCTTTTTCTAAAGCACCTAGGCTCCTGTTTTCAAGTGCCTGACCCTGCGGCTGCACAATCAGCTTAAGCTGATCGTACCATGGGCTGCCAAGGGGAGGTGTGACCTTACGTTTGGCACTGCTGTCCCTGCTGCACACTCCCATCCTTTTCTTGTGCTGGTGTGGTCATTGCACTCAAATATTCACGGTGCCAACTCTTTTTATTTAGCATTGTTAGTTTTCCATCAAGCTGTTCCAGATTATCTTACGGCTGTGGGAGCATTAGAGCTGAAGCTAGAAGGGAGAACAAGACTCTCCTTTTGAAAGGCAGCATTATCTTCGATCAAATTAAGCAGATAGTGAAACCATGAGTTCAGTGAAACTTGAACTACAAGCTCAAGTGAACTACACCTCACTGCACGCCAGTCGTACACAGAACCTACTGCAAGTAGAGTAAGAGGAGGTCACTGGAAGAAAGTTCAGAAACATACATTTTCCAAAGGACATGAAAAACCCTGTCTTCTTTATGACTTCATCTGTGGCCAAAGAATGGTCACAATTAGTTAACTACATGTAGAAAGAGTATTTTCAGTCTGAACCTTTTAAGTAAGAAACGATGGTTACATCTGCAATGCTAATTATGTCCCTGTCAAGGAACGAACTGCAGATTGCAGCCAACTTGCGCAGAGTGGCCCTGGGTTCCTCTGAGCTTCTAATGATGGTGTCCCACTTTTTCATGGGGGGGATTTTTTTTTTTTTTCAATATAGATAGGATGTGAGGACTGTGTTGCAGTCCACCTGAATAATGGTATCTATGGCCTGAAATGACAGGTATGCTTTACGCAGCTGCGGGTATAGCTTTGGAGCATGTCAGCTTCCTGCCAGCATGAAGCTTGCCACAGTGGTGTCCAAGGGAAGGGATAACCAAACCTGAGTCAGTCTCCTCCACACAGCTCAATGGGAGATGTCCCTGCAGCAAGTGACACCCAGAACCACACCTGTGTTCGAGAGAACTTAGAGAGAGAATTAATTAGTTCAAACCAAAAGAAAGATCACCAGTGAACTAACATTTACGCAACACAGATGATCAGGGGACCAGGAAATAGAACTGAACAAGAGATAAATTACTTGACTGCGTGTTTATCACAGCTGTAGTGACTAGCTTTGGTGCCTGGGTGCATTTCTGTCATTATTATAGCTTTGATGCTCAGAAACCTTGGCTAAGTTAAATTGCATATCTGCTTTTAGCTGAAAAATGAATTGCAAATCAAGACTGTTTGTTAGGTGAAGGACTATTGGCAATAGTGTGCTCAGAGTGCTGAGGGTGAGGCAACCTTGGGTAAGTCAATACAGGCAGCTGCTCTGCAGTTTCACTAGATCTGTGGTATCTGTATTTTCTATCAGAGAGGTGCAAAAGAACTGAGGCCAAAAAGTCCTAAATTAGCTGGGTTAGACTCCTCTCAGGTCAAGAATACCTGTAGTTTTGACAGTGTGACACTAAGCTCACGCTATTAGTTTGGAAAGTGCCATGCTAATACTGAGCTAAAGCCTCTGAGTTAGAGCACATGGAGCTACGGTCAGTTCTCAGCTAGTCTAGGGATCAACGCCCTGTCATTCATTCTTGTTTCCCAAGGAAGAATGGCAGGGATACCAAGGAAAAAGCCATAAGTGCTGAAGCTCATTTAGGTCAAGGAAGCAGAAGAGCATATGTATCAAATGTGCGAGGCTCTCCAGAGCAAACTGGTCAGCAGCTAAGCAGCAATGCAGACAGGAGCAGTCAATCACATACATAAAGGCATTTTCTCTGTTAATGATGATTTTGATACAAAATAAATTATCTAAATACTAGTAGCTTATTCTGACATCTAAGCTGATATCTAAGTAAAATTGTTCTTATAAATTCAACACCATTTTTGAGTACAGGTGCACACAAATGTTATCGGTATGTCACCAAGCCATCCACCTATACTCAACTGCTTGTAACTTTATTGCCAAATGACCCACCCACCCCAAAAAATCCTAATGTTATGATGCTACGCTTATGATATTAATCTAAGGATTAGCAGGACAGCAGGACCTCAGTTTGTTTCAGTAACTATAGTACCTTGACATCAAAGACTTAAACAGAGGGAAGGTTTACTGCTTTAATAAAAGCTCAAAACTTCTGGGGTCCACTAGGATACATCTTGCTCATTATCTGTTCTAACCCTTGTCCCTCAAGACCACAATGAGTTGCAGGTAGAGCAGTTACTGTTTAGAAATTTAGCTATAGCAACCTGACTTAAACACTTTAATTATGCTGTTCTCAGGCTACCTTTGTACTTAGTGAATGACAGCACTGGTGAAGGTTTAATGAGCTGTGAACAACTATACAAAATGTACAGGATCACAAAACCTGCTTCTGGTAATTTACACGAACAGTTACATCTAAGTGCCAGAATCTATGTCATGATCCATTGTTAATATACTTTGTATGTGCCTTCTTAAGATTGGTTGGAATACAATTACTTTCAAGTCTCCAAGCTACATCTGTCCATTCTGGTTTTCCTCCAGCTGAATCACTCATTGATACACAAAAAGCCTGCCTACGAACATCAACTCCCTAGAGGAACAGTTGAAATATTTGATACGTTCATACTTTCCACCTAACATGAGTGTTTTTAAAAGAGAACGCTCTACATTTCTGTCTAAATCTCATTCACACTCTGCTTGTGGATTTGCAGACTGCCAATATTCCCTGCTAGAATATCCATAGGCACGTAGCACTGCTTACAGACCCGAGCGAGGCTCTTGAAGAGTGAACCGAAACATTACCCTCCCTTGCACCTACATTTGATCTTGTGCTTTTTCCAGCTACCCAGAGTGCCAGAGCTTTTACTCTTTGCACATTCCAACTGAGAATGTGCTCTTTCCTGAACATAGTGGTTTTTTTTCTGAAGACCACTGGTATTCTTGCAAAGTGTCCACAACAGATACAACACCGCTTACCTTAGGAGACTCAAAAATCGTATCTCGGAGGGATATAGATTAACATAGTAATCCTTTAAGCCAAGTCAGATAGCATTATCTCATCATTTGTAGTTATTCTCTAGCAAAGAACTCTTCATCTTCTACATACTCATCTGTATTTCTATCTCTACTTATAAACAGTGGCCATTTAATTTAATAAATTCCTGTTATTAAGAAATCTTCCATTTGTATCTCTTTGAACGTCTCAGCTCAGGAAATGACTTGACATCATCTATTCATTAATTACACAGATAACCAAAAGCTACCTCCCACACTAACAAGGGAAAACTGCAGGAAACAAAGAAGCCAGAAACGGAATTGATGAATGTTCAATAATTTTTTTTCCTGTTAAGGCATTTTCAAATCAGAGTATAAAATTTGGTTTGAATGTATATGAAAATGGATCAGGAAAAATAATTCACTTTTAGCCCTTACATATACACACATGTGGGCTATTACTATTAAAGGATCTATTTCTGCAGTCTACAGAATGCTGCAAAATAAATTAGAGAATGACTCAACTACAGTAACATGGCTAATGCTGTAACACTGACATGGAAGATAAAGTAATAAAGACTGAGAAGTAATACATCAGTCTTTATTGCCAACTTGCAAGATATAAGAAGAAAAACAACCAACAAATTCTGTAAAACAACTCCAACAAACTCCACCCATTTATTTTTTCATTTTTACAGTTCTGTTTACAGAATTGTTAAAACCAACTACAGAAATAAACAATTGCCTAGAGATGTCACGCAAAGAATCTTGCCATTGACGTTACAAACATCAGATTCATAAACGACCTTTTTACCTGAAATGTTCCTACAAGCTCTACAACACACGTGCTTAACATCTACTTCTGAAATAACTCAAGACAATCCAAAAAAACCCCAGAAAATCAGGACCACAAGATAGAAATTTCATAGTGCAACAGAGAAAGGAAAGACACACAGAGGAAGGAATTCTCTACAACCTGGGCTGATGTGGATATGGAGAAGTGAAGTTGGGGTTGCTATTCAGTTTCTGAAAGATGAATTCAAAGTCAAGGCAAACATTTTTCTTCTTGTATGTCAGTTCTGCACATCAACCACTTTATACGGGACAGAGGCAAAAACCACAGTGCACAAATAATTCACCTTCTGAATGCCTCAGTTTGGAACTTTTATTTCATTTTGTTCAATGATCCAGTTTGTCCAAATCACACATATCTACACTTTTAATTTTTCTTTATGTCCTTTAAGCATAAGAATTATTGATTACATACATTCAGTGTCAAGTGTCCAACTGGGTTTGTCCATAAGCTGTTACACAACTTTGCATCTACACTGGGACTAACCTTAGCTTTAATTATGCTGTGTAGGCAGTTTGTTTTAATGTCAAAACCACATGTTCTCTGGCATCTTTTGCAAATTGAACATGCAGATCAGTGGGTAAAGCCCAATTAAAATAACATCTCAACTCAGTAGTACCAAGAGTATGGTGACCTTCCATGGTGTTAACAAGTACATGTTTTGCCAGTGCTGGTACACTTGTTCCCAAAGAAATATTTCGTTATCTTGATACTTTGAGAAATGACAACCATCCTGCTTTATATGATGCTAGTTATAGTTTTCCATCTCTATGGCTTTTCAGAAGAAAAGACAAACAAACCTACCTCAAAATCACTAAGATTTTTTCTCCATCTAAAGGGTGAAAAATTAACACACTTAGAACACAGTCAAAAAATCCTTGTTGTGGGTTGGTTCCTATTTTCTGCTTTATACCTATCTATCTTTCAGAACTTTAGCAATTCAGGTAACAAGTTCCCTACACAAAGCATAGGAAGAGTCAGGAATACCAGTTCAAAATTTCCTAACCAGTATAGCTAGCAGGACACAGTTAGGAAAGGGATGTTTCTTGTCCCCTGAGCTACTGTCTTAACTTCATCCATACCCTCTTGTTTGGATTTGTAATTCTCATCTGGAGCTAAGGTGCCTGAAGCTGCACTGGTCATACAGTCATCCTTCTAAAGCAACATCCTCTTTATGACAGTTACAACATCCTTTGTTTAACAGAACTATTGTTCTTCATTTTATTCAGAAGACATCATTTGAGTATTTACTGAACACATGGGATAGTTGATAAATAAGCAGATCAATTAATCTCACTGTTCAACTTCCCGTGAAAAAGTACAAGTGATGACCATTTGTTTGAAGACAGAACTCTGCAACAGACTTCCATTAATTAACAATCCAATGAAACAATCATTCTGATTCCCAAAGGTCCTAAAGACCAATGTTATAGTACTTCCCTCACTCAAGCATTATTTATTCATATGGTAATTTTAAATTATTTTTTGGTGCATTATGATGATTTGTCAAAGACAAATCACTTTCCATCCAGTGCTTTATCTTTGGAGGAAGGTGTTAAAAGAACATCAGAGAATATTCTCAAGGCCAATTGTTAACATAGAGCCACACGACTGCCTGAAATGCTGCAGAATTTTCTATTCCAGACATATAATTGGGAGCAAACTGCCTCTCCTGTACCTCAGGTAAGTATCCTAATCTATTGCCTACATTGCTTCATTTCCCTCCTCTCTCACTCCTAAAAAAAAAATACCAAACAAAACCTTCCAACACAAACTTAAGCTTTAATAAAGGTAGATATTTCAAGAATATTTGAAGTGATTGAACTCGTAATGTTTAGGAGATGGACGGTATGCTCAGTTTCCACATGCATAAAGATACCTTGTGAATGCTCCGCTTAAGCTGTAGTCAAAAGGAATTACAGCATAATAACTACAGTTTTAAGACCTTTCAGACTTCATCAATAAATCTCTCTTTGATCCTATATGAAGATATGGGGAAGTTTAATCAATAATTAATGTTAATCATGTTCAGTCTTAATCAATAACAGAACTACTACTCTTTTCATAGTCCAGAGAGTTCTGTTGGGTACAAATCAAATATAATTAAATCTGTACATGCAGAAGAGAGTCGTTAATGCTATCATAATTAGTTTGTTTAATACTGCAATTGCCAAACTGCCCTGTACCTTTTGCAGACTACTTGAATATTAAATTCATGATTTGCACCTGCTGCAAGAGAAAGTTGGGCTGTTCAGGTACAGTACACATACGTGAGACTATAAAGATACAGGGATTCTCTTATCCTTCCCAACCCACTGAAACGTTTGCTCAGAAATAAGGAGGTATTACCCAGAAATCTGAGCATTTCTGAAGATGAAAACTGTCAATGGAAGACGCGTCAGAGTCACTCACCTGTCTCCTGTGAAAAGCTGCTTTTATATGTATGCTGTGACTTTCTCTTAGCCTCCCAGGATCGTTAGGTCACATCATGGAGAATGGCAATTTCATTCACTGCAAGTTATTAGGAAAAAAAGTTTCTTCTTTAACTTGGGGATCAAAAAAAGGTAAGTGCTACCCATTACTCCACCTGATCCCTTGAGAGATGTCAAACTGAGCCTTTCTATTTCCCTTCACACTTGAAAGAGGAGGTCACAGTGTAAAAGTCAAATATTTAACAACCCTCCTAACAGTGTATTCAATGCCAGAGGACCTGAGTCAGAGAGGAGGGGTAAACGTTACGTGAACTGTGCTCTTTTGAGACTGTTCTCTCTCCATTCCAGTTCTGTTAGTAGGTGTCTATTTTCACACAATATAAATTAGGTAAATGTTAACCCGTTCACAATGACAGCTGCCTATAATGGTACATTTCACACCCTGTGTAAAGAAAAGGAGAGAAAAACCTGTTTGTTTTACTGGTATTTCTCGTTCACACTAGCAAATGTCACCGGTCAAAGGACTGTTTGATACCATGTTTTTGCTGAGAGGTAAGACAGTGATGTGCTCCAATTTTTACTTGATTAGAATCTAAGATGTGCTTCTGAAAACTAAAAGCTTTTCATTTTAGTTTTTAAATTTTTTAAATCAGAATTTTTCCCCTGCATTGAGTCTTAGCCTACCCAAGTGTTAATGTAGGAATTAATATTGCAACATATACCAATATTCTCAGTTTCATCCATTTGGATAGCTGCCTTGAGCTCAGGTGCATAAAATTAAGCAAGTACACAAAGATTTGCGAGCTCAAGACCTTAGTAACGCAACCATTCTCTAGCAGTCAGATGTGACTGAAATTCAACTGTAAAAGAATCCTGTAGCACTAAACAAACAAACAAAAGATAAAAGCACAACATGGAAATTCACGAGCAAGCGTGTCACCACACACAATAAAGAATACCATTGATTAGCTGCCTGAATGTTTTGTTATTGCTCTTTTGACTTTTTTTTTTAAAAGTAAGCACTGAGAGAAATTTGCTCTGTATTTATTTTTCAGTCCTTAAGCATTCCTGATTGCTGCAAGACTCGGTCTTCTTAAAGTGCACTCTTGCATCATTACATATTTCATTGACCACTTACTGTAATGACTGATCAATCGGCAGTTAAACTGCTCATTAAGAAAAAAGTACAAGTTTCTCTAAACTCAGCTACTCCATTTTTCTCCCAATCATTTCCTTGGTCTATTAACAGGCAGCTTTTGTCCTACTGTTCAATAGTGCAAAGTTAGACTTGCCTTATTCTTTGTAGTGTAAAGCACTTAGGCAGTTTTAAAGTGAAAGTACTTTTTGAGAAGCTTCTTTAGAGCAAAAATGACAGTAATAACATACATCTTAAATGCTAAATTTCCATGTTAAAGCATCAATTCAATAATCTGTGATGTGTGAAAAAGCAAAGTTATTTTACTGTGATTTTATTTGTTACAATGAACTGACTGCAATTCCCAGGAGCAAATATGCATGCTATAAAATTTAAGTTTTAAAATCTGACACTAATGGAAACTTCAATACATGGACAGAAATCTACTTAGTCAGCAGACACAAAAAAAGACCATCATTTTCCTTCAATAACCTTTGCAACCTGTCTTGTAAGCCAAAAGGCCTTATTAAAGAAATCAAAAGCGAACGCTCATGAAGGTGCAGACCCCCAATTTTTCACCCCTCCACTCCAGCATTGCAAGGGGGAGTCTGTGCACAAAGACATATCTGTGTTACCTCAGATAATCTCAAGTTATATACATTCTAGAAACCTTTTCTTTTTCTTCGTTACAAGATTCGGGGGCATATATATATTAAAATATATATATATACACATACATATATATATAAAAAATTAAGTCACATAAGCAAGTCTTCAGAAGTGAGATCTTAGTGACGCATGAAACATAGGTTAGTGCTCATCTGCATAAAAATCATAAAACTTAAGGTTAGATTGAGCATTGTCCTATTTATTACATCACTGCATATTCCCTTTTTCCAGACACATGGGTCTGCAGCACTTTTGCTTCAAGCTGGAAGACTAGATGCCAAAAAGGTAAAAGTTACCTGTTTACTAAAGCTCAGAAGCAATTCTTCCACCTTATAACACAGTTACCAGTCAAAGCTTGCTAAAGCCGCTGCCAAAAGTTGTGTCGCCATTCACAAGCCACTGAAAGAACAGAACTAACACTCCAAACACCTCCACATGAAAACATATCACTAAAAGTCCCCACATGCCACAGGAGACACAGTAACACTGACAAGTTGATCTAAGTAATACAGAGAACTGAAGCACTGGAGGTACAAGCAAGGAAGGATGTATGAAGAGCACGAAAAAATTTCAGAGGAAACTTGTAGGGTGCTGAAGAGCACAGAGAGGCAAGGGGACCATGAGAAACTGAAAGATTCACAGATTCATAGATTTCTAGGTTGGAAATGACCTTAGAGATCATCGAGTCCAACCGTTCCTAATCCCCATTAAACCATATCGCTAAGTAGATCATCCACCCTATTCTTAAACACATCCAGGGATGGGGACTCAACCACCTCCCTGGGCAGCCTATTCCAGTGGCTGACAACCCTTTCAGAGAAGAAATACTTCCTAACATCCAACCTGAATCTCCCCTGACTAAGCTTATACCCATTTCCTCTTGTTCTATCACCCAACACTAATGTAAACAGCCCTTCCCCTATCTCCCCACCATCTTTTCTCAAGTATTTGTAGGCTGTAATCAGGTCTCCCCTCAGCCTCCTCTTCTCCAGGCTAAACAGCCCCAACTCCCTCAGCCGCTCCCCATAAGTTTTATTTTCCAGCCCCTTGACCAGTTTAGTCACCCTTCTTTGGACTTGCTCCAGGAGCTCAATATCTCTCTTAAAGTGAGGGGCCCAAAACTGGACACAATATTCCAGGTGCGGCCTCACCAGAAAGATGCTGGGCAACATCCTGACCAGAAACAAGTGCAGAGGAGCAGACAAAAGCAGTGTTCTTGTTCAGTTCTTCCTGCCTATGGGGAGTCACAGAAATATCATCCTCCATTTCTCTTCCATAGAGAAACCGAACAGTAGACTGAAAATTGGTGAGCCAGCTGGGCTAATAAAATGAGAGAAAACAGCATATCTCAACAGCTTTACTCTCACTAGCTAGGACAGCATTGTTTGCCAAACAGTATTTTAGGAATAGGGTAGAGCACTTTTACTGATATTTTTTCATACTATTCCAGTGCAGATGATAGAACTGCAACCTTCTGTAGTTTTACACTGTTCAGTTCATTAATACTAATGTAAAACGCCTCCTGGGTGGGTCTTCTAGTCAGGTTAAAGGTGTGATTCCCATGATTATGATTGAAGAAACAACAGGCAGTCTTTCTACATGGTTTCTTTTTCATTTGGTTATGTATATTTGCAAGCTCTGACAGCTTGAATCTCATCAGCAAGAGGAAAATAGAAATGCGACAGGACTGGACCTGAAAGACAGAACAGTCTGGTTTGTGTGACATTTGAGAAGGGTATTTTATATTTCGGAGGAAGAAAAACACTCATAAATCAAGCAATCAGAAGAAGAATCAAAATCAAAACTTATTTAGCAGCACTTAGGAATTTTGTATCTTGTAGTCTTGCACAGAAAGTATCCAGGACATGTAGAGGAAACAACAAAGTTGGCCCCAAAAAATGCAATTTATCACACAGTTGTCACCAATAAGTATGAAGACATATTGGTGACAATATGTCAGAGAGAGACCATTTGATTCCTTTTTCAGTTTGAAACTCTGCCACCTGTGGTATAGTTATAACATGTAATAGACTTTGTACATACAATGTCAGTTTAAACTAACTTCTGGAAATTTTCTAACAGTAATCAATGATTTTTATTGCATTTTTAAAAGATAAGTTCTTGAATTTGCTTTTTCATATATTAAACACAACTTTAACCCTATTGCTATTTTTCATTTTGCGTTTGACTTAGTTTGTCTGACAAAATTTCACAGAATCTCTTTAAGAACAAAACTGACCACCTGTTCAAATTTACATTAGTATATCTTGCCATTTATTGGTAATGATGAAGACAAAATACCAAACTTAAGAAATGTAAAGTGGGATATGATACTGAACCCCAGTGCCTCAATTATGACAATGCACAAAAGTAAAGCTCCTATTGACCAAAAAAAAACCCCTGAATTAACATGCTTAATCTCAGGGAAACTTAAAAACAATACTTACGTTCAATTCAGAGATGAAATTGTGCTTCAGACAGTTAATATTGAGCCATCTGTCACGATACACCAAGTGTGGTGACTGGGGATGTGACTGGACTCTCAGTTTACAAGCACGTCTTAACGAGCACTGCCTAAGTCAGCAGACAGGATCGCAAAGGAAAAAAAAATAATCTGTGGTGTATATATCACAACCGAAAACAAAGACCTAGCCTTCTCCTGGCACAGTGAATCTCTACGGTGTTCAGTTTTTGTGAGCTGTATTACTTCAGCTAGTTGCTTATTGAGAATAAACGTTCATTCTCGGACCTTTACGCACTCTTATTTCACCACTCGAGGTAGGACAATTAAAGTAAAACATGCAAATAGCTGAGGAAAGCACTGACCATCTGGAAAGACATTCAATCTGCTTGTAAATCCAAGCAGCCCTTCAGAATGGTAGCATGAACAGATTTTTACTTTTAGAGATTTTTGCTCTTCCCTCATTTTGGAAAAAAGCTTTGTTTCAATGAGAAAACTGCAGTTTGTCTCTCCCCAACTCACAGAGGTTTTCTGCATGATTCCCAGACACAGGAACCTAAATAGCACTCCATGACATAGCGATATAGATAAAATGACCACCATAATGTTTACTGAGAACCAAAACCATAACCTCATAGTCACTATAATAAAGGCAGAGTCAAGCACAGACAGCACTCAGTAATTCTGCTTTAAAACATTCTGAAAAAAATAAGGTTTCTATTTCTTAAAATGAAAACAAAACGTCTAACCCAGAATAGTCACCCCTTTCTCTCTCTCTATATGTGTGTGTATCCATAGATACATATCGAAAAAATCCTTTAATTCTAGTTCATATAAAGTTATAACGTAAAACAAATAAATGTCAAAAGGTGGATTTCACTAAGTCAACTTAAATGTTAGGCCTAAAAGCTATCACTGCCCCTTTAACTTTTAAGTATAAGTCTTTTCCACAATAAAATAGTCAACTACCTCCCCACTGAACTATAAAGAATAGATTTAGTGGATACATTATAGCGCACTACTCTGTTCATATACCTTTGCAGCAGAAAGCCAAATTAAATGCTGGACTAAGCAAGATCAATTCAGTCGGAGTCAGCAGAGATGCATCAGCTTACCTGTGATCACAACACAATTTGCAAATGAAGAAGTGCCAAGGCTGTAGAAATAGCGATGAACTTAACCTGAAAGGCTTTTTTTTTTTTCCTTTACATACACATGGTTCTGGAATTAAGTTCAAAAGTAATGATTTTCTCACCTAATTAAAACCGATGCCTTGTAGGGGCTATGTATTTTAACGTCCTTGAGAGGCAACTCTGACAGCAATTGTGTTAGTTTACAATAGGAGGAATTAAAACATGCCCTTCAGTTTCAGTCATTGTGCACATCGCTTCATCACACTTCTCAACACAGAAGGAAATAACTTCACGAGATATTAAAGAGGTTTAAAAATGAAGTTTGTAAGTGAGAAGCAGGTCTGTGGGATGTCAAAGTAAGAACTGCAAGGATCCTGTTGAATGCAGTAAGACAAATGAAGGTCAATGGGTCTACAAAGAAACTGAAAGTAGATTAAAGTTCCTCGGGCTGTGGTGTTCTGGAGCAGCCTTCCAGCATTCTGAAGCAGCGGAATCAACATAAAGATCCTAACTGCTTTTGAGATGTAGCTTGATGGATTTATTTTACAATCCCTTTCCTATGCCTGACTGCACTAGCAGGAAACGGGATTCAGTCATGCAGGGTGCTCCTTCCAGTACTCCCCTGCTAAGAGATATAAATAATATCTTAAATGCTCGCATTGTTTAATTTTAAAAAAATCAGTGGAGTGAATTTTCTAGTTAGCTGGAGCTATTAGGCTGGTACAGAGGGAAGGAGGCTTTGCCAAGGTAAGTATATAATTTGCAATGACTGCGATTTGAGTGCACCTGGATGGAGATGCCCAAGGAACTCTGTGATGAACTGACAAGATTATTGCAAAACGCACGGAAAGTAAATAGCTACTCCCACCTGTGCACACACTTTTTAAACAATAATGTTCTGGCATAATCCTGAAGAGATTAACACTGATACATAAATATGTAAAGGCACATTCAACAACCGAATGGCATTTTTTCCTAAATACAAATTAAACAATTTAGCAAAACCATTTAGAGCCATTCTCTTTTCATGAAAACAGAACTTTGATCTCTCTCCACGCACATATAACTAGGCACAGGCAGACTTCTGTCCAGACAATCTAGAGGTAATTTCTGAATCCTGCTCTGAAACTATCTATGTTGTGATTGTCAAATTAAAAGCTCAGTTTTGCTTCCAGAGGCAGTCAGCTGGATAAATACCCCCATTCCTAGCTCACAGTTTGGAGGGTGGTGACGCACGGTTAAGTCTGGGAAAGGTAACAATTAACACTACACCTTAAATTTAACTTCCTGTAAATACAGAGTTGTATTTTTACTCACAGATATTTTCTTTCTCATTTTTCAATAAAAATGGAGTTAAATACTCTTGCACTTGAAAATGGCTCTCAAGTGCTATATAATGACACAATGATGCATTGCCTTTTGTTAATGTTTGAAATCTTTTCTTCATTGACATGGTGAAATCTTCCACATTTGTTACCAATACCCAGTGTAGGCTCTTCCATTTACGGTGTTTTGGAATAACCATAAAGGTTGCTTAAGTAGGAAAGAAAGAGTAAAATGGAGATAATTCATGCTTATATTTGTCAATGAGTTGGAAAGTTAGGAAAAGAGGGATGATCTTGATCAACTACAACTGTTACTTTTATTACCAAGATTTAAAATTTTCTTGATTCTATTTCCTTATGTTTTTTTTTTCAATGTACTTTCTGTTTTTAGCAAAGTTGAGAGAAATCACTACTTTTAATATGAGTGTGATGGGAGTAACTGGAAAGCCAACTATGAACTATGGAGAGATACTAAAAGTTCACTTAATCACAGATACAAGTTCTATTAAAAATCCAAACCCATTAATATTCAGATGTTTCTGATAAGTCCTCATTCGTGCAAAATTCTAACTCATAGCTGATTACTTTTAGATTATATGTTTTTAAGTCTTTTAAATTAACAAAATAAATAAAGATCTGGTATTCCCTGTTGTCATTTCATACAGTCCTCTTCTAATACCATATCATTAGGTTGGATTATATCAGCATCTAAGTTGGATCTTAACAAATACACTTTTAATTAATCACACTGGGTTTTTTTTGCCTGATGAACTCCAATGGTTTATCTAAAATATTGTAATCCAGAAATGCTTCCATGCCATATCATAAAGCTAATAACTTTGCCAACCACTTATTTGCTGACAAAACACATTGCACTCATTTGTAGAATGCAAAGAATTCAGAATTTGAAGGGAAAAAAACCTTTAACAAGGTGCAAAGCACCATTTTTGAAAAAAGCTTCATCACCTAGCTACATTTAGACAATAGCCTTCTCTCCTCTAAAACCAGTCTAATTAAATACAGCTGGAGATAGCACAAAAGAATTTCATTAATTAATTGGCAACCTGCTGACACTAATTAAGCTATGAAAATTCAACTCCCTCACACCAGATTTTAAACATTAGTCAGTTACATTTGTTGGGAAGTTTGCCTTGTGTCTCTAACACAATCAAAAAAGATAAATTGAACTTTGTGGTTAACATGTGTGGGAACAAAATGACTTATTATTGGAAAAATTAGAAATTAAACCTTGCACTGATATAGAACAGAAATTGTGCTACAGGAGCTCTTACTGATAGATTCCCTTACAAGCAGGATTAAGGGCTTCACAACTACAGCTTCCTTCTCACTATGTATGAAAGACTCCCAAAACACAAATAGCACAGTGGAGGGTAATTACCTTTATTTAAGCCTCTGCAACACCCTGTGTAAGGTGCCTCAAAGCTTCACTTCACTGTTGTTTGTGTGGCCATCTACTAGTCAAGATTTCATGCAGTAACTAATAGAAAACACACCAACTTTTTTACTCATATTCCAAACCTCATCTAAAATATCCAAAGAGACCTCCCTTAACATTTTAACAGTTAATTACACTGTAACAAGGAAGATTTATTATTTCACATCTCAAGACCTACTGGCAATGAGCGTTTCTGCTATTATCTGAGTGGACATTAATGAATGCCATCTGGTGCAGGCTCTTTCTCTTTCCAAAAACCCAGCCCCATCTCATAACATCAGTAAGGTTTCAACACCATGTTGGAAATGTGCTAACCCTGATCTGTATCCACACTATTTATTAACAATCTATGCCAAAAAAAAAAAAAGGAACTTAGTACAGAACAAAAATACTGTCTACTTTCTGAAAATCCCAAACTTTACAGTGCTGCAGGACTGTAAGAATAAAAAAACCACTAATTTATTTTAAAATAAAGAAAATAAGTTATGGTAGAAAAGTAACATATAACTTTCCTGCTTTTTTTTCAGTTCTCTTCTTCATTTGAGACATAGCAGTTAAATCACACAGCCTCCATATAATACAGAACAGCACAATTTGCCCACCTCACCATATTTTCAGAAATCTAATTAACTGGAAGTTGGCAATTAATTTTGAATCTGCAGGAAAGTATTTTTTCTGAAGCAATTTTATAACAATTGATTTATATAAAGCAGAGGTTCTGTAACCTAATATGCTTTCAGTCCTGAAATTCTCAGTTAGTACCTGGTGAATCAGCCAGGAAAGTGGCAATCTCCCGTTACTGAATGGCTCATTCGATAAATGCAGAATATTAAAAAAAAATAAAAATATCAGGAGTCTAGATATATACTAGCTGACATTCTCCCCTCCCTCCACACTCAGACTCATAGTTCTAAGATATGAGCTTCATATTGAGGCTGTAACTCCAAGTCAAATAAAATTCACTATTTCTGTGCAGGTTAAGATGACCAGCTGTGATACTCAAGACTGACCAGCAAGATCTGAAGAACTACATCTGACTGTGTCCTTAAATGCTTTCTTGCTGTGGTTGAGCAAATGGAAAAAGGTAAACGTATGCTTAAAACCTTCTTGAACTGTTGCCAACTAGGAATAATCAGTCACTGAAAAATAATGGAAGTCCCACTGTCTCAGTCATTGCTATACAATGTTAAAAATCAGCAGGACATGAGCATGCTCAGGACCCATCAGAATCAGTCTCTTTTACAGTGTGTTGATTACAATACACAAAATATAATAAAAAATACGTCTTTCTGTTAAGGTTGGAAAAGAACTATGTTAACCAGTGTACCATTCCTACTTCTAAGCTTTCTTATACTCTTTCTTACTACAGTCATAACTGTAATATTTTATCATAAGATTAGAGTGCATTTGATATATCTTTGATAATGCATTTGATTAACAGACAAACTAAAGTAGTTTATGTTCCCACAGCGTTCACATGGATTCTTCCATTTTTCAGCCTACCTCATGTTATACTACTTTGGCCACAGCTTCAAAATGCTGTGAAGTCAAACTGTCAGCAAAGCCACCATGGTACAAGAAGACATTGAGACTATCAAGTGCCCCAGAACCTACCTGGAAATTTTACGTGGGTACAAGCAAGGTCAGACAAGATCGAATGAGATAAGACCATTCTAGAGACTGATCCTCAGATTTAGACAGTTGAGTATCTTTCAAGAGAGAGTCACAACTTAATTCCAGAATTATGTTTTCAGCAAACTATTTATATAACAATAGTAAAAAATGAGTCATTAAGGGAGAATGGCTTTTGTCCAAGGGGATAATGTCTGATGAGGGCTGGGAAGAGTTTAATGCAGTGCAAGATAGTGTCTCACTGTTGAGAACAGCTCTCATAATAAGGCCCAGAGATATGTTCAAGGAGATTAGCAGTTTCTAACAGTATCACTTTTCAAAAAATTACCAAAATAATAAAGGAAAGGAAGAGATGCAGAAAATGAAAGCAGTATCTTATTTTAATAATAAGACTCTTTTACTTTATTGTAATTAAAAAAGGCTTGAATATTACATGCAAGTAAATATTAATCGCTGAAAGTAGCAAGCTCTTCTATTGGGGACTGAATCCTTCAGTTCTCATGAAGTCAACAAAATGAAAATTGAGACAATGAAGGTTATATTGACAATAGAAATGAAAAAAGTTCAAGCCATGCCTGGGGCACAAAATGGAGAGCAAAAGTTAAAGGAAAAATTCATGAAAGATTCATGACTATCAGATTCAGATGTATTTCTGTTAAGTGCATTCATTAAATGATCATAAAGAATATATGGAATAAAAATGAAGGAGAAGAGTACAGTCTCTAATAGAACCTGATAATTTCAGTGTAGGAAAAGCAGCAGACCATGACAATAATTTAAACGAAGATCACCAAGTCTTGCATTCCAGCTTCCACTGCAAGCAATCCTTAAGAAGAAAATAAAAGTAAAAATCACAGAGCAAATGATACAAGTGACAAAAGAAAATATGAGATCTAATTTTAAGGCTACACTGCAGTAGTACCTGATCATTAACCATGTTGAGAAATGCACTGGTTCTGAACGCACACAATGCAAAAACTCCTGAAAATAAATATCCTGGTAAGTGAGTTGTAGTGATTTTGACCAGGTCATTCGGTATTTGAAGCCCTTTATTTTCCATCGTGGTTTATATCATCTGCGTTATTTCACGTAGCAGGTTATAACAGATCCTTTGGCCAGGGTTTTGACACCTCTGCATGAGATTATGTTTAACACCTCATCAGTTGGTATACATATGCTAATCGTTGCTGTTTAGCACCTGTTTTCTCCTTTCCTGCTGTTCAGGCACAACACACAACTACCACAACTCAGCCTTTATAGTATATGCAGAGCATTTCACCACTTTACAAAGTACATCAGATCTATCTTTTGAAAATGTAGCAAAGAAAATCCTGTCCCCACCTCAAGTAAAGTAGTAAAATGGCTGAAGTAACCACTTCTCATCTTTTAACTAGTTTCATTACTATATTAAGAAAGAAGACAGGTATGCCGAACGGGAAGGGACTGACTTGGTGCAGAAGCCTCTCCTCACCAGCTTCAAAACTTCTTCGTGGGCATTGTCCACCAAGTTCCATATCACACACACACACTGGTGCTCTGTGCCAACCCATCACACTTGTTAACTGGGCATATTTCATTATAAAATAATTCACAGATTAAACACAACCCACTGATTCCCATCAGTTTGCTATGCAGGAATTCAGTCACTAGTACTCTGTGCCACTGGAATCTAAGCAGGTGATGAAGCTGACAGGGACTGCTCAAATGTCTGTTTCCGTGGCTCTGTCTTGATTCCTCAAAGTCTTAGCAGAGCTTAACGCTCACCCTCTGTCATCATCTCACTGACGTTGAGGGTTTTCTTCTTCAGAAATGAAGAATGTGAGCAAAAGGAGAGAATGCTTGTTAGAACTTCTGACAAGACATTATGTGGAGTTTTTGATCAGATAATTTTAAGGATAAATTAGAAGAGATTATAGAAATTCATGTAAAAGCACTGTGTTTGTTCTTGAATAGGTCTGCCTATTATGACTGAAAAGGAAATGACACACAGAATATCATTACTACAATGAATAATTCTCACGTTCATCCAAGAAAATACTAAATGACTTTAGTACAAATAATCCTCATGAATATGGCTATGATATACACTTGAATACCAGTATTGAAATATTTCTTGATACTAAAAGAATAGTGTGGCCTCTCATATATTTTCAGACCAGACCAGCAGACTCTTTGCAATGAATTTTGAAGTACATAGCCATACACACTCCTTCTTACGAAGAAAAAAAAAGAGTCTGCATCTTCATGAAGTTTGATTGACATTGATGGATGCAGCCATAGTATCACAGGGAATAGAGCATATATGGCAATGAGCACTGAGGACGTGGCATCTCTCGTGCTCTCCCTTCTTCATTACCAACCAATTAAAACTCACTGTAATGCATCAGATTCAGGTTTATCATCTAATATTCTTATTCCAAGTAAAATACTGATGACGAGGCGAGCAACATAAACGGTCAAGTAAAGTAGATCATGTCATTTGAAAAAAGAGCTTACAATTTATCTCTTGTAAAAAACTAGTACAGTAAAGCTCACAGAACGTATGACCTTTGCTTACAGAATTTAAAAAAAAAGGTGCCGAAGCATACCAAAACAGAAGAGACAAATGACCTAATTCATGTCATTCAACTAGCTGTCTGGATCAAAAGCAGCCAGTGGAGATGTAAGCAATAAGACCAATGGAATTTAAAGCATAATTCATCCAACAGAACATAAGCAACTCCACCAATCGGACTGACAGGTCCCAACTCAGCATAAAGGGAGGCTTTGATGTTTCGATGTAGCAAATTTTCAGTATAGGCACATTACATTTATTCAGATGAATCATACTCAAGAAGTCCTTAAAGGTTACTTCTTTATTCACCTGGTCTTTACTGTTTGACAAAGTGTTTGAGAAATTTCCAGACATGAGAGAGTTTAAGATTCTTTTTACTTCTAGTTTAGTGACATTAGTAATAGTTATAAAAAACCTAATTTTATATAGAGTCATAAATTAATATCATTTGGAAGGGACCTCTGAAGGTCTCTAGTGCAACCCCTGTTCAAGCCTTTCATGATAGCAGGTTCATCAGAGATGCATAAAATGATTGCCCTAATTTAAAACACTAATATGTCCTCAAAGTAATTTTAACAGGTAAATATCAACTATGGAAGTAGAATTTAGCATATTGCAAATTCTTGCCCTCATAGAATTACACACTGTGCTCTTGAGAGATTTTTACATTGTTATATTTATTTATTAGCAAAATAGCATGTCTGCTTCAGACATTAGTATATTTTAAAACTTAGAGCAAAAGAACAACATCAGTGCTTTAGGCACTGCTGCTTGAGCTTTCAAGATAACCTGAAGCATAATTTGGCTTCATGTTATAAGCAGGTCTAGAGCCAAATTCAGCATTCCCTGCTGAGCTAGTCTAGATATCACATGTAGCTGTGGCATAGAAATGTATAAAAGAACAGAAATTTGACCATTTAAATTTGAAGAACAGAATACATTGCATAAAGCTTTCCAGCTCCTTGACATTGAAAATAATGGTGTCTGACAGTTCTAGGGTTAAGTAGCCACTCATTCAGCACAGCATCGTTTATCTGCCAACAGTATGTGTCTCTTGTTGTTACTTCAAAGAAAAAATTCAATGAAAATTTAAATAAAAACAGATCTGTCAGTATAAAGCTTTAATATTTTACACCACACTCAATCTCTTTCCTTTGTAAAGTGCTTTCATACTTCCTGAACTTCTCCTGCAGTACACAATTCTCATTATTTAAAAGAAAGAAACCATGAATCACCTTTAAACATCTACACTTTCCTAAAACATTAACATTTATTTTTAATAGACATCACTCCAAAACTAGCTTCATGAAGTACCGTAGAATGCTTAAGAACTCTACGTAGATTGAGACCGCTATAAGAATATATATGTTAACTACTTCAGCATCATCACATACAAGCAGGTTACTAGCTTAAGCATTCATCATTCAGAATATAACATTCATCATTTCACTTCTAAGCATAAATCTTTTCCTTCATCTATATGAAGTTTACAATAGTCCTTAATTCCATATGCTCTCTCCTATAGTACATTTGTTGTTACAGATTGCAGACTGTACTATGAGTACACTTTGAAATAAGTGAAACAAAGAATTCAGTTATTCAATTCATATTTTTGTCCTGTTTTTCCTTTATCCACCCACATATTTTATGAATCTAACAATTAAATGCTGCAGTATTCACTGCTTATGTCAGACTTGTGTTTCAAAGCTGCTAGATCCAAGAAAATAGACAGTTTATGAAAGAGAATTAATGTTTCTCTTCTGTAAGTGCATATGGCAAGGTATAGTCTCTCCATTTTAAGCTTTCTCCATATATATTTTAATAACAAAACGAGTAATCTGTTTAGAAATCTCTCATAGGATTTGATAATTCAGCTCTGGAGTTTAACTACTTTGAGGAGAAAAGAAGTGAGCCACTGGCCCGATGTAATAGATTCAGATTATAATAGCTTCAATGAAAACATTTTCTTTAAATTTGATTGCACACCCTAAAAGCAAAATTAACAATCTGCCAAAGCCAATATGTTCATATAAAGAAAAGATTGTAAAATATGATCATAATTATATGCATATAAACAGGCTCCCTTCTATTTGATTTAAAAAGTTTCTTCCAGGCAAAAAATGCTACCATCTATTTTCTATCCCAGTCAAGTTTATAACCATGCTACAAATTACAGCACTAAAATTTTGTGAAGATTATTATGATAAAATTGTCATTTCATATCAACTTTACTGAGCAAAATATAGGCATTAAAATGATAACAGGAATAATCTATTATCTTATTTAAGTATCTTCATTACTTGAAAAGATAGCTGCTCCACACTATTTGCCAAAATACTTTACATGTTTTTAAAAGTCATAAACCTCTGCCACTCTCTTCTTTATACAAGTGTTAACTATAAAGTTCTATCAGAAATTAAGAAATAAAATATTGTCAGCCCAATAATACCAAATCTCTTCTTTCAATAATAAAATTCATACAGCTGAGTGCTGCTCATTATTTATTTAGCTTCCACAAACCAACACTTGAATATGTTTCCTTGTAACTTCACTACACTGTTTATCTTTCTTTTCCTAAAAGAAAAACTGTAGTGATATCTTCTCAATCCTACATGATGCACTATGAATCTACCTCTATCAACCCATTTCATTACCAGTTATGAAGCCAGGTACATAACAGTCCAAATCACCACTGAAAATAATCTGAAATCCCCAAATAACGTAAATGTGATCTCAGACGTCCATACCACAATACTGTTAATTACATAGATTTTTTCATTTCTCAAATAGCCCAACTCTTTTCTGATAACTAGTTATATGTCCCTGCCTGATAGGAAAAACAAAAGCTGTGCTTCAGAGTAAAACATGGTGGAATACAATCTACAAATAGTAGAAACATGATCAAATACTGGTCAAAGCTTCAGAAATACATCTGCAGTACATCACTCTCATTCAAATCGCCAAACGATCCTTTCCATTATATTTAGGAACTCATATGGGTCCAGCTGAGGGCTCTTCGTTACTGCACTCTCTGAGAACAGGTCACTTTCTGTTGAAAGCAGAAAGGCAAAGTAGATGCGAAAAAAAAAAATAAAATTCACTATAGCATGTGTAGATGGTGGTAGATGAGACTTCATTGGTGGAAATGAAGTTTGAGAGCAGCCCTGAGGAAAAGGACTTGGGAGTGCTGGTGGATGAGAAGCTCAACACGAGCCGGCAATGTGCGCTGGCAGCCCAGAAAGCCAACCATGTCCTGGGCTGTATCAAAAGGAGCGTGGCCAGCAGGTCAAGGGAAGTGATTCTGCCCCTCTGCTCTGCTCTCGTGAGACCACACCTGGAATACTGTGTTCAGCTCTGGAGTCCCCAACACAAGAACGACATAGAGCTACTGGAATGAGTCCAGAGGAGGGCCACGAAGATGATCCGAGGGCTGGAGCATCTCTGCTATGAAGACAGGCTGAGAGAGTTGGGGCTGTTCAGGCTGGAGAAGAGAAGGCTCCAGGGTGATCTTATAGCAGCCTTCCAATACCTAAAGGGGGCCTACAGGAAAGCTGGAGAGGGGCTTTTTACAAGGGTGTGTAGTGATAGGACAAGGGGCAACAGATATAAACTGAAAGAGGGGAGATTTAGGTTAGATATAAGAAAGAAATTCTTTACATTGAGGGTGGTGAGGTACTGGAACAGGTTGCCCAGAGAAGTTGTGGATGCCCCATCCCTGGAGGTGTTCAAGGCCAGGTTGGATGAGGCTTTGGGCAACCTGGTGTAGTGGAGGATTTCCCTGCCCATGGCAAGGGGGTTGGAACTGGATGATATCTGAGGTCCCTTCCAACCCAAACCATTCTATGATTCTATGATTCTATGAAATTCAACGAAGACAAGACATTACTAGAACAAGGATAAGATAACACAAAAGGATTTGGAGAAGGGGGAAAGAGCACCCCACATTTTTTAGGAGGCTGCTATCACAGCACTTGCAGCTTGGCTCAGCTGCAATTCTCTGGGTAGTTTGTAGTTCAGTCGAAGCCATGAAAGGTCTGACACAACTAATAGTGCAAAAGAAGGTGCTGCAGCCTGCAGAAGCGAAGGGCTAGAATTCAAGCAGTCAGCACAGCTATGCCAGCTTTAAGGCTCACTTGTCAGAGCAGAACAGGATCAGAACAGAACAGTGTTTAAAAGAGAACAGAGCTTAAAATATTCGAGTTGCCTTAGGAAAGTGCACTAATGAGGCAGTCTATCAATAACATCTAATTCCAAGCAACAGCCATACTGGAGAGCTCTGCTTACTCCTACAAGTCAAAGGATGGGAATAATCTCCTTCTCAGAAAGCCAGCAGAATTTTTGCAATGAAAGTGAACAAGCGAATGAAATGAAGTGGCAGAAACTAATTTCAGTTTGCAAGTCCAAGGTGGGCTACTAGACTGCATTCCCTATGGGCATATGCTAGTAGCTAGTATGCATCCTGCATACATCAGTGACACGACCTTTTTTGCTCCTCTGAAAAGAAAAATCTCAGCCTTCTGTTGAAGCATGAGTTCACAAAGAGCCAAGGATATAGCTGGGAGGCTGTAAAATAATTAACTGAATCAAATATCCAAGAAAAATAATGTCGAGGACTCAGCGGTGTAGATAAAGCCAGCTGTACCCCAGATCTGGGAGGTATGCGCAAAAGAAAAGGGGAGGAGAAACAGGTCTGCAAATCCTTAGCCTTGATTAGGTAATTGCAAAAATAATGGCATGAAAGGTCATCTGTTTGCTCTTCTCAACAGAGCAATAGTGAGTTCTGCAATGCTGAAGTTTTCAAAAAGGTAAGCTGGCATCCCTGAAAGAAACCATTACGGACAGTGAGAGATTCTGCAAGACTGCTTCTCTTAGGAAGGACTGTAGAGGAGAGGAGAACTTCACCTAAAAAGGACATATCTTCAGATATATCTGCACATATTTGCATCTCCTCCTGGCTGCCTTCCAGGTGGCAGAGAACACCACCCAACTGGGAGCTGTATCAAATGCACCAGCAGCAGCTTACAGCACGTGCAGGAAGTGCGCTGCTCTTTCATCTCCACAGCAAAACATTTCCTCCCGTGGCCAAACCTCACTGTGCTTCATTCTCTTCTTTCCAAGTTTTAAAAAAGTATTTGATGACCTGTTTTGAGATCCTCAGATGGAAAATGTTATTAATTCACTGTTATTTATGGTGGAATTTACAGTTATTTATGGAATGGAATCATAGCAGCACCAACCACTTCCCTTTACAATTCTGGAAAATCTATCTTTTTTTTTCTTTTTTTTTTTTTTTAAGAGAATAGCATTTAAAAAAAGTCTTTATTTTAGCAAATCAGGAATAACGCATATAAAAGTTCTTGGCATTTCAAGGGAAAAAAAAAATCCTCTTCCTGATTTATATCTGGCAATCATGTCATAATGCATGCAATACACAAAACGTTCTTTTATGTTTTAGAAATACTACACAAATAAAGTTTGAAATCTTCCTGTGGAACTGTAACCGCGCAATCAATGAAAGCCCAACAGTTAATCAATGGTAGCTTCATCAGTGATTAGTTTCTGTAAGGGCAGCTTTTCTCAGGTCCTTGATTTAAAAACCTGAAGTTAATTCAAAGCAACATGAGGCAGCCAGAAAGGCTTTGTCTGCTACCCAAAAAGTCACACATTTGAAAGTTATCTATATGACATACAAAAGAAAGCCTACTGCTAATGATGATCACGCAAGTAGCAGAAGATTTGATAAAAGATTAGTGTAATCAAAAAAATGCGTTTTTCAGGAAGAAACCAAGACACAACACTTAATATTTGCACAAGTGTGCTAAAATAGCGACTGGTAAAGCTTTCCACTAGTAAGAAAACAACAAATGGCTGGCTGAGTCTTCTGATTAATTATCTACTGTTACATTCATAAAGTTTCAGTATTTCAGCTGAACTTAGATGAAGATATAATTCCCTCTGAAATTCAGAGGCATTTATCAGATAAACAGAATTAATCTAAAAGATTCTCAATGCTCAAAAGCTTTGAATGCTGCAGATTTTAATTTCAATAGCAGCTTTCATACCCGCCCCACAGCAACGTAATGTTAATCGTTTTTTGCAGTTCAGTGAAAGTGTAGGTCAATTTGTAACTGACTCACTGTTAAAACAAACTTCAAAAAAAACCCACATCAGAGAGGAGAAAAGCTGGAAACAGCAGTAGGATGATCTTGCTTGGTTCAAAGAAACATCTGCCAAAAAGAGGAGAACACAATCCTAAAATGATGGACAAACTGAGAGTCAGCACTAGTGCAGCTCTGTCTGAAGAAGCAGGCCTCTGTCTTCCAGGCTCCTCCAGGTTTTCACTATTAATTGAGGCCAGGATATTACAAATAGCTTATATAAAATGCACAGGAATAGATGACCTACAGAGCTAAACAGCAAACTCAAACACACGCAGGACTCTTACTGGTTTTCAATCTTACTCAGTTCCTCAGTTTCCCTTTTTGTTGCCTTTTCTACTTCACGTCACACTTCTGCTGTGGTATAGATGGCAACTCTTGGCCAAAATTCAAGAATAAAAGGTTAATTTTGTTTCAACAAAGAAAGAAGGAAGGTACAAAACATATACCTTCAAACCTATCCACTCCAAGATGAGGTCTTCTTGACCCGTTAGATGTATGTTCAAAAGAAGTTCTTTGAGTCAATCATTAAACGCAAAGACGTCTGTTAATAAATAAGTAAATAAATTATCAAAATGCTCTATTTAGTCCTTAATTTTATGACTTCTTATGCTGTTTTATGTCAAGAGTAGAGAAAAAAACCACCACTCCTGAATACTTGTCATTTCCCATAGGCAGGTACGACACTAGTATGAAAGCAAATTGTGTAAGTACTTGGTCTTGTTCAGAGAAACAGATTCTACAGTTAAGACATTTCTTCATTATGGCAAGCAAAAGTGGAGCATTAAGAAAGTCTAATTTCTTGTGGTACTATGCCTATGGTACCACCTTTACAGTCACGAGAATAGAAGCTGTAATCAACAGGATTACTCTTATCAACAATTAAAAGAATGTCTAATCATTAATAAAAGTAAGACCTATGGCCCACAATACAAGATCTTTACATTAAATCAATGACTGAATTTAATATTTATGACATTTTCTGCACTCCATAATATGATTTACACTTTTAAAAAGAAGCATTTGTGCACACTGTTGGTAGATGCACTTAACAGAGCCACATAAAATTATATCTGTCCTCCCTTATGTTTGCTAGAAGGAACAAAATGGGGAAGTCATG
Organism: Tauraco erythrolophus; assembly: GCF_009769465.1. Lineage (NCBI taxonomy): Eukaryota > Metazoa > Chordata > Aves > Musophagiformes > Musophagidae > Tauraco > Tauraco erythrolophus. Next base: position 5,572,021 of record NC_141477.1, read on the forward strand.
GGTCATGGAAACACACATTGCTATGTGCCCTTCTTGAAACTTACCTTAGGCTGAACTACATGTACCATTTTGACGCAGCTGAAAACAAGGAATAACATTGGTTTTATAGAAATTGAAAAAACACAATAAATTAAAGCTGTTATCTTTTAACAAGATCACCAAGGCAATTTAACTACCAGTGAACTAGAGGTGCTACTTCAGAGTCATATTAACCTCCTCAATACACTGCTCTTCCAACTCTCTTAACCTGTAGGGTCATCTGGCAATAACCAGCCTTCACTTGTGACTACTCCTTCTTTCCACCTCTTCTGGATGCTACTTAGGTATCAGATTGTGATAGTCATCTCCCCCCGTCCCAAAATTAAAGCTTGGATAAAATTTATTCTTCAATTGTTAACTTTTAAAAAAAGGTGTTCCTCTTGGTATTTGTTACTTGGTCACTTTCTGAGTAGATTGTTCTTTCCACTTTTCTAATGTTTAGAATCATAGAATCATAGAATCATAGAATGGTTAGGGCTGGAAGGGACCTTCAAAGGTCATCTAGTCCAACCCCCCTGCAAGGAACAGGGATATCTCCAACTAGATCAGGTTGCTCAGGGCCTTGTCCAACCTGGCCTTGAACGTCTCCAGGGATAGAGCATCCACCACCTCTCTGGGCAACCTGTTCCAGTGTTCTACCACTCTCATAGTAAAAAATTTTTTCCTAATATCCAACCTGAACCTACCTCCCTCTATTTTAAAACCATTACCCCTTGTCCTATCATAACTGGCCCTCCTGAACAGCCTCTCCCCATCTTTCCTGTAGGCCCCCTTGAGGTACTGGAAGACCGCTATAAGGTCACCCCGGAGCCTCCTCTTCTCCAGGCTGAACAGCCCCAACTCTTTCAGCCTGTCCTCATAGGAAAGGTGCTCCAGCCCTCTTATCATCTTCGTGGCCCTCCTCTGGACCCTCTCCAACTGGTCCATGTCCTTCTTATGTTGGGGACTCCAGAACTGGACGCAGTACTCCAAGTGAGGTCTCACGAGGGCAGAGTAGAGGGGGAGAATCACCTCCCTCGACCTGCTGGCCACGCTCCTCTTGATGCAGCCCAGGACGCGGTTGGCCTTCTGGGCCGCAAGAGCACATTGCCGGCTCATATTGAGCTTCTCGTCCACCAGTACTCCCAAGTCCTTCTCCTCAGGGCTGCTCTCGATCCAATCACCACCCAGTCTGTATTTATGCCTGGGATTGCCACGACCCAGATGTAGGACCTTGCATTTGGCCTGGTTAAACTTCATGAGGTTGGTACGGGCCCACCTCTCCAGCCTGTCGAGGTCCCTCTGGATGGCATCCCTCCCTTCCAGCGTGTCGACGGCACCACACAGCTTGGTGTCATCGGCGAACTTGCTGAGGGTGCACTCCATGCCACTGTCCACGTCACCGACAAAGATGTTGAAGAGGGCCGGGCCCAACACAGACCCCTGAGGGACGCCACTCGTGACCGGTCTCCACTTGGACATTGAGCATCATGACTGATTTCTTTCTTTGTCTGGGAAATTAGAAAATGAGACAAACTTTTCAAAAAATCATCCACAGTCGGTAATTTTCCCATAACATGCAGTAACTCCTCCCACCTGCCACTGGATATAGCTATTCAACATTATTAAGTACTTCTAGTTCCCCACAGCTAGACAAATCCCCAAGTACCTCCTTTATTGCATTTTTTTATTGATGAGGTTTGTCATTTTATGGGATGTGGCATAATAGAGGGCAATTTAGTCACTGATGCACACGAATGTTACCTTTTTGCAATGCGTCAGCAGCAATAATCTTCTTCCAAATATGCTGAGAAGCAGCTATAAACCTTCTCCTGCCAGAGGCAAGCTCTAGTGAGTCAAACTCAGCTGTGCTAAGACATCTTCACAGACTGTGTTTTTTAAGGTCTACATTCATCAAATACAGCAATAAGTAAGGCGCAAAAGCAGTCCAGTTTTTGCATGGCCCAAAGAAATTAGCCACTGAATTATCTTCTAAGTTTTCAAAACAGTTTATTTGATCTCTTTTTAGTGGTTCTTTGTGAAAACCTTGAGGAAGACATGAGGCCCAGATACTATTTGCTTGTCTTAATCATCTCAGGAAAGGGATGATTAGATGGGTCACAGGAATCAATGAACTCCGGGAAAACCTGTTAACATAGCAGCTGATAACAGAAGTCGTCTGTATTGGAATGTGTCAGGAGTAGACCCCTGATTTCTATGGATCAAAACCTTTTTCCCTTAACCTTGGTGAAAGTGTCACTTTTAACTACACCAGGAGCAGAAAGAAATGAAAGTCTGATCCTCTTCAACCTTTACAAGTCAGCTAAATAAAAGGTATTACAGCATGAGATTGCACAAAGCAGTAATATTCATTGAAATGAAGAATTTTTTCCCCAAGTACTAGAAAACACTTGATACTTGCTAACAGAAATGGAAATATTTCACGGAACAAGTTACAGAAGCAGCATTTTCGCTAGAAACAATCTGAACTAAATCACCCAATCACAATTTATACCTAGAAGTGAAACATTGGACAGATTAAAAAAAGGGAACTCGTCCACCAAACTTGTTTCTGAATAAGCTGAGGCTGTAAACCACGATCGTCATTCACAGAGAAATAGCTCCCGGGGCCAGTAATTCTAGGAATGACAGACAGGCATGGGAGACCCTGTAGGTATTGTTACAGCCCAGGTATCGAGCTGGAATCACAAACTACTCAGTAATAATTTTGATTTCAATCGTGGCTTATGGCCCTGAGGAAATCACTTCATTTCTATCTCAGTTTTTTTTCATTTATATAAGAAGAAGGATGTACGTTTTCCTATAAACCTATTTCAGAGGGGTAGTGGGCAATTACTTATGACTTGTAAAGCTTCCTAAGGTAACAAATCTCTCTTTTGCTCAAGTCTTGTATTTTAAAAAGCCTGCAATTTTCATAAATCCACCTCTAAACAGTTCATAGCACTAGAAAAACTAACCTAAGTTCTTCTTATACTTCCAGACTGAAATAAAAGTGACCTAAGAAGGTATAAATGAAATATATCCATATCAAACATGGACCCTCACTGTGCCTGAGGAGAATTTTCTCAGCAACAATGACGGTGATGTATTCCAGGACCACTGCAATTAGCGCCACTGAACTCTCCTCACCTATTAAGTATTCCCATACTGGGAAGTCTTGTGTGTGCATATATATATGTTTCACAGATGAGTTTGTCAATGATTTTTTGGCTCATTTTTGGTACACATATATTTCCATTTCATAATTTACATTATATAAACACATAGATGGAAACTTAACCACGTCGAAAGAGATTCCAGCCAACAACTCTGAGATTCTGTTTTACATTTTATACTACTCTTCATTTTTATCTTTTCTCCTAAAGCAATTAACGTACCAATTTTTTCATAAGCTGACAGTAAGTAGAAACAGTAGTGAACACTGTTAAACCTAGAGTTATCCATTAAACTTCAAGCATTTAACTGTGGAGTTAAAAGGAACTGCAGATTCCTTGCATAGCCAACAATACGATGCAGGACTTGCAGAACACCATTCCCCTGAGATCACTACTGTTTTCCAGATGTGCATGTCTCTTTCTCCTTAATGCCTACAGAGGAAATCTATAGCCATATAGTTCTTCATCTGGGAACCATGGATAGCTGGGAGAATGCTGGGTCCTTGTTCTCTCTAGCGTATCTTCCGGTCTGTTTATACATGTAACCACAGATATGGCAGATTAAACAATGCCAGTATCAGGGAGCATGAAGCTCTCAGAAAGCTAAATGCTAATAGTCCTACCTAGTACTTGAATTAGGCATCACCTAGGAATCCTGAATGTTTCAGGTGTAAGCTATTGATTTTGTTATTGTATATTTTTTATATGTACCATTGTCCTCTATAAAGGCATTCATCTTGTGATTACTTCTTCACCAACTGAAAAGCACAACAAAATAAAGCCTGGAAATTGTTTAATATATTAGACATATTCTAATAATCTTAGTCTTTCTCTCTATTAGCAGCTGTCTATAGAAGGCTACTTCAGTCAACAGTGAATGGCTTGAGAAACTGAAAAGCACTTACTCCGTCCCCCGAGACTAAAAGCTTCAAATCCCTACTTTTAACTTGCTCCAGGCTTGAGACATGATTCAATTCTCCTAAATGGCAGCACTATACACTGCTGCAATTCCACTGGGTCATTCTTTATTTAAATTCTCATTAAGAGAGGCTTGGGTAACATTACACTTGCAATATACTTCTCTAGATTCTGTATTTCGAAATCCAGCTATAAAGCTAAAGCAGTCTTTCATTAACTCACAAATGCCAGACAGAATACTTGGCTTGGCAGCCACATACAAGTTTTTTGGAATGTTTACAGACAAAAATCCTCTCACTTGACCAAAACAATAAAAGGAATTATACCCGCAGCATTGGTCTGGAGATTTAAACGCTATACAGCTGGAACAGAAAGTTAATGGTAAGTCCATGTTGTCTGATACAGCTTCAAACAATATTCTGATCCCATTAACCTTGTGAGGATACTGTGGCACTATTGTTCATTCAAAATGTGGACATCTCAAGAGAGAAAACCACAATGTTTATTTTTTTTAAATGTTATTTTTTGTGCATTGCAAAGCAAAGGAAGGGACAAGAACAGAATGCTTGTAAAAATGGCAATAGCAAATGGTTTTTTAAAAAATCCCACAGCTAGAACACCAATAAAAGACACATTTCTCACAGACTTTGAGCTAGATATTGATCAACCTATGGTTCTCTGGCCCCAAACATGCAAACTAGTTTCCACCAAATGATCTACTACTAGATTACATGTCAGCTGTTTGTCAAACTGTAAATGAAATGTATTATGAAGAAAGAACAAAATGCAAATTTTCCTTTTTGCTTGTAATATGTAGGTTTTCATTTTCATTACATAAGAGATCCTGTCATGTCCTTATGTTGTTACATTTTCCAGAATGAAAAGCATTAAAGAATGGATATGAAGAAACTTGGTTGATCTGTACAGTATGATTTTTTGCTAAAATTTTCTTAGCGCACAAGTGGTTTCTGAAACTCCATTACAGAGACCACATATAGACCGATAACCTCATTGCAGTGATGCTGGTTAACTGATGCCATGGTGTCTTTTAAGCACCACAGTACAGAGCCACATAGAGCAAACTGAGAATTCCTGAAAAAAAGGCTTATCTGAGTTCACAGAATCACAGAATGTTAGGGATTGGAAGGGACCTCAAAGGATCATCTAGTCCAATTCCCCTGCCTGAGCAGGGCCACCTAGATCAGATCACAATCAGTCAGACTGACCACCTAGATCAGATTCCCATCAGTCACCTGTCGTATTTCAGGTGAACGTGCCAAGTCTGGGATGTTCTCTACTGCAAGGGAAGCTTTCGGTTTCTTCTCTTAGATTTGCTCTGCTTTGGAAGAGATTGAAGCCAGACCTCACACTCTAGATAACTCTACTAATTAAGCTAATTAGCTCTGTATATCAGATTTCTTCACATGAAATGCTGAATAGTAGATTATTTAGAATATCATCAACTGCCAGGAGGCAATAAGATGATCTGTCCCCAGAACGGCCAGTATAGCTCAGGTGGAACAGCAGTTTCAACTCACATTCTGTTGTAAGCACGTAACTATGTTATATTACGACACTATGTTCACTCTTTAAAATACAACTTTGTGTAGTTAATTCATAAATATATGTCCTACAAATTACAGTGTATTTTCACTTACAAGAGAGATCTAAATAGGAAAATCAAAAAAAACCCCATAACATCCTAAATCGCTCTAACGTTATAAGCCAATCTGTTAAACTGAATGAAAGCAGTAAAGTCAACTATCACAAAAAGACACAAAACATGGTGCCAAATTAAAATCTGTGAAGACTACTGAAGTTATACTCAGCTTAGATTATACTCAAATTTTACATTTGCTTTTGTATGTATGCATGCCCAAGTAAAAATCTTAGAAATTTATTACTTGATCTATCTAATATTAACCAAAATAATTTAAATTCCAAACAGAAATCATAATAAAATGCCAGTTTACAGTTTGCAGCTTTGCTTACAAATAAGACTAAAGGTATGTCGAGACAGACTAAAATAAGACTTTGCTAGTGTAGGCTAAATTATAATTTCAGCCTCTCTTGTAAGACAAAGTAAAACTCCTGCTCATTTACACACTTAATTCATAACTGTTACAGTGTAGCTAGTGATTACCCCAAGCACAAAAAAGAAAGAACCAGGCTTGAATGTCAAAATGCTCAAATTTACATCATGCTCACAGACAACAGAACTGACTGATTGAAGCAGTTTAAGGATCTGAGACGTCTATGCCGATGAACTCCACATACGGTATTAAAGATTGTTTTTCCTAAAAAGGATACGTGATAATGCCAATATTGGAGAAATTATTTTAGTACAAACACACTTTTCAGGAGGCAAGCAGTGTTTATGTTTTTAATATGGTGAAGATGCAGTCCCTTTGAAAAGGAACAGCTGTGCATCTGATCTGATTTTCAGTTTCCTGTCTTCGATTAAACTTACCAGCTAAAACATCAACATTGTATAGTAAAGGGTGCTCTATTATTTGGAGTTTGCTAAGGAAGGATTCTGAGGTTAGGATGGAAATTCTAGTTAAATTAAGAGTAAGAAAACAAAATAACCACAGAATAAAGAGATAATGGATATAAAACTGAAAGGAGGAATTGGAGGGTCTACGTTTTTTATAGTTTAGGTAACTCCTCTGAGTATCTGGCTGTCACTCACCTGGCATACTAAATAATAGTTATACAAAACGACAGAGAGATATGACATCCAAGTAAGCAAAAAATTCACACGAGAAGCACGAGATATATTTTCAAGTCCATGAGATAATCAGTATTATAAAATACACTGGCTATTCTCAGCCCTTCTATGCCTGCTTTTCTGTTTGCTAGAGGCAGAGAGGGTTTTTTTTGAAATTTCAATGAACATCATAGGACATGAAAACAAAATTCTTCTAAATATTTTCAAAATTCATTGCATGTATACTTACATATTTTACAACAGCATTTCTATGCCCTATTTTCAGAAATTCATTAAGAAAATAGTTAACTCTTTGGGCAAAATTCACACTAAACTGCAAGTTACAAATCCTCAAACCAATAAATGCACATTGAACACTATCTCTTGGAAAAATAGCAGAAAGTATCAGACTCATTCCTGTGGTACATCTCTTTCCACAGTCAGCCTCTATCTTTTGATAAGTCATTAGAAAAGATGACATGTGTATCCTGGCACAACTAGGTCCTAGGGAAAAGTTGACAGATGTTACAGTATAAATCAGTTCTGATGCGCATTGTGTTGCCTCCAGAGGCATCTTCTGGTCTCCTACAAAAGGTTACTGAACCATATATAACACAAAAATGCAGATACAATTGTAAGGAATAAATGTAAGGTTCTGCTCTACCCCACTTAGAAAGTCTAATGCATGAATAATGTTCCATCTGCACAATGGTCAAATGTGACTGAAATTGATTTTAGATGTACCACATGGAGCAGCACAGACCTTAACAAGCTTAGTGACATAGGGGACCTTGTCAGGAATCTGTACAAAATTCATGATACAAGGAATTTGTATAAATGAGAATCTGGGACAATGAGGAATGGAGGTTATATTACAGGAAACTTTTGTACCAAGTAATCAAAATGAATCACATACTGAAGGCATTCTCAAGTAGAATATAACAAAGTTTAGTCACATTAAATTTATAATAAACATGTGAAACATGTCAAACGTGCAGCTACATATCCTGACCATTAACTTTTCTGGATGCATGAATAAAACGCGACCAATGGGAACAAAACAGGCTTCTGCTAACATGTTTAGCTGGATAGAGAGCTTTTTTTTTTTGCCTGCAGCTTTAATTTTTCCAGAACCTACCTTAAGTCGACACCAGGATAGTATATCCCACCTGCATTCCTGCTAGTCGGGAGTTTCTCTGGACTTCCTCATACCAATCCTGAAATGGTAGACAACGATCCAATGACATCTGGCAATTCTGCAGAGGAAAGAAAGGTTAGAGTAATAATATTGCACACTTTCTTTCCTCTTCTAATAGCAAATGCTCCATGACACTGCAGTGCTGGAGGGAGCTGAGAATGGCTCTATCCTCTTGATTCTCTATCATGTTTTTGCTCGTGTAATTCTGTACTCACTCTGCGCAGCCATATTAAGCAATGCAACAAGAAGAACTTGTGTTTGATCTGTACTTCACAAGAGAGGAACTACATTACAGCAGCACTTTACTTTAGTAATTTTTTCCACATTGAAAAAGGCCATTTTATTCTGCTTGGTCTGCTTTACTCACATTTGTTTCACATCTTCAGGGCTAGTTTAATTCTCATTATTGGGTTCATCTGGATTCAGCATAACATGAATAACCTGGTGAAAGCTCTCTACAAATGTATTTGGAGGAAAAAAAAATCAGAATGCATTTATAGTCTGTTATTCCTCAAAATACATGGTTTTCTTATAAAAACTACACCACATTTAATATGTTTTATTGACAAAAAAATACTAAAAATACTTCTTAAAATTCTTAGTTCACGAAATAACCCACACATAAAAATTTTCTGTAAGGTTAAATCAAATTACTGAGTTTAAACAATAGCAAGAAAGTTTCTTTTATGTTACCAAAGCTATTTTAAAACCTTGAATTTTTTTAATGATGAATTTGCTTTCCAGTCTTTCATTAATCTCTGTACAGATTGCGGATTTCAAAAATTATTAAAAGAATGAAAAAGGCTGTAAGGTAAGTATTCGAAATTTTGGAAATGCCCTATGCCAGAACTGGTGCCTTTATTCATTAAAAGCTCAGGATCAACAACAATGTTTGAACAAGCACTTTATAGTTTCATCTTTCAACCTAACCTATCAGTTTCATCTATATGTAAATACCATTGATGACATTTACATCCATGTGTAGTCACTGCATATTGTTCAACTCATTTCTGGAATATAAAATAATTTATTTCTTCATCAGCTCTTTAAATCCTCTGACTATAGCAGACAAACACCTAACAAAAAGGAGCCACCATACCCTGATGAGGCAATAGTGTTATCTTCATTTTATAGGTGGAGAAGTGAGACAGAGAAACAAAGAAGTTTCCTTTAAATTAGGATGTCCAGCCTAAAATACTTGGGCATCCATTTTTCAGAGTACTTAAATTTATAGCACAGTGAACATTAAAATCACTGATTTAATTTACTTCAAACTGTGTCAAAGTCAGTGTCAAATTCTCAAGTTGTAAGCCAAAAAAAGGAAGAAAGCAGCAGTAATATTTGTTTCAGTATTTTTAAACGTTTTTCTCAAACTCCAAAATGGATAAAGACTGAACTCTGAAATCCTTGTAGCTTGTCCCACTCAGTATTTCCCACTACATCATGCATTGACAATTCTGCAGCCTTGGTGACAACCACAGTAATTTTTTATGTATAAAACCACTTGCACATTCATTGGGTTGGTTCACTCTCAGACCCATCCTTCCCAATAAGGGTTCAAAATTACGAGTCTCATGTTGAAGAGTACATCACAATTCATTTCCAAGGGACAAAAAGGCCTTTCAGTTTTAACAGTTCTAAACTTGGGGTTTGGTTATGCCATCTTGGTTTCCTTTGGCTGTTTTTTGTATGAATAGCTTCCCCTATGCTTAAACCAACAAAAGCAAACCTAAAAAAGTCTCACTAACTTAATCTTGACTTTTTGTCCCTTGACCCACAGCATTTCCCCCAACTAGCTCAGTTATGGGTTTCCAAACTTAAGAACATGTAACAGAAGGACGAAGGGAAGTGACTTAGCCCGTAATACCACAGTGCAGTGAAACCCTGGCTCAGCCCAACGGCTGAGAACTGAGACAGCAAGGCCAAAAACAATGACCTTTGAGAAGAGGTTTAGCACATCCCAGAGTGTAACTGTATATTCAGAAAATCGATCCTCAAAACCAATGGTTTTGGTTTCAGTAAGTAGTTGTTTTTCCCAATCTAGTTCCCTCTTCTGCTTTTCAAAAAACAAAAGATTTGATCTTTCAACATACAAATGGGATGAGAACTATGAGGATGTGGATACAGTTTAGCTGCACAGGAATAACACATGGAGAAGCCTAAAGCTTCTTTCCTACTTCCCTATGAGACGATTCTTTCAGAAGTCAGGCTTCTAAGCAGACTCCCCAAATACGTCTGAACCAATATGTTCTGTTCAGGAAGGCATTCAGGCACCACGAATTCATGAACTAAAAGGTCTGTCAGTCACCATTTTAGTACAGTGATTTATTCTTACATGTTGCAATGGCATTATGAGCCACATACTACTTTGCTTTTAAAGAAAACAAGAGCAGCGTTTTTCAAATCGGGTTTAAATTTATACATTGATTCCATAATGTCTCAGGCTGCTTTCTCTAACTCACTTCAAGATTTTGATTACGGAAGCGTAGAATTTAAAGACAAGCAACTGAAATAAAAGTTAATACAATAAAAACAGTTAAGTGTTTCTTTCTACTGTCAGTCAATTCAATTTGCACAGAGAGGAAACAGAAATAATTCAAACAGTCATTCACCCAGTCGTCTTCTCTGGATTTTGACATGCTTTATTTTGCAGTCTTTTAAATGCATCACACTTTAAAGTGTTTAGGGATCATATTCCCTGGCATATAAAGATTCTTCTGTATGGATTTATACAGAGGGGACTGCAGCAGCTTGAACGATGGAAGCTAATAACATCAACACAGCATGCGTATGATTTTATGCACAGAAACTTGGCAAGAGTAGGAGTGTTTTTAGTGGAATGTGGCTATGCTAATACTCCCTCCTGTGAATAGCTCCTTTTCACTGTATAATCAAGATCTCCATGCAGTGATCTGAGATGCCTTTTCACAGAGCTGCTTTCAAAAATGAAATTATCTTCATTATTATTAATTTTATGAAAATAAATTGCCTTGGAGTTTAGTGCTAATTACTGTCCCTGTCATATAGCCCAATAAGGGGAGATGTAGAATTTTATGCAACAGAATCTCAAAGATAAAGGTTACAACCTTGCAAAGTAATAAAATGACTTCTAATAAGCATAATAGAAACCTTGAGCTAAAATGTCTCTAGTCGCAATTACCTCACAACAGAACACAATACAGAGCATATTTCCCCTTTTATTTTAAACTCCAACAACACTCCATTTATGCTCAGCAAAAACTTCAGAATAAATACCACCCTTTTTCTACTGCATTCTACAAGTTGTCAACAAGCACACATGACTGACAAGGAATCCACAGGTGAATTTTGCCACGTCTGGGGTTTTATTGCCTTGGTTTACGAATAAGTTTTTACTGAAATACTATTGAAATAAGTATTAAAAAGCAATAAGTCTCAGAAGCTTCTGCCCTGACTTCACCTATAGATGCAGGGTTCAGGAACACTGAAAAACTCACTATCTTTGGTCCATGTTACCACTTAATAGCAGGGCAGATAAGCTCTTGGATGAAATTTAAGATACTTCGGTCTAACATCACCTGCCACGCGCTCAACCACAGGCTTACGTTGAGCTTACTGTCTAAGACAGTATTGTCTCACATGTCACAACTTGATGGTATACATGAAATAGGAGCTCTGACACAGCCTCGTATACGCCTCAGAATGGCCTTTTCAGGATTCATGGATAAAATTGAGTCCCCAAACGCTCCGAGCAGCAACCTAAAGAGATCTGCTTGATGAGACTGAAAACCACACAACAGCTTATGGAAAACTGCAATATTAATAACAGTTCATCCCCTCAAAATCTAGCAATTTCGAGAATGACCAGTTGTGTTCTCTGATCTTAAAATTCGTAAGAGAAAGAAGCTAGAAACATCTGGAAAACATGCCCAAACCCACAAAATCCTAATTCATGCTGTTTCGTTTGAAGAGAAGTACCAAAAGGCTGACTGCACGAGAAGGGGTGAATGTGGAAACTCCTGCTGCTTTTAGTGCCTTTCTATAAGCTACAGTCAGCAGAACTAAACAATATAATACAACATTTCCTATATAAAAATAGTTTAATAACTGCTAGGTAAGAGGAAAAAAAGTTAAAAGGAAGAAATAGTTCTCTCCATTTTCTTCTCCCCTCTCCCCCATTCAGCCAGGGATGTATTAGATGAAGCTGTTCAATAAATCTTAGGGCTTGCTTGGGTAAAAGAATTATGGAGAAAGGAAGCAGTTAGTAAGAAATCACTGTTTGGGTACTGATGTAAATTTTACTTTAATACAAAACCAAGCCAAATGCAGCACAAATCACCAACTATACCAAAATAGTTACCACTTAGAGTAAACTGTATTGCAAGCAGATATGTTACACTGTATACCTCTGAGACTTTTTTGATTGACAGCAAAGAACATGTGCATCGGCAGAAACATCATCCTCCTATTTCTTTGGGTTTTTAAACCTAAAGGACTTATTTAAGATACTGTATGAAGTGAACACTTCAGTTTTATAAAAAACCCACCCTGCTTATTTACTGTGTTTTAAGAGATATCTAATTAAATATATTGAACACTTATTTTTCTCATAAGTTGAGAAAACAAATGTGAAGTATCATTAGATCAGAAATATCAGGCAAAATAACATAAACATCACATCCATCACAACCTCATTCGGTTAATTAAATTCAGATGCTCAGCTGAGTAATTTTAGTTAGTAGCACTGGACATATTTTCAAGTTGTCTGGAGCAGGAGTTTTCAATAATTTATCCCACTTTCTTGGAACTCAGAAATATATTTCACTATTTAATTTTAAATGGCTATGGCCATAAATTTTTCCTATGAACCACAAATTATTGTAACAGTTTGTTCACAATTAACAGGTGGCTAAACAGGAGCAGAACAGGGCTAGCATTATGTTAACTGCAGCTCACCATTGGAAGATGTTAGCTTGATGGAGTCACAGTAAATGATTTATTTTTTCTTAATCAAATCTCAAATGCAGATCTCCTGTAAAAGCACTTTTTATTTTCAGATGAGTTAAGGCTCCATTTCAACTCACTTACAATGTTCTCAAGTGACTTCATGGAATCATGGGGTTGTTTTTTCATCTAGAGTGGTACCTGTACTTTTGACCTGAGCAACTAACAAAAAATACTGACTCCTTTTGTTAGAAGAAGGAACTGATAACGGATATTCCTCTATATTCTGTTAATTCAGAATTTGTTATTTTATAAAATATAGCTTTGAGATTAAAAAAATAAATAAAATTCTTTGTTCAGAGCTACAAGGTCTTTTCAAGAAGGTTCTTACCAGACCTTTGTGTTGGATGTTTTTCCTAATGCTGTGTTCTCTGCTCGCTCAGGTTGTGCACCACAGTTGTTTCTTGCTCTGCCTTTATATCTGCCTTTTGCTCCTCGTCTCTAAACATACATGCATGCGCCCTATTCAGAGCAACGATGAGCTGAGGGGATCCTTTTACACCTCATGCCTTGACTTGTCTTATCTTTGTCTCGGTAATATTAGTACCTACACATGTTTTGATCTGGTAAGTGCTCGTTTTCAACAGTAAATTGTAATGACTTCTAACAGCTATCTTAAATGACATATATCCTGCATTCCTGGCTAAATTATACCTAGCTCATAACCACTTAACACATAACAAATTTTTTCACAGTTAAAAGCATTGCTAAAATTGCTAATTCAAGTACTGAAGGCTAAGAAATATCCCCAGAGTTTCCTTTTCAACCTTGGTTTACCTCCTAGGCACCATTAAATACTGTTAATTTTTAATAGCATGCTAATACCCCATTTTTTCCACTGAATACATTACTGGGGAGTCATTCACCCACTGAAGGAGACACACTGTAACCTGACTGCCCAGATTTTAGTTGGTAGCAAGTGATCGATACAAAGGATTGCAAAAAACAATGCCTAGAGTTGTGTTTAAGCAGCAGAACACCTGCCTCAGCCATGGAGTTCCTTGGTTTGTTTACCATTATCTTGACATTAGACAAGCTTAAAGCACAAAAGATTTGCGAGAAATGTGGCATCATATGCAAAATTTTTCAGTCTGATGCAGTTGATAGAGCAGCTGATAAAACACTGCATTTATTGTTCACACAATCCCAAATGCCGGGCGCTTGCTATTGCTGAGATTCCCACGCATAGTTTTGTTTCACCAGTCAATGTTTTTAATATTTTTATAGGACAAAAGAAAAGTGCCGCTGCATCAGACTGCCTACATGAGAGCTCAACCTCAAATCACGATGTTCCACTTTTTCCTGTAGAACATCTGTGAAGGATAATTATAATTAAGCACGTCTCGAATATTAATTGTTCTAATGTCACTGATGTAATGTCCTAGGATACACTGAATCAGTTTTGTTTCAAAGTACTGTTTTATTTAAGAGCTTTGCCAGATGTTCTAATCATTTCACTCCGATTTTTCCACCAGGAAAACAGTTGCTGAGACTTGTGAATCTCCTGCCTTTGCCAACTGTCAAGGAAATAACTTCATCCCCAAACAGGAGGTGAAATCTCTAAGAATTTAAAAAAAAAAAAAAAAGAAAGAAAAAAAAAAGAAAAAGTGATGTTTCAGAAACATTTGTATTGCTCCTGGATTATAAAAGCTTTTGCTGAGAACAAGGCTCTTACTGTAATCTTGGGCAACAGTGAGCCCTTTTATTCATTTGAGTAGTCAACTGAGTTTTTTATTTGCATCTTATTTTCCCATCAGACCATGCAGCAGAAATTCAATGAAATTTGTTTTATAAAAATGACCATTTTATAGAACCATATCCTTAACCGATACATCAATGTATCTTTACTGACTTGAGTGGTCACATGCCAGAATAGAGCATTTGAGGATCTAATCTCTCCATAAACAACAACTTTTATAAGAGCAAGGAGAGGTTCTCAAGAACTGCTCAAACTGAAACATATTTTACAATTACTGCTTCCAACAATCCCAGACTATTGAACGTAAATTCACTTGAATTACTTCATAGCTGCACTACCTTAAATATGTTAGTCGCTTTTTTATAAAGAACAACACAAGAAAGGCCTTTGCATCAAGGTTCAACAGTGACAATGAATGACTGAAACATGAAACTATGGTCTCAGCAAGAACCCTATCTTCTTGACATATTTGTTCTGAAATAGTTCTTTCAAAGTAACTACTTCTGAAAAATTGCTGAATACCATAGTAGTTAAGGAGTTGATCTCACAATGCGTCAAGTGCCTTTCAAGAAACACTGAGTTTCTTAGAATGAATGTTTTCAGCAAGAATACAGATTCCATGAAGAGTGTTATAACTTTTAAATCCACATAAATTTTACATGCACTTGGCAGATTTTGGAATCTTGAGCGGAGGTTGGAAGGTTGGACCAAGACAATCTCCTGACATCCCTTCCAACCTCAGCCATCCTGGGACTCTGCGAATGAGTGGTTCATTTATGTAGAAAGAGAGGTAGCAGCACTTATTGCCAGGATTGTTTTCATGATGAATAACACGAATTCAAGAAGCAGGCCAACATCAGCTTGGGCTTTGGTTGGATGAGCTTTTGGGCAGGCATAGATAAGAATTCATTCGATTACAACGGATAACAACATGCACTTTCTATGCCATGTTCACTTTACACAATATTCACCTGCACAGAAATAATTTTCATCAGCACATGGTAACCAAGGTGAGTTTGGCTAGCTTCGTAAAAATCTGTATCAAATTATTCTGCTAGTACTGTGCTACAGTAAACAGAAAATGATTGTGTCAACCACATACCTACCTGTCAAACAAGTCATATGTGACTCCTGAAGTACCAGGCAACACAAGCATTTTCTTGCCCATACTCTGTTCATTAGGGTATGTTCTGTGTGGGGAAATGACCTCACTCAGAGTATAAGTTAAATAGTTAAATTTTGCTGTAAAGATTTCTTCTAAATCTAAGATTTACATAGACTAGGAGTATACAATAACACATTTTAAATAGGATATACCTTATTCAAAACATTTTTCTTTCTTCTTATATACCTTGATCAAAATTTCATAATAAATTGGTCTGAGACTGATATTAGTTATCAAGGAATGAGTTCCTGAAAGCATCTTCAAAGGAGATCATGATAGGAAGAGCAGAAGATGTAGTTTATCACCATACTCATTAACAGATGGTATTAGCATGTGTCTCATAAATAACAAGGAAAAAATAGATGAAAAAAAAGTAATTTTTCAAAGGTGGCCAGAGTTTCTAACATTAATTTACGTGTTAGAATAAAAAAGCAAAGAAGATATGCAGTAACATATGTCACTGCAATGAACTCTAAGAAAAAAGGGAAGTTTTACCCAAATTTTTCCAAATGTTACAATTGTCCTTCTTTTGCTTTCTTAAAACATACAAAAAGAAAATGATAATATCAAGGTTTAAAATTTTTATCTTTGCATGTAACTATAGCCTTTCTATTATTTTAATAAAAATACAATTGAGAGTAAAGGAAGAAAAAATAGAAGCATGATATTCAGAAAAAGAATACTCGCTGTGCCAGAAAGACTTATTTTTGTATCAAAAAGGATAAGAGAATAATTCCCTGTTCCAATAAACTTTTAACTACTTAGACAAAGCAGAATGTTTTTATTGGAAAATACAGAACGATGCCCTATAATAGTCATCTGTTTGTTTTCAGTCACGACGTAATCAGAAAATACTGTGATACTATGACTTTTTCAATTGTCTTTGAATGTTTCTGTGGTAACTACATATACTTTATGTAAATGGATACTAGGTATCAGTAATCATTGAAAAAAGGCAGTTTTAAAAATAAATGTTCAATATAATTGGGAAAGTATACAAATAACAAGTCCCGGAATGATAAAAAGGATGAGCAATGATTCCTCTATTTTAAATAGCTTAGAACATTTCTTCCTTTCCTTTCCTAAAATATGTTCTGTATTATGTCTACAAAAGTATGCTAAAGACAATAAAAGCATATGAATAATACAAACCTGTATTGAACCCATAGATAATTTTAAAACTATGAGAAACCCGAGATATTTAGAAGTGCCAAATCTCCTGTCAGAACATGGTTTTGCTATAAAATTTCTAACAAAAATTATTTTTGCATTTCTATAATAAATGATCCTAAAATTAAGTACCTCACTACGTGAAACACCTAAAATAAGGGATAAACATTTATTCATGACATGGAAATAGAACATTTAAAAGATTAGCAAAAGTTTTCATAGCAAAATAAAGAAGTAGCGCTTTCTGATATATTTATATTTTTATCCCAGAATTTCATCACAAGAACTCAGAAGAATAAATCCTTTTCTAGACCAATGAAGCATCAGCTAAAGTTAATGTGGAAACACCTGATCGAAGCTTAGAAAAGGCTACTCACCTAGCAAAACTGGTGTTATCACTGAACAAGAACAATAACATATGTTATGTGACTATTTTCACTCTATGACTGATTAATGCTGACTTGGCTGGTTAAGAAATACTGGGTAAGTGCCAGAGGTAACTTTTTTCTTTCCTTTTGTGCTTCTGGAAGCTTTCCTTTAACAATAGAATCCTAGGCTGCGCTTCTTGAGTGTTAACAACCTCAGTGTTCTCTTGCCAGCTGATGAAGAAAGAAGAAAATTAATTCTGTTACATCTACTAACAGAACATGTATGCCAACTAGTAACTCCAAACAAATGAGCACATGGGAAAAAAAAAAAAAAAATCAAGATTTACAGAGCTGTTCTTTATAAAGTAGACTTCTGTACCATTACTGTAATTTTCAAGCAGGTCTGTGACCTTACAATTGTGCAAGCTGTATTAGCAAAATCTGTTTTCCAACAACTGATTTGCAGAAGTTCACAGAATTACCAGCAAGGTTGGGCATCAAACCTGCAGTATGACTATCTATGACTTCAGTTCTCTGTAACTGCATTCTCCCTTTGGGGAACTTTACAGCTGTCCTCACATCAGCAAAACAGATGGGGACATTTTTTATTTCAACAAAGAAAGAGAACATATAGTGCACTTGCTTCCATAGAGAGCAAAGGTTCCCCTTAATGGGCTCAGTGTATTCTCATTTCCATAATTAATTGTTAATCAGGAGGTAGAAGTTTAATCTTACATCCCTCTTTTAGTCTAAACCAAAGACTGATGGCTTCACCATTTTAGCAAGACTGCTGAGCAAGCCAGAAGTTTCCACAAACAGTAACAGGTCTTTCATCTAAGCCCTGGGGTACAAAACAGAACATAATTAAGGAATGAACTCTAATCCTCCACAGACTCCCTTATTTTTAATATTACCTTGCCCATGAAACAGATTCATCATCAAACTTTACCATTCTAGTCAACATCACTCATGATTTGAAATGTGTCCCCCTCTTTAGTTGAACATCAAAGTGAAAATATCAAGTTATTTCTAATTATAAACAATCAGAAGGAGCATGACTACTGCTTGTTAAATAGATCTATTTTTAAAATATCTTTCGCTTTTTAAAGGAATTCATATCCTCAGATCCTTCTGTTCTCCTCACTCTCTAAGCAAGTTCCTTCAAAAGTGCTACTGCGCTTAGCTGAGGTCATTGTGTATGACTTCCATGCGTAGCAAAAAAGCAGAAGGGTTTAAAAAAATTACAAATACTTGCTGTAGAAATCCTAAAAAATATCTATTTTCATACTTAAAGTGCTACTAATTTTTCTTTCCGTCAAGAATATATGCAAATTAAATATATATTTTTAAAAACATTTATGTAAATATTTGATAACCATGAGTAACACTGCAGGCATCCTATCTTGTGTGACACTTTTCTCTCAGAAAGTGGCAATGTGGTGTATTTTTTTAATCTCATGCATTATTAAGGACTCCTGAGATGTAAACCACTCAAAGGGATTTTACTGACAAAAGATGCCCCTCATAATAAAGAGTAAACACCTAGGTACACAGCATAGCCATCAAAAACTGTTTAACGAATGAATCAGCATATGGTTCCTTACATTTATTACTACCTATATTAACTCTAAAGCTTGGAGTTTTGTAACTTTTGTTTTATCCAAATTTTCCAAAGCATTGCTGCATTTTGTACCACAAAAGCTGATAAATGACATCTATTTCCTAAACAGTACTACTGACCTACTTTTACTTTAAAAAGCAATCTCTTAATTTTATACCTCACATGAGGCAGGCTCCACTGAGAAATGTAAAGGAATCTAGCTTTGCAAGACTGCCAGTAAAACATATTTGGTTTTTGACACCACTAGCTATAAACAAGATAATTTTTCTCATTATATTTATCCCACTCAATACTTTTTTTTGTTTGTTTTTGTTAATTATACCGAGATACCCTGTGTTGTATCTCTCTTTCTTCAGCTGAGAAGCAAAAGAGCGTATAGGTAAAGCAGTATAGCTGGGGAAAAATCAGCTAAGAAATTATCCTTGAGTATAGTTCAACATTATCAAATTCTTATTGATTTCAAATTTTCAGAGGTTGACAAACACACAAAATCTCTTTCTCTTGCCTTCTGATTTCATTACTTAATGTACCAGGCTGAGTGACAGTTTTCTAATGCGCTTACTTGCTGCCATCGTGCTGTTGGACACAGAGCAAATACCTTCTAGACTTTTTTCAAATGGAGGCATAATGGAAATGGAAAATGGTATGTGCTAATGATAATATTTGTTTATTAAATAAAATTTGTTACAATTATTTGAAATAAGTTACCTTAAACTGTGAGTGAAGCAGAAAATACATTGTAAATTTCTATGTGATCTTGCAACTGCCATTCTCTTTACTTCAAGACTAAAAGTCATATATTTCTTAGTGAAAGCAAAATGTATCAGCTTGTCCAACACTGGCAGATGTTCCACAAGCACTTTGGTCGTACTTCATACAACACCTTTCAGTGATGACTGCATCAATGAAGTTGACACAGTTTCATGTGATTTTGGTCCTCTATCGATCTGCAAACACTTCCAGTGAGACTGTTGATTACTACAAGCAAAGAATTAAGTGCCATATATTTTTGCCCACTAACATTAACCAAACACACACATCAAACACTCACCAGCAAACTGCATTGGATTTCAATGTATTTTCTATGACAGTCCACAGATGACACTTTTTTTGTTCTTAGTTCAATACTGCAGAACTTACTTTTTCACGCATGAATAAAAAAGTTGCTATTACTTTAGTGATGCAGTTATTTTCTTAAATAATGATTGTTTCAGCAAATAGAAGTTTATATTGTGATATCAAGTGAAAAGATAAGCAAAACGTAAGTACTGAGGATGACAAATTT
This sequence comes from Tauraco erythrolophus, assembly GCF_009769465.1. Taxonomy (NCBI): domain Eukaryota; kingdom Metazoa; phylum Chordata; class Aves; order Musophagiformes; family Musophagidae; genus Tauraco; species Tauraco erythrolophus. The sequence continues at coordinate 5,592,332 of NC_141477.1, forward strand.
AAAATGCTGATACGTTGGGCTGAATAAGCAACTGTACTGCATACAGTAACAGTGTGGTGCATGCATGTGGTTTTCAGTTTCTGTATATCAGACATCTATTTTTTGCTGAGCACATTCTTAGCATTGTTAATATTCATATCTCAATGTGAAAATTCATAGGTCTATAACCATGCTGAATTTTGCTCATTATTTTTCTAAACAGAAAAGCCATTCATAACAAATTATTTCAGCTTGCGAGGAAAAAAAAGAAAAAAAGAAACAATATTTGATCAATATATGACCTAGATTAAGCATAGAATAACAAGGTAAAATATTTAGGATTTTTTGTGCCTAGCATTGAAGAGGACGAATAAAATAGGTTGATAATATTTTTTTTCAACTATTAATTTTTTAAAAATCTAGAGACTTTAAAGATAATATTAATCCAGTACTTTCATCATGGTGAGAACCATCTAGAAAGTTCTGCATGTTTAATGAATACAAGTAAGCATATATAATCAAACTGAGGAAAAATGGTTCAAAGAAAAATAAGCATAAATGAAGATATAGTTGTCTCAATCAGCAGTTTTAAAAGACTGACAAATAGCTGGAATCCTAGCATACAATCTGAGTAACATGAGAACAAAGATCTTATGATTCAACTTCAAAGAATAAATCTTAAGTAAAAAGTGACAAATACCTGAGATAGTAGGTTTGACAGCCTATGCTGTCAGGTCTGACACTACATAAATTACTGTGATCTTAAATGAAATGAGTATCATTCAATCTTCTACTACCTAAAAGACCTTGAACTATTACTAATTTCTTAGCAATCTGTAGAAGTTAATTCTATAGGAAATTATACCGACCTCTCCACTCTTGTTTACAAAACAAACAAAATGCAACCAGTTAATTTTCCACTTGTATTTTACATTGAGAGTCTCAAAACTTCACCTGAAGTTTGCAGAATTTTAAAGTTAAGGGCAAACCAGCATGCGTCTCTCTCCAATGACATCTGGACAGGAGACTCAGCCCTGTTTCTTTGGCAAGAATTGAAAGGATTTGGCATGTACGAACCCTGCAGTGTAGGGTGAATAAAAACTGCACTCAGCTTTGGGATATTGCTTGCACGTCTATCTGCTACACAGAGATAGAGATTACACAGAGTATTTAATTGGCATTCAAATGATGATTTTTCAGTACGATGAGGTTTTCTGGGAATGAAGAAAGGTGGAGAGTTGTGGTGCCTACTGCAGGTATCAACTCGTTTTCTCCCCTCTACCCTTGAGAAGATCAATCTGAGCAGTACTGAAATCAGAGAAGATCAAGACTATTGACTCCTGTCTGGGAACATATTTTGAAGAAATGAAGCCCTACTATCGCCTGCTGGGAGTGGGCTCTGACCAGTGGATAATCCAGCCTCATGAGTTTCACCAGTAGGCAGTGCACACTAAGTAATTTACTCCAAATGCATTCCAGAGAAGCTAATGAGAGTAAGTAATCAGATTTGTATTTATTTTGCAGCACACCTCACAATAACTCCCTCTCAGTATATAAACTTGTTATGTGTAATCTTGTGCAAGTCACTTCAGTCCTGGATTATCCCTTGGGATCCTTCCACATCCTTCAACCAGCAAACCACGAGCCTTTCTGGTCTAGGGACTGTTGGAGGATTAAACTCAGTCTGAAATGGCTCTTAACTATACAAAATGCTACTTGAATATTGAAGACTAGATCCTACACTTTTCTTACGGTTTAATTTTTTGACACCAATATTTTATTGTAGAATTTTAAGTTTCAAAAAGAAAGTTTTCAATAAGACTGTTACAGATTTGGTTGAAAAAGACACTGATATTTGAGACTTAAAGGGACAACTGTCATTCTTCCAGGCTGAGGCACTGTGTAGCAGTACATACAGCAGGCTTCAGTCAACAACTCTCAAACACAGCCTACAACTTGTAGTTAACATACAACATCAGGCACAGAACTTAATTTAATTACCCCCAGTAAAAGAAAAATCTGTCCAATCTTTTAGCGATCAATTGCAGTAATCCAACAGATATGCTCTTTCATAAATCTTACTTATAAAATTAACTTCAGCTTGCCTGTACATAAGTCCCGGTAACAGGGACTGAAAGCACACAAAACAATAATCAATATGCCATGCTGCAAAGCTAGGTGCACGAAATAAGTAGAGGTACTTTCACATATCATATGAAAAACACTCTGAAATATGCATAAAGTGTGTAATAACCAGGAGGAAATACAGAAAAAAATAATGAAATATGAATAGACTTTGAAAGTGAAAAATATCTAATGTACTGCAAGAATAAGAAAAGCAATCTCTACGGTGAGAGAAACTTGAAGAAAAGTATCATTATTGCCTACAACTCATGCCTCTGGAAAGGTTGCATTTGCTGAAGAATATGCCAAAAGAGGAGCAGGATAAGCTTATTGCTTGGGAACCAAGACCAATCATCACGGTGGCTACATGTACCACGGGGAGTGAGATCTCTCGTTTATACATTATATCAAATAATTATAAAGGTAAAAACAGAACATCTTACACTGTTAACAAAGGGAGACATTCCTGTAGTTAGTTTTCTATAGACTACTAAATAATTTTTCAGAACATGTGAAAGCTATATGCTTCTGCAAGCACCCTTAAAAAAAAAAAAAAAAAAAGGTTTTTGTACAGATTCAGTACCCTTTGAGGGTATTATTCCTTCATATTGCACTCTACATTTAAAATGAAAAAAAATGTTTTATTCTATATCATCTAAGGTTATGTGGGACATCTGACAAGGGTTAAAAAAAAAAGACCAGAGATCACAAGCAGTTTTGAAAGGAAAACAGAGCTATTCGGATAAAATTAAATTGAAGAAACTGCTCATTTTAAAGTGAAAACACTATGGTAAAAAATAAAAAAAGAAAGTTATACCTGACTATTTTCAAGCAGCTTTTGGCCCTGCCTTTTGCGACAGTAGGAGCAAAGCCAGAAGCAAAGGGTTTATGCAGCTTGGAAATGGGAAAGCACTATGTTCACAAGACAGCTCATCCCTGAGAGAAATTTTATGTTTCTATCCATTAACTTTTATCATTTGCCAATGGGGACCTGGACAATATTCCCCTATGATTTCCCTCAGGTTTTTGGTTTTGTTTTGTTTTAAACTAGGTCTGTATGATTTGCAAACTGATTTTAAACCACACAGCTGCTGGTACTTATAGACGCATTCTTAAAAGCACTCGACAGAAGTTCACTGAAGCATGTTGTAGAGCATCCACAAAGACTTTGGAATTACCCCAACTCCTACAGCCTCCTAGCTAAAGAGGACAGATAATTTGGGGTTTTTTAGAGGCATCTGGATGGCAATCCCTAATGGGTCAAAGAAACAAGTGTTAAATGGTACAAGTAAGTAAATTAGACATAGGAAATACTATTAGAGGACTAAAAACATTTCTTCCCAGCAATAAAGTATTAAAATCATCAGCTTTTTCTCCTTACAGATTGTCCTTAGCTCACTGTTACTTGAACAAGACCGAATCATGCAATTAAAATGCCAATTAAACTTAATTTCAGTACAGGTTTTAACAGATCTGAATCTTCAAAAAAAACAAAAAAAAACCCAAAAAAACAAACCTATAAACCATCACTGAAAACACACATTTTCCACAAAATAAAAATAATGTTTGTCATTCTCTACCTTCTTGCATGACATAACATAGTATTATCCCCCACTTTTCTTAAGCATCATTGACCAAAACACAATTAATCATGAGGGAAACAAGAGGAAGGCTTATTTCTATTCTTTCTTTTTCTGTTCTTCCAGGAGAATTTGCTTTCAGCAAACTTTCCCCCCTCTGCTTCTAACAGCTGGGCTGCCTTCTTCTTTAGTTGCCCCCTTCCATTTGTTCTGGAGTTGCTGTATTTTCGTGTTCCCTGCTATCCTTGGTTTGCTCTGCTCCACTCCCAGCAACTTGCCTCCTCCTGACTCTCCCTACTCACCAGGACACTGTTCATACAAGCCCCTTCTCTCCCAAAGTAATTTCATAAACTGTCTTGAGGACAGGCACATTGGAGGGTCCTTGAGTCACAGGCATGTTGAAACAAGAAACCTGACTGCAAGACAGAATTACTCACTTAAGAAAAACAAAAGGACTGTATGTAGATTTCAATTAGATCTAAGGAAGAAATTTTTCACTCAGAGGGTGGTGAGGCACTGGAACAGGTTGCCCAGAGAACTTGTAGGTGCCCCATCCCTGGAAGTGTTCAAGGCCAGGTTGGATGAGGCTTTGGGCAACCTGGTGTAGTGGAAGGTGTCCCTGACCATGGCAAGGGGGTTGGAATTAGATGATCTTTGAGGTCCCTCCCAACCCAAACCATTCTGTGATTCTATGATTCAGGTGAACAGACTGAGGTTAATCTGACATAACACCCTTTGTGAAGATCTAAGAAATGAAATCCTGATCCTGCTCTGAAACACAAAAGCAGCAGCATCAGAGCTCCATACTGAGCAAACCGCTTCCATCGGCATCAGTGGGAACACAATTAGTGCTGTGCAGAATGTGCCGAAAAGTGTCAACTTACATTTCTAGAAGAAAAACATTTAAACTATGAAGCATGTACAGTAATACATATAAACAGAGCAAGCAGTCCAGAAATTAGGCACAAGTGAGTGAACAGTCATATCTGCCATGTAAATTTATAGATTCATATGCCTATATTTAGATTTATACATGGTTTTTAAAAACTGTTCACATACAAGTCACAGGAGGCAAGCAAAGATTAGATCTGATCTGTATTTACACAACATCAAAAGGCACAAGGGTAGTTTCCAGAATCTGTTCTTACTGAGGATGCTAAGGAAAAAAAAAACACACCAAACACAACACATCTTCAAATTGTGTTCACAGTATTAAGATCTGTCCATGGTGAATAAAATTGAATGCAAATATGAAAGTGAATTTAAATAGTAAGATTGACTGTCAGGACATAAACTCTTCCTCCGACTGTGATTTTGGGTTGCAAAGGATGCATTTACCTGATCCAGACATAACCAAATCTACTGCCTAATTCAGCCTCAGTTCATATGGAAAAACAACCTGCATGTGTTACAGCACTTCATTTACGCAGAGTGTTACAAGGGTACTAACAATCCAAAAACGTTTTCTATGTTTTTGCTTTGAGTGAATTTTTTTCCGTATATATCTCGAATTGTTCTTTTTATTCTTTACTTGACTTAACATGAAGATGCCTGGAAGCAGTAAAATATTTTCTCTTCCTTATTCTACCATAGCAGCATTACTTTGACCTTATCAGACAAATTTATGTTGACAATTTTCTCAAACTGTATTCTCTCGTGAGCGACTATAATGTGCATCTTTATAGTATCTGGTGTAATTTAGACGTGTGAGGAATTTTTTAATTATTAATTTTGTCCTGTTTTAAAAGTATGTATTAAAAATGGAAAGAAATCCCTGGACACGTAAATCTGTGTTGCACTTTATGAATAATAACAATAAATAAATATTAATGCTTCTATTCCATTTATATTTCAATATTAAAGCTATGACACTTGAGATTCCCAGTAATTAAGGTTACAATTGCCTAATACTTCACATTAAAATGTTATAGTATTTTTTCAGGTTGAAAGAGTGAGGAGCTGCTGCTCACAACACCATATCACAGCAAGAGTGAAACAAAGACAAAGCTGATTTTGTGAATCAATGAAAATGGAAGTATTTAATGACATTTCAATCCCATTAAGAGAGCTTCTGATGGCACCAGAGATCCACAAAGCTTTCAGATGATGGACATTCACTAATTATTTCAATAGTATTTTTGTTACACAACAAAAGGAGAAAAATACGAATGTGGATAAAAATGTTCAATAAACTATAAAGCTGCGCAAATTCAACAAAACTCCATTTGCAAAAAGCTTAAAAGCTCTTTCCTTAAAACAGCATTAACATGATTTAACTGATGGTAGAAAATTCTTTTGAACCAACTTCAGCTTATTGCAAAGCCCAATGGAAACTTGGAACAGTTTAATCTCACACTTGCTGGCAGGCTGCACTTGGAAATAAAAAATTTGTTGTCCCACAAAGAAAAATATCTGCAATATGTAACTGGGAATCTACAGTTGGCATTTGTCTCCATCCCACAACGCACTCCAGTGCAGTCATGTCTGAGCACAGAAATAATCCACCTGTTGTTACCAGATCCATTTAAATTCTAAAGTAAATGAATATGCACTCCCTGAAAAAGAGTAAATCTGGGAAAAGTATCCTAGGAGGTACATGTGACTGGTCCGGTATCCTCACATCTGAGAGGTCTCTCAAGAGAAGCAGATGCCCACGGATGGGAAATCCAGACTCAGAGGAAGCACCTGAAAGTTGACAGTTTCCAGATGACCCTGGCATTGCCCCCATCCACCTACCCACATCCCTAAGTGCTCTCCAAGAGCAGCACTCAATGTCAATGTCATGTAGTAGCTCCTTGGAAGACTGTGAACGGACAATGATCCCAGGATTAGGGAAACACCACCACCCCCCTAAAAAAAAACTAAAACCCCAAGACATTTCACTTATGCCAAATTTTGACCACTCTCACAGCTGTCTTGGAGTTGTTTATGGGACAGTGTGAGAAACAATTCAGGCCATAATCTCAAGAATTAACCTGAAATATCAAACTTTGGTCTCTATGAACATCGTTTCTTGCCAGAAGTCTATCACTTCCATGGTTCCCTACAGCAGGCTGCTCTAAATGAGGAGGACTGAAGAGTTCACCTTCTAGCTCATAAATCGCCACATTGGCTTAATCTCACTCACATGTACCAGCTCAGGAAGAGTTAGAATTCTGAAATTCATTTTTCTACGTTTTTTTTCTGGTGTTTCAGTTTGGAATAAAACTATCTCTCTTTGGTGTTAATTTTAGGAAGGCTGGTTGAGAATATATGATATGCCATGGGAAGTCCCCACTCCAGAGACAATTCTCTCATAAGTATCTTTGTTTTGACTTCTTTCTTTTTTGCTTTGCTTTTTTGTCATCTCTTTTAAGTGTTTATCAGGGTAACCCCTAAAGAGAGCGTATAGGGGTGTTGCAAAGTGGAAACTGAAGGATAAAAATCAAGTTTCATAGTCCATAGAGTCTGTATTTTTCTTCATGTGGAAATCTACGGCCAAAGGACAATCTTCTTTGTGACCCCTGAAGGAGCGATACGAGTGTAGGACCTCACAAGGAGGACGTGAATTGCTCTGTGCAGCTGGGCTTAGCTGACATTGCTGTTACCTGTTTAGGAGGGAGCCAGAACCACTGGAGTAAAAATGACCTTTATGATGGATGTTCTACTTCACAAATAAAACCTCTTGAGCGAAGGAAAACTGCTTTGCTGTGTCTCAGCATAGATCTTGTCCCCTTGCTCTCTGGGTACTACTGGTGGAAAAGGACTTTGAGATTAAGGAGACAATAAAATTTCCTTCTCACTTTGAAAGCTGGGGGAATAGGTTCCTGTGGCAAGGAAGCAATAGAGAGGCTTTGGAAAAAATAAATAAATAAGATCCAGCCACATGGCATTTCTTGCAGCTCCCTCAGCTGCTGTGGCATGGGCTCGCCCATCTGTTATCAGACGACACTTTCACTACAGCTCCAAATTGTTCAGGGTGGAGATTATTCACATGTCAGCTGGGACTTGGTTTCAGTGTAGCCTGCTCAGCCGTCCTGGCAAAACATTTTTCATGAAACATTTGGGAGATGAGTTTCTACGGCCTGTCAATTATGATAAAGGAACAGGAAAGGGACACTTTCCTCGCAATATTACTTCAGAGAGGCTTTTCTTTTTTCTTTTTGTTTTAAATTTAATTTTATGTGGTTTTGGTGATTGAAAAAAACAAGGGAAAAATGCAAGTTATTTTGCCTCTACAGAGCTTTTAATAGTCCTGTGTGAATTCTTCAAGATCATGTCCCAAAAGCGACACCGAGGAAGGAAGGCCACGAGCTCTGCCAAAGAACTGGGGCCACCCAATGTCAGCAAAAGACGACCACACCTGCCTCTCCCACTGTTGCTGGGTTATGCCCCATGACCAACAGGCAATCTTTGTTATGCACCAGACTGAGCTTGATCATTTCTGTACTGGTAACTGAAGAAGACATATGACTCCCACAAAAGATTTATTACTGTTATATCATCTTTTCTTTTACAAACATTAATCTTCCTAGTGTCCAGTATTGATTTACGTTCAAAAGATGGTGAAATTAATCAGCTTCTTCAAATTATGCCCAGAAGCAATGACTACAGGAAGAAAAGTCATTCAAATTTTAATGTTGAATCATGCAGAAAATATTTTAACGAGACGGCATCGAACTAAACTAAGCAGAATCCTGAGATGCAACAGAAAAAAATTTCCTTCTTAAAATCAAAATCTCCAATTTGATCTGCAGAATGAATAAGTGCATACAGTATTCCTCACCTGCATTTCTGCCTCCCAATTAATATTTTGATTTCGTTACTAGAAAGCTGCTCGAGCATATAGACCACACTACGTGACTGTGCTGCTCTACTGTGAAAGTGACCTAAAATGACATTGAATAGTACTTTATCCATAGTAGGAGATGTCGAATAGCCTGTAGCGAGCACTAGAAAGAGCCATAAGAACACAGGCAAGCCTTGGACAGTGCAAATTAACAAGAGATTGGACACCATTTGACTTCTTCTGTAAACCAACATTGTCTCTTTATAAATATATCTTTGTACATTATACACATACGTAAAACCTCTTATATTCTTCCTCTCTAAATGAAAACAAGACACGGTGACACATATTTGTTATTAGTCTTAGCAGCTGGATTCAGATACATTATTTATGTCAGCTCAAATTTTTGATTGGGGCTGTGTTGATATTTCACTCTCATAAAATCTTCATAATGGGAAATACCTAAAACAAGTCACTTGAAACATACTGTTACTTTTCATCAAGCTAATACTAGGTTAAAAAGGAGACTATACTGTACACTTAATTTCTCAGTCAGATTGAGCAATCATGATGAATCAGAAAAATTCTGTGCCTTCTCCAGTGTTTGAATACTGGTATGATCTGAACCAAACCTTAAACTTTTCTCTATCACTCTGGTTTGTCACCATGGCGCCGTAATACTATCCAGCACTGGATTTTCTCAAGCGTACAACTGAAGACCAGGGATGCGCTTTGCACTCTGGAGCTTACTGCCTGCCCTTGAAGACCTTTAGATAACAGCGAAACAGGTTTATCACTGTTGTAGAGGCAGAGAGGAAAGGCAAGACATGCAGTAAGTCAATCTATAGAAGCATCCACAGATTATGTATGGGGCCAGGAGCTTTTAGAACATTTAACCTAAATGTTACATGTATCTCTAGTAGTAGCTACTCAAGACACTCCAGCTGAACACAGTGGCCAAACAACTGGTATATGCCTTTATGAGGCACCAGGAATCCACAGAACAAACTTGCAATTGTACAGAAGTAAATGGCTTTTGATATTGAATCTTTCAAGGACTGAACACATTACTGATAGCAGGCCATTCCCCTGCAGTAATAGAAGATTATAATGTCTGTGATAATGTCAGAGGGCTAGATGTGCAGCATTAAACAACACAGCCTCCAACAGTAATGTATGATGCCGTTCAACTCATTTTCAAGGCTTACTCACTTCACAACTGCCTTCAATAAACTGCAAATCCAGTTTAACAGCTGAGCTGAGCAATCAATCATTCAGAAACAAGATTCAGAGCAGTCCTGGTGAACACACGGAAGGCAATTAGATGCCACCGTTTGTGAAATAATATTGGTGGGAATTCTTCTCCCTCATCCGATTTATTTCTGTCAATCTGCAGTTTAGATTCTGTGTCATGATTAACTCCTTTGTCCTGCGATGCCATATAAATGTAACACTGGCATTATTAAACGCTTCTGAAAGTCATTCTGAACCTCACAATTGCTAAGGAAATTGATTAAAGAGAGTCAGCTAGCGCTGCTAATTTGCAACTGGCTATTTTTAATGACAGACTGATAAAACGAAATGCTAAGCTTGAGAATAAAACTCAGTTTATGTAATACGTTAACTTGTACAGAACACATTTGCATAAACATTTGTAGGATTAAATGAGTCCTTGGGCAGTTCAGAATATTAACACTGGCTGGTTTGGAAGAGAGGCCAGACAAAAATGTAGTGACTGAACTACCAAATTACAATGTCAAAAATATCCATCAAAAGTCATAATCCGTTTAACTTGTTTGTCAGGTTTTACAGAATAAGTTTCTGGCTTGTGCTTTGCTTCAATATCAGCAATTAAACTCATCGGAAAGAGTTCAAAGAACCAATAAAGATGATATTCAAGGGCAAAAGAAGTGAGCAAGTTCAGACTCCTGTAATTCAAACAAGTATGAAGTAAGAAGGTATGTAGCAGTTTTCCAGCATGGTATCTGAAAGATGGTAAATCCAAGGTGGAGGGTAATTGCTTTAAAAGAAATGAAAGCTTTTCAGGAATACCAGGAAAACAGGTTTGACTAAATAGTAGATCACCGTTTTCCTCCAGAGAGTCAGAAAAGTATTTGAAGCAATCAAAAGATAAAAATCTGCACTGATTGCTCTTCAGAAAGCAGGGTAAAACTGAATGCCTATGTCCTCACAAACACATAGAACAGATTTCTAAAACCCTTTGAAAAGCAGTTTAAGGCAGAGAAAAAAAAGGCAAATCTTATTGCTGTAGAGAATTTTATATCCTCATTCCACTGGAACGGTATTAAAAGAAAGTTTAAGTGATCGTCATTTTAAAATAATTTAGAATATTATCATAATAGAGACACATTTAACGCAAACATTGCAAATGTATCAGGTTTACTGACCATCAATGCATTAGAAGCATTCTCAGAGCCCTGAAAACTGATTAGCTGCATTTTGAAACTTATGTAAATCAATTGACTACAGCTAAGCAAAAGATGAAAATCAATTTTATGATAATTTAGGAGTTTTCAAAACATGCACATTAGACAGAGCTTTGAGTGTTTACACAGGGACAAAAGCAAATCTCTTGAACACAAGTTTGGGAGAGTGGGACACAGCATTGATACATCTGTATTCAGCCTGGACTTCAAGTTTTGAAAAGGATGTCTGAGCTGACAATCTATGCAATTCAAGTGGTATTTCTTTCCTGTTGCCAGACTTGACACCTGAATGCTTGATGAACTTCACACAAGGATCTATTCCCAGATAGCATAGATGCTATAGTCCTAAAGTAAGAAGCAATTTTGTAGTTTATGAGCTTCAGCATCTACCACAATTCTACAAAACGTAGAGAGATATCAGCTTACAAATTCTGGTTTTCTAATAAAAAATAAGGAGATGCCCCTAATATCAGATACATAAGCATATAGTTTTATGACAGCAAGTTCTTACCTTGTGATAAGAAATTATATGAACCTCCTGAAAGGAACATATTTACACACAATAATTTACTGTAAATCCACATTTGGTTTTCCATAAACATTGGTCCACTTTTACAAACAATCTTATAAAATGTATCAATTAAGATTGAAATGTCTATTTTATTTTGTTTCATACACGAATACTCTGAATTATTGTGTAACTGAGTTTGTCAGAATTGGGAGGTATTTGGGGGTCATTATTATTTTACTTGTTTGATGAGATCTTAAAAGAATTCTACATCAAGTAATTTTCAAATACAGTTTACGTCAGTGCAAGACTGGATAATATAAATCACAGTCTGTATTACATTGTATTTGGCTTGCATTACATTCTTTGTAATGTTTTCACTGTTGCAGGAGAAAATAATTTTGAACACAAAACTTATAGTCAAATAAATTCCTAATGTATATTAAGATACAGGCATCTCATTATTAAGCACAGTGGTTAAAGTCTAGTCAGAAAATAGATTTTCATCTGCATTTCAACTACTACTAGTTGGACTTTTTAAAGACTGATAGCAGAGTTTTCTCCAGAATCCATCAACCTGATTAAGTGCCAGTAAAATCTGGGCTACAATTCAAGATCACAGTGTTTAATGCACTCCAAACAAAAGTCAACATAAGCCAATATTCGAATTCAGTGTGACACTTCATTATCTATCGAGGTACAACTACAGTAAATATAGCTCAACAGCCATGGGGAAAAAAAAAACTACGCACCTCTAACTTAAATGTAATGAAACAGAGAAAATTAGTGGCTCTTTCCAAAGCACAAGTAAGATACATTGTCATTTTTCTCCTACTGTCTAAATATGATGCTTATTAGTTTTACAGAGAGATGTATAAGCTTTCAGAACCGAAACAATAAAAGAATTACTTGGCTGTAGTAACACAACAAGCAAGAAAATATAAGTGTATATACATCAAACACTCCATCTGAGAAACTAACCACTACGAATAACAAGAGTCAGTGCAGGGGTACATCTCGTCTAGCATGAAAATTCATTCTTCTCGTTTGCTCGGTGCAAGCTCTCACTTTTTTTTCTGTTTGTTTTTATTCCATTAGTCATTTGGGATTCATTCATGAATTGGCAAATTTAAAACACTTTTTGTAGTTGTTTTTCAATAACTATAATGTCATGGTTAAAATTACATGAGCCATTCATAACTGGTTATACAAAAATGTATTAAGTTATTCTGGTTGATATCAAAGCAGGGGAATACGTGACACCATCTCAGTCCATCTCTCTCTAGCAGTAACATAAATGTATCATTCATGACGAGGACCGAGGCTTCGTGGCCAGGGCTGAGAGCGCTGAACAAAGAGAAGCTCCGTGTTCAGCAGAGCTGAACCAACACTGAGTCATTATTCTGTGTCCATTCTGGCCCCTTATTTTGGGATATGCCATAAAATTCAGAACATTTGTACTAAAGAACATTTTAGCAGCCTCCGAAACAAACAGAAAAGTAAATTAGCAAGTTAAAAAACAAAGAGAGGGCTTAGCTGGTTTTGAATGGCCACACTAAAGACAGGGAAAGATAGCTCAACTTGTAGAAGTAAATTAAAAAATGCTGCCAGTACCATGCATGTGGACAGAGACTGTTCCAACAAAGATAGCGGAGCTGAAGAGCATCAATGTCAGCTTTCAATGTACCTGGAATTTGAAATATATTTTTTCATGAAAAAATTGGATTTTTTAGGAGAATAAACAACAGTATAAAGACAAAAAGTTGGATTCAAAAAACAAAGGAGTATAGCTCAGAGTAATTTCTGAACTCAATGAGGCAATATTTATAAAAAATCTCTTTAAAAATGAATACGTGCGTAATTAGGAAAACAAAAAAGGTAGCAAAGATGCTAGAATATCACTGTATGTATAGAAAATGAGTACTGCTTCCCAAAAACATACCTCAGGGAAAAGGTAAAGCCTCTCACAGTCCCTGTATACAATGAGAAAGGAGAACAAAAGACATGAATTCATTTGCAGAAAACAAAAACTGCCCAATATTACATTTTTCCTGATTGGTTCTGTTTGTCTTTTTTATTGTCGCTGCATGACAGAACACTCCTTTCCCCTCTAGATGAGCAAGGACAGGATCCACTCCCTATTGCTTTGGAGAACAGCAGCCACCCTTTATGTCTATGGACCAGTCTCTGTCCAATTGCTTCAGAAGACATTTACTAGCACAAAATCATCATCAGGTTTTGACAACGATCTTTCTAATATTTGTTGCTGAAACACCCCTGATCCAATCTCTGATCTTCCTTATGGTTGTAAGCATCCTCACACAGCGCATTGGCTTAGACTAATCACTTTGTAACATTCAAATCCTTTTTTTCCTTTCCATAGCTCTCCACAGGCATTCTTCTCACTTCATTTCTGAGTATATTCTCTGCTTTAGATAAAAGACATGGCCTTTTTGAGAATTTTATACCGGAAATTTTACCTCTACCAATCAATCTTCTCCAACAAACATTTTCATGCATTTCTGAGTCACAGAATCACAGAATGTCAGGGATTGGAAGGGACCTCAAAGGACCATCTAGTCCAATCCCCCTGTCTGAGCAGGACCACCTAGATCAGATCACACAAGAACACGTCAAGGCGGGTTTGGAACATCTCCAGAGAAGGAGACTCCACAATCTCTCTGGGCAGCCTGTTCCAGTGTTCTGTTACCCTTACTGGGAAGAAGTTCTTCCTCATGTTTAAGTGGAACCTCCTATGTTCCAGCTTATATCCATTTCCCCTTGTCCTATCATTGGATGCCACTGAGAAGAGCCTGGCTCCATCCTCATGACAGTCACCCTTTACATATTTATAAACATTGATGAGGTCCCCCCTCAGTCTCCTCTTCTCCAAGCTAAAGAGACCCAGCTCCCTCAGCCTTTCCTCAGAAGGGAGATGCTCCACTCCCTTAATCATCTTTGTGGCCCTACGCTGGACTCTCTCAAGCAGTTCCCTGTCCTTCTTGAACTGAGGGGCCCAGAGTCACGATGCATGAAAATACAACTACAATTATCTTTTGTTTAGTTGACAAAAGAACAAAAACTCATGAAATACCCACTAATCAGCATTTCTTTGGCGGGGGGAGGGGGAGCCCTGAATACAGATTCCCCTAATACAGACAATTATATTAATATGGCAGCAGCACTGAGCAGTATGTGGAAGTGCTGAAGCTCGTGCATGCACACACACGAGATTTGCAGGCCTTGTCAAATAGCTTGCTTCTGGCTATCTTCAGTCTCCTAACATTTTCACATTAATTTTGGGCAGCATGAATTATCCCACTTTTCAACAAGAAACCCTTGGGGCGTTTTAAACATGCTTGAAAATAAATAATTAATGCATTGGACACTATTAATTAGCAAAACTCAGCAACAGCTACTGTTACAGATCCTGGAAAGTTTTTCTAAACTTGTCAAGCTGTTAATAATAAATAGGGTGGAAACGGCCAATTAACATAGTTAAATAATGACTTTTATAATACTGAAAAATGCTGTTTTTTCTGTTCTTTTGATACTAGGAAAAAAAACCAAAACCAACTCTGCTACTTTAGCCCTGACACTTTCACTAACAGAAATGTGGGTTTACACTTTCAGGGGATCTCCATGGGATCTACACCTATCTAGGCCAAACACATTACAACAGTTGAAATTTGTTTCAGATGTTGGAAATACATGTATCTACACTTTTGTGCAATAAAAAAGTTTTTTAAAGATGACATTTGAAGGTGAATATTTATGACATTTACTTACACCTACAAGTTTGAAAAAACATCCAGGTTCTATTACAGCAAAGTATGACTTCTCATCTCAATTTTTCTAATAGAGATCCACTTTTGTTGCAGTACTGGAAATAATGAAATAAGAACATGATGATGATTGGGAGTAGTCAGCACAGATTTACAAAGGGAAAATCATGCTTAATGAATCTGATAGAATCATAGAATGGTTAGGGTTGGAAGGGACCTTAAAGATCATCTAGTTCCAACCCCCCTAGCCCTCTCTCTTGCGAAGACGGGCTCAGCGGATGATGGGAGAGCAGTGATGATGTGTGTGTTGACTTTAGCAAGGCTTTCAATGCTGTCTCCCATAATATCCTCATAAACAAACTAACGAGGCATGAACCAGAGAAGCAGACAGTGAAGTGGACTGAAAACTGGCTGAACTGCTGAGCTCAAAGGCTTGTGATGAGCAGCACAATACCAGCTGGAGGCCCTACTATTATATTAATGGAAAATAACCCAGAGCAGTGTGATGTCAACAGGACAAAGAAGAAAGATGCAAAATCAGGCAGCAGTACTACTGCTTTTCTTTCCTTTCCTAAAAATTAATAGACCTGGTAAAAGAGAAAATTATACGAATTTGACTGGTATAGTATTTGAGGCTTATCAATACTCATCTTCAGGTGACCAAGACATTGATACAGCTTATACATCACACTTGTATGGCATAAACTATCTACTCGACAGTCTACAAAAACTGCAGTACTCTGAACTATAATATTGTTGTTGCACTATCAGTTCATTTATTCATGAACTGCAGAGGAAAATAAGCACGTGGAATGTATATAAATTTTCAGTTCAAAAGTTACTGCCATCAAGGGACAGCCTTAAGTTATGCACTACCTTTAAAAAAAAAAAGTTTTGTTTTTTTTTTCCCCTGGAACACACACATTGCATCTAATGAGCATACCCCTTAGCCTCTCTCTTTTGAAACAAAGTGTTCTTTTGTTGCTTGGGGCTCAGGCTCAGCCTGACATGTGCACCAGAAACAAAACTTGTCTAAAAGTTTTGAACTAAGTACGTTCAGTTTTCTGCTTTTTATTTTTTTTCCCCTTTTTCCAAATAGCAAGACTCCAATTTCTTATTTAACTGTATCGTCATTGGCTCCTCTTGCCTACATGCAGTCATGCAATATAACAATCTTGCATAGCCAAGTACTCAACTAAAGGACACAGTCTTAAGATAAAAAAAAAAAGATTTTTAGGCAAAGATCAGAGAAGAAATTCTATCCCAGGAGACAATGCACCCAGAGAGCATTTACGTTTCCTTTACTCCATTGACAAAACTTCAAAAGTGTAAAAATCTTGACTAGCTTATACAAGAATAAAATAATGTGTATTTGAGATGCAGCTGTCCTGAAGAATGCAGGGCAAATTACATTCTTTACCTGAGCTGGCCAATTCTCAGAGCAGTCTGAAGCCTGCTGCTGTCCTGAGATCTAGCTGCCACACTGCCTACTAAATCCAAACTTTTGAGACAGGAGATGTCAGGGACCATCTAGGAGGAACCGTAGACCAGGAGGTCCTCCTTATCTGTGTGAAATGATGGACTACCCAAGGTTGGCGAGATGTCCAGTCCAGCAGTCCACAAAAGCTTCAATATGGCAGAGTGGACACTCAGTACATTCTGACTTTTTTAAAAGCAACTAACCAAGATTCAATGCCTTAAGTCACCTTTGAGTTCTGACAAAACATGTCTTTGTGATACCATAAATATTTTGGGTTTATTAATGAATAGTGCTGTGATTCAACAAAAGGATAATTCTGTGGTTTTCTGACTGTCTCATTATGCAAAAGAACAACAAATATACATAATTTTCATATCAAACATTGGTTAATTAACAAATTTAATTGATAACTAAGAATTACAAGGAAAAATGCTTCTACTAATGAATAACTCTGCTACTAAACACCTAATGAAATGAAAAACCTATGACCTGTTAAATTGCCAAATGTTTCCAATCCAGTCACACTCACAGATTTCAAATAAACATGAGGACTTCAAACATATGAAATCTTCAGATTTAGTTATGATGAAATTAAAAACTACCTATTCCAAAAAGTAACGGCGACTTCAGAACAATGTAGGGGTAAAGTACATAACTATATACTTATAGTGAAAAAGTAGTATCAGTGAACGAGAAAGAGATAGAAAATATTCAATTTGCTGTTTCTCTATAAAATGCAGAACCAGAAATTAAATTTATTTTGTTTAAAATATTTTATACACATACCATTTTTCTAATTCTTCACCTTAGATTTCACGATATATTAATTATTAAAACAGGTTACTGAGTCAGTTCTTCAAACTAAAACCAAAATAAACTAAGAAGTGTGATCAGCATTTCCTTCTTTTTCCTTACATTAAAATTTCTTCTACTGTAGCTATCAAAGCATTATCATACTGCTTAATGTTTTCCTCTGGCCATCTCATGCAAAAACATGGACAAAAATGGGGGGAGAGAGATGACGAAAACTTCTGGTGTAGTTGACATCTGATCTGAATTCTGATTACCACCTGCTGTATCGTTTAACTAGAAACAAGACCTAAAATCTCTCTGGAGGATATATGACTGTGATTTAGCTAACTGACATCTGGATGTTTTACATAAATATAGCTGAAAGAACATTTTCCTGGCAGTTACAAGCCTGACTGATAAAGTAAGCAGTGTGAGCATTAAGGCTTCAGGTGGCTCATTACATCTCTATTGACAACTCAAATATTTTTTCCCTAAACCTCAAAACAGTTCCTACACAAACTCTTTGCACTATGCCCAGTTGAGTTCTCTGACCAACATGGGAGAGGAGGTCTTTGTCTTCCCTGGAAAAACCCACCTAGAATGCACACGTTACACCATGCAGGTACAGATAACCGAGGAGGCAGGAATGCCTCATCTATATCCAGTCCAACTTACAAAAACTGTTATTTTCAAGAGGGATTCTACAGTTCATCTATTCCACATCTGGCAATGAAAAGTACAAGATATAAAAATCGGTATCTACAAATACAGGTTCACTTCATTTATATATAGGTCAACAAAGAGTAGCACAAGCAGCAAATTCAAAGCTGTACAGAAGTGCATATCACTGGAACAACCTGTTTAAAGTCTAAAACCTCTTCATGTTTTTACTGAAGGTTACGTGTCACTGTGATCATCAAACACTGTGAACAGAAGCAGGTCAGAGGAGCATCATTGGGCAGACCGTCTGCACTTGACAAATAAATCCAGAACAAACTTGTTCAAGCAATTCAACATAGAAAAAAAGGCATTTTCATATCAACACTATAAGGTCTTACTAGGAAAAAAGAGGGGACAAAACAAAGGAATACTCAGGATGAAAGTTAGCTAGTTAAAAACTTAACAGTAGATTTATGCCAAACACTTGTAAAATTACAAAATTATTCACTGCTAAAATATATTAAAAAAATAGCTTAAGATAAAAACACTAGGAGCTAGAATTTTTGATATAGCTGAACTTTTTTTTCTGAACAGATTCAAAGAGTTTTAGTACAAATAGTTTAATTTTCTATACTAAATCTATAAGATAAATAAAATAAACAAAATTTACCCTCTTGAATCGAAAAAAAATCAGTTAAATGCATTTTAGAATCAGTAACAACTGCAGAATCTGCACTCCATCAAGCTGTTACCCAGTTTTTATAAAATTAAGAGATACACTCAGAAGCCTTAATGTGATAATGCATTAATATAATAGTGCATTGTGTCTCAATATCACTACAGGACAACTTTTAAAATGCAAAACAAAATTAAGTTGCAACATAACCCGATCCAATCTAATTTGTTAAATCCCATTTAGTCAAGTTTGCAAACTCTTTTCTGCCAACATCAGCTGTTTTGCTTGCCAGTCAGTAACAACATTACTACTACGGCAAGAAAAGGTGAAGCCACGGGCACCACTATGGCACATAGACCTCTTACTGCCTTCTGCAAATATGTGCTTTCAGAAAAGAGCTGCTTAAATAGATTGTCTAACTGCTGGATAGAAGAAATCTTAATAAACTGGATATAAGTCAAATACTGCAATCCTCTAATTTACTCAAAAGTTTCCAAAACTTCTACTATTGCAGTTAATAATTACATTACTATGCTCAATTCACTTGGCAGAATGGTCGGAAAATCATAAAAGCAGTAAACATGTTCTATGAGCAATAGTAGCTGGGAGTAGTTGGGAATTTTCTATGTAGTTGGAGCAGAGTACGCAGAGATGCACAGAAAATCTTGATTTTTCTAACAGTGCAGAATACACTAGATTTAAAGTAGATTTTCTCAGTTTTGTTTTGAGTTATAATGCGTCAATTTACTTGTTTACTCTGTAGCTTGATGATTTATTTTCTTCAGTTACAAAGCTGCTTAAGAACTTCTTGTCTCCAGGCTGCAGCTCACTGCTTCTCATGGCTATGGCAGAGAACTTAAATTGACTGGGTTAAAAAACGTCAGATTTGACTAAGAAGTTTAAAAAATGTCACTTTTTTGCTTTGATATTCCAGAATAGTTCCAAAAACACCTACATCAGCAGATTTAAGGTGGTAGTAATGAAAACATCTCATGCAACTACCCCTCCCTCAGCAGAAATCCCCAGTACACCAGGAGCTGTGACAGAGAAACAGGTAGGAGAACTACTCTGGCAAAACTACTTCTCTTTTTAAACTCATTAGTTAAACCATACTGATTCCTCAGTTCAGTTCAGAAGGGATCATACCAGGGCCTCCAGGACTGGTCATGGGAAGGAACAAGTTACCTGGGGCAGGAGGCAGCAGGACTGCTGTTGGCAGCAGCTTTCAGCATTTGCCAAAACACACCTTGCAGTGGACCCCCTGAGATGTCTGAGAAGACCAAAGGGCTTGCTGATGTCAAAAGGGGCAGTCTCGTTGTTCTCAGCGTCTCTTGCATTGGCCACGTGCTCATCTGACCTCTCAGAGAAGTGGTTCAGCTTTTTGCCAGCAAAATAACAATTCAGGAGGGGGAGAAAAAAAAAAAAGAAAAAGTGACAAGTATTGGAGCTGGCACAAGAGAAGCTGGAGGAGTGCCTGGATTATCGGATGAGAGACAGGAAGCCCAGTAGGAAGCAGCAAGCTGTTAGATGAACTCCAAGGTGTCATGAAGCTTCACGCTTCAAGACCTGGGTTAAAATTGCTATTTGAACAATTCATTATCTCAGGCACACGAGCACTTCTAGGGAAATGAAACAAAAGAAGTGAACTTCATTTAAATACAGGTTGAGAACAACTGTCAAGAGGAACAAGGTCAGCATCAATTCCCCTGATCACATCCCTCACTGCTGTAAAGTACAAACTGCTTTTATCTTTTAATAGTTGATTAATATGACTGGTTAAAATTGCGAGCCTCCATGGGAGGAAGAGACACAGAGAGATGTGAACGTGTGCTGAAAATTAAAGGGCGGTAAGAAGGTAAGAAACGAGTAGGCCATTCCCCCAAACTTTGCAGGAAGCACAACTCTTAGTAGCCAAGTTCTGAATCGTGGTTCCCAGCTTCACGTCGGAGTTGCCAGCTCCACGTCAGACGTGAGGATGACTTCATTGGCACTGAAGCGCACTGCCTCGTTTTCAACAATACTTTTGCTCTGATGAAAGATAAGATAAAAGAAGTTTTTCATCTTTAGCCACAACAACACACCACCATCACACTCCATGGAACAAGAGTCAAAAACGAAAACAAAAATAAAAACGAAAAAAGAAGGAGAGAAAGCTCCTGGCTGGCGCTGCTCTGAGACAACTCAATCACTGGCTTTTTCTTTCAGTTTTCACAGTAAAACCCAAAATATCTTGGTTTCATCCTCATTCTTGTCAAGAATACTGCTGAGAGCTCAGAACTTTTTATAAAATAGATTTACTGGGAAGCTGGGAACAAATCCATTTAGATGAATTGTAAAATGAGGGCTTAGTATTCAGTGGCACAAAATGACAGGCACACGCTGAAATGAATTAACCCGACTGGCTTGGATGTAATACCTAGTGTCTTTAAACGTATCATTCCTACATTTTAAAACTATCTAAAAAGAAAAACTCCTAAAATGTCGTGAGAGTAAAGGAAGGGACTGAAAGAAGAATTGAGCTCCTCATTCTGGTTTTGATTTCTTAGTGATCTTAGCAAATCACTAACTCATTCTTCACTTTCTGCCTCATAAAATTGAGAGAAAACTTGATACATATCTGACACTTTTAATATGAAAAGCACTTTACAGAAGCTTTTTGACACAGGATAAAAGATTGTACTTTGCCATACAGAATAGCTGTATTGCCTGACATGCTCATTATACACTGTCAGAAAGCAACAACTTTCAGCATATTTTCCTCTTATTATTCCTCACTCTTTGGCCGTGTTCAGTAATTACGGATGGAATTTTATAGATTGCTTTAGTGACTTAGGAAAGTAATTCTCTCAGAAATCCAGACAAATCTGTTTCTCAACTGTTCAGAAATGTTTTAAAGAGTCTTGCAGGTATTTGGGTAGGGTTTTTTGTAACACAGCCTTCTCAGTCCACGCAGTTTCAAAAACAGGAATCATCCTTATTTAAACTCTCTGGCCTTTCTTACTGCTTTAAATGGAAAATAACCCAAACAAATTATTTTTGCTGGCTGGTGTCACTAAACACCGCACACATGCCTACACAAGCAGCACTCACATCAAACACAACTACTTGTGATTTCTATGCTTATGTTTTCAGGTCACAACTCAGAGCCACTTTTGCTTCTTCTCCCTGCTTGTCTCTGTTGCATGGGATGCACGGAGGCAAAAAAAATAAGATGACCACATTGCGAACTTTACATGATCATTTTTGCTGCACATATTAGCCCAGTTCCCCCAGCTGTGCTTACAGCCATTGGAATTTCTCTAGCAAATCAGAATGATTTTTGGCACACTTCAGACTCACTTTCCTTCAGCAGAAATTGGCCTGCCTATTTTAGAAACAATCAGAAAGCACCAACCACACATTTATTTGACTACCTGACCTGCCCTTCAAAACAGTCATTACCATGCAGAATAATGACATTCTGCAAAGAGGAAAGTGCCATTCTCAAAAGCAGTGAGAGCTTTTGGGAACCATTTCAGCAAGCCAAACAATGCTGTTCAGCCAATGAACTGACATAGCTCCTAAAAATACTTCTTTGTATGTCAGTGAAAATTACGCCCAGACACACTAAACAAGGAGGCTGTATGTTACTTGGGGGTGGCAGCCAGCCGAGACTGCTATCTCACTCCCCATCTGCTTCTTCCACACTGCCAAATCCTAGGACCATTATTAAAAACAGGACTTGAATTATGCAATTTGCCAGACTCTGCCCCTTTCCTACTACTGACTCTACCACAGTGTCATACTTGCGTCTAGAGGAAGGGAAAAAATCTCCTTCTCTTCCATAGACTTTCACAGGAGATTCAGTCAAAGTACTCAAGTTACTGTTGAAAATTCTTAGAAAATTCATGGCTCCATGTATTTCTATTTCTTTAACTCTTCATGTCACCACATTTTCTGATTTTCCTCAGAATAAAAGTCATTATAGAGAATAACTTAGCCAAGTGCAAAGGAATCCAAAGGGATGTCTCCTAACGAAAGTGCGTCTCCTCCCAGGCTCTGTACCATGCAGTACTATGGGGAAATCGCTGCAGCAGAGCATGACAAAATGTGGGCTGGAGGAAGAGCCAATGAAGGGTTCCAGGACTTCTCTGGTGAGATCTCCACCTGAGGCTGCCTTGGCCCTGTGAAAATACCCAAAGTTTAATTGTGGTCACATGCTGTGACCATTGTCTGTGTCTAACAAGATGTTCCAGATTCTAGAGCTATTCCAGGGGACACTCATTTCCAAAGACTTACAGCAAAACAAAGATTTAGGAGGAATTTGGAACATTACTGTCTGCCCTTTTAACCAAAACTAAGGAGATTAAAAAAAAAAAGTGAACAGCCTGAATCACTTATTGAACTGTGGGATTGCTATATAAACTATTTGCATGTATTTACATGAAATTTCTGTAAATTTTTTTTGGATCTGTAAATTCTGTAAATTTTTTCTATAAATTTCTGTAAATTTTGGGGGATCAATTAACATATTTTCTCATTTTTTTTTACCAGCTGGACAATATCATGCTATATAGAAGGCGTACACGTTTGAAAAACATGCCATAGAGAGGTGTAATTTGGTCTCAACTGCGGACACTCAAATTCACCACCTTACTACATCACTGCATTGCCATACAGCTACTCACCAACACACTGCAGGACAGTCTGCAACAAGGTATGCTACATTTCAGCTGAGATATTACCAAGTGTTGTAAAGAAGAACCAAAAAGAAAGATTAAACAAAAGCGAAATAATTCTCCCCCTCCCCCTTACGTTGGTTTTGCTCCTTTGGGACTAAAGATGACTTTTTGTTTGCTCATTGTCCTTTTGGGGAAACTTTACTCCAGTCACTAGACGAAATTGTTGTCTGTCTTTTGGCTTAATCTTTCTGGCACTTTCAGCAATCCTACCCAACACTTAGCATTTATAAATCCTCCACAGGCCACGGTTGATCTTAATATACTTTTCTGAACATTTTTACATTGAACATCATTAAGATTTTTACCTTATAATTTTGACTTTTCACTTCCTTTTAGATTTATATCAGAGAGAACAATTTTCTTACTGCAAATCATTCCACTCAGGCAGTAAGGAAGGTGTACACATGGCACAAGGATGCGTGCAGTCTGAATAGCAGAAGAAATTCCACTTTAAATGGAATATAAGCAGAAAAGGAAAGCTTGCTAGAAAAGAAATCACATCTAACCCAAGTGTGGCAGGATTGCTGTGTTCTTAAATATATCCATATTAGCAAAGACCACAACAAAAAGAACAGCCTCCATAACAGTGTTACGTTGTGTATCTCTTCCATGCATTTAAAAATAATGCATGATTATCAAAATAAACTGAAAACAGAACAGAGGAAGCTTTCTGAAGACTGCAGAAATGCACGGCAATACTTCATATATACTTAAAATTGACAAAGTTGCAGTGGGAACGTTGACTTTTTAAAATACATTTGGCTGTTCTATAAAATACACAGTAGTGAGTAAAGACCAGTGTCACGTTATGCTTAAGAGTTCATCTTGTCTCAAAATTTATATTGGTTAATAGTTTTGGCTTAAGGTTCAGTAGAAAAAAAACCCACCTTTTTTTTTTTCCTTTGTTTAATTTAGGAAGAGTAACTCCCTTTTATAAACAACATGCGCTCTGGGGCCAAGATAATTTTACTGTGCACTTGTTATTTAAATGAGTGCAGTGTCTCCATATGGCCATATGGATGCTAGATATATGCTATATACTCAAGGGGCATTGCAGAGTTTAAAGTACATATGTTAACAAACAAAGCTGAGTTGGCACCCAAGCACTGCTGTCTTCGCTACAGCATACAGTAATATATTCTATTTTTTCATTTATTATTTTCCTTAAAAGTATTTTCAAGTGCTAAAAAGCACCTGGGGATTTCACAGAGACTTTACTTTATAATCAGGTTATTTCAAGAATTACACTCCTGGAAGCATCCTATGGCTTGCAGTCAGTTCTGGTATGGTAAATCATACTTTTATCTATGCTCTTCAAAGCAAAAGCAAAACCAAAATCCATATATATAACTATAAATATTGGTTAAATCTAGAATTCCCAGACAAGCTTCTTAGTATTAACACTTCTCATTTATTATGATACTATGTTAATTCATGCCAGATGGAGACTATTCAAATGTTCATGACTTGTACTTGTCACGAACATATGTTCCTGGAATAATGGAGTGGTTTCTTAGCAAACAACATCCCATATTTAAAGACCTATGATGAGGCTCATAAAAGAAAAAAACATAAACAGAGAAGGGCACAGCTGGAAAAGGAAAAATTCAAGTTCTTCACTACCTAGAGGGTTATGGAGGGTAATGGATTCTCTGCACACTCCTAGCTGTATGCTGGGCAGAGAGATTTCACCTATTCCAACCAGCTGAAGAGGAACACACTGTACTTTGCCCCACATCAGAGTAATTCTTCTTGTTCGTTCAAGAGAAATACTTCCAGCACAGGGAAACCAAGCTAAAAATCAGGTCTTCAAAATCCTGCATTTCATCTCAAGGCCTGCCTTGTAGAAACACAGAAGGTGAGCGTGCGTATGCTTGGGAAGTGTCAATTAGGGTGCCTGAACATAGAGCTAGAATTTGGGACTTGCTACTATAAACCCAAGAAAGGCATGATCAGGGATAAAAAAGGCTTGCCCTCACAGTGCTGTCATTTATTAAGCCATCAGAGGTAGGTGCTGTAGAAGAAAGTATATGCTATTTATTTTTTAAAACATTTTGCTTAATTAGAAAATAGATTTCTCAGCTTGTTGCCATCACGTCCCTGAATTATGAGCACAGTTCCTCTTCCCTACCTATGTGCCTCATTCCTACTGCCAGAGTTAACTTCCACCTGAATGCTTCACTTCCAATACACAAAATGATTGCTTTTGGTTTTTGCCTTAAATTTCAAAGTATCTCCAATTAACTTTGTTGCAGATGGGCTGGTTTCTGATTGTGAAAATATGATCTGACGAGTTAAACGCTCTTTTTCTTCCCCTTTGAAATAGACAGAGACAGAATTATTATCGCTAACGTGATGAAAGGTTTCAGAACACCTTCCTCAAATCTTGTCAAGGAGAGATACATACTACAAATCTAACTTCTGTCCTGACATAGCTAGGACATGCAGAACTTTGAACACACATTTGAATGTGAAGATACGGAAAAAGAGAATGGTGAATGATGGATTAACTTTGAAAAAAAAAAGCAGCAGATTTAAAAATGGCACATGATGGACTGAGAGATGGGTGACGGGTATAAATGGGAAGACAGAGGAAAAATCATGCAAAAAAGGATCACACACTCCAAATGGATAGAAAGGAGTGGTATAAGCAGTTAGGAAAATACATTCAGAGGAAATGACCACCAAAGGAAACTCACACAATATAAATGTTGCTTCCAAGACACAGAAGTCACCTACAAAGAAAAGAAATTGTAATAGGAAAAGGAAAAAAGGCACTTTTGTTTCAAAACAAAAACACCAGGTAAATTGGACAGGTTGCACTGCATGCCACACCAAGAATTTTAAGCCTTAAATTTCAGATGTGCAGAGATCTTAACAACCACAGGAGCAATTTTTATCCTTACACTGACCGAGTTACATCATCTCCAATAAATACACTAGCAAGAAATGTCTGTTTAAAATACTAAACCACGTCGATACAACAAACTTCCAAAGGCACTGTCAGAGGCAGATCGCATGAGGGCAAATTACCCTTTTGGTAGGTGATTCTGCCACAGCACAACTTGTTCTCGCTCAGTGGCTGCTGGGGTGGCCCGTTCCCATGGCATGGCCTCGAGCT
Organism: Tauraco erythrolophus; assembly: GCF_009769465.1. Taxonomy (NCBI): domain Eukaryota; kingdom Metazoa; phylum Chordata; class Aves; order Musophagiformes; family Musophagidae; genus Tauraco; species Tauraco erythrolophus. The sequence continues at coordinate 5,618,973 of NC_141477.1, forward strand.
GGGCAGGAGAGGCCACCTGGGCAGGAGCATGTAGGAAGCTGAGTGGTGAGCAATCAGCTATATTCAGGGTACGTGCACTCATACCAACAAAATTCTGCCAGAAAATCTTGATTTGATTTGAATTTTTCCTGCTGGGGAAGGGGAGAACAGGGAAAAGTCAAAGCAAAGGGAAAAAGACATGAGCTGCTGATGCCCACTGGTACACAGCAGCAGTTTGGGGTCACACACTGTGCCCACGGGAGAAGCACACACTTGTACAATGGCTGTCCTACAGTCAACTTCACGTGGATTTGGTTTCTGTGATGAGCAACCTTGTCTCATTTCTTGTATTTTCCTCGGGAACCCCACCAGATTGTACTGTGCTAGTCAACTCAAAATAGAGATCCAGACCCTATGCAGTTTCCATATATGCAACAAATTATAATTCAGCCCAAGTAGACTATTAACCTACCAGACTGATGTTCTTCAGGGTATTGGAAAACTAATGTAACTACTTCCTTCAACCTGTATTTTTACTTAATGTGCCTGTCTTATCTTCCAAACTGACTGTCAGAGATCACAGTTCCCAAAAGGGGACACTGGTTGCAGCTGCATGTTTACATTTCAGAGGCTCCACAAATTCATTTGACTAATCAAGCCAATTCATAGCCCAGTAATATGTATCATCTTTTAGGCTACTCAGGGTCAAGATACTGTCCATTTTGGAAGGGCAGATGAGAGAAAGGAAGAGACTAGAAATTAGGACTATAAGGAGTTTTTAGATTTTGAATCATCATGACAGAACGAGCTTCTGCAGCACTGAAAAGACCGTTACAATATTTATTGAGTTCTGCAAGTAGTAGTGGCAGCATGTTTCCCCTTCTATGCTGACTCAATGTGCATAGAAAATGAAAACCTGTTGGATGAGATAATAAAATGTGCATGTGTTCTGCCTGATAGCAGTAGCCCTGGTGATAATCCCATGAATTCCCAAAATACGTCCCAGCATGATTCGGAGAACATTACATCCTGCACAGAAAAAGAAGGGGAAAGGAAGAGGCGGTAGTAGGAATGACCAAAACCTCCAGCCTAACAAACAGATACAAAGACCTCCACACAACAGTTTCTTTCAGAAAAAAAGCTAAAAGCAAGCAGACACCCAAGCAGCAAGTATTCAGCCCTCAGTCAAATACAATCTAAAAATCCCCATCGCTCAATAAAACTCACATGAGTTTTGTCTCTGTCATATATGCTTTGTTTACAAGCCCTGAGAAATGATCTCCAAACCACACACCTTTCTGTGGCTGAGACAGACCATATGTGCTCTTGAATGCAAAGGATGACACTGTTACAAACCCTACCTTTATTGCTTTCCACATATGATAAGAGTTGCTATACGGAAAAGAAGCGAGGTGCAATAATTTTCCTTCTTATGTGTATTTATCCACTACTCCAAAACATGGTAGGTGTCTGATTTCAGACTTACTAAAGAGTAAGAAAATGAAGGAAAATTTGAAAATATTTTGCATACTCTTCAGAAGTGGTGAGCTAAGGTTAATTATGCCCAGAATGTGTGCATGTGTTTGCACATAAACCAAACACATACACAGGTGTGTGTATATATATATAAAAACATAAACATGAGCAGCTTTTTAAATAGATAGTGCTACCTTTTTTGTGACGAAACATGAATTTTTGAAAATATCCAAAAGCTAGTAATGAAGCAGAAAAAGAAATACATTCTTCTTGCTCTTTTTTAAAATGATTTGTTCAATCGCTTTTTACTACAGACCATTTAACTTGCTCTCTCCTTCAATGACAGAAGACAAATCAAAAACTGTCAGGTATTTTAAACTGTGATCTGCACTACACTTTAAGTTTGAACCACAGCTCAAAATTATTGGACTCAGACCTACAACCGTTGCTATTCCTAGATATGTCATGAAATTCAGCTCTGCTAGAGGTGGATGGATTCTGCCTAATAGGACAAAAAGAGGACAAAATGTTGTTCAAGGCAAAGAAGTCCTACAAAGCCATAACATCGATGAACAACGCAAACAGCCGTGTATTCTCCTCTCCTCATCACAGCAGCACAGCTCAGCAGTTCTGCTGATTCATCTACTAAGTCTCTCTCCCATGCAAATGTCTGTTTTACCTCTTCGGCTTTTAAATATTTTAACCTTAAAGAGTGATGTATTCCCTGACCTTTGTCTTGTTCCTATTCCCGATCTGATTCCCAGATTCGTCCTGAAGCTCTTTCCTACATTCGCAGTCTTCCCCTTTTCCAGAATGGATCTCTTACATCTCCCCAGAAAATGCACCTTCTCCTTCCTTTTTGCAGCCACACTCAGCACCTTGCTAAAGTCTCAGCCTACAAACTAGCCCTCCTGAAGGAATGCTTCCCCACCTCACTCCTGACTTTCCAATCATTTGCTGTGCATAGTTGAGGAGCTCCTCTCACCACGTATTTAAAACATTCAGTCAATGAATAGAATTCACAGACGATGCACAACTACATTCAGTTATGAGGATGACGTTAGTGGCCAGCAAGAGTTGCAAATACTGCTGTCCATAACAAGTTCTTTCACTAAATCCATGTATAACTATTTTTCTATTGTAAACTCTGAAGATGATGGTACTATATTTGAACACATGCATGCATACATCTAGAATCCTGATCTGTTTCATCATATTGAGCAAAAGTTCTCCAGGAAAGTCTTTAATAAAAGGATAAATTACTCAGAGTCAGAATAGGTTACAGAAAAACTTTATCCTAGGTCAGTGATTCAACTTGACTCGCTTGAAAAGATCTGAGTATCAACTGGAACATAAGAGATGAGGAAAAAAAAAGATAACATGTCTCTGCAAGTACTATTTCACCTAGTACCTGAAAAGTAGGAACTCCCAGAAGTAGGAGACGCTGGCTACAATACTGAGTCTGCTACAGTAGCATCCTGTACGGGATGTTCTGGAGCATCTAACACATGAGGAAAAATCTTTCAAATCAATGCTTCTTGAAGGACTCACTTCTGTTGTCCCTTCAAAAAGACTCTGCATGACTTTTCCTGTCATTGCTGAACATGGAGATTGCACCAAAGGAAAAACATTCCAAAGGACAAACCCATCAGAAATCAGAATTCTTTATAGAGTGCAATAAAACAAACCCTATACTCCAAGTCTAAAATAGTACATCTTCCATCTTCTATTGAGCGAATAAATCAGTGTTACTAAACACAATGAAAAGGGGAAAAAGGACACTCTGCACTTGATTTGAAATATACTGCCCATACTCAATTTTGTATTCCTTTTGTTATTCAGTGAGTGATGTTTCACTGCACCACTTGCCTAGATTAAGAATGTCTCAATCTACATACTTATCATTTAAAACCACGATTCCCCCGAAGGAAACACAATGGGAGTACATGATGTTAATTAGCCTTATGGCATTATATCCCAATTCTGCGTTCAGTACACCACTGTAGCTGTATTCCCAACGCCTATTCCTTCAACCTCTTATGGGAAGGATCTGCACTTAGTCAACTTGGAGCACATTACTTTCCCATAAGGGGAAAAAAAGAAGATTAATGTAAAACGTACCGGCCTGAAGTGAACATCACTAAAACATTAATGCACTGTTCTTTAAATAAGCTTTCTTCTTCTGTTCATTTTCTGCTACCGTCACGTGAAACTGCTTGACATGTTTTGTTTGGCTGGTTTTTCAAAGAGCGCAGATTTTACTCAGTCCAACTTCTGGGCCCCTGCAGCCCATTCATCCAATTAAAGAACTGCAGAGTGAAAACAGAAAAAGCACTTTGCGGAGCTTCAGAAATATTGTCTCTCAGGAAGGCTGCCTGCAAAAAGCGAACAAATCCATTGTGCAAACTGGTGCATTCCAATAGAATAAAATTGCTCCTCAACGTCTCTTTATCCAACGCGGATTACTGACTCCTGATAGCTGTAGGTTAGTTGAAGGTAGAGTCTATCGGAGGCAGGAAAGCTCTTATTACCTTTTATTATAACACATCCTTCCCCCATAATCTATAAAAAAGCCTCTAGGAGCCCATTCATTTCTACACCTCTTCGCTGCCTTTCAGTTTCAATAGTGCTGAGTACAAATCAGTTCTCTTTTCCGTCCACTGCCATTTTCATATGTGTTCACGTGCTAAATATTCCTAAAATGCCCTTGGGAAAGGCAGACTGCCATTTATTGCTTCAGATTCTTAGGAATTGCAGTTCTTGCAGCTACCTGGGAATATTTTTTCAGACAGTTCTGCTAAAACCTGCAACTTTACCACCTGACCGCTCTAAGTGAAATTTATTTTCATGCAAGTGCCATGTGATACCCATTTATATATATTAGCAATATAAGTAAATAGCACAGGAAGATGTTTAAAACTAGGCTGACAACAAAATACTAAACATCAAGTTTTTATGATTACTGAACTAAGATTTGAGGAAGTTCACAGCAATAACTGCAGAAGACTAATCATGCACTGCTTCATGCTGATTGAAAACTCAGGAATACTGCTTGATTGTCCAGATTTCAGGCACACACACACACACACGCACTCTCTCTGTCTCTGCAAAGAAAGAAGAATGAACTAGCTCCACAAACCCTTTCTCCTTTTTCTTAAGAAAGTGCAGAAAACCACAAAAATTCAGCAAGCATTCACATACCCCACCCTCTAGCACATTGACCCAGTCTTGGTAATCCCAACTTTAATTCATGCCCTTTGCTTCTCTAGAAACCAGAGGATGCTTCCTTTCACCCTGCCCACAAATTAAAGCAGGGACCGCTCCAAAAATGAGTTCACGTTTAGAGTTGCTTGAATGAACTTCAAAAGTACAATGAATGTGATACAAAGCTGAAGAATTCTGCAGCTGAATCAGCCGTCAACAGTGGTCGCTATGGCCCACTGCGTGGTACCTGCATCTCTTGGATAATACTGCAGCAGCTAGTTCAGAGGTTGCTTTTCCACTGTGGTTAAGAAGTGTTTCTAAGAAATGTGTTCACACAGCTTTTTTCTCTCTCTCTTTTCTTTCTTTCTTTTTTTTTTTTTTTTATCCTATTTAGAAAGTAAATCCTTGCTTATTCTCTCATGGGATTGATGTATCACCATACTCCAGTAACTTGACTTGAGATCTGGGACAGGAAATTTGCCAAAATCAATCATATCCTGATATGAAAAGAGCCCCACTCGCTTCCTGCAAGCTTTAAATTTACTAATTAGCCACAAAAAAAATGTTGATCAGAAGCCTGGACTTCTAATTCGTATCTAACAAACAAGATTCTTGGCAGAGCTTATTGCAAAACTAATGTAAGAGGAAGGAAACCCCAGTGGTCCTATCTGTATTCTTCACAAATTTGTTCATGGAGCTGTCATGTACTGGCAAGGAATGCCTCTTTTTTTGTTCCAGTATATTAGTAGAAGCTTTAACCTTGTATTCAAGAGCCTTTTGTAGCTTAGAGACCAATTCTTTTCTTTTTTTTTTCAATATGTAAAAGTGAAATGTAGCATTGAGAATACATTTTCTTTTTTTTTTTTCTCCTGTAGTATATCATGACCATTTAAATATCAGACAATGCTTTTTAATTAATTTTCTAATTGGCAATTACTAACCCAAAAGCATTTATTAAGGGAAAGATTAAGCTAAGAACTAGCTTAATTGAATTATAATTATTATTACAGATTTGCTTGCTGTGGAAATTTGTCATTATTTTCTATTAACAGAAAGAAGGTAACTTTCTTACCAGCATATCATAATTATTGATTTTATACACACATCTAGGTTAATATATTCCACAATTTAATTTAAATATATACTAAAACATTTGGATGCTCTCCCTGAAATTTGTCATGACAGCTTATGAAAAATTATTGAAAAAAATTATGAAGTGGATCTTATATCCTTATTTTCTGTATGCTGGTACAATATGAATAATTAATCCCTTAAAATTATCTGTTAATTTCTGAATTCTAAATGTGCTTATAATATATATGAAGGAATACATACACATCCATATAAATATTTGATTTATAGAATTTTCCTCCTCTGCTCATTTGATGAAGTCCCTGTTTGTCCGTGCATCACTAACAACCCATAAAAACTTACAATATCAGTACCTAATAAAAGGTATTTTGAATAGACTTAAGTTTCAGTTCTCATAAATAAATATCAACTGTTTAGATTTATACTTCAAGTAACTTTAAACACATGCGGTCAAGCGTGAACCTATTTTTCTCATCAATGAGTATTGTTAAACATGTTCTTTCTATCCAGTTATACATGAGAGAAGCTAATAAATCTTCACCTTCAAATGAGATAAACTAGATGAAAATAGGCAGCTTACAAATAAAACACTTATTTACTTGTTTACCGCATGACAAGTTAAAAAAGGATTCTTCCTTAAATGAGGCAAATTATGGTTAAATTAACTCCATTAATATCTTTGATGACAAGAGAGTCAAACAAACATAGTGAATTATAAAAAAAAAAGAATTAAAAATTCAAACAAAGCATTCATTAGAATAATATTTGCTGTCAAAGGATTTGGACTGGCAAATCAAACACCTGCTCAAGCTAATAGTGGTTAAAGAACATATTCCACAAGCATGGTCTTGATGGGAAGTACCGCAGTAGTCTTAAAATAGTTCCTTTCAGATAAATGTGGAAAAAAAAAAAAAGCCTTATGCGCAAAATATTTCAACTTGGTTAAGATTAAAATACTACAGTGGTACTCCAGAAATTTGTACAGGATTAGAATAAGTGATATCGAAAGCTATCACATTCCTACTTGTGATATCCATTCCCATTGCAGGTTTCCTCCTCCTCATTTTCCTTTTTCAACTTCTCAAAGCTCCCTGTGCAGGTCACTTGTTCTTCAGCCTCTGCAACAGCCATCTCTCTTTTTCAAGGTTATCTATAAGGTGAACTTTAAAGCAAATGTAGTAACTATGAAACCATTAAATTCCAAGCCTAAGATCACAGTATTCTCAAAAGTTCATTAAGAGACAAAACTTCCTAATTCCAAGAATATTCATTGGGAATTCTTGGAGCATTAGGTCTCAAATTAAAAAATATACTTAGGCGCTTTCTCTTATTTTGGAGCTTATATTCTTCCGGCATTTAGGGTGATACCAACATCCTCTTCTTGGGGATGGGATGAAAAACACTCTTCAGAACCAATTGTTAAGTGTATATGAATTACATCTTCCTCTGAACTCCTAGAAAAATGATTTGTCTGCCTAACAATAAAATTAATGACCTGAACAATTTAATTTGTTAATGTACAGAATCTTCAAAGCCAGAGCTTTTATTCTCTTCAACGAGACCTGCAGGACAAGAACACTTTATAAGAACACATGGCTATAAATATAAACTTTGGATGTCAGCTACCAACTGGAATTATAAAATAATGACCTTTTTCAGCTAGGAAGACTATACAATCTCTTAGACTTTGGGGCTGTGTGCTGAGTAGGTAGGGTGTTCAGAGGTGACAGTGAAGCAGAAACAAGATGATATACTTAATCGTATTCAAAAAAAGCGTGATCACCTCCAGCACCTCACAGCAAGCATTGTTACAGGAGGAATTCAGTCAAGACAAAAGGGGATAGCTGTACTCTTACTTTGGCTCATAGCTTGAGCTCACGCTGAAAATCAAAATTTTTGACAGCCTCCTTGTTCAAGTTCAGCACGAGTTAGGAATGAGGCAACCGGATCATCAGCCAGGGAAACTTTTACATGCTATGTGGAAAAATCCTGGTGTGACGTTTGCGCTGTTCCAGAAGATGTACAGATGCAGACACTGGCTGAGCTCTTTGCAAACCAAGCCACTCGGTCTGACAATCTCCATTTCTCAGCTCTCACTCCTACCTATCCTGGCCTTCATGTAGCACCAGAATACGGATTCATGCAGCACAGGTGATCTGTGGTCACTCCCGTTTGCCCAGAGCTTGCGGGAGCAAAATACGGGAGACGAGATGCACTGAAAAGTGTGAGTTTTGCCCATCTGGAGAGCAGACACAACAGCACAAGGGATCCAGCATTACAGCACACATAAGCCCACGTGCAATCTTAGTTATTAAGGCAGAATACACACATCCAAAGAGGTCTGCTGTCTGTATCATCAGTTACCTGTTTATTGTGAGACACAGAAATTCTTCTGACATCTACCAACTAAAAAACTGAAACCCAGTGTTTTCCAAAGAGGATAGGCACATCAGTATGCTCTCAGTACGTTCTTTCTTCTCCAAGTACTACATCTAGCAACATCCCAGTCCCCTGTGCTCCTGGCAGTCTGAAGCATCGGTTACAGAAGAAATATTGATTTAGACTCCTGAAGTATGTTTTTAGTGAGCAAACAACCAGATTGCTTTGGGTACTGGATTTTATGTGTTACTTCCAAACCAGTGTAGCTAGATTAAATTAGTTTAGGAATAAAAGACATAATGAATACCATACAAGTGTGGACTTCTAAATTATTACAAGAACTACGGTTGATCCACAGTAATTTCCCAGTCCCTTGTTGTGAGAAGCACGTGGGACACGCTCAATCCTCTTTCTTTGATACTATTTCTATCCTCACTTCTGTTTGCAGACCCATAATGGAACTCTCCAAAACAGCTGGGACTATAACAAAGAAATAGGATCATTTGTGTAAAGTGCTAAAAATGTTGAAAGAACAAACTTAGATTTGACAGATAACTTTAATGTATAGAAATATGATGACTAAATATAAAAAGTGATTGAAATATGGTTTACCCCATAGATTTATAAACTGATAGGAGAAAAAGTAGCTTCTCTTCTATGTTGTTAAATGAGAGGGAACTTCTAGATCTCTTTTTAATTTTTTTTTTTTTGTTTGTGAAGAGGAGTTTTGGAAGTTGGGCCTGCAATTTTATGGCAGTTATATGACAATGAGTGGAAAAAAAACCCCTGTATGTATGTTCTTATCACCTGTCTTTCCTCTCTTTCAGCTTAATCCTGATGAGGGTTTCCGTTAGCTTTCCAGCCAACTTGTTCTATTTCTCAGCCTGCTGAAAAGAGGATTCTTCTGCTACCCACAAGCCCCTTTTCTCTATCAGAACGTGCAGCGAGACCTCGCCTGGCATCTTACCCTCTTTTTCTATTCTGAAAAGGCTTGTCAGGCTACAGGATGACATGCACCAAGTCATTACATTTCCTTTTTCTGCACCTCCAGCTTGGAAGAAGGTTTATGCAGCAACAACAGTCTGTTTTCCTTTGCATTGTTTTTCCTTTTTATTCGTGTTCTGTTTCTGCCACAGTGACTTAATTTGTGCAACTGACGGTGTTGTCTCACCCACCTTTCTGCTGCCAGCAGGAAAGAAATTAATGCTTGGCACTGATAGCTGCCGGTGAGTTTGAAAGGCTAAACACTTTGGTTTTATTTAACTCAATTTTATTCTTTCTGTTCTGTCCTCTAGGATTGGCATTAAAGCCCCACAGGCAAATGAAATGCAGTGTTCCAAAACTACTTATTTGCTATGTGATTTATTTGCTACATAAATGTTTCTCATTCTTCTCTACCTCTCAGCAAGCTATTCACCATAAATATATTTTTTTGGTTGAAAAACAAAAAACGTTATGTACTATGTAGTCTCAAAACTCTCTTTTTTCAATTGCATAGAAGAGGAAAGGGCATGTGGAGAGAAGGAGAAAAGGAGGATTTCATCACTGCAAATTCCTCGGACCACTCTGAGCTCGCCTGGGAAATGAAGGGGCTGAAGTTTCCCTCTTGGTGGGCAACTCAAGTCAGCTGTCCATTACCATTTCCTAGGTGATTACTCTCACCATCAATTCCTTGGTTATTCTGAGTAGATGTTCCCTGATTTCCAACCACTGCTTTTTGAATAAATAATTACAAATTCAGCGGGGGACACAAAGAGAAAACACGCTGTCTTGCTGGTAAAGACTCTCAAGAGGGGTCTTGGGAGACCCAGATTAAAAGCTCTAAATCAACAAATATTTAATTACTTTATATATAGCAGAACAATGATTACGAAAAAAAGTATGAAAAGGACCAACTTCAGAGTAGCAATACAGCATGATGCTAGCTACTGGGACGCGAGAGACTTCTAATCTAATTCATATCAGAGACTTTGGGGTTGAAATAATCAAAACCTTCTGAGAAAAACTGCAAAATAATCCAAAGAGCTTTATCCTTTTCCCTCTAGTGCAGGATGGGATAAGACGCTTGTTTGAACCAGACAGTGCACATGAAGAGAGCTAATAACGAACAAAAACAAACAGGTGATTTTGATCTCTTTCCTTCTCTGCTTAATCCCTTTACCCAATTCCCTTTCTCCATTGACTGGAATACTGACAACTTTAACTCAGATGTCTTTTATAAGCCATTTCCGCCCAGTGTGTTCATGTGTTTTCCATGAAGTTCAGATTTTGGCAAAGCAGTGCCAACTCACCCGTGCTGGGTCCTCAGAAACACCCAGGAGCCTTTTACAATGCTGCAGGTAGCACTGCGACACTGGTGGTGTTGCCATTTTCAGCCAAAAGAGAGAAGCAGGAGAGGAGACAGTCCATGGTACTTCTGCTGATCTTCCAGCCAAGGGACTCTGTCCTAGCAAGGGCATCGATATGACTGTCCCCAAGCTGATTTGACGACAGAAGAGGACAGGGATGCAGGACTTGTTTCAAGTTTAAGGTCTTCTGCGTTTCGTAGCTGACAGGCTGAAGAGAACTGCACCACAGGCAGCAGAAATGGGTCAAGCACTGGTGATGGGACATCACACTGTGAAGAAAAGCAATGAAGGGGAGAATCTTTAACATCATTAAAAAAAAAAAAAAGCAAGTCTCTTTTTAATTCGGAAATGTGACTAGAGATTGAATAGTTGCTTCTAAGGTGACAGTGAAAAGGCTTGCTAAGGATTAGGCAAGAGACACACATAAATAAAAGAGAAAGGTTAAAAAAGAAAGAAAACATTTATCCTGAGGATCTAGGTAATGTTGAATAAACAGGAGAACAGTAAACATAAGTAACCATAATTTATAACATAAGACAATGAAATGAAAAGAGGCAATTCTCCAGTATAATGTGATATACAACACTGGAAACAAGTAAAAATCAAGGTAAAGTGCAAAAGGGTGCAGTTAGTACCTATTAAGAAGTAAAAATATCCCCTAGAAACTGCATGTGCACACAAAATATCATTCCTTGTGATGACTAGATTCCCTTCTAACACAAAGAGCTACTTTCACTACCAGAGAGAGGAAACCTCTGGAATACTTCGAAGAGCTCAGAGCACCTAATATATATATATTTATTTTATTTTTTAAGCTACAAATCCTGACAGTCCAGCAGAGGGTAACTGAAGATTCAAGGCTTTTAATTATTAAAAACAATTAAAGATGGTAAGCCTGTCATCTTTGACAAAGAGAAGCTGAGGGAAGATCAGCAAGGCAAACTGTTCCAGAGGGAATAAAAAGGCAAATTGTTAAAAATGCACTGCAGCTAGCTTCAAGGAAAAAAAAAAAAAGAAAAATAAAAAGACAACTACAGAAAACACAGAAGAAAAAAAAAGTTGGTTTACTAGACTTTGCAGTTTCACAATTCCAAGTTCCTGCAGAGGAAGTCAAGCAAACTTTCCCCTGCTTATGCCACCCAGCAGTTTACAAAAGGGGATCTAGGTTTCAATAATTTAAAAGAACTTGCTGAGCAATTTATATTCTTTCACTAGCCTATCACATAAGTAAGAATGTCTTCCCAATAATTATTTTAAAAAATAATTTCTTAGCGCTTGATTTCCGACTTGATCCAACAATAAATCTAGTAGGAAATTTATATGACTTAATTTAAAGCATCTAATTGAATGATTTAGCTTTGTGTAAATGTAATGAGCCATTTCATAAAATCAATAACATTGTAAAGTATAAACTAAATTATTATAAATGAAGGCAATAAAGAAAGAACTCCTCTGTATTAGGAAGGGTGACACTTGATTAATGGGTTATTATTGCAGGTTGCAATAGCACGGGCAGAAGATACCATGATGAAATTTTCAAAGGTACAAAGGTTTGCTGCCCAGCATCCAGAGAGCACGTAAGCTAGGAGTAACTTTCGTGAACACAGTGGATGCATTCTCAAAACCATAAGCTGTTAGTGTGCCACTCAAGTTCCTGTGGACATCAGTCCACGTAGGGCAGAGCACGCACCCCTGTTGGAAACGCCTCCCGTCCACCCCCGACCCCAGTGGCTGATCTCACCACATCGCTGCTTGAAACACTTGATTAAAGCCCTCCTGGGACAAGTATGGACATGAGGTAGGTGTGAGCTCACTCTGCCTCTGCTTCCGACTGCTGCTATTCCGGGTGTTCCGCGCAGCGTTCCGCGCAGCTCACCCGCCGCGGCTCTCGCTCCGGCTCCATGCTGAGCACCCACCCAAGGATGGGACCAGCCAAGAGCACACACAAAACCAGACAGTCTCCACACACACCTATGCATGGAACATTTGTTCGTCTTTCTAAACACAGTCCCTAAAACACGAGTTTCCCTGGAAAGCTGTGTTCACACACACACTGTTAAAACTTTCAGGTCTGTATTTACTGTGAATCAGATCTTAATAAATTCCGATACCTTCTTACCAAATACATGCTAATTTCCTTCTCTGAATGAGTAACACATTTAGAACACTGTTATTTAGGCAAATGACTGCTTTTAAACATTATTTGCTAACCGACAAAAATGAAGGGCTAAAAACCACTTACAAAAGTGAACATTAAAGCATGACAAGTACAGTTTACTTTACACACTTACAATATATTCCATGTATCTGCCCACAGAGCCATACATCTCCAAATTTCATACACCCTAAAAACCCAGTTCCAGATACAAGCTCCTGGGCCAAACTAATAATTCAGCATTTAGAAATGCTGCATCTATTTTTCTTCTTTCCTCCAGTATAGTACAACAAACTCAGAAATTTTGAGAGAAGCTTAATGTTTAATTACATGGATGGAATTTCATTTGCAAACATGCAAAATAGTACCATATGCTTACACAGATATATCACTGCACGCGTATCAAAACGTTAACATATTTATAAATATATATATATCAATACATAGTATACGGGCATATATATGTTTTCATGTCAATAATATATGAATAAAATATATTGGCACATATTTCATATAAACATGTTATATAATACATATGTTATGCAACATCTAATAGGCAACAATATAAATACATATATGCATCACATAATGATATGATATGTATTATTTATATAGTTACTATATATTAAATATGTCAAACATGTGTACATACTTCAATTTAGAACATAAGCAACTACTCAGCTGCTGAACTATATTTAGGATTAAAACACAACTATATGACACAGTTATGTCTTGATCCTGATACAAGCAATTCATATGCTAAGACTACCCAGTATCAACTTCAAATATGAAATCAATGAGATTCAGGATGTAGCTTTAGATACAGTCTAGGTATTAAAGAAATACAGCCATGTTACAATCAAAAGGCTGTATTATCCTAAATGTTTCACAAAATTTATTAGTGAAGACCTAGTATAAATAAAACATATTAGCACTCTGTGTACCAGTATCACTACCTACAATGAAACAAGTGGATTGATTTATCTATTATTTTATATTGGTGTAACAAATGCTGTTTTACACCAGAGACATACATTCTTACACAGAATTACTTTTGCCTTATAACACCTTCAGAATTTGAAAAGTATGATGTTAATTATACTAAATATTTGAAAAATTGTTTTAAATGCCAAGACCCTTGATATGCCTAAGATGCTATTTCTAGCATTTTAGATAGAATAGCAAACAACAGTCTACTAATTTTTCCTGTGCTCTGAAAAATCATACTCTTCTAATAACAATTAACAGCTTTCCTTGGTCTACCTCTGAATGCCCTTTGAAGAAAATGTTTTTTATGAAAAAAACTTAAAACTACAAGTAGAGATTTTTCTAAAAAAGCTCTGTATCTGTGCTGTCTCATTTTCAGATTAGGGGAATAGCCACATTATTTATTAATTACAAGTGTTCATCAACAGTCTGGGCTAGAATAGCTGGAGGTATTTCAGTCTTAGAATTAACAGCGTAGAGAAAGACATGAGAGGAATTTCACTACACAACAGAATGAATCGGGAACCTTTCCTCTGGATTCTGTCAGTGATTCCACACCCGCAGGAACAATCCAAGGACACCCAGAATAAAGAAAAGGTAACACAAGAGGAAGTGTAAGGAAGAAGAAAGATCTACTAAAATAAAGATCTACTAAAATAAACCTCCCCAGATTTCCAGTTGACGGAAAAAAATGCCAGGCTCTCCCCGTCTCCCAAGACTTCAGCCATTCCACTTGGCTTCACTAAACCCAGCAGCAGTTATGACCCTGCAGCACATACAGTGGTTCACGTGAAAGGAATCGCTCTCCAGAACTGCACACACACGACCCACCGCTTACATCACACATTTTGGTTCTTGCAACAGGACAGTATTTCTGACTTAAAACATAACACAAAATGCAAACTATTACATGAGGTGGAAAACAGCTGTGATTAAGAGAAAAGAACAACGCCACAGGCAGCAAGTGTCTCGATCCACAATCCTGCTTGGAAAGCACAGAGGAACATGAAAAGCAAAAACAGAGGTCAGCCTCGGGCCAGAACAGATTAATAGAGGGAAACGATCAATGATCTGAAAAAGCTATGTGCAAAATCAAGCCACACGCTCACTGAGTTACAGATTTATAGCCAAATCCAGATCTTAAATTTGCCTCTAAAATGGACAAATGATGGAGGGCAACAAGTCTTTTCCAAAGGCGAAAGCGGCTCACCTGCTATTACGTCTTAATAACGGAGGAAAGAGGGACATCTAGCTGCTACACCGGAATTAGCAGGACAGGCTGTCAACAGGACCACAGTTGAGCAGCAGCACCCTAAGGTGTCCTTGAACCTTGAACTGTGCCCGTCTGACAGCTGCTGGTGCTGCAGACCGGGCAGGCACCACGTCGTCTGCAACAGCGGCGGCTTACGCAAGAGCACCTGCGCCAAACGCCGATGGATTTTCACTGGTGAAGATAAATAAAGGTAAGGGATCGCTCGTCTCTGAACTGGAACAAAGTGGCTTTCAGTCCAAAAACTAAAAGAAAGATTGCCTTCATTCACATGAATGATGATAGCCAGAAATCTAGCTGGAGAGAGGATGAAGAAAACATTTTTTATACTGCAGAGAATTTGACTGGTCTGTGGAGAGAGATAAGAAGAACCCGGTCAGCTGAGCACCTGAACACCATGCAACGTGGGCTGTTTTGCTCTGTACGGGATGCAGAAGTTGGGCAGGGAACAATAGGGAATGATTAATCAGGTCCCTGACAATTAAACTAAATATTTAAAGTCCTCAGAAATAGGCTCCAATGGGACTTCCTCCCGAGCTGAGGGTTTCCCGTTTTGTGTAAAGCAGTATTTCTTCCTGCCTCCACAAAAGTGTTGATCAGAGGCTGCATTTTCACTTGGGTCTCTCTGAACAAAACACTAACGTGGTGGCAGGTAGGGCACCTTCACCGACATCCAGCTGAGCGTCTGCGGAGGGAAGGAAGAGAGTGCAGCACTTTAATTCATACAAAAACACCCTTCTCCTTCACGCCCGATACATCAAATACACTCAAGAAATCTAGCTATACTGTTCTATTTTTCACATATGCAAGAGTTTTGTACAGTACTGGCAAATGTTAAGGCTTAATCAATCTGATTTCCATCAGAGTGCCCTTGTTTCTGCCACTGATACGGTCTGCTCTGTGACCTTGATTCAGGATGCTTCTTAGGCACACACAGTTTTTGAGATTTTCATAAGAAATGATCCTGATTTGAATGCTAGGATTCAGGTCAACGATTTTCTGTTACACAGAATGTGAGTTAGCATTCTACAAAGAAATAAATATGCATAATGTATAGAACATTTCCTACTTCTGCATATTTAAGGCATAGAATAGATCTGTGAATGAACTACTCTACATACAAGCACTGAGCATTTTAGTAGAATAGCTTTTTTCTAAATCTGAAACGATACGTTTTTGTTGCCGACTTTAAAAGCAGCACATTGACAAATTAACAGGTACAAAACAGAAAAAAAAAAAAAAAATCACACCAATCACCAATGCCCTAGCACAATATCTCACATTTGCACATGCAACTGATATCGGTGTAGAAGAACTTTAGTGGAATACTAACTGATATGTGAGCTATCACAAAACTAATAAAATTTATCCTAAATGTCCACATGTGGAGAGATGTTACCAGTTGAACATTGCACAGCAGTGATACTCGCTTTGGTTTAAACTGGGTAACTCAAACAGCAGTGTTCTTTCGCCACACCTGAACTGTCTGCTGTAAGCCTACCACCTATGTGTTCAAGAAAGACTACAAAAAGAGACTGAAGTTACCTTCTGCTGTTCAGTTTCGCCCTTAGTGTCTACTTATGACATGCCCACCAGTGCAATGACCTGGCTCGGTGAGGGCCGTTCAGTACTGAAGCTGTGATGTGCCAAAACTGCCTTAAAAACCCCCAGAAGTGCCATCACTGTCATCCATTGCTTGCAGTATCAAATGCCACGAGTGTCAATTCAATAACCAGGGCATGCAAAATGATCCTCTTCACAAACAAGTCACGGAAAGCGTCACATGGATATCTTGGGGAAAAATCCCAGTTTGCATCATACTGGGAAAAGGTGTTCTTTGATCAACAATATTTATAAAGCTTGTCAGCTTTGATTAAATGATGGAAGTGTGTTTAGATCTGTTACCCAATGAGAAAGACTGTGAAGATCTAAAGATTACAGTAGTTATTTTTTCTTTAACATAAATTGTCTCTTTACAGCAGTGGATATTCCAAAGCCCCAGGCTCCAAATTGCTTTTCACAGATCTGAAGCTCCCTCCGAGGTAAGGAAATCCGCTTTAGTACCTCACAGGTTTAGTACTGCTTTAAGTATCTCACAGATTTACTATTCCGCCCACCTGTTCAACAAACTGCAGGAAGAAGGTAGATGTTTGTGACCTTTTCCAAAGTTTAGACTATCTGTTGTTTACAATGTCTCTATTCAATAACGACTTGAAAAGATTTTCCACGTGTGATGTACATTGGTACTGGTACAAGCATCAGCATTGCAGTCTTAATCCACGTCTTAGTTTCATCAGTTATTTTCCCTTAGGAGACTCAAAATACTTGTATCTTGCTAAACTATTGGCATTTTGAACATTTGGCATTTTTGGAGTACACTGTGCTAGGTACACCTAAGCACTTGTGATTGTCAGGTATGGACCACTTAGTAAACTCTTATCTTCCAAGTTAAAAATGAAATAAAACAAAATAAAAGTTCCTAAAAAACCAGTTTGGTTGTCTCTAGTATTCAGGTAGTATGTGAGGAGGAGTTTTCAAGGATCAAAACTTCAGATATTCTCTGTCTGTCTATACCTCACCGCACACTTGAGGCCAAACAGCCTCTCAGTCTGAGAAGTTTGTGGGGAATGAGAGTGTGCACCTGAGTATATGGGAAGAGGAGAGAAGGGAGGGAACAAGCCATGGAGCTTCTCTGGGGCCACCAGCAACAACCAGCCTCCTAGGCTTTGAACCAGCTCTGTAAAGGAGAGGCTGCCACAAAACACTGCGCTCTCGAATGAAAAAAACAACAACATATGAAGTGAAATATGAGAAGTGCATTAAAAGAAGGGGCCACTGCAGATCTTATCATAATAGTTAAAATAATCTCAGTTGTTTCAGCTGAAATTCGTATCAGCAAAGTAATATACAACCATTAATTGATTTAAGCCTGCAGTTCTCCTCTGGACAAGGCTAAATATTGGTTTCAAATGGCTTGTAATTTAAGGATGGGCACAATTCAAATGAGTCAAATAAAGCCCAGGTAAAATATTAGGAGAGACAGAAAGATATTGTCGGTAACTGATGCCTGGTGAAGGACAATTCTCTCTCTTTTACACAGTTCTACTATGGATTTAACGCTATGGCAAAGTGTGGAGCACAGCACGCATTAAGAAAGAAAAAAAGAGCTTGAAAATTACTAAAATGCCATGACTATGAAAAGTGTCAATGAAAGAGCAAGAACTCTTCACTCCCCAATCCTGTGGCTGTAAAACACAGCTCGTTCTGTCTCCAGACGTAAGTTGCATTTCCTTACCTCAAGCAGAAAATAAGAATAAATAGGAGTTCGGGGGGGTGGAGGGGGGAGGGGAACGAGAGTTAACTTGCCTAAGAGAGTTAAATGAGATGACTCTGGTCTATTTTCCTTTGTTATTCCATGCCTAATGAAGTGTCTGGGTAGTTGGAACAGCTCCTGCAGCATGATCTGATTGTTGTAGTTGCCTGTTTGTTTGCTGTGAGTTATTGTTTTATTTGGCTTTCATTTCTGAGCTGTTTCCCTGGTCTGTTGGGCAGACGGATGCTGCTGGATTGTGTTTATGAGCCTGTAAATGATTGGGGAGCTGTTGCTCTAACATAAGAGATTATGAGAGAGAGAGAGGGGTTGTGCTGTGCTAGGAAGAGCACAGACTGCTGCAGCATATGATGGTCTGTCTGTGTCCAAAACCTAAGGCAACATTTGAATGCACAACGAAGTGTGGATTTTTTTTTTTTCCAAAAGCAAGCTAGTCGCTCAGTGAAGTGAACTCTTACACATTACCCAACGTCCTTCATATCGAATAGCACGCTGAAGGATTCAGCACAGTGAATGTCAATACCTCCAACAGCAGCTTCTTTCAACCGCTTATATCTGCCTGTGAAAAGTATGACAAAGGGACCTCATCCTCACGACTGTAGCATTTGGCTTCCTATTTAAGTTATAATCAATATTTTTGTTTATGCCAGAATATGACATCAATCACCTAACACCATGCTGAATAAATCAAATCTTTTGAAATGAAATTCTCATGCTTCATTGCAAGTAAGAAAAGAATATTTCGTGAGAGTCCGGTACAAGTCAGTCAAATACTTTCTGGACTGCAGAACAGATGACGTGCATTATTTTGGAAAAATTACTTGCCACTTCTGGAATCATCTGGACTTTTTAGTTTCAGTTTCTTATTTCCTCAATCATCTTAAAGCCAGATAGAATACAGCATAACAGATACAATATATTCTCAAAGCTACGGAAGGGGGCTGGGGGAAACTGAGGGGGAGGAGAAAGGTTGTGCGTCTTTACAAAGAAGGAATTGCAAATGCTAGATCAAAAATTTTGCACATAAACCTCGAAATCCCAATGCTCCCCTAAGCTCTCCATTAGAAGGTAGCTTCTGCCCTTTGCTAAGGGAATTGAAAATCTGTAATAATACTGAGGGATCAAAGATTGCCCTTTTAGTTCTCCCAACATTAGGTATTATTAACAAGTGCCTTTTGTGATTCTTTTTCACATGGGCACTACAACACATTCCAGTTCATTACTCAAAGGGTTTTCACATCACTTAAGGAACCCTGAGAGCATAAAAATTCTCCTGAGAAATATCTCTCCCAGAAAGCATTTCATTCCAACAGTGCTTTTGAATAGGAAGGCAATACGAAATACGTTTTCTTTCAATGGTAGGGCTCATGCTACTCTGCTTTTTAGGTAAAACACAGCACAGAGAAACAAAAAGATCAGCGGTGGAAACTACGCGATAACACAAAGACACGAATGCCATTATACAGAGGTCTTCAGGTACCACAATTCAGAGCATCCAGTCATCACCTACTATGCTGGAGGCAACTATGCTGTTTCTTACGTGGTTTACAATTTACCATTAAAGTTCCTCAAGAGCCTTGCCTTTTGTTCCTGTGTAGGCTGGGTCAAAGTAGTTGAAAATACGAAGTAACAAATAGTGGCAAGGTTTATATCGCAATTTCCTTCCTCAATTTCTATGAATAAAGCATTACTGCTTTACCATGCAAAGGCAGGTAGAGAGCCAGGGATCCTTGAACACACACCTCTGTTACGATTTGGTCAAATCCTCCCTTTCCTACTCTGGCAATCTCACACAGCATCACTCAGAGTTATTTGGACAGTCAGTTATTCCTCGCTCCTGTCGGCCAAGCACTGGGAAAAGAAAAAAACTACTCGTGAGCAACAAAGAGGATCAACACATTGATAGCCAGCTGACTCAGTCTCTCCGCAAAAGCTTCCCAGTTCTGCTTGTAGGCATGGCAATAGAAGGAACTCCAGCTCTGATCTCTACTGGAGAACCTCTGAGGTTTTAAACATAATTGCTCAGCTCTGCTGCCTCCCAGAATAAAACATTTCATTTAATATTCCTGTTCAAGCCTGCAGCCATACTAACTGCGTCACATGGACAAAAACACCGAAACCAGCTGCAAGGTCTAAACGAAGGAGCCTGTGGTGTACTTGGTCTTGGTCCATTCCCTCCCACAGAACCCTTGGTCTGGGGAACACTTCAGCATCTTCTGCAGGGCCAAGCACCGTTAAGAGCTAAGACTACAATGCACCTGCACATTCAGTTGGATGGGTTGGCTACAGTTATTATCCCCTTCCGTCAATACATTCTGCTTCTGCACATCATATTTCAGGCAGTCACTGGGAGACGGGTGACACAGTTGGTTTCACTGGCACAGCACGCAAGGTTTTATTTGTCAACAAATGGGTTTCATGATCCGTCATTAACACTTGATTGATTGGCCCAGCACTTTGGCAGAATAATTTTTTATCACACTTTTCTATGGCAGACTGTAATTTCGGAACTATCTTACCCACTGATTCGCTGGCAGAGGCTCTGTTGGCAGAAGGCAGAACGTTTCCTTGCATTCTCTGCTGGTCAGTGTGAGAGTGTGTAGTAGATAACATGAGGGACTACGTTATGGCTTTGCACATTACATCTGTTTTTGTTATGATCAGATCTGTCCCTCCTCTTATCACAACAAAAACGAGTCTCACATCATTTTCTCATTCATCTAACATAATCCACATCCTCAGAAGTAAGAAAAAAATAAACAATCAAAAGAAATGCCCAACCCAACCAACCATTCCATATCCCAAATTTTAAATATTCACCTTCACAAATTTTCTGTACTTTTTGTGCAATAAATAAATTCAATCAGAAGAAAAATACACTAACTCACTGTGACAGATTGGACTCCATCTGTCAAGATTTCATGTTTGATATAGACTGGAAATTGTAGATAAAGGGGCAATATTCAGGTACTGTTCTTTCAATGAGTATCCCGGAGGGAGATGAAGAGAATGATAAATTGGTTATGGTTACACCCCGAGCCAAGCCATTGGAAGTCTAATTAGAATCCAGAAGGATCACAGCCAGGAAAGACAGATGCTGAAGAGAAGAGTAGTGAGGGGAAAAGGATATTAGTTTCAACTGGGACAGAACAAATATACAAATGACCTTAACTCTTAGCCAGGAAAGAATAC
Organism: Tauraco erythrolophus; assembly: GCF_009769465.1. NCBI lineage: Eukaryota > Metazoa > Chordata > Aves > Musophagiformes > Musophagidae > Tauraco > Tauraco erythrolophus. The sequence continues at coordinate 5,640,386 of NC_141477.1, forward strand.
ACTTTGTCCGCTTGGTTACAGAAGGGGTTCCTCTATATGCAGTAAAGGGTATTTTGGAAATAGCTTAAGCAAAGCAAGAGGAGGTTTGCTTAGAAAATAAACACGGAAGGAAGGAGCATTGACCAACTCAAAGCATTAGTCTGAAAATTAGAAATCTGGAAGACTTGCTTTATGACAGCCTCCTGCATGACTTTAACCAATTAAATCTCCCTGAGTTTCCACATGCGTGCTAAGAGGCTGCAACGTGCTCTTCTGGGACACGACAAATCTACTAGCATGGGAAACGCCCAAACACTAACAGGGGCTACCGACGTTTGGAGATACGCAGTGGCTTTTGCACTAAGAAAAAAGAAAGTATCTTCAGCTGAGAGCACAGGAACAAATATTAATTTCACCTAATCAAGACAAAACAAAGGACCTGACAAAGAATATTTATGCAAATTCACTCCAACTTACTGCAAAGAGTCAAGTGACTGGAAGTGACAGGCCAGCGGCGCTAACAGAGGGCACTTTCCTCCTCCGGCACTGGGAGGTGACCCTCGGACAGACGGCGATGCTGACAAGGGACAGAGGGTAAAACCAACTGATGGGCTGAGCTGACCATTTGCACTCCGAGCTGTACAGTGAATGAATACAAGATCAGGTTTTATTCACGTGAACCTGTATCTCAGCTAGAAGATCAGTAAATGCCAGGACTGCAGGAGAAATCAAATGTGAGAGACAGTGAGGTTCAGAGAAGCTCTGGAATATCTCAATGCTGATTTTCTCAGAGATGGGATGATGTCAACTCCAGCCCAAACAAAAAAAACCACCAAACTTGTATCAAAGATAACATCTAGCTTTCCCCTGAAGTGTTACCAAAAAAACCCAAACCAGGAATCAATTTAGCCAAGGTTCTAAGGAAAAAGCTGTGAAACAGATTCTGCTCTCTCAAACACAAAGGAAAGATTAATTATACAGAGTCAGCAGAAAGACCCTGAGCCCATGGTAGTGGGATCAGGAGAAGTAAGGCTGCCTGCAGGAAAGGTCGTAAGTATCTATGACTAAACCTTTGCAGTCTGATGTTTGGTCACACTTCACCTTCAGCTCTATATGCCCGCTCAAAACTCAACCTTCAGTCGCTAAAGCAGCCTAGAAGCACAGGATTAAGTAAATGATCTTCCCGTGGTGAAGCAGTGCTCCATCTCTGCAACTCTATCTTTTATCAATCACTTACAAGCTCTAGTGCTTTTGCTTTATAGCCATTCTCACTAAGTTTTCTGCTTTATTAATTTTTGAAAACAAAGATGTAAACCACTACTTCCAACAGGAAAAAGAAATTGTTTTGGATTTATTAAAGAGCTATTAGTAACAATGAAATTCTCCAAGCAATGCGTTGCTGTAAATGAAATAAATTAGATAAATGCAGTATGGGCTTCAGGAAGAAAGAAACCCAGATATTTTCCTTGACAGACATGGAGAAATACAGGTGTGTCCATACTTACAATACAAAATACTACTCATTTCTAGAGATATTCTCTCATATCAAAGAAAGACAAATGCTAATAATAATAATAATAATAATAATAATAATAATAATAATAATAATAATTAGTAGCCTGATCTAGTTGAGAGGCGTCCCTGCCCATGACAGGGAGGATGGATTAGATGATCTCTAAGGTCCCTTCCAGCCTACGCCATTTTATGATTCTATGAATAATAAGTATGTTACATGCAGTAAGTTCAGTGGTTAAGACTTCCAGTTGAACTATGCCCAATCTTGTCCTGGGTATGGTAAGGCAAATTCACTTTAGAATTGGGTATAATGTATGAGGCCAACAGGGCAACTGTCAAAAAGGATAATTACTATAATCTCATCAGTAAGCCACAGGCACGTGATAATACCTTGCTTAAAGATGCCTGATAAATGCGCTTGAAAATAATAGAACAAAGAAATCTCCCAAGCTGTAACATATGTTTGCTTGGCCAGCAAATTACAATAATTGAAACGTCTGTGCATTTACAGCATGTGAGGATTGGTCATAAAGTAGTACTGGGTTCTGTTATTATTTATCATTTTTATTGTAGAAACAAACCAGTTTAATTTAATGACTGGAAAAAAAAAAAAACACCACTCCACAATGTCCTACTAGCTGTGATACTGTACTGTAGTACCATTAACTGCCTAGCAAAGGAAACACAGAAGATAATACTCCATGCCCACATTTACATCAATAGTGCCTTCTCCCTAATTTAGTAGCTCTTCCTACTTAACTTGTTTTCTTGTTTCTGACTGATCAAGCTAAGAAATGGACTATGAAGCTTATAAAACTAATTACTTCTTTTCTTTTCTCTCTCTCAGAGGCTAAGAAACTAAACATCACAACAGGAACTCCAACAGTAATTGGTCTTCAGTGTCACTATGCGCCAACTAGCTTCGAGCTGAAATACAAACTTTAATGTAACAAACATCAGCAGCAGGATTGAAGAGCCTCACTCTACCACAGATCTTTGTTAAGATGACATTGAGATGTGTGTTTTCAGTATGATGCACAGTGAGTTATGAAAATAACTTGGATTAAAAACAACAGACATTGGCCATATAATTATTTTAAGTACAATCAACTTTTCTCTATATAATCATTTCCCAAAGACAGTGTTGCTGATATGATGCGGATCAGAAGAGAATGAATATACAGGTAGTGAATGAAAACAGTTCAGCAGTTTGTAAACGACTTTCTGCATTAATATATACGCTCTCCAAATTCCAGAAAAGTTCACTATAATTATGGCCAGAGCTATGGAACTGAGGTTGTCAGTGAGATTTAAGTATGACACTCAACTTTGTCCTACAGCTGTAATTGTGGTGTAAGTGGGTATCAGGGCTGTGCCCCTGAGCACACACACAGAGACTTAACCTGCCAATTCCCCTGTCTGGCCAGTCCCTTCATAGATGAGCCAATGGATCACCTCCAAACTGGGTGCTCGACTGAACTCCTAACCACCTTCAGCATTAAGAATTTGACTAACAGGTGCAGCAACTCTCCAGTTGGGAATTTCGGTCAGTTCTGAAGATTCCCTCCTGCAGCTTCTGCTGGGCCTACACAAATTTCCACGCTTTGATGTGTTAATATCCTTGATGGAGAGCCTGGCCCTTCCAGAAACTTCCCACTGCAAAACTGACCAGATGTCACATAGGAAAGACACCTGTAAATAGCAGAAAGTGTTTTGCAGATGAAGAAATGGTAAACCAGTTTTTTTTTGCATATGGCTCAGAGAGCTAGATGTTTTGTTTGTAATTTAAGCTAATCAATAGCTGCAGACCACGCATGTGCTGGATTGGTCATGTAGAAGTACTGGCCATCTCAATAAAAGGGCTCAGCACTACAAGAGTCTGGGGAGCTGAACACGTCACTGCAAGGACCCCTGCAACAGAGCCTTCTGCTACCACCCAGACAGCAACCAACAACCCTGCTCAAGAGATTCTATCCCCCATGCCAGCATCCCCTGATGCCAAGGTCCAGATGAATTTGTTTTTTGAATAAGTATTCACTCCATGAGTATCTATGCAACACAACCAACAACTAGAGATCTGTGTAAAGGATTTCTCAGTTTTGAATGAACCTAAGGAATCTAGGCATTCCCTAGTGTAATTGGAAGTGTTACATATTCAGTAACCACTAAAACAGCCAACATGCAGGTACACAGGGCACTAACTGCCCTGCAGTAATGGCCTATACGTATTTTGTTCTCATGCAGTAAATGCAAGATACATCACCTACTTTGAGTGATCAATCATCTCCTATTTCCTGTGGAGTTGTCGTGGGTTATGTTGAACCGCCCCACACACAGCCAGTCACTCCCCCTCCCCCACCCCCAGGAATGAGGGAGAGAATTAAAGGATAAACGTGAAACCCGTGGGTTGAGATAAGAGTGATTTAATACAGATGATTTAATACAATGTAGGTGCTCACCACCCCTCGTATGCGAAGCCCGTCTCGTCCCGAAAACTGCAAATCCCGGACGAACGCGAGGCCCCGAAATAGAGAGGGGCAGAGAGGGAGAGAAAGAGAGAGAGAGAGAAAGAAAAAAAAAAACAGCAGAGCAACAACGCAGCAAGCGCAAAAGAGCAAAAGTGCAAAAAGAGCAAAAGCGCAAAAGCCCCTCTTCCCGGCTGACCCTCACTTTTATACTGGGCATGACGCTGCATGATATGGAATACTCATTGGCCAGTTTGGCCCTCAGTCTTAAGTTCCACACAAATGACAAGGGGAATCGTGTCCCCCTTGTCCCAGCTATGCTCCCCCCTTATCCTGCCGTGTTTCTGTACTCCGCACACTGAAAAGTCCTTGGAGTTTCACTTCCAACCACAAACATCAGCTTGCTATCAACATTCTTCTCAGAGTGAGCCTCTGAGTGAAACCAAAACAGGGAGCTCTTCTGGCTGTTAAAAAAAAACTCTGTCCCAGCTAAAACTGGGACAGTATCCACCCCTTATTCCATACCATGCATGTCATGCTCAAACCTTACATATATACTATTCCCTTAGCCATGGGTCATCCCTCCAAAATGTGTCTTCATCTGTTACAGCAGTCTCTCAGGGCAGGAAAGATGACGTGGAATTCGCTCAGTCGGTAGAACGGATGACATGTAGTCTTTGTTGCGTGTGGCGCCTGGAGCTCGTAGTTGGTGTATCCGGCCGCTGTCTGCAGGTTGAAGATGTTGATCTTGAAGAAGTTGCTGGTTGTTTGGAATCAGTTCTGATTCTGACGAAGTTCATTCTTCATTAACCTGGATGATTCTTAATATAATGACATTAGTACAATGTGACAACCATAGTGATGATGGTATGCAGGGACAGGGTTATTCAGCAATTAATATCACACAATTCAATTCATTTTATCATCTATTTTCACCCAACATCAAATCCCCTTGAGGTACACATCGGACTTCCCCGTCCTTCTGCATCACCCACCAAGTACACCCAGGTCCCTGAGCAAAAGCAATCCCACGAATGGGTTTACCTTTACCCGAGGCAGGAATAACCCAAACTGTCTTCCCGAGTATATTCCTCATGTGCACTACAGGGACTTTGTCTCCTTCTACAGTACGTAGAAGTTCTGATTGCGCAGGACCAGCTCGATTGGCAGATCCTCTAGTGTTAACTAACCAGGTGGCTTTTGCTAAATGCGTATCCCAATGTTTGAAGGTTCCACCACCCATTGCTTTCAGTGTGGTTTTTAGCAATCCATTATATCGTTCAATCTTCCCAGAAGCTGGTGCATGATAAGGGATGTGATATACCCACTCGATGCCATGCTCTTTGGCCCAGGTGTCTATAAGATTGTTACGGAAATGAGTCCCGTTGTCCGACTCAATTCTTTCTGGGGTGCCATGCCGCCACAAGACTTGCTTTTCAAGGCCCAAGATCGTGTTCCGGGCGGTGGCATGGGGCACAGCATAGGTTTCCAGCCATCCAGTGGTCGCTTCCACCATTGTAAGCACATAACGCTTGCCACTGCGAGTTTGTGGAAGTGTGACATAGTCAATTTGCCAAGCCTCTCCATATTGATATTTTGACCAACGCCCTCCATACCAAAGAGGTTTCAACCGCTTGGCTTGCTTGATTGCAGCACACGTTTCACATTCATGGATCACCTCTGCAATGGTGTCCATAGTTAGGTCCACCCCTCGATCACGAGCCCATTTGTATGTGGCGTCCCTTCCTTGATGGCCTGAGGCATCATGGGCCCAACGAGCTAGAAATTTTTCACCTTTATGTTGCCAGTCCAGATCCACCTGAGCCACTTTAATCTTGGCGGCCTGATCCACCTGTTGATTGTTTTCATGTTCTTCTGTGGCCCGACTCTTGGGTACATGGGCATCTACATGTCGTACTTTCACAATCAGCTTCTCTACTCGAGCAGCAATGTCTTTCCACAACGGGGCAGCCCAGATGGGTTTACCTCTGCGTTGCCAGCTGCTCTGCTTCCATTGCCGTAGCCATCCCCACAGGGCATTTGCTACCATCCAAGAGTCGGTATAGAGATAGAGCATTGGCCACTTTTCTCGTTCAGCGATGTCTAAAGCCAGTTGGATGGCTTTCACCTCTGCGAACTGGCTTGATTCGCCTTCTCCTTCGGTAGCTTCTGCGACCTGTCGAGTAGGACTCCATACAGCAGCTTTCCATTTTCGATGTTTTCCTACAAGGCGACAGGACCCGTCGGTAAACAGAGCGTATTTCTTCTCATTGTCTGATAGTTCATTATAAGGTGGAGCCTCCTCAGCACGTGTCACCTCCTCCTCCTCTGGTGACATTCCAAAGTCTTTACCTTCAGCCCAGTTAGTGATCACTTCCAAAATTCCTGGGCGATTGAGGTTTCCTATCCGAGCTCTTTGTGTGATCAGCGCGATCCACTTGCTCCATGTGGCATCAGTTGCGTGGTGTGTAGACGGGACGCTCCCTTTGAACATCCAGCCGAGCACTGGCAATCGGGGTGCCAGGAGCAACTGTGCTTCTGTACCAATCACTTCAGAAGCAGCTCGGACTCCTTCATATGCTGCCAATATCTCTTTTTCAGTTGGAGTATAGTTGGTTTCGGATCCTTTGTATCCTCGACTCCAAAACCCAAGAGGTCGACCTCGCGTCTCCCCTGGCGCTTTTTGCCAGAGACTCCAGGTGGGACCATTCTCCCCGGCTGCGGTGTAGAGCACGTTTTTGACATCTTGTCCTGTCCGGACTGGTCCCAGGGCTACCGCATGGACTATTTCTTGTTTAATTTGTTCAAAGGCTTGTTTTTGCTCTGGGCCCCATTCAAAATTATTCCTCTTTCGGGTTATTTGGTAGAGGGGTTTTACAATCTGGCTGTAGTCAGGAATATGCATTCGCCAGAAACCCACAATGCCTAAGAAAGCTTGTGCTTCCTTTTTGTTGGTTGGTGGGGACATAGCTGTTATTTTATTAATCACGTCCATCGGAATCTGACGACGCCCATCTTGCCATTTTATTCCCAAAAACTGAATCTCCTGGGCAGGTCCCTTGACTTTACTCTGTTTTATGGCAAAGCCTGCTTTCAGAAGGATTTGGATTATCTTTTCACCTTTCTCAAAAACTTCTTCTGCTGTGTTGCCCCATACAATGATGTCATCAATGTATTGCAGATGTTCTGGGGCATCACCCTGTTCCAGTGTGGTCTGGATCAGTCCATGGCAAATAGTGGGGCTGTGTTTCCACCCCTGGGGCAGTCGATTCCAGGTATACTGGATGCCCCTCCAAGTGAAAGCAAACTGTGGCCTGCATTCCGGTGCCAAAGGAATTGAGAAAAACGCATTAGCGATATCAATTGTAGCGTACCACCTGGCTGCCTTTGACTCCAGTTCATACTGAAGTTCCAGCATATCTGGCACGGCAGCACTCAATGGTGGTGTAACTTCATTCAAGCCACGATAGTCTACCGTCAGCCTCCACTCGCCATTGGACTTACGCACAGGCCATATAGGGCTGTTAAAAGGGGAGCGGGTCTTTGTGATGACTCCTTGACTCTCCAGTTGACGAATCAACTTATGGATAGGAATTAGAGAGTCTCGGTTGGTACGATATTGCCGTCGGTGCACTGTTGTATTAGCAATTGGCACCTGCTGTTCTTCGACCCTCAGTAACCCCACAGCAGAAGGGTCCGTTGAGAGACCAGGCAAAGTAGACAGCTGCCTGCCTTCTTCTGTCTCTACTGCAGCTATGCCAAAAGCCCACCGATACCCTTTTGGGTCTTTGAAATACCCTCTCTTAAGATAATCTATGCCAAGGATGCACGGGGCTTCTGGGCCAGTTACAATAGGGTGTTTTTGCCACTGCTGTCCAGTTAGGCTCACTTCAGCCTCTAACACAGTCAGTTGTTGAGACCCCCCTGTCACTCCAGAAATAGAGATGGATTCTGCCCCTCTGAAGTTCGATGGTATCAAAGTGCATTGGGCACCAGTATCCACTAAAGCCTTATACTTTCTAGGGTATGATGTGCCAGGCCACCGAATCCACACAGTCCAGTACACTCGATTATCCCTCTCCTCCACCTGGCTGGAGGCAGGGCCCCTCTAATGCCTGTTATCATATTCATCAGAGGAATCAGCAGGATTGGAGTCAGGATGGCTAGGAGGATCAGCCCTCCCATTTTGACTAGTGGACTGCTCACTGTAGACTGGGGCAACAGCTGTCCTGGAGGAATTGGAGAAAGTTCTATTCCTGTTGGTTCTTCCTCCCAACTGGCGTACCCTGGCCTCTAAAGCGGAGGTGGGTTTTCCATCCCACCTTCTCATGTCTTCTCCATGATCACGGAGGTAGAACCATAGCTCACCCCGTGATCTGTACCGTCTCTCTTGTCTCTCTCGAGGAGGGTAACGCCTGGTTCTGACAGCTGAAATTCTAGAACGTTCGGGTGGTGGGAAATCTACTTTTTCTCTTAATTCTCGGACCTCTTCAGACAGCTTTTCCACAGCCGCAACACAGGTTCGTATAGAAGTGTCATCATCATATCGTCGGAGGTAGGTGACCAGATTACCTACGGATAGTGGTGCTTCATCGTCCCCGAAGTCCATTATTGCCAATGAGGTGGAATATGCGGCTGGCGCACTCCGTATAATCTTCTGCCACATTGGTCGTGTGCACCGGACGTCATCTGGATCTTCGAGTCTTGGTCCGCTTCTCGAGTCAAGATAAATCAACTCTCGCACAGCCAGTTCTCTCAGATACTGAATAGCTTTTTCTATGTTGGTCCACCTGCTTACATTACATGGCACCTCGTCCTTGTAGGGGTACCTTTCCTTTATGGCTGCCAGGAGTCGTCTCCAGAGGCTGCGGACTTGTGTCTGCCTTCCAATTGCTTTATCAATGCCTCCATCCATGGCAAGGGCTCCCAGCTGCCTAGCTTCACTACCATCTAACTCCAGACTATTGGCTCCCATGTCCCAGCATCTGAGCAACCAAGAGACAATGGGCTCACCTTTAAGGCGGCCATAATCTTTTCGAATATCTCGCAGCTCGCTCATTTTTAGAGACCTGGTGGTTATCCTCTCATCTATGATGTCACTCCTCCTCCATTGAGATTTCCTCTGGGGCGAAACAGAACGCTCCCGCTTCATTTCTCGTGATGGCCCTGGTCGCTCTTCATCATCATCATCATCCTCTCCTCTGCGTTCTGACTTTCGCAGACATTTCCTTGGTTTCTCTTCCTCCAATCGTTGTGATGGCCCCGGTTGTTCTTCTTTGTCTGGTTGCTTTGATGGTCCTGGTTGCTCTTCCTCATTTGGTTGTTGTGATGGCCCTGATTCCTCTTCTTCGTCGTCTAACTTTTGTATACATTTTCTTTTCCTTACGGGGGCAACTGATAACGTTGTAGTCTGAGTAGCTATAGTGCTTGTCATGGGAGTTGAGATGGCAAGCACAATAACCCGAGAAATAAATTGATATACACCCCTAAATGGCCGATTGATTTTGAATATATAGATAATTAAACATATATTCAGGAGACCTTGCAGGACAATCAAACCGGTTAAATTATTCCAATGATGTTCGGCATTATCAAAATCAACGTAAGCTTTTGTGAATGAAAAGTCACCGGTATAATTGGCGATGATATCCGCCAGGTGACGCTCAAAATTAATAAACGAGTTCCACATCACCATCCCCCTCTGCACCGCCGAATACAAAGACTGAGCCGGACCCAGCACCGATGATCTTATCAGAGTTACACCGTACAGTATAGCAAAACCCTTAATTACCGATAACATACTTTTCATGCCGGTCCAACACCCAGAGCCAGAAAACCGCATAAACATTCCGCCTAACATCATATAGGGTAGATAAGACAATAAATTATGAATGTCCGGTAACATGTACGCAAGCATAACAAACAGCATTCCGGCCAGCCACATCGTTATCTCAACCCCTTCGTGCCCCACGTTGGGCGCCAATTAAGATTGTCGTGGGTTATGTTGAACCGCCCCACACACAGCCAGTCACTCCCCCTCCCCCACCCCCAGGAATGAGGGAGAGAATTAAAGGATAAACGTGAAACCCGTGGGTTGAGATAAGAGTGATTTAATACAGATGATTTAATACAATGTAGGTGCTCACCACCCCTCGTATGCGAAGCCCGTCTCGTCCCGAAAACTGCAAATCCCGGACGAACGCGAGGCCCCGAAATAGAGAGGGGCAGAGAGGGAGAGAAAGAGAGAGAGAGAGAAAGAAAAAAAAAAACAGCAGAGCAACAACGCAGCAAGCGCAAAAGAGCAAAAGTGCAAAAAGAGCAAAAGCGCAAAAGCCCCTCTTCCCGGCTGACCCTCACTTTTATACTGGGCATGACGCTGCATGATATGGAATACTCATTGGCCAGTTTGGCCCTCAGTCTTAAGTTCCACACAAATGACAAGGGGAATCGTGTCCCCCTTGTCCCAGCTATGCTCCCCCCTTATCCTGCCGTGTTTCTGTACTCCGCACACTGAAAAGTCCTTGGAGTTTCACTTCCAACCACAAACATCAGCTTGCTATCAACATTCTTCTCAGAGTGAGCCTCTGAGTGAAACCAAAACAGGGAGCTCTTCTGGCTGTTAAAAAAAAACTCTGTCCCAGCTAAAACTGGGACAGGAGTAAAAACAGATACAAAAGGGCAACTACTACAGAGTAGCTTTTGCTTTGTAAAACCACACTTTAGATTAACTGGTTCACCTCGCCAACCAGTAAAACTCACTCAGATCCTGAAGTCTCAACTCCTGTTTACAACCAGGAGCTGAAGTAATCGAAACTGCAGGATGATTGAGTGCAGAGACTTTGATTCACATTGAGTTCTCCCACCCATAGTGCTCAGAGGTAGTAAACTTCCTCTAATTTCTCTACTGCATTTGTTTAACAAAAATATTAAATATTTTCCTTACTATTATTATTTTATTTGTTTTGACTATGTAACACTGCATAATCTGGATTTCTGAATTCTCCTATCTCATTCCTGGTAGCATTAGAAACTTAAACCAAATTTTCCTTGTGTCACTGCTATGTTACATGCCGATAATAAGTTTTCACTAGTAGATACTCAGATTACCTTTAAGTCAATGCCACTTAAGTGGTGTCATTGAAAAAAAAAAAAAAAAAGTTAAGCACTGTAAATTAAAAATACTGTAAATAAACTGGCATCACATAGTAATCATTGCTCAGCAACAAAATGCTAGACATGTTGAAGTAACTGATGTCTTCAGGAACCAACACCTCCCAGCATTATAATGCTCAATGAAAGCTGAACAGAAAGTTTACATTATTCTTATATAAAATAGTTTGCTGCTGCAGATCTGAGACTGCTGAAAAAAAAAAAAAAACAAAGAAAAAGTTCAAAACCCAATGTAGATATATATAAGTGACTGTCCCTCCTGCGCCCCACTGTACGACACAATTTAGTGCATGCTAAAGGTACAAATTTACCTTTAACTTGGCTAGACATATCCAAAATGTTTTAACTGGCACTTTTCCTTAATAATGACAAAAATAGTTTTCTTTTGTTCTTTCCTCCTTTTTATATACATCTCATCAATATATTTGCTATTTCGCTATTTTATTCTGTATTAGTGACAAAGGAACTGGAGGTTGAACTCTGAGAGAGTCACCCGGCTTTTGACATTGGTAAGATTTAAGAATGACAATTTGGAGATCAAGGAGACTTTACTGCTGACAGTGGAGGTATACAATTTTTGGATTTAGGTAGCTAAAGCAGCAGTCAGAGCACAAGATTTGTCTCCTTGATTTTTAACACTGTATTTGAGGGGGAAAAAAAAAAAAAAAAAAGCATTAATACAGATCTCTCTGGGGTTTAGATCATAGAGGTGTATAGGGCATTCTCATACATCTCAATTTTTTGTGTGTTTTTAATGTTCCAGGCAGGATATCTTCCAAACATAGATGAAAATCTTTTTTTGATATCCCTTACTACATATAGAATAAAACCAAGTACAGGACAGTGCGGCCTTGACTCTGAATTCAATTTCTTCTTTTTTTTTTTTTTTTTCCTGCACAGTTCAATGTCCCTAAAGAGACTCTTGCAATCCTTAGTCAGGGATTACTCCATCTCCTTTCCAACACGTGCAGAATACCGCTGGCTGCTTTCCAGACACAGTAATACAATTTCATCGTGTTATAAGATGCCCGAATTTGCATCCAGTGCTTTAAAATGCAATCATGGGCTTGTTTCTTTTGAGTTTCCTTACACTTAGTTTTCTAGCTCAGCTTAACTTTTTGTCTTGCATGTTTAAGCTCCACTGTCTGCTCTTGTCAGACACCAAAAACACTGATTTCCTTTTATTTCTCCCCAATCTTATCTACATTGCAGGCAGTTTTCATTAAAGTTACAGCACTTAATGCATTAATCACTGTTAATTTCTGTTTTAACAAAGGGAATGTTAAAGGCAATGATAAATAAAAGTATAGGTGAGATGACTCAGAAGTGATTCTGGCATATGATAACGAGATAGTCTGGTCTCCTGATAGATTACTGCATTTGTTTCCACTGAACTGCAGCATCATCTTGAGAAATATTATGACTATCTAGAGCTCCATCAGCTTTCTGCATTAACAAGTAAGATAAGTCACCACCTGTACAAATGCACAGTGAGAAACAAAGAGCTCAATTTGGGAAGCAGAGTGGGAGCCTGCTGTGTTTTAAGTCTCCTAGTTACCGATGCCATTTAGGACTCAGTCACTGCTGATATCAAGGAACAAATCTAGGAAACGCAAAACTATCAGTGAAACCTACTAATTAAAGTGCACTTTAAAGACAACAATTAATGATTGGGTGTATAATTGTTCACAATAACCATTCACAGGAAGAGAATATTGCCATACTAAGGTGATTAGCAAAATAAAGTATAAAATAAAGAGGGTTTTTCTTCCCTTCTAAAAACATCTTAAGGATAAAACATTCTTGCTAGCCATTCATAACACAAAAGGGAGAAAAGTGAACACAAAGAGGGCCTGTGATTAACTCTTCGGCAGGGAAATATGGCATCTATCTACCAGCATTGATCCAGACTACATTCTCCTTTTCTACAGCTATGGGAAGTTTTGGGAGTTCCGATTTGTTAGACATTATATCTTCTGGACTTCTTAATACACCGGCAAATATTTGCTGCTCAAAGGATGTTAAATACTTTCTCTACCTGACACAGTGTGTTTGACTGCCTGTTGTTTGTTTCTCTATCTTATTCACTGTTGTCTTCCATCACAATAACTCTTCTAATTCCCTTTTCATTTCCTTTTCCTTAACTCTTAAGTTTTCCTAGTTTATTACGTCTTATTCTCAGCTGACTTTCTTGGCTGCTCAGCACTCTACTTTTCTTGTCTCTAACTCCATCTTACACAATTTCCATGCCTATTGCCAAACTTGGATAAACAGAGTAGCATAGCAAAATGACACAACTGAACTACAATTGTGAAGGAAACATCTCCATTTTTTTAAGCTATTACACTGAAAAATAAAAATAAAATGTTACTTTTAAAGGAGACAGGAGAAGAAAAAGAAAAGAAAGGATTTTCTACCAGATGGAAAAAAGATAAGACAATGCATCAGTGAGGTACAAAATGCCTACTTCTAGATTAGGCATAATCTTTACGATATATTTAAAGACACTAAGCCTTGAAAGAACATGTGGAATCAGACATACTGCTGTTATTTGCAGTAATAACAAGCTGGTTTTTTGTTTCGTGTTTTTTTCCCCCAAGCTTAGTAGTACAGTATCACCACACCTGACCACAGCAGTGGTTGTCTGTGAACCATTTTAGATTTGTGAAACCAGGTGACAGCAGACATCTCCAAGGAAAGTTCAGAGTGTTCATTGTTCCAAGTTAAATTGCTCAGTTTACATGATCCTTCCAGCCAACACCACTGGTGAGATGTTGTCTTCTGAAGCAGTGTCCATATTTCTCCCAAATCAATGGAGAAAATACCAGACTAGCTCTGAGGGCCTGGGACTGCTGTCAAGTCAGGTAAAAACTGAATGGCTTAAGAGAAGTCTCCATATTTATATTTGCCTCAGTTTTCCATTGCTTAAGTAGTGATAAAATATATTTCCTGTAAAATACTCTCCTATAACAGGACTAATCACACTGTAGAAGTACTAGACATTATATGAGGTTAGAAATGCAGATGTTATGGTTACCCTATAAGTGTCCACTCCTTTCCTTGAATCTTAAGAAATAGTCCCCATTTTTCTCTGGCAGCAGCGAATTCAATACGTTAATTGGGAATGGCAAACAAACTACTTTAATTCATGCACTTCAAATTGACTGGATGCCTTATTTTGTTAGAAAGAGTGAATAAAGCTCTAAACAAATAAACTAATCTATCTAGGCACACAATTATTTATTGTGATTCCTTTTATTGTGCCCCTTCTTGTTCATTCTTTCTGTAAACATAAACAGTCTCAGTCTTCTCATCTCAGTAGATATGAGATTTTTTTCCAAGGCCCTAGTTACCCATTCTTGGTAATAAAAGTCTAGTTTAGTTTATAGGTTTATATTAACATTACACAAAAATATTGACTTGCATAAAATCAGTTGTCTTCAACTCTTTGAAGAAAATTAGTGAAACATTACTTATTCATATGTCCAAGATCACGTTTATAGTTGATTTTTTTCACCACAAAAAAAAGAGTACAGCTATCAAGAGAATCGTATGTTACTTCAAAGTGAATTGTAGGGCCCTGGCCTATTTTTGGACTCACAGCTTACTAGGCAAAGCTAGGCTTTCTCAGTAGCATTAGGTGTCAGATATCTACAGACTCCATTTCACAATTTCTATCATATATTGTCCTGGGGAAAGAAGCAGAGTCAAATATGTTCAAAGGACTGTTGGGTTTTTTTTAATAGAACTTACCTGATTACTATTTTCAACAGAAAATGTAAACTTTTCTAAAAGACTTCTGAAGTCCTTTGAGCAAAATGAAAGTTGTGGTTTTGAAGCCTTTGTAGACAGAAAGTGGAGCTGACATGAGCTGCCCAAGCAAGCAGCAAGGCAACTGACAATAAACCTCTCAAAAATAATTTCATTCACTAAATGAGATTTTTTGGAACATTCCTGAACTGTAAATAATATGAAGGTTAGTGCTTAAAGATTAGAATAAGTTACAGGATAATTTATTTTCTGTGTGTTTTGCAAAATACAGAAATCTAATTTCCAGATACTTTTTCCATTACCTGAAATAAATATTAGGGTCTGATGACACATTTAATAAGAACATGCATAGCTTTCTGGAAATTTTATCAGGAGAAAGGAGGATATAGCCAGTATAAACATATAATCCACAGAAATGAGGCACTTTGGCTTTGGGGGGGAAAAAATGTTTTCCATATTATAATAAAAACCCTTCTGGAGTGTTGAGGGAAAAACATCTTCTGTAGTTTCTTGGACATTCTCCTTTGTTCTGAATTGACAGATTTATTTAGTCCTTTGACTATATTTATTTCCACAGTAATGTTCACTTGAATAAATGTTTTAAAATCTGTATTTGATTAGTAAACTCAATTACCGAAGGACAAACTTTCAATAAATCCAAACAATTATTTCCAAAAATTTGGGAGTAGTTGTTATGAAAACTACTGACACTTTCTGGAACAACAGACATCTAACATGACATACAATATGGCAGAAGTGTGAAAGTCCACCTCGGGCTGTGGCAGAATTCTTCTGCCATCAGGTAAGGAAACAGTTCCCCAACAGAGAGGATCAGTGATAACTCTGATTTAATAATTTGCTTTCTATTTTTGGCCTTCTTCATGAGTTACATCCCCTTCAGTTGAGGCCTGAAGGCCTTGCTGTGACCCAGATCAGGTTCTAAACAAAACACAGCAAATCCCTGATGCAGTTTAGAGCACAATCCTGCAGAAATTGTTCCAGCCCAAATGGGAGAGTATTATGGCACAGCATGAGCGCGTTAATAGTGCAAAGGTGGGACAAGAGATTTTTAAGCTAGTGAAGACTAGCAATAAAACTAAGAAATTTATTTTAATAAGAATTTTTAGTTAATTGAATTTTTAAATACTTTGCAATGAAAAGCTGGATCAATTATAAATCCCAGGAAAACGGAACTATAGCCACAAACCCAATGAGCTGAAAGTCTCCTTACTCTTTAGACCAGCTACACAAAAAGTTGCAACGATACAAAGGAAAATAGTTCAGCTCTTATGGCAGTTACTTTGGCAGAATTATTTTACTGTGCCTCAGGTAATATTGCCATTTGTTAATATAGCACATAATTTGATTTAAAAGTGAGACCAATTCAGAGATCTCACGTCTTGCTATCTATCTGTGTTTTCTTTACATAGTGACTGAATAACTCATAACTCCTTGGAAACGCACATTACAGTGAAATATAATATTTAGTCACTTTATTACCATTACTAAATGTACTGTTACAGCATAAATCTTTAAAAGCGTTTCAGGACCTACCTAAGCTTTGTGACGGATTGAACATTAAGGCTTGCACTGGCCTAGGAAGAATCTAATTTCCCAATATTATGACAGCTACACAATGTGTAAATGCTGAAGCCACTGATTACATTTGAGTCAAATATTTATTTACCAACTGACAAACTGTAAGTCCTGGCAAGATATACAAAACCTGATGCTAATTAACGAGAGAGTTTTCTCCTGATGGCATCCAACACTCCATAATGCAGTTTTCAGAAAAAAACTCAGTCATTTCAAATATTTTTTTCCCCAGATACATTACAATTAATTCCATTTCATGAACCTAAAATTTCATGGCACTATTCAGAGCAACACTCTTCACCTCACTTACCTCTTACTTTTCTTTACCACTGGTAAAAAAAAAAAAAAAAGGTGTTCAGTAGCTAATATAATTGTAATAGTTCAGAAATACCAAAGTATAAGATATAATTGCATTATATCACTACTCCAGTCTGCCAGAAAACATCACTCACCTCAATTGATGAAGACTGGCATGGCACTAACAGGAAAATACAAAAACCCATGCCAGACAATTTCTGCGAAAGCAACACTTGACAATAAAGAAAATATTCACAGTTTTGTGCAGGAGGCAGGCAACTGAAGACCAGATTTTATGATCATGAGAAACTGAAGGACAGAACAGGCCATTTAAATACTGAATACTTGGTACTAGATACAACTCACAGGAGAGCAAGTACCTTCTGTTCTTTCTTCTATGCCTCTTCCTTTTAAATAATCATCAGGCATCATTGTAAAAACTCCGAAGATTTTTTTTCTTCTTTATTTTTTGATTCTTTATAATAGTTTTTCAAACCTATAGTCTTTCTCAAATGTTACCTAAAACAATGGTTTAATCCAGAAAAATTAGATAGCAAAGATGGGTTTCTTCATGCTGAAATCAGTCTTGAAAAAGGAATTGAAGTTCCTATGTCTACTTATTTCTTCTTGAATTTAAACTGTTCGTGAATTTTTTTTAAACAGGCAGTAAAGTTTTTCTGTTTTCCTTTCAAATTTGAGATTCACATGTAAAAAAGAGGCAGGCAGACAAACTGTTGAGAAACACACCCAACTGTCTAACTATCAGCAATAACAAAAGTTAAAGGGAAAATTCATGCTAAAAAAAGCAGACAGGATGATGATAAAAAGAAACAAAGATGAGAAAATATATCCAATTGAAAAAAAAAACAACAGGGAATTTATGAAGTCAAGACAATCAGAACACAAGAAGAGGTTAGGATATGGAATATTTCATACTGAGATGTATCCATCAGAATATAGCTAGCGATTTTGGAGTTAAGATTTTCACTCAGTTTCATTAAAGAATTAACACACACAATATGATCTGAGTTTCATAACATACCTCGTGGTAGAATATGCTGATATGCTGTTTGTGTGACATTTTCACTCTTAAACATCCATCTTCTTTCAGCTAAAACAGACTGGTTAAACTTTAAATAGAGAAGACATGAGTTAGGATGGGTTTATTTGCTGCTCACATATGGCTTCTGTCACTGTTGCACATGACATTAGAACAGAAAGAAAGGGCAACTGTCTAGACCCCGTTGAATCACTTGGGGTCCCACATATGGTTTCTATTAATCTTTCTTTTTCTCGAAAACCTGTTCTTTTTTCCACCTTCCCCTCAATCTATAAACTCTGCCTGCTTCTTAATTCTCACCACAAAACTCATTTGTGAAATTAGAGTCTGATCCTGCAAACATTTGCCCACATATGCATATAAAACTTTAGGCTACATCTTCTTAATGACTTCAATATGACTCATATAATTAAAGCTCAAAGCATACGCAAGCTGTCTTAATTCGGGATAGAAAGTAACTGTGTTCCATGTCACAGTAGATGAGGACTCTGTGATCTGAAGCATGGTAATACCAAAATTCAAAGGCAACCTCAACATCTGACGTTCACCTGAGGTAGAACAGCCTCAGGCAACACACAGGGATGGGAAATCAGCCAGAAAGGGAGACAAGGCATGAGATCAGAGGCATGCTTGCCTCCTAAAATAACAAAGCACAAAATAGTCCCAGTTACAAAAAAACAGTAAACACTTTTCTTTTGAGAATGTCTCAGATACTTGGGCTTAACTGACTAAAGAAGTGCAGACACAACTTGATGGCTTCAGGGATACCTACTCGGAGTAACTCCCTTCCCAAGCAATGGTGCACCAACTACTACATTGTACCTTCGTAGGCCATGTTAAAATTCAAACACACAGATAGGCGTAAATATACACACTCACTCAGCAGTGTGATCTTTGTCCTAGTTTTAGCTGGGACAGAGTTTTTTTTTTTTTTAACAGCCAGAAGAGCTCCGTGTTCTGGTTTTACTCAGAGGCTCACTCTGAGAAGAACGCTGAGAACAAGCTGCCAAGGACTTTTCAGTGTGCCGGAGTGCAGAAGCACGGCGGGATAAGGGGGGAGCACAGATGGGACAAGGGGGACACGATTCCCCTTGTGATTTGTGTGGAACCTAAGATTGAGGGCCAAACTGGCCAATTAGTATTCCATATCATGCAGCGTCATGCCCAGTATAAAAGTGAGGGGCAGCTGGGAAGAAGGGCTTTTGCGCTTTGGCTCTTTTGCACTTTTGCTCTTTTGCGCTTGCTGCGCTGTTGCTCTGCTGTTTTTTTCCTTTCTTCTCTCTCTCTCTCTCTCTCTCTCTCTGCCCCTCTCTATTTCAGGCCTCGTGTTCGTCCGGGATTGCAGCTTCGGGACAAGACGGGCTTCGCATACGAGGGGGTGGTGAGCATCCACACTGTGTATTAAATAATCTGTATTAAATCATTCTTATCTCAAGCCACGGGTTTCCCGTTTATCCCTTAATTCTCTCCCTCATTCCTGGGGGTGGGGGAGGGGGAGTGACCGGCTGTGTGGGGGGGGAAGTTTTCAACTTAACCCACGACAATCTTATATGCAAATAATAAAATAACCTGGATAGACGAGTTTACTGTGAAATGTGTATCTGTGGATTTCCTTAAGAAAAATCCCCAGCCTTTTATTTTTGATTGCTTTCTATTTTTCCCTCAGAGGAAACAACAGAAAAAAGGCAGGAAGGAAGACCAATCCTTTCGGTTAAAGCAGTCACCAGCACAAGACAGTAATAGCACAAAACTACTAAAACTATTAAATAAATATTATTTCTTCCCAATGAAATAGCAATATATGTAGAATAAGCATTTCACTAGGTATCAGCTAACTTACTTACCCTAATGTAGAGAAGTTTATCGTAATAACACTGAAGTATCCATCATAGTTCATTTTATTTCATTCTGCAAACATCTTAGCAGTAGAAAGCCGCCTGAAAGTAATTAATATTCTCACATATCGCTTCTGTTTGTTTAAGGTGAGGTGACTGAAACAAAGATTCTATAGGAGAAATATCAGTTTCACAAATTAGAAAGCAAGTTTCTCAAAGCAATTCAATTGCAATCATTTCTTAGTTTCTAATTAGTATATCTGCTACCCATTAGGAAGAGGCCTTCCCCTCCAGGTCTCTTGTATTGGAAGAAAAATAACAGGGTGTTATTAAGACAAGATAATAGATATCTAGTGGGTATCAGTGGGTTGAGCAGCCCTTTTTATTATCTCTGTGTGACATCTGGAGGTCATAATTTATTTTTTTTTTCATTTTCTTCATCTAGTGGATATCACCTATACTGTTAAAAAAATAAAGATACAATTAACATATTGAGCAAAGAAGTTTACTAGTAATAAGGACCCATTTTTAGCAATCTAAACAATACTGTGCTTTCCAAGTATGATGACAAGAGACTGTAAGGAGTTATCTTTCCTCCTTAATAATAACTTACATATTAAATTATGGGACAAAATATTTGCATTGTGCACAGTGATTTCTATTCCTTTAGGAAAACCGACATTAAAAAGCCTCTGATCTTTTCTTCACAGACAACATTATCATCTCATTGAAGTTACTGTTTACAAATACATAGTGTCCAATGTGCATTGTTTTTAACCATGCTTTCTTAGAGAAACAACCCATTCAGAGCCCATGATCACCAGTATTATGCATTCATGTTGATAATTTGATAATCTCCTATAAGTTTGGTGGCTTGTTGTTTGTTTGTGTTTTTTTTTCAGTAGGTTGTTTTGGGAAAGAATATGCATCAGTCGAAGTTTCTTCACATACAGAAGAGGTCTGCATTTGTAAAACCAGAAACACTGATTTTTTTGTGTGCAAGTATATAACGAGGTGCTATATAAAAGAATGAAGACTTAAGCATACTTTAGGAGAGTGCCCTTCTACATTAACATGAGCTACGTTGTACTTCAGAACTTAGCTGAATTCCTTATTGCAAGAAAATCACTCTGTATCCACAACCAGGCACAAAGACTTTCAATTAATTTCTGCTAGTTGATTAGCTGAACAATACAATCCCCATGGAGGATACTTGGCTGATGTTATAGCCAATGTAAAACTAAACTCACAGTAAAATATTAAGCATTGAACCAGTGATCCTTCAAGTTTAGTTGTGCTGGCATGGGCATTCAATGCATATGTCGGATAAATACTGCTCAGAGCTATCTCTATATGGCCATTTAAAATACAGTGAATGACTGAGAGATAGGCCAGTCAAATATTACAAGGACATGCTCAAGGCAAATTTCCGAGCTGTGTGGCATTAATTCTACAACATGGACAGCAGAGCTGAAGCCTGTCTGCAGGGGCAGGGATTATATACTGAACCTGTCAAAGCTTATGAGCAAAACTGTATTGACACTGCACATCACTATAGATGCCAGAGAAAAGCAGGTGTTGTGGATGAAGGAAATGCAACTTCTGCACTCCCTATGCTGCTAAAAAATCAGAGCAGTTTCTCAATCAAAGGAACATCAAAGGCAGAATTTTTTATACAAGACTGATATAGGGCTCCATTCTTCCCTACTTCTACACTCTCCAAAATATAATTATAAAATGAACTGGACCACATTCATTCATGATGCAATTCCACCGAAGTTATTTCTGGGAGAAAATCTAATCCACTAACATAAGTTGGCAGCATTTTGATACCTTGTAATGAAATAAACTGGACTTCCCTTCATCTTATCTGTACTGCTTGAAAAATACCAGGTTTTAAAAAAGGAGATGACTACTATTACGTGTGGACTAGTAATGATTACATGTCTGAGGAAAAAAATTCAAATTGTTGATCCTGGGTGGAACTATATTAGCCTTTTTCCGAACAAGAAGCTGCCTTGAAATCTCACAAAACAGATTTTAGCAAAAAATTTATGCTGTAGGCCTGGTTTCAAACATTAACATACTTGAAAGTGAAATGCGGATGTTCATTTGCCGTTTTTCCTAGACAGCTGTATAAAGAGACTACTCTGCTCAGAATTTGCCAGCAGAGCACAGGGCAGGAAAGCAAATGTTTGTATCTTGCCAAATAGCCCATCGACATCCGAGCTGTTCGGATTGCTGCTTTTAATTCTATTTAAGGTAAAAATCCATATGAGTTACTAATTTTTTGTCAAATAACATTAGTCGTTCTTGTGCAGCCTCTGCCGAATTGCACTCGCACAAGTATTCACATAAACATGCTTCCACCTGCACTGAGCAGGTAGAGCTGCAGCCAAAGCTTTAACATCTCTTTCAGTTGACTTTGCCCACATTCCCTCTATGCACGCATTCCTAATTCCATTTACTATACTTGTCCTTGCATATGTTTTTGCATTATTCAGCAACAAATTCAGTCCTCAGGCATAAACAAACAAATCACATATGTTTCATTAGCTACAGAAAGGTCTAATTGCAACAAGCAGAGATACAAAAGTAAGAAATTCCAAAATTTAAAGATCTGTCAAATTTGTTACTATAGTCATACCACAAATTGTATATACTTAATAAAAACTTATATTATAAATAATTTAATAGATACAAACCTAATGAAAAATTGAAAGGAAAACCAAAAAGGAATACACATTAGAGCATTAACATCCCATAGAAAAATACATTCCTGTGTAAATTGGCCAAACACAATTACAATTTCAATTTCTCAGTGGGGAACATGGGTTTGAGACCTTTCTGTGCAACAAAAACAGTTCAGATTTTACATTAATGAAGAAAAAGATAAAACCCACCGAAAGTAAAACAGAATTCAGCAGAATTCCAGGTTTTGCAGAGAGAAGGGGATCGCGACATAACTAATGGTTAACATTGCTTTTCTGTTCCCCATGCAATGTCATTATTCTAAGTGTTCATTCAAACCTAAATTATCTTTTAAAAATATCTGTGTACCTAACACTACCTCCAGGTTCTCATACTTATTTCAAGCTGCTTGGATTTTCTTGCTTTGGCTATGACTTGCAGGTAGTAATACCAAACTATTCACAATGCTAGAAGATATCCAAGCTTTTAATGAACTTACAGGAGGGTATAGAAAAAAAACCCACACACCACAACCTGCTTCTGTAATTAAACTGCATATCTACAAATGGCATTAGATATGGGAATTTCAAGTAATACCCTAGAATAGTATTTCCTGTGTTAACTCTGAAATTTCTCTTTGCAAAGTTAAAAATTAGCCAGCAAGAATAAAAAACCAGAACCAGCTTTTGGGGCAAACAACGTTATTCCTACCTTCTCAAAGGAGAGATGAGTACAGCTGCCAAATATTTCTAAGTTGGTCTCTCTCTGAAAGAGTCTTATGTAAAAAAACAGTGTCCCAATTCCAACCTTAAACATTTTCTAAAAAAGAATAAAGCTTTATTACCATACAGCCTCTATTATTAACAAGAGGTAGATGCATTTCCTGCAAAATCAGAAAGAATAACTTCTCTATCTGTGTGTATAAATACATACATATTTATATATATATATGTCTACTTATATGTACATAAATACAGGTAGAGGGATATAAATAAATACCTGCATTGAAACACATGGCAAGGCTAACAAAGAGGAGTAAAACATTAAAATCTACTACAATTTACTCCAATCAGTGACTGTAATGTTTGGACAATGTCTTACGTGTCTACTGTAAGAATACACAAATAATAAGTCCAGTATCAGTAGTTCTGACAGATCTACAAAGACAAATAATTTTTTTCTCTATTTTGCTAGGGAATGACTAAGATATGTAGGAAATGTTGCGGTTTTTCCACTTATCTTCAACTGCAATGCCTTCTATTCTTAAATTACCACAAAGCCCCTTTGTTAGCAGCACTGCAGAGGTACTGCCACAGCTGCAGACTGTATTCTCAACTCCGGACAATGATGTGCACTGACTCGTTACAACGACTCATTCTTGCGTTTTCAAAGCCGTGTACGTACATCGAAGTGTTTCCGTCATCTTGCACAACGCTTGCCTCTGTTATCCACTCCTTAACTTTGCCTCAGAGCATCAAATAGGTAAGTGGTAAGCCCCTTCAAACTCACTTCTTTACCTAACTACATCCTCATGAATAAACTACTGCGGTATAGCGTCTTATGTGATCGTAGGAATGGTATTTACGGATGACTTTACAAAAATACTTAGTGGCTTACGAGTGCAAGTTGCACCAAAAGTAGAAGCACTTGCACTTCTATGACACTAAACACTGTTCAAGTCTCCAACCTCCGTGTCTCAACTTCACATCACCACAAAACAAATTCTAAAAGGAATTCCATATGAGACACGAGCACTGGTCCGATTTACCATTTCTCATTAAAGATGAAGTTGAGAAGGAGTCTAATGCAGCTATGAAGAGTAAAAAGGTAAGTTGAGATGAAAACAAATGGGAGCTAAGCACTTCACCAGGTATCTTCTTATAATTAAGGAAGTGTCAGAACCTCTGTCTTCAATTTGTTCTGTTGAGGTTAATAAAACAGATCATTGTTTCCAAGGCTAACACATGTTAGAATTTTTATTAGGAACTGCCTTCTAACAAATGAGAAATACAAGAGCAAAACTGTTATCTGAATGTCACTGATTCTTCAGGTTTAATACATCTAATTTCCTCTTTCTCTTAGCGGTGCTGCTAGTTGAGCTGTCTGCAGAATTACACAGTGCTCAGGCACAAACACAGAAGAGCCAGTAGTTTGCAATTGAAATGAGATTTCATAAATCAAGGGAATACAACATTCCCTGTTAGCGGAAAGCTGGCTCTGCACTATTTTAAAGCAGTATTTTAAAGAACATTTTAATCCAAGCACAAAATGATTTTATCAGTAGTGTTAGCACCAGTTATTCCTTTATATATTATTGATGTCTTTTCATATATTGCACATAAAAATATATAGTCCGTCCTCCCTTCTTTCACCAACATCCTTTCTATTTGTATTAAAGATTTTATCCAACAATTTTACTTCCTAAAAATCTTCTACCTTATTTGATTTTGCAGTTTTGCTGTTGGATATTTTTTCATTCAGCATTCATTTCCTTCATATAAAGACTTTAGCTTTATTTTTAGTGTCTTATATAATTGTTCACTAATGCCTTATTAAAGCTACACCTGTAGCTTCAGTTATCTATAAATGAGTTAACAAGGAAAAACATCCCCCTAGGGAAGCTTGTTTTATATATCTGAACAAGGAGAATGAAAACACTTCATACCTCCTCAAAGTTACCTGTTCATTGGTGCCAGCATTTCAAGCTGTTATTCATGCTTTTTGGCAATGAGGAAAGATTCAGATTAAAACCGAAAAGAAGGAACAAGGCAAAACTGAACTCTTCTACAAGAAGCCTCTGCAAAAGCTCATCACTTTGAGGAAGTTACCCCTTAACAGAGATGATGAAAATGTCCATTTCAGAAGCTCCACATTCGACTCTGCAAAAGGACAAGAAGTGGTATCATCTGAGAAGTGTTTCGGATGACCATAAGATTATTTGCTCACGGTTGTTCATTCTGACTCCTTCAAAATACCGAGGCAGGCACTAGCAACAGGTTTCTCTGCTGCCTCTAAAAAGCCTTTATTAGCAAGAATATTGCCAGGCTCCACAGCTAGCAGGCACCAGCTAGCGGGTTATTTGTACAACACAGTTTTGGATTGGGTTAGATAAGTAGTCCTACTTGCAACGGAGCCTACTAGCCACCCCAAGCGTCTCCTTGCCCTCGCTCCCTCCCTTCCCAAGGCAGAATTGCCCCTCCTGCACACTTACCTGCATAGTTGTGTGTCCCAGAGAGGGAACAGCCACACGTGCTGCGACGGGAGGAGAGAGGGAGGGCACTCATTGCCGGGGCAGAGCAGAGCACGGACCAACAGCTGGAAGCAGCAACGTTTTCATCCAGCCCAGAACCTCACACCGACCCCAGCCTTAACGTAGGTAACGAAGTTTGTTACTTGCATTGGCACAAACGTCTTCCCCCTGAAACCACAGTACGTCAGACGAGAGACTATGGCAAAGGGACACCCTACATGGGCTGGCATTTACAACAGATTAGCTATTCCGACAGCAGTTTGTCCTGGACTAAAACGGAAGCGAATCCCCACTACAAACAAGATGTCAAAAGAATATATGTGGAGAGAAACTAAAGATCAAGGACAATTTTCCAGAACCTTAGAATCTATTGCTTTAATTTGTCTATACAGCTACCTCCAACTAGCAATTTATCTTGTCTTTTTCTGAACTGCCTTTTATAAAACAAATCAAATATTTTCACAAGTGTGATTCTTCGTATCACTTCTGAATGGGAAGCTCAGGTCTTCTGAGTATCACTTGATAGTGCGCAATGTAATTGGCTCCTGGATGATGTCTTCATTTATTTCACGCATTTTCAGATCCACACCAACACTGGAAAAGGGTGCTAGCCCCGTCCTCTTAAGGGAAAGAGCTTGCGACATAATCTTGGAGGAAGAAAAAGTAAATGATTCAAAGCAGAAGTGACCTGAACTCAAAGTTCCCAGTAACATCATGTGTCTCTTTCCATACCCCACAGTGCTGTGGCACTATTTAAAAGTTGGAAAGAGGAAAGAGTCCAGGTTTGTGCGTATGTGCTAGATCTGTAATACACAGTTCACGATCAAAATAAAAAAAATTAATTTCACCAGATAAGCACTAAAGTAATTAAAGCCTATCAAATTAATCCTTACTGCACTTACACCACTGGTAGGATATATCCTTTCAGACAGGACTCTATTGAATTCCCATTACCTTAACTGAAAGCCTAATAATGCAGAGCCACAGCCTGTTCTAAAAACAGTTCTCCAAGCTTTTTCATGACTGATCATAAAGTAGACTTATTGGAATATTGTATAACAATTCTTTGCTTATTTACAGGTATGAAAATAAAGCCCCCAGTCACAATCTGTCAGATTTTACAGAGTATCACAAAACCCAGAATATATGCCCAGTTTAAACACTGTAAAATAAAGATGACTCACTTCAAATGATGGCCTAAGGGCCTCCATGTTGTAAAGTTGACACATTTGAGTTATAGGAAAACCACAGTGTCCCAAGCTAATTAAAGCCATTCATCTTGGACTTTAAAGTTTCAGACAGATCTGTAATGAAAATTATTTCAATTTCTTTCTATTACTTATTTAATTTCTCTATATAGCTCTGCTGAATGACCAGATGTTTGGAAAATCCTGGATCTGGTAACTGGGAAATTTTTTTTGCTGCTGAGAGCTCTGTGTTTAAAAAAAAAAAAAAAACAACCCACAATTCTCCAATAGATTGTACCTTCAAGAGACACTGATCACACATGAATCTGATTAAAAACATCTCTATAAAATTATACCGGTAAGATTAGGTGCAGTCTCCTAACTGAACCTGTATCAGAGCATACACAGCCTCCTCTGCCTCTTCAATGTCCCATTATTGGGTTGCAAGCGAGCTGTAGCACACACCAGACAGGACTGGTCAAGATGGTATCAGAACTTGGACTTTTGCAACCAGTCTTACATAGCACCCCTGCCATGAGACTCAACGTAACTCACCGAAGGGCAGATCTACAGAAGCTGTCAGGCATCCAGAGCGGAACTGCATTCAGGAGAGAGATGTTCAGTACTCTCACCTGACACCAAGGTTCTCACTAGCTGTGCAAGATCAGGTCAGTCTTGAGGGCTGATGGGTATTGCACAGCTATACTCATCCGAGGTGCTCCTGTGCTCTGCTTCCTTCAACGAGTTGTGGTTCCTCAAGTTCCCTGTTCTGGAAGCAGGAGGCTGAGCGCCTGGGGAGTCATTGTTCCATTCATTTCTCTGTTGGCAGTAGAAAACCTGTAAACCTTGAAATTACGGGTTGAATCCAGGACTCTTGGGGCTTCCCTGCTGCAGAGATGGAAGCCTGGAAGTTCTGGGCTGGGTTCCCAGGTCCTGTAGCGCTTAGGCAGCCTGGATGGCAGAGCAGCCATAAGGCACAGATCCTGAGAGCCCTGCATCTGCTCCGGGAAATTGATATTCGGGTAGAAACAGAGAAACTGAAACACACAAAAAACAATTTTACAGAGCAGCTGGGGTATGGAAAGAGTATGCACTGTTTGGAAGCATTATATTTTATTTCCTGAGTTTGGGGGATAGGAGAGTTTTTGTTGTTAGCTTCTTTTTTTTTTTTTTTTTTAATCTCTCATTCAAAAGAAACAGAAACATCAAAATGCTTTCCATTGGCCTCAGAGCAAAATCTCCCCCTTTCTTAAAATACCCGAAATACAACTCAAGATGAAAAAAAAAACCATAATGGCTGTGATAAAGAATAAATGAGACAAAGTGGAAACAACAGTTGCCAGTTCAGGGAAAAGCCCTCAAAAAAACTATGACATGAGATCTGTGCTCCCTAAAGTTACAGAACAGCTAAGTAAAGACGACATTGATACTGCCTAGGAAATGAAGCACAGGAATATGCATCTCTGACTGGATTCTGTGACCCACAGTTATTAACCATCAATTTGCCTAGGCTTTAGCCACTGCCACTGCAATGGATGCAGGTCAAAAAACCTGCAGGACATTCAGAAAGCCCAGAGATAAATCTACCAAAGCACTGGTGACAGTTTCTTTCCTAAATCACTTTTCCTTCTACTTCATGTATACCAGGAACGATGACAATGGCATTGACAATTTTGTCCATCTCTTGTCACATTTAATTTGCTATCTGTAGCCTTCTTCCTACAAAAAAAAAAACCCACAACAAAACAAACACAGTAGGTAGAAATATTTAAGCGACAATGCAGGATTTTCCTAGACCTATCTCTACTTTTCACTCATTTGCTTTTGTCATGATTAAGTCTTAATCACTATTTGGGACTACAGTCTTAATCATATTTTCCCCTATTATGTAAATGTGGAAT
The DNA here is from genome assembly GCF_009769465.1 of Tauraco erythrolophus. Lineage (NCBI taxonomy): Eukaryota > Metazoa > Chordata > Aves > Musophagiformes > Musophagidae > Tauraco > Tauraco erythrolophus. The sequence goes on from NC_141477.1 coordinate 5,669,103, forward strand.
GACAAATAGGTACACGACTGAAAAGCAGATAAAATCTGTTGAACTCTCTTCAATAATGACAGATGAAGATTGTCTTTTGCGTTGCTGTGACAAGTGAGTTTTACAGCTGTGACTCTGATTTGACTGTTATCGTCTACTTAATCAATCAGTGAAATTTCAGGCAAATGAAGCTCCAACTCAAAGGTCAGAATTGGTTATCACTAGTTTACTTTGTGCTGCACTGCATTTTAATTAGTTAAATGGCTCGGTACATATGTATGGCTTTTATTTGTAATTTATTCATGATTTTACATTAATCACTGACATCCTGACACCTAATTAGTAAAGAGGACAAACACTCACAGGTAACGTGGGGTGAAAACTAACATACATATTTTAATAATCAAAGTTGAGACAGCAAGCTAAAAAAAAAAAAAATCAGCACTTCAAAATGAAGAGCGACAGCTAGTATTTAATTAGTTTCATCTGTACATACTCTATTCCATTTTACTACAGACAGTTCAGGCTCACTCCAAGCCAAACAGAAATTAAAGCAAAAAAGCTTTCAAAAATACTTTATAGCAATGCTACAACATTTCATTAATAGATGAATACCGTAATTCATTATCTAGGCCTAAGAAAATACTATAGAATTCTGTCATCAAGTTCTCTGGAGAAATCACTGACATTATTTTTTACTCCAAAAGCATTGCTGCCATCCACACACTAAGCACAATCTGAGGGTTTGAGTGCGAGTATTTGGAAGATCTCCAAGAACTAGACCCTCTCCCTTACTCAGAAGACGTTTTGGGGTAGAACTTACTTAATTAGAAATTCATTTCATGCTTAACAATTATTTTTTGCTAATTAATGACTAATCTGTCAAGGAGATTTACCTGGAAAAATATATATCCTATATTTTCATGACATGCTGCTTTCTTTTGTGATATTTTGTTTTGACATTAAGTTTTTGGTTTAATTTTGAAACAAAAAAACCCCACCAAAACCAAAACCAAGAATCGAACCATTAAATTAGAGGCAAAATATTTTTCCTTTTTTAAAAGTCAACTCCTCCACCCTTTTCAAGGTTCAGGTCATATTGTTTTCTTTCATTTTGCTTCAGCTAAGGAACCAAAAGAATCAGTTATTCACAGAATTCTACTGTTCTGTAACTTATACAAGGCCTCCTTTCCCCACAGACAGCTATAAACTCTTTAAAGAGTATCATGGGCTTTTCGGCTGGAGAGATCATTCAAATTCATTGAGCTGGGATCCTCTTCCAAACACTCAACGTTATACACTTCATCCACTGCTAAGAACATACAAATGGAAAGCTAACTATCTGATTCGTGTATTTCATGAAACAAAAATCCTGATATCATGCAGATAACTCATCTTTTTTGATAGTGAATTTAATAGGAATTTGTTCTTTTATTCAGATCACTTATAATAGCACTGTTTCTTAGCAACAGCATGTGGTAGAAGACTTAAGACATACAAGAAGCAACAAGAACTATCTTCACTAGAACAGTGAAAACTGGAAAGAAACAGCAAAATCAGATTTAATTAGTTTGATCGTTTCTCTCTCAGACAGAGAAGCAGCCCCTAACCCCACATCTAAGCCTTTCCTCTTTCAGCTGAGACACAGTACACCGTGCAAAATATTTCATTGTAAGTCAGGATGCAGAAGTGCAACTTCAAGTAGCTGAAGGGAAGGAGGAGGAAGAGGACTGAAGAAGCACTGTCTCACAACGACAAAGGAAATGGCAACCCTGAAGCTTCTCATTGTATTTTCAAGTAATTAAAATGCTTCTCCCGCATACATATTGACACAGTCCATTTTGATCAAGATAAAATCTTTGGACTGAACTGGTGAATTATACAATAATATTCGTAATAATGACTTACCAGGAGCAGAGTAGTAAGCACTCTAATAAAACAGTAAAAATTATTGCTCCCTTCCTCCTAGTCTGCAGTAAACAACTTCAACCACAAAAAAACAGATACAGCTACCCACAAGCCACTTAGAAAATCATGGCTAGAGCCAGAAAATACAGACTAAAGCCTGCTATAACACTGCATTTTTTTGCCCAAACCACTCACCCACATCCTCAGAGCTTTCTCCACAAGAAGCGTAGAAGATGGGAAAAGCTGCGCTGTCCTGGAATTGAAATTTTTTGTATTTATGGCAACAACTAACCCCAAATAATTTCATGGCACTACTTAACATATGATCACGAAAGAGCAGTTCTCCAAACAGTGAAAAGACCATAACAAGCATAAAATAAACTATTACATACCATGACACTGCTATGACTGAATGACTTCAGTACGTAAGGGATTTGGGGAAAAAAAAAATACTTGTCAGTTGTGCTAAATTATTCATAATGGTTATTTAAACCAAGGTAAACTCTCTAAGTTGTATCACTCTAAGATTGGCATTTTGTGCATTTTAGCCACCTGTTTTAGTAAGAGTAAGTTTCTACATTGGAAAGCACCCTCACATCTGCCTTTTTTCTGATGGCATTTCTCCTCCTTTTTCTCAGCGGCTGATGCCAGACTCCAGTGGTGCAGAATGATTGGAAATTTTTTCTCCTCCTGTGAACAACAAGTGAACCATCCATCTTAAACAGCAGACTATCACCACTCCCTTCCAGCAAACTGAAACAGATAGGTACCAATTTAACATGTTCTGATCAAGACATTTAGTTGCAGACGAAAGGGAACATGCAAATGGCTGGAGATGACTGTTTGTGGATCTACGTTTACACAATATTGTGTAAACTAAACCTAATCTGAACAGCCATATGATCTAGCTTTTCCCATGGAGAGTCCAAAAATCCATGAAATATTATGTTTGCTTCAGCAAACAAAGGTGTTCTCTGAAAGCACAATTTAAAATGACAGCATGACCTAACTGTGCTGATACCATGGAAAGATTGTAAGTTACCTTTTTTTGGAAACTCTGAAGAGTTCACAGAGACTTCACGTGCCACAGTCTACATCCACCCTGACGTTCCAGCACTTCAGCAGATAGTAGCACTCCAGGTATTGTCTGTTATTCAAATATATGAATTTTAATACATGAAATGCATATAAAAATATAACATATTCACATATATAGATATTTGAGGGAAATTTTAATATACTATTATACTGATAGTTTATCTTACAGATTATTAGGGGACTTAAAATATTCTGAAAAATTATGAAAAATATAAAGACTTGTATTAGAGAGCTCATATCTGAAACAAAAGAGGTAAGAGAAATATAAAGGCTGGAAGAATTAAAAAACAACTACAGGATATAGCAAAGACCACTCAAAATTCTTTTAACACCTCTTGAAGCACTTTAGGATCTTTAGTACACTCATTCATTTATTATTTCTTTTGTAAAGTATTCTCAGCATTAAATTAAAATCCTTCAGTGACCTTTGCCTAGGAAAAAAAAAAAATCAAAACTCAAACAAAACCCACAAAAAAAAAAAATCCACTGCAGGAGCAATAATTAATTGAGCGTGAAGCCTGTAGCTTTGCATATAATTTCATTACTTCTAGAGCAGCAACCACCAGTATGTTCCAGACCGGTCCCATCAGAGAGGCCTGTTCTCAGACTCTTTCTGAAACACAAAATAAAAACACAAATCGAATAAATATTTAAACGAGACAAATATGAGACACTCCCATGTGGCTTATTACTATGAGCTAACTTTATGGTCACCATTAAGTTACCAGTGGTCTTTAACCACCATTTCATGTTTCTAAAACATGATTTATTCCAAAGGACACCAAATAACTTCATCTATATTCGTATCGCTTCAGGAAGGAAACACAGCAGATATTTCATAAAACCAGTTTAAAACAGTAAGTGCTCAACATTGCATAAAGCAGGGAATAAACGTAGCTGAACATGAAATTGTGACAAATGATGGAATGGGACCTCTGCGAGCTTATCCATGTGCTTTATTCTTTGTGAGAGTATATGTACATGCACCTTTATTCCAACTTCAGGTAACACACAAGATACACTTAATTAGCAATTGTTCACACAATACTAATTTCTCTCATGTGTGTAAACTGGGCACTCAAGCTGGGTAACACAGATGAAAACTACCTCATTCGAAATGCTTTACTTTAAGCTACGACGAATAATGAAGCATTTTTGCTTTTCGTTGTAAGTCAGGTTAAATTCTAGGGTTAAAGCCAGTTATTCCTGTGCAGCTAGACTGAACAGTAATTGCCCTGAGGCAAATTCCTATGCTAAACCTGTGATTACATTATCTTTACAGCATCCCACTGCAATAGGCTTTCTCTGCTTAGTCCTGTCGCTTTTGATAAAGATTATTTTTCCTCTTAATTCCCCTATGTTACACTATACTGTTGCGTCTACCCACCTCACTTTCTTAAAAGCTCTTCACAGCAAACCTATCATTCTATTAGTAGCCATAATGAATTATTGCTAGGCAACCCCAAGCAACGTGCTTCTTACCACGTGTCGCTGTTTCATAGTTCAGACGTTTACTCCTATGCTTGGATGCCACAAAGTGGATTTGCTATTTCCTTGGCTATCCCTGGCTACCACCAGCACAGCACTATGATCTACACACAGTGCCTTGTTTATAACACTGTGATGTGACAGGCAGCAAATAGAATTTTCATTCATTGCAGTTTTTACTACTGTTTTACACATCTTGTTCACATATGGACCACCTTCCTTCTCTACTCACACATCCCATGAACCCAAGATCTAGATTCTGATCACGTACATTTTGAATATCCTCTGTCCTGTCCCAAGAGTAGAGCTGAGGTATCGTTCGGATCCCTCAGTAATTCACAGTTCTGAATCTGGAGCAAGGATAGAAGATACATCTGATGGAATTATCTAGACAAAGACACATTTTCCTTCCACAGACTGTTAATAATTATCCCAGCTCTATTCAGTTGCAAGCACTTACCTGGCATGTTGAGGTGGGTGTGCAATGCAGTTGCAGCCAAAAGAAGAAATTCCAGTACTTGAAGTGGAAGCATGGCTAGGGTACCAGGCAGTTGCTCTGAATACGTCACAGATAGATGGCAAAGAAGTTTCTTTCTCTCAAAGAAACTCAAACAAGTGCTGACTTACGTCACAGATTGAGTCCTAATCAAAATACAAAACCCGAAGATTCATTAGAAATGAGGGATAACCATTTGGAAAGCCTTTACACTGTAACATCTTGAGAGAGAATTTGTTCTCAATTCTGTAGATAATATCAAAGTGTTCATATCAAAAGGTTCCTTATGGAGAAACCTCAACTCAGTACCCTGATTGTACCTGTACCCCTCCATGATTTGTTTGTTACATTTTCTGGTGGTGTTATCGTAGCTTTTAAAGGGAAACAAATGAACAGAAAGAGAACGAGCAAATAATGAACTAAGAGTCACACTGTGTGAGATCAAGATCAATCCAGCATATTATCCGGCTTCTTGTGGGGCCAATAGTGGATTCCTCTATCGGATTAGAGGATAACTCACTAATCACTACTTTATACAGTCTAAATGTTACCATTGTCTCTATATCCCTCTTAGGCATCTCTTTTCCAGACTTCCAAATTCTCATTTAAGTAGTAATTTCTAAAGTAATTTTTCATTTTGGCCTTTTCTGTTCTTCTTTTTCAAGGCTTCCCTTCGCATCAGTCAGCTCTCACAGAATTCTGTTGTCTAAATGTGCAGAAATGAACCACAACTTTACAAGGCATGAAAGGAGTGTGTGAGGGCTTAGGAATGAGTAAACAAAATAGTATCAAGGACAGTAGGTTTGACCCAAAAAGCAGCTGTATGGACAGAGGGTGTCAAATCACTCCTGGAAGTGGAGCAAGGACAGACAAAACCATAAGCATCCACTGGGCTTTGTCCTCAGATGCAGCATAAAGGTTTCCTGATTCACAGGCTCTGCTTTATAAAGAGCTGAGAAGTATTAAAGGTATTCTATTATATAGAAACCTTATTTTACAACTTATCACCCATGATGTTCCAGTTAACTAATGCAACAAACTAATTATCCAAAGGAATAAAACTTCAGTACTTATTTCTCTCCGCTGACCACCTGACCTACTTGCTACACTGACTGCATCAGGTCGCTTCCGAGCATAAGATTATATTTAAATTTACATTTATGATGTATAAAAAAGCCTTCTATTTGTCAAACATATTGCTTTATACCTCAAGAACCTAAACGTTTATTGGAAAAATCTTGCAATTTTTCTCCTATGCTCAGACACAAGTTTATTGTGTTATCATCTATATTGCATTTTATTCAAAAACATATAAAACATATGAACTCTTTGCTGCTTTAGAGTTGTAACATCATTGTGACTTCTGGATGTTTTCATTCTTTATCAGTTTGTGGGTTTGTTTTTTTTTTTAATAAAAAAAAAACCACCCTGTATTCTTGGCAGGCGTCATGCATTCCTATCTGATGGCAGAAGCTCTATATTCTGTAGCACAAGTATAGGGTTCTCTTTTAAGAGCAACCTATTGTGAGGCTTCACTTCACAGGCTGTGACTATTGTACATTTTGCTCAGTAGACAATGTATTATGTTGCTTTTTGCTCCTTATTTGAACAGACAAGGAAGAAAGTGCAGTATTTGATTACTGCCCAGCAGATTGTTTTGTATTTCTACCTCCCAATCACAACACATCCTGTGGATCTGGCTTCAACTAATATAGAAATGCAAGAATCTAGAAATACTTATTAATATTTTATAATATGATCTAAGTATAACATATTCTAAAAAGGATGTGATTTCTAAGATAGAAACTAAGACTAGGTGAAATGAATGGATAGAGCGCCATAGAAATGGTTCAGAAATGATAGAGAACTGATGTACCGTGCAAGAGAAGAAACTGAAAAATAGATTAAAAAAAAACCAAACTAGAGTGTCTGAACAGTTGGGGAAAAGAGAATCTCCAAGCTTCCTAGGTTAGATGGTGGTGGTGAAGTATAGGGGATGTTGGCTACACAGACCACAGCAAGAAACACTATCGTATATAGTCTTTTAAGCTGACACATAAGTAATTTTTAAGCTTAGAATGCTTGAATGTATTGTTCAATTACAAAAACAAAGAACAAAGTTCTGCTGAGCAACAGGGAGGGTGGTTTTTTACTGTTTTCCTTCCTTTCCAAAAAAATCTGTTCAACTACTCTCAACATTTCAGAGAGAACATCTTGCTCAAAATTGAATAGTGATGAGGGGTTGAAATTTGATAAAAGTGGGATTTTGTTTGCTGATTCTGTTCCACGTCTCAGGTACACTGAACACAGCACAAGTCAGCTAGCCCGTTGCTCTGTTTTTCTCAGTGATAAGTTAACCTAGCAGACCCTGAAAATCAGCATCAACATCTCAGCAACAGAACAACAACACCAGAAATGGTGTTAGGAAAAGGTAACATTATATATTTTATTGGTAGAAATAATAAAAGAACAACTAAAAAACCTTGACTATTAAACTGGTAGTCAATGAGGTTAAATTTTAAAAAATGCTCAAGAAATTATGGTGAACTATTTGTAAAATGTACTTGAGCTAAATGAAGAATGTTTTTCAGAAAATGCCAAGCAGCATGTAACTCCCTGAAAACCGATGCTTCTGTAGACTTATTGGTGTGCGGAGAAATGCAGTGCAGGGAAAGAAAACACTGTTGCAATTAGCAATGACGTGTAAATTTGAGATTACTAAATTAATAATTACAAAAAGAGAGACTGCTTTTTTAAAACTTCCAGTGGCTAAGTAAATATTGCACTTCCTATTCTCAATATATTACTACCCAGATCAGTGGTTTTGCCATACAAAAATTATGTATATAAAATAAAATTTGTATATATAATTCAAAACTGTGTAATGTGTATATATACACAAGTCTTTACACAGGGTGGTTCTTCTCTTAAACAAAAGCAATAGGAGTGCCTCCCTACAAAGTGGGTTGGACAAATAACATGGAATTTGGGACAAACACATTTCATTAAATTGATCTGAAATGACTGCACCTTGCTACCTGCACAAGGTACCCTGGTGAATTTCCTTCTCGATGCAGAAAGGATCGTTGTATTTGCAACCTGGAAAAGATACATCTGTATTGGGAACTACTCTTTGTATTTGAACTTCATTTAATTCCCACAAAGAGTTGGTCTCAGAAACCTCTGAGCATTGAGTGCAGAATGATCTAGTGATGTGTAAAAACACATTGGTTTACACTGTATAGCAAATTCCATTCAGAGAGGTTAAGATTTTGATATTTTTAGCTTAAAAATGTCAAAGAGTGACTTAAAGAACATCAAGGATGTATTCCATGAATTCCGCAATCCATTTTTTAGCAACATTTTATAATCTTCTTTAATGAAGATTACTTTTTATAAGGATATGGTCTGCTTACATACAATTTTTCACAGAAGACTACAGAATCCTGTCTGCCACCTTCCTATTGAATTTACTTTAAATGCAAAATATACAGGGGGTCTTCAATTTGGCCTGTCGGATCAACAGCAGGAGACCAATACTATGATGGAAACATTTTAAAAGTGATAAATAGCTCCACTCACTACAAGACTGAAAATATATAGTCACCCCTGGTGAACAAAATTATTTGAAGTGTGGTTCTCCATGATTAGTAGAGATCATCTCCCATTGTGCTATAAATCTTTCAAAACGAATTGCCACCACTTATTCCTGTTCAGAACCTATTATCACTGTCACATTATATGATACTTTAAAAGGGTACATACACTAAAGAATATCAAACAGCAACCTGCAAATGCTGCCCAAAAAATCAGAGAATGGAAATCATTAATTATGCAAGAGTAAATGAAAATGAGCTAAGGGTAATCATGTACTTTTCAAAAACCATGGTAAACATTAAAAAAAACACCCACCTGAAACAGAAATGGTCTTTGAAACACAAAAAATCATTAACAACTGTATATAGATATTATATTGGTAAATGGATGGGGGGAAAAAAAAAGCTATTGCTTTTAAAATTATTATAGCTTCCCTGGAAATCCTCATGAAAGAGGAATTCAGCAGTTTCAACAAGACTTCAGCCTATTAATTCTATTTTCGATCATGTCCACAAAGGAATAAAGTTCTTATAAACAAGAACTCAAGAGAGTGCTCATCTACACTCAAACACTATTGTCCACAACATTGTCTGGAAAATAAGGTGACTTTATCAGTAAAGACAGGAAGATAATACTGAAAACAAAATAAAACACATCTCTCATTAATTGGGCTAAAACTGCCATTGGCAGAATCAAGTTTCTTTCTTAGAAGAAAGTCTCCTTCCTTAGTTTTCCTCTTAGTTTGACTATTTATGCAAACATCTGACATCTGCAGATTTTCACGGGAAATTTCACAAGAAATGGCCATTGTTGAAATAACAAGAAGTATATGGAAAAATACTTCAAAGTATATTACCTTTTGTCCAAGAACGCAAATGATCTTTGAAACATTAGAGAAACACATAAACATATTGTGTGTCTCATAAACCAGAGAAACACTCTCAGGTAATATTCCATTAAGCTGCTTATTCTATGAAAGAACTTTATGAATCCATAAAACTCCTGTAACAGAAAGAAATTGGAATGTACCTTGCTTTAGTTCACGATGTCAACGGAAGGTAGCAGGCTCCTTTCTCAGGACTTAAGTATTCTGCACAAGGATGCAGCCAAAACATTTTTAACTTTTGTATTTGGTGTTTGGTTCTTGGTTTCAGCTTTTTTTTAAACGAGTATCAACTCTTCTGTTGTTCTTTAGCACATGATTAATCTAGGTTTACCCTAGTCTATTCTGCATTACAGACATAAAAGTCTGCATAAGAGCTGATGACATTTTCCAGTCAGGTACACTTACGCAAATAAAAATAACCTATTATTAAGCATTTTAGAACTTAAGATAATAAAGCTGTAACTCCGTTCTCAGCTAAGCTGAGTACAGCAACATGACTAGTCACATTTTTTGTTGACACGCTTGGAGTTCCTGCACAAACCCAACTACTGTTACAGTGTTCCTCTCCACGAACACAGCAGCCATAGAGCTTGTGGGAAACCCTGCACCGTGTTTTCCCACCAAGCAGTTTGCAAAGCGATTAATTCATAGTTAACTGTGATGGCATCATTTGGAGTTCAAAGGGTTGACTTTTCCCATGTTGATTTTTCTTACTTTAAATTCCATTTCCAGACAAATGCAAACACTGCCTTGGAAGTTTGTCAACATTTTATAGTAACTGTATAAGCAACTTTGTGATATCTCAGAAATCCTAACTTTCCCTCTCTATGAGCACCTTCTACTCAACAGAGAATCAACATATCTAAGTACTTTTTAAATACTTTTCCAGTTCTTCAGCAAAGCTGGTATTCTTTTTGCATCTGTAAAGCTTATTTCTTCATTTATAAATGAAAAAATGTCACAAGCTCCAACTTAGTTTGAAAGGAAAGCTCAGAGATCAAGCAATTGCTATCGGAATCATACCATGCCCTTCTTATTAATAGACCTTTGTAGTTTTAATGGTGGACAACAGACTTTCCTACAATGTTTTTAAATTGCTCAACTACTTAGAGAAATAAATATACTGGAAAAATCATAGAAAAATATCAAACCATCAGAGAACATTAGCTTCACATTATATGCAGGACTCTTCCTAGAGTTCAAGTTCTGTGAGGCATTAAATTCTGAACTAGGATTTGACAGCAAACAGTTGCTATTACATCCTGCAATTTTATAGCAAGCAGTTTAATTGACCAACAAAAGTAATGCTACTTTTAAGAATCTCCCTTCCAAAACAACTAATTGGACTACTGAAGAGAAAAACAATTCCCTCCAGACTCCCCACCACTGCCACATGCATAATTTTCACTATTATACCCACTCCTATTAATCCTAACATTATATTCAGCATTTTCATCTCCACAGCCAAGTTGAGGTAAATTGCAAGATCTTCCACCATTTTTCCTATAAAAGCTTATAAAAATAGGAATCCAGAAGCCTGACTGCACAGAGTACTCCCTGCTATGAGCTTCTATCCTAGAAATCCTCTCAGTCCCTCTTCGAAATCTGAATTAAAATGTAGTTCAGTATCTGAGATATGACTGCTCTGTGGTCTATCCCGAAACAGCTCATCTTGGTAAGTTCTATATTCCTACAGTTGATTTTTTTGGGCTATACTGCTTCTTGGTCCAGTTCCTGACAAACATAAAACTGCATCAACTGGAAACCAAATCAGGTTTTTTGCATTAAATGCACGCTCTAGGTATATACCAAATTCTGTTCAACCAGACTGTGAAAAGCCAAAACTGGTGATTCAGTTGAGTATCGAATACAAACACCCAGAACTCAGGAACAAACTGGCTGCTGTCTTTCCTGACAGGATAAAATCATATGCATTTGATTATACTGCAAATAGGAAAAAGAGAACTGATCATTTTGTCTTGGACGCCTTCCCAAAATTTCATGCTGGGTTTCAGCAGAATAAGTATTTGAAAATCTGAAGGTATTTGTTATCTTGTAATGAAGAGATTTTCTTCCTCTGTTCAGACAGTGCATAAACTGAACTGTTAACACCTGTAAACTGCCCATTTTCTTTTCCATGTCTCTAATTCACTAGCCTGGATTGCATTCACGTGAAAAAAAAAAGATTTTACAAGGCAAAAGTATTTGTTAGAGAAAAATACACTGCTTTCCTGACTTTCAAGGGAAATTGGCCATGTATGAAGAAAACACTGACATATTTATCACAGGTTGAATCATATTCCAGTCAAATACACATTTATCATTAAAAAGAACACGTACAAGTTTACCAACAGGAAATAATATATTCTGCTTTTTCTTCTTATCATCTTTAACATGTTTTATATAATCAAGTTTTTGATTATTTGGGTCATTTAAACAGCAAAACTTGTTTCAAAATTCTACAATATAAACAAGGTTCAGAGCAGAAGTTGATACTGAACATGAAAGATGTGAATGAAACATAGTACTGGAAAATAAAACATGGTTCAATTACACAACCAGGAACTGAATTTGAATTTCTGTCAAGTAACATCATTATACTCTTTTCATCAGGAGCTTCTACAAGTAACTTTTAAAAACTTTTTTTTTTTTAATTTTATTCACCTTTTATATATATAGTTAGATCACACAGAAAAAAATACATTTTTACAAATTTTAAATGTATTCTAATTTTTCAGTTGTTTTATTTTTCTCCACTTATAATTTATTCTGCAAAAGAACTGAGACAGAAATGCTACTGCCCATAAGTGTTTATTCACACTTCCTCAAATCCCTGTCAGATGTTAGCTCTGATCAGTGCTACCACTTCAGCTGTTCATCTGTGGGTGTCCTTACCTTTGTCTATTCAATGACTCAACTTTCAAAGGTGGGAAAAAAGAAAAATAATCTGCAACTGAGCCTTACTTGGAGACTTCAACCACTGACTCGATGTCAGTACAACCGGTCATACCACGCTGCTCTCCATCTTTCTTAGATCTGTATTTCCCATCTGCTATTTGCTTTGCCCGTTCAGACTGAAGACAATCAGGAAAATAATGTGTTTATTTCCACATATTTGGAAAGTCATTAGCATAACACTGGAATTACAATCCTGAACTCACTGTTCCTTTTGTTCCTTACCTAGGTAATTGGGTGGATATCACTTAAAAATCAGTTTTAATATGCATGGTAAATCTGTCTGCTATAATGCCATTGTTTAATACAGGTATAGCATTTTTTAACAATGCATAGAAAATACAGGTCTTTTGCTAATATATTCTTGGAGTATACTTTTTTTACTATGGAAACAACATTCGGATACATACTACTGCTGTAGCATAAACTTTCATCCCAAAGAAAGCAGAAGACATGCTGAGACACAAAGATTATGCCTTGACCTGCTGTGATTTTGGTCACATAACTATACAGGTCAGGGATCAGGACAGACAGAACAACCGCTTCCTCCCACCGTGCACACTCAAATCTTCTTAAATGAGATGGAATTAAGACACAGCCAAAGACACACTCGGATGTGAGAGCATAAAGAACTTGAACAGTTCACAATTTAGACATAGCCCAAAGATAGATCCCAAAGGCACTCAGCAATGGAGTAAATCTCAATTATTTTTATGTTCTCAAAACAAACATAACCTATCATTATCTGTTTACGTATTTATAAAATATACTGCAATGGCCAATTTAAATTCACAGGACAAAGTGAAGACATACATGCAGTCACCTTAACCAAGTTCATTTAAATCTACAGTGTGGATGATGCTGAACAGTACAGCTCAAAAAATAGAGACAATTTTCATTTGTATCCTTCTTTAGTATTTTTTTCACCAGTTTTTACTTTGAAACAAGGACTAAAATACAGACTTCTATCTTCGTAGCAAAGTGGGACAGTGAAATTCCTCAACATAATTTAACTTAATCCTAATCCTAAACCTTAATACTGTACAGTATTATTATGTTACTATTGTTTATATGTGTATATAAAAAAAATACTAGTAGAGTATCTCAGCTGATAATTGTCATTGTCTTGCCCATAGCATAATGAAGGCTCAGTACTTTAGAAATAAAAGCATCCCACTAAGTTAGAACAGCACAAAAATAATTTCTCAGTTAAGGTCTATAAATCAAAATACTTTGCACTGTTGCTTGAAAGAATATCTATGCCCAGCAAGTTTATACACATACAAACACACAGAAAGTAAGTATTGATTAAAAAAACCTCACCCTTTATCTTCTGTTAGTCTCTAGGCTTAAAATTAAAGTATCATTTCTGGAAGCTCTGCTCAGTAGAACTGGCAGATGCTCCATGGAAAATTGCCATTAACGATTAACACATAATGAAGAATCAACCTGTTGGGGCACCTGGGATAAATTTAGTTTTTTCAATGCATTATTATTCCACTTGAGTGAGATAATAGATTATAATTTTCGAGAAAGTGACATATGGAACATTTATGAGACTTTGCAAAAATCATTTGAAACCCTTTACTTGAAACATTTATCACACACTCTTGGTAGGGGAGGGGAAGGACTTTGACAGTGAGATCTTGGTGGGCCAATTTTCTTAACGGAAGACTGAAAGACTTTTATCTTAAAAAAACTTCAGCTATAAAGTCAAAATTCGGTTTCCAGCTCATGCCTGGCAAAACCATTCGATTCCAGGAGCTACTCTTCTTCCTCAATTTCAGCCCATTCTCACATTGCTAGTTTAATCACCTGTTTCAGAACCTGCACCCATCTCTCTCTCTCAATCTCGTAACGCCGAAAAGGGCACAAGTGCAGTTCTTGTGAAACCTGGAAACCTTTGAAAAGAGGCAGCCACCAGCTGAAGTGAGAAAACTGAACGTTACGGATAGTGAAGGCAACTGCCATCTCTGTGTTGGAGAGGCTCGTATCAGGAAGAACTTAAATTTCACTCACTGACAATAAATGAGGATTTTTTAATATTAGAAGATATAAATTCTTCACACGCAGTATCTTCACACCCGCAACATGGAATGTTGTTTACATCCCTGTAAAGAGCTTCTCATTTCCTAGCTGCACCACTTCAGCCACTCTCTCCTCCAGAGAAGGAACCTCTTCTATTAGTGCCTGCACCACATGGACCCTCTGGGCAGGTAATTACACATGTTGCAACAGGCTGACATCTTTCTTTCTGCTGCTGGACATCTTCCAGTACTTTAAATGTGTTACTTTTTGAAAGGATATGCTAGTTTACTTTCTCCTTTGACTAAGTCGGTGAGATTATGCTCCTATTACTGTTCTTTACTCTTATTAACCTAGTTAGCAATAAGTGCCATCATCAGATAAGTGTGGTTAAAAAGATAACAAAGCAAGGTGACTTAAGGTCTCTCTGTTTTCACCTGTGCTGATTCCTGACACAAACTCCTGTACGCTTTGTGTTTGCTGTCCTTCAGGACTAGACTCAAGGCAATGTCCAGCATTGTCACTATCCTACTTTTGAAGCAACACAATTTTTAAGTTTTGGGTTTTTTTTAAAAGAGATTTTTCCTTCCCATGCAAAGACTTCCTCCTGTACTAGTCACATAATGCCTTACGGCTGACAGGTCATATATATTTTTATATATATATAACTACCTTTAATGACGTGCCTTGACCAGCACAGAGTTGTGTTCAGAGAGTGAGTCAGATGGTCTCCTGCAGGTGAACCTTTGTAGTATGGACGGGCCCCGAGGCCAAACAGTCAGAGCTCAGTGTCGTATCTTTGCTTTAGCTCCAGTCTGAACCACTGTCCATCTTGATTTCTGCTTCCATCAAAGACAATGACTCCTGTCTTGCTTCCTGTCTGGTCAATTCTGAATCCCAGTTCTTGTTCCTGCCTGCAGGTACAGCAGTCCAAATTCTTGCTCGGACTATTCTTAAATGAATAGATAGAATAGTTCAAGAAATATCTGTAGAAAAAACAAGCCTATAATAGAATATTTCAACTGCATGACTACAACAGCCTTATTGCAAAATGGAGAATATTTTAATATAATCCAACTTTTAGATATTGTAGTTACAAAAGCTCAAATATATTTCTCTCGTTCATTTTCCACCACATTCGTAGGTAATTATATGAAGATCTTCAATTCCATTAAAGCATAATATCTATTTCTAGAGCAGGGAATCTTCCAATTTTACAGGTTTTTAATTATTTCTTAATGAATTTGTTGTAAAATGTCAAAACAAGAAGATAGTCCCATCCCATCAAGGCAAAAAAAAAAAAAAAAACCAAAGTAGAAAAGAACTAATTATTTCACAAACCAAACTGTTTCTACAGCCCCTCTGGAAATTCATCCGCATTCAATCAAGTTTTTAGAAAAATTTATAAAATATAAAACGCTTGACCTCACCTAAAGAGGTATGTAAACCCAAATGCACTCACCAAACAAAAGCAGGAAGCTTTTAGATAAAGTCTACAGAGTTTGCTAGGGAAGAAAGAAGATGTTGCATCCCATACAAATTCAGTCTCCCCTGTCCATGCTCATTGTTACATAGAGTATCAACAAGGATATGGCTCCATCTATACTAACCTACTGGTTGAGAGCAGTACAGCAGTTTAAGAAATCCGTGATTGTTCAGAATCCCCATGTGTCACATCAGGATACATGGTGGGTTTGGTGCATGTCAACTGCCATCCAAAGGAAGCTGAACTGAACTCTCCCGACTCATGGGCTCCGCGGGAACAGATGGATTCACATCAGTAGCTGGTCTGTCCCAGCTTTGAGCCGCATGCATGACAGGGCTCTTGCACCACGGGATGAAAGTGAAATCCCAAAGAGTGTTTAGGGTTGCCGTACAGGTCTCAGTACCTACTGCTTCTATCTAATGATCTGATCCTTTTGCCACCACATCACCAGTTGCAAGGGTACGGCTGATACTGTAACAAAAACCATGAATGCCCTAATCTATTGCAGAAATTATTGTTCCAAACCACCTAGAATTATTTTCAAAAATATTGGAAAAAAACAAGCTAAAGGCACTGAATTTCATATAGCAACTTTTGTAAATCTTTTCCTCATCCTTCCTCCTGCTTCAGAAAGAAGTTCTGACCAAGTCTTTGTTTGCTCCGAGATGAGGAAGTCGTGGCCATAATGGTTTCAGGTACAACTAGTCTGACCTATTGCAATCTATTCAGTTTTTCCATTTTCAAATTTCTTACTTGTTACTTATAATGAGCAATTGAGCCATTCCAAATTTGGCTGTAGTACAAAAAAGCTTTCAGACATACTGGGAGAAAGACTTAAAAGGAAACTGTAAACCACACTTTTAATTCTTTAATTGCTAACCTATATTTTTAGGCTTGAGTATTTATTTGCAAGAGGTACAGCAGTCTATATAATAATTTGTAAAAAACACACCAAGCACAGTAAAGCTTTGAAGGCAAAAAACCTTTGCTAATGAAATAACAACTGTGAGACTGAAAAGTACAAGCAGGCAGTGAAAGCTGCACGAGTTCTCTGCGTGAGCAAGTGAGATCCAAGCGCAGAGGGTTATGTTCCTGGCTCTTATCTTTCTGGCTCTGTATCCATAGTCACCTTAAGGTGCAAACGCACATCTGCTGGCCATTAAGGTACCTTACTAGGACACTCAAAGACAGAAGAACAAGTTAAGTATTCTAAATACCTGATGGACTTAGAGGCTTTAAAGTGACAGAAGTGGTGACAAAAAAAATTTGCTGAAAAATACTCTTACTAAAATAAGATATGATTAAATACATATATATTTCTCAAATCAAATTAAAAGGTGAATATGGAAGAAAAACGCAATAGCAACATTTCAATTTAAGTCTAAATATACATAATTGAAATCCTTAAAGCATTTGAACGTGTACTTTTTCAATGAAAGAGAAAAAATGCTCCAACACATCTAATTTTTCTTAGTCCTCACATAAAAAATGCCAAGAATAACTCGGAGATTTGCATGCAGGCCAGTAATGTCCCAGTCTGAGGTATGCCTCCTTCCATTGCACTGAAGCAAAAAAATCTCTCTCTATGATCCACTTAGGCATTCAGAAATTGGGATTTTTTGAGTAAATAAGTAGTATTATTTAAGCTAAAAGCAACTTTCCATATCAAAGAAGAAGAAAAATGGAATCCCAGCCTACCAGACATCTTTGCATATCGACCTGTGGGCCCCAGTGTTTTGTGAACACTACTACATTTCAGAATCACCAACTCCATATTCCGAACAGCAGCGTGATCCTTCCGTACGTGTTGTGAATTTGCTAGGACAGAAGACACACTGGCAAGATAACACCAGAAGATTTGTGACAATGCCACTGGGATCACCAGAGCTGGCCATTTCCCACACAGAGGGAGATTTTACGTAAATATTAACTAAAGATGAATCTGTACAGAAACTAAGCTGGTGCTACAAGACTGGGGAGTTGCGCAGTCTACAGCTCCTTCAGCTAATCATATGAAATAAAACAGGCCAGTTACAGCTGCTTCTTCCTCTGTTTTTTTAATGGAGAAGGGTAGGCATTTTTTCCCTTTGCCTTTTAATAAAGCTTTTTATATAAAGAATTCTGACTGCTCTCCGTATATCAGACTATGATGGAAGATCAGGTTAAAAAACAGGTAAGGTCTGTTGTAAGAATGCTAAAAAAAGCAGCAAGACTAGTTTTATGAAGAACATTTTTTTCCAAGCACATCCCATCATGAACTGACATATTCTGTGTATTGAAGAGCTTCCTTTGCTAGGCTAGTATTCATGGTCATCTTGTCATGTTGTCCTTAATGTCATGGTTTGATGTGGAGGGGGTGGGGGTTCTGGTGGCAGGAGAGGGGTTTTGCTTTCTGTGACCTCCCCGGTTTTGGAACCAGGTTAGGCTTAGTTCTGGCCACCAGGTCAGACTGCCATCCCCCTCGGGGTTGAGCCAATAGGGCGCCTCTGCGAATTGCCCTATTTAAGTCAGGACAAAGGAACCGGAAAAGGTGCTTCGCCCAGGATCGAGCAGAGAAGGGAGGAGGGCACTGCCCCCGCTCCCTGGCTCCCGGCTGGGCAGCTGCCTGCGTCGGGCCGGCGCCGCCCACGGAGAATGGCAGCGGCGGAGCCAGCTGGGGAACTCGGGGGCACCCCACTCCCGGGGTGCCCACTGGGCTGAGTCCACCTGGAGAGGACTGAGATCTGAGAGAAACAGCTGCATCGACAGCAGGTCAGTGAGGATGGAGCGGGAGGAGGTGTGCCGGAGCCGAGTTTCCCCTGCGGCTGATGGTGAGATGGCAGGCGGCCTCCCTGCAACCAGGACGGCCTCGGTGGAGCAGAGACCCACTCGCAGCTCGTGGGGAGAAGATGCCTGAGCCTGAGGATGGTCGTGTTGGGGTGCACGACAAGGCAGAGAGGCATCTGGAGTCTGCGTGACGACCCACGCCGGAGCGAGTGGCTACAGCTCCCTAAGTACCCGAGACTGTGGTAAAGCCCACACCGGAGCAATCTGTGGGAAGGATTGTTTCCAGTGGGCTGGACTCACGCTGGAGAAGTTTGTGGATTTTTCCTCGTGGGTAGGGGATCCATTGGAGCAGGGGAAAAGGTGTAAGGACTCCTTCTCCTTTAAGAAAGAAGCAGCAGTAACAGCACGGAATGAACTGACCTGCACTCCCCCAGTCCCTGCCCCCTGTGCTGCTGGGGGGAGGAGGTAGAGCCGGGAGGAAAAGGAAAGGTGGGGGCGAAGGTGTTGGTTTTAAGATCTGGTTTTGTTTCTTTCTGTCCTCTCGAGTAATCGGTTTTTGTTTCCCTTTGTCCTTCTAAGTAATCATTAATAAACTGTTTTGCTTTGAGAAAAGCTCTGCCTGTTTTGCCCAGGACCATGGTTGGTGGGTGCTCCCTCTGTTCTTGTCTCAACCCTCAGTCCCTTTGGGTTTTTTTTTCTCTCCTCTCTACTTTACTGGAGAAGGAGAGACTGTGCGAGTTTTAGTTGCTGGATCAGCCTAAAACCACGACAAAAACACACATGAAGTTTTCCGTCCTGAGAATGAGGTGAACTTTAAAAAAAAAAAAAACAACCACCCCACCAAAAAAAAACAAACAACCAAACCCCACAAAAAACCAAAACAACCTAAAACTAACAAACTCTACCAATAAAAACCAGCCCTGGCAACAGCTCCAGTGCTTGAAACAGTCTGAGAAACCAACGACTCGGGCAAAGTCTCTGCCCCCAGGTACATGCACAAGCAAGTCAGAAATAAGAACTATAACCAGGTATTGCTCAAATCCATACTGGCAAAGAGTAAAGCTGGACAAAGAAAACCAGTCACACCTTTCATTGGTTAGAAAGATGCAAAACTGGCCCAACAAAATTTCACTCATTTTTCAAATTGACAGAATTCATTTAATAGAAAAATCACACACACTCACAAAAAAAAAGCAGGGTTATTCTTTTTCAGAACATAGAAATCAAGATAGAATACACTTCAAATATGTTATAGAGTACAACATCTACATTCTTCCTCTTTGAAACAGTATCTTTCTTTGAATTTTACCTGTATCTTTTAATTTTCTATGTAAAATAATTAACTAAGTATCTAGAAATATTTTTTTCATAAGTGAAAAATATGGTTAATGATTTTGTTTCTGTGATAAACTGCAAAATCAGTAGTTACAGTTCTTCAACATAGCTGGCTTGGTTTCACAAACCAGCATGTATTCAGCGGGGAGGACAGACTCAAGTTGTGACAGAAACGTAGGGCAAAATTTCATTTTGCACCTCGAAAAAAACCCTGGTGACACTGGTTGATCCCCAGCTCACGCTGATGAACCAGGTAGGTTAACACGTCATTAACAATCTCAGCTTCCCTTTAAAGACAGACACACGCACGGCTGAGAACATCTCCGTTAAAATGTCTGATTCATAGTTCCGTTACCTCCTGGCTCAGACTCTCTACAAGTTCCAAGATGCCCAGTGCCTTGAGGTGGAACTGCCCTGCTCCTCGTGGTGGTCTTCCAGTTAGGTTGCCCGATTCCTAAATACCATTTACTCTGTGTCTCCCTGCCAATTATATTCTGTACTCCAGGAACATTCTTCAACCTGAATATGGTTGGCTGTTTTCATGAAAGAACCAGTTTCTCCTCTGAACATCCCTTCCTTGACACAAAACCCAGCAGCTAGGACAAGATAAATGAGACTTTCTTGCCAACTGCCCAGTCATACCTTTAAAAAAAATTACACACACATATACATATGTAAATAATTGTAAGGAACCAGCTCTACTGCCTTTAACATACCTGATAAGCTCTCCAGACACTGGGTATTTGAAAATTAATGTATATTTTTAGACATTTTTTCACATGCAAATACCGTGTATATTTTGGATGGATGCATGAGAGCTGATTTGTCCTTTAATATGTCCTACAGTAGCAAAATTCAATAAAGTACAATCCAAGCACATTTTTCATTCCAGGAAATCTCCGCTGCGGATGCTCTTTCTTTCCTTTCCTGTTTTTTCTATTGATTGCCCCTTCCTCAGTAACTAGAGGCCACATATCTCTTGGTACGATGCTGAGGCTTTGTTTTTGTGTTTTCTCATTTTTAATAGGCTAATTTCCTCTCTCAGAATGATTTTGTGAATTCTACATCATCTAAGAAGGCTAAGAACAAACTGAAAAGATTGGACAGTTTGTAGATTTTCTGTCTGCTTATTAGGCACAGAGAGCTTGATCTAAATGAGTCTGGCATTCTCCCTTTATTTTTCTCTCTATAATCTCTCTTACTCGCATGTACTTCACATATGAAAAGAAAAAGCCTAACAAAAGAAAAAAAAATGTTAAATCATTGTTCTGCTTTAGATTCCCAATCCCTTGAGCAGTTCCCAGCCCACAAGTGCTTCTTTATTTCTTTCATTCCAATTACCGTTTAACCATCAAATGAAATAACCAGCAAAGGAAATCTTATGCAATATATGGCATTCCCTTGAAAATATTAAGTAGCTTTTACAGTAGGTTATTTGACAATGCTGGGAAACAGATAGAAGTAATTAACAACAAATTGTTACTTTTCTCCAAAGGAAAATATTTGTTTAATTCCACCATTCAAATGAAAAGAGAAATTTAATTACAATAGTGTTTTATAACTGCTTGTCCAGATTAACAAAAGGCACAGACACTTCTCTCTGGAGTCCTATTCAATATTAATGTGGAACGTAGGTAAGTTGGTTGAAGAACATGGCACATGATGCTAACCTTTACCTTCCTCACATTCCATAAAAACACCATCACACAAGCTTTTAAGCTCTGTAAACTATGAACACCACTATTTTTAAATAAACATGTAGCAATCTGAAGATAGGGAAATTAAAACTATTCGTTTTCCAATCTTTTATCTTTAATCTGCAAATTTTAGTATATGCTTGGTCTGCAACAGGTCACACTGCAGTCTCCCATACTCTACTGCCAGTTGTGAATTACGATTGTATCAAACGGGATTTTCACCAAGACAAGGCCAGCAAGTCAGGACTATTACCAAAAATGCCTGAAAAGCATGGTAGCAAGAACAGTAAACTTGTCTTAGTGTGCAATGAAGAAGACAGCTCCATCAAATTCTGCTTCTCTCGCTAATTAGTCATCCCTGATCACACAGGGAGCATTTGCATTTGCCTAACATTAGACAAAAACTGTCATATTGGGAAAGAAATACGAACGTGCACATTAACTGGCACCTCATTTCTTCACTGTTGAGCAGGCCAAATTACATTCAACACAATCTCAAAAGTGCTGAGGGGAATTTGTGGTCTACTGACAATTTTGGTCATCTGTGATGAGTCAGTTCTATTCTGTTAGTCAAATTAGCTAAATAGTTGTTCACAAAATCCTTCAAACACAATCTGATGCTTAAAGGAAACCACAGTTCTGCTTTAGGTTCAGTGTGACTCCTGGGGACAACTCTGTGGGGTGGGACCTTGCCACTTGGAGAACAGCATCATCAACAATCCAAAACGCTCAGCAATAGAGGAACTATAGTACCTTTTAAAACATCTTTTAAAATTAGGAACACTAACAGTGTGGGTGTGACAGTAGCTAGTGCTCCCCTTTTTGCTTTTCATTTTGATCTTGCTGTCATTTATTTGTATTTATAGAAAGTAGCTAATTAATTCAAAGTTCATGTTCATTGTGGGGCTGTATTTTTTTTTTTCTTTTACACACTGAATAACAAAATAGAGACGGGTGGAAAAACTACAAAGTGAGAAAAACCAAACAGAAATAGGTTATGAATCTCAAAATTCTTGTGTACTGAGAGAACAAAGAATGAAAGTTGATTTAATTTAAGGAATGGGATTTCTATATACAATTCAGAACCATGAAATACACAAAGGTCTCTTTCAATGAGAGTACTGGAGTATTCATCCCAAGGCTTGATAAATCCACCTCTTACTGTATTTGAAAATTTGACTGAAGCCAGCAGTTTATTGCCATTAGATAATATAATACAGGAAAAAAAAACAGGAACACATTTAAAGAGCTGGTTCAGTTACAACTGCAGCTGCTTCCTGTAAATTCCATCTTTTGAATAATAAAATTATTGGGCAATTAAAAGCAATTGCCACTTCTGTTTTCCTACTGATAAACATTATAAAACCCTCAGAACCAGTGCTTTTTCCTGTTTATAGCAAAGCTCATCATCATCATCATCCAAACTGTTCTGCGTAGGTCGCACTGGATTTGCAATGTAAGCTTGAAAAAAAACAAACCTGCAATATAGGACCAGCTGATTTCTGGTTACTTCTAAAGACCAAACAATGCACACTGCTAACCCATGCTATTACAGATCTGCTACCTTATTGAGCAAGTTTGCAATGCATTGCATGGCATATGTTTTTAGTGAAATCTGTTGTCAAATTACGGTGCCAACTTCAGTATATGTTTGAACGTCCTTAATCAAAACTACGAAGCTGAACGGTATGCTTCTGGGCAAGATGTTCCACTTCCAACAAAACAGGCATTATTTTCTCATCTTGAGAGCTATTGCTCAACTCACCTTGCCTGTATATGCTGTACTGCGCAGCCCTGCAGCCCAGTTAGCACAGCACTGCCATTGCTGGTTCAGGTCACCGGCTTTGTGCTGACTTTGTGAGGCCTCAGGAACATGGCTTGTCAGGCTTCGTTCAAACTTCTCCTGGTCACCCTGGAGCTCTCTTTTCACTTGCTCAGTTGTACAGGAGCTTTTCCCTAATGACCGCTTGGCTCTGTACCAGCAACTGGAGCAGGGCTGGGCTCATATGCCCGGTTGCCAGCAGCTGGGGAGACCAAGGATCCAGCAACTGAAGAGATGCACATTGTACACATATATAAGTATATATAATATTCATATTCCCACTAACACTTTCAGTCTAATCAGCCAGAGAAAGGAACAAGATGAGGTTTTTGGTCCTACTTGTGTCCACATGAGTACTAGGTATTTCTGTCTGTGCTGAGCTGCTTGGAAAGCCCCCCTCATCTCCATTAGGCTACAATATCCATTGACCCTGAACAGTATCTAGTGAATAATTAATTTCAGTTTCTTTTTCATATTTTCTTGTTCACTAACACCTTCTGCACTTAAGCAAATATATTTTGCAGGAAGTTCTGAATTCTATCATCTTCTACACATAAATTATTTGCTGCTATGCTGATTCAAAATGTTTGTGCTGACATGGAACAGGGCAGTATTTTCACAGGCCAGCTAGTAATTGTATGACTTACCTGACAGAACACATGCAAGGTAATGGTGATCAGCTATCATCAGTTCAGTGACAAGACCACTTCATCAGCTATAGGTTCCATCAGAGTGCATGTGATATTGTCACCTGCAATGGGATGAAAGGTCAAGTAAAATTTATTAGCACTAGATAAAACCAGAAAAATCTCTGAATAAAAGTTTCAGTGTGTATGGCATAGAAAAGACTTGCTTTCCCCTTCCACTCCAGACTGTAATATTTAAAATTTTCAACAACGTTTTCACCCTCTTTGTCTAAAGACTGTATGATTTTTCAAACACAAAAACACAAAATACAGAGTTGCTGTAGTGCAGATTGATAAGTTGATAAGGCTCTTCTTCACTTCTATTTTCTCTAACAGTCTTAACAGTTAAAATCTGTAGAACACCTTGAATATGAAAAGAAATAGGATATATAAGAAAAGCTGTCTCTTAGCTATGTTGCAAGGCAGATCCTTGTTTTGTATTTCGTTACATCCTAGTAGGAACTCACGTCGTGAGTGGGAAGAGGATGGCACCCATCACACACTAGCTGAAGCTGTTTCTTTACCATATCATCACAGGGAAAAGAGAGTCTGAAAACCTGTGCTCTCACCAATCTCCAAGGTTACTTCTGCTTCATGCTTCTAACATACTTATGCAGTGAACTGTACATTTCTGGGTCAATGCAGGATTAAGGGGGATATATATAAAAGATATATATGTAAGATATATAAAAGATACCCTGCAACTCTAGTGCCAAACTAAGTTTCAGATCAGACAGACACAGAGGGACTAACATAAGTATCTGACTAATGTTAGAAAATAAGAAAAACAACAATGCTGGAATGTGAAGTGCATACTGTAGGGATGACCAGAGACCACTGAAGTGGCTGATTTCCAAATACTGCAAAGAAATGTGCTCGCTATATTGCCCATTTCAAAGCAGCAGCTCTTATCTTCATTTACAGCTAATCTGCTAAAACAGACCACAAAGAAGCGTTGTGAAAGTGAAAACCACTGAATGCTACAGTCATTTTACAAGCAACATTTAATTTTACTATGTTACTGTGTTAAACTGAACAATGGAAGGAAACACAATCAAATACTCATCGTATTTAAAGAGCTTCAAAAAGATCAATTATCTTTATATGGATAAGACGCTATTATTGATTTCAACTGTTATTCAAATTCCATTTAAGCAATGAAATGCACTGTTTTTTTTGTCAGAAAGAGTAATGCATTATACTGATGCAACTTAATACTTAACACTGTCCAAGGGTGTACAGCGAGCAGAGACTAGTGGCTTCACTATGACAGGGAAATCTCTCCGACATCGATCTTTCTAACTGAATGGAGCTTAAAACAGATGTCTTTTTCAGCACTCCTACAAAGAGACTGGGTAGAATTAGTGTGTCTCTAAAAGAAGTAAGATAAAACCTACTTACAGCATGCCAGTGATTCAGCATACGGGCCTGACTGTACGGTTGTGTTTTCAAAGACAAAGGAAAGTCACTTTCATAGATTCATAGGCAACACTGACTACTTTCTAAGGAAATTCACTGGTGTCCAAAATATCTCAAAGAAGAAAAAACCTTTGCTGGACTCTAATCAAGCCAAGTAAGTCTTTACATATTACCAAAATTATTTTCTTCCATATTATAGTCAATTGAAACAGGTGATTTTATGTAAAAACCTGGCTTTTAAACCATTATTAACCTCTCTGCATTTGATAAGAACTTAAAGCAAGAGAAAAGTTATTGATGGTTCAAAACAACAGAGCTAGGCCTAGGAAGAAGATCTGACACAAATACAAGACTGTTTGCAGTATTTCTTTAGCGCCCACTGACAGCCTGTTTGATTACAGCCCTTTTCTTCAGTCAGAACACAGCTACACTCCCAAACGGTTGTGTGACTCTAAGCAATCCACTTTGTGTTCACCAACAGGAAAAAAAAAAAAAGGTGGAAAATTGGGCTGCAGATTTTTATTAACCTCTACTTTATGGAGGGGAAAAAAAACTAAAAATATCAAAACTGATAAAATCTAACTCTGTGTAGACCACAGCATCAGAAATAAGACTGTAGAGAGAATCTAAGATTATCTCGGAAGCCTTGATAAATTACCTCAGGAGAAAAAATTATCCATTTAGCACAGAATACTGCTCTCTGAGGGAAGAGCAATTATGATGCACGATTTAAAATCCACTATTTAAAATTTGTTATATTAAATTTAGACACAAGGGTAGTTTTCAAGTCTGGTCACTTCCAAACTGTAGGGAAAAGCTCATCTCACCCAAAAGCTCTGTTCGGATGGCCCACCGGCACCTGAATCCACAATGAATGATTAAGTGACAACATAGGTATAATGTGCTGTGACACAGTACTCTAGAGGACAACAATACAGTGAATGATGACAGGATTACGTTTGATATTAGTATTGTCTACACATTGCATCTGCCTTTTCCAGTTTACCTCTTTTACCTTTCCTCACAGTCAAGATGAGTTGCCAGAATATTTTGTGTATGCAGTGAAAACGTGCTATTGAATTTTAAATTATGATTAGGATGCATATGCATTCTTCTCCATCTACCTCCAAAGTCCCCCATCTTTGCAATTTAACTGTTTCTACAGGTTTTTAAGATTTTCAACATGAAGGATAATATGTTGACCTGCAGTTTGACAGGATCAAACACTCACCTGCATAAGAATACTCATACTAAGGAGGCAGCATGGTACCTCACTCATCACAAAGTTTCTTGGCAGATAACTCACTTTCATCTGGAGAACTCCTGCACAGATACTGAATGCTTTTCCCAAGCTCTCCATACCCTCTGAATCCTTCATCTTGGATAGTCAGCTGCCACAAGTTAATATTTTCTTATTCACTGTCTAATAAATCTATACGATTGGAGTTTGTAATTGTCCTGATATATGTTACATTTTGACTGAGTGCCTGTAAATAACCCTGTTGTCAATAACAAACACAGCAACAACTGTATATACGCAGTTAGTTTGATGTGAAAAATGAAAAATCAATGTAATATGTCCTTACTGTAGGCACCTGCAGATAACATCCAACAGAACTAAGTCCTACACAATAGATAATAAAGCCAATTAAAAAACAAACGGAACATCACAGTACAGCTCCAAATTTAAATGCAGTGGCAAAGACAACGGAAGAAGAAATTAAAATAAAAGCTTAGATATGACTAATGGAAGAGGGTAGCAATTTGTATCTAGATAAAAGTTTATTATTGCCCCATAAAGAGCAGATGTACAAAGACATACACAGTGTACATATTTTACTTATCCTAAATATCAAAAGTATAACCTTATACATTGCAGCATCTTTGGCACATTTTTTTTAATTTAATAGCAATCCACATATTCATGTAATTCTACTGAGATAGAATAATTTCCTATTATTCTACTCCTAGATAATCATAATTTTAGATTAAAGATTTAATGATTTTATAACCTTCAAGCAATGTACCCAAAATAATATCTGAGATAAAATGAAAATACAGTAAAATTAGCACAAGACAATCTTTAATGTGACATTTCATGCATTTCCTCCAATTCTGGGACTCCATTTTGGTGAAAGTTTCCATATTCACGGACACCCCTATAATTATAACTGCCACTTTAAAAGGAAGAATGTGGTGAAGGAACAAAAGGAAGAAAGCAAAGGGGGAAAAAAACCCATTTCTTATTTTAATTAGGTCTTGCAGAAGAGACGCTATCCTGAATGTATCTCTAAAAAACAACTAATTCTCAGTTTCATTTCTCTTGTCTCTTCCTACAAGCTCATTCCTTAAAAGCATAAACCGAACAGAATCCCATCAGGATAATCTAGTTTGCATAGGAGATGAGACTGGTAACAACAAATGCCTCTCATTAGCTAGGAACGCTTTCAGAAGAATATAAAGGTCACAGTTGTTTGTAAGCAAGACAATGTTATAGACTTCTCCAAAATTATAAGATATACAAAGTTCAGAAATGGTATCTTTCATTTTGCCATTGTCAAAGAACATTCCAGACAGGAACGAAGTTTGGTGCAGTTCAAAACAGACTTCAAAACAGTAAGAGCAGAAGAAACACTTCTGTGTTTTGTAATTCTCACGGCAATTGTGCAAATTTGTGATGCCACGTACTCCTGAGCAAATGTGGCATGCCCTCGCTCGTCTGTGCGCTAAGTTACTGAGCTAGAAATGGCTGTATCTAGCTTCCTTTTATCCTTTCTACTCCTGGCTGCTCGTGGTTGTTCCCTTGAAGATGTACCCACTCCTTTGCCCACACAAGGCACTTTTCCAGTGATGTTTCTTAATTCAGATTCTTTATTCGAGGTACACAGAAAGGGCAGGCAAGAGACTAGTACTGATGATCAATGCACATGGTGGAGTCCTGATACTGAAGTGATGGCAAAGACTGATTGCTTCAATTCGTAACCACTCAGGGTCTTCCTTTTATCTACTGGGAATCTTCTATCATACATCTATTATGCATCTTTAATTGGGCAAGTATTTTAGCCATAGTTTAAAGAGGGACCAGAAGCCAATCAATTTTGTATGTCCTTATTTTGAAGCATTTACATTTGATTTCTGTATTCTAAGTGTTTCCTGCTTTGACCACCTATATTCTACCACAGCCTTTTAGAGCTTAGAACAACAGGTAGAAGACCTGTAGTCCCGCATAGACTGGACATCGGTAACCGGGCCATAAAATTTCTGCCTGGCCAGCTGCTTGTTCTGCTGCTGTCTTGAGCAAGCTAGTAATTAATCACACAGCTGAGATGAGAGTCTCATCTTCAGCCCTCCTGAACATTACTTGTGCAACTAGAAACCATTTCTGTTTTTTAATGGAGTGTTTTACAACCAAGGACTAACCCTACCATGTGTCAGAGTGATGCCGGTACGGAGTGTAACACCTGGAAAGCGCAGTATAGTGCAACCACATCAGGAAAGCCAACCTCCCCTTGAAAAGCTGGAACTGCATTTTTGCTGAGGTCTGGTGCAGCCACCACCGCTGCTCAGGACACGGTACATAAACTTGAGTATAACAGTAAAAGGTCTTTTAATTCTAGTCAATCACTTCAAAACTTAGGATAAAATAAATGATTTTAACAAAAATCCAAACTGTATTTTGCTTTTGTGCAGAAACTCCGTAAGGAAACAGGTAAAATGCAATTCTATGGGATATATACATGTCTTATGAAAAGATACTGTAAGTGACAATTCTCATATGGTCTTGAGAACAAGTTGTCTAGTGAATAGCAAGAGCTCTTTCATGTTAATGAAAAAATCCTGTCTAACTCTTCTTCAGGCACCATCTTTCACTATGTGACTATCACCTTTTCAGTTGCCACAATTCCCTCATCTGAAAGAACAGCTGAGCTTGTCAGCAGTCTAGTTGCAATGTCAGAGATTAGCTGAACTGCTCCCATTAGAGTTAATGGAGTTACCTACTAAATCCCTACATGTTGGGTTGTCAAGTTTTTCTTAAGCAATAATATCCTTGCAAGGTTCCAGTTACCAAAGGTTTAAAATGAATGGTCTGTTTTTTTCTCTTTATATTAGACAAGATGAAGTCTTCCCTTTGATATTTTAAAAATCTCCCCATCTCACATCTATTTCCAATAAACAGAATTTTCAAGGGCTTAGTGGAGATTGTAATGACAACCAAATAGCAAAAGAACAGATTATATCTTTCAGTGATTTGATGGAGAATTTTACTAGGAGAATAACACGCAAAACTACAAAAAAAGCTTCTAGACAGATTTCTCTATCCCGCATGCACATATGTATCAACTCTTACTGACATTTTAGGTATTATGTACAAAAGAAGAAAACAGCAGACTTCAGATGAATTAGCATACTGTCTTCCTGATACGGAAGAATAAGGAATCTTACATTCTTGTTGTATATCTACGGAAATTATACTTTTCCTACTAACTTTAAATCTCTACTAGCCATATGTAGCAAGTCCATCTGTTTTTACTAAATTTGACTATGAAATCTTTCTATGCATATCATAATTACATATACGCCTTGAACGTATTCTTGCATGCGCAAATATTTAACTGGAGCTCTGTGGGACAATCTCTTTATGGTAATTAGTGGTTTGAAGAGCTCTGAAAATAGTCTTGTTGTGACAGTAAGGACAACAGACTTCTCAGAACATCCACGGGTTGTTTTTTTTTCTCTGGGTTTCAATAAAGGAGTTATCAATGCAGGAAACATAGAAGAGAATATGAAATTGTGTCTATGGCAACCATATTATCTCTCTCTACATTGTACATCTGTGGCTTTTCAATAGATTCTAGAATTCACGCTCGTTTCTCCTGTACGTGGGTCAATTAAAACATATCACTGAACTATGACATTATTTCAGAATTGCTACTCACTACAAAACTGGATCAGTAAATTCTTATCTAAAAATGAAGTAGTCAGTCTTTTCAGGAAGGGAAAAAAAAAAATCTACTGAGCTAATTGCTTCCAAGAAAGTTTCTGCTATTGTTGCTATCTGGCACCAAACTCTGTTACTTATAGACGATTATTGCAAGAGGAAGACTCAGGGAAAAGAAGAAAGGAACAAAGAACAAAGTTGTTCACTAACCTGCAGCAACTCAAAGGCTGAGAAGAAAAAAAAAAAGGTCACAGGGCAAGGCTTTGAGGATGAGCCTGCAAAGTTAAGAAACCTGCAATAAAATATTTTGGTGTTGTGAGATGAAGGTCTCTACTGTTGACTTGACTCTTTCCAGTTCTACTGTTAAATATCAGGTCTTCTAAGTTCTCCTTCTCAGCAATTAAGATGTCAATTTGTCTCAACAACAGTCATCAGACTGAGTTCTCTATGCATGTTCTCCTTCCTTCCACGTTCAAGGTTAGCTACACAGACCACAGGACATGAAATCACACGTGAAACACAGCGGACTTAATCCGGGCTGACAGTGCTGAGGTCATGCAAATCCAAAGCGTTTTTAACAGAGTTATGTTCACAGATGAACCATGCAGCGCGGGTGCCACAGATTCCAGTGTCTGCTGGACAGAACACATACATTTAAATTTAATAACACATGTAGATTTCAGCCTCTGTGCTTTTTTTAAAGGAAAGTTAAACCATAATTCTGTAGGAATTTTTTTTTGAGAAAACAGAGTGTCATTGTCTATTTTTCCTTCTACTAATATAAATTTAATTGCTAAATTTAATTTGAATAAAGCATGAGGGTTTTTTTGTTTGGGGGTGGTTTTGTTTTTGTTTGGTTGTTTTTTTCTTTCTCCATTAGGCAGAAAAGTGATTCCAGTGCTATCTAAAATAAAACTGATGTGTTCTGGATGCCAGGGATGAAAAGCTGTCTTTAATATCCGGATCTGCTATGGCTGATACGGTGAGCTGTTGCATTACGGCAACATATAACAGTTATAAGGTAATTTTAAGTATTAAAAATGTTAGTTCTTTTGCAGATCATGCTTCATTCATACTTGTCACAAGAGACTTCTTAACACTGGTATTTAGGATTATGAAAATAAGAATTTGATGTAATAAATAAAACATATTTAAAAGGAGTGTTTGCAGGTTACTACAGGAACGAAAGAATGCATGATTTTCCTGCAATAATTCAATGGCATAAGGCTGCCAACCTGCCATGGAAACTCTTTTAACTTGTCGTAAATGTTTACAATCTATTTTCAGTGAGCTACTGATTTCTCAAACTCATTTTCTCCAAGGAATTTTCTAGAGACCTTACCAGCATTTTTCCCATGAGGTGAGCTCTGCACACACTGCCAGTCAAGCACAGCTGAACCCTAACCCAGACCTACCCTTATAAAAATATTAGAGCCTTTCTGGTGCTTTCAGTTAATGATTGCTTAAAGGAGGGGATAGTGCAGGAATCAATGACTTGACTAGCTTTCAGAGGCTCCCTTTTGTACCTTTTCTGTCCCTTTAGAAACATGATGCAACTCTTTTTCCACTTCAGCGTATTAAAACAAATCCTCTCTCTCTGCCCCTAAATCATATAGAGAATTAAATCTTTACTATTATAAAATCTCCTCAGACTTCTCAATGCTTAATAAAAAATAATGACAGTTAAAACTGTTTTAATACTCACATTCCAATCCCCTGCCTACCTCTTTCCTCTCCTGGGTACTGTTTTAAAACATGTTCCTTATCCTAGGCTTCCTTTTACATTCCTTAATGAGCAGCAGACTAGTCTCTTAACTGTCCTCCACATAAATGGATTAAGTTTCACATGAAGAGAGATCCCCAGGTATGTGTTGGAAAAGCTGTAAGCAGTTTCGTGAGATGGGATGAGAGCGGAAACGTAATTCACCTGCTCCTGACAGCAAAAGCACCAACCCTCTGCGGCATTTATTTTGACTCCCAATGAAAAGACCCTTTTAACTTGTCGCATCTTTTATTCAGCAACTCATTTTCTGCTAAGTATTAAAAGTCAGTAGGGTGTGAGGATTTGTTCCAAGGCTTGCTGAGATATTACTTACACAAAGGAGATGCAGATCATTTCTGCTGAGTAAAGCCACTGGAGATGTTTGAAATTCCAATGCATCTTACCCCCACCCAGCACACAGAGGCCATCACCTTTCTTTTCCCTGCTCTTTGTTACTCCCTCCTCATCCTACTTAGCAATATGTTTTTCTGAAATTCTTATTCTTTCTATTGTAACTTTAAAAAATAATTATTATTCAATATAATATTTTCAAGCAAAAGATCAAGGCAGAATTATGTTTTCAAGAAGAACCATTATCATTTTGGGTGGTTCGCTATTAGATGAGGCTTCTCAAACATATGTCACACCTATAATGTCTCATATTTCTTACTCTTGGAGCCCTCCATCAAAGACAACAGTATTGGCAGCTGTATAGGCAATGACCTCATGTAATGCAAAATCTATTAGCACAGCACAATCAGAACTTTCTCCTAAGTATATTTATGGCATCTCTTGCTCACACTAAGAAATTAAAAGTTTACACATTTAGGGATAGAATTGCATTATATGTGAAAAAAGATAATCTTCTCTCTTGTGAACACTCACACAAAGAACAAATCCTCTGTAACTGAGTATATCAACTCTCACTGACTCACTGTTTTGCAAACTCAACTGGAAAGTTCCCAGCCCTCCCTCTTCTACACTATCTGTTCTGTTTACAGCGAACAAGAAACAATGTCTCCTGTGGTTCTGAAAAAGAATCATCTTCCAAGTAGGAAGATTGAAATATCATATTGAATAATTGTAATATTGTAAAATATACCTGCTTGGACACCAACAAAATTTTCAGATGTAGTGATGTGCCTTTCCAAAGTGAGACACTTCGTACAACCAAAAAGTGCAATCTGCAGACATAATGGTACAAATCCAGACTGACATGAATATTTTACTACAGTGCATAGCAAGTAAGTAAATTAAAGATGACTGATATCAATTTATTCAATTTATCAATGTTCTAGTCATTACTCCTCATTTCCTGTCAAGCATAATAATAATAATAATATTAACATTCAGATTAGAACCAATTACCCTGGTCCTACAGTAGCTACTGCAAAACATATACTAAGGAAAATGACTACAATACACGACTCTTTCAGCTCTCTATTGAACTGAATAGAGAACAAACTACACAGAAGACACAGAAGCTAACATTCCCTTACCTGTAAAGCAAATCTTCGAAAGCTTTCTGACAATACAGATGTTAAGTGCGTTACACCGTGTTTGTATCTCAGCCTGTACTGTATAACACATGGCTATAATGCCGAGCTCCTCACAGCCATTACGTGTCTAACTCTCATACTTCGGTACTCAAATCATAGCCTGTGGGGTTAGTCAAGCAATTGTTAGATAAAATACAGAAATGGATCCCAGAACAGAGTAGAACTGAATTCTGTCATACAAGTATATATTCTCGTCAATTTTGCACCCTGTCTTCCACCTCAGGAATAAATGATATTTCTTCTACCAGTGACACGGTAGCCTTTAAAATTGTGGCTGGAGCATTCTCCAAGGAGGTGGAATACGTGAAAATGTTTTCCCCCAAGCTGACTTAAAACTGAACATAAATCTTTCACCTTCTGGGTGTTCTAACTGGTACCTCAGCAGACCCAATACCAGTTTTACTGGTACACTGCACAAGGGCAGGGAACAAGGTAGAAAGCACCACCATGATTTGCTGGCTCCTTGCAAGATCAGCTGCTCTTGGGAGCTGGCAGCTGTAAAGATGTGAAAGGGAACTAAAGATGTAATTGCATCATTATTCTAATGTTGCTAGTGCCTCCTTACAGCACTGGAAGTGCAAGAAAGACACAGCAGAAACAGGAGAGCAGCAGTATGTGATGAGGGAAAGCAAAGAGGCAGCATGAAACGACTAGGGTGATTGAAAAGGCAGTTAGGCACTGGGTACAGGGAGATTAAAAAAGAAAAAAAAAAAGAGTGATCAGAGAAAGAGAAAAAGCAGCTTTAAGTAGTAATTCCATCGGCGTACAACAGATTGGTAACTGCTGAACTTGGCAATCACGTAAGACCCAGCTGGAACCACCATCATCTACCCCTGTACTGTGAAAGCAAGCCACAGAATAGTCTTTCATGGGCTATGGGACAACATAAAATATGTCCCAGCCCTGCAGTAATCCATCGCTGTCCAAAAGCCCTAATCCAAACTTACACAATCACATGGAATAATGCATTATTCTACAGAACTCGAGCTTTTGTTCGGAAGGAGCACAACCTCACCAGTGTGGCACTGCAACCAAGCCAGGAAGCACAATGAGTTATACAGCCCAGCTGACCTGGGACAATGCTTTCAGTACTGGGAGTCACCTACAGCTTCAGGCTCCAGTAACTTGTGCTGCCTTAAGTCTCTCGCCAAAGGCTGCTGAGGCAGCCAAAGGCAATGGCAGGCACGTTAAGTTCTGGAGGGCAACAGGATTTCAAGTGTCTGTCTTTTCTTTGTTTCTTCTCAACTACTCCTGTGGCTCTCTGTTCCAAAATACTAGTTAATGCAAATTTCCTTCCTGAGCTTCCATGCAGAATGGGAAAATATGCACAGAACTTCAACCAGGATGCCAAGCTCCTGAACCGTTTCTGAATCTGGGCCTTCGTGTCAGGAAATTCCATGGAAACTGCCATGTGCCATAAGCTTACCTGAAATATAGGCTTTAGGGAAAAAAGAGTATGATTCATTCCTTGTGCATGCTGTTGACAGAATGTCAGTGTTCCTTAATGTATTATATTGGAAAGCATTTCAGTCTGAAGCATACACATTATGAGATAGATAAGCTTAAAAACAACCTTGAAAAATAATCACAAGTTTTACTTTTCTTGTGTTGTCTGATCACTAAAAAGCATCTTTAAAAATTTATCTTATATCGCTGAGATGAAGAAAACATGCCTTCAGTGATATTTGATTGCTCCTTGGTAGATAATTATTTGTTCAAACAAAATAAACCAAATTTACTTTTCAATCCTTTGCTGCCATCTGTTGGCAAACAGAAGACCGGGAAAAGACACAATTTGCTGACAAGAAACAACAATAAAAGCTAAAATGAAATGCTTGATTACGTTACATGAAACGCATAATTATATGTGATTACAGTCGGATAATTGGGTCTACTGTCTTCTTCCTCCGCTACCACCTTCAATTACAAAAAGGGTGAGACACATGCTGAAAGCCAACATTCCCCAAATTCCCAAATCTTATAATGCTTAAAGAGATTTTTCTCAATACCAGGAAAAAATAGATAAAGGGAAGGGTCAAGTTTTCAACAAACTGAAGATACAGACAGTTAACTTTTGTCTTTCCACCACTCGGGCTTCATGGTGAGCCTGTATTTATTCCAATGGGAGCAAGTTACTGTGCCTACCTGCTTTTGAAGGTATCCATGTTTTTGTAAGCCTACACAATAGGCTTCAAAGCATAAAGCCTAGCTAAATTCTACCCAGAGCATTCTTTTATTATTATTGTAATTATCATTATTACACTGAGCTTGACAGAAACATAGCTTTTCCCATCTTTCCTTTCATGAATTCTGAATCTGATCCAAATGAATAAGCACCTAAACCTTCCTAAGTCAAGTCACACAGTTACAAACTCTGCAGAGAAGCAAGACTGTAAGATAGCTCTAAAGAGGAGCCAGGTGCTGGCAAAAAGGATCATGTCAGTGCAGCAGATGTGACTTGTACCAACAGCAGACAGATACATGGCATAAGCCATGCAGCTCTCATTGGCTCCTTGACCTGAAGTGTATGAAGTAACTATTAATGATGTACAGACATTCAGAAAAAAAAGAAACTAGAATAGATTCTGATCCCATTTCAGGCTAGAATATAAACATCTGTGTTTGACTTTGATGGATAAACTCTAGATTGAGCCCAGAGAAGCAAAATGAAACAGCTAACGCTGATGCTTAACCTCTGAAAATGGTCTTAATCTTTGGTGCTATTTCTGACTAATCAAAAGAATTACTATTTCCAGTTAATCAAATTACCCTCATCACAAATCTTAAAAGTATTAGGAATCAAGGTAGATGTCTTCAAAGTGCTAGCATTTCAGAATTAGATGTTTTCTAAGGCACAGTTTGATGGATACATTAAGGATAAATTGAAAGAGACAAAAGGATTGGGTCAATCAGTTCAATTAGAATAATCTGCTAAGTAAGTTTTTACAGTAATGTCAAGTGAGAGTTGTACTGAGATCAAGTTTTTGCACAGGCAGCAAGTCCTTTTGTCCTCTAAAATACCATCTGTTAGATTCAGAATAAAGAGAAACCAAGACCTCCATCGTCAGCAAAGAACTATATATTTGGTTTAGTTTTCAACAACTTCAAAAGAACAAACTCCTCTGAGACCACAAAAAAAAATAGGAAGAGGCTCTCCAGACAGAAATCCCAGATATTAGTGCTGAAGTCCATAAACATACAGCATACCCAAGTTGGCTCGAATTTCAGTCCTAACTCACTCCCCACCCCACCCACCCCCCTCACCCCACGCTCAAACAAACAAAAATCCCTCCCAGTTACTAATATTCCAATATTGCGAAACAGGGAAAGTTTCCAGACAATGTACCCATTTGTGTTTCATTTGGCTAACTGTCATCAAGTGGTATAGCCTACTTTAGCCAATGTCAGCTAATAAATTATCTATCAGATAATGCATCACTACAACATCTTGTATTTAACCTAAATCTAAGAAAAATCTTCTGGAATCTTAAGAGCTCTGTCACAGGTATGCTTTTTTTTTTTTCTTTTAATGAGAAATTTACCGTCAAAGGAACACATGAAATAATCCCTTATGGTTAGAAGGTGTCTTCCCACATAAAAAAATTCAACTAGATGTTCGTATCATACATATTAAAACCTTATGGACCGATACCTTAGTTTTTAATTAATATTTTAAAGTAGAGATGGAAAGTGATAACATTTATTATCAGTCTTTCAGGTAGAAAGTTTTATTTTTTGGAAGGCAGAAACTGAAGCCAGTTACTAAAGTGCCATGAAGCTATTTCATTTGCAGATCAATGAAATCCAAAACGCCATCTTACTTCCACAAACCTATTTCCCACATTATTTCTGAAGGAATAACAGAAAATAGGACTAACCAGAAATATTTCAAGAGAGTAATAGATGATAAATTGCCATGATCCTATTTTAAAATACTTTTTTTTAAAATACAGGTCTAAGAAACATAAAATTTAGGCTGGTTTTATACTGAACTTCAGTTGTATTTTTTCATTCTCTTATATTTTTCAGCTAGAATGCTTAGAAAGCAAGGAATTCACTATTCTTTTAAAGGACAGCAGATGGCACTGCAAAAGATGAACCATGATAAATACTGAGGCTTCAATACCTTCTTCTCAGAACCAAATTTCAAGCCAAGCATACCACTGCATTTCAAAAGCACGGAAGGGCCCATATTCAGATTTAACATGTACAGAGCAGCTGCAAACAAACTCGACAAAGCAAGGTGGTGAATTAGAATCAAAGCTACGTTTGTGGCAAACGCCAAGTCCAAAAAAGACTCTATTCTGAAGATGCCTGTATGCAATCTGACTGTTAAATTTTATTCCAGAAAACAATTCCAGAAAATTCCTTCTATTTATTTTACATTTAACGTATTTATAATTAGCTCTTGTGTCCTGGCAATGCTGCCCAGAAATATGCGCAGGTTTTTTTAAAAAGTGTGTAAGAAGGCCAAAAACATTGCTTACAGCGTAGATCTGAGCTATGAATACCTGTCAGAATTGACACCTCCTGTTTCTGGAGACTTGCTCTCCCAGACTACTCTCACTTCCACTTTTCACTTTATTGCCTAAGTTAAACTTTCAGTAATCCATCTGGATACCAGGAAAACAGCTAAAAGAAAGAGAGCTGGATTATCATATTTGCTCGCACACCATAGTTTGCCAAGTCTATGGAGACGGTTAAGACAAAAATGGAGAGAAATTTCAAAAAGGAGACAATGAACTTGGACTCTCTTTGAAGAACAGCAAAGGTATTGATATCTGTATACTACTCACACACAGCCTCACCTCCACTAACATAGTCTAAGGATAAACCCTTACCCAAAATGTTTATTGCTGTCATCACCAGTATTGTCAGAGGAAGGATCCATCAAAGGCCAGTATAACCGGGAAACAGTTAACTAAGCATTAGGAAATAAAAACGTAGAACATTTGAGGTTGATGTTGATCAAAGAACAGCTTGAGGTTGATAGAACCTGGAGAAAGCTGCTTTGCTTTAGAGGTGTTAAAAGGCAGTTTTTGTACACAGGGTAGCAACAATAAATGTGCCTATAGGATACAGAGGGGTAACGTCACGTGGCCTCTCTAAGAATTCGACTGAAGAACTTTTGTTATCATTTCTTATCTTAAAATTGTCAACTACAGGAAATACTCAAAAATACTTTTTGGTATTGAAATACATTAGCATTTTTCTGACTGTATTCTTCATCTTTTTTGAACTCTTTCTGATGCATTGCAATGTCTGGCTGTTGCAGCCCATTCAAATGATGACGTGAACTAAATGACACAGCTGTGTAACAGTGCAACTCCTGCAAGTTGCTTGAGATGGTAATTTTACTCATTTCTTGAGGACTACTCAAAGGTATAATCATTATGACTCATATTGGCACAGGTAAGCCTTTACTAATATTTTCATTAAATGTCGATACATAATCATAGACTAGCTTTGGTTGGAAGGGACCTTTAAAGGTCACCTAGTCCAACCCCCCTGCAGCGAGCAGGGACATCTCCAAATACATCAGGTTGCTCAGAGCCCTGTCCAACCTGACCTTGAATGCTTCCAGGGATTTCACTGGACTTTTTTTTTTCTTTTGCGTAGGGCTGAAGACAAGTTTAATCCCTAATATGGTTAGTAATCTGCCTTAAAGACAGAATTGCATTACTGTCCACAACGAATGCCCAGTTTTCACAATGGAATTAAAGTAAGATTGCCACTAATGACTATATGTCAGTAATACTTTAAAACTATGCATGTTAACAACCCTTTCAGTTGTCATGAATTCAGTAGCTGCTCTCTCAAGGCACCTTTTTAATATTACAATATTCAGCAGAAAAAGAGTTCTGTTACTGTGAAACAGGCACCTCACATTTTTTATGCAACCATACTACTACACAGACAACACAACCGTAAGAAAAACAGGACTGACTGCATCAGATGCATTCAGTTGTAGGTTTAAAAAGTAAATTGACCCATTAGGAGGTATTATCCTCTCTAAACTTGTAGAACTATACTATCACACAAAGAATCAGAATTAGTAGCATGGGGATAAATCATGAAAATTTTTTACTTCCATGTCTTCAGATCACTATAGATACGATGGACCATTTCAGAAATGAAAGAAGCATTCCTTCCTCCATATGAGGGGGTTTAAGAGGCTAGAATTGTCCATGAGATATATTTATGACACTCATTCTTGTGATTGCCTAAAGTATATTTTAAACATTAGTCAAAGATGATTAACAGATTTTATGAGCTATATGCAAATTGGTTTAGCCATGCACTAGATGAATGAAAGCAGTTTGTAAATAGAAATATTTTGTTCCAGCTGGTGGTAAGCAGGATAGAATTAAACACCTCATAATGATGGGGAAAAAAAAGAACGAAGGGAAAACAAAACAAAAGAAAAAAAAAAGGGAGTCAGGCATAAAAAAAAAAAAAGTCTTATTCTACCTAGCCTTGAAACATTTAATTATAATTAGGACCAGCTAACACAACGACCACAGAGAAAAGATGACAATAAAATGTGCCACTGGCCTAATGATGAAGTGTGTGAGAAAAACCATTAAACTTTATTTCAATTAGGACCATTAATATCACACCAGTCTACGATGCCCTACAGCCTACTGGAAAATAATTAAAGAACTATAGGGACAGCTTCAAAAATGCTAGGTAAGAAAGGAAAATGGATAGATGAGTTTAACTACCTTTAAAAGAAAATGAGACATTGAAGGAAATAAACCAGTAATCTTACATATTGACTATTTCCTAATCGTAAGAAATTCTAGGCCAGATCCTTGCCTCCTATAAACCAATTTTTCTTTTCTCAATGAAAGATTAAGACAAGCTCTGATAGTTGGATGCATGTCCTTGAAGCAACTGAAGTAGAAAAAATGTGTGGCAGCATTATTAGCACTTCTTATTTAAATGGGAAAATGAGAAAAACAATTTCTAACTCTTTCTATTCTACATGATACCAATGTATTACCAAGTACCTCAAATATTAGGCCACTGACATCCCTGGAACCTTCTCACATTGCCATCTTCACAACTACCCAAGAATTTGATTCATACTGCATGATTTTAGGTTATGGTTTTAGTGAAGCAACCTAATTTCCCCATCAGATATTCTGTGAAAGAATTTAAAAAGCTGTACTTTATGGTAGATAAAACTACCCTTATGGTATAAGTAATTTAAACGCAGTCCATTATATAATTTTCCCCGTCTTTCTGCAACCCACATAGCCAATGAAAACATCTAGTCACAATGTAAAATATTGAAAATGTCAAATAAAAGAGATATTATGATTCTGGTAGAGAATGAATTAGTAGAGCAGAATAAATGACAAGCATTAATCCCTTCTTTTAACATTGATTGCAGGCAAAATATTCAGTGTAACAGTAGCTTACCCTGATGAGACAATAAAATATCATATTTTTTACCAAACTCAACTCCACTGAACTTGAAAGCTTCCATTAATTTATAGGCTTTAACAATCTGATGAACATTTAGGCAGAAGTTGCTTTACATAGCATCTTTGTTATACTTCAAAAAATACATGATAATCAGAAAAGCATCTCAACTATTGTCATCCTATCAAGTCTTTCAATGTTCATTCTTCAGCACATATTAATGGGATTGAAAGTCCAATTATAACCATGAAAGAACAATCCCATATTTTAAGAAACAGCATCTCCTTCTAGCCCTTGTCCAAGGTAGGGTACTTCTAAAATAAAAAAAAAAAAAAAATCTGTAAAACCTCTGGCAGGTTGGAAGTTTGTGAGATGCCCGAGATAACATGCACAGACTTTACTAATATCTAAGAAAATATGATAAACAAAGAGAGTTTAACTATTCTGTTATCACTAGAGAATTATCTGTACGTGAAAGTAAAGCATTTCAGTAGAAAAACATTTTTTAATGTTTCATTTCTTCCATCCATTAAAAGCACTGGTCAGCACGCGCTACCACAGGGGACGTCAGATCGGCTAACTTACAGGAATGCACTCATTTAGTGCAACTCTGCCTCTTCACAACATTTCTCCCATTATGGACAATTACAACGCTTCCTCTTTGCTGCTTGGAGAAAACACTTACCTACTTAATGTGGTCCAGCACAATAGGTAAAACCTGAGAAGCGCAAAAGAAAGTGCAAAGGAGTTCAACTGACCTGAATTTCCTAAAAAAAGAAAGTACGTACACACTGGGACAAACAAAAGTTCCCTTGAATCAGGAAAAGGGTTCATTGCTTGGAAGAATCGATTCCACAGTGAACAAGATTCGTGTTTGAATGTGCAGTGCTTATATAACATAAAACAAGTCACAGTGTTATCACACATTTAACTATGGGTGTTCAGCTGATTCACGCCTTATAAGAAAACACAAAACAAAATAAAAGCGTTTCTGGTGCTTACTTGAAAGCAACTGTCGTGAATTCTTGTAAAAAGTACACGCCAGCTGTAAGTCTATTTGGAGACCTCATCCCTGTTGGTAAATTATCATGCAAGGTGTGCGTGGCAGATGGTAATCAGAAGGCCTTGTAACAAGTCAACTAACCAGTCTGTTAGCTTCCCAAATCTCCAAACAATACAGGTGGCAAAAGCTCCCCATTTCTAAAATCTGCTCTGGCAGCCTTTTCCCCTGTCAGCAAAGCTATTTGTGAATGCTTCTCACCCGGTAACGTACTTGTGAAACAAATCTGTTGAACTGGAAAAACAGACTGGTTTATTAGTCAGGCAATGGGAGAGGTTGGAGTTCACATACAGTGAAAAAAGTTGGAACCACACACTGGGCTTAAAACACTTATTTTCAGAAGCACAGATAGAAGTAAGTTAATTTTTGACATGTCGTGCTATGAAATGCGGCCGATGAACAGTGGAACTATAAAAAGTGCAGCGCTATTAACTCCCAGATCATTTTGTTTTTGGAACAGCGGAGTTAAGAAATACAGAAGCAAACCAGAATGGCTGAAGTGGCACTTAGCCCACTCCCAACAAATTTCAAAGCTTGCTAAGAAATGAGGATTGATCTCCCTAATGTGATTTGCTTAATTTGCTCTACCAAAACAGGTAAAATCCCCAGGAGCTGAAATTCTATATAATGATACAGTAAGACAGGATGGTGCAAAAAAGGCTTTGGTTAACCCCAATTGTATGATAAATACAACTGTCACATGGTGCTACAGAGCAAACGCCCCTCTCAAACAGAGAAAGGCACTTATTCCTTGGAAGTTAGTTCCACGATGATGGCAAACGATGACTCTGAACAGCAAACACGTACTTCTGATTCCTGAAGCACAAAACAGTTAATGAGAAATGGAGCAATGTGACTATTACATACCTCATCTCTCTGTTTCTTTACAGAAGCTTGCAAAGGGCCAAATATTTGTCCAGAAAGTCTTCTTCCTTATTACTTGACATAAATCCCAGCCGAAGTGTTTTCTGCACCAGTTGAGCAGCACTGGTGACAATAGAGAGAGTCATTTGGTAGAACTGGTAACAACCAAAAGGAGTGAGTTTTACTGCAGAGGACGAAACTCTGCCACCTATGCAGGATCTAATGGCATCATCAACAG
This sequence comes from Tauraco erythrolophus, assembly GCF_009769465.1. Taxonomy (NCBI): domain Eukaryota; kingdom Metazoa; phylum Chordata; class Aves; order Musophagiformes; family Musophagidae; genus Tauraco; species Tauraco erythrolophus. Next base: position 5,712,599 of record NC_141477.1, read on the forward strand.
ACTATGCCTCTTCCTCTGCAAAGAAAAAAAAAAATCTTCCAGATGAAAGATTATGCATCTACCTCTTCATGAATCTCTTTTCTCTTGGTTAATGTTCTTATAAACGATGGCAATATTTTATGACACTAAAATACATGTAATTAACATACATAATGCATAAACATAAATGATAATGTACTCACACAATTCTAGACTTGTATTAAAAACAAAAAGCAACAATTGCACAGGAGTAAAGAGCATTTCGAGAAGTAGAACTTCTCTTACGATTCTTGTGGAATTTTGACACAAGAATTGTGCTGAAATCACTGCTACTGCCACATAACCAAACCATTATGTACAAACAGGCCACGCTGCCTACACCAGACATGGTAAGAACCAGTTTCCACCTTGCAAACACTAACGCTCCGAACCTGACACTGCCTTTGAGACGTCTGGGAGCACGTAGTAACTGAAGACTTGCTGCTCCTGCAAATTCATGGCACTTTCACTTCAGTACGTTACACAGAAATTTAGGAGCTGTGATTTAGGCCCCGTTACTTGGAGATATATGCTCACATCCTTCTCCCTTTTAGCTGAGATTGGAATCTTGTTTTGCTCAGTTAACACTTCCTTCAGGGCAGCACGCCTGCCTGAAAGCAAACGGGTGAATCCTTTGGAGTTATCCGAAGGCAGATAAAGGATCAAGAGGAGAGATGGTATCGACAAGCTCAGGACTAAGAAGGACAGATACCAATTATATGTGGTTTCTTAAGTCATAGTTTGTACTGTGCTAGAGAGAAGATTGTGAGTCTAGTTCTTCTATTTTAAAATATGCAAGGAGTGGAAAGTAAATAGAGGGGGCAGGCAGACATTGATTGCCAGACAGCACTTCCCTGGATTTTGAGATTACCAGGATGTGCCTGTAGTGTCTGATGGGAGCCTGCAAGCAGAAAGAAGGCAGGAGAACGACAATCTACAAACAATAGGATTAAAGTGCTCTGTGCAGTTAGGACTATAAAATATTTGAATAATCCTTCCAAAGTTGTAATGGAGAAAGAAGTAATTAGATTTCTTAGAGAATCGGAGTGTCTGGAAACACTATCACTTTCAAAAATGCTATTAAACTTAATGAACACACAGGTTTCTGGGGGAGGAGGGAGAGGGTTATGTATTTCTTTTTAATTATCCGAAAATACAATTTTCCTAAAAAAATGACAAAAAGACATAAAATGTTGATTTTACTTTGTTGTCGACTGCAACAACTGTCGAAGCTAAACTTTCTACACTCACTGCTGAAATCAGTCATTTACACGAGATGAATGCTTCCAGGCTTAACAGCCACTGAGAAATAGTCCCTGTTCCAAGGACAATGGATCCAGAGGGGGAGAGAGGAAGCACAATAGGTCAGATACAAGTGAGGAACAGAAACAAGAGACAATCTTACCTGACTTCTTAGGGTACAGTTCAATGAAATAATGTAAGAATCAGAACAGGCTGCACTGAAATGAGATTTCTTGCTCATTATTAACAAAACTCCAGCTGTTTCAAAACTTGTGAGCTGATTCAACTCACCTATCCAGGAAAATATAGTGGGGGGGGGGTGCGGCTACGTTGCTGCTGAATCAGTTTTGGAAGGGTCTGACAAACACCGCCGTCAGTGCAAGGGTGAGACAGAAATGCTCAGCCAGCAGCACACGCAGAGGAAGAGTGTGCAGGGACAGTTGTAGCTGTGTCTTTTCAGGGTGGGGAGTTATTAGAGTAACTAAAACATCTGACATAACTTTAACCTCAGTCAAGAGTACATCTCACTATATGCAGGATCAAGAATTAAGAGTGGTTCAGGAATTTCTGAGCCATCTCTTTTGGCCCCAAATCTCTTTTTAGTAAATCCAAGAACAGGCAATAGCCCGCTTTACTGTCATTGTGTTTCTCCTGAAATAAACCTCAACACATTACTGCCTGCCTTGTCGCTATGCTCAACTAAATACTGCACTAAAAATAAAGTTTTATGCGTTTTTTTCCCTTTTTACATTTTTTAGCAAATCCTAATATTTAAGTGCCAGGACATGTTGCTTCTCTACATGCTATTTTTACATACACATATGCTGCTGTTATCATACACAGCCCCTACCAATACACGTTTCCATGTTCTGGGCAAAGTGGGAAAAGCAACCTGGCTGCCTCTCTCACATCAGTCAGGGATTACCAAGCCCCAGAAAGCCCCACAGCTCAGCAATGCCCATCAGGCTCAAACAATTCAATTGCATTAGGACACATAACTTGATATTAACTTGTAAAACTCTTTGCACTAGAAACAAGCTTGCCTCATGCCTGCCAGTTTTCTAATTGGTGTTCGAGATCCACAGTGCCCTGAGACTTCAAAGGCTCAGTTGTGCAGTCACTATAACTTCAGTCAGTGGAAGTACTCGCTGAAGAAAACTCGTAATTGAGATGGACAACAAAGAAGACGATGGATGAAAAAAAAGACATAATGGAGGGAGTAATAGAGTGGTCTGCAAACACGTTAACTAACATGTCAAACAAAGTTAGACAGGCTCCCGACTTAGTTCAGCCTGTTCAGACCTCTAAGTATCTCCAAGGATGGAGATTTAACCAACCTCTCCCTGCAACCTGTATATGAGAATATATGTCTATTGATTTACTTATCCACGACTAGTATTGCCCGTCTTAACATCAGGATGCTGTGGAAATAGAAACCACATCTCGTTGAGGAAGCCCACAAATGCCTGACATTTGGTAGAGTACCTGGAAGTATTATGAAATATGCTTACACTAATCTTACATGCTTCCATAGGCATCTGTTGTCTACCACTGCTGTAGAAAAGATACTAAATGCATAGACCTTTCGTCTAATCCACCGCAAACACTTCCAAGTTTTTAGCTTACATGCAAACAGTGCTATATATTTGAGTTTTATCTTCTGGAATTCTGCTGCTGCTGAAATTTTAATAATCCAGGCCTTTAATTTTGGTGTTTAGATGTTGTTTTGCTGATAAATTCCTTGTAAATGAAAAAATTTCTAAAAAGAACCCAACAAATAACATTACTATATAACAGCCAGGACTGCTGGTTTTAGACAAAACTGTAAAATGTGATCAAGATCAGAATTTTGCTTTTACTGTGCACTACAGAGAGATTTCAGGTATACACAAATTAAAGTATTTGAGTACTTATTAACATAGACCCATGTGATCCACACCTGAAAGAGCGACTAAACATAGAAGCCTGCATTTAATTAAGAGCACAGCAAGAACTTTTAAAATAATTCAGTGATGTTTTTAAGATTTTTTTGACAAGAACGTTAGTGATAAGAAGCACTAGAAAAAAATTATGTCCCCATCCTGCTCATCTCCTAGAATATAGAATTAGATTTATCTACACTATTAAAAAAATTTATTTATCTAGAATTGCATTTGTAACTATTCTCTATTCAACACTGAAGAATATCTTTCTACATTTCCTCCTTATCCAATATATTTAAAACAGAAATTACTTCCTGATGAATCCAGACGCTTTTTAAAATACTGCGTATTTGATAGCAGACAAAATTAGCTAATAAATCCATTTCAATTTTTATATTCGAAGAGGAAAAGGATGTTACTCTGTTCCTGCCATAAAAGGCACATTACTTGTTTATATAAACACGCATGCAAATGGTTGTGGCTGCCCCATCCCTGGAAGTGTTCAAGTCCAGCCTGGATGAGGCTTTGAGCAACCTGGTTGTCGTGGGTTAGGCTGACCCTCCCACACAGCCGGTCACTCCCCCTCCCCCACCCCCAGGAATGAGGGAGAGAATTAAAGGAGAAACAGGAAACCCGTGGGTTGAGATAAGAACAATTTAATACAGATGATTTAATACAGTGTAGGTGCTCACCACCCCCTCGTATGCGAAGCCCGTCTCGTCCCAAAGCTGCAATCCCGGATGAACACGAGGCCTGAAATAGAGAGGGGCAGAGAGGGAGAGAGAGAGAGTACTCCGAGAGTGGGAGTACTGGGAGAGAGAGAAAAAGAAAAAAAAACAACAGAGCAACAGCGCAGCAAGCGCAAAAGAGCAAAAGCAGCGAAAGAGCCAAAGCGCCAAAGCCCTTCTGTCCAGCTGCCCCTCACTTTTATACTGGGCATGACGCTGCGTGATATGGAACACTAATTGGCTAGTTTGGCCTCAATCTTAAGTTCCACCACAAATCACAAGGGGAATCGTGTCCTCCTTGTCCCAGCTATGCTCCCCCCTTATCCCGCCGTGCTTCTGCACTCCGGCACACTGAAAAGTCCTTGGAGTTTCACATCCAACCACAAACATCAGCTTGCTATCAGCATTCTTCTCAGAGCGAGCCTCGGAGTAAAACCAAAACACGGAGCTCTTCCAGCTGCTAAAAAGAAGAGCTAACCCGGTCCCAGCTAAAACCAGGACACTGGTCTAAGGGGAAGGTGTCCCTGCCCATCGCCAGGGGGTTGGAACTAGATGATCTTTGAGGTCCCTCCCAACCCAAACCATTCTGTGATAATATACTTGAAAGTTGTCAGATATATACACCAAACAAACAAGTAAAACCTTTTGATAAAATAAAATTCTTTCACTCAGAGTTTTATAATAAACATTACAGTAATGCCTATAAATGTTCTAAAAAAAGTATCACTTTTTAAAAAAATAAGTATGTGACTATACAGAGAGAGTAGACATTACTGAAGTGCCATTTCTCTTTGATTTCAGAAGCCTGCTTCCAATGAAAGAAAAATCGGTCACATGAAATAACTGAATATCTTATTCACATGTATGCAAGAACTAGATTAATGTAAAAGAAAGAAGGTCGTTCTTCAAGAAGCACATCCACTGCTCCTCAACGTATGATGCACACCAAGAAGCACAGGCTCTAACCAGGTTACTTCTAAAACGTGGTGCACACATGCTAAGCTGTCCCTTCTGTTCCCCAATGCCTCAGTCTTGTGGTGGGGATCTTTCTGACTAGCTCAAGAAGTTTTGCCATGATAAAAATATCCGCTCATTCCAGAGGACTGTCTCAGCCCAATCCAGATGCAAAACACAGCAGTGGTGCCCATCCAGCAGGTTATATGTAACACCAGGAATTGTTTCAGAAAGTAAATTCACTTTCTGCTGTGCACTGTTTCACATGCCCACTGCCTTTCAGCAGAACTGTGCCGAATCAAAACACATGTATGAAATCATAACCTCACATATTTAGAAAAAGAACTTGTGGAAGAAGTGATGACTACAATTTCCCCTAAACTAAACAAACACCCCTGATGTTTTAGTTTTGCTTTCTATTTTCTGTTATTTTTAGATTTGTCATATTGTCATGACCTATTGTAATGATTCTAAAAAAAATAAAAAAAGAAACACACAAAAAAAGAAAAAAGCAAACAAATTAAAAAAATGAACACCAAAACCTCCGCTAAGACCACCAAAAGCAAAATCTTACAGTAAGCATTTAGAAAGTTCTAAAATGAAAAATGACGCAAGACCTTTTGGTTTTACATCAAAATTATGTTGCAGGAAAGGCACAAATTACCTCATCGTTCAAAACATTTTGCTAAGACCAAGATCATCGTTCACTACTGAACAATGATTATGATGATACCAAGCTAATGAGTTGTAAGTCATATGACATTCATAATGGCCTGATACAGCTAAACAAATATTAAACAAAATGACTGATCAAAATAATATTTTGGTAAATACAAGATGACATATAAACAGAATGATTAATTATTAGGCTTCTAATGAACTATAATTTGAACGAATCATTTTCATATCTCAAATTATTTATGAGTCAGAGGAAGAGTGGTATAACAAGACTGCTCAAAATATTTTGTGAGTTTGTACAAATGACCACAAGTCAAATCAAACACAAAAATAGGGAAAAGGAGAAGTTCTACAACAACAAGCTTACCTATTCCTTTTAGGGTATACTCAAAAAGAAAAATGTTCAGTTTCAAGTTTTCCTGTCTCAAACAAAACAGAAATCAAGCCAATTGTGTCATGTCAATGCATTTTAGAGTCATGAAAATACCACAAGGAGAAAATAATGACTAAGATGATTTAACTGAAGAAAGAGATGACAAACAATGGAATGGATCACACCAGTAAGTCAGATAAACCACAGCGTGAAACATGAATAGGAAGATAGCAGTCAAAACTGAAATGGAAAACATTAAAAATAAAAAATGTCATTTAATTATGGCAAAATTAATTATGGTGTAACATATCACCTCAGCTAGGCATTAGAGATTTTATTAAATAAAAATAATAGACTTTAAAAGTTTTTAAAAAATCCTTTTTCCTACATTTTTCAGTGAGCATACAGCATACGCTCCTAAATGCTTCAGACTACAGTCCAGTTACAACCGGAAAAGGAAGAAAAATTCTCTTGTAAATATGTACAGTTTGAACTTTTTTTCTCAAGAACAGAGTTATAGATTTTTTCTAAGCAAAAACAAAGGAAGTGGTTTTAGTGGTGGAGCTGCATATGCTCACTTGGAGAACAGAGTAACATTTTGGAAAAAAGTTAATTCGATTTCTAGGGAGGCCTAAAAAAAACCACCAAAACCAAAAACACCCAAACAAACAAAAAAAACTATCAAAACTTTAGCTCAAGCTCAGCAACAACATCAGAACATCAGAACCTGACCATAATTTTAGATAATTTCTTGTAATTACTGTTCAGCTAAAACTTTTCACCTGCCAGGGTAATATATTGGTTTCTAGAAATTCTTTCTTGTAACGTATGTGCTATCTGAAAGTACTCTACAGTAATAGTATCTAATTATTCTTAAGGATGATTTTGATGGGCCCTTTAAAATAAGACAAAGCTTGCTTTACTGTTTGGCAAAATACTGAAAAATAACTAGCAAAAAAAAGTTCCATAAATTATGTAAACCAACTGCAAATAATGAAAAATACATCCACAGTCATACTTATCTAATATTAAATCAAGTAGCTCTAAAGATTTTTATCCTGAACAAATCAGAATAATAGAATTTTGACTATACTAGTTTACACAGCAATATAAATTACCACTGTTCTACCGCACTGAAAGTCTAGATGTAATAAAAAAGTAGCTAATTAACCCATTTATCACAAATACCAAACAGGCCAATGGTTTTTGTAATTATCAAGACAATTCAATTTTTGCTTTAGTGTGCAGGCTTGTTTGCCCAACTCAATTGGAGATCATCAAAATTACTTACAATACACTGTCTACCAAAGCATGACAAAATTAGTCTGCTACAACCAATTAATTGAACTTAATAAAGCTTTTAAACTATTTTTGTTTATTACCATTCCTTTGAGGTTAATGATGTAGTCCTTTTTGGCTAGGAGGAATAATTAATATTTTTTTTTAAGAAAATTAGATTTTCAGTGTGTTAAGAAGATAGACCAACAACTCTCCCTAATGGGTAAATAGTAAATTATTCTTCAAAATCAATACTTAAAACATTAATTTATTTCTCTAATAAAACCTTCTGCCTACATACAGTTGTTTGTATACATAAAGACAGCTTATAGGCAAGATCACATATTATTAAGGATGATTGCCGAATTACTTCTCAACAAATATGTACTAATTAAAATTAATATTCATAAATCCCTGTTGTCTTTTTTAATAGAGAGCAATCCGACCATGATTCTGTGAATCTAGCTCTATAAAGTTTCATGCCACACTACTTTATTGCAGTTGATTAGCCATAGTCAAAAATAGCTGATAAGTTAATTGCTTTAATAACAATGTCAATGCAATTAACATTCAGATATTCAAATGAAGTCATGCCATGTTCATCCAAACGAATAAATTCTTAGAAATTCTAATGAAATTGCTCATTTCCTTTCTACTTTCTCAATATAAAGAAAACAATGTATTTACTGCTTTGAAAACTTTTTAATTGTTCAATAATGTCAGACAAACTCACTATTCTCTCCACCTTAATATACACATTTCCACCTAAACAACTGATACTCTATTTTAGAAGGAGTAAGACAGTTGTAAACACTAAGGAGCTAAGCATCATTCCATTTAGGAGGCAAGGTGTGTCGATTTCGAAAGAGAACCGTTACGAACATAGAATCATAGAATGGTTACGGCTGGAAGGGACCTTCAAAGGTCATCTAGTCCAACCCCCCTGCAAGGAACAGGGATATCTCCAACTAGATCAGGTTGCTCAGGGCCTCGTCCAACCTGGCCTTGAACGTCTCCAGGGATGGAGCATCCACCACCTCTCTGGGCAACCTGTTCCAGTGTTCTACAACTCTCAGAGTAAAAAATTTTTTCCTAATATCCAAGCTGAATCTACCTCCCTCTATTTTAAAACCATTATCCCTTGTCCTATCACAACAGGCCCTCCTGAACAGCCTCTCCCCATCTTTCATGTAGGCCCCCTTGAGGTACTAGAAGACCGCTATAAGGTCACCCCGGAGCCTCCTCTTCTCCAGGCTGAACAGCCCCAACTCTTTCAGCCTGTCCTCATAGGAAAGGTGCTCCAGCCCTCTTATCATCTTCATGGCCCTCCTCTGGACCCTCTCCAACTGGTCCATGTCCTTCTTATGTTGGGGGCTCCAGAACTGGATGCAGTATTCCAGGTGAGGTCTCACGAGGGCAGAGTAGAGGGGGAGAATCACCTCCCTCGACCTGCTGGCCACGCTCCTCTTGATGCAGCCCAGGATGCGGTTGGCCTTCTGGGCCGCAAGAGCACATTGCCGGCTCATATTGAGCTTCTCGTCCACCAGTACTCCCAAGTCCTTCTCCTCAGGGCTGCTCTCGATCCATACACCACCCAGACTGTATTTGTGCCTGGGATTGCCACGACCCAGATGTAGGACCTTGCACTTGGCCTGGTTGAACTTCATGAGGTTGGTACGGGCCCACCTCTCCAGCCTGTCGAGGTCCCTCTGGATGGCATCCCTCCCTTCCAGCGTGTTGATGGCACCGCACAGCTTGGTGTCATCGGCGAACCTGCTGAGGGTGCACTCCATGCCACTGTCCACGTCACCGACAAAGATGCTGAAGAGGGCCGGGCCCAACACGGACCCCTGAGGGACGCCACTCGTGACCGGTCTCCACTTGGACATCGAGACGTTGACCATCACTCTCTGAGTGCGGCCATTGAGCCAATTCCTTATCCACCGAGTGGTCCATCCATCAAACCCATGCCTCTCTAGTTTAGAGAGAAGAATGTCGTGCGGGACAGTGTCAAAAGCTTTGCACAAGTCCAGGTAGATGATATCCGTTGGTCGACCCTTGTCCACCGATGCTGTCACCCCATCATAAAAGGCCACCAAGTTGGTCAGGCACGATCTGCCTTTGGTGAAGTCATGTTGGCTGTCACCCACCACCTCCTTGCTCTCCATGTGCCTTAGCATGGTTCCCAGGAGAATCTGCTTCATGACCTTGCCAGGCACAGAGGTGAGGCTGACCGGCCTGTAATTGCCCGGGTCCTCCTTGTTCCCCTTTTTAAATATATATATCTTTTATACATCTTCGTATCTCATCTAAGATACTTCTTCAACAAGGGGTAAACGTTCAAAAAGGGTTATCTTCAATAACAGTTTTTTCAATCGGAGTCTAACGGGACTTGCAGATGGAGTCATTCAGTCAGGTTCAGCTCCATGCCCTCCGAGAAGTATGTACTTGGGCAAGCACCAAAAATACACTTTGGCCAGGAATTACTTTCATAGTCTTTTAACTCTTTTTTTCTGGATGTTACAGTGACAAAACATCACCTGTGAACTCAATCACAAAAAATCTTGTATGGCAGGAAAAAAAACACTGTACTTCCTCAATTTGCTTTTATTCACTGCTCTGTTGTGCTTAAACTGGACTGAAACACACTAATAGGATCAACAAAGATGGCAGTGAGCAAGTGAAGTTAAAACCAAAACCTTGTATCTCCCTTGAGATGACATTTTTATGAGGTGTGAGAACACAATTTTACTCTGGTCAGTCACCCCAAGGCTATCCAGAATACAAATATCATGCCTCGACAGCAGGAGGAAGGATGACAACTTACTTATTCAACTATGACAATAATGCCTGATGCAGCAACCACTGAAATATGATAATTTTATGATTTCTAAGGAAAATCTTCTCTATAATGACTGTTTCTGAACAGTATTATGCGACCCACGCTCTCAGTATGCTCATTCAGCTCACACTACATATTCACTCTGCACATAGACACGCGCCCTTTATGTGCAGGGATATATGGGCAGCAGACGTTGATAGTTCACCAGCCAAAAAATATCTTGAGCTTGTGCACACAGAGTTGGAACCTCCCTGAAGTACTGCATGGCTGGGGCCCGCACACCTGTTAAAGAAATCTGAGCTGAAGCTTTCACCACAACTCCAATATGAGGAAAATTTAGGTTTAAAAGTGGCTTTGAGACTATCCAAACACACAGGACAGATGTAATTTATGCATCTTGAACCGGTGACATACTTCACAGCAGCAGCTGATAAACAGACCAAGTACCAACCAGAGCTTCCCCTGAGAGTGCTCTTTTCTTCCTTCACTTTGACAAAATGGTTAAATTTAACATGCAGGGCAAGGCAGTTTTTATGGATCTCAGTCCAACCTTTGATTCACTGTACTGAAGAAGCCAACAGGATGTCACAGGGCGGCTCAGTATTCCTTGAAAGATGATGTTATCAATACAAGGACTGTACCAGAAAGTTCTCTGTTGAAATTAAGAGTAGAATTATGGCATGATTTTCTGTTCATACCTAAGCTTGGGAAGTTTGAATCCCATCATTTTCACTTTTCTTTTGTTCTGAATATTGACAGTAAGTAGTTGATAAAGAACACGGTAAATGCTCTTTTCATGCCATTCAGATCAATCCCATTTTCCTTCAAGAATTCCTGTTGGCTCCGTTTAGTGAAATGATACAAATGATTCAATATCAGGTTAGAAATGGAGTGTTGTAGGTTATTTCAAAGCTATCCTAATAGCTACCACTCATGTTTGAGATACTCTAAGGTAACACCATGGCATCAACGTTTCTATGAAGTTAAAACTACAGATTTTAAGTCCCTTATGTTATGCACCAAAAAAACAGGAAAAAAGGAAATTGCCCTCCCCAAATGCAGAATGAGGACAAATACTATTGGAAAAAACATCAACAGATGGCCTCTTCACCAAAAACTATCACCAATATCTCTTACGTAATCATCTTAGGAGGACAGATAGATATCATAACTTCATGAATAGTTTTGATTAAAAAAAAATTAGACCTTTCCCTAGAAAGTAACTCTCTGCTGCTGCTCACTGTGAAGCATTTTTAAAGTGTTATTTTTATAGCGGGTAATTCTCCTATGCATCAAAATTAGTAAATAGAAGATATTGTATTAAAAATATTCTCAGATAAAAGTTAACCTAGAGTTCACTGCTGGCTAACTTTGAAAGCCTACCACCTTGCTTAAGAGACTCCTCAAACCCAAGAACTTTAATGTAATATTCGACTAACACTGCAATGTTTCTTGTGTTGCAAAAAATCAGTGGCAAGCACACTTCAGACTGCATTCAGCCTGCCTGTGAGAACCAACAGGTATTTCAGACAGAATAGTAACATTTCTTTGGGGCACTGGGGGGGAGAGGAGAGAGAGTGTGTGACTGTAACACCTCAAAATATAACAATACACTAGAGGTCTGATTTACCTTAATTCACGGTGCCAGCCCTGCGTTTGAAGAAACAAGAGTAACATGATGAATAAAAATTCAGCTGACTCTAGTGCTGTTTAGTCTTATTTACTAACAGACACCAGACATAGCATGCAAGAAACTGATTTTCATCGCCATTAGATTAGGGACAAGTCAAATAGAGTTTGCTGATTGTAATCTGGTCCACAGTCGTTTTCGTCCATTCAGTAAACAGCCTGCAGAGCTTGGCAGGGTAACTAACACAAAAATAACATTCATCACCTGGAACCAGTCAGCTATTGTAGTTGTAGCACATAGTAAATTTCCCTTTTTTTTTAAAAAAAAAATAAAAAATAATACCATCACGTACAGTTCTGCAATTTCAGTAACATTGTATAGAATAAATACATCTAGATGTATTCCCAGCTGTATAGCTGCTTTCCTGCAGTCCTTACGCAGCAATTCTACATTTTCTGTTCAGAACCCACCGTTACATCCACGTAGCAGGAACTGGTCTGCATATCTACCAAACGAGCCTCCTCTTCAGATGAACTTCCCATTCAGAATGGGTTCCAACACACAAATCCAGTATTGGTTATTTTTCAGATTCACACTGAGATGTAGCCTTTCTGGCTCTAATCCACAATGTCCTGATACCTCCTGGAAACCAGATCAGTGAAAGAACTTTCATGAAATAAGAAAAAGCAGAATTGTATTATTCCTGCTGGAGAAAACGTAAACATTTGTCTTGGATCTCCAATTCAGTTTGTAACTTAAAGTGTAACTTCATTATAATTTCATAGCAGAAATATCCTGTTAAAATCACCTAACTACTGCTTTATTTGTATACTATTAAATGTTGTTTTTTACTGCTTGACACATCGATTCTTATTTACAATATTTTTCTCCTTCAATAAATCTCATCTAGGATAACTGTGTTATCAGCTGCTATCTGTTATCCTCAGTAAAACAATTCTACCATTTTCCACCAACTACTCAAACTGTTCTATTATGGGCTATTCATTATACTGAAATAACCTAAAATGATGCATCACAGTATGATTCATCAAGGATAGAGTAATAAACAAACCAACTTTAAGGGAACCTGGTTTTTAGAAAACAGATTCAAAGAATGGAAGAGAAGTTAAGTGTGCCAAGAAATGCCGATTTTAAAACTGAATACTTCTTCATTCAAATGAGGGAAGAATAATTTCGAGGAAAAAAAAAAAAATTATTCTCAATTATCTTACCCATACAATTTAACTACAAAAGAAGACTTCATATTGTTATTTTTCAAACATTTGACAAATGATTCCACTCTTGTCATGGCAGAAAATACCATGGCAATTATATGAAATAGTTTTCCAGTGAAGAACCATTTCACAAGCCAAACACTGAACGGTGTTTCTACTGTTTCTGTATTACAGCCTCTCAAATTCTTCCTCAATCAGTCGTAACAGCTTAGCTTGATTAAACTTTGAGTTATCTGTAGAAAGCTGGCATTGCTATCATGTCAATATATTTTGCCAGAACCCTGGTCAGACAGAATGACTTGAAATAATCCCCAGTAGTTGACCACAGTCCTGCTGTCTCAGCGCAGTTTCTTTCCATTAACCCTCCTTCACACACTGGTCTCAATCTAAATTTCATGAAAAAGCACAGAATCTCCTTGCCTTCCCCCCACGCTCCCAGCCCTCCCCAGAAGGAGGAGTGAAGTGAAGGAGGATTCTATTTGCTGTAATTCCAGAAGTTTGAAAATTAAGCTTGCCCTTGAAAAACCCACTGGTTACTAAACTTTATGGAGACAGCTAATGCAAAATACTGACATATTTTCTACAAGATTGCTCACCTTTATTTCACTGTTCTCTCAGTGAAAAAGTCCAGATGATAAGCAAAGGTCAAGACACGGAATAGGCCCAATTCACAGATTTTTATTTACATGGTGAAAGTTAACAAAGAAAATTAAAATCTCTAAAAGGCTTGAAATCATTGTTTGTACAGACTAAGGGTTGCTAGTTATTTTCCAAAGTTTCTCATGCATATACTACTCTACATCAGAAACAGAAACTGTGAGCAAAAAGGCAGCAATTATCTCTTCAACACCGTAACAAGCACATTAAAGAAGTGTGATTCATGACCTAACTGACACTTCGTGCAGAAGAGCGCACATTTCACCACTTCTGTTGTGCAGGTTTTGGAGAATGGTAGGAGAGCAGTTTGCATGGAAGTGGAAAATTAATTTGCCTTTTTTTTTCTCCCCCTTAAACTGGAAAGCAAGGTCTTTCATGGAAGTTGGGCTCACAGAGAATTGCTGCTGATATGTTGATGGGGCACAGAACTCTGCTACCTTTTGTCACGTTACCGGCAGCACAGCCTCCAAAAAGACAATGCTAACAAAGGAACTTCTGCCATATTAACTCCAAAATGAATATATCCCATGTTTTTCTGTACTGCAGCGGGATAAGATTAAATGCCTACAATAAAAATTTTAAATGCAGACTTCCATAATTATAATGGAGATAACGCCACCTACATTTTGGCCAGCAGACCATGACCAGACACCTTTAGAACTTCCACTGTAACCTATTACATTACCAGAACATCTAAAGGCACAAAATTGGTTCTTCATTATGGAAATCAAGCTGCTTTTCTTTAAACACCATATGTCAGTTCTTGGATTAGAGTCGAAACCGCCTGCCTTCCTCGGTATACTTGAAGGGGCTGAATCTATAGAGAAAAGCTTAAGAGCCTAACCATAAAGACTATGGTACTCTGAACAATAAAAATCAATCTTATTTTTAAAATATGATAATAGAAATCTAACTCTAGAGCTTTGAGTATTTGAGATAAATAATCCTGATAATTTCAATGATCACACTTCCAACAAGAAAACCATGAGTACGAATTATTTGGGGGGTTAGTTCACAACATACTCATCAAAATTTTTGCAAAGTTTAAGAAAAGTCTCTATGCAAGTGAGTTACTGGCTTGTACTAAGCATAATGGCATATAATTAAATAATTTGTTTCTTCTATTACAATGATGTGTATCAATGAGACATTCCATAGATACAAGCAAACGTTTAAGTTCTCAATCAATAATATGCTCTTATTTTATTGCCTTTCATTAGATAGAAACAGTCACCTGAGTTATTATACAGTAAGAAATTACTGAGGCTTAAACCCAAAGCAACTTCAATTATGGCTTTATGTCAGGCATTTGAAGTGCTTAGTTATTCTTTCAGATTCTATTAAGACATTATTGCTGTTTTATTGCCAGTAAAACAGTATGTTTTCAAGTCTTTATAATAAGATGCCAAAGGGACATCTGTATGTGGAACAAGCTGTTTGGTGTTTCCCCAAGAGATTTGTCAGTTATGCTGAGTTCAACAAAAATCATACATCTGTATATAGAAATGTTTGTGTCAGTACATACACTACACTGTACTGTATTCATATTTCACATTTATAAATATTCATTTGGGAAATTTCCATGCAAATGTCATTGACAGTGGTGTGTCTTCTGTAAATAAGCTTTTAAATCACATTTGGAAGGTTATTACAGCTTCTAAAAGCAAAGACATCTCAAGGATTCTTTACTTCTTAAAAGCAAAACCACATTTAAATGCCTACATTTATTGGCTAAAATCTTGCTACTAGGTACATCTGCTTTAGGCTTGGATGGAGTCCCATCACACAATCATTTTCCCAATCCATTTTTTTTCTGCTAGCTCAATACCTGCTTCTCCAAAATGCTTCCAGACAATGGCAAGAAATAACGAATCTTGACCAGTGTATTCATTCTCAAACGATTTATGCAGTACTTGGAGAGTTTCTGTTCTGTAAACCAGACTCCAAGGATTAAGAATTAATTTCATTCTTAACGAAATTAAGACAAACAGATAACAGAGATATGTTACTGGGTATTGTAGAGATTCCAAGCTGCTCCTCCATATTCAGGGATACGGAGCATGACATACACCACAGCTCCATAAGGTATATAATGAAACATTCAAGACAAGTATTGCTCTCTTTACATTGATGCTTGTTTTGACGGAATTTTTAAGTTGCCCTTTTAAGAAAGTTAATTTTCAACATGAATTATGTGGGTCCTTCTTCAACTCAAGCATTCATTCCAACTAACCAACCCTTTCTTCTTGCAAAGATGAGAGGGTTTGCTATCATTTCCACAAATTGGTTGATGCTCTGCCACAATGAAATAATTATTGATTCATCTCACATTTCTGACCGACACTGCTGTTTTATTACTTGATGTGTGAAATCAGCACCATGATCAACCAAGACTGGTGCTGCATGCTCAGTTCCTTTTTTTTTCCCCCATCCCTCCTTTCCCTTCAATTTTTTTTGGTATTCCTCCCCAATCTTTTTTCAGCACTGTGCCACAGACAGAGCTACAATAACTTAATGTTTGAATGGGGAAGGAACATGAGTTTTAATATTCTTGCCTCACGTATCAGACATTTCAGATTATTTTGCTCGGTGTGCTCTCAAAAAGTTGAATAAATATGAACACAACTGCAACCAAAAAATCACAGCATTTTCTTTTAACAGGAATCTTTATCTTGTGAGGTTTTTTTTTATCCTTGCATGTCTATGAAATAGAGACTTTCTAAAAGAACTTCCAAGTAGATAACATATATAACAGAAGCCTTGCTGATGCCCTAACACTGTAAATTCGATAAATGTCACCATTTGCTTTCTGTGTACTCAAAGAAGCTCTAATAAACTAACCTTGGAGGTGGAAAAAAAAAATCAGGAAAAAGTGCAGAGAAATAGTATTTCAACATGGAAAAAGTACAGAAGAGTCATAACCTAGTACCACAATCCTCCCTTTCAAATGAACCTAGACAAATTTAATGGAAAAATGCTTCCAGCATACTTGAATGAAAATCCTATTTATTCTCTCTCAGAGATTTGTGTACTCATGATCATTAAACAGAAGCATTTAAGGAGATAACAGGCCACTACATGACAGAGAAACACTTCTTGATAGTTATAATGGAATGAGTCTTCCCTGCTCTCCGGAGTAAAAAACTATCAAGTTGTCTCTAATAGAAATTAATAAAACATTAACACTTTTAGGATTTCTCATTAAAAAAAGCCTCAGAGTGTCCTAAAAATATGTCCTGGGAACAAAAACAACAACAAAAAACCCAAAGTAAAAAAATGTATATTTAAATACAAAACAGAGAGCCAGATTTAAAAGGTAAGCACAAGGAACAAATTTATCAGTTTACTACTTCTTGATGTTTAGAATTTATCTTACTTGAACGCACTTAATGTTGACATTAACTAGAAATCTTGAGTAGCAACCAGATCAAACTAAGGTGATAAACTGGAGAAACCAAGGGTCATGGCATATTCACAGCTGTTCATTTCAACAGAGAATAAACAAGCTCTCTTTAGACAATATGGCAGTCACACGGGTTTTATCCAAGAATTTTTGTCCCAGCTTTAATTTGGTTTTACCTCATCCTTCCCATCGCAGGAGCAGTGGGACCCACAAACGTGCAGTCATAAATCAGCATAAGGATTTTGCATGTTCCGCTCAATTCCGGACTGGCTTTTGTTGTTGGTGTTGTTTTTATTTACAAAATTAATTAATTATCAAACTACTTCTAATAATAAATACTTGTTAATTTCAAATACTTGCCAAAAATCAAGAATTTGAATCACATGGAGCTACAGCTTACTGTAGAGTCACTGTTTCTAGAAAAAGTGAAGTCTGAGTCACTCTCTCTTTGATTAGAATTGGGAAATAAAAGTACTGTGGCTCTTTTGTCTAATTATCCGAGCAATTGCCTTTAATAATAGCATAATGATTCAGTGACTGCTTATCTTAAAATATTTTCCCTTAACAAAATCATTTGTGCTCACAGCCAGCAAACTTTGTGAATTATGAACATTTGTCCACTTATGCACAAAAAAAAGGAGTGACGCAAAATTACCATTGCATGCTCTGTCAGTGGAAAAAATAAAATCTTAGCAGGTTAAGAAAACAGCACGACATGCTGTTGTGTTTCAACAGTAATCATTTTGGCTAGGATTACTTTTGAATACTTCAAAATACTTGACTGGCTGGCAGTTTTGTCTGCCTTCTACTTCTGACTCTAATTGTTATCTAAAGATATACATATTTATAGCCAGGATTTTCAAAAACAGCTAAGAAATTACACTAAATAGCAGAACTTCAAAGGAATCTTATTTTCAGAAAGGGGATGCTAATAAATTTCCAACAGTCAAAAAAAAAAAAATCCCATAAAATAAAAGCCAATAGTAAAGTATAAAATATTTTGCACAGTCCACTGAAGTTTTCCAAAAATTTTATTATGCATCATAGCATCAAGACACAAGAGACACTCATTATTAAAGTGGTTTACTTAAAAATCTTTCATTTTTAGGCAAAATTTACAGAAATATATTTATATGAACACTTTATTTATTTATTAGGTTAATTGATCAGAATCACACCAGTGCCTGAGGTGAACTGGCCCCTGGCTGACCATGCTGGTCACTGGTTAGCACACTCCTTCAGCCACTTCCCAATGACCTCTTGAGCCTTCGCGTTTTAGTCTCCCGTGTCCCACATCAAACAAACCAGTAGCTATTGAATGACTGGTCTGTAGAAGCCATTACACGCCAGTTAAATATTAGTTCAGAGAAACAAACTGATTTTCTCTCTGCCTGAAGACAGATACACAGCAAATAGAAAAGGCCATAATAACTCATGTAGTGATGCTGAGGGAAAACGGTATGGCAAAACTTGCTAAGTTCTTTACCACTTCACGCAAAACAGCATGTTCTTGTCCATACTGTCTACTGCAGTCCTGAGACAGGAGAAAAGGGGAAGTCACGAGGGAAGCTTTGTGTAACAAGTGCACATGCACGTTTATTAACTATACCATTTGGATTATTAGACTTCAAAAGCACTGTTTGGACCATCAACAAGAATTATATGCATATAATAAATATATATATATATAATATATATATATAATTCTGCATATATGGGGTGTTCCATTTTCCCCGTTAAATTTTACAGTTAGGACCATAGGAACAGCCCCTTGACCATGATTTTGCCCAACCTAACCTCGAGCAGGTGTAGGCAGAGGCACACTCATGCCAAGCAATATGCTGACAGGGAAGCAGTGTAGCTGGTCATGGGCCAGCTTGAAGCCGTGCCTCAACTTGCCCAGCTTCTGAATGGTGATGTCTCTTCCATGAATTTTGTCTTGAAATGAGCTTTTCTAATAGAACATTTACGGAAAATGTTTTCCCTAAATTTCTGAGGGTTTTTTTTTTGATTGCTTAGAAATGAAATCTCAGCTTTAAAGAACTGTTTTTGCAAAGAAACCTTTTAGAAGAGAAACGCATAAACAGTATCTTGCAGCAAAAAGTGTCAAGACTTAAAACTTAGTAATTATGCAACTCATCTTTCTCATCTAAAACCTGAGATAGGTTGTAATGTTCTTTACATAGTTTCATAGCCTATTATGATTCAAAGTCTCCAAAACTATATTACACCTATAAAAGTGTATGGCATAAAACTGCTTTATAAGGTCAGACACTGATTTGTGCCCTAACATGTCATAAAACCTGTTATTGTACATATGAAATGGCAACTTTTAAAATATGGGAAGAACGATACAAAATAAAACTTTTATTTTAGTGCTGCTCTCAAATAACATGGCATTGATGCTTACGTAAGCAATACTTGACCATGGAAACCAGAATGGATCATTCCCAGAAGAGACATAGTTATTCAGGTGTGGTCTATAAAAACATTTTGCGCTGAGATCCAGAGATCAGCCCTAGAAACCAGTTTTACACTGGACTTAAACCCACATCGCGGTAGCAGCAGTAGTTTGAATCAAAAAGAGGTGAGGGTAAGTTATGGGGCTGACAACAGAGCTACACTGCAGATACAGGGCACAACGACAACGAAAACGGCAACTCTACAATCACAATGGATACAAATGCCAAAATCTCATGCAGATAAATCTTTGCTCCTGTTTACCAACAGCTCATATTGTCTCTCAGCTGTCTGCAAATAACTCTACAGGTTTTCTTCATTAAGATGAGTTGTGAGATACCATCCATGAGAATTTCTACAGCTGCATGAATTTCCCTAACTGTTTGCAATTAGTTTAATATGATCTACCATGAAACAAGGATACTTCCTGAATCTAGTTTCCCATAACATTTTTTGAATTTAAGATCAGATTTCCCTTTACGCAAAAGTGAAATACATGAGAAATTTTTACAACTCCTGGCTATTACTGTTTGTAGAGAAAACCACAGGGAACAACAAAGATGTATCAAACACAATGCTGAAATTACAATTACACTCAATTACAGCAGCCCAAGTTGCACAAAGTGCAAAAAAAACTAAGTTAAAAAGCCTAAGTGCACAACAAAACAGAGAATAAAGGTTTCAGATTGCTTGCCTCATAAGAAGAATAATCTACTTTAATTAAATAAGAATTAAGCAATTGTTTTAATAATGAAGTGGCACCTCTGGCATGGATAAAAAAGACAACACAAAACATTGAGTCTTCAGCTTTTTGAGAACAATCACTGCAGTAAACTGATGTATAAGTGATCCACCACTCTAATGAGCTCTAAACATTACAGCAGATAGTAAGTTTATAGTAGCTAATAACATTTTAAGTGATACAATTAAAATAAAAATGCAAGGAGAAACATCTTGTGCTGATGTGCATGTATTCTGTCACAAATTATTTTTTTAGATAAGAAAACCTATGGAAACATCAACTAGTTTGCATAGGTTCCAGAAAGTAAAGAAAAATATGTCTATTCAAGCAATTCAGTCATATTTTATTTCCCAAAGAAATCACTAATCATAATACCTAGAGAGAAATGACTACAAAAAAAAAAAAAAAAAACAAACCAAAACACTAAGACTTTGTACATTTAACTTCTTGTTTGTGAAATTATAAAAAACTCATCCATCTGTGTTATATTTGGACCTATTTAAGATAATGTACCTGTGTAAAGTTAGGCACTTGCTGAAGTTAAGGCTATAAATTCTTCAGAACAGAAGAGTTCACAGTCTTAACATAGTGGCCATCTTTAACATCTGAAAATAACAAAAAAGCACAATCAACCTCTAGGAATAAACTTTATCAGATTATATGATCTCTCCTCGTTTCTGTGTAGTTCTTGAATGACTCAGTCTAGATTTCTCACAGCAACAGGTAGAAGCGGTTACCAACAGAAACGAAATCTAACCGTGGCAAGCAATACGAACAGCGGAAGAAATGATGGCCTCTTCAGACTTTGTCTCACTTCCTCTTCTAGGGTATCTCTACAACAAACGGATTCTACATAAAGAGCTAGACATCTGGAAGGATACAGAATTTCAGTGTTTATACTTAGAGGCATACGTCACCAAGCCTATGGTGATGATGATCACTCCAAAGTTTCAGAGATCAGAGTTACAGTTAAGTAACTTCAAAACTTCTGTTTCACTCCACAGGATTGCGGGTGTTCAGCCTGTTCCTCGCATCTCAAAAGCCAATCATAGGCTGCTATAATTGTCAAAACCAGAAAAATCTTGCAAGTATCTTGAGATATTATCTGGTGCTGCCGTTTTCTAATTTTTTTGTCATCCTTGGTTCTGTTTAAATTGTTTGAAAGCAATATATTTTTATTAATTTCTTAACTAAAATACACACACACTGACTACTTTGAATCAACACAAGGCTGAACAAAGATCACAATGAAGCTATCAAGAAAGTTAAGAAATTATATTAATCTAAAGTTTTATTCGACTAGCAATTTCAAGGCTACAGTCCTATCAACTTTCCTGAACTATAATATTATTACAATTCATCTAGTATTAACAGTTAGATACTGCCAGCATGTGGCCTGTACGTAGTTCATGCTAAATTAATTCCTCACAACTTCTGTCGCTCTGAAGAACAGCTCTAAAGAATATTCTCAGAAGACAAAAGCATTGTATTTCAAGAACTCATATGAGATTGTTGCATCTCTTATGCAGACCAATTACACCAAAGGAAAAAAAAAAACCCATAACTTATCTTGCACATCATATTTTAGCATGAAAAATGAGCTTTCTAAAATTTTCATGTACTAAATGAAGATTTTTCTAAAGGGAGAAAACAACCCTTGATATCCGAGCATTTGCAGTGCATAATCAAAGTTACCTTCTGTACATTCCTCATTGAATATATATTTCTAACACTGACTATGCAAAAAGAGTGTTATTTTTAAGGTAATATGCTGAAGTGGCATCCATTCTTCCCCAGTCTGGTTGCAATTCAGAAAACAAAAATTGACAGTTTACTCAATTGAAGGTTGTCTGAGAAAGGAGAGACTGACAACACAGCTTGAGTTTGGCTGTCCTCACACTCCAAAGCAAGGACACCAAACATCACTCTAGATGGCCTTTATCTCAATTTATTATCAGAGGCAGTCATTCAAATTCAGCTGTGGACTGCTGTAAGTATCTCTGTAACTTCTTTACCTGCATACAAAATACACCTAAATATATCATATGAACTGATAAACAGTAACTTCATTAAGTTCTGCGTATTTTCCTAATGTGAGGAGAGCCAGACCTCCACTGGCATTACTGATATCTAAATTCTTATGATTTAAAAAATAAAATAAAAAATATAAAATGAATAAAATATCTTTTTATTTTACTTTTTGCTCAATGAATTTTCTCATCTAACGGCAAAAGATGACAAGGAAGACTGGAAAAAGATTATGACAGAAAAATCCATGTCAAGATACTACCTAAACAAAACATCTAGCTCAGGATGTTTGAACTGAAAGTAATTGCAGGCTGGAAGAATATTTGATGAAAGATTTGCATATGATTTGCCCTCTTTCCTCCTCTTCCATTTGCACAGGAGCACATCTAAGACAGGGCACTAACCAGACAGACCTTTGGTCTCAGCCGTTAAGGCTATTCATACGTTCTAGACTTTTATTTCTTCAACTTAAAAAGCAAATAAAAGATTTAGATCAGGAACAGCCAGGCCTTGAACTCCGGCTGCCAACACAACTGAGTCAGCTACATGAATCTGGAGCAGTAATTTCCTGCTCAAACAAGCTACAGACTGGAGGACTCCCAAGGGCACCACAAATCACTGGATTAGTGGTTGGAAGGGGCCCTGAAAATCATCTAGTCCAACCTACGGCTCAGAAACGGGCTGAAGTCACAGTCCAGCTCCAAGTAAAATGTCCTGTGACATATTTCTGCAAAGCTATACTACCAGATGCAATCAACTATTTCATAGATAGGAAATTACACGAGGTCATCTTTGAAAATGAGTATGAATTGATAGATCCGATAGGTATCATGCAGGAAATGGCTGCTGCATTATATGAAAAATACAGTATGAAATAAAAATTTGAAATAGTTAAAAAGTAAACATTTTTCTTAAAGCAGAATCAACGCAACTTAAGCATTAAATCACTCTCATTGTTTCCTAGCAAAAGAAATGGTTGTATTAGAAAAAAAAACTTAGGAAATCTGTTTCAATGTGATGATTGTGCCACTGAAGGAAAAGAATATAATGGTCCTCGCAATGGACTGCTGGCGAAAGTAAGAAACACAAAGCATAATTTGACCCTTGTAAAATTTTTGTCTTTCAAAATTCAGGTGTAATGGGGAATCCTAGAGACACTTTTAAAAGTGTTACACAAAGGTCTGATTAACAGGATGGGAAATATTCTGATCGTATGGGCTGAGTGATTATCAGATGTATACCAGAACAGCCAGAAGTAAATCCAATGGTTGAGAAGCAAACCCAAGTTCTCAGACTCAATAAACTCACAATGAGATCCGCAGCACAGATAGACTGATTCCTTGTAGCATGGATCTAAATAAATATCCTTGTATGTTCTTTGAGGAAAAGAAAGAACAAAATAGAAAGAAAGAACAGGTCAATGTCAGTCTTCCTGGCTCGCAGACCTCATTATAATTTTTATGTGATTTGTGTGATTGATGTGTTTGAGAACACTGAGCACTCCAAAACACATGTATAGTTATCAAAATGTGTAAATGTTTGCAGAAAAAAAAATATTATTATTATAGTATCATTGAACTGTTTTATTATTTCATACAATATCCTTTTCCTGTCCTTCCTAATTTAGTATGAACTGTACTCTTCAACTGCAAAAGATTTTTTGTAAAGTTACAGGTCCTATTTTTCTACCTCATATTCTCAAAGTAAGAAGTACCCACTGAATAATTACACATATGCTCCATTTGTAAAATACTGACAATAAGGTCTATTTCCACAGAAAACGTATTCCTGATTGGTACCGCTTTTTCACAATTCCTGGATTACTTTTTGTATTAAGTACACTGGAGTAATCAATTACCAGAGAAATCATAGCTTGTCAGGCCCATAAGTAATAAATCTTAATTTCATTGTGGGTTTTTTGTTTGGTTCATGTTTTTTTTTCTTTCTCACCTTAACAGAAAAATATCAATTCACTGAAATTTATTATGCAGGAATCCTTGCCTATTGAAGGCACTTTGGCAAAAAAGCCAACAGAAATGAAACAAAAAAGAGAACCAGTATTAGTCAAAGAGTTTTTCAAACCCTTTATCACAGTAACGTCAGTACCAACGAAGATATATACCCCATTCCTATGTTTTTGTATTTAGAAAGCTTGAAATCCATTTATATCAATACACAGAGCCGGTTTCCATAAACTAAGAACTAACAGCCCATGACAGTAGTCTTAATTTCAGTATTTCTCATATGGGAAGCATCCACAAGTCAATAGTATTCATTTCATAGAAATGACTGTGATTAACATAGACTAAAAATTTTTCAGCATTTCTGTGCTTCAGTATAAGAATTTCTCTAGTGCTCTTCTTTAAGTTCTTTTCCACGCCTTATTTTGAGTGTACGTTACTAAAACGAGTAAACTTTGCAACACAACACACTGAGAAAGCATAATATGTAATTGGAAGATGAAGGTCACAAATGAGTCACTTTTTGAAGAGATGTGAAATATAGCCAGGTAGCATCGAGTCATTTTAAACAGGAATAGACACAAGCAGGTCTGCAGGATACACAGAGAACAAATGAGGTACTCTAAACAACTTCAAAGTCCTCTGCTGTTCTAACCAGGCTAAAATTTCACCAAGACACTGCCGTGTTTCTTCGCAATGAATGGTATGAAGATCAGCCTCCATCTGACCACCCAGAGCACTTCAACAACAAGTTTGTAGACTTAAAGTGGGCAAGCTGCTAGCGGTTAGACACCAGGGAGTACATATCCACAGAGACAGAAGCGGCGAAGAATTAATCAGACATGGATGAATGTTTCTCTTATAACTCCCATTTGCATTTTCAAATAATTTTCACATGATGAGTCTACAGCCCCTGCAGATTAGCATTTTATACTTAATGGACTAAGAATTTAGGGCACCCCAAGGGCTTATAATTAAGGTTAATAAGGTCTATGGTCTGCTCCAGCCCATCTCCTTTGAGGTAAATAACCATGTTCATACTGCTTTATATTACGCTTTCCATTTCATTGATAAAATTAGCATCTAATAATCTATGTAAACATCCCTTAAACCTGTAGGTTTTGCTAGCCATGCTTTTATTACTTCAAAAATCTAGATTTCCACCAACGAAAATTGGTTAAAGCTTCCAGACACAAATTTTAATATATCTGTGTTACAACAAAAAGATAGTTGCTTTGAGCTGAAGGAAGTCTGTATTAAGCTGTAAACAGGTATTTGAGATGACAGAATGCAAATTAAAGATTCAATTAAATTTGACATTTGTTCATTTTGTTCTTTATTACTAAGGGCCCCTAAACTCTTAACATAAGGCAAGCAAACTTATTTCAGTGTCTGGGATCTCATTTCCCATTCACAGTCATCACACGAATTGGTTTCTGCAGTGGGACTCTCTTTTACAAGCAGGATCTTGCCAGATCCTTTTGAACACAGATCCCTTCCCTAACATTTCCTAGTTCACAGTCTACACTGGTTTTGCTATTAACTTTCCTACTTTTCTGATCGTTATAATTTCTAACTGATCAAATCATCTGATGCTTATTATTTCCAACATCTGTTTACTGCAGTTCAGAATAGTTTTGTTCATTTATTTTACATTAGGTCTTCCTAAGAATCTCCACTCACAGATCCAGCATATTTTGCAAGGACCGCAAGGGCTTTGGAAAAAAAAAACAAAACAGTAATCCGTGCATTTCCCTGGATAACAGACTGAATTCTTGAGGTATTTGAAAGTTACACAAGAAAAACTCAAAAGGGCTGTAAGCCCTGTCTTTACAATTTTTGCGATTACAAGCAGCAAGCCACGGGCTCTTCACTGACCTGACAGGCAGGGTAGGTCTCAGATCTTGGCTTTGGGCCAACAGCCAACAGCCCTTCACGGCAGGGAGGCTGGGCAGAGGCCATTGTGCACCTGGGAACAAAGGAGAAGGAAACTGATAAGGAAACAACTGACAAACAGCCCCAAGCAGACCTCAAGCCAAGAAGAAACCCCTGCCTTTCGGTCCTCTCAAAGGCCCAACCATGCTGAGTGCCAGTTGTCAGCACCCGCCGGCCCCCGGGGACTTCGCATGGCAGAGGAGCTAAACAGTCAACCCACAGCTTGCTGGTTGGGAGAGAAAACACCAGAGAGAAGGGACAGACACTAGGAATATTTTGCATAGCTGTACCTACACTGCTAAAGAGCTTTTCTCTATTAATTAAATCATTTGGATCATTAGACTTTCAAAGCAATATCTGAACTAATGAGAAAAACTCTGTTCCATATCTATATATATTTGTGTGTGTATCTATCTATATATATATAAACGGCAGATGTATCTATGGAGTGTTCCCTTTTTCCTATAGTTAGATTTTGAGTTAATGAAGTGGATGATACGGACAAATTATAATTTCTCTTTAGAAAGAATCTGATTGCAATCAAAATAATCAAAAAGCTAATTTCAGTAGATTACTCTGTTATTCAAGTAAAACACAAATCTATAAACTTATAATATATGATCAAGCCTGTATGTGAAATGTATTTCAGTATTTGTGGAGGTTAAAGGTTAACTATGTTGTACTTACCAAACCTGTCAGTGTAATGAGCTGGCATCCTCTGAATATGCTTTATGTTATGTTCTCCTCAGTTTGCAGCTTTTAAAGCACAATATTATCAGTAGATCTGTTAATCTAAGAAGTACACCAGGGCTAATTATATGAAAAATGTTAAATTGCCGGGAAAAAAAGTTACTGAAGTCAGCAGTTGTTCTTTTTCACACTCCCAGCACATCCCAGGATGGCATCTCTTGAGGAGCAATTAGCTTTGTCAGGGCAGCTGAATTCAAACACACAAAGATGTCGCTTTTCCATATTAAGAAACATTATTAATAAAGAAATTATAGCAAGTTGTCATAGACTACCCAATTACTGTAATAACAATCCGTTTCTCCCAAAGCTCAGGGGAAGGTCTTCACAACATTAAGGTGGCAGAAGAAAACACTGTACTGTTTCTTAAAGTAAAAAGGAAGCCAAATGGCACTGCTGTTACTGACTGGCTGTATGGGAGTGTTTAGCACAGATACAACAGTAATACACAATTTATTTATACTGTGCAAAAACTGGTGTCAGATCAAATCCAGTTACAGCTAAAGCTTCGTATTTTATTCTGCATTCAAAGAAACATTAATAGTAATGACTAGGATGACGACAAAACGTCTGTCACAATGTGACACAACCAAGCTTTGTATTCTAATTATAAAACATCAATGGTGTTTCTTGGCAAGGAATAATGTCTTACCTCCGCAAACTTCCTGTAAGATTTCTAATATGTTTGCTATCTGTTTACACAAAGTGAAACTATACAAAAGCTTCAATGTGACAAGATTCTTTTTATCTGCCCAGATATTTCTTGCGTGTTGATTGCTGTCACACCCATCTGTCAAATACTATTTGTCTCTGATACTGTTGCCTAGTCCTTATTAAAATCACAATAATTAAAGCTATTAAAAATTCCAATAAAATAAATAGGTAAGAAATTTCTTACCAATTAAAGGTTAAAACAACGCAAGCAATCTTCAAAAAACCTAACTGGCAATCATTGCACGAACAGCAGAGTCCAAAATTGTTTAAAACACTAAGCTGAGAGTTTCTTGGTATAAAGAACTCCATAAAACTAACCATGAAACTTCATCATATAGAAATTACTTCCTTTCCACATTATACATGCAATATGTGCAACTGGCTTTCTTGTTATTTTCAAGGCTACATCGTTTCTGACAGAAGAGTGGTTTATTTTTTACTTACAGAGGTTTCAGGACAAAAGGTCACCCCACTAAATCAAACGACAGTGAGTGAGGAACAGAGTCTTCAAAACCATCCCTGCCAAAGCCTTTAATTTTTTACCATGTCGCTTAAGATACTGTGCATTTATTTTCCACTCGTACAGTCAGAAAAACTCATCACCTTCCCTGGAGTATTTTGAGATCCACTGTGACTGCTCTTAAACTTCCAATTGTTTTAGAAGTTCATAGTGTTTGAAAAACACTGGTGTTTCCCTTTTCCACTCAGAAACAGTTGAAACCCTCCAATCCAGCAGGGACAAAGCATTATGAAGTGCTGCTGTGTCTCTAGCTTATTGAACGTTCCATCTGGGACCATGACACCATTACTGTTAGATATTTCATCAAATGTAGCAATTTCAGAAATCTTTCTTTAGAAAGAGGAAAAAAAAGAAAAAATAAGAAAAAAAAACCCACAACAAACCAGTAAAGTCTTCACAATGCCTAATTAAATTGTTTACAAGCATTACAAACATAAACATCATCTCCCTGAGCTGGTGAGGCATGCAAGGAATCAAAGCATTAGCTTACATACCAAACCAACAACAAAACTGGTCAGGAACTAGAAATCTCTGCATTAGACATTAAAATACCAGATCTTGTAAACGGCAGAGTGTTTTTACAGAGCAAAAGATTATATTTACAAATTCGAGGGCCGATACTGTTATACTGGCAGCTATTACTACTACTACACGTGTGCAACAAACACAGACGTAAACTAATTAAATGACTGAATCTAAAAATCTTTCCTTAGGAAAAGACAACTTAAAGTTTCTGTAAACACAACTGAAGTGATAACTAGTCAGGGCATTGCACTTCCACTTTAATTATCCATTGCCACAGCACAGCTTCACCACAAAATATCAAAGATTAAGAGCTAAGTGAGGACTCTTCACATTAGGAGAGACAATGATCAAAGCTACGGATTACTTCACAGGTAGAGCAGGATGCCGTCTCTTTTAACTAAGACTAATAGGGAACTTTCTTTTAAAGTGATTTTTAACATAAACTGGCAACTTCTGGGGAAAAAAAAAAAAAAAACAAACACAAAATTGTTTGAGTAACTGAATGATTGTACTGAACTTCTCAATCATTTTTAGAAAATATTTCAAATACTTACATATTTGAATAATTTAAAAATACAAAATATTCTTAGAGAAACATAACAACTTTACAAAAAAAAAATATCCATTGAAATGAATATTCTTTAGAGCAGCAAGGTAAGGAGAGCAGTTCCAGTTACAAAACAAACGTCACAACTGGCAACCAACATAGTTTAGAAAGCTTTTTATCAAGTGTCCCCACACTTTCAGGTTCAAGATTAATATAGCAGAAACAGGGCTCACCCTCAACCAATAGTACAGATAAGCCCTTAAAGTTTCACACTGATTTCAAAGGCTGCTACCTAGAAGACTAAAATTAATACCACTTACCCCCATCACAAGGGGTTAGTTGTACATTGTGCTTCCATAACTTTCCCCTGCTACAGGGCTTCTTTCCAAAGTCTGAAAAATGAATAGGACTCGAACAGTTCTCAGCAATATACACCAGTGGCAATGACAATCTAATTAAGAATTCATTTATTTTCTTCAAAGTTTAGCCATAGTTCAACAAATTTTGATCAAACACACACAAAGAAGAGAAAGACCTGTGAGATAAAAAACTCACTGGATTAATGAAAAGTTACATAATAAATACATTTTAACTTCACAAGTGATTACTCCCACAGCTAAAACTTTTACGAAAGTTTTTCTTCTACTTATGTCACTGTGACTATCATCAGGGATTCAAAGGAACTACATACTTAGAAAAGTTGAAATATTTATGCCAAATTTCTCTCTCATCTCTGGTAACAACTCAAAATGTAAACTAAACTGATAATATCATGAATATTTATACATTGCTCAGCAGGGAAATTAATGTAAATTAAACAACTGATAATGTTGGTAATATTTGTTGGTATGCATTTTTTTCACAAATGATTCTTACATGGCACCAGCTATGTTAGCACGAACTCCAGGAAATATTACTATTGTGCTGTCACATGTCAGTCCTTGTTTGGCATCTGCAGCCTAGATTATTTACTTGCAGGGAGCTGTAAATACAGTCATTCAGTTATGGCCTTTCATAAATAGAAGGGGCCACCATGAAGAAATTATTCTCTCTTTTCTGTGCAGTAAAGCAGACAATTCCTGTTAGGGTATAGACATCCCTTAAGATTACAGTTAGCACTGACAAAATGATTATCGAACTCAATTTAAGTAAGAAAATAGATCTTCTGCACTGGATATTAAAAAACAGAGAATTGTTAAACCAGATTCAAAATACCATGGAAACTAGCTTTTAAGAAACCCAAAGAAATGCTACAGTACTTTCCTTCAAAATTATTTATCAAATTTTTTAGAAGCTCTGCATTTTAATCACTTTTGGGAACACTTAACTTCGTTATGCACTAAGTATTGCTGATAATTTAAATCAAAGAACATATCCTTGAAGATGATAGCCAAGAATATAGCCTGAATTTCTATTAGACATTAGTAAAATGACATTCCACATAGGATTCACTTGATCTCTGTTTAGGCTTGTAGCAACCACCGTGCTAAACAAGTCAGTTCCTTACTGACCCTCTTGCCGGAGAACGAAGAGCATGCTGAACCATTTCATATGTCACCCTTGTTCCTAAAAGGTGGTGTCAGGAAGAAGTAAGACAAAACCTCACTTGTTCTAAAAGTTCATTTAGTTTTTAACATCATTTAAGGATAATTAGTTTCTGAGCACTCACCAATTTGTCTTTTGTTGTTTTCCTCATTGAGGGTTCTTAGTCAAAGCAACAGGCAATGCATTTCTTCTCTGTGACCCCCATGATTTTCTTCACAAATCCAAGTATAATCCATGCAAATTGACTCCAAAAGCTAAGCACTGGTCCAGAGAAGTCATTCTGTGTGCCCTGCAGTTTAAGGAATGACGTATGAACACCCACCTAGAATTCACTTGGAGTTCTGTAGCGTAACAGATAGCTACAAAAACTCATTAATTTTATTTTCTTTTCTTTTTGAAGGAATCAAAATCCTGAGAATAACTATCAGTCAAAAATAAATAAATACTTTTCCAAGCTAGAATAAATAATCCAATTAAATCAGTTCTAATGGCTAGTCGTTGCTCAAAACCAGACCTCCTAACTTGTGTATTTATCATCCTGCAACGTAAGTTACTAGCAGGCAGGGGTAGGATTCTGTTGTATTCACAGACACTTCCTAGCCTGCGAACGCTGTCTCTTCTTGAGCACAAATATGATACTACAACTTTAATCCTACATTCCATTCGAAAAAG
Source organism: Tauraco erythrolophus (assembly GCF_009769465.1). Lineage (NCBI taxonomy): Eukaryota > Metazoa > Chordata > Aves > Musophagiformes > Musophagidae > Tauraco > Tauraco erythrolophus. Next base: position 5,743,955 of record NC_141477.1, read on the forward strand.
AGAATTTGCATTCCTCAAACAAGGACATCAGTGCCAAATTGCGTAACAGTGGTAATCTGGTACGCCAGCTATACTGACTACAGCAGGTGGTTTCATAGGAGACTATCTGCTTCAAATTTTAAACAAAACAACTCCAAAGAATATCCAGTTCCAAGGAACAGAAAGTCAACTGCACAGAAGGAAACACACCATGCACACATGTTAACTCTTCTACCTGCTCATACCAAGAGACACCAAACAGCAGTAATTCTTAGCTGCCTTCGAAAATTACAAATGGTGCTAAACGGGGACTGTAATTTTCTTCACCAAGTTGCTAGATGGAATAATAAATGTGAACTACTGCCGTCAATTTGTCTTTAAAGATACAATACATTTTTTTTCCCCACCAACAATTGCTTTTCCAACAATCTGCAGGGATCCTATATGTGATATCTGAAAATATCCTTTATGCCAAGCTCTTACCTGTACGATTGTCTCTCAGCATGTCCCGAGCAACTTATCCACCACAGAACTGAGCTGTCTACTGCTGGACTTATTGACATAAAAGGGTTTGAGCACGGCAGATCAGAGCATCTTTGCTAATGGGAGTGACTTGGTTTAGTAAGGATCGCCACATACCTGTATGTTCTTAGAGATGAAAAGAGAAACAACTTTCTATGCAACTACCCCTGGTTACTGTTGCAACCTCCAACAGCAAGGAATTCCGGAAATTTTGGTACAAACATAGTAAGTATGCTAAATAATCAGTATTTGGACCAGCCTGCATACTTCTATTAGCAGTACTCCATTCTTGGCAGAAAACATAACACAACCCTTCTGGAACTGCCAATCACTGGGACACGAGGCACACTAGCAGTGCTAACGAGGGTTAGGTGGTTCCTGCTGCTGGCATTTTGACTCTGCTACAGAAAAGTCCTCGCAGGGAGGACAGGCAACAGGGAGGTCACTAACAGAGCAATGCCACCAACCTTCTGTACTGCTGCCTGTGTCAGTGCTCCTGCCAAGCCTGCCCTGGCAGCAGGTGTCAGTGCAGGGAGGAAAGCTAAAGAGAAAGGGATAACAGACACAAACAGATTTCTAATCACAGGAATTACAGCTGTTTCAAAAGCTCATACTGATAAGAGGAACGTGGCTTTGTGCTGTGAAGACTTTACAGAAGGGCTGCAGGGGAGGCTAAGCAGCCCTTGGAGGAATGGGGGGGACACCAACTAGGAGGAGAGTTAATTTCTGCCAAAATGGTGGGTCCATGTTTCACAATATGTTATATCGTTATACAAGACACAGGAAAATACTGTATTAAGTCTTTCTCTAAATCACACCATATAAGCTTTCTATAAAGGTAATTCTGCCACTTCAAACAGGAAACATATTATGAAATACAAAATACAGGAAAGGAAAACCACGATTACATCTAAATAGCAAAACAATCAGTAGAGGTTGGGAGAAATAATCTTGGCTTGGAGATACAGCCACAAACACTCATCTTCATGCTTAGCGCTAAAACCAGGAAGAAAAGGCATAAAATTGAATTAACAACTGTCCTATCTATGGTCTAACTTAATTTGCACTGCAGACTAAAAGCATGGGACACTTCAATGAGACACTCTGTTCAGCCACTGATTCTACGTTTACTCTGTAACAACAGGAAAACCAATTAAAGAATCCTCCAGAAAATTCAGAATACCTACACACTTAACAGATATTGAATAACAAGCCAGATTCTAAGTTTCTTCAAGAAACTATACAAATTATGCAATCAGCTTCTGTGGAAACATTTAAGGCTCAGTACGACATTCCCACCCTATAAAATACCAAACATTTTGTCTTAAGCTTCTAGCTTGAACTGATAGTAACATAAACAGAAGTATTATCATATAAGTTAAGAATTAAACAAGCTGAAAATTGGAAGACAGCATACCTGTGACTGTAGCAAGGACCCAAACTTGCCTCTGCTTCCACACGACAGCCAGTCAGTGGGGCTTCTGTGGTCACTATTTTTGTTGTTTTGTTGGTTTTTTTCCTCAGGTTTTAAGTACTGATCTGACTGTCTTGCTGTTTACACCTTAAGCTTATTTAGTAACTACACTGGAAATAGGACATTAGGACTAGGTGTTTCAGAGGTCCATTGTGAAGGCAAGCATGCAAACATCTAAGGCACCAAGAGATATTCATGAGATGGGTAGATTTTTTTAATTTTTTTTTATGATTCAAAAAGGTCCTTGTAGGTTCCAAGTTAATAAATATTTATAGTAGTGATAATAGCAATAAAATATTCAGTTCTTAATAAATATACTTTTAGGTACATAAATAAAGGTGCCAGTCAGGGCTGTGATTTACATTTTAGGAATACACAAAACAGGTCAACAGGGGAGACCTCCTTTCGTATGATTAGGAATCTGCAGCAGGAAGATTCTGGCATCTCATTAAACTTTACTGTGAATCTGAGCTTCAGTTTTGGTTTATACTGACAGCTGCCTTCACTTGATCCATCTCCAAATTGGTATGAAGTCATTTGGACTACAGAGTCAAGGGCTTCTTGAAATGTCATGCATATAATTGTGTCACAAAACTATCCACACTGCTTCAGGTGGACCTCTGCCCTTGACTTTCAGCATTCAGCTTTCTCTTTTAAGAAAGCTTCCCTATAAACTTTGTCTAAACCAAAACTAGTATAAGCCAAGCAATAGTACACCCCTTTCCATTACATGGTCTTTGAATGACTCTTATATACAAAGTTAGCCAAGTAAATTTGCTGCAGGATTTTGCCTATTGCCTATAAAATATGAAATAGTCATGCCTCTAATTACTAAGGAAATTGTACAGAAACATTCTTAATTATGAAGCACCTTTATGGCCCTACTGTCCCATGGTGATTTCTTCTGAAATGTGTAGAACACATGACACTCCGAGAGGGTGAACTGGATGAATGGAAATCACGTACGTGGTCATAACAGACATGTATAAAGTGGCTTTGAAACACTAAACAAGGAAAAGCTACAGATGTATTTCTTCATAACGTTAATAAGATACCCCAGTGGAATTAGAAAATGCGGGGGGGGGGGAAGAAATTGTATTATACTGTACTTAAAATTCACCAGTACGAGATATTTAAACAAAGTGCTTATTAAGACAGAGTAGCAGCTAGACAGATCATTCACCACAGTATCGAATAAACTTTTAATAACTTCTTAAATGCATGCTTTGAGACATAATAAAATTACTTCCTGGCATTAGAAAGAGACTTACCTGACGTATAGATAATCAATAACTGCCTATTCCACAAAGACAGACACAAAGCTACGGCTGATTTAGACTTAGGCCTTTTTTTTGCCCCCTTATGTATTACAAAATTTATTCTAATCAAATCCACTGAAGAAAAAAGTATTTATCTGTAACGTAAGAGGAGTACAGCTCTGAATAACTGCATGGAAAAAAGAAGTAGGCTAGATAGCAAATGCCTTGCTAAGCCTTTTCCCTCTCCAATTCCCAAGTGTTTTTGAGAAGATACTTATTCTCGCTGTATTCTAGGAGTATGAGTGCTAAACTTAATGAAATCCAGAAATTAAAATGAAAAAATAGCACTGTAGTAGAATGTTGCTGTTAATACACAAGAAACTCCTACAACTTTGAAGAACTTGCCTTATACTATGTCCACAAATCTGGCTTTATTATTACCAAAGGACTGACTGAACTGAAAATAAGGGTCTGTATTTGACAGCCAATTGTCAGTAATGGCACAAAGAACAATGGTCAAAACTTATATAAACAGGTAAAAGAAAACGTAGCAGACCCCTCCTCCTTTTTGCCTAACAGGCAGCACTGCGCTGCAATATAACAGCAATCAAGTCTTTGGAAGGATAATGTAGCAACAGAAAAACTCCCTGACCCACTACCTGTTAAGGCAGCAAACGTGTTTCCAAAGGTGCTGAAAAAAAAGACACATCAAGGACCGAACACTTTTGAATAGCAGGGGGTTAACTCCAACCAGAAACTCTGATGAAGATCCATGTTTTGTAATCTGTACCCCACATACAGAGACAAGGCTCTGCTTCTACTCCGCCACTTCATCTGACGCCGCTAGGAAATGTAGCACGCATTCTCATGACAGCTCAGCTGCTCCATTTGATGTGTCAGGGTATCTGCTTCAGAAGTGGGAGCTCAAATAACCGCCCATCAATACTAGAAAGGAAATTTCCACTCCTTCCTGCTATGCAATTCCAACAATGTACCTTGCTCCAGGCCCTTTGTGAGCAATTTAACTCTCTAAAATGGCAGCAAACAAACCCAGCAAAAAATTGCAAGGGTTTATGCTATTTTAACAAGTTAAGTCATTCCACAGAGTGGTGTAGCAAGCACCAGGGCTGGGAAAAGGGGAAGGGTGGAACTGCCCAGCTGGTGGCATAGAGCAATAATTTTCCAATCGTTAAATTTTATGTATAAACATTGGGGAAAAAATTGGGAGTAATGGATTAATCTATTCTCATATTATTTCTTCTATTAATGACTACTCTTAGAGGAAATGACAGGCAATTGTCTTAAAATTTGCAATTGTGTATTAAGCACTCAAAGAGTAATGAAAATTGGAACAACTGGAAAAAAAGACAAGTTAGATAAAGGGAAGCAGCACCTAGTCAAGAATATCTTCCACACATTAATACATTCCTGGAATTCCAAAGGCCACAGCATGCTTTAAATTATTTTTCCTTATGAAGGAAGAATATGAAAGTTTACTTTTGAAAGCGTGATGGGATATGATATAGAAAGTTATTTTTCTGAAGGCCCTCAAGATTGTGATCATAGAGCTATTTATTTTTTTACTTTTAGTTTCTTTTACTTGTATCTTTTGAATATGCTAGCATTGTTGTTTTCCAATGTTTTCTACATAACTAGACAAGTATAAAAAAAATCCTTCAAAGTATTTATTGATTTATCATTTTTATTAATTCCTTAACGCTTACCATCCCAAGAAGAGTCTCAGAGGAAGGCTTGTGTGACTTTGAAAGGGAAACTTATTTTTAAAACATTGTCTGAAAGCAGGCAGAATCCAGTTTTCATCCTGCCACCCGCTTAACTAAGATACCAGCTAAAAAGATCATTAGCATTGAAAAAACCATTCAAATAGATTACAATGTAATTGTAATAAACATTATCTTGTATAACTTGAGAATGAATGGTTGCAGGGGATAAGCCAAACCTGAAGCGAAACCAAGTGACATGATTTGGAAAGGTGTCACTCAGTTTTCTCTCTTCCCCTGCCCCCAACCAATATAATCTAGCCAGCCTATTCCCCTTCTTGTGTGCTCATCACGGCATTATTTCTGCAATGGAAATTTAAAAGCTAAGTGTTCCAACTAATTAATAGAACAAACCCACCATTTAAAATACCAAACCAAAACACAACACTCCTACAGTGATTGTTTCACCATTTTCTTGCCCCAGGGTATAATCTTTTCCTTAATGGGTAATGCCTTCATTACATTCTGCAGCGGTGCTGCAGGTGGAAATGGTGCTTGCCGGGTCTGTCGGCTGGCACGGCGGATCCCCCGCAGCGCGCAAGAATGTTCACCAGCTGTAGGTCAGATAAATAGTTTATACAGTGTGGGGAAAGCGTTCACAGCTGAGCTTCTTTTACTGCCACTTCAGAGTCTAACTAGCACTGAGGACTGCACAGAGCTTTTACCATCCTCAGTTCTAACAGAGTTCTTCCAGAGAAGAAACTCACAGGAGAAATATTCCTTAAATACTCATATGTCCCTACCAAACTTGAATGTTAAAGCTGCTATTTAAAGTCAGAGAAATAAATGCACGTACACATGGGAATTATTCCTTCTCTTTGCGTAGAAAAATCTGCAGAGAGCAACCAAGAAAGTCCCAAATACCCTACAGTTCTATTGGGCATACATGAAACCACTCTTTTATCATGAAGTGCTCAGAACTTAACTTCATCCCGCAATACTTTGCATAAGAGCAATTTCCAGTGACTGTGTACCTCTGCATTTGGAATCATGACCTTAGATATCTAACAAATGAATAATGGAACATGGAATCAAAGATGAACCAAAAAATAGATAAAATTTATGGGGCTCTGAATAAAAGAACGCTTTGTAACATATTAAGCTACCTAGATTAAATTAGCTACAACAGTGTAAGAATGGATACAGGAAATTATGATAATGGTATGGTAAAGCAGAACCTAAATAATTTGCTTTTCTGCCCTGTAGATACCACAAAAGTCTACTCAAGATGATCATTCTAAAGTAAATCCATTATGAATTGGGATGGAGCATCCATGTATCTCCTTTAAGGAAACTCATTCCTACTTCAGTCAACTGTACTTTTTAAATACAGGATTTTATAACAGAGCCTGAAGTGGAGTTTTTATATTCTAAAGCTGAAAATTAAAAATAACATTTTGAAACTGCATAAAGACTTCTATTTTGGTACTTCTGCCTTTAGACAGTTTTCAGGAAGCTTCTGTAGGTCCAATGTGAGAAAACATTGCCAAACATAAAGGATTAACTCAAAACTTCAATAAGCTGAATTAGTTACATTTCTATCCAAAAGAGGTGAACTGACAGACTGCCTTTGAGCAGTCCAAAGCAAGACAGATTAGAAAGATACTTGTTTGTTCACCCAAGTTACTAATCACAGCCAATTTCTACAGAATTATCTGAAATTTTTATATACCAAGTCACAAAGCTATCATTATTAGTACTTAAGATCTAGACAATACTTCTAGGCCAAATTAGTATAGAATAATACGACTTCAGAATTTATTGTTTGCTACATTATAGTAGAAAACAGTTCAGAAGAGGCGTATTATCTTCTAAATTCTTCTAACTTCTGGCAGTCTTTGAGAAGCAGTTCCTAACAACTGGCAAGACTGTAGTTTACGTAGAAAAAGATATCTTATTAGGACCTTATGCCATTTTTAAGAACTATATTGTATAAAAATCTCAGCCTTCCCTTAACCATAACTGATTTGTAATACACAATGACAATAAATCTGTTATGAAACACTAGCTACACGTGGGGAGTAGTTGCTTACCCAACAAAAATATTTATCTTAAGATATAGAAAAAAGTTACAAAATAGGGATCGTGATGGAGCAACTTACATTAACTTAAACCCAAGTTTTAGATGAGTAAGACCTCCTCAAATTCTAATTCTAGTAGTGCCTGCATTCTTCCCACAATGTCAAGCTTTTCCTCAAACACATTTTAAATGCCAGCCTAAACTAAGCAGTTTGTGGTACTCAAGTCCTTGACTCTGCAAGGATTTATAAATTAAATACCCATGTCACTTAGTACCAAGCCTCTCCCCACAAGGTACTTCCAAGAAATAGCTCTATTTGACAGCTATCTTAGAATAAGAGTATGCTTGAACTTCTTATTTCAAAAAAAATTAAAACTCCCACTCTTAATGGGACTACAGGTATTCTGTATTAGGTTTAAATCTGTCTTTTTGGCTAAAGCAGGCTCGCTTTGTCATCCTCATTAAACATTAACCGTTTCATTTTCTTTTTTCACTGTAAACAAACATTAATATATTTTTCTTCTCATTTTAATGAACATAGAATAAGCCTCATCATGGAAGCACAGAGAGGCTTCAGCTGAGGTTGAAATTCCCTACACTAAGTGCTGAATAAACATACTGTAAGCTTGTTTGGTGTTTGAGATAAGATTTGTTCTTTCCTCCTCCCCCCTCTCCCCCCCTCCGAACAGACTTAACAGAGGTTAAAAGAAGAAATTGAAACATGAAGTTGAACTCACTTTATCAGAAATAACATACAGATTTAGCAGGCCACAATACCTCTCAAACTGACGTTAAAATGTCGGATGATATAAGTAGCCCACACTCTAAATGTATCAGTGGTTTGATAACAAGAAAATTGACTTCACTGTAGATCTAGAGACCAAGAGCCTTCAGTCTCGTAACAGATGCTTGGCAAACTGCTTTTTGCTTTTTAAAGGTCATCTGTGTTATCCTTCCAGGTTCTGAAATGGGAAGGTAAGAAGTTGTATAGAGAAAATAGTGCAGCCTGCTCGGAGCTTAAGGCAGCCACACGCATTACGCAATGATGAAAACCAGGCCAGCTCTGAGTCTCATTTCTCAGTATAATATCTGAGATACTATTCTTCACTGCCAATTCCAACGACTGTAGTCTCATTAGCTGCAGAAAATGGAAACGTATGTCAACAGTTATTTCACAGAGTTGGTAACATATTCCTTATACAAGTATTCTACTCATTGTGTCACATCTGGAACACAACCTCTTGAATGCAGAAGTTGTTGCTGAAGAGAGAATCAAGCTTATTCTATATGAATTAGAAAAGTAAAAGAAGGCAGGTCAGTAAGTACAGTAGTCTTGCAGAGAAATAAGTAATACGACAGATGATGTATAATCATATTTAATCTAATTTACCACTTATTTCTAAGAACCGTTTTAACCAACATTTCCACTTTTGAGTGTTGGTATTTTTTTTCTTTGTAATTTCTTTAAAATCTGCTAGGACTTAAGACTGTCTTCTGTGTATTGGTAATTAAATGTCCTTCAGCTTCTAAAGAAAAATTACCACTTTGGTTGGCATTGTGTTATCTTGTTGGAATTACTACTATAATCTGGCAAGCATCAAAAATCAACTCTCCAATTCAGACAGAGTAAAAACAAGTACTGTGTCATGGGAAAGAAAGGGAAATTGCCTGGATCAAAAAATGTAATACTTTATGAGAAATACTTCATGGATGTTGCCTTCAACCTTCAAATCTTGACTGTACAGCTAATCACTGGTTTGTTGTTTCACACTAAAATCAGAAGTAAAACCTTCTCTTCCTTTTAAAAGAAGTGACATCCGTGCAGTGCTAGAGCTATTGAACAACAGAGCTTCCGTTGTCATCACATGTCCAGCATGCTAGTCTAACTCCTTTTAAATGCTCGTGAAACAGAAAATCAAAAGGCTGAAGTTTAGTTTTACTTCAGTGAACATTTTCCATGATGTGTTCAGTTACTTTCCCTTGCACCAAGAAGCACAAATGGCACTATGCACGATGTATCGAATCCACTGTAGACAACGCTGTACTGGTTCAGTACAGGTTCTCCACAAAATTCACAGCTTCAGGGAAAGATGCTGTTGTTATAGATACAAAGCTTACAGTGTGATCACCTGATACTCAGCACAGTGAAAGTGGCAAATGTTAACAGCAAAACACAAGGCTATATCCTGATTATTTTTAACTTCAGCACCGCGCTCTGAAAACAGAAGCCACTGTTTCTGTAGAGATGCTTAACATCTGTCAGCGGGAACTGTGCATCCACCGCAACAACTGGGCAGGAAAGGAAAGCAGAGCCCACACTATCATTGTTCTCTCTGTATTTCTGCACATCCCTGCCGTATTATTATTCTTTAATTCCCTTACTGAATTTTTATTTCTTGACTGCCTGTCAATGAAGCTTGACATGTCCTTCAAGGAATTATTTAAAACATTCATTTTCTTTTTATACACGAAGCTCAGGCTTGTGTATTTATGGTGTAAAATCCTCCTCAGTCATCTTTCAAAAACTGGAAAAAAGCATTCCAGCATTCTTACTTTCTAGCAAATGAAACTGAACTCATTCCATTTTTATCTGGAATCTTTCTTCTGTGAATTGCCCAAGTTTGTATACCGTTTTTTCTGTTGAGGTCGTGCATAAGAAAAAAGAAAAAAAGAAAACCCTGATAACTTACTGAGTGATAGCTGCTGACATTTTATATTAAGGGATTAACAACATAGAAATAGACCTCAACACCTCGTATCATCATCAAGACTGTATCAAAATTAGTTTCTCCTGATGGAAGAAGGAACATTCATGTTTTTTAAAACCTTTGCTTTTGAAGAAGTCAGGATCAGAATGTCAATAAAATATAAAATGTATTATTTAGCAGACCTATGGTGTTACTGTTAACTAGTCTCATACAAAACATGTGCTGCTAAAATAGCCTCACTGGTCATTTCACGTGCTCGTTGGACCAATGTGTTTTGTGCTCTCCATTAAAAAAAAAAAAAAAAAGACAATATATTTAGCAATTCTAAATGTCACTTCTATAACGTCCTCTAAATCTGAAGTTTGCATATCACAGCAATCAACTTCCTCTGACACAATTTATTAAATAGTGCCATCCAGTGGTAAGAGACTCTTATCACAAAGAAGCGCGCTCCATAAAAACCACGTTAACGCTCAATTCTTACCCCTCATGCAACTGCAGAGAACAAACATCTCAACAGATTGTATAAATGTTTAGCTTATAAGCTGAGGTTCATAGCAATAGTAAATTTCTGACAGTATTTTGGCGTGTTTTATGCTAGTTACAAGACAATAGTAAGCATTAATTCTCTGCTATGTGAAAGGGCACATTTAATGGGCATGGTAAGGCAGCAATATCAGTCTGAAATCCTTGGAAATCCTTGATAGCATCTAATAAATGGCAAAGGATATTAAGTTTTTCAGAGGTTCTGGGTGTGCAGAAGGGTAGGCAAGACAGTGAACAGGAGTGACCTGACTGTTAATTTTAATTCTACCAATTCACGCGTTACTGAATCCCCACCAAAAGGTGAGAAAATCATAATACTATTTTGTTTCATTTTCAAAGCACCTTTGTATTATTTGCTACTGCTCGAAGACAAATATTGAACAAACATATAACATTAAACCAAAAAGCATTTAGAGAGATACAAAAATCTGCTTTTCAAACACACACACCTGTGGCTATCCACTGTTTGCAGACCTGTGGAATTTGATGCCAGCAGAAAGCACAGAAGTATATTTCTATGTAATAAATAGAGCACTGAAGAGCCATCAGCAATCTAAGAGCTCATTCCTCTCCCTGGCTTTATAATTCTCCACGAATTGCCGGCATGAATCACAGTTCTCTGCAGATAATGAAGACCTAGAAATTTCATTATATAATGTAGCAATATAAATCTATCTGGCTATCCCATTAGAAATGCCTATCAAGGAACAAAGTGTACTTCCTGGAAGCAGTTCAATGCAAATACTTCTGCTTTTTTCTTTTTCTTGACATTTCATTAAAGAAACTATAAGATAACATGTGTCACGTTTAACAGCAAAAACTACTATACACAGTTCTGTATGTAAAGTATTAGGAGCAAAAGATACTGTATGTTCAGAAATCAGCTTTAATTTCTATATGTAAACAGTCCATATTAATAAAACGAACAGAATTTAGAAATGGTACATATTCTAATAATCAGATATCCATTAGGATTATGCCAGAAAAGGTGAAATTAACAGATTTGCTGTAAACAATAGAGTCAAAAGGAGAAGTATCTAAGTACAGTACCAAACCTTTTCAAATGGTAAGATTTTATGGTATTTCTTTTATTATAATCACAAAAATCAAGTGATGAACAGTGTCTGGACATCGGCAGTTATTCAAGATAAGAAGAAAGTATAAAATTCTTCTAAGCTGACAGATTTCATGGACAACAAAAGGTTCCATCATCTTTGCTGTTGCCTTATTTTCCACTCCTCTATAAAACAGGTTATAGTGGAATTCAGTTCAACAAAGCTGTTTTTCCCAGATTCTTCGAGGACAGTGAAGTTTTAAATCGCACAATAATATATTTACAAAATTACCTACGGGTACTTGGAGAAAATTAGAAATAATAATAATTAGGCATATTTGTAGAAATACCAAGAATATGAGTAAATTAAAAGAGTTTTCCTATCACTAACAGCTAAATATGAAGTAAGACAGAAAAACTCTTCTTAACATGTGCAGGTTTTTTTGTTCAAATCCATTCATGGCTGTTTAGTAAAGACTTGAGCAAGTAACAAAAAATAAAACAAAATGAATAACCCTCCAAAACCACCAACAACCAAGAAACCCCCAAAAATAACTCTCCTGCCAGAATTCATACAAAACTAAACTTGACTAATGTTAGCAAAAGGTTGCTCATTAGCCTCCATAAAACCATTCCCAGTAATGGTGACTTCTAGTCACATAACCAAACAATCCCATTTCTCTGAAAGGTAACAAACTCATTAGTATTTCTATCGGCTCAGTTAGTAAAGCTCTTTAATCCCCTTGTCAACAAGAAAAGTCTAAGGAATGTTTTATTGATTAGCAGCTATAACACAGATTGACAGATTCCTACCTAATACCTGCGTTAGGAGCCTGTGAAAATAAAAGCAGGACAAGATCCCACCCCTCACACATGCCATACGCCCTGGAGAGCCAGACTAGATTTTTTTTTTAAATGTACAGAGCATTGCTATTAATCAATGTGCACATATCCACAGCACACCTTCTGTTCTTACTGACCACAGAGATCTGAACCCTGTCTCAGGCTCACAGTGACACCACCTAACGACGGCCGTGCCGGAGGTGCCTCTTGGCAGTACCTGCAAAACTTAACAACCTGCAAAACTGAAATTCTGATTCACAATTTTTATGCTTCGTAATTTGGTTTTAGTTCAAATTGTGATGATAACATTTCAGTTCTGGATGAGAACTCGGTCACACTAAAACAAAATGGTTTTTAAAGGCTGAAATAAACACCGGTGATGTGTTATACTGAAGGTTTCTAACACACAGCAGGCCTTTAGCACGGAGCGAGTCCAGCCAGCCCATGGCACCTGAACACCATCAGGCATACCAGAAGTAGGAATCTCCTCAAGGATATATTCCAGCATCCCTGTGATGGGAAGTAGCATGCGCAAGGGTGGCTGGCTTTGGAGGTCTCAGCGAAAGAACACTTCTCACCTACCTTGTTCCCATACCGGCTTTAAAATATTTAAGCACTTTAAACTGCTTTGACAGCTGAAGTGCTTGGATAACTTTCCTGAACCTTCTTAAATTGCTATCGTTAAGATGTTTCACTTAAAGCCATCAAAACCTGCATGCTGAAATGAGTAAGACCTCTCCTAGATCTGTGCTGCCAAAACTTTTCCTCTCGAGCGTCAGACACGGTGAGAGCAGGAGATCAGTTACCACCATCTCCACTCTGTCTGTCTGCCTAGCTGAGCTGAAATTGAGAGGAAAAGTAACTTTTGCAAACAAGTTACCCAACGAATGAATGATTATAAGGCAAAAACGAGCGAGCAGGTCCCCAAAAAGCGAAGCCTGAAATTAAATGCAAAATAGCCGCCGGTAAGTACGGCAGAAGCAGATCACACACAGCCATGTTTACGTACCGTGGTTTTTACCTGCCCTTCCTCGCCTATTCGAGCTCCAAACTTAATAAAAGATCTAATCACAGCAATTGTGCTGAAAACTGTGGAGGCATTTATTTTTGATTTATGCATGTGCATGTGTATGGCATCCAGTCATTATTAGCCAGCTGGATTGAGTTGAGATAATGAACTAATAACTAATCAACTCAAGGTACCGACCCTGCCTACAAGAGGCAGGCCATTTCCTCCTGGCTGCGGAGGATGCAACAGTGTCCTTGATGCCGCAGCCCAGGCTGGTGAGCAACACGTGTGAATATATACACACAAATCTTTACTGACAAAGGAGGAGGATTAACAAACTGATATTACCTGACAAACTGAACATGCACCCGAGTTTCTGAGGAAGAATTTAACGCATTAAACCACTACATCAGCACTGCAGCTCCGGATCAGTGGAAATGCACGCTGCTTGATAAAGTTGGGATTTAAAAGTGAGAGAGAAATGGGAAAATGATGTCATTTCACCTACAGCTCCCTATTTAAAGGTTAAAAATAGCAAACCTTACGGGCTGTTTCGCTGTTATAGAGTGGCTAACAGTCCTAGCAACAACCCACTGACCCCTTTTGCTCCAGTATAATTAAAGAATAAAATGTCAGCAATACGTGGAGGTAGAACTGTAATCCCTTGCTTATATTTCTCCTTTGACAGAACGGATCTGCAAAAAACCCAACAGCCTACAGATCATAAAAGTGTTCATTACTTTAAACTAGTGGGCACTGGGCTACCATCCAGGTTAAGTCCTTTCCATCATCAAGTGCTCTGTGATTTCTTTGAACTCTAGCAGAGCCCTCTCTCACTTACATGGCCATATCATCAGCTCACCTCAAACCTAATTTTCAACATTTGAGATCAGAAACATTAAAAGACAGAAAGAGAAGCAAGACTGTACAAAGTTTACATGACTTTCTAGTACTATTTTGTGCATCGCATAGCATCTGTATGAACACACACACTGGACATTCATTTCATGTGCTAGATCACAACAAATAGATCCTGATTTTTAGTGGCATATTCCCTAACATGTCTATCAAACATTACACCATTTCCACTCCCACCGTGTGGAAGCTTCGAGTTGCCCAACAGAAGATGCTACAGAAAGTCCTGGAGAATAGATTCCTCAAAGAGTGCCTTCCCCTCACTGGGGTCTTTCCTCACACTCTCAGTACCAAGTCGAGCTCAGGATCACCAAAAGAGAGCTCCTAACCTACAGGCCCCCAAAATTCTCCACACCGCCTTTTCTCTCCGCTGTTACAGGCACAGTTAATAAATACCCTGATTCTCTCTATAGTCAGAAAGTCAGGCATCCCGAGGCAAGGATATCTCAGGCCACACTCTAACGTAAGTTTACATGAAAATATTTTACGATTTCACTTTTACACCTACATTAACATTGATATAATGATTCACAGAAGAATATTACATCCTCTAACCTTACATTTATTGCCGGAAAGTACTTTGGAACCTCTGCACGTATTAGTAACATTAACTAATCAAACACAATAGAGCTAAAATACATAAATAACTGATAAACAAGGCTGTTTCTGAAATTCTGCTATGCCCTTTTATCTAGAGGTGCATAATTCACCATGATAAATTATATATGATAATGATTTTAACAGGGAGCACTCCTGCTTATGAATTTGACAGTAAAAGCTCTACTGGCCAAACACTGTATATGCAAACTGTAAAACGCAAATTTTTGGAATAAAACCAAAAATAGGATTTTTATTTATAACATACTTAATCCAAGTATGTAATTTTTCTGTATGCGACTTGTTATAAATTGATTATGCGTTTATAAATTTTTTAAAACAGGGAAAATAAACCAGAATATTAGTTATCTAAAATCCTGTAAAAATTGTTCTAATGGTAACCTTAATGAATTTCATCTTTTTATAGGCATGAAAATTTAAAGTAATTAGTTTCTTCTATCTGTGCCAACAGAATTAGTGATGTATTAATTATTGTAGCATAAAAGGAAGAATAATATAACTGTTAATTAAACTGAAAATGTTGTTAAATAATTATTCTCAAGAACATAGATTTTACTAATTAAAGTATTATTGCTAAATACTATAATTTCTCAACTTATTTTACACAAATAGTGTTCAATTCAATTAAATATTCAGTTGAACAGAAATAGTCAGATGATAGAAGCAATGCCATTTGGAAACAATCATGACTAGTTGATTATATATTTTAAAAGCAAATGCTTCTGCCCTAAAAAAGTTTTCCTTGGAAGGGCAAGTTTTCATCACACTTTGATAATTATTAGTATCTTCATTCTTCTCTATCAGTTTCCTTATCAAACTAAGCCCCAAGAATTCTAAACATTGTGATCTCTCAGCACAGTAAGTTCGTATAAAATACTGGATCTTACAGGGGCAGAGTTAAATTCCCCCATTTATCTTACATTCACTTCAGTCAACACCAAAGCCTTACGTTTATCCAAGTGTTCAATGGCGCAGTCAAGTACCTGCATTTCCCAGAGCTTTTTGAAATTTTTGAAGTCTCCTGTTTGCATTATCAGAGACATGCTGTTTCTCTACAGGAGTTAAGAATGGTTTGACATTCAATAATAAGAAGAGTTTGAGTATGCCAAGCATTTTCATGCAATGTTACACATCTTCTACAAAGAGTTCATCAGGTAATTCAAAAGCCAGTTAAAAATAAAAGTTATGATTGTGCTTAGGAATTTCATTGCCTCTTTAGCATTAAGCTTGAGTCTAAGTCTTACTGATAGGATTTGAAAGCACAGATAAATACTTGAAAAGCAGAGTTTCTAGTTTCGACCCACAGCAGCATTAATCATTGACAAATTGCCATCAAACTCATTAGACCACAGCCATTTGCTTGTGTCAGTACAGAATGGAAGAGACGTAAGATATAAAGGAGAAAAGATAGGAGGGGAAGAAAGGCAAAACTAGAATGTATGGAGCCAGAGATGTCAGGGATGATTCCAGGAGCAAAAAAAAAAGAACATATATTGAATTAAAACAAATAGAACTGCATGGAGGAGATAACCAACCTCCATCATAGACATGTTTCCTAACAGGAACAAATTTGAAAGCTTCTACAGTTTGGCAAGGCTCTTTGGTAAAACAAACAACAAAACCCAAACAAACAAAACCCAACCAAAACAAAACAAAACAAACCAACCAAAAGTCCCAAACCTACAATGGTGATCATTGCTTGAAAAACGTTATGACAATGTTTTGTTTGGCCTCTATGAATCCCTACTAAGAGTTTTCCTGGAAGTTTAAGGTAGTATTTCTGCTACTTAAAATGAACATACCTATCCTGAAAGCTCTCCTACTAATATAGCATTTTATACAGTATGACCACTATCGTGATTTTATGCTGTAATTTAAACATGCCATGTGAAGGAAGGAAGGAAGAAAAAAAAAAACAAAAACAACTTTGCTTTGGATACCTTATCACAAAGAACATCAACAGTGAAGAAAGACCATCCAAACCCAAGAAGGCTGTTTTAATGTTCAAAGCACAAGCTGCACTGCTCCTGCCAAATGTAAGAGATTCCCTAAGAAACCAGTATCATATTCCAAAATTACATAGAAGGCTTACCGAAAAACTTGCTGAAGGACAATAAATTCCCTATAGTTTGGGGATTATAAACACACAGATAATATTTTCCAGAGTCATAAGTAGCTTCCAGACTTGGCAACTCTAAAAATAAAATGTCCTGGAAGATTTGCTAGGCCAAAGCCTCTGAACTTGGTGGATAAGAGAAAATGTAAGCCATTAAAATGGAGAAAAAAGTATAAAATTAATTATTGCAGTCTAAACAGGAAAGAAATACTGACTCTTGATGTGTATTTATAACCTATTCTTCTGGGAAGAGCCGAAATAAAACAGCTGAAACACTGGCCATTCACTTTATGTCATTACTATGTCTCCTCTAGGAGGCTGCAAAAATACTGCTGCGCCGCTCATCAGCTATAACCTGTTATAGAATCACCCTATTAAAACAGCATTAAAAGACTGTAATTTTGGTATGTGTGCCATCAGGTCCTCCCGAGCAGAACAGATGTGAAACATCCTGAGGATGCTGCCACTGCATTAAGTGAAGGACTTCATCCATGCACACACATGTACCTCTACAGATTCTGATACAACCTTTACGCAACAAATTTTCCTCCAGATCTAGCCTCTTTTTGTTCAACACATGCAGGGTACAAATAAGAACAGCTTTCTCTAGTAAAAGCTGTTGTAACCCAGTACCCTGAAAGAGACTAAGAGTACTTGCCAGGAAAAGCATAAGGGCATAATGCCAGCATTCAGTGATCCAAGATCCCAAAGCCAGAGACGGACTGCTCTCTTAGAAACTGCTGATAGATTTTCCTCAACTTTGTTCAATATTCAGTTCCAGCCTTTCTTTAACTACATACTTTTAAAATCCACATTTCAGATATGATCAGATCCTCTTTTCGGTTGATAGAGCAAGCAATCTGCACTTCGATAACTTAAAACAGTTTTGAGAAGACATGACCCAAATAAAACAGACTTTAAAACATCAACAAATTTATTTTTTCCTTTTACGCAAGTAACTTATTTTCATCACCTGCGAATACTGCAAAATGATTGCTGCAAAAGAAAACGAAGCACTGAAACTGCCTACCAAAACATCTGAATGCAAAAGCTGAGTGCAGAAGTACAAGCGAGCAGAATTCTTTTAAGCAACACATTGTTACCACTAGAAATAAAGTGTCTTTTGAAACTTGAAACATGACAATATTTCTTTGCATTTCAATTTTGACATAGATAGTCCCTCCACGTAATCGTGTGCTACAGACAAAAGTAGCAACCAGAACAGTATTTATGTTACTCTCTTGTTTGGTAGTCTGGCACTGTGAAGTCTTGTAGAAAAAGGAGTCTATCAAATTTTTGCAAGATAAGGTGTAATTTGTGTTAAATAGGTGTAAGAATTCTGCCCCTTGAGGCAGCTCCTGCCTTTTGCTTTTTATTTTGGGTTTATTTGTTACTGCAAAAAGCTTTCATTAACTGCCACTTAGATATACTGTCTTAATCCTTTCACCATAGTACCAAAACAGGAGAGATGCAGAAACACGCAGGGAAGGAGAAAACAAACCAGAACAACACACAGCAAGCAACCAAAGAAAACCCAATGTACCTGTATCTCAGGATTTCTTCTGGCACATTAGCTTTTCTTCTGAGTGGAGACTGCTAAAAGACATTATTACCTTTTTAAAGAAAAGGCAGAACACTAAGAACACATTAACTTCATACGTAAGGCGTATGCTGTTAATAAAACATAGAACAATTTCCTGTGAGTATATGGAGATATGAAAATAGGATTTTTCAACACTTATAAACTTTACAAAAAAATTACAGATCAAGACATAATCATTTATGCTCCTACATTCCTCAGAAGCAAGCCAAAAAACGCAGATTTTTAAAAAAAAAACACTCTTACCACTGAAACACACAAAAAAACCCAAACCAACAAAAAACCTCAACCAACCAAACAAAACCCTCAAAAAATAATTATAATAATAAAAAAAACAAGATCGGCTGAGCAATCTATACCCAGAAGACCAACATGCAGCTGACACACAGCCTCAGGAGAAGCTATTTCACAACAGCCAACAATGCCATTCAGGATTCTGTCTTGGTATCTACTGTACCCTCACAGGCACAAGCTCCAGAAATTTGCCTTTCATCTTCCTTAGGTCAACCAAAGCTTTTACCCCATGGCTCTTGCACAACAAACTAACCACCAAGGTGTGACCACACCATTTAAGAAATGTACAGACTAATAAATATTTGCTGTAGTATTTCAGAGTGGCACAGTCTGGAAGAAGTAAGCAGATAGAGACAAAATGAGTATTCAATGGCACAATTAGGCTTTTTTTGCATTACTTCAAGCTAACAGAGATTACAAGGAATCAGTTAACACATAGACATTCCATCCAGAAGTGATTCCTCAGCATATTTACAAAGCCCAGAAAACGCAGGATATATTCAAGGTTACCATGGACCTTTTTCTTTTAAAAACGATTTAAATCTAGGTCAGGTGCTCATAAGAGTTTCTTTCTTCCTTTCATACAATTTTTACGTTCCTTTGCAGTTGAGAGAATAAAAATGTCGACATGCTACCAGCACAGCACACATGGTGTCAGATAAGGAACAGCTTGAAAGCTTTAGACATTAAGAGAACCACCAAGCTGAGAGGTGGGGACAAAGGTGGCTCAATAGGCTTCCTATATAGATTCAAATTTGGAAGAAATCTATCCCAGATCCACCAACTGAAACTTCACAATTTTATGGTAGTGCTTTAACCATGAAGTTCTCATTTCTTTTAAACTATTTTTTAGTTTTTAAACCCCTTTTCCATAAATGATCACAGAATATCTTACTTGCTTGAGGCTTGGTCTTCAAATTACTGATTCATACTGTCAAAAGTAATTTTTTCTATATGTAATTTGCTTACAGATTAATACATATCTGTACTTCAGAAACTTCCTTGACTTATTTCTTACACAGTAGCACTCAGCAGGTGTTTTTAACCTTTTACATACCAGGAGTTAATGTCACAACTTAACATGAAGAAAATGTGACCACTGAAATCTCTTTGTGAAATCTCTCTTATCACTGATGGCAATGTGTTTTCACGTGTCTGTAACTGTGCTGTTTAACTTTCAAGACTGAGCTGAAAAAATTGTTTTCACAACTCTTTCGTGACACAAGCAAGGAGGAAGATGGACCCTTGCACACTTCATTTTTTGAAGAATAAGGATAATCAGATAATCTGTCAATCCTATGTTAACATTCTTTACCCCCAAAAAAGCCATTTTCACTTTTTATTTTCATATCACGTATTATAATAAATGTGATAATTATTATAATTTGCAAATTTCAGCTACAGTATTCAATTTGAAATAGCAAAAATTACTCTACTTTTTGGCAAATACTGTAATCTACTTAAACAGTATAGGAGGGAAAAAAGTAGTTGGTGGAAAGAAACCTACAAATTCAAAGTATTTATCATCCCCTCCAAGCAAATATTCACCGTTTCCTTGCATTAATGGTTTACAGTTCAAGTACTCACTCACCTTCAAGTCCTCAGAAAGAAGCCTTTCACTCTTCAATTCTCATCATCATCAATATACAAATTCTACTCCAGTCCTCTCTTTCTACAGATGCTTTCCTCACTACAGTTTCTACACATATTTGGATTTTCTGACAGCTCATGAGAATGGAAAACCCACCTCCTTATTTGAACATCGAACGATATCAGAGAGAAGATAGGAATTTCCAGCTACCAGAACAAATTATGAAGATCATACTCATTTCTTATAGCTCTCATTAGGAGACCCTAGGACTGGCCTCTTTCACTACCAGTCACTCTTATTTTATGACAAAAATAAAACATCAAACAAAATATTTATTCTGAAAGTCAGTTTCTTAAAATGAGCTACGGGTTTTGTCTGGATGCCAACGCTTGTCACGATAGGCAAGGTTTCTGAGATGCAGTGCTGTACTACTGGTCTGAACTAGGGAGTCAGACAGTTACCAAGTAACACGATACTCACCTAGTGCTACTAGCTTGGGAAAAAGATGCTAAATCCCACTTAATTAGCTCAGAAAAGCAGCAGAAAACAGATACTCCTTCTGGACCCAGAGCACACGGTTCCAGCCTTGCCACAGCAATCTCCACATCATATCACTTTACGCTGTGCAGCCACCACCTTCGGCTTGTTGATGGTACGATTCCAACACAAGGATTCCCTGGTTTGCTTTGTCCTCCTGAAAGAGGAAGAGGAAAGAGTACAATTTTTTCAAACAGAGCACCAACTGAGGTACTCAGCTCTTGTGAGTCACTTAATTGCACAAAATCTTAAAAGCAGGGACAATCTTGCTTTGGAATACTTTTTCCATCAGCACCGGATGCCAATGGCAAGGCTAACAATGCAGCAAGCATATGTTGTTTACCTACTTTGCTTGTTATTATCTCTTGATGCCAAGAGGGTCAAAGGCTACCGCTACTAGAGGAAATGCAGTGCATTTTTTATTACCATAATGCATCAGAAAACTCAGACTGAGCACTACATGTAAACACGGGGACAAAAGGCCAGCAATTTTTAAATACTGCTTACCACTTAACAACTGTTTCTCATTTTGATTTGGCAATACAAACTAAACCTCTGTAGTCTAAGTAATAGCAAAACTTTCCACACTATTTCAAGACAATTATTTTGGTAAATGTAAAAAATCAACATTGCCATATGCAAAGCTACTTGATATAGCAATTTATAGGACATTCGTCATGAAAGTCTTGTGCTCCAGCTATGTTTTAAAATTTATTAAATGTAACATATTTCTTGAAAGAAAATACACACTTTCTTCTTTTTCTTTTTTTTTCCCAATAAAATAATAATAGCATAAGAAGTCATATGATATCAGAGCTTTGCTTTTCTGGTTTGACCAAATCACAATTTCATCAGAGTTTAGTTCTCAAAGCAGAAATTATCATTGATCACACAGTCTTTACTGACTACCACTTGACAGTAAAAGGGCAACTTCTAGCTAATGCTTTCATAAATCTATTAATGTAAGAACTGCCAGGGTCTGTGGTGAAGTAATGAAAATATTCTTTAACCTTTTGAATACTCTGGTGTTCAAAAGCCCATGATTACAAAAAATACTGAAACATTAAATATCTAGGATGCTGGATATGAATTTAACATACAACTATTAGTTACAATATTTTGCTAACTCATTACATCATTAACTATTATTTACAACATTAACTATTACAACATTATTTAGCTAGCAAAAAATAAAAAAAATGTATAGTCCACATGAAATACACTCTGGGCTTTGTTACATGGTTTGAAAATTCTTAAGATTTCTTTTAAAGTCACATCAATGTACTAAATACAATACATAACTTTTTTGTTAAAAGCACTAGAAAGTCATTAAGCTTTAGTTTTTGGTTTAAAAAAGGGAACATCCTCTCTCCCCCTCAACACAGATTTTCACTTTAAGTACAGAATATTTTTCCCCGTCTCTCCACTTCAGCTAGTGAGAAAGCAATGCTTTTGTCTAAGTTGGTTCTCAGACTTCAAAGACTTGCCTAGAAGCTTCTCTCAACAGCTCACGGGAACCCAGTTCCAGTTTCACAGTTGTCCAGCTACTGGTGAGTTAACTGTAATGGTAAAAATATCTGCAATTTTCACAGAACTGGGAAACAAGGACTCATATCAAGATGTAAACTTTCAAAACTTGTTCTGTCACAGGACTGTCTTCCTCAACTTTTCTGAGGCAAGTTAACCTCAGGAACTCCAGAAAGTGCTGTAATAGATGCCTCTTCTCTTTTATCCCCTACTGGAAATCTTTCAATGATTGAGGAAAAAAAAATACCATTGTTACCTCCATCTTGCAGACACTTTCAAAACTTCAACTGTTTTCAGATACTTTGTTTGGAATAAATGGCATTTAAACTAGAAAGAATCTCATTTGTGGACAGCTCTCCTCTCTACTCATTGTCTACTTACAATT
Organism: Tauraco erythrolophus; assembly: GCF_009769465.1. Classification (NCBI taxonomy): domain Eukaryota; kingdom Metazoa; phylum Chordata; class Aves; order Musophagiformes; family Musophagidae; genus Tauraco; species Tauraco erythrolophus. The sequence continues at coordinate 5,766,733 of NC_141477.1, forward strand.
TCAAGTGTGCTAGAATTGAATCTCACAGTCAAAAAAGAAAGGAGCTCAATATTCTTCTTACAGCAAATAGCGGGCATAACGCAGACACTGTGAGATGATTGATGACATCCTTCTTCTTCATCATTACCTTTGAGAACCACTGTTAGTAACTTGAAGAGGGTAATAAACCTCTGGAAAGTGGGGTTTCTAGCCAGATAGAGTTGATCCTGCCTTAGAGAGCTTGACACTGGATTAAACAACTATTTTTTATTATTTTCTATTGTCTCCTCTTATGTTGCACTGATTTCTCTGACTAATTTCTCTGTGGACACTACAGGATGAGAAGGCACTCAGTCCTCAGTGGTGGACAGCAAAATCAAGTACAGAACCTGTTTTTTCCTTCTGTACAGTGAAACAGAAAATTCCGAAGCCTTTCCATTTCACCACCACTTGCTGCTTTGCTTCCACTCTCCATGTATTAAAAAGCTTCCATTGCCTGGCATCACCATCATAGATGAGACTGTTAACAATGAAACGGTTATGGAGAACTGCCATTCTGTTCCCTTGATAACCAAAACCTGTCTAACAACTATAGCCTGCAATGATACAGCAGGAAAAGGATCAAAATGTAAACATCAAGGCTCCCTGCATTGCTCCTATGCCATGAAACTCTGACAGGTCTTTTACTGTCTCTGAAGGCTCAAATCCAATAATAATTGCAATCTCATAAAGGATGCAGCCAACACTATGAACCCTACCATCTTCCTGCTGATTTTTAAATGCTAGTAAACAAACTTCTGACAATTTGAGCAAAGGCAAATTAAATTTTAGTCTGGAAAAACTGCATGAAAGTGGGAATAAGAAACAGATTCTAGTTCCATTTACCCTTTAATGTCTTTTACCCTACATTTAAAAGAAGTAGTTACACATCTTTTTTTTAAATTTTGCAATAAAAACTGCAAAATCATTGCTGAAAAATGAGGTCAGCTGTTCCTTCTGTTACACTCTTAAAATTAGGAAGAAGCAGTAAGCAAAGCAGAACCAACACCACTAAGTTATTGTGCATACAATAAAGAGGATCTCCCACCACCCCTTTCCTTAGCAGGGTTACAATTTTGACTTACAATAGATGCTAGATGTTAGCAATTTTGAATTTTGCATTGACTCAGGTTTCTATCAGAGCATTTACTTCCAGGTCCCCTGCTTTTGAGCAGGCTGCTAACATTCCCTGTGGCACTCAGAGCTCAGTATCAAGTTCCCTTTGGAACACAGTAAAACAGTCAAATGTGTGCTCTCATTTAGACATCCACTGAGCTCTGCTAGAAATTGAAAGCCTGGCTTATCCAAAGTTGGACAATTCTGGCTACAATTGATAGAATACTCCTTTTAAAAGAGGACATGGTCATCCAGGGGAATACTCCTCACTGTAAGAACATTAGGTTACAGCCTTCCCTGTTCCTTGTCTTTTCATCATTAACATTCTGGATCCTACATTCTGAAAAAGTAATTCTATTTTTTTCCTCCTGAAACATACACAGTTTCTCTCTTTAGTTGGCCCTTCACAAGCTGATCATATCTAAATGGATCGCTGTGCTCTAAACCTTAAAGGAATTGTCAGATGTGCCAAGGTACCATTAAACACAGAGTTATCCTCTGAATTTTCCGCCCATTCTGCAGCCTCGGGCAAAGTCTGCATACGGAGTTTCATACGCCATCTACTAATTGGTGGCAACTCAATCGGAAAAAAGGTGGCATTACTTCCCGAAGGACAAGCGCAGGTTACTTTGATTTTCCAAGTAGGTCACTCACTCTTCAGATGAAGAAGGGCCGACATTCAGAAGCAACACTAACACAGCACTGGCAGCTGTTGTCAAGAACGTCAGCTTCTTCCAGCCTTGCAACATCGCAATGACATTTTATACCTGCCTTGTTCTGATCTACTGCAGATTTCAAATCATTTGGCACATACCTTTACATGCCAGTACCTTCCCACTGGGATATCACCAGTCACCATTACTTACAGCATTGTTACATCAATACCTGTCAGTATGCAGCTTAGGAAAGTTTGTATTCTCCACTGTTGGCTATTACTTTCTGTGTTTCTAATTTCCAACCAGTAACTTCAGTCACACACAGTCAGAACACTTTAATGTCCATGCCTGAACATGTAAGCCACAAAAACAATCAATAAAAAGTGTCCCACAGAAATTCAGTAATTTTGACATTCAGACATTTTGGTCTATAATATTTACATGCAAAAAAGCTACTTCGAACCTTCTAAAAATTAGCAGAACATTCTCCACCTCCACCAGTTTTCTCAGAAAGACATGTATAATCAGGTTTAAAACCATAGGGAAATGAACATAGTTCCTGTTATATTTATTTTTTAAATCTAAAACATTTCAAAGACAACATTTTGTGGAAAACAGAGCTCCCAACAAAGAAGACACTGTAGACTAATCATCATGCTCTCCCAGTGATCTTTAAAAAAGTTGGCACATTATCCAAGGAACACCATAAAATATTTCCCAGTGCATAACACTTTTCTTTACTGTATAGAAAGGCTCACCTGACATAATTATGCCCAAACCATAATTTAATGACATTAGCTCAGTTTGTGGTGGGGGGAATGAGGGAATCAATCTTCCACGCTTCAAAGATCAGTGTAAAAATATAACACCCCAATTGCTAAAATTTAACCAAAAAAATCGGGAGGGGGGCGGGGGGGGGCAGAAGAAACTAAAGTTATTTTTGAAAAAAAAATCATTGAATCTTAATGGAATCTCATCAATTATGAATTTTCGAGGAAGGCAATCCTTGCTCACACTTTCAAAACAGCACATTCATGCTGGTTTATACTCTTTCCACTTACTAGGAAAATACACATAAAAGAAATACGGAACTTCATCTCTCCAAAAGCCAGTTTAATTTGGGTAGCCTTGCTGTTGCCATAGTGGTCTAAGTATGGAAGCAAGCCCCAGTTATTTCAGCTTAGTCTGTTGTTGTTTTTTTTTTCCCCTATGTTGTGCAAGCCCCATTTCAAGTGGCAAAATTCAGTACCTTCCATGATTTATTTGAATCTTTGCTTATACAAGAAGCTGAGCACAAATGGAGCCCAGCTTTTCTCAAATTCTCTCCGGATCTGAAAAAGGGTCTGCAAGATTAAAATCTTTCCTACTTTTTTACAATTATGATAATCAGTCTAACAAAAGATATGAAGTCTATTACAAACCTTGTTCTAATATATAGTTTTGAAACTTTTAATTTGCAAATACACACTTAACAGAATATTCTCCTTTCTACATGACAAGAATCCATAAAGCAATTCAGTCACAGACCAAATTACAGTCTAAATTACTGATTATTACATTTTGCATTCAAATTCAGATCACAGATATTGCTCTTGAACTGTGGATTTGTGATGCCATTTCTGACATGACAATACAACAACCAAACTTGAGAGTATCTCAAAATCCAAGGCCCCCTCCAAACCCAACCTCAGGGATTTACTTCTGCAATTACGAAATCTATGAACACTTCTATTTTGACAAACTATCATTTTCTGAGTACACAGAAGTTTACAGTTTTTAAACTTACAGCTTACAATCTATCCACGGGCTGACTGGTAACACCTTCTCTTCACTTCAAATCTAGATGGAAGTGCACAGATTTAGGCATGTAATTCATATAATTTTTCCTTATTCTTTAAAGAAGCTCAACTGGTTTTTTGAAGATGTCTGAGTTGAATTGATTTATGACAGTTATTCTGAGATGCTTAAATTAAAATCCAGCGTTAATTGCTAATAAGAGCAGCACCTTGCTGAGAAAGTCCTTAGCCTAAAAGCTTGCAACTCTTGGGGGTGAGGGGGAACACCACCAGCATTTTCATCCATGCCACTACTTGTTTGCAACTTCTGCCATTTTCAGTAACCCCTGAAACAAGGGTTCCGTTCTCACTTGTTGTGGTATTGGACAACTTACTTTTTCATGTACACAATAGTGTAGAATATTCAAGTGAAACTGGATACACTAATTTTATCCATGTGATCACGTACTTACAGAGGAAAGCCATCAACTGAAGCAAACACCTGCTGAAGCTGGCAGACAGCACACACACAAGCTTTAATACCTGATCTACAGGTGACAGTAGGATTACAAAAGTGAGTAAAAATAGCTTTTCCAAGCTCTACGTTCACTGTAGTGACAAATTCTTTGAACACACTGAATTCAGACAAAATCCAAACTGAACAGAAAGGTCCTGCTTTTGTAAAATGGGTCACTGATCTACTTAATCCTGGGAGAGCAAGCTAGTTCCCTTGCATACATTCTGACTAATCAGACTTGACGGCACTAAACTATGAAAAGCTGAAAAAGGAAAAGTCCCAAACAGTTGCTGTTCGAGCTTATTGACTGGTACTAGTCTTTGCTATTTCCAGAGCGTACTAAGGAAAATTCTGTTACTCTGATGTCCGGCCGTCGTCTTGACATAAACAGCATTACGTTTCCTTTGTTGGCATACGTTTCCAAGATAGAAAATATGTTGATATTTCATGGTAAATAACACTCCTCGGCATTCTCTTCCATAAAACTACACACAGCAAACATCTTAAAAACCAAGCAGAGTTTGCCCCAGTCCCAGAACTAGCACTTGATCACAAGATGCCTTGCAAGAGTTGTGTTGTCTTTGCTAGCTGATGTGTTCTTGTAACATTTTAATTGCTTTCATTAAGTCTTGTGTCATTTCTACCACTAATCACTATTCCATCATATGATGACCGGGACTCATTATATTTTTTTAGAATAACGTTTCTGTCCCTTCAAAAATATTAAGCAACCATTAACGCCCAAATGGTTTAATGCTCAAAGGGCATTTAAACTTGGAACAATTGGAATTCATCAATGTTCTACAGTATCAAAGTCCCATTCTATATTATTAGCCAATCTCCTCTACCTGAGCAAGAGCTATCTACCAGAGTCAGAAAAACAAGAAGATCTTGTTAGTTATGGCTTTAAAATAATTCAGATTACTTTTTCCAGGGTCACGTACAAGTAATTTTTTTCTTCGTTCTTCGCATGTCTACCTTCATAATTTGTTATCATTCAAAGAGCTACTATGCTGTTCACCAAAGATGCTATATTCACTCAAAGGGAAAACCTATTAAAATAAATTTATAAGCAGTCTGCATTAAAAAGAATAGGTTCTGACTTTTTATAAAGCTATAAATATCTTTATAAACTATTATGACAATATTCCTTCTTAAGAATGGTAATAAAACGTTAAAGCTCTCTGAAGGCTTCAAAACTTATTTTAATTGTGTGTGCATGACTGGTAATTGCTCCCCCCCCCACTATAACACTGTGTAATTTGATTATCTTAAACCATGAAGGACAGTAACCTTTACTTCAATGCATTTGAAAAAAATCTGGCAAAACAAACTCATAAATAATCAGATCTAATCAAGACATAACTAATTCCTGACACATCACACTATTGATAATTGAACTTATGACTAAGAAAGAAGTATTATGTGAATGATTTATGAAAAAAGCTAAAGAAGATATCCTCATGCAATTCTTTCATATCCTGGTGGAAATAAAACTATTCCATATTTTTAATAATACATTATTTAATTTCCTGTAACATATTCCCACTAATGCTGAATACTAGTAATGTTTACAAGATTTTTCCAGCGCACTGTTTTTAAAGTGGTAATTCTAACTTTGTATCTCCCTCCTCTCTTTCACCAAGACCTTTTATTCCCGATTGATTAATTACCGTAAGAAAATTCTATGACTTGCTTCAGGATGAGGGACTTGGGTGGGTTTAAGGCAAGGGAAGGACTTCAGATTGCTTTCAGGGGAGCTGCCATGGCTCACCTTCAGGGTCAGCCTTGTCAGGGGCTACAGATCAGTACCGATGGGGTTTGTGCATCAAACCTCAGTGGCTAGTTTGACAAGAACCGTTATGCATGCAGCACCACATTAATCCTTACAAGCAAAGGGGTCTGCCAGTTTCATCTAATTTAGAAATTCTTCATGTGGTTGGAGTAAGGAAAATGGTTTAACTAATGAAGCCTCTAAACACTGTCTTCAGTTCATGTTTCAATCTCCCACCACACCAAAACACTTGATCTGAAAATGCACTCTTAAAAATCACAAACGCTGTGCCAAGCTTACGGTGAGAGTTGCACCTAAAAATAGACTGATCTTATACAGCAATTAATTTCTGAAATTCATTGAAGTTTCATCAAAACTAGGTCTATGATTAATATTGCTTGCTTCGAGAAAATTTCTTTTTTCATGAATATAACAAGAAATGCAAAATCAAAGTTGAGTAGCTCCGTAAGGCGCTGCTTTCACTAACTACGTTTTAGCAACTCATGACAAACCCACTGTGAGCCAGTTAAAGTACAAAAATTCAAAACGTGGAACAATTCTAAGATTCAGAAACTAGATGGGATCTTGTAGCTGTCTGTGCTCATTAATCACATTATGATATAGTTTCTTTTTTTTTCTTTTTTTAAAGTGCTCGCTATCAAGAAAATACATACCTTTCACTTAGACACACTTTTTTTTAATTTGATGAAAACAAGTGTTCAGTGCTACGTTACATATCTTAAAGCTTTAATATATATACTTTATACTACAAAACACTGATACTAAGAACTAAGCACTAAACAAGAGCTGGCTAGAAATTAACTTCAACAAGAAAACGTGAGGCACGACTTTACTATACGCATACACCTTCCAGAGGAGCTCAAATATCGCAAAGAAAAATACAACAAAGAAATAAATAGCAAAGGGAAAAAAAGACAGCATTGAGAACTTGATATAGGTGCACAAGTACGAACCTGTGTATCTTCTCCGCTTCAAATCCATTTGGTTCATTTCCAAAAAGCTTGTCCCCAGGACAAGTACCTCAAAATTCCCCTAAAGCTGGAAAGGAAAGATTCCCTCAAACCATTCCTTTTCATCCCTCAGAGGAGAGGCAAGCTGCAGTTCTTGGCCAGTCATTCTTAGAAACTAAAATATCTGCATGATTCCTTATAAATGCCCTGAGAGAATTCCTTAAGAAACTTGGAATTGTTGGGTTTGGTCATCACAAAATAACTTCTTTCGAGCTGTTAGAAGATCCAAAAGAATGGAAGAGATGTACTGGTAAAGCTGGTTTAAGAAACTTTGAAGTGACTGTGTAGCAATACCACTTGTCATTCTCCTGCCATCTACCAGTAGGTAAATTCCAGTTTGTGTCACTGAATTCATCTTGGAAGGAAAGCAGGATGAAAAGTTGCTGCTATGGACACAGAGGGACAAAACGAAACTGGGGTGTTACACTTGCAAAGCATCAACCTATTTCACTGCACCATCGCTAAAAGACCAACAGGTGGGGAAATAGTGTTTTCTAGGAAATACAAACAGGTCTTAGCACATGCAGACCTCCAACAATTCTGTTCAATGAGCACTACACCCTTCTGTCAACCTTAGCCTCCTTCCATAATTCATTTCCTAGCATCCTACAGGGAAAAAAAAAAAAGAAACAAACATGCAATGTGTGATATTTGCAATCCCCGCACACAGCTATAAGGTGTCTAGCATTAGATGCACATTAAGAGCTGTTTCATTTATTATATTAAACTTAGCAGAAAACACAGAACTTAACTGCAAGGAGTAGGAGAGGACTGTAACTCAAGTTGAATTTTTCAAGACGACTGGAAAACTATCAAAGGTCACTTGCAACAAGAGCCCTCACGGTTTTTTTGGATGGCACCGAATGTGAACAAATGCCTTTTCTCTTTCATAAGAATCATACAGCATTTAAAAATCACATCTAACCTACAGTTTAGTGAGACTGTGGGAAACAGACTTACAAACTCAAAAAAAGGACAGGAAAATCTAACTTGTACTTTTAATGTCTGGAGACAATGGAAATAAGGGTAAATTTGAATTCATGAGGTTTTTTCAGTGTATACCAAGAAGCATGGAAAGATCCTTAATTTATTTCTTCTTACAGCTTAGTGTAAAGGTAAATAGACTATCCATTAGGTTTGAAATTGTATTTCACCAATTCCATTGGATATTCAAGACCTTATCATCACAATATTGGTTAAAGTATGGCAGCAGTAAATGTCATGTCTGTCAAGCTGTACTGTTCTGAGCCAATCCATGTTAGATTTACTCTGAGTAAATGTCAGTGCTATCGAGAGTTCCCAGAAAAAGCAGGTTTTTCTTTACAGACAAGCATTCAACAATAAATTGTCTGGCTAGTACAACAGCAGCAAGCTAATGACTAGATCTTGCTTCCTGGGATGATGTGAAAGTTGTTACACAACTGATGTTTCATCTCACAGCAGTTTTCACACTGTTACACAGCTACCTCTCCACCACTCCAAGATGACATTTACCAAATGGCTGCATATCCTGGCCTGGGTGTGCCTGGGTTTTTCTAGTCACTCCAATATGCTCCGTGGAGGTGCACTTGGCCAGTTACCTAAAGCAGGAAAATTCCATACAGTAAATTCAATCTGACCTCTTATTCCACTGCAAAGCCTGCTCTGGGCAAACACAGGAGCTGACTGGCTGTGCCAGACATGCAGCATTACTTGGAGTTGAAAAGAAACCAGAGAGCTAAGCTGAAGCTGGAAGCCAGTCACCCAATGATGCCATGCAGGTTCTGCCTCACCAAACATGATTCATGGACAGCTACATTCATTGCTTGATCCAACACAGCTGATGCATGCTCTGTTCATTGCCCCATGGCAATTCTCACATATTAGATATGTAGAAAGCTGAGAAAAAACAGTTGTCTGTTACTTATCTTACCTGTAAGTAAATGTCCTTGGGTTTATCAGGTTCTGCTGTTCTTAAGATCTGCCTCTAATCCTCATCCTCAGTCAAAATTCTCAGCTCCTCCACAAAAGCTTGGCAAGACTCATTCTGCTGCATTTCACCACTGTCCCAACATGTCCTCATTTGAATAGAAACCCCTTTCAGTTATTGATCTCCATTGCTCCTGGTCTGGGATATGTATCATGCAGCACTGACAAGTGACAGTCTGAATACATTGAATCATTGAAAGTTACAGCAAGCTCCAGAAAGCAGAAATTATTCACCAGTCATTGACTGGCTGCTTAATGTACTTTGTGGAGGACCTATTCATTTCAATTATTCAAAATAAATACTGAACAAAGAAATGAAAATGACCACTTGCACAACAGCCCTTTAAAGCCTTATTCTACATACAGGTTTCATTCACTGATTTCTACGCAAGCTGACTTTAACCATGAATGCATTTCAAAAAAGAATTGTTTTCTATTTTATCCTCAGTTTCTTAGCTCCTTGAGGCAAACAGAAGATGGCCACCAAAAAGAAAGAGTAGCACAGGCAAAGAGCTCAACATTGGGACTTGAACTCTATGAGCACCCCAAATACTGCCAGCATCTCCCCAGCAGGTATTAACAAAGAATCTGCATAAAGGGAAGATGCCCAGCATTCATCTTACTTCTAACTTGCTTCTAAATTACACTGACACCAAAGGAACCAAATAACCCTTTGGTACAGTTAGGATCTGGATGTGCTGGATCGAGTGTGCAGACCGGGTCTGCAAACAGCGAGGTTCCCCTTCGTCCTTCACCCCCTGGTTGTTTAAAAGAGCACGAGACCTCTCAGTGCTACCAGAGTAGGAACAAACTGCAGGTAGCTGACAGTATCAGAGCTGTCAGAGGTTGGGTTACAGTAAAAGTGAAGCTAATGCATTAACTCCATCCTTTCTTTTGAGAAAGAATCCACCTGCAGACTGCACTGGAGGATTGGCATATCACTTTCCATTGCTTCCATTTCCCAGACACTCAAAGGACTAAAAAAGGAATCTCTCTCTTAAAAGGTCTTTTTCTTCCCCCCCCTCCCTCTCAGCTTTGTCACTGTGTTCTTTGAGGAAGAGAAGATCCAACATCTTGGGGTAGAGGAGTGTGTGCTTTGAGGAAAAGACAACCCACACCTCTGGGGTTTAGAGGAGTCACAACAAAAAGTCCTCTTTCAGGTTATCAGAGCTTATTCCATCTAAGAGTTTGCTGGGAAGGCTTCTTGTTAGCACTGTCTGGCAAAGAACAGTCAAGCAGGGGAGGAATTTCACTTAGAGCTCAAACAGCAGTTCTATGCCTTGTCTGGAAATTTGAACAGGAGGTAAAAAGTGAAAACAAAGACAAGTTGGGCAGGCTTAAAATAGATACAGTTCCCTGCCATTATGGGGAGATGCTCCATAAAACTGACATCCTTGGCAAAGTAGCCTGTCATCTTATGAAACATTACACTAGAAATCACTCTTCTCTAGAGCTGCTTCCTTCACCTTCGCTTCTGTGACAAAAATCAAATACACCAATTTGTAATCAGAATGGTGCTAGAATTGTGGCGTGAGCAAATCTGGAATCTCTTTACACTTTATGGCTGCTGTGATGTCGGATTTAACCATCGTCTCTGCCAGGGAAGTGAGTGCTGCCTGATGAAAACCTCTGTTTTCTTGACTGCCGTATGCACACAGACACACAGTACTTCAGTAAGGCCTCATCTCACAAGTTATTCTGGATGTAGTTGGAGCAGATGAATAGGATTTCTGCTCTCAGCTGTAAAAGATCCTCTAAATCAAAGCTACACATTACTACAAAGTAGTTCTCCACCTAGACCTGGCCTTTCCATACCCCTTCTGAGCACCTGCTGTACTTCTGTGTATAGATTAGAAATCCTTGTGTCACACTATGTGCCTCAGCCTGGACCACAGTAACCTGGAAAAGGTAACCACACCTTTAATCCAGATAGCTGTTTCCAAGCAGGTGTTCTATTACATCCTGCTTGGTCTCCAGAGAGTATAGATTTTACCTTCACTGGTACAACCGGCACATATATGACAACTTCATTCAGAAAAGAGAATGGATGTTTTAACCACACGGTGATGCACAAATCATAAATCCTTTCAGCTGCACAGTGGAGAAGATCATGGATATCTACAAGTTTAATCAACACCAAATTGGACAGATTTCTTAATTCTAGAATATCCTTCCTTACTATATTCTAGGAGAATGGATAAATCTGTAGCCATTGTTTCTGTAAGATCACAGGTCACCTGTTCTATACTTCCTCCTCTTCAAGAAGTGAGCTTCAGCAGGTAAAACTTATTCTTAAGTAAAATACAACTAAAAACTGTAAAGTTTATAGTATTTCTTTTTACACTTTATGTATTTTACACATCACTTATTTACAACAGGAACCTAGATAGCTCACTTACACATGGTCGTCTTCTTTTTTAGCCCTTAGAGTAAATTCTTCTAACCTTGCAAATTTTACAGCTGCTTTCATGAAGTTTGCTACCCATGTTGTCTAAAAATTCCCATGCAGATTTCCTCAAACGTTCTTGGACATTCAAAGACAATACACAGAAATTAAAAGGATTTTCTATTTCCATTACAACTGGAAAAGACATTTTAGATAATCTCCCTGCTGCTTGTCAGAAAAAGCAGAAAGAGTGAACCTGAAGTTCAATTCACTCAAGATTTTTTTTTACACTATTAAGTTGTCTTTAATGACATGATTTCCAGTAATTTCCAAAAAAAGTTACACTGAAACTGATCAAAACTAACAGGTTCTGTTTGACTAAAAGAAGATATCCCAGAAAAAAATAATATAGTGTCTGCTAGTTTAACTTTAGAAAATATTTAATACAAATATGTATTTAAAAGTATATTTTTTTTTATTTGAATAGAATTTAAATTTCTTTATTGTTTTTCTTTCTTGTAAGCTATGAACACTAAGCAATTTCTCAAAGAATTATTTATCAAAAGATACTAATGGCTACTAAGTAGCATTTTTCTTTTTGTCAGTCTCAGTATTGCCAACCTCAAAGTTCAAATATAATGAGTCAGGACACAAAAATAATTAGATTCTCACTTAGATCAATTAAATATCTTTTTTTTGAACAGATCATTTTATTTGTTACCTGGCTTCTGAATGAGTTGGGATTTTTTTTATATTCTAGTATTATCTCTGTATTATCTCTAAAGGATGTCAAAGCTTTGGCTAAACTTTTCAAACCTTGAAATACTTTACTGCCATCAACACCAACTGTGAGCAGGTAATTAAAATCATTCTTGGGTGATAAGAAAAAATAAGTAACATTATCAAAGGAAAGATCTGTAGTGCATGAGACACAGGGATAATCATACAGTAGTTGGGTAGTTACCCTGCTGTAGAAATTTTTTTAAACAAATTGCTTTCTAACATACAGTTTAGTTTCTCATGGAAATGAGCAGGGCCAAAGTTAGACCAGGGAATAGAAAGTTTTGAGAAGAGGGAAGGGATTGGAAACGATTTTTGATTCAGGTGACTGTAAGCACCTAGTAGTTTAGGAATCCTTCCTTAAGTCTTCCTATTTCCCAACAGATTATCTCTGGTAGTGATAAACCACCATCAGTGGAAGAGGAGGCAGTCTCTTGAGGTAAAAAAAAAAAAAGAAAAAAAGAAAAAAAAAAAATCCCTGATCTCTCATCTGTGAAAACGACAAGTGCACTGGCCTGACTTAGCCAGCTCTGGGCTCCGTAAGCCCACTTATCACTACTCACAGCTTGTTCAAGATCCAAATCTACGATTATATTGGCTCAAAGTTTTGCTTTAACAGTATTTGGGCTTACCGATGTTCCACAAAGGTTGCACAGAAATAACTGCAACAGTTTGAAGAGTACATTTTGCTTCTCTGCCCTGCCACTGCAGATTTGAAGCTATCAAGCATCAATCTGCATAATAACTGAGAAAAACCTGCTGCAAATACAATGTTCACTTCAGCGAGGCTGCGAGTGCCTAATTTACTTTCAAGAGAGAGGCAACTGGGCACATGTATGAGACACTACATCATTCAAAAAACCCACATAACAGTCTCAGAAGTGATTGTTATTTTCAAACCTTCTTGTGGATTTATGCTGCTGAGCAGGAGGCAGAGGCTTCTGGGACAGGATTACTTCAGCTCACTGGGAATGAAGGGCTATTTCTGAAATTCTTCTATTTACTCCAAGACAAAAACTCGGATTGTAGAATTTATTCTTTGCTCATAGTTAATTGAATGTCATCTTAAAAAAAAAAAAAAGTTTTCTGACCCACTTGCAGAAATTAAGACAGGTCACTTCTCATTTCCAGCATACTGATATAGCCATTTCACTCCTATTTGTTCATGGCTGAAAGACCTTTTCACTGTGGTATTTACTATCTCTCCTCTTCTTTCTATACATTTTACAGCTCAATAATAATTTTGTCAAAAACAACTGTACAATATCAAGCGCGTTCATTCTACTCTTATAAATGCTGTTTCATATAATATGCCTTCTGATCACTTAGTCAGAAATATATGCTAGCCAAAAGTAATCCTTTAACATAGCTGATAAAAATTGTTAAAGATTATTCCAGCTACGGTGGCATAAGTATTTCCCCCTCAGAATTTTTTTTTTTTTTTTTAAACTATCGGTAGTACACTGACAGTCCACAGTGATCATATCAAGTCAGCAGCCTTGAAGCAGTGGAAACTGCTGAGATTAGAAATATTTGGGGATCTTAAAAAGAAACTCTTTGTTTAGTTTCCATGTATATTAAACAAAAATACTTTAGAATGAACGTTTTGATAAAGCACATTAAGAAACGTTTGACTCTTAGAACTTTTAGTTCTAATTTTCTTTTGTCTTTCTTTACAAACTACTACAAAAGATAAAAAATAATGTGTAACTAAAAAAAATATTAATTAGAAAGTCTACAGAAACTGAACTCAGGTAAGACTGATATGTCCAAAGAATACTGGAAAAATGGTCAGCCCAGGGGTTTTAAAAAGGTAACGATCAGTTTTCTTCTTAGGGGCAAACATTTAGGGAAAAACATTGAAGGATTTCTTAAAAGATAAGCTACTGCAAAAAACTGCGGAAGCTGTTCAAATACGTACGTTTTTAAAAATAACGTTACTAAAAGGAAGACAGCACAAAATTACTTTCCTTTTCAGTTCTCTTGAGGAAACTTCGTCACATAAAATCAAAACACAACATTACTCTTCTTCAAAGGAATAAATTAAAGCATATATTTGTGTAGACCTTCTAGCAATTATAATGACTAAATTTGTTACGATAACATACAGTATTTTGCAGTTTTAAAAGACAATTTTCTTCAGGACGTATTTCTAACACAATAAATAAACCTGACAAGTTAGTTGATATGCCACTGTATCGTATATCTGAACAGAAGATGTATATACAGGAAGAAACAGAAACATAGAATGAAGCATTTGCCTGTTTTAAGTGAAAAAGCATTCTAACAACACAGTGTTAAAATAGGGCAAAGTAAACGTTTCCTGCAGAAATCACAGCAAAACATTTTATTTGTGAATAGCAAAAGGAAGATTTAAAAAGCAGATGATCTACCAGGCGAATCATCAAACCTAACAGACACAGTTAATAGCCAATTTATTAGAATTAATGTTACTCTAATAGCAACCATAGCGTCACTGTTCAACCCCAGCCGACCACTAAGCCCCACACAGCCGCTCACTCGCTCCCCCTCGGTGGGATGAGGGAGAGAGTTGGAAGGGTAAAAGTGAGAAAAACTGTCTTTATCTCAACCCACGAGTTAATAGGTAAAGCAAAAGCCATGCACACAAGCAAAGCAAAACAAGGAATGTGTTCACGGCTTCCCATCAGCAGGCAGGTGTTCAGCCATGGCCAGGAAAGCAGAGCTCCATCACATGTAATGGTTACTTGGGAATACAAACACCATCACTTCGAACATCCCCCCTTCCCTCTTCTTCCCCCAGCTTTATATGCTGAGCATGACGTCATATGGTCTGGAACATCCCTGTGGTCAGTTGGGGTCAGCTGTCCCAGCTGGGTCCCCTCCCAACTCCTTGTGCACCCCCAGCCTCCTCGCTGGTGGGTGGGGTGAGGAGCAGAAAAGGCCCCGACTCTGTGTGAGCCCTGCTCAGCAGTAACGGAAACATCCCTGGGTTGTCAACACTGCTTCCAGCACAAATCCCAAACACAGCCCCATACCAGCTACTGAGAAGAAAATGAACTCTAATCCCAGCCAAAACCAGCACACATAGCCATAAAAAGATCCTCTATTTTTCCATCTTTGACAACAGATATTCAGTTAGAAGAATTTGTCTACTGAAGTCCATAGAGCCATTATTCACGTGAAGATGTTACTTACAATGGAAATTATACAACAGCTATGTCTACAGCTGTTTTTATATATATATATGCATACACACACACACGTACACATATATGTACAAACATATACACCCTCCACAAACCTAAATGCTGCATTATCAGAGCAGATGAGATGTGTGTTTTGGTAGCAGACCCTGAAAAACATCTATAAAGGACAATTACAAACAGGCATATATCTATGATTACTCTGTTTTCACCAATTTACAGCTTCAAGTTTTATTTAGTCACAAAATACATCTAGGCATTATATTGAATATCCACAAATGGTATTAGCTCCTTGTTTAATTATCACTTAAGTTTATTTTATAATATACCATGACATTGAGTGCTACAATTTAATACTGTGTGGAAAAAAAAAATGTATTCCCATTTCTTTTAGATAAACCTATTTAGACGTCTAGTAAATTCAATAGCTGCTCTTAAATTCTTAGATTCTGAAAAATGGTCATCTTAACTTCCTTGTTCAAATTTTCAACACATTCTCAGTCTTGTATATATCACTCAAAACTCTCAGTCATCCTTGTAATCAAGCTGTGAGAGCCTGTTGATTCACTCTCCATGCACAAACACTATTCCACAGCTCTGATAATTCTTGTCATAATCATCTTTACAGATACTATTTCCACCTACAATAGAAAGCTTACCAGCAAGCACTGGCACTTGTAAAATGTCTCCATCGACTTCACAGGCATATTTAGCAATAGGTTTCCAACTTTCATTTTCTGCCCAGTACATAAAAATAACTAACATGAAAACTGTTAGAAAACCCAAGATCATTGGTACTGTTCTACAGAAACATGGGGTAATGCAAGTATCCAAACACGAAAATTTGTGTACCACTTGCATCCATACCTAGCCAGCTAGTTAATAACCATTAAAATAATCTTTAAAAGTCTAGAAATGTATGTTGTAGAAAAGATTCAGATCCAATTCACAGAAAATGTTTGCTACTTTTTTAGCTCAGTTTTTCAGGATGATTTGTGCTACCCTTTGACTTCTTATTTTTCACAATTGCCTCTCTTGGATAGGTTGGCCTCAAAAACTTGGTATGAACCAGAATTCCCAGGGACTATTACATGAAAAGTTCTTTAAGCCAAGATGTTTCAAAGAAAACACTTCAAACTCAATAAAATCCACACTTCCCAAAAGAAAATACTGTTCTGATGAAAAATCTGACAGGCCCTAGATACAATAATCTATTTTTCTGATGTAGAAGTAATGCTATCTAGTCTGATAATCTTTGTTGCTCTTCATCTTTACTATCCTTTTTGTTGCTGAACATATACCCTACTTTAAATATTTGACATAAAGAAAACAGAGCACTAGTGAGCAAAGAGCCAACTTCAAGGCAGAGTGGCAGACAAACCACCCAACGGCCTTTTCTACATTGATTTCTAAATATAATTTCATATATGTATACAATACAACAGTCGCTGACATCTTGACCAAGAATATGGGTCATATACAACAGATCTGTTGGGTTATCTATGAATGATTCACCCTATTCTGCTTGTTTTCAAGCTGATTCAGAGGCATCGGGGAGTCAGATACTGACATTCAGTAAACACCCTTTTTTGGTAAACTCACCTTAGAGAGACTACTACATCACACTGCCACAAGGTGATACTCCCTCCTCTAAAGCTGCCGGTGGCAACAACTAAACAGAAAGCGCTAATTACCTAGTTTAGTTCAAATTGCCCTTCTTCAGCATAGGTTTTATCTCAGACTTCAACAACTCTTGGTCTGAAGACTCAAAACTACAGCCAACCTTGAGTTTTCTTCCTTTTAAGTTTCATCTTTGCTCAAATAACAGTCAGAAAATCCATCGCAATTCCTGAACTCCCAGGAATTCTTTTCTTCCTATGACCATTTCTAGAAGACCATCAACTCTTCTACAGAAAGTCAAGATACTTGGCTGTATCTTGTGTTATCCGTAAAGATTTGCATACTACAGACTCATTCTTTAATGCCAAAATGCCATTTCCTGTGAGAGATGAGAAGTGAAGCTCTGGACAAGTTTGCTTCCCAAATACAAACCATCAGTTCCAGTTCTGTGCCATAGCCAGACTCTGTCTTCCTTGAGAAAAAGGAAGGACTTTGGCATCTGCCAAACACCTTTGTCTCTACTGGGCTTTTGCTAAGGACACACAGCCTTCGGAGACTATATTTAAAATCACAATTACAATCCGTTACTGCAATGAGATTAGGTGCTTAGTTTACCCAGAATAATTTTTCCTTTGGCTCTGTAACTTAATTATTAATGAATATTTTATTGTAGCTCATACCTCACAGCACAAGAGAAAGGGATAAGTATTTAATTACAGTATGTATTTTTACTTAAATATTCAAGTGCAACCCTCACGTTAAACACAATCTTCAACCTATTCAGACTGGAAATTAAAGAAAACATGGTAACCAATTATTTTTAGAGATGTTTGTGGATATATTGTGGCTTCAGGCGTTTCAGACTTCTTTCCCTGAAAAGGTCATATCATTCTTCAGAAAAAAAGAACAAAAACCCTGAGATTCCTTTTATTTCTTTGTATATCACTATTCTAAAGCAGGTCTGAAGTGAGAAACTAGCCAAGGTTTCAGAACTCCAGTGGAGACATCTTCCAGTTAATCTGACCTCTTTTCCAACAGTAATAACTCAAAAAAAATTTAAGAGTTCAGACGTGCCCTTGATTTGTTTTAAAGGGCACATTCTGCTTTTGAAAACAACATCAGTTCAGATAACTCCTAAAGCTTTCTGCAATAACAGTATTCAAGAAAAAAACATCAGGAATTTCATATATATAGTATTAACTCTTAAGCTTCCCCAGCTGTTTTAAGAATCTTATTTTAATTGCACTGGACATGTAAAAATCAATGTTGGCTGACTGATGAAATGTGAAGTTCACTTTAATATTGGTCAGAAAAAGCAGATACTTTTAACTGTGATACCAACTCAGAAATTTTCAGCCAGTTAAATCTGTCTCAGACGGGTAGAAACACAAAGGAAAGACAAATCCACCTCTCCTTCAAATCTAGTTTTACAGTCTCACATACTCTTACCATAAGTGACTATGCAGGATGCAGGGGTAGAATTTTTGCTGTACTTCAACTTATTTTGGACAACTTTCTCATCGCAACCCTACAGCACAAGGAATTCTTCTTATTATTACATGCTTGTTGAAACTCCAGATTATAAAATGATTTGCTATATTTCTTCAGTGCCTCCAACTAAACAACTAATATAGCTTTTAGAGCAAACATGTGAGCCTTGATAAAAGCTCATCTTGGTGTTTCTTTATGACAAAACACATCCATCCAGGTGACTAATGAAAAGTGTTTAACAGGTTTGGCCTCAGTATTGATACCGGGATATGTCACTAGTGACTGGTCTCCAGATGGACTTCATCCTGCCGATGACAACCCTTTGTGCCTGATGGTTCAGCCTTTCAGTCTATCTCACTGTTCACTGAACTAGTGCTGAAAGTATTGCTAAACGCAAGATCAAAAACATCCACTGGTCTCTCCTCATCCTCTGAGCTACTCATTTTATTGCAGAAGGCTGCTAGGCTGGTCAAGTACAATGCCTGCTCCTTTTCTGTATCAGGGTATTCTAAGTCCTGCTGTCAAATGCTAAACGTGTGAACCAGCTATAACACGAAACATGTACAACTCCTCTGGAGTCAGCTGGCAGAGTCCAAAAACTGAGCTCTGCAATAACATCTACTATGGTAACAGCCTTCAGAACTCTGCGCTGAGAAAACTTCCATCTTCATATGCATAAACCCTACACATCGCATTCCAGCACGTCTCCTATCTAAAAGGATGCATGCATCCATCACAGACACCATACCTTTTCTTAGTATCAGGAGTCAGCTAGACAAGCACTTTATTTACACAGCTGTGTGCCAGTGGGTGATAGTTCAGAATATTCAAAGTGCTCTATAAAATACTCATTCAGATGCCGGAGATGTATCTTCTGAAAATAAATACACTTTCACCTTGAAGAGATGGCATCCTGTGATTCAGTTATAAAAAAGATCTATGTAACTAGCTGATCACTGACTTAATAATACACCAAAAAGAAAGAAAAAACAGCATTACAGTGCTACATGTTCTCAAATAAGCGTGTCTGAAGCAACGTACAGAAGTACAATGACTTAAGCACAGAACAGTCAGAAGGTAGCTTACAGTCGTGACATTAATGTGGTGAGTGCGCGACAACTAAAGTGCTTATGCCTGAACCAGGGATGAGGACACTAGAGTGATAAATAAACACACTCGTCTTAAACCAAACATATAAAAAAGTAATTAAAAATTTAAAGGCAAAATGAGTAAAGTAAGGTGCAACCTTTGCTATTTCTGTTTACTACTTCCAACAGCCAAAATCACCAGCCCACGTGTATTTTTCTTTCTCAACTACGTCCTCTTTTTTTCTGCAAGTACATGCCATTGTGTTCTCCGCTACACTTTGCAATAATTTTTCAATTTTACTACTGACATATATGCATTTACTGTAGTCCATGGTGTTAATCGTTCACTTAAACTAATCCTTTGATTATTTCAGTGACATCTGAGTATTGAATAAAAAATGCTATTTCTTGGAAATTTGGCCATAAAAAGCATCAAAAAACCAACTGTCTAGTAGGAACATCACATCATCTAGTTTTCCAGACATGTAAATACAGTGCAAATCCCATCTCAGACATTTTAATGTAAACACTTAAAAAAAGAGAGGAGAGAGAAATGATCTTATCTTTTATCTTTGGCTGAAGATATCTTTTGGCAGTAAGATACAGGCAGACCTTTAAGCAGAAAGAGCGATATACATTCATATATAATCCATAAGTTTGCATTTTAAGTTCTAGAGTCTTTTTATGCCTTGCCAATTCAACATCAGACTATCCAAACACTAAAAACAATCTTCCCCATTTTATTCTTCATATAATTGTAACCATTTAAGTGGGGTCTAAACGCCTGCCTATCTGAAGGGTATCTGCAATGATGCGATAAGGCTAACAGCTCTGCAGTATAATAAAGCTCCAATTTGTTCACCTGCAAAAGCAATATGCTCAAAAGTGCCTTATTCTAGTAAAAAGCCTAAAAATGACAACTCTAAAAAAAGCTTACTCGTAGCAAAATGTGCTGCCCAGTGTAAAACACTTCTCTATTCTACTAGAGAAGTTCTGGTCAAAAGAAAAAAAAACCATCCATCTGCCCCTTCCTTTATCTGAGACACTTTTATACCTTTGCTTTTGGCCTGGCAAGCCAGGAAACTCTACTCCCATGCTCCAAACAGGTGTCGTAACTATCAGTTTGTGTTTGGTTTCTTAATGTTTCTTGACCTGTATCTCCCCTATAATAAAAATAACTCACTAGAGGAAAATCTAATTCAGACACAAACAGTTGTTTCAGAAGAACTGGACATTCCAGACCATACATAAGGTTGGACAGAAATACCATTTAACTCTCCTTTTGACATGAAAAGAGCAAGTAATACAAGCAAGGTACACAGTTCTGTACAAAGTAGGAAAACGTCTTTCCTGATTCATCTTTATTGTTCTATATATAGATGTTATTAATATGTGACCATAAAATTGTCTACTCCCTTTCAAGTTTAGCCACAGAAATTTTTAGTAAGTAATGTGTCTAATGTATTAGATATTAAACTACACATTAGCTGCCAGATCTCACTACGCTATGGAAAATCATTTTAGCCACTTATCAAGGTGCTATCTGCTGCAATCTCATTTTTATCAAAGCACTGTAGAAAGCAAAATTCCTCATGCAAAATTCATGGAAGGACCTTCTCATTGACCCTAATCAAAAGGGAGCAAATAAATGCTGCCATAGAAATCCATCTCCTTCCTCCTATGTACATAAATAAGGAACTTCTGCTTCAAGACAAATCTTCAGAAATTAAGCTCATCATTTTCTTACTGATGCAAAATACTTAAATGACAAATATACATAAATAAACCTTTGCCTGCCCTCTTTACTTAATGATGCATTTGCACCACTTGCACTCTACTAAATTCTGTTTCTTTGGAGACAAAAAATGGAGCTGTTACCATATAGGTTTGAAGCTTTTATATTTTCAGTGTTCTTAGTTTTATTCCCGTATTTGCTGGGCTGTTTTGAAATAGTACTATGAATTTCTGCTCTAAATCAGCCACCAAGTGCATTCATTTAAGAAGTCTCATACGGGTAAAAAGAAACATGCTATGGACATTGATAGATACTCACATAGCACAATACAGTTGAAAAAAACCACCAAAACCACAAACAATTCAAGGATAAACCTCTTTGTGAATAAACCAAACACACTATTTAGCCCAAGGATCAGTGCCACATATAATGGCAAAAGAGATGGGCTTAACTAATTGCCTGAACTCAAATATAAATTTATGTTATTTTAGCTTTGTAGTGCAAAGACAAGTTCAAAATACTTCAAGACAGTATTCAAAAGAAACAACAGCCCTTTGAAAGCTCTCACCCGTCACAGGGAATGGCACTGCACATTGCATATTAATTGTTTAGCTAAAAGATCTTTGTCCATGCAAGACTGAAATCTTAAACATTCTTATCCAGCAATACATTAGTGAGTGCTAATAAGTAAGGACTAATAGATATTTGGCAGTGAATAATTCATATTTGGATTGAATTTCTATCCGCTGTTGCTATTATTTCAAAATCCATCAACATTGTCAAATACTGGAAATTGTAGTAACATCAGAAAGGCATACCAATCCAAAGCAATAATTAAAATTTGAGGTGACTCTCAATCTGCTTTAGATGGCTTCTTATGTGGTTCTGACTTTACTTTTTCTTAGTCTGGAGCATTTTTAATGGTCCCTGCTGGAAATCATTTATCAGTTTAATGAACACATTCAAGGAAGGCTAACCATAGGGGTGGAGGAGGGATGATATGAGTCCTTTGTTACTCACACAGTATAACTACCCATCTTTCAGTAAATCTGACAGACTCCAAACATTAAATTAACTGAAAGGAAAACCTCATTTTGAACTGTGCTTTCCCATACATATCAAACAGCCTGTGAAATGCCTTAGATTTTATGTCCAAATCCATTAAATACGCTGGAAAAAAAAAGTATAGAAAATTCATGGTTGACTATGTGCTCACAGAAACCTTCCATACTTTGTTAACTTCATAGCTGAATTGATCCATGGGGTGCAAAGCAAAGCACTGAGCATACTAAATAGCACAGCGGGGCATAAATGGAAAAGCAAACTAAGTGAAATATGAATATTCAAAAGAACTTAACCATAATAAACTGGTTTTCTCAGAAGAGCTTAACCACGTAAACTGGTTTCCTATCTAGCTCTCAGCATACAAGCAAGCACAGGGATGTAAGGCCAATCAGCAAAGACTCCTCATGGGAAGTAAACAGATACTTAAAAGAATGATGTTTCAGAGCAATGAAGAAATGTGATCGTTGATGAAGCTGTGTTTTGTAAGTGGTTGTGTAAACGTGTCACAGGAACACGTATAGTGTAGCATGAAGTATTCAAATACTGCAGTTCTGCAAGATGCAGCACAGGAACAGGCTTCAGACTGAAACACAGAGAAGCCTCATTTGCGCTCTGTTGATAAAGCACTACACACAACTACGCAGAAGTCAGCAGGAGGAGGTTAATGGCAGTGAACTAGAATAAAACTAAATGTCACTACATCTTACTTTTCTGTAAAACCTTCTAAGTAGATAAGACATGTGCAGGAAGCTGTAAAATGTGCCCTTTGCTTACAAGAAAAAGGTCAGTTCTGTGCTAACAAATTGTAATAGGTTAGTCATAAATGATCATATCAGCAGCTGAAATATGGTACCTTACACATAATTTAAATACTGTTAAAACTACGTGAATCACAGAGAAGCCCGTGCTGCACACTGCAAACTCCTACATGCATTAAAATGATGCAACTCATAAAAATATGAACATGACACCATGAAAAAGGAAAAATTACAGATTTCACAGCAGTGAAACATACTTAAATAACCAATTGAAGAATTGCCTTTGATACTGAAGACCAGCACAATAAATGCTTAAACATACCCTGTGCAGCGATTCTCTGCTACTATAAAAAACCAACTTCACAGCAGCTCCTTGAATGCACCGCCCTGCGAGAGCTGAAGTTCACTTTGTGCAATTGGTAGCATGTGGTTCTGTAGAGAAGAACACACGACGTACAGCAGCAGACTATTACCTTCCACTTCTCTCAAGAAATAAAAACGAGCAACATAGAGCCAATAGTGAGTGGCAAAAATTCAACACCACAAATGAAATATTGGGATAGTTCTGTTACAGTAAAGGAAAATAGTTCTGTCGTAAGGCCAGATGAGGCTTTTGCTAGGCACCTATTAGTTTTGTGACCCAAAGCGTTACTATTCAAAAAGGGTTTTATCAGCTGCATGGTTAGTTCAGAATTTCTTCCTGCTCTTGTGTCTACAATTCTTCTGGGTCATTAACAACAGGCATCCCATTCTAGGACAGTTCAAGGTACGGGGTGAAGCTAGGTTTTGCTAAGAAAATTAAGTCTTGAGCTCCCATCTGCTGAGAAATACCGAAGTTAACACACAGTTCAGAATACACTCAAGGATATTTCACAAGGATTTCTTACACTGGTACAGCACATAACACACTCAATAGTAAAAGGTTAATTATTGATATTATTTTAATTCATAATCATTAATAAGCCTGTTCAATAAGGTGATTGTTTTTTTCTTTGAACACTGTATTGTCATGTATTTCAAAGCTGACAGAGCACTTTAAAGACCAAATGCATACTTAGCATACCAACGCCGCCGCGGCAAGAACAGGAATGTTCAGCTTTCACACACGTTCATGGCCAGTACTGTAAATTTTACTCATATCAATACCTTGCAAAAGGCAGAGAAAGGATATAATCAGTGAGCAGAAACGCTTTGACTATCAACACAGGTTCCCTCTCCACTCAAACTGAAACACTTCGCTCTGAAATACCCTTGTGAAATGGCTTTTCTAGCGCAGCTATTGCAGTGCTAAGTCTTGCCAGGGTAGCTGCTCAGCCTGCATGGCAGTCTGTGCTAATACCCATCACTCCCAGGTGTAACAAGCCATTTGTCTACTAATGACTGAGAAAAGATGATACAAAAGGACTACGGTAGTTATGGTTCTTGTGTCCTTTTTGAAAACTTAACTTCTATATCCTTTAAGTCGAAGTCCACTTGGATTGCCCAGAAAATACTGGTTTTAACTTTACGTTTACATAAGAATGAAGAAGGATCATTTATAACGTTTATCTGATTCATACTGAAGGCTATTATTTCATAAATGACAGGAAATATAGTTCTTAGAGAAAGGCACAAATTGCGTACAAGTAAGAAAACAGATTAACACAGTTTTTTCCATTTTCTACTTCACTTTTAGGGTTTTTAAAAGGAGAGATAAAAAAAAGAAAAAATGTGAAATCTCTGCTGATTTTTCAGGTCACTTTAATTTTTATCTTTAGTTATACGAATAGTGAAAGACTGAGTTGCAGTGGGGCCAATGAAATGTTCAATTTCTCTTCAGCTAAACCAGGTTCCGAATGACTCAGGTTTTAAGTATTTGCTCAAAATATCTTAGCGCTAAATCTTTATTTCTTAAAGTTCTATTTCTTTAGTCTCTTCTTTATCTACGAAGTTAGTTTTCACACAGTAACATCACATAAAAACAGTACAAGTCCTAATATTTATATTTTTAATGATACTGTCTCAGTTAAACTTGTAATTTTTAAACACATTTACTATTCAGCCTGTAATTTTGTAGCCAAATGATTTCCCCATCCCCTCCTTTGAAAGCCATCTTTCACATTAAATGCACTTTTGGTTGAATATGTCTGCACTGTCTACTCCACAGGAAATGTAAGGTCACAAGTATCCCATTGGTACTTCACATCAGGATTTATCCCACAACTATTCCATGTTTGTGTGCGTGACAAGCTGGCCTCTCCAGGGAGCCACTCAAACTGCCTCAGTTTTCAGCACTGTCATTTAATAACTAAAAACTATGCTCTAGTATAGAGCATGAAGTTGTGCAGGTTGCCTGCAACAAGGCAACAGAGAAGATCCATCCCATCTTTTTCTGAACCATTCGCAGGGCAGTTGGGACTGCAAATGAAATAGAGGGTACCTCAAGGTGGTCAGCTTTGTAAAGAACATTGCCTGTTTCCTTTTTACTTTAATCTTTTAATCCTACTAATCCCTATTATATACTGTTTTTTTTTCTGTGAGTAAACTGACGCTTCTGCCCCTGCCAAGACACTTTTTGCACTTTCTTGCTTATTGTTTACTCTGTACTTTTGCATAGAGCATTACAGCAATGTTTACAGTAAGATTCAATGGGGTTTGATGGACCTTGAACTAATCCAAGCTGGAAATTTAAAATGCATTTTCGCCCTAGTAATGAAGTTTTAAAAGAATTTCCTTGTGATGGCGATGACTTTGTCATGGAATTTGAAAACTTACTGAAAGGACTACGTGACAGAATTGTCTGTGATAATGAAAAGGAAGTGTTTTCCATTAGCACCAATATTACTATATAATCTTAGAAAATGAGTGTCTTATTTTTAATAAAATCAAATATCTATGACTTTGCAACTTGCTTTGCAAAACAGTGTTTTCCAACTACTTCTAAATGGCGATTGTGACATGAATTGAAAATAGCTTATTGTTTTTCAATTAAAGTTTGCATAAACAAGTTTCATCCTCCAAGGTGGCTGAAATCACAGAATCCAATATTTCTTCACAATGAGATAAAATGAAGTGTGTCTTGTTCATCCTCCACCTCTAAACACGTACAAACACAAATGAATTCACTAGATATAATGCCAAATGGCTGCGAAGCTTACAAAACTATGTTTATCAAGACACACTCAAGACTTCCTAATGGATTTTCTTGCCATAAGACACTTCATCATCTTTATAAATTTATTTTCTGTAGACAAAACGTAATTTGTTGTAGACAAGATTAAAAGGTCATAAACAAAACACTGTCGTTCAGTTTGCCCTTTAAAGTAATTTCAAAATATGATGTATGATCTGCTTAATTATGTTAGAATTTGGTGTGACTGTAGAACTTCTCCAAGATACGCCTGTTTAACATGGTAAGCATCACTGATCAGCTTAAAACATGCATCACTGTCACAGTGAGAAGTCTAACAGCATGCAACTACCATAGCATACTGGTAAATCACTGCGAGGTAGGTATGCTTAACATTCACATTAGCTCTTCTGAATCGTAAAACAAATAGGAATAATTAGGAAAAATGAACATAAAATCTTATTGTCACAGGGCATAACACAGTGTGCAGAAGGGAAACGGAGATAAAAAAGGTCACTTTTTTTCCTTCACGCAACCATTTTCCCACCCATCTGTCATCAGCAGGTTGTGGATATTTTAAGTCTGCAAAGATTCAAAAAGCAAGTAAGTTCTCAGAAAAGTCCAGAGACAAAAGTAGTATTTCCTGGTCTGGAAAATGGAAGAACAGAGAACAGAAACCAGGTAACTGCTCAGCACACAAAACAGGTTTTTCCCCTCAAATTTTTTCTCATCTACTACATATTTGTGGAAACAAAAGTTGTACCACTACATTTTTCACACAGTTATATTAGTATGGTGAAGGTGCTAACATATATCCAAGACTCAGAGGATAAAAGAAATCGGTATAGTGCAAGAAAAATAATTAGTTCTTTATAAAAAAAAAAAAAATAAACTAAATGGAGACAAACTCTAGTAAGTTCTTCTCTGCACCTATTGTAAGCTATTTGCAAATTACCCTAGCAGTTTCACAGATGCGTTTTTCTTGAAAGAAATGGAAACAACTTGACTTATGGAGTGAGTCAAGTATCTCAGCTGGTGTCCTGTTCAGCATCCTTCTAGGACCACAGTCGTCTTGGCTCTGTAATACAGAAGCATCTGGGTACCTCTCACTGTCACATACTGTACCCTCAGTGGTCAGGGAAGGTCATATTATTATTGAAGATGAATAAAGTGCTAATTTACAAAACACAGAAAATAATCAGGGCAACAAAGAAGCAGTAAGACTTTTCTTCCAAATTAATCAGGAGTCTAGCTAAATTTCTGAAACTTTGTGAATTTATTGCATTTGTGCCTCTAATGAAACTGCATGGTCAGACATACACAGAAACACCAATGTGTTGTGCTCATGAGTGACTCTTGGAAACAACTCTGAGTCTCTGCGGTTACTGAAGAATGTTTCACTTAATGAACTAACCATGTCCTATACATGTCTTTCAGGTTGTACAAAAAGATGTTCCAGTTCAGCCAGGACAGTTCAAATGCCCTAAAGATAAAGTATTTACGATCCTATTTTTATCTAACTTTTCTGCTGGGAATGGTATTTCACCTGTTTCTTTTTATTATTCTGTATTCCCTTTTGGTGAAAGGCTGAAGAAAAGACATGTCAAGGTACCCATTAGGTGACCCGATGCAATTATTCAAAGTTAAAATCTGGTTACCTTTTTCTTTCGGGACTTAGCTCCAGATATGAAGCCTATCCTTCAGGACTAGATTTTAGTTTGTTTGGATGCCTAGTAGGTGCTGCTTAAGAGCTCTGTTTGACATTGTAATACCACTGATTTCAGGTGGGGGCCTTTTCTGTCACTGTCATCCTTCCTACCCACCCCCCCTTTTTTTCCCACCCTCCAGAGTACATAAACCACTTTATTGCACGCTGACCCAAATAAGTGGTTACTATTTAAGCAAAGACCTCAAGAGTGCTTAAGTCTTTTTGAAATAGGCCTCTGATACTCTATTTCACATTTAACCTTTAATTATAAAATGATAGTGACAAAGTGTTTTAGTTCCTTATTGTACTATGATAATGATTTAAATGAGTTCAGGTATCAATTTGTTGCAAAGTGGTTAGACGAATGGTAAGAATAATTGTCAGAAATGATCACTGTATCTCCCCACTCAATGGATTTGAAATATCCTCAACTTTTATTACGCATAAAATCTTCATCTTTGCCCTGAAATTTCAAGTAGCAGGAGGCACTTACTAACCTGAGATAATTTTCTGTTCCACTGACATTATCTCATAAATTTATATTGTTATGAAAGACTCAACATTCACAAAATGAGCTTGTTCATAGTGCCATTCTGAATACCTATGTTCAAACCCAGAACTATAGAAGATTTAATTTTGTTGGTGGTGTTTGGGGTTTTTTTACAACTTGTGTAGCCTTTACTAGATATAAAAGGTGGGGTGGTGTTTTTTGGTTGGATTTTGGTTGCTGCTGTTTGTTGGATTTTTTGTTTTGTTTTTGTTTTTGTTTTTTTAAAGGGACATCATTAAAACATTTTAAGTTTTTAGAACAAGTAAACAGCATAGAAAAGCCAATTAACGGCTTTTAATGGGCAAAACTGTCGCAAAACAGAAGTTTAAGCAGCTAAACATCACACAAGGGCTTTGGAGTTCCTTCAAATACTAATATGCTTTACAGTTAAAGTTTGACTTCAGCTTCATTACAAGCCAAAACTACTTACTTTCCTGCTGAGGAGGTAGCTACGCTGCCTGGCTAGCCATGCTACAACGGCTTTTTAAGTGCTTATCAGTCAAGCTAAAAACGTGTGCAATGCCATCTGGTCATTCATAACTGTCATGGGCTTGAGAACACACAAAAGCACACACAAGCACTAATAAGACTAACAGATTTACCTCTGTTATGAAGACAGGCTGAGAGAGTTCATAGATTCATAGATTTCTAGGTTGGAAAAGACCTTAGAGATCATCCAGTCCAACCATCCCTAATCCCCATTAAACCATATCCCTAAGTAGTTCATCCACCCTATTCTTAAACACATCCAGGGATGGGGACTCAACCACCTCCCTGGGCAGCCTATTCCAGTGGCTGACAACCCTTTCAGAGAAGAAATACTTCCTAACCTCCAACCTGAATCTCCCCTGACTAAGCTTATACCCATTTCCTCTTGTTCTATCACCCAACACTAATGTAAAGAGCCCTTCCCCTACCTCCCCACCATCTTTTCTTAAATATTTGTAGGCTGTAATCAGGTCTCCCCTCAGCCTCCTCCAGGCTAAACAGTCCCAACTCCCTCAGCCGCTCCTCATAAGTTTTATTTTCCAGCCCCTTGACCAGTTTAGTTGGGGCTCTTCGACCTGGAGAAGAAAAAGCTCTGGCAAGATCTTATAGCAGCCTTCCAGTACTTAAAGGGGGCCTACAGGAAAGCTGGAGAGGGACTTTTTACAAGGGCACGTAGTGATAGGACAAGGGGCAATGGATTCAAACTGAAAGAGGGGAGATTTAGATTAGATATGAGGAAGAAATTTTTCACTCAGAGGGTGGTGAGGCACTGGAACAGGTTGCCCAGAGAAGTTGTAGATGCCCCATCCCTGGCAGTGTTCAAGGCCAGATTGGATGAGGCTTTGGGCAACCTGGTGTAGTGGAGGGTTTCCATGCCCATGGCAGGGGGGTTGGAACTGGATGATCTTTGAGGTCCCTTCCAACTCTAACCATTCTATGATTCTACAATTTCATCAAACAGCAAAAAAGAATTAAGTATGTGTATTAACATGGGTGGGGAATTGCTTTGCATGGAAGAACCTGACAAGGCAACATTTAAACAAAAAACTTGTCCAAGCGTAGAACAAGATGCTCAGGGCTGTTTGCAACACGTTCGGCTATTGGAAAACAGTTAAACACATAAGGGGAAAACCAGGATGCTGGTGATGCACTTGGCCCAATGCAGTCAGTCCCTGCAACCAAACCCTTAACAACCTAGATCAGCAGAGGGTGGCACGCAGATCATTGTGGCCGGTGTAGTGAGTTCATTTCAGCCATCTGAACATACCTTTTTACCAGCATCCAACCAAATTATTGCGTTGCTACTGTATAAAATGATTTACCTGTAATTTCTTATAGAAAATAAGATTATGACCATCTTATTCAGAAGATACAATAACACAGACCGAAACACCAAATACTTCATCTCTCCATGAAGAATGTGAAAGAGAATGCTGGCTTCACTGCCAAGGACAATCTCTGCCTGTACAGCACTGCTACATCCCAAAGTGCTCACCTGTAAGTTCATTTCCACTGCCCTAAAATGTTTGTCCATCAGGAAAGGTGGCCAAAGTAAATAATACGTGAAAGGATGTGTTTCTAAATGAAATAAATACGGTTAATATAGTTATATGACACACTGTACAAGAGATGTAAAACATTTTTGCTTGAGGAACAGTGCCAAAAAGTTTTCTTAAAATTCTTTTTCTCTTTTACCAAGTTAACTTAAAAATTTACTGTCTGTATTTGTGACTCCAAATAAATTCATGGTAACATGCTTTGTTAAATTTATGTAATTTCAAGTGCATTTACATTACTTTAACAGTAGCACTGTAATGTTATCTTTACATAACCCAGCACAGATATCTATCTCACATCAACAGAATTCTAAAAAGCCATGTCTAGAATTACCTCATTAAGGTATCTCTAATAATCTATCTTTCTTTCTATTGATAAATACCATAATCCAGGTCAAACAAATATAAACACCTCAAGATTAGGTAGGAGATGAATAAATGAAACAAGGAAACACCCACTATCAAAGCTGAAAAACCATTAGATATACCTTTCACTTTCTAAAAGGTCCTTAATCACCTTCTAATTTTACCGAAAACTAAGAATAGTTTTCCTGAGTCACAAAACTGAATACTTCAGAATGCCCAAATTAATCTTTACAATAGTTATGCATGCAACATGCCAGTAGTGGAAGAGACATGAGAACACCATGTTTTCAAAGAGCACTAGCATGGGAAGATACTCAGTTCTCATTGTACTGCACGTATCTTACATCCCTAATTATTCCTGTAGGACAGAATATTAAACAAGGTTCACTTCTTTTATAGACAACGCTTTTCTTACATTCGTTCATAATCAAAAAACCCCTCCTGTAGCATCGATGATCAATCAGAAATAATTCATTGCCATCAGTAAGCAAGTTTATTCTCTGTTATATTAAAACTAGTGGAAGAATAATGAAGTCTTTAATCTACAAAATAATTTTCTTTTCCAGCCGAGCTGCGTTTTAATTATTTTTTTTTTGTGGCTGTGTAGCAGCTGCCTCGCCACTGCGGCTTTGTGCCTGCTACTCCAGCATGTGCCGTTCGTTAGACAGCCTGCCGAGAGACCAGTCAGCCAGACAGGACCAGCAGAAAAATGAGAACTTCATGAATAAACATTTGCTTGAAAAATCACATTATTTCGACATTTTCTCTTTCTACTGTGGTTACTCCACATCTGTAAATTGAACTAGTACCAAGGAAAACCTACTGCAGCGCTTCAGTTTCCACTGGCACAGAGATTTATGCAGGCCCACGATGCGCATTTATATAACAGCAGAGTCTCCGAGCTCGCAAACTTCCTACTGAGATCATTATTTCATCCCTTTGGGTGTTCCAATCATCCTCCATTTTTTACCAAGATAAAGCAAGGAAAAGAATGAATAAGAAAGTGGGATAAAAAAAATAAGAAAAATAGTTTCATTTTCAACATTTGGATTTGTTTCTTTACAATGTAGGTTCTCAGGTATTAGCAGGAACAGACACGCTAACGGAGGACAGCAGGTATTTCTTCATCACAGAAAGATTAACCAATTTTCACAAATTATTACTGATCGTAGATATCCAATTTGAAACACATTTAAAGAGTAACATTTTACTATGTTTAGAATATGTCTTAAGAATTAGGTGCTACTTTAATATTTAAATGGACATTCAAAAGTACTACACGCTTCCAAAGCATGGCCTTAGGGCATAACACCCAAACAAAGAAGCAGTCATGCAAGAACACAGAAAAACGTCTCCTCCTCTAGCTCATCTGCTCCTACTTTTTCTTTTCTCTTGCTATTCCTAAACATTATGCATAGGTCATGTAGAAAAAACAGTATCAGCAAAAACACATTAGCAAAGGAGTTCTCCTAGAACATAATCTGAAAAAAGCCATGGCATATTGGCCTGATAATAGAAACAAATTTTAAGTTGTCTTTCCACAGCAACTGCACACCACATGAGGAGAAATTCACACAATAAGCAGCTCTTCTTTCTTCCCACGAAAAGGAAAATTGCTAGGAAAGACTGTATATGTTTATAGCAGAATACTTGTTGATTAAATGTTTATTTTAAAGGAATTTTTAGCAGTCAGTATTGACTGAGTACCAATATACTATATTATTTTAATAGTTATGATTAAATAATGTATGTTTATATACTAGCTTCACTGTTATTGTTTTTTTTTTCCCATTATTTTTATTTTTCTGTGCAAGTTCTTCTTTCTTACCTCATATAACCCTACCTCTCTTATCACTCTGCTAGGAATTTCCGAAATATGGAATATTAAAAGCTAAATCCAATATAAATTCTGATTGAGATTGTTCTACAACATGATATGAATGTTACTAACCAGCTGTCTAAAGCTAGCTCACAATAATTTCCCTACTATAAGAAATATACCACCCTCATTTTCCAAAGAACAAACTACAGATGTAAACACTATATCCTCTGCCATTTTTGAACAAGAGAAAAATAAACCTATCCAACTTAACACATCGGTGATTAAAAAGTGATTAATACCATGAAGATCATGAAGCAAGATGTAAAACAGAACACAGCACTGGAAATGACCAGATGCATACAATATCTCTCAAAGGGATGATTTAACGATGAAAGAAAACACAACCAAACTAACTGAGAGTCAAGGAAGGTGGAGATACAAATTATCTACTTCTGCTTAATGAACAGCAGGTACGTCAGAAAGGATTAGCTCTGCCTTTCTCCATTTAAAAAAAATTGCAAGCTTTGTTCTTGTTGCCAACTCTTCATAGTCTTTAAAATCCATTCCTGACCAAACTGTTGAAAGCATACACATCATAAAGACCAAAGAAATTCCTAGACTCAAAGATATTGAACACATGCATTGAGTGACAAAGCTTCAGGATATGAAAAAAAATGCACGTGTTGAAGACTAGCATACCAGAAGGACAGGTCATGAGAAATCCACGTTTCTTGAAATGAGAACACCAAGCCATTTGCTGGTAACTTCAAGCATGACTGCAGGAAAGAACACTGCAGAGCCTAGAGTAACATCAAATTATCTTCATAACCTTGTCATGCTTATAACATGACAAAAAAAAAACTAGGATACAAAGACTCTTAACATTCTGGTTGACTACTATTTCTTTTTGCTGTTAAATGAAACTCCTGATATGTATTTTTGTGTTATCCACTACAATCATTTAAATACGCAAAGGAAGAACAACACAATTTCACGTATGTGCTCTGAAAAAAAAAAAAATAATAAAAGCAACAAACCAGTACCGAAACCTTTGAAAAAGACCACTTCCATATTAATGAGATTCAGTATTTACATTATAATTAATATCTAGTGGAAAAACATCTTTTATTCTTATTACTGCAAGATGTTTTTTGAACATCTTTATCTGAAGTGTCAGATGCTGTATATTTAGGAAAATGTTTTTTGTTGATTAGTTTGATCTCAAATGCATTCCAGTCAAAAACACATACACTTGTCCATCAGCAGAAAAAAGACTCAGTGGTTTTGAAACAAAGAAGCTTCTTATCTTTTGCCTTGATTATTAGTTCTCTATAACCATCCTTTTGCGAGAACCCACTTCATGTTTGCTAGAATGGTTTATCTGCAATTCTTTCACTATGTGAATAAGGAAATAAACCATGGAGCATCTAGGCATTAAACAACTTACCTGTGCAGCTCTGCTTAACTAGAAGTTGTTAAAAATGAAAATATCATATGTACTGGTATAAACTACTCTTCCTCTTGTATTCAAAAAATAATTGATGAACACAAACTCCTTTACTCGTTTCTCAAATAGGTATCTGTTATATTGTATGTACCTAGAAGATAAGGAAATCTCGGAAATATTAGGTATCTATATGCTACTTATATGCTACTTTTGTACTCTTAAGGCCCCAGATAGCCCAGAAAGTGCATTTTCCACACTTTTCAGTGGCCAGCAGTGCAAGATGGAAAATAGATTCTAATCACTACCTTAGTATGTGACTATTAGGCGGTGAGAGAATCTTCCTTAACACTGTAAAAAATCCTTCAGAAAACTTACACTGAGAAATCAAGCAGCTCAGTCTAAATAAGTTTGATCTTTAAATCTTACAGGCTAATATGTCCCTGGTTGAGATTTTTTTTTTTTAAAGCTTGTTGTACTAAGTTTTCTAGCCTTCAATTCAAACAGTGTTAGGAATATTCTTTTCACAAAGGTTATCCCAAATCCATTTTCATGCCCTTACGAAGTAAAAATGTTAAGGTCGAATTCTGTCTCTCTCTGCTGGAATGTAAAGGAAAGCCAGACTGATGCTACCATGTTTCTGTAAGACATCTACAGAATTTTGGACTCCCTCCAACAGGAAGGGCTAAGAGAGAACAGTGGTACCACTGTAATCACAAAGCTTTTGACTGTGAGACATCATCACTCCATTTCTCATGAGAAATGACAGACCTTTCTAAAGAACTTAGTGCTCTTCAGTATTACTCCTTAAAATCCCGATTTATAGTCTCACTGTTAGACTGGCTCTAGCCATATCTTACCAATCAACATAATTAATTGATTGTCTGTCTGCTCTGGAGCACTTCTGACCATACCTGGAAACTCCTTGAGGGAAGTGGGGGGGGGGGGGGGGGAAGAAGAGCTAAAGACGAGCCAGCTTCCCAGTACACACCATTTTATACAGTAGAAACACTGACCCACCTGGAAATGACAAGAAAGTTTACGTAAGCCTCATTCGTAAAACACACCACCCCACACAAAAGATGTCATGTAGCTCCCAAGATATTATACTGGTCCCTAACAAAAATATTGTATTTAATCACTGTGCTTGCTCTATACCTTATTTTTAAGGTTTAAAAACGCCACTTCAATGCCACTATGAAACACACTTCTTGAACACAATAAAGTTTTGGTAAATGCAAGTTCCTACAGCCGCTGCATAAATACCTATTTCATTTTCCAACTGATCAGTAAGATCGGTTCAGCAAACAGGTATTGCTACACGTATGTGAAGAATTCAGTGAGGTGTAAGACCTCTCCCTGGGATGGGATTGTTGCATGGAGTGTGTTACACAGTGTTGGTATCTATCTCGAGGGCATAATGTTCTTGAGAGAATAAAAGGAAGTTATTTTCCAAGGAAAGCTTTAAAAGTACAGCTTCCAAGACCTAATGTTCTGTTGAAATAGATACAACAGCAGAAGCTCCCTGTAGTGGATACTTTCTTTGCTCTTTTTACTACATTCTTTTTAAAACCTTCCTATAGAATTCATTTTTGGCTGACACATTGGAGGTAAAATTCATAGTTTGGGAGTTCCAGTTTGGGAGGAAGGTTATCAAATATGTCATTGATCAGTTTACTTGCTAATCTACTTTCCACTCCAAATTTTTTTGTGCTTAGCAGCAGGGAAAGAATGGAGTCAGAGGAGAAACCAGGAGACAGGGGCACCAACCCCATCGGTGAGTAGCAAAAGGAAGCATTAGCTTTAGCAGCAGAAGAAATAGAGGTCATGGAAGAAGAGCAAAACACAGGCACAACAGCAAGACAATCCCTTAGAACTCTAGCAGGAAAAAATTGCAGTGACGGAGGGAATAAGCTCAAGGGCAATGAGGTGAAACTCAGAGGAAGTGGAACAAACAGAGATGGATATCACAGAGGTAAAGAATCAAGGGACTCGGAAAGAGACAGACATTTTAAAATACATCTGCCTTTGCTGCAAAGATGTGACTTCAGCTCATGAGAATGTGCCTGTGTTTCTATACGCTATCCATCTCGGGTACCGTAAAGGCCACACTGAATACATATGCCTGAAAATAACCCATGTCACAGTATAATGACACAGTAAATCAAGATTTAGGGGCAGATTTATGCCAACTAAATGACTGCAAGCACTAGCCTAAGAGCATTTCGAATTTGTTCAAAAATTGTGAAGACTAGCTTTACTACATCAGCTTTTGTATCACAGTCTGCCCTACTCTAACTCTACGCGCTTTTACGTGTCCTTCTACACCCAAAAAAGGGTGAGCCGTCGCGCATCCTAATCCCATGTTCTAGCCAACTGAACAGAAATTATCTCATGTACTCACATGCAGTCTGGGTCAAATCTGTACTGCCTGGGGATTCCAGAGTGTACAGTCTAAACATTACGGAGTTTTGGCCCAAGTGCAGTGCTACAGAATGACAGTTCTATCAACAATGTTGTTTTTTTTCCGCTTTTGTTAGGAAAAAAAAAAAAACCACAAACAAATAAATGAGTATGACACTATCCAAAAGACATTCATTGAATTATTTTCATATAGGCCAGATGTACATGAATGTGTAGCGAGGTTATGACATTAACTAGGTTTGTTTACACACACATAAATACACAGTAAGTCTAGAAAAACTTGGTTATCCATCTCAGTAAACCTCTTAAGAGGAACTGAAATGCTAGGCAGACAGTTCTACCTTTCGGAAACACTTCAGAAGCCAGAGGTTTCCTTCTTGTGAGAACCTAGACCACCATACATGCCAGAAAAGTTAGAAACAACAATAATTAAAAAAAAAATACTTCTAGTTCATTTCATAGATTTCATAGATTTCTAGGCTGGAAAAGACCTTAGAGATCATCCAGTCCAACCGTCCCTAATCCCCATTAAACCATATCCCTAAGTAGTTCATCCACCCTATTCTTAAACACATCCAGGGATGGGGACTCAACCACCTCCCTGGGCAGCCTATTCCAGTGGCTGACAACCCTTTCAGAGAAGAAATACTTCCTAACATCCAACCTGAATCTCCCCTGACTAAGCTTATGCCCATTTCCTCTTGTTCTATCACCCATCACTAATGTAAAGAGCCCTTCCCCCACCTCCCCACCATCCCTTCTCAAGTATTTGTAGGCTGTAATCAGGTCTCCCCTCAGCCTCCTCTTCTCCAGGCTAAACAGCCCCAACTCCCTCAGCCGCTCCTCATAAGTTTTATTTTCCAGCCCCTTGACCAGTTTAGTCGCCCTTCTCTGGACCCGCTCCAGGAGCTCAATATCCCGCTTAAAGCGAGGGGCCCAAAACTGGACACAATATTCCAGGTGCGGCCTCACCAGTGCCGAGTACAGGGGCAGGATCACTTCCCTGTTCCTGCTGGTCACACTATTCTTGATACACGCCAGCATCCCATTGGTCTTTTTGGCCACCTGGGCACACTGCTGGCTCATATCAAGCCGGTAGTCAACCAACACCCCCAGGTCCTTCTCCGCCAGGCAGCTCTCCAGCCACTCCTCCCTGAGCCTATAGCGATGCTTGGGGTTTTTATACCCCAAGTGAAGGACTCTGCACTTGGCCTTATTAAAGCTCATGCCATTTATAAGTTTAAAGATGTACTTTCCAAACCAAAACACATTCTGTCTGCAGTACTTAACATTCAAATTAAAGGGAGAGGGGACCAAATCAACAGTATTATATAAAAATTATACATATCTAAAGAAATAAAGAACCAAACATTATCAAAAAGATGGTTTAGACCTGCAGTATTTTTTCCATTTTTCTTATTGCTATTAAGAGCAAAAAGACCTCCTTATGGTATTCGGTATTATTTATGCATAAAATTATATACAATCATGCAGCAACACTTGTTTTGAGTGACGATTCTCACAGTGTAATTAATAAATAAAATCCCTGTCAGACACAGACATTTTCCTTAAGATTTCAAAACAAAGATACAAGGCTGGTGAACTTTTTGCTGTTCAGAATTCAGAGGGCATACAGGACCATGAAGAAACAGAGCCACGAACTGTTATTATGCAAAAATTTAAGTCTGAAACCTATCTACAAATTATCTAACAAACTATTTGGTAAGGGAAGAAATTAACAATTAATGGTGCAAATTAAAACACCCTGAAGACTGTAACTGCCACAAAAAATTGGGAGTAAATCCAATGGGTTACGCTTGCCTGTGCCAGCATGAAACTTTGTGTGGAATCGGTCAAGTTTCCAAAATAGTTCTGAAGTAGAGTTTGGCTCATCTCTGTTAAGACTTATATAGGCAGGATTACTGGGAGATGACATCAGTTGCTACCCATTACACATGTATATACTAAGGTATATCATTTACCAGGTTCAAAAAAAATTGAGTTAAACACACATTCGTGTATCGGGTGCATCTACTCCCTTAGGTCTCCATCACAGAATTGAGATAGAAAGACACAGTGCAAACTTCATTTTAGTAATGAAATGCTATCCTTTGCTTTTTGATAATTAATAACACAGTGCTTGGTTCAACAAGGATATAATTAAAATTTCAAATGCAAGCATTACATATTACTGATACTTTGGGATTATAAATCTCTCTGTTTTTTTCTAATGAAAATAAATGGAATTGATATTGTTTCTAAAGGAGTTGACTTGTTTCACCTTCCCTCCCAGTATCTGATTAAGCTTTCTGATTGTCTTTTGAAAACATTTGAAACATCTTCCTAGAAAACACGAGTTTAGTAATGCCCAGTGTCATCAAGCAAGCAAGCAAAACAACAAAAAAAAATCCATAAATATTGGGTGTACACAGAACCTGACTATTCATGGAGATTTAGTAACTTTACACTAAAGGCTGAAATAATTACATCATGCTTCAAGATATATGAATATTTATGTTATGCTACTTGATCATCCCTAAAATTGCAACTTTATTAAGAGGTCCCCATCACAAAAACCTGGTCCAGTTTGATTAGACGACCTACATTCAGTTTCTGTCATAAAACACAGATGACAGAAGCAGGGTAAAACAGACTTAAGACTCATTTGGTATGAGGCAGAAGGCAAAGTGCATGGAAGTTAGAAAAATAATAAAATGTAATGGCATCTACTTTCTCAAAGAAAAAAAGAAATGGATTTCCAAGAATTTAATATAGTACAAATACCTTCTTCTCAAATGTTTTATTAAATGGGAATGTGGTTCACTCTTTTCTATGTCATAAATCCAGGATGAATTCCACCAATCTAACATTTCATTTTTTTGGAATGGGGATTATCTGAAGCCTTAAGCAACCTTAAATCTTCACATCTGCATGCATAATACATGTGTAGAAGATGTTATAAATATAAATATTTCTGTATTTTAAAAGCTTGTTATGGACAAAATTTAGAACCATCCTCCCTGCCTCAAATCTTCACAGACACAGAACAACATCCTCCCATTAATCCAAAATAGAAAAAGAAGCTTATTAGAAATTAAGCATCTGATCATGCCAACTTTTTAATTGCTCCTTCTCAGTATTATCTTGAGTCACAAAATTCAGGAACTTTGCCTTGCAAAATGCTTTGGTCTTCTTAAATGAGTGAAAAAATCCTCTCACAGCTACCTCCTTTTACATGTTAAACTTTGTCTTGGTCCTTCTTAGAAGACAGCATGCTCTCTAACCCAAGAAGTGAACACTGCCCAGCTGCTCCGCACTGTAAGTACACTCAAACCAGAATGACTTCCATTTTGTAGTAAGTATGCAGTGGATAAAAGTGTGTTATACATTTGTGATCAAACAACCCTCTTGATCTTCACAGAGACGACAGACCCAAATTTTTGGCTAGATAAGAGGAGGTATTAAGTCACCAAAATTGACTGTCAACACTACTTACTTCTGGAAAGTTTTTGACCGTGCATCTTTGATGTCACTAACTCTGGAGTTCTACGAAGATTTACAACAAAGTAATACCATGACTTTTGTACAATACTACCAAAATGAAAGTAGTAAGTCTTCAAAAGGAAAAAAAAGTCAAGGCAGAAGGAGGTGAACAAAGAAACTGTTTTGATTTGGATATTTTTGGAATGTACTTCTGGAATAATTCAGAGAAGCAAATTCAGTACCTATTAACAGAGGATTACCAGCCTGGGAACAGCTTCAAGTCATCAAGTTCAATTTTTAAGAGAAGCAGAAGAATGCAACTCTCCTTGACCTGGCAGATCTTAGCTCATCTTAGAGGACCTCATCTGTTTGTAGTTGACCCAAACTACAGCTATTTTTTAAACTGTCTTAAAACTCCTCCCCATTATCTTTGCAATAGACTGTGCGTATTTGTCTTGAGATGTAGTACGGACAGTGTCCTAGACTTGATACTGTGTACTGCATGTTCAATGTCTGCTTGCAAAAATGGATGAAAAGGTCATAATGACATGTTTCTGAAGATGCTGAAGGCTTTAACAAAAAACGTATTTTTCCTAACTTGAAACAAAAGAAACAGGGGAGAAGGAACAAATATAGGAACAAACACAAAAATGTCATTAAACTACCAATAGCCTCTGCCTCTGTGTGAGCAGGTGTTTGCTGAACCAGAAGACTGAGCTCTCTTACCTCAGAAGAGCCAGACTGGAACTTAACCACTAGACAAGTAGTAAATTAAACACAGGCTTCAAAGCATAAGCCTCAAGAGAACTTAAAACATTGATTTTCAAAGAACCTGGGGTTTTTTTCTTCTCTTTGAGAAACTGTTTTGTTGTTCAGGAGCTATAACCTCGTGAGTCAGAGTCTTATAAAATCTAAATCAAATACATCTCACATGCATGGTCTAATTATTTGGAGATCATTTTGATACAAAGTATTAAAATTATATTGTGATTTGTCAAAATACTTTAACATAGGTGCCTATAAAGCAAGTAAAAAGTGGAACTATCACTCAGTAGAAGCACAGTGAGGTTATCTACTAGAGAACTGTTTGTAGACTGCTCTGTATTCAAGATTAATTGATCCCCAACACTAGAGCAGTAGAGCTGCTACAAGAAAGCTGGAGAGAAAGTGTGTGCATACATATATATATGTATACAGACAGAAGAAAATCTGTATATGAAATAAAAAGTAAATACGGATGGTTAAAACAACAAAAATAATTCTGAGCACATACACAAAAAACCTGCACTTTTACGACACAGTATTGCTCATACTGTCTTTATCTGCAGATATGATTTGATTTAGGAAAGGAAGAGATTTAGTGACAAATTAAGATTATCATGCATGAAACGTTCTAAGGAACAACCTTCATTTTTAGAGAAAAACAGGCAGCAGAACTAGCAACTGATAATCAAAAAGAGATTGTGTATTTTCTGTCCCAGAACAGAAAAATACAGGACACTTTAGTTTTCATCAAGGTGACAAAACCGGCAGCTATACAGAATTTGGGGTATGATGTGAGGAAAATCTGGGAAAAATGTTTCAGCCATTATTGATTTTTTTTAAAAAAATGGACATACCTGTATTCAAGCAAAACACAGCTCTACAAACCATTCTCTCTCCTCCCCTGCAAAAGAAAAAAAGAAAACAAAATCTAAATTTGAACTACAGTAAGAGGCAGGAAATTCTCATGAGATTTATCATCCTTAAACTAAAGAAATCTAGAAAATGGGTATCTAATATATCACCTTTAGCTGCAGAAAAAGCTTTTGATCTTTGACACAGTCTAAAAACAGTGGAATATCAACAACCATTTTAATCAATCTGCTGCTAAAAGAAGCAATTCCATCATTCAGTTGCTCACTCACAACCCAAGGCCACCTCTTTTCTTGTGCCAGCACAAGCGTTCACACGCGGTGAACTGAAACAGCAAGTGATGAGAGTTTAAGTACAACAACAACAACTGAATTTGATCAAATTCACTGTGAGGCCATATGTGTTTGTGCTGGCGTATGGGAAGAAAGGTTGTATCAATCTCTTGGATAGAAATGCAATTGCTAGGGTTCAACAGCAGTGCAAATCACACTGATGCAGATTCCTGTTGCACACTCACTGTCAGTATCGGTGTACCACTAAGTGAAGTAGAAAAAAAAAAAAAATCCCACAAGAACAGTTTAACAAAATAAAAAGTAAAAAGACTTTGCATGTTCATGTATCACTGCTTTTAACCTGCACTAGCACATTACTGTTGGTAGCACAACTGTTTATTGGAGGCAAACAAGAACATGTTTTTATTTTACAGTTATCCTATTCTAGGGTGAACACAGCTGTTACATATTTCTAATCTTTTTCCTTACCTAACTTTTTCCTTTTTCTCTTCTAATTACATACACGTGAGTCATTTATACACACTGAAAATCTAAAGATGCACCCATCTCAACAAAAGTCATAAAACGTAGTTCAAACAAATGCCATTTGGCCATCTATATTAGAATGCCATTCCTGGTTTTGCTCTTCCTCCAGTCTCTCTCTTGCTCCTGTAATTAAGAAGCTACTCAACTCTCCAGCCAAAACCATATCTCAAAACCACCCCAATGGGTTTCCCTTATTGAGGCAGCACAGTGAACAGCCAAAGTAAACAAGCCCAGAATACCATTGACCATTGTGCCAACCAGCACCTAAAAGCCAAAGCTACATAGGTTTTTCTACACATCATCTACTCAGAAGAGATTATTACCCAAAGCAAGTGACACTGTGGTTTCAAAACAAATCATGTTGCCAGCTAGTGCAGCTGTGACTCCATGTCCAATCAGCAGAGCAGTGAACCTGCATGGACACCAAAGAGAGAAACTGTGGCCATCAACTCAAATGGCAAAAAAAAATATCATATTGAGTAAGCAATATCATATCATATTGAGTATACAATTTAAGTTACAGTAGAGCCCACCACTGACATGTTTAACAGCAACCATGAGATCAGCTGGCATTCATGAGAGTGGTAAGAATATATGGAACAATGGAAGGCAGTGTGATGCCAGAGCCTCCACCCAAAACGACCAATTGCAGAAAACAGCATGATGGGACAACAAAGCCGTGTGAATTGTTCTCACTACTATTGAAATATAAGCAGTCCAATAAATCACCAGAAATATTCCTTTCCAGAAGGTTCTTTTCTGCATGGTATAATAACACACATGAAGTCTTGGGATAGCAGAAGAAAAGAAGGCTTGTCTCATCGACCAAGTCACACAACTTGCTTATATCTGTTAAGCACTGGCAAGGCTCACGTGTAGTCACACAAGTGATCCTCTGCTTTGAGAAGATGCTACTAATGGTCTGTCACAGGAATTGGGACTAAACAAAGGTTGGACTAGAAAAGGTTCAGACAGAAACAATCAAGTAAAGACTTTCTGATGCATGAGGAGGAAGTGTTTGACCAATCTCAGGTCTATTTATTTCTTCAAACCATTTTAGTTTGCTCTGCTGTTTAAAAAACAAAACAAAAAACAAACAAACAAACAAAAACACAACCAGAAAAAAAAAACAAAAAACAACCAAAGAACCCCCAAAAGAAGCAATAACCCCAAAACATCACTGGCTTTCACACAGCTTTAGCAGGATATGAAAATTTATTGACAAGTACATCATTTCATGAATCCTTTTTTAATATAAGCTCAAAATATAGAGGATGCAATGAAATCTCCCTAGTTGTACGTGCTTTAATTCAGCTTTGTAAAATGACATGTCTTTGTGCATTCAGTAGTCTGCGCTGTAATTGTAAGACTACAAACTGCTTATAGCTCCATGTGGTAGCATGGAACATTCCATCATCCTGGCATTCCACAGGAAAAAAATTGCACCAATGGAGTCTTCTCCAGCTGATTCTCCAAAAGCTGCCATAGTATCTTCTGTTGTGAGCACCAGAGTAATTTAGTAGATTTGGCAGACATTCAGAGAAGTGCCTGGATTCTTAACATGTCTGATGTTGAACTTCATAACGAAAGA
Source organism: Tauraco erythrolophus (assembly GCF_009769465.1). Lineage (NCBI taxonomy): Eukaryota > Metazoa > Chordata > Aves > Musophagiformes > Musophagidae > Tauraco > Tauraco erythrolophus. The sequence continues at coordinate 5,810,691 of NC_141477.1, forward strand.
AAAAAAGAAAATAGGGGAAAAAACACAACAGAATCCCCCTAAAGATAGCAAGGTAAATGACTACCAAATAAAGAGGATGGGAAGACAGAGGTTTTTCTTCTCTTCTAAATCCAGATTCTCCTAACAGCATCACTTATCGTTTCATTGTATTAAAAAGAAAATCATTAAGAAAATGTAACAAGCAAACTTCTCAAGCACTCGGCAGACCACTCTAAGCTTTACGCACAGGTCTCCTATAAGGGAGTCACGCAAGATTATGCGGGAAACACAGTGAGAATTGTGAGACAACATATTCAAAGATTATCAATATTTCTCTCTGTTCTTAGAGAAGGTTTTCCCTATCTGAATCTTCATTTGAACAAGAATTTCAGAACGATTAAAACTTCATTAAAGCATTAGTCTCTAAAGGATTGAGTCACTGTTCAATTCTAAATCTCAGTAAAGACTAGTGAGACATGAAGGAGAATGAATCATTTTTTCCTCAAAACTTTTCAATTGAATTTAAAATAAATACTGTTAGTCAAAGAAACGCACACCCCAAAATAAACAAAACTATCTGTTTACATGAAGGAACACGCTACACTTCCATTACGATCTTGTTTCCTCTTGAAAATTAGATTTCCCACACTATACATGAATCTTTTCATAAAAGCAGAAAAATTCAGAAACTTACAGAACACCAAATAGTTAAAAAAAAGATTACACAAATTCACAAAAATAGGCATATCATCTTCCACAGAAATAATATTTCTCACAGAAAAACACTGTATCCATTACCTGTCTCCAAATTCTCTACCTCCTGTGCTATACTGAGCTTTTTACGAAACTCATTGAAATAAGATTTATTCTTATGACAAAATGGAACAAATTATTAACACTGACAGGCTGCAAATATTGTTTAGCTTTCTACCAGAGTATATTTTTACAGTAAGATGGATCACTGCAGCTGCAAATAGTGAAATGTGAAGGAATAGCTGTTTTCTGTGTGAAGCGAAGTGACACACTAAAAAATAATTTTTCCAGGAAACAATGAACTATCAGGAAAGGTTAACTGATGTTAGCAACCTAATAGAAAAGGTACACTAATGTTGTCACCTAAAAGCCTGCCTCAGCTGATCCTAAGCTTTCCTTTAAAGGTACTCAAACCATAACAAATGTAACAACTAAATCAAAACGACAAGTTTCGTGGTTATAGAGCTTTCTTTTCTGTTCTCAATAACTACTAAGGGACATGAACACTGTCGCACAGGCAGGTAGCTCGTTTGGACTCTTTGCAGATGAACTGCAGTATCAGGGCACTGCTGTATGTTTGTGACAAACACTCCTCAGTGGGACATTATTTGGTACTGTAAATTCAACAGCCCATGCCTAGAAATCAGAAGTATCACACCAAAGCTGTGTCGGAAGGACAGGGGTATATACCCCTACCCAGGAACGAAGCCAACTTTTTTTTTTTTTTTCCAAAAAGAAAATTCAGAAGGCCTGACAAAAGATCCTCCTTACAAGGAGCTTAACAGCATTTTTCCATCCAGCTCATGCTGCCACGGAATTGCATTAGCAGGTCGAGGTCCCTCAGCTGCTTACCTTCACCACGGTATTTCTGTACAATCGTTTGTTCTGCATAGATACTCATGAAGACACTTAAGATGTATTTACTGCTTCTTCCATGAGAAAAATGTGAAAAAACGACTATGAAAATTTCTCCACATCTGTTTAAAACCACAGTATTTTCTGCCATTGTACTTCAGTTTCCTATTTCCTGCTGCCACAGGCCATGAAAACATCCTTGGAACATAACAGCTATGGACAGCACTTTTATACGATTTCTAGTAGTCAGCAATACTGTGTGTCTTGTACTGTCAATAGAAAAATACTTTTACATTAGTTTTGAATTTTCTCAAGGCTATAGGTGTCGGTTCAATGCACCTTTTTTCACTTCATAGGTGTGAAAAAGGTTGTTCACATACTCAAAAGAGAAAGCAGTACAACTGCTCTGTGCTACTCTCAGGAAACTGGTATATAGCCAAGAAAAAACTTCAGGCTGAGAGAACTGAATTATACAGAGATTATATACATCTAGGGGAGGATTACAGAGATTGTATTAAATTATATGTATGTGCATATATATATACACATATGCAAATGAACGCTGAGATATCTGCTGTAAATGTGAGAACAACAAAGTTCCGGCATATTATATAATGTTGAAGCCCCCGTTGACACAAGGTCTGTAAGTTTCATTATTGTGCCAGTCTAATTTTTAAATTCCTTTGAAAACATTTGGAATTCTAGGCCTACCCACTCGCAGTGGTTGGCACAGTTTCACACGCCAGCGACTCAGCCGTGCCCCAGCCGCGGGGGAGCACTCGGGCACAGGGCTGCCAAGCAGATGTGCGGCCGTCACATCTGGCACGGGCGCGGTGATGCAGCGGCTGCAGGGAGTGAAGCGGGAAGGTGTTCAACTGCTGGTTCAGGAAGCAAGTATAGAGCTATTCCAATTTCCATACAGAGCCTCCAAACCTGTGAAAACGTCACTACATGATGTTACAGTGTCAGAACGTTCTCAAAACGCTTTGCCATGCTCACCAGCTGCTGAGCTCTTATGATCCCTTCTTTCTGTATGAACGTTCTTTCTCTGTCAGAAAAGGAGATGCCAAGATATTCTGGCCTCCTAAAGCAGTAAGGAAAGAGCTTTAATATACAGTCTGGGGGAAAAGAAAAAAAAAAAAAAAAAGGAACATCCAGAAGCACAGGGAAAGGTAAACAATGAGATTTACGAATATGAATAAAACCAGGTCCTATGTAAGACTCTTAAAATATACAGGATAATAGTGAGAACATGAAGAAATTCCTTATATGATAATCTTTCAAGACATTTTGGTCTAGGCTTTTAGATTTATAAGTATCTATTTATATTTAGATATCTGTCTTTTAGAATTAGATAACGATAATTTCAAGATGTTTGAATACACCAAATCTGGAATAGTAGATCCCTAATAGTTTAAAAACGTTAACATCTATGGAGAGTACAAGGTCTGTAATAGAAAAACAAGTCACTTATCTAGAAGAGATTACTAAGTAAGTTCTAAGTTCTTCGATAGTGTGGCTCAAAAAGAACAAGCATTCATCATTCACATACATAAACCCTAGGAAGATGTAATAAGACTATTTACATTTACTTTTTATCCATCTGCTAAAATAACATGCTCCTTTTCCACATTTTAACTTGATTATTTTCTTTCCAATGTTATTTTAAGCTGTTATACAATAATTGTCACTTCATTAAGTAAGAAACTAGATAATCTTTTAGAAGTTCAGAAAACCAAAACTTTTCTATATAATGTTAGAAAAAAGAGAAGTGTAAAGGAAGGCAATAAAAATATTGCAGATTTTAACACTGAGATGCTGAAATGCTGTTATAAGTCTAAAAGCCAGCTGTAGGTTTTGAAGATTTAAAAATCAAACAAACAGAAAACTCAATCAAACCAAAAAAACCCAAAACAAAGCACAAACCAAAGCACAAACCAAAGCACAAACAAACCAAATAACTTTCTTTTACTATAATAGTAGAGGAGCAAGTAATTGACCTCAAGAGTAGCTCAGGCTTTATGGGTACTTACCACAGTTTTTCTTCTCAAAATGAGTTGCCACAAATGCTTATTTTCACTTATGATCAAAGTCTATCAACAAGTGCTTTTGGTACACAGATCAATTTCTTCGCTTCCCAGCAATTAATATAATTTCTGTTTCACAGTCACTGCATATCTTCATTAGAGAAAACAGCTGGTTAATACAAACAACTGGTCAATGAGATACCAGTTTTAACACTCAGGCATTTATTTTCTTTTTTAGATTCTTCTTATCCAGGTTTTCAGAAATACTGAACAATAAGGAATGACGGAATCACTGACAAATGACAAATTTTAAGACGTGCCTTTACTTACTAAGAAACTAAAACGCAGGCCTGAAAGGAAGAGAGGATTCTCTTTAGGCTGAAACCTCCCTATTTTATCTTCATTCCTTTTCTCAGAAGTATTTTACCTTCTCTTGCTGTGGAAAATTAAGCCATAAATCCTGAATTTATTGGATATAAGTAGAAGGGTATGTGGAATTGCAAATGCGTTTCTATGAGCAACACAAAGGTTTTAGACTGAAGTTGTCACAGCATAATGGCCAGAGAAGCAGGTTCTCTTCTGTGCCTGCAGAAACACAGTTCTGTAACATTCTGGCGTTAGAAAAGTTGGTAGGATTAATTTACTTACTACCAAACACCTACTGTCTCATTTCTGGGAGCTATTTCAAACTGTCACCTTAGTAGCCAGTTTTACACAACCAAAAGGCTCAGACACTGAGGGTACATCAGCGGTACCCCGGTGAGCCCCTCAGAGGCCTCTGTGCAAACAAAGAGTTCCCCCTTCCCTTTATTGCTTCATCTCTTTTCTTCAAGAAAGCAGAAAACAATATAATCAAATTCTAAAGTAATATAGCACAATAGATTTATTCATAGATTCACAGATTCATAGATTTCTAGGTTGGAAAAGACCTTAGAGATCATCCAGTCCAACTGTCCCTAATCCCCCATTAAACCATATCCCCAAGTACTTCATCCACCCTATTCTTAAACACATCCAGGGATGGGGACTCAACCACCTCCCTGGGCAGCCTATTCCAGTGGCTGACAACTTATGTGCTTAGCTTTCAAACTTCCTAAATATTTATGCTACGAAAAAGTTTTAATTGGACTGGAAAAGGAACGTGGATAGAAGATACACAGCTATAAATAAAACCAAACATTAAACTAGAAATGAAGACAAGTAACTAGCCATTTGCATCATCAAAAAAGTAATCACCTTACACTGTTCCATAAATTTGCTTTTCTTTCTATTTAATTTTTCCTATAGTTTTCCTGAAGATTCTGAGCAAAAGAGTCTGTATATAATATGAAATTACTCTGCATTCCCACCCTACTCCCCAGTTTAAGACAGATGTCAGCATATATCATGAGTACATACCTTTCAAAGCAATACAAAACTTAAAGAATTTATCAAAAACTGAACAGGCTACAGACAGCCAATTAAAGCTTTTATTTCCCATAGAAGCAATATTTGAACAGGTCAGTGTCTCAATCACAGAAGGATTAAACGATAAATATATAGGTAAAAGGAAGACTGGTAAACATACAAGTACACCACTCGGAGAGACGTTTAAGAGAAACAAGGAACAATTTCAGAAAGATGCTCCGTTATAGCATACCAAGGCAGCAATGGCAGGCACACAGAGCAACATATGCACATTAAATTATTTCTGTAACACTATCAGTAAGAGGGAACACAGAAAACAGCTAGGAACAACTGTTGTGACAGTTCATAAATTTAAATTTAAAAAAAAAAACAAACAACACCAAAACCTAGCTCCCTGCCCCCCCAAGAGAGAAATTTCCTTGACATATCGTCAAATGTATGTTTTTTGTTCTGTGGTAAAAAAAAAAAAGAACAAAACCAAAACTGCTCTACTGCTCGTAAGATTAGATAAAAGCAGCGTGACCTGGCAGCACCACTGAGCAGGAGAACAGGAGTCTGTATTCCAGCATTCCTGAGCAGCTCAGCTCTTTCTCAAAATAGGCAAAAATTACTACTGACATATAATTTTTGATCTGGAGAGCCTTTATGTTTTGTTAACGTAAAGATGGAGTAATGCACCACAGTAAGGAAAACATAACTTGTTGTTGTCCAGGTCAATGTTTCAGCACTAAGCAACCAGAATTTGAGCACAAGCACCGAGCTAAATCCATATTCACATTTGGCAATCAATCCAAAGTAATAAATCAGCAGGGAAGCATGTTTAGAATCATAAATATAAAAAATAACCTGCTAAAAATGATCCAACATTAGAAGAAATCTGCAGGGATGCTGATTAGAGGATAAGGATGTGTAAGCACAGCACAAAACGTGGCTAATTTCACAGTAGTTAACACAACATGCAAGTTTATGCATCACACAGAGATCATCAGTATAAAAAAAGATGTTGTTCCTGAAATCACATATGTATATTAAAAAAAAAAAAAATCCCAAAAGAAGTATTGAGTACTTGTAATGGAAATTCAGATTGCTTTTGTATCACAGGTCTGAGCCAGATTCTCTACTTTTTTGCCAAATGATCACACCTCTGAAAAGGTTTTAAATTGCTATCATATCAAAAGACAAATTATTTTAGAATTTTAGAAGTCATCCTGTCACCCTGTAATTTTTAATTACAACATTGTGTAGGAACATAGAATCTAAAGTGTCTAAGATACTTATGTTAGAGAAGCTCTCTTCATAGTACATAAAAAGATAAATTTAAATTTAAAAGAGAAGCCAATTTCTGCCTGTTACTGACTGCTTGCCATCGCATCCCCTTCTAAACAGCTACAGGGTACCTTCCAGGATGCTGCTAGACAACAGGCAACACAGCTTCTCAATTACTTCATTTATGGAAGATTAGTATGAGTAAAGGCTTGAGGAAGAGTTTCAGGATTGTCTGGGAATAAACAGAAGCCGGACAGGCCTTTGCCCAGCAAAGATTTATTTACCTTTTGCACTTGCAGAGCATTCAGCTACTCACTTACTACAAAGAGACAAGCAGCTATGACACAAGATTTATATAGCAATAACGAGGGGATTTGTTAGCGTGATTCTGATTATTCTGTAATGAAAGTCTAATGAAACTAATAAAGCTTTATCACAACCTGCAGGAATCTTACCGGAAGCCAAGCAGAATATTTAAATTAGGTTGTGTGAGGTCTTCAGAAAGTCAAGAGGGGAGCAGGTGCTAAACAGAGAAAGATTCGGTAACATATAGGCAAGGATACGTAACGATAGGCTGCACTGGCAGTTAAGCAGAAAACAGTATTTATGTCAGTGTCTTTTTATTCAGGCTATCTTGAGTTGCTAGAAATATCTCCCATACATAAGTTTCCAAAGGGCATTGAGAAGTTCTAGATTAATTTGACAACTCTTCTGTATTGTTGGCTTTGGACAAGATTCTTTCTTTGCAAGAGTTTGATATTAACAGGCAAGACAGTTTAAGATTTTTAATTCCCATTAAAGAATCACATTTATTACATTGGTATTAATGAACAAATGAATTTGAAGTCCCTAATTTGTGCATGATTTCTTTTCTTCACCACTTATTTTATATTAATCTGTTCTGGATTCTGTCTACCTCCATGAGCACCACAGATCATCCTTTTCAATTACTGCAAAGCCAGTAATATATAAAGTAAAATATAAAGAACAGTGCTTTTTGTTATCCAATTATTAAAAAGTTTTTCAAGTGTTCTGAAAATGATATCATAGTTTTCTGAGATATTCAAATTAATTTCATAACAATGCTACATTTCTTTTGCTCTCTTACACTTCAAATTTCTTACTGTGAAAGAGAAGAATGCTTCCTGTTTTCACGTCTACAGACAGCCTACAGCTCACTTGAACTCCTGAAACAACTGGGCATGTCTCCTACTGTTAAAAACTTACTCGACAAAGGGAAGATTGGTGTTCACGAACCCGTACAAAATTAGTGCAAATACAATTCCTGGATTCCTCCCTTACAGCACCCACGCTGGTTTCTGAGGAAGCCCATCGAGACACTCTCTGGAAAGCCTGGGAAACCAGCCAATGGTCCCCCAGCTCACTTCCAACTCTGCAACATGGAGCTGCCTTCACGCGTTCTGCTCCGCCTTGGCAGGGCCAGGGGACTCGCAGTACCGGTGCAACAAGCTGACTGCTTCCCTAGAACACAGTTCTTACAACACACCTTCTACTCTTCAAGCTGCTGCAGCACCAGCTTACTCTTCTTGGCTCTGATCTACTTACAAACACTTCCCAATTCAAATTTCAGTTGGTGTCACCAGCAGCGAAAGACAACATAAGCAACCAGGCTGTTTGCCCACAGCTAACGTTCCCAAGTAAGTTTACAATGGCTAATAAATATACTTAGTGCCTGTTAGTGTCTGTCGTACTTTAGAACCATGTGAAAGCTATCCATGAGTCACTCTACAAAGCTGTAAACAAGTTTTTAATAATACTAATAGCTGCATTTCTTCCTTCTGCATGCTGCTGAGTCATGTTGTTCAAAGAAACAGGTATTATGACATGCATAGTAGAAAGCAGTTAGGAATCAGTCCTCTTAAATTTGCTAACCATCCCTTGTGACTTGTCTCAATGAAGAGCCAGCAATTAGCTACATGCATTTAGTCTATTTAGATTATTAATTATAATTTTCAATAAAAAATAGACTGATGAAAATCTAAGATTCAGTGAAATACTGATTCTCATCTGGATCAACGAGAAAGTAGGTGAAACATTTTAACTAATATTGAACAAGGCATTGCCTGGAGTTAATATCAAAGTGATGTCCATGTGTCTAGAGAAATGAAGGAATCCTTAGGTTAAGACAACAGCCAGGTGCTCTCCTGGACAGGGAAGATCATATTTCAGAATAAAACACTGAATCCAGCTAGACTCTAAAAAACACTGTGAAGTGGAAAACCACCTGTGAGAGTTAATATCCTCTATGAAGAAAGGAAATCTAGAAGAGTGTTGTGAGAATCTTGCAGCAGAGCTTCTAAAAGCCATCCTCTGATGACAGCAGCTCAAGGGAAACGCTGCTACATGTGAATTCCTTAGAAAGGCTTCTGAATGGCATCTGTCCAACAGACACAACGGAGCTGCTCAAAGACCAAAGGTCTAGCTGCTGCTTTGTCAGTAAGTCTACTTCTGAAGTAACCTCAGTGTAAGTAGTTCAAGCACAGTTTCCTTCATTTCATCACCTGTATCTTTCATAAACCTCTCTAACTGCAAGTCTGGTGATGGGGTTTTGTGGTTTGTTTGGTTGGGCAGGGGTTTTTGCATTTTATTTCACTATAGCTTAAATAAATGTTAACTCTGAGCTTAATCAACAGGCTTGTGAAGTCAGAGCACTGAGTACCTTGATAAATATTCCACTTTGACAGCCTATTTTCTGCTGTTATCTTAAGGGCAACAGAATGGGCCCTATTACACAAACACTGGCCAGACAGAAAGTTGGTGCAGCAACCAGTAGTAAGCAGGAAAGTTCTCTGTAAGAATATTGTCACAGTCACTTATTAATGCATTGTGTGCTGTTCTCAGAAACAGTCTTTAGCAAGGCTGAAAAAACATCAAAGTGACCCGAAAATAAATAATTTAAAGACACCTTCAAAAGTTAAGCAATAGAATTTATATTTAAAATTGTTTAATGATTAAATACTCATTAAACAAATAATTAAAAAATCATTAAAAATATATGTACTGCTTTCCACAGTGTCTGTCCCTAGCCCAAAGACTACTAGTTTCTCAGTGCTTGGAGATTATCCTATCTTAATTTAAGAATCAGGCTTTATCTCAAAGATGAAAAATGAAAACAATCACATATTAGTGCATTTTCCATAGATGGATCAGGTTTTTTGTTTGAGTTTTTTTGTTTTGGTTTGTGGTGGGGGTTTTTGGAGTTTTTGTTTGGTTCATTTGTGCTGTTTGGGGTTTTTTTGAGGGGAGGTGTGTGAATTTTTGGTTTGGTTTGTTTGTTTGTGGTGCCACAATAGCTTCCCTGCAGCCCCATCTACCATAGAGGAGTGCTGGATACTCACTGTCTAGCAACCAGTCTCAAGTCTTTATCAGAAACACTCATCTCAAAGCTACGCTAGGTCAAGCGATAGTCAGTTGCCCACTAGACAACTGTTGAGAACAAGTCAGAAGTGGCTCAGGCCCAGACCAAGCCCAGAAAACTCCCAAGAACCTGCACTGGCAGGTTGCTGCAAGGAATATTGCTGCCTAGTAGCACTAGCAAAAACATATTTGCCAGGCTACACTGTATTGGAAAGTTACACCATAGTGGAAGGTGTCCTCATGGCAGGGGGGCTGGAACTAGATGATCTTTAAGGTCCCTTCCAACCCGAATCATTCTATGATTCTATGATATTGTGAGTACTGGGTACAGTTCCAGCCTCCATCTCAAAAGCATACAGTGGTGGGAGACAGGGGCAACTTAACTGATCCAAGGGGATGGAGCACAGTTGCTTTTAAAAGGGAGGGTTGAAAGGCAAGATTTATTCCATCTCAAAAGGAAAAAGCTGGAGGGGATATACAATGATCGTTTTCAAAATCACGAAGGTGACATATCCAACTGAATACAGAACTCTTGTTTGTATAATCCTGCACTATCAAATGGACAGTAAAGGCAACAGGCAGAGATGTATCTAACATCCCTAAAACGTCAAGTGTGGATGCAGGTGGACCATGAGGAGAATGGATAACCAAGAGTGACTAGGTTCACACAAATCACTCTAAACAGTATTAGTCTAAAATGCCACTTTTGGAGATCGATTATTGGCCTACGTGGACCAATGTACCCAGAAGGTCAGTTCTGTTCTTAACAATTCAAGCCGTACAAGAAAGAAGCAAGATGTCTTTGGGCTAAATATATTGCTCATGTGCCATCAGGTCAACTCCAAACACTTCTTTCCTGTGGGATGATTCTGCTCTCTCATGAAATCATGGATGCATCCCTGTCTCATAACAGAGTGGTACAGGAAAGGCAGAAGCAGGCTGCTACTGCTGCCAGAACAATTAATATAGCCACAGCCAAACCCAAATTTCTTGACAGCAAAAAAAAAACTGCAAGCTACATTAACTGCATGCTCTGGAGTAGCTGATGAGCTGCTGGTGGGCACCACTGAACCTGTAGACCACTTGAACAGGTTTATCCTGCATAAGGGCAGAGACCTGAACTGCGAATGTCAGAGAACATATCACTCTGAAGTGGCATTTAATTCAAAGACAGACCAGGCAACTTCCCAAGGACCGAGAAACAGAATTGCCTTGGCTGTGCTGGAGTTAATGCTGATAAACTGTGAAAGCCCTGTTAATGAAAGAGGTCTGTGTTAATCATGATAGGAAACAAACAAATAGCTCTTAGCCTTTTGAGCATCGCTCCCACAAATATGCTGATACTCACAAGGAAGAAAATCAACTTTTTCTCATCTCCAAGAGAAATATTTAAATGCTCAGAAGCTCAGCTCGCTTCACTGCATAACATGATCTTACATGCAGTGTTCAGGGTTTTTTTCATATCACAAAACTATCCTCAACTTGAGCTATACAAAATACACTTGCATATTTTCCAAAATATTATTATACATCTTCTTTTCCTTATCAATATTTAGTTCTTCTAAAAGGTATTTGAACAAGTATGAACAGGATACATTTTCATTTCTTTGGCAGAGATAAACACATGCATTTAAAAAAAAAAAATCCATTAGTGAACTACAGCACAAATCAGTTTATTCTTATACTACTTATTAGGTACACTAAGTATTTGCAACCTCCACATCATCCAAGGAGAAACAGCTCCATCTAAAGGTTAATTGGGCGCATATTCTCCTGCCTTGCGTTTTCCTTTTTCACATTAGCTATGTCACAAGCATAATAAACAGCAATAGCAGGAGTATGTTCATAAAAGTGAGACAGTGAAGAACACAGATTGGAAGGCCATGTCCTAAAGCTTGGGAAGAAGCAGATTTCCCTACTTGAACACAAGCTTGACACCAGGGACCCATCAGTATTTTGTTCTTCCTTTGAATAATCTCACACATGTTCATCTTCTCAGTGTACTTATGTTTTCAAGGTTTCTACTGTATTAAGTGACTTTTAGTTTGCAGCTTACAATCCAGTATCCCATACAAACATTTTGGAATTTTGAATCAATTTGATCATGAAAACAAGAACTCAAAATCACTTTTAAGTGTCCTGTCTTTTAAAGCCATCCAGAAGCCTCTTATCCCTCCTAAATTTTATTGACTTGAAGGGAAGTGCATCTCAGAAAGAGATTTTTTGCTTGCAAATATCTGATAATTGGTATTGGAAAACGTTAAAAAAAAAATAAACAAGTAGCTTTCAAAAACACATTCCTGGCTGTAGTGATGCTCATCTCTGAAATTCTTAGTTTAAGAGTATGCTGAGTTCATCAATCAACAGCTTTTTGCTCATCCTTACGAAGGTACCATGAAGTTCATTCTCTATGTACTATAACTGCATTTCCCAATATTAAACCTGGAAAGTTACTTTTTACTCTTCATTTCACAGTACAGTGAGTTAGACACGGCTAAGAACAAAATAGGAAGTTCTTTTATATAACTTTAAGAATATTCTGATTAAAGGTTTTTAAACTCTTTTTAGGCTCTCATGTCTATGTAAACCTGAGCACAGTTTGTGCACACTGTCAAAGCAGTAACAATGTTTTAGTAAAGGCACTCAGTGAGGATGAAGTACTGCAACCATAATTACAGTCATAATCGGCATTACGTTAACAACGATGACAAAACCCAAGCTTTTCAGAGCTGAAATCAAGAAGTGTTCGTTATAACTACGCAGTGTTTATTGAAGTGCTATTCTTAATCTAGAGCATTAGGAATCAGGGAGTAAAAACACAATTATATTCCACGTAGCTAAATACTGTCAGCGGGTAGTTACTCCCACAGCAAATTCAGCAGTAGAAGTTACGATTCCTATCCGGGATTTAGCCATACGTCAGCTGCATTCAAGATAAGGATTGCTTTGGTTTTACCTCTGATGTACTCCGGTACCATTTTAATCCAGAACTGATATAATCACGTTGACAAAATATATTTATTTTCTACAATTTATTCAACATAATTTAGAAAATAGTAAATTGAGGAATAACATAGCCAATACTCTAAGTTCTACTGGACGTTTCCTTGATTGCGCAAGATGAAAAAGACTACCAACCAAATAATTTAGAGACTACCCAAGCAATCAAGTTAGCAGTTTTGGGTTTTTTGGGTGTGTGTTTGGTTTTGTTTTTTACTTTTCCTTGTCACTGTCCCTGGTCTCAACAGTGCCACCTTCCCTAGTGCTATATGACATCGGAAGGTGTCATCCTTCCGACGACAACAAGTTGTGTGGTGCCGTCGACACGCTGGAAGGGAGGGATGCCATCCAGAGGGACCTCGACAGGCTGGAGAGGTGGGCCCATGTCAACCTTATGAAGTTCAACCAGGCCAAATGCAAGGTCCTACATCTGGGTCGTGGCAATTCCAGGCACAAATACAGACTGGGCGGAGAATGGATCGAGAGCAGCCCTGAGGAGAAGGACTTGGGAGTACTGGTGGACGAGAAGCTCAATATGAGCCGGCAATGTGCTCTTGCGGCCCAGAAGGCCAACCACATCCTGGGCTGCATCAAGAGGAGTGTGGCCAGCAGGTCGAGGGAGGTGATTCTCCCCCTCTACTCTGCCCTCGTGAGACCTCACCTGGAGTACTGCGTCCAGTTCTGGAGCCCCCAACATAAGAAGGACATGGACCAGTTGGAAAGGGTCCAGAGAAGGGCCACGAAGATGGTAAGAGGGCTGGATCACCTTTCCTATGAGGACAGGCTGAAAGAGTTGGGGCTGTTCAGCCTGGAGAAGAGGAGGCTCCGGGGTGACCTTATAGCGGTCTTCCAGTACCTCAAGGGGGCCCACAAGAAAGATGGGGAGAGGCTGTTCAGGAGGGCCTGTTGTGATAGGACAAGGGGTAATGGTTTTAAAATAGAGGGAGGTAGATTCAGATTGGATATTAGGAAAAAATTTTTTACCATGAGAGTTGTAGAACACTGGAACAGGTTGCCCAGAGAAGTGGTGGATGCTCCATCCCTGGCGACATTCAAGGCCAGGTTGGACGAGGCCCTGAGCAACCTGATCTAGTTGGAGATATCCCTGTTCCTTGCAGGGGGGTTGGACTAGATGACCTTTGAAGGTCCCTTCCAGCCCTAACCATTCTATGATTCTATGATTCTATATCAGCAGCATTCCTGCTATTTATCTTGGATCACAGCATCAGATTATTACGATCTGATCCTATGCACCAAACTTGACAGTAATTCCTCTTCATCTCTCCTCCTTGGGGAGAAAGCTGTCTTTCTTTATAACATAGAGACTGAAATTTTAAATCTAATGAAGTCTACTTACATTAGAAATTTCATATTGATTAATCACAATAAGGATAATAGCAGCACCCAGAGGCACCTAGAGGAATCCAGTGGGACTAATACCAAGCCAGACACAGCCAACAAGACAGTGATCCTTGTAAGATCATCCTAAGTTTCTTGTATCTGGCTTACTTATCCCTTTGCATCTTTATTCATGTCGCATTCAGAAGACACTTCCTGTACATAATTTTGGACTATTTCACAGAGGCAGAGAGATACATAATTTAGTACAGCCACTCCTCATTTTTACCACATCCACCTGGAGCACTGTGATGATTTTATATGGAATTTCAGTTACAGACTTACCGCTAGTCATCATAGTTCCAGGAAGAAAATCAGGAATTACATTGTATCATCCTAAGGAAAGTTAGTATCTCTTCTGGACAAAATATGTCAATTCGTTGCTAGTAATAGTAGTAGCAGTTTTTAGGTGACAGCATTTCAAGACGTGTAACTGTAAAAATTTATACAACGGGGGTAAAAAAGAAGTCAGCCAAAACCACAATCAAAATAATTCTTTTTTTTTCCTAGCAAATATAGAGGTTTAGGATTTTTTTTCTTCATGTCTTTCTTTGAGAATTGGGCCAGTGCAAACCGCATGAGCTTCAACAAGTCAAAATGCAAGGGCCTTCACCTGGGTCGGGCCAATCCTAGGCACAAATACAAACTGGGCTGTACAGAGTGGGTTGAGAGTAGCCCTGAAGAGAAGGATTTGGGGGTGTTTATAGATGAGAAGCTCAACACGAGCCGGCAATGCACTCATGTGGCCCAGAAGGCCAACCGCATCCTGGGATGTGTCAAGAGAAGCATGGTCAGCAGGTCAAGAGAGGTGATTATCCCCCTTTACTCTGCTCTTGTGAGACCCCACCTCGAATACTGTGTCCAGTTCTGGTGTCCCCACCATAAAAGAGACATAGATCTGTTGGACCATGTTCAGGCGAGGGCCACAAATATGATCCAGGGGCTGGAGCACCTCTGCTACGAGGACAGGTTGCGGGAGCTGGGATTGTTCAGCCTTGAAAAGAGAAGACTTCAGGGGGACCTAATAGCTGCCTTCCAATACCTGAAGGGAACCTACAGGAAGGCTGGGGAGGGACTTTTTACAAGAGTGTCCACTGATAGGACAAGGGGAAATGGGTTTAAGTTGAAGGAGAACAGATTTAGATTAGATCTTGGGAAGAAATTCTTCAGTATGAGGGCGGTAAGACTTTGGAATAAATTGCCCAGAGAAGTGGTGGATGCCCCCTCTCTGGAGGTGTTCAAGGCCAGGTTGGATGGAGCCTTGAGTAGCCTGATCTAGTTGAGAGGCGTCCCTGCCCATGACAGGGAGGTTGGATCAGATGATCTCTGAGGTCCCTTCCAGCCTATGCCATTCTATGATTCTTCGGCTTCTACTCTAAGACTGAAGGCAAGCAGCACAGAGACTGTTTTTACAGGGCTCCCTACACGGACTAGACTTCATCCTGTTCACATTATCTAAGGACAGAACTGCCCTCCTGGGTCAGACTGATCACCCTTGCAATCCAGTGCTGTCTCCAACTAACAGCAGCACAGCAGAGAAATAAGGGGTGGGAACAGGACACCTGGCACTTAAATTCTCATCTAAAGCTTTCACACATTACCAAAATACCCTCTTCAAAAATATCAACAAACGAAATGTAACAGACTATTGATTTCTTGATAAAGTGTATCAGAAACTTTCAGATTTCAGAATTTATTCAGAAAAGTCCAGTGGACTTTTACACCAGCTATCACTGGCTCTTTTTTTGGCCCTTAAAAAAAAATATATTTGGTTGACTTTTTTTTGCACAGGACTCAACACCACCAGCAGCAGTTCTACGCTATGCTTGTGGCTGAATAATCCTCTGGAAGGAACTAACGTGGCCAGCCTAACCTGTGCATCACACAGAAACCGAAACCCAGCACACTGGTACACAAGAGAGACACGGACAATGAAAGCAGAACGTCTGTTGATCCAATTTCATCTCTCTTCCATACATCTACCACACAATGTCCAAGAGCAGTTCCAGACATGCCTGGTTTATCTACGATAACACTATCAGTCTATGCTTTCTACTGCAACTCTTCTGCTGACAGATGGGAATATGAACATGGCAAAAACAAGTACCACAAAGAGCGAGTTTTTGCTTTGCTTCCACTTACTTATCTTCCAAATCCATGACAAAGTCAAACTGTAATTGCTTCACATCGGTAACAAGACTGTAAACATGCTTTGTGCCCCTCTCTGTACCCTCCCATTTCACCAATAGCTGTTCGGTGGCAATCAATATAGGTGGCCAATAAATGCTAATTTGCTTTTATATTAGCTGTTAAATATTAAAAGTACTTTATCTCTAGATTTATCACATGGGCAGAAAGTCCAGCCTGAAAATCAAGAATTAGAATTGGGGTAGGCGAGTCAGCATTGAACAAGATGCTTCGTGAAGATTTTCCAATAAATACAATTCTAACTTAAAATAATTTAAAGGATTCTTCTGTGTCTGTTGGATTTCGGTGTTCAAAACAATCCTTAAAAAACGAAGTCTTTCTGAGACAACATACCCTAAAGAGTTTCTCCAGAGACTGTTTTTCTTGCTTCTGTTATTGTTTATCAATTCTGTAAAAATATTAGTAGCTACAGTCACAGTTTAAAGCATAACTTGCATTTTTATTTCTGTCAGGAGTGGGAAATAATCTCAATGCCATACTAGCATATGGTAAATCAAATCAAGTTTCCACTCTCCCTCCAGACCTTGAATTTTCTTTAGATTTCACAATCTGTCTGATCCACCACCGAACTGGGAGTTGTGGCTCCATGTCCCATTTGGTTCTGCCAGAACCTAATCAGATTAAGCCCCAGCCTGGTCCCCCAGCAAGTTCACGGGAGCACAAATCCTCACTTAACGCCTCTACTTCTGCCGGCAGCCTTGGACAGCCTCCCCAGAGGACGGCACTCCTCACACACCACAGCTGGAGTCTGTTCCAGCCTTGTGGGTCAGCCAGGATAAAGAAACTTCAAGAGTAGCCCATGCACAAGAGGTCCCTCTATCCCATCCCTTTCCCAGCGCAATGTATTTTACATTTTACAGGAATGTATTTTAGTTTGGCAAAGGCCTTTTTGCCACAACTACCAAGATGTGTCGAAGGATGCAACAGCTGATGTCTGCTAGCCCAAAATCAGTCCTCCAGGAGGGAGCACTACTATCCTACCTCCTTCATCATCCCTCATCTGGGCCAAGCCAAACTGTAACATTATAAATAACTTCTTTCCAGATTTCTTTTTTTCCCCTGAATTACACAAGTCTACAGTTTAATTTCCCAGCTATCCCAATAGGGTGCCATGTAATCCAGTACTCTTAAAAATAAGTCCTAAGCCCTTTAAAGCTCTATGAATAAAAGGCCGTACGCATTTTAGAGCTTTATAAATCAAAAACTAGTAATATGTTCTAATGCTCTTAAAATGTTTTGTGGAAGAAAAAAAAAACTTTTTAAAAATATGTATTTTTTCATTTTATAAGGAAAAGACTGAGAATGACAAAGATTTAGATTGGGTACAATGCAATGCATACAATTACTAAGTGAAGCACTATAAAATCACAGGAATAAAAAATGAGTAGATGATTAATAAGCAGTAAGGTTAAACAGCTCTTATTTGTTTAATGTAAGTTCACAGTCTGATCCCACATACAGCTGTGTATTGACTGCATGCACTTCTTACCTGTTTCACCACATTCTTAAATCAAATCAACTCCTATGGTATTATAATACATCCTATTACTAGTGCCTAGACAATATGGGAAAACTTTACTGTATCTTATGTTACATTTTATTAGGGCTGCCCACGTTAAAGCTAAACATATCTGAAGGGTCTGCATCTTGCTTTGAATAAAAAGAGTGTGTTGCTTTTTAAACTCCATTTTTAAGAAAATTATTTCACTTTAAATAGCCACCTAAAACTTGTGTAAACACACGTGACTACATTGTCTATTCTTAAAAAAAAAAACAACAAACCACAAAACTATTAAAATAATCTGTGAGTTAGATCAGTAACAAATTGTGAGATCCTAATATTCTAACAAAAAACGCAATTCAAGAGCTTTCAGGAAGTAATTTTCCACTTGTGTAAGCATCAGGTTGATGGAGATTTAAGTGTTACAGTTAGTTGCCAAAGAAAGATCACCTTGAATTCCTTCTCTCCTGCAAAGAAGCTTGAAATGGGAGATTTGCAATATGCGATTAGGATAATGTACATCAGCTCACAAAACTAGTAAATTGGTAAATTACGATGCTGAGCATCACCCAGGAAAGATTTCTACTGTGCACATAGAGCGCGCTTCAACTGGTCAACACAATTGTAATCAGAAATAAAAACTGCCAAAGAAGAGTATAAAAACTGGTTTAGTCATTTTTAGTTCAAAGGTAGACAGTCAACTGAGTAATTTTCACCTG
This sequence comes from Tauraco erythrolophus, assembly GCF_009769465.1. Lineage (NCBI taxonomy): Eukaryota > Metazoa > Chordata > Aves > Musophagiformes > Musophagidae > Tauraco > Tauraco erythrolophus. Next base: position 5,829,182 of record NC_141477.1, read on the forward strand.
ATGTTAGCCTTGTATCACATTTTTATTTAACAGATTATTCTCTTGTGAATTTGCTGTCCATTGCAGAGATCACATTATTTTAAGATCTTTAAAGAGCTTTATTCTCTTTTGGAAACAAGAACAGATTTGCTTCTACAGAAAAACTGATTAATTTAGGCTTTGCCTGTGGATTCATGCTTCACTTTCTCATTCTCTCTTTAGGTCTCCTGCTGGTTCACCACCGAGTTAAGGAAGTTTGATTTTTATAGACTATTCAACTCCAGTGAACAGCTAGCATACTGTGCACACAGTCTGCATGAAACGTTCATACATCGGAATTAAAGTCTTCTACTAAAGCCTTTATTTGAGTTCAGGATGTCTCTTCTCCTCAAGAGATTTCACAAACATTAAATATTTTCTTTGGAGTACCTCAGAAAATTCTAAATGCAATCAGTTCAATCTGCACACTGATTCATAATCAATATAATATACGGACTTTCATTCCCTTGTCCTCTTACTTGTAGGGCAATAGGAAATCATCAGAATTAGACTGTGAATTGTAAGTCTGTAGCTTCCCTCGCCCGCCTTAGCTTCAAGTAAAAGTCAGAAGCTTCTGCATTCACAAAAAATTGGAGAATAACTCTTCATTATCTTGAATATCTACATTAGAGCAGCAGAACAAAAGTGGTACTTTAGGAAAGCGGAATTCTAACAAAAGGTATCATCCCTTGGAGAAACAATACATCAAGATAGAGGAACTGAACGCCTCCTAGATGTAGCATCTTACTCTTCAACTGCTGTCTAGGCACTTGATCAATCCCTGGCTACATGTCAAAAAACTTAAAACTGAATCTTTAAAGAGATGTGTTCATCATTACTGTTCCCTTTATCAAGAGTGAAGAGCCAATCATCATTACAGTCTCAAAATACTTGAAAAGGTAGCTGGGATGCAATCAGATATCATTTCCTTCCCCCTAACAAGAAGAAAAACATCTCTTACACACTGTGTCTTATTATGTGCCGCTACAGTACTTCCTGCTCTCTGGAATCTACTCAAACATGATTCTCAAAGCATACCTGACTATGCCAAGTTGGCCCTGATCACACCTCAAACAGTACTTTAGAGATTACTTTAAATATTGCTTAACTAAGTGTTTTTCATCTGCAAACAGATCACCGATTCCTGTGCAAAATTATCCCCACATTGCACCTTGACAATATTTACATACATTTGCCACAACAAAAAAGTACTAGTCCAACCACTCGAAAAAAAACATTAATATTTCCAATGTATTACTTCAGAAAAAAAAAAAAACAAACATTACACAGGATTACTAAAACAATGTGAAATTTTACCTGATCTAATACAATTCACTTGAGAGAGGAAAGCCCAATTCAAAAGGTGTTAGGTCCCTACAAAATCATGTTGAAAACAACAGACAGGATTAACGTTGTTCATTCAACTGAAGTTTTTGTATTGGATCACAAAACCTGAGAAGGAGCTTGGTTTGAATTATTTCCTGTTTTACTGGTTTTTGCTTAGGAAATCAGTCAAGGGAAAAAAAATATGAATATATAATACAACACATTATTGTTTAATCTACCTTCTGGGATAAATAAAAGAGAAAGACACTGTGGCTGCATTACAACAAGAAGTGGTGAAGATTGCTGCGTCCTCTTTTCTCACAGCATCAATTTCCAGTGGCACAACATGAAGAACACCAACTTTGTGAAGTGTAAACCAACCAATTCAAGTCTGGGTGCACCTGCCAGATGGACTATGCTAAACTTAATCCTCCACTGAAATTCCACAGAAATACACACAATCAATTTTCATTTTAAGGACAAAGGAAAGCAAGCCGATGTTGCGGACTGCCTGTGTCTTCTTCCAATGGGTCGCAACCAAACGGCTGTTGCGACCACAACGTATTCCACAATCAGAAGGCTCTTCTAAACTCACTGCTATCTTAGTCCAACAGAGAGCTCCAACTCTCACTCTCTAGGGGGCTCCTGCCACTCCAAACTCCAGGAGGGAAATGCCCCACTCCCTCCTGGGAGTGTCCCACCTTTATCCATCCATGAGTCACGTGGTTTCCGGTTGACCAACGTGACTCACAGCACCTGTCCTAACAAGGCACAGGTGCTTTCTATTGTAGCAGCCGGGAAACTTCCCCCACAAGCCAGCTTAAGGGGCTCACAGCAACATAGTGATCACTCCTGTAAGTTAGTGTCTCGAGCTTAAAATTTCTGTCTTTGAATAAAACTTGCTTTCAATCCATTAACCTTCATTCTCTGAGGTTTGGCAATATAATAGTAAACATACTAAATTTTATTTCTGCACGAATCTTTCTTACACCTAGGGGGCAGGGGAAGCCCCCAGCTGCAGCTGAGACTACTTCAAGTACAAAAAGCTGGAGATTTGGCATTAATATCAGCTAAATATATATTTTCTTAACTGAATATCTAAACATATATTATGTTCAGACTTATTTAACTAGATACTGCTTACCACAAAACCATGAAATTGTATTTTGGTTTCAAACTTACACCAAATACTCTTTAAACAACGCAAGCAAATAAATCAACCTAGAAACACTGTTGAAATAGTTTAATGTATTAATTATGCTGGGAAATGGGAAAGCAGACATTTATGACTGTAGAAAGCTTCAAAGTTGGTAATTAAAATTAAGCCCATAGACTTGAAGTTCCTCTGCACTAGGTAGCAGGTGAAGAAGGCTTCAAGAATCATTACTGCACTGGGCAATCGCATCTGGTTTTGTTATTTAGCTCTAAGTCATTAAAAGACCTCTGTTTACATAAAGAATAGGTGAAGTTACTCTTGAAACATGATGGCATCCAACCAGGACAACATTTGCTTAATAAACAAGACCAAGCCACTTCTGTTCATTAAACAGTAACTGTGAAGAGACAGGAAAAAGCAAATACTGTAGCAGAATCAAAATAATGTATTACCAGTTACACTCTAATTACATATCTGACAAATTTTTCCATGTTAAACTTGTAATACAGAACTGATCTCTTCACCATTCCAAACACATTTTGCAATCGAGCAAATTAAATTTTCTTTGTCATCGTTCTTTTTAATGTTCTGTCTCCACTGATGGCTATTCACTCTGTAAAAAGTCAACTACAGCCAAAAAAACAAGATTAATGGAAACTTCCCTTGATCTATCTTACAATAAGAGGTGGAGCAGTAAATTACACACAAAACTCAATTGCTAAGTGATAAAAGGAAAATAATAATCTTGATATTCATCAATGACATCAGCATTAATCATATAATAAAACACATTAAAAGGTTTAATTAAATACCAAAGAGAACTCTTCAGACACACGGGATCAAAAGCCTAACGTTTCTAATGATACTAAACGTTGCTCATTCAAGCTTAATTCTTATTTTATAATACAGGCAACCCTTCTGCGCTACGCAGCAAACTGCAATTTCACTTTTAATTGGTTACCAACTTCACTTCAACTTGTTGTGGAGATTTTGGGTTAGATACAAACTTGGATTTCATGTATTTATTGAATGTCATCATTCAGAACAGGGTAGAAAAAAACCTCATGGCTTACTTCTAAAATGAAATGAAAATTCCTCCCCACATATTCAACTTTGGTTACTGAGCCATAAGGTCAGCTACTTGATCCACCTAATTTAATTTCTCTTTCACAGCTGAGGCAATAATTACTGGAGATATTTAACCTAATGGCATCTATAAACACCAAAATAAAGTGTGTCTGCTATTATCACAACTACAGGGCTACAATCAACTGCCAGGTTTTCATTTTTTGAATTCTGACAGGTTCTCTCTTTTTTTAAATACGTTCTGTTCTGAGTATGAATATAAATATATTAACTACTTTGTCATTACTATTTCTTTTATTCATTATCAATGAGTCTAACGATCAAGACCTTCCATCTTTCAAACAGTAATATAACTATTATTTTTAGAAACACTGTGGTTTGGGAGCAAATTATCCAGCGAGATTAGTTCTTAGAAGTGGTACCTGTCTCGTGAAAGACACAAGACAACCCATTTTCCCAGTACTGTGTCCAGTCACTTATACTAATGCTCTGACTCCAGAACAGGAGCAACTGGATGAGTTACTGCAGAAAAAGCATTCAATGAGGAAAGCTTCAACTTTCTTCACACAAAAATTCAATCTATTTAAAGCCAGCATAATTCCTTTTCATCTCCTCTTCGATATTACGGCTTGGGAACGATGGTGTCTTGCTCCCCTCTCCTTATACAGTATCTGTAATTGCCAGGTAAGAAAATCAGTATAATCCCGAGTCAGTGAATGCCTCTTAGAAACGATATCCTCTTCTAAAAATATGATGAACTTACCGACAGACTGCAAAATATGAATCCTATTTCCATTTAATCAGTTCTAAGGGACCCAAAAGTCAGAACATGAGGGGCTGAAATTGGTAACATGAATACTTTTCACAAATGTCATTAATTTAAAATCATTGTCAAGTCAGTAGCTACTACCGGCTGTCATATCATCTATCAGAGGATTAGTGGTTGCCTGTCCCTGCTGCTGAGTCACACGTTATTCACCACTTCTCCTAAGCCTATGAAATCCTACAAAGATGGATTTTCCACCTATGAAATGGCAAATAACTAAGGAAAAGTGAAAGACTGGTCATTTTTGACCTTTCTTCACGTTTTACATGAGAGTTATTTCAAGTTAAATTAAACAGCCAAAAGGCTTTCGGCAACTTTTTCTTCCTTCCTCACAAACGTCATGATTGGACGTATCTGCAGAAACTGTTTCATGTCAGTTAGTCTGTCAGCAATCCTTGTACCTCTGAAGGAAAGAAAACTTACTAAGCTTTGTTTAACTACCGAATGTGCTTTTTAATAGTCTGCCATGAGATAGGAATTACATGGCAATTCACCTTGTCCTTACCATCTCTGTCCTGGGCTGGCACATTTAATTGTCCAACAAACAGACTTCCTGGTGTCTTATGTCACAGTAAACTTCAACTAACTACATCCTGGCTTCATCAGACTCAACCAGATGTCCTGGTGAGGTGCCTCATAAAAGTTTAGCTACCACAAGAACAGTGAAGAGATGTAGTGGACATCTGTAGTACTTCCTCTCCTTTAGAGGGCTCTCCCTGATAGTCAGTGTCACACACTGCTAACACCAAGCCTCCATAAACAACGACTGTATTTTGCAGGGAATCGTTTTTCAGCTAAACAAGCTGTCATACAATTGCTGTCTTCTAAAGACTAATTATAATACTGCAGTTTTAAAATAGTCCATGAAAAAAACTCATTAAAAAAACAATTTGATAGTCAACCTTCCATGGACAAAGAATCCACAACTCAAAATCTGCACATTTAGTTTATTATTCTTGAGACAGCTTTCAGTACCTTATATAGCACAGGCCATCAAATTTCCCACTACAATTATAAGGTCTAAAGCACTTCAGCTCACCATTAAAGATCAAACTAGCACAATTTTTGCCCATGTTTTATTTCTTTCACAAGAAAGCTAGTGACTCCCTTTTCCCTTATACTAGTCCTTTCATGTATTTTTGAAGTCTAAATTAACTTTATTAAACACAAGTCACTGCCCTGAGAAGAGCCACACGTACGTGCAGAAGAACAGTGGAGCACAGGACACTGCAAGGCAGTCCGGTTTGACACTACAGTCACAGAAGGGACTCCCACGGTCCTCAAAACCTCCCACTGGTGACGTTTGTAAACAGCATCCACAATAAAGTTCTGGAAGAACAGAACTAAAGGGGGCCTCCCTTTCCCTGGAAAGGGACTTTCTGCAAGGGTGTGTAGTGATGGGACAAGGAGCAATGGATTTAAACTGAGAGCGTACGTTTAGATTAGATTTAAGGAAGAAATTTTTTACAATGAGGGTGGTGAGGCACTGGAACAGGTTGCCCAGAGAAGTTGTGGCTGCCCCATCCCTGGAAGTGTTCAAGGCCAGGATGGATGAGGCTTTGGGCAACCTGGTGTAGTGGAGGGTTTCCCTGCCCATGGCAGAGGGGTTGGAACTGGATGATCTTTGAGGTCCCTTCCAATCCAAACCATTCTGTGATTCTATGAAATGAATATTTCTACACTGTCAGAAATTTCATATCTAAGTTTATTTTCCTTCTACTTAAACACTATCATACTTAATGGAACAGAAGGTAGAAGTAGAAGAAAACTCAATTTGACAATAGGAAAGCGTTTCATAGTAATAATGTTCTGATACTCTCTTGAATTGGAATATTTCATTTGGCATTGCTATGCTCAGTATTTTCATTTTGAATTATTCAGTATTTACTTCTATTTTACTTCTAGAGACAAGGTGTTTTCAGGACTCAGTACTTAACTCTTGTAATGACACCTGGAGATCACACAGCAGGTAAGTTTCAAAACGACAAAGATCTATAGTTTTACAATATCTCATCCACTGTCATATACTCCATCTCAAGAAAACTGTCTAAGGAAAAACTGTATTTTGATGTATCTAGTCTTCACCAGGGAATCAGATATAACTCCAGTCATGGGCAAAAACATCTACAATAACTCTGTACATCAATTCTGATCACTGATTTTCCATGTGGTTTTACAATGCCAACAGAAAGAACGCGCTTCCAACACGAAAAGTAATATTATTTCCCCAAAAAAACTGTGCAGAGTATTTTTAACTTTTGTCATAGAACTAGATACAAATTATTGACAATTCAAGAGCTTCTAAAGCTAATTTCACTTTTCTTGTTCTTCAAAAGAAAGGACGCTAATAACCAGCATCATAACTCCAGGTTACTGGACAGCTTTATTTCCACTCACAGTGGAAAGCAGGAGATGAACAGATTTTCGGCACTGAAGCAAATCAGTCTCTGAAGAATTCATTGAAAAAAAAATTTAAACACATCATCAAATTCAGCAGTATTACAACCACCTGAGGTACATGTATATTTCCTTGCAAAGTGGTACTTAACTAGCAAAAAAGGACTCAGAAGTGCAATTCACAGCATCCTTGGCTCCATATTGTCAGTCTTTGGAGGAAAATACCATATACTAGTTCAAGCCTCAATTTGGGGGTCAGGGTAGGAAAAAATGAGCCTTCTAGAACTGAACTAAAACCATGAACTGAGTTTTATACTATTTCGATGTTATCAGTGCTGAAAGAAATTAAGTTTGCAGTAGCTACATCTTCAGAGATACTGTCAAATCTGCCCAGTACTTTGGTAACTGACATAGTAGCCATATAACACATTAGGAGGGGATTTAATCCTGCAAATGGATTAACACTTTCTGGGTTAGAAATACTGTTCTAAGAAAACAGGGATATCGCCTTCACCTACATAGAAGGGACAAAGACATTTTGGGTTCTTTTTTGGAAACTTCTAGATGTTTGATATTTTTATCATAACAACAGTCTATATTAACATTATAACAGGAAGCTCTAGAAAAAATTTCACAGGTACCTCAGAGAGACTGGACTTATTTTCTGAACAACCACTGAAGCAGATCCGACTTCATAAAAAGTCTGACAAAACCAGTAAGTCTTTAAGTATTCAAAGCTGTAAGTATTTGCAATCACTACTTCATTCTGAAACTGCAGGGTAGGCAACATTTCCTAGTCTCATTGAAAGTTCTGAAAGGAAAAAAAAAAAAATCTTACCAAGGATTACTGTATTTTAAGTGGCCCTTGATAACCTCTTTCCATGAAACCACCAGATGATAAATGAGATTAAGGGGGGGGGGGGGGGGGGGGGGGGGGGGGGGCGTGTTCTTATGTTTGTTTTTTTTTTCTGCTGTAGAACTGTTTTGACTGCAACTGAAAAGCTGTCTTTGTGGTACATATGTATAATATATTCTGTGTAAGAACTGTCATTATACAGAGTTTTTTTGCCTCTGATACTTCTTCATGCCATACATTAGTTAGAAATATGCTATTTACTTACCAATAAATCAAAATATTTAATAAGAACTTGACTTTTCTCATACTGAATGTCAAGCATAAATCACCAAGTAGACTATTTAAATAAGTTATTTTGCTGTTTATTTAGTTAGTCTTCCCTAACAGTATCATCTAGGCATCCAGTACGTATCATCCTGTGGGAATTCACAGCCTTAAAGAATAATAACCACCCTCCCTGATTTTTGCAAAGTCTTTTTTGTTTGGTTTAAGGAAACATTAATTTGGGGGAATTATTTCTAACTGGGCACTGTGCTAGCATACTTAACTCTTAACCCCCCACATACTGTCCAAGAGCTACCGGTGTAAGTTTACTACTTTAGCCAGACATTACTAATTACTTACTGCTCTAAGTAACTAAGCTTGGAAACACTGAGGTGCTTATAAAGCCAGCTGATGGCTCTCAATACTTCCTTTGCAAAATGTGACTTTCAAATGGAGCCAATTATGACAGGACTTCATCTGAATTTCTCTAAAATATAACTCAGTTTGGGAGAGTTTTCAGAGGTTTTTTTATACTACTCAGTCATCAAGGGAATTCTCTACATCCATAATCGGTATAGTAGCTTTATCTTTTACATCACAGTATTGCAAGATTGGGAAGATCCTGTCTAGATCAAACACAATCTATTAATGACCCACTGCAGAGTTACAGAAAAACACTGACAGAAAGTTCTGTTATACCAAACCATGGTATCAGTGAAACCCGACTTTACCAGCAGCCTAAGGAATGGAAAAAGCTCAGTGGCTTGATTAAAGCTATTTTTGTAACAAACATAAAACAGTGCTGTGTTCTTTGAATTTTGGAATGGATGAGAATGATGCCTTAAGGAAAGTGCACTATCAGAAATCCCCTAAATTATTCTTATTCTAGTATTACAGGAGCAGAATGAGCCAAGGAGTCTGCATATCTGCCAGTAAAAACTCTGAAGTGATTTATAAAGCTTTTTGTGCTTGAAATTTTATTGTAAACTTACTGTAAAAAACAACTCACTCATCTATCAATAGTTAAGAACACATGCAGGGTCTGATGTTTGCTATGTTAAGCAAGCAGAAAGGATTTCAAAGCTAAATAAAGATTCTCAGAACTTCTTTCTTTTCCAGTAAAGGCTGAAGCTTGTTAGAGAAAAGAGAGTGCTGAGGAGTAATGCAGTACTGATAATAGAAGACTGACATCAAAGTTGTGCAATATCTTGTAACAGTTGATTCTCTTTCCTCATTGCAAAATAGGATTTCTGACAACTTCAAGTAAAATACACCTTTTCTAAACACTATTTTTATCTGCTAAACATTCTGCAAGTAGCTGCTTCCACATACTTTTTACTTAAAAATCTTCAAAAAGATACAGTTCAAAGAACTACAGGATCAAAAAAGCCCAGTTACATATATAAATGCTGTAACAGATATAGATCTCTTTCTATGTATGCATTGGTCCTCTTTTTTCTTTTTTTTGCTTGCGGATTTTATTACACAGAAGTTGAAGTTTGTGTTATAAGCCAGAATCAGAATCACGGAAGGGAACGCTATGAAGCTGTTGTTTTTTCAAAAAAAACCCCACACATTACCACAGAACTTAACACAACTAGAAAGACAAGAAAAGTACTAGGATAAACATAAAAATTCAGTAACATATGTATTTTATTTCCAATAGCACTGATGACAGAAATACTTCTGTAGAAGGAACTATACATCAAAGTAATTCAGCAGAATATTACTTGTGATGCAGAAGTCTAGCAAGAGTAGTAAGTCTTTTGCCAAGCCCCACTTGTTACACATGGTTCATGCAGCTCCTTCGTATTTTGCCACCTGTGACTTGAGGATGCAGGAGTTAATTCTGCTGTACTTCTCCAAATATAAAAACATCAGTTATGTTAACCAAGCTGGACAAAACTGATCAAAATTCAATGAATCTCAGTGAAGCGTCACAAGAACATAATGCCTCAAAATTAACTTGTCAGACCTAAGTCCACATCATACACAAAAGCCACACAGGCCTGATGTCATTGTGCATGTGTAGCTACAGACAATTTTCCAGTTGGTGCTTTGACATGAGTGTAGGTTTAATAATCTACAAATATTGTTTCAAAAATTTTGCTTTCCTATGGTATCCAGACAGAAGATGTACTGTACTTGCTCACAGCACAATGAAACTGAGTGTCACTGCCAGTTTTGACTTGGAAAGCAAGCAGCAAATTTACTCAGTTTCTGATATGAGTTAGATATAGAAAATCTACTTCTTTCAGGGTTTTAGTCTATACATAAACATTTCCTCCCAGTGACTGCTGACATTCCATAAGAAACCTCTCCTTAGGAAAGTAACAATGACAGAGTAGTCTTCCTTTAACATTTATATCCATATTGAAAATAAACTAGTCTCTGAAAAAGTAAAACTTGTCTGGAACACAAAATACATCAAAAATAATTACAATAAACAACTTCTTCGATCTCAAAGGAAAACATATTCTATTTGCAAATGCAGTACTATAAGGCTTACTTCTAAGCTCTACTTACAACACACCCTGCACTCGAAGCCCTAACACTGTAGTAAGAGACGCAATAAACCTCCTTTTCTCATTAAAAAAAAAAAAAACACAACAATTTATATTAGAAAAGGGAGCTAATAATTAGACTCACTCTTGATTGTCAATCAAACGATATCAACAACAGTTTCATCCAGGGAGAGCGCCTCAAGAAAAGCCTTTCTTCAAAAGGTACCTAAGATAAAAAAAGTCCATGAAATAGAGACACTTGCTCAAGAGAAAAATCCTGGCTTTCTCTGCCATTCTAGGTACGTATACACCCATAGGATACGACTACTCTGATAGCACTAAAGCTCTCACTCATTCAAGTAAAATTTGGTGTTAATTAATATTTTAAGTCTGTTACGTAATAAAAACTGGAAATATGACCACCCAGTAGGTATTCATCTAGAAGGCTAAAATTAATTAATTAATCTGAGTAAAATGACACCTCTTAGACACTCACTCATTCTTGATTTTGAGATAGCTGTTAATGAGGGATTCATCACAACCTTGAGTTAGCTGATCCAGCAGCAGTGACCCTTACTTTTGAAGGCACATTTCTCTGTCTCACAATTTGTCCAGCTTCGGCTTCCACAAAAACACACCTTATGTCTTTCTTTACTGAAGCAGAGAGGACTGGGTACATATTTAAAGAGCATGAGCACATCAACAGCTCTTACCTCAACATTCTAAACCTGTTCCTCCTGTTTCCCCTACATATCCACAGCGTCCCTACATATCCACAGCATCCCTATGATAATGAACAGCACCATTACATTGCTCTTGCCTGCACTTTGTATCCTACCAGAAATTTACTACAAAACAAACAAAATCCCACAAAACAAAACTAACAACAACAAAACAAAAAAAAACCCACACACACAAAAAAAATAAAAAAACCCACACAACTACCAGCCACAAATACACACTTTGGGGAAAACCAGGGAATGAGTCTAATTAGAGTGGTTTTAAACAGTCTTTGGGTGAGAGGTCAACTACATTAAAGTTTTTGGCATTTCAATGTAACAGACTCTTCCAAGAGGACACACAAAATCTTGCCGCTTTGCTGCCTTTCTTACCAAATCACGGACATCTTTCTGATGACATCAGGACTTCACAAACAGCATGTATTTAGAAGCTTCTGTTGCTCCAAAGCTTTAATAACCACGACCATTTATCCAGCAAGTTTCACAAACAGTTAATCTCAGTGTATTTTTCTGTACCCTTCCCAATTGCCTAACAAAGACAGCTCCGTGTAAAGCTGCACCACAGCGTGAGGTAGTTGCTCTCAGTTTATTCCTCCTTCTCAGCTTTCAACACAGCCAATCCTGCCAGGAGTTTCTTAAAATCTAGTTTTCTTTCCAAGTATCACAATTAAGGCAAATTCAGTTTGAGCACAGTAAAAACAAACTTAAAATCAAAGTAAGGAAGGATAAAGTTGTTTTGGTTCAGAGAAGTTAGTAAGAAGTAAACAGAAGAATACATTTTTAAATTTTACTGGCAGTCCAAAAGCTGTAATTCTTTCCTCTAAAAGCAAGTTCTATGGTATTTCGAGAAGTCAATAAAATCAGACTATCTTTTCCTAGAAGAAAAAGCTATCTCCTGTCTCTCTCATGAATCACAAACTCCAATGGACACAACTGTTTCTCAACAACAGTATGTGTTTGACATGCAGCTGTATCACTAGTCTCTTCAACCATTTCAAAAGTTCATATATTTGAAGCAATGATAACTAATGCATTTAAGTGCAAGGGTAGTCATTCCTACTAACAAATAGCAGTCAGTTCAACTAGACCAACACATCATCTCACAATGCACAAACAAAGGATTTAAAGGTTAATGATTTTTGAAACTATATAGGTATTCATTAATTACCAGCTAAACTGCTTCATTTTCTCCTAGCTCAGAGGTAAAATTAAAGTTAACTATACCCTAAATAATTGAAATACATTATCACTGTCATCACAGTATACAAAATCCTCATTAAATGAATAAAAAAGTAATTAAAGATGTCCATTTCCATATTTTGTCTCCACTAAACGAAAACAAGTGCAATTACTAAAACAGACTTTTCACCACATACTGAAACAAGATTATCCAAATAGGTTCAAAAAATAAGCTGAATTCATTCTTAGAATTAATTACAACATACAGTTCATCTACACTGATTCCCAAGCATCAGTTGATACAGTATTTGCGCCCTCATGAAAGACAAATTTATTTTCAAGTGTCACATCTGCTTCTTAAAGGTCCCAGAAAACTTAAGTGACCATGTGTAGAAATCCAGTTACAGTCACCATACGGATTACTCAAAAACTCCTACTCCAGCTCCAAACTTTCTTCCTTCCTTAAATGGAAACAGAAAAGAGTACAACTGGATATAAGAAAAAAAGTTCCTCAGTTCACTCTGAGGATAGTTAAGCGTTGGAACAGGCTGCCCAGGGAGGCTGGTGGGATCTCCACCCTCGGAGTTTTTCAAGACCCAACTGGACTAAGCCCAAAGCCACCACCCAGTCTGAATTTAGCACTGGCACTGCTTTAAGGTGGAGACTGGACTAAACATCTCCCAAGGTCCCTTCCAACCTGAAGGGTCTGTGATCCTGTGCAAAGCTATGATTTTCACTCATCCTTTTGTAGAGGTAGCACAAAATAATCCAAGAATGTGGTGACTTCTGTTTCGGCATCTGACAGTTGCTATGGGATAGATTAGCTGTCATCCACACACACACACACATTTATTCCACGGTGTTCCTCTTGACTTTACGTAATCACCAAGGAAAAAAAAATGAAGCAGGAAATAATACAGGAGCATCAGCTCCACGAAGTCTGCCTCATTTTTCTCAATGTGTACTTGTGCAAAGGAAGTTAAATGATATTTTGCAGTTTACTTACAAGTAAAAACAATCATTCATGTTTTCCTAGAACATGACATGCAGCTATTAAGCTTTCTTTGTAAACTACACTTCTATAAAATTAGGAAAACAAAGATGAATGATTAAAAAAAGAAAACAGTAAATGTTTCAGGATTAGGAATTTACCTGGGGGGCAGGGGGAGCAGGAATTATTATGAGATCGAAGCTCCCCCACCCCATACACGAGTTTATCAGTGAAGTAACAGAAAGAAAAGATATGTTGACACAAAAAAGGTCATTTGCTTCCATGTTTTTTTTTTTATTCAGTGATAAGAACACAACACTGGAGATTATTTTCCTTTAATATTTTTAGGCCTAGCTTTTACAGAAAAGCTGAACACGCTGCTTCCAGTGCATGTGGAAGAAAAGAATTCATTTTAAAATAGGTTGCTAGATATAACTCAAACTTAATTTAATGGAAAGTCATGTTAGGATTTAATTTTCTCCATTTCACGATACAATTTTCTGAAAATTGTGGCTGAATTTATATTATTAGAGAAAATAGCAACAGGGATAAGTGCGACATAAAATTAATTCTGCTGTAGTTTTTGACTAAATATAAAAAACACTTTAAGGTACAGTTAAATTGTGTCCTAGGGAGAAAAATCTGAGTATTTAAAAAGGTCTAGAGATCATGTGTTCATTAACTTATGTCCTGACGGTAGCATCTATAAGTGTTCTGTAGTTAAGAGCTGTACTGGAGAGACAGTCTACACACACACTGTGAAACACCCCACTGTAAAAATCATGTACAATTTTCATAACATTCTATTAAAACAGGAATCTGCTACCGGATGCTGGAAGATTCAGCAAAGCTTCTCCCGTTTCTGGCTTCTCCTCAGCAGATGGCACTGCAGCCCCAGCGCGGGGAGGAACTGTACAGCTACTTTATTACACATCAGTTATTAGGCTGATAGCATAATAGTGCTTCCTGAAAGACTGATATAACGGTTGAGGCAAAAAAGATTCCCTGAGAGAAGGCTTTTCTTAATATCTTTTCTAATTAGGCCTGCTTCATCTGAAGTACAGCAAGACCTACCAGAAGTAATAAAAAAATCCAGAGGGTTCTTACACCTATCAGATGAAAACATGCTGTGTTGTAAGTAATATTCCTTCATTTTACTTCCTTTTCTACATGCTTACCTTCACATCCATAAACCTAATCGTATGCAAGCATTTCTGTAACAGCCTGTAGATAAGGCAATCCTTTTAGATCCTTTTTAGTATTTTTTTAATATATTTTTTTAAAAAGAAATCAAGCTTCTTTAAAAAAAAAAAAATCAGGAGAATGAACATGAATATTCAGAAATATGTAGTATTTCTAAGTATTACCACCACTGTATCTCTATTTTGGAAAGCACTTCCAAGTGACACTTGCCCTTCCCTTTTATCCTCAGCTACCAGAACAATGTGAAGACAAGGAAACGGTCTCTCACGAAGTTCCCAGCATTGTCATATATTAATTCCGTTAAAACGAAAACCGAAACAGTAATACATTATTTGAAGTCAGCGTTGTACCTGGTGTGCCACACAAAGGAATCTCAGCAACAGCAGCAGCCTAACCTGTTACTGCTGCGGTGAAATGGGATGTTTTAGAGGCGGCTGGAAGCAGTCAGGGAGCCTACAAAAGCTGTATTCTCACTAAAGCTGCTGATAAAGATGAGGAAGCAAGAGACAGCCCAGCAAAAACAAAACAAAACAGATTCTCTCATACAAATCCCAAGTATTTGCTTATTTCTCCCTTTACCTTTCTCTCCCAGAAAAAACAAACAAACAAGAAAAAAACACTTCAGAGCCACCACCTTCTCCCTCCACACCTTGCCCCTCTTTCATTCCTCAGACCATCACTACTCCTAGACAGTAAACATCTAAAAGGACAGCATGGCAGAACTTTTTAAAAATGCTTTGCAGGTTTAAAATAGACCCCCCATCCTTACCTATAAGGATGACTTTAACAAAGGCACTGACACATCAACCCGTCAACTAGGATTTTTTTTCACCTTTCTTTCCCACAGGATAATTTACAGGTGGAATGTCAAGCTTAACCATAAATTTCCTCCTTCCAAACTAAACCTTCAGCTGTTATTAGACTTTGCCCACCACTACCACCTTCATTTCAGAGTAGCTGACTCAATTAACGACGTCTTCCCAGAACACTCACCAGACATAAATATCAAGCAGTTCTTATGCAAATCTACCGCATATAGCCACTTTCCTACTTCAAAACATAGCTCTCAGGTAAATACACACGTTTCTGCTGTACCAAAATTAAGTATTTTTCTACCAACCTAGCTTCATTTTAGTATCAGCCTGCAGAAATGTGTGTATTGTACAGTTTATTGAGAAATTTAATTAGTGCTAGCTTTGATTGCAGTAATTGCAAGAATCACTGTAGTAGCAGATGCATTATATATACGATTATAAAAAAAGATTTTAAGTGATAATTTTCAACTGGGTAATTTTAAGCTAGTTTGTCTCATCTCGAAAACATCAAAGTGACATGTTTTCACAGTCAAATCTTAATTATTGTATTTTGCAGACCTGTTGACAAAGCCTACAGGAATTCTAATTAGCTGTGCTTCTGCTTTACTGCTTCTGCTGTATATTCCACTGTTCCCAGCATGTGCTCTCCTCTTGCAGCTTACTCAGTCAAGGAAGAATACAACCACTGGAATCTTGGCTTCGAACCAAGTTACAAAATGTGTAGAATTTATTTATTGTTTTCATCGTCTATTTATTCATCCTCTCTAATTTTCTATCTCCAGCTTCCTATGTTCAGAGAGCAAAATAAAATCTTAGTTCCTTAAAATCAGAAAACTGCCTTTTTTATAAATGTAATTTTAAATAATAAAAAATAGCAAAAATTAATAATAGCAATAAAGTGACAGTAATAAAACAACAATAAAATAAAAAGGAATAAAAAGCAAAAGGCATTTAAAGTAATGATTTTAGATATTCAGACTCACATGAATAGGGAGAATTCTAATGAGATGTTAAAGAACCACTTTCATCTGCTTTTTGCAAAGAATTATCTCCCAAGGAAAGAGATTTTATTATACTGAAATTTGTATTTTTAATATCTCTATTTTTATACTAAAGTACTGAATAGTTTAAGTTTGCTGGATGTCATATATGAAATGAACTTTATTGGTTTTGTGATGTGCAGTAAGAGTTAGTGATGGATGCTGGTTGTGCGGAGTCAAAAATTCAACATCCCTCTTTAATTCCCCTTCCCCCATTTGAATTCAGAAGCTACCTAATTCACTTCCACAATGTTTTTAGGGCGAAGACA
Organism: Tauraco erythrolophus; assembly: GCF_009769465.1. Lineage (NCBI taxonomy): Eukaryota > Metazoa > Chordata > Aves > Musophagiformes > Musophagidae > Tauraco > Tauraco erythrolophus. The sequence continues at coordinate 5,845,852 of NC_141477.1, forward strand.
GGACACCAACTACAACAATAATAGAAAAAAAAATACACAATGAAAGAACGGAACTGGGGTAACAGGAAAAAAAAAACTAAAAAATGCCCACAGCCAACTATCAGTGACTTACTCTTTCAACTTTCTGCAAAGGAGAGGTAATAGTAGTACTTTCAACATAAAACCTACTTTGCCACTGGTTTTGAAAGTATGTTTAAGATTGTGATTGTACTTACAATAAATTTAAATAAATACGAGAAGTTGGATATGGAAAACACTTTCCAACAAAGCGTTGACCAGAAAATCCCCACGTCAGAGGAACACATTGCCAAGCAGATATGTTTCAGGACACTAAATAAAGCAAATAGTTGGAAGCAAAAGATTTCACGTTGAATGCAAACATTGCTCTACTGCCATTCAGTGCCTTACCATAGCCCAGAGCATAACTAGGGATTACAGCATACCAGAATAACTAGAAAAGGCTGAGAAGTTACAGAATCACCATATGACAAATCCTTGCTGAGTTTGCATCTCCTGAGCTCAGCAGGCCCAATGTGCTATCAACATTTTTACTATTAAATGAACTCTTATGAAGCCCTGTAAGTCTTGTTTTCATGAAGATGAAATAACGATGTAAGTCACTGTATTCACACATACCAGAGGCTGTCATTAACAGGACTATCTTTACCAACTCATGGTAACTGAACTGCACACCAGAGAACTGGCCAGAAGTCTTCCTACTTAGCTAATGGTCTTAAGCTTAGGGAACCAAATGAATCCTAAAAGCCATGAAAGATAAACTGAGTCAGGCTTGTCATTAGGTTCTTCTGGTGGTTCGTTTTTTTTGGAGGTTGAGGTTTTTATGTTTGGTTGCGTTTTTTTTGAAAGTAGAGTTTTATCTGTAATACCATTCCCTGAGATATTCTGCTACAAAAGCAAAATGTAAAGTCTTTATCTGTTAACCAGGAATTAGTATGACAGAATTCTTAATCCAGACCTGGTTGTGTTTCTGCTAGGTTTTTTAGTTGCTTTTAGGGTTGTTTTCCCCCAAACAAAAAGAGGAATAGGAAAAAAAAATATAATTCTTCAACAAAAGTTTGATTTGGAAATTTTCCTTCAAGAAAGAGCAGCAATTGGTAACTGTGATCAAAGGCCTCCAAATAACAGTTCTAAAAGCCTGACTCAAAACCTGTTGAAGCTACACAGATTTATACTTTACCCTAGACAGCACACATACCCGTACCTCAGCTCTAAGGAAGCTTTGGACATCCAAAACATAGGTATCTTGGAATATCTGAAACAAATTGACAACCAGGTTGGAAGACAAAGAAATACCTTCACAAGACACAACGCGTAATCTTTGTAATCTTTGACACAGAACATGACTAAATCCATATAATACAGACTCATGTTCCAAGCATTTCATCACACAACTAGGCACAACCGAAGTACCTTAGAGGCAGATGACTGATCTTCTGATCATATTTTGTCTTGGAATTAGGCCCTTTGCTCTCCAGACATGCCCTAAAGTACCAGTAATTTACTGAGCAAAGCTTTTTAAAGCCTAATGAATTAACCAACTGGAAAAACACCAAGCTGACAAAATCCAGCAACTAATTTTGAGAAACTCTGAGTTTTGAGATAATATTTGCACTATGCACTCACAATTTAAGACATTTCTAACTACTGTGATATAGGGTATCTGAGACTGAGATCTACCCTACTCTATCCTGTAACAGCTGCTGGGCTTTAAATTCTCACATAGAGGAAGAAAAACCAGTAAAGTCAGGTAAGGGGACTAGGGAAATTCTGAGCTGAGAGACTGTATCAAGCAGAACACTTCAACTTTACAGCTTACCTTAGAATCACAGCCAATACAGAGACACTGAGCGAGCACATCGCTTGCTGTCACGAGGAACAACAGCATGACTACTCCAAATTATTAATATGCTTAAATTGCTAATTACAAAAAAAGCATTAGAAAAATTACAGCCTTCAAGTACATAAAAAGTGGCTTTCCCTCAAACTCAGAAAAAATATCACTATACTAAATTGTTCCTCTCTCCTGCTATGTTACTTGCATACATCGTAGCAATGATTTATAGTCCAGCTGTGTGACAGACAACTATGTCTTTATGTAAAATCTCTAGGATACCTTTTTCATAAAAGTGAAGAGTGATTTAGCTGCATGAGTTCCATTAACATTAATGGGTGTCACATGGCTAAATCCCCATGCCCCACTCTAAAATTTTATATCTCTGTCTGTGCAATTAGAAATAATTTTCTCTGAACTGGCTTCCTTTCTAAGTGCTTGTGCAAAGAGACAGCAGAAAAATATTGCAGTGCCAATCCACCATGACATGGGTGACACAGCTCTTACAGAACACTCAAGAAATTATTTCCCATGATTCGAACCATTTCTCTCTCGTTTTCATAAGTTCTTAGTTTCTTCCTCCAAGGTATTTTGATGGCTCAAAACAGATTGTGTACTTTTTCCTTCACAAAAGGTACAAAATAACGATGATATTAAGCTTTCCTCTCTTTAACAATTCAGTCACAGAAACCAGTTACGTGCTCATATTTCTTGGGGCCTGCTTCATCACTTCAACCATGTCCTATGCAATGAGCTGGCAGCTCGTAGGCACAACCCTTTCCTACGCTTAGCTAACTGGTTGTTCTCATCTTCCTGAGCAATTGCTGCAGCCAGCTTTTCTGCACCATGCCAGAAAGATTCCTTCCTCTGAGTCATGTTCAACAGCTCAGTTCTCCATTCCCCACTGTTTCTACCATGGCACACAACCTTATGAGACAGTCATCTTGTGTACACACTCACATGTGCGTGTAAAATAGAACATGACAAAAAAAAAAAAAAAAAACAACTTATCCTTACAGAGAAAGACTGCATAGGCAAAAAAAAAACTCATGAGAGAAGGTTCAAATACTTTGCCAGATAGAGATGAAGAATTTGGGATATACAAGTTATGTGCATGCTCTCCAGAGAAGCGACTGTCTCCAGACAACAGAGCATCAGTGGAGGTTCGGGTACTTACTGGGAGCTTCTGCAGTCAGACATGGAGAAGAGAGTGAGTGTAAATAATGAGTAGGAAGGACAAGGTAAAAAGTAAACCATCTCAAGGAGAGGTGGCACTATGAGTGCCTTTTGATAACCTTTTGCTAAGCATGTTGTGTCCCTCGCCCCAAGACTTGAGACACTGCAAACACGATTTCAATAAAGGAAAGATGGGCCAAAATGCAGTTAAGGTAAAAGGTAAACACCACAAGCAGAATAAAAAGTGAATGGAGACAAAACACACACCTTAACAGACCCAATATAGAAATAAATGCAGCAAACAGGTAAAGCAACAGTAGCATTATGAAAAGGCATTTAAAAATGTCTGAAATGCTCATTCAGAGAAAATATCACTGGAAGTCAGGACTGTGGGCTCACTCTACCTATTTATAGAAGCGCGTAATGTATGTATCACCTGCTGTTGTGAGCCATAAGTAATCAATACAAGTTTTGTATTACCTGCAAATTGAACTGGAAACTTCAAAAGGTTTTCTTACTTTTCAAGTGTCTTTTAAAAGCTTGCACGTCATCAGAAACTTTGCCCCACTTTTAATGATGAATGTTTTGCAGGCCTATACTATCCACTACTGTAAGGGGCCAATTGTTTGGTTCATGCACTCAGGTCTATATTAATCAAGAGCCATTTCCATCCAATAACTGCTTCTTCATGCATACAATTTGAGCCATTTATTTCAGTTAGCATCTTTATGAACACCAAGCAAAGTCCCACATTACTCTGTTGCCATTTTCACGTGCAAGCTGACCTGCAGTTACTGATATTTTTCTCATCTTCTTTTCATAACAGCTCATTTTAGTGCAACACTTTGAACAAAAAAAAAAAAAAAAAGAACAAAAACAACACCCTCATCCTTCTAACTTATTCTCTCAACAATTATTTCTAAAGTGCATTCCAATTTTGACAACATTTTGAATGGGTGTGGAAAATATCAAGCTATTAACATCTTTTTCAGTGACACTAGATTCCTGGTGTCCCTTGTAAAGCTTCCATTTTCTCTTAAAAAGCCATGTTAATGAAACCACAGCCTCCTACGTGACTTCCCTCAGCAATTACATAGATGAAGTTTTAAATACCTTTATATAGCTTTTACTCTCATGAAGTTATGACCACTACCATGCAACTATACTCTAGAAACACTTAAAGGCCAGAATTCTGTGCCTGTGCAGCGTAGCAGACCATACAAAAGACTCCCACCATCTTTATAAACTCAAAGTCACTCCTCTGACAATGAGACACAATTTTAATGGACAGAATTAGTCCTAAAGATACACAGATTTTAAAAAAAAAAAAAATCAACTTAATAGCATATTAAAAATGTTTTACTGCTGTAAGCCACAGCTGTGACATTACCCTGTACTAAGAAACTCATCAGTCTGGTAAGCATCTCTGATAAAAACTTAGCACAAGTGTAAACAAATTTATGCCACAGCCATGACTAAAGCATCTGAGAAAATACTTGATTGCTTGGAACACTAAACTACTTGGATCTGCTTTTTTGTTTTCTTCTTTATTCTTTAGCAATTACATACATTTTTTCTTTTTAAAAAATTCAATGTCAATGGCTGAGAGAACATCAATTTGTTCAGTCAAAACCCACCTACTGTGCACAGTGGGTGCTCTTCCATTTGGCAGATACATGCCTTACGTAAAAAAAATAAATGCAATGCCACTGCCTATTGAGTGGCTGAAACCTGATGTTCACGGCTACTTACACAGCAGCTCAAAATAATGGTTCTATAGTGTACTGGCAAAATGCAGAAACATGTTATCCATCCTGCTACTTGTTGATATTTGATTACTACACTGTAAATTACCAAAACGGCAATGCAACACACTTTTAATTAAGAACTATGAGGCATGATGATACAGGTAGTATTAATCCTTATGAAACCGTTCAACATGAATTACAGAAGTATAAAGATCCCTTGTATAACTTCTTTTCCATGTAAACCAAGAAGAAAATAACTACTACTCTGCAATTATAATCAGCTGAACTTAAACAGGTACAGAAAGATTCACAAATCAGATTTAGGACAGAATGAAAAGGTGACAAAATACAGGAAAGGATCAGAAACAAACAAGCAAAAAAATAACAAAAAGGGCAGGAGAAGACTTTAGAGGCATTGACAGTGACTCATCTACTCTGGGCACATATCTTCAACAGAAGAGAATAGTTCAACTAGAAGGGACCTACAATCATCATCTGCTCCAACTGCCTGACCACTTCAGGGCTGATCTGTTCAGAACGATACTCGTATTAGTACCACTACTAACAGGAGAAAGAAAGGGCAGATTAAAAAGATCACATTTACATTCAAGTAGATATTTATGAATATACTTCTCAAGTGAGAAATATTTATCTAAAAAGAACTGGATATTAACAACACCCATGAAAAACAGGTGAAGTCAAGTGCATCATCTCACTTTTCCTGAAGCATTTCTGCCCAGTGAAGCCATACAAAAGTAGCAGACAAACTTAACAGAGGTTAAGTCTGGTTCATCCCATGTGCAGCATGACTGAAGGAGACACACCAAGGTTTCATTATCACTTTGATGCATTTTGATTTCCACAAGAATGGAGTATACGTTCTTTCCTTCAGGCTACTTTTAGATAATAAACAGAAAAAAAATAAATACTATTCAAGATACAAAACTAATTGCCTGTGAAAACAACATCACATCCACAGTAACACATCATCTTTTTAAGCACTGATGCTTTTTATTTGTAAATGGATCTTGGACTTTTTCCTTCTCAGTTTAATATATCTTTATTTCCAGTTTTTATCTTTCCTTGCAGCCTTCTCCTCCTTTCCGTGTCAGTTTCCATTGCTTTCATTGTTAAATTGATCTTATTCCCAAAATCCTTGTCTTCTCTTGTCATTTTGTACCATTTTTATTCCTAAATCCATATATTACTTCAGACTTTTTTTTAATCCACTGCAGTTTTTATCTTTCTTACATTTAATCACTTTTACCTCTGTATCTGTCAGTCTTTCAAAGACCTGCACAAGAGGCAGGCTTCTCTTACGTCTTTATCCTTCAGATTTCTCAGGTATTTGTTAAGTAAGAAACTTGCAAACAGACAAGTTTTAGTGCTCTCCAAACAGAATCATTATATTCTCACTCAAAATTATCTTTATTAAAATTGCCCGAGAAGGTCATAATTCTAGGTGAACAAGTTACTAATTTTTATTTGTAGAGAGGTTAGCTCTGGCTCAGAGTAAAATAAAAATAGCTTGAAAAAAAGGTAAAGTAAGCTTTTCATCCAGGACTACTAATATACCTAATTCCCAAACACCAAAACGTTCATCACTCTCCATCTTTAGTGAGAATGTCAGTCATGACAGATTTCAATGTATTTATTTGTAAACTGTGCAAAATCATGGGGATATTTTCAGTAGGTGTTCAATGAGCATATTTTTCTTTCTGACCAGTAAAAAAACAAAGCAAAAAAAGGGTTTAAGCCAATGAAAGACTGCAGAAGTTGTGGATTACAGCTATACTAGCTCACTTATGTAGTTTGCATCTTCACATTACATGACAGCACCGTTTGGAAAACCAATACATAAACACGTTTTTAGTTCAAAGCAAGTTCATGCAAGTAGTAGCGAACATGATTTGAAGTTAAACGTCTGAGAAGAGTCATCAAGCTCAAACAGAGCACTCACAGCACAGCAGGCACTGCTCCTGTACAGCTAGATTCCTATGAAGTACGAGTTCAGCTCCATAATGAGAGAGGACTCATCGTACTGTTTACAGTCAGGGTCAATCCATACCTCAAACTGAGTTTCAAAACTTACACTAACTTTAATAGCTTTGGGATTTATTTGTAGGTGTCAAACTCTGTGCAAGTAGCTCTTGCAAAGTAAAAGAAAAAAATTCTATTAAATAAAAGGTGTCCCTTACCATATTTGTGTCCTGGAGTTACACAGTAAATTGAAGTTTCTACAACTCTATATCACCAGATGTAAAAATATTACCTACATCATCATACTCTCCATTCATCAGGGTTAAATAACCTGGTTTTGACAAGCAAAGAAAACAGCACTCATTTTTCATGACTATTAGGTGAAATATGAGCAAACAGACTGTCTAAGCAGGTCAATCTCACGATTATTTCTCAACATTGTTTCCAAAGAAGTCAAGTCAAAAAAAATTTGGCAATGCAAAAGTAAAGAGAATGTGCCAAACTTCAGGGAATCAGCTTTACTGTGCACTGCTGCTGCTTGTAAAACTCAGCAGTAGTTTGTTTTAAATCTGTTGCTTCCAGATGATGTAGTATGATTATAATAGGTAAGTAACTCAAGGTTGTGTATTGCATACTCTCCCTCTGGGGGTAATAATATCACTTGTTATTCTCTGTAGACTTACAATTTGATGCCTCCCTTAAAATGAATTATTTACCCCCCATCCCCAAAAAAAAAAAAAGCTGTGGTTCTACATGCAAACAAGTTTTACCATTATATCTTACACATTTCATTGTTGTAATTAAACATTTTACCTTCTCCCCTATCTTCTGTCTCACTCCCCAGACCAACACCACCCACTTCAGAAAGTTTCTCAGTATTTTACTCCTCTATGAATGAGAAAACTTGCTATTTTTGAAGTTGTCACTACTTTATTTGCTAGATACTAAATCAAACTTTAATGCGGTGTATGAAAATCTTTCCTTGATTTTACTGGAGTATGACCAGAATCTAAGGTGTTTATATCGCGTGAGCTGATTCACTAACGCAAATATTTTAAAGAAGCATGGAGCTGATAGAAAATTGCAGGGTGACAATCCAAACAACAGTCATATGACAGTGCAATACCTCTATCTTATTCCAGTGTACCTGAACCCTGTAAACAAACTAAACAGGTAAGTTCACCATTTTATTCCATTCTGTGAAGTTAACTGCATGATTCCTCTGCTGAGACTGCAAATCTTGGAAAGGTTTCTAACATTCAAAATTTAAGATACTCATTTTAACACTCTTGCATTCTGCTTCTGCCCTCTTTTCCCACAGCTGTTGATGCACTCCCCAGTAGTCTCTGACCTGCTAGCATATAGAGTATTTGTACACTAGGGATTGAGGTGGGGATCCATCCCTCCCTAAACTTTCCAACACAGCAAAATCCTTCAAAGTCTTATTTCTCTCTTGTGCATCACCTGTGCTTAGCATATACTAGCACCAGGCCTGGCAGGACAACACACCAGAAGAGGGAATATACTGCAGCTGCACAGCAAACCACAGTGGGAACTTCCCTGGGTATCTCCAAGCTCGCTTAGCCAGGCATGGGGCCACAACCAAGACGCTGGCCCACTAGTCCTATTCATACTGGGAGTAAGGACCCAAGGGGGAAGCCTGAAGCAGTGTGTACTGGTTTTGATTCTGTACAGTTATTTTTTCTTCCTAGTAGCTAGCATAGTGCTCTGTTTTGGATTTAGGATGAGAATAATGTCGATAACACACTGATGTTTTAGTTGTTGCCAAGCAATGCTTACATCAAGCCAAGGACTTTTACAGCCTCTCATTTGGCCCCTGCCCTCCCAGCTTCTTGTGGAGAAGCCAAGACACAGCCAGGACAGCTGACTCCAACTCGCCAAAGGTATATTCCATTCCAGAAGACACCACACTCAGTACATAGGCCGGGGGAGTTGGCTGGGGGCGGCCATCGCTGCGTGAGGACTGGTTGGGGGTGTCAGTTGGTTGGTGGCGAGTGGCTGCACCACTTGTTTTTATTGTTTGTTTTTTTTTGTCTCTCCCTTTTCCGTTGTTTTTCCTTTTCATTACAATTTATTAGTAGAAGTCATAGTAGTAGCAGTATTTTATTTTATTATATTTCAATCATTAAGCTGTTCTTGTCTCAACCCGCAAGTTTTCCAACCCCTTCTCTCTGATTCTCCCCCTGCTCCCACCGCAAGGCAGGAGGGGGCGAGCAGCTGCATGGGGCTCAGTGGTTGACTGGGGTTAAACCACAACAAGGTGGTGGGAACACAAGTGTCCATCAAACCAAGCAGGCTTCTAGGAAAAAGGGGCAAGAGTAGCAGAGAACAGTATGGAAACTCACCACGACTAGCTAGTCATTCTATTAAAACAGATTTTAATACCAGTCATACATTTCTGTTCTAGCCTGACGCGGCAGCAACAGAAAATCTCTTCCTTTGCTGTAACACTATGGAATGACGGACAGAAGTTTATTCAGATATGGCTATATAATGCAGGTGTTGATGAACTCAGCGGTGGCAATGGCTGGCATAGCCTGGGGACACAATTATTCTCAGAGCGGGATTTTTCATAACAGTCTCCTGAGTACTCTATTTTTCAAAGAAAAGGTACATTTCCTCAGAAAATTTGATGAGCAGTATCATCAAATATATCAATCTAGAAAGAGGCAGAAAAATCATAGAATTTAGACATCAAAATATGCAGAAACAGAGTATATTAGGAAGATAAACTAATGGAACTGATGTGCTATTCCATTTAAAAGGGAACTCTTCCTTCCAGTCATCACTCGGGTGATGGCTGTAGGTATGTCTGGGTCACAATATGAACTCCCTCCTCATCACAAACCTGGTCTTTCCCGTAGGCCTGCCTCCTACTGGGAAAGTCTACAATTCTTACGAATTAATTTTCATGACAAGAACTACACAGGACATGAAGTGAGAGGTTCAGGACAGAAGTCACTTGGTAAAAACCCTTGTCAAGACAAATTCACTCACACAGGAAAAGAATGAAGCTCATCAGAGAGTGACCTGAAGCAAGAATGAGAAAGAGATGAAAGGATAACTCTGCAATTTGATTTCTGCGCCTTTTTTAACAATCCAAGCAAGTGAGATACTTGCATTATCTAGCTCATTCTCACCGGCTGGTGCAATACAGCAACCGCCCAACGTTCGCATCCCTCACTACCAATCATACAGATATGTATTTTGAAGAGAGACTGAGACTGGAAATGGAAGGATACTCCTTTCTCTCTCTTTCTAGAGCAAAACCAGAATATTATAGAAAGTATTCAAATGTCTTAGCTTAGTCTAATTGAAATTATTGAATGAACATCTTACAGTCTCCTTTATTTACCCGTAACACCCAGAATTTGTCATTCTATCACTAAGGCAAACCTTGAATATTCTAAATTAAGAAATCTTAGATAAAAGAAATAATCCCAGAAAATTCAACAGCTGTTAAGGTCTTAATCTTTGGCTTATAACCATGGATGATTTTGCCCAGTCAAATACTTTTTCTCCTAACAGCTCTTGTTACAATTACTGCTATTTCTTGTCTCAGAAAAGACAAAAGACTAAAAACACTGGACATCAAATAATCCTACAGGCGGAGGTTCTGCTCCACCAGAAGAATGAGACAGCAGGCAGCCTCTGACACCACTTCTTTTGTTTGTCAGTCCTGGCAGCAAAGAAACAGTGTCTTCAGTGTTGCTTCTACAGCAGCCTCTAGGAACTAAATTCAATTATTAATTACATTAGTGAATGAACAATTTAAAATTAGTGAATTAAAGTTTCATGAATGTCCTGGATTACCAGCTTTTAGCCACAAAAATTAACTGTGTCATTATTCAGCAGATACAAATGATCAAGACAAATCCAGTAACTGACCAATTTCATTGTCCTCTCACTTGAAAGAAAACATTTGTAAAAGACAAGATGATAAACCAGGAGCATAATTAAGATCTCTTTCTACTCCAGCTGCTCCAATTATTTCTGTCTTCAGCATCTGTTAATACTGCCCTTTTAAAAACTTCAAAACTAACAATATACCCTGACCAGGTATCTATATTAATTTCTAAACGAATGAATTGATTCCAGCATATTCAGAGATTTACTAATTAAAATGATTGATGGTCAATATCTAAGTCATTTATAGTTCTTGTCAACATATTTATCTTGTTCGTTAACATATTAGGCACGTTATGAGATATTAAAATGCATCAATGACAAACTTTGAGAAGATAATTGATTAAGCCTGTGTGTTATTCACCGTATTTGGAAAGAAAGCAAAGACCCTGTATATCATTGGAGAGAAGAGGTCATTCAAGCATCTCAAGGTGGAATTAGCATCACAAACTAACCTGGAATGAGGCAAATAAGTAGGACAGAAGCAAGCAATTAAGCAATGTGTCCCTTAAAACAGGTTCTTGGCCCAAGTGTCCCAAAACCTTAGGATAAATCTGAGAAACTTGAATGTAGAAGAATGATTAGCAGTAATGTGACCACCAACAAGACAACAGAATGGAAGAATTCAGCAAGATCATAGAATGTTTTGGGTTGGAAGGGGCCTTAAAGATCATGTGGTTCCAAGCAGCCTGCCACGGGCAGGGACACCTTCCACTAAGATCATGTTGCTCAAAGCCTCAGCCAACCTGGCCTTGAACATCTCCAGGGATGGGGCAGCCACAACTTCTCTGGGCAACCTGTTCCAGTGTTTCACCACTCTCATTGTAAACTTCTCTGTTACTGAAACGGGAGGGTTTTCTCAATGTTGTCTTCTCCAATCCATTAATGCAGCTCAGTTTTAATTTCAGTTATGTTTCTAAACGTCATGTCAAGTCACATTATTGCTCACATTACAACAAGATTTGTATGTCTCACCTCTTACAGATCTACGCAGAGCAGAATAAATGACAATGATTACTAAAATAATGCCTTCTTTTTCCTAGATATATTTTAGTCTATAATAATAGTCTACAACAGATTCCAACAGACTTCTGTGATTCAATAAAAGAAGTCTTTCAAACTGAAACAAAATAAGATTGATTTTTTTTTTATATAATCTCAGTCTGCAAACAACAGCTTCTCAAGTACATTAAATTAGGAATAATCTTCCTCATAATGAAACTTAACTTGTTAATAACCTTTAAAAGTACATGATGTCATAAATTTTGTGTTGGAATCACACACTACAAAAAAAAAATCCTATAAATAAATTAAATTAAAAGTTAACTCAGACTGGAAATACCTCGGGAGGTCTGTAGCCAACCTCCTGCCCAAAAGAGGCTCTGAATTCAGAGGTGTTTGCTCAGGAGTTTGTCCTGTTTTTTTACCAAAATCCTCCCAAAGACAAAAAGACTAATTATCAGCCCGCACATGCGTTTTTAGTTGTTCACATGGAATAACCACCATGTCATATCTCATGAAATGTCACTGAGAAGCACAAAGGAGAGCCGAGGTAGTCTCTTCACAACTGTCTTGCCAGTATTTTTTTTTTTTTCATAATTTTATGCCAAAATACTGGTTATAGTTGGATGTAGTTGGGTTGGGTGAAAGCATCAAGTAATGATTTACTGAAAAAAATATCACATGCATTTTATAAAAGCCTTTTAGCACTCTGATACTTTTCCATCATAACATTAGAAAACTAAGCTGTGACAACTATATTGTTCTAATTAACAAAAGGAAAGACAATGCTGCTCTGCATCTCAAAAATCTATCTTTCTGAGCAAAGTAGACTTTAATAATTCACAGTTTCAAACATTACAATTTCATTTCCACAAACAAAAATTACATGATAGAGCCTGGACTGAATTAATGTTATACTTCTGGGAAAACCAGCAAACAATCTTTTATGTAACAGACTACAATAGGAACAACATTGTGCAGACATTGCAACAACATGCCAATTACCATGGTGTAGTCTCTAGTTGCATATATTTCCAATTTTCAAAGTTGAAAGACCTTCAATAATGATAATTAAAGATGCTCTAATGCTTAAAATCCTAAATACACCAGGGATGGAAAAAGACATTAAACAATTTCCAGTGGCTTATCATACAGCTGATGTTGCAAAAACATACTGGGACACTGGTGGAGAACACCACATGGCCTCATTTACAGGCATTCTCTGGAACATCTGACTGCCAAACCACAGCTAGGAGTTGTTTTCATAGTTCACTGGTTGGAACACACCAAAATCACAGGAGGGACCTTCCTAACAGTCTGCCAGCATGGAGATTTGGGTCCCAGCACACCGGACATCTAGGCACATTCGAATTGAGTATATATTCAGCCCTTATTTGCAGTTTACCCGTTTTGTTCTCGGTTGCCTCTGTGTTATTGAAAATGTGCATTCTGAATCCTTTTCCGTGTCTAAATTGGATAAATGAACTGATAGATATTAAATAATATTCTCAATGGCACAGTAAATTTGATTTAAAACAGTAAAAAAAGTCAGTAGGGTAGATCACCAATCACCATTAGTTTAAGTCTTCTCTTTTAATAGAATAAGTAGCCTCTAAATTGAGAAAAATTACAGTGGAAGTAAAACGTGGTATTCGAGTTCATGTTGTAATCTTCTTCAATGCAATAATATTTCAATGGATTCAAAGACAGAACACACTAAGGCATGTTTAACTTCTCTTCCATATTCATTTTCCTTCAGAAGAGATAATTGAAAAGCCACACAAAAAGAGCAAAGCACCTGCGTTTTATCGGCTGAGCAGTCACTTTGAAGAAAAAAATTAACCTGTTCACTTGCAATTTGTATTTCTACTATATAAATGTCCAAAGCTTGGCCCTAGTTTAGTACTTACCTTTCCTTCACAAAGCAGAACAAACGCTCCTTTATCCTGATTTTTATCCTTATCTTGATATCAAGACTTTCTACGTAGAACTACAAACGTATCTAGTACTCGAAGCTGACATCCAACACCGCCTAGATCAAATACAGAATACCTTCAAAGGAAGTTAACGTTGCATGAAACAAAGTCGGAGGAGTTCTGTTAGTAGCTTTGCTTATGCTCAGCAGTAAACTTGTCTGCCTTCTCCTCACTCTTCTTCAACCTCACAACCTCAGCATCCAAAACGATTTTTTCACTTATTACCCCTGCCTCTGCCATTCAGGACGTACTCCTTATTGCCTTCCCCGTCTTGTCAACTCAAGTTTCCCACCGCCACACACCCACAGTTCCACATCTGCAAATGCAAGTCTTCATCAACACACCAACAAGTGAGGGACTGCTATGATGTACAACATGAACAAAGTTTTTTACTGGCATGGCCACTAATGTACAGAAAATTCTGTTTCAGCTTACATCATACACTTTGAGATAAGCAGAGTCAAACCTTGCCACTGCTGCTGAAAACAATGAAGAACTGTAAACATAGAAATACTGTAGCGTAATTCCTCATATCTAATCCACTGGGCTGTCACTTACATGGGGCATATTATGAACAACCAGGTCGCCTTTTCTTTTATCCTTCTATCCGTGTAACATGGCTGTGGTCTTGAAATGCATCTGTGGCACACATGTAAGGAAAAGAACTAACTGATGCAAGCTCAGACAATTTTAAAAGTTTACTGATAGAAGCAGGTTGTGTGTCATGTGCTGTGGAATCCTCACCCACATTGCCAAAGGTGTCCAGTGGTAAGCTGAAATACACAACTCGCACATCTGGAAATAGTAGAAGAGCTTGAAAGACAGGGAGTTACTCTTTATAGAAAAATTGAGTTCATTTTTAAACCTACCACAAAGTACATGGAAGAAATTAAAAAGTAACAGAAGAAAATTGTTATACTGCAACATTGTTACATACATTAACAAGGTAACAATATTTAACAACCATCAAGATGCATGGGAACATCCTTTCCACATGCAAAACAAGGAATGAAAAAGAGCATGGAAACAAACTCACTTCACTGAGGAGGAACAAAAAGCCAAACACTCTCAAGAGGTTCACTTTCTTTAATTCACTGAGTTACATGCTTTGACACTAACCCAAGGTCTGCCACGATGGCAGTTAATGAGTTAGGCCCAGCTAGCATAGCTGCTACAAGTTAAACTTGTTCTACATGATGAAATATGACCCACCTCTGGTCCCAAACTACAGAACCAACTTTGAATGTTTTTCCTGTGTTCAAAGCAATAAAGCCTCATGACACAAACAACCTACTGACCATCAAGAAATGCAAGTGCATCCAGAAGTGCCCTGAGAAAACAGACTGGACTCCATCACATCTCCTACAGAACAGGGAAGCCATGTAATTTGTAAAATTGCGTACATCTGTGATTAAAATGTTCTAGTATCTGAATGCATTTCAGTTTCCATATTGCCATTTGGCCTTATGCAAAGTGTAATTTGACAAAATGTAAGATGTAACATGTCATGCAGGAAATTTAAAACCATGGGAGATGGTTTATTTCCAAAAGCACGACTTCAAGGTGCCTCAGAAATATTCCAACAATCCTGTAATGGGGAAAATAAAGCATGTATTTACAAAGATGATTCACATTTTCCTAAAAATAAAAATTCATATCATGTATTCTTAATAGTAAATTTAAAGTAAAACATTATAGTAAGTATTTCAAAGAAAATATAAATATTTTCTAGCTGTAACTCAGATTTCTAATCTGATTTTTTTGGAAGGAATTTTATCCATTTATCATTTTTTAGGCTTCACGTGAAGATTTTGTTTATTTCTACAGCAGTACCCACATTTTATGATTACTAGCTTTTTTTTCAGAGATCCACAGCATTTCATTATTGACTACTACTCTTTCTATGAGGTTTTATTGTTCCATCTGGCATTTTAATTACAGAACTAGTATCAATTTTACTTACTTGCTGAAGTGGAAAAAAAACTGACTTCAATACTGGCTTCCCTGCAAATTAACATCATGACTCTATTAAAACAATTAATTTTGCAACAGAAGTCCAGTATTATTTTTCCCTTCTAATACAGAAATATATCTGACCAAATGGCGGACAGCATCAGAACAAGTAAATTAAATGAAGGCTAATATTTAAAAAAAATAATCATTTCCAGTTTTACAGGAAATCACTGAGAAAAACCCTAAAGTTGAGTTTCAATGAATACATAAAAAACTTGGTCAAGATTAACAACGTGACCAATTACACAAAGCTAAGCGTTTCTGAGGACAAACACAGTACTTTTTGTGTACTTTCCATCAATCCAGTGCCAGGTGTCCGTCAGACACTGACTGGATGCTCTACTCTGTGCCACGCACAGCAAAGTATGCAAGAGAAAGCAGCAAGAAACCATTGTACCCCCTTTTACAGCATTTCACTCGAAATTCAGAGTCTACTAATAGTTTTACAGACTTGATACTTTTGCTTATATCAAAAGTGTTAGTCATCTGGTTTCAAAGGTCCATGGCTGAAAAACTTACATAATGTATGTTACATAGAAAGACATGTCACTGCAATTTAATCTGGACAGGTCAGAACTCCAGAAGAGAGAAGAAAACAGAGAGAACATCAGCAGAGATATTTACTGTGAACTAGCACAAAGCTGCTCAAAACCCTCATTGCATTCATCAAGTAACCATACAAGAGTTTTCCCACAGCATCAATATATGTACCCATATACACAACTTAAAAAAAAAAAAAAGCACTATTTAATATGCCTTGCTATAGGTAAAGAAAATACATCAACAATCTTGGTAAAAATCCAACTACTTGTTTGAAACTTTCTACATGAAGCATTATATTTGATACATCATGTCAGGTTGATTCACTTGTTTCATGTACTGTCACATTATCCAGCATGATTTGGCAGGTGTAATTTGATAAAATGTAAGATGTAACATGTCATGCAGGAAATCCAAAACCATGGGAGAAGTTTTATTTCCAAAACCCAATGTTTTCTCCCCTCAGGAAGTGTCTTCAATCACCTCTTTTAGAATATCACATTAAAAAATAACTACATAGTTGTGTAATTTTCGTATCTATTACTGACATGAAAATTACAACTCTGAAAATATCAGACAAATAACTTAGAAATTTTTATTTCAGCATATTCTATTCTTCAGTTTACTAGTTACGTATTGTCTCCAGAAAAAGTGCACAGCTCTTTAGAAAGTTAAGTGATTTTCTACTCAACTTTCAACTTTTATTCCTCTACAGGCAAGCCCAAATTCAGACTTGTAGAATTAATTTCCTGTCCACAGCCACTCCAAGAATTACCCACTGTATCTAGTACCACAAACTAAAGAATTCTGCCCCCCTTGCTACAACTGCTCCTGTATATTAAGTGGTTTATGACTGAGCCTGCTCTTCTCTACATCAGATCAAAACAGCAAACGATGACATGAACTCAAAAAGCATTAGCTTTGCAGAATTTTCTGCACTGACTACGCAGATTTATCAATTCAAGGACAGAAAGGGAAAAGGGGGCAAGGACTCAACACTCCTTAAGTGTAAATTACTGACACAATTGAGATACTTATGCCAACATAAAGTTGAATTCAACAGGACCCTCTGGAGCTTTAAATCCTTTGTACAGTGATTCTAATGGGCAGTATGTGCTTTCTTTCAGGGAAACTGGCAAAATAAAAATGAAAAATATGCAAGTAGGGATATATTCACCTCCCTGGACTATTCAGAAAATAAAAATTAACTGTCGTTTTCTTGTTTCTGACCTGTCCACACATTATCAATGTTTAAAACTGGAGTAAATGCACAATCTAATTTTTTTTCCATTATCACAAGTTCTATTGAAGAGCATGTGGAATGAGACTAACAATGAGAAATTTTTATTCTCTAATGATAATTATTTTCAAATTTAAATAAACTGCAGAAATAGTTTGCTATTTTGTGCCATGCTGGTCATTTAATGGTACCTCTTACTATTAAAATACATGCTGCAATACAAAAAGGCTTCCCAATTAGTGTCTTGGCTCTTTTCAGTCATTCTATTCCATATCATAACATATTCACAGAAAGTTTAATTCGCCATTAGGAAAAGTCACTTATAAAATGAAAAATCCCAAATCAAATACCAGATAGAGGCTGGAAATGCTAAAGCCAGTCATCCTGACGATAGGTACAGGAACTCAGACCAGCATACACCTTCATTTAATGCAACAGCAATTTCTACCTACACCCCAGACTGCACTATCAGCACAGCCTAAATTCAGTTTTGTTACAGCATCCTGACAAAGGGGCCAAACATGGCTACACACAGGCCTGGACTGCTTAAGGAAACAAAGCCATGTCTGGTCCAGGCAGACTGCGAGGGTGCCCCACTGGAGTCCTCATTCCTTCCTGGTGAGCAGTTTGTGCTTTGTGATACATCAGAGACTTCATCTCTCACAATGCTTTATTCTGAGAGTCTCTAGGTACAGCCTCTTCTCCGAGACAACAGTCAGAGTCTGATGCATGGAATCTAAATTGAAAGAAAAAAAAAAAAAAAAAGCAGCAGGAGGAAGGTTTGAGACTCTGTATAGCTGTATTTCTGAATCAAATTATCTTTCTCCTGAATAAATCACCTAAAGTTTGAGCGCTTCTTATTCACAACCTGAGCTAACATTACCAGTAGAAAATTTTGTATTATTTTATTTCATAACTAGGTTATTTCACATAGGAAAACTTGTTATTTTCCAGATATAAATGATGACACTTTGTACTCAGTTTTGGAAAGAAATGAGGTAAATTAATATAATATTGCCCCTTTTAAATTGCACTGTAAATTCTCTTTGTCATAAATAGTACAAAGAATAGGACAGTATCCAAATGAAAATAACTTTCATGCATCTCTGGTCTTCTGTTTACCAAGAGCTACAAGCACAGATGCTCCAACAGCTGTTTGATGGCACTAGTGTAACATCACCACAGCGTTTCCTTAAAATAGAGACTACATGAAGTTTATTTGTAAAGATACACACCTGAACATCACAGAGACATGAGGATTTTCTGATTTGTGTTTAGCAGTGATCCTGGCAGATATGTACATGAACAGTGACTCAACAGCCTCACTTCAGCCATGCTTTTCTTCTCCACTTAAGTATAATATATAGTCATTTTAAATAATTTATTTAAGAATTTCTGTGGGTAGATGGGCAAAAAACCTCTCATTTTATGCTCCTGATAATACAGCCTAACATGAAAATAAGAGCTAATCTTAGACATCTAAGGTAACAAATACTTCTCTTCCATCTCACCCTCAAGTATGTAAGATGTTATACACTTAGAACACAACAGCCTCCAAGAATTACATAAGGAAGGAAAATAATGGGGGGGGGCGGAAATTGAGAGTCAGTCTAAAATTACATTAGAGAAGTCAAATTGCAGGACATGACAAAAACTACACTAGTACAGTATCAGCAAATGAACTCACACGACCAACAGGTACGGTCTCACGTTACACCAAATCTTCAGTGACTGACTGTCTTCATCCCAGTTGGGTCCATCATAACACAGAGACTGCTCACAGTTAACCGCATACATGAACATTAGCATGTCATAAACTGCATCAACACGGATCATTCTGGTTACTGCTTTCACTGAACACCTTAACTACTTTGAAAAAATCTTTAATTCTAAAAAGTGTATGAGTCATACTAAACGCTTGGGGATAGTCAAAATATTTTCCTCTCTTTAATGTTTATCAGTGCATTATGTATCTTTGTGAGTTAAACTTCACTAACTTCTGCCATACAACACTTGCAATTGCCCTAATCAAAGAGCTGATCTCTTAGAAATTCAAAATGCACAAGGATTGCCCTGTGTTAGAATACTGGTGGCTGTTATTGTTTCTTTAAAGGACCTGAAAAATCTCAAAATCCAGCTTCTTTTTCTGAAGCTACTGAACATACTATTCATTTCAGGGCTGCCAGAACCAAATACTGATTTTTATTTCTTTATTTAAATGTTAGTGGAAATGAGATACAGTCACATCTCAAAGGAAACTCAGAGTATGAGGAAGGCTATTAATTTTTTTCCCATAACCACCTAGAATTTCTTTTTTAAAAAAAAAACACAAACCTATTCATAACAATTTATCATCTGTTCTGCTTAGTCACACCTATCAAAACACATTCATAAGTATAAAACCAAAACCACAGTTTTCTGATCTACTACAACTGTAAACTCGTCTGACCAGTGGCCCAGCAACAGCATTTTAAGTTAGTGTCTCAAGTCTTTAATTTAGATGCAACTAGATGCTTAATGTACAGGATGTTAATCAAATAATCACTTGTATCTGAAGCTCCTTTGCTTAGGTTTCTCAGGCTTCCATCTAAGTAAGAGACTAATTATGTGACTGATTCACACGCTTAGGTCTTTGAATACAAGCAACTACCTAAAATCATTACCTCAGCCTCTAGTAGTGAGGGGTGGGGTGAGGGATGGAAGTCATCCTAGTCCTTCATTCTGTAGTCTTTTAGCGATGGAAAAGCAATTTAGTTACATACATTATTAGTCAATAAAGCCAAACTGTAAAGGAGTTATGATCACAACCTGGAAACGGAGACTGGAACACTAAACCACCTGGGAGCACCGCCTGCTTTAAAAGCAATCCTGCCAGAACGCTCACCTGCATTAGCAGCACACACCACAAGGGCACATCAAGTCAGAACCCTCATTCCACCTTTCTAAGGATGCCAACAGCCAGACCCTTTTTTAATCATCTTCCTTCTGCAGTGAGATGTTTCCTTTTCCTCAGCTACTTGATTAAAAGTAGCCAATTTTTGAACTGCAGTGCTAAAAGATGGGCTTCCATGGCAATACCCTGTAAAACTGTTACTTATTTACCAGTGCTGTCCCACCCCACACACTTTCCACAGACATTACAGCCCAGAAAGCCATTTACAGTGACCAGTTCTGTCCCCAAACTGTTTTATGGGCAAAACTTTTGACACATGAATACAAACACCACTGATTCAGCAAAAGCAAATGTGGTAAAAGCACAAACAAGTTTATTACAATAAACAATACAAAAGTTATCCTAAGTGCATTATGCATTTCTACAAACAGTTTATTAAAGTTATTTCATTTTTTAAATTAGGCTATCACATAACCTAAAGCCTACAATGTCTCACATTATACTGAATTGCTCCATACAGACATTCTCAGAACTACCTTCCAAATAGCAGCCACACAGGAGCAAGAAAACTGCATTTCTGGGCTTTAAACAGAGAAGAAAGGTCTCTCATCTGCTTTAAGTTACAAAATCTTTTGTTTCTACAACTTACCACACTATTCGAGTCATCATAAATTAAATACAAACACAAAACATACACAAAAAATCCATCTTGATCTCTCTAAAAAATCTTCACAACTTACATTTGATTTTGACACATTGCTGATCACTGCCTAAATTTTCCAAGTTATCTGTGAACACAATGAGACTCGAGACTAATTCTTAATTTTGCTCTTAGTGACTTGCACCAATTGTCAGTGATTGTCTAGAGTTACTTCCCTCCCTTTCTGTCCATTCTAGAAAAATCCCCATGTAAGTAAAATCAAATATTTATGTAGAAAATGTCTTAAGAATTGTACTATCACATGGTAATCTTGAAGTGCAGTATAATGATGCAGTCTCTTTGGTAAGAAACCATAGGAAATAGAAAAATAGAAAAGATGAGGAAGACAATGAGACTTCTAGCAGTTTCTAGTAGCGTATAAGAAGATGCGGGGAAGAACAATCCATTCAGATCATCTTATCCTGTGCTCTATAGCTTCTATACAGCTCTCCCAGAGCACAGTAGTCTTAGCTCAGATTTTAATTCTTCATGGGTTTAAGATTATTTATGAAACTACCCTGGTATCCAAACCACCATCTTTTCAGCTTTTGTTCTGTTGGCTTTTCTAAACATGCATTCAGCATCTCAATTTGAAGACTGTGCATTAAAAGTTTGGGAATAAAAAAAAAGGTTGATGTTATTTCTGTGAAGATGTGGCAATATAAATTAAGAAGGCACATAATGATAGGTGCATGTTATCAAGATAGTAAACATTCACATCTTTAGGAAACAACGTAAAATTGATTTCCAAGGAGTCAACAGTAAATTTGAGAAGGGCATTAAGACGCAAGAGGAGCTCAGACTGCTCCCTACATGGAAACCATTCCGTAACACTGCACACTCCCACGCCTAACAAAATTCACGACTTTTTTTTTCCTGAATACTTACAGAACTTCTGCTGCTGCTGCAGGTTTTCTGAGCGTGTTCCATAGGCCCTATTCCCAACAGGCCGACACATCTACTGACAACTTACCCACCAGAGGGCACCACAGGATTTCACATCCAGCGGCACTCGGCCAACGCAGGAGAGCGGAGCACTGTCACAGAGAAAGAACATGCCAGATTCCAGCAGGTGCTTTTTTATTTATTTCGAAATTTCTCTTGGCACCCACACCCTCGCACTGAGTACCTTTCTGTAGCGTAATTAAGTTCAGAGACACAGCAGGAAGCTTTCAAAATTAGATGACCCAGTAAAATAAATCTTGTACATTCAGAAGCCAACACCGCATCAGGACCATCGGGATGGTTTCACTGTGCCCTGATTTAAATCATTCTCATCTCTTTCGAAGTTCAGCCGTTATGTTCAGGCTGGAACCAGCCCATCAGTTTATAACAGCTCATTACCAGCATTTAGTAACGTTACCTTCATGCATAAGAACATAGAAATATAATAGAATACATACAGACTAAATATACGTTCAGATTGCTTTCATTTTCTGTTACACAGCAAACAAGTCACATGAACTTTTAGGATTCACTTGATTTGCACTACCTCCCAAGTTCCAGAGTCACAAGGACCCAGCTAGGCTTCTCCTGTCCCTTTGTTTCTCCTGTCCACTTCGTTCATCTGAATTTTCCCCGAACAAGTATGGCCCCAGTGAACCTACGCCCATGGCCCATACTGTTCAGTGACTCTTGCTTGGCCCATTTTCCAATTCTTCCTGCAAGCTGAAACGTTCCTTCCCCAACTGACCAAGAACATTCATAATGATGACCCACTGATTACTGTTTCACTGTGTGGTACTTCAGCTTTCGGCAGTTGTCAGAGATCTCCAGAGGGAGGCTGAACTGAAATGCAGTTCTTCCCAAATTCCAATATACCATGCCTTCTATGCAAAAAATACAGAGAAATATTCCTTACTGAACACCATCATACATGGCTTCAAAGTATAAGCACTGGAAAAAAAATTAAATATTAACCCTCTTGTATTATCCATTTGTTCCATCTCACCTGTTGCCCAAAGACTGGTAACTTTATTTTCTGAGTCCAAAACTGTAAAGGATGTATTATAATTACTGGAGCTAGGCAGCAGCCCTGATCCTTGCTGAAGGAGGCAAATGAGGGCAGCTGCTGTACGAAGAAGAGGACCAGCAAGGGCCACAGAAAACAGCAGAAGTAGAAACTGGTTGCACTTTAAGAATTAAGGAAAAAAAAAACATCAGAAGAGTTCTAAAACATAGATTTGAGTCCTCTGAGTGCCTTTGACCCACCTGTCAATATTTCACTAAAAATACTGGCAAAAATGTTTATACACAGGGTACAACATTTAGTGCTAGAAGTACAGGGCTTTGTAATGAGCAAGTATGAGAAGCTGAACTTTTTTAATACCTTCCATTTGGAAGCTTAAAAACAAAAGTGCCCATTCTAGACGCTCCAGATAAAGCTTTTAAACTCAAAGCACATGGCTACACACATTCAGAAGCCAAAAATTGACGCAACGCATTAAATAGAAGCTACGGCCAAAATTTTCTGGATATTCTCTGAACTGTTCTTCCTGCAGGTCTCTCTTCATCTAGATTTTCCAGGTAGACATCTCTGATCACAAATTTGAAAAGTGGGTTTTTTAATGCCCTAACACAAATCTGCTTCCAATTGAGCTCAAGCAAATATTTTATTTGATAAAAACTCTTACTTAAGTTTCTCTCAAATTTAAAGAAAAGTTAGGGGGTTTTCTGTATTGCACTGGAGTGATTTGCTCCCAAGTTCACCATCTCCATCATCTGCCATTTTAAGTCAGCTGTAACACTCACACAGGTCAATATATCTGAGCACAGCTGTTTAATTTCATACTTGCAAGCTCTCCTGCAGAAAATGGTATCTCTTAGAGATCACCTGTAACAGTTGTGCCAGCAGTTAGGGAAACATTATCTTTCATCACTCTGAGTTTCAAGGTTGATACTCAGATCCCGAAATCTAACCAAACATTCTCACTAGCTTTGTCCAATATTTTGGCAGTTGGTGATGGTTCTGGTTGCTGCAAAACAGTCACAGGTAGTGTGGTAAACGCTGGGAGATTGCACTCATGTACCAGCTGCAAGATCTCTTTTTGTTACCTTTACTATACATCCTTCATCCCTTGTACACCTCCTCCAAATTCACTTGGAGTTCACTGCTACAACTATTATTCTTCAACCGGCAGCTGTTTCTGTCATCCATTCTGTCCTCCAGCAAAATAGGACAGAGCAGCAGCATTCTCCAACTTTGGTCTGGTTAGGGAAATGCAGCAATCTGGTACTGTATGAGCACAAACCACAGCACTGACTGCAGCCAGGTTTTGCTGTTGTTTGGGTTGGGTTTTTTTTCCCCCATCCCGAGGGCTGGAGGTGGGCCTGATTCTTTTTTTTTTTTTCTTTTTTTTTTTCCTAGTATGTTCTTACAAATGAGTGGCCCATGGCAGCTACCTGCCAACTTGAGTCTTCAGTGAGCTGCAGCACATGTACCATATAAAGACAAGACACAGACAAGCCTGCGAAGAACTGGAACAGCGAAGACTGTTACAAAGAAAAAAGTGTGAAAAACTGAAATGACAAAGGCTGCG
Source organism: Tauraco erythrolophus (assembly GCF_009769465.1). Taxonomy (NCBI): domain Eukaryota; kingdom Metazoa; phylum Chordata; class Aves; order Musophagiformes; family Musophagidae; genus Tauraco; species Tauraco erythrolophus. Next base: position 5,870,438 of record NC_141477.1, read on the forward strand.
TTAACAGCTTGTCTCACAGGCACCAACTGGAATAGCTGCTAGCAGCTTGACAATTACAAAGAGGTAATATGATGAAAGAGCCAAGTTCAGATATCCCCTTTTTTTTTTCCTTTGTTCACAGGTAGTTTATCAGTAGCTGTGGGTTGTTGACACAGAAAAATGTTTACAGATAGCCAGATGTAAAGTTTGGACAGATTCAACACATCGTCAGGAGATAATTCCCAACAAATAATCACAATGCTATTAAAAAAAAAAAAAAAAAAAAAGAAGATACCTACAATACAAAAAGAAAAAAGAGAAATAAATTAAAAAAATAAAATCAAGTAATACCTACAGTAAAGCTACTTAAAAGAGAAACAGTAACAGTAAGCAGAGTGCAAAAAGCACGCGCTTTGTTGTTGTTTTTACATGAAAAGAGACAACATCAAGATTGCTTATTAGCACTCTCCAAACTCTAGATCAAGATGTTTCTAGATGTCACTCGGGCAGAGCCATTGGCGGCATAGCCACTGGTGGCAAAGGATTTGCTCTGCAGTCTTCTCCTAGTGCTAAAGGGCGAGAGATCCTCGTCCTCAACCTGTAACCCAGGTTACAAGGCAAGTTTTGGGAGCTTCCCAAGGGTTTAGAAAACATTTTATGCCTTCTTTCTGAGCTCCAAACGCTGGCACAGGTTTGCAGGCCTATAGCACACCTACGAACCCCACACCAGGGAATGTATGTTCTTTTGTTGTACAGACATCTCTGAGAAGAGGATCCAGGAAATGCCTCCCCATGCTCATCTACTGTTCTCATACTCCCTACAGACTTCCACTATTGATTGACTTCAAGAGACAGGAGTGAAACTGGATGAACCTTCAATTGGTGCCAATTGAGCTAATTCTGTGTCTTTGGTTCCTTGTCTGATGTTCAGATGCCCCTAAGGTGCAAACCATAGCATTAAACAGCAGTGCCGCAAACCCGTCGATAAGTCAATATATTCATTCTCCCCGTGGTAAGGAGAGGGCAGCTCTGGCCCCTCTGCTCTCTTAGGAGCTACAGGATGCCTTAGACATGAAGACTTACACTCTCCATATTTATAATCTAAAATAATAATCTGAAACAGAGAACTTAGGTTCCAGAGCTTACTTCTGAAGTCTTAACATAGAAAAATTAAGACTGTTGTGTTTATTAAGCATCTTGAAGTTCTAAGTATTTTTTCCTCCTGACTCCTGTTCCTTATGCTATCCAGTAATATTTGTGCAAAGGAAGGAAAACACACAGAAGTTTTCCCCACGTGAAGTACGAAAGCTTGGAAAGAAGATTCCATGAGCTTTCCACTCAAGGACCATTGCTCTATTCAATGAGCTCATTTTCATAGATTCATAGATTTCTAGGTTGGAAAAGACCTTAGAGATCATCCAGTCCAACCATCCCTAATCCCCATTAAACCATATCCTCAAGTAGATCATCCACCCTATTCTTAAACACATCCAGGGATGGGGACTCAACCACCTCCCTGGGCAGCCTATTCCAGTGGCTGACAACCCTTTCAGAGAAGAGATACTTCCTAACATCCAACCTGAATCTCCCCTGACTAAGCTTATGCCCATTTCCTCTTGTCCTATCACCCATCACTAATGTAAAGAGCCCTTCCCCCACCTCCCCACCATCTTTTCTCAAGTATTTATAGGCCGTAATCAGGTCTCCCCTCAGCCTCCTCTTCTCCAGGCTAAACAGCCCCAACTCCCTCAGCCGCTCCTCATAAGTTTTATTTTCCAGCCCCTTGACCAGTTTGGTCGCCCTTCTTTGGACTCGCTCCAGGAGCTCAATATCTCTCTTAAAGCGAGGGGCCCAAAACTGGACACAATATTCCAGGTGCGGCCTCACCAGTGCCGAGTACAGGGGCAGGATCACTTCCCTGCTCCTGCTGGTCACACTATTCTTGATACACGCCAGTATCCCATTGGTCTTTTTGGCCACCTGGGCACACTGCTGGCTCATATCAAGCCGGTAGTCAACCAAGACCCCCAGGTCCTTCTCCGCCAGGCAGCTCTCCAGCCACTCCTCCCCGAGCCTATAGCGATGCTTGGGGTTTTTATACCCCAAGTGAAGGACTCTGCACTTGGCCTTATTAAAGCTCATGCCATTGGCCTCAGCCCAACAATCCAGTCTGTTCAAATCCCTCTGAAGGGCCTCCCTACCCTCAAGCAGATCGACACAGCCTCCCAGCTTGGTGTCGTCCGCAAATTTACTGAGGGTACATTCAATCTCCTCATCCAGGTCATTGATAAAGATGTTAAACAGAACTGGACCCAGCACTGAGCCCTGGGGAACCCCACTGGTGACCGGCCTCCAGCCGGATTTAGCCCCATTTACCACCACTCTTTGGGCCCGGCCATCCAGCCAGTTTTTAACCCAAAGGAGGGTGTGCCTATCCAGGCCAGCAGTTACCAGTTTCTCCACCAGAACACTATGAGAAACTGTATCAAAGGCTTTACTGAGGTCCAGGAAAACTACATCCACAGCCCTTCCCTCGTCAACCAGGCGGGTCACCCTGTCATAGAAGGTGATCAGGTTTGATTGGCAAGACCTGCCTTTCATAAACCCATGTTGACTGGGCCTGATCACCCAGTTAACCTGTATGTGCTCATTAATAGCACCCAAGATAACCTGTTCCATGACTTTGCCCGTCACCGAGGTCAAACTGACAGGCCTGTAGTTCCCCGGATCCTCCTTCCGCCCTTTTTTGTAAATGGGGGTAACATCCGCCAGCCTCCAGTCCAGCAGAACTTCCCCAGTGAGCCAAGACTGCCCAAAGATAATGGACAGGGGTTTGGCAATGACATCCGCCAGCTCTCTCAGGACTCTCGGGTGGATACCATCAGGGCCCATAGACTTGTGGGCATCCAGCCGAAGGAGCAGATCCTTGACCCGTTCCTCTTGGATCACAGGAGCTTCGATCCGCTCTCCCTCCCTGCTCTCAGACACCGAAGGCCAGCTCCCCTGGGAACTGCTGACCTTATTATTAAAGACTGAGGCAAAGAAGGCATTAAGGACCTCAGCCTTGTCCTCATCCCTAGTGACTAACGTACCCCCTGAGTCCAGTAGGGGCTGGAGGTGATCTTTAGCCCTCCTTTTGTTATTAATATATTTATAGAAAGACTTTTTGTTGTCCCTTACGGAGCTGGCTAGTCTAAGTTCCAATTGGGCTTTTGCCTCCCTGATTATCTCCCTACATGTCCTAACTTCCTCCCTGTATTGATTCCTGGATGCCTGCCCATTCTTCCAAGACTTGTAGACATCCCTTTTTCTTTTGAGATGTTCCCAAATCTCCTTTGTCATCCAAGCTGGTTTTCTACCCCGGCGGCTCGACTTCCGGCACACAGGGACAGCTCGCTCCTGTGCCTCCAGAATTTCCTTTTTGAATAGTAACCATCCCTCCTGCGCCCCCTTACCCTTGAGAGCTGTCTCCCATTGGACTTTGTTAACCAGACTTCTAAACAGCCCAAAGTCAGCTCTCCCAAAGTCCAGCTTGGCCGTTTTAGTGTTCCCCCTCCTAACTTCCCCTAGAATTGAGAATTCTATTATCTCGTGGTCACTGTGCCCCAGGCATCCTCCAACCTTCACATCTCCCACAAGACCTTCTCTGTTCACAAACAGCAGGTCTAGGGGAGCTCCTTCTCTAGTCGGTTCACTGACCAGTTGTGAGAGGAAGTTGTCCTCCACACTCTGCAGGAACCGCCTAGACTGTTTCCTGACTGCCATGTTATACTTCCAACAGACATCAGGCAGGTTAAAGTCACCCATAAGGACAAGGGCTAGTGAGCGCGAGTCTTCCCCCAGTTGTTTAAAGAATAGCTCATCAGTCTCACTGTCCTGATAGGGTGGCCTGTAGCAGATTCCCACTACAATATCCGCCTTCATAGGCCCCCCTTTGATTTTCACCCACAGACATTCTACTAGGTCATCCCCAACATTTAACTCTAAACAGTTTAGACCTTCCCTTACATACAGGGCAACCCCACCACCCCTTCTACCTCTCCTATCCCTCCTGAAGAGCTTCAACACAGCCTGTTTCTATTAAAACTGCAGACTTCACGATTTTAAACATTAGATCCTTCAAAGGTGAAGGTTTCCAGTTACTTATCAGAACTGAAAGTCATCTGCAAGACACTGAACCACAGTATCTCATTGCAAAATAACTCCAATAACCCAGATCATGGCAGAAAATCTGCGATCAGCTCAAGGTAAATACCTCTTGAACCACCTTATCTTGTGTCGTGGGTTAGGCCGATCCGGCAACCAAACTCCACGCAGCCGCTCTCTCACTCCAGTAAAGTGGAGAGGAGAAAAACATAATAAAAGGACTGAGGGTCGAGACAAGAACAGAGGGAGCACCCACCAACCATCGTCCTGGGCAAAACAGACTTGGCTTTCTTAAAGCAAAACAATTTATTAACGGTTACGTCAAAGAATAAAGACAAACAAAACCAGTCACTTAAAAGGATAAAAAGAAAACAAGGCCAGATCTTAAAATCAACATCTCCTCACCCCCCTTTCCTTTTCTTCCCGGCTCTGCCTCCTCCCCCCAGCAGCGCAGGGGGCAGGGACTGGGGGAGTGCAGGTCAGTTCATCCCATGTTGTTACTGCTGCTCCTCTCTTAAAAGAGAAGGAGTCCTTACACCATTTTCCCATGCTCCAGTGGATCCCCTACTCATGAGGAAGATCCACAAACTTCTCCAGCGTGAGTCCTACCCGCAGGATGCAATCCTTCCCCACAGATTGCTCCGGTGCGGGCTTTACCACAGTCTCGGATTCTGAGGGAGTTGTTGCCATTCGCTCTGGCGTGGGTCGTCATACAGACTTTAAACGCGTCTTCACCTGTGCCCATGCTTCACGACTGTCCTCAGGCTCAGGCATCTCCTTTAAACAAAACACCTCCCCACCGACGGGGGTCATCCCACGGACTCTAGATGCGTACCGTCCTCAGGCATCTCTTCTCCAACATGGGTTCTCCACAGGCTGCAAGTGGGTCTCTGCTCCACCAGGACCGCCATGGTTGCATGGGTCTGCCTGATGTCTCACCACCGCTGGCAAGGGAAACTGAGCTCCCGCACACCTCCTCCCGCTCCATCTTCACTGACCTGGTGTCGGTGTGGCCATGTCTCTCAGATCTCAGTCCTCTCTGGGTGAACTCGGCCTGGTGGGCACCCCGGGAGGGGGGCTCTCCCCGAGTTCCCCAAGCGGCTCCGCCGCTGCCATCCTCAGCGGGTGGCGCCCGGCTGGGCGCCGGGGAGCCGGGGCCGTGCCCCCCTCCCCTCTCCTCAGTCCTGGGCAAAGGCACACCTTTCAGGTTCCTTTGTCCTAACGTAAATAGGGCAATTCGCAGAGGCACTGACTGGCTCAAACCCCTAGGGGGATGGGAGTCCATTCTGATGGGCAGCTTCTGCCAGCAGAACCTCCCCCCTCAAATCAAACCATGACATCTCGCTACCAGAACAGAAGGAAAAGAGGCCCCTAACACAGAAGACGACCAGGAAGAGCAGAACCTTTAGTTCTTACGGTAAGGTGCAGGCAAGCACAACACATCTCCTGCTCCAGAAAAACCCTTTTCTTTGCACTAATGATCATTATTGACAGCCTATTTCTTCTACTATGAATCCATCCAACTCTGAATATCATGATCTCAATGCTGGTTTCGCTGTTACTCCACAGTATAACTTTAGCAATACATTTAACCCTCTGGTGACTGAAACTCCTCCCATGCTGTGTATAGTCTATGGTTAACAAACTGTAATACCAGTAGACTGCCCAGTTAAGGTATTTCAAACAGTAGACAAGAAAGGGAGAAGAGAAGGGACACAGTTTCTCAATTTGAAGCCAGATGTGCATCTACAACACACACACAAGAAGCGTAACACAGTGAATAGACTGCAGCCCGTCAACTCTTATCGCAATGCAGAAAACCCACAAAGGTCAGTAGATTTTAAAGCCTCTCCTTAAATTAACAATTACTAAAAGATGTTAAGTACTATTAACATGTTAGGCTCTCCAGTATGTGTATGTTTTTATTCTTAAAATATTTTTACATTCATGTTAGATGTGTAACTTTTTTCAACAAATTAAGAGCACTGTCATTTAAGTTAATAGACCTTGATCAAGTATTTAAAAAAAAAAAAGACAAAACCAAGACAAAAATCAAATGGAAAAAAAAAAAACACAACAAAACTAACATTTTGAAAAGGAGATACATTGTTGTAAATATTTTACCTTAGAAATGTAAACATGAAAACAATCACTGGATAAACACAGATATGGTTTGTCACTTACTGTGAAGAAGCACTGGACAACGACAAAAAGAGATGTTGACACTACTGCTCCGTACCACCTGGGACCCTGTAAAAGTGTGGCAATTAAAAGAAAAAAAAAAAAACCTAACCTCAAAACAGCGTGTAAAGATTGGGGAAACAGCTAAAGGTCTGAAACATGCCAGATTCACCTCTGCAGTTGTTATGCACACCACTATATGAAGTTCAAACAAAAGACATTAATTCCAATAGGTGCTGCACATGGAATATGTTCATCAATATGGCATCTTCTAGGAACACCAAATAAGCTTTACTAACTGTTGGCATAAAGTCAGGAATACGCCTCTTCCACAAGTAACTGTGCAAGACTAATTCATCTGCCTCATAACAGCTCACCAGTATAACACTAGGGGAAAAAAAAGTTCACGTTTTTGTCTTTTCTATGCTTTTAATAGACCTTTAAGTGTTTAAAACAGTACGACCACATAATAATTTAAGACAGAAATCAGTTTTTCTGCCCACACTATTACATATAATAGGTGCTCCTATGCCTTACCCCTCTCAAAAAATTTGCACAGAAACATCTCGCAGTCACCAAAGACAGACTGATCCAAGTCTCACAGAAACCTAAGTACATCCTTTACCTGTTAAGAACATTCTAGAGGTATGGCTGATCACCACCTGAGCTTTTTCACAGGAAAAATGTGAAAATCTGAGTTGACTACCGGTAACTAACTCTCACAAATCACTAAAATCTCATGATTTCACATCTCATTATTTTTCCCTCCCCTTAACGAATCAGAAGTTCCAAATCAACACACTTTAAAAGCTTTCTATTGTATTTGGGATTTAAAATAATACTGTCAGAACTGTAGCTTACTATAGACACAGTAATTGTATAAAATCTATTACAATAATGAACATAGCACATACACACAAAATCACATGAAATGGCAACCTCACTCTAGGGAGGTTTAACATTCAGAGACCAGAAACCTTCAACAAAGCTCTGCTGTTCCAAACAATCTATGTCTCTTTTATGGTAGAGATACTGTTCAACGCTACAGTGAAAAGTTAAACCGGTTATGCTCTACCTATCCCAGTTTTCATTTATTCCTCCCATGCATTATTTTGAAAATTTTAAACAGAACCAGCTTAAAAGCACTAAAAACAAAACAAAGCTTTCTGTGATGCTAATGGAAATTCTTTGTGGACCACCGTTCTCTGCCCTGCTTAACAACCCACTGCTTTCAAATGCCTTAGGGTTGTTTCTGAATTTAAATAGTAGCTGTACTGAGTTCCTTCCCAAACCGGAAAGGGTCAATGTGACAAAGCAAACACAAGATACTCCAAATTAATCTGTTCCATTGCCGAAGCAGTCTGCACTCCCAGCCGTTCTTCCCACCCCAGCAGAAAAGCAGCATTTTTTTCTTGCTGTATTTTCTTACATAGAGATTAATTAATTAAAGAGTTGCTGCAGCACGGCCACCCAGGGAGGGGATGAACACCACTGGAAGATCTGAGTAGTTGGCTTCACCTTCACGTTTCCTACACAAGAGATGAAACTGTTGTAGTTGATCTTATAATAAGTTTGATTCGGAGAACAAGCAGAATTGTTTCTCTTAACTTTCCACTGACACTGGAACTCGGTGCTAATGTATGAAGGCAAACCCATCCCAGTAAAACCCTACAGAACAATTTTAGCTTTCCTGTCAGACTGATGCCTTAAAAAAAACCCAAAAAAAACCCACAAACAACAAAACACACACAAAAAAACACAGTACAACAAAAAAACAAACTGCCAACAAAAACACACCATAAAGAAATAAACCAGAAAAAACAATCAAACAACAACCCACAACAAACATTGCAGGCCTAAGGCTCCATTTACAAGAGATAAATTTCTGTCCAGAATTTAGAATATACTGTATACTAGTTTTAGTTTTCCTTAAATAAATTTAGAAAATAAAACTTGAATTTTTGATTTGTACCAAGCAGTGACAACTCATTTCAAAACAATAATACATACCCTCTGGTATCTAAAAAGTTATCTGACATTTAAATTTCCTTTCTACAATTCTATCAACTTATTTAGGGCTATTTGGAAAAAAAAAAAAAAAGAGACACATAAAAGCAATTTCAGAAGGCTTACGAAGCACAGGCATTCTCTTCTATCACTTGTACAAAACATTACCAGTAGGATTGACCTCTGATTTCTGCTTCCCTTAAAGGCCTGTTTCTGGTATCAGGGGATTGGATTAAAAAAACCCTAAACACATCAACAATAGCTTCAGCTCTTATGTTAACAAAGAAAAGTCTAGAAGCACCATGTAAAAATAATTACAGAGTTCAAAAGTAGAAAGTGAATAAAATGAGTCCAAAATGCAATATCCTTTCAAAATTTCAATTTAGTCTACAATCTTGTGATCTTCGATTTTGACATCATTTTGAAGGATTGCCCTTTAAGATCAAATTAAGGCTAAGATGTGCACCCTGGCTTTGGGCGAGAGACACGGATATTGCATAGGAAATAGCTTCCTTGAGAAACACACACGGATCCTTCCAGGTCAGAGTTACACTTCTCTTTTGCAGAGTTAACGAGAAACTCAGGTCTCAATTATAAACTTGACACAGAGGAATCCTGTTATCCGTATGGAATGCCACTGCTTTTCGGCTGCAGAGCTGGAGTACAGCGGCAATATAACGCATTGAAGTAACCGCGCTGTATCGACATATTTAGCTGACACTCAGGTAAGTTTCTCCTGAAAATGTATACCAAAAAAAAAAAAATCAATCCAAAAATCCTAAGTGCATGCAATCAAAATTTCATCTAGTTTTTCTTTGCCAACACTACATACAGCTATACAGCATCACTCTGTATAAATAATTTTTCACATATTATCATCTTAATAAAGAGACCCTCATTGAAGTCACTTGTGAAAGATGTGTTTGTAATTTAGCCTGTTACAGTCTTTGCACCTTTTAAAAAAGACCATTTCACTAACAAACTTTTTGAAGTAGTTCAAACTAAAACATCCTTCACATCAAGAGGAAAAGAAAATTTGTACATCTGAACAACAAAATCTGGAAACAAAAGTAAAGGAGACGGTAGGAAAATTATGTTATCAACATTGCAGGGGTTCGAAAATATGGCTAAAGAGGATAAAAATACGAACAAAATTGACAAGTATTAACAAAACAGATGTCCCTGCTTTCCTGAAATAATCTTACAGTGTACAGCCTAATCAACAGCTAGATATTAAAGCTGCTGAATTTCAACTTACTGGTCAACCCTTTTTATCACCATAGCAACCAACAGTCAGAAAAACAGAAATAACATTTGCCTTCTGCATACAAAAAGACCGCATTATCTTTTTCAAATTTAACTCATCTCCAAGACAACATTGCCTTCCATCTTCATCAACCTTTCCACCCTACAAACACAGCCCCTTAAACAAGTAAACAGTTTGTTTTCCCTCATTCTCATCCCACATTCTCCACCAGCTTTTCCAGTTCTCTCCCCTCATGATAAATTTATTTTCTTTCCAGACTCCCGAGTGAAGTAGGTTTACTTCACTGATGTGTCTATAAATCCAATAGCATATTTTGTCAATATCATCAACAAAGACTGTTTCCTAAGTGGTATTTCAGAAATCTATTTGAAATGTGTTTAGAAAGGACTACAATAGTTAATCCGTGCTGGTTAACAGGTTGCCTCTTGTTTTTACAAGGCTTTCAGAACTCAAATTAACATGAAGATAGAATGATAACTACTGACAGACTGTCATCTGGGCTTTTTTAACCAAAGTGAAATTTCAGTTTCATTTTCAGAAAACAGGCTAAACAGATACGAAATTTATCTTGTCTCCTAACGCAACTCTTCTATTTTTGCTTTATCTCATCTGTCTGTCTGAAAGATAAACAGGAAAGTCTGCATTATTTTTGTCTGTATCATGCTGCAGTATAATATCATAGGCTTTCATATCCCAGACAGCAAAATACACGTTTTTATGGTATTTTCATGGCACTCTTGCCAGACCATTTATTGGCCAAACTTTTGATCATTTGTAATATTCACATACCAACCCCCGCCCCAACCAAAAAAGGTCTTTTAAATTATTTTAGAATCTTTCATAATGCAGCATGCCTTTAAGTCCAGTGGGTGGATATGTGGTCAATAAATTCATCTTTGGAACCTTTCACAGTAAATTTATTTATATCTAGGACGTACAGATGCCAAAATGCATTAGTCCACTCAGTGCTTAGTACACTCAAGTGTACTGGTACATCAAAGGTGTACACATTAATCATTAGACGACTTCTCACTGTAAATCATCGTTCCAAAGACATTTTTCATCTACTAAAGCATGACTTGTACGTGTCCTCCTAATTTTACCTGGTTCCTGGCAACAAGCTTTTGAGAAGTTCGAGCAATACATGTAATCTTTCTTTTCTGATTTTTCAGGACAGAAAATTATTGGTTCTGCTATATTTTAGATATTTGAGTTTAGTATTTATAAAAGCTGAGAGATCAGGGAGGTAATAGATTCAAATGACTAACCTTTCACATGATACAGATCACTTAATTAGAAAAATTGATAATAATTACAAGCAAGCTTTATGCCATTACACTGAAAGCGATACAGCTATCTATCTGAAATGCCAGCATGTATTTTACTAAAAGTCTGTTTTCTCTGTTATATATCAAACCAGAAAATTAAATGTTTTTTAATAGGTATATTAGCCAAGGTATATTAACAACTTAAATGACATTCACAGGTCCAAATGATCAAAGGTATTCAAACATTGCAGTGTAGGTTATCTGTACCTCCACCTTCTCTAAACAAAGTTTTTTAAACTTTTTCCAAACAACCATAAACATCCAGAAGGGAGAAAGTGACGGATGATAATTAAATTTGCTGACAACAGTAACCAAAAAGAAAACAGGGGACATAATAAGTAACATAGGCACAGTTAAGGAATATTCCAAGAAAGTTATTAGATTCCCATTAACTGGCACTTGTCGGACAAAGCCTTATCACAAGAAGGAATAAAAGAGTTAGTCTTTTCCACCCCTCACATGAAAGCTGTGCATGGGATGTTGCAGTTTGAGCTCCAAGTAATCTCTTTGATTTAAGGTACACACTGGGTATTTATTCAGCTTTTTGCTACTGCTAGCTATTACTTTATTTAAAGATTAAGAAAGTACAAAAAACAAAAAGCAGAAACTGTTCATAACTCCATCCTGAAAGACTGAGAATGAATCTAAAGTAACTTAATGGGTAATCACTCTAAAATCAAGTTTTCTTCACTACTCTTGTGGAGTTTTAAATTGTGTCATGTCATCCAAAACACAGTTTGTTGATAATCAAGTTTTAATTTTAGGACTTGAACATGTTAAAAAGTTTTCATCAATAGAAATGGAAATATTCTTAATGTACCACAAATGACAAAGCAGTTCTTCAGTTAATCTTTAGATCAGAGCAAGGGCTGTTTCCCCTCACCGTCAGGCAGAAGGCTTAGAGTGGTCTGTACAATAATTCTACAAAACACTGTAAAAGGTCAAAATACATTTTATGTTCTCAAACTTACTCTTTTATAACTTGCTGGTGAAATCTTTCTTAAAAGTACCTCAACCGAAATATGACAGGAGAAAGAATAACACCACAGAGACCACACTAACATAAGACCGACCTCCTTCCTACAAGAACTATGCTTTAAGGAAACAACGCATCTCATTTTTACGATACTGTATTCTGTCTTTCTACATTAGTAAGTCAGCCTCATGCTATGAAAAAAGTAATACTAAGAATTTTATTGTAAGCAGTTTTGCAGATCCACAGGAAGAGTCTTCTACATAATCTTGCATATTTTCATTTCTCTTTTTTAGTTTACTCATCAGTCTCTGTTCAAAGAATCCTAGATCTCCCATAAACTTGTCTGAAAAACCGTTTCAAATACAGAAGGGCATCTGTCACACACAAAGGAACACAATGATTTTGCAACAATTCAGGGACACGCTGTTACAATGGTCTATGGGAAGAGTGACATTGACAATTTTAAATTTTAGCATAGACTAATACTCAGTGAAACTAGGCAGGCAGTGAAGCTTTCAGAACTGCAAGCCGACAAGTACAAACATCCATTTTTGGCAAGCTTGACGTTATTATAATATCGAAATAGGTTTGACAAGATTCATGTTTGACTTCCTCTCGTTCCTACTAAAGGAAGCCAAGAGAAGGGTCGCAGACTTTTGACACTTTGGAACCCAGCTACAAACTCATATCTTCCTGAAAGTTGAAACTGCAGACATTGGCAGAGAAACACATCATGAAAGTCTTTGCACTCCTTGTCTTGTAAGTCTATCGGAACCTGTGGAAAACTAGTGAGCTGAGGAATTAATTTGAAACATTCCTGGCTGCTCTTTGCAAAAAGACAGGTGATTCAGTTCCACCTTATGAAGGTGTATCATTTTCACTGGCACTTAATGGTGCGGATATATGTCTGAGAAAACACTACGTACTAATTAAAGAACCCCTTGAATACGGGCAAGTGTAAAGTTTGTCAAATTCCTCTTCTCTTACGACCTGGTTCACACAAACCTGTGCTCCAGTTCACGCTCAAGATGGATGTTTAGACCCTCCACCATTCACCTATACCAAGCTCAACAGAAATCTACCAAATGGCATTCTTCCAGAAACTATGCCAAATCCTGTCCTGGGTAACATTTTGTAGCCTTGAAAGGTGAGCTTCAGCTTCAACTTCAGCAAGAGGATGAGAGCTCCTATTATCTTTGCAATCTTAGTTAATCACAAAATACCCAAAAGTATTTTCCAAATGAAGATGCTGTGTTTTTCTTGAGATGTATGCTTTAAATTCGCTTATGTAAGACTTAAATATGAATAAGTGCCCAGTCACCACTACTGCAACCTTGCAGAAAACAGGTTTTTCATTCAGACAAATGCTAATGAGAAAACGGAAACTACTTACCAATGAGAAAATAGTATTTATAGATGTACTATGAGACATACAACATTAACACACATATGTTGAAGTAAATGCTAACATTTAACTTTATCTGAATAGGACAACGCTGCAGCACACCAGTTAAAAACTTTACTTCAGTGCATCAGCAGAAGCAGTAGCTGAATGTTTGAGCAGGGCTGGAGCGGACATCAGAGTTCTGCATGGTGGCTCTACACTGGAGTCAACTGCACTGTCAACTATATTTCAGCAGTATCTGTGGCACAGACAAAAGGTTACAACGCACCTGAAGTGGTGTCAGCTGTTGAGAAACCATTAATTCATACCCTATGGAAAAGGACTTGGTATCTGATGAGGAATTCACTAGATTTGGGTGACCTTTCTGTGGTTTGAAATTCATTCTTTGTACTTTATCAGCATTTGACAATGGGTATTTAATCTTGCTAATCAGAAAACGATTATACCATGAGACCTGAAGCACTAATGAAAGCGTTTGATGTGCTTCACACATTTAAACAGATGTGACTCTCATTGATAGGCATATAAAAAGACTTGATGCTTAAATACGCTCCTCCTTTTAGAACAGTTTGTATTTGTCAGTCGTTTAGTGTAATGAGATTTATTTTCACTAGGGTATACTGTAGGGAAAAAAACAACCAACAAATCGAAAGAAATGTGGATTTTGACCTACTGAGTTTCCACGTTACATGCCAATAACAGAATGTTTTGGGGAAAAAAGAGTAAGCAGCAAAAAGAATCACAATTTAAAAAAATAAATAAATCCCTGAACAGTGCAAATATAAACCTGAAATCTTCACTTAGTCATTTATCTTCAAAACTGTACTTTGTCTCTATTTGCAACAAGACTTAATGTTAAAATCGCAGTTTTGGAATATATTTTTTCAAGTAATGAATATATTGTTAAAATCCCCAGATAAACTTTTCAGAGAGTGGTTCTATCATATTTTCTGACAATTGAAAGAGAAAAATATTGACTGCAGAAACACTACTCTGTCCAAGGCCATTCACAAGAAGAAAATCAGAAACTGTACAAGAAAAACCTGTTGCTCCTAGTCTCTAAGTTGGTACACTTAAAAGAATTAACAATGTACAGGAAATCATATTTCCCAGATAAATGTTCACCATGGTCACTGATGAGATTCACCTTCCTCTATCTCTGTTGACTCCAAATAACTTCCCGTCATGGTTTAACCCCAGCTGGCAACCAAGCCCCACGCAGCCCCTTGCCCACTCTCCCCGGTGGGGTCAGGGAGAGAATCAAAGCGTAAAAGTGAGAAAACTCGTCACATCCTTTTTACATAACTAAGTATTTTACTAAACTAACAAGCCCACAATAATTTTGAATGGATTTCTAAGAAAATAAATAAAATTCAGTGGTTTAAAATAATTAAAACAAGCAAACGAAAACCCTGAACACTATGCACTTTCCTAACTGCACCTGACTTCACAGGTGAAATGTAACAACTTTTGGTCATATCATTAAAGCCTTCTGCTGTTTCACTTGTTTCTTAAAATCTCGAAGTCACCTTGGTATAAAACTATAGTCACGTCACTGCCCTGTTTAATAGTTCCAAAAATAGTCCCACTGCTTATTTTCCATGTTCCATTTAAAAGTTCAGAAATAGTTTACAAACCACAGCTGGATCCTCAAAAACATTTAACATTTCATTTTTCCTATCTAATTCGATGTCCAGCTTCAAGAAGTTCACTAATACAGAAGATATATCTTAGAACTTGTTAGAGTTAGAACTTGGTTAGAGCTACCAAGCATTTCGCATTTTTTCATTTGATCCACATAATTAAAACAGCAAGGTGGTATACTTATTAAATTTTTATGGAGGTTGATTCCTGCAGAGACTTCAAAGACTTTTTACCCCCTTACAGAGATACAATTATACAAAACAAAACAAAAAAAAAACCCAAAACTTCCTTTGCTAAGAAAGCCAAGCTTTGTACACAGTATCTTATACTGCTTTTCTGGGTAAAAATAACTATGTTTAAAAATTTTAAGTATTTATCCTCAAAATATAATTATTTTTGTTAAACAGTGAAGCATACTGTCACATTATTTTGGTAATAATGTGCCAGAAAGACTTCTGACAGAATTACCCATAGTATCCCTATATCCAAACTTGTGAGATACACACTGACTATGTGGACTATGACGGGGGTGGAAAATTGTCCAGACAGGTAAAATTAAAGGGTTGTAAGCAGTACAAAGTCCAACTTGCCAATCAAGCACTCAGCGATCAACACCCAGGCAGAAACTGCTCAACAGCTTTGTTAACAACCCAGACAATAGGATGGAGAGCACTGCAGGGCAGAGCTGCTCTCCAGAGGAAAGTCGACAGACTGGAGAAACCAGGTAACAAAAACCTCACGAAATTCAGAAAACATAAATGGAGAGTCCTACATCTGGCATGGCATAACCCCACATAGTAGTACAGGCTGGGCAGCAACTGGCTGAAGAACAGCTTTGAGAAACTTGACGATCCTGGTAGACAAGTTGAACATGAGCCATGATTGCCCTTGCAGTAAAGATGACCAAATATCAGGCTGTATTAGCAGAAGTGCAGCAACCAAGTGGAAAAAAGTGATTACTCTCCCTATTCAGCACCCATAAGACCACATATGGAGTAGAGCGTCCAGTCTGGGACCCCTCCAGTTTGAGGCAGACACTGACATACCACAGTGTGCTCAGCAGCGGCCACAAAGCTGATCGGGGGGCAAGAACACATGATCAAAACCAGAAAAACTCGGGGAAAAAAACTCATAACTAGACGTGCTGCTAAGTTAAAGCTGCATCTTTTCACTAAGCTGGTTACTATTAGAAAACCTATATGTGAAGGAGTCACTCAAGGAAAAGAGAGAGTACACTGTGACCATCCTTACATTAGCACCAAAAATCCATGTATGACACTGCTCTTTCACAGGCTGATTTCACATCTATAAAGCACATACATATGTACTTCTTGCTTGTGTACCATTAACAATGCCAGGGAGCAGGAGAAATTGTGCTCAATCTGAAATGTTGCTAAAGTGTTAGGCTATTAAAAGGAAAAATAATTAAAAGAAATACTTTAACTGTGTAAGTAAAAGTCCAATCACAGCTGTAGAGTCATGAAAACCAAGTGGTAAAGCTATTAAGTACTAACACATTATTGTACTTAGCACAAACACTAAAGAAGCTCAATAAATTCACTTCAATTACTGCAAACTAGTCCAAAATGTATCAATTTACCACATACTAACTCAATAGTATAAAGTGCAGCTAAACATTGATTCACAAAAAAAAAAAAACCACAAGAGACCAACACTAAAATCACAGATTCACAAAATTGAATCAGGTAAAGCTAATGAGATAAAACTGAATAAGTTGACTTTTTCTTAAAGAAAGGGGGTTGGTTTTGTTTAGTGGTGTGGGTTTTTTTATGGGGTTTTGGGGTTTTTTGGGGGGTTTTTTGGTTGGGGTTTTTTTTGGTAAGTATCTTTCTATTATGTCAAAATTCAGAAGACTAATTTGGGTACAATTTTAAAGCATAAATCATCAACTCTTAAAACTTTCCATTATCATTTTAATTTGTTAGGATTGATGAACAGTTGTTATCGATTTTGTGGAGTAGAAATCCTTTGAAGTGGCTGTACAGAAACAATCAATATATTTTGACAGCTATTCCCATACCATCACTGTCCAGTAAGACCTACTGTTCCTCCTTCCTCACTCAAGCTGTTTAGGACAGCTATATTTTTAGTCTGGAATACAATTATTTTTTTTTTAATTATTATTTTCCCCCAATTTTGCAATGGACAGTAAAGTAGTGATGTGCTGTTATTTCAAGATTTTCTTTACCCAACTACAACTTACTCTTTCTTTTTGACAGAAGAAAATAAAAATAGTTATACAAATTTGCATCCCAGCTGCAACTTGACTATATTCCATTAAAAAAAAAAAAATCCATCTACTTCAACAAACTTGATTTTTCAGTGAAATACAAGGCTTTGATCAATTGTTTTTTTTAAAAAAAAAAAGAAAATCAATGTAAAATGCTTACTCAAGTAGTGGTTGAAAGTGGACAATGTCACGCATGGCAAGAACATCACGCTATCTACAAAATTTCTAATATTCTGTTCACCAGTGGAAATCTAAGAAACAGACTTTCAGGTCACTGACCCACTTGAAAGTAAAAAACGTTTCAGAATTCAACAGTTTCTACAGTAAATACTCAATTTTGAGTTCAAAGTCAGGAAGAGTGCTATTAGACAAATCCCTTAAGACATGTCCAGGAAGGTGCGAGAAAAAGCTGGAAGGCAAAGTCACTCATAGCTACACTCCTAGAAGCACAAAACCCCCGTGTCTCTCCACCACACTTGTTAAAAATCAAGCATTTCCTCAGAATTGCACAGAGCTTTCAGTCAGTAGTTGAACTGGCTGCAGCATGAGCTGACTTGGTCTGATTTAAAATATTTTTTGTGAGGTTAAAACTACATATAACCAGTTTAAAAGCACAGCAAAGCTCAAAGAAGTTGTCCAAGGACAGAAAAACTACGTTATTCTTAATGGTGGGTGTGCATGCAATATCGGTAATTCCTTCGTAATGTTTGTTATTGTTATTTAAAGGATATGTGGCTTAAGGAGAGTTTGTCTGTCCTACACATACTCCAGTTAGTACCATCTAATAAAGCTCCTGGCTCTGCTGGTTGTCCGACAGGGCAACCGCCATCTCCTCCAGTACTACACCTGCCATGGCCAGAAATCCTCACCGGTCGCAGCCTGCCAGAGCCACAGCTTTGAACATCACCTGCAGTGACACCGCTATGACTATCACTGTTCGTCTTACAAACAAAACAACGACACCACCACTCCCCAAAAAATCCCAAAGACAGACCCATAACCAAAAATCACTGGCTGTTCCCAATTTCAGTGCTACAGCTGTTGGTACCAACTACTACAACAAAATGGTGTTTGGTGCCACAGTACCTGAGTGCCTATTGAGTCTTGAAATTATTATTGATTGCAAAGTGACATTAATATAATTGGTTTGATATAAGAAATCGCAGAGAATGCTGACGAAACAACCAAGTGAGAAAGATAGGTAGTAAGACATCCAATTCTAAACCACTTTATTGTGTTCTACTCAATCAGTCTACTAATCTGAGTCTTCTCCAAGTACATCTGACCCACTGCAGAACTGTACACACAAGAGATGACCATCACTTGGAATTCACCTGGAACCATTCTGAGTAGTGTCAGTGAAAACATCTGTGTTTTATTTAAACCATCACTGTCTCCTGAAGCACTGCAGCAGCACGACAAAGGACTGAAGACTTGAGCATCGGTTCTGTACGTGCAAAGTCTAAGATTATAACTATTAGACTCAGATGAGGGTGTTTAAAGATAAACAGAGTAGCTTTTCAGTGAACGAATAAACACTCATCTTTATAATAATTCAAAAGACAGTGTATCTCTAAATGTGGAAACAAAAAAAAAAGAATACGCACACACAATACAAAGGGAGAGGGGAAAAAAGATTCGATCTACGTTCCAGATACAGGCTGCTGTACAGGTGACAGCTTGTAGAAGTGAGGGCGATAAAATGTTTCACTATCAGTTCGCCAATGGGGTGGATTTTACATGTTCATTAATAAGATTTGATTCTAGCTGATCTACTTTCTACATCTGCTCCCACTCTCCAGAACATTTGTGCATAAAATTCTGCTGGCTGGGCTGGAATGCTGATAGAAATTTTTTTTTGTTGGTTTGTTTGTTTGTTTTTAATACTATCACTAACCTATTAGTGATACTTAACCTACTTAACCTCTTGCTTAAGTAGGCAACCCAGAAGTTTTGTTATGGAAATTCTACAAACAATGTCACACCACTGGTATGTAAAAACCAAGTTCTCAGTATTAAATACAAGTCATTTATCATTTAAAAAACATTCCTCCCTATTATTCTAGTAATCATTTAAAATAAATACATTTGAGCTAACTGTAATATGCCATTAAACATTTTCAAGAAAAAATTACTTTCACTGAATAAATTTTCCACTCTAAAGTAATTTTTTCAGAATGACCCAGTAAGTTTCACCACTTTATTTTCCTACCACATTTCAAAAGCTGATTATGTTTGGCCAGTGGGAACTATTCTGTCAATAGTATTTCCAGAATGCCTAAAAAGCATGTCTGCTGGTTTTTTTGTTTCTCTTCCCAGTAATCATTGCTACTTTCAGCATTTGGGCTATTGGCTGGCCCAAACTATCTACTTTTTTTAAATCTCTTAATTGCTGTTCTGAGATTTATTTTGATTCTCTCCAACCTTCTACACAGAGGTCAAATGAAGAATCAAAGGTCTGACATGCAGCACTTTGGTTGGCAAATTACCTTGCTGAAGGCAAACACTGCAGTCTTGTCAACCTTGTTACTCCCCTGAAGCATGTCCACCAGCTTTTTTTTTTTTTAATTACTTGCTGATTGGCAGAGTCATTAAGTGTTCCAGTAATTGTACAGCTTCACAGCTTCTGTACAATGTTAATCCTTGAAGTCATATCAGCCATGACATTTGTTATTAAAAATTCCACAAGTATATTGGCTAGGAATTATTACAATAACAAATATTTAGAAAATGGTGGGGGTTTTTTGTTAGAAAATTCAGATGGTTTTGCACGAACTTAATTTTTTCCAGTAACAACAATAACAATATATTTAAAAGAAAACTAAGGAGAACACACATAAGACAAGTCAACCAAACAAAAGCGTACTTTTGTAAAGACACCAGGAAAAGGAAAGATCTCTCACAGACACCTGGCAACTTCAGTGCAACCATGTTTGGGAGCACACAGCAGCAGTAACTTTCTTCCACTGAGTTTCATTTCAGAGTTTACACATGCTAGTTCACAAGATGTATATTAATTTAGTCATACCTATATCCCATGCCATTTTAACTTTCAAGATCTCCAGGGGAGAATAAAAAAAAGAAAAAACAAATAGGAAGAGAGGTGGCTACTACAATCAGTCCTTTTCCACCACCACCGCTCTCTAGTTTGGGCACACAAAGCTCTCAGAGTGGCTTACTCCCATTCATGAAGCAGTATGGGTTCAACAGCTGGAAGAGGAGAAAGATAACAGATTTCACAGATGATGTTAGGATGGTAACTGGTGGAAGAAAAGATGACTGGAAGCAATTAAGGCTGGTCTGACAAATGGCCATCGAGTTGTGAATAGATTAAATGATTCAATATATTCACTATTAAGTCTACTTAAAGTCATGTCTACTTGAAGTCACATGTCGATTGTTACACAGTAAAAAGAAATAACATAACCTCAAAGTACTACTGCACCCCCATCAGTATCCTTTAAAAAGCTTCCTTAGAAATCAACAATATTCTACTCATATTTTTTTTAAAGATAATTAATTTTCTCAGCACAAAATTTTATTACATGCTGTAGTAGCGATGAAATTGCACTATATGGTTCTCGGTTTTAACTTCTAGTTGCTGCTACAGAGCCAGAGAAATTTCAAGAATTTCTAGTAAAATGTTACTTTAGGTATCCTTGATAGTGTTCAGCACTAACAGCTTCAGAAGACCCTTGGGGATACCAGTAAATGTTTCACAAATTTGGCAGCTGAATTTTCACATCAGGCTGCGTTTTTTGTCATGTAACCTAAAAAATCTTCACCTGCACAAGATCATCAGTTTCTAGTTTCCACTGAGCTACCAGATGAAAATAGTTGCTCCACAGCAAGGAGCAATGACACAACTGTCCTTACCGCAGTCTCTTCTGGAAAAGCAGAATGACAACTGGAATACCCTCAAACTTGCAAGAATCATTTGCAGCAAGTGTTTCCAGTTAAGGAAGGATGAAGGGACAAAATCTGTATCCATAGAAAACCTTTGAGCTTAAAGGTAGAATGAGAGCAAAGTTTAAACACGAAATAAGATTTAGTTCTTCATTTCAAACGTTTAAAATGGATGAATACCAGTCTCAAAACTTGTATCAACTACTTTTCATGCAGAAGTAAATTAAAAGCCAATTAACGAAGACAAAGCCAGAATTGCTTCAGGACATGTTATCTGCAACAGGCTGTGAATACAATTTCCTTCTCCATGTTCCTGCTTTTACATACTGTTATCCTGCATAACCGATTACTTTCATCTACCTACCATAAAGTATTTACAAAAAGTGGTATCAAATCTGGCCCAGATGAAGGAACCTGCACCAAATCTTATTTTGATGCAACTACTGCTTCTAGTCAGCAAAGAATTTGGACATTACGATATTTTCACTGAAAAGTTTTATTGCCAATGTTCGAGTTCAAGGAGCCCGACATCAGTTGCGTACGATTTAACAGCTAATAAGGCAGCAATTTCCTTTACGGGGACAAGAAAACTAATCAACTTTCACACAACGTGCTCTTGTCATTTATGCTAATTCTAAGTTAATCCTTCAAAACCACTGGTTTATTTGTCTTAAGTAGAATGATTACTGACCTTGTTACAGACACTATAAAGTTTTAGTTAAGGAGTCTGGAATGTCTTCAGAAGTCCATTACGTACATTCACTACTAGACCTTTTCCAATAAAATGTTTCACAGAAAGAGCTATTATTCGCCTGGGAGGATTTGCTAGTATGGATCAACAGTATTCTAATACTGACATATAACATAGCTTGTTCGAAAATACTGGATAGCAACTAACAAAAAAGACACTGAAAAATAATTTTAAAAATATTCTCCTTAAACTGATTGGAAATTACTGTTAAATATCTGACGGGGAAGAGAAAACAAGAATGGACTTGCTACCCAAACAGAGCTCTCCTCTTCCAACTCAAGATATTACCACACTTCCTGCCATAGATGACGTTTCACTGGGCTCTTAAAAATTCTTCCGAAGAGCAAATTTGGTTTTTATTACATACTGTAGTTTTGGGTATTTCAGTAAGAGACCTTATGAGGTCTTAAGTCAGACAGACAAAGAGTGGTCATAACTAGATTTAGGCTAGAAATCAGAAAGAGGTTTTTAACCACTGGAAGGAGAAAGCTTGGTAATATCCTTGCAACTGGAGGACAATAATCAAGCTACTTTCAAAAACTAGCACAACTGATTTATTTTCATTCAGACAGAGCTCTTATAAGCACAGATGACTAATAGCTAGGGAGAGGCAAGCTAGAAACGGAAAGAAATTTTTCAGCCAATGTTTCCAAATTTTTCTACCCATTCATTTTGGAACAAAAGGTTATGTATGTATGCGCTCCATAAACAATTCAGCAATTCAAAACAAATAAATGCAGTGTGTACATTTCAAGTGTGTCATAATTTGGAAGCAATTTATAGCACTTTAATTTAAAAATATCTTTTTAGAGATATTTGTGATGAAGTATCAGCTGCAGTTACTTTGTGCAAAAGTGGAAGAACACATCTGTTACTGAAAAACAGACCTTGAGCATGCTGACACAGTTGGAATCATGGTTGGGAAGTAAGACAGAGAACAGAAGTTCTGCCTGGGACAGTATAATAAAAGTCCTTGAGCATGGTCTCCAAAACAGAAGTTGTAACTCAAAATACCCTACTTAACAGTTCTGTCCTTTGCTTGCATTTAAAGCTTCCTTCCTATGCATAAACTGCATAAGCTTTATTCATTATTAACACACATATTCTTTTTTTTGTTAAACTTGGAACCATTTAGTACACGTTAGCCATCTGACTGTCTCAGTCCTCACCCATTTGCTACTTACAGATGGCTTTGTAAACTGTTGGTATTCATCTCCCACTGCCTCTGAAGTTTCTATGACATGATGCAGCAGTTCATCTAGGATATACAGAGGCTCTGACACAGTTTCACATCTGCTTGTCTTCAAATCCTAATTGCAGCCAGATATCATTACAGTATCCTTAAATTCAACTATTAGATTGCATACTCTATATTTCTAATTTTACTTCTCCAATAATCTTAGGAGAAAGGTGAAAAAAAATTTTGCACAAAGCTTGCAATGATGTTGTTGGTGTAAGTTGGATATCATCAGCTCAGTCAGTAGATAAACAACACGCAGAATTTTCATGTCAAAAACACAATTTAAAGAAGTTGTTCTAAAAGAAGTATTCTATCTTTTCTGTTCCACAAAGCAAACTTGATGGCCAGAATCAAATATGTAACATCCTTCAGCACAAGATTTTCATCTAAAAAGGGCCCCATCCAAAGTCAATACATAAGTTGCAGGTTATAAGCCCCAAACTCTCCCATAACAGCAGATACTATGATGTTTCACAGATCACTTTCTTCTCTCTCAGTATGAATGAAACGTTGACTTCAGAGTTTACACTGACATTTAGGCATGCAGTTTAAGAATACAAGAAAAAAAAAACTCTACATTTTTATCCATCCATCCATCTCCATTTCTCTGTAATGGAGACACACTTCTTGTTTAAAAATTTAAGAGTGCAATGGCGACCCTACACAACAGGGTCAGAGATCACCACACCAGGCACTGGACAGTCTAACACATCCAAACAGCACGGGTCTAAGGTTGGCACACAACGTAACAGAAATAACTGTCTGGATCTCAACGTCTCATCAGAACAGCTACAGCAACACGTTCATACAGATTCACCAGTTTCACTGGAAGGTCAGCCACGCTGAACCACAGCATCTTGAGACATGTACATGTCATCACAAGAGATGCTGCTTAGCCTCTTCTGTAGATGGAAAGCTTTGTTCAAAGCTTTGTAAAGTTTTACTTTACCCAAGAATACTGCTTTCTACACCATTAATAATGCAAAGCTTCCACACAGCATCACTAAAACATTCCTCAAGGAAAAGATCACATCAAAACCCAGATTTGAGAAGATCTGGCAGCAGCAAAGTCATTTAATATCATTTGGCATGTGAATTCCTATGCACAAGATATGTTAATGAGAAAAAGATCAGTTCTTGAACTCAAAATAAAATATTCTAAAAATCTAAATGTTTTGCAAGATAAGTTCCCTTCCCACCACCCCCCCCAAAAAAAAAAAAAAGAAAAGAAACAAAAAAAAACCAAAAAAAGACCACAACTCCTCACCAGGAAGAAGTCAAAATGTTCTACTTTACAAATGCCAAAGCACTGATTTTTTAAAAAACACTGTTTTGAAACAACATTAAAGTACATGACAAGCAAAGTTTCTCAAACTGAACTTATCAGATATTTCATTCATAAAAATTTCAAAATTGTAGTTTTTCATTTCAAGCAGAATAAAAAAACCCCACTCAAATCAAGTACAGCATCAAAAGTCATTTGAGATCTAGTTTCCATAACAATGAAACTGTTTTCTTATATAACCTTTTAATGTGAGTTGAGGAATATCATGAAAGCTGGGTTTGGAAGCATAAAAAATTTGAGCATATGAATAAATTCCGTTTCTTAACGGTGGCAAAATAATTCAACAGGATTAGATTCTCAAAGTTCTTCATAAAAGATGCCTATTTCATGAAATACAAATTGAACACACGGCATTTCTTTCCATTCACTCACAATTCCCATTTGGGATGTGTCACTATTTGATCATAAAAGTCTTGTTGATGTCCTATGAAGAGGAGAAAGAACATTATGGCACCAGATCTGCTTTTGAAATGATTATGAATGAACTGGACAACGCAAAATATATGTTTTACAAATACTGCTTCCATTATTATAACATTTGAAATGTAATTGAGTATATAAAATGTATTAACATTTTATAACATCAGACGACCTATCCTGATGTTACCAAATCACAACATATGCAGTCCTGAAGCTGAATTCAAACAGTGGTTGGAATCAATAGTCAGCAAAAAGCAATTCATCACTTCTCACCTTAAGAAATAATCCTGATTTAAGTCAATGGTTACTTTATTCAAGTTACATACGTACTTTGAGTAATTTATTTATTTATTTGAAGTTTTGTGATGCTTGCTGGCTCTTTTCCATGTAAATCAATTAGATACACTACAGATCTATTTTAAACAGTACACAAGAATTTCGTTATAATTGGCCTCTTCTTTTCTAGCTCAGTACTGCTGTCGAGGTCATCCGTGCAACTGACAGCTCTTAAATTGCTGCTACACGAAGACTGCAAAGTCCAAATAGCACTGCTTCCCTTCCCTTCCCTGCGTGGTGTGATGTGAAACGGGGCAGCTCTAGAAATACATTCCAAATACTGAAATACTGACCTTTCTCTCACCTGGCAAAAAGTATAAATTAGCTATTCGCATGAACTACGCTTGATTAATTTTCCAAGTCCCCTAAGAAAGAAAGGGGGGGAGGGAGGAATCCACCTTAGTTAAGAAAAAGCTTTTTTTTAATTTTAATCCCACCGAAGTGCCTCACTAGAGGGCACGATTTAGTCAGAAATGTGCTCAGTCGGCAGGGCGAGGGGTGGGGGGATGGAGGAGCAGAAAAAGCTCTTCTCTTACAATGCAAGAAAAATGCTAGCAAAGTGTTAAAATTAATTTTTACCAGAATTATCCTTCTCATCGTGCCTAAAACAAGATTACCAAGATGCTTTCTAGAGAGATGTCTCTCTCTCTTCAATACCCTGAACTGGAAGAGGCTGGACGAGGAAAGGTACTTCCTAAACTAAGGTTTAACGAAGGTGTGGCAAAGGAAAATCTCCCTAAAAGCCATCGTACACAAGTGTTCCAGGGAAAAGCACAGACTTATCTGAAGGAATTTCTTGGAAAAGCCATGAGAAATTATATTGGGTTTGCATTGCATTTGCAAGCTGCAGTGTCTACTTTTCATCATGACACTTAATAGCCAGCACTCTGAAAGGTAGTACTCGCTTTTCAAACAAAAGTATCCCCAACACTATAAAATTAAAAAGTTCAGTAAATTTTGATACATCGTTTCTTGCCTTCCTCCTGCATGAGCCTCTACGTAGAGCTGGAAATGATAACCAGTACAACTTGGAGGGATGCAATACCTTCCCTGGAGCCAAACAGCACAGCAGTGCTACATAAAGACAGACAGTACCACCTGCAATTCCCTCACCTTATTCAGCTCTGTTCAAGTGCTTGTAATACAGAGACACAGTGTTTTGATGGCTCATCACTCAAATATATCACCATTTCCTGCAGCATACTGTAGTAACACCAGCAATATCTCCTCCGAGGTGCTGCTGCAAATTCTGTGATGAGCAGATCAACAGAAGAGACTGAATTGCTCCAAAGGATTTAGTTTATCTTCATTCTACTGCAGCTGGCTGTTCAGTACAAACTGGTATCATTATTTTAAAAGCATTTCTGGTTTTCAGCAGGCAGATATTAACAACAGCGAAGAAAAATAATACAGTCGGTCTGAATGATATTCGAAAATGCTCAGTGTTAAGGATGTTACCAGGCGAGTAGATCATATTTTCTCTATAAAGTAGTTTAACCTCTGACTTAACAGCTTTAAGGCAATCGTGCTACCTAATCAGCCACTGTGGCTCCTGGTCTCCTTCCCGCAGTTGCTGAAATCATTAGTGAGGGAATTGGTGAGGAAGCCATAGAAACTCACACTAGCAGCAGGGAATAAAAGTCTTCAACGGTAATAACTCACACTAAAAATGACAATTTATGGCTTTTTACAGCGTGTAATATTATTTATGGGATGTTACACATTGATGTGTATGCCTAATGAGTGTTGTAGAAAGCCATACATCATCGACGTTTCCAGCTTCCCATTAAGATCTCATCCATTACACTATTCCAGAAGTATATCCTCATGATAACCACACCTTTTGTCTTGCTTTATTAAAAGACAGGTAAAAGACAGAAAAGTAGATATAACAGGTCTGATATAGTATTAAATCCAAACATACACCCCAAATAATGCAGCAGAATTTAAAAAAAAAAAAAAAGAAAAAAAATCTTCACTGAGAAATGCACTGACTTCCCTGGTATTTATTTTATTAACAACTAAGGGAATGCACAAAGAAACATTTTACCACTTTTACCCTCTGAAATGCATCATCTCATTTAAAGAGGTAATATAAAAGGGAAAAAAAAAAAAAGACAGGAAGACTGTCTCCAGAGCAACACACTTCTCTCCATTGGTGACAATTCCCATACTGAATCTAGCATTACAGGTTTGTGTAATTGTAGTATTCATAAAATCAGAATCCAAAACGGAAGAATCCAAATAGTTAGCAGTCAGCCTTAAATAACTGCAAGTTACCATAAAAAAGTCTTAACATTGAGAAGGGAAACAAAAAATACAGAGCACTCTGATGAAAAATACATTGAGCATGGAAAAAAAAAAAATCAAGACAAGTAGAGTATGTTTGAATATAGTTCTCGGGTTTGCTTGGGTTTTTTGCTTTAGGCATTAGTTTCAAAGTCTCTAGTATGTATAACTCAGACCGAAGTCAAGTGAAATTTCATAACACTTTCAGATGAGATGATCCCAGCTGAGATGTTGCAAGAGATGCCTGGGATTTTATTAAGGAATGTTAAAATAAAAAAAAAATTTGTCAGAGACAGGATAGAACTTTTCAAACTGAAAGCAAAAGACACGCACGTAGAACTATTGGAGAAAGTCCAACTTTTTGTTTATGGCTAGTTTGATTATGTGCAAAAAGAGGGTATTTTCTAGCAGAAGAGGCTGAAACTAACTCCTACATACACGTGCCATAGGTATTCATACACCAATTGGGAACACCAAGTGCATTTTCCTGCTCTGTAGGAGACAGTCACATCGTAAGAGGGTAACCTGGCTCCAGAGCGAGCACATTTAAGCAGTGCTAAGAGTTGCTTTCTCAATGAAGAAATTCAAGAGCTTCCATTGCTTTCTGAAATCCAATAAACAGTTCCCCTCTCCTGAAATTTGTAAACTGTAATATCTTCACATTTGTAAATTGTAAACTTCAAAATATAAGCTGTCATGTACGTAATCGAGCATGCACTGAAAAGCCAGGCATTATAGTTTGCAGGTTTCTAAACAAAGCCTTCTTATTTTGCAGCAGCAACCTAGCAACTCTAATCTGAAAGTCAAAAATGCTGCAGATTTGCTACAGAACCTGTCTTTAGATTCACTTCTTACAAAAGTAATCATGTTACAGAATAGGTAAGGTGTGCTTCTGATGAGCCATTGAATATTCTCAGCTACCAATTATTTAATTTCAAGACTGCTGAAGTTCATAACCAGAGAGTACGAATCAATTCAACCAGGCCTGAAATTGAAACGAATCCTCGCTCTGCCATAATTACAGTGGATCAGCAGGCTGTTCAAGGTGAGAAATTTTATGGTACTTATGGTTCCGATTAACTTTTAATGCTTCCTTGGCTTTTACCAAATCTGAAAGTTTATACGGAAACACATTCTTTCAGAAAGTCTGACCATATCTTTACATAAACAGCTCGGACCTCAAGCAATGAGTTCTGAAGCTCAACTTGTGTGAAGCTTCTTCAGCACATACGTTTACTTGGTAGAGCGCATACTGACAGCACAGCCACTTTGAAGGCCAGGGGACCAAAATGGGAAAGGCTGATCAGCCTTTCGTCTTGTAGCACCAGCACCGTAGATCAGTCAAACTGGATGACAAAGACATTTATAAGTAATTTTTTTTCTTTTACGCTGCCTGATTCTTTGTTGAAGTTTATAGCAGCCAAGTAACAACTCTCAGATACCCCATCTGAAAGCATTTCTCAAAAACCATTACCCAAGCCCTTGAATGGCTCTGATAGATTTTACCACAGATGAGACCAAGCTCCAGATCTCTCACACAACATACAGCTGAGACTATTTCCACAGAATGGCAACATTAAGGTACTTGAATAACAGCAAGAAACCTGTAGCTGATGGTCTGGAAGAGGAAGTGTCAATGCCTGAGCTAATGTGACTAGGACTGGGACGTACACAATCTCTTATACTAGAGGTTTTGTGTGTTTTGAGGTTTTTTTAACATTTCTTATGGATCATACACACAAAACGGCATTCATCCATAAATAAACTCAAGTGCAGTGGAAATTCTTGAGATTATGCTAACCATAAAACAAATACAGCTGTTCAATGTTTCAGCCTTAAATATTTGATTACGCATAGCAACAGCTCCATAAAAGCAGGAGTATTATTCAATAGTATTCATTTTATTTGCGAAAGTCAAAACAGAGTTTACACGACTCCCTGCAGAAGTCACTCACCCATCTTCCCATGTACACAAAGGATCATGTTTGCAACCCTGAAAGGCAAACACCGTCTATACCTCAAAACACAGTCCACTTTTTTTTTTCATTAAGATCATCCCAGAAGTGGAAACTAAACCAGGTAACTTCTTTCAGCTTCCTGTTCTACTAAATACATCACACGAACTTCCGAGATAGGCAAATATAAGCAATTTGGGTTGGAAGGACCATACTGAGTTCATCTAGTCCAATCCTTAACTCAGAGTAGAGCTAACTTCAAAGTTATCTCAAGTTGCTCAGAGACTTACTCAGGCAAGTCTTTAGTGTCTCCAAGGATGGAGACAGCCCAGAAAGCCAACCGTATCCTGAGCTGCATCAAAAGGAGCGTGGCCAGCAGGTCGATGGAGGTGATCCTGCCCCTCTGCTCTGCTCTCGTGAGACCCCACCTGGAACACTGTGTTCAGCTCTGGAGTCCCCAGCACAAGAAGGACATGGAGCTACTGGAGCGGGTCCAGTGGAGGGCCACAAAGATGATCCAAGGGCTGGAGCACCTCTCCTATGGAAACAGGCTGAGAGAGCTGAGGCTGTTCAGCCTGGAGAAGAGAAAGCTCTGGGGTGATCTTATAGCAGCCTTCCAGTACTTAAAGGGGGCCTACAGGAAAGCTGGAGATGGACTTTTTACAAGGGCGTGTAGTGATAAGACAAGGGGTAATGGATTTAAACTGAAAGAGAGGAGATTTAGATTAGATATAAGGAAGAAATTTTTCACTCTTGAGGGTGGTGAGGCACTGGAACAGGTTGCCCAGAGAAGTTGTAGATGCTCCATCCCTGGAAGTGTTCAAGGCCAGGATGGATGAGGCTTTGGGCAACCTGGTGTAGTGGAGGGTGTCCCTGCCCATGGCAGGGGGGTTGGAACTAGATGATCTTTGAGGTCCCTTCCAATCCTAAACATCCTATGATTCTATAATTTATCAACTTTTCCCAGCCTCTGTTCTAATGTTTAACTACACGTTTAACTGCACCAATCCATTGCAGCACTCTAGGCACACAGTCTATCTCACCAGGTCTCTCACTCCCAATCAGGTTACAGCTCTGCAACTCTGTACATGGCTCAAATATTCCACCCCATCCTCTACATGCTCAAGTGAGGCTTTTGAGTGTGTTTCTCTCCATGTAGTGCAGGACTCTGGCTCTTACCCCCTGCTCAGTTTCCAAGAAGAACCAGTTATCTCCTGCTTATTCTCTCTGATACTTGTGCAGTTTGCTCACGTGCTCCCACAGCTCCATGATTTAGCAGCTCAGTAACCTGAACAGAGCACACCTCCCACAGATGAGGCCACCACCGCCTCCAGTCCTAGCCTCAGGGTAAATTACCTGGCACACCTTTGCAAACAGAGACCTGGCCAGCAGCACTGCCCATGAAGAGTCCCATCCAATTCAAGACCTCTGAGGTGCCTGTGAAGTTCAAGCTAGTTGATGGAAGAGACTTGTGTCCTGCAGTGCATCACCACCACTGCTGCACAGACGAGGAATCCTACACAGCAGCAAGCAATGCTTCTGGGTCTCACATCTTCCTGCCCAACTGTTGCATTAAGTGCCAAATCCCTGTTAAACCAGCCCCAAGGTTGGTTCCCTGGACATGAAACAGAAGGCAAACACAAGCTTGCTCTTCTTCCTTCAAGATCATCTGCTGAGTAAGCAGTTTACCATTGTGTCTTATTGCTTCCATCCTATCGAGGATTATCTCAGTGCATGAAAGCAAAGTAGACCACATGCTTTGAGTAAGAAGTGGAAAACTGGCAGGAAAATAAATTAAAATATAAAACAGTCATGAAGCAGACAAAGAACAGCGCTCCCAAACACATCCCATTAGAAAATGGATACTAAACAGTATGTGACTGAACAGAAAGCATTCCACTCTGAGGGTGGTGAGGCACTGGAACAGGTTGCCCAGAGAAGTTGTGGCTGCCCCATCCCTGGAAGTGTTCAAGGCCAGGTTGGATGAGGCTTTGGGCAACCTGGTGTAGTGGAGCGTTTCCCTGCCCATGGCAGGGGGGTTGGAACTAGATGATCTTTGAGGTCCCTTCCAACCCAAACCATTCTATGATTCTTTTGCTAAAAAAATCAGCATCCAAGCACTAAGTCTTGACATGACAATAACTGGAAAGTATCAGTTCCTTCCTCTATCACCAACTTCTCCTCCTGCAAGTACACCAAGGTTGTTTTGACTTCCCTATTTCTCCACAGATTAGAAAGTAAAAAAAACCCTCTTTATTCTTGCTGATAAAAGAATTTCTTTGTAAAGCACTCAGAAGCTAGATAAAAATTGTATTATTCCATGCAGAAGTAAAAATACAGTAAAAAAAAGATAAAATTTTGGAAAATGTATTTACAAAGTAGAGTAGTAAACCAATGTTGGGTTTATTTTAAGTGTTGGCCGTTTTGGTTTTTTAATTGCATTTGATAGATTGAATCTCACTGGATCTGGCAACATACAGAACAATTACAAATACTACTACCAGGAACCTTGTCCACATTTCACATACTATTAAGTGCTGAATGACACTCTCCCCCTTATCAACTTGAAAAAAGGATATATAGATTTTTAAAAGACTTTCTCAGAGTTTAATGACTTAAGTGTCTTCATCTGTGTTGTACAGACATGGAAATGCCAATTGGCTAGAGAACACATTAGGGGAGACATCATAAAATTGGAGAAGAAAAACTCCAGAAAAATTACAGATTCTTTAACAGCTATTTTTTGAACATTTGAAACAAATACCTAGAACAGAAGAGGCAATGGTTACAAACCCAAACACATGAGATTCCATCTGAACACAGAAAACATCTTTTATCAGAAGGGTCCTTGAACACTGGAATAGCCCAGTGAGGTTGTGGAGTCTCCATCTTTGGAGACATTCAAAGCACTAGACGTGGTTCTGGACAATCTTCTCTAGCTGACTGTAGTGCAGTTGAGGTTGGGCTGCACAATATCCAGAGATCCCTTGACCATAAATTCTTTAGTATCAGACACCAATAAAGACTTGGTAAATACTAAGTGTTACAACAATCAAAGAACCTTCTTTTAAAGTATAGACAGGATAACAAAAACCATTATCAATAAAACTAACTACGTGCCCATAACGCCTTTTAATCTGGATCACTACCTGTGACAAAATAACAGGTTATTTCTTAATTTTTTCTCAATGCTGTAACAGAAATACATGATTCTTGGAGACAAACTGAAAAGTGCACTGCGAGAGCCAGATGAATTTTAATTTATCCAAACTAGAGTCCTCTGATTTGCATTACACCAAGAACTCTTTGGGGTATACCCTGACTAAAAGAACAAGCAATTTGGCAGTTTCCAGATGTTTATTTTGTTGGGGAATTTTTAGTGTACCTCTTGAGACAAATTAAACATGTTTGTGCTTTAACATTAAAAAATAAAAGAAAAAAAAAAAAGAGCAATGCATTGGGTAGAGTCCTAAGGCCACAAGCAGTTACACCAGGAGCCTGCAAAGATGTGTCACAAGCAGATTGCTGATATACACTTGCACCATCACCACTCCAGTGAACATCAGCATCGGGCACCTCAGCCTGGTGTCGGGTCCATTCCCCAGTCCAGCTTTGCCCAAACATGGCCCCTGAGCTCTAGAATTCCAGGATGGCTACAAGAAAATCCTATGGCTGTTTCATACCTCATCGCCAAAGGAAACTTCACCCACTCACAAGGAGTTGCTCTGTCTCTGGCATTCCTGCTTCCAGGCAATTTAATTCCTTCTGCAGTTGGCCCTTCTTGCCCTCCATGCCAGATCATTCCTTCGTCGCAAATTACCACTGCTGAGCAGTTACAAATTGAATTTCCCCTTCAATTTGTACCAGGACCCATGAAAGCACAGCACACTTACACCTGACTGTAGCCACTGCATGATTTTTATCTAGATGAAAGTACTTGTCTTGAAATTCACCTGGCGATGTTTTCTCTTTAAATTCCAGCAATTTTCTCGCATCATTATCTGCAGAGTATAATATAATAAAAATTCAATATACTAACTAAATCTGTAAACATTAATTGCCAGTTTGCAGGAAAAAAGGTCAAAAATTGTTAGGACTACAAGGAAAATACAGTATTCCATCTACAGCACACTCCTAGCAAAGAAACTCTAAGAAATCTTGCATTTCTCTAAAGTACATGACTCAAGCCCTCAGGCACTTCAGCCTGCTCAGGAATGATAAAGATTTTTGCTGTCACCTTAAAAACAATTGTCTCTCACAAAAATTCCATTCCATGTAAAGCCATAGACATTACTGATCCCACACTCTGAAAAGGCCTCTTAACTTCTCTTTACACAATTGCAGCAACTACAATACTACATTAAGAGCCAAAAGCAAGATCTGCTGAAGTTGCAATCCTTCCCAACATTTTCAATGCTTAAATGATTTTATTTGGTTATGTCTTCTGTCAAAGGTTCAGCCTCTTGTCACTCCAAAGTACAAAAGAGCAGTTGCGGCTTTTAGTTAAGAGCTGTGTAACACCTTCGAGACTGTTAGTTGGGAAGAGAAAGCAAAACCAGGAACAACCAAGCCCCGAGAAAAGAAATTTAAAATTCAGACAATCCCTATCTGAAACAATACAATGAGAATTTTGGAAAAATGTGAGAAAATTACCCATAAACCGTCCACCCAAGATCAGCTATCTAGGTCTGAAACAGAACAAGAACATGGGTGTCCCAATACGAAGTTCACAGTCCTACTAATTAGACCAAAGAAATCTAAAAGCAAAATTGTGGGAGATGCAAACAAACCTAAAAGAAGTGTCACCTATTTGCTCTTTATTTTGCCTCTACCAGTAGAGGTGAGGTTTCCCCCCATACACATCCACTCACTTCGATTCTTCCATGTACTAGATTTTAGCCCCTAAAATTAACATTATTGAACAGATGTGCACTACCTAAACAGTTAAAAATACTAACCACATTAATGTTAAGTGCAGTTTGCCACAAGGTAGCGCTTCTCGCCAAACGCCCTTTTGCTAATAAGGTTGGGAGATTTACACTATATAAAAATAAACCAATTAATACAATCGGGATAGTGCTTCAAGTCATTCAGTAGCGCCATGCTGTAAATCCTCATAACAGCTGAGAAGCACAACAGACAATTAGGAAAATCAGCACTTGGACCAGTGAGTTTCTCCAAGTTCTTGCAGTGTTGTATCAGAAAGAAGAAAGCTGAAGGAACATTTATAAATTCTACTTAAAAACAACATTTTGGATACCAGGAATGAGTCAGCATTCATCAGAAAGATTTTTCAGTACCAGACCAATATCAGAACCACTGTGTATTTTCATAGTTGTATTCCTCACTTCCAAAACTAAGTACTGAGAGAACTGATCCTTCTGATGATGTGTGAGCTATGCTAGATTGGATGGAAAAAAGCAAACACACATTTCTGCAACAAAAGATGCACTTCCTGCAACATCCAAATCATCTGTAAAAATAAAAAGTGTTGATCAAAGCAAGCAGATTTTTTAAATTACTACAATACCAAAGAGAAGGAAAAAAAAAAAAGAGAGAAAGTTTAAAATCACTCTCATTTAGAACTCCCTTGGAATTTATTAGTTCTGAAGAGGAAAAAAAAAATCATGGATGAAACTTTGGCTTCTGCAAAAGTCATTCAAATTAATGAGAATACTTCATATTTCTTTAAAAAAAAAAAAAAATCAAATGCCAACTTCCAATCCTCACTGAATTTTCCCAGGCTCTTGTTGTGAGTTACCTATTTATACTGCATAATAAAAATTGTTTTTCAGCCCAGTAAACTTTATTTATCCTGTTCCTTCTGTCTAACAAAATATACTTTAACCATGCACTGCAGCACACAGCTTTTGAAAATAAAAGACACAGGTCTGGCAAAGCTAACAACTGATTTTTAGCTTTCTCGGAGCAATTGACGTTTCAGTTTGCGGGTCCCTCTGATCCTGCCATCCCGTAATATTCAGCCTTCTGTCTAAAATGAGCTATTCCTTATACACAAACATGCTGGACATTTCCCTAGCACCCTGTTTACAAATACAACTTGCTTAATACAAATAAGAAACAACACACATTCAATTCTTTCACCTTTACAGTCCAAGTCCAAGATTCAGCCTGCTCCCAACATGTGTTTTCCCAGAAAAACATGCCAGCAGTTCTTGGAAGTGCAAAGGGCAAAGCCAACTTGTGTTTTATCACCCACCAGGTTTACATTCCAAGATGACTTAAAAAAGCATATCGTACGACTGCTGGAGAGCTTTTTTTCCTTTAGTCTTGGAGGGCCAACAAGACACTAAACTTGCAAGGTGAAGGGATGTGACTTTTGCAGCAGAGGTGCTCCACTTCCAGATGCAAAGAGTCAGTTAGCTTCAAAATATCTTGCAAAACATCTCCTCCAGACTTCATCACCAAAGAGTACGTGGCATTACTTCGGGCTAGGGAGCACTTACCCAATGCAACTCCTAAGAACTACCTTTTAGGAGCTGCATTTTAAGAGACTGAGAATCTATTTCACTGAAGCTTTCAAGGACTTTGTTGTTTAACAGCTTTGCCTTTTCTGAAGCAACTGTATGCTAAGCTCCATGCAGCAAAACCAAGGCATTATTAAATACTACTTTAATGGCGATCTAGAGTCCTCAAAATCCTGCAGTCAGAACTGAAGCTGAAGTCCACTGAATTCTAGAAAATAATTTAGAAATAGGAATTCTACCCTCAAGTTTCAAGCACGAAGCTCCTCTTCAAGTAAGAGGAGCCAACACCTCAGCTTCTTGCTAGAAAGAATGGTGCAGACCAGCTTGAAGGTAAGTCTGCTTCTCTCCAACAATTGTACTACAGCATCTCCTGGAGAGTTACAGAATTTTAAAGCAGTATCACTTGTTGATTCTGTGGAGAGCATCAGCATTCCTCAATCTCCACTTCCTTTTTCACCACATTTCTTGAAAGCACTGAATCTATGACTATATACTTCTATGAACTTCTCCTTGCAAAACCTATTCACATTAGAGAACGTTCTAAGATTACAGAGGTGTAATTTTAGACTTATGTTACTACTTCCATAACAGTCTGTAAGTTTCAAGACTGCAGCATTACAAATGCAAACACTTTTGCTGATTTGGGGTTTGCTACATTAGTACAAAGGTCAAGGAGTCTGACACCCTGTTAAGGCGACTGCAGAACAAGCAAATGCCACCAAATTCCAAGAGGAACCTTCCTGTCAATTCCAAAGCAATTTAGCATGCACACTGAGACCAAGCTAAAAGAACAAACTGGAAGAATGAGTGTTATGAATTTAAAAACCTTTGCTTAGGTACCTGTTCTATTTCCTCAAAATTATAACCCTTCCCTCGTGAAAGTGTGCATGCACGCACACAGGTACCTAAACAGCTAAGTATATAAAAACCATTTATGAATCAAATTAATATCTTGCTTATTTAAGTCTGTTTCTACAATCACGTATTCAATTTAGAGTTTTACAGGTCAGCAGTTCAGCAGCTGCAACATTACAGTAGACTAAATAATTGAGTTCAAATATTTGATAGTTTAGCACTATTTGATGAGTTTAATTGATTTATTATGCAGACCAGCACCAATAAACCATACTGACAAATTGACTGATGTGTGGAAATTAACACCTTTCTCCCCAGAGCAATAAAATTCTGCATATAATAATCTTTAATCATAGAATCTTTTTTAAAGTTTAAAAAAAAAAGACTGTGAAAGAAATTGTTATGCAAATGTATGTATAGGAGATTAAACTCTTCATAGAAGTTTCTTCTTCCCTCAAAACAAAAAAAGCCCTAATCAATTAGGGGTGGTTCTCACTTGTTTTGAGAAAGCAGGTGCTGCAGTCCTAGAAGGAAGACAGCTGCACCTCTTAGTCTAAGTAATTCAGCACTTTCCAAGTTAATTGTGGAGATGCTCATTACTACAGATATACAAAAGGAGTCTACTACTTAAAATCATAGAAGGAAGGGCTACTGTCATATAAAAACACCACGTAAACACCTTTTGGGTTTTCCTTTGTTTTCAGTCAAACAGATGGAGAGGCTGAGTGCTTATTTCATACTCGTCAACACGTGTAGGAAATCTGTGACAACACTGGAATGGATGCTGAAGCAGTCAGCCTTCCGTATTAAGAAACACGGCACTACACTCTGCAGTATTTAGCTCTTCTCTAGGTCTAGTAGGATTTTTTTTGCAAAGCCTTATGGTTTGGTATGTTTGTTTTCTTAGGCAGCTTATTCAAGCCAGCTGCTGAATCAAAGCTAACATTACAAAATAAAAAGGTCTGGAAAACCCATCTCTGTATCATCACTTTCTCTTCCTAGCACGATTTATATTGCTTTCAACTTAGAGACTGAGAGCACACAGTAATACAAGTCTAGTTAAAACTGGTGGTAGATGGGAAGTCATCTTAATTTTCCTTCCTAGACAGCCAAATTTAAAATGTTGTAATGATACAGCTAACGCTTATAGTTTCACTTATGAAATATTCCCAAAAACAACAAAAACTCCCTGGTAAATTTAAGATTCTTCTTCAAAAGTGCCTTGAGGAGAAGCAACTGTCCCTTCTTTGTTTTCTCATTTTAATTAATTTCTCTGGTAAAATTTAAAGAGTTAGATTCACATTCTGAGTGGTATCAACAGTTTTAATAGGTGACTGAAACAGGAATCACACAGTGGAGTCCATTTTGATTCCACTTTCATATTCTGCACCATCTTCTGGCATTTTATCAGTGTTTTCACTCTATATTGCTTCATCTTATCTGAGGACAGGAATCAGCAAAGAAATATTTATCTGATATCTATCATCTCTTTTACCTGGCAAAGTAAGAGAGCATCTCAAAACGTAGGCAGTAATTATGGAGCTCTGTATAATTGAGTCAACAGCATTCCTTCCTCCTCAGCACTTCATTTATTTTACTTAGCTTATCAAAAAGCTTAAAAAGTACGCCATAAACGATTTATTTAAAAAATAAAATAAAATAAAAATAAAATTAAATTTAAAAAAAACCACAACACACAAAACAACAGAAACAACCCCACAAAAAAACCCAACCAACTTGCTGTAAACTTTGTGGTCCATATTAATGATCCCTACACTGTGGAAGCTGCAGATAAGGACAACTTCTCTTTCATAAACATCCTGCCACAGAGCTCACCTTGCATATACACTAAATAGGTGTTAAGCTAGGTTTTCATAACACATTATTCTTAACCTTTTCATTTTTATTTCATTAAATAAGCCTTTACTGAAAGCTAGGAAAAGCAGGAACCCATTACACTCTGCAATACTGTGAAGAGGCCTGTAGGTAAAATATAATGAAGTATGCTTCTGACAGCTTACTGACTAAACTGGTGAGCTCTGGACTATCTCTGCTGGCTGCAAGTATGCCTTTAGTAACTGTTTCTACATCTTCATATGAGTTAAAGAGAGGTGGAGTTTGTTTGAATCACATGGCATCTCTATTTAGAACTGAAATTAAAGTCAAATTTACATGGAAAATTCCTGATCATATTTTAGAACTGCATTATGCTACACAGCACACTAGAATATATCTTTAGAAAATACACACAGGCTGCTGTGCATGAAGTACTATATAAATAGCAAACCCATTGCTCTCCATTATGTCACCCCGACATTAAAAAGAAGAACAAGCTTCCTGGAGCTGAATTGCTAGGAAGAAAAATGCACAGCTCCAAGATAACAAACTATAGTTCACTTGTAAACTCTAAAATATATTATGCTAGAGTAGACTTTAATTTGCAAATACACTGGGTAACTTTTTGTGGGTTTTTTTTGTTGGTTTGGTGTCCCCCTCCTCACCTCCACTTCTGCCATACAAGAAGAAATTCTGACCATTAAAATGCTCTCTATGCTGGTGCCTAAACTGCACCATGCAGCTGAAGCTCATGGAGCTTATGAAACTCTGAAGACACATCTTCTGAGCTACTTTTGGTCAACTACATCTCCACAGCAGGTAAACTGCTACAAACATGCAAGAGTATTCTGGAGCTCTAACAACAGCAGCCACAAGCTCGAAATTACTCCACTTTGCACTGAACTAATGGGCTAATGCTGGCCACTTAACTCTGGTTTATAAGCTGGGGACCCAACCTAGGGCCCGATTCTCTCTCTGTAACCAACAAGACAGTCACAGGCTGAAATCTAAAGCTGCAATCTACATGTTAAGCTAGTTTACGGTGCAAACATTACTCTGCAATTTCATCCAAATTCTATACACATACACGCACACACAAACATTCACAGAGCTTTTGGATTGAAATTTTTGTCCTTTTATAGAAGGTCATTTCAAGGTTTGAATGAAAATTTTAATGTGTGAGTCCAGAAGATGTTTAATTAAACTGCATATGGTTCTTTGTGTCTATTGGTGGGGGAGTCGGAGACAGTAATGCTGTGTCATTATGCTTTTTTCCACCAAGTATTTGATCCCAGGGTCCTTTGTTTCAACAAAAACCCCAACACTACCACACACAGCCCACACATGTGCCACACATTTCTGGCAAAAGCCCACACATAGCCCAGTGAACAGAATATAGGGACTGATTTTGGTTTTACTGCTTATTTAAAAATATTAAAATCACACAGAGCAAGAACTGTTAAGAGCTCACATTTCCCTATTACTGGACAATTCCTCATCAGAGCCTC
Source organism: Tauraco erythrolophus (assembly GCF_009769465.1). Lineage (NCBI taxonomy): Eukaryota > Metazoa > Chordata > Aves > Musophagiformes > Musophagidae > Tauraco > Tauraco erythrolophus. The sequence goes on from NC_141477.1 coordinate 5,910,551, forward strand.
AGACATATGAACATGCCCATTCACCAAACTGCAGGGAACACCCTCTCTGAGGGAGATCATTCCTCAGTCTTGTGCACTGGTACAGTTTCAGTGTTATTTATGTAATCCAGTTTCAATGAAAAACACTGGTCATGTTCCAATCCTAATTAGTTTTACCTAGAGTTAAGTTTGTAGACAATTGCAGTGCATATGCAACTATTTTAGGTATAAAGCATAACATAATTGTGCACAGGAGCTTTAGCTTTGCAACCTACTCACATAACATAGTATCTATTTCCACTAACTAAACCATTGCAGGCCAGTGAGTTTAAGGCACTGAAAGCCAGGAACGGGTGTTGGAGGGGTGGCAGGGGCACACATCAGTGGCAATCCTTGTATCATGAAAGAGCTTTCCAGTTATCTTTATGGAGGGTAAAATGAGAGCTGGGCAACTGCTATTATCAATTTATATGATCAATTATATGCACTGCTTATCAACTGATATTATAGCCACTGATAAACGGGAATGAACTCTGGCACTTAAACACGGATCTGCATTTTACATCTCTCGGGTTCTGTATCTGATTCTGACCTTAACACATTGTGAAGCAACTCCAGGTCCCTCCCTGTACACTTAAAATAGCAGCAATTTTACTTGTTCAACTTGCTAACTGAAAACAAATTGGAAGAAGCAGTATCTTCAGATAAAGTCTCTGGGAGCCTCACCAACTATGTGGTTTGTACTTCACAATAAGACAGCATCGTACAAAAATTTTTGGACAAAAAAAAATATAAAGTAAGAGTGAAATTAGAAAAAAAAAATATATTAGACTGGTGCGCTGATGTGTTGGTTAGGGTTGAGCTTTTTGTCCTAAAGAGCTCTCAAAGCTGGAAGTTGGAGTGTTTGTTGTACATAGTTATCCCCAAGCATGCTTCATTAACTTGATCTTGACTAATGATTATCAAACCGAAAATCTCCAAGGGACAGCAAATTCTGCTGTGAAACTTTACCATTTCTTTCACAGGTAGCCAGCAGAGGTCAAACATACTTACAATATTTAATAAAAATATACTTTTCAACCCTTCTTGAAAATTAACTAATGACAGTTGCCCAAGTTAACTTCCTGTAGTCCACAGGTACTACTCAAAACCTGGACCATAATTAAATCTGGAAGAAATTGTTCCACATAGAGCTGTATACATAGTGAAATGCATTATTGAATTAAAACTGCAGTTAAAGCCTTGCTACCTTATCAGGTAATTCAACCAAGATAACGACCAGTCATTATTGTTACATAATTTGGCTGTTACCCAACAAGAGGCTCGGTATTATCTTGGTTCTCAACAGATTTCATGTAAACCAGCTGTGGTGCTCAGAAGGGCTGTCATATCTTGCACCTCTCTCAGCCTGTGGCCAAAATAACTTATGTTAGTCTTGCCTGGCACAGTATCTACTCTGATTTGGGCTTCAGAGAAAACAGCAACAGATAGAGCAGTAAATTGCTCTGAAATAATTAATTGTGTTACAAAAGAGCTGAATGGCTCACATTACTTTCAGAGATTACACTGCTTTCATTATCTTGCCTTTACAGCCCGCAGGGAAATATGATACACACATAATACACCTCAGATTTATCAGAATGAAATAAACATCAACTGCAGAAACGTGTGATCCAGATTCTTAGAGCTCAAAAGAAATAAAGGAAGTGCCAAAGGTCAATGAGATCCGTAAATCGGGACAGCATCAAAACAGACTAAGTACATGTATTAGCTCTTATTTTTAATGAGTAAAACATTCACAGCTTCTCACAGGAAAGAAATATTATTTGAGGTCTCAGTCAGAAAAGAAGCAGCCAGTCAAATTCAGCAATTAAATTTTATTTTTTCCTTTGCGAGTAGTTAAACACTGCCACATTACACCGCCCTCTTTCTAACTCTACTGCTCAGCTCAAAGTCAATGGTTTATTTCTTGCTGCTTGGAATGTTACATTCCTAAATGGCATGTGAATTAAAACACAGTACCTCTCCAGAGTGAAACAAGACATGTAGTTAAGAGCACCCTCTAACAGATGGAGAAGAGCTTTACTGACGCAGTACTGTATCTTCACAAGGTAGCCCACAGGAAACATCACTTTTGAACACAGCCATTTTGAGAGTGAACCCTACTGATAAACACAGAGCAGATATAATTATGTGCACCAGTAACACTCCACAGTAGCAACAGGGACTTGACTTAATGGTGCTTAGACAGTCAGACGAGTGTGCTGTTGATGCCTTGGGTACCAGGAAAAGAATAATCAGCATTTAACTAGGCTCATAAAATTCAGTCTTAGCTAGGACTTTTCTGTTCTAGGGAAAGGCGAAGGAATACAGACAGATTTTATGACATTAATTAATGTATTTTTCCATTCCTCATACACCATATTATATATATGTGTCTTTACACATTATGACACAAATTTTAAAAATAACTGGGTAATATGACTTCATACTTTGCAGTAAGAAGGCAATAACAGAACTAGGACTAAAAAGGTTTTTCAGAATTAACGAGTGTATCTTCAAATAGAGGTCCACAAATATAATTCACCTTCATATAGGCAAGAATTCTCTGCTTTTAAAATTACAACTCTAAAGACAAAGAATCTGTATTTATAGTGACAAAAAAAGTTGTATTTTTAGGATTCTTGCTGCAGTCACTTTTGAAGACAGATGTAGCATTCATCAAAATCAGAGGCAAGAATATTATCATCGTAATGTACAGGTCCTACAGAAGGTCTCTTCATTCCATAGTCATATTTACTTTGCAGTAAAACCTCACAGTCCCAGTGAACCTAAGGGAGTATGTAATTAAAGCCCCATAGTTCTGTGTTAATTAAATATAGTCCTGAAGATCTAAAGGAAAAAAAGTATAGGTAGGGAAAGGAGTGTTTGTTGTTTTTCTATAAAAAGTCAGGGCACATTAAATACTATTCTTGTATGCCATGCATCACATTTGTACTTTCAGGCAGTACTTAGTCTATGTGCAAGAAAACAAAGTTATACAGGAGAAGACAGCTTCCGCTGCAGATGAGAAGGCAACGAATATACTCAGTAGTATCACCCTTAGACAGGACATTCCTAACATCATTACATCCTTTTGAAATGAAACACATTTGGAAAGCTAAGGTTTTGTCTAAAACTGAGAAGATAATTCACATGGCAACATTAATTTCAAAATCCTAGAACGAATGAAAGATTACACAGTAGAATGGGACTCCATTATAGTATTTCCTGCTGAATGCTTTCAGTACATACAGTTGGAGTACTGATGGTCAGCTGTCAGAAAAGCTCCTCAGGAAATTCAGTTTTGACATTGTCTGGCCTGAACCGCTTCAGTTTTGTAAATACCTGTTTACAAATGTTTAAAACTCAGGTATGGAGGTACTGACCCTTTCGGTCATACTTTACTTGGATGACTCACTATGACAGAGAAGAGAGGAAACCTGATAGAGAGTCCAGCAACTGGACTATTATTTATGTATATAAAAGTATTATACTGACTGTGTAATAGCTAAATCGTACTATATCCAGTTATTCCTTATTTATTCAGTTACTTTCAGCCTATTATTCATATCATGAAATACTGCATAACTGAATGACTGCTAGCAAGAGTAGCTGAAAGGTAATCATCCTCTGGAAGATACTTCATTTGAACTCCCGTTTGACACAGCACAACACATCCTTGTAGCACAGCCAAGTACAAGACTAACCTCGTAGTTAAACGTTAGATTTGGTTCTAATTTGTTGCCTACAGAGATACTGCACTTGTGTTATTCATTTTAATGTCACCAGACTACATCCTTTCTGCTTTATAGCTTCTTGCCTAAGTGAAGATGTAGCAGAGCAGTAGTTTTTACAAATGGCTGGGACATTTTTAAACCAGAAGTATTTACTGGGCAAGCTTTCCTTGCAAGTTTACCTTTCAACAAAACGTTGAGTAGAAGATGTTTCTTGAATACTGTATGAATAGAAGAGAAATACCAAGTCAGAGTAGAATTTGTTGTTTACAGTGCTCGCTGATTTCAGAACTAATCTGCATTTACACCAAGAACAGGCTGACGATGGATTTTATAGTAAGTCTTGAGGGGGCAAGCAGGGGATAGTAGACTTCAGCATTCGAAAAAATTCTACATAGGAAATGTGTCAGTTCAATTACTTTGGAAAGAGAGAATTTGAATTTAAAAGCACTGCTCTGTTGAGAATCTAACTCTTCTATTTAAGATGTACGGAAGTTTTTTTAGCATTGACTCATGTATTGATTAATTTCTAAAATTCATGTTTCAGACCTAACAAATTGCCTTAGCCTGAGGCATGCAGAAAATACGGCAAATTTTCTCAAGCAGGTCATCACACACATTCTATCGAGAAAATTCTAGGTTCCTTTTAATTATACTGAAGTTTTCCACTTAGGTGCCCAGAATAATGATCACATAGATTAGGCATCAGTTAAGTTACTCCAGACCAAAGCTGGAAAGATGCGATTTAACAGAATGTTAATTGAGCGCTTGGAATAGAAAACAAGAGGTACATAAAGAAAAAAGTAAAATATTATTATCTTAAGAAGGAATAGTTGGACATTTACTGAAGGCAGAGAGCTCACAGCCATTCTAGCCATTGACTAGAGAAGTAAAGGGCACATCATATATATTCTCATAGTATTTCCATCACAGAGTATGACAATACATCAGACAAATCCATATAGTAAAATACTAACATATGTTTTTATCTAAAGGGAGCAGAAAACAAAATGCAAAGGTTTCAGGTCATGTAAAAGAAACCTTTCAGTGTTGTGTTTAATGATACTCAGATGTAGAACTACGTCATATCAAAATGAATCATCCAACAGGTACAACGTGTACTGCAACCCCATTTTCATCACACTGTGTTTTCAAATATAAACTCGCCACAAAGCAAACAGCCTCTCAAACAAGGCTGCTCCATGAGCAGAAGTAACACTGGTGCAAGTTACTGGTTTGAGATTACAATTTGCGTTAAGACACTGATGCTGAATAGGTCATGGGAGCACAAAATATTTTAATACCATCCTGGGTGGTATGATGTGATCCTTACTAAGTGGGAAAAGCCAACTTCAGCCTAAGTTGTGCATCTTTGTCTATAAGCATACTACCAGAGAAGAAAAAAAAAAAATTATTATTATTATTACTACTATTACATTCAACATATTCTGAGTTGGTATACCTGTTCAGTCCTCAGAAATCAAGAGTTCTGTTAATTATGATAAATGTTTTATTTTGTGATGATCCCAAAATATAAGTTTCCCTATAAACTTTCTACTGAAGACCAAGTATATGTCATAAGCTTTAAGACACTAAAAGTTAAGGGCATAATTATTTCTGGGAAAAAAAAAAGCAATGGAGACAGAACTTGGAAGATGCTCTCAACAATAGCTGATGTGACAAAGTACCAGGATTCTCCAAACATTTTATTACTTTTTATGATCAGTGCAAATGTTATCCCTCAACTCCAACAAAAAAGTTTCAGATCATCACAGCACTTACAATCTGCACTTTCTAAAGTGCATTTTCCAGTTATAAAAGACTAGTGAGGTTAACAAAAAAAAAATTGTTCATAAATCAATGTATTGTTTTATCAAGAGCAAAAAAGGAAAGATGAAAAGCTAGAGAACCATGACTAACTCTGGAAGCAACCAAAACTAAACAGTAGCCAATCCAGGATAAAAAGTGCAGCATGTAAACTTAAAATCACTCAGATTTTGTACGTCAAGAGGATTCAGAGACCTAGTCTATTTGCAGCCTGATATGCACTCACAAATTCATAATTTTCTTAAAAAATTGGGTTCTGAGACCAGCTGATTTAAAAAAAATAAAAACATTTCTTGACAGATTTATGTACTTGTCTGAATCAAGTTCAGAGGTCTCACTTTCTGTGATCTAACGCCTTTCTGAGGGCTAGTAACTTGATCAGTATATGATCTTTCTTCCTAGTCCAGGACACCACTGATTAATATTAAAAGCTAGAGCTAACTTTAGGGAAGCATGGGCAAAGACAAATTCATTCTCATTTAGTTATAGAAAGAGCCATTGATTTATGTTTTCAGAATCCAATTATAAAATTGTATATGGTTACTGTGACTAAATTGGTATTATAAAGTGTCTAGTTTACTCCCCCATCATCTCTACGCTAGAAAGCTGGCTTTTATCAGTGTTCTTGAATTAAAGAAGTTGCAATCATTCTTGAGGTAGTGGTATCACTTCAGAAAACAAGCATATCCTTAGGAAAGCTAACCATGTGGCAGCCTGTGATTGTTGCTCATGTTCCACTGATGGAAGTGCAAACGAGTGTGACTGCCAAAGAAGGAGAGAAAAAAAGAGAAAGAAAAAGAGCTGAGAGGGTTGTACGTTTCAACACGAAGATTAATAAGTGTTCATTTCAGATATACAAGCATGGATTTGGGCCTACTTTAAATTATCTTCAAAGCACTTCATCCTCTTTTACTCTGCATGCAGTTTCGAATTTCTCTGTCTAGTAGTAAGCACGATATGCTACCATTCAAAAAAAGCCATTAATCTGTTTTTGCTACTGCTGGTTAGTCAAGCAATCGAAATTCAGAGTTCAAATTCAGTAGCACTCTACTTCAAAATGGGAGCTACAGCCTGAAAAAACAAACTCTAGTCAATAACTGCTGCAGTTTTAATGTTCTGTTCCTAGCCATGTACTTCTACATTTGACATATTTCTGAATATTTTTGTTAAAGGTGTAATACAAGCATGCCTTCTTCTACAGTTAACTTTTGGATAATTCCTGGATCTCAACTACTCACAAGCAGCTGGCAGCAGCCTCTTCTTGTTACCATCTATGCAGCCAGATGGGATTCATCAAAATATAAATAGTAGCTATTAAAACTGGGCTTTGAATTTTGTGTGTGTACACATATGCGCATGTGTGTGTACACATATGTGCTCACTTACACTTCAAGCGGGGCAGAAAAAAATGGCTTAACTACCACTCGATTTTACAAGGCAAAAAATGCTTCACAAATAATACTTAAAAACTAGCCAGTTTGTTTATTGCCATCTTAAATAACGAGATGTGGTAACAGCAAGTGGAATTCTCAACACTTTCCCAGCTGGGGGGCAGAAACATGCATCACTGATATTTGGCATGATAAAAGATATTTCTGCAAGTAGAGTCAATACCTTTCAATACCACAAGACCAAGGAACACATTTCTAGTCCAAACATTTTATTTGAGTTATTGTGATGCATCTAGAATTGCAAAAAATATAATGAAATCTAGAACCTCTGAGAAAATGAGACACACTAGGGTTCAAAATTAGAGTTTACTTCTTTCACAAACTCCGGTCTAACAGAACATCAAGAGTAAACTATAAACCTAGTCTCAAAAACACTAGTGGTGAAGGGCTTGCTCGGGATTAGTACTGACACTGTGGTGTGAGCGCTCGTGAGCCGCATCACTGCTGGAAAATCTCATGCACAGAATTCGCACTTTGCTGTGCTGAAGTTCTGGGAAAACACAACCGACATTATTTATGGTCGGGAAAAAGCTGATAATCAGAAAACTACCTCGCACCCTGGGGGAAAAAAGAAAAAAACACCAACATTTTATACTTTCAGAGGTTTCTTATTAAGGTAGTAAAAGCACGTATTGCTCTCTGGAAAACGCTAAAATAACAGAATTGAAAGGTACAGCACACAGCATGCTTTGGCAGTGATCAAACATCGAGGACAAAGTATGAGGGAACAAAAACCTACAAAAAAAAAGAAACAAAAAAACTACTTAAAATAACGCAAACTTGTAGGTCTGGTATCTTCTTTTAGCTTACTTCATCACACAGACTACGAACACCACAGGTTTTTTAACCCATCTCTCTCAGAACTTCTTAAAACAGCAAAAACCCGAGAGCAGCGAACGGGACGGTGCCCCTTGGAGCCAGAAGGCAAAGCCAACCCCCCCCCAAGCGAACCAACCCCCAGGCACCGCAGTTATCCACCTCACAAAAGAAACGCTTTCCTTAACACCCCGACGAGGTGTTTGCATAGGGCTTGCAGCTCTCAAGATACTTTCCGGTCCCCGCACATATCTGGGAAAAGCAAAACACGCACTTGGTACCTGACCCCCCCCGGGGCACGGCACCAAGGCGGGCACGGGGCAGCGCTTCCCACCCCCAGCATTCTGCCCTGCAACTCACCCACTAACCGAAACAATGCCCCGAATTAACATGAACCTGCCGAAGCACTTCAAATAAAAAGTGCTTGACAAACAAACCTACCCCCACGGCGGCCTTCGAGGGCGTCGCTTCACCCCCAACTCGGCTCCGCCGCCCCACAGCGACCAACACTGACCCAGCCCCGCGCTCCCCGCCCGCCCCCGCCGTTCCAGAGCCTTCCCCCGCCGCGCATGCGCAGTGCGGACTCGCTGCCTGACCCGCGGCGGCGCAGCCCTGCCATGGCGGCGCGGCCTGAGGCGAGGGCGCGGGTCGGCACACCGCGCGCGAACGGCCGGCGCCCTTCTTCCCTCCGCCACCCCAAGGCGCTTATGCGGGGCTCAGGTTCAGAAAATTCAGTCCGTGGTTACATCGTGATTGGTTTTGCTTGCTGGCTGCAGCGTCTGCGGCGAAGGGTTCAAATGCAGAAATCAAGCAAAAATCAGATGCGTTTCTGTGAAAGTTTTGTAGCGTTCAGATTGGTTTAGTTTCTCGAAATACTTTCTCCGTGTTTTTCACCAATGGGAATAGTAGGTACCTTTGTGACTTTTTTTTTAAATTATGACTTCTTCGATAAAATATAGATTGCCTAGCTAATAGAGGTAACGTTTCAGTATAAGAAAAAAATCTCATTGAATTGACAGTTTATTTAGGGTGAGACAAAAATTGCCTAAGAAGAGCAGAAGTTCTTTTATATTCTTTTTATGCTTTGATGTTTCTTGTTCCATAAGGATTTTTTAAATGTCAGAAACATTTCACGAATACAAGGAAATGTCCCTACACAAATGAACCAGCTGTTCTGCCCACCTGGTTAAAATAATTGGCCAAAGTGCAACCAGTCACATCATGTCTCTCGTAATTTTTCTGAGGGATACCATCCATACCTACTTCTGACATCAGGAGAGATCCTGATACTTGTTATAGCTTAAGGGAGGCTGGCTGTAGCAGAGTTACAGAGCATTATGAACACATCAGAGCAGGAAGCAAAATTAGTACCTTCTGAGAGACAATACAGTCTCTGGTGCTGATAGGAACAGTCTACAGAAATACTGACTGAAATAATCTGAAGAGAAGTTTCTAAACAGTTTACAGGTTTTTTACACAATCATCATATCAAGCCATCAAGGAAGGCTTTCAAAATAATTACACCGTGAAAATTGAGCATCCAAGTTTTAAGACTTGAACATAAAGGGCATCAAAGCATTCTAACGACGAATTAAATCTAGTGAAAAAGCAGCAGACTGGTTATGCGTGAGCAGAGGTTAATGTCGGCTTACAAACCAATAAACAGGATCGGAGTAAGAGCCAGAACAGCTTTCAAACATATTTTGGCTTGTGTGGTTTTGACTAATACAATAAGACTACCAATAGGCCAATAGAAATTTTATCTAGTTTATTGATAGCACCTTAAAGTTTGTGTCTTGGATCATGATAAACCCAGTGTTTACAGCAGAAGCTTGATGAAGCTTTCATTTCAAATTAAAGTCAAAACATGGTCATTTTCAAGCAAGATGGGTACAGGATACCTCCCAAGTCTGAGCTGTAATGATGGTTTTGCCTCAGGCAAATGACCTAGACAATTACTGAAAAGGGGTTTTAGCAAGAGCAGACTGATTTGAAGAAGTACAGATGACTGGAGCGTAAAACTGAAGGAATTTTCATGTCTTACAAGAGCTTACCAGATTTGTGTACTGGAGTTCATGTATCATAGAATCATAGAATCATAGAATCGTTAGGGCTGGAAGGGACCTTCAAAGGTCATCTAGTCCAACCCCCCTGCAAGGAACAGGGATATCTCCAACTAGATCAGGTTGCTCAGGGCCTCATCCAACCGGGCCTTGAACGTCTCCAGGGATGGAGCATCCACCACCTCTCTGGGCAACCTGTTCCAGTGTTCTACAACTCTCATGGTAAAAAATTTTTTCCTAATATCCAACCGGAATCTACCTCCCTCTATTTTAAAACCATTACCCCTTGTCCTATCACAACTGGCCCTCCTGAACAGCCTCTCCCCATCTTTCTTGTAGGCCCCCTTGAGGTACTGGAAGACCGCTATAAGGTCACCCCGGAGCCTCCTCTTCTCCAGGCTGAACAGCCCCAACTCTTTCAGCCTGTCCTCATAGGAAAGGTGCTCCAGCCCTCTTATCATCTTCGTGGCCCTCCTCTGGACCCTCTCCAACTGGTCCATGTCCTTCTTATGTTGGGGACTCCAGAACTGGACGCAGTACTCCAAGTGAGGTCTCACGAGGGCAGAGTAGAGGGGGAGAATCACCTCCCTCGACCTGCTGGCCACGCTCCTCTTGATGCAGCCCAGGACGCGGTTGGCCTTCTGGGCCGCAAGAGCACATTGCCGGCTCATATTGAGCTTCTCGTCCACCAGTACTCCCAAGTCCTTCTCCTCAGGGCTGCTCACAATCCATTCTCCGCCCAGTCTGTATTTGTGCCTGGGATTGCCATGACCCAGATGTAGGACCTTGCACTTGGCCTGGTTAAACTTCATGAGGTTGGTACGGGCCCACCTCTCCAGCCTGTCGAGGTCCCTCTGGATGGCATCCCTCCCTTCCAGCGTGTCGACGGCACCACACAGCTTGGTGTCATCGGCGAACTTGCTGAGGGTGCACTCCATGCCACTGTCCACGTCACCGACAAAGATGTTGAAGAGGGCCGGGCCCAACACGGACCCCTGAGGGACGCCACTCGTGACCGGTCTCCACATGGACATCAAGCCGTTGACCACTACTCTCTGAGTACGGCCATTGAGCCAATTCCTTATCCACCGAGTGGTCCATCCATCAAACCCATGCCTCTCTAGTTTAGAGAGAAGAATGTCGTGCGGGACAGTGTCAAAAGCTTTGCACAAGTCCAGGTAGATGACATCCGTTGGTCGACCCTTGTCCACCGATGTTGTCACCCCATCATAAAAGGCCACCAAGTTGGTCAGGCACGATCTGCCTTTGGTGAAGCCATGTTGGCTGTCACCCACCACCTCCTTGCTCTCCATGTGCCTTAGCATGGTTCCCAGGAGAATCTGCTCCATGACCTTGCCAGGCACAGAGGTGAGGCTGACCGGCCTGTAGTTGCCCGGGTCCTCCTTGTTCCCCTTTTTAAAAATGGGGGTTATGTTCCCTCTCTTCCAGTCATCGGGGACCTCGCCAGACCGCCACGACTTCTCAAATACAATGGCCAGTGGTTGTAGGTGAACTCTGCCAGAAGACAGATAAGGATCGAAATGTTAGAAATCAGATGGCAAGCACAGGTGATTCAGAATCATGTGAGAAGATAATCTAATAAAATTATGGGGAAAAAGGTGTGTATAAATCATGTGATAATATGTTATGTTAAGAAACTAATTCGGAAAACACATTCTTCCCCCTTGCTGCCCTCTACTTTTTGTACCCCATTGCAGCTGAAAAATCCAACAAGAGTGAGAAAAAAGTTATACGTTTCACTGTGAATAAAAAAGGAAATTTATGTCAAATCATATGCAGGATGGAGGCTACAGTATGTGATGTGCCTTATAAAATGTAAAGCTTGAAAAAGCAAGGATGAACAAAGTAGGCTGCCATTAGATAGTAGTATGAAAGCAATTTCTTATAGTTCCAACTATGGTTTAGGCATTTAATGAAATAACGAGGCTGAGCACTAACTGCGAGGATAGTTTGAGTGTGATACTTAAAGATATTAAAATGTTTATGCCCCAAATTTATAGGATTGTTACATAACTAACAGGATTATAACTAATAATATCCAGTAACACCCTTTAGTTAGGCGGAGTATATTCTGCTTTTTCAATAAATGCTATTTTAGTCTCCTTGAACAAAGACAGACTAACCTAACTGTACACTTTCACAAAAATAATGATGATTGCTTTATGGTAAGGGCTCAGTGCAAGTTTTTCTGTACAACTCATTGTCACTCAGGACTTGCAGCATCCTTTCTCTTCCGAGCTGCAGTCCTTGGCAGAAATAATATTTTACTCTATTGTTTAAAATGTCATAGGGATGACAGGAAAGGGAACTATATGCTGAAGTGGAGGCAGTTCCTTAATAGTGATGGTGGAAAGTTATTTTTATATAGATATATACACACACACACTCATTTTACTTAAACTGAAATACATTGAGGAGGAAAGGAAAGGGATTTCACAGCTGCTCTTCCGCATGCGACTGAATTCCTTTTCTCTGTGTTGATCAAAATCCAAAATTCAAGTCAGGTTTTCCTCAACATTCAATAATTACTATGAGTGTGGATTTGAAAGTTGGGGTGTTGGAAGAATCAAGGTTTCGATTTGCCTCATCAGTAATTGATGGGAGGCTTACAGAAATATGAATTTAATCTAGATTTGTCATCTCAGTGCACATGACTGAATGCAGCTTTACTGCTGTCATCTGAAAAGTTATGTAATGTTTCAACTTCAGTAGAAAATGACAGAATTTATAAAATGCATACCGTATATAATACCACAACTTTCTGCAAATATAATAAAAAATATACTTTCAATGGTTGCACTGAAAAATAAGTTATTAGCAGATTTATAATATATATTATTGGAATTAATAATTAAAATAATACATAAGGAATTTTTTTTTAAAAGGTGATTCTTACTGGAAACTTTTCCCTAAAGAAGAGGAGGTAACTTACAAGGATGTAGATGGCATTTGGTTTATTTTATTATTAGGCACAAGCTCTTTAACAAAAGTCATTTCAGATGTTAAATTATCTTGTGAAAGCCAAAGAACTGTTCTGAAGTACTTTCTGCTTTGCACATTATGGCTTCAGTACAAAGGAGTTAAAGAATCTGTATTTCATAATGTGGTTGAAAATCGCTCAATTTTATCCTAGTCAAAGGACAGGAAAAATCTGGATTATTCTATGTTTCTCTAAGCTGAATATGTTCAGGACAGCTGACAGGTATTCAAGATAAGGATGAGCATAACAGTAATTATTCTACCTTTTGAAATAATGATTCCATTAAATAGTCACAGAAACATTTTACGGAGAAGAGGAAGTGAGAACAAACACTGGTGCAGATTTCAGCTCAGTGGCCATAACAAAAAGGATGTCTTGAGTAAACTTGGCTGATAAAGCTGACAAGAAAAGCCTCTAAGCAATAGTTTTGCTGATGGCACTGAAGGGTAATGAAAATAAAAATTAGAAATAAAGATTTTCCTACTCACTTCACTAAAACAGTGCAGGAGTGAGCAGGAAAATAGATTCTCTAATGAAAACACTCCAACAAAGGATATTCTTAAGGTATGACTCCATGTGTTAGATACAGGTATAGAAACTTAAATATATTAAAACTGTTTAAAAAATGAAATACACACTATTCATAGTATTTCACGCTCTGCTTTATCGCTGGCTCCTTTTGTTACTTTAAGTAACTAAAGAAGATGCTGCTAGTTCCAAACAATAATTACATTTTTCATACAGACACTGCAGACGGACCTTTAAAGATAAAACTTACAACTAAAAAAGATGCGTTGGGGTCTCATGGTTTGTTCTTACTCCTCCGTTCCCTTGTATTAGATCTGCCTCTGTCTCTGCATATGCTCATCTGGTGTCATTTCAAGGCCAGATAAAAAGGCCAAAAGTACTTTCAATTTTTCTTTAAAGCAGAACTAGGTGTGAGTCCTGTCATCCAAATAACTATACTGCTGTCAACGGAAACTTTGCTTCCTGCGCTTCCTGGCAGGATTGTTTATGTTGACACATGGTCCATTTGGTTCATTGCTATGTCTTGCTGGCTTTGTCAAAAGAGCTTGAGATCAGATAGGAGAATATGTCCAAACTCAGCAGCGATAAACTTTTCCCTAATCCCTGCAGACATTTTAAGCTTTGAAGCACACTCCTGTCTTTTTCTGATCTATTTCTACCATCCTTTCCAAGATGTACTTGATCACATAGTATTTATGATGTCTGACATATTTTACTGGAATGCTTCTACAACTTGTATTTCTTGCTTGTCAACAGGAAAAACAACAAGTTGTAAAACGTTCCAGATAATGAAAATTAAGAGTAAACACTTCAGGGTAAGAAAGTGAAGCAATCAAATGGGTTTCACTAGCAGCTAAACCTTGTGGGAAGTTTTAAAACATGGAATTCTATTTTTAATGCTATCCACATACAGAAGATCCATAGAAAACTGGAACATCTAATACCTGGGGCAAATCAAGATGAAATAAAGGTATACAAATAAACAGAATATTCTTATTTTCCAGGTAGGATTTTCTGTGCAGTGCAAGTTGGCATTAGCTGAACATCTGGTAAATTGCAGTCAAAATTGTGTTATTTTGTTCCAAGGACATCCTCACCTCATGTAAATCTTTTTACAAAATAAGTAAAAGGTACCATTTCCAGCAACGTGGAGGAAATATTCCAACTACCTATTTGTTTAGATTTCATCTTCTCATGAGCTCTGTCAACACAGTTCCTAGATTCTAAAAACCCAAATCATCTAACATGAACATAACTGGTGATACTTCTCTCTTTTCAGCCGCTACTCCTCCCCACCATAATGGTTATGATGTGAAATTAGACTATCGGGGATTTTTTGATATAGTGGTCTTTCGCTTTTTTACCCAATCATTCATTCCTCCAGACACTTTCAGAATTCAAGTAGATGCAAGTTCTGTCTGTAAGCTCGTTCTTTCAAGGTGGTTTATCACAAACACACACAAAAAAAAACACAAACCCTTTCTGCATATCGATTGCTTTTTTAATGCAATTTTTCATGCAACTAGCATATGGATCATATGTATATGTACGTGTAGAGAAGCCTTGTAGAGTTTTCTGTAAAAGCTATTTAAAAGGGCCTTCATTGTTTTTGTTGTCTTTCAAGATTGTTACAGCTACGTTTAGGGACTTTTTTTTTTAATTCCACTAAATCACAAGCTTCCAGGCACAGTGTTCTTGTGATTTGTTTTTGTACGGCTTAAATCTTTTCAAAGTTTTGCCTTCCCAGGCTATTACCAGAGGCAGCTAGTGGGGGAGCAGCTTTTATCAACCACCAAGGTGGCTGTAAGGGGAAAAAATTACAAATGGCTGTTTCTGTGTGTTTTAGAAGTTCCTCAGCATTAGCAAATTTCAGAAAGAACGGTGACATATAGATTGTGTTTCTTCTTTTAGTAATTACTGCTTAATGATCATCACCTCCTATGTAGAGACCAAAAGGTACTTCAGAAAAGGCAGTAGCTCCCACTGTTGCTTGTCCTCACTAAAGCTGGCACTCGCTTACACGGATTACAGTGGAAATCAGAGTTTCTAAATCTTTCAAACATGCAAAAGTATTCCAGTTCCTTTTTCAATGTCGTTTGACTGCAAGTGAAGACAACGACTGGGTGAGGGAGTGCCAATTATGAAAATCTCTGACCTGATTTTGACAAACGTACATTGAATGGTTCACCGACTATTCCAAGAGTAAAAAAAACCAACAAAAAAGCAGTGTCTTGAGGGGCCACATCTGTGTGGGTATGATAACTGCTACAGTAACACCTAGTCATACAGATCAGCCTTCAGGAGCATTCCATTGTTCCGTGCCTACAGAATGCTTAGTGTAACGTGCACTTTATTCTTTTTTCATGCCAAGCGTTGCTTTCAGTTTATCACTGTTGCTCGATGTTATCTTTGCATTTGTGAGAACCACAACTGAAGACTGGTTGGGTTGTTTTGTTGGTTTTTTTTATAATCAATGTTCCTATTACGTGAGATTTCGTACTGAGTTTGGTTTTGCTCTGAGGGGACTGGACAGTATTATATAAGGGTTTTCGTAGCCTGTATTTTAGGAGATAGAGGTGTTGCTAGAAGCAACTCCCTAAAGAAGGAATACATGCAGTGCATTTATTCAAACTAAATGCTATTAACAGTCAATACACCTCATGACTCCTTCTTTACTTCTCTCTATAGCCAGAATTTACAGTCTGCTGTATGTTGCTTTGTATTTCGTGGAAGATTTTCCAATAAAATCCTTCTATGCTCGTGTGTGCTGCTGGTGAGAAGTTTCAGATAGATGTATGAGTGGGAGGTTGCAAAGCTTTCTGTACAAGAGAATCAGTGTGGCCGTAAAAAGAGTGATATTTTCGACCAGTGTTCTGTTTCTCATAGGGATTCATGGTGGCATTTATCAGGCAATGTGTGGTATTCTGCACAGCTTTCTCTTTTGCTTAAGATTTTGAAACTCCCCAAACCCAATTTTATTTTTGTATTATTTGCTTGTCTTGTACACTTTGAATTAAAGTGCTTTTTAAAACCAGTGACTTCTAGCTATGATACCTGTATGCAGCCTGAACAGGCAACAATTAATTTGTCAATTCCATTTCATATTTAGGTTTTATACTAAAAAAAAAATCCATTAATGTAATAAGATATTACAGAGAACTACCTGAAAGAGTATTTTCAACCTGCTGACTGATCATCACATTTGATTTTTTTTTTTTCTCACAGTATTGCTTAAAAAAACCCTTTCAGTTTCTGTGAACTTAATTTCAGATACCTTTGGAAATTAGATCCCATTTCCCTATGCATTAAATGTCCTCAAGTGCTCAGAAATTACTTCAGGACATAGTGTGCAATGAGGACAATCATGGAATACTTCAGAATGGAAGGGACCTCTGAAAATTGCCTAGTGAAACCCTCTGCTCCAAGCAAGGTGACATCACAGCTAAACCAGTCTGTTACAAATTTGGCTACTTAGCAATGATGTTTTATGAGATGCAGTTCAAGTTTTGATGAACACTCAATAAAAGCATGCAGTAAGTGAGTGGTATTAGTTTTTTGGCAGAGAAAACTTTGAAGGAGGAAAAAAGATCCCAGCTGCAGTGGGAACATAAAGAATTTATGTCCTGTATCTGATGCATTGAGAATTTAAAGAGAAAGGTCAAAAATCTGGAATAAAGATCTTTTGCCATTTAACTTTTGTGAGGTTTCATCACTGTAAACAGACTGATTTGGCTTTTATGATACAATTAAGGAGTGGATGAAGTAAGTGCTGCTGTGGTCATCTTTGCAAGCTGCGGAAGGCTTGGTGCTATAAATCTTTTAGTTTCTGTGTCAGATTCTGCCACGATCACAACGGCTTGAGGTTTTGAGAAAAGATGAAGTATAGCATATGTCTTCAGAATGAGTCTGCTCTCTCCGTCATGGGACTCAGCTTTGGCAGGAAGATGCTGTGGGATATATAAATGGGGAAAGTAACCTGTGTGCCTCCTGATTCGGTATGCCGGATACAGCTGTCCCTGTGGTAATATATTCTTTAATGCTTTGTCAAACCTGTTCTTGGAGAAGTGAAAATGCATGTGTTTGACACGCTTGTGCAGTTGGTTGGTTGATCAAAACAGATTTTTCTTAGCACTTTTTTCTCACTTATCTTTTCATGAGCATCATTATCCATTACTTAAAATGATTCTGAGAACAATGTCTGAAGTTTCTTGCCTAAACTTATTTGAATATGCCTGTATAATCTACACAGAGCAGTGTCCTTTTGGACATGTGATAAAAAATTCATAAGACTTCCAATTTCTTAACAGTTGGCTCCAGCTGCTGGATTTCTTCCTGTATTAAAATCACTTAAAATCTCTTTTCAGTTCTGTTCAGAAGGCAAATTATCTATGAAGGGTAGATAAAGTAACATTGGCAGACCTAGTGTTTCCTGATGAGATGTGTGCGTGTTAAAATATGCAGTTCTCTGAGGCAACATATAAAACATACATAATCTGTTAGAATGAGATTCCAGAAAGTACCATTCCCAAGGACTGAAGTGTTTGGAAGTGATGTGAAGGAATGTGCAGTGCAGGCCTGTGACTTCTGTGAAATTAGTGTGGGAGCTACCTGTGTAGTCCAGGACAAAACATACCTGTTACTACTGGCACTATTTGTATTACACCATGGGAACTTTGTCCTTTTTTTTTTTTTAATTAAAACAAACAAACAAAAAAATTGAGTCCTGCTCTACTAAATACCACAGATACACCCTGTAAAATGGCTGTAGTAGAGATAGTCCCTCCTCCCGTGTTTTTCTTTCTAGTACAATATAAGGTAGGAGAGAGGAGAGTATTTTTATTACCAATATTTTGGAGAGGAGAGGAGGGCTGAAAGACATTAACAGAATTTGTCTGGCATTAGGCAGATAGTCTGACAGGACAATGGATCATTTTTTAAATCTCTCTTTTCACAGTGTAAGAGCAGTACAGTTCCATATTCTGCACACTATAAAATTTTGAATAATACAGAATGATGTTATAAGAGATACAACTATTTAGCTCAGAATTGCACTATCCTTTTCAATAATAATTTATTTTCAAAATATTTAAAATTGTTACATGATGCGGAGTATTACCCTGTTGTCACCTCACAGTTACTAATACATTATTAGTATTCTGTTAATTGATCCATCTTTTCTAACAGTTTGAATCTCTGAGCAGCTTTTAGATAGTACTTAGGACAACATGTTACGTGCTATGAGCATAGAATTTCACATGCAAATTAAACAGATGCCAGGATATAATTATGTCAGACAGTCCAGCGGTAAAAGTTATGGCCCTGAATAAACCAGCAGTTCAAGAATGCAACTGGGAAATTTGCTAAATGGGACACCTAAGGCAGCCGATGAGGGGCAAATGGAGACTTGTTTGAAACATGACTTCTGTCTTGAGTGGGGATGGCCTTCAGCTTGTAACTGGTGTCACTGTGTGGCTGGGCTCTTCAGCCCCAAATGCCTCTGTGAGCTGACGTGTTTCAGTCTCCATTTGGCACAGTTAAAAACCACCTTCTTAGAAATACAAACTGGAAGGGTGACTGACCAAAGCAGAAAGCTCTCTGCCTTTCTGGTTATTGTGTAATGGTCAGTTCACACCCCTGGGACATCCAGGAGATTCAAGGTCCGTAGCAGCCACCATGCAAACAGGTTTAAGTAGTTAGTAAGTACAAACAAGAACCATCATCTCCCACAGACATCAGGAGAGAACGTCCGTCGGCATGTTCACACTCATGATTTAGCTCCAGTTTATGTGAATAATAATCATATATTAATGATAATCACTAGGAACAGGGTGGCAAAAAGTGTTGGTTTGGTTTTGTGGAGGTGTCCTGATTCTTAGGTAGATACTTTACTGTCACAAAGGGGGAGAAGAGATGGTTGTAACTGGAAAACATGGGCGTGAGCCCACAACAATTGTAACCATGCCTTGGACACAGATCTATTACTGCAGTATTTTTTGAGCTGAGTGTCACAGCTAATGTACAATCTAATTATTTTTATAAGAGACTTTCTGCTTACTTTAACTTCGTGTTATTTGTTGTTCTAAGTACTTTTTTGTTAAATTATATGGTAGTAACTGGCTTAAAGTTCGTCACATCATATGTGGAGCTCACCCTTGCCCCTCAGATAACCATACTGGTAAGGTTTTTGAGTATTTAATGTTCAGAAATATCTCAGTAGGAAATCATGTTTCAGAATAGAGGAAGCAATATGTGCAACTTCATATTCCATTGCCATTTATTTCATTTCATTATATTTAGCATCTAAGAAGCAAATAAAAGGAATTATGAAGGATTCTTCTTGGGCATGCTGAAAAACTTTTGTAATTTGGAGACTGTATAGATACAGCTCATATAAATCTTTTATATATCTTATAGATGCCATTTGTTAATATTAATAATAAAACTAATAATAAATTTCTTATAAATTTGTCTTCCTTCCTGTTTATAACATAGTGTGGAAAGTTGAAGGTGCAGACTTTGGGAGTGCTGAATATTATTTCTTGTCATTTCAGGAACGTTTGTCTTATCTCATGAATACGCGTAGATTTACTGTTGTAGCAAATCTGGCTTTCAGGTCTTTGTTGGTTTTTGGTTTTGTTTGTTTTGGTTTGGTTTTTTAAGTGGACATGAACTAGCTGGGATCGTCAACAGGGCTTTAAACTAGATGTGAAGGGGGTGGGGGGTATTGTCAGACTTAGAGGATTAACAGCCGAGGACGGCCCTCCATTGTCTGATGAAAGGAGTGTAGGCAGGTGCCTTCGGCCTGCTGCCTCAGTGATACTAGGGGGTGATATGTGTAGTCAAGAGCAACACACAAGTTGCCTAGAGGTTAAAGAGAATCCCAAAAATAACAGCTCAGGTAATAAAACTTCCCCCCCTAGGGGTGCTGTGGGGTCGAAAGCCCAACTTACGTGCTTCTATACGAACGCACGCAGTATGGGCAATAAACAAGAGGAACTGGAAGCTCTTGCTATCCGGGGAAACTATGACATAGTTGCCATCACTGAAACATGGTGGGATGACTCGTATAACTGGAGTGCTACCATGGATGGCTACAAGCTCTTCAGGAGGGATAGGAGAGGTAGAAGGGGTGGTGGGGTTGCCCTGTATGTAAGGGAAGATCTAAACTGTTTAGAGTTAAATGTTAGGGATGACCTAGTAGAATGTCTGTGGGTGAAAATCAAAGAGGGGCCTATGAAGGCGGATATTGTAGTGGGAATCTGCTACAGGCCACCCTATCAGGACAGTGAGACTGATGAGCTATTCTTTAAACAACTGGGGGAAGTCTCACGCTCACTAGCCCTTGTCCTTATGGGTGACTTTAACCTGCCTGATGTCTGTTGGAAGTATAACATGGCAGTCAGGAAACAGTCTAGGCGGTTCCTGCAGAATGTGGAGGACAACTTCCTATCACAACTGGTCAGTGAACCGACTAGAGAAGGAGCTCCCCTAGACCTGCTGTTTGTGAACAGAGAAGGTCTTGTGGGAGATGTGAAGGTTGGAGGATGCCTGGGGCACAGTGACCACGAGATAACAGAATTCTCAATTCTAGGGGAAGTTAGGAGGGGGAACACTAAAACGGCCAAGCTGGACTTTGGGAGAGCTGACTTTGGGCTGTTTAGAAGTCTGGTTAACAAAGTCCAATGGGAGACAGCTCTCAAGGGTAAGGGGGCGCAGGAGGGATGGTTACTATTCAAAAAGGAAATTCTGGAGGCACAGGAGCAAGCTGTCCCTGTGTGCCGGAAATCGAGCCGCCGGGGTAGAAAACCAGCTTGGATGACAAAGGAGATTTGGGAATATCTCAAAAGAAAAAGGGATGTCTACAAGTCTTGGAAGAATGGGCAGGCATCCAGGAATCAATACAGGGAGGAAGTTAGGACATGTAGGGAGATAATCAGGGAGGCAAAAGCCCAATTGGAACTTAGACTAGCCAGCTCCGTAAGGGACAACAAAAAGTCTTTCTATAAATATATTAATAACAAAAGGAGGGCTAAAGATCACCTCCAGCCCCTACTGGACTCAGGGGGTACGTTAGTCACTAGGGATGAGGACAAGGCTGAGGTCCTTAATGCCTTCTTTGCCTCAGTCTTTAATAATAAGGTCAGCAGTTCCCAGGTGAGTTGGCCTTCGGTGTCTGAGTGCGGGGAGGGAGAGCAAATCGAAGCTCCTGTGATCCAAGAGGAACGGGTCAAGGATCTGCTCCTTCGGCTGGATGCCCACAAGTCTATGGGGCCTGATGGTATCCACCCGAGAGTCCTGAGAGAGCTGGCGGATGTCATTGCCAAACCCCTGTCCATTATCTTTGGGCAGTCTTGGCTCACTGGGGAAGTTCCGCTGGACTGGAGGCTGGCGGATGTTACCCCCATTTACAAAAAAGGGCGGAAGGAGGATCCGGGGAACTACAGGCCTGTCAGTTTGACCTCGGTGACGGGCAAAGTCATGGAACAGGTTATCTTGAGTGCTATTAATGAGCACATACAGGTTAACCGGGTGATCAGGCCCAGTCAACATGGGTTTATGAAAGGCAGGTCTTGCCAATCAAACCTGATCACCTTCTATGACAGGGTGAGCCGCCTGGTTGACGAGGGAAGGGCTGTGGATGTAGTTTTCCTGGACCTCAGTAAACCCTTTGATACAGTTTCTCATAGTGTTCTGGTTGAGAAACTGGTAACTGCTGGCCTGGATAGGCACACCCTCCTTTGGGTTAAAAACTGGCTGGATGGCCGGGCCCAAAGAGTGGTGGTAAATGGGGCTAAATCCGGCTGGAGGCCGGTCACCAGTGGGGTTCCCCAGGGCTCAGTGCTGGGTCCAGTTCTGTTTAACATCTTTATCAATGACCTGGATGAGGGGATTGAATGTACCCTCAGTAAATTTGCGGACGACACCAAGCTGGGAGGCTGTGTCGATCTGCTCGAGGGTAGGGAGGCCCTTCAGAGGGATTTGAACAGACTGGATCGTTGGGCTGAGGCCAATGGCATGAGCTTTAATAAGGCCAAGTGCAGAGTCCTTCACTTGGGGTATAAAAACCCCAAGCATCGCTATAGGCTCAGGGAGGAGTGGCTGGAGAGCTGCCTGGCGGAGAAGGACCTGGGGGTCTTGGTTGACTACCGGCTTGATATGAGCCAGCAGTGTGCCCAGGTGGCCAAAAAGGCCAATGGGATACTGGCGTGTATCAAGAATAGTGTGACCAGCAGGAGCAGGGAAGTGATCCTGCCCCTGTACTCGGCACTGGTGAGGCCGCACCTGGAATATTGTGTCCAGTTTTGGGCCCCTCGCTTTAAGAGAGATATTGAGCTCCTGGAGCGAGTCCAAAGAAGGGCGACCAAACTGGTCAAGGGGCTGGAAAATAAAACTTATGAGCAGCGGCTGAGGGAGTTGGGGCTGTTTAGCCTGGAGAAGAGGAGGCTGAGGGGAGACCTGATTACGGCCTATAAATACTTGAGAAAAGATGGTGGGGAGGTAGGGGAAGGGCTCTTTACATTAGTGATGGGTGATAGAACAAGAGGAAATGGGCATAAGCTTAGTCAGGGGAGATTCATGTTGGAGGTTAGGAAGTATTTCTTCTCTGAAAGGGTTGTCAGCCACTGGAATAGGCTGCCCAGGGAGGTGGTTGAGTCCCCATCCCTGGATGTGTTTAAGAATAGGGTGGATGAGCTACTTGAGGATATGGTTTAATGGGGATTAGGGATGGTTGGACTCGATGATCTCTAAGGTCTTTTCCAACCTAGAAATCTAGAAATCTAGAAATCTAGAAATCTGTCACATTATTTAGAAGAACACACATGTGAAATCTACCAAGATTCTGCCTATAAAGAGAAAAGATATTACATTTTGTCAACCTTGGTACCTGTCCCTTAATACAAATTTGGGTTGAATAAGAAACTAGATACATAGTTTTATTTGAGTTTCCAAATTTCTCTGCCAGTGAAGCAGTAGCTGCCTCCACTGTAGGTAAGTGCTAGTTGTACTGTTCAAATTACCAAGTTCTCTGTGGATACATTGTGAGAGGCTCAAAAGTGCATCAATTCTTGTCAGGTTTTTGGCACAATATTGCTGGCATTTTCTGCGAATACTGTTGAAGTCACCTTGTGATTTAAAATGCTACTTCACTTTTAAATGACAGCATATAATTAATATAAAAGAATATTATCTGCTGTCTTTATAAACAGCCATCAGACCAGTGATACAAGGAGAAGAACCACTCATTTCATAGCATGCCCATCATTCTCTTATTTCCCCCCTTTTTTGGCTGTGGACTTGCTTGTGAGGTGCTGCTGTTGCAAAGATCAACCCTTACCTGTTATTTTAAAAGCTAACTGCAAACTGTAATCAGAAAAATAAGTAGAACAACAATTATTGTGTAAGCTGAGTAACTGGCAGCATTTAAAGGCGGAAGAGAAATGCATATATAAAAAAACCCAAACAAACAAACCTTTTTTTGTTGCATGTACCTCAAGGCGTCAGTGACCAGTTTGCATTGACTGAAATGCCTTTTCTCATTCTTAAACTCAGTCCCTCTGCAATCAATTATCTGTTCTGGGAGGCTTATATTTTTGACAAAAACTGCAAGATTGATTACATACATCAGTACTATTTTTAGAAATAATTCATCAAGGCTGTACAGACACCTTGTTGTCTATAATAATATTAACACGTTTTGAGCCTCCCCCCTCATCCTCGTCACAGTTATTCCTGCTTTACTCTTTTCCAACTAGGAAAGAATTAATATATTGTGGCAAATGAAGCAAGAACTGAGTATATTGGTATGCCCTCAAATTCATGCAAACTGTTTAGCATCTCTTACTAACAACCAGAAAGTCCCTGTGCAACCAGGCGTGTTTTTGCAGACCTATGGAGAGCGCTATCGTTTGCTGAAGTCTCTTGCTGCATGAGGCAGCACTTTGCTGTAAAGCAGATGCTATTCCCAGTTAAAAGAAGTAGCAGAGCCCTCTTAATAGATAACCTTCCTGTCTCTTAGGATAGTTCTTGCTTCACCCTATTCCCTCTTGTCCATTTGTTCCCAGAAGCTGGGAGAAAGGAAAACCCTGGGTTTTCCTGAAATGCTGTTGGAGGGCAGAGAGAACTGCTTTTTGTTGGATGGCATGAAGAAGGGATGATCTGGATCCTAGAAAAGGATGGAAATAACAAGGTTGCTTGGAGAACACGTTGGGAGTGGTCTTGCAAGGTCTGGAAGGGAATAAGAGTATTTTTTTCACTGAAGTAGGAGGAGAAAGTCTTAGAGAAGAGATTAATAGGATAGGCTGTGGAAGAGAGAAATATAGACACTAAACCAATCCTAATCTTGTGAAGTTTCTTGTATTCCTTCTGAGCCTGATTTACTCTTGTTTAATAGAGCACCATTAAGTGCCCCTGCTGACTCCCTATACTAACTGTTCATGTTCTCCAGATGCTTTTGAATTTTGCATAATTGCCTAGGTTCCCTGAGCTCTTCTTTTTTGAAGGGAACGTTCTGTAATTCATTTTCAACCTCTACTTCTTGTGGATCCTAGAAGAAATAAATGGAATTTGCCACAATTAAAATTAACCAAATCATGTGGGCATTTCTGTTTCTACTGACAGATTTTTTTATAGACTCTTAATGACTCAAGACTCACAAAATTTGTTGAGTAATAGGAGCAAATGTATAGTATCACTTCTGAAAACCTTTCTTCTAATGATGTATCTGTTCTTTTCTGGTCCATGAAGAAGTAATTTTAGATTCCTTTTTATAATTATAGAGATGGGAAGGTTCACCAAAACCTTCACCAGAGTGTAAATCAGTGCCTTAGTAATTTGCCATTCATACAACAGTATTTAATTTCAGATTTTATTTCTGAAATGGTGTAACTCTAATTTCAGCTTTATGAAGAGTAAGAGTTTGATACACAGTTGCATTCACTAGATGACCAGTATGATCCCCACTTTCTTTCCAGCTCCGGTTATCTCACCCCTGACACTAACACAACAACAAAAATAACTAAAAATCTCAAAAGGTGTAGGCCGCCTTTACCAGACAGGTACAGAACTGCAGGTAATGACCTATTCATTTTCTTCAGATCAAAGGAAATATTTACATAAAAATGGACAGTTTTACTTAGTTTTCCATTGAGAGTTGAGGTTTCACATTAATTTCAGTGACATTAGACCAAATCTATAAAGGATGAAAGATAAGTGTCTAGTATTTTTTGCCTTTAAGAATGCACAGCTGAAGGATAAGGGGAGAAGCGGGTATAGCTTTGATGAAGATAAAATATTTTAAAATGTACTAAGTTAAAACAGTATCTTTTCTCTTTATAGTGTAGAGATTAACGCATCACAGTAAGCATCACAAAAGTATCATTAATTGCCCTGTGAAAAGTCAGTCTACGATAAAAAGGCAGCTTTCCATGAGGAAAGCAGATCAATTGCATGCTGCTGTATCACAGTGCAGCTGACCATTCTGTATCTTTTTCAGAATAAAAATAAAATCCATATTCTTGTTTACCAGATTTTTTTCTGAACCGTGAAAATTATTGTAAATGAGCATAAAGGTGACAACAGAGAAATCGAGTGTTCTCAAATGGAATTTCGGAGGCAATTTAAGCTGTTCTTTTAAGGAGCAAAGAATGTCAGGATTCTCACTGTGTGATTGCACAAGCATTCTAGATAACTTTTATTTGTACTTGGGTTAGAATTGTGTTTCTCAAGTTGATTCATGTCTTAAATTGGCTGCAGATGCTAGGAAGACCAATCCTTAAGAATAAGTTCCTGTGGCTTGGAAAGCTTCGGTGCAGCTCTTTTCATGGTTGATTATTGTGGATTGTTAAACTCTTATTTTGGAATTGTGTTAAACTGGTATATGTTGGGTTTATTTTGTCTGGATTAATTTAATATGTAATGGAACCAGATGGGTTATTTCATAGGGGATGGATTGACCCCTTTTATCTCTCTGTGATATTTCAAAATTACATTTTAAGAAGTGTTCACCAGCAAAAGTTCTTGTAGCTATCCTTTTCTACAGAAAGAAAAGGAATTCAAACTACTCTTTTATCCACCACAGAGTATTTATTTGGCTATATACATCTTCTGTGTTATTGGTAGTTCTCTATAGAATTCCCTTTCAACTTCAAAACTTACTGTGGAAGCTACAGAGATCGTGATTTAATTATAAACTATGAGACAACATGTATTGTTTTGAGAGGAAACTGCATGGCAACGGAAGGGAGCAATGATCATTACATGTTATTTTTTGTTATAAATCTGGTACGTTCATGTGATAACTTACATCTTGCCATACGTACTGTGAGATGAACATGAATGCTACTTCAGTACAAGTCAGAGCAGCCATGTCTGATGAACTGGAAGGGCATTACATGACATGGAAATATCACAGCGGGGAGCCAGGCTAAGTTCTTGTGATAGCTCTCCAGGTTCCCAGGGAGTCAGGGTTTGGGGTTTGTAGTTCCTGTAGGAACTACAGGGTAGGAGAGCCTGTAATTTCATAAGAGTTGTGAGGGAAGAGGGTGTAAACTTCAGTGGTCCTCTTCAGGCACGACTGCAGATCCATGGGCTGGGTGGTTGTTAAGTGGGCTGCTGCCAGCTTGGGCAGATCTTACACTGGGGGAAAGAAGCTAAATTCTTCCTGGATGAGAGAGTTAGTAATTGAGGAGAATCCTCCTCCATATGCTTCAGATTAGCCATTTTACCATTTCTTACACTCTATGTCAAAATCTTATGAGGGCAAACCACTGCAATTGCTGTGGTTTTGGTTTTGATTTCTGCAGCAAGCAGGAATGAAAACTCTGACAGCTTAATCAGCCAGTATTATGTAAATGTGTGGAAAATTACAGTTGTTCATGTTTGAAGTGGGTTGTCAGCAGTGAAAGTGTTTATAATGTTTGATAAAGTTATGGCTTTTTTTGCAAACAAGTAAAAATAAAGCATGTATCACCACGTTTTTCCATGCATTTATGTTTCGGATTCCCAGTGAAATTCAAATTCAACTGAATCAGTTTTGTCTAATCAGTGCAACTAGATGGCCAGTGTTTAGTGCTAGTGTAATATATTTTTCTATTGATTTTTTTCAGTCTTTTCAATTGCTGTTAAAACAGTGAAGAAAATGAAGGAGAAGAAAAAAGCTAGGAAAAGGCAGAGATAATCACCTCAGGTATCTTCAATACAATGACTACTTTGTAAGACATGAGGTGCTGTCAGCATTGTCAGCTTGGCGCAGAAAAACAGAGAGCAGAACCTTGTGTTGGCAGTTTGGATTACTGCTGGTTCAAGGTGCCAGAGAAGCAGGCGTCATCTGATGAACTGGGTGGCAAAAAGCACTGGTGTGATTGTGAGTCTGACAAAGGGCTCGCTGTTCTGTCCTTGCTCACTGGGGAATTTCTTCATGGTGTATTGATATTGGCAGAGAGCAGCAGTACCTTAGGAGATGCTGTGATCTATGAAGTCGAGCAGAGATGCAGATTTTCCACTGATGTGCTGTACTATCTTGTTCTTCGTGTTGATTTTGCAGCGTGGCTTGGAACGTAATAATTCAAGGTTGTGCAGCAGCTTCATCTTGATGAGGGAGTTTATTATGCTGAGACTTGCTGGTGCAGGTGTTTGATCTGCAAGAGGCATGAGAGAGGTGGGGATAATGCCTTAGGAAGTACGGTAGCTTTAAGGGTTCCAATTTATGCTCGAGGCGTAGTGCATTCACTTGGAATAAAGCACAAAATATGGACCTGCTTAATCCGCCCTTAGAGAGGGAAGTGTAGTTGTGGTGACTTCACCATGTTGTGGTTTTAGTTCTTCTTCTTTTGACATGTAACAGCTAAACGTCCCTGAAAACTCAGAACAAGTGGGGGTTAACTGAGAGAAATAGCCCTTCCAGTCGAAGAATAACCATTGTGGGTTTAAGTATTATAAACTAAATGCGTTAGAATAAGCTATCGTTATCTAAGGCTTATAGAATTCAATGCAAAACCAGGAAAATAAGCAGCAGTTAATGGAAAATCATTGCAGTATATCCTTCACTGGGTTTTAAAGACAGAGACATCATCTCTTTGTGTCGATGAGTATATCAGAATTGTTGCTGATTTCACTGTGAAAAGTAAAAGAATATTAAGGTTTTCATACCGAAAAACATTTATTTTGCACTTCAGAACATATTCTTGTACACACAAAAAAACAGGCTGGCAGTGTAACAGGGATCCAGTGCTGTGATTCAGAACTGTTAAACATAGTTCCATTTTATTTCAATAGTTCTTCACCCTGTTGATTACACTTCTTTTCTGGCAGCTCTGAAAAAATATAATTCATAGATTCTTAATTGAATTTCAGCCTAGAAGAAGTCTGTATGGTGCAGTTCAGTGAGACTCAATTTTTCATTATTCTAAAATTGGAAGCTGAAAAGTAGTAACATCTGCAGTTGTAGGTCACAGTGTCTGAAATCTACCTTACTTGCAGGTAGATTTTCTTTCTGGTGTTGTAAGGTACCTGCATCGTTTCGAAATAGAAGAAAATGCTTTTTTGGTAACGAGCATAAAAGCCAATATTTCATGTCCTGTACTGCTTTGGATAGCCTTTTCAGTTCTATACAATTGCTGTAGCAAACTAACAGCTCTGTTAGTTTTGCAGTGTTGACATGTATCAACAAAAATAGGTGCAGACAGTCAATTATTTGAATTGTGTTCAGAGAGATTCTTATCTCTGTTTTACGAAAGGAGAAACTGTAATGGGAGAGAACCATTTCAATGCCAATTACTATTAAGCAGAGCTGCTGAGAGGAAGATGCAATTCAAGCTGGGGTTTGGGGGTGGGGGATGTTTGTTTGGGAGTTGTTTGATTTCTTACATTGCTGTCAAAATTCATGTGCATTAGAACATTAGATTAGGGGGAAAAAAGTGCACTCAGTTGAGCCTATACATTTGAATTTAGTCCTACCAAAAAAATACAGAAAATAATGATGCTGCTTTTAAGTGGGAGAATAATAATTCTGGGTAGAGAGCTTACAGGGTTTTTCTGCGGTTCCTATTTAAATTTTCGATTATGCCCTTTTTTAAAACCAGTACATTGTGTAGCCAACACTGCACAGTCAATGGAAATATATTGTTCTGCTTTCTGGAGTAACCAATATGTGTTCCCCACCATGGCATGGCCAAGCATTTACTGTTGTCTCTACATAAATAGACTTAAGATTGATCAAATCAGGTGGACTGCCTGTCCCCACTCAAGAAGAAGGGAAATGTGTGTACTTTATGGATTGGCTTTGCCAGACTACTTACAGACGTTTGTGATGTAGTTGAGAACACAATCTATTTCCCCCACTCTCATACAGCTGATAATTTTAATAAATGATAAAATATTTTTGTGTTTAAAAGTTTTCTGACCTTACAAGCTTTTATCAAGTGTCTACATGCTTGATAATGGGACTTTCTCTTCTACATCACCAAGATGCTTAAATATGTTCATAATTAAAGTAGTTGCGTATTTTCAGTCTTTTGTGTTTGGTGGCTGGACGTTAACATGGCTATAGTGATTTGGAGAATAAATTAAGAACTTAGAACACAGTGATATGCAGGATCTGCCCTCTGGCTGGCCAGAGGGAGAAGTGAGGCTTCTGGCAGTGTCCCAAAGGCTTCTGCACGCAGTGCCTGATCTGAAGGAAAAGGCACTTACCTCCTTTTGAAGTGCTTCTCGTAGTGGCCGTAGCTATCCACGTAAATTAATTGGGACGAGTGGGAAGCTGATGCTTTTGCGACGCTCAATCTCGTAACTTCCTTTGCTTGAATGCATCACTGACTCTAGCAAGGGCATGGGCTTGAGGGACTAGAGCAAACTTGCCAGCGAGGTGTCCCAGCTGCCTGGTGGCAGTAGCTAGTTTCCTTCTAGCCTACACATGAGTTTAAGTATTGAGTACCTGATCTGCGGTGAGTGACGCTGGTCTTGCATGCTCTGTGGTCCAGACCAGAACTGCTGCAGGCTGATGCTCTTCTGTGTTTCCAGGTCACAAATTATGACAGTGCAACAGGTCTGCCACTGATACAGCTGTGGAACTTGATGAGAGATGAGGTATGTATGTTGACATCCCTGTTTTTTCAACACTGTTAGAGTTTATGATCATGCAGACTTTTTAGTGTTTATTTTATTGGTGTTTCTTGCTAGTGGCTTGTTCACATTTTCTACTTTTTTATTTTTCACCTGCCCTTAGGCGGTGTCAGTAAACAGAACTCTGGCGGAAAGAGGATTTGCTCAGTGGCTCAACTACTAGCAACGTCCTAGATTATGGATATGCATCCATCTGGTACGAATTCGTAATTACATAATTAATTAAAGTTTAGGTCCTTCCTACAAAAGGCGGGCCCTTTCCTCTATGGCACAGCTGGGAAACAGTCATCCTCTGGGAACAACTTCTAATGGAAACCAGAGTTAGCACTTCTCATTCTTTTCTTCTTTATCTCCCTACTC
Source organism: Tauraco erythrolophus (assembly GCF_009769465.1). NCBI lineage: Eukaryota > Metazoa > Chordata > Aves > Musophagiformes > Musophagidae > Tauraco > Tauraco erythrolophus. Next base: position 5,941,470 of record NC_141477.1, read on the forward strand.
CTGAGGGACATAGCCAAGTTTAAGGGACTTCTGAGTCCATGTGCTACCTAGAAGCAAATTTATCTTCTACAGACACTGTTGCTTCTACTCTCATGCACCCCTTTTTCCTATAGGCATCTAATCTTGATACTAAATACCAGGACCAGAAAAATGCTGTTTCTAAATATTGTTTGCTTTCAAAAGGAACTCAGGGATCAATCTCACACTTGTTCCACTACTATGGCTTGGCTACTCAAAGCTTTCTGCATAGGTTTTCTCCATGACCTGGCCCACAGGTCTTTGCACAAGCAGCATCATCCCTCTGAATTTTGTAGGCTCTGTCAGCCCGCCTTGCACACATGACATGCTCCATGGGACGCACTGCAGACGGCCTCCCCCGGCAGCCAGCAGCGGGCGGTAGCACCGTATCCCTTGTGGCAGAGAGGAGAGGAGATCTTTCCCTGCAGAAGAACTAGCAGTGAAGAGATGTCTGCTCTTAACATTTGTAAAAGCAGAAAAATGGCATCAGAAGACATCATTAAGCTTGCGGAGGCACTTGCCAAAACCTAAGTGGGTGGTGGACAGTCGAGCTTCAAAGGCCGGAGCCTTAAACTCAATACAGCTGAAGATGCTGAAGAAGTGATCAAGCAAACTGAGGAATTTGATGACTTGGAAGCATTGCACCTGGAAGGCAACACAGTGGGCGTGGAGGCAGCAAAGGTCATTGCCAAAGCCTTGGAGAAGAAATCAGAGCTCAAGAGGTGTCATTGGAGTGACATGTTCACAGGAAGACTAAGGTCTGAGATCCCTCCGGCTTTGATCTCTTTGGGAGATGCAACAACCTGCCGTGGAGCCGCAGCCTATGTTGGTGAGCAACACTAGATGCCTTGACAACTCTTTCTGCAGAGAGCAGCAAAAGAAGAAATCCTGATTCACACTGTTGCAATTTAGTTTGGCAACCTCAAACATGACCTCTTTACACCTGACTGTGGAGTCTTGTGGTCCATTGAAACTCATTTTGCTCAACTGTTCCTATTTCACTAGAAACACATACCTCACCTCAGTGAAAGGCGGGATGGTAAAAGCCTTAATGGCAGATACTGTAGCTTTAAAGCAAAAAATCCTCCCTGGCCTCTACTCAAAGTAGAATGGAGGAGCTGCTGGTGGCCAGCAAGCACCGGAGTGCCCTGACATGCCGCCCCCCAGCCCGCACGGCCACCGTGCTGGTCTCCAAGGTCAGTGTCCTGCTGTGCCACGTGCTGGGGGTGTGTGAGAGACCACCAACGGTGCCAAGCGTGCACCCATGGTTGGGCAAGGTGCAACGGGGGCTCGGCACCCCAGCAGGGTTGTGGGGGGCCCTCCAGACCAGCACTGACACCCCCCTGCCCCCCGTTTTCCCCACAGATGCCAGTGATGCCACCGGGAAGCCACAGTGCATCCAGCAGAGCAAGAACTGGACCTTCCCCAATGCCAAAGCGTGTGGTGCTTATGAGACAATTTATTGTTGCTGCTCAGATTGTTGGGAGAATAGACTGATTTCTTTTTTTGACTGTCATCAAATCCTCCCTGGCCTCTACTCAAAGTAGAATGGAAGCTGCGTGACCTCCGGCAGGTCCCCCCCAATGCCAAAGACCCCTGGCTCTGCCACTCACCCCGCAACGGCATTGTGGGACACGTGCGGGAGCCCCCAGACAAGGTGAGGACCCCCCTGCCATTGCCACTGGCCACCCACTGTGGGGTGGAGGACCCCACAGCTGCTCATGGTCTCCCACCGCCGCAGGTGCCAGACGTGGTGCTCCAGGACGAGCTGCCGTCAGACGAGAGCTTGTCGGAATCGGGGATGTCACAGCACTTTGCCGGGGAGGGGAGAGGATATGATGGGGAGGGGGGTGCTGGGGAGGACCCCCCGGCACTGACACCTTGCCCCATGCCGGCAGCCTGCAGGTCACTGACACGGACGCTGGATAGTGGGATCGGCACCTTCCCACTACCCGACTATAGGGGGGTCCCTGCCAAGAGCACCCGCAAACCGCAGGGCCACTGCCCAGTGCCGTACCGGCGCGGCCACCCGCCATCACCAAAGTGCCACCCAAGGCCTGGACGCTGGAGCGGGAAGTACTCAGTGCGGAGGAGCTGCTGGTGGCTGGCAAGCACTGGAGCACCCTGACATGCCGTCCCCCCGGCCCGCATGGCCACCGTGCTGGTCCCCAAGGTCAGTATCCTGCCGTGCCGTGGGGCGAGAGAATGAGTGAGTGAGAAAGGCGGGAGCCGGGGCACGGCACTGGGCATGGCGGGGCAGCGACTCAGCACCGGGGCCGGGCAGCGCACCGTGAGCGAGGTGTCGGGCAGGGGAGGGGGAGCGCGGCGGGGGCGCCGCGAGCGCCGGTGCCGGTGGGCGCACGTGGGGGTGGGCGGGGGGTTTGGGCTGGGGGCCTGATGCCCGAACAGTCGGTGCGATGGAAACGGAACTTTCCAAGACTCGTTCTGGAGTTCTCTCCTCCGCCTCTTTCTTTTGGGTCTGGGGTGTGTTCAGGGCAGGTGGTCCGTGAGTCAGTGGTCGCCATCTCCCCCGGCTGGAATTCCCTTTTCTCCATGTCACTGCTGTGCATGGTCACAGCTCAGAGAAACATGAGAACAAAGTTGATCCGTTCTCTGGGATGTTCCCTCCAAGGGCAGACAGTTCTGGATGAAGAGTCTCCCTTCTAACCACTCCCGGCAGCTTCAGGGATGCTCATCTCATTCTGTTCCTTAAGTGTGTGCAAACAGCTACTAAACCCTTCATGAAATTCTTACACAAAAATTTTAACCCCTTCATTGTTGGATAACAATTCCCCTCATTTCTTTATCCTTGTGAATTCTTTTGCAAAAGTCCCTGTTGTTCATATGTAAGAACTGTGGGCAGCGCCCAAACTCTTTAGTCAATTTGGTTAATTCGTACCAGAAGATAAGCTTTACAATTGTTAGTATCGTTACTGCTACCAGTACTACAAGCAAAGGATGTATTAATAAGTTTAACACTGTGGAATCATACACACAGTTACAGTTGGCGTTTGACCTTGATGATTTAAGCCTGTGTTCTTGACGAAGTTGGGAAACACCGATGAAGAGGAAGAATGCTGATAAAAAGGAAGAGGGAGTGTGAGCAGCTGACATTCAGCTTAGCAGACAGAAAATGATGCGTTTTTAGGCATAGCCAATAGAAAAGCTAAAACAGGCGCGTGCACTACTGATTGTAACCAGGCATAACTAAGCAAAGGGCACGTGGACACATCGTGGCTGAAGTGATGATCTGTAAAAGCTGCTTGTAAATTGTAATAAATGTCTCTGGGATCACATCTACAGAGTCCGTGCGTTAAGCCGCTGCATAACACTTTAGTTGACGATGGTGAATACCCTACAAAAATATCCCACCAGTGATGTCCTCCATCTTTCTTTACTCATTCCAGGACGTGGTGTATTTCTTCAGCGTCGTGATGGACAGTTATCAGAGGGTTTTGTCCATTTTCTCAGGCTTGCTTCAGCAATTGTCTTCAGTCTTCATGTTGCACCAGTCTTTTCAGCAACGCTAAGTTCATGCAAGGTATTTGACACTGTCCCATATGACATCCTTGTCTCTAAAATGGTGAGACACTGATTTGACAGATGGACCACTCGGTGGATAAAGAACTGGCTGGATGGTCGCACTCAAAGAGTTGTGGTCAATGGTGCGATGTCTACATGGAGACCAGTGTCACGCGGTGTCCCTCAGGGGTCTGTTCTGGGTCCAGTGCTGTTCAACATCTTTGTCAGCGACATGGATGACAGCATTGAGTGCACCCTCAGTAACTTTGCCGAAGACACCAAGCTGTGTGGTGCCGTGGACTCACTTGAGGGAAGAGATGCCATCCACAGGGACCTTGATAGGCTTGAGAATTGGGCCAGTGCAAACTGCATGAGCTTCAACAAGTCAAAATGCAAGGGCCTTCGCCTGGGTCGGGCCAATCCTAGGCACGAATATAAACTGGGCACAGAGTGGGTTGAGAGTAGCCCTGAAGAGAAGGATTTGGGGGTGTTTATAGATGAGAAGCTCAACATGAGCCGGCAGTGCGCTCATGCGGTCCAGAAGGCCAACCGCATCCTGGGATGTATCAAGAGAAACGTGGTCAGCAGGTCAAGAGAGGTGATTCTACCCCTCTACTCTGCTCTTGTGAGACCACACCTCAAATACTGTGTCCAGTTCTGGTGTCCCCACCACAAGAGAGACATAGATTTGTTGGAGCATGTTCAGGCGAGGGCCACAAATATGATCCAGGGGCTGGAGCACCTCTGCTACGAGGACAGGTTGCGGGAGCTGGGATTGTTCAGCCTTGAAAAGAGAAGACTTCAGGGGGACCTAATAGCTGCCGTCCAATACCTTAAGGGAACTTACAGGAAGGCTGGGGGGGCACTTTTTACAAGAGTGTCCACTGATAGGACAAGGTGAAATGGGTTTAAGTTGAAGGAGAACAGATTTAGATTAGATCTTAGGAAGAAATGCTTCAGTACAAGGGTGGTAAGACTTTGGAATAAATTGCCCAGAGAAGTTGTGGATGCCCCCTCCCTGGAGGTGTTCAAGGCCAGGTTGGACGGAGCTTTGAGTAGCCTGATCTAGTTGAGAGGTGCCCCTGCCCATGACAGGGGGGTTGGATTAGATGATCTCTGAGGTCCCTTCCAGCCTATGCCATTCTATGATTCTATGATTCTATGATATCAAATGTTTGATTTAAATTTTCATGTTTAAAAACTGAAGGGTGTGCTTTCTGTATGAACGATAAAATACATTCTAAGGTAAGTGGATTTCAGATGCATATTAAATAAAATGAGTCTAGCACTTATATACTGCCTTATAATGCCAACTTTTATAACAACATTCACTGTCACGACTTGAAAGCCTTGTTGTTGTTTTTTCATCAGAATCTTCCAGGCTCAGCTTTTTGTGCATGTGTGACTGCATGTTATGGTTTTTGGCTTACTGAATGGATGCAAAAAAGCTGTTTCTTGAGACGTAAGTGGGAAGAGCTGCAAGAATATTCTAAATAATAGTTCCTCTTTATCTCATTTTTTTATTAAAATTAAGAAAAAAATGCTATGTGAATATGCATGTCTTCTGCTACTGCACAGCTGTAACCAAAATTCAATGCACAAAGATTTTTTCCTAAACTATACCTGCAAAAGGAACTTCTTTCAGAGAGATCAATTAAATAATAATTGATGGTACCATATCTCTAAATAGGAAGTGTCTTTATTTAAAACAAAAGCAAAACATCTTTCATTTGCTTAAAAATATGACCTACAACTGTAACATATTTTCAAGATAATTATGTGAGAGGAAAAGAAAGAATCCTTATAAAATTAAGGGTTTATTAACCTTATTCTTGGGATGAAAAGTATTCTAAAACATGTGCTTCTTACATGCAGTTTCCATGAAGATGAAGAGCTTTCAATTATTAAAAATGCTTCCTGGCTTCATAGTTACGTCCTTCTGCCCAAATTGACTGTCAAATATTTGACATCCAGATTATTCTCCCTGTTCGAGTGCGACTGCAGAGGTTATTATGGAAAAATACAAGCATTCAGAAATTCAGACTTTTCACTGGAATTTCATACTAACATTTTATAATAGTGTCATTGACATTATCAAAGCACACATTAAAGAACAATAAAAGTAAACTAACATGGTTTCTTGTGGTGACTGCTATCTTTGTTTCAGGATGCTGAAAGTCATTTTTCCAGATCATGCCAAAGGACAAAGTTGTAAAGCTCTCAGGTGTTCTTGAGCTTATTCCAAAATAGAGTTGATCGCTGTTCTGGCTTCTTTCCTGATTTTCACAGTCTTCATTATGATCATCTACTACAGAGCAAGCTGAATCAGCATTTTGATTAAGGAGACTGCTCTAATAATAAATGGATAGCCTTTTTTCTATCGAGCAAAACAGCAACTAAAGAACTCTTGAAGCTTTTGTTTCTCTGAGCCTTATCTTTCCAGAGGAACCCGGATCTCAGAAATGTCCTTTGTTTGACTGCAGGATGAGAATACCTGCATTCCATGGCAGCTGTGTTATTTAATATCGCCCTTAAGAGCAGAAAGGTCTAGCTGCAAGTCACTGAAAAAAACTTCTGTAATGAGGAGAAGAGTGCAGGCTTATAAAATGAAAAGTGTTTCTTTAAAAAACAAACAAACAAAACCAAAACCCCCAACAAAATCTGATTGGAATGAACAGATGCACACCAGGACACAAACTGCAAGTGTTGTGTATGTTGCCCTCTGTTATTCTTAGTTGCTCACCTCTTGGTATTCAAAAAAATCTCTGAACAGATTCCAGCAGGCTTTAAGAAAACTCTTGGCAATAACATGAAGGATTTAGGGGCGTGCTATTAATAATTATCTCCACTCCTTCTCTCATTATCAAGAAACTTTAACAAGTTGTCTACAGTCAGAGTTAAGATATTTTTCCTTCTATCCTTTTTCTGTTTCACAGTTTCTCGTGCAGTACTACTTCCAAATTTGACATGTCAGTCTTTTGCAAAAAATGTCTGTGCTGTCCTGCCAACTCTGCAGCTCAGCAGAGATGACTCGATATTAGCTAGGGAGGCCCTTGCTTATCCCTCAGCTAGAACACCATTCTCGTGAGCTTTAGGCCAAGCAGTTTGGGCTGGCTTAAAGATGCTTCTCCTTGCCCAGTCTGCCAAACTTTCCTCTGTTCTCTCAGTCTTTGCAGTCCCTGTACGAGCAGGACTGCTTCGAGTGGCTCTTCTGCCAAACCTACTTGCTGCTTGTTTGGGATGGGAAGCTGGGACCGTGAGGTGTCACCCTAGACTGGACTATCCTTCTAATTCTTTTTCCCCTGGGAAATAGTAAAGGCTATTTTGTTATCCAAACTTAACAACAATCAGTGAAATTAAAATGAACTGTCACCTAACAGAAATGCCAATGTAATCTGCTTGAGTCATCCTCTGCCCTTGTGCACTAACAGACCCATAAGAGCTCGCTGCCATACACGACTGCCTTCTGTTTATCTCTTTATTTCATCTCCTGGGAGCAGGGATGCCTCCTGATTCTTTACAGACCCTACCAGACTTATCTCAGTAATTTAAGAGGATGCTTATGACTTTCACCCCAAAAAATGCCTTAAATGTTTCTGGCAGACAGAGCAGTGAGATGTTGGACAAAAAACCCCAACGAACTACTCTTCAGGAAAACAGACTCTAAAGATGACATATAGAGATAATCTTATTTCGGCCTATTAATTATGCCTTGTAAGCAATGAATCAAATCACTTTGCTGTACAACACAATTACTGCTGTAATGTGTAGTCATTACAGTTTGCACTGAGGTATAATTGTGTAATTCACTTTATGCACGTTATTGACAGAGAAGGTCTTAGCAACTTCAGCAAGGAGGCTTACTTTGGGTTTACTACAGTTTAATTTGCAGGTGATTAGCACAGTAGACCTAATAGCCTGTTGAGTCTACCTGTCACAGAGTCATTCTGGATCGTGCACAGAAGAGAAAGATGAAAAGAAAAGGGATTCAAGGTAGAAACGTTACTACCTGGTGCATTGTTCCCCTTAGTCCGTTGGGTTCTGTTGTGGCAGGGAATCGGGAATCGTGCCTGGTGCGCAGACTTAGCTCCCTGGGCAACAGTATTTTTAAAACAGGTTATTTGAAGATGGTCGGGGGCTTTTCTACACGTAGTGAATTATTTCAGTAAACAATTTAATATTTTGGCATAGTCTTCTGCATTTGATTAATGTTTATTAAGTCAGTTGTGATTTGATAGAAATAGATTGTTAAGGGACAACTTTCACATCACAGAGTAACTGCTGTTACACGTTAGGGAGCTGTTGCTGCAGGGAAGGCAGGCACTCTTACTTTGTCCTCCGTGCTTTCTGTCTTACTTTCCTGACATCTGAGAAATAATAAAACGAATAAGTCATATTCCAGTTGTGTGTTGTTGTGTTTTTTTTTTTCCTGATTCTGTGCTAAATTTATAACCTGAATGTTATAAGTTTGAGGTTTTTTTCCACCTTTGATGTCCCTCTTTCTGTTAGCTCCATGGTATTTTAAGAATTATTAGTTTTACACTATGCCAGCTCCTTCACAAATAATAGTGATATTTTTCCTTATCTAGTGTCTCTCCTTTTAAATTAAGGAGAGGGATAAAGTTAAAAAAATAACAACAACAAAATCGATTGCCTTTTTGAATGCAGTCAGTGTTCTACATATTGCAACATACAGGCCATATAGACATCACTTAAGAAGATTTATGTGGGTGATTTGTAGAAAATTGTTTCTGTTGAAAAAAAGTGAGGGGCTGATCCTGAAAATATGTCATGTGCTGTGGAACTGATATCTTGGCAGGTTTTGGCACTTAGATTATGCAGTTCTCAGTGGTAAATATGCATCACTTGGTTCAGATAAGTTTAGTTATATAATAGTCCTATAAATTGTACTTGAAAGATGCTTTTTTGCTAAAGACTTACCTGAGTGTTGGGTGCTTTGGATTTCTGATGTAATCTGACAGTTTATAATTTTAAAATGTCTTACAAGTGTAAACAATTACTTCCAGAAGCTTATAAATAGGTGAGTCTTGGACTAATTTTTATTTTCAGCAAAACTAAGATTTTGAAGTTTGAGAAATCCCTGAGTTATACAGATGTTACTGAAATTTGTCATAATGGCAAAACGACTGCCTTTATACTTAGCCTTGATTTATTTAAAAAAAAATGTCAGAGATACATACAGCTGGCCCCTACACAGCAGAAAATTAAAATTTTAAATGTTAGCAGAGCAAGAAAATAAGTTATTGTAGTGATTTGTGTGCATGTGACATTTTATTTATACTAGAGATGTAAGCAAACAGTAACTTATATACACTGCATGAAGCTGCAATACGTTCATAGCCTGAAGTGTCCAGTGATAATGATATTATGAGCTTGCCACTTATTGATTAAAGCCTCAGAATTCCCTTTCCTAACATTCCCTGCAAGAAGCTGTCTTACGAGTTTGAAAAGGAGAGCTTACCATTATGGAAAATCAATGGAGTAGGAAAAGGGAGAAAATTATTACCAGCAACTACCAGGATGGGTTAAGAATCACATACCTCAGAAGAGGAGCATCTGACGTGAACGATGCGCGACGAGCATGTGACGGAAGTCGCCGTTGCTGCGTAGTTGAAGGAGGAATGCTGACCACCTCAAGGATGTTACGCAAACAGAATTTGCTGGAGAGCGGATGTGACAGCCAGCAGCTGCAAAAGAGACTGCACAGACTTTTTGGTTACCAGCAAGTGAGCAGGACTGAGTCAGTGGCCATCAGCCTTCTGTCTTGAAAAAAATTCCATGCACAGTCCATTCTGTTGTAGTAGCGAAGCATTATTTGTCCATCCTGTCTGAGTGGTGCAGAAATTATGCTGTTGGGAAGAGTTTGGGAAGAGATGGGAGTTTGGGGAAAACTCTGATGGCAAAATCACAGTCAATTACTGGCATGTGAGGGAGGCCCATTTGCTTTTGCCATCAGCAGTGTTTTCTGAGTTGTTGCCTCCCTGCTGAAACCCAATTTTGTGAACATTCACACAAACAAACATGCAGTGATTTCAGTCAGTACATCAGCCATTTCCTAGTTGGAGTAGTTGCTGTAAAGTTGCTGTTACTTATTGTGAGAAGATGGCAGTGTGAAGTAGGGTTTACATAGTGATGACACAGCAGATGATTTGCCAGGCCAGATAGCTTGATCTTCCATAGAGGTTCCTCAAAAACTTTTGTTTCATCTTTGTTCTGTTTCCAGTGGGTGCTTCCAGGGAGCAATGCAGTGGATGAGTATCTTCCAGAGGTAATTGTGCAAGTAAAAAAGATTGTCAGCTACAGCTGCTTGTCGCTGCCCTCTTTTGGGAGATGACACTGTCCTGCACGAGCAATCTGCAGCTCACACAGATACTCTCTCATGTGTCTTGGGCAGAAGCGGGCAGAACAGTTTTTGCCTGTAGTAAATGAGTGAGCTTTGAGCACACTGAAGCCGATCAAAAGGGACAGTAACCTCCTTTTTCTGACGTAGTTGAAGCCTTAGTACAGTCAGTGGGCTCGTTTGGCCAATCCTTACAACACCCGCCTTGCCCAGCTCAGGATCCCACAGTGAAATCCACCCTCCTTGCCCCGTGAGTGGCGGCAGCATGTGTGATTGTGCTCGTCTGAAGCAAAATATTCAGTTCACCTGAAATTGCCGGCTACCTGCAGAGTTTTATCATGTATTCTTCTCTGATACATTCTCATAACAATTTGAAAGGACACTTTCCTCATTTGATGTGATGCATTAAAATATGTTACATCTCAGGCACTCTAGTTCTCTTGGTGCCAATATGACCTTCACATAAATCCAAATAAATCTTGCTACCTATAGCACAGAGTAGTCCTTAAAGGATATATAACTTCTCATGTATCCAAAAGAAAAACTGGTAGCTCAGTTTTGCCTGAAGAATTGCTACCTCATGGGAGCTGCAAACCATTTGCATAAAATTCTAATGCTTTACCTTTATTAGGTAATAAATCACATAAATTTGACCACTTCAAGCCCGGAAGAACATTCATAATTGAGAGCTCTAACAAGAAAGAAAATAAAGAAAAAGCAAACAGGGGGCAAGATTTTATCGAGATGCTGTTCCAGGATGTCAGGATCTCTAGCCAGTATTTGCCATGGCTTTATGATTGCCATGCTGGTGGTACTGGAGTGCTTTACTGACAGTAATGTAGGTGTCGTTACGGTACTATTTCACTGAGCAAACAGAAATGAAAGGTGTAGATAATGTAACTCGAGCAAGGACTTCTGTACTGGCATGTCTTGCAGTCGCTGGCTACTCGCCGCTTCCTTCCACGACTCTTTAATGTTTCTGTCCCTTTCTCTCTCTGCCCCTTCCCGTCAGGGTACTGGAAAGAGACCAGTGCAGCTCTTAGAACCCTTGAACTTGGCTTATCTGAGCTGTTTGGTTATACAGGAATATTGAAAGAACAGATTCAGAATGCCTTATAGATTGAAATATTTAGGGTTTGAATGTACTTAACCTTCAATATTTGTAAGTATTTTGTGTGTTATTTCATGACTGTGTCTTTCTTTCTGAGCCTGGCTTTCCATAAACAATGCCTATTAACTGTAAGCTGGAAGTGGGGGTGGGGGGGTTCTGGTAAAAGAACTGGTTGTGCTCATAACCTACTGGGAATACAATTCTTCGTAATAAATATAAATTGAGATTGTATGTGCCCAGAAAGGGGAAGGGAAGCAGAAAGAAAGCTTTTCATGTTTGACCCAAGCAACAGTATCTAGGAAATTTATATTCATGATTATGAAAAATAACATTTTCTGATTAAGCTGATACTATATGGAAACTACAATTATTTTTCCAAACTTCCCATCATCATTGCAAATATCTTATAATTGACCATTCTAAATTGGTATGTTTTCATGCATAATAATAATTTCCAAATACTGTGTGCTGAGAGTTACATAGGATGTCTAGCATCTTATTTAAGAAAAAAAAAATCTATAAGCAATTACATTTCTGTTTGTGTGCGACCTCTTTTTTAAGCTACTTCTGTTCAGGAAAAAAAAAAATCTTTTAAAAAGTTGTCATAAGGACCTGCAACAAAATAAAGTTACTCTATTCTTTTCCTTGATACAAACTTTATCCTCAGAATGCAGAATCGAAATTGTAGTCCTTCAGAAATTCTTTGAAAAAAAATAATGGCAAATGTTGCTATGGTTACAGAGCCATTCCCATTTGCTTTGCTTTTCTGCCTTAGTAATGAAAGTGGAAAAAAGGATTTTCTTCCAATGATTTCTATGATGCTTTGCAGGGGAGATTCATCTCCCCCTAAATTCTTCTCAAGCAGGTTTTAAACTAGAGTGTTTGGGGTTTTGGTCTTTTCTGAAGTTACTTATCTCTGTTTTCTTAATAAAGTTGATTAAAAACAAATGTAATCTTAAAAAGCTGTGGTGAAATTGTGAGTTTCACTCGCAATTCAACTCGAATGAAGGATAGATTCCATTTCAATCCTTCCTCAGTGTAATATCCCTCAGGTATAAAATACTTAGGTTGCCCTGCGTTACCTTAGTTTATTGAGTTACCTTAGTCTCAGGAGTGACTGGCACTGATTTTTTTTTTCTTTTTTGAAAGATTAAAGCACAAGATATCCATAAGATTTCTTAAGTGCATGTGGAACAGATGAAGTAGTGCTCCAGGACGCTCAGTTTTACCCTACTAGGTTGCTGGTTTTTTAATTTGTACTTTTGTGAGCAACTTTCTGTTTCTTCTTCCACTAACACGAACTTCTATGAACCCAGAAAAAAGCTAACGATGCTTTGCTTCTCAAAGATACTTTCATAGGCTGACAAGTCATTTCCAGTATGGCTGAATTTAAATGTTTGTGAAACCTCTTCCGATTTTCTTACCAACAAAGTATTGTCATCAGCTCTTCCTCAGGATGAAAATACATTTGGAAGCAGCTGCTGCCGGGGTAATGCAACTGAAACGTCCTCCTGAGGACAATAAGCAACCTCCTTTCAGGTAGCAATGATGTGGCATAAATGTGCTCTCTAAGGACAGAGTGACTGATGCGTTTCCCTGGGGGTCGTTAGGATGCTGCTGCGGAAAGCTGACTGGGAAAAGATAATGCAAATAAAGGCTGCTTGTCAGGGAAACACACGTGAGATGGTGTAGGGGTTTTTTGTTTTTTTTTTTTTTCCCCATAACCCTCATTTGGGAATGAAAATCGGCTTCCATTTCACAAAAGCTGAAGACCTAGGCTACTTTACACAGCCCCATTAGGAAGAGATTTTTTGCTGGCTGTCTTGATAGCATATACATTTTAGGTGGAGATGTCAGCACGGCTATCATTAAGGTTTTCTGGTACTTTTTTTAGTAACATGTAGTTCTCACTAGCTCCTAACTTTGCCAAGCAGCTATGTGAATTTTTCCATTCTGAATGGCTTTTCTCGATTTTCACACAGACACACTCTCCATTTAATGTTTTGTTTTGTTTTATTTTTTCAGCCAAAGTAGTTGCAGATGTCTCCGAGAGTCAACCTAAGGAAGCAGCGCAGTGCTGCTGTGTTGTGGGGTTGGTTTGTTTGTTTGTTTGTTTGTTTTAGTTGGGTTTTATTTTTGCTTCATTCTCTTGAGCCTTTGCTTTTTGGAAAACTTAGACTTCGGTGCAGAAACTTAATTTGACAGCCTTTAGCACTACTATGCCTTTGCTGACCGTATGCAAACCTATCTGCATTTTCTAAATCTCAAGACTAAGAATTTCAGTTAATTCTTGGAAAAATACATTGTTATTGTGGGCAAGCGCTTCGCAACTTTTTTTGCCTGCGCAGACTGGGTATTGTCTGTTCACACACAGCATCTGCATGACCAGACTCTTAACGACCACCTCTGCAGCCTAACTGAGCATGCACCAACTGCCACAGCCTCGGGAAGTGAAAGGACTGGAAATACGCCATCCTGGAGTGCAACAGCTGCTTCATGATGCTTGGAGCTGGAAGGAGGGGTGCAGAGAAAGGGCTCTTGGTTGGAGCTGAGAGCTTGTGTTCTTGGTCATCCACAGCTGACATGGTAGGAAAAAAAACAACGGATTGAAACGACCACGGTGAAAGGGCAGGATCTGTGTAAGGAACGTAAGCCTAAAAAAGCGGCAGCTTGTGTGACCGTGGTTTGGGAACGTTGGTTTTAGAGCTGAACAGCAGAAAAGGACATGTATCTCCTGATGGAGATACAAAGCTTGCTTAGATTGCTTGGATTTCATGGCATTTGCTGACGGGACAGCACAAGTGGTGAGATAAGAGGACCTTTTGTGCTGTGTGGACATAGCTCAAGACTCTTCAGCACGGTAGAAAAAAAATTACACAACATACATACTTTTTTTGCACTGGCAGTTAACTGGGCTCTTGAGAAATGGGGTGGAATGGAGGAAAGTAACTGCAGGAATTTTAGAAGTGGAAGTTAAAGGTTGAAAATTCAAGAGGACTGCAGATATGAAGGTGAGTAGAAAGGGCTGAGAGGAGTCTGAAGTTTCAGGAGGGAGAAGAGGGGGACCCAGGAGACTTTCAGAATGCAGCTGGCAGAATAAAGATTAGGAAAGGCAGAACGAAGGTCAGGAAAGAACATAGTAGAAAGAATCAGGTTTTGGAAATAGGAAAAAGAATTTATCCATGTTATCTTCTGGAGTCTCGATTTAGAGCTGGACAGTAGCAGACAAATTAGCTGCTAGAAGTGTCAGGCTGCCAATGTCACCCGTGCCAGAGAGATGGTGACCTGTTTTACTGTTTTGCTGCTACAGAAGGAGTTGGATTATTCGCATCCAAGGTCTAGCTGTGGTTCTTTACTAAGAGTCAAACTAGAACTTCCTGAAAGCTGTTCAAATTTTACGGTGACCAGAGATGGGTCAATGTGCAACGGAGTATCGATGATATTCGCTGCCCAGTGTTTGCGCTGACTGACCCCTCAAACGCACGGAAATGGATATCGGAGCCTTGATAAACAACTGCAGACCAAAATGCTTTATGGAAATGCTCTTACGCTTTAAAAAAAACTTTTCCATTTTTCTCCAAACATATTATGGAGGATGATTTAAACCATAAACATTTCTGATTCTTAGCACCTTACCAGGTGACTCTCTGCCAAAGAATTCGGACTCTGTGTGCTATATCATAATCCAGGATTCGTATTTTAAAGATTCCAAGTAACTCACGTGCTTAAAGCTTCTTTGAAAGAAACGGTAACTTATGCAAGTCCAGTTTTTGTATTTCTGTGAAATTTATCTTCAAATATTTGATTGAAATTTTGAGAGGTCTCTCTTGATTTCATGAGAACATTTAATTGAAATTGGCTTTAAAGAAATATAAATACATGGAGAGTTGTTTCAGATAACTTAAACGTGGGATAGGGACAGATTTTATATATTTGCATATTTTATTACTGGATTTAAAAAGCAATTTTTCAAATAAATGCTAATTCTTCTGAGACTTCTACACATTTATCTGTAAAAAGATCAAACAGCATGCAATTTCCAGAATGCTCAGACTTCCTAAGCTGCACTGAAAATATTTTGGTTCTGGCTGTCCAATATAAGTTACTAGAGAATGTTCAGTGGTTTAATTGGTCTCTACTGGTTTTATGCTCAAAGGACAGTTTCTTTAAGATAGCTGGCAAAACTCTTCTTCTAAGAGAAATAGCAGTCAATATCTAAGAGGGGTTTAGTAAAAGGAAATGTTTTCTTCTTTGTCTAGTTCAGTTTAAAGTTTTGAACATTTTTCAATGTTAGTCACTGAAGTAATTTTTTAAATTATTAACATTGCTCTGTCTATAATTTTATTTCCTTTGTTGTTTTCTGTAACTGACTTCAATATAAGATAAAAGTAACTGAGTGACTGAAATTTAGATTGAAATCCTTTGCCATTTCTAAAAATAGATAGAGTTCCCACCTACCCCAATGCCCCAACTTCTTAGAATTGTAAGAGTAGTACTTACACCGTCATTGCTGTTCATTAAAGAAAGATCACCTTAATGGCTTAAAATATCTTCCACTTAAGACCTGACAGCTGATAATAGGTGTGTCCTACTACAAACATGCTACCACTGCCCAAATCCACAAGTTTATTAAGTATAAATAACTTTCCAGTGATTCTTTGTCTCATGTTTTGTTGTTTGTATGTGTAGAAATCTAAAACTTGCTGTGAGTTTGTGCATGTCTATAGTCGTCCTGTACTCCATACCTCACATCACAGATTTCCTGACATTGAAAGCTTTACATACACAAATTTTCAGATGTCCGTGCCCTAGAAACAAAAGGTGATTTTTGATGATTATTAATTCTTACTAAAAAAAAGAAGAGTGATTATTGATTGATCCCTTAGGCAGTGGATTCAACCAGCTATATGAAGTCAGAGCACGCTCAATGATGAGTTTTTAACAAGTGGAAATAAAGGTGTAGCAGAGGGCAAGGGAGTCTGCAGAACTTCAAATTTTGTTGGCAGGTGGAAACTCATTAAAAGTGCCTGTGCTTGAGGAGGCAGCGTATATAGTCTGTACTGCTGCTGAGCCAGTCCTCAGAAATATTCCTGTTTCATCCGGCTGATAAACAGTGATCTTGGAGAAGAGTGTGGTTCTTCTCTAGGCAGCTGTGCAATTCCCTGCCTCATGCCTCCCTTCTTGGCGTGCTACAAAGATGAAGGCTGTTGCTTAGACATTTACAAACCAAGTCTTTTCATGTCACTAACTGCTTCTGGAGAAAAGCACAGATGTAACATCCCTGTTTGTCTCCGACGAGTGGCTAGCAAATGGGCTACTGACAGCAAGGCTCGCCGCTCTTGAACCAGGATCCACACTCGAGCATCACTGCTGTACTTTCCATGGAAGGCGTATTGCTTAAAATAGCTTTTCTTTGGAATACTGGAAAACAACACTACACTTACAATAATGCAAAAGGGATAAAACTATAGAATGTCTAACTTCTTATTTGAAATCCTGCGTTTCGAAGCACAAAATTATCACTCCATCCCCCTCTCCTCTCCATACGGCTTTGTAAGGATTCTGAGTGCTGCAGCTGGGATGTGGGTTTCCAGCCGCACTGCAGAAACGTGGCATTTGGGGGCGGGGATGTTCGGGCCTTGTTTTGGGGTTTTTTTTGCTATTTATGGAAGCACAGACATTTCATTTTCTGTGTGCTGGTAGGACTGCCAACTGTACATTTGGGGACGGACCGTCGGTTTTGAGAAAGCTGCTGGAAGGGAGAGGGCAAGACCACCACCTGAATTTCAGTTGTTTTTCAGTCATGGGTGCTGGGCACGCACTTGCATAAAGCTTCAACACATTTTAAAATAGCTCAAGGTTTTTAAATTAAAATATAGCAATTCTGCTGCTCTGCTTCTCTTTGTGAGAGCGGACAGAGTTGAATACTGTTTGAATACTGTTTTCTTTTCTGGTCATAAATTCTAATGCTTCATAACGTGCCTCCACTAGCAGAGCTCTTAAAACTAAAGCAACAATGTCAATTTGATTTTAGTTTAATCTAATCAAGAGGGGTAGAGCTTAAATCTTATACAATGCATATGGTGATCTTTATTTTTACCTTCTGTGGTAATGGAAAACTTACACCAACAGTTTGAGGCGTTTTAAACTGAGAAGGATGTCAAGCCAAAGATTGGTCAAAACAGGGACAAAAGCTAATTTTTGAGCCTTTCAGCACATCTGAAATTGCTTCCAAGAACTGACCTGTAATTTACTATCTTTGAGATATAAAGATACGAGGTGGTGTAGAGATGGCAGTTTATAAAGTTCTCTCCTCCACAAAAGCTCAGCATATGAAAATTGCAAGTGATAGAGTGGGTGGTTTTTGTCATGTAGCAGGAAGCGTTCTGAGTGATTGCAGCATGGTTTTCCTTTTGTCAACAAGATCATTTGAAGAAAAACAGTTGTGCTTCCAAAATAATAGTGTCTCCTGTCATAGAACTGCTGAATACGCGGTTCTGCTAGAAGGATTTTTATGAGAGAGGAGCAAGACTAATTCACAAACCTGAAGAAGCAGGCTGTGATAAACCTGGCTGTGCTTGGATGTTTGGGGAATCTGCACTGTCAGTTTAGCCACAAACATGCCGTGGCAGTCAGGAACACTTGCCAAACCTCCCTGCAGCCAAAGTCCACTTTGCTCTAAAAGGCTTTCTTGGTCTTTTTGAGAGGGACAAAGGTTATAAAGTTTATGTCTCCATCATCTGGGCATCCAAAAAATAGGAGTTGAGGCTCTTAAAAATCCTCTGCAGCAATTCAGTTACATAGATATGAAGCGTACGCTTCTTCCATGTTGCATTTCAGTTTAGGAGTTCCACAACACACAGGACAGGTAGAGAGCAAGAACAAAGCAGCAGCAGCAAAGGATTAAAAAAAGCTTATAAGCTCATCATAAAAAAATAAATTGCATCTGTCCATTAGTTGCATTGCCTATGGGCATTTTTAAAATCCAGAAAGTAGGTATCCAACACCTTTTCGATAGTGTTTGCCCATAAACAGGTTTGCCATTCACTATTTAAGATTTTGCACTGATGCAAAATGTTTCGAATTCATAACTGCTCGTACCATGGCTAGAGACCTGCATGAGTTTTGGTGCTGACATTTTCACAAACTCCTATAATTCTGTTAGTGCAGCTTTTAATTATTTGTATTCTATTCTGTACTTGCTTTGTATTCTAATTGAGTATGGAATTAGCAACAAAGACTAATAATACCTGCTCCTGGGTCTGCTTTTATCACGGCATTTATTTCTCTCTTCACTTAGAAGAAATACACGTTGTTATGGCCTCCTTGACACCTTTGGGAAAGCATGCTGCTACAACTCCCTGTCTTCTAAATACAAGGTATCCTGGATATTCTTCGGCATCTGCATGTGGCCTTTTTTGTTGCTAAACTAGTAATATCCTAAGATGTCTCCCAAAGTATTCCCCATCAACATTTTGTCCTTCCGATGCAAAGACTGTATGGCATTTATACTGTAAACTTGGTTTACTTTGTTGCTTCTTCAGCAAGATAACTTTCTGATATTTTGTATATAAGGACATCCTCTTCTCGTGTCTTGCAAAAGATGCAGTACTGTTAAGTGTGCTGCATGCAAATGAGACTGCAGTTCTATAATTGGAAAGCTAAGCACAGTGTAATTATGGAATATGAATTGGATGTTATGTTTATTTGAACACATATGTATCCCAACTACAGAGTTACAAATCAGCACTCATTTATACAAGTCGAGGCCTGTCTCCGAGTTGAAACAGCTGCTAAAGGCAGAAATCGAATATATGGAGACACCTGACCACGATTCAGATGCTGGCAAACTGTGGTAGGTGCTTTCAAACACCATCAAGTTCTTTTACCAGTATTTTTGTGTTGATTTTTATCAGCGTAAAGGCATTACAGAATTCCCTCTGAAAACAAAGGTATCTAAGAAATATGAAATAAGAGAAAAATCTACACCTGAATCTATTATTTGCCTCTTATCAAAGAGAATAGTTCGCTGCTGCCGTGGTCTAATGAGCCACTTCGTGCTGGCACTCGACTGCATTCTTAATGAAACAGGTGTGTGTAAGTGAAACAGGATTTTTATAGTAAGACACAAAAGTAATGGATTTTGCTTTTGATTCCACAAGAAAACTTGAAAGCACTCAGAACTCAAAACTTCAGCATGCACAGAGCAGATCTGCTGGGACAGAACGAGCCAAGGAAGGGAAGGGGAAGGCGTTTACAGTTAATGTAAAAGCAGACGACCACAAGGCTCACGGGTTTGGCTGTTTCAGGGTTCGGTGATCTTCGTCTCCACTGAGTACGTCCTCTTCATTCACCAAACGATCACTTTCACTGTGCAGAGGCAACGCTGAAAATCAAACTGCTGTGAAGTAACTGGGGTAGCGATGAAAGGTGAGGTTCTGTTCGGAGGGGTTATCTCATGTGAAACTATGACTGGTTTTAGATGGATTGCTGCAAGACATCCATGCAGAACTTTTTTTTTTTTCCTTGCTCACTTTCTGTATTGCTGCTAACCTGAGGTTTTCCGAGGGAGAAGACAGGAATAGCCACTAAATCAGACCCAAGACCTTGCTTCTCTCACACCTTAACGAATGCCGTAAGAACCAGCCTGCGAGGTCTCTCATTATCAAGTACTCATGATGGACCTGAAACAACTTTCCTTCTGAAGCTTTATCAGAATCTGACCTTTTCTTAAAACCTTTTAATGAATTGTCACTTTCTCATGAAACGAATCGTGGAAAAAATCTTGGCCAACTATAATTGCAACAGTTTGCCGCTAACTTTGATTTCAGACGGCAGAGTATGAGTGTGTGTGTGATTACACACCTGCAAACTCACAGCCCCCACAGCACTACTGATCCACCATTATTCTTCTGGAATCTTAGCTCTATTTTCAGCAACACATTTTTTTTTTCCTGATCTTTTTGTTTAACTGAAAAGTATTGGGAGCTACAGATGCAGGAATAATTAATTAAAGCCTAGTGCATTTATGCTAGCATTCCGAGTGTCTCAGTGGGCGACTTAGATTTTGGGAGCACTTGTGCAAAAATCTCCATGTCTTTTCATGCCGGTCTAATAACAGAGGAGCAGTTTTATGGCTGTGTTGCTCCTTTAACCTTCTGTTGGCTCTAGCTGCACCCAGCCTGTCTTGCTTTACTCTGGCTTGAATGGTTACTTGGCAGACCTGTGGTCTGGTTGGTGTTTTTCTATGCGACAGGAAACAGAACCAAGCCATGAGTACTTCCCATGGGAAGAGAAATGAGAAAACAGAAAAGAGTTCATCGGGTAATGCCTAGCATGGTCCTTTCAGAGACTACACTAGAGATGTGCATCTGATACACCATCCTTTCCTCAAGATGGTACTGAATAGAGATATGTCCTGAAATTATCTTTCTTTGCCTGCTAGCTAAGGCCTGCCTGCAAAGCCTCCCGAGATACATATCCAGGGGCCACAGGCACATAAAGCTGTTCTATACTTCCACTATTCAGACGTATTTTGTCAGTCTGTCGAACTGTTTGATACCTACAACCACTAAATTTGCATTCTTAACACTGTAGCTCTCATACAGCGTTAGGAAAATTGCATTTTCTTGTTGTACTTCAAAAAATATGCAAATTAGGTATCTTAATAAATGTTTCCTTTTTATTAGTTCCAGAAGTTGTGACGGAAGACTTAATACAAGTCCCGTGTCAGAAACAGAGGTGGTCTTTTTCGTGTGCCAGATGTGTGTATGTACGTAGTGTTCGGTTGAGCAATCCCTGGCACAACAGAAATAAGAAAACCGTAAATTATATCTGTATCCCTGCTCTACTAGGGAACAAACTACTGAAAAATAAAACAGCAGCTGCAGTCCGAATGTATTTATATTCTCAAACTTGCACCAAGTCTTATATGGTTGAAGTCCTGTGTATAAAAACTGGCACAATCGAGCTCTTTTTAATTTCCTGTTTGATTAAAGTTTCTTCCCGATTGAGTAAACAGAAGAACATGCCCCAGACATTTCCCCTGTCTTTGAACGCTGCCTCTTCCCACTGTAATCTGCCATCCAGATCTCCTGGCGACAGCAGTGACCTCCCAGGGTTCAGCCTTAGCCCCTGCCCTGATTTTCCTTGGGAGTAGGGGAGAAGTGGAATCGGTACCACCAGCTCGCAGCAGTCACCTCCACTTGGTTGTAAGCTCCATGTTACACACCTTGTACGATTCACCACAGGAAAGTAAAATGTACCAAGAAAATACATATAAATACCGGAAAGATTTAACATTTGTGAAAGTGTAATCTTAGGATAGATGGCATTGTGTGCATTTATAAGCATCACTAGAATAAACAGTCTCCTCAGGAGCCTGGCAATATATCATGTTTGTTAACTCACAGCTGAGGTGGAATTTCTGCGTGATCATTACAGACATAAGGTCTGAAAGGGTTTCCTGGATCACCAAATGCAGTGCACAGCAACTGTATCATATAAACTCTCCATAAAGTTATATGTTTCATTTTAAATCAATGAATTTTGCTGTTACTTATCTTCCTCAGGCGTAATTCTACTTCCTCACTTGTCTAATAGTTAAGAAGCAGTTTCCAGTCTAAATTTATCCCAGGGCATGTCATTCATAACTGTTCTTTGCTAAAACCAAAAACCAACCAACCAAAAACCTCAAACAACCACCTTTTTGTTTCCTCATGGCATTTGTATAATGTCTGATATCATAATGGACTGATTCATGGTCAGTTCCAAATTCTTTGTATTCCAATCTGATCTAATTTTTCTAAACAGAAAATTAAACATAATGACATCATCTCCTCCTGGACACACACCTGGATGAATTATACCTTACTAGATATGTTGATTCATGGATACTCCTTAGAGGACTTATTTTATGAGTGGCTTTACAGTAGGACATAAATGACTTCCAACCCAAACCATTCTAGGATTCTGTGACTGTAGACACCTAATGATTCTAAATTGGAATGAGACAATATTTGGAGAAGTTTTTATTTTGATTATTGTAAGGCTGAGTTGGTCATTCTTGGACCAGTGAACAATTTACAGACTCTAACTGTCCATACAATTCCTAATTTAGGAATATCTGAAATTTACTTTTCTGAATCTTGACTCTGCCTAATCCAACACAAGTCAAGATCACTTCATTTCAACATTAATTTCCTTGATTTAGAATAGCACCTAATTCTTCAGTCAGAAGCTACTACTAATACTGGCAGCATCTAAATGGTTTCACTACACTGGGACTGTCAAGCAAAAAGCTACGAGTACTTTACTTGTTCATTTTCTTTTCAAAAGTGCAGTTAGGCTCCCCAGAACGTATTCCTCAGGAGTAGCAATTTTTGGTTGCAATGAGTTAAACAAATGCGGAGGTTGGAAATGTAAAAACTACATTGTTTGTTATATTTTGTAGTGCTACTTGCACACTGTAAGAAGGGAGTGAAATCAGTGATTGCACACAGAGTGGTTGACTCAGCAGTGCCAAATAGGGAAAGACTCACAGCACTGGAATCCGAGGACCATCCTGTGGAAAGGCTGCAGTTTTCCTTGTGGATATGATCCTGAAGAACTGTCTACTGTTGCACCATTTCTTTGGAGAGGATTTGTATTATGCTTTTAATGCCATTCTTTTGATGAGCATTTGATTTCTTAGAATGTAGACACAGAATAAATTTAGATACTAATG
Source organism: Tauraco erythrolophus (assembly GCF_009769465.1). Lineage (NCBI taxonomy): Eukaryota > Metazoa > Chordata > Aves > Musophagiformes > Musophagidae > Tauraco > Tauraco erythrolophus. The sequence goes on from NC_141477.1 coordinate 5,964,207, forward strand.
GCCCACTGAATCAACGTTTCAAATCTTTTTACAGCAATGCAGAGCAACTTCTGTGATTGCTGTAAGCATGTGATTATTTGCTGGGAAGATCTCATTTTCAGGCATTTGTAACTTCATTCCCTTCACAGGCTGATTTGGATGCAGTTTTGACCATTAATTATCTATAGCTGTGGTGGGTTAACCTGAGCTAGCAGCCAGACTCCCACCAGCTGTTTGCTCACTGCCCAGTCAGCAGGACCAAGGTGGAAAGGGGAAGAACACACACAAGAAAGCTCATGGCTGAAGATAAAGACAAGGAGACGGCTTACCAGTTACTGTTGCAGGCAAAACAGACTTGACGTGGGGAAAATGAGCTTAATCTGCTGCAAATTAAACACATTCAGGTAGTAAGAAACACAAACATTAAAACACCTTTCCTCCTCCCCACCCCGCCCCCTCCTCAGGCCCAACTTCACTCCTTCACCCCAACTCTTCTACCACCACCCCCCAGCTGAGCAGCAGTGGTGGGGCAGGAGCTTATAGTGAGCACACACCGGGTTCTTTCTGCAGCTCCTTCCTTGTCACCCTTTTCCTTAGCTCCAGCATGGATCCTCCCCAGACCGTTGTTCCTTCAGTAAATATCCATCCACTCTAACTCTGACAAAGGCTCCTCCGAGGCTGCAGCAGAGGGTTCTGCTCCAGCACCATGGAGCACCTCCTCCTCCCTTCTCTGACCTTGGGGTTCCCTCTGCTGCTTCTCACGCATTTTGTTCCCTCCTCTCGCTCTTGCTCTGTGGCCTTTCCTGCCCTTCTGAAAAACACATTCACAGAGCACCACCAGCCTTGCTGACAGGCTCAGCTGTGTCCTGTGTCGAGTCCGTTGCAAAGGCAGCTGTCCCTGGCAAGGGCAACCCTGGCACCTCCTCCCACAGAGACCCCTCCAGCAGCACCACTACCCCCAGCTACCAAAACCTTGCCACATACACCCGGTACAAGCTAAGGCTTACGCTCATGTTTGCTCTTTATTTAGTGTTGCCATTTTAAATCGACAAACCTGGAGTTACAGTTGTATCAGGCTTTGCTATCAGCTTGTCAGTTACTTAATACATACATTCCATCATCTCTGTGGGAGTTGTAGTCATTTAGATGGTAATTCCTGTTTCATAGGTGAGTTCTGCACTAGGTGCCAAATATAATCATCTATGGGATCAATTTTAACAGTTTTCATGTCCATACATTTGTGTGTAGTTTGATTATGTAGGAAGTATCTGAATTTAAACTAACATCTCAAATCTACGTGGGCCATCCTCCCTTGAAACTTCTTAATGTTGCTGCACTTCAGCTATGTGACAGTACTACCAAGCACAAAATAACATACTGATAGACTGGTCATGTCTGTTACCACCAGTAATGATGGTTATCAAAACAGGAACCCAGTTTTCATCCCTACCTGTCAACACAGTTCATGACGATACTCAAAAGGGAAGCACAGGAGATGTTCGAGACCTCTTTAGCTATGGAACTGTGCTTTAACTATCAAAACTGTTTCTTTTCATCCATGCTTGTGGGTGATGAGGGCTATCTCCAGCTGCACTACAATGAACAGTTTCCATGTTCTTCTATCTCAGCTGTTTAGTATCAAAATATCTATCCCATAAGCATCTTCAGATACACTAGTACATGGGAAAGCTCTTCCTTAAAAAAAGCCTTACACGGGTCCTATGACACAAAATGATGAGTCTCAATTCCAATTAAGAAAGTTATCATTTTTGAGTAGTCTAAGCTATGATTGAGTATTTTTATCCTAGTCTTTGTGAAGTGTCCTGTGATCTTAGTGGTGTAGTAGAAATGATTTAATTTTTTTTTCAACACAAACTTCAGATATTCAGGATGTTTTTCTACAGACTGTCAGCCAGCTGCAAATTGCTTTGCAGTTGTCTATCTACTTACAGATTGTCGAGGAAATAGAGACCAAGTGAGAAGATGGCATTAATGAAAGCTAGACAAGCTCTTCCACATTTTGTATTAGACCCTTAATCTACCCAGCCTCTGCCAGGTCTTTTCCCCCAGTACGTGCTTGTGATGAAAGCTCTTCTGTCCTCTGTGCTTTAAGACTAGGTGCTGTGAGAACGTAAAAAGGAACAATAATTTTACCTGATTTTGTAGTTATTTTAGTGAGCCTGTGGATCATTTTTGTATAAATAGTGACACATTTGCAACACTTTCTAAAACTTTAAAGTGTTCTTTGCAGAATTGTTTGAGTAAGATAATCACAAGTTACTTTTTTGTTTTCTGAGCATTGGTTAAAAAACCAAAACAAAACACCACGTTCCTAGGGACTTACAGGTGGTGAAGGAAAAAAGTAAATGGGAAAAGATAAAAAATTTGTCTGAAAAGATAACGGGATGGTTTTCAAACGCAGAATAGAGCCAGTTTTAAAAACATCAAAAAAATCATAATAGGCAATATTTCCCGATTAAATAAAGAACAACACTCCTTAAATCTTGAGAACCAGGAAGCCTGAGAGAAGCATGCAGAATCGTCCCTCCCAGCCCAGCCCTTAAATGCACATGATATATTGCTATCGCTGTCTCTGCCAGGCAGCGCGTGCTGCTCTCCTGTGACTCCAGATTCCAGGTGTGTTTATTTCAGAAGAGACCATAAAGTGCTAGTGCAGGTGACATTTCGTCTTTCATGGATTTTTTTTGTAATCAGAGGTAGGTGAAGGTTAAATAGACTTAATATAGCGTTACTTTTTTTTTTAAACAGAGCACAGTGATTGCCAACCGGCACAGCGTGCGTAACCCAACATTTACATTCCTCTGCTCTGTTCACTAAGCAGTGAGATCTCTAGAACAGCAGAATTTGCTGCAAAGACATTGGGCTGGGACTCACAAGACTTGAAATTTATTCCTTGCTCTACTGCTGACCTGCTGTGTGCCTTCTATAAAAATCACTCAGCTCGTTCCTTTTCACTGCCGCCCTTTGCTGCAGCTTCTTTAGCTACAGGTAGTGACCTCCTAAGGCAGGAAAGCAACTTGATAATTGGAAGTTGGACTTTTTAACCTCCTCGGTGTAAACACTGTCACTCTCCCTTTGCAACAGTCTCCACATCAGTTCAGTCCTGGTAAAAGCACGATCCATGAGTAGCATAATACAATCAAAATACTTTCACCTTTTCATCAATAGCAACACGCAGTGCACCAAACCGACACTCACTGTGAAATTATGGTAATGAAGTGGCTTATTGTGAAGTGAGTTTGATGGAGGTGCTCCAGTTGTCCAGCCAACAGTTAACATCAAAACCTTAGCGTTTACGGGAATCTTTATGGGAATTCTCAGCACAGAAAACAAGGAATTAACAAGCAGAATGAAATAACAAACCAGTCCCTCATTTCCAAGTATGGTCCTTCCTAGACAAGCCTGCAGTCTTCTCTGTGTCTTATTCATGCATGTGCACCCTCCCTCCTTTTTTTTGAGAGGGGGAGGGAGGAGAAGAGGAGAAAGACCCTCGGATGCAAAGCTTTCCTTAATAATGACCGGATAAAAGAAAGCGCAGGTTTCTATTAAAGGTTTGTTAATATCTACTGTGATAAAATAGATGTGTAGTAAGAATAATTAAAGCTCTCATTTTGCCTTTGTTTTTCTTAACAACCGTTGTTACAACAACTTTTCCTCTAAGCCAGAAAAGGTAGAAAACACAGAGAATGGCCATAAGAAAAAAAGATACGAAGTGATGAATTGCATTCAGCAACAGAAATATGTAGGGAGAAGAGTAAGAATGGTTGTTAAAGAAATCATATCATGAAAGATAAGAAATCTCACAGAACATCAGTCATTCTTACTCTGCATGTTTGCTGGCACAGTAAAGGCAATAAAACAAAACATACGCTCTCCTTTGTGTAGCACACAAAAGCAAGATCTGAGGGAAAATAACAGTAGAGCACTGGATGGTAGTCAGCTGAAATAAAATAGATTCCAGTGCTGCAATTGGCAGTATCCTGCAGTGTTTGCAGAACTTTTTTCTCAAGCATTCCTAATGTTGGAACTTTAGAAAGCTTTCTTGAGTCGTTGTGGAACACATTGTGTTAATTCCTACAGTGTTAAAATGATGGTTTGGCCTGACAACAGTATGCAAACCTCCCAGGAAGGCTATGTTTAAAACATAAAAAGCTACAAGCGATTCTTTCTAAATTGCTCCCTCCTGGTTTAAGATACACGGCACTTCCAGACATTGCCACGTAATGTTCACTGTAGTACGCACAGAAGAAACGCAAAATCTTAAGGTCTAGTCAGCAGTTCAACCTTCTCTAGTAGGTTAAAGCAAACGAGTACTAGAAACAAATCTCTAACCTGTCAGGTGCTTCCTCAGCTTCATCCTATGCTTACCCCTTGCTACACAGAGAGACTGTTTAAAAAAAATAATAATAATGAAACTAATCATCATCTTGGCATATGGTTAGCACTTACATGATGGAATCAAATCTCTTTAGCAGGACGGTTGCTCATTGTCTAGGTGGCAACAGGAGGTTGTCCCAAGGATCCTTGCAATGACATTTTCAGTTGGATCAGGTGAGACTTCCCAAACAACTGTACTGCAAAGCAGGATTTCACGTTACAGTTACTTGGGAAGACAAGTGCTGTAGCTCTGTCCTCCCTTCCTCCTCCTCACCCTGAGGGTTTATTGCTGAGCACGATGTCATATGGTGTGGGATGTCCCTTTGGTCAGCTGGCATCAGCTGCCTTGGCTGTGTCACCTCTTATCTTCATGTGCACCCCCAGCATCCAGAGCCTTTACAAGTCCAGAGTTTAAAACAGTCTTGATCTACAATATTCATGTGAAATCCTTTGATCTAAGCCTAAGATTTAAACTTACCTCCTTCAAGAAATCTTTTTCAGATTTGAAAGAGAAGCAGACTTCATTGTACAGTAGTTAGTTCTGCAGCTGTGAGTGGGGTTATTATTATGAGTATCTGCAACTACAACCAAAACTTGAAACTGCCAAATTCAAGATATTTGGGATCTGGGGTTTTCAGATCTCTGTAGTGTATCTTATTCTTTGATGTGTAAAAACTGAGGTGCATCCAGAATGAGTACTTACCTGTGAAAATATGGCAATTAGTTCTGCATGAAAGCAATCAATTGAGAAAAACTCAAGAAGAGGAGCAACCTCTTCTGTCTGAAAGATATTGTCCCAGAACACCCTCCTTCCAGAGGGATGTTCAAGAATACTGGGAAATATTTAGCAGCAAAAGGAGTATTTATTGGAAAAATAGAGGTTCTCAAAGCACTCAATTTTTTGTCTAGAGGGTTAAAAAAAACAAACAGGAAAATAAAACTTTTTAAAGTGTTAGGTCTGGAAAATATGGAAATGAGCTGGAATTTGTATTCTGAAGAAGAACTAAAATAGAGCAAGAGAAGAAAACAGCTGCTTCAGGAATACAAATGCTAAATTTATTAATGCAAGAGAGGACAGTATGATTAAGTTATTTAATGTACTGTGTAAAGCACCAGAACAATTGGCTTAATATATTTGACCAGGAAGGCTAAAAAAAAAAAAAGCCATGAGACCAGGATGGCGTAAATTCATAAATGGGTTATCTCCCATTCTTTGATTGAGATTTTTTTCAATTTTTTTTTTTTTTTTCTCCTCATGCTCAATCCTGGCAAAACTGTATTGCAAAACAGAAGTACCTCAACAATAAAAATTCTAGTTCCAGTCAATACTGAGTTGTAGCTGACTGTTTCATACTGGATTCTTGACATTCATCTGCACAGTCCAAGCCAAGTTAACTATGCTTTCTCACCCCCATGGGTACCAGAGCATTTAATAATGTTACTGTTTTCTCATATAGTTAATCTCAGTAAAGGCTCCACCAAAAAGCAAAACAGAGCAGAAATACTAAAATTTTACATCGGAGAGAGAATATAAGTTTTATTCTAGGAGAAAAAAAAAAAAGTCACCAATGAATTCCAATACTAGAGATGTAAGGGATGTGGGGAGATACTCATATACTTTCCATCAAATCTTACAGCGCTTTCTCATTGTAATTTTTTTTCAGCTCAAGAAGACTTGAATTTGGTTGTTTTAATCATCCTCAGAGCAACAAAAAAGTTAGCAATATTGTTGATTCTTTATATATATTGTCTGCTTATTACCTCAAACCAGCTGCAGCGGGCAAAGGAAGAAGGGGAGCCCTTGCTGTTCTGCTTCTCTGGACTTCTTCAGACTTCTTCTGTTCTGGACGAGACCATCAGAGGCTGTGGAGAATTAGGGCCAGCCAGTTAAAAGCAAAAGGCCACCGAAGCCTTTTATTCATGTAAGCACATGTATGTATATGTGTATGTGTATGTGTATGTATATGTGTATGTGTATGTCTATACATACCCAAACACACACAACATACAGTGGGAGAAACACCTGGCAGCACTGCCTCAGAGGAAAACCAATGAACTTTAACACTCCCAAGAACAATTTCTGTTCTCACAGCCACGGCACATCCGTACAATCAATAAGAGCTGAATTTGGATCACTGAGTATTGAAAGTGATCCATGTTTGCCTTAAGGAATATGTCACTGAGGAACAGCAGACTGCTTGTGACATAAGCCAATAACTGGTCCTCACAAGAGAAAATGCTGCAGAGAACAAATGTCATTTCTCTGCAGGGAGTAAATAAGCAAAAGTCTGCTCACTGGGACTCTCTTCCACACCGAAGAATTTAGTTCACTGGAAACACTGTCTGCCTCTACATTACATCCGCTTCAGTAAAAATAGAGAAGTCTTACTACTTCCACCTTAAGGACCTAAAAGTTATTCCAAATGAAGTTATGCCTTACAAGACCTTGTAAAAAGTCTTTTAACAATGAAACATGACAAGCAACTGCCTCAGCCACTGAATGGATAAATTAAATACCCAACGGTGAGCTGGTCAGCTTGTAGGCGATACACAAGCCCAACTTTTTTTCCACAGTCACACAATGTGTGACAAAACAGACTCATGGGAATGTTCTGTGTGCGTGGTTATGGTAGTTCTTGGCTCCTTCCATCCTCAGTAGAGGTTAACCAATACAGAGTGCCATCCTCTTTCTAGTGACTATAGACAAAATCTAAAATTAAAACCAACTCTTGCGACTATTACTACAGACGCTGAAATAATCAGTTTTATTCTCCGCTTAAAATTACCCCAGAACATAAAAGAAATTACTGGATATGTTATCAGTTACACTCTGCTTGCCAGTCTCAGCTATTTACTGTGCTAAATTATACAGCGTTAGTACAAACCCAAAAGTTGCCAGAAATCAGGGAATTTTTAGATTGGTAAAGCAGGAGGGATGGGAGAGATAAGCTAGGGCCACTGGAAGCCATGGAGAGCCTTCTTCAAACGGATAATTCAGCGTGTTATTTCACAGGTGAGTAATTCAGCATTTCATTCACTTGAATGTAATTCAGCAGACGCTATCCTGTGACAGCTACTGTCAAGCAAACTACTATTTTTTGTTGGTCTCATTGTAATGATTTGTTTTTGTAGGAGAAGAGCCCTAATTTCTAAAAGTATCATAAATTGCAAACCAACATTTTATGTACTTTGATTTGGATTGTAAATGGAGTGGGTTGCTTTTATACCATTTCCTACTTTTTCTTAATGCGTAAACTGCCTCTATAACCAGTTACCTTAAGATTTTAATTTAAAAGTTGATCTTTTAAAAATCACTAAAATAGTTTTCCTTGTATTTCTATATTACCTTCTGTCCTTTTAGTTCCAGGTTTTCAGTTGCAATGGCCTGCAGCTCTACTGCAGGCTTCCTAGCAGAGAAACAAATTTGTGCCAGCTTGCTGAATAACCTCGGTAATGTTCAGTCACTCAGAACTTCCCCATCTGTGTGTCCAGCCATCCAAGGAACCAGATGCTCTGAAAAACGCTGTCTCCACCTTGCCTGGTGTATCGATATCTGAAACGTGTTGCTGCCATAACTGCCGTTTCCAGCCCTACAAGAACTACAACTGGCCTTCCTGGAGCCCTCAGGTCGTTCAGCGGTCGGGTACAGAGTTCTCTTCACAAGTCGACTGTTTCTACTGCTAAAGGGAAACCTGCAAAAGGTTTTCATATGACTTTTTTTTTTTTTTTCCTCTCACAGAAAATGAAATCACTAACTGGAAGTATTATAACAAAAACTAATCGAAAGCAACTGTTTCACCAAGGAAGAAGTCCAGAGAATAGAATGAAAAGCTAAGGTTCTGTGCATAATTACTGATCTACTATTTCCATTGGTTTTCCACTGATAGGCATTTAGGCAGCTCAACTATTTTATTATTATAGAATCATAGAATGGTTTGGGTTGGAAGGGACCTCAAAGATCATCTATTTCCAACCCCCCTGCCATGGGCAGGGAAACCCTCCACTACACCAAGTTGCCCAAAGCCCCATCCAACCTGGCCTTGAATGAACACTTCCAGGGATGGGGCATCTACAACTTCTCTGGGCAACCTGTTCCAGTGCCTCACCACCCTCTGAGTGAAAAATTTCTTCCTTATATCCAATCTAATCTCCCCTCTTTCAGTTTGAATCCATTGCCCCTTTCCCTATCACCACACGCCCTTGTAAAAAGTCCCTCCCCAGCTTTCCTGTAGGCCCCCTTTAGGTACTGGAAAGCTGCTAGAAGATCACCCCGGAGCCTTCTCTTCTCCAGGCTGAACAGCCCCAACTCTCTCAGCCTGTCTCCATAGCAGAGGTGTTCCAGCCCTCGGATCATCTTTGTGGCCCTCCTCTGGACATAATGAGATAATTATATAAACTTCCTTCCTAAACTTGTGTGTATTCTACTGACACAAGTTGCAGAAATGTTTTTGCCAAGAACTTGATGATTAAACGTGAACTTGCTTCAACACGTATGAAAAAACATCCTTCATTCTTTGTTACACATCTGTGCAGCTCTTTTTTTAATTCAACACAAAGATTAATACTCAGGATCTGAATCAGCAGCTAATCATTTTCCAAAATATTTGGCTAGTAAACTGAAATTTCTTGTGAAAAGACCCTAGAAGAAAGTTTCCTCATGTAAAACTAAAAAAAAAAAATGTGTGCATGATACATAACAATTTTGTAAGAAACTTAATTATGTTTGATTATCATAAATCATTGCAATTTTTTTCTCTTATACTCCCTTGAGCAGACAATTACTTCTGATCAGCAATATTTTTTGGCAAAAATATTGATTACGCCACGTTCTTAGAAACAAAAGAAAGATGTATATGAATTTCAAGGCTCTGTTAAGGTACAAAGTAAGCAGGCAAAAAATATTTATTTACATCTAGCAGACACATACTCCCAATAGTACTGCATTTCTAAGCAAGAGAGATGTTCATTACATAATATGGTAAAAGGAGTCCAGTGATTAATCCTACAGAGTTAAGCATCTGCAGTCCAACTACTAGAGCATTAAGAATGTTGTAGAACCAGTTTAAAAGAGTGAAAAGTCACTGAAACTTGGTATTTTCTTTTATCAAGGAATTTTGTTGAAAATGCTTTGCTTTCACTTTCGTTGAAGTGCTTTACTATGTACAGCAAATCAGTTTTTAATGAAAAACAGTAATAATATAGTTACAAGTCACATGAGCCAATGAGCTGTGTTAACGAATAACACTGGGAAAAGGTGCCTACGCATTTTAGTAGCTTAATTTCTAGCTTTTAAGATAAACATTCCATCACTTAAGCATCAAAGTGTCTGCCTTGGGCAACTATTCGCTTCTGGAACATCTGTGGAAGCTGAAGTCACTGCCTCCCAACTGTTTGTTACCATGGTTCTTTTGCCAAAAATTGCCAGCCCCATAGAACGTGATGTTGCTCGGTCAGCAGAATGGCTCAAACAAGGACTCCCTCATCTGTTTCAGCACAAAGTTAGGTACGTTCCCTTAAATCCAACCGCTCATGGATTTTGGTGCATTGAAAGAAATGGTAGAATTTCTGCTCAGTATTTAATGTTTAGTGTTCAGTGTTGCATACATTATTGCAAAATAGTAAGAATCAAATTCATGGATTGAAAGAATTTTTAAACTCATCTCAATGTCCTTCTGCACCTTCCTATTCTGAAGCAGCTATAAAATGTTTATATTGTCAGTCTTGAAGTGACATGCTTCGTCAGGGCTAAGGTAAACATTCGTTTCTAGGTATGTACAGCTGCTGCAGCGAGAACCGCAAAACTCTACAAGACTGCTACGGCAGCGAAAAAAAAATCAAGAGGTGCGGCCATGACACTGCACAGCACTGTTCTGCAGGTATTTGTAATGCTTCTAGGCTGTATTGATATAAACAGGCACAGGGAATCTAATGACAGCACAGCAGGAAATTTGGAATTCTGTCAGGAGTTTATCCAATGTCTTCACTTGACCCTTCCTCAAAGTTCTCGTCTAGACATTTCAGTAGCAGCGTTCTGTATTCAGAACTGGGGAGAAACCTGGATCTGAAAGCTCTAGACTGGATTCTTCTGGTCCACCGAAATGATTTGTCCCAGTGCAGAAGGGACACGTAAAGGACGTGTAAGAATTACAACCATGCATTATGGACGGCTGGCACGTTAACGTCGCTGTGCTGCTCACACTGATGGGGCGAGTGGCCAAAGCAGCCATGCCAGCAACACCACGTGAACGAAACTGAGCTGGCAGGAACAGGAGAGAGTCCGAGCTGTACTGTGCTCAGTCCTCACCACCTGACAGTCCTGGCCAAGGGGCCTAAGTTCTGTCCCTAGCAACTGGAGCCTGCGTAGGGTTTAGATGTCTTGGCACCCTCGTTCTGACACAGCAATAATGCCCAATTATAGTCTGAACTGCAGGAACACGGCATTAAAGTTATGAGAAGGGAGAAATCTCCTACATGGAGAATATCCTCAGCAAAGCAGCAGTGTGTCCTGTGCGTCCATCAGGCCTGGGGGGGGGTATGTAAGACAGAACTGTTGGGTTTAGTCTTACAGGTGGATCCATTCATAAATGCTGACCCTGACATATCATCTCCAATAAAAGCTGTGCGTTTTTATCTAATTTCCATCTTTCAGCTGAGACATTAGCATTCCTTACTCAATGTTCCTCTCTCTCGAGCATTACCTCAGATTAATTGGCACTGTATAAAATAAGTTGCTGGGTGCACAATGGTAACCATGGCAGCCTTCGCACTGTCTTCACAATGCATATGTAATTCAGGCCTCAGGAAAACATAATTAGTATGGAGCATAATATATTCTCTCTAAACACCGCACCGTGGTATGAAATACACACAATCAAAGCAAACGATGCCTACAACCTCCACTGAGCCGGGTAACATTATTGAGCAGTGACATTACAAATTAATACACTATTAAGTAGTTTTGCTGCAGCATCCCCAACTTGCGTAACGCTGCTCTTGAACCATATGTCTCTTCTTTGCGACCAAAAGGTGGCAATGTTCTACTGATTATCGGCTGGCCTTAAAAAGTCAGAAGATCCGTACTCACTCCGGAAGAGTGACATCTCTTTCCAGCCAAGCCAGAAAGCTATGGATCATTAACCAGTGCCAATACTTCGGTGATGACACCTTCGCTTAAAGCGACACAAATATTAAAGCACTGTTCAAGCCGTGTGAAAGTACATTTGTGTGTATTTTCTAACGAGGAAAATTAAAAGGCATATGCAGCTTAAAAACAACACGTGTTCTCTGCTACTCATCACATACAACCAGGTCTTAGTCAGGACCTTCCTGACATGTTTATAGAAGACAACTACTGCTGTGCAGTGAGTGAAAAGTTTCACTAGCCTGGCTGATCAGAAGATGCCACCTAGACACCTCAGATTTCTACAGAAGCTTATTTCAAGAAATGAAACTCGTTTGAGGTGACCTCCATAATTCATCTGGGGAGTTGCCACTCGTGAATATTGAAGTCATCCAAAACATCTGCCAATGAAGACGTAATACCACACCCACATGGATTGTCAGTACACATAACAGCATGGAAGCAACAGCGTGCAGCTGTTATTTTTCTAGTTAGTGTATCAACAACTGCATTACTTATATTAATGGAACAAGTTAGGAATAATCACATGTAGACAAACTGCCACCCTGGTGCTGGTCCCACTCCGATGATTACAGACATAGGGTGTCCCACACCCAAATGTTTAGACACTATTTCCATAACACACTAAATGAGGAAGCTAAGTGACAAAGGTCAGTATGGTTTTCCTGGTGTTTCACAGGGAGATGTTTTTCAGTATGAGCAGTAAAATGAGAACTTGAACATTATTTTGTACAAGTACTTACGGTATTTAGGATGACTGACTGCTTGCTATGGAGTTAAAGCAAAGACTAGCTAAAGGAGAAAACCCAGGAACGAGAGGAAGATAGTCTGTACAGGGGGCATCCTTATAAATACACTGAAGTAATTGTCGGGTTTCTAACAAAAAAGATGGTGCTCTCTGAGGCCAAATTTGGCATCATGTTCATTCTGACGAGGCTGAGGAGAAAAAGTTACAGTAAGAGATCTAGAGAAATAAATACAGTTTGAAATGCTGCCAGTTAATATATGCTAAATTACCATCAGCTGCAAAAAGCAAAGTGAGAACTGCTTCTCCACAAAACGGGAGTAACGGGAGTAAGGAGATGTCCGGACACGTGCAGGATAGTCAGTACTTAGCAGACATGAAAGTCATTTAATTGCTCATGTGAACACGTATTGATCGAGTGTACTGATGTACTGGAAACGCTGCTTTCATTACGTGTGGGACATTAGTGTGTCGGATGAAACGCAGACATCCACTACACCTCTGGTGAAAATGTCACACAACGTACTAGACCTCAAATAAACTTAGCAAATACGACATGAAGAAGTTGCCTGGCAGTTAATTCATCTTAGCCAGAACCCTGAGTACTTTTCATGTTTACAAGATTTATCTTCATTTTACTCCCTCTACATGTTAATGAGGGGGGACACCTTCCAACTCATAACAAAAAACTCTGAAACTGTTGTAATATTTTTTAAGTGTCTTTGTTAATACTATTTGGCCTTTCTTTTCCACCAGCAACGTGCTATGGATACTTTTCTCCTGACAAATCTTTGTGATGTGGTAGTGCTGTTAGCAGAACAGAATGAACGGACGGTTCCACTCAAACACTGCCATAGCAGGTGACAGCCCTTGTCCCAGTCTGCTGGGATAACAGATGCACATCTCCACTTCCCATATTTATGGCAAAAGGCACCATTATGATCTTAAAGTTCCAGCCACACACACTGACAATCCACGTGCATCTGATTCCACATATCTTGACTTTTTAGTCAATTCTGGTGGGGGAATGGAATGAAATAGCTTTTCTTTCAAGTGACAGTGTTATAAAACAATTTTTCAGGTAGCAGTGTCATTGATTTCCATTAAATATTATCACAAGAAAATGCCCTCTGTTAATACTGTAATACCTAAGTAGATAGATCACACTTTGCATTTATGGCTGTTATAAAATTAATCTGGCAAAAAAAACGGGGGAAAAGTGGTAAAATAGTAGCATTTTATATGGAAAAGCCTACTAGTTCAGGAAAAGCTATTTATCTTCATGTAGGTGATGGCAATTATTTCATGCATTTACACTAGGTTATCTGTCATCAAATAAATGTTATATGACGCTGACTTTACATTTTTCTGGAGAAGATTCAGTATTTTATTAGCTGCTTTGTCATCTAGTTTCAGTCATGTCATCAATTCTAAAAAATACTTTTAAAGTAGCTCAAATAATTGCTGGGCTCACTAGACATAGATCCATTCATTTATGACCAGCTATCATGGGACATTGGAAAAACGTGAATTAGCGATCACAAACAGAAACAAAACAATTCCTTCCGTTTCAGGGACTAGAATTCGGGAGCAGAAGGACACAAATACTATTTGCCATACATTATGTATTCTGTTTCTATTATGTACCCTCAGCTTTGCTGTATGTAAAACGCCCACGCAATGCTATCTGTGACTGCAAAGCATTTTTAACCAACTCCAGTAAAAAATGAGTTCCTGAATCTTCAGAACAAGAGTTTTTATAACCCATCAGATGAAAAGTATATATACCATGGGGGAAGACGAGTTACGGGATCCTGAGAATGGTAATTAGGCAAAGTCAGCTGCCCCACAGCAGCTAGTACTAAATGTCTGTGGGAGACCTTAAAGGTATGTAAGTAACAGAAATACACGTTCAAGTCCCATTATTATCCTAAGTAATACAATTTAAGCATTAACACAGTAAAATAGTGGACGATTTTAAATGCCTTTCAACTGCCAAACCCAAACTGTCATAGATATTAACTGTTGAACATTAGAAATCCTATTTATTCATTAAGGTTATTTAATGTTCGTGAAATTATTTGACCGTTTTTTAATTACTGGAAATTCAAAATCATCGCTCTTTTCAGAGACCTTCTTCAGTTACCAATATACCAAATCTTTACCAACACCATGGATATCTACCCATATTGAATAAAGTGTATAGCTGTACACACTCTCCAGAAAGCAATGCTCCTTTCAAAGGCTCTGGGTTTTGGTACCAAATATATGTGACACGATTAATTAGAGAAGCATTTCTTAAGTGTTGCAGGAACATGTCAAGAAAAATCAATGGCCATAAACATGAAGAATCTAAGAAGGTAAGTTGAAATGGAGTCAAAAAAAACCTGCTTCCACTGAAGTGCAGTGAAATGGCAAAACCATCGGCATTATTTAAACAAAGGAGGAGCTACAGAAGTTACCACGACCAGAATTTCACACCAGATGTCTTGCAAAGTTGGTCTGTTCCTTCAGCCTTACATACCACGTTTCCAGAACAGTATTGTGTAGCCACAAGTTTCAGATGCAATTCCAAGGTGTAATATAATGCAAGATGCCTACAGATACTAACTCAGAACCAGGCAATGCAGTTAAAATATCGTAATGATTTGCAAACCAGCAAGGTTTTATGAACCAAATCGGATAATCTCCAGTATTTTTTCATGTACTATATATATATATTTATACAATGAAAGAAAAATTAAATCAGCATGACAACAGCATTAGTCTCTTTAATGTCTGCAGCACAGTTAAGACTTCTGCCTTCTTTACTACACCTTAAAACTTTCTGAACATTTTGAAAATGTTCAAGAGCACTTATAACACTGGGAGTTATTTTCCTTATTTTGAGGAGGATCACATTATTATTAGAATGAGATACAAATTTTGCAGCAATTCCCCTCGTCTGCAAGTACAAACAGTGGCTCATGCTGGCTGCCATACAAACGCTATGCAGTCAATCCCTTGTCCCAAGAGCTGAAACTAAATACAGTCAGCAAACAGCATAGATAGAAATTCCAGTTCAAAACCTTGTGTTTAAAATACACAGCAAATCTTACCGTGGTCCACATTCAGAGTTCAAGCTACATTCATGAGGATGAAATTCATCCTGAGAGCTTCCCAGTCAACTTTCAGTCCAAGAATCCTTTCCTATGCTCATGAGTGTAACAAAACAGGTGAAAAAGTTATTTTAGGCAAGATGCCCTTAAAGCAGCTTAATGGTAAGTAGAATGAAATATCATATATAGCAGAGCTCCACTCAAATGCTCGTTCAGGGAGACCGGTAGTGGCTTGTGCTACATGAAAAAAGGCTAGTGACATCAGCCACCCCAGTGACAGCAAAAGGGTTGACAGAAAAGCCCGCTGCTAAGGTGAACATTGACAAACTGAGACCCAGTACTACTGACTTGTTCTTACTCAATCGTGTTGTAGAACATGTAGAACATCTCTGAGCATCTTCTAATTGCTATCAGAGATACTACGTTAGTAGGTGCCAGTACAGCACATTCTGATACAAAATTATGCGCCGTTACAAGTCCATGCCAGTTAGATCCATTTTAAAATAAGTATATTTAAGGTGTATTGTAAAATTCAGTCTTTTCTTTCAACAACCTTGGTTTACAAATTCTGTCATTTTTCACTATAGCTACGAGTTGTCACTCAGGAGAAGCTGTCACTGTACTGACACATTGCAACATGAGCTCCAGGGTAATCATGCAGATTAGGAAACAAAATATTCAGGTCCCATTTGACTGAACAGAAAAAATCATAAGGCAAACTGGTGTTTGGTTAACTTGGTAATGTAGCTTGTCTTCTGACAAAGAAGTTCCCATGGGAACTGGGAACCCAAAGGTATGTGCTACATGAACTGACTTATTTTGGATACTTCCCATGTTATTGCTAATTTGGAAGAGAGGTTTTCACATGGAACTCACTGTCCTTCACAGGACTTTAATCACTTAAAATGTTTACTGCAAGTTCATACACACCAGTCTGGAAACCAGAGAAGGCAAAGGATCAGGCACACCAGTGCAGTGCCTAAGAACTGATACATACAGACATCAAATAAAAAGTAGCAGAAATTACAAATAGAAGAACAGAAGTGTATAGGTAACTTGCAGGGGGAGGGTTCCTCCAATTTCCTGAAGGTTCCAGAAGATTTGGCAAAAACTATATTTTTCTCAAAACCAAATAATATGCAAATCTGCCATAAGCACTAATTTCCCTTCAGTTTACTGAATCTTGAGTAAAAACAAACTTAATAAAAATTGAATACCTGAATTTTCTGCCAAGGTAACAATCTCTAAGAGTCCCTAGTCAATCTGGAGAAATCCTGAAAAACACCAGAAAGAGGCAGAAAGAAGCTTATCCTGCTATGCTAAAAGCTACTAGCAAGGGATTATTCTTTCTGTCTCTTTTCTCATTCACAATGGCGTTCTTGGGAACAGGTTTATTTTGTACTTAGGGTGCCTAATAACAGCTGTTATGCATTTATTTCCCCGCTATCCTGACACAGTACGTTATCCTACTTAACTCTGCAACTCTTTCTGGCATAAAACTGCACCCACCGTGACATTCTTTAACGCTGAGACAAACTGGTGGTGATCCAGGACGTTGTGGCTGTTACCTGTGCACACTCCAGTTGATCTGACTCCCCTTAGTGCCAATGGACAGAAGTCATTACGATATAATTGCTACCGGTAACATCAAACGGAAGCCGCCTGACTTCAATGCCAAGATTGGCAGATGGTTTACTTTTAGAGACAGTGGCCTTATGTAGAAGAATTGTTCTGGTGGTGGTGGTTCGTTTTTTCCCTTCACATTAGTATACTGATGTTTCTCAGACACTCTCATAGCTCCATTTCCACCTCATGTCAATTGTTGGGATCCAAACAGTGGCTGAAACGGTTTTGGACATGTTGGGAATGAACACCTTGATTTGAACTCCTTTATTACAAAGAATGCATGAAGCGGAGTTCAGATCCCTGAATTCAATTCCAGCATTATTCTTTTGGTACCACAAAGGCAACCTGTCTTCCAGGCCACTTGCTCTGAAGCCAACAGACAATAAACCTTTTTCAACAGTTCTAAATTAAAACGTAAGAATTACAATGTCTGTCAAAGTACAGATTCTACCATCAAAATGCTGCCACTTCATCAATCTTTCTCTGCAGTATAAAGTACAACATCACACTAGCTTTGAAACCCAACATTAATGTGCCTCATCCCCACAGGACTACCCTTACCTTCTGCCTGCGTTTCCACGGTGCTTCTGTTGCTTTGTTACACTTGCTGTTTTGCCCATCACATACCTCCTCATACCGGTCACGGGTGATGGGTATAGAGACGTGACTTGCTTAAGAGAACTTCTCAGTCATTATTGAGCTCCACAAAGTACACTTATTTCTAAATAGATTTGACTGGGGTATAAAGGAGGGGAGGCACTAAAAGAATAATGGCCTTGCCCACAATTCCTATTTCCTTCTAAGATCAAATATGACTCATTTTAAAAACAAACTTCTCTTTCAGTGACTGGTTCTTTTCAAAAACAGATGCTACGTGTAGCCAGAAATGTTCATTTTTGGTTGCAAAAGATTTTTAAGCCTAAAAAATTGGACTTTTCTACCCATTATTTCCTCTTCTCCCTAAATACCCTTTAAGATAGAGTCTAAAAAGTCTGATTCCTAGTCGATATGCAACTTCCAATGTAAATTCCCTGAGGTTTCCATGAATTTCCCTTTTTATGTCCAAACCATTATGTGTTTGCAAGTCAGTGCAGTGAAACTGGTGAACCGGTTATCGTTTGTTTGTTTGTTTTAAAAGGGGGGCAGGGGGAGGAAGGAACAAACAAAGGCAAAAAGATGACTGCATTGGAAGAAACTCATGGAGACTAGTTCATAATGTTAGGATTGAGAGAGCTGAACTCAAGATAGTGCAGCAGACACCCCACCCACCCCCACAATGTCACCTTATGAGTCATCGGTGAAGTTGTCCAAGGTTCAGTAGGCACTCCCTCTGATAATAGAAGTCTTTTCCTGAGTGGATGAATAGAAACAGAATAAAAAAACAACTTGGATAAAGTTACGAGCTTTTCATTTCTCTGAAAAAAAAAAAAAAAACAAACCAACACAAAAAAACCCACCACTACCAAATCCAACCAAAACCTTGTAGTGATTTGATCTCGTTTAATGTGAACAAGTAAGACAAGCCAGAAAACACAAGAGACAAAAACAGAGGAAACTAGGAAGGAATTTAAAGTACTAAAACCTTATTGGAAGCAGAAAAGTTGGGCAGGGGGAAGGCAGGGACAACACCAGTCCGTTAGAAAATGGAGAGGAAAAACAAGCACTAAACTAAACCAAAAGCCTATGTATATAATGTCTTAGAAATCAGGAAAAACTAACTGTAAAAAGTATTACAAGTACTAAAACAAGATATTAAGAAAACTGAGCAAAAACTACTCATAAATGGATTGATCCTTTCTTATGGGTGGGGAATAAATGGGACGACCTCTGAAAAGCTTACTTCAGCCGTATTTTTCTGTGATCTGCAGTTGCTGTATCACAAAAAGTGGTACTTGAAAGAAAGTTTACTCCTATTAAAAATTAAAAGCTTATTTCTCTCTTATTTAGGCAAACACCTTAGTAGTTCAGAGGGCAGTAAAGTTTTCGTTTACTCAGTCTCGTTACCTATTCTGTAAGTTTTTGTAACCTTCTAAAACATGAGGTAGCACACTATACGAGCTTTTCCAGTTTCTCTCAAAATCTTTCCCAAACAGGAGCTTCATCTCTTTAAATACTTGTCTAACGTTCCCTGCATGCACTGACACCGTGGAATGTCCTCCAGAAATCAAGAAAAATAACAACATGGTATTTACTTTATTTTTCACTTCTCTAGAGCTGTCATACTTGTAAGATACCGATTACTTCACGATTAACCCATCACGTACTTAAGACAGACAGAAGACACAAATTTTGAGTTGTTTATTTTGCGTTTTCATTGCCAAAATAGAAGGATGGCTTTCTCCGGGCAATTTCATGCTGATTGCATTCTGTATGAATATGAAAATCTTAATCAGTAGGACTAACCTAAATATTCCTAAACACATAAACACAGAGGAATACGTCAGCCTGTTCTTTCAATAGCAAAATGAAATGAAGCAAGGAGACAAGCTGGAATAAGCATGTTGTAAGTATTTTCCAGAGGACGCACTCTTTATCCAGTATTTTTGTTCCTCACACAAACTGACTGATAGGCATAAAGCGGGTGAGCAGTAGGAAGCCTAGTCTGATTCCTCTTCGATAGATTTCTGAGATTATTTTAGTTGTACTGGAAGAGCTGAAATGAACATGCAGGTTTTTTTATTTGCTTCACAAATGAAAGCTTGTATTTCCCTAGACTTTCTCAGTGACAGAGTGGACAATCGAGCTCAAGCTGTGGGCAGCACTTTCTCTCTGCACTGCAGCCATTACCAGGAACAATACTGGCAGTCAGACTCAGCAATAATACCCAGTGCTGTATCTCTTGGCTAAACCCACATACGAATTTGTATTAGATATAATCCAACGATAAAAGGCCATATTTGAAAAAAGACCATTTGGATGAGTTCCTCATCTACATTTGAAACATAGCAAAAAGAAACCCAAGAGACCATTTAAAATCAAAAAGGGGCATTCAAATTGGGAACATCTCAACAGTGGAAAGATTTACAATTCACTTAAACATACCAACCTAAAGCTGCATTTTCTGAAAAAGAACTACATTTCGGGGTCACATAAAACTTCAGAAATACAGTGTAATGAACAGAAAACTACCCTGGTCAGATTTATGCAGACTGCACTCAAAAATGAGTGAGGCTTTTTGTACATTGCTTGGAAAAGCATCATTATGTCAACTGCAGTTCTGTATAATTTTGGTACACACTGCTGAAAACTCCTACATAATGTAAAAATAAAAAGAAGATTTTAAAAATGAAAAGAAGATACAAAGTTTTGCATTCACCAGAGTCAGAGGAAATGCTTTATTGTACAGAAGTCCATTTCATGTGAGCTTCCCCTTAATTCCTTCTGCGTTTTCTGTATTTTGTCTGTCCTGCTGGTTTTGATACAAATTACAAACAACTCACATGGCACTTACTTGCAGGGACCCCAACATGTAGAAACAAAGACACAATTAGGTGAAGCTGGAGACAAACTGAAGCAATGCGAATGCAGTGGAATGTAGCAATTACAAAAGGAGGAGCTTCAAAGTATTTTAGATAATCCTTACTCTTCAAGAGGTAAGACAAAGAGCAAA
Source organism: Tauraco erythrolophus (assembly GCF_009769465.1). Classification (NCBI taxonomy): domain Eukaryota; kingdom Metazoa; phylum Chordata; class Aves; order Musophagiformes; family Musophagidae; genus Tauraco; species Tauraco erythrolophus. Next base: position 5,984,804 of record NC_141477.1, read on the forward strand.
CAAGACAAGGCACAAAGTAAAAAGTTCTGTTCGTGGCTTCTCCTGTTTGCTTTCTGCAAAACATTGCTATTTTGCCTTTTTTATGTAACTTTGCATCACTCTTCTGCTGAGGGAGGAGAAGGTTTTTGTTTGTTCTTTGCAATTATCATAGTCAAAGCTCCAGCTGAAATGAAAGATCACAAGTTAACTGAGCTCAGAAGGAAATATATTCAGCTATAGCCCTGTTTGAGCACTACTGTCTTCTTCCGGCTTGTTCCTATTTGAACATGGAGGAATGACTCCTTAAAAAAAAAAAAAAAAAAAAAAAGAGTGAATTTGAAACCACTGGGGCTCAGTGGTATCAGAAAACATCCACTGCTTCTTAAGTAGAGTTGGTCAGAAGAGAACTAAACGAAGGCTAAAGAAGCAGAGGTAATACCTAGGTGAAAAATATGAACACTGATAAATTTGTTGCATTACTTAACCCACTGGCTCACAGACACTTTAGCCCAGCAAGAGATTTGGTAGGGAGATTGTCAACTGGTATTACTTCAAATAGCTCTGGCGAAGCGGACTTACACAGGTTTACTGTAGCTTTTGATCTCTGAGAATGAAGGATTTTCAGAACTCCTTTAAGTTTCAAAACAGTGAAGAAAGTTTATGTATATATAAATATATATATCATACAGTTCATGATTACAGGAAACACTGAGATGGAACAGAGTCAATTCTTGGTAAAGGGAGAAAGATAAACACAAACTAAGAGAACATTACAAAAATCCAACTGCAAAAGCAAGCTATTAACCATCAAATTCAAAATAGAAGATTTTAATTCTGTCTCTCAGCTCATTGATACTAATTATTGTCCATTAAGTTTCCAGGTAACCATCATGCAGCAACTTCACATGCACATTTCTATTCAGTAACTCTACTATTGTAATATCTTTTTTTTTTAAAACCTGCATAAATAAAATCCACAAAGAGTTTACGTTTACTGCTGTTGAATCAAATCTTTCTGGCATACAGTATCTAGAAAAAGAAATCATAATTATTTCATAAGGAAATCAAAATACCATGCAATCCTTGTTCTCACATAGCCTTTCTTCTCTCCACTCTTTCAGAAAACTTTTAAAATCTGAAAAGGAGGTAAAATCAATGTGGTAAGGATTAGTTTTAAAAACAGAGCAACATAAACTTAGGAAGGAAAAAACTTCATTCCCTCTGTCCTTGAGAACAGAGAACTATGGTACTATAATTGCCTATGGAGCCCCCCCCCAAAAAAAAAAATCACTAAGTTGTCAATAAGACAAAATTATTTTAAAATAAAAGCAAATAAATTATGCTATATAGGAAAATTACATTGAAATAATCACAAACAGGAACAAAGATGATGCTCATCTCTTCTGTTCACTCCTGTAGTTTTAAAATCCATGTCTTATTCTGACAGTTTTACAATGTAGTACATCAAGGTGTGTCTTCATATTTGTCTTCTGGCACATGGAACATGATCTGTCTGGTAAAAGAGTCTCAAGTTATAAGAAATTATAATTTGAAATTATAATTAGCAAAAATATAGCAACAAGAAGAATTTTTTAAACAGTATGAAAAGGCAGGATGTTTGCTAAAGTTTTCATTTTTTCCTTTACTGAATGCTTCATTCCACATCTTCCATTTTGGTTATCTTTGACTAATTTTATATTCAGAATAAGTAGTTTGAACATAAGAAGAGAGCATGAGAGTTGCAAATCCCCAGGAAGGCTGGTAATAAGCTCTCTCCTCCCTGGAGAAGTTTACTGCCATAAACTGCTAATGCATTTATCTGCTATTTTGTCAGGCATTCTTTTTTCTTAATTTTCATACAAAATTAGAGTGAAGCAACATGCTCATATCGAGGGTCGGAGTCTTTTAAATAATACTCTGTGTTATGACTACATTTGCAGATTGCTTTTATACACTATACATAGAATTTCTGGTAGCACTTAAAACATTCACCCCAACAAACCAGACTTAGGGCACCTTCAGTTGCGGTTGCTGGGCGGTGTTGTAACCGACCGCCGTTGCACACTCCTTACAAGTCAGTCTAACGCGTACCGAGTAAACGGTGGGGTTTAGGAAGTCCCTTAACTCACGCTCCATTGGACAGTCAGGCATGGTACCAATTAGAGGCATTAGACATATCAGTTTAATAAAGTCCTAGTCCAGCTTCTGCTGAGAGTTTTGTGAAAATCAAGCTTTCTTTCACCATCAGCACCAGGAGTTCAGAGCAATTACAGCCTCCTCACTCCCCCAGAGAGAAGGTTTAAGCATTCAAGCAGCACAAAGCTAACACCTCCTACGTGGTGTTAACTTGTAGGAAAGGAAAGGCAGAAAGCTGTTGGAACTGTGATACGAGGAAAGAAATCAGAAATACGTTTTGTGTCAGCTGATTTTGTTGCAAACTTTTTCTCCTGTACGATGGCCGGCAGGTTACCAAAAGCCAAAGCTCCCAAAGCCGCCCTCCGCATGTTCTAATCTTCACAGAATTACCACAGGCATGTCCTACTGCTAAGTCATTTTTAGACTTTGTAGACATGTGGATGTGGAGATATGGCGTAACTTTGGGACAGATTTTATCAGGAAATTATTTTGCCTAAAGAACTTGTTCTCTAGCACTGTAACATCCACATCTGCACGACAGATTCAGTAGCACATGGGAAAATCAAGACAGCATTTTTCAAGGTGGTTTTGCTGTAGCACTAACGATCCTTACCCATCAACTCCGCCAGTACAAACAAGTGGGAATGTGTTAACGCAAGACCAGATACACAATGACGGAGACAAACGAGACAGAGGCTTCATGAATGCCGTGCTGTCGCAGCACAGAATCCAACCGTTGTTCTTACTGTAACAGACACAAAGCACATTTTTTCGTTAAGAGACTGAAAACAGACAGAAAAAGGCAATAGTTACACCCAGTATCCAGTTAGCGAATTACCAAGGCACATCGATTAAAACATTTTACCTCATTTATTAAACTTACACTGTTCAGAATTCATCGATTTTCAGAACTCAGCCTAATTTTACCATAATGATCTTCTTAAAGACGGCAGTTAACCGAGCAATACAATGCTTACCAGTACTTGGGGGGGCGAAGGTACAAAGTGAAAAATGAAATACCAAGTAATTCAGATTTTTAGATACTGAACTAATTTCACAGAAAAGAAAGCCTGCATATTTAGCAGGAAGCCATCAAAATTCAAAATAGAAGCTAGCTTGAAATAAATGATGTCTTATTTTAGTGAACAAATTTTGTTTAATTGCACTTCTGAATGGAATTCAGCTTTTAATGGAAGATAAAGTTTTCAGTGAGCATTGCATAATAAAAAGCAGAGCACAATCACAGCACAATAAAGAACATTCCCACTAAACATATACTCAATCTAGAGCATTATGATTCAAAGATATCACTTATCCTTACTAAATTAGGGGAGTGTTTTGACATGAAATCCAAGCTGAATGCTTCTCTGAAGGACATTCAAATCCTTCTGTAATACTTAATTCACCATGATGCTATTCCCATTCTGTGCTTATATACTGAAATAAAACAGTTATTTTAATATAAAAAAACAGTATTTCTGAGAGCTGGGGCCCTTTGGAGCGGTATTCGACCAGAGTTAACAAATTCAGCCAGAGGAACTCAATCCTCTCAGCTCTACAGATGGCCACATAGAGGAAAACCAGAAGTTTTTGTGCCTTCTTATGGGAGAGCTCTGGCTGCCATGCTTCCCCAGCTCGCTCCCTGCTAAGAAACAGCTGATCTGTCACAGCTCCAGATGAGCCGATTAAACAATCCCAGGGCAAGGATTACAGCCCGGCATCTCTAGTTCACTTACTTGAGCGAGATTCCTGTCCCCACTTTCACATGAGCTATTCACCACAGTCTGTTCTTTTGTTTGTTTGGTTTGAAGTTGGTTGTCTTTCCTCATTAGAGACATTTGCATTCCTAGGGAAACGTGCACCTGATTTACATATTTGTTAAATCCAGAAATATAAACAGTCTTGAGCATTAGCACGCTGCCAGAACGTCACCATGTAAATAATGCAAGAGAGTCTCACAACAATTTCAACACATATCTCAGGGTGATTTGTACAAGTGCTCTGTGCTGTGGCATTAGTAAGAAAATTATTTTGATGCAAGCCAAAAAGAAGCCAAATTACAAATAAAACCATATTAACTTAGAATTTTGTCCAACGCATTACAGAGAAGAGAATTAAATGGGTGAGGGGAAAACATTAAAAGTCAAGTGAGAAATTTAAAGAAATGGATTCAAAATTTCCTTTGCCTTGTGAATAGTGCTGTGCCGCTGCCAGATTTGCAGAGACGCCTCTTGAGGGCACAGCAGCCCAACCACAAGCAGTCCCGTTGAGTCACCACACATCGAAGATTTGAATGTGCACCACTTAAATCCATCTAAGACTTTCTTTGAACTCTGGAGAGTTTTACACAATTGCCATGTAATTCTCCCTTCAATAGAGAACATCCTAAACATTAAAAGGAGTTTTTCACAAGTTCTCAGCGCTTGTTACCATCAGCTGTGCTACACAGAGAATTACACTTCCACAAGGACTGAAAACAGTCTTTTTGTAGTGATTTTACATTATAGATGTTGTGGCACGAGTTCAAATAAGCTTCAGTTATTTTATTATCTCTTCTATTATGTAAGCTACATGAAAACTGTGAAGCGCCCTCAAACTGAAAGACAATAATACTTGGTTTTAGAGAGAGAATAGTCTATGTCATCAGCTGACCTAATTTCTTTCCTTGTTACATAGATTTCTGAAATATGTTTGTGTTGTGGAAGTCACATCACACCTCGATTTCCAGTGGCCTGCCTCCCCGCCCTCCCACAGACAACACGCAGCTTTAGAATTGTTTTCTTAAGGGAAAGATGAAGAGTTTCCTCTCCTTTTTGTGGCTGTCCTCCTCTTTTCATTTGAATACAGGAAGAGCACTACCAAAGCCACTCTCTTTTTCCCCAAAACTGAAGATTTCAGCCCTAAAATTTTCATGGGTGAGGGGGAAACCGTGCACACAGCTGTACTTTTCTGCTGAACGCAAAAGCTAGCGAAGAAGATCATAGAACCATAGAATGGTTTGGGTTGGAAGGGACCTCAAAGATCATCTAGATCCAATCCCCCTGCCATAGGCAGGGACACCTTCCACTACACCAGGTTGCCCCAAAGCCTCATCCAACCTGGCCTTGAACACTTCCAGGGATGGAGCATCTACAACTTCTCTGGGCAACCTGTTCCAGTGCCTCACCACCCTCTGAGTGAAAAATTCCTTCCTTATATCCAATCTGAATCTCCCCTCTTTCAGTTTAAATCCATTGCCCCTTGTCCTATCACCACATGCCCTTGTAAAAAGTCCCTCTCCAGCTTTCCTGTAGGCCTCCTTTAGGTACTGGAAAGCTGCTAGAAGATCACCCCGGAGCCTTCTCTTCTCCAGGCTGAACAGCCCCAACTCTCTCAGCCTGTCTCCATAGCAGAGGTGCTCCAGCCCTCGGATCATCTTTGTGGCCCTCCTCTGGACTCGCTCCAGCAGCTCCATGTCCTTCTTGTGTTGGGGACTCCAGAGCTGAACACAGTACTCCAGGTGGGGATGGCCAAGGGCCAAGATGGCCAAGGGCCCAGTGGTACAAGTTTGACTTGTCTTCAACAAATGCAGGAAGCTACTACTCAGACGGAGCTAGAAACCAGAGACACAGTAAAAAGGAATTAAAGTTCTAAGTAAGCTTTTAACAGAGGGAGTGAGACACCGCGTCATTCAGTCACTGCTGGCTTCAGAAACACTTAAAGCTTCTGTCTGCACACAGTGATACTGTATAATTATTGCAGGAATAAAAGCATTCGCCTGGACACATGTCACAAATGGAAACATTCTTCCTCTCAAGTCACTTTACCAGAGTCCTTGTTTTCAAAACCCTCTCCTGTCTTAGGTATACTGACACTTAAAAAAGGAGTGTTGAAGAAAAGTTAACTCTATATAGTCTCACAACATAAAAAGCATGCTTACTTTTTTGTAAACCACTAAACATCATAACTTTATGTAGTATTTATTGATACAAAGAAACACATGATCATTATTGCTAATTACAGAACTCTGAAAAAAATTCTTGTATTTATTATCCCTGCAAAAGTAAGGGTAATTTTAAAGTCAGATACTGATATAAACATACTGATAATATATTTATATTTATATTTATATTTATTATAAACACAGTGATATAGTTCTAGCTTTGAATATTGAAATCTCAGATCCAGTATTTTGAATAAAATCTGTATAGAGAAAAATAGAATATGGTTGCTTGGAAGATTAATCAAAAATAGAAGTCAACTTGAAAAACAAACAAACAAAAACAAATAAAAAACCAGATACGGCTTAAAAGATAGGATTGTCATCTCTTTCTTTCCTCCAAAATCTTTAAATCAAGTTAAATATGAATTGTGACAGGCAAAACAACTAAAACTCACCCAAAATATAGTATCTCTTGCATTGCTACTGATAAAATAGGCTGCAGTGCTTTCAAGTCTTCGCTCATGAGATTTGAACAGAATGCCAACTTTTTTTTTTTTTTTTCAGCTCAAAGGCATACTGGGAATCAGAGTATTATGTAATTTCCCCAAATAGGAAGTTTCCCATGACAAAGGCAGACAACTTCACACAGTGTTGTGTGAAACACAGAGCTGATGGTTGAAGCTGGAAAATGCCAAGGTTGGAGCAGGTGTTTACTCCCATACCCATTTCCCGATATTGCTTACTCTGCCGAGAGGCGGCTCAGCACCAGCCAGGGAACAGAAGCTGACAGTGGTAGGTGTGGGGCTGTAACAAGTTGTCTTGGATCGAAGGGGCTACAGACTGTTCATGGAAGCAGCAGAAGTCCAGGACAAAGAAAGAAACAGCTTTGCCTTCGAACAAATCTCGAGAAACGGTGCTAAGGAACTCAGTGCAGAGTTACGGCAACGTCTGCGCATCAGGAATGGCACAGTATCACGCTGAACTGTATTTAGAGGTGACAGTGAGAGAACAGACATTGGGACAGCACTAATATATCTCCTCTCAGGTACTACACAGCAGGGCTACTGAATTCTCCAAATTTTCATTCTCTTCAGAACTCCTGTGTACGGCAAAGCTCTCATGCCAAGGATAATGACTTGCTTATGCGTGACCTAATTGTGACTAGGGATTTTTGGAACGGGGTTAATTATACACAGAAGCCATTCTCTTATGCTTCTAGCCTTGTGACTTGCCCAGACACCAAATCTAAATTTCAAATGATCAAACATAACCTGCATACTTACAAAGTCGAAAGAATCACTCTGTAGTTGTCAGTCATGATTATTTTGCTTGTTTGGAAAAAAAAATAAATAATCCCACCACCTAAATAATATTTATCCTACTTGACACACACACGAAATACAAAAAGCTTACAGCTGCAAGCAAGTCAGTCTCTTTGGATGCAGTTTGCCTCATAAAATTAGTTTACTATTACATGCACATAATGAATAATTTCCATGTTGAGAATTTATAAGAATGCATTTGCCTTCATGTTCCTGTTGAAGTTACTAACCGCTTCCTCACCTTACGTAAATACGTGCATCTAATCTCTTCCTCCTCTGCCCTCCAGCAGAATTCTCTGCGTTCCAGAAGAATTTCACCATTTCTAGTTTTGGTTTTATAAGATCAAGGGGCATTTATAAGGCAGATTTACAGAGATTGCAGCCAGGTGGGTTTCTGCTGTGTGCCAGCTGAGTGTATTTTCTTAGTACGGTGTCCATAGAGTTGACAGCTGCAGTCAGGTAACAACAGAGAAGTAACAGCACCAGGAGGCATATGAGCAACCTCGGGAAGTTACGTCTGTTTAATGGAGATGCATGGTCCCCTGGGAAATTTTCAAAGCATAATATACAAAACAATGAGTCACTGGTTGGGAAAGCAGCCAGTTCTGTTGTAGAACAGCTTCAGAAAACCTGTTATCACCTCAGTAAAAGAGGTGAACCAGAAAGCTGGAACATTGACTCAGCAAATTAACACGTGAGCACACGTTGCCACAGATGCTGGAACTCTGAAGACTGGTTTTCAGCTGTGGTTACAAAATGCAGAATTTCAGAAGCCTTGCCTTGTAGGTTACAGAGCTAAAAATAAATTGTCGCTTGCTAAAAAAAAACCGTGGCTCCAGAGCTAGATTATACAATGTTAATTTTCATTAATAATCGTCCTAAAAGTAATTTGAATGCTAATGAGAAAACAAAGACTAAAGTTCTCAAAATCAGTAGGAATTCTGTTGTCCAAAAAAGTGGATACTACAGAAGTCAGTGATAGCATTCTCTGTGAAGATTTCAGACCCTATGAATGTTAATTATACCCTATATTACCCATGAAGTCACACATGATTAGGGAAGTCAGCATACCGTGTTGTATGCATAATACATAGAGTGAAGAATGTTTTAAATTAAATTTTTCTTTTAACGTACAGCTAGATGTTAGCATCTGCTAATGTGCTTGCCACAGTAGAACCAACACACTCAATTTCATGTTTTACATGAAAATGTTAAATCTTTTCATATCTTATCACACTGCATGCAGGAATGTGCATGTTTGATAGAAATGTTTATAGAAATCTGGACTCGTTTTCCTTCTGTATGCATATTGTGCTTAAATTCCTATCGCTTTGTTTGGAATTCTTTCCTTACAAGAGAAGATTTATTAGGAGAGAGATCAACACTACAAGCAACATGAACATCACGGTTTACTGTGAAAATGGGCAACAGCTCTGCAACAGTTCTTCCTCATTGCTCACTCTTCCAAAATGACAACCTCACGTAACGCTGAGAAGAGCTGCCTGCTGCCCGCTGTGTCCTGACAGCTTTGGGCACAGGCAATTACGACTCAGTCGAAAAAACCCGAGCGCGTTTGCGCCAACACCGGGGATGGGCTGGTGCTCTTTTAATCAGCTGTTAAGCGTAACGGAATGGCGTTTGAGTTCTGCCTCGCCATTCTTCACCTCCCAGATTATCGGGCAAAAAAGCTAGCAGGCAAATGAGGAAAGTTCAAAAAACCGAAAACAGAGCAGAGAAGAAGCAGAATGAGAAAGACTGAGAAGAAGCTGTGGTTGTGAACAGTAGTGGAGAACGGCTGATGTTGTAAGTATTTTCACGACAGAATGCTTCCTCTAGATGACATAGGACTTGCTTTCACTAGAAATGGCCATTTATTTTTCATGCATCTTTCCAAATAGGATAAACTGGAGGAGGGAAGTTGTTAAATTTTATCTGCATAATATTTCAGGCATTGTGTGACAGCACATTTCTCACCAGCTTCCCATCCTATTCTACATCCCACAGACTAAACAGTTAGAAGCCTGTCATGTTAATAAAACCCGAATTACTAAGGTTGATCATCCCAAAATCAAACGATTTATGACCAAACAAAAGAGAGTTGTAGCAATTATTTTTCTCTATGTGAACAAATCCTCATTTTTTACTCCTAAAACACAATAATTAGCTTTCAGGAGCAATACTGTGTGTTACCTGATTGGTCAATCTGTGGGTCCGGGGGTATGCAGGTTGTCTAAGGGAGTCCGTGTGCTAATTGTCACCTGCTACTTGCATTTTCCAGATCAACCATCTGGCTTCCAACTAAATAGCAAGCAGGGCTCCTGATGTCAGTTATACTCCTAAAAGAAAAAAGATTAATGTCAGTATTTCAGTTCTTCTGTGGTAATAAGGGAAGTATCTATAGACTCCGAGACTCCTCTTCCCCCGTCTCTATGTGTATCTTTCTCCAGTACTGGGGCAAGATTTGCAGATCTGCACTGTATTGCTTTCTAAAGGGAAAACAGGAAGAAGGTATGATGAGAAATGACACTTACTCCCCAACAAACACTTGCCAAGTCTCCAACAGTCTTTCCCAGAAACCGACTGCTCTTTTGCAATCAGCTAAAAGCAAAATAAGAAAACTAAACTATTCTTCTGTTGAATATCAAGGCTGCAATTCAGTCGTCCGCTGCCATTAGCTGACCAAGATGCTTCATAACGGCCACTCTTAAATTCAAGCCTGATGTCTTCTCCACTTTATGAAATTGCCCATCCTGTGACTGTAACGGACTCCAACAAGGCAGCACAGCAGGCAGTGAATGCTGGTACTGAAGCTGCTTGAGGTTTTGTGCCACTGAAACTGTCACCACAAAGCGTCTCTGGGATGAGAAGGCGTTTTGTGTTCTGTCTTACACAGGGGTGCTTTCAGTAGCTTTTTCATCTGTAGAAGCTGATAGCTGAAGAACAACACTGCAGAATTTAGAGTATTTAAACAAAATGAAAAGCGTTTTAATTGACGATGCACACATTTGTGCTGCTGACATCAGTACATATTTGGGACAAGTTGCTTTGGAAATACAAAGAGAACTGACAACGCCTGGCATGCCTGGCTCAGACAGCTCCCAGTCTCAGAAATTCTGTGATTTATATAAAAACAAATGCAGATAGCACAACTGGTCAAAACTCCTGTTATTACTTGTGTCGCACGTTCCCTCTTCTGCCTCATAAGTACATGAGTCTTTTGGGAGTCATTTGCAGGCTACTTGGTGGCAAATCCTACAATCTATGCTTTCTTTCAGAAATTTAGGCTTTTGCTCTACACTTCCGAGACAGATTACCAGCTGACTTCCGTGAACTTCAGTTAGTTTTCCTAAGCATTAAGAATATGCTTGCTCCCTTTTATCAGATTGAAGCACAAATTTTTCAACATTGATATGCTAAATAAATATTGATAGTAGATTTACACAAAAAGATTTTAAAATGGACCTAAAATTACATATGGAGATAATTAAGAGTTAAATCTTTCTATACATGTGCTTGTGCTCGTGCTCTGTGTTGCCTTTGCTCGATACCCAGTTAATGAGGTGCTCCTATGTGAACAGCTGTTCAGGCACACATGGGATGGCCTCTCTGTTAAAGGATGACCAGATTTGGAACCATTAGCAGTAATCAGAAGAGGAACCAGGTAGTGTCACAGCTTCAGAAGCGTGTCAGTGTCTTGCAGAATGCGACACGTGCATCAGTTCAGCGTTTCTGAATCCATTCATTAGCCCTGGATTGTAGAAATCCACAGGACTTCTATTGCCCGCATTCCAGAGCATCTACAGCAATAAATTTATTTAAGCCCTCATTCCAGAGTAATTCCATCCTCTTATTTCTAAATGCACCTTATTCTCTGAAGTCAAATCAAAACTCAAGACAAAAATCAGATTCAATCAAGACTAAGCTAGAGAAAACAAATTTGTTGGGGGAAGAGGACGGGAGTTTGCCTAGTTATTTCTTTCTCAAATAGTCAGACAGTAAAACTAATTTTTCCTTGTCCAAACTCTGCTGATACCAGCTTATCACAGCTGTAACAGCTTATCACAGGGAATCAGTAGTCTAGAAGAGCTAAAGATCTGGTTTAGCCTGTCTCAGACAGCACTTGTAGATGCTATTGATGTTATTCATGTCTGTGGATCATTTTTCAGGCGTGGCAGTTGAATTCTGCTTCCAGGTCTGAACTCAGAAATCTAGATTATCCTGAAACTGAGAATACCTGCTTTCTGTTCCTTTAAGTATTAATTTGTTTATTATGCAACTACTTTAAAAAAAAGTTGGTAGCTTGGAAAGACGTTAAAAAGAATATGTTTTTAAAATTAGTTTAAAATTATTAATGTTAATCAGAAGTTGGCATTTTTTCCATGACTCTGAAGACTATCGGGTGATTTTCTCTGTTGTTGACAAGTGACAAGGGGATTGTTCTGAACAGCGCAAAGAGTTGTGCTAATAATGGCAGTTAAAGGGTCTTTTGCCTTTGTTATCTTCCAGATCAGCAGTAATTCAGCTAGAAAAGAAAAACAAGTCTCCACCCATCTCAAGACAAGCGACTTGTAAACATGTGGATTGAGAGCTTTACAGATTTGAGTCATCTTGGTTTGCAGACAGAGCACTTGCAGGTGAGGCAGTTTCCCAATCTAAACCCAGTATAAGCACAACCGACTGCCCAGACAGTCACGCGTGGTCAGTGAACACTGGGCTGTTGGGCTAAAGATGGATAAACACTGTAGGACACGCAGTTCCCTAGGTTTTGGCAGCTGCCCTCTGTCTTTGACATGCTAATTGTAAAAGATTGCATTGTCATCCTGCAAACCACAGAGCAGAAGCGAAGGAGGAATATCCATCCCGAAAGAAAACAAAAGCCAAGGGCTTTTGCTGGAGCATGTTAGAATGAGATATTCGGTACATCACAGAAATTAAAACATTTCTGTTTCTAGAAATTCTCCAATCAAATCTCACAACACAGTGTTCCCTGAGCCTGCAAGAACAAGACATTCTGTGCCACCGAAGATTACATGGTTAGTATTGATCTATTTGCTTTTCTTTTATTTACACTAAATACACCTTAAATAATGCAAGATTAGTCTGCTGAAGTGGCTTACCTTCTGGGCAATTTTTCTTTTTGTCAGAAATCTACTCTTCTTCACCCTTGGAGCATTTTGTCTACTTCTGCTTTGCCCTGCAAATGTATTTTTCTAAGCAATTAAGTCAGTTACAGCTAACAGAATCGAACAAAGTAAGAATTCTTCAGCTTGCTACGAGCTGAAGTGATACAGCAAGCTACAAAAAGAGGCACTCACACATGGATGAAGACAAATCCTATGCTGACAAACACTTCCACAGCTCCACTGAGACTTCTGCTCTCATTGGCACAAATTTTCTACATTAATGAAGAAAAATTCTTATGACAAGACTATCTATAGTTAAAATTACTATTTATGTTTATGTGCGTTGTTAATTCTACTCATTATATAAAGTATGTTTACATACTGTATGTTTTAAAATGTATCACCATATCATAATGCAGTTATAATCAAAACTTAAACAGTTAAAACCTATTATTTTTCAAACTATGTTGCATTAAAATGAAACTGTCCTTTTTATTCATTTGTATTTCAGTGAAAGGTAAATTGATAACACCATTTTACGTCTGTTATCATTTATATTTGAAAGTGACTTTTCCACAGGGTAACAGCGTGATGCCCAAAAATGACTATACCAAACCAAAATCTTTTATCTGGTGGTAGCAAGAGGAACAAAGGTGCCAACTGGGAGAAGTGCATGACATTCAGATTGCATCCCTTTATAAACCTCTTATTATATTTCTCCTTAAAGTGATGATCAACTTTAGCATTTGGGACTTCACATAGAAACATCCTCTGTGATCCTCATGGGTAAAGATGTACCCACTTTCTGAGGAGCAGCTGCTAGCATTGTTCCATGATGGCCAGAAAACAATGACACGATACTTTGTTCAGTTTTAACTATTTGACTCGGTTATACAAAATAATTCCGTGAGGTATGTTGTACCATGTTTTTTGATGTAAGAATCCAGTCTTCACAAGAGGGAAGCTTGAAGAGACATGAATGAATTTGGACTCAGATAGACATTCTCGCAACCAAGGTTCGTGCCACTGTCCTCAAAGCATTGTCATAAGCTCTTGCCCCATCTCCTTTCTTTAGAGAGACTTGTCTTGCTCTCAGCAGTGCAGTTTTGAGCATGTTAACATAATAGTGTGCTGGGAATGTGGCCGTCCTGTTTCACCCTCTCTCCTCCAAAGAGGGGAGAAAAAACGAAAAGCCTTCACACTAAGTCGTACTTCTAGGATATGCCAGTCACAGGTACTACAGTGGGCTTTAAAAAATCCTGCCAAGGCAGCAACAAGCAAGGTTTCATTGGCTCCTTTTTCTTCACAAACACGTTAACTGGTTAGAGACTTATGAAAAGATGACATTCTGCCCTCAGCCATTATCTCAAAGTGAAAATAGGTCAAGGAGGATCCATCTGGACGGGTTCTCTGCAGGAACACGCAGGACAGGGTAGAGCATGCCCCACAGGAGACATCCTACAGAGTTCCTACAAGTTTTCAGCAGTGGTTCAGTCTGGATATGGAATTCTTTCAAGCAAACACCTCCCACGTCCCTGAAGCTACAGCTTTGCAAGCCTATACTACACGGCTGGTAACATAATGAGCTCCCTGCAGACTTCTTCCTAACGCATGCAAAAGGACGTGCGAAATAAAAAGTAATATTGCTAATTAGGCAGAAAAAAAGCCCTGTAATTGTAGCCCTCCAAGCAGCTGGGCTGTTCGCTTCCACTGGGGTCATCACCATGACCTTGTTTGTCCCTGTAACACTTAGCCCCACTGCTAACACGGCTTTCTGAAACGGAACTTTTAATGCTGCCGGGAGGACACTGCCTTTTCACAGGAACGTTCCCTACTCTCTGTGGGTGTAAGCTTTCCAACAAGTGGCCAGCTCCTTTACTGTCAATTATATTTGTGGCTTAATAGCAGAAACAGAAAACAAAGATGAAGAGCATCCCACATGTAGCTGTTTTCTGTAGCACATTGAGTAGAGAATGGTCGTCAATCTACAAAATCAAGTTACTACTACAATCTCCAATTATCATTCCTTTTTGAAATTTTTCATAAATTAAACCTACCTCGTGCTGTCAAGGTTACATTTAATAAACGAGGCTTGTTTGAAACATGAATTAAGACAGGCTTATTGAAAATCAGAGTGACCATCAATAATTGAATAATCCTGAATGAAGAGAGACTGGGCAGGAAATAACCTATAGTAAACACAACTTAATTGTTGTAGAACATTGAGAGCTTCCTGGAAGTTTTTGGAGAAAACATTTTCTCTGGAAATGTGGATACAATAATGGCCAAATTTGCCACAGAAACAGAAATCTCTTAAGATGGACTGTGCACTGAAGTCCTGTCACAACAGCCCAACAGGGTGTTTCTGTGGGATAAAGGAAACCAAACTTCAACTTCCTTTCTGAGGGAACTGACTTGAAATTCATTCTCCTATATTAAACGGCAGAATTCCTAACAGCCTACCTATTCCGGGCCAGGAAGCTGCGCATCTGTCCTGACTCAGTTATCTGGATTCATTATAAAAGGTCTCAAAGCTGTATATCCTTTAAAATCTTGATTTAGCATAACTTGGAATAGGATATTTTTGAAATGTCAGCTTCTGCAGGCTTGAAATTATTTTGAAAATCAATTCCAACATGACGACCATCGTGATACATTGCTCTAAGTACAGACATTAATACATCTTTGCCATTAAATACTTAAACTGAAAATGCAACATTTACATCTTAAGGGGAATAAAGTTTATGGAGATGAATAATAAGATTTGACATACTAAGCTTGATCAGAAATTTGAAAGCTTGTTACTTATTTCTTTGCGTTTCCTTGAGCAGGATGCTCAGCAGTAGGCTGCAAGAGGCTTCTTTAAAGGAAGAAATATAGACAGGACCAAATCTGACTTTAAAAAAAATAAAAAGGGAAAAAAAAAAGGAGGAGGGGCGGAGAGATGAGGAGAAAGAAAGAAACTTTGGGAAGGAGGGAGCAGAAGTTTCTTCCCAATGCAAATTCTGGTGGTGTAAGTCAGGCAAAGTTTCACAGCTCCTGAAGCAAAAACAAGAGGATGGGAACCACGAGAAGGATTGCTCTGCTGAAGACTGTTGTAAGCCTGAATGTATCTCCCAGGTAACTCTCTCTAAGAAATTTCTCTGTCTATAACTTCTACTTTCACACATAATTAAGAGCTGTCATGATTCAGGTAAAGAGTTGCTGGAAGTAGGATAGTAATTGCAATCTCCCACCAAGGATAGATGTAATAAATAGTAAAGATCCTGCATGAAACAGCACCTGCCTCGAGAACAGAGCTGCTGTCTCTGTCACGTTCCAAAAGCACATGGAAATCTGCTGCGGTAATTTCACGTAGAAACAAGCAGAGACTTGCTGGGTGGTGCTTTGCATACAAATGTGCGCCAGAGAAAGAAGCGGGAGACTACAGGAGAGGTTCCAACTGGCTGAGTGTTTTGTCGGGAGGCCGGAAGGTGTTCGGAAAGAAGGTGGCACCTACCAGCAAAAGCCATTGCCCACTTCTCATTTGCACCTCGTTTTGCACCAAATTTTAAAAGAAATGTAACTCGTAAATTCTCTGTAAATAAGTAAGAGCGCGTTTTTAAAAGTCCGAAGATTTACATGTAGCATTTTTGCTTACATCCCTTTCTTTTTCCTGAAAGATGTGGAACTTCTTTATGTGTCTGTGCTACAGCCTGCACGTGACTGCACACTCAGAAGTGTGCGTGCTCCACTCCTTTCCCACCTTTCAACAACAGTCACAGTCCCCACGTGGCAGTGCAGAACCCCTCGGAGGGCAGCTTCTTTCTTACTCTGAATATCCATACTCGGAGAAATGATGTTCTCCTCCGAAACCAGTATCTCCAGTGGCATTTTTATAAAATCTGTTCAGCACTGGTGTGAATGGATGTGCATTATACCCTCCCTGCGGCACGTGCTACTGTTCAGAACGAAATTCCTCTCCGCTTTCTTCGGAGAACGGCTTGAAGCCTGAGAGATTAAACAGCCATGCAGAACCTGATAAAGTTTTTAACCAGGAAGATGTAATGCTTTGGAAGATGAACCATGAACTAAGACTTCAAGCATGATTTTTGCCTACTACAGCTACATGGACGTTTATCAAATGCTTACTAAATGGCTGTAGAACAAAATGGAAAATGATGAATACTTCATGCAGAAGGATTGAATTTTTTCCTCTCTAACAAAGTAGCATTCATCATTTTCTTCCTCCCCTGCTACTTTCCCGTATTTTCTTCAAGTGATGTTTTTAAAATTGGACATTTTGCTGCGCCGTTTTATCTGTCAAGCAACTCAAAAGAAATCAATAATCTCACTGGAGTCCACTAACATTACATATATTTTTTTCCTTGTCTTTACTTTCTTCTACTTTTTATCAGTTGTGATTGTTTACAGTGATCTCCAACCACAACATTCCCTAAGTGATGCATCAACAGAATTTAAAATCATTGTCTTACATTATCAATTATGATACCTACCTGACTGAACAAGAAAAATCAAGTAAATACCTTTCAAAGAGGAACAAAAAGGACTGCTGAGGGCACAGGAAATTCGATCATTCAATAAACATGTTTCTTTAACACATGCAAGTAAATTTTGATCAAAGTCCTAAAAAAATCATACTAATGATTTAACCTGTAAACTAGTTTAATTTCATAGCTTTCCAATAAAATTTCATGTCTTACACTTGGGCTTAATATATAACACTCTTGAATTTTGATGTGCAATATCTTTTTTGTATGACCAATTGTCTCTAAGTCTATGAACCAGCTCCCTCTTCTTGGGGGTGGGACAGAAGTGGTGAAAGCGTTTCAAAACAGCTTTCATGTATCAGCAGAGATCAAAGCTTCCAAACGGCACATAAACAAATGCTGTCTCTTAATTCTAAATGCACCTCCATAGCCTTCCTGTACTTGGCTTGTGCCTCCAGGACCTTTCTGCCTTTATTTTCTTTGGCACAAAAGTGAAATTCTCTCTCTCCTCCTCCCCCCTAGTTCTGGTACTTGGTAAACCACTTGTCAAAAGAGAGCATGTTGGCTACTGCTTCCAGTAGTTTTACTCCACTTGAGTCACAGAATGGTTTGGGTTGGATGAGACCTTAAAGGTCATCTAGTTCCAACCTGAACAGGGTCTGTTCCCAGGTGGGTCAAAGAGCTGAGTGAGTAATTTGCCTACAAGGTGGCCTTTCACCTTACTTGAAAGAAGAGAAACGCTACTTAGACTGCAGGTCAGCAGATGTTTTCGTTTGTTTCTTTGTTTTTTTCAATGGATTGGCATACTCTGTTCCTCTAGACTGTGCCTGAAATAAACTTTCGGCAGCACGGCTGGGATGTAACCACATCTGCCAGCAAGAGGCAAGAACAGCCCGTGGCCTCATAATACATTAGTGGAGAGATATTAATAAGATCAATAATTAAAAAAAAAAAAGAAAAAGAAAAATACAGAAATAAGAAAAATACAGAAGCAGTATTTTTCTGCTTCTCAGTAACCAAACCAGTAACAAACCAATCTCAGTGTTACAGGTCATACAAATCAGCTCTGCCAGATGAAGGCAATTGTGGTAAAAGGAATTAATGAAATAATATTGTCTTTCAAAAAACACGCGCTTCATTTCCACTTTCACTGGTATACATGTCAATTACTTTCAGCCCACTTTTGGCACCACGTAACTAACACTTTGGCACACGTTCCTCAGGTTCCTTTGGGCGGCAAAGGGTATGAGCAGGGGATGGCCACGAGACAAAGGCTCTTACAGGCCGCATTCTTCAGGGTGACATTCCCATGGCTGATAACTCTTACAATGATCTAGGACAGCCTGAAGTTAGAGCCATTTGGTTTTGCTGAGAAGTGGAAATTCTGCTGATCTTCCGCAAAAGATCCAATTAATAGTTGTGCAGAACTACTTTGCATGTATGAGAGAGAAAGTCGAGAACATCGGTGAAGAGACTAGAAAGAAGTTTTAAAACATTATTCAGTTTTTTTTTTCTTTCTTAAGGAACTGTTAGTGGAACAAGCCTGAAAAGCATCACATTACAAACTAGCGCTAAGGATGCTTGTATTGTAACAATTTTTTGTACCATCTCTACACTACTGAAAGTTTTCCTTTCTGCTGATACAAGTGAAGGGCCTCTGAAAGAAGGAAATGCCAAGGAACAGACAGCAGTTACAGGCAGTAAATATGACCCGCCCAAAAAAGCACAGGATCAAATTTCATCAAAAATATTGGTAATCCATCTTCACCTCTGCTGTTCTTCTGTTTTTCTGCAAAACAGATTCCCCATCCAAGAGAAGACTTGGATTTCACATTCTGAGTCTTCCACATCTCTTTTCACCAAGTGTGTTCACAAAGAAAGCAAAGTATTGTATTAATCTATCCTATGAGCACACAGGACTTGAGTAACAGACTTTCAGATATATAACAAAAAAAAAACCCACAAAACAAACAGCACATCAGCAGGGGGGTGACAAAAAAAACCCCAGCATTTGGAAGTTACCAGTTGTTTTGATGAAAGTTATCCAATTTATTGCTTCCCGTTCAGGTCTTGTAGGGCATATACCTCTAATTATCAATAATGAAACTATTTTCAAGGCTTTCAAAGATACAGCATTCGGCACATCTTTTCATTTTCATTTCATAGTTGAACATTTAAACAACAAAAGTGTATCAGCAGCAGTAACAGAACGGTTTCAATATCCTTCAGTCAACACATTGCTTTACAAGCAAGCTTCATCATATCCTTTGAAATTACATTTATCTGGGGAGGCGGGGAGTGAGTGGAGCGCAGTGGGGAGCTGCCATTTGAACTACAGCCTGTTTCTCATGCATCATTAACAGGTTTTGGTTTCTTATTAAAAGGTCTGGCAGTTAACTTTAGTTGGCAGTTGCAACCCAGAGAAATTCTGTTCACCACTACATGCCAAAAAATCTGGTACAGAAGAAGCCACTATTTATTAATAAACATAGAGGGAACCACTCGTGCAGAGCAGTTCTGCCACAGAAAACACTGGTTAAATGACGCGGGAAATTAAAGGTAAGGAATAGATCCTGCAATGAATCTGGACAGATCTCTCTTGGGAGAAGTCAACGTGTTTCCCATCTAGTCCATGTTTCAAGTGCTGCACTTACTCCCTTGGTATCTACCCCACCATCCTGCCAGAGTTGTGTCCTTACATTGTGGTCAGTTATGGCAAGTAATAGACAACCAAAATAATCCCTGAACAAAAATAATCCCTATGGGGTACCGTTAATTGCTTTCAATAGGGAACCGTAGAAACAGACGTCTGCTTTTCCTGTTCTAGTGTTGAAACATTTCTTGGAGGAAGCTCTGGCTGTGAACTTCAAGTTATGAGTAAAAGGTAACTTGTATTGATTTTTCTCCTACAAATCTTAACAGGTTTATGCAGTTTTTGAAAGGAGTGTTGACAGAATCCTCAAATGGATTACAATGCTAGAGAACAAAAAGGGAACTGTGATCTTTTATTGAAGAGCTGAAAGCCTAAATTCAAAGACAGTTCCAGCTTTAAAGAACCTTAATGCAGGAGACACAAATCTCACTTGTCAAGGTGTATTTCTTTTTTCGAAGTCCTGTTTGGTTTATTCTGGCTGACTGTAGAGCAGGAAACAGAGGCTGATGTTCAGCGCATGGACTCCTTAATCGGTGCTTCATGAGGTGGGTCTGGGATCCAGGCAGCACGCGAATCAAAGGACTTGATAGATCTAGTCAATAAATGTGTCTGGAGTGTTTGAAATGTGCCCCTTACCCAGCTGGGTACCTCTGCAACAGCCGATTTGCCCAACCCCATATGCAATCCAGAACCCCTCTGGACGCCAGTTGTTCAAATAAAGTGTTCTTTAAAAGAATTAAGAGAAAGTCTTACTTCTATGATGAAGTCCTAGTTGCAGTAACATCTGCACTCTCCTGTGGCCTTCCTGACAATGGCTACCATGTTATATTTGCAGAGGCAAACCTTCAGATTCAAGTCCCGCACAAACTAGGAGTATGAAATACACTTGGAATTTTGACACTCCGAAATTACATGAAAGTTTTGGAGTTTGGGACCAATTCAACCTGGGTAATTTTAAATACAAGTAAGTTATCAGATATGTGCAGTAAAGCCAAAACACTTCAAAAATCACCATCCAAACCCACTAGGAAACTTTGATCCTGTAACAGCCATTAAGGAAACACTTTTGTGAAGTACACCTATATAGACTGTATATATAGGGCTTTGGATTAAGATTAAAAATGGAGGAAGTTTGTTCCTAATAGTGCAACGTCAAGACTATAATTTTCATTACCTGTTTTTAAATAAGAAACTAGACAAGTAAGAAGAAATTCAATATTTGAAGCGAGAACAGGACTGCATAGGGGGCAGAAAAAAAATGACATTGTCATTTGGAGAGACATCTGTACTTTCCTTCCAGAACTCCTGTGGATTCTTAATTGATAAATTTCCATACTGTAGTTCAAAGCTCATGTGCATAAATCAACAGTTACAGACTTCAGGACTAAAAGTCATAAATGCTGGCTTAGACATATGTCTCTTCAAGTTACCTTCCTTGGGATTCTGATATTTGGGTTTGAGTATTACCACCACCATCCACAATGTCTCTGATCAGCATAAAGCTAATTATGTGCTGCTATTAAAGGAAATCACATAAGACACTGACAGCTGGAAAGGCCTAATGACCAGCTGGATAGGAAAAAAAAAAAATCAACTCATGTTGTTTAGTAATAAATTTGCCAGCATTTTTATAGGCATCTTTTATGACTAGCTTTATTATTTCATTCTACCATTTTTTAAAAAGAACACAAAAAAATACGAAACCCAAACCACAACACAATTGGAAAGAAGTCAAGATTGAGAATGCAATGAAATTTATACTCTCAGCATACTGCATCATTAGCCATGCAGGCCAGTAGTGCTCACCAGAAAAATTCCTCTGAAGATCTAACATCAGTTTCCATAATGGTGTAGCCTTTGCTTCTCTGTAACCCACCCATGGGTATTCAGCATCACCCGAAAAGAATGGAAGCAAACAAATAAGCGTCCATTGCACGTGTGTAAATCCTCAGAGAGAACGTGCTGAGACTACAGTTATTCCCATCATGAAGAACCATTTATTTCCTCCAAGTACTGCAGGACTCGGATAACCACGATGAATGACGCAGTCATGAGAAGACAGCATGATGGAGAAGCTCATGCTACAGGAGTCCTAAGTGTCCGTGAAAGGAATCCCTCCAAAAGAGAAAGATAAATATCAACCAACTATTCTCATCAGTTGCATCAAATCTTTTTAAAGGTTAACATCTCAAGTACTTTTTTATTCCACATCACATCATTGAATCATTGAGTCCTAGAAAAAGATAAGTTGAAAGGGACTTCTGGAAGTCATTTGGTCCAACTCTGGACTCAAAGGAGGGCCAAATTAAAGGCCACTGCTCAGGGTCTTAAGTGATTCTACATTTCATAAAGTTTGATTCATAATTTTCAGTAAAACAAGTATATTTGAACCTCTTAATAGAAGTAAATAATGAAAAAAAAAAAAAGAAGAAAAAGGAGCAAAGCACAAATTCCCCCCTTCAGACAGTAGCGAGCCATTTTGACAATTTGAACTTTGGCTTTTTGAACTGTCTTTTGAAGTGAAAGCCCCAGCTGGCTAACTTACAGAAAACAACCCAACACTCGGGCAGTTACATAACCCCAGGCACAGCAGCGTTTTTCTCTGCCACATCACTTGAACAGCCGAGGCCAGCCCGCCGCTCTGATAACCTTAGGTGTAAGTAAGCAAAGCAGCAGGTTATTCCTGCCAAGAATGACTTGGAAAAAAGCATGTTTCCAAGAGGTAACTAGTCAGGGTTTTTCCTAGTGCTCGTATTTCACATCCTTTCTCTGTCAAGTCAGTGGCGCTTCCTGTGTTTACGTGGCAGAGATCAAAATCACTGTGATTTATGTCAACTCGCCTTTTCCGCCCTTTTCAGAGCTCGGCGGCTCCACCCTGCAGTCACGCCGCTCACGTCGACACGACGCCTGTCCAAAGAGAAGGAAACCAAACACCTCACCTCAGTGCAGCTTTTCTCACATCCCGGAAAAAGGACTGCCCCAGCCTTTCCACTGTCAGCGCTATCCCTAATCTCCGCTACTTGGTATTACACTCACAAGAAGCTGGTTTAGAGATTGATTAATAATCGAAGCAGGGCTGAGGCATTTAATCAATCCGAACAACAGATTATTGCTTTGTGTACCACAAAGAAAGACAGATCATCCTTTTATTATTGATCAGGCTAGCTACACTCCCACCAGTTCCATTGCCCTTATTTCTAAATATTTTTGCTCAGCAAGTTTTCAACTTGCACCAGTCTTAAAGACAAAAAAAAAACATTTCTTGGAGTTTTACACATATTGATCAGCTTTCTGCTGTAATCCCTCTCCCTTTCTTGGATGATGTAACGGCCGTACCATACATTAGCCTGTTTGCAATGCCTTCTTCCCTCGTAGAAAATGCACCGAGGATACTTGCACCTTTCATAGTCTTTTTCATCTTCCCTTTGTTCGGATACAATACAGTCCATCTTTTATTCTTAACACTTCCAGAGAAGTGGTCACGACTTGCAGGTAAGCACCCAAGTTGCATCATTTCACAAAAAAGGGGCTTGGCACTGGGCTGCACAGCTGGGGAAAGTGCTGCAGGAGTAGACTACTTCAAAAACTGGATCGAGTAGTACACTTGAGTAACAATAATCGTAAGAACTACTTCAAAATGAGAACCAGTTGGAGTTGAACAGAAATAAATACACAAGAAACACCCATATAAACCACTAAAAATGTTGGAATGCCAGCAGACAGAAAGAGGAATGTCCTATGCAAACCATGAGGCAATCCTTCCACCTTCCCAGGAGCGTCAGTATCTGCATATACGGAAGATCCTCACAAGCACAGCAACAAAATGAAGAGCTTCAGAGAACATGTTCTGGGGAGGGGGGAGAAAAAGAAGTCTTGACATTGAAACTTCAGGTTGTTAAACTTCGAACTGTACAAAAGCTACCGGAAAGGTAAAAGGAGAACGTAGCTTCCATATCCACTGAACAGGACAGGAATGGTGACTTTCCACTGCTGCCAGGGCAATGAATCAGGAGCAGGCAATTCTTTTTCGCTGCAGGTTAGTGAAGAACTAGATCAGGCCACTTAATGCAATTCTGGACACTACTGCACCAGAGATTTTTAAGCAGAGAGAAAGATTAACAACACAGTTCAATGGATTAGACGACCTCTCAAGTGTCCTGCAGCCCTGATTTTTCTGATTACATGAATGCTTTCAAACAAAATATTTACAGGCATCGGTGGTGCTAGAATTTGTTTATTGTCAGATTTACCAGAATGAAGCAAGTCAATTTTATGTGAAACATTTGTGTTAAGAATTTGCTCTTTAACCTCGACTTGGACTACAAAAGTAGAAAACTATTCTCTGCTCAAAGTATCTGCATGATGTGCCAAGATACTGATGCAAAATTGAGACAACAGTGCAAATGCAATTCTTCATTGTTGTGACTTAAGAACATTTGCTATTTTAACATCAGCATACAAATACTGCGTTCTCCAAAACGGGAACATCTACTTTCCCAAGTGAGTTCCCACTTACCACTACAGAATCATAATTCTTCTTAACTGTTTGGAGAGTTGAACAAATACACTGGTTTTAATCTTCCTTATTTACCAATGCGTCCATTTGCTTTCTTGAGTGATCCACAAGAATTCACCCTTTCTGAGACCTGTCTTAAGCCCAAGCAACACACAGCCCTATTTATGGGTCTGACTCTCCCTCTTTAATTGCAGGCCCGAGGTGTAACCAATTTCAGAATCCACAATATTTATTGATTCAGCAACACAGTTAAAAACCTAATATATCAATTAAATTGATAAATTGAAATTTTTCACTCAAAGGGTGGTGAGGCAGTGGAACAGGTTGCCCAGAGAAGTTGTAGATGCTCCATCCCTGGAAGTGTTCAAGGCCAGGTTGGATGAGGCTTTGAGCAACCTGGTGTAGTGGAGAGTGTCCCTGCCCATGGCAGGGGGCTTGGAACTAGATCATCTTTGAGGTCCCTTCCAACTCTAACCATTCTATGATTCTATGATTCTACGATTCTAAATAATAAGCTAGCTAACAAACACATAGCTGTTATTAACTAGAACTCTGTCATTTTGTGCACTATCTCACACAATTGTAAGTCATTACGTATCACTCTTAAAGGTTACAAATCACAGACAACTACCATGGAATTAAATCCTACCACTCCTTAGGTGCTGTTCACAGCTGTGAAGAGTTGAGCATGTTTCCATTGAGCCTTTGTAAGAGAGAATTGACAAGTGCTGGTGATGAAACAGGAAACCAGAATAAAGTATCTGGTTTAGTCACTTAAATTTGGGACTCAGGCCAAGATTCGGTCCTTCCATAGGCCAAGATGAAGCCTCTGTACTCTCTACATGACTCCTCTGGTCAGAACAATGACATTAAACACCCAGGGCACAGACTGCTGCTGTGTAGCAAAGAGCAAAGGGTTCCTTTTCCAAATCTGAGCACCGGAGCATCAAGCTGGCAGCTGCTGCTGCTAACAGGGAGGCTCAGGATGCTGTAAGGGCAGCCCCTACAGCTGGGAAAAAAGGACTCTTCCAGAAGCTGCAACCAGTGCTCGTTCTGTACGTAGCAGCAAAATGGAAATTTCTTCCCTTCCCTTGCAGTTCTTGACCTACTTTGCCATTTCCCACCCTTTTCACTTTCACAGCAGGGGCTCCATGCACCTGACCCTCCCCTCCCAGGACAACCACGTTCTGCCTGTACTGCTAAGAGCCTTGAAGCTCACGTCACACTGAGCTAAAATAAATCAGCTTTGAGAGAAGTAGCATCTTCTACCAAGACAGAGGCTGAAGCATGTTCTTCGCCAGGAACATCTTCTTTCAGGATTATGTATTAAATTGGCCAAAAAAACTAAGACTGTTTCAAACCAATTGTAAAAGTATTCCCACCCAGTATGTTTTTTTATTTATTTCACAATTCTGCCAAAGCACGTCCTGAGGAATTTGTCTCTTCTCTCCATTCTGGTTCAAACCTACTATGCAGTGAGGCCAGGCTCTTCCCGTAGACAGTATCTTTCCTTGTAGAAGATAAAATTATTCATCTTACTTCACTATTTGTCTAATATGTCTAGTCAGTTTCAAATTCTTTTTTAATTTAAAATGCATCTCCAGTATCTGATCACTGTCATCTGTTACATATTGATTTGTCCGCTGCTCATTTTTGCACAGCAGATGGATGTTAATGTTAAAATGGACTAAACCAGTTCTGTTTGTCCTGAGTGTCTGTGTTATGTTCCAAGAAAAATAGGAGGACATAGGGGCAGGACTCTAATGTTAAGCAGCTGTTCCTGGGGAACAAGGGAACAATAACATGCCAGAAACTATGCTGTGTACTGGGGAAGAAAGTCACAGCATGGTGCTGAGAACCTGTGGCTTGAGAAGGGACCCTACTTTACAAGGGAGAAGTAAGGGAAAATGCACACTCCTCAGCAGGGACAAGGGAAAACTTCCTGGTGACCAGAGCAGGCTGCGTGGAGTTCGGCACTATTCCTAAAATAAATGAGTTGACTGAAGCCAGGCCTGGGAAAAAGGACCTGCCTGAAAGGATGCAGGAGAGGAAGCAGGAGGAGACAGAGAGATTTCTAAATCTTTTCCAGTTATGCTCTATCTCACCTGCATAATATCTTAAAAGAGTACATAATTCAACGTTTACTCTAATAAATCTGGCCTTTTTGTTTTCAAAACCTTTTGATCTTTGAAGACCTTCCTATAAGGAAAGACCTGGACAGATGCATCTCCAATTTCTGCCCGCATCAGATCGGCATTACCAAGACTACATGGTGACAACAGCAGTATCTTGATGCTTCTAACCCACGGTCACAAACACGGATTGTTTTTGTGTCAGCACTATGTCTAACGATGGAGAAATTGATGAAACATTCACAGTAAAGGACTGTATTTTGAACCCTGTCCCGCTGGATTTATTGCAATGACTCCTGCTCAACTGTCACTTGTCACTAGTCCAACTGAACAGAACATTTTAGCAATGACTACTGTTACATCCGTTTGGCCCCTGCCCTCGAAGGCAGAGAGGTTTGACTTGCACATTTTTCTCCCCTTCCCTCTAAATATTTGTAACAGCTACGGTTGTGACGCTTACACACAATTCAGTCAACTAAGCTATGCAAAATACCAGTTTTCTCATGTTGCTCAAAACAATGAAATAGAGAGTTTTTATACGTATATTAAGAAACAAGGCCACAAAAGGCACATTTTCTACCTGTACTTTTTCTACACAATAAACAATATTTTTCCTTATTTGTATACCAATGATGCTGTTAATTCTGGGTGTTTTCTGAAACATTACTATGAATCTGTGGGTTAGAAGTAGTTCATTGTTTCTAGTAATCTCATACTTTAAAGTGTCCCTGTCCAGCTCACTAGTAACTGCTGGTAGCGAGGGGAAAAATTCTCATTTATTCCATCGCTGTGACTCTTAAATGGTGGCACCTTTAAAAGGTGACATAGGTGGCACCACCTACATAAACACCACAGACCCTTGCTCCAAAAAGGTTTAGGTATGGCCTTGCTTTGGGAACAGTAAATTTTGATTCAATTATCATGGTAAACTGAAGCACACACAGACACTTGCTGAGGTCTCTCCCTGGAGATGGTGATAGTACTGAAGCACTGTCTAAAACACTGAATTAAGATTGATTTCATAATTAATGCACGAAGACAGTTTTAAGTCCCATATACAATCAGGAATATTCTACATACACTACCTTGAATAATAAATTAATCTTAGAAACACTAGACTGTCCTGCTCCCGGAACTTTCATCAGCCAAGTTGTCTCACTCTGCGACTGGAAGAGTAATGGCATCCTTTCATAAACTGGAATTGGTTATCTTCTCACAGTACTGGTCTAATTATGCTTCTAATCTGTTTGTTTTCTTTTCTCTAGGGTTGCAAACCTCTAGCAATTGCCTTCTCACCCACAGTTTTCATTCAGCAGTCACACTTCTCACCCGTGGTTCTATTTATTGGCAGGTTTAGGAATACGTCTGGAAAGCATGTTGCAGACAAAAGCAGTCATCACACCAAATCAACTGGAAGCTGCACAGATCAAGTTAGCACAATACAGAAATCAAGTCAATAAACCCACTGAAAAGCATGCTAACGTTAACTCAAATTCTGTTTTATACTGCCCATATTGCCACAGCTTCTGGTTGGCTCAGTGCTGGCCTGGCAGACATTCCTGTCTGCCTGGAAAATGCAGGAGAGACCAGATTTATCTTCTGTTCACTATCTGCAATCATCTCCAGAAGCTATTGGTAACAGACTCGTGACACCAAAAATGCAAAGACAAACAACAACAACAAAAATAATCTTGAAACAGTTACTGAAAATACACATTCTTCATACTAAGGGTGTGTTCACAGGGCCATGTTCATCTGTATGAGGAGCACGCTTCTGAGGCAGGTCTCCTGATCAGACTAGAGTTTGTTGGCAACACACTGTCCTCAGCATCATGTTCTAGTCTACATATTTACTCTTACTGCTCGCTAATCGAGAGAGTCATTAGCTCTCAGGAGGCTGAACACTCATCTCTGGTAGAGCCCTCTGGAAAAGAAATCGGTTTTACTGTGTGTTCCACAGTTTGGAAATTTGTTTCTATTATATATTTGGACAAAGATCTTTCAGCAGCAGTATAAGGAGAGGTTGGAGGGGAAAAAAATATTGTTAAGGCAAAAAAATGGTAGCATTACCAATTGCCATAACCATTTCAAAGGTCTAAACAGTTTTTGTCCATCCCAGTTAATATTTTTTGCACAAGTTAAATTGGAGAGCTTGAGAGTTGAACTAATGGTTTGAAAAAAACCAACCCAACCACATCTCATCTGTGGGTTCAAGTCTTTGTAAGAGCACAAGGCTGTCGATTCAATTTGCAATAATAATACAAATAATAAAAATGTTGCAGTTCTCTATGCAAAGACCTGACCTCATCAAACCAGATATAGAAGTGTTCACTAATTCATTTCATTCTCCAGTTATCTAAAAGCAGCTCCTCATACAAAGATTGTTCCTAAAATTTTGTTTGTGTTTATTTATTAAAATAATTTATAAGTGCCAGGGAGGACTCAATAACCAACGCTAATAAAACGTTCCTCACATTCTCCACTACATGACCTCACAATCTTGTTTTTCCTTTTGGTGTGGACGCCTCCCCCTGCCCTCATTGCCACGTGCTGTCGGCGTGTTGATATGCAGCCTGTGTTAAAGGTCAGAATGAGATATTAAAACAAAGAGGAAGATTTCCTAATTTCTATGGTCTCAACTCTTTCATTATTTACTACTACTTTCTAGGCGAAAGGGCGGAATTATTCATGATAATGGAATACATTAAGTAAGTCATCCTTCAGTTGGTTAAACCAATTTAAGCTTAATTCATTTTCTTGCAACGATTTGCACAGACTCCTAGAAAACATTAACTGTGAATTCCCTGTTTATGATTTCTTAAAAAAAAAAGTCTGCACTGTCTGTCTTTCTCTCACTCTTCAGGAATGCCAGACTTGGTGTATTCCTATGAACAAGATCATTCCAGATTCTTATAACCAATCTCAGATACGATTTTGACACACGACACACTTCTTGCTCACTCTGAGGAGAAACCATATGTCTTGTACAAAAATGAATTAACGCAAACTTCTCTTACATATTTCAAACTAACACAATATTAGTACATGGTAATATTATTCTTTTCAATATGATTATAACTTTAAAAAATACATGTATACTTTATATGCTGCACTCCCTATACTAGCAAAAGAGATTTTTCCCCTAAACTGCACGCCAGTATTTTGAAAGTATTGAAAATCCAGCACTCTCACTGAACTGTTCACATTATGTCCAAAGACGACCAATGAATAATGCTGCTGCACATACACAGTTCAACATGATTTACAAAGTCAGAAAACACTACATAAAAGCTCATCGGGGACTCTGAGCTTCACTTTCCTCACTTGCATATTAAAAAACTTAAAAAAAAACAACCACCACAAACCAACATTCCCCTGTTTGCGTTCGAATTTCACCTGAAGGCAAAGGCTATTTCTTTCAAGATAAAGTGGAAGTTAAGCAAATTAAGAATTTGCTGCACTTGAGACATGTTCCATTGCCAATAAGCATGTATTTGGGAAGAAGTTTGCTTAGCACATCAAGACATGGTCAGATCCATTCTGGTGTGACAGAGCAAGTGAAATTAGCAGATCTCTACAGATTCTGGGCCCTGGAATTCAGGCACAGGAAAGTTCTGTTGCCATAGAAGACACTGTAATTGGAACAAAAGCGTTTTTTCCTGTTCACATGGAACTATTTCCAAGCTACATAGTAAATAAAACAGGATAAATCTTTCCTGGAGAGGCACAAGTGTGCTACTTCTCTCCCTCATCTTCACCAGTCTTCTACCACTGGTCCAGGGCTCCAATTACAACTCCTCAAAGAAAGCAATGCTAGGGAGAAAGCTGTTCTCAACAGCAGTACACACTTAAAAGTTAACGATGGCTGGGTCTTGACTTGACTAGTTTGGTCACTGCTACACGAAGCAGCATGAAGAAATGGATCCCGAGACAGGATCAGTCAGAACAAGCAGTGAAGTCCTGCATGACAAAGAAAGGCAGGAATTTAGAAGCACATTTTCTGCAATATGCATGAACTTGACCTTTAGGGTGAATTTCCACTTACCACAAAACATTAAAGAATGTCCAATTTCCTTATATTCGACTGTGGGAATAGTCTCTTAATTTGAGCTATGAGACCTGCATAATAAATTAATCACCACTATAAAGTGTCCAAAGCCTGAAAAACATCCATTAAAATAATGAGGTTCAAAAAACATACCAGGTCTGTATTAGTTCACTATGCAGGGAAAATTGCTAGAGAAACGTTACTACAGGCAAGAACATCATCTTATTTACCTGGAAGAGTTTTTTGTTGTTACTTTGACCCTTCTTCCCTCTCCAAATCAACCCCAGCTTCAGAAATTCTCTTGAAAAACTATTGAAAAAAAAATCATCATTCTTTATGTGGTCAATAAAAGTCACTGCAGACCACAAATGCACAAACGGAAGTGGAACTCCTACAGAACGTCTCTTTCAACTGAAAGAAGGCTCAGAAAAATAACACTCTGTTCAGGATGGAAAATTGACTTTTTAAGGTCTTTACAGAAGAGAAAGTATTAAAAAAAACATTTCATAGAATCACAGAATGGTTTGGGTTGGAAGGACTTTAAAGATCATCTAGTTCCAACCCCCCTGCCATGAGCAGGGACACCTTCCCCTAGATCAGGATGCTCAAAGCCTCATCCAGCCTGGCCTTGAACACTTCCAGGGATGGGGCATCTACAACTTCTCTGGGCAACCTGTTCCAGTGCCTCACCACCCTCTGAGTGAAAAGTTTCTTCCTTATATCTAATCTAAATCTCCCCTCTTTCAGTTTAAATCCATTGCCCCTTGTCCTATCACTACATGCCCTTGTAAAAAGTCCCTCCCCAGCTTTCCTGTAGGCCCCCCTTTAGGTACTGGAAGGCTGCAATAAGATCACACCGGAGCCTTCTCTTCTCCAGGCTGAACAGCCCCAGCTCTCTCAGCCTGTCTTCATAGGAGAGATGTTCCAGCCCTCGGATCATCTTCGTGGCCTCCTCTGGACCTGCTCCAGCAGCTCCATGTCCTTCTTGTGCTGGGGACTCCAGAGCTGAACGCAGCATTCCAGGTGGGGTCTCACGACAGCAGAGTAGAGCGGCAGAATCACCTCCCTCAACCTGCTGCCCATGCTTCTGATGCAGCCCAGGACACAGTTGGCTTTCTGGGCTGTGAGCGCATGTTGCCGGCTCACTTTGAGCATCTCAATGACCAAGAGGTGATGCCAATAATGTTTTGACTACAAATATTTTCAACGTTTCTCCTGCTGACTCCAAACTATGATGCTCTCAGGACTTGCATACCAGTGACAGCAGTAGAAAGAGCAACAAATACAACAAATCTGCTCCAGAGTTGAAGACCAGACTATTGGCCAATAAAGCCTGCACATACGTTATAAAAAAATGGTGGCCAGATATTAATAAAAGTGATAACCTGTGTATGTGTGTGTTTTACTCTGAGGTCCTATTCCATCTAGCATCCCTTCTACTACGCCGTTAGTACACTCCCCAGTCAAGATCAGGTGCAGCCATGTGGAGACATTGGAATGGATTTCCCTAGTTATCAAGCACAGATGTAGATCTGTTTCATCACCCATCAAACCATTTCTAAATCAGCTAGTTACAGCAAATCGTGATGAAGGAAAATATAGCATGCATGGTGGTGGTGGTGGCAAGGTCTTTCACAATGTATTCCCCACGCCACCCCTCCTCAACAATACTTGGTGCCTGCCTAACACCAGCATAATAGTAAAAAGAATAAACCTTTCACACTAGTTTTTGGAATATTTTTCACTTTGGCAACACATCAAATACTTTCACGTCTTACAGTTTTAAAAAGTCAAGTGTTGTGGGATGCACAGGTTACAGTTCCACCAAAAGTGCCAGCTCTGGAAAGGAATTTAAAAGCTCTGGGCAAACAGATCAACGCAGTATGACAGAACTGGCAGCATTTTACAAACTGTCTGCCAAAATGACAACATCATCCATTGAGTCAGCTGTACTCCTCTATGTTCCCTGGCACGCTAGAAAAAAAAATATTATCAGAGCTACAGTGGGGACCAATAATGATACTACTGATACTGCCTTCACGCTCAAAGTCACAGCAGTGGTATCCGAAGCCTTATATTAGCTTCCCTGTGTTTCCTTACTTTACCCACTGATGTGTAAGGCAGAGACAAAGGAAGTTGCAACACAGATTATATATTCATCACAGCTAGTACAGCCTGATACAATAAAGTCAGTGCCACAGTGTCACTTGTCACTTTTCAGAGCATGAGATGAAATGATGCCATCTGTGAGAGAAAATAAAACGGGGAAGTGAGTCATAGCACACTCTGAGAAAATGGCTCAGCCGCCCTGGAGCTGGAAAGAAAACGACAGAGGAAGGGCAATTGGAGAGCCACAGCACTAGGAATTACCTCTTAACTTATGTAAAGACTTAGTTTGTTTTAGTCTATGGAAGTGCCACTTGATAAACCTGCTACGCACACCCACGCTTTTATCATAGTTTTATTATATCTGCCAAACACACCTGCATTTTTATGATTGTGTTTGCCTGAAGGCCCCGTAGTAGCAGAGACAAGGATATATTTGGAAAACTAGAATATCACTAAGCAAATTCAAATTCCTGTGAACAATCAATAGATCATTAATGAGAATTTAGTTAATTTGAAAATAAACTCTTATAGTTGATGAGACAAATTGAGTATTTGTAACTTGCAAGCTTTCAGCACCTGAATTTCCTTTAGGAAATTCTCCTTTCAGGAAATTTAGGAAATTTCCTTTTAGGAAATTCTCTATCCAAAGTGAAAAATCTCGCACAATGTCCATGCCCCAGATAGATGTCCAAACAAACAAACAAAAAATTCTATTTATCATTCTGCTTTTTTAACAGTTCTATTTTAAATGATTCTACAATAATTCTGTATGTACTAGGAGTAATATAAGCTTAAAAATCCAGGCATACATTAGCTTTTGAAAGAGTGAAAGAAGTGTGTTTTTCCAGGAATGTAATTTTTTTTTTTTTAAGTGCTATAAACAAATGTTTATATTTGGTATAAAACATACTTTTTCACTGCTATGGAAGGAAGCATGTGCTTTATTAAGCCACCTAAAATCATGCTGCCAGTCAGGCTTCAGCTTGACCACAGATGCTGAACTGGCAAGGTGCTCATCCCATCTTTGTTTGTATCCAACAGAAGGCTGCGACTCTGACCTCCGGGAACCAGGCAGTCCAGATCTCTGAAGGCAGTTTCTCATTGTTTTACAGTGCTGTGCACATCACTAAGGATACCTGATCCGCATAGTCCCAATAGAAGATAAAACGTATAGCGTTTAAAAAGCTTTTAAAATGTATAGCTACTGGTGTTGTAACTAACATGGAGTCCATTGGATAACTCTCCTTGTTACAGGTAACAGCAATTTGCACCATACTGCATTAGGCTGCTAAAGGAGACACCAGGGATCTATTTTGTAACAGGTGGTTATCTCTAAAGGTGAGAGTTTAAATTCCTGCATCATTCCTCACCAACAAACTGTAAAAAAATTCATAAACCACAGCATGTTTTAGTAAAATCTTACCAGCTACCAGCAACTCAATAGAAAAAAGTTTGCATGAATGCCACTCAACTATATTATACACATACATTCATGTCAGGTGGTCAGATACTGCAGAATCAATTACTGCTTGTTGCCCAGAGATTTGATGAGTTGTTCAATACCATGAACGCGGATCAAATTACTAAAGCCTTGTTCGATGTTGTAAAGATGTTTTTTTTCGTCCTTTATGTCGTATGACATTATTGATTTAGCTTACTCCTTTCTTACAGGAGCACTGAAAAATTGCTTCCATTCACCTATGCCAGATTAAGCCACAGCTGTACAATTACAGATCTCTAAAAGACACCAATCAATGTTTCCACCATGACAATGAACCCATGACTGAACCTGTTTGTTTGCTTTAACAAGATTTTTGACTAGCAAACTGGTGACAACAGACAAGAAGGCTGAGGTACTCAACAACTTTTTTCGCTCAGTCTTTTCTGGCAACCTCTTCCCACACCTCTTGAGTGGATGGACCACAACACAGGGACTGGGGGAGCAAAGTCCCTCCCACTGTAAAAGAAGATCATGTCTATCACCACCTGAGGAGCCTGAATATACATAAGTCTATGAGACCTGACGAGATGCATCCCAGAGTCCTGAGGGAATCAGCTGATGGAGTGGCCAAGCCATTCTCCATGATATTTTAAAAGTCATGGTAGTCAGGTGAAATCCCCAGTGACTGGCAAAAGAGAAACATTGCACCCATTTTTAAAAAGGTTAGAAAGAACCTTGAGAACTACCAACTTGTCAGCCTCACCTCTGTGCCTGGGAAGATCATGGAACAGATTCTCCTAAAAGCTCTACTGTTTCAATAGGACAGAGAGTAATGGTTTTAAACTAAAAGAGTGCAGATTCAGACTAGATATAAAGCAGAAATTTTTTATGACAACAGTGGTGAAACACTGGCACAGGTTGCCCAGAGAGTGGTAGATGCATCATCCCTGGCAACATTCAAGGTCAGGCTGGACAGGGCTGTGATCAACCTGATCTAGTTGAAGATGTCCCTGCTCACTGCAGGGATGTTGGACTAGACAATCTTTAAAGGTCCCTTCCAACCCAAACTACTGTAGGATTCTACAATTTAATGGTGTACACTTAACTTTCATATCTGATTATAAGGAGCTTAGAGTAACTTTTTTTCTTATATTTAATAATTTCAAATAATGAAACTACAGATTCTACATATCTAAATAAAATCATTAAGGTAACCTAATGATTTGGTCACCTATGGTGAAGCCACCACAGTTAAGAGTTGCTGTTCCTCAGCTAAGCCTCATACCAGTGCCAGGTGTGTTTTACATGCAAAATAAGGAACACTGGCTGAAACCATCCTGCAGTAGAAAGCAGCTAACTCCAGCTGGTGAGCAGCAGCTCCACTCAGTAATAGTGAACTTCAGCAAGTTCAGGATTTGAATTTGCAAAAACCTACCAGTTCAACCAACTAAGTTAGCTGAAAACCCTTCAAGCAGTGGCAGAGAGAAAGAGGCCCTCACTGATCAGCACACTCTGAGTCACCAAAATCCTGAGGCAATTCAGACTCTCATGCCCCAACACGGTTTGTTCTACGTTAACACCTCCGTGAAATGTCACGTTTATATGTCTGCAAAGAAGGTTGTCCACCAGTACTGAACATACAAAGAGCACCAGAAACACCAAGCCTGCCATACCTCCACAGGACAAGTCTGTTGTCTTGCCTTGCTGTCCGCCTCCGCCCAAGTTTGAGTTAATGATTCTCCAAGCAGATGGCTGCTGCTGGTAAATAGATAAATTATAGCCAGCAGAAAGCATAAAGCTTGGGATCACTGCCATGGTGAAAAATTGAATCCTCAGGAAACAGTATTATATATAACTTAACATTGCATCTAAAAAAAAAAGCCACCTATTTTTTTTAGAGCCCAGTGTGCTTTACAAAGGAAGCTAATGGTTTCCTTTCTTATGCCTGAAGCTTTGCAATCATTAGGTTTCTGAACTGTATTTTTTTCATTAGTCTTACACTTCCAAATATAATCTATTATTTGGCAGCAAAGGCAGCAAAACATTTGTTCCCTCTCAGTACAGCTGCAACCAATTGGATTTAAAAAAAATGGTATTGGAGATCCAACAGTCCTCTATCATGTTGATTTTCCCATGGTAACCGGGTTGTATTTTTTTCCTTTGGGGGGGTGGTGGTGGGAACAGGATGAAGAAATGCATTTCCAGTGTCCTCTGCTTTTCCAATTCTCATCCCTCCACACACTGATAGAAGGGATTAGACTAGACTCCAGAATTGCATCCTATGAAACTTCTTTTGATGTGTATTTGTATAAAACAATCTTTCATCTTTTTCATTCTCAAGCATGCAAATATAGAAACTCCAAATTATTTCATTATATCTAAACATGGAAGAGGACACTGGAGAGTTTATTGTGGCCTTTTACCTAGAATTTCTGACAGGAAACCAAGCAAATATATTCCCATTCCAGATATATGACAACGCACAGAAGATGGTACTGCATGTAGGTTACAGCAGTATTTACTGGAAAGAACAAATGAACAAAGGCTTGCCGTAAATTAAGGGCTAATATTAGTGCCAGGCTAGAAAGCCAGCCACGTAAAAAACTGTGGACACCTAATTATACAGACAAATAAACTTAATTTCAAGCAAAAAGTTGTGGTTTTTTGTACTATATACAAAATACCAAAACCAGCATGGTACATAGATTAGTAGAGAAATATGGCATAGTACATGCAAAACTTAATTACATTAAAGTTCTGGAAGAAAACACAAGAAAAGAACAAATATCAGCTGAAAAATATCTGGTTTTCTCAGAGCCTAGTGCCAGACGAGTGCCAGTCTTAGACGACACTTGCATCTCAGCCCGACAGTTGCCCTGCTGCAGGGCCACCAGCCTCAGCAGCCTGAGAGCTGGCAGAGGATGCTTCACTTGTCCTGCCTTCTGCACCGGGCACTGCGGGTTTGCCGGGTCAGTCTGATCGGGTTTCAAAACAGAGTTAAAGGAAACCCCAGAAGAACTCAGCCATTTGGTGCCCATGCTCTTAAAACTAGAGCCGCTGAACACACTGCAATGTGCAAATTCATACCTGCAACGGCATATTCAGGCTTTATTTCAAATGAAGATTTTTGTATCAGGTATTACTGAGTAAAAAATAAAAATGAAATAAAAATCAAAGAGTGAAAGGTGGCAGATGAGCTGACAAGCCCCAGCTAGCACTTGTGGGGTGGGGGAATTCCTCCATTTCTGAATTGCAGTTTACCTCTGCATTACATTGTTTTACATTCAAGGGGGGGGAAAAAAAGAAAAGAGAAGTATTGGCTTGATAGGCTGAAATTTCTCACCATGTTTCTGCGAATTCTGTGAAGTTTACTAGACATATGTTTGGAGCCCGATGGATTAGAGTGAGTTAAATGTTCTACGTAAGACACCGGAGAGAAACAATAATGCTCAACGCAGTTGTGTTCTGCTGCGTAAAATCCATCCCAGTACCTGACATTGATTCTTCTGTTTGACTTGAGCAATATTTAAGCTAGTCAACTTTAACAGACAGAAATTTTATAATGTAGTTTCTGGCAATTGTGCTCCTCATCTAGACTAAATTTTCCTATATATTACAGTTTAATTAGCTATTCAGAGTATTCCTACCAGCTGAAAAACACTGAAAGAAGCAGGAATAGACAATATGATTATTTATCAGCCAATGTAATAAGAATTAAAAAGACAGGGGTGATATAAGCATAATCATTTTGAGGATTTAAGGACAAAAGGAAGTTAAAACACATAATCAGAACAATACAAAGGAACAGATACAGATCAGAGAAAATACTCTCAGGGCATCAATGGGTAATTTATCAAAACAGGCACGTAACAAAAGAAACTCAAGTCATGACAGTGTCAGAGCAGTCCTTATCTAAGCTGATAAACAGTACTGTTCTGCAAGGCATCTATGCAAAAAAGCTGTTTGGAACGAGGAGAGGTATTCCCTTGGGTTTTCCACCTCATCTGCTGTCCTGCCAAGACAAAATAAGTTTTGCTGCCACTGCAAGTCGACAGCAGCTCTCTTTTTTCCTGAAAGCAGACCAATTTTGTAAACTTCAACCAGTTAGGCCACGACAAACATACTGAAGACATCAGTTTTGCATTAATGCAATTACAACTTATTTCAGAGCTTGAGAAGACTGTGTATCAGTCATTCCCTGAGTGACTTTTCAGGGAAGGCAATCAAAAGAGTATTTAAAAATAAAAAATGATTGACTTGTTAGTCCCTACACCATGTACATGGAAGCCTATAATAACATTTTAAAGTCACTTTGCAGAGCTGATGGCAAACAGTGCCAGATTTCATCTTCACTGAAGCAAGGGTGATGCACAGCACATGCCTCCTAACTCAGTCTTGGCAAAACGCTGCTGGATCCGTACGTGTCCCAGCAGTGTCTGAAAGGTTTCAAGGCATGAAAAACCACAAGGCAGAATGATGCAGGTTGACAGCACGTGATCGATACTGTTACGATACGCACTCCCTTTAGCGCCTCGGTGAGAACCACTCAATTCAGTGTGCACACCAGATTCCTTTGCTCGTGACGTGTGTTTCTGTACACTGCTTATTCTGCGAAAGAACATCCAATTCACTGCATTGCAGCCAGAGACTGAACTTCAACATCATTGGAATTTTTTAAAAAACCAAACTCTCAGAGCTGCCCAAGCCCATGCTTATACTACTATAAAGTAAAAGCTAAGGTATAAGAGAACGTACTTTTGCAGAAGGTACAGTATTTATTCATAGGTAACACTGCTGAGCTACTTCTTCCAGCTCTAAGTAACTTATTTCAGTTGTTTTGAACAACCCTGGATGAAACAATATACACAACGTCGCTCAACTCCTTTGAGCAAATATCATCAAAACCCTGATTCAGAATTATGACTGTTTTAATATAATGCACTATGATTTGAAATATTTCATCATTTATTAGAAACTATTAAAAACATGAGTTCTTTTGAAGGAAATGTTGAAGAACAATACTTGAAAAATACCTATTTTTTCAAAGCATCAAGCAAATACACACACATTTATTTAATAGCTTGTTCCCTATCTTCAGTTCCTCAAAGTTCCTATTTGCTTGTTTTTAAAAATGGATTTCAGCAATCTTTTGCTATATTATCATGAATATTTCAGAATACCCTTTGGAAACAGAGGCTAATCTGAAGAAAAAAAAAAATTCTGAGACAAAATCCAGAGTTGATGTAACAAAAAAAAAAAAGGAAGAATAAAAGATGAAACAAAAAAAGAGGGAAGTCAATTTCAAGCACTTTTTGAATTCGACTGAATTATTTGTTTGTGGCTACAAGACAAAAACAGAGATTCAGTGGTAACATGGGACATAATTATGTCTTTCAGTCTGAAATCACAACCTTAGGAGTTATGAATCAATATAAACGGGAAAACTATTGACATTTCTATTTTCCTTTTTATTGCTAGAGAAACACTCTAATTGAAGTAAACATAGCTTGACATACTGGTAAATAAATGCCTCCCCAGTTATGTTTTACATCCAATCTGAAGAGTTCACTTCATGTGGCAGTAACTTAACAAATGTTTTAGGACTCCATTTTTGATACACCAGTGAATTATGGAGCATAATTCCTTCTTCAGAGTTGCATTGTCACAGCATATATATTAAAAAAGTGCTGAAAAATGGTTTTGCTCAAACTCATGCCTCCCTACTCTTTCCTTCAAATTCTGTAATTCAGTATATTAGTGTAAATAGCCAAAAGGTAATTGGATATAATTCACTTGTTTTCTTCCTCTGCTCTTTTGCTTGGGGTGTCATCGACAAGTCACACAGGTCACATAAACCTGAATTTCTGCTTAAATTAATTTCATGTCAGGAGAGTCTTACATGACTAGCACACACTGAACAGCTACTCCAATTAGCACCATGGATTTTCACTGTCTTAATGAACATAACTGTTTTCCAGTGTCTCATGCAATTTTCCTTTCACATCATCATTCTAGTTCGCAACAAAATTTCAAGGCTTGAAGAGTTTCCTCCACCTTAGGCCACACAGCAGTCTGATAGAACCCCGGCACCGGGAATGGAGGAGCTTCTCACCTCCAAGAAAAGACCAGCTACCTACTGCTTGTTCCTCTTACAGTTTAGTGCCCGTGTTTTCTTTTTTTTTCTTCTTTTTTTTTTGAATCACATTGAGAGCTACAAAATTTAGACCTCATAGTTGCTTTTGTGTAACGTTACATTCCTATTCTGTAATTTCACTGCATCATTAGTGTACTCCAGGACGTAACAGTATCACTACTAACATACTAGCACATGCTATACAGAGAGGAGCAAAAAGTAGCTTTACGGCAAGGCCCGCAACCTTTAGAACCTTATTACTGACATTATTTACTTGACTGTTCATCACCCTCCGTGGGGCCTTATTGCTTCATTAAAATTAAGTTATTCTGCTGTTTGACAACTTCATACAGTTACGAATATACAGTTATAACCTTTTCCCTGGTCTGTTTTCTTCTATTACCGTTTCTTGATAGCTCTGTAGCATGATGTATTTCTCAAAGTCATCGTCCAATTTGCACAATTCAAATCACTCTGCTTTTTGACCTTGCTCCATGCTCCATAGTCGGAACACGCTTTAATTCTCAATAATCATGCTGTGTTTACACTCTGAAGTGACAGAACTCAAACGTATGTAAATGGCAGTCAAATCCATGCAGAGTTTTAGAAACTACTTCTCAGTTTCCTAATTATTTTCCCTTCTTTGCTTGCACTCCCCATCCTTCACACCCCCTGCCAGCAGCACACACGTTCCTCTGACCCCATCTCCCAGCACAGCACTAGGCACCTAATGAGGTGGCAGTGGCAGTGCTCATCCAATTTTCCTCCCTCTAACGTGTTGTCAACAAGATCATAAGTAAGTGTTACTGAACAAGCAAGCAAGCACTTTTTCATTATTCCAGGCCTTCAAAAATAAAATCAAATCCATCACACACGTAATTTCTACAGAAAACACACATGACCCCAGTAACAGCCTACTGGGTCCTTATTTTCACTTGGGCTTACCTAGCATGGAAGTTCCTTGTGGCTATCACTACTGACAGTCTGTTTGCAATCTGAGCCTTGGCTCTTATCTTAAGTCTCTTGTTTACTCACACCATTATTTCATAAACTCAGCATTAGCTTAACAGAAGTAAATAAAAAGTGGTGGTTTCTACCTTCTGCACAAATTTGCACGCCACAATGTACTAGACGTATTGAAACCAGCTACATTTTTATACTGAAAAAGCAGCAACTTATTTTCAGGTATCATGCTGAAATTTCTCTGCTACAGTAACACATCCACAAGACTTCCAACTTATGAACAGAGAAACCAGACTATCTACTGCAAGAACCTTTATGCAGACAAACTAATGATTAGAATTAAAGGTGAGGCAAATTTCTCAGTGGAACTCAGACTACAAAACCTGTAGATGTTCTTTAACCTCCTACTGGTGGCGTGTCACAACAGTAAGCAGTCTCTCCTTCAAAAGTAGCCAAAGTTTAGAATTATTCTGAAAACAGACCTGACTAATTCAATTCATGGTACATAACTGTAAGAGGCACTTCATCGTAGTTTTGCAATGGAATTCAGTTTTACTGTTTGAAGTACCAAAGCAAGGCACGTCATGAGCAGTCTGGCTGTAGGCAGAGTGAGGGGAGAACGACAACCCGAGTCCCACTGCTCTAAAATACAACATTCAATTCCATGATCCAGCATTCCTCGAGCAATAAGCAATGCTAGTAAAGTCTCATCAAGCTATGGCTATGTTTTGCAGTTGTTACTAAATCAGTTAGCATAACTACATGAAAGGAAAGCTTTCTCTTTTGATGAGATGACCATTTCAATCTCTGTTTGCAATACAGTTAATACAATTCAA
Organism: Tauraco erythrolophus; assembly: GCF_009769465.1. Lineage (NCBI taxonomy): Eukaryota > Metazoa > Chordata > Aves > Musophagiformes > Musophagidae > Tauraco > Tauraco erythrolophus. Next base: position 6,026,607 of record NC_141477.1, read on the forward strand.
GTGACAGAATGGACTGTGTCATCCAAAGGTTGAGATTTGTGGGGCTTATTTGGTCGGTTTTTATTTTACATATAGTATGACTAGCTAAGGAGTAAACACTGTAACCTACATAATCAACAGAAAACAAGGTGAGTAATTAACTTCATGCTTACCCTGCAAACAGTTCTAAACTCTCTATTTCTACAGATTACCTCGCCTTCAAGTTTTCTCCAACACAAATTCTTGAATGAGCACTAGAATATGAAATGCAGCCATATTGCCAGAGAGAACATCCTGACTCTGATCTTCGTGCAAAGCCTCTACTCTAGAAACCTCCACGTTGTGCCAAGAATGGTGTCTAACTCTCAAAAAAATTGCACCAAAATAATAAGACTTGTTTAAATAAATAAGAAAGGAAGGGAAAAAAAAACAGAAGAGTTCCAAGTAAGACCTTCTCTACTGGTGTCCTACTATTTGGACGCTTATGAGGCACTTCAAGAAACGTTATTTTAGAAACACAGTTTAGCTATATAAGGATCCATTCAAACGATAATTAAAACTCTATCAGAACAGTTCAAGGGCCAGCTTAACCTTTGTTAATCCACACATTTTTCTAGACTGTTTCATGGAAGTTCCTTTACATGTTATTTAACTTGAGTTAAATAGCAGTAGTTTAAATAATTTACCTTATTTCAATAGGAAAAGAGATCAGTGCCGTACCTTTTTTGATAAGGCAGCAACTTTCAGAAATTTAAGCTACTTATAGCTGCAAGCAATCACAGGAATACATTCAAGCACGTGATCGGCCTTCATTGTATAACAAGCTCCACAGAGATTATTATTACTCACAGATAATAATTCCCACTGTTACAAAAATCTGTGCTCAAAATAGTACCTTCCAAGGAAAAATTTCATTGCAAAGGCAATAAGACTTGGGACGATAATCCTCAAGTTGGGGAATAGGGAAGAAAAATTGAGAGCTTGCCCAAAATCATCTAACATTTAAGGAAAATCAGCAAAGCAATTGGAACTAGCTTCTAAATTATGTCGCAGATAAGATGCTACAGCAGAGGGGAAATACCTCATGTACACTACAGAAAAATGAGTGAGTAAACTCAACTATAAAAGTATTGTTTTAAGTTCACGCAAAGCATTAGCATGCTCTAGATTCTGGCCCTCACAAGTAAGAATTTTATGGCTTAAATTTAGGAAAACTTTAATAGGCTACATTGGATAGTTTCAGAAGAAAAATCAGCACATTAAATAGCAGGTTCATCACTTCCTAGCAACAGGAACAGCTTTAGACGTGTAATCTTAGCTGTACGGTGCTCTTATCAGTACGCTTCAACGTGTGAAGTCTCATTAGCAGGGAAGAACTACACGCTTCCCATGGAGAAAGAGGCACGTTTAGTATCTGCTACAGGGGACTACAAAGAATACAAACAAGAACATTCCATTGCTGCTGACTCTTAGCTTGCTTAACTGAAGAAAACAGGTACAGGAAAGGTTGATGGAGTTGTCACCAGTGGACAATTGTTACTTTATCAGAGAAAACAAAGGGGTATCTCAGCTCTCAGTTTCCAAGGCAGGTTAAGACCAAAGACCTGAAAGTAGCCACACTGATCATAACTAGCAAAGTAGAAGCATAAAAAAGGAACATGTTTATTCATATGTTTTGCTCCTTGAATTCCAAGAAAATTATCTAGATACGTAATAAGGACATAAACCAAAGGAGAACATGTTCTCAACACAAAGTTAAAATCTCTGCTATTAGAATAGTATTAAGCTGTATCTATGGCCAACTCCCTTCCACAGAGCTCCACGCGACCCATCGCGAAACATTCTTCCAACAAAACAGGCAAGTAACCACATCACAAACTAAACACACAAACAAAATAGCCAGTAAGCAAATAGACTTGATTCACTGAGATGCTTTCTGCAGCGTGATCATGTGTACAAGATGACCCTGCAGGGCTGGATTAAGTAGTGCTGGGTTAAGCAAGGTCACTTCAGGACGACATGGTGCTCCTAGCATTTTTATCAAAACGAAATATACCCACAACAAGTGATGCTTTTACTTGAACTATTATGACAGTTGGTGCAGCATTTAAAAAACAGATGTCTGACATTCAGAGCCTTACCCATGTTGCTGTCACAGATTCAGACCAGTAAAACTTCAACAACTGCATTTACCATTCACGCCTTTGACCACGGATAGAAGTGTCATAACACACCAGAAACATCAGTGTGTTTACTGGATTGGTGCATTCATGTTCCCATTTAGTTCACAGGAGTGAGAAGTGTACCTCCTGGTCATTCCCACTAGTGGACACACATTGGTTCACGTCTTGAAATGATTTAAGTATGTTCATCTGGATTCCTTTTGGATGAAATCAAACCCGAATTTGTGCTCAAATAACACATCTGATGTATCCTAATCATTGTAACATTTTTGAATCTACAGGCTGAGACTAGAATCAGTTCCAAGTAAGCATTCCCTTCCCACCCCAAATGCAGGGATATCACCTCCACTGCCTTACTGCACAGCGCTATGCCTACTTCAGCACAAGAGTCGCTGATGGCCACATAGTCCAAGTTTGATTAATACTGGAGATATTCCAGAAGACAAACGTACTTGTTGAGAATCTTGGCACAGTTTCTGCAAAAGGCAAGCCCACTTCAGCATCGCACCAAGCACAGGATTCAGACATCTGTATGGCCTGCAGTGGTAAGTTGACAATCGATGTTAATACAGTTAAAAGTAACTAAAACACTTATGATTAACCTGCTTCACTCATTAATCTTGTGTTGCTAAGAAAAGTTATTACTGCATTGTTCCATGTTTACTGCACAGAAATGACATTTGCATGAAGGGTCATCCAAGGAAGAGGAATTGTTTTGCACCTTTGTGCTAATATAAACATCCTTTACAACTGCACCTTGTCACAGTTAACTGTCTGTTTCACATTCACACGAAAACTTGGTTCTTTGAATTACAAACACATTGTCACCATTTCTGAAACAAGCAGGCACCTCCTTTTCCCAGTGCTTTCAGGAAATTATTACATACTTCACTGAAATTAGGCCAAACAAGCAGAATATGTTTCTTTTCCATTGTGGTCAAAAAGATTCAGTGTTGAAATTTTGGCTCAGTTTAAAACTAATCCTTTCCTCATCTGAGACTGAGGAGCTAGCCATAAGCCCCAAGTGGCTTACCTGTCAGACTGAAGCATAAATCCTGATAATTCACAGTGATTAACTGACCCTTTCATCGAAACAACCCAGTAATTAAGCAACTCTTATATTGCCACAAGAACAAATGCATAGTCTCGGAAAGGCTCGCCAATATACATTCAATTTGGATGCATTTTTATCAGTTCAGAAGAATGTACTTCAGTTACACACACCTTGGTATTTTTGGGGGGCTTTTATTTTGTATTGTTACTTCCACACCAGAACATAGCTGCTTCTTGTCACTTGAAAAAATTTAGTTAGCTCTTATCAGCAGTGTAGCATTATTCATGTCTTTGAATTCGATGTGTTTCATATGAGTTGCATCAAATGAACTTTTCAGAGATTCATCATGAGGATTTGTATTATGTTTATATATTGAAATAGCTCAGCTTATAGCTAGTGCTTGCTGTTGAAAGGTTGATATTTCAGTTTAACAGGTCTATCAGTTCTAAAGTTTGTAACACAGATATCAGAATACAATGTTAGGATTCATATTTTTGTACTTATTGGCTTTCTGTAGGACTTCACAGCTTGGAAACAAGTGTGGTAGTTGAATCATAGACTGTGTATTCGGTATACACTTGTAAAAGGAAAAATAAAAAAATGGGATTGTAACACTGTTTTTTTCAGTAGGAATAAGATGCCTCTTTTACTTTAACCTCATTAATTATATTGGATGATACTACTTTAATCATTGACAAAAATATGTTCCAGTTCACTAGTCACACATGAACATTTCACTGTCAGTCATGGTGAAGATAGTTCTGAAGAACAATTTAATTGAGTTTTTTGGCATCATCAGAACTTAGTGGGAAACTAGACTACAACTGAAATTGAGTCCAATAATCCACAAACATGATTATCATTCATTTCCATGTACAGGTTGAACCCTGGTGTCATCGTTTCCCCACCACTCTTACCCAGAACAATGATTTTCTTTCTCCTGGGGGTTGGCTCTTGTCCTCTCACCCTGTTCTCCTTGCTGATCTGCCTACAGGAAGGACAAGACAATTGCAAAGTGTCACTGTATTTGCAAGTCCAAAGATGAATGACATTTTCTCGATAAATTTGAAGTACTGTGCACGTGATCATCTACCTTTTTTTTAAATATATATATGTATATATGACTTTATTTTTAACTTGATCATGACAAAGGTCTACACCTATAGCATTCTTAGACAGTAGTTATTTAAACATCAACTGCCTCCACCCCAAACCCTACTGGATATCATTAGACAGAATTAAAAAACAAAAATCACAAACGCATATCCTACTCCAAAAATATTTCGTCCCACAATTGAGACCCACCTATCCTGTCTCACTCCTTCAGACTGCTGGCAGCACTGTTGTCACTGGGAGTGACGCTTTTATATTTCCTGAGAGCAATTCTCTAGTAGTTCATGTCATTTAGATGATAACTTAAAAGCCCTATTATGTTAGAAGAAGCAAATGCTTCAAGTTCTCATTTATTCCATGTTCTCAGAAGAAAACTTATACAGGATAAGAAAAAAAAAAAAGAAGAGACTTGTCATCTGAGCATGTGTTAATAACTGTTTATGAATAATTTTGATTCCTCTTAATTGCTCACTAACTAATAGCGAGTGCTGAAAAATACCTACAAACAGGTGACAGAAACTGTAGGTTTCTACCAAGAGAGAAGTGGCAATATGTTAGTGGAACTAACAGGTTGTAGAGCTCCTAATGGAGCTTTCTGGAAAAAAAACAGGCTCCTTCCAGTTGCAAACAATCTCTGTAGGTTAACACAAAAGCCTATACATCTTAATAGTCCAATGCTTTATTGCTCTAGCTCTTAATATTTTTATTTTTTTTAAGATTTCCTCAAACATTGTATTCAAACTGAGCCATTTTCCTATAATATATAATGTTACCTGACTGATTGTAATTCACAATTTTATAACTGTCTAGCTTTACAACTCCACTGCTTGAATGCAAATATAAGCTAATGGCTTCAATTTTATGCAGCTTTTGAAAGCAACATCTAATCTCAGTCAAAGTAGAATTTCTGTATTGCAGTTTTATTTCATATTCCTCTCTGTGCAGCATTGCTTAGTATTTTTCAAGGTGGTTCGGTATCTTGCCTCTGCTGAGTTCTATTTTGTGGTTTTGGAAGAATTACAACAAAACCCAAGAAATGTGTAGACGTTAGGAATGTTTTAAGCTTTTTCTTTCTGAATGATGTTTTTTTTGCACTAATCTTTTTTGAACAGAAACGTGTTCCACAAGACAGGTGAGATAAGTACTTTTGCTAAAGTCTATGTTTTGTCTCTGCATTACTTAACGTTTTAAAACCTTTTCAAATACTTCAGTTCTTTCAATGTACTTAATGAAGAGAAACTATTTTCTTTATTTTGCTTCTTTTCTCTCCGTAAAGTAAGTATTTTCATTAGCATGCTGCAGATCTCCCCTACACATAAATTTAACTCAATGAAGTAAATAATATTTATTAATCAAACATTATTTTCATAATATTTGTAGCATCAGTTGTTTTCTGACTTATGGTTGTCAAGGTTTTTTTTGAGATATCAGACTGATTCCAAGCACGTTTTCCCTTATTCCATTTATGCAGCTTTGTATCCCCAAAAATAAATGGAAAAAATACCCAGACTACAGAACTTTGTAATTCAATCTCATAGATACAATGCATAAACCCACTGAACAAACCTACCCAGATACACTGACCTCTTCCACTTCCCCCCCTTAACAACATTCTCAGTAGGCTCCCATGGATGTTGCCTTCTCTCTTTTTCATTCAATTACCTCCCAACCTAAGAGGCTGCTTCTGTATCCCTCATGTCCCCCACGTGCTTAGCGTCTTTTTTCCTTTTTGACATTAAAAACAAGTCTTATGCAAGTAACCACTGAAAATCTCCTTATCCTACTTTCATGGTCACACGAGTACCACCTCAAGGAGGCTGTAAGGACTTGAAATGTGGTTAGCCTTTTGGTACCTGGTAGAACAAGTCCAAGTTTCCCAACAACCACTGCAGCCAGACAAGCATCAAGCAACACGGAAACTTTGAGCAATTACTTTGGAGCAATTCTCCTGCTAAAACGCTACGAAGACATGTCTAATTACTCATTTGTAATTTGTATTGTTTTCCAAGAAAGAGGAGTCAATAAAAGGAAGTATATGATAACTGCCTAAATACATAAGAAGTAGCTGCAAAAGAGAAGTATATATTCTTTTTGTGCATTATAGATAGCAATGGGTTAAACTGCAGCAAGGGATCTTCTGTTCAGACATTGGGAAATACATTCCAATGCTAAGGATAATCCAATCCTACAGAATCTAGAAGCGCTGAAACTTTTATCAGATGTCTGCCCCTGAAAAAAAAGGCTGATATTTTTGGAATTGTGAATTGAAATTCACTTTTGGATGTACATTGTGTGGTTCTAGGAATAGTAGCTTCAAATTTAGCCACAAATACACAATCAATAAACAAAGTGTATTTTTATAGGAACAGTGAAATGTAAGACACAAGAAAACAAATGTATAATGCTGTGAATACCTCACCTCAGTATAATGATGAAGATAAAAACATAAATTAACTTTCAGTCCAAGCTCAAATTGCTGTCCAGTGATGAGTCCTTCATCATTAGGAAAAGAAAAGCACTATGTCCTGAAGTAAACATCCACAATTTGCAACTAATGGTTTAATTATAAGATGTCGCTTGTCATGTATACTCTCAAATCACATGAGTTATGACAAACACCACTTGTGATGGTTTCCACTTTACTAAACTCGCTTTCCAACTCCGATGCATTATTTCCACCTAAAACACCAAGCCTCACCAGTAAGGACCAAAAACAGCAATGGAATTCCCAGCAGGAACACTCAAGCATAAAAGCACCTAAAATAGAGTGAAAGTGATGTACCAAGTTTACCGCAACAGTCATGAAACACCATAGCTGTATGTACGAGGAATGATTTGAAAGAATTCTTTTTGGTAAATGCATTTTGAAGAGCATACTCTCTATCATTTGTTGAAAACCTGGAAAGGCAAGTAGGACTGTGTAGCTTACTTATGGGCTACGCTCACTTTTTTTTTTTCTCCTTTAACTGTATGAGTAATTCTTTGGCAACGTGCCTTCAAAGTTAAAAGGCTGAACACTGAGTTATGAGCAGAACAATTTAGCAAAGACTGCTCAAGCAGCACACAGGAATAAGAATCCACATTTAGAATTTTATTTGGTCTCAGAATTTTAAATTGTGGCAGATAACAATCTATTAGCTCGTGAATCTGTAGGTACTCTGCTGCTAAATGCTTCATTTAATGCCCCTTCCACAGACACTCCCCATGCTCAGATTTCCATTTAACAGTTTAAAGAAAATTAAGCTCAGCTCTACAGGTTCTTGTCAGATGATTTTAAATTTTAGACAGAAGCAGCTTCCATATCATTTATTGTCATTTATTGTAAGTCTATAGAGAAAAAACAAGTCTGCACAGTTTTCCACTGCTGCCCCCATTCTATCACTGAGATACAAAACCAGTTCAGGGCTTACACCAAACAGGAATAGGGAGAATTAAACAGCAGGAAACAGCAGGAATGAAATCGATCCCCCTGAACAAAAAAGGTCCACCATTTTAAGTGCTTCAAGGATACTAAACCATAATCCTGAGCGCAGATGTACTGGGTGACAGCGCAGGTTTTCTACACGGCTCCTCAAAACCACTGAAACACCACCACCACCTAACTTGTCTTGTGTGCATTAGCAAAACGTGTCGCCTTGTAACAGGTGATAAAGATGGTCTTGGACAGGATTTTGAGCAGCTGCTCACTCACAAAACACAAAACTGTGCTGCTTCTGCACCACTACAGGAAAGCCAAGCCAGTGCCAAGATCACAGTATGACCAACATGGCAGTACAGAACAATAAGATCGCTCTCAGCCACGAAGGGTAAATTGGCCGAGTGAAAACCAGACTTCTCCCTAAGTTTAGAAGTCTGGAAAGGTAGCTCAGTTGTCCACCCAAACAGCTGTAAGAGACAATGGCAGCTATCAGAGATGGCCTCTCCTTAAAATTATTAAAAGGGAGGAAAAATTAAGACTATTTATTCAGGAAGGAAAAGAAGTTTCCATTTTAAATCTTTGCAGTAAAGGTTGAGGAAAATGTATAATAACTTGAAAACTTTTTTAAAACATTAAGTGGAAAATTAGAGTTGTAGATACTTAGTGGCAAGTCACTTAGTAGTAAACACTGTTTTAAATGACCAGTTATCACTGATCCTAAGGCAGTAGAGCTCTTTTACTCGTTCTCTGTCAGAGGTCATTATAATAACGTTATAATGAGCCATCTGCAAACTTTCTCTAACTTTTCCTTTTCTAGACATACTTATGAACCTATTAACTCCAAGGAACCTGAAAGCTGGAAAATTCAGGAACAGAATCAGAGCTTCTCACTTCTATAAAACTAGCTGTACAGTCATACCATCACAAGAAGTGACAGGAGGTCATTATGAAGCCAGGATGCTTCACTGATCTACATGGAACCCTTTGGTGGTCTCAGTCTAGTTGCTTCCATCATCTGTAACGCTAATTGGCTCCTATCTTGGCAGATTAAAAGGAATAAAAGTAATGGAGACTGAATTGCACTTCATTCTCTTTGGAGGTAGAACATATAAGCCTTTACAGCTAGTCTCGAAAATTCTTTTACAGTTTCCAATTTAAAGAACAATTTTGAAAAAACTAACATTGATGAATCATACATGTCCATGTTCTTAGCTCTTGCCTAAACTGGTATTCAGGGAGAACAATTCTTACTTGGGGTGTTTTGGGTTTTTTTTTCTTCTCCTTTTCCTTGGTTAGAGAAATTATTTGGAAGACTAATTGGAATGCATCAAGCTGTCTCTGTGTCTGCAGAGCAAGGATGGGGTGAGGTGCTGTAGAAGAGGCTACAGAAAGGGCTGTGTTCATACAGAGAGAAAAGATGCTGCAGGAGGATTTTTTGTGCTTTGAGAGAAAACAAGAGGAAGTCCACAGCACTCCAAAAGAGGGAGCTACCTAAGGGCTTTGGTAACAGGTGAGAAAATCCAGCTCCACCAGAGAAGGCGTTCAAGTCAGTTCAGCGCCATTATTATGTCGTTCTATCACAAACGATGTAAGTTACAGCGTTTTACCCAAAGTTTAGGATCAAACCTTTGCAAACGGCCTTGCGAGGTGCCTGGATAAGCAATTTGAGTAATAAATATTAGTTTTAACTTCATCAATTTTAGAAGGACAACTGTGGCAGTGATAATACGTACCAATACAAAAAATAAAGAAATCCACACTTGTTTTTAATTTAGTTTTTGCAAAACATTCATCTTGAGACCTGCACTTTTTCCATACACAACTGCACCGAAACAACAAACATATTACAACAGTCTATCTTCAAAAGCAAACGTAATGCAAAATAAAATTAAATCATGCCCTTACTGGCAGCTCTGTGCGGTCATTTCAGGAGAAGAACACAGTAAATACCTGTGAAGCCTCAGAACGCACACGACAGATTTACAATATTCCCAAATTGACAAATTGAAGCTGTTACATTCTAAAAACTGATGCAAAGAAGAAAAGTTGAAGTTCCCTGCTCCATAGGAATATGGAAAGTTTTACTTGTGATAAAATTCCAGTTTCACAGGAAAAACAAACAGCAAATCAAATCAAAGAAGCACTGTAAGTATTATGTCAAATTTGTTCGTCAGGAAAGAGGCTTGAAAGTAATTGAGACTCTCTATTACAACATATCTAACGTTCACCTGCATCACGATAAAAGCTTCACACAAAAATTAGAATTAATACCTCTAGAATTTCCTTAATTTTATGACACACACACACAGACACACGTTTTAAGACATAGCAGCACTACAGGAGTGGCTGATGTTTATTAATTGCCCTTTTCAGTAAGCATAACTTTAAACAGTTTCACTGGAAAGTTTTGAAATAATTTGTCATGTTCTGCCATCTTTCCACAAAGCATTCGCCTCATTCTCTGCACACTTGTTCTGACTTTTCCTCGACTGTTCCCTTCAACATGATCAACTTCTCACTGATTAAATCTCATACATTTAACAGAATAAGCACCATTCTTTCTTAATTTAAATTACTTTTTCTGGTGGACACCTTGCATTCAGCTACACAACATTATCTGTGACAGCATTACAGAGTCTTTTCATTTAGCAGAAGTCATGCTCAGAGACTGAATCCAAAAAATTATGTGGCCTTCCATTCAGGTCAACTGTGAGGAGATTTGTTTCACCTTAGACAGTATATACATTGGAAGCAGAAGGGAAAAGAAAAAAGAAAAAAAAAAGAAGAAAGAAAATAAATAAATCAGCAGGAGGTACAAAAAGCAAGATTACATTACCACCTACATAGGGGTTTGCAGCTAACCTAGCCAGCCCTAAATTGTTCCACTTTGTCTGCATTTCCAAGAGGTTCCTACTGTGCAGAATAACAGTTCCCACCTTCTCTAACACCCACTAAAGTCTGAAAATGAAAGAGAAGGAATTTTGAAGAACTTGCAATTGTGATGAATCATACTGTGCATCTACCTACTGTAAAGAAGCAAGTTACTTTAAGATCTATCCTACAGGAGTAACTTCACATTATCATAATAAAAATTCTTACCAAATAACATCATATTCAGATAGTCTCTCTAGGGGAGACTGAAAATATGAGGATCTCTTTGCAAGTCCAAACCTTTGTTTCTGCACTACATTGCACTTGGTAAGGACAGAAGCTGTAAAAATTATTTAAACATTGTCCTCATTCTCAAAACGAGAGACCAAGTATCTCCAGCTTAGTTAAATGCAGATTAAAAAATTCTGAAATTCCTTAACCGAGGTCAATGCATTAATGTTCCATGTATCTATACCTACATTTTCTTTTTAATTGAAAAGAAGTTCTACTTAATTGTAATAGTAAATAGAAATTATTAGTTTAGAAGCCTTCATCCTTTGAGTTCTCTGCTTGGTAGTTTGGAAGGAAGACTTGCAAAGCAACCTTTTCTGCAAGGCACCTAAAGCAAGATGAAGGAAACACTGCAGGACACGAGAGAAACAGGACAAAAGCAGCTAAGTACAAATTTTCTCATGTTTCACAAAAAGCCTTGAGAAGTGATGAAGGCACAAGACAAAGGTAAGCTGTCGGGTGCTTGCTGCCCATCTCTGTAGCACCTCAGATATCACAGAATTCATAACCTCTTTCTCTTCTACACTTCTCACTGCTATCTGACTCAAGGCTGAGGAGACACTTATTGGAGTAATTCTGAAATTTAAGACCTTACCTCCACCAGAACTGCAAAGGATAAAACACTGCAAAACCTCTACTACAGCATTTAAATTTATTTATAGCATTTTTTTTTCCCCAGAAGTCTGCTGGAAGAATAATTATAAAGTTATATTAAATAGGTACAAGAGTTTGATGGAACAGTATAATTCTGTTTGCAAAAGTTTAATATCAAATGCTTCATAATGCCACAACCTAGGAGCTTCAATCATCTCCCGCAAGCTTCTAGAGCCAGACATGCTTTCTTATTTCTCTTTAATGCATCTCGGTGGGGTTTTTCATTCCAATAATTCATTATACCTGTTTTGTTTGTTTTTTTTTTAAAAAAAGTAAGCTTAACATAATGTAAACAGACATAACTTCTTGCAGCAACAAGTCCCACACATTGACAGCCTATTGCATCAAGAACCACCTTCTGTTTGTTTAAGTCCTTCACCTACAACCTCCTTCAGATAATAGTGTAATTCTTCTACAGCAAGAGACAATGAAAAATTAACCTGTGCCATTCTTGATTTACAGATTCCTTATTACATCATTAGTTGCATCTTCTCTAAGTGGAAAATCCTATGCTACCTACATGTTCCTATTATGGGAAGCGTTCTGTATCTTATCATTCTTGTTGGTTGTCTTGAAACTCTTTCTTGTTCTTCTATATCCTTTTTGAAATTAATTCAAAACAAAGACACTTACCAACAACTTTACAATTACATTGCAGATGCTTTCTGATGTGTTATTTTTCAACATTGTATGTAAAAACTCCATCAACAACTAGTTGGCTAAAACTCTTTATGCTCTATTTGTGAGTTCTTAGTAACTGGTACTTCTCTCTGTTCCATTTTGTAATTTTCTCCTTCCATTCTGTAATTTTCTCTAAATGACCAGCAGCCAAATAACTGTGAGATTCCTTTAAATTGCTGGTAGCTCTTTAAAAGTTGGAATAACAATGTAATTTTATAAAATGACAGCTTAGAAGAAATTCTCTTACATAACTAGACTGAAACACAAAAGGATTCCTTATATACATATTATTTTAACAGTAGAATTACTATAGTTTTTGTCTGCATAATCTGCAAAGAGCCTAATTATCTCTCCAAGTTTATCATTTTCGAAAAGGCTTCCCATTCCCCCCAACTTCACTATTTTGGTTACTGTCTGAGCTACTGAAAGTGCTACTAAAGCTTTCAGATTTGCTGCACAGCAAAATTTCAGCAATAGGCACTAAAAATACTGACTGTAGTCAGAAATGCTTGGATGGGCAGCTCAGTTCAAACAAAACTTTCAAAGCTCAGTCCCACATTTTCACAGAAAAAGAATAGAGACATATAGCCAAGTTACTAAAAAGTTTGTGTCGCACCGAAAGTGGAGGAAAGTGAGTTTTGTGTCCTCTTTGCTTGTATTCCACTCAAAACCAACACCCTACTTGCTCCCCGTCAAGATCCTGACAAAAAGAACTAAAATATTTTGTCAAGTTCAGGCTGAGGTAGTCACCAGATATAAGTATCAAAGAGCCACTTCTGCACTCTGTGGAGAAGATTTAGGTACTAAAAGCTACTGAAGGGACTACAGGTAACCTTACCCTGGCTCAACTCCCAGTCAGCCTGACAGGTTTTACCCCACACACTACACATTTTTTTGAGCAAAACTGGAGTATCCTGAGTAGCAATAACAGTTCGTTGCTCACCCAGATTTTGACTACAAAGCAATTCGTACAAAATCACTCCAGACTGCATGCAAACACGCATTTGGTAGTTGCACTAGGAATACCAGTGTCTCTCTAAAAAAACACAAACCCCCAAACAACACTACCATGATAAAATTGCTTCAGCATTTTCTTTTTCATTCCAGCTTAGACTGGAGTGCAGAGAGCACAGGAAGTATTTGCAGAACTAGAAGATCAGTGTAGATGTTTCGTTAGTTTTATCAGTTGTCCAGAGTTTCGAAGACAAGATTATTTACACGCAATCAATAATTTTGTGTTCTAGCTCAGTAATTTCACTACTCAGTGATCACCTTTTGAGGTTTCACTTTTGCTTGGGCACTTGTCTTCAGGTCTTACAATATGACTGTAAGTATGGAACAGGAAATTTCTAATACTGCATGTGAATCAAAGTTACAGGTATGACCACAGTAAGTCAATGCTACTTCTGCTTTCAAAGTTATTTCCTAAGAGAAAGAAAGAATTCCTCCATTTAAACGTATATTCGAGTAAAGCATGAACATGAAAGACAGCCAGCATTGTGGAGAAATCCACAATCAAATATGAATCAAAGTTGCTTTAGAGATGAAAGAAACTACCTAACTCAACTGCACCTTTTATCACATCTGATTCAAATAATGAGTTTAGCAGATGTATATTAAAAAAAAGCTACTTTTATATGTAGTTGGATACTATCTTTAAAAACTATGTTAGTCTTTTCAGATTTTAAGGATACAAATTTAATTATGTCTCTAATGCAGAAAAGGCAACAGCTTCAAAAACAGTGAACCAGACACCAGTAAGGCAATTTTGCATCTCCCTAAAACAAAAACAAAAACCAACCAACCTACAAAACACACCTAAAACCACCAGAAATATCCACATCCAACCAAACCACCACACAGAATTTTTTTTTTTTTTGGAAGAAGATGACTTCAGAAGGTGATCTGGTCCATTTCCAGCCCCCTCCTACACCACGGCTCGCTCAGGAGCATGTCAGACAAGTTCTGACTATCCCCAAAGATGCAGAAAACACATTCTGTGCATCTGTTCCAGTACTGATGAGCCTCACTGCAAAACTTCTTTCTTAACATCCTACTGGCATTTTCCTTGATGCAACTTATATTCATCATCCCTCATCTATATCATCTTAAATGTTAGCAGCTGTAATTGGTTTTGGACTTGAAATAAAGTAGAGGAATAGATGACTTTTTCGTGCTGGTTAGCATCAACTTCAACTAGAGGCTGCCTAGTCAAAGGCCTATGCTTTTGTTATTTACTGAGAATGATTTTGGCATCTTAATAAATACATCCCAAATAATCCTGACTGTTCATGCACGCTACATGCTGAAACAAATACTCAAAATTCTATCAAAACAGTGAAGTTGCATATTGATGGCTTTCATTGTGACTGGCTGGCGATGCCCAAGCTGGCAGCAGCCCTTGCCACGTCCATGCCATGGCCACCCCACAGCCCCACCTTGTCCCACCTGCGCCACCAACGCTGCGCCTGCGGGCAACTGGGCTGAACCCAGCACAGCACACGGCAGAGAGAGTAGACACAGTTGTTGTTCAGTAGTGTTTAAAACAAACAAGCAAATGCCCCCAAAAAACAGAACCCAACCGAAGTTCTAAAAATTTTATAATTCAAACCCACCTAGGAAAGTCCAATGGCTAGAGCATTCAAGTGAATTAGAATTGGGTTTCTCATAGCTCAAGAACTGTCCTCAGCATTCAGTTTTTCTCCTGCTCGCAAACTACTTCTCTGATTGAAAAGCAATTCCATCCCACATACTCAAAACATATATTTTGCAGTATTCATCCAACTCCTATGTATACAAAACGCTACCACGACAACGTGGATGCTGAAAGTGAGGTTAAGTAGATCATATTCTGCAGTTAAATGAACTGTTCTGACACACAAGTATGAATATTTCACCCTCTAGCTAGTGACAATTCGTCAATCCAGGGTAAGAAAGAAACCTGTAAGCATAAGGATATTCTTTTCACTACACACCAGACCTAGTTGTTGGCATGCTCATGATATCACTCACTGCATTTACTACTGCCTCAGAATCTTTTGGCTTTATGCAACTCATCTCCATTAGCTTGCTCCAAACAACCCCGAAATGTCTAATAGTAAGACTTATAGCTTGGTCTCTTATGGACAAGACTTGCACTTGCAGATGAAATATCATCGGAATTTATTCCAATTTCTGATTGCACTTCTAGTATGAAGTCAAACTCTTTCCATTTTAAGAAAATTAACAAAACTCCAACACACTCAAGGGATTAATTCCTGAAGTTTTCTCTTGTAAGCATTTCTGATATCAAATGTTAGATGTAAATACATTAATTCATGTGAGTCATGAATTTTTACAAGCACAGGTCAATAGCCAGTGTATTAGAAAGAACAACCCAGCTAGTTAGATCTAGGGAGTCACCAGAATGACACTAACGAAAAAATAAAAATAAAAAACTGAACAAAAACCATAGTGATGTTTTCCAGCTTATATACCTGTATTTCAAGACAGTAGAATTATGGATGGAAAGAACAGGTAATAATGGAAGTTGGAATACCATTCTTTGTCATGAGCTGGTGACAGCTTTGAGTAACAACTAAGCATATGAGGGACTTCTCACCACGGGGTGGTGGTGACACACCAGCTATATTACACCCCCACTGAAAGGTCACTCACTGCAGGGGAGCCAGGGAGAAAAGACCTTGGAACATGGCTGTCACTTTTTTGGTGTCGAGAATCAGTTTTTCTCAGCTAAAGCCATCACATTTCTCACATCCCTACATCGTTGGCCTTGATCTCACTCCATTATCTTTCTAATTTGGGTCCATGAGGAGAATCTAAGTCCAAATTAATTTATAAAACTAAGGTAGATTAACCTTTAAGGATGAAACTTTAAGTTGGATTTATTGTAGTTCAATAAGGAATAACTCTCAGATGAGGTTTACTCAGCTAATAATTGCGTCATCATACCACAAACATTAACAGCTTCTGATTTCAAATAAACCTCCTCTGATGCAATTTGGGAACTGTGTTTAAGAGCATGTAACAGTTACTTTACATTTCTTAGAGTGTTTGCCACCTTGCTTTGATATTGTAGATTATTTTTTGATCTGGAGTTCTGGAAAAGTTAAGTAGCTACTCTGGTAGCTGCCACCCAACAGAGTTCGGTTTGGCTTTTGGAGACCGCAGATTTGGAAAGTACCTTACGGGGATCAGTTAGTCCTATCTGGAGTTCCTGACTGGAGAACTTCTCAGACAGATAATTGTGTAACACTTTAACAAATCAAAAGCACTCTCACTCGAGGTTTTTTGTTTTGTTTTGATTTTTTTTAGGTCCTTATTGCAAATAAAGATTCTTTTGGCTACACTATACAAAATATTTAGAATGATTTCTGGTGCTCCAAAAAGAGCCACACACACTCCCACTGGCCCAGCCTTCACTACCCTTTATTAACTGTTACTATTAAGAAAGAATCAGTCTTAATGTCTGTGAAACCCAATTGACTGTATCAGTTGGAAATTCTAGGACACACCGAGCGCTCCTTGTAGGGCTCCTACAGTCAGTGGCTTCCCATTCTTATTCTACTGGTATTCAAAGCAGCACTGCCATAAGCAGCGAAGTGCTTCAGTCGCCATTCAGCAGAAAATGGCATTGAACAGACTCCAACAATGGCAACCAGAGTAACCAACTATGTACAAATTGTCCTGGGATCTCTGAATGAGTAACTACGGCAGTCAGTCAGTACGATGATTAAAATCTGAGCTACAAGGCCACCTGACTATGCTTTAGATCCTTATCAGCATATCTCCAGATTAACAGTACCACAGTAAGCACTATATCCATAACAAGGTCATTTTCCACAGCATGTAGATTCCACAGCATGTAGATATCTGACAGATAAGACTGTACCAGGTATTAAAAAAAAAAGCACAGCATTTTCTCACTGAAAGCATTTTTTATGTGTCTGAGGCTTGCCACCACATCAAACATGGAGATATTAACATTTTCATTGCAGAGACTATCAACATGTAACACAAATTTTCCTATTTATTACCCATTCAGAGATTTAATAATAAGAATAAGAAATCTGTTATTCACATTTTAGAGAGGGAAAAGCACAAGGTGCTTCAGTGAAATGTTGACAAATGTACAACATCCTTGATTTTTACTTCTTTCAAAACCATTTAAGTTCCTCCACAACTGCATGCAAGTGAAGGACTGCAGCACTATGGAGCGTGTTTATCCTTTATAGTGTACCTTAATCCTTGTCAAAAGGACACAATAAATTTGAAGAAACTTTAGTGCAGTAACAGCCAAACTAGCAAGTTATCTTGAAAATCAGTTAGAGAAAATGCAGCTACATTGGAAAAGTGAGCAAAGCACACCGTAAAGAATTTAAAAGCGTAACATCTACCTCCATTATCATCTTGCCTTTGTGTATTCCACATGTTTAGAGCTACTAGTTTAGGAAGTCCCTTCTTCACCGACCTCATCTCCTTGTAGTCTAGATTAGCACATGAACAGTATTCTGCAGCCATAGCTGGTGGTGAAATGGAGCACTGCTGCAACACCAGCTATCTGTCCATAGGAAACACTTTTTTTTTTCACCCTTCCCACTCCTGAGTACCATTGGTCTGAGCAAAGCTGGACCCTCAGATACCATGCACTACATCAAATTTTTTTCCAACGCTACTGATGAAATGGGAGAATAAGCTCCATCCTACTCCAATGAGACAGTCATTGACAATCAGTAGCTACCTCATTTCAGTTACTTGTTCGAGTACAACATGGATGCAGTCAAAGAGTTAACAACCAGAACACAACAGCCTTTGAACTTTATTCCATATGGCTACTCCCACCATAACAGATGGTGTAGCTATTTGTTTTCAGTTTACTCCTCATGTACTGTTTTCTGTCTTCTGTTAAAATGACTGTGGCTAAACAGTAAAAAATGACAGCTGCCCATTCCTGTTGTCCTTTCCTTGCAGCTTGCTATCTTAAAGCTCAAGAACACCACCGAAGGAGGAGATTGCTCATACGCTGCAGGCTTCCTGATTGCTGTTTTTCCTCCTTCCCACTCCTCCACATTGCAGCAGCTTCTCTTAGCTGAACAGACTCAGCGCTGGCTGGGAAGAAAAAGTAGGAGACTCCAGAGAGGAGCCAGGGACTTGCTTACAGCAGGAGTAGACCCACAATCAAGCTGCAAAAGTGATAAGGGGGAAATAAATAAATAAATCACCTTGAAGAATATTTGCACAGTTGTCTTTCTCCCAGAGAAAGCTCCATGTACGTAAACGTGTATATAGCAGGCTTCAGTGAGCTATCGTCGTGCCATTCCTCTTCCCTCCATTGCCAAGGACACATGTAACTTTTTTTTTAAAATCATATCACAACTTCAGTTCCCATTTTTTAATAACAGTTTTAAAAATAATCTAGTTGAGTTATTTGTGTTTTTTGAAAAATATCATCCACACATATTTAAACTGCATAATTTTAACATTACTTAACATAAGTGTTAGTTTTACTACACATCATCATGTTTCTGTACGTGTGTCTGAGTGATCTACCACTACTGGCGACTGCCTTGTAAAACACCTGGGTTCTGAGCTCTGTGCTTGGTAGGTCACGAGTGTTAATGTTCCCCTCAGTTCCACAAGCTTGTCAGCAAGTGGGAGAGAAACAAAACAAAACAAAACCAACCAATAAAAAAAAAAACCAACTTCAAACCCCAACAAAAAAATCAAACAGCCGAACACAATTTTAGCATTCCCTCCACAGAAAATCTCTATTCCTTGGGAATCAGAAAAAGAAAAAAAAAAACCCACACACACAAACCAAAAAAATCTTGAACTCTCCCACCTGTACTCCACGCTGAGGTGAGGAACAAATTCAGTACAGTCACACAACAACCCATCTCCACCTAAGAGAAGTGAGTGCGTATTTACCACTATGTCCCTAAACACGTTGGTGATCAAACCTGATTATCCCTAACACTTCACATCCACTCTGCAGGCCAGCAGTCTTGTTCACATTATACCACCACAGGTAGAATAAGACTGTAAAGGGACCGACAGCACATACACTGCTAGCAACTGACATCAGTTCTCATCTGAAATACAAACCACATTTATATTGTCACCATTTGACATGAGAGGGCCGAGACAGTGGCCTGAAGAAGGTGTAACAAATCTGGGCAAGGATTTATATGGAATGATAACGGTAACTTAATTTTCAAGTTTTTTCCTGATAGCATGAAATACAGAATCGCATGCCATGCAATACCCTCAGATGATGTAACATCAACAGGAAATTCTAAGGAATGCATTGGGAGGGAGGGAGCGAGGGAGGGAGGGAGCGAGGGAGGGAGGGAGCGAGGGGAGAGAAATGACATGCTGTGCTAGAAACAAACAAACAAAAAGTCCTGTCTGGCAGAATAAAATCAGATACTGGTCTCCAGTGTACTCCTAAAAATGACTACACAGACATCCAGAAACTGTTGGATGAGGCTTTGGGCAACCTGGTGTAGTGGAGGGTGTCCCTGCCCATGGCAGGGGGGCTGGAACTGGATGATCTTCGAGGTCCCTTCCAACCCAAACCATTCTATGATTCTATAAGTATAATATTGAGTGAACATGAAAAAGGATGTGTTAAACCAACTGTGTTATGAAGGAAAAAAAAAAATGGCGCACTAATTGTCAGGAATGCCAATATCACATTTTCCATGAAATGCTTTTCCCAAACAGTTTGAAGTTGAGTTTGTTGTTTATTTACAAAACTTTTTTTTATTGCTCCAGGTAAGATACAAATCTCCTCAAAAAAGCATTTCAGGTAATGACCTCACAGATTAAATTTTTCACAGATACTAAATAAACTACTTAGACATTGTTTCAGAAAGCTAGGCTCCTACTTACTGTGCTTTTTTTCTTTGTTTCTGCTATGTATTCCTATGAATTCCCACAACATCAAATTCTGTGGCCATAGGAGAAGATTAATCCTCATCATTCCTTGCCCACGTTGGTATCATCTCACTGGCAGAGGACGGGCTGTGGGCTGCCAAGAGAGGAAGGTGAGGCACAAGACAAACCTCTCCACGGGAAGTCAGAGGCGACCTACAGCTCACTTTGCACATAGCTCCAAGGCCTAAGATGAACAAAAACTTCTACATGGATAACATCAAATACAAGCAGGTTTGCCTTTTTGCAATAGCTAGCATCTAAATGTAAACTTTACACTAAACTTTACTAAACTAAACTTTACTTTTAGTGGTTTTTTTAAAGCGAACTTCTTCAGTCCAAAGCTTACGATGAAAACAAACTCTGAAAATGTTTTTGGGAGCTGTATAAAAATGCTTTTCATGACAATAACATATATGACTTAAATAAAACTATTGTGTGTTTCACTTGGATTCTTTATATTACTCTCCTTATTATTTAGCTCTTGAATAAAAAAGCCAGAAGAGATGACAGGCTTCAGTTCAACACACAATGACGTGCTTGTCTTTTCCCTCCACGTCCAAGAGAATATTCTGAAGATTTCTTTAAGGATGATCGATGGAAAACAAAACAAAAAGTCTGAACTTTCTGCTTGCACCACACAAAGCTCAACTAAGAGGCTTGTGTTCAAGAAGTTATGACAAGTATTCAAGGACTGATTTGCAATCGTTTAACTGCATAGTTATCATGTTTCTTTAAATGTTTCCATCACCAAGGTATCAATGCCCAGGCCGTAAGCACTGGATAAAAGCAAATGGTTAGTATGCAACATCCTCATAAAATCCCCAATTAAAAGTCCCAAATTATGGCATATTTTATCTTATATGCCAATAGAAAAACAACATCAAGAACCACAAAGATGCTTGACTAAAGAAGGACGTGGAGCTGCTGGAGCGGGTCCAGAGGAGGCCACGAAGATGATCCGAGTGCTGGAGCACCTCTGCTATGAAGACAGGCTGAGAGAGTTGGGGCTGTTCAGCCTGGAGAAGAAAAGGCTCCAGGGTGATTTTATAGCAGCTTTCCAGTACTTAAAGGGGGCCTACAGGAAAGCTGGAGAGGGACTTTGTACAAGGGTGTGTAGTGATAGGACAAAGGGCAATGGATTCAAACTGAAAGAGGGGAGAGTTAGACTGGATATAAGGAAGAAATTTTTCACTCAGAGGGTGGGGAAGCACTGCAACAGGTTGCCCAGAGAAGTTGTGGCTGCCTTATCCCTGGAAGTGTTCCAGGCCAGGTTGGATGAGGCTTTGGGGCAACATGGTGTAGTGGAAGGTGTCCCTACCTGTGGCAGGGAGGTTGGAACTAGATGATCTTTGAGGTCCCTTCCAACCCAAACCATTCTGTGATTCTATGATTCCATAAGTTATACCATTTGCATTTCATAACTTCAGACAAAGTTATGGTTTTCCAAATAATTTACTTCTAGCGAGATTGTGCGCCTCAGGAAAGGCTTTATATGATTTCAGTTTCTTTGACTCCTCCTCCATAAATATGAGGTTCATATTTAATTCAGGCCATTCTCCATCACTTCCTTCTCTGCCTCAGAAATGACATTCTGGCTGCCAAATATCACAGTAACATGGCAGCGAGCAAGAGCTGGGATCAATTTTCAAATTGTACTAGGATAATGGATACAGGCATATTTCATGCAGATTATAAAACGGGGAGGTCTTCACTGATTTTTCACTATGATTTATTTTATAAAATAGAGATGGGCTCAGAAAGGGCGAAAAACCCCCATCATTTATAGAAGGTAATGACAACAACATTCATTAATTCACAATGTAAAAAGACACATTTTGGGATTATTTCAGCTTCTGTTCAATTAAGTCATTATCTCTCATTTCTTAGTAAGACACATTTAAAAATTATCCAAATTCCAACATTGAAATGAAATAAGAATTATGTACTGCTAAATTATAAAACAATGTCCTTAATGTAGAAATATCAATTCCACAGGCAAGGTGAAATTTGTGCAAAAGCCTATCTGGCAAGAAATAACCATTATTCAGTCTTTTTAATCTTTCTCAGGATAACTTAAACTTACATCATCTATTTACTTGAATCCATGTAATTAGACTGCAGATGAATGACCTGCATAGCACTGTACTATGCATAGGGTGATGGTACTCGCTCAGCAATGTGTATTTCCTCCCTGGGAAGGAGTAGCAAAGGCTCACACTCCAGCTTTCCTAAAGTCTTAGGATCTATGAGAGTGACTTTTTACAAGGGCATGTAGTGATAGGACAATTAACTGAAAGAGGGGAGATTTAGATTGGATATAAGGAAGAAATTTTTCACTCAGAGGGTGGGGAAGCACTGCAACAGGTTGCCCAGCGAAGTTGTGGCTGCCCCATCCCTGGAAGAGTTCAAGGCCAGGTTGGATGAGGCTTTGGGGCAACCTGGTGTAGTGGAAGGTGTCCCTGCCTATGGCAGGGGGGTTGGAACTGGATGATCTTTGAGGTCCCTTCCAACCCAAACCATTCTGTGATTCTAGGCTCCACTCAAACACTTCACTAACCATTGCATTACACGACAGCCCTGTGAGCATTTCTGTCCTTCACTCCTTTTAGAGTCACTATTACAGCAGCTTCACTGTGAAATCCAAGGTTTCAAAGACATTTTTTCCTCAATGGTAACCTTTGCTCCAAGTTGTCCACAGTCTCAAATTCAGCCTCCTCACAGAGCATTCAAGTATGTTGCAATTATGTATAAAAGCTTCCAATATAGACTTGAGCCTAAAACATTCATTTTGCCTAACAAAGTTCTGTGCAGATTGGGTCACCTTGAATCATTTACAGCACTAAGGAACATGAGGAGTTGGAAACCACTGTCTTTCTGATGTTGCCACTGTTGCAGGCATTTTCTTTGTCTTCTTTTAGACCTTAACCTTTTCAATGACCCAGGTCACTTGCTTTGGTAGAGGATCCATTTTGCAATTGTGCTTTGGCAACTTTGAAATCTGCCATTAGCATAATTTGCTACCTTGTAGTAATGTTTATAAAGTATGAATTCTTTATATTTCAGATGGATTGTGGCCACCCCCTACGTCGATCGCTAGACTTGTGCCGCATCTGAGAAGGGAATTTCTTCCACTCAACACTTCCATTTCACACTAAGGCAGGAAAAATAAATGAAGCAGTTCATGCTGCGTTTGCCACAGTAGCACAGAGAGTTCTACATGCCCAAGCTAAAGGACATTAAGAGCTGCAAATCTTCCTGCTGCTACTCTAGACTGTCTAGGCTGAATCCACTATCTCTGTAGCCCATCAATATGTAGCATACGCATAATCCAGTTCTGGAGTCTGTATTAGCCTCTACATTCTCCAGGATTCCCTGTGGTTAACCAAGAACAGCCAGCCGGGCACGCGCTCACTGCCTATTCCATTGCAAAATGACCATTTTTCTATCAGGAAAAACTGATACCCTGCTTTTGTTTTGAACCTCTTTGCAACATCAAATCCGAAGTACTAATGGTTCGGCATATCTAGTGGATACTAACCTGACTGGATGTCAACACGTGCAATTTTTGCAGAGGCTGAAGGAAGAACAGGTATCCTGAAGTGGATCAGTCATTGTCAGAATTACTTCAGTTACTTATTATGTGCAATGCATACTGTCACTGGGAAGGTTGTTTCCTTGGCAACTATCAAATACATTGTTAATGTCCCTGAAGAATTTCTAGTCAATAAGGATTTCAGTCTTTTAAAGCTTATTTTTTAAACTAACTTTTTGGTTAGTTTAATCCTACCTCCAGTTTGTGAATTTGATTATTGTCAGATAGCTGATCATTTGTGTGAAGGAAAGGTTTTAACCTATACCTTAGTTATCTTGAGAGATTTAGAGCAGCACATCTGAAGAAATCAGAGATGCCAATGAGAAATAAAAACTTGCAAGGAACCTATCCCATCTTTCACAACAGAAGCCTACAATCAAGCTGAATTAAAGTCAACACTGAAATTACACGACAAACACTAGTTCCCATTTATGTTTCTCTCTCAGGTAACTACTGCATTGAGAACACGAAAAGCATATGCAGTTTTATGACAGAAATAAGGATCATGATTGCAAATACTCAAGTAGAATGATAAAAACCAGCTTTAAATTCAGCTGCCCCCCATGAAGTTTTGAACACCCCTACGGATACTACAGACAACATCATAATGAAAATTAAGATTTTGTTCTTAATTAAAAATTTCAAGCTTCATGTTTAATTTAGCACAATAAGAAAAGGTATGTAAACTACAACATGGTTCAAGTCTTACTAATTTAAGAAGCATCTCAAGCATGAAAACCTCAGTCATACATTGGGGGAAAAAAAAAAGAAGGAGAAAAGACTTGGAAGAGAAATAAAAACAGTTTTATCAGGTCCTCAAGTTCTCTAGCACTATGCTTTTTTTTTGTTTTCTCAAAGCAGCTGTCTAAAAATATCAGTGTATCTGACTTATAAGCAGTAATGGAAGAATGACCTCTTCTCCTTACCTGTTGCTATTTATTCTCCATCAGAGCCATATATAGAAACAAAATCCAGTTTTCAGAATTATGTTGCTGACTAATTTAAACAATGTCTTTTAAAAAATAACCTTACAATGAGTTAAAGAACTTTAAAAAATTCTGGAAAGCAAAATAAAACAAAACCTTCCTCTCCATGCCAAGTTGATTTGACCTTGTTTATGCAGTTAAGTAGGAGAGCTTGGCGTTTTCAGTTATTTCACATTTTTATTTCTTCCAAGGGCAAGGAAGACAATTCTAGCTCAAAAATCTTCCAACAGGCTGTAAATAGGAGTAACTTCTCCAGGGTCACTGATAACAATAAAGCAAGGATCTGCAGACACGGCCATACCCAGTGTCTGTGCTTCTTGTGGATCCTGCTTCAAAAGGTACCCAAGCTAAAATTTGCTCCCATTTCTCACCACACCCGAGTAAGATTGTACCCCTTAACTGTGCAAAACAGAGTTTGTTTCTTTTTTGTTTGTTTGTTTAAGAAATTAATTCGGCAGATCAAAAGTAAACCTACTTCTAATATTTGTATCGTGCTCAGCATACGACACAAAAGCACCACAAAAGAGAACTTGAGCATGTTATGATTCTTCTGGGCCTTCGGAATGGCTGCTTTTGTAACATGGGCTTTCACTGTTGGGAGGGGGAAGAAAAACACTAACACACAAACCAAACCAAACAAACCTCAATACAATTCCACAAAAGGGCATTTATCCTCTAACTTACTCTGTATCAGCTCTACAGTTAGTAAGTTTTTAGATACAGAAACCATCCTGATGAGAGACGACAACGTTGTTTCCAGATGATAATGCTGTTTCCAGATTCAAATCTGCAAACTCTTTAGCTGTACGGGTCACCACGGCCCACTGGGGCAACATGAGAAATGTAAGCCTGTGAACATGCATGAATTCAAAATACTTGTTTTCTTCATGTTATTAATGAGGTCACAAACATCAGTGGAAAGGCAGTTGAAAAAAAAATAATAGAAAAAAATATATTCCAAGTGGAGACTATAAAGAGGATAAAATAAAACACTGATGGCAGTAACATGGATTAGTGATGTCTTTCGTTGTTTCAGAAAACACATTCAAATTTTATCTGGAACAGAATTGATTTTTTTTTTTTTATCTCCCATTTTCATTAAGTATTTACAAAGATACATAAAAAACTTATAAAGGGTCCCTAAACAATTGGGCTACTAGTGGTATGGGCTACTGGCCAAAGTGTTAGTTTACATGTTTATTTCAGAGTTCTCCATCTATTATGTTACCACCAAACAAAAAGCACCCATAAATGTAAAGAATCATGCAGAAGAACTCTTGGAATACTATAATACTTTGGCAAAATAAAAGCAAAAAAAAAAAAGTTGAAAAGTAGACAATGTTTCTTGATTTTTGCGTGCTATAAGAAATTACCTACTAAGCATTAGTAGTTTTCTAGACACTTAAAGGAAAACAGTGCTGCAGCCCTCTGTGCCCTTTTCTGCACTAAGCACTAGCAGAGAGATTTCAAGTCAGTCAGTTGAAGCGTCTGAGCTTGTACGTTTGAGGATTTAAAGGCTGAGCAAAATTTGAAATGAAGCCAAACTGGCTTGCACATGCATTGTAAACACTCACTGAGAAATTATTGCTGTGATTGCATCAAGTCAAATCTCAGAGAGGTAGGACAGAGAAAAAGTGAAACCAGAACCCTCTTTCATGTAAAACATCTTATTTTACAAATATCGTACAGCCTGTCTGCAGTAGAGGCAGGGTAAGCAGCAGAACAGAAAAGGAAAAAGAATAAAATCACTGACTGCAGCAGGAGAGAGAAAGGAAGAGATTACAGATTTTACTGAATAGCCTGAATTAAGTGCCAACCAGTGCCATCGCTTTAAAATCCAACAGCTTCACATTTGGAAGCCGTAAGGAACGGGCAGCAGCTACACTGTACCGCAAGACCTCCAGCACCACTGGGAGCTGTTTTTCCTCCTCCAGTTGTAATTGCTACTCTTACTGTGTTAGTAAGTAACTGGACCTTGCTCCTTCCCTTGGGCAGCACACAGCGACCGCCCTGTTCCCTTTCTAAGCTCAATGACAGAGACTAAGGGCCCACGCACACCAGCACTTCACAGCGACTGTAAATCCTTCCCAGCGGTCAGCATCTTCAGAAACATTTATCCATAATTTGCTGATTCCAGATTCTCCTGCCACATCCATATCACAGCGGCCTTGAGCACTGCTGCCCCCTCTCCGGATGCTCATCCCTTCCGTTAAGGCTGCCGTACCTCATTTTTTGTCACACTTCATCGGGCGCCAGCTGCCTTTCTTCAGCATTTTGCAAGGCTGTTATCCAGCTCCAAGAATGATCATCTCACCTAACTTTTCTGCTTACTTCAAGCATCCACCTTCTTGTAAAGCACACCTTAGCCTACCTTGCTACCAGGGTAGCAAGCTGCACAGCTCTTCAACTGTAGATCCACATCATCATCACGGAAAAATCCCTTGGCTATAAGCTTCAAAGAAGGCTGCAGACTAAAGTTGACACAGTCCTGCTGTAATTTCATCTATTTTGTTTTAATATCAGTGCACAGCAAATTTTATTAAGATCTTTGCATATGTAATTATGTTATTTCTAGAAGATAATTTGAGTCTGAGAGAAAAATAATTTTTTTTCTTCATAAGAACTTGCAAAAAAGTTTCAGTTCTAGGACTCTTAATGAAAGTGAGAGTATTTCTGTGATGTTCTCATTTCGGGATATAATTTATTATATAATTTCTGTCATACCATGCTAACAGAAAAATATTTTTCACTCTCCCCAGTGTAAGTTTCAGTGCCTGATGAGAAACAAAATACCTCACAGAAGGTTGCACAAAGTTGGGAAGTAATAATAATGATGATGATGATGATAACAACGATAGGTTTTGATTCTCTTACTTCAACGTGAAGATGAACTACAACAGAGTCATCAAGAGAATACACTGACAATAAACATCCTCTGTAAGTCACAGTCAGTGTCCAGTAAAAGGTACATCTATTTACAGAGATCTCAATATTTTCGACTGACAAGTGGCAGATATGGCAGAAGTGAAGTGTACAATAATATTTTAAATACTTGCTACGAAAATAAGAAAATTTACTAAGGAGTTCCAACAACTAGGTCTATTTGTTTAATTAATGCCAAACACTCAAATCCTCTACACCTTACAAGAGGAAGGTCTTCACTAGATTTAGGTAAGTCGCTCTTTTGCTGGTGTTCAACGACACAAATTAAATGTAAAATGAATAAGAATATATTACTTTCCTCAGTACTTCGTTACCTGAAAAATTTTGGACTATCCTAATATTCAACTCAATGGTTCTGTTGTCACACATCTTTCTTTTGCTCCTTAGTGGTAGTGGGACAGTTTTGGTGGGTGGGTTTTTGTGGTCATTTTTATTGGTTTTGTTTTGGGGTGGCTTTTTTGTGTGTGGTTTGTTTTTGGTTTGTTTTTTTTTTTTAATAGTATTCACAAGAAAAAAAAAGCATAATTTTGAAATTCATATCTCCTGATCTAGCGGTAAAGGCCTATACTCTACTCCAAGTAGCAGAAACAGGCAAAAGGTCTTTTAAGATTAAAACCAAACAAAAAGTGACTACTACAATCTGCCTTGTGCTTCTTAAACTGCAAACACATTAAAGTGCATTTGTAATTGCTGAATATTAAGAAATATTTTGAGGGAAGCATATTAAGTCTGGAATGATACAGTTCACTTAAGAGATTAGTTCTTTTTTTGTAAAGAGTAATCCTTGATAACTACAACCACTAGAAGGCAGTCCAGTTATTTTCTCCAGAGCTGGTATTTTTCCCAGCAACTAAAGCTTTGCTGTAGAGAAATCTCAGCCAAAGAATAGTTTATTGGAAGAGGAAGTCAATTGGTTTTGTAAGCTATAAAGGTCAAAATAATTCTGTGAAATATTCCCTTTGGAAAACTTGGAAACAACCTTTTTCTCTAAAATTTTATCACAGCTGGTAAAACAATAAAACATATGGTTTTTTGTATTGCTCAAATAAAAATGACTAATCTGACTTATTAACACTGATTCTTTCCACAAAAACAAGAGTTTCCAATAATTTTATACATTTTTTCTTACACATTAGCAATATCTGCTTTTAGATGAGCAATATTTATCCTAAACATCTGTTTGCAGGATCAGTTAAAGAACTTAGAAATTATGCCTCCACATTTATTAGCTTACATGGAAACTATTTTTCAGTCTATTGAGAATGATTAACTGAAGCTTTTAAGGCTACAGAAATAAAAACAAGTGTTAAGGTCTGATAAAAGTCATGCCTGTAATTATGTCATTTATAAACCAGAGAAGATCAGTTACCTACATTTTGAAAAAGATTTTAGTATTTTCTTTTCCATACACTTTTAGATTTCAAAAACCAGAGAAGAGCCTATACCATATTCTGATAACAGAATAATAAATTCATTGTAGTAAATAAAATCCAAAAAGACTAAAGAGAGACATGTACAAACAATAGTCTAGTAAAAACATATACTCTAAAAGTGCACACAGCTTCCAGAATAGAAGAGTAAGCATAACAGGAGTAAGTAAGAAAATCCACAATTATCTGGAAATCTTTTAAGAAAAGTGAGCCTAGTAAATCTCACTCAGATTCTCAAAAATAAAGAAATCTAGAATAGCTTTCCAATCACACAGTAAACCTTCCTGTTCTAGATGGAAATTGAGGAGTAGCACTAGAGAAGCAGACAGACTTCCACCACCATGTCCATGAAACTAGTTTGTGCTCGAGTTTTCACTTGTGGACACAGGAACAGTTGAGGCATGGGCATGCTGGCTACATTCAACGTTCTATCCAAGGAGACGTACACATGTAAGAGTACTGACCTAGAAGGTAGAAAGATGTTCAGGCACTCATCTATATCATGTGCTTTTCTTTCTGCAATCAGCTTAACTCCTTGCTGAGTACAGGCCAAACTTCAAAGAATATCCAGAACAGGCACTAGGCTGACACATTTTATCCCATACTTGCAAGCTCCCTGTCAATATCCAGAGAGAAGACAAAAATTTTGTGCATATAAAGGCTGCTTGGCTTAAAATATACAGTAAACAGGAACTGGAATGATATTAATAACTTGAGAAACAGAAGCTGTTAGTTATGCTACTTGTGCTGCTCATACAGACTGCCCCATGTTCCCACTATTCTATACAATGACTCTAATACAGTATTCTCACTTACGTGTTTGAGCACATAATTTTTTTTTTTTTTACCCCCCAAGGAGCTTTTTCTACTTCTTTAACATAATCCAAGTATGTAACACTGGGATGCTCTCTCTATCAACAACAAAGACTTGCGAAGTTACCCAGTAAACAAACATTTTAGTGCTGACAGACAAGCAATCTTTCACTGGTCAGAAAAAAATTTTGATATGAGTATTGAGAGCCAGCTCTCTTGGAGGACAAGTTTGTTTTGCATGAGCTAGACCCTAGAGCTCATACAGCCATTGCAGTAGGACTTCCAGTCAAACAGTGCCTGAAGTACAGCTGCTTTCCCCCTTGCTTTCCATCAGCACACCACACAGTAAAGAACTCCACTTATCTTAGTAGAACTAAAAAAATAAATTAAAAAAGAACTAGAACAAGAACACTATAAATAGGCTTAGAATTCCTCGATCACAGAAACCAAAGCGCGAGGTTTTTACGACTCTCTCCCCTCTATCCACAGGCAGGGTACTACGTTGTTTCCTCCAGTCCAGAAAACCTCAATGGCTGGAAAAAGATTCCACACAGTGCTTTTTAATCCCTCTCTCCTGTTAGATCAGTGTCCCACTGTGCTCTCTACTCCAGACAGGCACATCTCCTACCTGAACTCCCTACTTCCCAGCTTGTCCTAGTCTGCTTGACAGAAAGACATGTAAATTTTGTTCAGTTCATCTTCAACAAGGTGCAACCTCCCTCTCCTTCCCAAAGCTTTCACCCTTGTTCAACTGCAACAGTTCATTGTAAGGTTACACGTAACCACTAGCAAGTTGAGCAGTTTTACCACTGAAGTTCCTGTATCGATGAACCCTTCCAGCTACTCTCAAGGGAAAAAAACCCTGTTCTCTAAGGACGAGCACTGGGCTGAACTACACGCAAGGCCTCTCGTAACAGTTCAACAGCCACTTCCCTGTGTTACTTTTAGGTATCCCTCACTGCTTCCTGAAGAATTTCTGCCCTCTAACTGCTTGCAGAGATCAAGTATTAAATTAAAATCAACGTTATCTTTCCACAGTTTCTCTGCTTTCCTTGGAGAGAGTGTCAAGCATCACAGCACAAGCCACATGCAATGCTCTGATAATTCTGCACCTTGGCAGGCAGCAGAACTTTGTGTGCAGCTTCACTTTAAACGGGATTAATAATGGACGAGATGGTCATTTGGTGGTACGGGAGAGACATTAAGCTATGTAAGCAACGAGGAGAGGAACTAATTCATCACCTTCAAAAGTTAAGGGCGTGTTTACTTAACCAAAAGTTAAATTGCCAGATGTATTTATGACTGCAGGCTACCCCAAAACTCTTAGTTCAAAAACTCTGCCCAGAGAGCTGTTTCATTGCTGCTTCCACTGCCCAGGCCGTAAAAGTTCCAGAAGAACCTGTGGGACTGCAGGAAATACACATCTGGTTTTTGCACTGCATAGGAAGAGGTGAGTAACTATTTTGTGGTTTATTGCTAAAAGTACCAAAGTTATGATTCCACTTCAGATGAATTAGGATGGGATGAAAAACAAAGCTACAGAAAAACACCGGAACTGATGGGCTGCACCAAAAATGTCTCAACAGAACAATTAACTCTCCAATAAAACATCATCCATTGTTACATCTTTTTGCTTGGGAGGGGGAAGGGATACTAGATAATGATTTAATCTTAAAAAGAGTAGTAAAGGAACTTAAGTTTTTACCAGGAATTAGCAATCATGCAGCAAACAATCCCTCAGTTTAGTAGCTCCACAGCACAGAAGATTAGACCACCCTTAAACAAAGTCAAGATTTGTGGATTGCAGAACATTGGACAGGGGGATGTCAAAGTATCCCATAATGCTCTCATTTTTAACAAGATTCAGCACAGCAAACACCAAAGTAATAATAGAGAACACAACATTTTGAAGACAAACCTTAACAGAGATTTCTCAAGCACACCTGAAGTTAAGCAAACGGCAGAATCTTTGCTGAACTCCCATCGCACAATAAAACACAACTTGAAACAAAGAAGTTTTCTAACCATGACAGGAAGTGAAACAAAAGTTCCCCTCCACAATGAAATTGCTGATTCACCACCAGCCACGGAGTACCCTTCTACTTCAGAGGAACAGAATGAATGATTTTCCTCTTCTACACCTTATGAACATAGGTTTTCACAAGTATTACCGTGCTACTAGATAGAGTCAAGTTCGAGTTCTTGTGTTGTTTTTACTTTACCTAACACATCTAAGATACAAACTGATTAATTCCTCTTGCAATGACACCTTCCTTATCGACACATCTAATGCTTATTTGTAGCTACGCTAATCTGACGAGAACTTTGATTAAAAAATAATTTCTCCACCATTAAGGAGGATTATTAGTGATCAGCATTTTTGCAACTGTTCTTATTCTGACTATTGCTCATTTCTAAACGCAGGCCAAGCTTCCTTTTGGACAGGGTAATTTCACTTACTTTTTTACTGGAAATTTATAAAAAGGTCAGCATTTTTTCAGAAAGTACAAGGACTATGTGTAATCAGGCCTTACAGACAGTGATACCATCCAGCTCAGTGACAGAAAAAAAAGTAGTATTCATCCACTTTTAATCTCAAACAAATAGGAATTATCAAAAATGGTTAAGCAGGCACTTGACCAGAGTCCCAGGAACATCCCTGTATCGATAAGAGCATAAAGCGGCAGTAGCAATTCCAGCTTCCTTATAAAAAGTGTAACCGCTCTTTTAGATGCAAGTTTTCCTGACAATTGCTTCTAAATTAAACTATTAATCTTTCAACAAGAAAAGCTATCCCTAGCCTTTTAACAAGTATTTTAGCAATTCCTCATCACACCAAGCAGAATGGATAGCAATTCAGTGTCACACCTCCAGGGACAGAGAGAAAACAGACGGATTAAAAATGTCCTGCAATAAGGAACTAAATCTAATATACAAAATCTGGCAGAAAATCTAGAGATAATTCAAGCTGCTGTGTTCTGTTGTGCATAAGAGATATAAATTATAATATAATTAGATCATTTAAATTACTTTTAACATTTATTCACAGAACAGTTTTTGCCAACATTTGTTTTCCTAAACCTTCAGTTAGTTACTCCAAGTACACAATTTGAAGGCTAATTTTTTGCAGATTTATGGTAGCTAAACACCAGAGCACAAGTACTTGAATAGCACCACCACCACTCCATCTCCAAGACAAAAAAAGTGTTTGCCTCAGAAGTTCCAGACAATTAAAGACAACTTTGAAATCCAGTAACAGATGCACTTGTGCAGGTAGATGCACGAACTAGCAGTATATCCTCAAAGCAGATCAGTCTAAATCATCGTGTTTTCCTGTAAAAAAAGTCATAGTGTAAGGCTGCTAACTGTAACAAGCAGCCATACAAATACAGAAAACAAGGCCTGGCTCCCAACCATTTAATTATAGGTAAACAAATAATCATTAAATTATTTTGTCTTCTGATGTCTTCCCTCTCCTATAAAGATCTCTGTTTAAACTGAAAGCAAAAACAGGTTTTGACATTTAGTGCCAAGTGCATTTTAATAAACTTTAGTAACAAAAGCTGCCAGTGGAAAGATGTATCTTTATGCACTAAATCACAGAGCTCGTCACCCAATTTTAGACTAAAAAATTGTGGGGGAAAAAAATTTCCACTAAACAAGTCACTTGAGATTAGTCACCATTGCCATTTTCAAACTTAAACTATGTCATACCACCAATGATGTTATATTACATCTTATTTTTCTTTGCCTCAGTAGTAAAACAAAAATCAGTTAAAATATATTCCCAGCAGCCAATTTTTTTCAGATTGGAAAGCATTTAGAATTCACATACCTACATTACCCTTTCCTACTATTCATTAGTGTCCTAGTTTCAAGATATTATTTCCACAAATATTCTTCACACACCTTGCTAACTTTCTCCTCATTTCTGCCTTCCTTACTGATGATACAGCCAGGAATTGATGCGGAGAGTTCGTCATCCAGATGACAGAATCATTTCTTCAAAATATACAAAAGAACTCTGCCTTCTAAGGTTATTACTTCTACTGGCCCTTATTTCAAAGACAGTGGGGAGATAAGGAGAAGGCAAAGGAAACTCCCTACGCACTGGTGAGAACTATAGCATTAAAAAGTAATGAGCAGAAAGTAAATGGAGACAGGGTGATATTTAGAAAGATGTACCTATATAAGAAGTATTTCTTACAACATTGACCTTTTCTGAGGGGGTGGATAAGGGAATGTGTTTCCTGTATTCCTATACCTGGACTTAAAGCTCAAGTTCGAAAGCATAAGGAATCTCTAATGTCAAACACTACGGAGAGTTTAAAATACATCCACAGTACAAGGTTTTATAATGAGGTAATTCCTCTGTAAAAAGTTATGATAAAACAAGTTATCTTCAGTTCATCAACCGATAAACCTTGTGTCTCACCGGCTGGCTTTCTCCAAGAGAATATTTGCTACAATTCCCTGTTGAAAAACAAATCCATATTCAGTGAATACCATCTCTTTGTACGGATTTAAGCCATCAAGCATACAATTTTTCGAAGTTTGTGTCCTAACTACGCAAATGATTTGTTTCTTTAGAGAGCATACCTCTATATACTCAGTATGATGCATTTAATGTTCCTTACATCATGCTTATTTACACCCCAGAAACTGTTTAAACGATTCTGTTCTTCCTTCTTTTTGATCTCTGTATCCGTAATTAATACTAACTGCAATATCACCTTTTGGGACCATAATCTGTTGCCAAGGATACTAGGGATGTAATTAAGATTTTATTGTAGGCTAACTGAAAGACTTCTTTGTTGCGAGTGCAATTCAGACTCATCTGGTGTTAATTGCACCTACACACCTCCTTCCATCACGGCACTGTGGAGTACTATGGAAATTAGATACCAACACTCCCATGACTCAAACTCAGTTTCTATTCTATGGACAGGGAAACCACAGCAGGAAGTCTCTGAACCACTTGCTGAAGGTCAAAACTTCAACTGGAAATGAAATTCACGTGTCGCTGCTTCTGGCTGCCAACTCTAAAGACACAGCCACGGGCATGATTTGCCTGGCCAAAGGCGGCCTGCCACTCCAAATGCTAACTTTGTGCGGGTTCAGCTGCACAACTGGGAAAGCTCACTGTATTCCTCAGTGCTATCAGCTTCACTATTTTATCTGACCGGGCAGAAATACTCCTCTCATACAAGTTTTGTCACCCACACCAGCGTGCTGCAGCTGTTACTTTGCTTGCCAAAACTGCCAGCCCGCAAGAAGAAACATCATTTAATTAGCTTAGGTTACATTCCAAAAAGCAGGTAACTCCAAAGAAAACTAAGCCAAGGCACCAAGAATTAAACTGCTGCAATTGTAGTGACAAAAAATGCTGAAGAGACTCAATACTGTGTGGGGTTTTTTCTCCTCCTCTTAAAAAAAAAAAAAGGATTTTGCAATATTTTTATGGAATAATAGAGCATTTCCCTTAGTACAGGAAAAGCTCTTAAGTTTGGTATGAGTCCTGTGGACTCATCCTTTTTGCCACTCTTACCTTTACAGCAAAAGAAGAAAAATGGGAAGGGGGAAATATTTTTTTTCAAAAAGTATCTTCAGGAAAAGAAGAAAAAGCCTACATTTATCAAAGGTGAAACTTATTTACTACACTATCTCACATTAGCCTGCTCATTTTGGAAAACAACAACCCCCCAATGCGCCCTATTTATGATTCCTGTTTTGGTCCTGCTTTAATTACAACAATGCAATACTCAAAAATTGCTTTAAGTATCACTGAAGTTCAAAGTGCTTGCATCATCATCGTAACTGGCTAAAGCGGTCCAGACCAGCTGTCTTTGAGAAGGACAATTCATGAAGACTGTTTCTGAACAGTTTCTAATCAACAGCCACACCAGACACTTCCTTACCAGCTTATCCACTTGGCTCCTCTGCAGCGTATCTGCTGGGCTGCACTACAGCCAAGTGCCTCTGGCTTTGGTGATTCCATCCAAATGACGAATGGAGCCTTACCCTTTTTTTAGCAACTCTACTGTTTTTTTGTCAAAATTTGAACCCAATCGCCTTTTGAAGTGTCGAAGTATTCCACAGAAAATTATTTTACACCATCCACTTGGAGTGAGTAGGTCCCACTTCCTTGGCAAACAGACTATACTCAACTCTCCTGTGGTTTGTCCACTGCCACTCATTTGTCACTTTAGAGATCTGCTTTGAGAAGACAAAAACTCTGCCTTTTTGAGGCTTGGTACAAATTTCATCACTGTTCACGCTTCTCCTTTCTATCGAAATTTTACAGCCACTTAACTCACCTTATTCCACAATTCTGCCTGCCACCTGGGGGAGAACCACAACTTCCTTTTCCTGATGAGGTGGTTCTTCCTAACTTCAGACTATGGTAATTCTATTCATGAAACCTAATAAACCAGGTCTAGAAATTCTGAAGGATTCAAACTCTACCAGAAGTGCACGCTAACACTAGCTTTGGCTTTTTTTGAACAAGTAAATGTAACTCTAAAAGACTTTAAGCTGCAAGAAACATAGGATTTCACTGCATGTCTTGCAGAGTCTCAAAGCTGAAAAGCACTTTAAAGAAATATTAGCATTCTTCAGCTATAAAACCCTGGCACAGAGTTGATGACTCATACTACAGGGATTTCAAATCAAGTATTACCAGCCTCCTGCTGTAAATGATTTTCTAGTTCTAATGTCACCAGCCCATTTTTCTATACACGAGTTGGTATGGGAAGGTGTTTAAATAGAATAAAAACAGTTGCAACACACTTCATAAAAATATTTGTTTCTTAGCTGTTACCCAAATAGTCTTGGTTCTAGAGGAGCAGTTTCATGGTAAGTGGCACTATGACTAGTGTCCAGTACCAAAACGACACAAGGGGAATGTCTGTATTTATTTTATAGCCACATGGATGCCTGGTACTGAGTCCTGGAATAGTCAGCAGAGAATCAAAGCAGAAGCTGGTTCAATTATTAATTATTAAAAAAAACAATTTCAGCAGGAAATATCATTCAGATCTCCCATGTGAAAACTGACATACGAAGAATTTTAAACTCAGCCACATAATTTGCTGGTTTGCTTGCTGCTAGGGAGCAGCAAGAAAAGTTTTCAGAAGACAATTTCTATCTTTGTCCATATCTTGCACCTGCTAGTGAGAAAGCACAATTCCGTGCACTGAACAAATAAGTGGAAATCCACCGTAAGAGATACTAATCTCCCTGGCAAAGTAATGTTTTTTTTTTTTAAATGTGCACTCACACCACCAGCAGCAACCAACCTTCTGTCAGCCACCACAGGACAACAGCTGCACAACACAAGTGCGGTGGATCCAGCTGAACAAACGTACAGGTCCGAGGGAAGGCCTTGGTCTCTGCGGATCTCGGGAGCCAACCTGAGCAGCCTCAGCAGCTACAGCCAATTTAACATAACAACTTCAAAGGGAAGAATTTTAAAGGGAAGAATTTTAAAGGGAAGAAAAGGTCTCTCAACGAGCTGATCATCTCTAGCTACAAAGGTGAAGAATCCGCAACACTACACATTATAGAGGCGAAAAGGCATCGTTTAAGAAAAGAAGAAATTATGGCACAAGCACAGAAGTGCCTTAATCACTTGAAAGAACACCCTGTGATACCCAAGTGCTTCAACGGCGTGAGGCTCTCATACACAACGCTGCCTTAAGCCGTACTGAGCACCTTCGAATGCTCATGTTAATTAGAATATTACCATTAACTTATTTAATGAAGAATATTCTGCAGTCAAGAACTAAGCATTTTTTTCTTGTTATCTTACTGTGACTGACCATGAAATTCATATGGCTTTTGCATCAACTCATAGAACAAGATATATGCACAAATTCTCATCTGAATTTAAAGGATTTAAACTCTTGAAGTTAAGCGGAAAGATAACTTCAATTTAAATATCGGTCAGAGGCTATATGGTTCACGGGTTCCATACTGGATAAAAGTCTTCCTTGCAAAATTAAAAACTTCATTGTGGGCTCTTTGTAACATACTGCAAATGCTTAGCATTGCTGTTACTGGTAGAAATGAAGTGCCTCACACAAACCAGTGTACCCACTCTTTCCCAAAACTGATCGATGTAATTTTAGTCTCTTTTCAACACGAAGCTGTTTTGTGATGCAAGTAAAGGATTTAATTCTTCATGTGTAAGAGACTGCAATGACAATCCTCTTACGTCAGTCCTAAGCACAGGCTGCTCTTTTCAAAATATATTTGTTGCTTGTTTCAGCAGATAATAAAATTTACTCTCCGTGGGTCGGCCAGTAGAGGGAAGCATCACATTCCCAAATGTGACACCATACAACCTTACCGTAACGCACCACCACAAGTTGGAACGTGTTATGAGTCAGCTCAAAAAAAGTACTTTCCCAGTGAAGCTTTTAAAATCTATGACTTACTTTTACAGAACAGCATCGATGCTGAAGCTACTAGAGAAAGCTGCAGTTTTCTCATCAGATGATGTTTCCTGTTGTACCCATTGAAGTACTGCTGCATGAGGAAGGAAAAATATAAGGCAACATTTTTTGGGGGGGAGTTTAATTTTGGCATAAATATTTTATTTGGACTCAGAGATTGATTTATGGTTGTTTGATGGGGTTTTTTTAGATGTTATAAAACTCAGTTCCCTCCCCTGATCACAGTGGCAGTTAGAAATATTTGGTGAAGCAAATCCATAAGTATTCCATGCTTTCCCGTTTTCATCTTAATTATGCTTTCAAACTCCAAGTCAAAGAGAAACAAATTCCTTTAAAACAAATTGAGGCAGTAAATTCTGCTCAGCAATCAGACCAAGGTAAGAATCAGCAAAATACACCCCACCGATACATGTGTTTTCAAAAGCAATATTTAACGCTGGCATTTAACACTGAACAGACCACTACAATAGTGCTTTTCTTAGTTATGTGATAATCCTTTCTGTTCCTAGCATATTGATTTTGGTTTCTTATTGCCCCCTTCGTGAAGCCATATCTACAAGGGAAGTCTCCACGTATTTACCGTCCCACCAATAAAGGCAAGAAGCCTGATGCACCTCTGTGCCTCAGCTGCAAATCTGTAATGTGACAAGTGGTTACGGTTAAGTAATCAGATTCCAACCCATTTATAATTTCATACACTATAAGAACTTTAACATCAACCCAAGACTTTTTTTAGGTGATCAACACACGTAACAGCAAAACACTTCCAGCAAAGATGACCACATTTCAGGTTTCAACTCACTCAAGCTCACTTAACAGACCCGTTGCAAGTTTGTACACACCCCACATTACTTTTATGCTTGTCTTGTTTCCATTACCAAAAAAGTAAATGACAAAAACTTACTACTGTATTTTTGTAGCAATGCCTAAACAGCTTATCAACTGTTCAACAGCAGCTAAGATCTTAACATAAGCAGAACTACTTGAGAAGTGTATTTGACCAGGAGTACTCATTTCAGCTTGTTATCTGCCTTAATTTACCACCAGAGGCTGCTAAATAACGTGAAAGTAAAGTCCTTCTGTCTTCTGTACTTAACGTAGTTTGGGATATTCGCCTTCCTGTGCTTTAGCTCAGGTAAACAGAGTTAAACCAAGCTGACTACCTTGAGGAGACTTCATGGGTTTTTTTGTTTTGTTTGCTTTCCTTCATCCAAAATTTAAAAGGCCATCAACAGGTTTTGTTTGCCTTCAGGTACAGAAAAATTTAAGTTAAAGTTAAATTTCAAGTTAAATTTAAAGTTAAAATTAAGTTTAATTTAACTTTAAATAGGTAGTGAAAAGCTGCTCAAGGAACGTGCAGCACTATTTCACATGTTGCAAAGCTCTTACTGCCAGCTGATAAAAACATGACAGTTGTTCCAGCAGCTTTAAGAAGATGCATTCATTCAACAACCGGAAAACCATGATTCTCTGCACAGCAACAGCATCAGAAAGATGGGAAACAAGCAGACGAGCAGCTGAACAAGTGTTGGTGCTTCAAGGCATTATCATAGAGTTAGAGCAGCACAGCATCCTGCAGCACATTAGTGACTTGGCTTGACCTGAAGTCATTCCCGTACTGAACATTACCATGCCATAAACCTATTGCATTTTTTAAAAGTAAAGCAATTCAAGAACAGAAGTCAAATTGAGACTAATGCCATATTTTTTTTAAAAAAAAAAAAAACTGATTTTTTTTCCCCAAAGTTTTTTTTTTTTCCTCCGAGGTCACAGAAAGATTAACATTTGATGTCTAGTTACGTAACACTACGAGGGGAAAAAAGAACAACTAAAACAGATTTCAGGATTAAAAACCCTCCTGTAGTCCATTGCAACTTCAAATTTTTGTTTTGTATTTGTTTTTCTAATTAATATCAGTATTCTCTGCAGTGTCTTGTTTGGGAACACTGGAAAACGCTGCACCAACTTTAACAATAACCTTTCTTCTCTTCAGCCTACTCCTCTCCTAGTTTCACGAGCTTTTTCCTTCCAATAAAATGGTGCCTGCACCATCTACCATTCACACCAGAATAAACACTTACACACTCTCCTTTTTCAGGGCTCAAACGCAGCAAAGAGAGATAAAGTTATCTTCAATTTTCTCTAACTTTATTTCCACCCAACTTCACCTATCAGCCAGGTGAGCCTGCCTTTATTACTTCTTTATTGCTCTGCTAACAGACAGCCTACACACAGTATTTTTAGGGGCCATAGTGCCAACTACTTGCTGCAAACCTCCAATAACAAACAAGACCTGGGTAAGTGAATCACGTTTCAGTGACATTCCAAGTCCAAAGGTAAATTTATCTGGGACTACAATGACAGGCATTCTCTGTTGAGTGTGACCACTCAAGCCAGAATCTTCTGATATATGTGTAAACTTAAATGGTCATTAATTTTTCTTTATAACTTTCTGAGATCTAGAAGTGCTTTGTCCCAATGATTTCTCCTCGTACAGTTATTGCTGACAATCCAGTCATTTGCTAGCTTACATCAGACAGAAACAAAAAGTAGGCTTAAAGCAATAACTCCTAGAGCAACTATGAGGAATTGATTACTAGTTCATAAAATCGTACGTCTGAGTCCACTTCGTAAGTATTCTTCAGAAAACTTTCATTCACAGAACTTAGAAATGGCGATAAGTCAGAGAAAGCTCTGATCAAAGAATGATTTAGTCCTTCCTAGTTCTTTCTCTGGAGCTGCCCAAGCAAGTTACTGGACTCTTCCCTCCATATATATCAACATATTTATTAAATAAGGATTGCCTTATTTCGTTCAGTGCAGCTATGCCTTAACCTTTTCAGTCTGTAAAGCAAGCACATTAATTTTCAGACATGCTTAGTGACTGCAGGTCAGGCCTCATCACTATTTCTAGTGTTCAGATATAGTCACATGTCCTTCTGTAGCCATTTAAAAAAAGGAGAGGGGAAAAAAAAAGGACAAACACAAACTTCATCTTGTCATTTTGATTAGGTCAAGTTCAGTTAGTTCTTCAACACAAAGTACAACTATACAACTGCTTTGGCACATTTCTTTTTACTAGATTTCACCACAGGGCAAAATCCCATCATACCTACTCTACAATGCTCGTGTTAAGCACGCATGAGCTTGTGAAAACCAGAGAAAACAATACGCTTGAATAAGTTTGAACAACTTTTCATTTGTTCACATTCAATATCTTTCTTTCTTTGGCACCAGTTACATGAAAATATTGCTACTTTTTTCAGTATCTGGAAGTCCATTTTCTTCCTCCCCTGAGTCCTTATGTTCAATTTAAAAGTCAAGTTTAGATCAAGTTAGTCACTTGCATTATTACCAACAATTACAGTATCCAGCTGCACACAATAATAAATATATTTTTATACAGAAGTATACAGCAACATCTTCCATAAATTATTTTTGCAGCTTTTTCCTCTAGTTACACATTTATGGATGTTTCATACAATGCCTGGTTTCCTGTTTCACCATCACTTCCGATCTAACAAAGCTCCAGAGGGCAAATTACAATGTTATCCGTGAATTAGTGCAAACCCTAATGTACTCTTTGTAGACTCAGGAAACAGTGGGATGGTTTGATGCTACTAATATCCATAATTGCACACTAAGACTTGCAAAAAGATAAGCTGGTTTTATATATGTAAAAGCAAACATACACACATACCCCACCATCTCATTTGCTATGTAATTTTATATTCTTGGAAAGTTTGCAAAGTTCCATGGTCTGGACTTTTAAAA
Source organism: Tauraco erythrolophus (assembly GCF_009769465.1). Classification (NCBI taxonomy): domain Eukaryota; kingdom Metazoa; phylum Chordata; class Aves; order Musophagiformes; family Musophagidae; genus Tauraco; species Tauraco erythrolophus. The sequence continues at coordinate 6,068,783 of NC_141477.1, forward strand.
CTGTGGAAAATGAGAGGGTCAGGCATGAAAACGATGATAAAATATGGTATTTTATGCAAACTTCCTAGTTCCTGCTGTTGTCTATTTCTTTATGCAGCCCTGTGCTACAGACGGCTCAGCTGCTTTGTAGGAATTGACTGATTTTACTTACACAAGTGAGTCTGGATCTCGGTTAAAGTTTAATGAAGAGAACTGCCTAGTGTCATGACCATGGTATCTCCACATCTAGGGTTCACTGTCACCCTAGTAACCAGCACTTGTATGATTTTGGATTCACCTCTGCTTTCTAAGACTCTTTCATGCACCCAAATCCGAGGCCTGTTGAGAAGACACTACGTAAGCAGGCACCAAGACCTTTATTTGCCTCTAGGCACTACATGACATAAAGAAAGCATCCACAACTAAGAGGAATTATGGAATCATGCAACTGGGATGGACTAAAGATAAGCACGTTTCAACAGACCGACTTCCCCTTTCAAGTCAGGCCTCAACGCCTTGCTGCTACTCCCTGCCTATGTTACACATTCAAAGACAACAACAGCACCGTGTAGTTGCAGAATTTGCGAAGGACTTAAAACGCAAAGAAAGAGGAACTGTATGAAACAGTGTATGGTACTGTCTCCACATGGCTCGTACTGCCAGCTGATTTCAGCACTGCAGACACCTTCTCCTTACCCATGTGTCTACTTTCAAAACTTACTGCTTAGAAAAGTGCAGAAACCGGACTTCCATTTTGTGCTGATAAAGGTCAAACCCAGAATTTCTTCAACAGAAGCCAACGTTCTTTGTGTAGAGGATAAATGTGTGTGGATAAAACGTGAACACACGCCTGTCTCTTCAACACAAGGATGTTTGTTATCCACGTGTACCTCCCTTCAGAGATACACAACCTCTCTGAAGCTACACGTCCTGTGCACCACTGCACGTTAGTGACATATTTTAACTGTAATGACTTTAGCAGTCCCCAGGTGGCAGAGACCATTTCCAGAAAGTTTTTACTGCAGTCTCAGCTTCATCTTCAGTTACCTTGTGACTTTTCAAGTACCTAAAGGTGCAATACTGTTCCATACCAATAATTTGTGACTCATTTCTACTCTAACCTTCAGGGGAAAAAAAAAAAAAAAAAAGAAATTTTTTCACCTCATTACATTACGTCCCTATCACATGCTGGAAAACAGTTTTTCTTAAGTACAGCAGTTTCTAACAGGGCTTCAAAGTGAAGTTTCACAGCACAAAAGAGACCCCAAAATGCAATGGGTATAAAATCATTAGACTATAAGGGTAAATTCATAAAACGTTCACCATTGAAGCCTACATTTAAGTTTAGATCACAGATTTTGGAGCATCGAAGTAAAAAAATGAAGATCAAAATGATTTTCCACCACTAGCAGCAGTTTGACATGATAAAGCAATAGACTGCTTAAACTGATGATGCAATCATGTTTATCACATTTAATCATCAGGTAATTTCATTATTTCACAGAAAGCATCTCCTTCTGAAATTATTACTTCACTAAAATTTGCTGTAATATTATTGCCTCTTGTTAGGAACCATCTGAATTTTTCTCAGACTTTTCTTCTTTAAAGTACATTTATTTCCCTCTATTTTGTGTTCTGTACAAAATACTGTAAGAGCTTGGAAGCATTTGATGCTTTTCGGCATGCTCATGAAAAGGCGGGTTCATTTACAATTGCGTTTCACAGAATTACTAGTGTAGAGTGATGATGTCCCATTTCCATTTAATGTTTATTTCCAGAGCAAAAAGTAATAACATTAAATACAACCGAAAAGTCTGGCATGCAACAAAGTTGAGTGAAAATAATCAGCAAACGCTCAACTGTGAATTGGTTTTCATCTGGAGAAAATGAAAATTATAGGGCTGTAGCCCCTAACTCTTGTCAAATCTCCACAGATAAACTATGGCCAAGGAAACATCAGTTAATTTCCTAGACAGAAGAGCAGGCTGAGGTACAAGAAAGCCTAAGTTGTTTTGGTTTGCTTCTCAGGAGCCACTTTAGTAGCCTGTTTTAAAGTCAGCTTTGTTCTGTGCCAAAATCAACCTCTTGCACTGTTAGCTGCTTTCACTTCTGAAGAACCACCTTGTATCTGGCTGCCACAGTGGCAGGAGTTGTTCCAGCCTGGAGAGAGCGGTGAGGGGTAAGTGTGCCTTTCCCAGTAGAAGGCAACACAAAGTTCAGAACCTAAGCTGGTTTATGCCTAAGATAATGATCAAGCTGTCTAACGTTGTTTCCGAGTCCTGGTTAACTTCCACCTGAGGCAGCCGTAGCTGTTATCTTACATCATCATTGTCCTAGGTAAACTTCAGAAAAATCTGCATATATTAACATGCTAGTAAGTAACCCACAGTTCATAACTGCAAGATTATTTTTACTTACTTCTTGGAGTTAGATATCAAGCTGCTGTGTAGGAGATTTAAGCATATTTGATCGTGGTTGCTTAATGTAATCGGTTGTAATGTTGTAATCGACTACTCTGCTGTGCACCGAATTTGCAATTTACATTTCCATATGGCTGAGACCTGTTTCGGAAAATTATAGCACCTGAGAATTTTTTTTTTTCACTGCAAATTATAAATGCATGATACATAAGTATAAATCACCCGCTATACCTAATTCAAGTTAGTGATCCAATGAGTAAGTGCAATCATAAATGCTAATTTTTATATTTTTTTTCAATTTCTCCCTTTTTCCATGTCATTAAAGTAATTTTATCCTAAAAACATAAATGCAAATAGAAGCTAGCACTAGAAGTTATTTAATTAGCAGGGGAGGAAAAGAAATTATTTCAAGCAAAATGAGCTAGCCCACAAGTGCAACAAATCCTTTAAGCAGACATCATATGTTATCCAGTTTCTGTCAATGGTAATATTTAGAGTAGCTGACTGAGAAGGCAATCTTACTCACTGTGGCTTTGAACAGCTCTGGAACTACTGCCTACAAACAGATATTAATCACTACTCCACAGATCACACGAGTGACCCTGCAATAATGTGATGAGTTTGGTATTCACTGTTTAAAACCATAAATGAAGCATCTATACACAGCATCTGTTCTACAACACACTTTTTCCCCCCCAGAATTAACTGTCAAGGTGTGCACTATTTTTCATATGTGCCATTACGACACTGTATTTCAGGATATTTTTTGTCACATAAGGTTGACTAGTTAAAGCATCCACCCTGGTCAAACGTAAAGGACTCATCTCCCAGCAGTTCTCCATACCTTTCCTGCTATGTTCTCATCATTTTTGAGACAGCAGGCAATACAAAATGATGTTTTCCTACGGCTGCCAAACAAACTACAGACTGTAGAGCCAGAAAGCAAGTTTATTATAGAAGCCAGCAGCCTCATCACCAGTCTTTGGCTGCAACATTAAGAAATGTTAGAAGAACTTACTTGGATTTAAACATTTCTTCAAGTCACTAAACTCAAAACACACATTTCCGAACACTGAAGTCCTGACTGGTGTAAAGGTTCACGTATCTGGTATTTCAGAATAAGCCATCTACTCAACAGCCGCTAAAGATAGCATACTGCAGGGCTGGTGCATGGCTAAGTAGCATCATTCCTTCAAAAAACCCCGTGCAATTCTAACATTTCTGTAGTTACTGTGGAGCAATTAGGAATAACATTAAGAGGTTTGGGATCCTGTCATACAAATTCTATGAGAAGGTACTCAAGTTCTATTGGAATTATACAGCTAAGCTCTCCCTTGCAAATCATAAGGCAAAGGAGAGGAGGGGGAAAAATAAATAAAAGAAAAAAGAGGGAGGTACTGCAAAGTTAAAATGAAAAATTTCAAAAGCATTCTTATTGATTACTTGGTACAATCAGTATGTTCATGAAAGACAATCCAGAGAAAATGGAGTTCTTGGATCACTAAGAGAAAAATAATTCTATGTGGAAAATCTGCTTCCAATAGCAGCATGGACACTGATGAAGATCAGATCATCATTCTTTGTGGCATGTACTACAGTGTAACCACTGCTTATTTAATGTTTCATGAGTCATTTGTTAAGGATAACAAAAGTTAAGTTATCCCTAATTACAATGCCAATTTAAGTGGATGACAGGAGACAGCTAAAACTCTGCCCAATTCACCATTTGCTGATTCTGCCAAGCCAGAAAGTCCTCAGATTGCTATCTGCAAGAACTTTCTTCCACACGTTTTTGAACTACCAGTGTTATAAAGAATTTGCTTTATTTTTTCTCTTTTTTTAAAAAAAAAAAAAAAATCCCCATTTTAACCAAATTTCACAAAGATCTCAGAAGACAGCTTTTACAACATCTTTGAAGATAGTCAGCAAGATGGAGAGGAGATTCATGGTAAATTCTGTATTGAAATGAAAAAGCAACAGCATAAATTTATCCCTTATAAACTAGAAAATCTGTATGGGAGAGAGGCAAGTGCCTCATCTGCTAGAATAATTTCAGAGTTTATATCTTAGATACGAGAACCCGAGTGAGACAATTAAGGAAGTCAGGCTTCACAAACTCCACTGCACATAAGATTAATTATCCTTTTAGAGCCTTAGTTTTGTTTTTATTTTTATGACCTTTCATAACTCCCAAAGCATGAGCTGTTTGAATCTTATTTATATTTGAATACCTGTAATCCAAGATTGGGGAAATGAAGGCAAGTTCTGCAATACTATCTAAGCATCATAACAACAACCTAGAATGTTACAAAACAAAGAACTTAGCATGTGTGCAAACTGGGTTAACATAATGCAACTTGATCTTCATTAATATGTTTTGTTGGAAGCTTTCTGCCTACTGATACTCTATTCAGGCTTAAATATCTTGAAAGGAAGCACTTAATTTCAGAAAAGGCTGAGATCCTCTCACATAGGTAAAATGGAAGATACAAGGCTCAAAGCAGAAAACAAATCCCCTCACCTAGAGACCCTGATCTATCCTATTAACAGCAAGAGGAGCACGTTGCCATCATAAACACAATTATTTACTTGATGCATTTACTGGTTATATAAATGATATTGTGCCAGTTAAGTATTCTGCGTTCCGCTATCTTGTAATCTTGTTGAATTTACACGGAGTAAGTATCCATTACCACTTGGAACGCTCGTTTAGCCCGCTCAACTGACTGCTTAATGAGGTCTGGAAAGTAAAAGCCTTATCTGCAAAAAGCCAAAGTAGAAAGAAACATGTGCACGCTATTTTTTTCCAAAACAAAGTATTTGTTCAGTCTTAATGTGAAAAGGAATTAGATTAAGCATTCAGAAAAATAGAAATTAAATAAAAGACAAAATACATATATATAGTGTTGAAAGCAATGAACGCTCTTTTCCATTAGTTGAACATTGTATGTTAGAACTCTGTTTTGGTTTTATATATACCACGAGGCTTTCAAAAATCTCCTAAAAGCTATGAATTCTCCCTTAGCCCCATCAAATCAGTTCTTTCAGAACTGCACACAGCAACAGATCTAGCGCAGCTGCCTTTAACAGCTTTTTTGGAGTGTTTACAGTGAGTCAGACTGGTCTATGTTTGAGCTCCAGAAATACAGTGGGACATCATTAGCTGCATCCACTCGGGTTTTAAGTAACATACTAGTCATCACTAAGTATTTATAGGATGCTGTCAGTAAACGCTGGCTACCTCCCTTTCGCTCCCTACTCGTTTCTAGCTACATGCAGGACTCACAAAGCAAACCTGTTACTGGTAATCATTGCCACAGCACTGCTGCCAATGCAAATTAAAACATCCTTCACTTTATAGATGCACAAATTGGATCAGACAGAAATTTGAAATTGTCATTGAGATCATACAGTTTTTTATCATGTATCTGCAGCAAACATGTCAGTGTCTGAGTCAAAGGCCCTCAGCCACAAATATTTGCTATCTAAAATATTTCAAATTAAAGCATAGACCTTACATAGAAAAAAATGTGTTGACTGACTGCGGAAACCTAGGTTTCTTTTAGGAAGCATTCCATGAACTTATACTTGTCTGTAAACTGGAAAACACTGTTTTAAGTAGAATATTTTTACAAAAGAGTCATTTCAATGCTTCAAGTTTATGCTCAATGACATGTTTATTTTGCTGCTTAAACTCCTACATTTCCATTAATGCATATTTTATTCAGATTTACCTTTTTTAATTAAAAAACACAACACAGCTTCACTGATCCTGCAGCAAACAGAGTACTTAACCTTTTACCATAAGTTGTCATTACCCAAACTTCTGGTATATAACAACTCTTAGATTTGCAGAAAGATCACTGGCACTACTGAAAGCTTCCTTTTAGTTCCTATACATGCACAAGGAGAAGCTGAATCACTGGTCAATTATACTGATGCAGGGAAAAAAAAAAAAATTATTTGCCATTCTAGCAACCAAAACTGATTTGCTGGTACCTGCTTTCTTCAGTGTGCAACACTGGGCGTCTCCCAGAGCTGACACATTAACATTTAATTTTGAGTAGTGTCATGATGAAGCATTCCCCCAAAAAGGAAGTATGACAAAAAGCTGTTTCCTGTTTTCTGCAAACCGTGTGGTCACATTATTCATAATGTGACTAACATCAGCTTAAGTTTGCTGAAAAGGAACTGCTTTCACATACTACTACACTCAATCATAAGCAAAAATACAAACAAAAAAATCTACCAAAACCACCCCACATAAACTGTTCTGTAAAATCCATATGCTTTCTCTTTCTAGAAATATTTGTTCTTTAATGTTCACATAGGTCTAGCCTGTGTTTACAACACTTGTCATCCAAGATTTCCCCCCCAAGACACCTCATTTGTCTCCCTTTACAGCAACACTCTTATTAGCAAGACATTGGCTAAATGCATTTGGTGCACCAGTTACATGAAGTCTCTGCATTGCTGTTGCCACTTCATGAGAGCTGGCTCAAAGATAACACAGCGAATTTCTCGATTAATTGTGAAGGGGCAATGCTGGGAGCAGCTGGAAACTGGAGCAGCTCTGAGCTACTGAAACTGAACTGCAGCCAGAGGTTGGCTAGGTATGTAACTTCTTCGTAAAGGAAAGGGGGGGTGGGAAGCCTACATGCTCCCAGGATCCCTAACTCTTCAAAGATCACATTTTTCCCATTCTCCTGTTATCTCTTCCCTCATCTTCCATTACCATATGCAGCTGCTGTGAACTGGGCACATGGCAGAACAGGAGGAAAGAGCATTGCCCCGTGATGAGTCAGCACACACCTATTTCTGAAAAGTGAAATAAACTTGTACTCCACACTGGAGACATTTCAATAGCCCTTGAAAGAAACCGGTGAGTCAACTCTAAGCTTTACACCATCCCTGAAAGAGGAGACCAATACGATGATACTAACATGATGGCAAAATATTTCTTATTATCACTTATGACTCAGGCTAAATTAGCTTATTCAGGGCTACTGGCCATGTACTACACAGAAAAAAAAAAAAAGCAGCACTAGAACATTCACTAAACAGTCAATGTTGCAGTAGTAAGTTAAGATCAAGAAGCACAAATTTATTTTTTTTTTTTCTTATAAGTGTCTGCCCTAGTAAATTGCTTATAGTTCCAGGATAATTGAGGATATATCAACAATGCCCCATTTACTAGTTAATTAAGAGACTCCTAAATGTAGAACTAGCCATTTATTAATATAATTATAATAATATATTAATATAATTAATAATTCTAACATTTATTAATGTTTCAGGTTGCCCTAATTCATACAAAGCATGTATTTTAGTGCTAGGAGCTGCTGAACAGGAAGTTTAGTTGAGTTTTAGGTACAGACAAGCAGAAAAAATACTCCATGCATCTGAACACTACTTGCAGTCATCAATAAAAGATTAATTAATAAAATAATTAATTAAAGCCATTATTTTGTTGTTCCCAGTAGTTTCATGTGCAATAAAAGAGTCACTAGTTAAGAGATTCCTGTGTAAAGGACAGCAATCATGCCAACCAAGAGTTTTGGCACATTTTCAGTTCATTTAAAATTCAGAAATGCAAACATCAACCCAGTTCTCCCTGTCAACCCACTAGACTTCAAAATTTAGATTAGGAGTGAGGGAGGGGGATTATTCTTCTTAATTAATTTCATCCAATTCTCTTGAAGTAAACCGTATCGCCTCTAAACTCCAAAAATCCCAAGTTTTTACCACTTCTCTCATTTCATACAGTATATTATGTTAAAAAAGCAGGGATGTTCAACTTGTGAGCCTAACAGATCCCAGACCAGAAGGCAGTCTACTTTTTGAAATGGTCCTCCCCTCTTTTTTTTTTTTTTTTTTTTTTTTTTAAACCACCACCTCTGTCTAAGGCTTATTGCATGTGCACCGTTTTTCCCTCAGCCTGCAGCTGGGAGAACTGGAGGTTTTTGGAATGTGAGCTCTGCCATGAAGTAGGACAGCTCCGTGAACTTACATTTATGGAACTCTTTTCCTTCCCACTTCAGAAGTACATTAGAATTTTCTCCTTTGACCTGATGGTGCACTCAGAAAGAACATTTGTATTCCGTAATTTTAACTTCTGTCCCTTTGGTCTGTCTAGTTTCCCTTTCCCCTACAACGTGAATAGCACGATATGTGTCTACGTATAAGCTATCTCACCGATGGAAAAGTCCCAGAAATAAAGCCAAGCTTGTAAAAAAGGTGAGGCAATACGGTTAAGTGTCCTACTGTACAGAATAAAGAATTTCTCCTGCACAACAAATGCTCTAGCAGAGAATCTAAGCCAATAATGACCCATTAAAATTTTCATTTTTTTCTGAGCATCTGGAAGTCACTGCATATTGGTTGAAAGTATTAACGAGGTGGAACAAATACTTGTGAGATGTTAAGTTGCATTTTTAAACTAAAGGCTGTCACTCTTTAGATCTCTCAAATTCATTAATAACATTTACAGAGCTACAAAAGTAAGCTGAGACACAGACAAGCAGCGTTGCAAATTTAACACCTAAGCATTGAAATTGATCAATAATTTACTAAAAATTCAATTACTTATAAATAGTAAATATAAAAACTAATTCCAATACAGCTTGGGCATCTGATGAAGAGTTACATCACACAGTACACGCAGTACGTAATTTGGATTCACGTAACATAGATAAAAGCACTAGATATGCTACTCACAAGACATCATGAACTCAGCACCTCCACTAATTTTCTTCTGGTGATCCATGAACAGTTACTATCACAGACAAACAATGCCTGAGGTTATGACTCACTTGAACAAAAGGTATACAACAAAATGAAACAGATTCAAAACTACCTCGACAACTGCCATTACACTGGAATCACACCTTAACACACAAGCACAATATACTTGTTTCTGTAGACATTTCTACTGAAAAACAACAAAAAATTCCAAAGATGCTAGGTATGCTAGCTGCCTGGGTGGGGCCTTTTTTTCTTCAAAATGATTCTACAATCAAATAAGTTTTCTGGTTTTAATAATTAACGTACACGTTTTAGAATCAGACATTTCATTTCAGGCTAATTTTTGCTTATTCTTTTAAGCCATCTTTTTTATGTAAAACAAAGAAGAAACTGCCAAGATAGGAGTGTGTTTTAGGTAACGGTTAATGCTCCTAATACATTTCATTTTAGAGAATCAAACTCCTCTATTCCTTTGTTCAGCTGTCTGAAAAGGATACTTGAGATTAAAAAAGAAGCTTTAAAACTCTCCTGTTCATGTAACTAAAACCAGATTAGCATAATCTTGGCTGCTGTGCATCACTTTAAGACCTCATTAGCTGCAGTTCAAAATAAGAATATATATTCAGGAACTGATGTTAAATTACTGTATTCTACTACTTCCAATAGTTATTCCATTGCATTTCCTACACTTAATTAGTAAACACAATATGCAGAAACCAACAGCAAAAGGCAATGAATTCTGCAGCTGAACTACAGATATAAAGCTGAACAGTGGCAAACACTGTAAATTATCAACAAACGACATTATGTACATTCTGCTTCATTGCTTTAGAGCGAGAAGGGTGCATGCACCCAACTGTTTCTCCACGGTAGAAGGGCAAAGCTCAGGCAATGCTCTGCTAAGCACTGACCCTCTTTGTGCCAGCACGTCATCAGTGGTGCCGACAGATTTCCCAAGCCTGAAGTGGGAAGAGCAGTAGTCAAAGCACAGAAATACAAACAGTATTGGGAATAGCAGGGGACACGTGAACTAGGAATGACATGCTTTGGAGAAGGTTCTTGTTTCAGAACAAGCTTTCCTATCTTCAGAATGAGGTGTCTGGTAGCTGCCACCCCTGCAATAAGAGCATTCATCCTGGGGCTGGAAGGGCACTTCCAGTATTCCACTCAGCTGAACTGAACTTGGCATTTTCATCTTCCAGGTAGTGCTCTGGACTAGATCTTTTATGTTTTTATTTTTTAAACATGCTGATCACTTCTGATTTTCTTGTTGTTCCCATGAAAAGATTATTTGCTTAATATAATCGCTCTGACTGAGCAGTCACATTGTAAAAGGCTGAAGTTCAAGCAATTGGTCAGGAACAAGCAAAGACTGTTTCCTCTACCTCAGTCAAGTGTACAGCTGCTTAGTCACTGAGCACTCTCTATCCGCTAATCTGAGATGATAACAAGCTTCTTATGACTCTAGCTTATTTTCAATATAAAAATATTTATAAAGAAATGAGTGTAAACATTGGACATACTTGAGTGATCACTTACTGTTCAAAACTCGTAGTAAATTTAAGGAATTCTAACAAGCTCCTGGCAAGCAGCTCCTTTTATATTTTATACATTATATTGAAAGATGAAAAGATACCAGGCAGGACACATACAGAAAAGTGTTTCCCAAACTACTGTTATACGGGAAAACTAATTTCACAGTCTCTATAAAGTGGCTAATTAATATTCATATTATATGCCACTTTATTTACGAATGTGCATTTACAGTGCACTTTTCCCACCTAAAGAGCTGCAACAACATCCAAAGACTTTCAAAACTGCTATAAAAATTATATAGTTCTAGTTTTCAAGTATCACTGTATTTAACCAGTATGGAAATTAGATTCCTGAACATTCAAAAGCCTAATTACTAATCGACCATGGATATAACATTGTAAACTTCCAAGCTTGCTGTGCATTACACTTCAGAATGATTGCATGACTAAATTGTGGGTGTTTTTTTTTTTATTTCTTTACGAGCATAAGCTTACTACACTGAACACTGAAAACGTTGCTTACTGGAATGTAAGCCTAGAATGAAAAATAAGATCCAAGAAACTGGTATTTGTTCACATAAGGAACATGACAGCTAACCAGTAAAGTTTCCACTGATATGCAGCAGAATTATCTGTCAGAGTTGTGACTCATAGTGGAGGAATTTTTAGTTGATTAGCTCTCCTAAAACAAAAGTAAGATATTATTGAAGTCTGTGGAAAGCACTGTTGAGGATTTCAGGGAGTGTGACATAATTGATGTAAAGCTCAAGACCCCCAATTAACCAAAGGTCCCATGATATAACTTAAAATAATGGCTCAGTTGTTAGAAACTGGGAGTTGTTCACAATTACGTCTCCCTCATCTAAACATTCATATGGTTAAAATATTTTTAACTTTAGTCTATGCAGCCATAAACAAGTATGTCATTACATTTAAGTGAGAAGAGTCACTGAATCACTTAATGACTGGTCTCGCAAAAACTACACAGACAACAGGGGTACTGTGCCAGTTTTACTGAATTGTTTAATGAAGCCTAGTTTCACTGAATTGTTTTTCTGTCATAAAGCAAATCTATACAACAACACTTGAAAAAAAAAAAAAATTACGTGCCAGAAGAGGTGCTTCAAAAGAAGCATTGTAAGAGTTCCTGGAGCATACCCCAATACCATGTTTGCTTCTTTAGGTGTGCCTCAACACCAAGAATCCCGAGAACTCTGACTAATCAGTCCAGAGTCTAACGTGATGTCATTGATATTGGTAATATGCTGACTAATGTTTTTTACACTAAGCTAACATCAGGTACTGCTGTGCATCAAGATCTTTATCCTGCCTTAGCCAGTCTGAGCACACTCACAGCCAGTGCTTGTTTAAACAACTTCCAAACAGAAGTACAGTTCTGTATTGTTAGAAAAAAATCCAGGAAACATGGTGATACAAGATACAATCTGGAGAAGCCATGATGTTCTAATACCCATCACGTAGATCAAGAAAACTATTCCTAAAGGATAACAACTGCAATGCACATTCAACATACACACTATAAGACTTGCTCATGTCTGCCTAGATGTCATTCAAGACCTAATAAGAAAACATCATCATCAAATTGCACCCTTAAGAGAGGGTGCAAGCTACCAATATCTTTTCATTTTTCTTCTGGAAAAAAAAAAGGGTACTTCATAGTACTTTCAGATAACCACACCTTCCTTTGATTGCAATGATGTGGTAGTCAGATTGATTCAGAACAGAATTTGAACTTACTAAGTTAACTCTTACTATTTTTCCTAAACTTAGAAACTACACAAGAGTTTCAGCTCAGTGTACTACTACCAGTCTCTCAATAAGCTTTAAGTAGACTCTTACCTATAGATACTTCCTTGGGACAGGCGTTTGTTTATCAGAGAGAGGAAAAGAAATAGCTTTGCTAAAGAGCAGATTTATTTCAGAGAAATAATTTCAAGGGTTAATTTAACTGGCTAACCACGACTAGTAAAATTACAGCAAAATTAGATTAGTAGATCACAAAGGATGAGAAAGGAAATCTGAGTCATACTAAGACGCTAGTATTTTATGAGTTAGCTACAAGTGTTCAAGAAAATTAGTGTGTCTGACAGCTACATTTGGTTCATTAAACGAGGGTAAAGAAAATAACTAACGAAAAGCACAAACGCCATTTAGAACTCACAGGATGACTTAAAAACCTCAGTTTATTTAAAATACGACATGAAGATCTAAAAAGGTCCAGAAGTAAACAAAAACATTTACCACTATATGAACTGGTTTGTCTAAAAGGAATCAAATCCAGAGAAGTTCTTCTGTTGTCATGAAACTGGAAGCACTGTGTTTTGATACTTCCTATACAAATGAGTCAACACCATCCCTTTCCATAGTTACACAGCACCACTAAAATACACCCCTCATCACTGGTTGGGTCACTTTTTCAGGCACCTTCAGCCATGAACAGAGACCACACAAAGATAGACATGCGGCTTAAAAATACGAGGCAGTAATTTAAAACTTCACACACATAAAACATCACTTGGAACACTTCAGTAAGAGTAGTACACTCACCAGGCTAACCCAACACCCACAGAATCCTTGCTGGCCAAACAAGCCAAAGCCTAGGGAATAAAAATCAGCTTTCACTGGCTGCAGCAGCACAGCCTTACCACTGTTACATGACCACCTTTCATTAAGTCCCTAGTCTTTTCAGTTGGAATTTCACACGTCTCTACATTAGTACTTTCCCTTTTTAATCCTCAAACCACCACCAAGTCTCCCTCAGCCTGTAGCTTTGCTTTTATCATCTCACATGGCTCTGTTTTACAAGTTTTCTCACAGCTGTTCCTGAAAATTTAGCAATTTCCTCAGCAGCCTGAGCCAAGATGACGCAGCTGGGTCAGTTCAGAGCAGGGAGCTGGATTCCTGAAAGGGTCAGCTGCATGACGACAGGGATTTACACGGCCCTCTCACCTATCTTCCCTCTTACACCAGTGCAGGCATTTGAGACCATGTGACAGGCAAGATCAAGGAACTGAAGCTACATTAAAACCAAATAAATATTTTTAAATGAGGTAAATTTTAACCCAGACCACTTTTGCAATCCACTTAACAACAGTCACATGAATGTTTGCTGTACACAAAAGGGAGCACCAGGAGACGAGAAAGGGTAACAGGCAACAAACAAAAATATTCTTTTGACAGCAGTACCGACTTTTTAAAGTGAAACCACAGTTTGAATAAAATTTGAAGCAAATTCCAACTGATAACTTTCCATCAGTAGAACTGTAAGAACTGTATGTAGATAAGGCAAAGTAAAGCAAAAAGTTCACAGCACAGACTTCAGCATTAAGTGAACTATTACCTGCACATAAGCAGTCTCCTACCAGTGTACACTTCTAATGCCCTCACGTTGCTGAAACTATTTCCTTAATAAGGGGATGACAGGCTCAAAAGTCCTTGGAGAATTTGAAGAGACAAATTCCTCCCAGGAATAAGCATGGTTTAGACCACAGAACATCAAATTCCAGCAGACAGTGCCATGGGACTCCGTGCCAGTTCAACTCCTTCCTTTGGCTGCAGTGAAACCACCCTCAGCAAAGTCTGGAATGACCTTCTAGCTAAACCCTTACCTTTCTTGTGCCGTGAGACACCTTTAGATGCTGACTGCATAGCTACCTCATTGCCCTCTCTCAGCTTCCTCCTATTGCTCCCACCTCTTTTTCCCATACTCTTTTGGATAGTCTCACCTTCGCTCTTCGGCTGTCCACACAGATTAGAGAGCCCTTTCCTCTAGACTTTTAACTCTTTCTTCCTGTTGTCTTCTCCCTGGAGAACTGCATCCACAGATTTCCGTATCATTTCTATTCTGAAATTGTAAGATTGTCTGAAAAATCAGTTTTTAAAAAACTGCATAGTAATCATTCCTGTGAATTGAACCTATGTTCTTCTACACAAGAAACCCGCAGTTCTCGTACCGTCCTTATCACGGTAGCATTGTGCCACCTTCATATAACACATTAAGCAAAGGAAAAGCACTTGTCCCACAATTTGCTCATGTTCCTTCAGAGAGGAATATGCAGGAGAGTGTTCTGTTTTGGCAGCTTTGTATTCATACTCTTATCACGGAAGATTCAGCAGAGAACACAACGCCAAAGAAAGGTGCCTGTTGCTCAGGGTTCTGACCCAGAAACGAGCAATAATTTACACTGATCCAGCTGATGATCTTAACTTCCCCCCAGCCTACACTCCTTGCTTTTTTTTTGCACCATTTCAGTTGCTCTTAAAATATATGGCTGTGAATTGTGGCAGCCTGAGTGTACACAGTGTTCTTTCCTACTTCAGAATGTGGTAGACAAGAAAGGGATAAAAATCTTGCCAATTGTTGCAGCATAAACTGCCACATCTCACGAATCAGAGCACTGTCAGTGGAGAGCTACAGGTGAGAGCAAGGAGGGTTTGGAATTAAATTACTGTTGGTTTGGTAATCTCTCACTGCCATATTTGTCCCCTATTCCTTATATCAGGGCTATGGACACTGCAGACATGTGAATTAGCTCAGTAGACTAATCTGGCAGAATGTTGTTTGTTTTTTTTTTTTAATTTCTTAATTGTCTCACATAAGCTTGCTAAACAAATATATTTCGCATGTAGATAAAGAGAGGGAAATACCACTCACCACCCTAAGAGTGATCTTCTCTTACACTAAATGAAGTCTAATGTGTTTTCTCATAACGTGAAAAATCATATTCTCTTGGGTTGAGCTTCAAACTCATCCTCAGCCACTTGTCTGACTAAAAAGATACAATTGTGCATATGTAGGATAAGATCAGTTAATCTTGCTTCTTACTGGTATTATTTTACCACACTCCATCTTCACTCATTTATAAAGAAGACTAAGTAGACAAGCAAAGAATTTATATTACGAGTTCCAGAATTCTGCTTTCCACAACTTCACTGCAAGCAATGTTTAAGGAATTAACAGACGCAAAAGGAAGAATAATTCGGACCACACCAAAAATGCAGAACAAGAGCAGATACTTTGTCTTCTGCAAGCCTCATGCAATATCATTTTGCCAGTACTGTGCTAGATGTCAAGGAAGCATGTTAGACTTCAGAGCTAGGTTTTTCCAACAGAAAAGCTAGACATTGAGTTTATTCAGTGGTAGTTATTAAAGATTCTTGTAAGTTAAACACAAATACTAAGTGAACCAAAACTTACATAGGGAGTGCACCAAAACATTCCTTCTCAGGGTAATTGTTCCTCAAAGTTGCAATACCAGCTTTTCAAGATATTTAACTAAGTAAATCCTTTAAACACTATGAAGAAATTATATAATAAAATAGCATTACTTTACCTACTAAATAACTGCATCATATACTAGCTTACCTCCCTTTAAAGAAGCTGTTTAAACAATCTAACTCATGTAAAAGGACACACTTCTAAAACATGTCCCACCATTCTCCCCAAAAATGGTCTTTAGTGGAGTTGGCACAGCTATGAAAAAAATCTTGTTGCTGCCTTGGTCATGGTGATCCATCCACACAGTGTATATAACACAAAAAAATTAGATGTTTTTTTGCTCAGAGGGTGGTGAGGCCCTGGAACAGGTTGCCCAGAGAAGCTGTGGCTGCCCCATCCCTGGAAGTGTTCAAGGCCAGGGTGGATGAGGCTTTGAGCAACCTGGTGTAGTGGAGAGTTTCCCTGCCCATGGCAGGGGGGTTGGAACCAGATGATCTTTGAGGTCCGTTCCAACCCAAACCAGTCTGTGACTCTATGATTCTACATGCCACACTCAAGGACAAGAACAGTTAAAAAACCCCAAACCAACAGTCTCTTTCTGGTAAGGGTAACTATTATTAATAGCTGGACAGGAAATTACCATGGGTGAAAATTCCACAGGTTTTTACCTAATTCTTACATTGAACAACTTGAACAAAGATTTCTTAACATGATTTTTAGCTTTAATCAGCCCTATTTTTGTCCATCAGCCTGGAAGCTCTTCATTAGCATCTACTAATGCCTTAAACATATGCACATGTCCATCAAAATGAACTTCTTTAACTGATTCCAACCAGAAACCTACTTGTTGGAGTATGGGCTATGGTGAGATACGTTTAAAAGTATTCCACTGACAATTATTAATTCCCTGTACCATAGAATTATCATTTACTGAGCTCTCATATCACTTGCAGAAATTATTTGCCCATGATACAGCTTTCTTTGTAGACAAAATAAACAAAGCACAAAAGTTGCCATGTAGAGCAGCCTACCCATTAAATAACCAGTTGTGTTCTGTCCTGTTGTGTGGCCAGCCTCAGCTAATGGTGATGTGTGTGTGAGGGCTTTGCTAGAGAATGGCTGCACTGGGGTGCTCAGCTTTCATGACAAGCTGCGAAGATGCAAAGAAAGATACACAGAAAAATCTCTAGAGTTGAATACGGTCAAGGGAACCCATGCAGTAAATAAAAGGAGTTTACACTGAACTGTTTGTTCAGTGATGTTTGAGAGGTAAATCACGCTGTGAGATAGGAGCATCAGAAGGCATTTTCTAAACTACTTGGGGAACACAACGCAGCCTGCTGAGCTCTGTAATTCGGCTATTGGTCTGCAGGGAGGTGTGCACACAGACCAGAGAGTCCCAGCAGCCTCGGAAGGGAAATAAATGCTACATTCTGAAGATACATCTGTTCCTCTCTGCTGCCTTCTGCACAACTGCAGGCCATGGCAGAACACGCTCTCCGAATCACATTGTCAAATGCAGATATCACACAGGTGCTCAATGTATAAAATACTAGTGATGACAGAAAATGTGTAAAAATTTAGCAGCTTTGCTAAGACCTTGAATACTCTATTTAAATCAACAATAACTTTGGGGGTTTGAGTCTAAATCAAAAAGATGTACTATATTGTTAAAAATGATAAGGCAGCACATATGAATAATATTAAATGTATGTTTGAAAATGGAGACACAGCATTTAGTGGCAATATTACATATTTTCTCTATATATAGATCATCTCCAGTTCTTTCAGGTTGGAAAGAAAACTCAGTATTATAATTTGAGTATGGCTCAAATTAAAAAAAACCTGTCTTTTATTCACATAAGAGTATTTGTGTCCCAGCCCATAAAATGTTGTGAAAAATGTGAAGTATTAACCCAGGAAGTTCTGTACAATACTATCAGGATTATTCTATTAAAAAAAAAAAAAAAAATAGGCAGTAGGCATTTTGCTTGCCAGCAATATTGAGAAATTACCAGAAGATGCAAAGTTTAGATAACAATTGCACTAATAACCACATCTTGTACCAGGTAAGACTAGAGATTTTTATTTCAAAAGCAAAGTGGAAAAATGAGAATCAATAATTAACTATTTACTATGTATATTGGCTACGTCATATATCAGCTGTTTGTTTTCTTTGTTCTTCCTGTTGGACAAGCCCAAAATCAAGAAGAAAGATTTCTTCCTACTTTTTTTTTTTTTTACACCATCCCCTGAAGTAATCCTGTACCATTTTTTCAGACACGTGTTGGTCCTAGAAAACATGAATGGGGCATGAATGCTGTTTTCTTACTGTTCTGTTAAAACCTGAAAATACAAAATAATTTGGCGAAGATAAACCTAGTAGTGATCTACAATTACAGACTAAGTGGTCAAAATACAGAAAATGTTGAAAGCAGCATTCTCCTACATCAGTTGATTGTTTCAAAAGGGAAAAATGCTTGTTAACAAAAAAGTAACACATTGGAAAATAGAAACCTAAAAGGTGTACTGACATTTTGATTCCGAAGCATTAGGGGAGCCTGGCCTGGAGTAAATCATCAAAGATTTGTTCGGATTAAAATCAATATTTAGTTTATTTCTGGGTTTCAGTTTATTTCTGGGTTTATATGTCACTTTAATGAAGAAAGTGCCTTGACAGAAGTAGACTCTGTACTTTTAATGAATCATTTAATAATCAGACACCTCATCTAGCCCCGGTGCTTTAGGTTTTTAATAAATTAGAGCTAGACATAGTGACTAAAGTTGAACTATACGTCTGCTGTGACTACAGATAATTACCTGGCTAACATAGCAACATGAAAACTTCCTTTAAACAATAAGTGGGAAGCTGGCAGCTTCCTCTTCCTATAAATAAGTACAGGCAAAATGTGTAAGTTGATTTAAAATTGAAATGTGTTTAGCCAAATTGATGCACTGTTCTGCAGCCACCTCACAGCTGGTTAAAACTAAAATCTAGCTGTAGTTGTAGAAAATTGAACTTGCTGAAGATGTAAACCTTATCCATTTATAGAAATGTTCATAATGAGCTGTGCTTCTAATTAGCATTTGTGATACTGTTCGTGATTGTAACATGAACTGTCACTTGGTTTTAATGGTTAATATAGGATGTTTCAATGTAACTTCAAATCACCAACATAAAATTGGTATAAATATGATAGTAACTTCTTGTGACTAAATTCACAGAAATGCTACAGAATGTAGAATTATTGCCTGTAACAGGCCAGAAAATTGTTTTAGATTAAAGCTTTAGCAAACAAGTATTTCTTGGAATTATCTTATCAGTGAGTGGATTTTCTCTGGATTTAGGTTTGCAAAAAAAATCCTATTTATTAAGCAGTCGAAGAGAGTAGTTTTTACCCAGGGAGGTTATTTTGTCAAGGGGGAGCATCCGTTCATATGCAAATAACGCTCTTCATTGATTTTCATTGCTTAGTAGTTTACATTCCTAACCCTATTTTCCTACCTTTTAAGATAACCTCTATACCCTGTGACTTCCTGTTTATTATTTACCACATTCTCACGCACTGTAAACAATCTTTGACTTCCTCCTGAAGATAAATTCTGGCATTTTTCAAATTCCTAAATGTAAATAGATCCCAACTAAAACTACAAAAAGAAGGAAGGGGCAGGAGAGTGAAAACTGACTGCGGCGATGATACCCATCAGGAGGACAGACAGACAATTTGGAGCAAGCTTACAACTCACCAGGAACAGTGGAAGTATTGTGGTATGTTTTCTGTGTTTTCTGTGGTAATGTTTTCTGTTGTGTAATGATAGAGAATTTTTGGATGAGAAGATGGGGAATGTACTACTGGGTGTAATGTGGTATGTTTTCTGTTGTGTAATGATAGAGAATTTTTGGATGAGAAGATGGGGAATGCACTACTGGGTGGCTTAGCAGCACGTGTCCTGTTTGTGGTCAAGTTAAATACTGTGTATCTTCTCTCGTGGTAGGATCCAGAACAATTCCTTTTTTTCTTCCCCACCTCCCTGCCCAGTGCAGTGAGGACAAAGATTTCAACCTCGTTAGCTTAATTCTTCACTGCTAGAAGCCTGGAGAATAAAATTCCTCAAAGACTGAAATCCGAATACCTGGTTTGGTGCCCAGTTAGCTGTTTTAGAACTGCTGTTATTAAGCAGAAGCCTGTGCCTTCTCTGGCAAATGAAAATTCTATCACTGAATTTTAAAAATCTCATAAATCCAGAAGCCTTTTCTTTTTCAGATATACTTGGAGCGTCTGTCTTCTGGAACCTTGCACAATTTACAGCGATCTATTCAAAAGCAGCTCTCCAGGAAATCCTGTAGCAATGTTTTGTACAGCCTCAGACAACAATTTTAGGTCACAGCTGAGCACTCTGTGGAGATTTGCACAACATTTGTAAGTCAGAGTTAAAAAAAAGGTGACAATAACTGTGCTAACCAAGCAACCATTTGTCCCAGAAGAGCAGGGAAATGGCAGGAGGGAAAGAGGAACTAAGAGTACTTGCGGGGTAGCTCTTTCATCATGTGCTGTAGCTCTAGCCTGATGGTTGCACATCTTCATCACTCAGACAAGGGTACAGTTACTATTGCATACCAGCATTAACAATAGTAAATGTTTTGTGTTTTCTTTTCAGTGTAATTTGCATAGCCCCTAAACCTGACTCCAGTGCTTTTTTCCTGCTTTGCTTAAGATCATTAATGTGATCTGAGTTTTACTCCATCAAAACCTAAACGTACTGAATGTACATTTGCTCAGTTTTCTTGGATTCTGCCACGTGCACTTGTTTTCAGTCATACATAAAGGATTTTTGTAATGTTCTGCCTGCTGCTTTTGAATCTTACAGGTCAGTCCAACGTAAAAGTTTTACTAAAGAAAGCTTGGCTAAAGAAGTACGAGTTGTATGGTGGCAAACTGAAAATTTTGGGGAAAAAAGCTCTTGAGCACTTAAAGAGTTATGCTGAACAAAGAGTGCTACAGAGTTTAGATTAAAAACTCTTAAATTTGTGCAGAGATGTCAAGCGGTTGGAAATTATTTTCTCCGACTCTGGAATGACTGACCTTTCTGCTTCAGTTATGGGTGCTGCTTAATACAGACAAAGAACAGGATACAGACAGCACAGAAAAACAAAATGGCCATTAGGGCTAAGTCAAGAGAAGAAAAAAACAGACTTGAGCATTTCTTTTTAACTGAAACTAACAAATTGTTTGTTGACAAACTATTGCTGTAGAATGATGCACTGTAAACTATGAATTGACATAGTTGGAAATAACATTACATTGCCTGTCACTGCAAACAAGTGATTAAATTGATGATTACTTGATTAATTTCGTAATTCCAAAGTTATGTGTGGTTAAGACAGCATAAACAATGCCCAAATACTGCTAAAATCAGCAAAATTAAATAAAATGAAAATTTGTACTAAAAAGAAGAGGTGCATCCCAAAGGAAGTTTAGGGTGGAGCTGCTTGATGGAGCTGGCCTGTTTTATAGCCTACTAACTTCTGCTGCACAGATTCTACTCCGATTTTAAGAGTCCTCCAAGTTTTAGAGCTGTCATTTTATTTGAATTCTGGTATTGTCACATTTTATCAACAGGTTTTCACTGTTGTGTTTTTTTTTTTTTTAATATTATTGTTTCATCCAGTACTCTGGTAAGTCTCAGTGAGTCAAAAGAAACGCAAACAGCTCATTGAATCTCAGGGATGCTTTAACTATGTGTGTATTAGAGAGAGATGGGGAAAATTCACTGTGTTGTTCTCGGTTGCCTTTTGGAAAAGAACGAGCCCACTGTGGAGGCAGTGCTGAGTTGGGACCCTCTTCTAGGGGGCAATCGAGTAATACGTTTGTATCTAAACTTGGTCTCCAACGATTTGTGGATTGCATTTTTCCCACCTAAACAACAGATGATTGTTTTCATGACTGTTTTCTCAGTGTATCGGATACAGATTTATCTATACCAAGACAAAATCTGTATTTTGCTCTTTTTAAAATAACAATTATACTTATATGAAGACATCTGTCAACATGAGCCCTCTAATAATCAGGCACGTGATTCTAGTTTCCACTATCCACACTGATACTTACCTGCTGAGAGATCTTCAGTGAATACAGTGAGGCTCAGCCCAAGGGATTCTCTAATCCTCAGAAACGGTTCAAGCAATTTCTTTCATTGCTGTGAACCATGAGCATGTGTAGATGACTCATATTGGGGAGTAGCGTTCTCAAATTTGAGAGAAAAAAAAAATTGTTTCGTGGTAACAATAGCTCAATTTTAGTTAAAACACCAATTACCCCATTGTGTCTTGCGTGTTTCCAAAATAAAACACAGGGAAACGTATGTAGGCCAGAGCCACCTCATTGGGAAATGCTCCACGTGAAGCATCTGGGCACCCCGCACGTGCGGCCCGGCAGCTGCTGAGGGAAGCAGAGCAGATGGAGACAAGGCTTCTCTCGAAAACACGTCCTGCCACGGCCATGGCGAGCCATCCCACCTCCTCGACAGCCCGGGCCACCACAGCGGGCTCCGGCCGCCTCAGCTCTCGGGCCCCCACAGACCAGCCGCCTCTGGAAGGGGACAGCCAGGCACCAGCGTCGCCCCTTCCTCCTGCTCACAACCTGCAGAGCAGGGAACCCTCGGGAGAAATCCACCTACATGCCGGCTCGCGTCACTTCTCTTTCAAGCCCCACCTCTCGAACGGGCGTTTCAGCGGAAAACCCCCGAGCGCCGCCATTTCCTGCGCAAGCTCCGCGGCCGCCCTGGGGGCGGGGGGGACCTCCGCCTCAGCGTTCCCGGCGGCGCACGCGCAGCGCGCCCGCGCATGCGCAATAGCGCTGGCGCGCATGCGCGGAGGCGGCCGGTGTCTCAGGGCGGTGGATTGGGAGGAGGCGGTGGGGCAGCGGGATCGGGAACTGCTCCGGCCGCGGCCGAGGGGGGACGGGGAGGCGGCGGCGGTGCGTGCCGGCCCTATGGGGCGCTGAGGATACAGCCCCGGGGAGACAGGGCGTTCTTGCCGAGCCGGCGGGAGGATGGAGGGTCAGGCGGCGCCGGGCGCTGGCGGTGGCGAGGAGCCGCTGAGCTCCGGCAGGATGAGCTCCAAGCGGAGCGGGCGCGCCGCGGAGGAGGAGAACCGGAACAAGCCCAAGCTGGTGAGCGAGCCCTGGGGCTGGGAGCGGGGCACGGGGCGGCCTCAGGCGGGGGAGGAGCGGGCTCGGGTGCCGTCTCGCTTCCTGAGTAGCGAGTGTGGGGCGGGGGGAGGGGGCGTGTGGCCGGGCCCGGGGGGCGCCGGGCTTTCGGGAATTAAAATGTCTTTTTACAAATCCCTTGAGCTCCCGTGGCGGTTTTGGGGTGGAAAAGGGCGATGACAGCTGGAGGGGGCGTGCGGCGCGCGGAGGGCCTTGGCGGCGGGGGCGGCCGCTGGCAGCAGCCGGGGTGCGCGGTGAGGGGCGCGGTGCGGGGTGCTGTGTCCCTTGGGCCGCCCCGGGAGAGCGGCGCTGTCCCGTACGGGGACGGGCAGTGTGGTGTGACCTGTTCCCTTCGGCTCTGAGTGAGATCGCGGCGTGTTTCCCTGTCTGCGTTGAGCATCCACGATATCGGCGGTGATGATGCAAGCGATCCGCTTCCCGAGTGGACTTCTGAATTAAACGTGAAAATAATTTAAAAATTTGGAAGTCGTCTGGTCTTCTTGGAAAGGTCTGACGAGCTTTTAAGTACACAACCCCTCTTTAGGATTGCAGAAGCTGTTAAATACGCTTCTTGTTTTGGGTTTAAAAGAAGATATTTCTACTTACAAGCCTGATAACTTGAAACATGAGCACATTCCAAAGCCAACAGCACTGGTTATATCTCACTTTATAAATGCAGTAGCAGCAAACCCAGTTAATATGACACTGTTTACTTTCTTGTGTTACGCTTTTTTGTTTTAACTTTGAATCAACTCGTTTGAGCTCGCTTCCCTGATGGATTTTCAAGAGCAGTAGTGTAGCAGACTCTTAAAACCTACCTGACTCATTATTGAATACAATACTGGCTGCAAACTTCATTTAATCTGTGCAAGGTTCTTCACAGGTAATGAACTAAGTCAATACATAAGTGCTCCCACCTTGTGTCCCTTTCATCGAGCATAGTGCAGCAGAGCCTTGGACTGATCGGCCTGAGAACTACAGTTTGTTTTTTTTTTTTTTGTCACTGTTAAATTCGTGATGTTTGAGGCATTAAAAAAGTTACTGAAGGTGACAGTTATTTAAAAGGATGACAGAATGCTAGAACAGTGATGTGTCCTTGTATTGAAAGTGACCATGCATATCTTAGCAACAGGTAACCAAGTATGATGTCTTATTTTCTCCTGTGTTGTTAGTGTAAACAAACTCATACTTCCTTACACAAGATAAATATAAACAAACTTCTTTGTATAAATAAGATATTTGTTTATACTACCTTTACTATTTCCTAGCTAAAGTAACTAGGAAGGCTGCTTGAAGTTGCCTGCAGAGAAGTGATTTAAAAATCACAAAGGAAAGTGCTTCTATTGGAAGCTGTGGACAGAAATTTGAATTTTACTCTAGCAGAGGAGAATACTTTGTTCTGAAAGAAATACATAATTTAAAAAATCAAAGTGAAATGAGCTCAAAATTGGATTGAACAGAACAACTATTTCCATTTCATGTCTTTTTAAGTTGTTCTAGAATCACTAGAGTAGGCTTTTATTGTTACATGTAGTGGAAAAAGTAAATTGTGTTAATATTTGACTTTGTATGCGGTCATATGCTTTTGTTTCTTGAGGAGACAATTATAGTCCAGCAGCAACATGGATCAGAGTTGCTTGAACCAGATACCTTCTGAAAGATAGTTTTGCCCTGCGATCAAGTGACTAGCCTCTGATGATGTAATTGAGTGAAAGGGTTGAATGGGGAAGTAGTTTTTTTTCCAATCTGGACGTGATATGCACAAATGTTATATAAAACTGGTATGAAGAGGGATTTACCTCTGAGGAAGAAGAGGGGTGGGATTCAGGTGTGTTTTAAGTTGAGGTGGTGGGGGAGGACAGCTGGATTTATCAATTACTGCCATGGGTTTGTGAGGGAAGAACAAGACTAATGAGGGAAAGGCCTCATCCATTATATAGGAGAATAATCTTACTTAATTTTGCTGGCTTTAATTTTGAGTGAGGAAATGATTCTGGTGAGACTAGCAGTATCTTTAGGTACTCAGAAAGCAACCTCCCTTGTGCCTTATCCCTGCTCTCTTCGCTGGGCAAATAAGATGAAGGTATATTTGGGACTTCTGTAAGAGAAGCCACACTACTTGTGAGAGTGTTAAGTTGTCACTGAGTTCACATACAGATTCTCAGAGTTGGGTGTGGAGATTTTCTTGGTTCAGCTTCACAGCTTATAATTCGTCAAGTTTCAGTAGAGTTGTAGGGATGAATCAACCTGTGCTCTCTGTTTGTTGCGTGTAATTCAAGGAACGCCACCGTGTGCTGAGAGGAGTGTGTCCCTTTTTCAGAACTTATTTCACACATCAAGTGGAGTGCTGAACAAGGGCTTGGTGGGAGAGGGTGTGCGACTACATGTAACAGAAGATTTATTTTTAGTTCCTGGCATAGCAGCTGAAATTAGGCAAGTCATTGGGAAGAAGTCTAGGGGAATGATTTTTATATGAGAGACTAAAAATGGCTCTAGATGACAGGGAGCTGAGAAAGCTGAAGTTGTTGCTTTGAGGGAAGGGAGACTCTAGAAGAAGAAGAAAGTGGAAGGTTTTTGTTTCTCCATCTGAAACTAAAACGTGGGCAATGGTGCTTGGCCTGCAGAAGCATAGTGGTTTGGTGTGTGTTGGTTTTTTGGTGGTGTGTGTTTGTGTGTGTATTTTTTTTTTAAGTAGTGAAGCCTGATCAATGGTATTTATTCCTCATTGACAGGAAGTAAGGCTAGGCTATCAAGAGAGGATCTACTCTAGAAAAGAAAATGGTGGTTTAAAGTATTTTTCTGTAAGATATTTGATGCATCTGTATGCATCACATAATTGAAGATGGGCTATAGTAGAACTACTGATTCCATGTTTTCCTACTTGGGGTCATTTTGAGGGTCATTCAGATTTCATATCATTTGTTGAATGTGACAGAACTGCACAATGAGAGTTTAGTTCCAGATTTTATAGTAGTAAATGGAAGTATTTTTCTAAAATTTGTTGTCTGTCTTAGGAGCATCTTGACACATCACAGCTGCTGAAAGAGCTCTGATTTTTGTCTTTTTTTTCCCCCCACCCTGGCATAAGGACTGGAGGTGGGAATGACTGCTAGGTGGTTTTGTTTTTATTTTTGTTTGCTTTGAAATGTGCAGAAAAACATTCAATTGTTTTGGCAAACAATCATCTCATCTCTTGCCAGCCGTGAGAATAGACTGGCATGAGATGGCAATGAGCAGTTACATTCTTAACTTGGTTTGGCAATGTGCTTGTTTAAAACTGCTTGTTTTACTAGGGGAAACAGGCTGAATTAAGATTGTTAGGGAGATTGCTGGGATTCCTGTGTTAGGTAATCTTTAACTTGGATGTTGTTTGCCCTCCATAACACTTCAGTATCACATGGGAAGTGTATATTTCTGTTGGGTACCCTGGAAACCAGGAAGTGCTTGGAAATGTCAGGTGTGATTTGACATAGCTATCATAGCTTAGCTGAACCCAGGTCTTATCAAGTCAGTCATCTTTTCAGCTGAGAAGTTGAAGGCAGCCTTTTTACAGAAGTTCATGGCAGAAGAATGGGAGACAGGTCATAAAAAGGAACAGGAGAGGTCACTGGACAGGAGACTGATTATATCGGGGGAAAAAAATCATTTGAAGGATGATTAAGCGTTGGTTGGCCAGAGACACTGGAACCCTGTCCTTGGAAGTTTTCAAGACCTGGAAACCTGAACAAAGCCTTTAGCAGCCTGGTTTGATTCTGATGTTGACCTTGCTTTTAAGCAGGAGTTTGAACTAAACTGAGAAAGGAATGAGATGGTTTCAAATGTCTGTGATTCTATGAATCAGTACTTGAAAAGAAGTGTTACAACAGGATTTGTGCTGCTTCCTGACTGTTAGAACACTGGCTAACTTGAAGTTAGTATGGCCCATGTTTTTGTGTTTAGTGTTTTTTTTTTTTTTTAAATGCAAGTTAATAATATATTGTGTTGGTTTAGTTTTAGCATAAATAGCAATATTTCTGTGCATGTAGTGGCTAGTGCCACACTAAAAGCATGTTCTGTTAGCCCCAGGTTCACTTCAGGTTTCTGTGGTGATTGTTCAGTGACAGATACTCAGCTACAAACTAAATCCCTGAAAGGGGCTGTGTTCCAAGTGTGATGCTGCCTTTAAAAGGAGATGGGAGAAAAATCTTGCATGACGTGAAAAACAAATTGTTAGGGGTAAGAGAGCTTATTTAATTGGAGAGCAACTAGATTTAGTGATTCATCCAAAAAAAGAGCAATTCATACTTTGTTTTAAAAGCAGAAATTGTTTCTGCTTTGTACTGAAGTCTTTTAAACCCCCTGAGCTTTGAGATGAATCAAAAGCTATGAACTCAACATTCCGACTAACGTGCCGCAAACTAGCATCAAACAGGGGAATAAAAGCTTTTATCAAGTAGCTTAAAAACAGGAACAAACTGTGTGTGCTTGGGAGGATGGGTTTCCCAGTATGTTGCTCCACCCATATCAGTGCTGGATTTAAGGAGTGCCTTGAATTACGTGTCAGGAGTATCAGTCACCATCAGGCTGTGTGCTACAAGACCTACATGGTGGCACCACCTTTGACTCCTAAGGCTGTTGGATGTCATTCTCCTGTGGAGAGATCATGTGCTCCTTATACACGACTTGTTGGATGTTTCTATACTGCATATGTGAACTGTGAGTCAGGTTTAGCAGAGATTTTGGCAAATGAGTAAAATATATTACGTTTGAGATCATAGTGTCTCTGAGTAAAATCAGTGCACGCCTGCCGAGGGTTCTTCCTTCAAGGAAGAGGAAGAAGAGAACTGAAATGCTTGTATTTTAGAAAACTCTTGGCATTGTTAAATCGAAGTCAAGATATTCCAGCAAGTGAGTTTAGTTCGGGCACAACTGTTACTGAAGAGTGAAGTTAATGTCTTGGGAAAACTTGATTCTGTGGCTGGAAAGCGTACTGATTAGGCACTAATAGGGCAGAGCAGGGCGTGCTTGGTGCTGAGGTTTAGGGGAATGCTTCAGCTTTTAATGTGAATTGATATTGACACTGTTTAAACGAGATGATGGAGACAGTGATAAGCTTATCTGCTTGTGGTAATTAAACTTCCTGCACTACTGCTTGTAAGACAAAACTGTGGAGCTCTTCTGTACAATACAGGAAGCTTTGCAAATGAGCAGATTGCATCTAGGCAGTGTGAAAGACATTGACAGTGACAACTGACAGTGTGCACATCAGATAGAAGTGATGTTTTCTGAGATTTTAGGCAGTGTGGTGATGAATATCCACATCATTGAGGATAAACTTTTGTTTCTGTAGTACAAATAGCCTGTAATGCATGCTAACGATACTGTGCTTGCTGATGACCCAGTAGAAGGAAAAGATAGGCTTAAAAAGTTGCAGGATGACTTCATCTTTTCCACATCAATTGCAATTCTTTAGAGGTAAGCAATAATAGCTAATAGCTTTCCTCTAATTCTTTTCATTCCTGTCCAAATTTAGAGGTGAAGTAGAACAAGAGATTGCAGTTGCTGCTGAAGCAACTGACAGTTTCAGTTGGTTATTCATCAGTTGACTTGTTCAGCCTTAAAACCACAAGAAGTTAGGAAATTCTTAAAATGAATGTTTTTACGCAGTTCCTTACAACTGGTATATCATAGCCACTCTTTCAATTCAGTATTGCTTTTTTTAATCATTCAGTAACTTTATTTTGGAGGAGATATTTTTTTTGTTGTTATAAAGGGCTATGGTGGTAGAGCAGATACTTTTTAGAGATGATTAACAGCTGGAAGATTTTCTTTGGTATTTCTGCAGCAATTTATAAAGCTGCAGGTAGACAAAGCTAGCTTGTATGTTATTTTTGTATCAAACTGATCTTTTACTTAAGGTCTTGTGAATCAAGCGGTATTGGTAGAGTGAGCACCTCTAGGCTTCTGCTTTCAAGTGTAACTTCGTGATAGGTAGATAGGCTGAACCTTGCTTGATGAAAGTAGTACTAACACACTCTGCAAAGTGAATATATTCTGCTTGTTAACTACTTATTAATTGTATAGGAGAAAGAGATGACAAAGCATGAGAGTTTTTTGAGGCAGCAGTGTGGGCTTAAAGTCTCCACACCCACTCTGGTGCTCTGCTGACTTAAGTTTTTGTGTGACAGTGGGACAAACAAGATGATGAAACTGAACCAGTCAAACCCTCTCCTTAAGTATTTTTTCACAGCACACTAGATTTCCTCCTTTTCTATTGGTTTGTCTGAAGTTTATTCGTTAGTACTGTTAAATTATGATTGTGTCTGCTTTTCAGCCACCTTCATATGATAGCTGTTGAGTTGGACACGGGGTGAGAGCAGCACGTTGTATGCACGTGGCCGGGTCTGACCAGGATCTGCCATGGCAGTTAAATTATTTCGTAACCTACATCGTGATCTAAACCATGAAGTCATCCGATTTACAGAAATTGAGAATTACCTTGGAATCTCGATTTCGGAACAGGCCCGCACATGGGAAATGTTTTCTGATTTGATACAGCTACTGAAGGTATTTGATCCATCTGGGTGTGGTAATGTTTGGTCTTAAGGTGTGCTACATACTGTAATATCACCACACCTTCTCTGTTATATGATGTTCTTAAGAGTTTCTAATAGATATGGCTCTTCTGTTATATAAAACAAAAGTGTTCCTAAGAGTTTCTAATAGATATGGCTCTTCCTGTGTAAAAAGGAAACTGTATTTTTTTATTCATTTCAGACTGTTTAGGGGGAGTGGGAGAAGAGGAAGTTCAAGGTGGTGCATATGACAGGTGGCTTTCTTGTAAGGTTTCCTTCTTGGTCCTTTTAGTGATCCTCAGAGTAAATCATTGGAGACAAGATGTTATTGGAGAAAGTTTTAGATATACTGAATGTATGATGCATATTTGCTGCTTTTAAGTGTTCCTTGCATAGTGTTATCAGATATGGTGGGCATCAAAGATGGAAAATGTTTTTATTACTAAAAAATATTTTCTATTTCTACTTTAGAACATTTAAGTGTATTTAAACTTCTTTTGAAAGTGTAGAATATAAGTCACCAGCTGATTAAAAAAGTCTGATTGGAAAGAATCTTGTTTTCTATTCCTTGTAGACTTTTGTGGGTGTATATATTTTTTGCCAAACGTACTCTTACTGCTTTCCTAATTGTTGTGGAAATAGCAAGTTTTCTCTTTATTAAAAAAAAACCCAAAATAACACGTTTAGTTTACCCTTTTATGTGAGAATAAATACAGGAGACTTTGCTTGAGGAATGTGAAACTTTGAGCAGTGCTACCTAGTAGTTTAGGGCTAAATAAAAAGTTAAGTTTAAGGCAGTCAGCTAATAGTGCTGTATAATCCTGATATTTAGAGCTCCAGGACTGTAGATGTACAGCCTAATTTTAGGTTACGTAGGCCAAGAGAATTGCAGTGAAGGTACTGCTGGACGCTCGACGGTGCACAGGCTCATTCTCTCCTCTTTGTTTGTTCAAGGGTTAGCTGGTCAAATGTTAATGACTTTTTGTCCTGTATGGGATCACGTTAGGGAAACCACATCATAATGCATATTTAGGCATGAAGATGAGAGGAAATAATCACAGACTTTAAATGTTCTTGACAGTACCTTTTTGCCCCAACCAGTTAGTTATGTGTTTACAAGTGGCTCTGTATAAATTTGTGTTGGTGTCTCAGGGATAATTGAGCAAGACAAAATAAGTACTTTGGTCAGGAAAAATGTTAATTCTGCAGTCTGTTATTCTTTCTTTTTATGGTAAGAGCTAATGATGGTTGTTAGAATATGACCTTTAAAGATGCCTGCGTGTTTTTTTTTTTTTAATTTGTTTTTGTTTTAAATGAGTGTAGCTTTGTGAGGAACAAATACTAAGCCAATGTGAAATACGTTGGATTCTAGACTCCTAACATCAGTACAAGGAGTTAGTTCTTGTACAGTGTAGAGTTTCCTGCTTTCTCGTTGCATTTTGGTTCTTTGTATTTTCCTACTCTGAATTATTTTTATACCTATAAAATGAAGTAGCTTATAAAATACTGTGGCTTTGTAGTGGAACTGTGCTTGATGTTTGCATTTGTAATTGTGTGAGTGCATGAGTAGATGAGAACTTCACAGTTACTAATAGTTGAGAGGATTATATTCAGAGTTCTGGTTGCATTAGAAAAGGTATTTACATAAAAAAGAAAAAAGATGACAGCGTATCAGACTAAGCATGTACACTGATGCCATATACATTTTATTTTTTTTGCCAGCCACATTTAGAGAATACAGTAAAACCAAAAGGTTTAAATACAAAATGTGAAGCTCAAAGGGTAAACCCATGTCAGTTGGCCAAGTTCAAAAGTTAGTACAGAACTCTGATTAGCTGAGAGAGTTTAGTCTGAGTCTGTCCTTCTTTGTGAGCCATGCAGTGGCATTTCTATCTAATTTTGTATACACTGAGGTAAAATTTATGTACAATAAGAACTGTTTTCCTAATCATCGCAAGCCTTTGTTTGTAGTTGCCTTAGCCGCTCACAGATTCGGATTGAACTAATGAATATGACAGATTAGTAGGAGGTAGTTTATAACCAGACTTGAGACAGAAGTTGGAACTAAAGCTTCAACTCTGGAGCACCTAGTAACCAATTTTATCCCGACTTTGGTGTCAGTACAGTCTTTTATTTCTGGTACAACTGCTAGTCTTAACTACCATAAAACCAAATTCTTTTTTCCCCTTCCCCTTCCCCTTCCCCTGTGAGGCAGCAAGAGCTGTTGCTCCCAGGCAATCCACTTCACTAGAACTACTTTCGTTCCTCCTTTCCACTCCTGTATGGCAAGTGGGTCTCCCACTGCTTTATTCTCATTGACATAAAAAAATGAGGTGAGGAAACTCCTTTGGGTTCAGCACTCAGTTTCTTGGCTGAGCTAGAAATACAGCAGGCAATGTCTGCTGCTGTCTCTCTAAACAATACAGTCCACCGTTCTCTATTGTACAGTCTTCCAGCAGTGCAGTTGCATTTTCATTCTCCAGTTTATTTACAGCTCAGTGGAGGTGTTCCCAAACTAGAAATGTAAAGAGTACAGCTGTAGGCTTTGGTAAAATTTCAACCTGTAAACTAGAAAAATAATTTTCATTTTCATGTTTTACAAATATGCCTTCACGTTTGAACTTCAGACAAAGCTTGGGTGGATAAGACAGACTTCCTAAGTCCATTAAGGTTAGTTTACAGTACTGAGTGATTAAGACTAGTTCCCAAATGACTGGTAAGATAAGCAGTAGTTCCATCAGTTAATGTATTATATTTAAAAAACTTGTTTTGTGAATTTAAGGGAAGGCCTTTATAAAATTTGTGTGGGTGTTCATGAGTATCCTAAGCACATACCACACTTCAATATTATGATAAACCATCCTTTTTGGTTACTTTTTCCTTTAGCAGAAGATAACAGATTATCTGCAACCTGTTACAAGCATTTGTAATCCTCCTGAATTCCTGTTACTTATTAAAAGGGAATATCACCTGTACTGAAGTCAAACGATGCTGATGGCTTCCTCATTGTTGTGTACAATACAGTTCCTCTCTATTCGTGTGCTGCTTCACTTCTGACTTCCCTGAAGGACAAATAATCTTTTCTGAAAGCTGTTATAAACAGGGAAGAATAGGAAAAGGAACAGAAAGCCCATGTGTGTATCACAGCAGCTATGAATTGTTTAGCCCAATATACTTTGACTATTGAGTTACATTATGGTCCATGCTAGCTGAAATTACTCGATCTAGAATTTCTGTTCTTCAAGGAGAAGCCAAAGTTTCTTGCTATGGCAGAAACAGTTCTCATTTTCCCAAGTTTTAGTATCACATCATTTATTATTAGGGGAGAAAAAAAGTAACTTTACCATCAACTCTTTAAATGAAGGAATCAAATGCAGCTCTGACCTTGTTCTTGTTCTTTGCTAGGAAGTCTGTGTATTGGAAGACAGGCAATGTTATTCCAAGAAGTTGTTGACATGATCCCCGTGACCATATGTTCCAAGACTGCTGGGTACAGACAAAATGAGTAATGTTCACAAGTAATTTCTGCGGCTTTGGCTGGGTGCATCCCTTCCACTGCCAGTTCCTTTGTGGGCCATGTTTCGGTTGGCTGGATTTTGTGGGTTTTGTCTTACTATTTGAAAAACAACCCAAATAAAGCAATTACATGTCCTCACTTCCTCAAAGTCTACCAAAAGTAAAATAATCCGTTTTCAAGGAGCCGCCCAGTATCCAAGGAAGCTCTTCACAGTATAGACTTTCTGTCAACGGTAGCAGCTTGCTTTGGGTCTTCTGCTTTATTTTTAAGTGTATCAATTCTCTCCCAGCAGATACATTGTACTGATTTTATCCTCTCCTCAAATGGTTGCAGAGGAAAATCCAAATGGACTGTGATACTTATTCCAATGTTTACTGTACCCACAAAAGCAAGAGGTGTTCTATGGAACCAACAGCATGCTCAGTTAAAAATCTTCCCCAAACTGTCTCTGCATGTAACAGGAAGAAAAGTAGATAGAAATTGAGCCTGTCCCTTGTATTAGGTATTAGGCTATACTTGCAAGAACTGTGAAATAGGGTTCCTGCAAGTAAACAGGAATGAAAAAAAAATAAATTGTGCAAAAGTACTGAAGAGTTTTCTCAAATCAGTTTCTCAAAGCATTTTCTACTTTATTTTTCATAATGATTTCAAAAGAACTCTCTCACTGTCAAGTTAACTGGTCATTGCTCATCTTGAATGAAAACCCTAGGTTTCAGCAAAAGATTACTGCCAGGTTCAAAGCATTTAATTGTAGCTAAAAGGGCTGCATGTCTATGAAAGGCTAAAAACACACTAAGACCTGCTTCAATAAGAGAGAAGATGAACCTTGTCGCAGTAAATAAGTTGTCTCTCTTTAGGAAGTGAGATATGAAAGGAGGAGGCCCATTCTAAGTACTCTTAATTGACCAAACTCAGTGGCTTTACAATAGCTTTCACTCAGTCTGAGCAGCTCCACGGTGTGTCTGAATGAAACACGGAGCCACTTGCACTCAGGAGAGCGCAGAACAAGGAAGGAAGAGGAACAGCAATTTGATGCACATCAAGTATTGCTATCTAGCAACACTGGCTTCGTTCTGCAGCTGTGTTTAAAGCAAAGAGCTCGAATCCACAGCTTATATCTAAGTGCAAAATTGAGATAGAGTCTGTGCTTACTGTGTCAAGAGCTGTTTTCCTATAGTTTTTCCAGTTTAACTGTTCCAGCATGTTTCAAAAGCACTTCACGATAATATTATACCAAAAATGCAAAAGCCGACTCTCCTAAAAACTCAAAGCTCAGAAGTCAAGTAACTGCATTTTTGAAAAACAAGCAGTAGAGATACGGGGCTGAACGTGGTACCGACAGGCACACTTGGCAGAGAAGCAACGGGCATGCGACCAGCACAGTAACATGTAAACCATCCTTTTGCTGTGCTGGGAGCTGTGCTGTGTTTGTTTGTAACTGAGTCTTGGAATTGATCTAATGACAGTTCAAGTGACTAGTTTAGCAAGTGATCCCAGTCTGTTTTCCTAGGAAAAAAACACTTTCTAATTTTCTTCCATACCAACTGCTTGCTGTGGATGCAGTACAGAATATGCTGATACTGTCAAGCAATCCTGCCCAACACCAGTATAGTAGCAACCACTTGGATGCATGGCTTCTTGTCTGACAAAGTGTATCCGGCACTTTTACGGGCACCAAATATGTGTACAGAAAACTACATGAGTGCATCAAAGGATTTTTGAAATTATGCCAATGCACTTCTAGTCTACTAGAATTTTACTGAAGGAAACTTAGGAAGTGCAGCTTTTCAAACAAGCTTTCTTATCAAGCAAAGCAGGAGATGTAATTGGCACTTAACTGTATGAATCCTACTTTTTCAAAATACAGCGTTCTTCAAGAAAGAATGTTAAAGTATCAAGTATCCATTACCAAGGTTATTGGATTTCAAAGTTAAATTACCTAAACCCGAAATAAATGGAATGCTAGTTTGCAGATGACCCAAAAATTAAACTGTACATGGCAGCAGTGCATGTGCTTAGCCCGAAAATTACAGTACACGAAGGATTAGGATTTCTGTACTGATTTCCCTATTTATGTCAATTGGTGCAGTCTCACTTGCTGTCTTGATGTTGTCAAATATGACTTCTTCATTTCTCTGCAAATACTGACCTGCTCTACTGCAATTGAGACACTGCATGTAAGGTGTGAGGTCTTCCTGAAAACACTTGTAGTTCTTATCCAGAAACTTGGTATCAGTTTCTGTTGCTACACTTCTTTTATGGCAATTTGCCAGATTGCCCAGACTCCTGAAGCGGAGGATTGTTAGTTATGCCTCTTGGGGTCTTAAGGACATGTAGCCATGGAGTTTTGTATCTGCTTACCTGTGTGGGTCATGGTTGGTGTGGTTTTGTTTGGTTGGTTGGTTTTCGTTGTTGGTTTTTTTTCCTAAGATGTGTCCCATAAAACCTTTTGATGATTAATGATTATATAATGTCACACATGTTTCTAAATCGTTAAAGCCAGTAGTTAAAACTGAATAAAAATGGAAGCTTCAAACTAAAATAAAAGGCTTTAAGTCTTTGTTATAAGGGCAAGGTTGCCATGTCTCTTAACCTTTGTAAAGATGTTGATTAGCTTAATATCTCCTAGAACATTAAACCTGCATATTGAGGCTAATAAGCTAGTGTGCACTTCATAAAAGCAGTAGTGCAGTTCTTGTTCGTTGTGAAATTTATGAATGGAATTATGACTTGGCTCTTCCAGAAGTCTAGTTTGTAAAAGTTTTAACTAGTGAACTGCTGCTTGATAGTTTTAAGTGAGGAATTTAAAAGCTGTAAAGCATCCTGAAGAGAGACAGTGTTCACCTGTACTGAAAAGCATGCTGTACTGTTACATCTTCCCAAGATGCTCGAAGGGAATGTCTCGCATGATCACTAGATGTCAAAATAAGAACAGATCCTGGCTGTATAAAGAACTCGCCAGTCATGTGGCGTAACTGCTGTAAACTCCAATGCTCCCGTGCTGCTGTAATGCTGATAACTTACCTGATATGGTTGGTGCAGAGACTTCATGGGAAATGTTCAGAGTCCTAGCAGTAGCTCTGGAAAATACGAAAATTTACTTTATTTGCCTCTGCCCTGGCTAACATGCAAACTGCCTCTTCTAATAGGCTTTCTGGAATTGTTTCTGCAGTAGTCTAAGCTGCTCTGACTGCCCCCTGTCCTGGTGCCACCCTTGCCCTTCGTCTCACAACCAGCAGTTTCGTTGGCTTAGGCTGACATGGAACTGCAGCTTTTGGAATAAGCTTTTAATTTTGCTCTGATTTTTAAAGCTTACTTATCAATAGACATCAATAAATTGTTGTCTGAAACAAACTTTTTCAAAACAGTAGTGGCAATTTGAGCTACAAAGAAAATAAAAAGATGTTAGGTGAATTGTCTTCCTCAACTACTTTATCTTCAGTTACAAAACTGTTGAAATTAAGGCTAGCTAAGTTAGTTTACAGTTATTTTTTTTTTTTCAACTCCTGAATCAATCTGCTTTTTGGTAAAGGCTTCCTTGAAGTTATCTGGGAAAATGCAGTTTTTGGAACAGTCCATTTGCTTTTGGAGCATGATAGTGTTCTGCCAAATCAGAGAAAAATGAGGAAGCTGTCTTGGTTTCTCTCAACCTCCATTTTCAGTCAGATCAGACTGCTCCATAGGGTCTCTCTATTCCTCTGGCACAGAGGCACGGTGTGCAGGTGCCCCTTTCCTTCATCCCTTGAGGATCAGTGCCATTTGTGAGGGTTTGTCCAACATGATGGATGTGTCTCTGGCCCGTTTTCCCCTCCTCCCTGTTTGGGAGCTGTGCTGAGACACCCAATCTTTCAGCACTGTGACTAAAGAATTAGTGCCCTCTGCTGTTAGTGATTACCAGTTTGGGTGACCTTCTGGCTTTATTTAGCATGAGGAATTGTCTAACTTCTTTTCCTCGTGTTGCTCGTTTCTGGATGGTCAGTCTCCTGGGGAAGAATGGGAATAACTTTCCAGCTTCATTTTAACAGCGTGGCGTAAGATGTTCACAGGCTCCTTGGTCTCCCTTTGTAGAGCCTCAGGGAATGTTTGCCTTCATGCTCAGGTTATAGATCAGCCTTGGTGTAATAATTTAAGCAACACATATTTAAGGACTTTGTGAACAGCTGTGAAGCAAACAGGAGTTTTCCATTGGTGTCATCTAGACGAAATGCAAATGTGCAACAACAGTAACAAAACTGTTAGTTTTGCTAGTTTCAACTGTCTTTGTTCCACCTGATGGATTACAAAAATAATGTAGAGCTTTTTTACAAAGCACGGTGAATGCTTCTTGAAGTGCCAAAAAAATTACTATAAAGCAAACGTTTTTGTGAATTATATTTTTACTAATTTTATTGCTAGGAATACTTTGTCATGGATAAAGATCTTGAAAGTCTTAAATGAGTGTGTGATTCTAGTTTCTGCATATCAACTAATGTGACTTGAGTACTTTTCACAATTTCCTAGGTACTTTTTTACATTTAATTACAAAATTGAATATATTAACAGGTAGTTTATTTGTCTAATGAGAACGTTACTCATTCTCTGTATTGAAGAACAGAGGTTGCAGGAGTGAGTTGTTTTAGTGACTTGAAGACCTAGACTCAAATTGCACACAATGTTTTGTACTTCAGATATTAACCAGTTTTGGGTTTTGTTCCTTTAAACTCCTTTGGTTCAGGTACTCGTATGGGAAGTTATTCCCTTCCTGGTTGTATGCCCATTTATCTGCAGCCATTTAAAAAACACTTATCCTTGAAGTGAGTTTTGCAAAGTCTTTTGCAGGTGTTGTAGTCCGGGTAAATTTTAGAAAACAGTCGTATCATCTTAGTTTAAACACAAGAAACTTAGCAGAAGGTCATGTTTCTGTTTGTTACTCTTGGAAAGTTAGGGTTGCTAGCAGTCGGAGCTGTTACCGACGTTGTAGCCAGTGTGCAGAAGCGGGTATTGCAGCATGCCACCATTTGCCTGATTTGTTCTGTGCAGTGGAGTGAAAATTGCAGTTAGATTTAGAAGTTATCCAGATGATTGTTGTTTCATTATACGTATGGTAAACTGTGAATTGGTTTTGATTTTATTTTTGTGGTGAAAGTGAGAGTTTTGAGTGTAACGTTGAAGAACGTGGCAAAGTAATACTTAAATATAATGGAAAGTTCAATTAACTCATGTAAGCTCACCTTAATTTACAACTCATGGCCAGCTCAAGTGATCTGGAAGGTTTTATTAATACATAAGTTAGAAGAAGATTCAAAAAAAGTAGACTTGCTGCGAGTTTTGCGTTAAAAGTTAATGCAATAATCTCGAGTCGTTTAGTTCTTTGAATGTTGGCATTGTTACTGCAGTAGCCTGAACTGAGCTTGGATGAAGAAATAGTGATTTTTATACCAATAAATGTAGTGAACTATGGTGAAAATCTATCTACTGTTTTTTATATGCAAGATTTCAATGACTCTGAATTTAACACGGGTGAGATGGACCTTTTAGGATAAAACAATGATGTGGTGCAGTTACATTAGTATTTGCTGTGATTTTTGTGTGCCTTACTGTCATGATCTGTCAGTATTTATGCAAGTAGTAGGATACTTACAGGGAACTAAAATTGAGAGGAGTAAATAGAAAGTGATACTTTTAGCTATTGATGGACTGGAAAGACTATGTTTGAAAGAGAGAAACTGCCACTTAAATCTTCTAAGTGAAGGACTAAGTCAATCAGTAGGAAATAGTTCTTTGGTATAGCAGTTGATGAAGTTCCATGGTTTGTGTTGATATTAAAAGCTAGGAGAGAGAGATAATATGCTGCTGTCTTAAATGGTATGTGTGTTTGTAGATATAAATATTAATTCGCTGTCCCTTATCTGCAAATGTTTTCCCATAGAGATTTTTGCAAAACCTTTGCCTTTGGGCTGCTTCTAAAATTTGGGAGTTAGTGTCTCCATGAAGCTAGGAAAGGGTTTATTTTGTCTTGGGATGCTCTGGCTGTCTTATAGATAGGTTAAAGACTAATGCTAGAGGTCTGACTGCAAACACTGCAATATCTTAAACTTCCTCCCGGGAGGTAAACTACTTGTGGTTTATGTTCTTGAATGTAACTGGAAGCGTGACTTCTTTGTTAGCATAAGAGACTGTCAAAATTGTGTCTCAATGAGGACCTGCAGGTACATAACTACCTTGCCTCTGCCTCCAGCTACTTGCAGTTTCTCTTCTACCTGCTAAATGTGTTGCTTATCTTGAGTAGCTGCTGGCAGCAGTATGGCTTATGCACCATAAGGAGATCTGGGAAGTGAGCTTGAGATGTCTGAAAAAATGCCGTGTGCTGTCTTGCTTTAGTATTATGTATTTTGCCCAGAGGAGTTTAAGTGACAAATGCAATATAAATGTAGAGATGGAGTTGATTATCCTGTTCCAGGTTCTGAGAGAGATTGACAGTACTTAAATGAGAAGGGGAAAAAAAAAATATTTCTAGTACAAGTGACTGCTAAAACGGATACAGAGTTTTACAACTTCTTGCTTACCTAGCTGTCTCTGGGTTGAAGTCGTAGTCAGGCCTTACTTCATTTGGCCTTCTTGCTCAATAATCTGCATTTAAAATAAAAAGTCTGTTTACTAGAGCAAGGACATCTTAGTTTTGATTTCAAGATTAGAGTATTACTTCCTCTTTTAACTCCGTACTAAGTCCAGGTAATGAAAATACATGAGAGATGCAGCTGTAAGGAAGAGGTTTGAGGTAGAGCAGTTAGGAAGGTGAATGGTTGGTGTCAACATCTGGAGTAGTAAGAGAAAAATATTTTTATCACAGCTGTCTGCACTGGGTCAGGCTGGGATGGAGACAGTTTTCTTAATAGCTGCCCATCCCATATGGTGCTATGTTCTAGATTTGTGAATAAACCAGTGTTGGTTTAACACCAGTGTTAAACCAGTGCTTACCCAGTGTCAAGGCTTACTGTTTCTTAGTGTGCCCTCCCCAGGAGCATGATGGGGTGGGCCGGAGGCTGGGAGGATCAGCCAGGAGAGCTGATCCAAACTGACCAAAGAAAGACTCCATACCAGAAAACATCATGCTCCGTGATAAAACTAGGAGTGGCGGCATGGGGAGGTGGAGTGTTTTTGCAAAGCAGCAGTTGGTTAGAGGCTGAGTAGGTCTTGATCTGCTGGTGGCGAGTGATGACTTTTACATCCTCTGGTTCGTTACCCATTTTCTCCTTCACTTGTTAAACTTCCTTTATCTCAACCAATGAGTTTTTCTTGTTTTTGCACTTCTGATCCCCCTGTCAGAAAATGAGCAAGTGCCAGCCAGGGTTGATCCACCACATTGTCCTGCATATCTCTGAATGCTCATCTAAAGCATGGACTTGTTGCCCCTCCTTCCACTAGTGACAACTGTAGCCAAGAGAAGGTAGAAGGAGCATGTTGCATTGATATCTTCCACCAAGCTGTGTGGTGTATGCTGAACAGCTAGAGGTTCATTTCCAGTAATGCTGAACTCCCCCATTGTGTTAACAATACATGGTGCTGTGGGATTTTGAATAGAAGCACCTTCATCATTTCGGCCCATGAGGACATCACCAAGGAATCTGAAACCTTGCTGTTGGAGAGAATAGGGTCACTGTTTCCTATCTGATGACTTGTGGGGCTGTGGGGATCAAATAAGATGCTTCTTCATATACAGCAGTTCTTTTTTTCTTGAATTTCCACCTCACCCTACCCCCCCAAAAAAAAAGTTTTAAGGAGAAGATATAGTAGTGACTGGGACTCACACTACTACTAGGAGTAGTGACTCCCTGGGGAGGAAGAGATAGTAGTGACTGGTCTGTGCATCATCAGTACACTGGCTTTAATCAGTTCATCTATCAATTCACATTACTCGGTGTTAAGGAGAAGTTGCAGAAGGCTCCAGAAGCTAGGGCACAGGAAGTACTCAACTCTCTGAGTCTCAACGACTCTGTCAAGACTGAGAGTGCCATGTAGCTATCTGCTGACTTGGTTTGAGGTTCAGTAGTCCATGTCTGTTTTGGGAAGCTTTCTAGGAGAACTTGCTGCATTTTTCTGAAATAATGGGGTGCTAGAGCTGTAAGTTTCAGGTACATGAGTTGCACAGACAAAAGCCAAGGTGAAACGTGATGCAAGCCTACTTTTCCATGTAAAACACAGCAGAGTCCATGCTCATTCAGCTGCAGTTTTGTTAAAACACTTATTGAAATGTCAAGTGCGTTTTAATGTTAGAAAACATGAAATAAAGACAACTTTATTCTGAAACAGTAGGTAACATTGCCTTTTTTTCTTGATTTGTGTGTGTTGTTTTTTTTTTTTAATAGAATATTCAAATAAAAACTTTGGCAGATGATGTGGTAAGGTCTTTG
This sequence comes from Tauraco erythrolophus, assembly GCF_009769465.1. Classification (NCBI taxonomy): domain Eukaryota; kingdom Metazoa; phylum Chordata; class Aves; order Musophagiformes; family Musophagidae; genus Tauraco; species Tauraco erythrolophus. Next base: position 6,110,369 of record NC_141477.1, read on the forward strand.
TAACATCTTACTTTGCAATGGTAACTCCACGCTGCATGCTATTTTACTTTTAAAATGTTGTGGACAATGTAACATGTTCTTATAAGGATATTAAGTATTAGATTTCAGAAAATTCATGTTTCTGAATTTTCTGAATGAAAAATTGGATTGCTATTCCTTAAGATCTTAATCTGTAACTAAAGTTGAAGGAGAGTAATTAATGGTATCTATTTGGAGAAGCTTCTTTAACCACATCCTAAATACTTAAGTAATACTGTGGATATGTTGAAACTGTTATTCAACAGTTCAAGTCTTATTTCTCTTGACCTTCTTTTTAGCAGTAAAGGATCTGCAGTGGTTCTTCCAAGTTAGTTGCCACATATTTCAAGTGAAACCACTTTGGATAATAGCTATGTATTGTATGTCAAAAAACGAGTTTGTATTCAGTAGCACTGACTTCATAATTCTGAATACTTTGAAACTGCTGCAACGTATTTTTACAGATACATATCAAAATTGATTTCAGTAAAATGATGAACTTTTATTTTCTGTGTATAATAGTTAACCCACACTGGCCACTTATTTGATCATCACTTGCATGTCTGAAATTAAGAAATGGTAGCTAGTAATCACATAGAAGATTAATTTATGGCTTTAAAGTGATCTCACAATTGCAACCTGACTAAAACAGTTGTTGTTAATAAGTTATACTTGAAACAGATTACAGTGTGGTGAAATTGATCTTAAGTGGCTTTTCTTTTTTTTTGGTGACTGCTGAATGGGCATTTTAATGTAAATGAAGAGTAAAACTGCATTTGATGTGTATTGGCTGATTTTGGATGCTGCCTTTCAGTCATTATGTCGTATCTTTGGCCTTTTCAATAGGCTATGCCTCGATTTTAGTTTCAGAAAATGTAAATGTGAACTATTTTAATAAGGAAAAAATGGGATTAAAGTAAAGTTCTTACCTTGTTAAAGACATTAACAGTATCCTTGTATGTAATGTGTTTCTGTCCACAAATATAAGACCTCTAAGGAAGAAGAAAACCCAAACCTAACCTCCCTCCCCTTAAAAACACAAACAAAAATATCTCCAAATAAATTCAGAGGGCATGCAGCTTATCTAGGGATACTTTACCTTCAGAAATTTAAGATACTCTTGTAGGATCTCAAAAAACAACAGTAAAACAAACCCAACAGCAAAACAAACAAACAAAAAGAAATCAAACAACAACAAAAATATAAACTTTCTTCCTCATGTTCCACAGCACTTGGTCGAATTTATGCACTCCTGACTGACTGGACTAATCTAAAATGAAATTTCCCATAAATGAAACAATCCGTTAAACTTTTCACGCTTGATGGAGGTTTAATTATAGAAAATACAAATTTTCGTGTACATGTCTTTCTAGAGATTGTGATAACTGCTATCGATGACACTGGTAACCCTACATAAGCTGCTGGTAGATGAAAGCACGTCTTCATAAGGCTGTTCAGTGCCTGGAACAAATACACTGGTATTTGTTGATGCAAACAATTTAGAAAAATCTCTGTGGACATAATGTTCTCAGAATGAACATACATCTATATATTTTAAAGACAGTATTATTAAATAAAAAAAAAAAATTCCTCTATTGAGAGCAGAGTTATATTTTAATAGTACAGTAATAAATGGCCTTATAAGGAAGGTGCTTCTGTTGGTTGTTTCCAGTATTAACAAATTAACTGAGTAAGCATGCTTTAAAAAAGAAAAAAAAAAGAGGTGGGGGTTTGGTAGAAGGTATAAACCAAGTTAGCCTTAACCAGTGAAACGTGTTGCAGACTGTATGATATGCTTTCACTAATGTCTGTTCCGTGTATTTAACTATGGATGGCTGCTTCTGTGTGAGTAATCCATTACCTGGCTTTTTAAAATTATGCACTAATTTCAGGAGTCCATACTCAAAAACACTTCAAGGAATTGTGAACTATAATTGGAGCATTAATTCCTCTACAAACTTTATTTTACTTTAGCAGGATTTTTTTATAAGCCCGATGAACTTGTGAGTACCTCCTTCCCAACGCTGGCTTTGTCAGTTGTCCTCCAAAGACTTATAGCTCTTCAGGTGAAGGAACGCTTGGACATTACCTTTGTGGTACCATATTTATTCACTATCAGGATAATTAGGGAGTAATGTGAGCAGGTGAACTCAAGATTTTGAAATGCTAAGAGTTTAACATTGATGGTATACTTTGGAAACTGTGAGACATAGTTATATCCCTTTTGCATGTGACTTGTCATGAATTTGCCTTAGATGTTTTTGTCTTACTATGAGAAGTAATCTCTGAATGTCAGAGTATTTTTACTTACAGTTCAGTTTGAGTTTTAACTCTGCTGCTTGGATTAACTAAAAAATGTGTGTATTACTGCCATGTAAATGGCTGCTTTCCTATATTTCTGTTTTGGCTTATTTTTAAATGGATGTTTTTGCAGCGTGACAGAATAACAAGCTTCAGAAAATCGGCAGTGAAAAAAGAGAAACCTCTCATTCAGCATCCAATTGACTCTCAACCTTCTATAAGTGAAATCCCGCTTGCCCAGACACTTGTTGATGAGCGTTGCATGAACTTATCAGAAAAAGAAGTCATGGATCTCTTTGAAAAAATGATGGTAAGATGATGTGCTACATGGTTTTATAAGGTTTTAATTTGCTTTCATGTTGGCATTTATTATGTAGTAGTGATTTTCAAACGTTGTCATTTTGGAAATATTAACTACTTGGGAGGGCATTGCATAGGCCTGATAGACCTTTCTAAATTGGCACATGAACAATTTAGTAACTTATAGAACGCTAGTGGCATATATGTTTAAGTTATTTGGTCTAATTCTACAGAGAAAACAAAGACAAAAAGCCAAAAGTAAAAATATTAAACTGTTGAATACTTCATTAAGATAAGCTCTAGAGACCTTAGTTACAGTAGTTAGATACTACTGTTAGAGGGTAGTTTTTAATAAACTTAAGTAAATACCTTTGGAAAATAGTCATTTCCTTTAATAAAATCTTAATGTATAGAAAGCTGAATTTTTGTGTCGTCTTGCATATTTTCTGTGTTAGTGTCACATGTCGAGGTCTGTGATTCCCTTTACAAGCAAGCTTTTCTATTAGTAATACAGAAGCCAACTTTTGAAGTAGACGTGTATTAATTCTGCCATGCACATTGGTGCTGATACATGAACTATAGGGAAATGGGACGCTTTCAATGTTGTTGGAAATGCATTTTTTTGTATCATTCTTCAAAGTTGTTGTAAAATTCCACAGTATGGTCGAAGAACTGTCCTGTTCAGTGAAGCTGTGAATCTCTTCTGATAGATTGGATCAGTGTTAATTAATGCTCGCTTGATTTGCTTGTTAGATTAAGGAATTAATTTTTAACTTTTCCAAGTAATGTTAATTGAAGCACATAATAGTTCTGTCTCCCAGACAGATTCTTTGAAAAAGCCGTTCGCTAGTAAGTTGTTACAATAATATTTACTGGTCGTAGTTGTTAATCTGAAGTTACTTTGACTTTTATTGGCAAGACGAGTCATGACTAGTAATGTGGTATTTAATCAGTTATTAAGTTGGAACAGGCATCTTTAGATTTGGTCTAGCAAAATATTTCTATTTTTAGGTTTGTTTTAAATACATCAGTTGGAACATATTCACACCTACCTCTGCCACAAGATGATGATCTAAGTAATAACAGCCTTCTGATTAGGTAGTACAGGAGTAGTGTCTGTTGTGATGAGATTTTATCAGAAACACAGGAACTTCACAAGAGTTAACACATGATGAACTTGAGGTGTAGAATTTTTGGTCCTGCCCTCTAGTTTTATTTCATGAGCCAAATTTCACTAACGGTAACTACCTTTGATGCAATTATAATTTAGGCTGAGTCTTGAAAACAGCAAACACTTGAAGTAACAGACATAAATGAGAAAAGTGAGTAACTCAGAATTAAACAAACTGAAACACAGATGAGCTGGAAAAAGTCACTTCTGTTTGTTTAAAAATGAACTGTTTGTTTAAGAAAAGGAGTATAAAAATAACAAAGACTAGTAAAAAGCACGAAGAAGAGTCCTGATGTTGTGTGTCTGTTTCTTTACAGGAAGACATGAATCTAAATGAAGAACGTAAAGCTCCTTTGAGAGACAAAGACTTGACCACAAAACGAGAGATGGTTGTCCAATACATTTCTGCAACTGCCAAATCTGTAAGTAGTCAGCTCTCCAAGATGGATGAAAGAAGCTTAGCTTCATGAGTGTTACACTTCTCAAGCTTGAAACTTTCCATTTTTGGTGTCTGGGTTTATCTTTTAAGAGAGGTAGGGAAAAAATCCACAAATCTGTAGTTAGTAGTATGCTTTTAGATGCATTCAGCTGTGTCTGAAGCTTGAGTTTGTATTGCAGTTGTTGGGCAATGTAAAAACTTGATACTTTCTTGTGAACAGTAAGAAATTGCGAATCCAACGATGCAGAGTAAAGGGTGGAACATGAGCATGTTTCCATGGAGTTCATCTTACGAGTTTTTGGTACCCAAACTTTTTGGAAGGGATATCGTGACTTTACGGTTTCACTAACGGCATACATACTGGATGTACAATTTACAGCGTTAGAAACAGGGGAATAAAAATATTGAAAGTATTTAAAATTGAAGTAAAGTGAGTATTTTAGTTTAATTTGAATATGTTGAGTACTGTAGCTGGCTTGAAGACTGCATTAAATGTTCTGCTGAGAAATGTTCTGAAGGTAAATAAAATGATTCCTTTAGTGAAAAGATGGTCTTAAAACGACTTTCAAATTGTATTTTGAGTAGAAAAAAAAATATCTTTCACTTGTGTTGAGTATTCTCTGTACTTAAGTTGATTAACCCTTAGTTGATGGATCCTTAATGCAGAATTTTTGAAGTCTGTCTGCTTCAAGGTGCCAGAGGTATGAGAACCACTGGATGCCCCAACATTTGTTGGAGTGGAGAAATAATTCAAATAGTGAAGAGCTACAGGTTTTTTTCTGCAGTGGGATGAATAGTAGTGGGACCATTAGTGCTAATTAGTTATAAAATAAGCAGTAATAATTGTTGTATGTTAAAAATTGATTATAGCAAATATAGTTATCATATAAAAGGAGAACATGCCACAAAAATTCATGAACGTTGGAAGAAACAGATAGATAGGTATCTGTCGTGATTTCCCTAGAAGTAGATTTTGTCCTGATTTGCGCCACTAGTTGTTGAACAAAGAATTTTAAGGAAGCTGGTGGTGAATTCTGAGGAACTGAACGTATTACAGTACTGGGGAGAAGCAGTGGTGACGGATAGCTCTGTGTATCCTCAGAGCAGCAGTATGCTTCGAGTGGTAAAATTTGCTATAGCATAGTTCTTCAATAAAATTAGGTAATGCATATAACTTTATTTGGAAATGAGGATGAATCTCATCTTCTCATGGCAAAGTTCTTGTGTGCAATGAAAGGTTACTGGATATGAAGACTATGTGTAGAATAATTGTTAAAATACGTAATGGCAATACTGCTAGCAGTTCTACAGAGCTGAGTTTGAGTGCTAAATACAGATACCATTAAATAATCATCTATTTCTTAGTGAAATAAACTGGCAAATAACTTTATGTTGGTGTCTGCCTGATGAATTGGTAAGCATGGACTGCAAGCAGTACAGTTGGTTTGTTTTTCTTTTAAGCTTTAAAATCAGCTCTGCAGAGTTAAAATTCAAAAAATTAAATCTACAATGACATGCAATTATTAAATGTAAATACTTTGTGTTAAACTTTATAACCTGAAGTGAGGAAAAAACTTGCATTATAATGTGAAAATGGTGATTTATGTTTTTGAGAGGAGTGGTGTTTCTGCATGAGTTAATCTTAAAGAAAATCCACAGTCCTTTGTTCTGTCCTGGAAGGAATCCAGTGTATGGTCTAGCTAATCATGCAAGTTATTGGAGAATTATTCAAGCTTATGCAGTGAATATTACGAAATTTCATGTTACTGTACTTTGCCTAGACTATCTTTGGGAGCTATTGATTATGTGTTGTAAGGTTTTTGCATTCACTTGATGATCGATGTTAAATTTTCCTTAGTAAGCAAAATATTTTATTGAAGCAGTAGAAACTTTCGCAATGGAAGTACTTGCAGTTCTTTCCCAAAAAGTAGTTGGACGATGATGATCTCTTGTACATAACAATATTGAAATGTAGCTGCCTCAAATACCATGATTTTGTAGCTGAGTAGGAAAAGCATGGCTGTCATTGCATGTCTAACTGCTGAAAATTTTAACATTGCATTACTGCTACCGTATGTGCTGCAGCATGGGAAGCTTAACAGGACTGGGGATATGTTTGCCAAAATGCACCAATAAAGTAAAAAAATAAAAAATGATCCCCAAATGTCCTCATGCAGGAATATGCGCTTTGAACGTAAGTCAGCCCCAGTGTGGATGTTTCGTACATGCGCAGAATGTTTTTCGTAATGGAAAAAGGGCTTGTATCCAAGTTTGTGTGCTTCAGTAAGTCCTTCTTGCAATTGAATCACAGCATTTGAATGGAATAATTTAAGATTGTTCAGAAATATGAATGATCTTTCTGTAGTGTGTTATCTAATTTATCTTTGAATTTAACATCTTAACTGATTTAAAAAGTATTAAAAGTACAGATAATTGTAGAATGTTGATTGGGTTCTTAGAATAAAGCAGAACCTCATTTTCACTGTTAATTTTGTCTTCTGTTTAGTTAAACTGCTGTTCTGCCTAGTTGAGTTCAAGCTCTAACCAATTTTTACTGCATCATGAATCGTCCAAGTTTCTTTCCTTCAGGCCATCTTCAGGCTTGTCTTCCATGAAAATGCTGCTCGCATTCAAAATGATCTTTCTTAAAATTTTCTACATTTTTCTTTGGTCGTAGATAATTGTTCAGCTGTCTTCCTTTTTATACTGAAAATACTTGGGCCTTTTCCTCTGCTTAGAGCTAATGAAACACACTTAACAGTTTGTGACTTTTCCAGTTCATTTTGTGTTTGTTTTAGTTAGGCTTTTGAGCTCTCTCCACTCACTTGAAAAAATCACTCTCATTTGCTGATGTTGTCTTAACCAAATTATTTTTAAATTTGGTGCTTCATTTTCTCTGCCTTGTGTGCTGTCTGCAGCATGTTGACCGTGCTTTTCTGAAACACCAGACTGTCTTCAGAGTTCGAGTGAGAAGAAAGTAACTTTGGTTTCAATGGATGAAAAAAAGCTTGCATTTTCCTTGGGGGACAGAGGAAGGATAGAAGCTAATAAGCTGGACGCTTTCGTGTGAAGTGATTATCTGTGCTTCTGATTCCTTCTCTCACGCCAAGAGAAAGACTGGAAATTGTACTTGGGAAATGGCAATAGCTCAGAATTCTGTTTCAGAACTGAACTTGATGATGTCTCATCTCTTATTGATTGAGTTGAACATAGGTGAGAGAAGGTAGTAAATTAGGGACAGAGATTGTCTGGTGATGACAGTCCATCTTGTGCTTCTAGAGGAAGCTTCATCAGGAAGACGAGAGGTGATTTTGAAAGACTTGCAGGAACTTCTGTCTTCTCAAAGACTTCCTAAAAGAATAATGGAAGAGATAAGAGTAGAAAATGAAGTAGGTGGAGGCCGAACAGATATCATCGAATGCAGATCTCAGAACAAAATCATACCGTCTCAGGATCTTAATCAGATAAAAGTGGTTATTCAGTAAACTGGCTGCTATCAGATTGCAGCAAATAGCCAACACGGAAAGGCCTACGGTATTTAGGCAGAAGTCCATAGTCCTGGCGTTGCCAGGAATGTGGTCATTTGTGCAAAGTCATGGAACAGTGCAGACATGTGCTGCCTTTTTACAGAGTTTCTGCTGTGTGTAGTCAACTTCGTGTTCATGAATATGCAGAAATGCTGTTCAATGGTAAAAAAAGATGATGTCTTTCTGTAAATCACTGTTTAATTATCCATGTAATTAAAAGCATCTGTACTGAGCATTTGAAGAAAAATGCCACATGAGATTTTCTGAGATGCAAGTTAGATTTATAACTGTAGGCTATGTTTTTGATTACGAAAACTTAATTAAATTCAGTGATGACATCATCTAAATAGATGAAAAGCTCCATAGTAGAGTTGTTAAACGTACAAGGAAGTCAGTATGCCATTAGGTTTTTTTCTGTAGTTTTCTCAGTGTCATATGTAAAATGTCTGACCTGATAATTTTAACAAAATGGCATATCTGCTAATCTTTCAAGATCCAGATGTCAAGCTAGGTATGGAGTTATTTGTAAATGTGTAAAATACTGATGATTCAGGAGTAGAATTTAAGAATTTTGAATTATTTCTCCTACTGTTTTCCTGTTGAGAAGCTGCAACTCTTGAACAGTTTGATAAAGTAATAAAATAATGTAACTACTACTAATGATTAAACACTGAAAACTTTGTGTGATGCTACATCCTACTAAGTACCTTGTTGTGTTTATTTATGTATTATTATTATCTTTTTTACACAATAACCTCTCTTGGCTGACCACTGCATGCAGATAGTCGGAAGTAAAGTTCCGGTGAGTATGAACATGATAGTTTTGTATTTTCTTGTGAATACACTTCCATTTTTAGAGATTAGGCTGGAATATTTTGGACTTTTATCTTAGATTTAAAAGTTCAGTGGGCACTGAGTCCTTGTTTTATCAAAATAGTTATCAATTACCTCAGTCATGTTTATCTTGCCAATATAACATCATTGATTGCACTTTTGAGGGATTTGTTCTTAACTTTTCAGGAATCTGTTTCCAAATACTTCAGACTCACTGCGAACTCATCTGTTCCTTGTGAGCAACAAATAACAATTTAGACTTGTCTTGCTTTTTACTGGAGGCAATCACTCAAAACTTTAAATTTACAGTGTTTGGTTTATTTGATTTGTTTAGATATGGATATTTTTCACGTCCTAATTGTTAGAATTTGTAGTTTATTGCAGAAGTGTTAGCTGCTGGATATCAGTGTGAGAATAAGATTGATATAGAGGATTCAGAAGGTCAATTAATAAACCTAAGATGAGATCACTCACAGAGTAACTTTCCTCTTAAGTGCTCAGCTATATTTTATGTTCTCATGATTGAATTTAGTGATTTTTTTTTTTTTTTTGAAACAAGTATTTGGGACTTAATTTGTTGGACTGAATTCAGCAAGTTTGTTTCCTGGAAAAAAGAAATTTTTTGGGAATAATTACATATACATTTTAAATGTATATGATACATTTTAAATGTATATGTAATTATATTTGCTGAAAGCAAAGATACTATTTTTTATAGATGGAGGTGTTCAAGACCAGGTTGGACGGAGCCTTGAGTAGCCTCGTCTAGTTGAGAGGCGTCCCTGCCCATGACAGGGAGGTTGGATTAGATGATCTCTGAGGCCCCTTCCAGCCTATGGCATTCTATGATTCTATGACTTTATTTTTGATTGCAGCTAAATCAAGCTTTTCAGGTACTGGCAGGTTTTTTGTTTAGGTCATACTCAGTACTTAAATTTTGTAGTAAAAATAATAAAGAACAACCTATGACTTATAACTGTCTAATCATTAGCTCAGATGTACTTAAGTGTTTAAGGGATATAGCGCGTAAGGCTGAAGAAATTGGTCTTGGCTCTGTTTTATTCGGAGCAGTCTTTAAACAGACTTTTTTGTCTGTATTTGCCAGTGCCCTTTAGTTTTGTACACAGTTCTGTGTTCTTGTGCCAACTGAGAAAATACGGAAGCACAAGGAACCCATTTAAAGGTATTTGATCTTGAGGGGCCAAATTATTAATTCTCCAGTTCAGTGCATTAGAAACAGTTTTAAGTAATTCTTGCTGCCGTGTAAATTCTGTATGATATGAATTAGCCTGAACAGCTGCTTTGTGAAGATTATTTTCTTTTATTTTATAATAAAGATAATTATTTTATAAAGGAAACTGGTATATGCAGAATGAGCAGTGGGGAAACCCTATGGTATCTGTTTTCTTCCCCATGCCTTTTAATTTGGAGTCTGATAGAGAGCAAGAATAGTCATGTATTAAGAGCATGTTTTTGCACAGATAACTTGCAAAACATGAAAATCAGAAACGCTGCTCTTAAAGTGTGGCTTCTGCATATTATTGCTTAAAGAATGCGTGCGTCTTGGTGAGCCTTCTTCTCAGTACATGTTTTTACAGTATTCATCCTTTGGGAGTTGGTTGCATCTGCTGGTATACGTAGTTGTTTTCCTGAAGATGTACAGATTTACGGTGGTCAGGAAGGATAAGAATTTTGAGCTGTTGATGGTAGTACTGTTGGATTGTAGTGACAATTGCGGAGAAGAGGTTTGCCTGTTAATGGGCAGTTTAGAGCTTTAACTTATTTGAGTTTTACTTGGCATCTCAAGCATTGGTGGCCACATGTCATTTGAACTGCCTGCAAAGTAACCTTTCTTTGCTTTTATAGATAGTGATAATTGTATTATGTATATAATTGTATATAATAATGATAATTGTACTGAAACAGCAGCTGCACATCTGCTGTTTATCTGTCAGGCCTTTAATGTAGATGTCTGAAGAAGGATTAGCTTGTTGGTTCTGTTTTTAATGGGTTAGTTTGGCTAGTATCTACAGGGGAAGAGCATATGAACTGTGTAAACTTCCAATTTCTGGTTCAGGAGCTGGTAGAGTATTTCCTCATAGTTTGAACAAGGACACTGCTTTTCCCAGTCAGATGTGCAACAGCTAGACTATATGTGGGTTAAAAAACCCCAAAAACCAAACATTGAAAATGCTTTTATTGCTTTCCTAACAAGCAAACCAATCACCTCCCCAAACAACTTGTCTTGTCTGACTTTCTTGTACTCTAATTAAAATGTAGTGGTATCTTTGCTTGAGATACAAACAATTGTATTAATAGAGAGTATGCAAAAGCTCTTCAGTTAATCATTGTGGGGGGGAATTATAAGTTATTCCACTTCTTTAATAGTTATGGTAGTACTAGTTACTTGTTTGTTTAAAGAGTGATGATATTTTTTTTCCCTAAATTATGGAATAGTGTAGTGAGTTGGACAGAAGTGACCACCTATGATATTGTGAGATTTCTATTCGATATACTGGCTGCCAACATTCTCACTGAAATAAACACTGTCTCATGGAAGCAATATACTTCAGCTGCACTCAGCTTTAGTTTAAGACCTAATGAAATCTGAATTGTTTGGTGCTTTGAAGAGGAGTAGTTTGTGCAAGTTTTTCTGATCTGGTATTTTAACTGTTACAGCCCATCCATTTAGTGCAGGTGTGCTCTGCATTTCTTTACCATCAAGCAAATAGAATATCTGCTTCTTCCTCATGGAGAGCAATATGCTTTTGCTTTCCTATGTTAGATATTGGTTCTCTAACTTGTTTACAGGCCTCTGGTGACACATGTGAGTAGTTTATAAAACTGGACATTTGCTAAGTCTCTTCTAATATTTACGAAGGTCCTGGGTGAGGAGTTTCTTTGTCTAACTAGCAACTTTGAAATCATCTGGAGTCAAAGTAGAGTAAGATAAACTGAAATGAAAATATCTAAAATACTTAGTTGTTGCCTGGTTTTCTAAATATTAAAAAAAACAGTTTGTGTAGAGAGAAAACTATACTTAAGTTATTTTTTCACTGTATCCTGCACTGCAAGGTGTCTGTCCTGTCTCTCTGTCACTGTTGTCCCTTAAACCCTGAAATGTGTCCTACACGCAGATTTGAATTGATTACATTTACCGTCTTAATGGGAAAGCAAGCTAGATTGTCTTTAATATAATTGGGTTTTTTTGTGAGAATTCTAGGAGTTCCCTTAAGCTTAGTTTTTCACTAAAACTTCATCACTTTTAACTTCCCCAGAAAAGGATTTTAAATGTGTGGTCCAGGCTTTCGTTTGAGTTGTCATGAATGAATAATTCTATGCCTTAATTGTAATACTGGCAAGATGACTGATCATAAAGTAATTTCTGAGATTTTTCATCTTAGGCATTGATTTAGTCTCTGAAAGTTCTGGTGTGGGATCTAATCCTCTGAGTTTCTTTGTGCTTTACTTTTGCCATTGTCTTTCTTAGATGCTCTCACATAAGGTATAATGTTCACTGAGACCTTGTACTTCAAAGTAAATGAGAAGCGTATGTATAATAAAATGTGATCAGTGTAAAGGCATAGCATTACTTAAAAACAGTCTTGGAATCAAACTCTCTTTGAATAGGGAAATAAAAGAAATGGCACTTGGTTGTAGCCCTCCAATTAGCATGGCTATAGGTAAGAGTGGATTGAGATGGAAAAGTTGATTGCAGAAAATAACAGAAAGTAATCCTGTTGAGAATTCTCTAGCATGAACATGAGTACTTAAGAGTTTTGAGAATGGATTTTTATGAACCATCTTTAGTGATCATCTGTTTTGAGAAGGAGGGGAACAAAAGGAGATGGTTCCTTATTGCTATGCAGTTAAAGGTGCTTAGACATACGGTGGAGAAGTGTGCCTGTCCTGTAAGGCATGGAAAGGAGGCTTAGGAGACCATGCATCCCATTTCTCTCCCTTTTAACCTATTTCAGCTGTTTTTGAAGGAATCATAGGTCTTCTGAAAACAAAGAGCTGGACAGAGTAGAGTCCTCACTAATGTCCTAGGCACGTGGAAAGCTAAGACAGCAAGAGCACACCTTGGTTTAAATATGAAAGGAAACGTAGCTATGACCTTAAATGCCTCATCTGAATAGTATCTTCATTGGAGCTTGTAGCAGACTACAGTTTGCTGGGAAAAAAAAAAAAAATCTTGCTTTCTACAGTGTTTTTCAAGGTCTAGCTTAACATGTAATGACGTTTGACTGAAGTTTCCATTACCTCATCTCTTTACAGATTTTTGTGACTTACAGCAGTGCTTGTTTTCTTCTTTTACTCTTAGGGTTTTGGGAACGGCTGTTGCCTGAAATGACAAAACCAGTGTTCAGTATTGTGTACATTAGTTACACATGCTATCTTTTTTGGTTTCCATCCAGTGTAATGAATGGCATAAAGCTGTTCCTCTTTTCTAGTTTTTTATGTTATGTTCTTTGAGTGATGGTTTTACTGTGCTATTATGATTTTTAAGATGTAGTACTAATATGCTTCTCTGATTTAAAGTAAGCTTCTACTCTTATAAAGATAACCTTCACCCATTTATTTCTTTTTCCTTTGGTAGAAGAGCATCTCTTTGTTTAGGAGGTTGACAGTGACAGATTGTAGTTCCTTTATATCCTATTTACTCATCATTATGTCTGCCTTGCACCTTTGATGTATAACTAGCATGCATTGTCCAACTAAAGGTGCTATGCTTTTAGCAAGAAACATCTTCAAAGTTGACATAGTCGAGAGGGCACTCTTGTCTTAATGCATTCACAGTCTGTTTCAGATATTTGTTTTGAGGACAAACAATCTGAAAGTACGTTGTGAACATTTACGTATTTCTGTTATGTGTATTAATACTGAAATGTATGTAGGTCAAAATAATTCACTTAGATGTAGACAAGTCATTTTGTCATCATCCATACTGAGTGCCATTTTTGCAAAACGAATGGTAAGAATTTCAATAGAGCAAATGAGAAACTTCATTAGAAGTGTAATTTTTTGGAAGAGAGACAATTAGAAGATTACAGTAGTCAGAGAAGTTCCTGATAGAATTAAAACCAAATACATATAAATCCTATTCTAGGTAAGGCACTTTTCATACTGCCTTTCCACCCATGACACATCTTCATCAGGTTCTCTTCAACAGACTGTTGGGAGTTAAGGTGCTTTAGGAACCGCATATTAACCATCACCGACCTTCTAAGATAAGCCTACTTTTCTGCAACTTGTCAGAGCTATACTAAAGATTAGTTGCACCCTTTGGTAAAATGTTGTATATTGTTCATGGTTTTGAATACTACAGGTCCAAAAACCTGATTGTCAAGCATTTCAATACTGAAATACATTGTAGGTAGTCAGTCTTCTGTAATGACACTTCAGCAGGGAAATGAGCTCTCTGTCAAATCTTCCATGTGATTCTTTTGTAGCAAACATGATCCTCTAGAGACCTCTATTAGTGGCCAAACATGGAATTATGGTACAGCAAGAAGTCAAGTCATGTATTTGCATAATTTTGAAAACGCTGATTTAACAGTTGGTGGATATTAACTCCTTTTCAAAGTAATTTTCAGTGGCTTATCTTCTTCCTTTCTTTTGAAGAATAGAGAACTAATTTGAGAGTCAGGATATGTCCATAGTGATAATGCACAGTTTTTTTAAAACAGAAGATGGGTAAAGTGGGAATGATCAGAAAAGCTTAATAACATGTGGGGGGGGTTTATGTCTCTGTGTTTGTGGTTGTTTCTGCTACAGTGTTGTGAAGGAGATGTTAAATAAGGGTGTGTAGCAGTTAAACATGTTAATACAGCTGAATGATGGAATTAAATTTTTATATTGAAGATATAGTACATGCACTTTATTCAAAGAAGTGAAGAAGATTCCAGAAAAACATTTACTCTTGTGATGCAAAACCTAAACTATTAAACACTTAGGACAAATGGAAGTTGTCGGGTGTCTTTAATAGTTGTACAGGGAAAACAGTGATTTTAAAATTCGTGTGGAAATACTTGCCTTACGTGTTATCGTGTGAACGCTACTGTGATCGATAAAACATTAAGCTGCATTCTGTCTTCTGTGATAGGGTGGACTGAAAAACAGCAAGCATGAATGCACACTGTCCTCACAAGAATATATTCATGAATTGCGATCTGGAATTTCAGAGGAAAAGCTTCTTAATTGTCTAGAGTCTTTGAGAGTGTCTCTAACTAGCAATCCAGTCAGGTAAGTAATTATTTCTGCTGTAGTTTTCATCATGCTGTTTTTGCTTAGCGATAAAGAATAGTGGTGGTTTTGTGTGTTCTTTTTCTTTTTCTTTTTAAATCAGAGTAATAGTGCTAATACTTGTTTGCACAAGAAAGTAGTTCTCAGCACACTGGAAAAGGATGTTTGCAACTGTCTGCAGTATCTTCTCATCTTTCAAAGTGGTTCTCAGCAACTTCTGGTTGTTGGAACTAAGCATTTGTTTTAATGGTTGATCAGGTCTTCCTGGGAAATGAGACTTTAAGCAGTGTCTATGAAGAGATGTAGAAGCAGTGTTGTAGACATAACTTTGCAGGTTTTACATTTGATTAAGAAATAATTAAAAGCGTTTTTCTTCGTTTTTCCAGCTGGGTTAACAATTTTGGACATGAAGGTCTTGGACTTTTGTTGGATGTCTTGGAAAAGCTTCTGGACAAGAAACAGTAAGGACTCGGATCATTCGAAGGGAGAGGTGGGGGAGCTTGTGAAGATTGTTTGTACTTATATTATTTTCCTCTTCCCTTTCAAGGCAAGAAAGTATTGATAAGAAGAATCAACATAAACTCATCCAGTGCCTCAAAGCATTTATGAACAATAAGGTAAGAAATAGTTTAAATTCAGATACTTCTAGCATGATTAGTTTTTGTGGACTTCAAGATCTATCTAGTGTGTTGAATCTCAGAAAAGGAAGGAGGGCTTGTATATCCCGTGTCAGCTGATGCTTTGGAAATGTAGGTTGTAACTTAGTGTAACTTTTTGTTGAGAGTCTTGTTCATAAAACTTATGAATATACATTTTGTCTTAGTTTCATTAAGTATAATTGATTTTTGAAAGTCAAATACTTGGCAAACAGAGGGTGATAGTATGGATTTAAGTAAGTGAATTAGGAAATTAATTGCTTGTGAAATTGAAAGGTAAATATTATTTCTAAATTCTGGTTTCAATACATGATTGTTTTTGTTAATATAATGTACTGTTCACCTGATTTTTAAATTAAGTATCATTTAATATCTTTTTAGCTATATTTTTGAGATGGTAGGTAGTGGGTAAAGGATAAAACTTTCATCTAGTTTAAGTTGTATCTTGTTTCTAACATGGGTTACTCGTGTTCACAAAGTAACATCGCTCTTAACAGATATAAATGTGCATTAAAATTACTTTTAACTATTGTTACTTAGTTCTGTAAGTGATATTTTACTGAAGTCTAACTGATGAAGTGGGAAAAGTAAACTTAAATGGTCTCATGCTTCCCTTCGCTATTCCTGCACTTACAGTGTGACTTCAAGCAATTAGATATCAGGTTTACCAACTATCCTGTAGTTAATGAAAATGAAAAAGAAAAAATAATTTTTTTTTAATAAATGCCAATGTTTAAGTTTTTCAATTTATTTGTGCAGAAAGTGAAATAGAATATACAATAAAGAGAAGATAGTTGTTTCAAAAAAGAATTTCAACCTCTGTTGGTCATGGTGTGCAAAATATTCTTTCAACTTGCTGGGAGCTGTTACAGTGGGGGGGAATGAATTTTTGGTACTGTTGTGGTGTTTCAGATACAGAAAACAAGAACCGGTTTGTCTTTTGGTGGATACCTGATTTTACAGGATGAGGTATCTTCCTTAGGATCTGACTCACTTCCTTAGGAGAAAACCTCAAATGTAGGATTGGGAAGACTGATGTGTGTCCGCAGGCCGGTAATAGCCAGTAGGTTTTAGGTGAATGTTGCCAGACTTCATATGGAGAGGGATGTGTGTGTGTATTCCTAAAGATCTAAAGCCCAAAGATGATGATGAGTATTCAAAGCAAATGCCATCTTCTCACTGTAAGCTTTTTGTTTCTTTAAGTACGGATTGCAAAGGTTTCTAGGAGATGAAAGAAGTCTCTTGCTGTTATCAAGAGCAATTGATCCAAAGCAACCACACATGATGACTGAAACAGTGAAAATACTTTCTGCTATCTGCATTGTTGGAGAGGAAAATATGTAAGTAAGATATTGAAACTTTTTTTTTTTGCATGCTCATGAGTTGTCAGTTTGGACACAAGTGAGAAAAGTTGTCAGTGAAACAAATGTAACCTGTTAAGTCTTTACTTGTTTAATATAGTTTAAATGAAAAGGGCCTTCCACCTGTTCTGATGCATTAATCCAGTATAAAATCAGACAAAAGCAGATGAGCAGAGATCTACAAACTGTGGCTTAAGTGGAAGGTCTGAAAGGACTATGATTGCTTACTGTAGAGAAGACTTAGTGAGCCATAACTGTTCATAACTTATATTTCAGCGACTACTTATTTCATATGTCTCCAATGAGTATGGTCAGGAATTGTGAACTTTTAATTGCCACAAGGAAAGCTGTCAGATTTAAAGACAGTTTAGAACAATGTGTGTTAGCATGGGGTGGTGCTGAGCCTATTGTCGTGGGGAGGATTGGAATTGGGACATCTTCCCTGAGGAGCGGAGATGAATTTACTATGTTTGAAAATTACTGGTTTGACACCATATGTTAAGATTTTTCATTATTTTAGAAGATAATATTAATAACATAGAAATAAATATATTTATGGATTTTATTAAAATATCACTTCTATCTGCACATAACAAAATTGACAGGAGCAAAAAGTTTACATTTATACCTGAAGTTTTGAGTAGTTATGGAGTTATGTAGCACATGTCCATGAGTTTGTTATAACAGATGATCAGTTGACATGTGTTTGCTTTGAATTTCTGAGTGTCTTAGTTTATTAAAGGTTAACAATGGCAAACTGTATGTCTGGTGTGCAATAAGTAGATGAAACCATTTTGATTTCTGAAAAGACAATTAGAATTCCCAGATGTCAAACATGTCAGCTAGTACCTAGTACACAGTCTTGCAAAGGTAGTGATTTTTTTTTTCTTTCCCTTCATTGCTTGTTTCTTAGCTGAATGTCACAATAATTTAGACATTTAATCCCCTTGTTTTTAATTCAACCTCACTCTTGTAGATGTTGTAATCCTTGGTTCTTGGTTTGTTTTGAACTTCATATAGATAAGTGTAGATAATGCATTCAGATTCCCTGTCAGTGCTTGAGTTTTGTAAATAGGAGACTTAGGTGTCTTTAAAATGAGGATGTAGACAGTGGTATGCTTTCTGACAGTTTATCTTTCTCTTAGTCTGGACAAGCTTTTAGGTGCTATAACAACTGCTGCTGAAAGGCACAATAGGGAACGTTTTTCCCAGATTGTTGAAGGACTGGAAAACCATGAATTTCTTCAACTGCAGGTGGGTTTACTTTTTCATATGCTTGCTATTAATTCAGAAATAATGTCCTACATCACATGTTCATTGCTGCTTCTGTGTCAGTGGATAGACTTTTTCTTCTCTGTGTACACCAGAATAGCCCAAGAGTTTTGTTTGCTGTTAGAATTCAGGCTTTTTAAATTACCTTTTTTTTTGTATCTGTGAGTTTTTGCATAGAGACTAAGTGGCTGAATATCATACTAAAGGATGACTTTGTCTTATTTCCTTCTCGTAATACAGTATTTATACATTGTATTGCTAAGCTGCCATGGCTGAAAGATACAGAGAAGTAGAACACAGGCAGGGCAGGTATACCTGCATGCATTGTGTGTCTTTTTCTATTTTTAGATCATATATGTGTCAGCTATAGTTGTCTTAATGCTATGTTTACCATCAGTAGCTCTTGTTTCCGAGCTGATGAATTAATGGTGTTCAATGTTTCTTTAAGTGACATTCTGTTCTTAACAGTGCTATCACAAAAGAATTCATTTTTGTCTCCCACTTTATGACCTTGTTGATTTAAAACAGAGAAAACCAATCACACAACACTGTTCCCCCCCATCCCCCTCGAAACCTCGCTTAGACGTCAGTAAAGGTACAATTGCAAGACTCATTAAGTTGTTTCTGACAAAATCATTCTTTACTTGCAATGTATTAGCACAAGCCATTAAGCCAGAGTCTCTTCTGGCAAAAGCAATCACAGCAGATGGCACCTCTTCTCTCTATTAATTTCAGATTGGACATGTACTTTGGCTTGTTAAGTCATGTCATAGTAGTAAAATAACAAGAATCATTCAAGCGAGCGTGATGATACTACATTATCTGAAGATGCAGCTATATAAAGGGAGCGCCTTTGAAAGCGTGTTTTAATAGAAATTTAAGACTCCATAAGGTGTTCCATTAAAACTAAATAGCGAATGTAATTAAAAGAGGAAGGGTGCTTTTATCTGACTTTTTCTCTGCAGCTATTGATTTTTATTTATTTATTTTTTTCCTACTCTAATACTACTTCTTTTTGCAGTTAACATCTTTTACCAAACTTAGTATTTCCCTGGAGCCTCATTTTAGTCTTTTAACGTGGATCAGCACTTGGCGTTATGCTATTGTCTACCTGTTTTAAAGCAAATCAATTAAAGTGCACAGCTGTTCAATTAAAGCATTAGCCAGCATCCTGAGACTTAAGGCATTTTGCAAAAGTGCTGTGCCGGCGTAGAAAAGACACCTGGTGATGTGAATTATTTCCTGTATGGATGTTTTTGGGGTGTTTTTTTTATTTGTTTGTTTGTTATTTTAAATTTTCTATTACTTTAAAACCTGGTTATTTTCAAATTGGTGAATACTGAGAAGAAAGAGAAGGAGTTGTATGTAGTGTGGGAATAACTTTCTGAAATAGAGTATGATCCCTTAGTGGTACAGAGCACTATTTGATATTGCTTAAATTAACCAAAGTCTACTTCTTGACATATAGTTTTATGATTAAACTGAAATAGTCAAAGACAGTCTTTATTTTCATCCTATACATACTAAAAGTTTTCACTTATATTTCCAATAACAGGTAGCATGTATGCAGCTCATCAATGCCCTTGTTACATCTCCAGAAGATCTTGATTTCAGGATACACCTGAGAAATGAGTTTTTACGTTGTGGCCTGAAGAAAATATTGCCTGTAAGTCATTTGTCTTATAGGAGTTGATCACAGTCAACTGCTTCAGTGTTGAAGATAACCAAGTTATTTTACTGAGAATAGCAGATGTGAAAGATTTGGGGTGGGGAACGCCACACCTGGAAAGGACTATCAATCCAAATCTGTTTTCATTCTGCATAGTTGCAAATTTAGGCTGTCGTTATTTTTGTAAACCAGAACGGGAGTTGAAACTAGTCAATACGTTAGAAATTAAATTAGGGTGATCAAATTTATTATAATGAGCTCAAAGCATCCGATGCAGTAAAAGTGAATCTGGCTGTGGAACCAATCTTCGATTAACTTTCTTTGTATATCCTGTTCCTATGGTTTTCTGTGAAATTTGTTTTTCTTTAATCTGCTTTCTGAAAATGCATTTGGAGTGTTTCAGGAGAAATCAAATTGATTACTTCGTTCACTTTGAGACTGCATGTCTTCATGCAGCTACACAGAAGCATGCCTTTATGGGTAGTTTTGTATGAATATTTGTGATTTTGGGGTAGATTTATAGCTCTTAACCATGAAACTATTCTGGTGCTTACACCAAAAATATGTATAATTAAGCTACTCAACTTCTCACCAAAGATGCGAGAAATTAAAGAATCCTGCTTTTATTTGTCTGAAGAGAAATTTATGCTGCTATAACTTTTAAGATACAAAGTTTTGAATTGTCAACATTTGTCAGGAATAAAAATCTTCAGTTTTTAACACAGATTTGAAACTGTTACTGGTGTATGTATGTTAATTTTTCTTAGGGTTTCTCAGCTTGGTTAGAAAGCTTCATGTTTGTTCTGCAGCCCATACTGTCTGTTTGCTGATACTGTGCCTTAATTTTTCTCAGCTGTGCAATTATATTAAAAAAAAACAGGCACTGAGTTAGAGCTTACTCCTGTTCCAAAGGTTCATGTGTTATATTTTGTCATGATATAATCTTTGAAGGGGGGGAGTTTTTGCTTTAAAAAAGGTAAAATTAAGATATACTATGCCTTGAAAAATAGGGCTTGAAAGATAAGGATAATGAGGAGCTCGATATTCAGCTGAAAGTGTTTGATGAGAACAAAGAAGACGACTTAATTGAACTGTCACATCGTCTCAATGATATCAGAGCTGAAATGGAATATCCTTTATAGAAATGGTGTTATAACTTGTTGCATCATTTAATAACTTTATTAAATGTAAGTTAGAATGCTCTACGTGCAGTTTATTTATCACAGTTGTGTATCTTACCGGGGACTTTCTCAAGCAGATGTCTTTCACTTCTTTTTTGTTAAAAACTTATTTAGAAAATAAATACTTTGCATTTCAAATGCGTCATTGGGAACTGAAGTAATTTTTCATAAGTAACATTTACTAAGCTAGACTCTGGCTTGTAATACTTGAAGATATCAAATTACACCTGTGAAGAAATGAGTTCAAAGAAAAATGAGTTTTGATATCTAAGTTGGAACAAAGTTTCCAGTAGTTTCTGAAGCACCGAAGATGCATGCCGTCTCTGGTTGTGAAGAAGCAGTAAACTGAAAGTTACCTGAGTTGAGAATGGTTGCGTGCAGTTTTTAAGAGTAGTAGCTGGTACGTGAGAAGCAGAGGAAGGTAGATGGAATCAGTAAGAGGCATATAAAATCACTAAGTAGTAATGTTGCGTTACAGAAGAGGTAATTACAGGTAACTCTCTTCTTTAAGAAATTAAAATGAGTGACTAGTGTGTATTTGCCGGTCACCTGGCTCACTTCAGAATGAAAATGAAAACTTTGTGTGAAATACGTTTACAGGATTCCATGATAGTAAGTATGTAGTATGGTTTTTCTGAGTAGTAATGAAACACAGCTCAATTATTAAACAGGGGGCAGTTTCTGTGGATAGTCTTGGTGGAAAAAGGATATTCACTAATAAGAATAGTAGCTTTTGTGTTGACAAGTTTTATTTGAACAATATGAACACCATGTCAGGAACTGGGTTTGGAGTGGGGTGGGTTTTTTGTTGTGTAGTACAGTTTTTTGTCTTTTTTGTTTGGTTGGTTTTTAAATTATTATTTTGTTAAGTCCTCACATTTCCTTAACAATGTTTGCACTGATGTGAATGAAGTATTTCATCTGCTGTATAATATGTTGAAAGATACTTCCTCTGAAAATTATTTCCTGTCAATTCTCCAACATTTCCTTCTCATCAGGAGTGATTACTATGTCCGGTAAGTGTCAGCTATCAGGTGTGGTGGTGGGGGTTTTTTTGTTGTTTTTGTTGTTGTTTTCTTGTTGTTTTTTTTGAGTGTGTAGGGGGAAGAATAGAAATCAAGACCGTGGTAAACCGAGTAGCTCATAATCATGCATGAGTAGTTGCTCTGTAACTGGTTTGTTATTTGTCTTTCTGCTCGATGTTAGTATTGAAAACATCTTCTTAAATATAATAATGCTTATTTCAAAGACTTGAACCTTACTCTAACGCTCTCATCCCAAAATCTCCAAACTTGTTGAGCACTTTTTCCTTTATTCAAGTTTGATAATTTAATGACTTCAAAGAACTTGAAAGTTAATTGTGCAGCTCATAGAAAACACTCCCAGAGTGCCTTATGTCTTGTCTTTTCAATTTCAACTTCACTTATGTGCACCTCATAGTGTCTTAGCAGTATCAAAGTACAACATACAAAATCTTGTTTTAAGAAGTAATTTTTTGTTGTTGTTGTAAAGGAATGATAAAAAGAATTTATATGCAAGAGGATAAAATTAAGAAGTAAAATATAACCTGAGAAAGCTTCAATTTATATATATTGTTTTTTAATTTGAAAGTTTGGAGTATCATCATTTAGGTTTGAGGGTTTCCTACTTTGTGAGCTCAGTGATATGTGAAATTGAGATGTAATACTTTGCACTGGTAAGAACTAATAATTTCGAGTACAGAATCCTCTAATCTTAGAGGTTCCTGGTGTTGTTGTGTAGAGATGTATATTAAGTAATTAAGTTAATAATTAACTCATTTTCTAAGTGATTGAATACTGGCACTTTTGCCAGTGATGGAATTCACTGTGTTCAGAATATGCTAAATAATTCTTGCAGCATATATTGAAAATACTAAAGACGTAGTTTGATTATTGTCTGGCAAAGGATAAATGAAAAGTGCACAATTTTCTGTGAGTCCAGAACTTCAGATAGCCTTCTGAGAAACTGGCGACTGATTTAGTGACCAAAGTACAAACAAGACTTTTAACTTGATCCTTTTACTGGCAGTTGTGTGATTCATATATTAGGAGTTGCCCCTTTTCCCCCTCCGTGTTGCATAAATGATTGTTCATGTTCTTATCTTGTAAAATGTTTTCTTTGATAGACCTCAGTATTACAAGATAATAGAAGAATGCGTATCACAGATAGTATTGCACTGCAGTGGCATGGACCCAGATTTTAAATGCAGAGGAAGAATGGATGTGGATTTTACTCATCTTGTTGGTTTGTATACTATGACCAATTTTACCTTCTTTTACTGAAGTTCATGTTTTTCTTTGTATGCTTCTGTCTAAACTTAAATTGACACTGAAATTTTTCAGTTTTCTGTAAGTATGCATGTAAGCTACAGGTGTTCTTGTGGAGAAGGCCAGATTAAGCTCTGCACCCTTCAATAAAATGGCACTGATGAAGTTTCCTTCTTCAAATTTGTCTTGACATATATCTGAATACGGTAGTCCTAATAAGCAAAAATTGCTTATTCATAAATCCTGTGAATTTCAGATCTGTGACAAATATAAAAAATTACATTAGTGTTCATTATCAGTGGGTTTATAATCGTTATATGGTTCATTCTAAGATTATTTTCTGTAGTATTTTCCAAGTATTTGAGGTTACTTTAAGGTAAACTAATCAGTTGAAGCGTTGAGAGACTGTGGATGTTCATGGCATGGGAAAGAAGCAGTTGAATAAATACTATATCATTGAAATGGCAGTTAGCAGCATTTAGAAATGTTGTTTTATGCTTTTTTGAAGATTGGTGGGAAAATTGTATTCTCAAAATACAAGGGCATCTCTGGAGTAAATATTTCTTAGGGGGAAGTAATTGCTGCTGGAGAACACCTTCATTTGGGAAAACCATTTGGTGATGTGACAAACGGAGCATAGAAAGGATGTTGAACAGATTGACTTTTTTTTGGGGTGGGGGTGGGAATTGCTTTCTGAAAGATACCCTGCATATCTAAGAAATATTTCTACATTTTCTATTCACTTGTGACTCTAGGAACGTGATCACTTGATCTTACATTAAGATCTTGCTTCACCTTGCCTTCTGTTTCCACTGACCTGCCAGTTTTAGGGATAACTGTTTTGTTTCTCTATGCCAATTCCTACCTATAACATTTAGAGTTTTATAATGCATGAAAAGTAAATAGAAGTACTTTTTGCCATTGTTGAGTGAAGAAATCTGTGCTTCACAGTCTGTCCAAATTCTCCTTGCCTACAAAATAATTTTACTGAAATAAGGAAATATTTGGGTTTGGATTCCTAATCTGGAAAGGATGCTTTCTGGTTTGAAACCTCAGAAGTAGCTGTTAGTTCATACTTAATGTGAAATACTTTTTTTCTTATTTCGTAGTAGATTCATATAAAAGAGAAGAGCATGCAAACTCACATCTGTCAGACTGAACAACTATAATGATTCATCTTCAGATTTTAATCATGTGTCCTCACCACTTTTTTTAGAAATTTGGCTCATCAAAATAATTCACCAAATTTTAGGTCAGATCAACCTAATAATTCATTGTATTTTTTGTCTATTGCTTTGTGTCATGGAATCATAGAGTAATTTATGGTTGGAAGGCACCTCGGAGCTGTGATATGTTTTACCTGACTTGTGTGTGATATTTTATTTAAATTCTAGATGCATGTGTGGACAAAGCTAAAGTAGAAGAGAGTGAAAAGAAAGCAGCAGAATTTTCCAGAAAGGTAAGTCTTAATCATCACTCTTAAGGTACGGAACAGAAACCTGACAGGAACACAGTAGGCTTATTTCCCAGCAGAAGCTTAGTGAAACGGGGAAATAGTGTATCTCACAGGCAGGATGTTCTTTCACATTTAATAGCTCTGTGGGTTTTGGGTTTTTCTGTGTGTGTGTGTGCAAGGCTCAGATTCAGCTTGCTGCTCGTCTGCTTTTGAATTCAGAGTGTTAGCTGTACGTATCTTCAGTTGTATTCTTCTGCTGTAGATAACTGATGGGAAAAATTTCACTTTTTGCTGTTTTGTCCTGAAATACTTTGTCATAGTTGAATACCTAAAGTGCAGGTATATACTTAAAAATAAAATGAAGTGAGGAAAATATTCAAGGCTCCTAATACCATGTTGTTGTGTATTAAAAGCATTCAAAATTTTTATTTTTGCTGCTCTGGTCTAAGAAGCCTTTTGCGGGTCAAAAGTCAGTACGTGTTATGGAACATGATGATGACAAATTTCAGATGAAGGGTTGAATGAAGTCATTAGCTTGTGTCTCTTCAATGTGAAATGTGGGTGTGTTACTAACAGAAGTTACATTGGCTGAGCTTGATAGAAAGCTAATTGTTGTGATGCTTCCCTGGCAGAGTTATTTATCATAATCTGCTTTGTTAGTGGCAGTCAACACATGTTCCTGCTAGTGATAACTTGTTTGTCCTGTGCAATAATGAAGAACAGAAGCTTTTAAAGATGCTAATAATCTGCTCAGCCTAGCAAACTGTGGTAGGATGAAAATTTCCCACAATCATGTTGTAAACTAGACTTCTGTTTTATATGGAGACATCAAGACGCGCTGGCTTATTTGGATACCTCCTTTCTCACATTACTTTATGGATGACACTGCTGAAGCTGCATGCATCTCTCTTCAGATTTAAGCTTGCTGCATGAGACGTGTACTCGAGTTCAGTCTGAGACGTCTGCAGTGTTCTGTTGGGGGGGAAAAGTCTGTCAAACTTAAAACTGCTAAGTAGCTGAATCTGAGTGGTTCTGTGTCATGATTTATTGATAAAAGAAATTACATGTTACTAGAAGAACACATATTGGAAAAATTCTTTTTTTTGAGAGTTAAAAGTGCATCTATTGCTCTAGTTGTGATACTGTTCAAAGAATTCCTGAAAATATATTATCTAGTGGATGTGAACGGACAAACACTTCTGAATTTGTTGATCATTAATCATTACAGTTTGATGAAGAGTTCACAGCTCGACAAGAGGCACAAGCAGAGCTTCAGAAAAGAGAAGAGAAAATCAAAGAACTTGAAACAGAAATCAAACAGCTACGAACCCAGGTAATAAAACTAAAGCACAATAAGTTTCACAGTTGAATTTTTTTTTTAAACATTGGAAAAAAGTTGTCCTGGAATATATTGTCTTTATGGAGTTGCAAATGTATGTTATAGTTGTATTGATTTGTTTTTAAGCCAGCATAAAGTACTAAAGATAGTATATGGAGGTAACATTTTTCTAATAGTGGTATATTCAACACCTGTCACAGATAATTGTTTTATTGAGGAAAAAAATTTCTGTAGGCTATGAAAAGTTAGAATCCAGCCTGACCTTTTTTCCTTCAAGTATTTGTTTATGTTTTAACATGACTACTTCTGTATGTTTTGCACAAAGTGTTTGTTTTGGAAGGCCTTTTGCTTGAATTGCAAAGGTACAAATCATGATAGCTGTATGGGCACAGTATACATACCTTTCAGCACATACAGGCAATTGATAACATCTTTTTTTTTTTTAACTCTGGATATCAGACTGCGTAGCCATTTCTGAAATGAATATTAAACTAGCTTTATACAGTCTCATAGGTAAATAAAACAAAGTGCAAGTCTTCATGGAAGGTGAAGGTAATAGTTAGTTTCAGCAAAGCTGATTTTACCTGCATTAGGTTTCTCATAAATTGTGCTCACAAGCACAAAAACCGTATCTTCAGGTGATCTGTCCAGGTTCACTTGTGAAGCAGAGATGACAAGGAATGATGCTTGTTGAGCCCTCGCAAGGTCTCTTGGGTTCCTTTTATTTACTGACAATGAATTGGGTTTTAGACAGGTCTTTTATACCCTTTCGGAACCAACAGATACTATGGTTTGACGTTTTTGCCTCAGCCTGACTTATTTCCTACTCCCTCACTGCTAGGCAAGGTCCACCCATTGACTTTTTTCCTTAGTGTGGATATCTCAATGCCTATAATTTCACTTTCTATGTGAGTAATAAGAGGAAGGAGAGCATGTAATGTACTATAACTTGGTTGCCATCATCCTGCTTTCAGGATGCTGGTCTTCTGCTGAGAAGTTGTCTGTGCTGTAGCCTTATCATAGCACTGACCTTCTCATCTCAACGTTACATTGCATTTGACAGTTGGGTTGCTGTTCGTTGTCATTGTGTCCTTTGCTGTCAATACAAGTCACTGTTGTACCCTGTGGTACAGGGTGTTTCTTATTTTGTTTTCACTCACAGAGGTTTCTGTTCTTACTTCGTTCTTACGAATTTTAATGTTTGTTGCAAGACAATGTTACAGGGAAATCTGACAGTCTGTTTTAATGAGTTTTCTGCCAACTGTTGCATTATAACTTGTGTAGTAGTTTGTGTGCCAAAGAAACACAAGCCTGTACAAAGCCAAAAATTTATTTTTAGTCTAATTAATTATTAATACTGTTACATTGATTCTAACACAGTTCAGATTATCCAGACATTACAGCTCATTCACAATAATGGTACAATTAAAAGCAATGTACAGGGAGTTTCTAGTATCTGTGCCTTTTTTCTTGTAGTGTTAATGCTCCCCCTACAATGTATTGTGGCACTTATTTTTAGATGCACTGATTTCTCTCAGCTTGATTTTTTTTTTTTGACAGACTTGCTTCCTTTAAACTAGAAACATTAAATAATTGTATAGGGAAATAGTATGCAAATCAGATTAAGTGAGCAGCCTATATTACATAATAATTTCATAATAAAAAAGTAGAGGAAATGGAATGTGAATTTGTATGGCAATTTGTGCATAGCTCCTGATCTTGCTTTTTAATAGACAGTCTTGAAGGACAAAAATCTGTAAGGAATTTGTGCTAGGCTAGGATCATGTTATCGCTACAGAAACCTCTCTGAGGGTTTAACATGCTGCTGTTTCTCTTCATTGTTCCTTTTACAACTTATTAGAATGGATATTGTCATTGCTCTTTCTTCCTATCACTACAGAAACAACTGCAGACAGACTTAAAAGAAAGCATGACTGTTTTTCTACCTTTCCAAACCCCCCCTGCCCCCACAAGATGTCGGGATAGTTATGAACAACTGTGGTCCCATAACCTTTGCACTGCAATAGCTGCTTCGGTGATTGCTGTGGAAAATTTTGCACCACCAGATTACTGCTTTTAAAATTTGGCATGATTATTGCCATCTCTGCCCCAGCTTGCTGGGATATCCTAAGTGGGATAAATGTTTTGTGCATTGGTAAGAAATAAAATGCTCTTCTGTTCACTTAAATGTTACTGCTACTATTAAATTTTCTGTAAAATGGAAACAATTTGTTTTTATAAAAATGCTAGGTTCTTCAGTTTACTTGGCAGTTTTATGGTGCGTGGTATAATCTATTGTTATTGCTTCTCATTTAAATAGTAGAATGGTTGCATTTCTTCCTTTCTTGAGGTGCTGTTGACTTCAAGGCTTCCTGATTGGTTCAACTTCATATTAATCTCCTCCCCTCCCTGATGAAAAGATTTCATTTTTTTTATGTTTCAGGGCCCAGGCCTGGCAAGTAAACTGACAGAAGTAGCACCATTACCTCCAGCCCTACCAAGTGAGAATGTGCCACCACCTCCAGCGCCTCTTCTACCTGGTGGAGCAATACCTCCTCCTCCTCCACTGCCTCCACTACCTGGTGGAGCAGCACCCCCTCCAGCGCCTCCTCTACCTGGTGGAGCAATACCTCCCCCTCCTCCTCCAGCTCCTCCGCTGCCTGGTGGAGCAGTGCCACCTCCAGCTCCTCCGCTACCTGGTGGAGCAATACCACCTCCAGCTCCTCCGCTACCTGGTGGGGCAATACCACCTCCAGCTCCTCCGCTACCTGGTGGGGCAGTACCACCTCCAGCTCCTCCACTACCTGGTGGGGCAGTACCACCTCCAGCTCCTCCGCTACCTGGTGGGGCAGTACCACCTCCAGCTCCTCCGCTACCTGGTGGGGCAGTACCACCTCCAGCTCCTCCGCTACCTGGTGGGGCAGTACCACCTCCAGCTCCTCCGCTACCTGGTGGAGCAATACCACCTCCTCCACCTCCGCTACCTGGTGGAGCAGCGCCACCTCCTCCACCACTGCCTTTTGGTGGGCCTCCGATGCCACCAGCTCTTGGAGGTGTTCCTTTTGCTCCTTTTCCGGTGATACCAGCATTACCACATGGGATGAAGGAGAAGAAAAAGTATAAGCTAGAAGTCTCAATGAAGAGAATCAACTGGTCAAAGGTACTACAATATTTG
Organism: Tauraco erythrolophus; assembly: GCF_009769465.1. Taxonomy (NCBI): domain Eukaryota; kingdom Metazoa; phylum Chordata; class Aves; order Musophagiformes; family Musophagidae; genus Tauraco; species Tauraco erythrolophus. Next base: position 6,139,602 of record NC_141477.1, read on the forward strand.
TTTTTATTCCCATCAATGAAAAATGACTCTTGAGGAAGAAGGAGGTAATTGACCAGGGTTTACATTAGGTTGTTATGAGTACTCATGAAGTTTGGGGAATTCATTCCAGTCTTTATCCAAAATATTTTGGATGCAGTGATTGTGGTTCAGTTGGTATTGGTTTTCAAAACCACTTTATGCTGTGGAGTAAGCTGAGAGTGTTTAATGCTGCCAAGAGCCCATATGGGATTACTGGGTTTTAGCACAGGGGAAATGAATGGAGTATGATCGGTGGGTGAAGGCTCACGGAATTTCATGGTTCTGCAGAGAGTTTCTTGTATTGTTGGTCAATGTGAAAGCAGAGAGGAAGTGTGCTGACTCAAATGAAAAGATGAGGCACTGTTCTGCTACGGCAGTGAACATGACCGTGGCTTTGCGTTAAGCTGCGTACGTATATCCGAACCATTAGGAATGATTCTAAAGCAAACGTAGGTAACAGCGTGCTATTTCATGTAGGAACCGTCTCGTGTTTGTGAAGTCTAACATAGCTCTGAGTTCAGAGAATGCTGGTGTCCGTGCTGTAATGGTATCTGTAGGTTATTAATCTGAGAGGTTTATTAGTTGTAAATGAGTAATGTGCCAGGGCAGGTGTGTGGCCACTGGGAGGAGCTACGGGACCACTCGAGTGAAATGTTTGGGCACCAGTAACTTCCATGAGCTGCTGCAGAGTCTTAACATGGTTATATTCAATCAAATTTCATTTTTTAAAACATCTTACAATATGCACACTTACTTGAGCAGTAAACTGCAAGCACAGTCTCTGGTTTGCCAGACTAACCTGTAAGAGCAGTTACGAGTCATTGCTTGCCTCTCAATATAGTTGGTCACATTGTGACAAGAGAGGTTATGCAGGTGTCCAGGTGTGTGTTTGCATCTGTGCTGCTTCACATCCCTTTTTGATCAGTATAGCCACTGCTCCTTCCATATGAAGGAAATAAATTTGGTGTACTAGATAACTGCACCTATCATCAAGACTAAGCAGTCACATCTTAAAAGACAGTTTGTGGTTGGCAGTTTTTTAGTGATAAAATGTGATAGATGTATTGAAGTTTGCTGTAGGAAAAAATATATAAGTCACCTAATCAACAAGGCAAGTCAAAGGAGGACCTTGATGTATTGCATGCCATCTGGTTTGAGCTCTACCTTGGACTTCAGTGTAGTTTGACTGGATGTCTGCTACTTGGGACTACCAGCTAGTGTCTGATACTTTCCTTGAAAACCATATTCTATGTCAACAGTGGGTTGGTACCAAGAACTTAGTAGAATCAAATTGTTGATGGAACGAAGCTGTTAAGTGGCTTAACAGATGGTCATTGCTGACTTTAAGTTGTAATTTGACACACGGAACAACTGTTCAATGTGTGTTCAAATCTGACTCTGAAATAGTGCAGGTTTTTTTTCAGGATGTTTTGCAGCTGGTAAAACTGTTGTAAAATTCATATGGATGTAGATGTACATCTTCTTACCAAGGTGGGTGTTATCAAGTTGTCCTGGACGGAGCTGGATGACATGAGATGCCAGATGTTGCTCCTGGCTGAACCAAATCTTTGGTTTTGGTTGACGCACGTCAGTGCACTTTCTTAGTGCTACAGTACAACATGATAGTGCTGGAAATTCAGGCTCATTACAGAGATTTGCAGATGAGGGTGTTGTTACAAGTAACCAGAGAGTGCAGCAAAATGACATTGATGAGGGCTTTTCTTTGTTTATTTCCACATAATTCTCAGTGCATTTCCAGAAAACTGGACAATTTTTTGAGAATAAATACTAACTTTAACGCTTCTGAATTGAAAAGAAATCACATATTCTTGTTTATATTTTGCCAATTTTCTTAGGGGGGAAAGAAACTTTGTATGCCATTGGCTGTATTATTCTCTCCTAAATTGCTGCTCATTTTTGACTCACCACTGCTTTGTCTGGTTAGGATAGTTTCACTCCTACAATTCATTTGTCTTCTTAACTTATTTAGACATCTTAAGCAGGGAAGACTTCCTGCCGTACATGTAACTTAGGCTTTCCACACAGTTGTCCTTGTCAAGTAGTAACTGATTCTAGAGTCAGTTGCGCTAGTTTTGTGACTGTGAAACATACTCAGACTACTATCCTGTAAACATACAGAAAAATTAACCTTTTAGTTCATAGAATCATAGAATGGTTTGGGTTGGAAGGGACCTTAAAGATCATCTAGTTCCAACCCCCCTGCCATGAGCAGGGACACCTTCCCCTAGATCAGGATGCTCAAAGTCTCATCCAACCTGGCCTTGAACACTTCCAGGGATGGGACATCCACAACTTCTCTGGGCAACCTGTTCCAGTGCCTCACCACCCTCTGAGTGAGAAATTTCTTCCTTATATCCAATCTAAATCTCCCCTCTTTCAGTTTAAATCTGTTGCCCCTTGTCTTATCACCACACGCCCTTGTCAAAAGTCCCTCTCCAGCTTTCCTGTAGGCCCCCTTTAGGTACTGGAAAGCTGCTATAAGATCACCCCGGAGCCTTCTCTTCTGCAGGCTGAACAGCCCCAACTCTCTCAGCCCGTTACTGCAGCCAATTCATTGTAATCAATTATGTTCATGTGCTTATAGAAGTAATTTATAAAGTGTACATCTGAACACTGTGTGTGATGGTGGAAAGTAACTGCAGATGGACGCTTTGCTTGAGTGCTCTGGGAACAGTGCCAAAGATCTGCATACTGAAAAAAAGGAAAGTCTGTTTGATCATCGCTTTTAAGGAGCCATCATTTTGGGAATAAATTTCTTACTATTTAATTTAGTGCCTGTTGTTGTAACTGTGTTCACCATCAGTGTTGGATTGAGGTGGCTTTTAAAAATGGCTGACCTGCAGCTGGGGGTAAAGCAGGTGCATGTTAACAGCTTGATCATGCGGTGCAAGATGGAGGACCAAGGTATTGCAGTGAAATCCTAGTGAGACTCACAAATACAGTATTGATAAATTTATTGAATATCATCTTGGTGTTAAATAGCCCTTAAAAATTAATTGCCATTTAAGCAAACTTAAAAATAAGAATTGACAAGACTTCAAAACCTGGAAGAGGAATATATTTTGAAAAGAAAATAGCTATTCTAAATCATACATGAAGAGTAAAATTGGCTTTCAGCTTCAATGTTGCAGAGTACTTTTTTCTTTTCATATAGCCAGTATCAAAGCCTGTTTGGAAATGGGAGAAATATGATAAAAATAATTGTGTAGATAGAGGGCCGTTCATCCAGTTGTGTTTTGTTCAAGAAGCATCTTTAAGAGAACATAATACTGGAACATACCTAAACTCAATTCAGTCCTATTATCACAGAAGTCCAGTAGTATTGGCTTTAACTTGGCTATTGAAAATACTAGTTATTAACTTTGGAGATGCCATTTTTGTTTCAGATTGAGCCTCAAGAGATAACAGAAAACAGCTTTTGGGTGAAAGCTGAAGAAGATAAATTTGAAAACCCAGAATTGTTTGCAAAATTGGCACTTACCTTTGGAACACAAATTAAAGGTATGTTCTTTTACTTTGTGTTATGCTTTCATTGAGTTTAAAAGTGTGCAATGACAGTCTTTTCTATGCTTTGTGCAATACCATGGAATTAATATATGGTTTTATAGCAGGAAAATGATTTAAAAATGTGTGGTTTTATTAAGCATAGCAGCCTAGTACAAGAATTGCTCCTCCTCCACTTTACAGCGTAATAACACTTAAAAGTGAAGGGTATGTTGAAGACAGACGTGAATTTTCTTCAGATTAAATTAAAATTAAATTTAAATTCTAATCCTAAAATCTTGCTCATCTGCATTAATGTTCCTAGCTGCAGGAACTGTAAGTTGTCTATTCCATACATGGAGGGTTTGTTGTGTAACAAAAATTTACTTGCTTGCATTACTTTGCTAAATCAAAATCCTCTACAAATGCAAGTAAGATGCAGAATGTAACAATTGCAATATGCAGTTGAATCGCAAAATCACAACTCTATAATATGCCTACTGTCATGATTCTAGAATATGTGGGTTGAAACCATCATTCTTTTCAAAGTTCTTAGTGTCCTTAGTCTTTGCTTTCACTTTTTTAATACTATATGGAGCTCTCATTTAAGACAAAAGTCTTTAAATATACTCCTTTAATTAGTATTTAAATGTGTATTGTGTAATCTAAGAAGCATCTGTCCCCCAAGTTATATACAGTAAAATTACGTTGTTAGTGTCATTAGTGAATGATGTAAGTTAGTTTTCCAAGGGTTGAATGCATGAATGCACGCTCTTTAAACAGTTTGCATAATGCCATGGGAAAGTGTCCAGTAGTCTACCAATTTTTGTTGGAACGCAGCGTGAAATGGGTCTGTGTGACTACTAGAGAGAACAATATGGTGAGAATAAAAACTATGCTGGAGCTTTTTGTCAAGTGTAACTGAAGCTGCTCAGTATATCATGTAAGTAGCTCTTCTGCTACTGGTTTTAGAGAAAAAAAAATAATTTCTCAAACACTTAATTCCTTCAATAGGAGATATGATGATAATATTTGTATCTCGACATGGGAATGCAGTTTCTAACAACTGAATATCGGTTATGATTTTGATACTTTAATACCATCCTCAACTGTTCATACATTTCAGATGGTCTTTAAGTACTTCTGAAGCTGCAGACAGCCTCTTCAAGTCTTTTCATTATTATCTGTGGTTAATGGTCAATTGATCAGTATTTCGTATGTGGCCGTTTACTGGTAGTTTGTTTCAGGCACTGAAAAGAAGCGAGTAGCGCTGAAGTAGGGTTCAACAGGAGCTTACTCAGGAGCTAATGAGGAAGCCCAACAAATTGGAGTTCAAAAAGTGGTAGATACTGAAAGAATGAATTCCTGATTGATATAACTACAAATCTTTTATTCATTTATCAAAGAGTTAGAATACGATATACTTTAGGGATATGCATTTGTGGAAGGTGGATAGAGTCAGATGTATCAAGTGTTCATAGGCCAAATATGAATAAAGGAAAACACACTTAAGGTTTTAAAGTGCATTTATGTACTGACTGTAAGCATTTTTGTGCTGCCTTTTTTTTTCTTTAATTTTTCGACTTTGAGAATTAACAATTCATGTGATGCTTTATTTTAACCAGAGAGAGTCTTCTGTTTTAATTTGAACCACTAGAATGCTCTAAATTCTATCAATTACTTGAGGATTTTATTATTTGAAAATTGAGTTGTATTACACATAGAGGTTTGGTGTCCTGGCTATTGTCTGAATTTCAGGAATAAAAACCGCGACTTATACTACTACAGTGTTTGGAAAGTTAGCTCGCGTCTCTCAGAGGACTGTAACTTTCCTGAACCATTTCTCGAGTACATTCCTTGAGTTATTTCTGAGTATGTCTTTTTCTGTGCTTTTTTGAAACTCCTGCAAAGAGTTAGTCATAGCCGTGTTTTTCATAAGATAAATATACAATTCTTTCACTCAGAGCTCTTGCTCTTTTCAGTAGTTACTGAATCTGAGCCATTAGTATTCTGCTTTTACAATGCTTCCCACTTTCTGCTCTAGATGTTCAGATATTACATGCAGTAATACAAAAGCAACATCTGCAGTTATTTAATGCTTTTTTCCATACTGAAGTTTGATAGATTCTTGGCTTATAGCCTTGCAGTGACGTTAAAATGTGTGGGGTTTGTCACTGGTTTCAGTGTGATAGCAAGAAAGGCAAACCTTTAAGGGAAAGAACCCCTAGCAGCAGATAACACAACGGAATGAGACCTTTCTTAATGAAAACAATAAGCTTCTGCCTTGAGCTGAATTCTCTCATCAGAAATGTGAAGAAATATTTCTGAATTCCTGAAAATCTTCTTCATTAAAAATACTGAAAAACTCCTCCTGAAATTTTTGACAGAGCTGTTGTTTTTGTGTGAGAGGAAATTCTTCTTGACATAGTTGCACAGTTTTGAAACTACTAACAACAGAAGTTGTCCAAATAGCTTACTGTGGTGATAGCCTTGAAGATATTTTTCTTGTTCTTCCTTATGTTGTTCTCAGTTCCTGGTTGTAGAAAATAGCATGTCATATGAAAGGATGAGAAGACTGTTAAAAATGCTGCTACATATTACCCAGGATATTAAAATCTTATTTGGCTGACTTGTAGAGAAAGTCAATGTCGTCTTTCTTTAAGTTCAAGTTTTTCTTAAAACTTGAAAACCTACTCGAAGTCAAGGAGAGTCTCAGAGCATTCAGTTGCAGCACAGGCTCAAATAATTGCATTCCACAAGCAACTTTTCTGCAACTGCTGTCTGTGAAAGGAAGCATTAAATGATATTCACTCTTCTTCCTCACCTTTGGCCTTAACAGTCACAGACAGCTCATTGATCCCCAAAATACTTATTTCAAGCGTAATCTAGGATCAAGTTTCTCTTCTACTTTGTCCCATTTCTTGGTGTGGTCTCCTAATATATTACAGGAGAATGATAGAAAGACAAATAGAAATGCATTTTATATTCTCTCGAGAGCACGGTCGGCATGTAAAACAAATAAATGGATGAATGGAAGAAAACTGACAATTGCCAAAAGCAATTGTGATGACTTAGTGTTTGCTATCTTGTATTTCGTGGCATTTTGGAATGCCAATGGGAATAGTAACTCAAGTAAACCAAACGATAGTATACACACTTACTAAAAATTTGCAATTCCATATATGTTGCAGCACTCAAATTTGATTAAACCTCTGAATTCTATTCTTGATTCTCTGGCACAATGAGAATTAAACTTTGAGGTTTTGCCTCATTATTATAGTTTTAAGGTACTCCAAGAGTAACTTAATGTTGGTTGTTACTACACTATGTGCTGCCTTGCTATCTGAGTACTACCTGTTTTCAAGGAAGGCAGCCAAAGCTGCAGGGAAGCAGTGCTTTTGAAGACCAAAAGTAGAGGACAGGCAGGGAGGAAGTCACAATAAGACACTTCTGAAGCACAATTTTCATTAGTTAACGAATTATTGCATTCGTCAGTTAACTGCTTGTGAAACAAGAATGTTTAATCATAGAGCACCAGAAGCAAAAAGGAATATTCTCTCACTGATAAAATAACTTTACGTATACTCACATCCCAATTTTCTTCTAAAAATTATGCATAAGGTTAAATCTTTACTTGCTACTGTAAGATTAGATTTTTAATACTGGTGCCCTGTGAATATGTAGAATGGAGACGTTCAAGGCCAGGTTGGACAAGGCCCTGAGCAACCTGATCTAGTTGGAGATATCCCTGTTCCTTGCAGGGGGGTTGGACTAGATGACCTTTGAAGGTCCCTTCCAGCCCTAACCATTCTATGATTCTATGATTCTATGTTTTGAGTTAGATTCAAATTAGTACTAACAGTCAAACTGCAGTATTTGTTCTGTGAAATCAGTTACTGAGCACAGTTATGAAAACATCTGTTGTACGAGGAGCCATGGAAACATGAAAAATCGTTCCCTTTCAGACTTTACAGGATTCTGGGATCTTGGGGTTTGAACTAAGTTAATTGAGATCTAGTTAACACTGTCTCAGTTCAGTCTGGAAGGATTTTCTCCATTTTTCTTCAAGAGAAATACAGATGATCGAATTCCTCTTAAAGGGCCTCTGACAAATGGACTACAGGGATTCAAATTTTCATTAAAGATCTTAGATAAGTGTTTTGAGCTTGGAATTGTGCTTCTAGACGCAGAAATGGAAACAATGATTGTAGTCTCACAGTTGATTTTGGCAAGTAAGTGATAGATCAGGCACACTTGAAAATGAATGGGCAACTGTGGTGGGTGTTAATGGGTTGGGTAGCATTAAGATGTGGAACAATTACTGCGTTTTGGGTGGCAATGAAACACATAGATGTGTATTCCCTTGTGTAGCTGCAAAGAGGAGTAAAGATAGTATTCGTTTCCAATCAATTACTTGTTTTCTTTTGACCTGGTTAATTCTAAGAGAGAATCTGATATTATCCAGAACTTTTTGTGAATCGTGTTGCCTAAAAGTGAAAGCAGTGATTTTGCTGGTGAAAACATCCGTCATCCTTTTCCAGTTTTTGAGTCATGACTTGAAAATTTCAGGCTCAGTAGTATTTGGTTTGCAAAATAATCTTATCATGGATTTATTTGTGTTTCTATAAGGAATTAGAAGCAAGAGGAAGGAATTCTATTGAGGTGTTGTTAGCTCAATGTTGTCTTCTTATTTTTAAAACAGTTAAATCTTACCTGCAAGCACCAGCTTTTCAGACAAGTTTTGTTGTGGTTTTTTCGTTTTTTTTTTTTTTTGTGTGTGTGTGTTTTTTTTTTTGTTGTTGTTGTTTTGTTTTTGTTTGTTTTTAACAGGGAGGATAACCTTTACATAGTGAGGCTTTTTCCTTTTTAAAACTCGTGTGATCAATTTTAAGCTTTATGTTATCACTTAAATATTTTATTACTTAAAAAATCCCCACCTTTCCAGTTTATGGAGTATAAAGAAAATGTAAAATAAACTCAATGAACAATCCTCCTTAGCTGGATTACATAGTATGAGCTCTGTAGTATTTCTCAATAACTGAAGAGAGGAGATCCGTGTGATCAGATTAATGCATCTCGTCCTTGGGAGTCTATTATGTGACCCTAAGCCATTAATTTCTGTTAATACGCAGTGAAATTATGAGGTGTCTTGTCAGCTAAGAATGCCTTCTTGTTGCTGTCTTTACATGATCCCACTATCAAAATTCTAAAACTAAAAACCCACCCATTTTTGATTAAATACACAGTAGTAATTTTCTAGTGAAGGAAATGTTGTAATGAAGTTGAATAAGAATTTATGCTTAGGGTATTAATCCAGTCTGGTTATATATCTCTGGAAACTTGGGCTACTGCTTTTTGGTGGGCTTGGGGCTGCGTATGTTTGTATTTCTGTAGAATGTCTCTTAAAAAAAAAACCCAAACTATTAAAATGGAGTGTTTAAAATGTTAGTGTTCTTGACAAGAACCTACTTAATAGCAAATCTTTCAAACCAGTGTGATGTCTGCAGTGCTGTGTGGAATATGATCTCAAAACCTCCCTATGTTGGTATTTAATTTTGTGAATATTAAATACATACAGAATTGTATGATGAAGTATTTTCTAGCAGGTAGAAGTAAAGGATCCAAATGTTATGGCTCTGTAGATAAGTTGTGATACATCATATGCTTGCAGCCGCAGATAACTTTGTAATAATGTGACAATACTGACTGTTTCTGGCCTGCTGCTATCAAAATCACTTTTCACTGTTTGATTGATAGTCTAATTGCAAAACACTGCAAAGCAAGTTAATGCCTTCTCCCTAAAGGATCATGTTAATTTCTGGCTCTTGTAATTTAGGTTGTGTATTTTGCCAGTCAAGAATGATAGTAGTGCTCTGAAGAAATTAATTATGTGTACAGTAGATCTGTAAAGGTAGTAATTAGTACATAATAGTCTGTAACTGCTGGGATTGTTCGAGTGCAGAATTCATTATCCATCCAGCTTACCTCAAGGGAAAACTTCTCGATCAGTGTTCTGTTGCTTCTTTATGATTAGACTTTTAAAATACGATTCAACAATCATTTTGATATGTTTTCAAAATCGAAGTAAGGTTTTAATAGCTAAGTTGTATTTTTCACATTACAGGAGTTTGAGTGAGAAAGGACAAGAGAAAATCGAAACTTGCATGTAAACCATAATTGAACAAAAGATGAACAAAATATTCAGGGTTTTTTTTATATATATGATGTAATAATATATACATACTATAAAATATATTAAATAGCTTTGTTTAATATGGTCTAGTTTTAATAATTACAATATGAAAACTTAGGTGGCCGTCCAGCCCTACCTTTGATATCTCCCTCTGTGAACAACTTTTAGGACTCATCCGTAGCTTAGTTTTAAAATATTAGTAATCATGAAAAATTAATAAAACGTTGATAGGATTAACTAAAACTTAGTTTTAACTTGTTCATGTTTTGGGTCAGTGCCAGGGTTTTTGTATCTAAAATTGTTGTGTTGGTTGAGGAGTAAGAGGGTTGAAATGGGGAGCTGAATGTAGTGTGAAAAGTTTTGTTGGAAAAATTTAAGAAAGAGTGTAATAAACATATGAAAAAAGCTGAGGAGCAGTCCAGGGAAAAAACCTTGCTTCTGAGGAAGACACAACGTGTGACATGATGAGATTAAGAAAAAAGTGATGTTTAGATAAGACTAACTACAGTGACGATATCAACGTCTCTTCTTTTGTCAACATTATTAATAATACTTACTTGAAGGTGATAGTTTCTTTTTTAGGCTGTAAAGGTAAGACTACAAACAGTTCAGGAAACTGTACTATAAGTAGATAACAATGCTTATCTAAATGAGTTTATTGTAAACATTATAAGGTAAATATTCTTTTTTAACTCAATGTTTTCGTGAACAAAAAGTACACAACCCTTATAATGGAGACTTCAACACTTTTGTCCTTTATTTAAATATTAAGTCTAATCAAAATACAACAGACGTCATTATTCCAGTTACACTGATACTAGCACTCAAATATAAACTTATCATCCACCCCTTCTTTTTTCTGATGATGTGCTCACCCATCCTATATCTTCCTAAAGAGTGAAGGTCAAATGGTGTTGCAGCAAGTCATCAGCATCTCGAGTTCCTTACCACAAGTTTTATGATCTTACTGCAGAGGCTTTTTTTTTCCTTTTAAGTCTGCTTGCAGTTCTTCTAGCCTTCTGGTAAAACAATATTTAAAAGATATTGACAATTTTCTTTCTGTTAGTAGATCATTGACCAGGGTCTTCTGTTTGCATTTGTAGATTAGGGTAGCTTATCCAAGACTTTCTTCAGTTCTGGTAAAATTTCTGTACTTTATTCTTCACTGGCTTGAAGTGTTTGAATGACTACATTCTAATTAAATTGAACTATTGGCACTTGAGCTGTGGTAGTCTTTTGATTGTCTCCTATTTTCTGTGGATACATGTCACTTGAGGTCTAAATGTCAGCTTTCTTAGGGTGGAGAAATAAAGGCCAGTATAGGTGGGCTACTATCCCCACCCACTTTAACTTTTGTTTTCCCTTGCTTGTGACATCCACCAGAACACCTTATTATAGCTTAAATTTATATTTTCCATTGTTAGGAAAACATGCCAGAAAACTTAAACAACTTACCTACTTCACTATTCGAAACTGTCCTTCCTCAAAAAGATGTATAGTACAGCAGTATAAAAGACACAACTGTCTGTTTTTATTTTCCTCATATGTGCTGAACAAGTTAGAGCATTTAAACCGGGAAGATACAATGTCCTTAATAAATTTTCATCGGAGTTTAATTAAAACAGGCCTTCTGGTTTTAACATGTTTTGTTCCTACTGTTAACATGTAAATTCTGTAATGTCCACGTGCAAGTAAATAGCGTAGTCTTCGTCATGAACATCGTGCAGATGTTCACATTATGTTCACATGTGGAATACTCAAGTGCAGTTTTCAGTGAGTTTTCTTGAAGGCCCTTTTGCTGCTACTTGTTGAGCCATTGAATGTTCACAGTACTTTGCGTCTTTTGGGCCTTAGTGCACCTTCTAAATTTCAATTGTGCTGGGTACCTTTATGCAAGAGGAGAATGTAGAACTGACTATGAAGTCATCTAGTCAGGAAGGGCATTTTAAAGCTGTATCTTTTGTGTTCTACGTCTGATACAAAGCAGGCTGATTTTTGATCTCCTGAAGAAAATAGTGTGTAATTTTTTTCTTCTGTAAAAGCACTCATTCTTAAAGGATACTGTGTTATTTTGAGGGTTTTTTAAATTCTAGAGTAACTTAGAGTCTTTCTATTTATACCTCTACCAGATATTGATGAGAGGGAAGAAGAAAGTAAGGCAGGCGAGTTTCAGTGTAAGTTAGTAGATATTATTAAGTTAGTATTATTAAGTAGATAGTTAACTTTTTGCTCCTTTCTCTTGCCCCTCTAGGTAACAGGTATGTCTTTCTGACATGAATTTTATTATTTTTAAGTTCTTCTGTGACCAGTTAGTCTACTGAAGCAGGTAGTGTTCTTTGATCAGAGGGGATGTTTTAGTTTCAAACATTCTCATTGAAATAATTAGATTTGAATGCATTAATGTGGTTTTAAAGTTTTGTTTTTCGGCTATTGAAGTGATGTAATAATTCAAGGGCGGTTATACCTCTGTGTAATGTTCCTCTGTCAATATTACAAAGCTGATATTCAGTGTTACTCTTGACTGACAAATGACAATATGAAATACACCTCATTCTTCTTCAGCCCTTCCCTTTTACTTAACGTAATGAAACATTTTTAGTTGGAAGAAAAAAAATCGTACTTATCTTCCTTTTCAGCTGTTTCTTAGTAAAGAGATAAGTAGCAGCCAAAGAATGAGGTTTATGCACTGTTCTGCTTGAAGGAGAACTGTGTGCATTCATTTATATTTGGTAGTTATAAATAAAAGGAATAGGGATTAATACTTTTGAAAAATGTATCTGAATTTGATATGCTAAAATCCCAGATCAAATTCATCAGCGAACTTAAACTTTTACAAGCTTTAAATGGACTCAGTTTTGTCCAAAGTTCCTGTATCCCAGCTGTATTTGTAGGCTGGAGACAACAAACTTCAGTTTAATAGAGACATCTCTGTTCTGAAGCGCAGATATGTTGTACTAGCTCAACTGTATGCATGGCTTTGGTGAAATGAACAGAAAGAATAAAACCCACAAACTCACAGTGTTTTTGTTTCTGGATTGCAAACTGCAGGTGGCTCCCTTGGTCTTCGGATTAATTCAGCACATATATGTTTGTTTCCTTTCTCTCCTTGCCCTCTCCTTTTCCGAAGTGTAGGAATCCAAACCAAAGGAAGATAATGCTTTGCAATGGAGGGCAGCCTAATGTTTCTGGGTTTTAGATGAGTTTCATTTATTTAGATTGCATGCTTAGGTGATCAGTCTTCATATCTCAGTTTCACATAGAAGTGAAGTAGGCTGGTTTGTTTTCATCTTTCAGTGAATTTGCAATTGTTCTTTTTCAACAACAGAATAAATTGAAGTACTATAAAGAAGAAAGAATAAGGTATTAGTTTGCCGTTTTTAATCTTTTCTTTTCCTTCTCAACTGGATTTATCCAATAGGTAAACAGTCAAAATCAGGAATGGACAAAGCTTTTAATTATTTAAATAAACTGCTACCTGAAATTATTATCACTTGGCATAGGTTTATATATGTGTGTGTCTGTACTTGTATTTATATATATATATTTGCTTTTTTTCTTTCTAAAATGATCTTAGAATTGTTTAAGTAACAATCACAGTAAAAGCTGAAGAATATATTTCTTGATTAAGGAAAAAATATTTGTATATAATTACCATTGAATTAATAGCTTTTCTGCCCAGAATTGTCAAGGCGATTTGTGCCAGATAACGATACCCAGTCTTGCTATGTTTAAAGTATCAAGAGAGAAAAGAAGTGAGGAGAAGGCGGCACATCTGTTCTTTGTATTCAGTTTTGCGTCAGGTAGTAAGGCTTAACTGCAGAAGTTGACCCTTAATAGTTATACTTTATTTATAAACTTTTAGTAGTTACACAGAAAAGCATAGTTTCCGAATTGACCTTAGGAATGATGCATGTAGTTTTGCTGCAGCTGGGCTATTGTTCAGGAGGATCACAAATGAGGCCTCCCAAGAATTACTTGTATATATGTTACTGTGTAAAATTTTTTTGTTTGAGGAAGCCACTGTGCAAATGATAGCTGTTCGATAGCACGTGCTCCTGTTGAAGGGAGCATTGTCTTTTACTTCAAGAGCATCAGTACTCATTTCATTCATTTTAGTGTAAAAGGACTAAAATGAGAATAACGTTCTGAAGGGGCCAAAATAAAGCAAGCTTCCAGTTAGGAGGCAATGTTTGTAAATTTTAGTTCTTCATCTTGTATTTCAAATAGCATTTTAGCACACTTAAATGATTCCTTTTCTATGTGGAAAGTAATTTGTAACAATGAGTCTCAAAGAATACATATCTTATTTTGAAAAAACACACTAAGTAAAATAGATGTACTGTTGGTATGACCTACTAGCGATTATACTACTTATTTGCTAGAAGTAGATTAGAAGCTTAATATTCACCCCCAAATTTAGATTTAAAAGACAGTGTAACAAAGAAGTCTTTTACTCACTTTAGTTAGGACTGCCTAACAGTTCTGTGTTGATTGTATTTAACACGAATTCTGTATGATAAAACAGAGTGTTGTATGATGAGATGTACTGCTGGGCGTTATCACAAGTATTGCTGGGAACAAATGAAGGCTTTCTTTTTGTAGATTATTTGGATGCTAATATTTTGACTGCAAATTTTGTTTGTGGTGGACTAATGTGAGGGAGCACTAATACTTTGTGAAGACTATGGTTTGAAACATGCAGACAGTTTGAAATTCCCCCCCCATCCCAGTTTGGGACTGTAGACTTGTCTTTATCATGTGACAGTGAATGAAGAATCTCTGAGATTAAAAAAAAATCTATTTAGACTTTCTCAGAAGTTTGGATCCATCTATGTTGTGTTATTTTTGCTTTTTTTATTCGTGCCATAGGGTTGAACAGATGCAGGAATTTTACTGGAGATCTCAGGCTGTGGTACATTTTAATTATGTCTGTCTTTAGGACTCTGGTCTTAAAAGTTTCGTGGTGTATTCATAGGGGAAAAATTAGTGAGGGACGGGTCAGACATGCATTTTTCCTAGGCCTCCTATTTGTTATTCCTGGAGCTAGCTTGCTTTGCATATCCACTAATTAGTATTTTTTCAGAGCATTGGTATTGTATGAGAAGGTTTCAGATGGAGTAGTTTGGATATTAGCTTGGTTAGCGTTACATAAAGGACTGTAATAATTGCGGCTTCAAAAAAGGAAATACGTGTAGTCTGTATGTGAATTAAATTATATTCAGATTGAGAGACAGATGGGAAATAAGTTGAGATCTGGGATATTTGACATTTGCTAACTTTATTCATTGGTTGCTTGAGATAAATCATAATGTATTCCACATGTTTCCTATAGAAATTGAGTTCATTTTGAAAATCAGCATTCTATCTCTTCTGAATCCAGGTCAAATGCTCTAATGTGGAGGTGGTTCCTTTAATTTTAGTTTAATTAGCACTGCTTAACTCTTTGGAGTGTTACTAGAGTACGTGTTAGCCTTCTCCACTGAAGACTTGAGGAGCAAGGATACAAAATAGCAAACCCTACTAGTTACTTCATGATCGTGTTACTTGTACAGATACGGGCTGATTTTCTGACTTTTTTAGTGCTAGGCATGAAACCGAGACTGTAGAGGATGTCACGTGTTTATATGTTTGTGGTAAGACTATCATTTGGTTAAGAAATCTGTGGAAGTGTTTCTGAAGAATATTAATAAACCCCTGCTGCTCCGTTTCAGCAGTAGAATTTAGGGCGGGTCATTTTTGTTTTTCTCAAGTATGAAAGTTTTACTCTCATAGTCTTTCTGGTTAAATAAAGTGTAATAGTTTTAGTGCTTGAGTAATTTTAGGTATTTGTTGGTATGCCTTCAGTAAACTTTGGGAACTGCTTGGTAATTATAAAAATTTAATATATTAATGAACCTCTTCTGTATTGTTTCATTCATAAAAATCTGGTTTTGGAAATGCGAGTAACTGATATTCAGTATCTGATATTCAGAAAGTGAGGTTGGTGTTGGGGTTCTGGTGAACTTGTAGAGTAGTCTTTTGTGTTAAAGACTTCAAAAATACTGGAGTGAGAACAGTTGTGTACTGTCTTAAAAGATCTCTTGTATGTGTGTTGAACGATTTTGTGACTGATCTGTCTTAGTTTTAATGTTGTGAGGTTTTGGTGGTAACTTACAGAATTCATATATTAGTTTGGCCCAAGTTCTCAGAATTTGAAATCTAAAATCTTGAAGAGGAAATGTGGAAGAGTCAATTCTAACTATAAAGAAAAGTGAAGGGGAGGTAAACTCTCAAAGGCATGCTTTGTTTTTTTTCTACATTTAGTCTCTCAGAAGTCCCCATTAGAAAAGAGTGAGGATCACTACTTGTCATCTGCAGAAAAGTGTGTTACCCACATACATATATTCAGCAAGTTTGAAATTCCAGCCTGCTGTGTGATAACTCTATCAGTAGTTAGTACATTCTGTGCCTACTCTATGCCTTGTTTTTCTAAGGAAAATAGAGATTTTGTTTGTAGCAGCTTTATAAAATATAGGAGATGAAGAAAGCCAGTTATGTATTCCGAAATGTCTATTTCGGTTGCAATGATGCAGTGCTCAAATAAACTATAGCACATTTAACGAGCAGTTGAGGACAGAGACACGTGTACGAGGCACACCAGGGAAAGGGATTGTGTACAAAGACTAATTAGCATGAAATATGAATACATTCATGAAGTCGTCTTGATCTATAATGCTTTTACAGAGCATATTTCTTCTATGAATTTGAGGAAAAAGAAATTCAGAAGTTGAACTGAAAAAAGAAGTGGGTTTTGTTTGTTTTTAAACAAATAAAAATCTGTGTTCCTGGAATAAAACATGTTTTGTGTGAATAGGTAAAAAGATTAGACTGAAAAGATTTCTTTCTCTAATGTCAAAACAGAAAAAATAACCCTTAAAAGACACTCCTCTTCAAGTTTTTGTTTTTTTTTTTTGTTTTTTTTTCAGCTTCACTTTTTTGCAAGGGAATTTAAGTTAGATACTAGGAAAATCTATTTAATTTGAAGCTAGTTACTCAGAACATCATTAAATAGCACATTCCATGGATTTCACAGTAATTTTTTGTTAAATGAACTGTTAAGGTTATCTGTTGAGGAAATTTTCCTGAAGCATGTATCTTTGATGTGTAAGAATTTATATCTATGTATATACATAAAATACACTGATAATGAGTTGGAGGACAATCACTTGTCATTCTAGGTCTGTGTTCTATAATTCTATTCAGGATGGTTTTAAAAGTATCTTTTGCCTTCTGATGTGTTATTTTGAGCTGTAGCCATGTTGTTCTGGAAACTTTCTGAATATTGGTAAAAGAAGCTCCATATGCTCCATATGTAGTTACTACTAGAAAGCTGAGTGTTCTGATGCAGGTTCTGCAGCTGAAGTCAAGTCATGCAGTTGGCTGTGAATTTGTGACCCAAGTGAAAGTGAGGGGGCCAGGGGGTTAGATAATAAGTCTGGAGGAAAGGATGGAAAACAGATGTATGAGTTACCAGGGAAGTTTGTGCTGACTATGAAATAGGCTATGCACCTAGATTTTAATATCCTGAAAGCTTCCAGCAGAGTTCCAGGAATAGCTGTGTATTTGTTTAAATAAAGACGTAGTTATAAGCAAAATTTGTGGCATTCATGGCCTTACTTGGGAAATAATTCTTTTAAGTCTGTATTAGAGATGTACCCTCCATCTTTCAGCAACACCATAGCTAGTACATTTACATTAGTTCCTAAATGTACTTCCTCTCAAATTTCTCTTACAGAAAATTCTACATTATTTTTTATGTAAAAATAACAAAATCTCATCTGATTCATGGCCTAGTTCCAGTTACGTGTTGTGCTGACCAGCAATGATGTATATACAAAAAATGCTCCCCCCCCATGCCTGTTGGTTTTATGTGCAAAACTGATTTTTCTTCCTTTTTTACTGTCAAAAGAAATAAATTCATCATCTGCTTTTGAGATTGCAACTTTTATCTGATTGATAGTAGTTTCAACCGTAATTTTGCTAGGAGATGCTTTGAACAGAATATCTGTCTTTGCAAGAGTTTCCGCCATGTATACAGGGAGTAAGGATAGATTTGTTATCTAAATGATTAAAGTTTCTTTGGAGAAAGATACATTAAAAAACGATATAAAGCATTCAAAGTTAGCAATCATGCTATTAAGATTCTGAATTCATTGAGAAACTAAAAGTGCTAGGTATATAGGCATTAACACAGATAAAAAGCAGATAATTTTGTTGAATTTTTGAATTACATGTTAATGATCTGTAAAGGATGTAAAGAGTATGCAAAATTGTAATTTTAACTTTAAGTGCTGTGTGCCTTGTGTAGTTGTGGGAAACTGAAACTTGTCTGAAACTTCATTCTTTCAGATAACTTTTACTGTTTTGTAAGGTGGGAATATAATTATTTTAGAATACTAGTATGGAATAATTTCGCAAGGTGAAGAGGCAGGGGAATAAGAAATTTATGGCTTATAGACTTTCTAAAAGTAAAAAGTCCACATGGTACACTGGCTTATTTTTATAAATCAATGAGGACCTCTCTGTAAGTTGCATATTCTGAACAGTAGTATGTGTGGAATAAGCTTGGAGGTCTTTCTTGCAACGCTTTTTGTTTTTGCATTTAAGACATTTGGATCATTAGCACTGGGATACTGCCTTCTGAATGAATCATTTGAGCCAAATTTTGCTTATATAGGTAATATAAAGGTAAGCAGAACATAGATTGCATCTGCTAAATTGAGAATATACTGTGGATTCTGTATGCCTATATGCTTAAAATGTGTTGAGGTGAAAAGTGAGACTTGACCAAGTTGATAACAGTAAGAGATGGGTAGCTGTGTGTTTCAGGACTATTTTTAGTCTGCTTCGGTGCAAGTGTCTTAATCTAATACTCTGGTAGGTCCCCTAAGACTAATCTTTTAGTGTGAAAGTAATTTATCTTCTACCTCTTGAAGGCAGATAATCATTGTGCATGTATTAAGTGAGCACCTGGGTTTTTTCAAGCCTCTTTGAGATACTTGGATCTCAAGAAAGGTTTTCCAAGTTTGATCTGTTGGAAGGTAGTAATAACATATACAACCATACAGGGTTTTCTTCAGGCTGGTTGAGCCCAGTATTTTGTCTTCAACAGGTGATGGAGAGCAGATGCTTTGGCGGAAGAGTAAATACATGTTAGCTAATATGTGTTAAATGTCTATGTCTGTATGTGCATGGACAGCATAAACCCAGGTCCCAACAGTAGACAGTTTTTTCTGAGCCAGAGGTCACATCTTTATACAGAGTTAAATCTTCAATGTGTTTTTTCTTCAGTGAACTCGTGATCTTTTAGCATTTGTAACCTCTGGCATGGATCTTCTCTGTATTTCAAACAAACAAGTAGTTTTCCAGTGTTTCAGTCCTGCTGCTTGCTAGTCTTCCTGGTTTATTGCCTCCTTTTTCTGTCTTTGCAAGTTTCGTTAATTGCTAATTTATATTTATGTTCTCGTATTTTCAAAGACTACAGAGGAGAAGACCAAAATTGTACATGATACACAAAAAACCAACAGTAATACATCATTGAATGATGGCCATTATTTAATAAGTATCAGTCGATCTACCTCAGTTATTGGAGGGGAACCTCATGGTTTTGCTTGTCTTAATATGGAATCATGAAATGTCTCAATTACAGTTTGTTTTTGAGAGTTATGGTAGTACGCCAGAAACGTTTCTCTGTCATACTCCATGGAAATTCTATTGGGATGACCTTAGTTAGAACGATCATTAGTCAGAATGATTGTAATGTGGAAAGGTGCAATCCGTCTTCGCTGTGACAATGTGCGGTGTGGCAGTTCCTGTTCCAAACAAGTCGCTGCCCTCCAATGTGTCTGGTCAAAACTGTAAGTAATTCTAATCTACAGGTTGCAGCAGCCTGTGTTCCTGCCACTGACATGTAGAAAAACATTTGTCCTCACATATGATTAGATTGAAAGGTGTGCTTGTTATAGATGATATGCAACTAATTAGATTTATTTGATACCGTCCACTACGATGCCACAATTTGAAACATTTGTTTATGGAAGACTTAACTTACCAAAATTTTATAAATAAGGATTACAGTTACTATTTGTATTTAGTAACTGTCAAAGCTGTGATTACTGGTCAGCTTCACAGGGCAGTGCTTACTGGTTATAGAAATTAATAGAATCTGTTAAGACAGATAATTTCCCAATTAGTTTTAATATGATCCTTTTCCCCTGTGAAATTACGCTTTGGACATGATACATGTGAAAGCATCCCTTCGAGTTCTACTGGCTTAATAAAACAATAAATACCAGCTAATTACCAATATTTTTTTTAATCTCTAAATTAGTAGGAGAGTAGAACTCTTTACTAGACATGAAATAAAATTTCTGAAGTACTAAGTGAATGGAAGTATAACATTGTGTATTTCACTGTACCACATTACACTTCAAAAACTACAGTAGATCTCGAAGGTGGTGAAGAAAATGAAGGTTTTGGGACTTAGATATGTAGAAGTGAAACAAGTTTTCATGCATGTTTGTTTAAAACCTTGATGGTAGAGAAATACTTCAAAAGGGAGAGGATACTGGAATATGATTTGGTAATGTGTGTCTTAGTTTTTAAACGTTTGGTCGGGAGCTCTATATATCGAATATCACAGTGAAAGAGGAAAATAAATCAATTTGGCACTTCAATTTTTGCTAAAATTTTAGTCTGTTCCGTTGAACGTGAATACCTACTTAACTTGACTATATAAAAGGATTTTTGGATCTTGGGATCGTTTTATCTTCATGATTTCTAAAAATCTGTTGGAAAATGTGATTCCCCTAAGTGTCTTTGTTGGGAAAGATACGCCTCTAACAAGCCTAATCAAGGAAGAGGAAGAATAGCTGAACTATTAATCTAAAAAACTTTTTGTTTACTAGACTTAGTAAATAAACTCTGTAATAACTGAAAACAAGTTTATTAAAATCTTAATTAAAACATGATAGGTTTTTGACATTTTGTTTTACTTTTTTTTGGTCTGAATCTTGGTACTTTTACTTTTGAGAGTTATATGAATAACAGGTGTACCAGTTAGAATCTGGAATATAATTATAGCTCTTCTGTCTCACAGTTCTGTAGTGATGATGGCCTGATATCAGAGGAGAAAATGTAACTAGGACATGAGACTGTCTAAATTAGAAACACCGTTATAGGCAGCATGTTATTTTTTTATAGGCAAATGTCTTCTCTGACCCACATGACAACTTAGTGTGTTACTTTTGAAATGCACGGACTGATCTCTTGAGCCAGGCACTAATATATGGGCAGCAGAGACACGTAATAACTCAGTGCCCAGCACAACCCACCAAGGATAAGCATCTCTTTGGAGCAAAACCCAACATGTTCATGTTAAGTGTTGCCGATGTTGAAGCAGTGGCAAAGGGAGAAATGGGGTGGACAGTCCTGAGGCTTTTTTTTGTATAAATATTCATAGAGGCAATGTGAGAGAAGAGTTCATCAAAAAGGCTACTAGCTTTTATTCCAGCTTCTTACAGCACATGTACGGCACAGTTAAGTAGGCCCATTGAGGATGTTTTCGGTTTAATCATTGTTTGCCTGCTGTTGTTTGATTCCTAATGTTCAGAAGGAGCACTTGCTTGTGTTTCTGTGGCCATTTGTATGTGATGAATTGTTAATACTCACTGTCTTTCAGCAAAAGCAACATCTTTTATGTTGGTCTTAAGCAGGGTAAATGGAAGGGGGCAAAATCAGTTGTGTGTTTGGGTTTTGTGTTGTGGTTTTTTGTTTGTTTGTTTGTTTTTAAATAAAGTGTTTGTGACCCAGACATCATCTTAATTTCAAGCTGTTGATAGAAAGCTGAAAGCAACTGTGATATGGAGTGGTTAATTAAGTGCACTTTAACTTTAGCTGTATAACTTTAATGCACAAGTTCCTGTTGCAGACTTTCAAATTGCACTTGAAAATTGACTGGTTACAAACATTTTAGGGGAATTTTAATAGAACAAGAAATATTTCTTGTGATCATTAAATATGGTGATCAAATATTATAACAATCAATTGTATTATAAGAACAAATAATAGGAATATAGATCTCCTGCTATTTTTTGATAAAACTGATTTTTAAAACTAATTACTTTTTGATTCCAGAGGGCGTAATCTGTTGGGTTGATGTCACTTTCTTCAGCTTCATTACATTAATTAAGCAAAAAACTTAAGAGATTGCAAGAGGTCCCATATTTTCTTCCCCTGTCAGTTTTGGTTTCTTTTATCTTGAGAGCTCAAACTGAGATCCACTTTCAGATCAATTGCTCACTTTCTTTTTAATAATTCTTTCTTTATTTATTTTTTTTATTTTCAACTTCGTACCAAGTATTTAGCTCTTCTGATTGCAGAAAGGACAGAGTGACAGCAGGAGTGCTTAATTAATTTTACTTCAGGAATGGATAAGTGAGTGATTTTAGGTGAACTGAAAAATGCCAGGTGGCATTGGGAATAAACATGAGATCACACAGCTGTTAACTTAATTGACAAGAGGTCGCAGCTAGCATCTGTTACTGCTCTTGTATTTATCTCTAGATATTTGGGGAAATGGTTTGCTATTTCCCAAAGTTTAAGACCAAATGACAGCGTGAAGACTGTAAATGAATTTGAATATGAAACCACTTTAATCTCAGTTTGTGCAGTTCACAAATTGCATGACATATATGTTCTGTAGGAGATATGATGTGGTCCAGGAGAGAAGCTGTGGCTTCAGCTGTGCAAACCATGGCATCTCCCAGAGTCTCTCCTCTGGAATCCATTGAATATGCTGTAGTTGCATTGGTTGTAGAATTGGATAGAGAATATCTCCTTGGTCTCTGGTCCGTTTAGCTTGCACTGTTGTTTTCTGACTTGTTGCCATTGTCAGGGCTCTGCTTGTTCAGGATGTTTCTGGACACACTTGCGTCTCTTGATGATCAACAGGTTGTTTGCTTAGTTTGGCTATCTGTTTCCATGAGCACACAAAACTTGGCAGAGTTCATTCTGCTGTCTGGAACAAGAGGTTGGTCATATTTCACCTGCTGAACTGAAACAAGTGGTTGGTGAAGTTCACATGCTTATGCTAACGCTGAGCTAACGAGGCCTGATGGGTGAACTGCTGCTCTGTTTGAGCATGAAAATTATGGAGTCAGGAAAATGGAAAGACTCAGAGTTGGTCTATTGGTGAGGGAAGAGAATAAGTGCAAATTTGAGACTGCATTATTTTTGACTTTCCTCCTTGTCTCTGACTTTTATTTCCATTCTTGGGTGCCTCTAGAAATAACAAAGAAATAGAAAACTATCAATAGTTTAGCCAGGCTTGAAGAAGTTGTACTATGGTGCAATAGAATTTACTTATTTTTTATGCTACAAAATACCTTCTAATTTTTCAATGGCATTCCTAGCTCCTTATTTCATTTTTCTACCAAGTTTTACATGGAATTGTTTTTGAGGGAACTTCTCAGTGTAATTAATAGTTTCAGCTGTTCAAGTAGACTCCTGTATGTGTAGTTTACATCCGTTTAAACTATATGTACGCTTAATTTTTTTTTTTTTTTTGGTGCTATACTTCTGTATTAGCCATATAACTTTCAGGTAAAGGGAATAATAAAGCAATTAATTTATTTTGTATATTTACTTTTTTTCTGCCAAGTACTAGTAAATGCAATTGGTAAGCCACTTACCAGATGGAAATAAGATAAAATTACTCATTCATTTCCTGTGACAATACAAGGGCCGTTGTTCACTGTGGGTACAGATGTGATAGAAATTGGAGATTAAGGCTCAGGTTCAGATCGGCTAAAGTTCACCAAAATCTCTGCTTACTCCACGCTGTAATTCAATGTCCCTCTTTTTGTCTCCCTTTAATTTCATCCTCGTGATGTTCATGACTGACAGTTTTTACTGTTATTTTTATTAACATTATTCACTGCTTATTTAAAAAAAGAAAGAGGGAGATGAAATTGAACTGGACATTTCAGCTCAGAATGAAATGCTTTAACAGCTCCAGTTGCATTGAGTAAAAGCGTATGTGTTTCTAAAAGTTTGTCGTGATGACTTTTAACGATGTTCAGAAGCTGAATTGATGAACAAGTGTAGAATGGTAATTTTAAAGAGTCATTTGCACTTTTTTTCTACAGAAGTACAAAAGTACTGATGGTGGGATTTTTTTCTTAATTATGTCTCTGAAGTATTTCACCATGTTTGTGTATGTTCTTTGCTGTGATTATCGTTAGTTTTGCTTTATGTATTTTAGACTTCTTCAACATTTTGTTTAGTGTTGCTGTTTTCTCTTTAAACCCTACACGGGTTTCAAGCAGTGCACTTTGTGGGATTAAATGAGTTCCCAGTTGAAGGTATTGCTAAAGGTACCCACACTTGAGCTGCACGTGCGTTGCATAATATAAGATGAACAAAAAACAATCCATTGCAACATGTTGCATCAGCTTTTTTCCTCCAACACTGATAAACAAATAGGTAGTTACTAACAAAATAGAACTCTAAATGAAAAAAAATTGTAGGTTACATAACGCTGGTGTTTAGATCTGTATTTTCTGGTCTTCAAAGAGATGTATGCATATGCTAAAACTTTTACCTTTTATCATGTTGTCTCTCTTTCCCTTTCCCTCTCCTCTCTGTTTGAGGTAGACAGTAAAGAAAAGTAAACCCAACCAAAACATTCTATAGGTATAACCAGTGTGAGATACTTATGCAGTGGTAGGTAGTTTGTTGTTTCAGTGACTGTTTATTGCTTTTTTAAAAAAAAATGCTTGCTTCTTTCCTACTTCTTCAATGTGCGTGTCTATGTATATATATATATATATGTATGTATGTGTGTATATATATATGTATTCCAGATAGTCCAAATACTAATCTACATAAATTTGTGTGAAAAGGATTAACTTTCATTAAGAAAAACAGATGTAGGGCTGGAGATTTAAGAATGCTTTGCATCAACACAACAGAAGTGCATTAGCTCTGTCTGTTATCACAGACACAGTGATTTGAAATACAAGAGCACAACCCGACAGAGCTTTTTGAGTCTGAACTCTACCCTGCTGGTAGGCATGCTTCTCTCATGTGATGACAAAATACTTGGGCTCCTGGACTCTCTTACTGAGAACTTGGGAAGGAGATACTCGTCACTTGTGCATAGTGACTTGCTTGACTACCTGGACAGGCTTAACCACTTATTGGAGGATTCTCCCATTGTTCCAGGACTGTTAATGCAGTGGAGGTCTGACATAAACTTGATTAGTGTGTATATTCTGGGAAGTGAAACAGGTGAGCCATGAATTTGGAGGGCTGAATTTGGATCAAGCCTTATTTAAAGTGGGAAAAATCGCATCATGTGCTCTGAAACGAGAGGCAAACTCAAGCAGGCAGGGTACTCAGAGGTGGATGGCTACCTCAGCAGAGTAGGGTAGATGGGCCCTGTGGCATAAAGCTTCATACTTAGAGAGCTGACCTGTTTCTTTCAGTGTCCTATTGCTTAACCAGTTCTTGTGATCAGAACGTAAGGAAACTTCCCTTCTGCTACACCTTTTTCTCCTAAAATACCACCATCTTTGTTATGGAAACCTGAGAATGACTGTCACTAGCTCTAGGTACTGTCTGTAAGACTTGTTGGTTTGAAAAAAAGCTGATTTTGAATGAAGGTGTCAGCCAGTGCTATTATCCAAGTGCTGTAATGAATAATTGCAGCACTAAACTCCAAGGTCTGTATAAATTAATACAGATACTTCAGCTTCCAGATTGATTTTTTTTTTTTCATCTTGCTTTTTCGAGCTACTCTACATAGACTGCTGTAAAATCCTTTTTTCATCTCTCCCTCTGGATCTGTGGCATCAAATCAAAAAGCATTTCTCATCTTTAAACAGGCATAGGTGAAGGGAGTACATGGAAAAGGTTGGGATGTTGGTCAGCAATAGCATGTTGATTCTGAAATGATGTATCAAGTAGCTTTTTATTAAATTATTTCTTAAAATTCTGTGATCCATGGTCCTGTTGGTCAAGTCACTGCTGAAATGGACCATGTGATCAGAGGGGAGAGATCCACTAACAGAAGAGGGAAGAGCATAACTTTGGATAGCTATCTGATGCTTAAAATAACCTAATGCTTGAGTCAAACTGTGTTGGAGAAATTCTAGTAATTGGATGTCTCTTTCTGCCTACAAGTCTCAGGTTGGTAAGATCAGTGTTGATCTTATATTGTGACTTAGGTACGGTTCTGTAAGCATCCTTTTAGTATTTCTCCATGTTTTTTATGAATTGGCATAAAGTCTCATGCTTGAAAAGGTAAGAACCTTTGGAAAGAATGTCTTCTCTGGTCTTTTCCAAATGGAAAAGTTTTAATCTAACCTAGACATTAAATATTTATAAAATGGATGATTTATAAGCAGTGGTGTTGCAGCCCTTCAGGCTTAAGCTGGTAAGAGTAGCCATGATTTGTTACAAAACTATTGAACATTTGGTCTTCTGCGTTCTTAATGTGGTTACTAGTTTCACCGCTGTTAGAGGATGCAGTCTGGGAAGAGGGGAGGAGGGATAGTAACGCAAATTGGTTGTTTGGCCTGTGGGGGCAGTTACCATTGTGAATTCTGACTCAGCCCATCCTGTGTGTGTCTCTCTGTAAAATATTGCGTACTTAAAAACTGAACCCCTAAAACTACTTTTCCTTTTTTACACTGTGGTAGCTGAGTGACTTAATACGTGTTGTAAGTTGGGCTCGTGTAACACCTTTGCCTGCGAGCTCTTGCTCACAAAGGTGTTTCTCTCCCTTGCTGTGTCTGATCAGGTGTATGTGAATTACCACTGTAGGAAAAAAGTTACCTTTCTGTGCGGTGACATTCATTAACAAAAACATTTAAGTTTATCTCGTTTTCTCTTACTACTAAGTATTTTTGTTACCTCTGCAGTCTCGCAAGCCGCGTGTGTACTAGCTTAGCTGGGTACAGAACAGGTTTGTCTTCAGAGTTCACAACAGCTGCGACAAGTGTAGTACTCTGTGAGCAAATTGTAAGAGTGTGTGTTTGTTAGCACTTTAAAGACCTGGTCATGTATGGAAACCCAGACAGTTTAATCCGTAAAACACACGAAGTTTGGAATAGGTCACTCATCTTCTTGGAATCATTTCTCTCACCTGTCTCGACGCAAATCGAGGCTTTTCAATAGCATCTGTTCATAGAACAGAACTCATTAAGTTTAGTGCCTTCTCATGGGATGACTAATTTTTAACTCTTGGGTGTTTTTTGTTTGTTTTGTTGAGCACCTGTTTTTATTTCCTTGTTTAATTGAGAACAATTAGTGATGAGGGTGTGATTATTTCGTGGAGTGTCACTTCAGGATTTAAATGGTAGTTTGTTGTAGTTAAAGGGTCAGTGCTGGTGGGAATTTTGATTCTATCTGAATTATGAAATATCTGTGTATTATCAAGTTGATGTGTAGCTCTGTCCCTTCACAAATATAAAGCAACCTGGTCATATTCTGTAGTTAGACTTGCAGAATAATGATAGGGCAAGGGGAGAACAAGTGTTGCATTGTTGTTGAATCGTCTTTTCTGTTTAGCTTTTTCTGCTTTAGACTTTTTAGAGATAGCTGGAGATGAGGGAACTATTTTGTACTAGCATAGTTAATGCTAGTATGAAAATACCCAATATAAACTAGTTATTCAAGTGGAATAAACCTAGTAGAATTATTTTATTTCAGATATTTTCCTAGTGGTAATGTATATAAGGAGAAAAATAAGTGTTTTCTTGGTTCTGTTTGTGTTTGTTTTTTTTTTTAGGAGGTTGAAACTGAGGTTTTGATGTTATTCTTCACACTAAAAATTATCACATTTTCTTAGGACATACTTGTAATGAAACCCATGCTGATGAAGTCAGTACAGCAAAAAACAATGTTCAGAGAAGAAAAACATATTTAGTCTGCTTAAAACTTCATCTTAATTTGACTTTCAAGTTTTTCAGTTACATTTGAATGACTTAAAATGTTCATTAAGTTTAATTTATGTGAAGCACGTTAAGTTTCTATTCCTTCAGTGCCGAAGATGTTATGTGATATTTAAAAGGAAATAGATCCTTGTTAATGGGTTTACTTAATTAACACCAAAGTTATGCAAAAAATCAGCATATATTTTAAATATCTTAATACCACATTATTTTCTATAGAACTTTAAGTACTGAATATAAGGCTAGGAATCCTTGCTAATTAAAAAGAAATCATTTTAAAATATATGCAATTTGCTTATTCTCCTTACCAATGAAACAATAATTAGTAAAAACTTACCTTTGTGTAGTGTGATAAATCAAGTAATTTATCTTATTGGTTTGGGATGAAGAACTTCAGATGGTATTTGAGTTACTGATATTTCAACAGAGGGCACTCAAGTGCTTTGAGGTAACACCAAATCACTGTATTTTTAAAAGTAGTTGGAATAAACTGGAACTGAAGATAACAAATTTCGTGGCCTAAAATGTATAAATATAATTTGATAGTACTTAGGAAAATTGGTCATTGTCATACTAAAATTTTCATGTCATGTTCCTCCTAGTTTTCTAAATTTGCCTTGTTTCTTTGGATATTTTACAGTATGTTCAGGCAGTGAACATTGCTTTGAACTAATTCTAATAGGTGCATATTACTGTGACTTTCTAGCTGAGTTGCTATTAGTCTGTTAAGATTGAACAGTTGTAATAATGCATCAGAATTTAATAAAGATCTTCTTTCCAGCTAAAAAGGCAGTAGAAGATTCGGAAGAAAAGAAAACAGTTCAGTCAAAGAAAAAGATTAAAGAATTAAGAATTTTGGATGGAAAAACCGCACAAAATTTATGTAAGTGATGTCAAATGCATTGGGTGAATATTTAATTAGCATGTACACACACGAGTGTTCTTAAAAGGTTTTTTTGTTTATATGTGCAATATTTTTCTTCTGAAAACTGGCTAATGTGAACATAAGTCTTAAGTTCAGAAATGTTTTACATACATGTGATTTAAATTCACTATACAACTCGAAAAAACTTAAAAAGTGACATGGAAAAACATTGTAGACTTAAATGTTAATGAAGTATATTTTTTTGGTAACAAAAATTTTATTCTTTCATTAATTACTGTAGACTGGAAGTATAATTAAATGATAAGCACTGCTTCAGGGAAGGGCACAGCATTGGTAGGTTTTGCGGGTTGTGCTCAAGAGGCTATCCCTAATGGTTCTTTATGGTCAGACTAATGGAGAAATAGAGCTTGATGGGGTTAGACTTCTTAAGACATAAATATTAAGGAATAGGATAAGTTAGGTGCAAGTACTACTACTACAAATTGTAAGGAAAACAGCCCCACCTCTTTTTCAAAGCTGCTGCTTCTTATTTTACTTATGGAGTGCAATCAGTTATTAAGAGTAGTAGATTCTTTGATTTGAATTAGAAACACCATAAAATGTCACTAATCCGTCTTTGCCCCTGGCAAATGGAGTGTGTGAAACCAAACCTGTGCATCGTTTTTTACCACGTCCATGAGCACGTTTTCTTAAGTAGAAATTGCACCATGCAGAACTGATATAAAACTTAAGTTTTGAAAATATGGATATAGGAAAATTAGCCATAGTAGTCAGGTTGAATATATAGCACTTCATTAAAATGGTATGCTAATCCATCTGCATTACGAATACCTTGTAGTTTATTGAATGGGGCTCTGTTGAGATGTTACAACATCCTGAAATCAAATTGCTTTGAGAACTCCCATGTTTGAAGGGTATAAAATATACATAGTCTCTTGTATAAGTTTAGTTACCCTAAAAAGTGATGGAGTTAAGAATGGTTTTTTTTGGCATGGCTTTTTTTTTTTTTTAGAATGTCATGTAAATATGACTCAACCAACTGTAAATGCATTGCAGTTATTCGTACATGGTTATGAAAACAAAAAATAATAGCTAGAGTCTTCTAGTGGCTGAATAAGTCTGGTAAAGTAGTAATGCAGATCTGTTGCCATTCATAAAAATAGACCTTTATTGCTGGAGATGAGTGACACTACTAGGGAGCAACTGAGGCTGATAAAACAGTTAAAACTGTTGTCATAGTCATTTCTTGGAAGTAAAATTCGTAAGTCAAACTGCGATAGTGTGCCTCATCTACTGCTTGTTTTATATAGAAAAATTCTTCATTGTGGATCACCTTAATTTGGGCAACCTGGTGTAGTGGAGGGTTTCCCTGCCCATGGCAGGGGGGTTGGAACTAGATGATCTTGAGGTCCCTTCCAACTCTAACCATTCTATGATTCTATGAAGATATGATTTTTGAGTTGCTAGAAATTGTTTGCCTTCTTACGTCAATCTTTTTGATTCTAATTATTTGTTACTGAATTTCAGCAATATTTTTGGGTTCTTTCCGTTTGCCTTATGAAGAAATAAAAAATATAATTTTAGAAGTTGATGAAGAGAAGCTGAGTGAATCCTTGATTCAGGTACGTGAAAATGTTTCTGGTTTTGTTCACAGATTGTTTTCCACATAAAAATGCTGTAAAGGTATAAGGATTCAAAAGTAATCAGAAGATTCTGGGTATCAGCTACAAATTCATCAGTTGTGTTTACTGTTTTGTTTATTTCACTTCTGCTTTTGAATATGGTCGATTATAACAGTAAAATGGTCTTTAAAGACACTATTAACAAAAGTACTTTTGAATCTCTAACTTTACGAAGTTTCTCTTTCAGAAATAAATCTCTGATAACTCTATAGTTTTACAGTTTCAAAGACAAGCGTTTACCAGATTTAGGCTGGTGGATAATGAAGTTTCATCAGTCGTCTTGTGGAAACAGCTCTGCTTGTCACTAGTGATAGATGAAACTACTTGAATGTTTCAGGATACTGCTACAACCAAAAACCATCTGTAAATCAAACCTGCTCTCAAGCTGGTTTGGTCTTATTTTAAGCCCCAAATCTCTCAACTGGAGAGAAGAAAGTATGGAATACAGCTTCTTTACATCCCTCTCTGATTTTCTCACAGTAGGAGGAGAGCAAGTGCGTACAGTGCCTCTCCTGATCTCTGGGGCACGACAGACTGCAGCAGAGAAACATGTAAATTTGAAATGGTATGCAGGTGTGGCACACCAGCGAGACTGATGTTGAACTGGTTTATTTTAATGTCACACACAGATTTATTCTAGCTAGCATACTCAACTTCTACTTATTCTTTTGTCCTTCTCTGTCTCCTACTTACACTCCTGTCCCCCCAAGGCTTTCTAAATTAATTTCTTCTCCCTTTCTTGAACCTGGAAAATGGTTATTCCAGGGACACTGGGTTAAACTGAGTTCCTAGTCTTTTCACAGTTAGTTATGAAATTCATAACTACTTCAAAATTTAACATATTTTTTAACAGAATTACTATGTTGCAAAACATACAGTGAAAATAGAATTAAATTTCTTAAACTGATTTTCCCTGTCCTTTGCAGGTTTTCTTGTCTCATCAAGGCCCTCCTATGTTTCTTGAATTTTGCTTTCTTGAGGTTCTAAAGGAAAAGCTGCTGTTTTCTTATAGACCTCAAACTGTTGTACTCACAGCAGTACATGCAGTTATATTTTCTCCTAGTGTCATATTCTGGGACTTGTACCACCTAACCTAATGTGCTTGAAAATAGAGATTCAGTATCCAAAGTTCTCATGCATATTTATTTTGGGATAATACTTGATATGCATATCTAATTTGGGATAATACTTGATTATTTTGGGTGGGGGCGGGGCTTGCTATGGCATAATGGTTTTGGAGGTTCCCATTTGATGGGAAACTATTTGCAATCTTTATTTGATGTGTTTCATTATGGTGTCCTGCTGCATGCTGTGTCGACATGAAATTGATTGGTTTTGGATATGGACTCTAAAATTAAATAAAACGCATGTCGAACATGTATTCACATAATGGCCAAAGATAGTATTTTTAGTAGATTATGTCATCTTAGAAAAAGCTTATGCACATGATACATAGTATTTGGAATTAAGAAGCCTTAAGTTTATGTTTACTGATCAGGCGTATCAGATGATTTGATTGAGAAGCCTACAGGATTAGTAAAGTAAAAAAATCAGCGGGGAGAAGAAACCCCACCTTGAATATCTCAAATGCAGAATAGTTTCATATTGGTTATCTCTACAAATGTAGAGTTATCTTGAGACCTGGATTATCAGAGTAGGATGTAATATGTTACGCTGAAGTGTAAGGTCATGATCTGGCATGCTAATTGTAAAATGTTGGTATCTAATGTTGTAATGGTTGCTTATCAGTTGGAAATGATTGAGGAGAAGTTAATAGTGAGTCTATGCTCAGCAGGACAGGTGTAGCTAGCACTGGGTGTAGCTCTATGTGGAGGGCTCACCCTGGCCAGCAGCTAAACTCTCACCTGGTCCTAACCCCTTGCCTGGCTGGTGCGTCGGCGGGGGGTGCAGGTTGCCCAGTCCTGGCCTGCTAGAGGGACGAGAAGCAGAGGTGGCCTCAAAGCTGCACAAACTCTGTTCAGTAGTAGCTAAAACATGGGTGTGTTGTCACCACTGTTTTGCTCACGAGTCAAAACAGGACCGTATGGGCTGCTAGGAATAAAATTAACTTCATCCAAGCCAGACCCCGTATACTGCAAAAAAGGCAAATGTGATTGTGAGGTGTATCAGGTCAAGTATTCCCAGTAGAGAGGATAATTAATATGCATTTTGAATAATGCTCTTATAAGACCTTATCTAAAATATTCGTTACATTTCTCAAAAATGAATTTAAAATAGAGAAGCTGAACTTAAAAACTACTTACGGTGATTGAGGGATAGAGAAACAGTCTGTAGAAGGAAGCCAGAGAATGTTGGCTTGATTAGATTAGCAATATAAATAGCTGAGAGGGGAGATGACTACATAAAAGTGATATGCATAAGCATTGGAGAGAAAAATGAAGTTGCATAAGTAAAAGGCAATGTTAGTACCAGAATAAATGTATATGAATTCACCACAAATGCAACTAGCTCAAAACTCAGCTGCCTGTAATCCTCAAAAAACTGAGGGTTTGGGGACTGATGCGTTTCCGAAGGGAGTGGTGTGGCAGAGTTGCTTCTAATAGCAGGGAGATTTATCTGATAACCTGGAGGAGATTTCTTCTGTGTTTTACAGATATTCTTAGAAATGTACTAAGGTAAATGGACCATACCATCTATTTCATGTTCTGTCTATTCTGGTGTATTTTTATTCTAATCTTTCAACAGAGTTATTAACTAATTTACCAGTTTAACAGTTTTCAATACTACTGATTGGAAAAATTTTAGAAAGCAAAACTTTCTTTCATGCTTAGCAAAACTCATACTTTGGAAAAATGCAGATGTAGAAACTGCTTTGTTCTAAGTATCAAAGTGGTGAAAGCTAAACGAGTATAGCATAACTGAGCATATAGAAAGTGCTTACCCATTTTCTCTTTAATACTTGGGGACTCACTGTGTTTATGTAGAAGAAAAACTGATTTCCATGTGAAGGCATATTTTTTGCTTAGTTGCTTGGTACAGGAATCATCGCACTGTGGAGTTGGGTAAATCTCATGTTGATTTTTCAGAAGTTATTAATAACACAAGTGCACTACTTTGGCTTCTCTAATGCATGTTAAGTGTCTATAGATTATCCAACACAGCGTACAAAACCAGGTTGCCTCATTTTATTATGTGGTTAGGCAATTACCCTGCCAAAAATCCTCCTAAGGGCTGCAGTGGGAAAGCAGGAGGGACACTGTGTCCGCCTGGATCTGGAGATATCTCTGCCTCTTGTCTGTAGGTAAATGTTTCCAGTTCAGTCCCTTTGATTTCTTGTGTGGTAGTGCTTGCCTGTAACTCAGTGCCCTTTGAAATTCCACAGAATCACACTTGCTTCCAAGCTATGACAGTGTTTTGGATCCCATATCCAGTATCCAAAATATTACATTATTTTTATTTCTTAATTTTTCCTGTAAGTCTTTTATGTGAACAAAGGCAGTTTGTGGAGCTGGGAAATGAAGTAAAGGGGCACCCTCTGTGTGGACAGCCATAATGTAATCATATCAGCTAATAGTATTTTATTTCACTTCGGTTTTTTATGAACCTTTTTGAACAAAGAAGGCCTTTTGACTCTTGCTTGCTTGAACCTAAATGTATACTTTTTTCCCTTGAAGAATTGCATTACTGTTTTGTTTTCAATTAACATATGTATCAAAATTTAAACACAACCTAAACTTTTACTGAGTGTCTGTTAAAACAAAGTATTCATCAGCTTTCATATAAATATTTAATACATGTAGCACATCTGTATTTTGAGATGTTAAGATCGTATAATAAATTGTATCATTTTCTCTGGGGACATGGATAAAATTTCGGGCAAGTTCTACTTTCTACTGAGTTACAGTGTATTTGCCATCCAGAGGATCTGTACAGTTTTGAGATGTTGC
Organism: Tauraco erythrolophus; assembly: GCF_009769465.1. NCBI lineage: Eukaryota > Metazoa > Chordata > Aves > Musophagiformes > Musophagidae > Tauraco > Tauraco erythrolophus. Next base: position 6,173,789 of record NC_141477.1, read on the forward strand.
TTTTTTTTGTGTAAGGTGTTTTTAAGTGACATTTGTGTACAGCTGTTTTGAATAATGTCTGAAGATCTTATTTATTTTTTTAGGTAGTTGTGTCTTACTTTACACAGACCAGTTATTTCTTGATTAAGATTTAATGACCAATATGCAATCATGATGGCAAAAAACCATTGTATATAGAATATAATTGTTCAGGCTGTGACAGCGTCAAAAAGTTTTTTGTCTAACTTTTTAATGCTGAGAAGGCATTCTTCAAATTAAGAGATTGTAATGGAGGTGCTGATGTCTGTATTAAATAATTACTGGCTTGATTTGATGTTTATATAGTGTTAAAGCTACGTAAATAAAATAAGCTTCCCATAATTTTCTCATGCCTTCCCATGTTGTGGTGTTTTAAGTGTGTTATTTTAAGATCTGAGCTAGTTTAATATAACAAATTTAATATAATGCCTTGTTTGTTTTAGAATCTAGTGAAGAATCTTCCTGAGCAGAAAGAACTCAATGCCTTAGCCGAATTAAAGGATGAATATAACGATCTTGCTGAGTCAGAACAGTTTGGAGTTGTGGTATGTATTAGTGCAATAATTAACTGGGGAGTTCTGTTTTGTCAAGTAGATTAAAAAGAAAAAATTTAGGTTTACATTATTTTGGTTAGTGCTTTTGCAAGTTCTGCAGTAGGAAAAAGTTACCATCTATTTATTGATGAGAAATAATCTAAAAATCTCTGTGGATACTTATTAGGTATTTTTCTGGAAGGAATTATGGTGTGCAGTGTAGAGCAACAGGCACTTCTGTGCTAGACCAAATCTTAAGTCTGACTGTCTTGTCTTCTATGTAAGTCTTGTATGTTTATTAAACAGTTACGAAGAACACTCTAGGTTCAAGGAGTTAAACTTCTAAGAGTTCATAACAGTCATTAACTCAATGGCATTGAGAACTTCAATAAATTTATTCTGCTGTACTGAGAACTGTACACAGCTGAGTTAATATGCCCATAAAATCTCATGTCTTGCTTTACCCTTTGGTTAAAAAAAACTAAATAAAAATGTATGTGTGTGCGTATATATATAATGTATACGTGTGTGCGTGTGTATATACACATATAGATGTGTATGTATATCTAAAAAAATCTGTTCAAAAGCACTGGAGGAATACTTTGTTCCTTCTTTGTCTTGTGACACACACTTTTAAAGTGACTTTGTGATGAAATCTTAGTAGCACTTCCAGCCCTACAATAAGATATTTTTGAAAGGGCAGGGAGTGAAGGATACCAGGGAGTGACTGATTTACCAAATGAATGTTTCCTTATTTCCCTCCCGTGTAAATTATGCCAGAAAAGCGGGAAATCAGATTTTGTGCAAGGAGAATTTCTGACCTGTGTCTAAGGAATTACAGAATGGAAGCAAGCAAGTTGAAGGCACTTGGACAAATGGAGACTATGGATTCTATTCAGTTAACTATGTAAAATAAAGCAAAGAAATTCAGAAAATTGTGCATAATGACCTAGATTTAAAAGACTCTATAGGCATTCCTCCATTTTACTGCTATAATTTCCTTAATGTTCCACTCTTGATCTTTGTAACTTGAATCCTTTCTCGACTCGATCCCTTCTTCTGCTGCACATTTCCCTTTTATAAACATCATGCCTACCTTGTCTCTTCTGTTTTATGTTTTCCTCTCCTATTTAGTTTTACTGCATTGCTTTTATATAAAGATATTTCTGGATGAGTATATGATTTATCTGCATCCTCTCATTATGCTGCTTGATGATGGGTAGTAGTAAATTACCCTTCTGCTGAGGAAAGCTGTGACAGTGGAACTGCATTCAATATTCAGCCACCCTTGTGGTCAACAGTGTTTTCTTTATATACAGTCAAAATTATCTGAGTACAGTCTTGTATTTTACTTCTTGTCTTATCACCTTGCACCTTCAAGAATCCTCTGGTTCCATCTTCTCTGTACTTTCCCTTGAGGTGGAAACACTTAACAGAGTTAAGAGCAGCTATTCAGAACAGAACAGGTCTTGCGGATTAGCCCTGGTGTCGGCAGCTAAGCACCGCACAGATGCGTACTCGCTTCCCTCTCCCATCCCCAATGGGATGGCTGAAGAAGGGAAGAGTGAAAGTGAGGAAACCCATGGGTTGAGAGTAAAAATAGTTTAAGAAGTGAAGGACAAGTGAAAGAAAAAAGAGAGAAAACAAACACCAAGAAATAAACCAGACATACTCACTGTTTCTCATGTGTAGAGTTGATGTAGAGCCAGTTCCCAAGCAAAAGATGGCTAAACCCCTCTTCCACGTTTTGTTACTGAGCATTACCTTGTATGGGATGTCTCTTTGCCTAGTTTGCTTCATCTTTGAATTTGGTAAGTGAAAGAATGTAATGGATACTCTAGTTTACCTGTTTGTATATGAATTGGCTGCACAATGAGTATAAATGATAGTGCAAAAACTAAGTTTTCTGTCATCAACTGTCAAGTATGGAGATACTACAAAACTTGAGTTTATGAGAACACTTGGAGAATGTTTTGGTTCTCCAAGTTCTGTAATTTGGAAGATTATTTACCTCTGATTCAGAAGACCACAGATTAGAAGGAATGGTTCTTTTGCTTTGTCTTATGTACTGATAAAACAAGATGCATTTAATTAAGTTGCCAATGTGCAAGTAGTGTGTATTAAGTATGTGTAGCTAGTAAGTGTTTTAAGTACACTTTTTACCAGAGTTTGAATTCAGGTCAATTTATGTTTTACTGATAGATATCTGAAAACCACATAAACTGAGAAGAATAGCCTTGGGTTTTTTTTGCTGATAATGGATAGTTTGGTTTTGGTTTTGTTTTGTTGTTGGGTTTTTTCTTTTTGGTTGGTTGGTGGTTTTTTGTTGGTTTTGGTTTTGTTTTTCCAGTTGTCTATCAGTTAGGTCTAGTACTTACTCTTATTTCCTCATTCTTTTTAATGTAGTAGTATGCTTTGTTTCTTTCTTGTAATCTTTCATTCTAATTCTGCTGGCAGTTTCTTTCCCAGAAAATTATACAAGTGTAAATGAAAGACATCTCTATCATCTCTATTTGTTGTTGTACATACCTGTGAATCATGCACTTATCTGACTTACGATGACTACTGGGTTGAAACTAAATGGTCTTTGTTTTTTCACTCAATTATATTGGAAAAGTCATAAAAGCATCCCTATTTTCTGACAGTACCAATGTAGTCATGATCACTTGTTCGTTCGTTCTTTTGAGGAATGACCAACTGCAAAAAGTTGAGAAGGAATTTTAAAGTATTTAATGGAATGTTAATTAGAAAAAACTGCTTAATCAAACATTGCCAAATATGAAGGGACTAAGTTTCCTGAAGCTTGTTTGCTTATTCAACTTTACCATCTGCTTTAATAGAAAACATTACATTTCCTTATGGTTAGTGATTCTGTCTTATTTTTAGAGTCCTCTAACTACATTTATACTACCGAAGTGCTGGTTTTGTTTCCAATTTTGATTTAATTGAACAGTCCATTAAAGTGGAGGAAATGCAGTTGAACTTAAGCTCCTTACTTAACTGGAGTCCTTTTTAGCAATGTGTCAAATTAATTTCAGAGTTTTTCATTAAGAATAATCTTAACCTTGATGTTAAGAAGAATATGTTTAGGAACAGAAGATGACAGAAAGACTGTGTTAAGTAGCATTTAAAATGTGTACCCTTCCTTCAATAAGGATACTTACTTTCAATTTCAGTGCCAGTTGAATGGTTTAAGTATCACAAAAGCATAAGTCTCATCTGTGTAATCAAGTGAGAGTACCAGCCATTTCCCCTCAACTCAGAGGACAGTCTAAAAAAAATTTTTTTTTTTCAGTGTCAGTAGTATTTAAACTCAGTGAACTTTGCTCACTTTACCAACTGTGAGTTTTGAAGTCGAGTTAAGAGTATTTCCACTTTTAAAAAGATTACCCCACAATTATATGGTGCAAATTTAAGTTAATAATTCTTTAGTGAACCCACAAAAGAAGTGACTGGAACTGACCAAAGAATTCCCTTCCTGGTGTGTGTTCTGGAAAAGCGGGAGGGTTTTTTTGCTGCTTTCTAGTGAATATGAAACTTCCTTCAGCTGTTAAGAAATGGGTTATCAGTGATTTCATCGTTAATGCAAGAGGATAAATTTCACTGGGTAGTTGTAGTTGTAGAGACTTGCAGATTCTGTGACCCTTTTCGCTGTGTAATCAGGCTTAGCTGTTCTGACCAGTCCTTGCTGAGAGATGGGTGAAGTGGGAAGAATTGTACACAAGTTTACTGCGCTTGCATTGCTTTACAGTAATTCGGTCCTTTTAATTGAATTTATTTGCCACTTGTTTTGCCTCTTTGTAATTTCTAGAGCTGCTGAAGTATTAATCGTTTAGAACATTGCTAGGAAAAAAGCAAGGCAACTGTTTAATATCTTATAGGTAAAAGGCTGAGTAAGTTGTCTGAGTAAGTTGACAAATTTGTATTATAGGAATGTCAGCTTTTTTCCTTAGGGAGTGAAGCAAATTTAATTGTGCTTTTTGCCTCTTTCTCCAATAACCTTTGATCCTAGTTTTAGTACAAGGCTTGAGAATTCAATGATGATAATAAAGAATAAAGAACTGAATAAAGAACTTGATTAGGTATAGAATTCAGTCAAGGACCTTTATGAAAGCCTGGAAGGCAAAATAATGGCATGCAGTCCAGTGCTTACAGTTAACTGGAGAAGAAATACCCATTTTCTTTCTGCTTTAACTCTTTGTGGTGAAAGCTAATGCTTGCTGTTACATGTGCCTGTCTGAATGTGTTATTTCTTATGTGCCTTTGACACTAATTTTGTAGAACTATAAACAGTTTGACCCTTTTCTCAGTGGGTATAGTCTTCGCACCTTACCAGTTTTCAGAAGTTTCCTCTAAGTTGAGTATGTTAAACGTGTATTTAGAAACATACATATGAAAGAGTAACTGGGGCAGGGTGGGGAAAGAGGAAATAAAATAGCATTTGTGATCATCTTCTATGGATACCTGAAGAGCATAATGTATATAAAAATGTTTTGAATTCTAAGGAAACAACCCACTTGAAACAGCTCTTACGAAATTGTCAAGATATTTAAAAAATATTATGCAGATCAGCAAATAAAATTAAAACTTACTACTGGTTTGGTACTTGAACTACCTTGCAGAAAAGTAAACGGTCAGTGTTCCGTGACACTTCACAGCATTAAAAAAATAAAGTACGTACCAATTGGCTGAAGTGTTGTAAAGGATTATTCTTCACAAGTGTTTAAAGTCAAGCTGTTCTATTGATTTGTAAATGTTTTGTTGCACTCTGTTTTCAGGATCTAAAGCTTTTGACAACATTTTCTGGGCAATTTAGAGTAAAATCAGTAATTGGACGTTGTTCTACAAAAGTTATAGCAAATTATGTGATTAATTTTGATTTCCATCTACTGCAGCTCAGTGAAGGTAGATCCTCTCAAGGCAGATGTTTTCAGTATGATATTTCTGAAATACAGAATGATTAGAAGAATAATAATTTAAGACTTTGCACAATGTTGGCTTATAGAGGCTCACAGAGAAATTTGCGACAATGGAGATGTATAAAAAAAGATTGCAAGTTAAGCTGAAACGCTTCTTTTCTGATCCTTTCCTTTTCCTCGTTTCAGTCTGATCATATGAATTGTTTGAGACCATCTGGAGTGCCTTCGTATTTATTTTCATTTTAGTATGAATTCATCATTATTCAGGCCACCCAAGTCTTTCCTGTGGAAGTTATTGCTACTGCTGCTTCTGATAGCTGTTGTTGGTAGATAACACCAGTAGGAAAATCATGGTTCCTTAAGTAGCCATGGTAAAGGTTTGGGCAACAGGGACATGAGCACATAAAAGTCTTTGTTTCTGTTTTGATAGCCAAGATCTGTGATTTGTCACATAACGAAGCTTTTCTTTCAGGGGGACAAAGTGCTTCAGGAACACCACTGATAGTGAATACATTGAGGGAGAAATCTTTCTGTATTCTGCTAATTAAAATTAGGAGTTAGATTTGGAAGGTAATCATTCTTACATTTAAATGAAAATTTTTAAGTGGATTAAAAATTTTCAGTACATATTTTTCTCTTAAAATTAAATATCTCTTGGGAAAAATAGTCCACTACTAAGCAGAAGGAAATATTACTGATTACTTGTGCAAAATATGAAAGAAAGGGACGTATTTTTGTAGCTAGTCTAATGAAATTGGTTTTGAGTATTTAAACTAATGAATCCCTGTTTTAGATAATTCTCAGTATCTTTGTCATTTACCATGTTACAATGCTGTGATTTATAATCTCCCATCTTTTTATCAGGTCAGGAAGGAATGAGTCCAATACTTCCTTTTGCAAAGTATCTGAAACATAAAGGTGATACTATCTTGAGCAGTAGTTTTAGAAAATTTGTTTAAAAGGTCAAAAACACAAGAGGTTAAAAAGCAAGTAGTATGTTGCCTACAAAATATGATGTCATGGGATCAGAAGTGAAGAGTATATCAGAAGTATGTGCTTGCTTTAGTATCTCTAGGTATATTACTTCTTTATATAAAACCTTTATCCACCTCCTGAATCTGATCATTCTCTGAGATACAGAGATTGGGACTTTTTGATGGTGTGAACTTGAAAAGTCTTAGGATAAATATATATCATAGTGTATATTTTAAGTACCTTTGAGCTTGCTTGGTAACTATCAATACTGGTAGGATTCATAACATTTGTTTTATAACTTGCTGTAAGTGTAGATAATAACTGAACAATTACATTTTAATTAAAAACTGCAAAAATAAACGCCTTGCTAAGATGTAGGACTGATGTCATCTGTAAATATCACAATTAACAGCTCACATCAGTACAATGGCAGAAAATATTTTATGAATGATAAAACTGATGTGACCAAGCTTTCTATAAATATCTGACTAAGGAAGCTTGATGTCCTGTGTCTCAATCTCACATAGATATTCTGATGTCCTTCCCCAAGGGTCCCTAAGAATTTATCATCTCTCCCAGGGCCCAGGAGCCAGTTGAGAGCTATGCATCAGCTCAGAAAGAGAGTCTAAAAAGGGAAAGTGTAATTCTTTAGATCAGACTGAAGTGTAGCTGTTTGCGTTTGTGCTGATATCAGTGCACGCACACTTGAGAGATTGTTGTACCATTTCTGAAGGGAAAAAAAACTACAAGTTTAGTTTTAGGAAACTGGTAAATACCAGAGTTCAAGGATAACTTCACTGGAGATGTGATGAAATGTTTGCTGCGTGTAACTTCAGGCTGATTTTCAGTTCTTTTTAACTGGTGGATTTGGCTTACATTTCCTGTGCTGGGGGGAAGGGTTTTGGCAGTGTGCGTTTATTGCCAGCGAGTTTGGAATTCACAAGTTAAATGGTTTGATAACACAAAACCCTCTCGTATTTTTCAAAATGTTGCTTTACTGAATTTTTTCAGGCAAAGCATATGGTTTGAGCAAAAATACTTGTGGGCAGGTACAGATTCCTGAAAATCAAAAATAGGCCATAAAAACATACAGAAACTATAGACTTGCTGGCTTCACAATGTTGGTGGTTAGTATAAGCTGTTTGGCATAAATAAGCTTTCAAGTTCTTCTGTTCTGATTTAATGTCTTTTATTTTGTAGATGAGTTCAGTGAAAATGTTGCGGTCACGTCTCAATGGGATCCTTTTCAGACTCATGTTTGAAGAGCACGTAAACAATATCAAACCTGACATTATGGCGGTTACACTGGCTTGCGAAGAGCTGAAGAAAAGTGAAAACTTCAGTAAACTTTTAGAATTAGTTCTGTTCCTTGGGAACTACATGAACTCTGGCTCCAGAAACGCACAGTCTCTTGGTTTTAACATCAGTTTTCTTTGCAAGGTAAGATGGAGCTATAAAACTTTTAATTGATGAAACTCGCTACACATGAGAAAGTGCCCTAAATAGGGAAAAACATTCAGTCAGTGTAGTTTACTGACTGCTTCTCCATTTTTTACAACAAATATACAAATACAGAGTAAACGTTTCTGGGATGGTCCCTTGCTCTAGCTGTCTTTCTCAGGGCAATGGTGATTTAAGGCAGTTGTTTAATTGTAAGTCTGTTCTGAATCTTTCTGGAGTGTGGGAGCAGAACAGCTTTTTAGATTTGAATTTGTTCAACTATCATCTCATCAGCAGAATATACACAGAGCTCTGAGTATGTTAAATAGCTCTAGCTACTCATCTGTCGTCTCATCTTTTACCCAGCCATCCCTCAAGCAGTGTCACCGAAATAAGTACTTGGGATTAAAGATGGACATTGTTATCCCAGGTTTAACTTCAATTGTGGTGGCCAAATATGTGATGCAACTAGAACTTCAGAATCTATAGCAGTCAGGATTTAATGTGTAGTGCTTGTTTATTTATATGGTAAAATGTGTCTAAGGCATTGATCTGAACTAGACCATCTCAGTTTGTCAAGTACTTTTGAAATTATCTTTAAAATAAAGGGATGCAACATTTGTAAACAGATCTAAAAAAAAACCCACATAAATCTTGCAGAGGAATTCTTCAGTTATTTTTTGTTTGGTCTAATCAGAGGGTCTGGGTTTCAAGTGCCTTTTTGGACACCATGAGGAAATCTAATGTGCACCTCAAGGAGATTTAACCTTGTGGGGGAAGAGTATTTTAAATACAGAGCAAGTCTGATCTGCCATATTTAAGTAGAGAAGACTCTGCTTGCTGTAGTTTAATACGAAGGTGTTGCTAACTTCTAATAAAATAAAAACTATCATCTGAGAAATACTTTAATAGCTTTCGTTAAAGAGAGGCCAAGTTGAAGGATTTTTTTTTTTTTTTCATAAATCTAGTGCTGCATTTTCATTCTGGTAGTAGTGAAATCTAAAGGGAAATGAATGTTTTAAGTAGAAAACTACTTGTTAATGAGGGGGAGGGGAAATAATGACTGTATGTGAATGGTACTGTAGCATAGCATAGATTTGAGAAGATATTCTGCACTCCAGGTGATAGATTTATGAATTGCCCTCGGTGCAAATCCCACAGATGTTGACACAGCTAATGTAGACTGACTAATCCTGCAAATTGTTCTCTACTCAACTGAATAATTGCTGAAGCATAGCTATCTGTGCTTACAGCTAAATTCCATTTAAAATAACTGAGATAAAAATCTATGACTATTTAAATCAGTCTTGCCCTCAGAAACAAAATCTATTTCAGTTTTTGTTTTCAAGACGTGTTTCTGAAGGAAGTGTGTTGGTTTTTTGGTTGTATTTTTTTTTAACCCTGCGAGACTAGAGAAAATGCATCAACATTCTCCCTAATAAAATGTCGACTGTGCTGTTGCTTCTAGGTACTAGGTATATTTTCTTATAAAGTGATGTCTAAAAATAAAATAGTCACAAAGACAGTGATGGTGGTTGGAGCAAAAAAGGTCTCACCAAAAAAACCCTGACATGAAATTGTATCACTAATAGCTCTAGCTATTGATTAAACCTTGTAAATTATCACTCCTAAGTTCCAAACTCAGAACAAGTCACTGAAAGTAATGGAAATGTAGGTAAGTTTCTCTGGATGGAGTGACATGTGCATTCTCTGCTATTTAAATTTATTGTTTATTACCTAAGTTAAAAGATATTTTCTGCTATTTAAAGCCCCGGTGTTCATTGCTTTAATTTGCCATTCTAATTTATATCAGATTAGTGTAATAATGTGTACTTTTGCAAGAGTCTTGTGGAGTTTTTTTCAATAGGTTTTGCACCTGAACTAATGCTTTAGTATCATATTTAGAGAAGTAACCTTCTACTCATTGATGTTTAGTTTCATAAACAAGAGGTGCTTACCCAATTCATATTTGCAATGATTTTTTAAATTACTCTTAATAATCCAAATTTATATTTGTTTAATGACTTTATGCATTCATTCTTTTCAACTGATAATTGCATTTGGTTTCTTTGTTTAACAGCTTTCAAATTTTGCCCTCCCATTTTCCACCCAAATAGTGAGATGACTTTATTGGCTTCATGTTATTAAGTAAGACTACAGTCCGACAGGCCTTTGTGAAGCGTTGTAAATAGTATAAAACATTAAATTGTATCAGGTGGCAACATCTTTTATAAGCACCAGGTTTCCTATCTGTCTACAGGCACTTACCAGCTTTATTACTTGATTCAAACAGTCTCAAAATTTAGGATTGTTGGTCAATAATTGGCCTTCACTGTGAAAATAAGCATTTCTGTATGTATGAGGATGGTATGGTAAGTGTATTGTCTTGTTTACTGAAATCTTCTTGTGAAGTCAGATATAACATGCCAAAGAAAATTTCTCCCAGTTTTTTGTTTTGCTACTTTTTTTTTTTTTTTAAGCAACTTGAGAATGAGAAGAGTTTCTTACCGGTTTTAGACAATAATTGCTTAAAGCAAAAACTGTTTCAGTAGGAGTTTTAAAATCAACTAAGACAATCTGGCTTAATGTTTTAAGATGTTGGTCATTTCTTTGTCTAAGTTTTTTTGACTTTTTTTGGTGACTCATTGTAAGATGCTTGATAGGACCAAGTCAGATATAAGTTACATAACAGTATTATCCTCTGAATATTGTTCTTTTGAAAGGTCTTTAGCTGTTATGTGAACAGAAATGACAATAAATATAGCTGACTTCACTCATATGTTTCGTTTTTAGCTATTCTTTACTGTATGTTGATGTTTTGCCTGAAGACAAGGATTTAAGTCTCTCAAAAAATAACCAGAAAAAATATTAGGATAAGGGGAATCTAACCAGTGCATATTTGATCAAAGATTTTTAAAAACTTAGAAGCATCAAGCCTTTAATTTGTGAGTTGTGTTTTTTTCCTCTTTTAGACCAGTGACTTAAACTGTCTTTAATATCAGTGGACTTTCTGCCCATGAGAAGAGAGCTTTTATTTTATTTTATTTTTTTGAGCCGACTGTCAGCAAGGTAGAACACATGTATTCTTCTAAGTGTAGAATACACATAAAAATTAGAGTTGTTTTAATGATGAGATATCCTAATGCAATGAATTCACTTTTCAATAAAACCTCATTTTCGTATTGGGTTTTGGATTTTTTTTTTGGTCATCCTTGAACAACCTTAAAGTTAATTGTCTGTTCAGTAGGTGTAGTACTTGCATTATATGATCTGAAAAAAAAGAAAGGGAAAAAGACAAGTATTGATCTGGGATAAACGTTTGGTTTTGTGAAGCAAATGTTCTCAAAACAGAGCTGGTCATTTCATACACAGAAATCTGTTATTGTGTAACAACTTCTATGAAAACATGAATTCAAACCTGTCTGGTCGTAGCTAAAAAAGCTCATGCTTGTATAATAATTGCAAATCCTTAAAAACAGATTATCTCTCTGGATGTTATATTGCAGTGTATGATGTTATTGAAGAAAGAAATGACTTTTAAACAACCTTTGGCACACAACAGAGAACTTAATTTTGTTCAGATGAGAGAGACCAACATTCGAATTCATGCGCGGTACCAAGACTGGCGAGTGGTCTGATGCGTGCACAGAGCATTCCTGATTGCCAAGTGCCAAGTGCTCTGTGGAAATATAAACGTGGCAGAAAAAGTCGTAAAGTTCAGAGAGGCTGCTGTAGTAATTCACTAACGATGAATCTTTTTACCAATTGTTGTGTTTGATTAATGTGTGCGCATGATCAAACTGCTATTCTGAGCTCTTATTGCAGCAGCTACTGTCTGCAGGAGGAGAGGAGAAACCTCATAGTTGTGTAAAGTTATGCTAGGCAGAAATTTAATTGATGCAAAAGAGGTTTGCTTTAGGCATATATAGAGTACAACTTCTGTTCTTTTTGTGGTGAATTAATACAACGACTAACAGCGAGCATCCTCTGTTGTAATATAGCTTTTGCAATATTCTAGCTGGATGAATTTTGTATTTTATGTAATTAGTAATATTGTGTTCCTCCTTGTTCATAACTCAAATAGTAAAGACAAGCTGGTTATCTAGTTGAGTATTACTGTCTAGTGTACATTTATTAGTTGTCTACCAGCCCCTTTTCTGTTAAGGTGGGAAAGATTTCTAGGAAATGAGAAGTTATTTAATGTCATAAAAATCTTTAGAAAGCTTTTTTTATAGCTATAGTAATCAAATGTCACTCTAGTGGTAGTTAAAACATACTTTTTTTTTTTTCCCTTATTTGGCTGTCACTTTTAAGCCTTACACCTGAAAACCGAATCCAAAAGTACCTATTAAAAAAAAAAATATTCTGGAAGTGGGTTATGGTATGATTTGCATGTTTTAAATGCTTTACTGAGATACTACATGCTAAGGAGATTTTTGTTATATTGATGTTATTGCTGAGCTACAGACCTAAACATCATACTCTGTTATTACTTGATTTCAGTGAGTGTGCTGTTATGTTCTGTGTATATTAAGCTTTAATCCTTTCCCAAGCAATGAATCTGATCATATTGACCACTCAAATTGATGCTTCAACTTTCAGTGGGAATCTGCTTTCTGAAGCCTACACTGATCTGCTGATTATTATTTTGGTTTTGTTCTGGCCTATGTCCATACGTACCTAGAACTCAAGACTGAAAGGGATGTCATTTTTCCTTTTTTGCTCCCATATGAACCTATAATATTTAGAACCTCTAGAATATTTCTGTGTGTTTCTGGTTCAGTTGTCTGTTAAGATGTATTGAAGAGCCACTGTATTATTTTTTTAAAGTTGTAATCAATATTTACTGTGAACCTCTGCTCCTTTTATCATCTGTGAAAGTAACAAGTAAAAGTGCATGGCATGAAAAGCAGCAGAGAAAAAACATAGAAAATTTTGCTCCACCCATATTTTTCTCTTAGTGTGCTAAATCAAGTAAGACACTTCTTTAGTTGAAAAGAGACTGACTAAATGTCAGCTGTCTCAGTTTTTTTTGTAAATGGCAGTCTTGTTATCAGAAACTAGATACTTAGTCTTGATTTTCTGTTTATTAACCTTTTAATGTAACAGAGGCCATTAAGTGTATTGTGTTTGTAAGGCTAGCATCTTAAACTTGACCTTTTCCAGAGCTCTTGCTTATAAAAGGACAATTTAGCTTTATGCTGAAGGGCAATAATAATACTATAAAGTTGATTTTATACTTAACATGGTGATACTTTTGATGTACTGCATGCAAAGTCCCGCACTTGGGACAGGCTTAAACTTCTGTGAAGGTTTTGTGTTGAGCGTGGGAAGTGACTCTGCAGAAAACATGGAGTCTGTCCTAAGTGGAAAAAGCTGAGTCTGTAGTGTGCCCTGGCAGCATCCTGGGCTTTATTGATAGGGGCATAGTCAACAGATCACAGGTAGTGACTTAACTTAGAATTTACTGGGCTGCACATGGAGCATGAAGTTCAATATTCGGTACAAAAAATCTTTGTTGATAAACTTGAGTGGAGGACCACCACGCTGGTCAGAGGCTGTAGCACTGAGGAAAGGCTGATGGAACTGCGCTTGTCTGGTTCAGAGAAACAAAGGTTTTGGAGAGGACCTGTAACAACATCGCAATAACAAATAATTTACTATAAAGGTGGAGCCAGGCTTTGTAGCGAAGTGTACAGTGAAAGAATGAGACAGGCTGTAAACTGAAACCAGGGACGCTGTAAGTGGATATAAGAGAAAATATATTTCACTTTCTTAATACATAACTTTTTAATTAAAAATACATGTAATTGTTTTTTCCATAAAGTCAAAAATATGAAATTGCACCCAAGAATAAAAAGAGAGATGAAACAAAAGATTTGCTCTGAATAAAGTATGCTCTGTGAATATGGAGAATGTAAAGACACAACCATGCTGGTTTTAGCATCCAGTTCCCGTCTTTCATGTCTATTTTTGTATTTAAATAATACCTACTGAACTGCACTGAAAACCCACTTGTCTTCCTTAGTTTCTCGTTATATTAGTAGGCCTAGAACTTGATTTTTAAAGTATATATATTGCTTCTAAAGATCCAACAGAGCTATATGTTACAGAATGTGGTCGAGGGGTGTTTCTTGATTAGGCCAAAGAAGTGAATTTGACACAGTTGGTTAAGATCTGAATGAATGTTTACTACAGGTTTTAAACAACTCAGCAGGTGCTAGTATTAACTCTTGTTAATATGATGTTACTGTTGCTGACAAAACATGTTTCTATTGTAATCTGAAGGCAAAATAATTTTGTCCATTTAGGAAAAAAAATGCTTTATCCACTTGATGTCAGAGAGATCAAAGACTGCAAATCCCACAGTTCTTGTTCACAGGCAAATTGAAATGTAATTTCTTTTTACCATGCAGATGTTTAGCCGCTAAATCTATGGGGGTTTTTAAGTTGGAAAAACTTATATATATGTAGCACGTTAAAACCTTTTAACTGCATACCATTATTGAGCATTGTTTAGTCTTTAATCACCGAGTTGGTATGAATTAAATTGCATTCTTAATTGCCTAAATACCTTATATTTTTAAAAGCCTGTTTTTCAGCTGCACTCATTTATTCTTAACAGGGTAATCCTTAAAGCCGAAAGGCCTGTATTAAATTGAACATCGATGGCAAGCCTGTCACAAGGATTATAGAATTAGAACTTCTAGTGATTTAGAGAATGAGAAAACAAATAGGAGATTTTACATGCACATTTATGTATTCTTCTTAAATAAATCCTTGATTTCATTTGTTGTATATGTTGTAGCTTGCTCTACTAGAGCTGGTGTAAGGGCTCTACTAGATGAGTTAGTAAAATGCAGTTGAAAAAAATATTTTCAGATAACCTTGTAATACTAATTCTCTATAGAAAGTGAAGTACACTCATCTTAAACTCTTGCATACACCTAATCTCTTGCCTTTGTACATAAGGAGTAATCTCTACTTCCACTAAATCTTCAATCAACTCATACGTTCATTTTTTCATGTCCGCATAAAAATGGAGAAACTAAATTTGGACTTCAATTCATTCTCTTAAGTTCACGATGTTCCTTTGCATACACACATGCGCTCTGCAATGGGATTTAGCCACAGGTATATGTTCACCTGGAAATTTCCCACTAGGCCTGTTTTTTAACAATTATTTCAGAATTATTTTCTTGAAATAATAAACTGATTCTAGCAATTAATGCACTTAGGTTAATGGAGAACAGAGCGTCTTACCACCTTCAAGAGGACGAGTTCATTTCAGACCACTAGGAATTGCCTCTGCAGTTAAGAGGATAGTGAAAACATGCAATTACGTATTCCTTTGCACTGTGCACAATTTTCACATAGCTTTTTGAAAATAAAATCGGACATATTTTCTGGTTTGGATTCCAGTAAGACAAGATACACTTATTTCATGTGTCTATAAAATTTGTCTGAAAGTCTTTAGGATAAAGCAGCAGGGTTTAGATTTTGCTTCAATAAAAAATTGTGGATTTACGACAAGGAGTTTCTTTAACTTGGCTGGTAAAAGAGCAAATTCTGACTTTTAGCATGCTGTCCAGCTATGTGGCATTTCAGAGGGATTCCTTCAGAAATCTGGCAGTGGGAGGCATTGAAGGAATGAACTGAACTGTGTTCTGTTTCATCTCCATTCGCAGCCATTTATTATTTGGTTTTTTTAATCACAGTGAGCATGCTGAACTGATGTTGCGAAAATCTCAGAATGTTATGGACTGTCTTCAGATTTTGTTCTCAGCAAAATTAAGTATTGAACACTGGAACAGGTTGCCCAGAGAGGTGGTGGATGCTCCATCCCTGGAGACGTTCAAGGCCAGGTTGGACAAGGCCCTGAGCAACCTGATCTAGTTGGAGATATCCCTGTTCCTTGCAGGGGGTTGGACTAGATGACCTTCGAAGGTCCCTTCCAGCCCTAACCATTCTATGATTCTATTCTTTAAAAAATACAGCATACGGATGGATCCCTTCCCAGATATAAGTCTGAGATTATAAAGAGTTGCAGAGATTTAATTTTTTAAATAGTTTGTTTCATTTTCAGACAACCAGTGTATTTAACTTTTTGCTAATGACTTTACATCTGCAATATTGACTTTATTTAAACATTTTACTAAAAAACCAAAAGGTGATATTTTTTCTGTTTTTCTCCTGTGTCCACTTTTTAGATTCGAGATACTAAATCATCAGATCAGAAAACTACCCTGTTGCATTTTCTGGCAGAAATCTGTGAGGAGAATTACCGGGACATCTTAAAATTTCCAGATGAATTGCAGCATGTTGAGAGAGCAAGTAAAGGTAAGCAAATAGATGAAACACCTACAGGTAATGGCACTGTGCTTTGATGTTAAATACTTCCAACATTTCATTTGAGATTGTAGGGTTGAGTAACATTTAAGCATTGATAATCCACATGGATTTTGCTCTTCTGGTATTTATTGACCTGAGTAAAGGTGAGGAGGAGAAAACCAGTAATAAAGTAACTTTTTCTTCTGAAGCAGGTTGTGGAAATAATACAGCATATTTCGGTGAAGTACTTAAAAAATCACATATTAGAAGTTGTGTGAGCAGTGTAATGATGATGATCAGTTTACCCTTAAGTCTTTGCTGTCTTGTTTCTTGAGAGTGAAGACCCGTGAGTGTGTGTATGTGTACACACACAATATGTTCCTCTGTTTTAACATTTGATTTAACACCTGAATATAGAGCAGTAAATTTACTTTCTGAAGCTCCCAGACTGTATATGAAATAGATAGTTTAATTATACTGTATAGTCTATGATTAATACCGATTTTATTCTTGGTCAGTCAGCAGTATAGCCCTGTCAATGTGGTAGAAAACATAATCCATTTGTTGTTGGGTGTCTTTTTGTATGAAATACGCCGTGCTGCGAGGCGCCCTTGTTGCTGAGCTCTGGAAGGCGAAGGCTGGGTAATAATAATGGTTGATCAAGATAGCACAAACTGGTTTATGTTGACTGGGCATGCTGATTCATCCAAAGATAAATACTTGGGGGAGCACAAGATGAAGGGAAAGAGAGAGGAAAAATAAGTTGGATACTTGTTTCTGCTAGCTCTGTCCAGGTTTTCTCTTGGAAATTTTTGTCTCCTTGTTTCAGTGTTATCAGCCAGTGTGTCTCTGTAGTGCAGTGGTTAGCTGTTACATAAGGTGGTGTTTTTTTTGTCGTGGTGTGTTGTTTTTTTTTTTTTAGGGCATTGTTTTCTATCACTTTGTCCTCTTCTATCTCAAACTTGGTCTAGGCAGAGCAGAACTCCTGTTTCCCCAGGTTCTTAGGAGATAGTTCATCAGTCAACCTAACCTTGCTCTTGTTTCATCTCCGACATATTTACAGATTTATATGATTGTCTTTGTCATACTTTTTTTCACTGTTTCTCACACGTTACAAGTACCTTTCATGTTTTTCTTTTTCCTTCCTGTATGTAAGCTAAATTTTATTTGTGTCGCTTAAATGTCTCCATGCTTCACTTTGCTCTTTGCTGATGAATGCTTCACTGGCATGAATGCCTCTTGATGAGATGGAACTGATCTGTCTATTTAAGGGTGAGGATGTTATTGTGTTTTAAGGCAGTATAGAGACTGAAGAGGTAACTTGTACATTACTGTCTTGAATGCACCATATATATATATATATATATATACATATACACACATGCATATATAAGTAAAGATGCATGCTTAAACAGCATACAACTGGCTGCTTGTATCTGGGCACTACTGGGCACTACCGTGGATATTACACAAAGAATTGTTACATTTATTATCAACTTTGCTGTTTGCTGTTGATGTTTTTTTTCCCTGGTCTCTGATACGGAGTCAGAGAACTTCCTCAAACTGATCTTTCTCCCCACCCCTTAACTTGCCCAGTAAGTGTCACTGGTCTGGCCAGTGCGTTCACAAGAGTAACAGTGATTAATTTTTTTTTTTTTTTTTTTTTTACAAATATTTTGTCATCTTAGATAAATTCCAGAAATGTTTTCTCCCACATGATAGTTGTTTTCTGGAAGTGTTTTTTTAAGCTTAAAAAAAAATAAAAATTCTCTTGTTAAATTCTTTACAAAGCCTTATGGTTTACCAGGCACATTGATGATCTTTTATCAGTTTTCTCCTGGGGCTAACACTTTACCCTGCAGCTTTCAGATTTTTGTAGCTTGATTCAAAGCCTCTGATATTCTGTAAGTTGACTTGACAAATTAAACAAAAAGAGTTAGTAAAGTTTATTTAAGCTACAGCATCCAGAAGAGAGAAGGCATATTAATGGGAGCAAAGTCACTAATAATCCTGATGCTTGGAATATATAAGAAAAAGATTTTATTGCAGTTAGGTTTGTTTCATTCTGCAAGATAAAAGCTCAGTAAGTTGCCTATAAACAGTGCTGACTTCTTATCAGAAGCATAAATGACTGTTCATTTTCAATGACCTAAACTTCCCTTTCAGCCCTTCTTTAGTTTCTGTTACAAAGAAGATTTTTGGCAGAATAAACATGATTTGTGCAACTTGCTTCAGCTGTTCCCCATGGTACTTTCTGATTTTTGTTTAATTGTAATGTTCATCTGCTCTGTCATGTGTGGTCACTTTTTTCCTGTGTAGGATGCTAACATGCTTTGTGTGGAAGGGAAGATGTTAACTTTCCATTTATTGTTTGGTGTTTTATAAACCAGTGGCTTCAGGAATGGATAGTTAGGTTTATTTTTCCTGTAGGAGGATTATTTTGGAATGAAATAGCTACAGATACAGCTTAGATCTACCGGCAAATATTATCTCTGTATGAATTTTAAATAAGGAAATATGAGCAAAACAGATGACAGTCTGATTTCTTGAGATGTATGCTTCTGACTTTTTAGGCAAAAGGAAGCCTCATAGTTTGAACTATACATAAAATGCAAAATACAAGACTTACCACGTTCAACTTTGTTTAAATCTTGGGTGCATTTTCTCAGTTCCATTTAAATAAAAGGAAAGTATTTTTTACTTTAATTTTATATAAGAATAAAGAACCAACATCTGAACAGTGGATATAAGATTTTTTTTTAACAAATAGCAGATAAAGCATAAACTGGATTTTAATATGAAAGGTCAATGGGATTATATGAACTGCCCATGCATGTACTAAATTCTTCAATAATCTGATATTAGGTATAATAAGATACTTAATCTTTTTAAAGATGGAGGATCAACATAGAGGTTTATGAAAAGCAAAAATAAATTAGGAAACAGTTTTATTCTGGAAAGTATAAGCAAAGGTCAAACTGATTAACTATCAAGACATTATTGGAAAGGCTTTCCTTCTTATTAGAAGCAGACTGTATGAAAGGAAGACCGATAAAACAAATTCACAAGATTATGACAAACTGGATGCTTTGATGGAAGTGATATTCACTCACTTTCCCCCAGTCTGCAGTGTTTTCCTCTTGTTCCCCTACAGTTGAAACTATGCAAAGCTTTTATTCATCTTTCTACCTTCTTCACTTTGCTTATTATTCCAGTTGCTGTTTTTCATGGTATTTGCTCTTACCATTTTATGATCTGTGATTTTATTAAACACGTGACAAATTCCCATCCCTTTCTGCAGGTTCAGTCAAACACAGACTTCAAAACAAAACCAAAAGGTACCTTAATAAAGTCAGATAACAAGTTTGGGATTTGTAGACAAAATCATATTGTAACATTACAATTTGGAATTCGTTAGAAAATATACATGTTTTTTAGCTGGAAACTCCTCTGATTGTCAAGCCTCCTGGAAACGATACAAAGAAATACGTAATACATAAAATTAAGAGGAGGAACATTACCCATATATTTTATAACAACTGAATTTCAGATCTTAAGAGCAAGAGTTCTTGCTCCTTTAAGATCGTAGTTCATGGTTGAAACATCGTGCCTGTATTTAAAATAAAACATAACTGTGTCTTTATCAGTTGGATGTTGTGTTCAGTTCCCCCCAAACTTAACAGTTCTTGACATACTCAGGTTACCTGCCTGATTTGTCTACCGAGAGGCACTAGATTGCGTAGAATCATATGAAATTTTGTGAGCTCGTGTTGTCTCCCTAGTGTTGACTTAAGAAATGAGTGGACATAGAATGTTGTTGTCTGTGCTTGGCCATTGGCCATTCAATGTGTTTTCCTTACCTGTTGGATAAGGTGAAGTTATACCTTGTATGTATAGAGACAACATGGATTTTGAGGTTAGCTGAGCAGTTACGAAGGACTCTCAAGATCAGTTCAACTCCAAGCGAAGGGCTGAGCTTAACTGTGAATTCAGTACAGATTATGAAGTCTGTTTCCAGGAATCATGAGGGTTTTTTGCAGTGCTTAACGTACAGAATTCTGTGCCTGATATAAAGTTATACCACTTAATAATTCTTTTAAAGTACTGTTAAAAGAAGCACAGCATTCTGAGTAAAATCAAGTGAAAGATGCCTTAGGGGAGATGAATTATGTCTGTGTAGTAGACTAGAAAGTACTAATAACGAGTACAGATTTCTCAAGTCATGTTGACACAAAAAAATTTATTTCTTTAATTTGCAAGCATATGGTTCTGACGGTTGAGGCATCTCTCTAGAAAGGACATTAGCCATCAGAAGCACTGTGGAATGCAAATATGTATATACTTAATATATTACTAAAATACGCAAATACGAATTTTTAAATTCTGTACAGGTACTTCACTGTGATTTAATGCTATAATTTTAGAGTAGGGAAAATATTTTAAAACATTGTGTGCCATTGGTGCTTTGAGGTATAGCAATTTAAAACATACTCATAAGTAGCAGTCATTTTTCTGTCAAACCAAAGTTTTATAGTTTGTTGCAGTGGAAGAAACTGTGTTTTAACAAAGAGATCTGCAGTATTTTCCACCTTGCACAGTTTAAATTGCTGAAACAGATTTTGCCCAATCTGGCACATTAGTGGATATAAAATAGACAATGCCTTCTGGCATGAGAAATTTAATGCCTGCATCTGTGACTTTTCTCTCCATAATAGAATCCGAAGTTGGCATTTTGCATCATAATCAAAAGTCAATCTTGCACTGTATAGTGACTTCTATCATTCTTTTCATTCGAATAAACTGCAATATTGAAATGTCAGAAACTCTCTCAATGTGTTTTTCTGAATGTGGTAAATACACTGTTAGGTCCATCAAATGCTAGAAGACTTTTTTCTCTGGTAACGCTCCTGTATTTGCATATAGCATCACCATATTGACGGTAGCTTATGCGTTATCTCATTAGAAGTTTTTTGACAGACATGTTCTCCTTCATTGGCAAGTATCAGTGAGGAGGACAGGAAAGGAAAATCTTCAGTTTTTCTGTTGTAGTTCAATGGTGCAGTTTCTCAAAGAGATCCTGTTGGAGACTCAGTAGGATTCTGGATTGGCTTACAGTCTGCAAAATTGCTTACTAAATTTTTCCAGGCTGTGAAGATTTTGAGGATTTATTTAGTTTCTGTCTTCTAATGTGTAGTAAATGGGGTGCAAAATCACAGTAATTCTGAATTCTGAAGCTACATTTTGAAGCTACAGTTTGGATTCTACTTTAAACAAAGTTATTTTCTATTGCATGCATTTTAAGGATCTAGTTTTCTCCCTGAAGTGTAAATATCAAGGGCAAAATTAAAGAATAGTGCAAATGACTCTCATGGGCTGTTGCTTATTAAAGAAATTAAAGCATTTAAGAATTTCTCACTGTAGTTAAACCAATTCAAATTTGAAGACTTCTCAAATTATGTAATCCATTTAGAATTCCATAATACCCGCCACTAGAGAGAGGTGAAAGCTACAAAACAGCACCTACTTCTTTTCTTCTTCCTTATCTGTGCTTGAATTCGTGATTTAATTGATGTAAGAAAGGTTGTTATACCTCTGGAAGCATCCTTTGATGTTCAGTTAATTGGGAGAGACCAAAAATTTGTTACGAGAGCCTAAAGGGAGATCTGTTGGTTATCTTGTGTAATACAGGCATACTGTGCTAGATATCACAGATAGAGACGTGTACATACATGCCTGTGAGATATACATATCATGGTACACTTGTATCACACCAAAAATACATATATAAACGTGTACATAGGTGTATACCTGCAAGAGAGTGTTATCACAGTGTATGTACATGTACAGACACACGTATGTAACATAGAGGCGTACGCGGAGATGCGAGCGTGCGCACACACACGGTGGTGCTCAGAATCCCCAAGTAGGCTGTAGCAGCTCTGTTCACCTAACTCCAACTGAACATTTATTCTCTTAATAAATACAAACTTACTTAGTGGTATGAATTGAGTAAGCATTGATTGTAATTCCTGCAGATTGTGTACTTGCTCACCCATTTCCCCTCAAAAAATCTGTTTTTCAGACTTTTGTGAAAGACTACTTTCATCTGCCCTCCGGCAATAAGAAATAAATAATCATTAGTATGCTCAGAATGTAGTTATGGCACAGATAATATCTAGATTTACAAATTCACTAGTTCATTTGCTTCATACAGACTTGCCTTTGCTTACTGAAGTCGTTTATATCATTAACTCCCATTTTAGGGTTTTTACTAAACGTGGACATGGCCATCCCTGTTTTGCATCGTGATTAGAGACCCTTTGAATTAGTACGCAAGAGACACTGCACCTAATAAAAACGTATCATTTCACCTCTTGTTTTAGGGGAGGACTCTTAGTCTGGCACAATCTTATTTTGGAAAGAATTAATCTGTTTTCTGGTGCTATTACTGTGAATATGAGATGTTTAGCTTGACTGTGGGCACTAGCTAGCATTTCACATTAACATGAGATTAACTGGTTGGAGCATTTTTCTAGGACTAAAGTGGTCTACCAGACATTCACTAAGCCTTCTGTAGCGTGCAGTCTGTGCAACTGCTTTCTCCAAAATAAGTGGATGGGATTTTTGTTTGGGGTATTTTTTGTGTGTGGTTTTTTTTTTTTTTTTTTTACAGAGGAGCAATTAATATAGGGAAAATAGTAAAGTTGAAGAAAAAAAATCATCACATTTCATGTCAAAATGGCATTGTACCTTCTTTTCAATGACTGTGGATTTCTGTTATGAATAAGTAGTAATATACAAAATAATCTTTTAATCAGTCATAGATTTAACGATGCATGAAGAGCTGAGCTTCATTCAGTATTTGTGCAGAGAGTATTGATAAATCTAGGTGCTTACATTAGTCTTCCACTGACATGAAAGATAATCTGGCAATACATTAATATGCATAACTTCACCTTGTTTACACTAGTCCTGTATGTTTATAGTAATTCTATGTGATAATTCTTCAGTTAGTTGAAACATACCTATTTAATTTCCGGTATTGGGTTTTCCCTCTATCTCAAATCCTTTGTTTGTAGTTGTTTGAGGTGTTCATGTTCCAGATGCTGTATTTCTTTCCATCTTAGAGTTGCATCAGCTTTCCACGAGCCAGTCTTTTCTTATTGCTAAATGAGAGGTCAGTCTGAATCAGTTCAGTGCAGATTAAGAAATCTTGCTGCGTTTTTTCCTCTCTTTGGCCTCGAAGATGGGCCTGTATATAGATTGTGGGGTTTATGTGTTTTTTGACTTAAGGCATAAGAATGTGCTAAGAGCCCAGTGGTCCACACAGCCTGGTGCTCTCTCCAGTGCTGGCAGCAAGAGACGCTATTTAGGGAGAACATCGCAATTCCTCCGCTCTGTTCCCCCACTGTCCGCACATGTTACATCCCTGCTTTTTCCTTTTGATACCTGTGCATGGACCTGTTGTACATGAATCTAAATAATCCTTTTCAAAACTTGTTTATGCCATCTCCTCTTGTGTTCCCTGTGTCAGCAGATTGGATTTCTCACACTTTCCCATTTCTAAAATGCTGACCCTTCCCCTATGGATAGGAGTCTTCATTCTCCCTATAAAGCCGTGAGGGTTGTGAGATAGGTTGTTTATTGCTTTTGATTTATTTTACTTTTGAAATGTGGCTAATATTTCATCTTTGATGCTAATACAGTGAAACGGCCAGGTGGTTATAGGCTGCTTCATTTTTTTGGGACTGTTCATTCTGGAGTGGGAGGGATGGTGGTTATGGAGGGTTTTTTCTGTTTGTTGTTGCTGGGGGGCTTTTTTTCTCTTTCCTGTTTTATTGTTTGCCTCATTGTTTCTATCCTGAAATCAGATATTTATGTAATGGATTTTACTTGGTTGCTTTCTCCTGCTGCAACATTAAATGGAATAGAGTTGTAATTACTGCCATGGAGAGGCTTTCCTGGTAATAGTTCTTGAACAGTGCTTGTGTGCCACTGAATATGAAATGCTACCTTTCACATAGATTTTTAGACTAATTCTACTAAGATGCCGAATTTTCATGTGGGATGAGGGGCAAATCATTCCACAAGCTTTTGTCTTGTGCTCACCGCCCTTGAGGAGTGTAGTGATGGGGACAGTCTTTTCAGTACGTGCATTTATAGTTTCAAAGAAATGGCATTTTGCTGCAAATAGAGTTTATGCTTTCATAAAGTAAAACCTTGCAAGACTTTTAAGATATTCACATGATTTTCCCTGAAAGAGTAAAAGATAATAATGTTGCCTCTTTTTCAAATTACTGAAGTATTAAATCTCTAATAAAACGGTTTATAGGAGGAAATGCAGATATTTTGTTATAGACTATAGATATGTTTCCTGTCACGTAGTCTTTTTAAGCTTGTCTTGCAGAACAGCTTCATAAATTGTTTGAACAGGAACTTGTACCTTTGCCTGGGCTAGGCAAAAAAAATGTGAACGAAAATTAATATTCTGCAATGCTTTTTGATAATTCAGTGTGAATACAGGAGTTAGTTATGGGAAGCACAGCTTTTGAATGCAGCCTTCTTGCTTGGATCAAGTTCCTTCGTAATTTCCAAGTCAGTGTGCACCTGATTTAATCTGTTTCTGAACTTAGTTTTATAAAAGAGTTACTGAAAACGCTTTTCTTCTATTTTAATCACAGACACTATGACTTCTTATTTGTCATTGCTTGCTGAATTTCTTTGCACTTATAAATTTCAGACAAAAATAAACTACTACTCTTGCTAATATTTAAATATTTCCAAACTGCTGAAAACAGTTAAATTTTATCTATGTTGCCTACTTACTTACTAGCTGCTATACATTCTACCAACAAAATTACCATTTCCATCCTCGTAATTTATTTTTCAGTTCTAGCGTTTTACTTCAGTGCTGTTTGTCTCTCTATCCAAGTACTAACAGCCTATAAAAATATTATAGTAATTCAGGTTCTTCATTTCAAGTAAAAACGTGCGCTGCTTTTCTGACAATAATATCAAATGATTAAACTAGTGCAGCCATAACCTAAAAGCTCTGATGATGTTGATAATTCAGACTGCTTTAGTGGTTGATTTCAAGGTTCACTCTTGAATGTTAAGTTAATAGCTACAAGGATGCTATGGTCAGCATAGATTTATTTGTGGTTTTTTTTCCTCCCAGTTCAGTTAAGCTTAAAAAACTGTTTCACTATAATTTTAAGATTACATAATTACTAGTTCCTTTGATACCCACTATAAAGTAGAAAAAATTGAAAATAAAATCAAGATTATGTCTGTGATAAAGACAGCTGTATTGCTGCCTGGTGTGTTTGAACGTGCTTGTGAAAAGTTAAATCAGTGGTCTTACGGCTGATATGAATCATTACTTAGAAAGATGATAGTATTAATTCTGTTCTGGGAACAGTTTCCTTATTGACTGGATTTTTATTTCCTATATACTGTTTACAAGCTATGTTGAATTAAACTCCTGCCATGGTTTAATGTCATAGAGTCACAGCACAATTATTTAGATTGTAGAGAAATAGGAAAATAAACCGTTCTTTTGGAAAAAAAAAAAAAACACAAAACAACCAAACAAAACAACAAACTATGCCAAGTTTGGACAAATGGCTTTAAAAAAAGTTATGTGCTTATCTTGACTACACAAAGAATCCTTGGATTAGCTGGGATGTGAATCTGCAGTGTTAGCTTTGTAGAGCAGCTGCCTGCAGTCAATAAAGAGCGTTGACTTTACCAACTACTGAAGAGCAGGCAACGTGCTGGATGTTCTCACCTCTGATTCCACATATCAAAAGTTGGTTGTGGCACTGTCTTTTTAATAACTGACCAGTATTTTATGCACTGTCATTAAAGATGAAGTAGTTGTAGAGTATAAATCGCCTCTGAAATGGTATATTGAAATATTCTGTTCTTAGTTTAGGGGACAGATGTAAAATGGTGCAAATGTTACAGTGCTCTTTGGGGAAAGGTGGTGTTGAGATGGTCTGCGTGTTCTTGAAAGCTCGTATTTGTAAACTATGCAAGAGGAGGCAAAGAACGGAACATAGAATTTGGTTCTAAAATACATCTTTAAATTGAGAGGAAGTGCTTGTCAAACTGCTCTTTATGATTAAACTGAGAATGATAAGTGGACTTTATGGATTATGTCATAAAGCTCAATATTATAAATTCAGTTTGTTTGAATGTTACAATTTGATAAGGGACTTCCCTGCAGAGACTGGCACTTTTCATCTGGTTCTGGAATTTACTTGTGGTGTGGTATTGCTTCACCTTCAAATAGTGATGTCATGATTTCCAGTGGAGATTTCTCTCATAAGGTATTAATTAGTGGTTGTTTCATACAAGTTACAGAAATAGTGGTTTACATGAGAACAGCATATGACAGAGTAAGCAGTGTTTCTTTAGAGTAGCCTCTCATTTTTGGTGCTGTACTTGTGAGTCCTTTACTTCTTTTTAATTATCAGTAGCTTTTGTTATTCAAATCTACCTTTGATGTTAACAGAGGGTTTCACAGATGCTGGTTTCCAGAAATTTTAATTTCAATAAAAGAAAAATATTTGATCTTTTCTCCATGTCTATTCCTCAAATAATTTCTGTAACTGAGTACGTGCATTAATAAGATCATTCATTTAACGAAGTGCATTAATGTTACAACAAGTACGAATGCATTAATAAGGTAAAACTCTTTGAACTTTAGTTACTTTTTAATCTTTGAATTAGATTTAAAAGAATGAAATGTTAGAATTTTACCAATAAATTTAAATAGAAATTGAATAATTTGAACTAATAGTGGAAGTAAGCGGTGACATTTCAACATTAAGTGTGATGATTTGGTATGTTACTTTAGATGTTTTCACTTAATTTTTATGAAGAGTAGAATTTTTATGAGCAGTAATTCAGAATAATATGAGTCCGCTTAATGGAATCATTCTCCTTAAGACTATTTACACTGATTGTTTTTCCCCTTCTGATACCCTTTCTGGAATTTGGAAGCTTTTAATCTTTGTCATTTTTTTCTTAGTTTCAGCCCAGACTCTGAAGAGCAACCTTGATTCAATGAACCAGCAGATCCAGCGCCTAGAAAAAGACATTGAGAATTTCCCTAAAACACAAGATGAACATGATAAATTTGTAGAAAAGATGAGCATATCCTTTTTGTCTGTCTTCGATGGTGATGTGAACATTCTGATCGTATGGTTAAGTATTTACAGCACTTGAAAATAAGTTTTAAGTCTATTCTTCCATGTTTTTATTCTAACGCAGAGAAAAAGCGTAATAGAACACACTGAATGTAAGAAAACATGTAACTGAGTATAACTTAAAGCATTTGTAATCAGACTTCCAAGGGGGAAACCAAATAGCTTTCTTTAAGGAAGTAGTTATAGTGACTGGTCTTAAAAATAGTAGTATGGGTTTTTTTTTTTGTCTTAAAGAGCAGTATTTAATGATAATTGTTGAATCATTTCAATCTAGAAAACTGTCAGCAGTAGAGTTGAGAGTATTTATTATTATAGCTTCAGATGTGTTGTTCTTTGAAGGGGAGAGTATTACTTTTGGTAATGTTTTTTATTTTTTTTTTTCACAGATCATTTTAGAGAAAAAATATTTACATTTTCTGTTATCAGTAGAGAGTTGTTTTTTAATTCTGTAGGGAGTAGAGACTGTAGATTCTTTAAGCATTTGTAAGTAGAATCTGTGGGAGAATACCAAATTATGTCTTTCTAGCCCGTTTTCCTTCCAAAATTTTCGTATATCCAGCTTTACTTTTGCTCAAAAGTATAAAGTAACAAGTAAAGTGTACTGTAGATGCAAGAAGCTTACAAAATTGTGAGGCAGACTAAGTCAAAGTCCTTTTTTTGTTAAACGAAATTTGCAGAGTTTTATTTTGCACAAAGCATGCTTCTGTGTATGTGGAAGTATTTTGAGTATAGTACATGGCTAAGTCCAAGGCATTTTGTGTGTTTATAGAAGCTCAGATAATTCATGTGACATCTATTCTCTTACTGCAACCAGGCAGAAGTCATGGTTTTGTGAGTTTTTCAAAGGGGTTAAAAAAAAAAAGAGAATTGATGTCTAGAGCCCTTCGTGGCTGCTTATCACATTTAGTAGTTGGATGTAATGAAGAGGTTCCCCTAAATACTGTGTATTTGGAAACTAAGTTTTAGTGGGATTAACTGTCTGAATGGATTCAGTGACAGAAATTCACAAGAAGATATTTAATATCTTCTCTATATGAATTTATTTTAAGTTTCTGACAAGTCTGCAGAAAAGCAGCTTAAAGGAAACAACTCATGACTAAGTTGAAGATTGTTTCTTGTTACTTACATTCTCTTCCACCTTGTTTTATTTGCAAGGTTAGGAGACTTAGTAGTGATCAATTTTGCTAATAAAACACCTTATAATTTCCTGAGATACATTCACATAAGAAAATCTTACAATATTGCCTTATAATGGTCCTTTGCCTTCTCAGCATGTGCGTAGGCTGAATACTGTCAAGTCAGTCCCATTTCTGTTCATAAATGAAGCCAATACAGTGAAATACACCTTTTGCAACTGTGTTTTCTTGTTGAACTTGACAGCTCTGTTTTACAGGTTATGTATGTTATTCGTATCAGAAGAAATACGAGGATCCCATGAAATTTTGGGAAATTAATTGTTGTAAGTTTCCTGGGCAGCTTTGCCTTGGTGCACGTACACTGATTTCACAGCTAGATTACCACTTCCTGGTAATTAAAATGGGCACCCTGAACTGTAGGTGTCTGACAGCTTTTATCATACTAGTGAATTTGGTGGCTTGACAAAATTGATAAGACTGTAAGAAATGAACTGATTCTGCCTAAGGATTTATGTTTTCATAATTAATAGATGACCTGATAAATAGTGTTTTTCTTTTTTAGAAAGTCATCTCTAGTTATGTCAAGTGATCAAATTTGTTTCTGCTTATCATTGAATGTTTTTAAATTTTCTACATTCCTGTATGTTTTTTTAGACTGAAGAATAGATGTTAAGGGGGGTGGGATGAGGAACGACATCTTACTCTTCAGTATGTATTTTGTTTCTGACAGCTTTTTGAGGAATTGCTGTTGATAATGCATACTGAGATTAGAAAGTTAGAGAATTTCAGGCTGAACAGCTCTCTGCTAGAGTGTTGCAGAGAATTTGAGACGTGTCTGAACATAAATCATCTCTCAGTAGAGAGTTTTAGGATGGAGGAATTATACCATAATTAAATGGTTAGTTTTTCTATCCCATTTCTGCTAATAAACAAAGCTGTATACTGGTAATTGGGATGAGAACTTCTTCAGAGGATATGAAAGGAATGCTGCTTTGTCTCATACTAAGGTAGGAGATAAATTACAATAAAAATACCATTGATAATATTCATTTATAATAATAAAATGAATTAATATTTGTAATTTAGAAGTAAATGCACAGAAGGTTTATTTAGCGCATACAATCATTCATCTCAGTGCATACTGCTTCATGTAACTCCTGAACGCTTAAGAATAACTTGAAACTACTTTAGGAATTATATACAAAGAGTGGTTTATTACTATTCCAAAACCTGTTTAAAAAGTTGCAATATATTGCAGGAGTAATATGTTGAGGTAAATATACTCCATTGATTAAACAGCTTTGAATTAAAACTGTTGGAATTAAGTTCCTGTAGTTTTGACTGCCGTCTGCTAACTGGAAACATATCAGACTGTCATTTCGTTAGGTATTAACATGCCTGGTCTTGTTAAAATCTTTTGCCTGCCACAGCAATAAATGGTGCCACTATTTTTTTTCTAACTGATTGCATGCATGTGAAGAATTAAAAGCTTATTTTTAAAGAATTGCAAAATTAAGGAAACCATAAATGAAAGAACAAAAATTACTGCAGACAAAAAATTTTCGAAGCAGTGTGTATTTGTGTTGTCATTAAATAGAAGAGCCATTTGTGAACTGATTTTAATTTTCAGAAAGAAACACCATTCATTAAAACAGAATGCTTTTTAAGAAATAAATCTGCCTTCTTAAAAGGCACATATTCTCACTCATAGTTCTATGTAATAACTACTGCCTCACAACTAAACATGAGTTTTCTTAGTTCCTTACTTGATATACTTCCGTGGTAGTGCAATGATCTGGGGAGAAGTCTGCTTTAAGTGTGCCTGTGACTTTTATGCTCGGATAATGTTAGGCAATATTTAATGGGCATAAACAGCGACTGACAATTCTCTTGTACGAACCACTGTACTGCAGAATCTCCTGCAGCAGGCCACTGGGGAAGGAGCACATACACTCTCAATTGGAATCCCAGCATCTGGAAATGGCTGTGAACCTTTTTTCCTCTTTCATAGTGACTGAGCAGCAGGACATCATTTACACACCAACTCGGAGTGCTGAAAGAATGTTAATGGCATTAACACTCTTGTCATCTCTTAACGCTTGGTTGGGATTTCCTCCTAGCTTGTTATGGAAAAATAATTCACTTAAAGTGTTTTGAGATGACATTTTTAGCAGTCTGTTTTTGTTTTTCAGACATTTTAAAATGCACTGGCACCTTCATTTCTGCAAGAGAATGTACATTAATATCTGAATTTGCTCATAACTAGTGGCTTCTCAAAAAATAACTCCAAAGGGGGGAAATTTCTAGGAACTTTTGTATATGCCCCTACATTTGAAGTAACTATCTTTTGCCTGAATGTATTTGAATGTGGTTTTAATGTAGAGCCATTTTTCAGTACTTTAGGAACTGGAACAGAACCGTTCAATAATTTCTCCAATACTAGGTCATGTATAATCCTTAAGACCATTTTATACATGTGCCTTTTCTTGCAATATTTATAGAAAGTTTTCATTCTTGCTGTCTACAAAAATGGCATTTGAAAACACTTTCATTGGAAAATGCAGTTCTTGACTAAAAAGAGGTATTTTGGGAAAATAATGGGGTTTTTTTATCCAGATAAAATACTTTTCTTAAATAGTGTCTAGGGAAAGAAGGTACACCTTACTGAAGTTTGCACGTCAATAAGAGGGGTTGGGTTTTTTTTGTTGTGGTTTTTTTTTTTTTTTCTGGGCTTCTTAAAGAACGTGGTTCTTTTCCTCTCCCTACTTCCCTCTCTTTCTCTCTTCTCCCCCTCCATCCAAGTGAGAAAATCTATGTGTTCCAAAAAAGGCAGAGAAAAGCACTTCCTTCGTAACTTTCAAACTACAGTATTAAGTTCTGTGAAGAATAATGAAGGAACAGAAAACCCTAGCTTCTACATATAGCATGGCGTTTTAATTACTTTTACTTTATACAGGTGTCATCAGGGTGTTTTGTTACTCTTAGTGTTGAAAATTTGTTGCAAGTTAAGCCTTCTGCTTACAATTAAAAACAAACTCCAAGGAACAGTCAGCAGAAAGCAAATGTCTTAAGATGTGCTTGCACCAGGGAATAGCGTCTTGTTTAAGAAGACTTGTGAGTGCATGCAGTGAAGGAAATGAAACAGGAGTGATTTATTCTAGTTTAAGAGATCAAAATGTCAGCTCTTCTCTCCAAGTCTTACCTCAGAGAAAAATAAGACTTGATTAAATGCTTAGTCAAGCTATTTTATTTTTTTTAACCTTCAATTGTTAGTCTTCCGTGCTAATATAGAGAAAACAGAAGAAATAACACTAAATTCTTGGATTTCTTTATAAATGAGGAAAGCCTAGAAACAATGGAACTTTAGAATCTATTTTTTTTCCAGTGGGGCAAAATGGGCTACTTTAAGCTTTACCCTACTCTTTTGAACTTTGATTTACTTGTTTCTTAAGAGGCCATTATATGGTCTATTTTGTTATCACCAATGAAACAATTATGAACTTGTTGAAATTTTAGGATCTTGCTTAATATCAGCAGGTTATAAAGAGCATCTAGTAGGAGTGCTGGTACTCTACAGCATTTAATGAGACTTCTCCCATTTGGTATTGATTATTTAAGAATATATAATTTTTGTAGTTGTTTACACTTAAGTATGAGCTAAATTATTCCTTCAAAAATAAACTTGTGATTAATTTAACTTTTTGTTAGCAACACAAAAGAAAACCCCTATTTTTTTCAAAATTAAATAATAAGTGGAAGAAGAAAAAGACTTAGCTCTGACAGGGATATGATCTAGTTGGAGATATCCCTGTTCCTTGCAGGGGGGTTGGACTAGATGACCTTTGAAGGTCCCTTCCAGCCCTAACCATTCTATGATTCTATGACTACTGAAGATACAGCCCAGAAAAGTAACCATGTATTTGCTGATGAATCTTTGGTTTATGGAGTTTTATGTTTAAACTGCATCTTGTGTTGTTTCAGTGTCTTTTTTTACTTACTTGTGGCTTACAAGCCCTTGGAAGGAGAACAGATAAGATCTTCTAAGGTCATACATACCTTCTTGATAAAGAGAGACAGTACAGTTGCCTTCTCAATATGCAAGTATATGCAGTATATTAGAAATACAGTGATCCATAAATAATTTTCTTGAATTGAAAGTCCTCTGGTTCCCTTTAATTTTCTCTCTGAGAAGAGTACAGCCAAAAATACTATGTTGCATGAAATGTGAAATCATCCTATATGTTGAGTAATTCTATGCTGATTTCCTATTTGACTTCCGATTCTTACAAGCTGAGGAGAACTGCTGAAGTAGGAATGTGAATGGAATTAATTTTGAAGCTATAATTCTGCGGAGCTTCCTGTCTAATCACTTTCATTTCATTGTTCTGTTCTAGTCAGATGTGTAAAATAACAGAAAGGGAAGTGAGAATCAGCAATCAGCTAGAGAAAGTTTGGAAGACAATATAGGAGGAGAATGGAAAGTAGCCAGTGGATGGAAGGATGAAGACTGAGAATCCAGGTTTTGAGATAAGGGGCACAGTCTCGGAATGACAAGGTTTAGAAATACTCTTATTAGTGGCAGGAAAAATTCAACATGAGAAAAAGACACAAACTTTTTCTTTCTGCCTACACTCTGAAAGTTACAAATGTGTTTTGCTGCTTTGTGAACTATTCTCAGTATATGCTTAGTACTTTTAAAATGGAAAATGCTTTAAGCAGTAAATATAAGTCCTATTACACTGTACTTCTTTTGCTTAACAATTCATTTTATACTTAAGATGTGCTTTTGACTGGTAGGCAACTTTTTCTCCTGTTTGATGTTTGAGTTCTCTGGATTTCTCTTATCCTAGTGTATTCCCAAGTATATAAATGGAACTTTTTTGAAGTAGAACACAGATTTAAGTACTAGGAATACTCTTCTCTCCCATTACAGACTTGGGTCAATTTGAATTCGTTGTTAAGGAGATACTAAAATGCTCTTAAGAACTTCCACCTTATACTACGTAATCTGTAGGCATTTTACTCGAATTTGTGCAGGTGATTGACATGATGAGCAAAAATAAAAGTAATCACGTGGTTGGTGTACACTAAATTTTGCATTCAGAATGCTCTAAGTTCATAAACCTCTAAGAAAGCTAAATTTGTGACTTGAGTGTGAGATTTGAGACTTGATTGAGTTGCTTGGCTGCTCAACTGACAGCCACCAAATGTGTATGCCCCAAATTCGCATTATTTTGTGTTGCCCCAAATGCAAGAAAAGAATCACTAAAATGCACTTTTGAAAAGGAAATCAACAGTGTGTTATTGAATGAAAGGTTACATTTAGAAACCTTTTATGTCTGAGTACTCACATTATATTTAAATAGGTGTGCTAAAGCAACCAAGACACACTAATTCTTAGAAGTACATCTGAAGGTCTATGTATTTCATCTGGAAGGACGATGTATTTCATCTGCATAGGCAGAAAATCACACTTCTGAAAGCACTGTGAGAAGATAAGAAGAATTAGTACGTATGTATAATCTGCTCTTTTCCAAACTAGTGGCTTTGTTAGAAAATTCAGGGCATCAATGAATAGACAGTGTTTTCTTTTTCCGTTTTTGCATTGCTAATTCTTCAAGCTCATAACATCTCAGCATTGTGAATCCTGTTGAAGAACTGACCCTGCCAAGTTGAAAATCAGATTAAAAGCAATTTGTGCTTTTTAATGTTTAGTTATGTATATTCAATTGACATTTTTAAGCTATAGGGGGAAAAAAGACTGCTATTTGATGTTGCCGAGCTCAAATATACTTAAGTTGTTTACTTACCCTTTAGAGAGTTATGTCTCCCCAGCAAATAAAATGATCTGCCTGTGCAGACTAGCCTTTTTATAGGTACCAATTTAAAAATTAGGTAATCAGCAGGTCAGAAATATGGCCAGGTTCTATTGCAATTAGAAGGCACAACATCAGAAACACATTCTGAAGATCTTAGTCCTGAGCAGCACAGCAGCGCTCACACAGAGACAATCCCAGAAGGTGTAATTTATTTTTTTTATATTTTATATTTTTTTTAGGAGATTCTGTTGATCAGTGACAGTCATGAACAAACTGTTGCTACTCAATTTCATTTCTACTGAGAAATATCAGTATGGCCTCGTGGCATTTACTAATCCTTTCACTTACCTAAATTTTCACCCTGAAAAAAAAAAAAGAGTAAATCCTCCACTAAAATTGCTTTGAAATATTTGCATGACTGGTGTCACATTTTGTATGACTAGATATTTGTGGTGAAGATCAATAGACATCATTAACTTAATAGAAGGTTAAATATAATGTTTCTGCTGCATGTGAATACTCTAGACCTGCAACAGATTTTCCCATTGTTTGCTGTAATGTGCAGCAGATGAGAGCTGTTAATCTTTGTACAAAGTTGACTTAAAGATATATTGCTGAAACAAGGCAAGTTATTTTACTGTCCTAATCGAATGAGTTTCCTCTATAGAGCCAAAAAATATGAGAGAAAAGTGTTATTAACTTCATGAAAATCATATGGTTTTTCGTAAGTGTTCAATATGTGAATTAAATTAAAACTTTGTGCTTAAATGCCCCCAGTTATGACCATTAGAAGCTTTTTTGAAAAACTTTTCTTCCCAGATGGTGAATTTACTGAGTTCATCTGGATTTTCAGAGTCAGTTGACACTTGTTTTTTGTTTCTTTATTGTTGCTCTTTAAAAGACTCTTCTCTTTCCGTCTTGTTTTCCCCTTCATTCAGGTGTATGCAGGAAAAATTGAATCATACACAAAATGTCTTTCTGCCATGTTCAACACATAGTGCTTTTTTCAAAAGCTTTCCACTTCCTTCATCATACATTCTTTCTTTTCTTTATTTTTCCCATTTGAATAATCTTTCTTGAAGCAAATTAAAAACGTCACAATGTTCCAAGTGATAACTATAGGATTATATAAGTATAATCATTATTTAGATTGAACTTGAAAATCACCTAATAAAGTGTTAGTTTTAGTGCATAATGTTCATTTCTTTTACAATTATTTGATATCAGTAAAAGAAATGACAAATCTCTTTGGAAAATGATCCTTTGAATTTTAACTGGTCTAGACTAAGGTACGGTTTTCATAAAGTTAATATTTGAAATATGAGAACTATGGAACATTATAAATGAAAAAAGTGTTATACAAAGCAGGTTATCAATTTTATTTTTTTTACAGTATATTTCTACCTTCAGATATTAATTTATTATTAAGAGGGAAAGCCCTGATAAGAGAGACCCTCAGATTATATCGATTTCATTCGTATTGGGCTGTACCATAAATCCTGTGAACAGGAGTGTACAATCAATCTGTACATTCTTTTATAGTATGAATAAAGGAAAAAATTGGACAAATGCTATGAACGGGGAGATGTAATGAAATGCAACAGGTTCAAAGAACTTCAAATAGTTTGTTTTTCCGATTTTTATTTTTTGAAATACATATATTCTGTGAACAAAAATCTAGTTAAGTACATGGAAATCTAAAGACTTCTTGATTGTGAGTAGTTGCCTGAGGGAAACTGGGCTTTCATCCTTAAATTTATATTAAACCAAGTTGTCCAGATCATTGAAAGATCTTTTTGTAAAGAATTGTAGACTGATAGAATGATAATTCATTAGAGATCCATTTTCTAATTGCTTTATGCTTATTTTAAAATCTGAAATTAAAGGAGGAGTGCACTCTATAAATCCCTGGAGCTGCAACATTAGATATCAAAATCACACTGTCATGAGACATTGCTTTGTCAAAAATGT
This sequence comes from Tauraco erythrolophus, assembly GCF_009769465.1. Classification (NCBI taxonomy): domain Eukaryota; kingdom Metazoa; phylum Chordata; class Aves; order Musophagiformes; family Musophagidae; genus Tauraco; species Tauraco erythrolophus. Next base: position 6,210,147 of record NC_141477.1, read on the forward strand.
TGGTGTGAATGGAACTGCTTTTGGCCCTCTACCCTTCTCCACTCCCCAAAAACAAAATGAACTTTAACACAAAAACTTTTTGGAGAAAGTATACTCAATTTTTTTAAAGCAGTGTATCTGAGCATAAAAAAACCTTCCGTTTCAGATCCTGATTGCCCTGTGATTGTGCTCTTTGTTTTTCTTTGTGACCAGAACATTTGTTTAAGAAATATCCTGAAGTGTTTACTGGCCGAGATGGAAATTTGAGTGATTACTTCAGTTTCCTGACTCTTTGTTTTAATCCTGGTCATTTGGGGCAAGGCTCATGTATGTGCATATGATGGTGAGTTCTTAGCAAACAACTGCCCAATAAATTATGGTTACATATTTTTGGTATTAATATCTGGAGAGGAGAGAGGAAGGAGGGAAAGGATGTGCACCACCCTACTAAAATCATATATGATATGTGGTTTTAACTGTGCAACTGGTATTCAAAATGCTGTTTAGGTGCAAAGTACTCTCATTAGTTTTAGAGTGTAGTCTTTGACTCTCATTTTCTCCTGTACTTGAATATGTGAACACTTCATTACAACATTGCACTGAAGACATCTCAATGTTAATAAATTTATTTTATGCTTTTTTATCAGGTGACATAAAATAATTTCTTTTCCTCCTTGATTCTGAACATCTAGGCTCTCGAAACATTATATGATCTGAACGTTTTCAGATTTCTAAAAAAAGAAAATGAGGACTTCTGACATTGTTGCATTAAAGGAAACCTAAAATATAAGGAGCCACTTCTCTTTTCCTTCCCCACACTTTAACAAAAAACTTTATCTAGATGAAGTAACCATCAGATCTACTGATTGAAGCTTGGTAGAACAGGGTACAACTGACAGCTGAGACATTGCTCTCTTAATTAAATCCAGATGAAGTGAGGAAAAACTGCACGATCAAAGAGAAAGTGAATGTGGTTGCAATTTCTCTGAAAGATTTAGGGCACACAAAGCTGTAATTACTGTTTAAGGCTTCTCATTGTGTTTTCCAAAGCTAATATAATATTTCTAGGAGTGGCTACCTTACCATGGCTTTGCTGAAATAGTTATCAACAACTGGTTTTTTTTATTGTTGTTGTTAAAACATTGTTTATCAATGCTTTGTGTTATTTAAAACAGTCACATTTACTTAACTTGAATATAATATGCTAAACAAATTTTGCAGAATAATTTTGTTTGTACTAGCTACGTTTTAGTTGTTTCCTTTCTTGTTTTTATTCATCTAAACTGGTTTTTATGTAGTTGTTCTTGAGGGAAGGTATGCCAGAAATCCATTACTCTTGCAACATTTTCTATTTGATATATTCTTGACTATCATGTCTTCTGTGTTGCTTTCCAATTAATGCATGCATAGTGATTAGAATTGTTTGCCACCACAAAAAAATAGACATTTGAGTTTGAAAAGCTAGAAATACCACTTTTCTTACTGTTTCAAATTATTTTTAAACCAAAATATCAGAAATAAGAATTGAGCTAAGTAGTAGATCTCTATTGTAAAAGGTGCTCTAAAAGCAGCTACGTAAAGTATATATGGAGTGACTGCTTTTCAGACTTCTGAGTATGGCATTCCAGGCAAAAATGTGATGGCTTTTGAAGGATCTGAACAATGGAATATGTAACCAACATAGACTGGGTGTGAAGTTTTATCTATATTTGCATCCGTCTCTTGTTCTTCATCAAGTATAATCTTTTTTTCCTTATTTTCAACATTTCTCAAAGCTTTAATTTCAGAACGAATGAAGCTAAATAGTCCACCTCTTTCATTCATGAATGGCATTTTGCCATTGTCTTAAAAGGATGTTTTTCACCTGTAAGTTGGTGTCAGTAAATTCAGTTTCTCTGAGCTTGTTTTTGCAAAAGCGTTTCCAAAATTCTAGTGACTTCATCAGTTGAAAAAAAGCTTTGTTTTTTGTCAGGATGAAAGATTTGTTTTGCTTTCAATTCTGCATCTTCTAGAAATTGTTTTGATCTTTCTGTCTCCTGTTAAATATGAGAGTATGAACTTTGGGGATTATTTGCCTGTTACAATTATGGAAAAACCCCTTAACTTCCAAGGTCATCAACTGTCTTTTTCTGTCAAGGGGAAAAAAATATTGGTTTTAGGTTAATACCTAGCTCTAATTTGGGAGTTTTTCCAATTTTAAAAAATATTTTTATTTAAGATAAGGTTTTCTTTCTAGCCTGTGGCTTTATAAATGCTGCCTTTTATGCGTTCTGCTTGAGGAGCCAAGTGCTCTTATTTACTTTTAAAGTTTTCTTCTTCATGCTACCACAGGAAATTCCTGAATTGGCATCGTAAGTCTTTGAGCAGGCTTTTCCAATATAAACCAATTTAAGAAACAGCCTATGGAGCCTTGTTCCTTGGAATGAATATTTTATAAAATAGGCCCTTGTTTATCAGTTTTTGCCTAGAGAGTTCCTGTGGGACTTTTTGAGAAACGAGCGCTGATCTTTGCATCCTGATTAACAGAAGTCTAAATAAAAAAGGCAGTATTGAAATTATGTTGAGATAAGCTTTCTCTTGTGTATGGCAAAGTGGTGTATGTAGAATCAATGGAAATAGTCTTTTCATTATTGAGAAGTTTGAATGCACGAAAACTAGGAATTGATATGATTACTTGGAGCTGGGAGTAAGTAAACATTGACAGATTTTTCTAGTGTTTATCAAGATGAAAGTTTTATGGCTGTTTAGAGACAAGTCAGAAAGCCTCATCTTAATTGACATGAATTTAAGTATGATTCTGCAATTTAGTGTGAAGGAGCAGGTCACAGCTAGAATTGTTATCAGATGGTTACAATATTTCTGTGCTCCATTTTCATGAGCATAAGCACTGAAATAGTGTCTGTACACAGTGAATGCAGTTGTATTAAATAATTCTGATGGTTAATGACTTCTTCAGGTACTAGTGTCATGAAAGCCAGGGAGAGGAACAGACCTTTTTGCTGCGTGATAATTGAGAAGCAACTGTTCTTTTGTGTTTGGGTTGGGTTTTTTGTTTGTTTGTTTTGGTGTTTTGTTTTATTTATTTTTTTCCTGGGCTGTTCTGTCAGAATGCTGAAGGATGAGATAATTTGCTTTGTAATGAGAGAGAAATTCTCACTGAGCTTTTAAACAGGTATTTTATTAGTGAATCTTTAAGCTCTTCAGAAGTACATGATTTTGTGTAAGCTCATTCTACCAGTCTTGGATATTTTGGTTTCTAATTTGGTAGATGAAGTGTCTTGTAATGAAGATTTCTATTTTTTTCTTTTTTTCTGGGGAAAAAAAAAAAAACACAACAGGAAGAAAAGATTAGGTGTATAATTGTGATTCATAATTATCTGTGTATGTTCCAGAAGTCTTGTCTTCTGTGCAGTCACAGAGATGCATTATGTATGTAGTGTGAAAGATAAAATTGTTAACATCTGTTTACATATTGATAGCAGGTGAAAATAAAGCAATCAGTGTAAATGACTTAGTGTTATTAAAGCTGAATTTCTGTCTTGAGCTAATAAGTTTTGTTTGTGTTTCTCCAGTTCAAAGAATGCTCTATTATGAATGAGCTTGGAGAATTAAACCTAAGAGCATTGATACATCCTTCATTAAAGATGATGACACCATTGAATTAAACTTTCTCTTCTAGCTAAAAAAAAATATTTTTTGCCTAGTTTGACAGTTTCTTGATCCAAAATCCTGATCTGCAATGGTATGCAAGAGTTTTGAAGTGACAAAATCTAGTTCGTGTGCTTGAAATATTTTTAATATTTTCACATTTAGTGCTAGTTTTTGTATTTGTTGAAGTGTATTTCGTTAATATTAGTGGTAGATAAATGTACCTTCGGGGGGGGCGCGTAGTGTTCTGCTCTATGAACACTCTATGACAATAGATTAGCAAACATTCTGCCTATGGTTTTAATTTCAGGTGATCATGCCAAGGGATTACATGATTTTCATGGATGAGTTTGAAGCATAGGTTTGGTTGTTTTTTTGTACAGTCAGACAATGAGTTGGCTTAACTGTGGGTAGGAAGCTAAATCAAACCCAGTGCAGATAAACAAACTCAATTATTTGCTCCTTACACTTGCTTTAGCAAAGTTAGTATCAATTTTGTTAGTATCTTGTGAAATTCTGATGATTATGAAAATATAATCTTACTGAAAAAAAAGACCACTTGATTTGTTGAAATAACGAACTATTCAGCAAGGTAATTTTAAAACTGGATGCTTATGCTTCATAGTGAGGATTCTGACAACTGGTTTGTTCTTAGTGTTTCATGTTTCTCTTCAGCAGTGCTCATAATCTGATTTAATTTTGGTATGCTTGGAGTGAGAAAAGCTATGTTTGGGTAAAGTACAGTGTGTAACACTTATTTGTAAATTTGAGATTTTTTTTTAATGGAATTAAGTTGCATTCTACATATATCTTGGAGGGAATGAAGTTATTTGAGATCATATGTATAAGCAGAGTAACCAAAGCCTTGCTTACTTAGATTTCCCAGAATCACAGGATGGTTGAGGTTGGACGGGACTGCAGGAGGTCATCTTGTCCAACCCCCCTGCTCAAGTAGAGCCATCTAGAGCAGGCTTACACAACAGTGTCCAGATTGCTTTTGAATATCTCCAGAATTCTCTGGACAACGGTTCTGGTGCTCAGTCACCCGTTAAACTTAGCTGGGCTGTTAGTCAGCACTTGATTCAGACTCAGAAATGTAGAAGGCCAAATATGAATTAGGTTGTCAATTTTCATTAAATTACCTTTAGGTACAGATGCAGACCCCTCTGTGGAAGCAGAGGCTTCTAATTGTTTTCTGATTTTTTGCATGCTGTACTGTACACTTAATGTCAAGTGCTACCTATGAGTGTGGTTAATTTGCAAGCAGATCTGGTGATCCACACATTGATAGTAGTAAAAGGCAACACTTACGATGAGTGGTGCCACAAATGTTTTTTAATCCCTCTCTTATATGCTTTATCTCAAGCATCATAAAGGCATACAAACAAAAAAACCAGCCGTTATGTGATTATTCACGTAATTATTGCTGCCTAATTAGTTCTCCCCCAACTCTGTCATTTGGGGCTCCAACAATTTTACTTTAAAGCGTTTTGAATAGGCGGTTTTTCAGCATCTTTATTAGTTTTCCAGTGTCTGCAGTACCATGTTATGTATTCACTAAACGGAAGTAAAACTGCTATTTCTGTAAAATAGAATAAGCAACAAAGATAATAGATTGGTTTTATGCTGTTAGAATTTAAATACTCTGTGTTTGATAAAATTATAACTTCATTATTAATCCAAGCATGAACTACTGGTATGTTGTTCCCGATATATCTGCCGCTTTAAGGAGTTGTGGGGTGAGTGTGTATCTCCAGAATAATAAGGTGGCATTGTGGTATGCGGCTGCATTCCCTTCTGCTTCAAGTACTGCTGACATTAATTCTGTAGTTCAGCTCAGGACAGGAGAGAAACATTCAAACATATAATTTGTCATGGAAATTTTAATAAGCCAGTTTTAATTAAACTGTGTTATCTGAGACACAGAACATTCTGATGGAAATTGTCCATTTTCAGAACAGTAAATGAGTAGTCGAGTTTGGAATAGCTAACAGAATAAAAAATGATTTCAAATAGTAAATTTTAGTGAAGCGTGACAGAATACACGTTGACATAGATATTTTCAGTGTTGCAGCATTTCGCATTGTAAAGGCTCGGAGCTTTATCATTGGATAATGATCCATAGTTCATGGACATTTTGCATTCTTCAGTGTGAGTTAATCTGCAACTTAAAGCTAACACACACTGCATATTTTTCAAAAATGCATTACTTGAAGAAAAAAGTTCTTTACATCAGAAATAGTAAATGGATTACCAGTTTTCCTGTAGTAAATTATAAATTATGATTGACTATAATTTCTATATAAAACCAGTGTGTCATGTAAGATCTAACTGTAGGAGCAAAGAGAAATGCACCTAAAAAGACTGGTGTGGACAAATTTAAAGGAAATTATATGGAGATTTAGAATGAAGCTATGTTTCTGGGTTTTTTTTGATGATGCTGTGCTGTCTATTGAGTTTCTGTCTAGAAAGAATATTAGAATCAGTGCATATAGTAGAATAAGAAACCTTTACCTTCAGTAAAACTGAAGTTAGGTGAAAAATAAGTAGACCAGATAATTAAATAAATAAAGTTTAGGTGGCTTTTCTTACCAGACTCCTAGAAAATCCCAAGCTGATTATTTTCTACCTCCTTGTTATAGTGCTAGTTTATATAATACCCCAAATCCATTTATTCTTTCCCTTCAGGTTGAGTATATTGATAAATGAGATCATCTTCCATCTCTACTCCCAGTGGGCCTTTATTTTCTTTTGTCCTTGTGGTTTTGCTCTCTGTTAGGAGTTAATCCATTTGTAGTATAATACTTTGGTTTGGTTCAAATTGTAAGAATGAAACCTTGTTTACAGTTTTTAAATGAGCACTCATTAAAGCTTCAATTGATATTAATGAAAACTCTTAGAATTAAGTATTTCTGTTATGCAAGGTTGATAACTTAAGTTTTTCTTTTTTTTTTTTTTTGTGAAATAATGTAGGCAAGTATGGCTTTCCTTCTCTGGGATTATTGTATTGGCTAAGACTTTGCAATGACTTGAAGTAGTAGACTTCAAGGTGATGTTTCAAGTTACTAAAATTTTATAAGTATGAAGCATATACAGTGTGGCAGAAAGTGTTAACTGGGTTAACATGACATGATATGTGACTTTGGAAACTACTGTCTCTACAGCACTTGACTTGTTTTCTTCAAAATTAAGGATAGTTAAAATACTCTATTCTCTCTTTTCTCAGCTTATTCATCCATCTTACTGTCATTCTTTTGTCTTACAAGCTATCTGTTAATGATATTTCTTATTTGCAGTTTGGTACTTATTAGATAAAAAGTAATAATGGTGAAATCACAGTATATGCTTCTATAGTGTTACTTAAAAATATGTTCTAGTTTCAGTAGCAGTATTGTTTTTTTCTTTTTAGTGATTACTGTTATTTCTCATATTGAATGTGCAACCTCAATGGAGAATTTGACTCTGTTTTTTTTTTCTTTTTTTTGTTTCAGACTTTTCAGTAATTTTTAATATATTAATTTAGTTTTATATTATAATATAAATATAGAATATATTATATTATATATTATAATATAAAACCACAGATGCAATTTGTATAATTATATACCTTTGTATTTATTTTTCCTAGTATTTTTGGTGAGTTTTTCAAGACAGTTAGTCGTCTGACTCTAAGGCAATCCATGGTTTTCTAAAATTTTTAGGCTGTGCTCCATAATTCATTAATATGGCATTGTTACCCATTTAATGTATTCTTGCCATTAAACTTGCATTTCCTTTTCTACAGTTAAATGTCATTGAAGGCTGAATTATGTCAAGTTTGTCTTGTATTAAGATGAGCGATTCGACAGTCCGAGCTTGAAATTCTAACTAAGCAGGTTAAACTTCACTTCAATAAACTGAAAATATAGGTATTACTCCTGTGTTTGCACTGTTATGAAACTATACAAGTGGATATTACTGTTACAAAATCTTGATATTTATATATTAAGATCTGTCACAGATCTGTTAGTTTCTTCTTTTTGCCGTTCTAAATGAACATTATGAGCTAACTGAAGAATACAGTTTTCCTTTTCCGCTACTGAGGCGTTAATGAAGAAGAGAGGATTACTTGGAAAATAGGTTTCTTAGGAGGATAATTTACATTATATAAAGTTTTTGATCATACTTTTTAAACCCAATTTTTAAATTACTATTTACACACCCTCGCATTAATTACAACAGGAAAATCCAAGTGAAATAATAAGCCTCTTTCCAATGGTAGAGATTTTCAGCCTTATTACTCTTCATTTAGCTTGTGAAATGACAGCCTTTTTTAAGCTCAACAGCTTCCGAACACTATGGAAATGTTATGAATAGAATATCCACCTGAATTTCCTTTCTTTATTCTGCAATTTGTTGATTATTTTCTGAAGAATCATTGTTGAGTTTAGTCTAATCTAAAAAATAAATGGTTTATACGATTTCTCTGTATGTCTCCTTCCCTAAATTACTTTCCAGATTACTTGTTGTTTTACAGAAAGATAGAAAATAGATAGTCTCTAAAATTAGAGACTCAAGTATGAGGAAATGTTGAAGCATGAGCTCTGCTGTATTAGGAAAGAGGATCCGCATGTAAGAGAGTTGTTACAAGTAAAAGCCACAGGGAGCCAGGCTGCATGAATTTTGTAGTTCAGGGAATAACTTGTGTCTTTTGTTCTTGGGTTTTGATCCGTACAGCACAACACTTTCATCAGCTACAATTCAGTATCAGCAGAACTGGTATAATCACGTACTAGCTGTTTTTTTTAATAGTGATTTGGAACTTGGAATCTTTGTGGATATAAACAACAACAACGGAAGAAAACAGCAGACTGAAGCTTACTTGCTTCAAGGCAAACTAATATTACCCTTAGCAGCTTGCACCCTTCCCGTGTTTGCAAATGAATTGTACTAAAAATGTTTTTTCATATAGGGGAAAAAATGCCCCATTTTTCTATTTAAAAGGTTTATGTCAAACTTTTAATGATGACTGCTGGGATGGAAGTCAATCTCAGTTTCATATCTAGACTTCCATACTTCCTAATGGGGAATAAAGACTTATGATGTTGTGTGGTGTTTTTCTAACTAATATTTTTTCAAAGCTGTTTATCAGTCGACTGCGGCAGGTGGGTGGATATTCCATTTCTCTAAATTCTGTGAAATTGCCTAGTTGAGAGAGTGCCCCAAATGAGTGTACCTAGTACAGGAAGCCTGAGGTGTAGGCTGAGCTATGTGGCTAGGCATTAAAGAATCCACAAAGAAGACACATCTATAAAAAAGGCAAAGAAAATTGGACACCATACTATATAATTTTGTCGTTGTTAGTTAATCACAATGCAAATTTTACGTATAAAATATATGTACGTAGTACAGGCAACGTGGAATAACTTGAACAGAGTGGAGCACTGTAGATTCTCACAGCAAACTAATTTTCAATATGTCTTTTCATAGAATGTATTTTACAAAATTAATCATTTATTAGAAGAAAAGTTTCTAAGATTTGGAAATTTTATGAAGTCAGTTGTATAGTCTATTAATGGCAGTCTATTAATCTTCCTTAATTAAGGAATCAGTTAATGGAAAAATGTGCCACCAGCTTATGTTGGTATGAATTTGTGGATGTGTAAACATTAGAACATGACAATGTCATATTTGAAAGCAGAACAGCACTAGGAAATTTTCCAGTTCTAACCTTTGTACTGAGTTTTCTTTATATTTTTTTTTTACTGCTAGATTGGACTCGATTTCAGTCATTTTCCTTAACAAAACCTTACAGCTTTGCTGAGAGTGCTCGAGAGCAATATGAAAAATTGTCCAACATGCACAACAACATGACTAAATTGTATGAAAGTTTGGGAGAATACTTTACCTTTGATCCCAAAGCAATAAGCATAGAAGAATTCTTTGGTGATCTGAGCAACTTCAGAACTCTGTTTTTGGTGAGTAATATCTGCAAAACGTTATTTCCTCTTTCTCTTGATTTTAATTCTTTCCTCTTCTCTCTATGTCTTGTGTTATAGTAAATTCCATGTTTTATTCTGTGGCAGGAAATTGGATTAATGTTTCCGGAATTATTTAGGTTTTGGTCACTGACAGCCATCATCCTCCAGTTTGTAAATTGCAAACTCAGCTGTCATTGTGGTTGAGACATATGGATAATTAGAAAATATTTTTCCTCTTTTAAAAAACTTGCCTGTTGGTTGATGCACAACAAACAGGCGTGATGCTGAAAATTATGTTAAATCAAGACCTAAATAGATGCGTCAACATTCATGTTGTGTTAGAATCTGGCTGATGCTTTAATGATGCTGTGATACTAAGGCTGAGACTTTCAAGATGAGCTCTGTATTGCTGACTGAACTCATGAAGTTCACTTAGATGCTTGCATTACTGTTTTCAGTCATCCAGTGTGATTGATGTCAGGGTATGGCTTTTTTATGAAGGAATTTAAAAATTTCATTTTAAACAGCTAGTTGTTTTGTGGTTTTTTTTTTTTTTTAAATGGGTTTAATTTCATCTTTCCTAGTGGCTGTCTGGAAGCCATAATTAGCTGCACCATAGGAAATGTACAGGGAAAACAGATGCCTAGAATGTCACATCGTGTCTCTGGAGAATATTAACATCGCTTGGAAATACCACTGTTTACCATACAGCTGTGGCTCACTGATCTGTCTGTTGCCAGTAGCTGGCTTAATTTATCATCTAATCATAAGGACTTTCAGTTTCAATGTGATGGAGGAACAACTACTTTGAAACATAATTTTCATACCAAGCTGACTTTATTAGAAAACTTTTACTACGGTATATCTAACTATTCATTTTAAATTTGCTGAAATTTCTTTTTTTTTTTCATAAGCAAATCACCAGTGCTTTTATAATTAGTAAGTACGCCAACGCATCTGCGTGAAGGCTTGTCAAGAACAGGAGTAGTTGTCACGAGATATTTCAGTGCATTTATTTTTTCATAAATCCAAGGCTTACATTTTCAAATATGGGTATCAGAATTTGGAAATCTTCTCTATTGTAACTACTTGAAACAGACTTCAGACTAGCAATGTCCAAATATTTTGATGAAAGTCTGTCCTCAAGTATGTGTTTCAAGGACTGTGATGGTGATAGAAGCAAGAGGACAAATGTTTTCTAGAAGGCGTATTAGAATGAAAATGTTTCCAATTATGTTTTTATTTTCCTTCCTTTTGGCTTTCTAAAGATCTGACTAATCTCTTCTTCTTTTTAAAATTTTGATACAAGGAATAGCTATGGACAAATCGAGAGTAAGGCCTCCTTCTGATAGTGTCTCTGTAGTCATGAACTAGTGGTCGCTTGTTATTGAGGATCACAAGAACGTTCTTACAGTCCTTGATAAGAGATTGTCGTGTTCTGAACATCTCATCAAAACTTTTCATCTTGTGGTGTCAATACACTCAATAAATTAATGCATTACAAGACATAAATGTATAGTTACCTAATTGACATAAAGTGCCTCCTGTGTTCAGAGGAAATAATCATAGATAGAAACTTCTGTTACATCTCCTAGCAAAAGTCAGGGCCTGGGACCCTTTCTGCTTTTGGTGTTTCTACAAACCTATGTACGGTCAGTTTTCCTTAGGATATTGATATGACATTTTGACATTTACGTTTTACCTAATAACTAACTTCAATAAAATGCTTTTCTAGGGTGGAAAATTATCCCAAAGACTAAGTCTCTGTAAATTAATCTAGTTTATCAAAACAGAACTGTCAAGATCTGTATTCTGGTTTGGATTGTTAAACTTGCATTCCAAATAGACAGGATATAGCACAAATAGTCTTTCTGAGTTTCCCAGAAAAGTAGGGCTAATTTCTTACATTCCTTTCTAATTTTAGGAAGTAGACAAAATAATTTGCTAGGATACTGTTCTAATGCTACATGTTGGTCTAAATAGTTAATTTGATGCTGTAGTCTTTAAAAGTTTTATCTGTCTTTTTATCTTCAAAGCGTCTTTTTAAAAAAAGTTATTAAATAAGGAAGTGAACTTGGACCATATGTATGATACATACTAATTTAAACAGTAATGCTTCAATATAAAAAAATGAAATCTGAGACTTACATAGCTTAAGGAGACACTTTTCTTTGGCATCATTTGTGCTTCAGTCAACTCACTTATTCAGGTATATACAATAGTAGTAGTAGTAATTATAATTAGGTCTTTGGAGAATTTATTGACTTTTTTATCCACTCCAGCAGAACTTTTTAGACTTTAGTGGCATAAAGATTCTTGGTTAGGGATTAATTTTTTTCCAGACACTTGAAGAAGGCCTAGGGCAAGCATTAAAATTTCACAGTACAGTTATTGTTTTTTCTATAAGGAAAAAAATTGCCAAAAAAAAACCCAAGTAAGATATTCTGCAAAATTTTGATTCTTGTGAGAAGTTTCCCCAAAGGAAAAAGACATTAGATTTAAAGATAAAAATCAGAAATCACTGCAACTCATATAATCTGTGGAATTTACTGTAAAAAAAAAAAGAAGTCATAACTACTGATAAGAGTTGAGAAGCAATCGGAAAAGATTGAGGATGTACAGCCTATGCAACTATTCCCTAGAGCATAAATTTTTATTATAAGTATGTCCAGTTCAGACTATTTTAATGCCTACATGCTTTCTTTAAGTGATCATGTTAACTTTTTTAGTATTTTTGTAAATGACTGAAATATAATTCCAGATATTTTTGAAATATTGATTACTTATTTCTTCCTGTTTGTTGTTCTCCTGTTATTTCTACTGCCTGTCTTCTAATAAAGCTTGTTTCTTTTGCTACTAGCAATTTTAACTTAGAAACTCAGAAGTTCTTAAGACTGCTGCTTCTGTTTTTATTGCTAATATTTCTGGTGTGAACATTTCTGATGACAAGATATAACATAGAATCATAAGGTATTTTAGGTTGGAGGGAGACGCTAAAAGAGTTAGAGTTTGACATCCTGCTCAAAGCAGGGCTAGTGTAGAAGTTATTTGAAACTGCATGGGACCTTGGCCAACTGAATTTTGATTTATCTCCGTGAATGAAGATACAACCACTGTGGGAGACTGTATTGAAGGCTTTGCTAAAGCCAAAGTAACCAACATCCTTTGCCATCCCCTCATCCATGGAGTCATTCATCCCATTAGAGAAGGCAGTCAGGCTGGTGAGGAACAATTTACCCTTGATAAGTCCAGTCTAGCTGTTTTCAGTCACCATCTTGTCCTTTAACACTTCTGGAAATGGTTTCCAGAAGGAATTGCTCTGTGGTGTGCCCGAAAACAGAACTGATGGCTGATTACGGTGTAGTTTACCAGTCTTTCCTCAGTTTTGAAGACGAGCATAATCTTGGCCTTTTCTAGGCATTGGTGATGTCCCTGAGTCCCACAACTTTTTGATGAAATAGAGGCCCAGCAGTGACGTCAGTGAGTTGCCCGAAATGCCTGTGAGACAGTGATGACAAAGGCTGAGATGTAGGCAGCCCAGAGACCCTCAGCCTCTTAGGTGCCATTCAGCACCAGACTTATGTTTTCCTTCATCTTCCTTTGTCTGCCCTTCTGCTATGTAAAAGTGAGAATACTGACTAAATAGGTTGATTGTAATGACAATTTTTCTTTTTTTCATTTGAAACTAAAGATAAGAATGTCTTATGTTACAGAATTGTGCAATTCAGCTAGTGTATTTGAAAAAGACAGAATATATATGAATGTTTTAAAATATGAATCTAAAAGAATTAAATCAGAAAAAAAATTCTAAACAGCACATCCCCAGATCACAGAGAAAATTTTCTGCGTGTGTGTATACATACATAATACACACACAAAAGTATATTGGTCTTTATATGTGCTTGTCTTGTGATGCTTGTATCAAACTGTTTTAATGTTAAGAAAACATCTGGTATTTTGACAGCTCATGTTGGACACTTTTGATGATCATTAGAGAATGTGCCATATATCATGGAAAATAATGTCCATTTTTGCTTGCTTGAAATAAAATATATATATGCTCATCAACTTTTATAGTTGCTTGCCTTTTGCAAGTTGGACAGAAACAATATTTAATAAATGCATCTCCACATGGTCTAAGCCTTCAGAAATTGCTAGGCCAAATGACAAGATGCAGAGTGTATCAGAAAAAAAATTCTGTAACAGTCAATGTTGTTTTTCATTCTCCTGATCAAAGTATATGAGCAATACAGTGATATTCCTTTGGTTCCAGTAGTTTCTTTTCAAGTTATTTTCCAACACAATTTTCCATATAAATAAGTTGTTATTTTGCTATCCCTAAACAACAGGAGGAAAGGAGATAAGTAGACAGTGTGGGCTGATACAGTAGCTGACCTCTCTCAGTTTTTGTGAGACACATTGGTCGCCGTTGGAACACTTTCTATACTTTTCTTAGCAGTAGACAATTACTCCAGAAATTGACTTATTTGTGGACATTTTGGTATTAATTGTTTTATGTCTTTAAAACTGTCCAGATATAAAGTTTCCAGTCAAATCCCAAATTTATCTTTTGTACTTAATTTTTATCAACATCTGCCTGTCTTTGTGTGAGAGAATAAGTATTTTTTGGGCTAGTCTGTGATGTTAGGAGGAGAAAAAAGCACTGCGTAGTTAGGAATTTACAGTCTAAGTGACCCCATTAAAACTGCCATTCATAGGGTTGCAAATACCCAAATAAACTTAGAGCACCACTGACGGATAATCCCACCAAATATTCCATGAGAGCCATTTCAGTTCAATGAGCTGCAATATAGTGAATCAACCGAGACATGCAGATAGGAGATCAGGTTATTGTATATCTGCTCCCATTTTATCCACAGCCTTCTCTTACCATTTTTGCAGGAAACATAATTGGAGCCAAGGATGTAGTGAGATGACAAAATGAAGTTTGCATCACTTTACCCCTCTGCCTCTTACAGATAGAAATCTTATCCCGTATGGTCCCTCATAGCTATGCTGCTTCTTGCTCCATCTTTTTTTTTTTTTTTTTTTAATTAGGTAAAATATTTAAACCTTTGAAGTGAGCTTTTAACTAGATTTTTGCTGCTACTTTTGTCACCTCTGTCTGTGTTTACTACTTTGATTTTGTGCTTAAGTATGTCTTGATAACCTCTTTGTATTCAAGGCGTATCACAAGAAATAAGTAAAGCACTTCAGCATGACTTTCCTTTGCAAATCAAACACAATTCAAAATCAAACCTGGGGAAAAAAAAAAAGATGTATTTATTCTTCTCTTGGAGCTGACGGTTACTTAGAAATTGAATTAAAAATAGCAATAAGTTCTAATAAGGTTTTTTTGTTGGGTTTGTTTGTGGGTTTTTTCTCTTTGCAGTTAAATAATAGGTCCACTGAAGAATAATATGCCTTTTATGTTTAGGACTATTTTGAAAAATAAATGTTTCTTAGATTTTATTGATTTAGTCCTTTCTTCTATTGAAAGTAAACACAAATTTCTGTTGTCCTTGAGGACAATTGCAACCTGATATGTTTTGGTTTGATATAGTTTCAGGCTCTTATCAAATAACGATTAATCAATTGCCTGAAGCAAGATGCCAATTTGCTTTCTGTTTTGGTTCTTCACTTTAATCTGCTGTCTCACAGAGCTTATATCAAATCATCTGAAATATTTTTAATGTCACTTTCTGAATTTTTGTTTCTGTTAGTACTAGAGTGTTTTAAAAATATCCACCAAATCTGTCATGCCTACATTCGGAAATGGACATAAACTTCCTTATAATCAGATTGTGTGCTCCATGGAAGTTGTATGAAATGCCTACTTCAGCAGTAGAAGGGAAATGTTCTTTTTTCTTAGGCAATTCTTAGATGTTTGCTCTGTGGGCCCTCTTTAATGCAGATAATCGTAAAGGTTTGAGTCTAAAAAAACAACATCGTAATAATGCCTATAAGAATAGTTGGGTAAAATGTGAAGCAGCAACAATGGGCATTTATGGGCATAGTTGTTACAGAATGCAGAGAAGCTTTTTCCTTCAGTGAAATGATATTCTTGTATGTCTGGTCAACAGTTTTGTCAGTGGTGACTGCTTCCCTCACATTTGCATAAATGCAGCTCTTTGAATAAGGAATTAAACCTTGAAATTACATTATAAATGTACTTAGGGAAAAGGGTTGTATTCTAGTATAAGTAAATATTTAAGCAGATTTGAGTAACTCATCAGCTGGCAGTATGAGAGACAGGTTCTTGAAAAAAGCCTAGGAAATAAACTGCCCTCTTGTATCAAAACTGGCTATTAGTTGGTGACTGCTGTGTGGCTGAGGTTCTTTGCAGTAATCCTGTAATACAAGATTCAGAAAGTGAAAATCCCCCCCAAAATGATAAGGCATATTAAATGATCAGTGAACTAATACTTTTTGTTGGGTGACCACTGCCCTGGTGTTTCAAGATTTTGTAAGATTCATGCCATGTGCCAGATGGGAAACAAAACATCTGTTATATTGCCTTCATAAGAAAAAAGCTTTCACCACTGTGGATTCAGCATCTTGAGTACAAATGTACCTGTAAGACCTTTTCTTCTTTCTAATATTTGTTTGCTTCTAACTTGTTTCAAAGTAACTTTCAAGCTCCATGGCTCAGAAGTTTTTTCTGTGGCTTTTTTGAAATGTCCCTTGAATACAGCAGGTCATTGACTACAAGAACAGAAACCAATGAATATACAATACATAAATTAATACATAACAAACATATGATTTACTATGAAATGCAATACACAGCCAAGCTAAATTCCCATCTTTCAAAGTCATAAATTGAGTTTGTCATTCAGGAGTGGTTTATAAGAAAGGCTGTATTTATTCATTGTTTTCCCTGGTTATTTGTCTGGGAATAAGGTTTCTCCCTTCTGCTTAAAAAGTAACAGTTCTTTAATGTAATGTGAAAGATAACATTTTCTAGCTAGCAGGAAGCTATGAAAAAATAAAGAATAATGAGCAAGAAGTATTTTCTCCAGCGAAATTTCCCAAGAGGTAGGTAATATCAAAAATGAAACATTGTCCTTATTAACAAGCAGTATATAGCTAGACCTTCCCATCCACCCCAAAAACCCACACCAAGAGCCTCTTATAAGCTCTCTAAAGTCTCATCTGAGTGTACACATCCAGCTGGTTCTGAGGATGATTTTTTTTTAATGATGTTTTGAACAAATCAGGAATTAGATGTAGGCTAGGGAAGTTTATAAGTAATGGAATCAGAAACAAAGAATTCACACAGGAGTGATCACTCATCAACTTTATTAACAAGCCGTTAGTGCTGCTACATAAGTAGATGTGAAAATAAATAATAATAAAAGAAATTAAACTGAATGACAGTACACTGCATTGGCAACCACTTAAAGGTAGACAAGAGTAGAAATAACAGGCAGCAATAGATGGGGTTGGGATTTGTTTCCAAAAAGTTGAACTTGTCTCTGTGGCGATATGACTGCTCTGTGGATGGGGTAAAAACAATAGATATTGTATTTCACGCGAGTGATGCCTTTGATCAAGTGATGTTTTCAGAAGAAATACAGGAAAACATGGTCAAGAGGAAATGATGAAGTTCAGTTCCTGGGAAAGGAACAGGATTAAAAACTTTTCTTTAGAATTTTCCATTTAATAGTTTTAAACAGACTCTTCATTCAGTGCTGATGGCAGTGAGTCCAACCAAGTACACTCTCATTATTCCTAGACATTATCTTGGAAGTTTATAATATTTAAATGAGGATTTTTGAATCTTCATTTCAGTCTGGAAACCAGACATAGTTTGAGAGTTTGACTATCGCAATTCTTAAGACGTGAATCTAACCAAGATATTGAAAACATCTTCTAAAGCGGTAAACTTTATTTCCTGCTCTACGTGACCCCCTTTTGGCAAGATTCTAAGTCTGAAGAGACCTTTCCATCGAAGATGGTTGCAGGCTGCAGATGCTTACATCTGCACCTAACATATGTCTGAAAACCCATCACGAGTTAGAAGGAATCTGACTTCTCTCGAAAATCTCCACAAGGGTGTTTCATATAGTCTTAGTTTCATCATTCTGTGTGTTCATATATCATATTAAGATAATTTGAATCCATGTTTTTGTTGTGATTTCAGATTGATCACTGCATTATTGCATCTTCAATTATCTTGCTGATGTTGTAGTAAATTATAACTCGTTCACTTCCTTGAGTTCATATTTGCTTGCTTATCGTGTTTAGGAAAATCCAAAGCTAGCTAATAGAATTGGATTATCCTTTCAAAATATAATGTGAAGCATGAAGTGGAAGGTGTAAGAAACCTCAAGAAAAAGATTGCAAATGAGTAAGCATATCCCTTCAGTGTTGGCTTTTTTACATTTATCATTTCTTTAGAGTGCAATGCCACACAACTTCTGGAATATTTTCTTCTGATAGTCCTTTAGCCCTGTCTTGAAGGAAGCATGCAAAATCTTTCAAACCCAGGCAGTTTTATTTTGTTATTTAAATGCTTTCGATATACACTACGTTGTGTTTAATTCTCACAGCCTCTATTAGAATTTGTTGAGAATTTCTAGCCAGAAACTTTGAAACCTCTCAACATTTCATATTCAAGATCCTGCTGTTTAAAAAAAAAAACAACCCACAAACCGAAACAAACCCACACTTGTTCTACTGGATTTAGGCTTTTATAGGAGTAGATTTTACAGATAGACTGTAGAAAGAGTAAATTTTTGTTACAGGATCTGAAGGGTTGTGCTTGCACCATGACGCAAGGCTTCATGTGCCAACCTATTGATTTGTCTCTTCCTTGACACAGAAAGATCACTTTTTGAACAAAACAATTGTTCGTCTGCTGTGGTCCTTGATTTCTCTTCTCTTATTGTACCCAAAACAGCTAACTTGTTTTTGCTGGTTTTCTTAAATGTTGTGGTTGGTTTGGTGGTTTGTTGGATTGCTTTTTTTTTTGTTTGTTTGGTTTGGTTTTTTTAGTGACGATAACACAGTTTTGTTAGTATCTGTGTATTTCAGCCCTCTGTCTCTTTCAGGAGTAATGTGAATTAGGCATGCATGTTTATTCTTGTATCCAAATATTGATTTAAAGGAGCTATTAAAACAGTCCTAAATCTGTCCATTTGAGGGCTATTTAGTAATTATTCAAACCTATACTGTTAAGTAATTAAGACATACAATGTAGTTTTTCATTCGTAGCCTTAAACTTGGTTCAGTAAACAGTGAAAACCTCTTCTACCTTCCATTGCTAGACAGTATTAAATGTTTTTGCAACTCAGCTGATAAGCCAGCAGCAAAATCCTTCTCCCTACCTGAAAATACAACAGCAGCTACACTTGCCAAAAATCTAATCCGTAATGGCATGCCAAAGACATGTCATGGCCCTGATGCCTGGACCATGGGACCATATCCCAAACATAATCTTTTGTTGTTACTGTTCCATGACCAGCCATCAGGAAATTCAATTTGTCTGCTCTTGTTTAATACCAGCTCATTGCATCTCTCTTTCATGATTTTCATAAGGATAACAATGTATTTGAATGTGTTATCCTCCAAGGAATATTCATGAAAGATCTGTCTTTTACATGTAAACTGATTGCTCAATCTGCTGTATTTTAACTCTCTTTATTTCTGTAGATTAACTTCCAGTTAATCTGAGTTCGTTGTTCCTAATGAGTTGTGATGGAAAAAGATTATTTTTATTTGTTTCCATTGGGACTTCAGTTCCCATATTTTGCAGTTGCATGGCAAATTTAGGGAAGGCTTGAGGGATCACAGGCAGCCTTCGTTATCAGTGCATGACCGCTTTGTAGCCACCTGCATCTTTTATATCCAAGGAGATTTGTGCATTAGTTTGTTTTCTTTCTTCTTGCTTTTAATAATTTACCTTTGAGAGTCTATTTACAACTATGCTGGTATGTGAATAACTGTTTGTCTGTCAAAATTTAAGATATGTACAGAATGCAAGAGACACATTAATTTTTTATTTGCTTTGTAAGGAAGCCAAGCTATGAGCTGGCAGTCCGGAGTGCAAGAGCCTTACTTCAGTGAATCCTAATAAACACAGGGGGGCACGTCAGGCTAAGTGCCCCTTCAAGTAGCTCCCTTAACAAGAGATAATATTTCTTGCTGAATCCATTTCTCTGCTAGGAGAGAGAATAATTTGATTTTGTTTTTCTTCAAAAAAAACCAAACCCAAAACCCACACTCAAACTTTCTGTAACTTTTAATTTGCATTTGAAATAGCAAAACTGCATGCTGTTATGCACCAACCAAAACTAGAGGGTTGTGAATAACACATCAAAAAAAGAGGTTGTATACATTAAAATATTTCAGTCTATTGAGATTCACTTGAAAACGATTTCAGTTTTTACATGCACTTACGTGTTCTGAAAAAACGATATCTAGATGAGTACTTTTCAAAATGTTTTCCAAAGCTGTTGGGACAGCTTTTCTTCTTAACTCCGGATAGCTGCTTGCTTTGTGACATTTGTCTGATTTGTAACTGTTTATTAGTTTATTTTTATTGTTTAATTAGAGAATAAATATAGTTGTATAGTGTATACCTATGAACACTATTATGTACTTTGTCACTGTTGAGCTACATTGCAGTATCAAAGCTGCTTTTTTTTTTTTTCTTTTTTGCCCTTTTAAAAGCAATGCCAATTACAGAGGTCTTTTTTTCAGTGATCAAACTGATCTCTACCTTTCAGCGATTAGGTAATTTAGTCTGCAGATGTGCACAGAAAGGATATAACTGGCATTTGGTACTTAAAAATAACCCAATAACCCAAAATAGCATTGTTCTCTATTAAAAGAAGTCCACTGAAACTCAGGAGTTTGGAAAAGAAATAGCTATAGAGGAGTTTGAAAGTAGTATGGCAAAGAAAAGAGAGGTGAAAGCATGAGATGATGTCCAGATTTCTTGTAAATTAAGGCTTAACTTCAGATTGGTGGGGCCTAAATAACACCATGGTAAGGCAGATGCAGGATCATGTCACCTTTGTGTTAGAAATTGTTAGGCTTGTCCACAGTCTGGAAGTCTAGAAAGTGAGGAAGTAGTAAATAATGAAGTAATTGAAGCTACATGAGGGAGAAGAATCATCCTTTTAAGTTTCCTTTTCCATAGTTTTCACTGCAAGGATTGGTGGTACAGTTCAGGCAGAGTAAATGTTGTAGAAACCTCTGTACATCTGAATCAAAATTTGTTTTGCCTTTTATTTAGAGTAAATGTTGTAGAAACCTCTGTACATCTGAATCAAAATTTGTTTTGCCTTTTATTTAGAGTCATCTTCAATCAGCTTAGAAAAACTATGATCAAATTTGTTGGCAATATTAATTACAATATAAAGTATGTTTATAAATAGAGATTAATATGTATTTTACTTTCAGCACTTAACTTGAAAATGTCTAGGAGTATGTTCGTGCAAATTATTTCAGGCTTTTATCCGACTGACTAAATGAATAGTAGTAAATGACAAAAAAAATGTGAAATGGTTAAGAGTCAGACTACCTGATGGAGAGTAATAACAAACAAGTACGTTCCAGGTGGTTTGGTTCTGAGATATCTCTTTATGAAGGAAAGAGATTGCATGCAGTGAATGAGGGTGGTGATTGAAATAGATAATCTATTAGATAGAAATAGATATCTATTGAAATAGATAATCTTTGTATTTTTTTCACAATATTCATTTTGTATGTAGCTGAAAAGAAGATGTGTTAAATTGTAAGTAATGTGATATAAAACAGAGTGGGTAGGAGGTTCAAGAGAATTGGGTATGGCAGCAAAGAATCCACTAAATACTAATTAGAAATACTAGAGCTGTTACCGAGCAGTTACTAGAGTACTACAGGAAAGCTAAGAGCAGATCAGACACTTTTTTTTCCCCTCTATAATAACCTTTTTATGTTGTTATGAAAATGCTTCTGCAGCTGCATGTGTGCAGTGCTGCATTGGGCTGTTAGTTCTGAAACGGCCAATCTGGAGACCAAGAGCCCCAGAGCTGTGTGGGTGTTGGAGCCATGCAGAGTTCCCAATTTGACCACTGCAGAAATTGCTGGATATTAGTGCCCCTTTGCTGCAACCTCTATGTGTTGTGGCAACAAGTTTTTTGGAAAAAGCTCTGCTATTTGAGGATAGCACTTAGTGGCTTTTTACTTGCTGTCCCTGACTCTTCCTTTGTAGTCTTTGGAAAGAGACTATATGTGAAGATACTCCTAAGCATTTACATCCTGGAAGAAAATAAAATATGAGGAAATGTGCATTTTGAGGAAATAATGGACGAGGCCCATCTGACCGCTTTGTACTTCCTGTGCTGCATGTGTTGGAAGGATGGATTTTGGGTTTGTTTGTATGTACATGTGCATGTATGTGAAGGGGTGGGTGCAGGTAAATGAAGGTAGGCACTCACACACAGTTATCAGTATTTTGTTATCTTACTGTTCTTCAGGAAGATTAAACCTTTATTTTGAATGGCTTTTGTTTGAATCGTCATTGGTAGCCAGCATATTTCATGAAGTGCAATCTGTATTCTCATATAATCTCTCTTCAGCTGGGACTTGTAGAGTCTGACTCAGAGTGAATTTCCAGATACAATAACTTTAGAGCTTGTTTAGTTCAGTCTGCTATAGTCTTCCTGTTAAAAAATGTGACACAATCTATGATCTAATCACGATATGTCAATTGCTAGTGTGCTACCAGTTCAGCCATGACATTTCTTACTTGCTTTCTCTCATAAGATTGTGGCCATTTACTTTTGTACCCACCTGTGAAGTTGCACTAAAATGAAATCTCTGTCAAGTGTGATTGAATGTGCAGAGACAGAACTGTCCAAAATAAAAAAGGACAAAACACTTATTTTTCTCCTTTAATTATCTTTTCTCTTTTCTGAAAGAAAAGGTGTTTCTCAGTGCAATCGGTTAGTGATGGTACAGCAAATGCAGTTTTTCATCCAATTTTCAAGTGTGTCTGCAAGTAACATCACTGCTAACTGTGGTATCCAGCATCTCTGCAAAACAGCATCAGCTGTTAAAGAAGGGGCCATACGTAGCGTTTTACCTCAATAAACTGACACATGCACAATGAAATATGCTCTGCCTTGACGGAGTGAATATTCTGTTTTGGGAGGCATTTGTAATCTTTAGATTACAAAATACTGATATAATTTATATAAAACTGAACAATTAAAGGTGCTTCAGATAAGAATTTTTTTTGGAAGTAACAATTTTTGTCCATAGTTCCTTCCTAGCATGTACGCAGTGAGGTGAATAGTCATCTTCGTTTAAAAACATTTGAAATGCCAGTTTTGAGGAACATATCGGACTCTGTAATACGAGTCTGCCCCAAGTCTCTTCAGGGACTTTTAATTGTGGAATAATAACTGATATATTGGCAAAGACATTCACAAAGAAATCTTCTTTGCTTGTATTTGTGAACATTTATGATTTTCCTAATTTTTAAGGCATGATTAAATTGCATAGGAAATAAGTAGTCCATGTCAATGCTTACTAAGCACAGGGCATAAGATACAGTAAGTATTGACTGTTCAGCATTTTAAGCTGAAATGTTAATGATCACATACTGTGTTAAGTCTGGACATTTTTGGATCCAGTATCTTCTTTACTATTATTACTCCTTTTTGGACATAATGTGTTGGGATGCCCAAAATCACCTGAAGCCCAGACCTACAGCACATGCAGGTAGGGGATGTTGGTATACTGTAAGTTAGAGAGGAAAGGGAGCAGTAAATTTTTAGCTGTTGTGAGTAAAAATAAGGAAATTATCCCCAACATTTATCATGTCTGTCTGTGACATTGGGTGAAATTCCATCATGATGCATTTCAGTGAATTTCTCCATGATAAATGAATCTTAGGAAAGGCAAAGCTAAGGAGAAATTTAGGATCTTGGGTAACAGCTGAAGGGAATTAAAATATTTCTCTTTTTTGAGAGAGCAAGCAATGTAATAGGGGATTATGAAGATATCGCTTGAGGGGGGTGTGTGGAGGTGTAGAGGAGCTGGGAATGGAGGAGTGAAGTTGAGCCCAAGAAGAAAAGAGAGAGGGGAGACGTGTTCTTTTTTGTCTGTTTCTCACCAGCGAGCAGTATTTTAATTAGCAATAAATTAAATTAGTCTTCCCCAGGTGTTTTGCCCATTACAGTAACTGATGAGTGATCTCCCTGTCTTATCCCAACCCATGTGCTTGTCATCTTTCTTCCTCCCCTTCCTGTTGAGGGTGTGAGGGAGAGAGGGGCTTGGTGGGTGTCTGGTAGCCAGCCAAGGTCAACCCACCACAGCAAGAAATTGAGATTAACCTCCTCTGGAAAAGGAGGATATCTTCTAGACCAGGTGGTGGCAAAATCGTGGGAAGTGATTGTTGGTGGTTTTGGGGTAGGTTTTGTGTTGTGTGTTTGTTGGTTTTGTTTGTTTTTTTTTTTTTTTTTTGGGGGGGGGGGGGGTGCTTTTTTTTTTTTTAAATCCAGGCATGTTTGCATACATTTGTAGTTTTTAGTTTGGTATTTGTGTAACCTGTTGTCTCAGAGACTTTAGGTTTGGAGTCTTAATTTATAAATTCAACTGCTTTCCATTACTTTTGATGTGGTTTGTGTATTGAAGTGATCCAGACTGCTTTAGGTATTTAATTTAGGTATTTAAATATTTGAAGAATTATGGCTTAAATTGCAGTAACTGAGTTTCAATTACTTGTAATTGAAGTCCATTATAGTGCAAACTTGGCTTCATCCCTCCTAACAGCAAGATACAAGTTTAAGCTAGACTTACAGTCTTGATAGGGGGAAAAAAAACCAAACATGTTGCTGCTGAAAAATTTTGCAACTTTTTCATTCACCATCAATGTAAAGCTATTTCAGTTTTAATTATCCTGATTATCTAATAATGCTAATGTGTACAAATAGTATGGTAAGTTATGTTCCCTCTAAGATTTCTGAAGATACCTGAAGTATTGGGCGCCAGTCTTTGTTCCCTCCCCCCCGTTGGATGTAAATACAATATCTATGAAAACAAGGTTATTTTTGTTCCTAGTTTTCCTCGGTATTTAGACATCCATGTTCATTTTATCTAATGCAGGAGGCGCTAAAAGAAAACAACAAAAGAAGAGAACTGGAGGAGAAAACAAAGAGAGCCAAATTGGCTAAAGAGAAGGCTGAACGAGAGAAACTGGAGCGACAGGCAAAGAAGCAGAAGTTGATTGATATGAACAAAGGTAAGGCACCATTTTTAGTAGAGAGATTTGTTAAAAGAAAAAGAAAGTAAGGAGTAACAAACAAAAGGCTATTCCTGATCAATATGGAAACCACTTCCTGTCTGTTTTGAAAGCTGGAAAAAAGGTGAACTTTTTCATTGAAAATTCTGTTTTCTTTTAGCCTACCTGATCGTGTAATTCCATATCTACCACTTAATGTGTGCAATGTTCCTTTCCAGGCATTTTGTTGTGAATTATTGGCTTTTTTTATTTGTAGCAGTTAATTGATTTTTATTCATAGGGATTTACTTGCAAGAAGAAGTCTCTTTCTTGCTTTGTTGTTAATTTCATTCTGTAAACACCTCTATAATCAAAGTAGTGTGGCAATTAACATCTTTCTTTTTGGGCTTGGAGGCTCTATGTTATAATAGATATTCTCCCAACGGTCCTATTAGGAGATGGAAAATCTGGTTGAGCTTGGAGCCTGAGTACAGAGTGATATTTCGGCATAAAAAGCCATGTGTTGAGCTTGTCAGCTGTGAGAATATTCTGTTTTGCATGAGGTTATCCTAAGAGAGAGGAAAGTAAGAAAGCAGGAGGAATCAAGTGGCCCTGATATTGATGCTGTGCAGATTTCCAGAAGGTGATAAAATATAGCCTTTATTCTTTACCTCTTTGTACCCGAAACGTAAGTACAGGTGGTAAAACTGTACATTAGATTGTGCAAGAGGTTACTTGAGACTGTAATTTTTTGTTCAGTTTTCAGGAGTTTTTGTTCATCTGCTAATCTGACCCAGCTATAAAACACTTGTCCTTTTTATCCACTGAACAGTCTAACAAGTACATACTCATGGAGAAATGCTGTTTGTTTTTTGGTTACAATGGACTTTTTGGGAGATGTGGTGATATATTAACTTTGTGTAAGGATGATATTGCAGTAAACCATGTAATTGTGGAATACTAACCTAGTGCTACGCTGGAGATTGATTGAATGGAGGTGAGTTTAGGAATAACACTGCCTTTCAAGGGCATACATACAGCATCTGTAAAGTCAATTTATACACGGGTGAAAAAATACTGGACTCGGCAAACTGACCCACTCTGATATTTAAGAGAATGACTGTGGGGGTGAACACAGAGCCATGAAAAGACGTGGTACTGGTCAGGGTTTCCATCACTGATAACGTGGTAGTGCAGAAATATTGTCCCGTGATACTCACGATACTGTTTGGTGCCCAGTGTATTTAGAATGCCAGTATTTCTGGCATATCACTAAATTTCCCATCACTCCTGAAAAATCTATGACTTGCGTGTGGACAGCCAGCCCTGAAGGAACATTAGCCAGCCAACCTCCCCTTCCTGTTTGGCAACCATATTTTTCTAGAATTTAGTTACACTTATATCAATATATCTTATAAATATATTATCTATTTAAGCATTACTTTGTCAGACTGAATCATATTTACAATGATTTCAGCAGGTTGTGCTGGTTTATCTTTATTGATATATCCATACAAGCGGCACAACTGTGTGCTTTTTTTCTGCTCAGAAATTCCACAGTTGAAATTTGGTAAAAATAGGCAACCCGTGTATAAATCTGCAAAAACAAAGAAGTAGACAAAGTGAGAACAAGTTTTATTTACAATTGAAAAATCTTTCTGTGATCACTTTATATGTATTATTATATTTTAGGAATTCATAAATTGAGTTTGCTATTGTGTTTGCTCATTGTGATAAATTGTTTTTCCCAATACTTCATTCTTTGCATTCAGAGTTTTAAAATGAATTTATATTCATGTACTGTAATTTGAATACCACGGTTGAAGACAAGTTATTTATGTGGGAATCCTTTAAAAATTCTCCTGTAATTGTGTACATCACTTTATCGCAAAGCCTCCAAGTTTTGCTCTTTATTTGATTTGTTTCTGTTGCTTTTAAAGTGACTTCTCTAGGGCTGGTTGGGAGGGTTCCTGCAGTGGTGTCACAAATCCTGTTATTTCTAGCCTTGCTTGCAGTGGCAGTGACGCTGCATGGAACGTACTGTAGCAGAAGTTTCAGTGGACAAGATCTTTGAATTTACAAACTTAAATTTCATACAATACAAAGATTTTTCTAATAATTTCAGTTTAAGTATGAACAAAATATAAAATTTAAATACAGGTGATGCATAAGTACATTTCCTATAGTTTGTGAAGTTAAGCTCATGGAGATGTCTAATGAGACTTTTCTAATCCATTCTTTCAACATTTGACTGATCTTTCTTTAATATCTGTCACCTGATTAAAAAAAATGTCCTTTGTGATAGGGACAGGCACTTTACTGTGAGTAGGGTAAAAAACACCTAAAAATCCCATCATCACCCTCCTCTCTACTGGTGTGCTTGAAGACACACCCAGAGAGGTTAGTTTAAACTACCACTGAAGACAATGTAAGTTAATGTGTTTTATTAGCTGTGGAAAAGTAGATCACTTACTGTTATCAGTGAATTGGTCTGTGTTTAAAGACTGTAGCTAACAGATCAGTTACATCTTCCTGAAGTGCTTCAGCTCCATCAGTGAGAGCATGCCTTTCTACATTTGTTTATTTTTTAATCAGATGAGGAGTAGACCATGTTCAGTAATAGCATAGGTGCCTCAGTATACTTGCAGCTTTTTGCTTTTTGTCATGAAAGACTTTTCCTATCAACAGATACAACTAAAGTTTAATTTTGCATTACATTTCTTTTTTACTGAAATATATGAATAACTGTACATGGCCAAATGCACCGAAACTGCCACTTAAGTAGCTATTGTTTCTAAATCAGTGACACGAAGTTAGCTTAATACTTCTAAAATATTTTTTCAAATTTTTAAGTGTCTTGAAATATCCATTTTGCATGTTACAACTCTGTTGCCATGATAGGAAGCAGGGGAATAGCTCCATCCCCACTGGTTTCCACAACGTTGATATACAATTAACTATTTTTGCCAAGTAACTTTTTTCTT
Source organism: Tauraco erythrolophus (assembly GCF_009769465.1). Classification (NCBI taxonomy): domain Eukaryota; kingdom Metazoa; phylum Chordata; class Aves; order Musophagiformes; family Musophagidae; genus Tauraco; species Tauraco erythrolophus. The sequence goes on from NC_141477.1 coordinate 6,237,938, forward strand.
GATACATCTACTCCTGTGTGCTCATTACTGCTTATATATAGTTTGTAAATTTGTCTAAGTGAATGTGACACAGAAGACTGAGAGGAAGGAGGCAGATGTCCTCTCAAGCTGTCATTTTGACAAGGTGATTTTCACCTAAAGGGTGTTTTAACCTAACTCTCGTAGTTATTTCTCTAGCTATATCTTCAAGAATAAAATGTTATGCATTGCTGCAGCCTTTCAGGTCAGAGCAATAGGGTTCCTACATTTTTCAGCCTTTTAGTGTGTAGTTCTATAATATGTATTTTTTTGCTGTTACCTGGTTACGCAGTTACAGCTTTTTTTGTGGCCACTGGAGAATCCAGGTTATAATTATTTAGAATTAATTAAATATTCAAAATAATACCTCTTTCGTGGTGTGACTGAGAGAGCAGAAAACTGCAGTGTGGCCAGAATCAAGACCTGTCCTGTAAAATACCTAATTATGAACTAATCTTGGAGTTGCCAATATTTTAAAGACCAGGTTACTCAGTTTGGTGTTTTATGCTTTGTGTAACTGAGATGCCACAGAAATACTATGTGTAAACTGAGAAAAATCCTGTTCTGTATTCCAAAACGTGTAGAGTAAAGATGAATGTAAAAAAATATAGAAAAGCTCTCCACTCCATATTAACTTTGAAGTGATTTACACTGGAAGGCATCGTACAAACTGAAGTAATTCTAAATCTTAAAACACATCCATGTTTCAAAGTACAAGTTCTTTTGTGCAAAACTGAAAGCAGGCTGATAGGTGACAAAATCAGCTTGCTCCTTCTAAAACAAAAAATTACAGTAGGAACTTATCCAACATGTACACTTCTCCTTGCCTCAAGATGATGTCATGATATCCATGTGTATTATTTTTTGTAAATAAGCACAGTAATACGTTCAGAAAGGCTAAGTGGTTCTCCATTGAACAAAATCAAATATTAAGTGAGGATAAGATATTTTAAGCCTGTGGCTTATCTTGAAGTCAGTTCTATTTGCAAGTTTTCTTCATTTGTAGTCAATGGATTTGGTGTTATTTGGGATAAAATTGTTGATACAAATGAGAAGTTTTGGACAGAAAAGGCTGTGTAATAGCTTGAGTCAAAGGCAACTTTTGTGACTCCCTATAAAAACAGCATGATGCATAAGGCATTATGTAGTGCTCAACCTATGAAACACCTCAACATTTCTGAGATATTTTGAAAAGTTAACACCATTTTTTCCTATCTATGACATGCTCAGGCAGTTTTGAGAAAGATGTGAACAATCATATAGAAGTGATTGTTTAAAGACTGAATAAAAATTGCAATTAAAAAAAATAAAATTTGTAGAATTGGTTGAATTTGGCTGAGAAGTAAATTTTGATATTGTCATGGAATTCAACACTTACTTGCGTTAATGTTTTTCGGATTAAATTCTAAACTATTCTTAGTGAAAAAGTGTATTTCATATAACGTTGATTTAAAACTAAACCTTAAAACTATTTATAGTGACACTTGTTTAATATTAAAGCCTGTATTTAAAAAATTCTTCTATTGATATGTATTTTCCATTATGTAGTGCCCGAACTATTCTCACTGTGATCTGAGGTGTAGTTGATCTGTGACACAGTCAAAACCAGAGCAAGACATTCCAGCAACTGTTGTACTCGTGTTACTTCCAAACAATACTACTGTGGATGGTCAGCTCCACCTCCTCAGTTGTAGGGCTTGGGAATATTTGGTCTTTTTTGGCATTCTTTTCACTCTGTTATTATTTATACATCTATTTGTTATATTTCCTGGACTAGTAAGGTGCTTCTGTATGCCTGTTCTCCTGCTGAAGCATGAAGGCATAGAAAGATGTGGGTGATTCACCAACACACCTAGAGATCTTTAATTTCACCTTCTTAAGTCATGAACCATTCTTTCTCGTTATGGGAGAGGAATTTTGTAGGAAAGGGGCTTAACATTCTCTTCTTTAGCCTTCACTGGCTTTATAGAGAACATTCTTTATAGGTGTTTTTCAGCAGTGTTTCCTATTTTTTGAGGGCTGTAGCAGACTGGGCTATGATACATGTATACATAGTTTTTCATGACTTCCATCTGACTTAACATCTGCAAAATTCTTGCAGCATTGCTTCCATGTGCATATCTGAACAAGAGAGCGATAAAAAGAACTGAAGACAGCCTTCTAGGAGCTGAAAAGCGTATAGCAGCAATTCTGATGCAAATGTTATTTAATCAGAAACAGTTTTGCTCTTCATTATATCTGATTACTATGGCAATTAAAATCACCTTTTAACTACCAGTGTTAGGATAAAAGATAGAATGAGCTTCCTCAGTCCCAATTAGTATTGAATTAATTGTTTTGAAGATGTACTAGCATTCTTGCCTAATGCAGATGAAGATAATGGAAATGAAGTTCTGTGCTAGCGGTTAATGGATATTCCTACTTTCCTTTTCAAGTACTCTTACATAAGAATTCATATGCTATTTATTCAGACAAGTAGGTACTAGTATCAGCTGTACTCCTGTTGTGTTTCCTTGAACTGTTGTTACGCTTGCGTTGACTATTGCAGGATACGATTCAAGAAGGTCACTTTTACTACGGTTTTCTAATGATTATGTTCTTTCTTGATTGTTAATGTCTTCTTTCTGTATCCTTTAACATGAACAGAAATCCATACTCAGTTTATTGTGAGTTACGTATAATTCTGTAAATGTCTTAGCCTTAATCCTTTGTATTTATATATTGGCTACTGATTGCATGGGGTACCTGGAGTAATAAAAGTGGGGCCTTATTTACTTTCTACTACAAATTATTTGTTTATGGTGCTGGATACCAGAGAGGCGAGTATTACAATTCCTTTGAGAAGTCATTGTCTTTCATATTGGTGTTGGTAGTCTGTTTGAATGTGCTGCACTTTTCCTGAAATATAAAATTCATAGAAAAAAATTAGATAGAGATTTACATTATGCTTAAATGTGAGCATTTATAGAACCAGGATGAAGTATGTGTTTTTTTTTTTTTTTCTTTCTCAAAGCAATTAAGCATGAGTTGCTCAAAATTTTTTAAGATTTATTTATGCAGGAGTTTGAAGCCGTCTTGATTATGGGGGGGCATGTCAAAGTTACTGTAAATGTTATTAGTATAAGTCAAAACCAGCACAAGAGAAGTGCAAATAGTTGTGAGCATAGATGGGAAGTAAGAAAGAAATTACAGTTTAAAATTTCATTTCACCTTTTAAAATTTTGCTATGGAAAAATTTGTTTATGAATATGCCATGTGGTACCTTCCAAGTAAACTGATTTAATGAGGTAATTTGTGAGGGGAAAAAAGTTAATAGACTCTGTGAAATCTGAGGTTGAGATAATTACAGGTGAAGAAAGAACAATTGGTTTATTTTCTCTTAAAAATACGTTTCCTGGGGACTATTTACTGTACAGTAACAAGTGTTGCTGAAAGTCCTGAAATAGCATGCTTGACTTTCCAACCCCTATTGAAAAAGCTAATTCACAAAAATGAAGCTTAATAAATATCCTTTGAATTGATTTTTAAAATTTTTTCAAACTGGATATATTGTGAGGTATCAGGCTAAGAAATGAAGTTTGGCAGTTTAGTCTGAACTAGTTGCTTCCCCTTTTTTTGAGATTAAACATGTGATAAAAGTGAACATACACTGATAGGGCTGTCAGGAGCTGGCCAAAAATTCTGTAAGCTGTTTGCTGAAAGGTAATTGATTCTCTATCATATGGGCATGCAGGGCGCTTTTCCTCTAGAATAAAATATAGTTTTTAAAAGTTTTCTTTATTGCAAACTCTGTAATAAGAAAAGGTCAGCTACAGAGGTTTTCTTCTAAAAGGTAGAAAGGCTCATATAAAGCATTTACTATCTGATGAATATTCTGTGTCAGAGAGGTTTCTTTGTTGTTCAAGTCTAAGCAATTTTTAAAAGAAAATTATTTTCTAATGCTGAAAGCATGATGATTTTGTGCTGCCTTACATATCTGCTAATCACAAATTAAAAGTTACTTGGCCTTCAAATAGTAGTACAGCTTTATTACAAACGCATTAAATTTTTTAGGTATCATATGGTCATTTTTTTTCATTTTTTTGAGCTTCATAATCTTTTCCTTCCCACATAGAGGCAATGTCTTCCCATTTATTACTAAGTAATTCACTTTAAAACCTAGGAGTTTTTAAGTTTAGTAAAAATCATCTTTGCAAGGGGCATAAGTCCATTAAGAATGAGGTCCGAGGGGTTTTGCTGATGCATTTCAATTAAATATATTTCTGCTGAAGTAGACCTTGACCATTGTGACATTTTCTAAAAATGAAAAAATGTGCATTTCAAAAATTGTTTTCAATAACCTGCCAGTACAACAAAGCAGATTTTTTTGCATTCTATTAACTTTATGTAAGCCTGAGATCATGTTATCATAAACAATGAGCTTAATTGGTAAGTAAGTACGGACTTGCCTTGTTTTATAAACTGACATGAGCTATAGGTTCACTTATCGGTCATACTGCCCTGACTTGTTCTCTTTTAATTAAAAAGTAAATAACAGTCATGAGATTGTATTCTAGTGCAAAATGCTGAGGAAGACTGCTTCCTGAAGATATTTATTGTGCATGCAAAATGAATTTAGCAAATGAATAAAATGCAAATAGTATGAGAAGAAAACAAAAACACTTTCCAAAGACACTGAAAACTGACCTTTTAAAGTGAATTTATTGCAATTAAAAATTCTGGTGCTGATTATGAATAAAAACTCTTGTTTGAAAGTTTATATTGGACACGCATTAGACTTATGAAAAGTACTTGAAAGTTCAAAACAAAACAGAGTAGTGCAAGATCTGAATAGAAGGATAATTTTGAAACCATTTGGAGAAGCAAGCAGGTAGGCAGCATGTGTTACCTAACATGATATTTGACTGGACTCTTTCAGTAAGGGTCTAAATTTATGAATAATTTCCTGGGAATTTCCTGTAAACTTTTGACCAAATTGCTGTGCAATACTTCGATGTTTTATTAACTTTGATTAGTTCACAAATAATATATTTGTAATAGTAAGAGTAAAAGATGTTTTGCAAAGTATGTGTATTGCCTTTACTGGAAGTGCACCAGTAAAATACATGGATATTCCTGTAGTAATCTGTGCAGACAAGTCAAATGAAAGGCAGCACAACACTCCAGAAACAAGAGTGTGTTCCCAGGCCCTTTTGGAGGCTTAGCTGTGAATCTGAACTGAAGAAACCAAGCAGATAGGAGGTGGATCGTGTTTTGGATTTTGATTGTTGATTCATTTTACCACCAATAGTGCTCAATTTTTAAATTTTATTTAAGAACAGTGGTAGTTATTGGTTTTTTTTGTGTTCTAATCAAAATAGCCTCCTTACTAGTGCAAACTGAAGTAGCAGTCATCGTGAAGGTCCTGAGAAAATCTGCTAGAAGATGCTTATTCCGGCCTTTTTGATACATGATAATATGCTGAAGGCGGAGGTAAAACTTTATGCAGTAGAGGCCACAAAAAGAAACTGAAATTGTTCTCACCAAGTTTCTAGTTCTTCAAATCTAAATCAGAAAATAAGTTGTATTTCTGAATCCCGTCTCGAGTATGTAGTGAATGTTTTGAGCCCAGGAAAACATGACTGTTTCTTTAGTGCTTGGAAACATAGCTGACATTTGGAGGCAATGTTTAGAATAAAGCCTATTACAAATTTACTTTAAGACCTCACTTAAATCTATTCTTTCTTTGTGTTCCGTAAGGGGGGATGAGAGGAGAAAGAAGTAAGTGAAAATATTTCAGTACTTTTATTAAAAAAAATTGAGTAAAAAAAGGAAGCTAAATACTTTAAGAATTAATTTAAAAATAGCTCATAAGAAATGAGCTTGGCTTCAAGAAAATTGATACTTGTCTTCTTGAGGAAGCTAAGGACCTATTTTTAGGACAATTCAGTTAGAGGAGAGAAACTAACAACTCCCGTGATGCTGAAATCATCAGAGCTGGCCACTACCACAGAAGCAAGTTCAAGAACACCTACTGAATCAGAGGCAACCCAAGAGTTATTCTCATCTTTATGTAAACTCTGTGAAAGAGCTTTGATTTGATGTACATTAGTCATTCATGGTTCAGCTTAGTCCCTAAACAGAGCACTACCACATGCTTTCTAGTGTGATCTTTCAACAGTGCTCTCTTATTTGCAAGAATGACTATAAAAGCCTCCTAGGCTACAACAGACTAAACATATTTCAGTTTCCAGTATGAAATTTTAGCAACAGTTATTTTCAAAAAATAAGACAAGACAGTAAAACTTGTTGTCCTGGCTCATCTGTAGCTGTTATTGCTACTCAGGCTAGCAAAAGTGATACTTTGTTATTTGTCAACTTCAATTTTCATTTTCATTATATCAGTTATAAATAGAAAAGAAGATTATTTTACATGTAATATCAGGAGATAGGGATGTTGGGGTCTCTTTTTGGCGTTTAGATGAGGTTTGTCAGGAAGTGATAAAGGAATGTAATATCGACAAAAAGGATGCTAAATCTAACTTAAGGGTTGTATTTCATAAGGTGCTAGCAGTGATAGCAAAGGGAAATATTTTGTCTTCATCTCCATGTTGAAATGATTCCTCTGTTTCAGAGGAATCCTGCTGAAACAGAGAAAATGGCTACAGAAGCAGGTGAAAGATTGCATTTGCTGTGTGAAAAATAAGATGAAGTAAACATTCTTTATCATTTCAATGTGTTTGTTTTCTACCTTTACAACACAGTCTCATGGTTAATTTAGCAGTGTACAGGTTATGCTAAAATAAATTACTTACCTATGCTGAGGAATCTTGGTTCTACATCTATGTCAGATATAGTCATAATACAGTGCGAGAGCAGACGGTTTCAAAAATTATTTTAAAAAGTGAAGGTAGTTTAATCCCTCTGCTGTGTTCCAGAGGCAGGTTGAATGTCAACTCCATAGACTTATTTGTGTTGGGTTAAAGACCTGATGTGCTCGATGAGCTTGCTCTCTGGGCTGTGTTAACTGCTTGAACTGTGTTTACACAAATTCTCGTACAGTGGATGCAAGCCATGTAAGGCATACAGAAGAGCAAAGCACCTTAATTTTTATATATTTTTTTTTTAGCATTTCCTATCTTAAGTATTTGTCAAAGAGTCAGTTCTGTGTAAGGAGAGTGCCAATTTGAAAACTTAATTGTACCTACAATGCAGAAGAGAAACTCAGTGATAACAGGACTTGTCTAAAAGCATGCTTGAAAAAATTTTAGTCCTTTACATATTTATTATTATTTTTAAAAATCTTGATTTTGTTTTACATAGGGGAGGATTAAGGATTGTGTAATCTATTGCAGTCTTTCCGGGAATAGTATTCGTCCTGGTTTTAGCTGGGACCGGGTTAGCTCTTCTTTTTAGCAGCTGGAAGAGCTCCGTGTTTTGGTTTTACCCAGAGACTTGCTCTGAGAAGAATGCTGATAGCAAGTTGATGTTTGTGGTTGGACGTGAAACTCCAAGGACTTTTCAGTGTGCCGGAGTGCAGAAGCACGGCGGGATAAGGGGGGAGCATAGCTGGGACAAGGGGGCCACGATTCCCCTTGTGATTTGTGGTGGAACTTAAGATTGAGGGCCAAACTGGCCAATTAGTATTCCATATCACGCAGCGTCATGCCCAGTATAAAAGCGAGGGGCAGCCGGACAGAAGGGCTTTGGCTCTTTCGCCGCTTTTGCTCTTTAGCGCTTGCTGCGCTGTTGCTCTATTGCCTTCCCCCCCCCCCCCCCCCCCCCCCCAGTACTCCCACTCTCGGAGTACTATCTCTCTCTCTCTCTCTCTGCCCCTCTCTATTTCGGGGCCTCGTGTTCGTCTGGGATTGCAGCTTCGGGACGAGACGGGCTGCGAATAAGTGGGGGTGGTGAGCATCTGCACTGTGTATTACTTATCTGTATTAAATTGTTCTTATCTCAACCCACGGGTTTCCCGTTTATCCTTTAATTCTCTCCCTCATTCCTGGGGGTGGGGGAGGGTGAGTGACCGGCTGTGGGGGTTCTGTTGCTGGAGCAGCCTAACCCAGGACAGTATTGCATATGCAGAGGAACATTGTTTTTATCTTTTAAAAGATGTTTCTTTTCCTACCTTGTTTCTAAATATTTACAATTGTAAAGTTAGTATTATCCTTCTATGTGCCATTTACTGATGAATAAAATATAAAGAATGACTTGCATTTGGACAGTTTATCCATCTATGGAAAGCTGAAGTTTAAAAATAATGTTCTGGAAATAGATTATATACTTTGTTTCTGTCTGATGTTTACATCTTTGGGAAGTACTTCACATTACATTAGAATTAACCTACTAATTGGTTGGAAAGTTCTGAATTCAGTGTGTTATGTGAAGAAGAATCAAGACAGACTAGTCGTATCTCATTATATATTTTCTGATATATTTCTGTCTTGATAAATACTTTAAACAATTATTATTTGGAAGGATGCTTTTCCTCATAAATATAAAGGTTATATCTGCACTAGAAGACATTTGAAAATGAAAACGCTTGGTCAAAAGTAAAGGCTTAGTTCACAACACCAGATATCCAGGAATTGTGTTCTTCACACTGTAACTTGTGTGGCAGCCGAAGTGCCAATAATTATTTCCTTGCACTGTCATTCCCCATTTTGCCACGTACCCCTTTTAAAGATACACCATCAGTAAAGAGTTGCAGATTGATGCTTTTGGTACGGTGGATTGAAAAGATCATGTGACTTATACTCCTGCTATTGCCTGTACTATGTGTATAATTCCTTTCAGAATTCTTTGTTTTGTCCTGAAAATCTCTAGACCTCTTCATTCCTACGTGTTTGGGAATGCATTCTAGAACATCATTTTTGATTGCAAAGATACTTCCACTAACCTAGCCTGTGTGTTTTCCTGTTTGCTGCAGTGCCAAAACAGCCCTCTCCTGGGGAAATTATCTGTTGGGATCAGTTTTTTCTCTTGGGACTTTACAGATTCTAAGCACCGGAGGAGGTTGTCATAGCTCTTTTCAGTGACTGCTTTATGTAGTCTAAAGAAATTGTGCTGCCTTAGGCATTTCTTCTTAGAATCCACTCCCCTGGTTATTGTAAAGGCTTTTCCAGTTGTGATTTGTCTTCTGTGAACGCCATAATCAGGCTTGTACGCCACTGCCGCTGGAAACAAGTGTGCTGACTTTTCAACACACTGATCAAGTTTCGTAGTTCATTATTGTTTGTTTGGTCACCTTTTTATATTGGATTTATATTCCAAATCTTACACATGTTCTGATCTTATCTGATTTGGAATTACTTATCTGTGGTCATTTATCCATCTTGTCTTTGTTCCAAGGGATAGTTCTATTTATGTGTGTTAACATTGATGTGAAAAGTTCGGTCAGTTTGAATGTGTTGGGATTATTATACATCTCTAGCAATAGTCACTGTTCTGTGTGTAATACTGTTTTCCACTCTTCACCCTCCACCCTTTTGTACATCCAAATATTCAGATTCTGATTTAATTTCTTATGGTTTATCATGTATCTCCTTTTTTGAAACTGGCATAGTTCGAGTTCTAGTGTTTAGAATGTCATTTAACATAAAAATCTGACCACAAATACTAAATGCTTGATGAGTTCATCTCAAGTCTGTTATTTATAAAAGCAAAGTGTAAAGTCCAGAGTATTGCCTTTATACATGGCAAATTTGTTTGTAGATGCATATGACATGACTATTCCTCAGCATTCGTAGGTTGATGGAGGCTATGCCAGTCTTTTTCGTATACGCTCTCATGTTATGGCCTACTGTAATTCCTGTTTCTTTTTCCCTTCTTCTGTTCTGTTTCCTGTAACTGCTGAAAAACTATGAAAAGTTCAGGTATCTTGATACCAAGTTTCCCTCATCTCAAACGTAACTTTATTTGTTCGTTGTATTATATCTTTTTTTCTCTGTCTGTACCTCTCAGTTTCCTTGGGACTCTTCAGCAGTAAGAAGCAATAATATTGTTCTATAGAAAAAGAAAGTTATTTTTGTCTTCATTATTATCATTGAAAATGGCCAATATCTGTTGATTAACACTGGTCTCAATTGTGGGACCTGCGAGAGGACAAGTCTTACTGTAACTTCCTAAAACCATACCCTTTTTCAAAACTGAGTGTATCTGCTAACCAAGTCTGAAATTCGTGTGAAATCCAAATGAAACCAAATTAGACTTGTACTTAACACATCAAATAACAATGAAGTTTGGTGGTTTTTGCCTTTTCAGTTCTGTTTAATACCTGTAGTAAATCTGGCTCTTTGCTAAGGCTAATCAAAGCCTTATAGAGCCAGTCGTAAGATGGAAACAACTTGCAAATTTTTCTGCATCATGCATTTGCTACCTCTTTAATGTTTGGGACCAACTTGGAAAAGAAAGAATGAGCAAGAAAATTACGTGTTCCAGGTGAAACCCCTATCCTTGCGTACAATGGAAGATATCTAAAGGATAAATGAGGATTATATGTTTTATTTCCACTGGCAAATTCTACTGGAAATAACTTTCTCAGTTTAGAAACTTCTGGTAGTTTTTGTCTTTGTTTCTGATGTGTGTCTGCAAGTTGCTATAGGTAGTATAAGACAACAGGCAAATGAAGGAGATAGCTGGTAATATGTGAAGTACCTCAGCAAGAACTGTGGGGAAAGGCTGAAATTTCTGTTGAATTTTAACAAAGGCCAACAGAAAATCCAGTTCTTTCTCCAGTTCCCACTTAATCACTTGACTACTTCGGTTAAGATGCAGTGCTGAGGTCAGACCTACTTTGTCTCATCACTGTGTTCTACAGCTTCCTTAATACATTTGTCTTTATATCGTATATTTTGATATTCCAAAAATAGGGCGTTTTTTAGAAGTTGCAGTAATTAGCAGGTAGAATAGCACACTCAGAAAAAAATAAGTGGAAGGCTACATAAACATCCATGAAGTATTGAAGGATTTTTGTCTTTTTGAATGAAATCTGCCAACTCTTATTTTTAATGAAGATCGAATGATAGTGTAATGTTTTCTACATATAAAATAATCTAATATATTAACTCATTTTGTGTATTACAGTCATATTCATTAAATTTTCAGGCCAACTTGGTGTATATTAGTTTGAACAAACTGTATTCACAGGCCTTTGATTTGAAAACTAAATTTAATACGGAGCCAACAGTAAACCAATGAATAAGCATGTGTAGGATAAGGAACATGAAGAAAAATAATTATGTTGCATGCTTTCGATGAGATTCTGGCCTTGTATATTTGAGTGTGACTCGAGAAGCTAATTTACTCATTTATTTTGCAGGAACTTAGTTTTTTAAGGGTTTTAGATGGAATGTAATTAAAACTGGTATTTTGGAGTCCTCTGTTGGTTGTCACTCTTGCTCTTCTCCCTTTCATCTTACACTGGAAAGGACTTTGTGTTATATATTATACATAATGGTTTAAATTACATTGATGTATAATTTAAATATATCAAGTAGTTACACTGATGATCATCGTGTAGAAATTTGAACCAGGTACTGTTTTAGGATTGGTGTGCTCTTATATGAGGTCTGGATTTCGTCTAATAAATCTAAATGTAATAGAAAACCAGGGCAGAATACCTTTCACGTTAATAAGCTGCTTTTAAACTTGAACATTTGAGAGCTTGAATGTACATTTAACCTCCTACACTTTGTGTGAGTCAGAAGTGTTTAACTGTAATGTAAATCTTATGCATAGAGTAATTATCTTCCCACTCTGTGATGGGGAAATGTATATTAACTTGAAGTCTGAAAGATGTGAATAGAATGCCCACCTACCTGCTGAGTCTAGTCTGTATTTTAGTTTGGGGTTATAACTGAAGACAAAAGAGGCATTCATCAATAGTTTTGTAACATTCCTGTTCTTTGACCTCTATTTCTCTTGCTGTTGAATGCTGTTATCAACTGTTATTAACAGTCTGAAACGCAAAGGAAGTTAAAGACTTAGACGTAAAAAGGACATAATCTTTCTACCCAGATTTCCATTAGGCACTATGAAGTCCAGCAATTTAAAGGCTACAGATTACCTTAGATATGAAAAAAAAGCAAGAGAAAGATTTAGCAGAAGTAGAATTCAGCTTGTAAGAAACATTGTGCCACCTAGTTTCACTGCGTGGTTCCTCCCCTGTTTGTTCTTTCCTTACCTTAACTTAAATCATCCGTGCTATACTGTTACATGTGTGGCATATGGAATATGTATCCTCACATGTTATATAGATAACTTTTTTTCAAAGATTTAATGCATCATGAGGATGGGAGGCAACATATAAAATATTTGCAGTATTGCTAATATTTAACTTTGTGCCATTCGGTTTCATCAGATTTTCCATGTGCATTGATTAAATCAAAAAGAGATGACCTGTTTCTACAGTCTTAAAAGAACTTAGTGGTGAAACAGCAGTCACTCACCAGCAGATGTCTATCTGCATGCTGAAGGTGTCATCAATAATGCACAAGAAAACATCTCTAAGTTGAAAGAACTGTAGGATTGGCATCAATTTTGCTTAATAGAGCATCATACACACACTAGACAGTGATACCTGAAGCACTGACAGCATCCATTACATTAAAATGTATACGTCTCTTACTTGGAAGCATTATGTAAACTTGACAACACTTTTATTCTTTCTAAAGTCTGATTTCACTTGCACTGAGATTAATATTATTTTTCTCCTATTCTCAGAGGGCGATGAGACAGGAGTGATGGATAGTCTGCTTGAGGCCTTGCAGTCAGGAGCAGCATTCAGAGATCGCAGGAAACGAACACCAAGAGCACAAGGTAAGATGCTTTCTAAAACCTTTTTGTTATAAACTGAGTGGGCAAAAGTTGTTTAGCAAAGATTTACTAAGAGTTTTCACTGGAAACGGTTGAGCTACTGTTGGTCATTGAGCTGCTGTGGAAACTCAGCATGCTCTTTCTGGTCACGAATTTTTAACTTGATAGCGCTATCTTTGGATAACTCTGTGCTCTAAGATATGATAAGGGTTCCTGTCGTGTTTGAAATGGCATTTAAAACATGGCTTCACAAAGTATGCTTATCTTAGTCTTCAAAACCATAAGTATAATTAATTTATTGTAGGTGGCACTGTGAAAAATGCATATAGTTTGGGCATATAGCTGATAGTCTTTTCCAAGCAGTGGTCTTAGATATGTTGTGGTTTGGTTGGAAGTTATAGTGTATGTAGTCATAAAGTCAAATTGCAATCAAGTAGCTTCACTTTCTTGAGAGACAGCTCCTCTGCTTGTGATATGCCAGTTGCATGAAGTTTGAGAACTGCGTTTACTTTTCATCAAAGGTCATAGTAGTATACTGTATTTTGCAATTTTTCATTTAAAAAAGTCTTAGAGCAAAAAATACAGTCTTAAAAATTTACAGTTGAAAAATTATAGGTATTTGGCATAAAATCAAAAGCTTATGTTAGATATGTGCTGCTACAGGTTTGGCAAAATGAAGTCATTTTATTTTGTAAATAAGCATGTTTACCTACTTAATCCTCAATGAGCTAAAATCAGATTCATGTTGGCTGATTGGGTTTTTTTGAGAGGAACTGAAGAGTAAAGGCAAGTTCTACTATCCTCTTTCATCTAGCTAGCAAAAATGGAATGTAATTACTTTTAATTTGCTTCACGTCGATCTTATGGAAAAAATAAGTTACATAATTTGTTCATACTAAGCAATGAATTCTACTAGAGTTCCAGTATCATTCTTAATTCAGAGCTTGTTTCTGCTCTCAGATCAGAATTGAAAGAACTCTTCGATCAAAATGTGGGTTTTTTCCATATCTTGAGAAATATCAATGTGAGAGATGGTCTCTCTGTGTTGTGGCGTGAGGAGAGATTTGTCACCCAGTGGTGACAAAGAAAAGCTTCCCAGGGACCAGAGGAGATTGTGCAAAATCTGCTGCAACTGAGAAAGACAAGGAGATGACTGAACCCAGGTCCAAAACCAGTGACTCCTCTACAACAATAGGGGCCAGAGCTAATTAAAAATCCCTTTTATTTGTCTTCTGTTTCATATAGTCACTTTGACTTCTGTGTGTTTGCAATTTCATTGTGTCAGTTGATGTTCTAGTGAGGTCTGGCCTTTAAATTTAAGGAGTTTACTGACTTTGGGGAACTTACTGTGAAGAAGAGGTCTAGGTAAAGCATTTCCAAATTCTGGCCAACTGTAGGTCATCTCATAAGTGGATAAGACCATTATGTAAAGTTTTCAGGGGTAGCTAAAAATTTAGACAAGAGGCAATAAATGTTAGTCCCAGTCAAGTATCTGATTTACGCTATTACGTAAACTTCCTCATGTGATTTAGGAACATACATGACATGTAGTCAGTAACTTGTCTAGGAACCAGAAGACACTTTAAAATATGGTTATGACATTTCTAAACAGTGAAATATACCATTAAAAAAGGAGAGACCGTGTTTACAAACTTCCATCTCTCTCCTTAAAAAATGGCGGGGACAATGACAATTTTCTCATTGGTACCACCAATAGACTCTGTTCTGGAGAAATCCATCCAGTGGGATTTTTAGTAAACTGTTAACTCCATGCCTCCCATGATTCAGTGGAAGGAAGAAAAAGTAAATAAAAGCTATGGAAGGAGGAGATTGGGGGATTTCTGGGCTTGCTGGGTCATTTGATTGCGATTGGAAAGCATATGGCAAATCGTACTGTCTGTACACGGTGCACAATGTGGGAGTTTTCTGTGCATTATTGATAACTTGCTGCACTGTCTCTGTAATCAGCATGTATTCTTAACATACCTGGGGGGGGGGAATAGATGCTGCAATTTTGAAAGTTAGACTTGTACAGCAAAGTTTTGAGCTTGAACTTGTCTTGGTAGCCGCCGTGGTCTGAGAAGAAAAATTGTTGTTTTCTGCTGGTTTGGACACCAATTTAATTTTTCGGTGTCAGTTGTGGCTGGTAGTTTAAATCTAGTGAGGAGAAAAAACAACTTTTGCTTGTTTACTTTGCAGTTTTATTAATTACTTGGTAACAGGTAGCCACTACAGAAAGCCTCAAACTAAAACAAACTACTAAACCACAAACAAGAAAATGCCCCCCAAAAATGGTGAGCAATACAGTAAGTTCACTTGTGTACATTTTCATGTGCTCTAGATTATGTCTTGCTGCAAATTTGCTTATTCTTTTTGCACCTACTCAGATTGAAAATATAAACTAGAGAAGGTTATAACCCTCTCAATGGTTACAACAAGTAGACCATGAAAACTTGACTTCTGTTGTATTTTCTTCCAATTTAACTCAAAGGAGCAAACTATAGCGTTGCTACTAGTGGCATTCTTGATCAGTTTGGCTGAAAAGGAAAGAAACTCCACAACTTGCCAGAAGGAAAACCTCTACAATGGCATGTGTTCACTTTTAGGCTTTAGGCGAGTAGGTTGGACCCAAGAAGGATCATTTCATTTGGATAACTTATACTAACAATTACTATAGGCCTACACCAACCTCAGAAGAATGTTATTCTGCCACAGACACCTGTTAAATTAGCCGTTTTTACAGAGGTCAGTGGTGTACTTTGTAACGTGTTTGTGCTCACGTGGTCATATCTTTAAAATATTAAAAGAATAAGAGACAGACTGGTTAAGAGAGGGAGATAGGAAGGGAATGGTGCTCTGTTCGTCTAGAATGGCCGTCCTGTGCAGGGGAACTACTTGATACTGCAGTTTTCTTACTAGGCAAAACAATGTTGGTGAAATGTACAGACAGGTTTGGAAAAGTAAAACTAATTTGAAATATCCTTAACTGCATTGGTTTTGATTGTTTGCTACGCTTGTAAATGAAAAGCTACACTTCAATGGATGGCATTATAACTAGACTTTTCCAGTAAAAATTTTTTTGTTGTCAGGTCATGGAAGTAATAATAAAAGATTCTTGTCCTCCTCCCTCAGTTTTTCATTTCATTGTACTCTTATGTGTTCTTTTTTATGTAGACTTTTCCATGTGTGGTTTCTCTCTCCTAAGCTTATTGCTGTATCTTTATTGTTTCTAGCTACTGCATTTTAAGTATAGAGTTTGTCCTTTCATTAGATTGCTTTGCTTATAGAGGCTATAAAATAATAATTAGAAATCAGTTTCTAGAAATGTTGCTTCCTCTTCCAAAAATATACTTGCTTTTTGCAAGTTTGCTAGTATTGGAATGAGAGTATAATAAAGAATGGTGTTAGGTGGCATTCATCACAGGGTACCAGTTTAAAAATATGTTTCCAGCACTGCTATTGCACCAATTATCCCTGACCTTTTTTCTGGCCTCAGGGTATGATATTATTACAAAAGACTGATTCAGGAATATTTTCTCTCTAATATTAGTTTAAGCAAATTTCTGCACAGAGCTAACTATTCAGTTAGAGTTTTTTCTGTTAAGCTGCTAAATTTTTTGCCATGGAATTTAAGTTTAATATTTTCAGAAACGTTAATAACTAATGCCCTCTCCTATATATCCAAATTACTGCAACTGCAATAGTAATATGTGCTATTATTTCTATAGTCTTTCACTACTGGGAAAACCTAGCTGTAAGCAGGTTCTTTCTGCTTTAGATTGCAGTGTGAAGAATATCAATTATTTAATGCGGTCTGTTAGTACATGTTTTGGGTTATTTTTTAATCCATGCATCAAAATCAAATCAGTATAGTGAGATGCATAGTAGGAACAATTTAGCAACTTCTGGATTTGATTTTATTGAGAATTGCTACACTGTTGTCGTGGTTTTAGGCTGATCTAGAAACTAAAACTCACACAGTCTCTCCTTCTCCAGTAAAGTGGAGAGGAGAAAAAAAATATAATAAAGGGACTGAGGGATGAGACGAGAACAGAGGGAGCACCCACCAACCATGGTCCTGGGCAAAAAAGACAGGGCTTTCTTAAAAGCAAAACAATTTATTAATGGTTACTTAGAAGGACAAAGAGAAACAAAACCGGTTACTCGAGAGGACAGAAAGAAACAAAACCAGATCTTAAAACCGACACCTTCCCCCCCCCCACCTTTCCTTTTCCTCCCGGCTCTACCTCCTCCCCCCAGCAGCACAGGGGGCAGGGACTGGGGGAGTGCAGGTCAGTTCATTCCGTGCTGTTACTGCTGCTTCTTTCTTAAAGGAGAAGGAGTCCTTACACCCTTTTCCCCTGCTCCAGTGGATCCCCTACCCACGAGGAAAAATCCACAAACTTCTCCAGCGTGAGTCCAGCCCACTGGAAACAATCCTCCCCACAGATTGCTCCGGTGTGGGCTTTACCACAGTCTCGGGTACTTAGGGAGCTGTAGCCACTCGCTCCGGCGTGGGTCGTCACGCAGACTCCAGATGCCTCTCTGCCGTGTCGTGCACCCCAACACGACCATCCTCGGGCTCAGGCATCTTCTCCCCACGGGCTGCGAGTGGGTCTCTGCTCCACCGAGGCCGTCCTGGTTGCAGGGGGGCCGCCTGCTGTCTCACCATCAGCCGCAGGGGAAACTCGGCTCCGGCACACCTCCTCCCGCTCCATCCTCACTGACCTGCTGTCGATGCGGCTGTTTCTCTCAGGTCTCAGTCCTCTCCAGGTGAACTCAGCCCAGTGGGCACCCCGGGAGTGGGGTGCCCCCGAGTTCCCCAGCTGGCTCCGCCGCCGCCATTCTCCGTGGGCGGCGCCGGCCCGACGCAGGCAGCCGCCCAGCCGGGAGCCAGGGAGCGGGGGCAGTGCCCTCCTCCCTTCTCTGGTCGATCCTGGGCGAAGCACCTTTTCCGGTTCCCTTGTCCTGACTTAAATAGGGCAATTCGCAGAGGCGCCCTATTGGCTCAATCCCGAGGGGGATGGCAGTCTGACCTGGTGGCCAGAACTAAGCCTAACCTGGTTCCAAAACCGGGGAGGTCGCAGGGAGCAAAACCCCTTTCCTGCCACCAGAACCCCCACCCCCTCCGCATCAGACCATGACAACTGTCATTACTATTTCTATAATAGCAATACACCTTGAGAGAGCAAGAATGAACCTTCCTTGTTCAATTTCAACATCTAATTTGACTCTTTTATGCAAGCCATCTGAAGTGCTGCCACCACTTGTTTAACTTCTGTAAAATAAAAAAGGAGTTGAGGCAATGGAATAACTACTTTTTAATGACTTTTGATCATTTTCAAATGACGTTCAGACACTTCCTTTAATTTAAAACATACTTTAAAAACAAACAAACAAAAACCAAAACTATGTGCGTATTTTATATTGAAGTTCATCAGAATTCTGATAAAAAAGTTATAGTTTTAGGAATTTTGTGTCTTCTGCTTGAACACATATCTATTCTTAAAATTAAAGACTGACTTCTATATTTACGTTTGCATTGATTATATTAAATAAAGTCATGAAAGTTAGGTTTCTGGGTGCACAATCCTTATTTATCTAAAACAGATTCAGATAAAAATCTTCAGTCAAAGCTTATCTGCTTTACTGAAAGCATCATGAATCTTTTGTATGTGGCAGTGTTATAAATAACCTGATTTTTGACATGCTTACATCAGTCTGTGAGTTGATGAGAAGATTTATCAGTGTTTAAATCCAAAAAGGTGGTAGGTGCAGTTTTAATAGATCATGATTTGTACTCAGCTATTACGGTGTTTGAGTGGCCTTGTGGGCTGTCTTTCAGTTGAACAGTGTGCCATTGTCTTCATCATTAAGTGTCTATTATGAAGATAGAAATATCCACAATGGACTATAAAAATGCTAGTCTCAAGATTTAAGATATAATATGTATTTGGTCATCTTTTTAAACATTCCATGCTAAAGAACTAATAGTCGTATTGTTATGTTCAGCTAGCATCCCGTAATTTTTTGTTATTTTACTTTGAGAAGCTGAGTATTTAAAAGCATGTTTGCTGCAGAAGTTATATAATGGAGGCTTTTTGCTTACAGTCAGGAATCATGGACTAATGAGACTTACACGTATGATCTAAGTGCACAGAATTATCACAACTATGATAGCAAGAGCTAAACAAAGATCACCAATAATAAATCTACTGGTTTTGCCGTCAAGGCATGATTGTGAGATTTAAGTTTGCTTTTATTTCTAAATATTAAAGATGAGCTGTATAAGGAAAATGTATTGATGGTACCATTCAAATAGAGTCTTAGCAAATTGCTTTAGTCCAGAGAGCTCCATAAACAGGCCCAAAGCTGTTTAAAAATAGCTATTTGTGGTGTAATCTGTTTTTACTGTGTATGCATTTTGGCTTATGATTTTTGTAACTAAGGAGTATTATTAGATAATACATTATTCTGGTGGTTCAGCATGAAAGCAACAGCTGTATTATACAAAGGTTTTGCTTAGCATTTCCAAGGGATTCTACTTACAAGCAGGCTGAAGGAGTGGTGGTGAAAAGGGAACTAAAGCAAACTTTAGCCTCCAGCTTACTTAGACAGGATTCTCCAGGTTTTTAGATGGACAACACCCTTCAGCATGCAGGGAATGAAGAAGCTCTGAAAACACCTCATAATCAAGACAAAAGTTCAAGAATTGTGCATGTTTGAATAATTGTTTTCACCTGTGTTATTGTAGTAATTACCCTTCTCTGGTGCAAGTGTTGAAGATTGATTTTTCTTTCAAATTGATTTTCTCATCTTGGTATGCATGAGATTGTTCACATGTTGAGATAGACCGTGCAAAATCCTTACGAATGTGTGGTAAGCTAGACAGACTTAGAGAAGTGTTGTTGTGAACTCTAGAATTTGTATGTATTGCTGCTACTTTACCTAATTCTAACTTGTTTCTTGCCATTAAGTTTTTTTTTTTTTTTTCCTGAGGCAGGAATTTTACCTGAATAAATGAAAATATGCCATGAAATCGGAAAATCATATACACATTCTGAAAAATGTCCTTCAAAAAGATGATTCTGTATAATTGTTAGTATTTGCATCTGAGTTTGTCATTCATCTAAAGCATTTAATAACTTACATAGGCTACGGCAGGTTATGTGCCCCGTGCTTTTATTGGTATAAGTGCTTCAAAATACATTTCAGCATAGTATAAGAAAATATTTCTTGTAAGTTCTTCTGGAAAAGCCTTACGTAAAATTTTACACTGAAAGTATTAGAATGTTTTTCAAGTTTTAGTGTTTTAAAAAGTCAACACCATTGTTACTTTACTCATCAGTTATCCGAAGATCACAAAATATATAAGTTCCAATTTTTTGTGACTCTAAGACGTACTAGAATGCCTGTTTCCCTTTGAAGTAAAAACACATTGCCCATTAATGATGATGAGAATTACATGGAAGTACTGAGATTATTCTCCAGCCTTGTGACATTTGTAAATTGCATCACATAAGATCTGAGCTTATGCCAGCCAGTTGCAGCACTGTGCCAGTCACTTCATCACAGGGCTTTGCAGGTACCCAGAACAGCTATAGAGTTTTAGAGTTTCTTTTTCTGGGAGTTGACTTGGCACATTTGCTTCTGAAGCTTTTAAAAGCCTTTAGAATTCCAGAAGCCTTTTTGAATGTCTGACGTTGTGAAATAGATTTTTTTTTTAGAATTAAAACAAGGCTTTTCTGAGAACTAGAGAATTCTTCATAGTAATCAGCCTCTCAAAAAGCATAATCCAGAAGGAGGCTGCCAAATTCACACGGTAGAATTTTCTGTGATTTGGAAGTCACCCATAGTTCTGAATTTTTAAATTATTTTTTTTTTTACTGAATTCACACTGAATCTGAAAACTGTTCTGTTTTAATGAGGTGTGTCTTGCTAGATGTTAAGGCCTCCACTTCTAGAGGATAACTGAGTTTTGGCTACATCTGTATGCAGTAGCTGAAGTTAGAGGAACGACTTTTACCCACAGACAATGGATATTCATGCATTAATTTACCAGCTACATAAGTAGTGATGAATGACACGCAAGGCTAACTCCATTTTCTTTTAGACATTTGAATTTTCTTTGTCAGCACAAACACTTATCTTGCATTTCTTGTGGAACACTTCTATTTGAAAAATTTTCTACCACAGTACTGTTTACTGAAGTAATGCACATTAGCTTTAATATTTTTATATATACATAATGAACCTAAAATAAAGGAAAGAGATGAAAGTCATTGTTGCTGTGTATGACTTGGTATATAAATTTAATTGACATTAGGTCAAAATGGTTATTTTGCAGATAGAGGTGTTCCATCCTGTTTTAGACATGTAGTGTAGAATTGACAGTCCTCTAACCTCAGCACAGAGAGGCTGTCCCATGTTTTTTCCTAGTGCTTGTCATCTTGGCTGTAACATTTTAATTAGTTTACTTTCTACAAAGACAACATTCACCCTACTGGTTATGGCGTAACAGAACGAATCACAGAAATTCTGATTTTTCTTGTTGCCTTATCAGGAGAAAATGAGATCCTCTGCTCAGCATACCCAAAATAATAGTGTTTAGTTACAAAGCACTGATGTCATCCTAGCAGTAGACAATGTTAGTAGTTAGGTGGTTAAGTCCTTGTGTGAGTAGCTAGAATCTCAGTTGTTGTATATTGCCACAACTCTTTTTACTATACTGATATTTTTAGTTTAGTAATCCATGGTAGGTTAAATTAAGAATCTAAGCCAGGGTGTCTAATGACAGAAGGACAGGTAGAGGCCAGCAGTTGCTGTTGAAGAAACAGGCTAAAAAGATTTCTAAAAATGATAGAAAAGCTCTGCCAAGAGAAGGATAGGAGGACAGTACATATGGACTTGACAATGTAACCCACCAACTTTGCTTCTTTTTTTAGAAATACTGTCTTCTCTATATACTTTTATTTTTCAAGTGCATGATTCTCAAAAAAAAAACCCAACAAAACGTCAAGATATTTTGAACGTACTGTACAATCTTTGTCTTAACCCCTTTCTCTAGCAACTTGTTCATACTTTTTTACAGTACTTTATCTGAAATACTCTTGTCCTGAAACCATAGTCTTTTATTTTTCAGTTACAGGGGATTCTCAATGTTTTAAACTTGTTATCTGGGAGAAAGTTTGTTAATAGCAGTCTAATGGATTCCTGGCTCAGTGCCTCATGTTTTATTCTGAAGTCAAACAAGCGATGTGTATAAAAGAGGATATTGGTGGTATTACTCTGTATTCATTGTGTTGTCTTTATCTGAAAATCTGAAAACTCTTTATGGAAGTGGGCACTACTCTTCTTTCCATCATTTAACAGATGAATAAACAAATGCTGTAGTTCTGCCATCTTTCAAAGCTGGCATACCCTAGCACTAGTGCCGAAAGAGCAGTCTTGCTCTGGCAGCTTATTATTTTTTTTTTTTTTAAGCTTGTAATGAATTCCATGATTCAGTTTGACTTTGTGACTAGCCCAAACCTTTATTTGACTGTCTAGAGGGTCTGTTCTTCATGCAAACAGCTGTACATAAGTCCAGAGTATATTGCAGGCAGGAGTAGGCTGAACAGCCAGCTGTTCTGAAGCCATGTCTTTGTGATGGCGACCTTCAGCAGCTGGCTGAAGGCCTTTCTTAGGTACGTCAGCTGAGACTAATTTGAGGGTATTACTGTTTTTCTTCTCAAAGTTTCAGCAACAGGGGAGAAACTTTTTTTTTTAGTTTTTGTTTTACATAGCGTCCAGTAGGTTAATTCTTGGGAGAGCTGAGTAGTTTATGTATATTTATCAATCCCTTATAAACATTTGTGTCTCAATATTTTTCCTGTTCACTGACTTGTGTAATACTCATTTAGCTTAATTTTCACAGAAGACTGTTTCTAGACAAACATTAATGGTTTCTTATGGAAATATGCTGTTGGTTAGATGATACTGGTCAAGTCTGTATGTTCCTATTAAGATATTCATTAAAAGAGCAATTCTTAATGTATTTTTAGCATACTGTAATGAATGATTAAGCTACTGAACTGGAGAGTACTATTGCAAATACAAGATCAAAGAATGGAGGTCAATGATAGACAACAGAAAATATCATGAAACAGAAGAACTTCCCTGTGAAAAATAATAGTTTAGCTGAGGAAGCAAACTTGTCTTTGTTAGAGTTATAGATAAGACTTTTTATGATATGTGTTATTTTTTTCTATGCTTAATTTTTTGCTATTATGATGATGTTAATTAGAGGCATGCTACCAAAAAACCTACTTTGATCTTTGTAGCTTATTAAAAGTGGAAAATTTTACCAATTTTGGGGTGTAGAGTTTTGTAATATCTTCTTGGCTTGAACTCGATTGCTTTTATGCTTCTAGGAATTTTGAAGAAGATAATTTTAGGAAGGTATTTTGTGTATTGGCAAGTGCTATGCTTTTTTGGATCCTTCTCCAAAGCATCTTCGACAATTCATTCATAATATATTGATCTTAAAGGAGTACAGGTCTGACTTTGCATGGCAATGCACTTTGTTGGAGTACATTTCCTACTGTTGTGCTGCAGGCAAGTTTAAATTTCAGGGAGCATATTGAGACCTGGTCAATCAATGTTTTTAACACAACTTCATTGCCTTGTATCTTCATTGCATTTCTGAAACTGTAGCACAGGTGGTTCCTCTAATTATTGCGCGTTATTGCTTCCGCATAATGGCGCTGAGTTGTTACCGTTGTAACACATGTAGTTCTAAAATTGCTGTCACATCCTAAAAACTATCAGTGCTAGTTAATTGCAACACAAATGTGTTACTAAATTGTTTCAATTTGAATACTCTTATATTTTAAAGGGTTCTACAATTAGGGTGAAGTTATTCTTAATGATGAATAAAAGCAGATGTGAGATATCAATGATGTAGGTTAATAATAATTCTAATAGTGATATATTTTGAGTAACTCTAATTCCAAATCTAGAATGATCTATATTTTGTAAAAACAAGACACCAACCTTGAAAGAGTTGATTTTGTTTAGTCCTCTTCAAAACATACTGCGGGAGATAACCTTTGATATGATTTGCTATTTTTTTCTTAGGAGAAGATCTCTTCATATTACACTTCTGATTTCTTTTTTTTTAAGAAAAAGTGATATAGGCTGTAAGATTTTGTGAGAATATTGCAACTAGTCTATTTATCAGTGTGTGCATTAGCTTGTCCTCTTTTACCTTCTCATGGAAGTATATAACATATAATATTGTTATTGAAAAACTGTATACATACTGTATAGTGTCTTCCAGATGGATGTCTAAAAATAAACAAGATACTGGAGTTCTTCACGTTAGATCTATATTATGTTTACTTCTCATTTTCTGTGTGATTTCTGTGGTTTTTTCTTCCATTTTCTGTTAATGCATTAGGTATTTCTTCTATTGTTGAAGAGGATTCTATTTAAATAATTATGTCAGGTATATAAAATTGTGTGACAGTGTCTATGTGCCTGTAACTCCATTAATATATTACTGGAGTGGAATGTTAGCCGTTCTGCATTTTTTTCTACAAATGTAAGTTACAGAGAAAAATAGACATATCACATTGAAATAGGGAAAATGTTCAGTTATTGCGAGGATTTTTTTTTATTTGAAAGTGAACAGATTTCTAAAACAACAGAATAGAAGAAAAAAAAAAATTTATTGACAGTGTTCCTGCAGGAGCTTATCTTCCTGAAGTGTTTACAGTGAGGTTCTTTTGGAGACCTTGGAACTACAGTGATATAATTGGTGGCTTATGAGAGAATGCCCAAGGTAAAACTTTAGTGCACCACTTACTCAAGGGATGTGTGAAAGCTCTCGGGCTAAAAGGTTCTTTAGGTCAGTCTATAGAAGCTGTCAGTCAGACTACACAGGCAAGAGAATGTGTTTGGGATTTTTCCTCAGTAAAAGGCGGAGGGAGAAATAATCCAACTTTAATGGGGGTACAGCATTCTTATTCTGTAATCGAGTGACATTGTCAAATTATGTACCTTTAAGCTCTACAGGAATGATGGAGGACATAAAAGGTCCTTATAACTTCATAGAGCATAGATTGAGTTTGAATTAAGTTGATTTGAGAACAAAACCAAATTTCGCCATTATTGGATGCTGATTAAAATCCAGCAAGGTGTTGAATCAACTATTTGGAAATTAATTAACGATTACCTTAACAAAAAAAAATAATAATTAAGGATATCTGATGATTCACTCCTGAAAAATAGTTTATCACTTTTGTCAGACATACCAAAGATGCTTCATAATTTCTTCACATATAAACACTGCTCATTACAAGGTGGACTTGGAAAAAGCATATTTTATTTTAAAGTCTTCTTTACTAGAGTGAGAACCTTAAAGAGAGATTTACTAAAAGTTTCATTTCTTCTCCTAATGGACAGCCACTCTGAAGGAAGATAGAATTATGTTTATGGAGCCTTTTGAATACTTTTTTTCTTTTCTAAGGAATATACAATTCAGAAAAAGGTGATATCTCTTCACTGAAGGCAATCATGATTTTCCTTTAAAACATTAACAACATATCATCTAAGTGAACAGAGTTCGGATCTATTTCTGTGTTGTGCTTAAAATTTTTTTAAAATGTATTGTTAAATAATTTGAAAGTTTTGTAGCAGTTAGAGGAGAGAATTTAGGGGTATGTATAAGCTTTTAAAAAGCTTTTTTAGCAGTTTGCTGGAATTGCATTGCTGTTAGTGCTCTCATTGTTAGAAAAGTAGTTGAATGGATGCAACGTTCAAAGACAAAGCAATCTAATGGAACATAAAACCCATAGAGAAATTGCTCTTCATTGTATGGAGATAAAGGCCAAGTTCTGCAGAAAATTCTGTAATTCTGGCCACATAAAGTATAATGGAGGATAAAATTATATCATGAGAGAGAAAAACAAAAACATTTTGTTCTCAATGCACTGTCAATTGGCAGGCATTGAAGTTCTGTTAGGAAGACACCAGACAGGTACCTGTCTGGGTGAGCCTGCAGGCAGGGACTGGTGCGAATGCGTAGCTGACCTTGTCGTTTGGTATTAAGGCCACACATTTGCAAACAGCACCTGTGTATTTAAATATCCACTGAAACATTTATCTCTTGCCATATGGGGGTGAGATGGTGTGTGTGAGAGGGAGTGCACATGTGTACAGATTTCCTGGTAAAAATATCCTGAACAGCGTCAATACATTGTATGCTGTTGGGTGGGTTTTTTTGTCTTCCAGAATAGCATAAATGATGTGGGTTTTTGCTTTGCTGGCATATCACAGGAACATTTAATGTTCAGGGAGCTTTCTGAAATTGTCTGAATCTTTTTTTTCTGCACTGAAGCTTCACATAATATAAAGATTGTTTTTGAATTATTACTGATAGTTTTCTGGATACAGGTCATTAGATGCCATCCTTTGTAGGTTTTGTTCTCCTGCAGAATTTTGAGAAAAAGTGCTCTGTAATTTCCTGTGATTGTTTCATGCTTGCTTTGTCATACCTGCAGTATTATTTTCTTTCAGGATGAATACAATAAGGTCTCATAAATAAAAGTAAAACTTAACATTAGACAAATTATTATAGAGCAAGGGACATAACTAACAAAACATAAAGCACCTTGTGTTTCTTAGCAAGCAATTGCTCATGTTCTATTTGAAACCTCTTAAAGCACCACATTTATTATACTGACTCACAGGTAACTCTTCACTTACTGGGAGTCCAGTGCCTCATTTTGGAGTGCATTCTGCCCTCCAGATGTCAGTAGTAACATCTTCAATATAATTTTCATTCTCTTGTGTGGCTAGCATCCCTGACTTGGAAAAATCTTCTGGTATTTTCAGGAAAACAAAGTTTTAAAAAGTCAAAAAGTCTCTATAACTGGAGATAAAATTTCATATTTTTTATTTAAAAAACCCCGAAACAACCAAAACTAAAAAACAACCAACAAAACTCCAAAAAATTGTTGTTTAATGCCTTCAGATCCTGGAGGTGTTATCTGGCCCATGTAGTCAGGAATAGAGTTGTCAGTAAACCCAAGAAGATAGTTGCAACATGACAAAAATAGTCTAGAATCTGTTCAAATTTTGATGTGTCTTGGAATTTCCCATGTTCCCAAAACACGTCTCCCACGGCTTGCAGTTTCTTTACAGTTTATTTATACTGAAGAACAGAAAGATCAATGCAAGCTTGAATATTCCTGTCTTTTGTTTCAAAGATGTTCATGTACTATGGAAAAACTTTAAAAATGTCTCAGAGTAAAAAGCAAAGGTTTACTGCAAATTCTTTACCCACTAGCTGTCTTTCAGTTGTGTCCTCTTTTAGTGGTGTATACCAGAGAGCATTATCCTAATGCTGCCAAGAGATCGAAACATTTCCTAAAGGAAAAAGGTGCAAGAGGATTCTTAAACATGAATCTGAGAGAAAAGGTTTTGCAAAATATTGATAATAAGGCAGTGTTAGTCTGAGAATTATATGTGTACACATGTGTAAAGCCTGTATCGACGGATTTTAATTGCAAATTGTCATCTTTAGATAGGATGGCCTTAACTTTAGACTGCTAAGGACTTTTTAAAAGCTTACTTATAAATGGACCTATTAAGGATAGTAGGTAGAGTACATTTGGAAAATATTGTTCGAACAGTTTGTGTTTTCAAGTATAAAATACTTTTGTAGGGTTTGGACTACCAGAATTCAAATATGGCACAGCTTATTTTAAATGGAAGTAGGAGCTTTCCTTAAAATGTAATTTATTTATTTTTTTTCTTCCAAGGATTAAGGAGGAATATAGTAGACTAAATGACAAAAAAACAGAATTAGAAACAATGCTCAGACATCCTAGGTCTACAACTATACAACGTTTTCAGACAGGTCTTTTAAATTTAGGCCACAATACATTACCAGCTTCTTGTATACACCTTTATTGTTGTTACAAGGAATGCCATGAATCCAGATGCATGTTGGGTAAAAGGGTGTCTTCTGCTTCAGTGATGTATCTGTTTCATTATTCTGTTTATAAGATATGAAGATGTATTCTTTCCTAAAACATCATTTTTACTTAGAAGTGGAAAAAATAGTTTAATCTCAATAGAAGCAGTCTGAAAACAAGAAAGAAAAAAATTGCAGATCCAAGATATTAGCAGATTGCATTTAATACAGAAACAAGGACCACTGTCGATTACATATATAAATGTTTTAAGTTTGTAGGATTGTTTAGAAGCAGTTGAAATCTTGTACTCAATTTTTTGATTACAAAACCAGTGAGAAATAGTGACCAAATCTGAACAGAGCAGTTCTTAAAAAAAAAAAAAAAAAAAAAAAGCAGCTAATCTTTTATCTACAAATTAACAGCTGATGTGTTCTGTAAGGATTGTATCAGAAACTGAAATACAGAGTGTGCTCTGGTTGAAATTGAAATACAGAGTGCTCTGGTTTATCTTGCTAAAAATGAGCTCAGAAATGTGGTGGTTGTATTGATGCAGGTGACGAAGTGATGTGATCTTGAGTGAAAGTGAACAGAAACAGTAGAACTAGGTACTTGAAAGATGAGTGAGCGTGTTCAAGCAAACGCATCGTTGTCTGTTGAAGATAAGTATGTGCATGCAGATTGTGATACTTTGTACTGGAGTGGCCCTTCTGCTCCTCACCACGATTCACTTGTAGAATTGTTGTGGGCAGCAGGAGAAATAAGGTCCTCCTTAGCTTGAAGAGACTTTGTTTTTCTCTGAAATGCAGAGAACTGGAGGCGGCATATTCTTCCTCTTCATTTCTGTACTCTTTCAATAGAAATAAATATTAAAGAGCAGATACAGAACTCTTAAATTGGACAAATATTCTCCCCATCATATTTTTTGTTTCAAGTGCAGTCTTGAAGCTTTCTGTACTCAGCCAGAAGGCTCCACCTCTGCTGTGTTGTATTTCCTGTTCTTTCATGACTGCCTGTTTCACAAGTCAGTAACAAAGAAAGGAGAACATTTGGAGAAGTCCAACAACAACTCTGCTATGCTTACCAAGCACAGAAGATCTCTATTTCTTTTTTAACACTCCTTGCATTTGTTACGTATACCCTATTCCAATAAGAACACTTTCGTGCCACTGTAAACTGGAAGATAATCATGTTTCTTCATTTTTTTTTTCCAAAAGTGTTTCTGCAATTTAGATTTTATTTTTTTCAATAGATTTATCTTGTAGATTTTAATATCTTTATAATGTTCTTCTCTTCAAGTGAGATTCCTGTTCCTCGGTATTTTTTTTCGTGAATTTAGAACTTGGTATAAAATACTAAACATACTAGAGAACAAAATGTGTATAGGACTGCATTATCTTTTGATTTCCACCTTCAAATCTAGCAGCATGTTTTGTGTGTGTATATATTTTTTTCAATTATTTTTAATGTCTTTTTTAGAAGAGGCTTCATCTTGAATGATTAGGATAAAAAAGTTGCATTTGCTGTTTTTTCAGTTGAAATTTGTAGTAAAAAGTCTCTGATAACACTTTGCTTTACTATCAGTATTTCAAGTTAAGTATATGCAGTATAGGCTCTGGATTTAGCCTTTTGAAAACTATTCAATAGGAATTTACTCTAATGATGGGTTAATTAGTTAAAGTTCACTGAGTTTAGCTAAAAAAACAGTGTTTGATTTAGAGAGATAAATCTGTGGTCTGTCAACCTTTTCAGACATAATCCTGCTTTCAACATTATCTGACAGGTAGTCAGCCCATCAAGCCTGAGGATGTGCTCTGAAGCAGCTCATCTCTTCACTCTTGACTAGTTATTTATCTTATGAAGCATAATTCACAACTGGCATATGGAAAGTGGGGAGGTCCACAGGAAATGTTCCAAGCCTTCCTTTCCTTCTTTCATGCAGTATGAAATGGTTTGTAGATGTGGGTGCAGCTCCCATTCCTGTGTTTCAGGATTGTTTACATGGCTAAACACGCTCAAACATAGCATGTTTTGGTTACTGTAAACTCTTAGGGCTGTATATTCTGAAATATGTATCTTTAACTGTGCTCTGTTATAAATAATATTCTGCAAGAAGTTTTTATTACAAGCAATTTTTAACATTTTGCATTTCCAGAATATTGCATAATTCCAGAAGATTATCGTTAAAATGTCTTCACAAGAGAGGTACTCATGGTCTGTAGCTAAATAATTTTTTTTTAAATTCAGCTTGTAATCTAAGATATCTGTAGATTTTATTTGAAAGGAAAGTGATGAATTGTTTCTGAATATCTGCTGTTGCTGCAGACATACAGAAGAATCAAAGAATCAAAAATCTTTTACCAAAGACTGTCTCTCCATAGGTTGGTAGGTATAAGTCATTGAAACCAAGGTACATGGTCTTCAAATTCATGTGCTGATGCATGCAAAATGCTCACTTGGTGAAAGAAGCTTTCTTGAGAGAACATTCAAGTACCCAGCAGCAAACCCTTTTTTCATGAAGTTACTGAAGTAGTTTGATCCGGAAAGAAATTGTTCCTTGGCCATAGAAGAGAACAAGATGTTTAAAAAAACCAAAAGGATCCACAAATGTTGTCTTTAACTACACAGAATATTCCAACAATTCATTGTAGAAGCTTTAACTTTTTAGCAATTGGAAGGGACACAGGGGGAGAACCCTGGTTTAAGGAGAAAATGATTTCGTCTTGAATTCTAGTTTACAATTAAAATTATTTCTAAGCAAGTGAATAACTGATCTGAAAAACTTGTGCAAATTCAAAGCTTATCCTTTAAATACTTGATAGATCTATAGGCATATGAAAACTATAAAAGAGAGCTTCAAAACTGAGCATACCTCTTTGTTGTCTACAAATGCTTTAATCCAGATTTGTGTTTAGTATGCGCTTGGAGGGATCTGTCTTTTCCTAGTTCATGTGCTGTTAATTTGCCTGTCACCTGTTCCAGTTATGGCCAATCTTTTTAACCCATACAGAAAAGCCTGCAATTGCATTCTCCTTGGTTTTACAGTTTTCTAGGATAAGCAAAAACAATGGAAGCCTTTCGATGCAAACCTCACCAGAAACATAAAAGGAAAAGTATTTTAAAAAAATAAAATAAAAATTTATTGACACTTTTGAAAACTCTCCAAACCAGTAGTTTTCTCACAACTTTAGACTATATAAATAAGTGGTAGTGTGGACCTCATCATTCTCGTAAAAACCCTTTTTTTGTCATGAAAATATTAAACTGGATTTTAAATGACTGTGTATTTGTACTTGTACTGAATCTGAGAGACTGGTGCTGCAGGTATTCATGTACAGATGAAGTTACTTCTTAGTTATGTGTTACATTAATTACAGTATTAAATGTTCTTTTTGAAGTGCTGTGTTTTGGTATAAGAATCATAGATGTAAGGTTAATCCCATTTTCAGAACTGCTCTTCTGGATCAGTTTGGTTTGAATATGATGGGGCGTTATACAGTTCTGCATTTGCTTGCAAGTATGCGTGTAGAAAAGTTCAAACTACTTGGTAATAATATGTCTGTGGGGAAAAGAAAAATTGTGTTTTGTTTTTAAAATGGCAATCACTCGATACTGCTTGTGCTTCTGGGATATTCTGGGACAAATACTCCAATCCCGGTAGTATTTGTCCTACTACAAGAATCTTTATGTTTCATGAAGTCTTATTTCTAGATGAATGAAGTAGTGTGAGATTTCATTTTGCTGTATCCTCATGCCTTTTAAAGGCATAGCCTTTTAATGGTCAGATTAGTAGCATGTATGAAAAAATAATTTTAAATAGAATTGCTTGTTTGGAAATCAGTTATAATCTATTTTACATAAGATTTCAATACTATGCAGGGAAAAAAAGCCTGGTTACCTTCCTGGAGTAGAATATTTCAAAGGCTTTGTGCTCAAATAGCATCTGAAGTCAGGGTTCAGGTGATGTCATTAAGAGTTGTAGGGTTTGGCTGAAGGGACTGAGATTCTTTCCTAGTGCTTGTCCGTGTGATACCCACTTGGTCCATATGTCTGTGGACACCACTAGGTGGTACCATTAAACCTCCCTTTTTCAGAGTATTACAACTGACTAGCAATCAAAGAATGTTTTAAAAGGACTTAAATAAAGACTTTTTTTTTTTTTTTTGTAAATGCAGAAATAAATTGCTACCTGCTTGGTTGAAATTGTTTTCACTAAACGAGGCAATATGTTTTTTCCAATACTACTGAGATTATATTACTGACAATAATGCCAACTTTCAGGTGTACTCACTGAAGTTTTTTGAGTATGTGTCCCAGTTGTTGTCTAAAATCCACTTTCATCGTATGTAACCAGTTCTTCAAAAATAATTCAGACTTTTAATATAAACTGCAGTTTTGTACATTTTTGGAACCAGTAGTGTCAATGCAGGAAAGCACTAAAAATACATTTTCAGAATCACTATTTATATTTATGTAACTTAATTCTCTTCTTAAAACAATGAGTCCTCGTTGGAGAAACCATCAATTTCAAACCATGATTGTGAATAAGGGATAAGACCTCTTTTTTTTCTTATTTATTGTGTTTGCTTGCATTGTGTTATACTTTAGCTCTTATACATGAATGCTTTTATACACTTATTAATCTTTTAGTACTGTCACAAGGCCGTGCTAATTCTAGCTGCAAAAACCTGAAACATATTACTGTCAATGGAGATTGTTGTGAAATGATGCAATAGCAGTAAAAAACAATTGCACCTGGAAATTGTGGAACACCTAGTAATGGAAACAGATGAAGTTAGTTATTGTGCGTTTTTTTTTATTGTCAGTAATGATCATAATAAAAGATTAGCAGAAAAGAGAACTTTTATGTTGATAATGGTTCCCTATCCCATGTTTTCTCTTGTGTCTTTGACTTAGCAAAGGTGAAGCTTTTAATCTTGGGATGTATGCAATGCAGCTGCAGACAGCAGGGGGAAGAGTTTGGTCAAATTGCCACTATAACAAACATCTATAAAACAAAACAAAAAAATTTACATTACCAATGACAAATCAAAGCTGAAAGTTCGCCTTGCCTGTTGTCATTCATTGCCATTCATATTTAGAAAGCAGACTGCTGTGATAATTGATTTGATGGTCCAGCTTGAGTGGAAGCACTTCTGGGCATAGCAGGCCTCAGAGATGCCAAAAAAGAAGAAAAGGTGGGAATGAAATAATGCACTACTTTCTCCTCAGAGGCATGTGGCCCAGTTTTTGAGAACAGAAAAACATGCTTTAGAAGAAGGAAGAAAAAAAACTTAGTAACTCAGTAATAAATACAAAAATGACCATATAGCCTCAGTCAGATAAAAATAGGCATTCAAACAGAGACAATAAGTGGACATATTTTACTGGCAGGTGAATAATAGGAGAATGCTGTGGAAATAATCTGATTTTTAACGGACTCTGTCCATGGGAGTACCTTTTTTACTGCTTTTTTTGTGTAACGACAAAAGAGGTTCCCTTTCCTAAAGAAAAATGAAAACAACACTGAATTTTTTTTAAGCTTTCAAAGAGGAATTGATAGTTCGGAAGAAGGAAGAGAAAGCAATTATTGAATTCGAAAGGCAATATCTGTGCTTGGATTATCCAAACTCCTGTTGAGTTTATTTACTTCAAGCAATAGATGATAATGAAGCTTGTCTCTGTATTTTTGACTAGGGGGTAGTGTTCACCCATAGCCTCCTGCTGATATGAATAACTTAGGACACTAAAATGCTAGTTGAGGAAAAAAGTGGATTAAAAAACTTTTGAATTCAATGCTTGACCTCTTAATCACGACTGCCAGCTCAACTATGCACCCTGTCATCAATTTAGAAAACCAGACAAAACCAGATAAAAGACATGAGCTATCGAAACACAACACTGTAATCAGAACTGGTTTGTCTTTTGAGTGATGCATATTTACTTGCAAAAACAGTGTGGTCCTTCAGCTTTGCTGAACTCTTTGTATTCATAGTCTTAAATCTTTTATACACAGCAAAGCAGAGGTAACTGTAATTTAACAGTAAAAACTGAAAAAGAGGAGCTTGCTGAAATAGCAGGAGGTTGTAAGTATGCTCTTCCAGGTCATATATAAATGTTACTGTCTCTAATTTTCAGTTTTTGGAAGTACCTTGCCTGTCTTAATGAGCTAATAGTTGGTGTAAGCAGGCAAATAATCTAGACATATAAAGGAAGTTACAAAAAAGACATACTAATTTATTAGGAGAATATTTAAATTTTCTTTATTATGACTTTTAAAATTCCATTTTTCTATACTGGAAGCAGAAGCTCACAATTTGCCAATATGTTAAGCATCCAAAAGTGGGAGAATGTGTATGTCTATTCCTTCGAATTCTTTCTGGCTTTCTATCCACTTACCTAGAAAACTTCTAAGTTTTAAAACACTCCATTAAATTTATGGACAGGAAACAGACATCACACGTGGCATGAAACGTTGAATGATCTATACTGCTGCTTTTAGATCCTTCCTTGTTGTTTGAGGAGAGGTACAAAAATGAAACCCAGATGCATCAGAAAAACTGACACTTAATGAAGATTTAATGAAGAATTGACCAATCTTACTCTCATGTGACTTCCTGTGCACATGCAGAAACAGTTTAGTGAGGTATTAAATGGCCTACATGTCAAATAAACAGATCTCAAAATTCATCCCCTTAATGGGATGTATATCTGATTTCTACCTCTCTCCCTGGGTGCAAGGAAATGAAGATGGTATCTGTACCTTAAAAGAAATAATTGCTGCACAAATGTAGAAATTTATGCCCAGGACCCTTGATCCTTTCTGGCTGTGGTGGAGCATCAGCTTGCAATACCTAATTCACTGCCAAATTCATTACCTCTCACCAATATTTAAGTTATTCCCGGTCACTTTTTCTATTTTTCCTGCACTACTTCTCCCCTTTATGTGTTTTTTCCTTGTCTTTTCCAGTTGTTGTGTGTTTGCTACATTAAAAGAAAAAATAGTCTAGCTCAGGAAAGCTGAGGTTTATCAGCTTTATTCCTTTATCTCTCTCATACCTGTCTTGTGAACATCTGTAGTTGTTTTTGCTTGATTGAAGAGGGATGATGATGAAAGAATTTTTTGCAAGACAGTGTATTTGAGCAGGACTCAGTCATGCTGGTATCACTGTGCAAATGAACCATTACCTGTGATCAGTCTGAAATCCGGGCTATGTCATTTTTATATGAAATATTTTAATAAATATGTATTTTTATCTGCAAAGGAACCTCATTTTGATTGAAAACCAGTATGCATATTGAGATTTTTTTTTTTTGTAATAGTACTGCCCCAGTTTAAGGGTTGCATATTTCTGCAGCCCGTCTGTCTTTCAAGATTTGTTCTACTTATCACTGGATTTTTTTTTTCCTGCTATGTTATCCAGCTGATGGCTGGCAAAGGCTTTCACTGCTGTGTAGAAAGCTGTAGGATTTCAAGCATGGTATCTGTTCCATCTCTAAGAATTTTCAGAAAGTTTCAAAACCAAATGAGAGAAGGACTCCAGTGGCAGTGCTGTCTTTGCATTAAAGCAGTCTTAGTGTCTGATTCTGCTGCTGTTGAACTCAGTCGTTACACTCTTATTTCTCTGAAGTTGATTCAGGTTACAAGAAGTAATTACATATATTCCTGAATTTTTATGGTAAGTGTATAGTGTTATCGTTTGTATTACATTGCTAGAAATCATCTGGTCATTCTTAGGTATGATCTGATACTAGTGGAGCATACATACTTCCCAGAATTTTATCTTTTGACACGTAATTAGCAGAAATATTTATTACAATATATAAATGTGCATTGAAACACTTTTGTGCAAATGCATTTCTAGCTATATAAGCACACAAATTGTACAATGTGTTGTAGAAAGAGTTATCATGGTTTGAAGATGATCACATTTTCCACAGATAGCCTGGCCAGAAATTATTGGCCTAAAATATAC
This sequence comes from Tauraco erythrolophus, assembly GCF_009769465.1. Lineage (NCBI taxonomy): Eukaryota > Metazoa > Chordata > Aves > Musophagiformes > Musophagidae > Tauraco > Tauraco erythrolophus. Next base: position 6,273,690 of record NC_141477.1, read on the forward strand.
TCCCATTTCAACAGTAAAACCTTTGCAATCTGCTGTTTCAAGAACTCTAGGAAAGCAGGATATACTGTCAGCTAGTTAGTGACTAGAATGCTATGGCGTTTTCTACCAAAAGATAAAACTATCCTTTCTGACAACTTGCAAATATTTTAAAATTGTGGTATTTGTCCAAATCTCCCTTTCTGGCTTTTGTGCAAAAGAAATTTGAAGAGAATATTTATCGTATTTTTGGTAAAGGAAGAAAATTTTTTTTTACAGGAGGTCTAGTTGTTGGCAGCTGTTGGGAATTGATTTGAGTCTTAATGTTGAAGTGAATTCTCAGTCATAGACATGACTAGTTGTTGCATCCATAACTATCTGATTACCTGGGGAAATAGTTTATTTTATTGTTACACATCCTTGGAGCTTAACGTGTTGATACTCTCTTTGCAGAGGTGTATGTTTAATGCCCATAGATTATATCTTTTTCTTGAAATCTCAGTCTCTTGCTTTATACTGAAAATGTTGTTTTGATGTCTTCAAAAGGTTTTATGAAACTATTTCCTTTAAGTGAGTGTTGTTGCGTTTCAGTGTATTTTATAATTTAAAAAATGTTAATACCACAAGTTACACCCTGGTTTTGAGCTGTCAAAGAAGTAAAGAAAAATGTATCTTCATAATATGAAACTATTTTAGAGTGTTTCTGGTATTTTCTGATAACAGTAAGCAAGAGAATATTCTATATAGAAGTAGTACTGTTTATAGTAAATTTTTTTTTTTCTGTCTTAAGTTTCACTTTTAAGGGCTGTAGATAATTGAACTGCAACATATAACTACTAATTTCTGTGTTATTCTCATGAAGATAAATACCCAGTTTAGATAAATACCAGCATAGATTTGCAGTAACTGAAAATTATAACATATCTGCCTACTTATGTTTGAAAGGAATGCTGTTTGTGTACCTTCTCAGAAGAAACTTTAAGAAGTCTTAGCTTGAAGGTAATGCTGAAGTTCGGTAGCAGGGATGATGCTTGTATTGTTCACAGTGAGCTAGAAATGATGTAGCAAGGAAGGTGGGACTAGTGGGAATTGAAAAGTTCACATTATTTAGCCATGAGAAATTCATCCAGACAGCTAGAAGGTGATGGCAGGAAGAATGCCCAGCTGATGAGGAGAGTTGCCTGGATTAACCTGACTCTGGATCATTTGTCTGCCAGTGCTGAGTTAGTCTGGATCTGAACCCCAGATAAATTTTACATTAACTCCAAAATGCATGAATTCTCTTTCGGATTTGTGGGGAAGTGTGTACGTACTTTCAATGTTTTTGGAGACATTTGTGACAGATTACTGCTTTCCCTAATTATTGGAGCTGGAACTAGGAAAGTGCTTCCTACTAAGCGCACTGTAGTAAATATCAGCAGGCTTTGATTAAAATATAGTTTAAGTAGTTTAGATTTTTACTGCAAATTCTGTGTGAGCTATTGTATTAATAATAATTTCTGGTCCAGGGTTTTTTAGGCATTTCTAATGATTTTTATTCTATTTTCAAATTGGTCAGCATCACCGTCCTTCACTAATTGCATGTGCCTACGTCTCAGGCGTATCTAGTCAGCCCGTGACCCGCACAAGGCTTAAAGCCAAAGGAAATCCAGGAGATGGCCCTCTCCAAGCTGGAGAGCACTGTGTGTAAATGGAAGATGGTGGCCACTGCTGCATTACTTGTCTTATATGCACATATATCTTGTGCAGGCCCTGTCATGTAGCCTGACATGAGGAGGCCTCCACACTGGGAAAAGTAATCCAGAGACCTTTTCACAACTAAGTACATTTCCATGGAGCTGGTCCCACTGCACTGCCTTCTTTATATATACAGTAAGGGTAGCTGAAATTGCATAGATAAAATCCCCTTCATCCTTTGAAATATTCTTCTAGCCATCTTCCTCCAAACGGTTATAGAGAAAGGGGGGGAGAACTGCAGTGGTGGTGGTTTGTGCAGCCTGATGCATGATGTGTTCACAGGATCATAGAAAAGTCTAGTCTGGAAGGGACCTCTGGAGGGCATCTGATTGAAATCCTTCTGCTGAAAGAAGGGCTATAGATTAGGGTCTGCTTCCCTGTCAAAATGTCTGGAGTATTTCTAGCAAAACAGTTTCTGACACTTGTCTGGGAAGCCTGTTATGTTTAACTGCTGTCACAATGGAGTTATTTTTTCTTACGCAAAGAAGTAATTCACCCTGAAGGAACTCATGCTTTTTGCCCCTTGTCCTGTCATCATGCGCCCTGGTGGTGATGGTGCCATGATCTTCTCTACCTACCTTCTCTACCATTTAGGTATTCAAATAATTCTGTGTCTGTGTTAGGTAAAAACTACTGTGATCGCCAGATGTCATAACATTTCAGAAAAGAGCTACGTGTTCTGTACGTGGTTAAATGTGCTTTCCATACTGTCACATCATTTTTAATAGTCATGTGGAATTGCTAAATCATAAAAACAACCCGTCCAAAGCTCTTCTCAAAGCAAAGGAGAGATCAGCACAAAAGCACCTTATTTAAAAAGGAAGAAAGCTATTGGAAGGTGACAGCTGGAATTCCAGTGCTTAATCTGTGTAATTAAAACTTTTCTAAGGAGCGGGAAAAGCAGGTTGGACTTGAGGTAGTTTTGGGAGTTAATTAGCAAGGTCTTTTTGAATATTAAGAATGCCTTTGAAGGATAAAGTTTTGAAAACTAGTTCAGGGCTTTCAAACAGCATAAATTAAGACAGAAACTTTTTTTTACACATCCTCAAGATGCAGAAAGAACCATCCTCCCTAACCGTACCATTTCCTTCCATCAGAAATATAATCATACGTCCTCCTCAATGTCTGATCTTTGTAAAGATTTGTTAACTTACTAACAGTACAGTGGTAATTTAACTGGAAATAATATTTTGCAGAGTTTTTTTACACATTCAAAATTGCAAATATTCAAGTGAGTAGCTCTTAAGTTGTAAACTGAGTTTCTTTGCAGTTTGGATACTGTAATCTATTACTAATATTGAAGACAGCAATGTGCATATTTCAGTGTATAATGTGATCACTTCTAAGAAATTATAAAAAATGCAGTGACAATAATGTAATCTTCATGTCCTCCCTGTGTTCTTCTAAAAGTTCTGCGTTTTTACATGGGAATGTAACTGTAACTATGGTCTTGCTGGCTTTCACACTGGTCTGGTGGGATTTTTTTTGTGAGCATTTGTCAAGAAATAAGACTTAACTACACTGAAAATTTGGCCATATCTCTGAAGACATATAGAGACTATGGACTTGTTCTCTGCATATTTTCTGTGCTTTTATGCTTTGTTTTGTGAATGCTCTCATGTCTCAGAAGTATGAGGCCTGTGTTTTTGTACTTACATATATGGGCAAAATTTAGAAGGTGTACTCATTTTTTATTAGTTTTGAAGTACTTAGCGCTTACAGAATTTCTCACTTATGAGCTATTTCAAACAGCTGTTATAATAGCAGAGTGCGTCTTGATGTAATACTAAATAAATTCATAATTTATATAGCACATTACCTGTGAATTTGGAGAGCAAATCAACCTGATAATTATCTATCAACAATAAATATGAGATATATATCTTATGAGATCTCTAGACATTCTGTTTAAATATTAGTGTATTGTGAACTACAAAAGAACTGCAGTGTTGCATGGAAGAAGTATGAGCGTATCATTTAGTTACTGTTTCTACAAATGTCCTCTACAATTAGTATTAGAGAAGAATAATCAAAGTGGAGGTATAAAGTTTTCCAAGTAGTGAACTATACATTTAATTATACATGTATATAGTTATGTATTCTGTAGCTAAAATGTCATGGACTGTTTATTTTCATAAAAGATAATGATTACTCATAATTTGATAAGAGATTACCCATAGTTTGAAATCATTCTGAGGATCTATTGTTCTCACTGTACTCTCAAATACTGAACTTTTTATGAGCTATAGGTATGTGGGTGAGAAAAGGTTATGAGTTTCTTTGTACAAACTCAGTGATTGGGAATCCCTGACTTTCCTGGGTTCAGATGGACAGTGGTTGTTGCATATAGATTGAGATACTGCTTAAATGCCTCAAATGAATATTAAAGATTTCACTCTGGATATACGTATTGAAGATGTTTAAGTTGTAACATTGTATAGGACTCCATCATTCATGTAGCTATGCTTCTTTACAAGTCATTATTTAAGTAAATTTTAATAGAACATATTTGGTAATTAAGCATTTAGATTTTCAAACTTAAAGTTTAAAAAAAAAGGTAAACAGGCTCCTAAACCTCTTGATGAAGAGTCAGAAAATCCAGCCATATGGCAAAGGAAGCCACTACAAAGGAAGGTGAAGATATAAGTTGGTATATCAAGTTTTACCTCTGATCATTGGTGAATTATTTAGAAATAAAACACTGATTCCCTTGTAAATCAATACTTACTATCTTACTTCTAAAAAATACGTTGTCCAAGAAACTGTAGAAATTTCTAAACAGAAATGTCCAAAAGTAAAATGCTCTAAGAATATGAGCCTATTATGATTCCTGGTCAGAGGACAGAACAAGAAAACCCAACTCTGCAGTTCATTATGAAACTGTAATTTAATGGGAGTATTAAACATTTGCCTTATACAGGACTACTTTTTACAGATATGTGTGAAATATTACTGTTGAAAAAGCTTATGACAATTGTGATCTCAGCTATGTTCAAACATCATGGTTGAGGATGAGAAGTTTTTAATCATGAGAGCTTCATTTTCAGCCCAGTTTGAACCTGTAACTGTGCAGATATGATTATCAAAATTGTGTTCAGCATGTAATGAAAACCATCATGGTTTGTAGTTCAAGTATGTTAAAGAAACAGTGGCAAACTTAAAATAAATAATTTATTTTTTCAGTGTGTTTTGAATTTTGCGATAATCCAAAAGGGGGAAAAAAGTAGTATTCTGGAGCAAATGTCATGTCTCTATTATACTTTAGTTCCATTATTTAGGATCTTTGGATGCCTTTTGTTACATCTACCTCAAAATCATAGAGAGTGATGATGATCTTTGTGTTTGACAGTGTGCTGTTGTCCTGATTCTAGCAAATTTCAGGAATGATAAAGAAATCCTTGATGTCATGTTATACATAGGAGTACCTCGGATAATATTTGAATGTAGCAGACAAATCTTTGAGTAAAATGCTCCATAAGTGAGACTGATCTATTTAGGAACATATTTTAGGCAACCTGTCTGTGGTGCAAATTGCAGATGTGAGAGGTAAAACACTTTCAAAGTAAATGTCAAAACATTTTCTTACTCAAAAAATACCATGTCTTTTTATCATTCACTTCATCTTGATGCCGTGTAATGGGAATATGCAGGTCTTAAAAGTAATTTTTGCTGTGCAGAAAATGAGACTGAAAAATATGTGTCTGTATACATATTATATGTGTGCAAATGTATGTGTGTGTCATAAAGACACACACATACATATATAAAAGTTCTGTCCTGGCACAAATATTTTGTGAAGCTATAAAATTCTATATTGACCCTAAGCAGACTTTAGTTCAAAACTGACTCTGCATGATGAAATAAACCAAAATATCAAATAATCTGTGTGAGAAAGCTGATGTGTAGTTTCAGTTTATAAACTTTCAGTTTATCTGGCTTGTAAATTTTACTTTTATGATAATCCATGCTGCCTGTTAATTTTAGTGTCACTTCCCCATTTATCTCTCTGATTGTTATACTTCGAGCAAATGTTTAAATTACAAAGTAATTGTAATTATTTCTTTGAATATTTGATTTGTCTTTGTTCCTTATTTTCTACACAAGTATCTTGCTACTGTTTTTTTTTGCTGTGAAATTTTAAGCAGCAATGTTCAATATGTGTACTTTTTGTTTGTTATGTTTTTATACATTAACTGTACCATTTTCATTTCTTACGAAATTTCTTCCACATTCTACAGCTTTGTTGACTTAGGCAGGCAAAAAGAAAGATATTTTCAATACTTTCAGTTATTGATCAAGGGAAGAGTACTTAAATTATATCAACTCTTAGTAATCAGGCTTCCATACTCCTTCACAAGGCAGTAGCTAGTTCAGTATAGTTTATATTGCTGTATTTCTGATTTTAGGTTTTCTTAATTTAGCATTTTCTCAGCTATTAATGAAAGAGCAAATGATCCATTGACACTTCGAACTCAAGTGATTTCCCATACTTAGTAATCTGATTCCATCTTGATTTTAGCCACTTATATGAGTACAGGTGTCATTGGCTGTTTGAGGGGGAGAGGGGGGAACAAAACAAAACAAAAAAACACCAACCCCAGAACAAAAAAAAAAAAAAAAAAAAAAAATCTTTGCCTATTTCTTTGTTTAGTTTGTTTTTAATTTGGCTACATAGTGTAGATTTTTAGATGCTCTTTGAGGAAGTTCAGCTTGGAAGTGACTTCCATACTGATAAAGCTATAATGGTCATTTTATTCTAACAAAATTCATCTTATGTAAAGAGCAACAAGTTTTCTTTAAGACGGTGTTCATTTTAAAGTTATAACCTCAAAATTAATAAATTGAAATACCTTGCTTGACTCTTCTCATGCAACTTCAAATATAGTCTGATTCTTTAAAACAATTCTTTAAAGTAGAATATGATTGTGACCATAATGAAATAGATCTTACAGTTTTGAAATGAAGTATTTAAGGCTTTTAGGAGAGAGAGGTGGAAAAGAGCAATACAAATGTGACGAGAGACAACCTTGGTGACTTGGCTGTTAATGTTGTGCAGTCTCTGCTTTCAGCAGCAGTGTGGTGGTATAGTCAAGGTGACTTACCATAACAAAACCCACAGGCAACTTGACTTTCACATCCCCTCGCTGGATTATGTGCAAATGAAAATAGACAGGAACATGGTATTTATGTTTTATAAAGCTAAGTATTTAAAGACATCCTAATAAACTTGTCTTGAAAGCACTGTTGTGCACTAGTTGTGGTATCATGACAGTGTCTCTGCAAATGTTTCTGATGCTGTGGTTTAGCGTTGTGATACCTCTTAATATTATACTGACATTTGCAGCCTTTGCACTGTGCCTTATTGGCCAATATTTGTGATATGTGACATTCTTGCTAAGTATTGTCAGGTATAATCTATCATGAAACCATCCTTTAGAGTAAACACAGAGGCTACAGACTTTCTGTAGGGACACACATCCTTGGGAAGATGAAATTCTGAGTTTAAAATTAACTATGCCCTAATTTTATTAGGAAAATCCATATTTTAGGCCAGACTAAGACATCTTGCATTACCAAAATAGAAAATTTAACTTCAGGTGTGATAATGGCAATTTTAAAATGAGCCATATATCTCAGCACAGCAAATGTCTTGTGTGGTCATGCATGACAGTTGTTTTCTGCTCAGCTGTGATCTTCAGACAAAAACATTCAGAAGGATTTAATTGCAGCAAGCCTGTACTTACTGATAATGTTCCAAACTGCTGAAGTGAGATAGAAAAAAGATACTGACTTTGGGGACTGATGCAAAAATTTTTAGGTTAATTCAGACTTCTGTTTTCATGGACATGGACAAGGAGTTCATTTAGCTTCTGTGCCCTTTATGAAAGAGGAATAAGGTCACGGGTTCTGCTGCTGCTAAACAGCTGCAGGTGGATTGGACTCAATCGCTGCAAAAGAATTTTCATTATCTTTCTAAGTCAGATATTTTGGTTAAACACATATCCTCTATTTTCTTTTTGAAGAGAGAGGTACAAAATTAATAGAGAATGGAGATAAAGCCTTGTCTGCCTTGTGTTCTGCAGCTGATGAGGTTAGGAAATACATTCTTCTCAGCTCCAGAAGAGTTGTGGACTAATTGCATGGTCATAATTGAATGAAACCATTTTGTCCTTGTGATGATTTGAGGATGTAAGAACTGCCTGTTACAAGTTTTGTAGATTTGTCTAGATTGTTCAGTTTTATAAATTGCTAGAACGTGCCTGTAGGTGTAATATTAAGCATCAGGACTGGATTATGTTGGTATACGTTTAATGTTTTCAATATAATTCAAATATTCCTATTAATTTGCATTTTATTTACTCTGATACAATGTTTCAGAGGGAAAATGATTACTTTATTGGATCATCATCTTTTGGAACTGTTTTGCTGTAATTAACCACGCAAAGTAATGAATTCTAAATTACGGTTTCAATTACTTGTGACTAAAATTATCTTAAATTAAAAAAAAATGGTTTTGTCCTATGGAAAGCTTCATCAGTGATGTTGTAGCAGAGCTCTAGATTTGGGTAACTTGTTTTTTAAATTAAATGTCAAATATAATTTGCTATTAGAAACATAAAATATACACATATAGTGTGAAGGAGAAAAAAGCCACTTCAGCATCATTTAACAGTGATACATATGTAAAATCAGCTTTTCACCATTTCGATAATGTCTGAAAGAACAAAATGTGTGTGTGTTAGGTGTGTATGTGTGTATATATGTATGCACAATCCCACTTTTGTATGTATATATCTGCATACGTATATATACATATAGTGCTGTCAATATAGGAATCTGAAGTTTGGTCACAGATCTTCTAGAAATAACGGATTCTCTAATTTAATACTTTTAATAAAATATTAATGACTTTTGAAATGTGCAATTCCTGCTCTGTTAGTCATTGGCATCTCAGGATGATGTTCTGTCTGTGATTGGCTGTGGTTAGTACCCAGTGATGTGTGGTTCTGTATAAATTGTGACTCTACAAAACAGCTTCCTCAGCACAACGAGGGGACAGTAAACAGCAACAGAGGAGCAGGTGGAGATAGGAATTTAGATTTAATGAAGGAATTGTAGGGAATGTGTTTAGGGACTATACTGTAGGTTATACTTATTACAAGTTAGTTATTCAAAGGTTTCATTGACACACGTCAAAGAATTTTCTCTTCTATATTGAGATTGAAAAAAGTTTCTAGTGAAAAGTTCACTTTTTTTTTCATCATGTACAGAAATATGTTTTGCAAACACGGATCTCGGCTTTTGCCCTTGAAGTAGGTTTTTTTTCCTAGGAAGTTAACATAGGAAAGTAGTATGAGGTAGGCATTTTTATTAAAATATTCAAGATGTTAGTTTTTTTTTGACCAGTCTAATATAAAGGGTTTAGGGAATGTTAATCTAAAGGGAAATTTTGTGTTTGTAGTTAATTTAAAACCATAACAGCATAATTGTTAGCATCGTTTATCATTATCACTTCTATTTACTGCATGGAAGACAGCAATTACCTCAATTCCACAAATGTCAACATCTGTAATTTTTTATGTTACAACTTTGGCATTTAAAATTTCAGACAGCAACTCTGTGGGGGAAAGGAGGGAAGTTAGGAGGGGAGTTAATGCTTGGCCTGCAAAGTTTAAAGCTCTTCAGGAGCAGGACTGTGGTTCTCATGGTTTAAGAAAGCTGTAAGGCAAGCTGATTCCCAACAAAGACAGCAGTATATATCCTCTTAACACTTTATGCAGAAAAAAGGGTTGTTCTTCTGCCTATATCCTCATGAGATGAACAGGGGTGGATTAAGCACTGCTCTCCTGAGCAGCTGCCAAAATGTACAATAAATATCAAAACTTATTTCCTGCTCATTTTCTAATATTCTTGACATGAACTGCTAGCAATTTTAAGTTAAAGCACATAAAGATTTATATGCTGAAACAGGAAAGGTGATATCAAAGAATTTTAAAGCATCTTTCATAAGAAGTTTCTTGTCCAAACTCTTACCAGGGTTCATTAATCCATGCAGAACACCTTCCACATAAAAGCTTAGATTTACTGCATTAAGTTTTTAACATATGAACTCTGTATATTTTTACATTTAAAACCCCTATATCATTATGTACTTGAAAGCAGCTTGCTGGCAAAACATCATCATCCAGCACTTAAGGCTGGCGTAAACTTGAGCCTTATTCAAAGTTCAAATTTAGTATTTAGAAGATGGATGTATACTGCTAGCCAGAAATATTTTTCATAACCTATATAAATGAATGTTTGTGTATAGAAAGAGCTTAGGGAAAAAATAGCGTTTCTTTAGAAATACTTCAAGAAAATGTCTGCTTTTCATTTTCAGTAAATATTACAATGTTTTAAAGTTCCTGTGTTTGATTGTTTAAATTTATCCAGTTCCTTCTATAAGTTCAATGTTTTATGTTTATCCTTTATGAAGGGAAAATATTATTCCTTGATGACAGAATGATGCATATGTATTGCTATTGAGTAGCAAAGATTACTAAGTTCTCTTAAAGAAATACTGGCATTTATTTTATTTTTTTCCTCTGTGATCACTCTGACCTATATATTTTCAGATTTTTTTGTGTATGCATTGCCACTTTAGATCTTTGTATTTTTACCTGTCTTTCTTCACTTACTATGATGGTATGAGAAGCTGTATTAAAAATGTCAAAATGATCTTAAATCTTACAACTGATGTTGTTTCCCTAGGAACTCAGGTTACTATCTAGTAGCATTACTGAAATCAAGTTCTGTGACTGTAGAGGGTCATAAGTTTGGTTACTTTTATAGACCAAGTTCACTGCATGTTTGAACTTTGATATATTTTTATATTCCTCACTAAACTTCCTAGGTACTTCCTTATTATTTCTATTTCACATATTCAATGCAACCTGCATTACAGTTTTGTCCTCGTGTCATTGACTTTTAACGCCACACACACGCACCCATTACCTCTGCATGTACTTAAAAGGAGAAAGATTAACTTGAACCAACATTTACTTAAACTTCTGTATGTAATGCTGAATTTCCCTGTATAGAAGCTTTAGGGAGATGCACACACCATATATCAACGCTGTGTGTCAAAGCGATCTGTTCTAGACAGCTGTTAATAGAATATGCATTCCAGTCGTGCAGGTATCCTCGAGGAAGGGTCTTCACATAAAATAGTTACTTTGTTTTGTAGATTCATGTACAAATAAAATGCTTTGGAGATGGAGAAATTCATAGAGAAAAGTAGCAAGGACTTGACCAAGCAAATTCATGGCTAAATCAAATTCATGGCTGAATACAGATGTGGAAAGTGGTTATTTTTGCTGAAATCTGTCACAGGACACAGGCATTGAAACTTATTTTTGTATTTGAGAACAAAATCATGTTCTTTTCAATCATCAGCCCTTCCTGTCTAGAACATGTCTGATGGGATTTGTTTCCTTAGTCATAACATGCATAGTAGATAAAGTAGTACTGATCTTTATAATAAATATAGGTGTATCTTTGCTTTTTGTGGTAATTCTTAGAGGTACTTGATTAGTGTGCAAATATGTTCAGATTATCAGTCTAAAATGTTTTCTGTTGGAAGTTTTGTTTATTGTTGTTTTGTTATATGAGCTTTTGTAGGAATTTTATCCCCAAATTCTGTTGGCGTTTCAATCCAATGCTCAATGCTCGTTAAAATGATGTAATTCAATTCAGAATGTTTGGGGATGGGGGCAGGAGGAGGAAGTTTCAGGGGTAACTCTTAGGATTAGATCAAGTCCATGTACTTCTGAAAAGTCATATGTATTGGAAAACTTACCTAAAACCTAAATCAAAAAAATACTAAATGGATTTTAAAAACAGGTTTCATGTTGCTTTTCTTGCTTTTACTGTAAGCCCTAGGTGAAGAAAAAAAGGGGTAATGGTTTTAAAATAGAGGGAGGTAGATTCAGGTTGGATATTAGGAAAAAATTTTTTACCATGAGAGTTGTAGAACACTGGAACAGGTTGCCCAGAGAGGTGGTGGATGCTCCATCCCTGGAGACGTTCAAGGCCCGGTTGGATGAGGCCCTGAGCAACCTGATCTAGTTGGAGATATCCCTGTTCCTTGCAGGGGGGTTGGACTAGATGACCTTTGAAGGTCCCTTCCAGCCCTAACCATTCTATGATTCTATGATTCTATGATTGAACAATAAATTATTTTGGCCATTCTTTTTTGGTGCAGGTACTGGGTGACTGTGTTTTTTATCATTACTGTGTCTGCTTTTAAAGTCTCCCTCTTCCACTCTCTTTAATAGCTAGATGGTATCTCAAAATACTTTTTCAAATTAACAAAGCTGAATGGGAAGATAGAGTAAGGGAGAGGTTTGAAGGCAAAAGAGAGTTAATTACTTCCTGCAAGTCCCAAGTTCCTCATATACTACTTAAGATATTCAGCACTTTTCAGTGTGCCTTTTAAGTTTTATGTTTAAAATAGCAAAGAAATAGATTTTATAGGTAAGAATGGCATCACTAGGGAACCCAGAAGTCATATAAAGTCAGAATGAAGGACAACTCAAAGAAGCTTTCACCTTTAACTAAGTCTGTATTTTGCAATCCACTTAATACTAGTGTTGTATACAAATCAAGACCTATATACAGATCAAAAAATTAAATGGATTAAATGCACAATTTAAATGTGTGGTGAATGTCATAGAAATATGTGGAAGCCCTTTGCCAATGTCAGAAACATACTGTTAAAAATAAAGCTGCATTTAGGTGAAATACATGATGACGGGGCAAAAATGCTAAAGGAGTTTCAATAAGGGAAACGGAAATGCTGGTTTTGTCTTTCATCTTCACCCATAATTTCTGCAGATATAAAGAAGGTCTCCAAAATCTTTTGTTGATTGTTGTACAAAAACGTTAAGAAAAAAAAACAAACTGTGCTTTATGAAAGTTTGTGTTTCACATTGATGTCTTAAGATTTTATGGAAGGCAAAAACTTGAGATTTTGCTGTGGTTCTCATTCAAGGAATTAGCATTTCTTAACCACTTATATATTAGTGCCTGAGATCAGGGAAGGTCTCTTAGCTGTTTTTGTCTCCCTCCCTGAAGCTTTACACAGTGTTGCAGAGAAGGGGATGCTCCCACCCTCTTTCTTCCATTTGATGTGTATTGCTGAAGTGGTCAGGGTAAAACAAATAGATTTGGCATCAGAATATTTTTTTTCACAAGTCAGATGAGTAGGAACCTCTAAATCCTGTTTCAAATTTGTACAACTAGAGGATTTCAGAGAAGCGTCTGTCAGGATTTTTTATTGCAGCCAGAATGTGCTGGATAGCGTTTACTTCGGCTCTTAAATTATCTTTTACTCAGTGCCAGACAGAATGCTGCCCTGGTTGAATTTTTTGTGTTTATAGTAACTTTGCATCAAGGAAAAGGCAATGTACGTACAGTGGAGAGATTCAGTTTTAATTGTGTTGAAGTATAAATTTCATTAAAAATATATAAAATAAAAAATGAACACAGACATATATAGATAGATTGTCATTGGCTTGTACTTTGTTTTAAAGTGTTTCTGCTGGCAAAGAGGACTCTGGGGCAAAAAAAGAAAAATCAATGCACAGGCTGTACAGTTTCTGCATCTCCATTTTTCACACCACTGTTAGTTCTAATGTTACTTCCCTTCAGACGTGACCTGAAAGCTAAAAATTTATCTAAAAATAATTTACGCCATATCATTTTTGCTAAGTTGAAATCAGTTTCTCTATAAAATTGTACCAAGCACATTATCTTAACAATTTTGGCCTGATGGGCCTTGGTGAATAGACAGCTTGGTCTTAAATGTGACGTGGTCTTAAAGTAAATGTTATTATTGCAACAAGGTCATTGAGTAAAAATTATTTCATACGTTTTCCTACCATAGGCTCTTTTGAAGGTGTGCTTGATGGGGTTCTGCTTGTCTGTTTTATCTAAGTAGGGGCTAGCATGGTAAAAGGTCCAGATATTAATAAAGGTCCTCTTTTTCTTGTATTTTTACTGTAAACATGGAAACATGCTTTTTTGCTCTGTATTTTCTTAAAAATTAGTTACTGCCCCAAAACAAACATTCTGCATCATGTTTTTCTTACATATGTAAAATAATTTTATTTTCTCTGAATTATCATCTAAGTTTACTTTGTAATTCCTAAGGGTTATAAGATGATCATTAAATCTTGATTTTCTGTCAGGAAGAATTAATAATCTTGACTTCTGAGTGAATTTAGAAGCAATAGGGGATTGGAGTCAAATATTTGAATAACATTTCAGTGTTAAATCAGTTATTCATGTTTCGACTAGTAGATAAAAAATAAATTCAATTCATAAATCCTTCTTTGCATTTTTAATATTCCCCCCAACTGGGTTAAAAATGTACATGATTTCAGGTGGGGATTGCTGCTTGGGCGCCTTGTTTCTAGAACACCTTTTTATGCATGTTCTAATAAAGAACTTATGTAGCCATATGTGTAGATCACACGTAATGTTATCTTAAAGGTTAAACAAAAAATCAGTGGAATAAAATAAGAATTGGCTTCTGGGTGAATTGATCAACTTTAAAGGAAAGCTAAATTTAGAGGAAATACTTTCATATTCTAATAGTATCTTACAAGAAACTGTCACTTAACGTTAGAGCCTGTGTTTCTGGTTATTGTCTATTATTGTATTTATGTTCAATGGCTGTATTTTTATGAATTAGATATATTTTCACTCCTCAATCACAATCACAAGGACCTTTGAGAGAAAAATCAATTAAGCTGCAAAAACTTTTAAGAGATTTTTATAATCTGTTTCATGTTTTATGTATTTTTGTGTCTGAGGTATCGGTGAATACAGAGCCATGTTGTCCCCACACCTTATATTCTCTTGGAGTGACGTAACAGGATGCTTTTATTGACACAGTATGTCCAACAACCACATAGTGTGGCATTATATTTACAAGAGATGGGAGGCAGTTTTATTCTCTGCTTGCTTTATTTTGTTTCTTTAACTGGTATGTGCTGCTGCACACCATTTATTGTCTTTTCTGAACCTGTGTGAAAATGTTTTCCTGAGCTATATTATTTCCCGTTAATTAGCTTCTTTTCCTGATTTTTCCTAGTGTGACAGATTTCTGATCAACTTTCCCAAATCTCATGTGTTTATCCCATATATATTTGTATACCTATATACATAATATGCATACAGTGCATACATCGTAAATGTACATATCATGTATGTGTTTGTAGCTTTAGGCTTGGAGTCCCCACAGTGTTTTGAACCCATATGCCATCCCGTCTGTCCTTCTAAAATAAATAAAATGACTCGCCTGGATTTTGTTGTTCCTCCTGTGTTTAGGCTGAGCTTGAGGATATGATATTCAGCCCTCAGTGATTTTCCAAATCTAAATCGTGTTTTAGTTTCTGAAATCCAGCTTCGAAAACCATGAACTACAAGCAAAGGCGTATTTGCAATTAAATCTGAATGTTTATTTTAAATTTTAGATGTAACGACAGTGGAAATTAATACTTTTTGGGATAACAAGCAAGTTTACTAAAAGCTACAGGAAAATATGTAGTCAGAAGGTCAAAATTACTATGTTGTACTATCATAAAAGTTAGTTTATGTCTTATTTTACCTTCCTGTTGTTAATGCCTAGTCTTTCTATATAAAATAATATTTATACTTTCTAGAATAAAAGCTCTTTTTAATAATGTTTTTTAGTTGGAGACTTTTTTCCCCATTATGTCTTTGAGACAAAGAGCACAAAATCTCCCTAGACAGATACAGGAGAATTTGGTGCAATTTCACCTGAAATGGATTTGTTTGCATTCCACACAGGACTCCTTAGGGTTTTAACCCCAACATCCATGCATATTCAAACTTTGCAGGCACGTAGGATGACAGCATATTACTCTCTCGTACCTCTTGGTGATTCCTCTCTTCAGTCCTGTTTGGACTGTAATTCTGCCCTGAACAATAGTTTTCTTGGCAGATGCAGTTTTCAGTGGTGACTGATACTTATACAGCAGCTCAAAAGCAGAATCAACAAGATGATCATGACAGTTTTAGATGAAATAATTGATGATTTCCTTGAAGTTGCCCTATAAGGTTTTTTTTAAATACATTTAGCATATGTCATATATTTAGAATAAAGTGATGCTGAAATTACTTGTGCTTCATATTTTCAGATCATGCACACTGGAGGTGGAGGGACATTTGTCAGTCACTCTTGTCCTTACAGATACAATCTTTGCTGTAATAAGGCCAAAAAAAGTAACAGAACAACATATAAAAAAAGCCACCAAAAAAACCTACCACACCAAAACTCCATACAGATACCAGAAATCTATTTTCTCTTGGTATTTCATAAAGCAGTCAGTGCTCTATTTTTTTTTTTCCCCTCCATTGGTTTCTTTTAACATTTTAATTTCCTTCTGTTTTCCACACTGACTTTTCTCAGTTATATATCTTTTTTCCTATGGTACACAACGTTCAGGAATCTCGGTGACATCTCAAGAATTTGTCAAAGCTTACTTGTCTTCTTGGTAGATTCTTCTTCTTTGTTGTTATAGAGCAGATTCTGGCAGTACGTGTTTCTTTGGTGAAATCTTTTAGAAATCTAGGCATAATCAAATTAAGGAAGGATAACTAAGTTTTCTCGGTCTTCCACTTTTCTCCCTCCACCCCTTCATTATCCTTGCACAACTTCCTCTCTTGGCTTTTAGCTGAAGATGATGGGAGACAATCTCAAGAGCTTTTTATTTATTTACTTTTGCATAAACCAGGGAGGCTGTTCTCCCCATTGCAGTGCTGACTGAAGTCCCTTTGGCTGTGTCTGTGGCATGGACAGATGTTTCATGGCATCTTCAAGAGCCTTGGTCCACATGTTCACTGCATCTGCATCCTGATGCACAGTATTCCTCCGGGCAATTTGGAAGGAAACTCAGACACACAAGCCAGAAGTGACCTGGCTTATTCTCTACAGGGTACCCCAAATAAAATGAGTAGGGTGCCTTGCTGAGGAATGCATCTGCTCTGTAACTAGGATGTGGCCAGCACATACACCATGGATGCAGGAGTATAAAATACTGTGAAATAAACATAGCCAAAACCATAGAACTCCAGCACCATATCCATAGAAGCACTTCTTCAATGCCTGTTACGGGTTCAATCATTCCTAACTACGACTGTTGTAGTTATGAATATGTTAGTAGTAGTATTTTGCATCTGTTAAATTCTGAACCATTAGTGGTAGTTTTGTGCAATCAGGAATTTATCAGGCAGCTAGCCTGAGTCCTGGTTCTACCCTATCTTATCACTGAGTCCTCAGAGAGCAGGGAAGATCTGCTATCTATAACTTTTGTTTATTTTTTCAATATATGCTTTAGCCTGCAGGCGTATGTTAACTATTTTAAGAACAAAGCTAAATAATAGATGTTAGTTTATTTTCATTATGTACAGCTACTTATGAAGAAGTCTCACTGAAGAATTATGGCTGAAGATTTGAACCGATTAGGAATGATAAATTGGCAAAAATGCCCTTTCCTATTTGAAAAATATCGCTGAAACCAAAGCCTTGGCATTTAGAGCTGCTAAGAGTATGGATGTAAATACTAATGACAAGCCAAAAATAACTAGTGTTAATACTTATTATTTATGAATCCTTGATATGTTCTTGCCAAGAATCAGGGATTTGATAGGGTGTGAGAAATGTTTGGAAGGGCTTTTGGAAAGCGTTTGGTACAGCCTCCTGCTTGAAACAGGATTATCACCACACTAGATGGAGTCAGCTGTGACTTGTCAAACCAAGTCCTGGAAACCTGCATAACCTCCTGAGTAACCCATTCTAGTGCTGTCCTGCATTCCTTGCATAGAATTTTTTTTTCCCCTAACATTTAAGCTGCAGATTTAGACTGCTGTCTCTTATTTTATCTTCTGCTACAACCAAGAAGCATTTGACTCAGAGTTTTGTGATTCACCTTCAGGCAGCCGAAGGCTGCTGTTTGATCCCTCCTTAGCTCTTCTCTTCACAAGAGCCAAGAAGTCCAACTTCATCAGTCTCTTGGTAGTTCATGTGAACAGTCATCTCATAGGTCACCTGAAAGAAAAAGCAAGACAAAACATATTAAGAAACTGAATTTTCTTCCTTTCATGAGGAAGAAATACAGAGGCTGTATGATAGGATTAATTTGGGGTTTTGTACAAAAAGTAAATTTTGCAAAGGCAGAGGGATTGGAGATGTAAGAATCAATGATTTTAGTGTATTATCTGCATATGGTCAATATTGGTATTATAGATTAAACATAAATTCTGTAGGATGAGCATTAACGTTTAGTTACATCAGTTTTCAGTCACAAGCAGGGAGATTTTTGATTGCATAAAGCCAGACTGGATGAGTAAGCCATTTTCAGAGTGAAAGAAGGAAAGACAGCTTAACTGCTGGCTAAACTGTTAGGATTAGACCCAGAATATCTGGGGCTAAGTGGTTTGCTTAGAAACTGACTCTGCATTTGACCTTGGATTTTGTAGAGATACTTAGTGAGGTTTTCAGCACCACTTAAATGTACAGGAAATAATTGTGTTAGACATCTATAAGGTGTTGGGGAGGTTTTCAAAAAGCTTTATGCTCTTGCCCTTTGTTGTATGCTATAGTGGAAATAGTCATGGAAATAACTATTTTTTTATCAGATTTTGTTTTGTCTTTGTAAATTTTTGTTATTGTGCTGTGTGTATGTGTAATACGTACCTAGTGCTGCAGTTATGGTGCAAAGATTATGCTTGTTTCGTTAATTTAGACAAGAGTCAAGCATTTGGAAGGATACCTGCTTGTTTATAACAATTTCTGGTATCTTACTGCATAATCACACTTTTTTCCCCCCTCATGTCTTAAAGCTGTTGCTGTTACTTGGTATGTCTTTACTGTGTATTTCCGAATACGGTATGTTTAAGCATTCTTCATGCCGTCTGTAAGCAGCGAATAATCTGTCCCTTAACTTTAACAACTTTCCTCTTTTTTGTTTGTTTGTTTTTGTATAGGCCTCCTTGTTCAAGTTGAACAGAACTAGCCAATTTTTGGTGTGGTTTTGCTCGTGTGAGGATGTCAAGTCACAGTACCACATGGTTACTGTTACAGCATGGGTCTCAAACTAGATCCTCTAAAAGCCATTGTGCACCAACCTAAAGGTTGCCTTTCCTCTTTTGGGCTGCTCCATGGGATGGTCACTGATAGTGCTGAAAAGGTTGGTCTCTACGTAACAGTCCAACGTGTACGGGGTGGGTAAAGGCCACTCTGGTGCTGCTGTGCCCGTTCTTTCCTCTTCTTGTGTTGCAGCCAACATCTCTGTTTGCCTAGACTGTTAGCAGTATAGCCCTGTGTATTTGCCCACTGCTGTTATTTTATAGTCTTAGCAGCCTTCCATATAGTGCAACACTCAATTTGTTTCTCCCATTGGTCTCTCCTATATATTCACCTTTCTTTTCTAGAGTGGCTAAATTGTGTTGTTAAACAGCTTAGGTGAAATGAGATTGTAGATGTAGATCTCACTGCTCTACAAGTTAACTACTAAGTTAACTAATCCTTTATTTACAGAAGTATGAGTGCTATGCGTTTGTTGGAGACTTCAAAATGTAATATTGTGAGGAAATGGGCTTGGTGGGATATAAATTATTTTTCTTAGTGATAAACTGCTGTGAAGATGTTTACTTTTTTTTTTTGAGAAACCTGAGGGGGTTTTGGTGACACAATTTAATGTACAAAACAGTCTTTCTGAGGCTTATCTCTGTCATGAATCTTATCAATTAGCCCTTGGCAAACTGCAGGCTAAACTCCTGTTAATGATCCCCATTCACAAAAAGAAATTAAAATATTAAGGCCTCGTGGTTACTGTTGCTTTGTTTTGGTTTTTGCAAAGATTCTGAAACTTTCTATTGCATCTCCTTATTGTTCTCTAAAGAGACAAACATTTAGCAGCAAATTTAACCTTTGTACTTCCTTTTATGAAGCAGAAATAAAATAATTTGAAAAAAAATAATTTGTTTACAAGCAAACTCAGAAGACACTAAAAAGAAACCCAGAAGTGTACAAACTTGAAATAATCTGTAAATGAACATAGATATTTCATAATAAAATGTAGCAGTATGTTATTAACCCCTTAATTAGAGTTGAGAGATCGAGGGAAGGCAAATGAGAATGAAACTAATATTCTCAGCAGCTGTTGCACAAAATATTCCCATTATATCAGCTGTCTTGTCTGCAAAGCTGACAGGGAAGACTGGATGGGGAGCAGCCAAGGAAAACTGAATTGTGTCAGTACTTAACAGTCTTCCTAAGGAGGAGGAAATAAACTTTGATAAAGTGTTTTCAGCAAACTTATAACTTGCTGGAACCATATTGTTTACAGAAACCTGTAGTTGCCCTAAACCTAAAGTTGACTTCTCTGTTTCAAAAATATTTTAGGAAAAGTGTTGAAAATGGTTCAATATTCCATTTCAGCTTTTTTTAAAGGAAAGGGTTTTCATTCTTCATTTAGTCAGTTTATCAAAACTTCATTTTAATATTATTTCTAGGAATTTTTTGAGAACGTTTTTAGACCTGTATGTTTTTTATTGCGATTTCAGATGGCAAAGATTTTTGAAATGCCCTACTTTGAGAGCATTTTTAAAGAGCTAAAATTTACAACTAGTTGGAAAGTGATTTGCTCATAGTGTCTTTAAACTGCAAAATCATAATTGTTTTCATATACTAGACCATGTTCAAAAGACCACATGTGAACAGTAATATAGATGATAACTATCTTTACTGCATTGTTATAAAGCTTATTAATTTCTAGGCATCATACAGGTAGTCATTACCTATGTTGTAAATAAAAATCAGAAGTCTTGGATATTAACTATTTAGATTAACTACTGTGTCATTTTTTACAGTGAGACTTTGCATGTTAAAAGACATTGTTTCTCTAAATGATAAAATGCGTTTATATACACATAAACAGATACACTTATTTTAGAGTATGTAAAGCATTTTTATTTCATGTTCAAAAGGTCCCTTCTGTGAACAGTCGTGTCCTCATAGATGTGTGTGATAACGTAGAAGGAAAGGGGATGATCTTTTTTTAAGAGGTACCGTGTGACTTGAACCGTTTGGGTAGTTCTTTCGCTGGGCTGCCGAATGATTGCATCAGTCACATCCAACAGCTGTAACTCAACATCCGCTGGTCACAACGCGGAGTGACCTTTTAGTTTGCTCCTCATTAAGCTTAAGTTAGTAGACCTTTCAGCCTGATGCAGATTTTTTTTTTTTTCCGAGGCGTCCTGCTGTACTTTTCCTGTTTAAACGCTTGAATCGTTACCTATTTTAAGGAGCTACTGTGCCCTGAAGGTGTTGTGACATTTACTAATCCTTCCCACTGGACTTTCCAGACATTATGGCTGTCTCACGCTGTGCTTGACTTGAAGTACATAAGGCTTGATTTTGAACTATAACTCAAAACAAACACAATAAATCAAATTGCAGTTCGCACTTTGACTCTTTTTTACTGTTCAAGCATCTGTATCATTCAAAGAATATTTAAATGCATTCTTGTCAAAAATTTAAAAAGAGAATATGAAAATACTTTGCGTACCTCAGAGTATTTATCTTCCTTTTTTCCCCCTTCTGTATTAGAGATATCATTTTCAGCCTTCTGCAAGCATGCCATTTTATGAAATTATTATTTGCCTTAGTCTGCAGACAGTAAAACACTTGGAATGTAAGTGCAAGATTTGTGTACTTTATAAAAAAAAATAATCTGTGTAACAAATTTTATATTAAAGCTTTTGAAAATTTTCATTTACCGTTTGTTTTTCCATTACTGCTGAGTAGGATATTCCAAAATTGCAGATGTAAATTTCATAGAAATAAAAAAAAAAAATAATTTAAAAAGTTCTGATCCTCACAAAAAAAAAGTCTGTAGAGGTGACTTTGTCTATCCAAAGCCTGGCTAACTTGCAAGTCAAGTTGTTAAGCTGAAATGCAGGCTCTCTTTCGTTTACTATTGTTTTTCTTGCAGTTTTCTGTTGATATATTAGGTTGGAAAATTGGAGAAGTTTGCTAATTGATTTTTTCATTCATCATAAACAGCTGACGAAGTAGTTTAAGAGCCTCAAAAATGTCATTAGTTCTTTACATTTACATCATTGGTTCCTTGAGCATCTAGTGCAAGAGAAGTACTTGGACATCAACAGGAATTATCATCAATGTTCAGCAAAGTCTCAGCCTGTTTTGCAGAAAATGCTGTCTTGAACATCTAGTTAAAGATAATACAAACAAAAAAAGGTAACATCCTGTGATAAAGTTTAATTCAACAAAACAGGTTTTGCATTTTGTGCACTGCAATCTCATTCACTCTGCTTCTGGTGGACAAGGGACAAGATGTTCATGATTTTCATGATTTTCATTGCTTTGGCTTTAAAAGCAAGCAGAATTCTTTGCTTTTAGGAGTTATAAGACAATACGAGGAAGAGGTGGGTGATAATTAAAAGGCCACAGTGCCTAGTGAATCACAAATAGGTGTAAGCTGTTAACCCACTGACTTTGTTATTTGTACAGATGAAACTAGTTCAAGCATGAAAAAATTTTCCCTCAGATGAAATTGAAGGAGCTTGTAGTTAAAAGTGTTTACATACAGCAAAACATAATTCTAAAGGACATTGCCAGCTTTGGGCAAAAAATATCTGATGGATTAATGTTATTTTAGTGGCATTAAGGATGTATTTTCCTAATCATTTTATCTGGCAGCAAAATCTGTAGAAGTTCCTACTCTCTCCCACCCCAGACAGAAGCTCCTGACATTCTTTTCTTCCACCTAAATTTATAATTTCCTTGTTTGTATGGTAAAACTAGTTTGGGAGTGGTACTGTAAACTAGATTTCTAAAAGATAAAAAATGTTGGAAAGAAAAATGATGTTTATTTTGCAGCACAAAACATTTTCAAGGCTAGAAGGCATCTAAGAGGAGACGTGGGATTCTCAAGTCTCTTCCATGTGACAGTGAAAAAGATCACCCGACAACCCTCATCCTTACTAGCAAATCTTGGCCTCTGTGCTCAAGAAGATGCTTAAGGCCAAGATTTGTCCCTGAATGACTCGCTCATTTTTCTGCACGCTCAGCAGTGACCTGTTCTGAGCCTCTGCTGCTGCCTTATCCACAGCCAAACTACCCTTGCCCTATCCTTCCCTTTTTGTCGCTTCAGTCTGGAGGAGGATGAAGAGCAGAATTTAAATTCCAAAATCTTCCTAAACGTCTTGGTATAAGGTGTCACTCATACAGCCCAAGAGAATATGAAAATATTTCTAGAAGCTTTACATTCACACGCATTGCACGAGCCGAATAAGTGGGCTGGTTTTGTCCCACTGCATCAGGATAGATAAAAAGACTGACTGACTGCCTCCTCCAAGATATGGAGTGGCATGGGGAATGGTGGGAAGCTTACCTAGTGTTGTGGATACCAACCAACATTTTCGGAAGAAAGGCAATATTGCTGTGTTCTGAAAATGCTGAGAGGGAAAAGCAGGTAAAAATGAACCTGATTGACCTACAAATGAAAGCAAAATCAGGTGTATGGGTAGAATGGGTTCAGTGTGGAAAGGAAGTTGATGGAGAACTCCAAAAAGATTTGAAGTCTGTGTAATAGTTATGTTTCATGTTCTGTGGTGAAAAGGCTGAGAATGGGAGAGGAGTTGAAACAAACAGTAAGAGAAATGAGACTGACCTTGTCATTCCTACTAATGAAGTAAGGGAATGTACGAGATAGTGTTTTTTTTTTCTTTTTTTCTTTTTTTCTTTTTTTTTTCCCTCTCCTGTCTGTCTTGGTCACTGTTGGAACCATGAAAGTACAATCATGGGAATTTATGTTCTCCTGTGGTGTAATCAGTTGGGGAAACATACTTAACCAGTCCTTTGTTGGTGCTGTGTTTCAGATTCTTACTGATAGAAGCATAAATAAGTGACAAAAGCATCTAGTGAGTGTTGATTAGCTAAACAAAAAGGTGAAATACAGGATTCCTTATAGTTGTCTTTGTTACCTAGAATTTGTGTTATCTGGCTTGTGCAAGAGTTGAGAAAGTACAAATGATTTTCTATTCCTGCTCAAAATAGATCTGCTCAGTTCGTCTGTTCATAGTTCTATATGCAGCTCATTTTCAGTTATCAGTGTAGAAGTTGGAGCATGGTATCAGTGTTATCTTAAAGACAATTTTAACGTACTGTGAGTTTAGTATGTCAGGGAAGAATAACATAGACAATGTATTAAGGGAATTAGTAACTGATAAAGAGGTCAGAGAACACAGGAGGATTGTGAGCAATTGATATGAAGTAGTTTAACTTTCAGAAACAATGCAGTAATTAAGTGAGACTTAAAAGCATAGAATAGCAGTTCTCACTGCTCAGAGGAGGTGTAGAAGTGTATTTTCCAACACAGCATAGCTAGAATTCTTCAGTGAGCAGGAGGGGCAGTAAAGATGCAGAAAAGCCAGACTGCATGGTAGATGTCCATAACCAGCAGTTCTATCTTATCTTAATTAAGATTAGGTAACTAGATAAACTTCTTCAACACCAAAAGGGACAGAGAAGTATCTGTTTCTATTTATGTAAGATCTCCAGGAGAAAAACTGTAGACTATTGCCAGGAACTTTTTGGATGAGTACATTATTTAAAAGAAGGTCGTGCCTGAAGTTACGAAAGAAGGACTAATTTTCAGATGTGGTCAGCACATTACTATAATTTTACTTTCTTAGCATCATGCATGTAAAAATATTTTTATTCATATTATGAATGTTGGCATTAGCATTTGGGTATAGTTGTTTTTGAGTCAGAATAATATTTAAAAACTCGTGGAAAAATACTTCTCTTAACTCATTCATCTGTTACCTAGCTTTGAATTGTAGTGTAAGTTAATTTCAACTAAAAGTGCCTAAAAGACAACATACAAACATTTAACAAAATATTTTTTTAAATGTGTAAGCAATATTAAGATTGTATCACTATCTGACAAAACCAATGGCAATCAATGTTAACCTTGGCATT
Source organism: Tauraco erythrolophus (assembly GCF_009769465.1). Taxonomy (NCBI): domain Eukaryota; kingdom Metazoa; phylum Chordata; class Aves; order Musophagiformes; family Musophagidae; genus Tauraco; species Tauraco erythrolophus. Next base: position 6,298,483 of record NC_141477.1, read on the forward strand.
GCTTGCTCTGGGGTTTCTTTCATAAGTGGTAAGTAATTTCATAAAAGTTTATAGCTCTGATATTGAGAGCTTGAAAGATGCCAATTAGTTTTCCATTTCTGGCGTTTGTTGAGAGTGCAACACTTGTGGATTGTAATAAGATATCATCTGTTAACTGGTGACCTCAAGAGCTTTTTAGGTAGAAATAGTGGGATGAAGAAATCTCAGTCGGTTAGAAGAGCTTAACTTCTTTTTAGCTCTGTGTTGTTTGTTTTTTCTCTTAAAATAAAGTGAAATTGTTATTTAAAACTTCTGGAACTTGCATTCAGAATTTGCTACATATTCTTGTTACTAATTGGATGTGTTCTTTAATGTCTATCAAGCCAGACCTGATCATTCTTTTAGTACAGATGATAACATTAATACAGGCTATCAGCACTGTCACAGCTCACTGTTTAGTAAAGGGTTTGTAGTTAAACATCTGGGAAAAGTAGAAAAGCTTGACCTCAGAAAGAAGTGATCATGTGTATGCAGGTATTTTGCTTCTGAAACAGTTATTTCCCTATTTATATAATTGCATTTTTTTTTTCTAAATAGGGATTCGTTTAGGTAGTCAGTCTCATTTCGAAGTAATATTTTGGCCTATAGTCTTAAAAAGCCCTGGAATTTTTACACCTGTTTTTAAAAAGCAGACAGTAATAGCACACCTAAACATCATTATCCCCTTAGTCTTTGCAAAAAGGTTTTTAAGGCAGTCCTAAAATCCTCAGAGGATTTTAGGAACCATCTGAATAACAGATGCATGTGCTGTAACCACATGCCGCTCCTGCCCTTCTCCCTTTGAGGTCCTTGCTATTATTAGGAACTGTATTGATGGGGAAGGGATACATGGGCAGAATTTGCAAGCAGAATAGGATTATGGAGTGATCAAGTGTTAATTTTTGAGTTCCGCTAATGTGAGAGAGTTGTTACTGAAATGGCACAGGAAGCCTTAGAAAATGATGCTCATCAATACAAGTATTAGTAAATAGAAACTATTCTGAGCTCTTTAATGAAAACTTGTTGCCCTCTTACAGCATTAACTGCTTCTATACTTTTATTCTTTATGTGAACATAAAGGGTCAAATTCTGCCCTATGTGAGCACAGAGGTCTCACACTGAATTGTAAAGGAGTTGTCTGTGCAAATTTAACTCCTAAGTCCCCAAAAGGTGTTGTATTTTACCTCCGAGCCTGTCATGTGTAGTCTAAATTAATTTCTTGTATGAATTCTTTTAATAAGCAAGTTTCACATAACTTGCATGTGCCTTCGTTGCAAATAATTTATAGAAAAATCACATGCAGTGTCTAGTTATTCTATTCAGTTAGCTGGGGTGTGTGGACAAGTAACAGGTAGTGATGAGATCTTCTTACCAGGCTCAGACAGGGGCTTTTCTTTAATGTTACGCAGCGAAGGTGCAGACAGGCACAGCAGACGACAGCCTGTGCCAGCCGGTCATACAGAAGTGATGTAGTTTTAAGTTTTCTCATAGCATATTCAGTTCCGTTTAAATATTGCAAAATGCTGAATTGTAAATGTTAACCTAGCCATAAATAAAAAATGCTGATATTTTATTTAATCAAAAATAATTATGGATAGTCTGCCTTTATTGTATTATTTAAAATATTTCATTTTACATGTGGAATACAAGTTATTGCAGAGTTATTTTTATATATATATATATAAAGAGAATTTGTTTCTGATACATAAAAAATACAGGAGATGGACTTTTGCAGGCTACAAGGAAAATTATTTGCTTTTGACAAGGGCTGTCAATTGTCAGAGTAATGAGAAAAAGTACGGTAGCCAGTTTATGTGGAACAGCAGGAAATACTTGCTTTTCAGGAGTGTGATACAACTCCTGTTCTGAAAGAAATTCCTTTACAGAAAAGAGAGCTTTCTCTTTTTTACCCTATCTTTGAGTTCATTATTTTCATGTTCTATGCAAAGAATAAAGCATCTGTGCATGGGAAATGTAACTTCCAGTATTTAAACTACCAACCGGTAAAAACGAGAAGTGGGGGTGATCCCACTGAGGCAACCACGTTCGTACACCACTCTTTAATAAAATATTGTAAGGAATAGCTAGAAAGCTTCCCCTTTGACTTTCATCTGGCAGGTTTTGATTGTAACTTTGTGAAGGAATTGGTATTGACTTCTATCAGGCAATTTTGGAGAAGAGGTGAAGAGCTTTCTCTCTTGACTTTCTGTACGTTTTGTCAAATCAAATACTTCCATTTGAAGTGCGAAGTGAAGGCTGATGTCAAGAAATGCCTTCAGCACAAGCTGGTGCTGGTCTCTCGCGACTTTCTTCTTTCTTAAAAGTCTCAGATTAGATTGTAAAATGATGGCAATCTGGCTGGACATAAACACGTTTATTGCAGGCTCAGCAGCCATTACGTATCATTAGTGAAAGGAGGCAGGGGGCAAGGGGACCACTTTGGTGTCAGTTTGATTCTTTTTAAGGACAAATGCGTTCGGATGAGAAGATGCTAACTTTATGGCTCCTTGTATACTTGAAGTTCAGAATCTATTAGTGTCTTTATTTCTTTGTCCTGTTTGTAACCTTACAGTCAACATATTTTTAAAGCAAATACAAATTCTAAAAGCAGTAGGGTTAATAGGGGAGCTGGGAACAGGACATTTTGGAAGCCATTTTAAAATTACATTATTTGTGAAGAGGATGGTTTATTACCATCAGATCAAAGCTGTTGAAAATGTGAATGCATATTTTCACAATGTCACACACTTTAGCAGTAAAATAGTAGGTAAATTTAAAATAGGGAAACACATCTTTTACATCAGCAAATCTGTCCTCTGACATGTAATGTTTTTTATTAGAGGATCTAACTTTACTTTTGAACAACTGCTAAAAGCATGTGTGTAGTCATGAAGGGAGAGACATGTTCTCTGTGTTTTGAGGTTTAGTTTTTTTCCTAACTGAAGTAGATCTAGTTTATTTATTCTCTGAAGTATGTTTTTCCCTTCTGATTCCTAAGACATACCTTTTGCACTGTACATGAAATTCAAAGAAGGTTACAAATTAGAAGTTCAAGGGAAAACGCCTCAATAAATATAATTTTATTGCAGTAGATCTCACTTTCTGTTTCTTTGTTACTGTTACTTAGACCTGACCTCCTTCCAGGATTTGACACATCACATACCTTGTTCTATTTTTTGTGTTATTTCATCAAGTACTTTCAGTGGTCTCATTTGGTTTAAAACAAATCATACATTCATGTCCTAAATGTTTCACTAGTCAGAATAATTAAGTTGATCAGGTCTGGGAGCATTGGAAGGAAAATAGGGTCATTGAAGCATTCAAGCTCTGATGGGAACCTGAGTTCATTCAGATATCAAATCTAATAATTGCTTTACACCTGTATACACTCTCCCAGTGAGCAAGTTCACATTAAAGGTTTAGTGGTACATTTTCAATACTCTGTTTCAAGGAGATTTTAGTACTGTTTTTAAAAGGCTAAGTTGTTTTGACTTTCTTCAACTTTTTTGTTGTTGTTTTTGTTTATTAGTTGCCTTTTAGCTGATTACTCATCTTTATGCACTGGAAAATATTTTTGCATGAGAATTTCTTACTAAGGGTATGATATGAGTAATGTATTACAAATCATATTTAATAGCAATCAGAAAAATATGAAGACTGTCATCTGAGTTTCACTGCTTTGAAACAATTTATTAACCAAGTTGAAATTTACTGTATGCAATTCAACAGTATTCAAAGTCTGAAACACGCAAGTTTATATGTGATTGTGTGTAGCACAGCATCAGGATTGCAGGGATGCTCATAGCCATGATTGTTGCTTGAAAAAGGCAATTTCATAAGGATGACGTAAAAATCAGCATTATTTTTTGAGATTGTATGAGAAATAAAGCAACAATTTTAACTTCTCAGTTTAACTAAATTCTGTGGCAAATCTCCATGAGTACTGGTGGTACAGGCTGTCACAAAAACTCAAGTTTTATTACAAAGAAGAATAAAAAAATACTGACTAGGAAAATGACAGCTATTCAGAGCAGGTTTCAGTAAATTCCAGATGCTGGTCACAGTGCTGCTTATTATTGGAGAGGATCTGAACTGATACAATCGTTCCTCTTCATCTTCTTTTTATTTTCCCACCTTTATAAGTTTAGTTCTCAGCTGAGAATTCAAACTGAAAAAGAAATGGAAAATGGCTGTATATGTGCCAGCATTGTACTGACATGAAGACCTATTTTCCTCTGTAATTTTAAAGGCCAATTACCCTTGGAGGAAAGGAGAAAAATAGATTGATTTGTCTTGTAGCCCCTGAGGCAGGCATGTGTTGTCTCAAAGTAAGGCTTTTCCATTGCAACTCTTGTGGAAGAACTTTCAATGCATATCCCAAGTGGTGCTATTAACAAAGAAAGCAAAGTCAAATTAAAATATTAAATAGATCATTGAACGGTTTAAGGAATCTTAGCTTATTGGGACAATTCGGCGTTGTTTTTTTTAAAAATCTTGAAGTCATGGAGTAAGCAATAGTAAAATTTATTTTAAACGGATTACATGAAAGTAGGGTTTACAAATCCATTTTTATTCTATAAGTACTTTATTTTCTTCAGCTCTAAGTAGGATAAGTATTTATTTGCTTAATGAAATTGCGATACAGATGGTCAACATCCTAGATTTTGGTTGTAAAAGTGTTGCTTTTATTGTGCTCCCGTACTGTATGGGCTGTGGTCACAGCTGGATTGCGCTGAGCTGGTAAATGTCATCAGACATGCTGTTTAACATGAAAACTTGTCACGTTTGTCATTTTCAAAGCGTTTTTATGTATAACTCATAGAACGTAAATAAATGGTTTTCTACTGATGTTCTGCCTTTTCATACAACTCAAAGGCTACAATTAACAGCGCCCTGCAAGCCGGGTCGGAGTGGCAGCAGTAAGATTAGACGTGTCTTTGTTCCCTTTTAATCTGAGTGAAACCCCTTTGTGTCAGGACTTAAATCCTTCAGTTCTCTGTATTTTAGACCTGGCTCTGTACAACAGTGCTTCTGGATATTAATGACTTTTATTTAGCAAGTTAAAAAGAATCCAGGCATCCACGTATCTTCTCAATGAGAAATTGTGCACATAGGCTGGTCTGGGAACCTTCTTAAACTGAGGATGCTGTGTGTTATCTAAATGACTAATGCTTTTGAAGGAAATAGTTTCAAACAGAATACATATCTACATACAAATCTATCTTATCTTAAGGCTCACTACGTTTTGATGATAATTTTGGCACTCCTGACTTCTGCAGATAACTCAGGAGATGTGTGGTTTTCCACTTTTTTTCTGAGGAGGAACTATTCAGTCTTGAGAGACATCCTTTTAAGTCCATTACAATTCTTAGTACTTTCTCTTCCTATCCTAGAAATCTTCTTAATAGCTACACAGACCCATTTTTTTTTCTTCCTCCTTATTTCTTCGAACAACTTTCTTACTCTTCGACACCTTTTCCTATGTGTCAATATATTGGTAAGCATCCCACTAACTAGGTCAAGAACATCATTTTTAAATTATCGTAAGATCAACACAGGATGCATTTATAATTAACGTGTTTGGGCTGTTTATATGTGCTGATTGGTTTTGAGGGCTTTAAAAAAAAAACAAAACCACACACAAAAAACCCCAACGAAAACCAACCAAACCAAAACCCCTGATTTCTTTGGCCTAAGGGTAAGTTTCTTTTCCTCCATTGTAGCAACATACACTGTGTGAATGCTCAGGTTATCACTCAGCTTTCACTTGAAAGTCTGGGGTTGGACCTAAACCAAAATAAAACAGGCTTTATGGAATTTAACCTCACAGCTACAGAGTTTGCTTGAAATATCTGTGTTTTCTTTGAAATTGATGCTAAAATAACCATTTTAGCTGTCATTTGATTGTCAAGAATTTTAGATTCTGTTTGAGACAAAAAAGTTGAGAACAGGGATGTTGTATCACTTGATCTTTTCTCATTTTTGGTTACAAAAATACCAAATCCGAAGGAATGTGAAGTGACCCAGTGTGATGATTATAGAGTCTAGTTCAGATTTTGCCAGGCATGTGTAGGGTGCCTGTTGAGGTTGAAATAAGAGTGTTTAAAATACTAAAGGATTAAAATAAATTTTAAAAATAAACTGCATATTTCCTGTGCAGTTTCCCTTAACCCGGTTAGAAAACTTTTATTTTTCTATAAACTTTTATTTGCTTGTTTCATCTATTTGCAATAAAGATCTTTTGAAAGTGCTATTCCAGAGAGTGCTTTCTGAGGTCTTATTTTGACTGCATTTCTCCCATAACTCATTTTTACCTCATTGCTATTTTTTTTATACAGGCCACACATTTTGAGGGATCAATTTGAAATCAAATCTCACAGAGATGGACTGAATCTTAACAGAGTTGAGGTTAGGAGAGCCGTTTTTCCCTCAAGGTGCTGTTTCTCAAAAGGATTGTGTCCTAGACACCGACAACGGTTTTGAAGCTCTTAATTTCCTTGACTAGCTTGTTTCTCAGTTGGTATTCTCCAATAATGTCATAGGCCCAGGCCAGGAAATACAGGGAACGGTGTTCTGCCGTAGCTGTTAAAGAGGTGCTGGAGATGGACGGGCTTCCCTGCTGTCTTGCACTGTATCAATTCTGTTTCTGTCTTATGTTCTATCAGTTCCTATTTCTAAAAAGATTTGCCTTTCATTGTTGGTAAGCTACGCTGATGAAGGTGCATGTGGTCAATAGAGGAAAAAATAATAAAGTTAATTCTTGTCATGGGTTGCTCTTTAAAGCAATTGATAATATGCTGTTACATAAATGACATTGTAACTTGGCTTCAGTTTTCGCTATGTGTAGATGGCTCAAGGGGAAAACTAGAGGCTACCCAGGCTATATAGTGATATAAATTTCTTCTAACTTGTCCTAATTCTAATCAATGACCCTATACAGAAAATATTTAGTTATTTCTGTAAGAAAAAAGGGACACTTGTAGAGTGCAGTTCAGATTTCCACCTTTTTCTAGACGACATACCAGTGTCATCGATATCAAAGATGCAGTTGGCCCATTGGAATTATCATCTCTTGTCACAGTTTATCCATTTAAAACATTCTGAAATGACCAGCTTACTCATTTTTTGTGTAATTATTCCATACTTATAGGAAATTATCTTGCTCTTCTGATTGTTTCCATGTTATATATGTTTATGGTGCTTGCTGAAGTACCTGCGCCTGTGTTAGTGTTTTCTCTGAGGTTGCTCATGAAAACAAGATGTGTTTCAGTAAGATTTGCCAGTGAACAAAATTTTACATGAATGAATAAATAAATATTTTATGTAAATGCTTTCCTTGATTCCCAAAGGCATAGACTACACAAAATCCCTTACAACATGCATTTCTGCATCTTTTGCATAGTCAAAATTATTTCACAAAGATGAAATTTTAAATATTTTATTCATTGCTGAGTGTTCTACCTTCTTTATATGGTCATTTTCAAATCAGCTCAAGCTGGTACCTTCTTTCTCTGAGCATTAAACACCTTTTATAATTGCCAGCTATAGGAAGGTTAATTCTTTCACCTTGGAGTCAGGAACAGGAAAAAAAAAAAGAAAAAAATGTGTAGTGATTGTGTAGGATAATGGTGTGAGCTTTTTAAATAAATCAGCATTTCAGAGTTCTACTTACTGGGGCTCATGCCCTCCAGCATCTGCTTCAGCACAACAGTTGTTCGTGGGCACCTAGTGCCGTGCACTACCCCTCTTCCAGATTCAACATTTTGACATTATTTTAAGCTCTTATCCATGTGATCAACATAGCATTTATTAACTAAGACACTCTTTAAAATATGTGTTGTTCAGGTGTGAGGGTCCTGTGACCACTGTCTTTGAAGAAGGCAAAATAGTTCTGGTGGGACTCATTCCTGAAAACCTCAGTATTCTTTTTAGCCCGTTTTCCTGCAACATTTAGATGCTTCATCTTCTGCTTATAGATAAACGTTTCAACCTTTTGAGTTTAAAAAAAAAAGCAAAAAGTAGTTATCTGTACTGGCCATGTTTGGTTGGTGGTTTTCTGGGTTTTTTTGTGTGGTTTTGGGGTTTGTTGTTGGGTTTATAATGCTAATGCAGGGGTGCTGCAATTATTTACATTTGGGAGGAACTTAGTCTCCTGATGAGCACTCTAGAAAAGTCTACAGGGAAATAAGATTTCAAAATCTGTCTAGTGTTTGAATTGACTGCTGTAATTAAGGCACAAAGAAACACTTTTAATGCTTTAATTCACTGAAAAAAGAAAAATTAATCTTAGGGAGTTAGTCAACTAAGGTACCAAGCCCAAGGTGGCAGTTTATAATGCATGTATAAATTTAATAACAAGCATGTCAAAGAGAGAACTTTTTTTTTTTTCTGGTGGTTACAGGATAATACAAATTCTAATTGAGTATCCTTGAAGTATGGTTTTGTAGACTGTCTTTTTCTATTATCAGAGATCTCAGTATCATGACTAGTCCATTCGATTGCACAACATCTATATTATTATTAGCATTGATTGCTCATAAAAAGTAAGGTTTATAATTAGGAGAGTACAGAGTTACTACCTGGAAGAGTGGATAAGAAGAAAGTGAAATAGAAAAGTCACTTAATCTTAGTATTGCAGTTCTGCAAAATATAATTTATTTTTCTCCTAATACAGCTGAGTTTTATGTTGGTAACAACCTAATGAGTTAATAAATCTATTGCAGCTATTGAGAATTTTCTTTTAATAACAGAACTAATGAAGGAACATTAAGGAAAGGAAAAATACATTTTGCAGGGTATAGTTGTTGTGAAAATATTTTCCCCTCCCCTACCAATGTGTTTTTAATTGATCATAATTTCTAATGCTTTATACATACAGAGTGTGAGGGAGAATGTCTTAAGGGTGAAGTTGTCAAATTCCATAAAATTAAAACACATTGTGTAAAAATAACTGTTTAGATTATTTTTTTTTGTTTACTTCATGGCATATATTTATTGTACTAAACTTTTTGTGGTTGTGCTTATATTTTTTACATGAGTAGGTTCATATCAGTTGGTGAATGATGTGTATGTATCAAAAGAACCTCTACAAATATCTTGTATAATGTAGATATTAGTTATTTCCATCTCAGTACTATATTGAGTGCAAGAAGACTTGAGCCAGTAATTGTCGTTACAACGAAGTCCGTATATTTCTTCCAGTGGAGGTGTGGCGTTTGCATGGTCAAGATTACATTCCAGTATTATAGATATTAAAAAGGAACTACTGATCTGATTTCTCAGTATTTCATTGTATATTTACTTCGTTTGAATTTGATGCAGCTAGCTAAAAGATAAAGGTTATTTTATGATATAGAAACATGCTTTGTTTTCCGTTTTAATCCTTCACTGCTTTAACTTGTACTGCCACAAGAAAAGGTCCATTCATTTGATTAAGAGACCATTTTTAAGTTCATGTGTTCATTTCTGAGGCAGATTTCAATTTCTCTAATGCAAGCATTGTGGATGCTTCTTAAATTACTTTTCAAAGAGAGACTTCTGACAGTAAAGTAAGAAACAAAGTTTTCATGTACACAGGTAGATCAGTTGCCCAGAAGGCGTGACTGATTCACACAGAAACTAGTATAATGTTTTCTGGTCATTTTTACATACTTCCAAAGTGCAGACCTGAGCTTTTTGGCAATGATTTTTGGCTTAATTTTAAATACTCTTAGGTTACTACTGATGCTTTTTATTTTCCCTCCCCACCCCCTCACAATACAAGTAAATAGTTTTATCATTTATTGAAGTTATACATCGATTTATGCTAGAATAGTCATGTTTATAAGCCAGTCTTGCTTTGTGCTGTATTCAATATGGTCTGTAACATAAAAAAATGTAAATACAGCTGTTGGAGATAACTGAATGTGTATGTTGAAAGTGTAATAAATGTCATGATTTTTAAAAAATTTTGCTTGAGTCACTGAAATACCAGCCCAATCCAGTTTCAGATCCCAATATGAAACCTTTTGTTTTAATCTAACAAATATGTTTATACTTCTACAGGCACTTTTTATATCTAGTGAGGGAATGAGCAATTTCTTTATGTGTATGTATATATGTATGCACACATACTAATGCTTCTTTTTTAACCAGATTTAAATATGCATACACACACAAGGTTGCTTGCAGAGTCACTGTTGGGTAAAATAAATATCTTCCTAAAAAACAAGAAATACTTCATATTAACCTCAAAAATTTTTGAACGTGTTAAAGCTTTCATGTTAATAATAACTAAATCTAATCCTCCCATCCATTTTTTATAATGAGCTGAAAATTTTATCAAAGTGTAATTTATATCCTACTTGCCTTTGGTTTGGTAAGGTTCACTATAAAGCACTCCAAGCTTTGCAGGAAAATCACTTGCTAGTACTGACGTTGTTTTTTACTGGTAATAACTGGACGATTGTATCCCAGTTTCCTTGACTATAAGAACCTTGTGGTTCTTTCCAATCTCTCTTGAATCTTTCAGATTTTGTATCTCTAGAAAATGTAATTACTTCCATTTAGAAACTGGAAGTAATTGAAAAGAATAGCTTACTTCTAATAATTGGGGAAATACTTTGTCATCAGCTGAAGAAGGAAATGATAATGCTTCTGGTTTTTACAGTTTTATTTGTACAGTTTTGTTTTGTGTTTTATTTAAGTCCCAGCTCAGTTGTGCAATTATAGGACAATCTGAACTGTCATTTGCAGAAAATGTTTGTCTTTACTATGATAAAAAACCACAAAACACCAGAAAAGAGAAAAATCAACAGTTCCTAGACTCTCTTTATCTGTTTTTAATCTATGCAGTTGACAATCTTGAAATTATATCAAGAAATAGTTTACTGGTGAAGGTATTTCTCCCCACTGAGAGCAAGTATCACTGGACTCATTACTATTCACTGTTCTAGAGGAACAGCAGCACATTTGAGATGATAACTCTCCTTCTTGGGTTTTCGACGGAATTTTTGTGCTTTAATTTCCAGCGCCTAGTGACACTGCAACCAGTGCAGAGATTTATTCCCATGCAAAACAGATTGACTTAGGGTAATTTGAATACTTTATGCATGGATAGATTCATTAGGAAGAGGAGGCAAGGCAGAACTATAAAAAGAACTAATAATCTTGCTAAAGGAGCCGTTAATTCCCTAAAGCATTGGAGACGCTTTCGTTGAACAGGGAAAAGGAAGGTTGATTTTGCAGAGCCCGTGCAGTCTCCACAGCATCCTCTGTTCTTTGTCCAGAAGCAGATCACAGAGATGACTTTCTTTGTCTTCTCCAGAGGCTCCGGCCTCTTTGCACCCTCCCTCCAGGTATTTGTGTACTTTGATGAGATCCCAGATTGGTCTTTGCTCCAACCTTTTCCCCCCTATCTCTAGAACATAGCGATTCAGTAAATAGCTTTTTCAGAGGATTATTTCTACCCATCAGATGTGTTGGGGTCTCGTGCTTTATGCCTGAACCTTCTGCCTTGGCCTAAGTTTCGTGCTGTGCCACAGCAGTACCAGTAACACACGCTTTTTATGGTCTGTTGCACTGTGGAAACAGAACTAAACCAACTAAGCCAACCATTTGAAAAAAAGCTGAGAAAACATGTTTGCCAGCAGATTGTCTGTTAGACTTTTTGCTTCTGAAGTAACGGTTGTTTTATAATATTTCAGTACTACATCAGAGTTCCAGCCATATATTGGGACACCTTGGTGCTGTAGCAATGTAGATACTGTACTGATGCAAACAAGAAGCAGCAACATGAATATGACATGAAGGAATAGAAAAGGCTAGGTCAAAAGCCATCAGGCACCGAAAAAAAAAATATAAAAAAAATGGCATGGCAGGACCACGTTTTCTAAAAGAACGATCAAAACCTCCAGAAAACCAAATGGAGGTTAATTTTCTGCCCCTTTTTGTGTGTGTGCGTGTGTATATTCATCGCTTTAAAATTTTATTTTAAAGCCATTTATGAGTGTGGCTGGTACTTCATGATTGTTTTCCTGTGATAGAGACATATTTATTATTCATTGCAATAATTACTGTGTAATATTTTATACTAAAAGTTGTTCATTCAGGAAATGCTTAGGAAGTGGCTGATTTAACTGTTCTATTTTTAACTCTGTACCAAATTATGGTGAACAGTGTTAGTGCTTTTATACTTGTAGCATCTAGTAGGCTTTTCACCACCACGCAGGTCAGTACCTTCTCATGAAACATGAAGTGTGTTTTTCCAGAGCTTTTGTGTGTAAATTGTTTATAAAATAAGACTTTTACCTAGAATTTTAGGTATTGTGTGCTGTTTCCAAGGGGACTGTGTTTCAGGATTCTCTTAATGCTTTTATCACCCAGCTTCTCTGATCAAGAAAGTAATTTATTGCTGATTGCAGAACTCTTGAACTCAGCCTGGCAGCTGCAGTGTAAAACTTCTCTGATCCAGTCTCCCAGTTACTTATTTACATATCATTTGAAATTATTTTCAGGGCTGTTTGAAAACCTCTTGACATTGCATTATCCATGTTTCAAATCTTATGGTGATTTGTTTTTTCCTCTCTTTGTATTACAGATAACAGACGAGTAACTTTGGAAAGGTCTCGTTCTCGCCACAATGGAACAATTGCAGCTGTATGATTCTTCTGATGCCAAAGAATTAGTGAATTGTTTTATTTACAATTAAATGGATATACTTTGAAAAGAGTTTATCATACAAATTGGCAATGATCATAAAGGAATACTGGTGTTGATTAAATGAGAAGGTGTATAAATAGTATGTATTTTTCAAGGTATTGCTAAATAATCCACATACTGTATCTTATTACCCCAACTACCAAGATCTGTAAACAGTGTTAAACAGTAAGATATACATCTTATTTTCTTATGTTCGTTCTTTTTTTTTTCTCCCCCCTTTTTTTTTAAAAAAAAAAAACGCTGGCAACTTACATGAAAGGAGTTGGGGATTTCTAGGTTATGTTTTATATGGATAAGAAAATACAAAGTTGTTGAAAGAATACAGCTGTGGATTCCATTTGCAGTTCTGATCTGGACATGAAAGGAAAAAATAATAAAATTGTATGTTAATGAATTCAGAGATGAGCTGGTGTACATTATCAGAATCTTTTTTGTAACCATAAAAAACCAACACAACCCCAGTCAGGTTGCTGAAAATCTTATCTCAATGTAAAGCCTGGTCGATTCAGCTGTTTTGGCTGCAAGTAGGATATACCACATATCTACATTTTTGGTGATATGATGATGTATAGTTACTTACCACTGCTAAAAAAATATTTAAATAAAACAGAGCATAGGATTTTACCAAAATTAAATTATATCAAGGACAGGATATGTTTTTAGCTGTAACTAAGGAGGGATTTTTCTAATTATGCACTTATATATTCTTTATAAAGATATTTGGGGGAAAATATGATTGTCCTATTTTAATTATGCTAAAAATACCTTTGTGTAGGTTTGTAGAGACAAGACACATCATGAAGTTATTCAGAACTGCCTCTGAGTTTTTCCTCTGTTTCTCAGGTAAAATATGTAGCGGGATCTCTACTGGTGGATTTTAGTGCTGAGGGTTTAGCAGCTAAGAAATTTTCCACCTGGAGCACTATCTAGCAGTGATCAATGGTTGCAGCAGTCTGATTTTTCGGAAAGCTCCTCCTGTTCTCCTTTGTGTACAGGCCCCTGCACTGCAGTACCTCAGGTGAGCAGTCAGTTTAGTAGCTGACACTGTGTATGTTCTGCCACTCGACGGGAAGCTGTAGTTCCCTTTCTCCCCAGACTCTAGTTGAATGTACAGTCCATTTGGTGTTCAGGGCAGTCTTCACCATCCTTTTTGCTAAAGATTCATTGCTTATCTGGATGGGAAGGAGGATTTTAAGAGGGAGTTCCAGTGGAACTACTCGTATGTTGCTCAGCTATGATATTTTAAAAAATGAGATACAATGTAGTAGATGGCACTTGTTCTCAAATTATCTTTGCTTTTCACTGATTCATGAATTATTATGAATACTTTTATTATCTGGTGTTATGGGGAACTTTTTTTTTTAAGTTGTATAAAGAATATTTGGAAGGTAAGGTGTCACGTTGTTTTCTGTGCACAAACTGCTAGCTCTAGAGGAGCATTCCATAGTGGGGCAGTGTAACTTTGCACTACTGCTTGAGCCAAGCGTCTTTGTACAGTACATGCTTTTTGCTTCTCTGGTAAGATACTCCTAAGACTATCTGACTAGTTTGGAATAAATTCTCACAATTTCAAACTACAGTGATCAATATCCAATTATTGTAAGGAAAGATACAGCTCCTTTTCAATCTGGTATTGAAACAATTTTTTGAAAAACTTATCTTCAAAGGAAACATGGGTTTTGCCCGTTGCTATATCTCTAAACATAGGAATATGACTGAAGCCTAGTGAAATGTGTGCTGTCAACTAATACTCTTCCTAAACTGTTTGGGGTTTTTTGTGTTTTTAGTAACAAACTAAAGAGTTGTATGGTACTTAAAAAATGCATGCAAGGATTCTCTCTCCTTGTTTATCAGTAAGAGATACAAAGAATTACATCCTGTTTCATGTAAGGTCAACATCAACCTTGTATTGAAGCATAACTTTTTAGAACGGAACTATTACATTTACAGTTATAAACATGTGCTTAATGTACAAAGCCGGTTCAGAAGGATTAGGTTCATAATGTCTTTATAAATTTATACTACAATCAACAGTGTATTAGAATTCAAATTTTAAAATGAGCATTTTGCTGGGATTTACAAGTATTGGTATAATCTTTATATGGGAAAACTCAAAAGCTCATGACAGAATCTTTATACTGTAGCGGTAGTTATTAGTGCACGAGTTTTTCATTTCCATGGGTTATATTTTTCTTAAAGCTCTGTGAAAGCTGACTACAGATTTTCAAGAACCAAATCTTGGGGAAAAAAAAAAGCAATTCCAAAATAACATCATCTGATGCTTCTATTTTACTACTATTTTTTCGTATTTGAAACATTTATATAATTTAATGGACATATCTGTTAGAACAAAAGTGTCTTTCAAGGCGAAACTAGTTTAGAAGATAATTTATGTAAATATAGGGTGCTCGTATTTATGAAGTCTAAAATATTTTCTGAAATTGATGCTGGTCACTTTGTCTTTTGATAGTTTTTCAGTCTATATTAAATTGCAGATATTTTTAATGTTTTTATTATTGATCTAATTTTCAGAGGTGTCACATGTTTATCTAGAAGTGTAGAAGAGTAGCACCTTTTTCAGCAATGCACTTGCCTTATTTTCTAATTTTAAAAAATGAAATATATCAGTTAAATTATATTTGTATTCAAAGTAGTCCCAGAAAGAAAATCGCTGGAGGGTTCATACATAAATTTCTTGATAATTATGTTTCACTCTGTCCTCTGAGACATTACGTTAACAATATACCAGCACATCTGTTTGCATTCACATTTTACCAGTTACAAGTACTGAAGAGATTTTTTTTTTTTAATGATGTTACACTGTTTACATTTCTTAGTTTATTTAAGAGAAAGATAATCTTACCTTTGCAATGAATTGAACTAAATTTGCAATTGACATGGGAATGAAATGCTTAAATCATATACAAATATACATCTCTGTTGCTCAACTACTGGCTGTATAGATCAAAAATGTAAAGACACTAGAGATTTTTTGCTCAAGTTTTATGCAGTTTACTGAGGAAAAATGTGCAACACAGTTTGTCATGTATGTTTGTTTGTGATTCAACAAATATCCTTTCCCAACACATAAGTGGTGTTTGGTTTAAGTGTTAATCATATTATGAACTGATTCTAAAGCCAAAACAAAATTAGTGCCTCAGAGGGCATTGACTAACAGCTTCAGGAAGTATTCCCAGAAATACTATTACATCATTTGTTCTGGTTTTAGACAACCATGGTCAATACGAAAAATGTTATCTAAAATCATCTGTTCTTTCTTGAAAATTCAGATACAAATGCAAGCAGTCCCATAGTTCCCTTCTGTAATATGCAAATAGTTATATCTGTATATTTTTGTGTGTGGTATATGTACTACCTCAGACAAATGCTGTAAAAAACATAATGTTTTCATGGTTTTTATCCAAACCACAATTCATCAGTGACCTACTTTAAATTCATCCCACGATATACAAATGGTTTGCAAAACTCTGAGAATCTGGCTGAGTTTTAGGTTTGGCTGTGGAAATCCTCCTGTAGCTTTCATTAAGAAAACTTTGCAATGTTCAGCTTTTGCATCCCTCAGGCAAATCCTGCTTTGATGGGTGAATTTAGTACTTCCTATATTGAGAATGATATAGCTAGTAAATATTTAAAGCTGGTAATAGTAACGTGGGAGCAAACTTACCTATGTATGTAAATTGCTTCTTATCCATTAAACAAAGGCTTGGCTGAATTATACTTTAATGTTTGCCTTCAAATTGCTGAGAGGTCAGGCATAACAAATGTATGTGATAAAGCACTGTAAAGCACACCTCTTATGTGCCATACTGTATTTGCAAGTTATTCATTTTCAAATAAGTATTGTGAGAAACCTCTACATCTCTTATTCTGCAGTATGTACACAGACGCCCACGCATGCACACAAAATGTAAATAAATAATAAAAAAATCCAAGCAGATAAAGCCAAATCCCTCAGCTTCAGGTGTCTCTATTTCAGATCACATATTGCTTTTGTGCACAAGAAAGGGAGTTGTGTAAGCCTGTGAATTCTGCAGTCCTGCAAGCTGTCACTCAGCACCCACTGATGTCATTAGGAGAATGTTAAAGGAGAAAGATTTGTTCTTGTAGTGCTGCTTTTAGCACTGTTTGAGGTGATACATATGCCACAGAAAGTGAACAATAATCTATTACAGTTTAGTCAGTCTGCTGTCATGCACCATTTGGTTTCCCTTTTGGAAGTCATATGACTCCTGATGCCAAAAAAAAAAAAAAAAAGTGACAAAACTCATGCATTTCTATTTTTTAAACAGCTTTGTGTTTGTATGTAATGTTTAAAATAGGAATTTGATGAAATCACAGCCTGGCCATTGTTAATCCATGTATTCTGAAAACTGTAATAAAGATATCCATGACATGATTTTGCTAGGTGCGCCAATGTCTCACTTGTTTATAATGATTATTACCTATTGAATGCCATCACCTCAAAATGTGTGTGTTATATAAAATTATGCTGAAATTACTTTCTGTTTTAGCCTACTGACGTTTTATGGATCTCTAGGGTTTTTTTCCCCCTCTAAGGTGTCAAGTGTATTTGACTGGAATTTGGGGGAAAAATGCCTTTTCCAATGGAGGAGGACCTATATTGCACCTTAAGCAACTTAATGATGTCACCATAACAGACTGAACTGCACGACAGTGTAGAGAGGTAGCATTATATTTCTGCAATAAATACTTAAGATTCTAACTGAATGGGATTCTAATAAATACACTCAGCCATGTTGATATAACAATCCTTAAGTAACATCTATATGTGGAAAAGATATGCCAAGGGATGGTCAAAGGCACCATTTTATTTCTAATGAATGCATGATTTGATATATGGTGAAGCAGCAGAGGTTTATCTTCTTATGGGAATAACAAAAAAAAAAAAAGAAAACTTCTAAGTGCCAACTATAGATGTAAATGCTGTGATTGTCACGATTAAGAAAAATGTAGTAATGGTATCCCACATATACCATATTCTTGTTCCTTACTTTTAGGTAAATGTTCTTGGCTTTCTAGTGTGGGAGTCTGGGATTCCCATCATCCTCTGAGATATTTTTCCTTTGGGGAGATTGGCAGGCAGAATTTGTCCTGAAACAAGTATCAGGTACCTTAATACCTTTGTCAGTGTATTATTTCTGCTGTTTCATCAGATGCCTAAGAAATCGTGTATGGGAACTTCAGATTTTTAGCAAGTTGTGGCACTCTGCCACATAGATGGTTTTCTTTCTTATCTTTGGATACTTTCTGTAAAATTGAGCTATACTCCTCCTCTCTGTTAGTTCTTCCAGTCATCATCTCAAAATTAGCCTTTCTACATGTTAAGGAAGTCAATATTACTGGGCTGTAGTAAAATTATTAAAACATTCAATTTATTTGCTCAGAAGCATTTGAGTATTTAATAGCCGTAATTAATCCCTTTCAATAGATGTGAAACTAAGATTAAGAAGGAAAATCCAAATAAGCGTTGAGTTTTTTTGCCTGTAGGCTGTGAGCAAACCCTAATTTAGTCCACTTAAATTCACAAGGTACTGAAAGCTGTTTATTTGTGTTAGTGGAGTAACAAGGCCGACCTAAGAAACCCATCTGAGAGGCAAAGGACATTATCTCAGGGGCCATTCTAACAAAATCACGCAGCTTTTTGGTTTTATGTGGCTCTCCCTCTGCCTGCTCAGGGCACGTGTAGAGCAGGCTCGGGTCAGCCTGCAGCATGCTGCTGTCGGTGCACTGGCCAGGTCTTGGGGCCAGGTTTTTATAAGGGCAATGTGCCCTACTTTCTTCCATTGAAATAATTGATCCCTGAGTCTTAAGGGGCAAATTATTTGGGAGGAGCAGATGACTGAAAGGCCCTGTGAGTGCTTATCTGCTTTTTAAAGTGCCCAAGTCCTTAAGAAAAAAAAAATAAAGAGAGACCTTATCCCGAGACAGCATTGGTCAGATCTGATGCAGACTAATTCTAATTCTCCACTGTCATTACACCACATATCCAGGCCTCTGACCTGCAGAAGTTACTCCTGCAACACTCAGAAATTAACTTTTTAAAACAGACTTTGAGAGTACAAGAATGACTTGATGAATAGTTACCAGACTGGCGATTCAGTGGTGTTAGAAATTCATGTCAGGCTGTGGTTGTTTTAGCATTTTGGTGATGCAGATACCCTGAAGTGGCTCAGAAGGCTATTCCATTTGTGGAAGAAATTGTTAAGGATCCCACTTTCTCAAACATTCTTTATCTACTGGAGTAGTAAAAAGGGAAAAGGATTACTTTGAAGAGATAAAACACAGTGTTTGGTTATACACAAAGGTATGTGTATTATAAACTATGAATAAACTATGAATAAAACACTATTTAAATAAATAACATTTTAAATGCACCACAGCTTAATTCCATGCCTATTCAAGTGAAGTTCTTCTACTTAAGTGGTACAGGATTGGTCAATTTAAAGAACTAGTCATTTGCAGATTAAAAAAAACCCCAACAGAATAAATTAAAAAAAAAAAGAGAATTCAATGATTGAATTCATTGCCATGAAGAGAAAGGAGATTACAAAGGCAAAATATGACAAACCTGTCAAAAGGCACTACATGTAATGAGTAGTACTAAAACCAAACAGAAAAACAAGAGGAGCAAATTTGCCTACATGCATTGGCGCTGTGCATAATAGATTTTGAAGTTGGTCTGATTTTAATGAATATTGTGGGATATTGAAAGCTGTGGTAACATAGAATGGCCAAATGAAAATTTTGTTTCCAGAAATATTTCAAAATTCTGTTAACCCAAGAAGGATCTAATTTAATCTCTGACAATGTATGTGCAGATGTAATATGTATTTTACCTGAAACTAATTAAAATCTCTTCCAATAAGCTATAATTTTAATTCCAGTAAACCACAATTTGAGCAATATTGAATAAGTTTCAAATAGTACCTAAAATAAAGTAACACAATATTTTATATAGCTTATTTATTTTATGTCTAGGTGACAGGTCTCGAAAGAGTCATAGCATGTTTTTCTTTCTTAGGACAAGATGCACTTGCAAACATTAATAAAATTATTTTTATTTCAGATAACATAAGTCAAAACTAAGAGAGTTTTTACATTTCACCAGAATATATTTGTGTTCTCTATTGCATTTCACTGCCCAGAGTTGTACTCAAATTTTTGAGTGCTAAGAAATTAAGATGAGGCTTGCAGGCTGCCTGACTGCAGAAGTCTGCCAGTGTGTTATTTGTGGAGGGGGAGAGGAACATAGAGTGTTCCAAGCAGTCTGCTCAATGAATTGCCTTTTTTGCAAAGATTTTTGGAGCATGAGAATAAACTGATAATGATTGAGATTGTGATTTTTATGTTTTTATAAGGTGGTTTGAGGTTTTTTTTACTTGGAGAATTTAGCTCATCACAGGATGTTGGCAGTTAGCAACAAAGCTTAGCAATGGGAGTAGTGTCGCAATGTGAGTCAGTTGTTGTGGCATCATTACGTCTAAATAGATATTTTACTCACTGTTCATGAAAAGTATAAAATCAAAAATTGTGAACTGGTGGGTTACATAGTTTCTATAATGGTGATAATGCTGTCTTTTTTTGGTGTGTGTCTGTCTTTTGTCTTTTTTTTTTCCTCAGAAAGTAGTCACAGATTATTTGAAATGCTTTGAACTGTATCTTTTTAGTTTTCTTTTTTTGAGAAAAATTATTGATGGCAGACATCTCACCGTCAAATGAAAAGCAGAAAAAGCTGACGTTTAATTATTACAGCTGAGAAGCACTCAGGGAAAAAATTACGCAACTAGTGAATGAGAAGGATGTGGAAAGAAGATCAACATCAGTACAACAGTGACTCTTATTTTCCTGTTGTAGTCTTCACTTTTTAACCCAATCTTACGCAAGTGAAGACCCAAACCACTGACACACGTAGCAGGGTAGCTTCAGCACTGGGCAGTTTGAGCAGACAGCTGTGTCTGCTCCTCAGGCTGTGCTTCTGGGAGGTCCTGTTGTCTGCCTTTGGAGCAGTGCAGGAGGCATGTGTTGCATTTTCATTGACACGTCTTGGAAAGGAATTTTAGAAAGCAAAATGGTGCTGCAAGCCGGTTCCCAGCAGGGCAGGAAGACAAAGCAGGAGAAAGGGAATGCTCTCTGCTATCTTGGATGCTATGAGATGCAAAGAGCTGTTGCTTCCTCCAAGTCACAGTTTCACACTGCAGACTCAAGCAGGTGTTATTGCAGTGGTTTGTTTACATGTTTCAGCTTTCTCTGCACCGTAAAGGTTAAGAACAATTTAAAATAAAAGGATGATTTTTAGTTACACTTGAACAACGTGGAGGAATTCTGTGCAATACAAGAGCCCTGCATATAGATACAGAGAGCTGGTGATCATGGTCCTTTGATTCTTAGTAACTTAGACTCTGACTTTAATTTCATCACCTTTAAAGTAAAGATAGATTAGCAAAACCTGCACAAGATTATGCTGTTATCAGATTGATTTTTGAAAGGTTGGCAAAGATATTGTTCCTTGTATTGACTAGATTAATTGGTACAAGTTCATTTTGTCTTCCCTCTCCTAAGTGAAACATTAGCAGATTTCTGTATTTAATCTGCAAACCCATTTACATTTCCTCAGCACTAACATCTGTAGAATTCTGAACAGTGAATTGCAGTGGAAAGAACAAAAATACTGAAAATAGTAATGCCCTCAGATAAAATACAGCAAACAAATTTTGTTGCTATGACCTGCACGTGTTATTTGAAACAAAAATTTGTATTGATTTACTTGAGATACATAATTTTATCATTGAGGTATTGCTGCTGTAATGAATGCAAGTGTCTCTATCGCATATACAATATGTTGCACAATGTTAATGCTTTCTGTATTGATTGACTCAGCCCGCTATTCTTCATGAGCAGTAGGAAGTCTTAAAGCCTGATGCAGATGCTGGAATGTGATTATGTTATGATGGAATGGAGCTTATTCAGCAATCCTGTGATTATTAAGGTAATGAGGGTAATTTATAGTCTCTTATGACCTACTGGTACCACAAGCTAAAATGCAGGCCTTAGGGGAAACAAAACCCTACTTCAAGAGCTAATAAGACACAAAAGCACATCAATTTTTGTTACGTAGCGATAAGGTACCAAATGTAACTGGTATAATTTATAGAAAGCCTTAATTAGTTCATATTTGGATCTTTAGGTCTGGTTAATATGGCAAGCCAGACATCCAAAATGCTTTTCAGTTTAGTGTTATTAGAGCAGTTACCTAATGTAATATTGCAGTGTTGGTGTGCTATAGTCAGTCATCTGGCTGCTGCTGTGTAGGTTATGCATATCAAGCCTGGCTCTGCTGATTTCAGGATGATACTCTGACACTGGATGAAATAAATTGCAGCTTTTCTGTGGACTTCAGAATCATTCCCCATCTGTATGTGAAATTACAGTTATCCATATCTATAATTTTAATGAAAGGTAAGTTTTCTGTCGAAGGCAAAGTTTCGTTATATAAAAAATTTCCCCAAACTATCTGCAAGTACCCACATAAATATTTAACTTTATATGAGTTTTAATTCTTGAAGCATGATTAAATTGGGTAAAAAAATAGGTAATATCAATTTTATAAATTTATTGAAATTTGTTGCTTTCTTTAATACCCTTTATTTACTAATAGAATATGTGCTGGTTTATTACACAGATTGTTTTATCTCATTAGTTGCTAAAAGTAGCTGGTTCCCCACATTTGAATACTCATATTCTGAAGTTTAAAGGTAAACTTAATTGTAGTATCAGGTGGTTAAAAATTATTTTATACATTTTTTTAATCACAAAACTGGGCATGGATTCTGTTTGGGAGAAAATATTTCGAAGTATCTAGCTATTGTGAAATTAACATAATGAAAATGCCTTTTGAATCATCTGTTACGTTTGCACAGTACAGTCATTTAACAGAAGTGAATAATCTGCAGTCATTCACAACAACATAACTTAATAATTACTTAATTATAGCCTTCCTGCCCAGCTGGATATTCAAGGTATACATTGATAGAAAAGAGCTATCTCCAATTGAAGTGAGTGGGAGACAAGCATCTAACTTTTTACTGGTGGAGGATCGGCAAAAAAAAGGAAGTGGAACGGTGATAATCAGCTGTCAGTCTCAGCTCTCAATCATACTGGTGAAAATATCTCAAGGAACTTTATGATTTACACTGGAAAGCAACATTTGGTATAGTGAATAATGCCAGAAAGGATAGGAAAGAAATAACGAGGAAGAACAAAATAGACATAAAATAGTGTTATAAAGTGATTTATGAAAGCTTTTCAGAAAGAAATGAAAATATGTAAATGCCTCAAAGAGAAAACATGGAAATTGGTAGCACAGAGAGGAAAGTTCTGCTATGTTAAGGAAGAAAAGGAGCAAATGCACAGCATATGGTTAGTTTTATCATCTAACACAAGGTGTTGCTCAGCTCTCATCCTTCAGTTTGCAGTATAAAGCACCAGCATGTTTGTCCATGAGGTTAATACTGTTGCACAGCTCGTGAAAGGTGCCAGTGTGGGGAAGAGCAAAGGGTAGGGGTTAATTTGCTCAGTCAGCCAGAACTGGGTCTAAATTGCATTTTAAAAATAAGAACCATTATTTTCCTGCCTGCTGAGATTTGGTGGTCATCTTTAGGCGTTACTGCCACAGCACTTCACTAACAAAACTCAGCCCACATCTCTGTAAAGCAGACCACATACAAGCTGTGAGTATTCTCGTAAGAAATCACTTAAGAAATGCCATTAACAAGCAGACATAGCTTAGAAAATGGGTTTCTCTAATGTCACCTTACAATACATAAAGCTAAATTTGATTTAAAGAATGTTTCTTAGATATCTAATTCCACCTTATATTTAACTTTTTAAAATGTGGAAACAGGAGAAACTGCTTTGCCACTGAAATACTTCTCTATTCTTAGACTCCTGTACATGCTGAAGTGAGGTGACTTAGTGCTTTTTTAAAACGGAATTTTTCCAGAATATGATAACCATAAACTGAAGTAGACTCAAGTTACTGTCCTGGCTTTGGCTGGGACAGAGTTAGTTCTTCTTCTAAGCAGCTAGAAGAGCTCTGTGTTGTGGTTTTAGTCTGGGATTCATTATGAGAATAATGTTGGTAGTGCACTGATGTTTACAGTAGGCACTGAGACCTCGAGGACTTTTCAGTTTCCCGTGTTCTTGCCAATGTGCAGGAGCACAACAGGCTGAGGGGAGCATGGCCGGGACAAAGGGTCCACAACTCCCCTTGTGATTTGAACTTAGACTTAGGATTGAGGACTCAACTGGCCAATGAAGTATTCCATCCATATCATGCAACGTTATGCCCAGGATATAGATGAGGGCTGACCGGAAAGAATGGCCTGTGCTCTGCCAGGGGCTCTCAATCTCAAACTCTGAGTGCTATCTCGTTCTCGCTCTCTTTTTGGGCCTCTCACCCATCCAGGATTGTGATGTTGGGACTTAACAGTTTCGGGATTGTTTGCTGGGACAGGACAGGCATTGGTCATCGGGTGATGAGCAATTACACTGTGCATCACTTGTTTTTATGTATTATTAACATTACACACATTTTTTATTATTATTGTTATTAAATTGTTCTTATCTCAACCCACAGGTCTCCTTCCCTTTTCCCCTTTACTTGTCTTCCCTATCCCCTGGGACCGGGGAAGGGTGAGTGAGCGGCTGGGTACCGTTTAGTTGCCAGCCTGGCTAAACTATGGCAGTTACAAAAGGGGACAAGAGCATAACTGTGCTAAATAATTCAGCAAAAACTATTTCAAGTGCTTCTGGGGGCTTTTTGCATCTGTCCTTGTATTTTCTTCCTAAATAATTTCATTTCTGTAATCTTACTTTTACAGCAGCAACCATTTAAAGAAGCACTAAATCATAGGCGGTATAATCCCTTTTACACAAAGGAACAGTTTAAAAAGGATAAACTTCATTTTTATGGGTTTCAGTGAACTGTGTCAGGAAGTGTCTTTTCCCATTCATTTAGTTACTGTGTTTGCCTTGAGCTCACGATGTGTTTTGCCCTATAAAATCTTGAGCGTTCTTGATTCCTGCGTTTGGCAAAGAACTGACATAGTAGATGAAAGGTCTCTTGATCTGTTCCCTTGTGTTGTCCACCAAGTGATTCAGACTTGCAGCTATTTATCTATGAGCTACACAGACTCAAATCTGAGGGTCAAGCACAATTTCTTGTGAAGAAAACAGAACTCGGAATGTAATGAAAATGCATCTGTTGAATGCTATCTCTGATGTCTTTGGTTTGGTTGGACTGTTAGAAAATTTTGGCCTTGAATAAAATCTGTTCATGCATGTTGTTAAAATACCTGGTAGAAGACTTATGCCAGGATTAGTCTTAGATATTACTAGGATTATTCACATAACCAAGTTTCTGTCGTTGCTCACTAATGTCACCGTTATTGGCTTTCAGTTTGAGTCAGACTGATGAACACTATTACATTTGAGGAGAGGTGTACCCTGCCAATTTCAGCTAATGCATGTCATTGATCAAGGTAGGTAAGAGACACCAGTCTCTACTGATGTAGTTAAGCAGGGGAAGCCTTCAATGTAAATTCTGATGTGTAATATACTATATAATCAAGGAACCCAATTATAGAAAACAAAGATCTGTCATCATCAAGTTATTTTCTTTATGAAGTATACTAGTTTTCCTGCATTAAGAAAGCATTTGCTTGTAATGAGGACATAGCTAGCTATTTTGGTACAATCCCGTACCAATGCAGTCATAATTTTCTTTCATTTTGATTTTGATCGTATTTCTTTCATGGACGATCAGTTGCAGCTGCCTGAGTCTAAAAAGGAACAGAAGTGAAAGATCAGGTAGGATCTGATGCCTAATTTAAACCAAAAGGTTTCTATTGAACTTTATGTTTTTTTTCACCTGTGGAACAAATTCTGCAATCTTTTGCTTCCTCTGTGTGTTTCCTCCAGTATTCTTTCAGTTAGTCTCTCTCCATATGATTTCAGTTGCCACTGTGGTGGTGGCCGTCCTTTGCATAGCAGAGGATTGAAGTTATCAGTGAACATCTGCACTACACATTTTCAGACTGGAAAAACAGGGAGTATTCAGCAGAATGTCTTGGAGAATTTTCTAAAGAAACAAAATTCAGCAAACGGAGTGAGACTAGGTCCTTGAAATTTTCATGGAAGCTGTCTTCACTCATACAGGTAGACTTCAGCCCAATGAAGCCCTACATGTTAGTCTATACTTTTAAAACATGCTGCCTTTATCTCTACTCGTTGAAAATGACTATTACATGAGGTGCAGGATTAAACAAGGATCTTAGTACAGTGGAGATCTCATTCATATAGCTTCCTGTGTTTCTTTTTCTGCAAGCCGACAGACGTTTGCAATATAACTGTTTTGTCTTTCTCGCTCTCCAGAATCATTTTGCGAATCAGTGAGGCTGAGTGAGGTACAGTGGAGAGAAATAGTCAGTTTTACGGACGTGTCTTGAGGAGGCAGAATTGACCACAAGAGAGACGGACAGAAGTGTCATTGGTTTATTGATGCAGCACACTAGGAAGCAGAACATTGTGTCCTAGACGTGGAGGACTTTTTACTTAGTGCAAGGAAGACAGCAAGGTAAATATGCATGGAAGGATGAGAGGATGTATGATCACTGTGTCAGCGAGCAATGACAAGAATTGCATTCATCAATGATGCAAAGGTAAAAGAAGCAGAGGTTTATATTTCTCAGAAATATATGCTCAAGAATATTTGCTTATTCTGGCAAAATGTAAATACGTCAATCTATAACTGCCCAGCAGTGTGTGATGTGAATAATTATTTTGGCCTCAATTCATTTTTGGTGCAATTCAACATTGGTGGAATTAAAATCCAATCCTTTAACTATAGGTTTTGTCTTCCCCAGAGGAAACAGTCCCCTGTCTGGCTGAATGCCCTTCTTAGAAAATCTTCTCAGTAAAAATGAAACTCATTCTGAATGAGTCAATGTTAAATGTATCTAAAACCACTATCTTACTCTAAAACTAGTATTTTTATACCTGATGCTGTGCTCAGCCTTTTTGCAACATTTGTTGTACAAGACAATGATATAAGTATCCAGCACAGAGACTGATTAAAAAGTTTTCCATATAGCTCGTTGCAATTTAGAATGAGTTGCTATGCTGAGATGGTGAAAACTGTAAACAGTATTTGCATTTTGTTATGAATATTTTGCATAACTTTAAGGATGTTTTCTTTATCCCCAAGTGGGTCTGTTCTGAGCCCATAATGTACTGTGAAGTTTCAGTAACACAGAAATATTTGTTGAGCACAAACAGGCCAGTATCATAGCAGACGTAACAGCATTCAAGCAAAGAATGTTTTGCATCAAATATGTGTATACATTTGCATTTTTGATGCAAAAGTCTACTTAATCAACACTGCAAATGAAGCCCATAACTGAGGCAGTGCAGAATTCTATGAAATTGAAAAGTTCTGTGTAATTCCTGAAAAACAAAGTCTATTTTGCACAGCTCTAACTATAGCTAATATTTAAACCCATTTAAGCATCAGTGAACTAACTTGGCAGAATGCTCTGAACTTCTTTATTGTTATAAGTTTTTAACGTCCTTAGCTCTGTGGAGTATGCTTTTTTTAAACATTTTTTAATTAAACATTTATCCTATTTAATTGCTAGGAGAAGGAAAAGTGCAGAAAGA
This sequence comes from Tauraco erythrolophus, assembly GCF_009769465.1. Lineage (NCBI taxonomy): Eukaryota > Metazoa > Chordata > Aves > Musophagiformes > Musophagidae > Tauraco > Tauraco erythrolophus. Next base: position 6,325,957 of record NC_141477.1, read on the forward strand.
TTGTGATCTGGATTTCAGACATCGTTTTAGTCATGTTGATTTTGTTCTCAGTTTTAGATGCTTATAGAATTATGCTGGGGGAAATTCAGCACCCAAGATTCCTACTGAAAGGCAAAGGTGTTGCAGCTGTCATCTACGTCAGTGGTTTGTGTCACAATTGAGCTATCTGTTCTAGAGATTTCTTCAGAAATGTGGTCTGTGATTGCTGTCCAGAGTTAACTAAGAATTCCAGAGTTTTATTCCCAGAATTCTGGCTTGTGAAAATGTTCTTTTATCCCAATTCGGTTTTGTTTCCTAGCATTTGTGAATTGCCATGAATCGATCTTCTGAGAGATGCTATCTGGAAAAGAGAGTGAACTCCATCCCAAAACAGCTTTTAATCCAGTTAATAGTTACTATTAACTGTTATTTCTTTTGGGTTTATAATTTCTTTCTTATGCAATTCTCCTTGCTAGTATTGATTGTTTTTTAGTGACCAAGTGTCTAGACTACAAAAATTCCACCAGTCTTGACATTTAGTCTTACCAGTGACTGACTAGGCAATGCAAACTAAGCAGCAGTTTATGCCTAGTCTCAGTCTCGTCTCCCTGAGATGAGGACTTTATAGATGTGTGTGAACTGGCAAGGACTCCTCCTGCAGGCAAATGACTACCATTTTTCACTACTAACTGACAGAAAGAATTTCTTGCTTGTCTCAAAAAAAAGAAAGAAAATGTTAATATAAAAGGAGAGCATTCTTTCACAGAGTAAGGGGGGAACTACTCTGTCAATAAGCAGAATTTCTTGTGTGAAAGGTTTAACATTTTACAAATACTGTAATTGTGGTGATATATTTTGCTTCCTATGATTGCAATTTTAGGGGTTGCATTTCTAAACAAGCAATGCAGTAAGTCTAACTGTGGAATCTCAGTCAAATGTCAGGCTTCTTGTCTGTAAGGTATTTCCGCTCTTATGTGTAGTGCAGAATGTCACTGTCATTCCAATTAGTGCAGCTGATTGGTATTAAATTTGTTTTATTTGACATACCACAATATTTTTGCTTCAAGCCAGACATTTTGTGCAGGATAGAAAAACACCCCATAATCACAACAGACATTAAGGCTAATGGCAGAAAGGATCTCTAAGAACGTGTAAAACAGAATAAACCAGCTTTCTAATATTTGCAGTGTTTCAGCTTATGTATTTTAACAATAGCAAAAGATATTTTAGGAGAATGCAGAGATTTAAACCATGCCATATTCTCCTGGTTTACTGGACAGTAGTGTTATTCTTGCAACTTTTCCACGTAATGGCATCCACTTTTAACGTGTAGTCCATTTGTCATTGTACCTTCTTTGCCTAGAAAACTGGGAAGGTAAAATTTAAAGTAAGACTCTTAACATTAGTCCCTCTGTTCTCAGTTCTGAATTGCTCTTGTAAGGCTTTGGGATCTTAAGATCTGTCGCCACAGTGGAGTAACTCTTCTTCACTGTATGGATTCATTAGCTTGTATGTCGAGTTCATCCTATTGACTGGAGAATGGTCACTGGGAGTGAAACATTTGTACAATAATGTTAATCCTTAGGCTGAGAGGCATTTGCAGGTGACTTTCTTTGCTCATAGATAAAGGTGCAGGAAGAGAATCCTGAATGCTGGATAGATGATGTTTGGCTTGATCTTTATCTTCTCCTAACTGGCATGCAGAGTCTTTATCTGACTATCTGATAGTGGGTCAAATCATCAACAGTCAAATATACCTTTGGTGACTGATGATCCCAACAGTTTACAGAGACATCTGCAAGCTTATTTGCAATTTTGGAAGAGAGGTTAAAGGCTGAATGGACTCAAGACTGAACTGCTCTTTTGCCTGCCATTGTAGGCCATGCAAATTAAGCGTAAGATATGTTGGCAAGGCACTGGGGAAGAAATGGCAGAAGAGGAGGAAGCGTCCATCAACACTGCCTGTTTTTATATAAATAGACTTTTCTCTCTCTGTCTGTCAGTCAGGCATCCTCCACTGGATTCACATAAGAAACATTTATGCATGCCTAACTTAACATTTTACCGTGCTACAGCACACTCCTACAGAAAAGTAAGGCTCAGATATTCCATTTGATATTAGGGGTATGCAGTAGTATCAGGAGAGGACAGTTGCTGAACCAAAGAAACTCCTCAAATAAATAAACACAGGTTTCCTTCCCACATTGACACATCAGTGAATTACACTGATAATGGGACAACTGTCAAATTTTCGTCTGCATGACAGCTTTCTTGGGATCCCTTTCAGGCACAAACCTGGGTACCGTTTCCATCATGGTAAGCCAGCAAGCTTCAGGAATTCCTTGATCACAGAAAGTGTTCTGGAGCAGAATGATAGCGAACATTTTAACTCTAGGGGATGCAAGAAAAGAAGGGTATTATATACTGACAATATTTATTTAGAAGTATTTGTAAAGTAATTCCACAAAAAGCCCCTTCCTGTGTCTTGAGGTGAATGTCACAAAAGGAAATTTTCAGAGGATAGATTTAAATCTTTTCAAATGTTTCTTGTAATATTATTTATTACACTGGCATTTGGGGAATTACTATTTTTGTTTTCACTTAATGTGTCTTTCATAACTTGATGCTACTATCCGCGTTTTCAACCACTAACATGACATTCTAAGACATAATTTCTCTGAGATCCAGTGATGACCAGAATTTCAACCATTATCGTATTGAAATATTTACAAACTACAGTTATATCAAGTCAAGCATCACTTCACTTTCCTCAAGTGTGCAAATCAAACTATGAAGCTTTAATAAACGCAATAGACCGGTCCTTTAAGAGCCTTGGCTCAAATTAGAACCCAGAGAAGATTCTCATAGTTCAAAATTAGCTTTAGTAAATTCCTGAGTAGAAGAAAAAGAATCTTACAGGGTATAGTGCTTTTTTTTTTTTTTTTTATCCCCATGAAAAGGTACAACCATTGCTACCGTATTTATTTGGGGCTAACAATATCTAACATTTAAAACTAACACAAGAAAGTTGACAAGGCAAATGGAAAATTGGCAGTCTGGGCGGATAGTACACACCTAAAAAGACTAGTGTCCTTTGGCTGTTTATGTTCTTTTCCACAAACTCCCACACTTTGGTTTAAAAACAGTAACAGCATCGGGCTTTCATTCTTCCCCATATGAAGGTTACCTTTCAAATGTATTGCTGTTCTTTTTGGCTCTCCTCAAACACTGGATAATAGCAAGAACAACTGTAAGTGCTTGGGGTTTCCATAGGCCTTTAACTGAAGTTTAATCCTGAAAGCCAGGAGGGAGCCATTAGCCAGGAGGCTGTGTCTAAGAACACGAAGGGGTGTGTATTCACATAGGGTGTATGCAAACATGGCCACTGTATTTGGCATTAGCAAGCTCTGGGGAAATCAATAGTGATTGTGGGAGAGAAACACACAGAGGAGTCTGGAATTTCACTCTTCTGCCTTTCAAGTTTGCTTGCGTAAACTTCACCTATCTTAATGCCTGTTAGTACTTTGTTGCCAACTCTGAGTATGAAAAATGGGCAGCTGTGTCCTGACCTTGGAATTGCTCTGAGTGGCAGATACCACACAGCACCATTGACTCTACTGTTCCTACAGCACTTAGCTGCCTTGAAAACTGTTGCCAGTATGTCTTGACCAGATCTGCCTCAAAACTCTTCAACTCCCGAAGTGACCAGTGAAACAATACCTGTTTATTTGGATCCTACTGACCTTTTCTTTGCTGAGAGTGTTCGGCCAAGCAATATACAGGCCATCTAAGATGATTGTAATATGCTTTTAAGCGTATAGTCCGTCAATGTGCAGATATTAAACTGTGTCACGTCCAAGTCTGGCTTTCAGGCGAGGCTAATATCTGCGTAGCAGTGGCCATGTGGATCCAAGCAGTAAGAGCAGTAAGGGTTCCATGGTTAATTGCTAGAGATGTGCTTATGTTGCTTGCATAGTTTTGTTTGCACTCCATTTCACCGTGGTGAAGGTGGTTAGAGGCCAGGGAAGTGCATGGGCTGGGGAGCACAGCTGAGTGCTATTTGCACAATATGGTATTACTTTTACTGCTACTTAGGTAACACAAATTTGCTCAACAGTGCCAACTGACTCCAGTGAGAGTGGGAGATCTAAGGTAGACAAGTAATCATCCTTCTGGGAAAAGGAAGAGATCCTGGTCCAGATCCTGGTCCAGTGGAACCCAGTATGTGGGTTATTGCTTCTGTTAGTCCCTCTAACTGTAAGGGGTATGAATTGGAAGAGCCAGCAGGTGCGCTGCAAGATTAAAACAAACCCTTCTTTATACAGCTATTCCATAGTTTTAATAGAAATGATATGTGGATAATGCAAAGCTGCATGAGGAGCTGCTGTAATAGGGATAATAATAAGAATATATTTTGTAGATAAACATAACAAAACATCTTATGGAAAGTATGCATGCTCCTTTGTGATTTTATGCTATACCTTTATGGTCTTTTCCATAAGGATATGTATTAAGTCTGCTATATTAAATACATGTCTAATTACTTGTATTTTTAGTGGCTGTTGACAGAATTTATTCCAGCAGCTCTACTTACACATGTATGAGAGAAGATACTCCATTATCTGCTGCATGCAAAGTCTACATCTGTTTTTGTTCCCTTCTGCTGCCATGTAGCTTTTGTATAGCGAGTAGGAGTTACTTCATTCTGTCAGAACACATAATCATCCCAGGTTAATTCAGAACTTTCCTTCTTTCTCCCAGCATTACCCTTTTACGTTCATTGCTTCCTTTGTTTTGGGTCACCGGGCCAGGCTTACTGTCTTGTTGTCAGAGTTTTACAGTTCACAGTCTGAAACCCCTCCAGTTCTTAACAGATGTTGCAGACAAGAGATATTTAACCACTAGTGCTGCACTGGTAAACAGAGCCATCGTGGCAGAAGGTGAAGAATTGCATTCAGAAATAGAAATGACACAGTAAGATATTTTACTAAGTCTTATCTCACAATTATTTGATGTTTGGAAAACCTACAGTGTACCTCTCCCTTGTTTACCTTGTTATCCTTGCCTTGCCTCTGTTGCCAGTTATCTCTGGAATTTCAGTACCACTGCTTTTAGAGGCTCTAACTAGATGGAGCAAATAACTAATATTGCTCTAAATACTGTATTCTACAGTAGCACTCTTCTTTCACAGAATTGTGTGTCAGGTCCAGATCATCAGTCTGAACAAAATGATGGCAACTACAAAGCCCCTGGCTTTTGGTCTAATACAGACTTTATCCAACTAAGTCTCTTTTGATGACTCTGAACCTTGACATCAGACCTGAAGCCCACTAAATCTGTGAGGAAGTTGATGAGTCCAAAATCCAGGGAGAATATATGCCTGAAACAGTTTCTAACAATAGGAGAAAAGACCCATTGTTTCTGTATAAGTAAATATGTCAACACACTTTTGTGTAACTTTATCGAAAACAGCGGTGGAAGCTCCTTCCCAAGGGATGCCAGAAGTCTAAAGCAATTCATCTCCTCTTGACGTTGTCACTTGTTCACTGAACTTCTCTTTTATTGTCCTGGTCCCTGTTTGGTTTGGTTTTTTAACATAATTGTAGCTTAAATGCAACAGAAGTATAACCTAATATTTGATTTTATGGACAGATATTTAGAAGTAAGGATAAGTAGAGAGAACAGAACTAATATGTCAACCTGTTTTCATAATCATTCCAGTATAGCATTTTCCAGTCAGTTATCTTTCTCTACTTAGAAAGTTCAGCAGGGGCAGTTCACCATATGTTCTTATAATGTTCAGCCAAGTTAGATCCTGAGTAAAGCCTTTGGACCGTTAATAAAAGGTAAGTAAATAGTAGTAATAAGTAATAAGAATCATTCAGAGATGACCTTCCCTGGTGGCCGAGTTTAGCTATTCATAACCTTCTGGTAAACACAAGCGATGAAACAGAGGAAGATGATATATGAGAAACAGGTGTAGCATCTGGGGAGCACTGTACTCTTGAGCTGTTTGACATGCTCCTTACATCTGCATTTAATAGAAGAGTAGAAATTATTACTTATCTTGGCAAATTGGATATGAGAGGTAATTAGAACTGTATCCCCTTGAAATTTCATGAGCTTGTAAAATGAGTAACAGAACTTCACATTTCCAGTTCGTATATTCAAATATAGTTGAGAATTGCCGTCACCATTTTAGTGGACTAATCTGTACAAACTAGAAAATATAATGATCTTCAGGATCCAGTTAGATTCGGACTCATTGCTCTTTATCAGTGCTGCTTTCTGAGGGACAAAGAGGCCAGCAAGTGGGACACAGCCTGAGATTCAAGGGACCTGGACTCAGTTTGCTGCCATGCTGTCTCCTTTCATATAGTAACTTTGTGGCCCTATCATTTTCTTGAGTAGTTGAAATAATCTTCCCAGAAACAGGTGGTAGCATTACACTAGCTTTGTGTTAGCATTTCTCTATAGCACTGTAGGCTCATGCTCATGTTCCTGCTCCATGGAATATGTTTATTCAACAATTTTTTTTTTCCTCTCTGTAAAACGTACAGACAATCCTTTCAACTGTTGAACCACTGCATTACAAGAAGCCCTAGCCGACTGCTTTTACTGTGGCAAGCTGCTGTGCTTGCTGTGTTTCCTGCAGAGCATGATAATGCATGTACAGTCTGGCCAGGAAAAGCCCACTGGGATGTGTTACACAGAAGGGACAGGCAGCTTGGGTGGGTTTAGATGTGACACCTGTGCTGAGCCCCTCAGTCTAGTAAAAGGCAGTCCTAAGAGTGTGGTCCTTTCGAGTATGAGGAAAGGTAGAACTTTGTACACTGTAGACACTACAGTGATTACCAGTGCTATGAAGATAAATAGAATAAAAGTTTTGAATTTTAAATAAATGAACTATGTCAGATTTCATTTCTGCTTGTGATAGCATCACAGTCAGGGAAAACAAAGCTTATGCCGTTGTGTCAGTGTTGTCTCTGTTCTGTGGATAATTTCAGACCCTAATGCATCTACTCTGGCACTTTTCACAATTATATTCTAAAGGAAAAAATGTGGAATTCAGCTGCACTTCCTGAAGTTTTTCTTGACCTCTTATATTCCTGATTTTCATTATAGCATTTTTAGAAAAAGAATGAAGGAAAAAGAAGAAAGTATTTACTGTTTGTCCTGATTTTTCTGAGTAAAGCATGAGCAGTCGCAGAAGGGACATGCATTGCCCACTGTCCATTTTCCAGTTCTGTATCTATTGTTCCATTAAATCTTTAATGCAAAAGCTTCATATGCTTATCTGCTTGATTAAGTATACACTACCTTCTTTCGTCTTCATCATTAAACTGACAGTAATTGCACAAAATTGAATGCCTGACCTCTAAGTCTTTGCCCCAGTAAGTACACCGGAGAAAGACTGGTTATACTATAATCCGCCGTCATCAAAGTTACAAAGATTTAGTTCCTCTGATGCAGAGACAGTGATTCACATCAGAAAAAAGGTGCAGATAATTACCATTTATTAACTGCAATACAAATCAGGTCTGAATCTTCTATCTGTGTTGGCATGAAAAATAACAACTAGTCAGTGGAGCAAAAGGTGGTGACCTGCTGGCTAATGAAGTGTCAAAATGAAGCCAGGAAATAGGATTGACTTTCGAAGTCAGTGAAAGGTACAGGGAAAAATAAAATTGTAAATATTGTATTTGTTTTCCAGGATTAACACTAATTTGTTTTCTTAATTTTTAACATGCTGTTGAAAATGTTTTTTTGTTGAAAATTGTATCATTGTTGAGAAGACTCACAAATATAGGCAAATCCCCATATTATTCAAATAGGGAGCTCTTGTCTTTTTCCTGCTTCTGTGAGATTACAAGTTTCAGATACAACTGACTACCTTGTCGATGAAGTAAGACAGCACTGCGTCTGTGAAATCATCCCACAGACTCTGACAGTCTGTAGTATTACTGCTGATGCTTCACCACAAAAATCAAGTTCTGCTTTGCTTTGTCTAGAAGGGAATGGAGTCAGACCACGTTGGTATTTTGCACAAGAATCGGGAATAAATGTCTCTCCAAGCACTTCTCAGGCAAACGGCTACATCTATATTTAACATTTTGACCTAGATATAACTGGGTCTAATCAATCACTAATAATTTCGAATTTAAGCATGCATGAAACCTAGTGAAATGCTATTCTTCAAAATATTTCTCTGGTATAGCAGCTTTGATTTAAATTATCCCAAAAGAAGCTGTAGTGTCACCGGTCAACTTTTAAGCTACTTTTCAAGAATACAAATGAAAGAAAGTTTATTGGCTTTAGCTTTAAACTATTTCTACTAGCTGTTGTGAAAGTTTTGTTTGTCTATGTGACAGTTTACTACTTTGATTGCTAACTTGCATCAGCTGGCACAAAATGAGATCAAGTAACAGCTCAGCCTTAAGCTGTCTGTCTGTCAGCATATTAGCTATTCTGTCATGGAATAGGAACTAGCAGAGCAGCTTGGATAAATCAGCTTTCGCAGTTGTCATTCCCTGCTATATGGGGGCTTTATGTTAGAAATATATTACCTAGATTAGGCACGGATTGATAGCTGTGCTCTCCAGGAATGATGAAGAAATATCAGAGATGATCATTATCCACATAGTCAGCTTCATCCGGCCAGTCACTGCTTCATATTCCATGGGAATACCTCTAACCCATCTCCTTACATACAGCCGAGCTCATGAGAGAAACAGTGAAAAATTACTGCGAGTGCTTTTGTAACGGAGCTGAGCAACTGGCAGAACAGAATTCCTGAAAGCACTGCGTGAGTTGGACACGGTTTCTTGTGAGGTTTAAGGAAATAAGAAGGCAACATCAGATTTCATTCAACAGGAGGTTTGTAGAAGGAAAGGGTAAAATAGAAACAAAAAAAAACCCCAAAATAATAGAATTCAGTCTCTGCAAAGCAATGTGAAATGCTGAACTATGCCACAGGGCTAGAGCAAAGGTTAAAATTGGAATCTACGATATTGTACAAATCTTAGCCCCAGTTTCAATTCCGGTGCATATCAGAGCAAATCTGCCAGAATTGAAATGATGGCAGTCATACACAGTAGAATGTGAAGACCTCTTCTATTTTGTGCTTAGTTCTGTCTAGCAGGGTTGCACAGCTTACAGGAGTGCTGCATGACTCGGGAAACCACCTAACCCTCGGGCAACAGCATAACAGAATCTGACCCAGTAATCATATGAGCTACGACACGTGAGTTCGTTTTTCTATGTTCGTAACTCTTCTACTACACTGCTTCATTATTTGCAGAAAAGATAGAGAAAAAGTTTCTGTTAAAATAAAATTCTCTTTAAAGGTATTTCATGTTGTCATGTTCTAGTTTATCTTGATCCATCATATCAGATCTTGTAATGTCTCCCTTTCCAACTATCCTCCCTTTAAACCCTTCTGCCCGAAAAGGTAGAATTAAAGAATTCTGTTCTTTTAATCATCTAATGAAGGAAACAAAGACCACTGGCAAATTTTGGGGTTTTTTTTTGCAGTGAAATGGGCTAATTCTATAGCCTTCCTAATCATTCATTTATGTATCAGATGACTAATGCTGTGGCCATAATATTTCATAGTATTTTGCTCATAATGGCTTTCCATTTCCTTATAAAGTTGTTAAGACACACTTGGGTGGGGGAAACAACCCCAAAGAAAAGTTCTCTCTATCTACTCCTGGCAATTGGAATGCATTTCTTTATAATGTGATTGCAAGTAGTGAGTTTAGAGTCCTCAGAAAACTTGATTTAAGATGCGTTTCTGGGCACAAAATGTTTCCATTCTGGCATAAGCTGGTGTTTAGAGAACAGCAAACAAAACGTCTGTTGTGACCCCAGTCCTAGCAAACGGCTGGTTTAGTAAGGGTTGTCTGAGGATGAGTTGAAGATGTGATAGCTAGCTGGCCATGCTTAGCTTTTGAAGCTGCAGAAGATTGTGTTTGAAACTTCAGGGTTTGGGATGCACTGCAGTACGTTCCATTTGTTTGTAAAAGGAAAACATAGAATTTGGTCTAAAACTGTATGGATGAGGAAACAGTAGGATTGAGTTCCGGTGGGAGGTTTCAGTGTGATTAAGCAAGTAAATGGCACTGAATGGAAGAATCTGTACCTCTTTAATACTATTCTCTGCAATAAATACTATTAAGATCAAACACCATGATACACAAAAATTAAAATAGACTATACAGGCACAGGTTAATTTTATTCAATACTAATATGTATTGCCTAAATGAAAAAAACAACGGTCTTTCTATTACTCTTACATTGTTAGGAACTGGATTATGTGGTTTAGGGGTTAGTTTTCTCTTCCTCTAAATTTCTGAGATAATTTTTACAACTAGTTTTGGAACAGTGAATAAACATACTCAAATGTGGTATTTGAGTAGTCATGTGCTGTACATAGTGTTTTACTGCCTTACAAAAGTCTGAAGTATAGACAGGAACATGTTTAGTAGAAAAAAAAAAAAGATTTTATTGAACTAGTAATTACATGGAAGTCTGCACCCTGCGTCTTTTGATTGTTCTTGCCTGTCTGTATTCTGTTTTCATAACTATGGGACCAGAAACTGCTAGATGGAAGCTGTTCCTTTTATTTAGAGCACTGGCTCAGGTTAAAAACCATCCTTACACATAGATCACTGACTCTAAGAAAAAACTGATTTCATAGTTGTCCATAAGAATCCTTTGATTTGAAAATGCTGCTTTTCCACATGAGATATCGGAAGTATGAATATTTCCACCAGTGATGAAAGATGAATAAGCTTTCCCCAGGAGCATCTCCCAAACCCATTCCAGTATGTCAATCTAGAGCTTTGCTAAGCAGAGCCTGCCATTCATGCCAAAGTGTGATCTGGTTTTGAGATGTGACATATGGGCACTGAGATTAAACCTCCTAACTTATCACTTACAAATTAAGCTGGGATTGAACGTCAGATGCATCAAAGTTTTTTTTGCCCACATCATAAATTGAACAGATTTTTTTGTGGTGGTGTGACCCGGCACAAATATAAGAATCAAATCAAGCAAAAATTGTAAAAAAAATGATACAAGAATTGAAATCAAATACTGTAGGAGCTGAAACTTGAACAGGAGTGAATTGATAGGAACCTCTTTTGTAGTTATCTAAGAATGAAATAAATACTATCTTGCAATTTGTGTGGCAATGTACTGGAGAAAAATAGAGAAGGTAATCTTTAACTTAGAATGATAAGGCTCGTGACCCCATTTCTTCAAATGCTTCTTGTTCTTGGTCTTGGAGCTATTGCTTTTTTTTTTTTTTTTTTTTTTGTAATGCAGATTTGAATGTGGTAAAAAATCTTATTTCAATCCATTACTACTTTTTCACTGCTCATCTGAAAACACATTGAAAATCTTAACTCTCCATGAAAGTCCCGATATTGCAGGGTACTTACTCATGTGGCAGGCTTTAAACGTAAATAAGCTCTATTGACTTTAACATTAAAGGTCAGCTGTAAATTGAGAGATTTTTGACCCCATTTACCACCTTTATACTGCTATGGGACTCCATGGTCTTCACAGAAAGCTTTCTAGCATCTGTATAGAGGCAGAGGATAGCCTGTAAAGTGCAGTTTGAAGTGGGAATTTTGTTTGTTTACCTAAATTCCACTAAGTCTTTGAAAGAAAAGGAACATATGGACGCTATATATAGGAATTATTTCTCTCAAAATAAAGTGCAGCTACCTGTGGGACTCAACAAAGCAGCTGTTTAAAGATCACACTAGTTTTTGAACAAGAAATGAAAAACATGATTTCAGGATCACTGTGCAGATCAGCGACATCTGTGTTTAATGCAGCAATCTAGCATCACTTTGTTTTTGCAGAAGTACAGGATTCAGTTTAAACCTTTAGGATTTAAAACTAATCAAATTAAAGATCAAGCCAGGGACTGACACTTTAAAGATGGACACTGATGTCATTTTCTTGGTAGAATGTCAATACAGCTGAGAGGAAACAGTGAGACACACTCCATTTTCACAGTCGTTTTTCTGTTTTTGCAAAAGTTGTGTGGACGAAGTGGAAACCGTGTTCAGCCATTGGTGAACAGACTGCTTAAGCAGTTTTAGGGGCTACGTTAAGGCATTGTGCTTACCACTTTGGCAATCAGTAAAGTCAGAGCTAAACAAAAGATCTGGCTAGTATAATGTTTCTGTCATATTCCAAGTGAAGAAGAGTGCCAGGAAGTATGTATAGTTTGGTGGGCTGAATCCTTCCGATAGTCTTATTGTACAACCCACGCTCGTTTCTCCCTCCTTATAATGATCGTGAAGACAAAGCTCTTTGTTTACAGCTTCAAGAAGATTTTTTTTTTTTTTTCAGTGAAAAGCATTGGCCATCAGACCTTTTCCAAAAGAAGCATGAGAAAGTTAGTGATCCCTGGGTTGAATGATCAAGTAATTTAAAACTCTGATTTTCATTTCAGGCACTTCCAGCAAAGTTTACTCATCTATTTTCATCTAAATTTTAAGAACAGAGGTCAAAGATTGATAGAACTGTTTTATTTAAACATTATTTTAAAGTAATTTTATGAAAATGTCCTGAATAAAGACATCAAGTGTTACAGAGCTTAGCTGCTGTTTCTACATGCCTTTTTGTCTAAAGATACGTCTGTGAATGAATATTTCTCTAATGAATCTGAAATGACTGATGATCACGATCCCCATAAGAGCTAATTCTAGCAACAGCCGAGAAGGCAAACTTAAGCATCAAGGAATATTTTAAGGAATGGTCACAAATCTCATCATTGATCTAGCCATAAAAAAGCAAACAATGCCGATAGTTAGATTTCACCATGGCAATTAATCCTGCTCTTACTGATTGTTATCTGTGCCACTATCTGGAACAAAGTAGCCATAGTCCTCTTGTAGGACCTATCTTATAAATAACTATACAACATTAGGATGTATGAAATAATTTACCTACTTGATTTTCCATTTGGCATGGATTTCAAGTAGCATAATATAAACAATGCAAACAAGTTTGCACAGAAAGCAGTATGTTTCAAGTCTCTGTTTGGAGAACTGTGATGCCTAATATATCTAAAATGTGGTGCAATATCTATTTCTGTAAGCTTTATCTGTCTTAGCCAGCTGATTCAGAAGAAATGTGCATTATTTATGTGTGAAGAAGACAGAAACTGTAAGAGAGCATAAAAAAAGTCCATTTTGATTAAGTCAGCTGATGCACCACAAGATTTTGGTAGCTGATGTTGTTTCATAGAGAAAAATCTATTTAGCTATCTAGGCATTAAAAGAGTTTTTCCACAGATGTATTTTAAATGTTTAACTATGCCATTAAGTTCTATTAACATTATGGTTTTATTTTTAATTTTAAAAAATCACAAGTCTTCCCAAGTCTTTCATCTTGATGAGGCTATGTATTTGTCTTAATAAACATTCTGTGAATATTTAATGTTAAAAAATAAAATATACATATGTTTTCCCTTTTGGAAAGACCTTCATGGAGATAACACTGAAGTTGCTGTTTTGTGTACTAGCTAATGTATATTTTTCTACAAGCCAAATAGTGCATTACTATTTGTACAGAAACCTGGCTATAAAGGCGATTTTGGCATCTCTTTTGCAGTTATCCAAGGATGCAGAGGTGTCTTCCATTTCTGAATAAACAATATTTGTGAGTCAGGAAAATGTGATCATCACTGAAAATTTGGTGAGAATGTTTTCCCTTAAGATCAAGCCTATTAAAGAGGGTGTTTGAAGCATACCAAGTGAAATTCCCATATGTGGATGGGAACTTCCTTCTAGAAATGGTTCAGCAATAATATAACAATAACGTACCTGGATATTCTTTACTTCTTCTCAGAAGGATATCACTCTATGGCATTGTTGAAAGATAGTTTTTACAAGAGCTGGGCAGAGACAGTTCATGTGTGTGCAGTTCCATAAGATTTAGAAGAAAATTTGCAAAGCTGTTGGATGGCAGCTGTATCTCCCTGACTGGTAAAAACTTGCCTGCACTATAATGAGGCTTGGCAACAGTGAGCTGGTTGCAGCTCCAGTTTCTGGTTGTATTTGAGAATAGTGGACAGCTATTTTGTTGTTGTTGGTACATTGACCGTGTGGTCAACCATCTAGGCTGATGCTACTTTTTGTACACAGAAAAGAATGGCCATTATGCTCTGGCTTTAATCTAAGAAACAGCTTTCTGATTTTATCCCAATCTCTCTTTCCGATGGAACTGATATAAAGCTGGATACTGTCCTTGGCTAATTCTTTTTGATGCCTTTCTTCTGTAGTCAGCATCAGTGATCTTGGGCGTTCCAGATGATGAACTTTAGCAATGGTCACTTTTGCATTTGCATATACAGCATGAAATAAATGCAAACATGCAGCAAAAAGGTATTTTTGTATTTTGCAAATTTGTATTTTATGTAAATTGCTATTGCAGTAATTGCAATACAGGAGGCAGAGATAGCATATGTGTGCCAAATATTTTCCCTCCTATGCACTTATGCTGTGTTTTCCCTCTTCCACCCTACTGAAGATGGTCACATGCCATCTTGATGTAGTTAGTATAATGGACAAACAAAAAGAACGTAAAATATTCTTCAGTTACTGAACCATGTTATCAGTTCATTAATTATTTTCATATTAAGTGTTCCTTTTATTTGCTTGTGTTTAAACAATATTTAAGTATTGTGAAAGATTATGAGATGTGAAAAGTGGTGCATTCTGCACACCCATTCTTTACTGCTAGAACATTTTAGCGATAAAGCAAAGCGTTCACTTCAGTGGTATGTAGTTTACCATTTATTTTCTTCTGGTAAAATAAATGTCTTAAGTATGCTGCTTGCTACCTACAGAAGGGCTTGTAATATATAAAGGTTACATTCAAAATAAATAAAACCTAACATGCAGACTCATCCTGGCAGTAATTTTTCTCCTTAGAGCATCCCAGATATTCTCTATGTATCACAGTATGTAGGCCAAAATATGTTTACTTCCCAGCTTAGTGCTCGGTATCATTTCAAGCCCATTAGGTCAGATCCAAAGAGCGATTGTTCAGAACTCTTGAAACTCTTAGGAAAAATTACTATTTTGGTCACATTAAGACTTTTGCCTCTCCCCCTTCCCATCTGTTTTTAAATGCCTGGATGCTCAAATATCCATGTAGGAAGGTGTTAAAAGAAATGCTCATCATCGTGTCTTGAAGTAAAAGAACAAATGTCTTATGAATGCTCATTCTGATATCTTCAGACTTCCAGAGCAGTGATATTTCTAAAAGGTTTGTATTCCTCATTCATTGCTGTGTTTCCTAAGCACAGTTGCAGGTTTTGAAGGCTTTACTTACAGAATGCAATTTCTAGTTAATATATTTTAACACAAGCTTTATATTTCACTTCTCTCGTGAATAAATTATTCTACTGCTTCTGAAACCTGTGGAAATAGGATGATATTTTTAATGGGCAGGAAGACATGATCCATGTTTTCTGGTAAGAGTTGCTAAGTCTGGAGTGGATATGTGTTGCTGGAATACGTCTTCTGAGCTTTTCCTTTTGTCTTAAAGATTACAAAGAACAAGCTTTCTTTTCAGTATTCATTAGTTTATGCGGTTGAGGTTTCTTTTCATTTATGAAGCTGTAACAGTGAAGCATAAAGTTTTGAGGCCATCCTTATAAAACAGTTATGACATATCAAGACTGAAAAAATACTAAATAGTAACTATAGGAATGATATCCAAAGGAAGGCATCTTGAGATGGAATTAAATTTTTAATTACTTCAGTTAATTAAATAAAATTCAGTCCTTGACTCAAATATGATACAATCACAATTTTGTATACATATATCACAGTTGTAATCACAAGCATGTAGACACAGCTATAAATCTTATACATAGAACTGTTAAAATATTTTTCTAAAAAAAAAAGCCCTTTACGAAAAAGCATTTATTTGAAAATAGGGAATAACTAAACCAAGCTAAAATATTGTAGCTATTTATATTTTTATTTGAAATTATGAACATATTTCATGTCAATAATGCTGAAATGTTTAATTTTCAGAAGGAGTTTTTTGGTTCATCTAGCTTTCTGTTTGCTTCATTTTTTTTGATCTTGTTTTTTTTTTTTCTGTTATCTATTTGAATATGAATATTAATATGGGAAACTTTGAATAGCTTAACATTATTAAGATTTTCAGATTTTTCTCAGATTTCCAGCCATTTTCAAAAAATACAAAACTGTCATTGAATTTCATTCTAACCCAAAGTAAATATTAACTGGAATTTTTCCATTTTGTCATTGAACTTGACTAGTATCGAGTACAACCTATTAACACATTCAGAATTTAATTTTGTGTGCACAAGAAACTTGCTATCTTTAGCAATTGTATTGGCTTATTTTTGTGGGAGTACATTAAGACTTTGGTTTGCTGGAGGTTGCTTACATATATATATATTCAAGTTGGAAAGTTCTAATAATCATCAAACAAAACTGTGTAAGTTAATTTAGATATAATCTCAGCTGATTGCCACAAACTTAATTTAGTGAATACCAAATACAAACCTAAAATTCCTTCAGGTTCTGGCGTCTCGTCAATACATACGATCGCAGCTTGTGATGGCAAGCCTTACTTTGCCCATAGGAAGCATTTTTCTGTTCTGATAATAAACTGCCATTCTGTGGAAGGTATCTGGGAACCTTACTGAGAAGCATGAATTTGAACATAAGGCAGTTTTTATGCTGCTGAATGTGAAATCATAATGTTTTTGCTACTTAAACCAAGCTTATTTCACAGCCTGATTTATTGTGGCACAGAAATTAAAAAAAAAAAAAGAGAAAAAAACATGAGATACTGAGTCATTGAAGTGAATAAATCTTTAAGAAAGCCTTAGCACTGCTGTTAATTTAAAAAATCTGCCTAAACCTTTTCTGTGTTGAACACATTTTTGTATGTACTGTGTAAAAATGGTGGCTGTTCTTTCTCACAACTAGATTTGGTTTTCTTTTAATGACTAGTTTGTGCTGGTATTTTAAAAGCCAGTTCTGCAGCACACAAAGATTGGAAGAAAGACAAGTAATGGGAGAAGAGCTTTGCTTAGATTGTTCTGTAGATATGTAAGATGCCTAACTCAACTTTTCATACATAACAAAAAAAAAACAAAACAAAACAAAAAAACAGACCTCCAGATAGATCAGGAATTGGTAGTTGAAAAGACTGGTTGTCAACAATAGAAACTAATTACCGTTTCATCCTACTAATGGTACCTATGCAAAATGTTTTTGACACAAAGTAAGTTTCTTTGACTGACTGTGTCTTTAGTGAACAAAGTTAAAAGGCATGATTAGCAAAACACTTCAAGAAGGAAGCATCAAATCTCTTCAGAGGAATCTGTTTTGAGAATAATCATCAGAGAACTTACAAAGTCGACTTTGTTGGCACACAGAGAAAAACAGCATTCTAAAAAGTTCTTCCTGGTGAAGTTTGAGTACCCAGGGTTTTCAGCTAGGCTAAATTGCTAGGTTAAATGAAAAGCACACAAGAGGAGTTCAGTAGATTTTGTGCTGTGGTCTTCCATTAGATGACTGAAGATGTAACTCCTCAGTTGGGCAATACAGTGCATGACCATCCCATCCCACATATATTAAGATCGGCAATATCAGCAAGGAACATCAGACCCAGGCTTGTGTCAGAACAAAGCTCCTTTCCTGAAAAGGAAAAGGTTTTACTAGTGTGAATTGGGAATTCTTTTAGGGTAAATGTGATGAGACAAGCAGTGAGATTCTTTTTCATTTTCAGAGAAACAGCAGTGAGGTTCCTGTACATTTTCAGAGAAATAGTGAGTTATAGAAATACTCTGCCCTCCCTGTGCCCTATTTCTTCTCTGCCTTTAGAACTATAGATCCAAGTAACGCAGATTCAGGTCAGCGGAGCGTAGAAAGTGGCTGCCTATGGCAGAATTTGGCCCAGAACATGAGATTTCCATTCTCATCTCTCCTATAGTGGAGAGGAAGGTAGACAGTTGATAAAGTCTATAACTTTTTATGTGGTTTTTTTTTCAGGCATTTTTAGTAATTTTACTGTTTTACAAATGTCTTGAATTAAATGAGATTACAGAAAAAGTCCATTCTAATTTAATCAAATTAAATATAATTAGATTTTGTATTAATTTTTTCTATGTCAAATTTATTACCTTTAGGAGGATTTGTAATATGGTATAAATTGTAGCTCATAATAAGAAGTCAGAGTAATAGTGAAATGAGTTTTTATTTTATTAGACATTAAAATTCTAAGAGTGATTAATTCCTTATTTTAAAAGATTTGTTTCTTTACTTGACAAGTCAGCATTTATGAACAAAACTTTTCAATTTAGTTACCATCATGTCACTCTCAAGATCAATAAACTTAGGTTTTTATTATGAACAACATTTGTGCTAACTTTAGTCCTATGGCACAGAAAAAAAAAAAAGAAAATTGAGATTGGTTTGCTTCTTTCTGCTTTGCTGGATGAAGTAGAGATTCTGTCTGTTCCCCAGTGTATTAGCCAACACATGAATTCTATTTGTTACGAAAATCTTCCTTTTGTAGACAAATTTTTAGAAAGCTGGCACAAAACCGGATATAGATCCAGTGCATGTACGAGCGTTTTTCCTGTATTTGTGGTGTTAATGGGACAAGTCGCATATTTTACACTATATATGCTGATGAGCTAAAAAAAAAAGAGAAAGATCCTCCTGTAACTGTCCTACCCATGATGCCATAGTATTAATTTCAGTTGAAACGAATTTAGGCCATTGCAAAATGCTGATGATAAAACCAGCTTGTGTATTGCTATTCTCAGTCACTGCTGTAAGAAGTGTGATTTTGGTATGCTGGAAGGATTATCTGGCAATAGTTTCAGATGCCACCCTTTTTGTGATTGAGGAAGACCTTTCACCATGCTCCAGATCACCTGCAGTGAACCAGAACCTCTCCCTTTCATCTCTTCTGCTTCTTCTCCTGTACCATCCGAGAGTGAAGCAGACCTTTGCCTAAGAAATTTCAACATTCCCATCTCCAGCTGGATGCTGACCATTGATTTAACTCTGGTCAGGTTATCAAAAATGACAGATTTCCAGTGATGACTTTAGATTCTTTCTAAAACAGGAAAGAATATTTGTACCGATATTCCTTTGTAAACTTCTTAATTCTTGGTAAAATACTCTCAAAATTGGATTCATCAGCTCTTGTCAGGCAACAAATTACTGCAGGTGAATCCTAGATGTTCCATGCTACCAGATTTGCTTCTGTTGCTATTGTTCATTTCTTGCTAGGTTAGGCAGCCTCCTCTTTTCCCTAGTCCTCAGACTGGCCGTGCTTCAATGTGGCTGGTCTGTGCAGTCTTTTCAGTTTATGATGAAAAGCAAACAGTTGTCAAGGTGCAGTAAGTAGCACAAGTTCATCATCCATTTCTCCATTTCATGAACATCCTGCATCTTTGAAATTATTTTCATTCCTTTTGGAGCCTGGAGACTGCTGAAGTTATAATAGCTTACCCTCGGAGCAGATTTCTTAGTAAACACTATACCTTTGTGAAGAAATAACTATTATTACATTCTAAAGAAAACCAAGTGTACATTTTGGTATAAGTTGTGGGTTTTTTTTGAGGAGATTCTAAAATGTTTGTTTCTGTATTAAAAGAAACTGAAAATTTTGGGAATTTTTTTCCGTCCATTCTAGCATACATCAGTGCGATTTACCATTTCTGAGTAACCTTTAGTGAAACTGGCAGTATCTAAAGATGGGTTTGTTGTTAACTAGATGCTTCATAATGCCACTTGCATCTTTGTATATGGCATGCCAGAATTACTATCTACTGAGGAGCAGAACTCTCACCTGTGTTTTAAAAGTTGCAGATTTTTGGAAGGAAGAAACTCAAAGCTTATTTTGGAATTTATGTCTGTATCCTTCCCTGTAGTTTAAAGTATTCACTGTCAGTAGCGACTGAAGATCTAAGAAAAGCAATTTTGTTTTAATACCTACACAGTAGAACACAGCTCTGGGAATTTTATGCATTTTGGGTACTTATGCTACATATAAAAATAGGTGAAACTGAATCAATATTTATGAAAAATGACATTTTGTCTATAAATATTAGTGGAAGAGTTTAAATATTTGGTTTCACATGCTCAAGCTCGTCCATGCAGTATCAGAAATTAGTGTAGAGCTGACTGATGGCACATAAATTAATCAATGCATTTTAGGCATCCATAGTAATTTCTGCCTCTTTTCATGTAATTGGACATCGATGTACCACAAGTTTCTTCCCAAAGCTAAAATATTGATCTATCAAGGGAGGGATACTAGTCTTTCAGTTCCTACAGTGACTAAACATTAAGTGGCCACAATAAATAACTGCTTTTTAGACAATTGATATCACAATGAAAAGGCACCTCATTGCTGAACATTTCATGGTGCGCTGCGTTTTGAATCCGTCAGAATACAAAGCTGCTGGACATTTTGCTAAGTCAAAGATCAGCTTATCAATATGTATAATTTTAAAAGCTTCATACAGATTGCATTTAAAAAACAGCAAGAATTTGTCAGTGATTAAATGTCAGCTGTCTTTCAGATTTACTGATTAAGATTCTATTTGTTGGTAATAGCAAAGCTATTATCTCTGGATCAGTGTTCCTTTTTCGCTAAATTTGATGATAGAGCACCATGAGAAAAAATGCTTAGAAATATAATGTTCTTGATAAGGAATGCAAGATATTTCTGTCTTTTTTTCTTGCAATAAGGTATTCACAACACAAACTGTTAAGTAGCCTATATAATCTGTTGATGTATGACCGAGCAGCTGAAAAGTACAGACAATGTGGTGTTATATATGTCTTAATTATAAGATACCTTTCGCACCTCTGATCTCCTGTGAGAATTCTTGTATTAAGTCTAATTACTACAAGTATTCCAAACCAAAGAATCATAATCTCATTAATTCAATAAAATGTCTTTCTGTATGAGCAAACTACAACTGATCTTTTGCACAGATCTATTAATAGCTGCAGTAAAGAACCAGAAATGGTGTTATAAAACTATAGATGAAAATGGCTAAAAGGTACAGAAAAAGTCACTGCCTTTACTTGCACAGTTTGACTATTTTTAAAACCTAGAAAAATATTTCAGGTGGGCTTTGTGCTGAGAAGTCTGGAGAATCTTGGATTCTTTTGAAGAATCTTAAAGCCTTTTGGATTTTGAAGCCAGGATGTAAGCTTATTCACTTCCTACTCATCATGGTTTCTACTTTATTATAATTTTTTGAGAATACAGGAGACCCATTACAGCTGGAGTTGTTGCGAGTTATGGCGAGGTTATACCAACACACATATTTTTTGCTATTTAATAGAGAACTAAAAAGATTAATTAAATTACAGGGCTTCCTGTAAGTTTTTGTTTATCAACCAAGACAATAATTTCAACCTGCCAGAGGAGAAAACAAAACTGGAATCCTACTCAGCAGTGTGCAAAATTGTTGCTTACTATATTAGTAAATAAGCACATTTTGCACTGCTATTTAGGATGGTTAGTTTTAGGGTAAATGAAATAGTTTTCCATTTCAGAAAAAAAAATCGATCCAGATATATTTTAGTTCCTTTATGGGAACAAAATATCTAGATTAATACATGTGTGCAGTGTTCCTCAGACATCACTTCCTACTGTGGCACAACATGTGAAATGGAATTGGAATAGAGAGAGAAGCTTATACTGAAGTTGTTTCTAGGGAAGCAATTTTCTAATACAAAATGCAGATTTCATAGAATCAGTGGGTCTGTTTTTCGAGGATGCATGATTGTTAAAGTTTTCAGTAGAAATCAAGTAGTTGATTGCCCTGATATGCTTTCATTTTTTTTTCCAGGAAGACAGAAAACTCTGGGGAGTTGGGAAGGCAAGGTGCTGGCTAGCTTGCTATTTGTCATCTGCCAGGTGGACTAGAGGATTGTCCAGGTAGTTGACCAACAAAATTCAAATATGTTATTCCACTTCGCTGGAAATTCCAATACAACAGTCCAGAAGTTTTAATTGAATGGAAACGTAGTCATCTAGCATTCCTGTTCTATCCCTTGTTTATATTCATGGTATCTGCTTGGCCAGCACTTTTGCATCTGATTGCTTTTGCATAAAAGCCAGTCTCAATTCAATATAAGAAGTAGAACATGGATTGGAAACTTTCAAGAGTAGACTAAGCTCACACATTTCTCCCGGGAAGCACTCATTTTGCCTACCCACACAGTCCGCGGTACCAACTGCCTGAAGTTTGTTCCTGATCCCCTGCCTCTGCAACATAGGATCAGTTTGCACATTAGCAGGCAGCAGAATGAACTGGCCATGGCTGTCATGATCACAAAACGCATATTGACTACTTGTGCACTATTAATCAAATTCAGGTACTTCAAAATCTGTTCTCTAAAAAAAGCTTCCTATCTTGTCCTTAATGCTACTGTCCAGAGGATTTGATTGTGTCTTGTTATGTATTTAATTGTATTTGAGGGTACTCAGCTACGTTTTTTAGAAGGACAGAGCTTAAACATAGAAGTTTTGATTTGATCTCTCATCTCCAACTTTACAGTGTCTTCCTGCTATCAGTACAAAACTTCAAATAATGAAAAGCATGGAAACACCTGGACTGAAATTTCCCAGGAATATAAAAATGTGCTCAGAGTAATTTAGACAGGAGTTGATGAACGCACCATTTGTATCACTGATACCACCAGTCTCAGAGGAACGTATACTGAGCAGTTACACTGACCTAATCCCTGCAGCCAAGTAAGATGTTTCTTTGTTTCTTTCATGTTTTCTTCTAATACTATTGCAAAATATAAGGAAGCAATATGAAGACATACTGCTTTAGATTACACCTCCTGCTGAAGGTAATTTATCCGCTACAAGTTGATCAAATTAGACATTCTGATAATTGTGGTACCTCATGACTTGCAGTATAATCCTCCTTACTCAGGGCATTTGGGATTGTGGAAAGGACTTGTCATGTTGGCGGGCATGGACAACTATGGAAGGACAAATATAGGAAAGAATTCTTTTCTGCAGAGGTTCTTAAAATCCTGCTTAAGATTTCTTACACCTCTGTATAAAAAGGAATTTCCATGCTGGTATACTCTGCTGATGCATACATGTTTCCCACATATGGAGTCATCATCTTGTTTGCTTTCTGTGCAGAATTCTTTCTTTTACATCTCTAGAGACACATCACAAAGTTTTACCTTTTGTCGTGGTGTTAAGGAGCATGCTATTTTTAGATAAAAAGTAGTACATGATACACATTTTTACTGATAGTTTACTTGTATGTATTAAGGAAAGTTTTGCTAATTAGTCTCTTCTCAAAAAGTTTTCATTTGAATCGATAGTCTTTTTCTAAGATAATTTTAAGTTAGTTCAATATCTTGCTATCCTTTATTTACTTCTTACACAATTTTAACACTAACATTTTTATGAGTAAAATGGAAGGATTTTATATTGACTTACAGTAAGAAAAGTGATGCTCATAGTGTATGCTGCCACTTCAGCTGGCAAAGTGGGACACTACTGAGACTGACAGAAACTGCTGACCTTTCCTCCTTCCCTCAGCCTTTGTTTTTGTCTGCTAACTCAACAAAGCACCTTTCTAATTAAAAGTGCCCACAATGGAAGGGAGGGAGTTCTTACAGTCTAGTCTGAAAATATTTGTATTCCATGTGGATTTTTAAGATGTTTTTAGCTTACCTTTTTTTAACCAAAGCTATATTTTAAACTGAAAATACCAGTTTGGCTGTTACAATAGCTTTCTGCCCAGGCCAGTACTATTGTTTGGAATTAGGCAGACTTTGCTGTCATATTTTGCTTACAGTTTCTGCTCAGATTAACTGAAGACTCTATATGAAAGGTGTTTAATTTCCTGCATTAGTCTCCCATCGGAAAAAGCAAGAAGTTAGAAACTCAGCCTAATCAATTTTTAATAGCTAAGGGATCTAAAAAAATGTTTAGCTGACAGTTTCTCTGACTACTTTTTTTTTTGTAACGTTCACTAAAAAAAGATATTTGCAGCAGCACATGAAAAATAGAATTTGAAAAATTGAGAATTTCTGTGATTCTGGGGCAGTTATTTTTTTTTTCCTCTGGCCTGATTTAGGTGGTGGTGGACACAGAATTCCTAGAATGCATAAGAGCCATGACTGAGAACCAGTTCTTCATCTTGTTTCTGTTCTCACAGTAGATAAAGCCTGTGCTGGTGAGTTATCACGGTCATTTGTTTGATAAGCTAATGTCATAGCTTTGCAGATTTTGGCTTCCTGCTATGATACTTCTCTGTCTATGCTCTACACCAGACAATATTTGAATGGCTGACTGAAGCCTTGATGTTTTGTGAGCAGTCAGCATTTTTCTTCCATTTGTTATTTATGTTAAATTTACCTGCACTTCTCTAGGCTGTTGCTGCTGCCGATTGATGGAATCATAGAATGGTTTGGGCTGGAAGGGAGATTTAAAGGTCATCTAGTCCAACCCCCCTGCAGTGAGCAGGGACATCTTCAACCTTCATGCCATTGCTCAGAGCCCCATCAAACCTGACCTTGAATATTTCCAGGGATGGGGCATCTACCACCTCTCTGGGCAACCTGTTCCAGTGTTTCACCACCCTCATCGTAAACAATGTCTTCTTTATGTCCAGTCTGAATCTACCCTCTTTTAGTTTAGAACCGTTACCCCTTGTCCTATGCTACAAGCCCTGCTAAAAAGTCTGTCTCCGTCTTTCTTATAAACCCCCTTTAATTATTGAAAGGCTGCAATAAGGTCTCCCTGGAGCCTTCTCTTCTCCAGGCTGAGCAACCTCAACTCTCTTAGCCTTTCTTCATAGGAGAGGCTTTCCATCCCTGTGATCATTTTTGTGGCCCTCCTCTGGACCTGCTCCAACAGGTCCATGTCTTTCCTGTGCTGAGGACTCCAGAGCTGAATGCAGTATTCCAAGTGGGGTCTCACGAGAGCTGAGTAGAGGGGCAGAATCACCTCCCTCGACCTGCTGGCCGCGCTGCTTTTGATGCAGTCCAGGACACGGTTGGCTTTCTGGGCTGCGATAGAAAAACCTGACAAGATGTGTTATAGAGGGGGAAAAAGGATTAGTTCGGAGATAACTGTTAATATGTTTCTGTTTTCAAGCATCCTTTGGTGCCAAAATGTATCCTTGATTCAGTGTCTGAACTATGGTTGATTGGCATTGCTTGATGTGAGTATATAATAGAACAACTGCTTCCAACATGTTTATGCCAGAACTTAAGTTCCTCATTTGTTGTTTTCCAGACCATCCAGTCAAGTTGTGTTATGTGCTCAGACAGATTTCAGAAAGAGAATAGACCTATAACTGAGGCATGAAGAACTGCTACTGAATTAGTTTCTGTCTTCTCTCAATGGCTATTGAAATCTACCTTGACAGAAACGGAATGATTTTCCATTTTGGGACTTAGAAATTATTGGGTCTTTGTTGAAAGCTGCCCATATCTGGAAAAAAAGAGAAAAACCTGCCAGATTTTTCTCAAACTTAGGTTTTTGTTTTGTTTGTTTTTTTTTTTTTATTTCATCTGAAAAGCAAACACCGTTCAGGTGTTTTCAATGGGTATTTAAAAGTCTTATTCAGAACTCGAGCATGCAACAGTCATGCTTAAAAACAGATTTGTTGCAATTTCTCCACCAAGTAAACTGTGTAATTCTGGCTGCCCATACTCATCTTGCAAGCTAACAGCTAGCTGAAGTTATTGTCAAGAATAACTGAAGGATAAGCGAGTGAGTGTGTTGTTTCCTGAGAGCCACTAGACTTGGACTTCGGTTACTGGGCAGGGCAAAATACGGCTGTGTTCTCTCAGACAGTACTCCCACAGGGAACAGTGAGTCTCTTCTGATCATCTAACCTGATTTCTGCTGAAGTCAGAGATATTTCTGTAATCTTCAGTGAACTAAAGTACAATTTTCAACGTATATTTTCCCCATTTTTAAAGGCTTTTAGAGAAATCCGTTGAGCAATAGAAGTAGCAAATTGTGTATGTTTCTGCGTTGCCTTTTTCAATACAGAACTCCTAAGAATTTCTATAACAAATAATAATTTTACTAATTGGCAAGATGAAGTACAGCAAAACTGCATCATCATTTTTTCTCAGTCAATAATTAATTTGTTGTTTTTGCAGATGATGTTACCACATTTAATTTTTAGTAACTCTTTAATAGCTTCTGAACCTAAGAATTTCTGTCCATGCGATTGATATACTGTATTTTTTCTTTTTATTTCTGCAAGACATTGTTTGTTTTCCTGTTTTGTGATATAACTCTCTATTAATTTATCACTTGTTTATAGAGTGCATTGTTTATCTTTATTCTTCATCTTTGTTTAGGTCCTGCAAATAGCTAACATTTTTTAACTGCCTGTTCCTCTCCTTTCATATTTTATTCAACAATTTGACATCAGCAACATAACATTTGTCCTTTTCCTACATCTGAACTAATGAAGATTTCCTCAAGTGCTTCTATGCTGGTGTTTTGTTCTAAATATATGTTATGCTCTCTCCACGTTGTTGTGCTTGTTGCTGTGTGCCCTTCAATCACAGTTTTATAGTTTGCTTTATCTTTTGTATTGTATTTTCCAACTGTAGTGCTTTTTGCTTTCATTCCAGTTTTTTGTCACTATAATTATTATACTGACATGATGCTATCTTATTACCTTCCTTTATTATATTATTTTACCTGCTTTTAGTCTTTGACTCCTACTAATAATGTTCTCCTCCTGTTCTAGAAACTGTACAGTGTATTACAATTCTACCACATCTTTCCCCATCCTGCTGTTTCTGTTTCTGCTTCCCTTCCCCACTGTCATATCCTAGTTGATACCATCTTGATGAATAAATTATCAAGATTGTTCTACAAGAAATCTGTCATGTGGTGTGTGACCTCTTTTAAATCTGAGATTTAGCTATGAATTCCATATTAGTACTACATGAGCGGCTCTTATGTAAATGTATAGCAATGGGTGTCTGGCAATTTGTTCTGAAGACTTCCTGTCTTTGTTCTGCTTTTCTACCCTTCTATAATTTATCACTTTTAGGACAAAGTAAGTGACTTTGAAAAGGCTTGATTGAAGTCAAGTTCAAACAGATGTACGCTATATGCAATCTCGTAAGGAAGTTAGTTATTACATATCAAGAAATAAACACACATGGACACCTGAAAGATGTGTGGGTTGTTTTTCTCCACCCTTATTCTTTCATAATTAATAAATGGTAAAGTGTCACATTATGTCTATGATAATTACTTTTATCTATTTAGCTCAGCCTGGAGAAGGTAATACTGGAAACCTCAGTTAAAAGTTCTCTAAATATTTTTTTCAGTGTTCTAAATTAAGTGAATATTTGTACTATTTGGCTTTTATTAAAATCTATCTGAAAAATTATCTTAAAGTACATCCTTTAGTAGTTAAGCAGAAGACCCACTGGTAACACAATGAACTTTCAAGGAGAAGCATTCATTTTAGTGTTTTATGTTATGAAAATGGTGCAATCTCAAACTTTCCGTAACTATAAGAAACATTAACAAGTGACAAAGAGTAAAAACAGATTGGAAGAAGATGAGTGAAAAATAAAGCTTTTCAGTTATCTGGCTTCTCTGGGCCGTTTCTTCAAGCACAATGATCAATTCGATATTTAATCCCATGTGCTGTTCTTTCAAGCGTAATATTTTTAAGACACATTCTGTCTCTCTTATGTACCACAGCTCTTCAAACAGTTGATGCCAAGAAGAGGTAAGAATTAACTCTGCCTTCTAATAAGGTGTGTGGTTATTGGTGCAACTTAAGTTCCTGCAATAAGCTAGCTCTGAATCATATTCTTAGGGTGAAACTGGCAAAATGGATTCAAATCCAAGGCAGCCTTTGTTAATATCTGAAAGGAGGATAATATATTTCAGGTCCCTAAAATAGGCTGTTGCTGATATCATTATGCTATAAGACTGTTACTAATTAAACAGGTAAAGATTCGTTATGTCCAGATTACAAGTCAATGCACAAAATGCAAGTCTACTTCTCTCTGATAATTTGTTTTCTTTATATAGTCAGTGAAGTGTAAAATGAACATCTTATGTTATAATCTCTATTTTACATTACTTCTATACAACAGGATTATTGAGCCAAACTGCACTCATATTTTCAACAAACAGAAACTATCATGAGTTCTGCCTGATATGTTTTGGGCAGGCAAAATCCACAGAAGACACAGTCTGCCTTCTCCGGTGGAAAATAAGCATCCTAAGAAGAGATGCTACACACTTCCCAAAAGGCACAGTACATGACATCAGTTACACAAGTGCCATTATTGACGAGCTTGATACAGGTGTAAACCTAAACCTCCAGGTCTAATATGCTTAAATAGTTTGATTTGCAGAATAAAAGCAAAAGTGAGTGTAATGATTGATGATTAGACTTTGCTTCAGAAAAATACAAAGGCTTAAAACCATGTTTAGATTTACAACTTCTAAATGCAAGTGGGACAAGCACTTTAATGTCTTCCCAAATGCAAGACATCTGTTGTCCTAGATTTAGGAATTCTTAAACTCAAAAGTGAACTGTGAAGGGCAGATTTGATATTTTATTCTGCAAAGGAAGCATATTTTTAAAGTATTTTCAACTGTATATAGGAAATAAGTGAAAAACTGTTAACTAAGTAAATCATAGTCAGAGAAAACACTGAACAGCAATGATTTTTATCAATTTTCAGCTTCTTTAAAAACTATACTTTAACTTTTCCAACTTAACTGTAGTTTAACCACTTATTTTATTTGGAAATTTAGTAGACTCTAAAAATGTCCCAGAAGATGTTTGAAGGCACTCAGGTGTTGTAATAATAGACACGTGTAAGGACTAAGACAAAACTTGCAACTATTTTTTTATGATCATCTCAATTCCCACCCCCAAAATATCACTTCTTTTTTCCCTTAATTAGATGACTGTCTTATCCTTTATAAGGTCTCTCTCTGCCCTTGGTGAGGCTTTCAGAGGTGTGTTTTTAATACAGGAGCATTTAGAATTTAATTTCTTGTAATTGTGAATCCACATTAACTGGATATACTTCATGTACATGAATATGTCTCATTATCTCAGTATCTTTCCCCAGGAGAATTATACAAGAGATACTATTCACCATGCTCAACTAGGCAAAGCAAAGTGATCATTTCTGTGCCAGGTCATTTTGGAAAAATGTTAAGTCTACCAAACAGAAAATCCAATCTTAAACAAGCTAATCTTGTACATCTCTCAAGCGTTTTCACCCAGATTTCTTGGAAGTGTTATTCTCCTGCTGTATCTTACATCAGAATAGCAGACAAATTGGTTTCATTTTTAAAAGTGTAGAGGACTGTGTGGGTCTGTGTGCATATGTCTGAGATCCAGGGAGAGAAAGGAATGGTAACAGACAGCTAATTCTTAGTTCGAACAAGCGCTTTTCCATATGTTGAAAGAGTATGTATAATCACAAAGTGAATAATTTACAGAAAGCTTTGGAGATTTTTCAGGGAAAAGGATGTATTTTGGGGAGCTGGGAAAATAAATCTCTGTATTTTATTAGAATGTATTCAACCCTGAAGAATGACATTTCATACAGTGTAAAGCTCTGAAGCTCAGAATTCGACTATGGGAGAGTTTGGCACAGATATGCAAAATGTGGCATTTCATATAAAGAATCAAATGTACACTAAAAGGATAGAGAAATGAGTAAGTGTTTTGTTATAGTTATTAGCTGCAGTTTGATTAAGTAATAAGGTAAATGTGTGGTGTAACATAATACAAAAAGGCCTAGTGCAGAAGTATAAAATTGAACAGAAGAGCATTCTCCGTTCATAACAGTTTGCATGCAAATTCAAGAAAATATTAGTTAATCTTTAAAGGCAAATATTTGCCATTTATACAACGCAGCAGAGAAATAGTGGATGGATTTGCAGAAGCCTCACAGAGAACACAAGAGAAAATAGGAATTACAATAGAAAGATAATGACTTTTGCCATGCTTCAAACCAGATTGTGCAGTCCTCTGACATTCACAGTGAAAGAGAAAAACAGCTGGGAGGTGGAGAAGCAACAGATTCTGCTGAGTGAAGACTCTTACAACATTTAATTCCTTCACTGCACAGCACCTGCTGTGTTAATGCACGCCAGTGTCGTCCATGTACTAGAGCTGTAGCACACTGTGTTCACCAACACAGTGGGTGTTTCCTATCTGCAGTGTTTGGCAGTAGGCAGGAGGTTTCTTGGGCTGGAGAATGTTCTTTCCAAGTTTTGTGTCCTAGTTTCACACACAATTCTGTTTCAATTTTCATCTTAGAAGTAAATGTTTTTTCCTCACTTCCAATACCTTACAGTTCTCTTTTCATTCTTTACTCATGTTTCACAACTCACACCTAATCAGCTTTACAGAAAATTTTCACCAAATTTTTTCATTAATAGTTTATAGTCCAAGCCTGAAATACTAGAGCATACATCATCTCCTTTATGCCTGGCCAAGATCTCTGTGATCTCACAGATGTATCTTAGACTTCTGATGAGCTGTATCGGTGAACTCTGGTGGCTATTTATCCACCTGAAGTATCCTAGGCAAAACGTCTTCTCAGTTCTTTAAATACTGTTGAATATTTTACAATATAGCAGAAATCGGTTGTATGGTTCAGTTTCATACAGACTGTGAAGAAGTCCACATGAAAAGCTTGAAAATCTTTGTCAAGTACTATAATTCCAGCTTTCACGTGGGAAAAATATTTGAATTCATTTTACAGGGTTAAGATATTCAAAGGCATTTGGGCCTTCAAAAGATTGTGAAAACTGAGTTCTATTAGTGTACCTAATCTCATTAATACTCATCAGTGTCTTTACTTAAAGTCGGTAATTACTAAAAAATTTTAGATCGGTAATTTATTTTAACTTAATATGAAGGGAAGCGTGAAGAATTCAGCAGCTGCTGTATTTATTACTGCAGTACACAAAATTGTTTCTATAATTTCATACAGGCCCTTTCCTTCCTGAACTTTTTTGAAAATGAAAAACTTAAAAAAAAATTCTGCTCAGAACATAAATGGGATGGATTCCGTGAGTGGCTCCTGTTCCATTACTTCTCCTCCTTTCTTTTGATAATCCCATAGTAACTAGTGACTCCAAACTTCTGGAAACTGCTCTGCTCCAATTATACCTTTTTAGTACTGGGTGGGGAGAAAGGAATTGCTCATTTTTTGAATCAACACAGATTAACTCTGTGAATTCATTCGAGAGGCTGTACCTCTTTGCAGTGAAACAATGATAATGGGTTTTACTGAAACTACCAACCAGATTTCTGGATTGCTTGATTGTATATTTACCACTTTAATATACAGCAGCTACAGTGGTATTTTCCATCCGTCTAAGTGTTTTGAGGAGAGAGAGAAAGTGAATCCAATACTTTTTTCCAAGGTGAAATTGATTTTAAGTAGAACCAATGCATTTTATGCTCCTGTGAAACTCAAGGCTGACTTAGTATTCATGATGCTTTTCTTCATGCAGCACTCATGTGATGTGTTTCATTTGCAAAGTGGCATGTACAGGAATACAGGCCCAGAGGAATATAACCCTTCTACCTCACACAAAAAGTAAATTAGATTTTCTTAGCATTCTGTCTCTTCATCATCTGGAAAACCTGTTTGCTAGTGAAGTTTTCTTCTGATGTCCAGTGCATTTCCTGATAAATTTGTAGCTTGTTTAAAAGGCAGCTGCAGTTTGCATATGATCAGCAAACATCTGCAGTAATTCAAAAGGAAAAGGTGAAACATTAGCAGTAGACAAAACGATCAGAGAAGACCAGGTACAGCAGATGCAAATGTTATTAATAACTGAAAAGCAAGTGAGCTAGACTGCTTTAGGAAGCTCAGTGATGCCCAGGAAAAATAGTTGTTGCTTGTCTTGTCACACCGAACTGTTAGAGGAACTGCAAAAGAGTCTACAGGAGAAAGTCTAATGACAATTCTCATTTCCAGCTTGATAGAAAATGTTTGATTTCTCTGACTTCTAATGTAATGTATTTACTTACTGAGTGTAGATGTAATTTTTGTGTGGTATGCAATTAGTGAACATTGATAAATACGGTAATTGTCCTGTGTCCTTGGCCTCGTACTGATAAGTACTCATCCCTAAGATCAGAATTTGACGCTCAATGCATTTGCAGTAGAAAGACAACTATTTCCACATGCACATAAATGACTGTAATATGAATTTTGTTCATTTGTTAAAGTACATAAAACCCCAGACATCCAGCATTTGTTAGTTTTTACATTTTCCAAGTAGCAGATGAAATCTTGTCTTCATCTTGTAAAGTTGCTGAGACCCAGAATCTGTTTTGGAAAACTTTTTTTTTTTCCCTTGGAGGTACAGGAGGTTCTTAGTGAAGTTCAGTGACTTTCCCTAAGGCATAAGAGTTGGTGGAGGAAAAAACAAATTAAGACAGGCTTTTCTGGCTCCCAGTTTCATGTTATTAGCCATCAGATCAAGCCAACTCTGCACTCAGTACTCAGCATGTTTCAAAGTGCTTTCTTGGGAGGATATCATTGATACAAAGGGGAAAATGTGTCATTTGTGTGTGTGCTGTGTATAGCCATCAGGTCTGTGACACTGTTTGTAAAAGAGCATGACAGTCACACAAATTCACAGCAACCATTAAGTCATTTAGTAAAATTCACAGTGGAGGTCACCATGTCCTCAATGATTTTTTTCTCCTCTTTCCATTCCTCCTACTCAGTAGGCAAACAAATATGTTCTGTGTGAATATATATCACAACAGACTGGCAATCACTAAGCAACCAAAGCAAATTACTGACAAATCTAAACACCACAAATTTTACTAGGATGAACATGATAAAAGAAAATGCTGGATACATGGTTTTGCCATAAGCTAAAGGACAAGAATTAATTGAAACCCTAAGCAAGAGATGACATCAATTTACCTTTTACTGTCCTCATTTTTAACTTTCTTTTGTCTGTCTGAACACTAGCTCATATAATTTTTCTCATTTTATTAATTTTCTGATGATTGTTCTTTCTCCAAGATCAGTTTTTTGCATCCATAGTTATAGCCGCTTTTGTCATATGCATCAAGATGCTACCTTTATTCCTCTTACTAATTATTCTTCTCTGTTCTGGCTTTAATGCTTAAACACCAAAAGATCTTGGAAGTTTCAAAAATCTTACTACTTAATAGTTCATATTTAACTCATGTTGATCTACTTATATCTTGCAAATGTCAGTCCTTCTACTGTCTAAACTGGTTGATCTTCTTTTAGGTTTCATGAGTATTTAGTAATCAGGAGTTAGAACGTTGCAAATGTTTAGCAATATTTTTCTAGAATGAATGAAAATTCAGATGACTGGAAGATGTTAATAAAGAAAGGAAAGCTTAGAACTTATAGAAGATTTAAGTTACTCCTCTGATCCAAGAATGGGATTTACAATGGGATCTGAAATGCAAATTCCACTAGTGACTGACATTTCTCTTTCCTGGAAAATAAAGTTTTCTGAAACAACAATGGAGCCACTTAATTGTTTTCAGAAAATGGGAATGCTATTGCAAAGTTTATATTGGGCATTGGCTTATGAGTTCCAGATTCCATATCAAAAGATTTTCATTCCACACCACTTTGAATCGAGTAGAACAGGAGCTTAAATGCTGTCACAGACCAGTATGTTAATTGGTCAGCAACAGCTTTTGATTCAGTATTCCAGCCTAGGTCTATGGAAATAGTTTCACGAGCTTTGCTGAACAATTGGTTCATTGTATATAATGTTTTTAGACCAGTGAACCGAATCCTGCCTGCCTTTCTCTTTAGTTTCGGTGGGAGTTTATAAGCAAAGTAACAGAGCTCAGAAAATGGCACACTATCCCGCTTGAACTAAAGGGAGAATTTTAGGTAGGTGGAGTGTAATTAGGAGACTGGAATTCAGCCAGGATTCAGGCAGGAGGAGTCGTGGATCTGTCAAGCAGCTATGAAACATCTCAAAGTTGTCCCCAAAGTCGAGGGAAAAGAACTGTTTTGTCACCTACACAGTATTAGGCTAAGAATTCTGTTCCCTTTCTCTGCTTTTAACGTACGGAGGTAAAGGGGAAAAGTGAGAAATAGAGAGAGCTGCTTTGCAGAACGTTCAAAGAAAGGCAGAGGAAAGTGCCAAAGATAGGAGAAACTATCAGTGAGTTTCACAGCATGTATTTTATTTTCTGCCCTGTCCTGTTAGGAGGTGGTAAATCTAAGCAGGGTGTCTAATGTTCACAAAGGCAATAAAACATCTTGAAGTATGCAGCGTGTGGGCTACCTTGCAGTCAGTATTTTATGTAATAGTCCTTTGTAGGAAATGCATAGGGAGAGGAAATTAAGGTGCAGAAACCTCATCAAAATCCAATTTTCTGAAGCGTTAGAATTGGCTAAGCAGAACTCTGTGACCGGTTATCATTAAATAATGAGAAGTCCTTTATTACCTCTCCCCACTTGCCTTTGGTTTAGAAATCCTGTTTAGTGAAACTGGCATTTCCAGGAACCAGACAGAGCTGTGGCTCAAGAAGTTAAGACTTCTATTTTGTTCTACTCTATTGTAAGAAATAAGAATAGATTTTTGATGTTTCCAGTCAGTCTCCAAATTGACATAACAGTAATTAGAAGTGATTTTCTTGATTTCTTTCTCCCTCTTACCAGTTCAGTCTTCCTAGGCAATAACATTCTCTAGAGATTAAAGTGACAGTCCGTGGTTAAGTTAGGAAGCAACACATCAGAAATAACTGCTGATTGCTGGATTGGCAGTGTTGGACTCCAAGAAGACCAGGAAGACAAAAATAAATGTCAGAAAGTGGAAAAACTTTATTTTTTAATCAATTTTTTCCCTGGCCCTTCTTTCCTCCAACAAAGTGGTGTTTTGGAAGTGCTGTATGTTTTCATTTCTATGTTGAAATAATATGTTATTTAAAATGTTTCAGTAATTTTTCTATTCCTTATTAATTTTAATATATTTTTCTTAGATTGAAGTAGTGCAGAGACTGTTAAGAACAGCAGTGCTCATTTGTTTGGGTTTTTTTTTCCCACTAGTATGTCTTTTCAATAAAATATGAAGTACTCATCAGATACATGTACAGTAAAAATAAATGACACCTCCTTAATTGAATTGTCAGGAATGTGGGCAAAACCAAATCATAACCCCAAAATTCAGAAATGTGTATAACAGCGATAGTCTTTGGTTAAAAAAAAAATCCAAAAGAACCAAAAACCCTCTTTAATTCTTTAAGAAACTATAATTAACTTTTACAATAAATGTTCCTGCTAAATAGCTACACAGGGAAGCATCTTCTGAAAATGGAATATAAAATAATCTTAAGGCAATTACAAAGAAGTTTTTGATTTGCAAAATTTAGTATAATTATGTAATTTTCTTTTGTGTGCAAGCAGGCTTGGCATTGAACTCCCACAACATGATGAGTCATATGGAACTGGTTATTTCTCAGTGAATAGCGAGAAGCAAGCAAAAATTATCATTTGAATACAACAACCCATGAGTACAATGCATTAATCTAATTTTACAGTAGAATCAATGGCAAAAGTTCACTCTGATGCTTGAAGACGCTGTACCAAAGGTGTTATCGGGAACACATGAAGGCCTGACAGGATGTCTGTGACAAGCAATGTTAAAATGCTCCTTTCCTGAGATGTGAAAATGCTTTCAATCACCACCTTCCAATGAGTTCTCTCCGTTAAAGATTTCATTTCTTTGCCAGTATGTTTGCAATGAAGTAGCTGTAAGAGTGTGTTTGACTTTATTATGCACTGTGAAAGGTGAACATATTGTAGACATTTAACAGGTTCCTTAGATCAGGCTCGTTAAAAATGGAGAGCTTAGTAAATGCAAATGTTGCCCAACTGAATACATGACATTACAAGTGTAGATATATACATTTGTGAGTGTGAGCGTATATAGGCAAAGTAAAAGTATGTATAGTTAGTGTAACCCAGAATCTAGATTTTAGTGACTGTGAACTTCTGTAACAGAATTTTGCTGATCGCAGTGTTATTAGGCCACAAAATAATTTGGACTATGCCACATTTTTGTTTAGAGCCAAGCAAACACTATTAGATTATTTACAAATAAACTGCTATTTCTTTTAATTTTCAAAGTCCTTTAATGAATTTATTACTGAAAGGTGCTTTACCTATTTTGAGAGTCCAGTGTTCACCAAGAGTTCAGTTGTGGATACAATACACTTTGAACTAAGTGGCACCTTTTGCATTTTTCCAGAACTGCAAATATTTTTTTTTAATTTATTTACAATTTTTTTTCCTGTATAAACTATTATTAGAATTAAGTCCCTTTGAAAATGACAACCAGATGTCAGTGGTGCCCAGTGACAGGGTGAGAGGTAATGGTAACAAATCATGATACAGGAAATCAACGTTAAACATAAAAAACCCCTTTTTTTTGCAATTAAGGTGACCACACAGGTTTGCCCGGGTGGGCTGTGAAATATGCGTTCTTGCATACGCAAAGAGATAGGACCAAGGCCCTTGGCAGCCTCTTGTAGTTGACCTGCTTTGGGCACGGGGGTTGAAGTAGCTGAGCTCAGGAGGTCCCTTCCAATGTCAACAATTCTACGATAAATATTAGTCAGTAAAATGTATTATTCGCTGCATTCAGAGAAAGGAATTTCTAATTAATACAACCCTTTTCAAAATCAAATATGCCTACACTATCACAGTTTTTAGAGTAGGACTCTATTTTGGAACTCATTTTTTCCCAGATGATTCTGACTCTGGCAGGAATGTGTTGTGCCATCTCTCATCATTAACATATACATGACATGTTCAGAGGACCAAACCAAGTGCTTTTTACAGGACATATGCTATGTGACTTGAGACACATTAAAAGGTAATTAAGTATATTAAACAATAATTTGATTTATTTCATATTTGTTTTATATGAGGATATAAAAACTGATTCATGCCTAATTCATTTCCCAGGCAATATCTTTTCATGGCGCAGATGTTTCACAAGCAGAAACAACGCTGTCTCTACAGTACTTCTCATGTAGTGTCAGAGAAAAACTTGACCAGACAGTCTGTAATCAAAGGAGCAATCACATAAACAGGACAAATACATTGAGGACAAATACTTTTAATTGCTTGGAAACAAAAATTAAAAACAAGATCTTCGAATACTTCTAAAATAGCATGTTGGTCAGAAGTTGACCAGGACAAATAAAAATGGACTGCTAAAATTTTAACACAGGAAGGAGAAAAATAAACCCAAATTCTGTTGCTACAAATTTTTTTCCCAATGATGAGTAAAAGTGACTTTTATCATATGCAAAAACCTAAATAAATTGTGCTAATATTCTCTTACTTTTCTATGTATGACTACTTGAATAGATGAAAGCCAATAGATGACTTAAAGCCAACAAAAATGATCGTTTCTTCTTTGTTAATTTGCTCTGCATTCTGTTTTTCCAACAAAAATTACACAGAGTGGTACTGTGGTTGACATTGTCCAGAAAGACATGCTGATGGTGAGCAATAGTAGAACAGCATTGGTCTGTTAAGTTGAGGGTTTTTTCAAACACTATCAGAAAAACTTCAGGGTTTAACTTTTTGAAAAGCTCATAACGATGTTCAACCTCCAGTTGCATGGCTTGGAAAAGCAACAGATATTGTGTTCCAGCCAGTCAAAACTGGAAAACTGGGCAAATAGGACTACATCCCTGAGAGACAGATACAACTTCATTCCTGGCCTTGCCTGTGTAGAAGTGTGCATTGAGATGTATGGTCAGCCAGTGAAAGACAGCATCTTGAAGAAGCAGCAAAAAAAACCATTTTTGTTTTGTTTCAGTCTAAAACAGGTACAGAATTATTCTGATTTTCGAGATATTGAATAACTGAAAATGGAAATATATATAAAGTTAAATACACAAAAAGTTAAATACAAAGTTTATATTTATTACTCAAACAAGGTAATCTTCCATTTCTGTATTAAAGCATATTCTGATTTAGATGGCTGGCATGTTATCAGTAATCTGTTGCTATAAAACATCACATGTGAAAGACCAGTTAACACATCTTTTGTGAAGTATCTATTATTAGCAGATTGTTGATTTTTAAAGAGGGGAAGAATATCAAAGTAGAGATGAGAATAATTTTGTAAGTACGGTTGTTAATGAGGTAAAATAAACCATGAAAAGTTTTAGCAATTGTTATTGTAGAGTACCATTATTTTAGAAATACTTACGAGGATGAATTAGAAATCAGATTTGGAAAGAAACATAAGAAACGACATGGATATGAGAAGTAAAATGTCCCATTTGAGAGCTTTTCCAGCATCTTGGCATAGTATCAGTCATTCTCAAACGTTCTTGCACAGCAATCAACATTATCCAGCATATATCATGCTACAAAGAAAACCACCCACTTGGGTTGGTCTGTGACACTGATGTGATTTGGAAGAAACTAGCCCTAGTATGATTTTCACCATACCGAGTGGCTCAGAGATCAAGGATCTCTCCCTGACAAAGTCCACAAAGACAACAGAGATGTAGTTACGCTTGCACTTCAAAGTCTTCTTTTTGATGTCCCTTTTTATTATTTCACCATTTACAGATCCCAGATTTTTTTTTTCCTGGGCTGAACTGTGTCAGGAATCCAGGAAGCCGAGGTGTTCTTGAATGGTAGACAAAAACACATGGACAATTATGGTATGTTGGCTAAAGTTTTGTTTTTCACTGATGTTCTGAAAGGAGTTTGTGATATATTGAATAAAATTGCAGATGTATTAAAAATTATATTCTTTGTTTTACAAGTAAGAATGACTGTGGAAATCAAGACCCTTAGCTGATCAAAAGTCCAGTCTAGTGAAGCTGAAGGGAGGGTAGATCTAAGCTACTTCTCTGTTCCTAGTCCTGGATCTGCCTAGGGTCCAGACAGGCTCTGGTTCCTTGCACGACCTGAATTGAAACAATGGCTGGAAGTCATCATTCAGGTGAGAAATCTCAGACTGGAATTATTAATATTTGACATTTGCACTTCTTCACCAGCTGCTCAATGATTAAATAATAAAAAAAAGTTGCATTCTATTATTAATGTACATTTTTATAATGGCCATTTCTGAATAAATTGGACCCATGAAAAATGTTTATTTGGGGTCAAACTTTGCAACATCTCTTTAATTTCAATTCCAAAGAGTCAGTCTTCAGTCTTCCACAGCGGTCAGGACACTAAGGCACTGCATAATTCACAGGTCTCCTTTTGACAGACAGTACAGCTTATTGCTTTTTTCTTTTTTTTTCACTTTTTCATTCTTTCAGGATATGCTCTGCCTTTGAAGGCAGAACCAGGAGGGTTTTCTGGTGATAACTTCAACAGATTGTGTTGAAATATTTTTTTAAAGATTTATTTATCAACAGGATTTTCCTTAGTTGTTTTTCTAAATTAATAACATGAGTGTTTAATAT
Source organism: Tauraco erythrolophus (assembly GCF_009769465.1). NCBI lineage: Eukaryota > Metazoa > Chordata > Aves > Musophagiformes > Musophagidae > Tauraco > Tauraco erythrolophus. Next base: position 6,365,480 of record NC_141477.1, read on the forward strand.
CTATTAGTCATCTATTTCTGCTGGGATGTAAGTGTAATAAACATTCTTTTATTCATTTAATTGTATGCTATCACTTAAACCTCCCATTTGTAGATCATGGCTAGGTTATGCAAGGCTCTCTGCAGACCTATAACAAAGAAACAAGTTTTTACTCCAGAGAATTTACAATATACATGAAAGAGAAGATGAAATAACAAAGCAAGACAGACAATCAGGGTTGGGGGAACAGAAGGAAGATAAAATAAAAAATGAACAGATCTGAGCAGAAAAGCAAAAGTCACTGATGACTCCTGGTAAAACAAGAAACATGAATTTTAAAATATGATATCTGATCAGAAATGTTCTTAGGTGCACAGATTTTAGAAAAAAAGTAATAATTAATAGTATATACTTCAATTATTTATAATTATTTAATTTCCTAGCTTTCTGAACATTTTAGGGAATGAGACTCACTGCCTCTATCTACTTTTTAGGGTGTTTTCTATTTCTCTGAGAATTTTGAGGGCCTTTGTCCTTAGGATCTTTGGCTTATCGGGTCTACTTTTCAATTTTATCAGTAGTGTCCTCTGTGGACAGTTATTTCATTACTTATTTTGTGCAATAAATAACTAATTTTGAGAACTGATCTTTCATGCTCTAATTACAGAGATTCTTACAAGTCAGTTGTATTATTTTTGGATTATATGTAGAACATGCTCTAGGTCAGTAATCTCCATAGTTGTTAATTCTTCATAGTTATATTCTAGATTTTCTTTCTTCTTCCAATATCTCTTATTTTCTTTTCCCAATAATCAAGATGCAAAACATGATTCCTCCATTAAGAAGGACCAATCTTGACCAAAGCTTGTTTCTAGCTTTAAGAAAGGTTCCATTTTCCTGTGTTCTCACATTCTGCACTGGAAAATTTTGAAATTTGAACTCTTTCTTATTCTGTAGCTTTCCTATATTCATATTTACATCTACAGTCATATGTCCTCTCCATACAGATTTATGAAAGCTGTGCAATTTTAGAGAAAAATATGTCAAAATAAATACACAAAAATTAATTCCTTTTTCAAGACTGTAATGGTTTCTGTTCTTTGGCAATTTGTCATTTTAGACTATTATAGAAATAGTAAAACTTTGCATTGTAATGTTCTCAAATTCCCTCAACACCTGTTTTAAGGGCATGCAGTTCTGCTGATGAATGTCCTGTGCTTTAAGTAGTGATATGTCATTAATCACATTAAGCAATAGACCTAACGAACCATAAATTAAAAGTAAGACTCTGTTACTAGCTCTCTTTTTAGTAAAAGTTAAATAGTCTATTAATATCTCTGCATTTGAGATAAAGGAACACCTGGATATGTTCTTGCCATGATGGGTCCTTGTTCAAAGCAATGCTTTCCATCCCAGTGAGAATTCAGTCTTTGCTCTGTACCAGGAAAGGTGATCGAATTCATTCCTGTGTCGATGCAGTTACTCGTATGAACTTTCTCTGAAGATTGCAGTCCATATTGCACACTGTGCTAATCACTGTCAGAGCATGGGCAAATTACTGAAATCTAATCCTGATTTGTGCTTTCTGTGAATGGAATTAGAAAACTGTTAGGCATTATAGCCTGAAGCACTCTGGGAATGATATCCACCACTGGAGCTATTTCCTTCAACAGTTACGTTGAAACTGTGATTATCAGAAGCTGCATTATTTAAAAAGTTAAGTTACTGCAAGCAAGAGATATAATTAGCATAATCTGTTCTTTAAAAGATACATATGCTATTAAAGTTTTAAAGAAAGAAAATCTTAGCTGAAGTAATCTTTGTGTTTTACTGAAGCTCATTTCTTTTCCATACCATTTTGTCAGAACAGGACAAACTTGGTGTTGGAATAGCCTGAGTCTTCAAAGTTGTGTTCACTTTATATAGTTTTCATATGTCTGTTAGAATGGCATTGATTTCCTCAGATTTGGTACAAATTTTCCATTTGCACTCTCAGAATTTTATAACCAGAGTTTTGAGCATCTACCACTTAAACAGATGACTGCAGAAGGAAGAAGACACATTTTGATGCTGATCTATGTAGTGTAGCGAAAGGGGAAGAGGAGATGGTTGTTTCTCTAACTTGTGATTTAGTAATTAAATACATTTATTAATTTTAATTTTACCTACCTCAGTTTAATGATATCAAGCTAACCAGCTAGCATCCACATAGTCCATGACCACAGTGGAAATTCTGGCTACTCCCAGATGCCTTACCACTGTTGCATTTCTCCTGCATTTAGCAGGTCCAGAGAAATCCAGTCAAGATGTTATCATAGGATCATAGACCGATATAGGTTTGAAGGCACCAATGAAAGTCATCTGGTCCCAGCCCCACCCAAAGCAGGATATGCTTAGAGCAGGGCCATGACTTGTCGTGTTTTTAGTATCTCCAAGCACAGAGATTTCACAGACTTTCTGGGCCCCTGTTTCAATATTTGACCATTCTCATCATGAAATTTATTTTTCCCAGTATCCGAATGGGGTTTCCCTTGTTACAGCTGTTGTCTCTTGCCCAATCACTAGATGTCTCTAAAGAGTCTGACTCCATCTTCTCTGCACCATCCTGTTAGAAAGCTGAAAATAAAATTAAGATTCTCCTCTTGTCCTTCTGTCCTTAAGGCTGAACAACCCAGTTCTCTGTGTGTATGTCACGCTCCTGCTTCCTAATGTTCTTGATGGCATTCTGCTGGACTATTCCTAGTTTATACATGTCTTTCTTGTACTGGGAAGACCCAAACTGGACACAGTACTCCTGGTGCAATCTTGCAAAAGACAAACAGTGGGAAAAAATAATCTCTCACATTTTTGGCTATGCTTTTGTTGATACAGCCCAGGATGCATTTGGCCTTTTTTGGTTCAAGAGCATGCTACTGACTCATGTTCAACTCCTTGATGACTAAGACCCCTAAGTCCTTTCCTGCATATTGGAAATTTATTCAGGACCTGATACATCTCAGATATGCTTACTTGTTTGCTTTTGAATTTAAAAAATGCCAAGCATCAACAACACCTGGTCACTTCGAATAGCCTTCTGAAAGCTATTCTAGAAAGTCAGGCCCTAAATTTTTACAATCCTTTTTTGCCAGTGGGAGAAAAAAAGACAGATCACGTTCAATGAGAAAAAATAGGAACTAAAACCATAAAGGTCACTTTTCACTTGTAATGCAAAGGTCTCTACTTTCAGCTGTTATTATATAATGTCTGAAGTCTTTTATTCACCCATGTTCCACCTTGGGCATATGAAAATTCTCCTTCATTTATGCACATGTAACGAGATGTTGTGGTTTAGCGCAGCTGACAACTAAGCACCACGCAACTGCTCACTGATCTCTCTCCCCTCCCCCAGTGGGATGGAGAGATGAAAATATAACAAAAGGCTCAAGAGCTGAGACAAGGACAGGGAGGGATTATTCAGCAATTATGGTCACGGGCAAAACAGACTCAACCTGGGGAAAAATTGATTTGTTACCAATCAAGTCAGAGAGGATAATGAGAAACAAAGCCAGATCTTAAAAACACCTTCCCCTCACCCCTCCCTTCTTCCCAACTCTTCCTCCTCCCCCCGGCAGCGCAGGGGAATGGGGGTTGTGGTCAATCCATCACACGTTATTTCTATGGCTCCTTCCTCTTCAGGGGAAGGACTCCTCACACTCTTCCCCTGCTCCAGAGTGGGGTCCATTGCCATGGAGACAGTTCTCCATGAACTTTCCGACATTAGTCCTCCCCATGAGCTGCGGTTCTTCACAAACTGCTCCAGTGTGGGTCCCTCCCTCAGGGTGCAGTCCTTCACCAGCAGACGGCTCCGGTATGAGCTTTCCACAGACTCATGGCTTTCTTTGGGCCCAACCATCTACTCCACAGCTGCAGGTCCTCACAGACTGCCCCACTGTTCATCTCCAGCTCCAGCACCAGCTTCCCAGAGTCAGAGTCTTCTTTGGGTGCAACCACCTGCTCTGGCATGGGGTCCTCCATAGGCTGCAGGCAGATCTTTGCTCCACCATTAACTTCCATGGGCTGCAGGGTGCAGGCTGAGCTGCACCCAGTGACCCCTCCGGGACCAGCGGCTCAGGAGCACTCCAAGCTGTGGCTGTCGCCCTTCCACCACTACCAAAACCCCACCATGTAAATCCAACACATGAGAATTAAAGAAAGAGGCTTTTTGAAGCCCTGGACTCTACAGGAACAGTACAGGTAGAAATGTGAATTGTTTGTAATGTTCAGGTTTTTATTTCAGGACTCAGTACTAGTAAAAATTTTGTTGTTCATACCTGCTTCAGAGAAACTGTGGAAGGCCAGAACAAGTCACAGATGTGTTAGATGATGTTCTACCTTTAGGCTTCTCAATTTTCTTCTTAACTAATAGGTCAGGAAATCGACAAGATGAAATGACATTCAAGGCCACACATTCTCTAGTGAATTATATCTTAAGGAAGCACCATGGCATAACAGAGTAGTCTGTGAGCACTGGTGAATCTGCTTCCTATGCGAGTCCTTTCCAAGACATACGTACTACTCTGCTACGTTAGGGAAGTGCATGGGTTGCCAGGGAATTGCCAATGAGGGCTGAGCAAGTGCAAGTCTTGATTGGTCTTTGTGTTTCAAGGCATGTTCTAACTTCTACTTGCTTTCCCTTCAATAAACTTAGGTCTTACAGACAGGATCATGTGGCAGGGGAGAGCAAGGAGAAACTCCAGTGCCTTCCCTCCTATTTCGGTGTTCAAAAGGAGGGTTTGAGCCTTTCACAGTGAGCTATAGAATTGGGCAAATCATGCAGTAATAAAATCTGAGTTTAGAAATCCTTTTTTGTCTGTTTATGTTAGATATGCTATAAAAAGCATATCACCAAGGTATCCCAGCTCTTTCCAATTAAAGAAAACTATTTCTACCATTTACTTAGCAACTTTGACAATAGCCTCCAGCAGCAGTAAAACAACTTGACTGCCTGGCATTTTACAAGATAAATTCTTCACTATGGTCTGTTTTTTCTTGCACTGTTGCTTTCAAAGACTTTAAAAGTTACTGCTTCTTCAACTGCCGAAGCTGGTATTGTTACACTCACTCGAGCTATGGATCACTGGGTACACTTTGTACCTTTACATGCCAGTTTGAGAAAAATCATTTTTAGTCTTGAAGAGATGAAACTAGTGTTGCAGAAGATCAGTGCACATTTCCAGGTGCTGCAGGGCACTAGCATCTTGATGGAGATTCAACAAAACATGACATAGGTATGGTGCAAAATTGCTTACTCTTGTGCTAAGAGATCTTCTGGAAAAAATTACAGAGTGAATCAGAATACTGTGAAGAAGCAAAAGTCACACTAGATACAGTAAACACTTCTACATTATTCACAATCTTAGCATTAACTCATGATTTATGTTACTAGCTATAACTTACTGTATACCAATAAATGTCATAGGTACAATAGAAAAAGCAGATATTATTGAATATGTAGATTAAAATTAACATATACCTGATGTTGAGGAAATAAGCAGTTTATGCATAATAATGGGTAGAAGTATTTAAAATACTTTTGTCCAGATAGAGCTTGATTGTTACCTAACTTGGAGATAATGTCAAAACTGTAGTGTTACTCGCTGCCTTTTTCTTAATTTATATTTGCAGTGGGTTGACCCTGGCTGGATGCGAGGTGCCCACCAAAGCTGCTCTATCATTCTCCCTCCTCAGCTGGACAGGGGAGAGAAAAGATAATGAAAAGCTCATGGATCAAGATAAGGACAATTTGTATACATTTATAAAGCTTGAGAAATGGATCATTTACTTTCTTTTCCCTGATATGTTTCTAGTCAGATAGAAAAATTCATTTTTTAATTTTATTTTTGCAGTTTAGAAATGGGTGTACTCTTTTGCGTTTTGAAGGACTCAGATTGCACTTCCATGGGATATTAACTGTGCTTTCAGTGAGCACAGACCAGAAATGCTTAGTCCAGATAAGGCATTCTGCTGAACTCATATAAATGTTCTCTGCCAGATCATATTTATAAACATTTTTGAAAGAGTAAGTTTGTCTCAGAAGAGGTTATGCTAGATCAAGTATCATCTGTTTGTGAAAATCTAACTTAATGCTAGGTCAGGTGTTGTCTATTCTCCTGCAGCTGATGTAAGTCAGATTTGTTATGGTATAAAGTATAAACCAGTATATATGTTTTATTGTGCATTCAGGCTAACTTGATGCAGATATATTCTTCTGTCTGGAGTCATACCAGCTTGAAGCAGCTGCTGCTCCCCCAGCCCTTCTTCCTCTTCATGTCGAAATTCCCTGTAGAAGGTAGTCCTTTTCCTAATCTGATGGATTTTCTTATCTGCATGCTGCTTAACGACATGATCCAAGTTAACAAATAGAGCATACATTGTAGAATTTTGCTAATCAAACTGATTGGAACTGAAACAGGTTAGGAATTGCTTATACAGGCAGCTCCGCTGGGAGATTAGAGGAGGCAGTAACCTCTGCCTACTACAACAGACTGAAGGTGGTAATTATTTCACTGGTGTTGCTCTAGCTGGAGAAGGATGTATGAAAACAGCTTAACTGATAAAAAGAGTATGGATCCTATATAAATACAGATTGGAGCACTCACTCCATTTCCCAGTAGGAGCACTAAATGTGCAGCCAACTACAGACTCAAGACCAAAACCAAGGAAAAAAAAAAAAAAAAAACCAAAAAGGGAGATTGCATAAAAAGACTTATCCAAGTCCTTATTCCATTTATTTTGCATTACGTTTTTACAGGAAATACTGTTGAACATGCAGGGATGGTTTTGAAATGCAGTCTGCATTCTTCCTATAACAAATATAGATTTGTGCAGAGATAGTCAAAACTTGCCTGGTTATACCAGCTTTATATGTGCTCTATTTTGAAAGAAAAAGGCAAGTGAGGATTCCCTTCCAAATGTCAATTTTGTAGAACTAGCTGGATAAAGCAGTTATAAAACAAGGCTGATTTAAGAAATTCCAAATATCTAAGTAACTCAAGTTGATCATAAACCTGATCTTCATTGAAAAATGAAAAACAAACAAGGAAGTTTGAAGTGCTTCATGAAGAAAAGTAATTTTTTTTTTTTATTTGCTTTAAAAATCATAGCTGGTGATGGTGACGATGATTTTGTGACAAATTACTTGGACATTTGCATATTTTACTTAATCTTACTGGACATTTCTAATTTATTGTAAGGATTTATGAGTAGAAAAAGCTACCAATGTTTAAACTTTGATATCATTTCTGCAATGCGGGCAAAGATTTTCTAAACAATGATGTTATCCTTTTGTATTTTAGGATTTCTACAGCACATATTAGATTATATTTTCTTTTGTTCCTACAGGGAATATTTCTCAGTGACAGCACCTTCACTTTATCCTCCTTTTCTTTTTTGAGTGTACCTTTGAGCACAAATTATGGATTTTTGTTGTATTCCTAATGCTATGATACTCCAGTTACTGATCATTTGTATCATGAGTTATTGTATTTGCAGTGCATCAGGAAAAATCTAATTATACTTTCAGCGTATTAGTATAGTCCCTCATCCTCATCTGGCCTAGTTCATGGTGGCAGATTCCTGTGTTTGCACTGAGTCTCGGTGAACTTGGTAGAAGACTGCATGAATGCAGCACTGACCCACAAGTAGTAAATGTTAAGATGAACACGAAGTTGGGCTCTTGATTGCACTGTGTTCCCTCTATATGCAACAAAGCAAGGTAGACAGCTCCAGGATATGATTCAGCCTGCCAAAACTATAGCTAATCTTCTGCAGATATCTTTATAAGAGGCCTGGGGAGATCACACACCTAATAGACATCATAGCGTGGTGTGTGAATTACAAGCACAGTGTTACATGCAAACCAGTAAGCAAGCCAGACACCGCTGTGCTTCATTTCCTCCCTTTGCACTGAGCAGCTTCATATTGATTTCAGGGTTCAAAAATATTGTCAGGATACCCAGTCTTGGTCAAATTAGCTTCTACTGGGGGCTAGGCTTCTGTAGACAACATATACTCGATGTACTTCTTTTCACAGCAAAGGACTCTGAAAAAATAATCTCCTTTATCTAGGAGAGGGGTGCTGTTGTTCCATTTTTATTTAAAAGAGGTATGTATCAGAAGCCTGGTTGATAGATTAGTACACCAGAAAAGTAAAAGGAATTTAGGGTAATGTAAGACTAAATCCATTCATGGAAATCTCTTATCGTGAAGTAAATTGACAGGATACGTTTTCAAAAACAGAGTGCAAGAATGATGGGTTAAAGCTTTGCTAATATTATCCATATATTATAGGCCAGAATCTGTGGACCATTTTTGTGTTGTGTTTTCTTGTAGCAAGCAGTGTTTCCTGTCAGAATTGGAGCTCTTTTTTTTCCCATTTTATTTTACTTAATGAAGAAATCGGCCATATTTAAAGAGAAAAAAATAGTTCTTCATCCATTGGAAATGAATCACACTATTCAAAAACTGAGTGGAACAATTTAAGCATTTCCTGGAAATCCTCATTGTGTTTCTGTGTGATTAACTGTCAAATGATAAAATTTATTTGTTGAAATTATGGCTGTGGAAACCCGCTTGCGTGAGCCCTAGCATGTAATCCCAGACTGTTATCATGCTGTTCAAGAATTGTTCTTCATATATATTGGCTTTTCTGACCGCATGACCATATGCTTAAAAGTTCATTTTCAGAAGCTGAATCAGTTGATAAGACTGAGTTATATTCATATTATCTCCACTATTCTGCTTAAAGAAAGTAAAAATCAGTATTAATTTGGGAGATTTTCCTAATTAGACATCACCTTGATTGGAGTGTGCTGGAGGAAGACTGCCTCATCCATAGTCTATTTTTCACTGCTTTCTATTTATTTCATATAATAAGAGTAATACTTAGAGTAGCGTTACTGCTTATTACCTTGCTTAGGACATAACTGTTTCCACTAACTGGCAGAATCTTTTTTTGGAGAAAAATATCCTTTTCCTCTTGGTTTGCCATTTCTAAACTCAGCAGATGCATCACAGACTATTTTCTTTCTTCTGTTTCTACAATATCATACTTACTATGCAAGGCTAAAAATATCTGTGCTTTCAATTATAGGTGATTTCAAAATTAGTTGGTTTATGGAAAATATTCTTGAATGAGTATCTCTAAAGCAACTCCAGCTCCATTCCTTTCCATACATTGAAAAAAAAAACCCAACACTTTTTTTTTCCGACTTCTTATTCTTACTGCCTTACATGAAAAACAATTTTTTTTTCTTCTCTGATTATTCCCTGTGTTACTTCATTTCAGGACATCTTTGAAGAAGCTACTCTAGGCAGCGAACAAGTATAAGGAACTGAGAACTCATAAATTAATTAGATAGTCTGCTTCCTTGACTCCGCTTGCTCCAGTGATGTTCTACTGTGATTTTAGTAGTGCTCTTTTTTAAAAATCTCATCAGCTTGTTTTGACTTGTAGTGGCTATTCAGAAGGATCTATAACTTTTACTGTTAATGACCAACTGTGCACTCCATAGTTGAAATGATTGCCATTTCTCTTGTTAAATCCTGAGGTAAAGGAATTTATGCTCATTTGAATGATAGGTATTTATTTTAAATATTGACTGAAAAGGCAGTAGATCATGAAAAGTTAGAAGTCCAACAAAGTGAGTTCCATTTATTTTATTCCAGCTTAGCACCATTCATTGCACCTGGTATTTTTCCTGTTCTGCAAACAGTAAACATATCAGGAACTGAATCAAAACCATACCTAACCTGTACTTACACCTTTACAAGGAGTATATTAACTTGTCAGAAATTCATTAAAATGACCATCTCTGAGTGTTTTATTGAAATTATTTTGACATATAGACATAAGAAGCAGCAGAAGGATATAAGAAAACTGAAAGTTAATTACTTGAACTTAGAAACCTCAGCTGAAATATCAAGAGAAAAAAACCTGTTTATTTTTGCTTCAATACTGCTGACACTTCTCACCGATATATCTTCTTTTCCTGTGGTACTACAAAAGACCTTTTGGGACATGAAATATTATGAGAAAAACAATGCTTTTACATTAAACATCTTTATTAATATGGATATTCTGTGATTTAGCTGGGGCTAGCTTCAAACGTGATGTTCTGGGAGACAAAGTACAACCAGAATTTAGAATGGATATAAAAAATAATTATTTAGGGATGGATACTTCACTGACGATTCGAGTTTAATCCTTATTCAAATTAAATTTCCTTTGAGAAAGCTTAAGGGCATCAGTCTATTATCAGACAACGAAACTGGCTATTACTCATTTGAGTTGTGGGGTTTTTTTTGTATTAGATCTGAAAGAAATATCATGAACCAATGTATTTGTAAACTAAGCCTGCAAAAATACAGCAGATGGATAATAATGCTGAATTTGGTAGGAAAAGGAGCTTTAGTGCAGTTTGTGTTTTCTGATCTTTCTTTTCTAACATACCTCAATTCTTATTCCTGTCACCTTTCCTTTGCAACTTTCTGGTTTCTATTGCTCCATTTTAGTGTAAGTTATATTCTTCGTTCAGTTCTAGATTGAATCAAGGTAGTGAGAAAGCAATGGTGGTAGTGCTGTGGAATTCACAATTGGTTTGGGCGCCTGTTTTAACCAGCTGCTCTCTATAGACCCCCTAATATTATACTTGCCACAGAATTGTTTTCATGGGAAAATTTTTGATATCTGAAGGGAAAGTCTAATTGTGCATGACCATGGATCCCATGTCTGACAGTGGCAGCTTGCCTTCAGCAGGATAGCGAGGCAAGCAGAGCAGAGGGGTGGAACTGGGTGGATATGGGATTTACCCTAAACCAAGGGACACAAGAGGACAAATACACTGCAGGGCTGTTTTAAATTCAGCGCAGTATGTGAAGCCCAAGCTCATATGGACAATATGGATCTGGAAGAACATAATGAGCAGGACAGAACTATAGCTTCTTTGTGCCTATGTCAAGTCTTAACGCAATTAACTAGGATATGACAAGAGCAACAGTACTTCAGTTGGGTCAGATTTTTGGGGAGAAGGGGAGGTGTGTTTACCAGGCATTTCGTCATTCTTTTCAAGCTTCACTCTGCTGACTGCTGGTTGGGGTCTGCATCTGTGCTACTCTCTATTCTGTATCAGTGACACCTTCCTTGTCTCCGAACCTCCATTTTATATGGACAGTATTTCTTTCCTCCCCTCCTGCTCTTTAAAATGCTAATGATATTTGTTTATTTTGCCAAAAAAGGCTTTTGGGGAACAGCCAGGGCCAACAAAAGTAATAGATACTAATTAAGTTAATCACATATTAATAAATTGTTTTTCTAGAGGTTTAAAAGCTCTTTACATTGTGAAGTTAAAATGAATCCACTTTGCAGTGACATGTAAATGAGGGCAGGTTATTATTCAGAAAACAGTAGTAAAACCTATAGCCTCTGTCTCATTAAGTTATTTTGGCATAGAACTGTAGTAATCAGTGTTGCTTAGGGCTGAAACAGATGCCCAGTATTATGATTAAGGATATGTTTATGTACATATTTTGAGAGAAAAGTCCAGGGAACAGGACACAGCAAGATTCTTCATCCAGGCAGCTCTTTCCGAGTACGTTGGTAGGTTACAAGAATGACGTTGATGACCTCTTTCTTTTTTTATAAACAATACTTGAAGGAATAAAAATACACAGTCACCAGCAGAAATCCACCTGATAGGTATTAGTCTGAATATGCTACTCAGTCACAGCAGAAGCACCACTTAAGTAGATTCAGTGTTACATTTTTCTTCCTAATAGTTGTATCATTAGGATTTTGCTTGAATTTTGAATGTTAAGTATGCTGTTGATACAATAACATGAAATAGTTAGTGGCCTATCCCAGAAAATGTGGCAGTAAAACTGTTTTTTAATAACACTGCTGCAATTCCCAGTTGAAAGAATTTCAGGAGTTGGTTAAGACAAAACCTATTTTTCGTTATAGAAATTCCTTAGCAGTTCTGTACCTGAGCACAGATGACAGAATGAGCTCTGTAACTACATAGAGGATTGTTGCCATTCTGCTCCTATTCCCTCACTCCTTATCAGGAAAGAGGCAGTACAAAGAAAAATGCTGCTTGGAGTTCCTTTCCTATACCTGCCACAAATTCACTAGCCAAATTAAAGTCTGTTGCAAAAAGGAACTGGAAATATAACTGACTTAAAGCTATTGGCATTCAGGAGTCATATTCCCCAAAATATTAATGGAAATATTCAAAAAGGTCTTTGTTTGTATTTGTTGGTATACTCAACAGTAAGAGGCTCTGAGCTCCTTTATAATACTTGCTCAACTCTGTTTAATTTTAATTCTTTTCCTTTGGGAAATCTACCCTGAAAGTGTGCATTAGGGTACTATGGACTTTATTTAGAAGGGAGATCTGCTGAAAGACACTTGAAAAATCTAGATAAAGCAATCTAAGTTAGTAAAACTCTGTCTGTTTGGGTTTTTTTCCCCACTTTTTCTTTCTTCCTCACCTGAAAGTGCCTGGAGTTAACTGGTGGGATGTCTGAAGCACATGTCTTTATTCAGATTAGTGCACTAAGTTGTGACATGCCACAGGAATTGTTTTGCTGTGTATTGTGGGAGACCTTGTGTGTTCTAGGTTCATACATGCAAATACTCCTGGCCTGCCCTAATGTTGTTTTGGTGTTCTCCTCCCTTCTGTTGGTGGTATCTCTTTTGTCTGGAAATTAGTCACAGATTGAATTGAAAGTGATGACATATTCCGGTTATTGCATTATTACAATGCTCGTTTCTTCAGCCAGAGTTTGTGCCTCTGAGAAGGCCAATGCAGCCTTCTGGGATCACGCAGACCTGGGGAAGAGACAATAGTTGACAAAAGTGAAAAACAAAACAAAAAACTCCAGATCTATGGAAATGCTGTTGGTGGAAAGCTTCAAAATTGTAATACTGAAACTGATTGCGTGAAACTTCCAGCTGTTAGAAGTTGAACTTGATTCCTCTTTTAATCACTCTGAACACAGAATACATGTCTAAAGTTAAAGGTCATCCACTCACCCAGGGGCCTATAAAGGTGCTTTGACATTAGAAGATTTACGATTAAAATACACCAGTATTGGAAAGCACCAGCAGGACCTATAGGGTTAAACAGAGCGGTACTGTTTCTGGTTGAACGAATACTTTTCATTTTGTGTTGGTGCACAGCACAGCTGGCTGCTCCCCAAGGAAGAGGAGCCACCCATGGTAACCCAGTCAGGTCCCCATTCCACAGTCCCCAAGCACGGCGAACGGACATGCCAGGGGATGGCAGTCAGAGCTCCCCAACAGTCCGTGGGGTCAAGCTGGGAACACAAGTCGGTGAATCAGGGATGGGATCAGGTCTGGCGATGTTGACCAAGGTCACATATATCTCAGTGACTGTGAGCCAAGCCCATAGTGATGAGGCAGGGCTGAGGTGAAGCTGAGAAGTCAATCTGTGTCTTGGTCCAGGTCTGGATCCATGGTGCTCACATCCAGGCACAGCCCCGGCTGCGGCACAGCTGGTGCTGTAGTTCAGGCTGGAGCCAAGCATGAGAGTGTCAACTTAAAAGCCGTTCCCATGGGAAAGGGAGTCAGCCCTGGCTCAGGGCTCCCAGCAGAGCTGTCTGGGGAAGGGAACAGCCCACAGCAGCGCTATGGCTGAGCTGTCCCTCAGCCCTGGCAGCAGGAGCTCCAGGAAGGAGGGAAGCTCCCAAGGCCATTACACTTTGATGCATTAATGTTTAGGAGAAATCCAGCTATTTCTCTACTTAAAATGATTTCTTTACCAGCAGAGTGGAGACGTTCCTTTTCTGAACATTTCTATCACAAAACAATTGGTGTGTCATGATGCATTATGTCATATCATATAGCGAAACACAAGATGACACACTATGTCCGAAAGGTATTTGAACATATCATATCAGAAACTGGAAGAAAGAATACATGCTCTTGCTCTCTCTGTCTTGGCAGAAGTTCTTGGTTTCCACTCTTGTTTTAATTCTCCTGGAATGCCAATTTCAAAAAAAATATATCACTGCAAAGGCAAGTGCCCAGTTCTTCTGCCTGCACTCAGCGCCTGTCTAATCTTTCTTTCTCTTTGTTGAGAAAAAGCAAGAAAGCCAGGAAAGTGCAAGAAAACCCACCAGGTGAGTACATTTGCTTAAAAAAAAAAAAAAAAAAAAAAAAAGAAAAAACAGCCAAACACAAAAAACACTTGTGAGACATGAACACCTGAGGAAAGATTAATTAAAGGGAAAACTTAAAATGAAAACAAGAAAAAGGAATTAAAATAAACCAGTGCATAAGAAACCAGAGAAACTTGATGCCATTCTTCATCACTTTGTGGGATGGTACGTATCAAATATTAAAATTAAGGGATTGGTAGTAAACACAAGCCAGGCTTCTGCGCTTTTTTTTGTTTTGTTTTGTTTTGTTTTTTAATTGCAAGGAGGAATGCAGGGCAGTATATATTGTGGTCTCAGTGTGATGGTATTAAGAACCAGCCCTAGGCATCCTGTTGCTCTTGGTAAATCTCAGTATATATCCCTCTGACCTCTACTGATATATCTTATCCATTTTATATAGTTGTTCATTTATTTAACTATGTACTTCGCCATTGATGCTTTTCCAGAAACTGTAAAAAAGGAAATAAATCTCATTTGTATTTATTTTCCCTTCCCACAGATTTCTGTTATTCGTTCTCTTTTCTGTAACTACTGTACACTTTCTTCTCTTTTCTGTCTTCCTTCCTTGATTCTGTTCTTTCCTTTCATATCTTCTTGGCACATCGCACTTTTTCCACCTTTTCTCATAAGTGTTTTCTTCTGTTTTCTTACTCCAGAGTAGAAACTTTGATTTTACTGGAAAGGACTTTCAAAAAGATGTCGTTTCTCCAGTATTCTTCTGCTATGGTAGTTATCTGAGGTGAGACTGCTTCTGGTGGGCATTAATATTTACAGACTTGTTTTATGAATCTGAAGATTGATTTAGCTTGAGAGTGATGCAGGGAAACAGACGAACCGTGGAAATGGTAAGGTCTACTTTTCTAAGATTCATAAATCTAAAAGCCATTCTGAGGCGAACAGCTGTTAGAAGAGGAACACCTAATGACTGAAAATCATTAAATGTTTGAAGTCCAAAACAAGTTCGAAACTTAACTTTCATAGGTACTGAAACTGATCGTTAATGGTTAAAAACATTCTCCAAACTCTTACAGAATTCCATCCCTTCTCTTTAAAATTTCTGAAGATTTCAAGTAACACTAGTTTTCTTAGATAGTGAGGTGATAAATATACTCTTTATTAATGTCACTTACAAGCCTGATGTCCCTCAGAAGTTGTGGCACCAGTACTTCACAAAGTTCTGCAAACTAAAAACTTTAACTGTGTTCTCATTTGCCACTTGTCAGTGTTATATACTATATCTGCTTGTATCTTTCTTTCATATGAATAGCAGCTGTTCTTCTGTATGTACTCAAGCTTTTATTAACCTAAATGGAATTTTTTTTCCCTCTGTATTCATGTCTAGATTACAAAGCAGTTTGAAATGTACGTCGATTCTTTTGGAATTACCAAAATGTAAACACACTTTTTTAGCCCAATAGAATTTTGTGGGATATCTTGAGGAAAACTGTGTACAATTACACTGCTTTTAATCTGCAGTTCATCAATGCTATATATGCTTCCCCACCATGTTTCTCTCAGAAAGGATTTTATTTTAATATTTCATTAAGATTAAATCTACACTTTAATCTCATCTACACTTTAGTCAGTATAAAATAAGTTGTTTTCAAGAGCTAAATTTTCCATTGTAAATTATTTTCTACTCTTAAATTCAGTGTTCACATTAATTAAATTATACTCTGTATTATTTAATAAATCCCCAAAAGGAGAGCTTATGATACTTATGAGTTCTTTGCTGATCTTATCAATAAAGTGCTACTGTATTTGCTGCATCCACTTACACTTCTGTTACACAACTACAGGACTTCAATATTTGTCCTAAACAGATGTTCTCTAGCAAAACTTGCTGCAAGAGTTTAAGGTGATAGTACCCTCACTGTTCTGACCCTCCTCTCCAGTGAGAGCACTGGTGATTGAAGTGGAGGTGAATATGAGCCTCACCTGATCAGCAGTATGTTAGTTAAGCACTGATAGAGGGTGTTTTGTGCCATTATCTCACAGCAGCTAGTTGGGTAAGTAATAAAATCTAGAACAAAGTAAAAGTAGTTTTTCTGTCAATCATTACCTTTGTGATTTCCTTTGCTGTTTGACATTTTTTATTGCATTTTCTATGCCTTTTCTTACAACAGCACAGTATATCTTAAGCTATAGCTACTCTTGCTATTCTCATAATTTTCCGTTTTTAAAAATTATGGTTTGTTTGGCACTGAGTGCTTTTGTCTTCTAGATACTAAATCCAAATATTTTTCAAGGTCAAACCATGAAATATAGATTTAGTTTTGACATGGACACTTGAAATTTTAATCAACACAAAGCTATTACTAACTTGAAAAAAATGTTCTTATTACAAAGGAAACATGGGAGAGCACTGCTTGTAATTAAGACCTTCTACCAGTCCCAGCTGCAGAACTATTATGCTTTTAGACCATCTAGTATAAAGTAACATTTTTGAATAAAATGTGACATTCAGAGGTTTGATTGTTGTATATCTTATGCACAATAAGTTATACAATGGAAGCATTACAGCTGCATCTTATGTAGAGGATTTAACAGGTTTACTGCCCTTCTTCCAAGGAAAAGATAGGAACAAACTAAATGTGTCTGTCACACAAACTTGGTATTTAAGAATAAGATACGTTCTTCTTCTGACAGCTATGAAGCAGTAAGAGGGAAGACATCTGAGACTTATACCTTGTAATAGTCAAGGACTTTGCTTTCTTTTTGTGTTGTTTATTAGTTTTGTGCTAGAAAAAATAAGTTGAGCTCCAGGGTAAGGCTGGGTATGTACTTGTGTAATCTGTGCACAGATGTTCCCTTTTACTTGCAAATTTAATTTTACTATAAGACAGGCAAAATAAACTACTTTCTTTGAACCACTAGACTCTCCAAACTATGTCAGTGAGACATTCTGAAACCAGTCATATTAATTTAGTGTTTTCTGTACTTTAGATTTGTTTTATAAATGGTGTATTTGGACGCTTCTCATTAGTTTAGGGCTAAAGGCATAACTTGTATAACAAAGGGCCATTATAAGAAAGAAAAATCAAAAGCAACACGCGCCGTGCAATTAAAGAGTGTAAAACTGCAAGACAGTTCTGTTTTCAAGAGATCCCTTACTTTATCAACCCATCATATAAAGTGATGTTTATATGGCTGCTCTAAGTCTCTAGTGTATGTAATATACACATTTTGGAAAATAAAGTGGTACTTATTCAAAATGGAAATGTATAGAAGTCACTGGAGAGCAAAAAACAAAGAGCCTGTGTACACCTTCCTTTGATTTTGAATAAAATTGTGAAACTAGGAACAGGATAAGATGAGAACTTGCAACAGGTACACTTATGCGCTGAGTATTATGGTTCCATATGCACTCGTTTAATTCCAGGAAAATTGTTATAGAGAGTGGCAGATAAATCAGTTCACTGTGGGTAGAAATGAGAGTACTGGTTCTACTCAAGCACTGAAGGAAATGCAGTGTTAATGAACCACTTCCTAGTATCACACGTTGTTCTCTCACCAAAATTTGGTACTTCTTTAGTACCTATTTTTGACATACAAAAACATCTGCATGCCAGTGCTGTATAGCTCTGTACTCTACTGAGCCATGCTGTCCAACCTATCACATCCTCTAAGCAATTTCTGAGTACTGATAGCTAAGTAATGAAGCTAGAGACAAAAAGCTTGGTAATTTTTTGGGGGGGAGAAAAGAAAATCCACAACCCAAAAAAGCCCATCCAAACTACTGTTTAGTTCTGTATCTCTTTATTCTAAATTAATTACTCTACTGGCTAAGTTTTGGAACACAGCATGGGGTGCAAATGATGTTTGTGGCCACAGTGGTTTTCAAAAGTGTCAGGAATGTCACTAAAGAATCAGTACTACCAGGACAGTCTGACTACTCCATATTTAGTTGCTTTTTCCAACAGCAAAATCTGTATTCTTTATCAATATTCAGAGAGTCAAACCATTCCCCCCTAAAGATTAATAAAATCTCCTTACATATGGAATAAAGGTCTACATTTGATTTTTTTTTAAGTACTCTAAGAATAAATTCTTTTCATATAGATTTTTCTGAATCTATATCGAAGCATTTGAATTGTGCTCATGGAGGTATGTTTATAACAAAGTATTATCTTTTATTAGATGACACAACATGTCTTGAAAAAGAAGCGTCTCAGGCTCACAAATGCTTTTTTGGCCTTTCTCTGTAGGGACACAGAAAACAATCTTGCTGGGAGGAAGAGAGCTCGAGGGAGAATATAGATGTCCTGTTAATCAGGACATAAAAAAGAAAGGAGAAGCTGTGATGTGACAGTGACTGGTGGAAGAAAATCTGGCAAACAGCAGAGAGAAGATTGGGACATATGACAATTTGGGGAATGTATGTATAATTTATAAATCCAGACTTATTTTATGAATTTCATGTACCACTCTATTCCTCAGTCTGTATTTAATCTGCCACTTGCTGGCTGGGACCATGTCATAGATCACACGCTGTGTGCGAGAACAGATACAAGAGTAATCTAAGAAGAGATAACACGATATGATTTTTCTCAGTAAAGTATTGAATATGCTAAATAGACTGGTTAAACTAAAAGAAACTGCTCGTCACAGGTTTTCTGCTTCTAAATTAGAACAATGGAAACTGCCTAGTGAGAAAACAGATGAGAAAAGAATGGATGTTTTCTGAGCTGGGGAGCTACCTGAAAAAGTGAGAGAAGGCTGGTCCTGAACAAATGAGAGAAAGCTTGCTGAGAGAGCTTGCGGGCTGATCCAGACAGTGAGGCTTTAATACCATGGAAGAATTGTCCAAAACTTTGAGGTGTTCCAGGACGTCAATGGTCACGGAGAGAAGGTTTTTATTTCCAGGATTTTTGTTTGCTTGCTTGCTTTTTGTTTTGGGAGTTCTAAGTCTAGGTGCTTTCTCCATTAACATGACAAGTATAATAGGAATGTATAGTCTGTCTTACTTTCTAAACACCGTACGGTCTCAGAAGATAAAACTGTAAACTGCAGTAGCCAGGAGGGGAAGCTTTATGCTGTGGAGAGGTTAGAACTAGCCTTAGAGATCTTGATTATAGACTTTGAAGGCTGCCTGAGAGTAAGCGTTGGCACCTGTGTGTTGCATATGGTCAGTGGGCAGCCAGTGCTCAGTTTCAAAGCACAGCAGCAAAGGCGTCGTCATGACCAGGACTATTACGAGAGGGAAGGGAGATTCAAATAAGAAGGATCAGAGGAAATGAGAGAAGCAAGTAGGAGAGAAGTTGGTGCCTAAAGGGAGCTGTGTGTCAAGATGGGAGTCAGTCATCTTAAACAGTCTTGGTAAAGAAAGATAGAAAAAAGACAAATCAGAGGTAATATTTTTGACAAAAGTTTCATGTTTTCCTGTCAATGGCAGGAGAGGAGGGGGTAGAGCACTCTAGTTCAATGGTAGAGAAGAGCCGTCCAGCTGAACAGGTAGGGAGCATCCAAAGTGGAAATGCTTCTGTCAGACAGGTCTCTCGAGCTGGGAATTGAAAAGTGAAACACTAGCAATGATGAATAGCAGGCAATGCCTTTTCATACCATACTAGAAATAGTGGATGAACGTTTTGACCTCATGATTTTGATCTCTCTTGTGAGACCCCACCTCGAATACTGCGTCCAGTTCTGGTGTCCCCACCATAAGAGAGACATAGATCTGTTGGAGCGTGTTCAGACGAGGGCCACAAAGATGATCCAGGGGCTGGAGCACCTCTGCTACGAGGACAGGTTGCGGGAGCTGGGATTGTTCAGCCTTGAAAAGAGAAGACTTCAGGGGGACCTAATAGCTGCCTTCCAATACCTGAAGGGAACCTACAGGAAGGCTGGGGGGGCACTTTTTACAAGAGTGTCCACTGATAGGACAAGGGGAAATGGGTTTAAGTTGAAGGAGAACTGATTTAGATTAGATCTTGGGAAGAAATTCTTCAGTACTAGGCTGGTGAGACTTTGGAATAAATTGCCCAGAGAAGTTGTGGATGCCCCCTCTCTGGAGGTGTTCAAGGACAGGTTGGATGGAACCTTGAGTAGCCTGGTCTAGTTGAGAGGCATCCCTGCCCATGACAGGGAGGTTGGATTAGATGATCTCTGAGGTCCCTTCCAGCCTATGCCATTCTATAGTTCTATGATTCTATGATTTGCATGAGGTTGGTAGGATTTTCCTGCGTGAAATGGTAGTACATCTTCCACCAAAAGCTTTGGTGGACTCACCAAAAAGCTTTTGGTGACTTTAAGAGCTTTCTAGTGAGGGCTAGAGAACTGAGCACAAGTTTCTGATGTGTCATCTTGCCCTGGGAAGGGAAGATCTTTGATATAGCAACTCAACTCACCCAACCAAAAACAGGAAGCAGGGTATCTCCGCATTAACACAGGTTATCATACAGATGCCCCTTGTTGTTGTCTTACTGTCATCTTTGCATCTCTTCATAAAGTGAGTATTGTCATAAGCTTAAATTGTGGCTTTCTTACTTTTACATGTCTTTAGCATCCAGGATAACCAAGGTCCTGTTCCTGTGTCCCAAGTTGCTGTCAGGATACAAATATCTTCTAAACGCAAATGCAGCACAGCTGTGTTCTGACAATAACGTGTGCACTAAGTACCCAGCCTGGCCCCGGAGCAACCATCATTAATTGGCAGGGTATAGCTCAGATTCCATGTCTGACTTCTTGGTTGCAATGGTCAACCAATTAATGGAAGTACAGGGGTTTTTTTTCATCTTTCTATATTTGGTAAGACTTTATACATGCCAGAATATTCAGAGTATGGATGAAATTACTTCCTTTTTCTAGCTGTTTAGTGTTATTTGTGTTCAGTATCCTACATAGCTTGTCTCAAACAGC
Source organism: Tauraco erythrolophus (assembly GCF_009769465.1). Taxonomy (NCBI): domain Eukaryota; kingdom Metazoa; phylum Chordata; class Aves; order Musophagiformes; family Musophagidae; genus Tauraco; species Tauraco erythrolophus. The sequence continues at coordinate 6,386,537 of NC_141477.1, forward strand.
CATTCACAAGAAAAATAATATTCTGTATGAAAACTGTTCCTTTCTTACAGGATAAAAAGATACCTCAGTCCTAATCTTTAGATAAACTTAGGTCAATATTCCTTAGTTGACTTTATTATCTGCTTCTTCACTGAAATAACATCTGTACTAGTTTGTCAGGAAAAAAAAAATATCAGAAAGTTCAGTATTGGGAAGAAAACACCTCAAAAGGAAATTTTAAAACCAGTCTATATTGTGCAGCTGCCATATATATGTATGTAGATGATATTTTGACATTTCGCATACATTCCAGGTTATTTTAAAAGGCCTGGTGAGTTTGGCCTCGACATACAGAAAAAAACCCAACCACCTTCCTGAAGTGTCAAGAACTGAATTTTGTTGGAAGTTTTGGATTTACTGGAGATTTTTTTGAAATAAATCTTATAAATCTATAGCTGAACATTTCTCCTCTTCATACAGTAGATCCCAACTCCCACCTATACGAAACACAAAAGATGTAACAGGAGCACAGAATGTGTTCGTTTTGACAGAAGTGTCAATTTTGTCTTAAACTTTTTCATGTTCCATATAACATCGCTCAAGCAAGCACAGTCAAGAGAAAATACGTTAGAACTGCTTTTCAAAAACAAGTTCTTCCGGCAAATCTAAAGAGAGCGTTTGTTCAAACAATTATGAGCTATTTTTAGATTCTGTTGTAATAACCATTTTTCTAGTTGCTATTTTTTTTTGGTATCAGAAGGAATAAAAGTATCCTTAAATGAAAAAATTGATTTCTGTTAAGCCTAGTCTTGGTCCTTAAAGCTAATTTTACTCAAAGGAGTTTCTACTATCTAATTTTATTTTGTTTGATTATAATAAAAAGTCTTCCTGAGCAAAGCAAACATTTATGAAAATGCATAAACATTTTCCGTGGAAATCCAAGCTTTTAAACCAACTTCAGTGAAATTATACTTACATTGATGTATCAGAGCAGAAATAGCATACTGCATGTCTTGCTTAGACTGGGATATAAAACTGCACTTCGCATCAGTCTTGCTAATTTAATTGTTTCACTTCTGTGCAGTGTCTCTTTTATGTTTTTCTCGGTTTTATTTTTCCGAATTAATCTAGAAGGTGTCTTTGTGTAGATTCCATTCTAATGAATGTTCCATTTGCATGTTTTAAAAAGAATGTTTTTATTTGGAATCTGAAAACTAAACAGAAGTAGTATCAGGCAAGATGCAGAAGGGATTCCTTTCTCAGCTTAGCTAGTCCTTGTGAGTGCGTGCCTCAGTACTTGACTTCTCTAATTCTGGAACTCCATTGAACTGGAAAGAAGTAGGTTTTGGATACGCACAACTGTGGTATTGGACAAGATCACTGAAATTCTTGCCATTCATAATGACAGTTAGCAAGGATGTCCTTTACAGATGCAAAAGTAAAGTACGTGATAGTAGTGCAGTCGTACATGAGTCCTCACAACATTTTGGGTTCTTCCCCTTATCAACCTGTTAATCTGAAACACAAGTACATTCCTTTAGGTGATTTTAACATTCAATTCTGTTGACGGATATGTATTTATGATACCTCTCTTCTGACATTATGTCTGTTAAATATCTGTATTTTCTCTATTGAAGAAAATGATGAAAATAGATAGGGGATTATTATTGTGCCTTACCACTAGATGCATAAACTTAAGGCAGACATAGACAGTTTCATGCTTTTGACTTGGAAATCTGACTTTGATTTTAAAAAAAAAAAAAACAAAAGCTTTAGGAGAACATAGGGTGTCTTGGCTGCCTGCAGTCATGTCCATTTTCATCTGACACTGTGCTTGTTAATTGATTGGACCACCGCACTGCGGCATAGATGCCAAGCAGTAATAGCTTTATATGCACTTTGCATAATAAGGTGAGTGGCATCATTTGCAGCTGGAAGACCCATCACACTGATGTCTTCAATGCGCTGATGCCTCATGTCCTTTTAACAATGAAGTACACCTGTTGGCTTTTCTCTGCCAAATATGCCCCTGAATGGTGGAGGGAAGGAAAGCCTGGAAAACAAGACATGTTTTTGTTGCCAAAAGAGGCTAGCTACACTGCAGCTGGCAGCTTGGATCACTTACAGTGTATCTAACAGGAAAATACTGCTTGATTATGGCTGAAGAGGAAAAATTAAACCACCAGAGACAGAGATTGTGGCCTTACTCTGGGAAATTGGCTGATACTGATAAGACGACATAGAGTGGAGGAGGAACAACATTGTTCAGTCCAGGTGGTGCTATGAAAAGTTATAATTCCTGGGTGATAGATGCTGCGTGAAAGGTCTGTCAGCTCCTTCTGAGTTAGAGTTTGGCTTTGCTTTTCTTTTCTTCATGGCCAAGGTCTTCTGAGCAAAGTAACTTTTTCCTGTTTTTCCTGAAAAAAATTAGAATATACTTGTGCTGCAATGTTCAACATCAGGTCACCACCAGATCTTGACAGTAGCCCAAGATGCTATATACTTAGAAATCACATGATTCAGTTCTCAATGGATGCTTGACAGGTGCTTTAGGCAAATGTTGCTTTAGCTACCAAAAATTCTATCTGAAAGAGTCTTTGGCCGAAGGGGTATGTAAGCCTGTACATCGACGTATTTCAATTCAATATAGAGCAGATGCATTGCTTAAGACATTTTATGTCCTCTTCTATTATATATTTGTCTATTTATATTAACTCTTGATATTTTAGAAATGGGAGATTGTCCTCTATATTTTGTGATGTAATGTGTGGATCCTGCAGTGGACATGTACACATATGGGGTTTTTTATCTCTATCGTACAAACTGCCCTCCTTGTATCTTATATACATCTCCTACCAGTACCTCTCTTGCAAATGTTTCCCAATCTTTCTTTCGAAGCCAAAAGTCTCCTAAGCAAAATATCTTCTTCCTGCTTTTTTCTGCCAGGTGGTCTCTTTTAATGGAACCTTTGGTTTTGAGGCAACAGTTTCCTCTTACATAAAGCAGCAACATGGAACAGGGAATACCAGTAGGGATCAAGAATCTAGCCAACTAGAGAAATACTATCTAGAGATATAGGGAAGAATCTAGCTGGTTCTTTTCCACAGCAACTGCATACCCTCTTTTCCACTTGGTCTAGTGCTCAGCCATCTGGAAACAAGAGGGTGGAGAAAGAGATGTTTTTACTTATATGTAACTTTCATTTTACATCTCAGGCTTCCTAGTAATAAACCTACATGGAAGTAAAATACCTGCAAGGCAAACGTTCTCAAGTGTGAGAACGACTGAGTTACAGAGTTGCTGAGGTTGGGAGGGACCGCTTGAAATCCTTTAGTCCAAACCTGTGCTCAAGCATGCTGCCCAGGATTGTGTCCAGTCAGGTTTTGACTATCTCCACAGAACTGTTGAGATGTCTCTTCTTGCTGCTCTAACATGATTAAAGAGCTGCTATAACCAAAAAGCAATTACTGGTGTAGCAGTACATGGTTTGCTTAACAGGGGCCTTCACCTTTTTTCTAATCATGGCTGGAACAGAGAAAGGATTTAGGAGGAACAGAAGGCATAGTTCTGGACTCTTGAATGGTTACGAGTTTTTAACTTTTTCTCATGTAGTTGCTGTACAATGTGGAACCTGGTGCTGGAACAAGCTCTCAGAAAAGATTTAGGTAAATCTTTAGTTTGGCAATAAGTAACCAGTGCAAAGTCTTTCCCTGAAAAATCCTGGCTGGAGTTCAACCATCAAAGTAACACCAAATATTGCAACATTTGGCGTGGGATGGGGCAGATGTCCCTACTGCTCCAAAAGCAGTGTGCAAAGTTGCACTTGCTATTATATATGTAACTGTGCATTTTCTGGTTGGGAAACTGTGAATACATGTTTTCTTGTATTAGAGATATGTCTGATATCAAATTTTAATTTAGGTCTTTGCATATTTAACAGTCTTCATTTTTCTTTTCTTCTTAAGGAACAGGATAGGTTGCCAGTCAGATTTTTTTGGTTTGTATTTTTTCCCCCTTTCTTTTTTTTTTTTTTTTTTTTTTTTTTACTGCAATATTTGTAGTTTGATTTGCAATACCTGAAGGAAGAAAGAGCACCATGGTATTACTATACTCAGGCAATATTCCTTAGTGTCCTGTATCAAGCATTCCCTGAAAGTAAAGATTTGCATGTTCCATGTTAATTATCCCACCTATAATTATACTACCTTACCATAATATCCTAATGAAAGTACTATTTAGATTAATAAAGCATTACATTCATAAGAACAACTCTTCACACTAGAATGTTTTTCATTCTATGTATAAACCCCCTTACAATAACAAGGAAAAAAAAATAGCTCTACTCCAAGCAGAAAGCAAGGTAGCGTGTCTGGCAGCTTGCAGAATCAGAGCACATCCACAATCGTATTTGACTGCAATCTTAGGGGCGTTTCATACCTCAGTCAACCTCTTTTTCCCCCTCAGGGATCTTAATTCTCTTTATCTACTCATTAACATGTAAAATTAACACCATTCCTGAGAATATTAGCGATCAAAATTTTAGTAATGCTCTTATCAATGTTAATCTCACTGCATTTTCCATGACAATTAGGCAGATAGTAGAATTATATTGTAAGAGTCCTGTGACATTGTACTTCTCAAATACTTGTCCTCTGTACTTGTGCATGAGACTTTTAAAAAAAACTCAAAGTATTGAACTTCAGAGGGAGAAATTTATTTTTGCTTTGTCTTAGTGGGATTACTGTAATAGTTGATACTTATCAGTAATATTTAATCATGGTGCGGAGTTGATTTGGGGTGACTTATATGAATCATCTTGGCCTGTCTCTTTGAAATAAATCTGTCATATGTTCATAAACAAATATAGAGGTCAGATAATATTAGTTGTCAGGTCTGACTATGCCCTGACTTCTATTTTAAAGCACAGAGAGACCAATCTTAATAAGAGAACAGAACTGCTGGATTTAAATTACATGCTTTTTGTCCTTTTCCTATTTGAAAAGCCTGCCTGCTTAATTTGACAATAAATTAAGCACTGGTGTTAAAACTAGATTTTCATTGAGGCTGAAGGAACAATATCCTTGCCAAGAAGAAATGATCTTGATGAATAGGTCTAGTTCATTCATCTTCACCTTAATTAAGCGATATGACTATGGATTTAGACTTAACCCCGTCTCTTCCTGTCAAAGATCAGTATCAACAAACTATGTTATTTTACAATACCCATGAAAATATGGTTTAATTTGCATATTTCCTTTTTCATTTTCTCTTTTGCCTACCACTAAGTTGGCATGCCTTACCCATGCTGCCCTGAGTCCTCCTGGGTGATGAGAAGGGAACTGGCTTTGTGGAAAATGCAGGGACACTGGATGTTTTCTGACAACTAAGGAGACATTAGGTAGCAGCCTGGAAAACTTTCAATTCAACTCTTTTCTTTTTTTTTGGCAGTTATCTTCCAGCAGGAAGATAGTGTCAAAGGCAGCCACTAGAATAATGCAGAGAGATGAGAGTTTGTGAAATGGAAATGCAAATAGGCTGTGAAGATCACTCTCTTCTTTTATCTCCCCATATAAAGTCTCTGGCCAGTATCTGAAAGGGGAAAAAGATATTTATATTAAAATATGATTTTATATATATGTGCATATTAAAAAGACATATATGTATAATATTGCAAGCGATTTGTAATACTCAGAATTAATTTCTCATCAGGAAAGTAAAATTCCATAATAATATACTGTACTAAAGCTGCTCCATGGTAGTGAGCATGATTAAGAGCAAGCAGTTTTCATCCTATAAATTTTATTCTAAAATTAAATTTTAATAATGCAGTAATGCTGTCATTCATGTTTCCTGTATTTTAATAAGTAAATTGGTTACCTTTCTAATCTTTTTACGAACAGGATTTCTATCCTACGACAAAACTGAAACTAGCGCTTTTCCCAAATTACTCAATTATAGGAATTCAAGGGAAATTCCTAACAGATTTAATTTTTACTCCACATTTAATCTTCCCATTTGTGTTTATGGAGGTTTTTTCTAGTTCTTGTTTCTAAAATGTACCTCCTGGTGAACATTAGTTACTGCCGAACCCATATAACCAGACATTTATTGACACTGTTAAAATAAACTTGGTGCCTACAAAAGACAGCTGGTTTATACATTTTAACACATCTATTTATCTTTGTATTTCTGTCAGAGTCAGTAAACAACCTGAATAGTTCTCTTTTATAGACTGTAATGACTTAAGTGGAAGAGCTTGGAAGTTTTTTAATTAATTCTATTGAATATTAGTGCCTACGGTTGGCAAGATATTTATGATCACCGGAAACAATCCTGGCATGGATTTGTTACACTAAATGCATAGGGAAGGATGCAGTTTTGGGGCTGAGGTATCATCTAGTTTATTGAAGAAACCATCCTGAAGGTGACCTGTGGCTCAGCGCCGAGGCTGGAGTCAGCACTGGAGCAGAAATGCTCAGAGGCACTCGTCCCACTTTGAAATTTTGAATCCAGCAAAGATTCTGTGGCAGTTGGGCAGTGAGGGAGAGGAGGGCATTGCCTTGGCAGGGGGACAGTTAAGGAGCCTGAGTCGTGCTGGTAAGTCCACTCTTCTTCTGGAGCTCAGTCATTCTTATACTGGAATTCTCTCCTCTCTTTGAGATCAGTGCCTTCTCCTGAAAAATAATACATTTGTGTTTTAGTTCACTTTTTTGCCATGTGGCATAAAGAGGAATTTGTATCTTTTCCTGTCTTTTTTTTTTTTTTTACCTGCTTTTTAGAACAGATTCCTGTACAGTTTGGAGTATGTGTTTTATGTGGATCCTTTATCAAATCCATAACAGCATTTAGGAGAGCAAGCACACTACCACAATGGAAAGTGATGTTTCCTGGTGTGAGATGCTGTTAGATTATCCCAGTTCTGGAGGAAATACCAACCACAACTTTCTAAAGCACAAATGCCATCCCAGACTGGTATGCAGAAGGCATAGCTTATTGTCCCACAAGCAGAAATACCACCGAAGGCAGAGTTTGTATTAAACTGCATTCACCCATTGTTAAACTTTCTTGGTTTTTGTTTTTTTTTTTTCCACTTATGTCAAACAGGCTGTTCGTTGAGGAGCTCTGATTTGTCCAGAATTATCATCTAAAGAAGGGATCTGGGTTGATAGAATGTGAAAAATCAGCAGAGTGTCGTTCTCAGGGGTACGTAGTTTCACTACCATCAATTATCCACTGACTCAGATAGTGTTTGTTTCTAAAAAAAAAAAACACCACAACACACATTCATTTATTTGTATAAATGGATAGGAACACTACACATAATTGTAATTCTTTGAACCTTTGTCCATAAAAAATGCATGCAAAATCATGTACGTGGAAGAAATTGCATAGCTTGTAGATGAGCTGTGCATGAGTAAATGCTAGAAAAAAATGTTTTCCTAAACATGTGGTGTTTATTTTACACAAATGCTACTATGAGTACAGAAAAAGGGCAACCTTTCCTGAAAGGATACAGTGCAAACACTACAAATCTCCTTTGGAAATCAACAAAACTTTTTAAAGGGTCTGAGAGAGACAAATTTTTTCCCCGTGGCATTCAAAAGGCAGAAAGTGGAGCAGAAGAAAACTTGCAGCTGTTCAAAAAGTGGGTACATATGGTTCCCAACAAATCTCGTAAGCTCAAATTTTGCTCATTCTAAACAAAACATCTAAACAAAGTCTAAAGAAAAATACCTAAAAAAAAGTTTAGTGGAAATGATGTTACTGGAAAGCGTACAATTATTTGAACATTACATAGAAAAGGATAAACTTGTACTGGCAGAAGGTTGGATAATGGAAAGACCGGATCAGCTGTTTCTTTTAGTAATTTCAACTAATTTGATTTTATAAAGTACAGACTGATTGAGGAGATTGTAACAGTCTAAATATTATATGCTTTTTGGATCTTTATATTTTGTGGTTGACAATAAATCTCACAGTTTATCAACAGTTAGTTGATGTAGGGCGCCGAAACTGTTTAGCGATTCCTGAACGTTCTCTGTCTTACCATCTTCTACAGATTTTTAGACTCAGTTCAAAAATATGCAGAGCATTACCAGTAGTGATTATTTGCCATTTGTCTGGCAAAAATCACTGTGCAAACCTGTCACATACTTGTAACAGCAAACGAGCATTCATACATAGCACCATTGATCATATATTTGGAACATGTCTATTGTGTAGGCAGTTGGAGAAATCTTGCAAAATAAGGGTTTGTTTAGCTTAGAAATTCTCCCACTGGTATATTCTTTTTGAAAGTGAATTTAGTGTGTTAAGAATCTTGGATCGACAGCTCTGAAACAGCTGTGGGAAAGGGGTGGTTCTTTTTCTAGACCACCTAGTTAGTCTGTTTTTCTCTTGCCTCCTAGGCTTGCGGACACAATTTATTCTCTGTGCCAACTCACTTCTTGACCTTCTGCTGAGAATGACATTAGTAATGCCGATTCTGGTGATAGTTTCTGATGTGGATATTTATCCACTAAAGCTCCGGACCAAACCCATCAATTCACTTCGTACAGGGTACAAAACAGCCTTTGGGCAGTAATGACTTTCAGCCTTTGCTATCTAGGGTCAGAAGTGAGCCAACGACCTTTACATGAAAGGCACTATTGCCTGTCAGAGCCATCATACTAAACACTCATTTAGAATACTATTTTAAAACTGATGAAGCTACACCATTGTCACTAATCAAAGAACAGCTTTAGTGCCTCAAAAATGTGGGGCAAGTTACAGTCATCAGAATAAATTACAAATGATTTTGAGCAGTCATTGAAGAAAAAGTTCAGGGGCCATGACAGAAAGAGACCTTGGGATGAGTTGATACATTATTAATACAGTCTGTTAGGTCATATCTTGACAGTATATATGTGCAATGGGTTCAAAATACCTATTAAACTTTTACTATTTTTTATAGTTCTGTACCACGCTTAACACCGATTGGCATATTTTAAGGCAGTTGTATGTTTTGTTCAATTTTTGGCACATGATGAGTGTATGTGTGTGTGAACACACTTATATGCATATATATGTACACAAACATACATATATATAGAGAGAGAGAGAATCTGTTTTTTCCTTTCTACTGTTATATTGTTTGCATGAATTTTTCCCCCTTCTACTTCCACTGAGCCCTGCTAAGAGCAGACCCTGAGGCAAAATATCTACAGGTTTGCCTGCCATCTTGACATTCCAAATAACTCAGGAGGAATACCATACAGTAGTTTCCCCCATTCTGCTTCCTTACTTCCCTTCCTCCTTCCTCCTTCCTTGCAGTTTCATTACCTTTATTAAGGATAAACAACTTTTTTACCCTTTTGTCTCTAATATTACTGTCCCTTCATCTGTCAAGGGAATAGGCAATTAGATCAATACTAAACAGCTTTTAACCATAGATTGCTTACACTCCTGTTGCTGCATGCTCAGAATTCACCTTATATTCCAAACTTCAGCTGTAGTTAGTTACTCTGGCACTCTAAAACTTGGTATAACACCGTTCCCCTGAAGCACTGTACCATAGCAATGTGTTACAACACTTACTTACATTTCAAGATACTATAGTGACTTTGCTCTACATATGAACTGTGTTAATAGTATTGTTGTTGTCTTTCTGCAGGTGCTATTATATGTCTGAATCATGTTACTTTGGATTAAACAGCATGTCTTTTGTCATGTGCTTACATCAGCACACAACAGGTGAGGACTGCATCTGTTAAGAGACAGATATTGCTTTTTTCCTGTAAGAAGTAGAATGTTTTCTAGAGTACAATGGAATAGATTGAGATGCTGACCCTTTTACCTATTTTGACAGCCAAATCAATGATATTCAAAACAGTCACAGGTGTGAAAATGGCTGCCATTCTTAAGAAGGTAAAACCTTGATGGTGTTCTATGAGTGAATCAGTTTAAATTATTATATATTTTTTTAATTTAAAAAGTGTTTTAAATGGTAGCAAAAGAATTTCTGCCAAAAAGGATCTGGGAAAAGCTTGGTTAGTTCTCAAGTGGTGAGGGACATGTGTCAAATCCATATATTCATTGCACTACTACTAGAATTTAATGGAGACGTGCGAAGGAAGAAATATGTTTGCTCACCTCTAGTTAAGAGTCATTTTCCAGTAGTGATAGATGGGAGTTTACAGGTATCCAAAGCTAAGGAGTCTTTAATATCTCTAATTATCTAAGTGTAGGATTTCTATAATACTGTGGTATTGTCTTGGTATTTCATTGTTTGACAGACTTATGGTGCCATCCTGTTCCCCTCCTCAGGATCATTTTACAGAGTTTGAGTAGTCACTTCTGGTTTATCTCCCTTATTTCTCCAACAATACTGTATTGAAACTTCCAAAGTCTGTTGAGATTTGTGTTCCTCCTTTCAAATGTTCCGTCTTGCAAAAATAAGATCTTATTTGAATTCTCCATATATAATAAAAATTTTAGTTCCTTTTTGGAATGAAGACTTTGAGGGAAAACCATGGTGGGAAGAAAGGCATGAAAAGTAGTTTTCAATTCACTATTTTTAGCTTTTGGATTTGAAGTTAGTGTCAGGTAGTCTTAAGCAACTTAATGCAGCTGATGCATAGCAATCGTCTCTGAGTTTGACCATGGGCTTGGTGCAAAATGGCAGACTTCTCATCATCTTGTATACCAGTATTTACCTTTGTGGAAATAAAATCCTAATGTTTGCTGTAAATTGCTGTCATTCCAGGTAATACAGTGAAGGAAACTGATAGGAATCCAAAATGACTTCTTTTTGTTGTTTGCCTTGCGAAGGTAAGTCTTTCTCCTATAATACAGATATATTTCAAGAGTTTATAGGTGAATTTGTGGCAGAGAGTTGTTGTAGACTTTTCTTCTCTAAAAATAGAAATTCTTATTCATAACAACTCAACTATTACACATTAAAGAAAGTTATTACAGTAAACATAACTTTTCCTTTTAGATAGTAATAAAATGCTTCACAGTTATAGGTTCAGTTAGTTTATTCTCATATCTAAATCTTTCCAAAGATGTGTGCATTTTCAGTTACTCTGTTTTATGCTTTAATGCATAGCTTATTCCAGACTATCTTTGTTAGAAAAACCCATGTAAGATCTTAAAAATCTGGATTTGTGGCTGTAATAGAGTAAAAAATTAAAATAGTTTTTCCACCTGCTTTTACCTGCACAAAAATTGGGAGCAGTGTTGCATCCAATACAAGAGAAACAATGTCACTTAATCACTGGAAAGTGCATATCTGACTGTCAGAATTACCTGCACAGATAACATGCTAATAAAATGACTTGGACTGTAAGAAATTGGGTTGGCTGTCAACTGGTTCCTGAAGGAAGACGGTTTGGTACGTGAAACTGTTATCTATGCAAGATTTTTTTCATTTAACAAATAATTCACTGTGATTAAAATAAAAATGAAATAGCTTTCACTGTGCTATCCTAAGAGAGTTTACCAAAGCAATGCCCTAACTGTGAAGGCAGAGGTAATTTGTTTATCCATAAGGTATTTATGGAAATATGTCTATTCTTTCCTAAAGCAGAAAATGATACATTTTTAAAATTACGTTTTCTAAGAAGGAAGAATTTTTTGTAATAGAAATTTTTACATAGTGAATAATTTATGATTTCTGGGAGCAGATGATTAAAATGGTGTTGTCAGTAGAGGTGATCCAAAGAAGCCTTTGACATGTATTAAGGTCATCTATATTTACAATATCTTTCTGATAATTTTATACAGATGAATGTTCACATGCAGTTTTCACAGAGGGAGAAATAAGAACACTATCTAGGTCTATTTGTGTTTATAGGACTACTCTGTGTTTACAGAGCAGTTTATTTTATATTCTGCTTTTTTAAAAAAATTAAAAAGTCCAATATAGGCTGTTTTGAAAATAAGAAAACTATAATTAAAGGCATTGATGGATAGTTACATTAACAGCTCGTCAACAGCTAATCTGAGACCATCTGTTTTTTAGTGGTCTGAAAAGGTTAACAGCATATGGATGCCTCCACTTGCCACTATACTGTACTATAATATAATACAGACTTGCCAGAGTGAAGGGATGGTGCTATGGTGCAGGACTTAAGGCAAGACACATTGTGCTGAAGTTCAATTCATGCTGCCAGAAATGACCACACAGGACACAGTTTTTCCAGGCAGGCACATCATTGACTAGTGTAATTATTATTATTTTTTGGCGATGTGGGTTAAGCAGACTTAATCAGTAAGTGGGTATATGTCAAGCTAAGAGACTGTCCTAGTTTTAGCTGGGACAGAGTTTTTTTTAACAGCCAGAAGAGCTCCGTGTTTTGGTTTTACTCAGAGGCTCACTCTGAGAAGAATGTTGATAGCCAGCTGATGTTTGTGGTTGGAAGTGAAACTCCAAGGACTTTTCAGTGTGCCAGAGTGCAGGAACACGGTGGGACAAGGGGGACTTGATTCCCCTTGTGATTTGTGTGGAACCTAGGATTGAGGGCCAAACTGGCCAATTAGTATTCCATATCATGCAGCGTCATGCCCAGTATAAAAGTGAGGGTCAGCCAGGAAGAAGGGCTTTTGCGCTTTGGCTCTTTTGCACTTTTGCTCTTTTGCGCTTGCTGCGCTGTTGCTCTGCTGTTTTTCTTTCTTTTTTCTCTCTCTCTCTCTCTCTCTCTCTGCCCCTCTCTATTTCGGGGCCTCGCGTTCGTCCGGGATTGCAGCTTCGGGACGAGACGGGCTTCGCATACGAGGGGGTGGTGAGCATCCACACTGTGTATTAAATCATCTGTATTAAATTGTTCTTATCTCAACCCAGGGGTTTCCCGTTTATCCCTTAATTCTCTCCCTCGTTCCTGGGGGTGGGGGAGGGGGAGTGACTGGCTGTGTGTGGGGGGGAAAGTTTTCAACCTAACCCACGACAGAGACAAGTATTAAGTGTTATTGAGGTCCAGGGCTTTTTTCTTTTTCTCGGTGAGAACTCAGAAAACACTGAGTATCTTCAGAAAATCTCTGAAGTCAGTTAATGAACAATGTGTTATTTATCTTCTACAGAAAACTGATTTTATTAATTTAGCTGTGTATAATAAATTTTCAATATATTGTCATAAAATGAATAGCATGATCTCTGGGACGGAGCTGTTGTATTTGTATGGAGCCTGGCACAATGGATTGTGGTTCCCAATCAACCCATGATTAACTATTTCTGTGAGGTACTCATGTCAGGGCTACAGCTATGCCCGTGCCCTGTTGATCTGAGTTCTGACCTGTGGACAGCTTGGCTTTGAAAATGCCTCCTCACTGTGGATGGTGCTAGAAGCAATAACTATGCAAGTTCTTTTTTGTTTGTGTCTTTTCCTCTTTATCATTAGCATAGTTTTCATCACAGGGGAAAGAAAGTGAAAGTATACTTGTCTAGTTCCAGAAAACTGGTTTCATGGTAGGGACACAGTGATTCTCTGACTTTCATTGCTGTGAAGACATGGGAGAGGTAATAGTAGTTTTGCCCTTTTACATATATGTAAAATGTATAATTCTTTCATGGTGGTGTGAATCTGCAGGGCAAAAGGAAATTGTTTGTGTTGGTTAAAATTTCATGGGGCAAGATTTCTGTTTCTTGTGAGCATCTGGGTAGTAGGATATCCATGAAGGAAACTGAATTGGCGAGAAGGTAAACAATGGTAAAGGCAGGAAAACTGAAAATGGATTAAAAGGGACAATTGAGAAGCCATCTCTACATGTTATTGATTTCCCCACAGCAAAGAAAGCTTCTTAGCAGATGAGAGCCTGGCTCTTCATTCTACCATCTTGAAGAAAAGTGGTTGTAGGAGTGCTTTGGGTTATTGCTCTCAGCTGGGTAAAATACTTGAGGGCTTTTGTTTGGCTGAGATTACCTGTTTGACTCTAATATAGGCAAATTCACTGGAAGGTGGAAAAGCTGTTTAAGAAGCTGAAGAGGTGAACTGTGTTGCAGTGGCTATGCTCTTGTAAGTACATAAAAGCTTGCTAAAATGTGTCAAGAACATTCTGCAGTCCTGTAGAACTCTTCATCCTCTGCTGTAAAAGCATGAACCTGTCACAGTACTTGTATACCTGAGTTAATGAATCTAGATCACTTATGAAGTCTGACATGTGGACTTAGTCTGCATTTTAGTTCTGTAAGCGATTGGCTTCTGGCTGCACTAGTGTTATGTTCTCAGTATAGCTGTCTCTTAGGACAAAAAAAACAAGGTAACTTCTCACAGGATAGAAAATGGCATGTGTTTCAAATGTGTTATCACAGAATGAAGTAGAGTAAAAGTCATTTAACAATGAATCATTGAGAATGTCTCTGATCAATTTAAAAAAAAAAATCACTAAAGTATTTCTGAGTGGTTGAGCAACCTCTAGAGCAAGAAATAACATGTCTGTAAAAAGAACTGAGTGAATGGGGATTATAAATTAGAAAGTTTATTCACAATAATGTCATAAGAGGAGCAAGCAGAAAAATAATATTGCTCTATCAAACATCTTGTATATCTGCATTCCTATGGAAGACTTCAGAAAGAAATGTGAGAAATGTATACAATCAGGAAGAGGAACTGAAGGTCTTAGCACAGGGTCAAGCTTATGATGTAATTGACATATGGAGACTTGAAGGAATAAATCAAATAATATAAATTTTGTATAATAAGTGAATTTCATTGGAGTATAGAGAGTGGTGGTGAATGGAGTTAAATCTAGCTGGTGACCTGTCACCAGTGGTGTTCCACAGGGCTCAGTGTTGGGGCCTGTTCTCTTTAACATCTTTATCAATGATCTGGATGAGGGGATCGAGTGCACCCTCAGCAAGTTTGCAGATGACACTAAATTGGGAGGTAGTGTTGATCTGCCTGAGGGTCGGGAGGCTCTGCAGAGGGACCTGGACAGACTGGATCCATGGGCAGAGGCCAACTGTATGAAATTCAACAAGACTAAGTGCCAGGTCCCGCACTTGGGCCACAACAACACCCTGCTGCGTTACAGGCTTGAGGAAGTGTGGCTGGAAAGCTGCACAGCAGAGAAGGACCTGGGGGTGCTGGTCGACAGCCGATTGAACATGAGCCAGCAGTGTGCCCAAACAGCCAAGAAAGCCAACGGAATCCTGGCATGTATCAGAAACAGTGTGGCCAGCAGGAGCAGGGAAGCGATTGTCCCCCTGTGCTCAGCACTGGTGAGGCCACACCTGGAGTACTGTGTCCAGTTTTGGGCCCCTCACTTCAAGAAGGATGTTGAGGTGCTGGAGCAGGTTCAGAGAAGGGCAACAAAACTAGTGAAGGGTTTAGAGAACTTGTCCTATGAGGAGCGGCTGAGGGAGCTGGGACTGTTTAGTCTGGAGAAGAGGAGGCTCAGGGGGGACCTTATCGCTCTCTACAATTACCTGAAAGGAAGTTGTAGGGAGATGGGGGTTGGTCTCTCCTCTCATGTTATGAATGACAGGATGAGAGGGAATGGCCTCAAGTTGCACCAGGGGAAATTTAGGTTAGATACCAGGAAGAATTTCTTTCCAGAGAGGGTTGTGAAGTATTGGAACAGGCTGCCCAGGGAGGTGGTGGAGTCCCCATCCCTGGAGGTGTTTAAAAACTCTGTAGATTTGGTGTTGAGCAACATGGTTTAGGGACCCTGACAGTGCAGGGTGAATGGTTGGACTCGATGATCTTGAAGGTCTCTTCCAACCAGATGGTTCTATGATTTTATAGCTTGCCAAAGAAAACAAGCAAGGTGGTATTCCCTTACAATATCTTACTCCTATGTCTAGAACACAGACAGAGTTTATGTGTCCGTAAATGTATGACAAAAAGAGTAAAATCAGTCTGATGATGCATCTAATACAGGCTCCCAAATAAGGAAGCCCAGTTTTGGAGACTTTTTGTGAACATTCATTAAACTGCAGGTTTGTTAGTTCAGATTAATTACCACAACATACATAGTTAGAATACAGACTTTATTGATTTTCACTGGTTTGGGGCTTTTTTTTTTTTAAAAAAAAAACAACAAACACACAACCAAAAACACTAGGTAAAAGCATAATTGCAATTACATACTGAAATTGGAAAATTAAAGAAAGAGAAAGGTGGCCAAAAAGGCCAATGGGATACTGGCGTGTATCAAGAATAGTGTAACCAGCAGGAATAGGGAAGTGATCCTGCCCCTGTACTCGGCACTGGTGAGGCCGCACCTGGAATATTGTGTCCAGTTTTGGGCCCCTCGCTTTAAGAGACATGGAGTGAGTCCAGAGAAGGGCGACTAAACTGGTCAAGGGGCTGGAAAATAAAACTTATGGGGAGCGGCTGAGGGAGTTGGGGCTGTTTAGTCTGGAGAAGAGGAGGCTGAGGGGAGACCTGATTACAGCCTACAAATACTTGAGAAGCGATGGTGGGGAAGTGGGGGAAGGGCTCTTTACATTAGTGATGGGTGATAGAACAAGAGAAAATGGGTATAAGCTTAGTCAGGGGAGATTCAGGTTGGAGGTTAGGAAGTATTTCTTCTCTGAAAGGGTTGTCAGCCACTGGAATAGGCTGCCCAGGGAGGTGGTTGAGTCCCCATCCCTGGATGTGTTTAAGAATAGGGTGGGTGAACTACTTAGGGATATGGTTTAATGGGGATTAGGGACGGTTGGACTGGATGATCTCTAAGGTCTTTTCCAACCTAGAAATCTATGAATCTATGAGAAGGCTAGTCAAGACAAAAGAGAAATTAGCAGGGAGGAATTTCTTGAGAATATGCTAGTGGAATGCAACTTTGGAAGATGGATCCTGAAATAACAGAGTTCATGACCTTTAGGAAAGATAATTAAATAAAAGAATAGATTTCAATAAACAGGTAAGTGGTGGGTTGTTCTTCATGTGAACCTAGACTAGGTGAAATAGGGTTAGAGACTGCAGAAATAACAAGTTTTTCTATTTTTAATTCTTTTAATGGGAGACGGGAAGAGAAACAGACAGAAAGTGTAGTAGAGATCCAATTAGGACAAATCATGAGTTGTTAAATTGCCTTAAAATTGAAGTACACAAGAACTAAGGTTACTGAGGGTGAACACATAGGTACAAAAATAGAAAGGTGAGTGTACAAAACGAGATGCAGCTAAGTGAAAGTATTCAGACATTATTTCTGTCTGCTACAGTAAGGAAAAAACATTGTTTTTTTCAACACTACTCAGTGAAAATGAAAACCTACCGAGTGAGAAGTCTAAGACAGTCCAAGTGTTTGATATGTTTTTCCTTCACTAAAAAGGCCAACTGTGATTACTTGAATGAGGTAATTAATTTTAATGCCAAAAAGGCAAAATAGGCTATAATAAGAGAAGAACATAAAATAGTTGGGTGATACGTTTTCAAGTTAGTTGGACCACATTTAATTAATCCAACAGGCGGAGTCAATCTCAAAGCCATTAATAATGATCTTAGAGGTGTTGGAGGATAGGTGAGGCTGTGGAAGACTGAAAGTGACATCCATGAATTTTTGAAAACATAGGAGCAGGAGAATTACAGGTGAGGCAGCTTAATTTCAATTTCAGGAAAAGCAGTAAACCAAACGTACTACTTGTGAGCACCTACAAGGTAACAAGAAACTGTCAACATGGGTTTGTCCCAAGCAAACCTTATAAAGCAAATCTAATTTTCTTCTATGGCAGGATAACAAACCTTTGACTAGAACAGAAGCAGCAGATGCATATCTTGATTTAAAAAAAAAAAAACTTTTGAGACTTCTGTAACATTCTCTTGAGTAGGCTAAGGAAATTAACCCAAGGGTAGTATGTAAATGGTTAGAGCACTCAAAAAGCACTTATCTGTGTTTTACTTTTGTTTGAGAGGTTGTACCAAGCACATTTCCTTTGGAATCCAACATGTCACCTGTTTTCACTAAATTTGTTCATCAATGATCAGGATGATGGAAAAGCTAATGTGCTTGTCAGATTTTGGAAAACAGTTATCTGAGAAGGGTTACAATCACAATAGAAGGCAATTTTTAATTCTTGATAAATTGGAGGTAAATGTCTGAGAGAATTAAAAGCATGGAAAGGCTCTATGCGTAGACAGTAATAACAAACCCCATATATACAAAATTAAGTAGAGTTGTCCAATAGGAGTTCTTCTGGATATGATTTGGGGAATATTTTGGATCACGAATTGAATGAGTCAACAATTTTGTGCTATTTCATGGGAATAAATACAATGGGATTATTAAGCCATACCTAGTGTAATCCCATCTGATTTGCTGCTTTTTCTTTACAATTTGCTCGCTCTAATCTCCAAGCAAATATGTCCCAATCAAAGTGTCTGGAGTGTAAAACTGGCGGAAGGGCTTCTTACAATTTAAACTTTGCACCTTCTCCCACCCCTTTCATACGAATGGATAGACATGTGTGTTGAATGACTGACTTTAATTGCACAGTATCACCATATTTTGATTCTTATGCCTTAAGTTTACTGCTCCCATAGGTACTTGGTTTTGTTTTGAAGTAAACTCTGCTATTGATATAATTTTAAGTGGATATGTGGTTAGTACATACTTAGAGTAAAATTTTTTAAAGGGCTGTGATTGGTTCAGTGAGAGGTAGCTTCTGTTTGATTCTAGAAGTACTGTGGATAAATATTTTGTTACCTGAATTTCCAAGTACTCCACAGTACTAGAACTAACTTATGGCACCATCCTGAAAGTTCTGTTTGCACCTACTGCATGAACAGACAGACATATACTAGTAAATCATTGCACGTATTTACATAACTCTGTTACATTTTGCCCTTCCTTCTAGGCGGGGAGAAAGGGAAAGAGTATTGTTCCAATGATGGGTCCTTCATCTCAACCAGAAACTAAAACACTGAACTGAGGGAACCTGCCCTGCAGGGAAGATATTGCTTTAGTACTTAGGAAAACATAGCTTGTCAGCTTTCATACCAAAAGTTTATTTAGTCATCAGAGAGAGCAAGCCTAGAAGTCTTAGGTATACTTGGACTTTAAATGTGAGGACAGTGCCTTGTGAGTGGCAGTTTTAGTGGTACTAGTGTGTCTTGTCATTCTGACTGAAATCTTTGAAGAACTTGTTGTGTGGGCCACAAATTTGTGGGTTTAGTCTCCTTTCCAAAGGATTTACTGTATTTAGCTTTTAAAATGCATAGAGGTTTGTATATAATTAATGATTTAAATGACCAGAAAATGTAAACCTCGTTGTTCAGTATCTAAATCATAAAGTCAAGTAGGTTTGGGTGTGTGTTTTCTTGTTAGTTGTTTTTTATTAAAACAAAAATAAGGTTATGGTCCCTATCCAAGTCCCCCCTATTAAATTCTGGGGCAAGTTCAGATCTGGATTTTGCATACACTGGGAATCAAAATAAAGATGGTATTGATTTATTTAGGACCTTGTCTTCAATTTTTCTTACGAAAGAAAATTCCTAAAGACTTTTCTTACAAAGGATGGTGTCATAGAATCATAGAATGATTTGGGTTGGAAGGGACCTCAAAGATCATCTAGTTCCAACCCCCCTGCCATGGGCAGGGACACCTTCCACTAGACCAGGTTGCTCAAAGCCTCATCCAACCTGGCCTTGAACTCTTCCAGGGATGGGGCAGCCACAACTTCTCTGGGAAACCTATTCCAGTGTCTGATCACCCTCATAGTGAAGAACTTCTTCCTTATATGAATGTTTTAATTATAGATTGGTATTAGTGAAACTGCTATATAGTCTAATTATTGTTTCATGCAAGGTTTAAAGGAAATAGCCTTTCAGGGGCTTCTGCTCTGAGTACTGAAATTTACAGTATCTGTTTCTGAAGTATACAGCAATGTTTGGATATTATACACTTTTTCTAAACTTGAGGTGCTACAAGAATGTTTTTAGCATTGCAACAGAATAGAAAAAGCAAACTGATGTAGAAATATGGCCTGGCCTAGGAAAATCTTTACAACCACTTTGATTTAAATGTGTTCAACATAATTATAGTAACCTACCTAACTCTCCGGCTTTTTTGCAGAGGTCTCTAATTTTTAAGCCTTGGGTCCATTTTTCATTTGGAGTTTTTAAGGTTGTTTGATTTTATTTTTTTTATAGAATGATCATCTTCATATCTTAATAAAAAAAAAATTGAATTATATGCACTACTAGGCAAGCATGACAGGACTTTTGCTAGCAGATGTAAGGTGTGAAAACCTGTGGGAAAATCCTATTCATTTTAGGTTCCACTTGAGAACACCGCAGTGCACTGGAAATGGATTCGGTCTTAAGGGTGCTGAAAAAGATAGAAGCTGGGGAACAATGGAAATCAATGATTTGAACCTAATTAAAAAGACCTGATAAAAGTTCTAGAAAGCCAGATGGCAAAGTCAATTTCTGAGTATAATATCAGGGCAGAGAAAGAACATGACTAGCTGTTGACATTCTGCAAGGGTAGAATGATCTCAGCAAGGAAGCCCAAGTATTTCTTTAACAACAGTAGGCTGTACTTTCATAACTATTGTACACCTGAGTTAATGTAAATCGTTTACTTTCCAAGAAATATGAGCTGTAGTGTTTTTCTCAAATGTCATAGTGCAAGACTCACCAGCTGGATATCTTGATACAAGCTTTAGACTTTGACTGCTGAAGGCTAGGCACATATATCATTTGAACTTAAAGCTGAAGTCAAAGTCCAATTATAGGTGCTGGAAAACATGAGCACTTTTGTGGGTATTTATATCTATATTTGTGTTCATTGTTTTCAGCTAATTCTGCTGAATTAAGAATAAATTTTGGAAAAGGATGTTTCCTGTACATATGTATAATGAAGCATCTCTCTCAATGCCTTCAGTCGAGCTGTTCAGTTTTTGTACAAAATACTTAAGAAGACAGAATGAACAACTAATGTGATGGTTCAATAGCTAAGAAAATAATGGTGAAGGAAAGATTTCCAGGATCTTCTAGCTCCTACTTAATGAAAACATTATATAAAGCATCCACTTGACAGACTGGAAACATCCAGCAAAGAATAGACTAAAAGGTGATTTGAGTTTTCCTGGGAGGCAGAAGGTCCAAGCTCAAATCCTTTCAGAGGAAGAATTGAAGCTAGGACCCACAAACATAAGGCAAAGGTGATCTGATCACATAGCTGCTAAATGAAAAGGAAATTATGATCCTACAGTATTATTTTGTGATTGTCTTTCCTTGAAGTGTTGGCTGTAGTAATTTGTAATAAAGGTTTTCATGTTAATTTATTGCTGTATTCAGAGATTTAAAATGAATGCCAGTGCTACCAGGATTATGAGTTCTTTAATTTTGGTAGAAAAAGTGGTCACCTAGGTGTTACTGATGTTGGGTTATGGGGAAAGATGAATTGAAAAACTTTGTTTACTGCTGAATTAACCAAGAAATAGCTGGTTCACTGCTGGACATTCCAAACCCCTGAGAGCTGATGACTGGCATAAGCATAAGCTGTTGGTCCTTTCATAATTTTTGTTGCAATAGCTCATGTCTGTATGCTCAAGACTATAGTTGCAGCATGTGTGAAAAATCAGGAAAAGAAGCATTTGCTAATTGAATATATTTCTATGTGTTAAATGGCCTGAATTTCAAGGGCTGGTGATAATGTTTCAGTCTAGGTACTGAACACTTGAGTATGTTCAAGCTAGTATCATAGCTGGGTTTGGGGCTAGGCTGGATTTTGCATTCTTTCATTTTTCCTTATGCTTGGTGAGTAATTTTTTACCGTTCAGAGCAACACAGACATGTCAATTTTGTCTTTCCTAGAGCGTTACTACATGTATGGCTATATGGGACTTTCTTATTTTGTCATCCGTATAAAAGAAGCGATCTTCATTAACTGCTTGTATTTCATATGGTAGTACTTTGCATCAAACTAGTATCCATTTATGTGTGTGAATAAATATTAGTGTTTCTAAAATAACCATTACACATAGTCTTTTGAGTTCAAACTGTATAAAATATAAATCACGGCTCTTTAAAAAGCCTAAATAACTGGTATTTGATGACCTGTGATGCAGGCAGTTCGAGTATAAATTTAAGAACAGATGAATCTTCCTTAAACTACACTAATTAAAGAAGCTTTAAAAATCTGGACTAAAGATAAAACAGATAATAGAAATGTATGCAAGTAAAACGCAAGACTAACTGACAAGGGTTGTCTGTTGCACAGTAAAGCATTCAGTGCAATGGAAAGTTTTGAGTAACTGAACATTGAAATCTTCCTTCTCTATAGTTTACAGATAAAATCCAAAGTAAGACTGCTGGTTAGCAAATGGCAAATAGCAATATTCAGATCCCAGCTTCAAAATCTAAAGCAACCTAAATGATTCTGTTTCGCTTGCATGTTCTAAATCAAATGTCTTGAACACTCACTGCCCACCCTCCCCCCTTTGAATATTTTGACTATGTCTCCCCAATAAATTTTAAAGGACTGGCTAAATATATGATGTGACTCATAGCAGTTACTGACTTGTGCCCTTTATTGAGGTATTAGACTTCATTATGCTAATGTCTGAATTTATCTATGGCTATACTGAATGTTTAAACAGGAATACATCTTCTTATTAAATGAATATTGATGAGTTGATGCAGGTGAAAAGTCTTCCTTAAGCTGAATGCAGCTTGAGATAAACACAGTTCCAGTAACCGACCGCCAACTGCTTACTGGGTAAAAGAGCTGTCACTAATATATTATTCTATATCTAAATACAATTCCCATGTTCACAGTGTAAATATTCACTGTAATGACAGCCCTTTCTCTATCCTTAAGACAATTTATAGCCCTGAAAATCTCCCTGCTGTAGAAATATGAAGTGTAGCAGCATTTACCTACCAGCTGCTAACTCTTAATTAAGAATGAAACTAATATGTGTTGCCCACTTATGTTACCCATATGTGTAAAAAACATATATATATTTCCTTCATTATATAGTTTGATGAGATATTTCATAGGTGATTAGATCCAATGTAATTTTCCAGGTTTTTGAAAGCTATGTTTTTACCTTTAATCTGTATTTTGTACTGCATAGATATTATGATAGCATTTTTAACACAAATTAGTCATGCAGTTTGTATTTTTGAAGTTGTAATAATTATTCAGTCCTTGGAGTTAAAGTCATTTTTCAGCCTTTGTTTCTTTAGCCTTATGTTCCCTGATAACTTTGTGTATATGGTTGTTCTAGATCTGCATTTCTTGATGCTGTAGTTAGTTCTGTTTTATTGTACGGCGCATCTGCAACACTGCTGGGAGTATATCTGATGATCTCATTACTGGATCAAAGTCTTAGTCTCTTGGGTCATAACCCTGCTTAATGTTCTTGTGCAGACCCCTCCAGACTTCCACTAAAAACAGCACTTTGTGCTCATAAAATCATTTGTTCAGGTCATAAGCAACCAGAAAAGAAAAAAAAAAAAGCAGTCTAAAAAGTATTTGAGGCTTTTGAGTTAAAAAAAGAAAAGAAAAGACAAAAGTGGTTTATGGTGTCAGCTTTTTGTTCTGTCTACTTATTATGTTGGTCTGTCATGACCAAGCTCCTAAATCAGTCATATATTGTTTTTAATTCCTAGTAAAAACATGGAAAAAAAATGAAGCTTAAGGTTGAAGACTGTGTTTTAAAAATACAATTTATGATCTGAAAAAAGAATCAAGGGCATTTTGGTTTTTCAGATGCTGGTCTCCTTCTTTTACATACATTAGATGACCATGGCATTATTTTATGAAATATAAAAGCTTCATATTATTAAGCTGTGATGGAATGCCCTGAGAAAAACTATGGGCTCTTGTTTCCTGTTCAGTGGGTGAACTTTTCTTTATTTGAAACTGGATCAATTGACAGCAGAGGAGCAATCCATTCTGGAAAGATCTAAATAGATCTCTGGTAATAGAGAAACAGATGCAGCCTTGAGGCAGTACATGTTGAGGTCACATCCTGCATACAGTAGTGATAACAATCCTTATCACATCTGGTTAACTCAGGGAAGAGATCAAGCATTTCAGGATTCAGGATCCTGGACTTTATTCTGTCCTTTGGATTCTAGCCAGCTGCTGCCCATAGGCGTGTGGTTCCATACAAAGAAGGCCTGAAGCCCTATCATGCTGTGTTTATTGTTAACTGGTAAGTTCCTTACAGCATGCATAAATTGTGGAAAGGAGAGGCGGTTTCACTGGATGGTGGGCAAAGTTGAGCGCGGTGGCATTGTACCCGGGTCTGAGGGTCTACCCCTTCTTGTCAGGGGCCTACCATGTTCTGGCTGCTTGACAGCAGGGCTGCTCCTCAATGGGACCTAGGCGAGGTGGAGGACTGGGTCACAGGAACCTTATGATATTCAGTGAGGTCAGATGTACTTGGAAAGCAAGAACTTCTTGCAACGGTACAGGTTGAAGTCTGACTTCTGGGAACATGAGGCTTTTTTGTGCAGGGCATATTGGTCATAGAGTCAGTATGAGATACATGAATCCTCATGCAAAACTGAATCATCTGTGGTTTTAAGGCCTGATATGTTGTAGTGTCCTCCAGTAAATGCTCCTGAGAAAATACGTTATGAATGTGACCTCTGTATTCCAAAAGAATGCAACATTCAAATATTATGGGTGTGTTACACGTAACTTCAAACGAGAATTAAAGACGTACCTTGTGTTAAGGTGTGTGATATATTCATACATATTATATCTGACAATATAAAAATGTGTATCTAAAAAATGTTTTGTACATCTGTTGGTCATTCTAATCATAACCTTTGCAAAGATATCAATAAAAATGGTCTGAAAGTGCTAGGTGCTGTCTTTCGAGGAAAACTAGGCTAGCACTGAAATTTGATATAGCCTTCTGAGAATCTGCTTGATGGGAAGGCTGTGAAAGCATCTGTTTTCCTCCCCAAGAGAGGAGCCTGCTGTGATTTTGGAAGGTCTTAGCACTGCAAGACAGTAGTTCTTCCTGAAAGTTTTTCTTTGCTTTTAGGTGTCTTTGCTAGTCTCGCCAGTACAAATATCTACCTGCATTTCCTTATCCTGGATAATCCTTCATTTAAGAAAAAAAAAAGGGTGGGAGGCATGAGGGGGAAGAGGTTTGCAGATCCTCTAGCAAAGATTTTAAGGCTTAAATAACTGCAATGTGAACTTATTGCCACATGTAATACTGCTTCTTGATTTATCACCCTGGAAACAGCCTGAAGTCTTTGTTTTGTGTACTAGCTCTACTGTGATTTAAAAGTAGTGAATGAGTGAAGCACATATCTAATAAGATTTAACTCCATCATGGTAAGAACATGTAATTAGACATATTAATTACTTGATTCTGGACATAATTTTGGAATTAGAAAAACCTTCCGTATGAATGAGCAGAGTTCTCAACACTATATTGTGTTACATCTTCATACCAGTAAATTTGTTCTTCTGCCTTTCAGGAGCCTTCTAAATAGAGGTTTTTACTGATCTACTGAATTCTCTTACAGCTACTTGATAGAAACAGTGATTTATTTTTTTTTTAATGTCTATTTTCTATCTAGCATAAGTGGTAATGGCAGCTCTCCATAACTAGAATGTTGGTTCCTTTGGGAGAAAAAGCCATCCAGATCCTTCCGCCTAACATATTAATACATTTTTTTAGAGCAACATTTAGGTACTTTTTATGTACTGCAAAGATCTTAATACAGCTGGGTAGCTGCAGTTGCAAAGAGTGTATAAACTGCATAGATCTCAAGACTGTATATATGTTGTTGCTAATATTCTGTAATCAATAGCTTCTTTATACCTATAGAAACTGTGGAACAACCACTGGATTATTTGTTGCTTTCTCATTACATTTCTGCTTAGTCTTTTTTCACCTTCTTTAATACTGGAGAATGAACAGAGATGAAATAAAAATGCTTCTATTTATTAATCTAAAATACTGTTCCCCAACTTTCTATCACTTTTGATTGTACGAGTCAAAGCTATACAGTGGCATTGCACAAGGGTTTCAGCCCATGTCATATTTTATTGCTGGTGAAAACTGGCATATGGAAGAAAAAATTAATTGCTTTCCTTTTTCAATTTTTTTTTTTTTTAATTTTTAGGATGGTAGTTAAATTATATTGTGATTCGCAAGCGTCTCTGATAAGGGGAATTAAGTAATACATTTAGAGCCTACAAAATACCATTGTTCCATGTTCTGAAAGTTTCCTAGTATCACTGTATTCTTAATGTTATAGGATGTACTATATTGCTCATCCTTTTTTATATCATAGTCCCCTTTAAATAAAAAAATGCTAGATGTTAAGAAAAATGAATAGCTTTGAATCTTTTGAAACTTGCTGAAGAGAGAAAAGTGATACATGCTTGAGAATTTATGCAATAGAATATTAAAATAAATTAGCAAGAAAATTGCAGCCATGTCTTTTCAAAGATATCAAACTTGACTTAACTCATTGTCTACATGTTGGACAATGAAAATTCATATGCAAGTTATATGAAATAGGAAAAGAAAACCAGATAGCCATTGGAAGAAAAAATACTTGGAAATAAGATGACTATGTATTTATGCATATGTAAAGAATTCATTAAAGGCTTTCTAAAATTGTGGGATTTTAATTAAAAAAGAACTGTAACTTGCAGAAAGGGTAAAAGAAAAACAGGTACCTAAACCGTTCTAAAGTAGTAAATCTAGTACTGAATTTTTATAGGCGAGTGATGTGGAAATGAGAAATGATGAACAACTGGTTCTACAAGCTCATGTTTTGTTTGTTTTCTAGCTCTTTCATAGAATAAGCCTCACACATCCATTTTAGGTTTTTATTTCCTGAACGTTTCGTAAGGAATTCATCTGTTCTCTCAATTGTAGAAGGGATTTTGTGGTGGAAGACAGAAACCAGATCAAAAAAATCTGAGAAACTAACCAGGCATTACAAGAACATGAGGGAGTGATAAAAACACTTACAGCCTTAGTGAAATTATCCGATACTTTTGGCTGCATTTTTAAATTTGGGAAGCTATATTTATGCATCCATCTGAAAAAGGTATGTTTACCGTAAGCGTACTTAGCTCCTTATCATGGCAGTCAAGGGAAAGAAACACTACATGATATACACGGTAAAAGTTTGAGCTTGTTATCAGACTTTGAAAAATGATATCTCCAAGTGGGGATGCACAGGTGTAAATAAATTATCATTTAAAGCATGTAGCAATATGAGAGAGAGAGGGTAATAAAGCCTCTGAAGTAAACTGTGAATGCTCCATGTTAATGATGATAACTTGATACTTCTTCTCAGAAAGAAATGCAAAAACCAGAAACCTTTTTTCTATTCACAGCAGAAAATCATATAAAACAAATGTGGATTTTTGTTTTTGTGAGGAAAATAGTGGAATATAACAATACAGCATGACATTAAATCTAACCAGGAGACTGATGAGCCTGGTTTAGTGAGTAATTTTTTACTGATACCAGTTACAATTGTGGATACTTAATACTTCCAAGAATTAGCAACGTGTAGCCATTATGATTTTATTGGTGAATTTATCCCATATTTCATACAAAATCCTACAGATTAACTCAGTTCACATTGTGTCACTTCTTTGTGCAGACTGATGGCCTTTGTCTATCTCTAATATTTTGCAAAACTGAGTACTTGAAACAAATGCTCAATTGATAAATGTTCTATGAGTTTTGTTTCTTCCTATTATTTTTCTTTTCTTTAAGTGAATTTAACATTGACAGGTCTAAAATCAGGAACTGAGTTCTTAAAAATGGCATAATTGTGGGCTCTAATCTAGGTCCGTTGAAAGGAACATAGAGAGATTTTCAGAAATTCCTTAGATTCAATTCTCTGAAAATCAAAATCTTTTAAAGGATTCAAAGGTTTCTACCTTGGTTATTACCCTGCAAATGGCATCTTCTATTGAAGACGCCTATGGAGTTTGAACGTTAAGACATAACACCAAGCCTGAGCGTTTTGTCTAGTAGCATAATGAGTATAAAGCAGATGTCTCAAAAAATTACTTGAATTATGCAACCTAATTGTTGGATGGTGTTAGGTTATTTTGTTTCCACTTTGTGAGTCATTCACAAATCAATCTCAAATTCGACTAGAACACTAATGATTAACGGATATATGCTAAATGATGATAACCAACAACTTTCTCTTATGACTTTTTGCTAAGTGTTCATTTTGATGCAAGTTAATGGCCTCTATTTAATCCTCATATTCTTCTGCCTTTTCTTATATAACTGACAAGCCAGTAAAGAGCCAAAAAAGTGTGTGTGCGTGAACCAGAAAAAAACTTGAACAGCTAAAAAGTTGTGAGGAGCTATAATTTTTGGAGATCTTATCAATAATAAATACATGATAACAAAATAAACATATTAGGTTCAATGTTTTCATTTTTTTTTTTCCCAGAAATTTTTAGATAAAGAAGCCTTTACTGCTTTTCTGTAAAGACATGGGGTGACAACATCGGTGGACAAGGGTCGACCAACGGATGTCATCTACTTGGACTTGTGCAAAGCTTTTGACACTGTCCCGCACGACATTCTTCTCTCTAAACTAGAGAGTCATGGGTTTGATGGATGGACCACTCAGTGGATAAGGAATTGGCTCAATGGCCGCACTCAGAGAGTAGTGGTCAACGGCTCAATGTCCAAGTGGAGACCGGTCACGAGTGGCGTCCCTGAGGGGTCCGTGTTGGGCCCGGCCCTCTTCAACATCTTTGTCGGTGACGTGGACAGTGGCATGGAGTGCACCCTCAGCAAGTTCGCCGATGACACCAAGCTGTGTGGTGCCGTCGACACGCTGGAAGGGAGGGATGCCATCCAGAGGGACCTCGACAGGCTGGAGAGGTGGGCCCGTACCAACCTCATGAAGTTTAACCAGGCCAAATGCAAGGTCCTACATCTGGGTCGTGGCAATCCCAGGCATAAATACAGACTGGGTGGTGAATGGATCGACAGCAGCCCTGAGGAGAAGGACTTGGGAGTACTGGTGGACGAGAAGCTCAATATGAGCCGGCAATGTGCTCTTGCGGCCCAGAAGGCCAACCGCGTCCTGGGCTGCACCAAGAGGAGCGTGGCCAGCAGGTCGAGGGAGGTGATTCTCCCCCTCTACTCTGCCCTCGTGAGACCTCACTTGGAGTACTGCGTCCAGTTCTGGAGTCCCCAACATAAGAAGGACATGGACCAGTTGGAGAGGGTCCAGAGGAGGGCCACGAAGATGATAAGAGGGCTGGAGCACCTTTCCTATGAGGACAGGCTGAAAGAGTTGGGGCTGTTCAGCCTGGAGAAGAGGAGGCTCCGGGGTGACCTTATAGCGGTCTTCCAGTACCTCAAGGGGGCCTACAGGAAAGATGGGGAGAGGCTGTTCAGGAGGGCCAGTTATGATAGGACAAGGGGTAACGGTTTTAAAATAGAGGGAGGTAGGTTCAGGTTGGATATTAGGAAAAAATTTTTTACCATGAGAGTGGTAGAACACTGGAACAGGTTGCCCAGAGAGGTGGTGGATGCTCCATCCCTGGAGACGTTCAAGGCCAGGTTGGACAAGGCCCTGAGCAACCTGATCTAGTTGGAGATATCCCTGTTCCTTGCAGGGGGGTTGGACTAGATGACCTTTGAAGGTCCCTTCCAGCCCTAACCATTCTATGATTCTATGATTCTATGACATTTAACTAGAACTCTTAAAGCTAAACTACTATGGTGCTGCTGGCTTGAAGAAGTACAAGAAGTTGAGTCTTGATGCTTAAGTAACTTGTGCCAAGCTAAGGGATGCATGCGTGCATGCTTGTGTTTGGGTGTGTTAGAGAAGTATTTATTAACTAAATTGAAATAACATACTTCTGTGTAGATAGACATACTTAGTATTTCCTCCGAGTGGCCATAAAGGAATCCTATTAAACTGACGAAACAATTCTGAATGAATTGTGGGAATCGCAGCACATCTAATTTAATGCTGTTCAGTTTTTCCTTCCAATAATTTTCACATGAGGAGGACTGATGTTTCTCACAGTAGTCTCTCTTTCATGTTGCTTTTGTAATCTTAACTGATATAAATTAATATTTAGCCACTTCTCTTTTTACTAAATTTTGTTACAAGCATGTAGTATCAGAATTCCCCTTGAGCGCAATCCTTCCAAGTGCAGAGTACCACGTATCTTTAATTCCTCTGGTTTTCTCTCTTAGCTGAGGCCAGTTAGGGCTTTGAAAGACTGTTCTTTAATTTTGCAAAGCCTTGAATTTAATATTATTTTGACCTTTTTAATATTCTGGGTTTAGAGTGTTTGCCATGCTACAGTATTTCACAAAGTGAAATACTTTCACAGAGTGACTACGATTTTAGGATTTGAGTTGGGGATTTAAGTAGGAGAGGACCAGAATAAATTTCCTTAATCTGCAGATGAGATAGTTTAAATAATCATGGTTTCCAGACTGTAATTTTCAGTTTTCTCTCAACAACTCTTGCTTCTACAATTTCTTCCTGCAAATCAGTTGTGTTTATTTTTTAAATTTAATTAGGGGTTTTAAGACTGTATATGAAAATTTTGGGGTGTTGCTGATACACCTGTATGTATGTCACAGTCTGAGTAGCGGGAGATATTTTTTTCAGTGCTTTCAGATCTACTTTCAGTACTTTCACTTGCTTTTGGAAGCTGTCAGCTGTTTATCTTCTAAAATGTATAGGTATAGATGACTTAACAGAACAATCCAGAGGTGAAGCTGGCAAATTGCACTTAAACATATACAAATCTAAATATACACAGTTCAGAAATATTTAGGGCCTATGTGTATGTATCCTATTTCTCAGTCTTCCTCTCCCTACCAGCCTTGTATATCACAAATCAGTAGGCTGATATTGACATTGGGGCAAATTCTTCACATTAATGAAACAAACATATCTTAGATTTTTAGCTGGGAGAGAGTTTTGATTTCTCTCCGCTTGTTTAACTTTATTTGATTTGGTTGTTCTTCAGGTTTGCTTAAATTTATATGCATTTGACTTCTTATTTTCTGAAACGTTTAGAGGAATGTCGTGGTTTCAGGACAGGGAAGACAGCTGTATTGTAGGGCTAATTGCATTGTAGTTTAACATGCAAGTAGACAATACAGAAGAACTTTAATATACAAAAGTATAAGGGAAACATTTAAATAGCTTTTGGTGATTGGAGAGCTCAGAAAATAATTAC
This sequence comes from Tauraco erythrolophus, assembly GCF_009769465.1. Classification (NCBI taxonomy): domain Eukaryota; kingdom Metazoa; phylum Chordata; class Aves; order Musophagiformes; family Musophagidae; genus Tauraco; species Tauraco erythrolophus. Next base: position 6,417,638 of record NC_141477.1, read on the forward strand.
CTCTGAATAGGTATATATGGATGAAATATACACTAAATTAACCATTTCAACTGGTAGCGGCTTGTATACTTCCCTGTGATAGACACAAGGAAGAGAAGGATACACACTGGGGTCAGCAACTGTTAGGGAGTCCCTAGAAACTGTTTGCTGACTGATCTGTAAGTTATTAGGGAACAAATTGGAGGAGGTCATGGAAAAGGGCGATCCTTATATCAGAGGCTGTAGGGGATTAACTCGTCTGTCTCATTGCTGAATCAATCTTATCCTTTTTCCAACCAACACAATTCAATTAACTTTTATGAATTATTTAGCCACATTGAAGTCTTAGATAGTATTAATATTTGGGTTTCAGCCTTTTTTTTTTTTTCCAAGGAATGTAAAATATTTCTTCTTTATCATTAATCAAGTTTCAATGTAGATTGTAATTTTCTATTTCACTGTTTTAAGAAATACCTTTTTAATCACACCTGATGTTGACTGAAGAATTTTACATACTAGCTACTTAGATGATGAATTGCCTCAGCCTCAGGAAAAAGTCAAGGATTCTATATAACTTAAACGACATATTTTTTTTCACTCAATGGCAACTTTTTTAACAAAAGCTCTTAGAAATTTAATGCTACCAGATAAATTACAATCTGCTAGTTCAACCCAAGAAGAAAGGAATTTGAACAATGTTGCCAGAAAAGTTACTAGAGTATTTATGTCTTTGACAAAAGAGTTTAATTCTTATCTGAGAAACTACGCTAAAGAGAGTGGTTAAGGATAAAACATGATTAACCTGTAGACAGGAAAACCTTATTTTTTGAGTGCCTCAAAAAATGATTGTCAGTCCCTCAGTCACTTCTTACGCTGTTCCTAATACGATAGCAGCCATCTAGTCATCAAAACTGAGAAATAGGAACTTGAAGACTTGACAAGCCAATCGAGATCATGAGAATGTCTTTTACAAGTGCTTAGTGAAAAACACAGGCAGAAAGGCTTGGAGGATGAAGAATGAGGCTGTACGGGCTAGTTACTTAGCCACTGTTGTCTGTGTTACTAAGAAAGGATAAAAAGTTCAGGGCAACTTAGTCATCCAGCTGTGCGATCAAGCTCATGGCTGAGTATTGGAATCTGCAATAGCTTCACATTGCTGTGCCTACGCTGCCGCTCATTCCTGAGCTAGATACTTTCCGTGGTATAAAGCTAGAGTGGGTATGTATGCAGAAATGAGAATCAGAGCAGGGAATAGTGTGAACTGCATCTCTAGACCTTACATTATTTATGCCAGGATTTGTTTTCGTAAGTATTCCGGCCAGTCCAGTTATACTGTCAGCACTTCTGCATGGAAATGAGTTATCTAGCACCTATGTACTCTGCCTTCATTTGAGCTTTGGCAATATGGCATGACATCCTCTCTCCTTGAAATATCATATCCTTCACCATCAATCAAGTGTTTTATCAGTCCCCTCTGGTTTCTTTTGAATTGCTTTAGGCTGATTTAATATTAAATTTCACTATGATTTCCTACTGCATTTTTTCCATTGACTTTAATTAAACGTCTGAGCCTTGTGGATCAGGATAACTTTTATTAAAATTAATAAATGGATGGTCCTTACAGATCTGCGTGTAGTTTCTCCTAGTTTCATCAAAGCCAAAGACTCTAAAGATAGAATATGGTTATAAGATAGATGGTAAATCTGAAGACTGAAGAATTTATGACATGAATTTCAAATATAAGTTGCTAATTTTTCTTAAGAAAACAAGGGCACAGCGTTATCAAGCAAACTGGAGAGTTACTTTTTTTTGAAAATCATAGTCAGTTGCATATCAAACTAAACAAACATGATTGGGTAGGATAGGAATTTACTTATAAAAGCACAGAATTTTCCACTGAAACTTGGCATGTTGATTGTAGATGTTGAATAATTTAGAAGTCTCAGCAGTGCTGCCAATGCTAGTAAGATATGCTAATTCATAATATAAGAACGTGCTGTTCAGTACCTTTGATTTTACTCTCTACTTTTACAACAATCTTACCTTTTCAGCAAATGAAACAGCACGTATTCTTCCAAGTGTCAAAACTATATATGATAGAATGGTAGAATATTAATATGTACATTTGGAAGTTTTTCGGTGTGTACAATACTATAAGCTTATCTGTAAAATTTATTGTAAGTGTAGAAAGATGCATACACTTTATCTTCTTCCCTTTTATTAGTTTCTCTTGCATTATATAAGCACTAGTTGGAAAGGAGAAATTGTTTAATTTGATAATATATTTTTTTAGTTGATTTAGTTAGATTTCTCATTTTGTTAATACAATTAATTGCATTGACTTTAGTTATTAAAAAAGTGCTATACATTGATTTTTTGTTAAGTATTGTAGACTGCGATCTTGCCGATAAAACACACTAAAATCAAGGTGCTTCCCTTTTCTCAGCATCCTTACATTTTTCTGAACAGTTTACAACAACTGTAGTATGTGTTTAACAATACAAATGTTATACAGATAAAGTTTACATGCCACAATTAATTATTTGATTAGTTAAGTAACAACTTTAATGGTCATTATTAGTATAGTACTCAATAAACATTTCTGCTGTTATAATAGTTCACCATTTTTTCTGGAATATACACAAACTGAGACATTACAAGATTGTTGGTTCTATTAAGTTGTTGATCAGTTTAGTCTTTCTTTTGACATACCTGTGGTAATTTCTTGTGAGACAAATTTGAAAGTCATTAAGGAATAGAAGACTGTTCTAAAGTCAGCAGCAACTATAAGGGCTGAACTAGAGAAAATATCATTTTCCACTGCTTATGAAATTTTCAATTCAGAAAAGTAGTTCAGTAACACTAAGCTAGCCTTGCAATAAAATACGGAATTCTCATTAGCACTTAAAAATCTGTCTAGATTTTATGCCACAGTCAAATTTTCTTATGCAAATGTTCACATACTTGTTAATATTGCACACCTGGCATAGTTATGTGATGCATAATTACACTGACAAAAATGAGGATGGCTTTAAAGTCAAGTGTTTACTTAATTTCAACAACTGCTGAGCCAGATCCATAACTTCTACAAGTGTCAGCCTTTACATTTCAATGGATTTTTTCACTTGAATAAAGAGAACTGGATTTTGTGTGATCTTGTTGCTACACCCTGATAGAAAATGCTGCTAACAACCCTTTTTTTCCATACCAATGTTCTATTAAAGTATTAAAAATTGTATAGATGCTTATAAAGGATGACTATGAGGAAATGTTAGTCATTTTAGGTCTGGTATAGAGCATATAGATTTTACATAGTGTGAATTAAAGAGTGTCAATGCCACACAGTGGATCTGATTCCTAGCAAAAACAGTGAATAATTGTACTTTAAGTGAAGAAGAGAGTTTTGTGGGAAAAGTGAACACTTAGATAACTGAAGTTTGCATCAAAATCAAAATTTTACACTTTGAATGTGTGGCATTTGATATTTGTCAGGCCTTTATTTTATGTGACATTACAGTGCTTAAGCTAGAGCAGATTATGCAGTAGCCACTTGACCACTAGGCTGAGAGTTTTTAAAATAAGCTAAAACCAGCTCAGGCCAAATGAAGCTTAGGGGAAGTCCTGAGATCCTGCACTGCCGGGTCATTGCAAAGCCCTCCGCCATCTACTAATACCAGCAAAAATCAGATTTACTAGCCCATTTAACTATACTTCATCGTAATGCCGGTCAGATTGAGCAAGCTGAGTAACGTTGAAGTTTTCAATCCAGAGAGTATGGCAGTATTTTAAAACTAATTTCTAGATCTCTCTTGCAGTACCCAGTGTTAGAGTGCAGTTCCCCAGGTTATAAATAGAAACTCTATATGTTCAGTTTAAGAACTCACAAAAGACTTATTTGTGGAGAAAGTATTTTCTGGAAATGATGGTTAGGCAGCCCAGCTTCCTGACCAAAGTAAAGGGTACTGAATCTAAACACTTAAAAGTTCGAAAAAAACAATGAACACTGCCTAATTAAGAAAGTCTTAAGCCTACTTCATTAAAAAAAGTCTTTCTGAATAAAAAGTTTTAAAATGCCATACATATAGCAGATGATATGGCAAATTTTCACAAGATCCTGTCTGTAGAGAGATAAGGTTTATAAGATTGTTCTGATGCAGCAAATAACAGCTAAAACGTCCACATGTCCAAGTAGTTTTCTTCAAAACAGCTAAAACCAACTGTATCATTTAGAAATATATAAATGTTATAAGTTTGAGGAACATGCCACCAATCCAGATACACTATTCTGTTTCAATCAAGGTCACAACATAAATACCATCTCCTGAGAGCGTTCCATTTCCCCTTCAATTCTTTGAATGGTTTGTTTTCTGTGCCCATGGTTATGACATGAAGATTAATAGAAGCACTCTGACTGCAATAGTACTCTTTTTCTAACATAAGCAATGCTATGAAATCTAAAACCCAGGAAATCCTCTAAAGGAATAGAAACAGATTTTGAAGAGTAATATTTACTGTAAAGGTTTAATTTTTACAGTAGAATGTTTTATTCTATTAAATAACTTTAAACAGTTTAAGAGTGGTTTGTTCAAAACATATTTAGCTGTCAGAATGCCCACATGAAGTAAGTAATATCCTTTTTTCCGGATCAACAAATAGAAGCATAGAACTTCAGCAACTAGATTTAAATATCCCAATAGTGAAGAAGCCTTAAGAAAGGGACTCTCCTCCTTTCCATGACCCCCAGCTATTTTGGTTATTATTGTTTAACATGTATTTCAACTCTTGTCACTTGCTCTTTTTTGATTTGCGTTGATGCACAAATAAGCAGTCATAGTATCTATTTTGTGGCTATAGGTAAATATATATATATATATATATGACCTGCAAGCTGATGAAGTGAGAAATTAAACAATCTAAAATGTTTCTGCTCAGTGTAAATGCTAAAAGGCAAACTTGTTAAATTCCAACATGAGCTCTCTCCTTAGAGCTTCCAATATCTCTTCAGCTTTGTATTGCGTCATTTTAACAGTGCCATTATAGTAAAAGCAGTACAAACTCTCTAAAATCAACATAGTAACCTGTGAAGTAGGAGGGAAATTGTATTAATGCAGGTCATCTTTCTACATAGAGATGTTAGCATAAGAGCTAGGTGACTGAAATGTACTCTATTTGCTGTAGTTTTATTTTAATCCTTTGGGAATTCATTAGCATCCTTCTCAAATGCTAGTGTTCAAATCCTGCCTATAAGACAGCAAATAAGAAAGATAACAGCAATTATTTAGTAGAAGACATTTCCCCAGGTTATGCAAATGCAGTTAAGGAAATACTGCATTCTTCTGGGTTTCCTGTGTTTTGTTATAGTAGAGAAAAGATATAGAAAATAATATAGGTTTCCCTCTAGAAAAATCATTTCTTATGAGGCCGAATGTACCTCCTCGACAGGTGAATAATGAATGCAATTCACTGATATTGTACAATCTCCTCGTCACAGATTCTAGTGAACAGGAAGGAAGAAAACCGTTGAGTTGTTGTTTTAGGAATGGATTAGGTGAACCTCATCTTTTTGTTTACTTGTAAATCCTGTTTTAGTAAGACAATAAGGGTGGCTGTTGTTGTTAATAAACAAAACAACGGCAAACAATTCGGATCTTGAATTGTCCCTGAGTAAGGTGGTCATGCTTGCCTAAGCTTTCAGTGTTTTCAGTTAAACCATCAAGAGTGGTGGCTACTCCGGGATATGTATGTTCTGAATGCTGGACAGAAAATCTATAAAAAATGCTGGAAATGCTTTTTCATCTGAAAAAATACTGTTTTCATTCATCTCTAATGGCTCCTTGAAAGTTTTCCTTTTAAAGCTGAAATTCTCTAGCACTTAATTGTTTGTCATGTATATCGTTCATGTATGTGTTCACACTTAATTTGCATTTGGAGGAAAGAAGTCAGATAGAATGTGTCTCTGCCTACTAACTGACCATCACTGAAAATCTGATTTTCTCTAGAGCGTAATATGAAGACAATTAACTGCTTCATCCTGGTACTCCTAGAAGGTTTGCTTTCTCTTACTGTTTGTGTTGACGTGCAATATCAGTCTGCAAATGTTAACATTTCTGGTGTAGGAACTGTGTTGGGATGTGTTCACCTAAAGCAGGAGAACTCATAGAAGCCTTGTCTTGATGATGAATTAATATTTGAGTTTTATAAAACCCATCAAATATAGGACTTCCAGAACATTGTTTGGTCGCTTCTGAAATCTGAGATCTACTTTATTCATTGCCACAGCATAAAATACAATTCTGTAAGGTACAGATGGTCACCAAATTGACAATGCATTTACTGAAGCATAAATTTCCAACTCACTGAAACTCTACTTCCCATGTGCTCAAGGGACTCCTGGAATAACACAAAGCGACAATATGCATGGGTATGCAGGCAAACATATGATGCATACAGCATATGTTATACCGTAGCTTCATATTGAGCTGAAGGGAATTGATAGAAAAAAAAAATGCTTGTAGAAAAAAATCTTTTTGGTACAATCAAAACTCTCTTTCGTTCCAGTAGGATGGTCTAAAGATGCAACTATTCAGATCTTTATTTTATGTGGCACACACCATACTGCTAGCCAAATATGTGGTAAAGGTTTCTAAAGCTTTCATACAGCTACCTATGACAATAGTCAATACTAAGGCCAGGACCTTTCTTTGTGATTATAACTACTACAGTTCTGTCCCAAATAATGAAATTCTAGGCTTCTGATGTGTTGCTTTAAGTTTTGCAAGTGTGTACTTGCTCTCCAAACATAAACTCATATTTACAAACATAGTGCATATGGAACTTACAGATTCGCGTTGGACTGTAAATGCAAACATATGGTTCCTAAAGCCAGTGCAGGTGAATGTTTCACTACATAATATCAAAATAGCGTGCAAGTCCATTCATATAATCAACATATAAACCTAGAATATGAGAAACGCCCACTATCAGATATTTATATAAACGCATATACACACACCAACTGTGCTACTGTAATATTAAAGTGAACATGTATTTCCAAGTTCTCCATACAGAGATTTATTTTTCTTATTCCTCTGGAATATGGTTTCGAAATTTGGACTCTACTGAAAATTCAGTGCTTAACCATCTGGTTTTAATTGTCTTGCTTTTTAATAGATATTGCCGGGTTGTTTTTCCAGTGGTTATTTTCTTACACACATTCTTTGGTGTCAAGGCTTGAGGTATAAGGATAGAAAGGGAAGAAATCAGGTGCCTGAGTACAGCTGTCTAGTGCCCTCCACCTCCTGCTCCAAAAAGGCATGGCTTTCTTCTGTTCTATTTCATATCTTCCAAACCTGTTCCTGTGACTCAGATACCTTAGGGTATCTAATGTGGCACTGGATGCCTATCTTTATGGGCTGATAATGCTTATATAGTAGCAGATTGTTACTCTTACCCCTGAATGCACACATCTGAGTGTCTAATTTTGGCCCCCAGAATAAATTCTAAGCAGATCAAAACCAAGAAAAGAAAGAGTCAGACAAAAATAAAATACAAGGAAATGAGGATAAGTTGCCCAGAACTGTACCTTATGATAAACTGTGATGATTTAGAGTGACTAACAAATTCAAAGATCTTTTTTTTTTCTAGAACTGAGGAGAAACCTTACAAATTTGACTATATCTTTCCATTGTCTCAAAAATATATAGGTCAAAATCACAAAACAGTTTCTGAAATTGTTCAGAATTGTTCAGAAAAGTAGCTTTCTGAAAGCTACTTTTGGTTTAGAGACACAGCATTATTAGAAAAAGACGTTTTCTTTCTCTTTCCCTGGAAGATCAGCAGTAAGAGCTCTCACTCAAGATGTGAGAGGCCTAAGTTCAGTTCTCGGGAGGTTAGAGAGTCATTGTCTGTCAAAGTCCTTGTCTAAATCCCCACTCCGAACCAGGTGGAGAGTGGATTTTTATGTGTTTATTCCACTATCCACTTAAAGAAGTTGTAAATAATTTCAAATGGATTTTTCTAAATTCTTGTAGCTGGAGCCAGCAAATATCTTTGTGTAAAATATTTATATAACCTCCGAGCAAGAAAGGGAATAAGTCACTAACTTGGTAGATGGAACACTCACCTGGGAAATGGGGCACGTAGCTATCAGTCTCTTCTCCGACTCGTAAAGATTTATGCAGGGTGGAATAACTCTGTATAAGATAGCAAGAAAAGCATGCCTCAATAGTCCACCTAGGGCACTTTCTCCAGAATTAGTAAATGTGAGCTTCGATCTGTGCAGGCAGAGGTCTACACTGAGGCTGAGTCTCTTACTGTCTGGGAAATAGCTCTAAGGAGTAAGCTGATAGAAAAGACATGCCATCAACACTAGTTTTATGAATTTAGCCTCTTGTTTTCTAACAGATGCTCAAAAGGTGTATTTTTCATTTAGGTTCAGATGGAAAGTTTGAGTTGACTTAATTTCTTTTCTTCTATAATCCTAATTTGACAAGAATTTTTCCCTTATTTGGTTTTATCCAAACATTTTTTCCCCTTCTGGTTTAGCTGCACAATATTAGTTTCAAATAGGTTCAACCTTTAAAAAGAATGGCCTCAAGCTCATCTGTTTTTAGGACATCAAATAGAGGCTGCAAATTCAGGTGGATATCGTCATGATTAATACAGAAATTATGTTCTTCGTGTCCGGTGGTTTTAAATTATTTTTCTTTAATAGGGAGATGGAGGAAAAATGAGTCTATGTGTTTTGTTCAGCACTAGTGTGATGGTGAAGCCAGTTGAACTATCTGCATCTTTGTCATGCACATTTCTAATTACCATTTAGACTAGGGGAAAGGAGAGAAAACCACAGAAAAATATGGGAATTTTCTGACTCTCCAATAACTGCTTTTCGAACTATGGTACAATTGTTTCTTAATAATAAGTAATGAATAAGTGGCAATAACAAGGTACACCTTGTGCTGGAATAGACATGGTATAACTTTAACACTTCACAGTCAAGGAAAAGGCAAGCATTCAGTCTCTCTGGAATTGCTACTCTTCTGGTTCATCTGGCAGAAAGTGCTGTATGAGGAGCACAGCTGGGTCTTTTTGTCTCAGGAGAATCAAATGAAATACCCTGGTGTCAGACTCAGCTGGCTGAAAGCAATGCATGCCCAGAGTTGTCTCCCAATTGCCTGCAAAATGCTTTTTTAATCTGTCTTGCACTAACTGGAATTAGTTCAGCATTTCGGATTGATTAATAAGTATTTTAATAATATTCAAAACACGTTAGTCCCAAAGAAATACATAGATGTCATGAAAGCTACTATCAGAAATATCAGACACTTAAAAACAAAAAATGCTAATTATTTTATAGAGAACACTATGACAAACTACAGTAATTATCATAATTTCTATTTTATTGTTGTAACAACAACTATTTTAAGTTCCCATTGCTATGTAGTGATACAGAAATCAAAATACTTACTAAAAATAAACATTAATATTTTCATTTAAAAATAGAAAGGGAATAACTTGTCCCATTTGGCTACTAGATGTGCTTCCTTAGGCCCCTGTCTTGCAAACACATGCACGAGTTTTTAACTTGATGCTGGTGATTGGTATTACTGAAAGCTAAGAAAAATGTCTAGCTCAAAAAGTCAGAGAAAAGCCCATGCTGGACTCATCTAATGTAAATATTTTTCTTTCTTTTTTTTTTTTTTAAAATTGGATTAAGCTGATCTTCTATTTTAAAACACGCTGACTGGTAGTTTTGCGATAGTAAAACACTGATATTGTTCCACTTCATGATTGTTTTGACTAGTAAACATGCAATTTTCATAGGTGGTGAGAAGTGCATCTAAAAGATTTGGTATGTTTGTTGTGGTTGTTAACCCAGTTAGTTCAATGATGTAGAGCTATAAGAATTTGGAGACGGAAAGGAGTAAAGAAGGCAACTACCTTTGTGAGCAGTAGTTTTTGTCTGAATATATTTACCATCCTCTTGGATTGTAATTAATATTTTCTGCCAATTAGCTTCCTAGATGAACTTGGGGCTGTGATTTCGACTGGAAAGCTTTAGCAGTGATATACTCAAGATGAGAGTTTTCTCCCATTGGTAACTCCAACAGCAGTGTGGAAGTTGAAGAAGCTATCAGTTCCCAGGCTTCATAGAGGAAAGGAACTAATAGTCTGGCTGGATTCTTGCCTTGCGTCTTATTCCAAAATATTCTAAGTGTTCCGAAGAATTTGGTTACGTGAAATAGTATTTGTAGAGTTTGCAGATTTATGAAACTATTCATTTTTATTGCTTTCAGAACTATCATGAAATATGCAGTGGTAACCATAAGACTCTACCGGTTATTTATGTATTAAACATAAAACTTGCCTACTACTGAGTAAGAAAGTATGTGCAAAAATGCTTCTCTTGACTGTTGGCCATGGTCAACATTTAGATGCACTATTTCCTAAGGCAGAGATTGGTTTCAGTCGATAGGTATTTCTCAGGATAGTGCATGGTGATACTGAAGTAACTGCTTTGGTTTTTATTTTTGCCTTTTATTGACATTTTTTGTTATCTCCACAAAAAGCAGTCTTTGGTTTGTTTTTAGAAACTATGTTAATCATTTTTCATCTTTTATTAAATTCTTTTCTGTTTTTCTCAGAAAAGCCATTCAATTTTTTATCGAAGCCTGAAGCTTACCTTTTCTTTTGCTTACCCCAGTCATATGATGAATTTGCAAAGGGTTTTATCCTGTAGACCACTTTTTTGGTATTATCTAGCAAAGCAGAAATTATAATAGACTCTCTCATTGAATTTAGCTGATATTTTACATTATGGAAACCAGAGGTATTTTACATTATGGAAACATGAACACTTTGAATCAAACTCATCATGAAAATACATCAGGCATGAACTAGGCTTTTCAAACCCTCCCAGGGCCTTTAAGAAAATATGTAAAATATCTTTGTCCTAAACTAAACTTTCTTAGTTTAATGTGCTTATTCCTCGGAGAACTCCAGTTTTATAGAACATATCCGGGTGTAGCCTTTTGTTGAAATGGAATAATACTGGGAGATACCTAGGAATACATAATTCTCACTGCAGTCATATGAACTATAATATATGGGAATATATTTGAATGTTTCCTACATTAACAAACATAAGCTTATTGGTGAGAATACATGTTTAAACATTCTGACATTCACTTTGGAAATGTTTGTCTAGTGTGTTCATTCTCGGAGAATATTATTACCACTTTAAAAACAGACCATTGGAGATTCAGTTGTGATTACTTCTTTAGACTGGTTTCAGGATTACTGTATCAGTTTATATGACATTTTATTTCATGATGAAACTGTTGTATTAAACCTTCAGACTTCCTCTTTGTCCCTAGTTCCTTCCATTTCAAATACTATTTTTTGTAATATTGCCATAGAATGGGAACAAAGCCAATGTTTCTCAGTGCTTCCTTATTCTGAAGTTAGTTGCATTGTTGTCGATGTTTATGTGAGTACATCCTACAGTTATTTCAGTGTAAAACACTCACGAAACTGCATCTCTGCTGTAGGGGAGAGAAAGAGTTATACTTTTTGAAAAGCAGTTAAAAATGGTAGAGTTTTTTATTTGTATGTAAGTTGTCAATTTGTTCTGAACACAAAATGCTACCCATAATACAAGTCCCAGAGGTTCTGGTCACAGCAAGGCATTACCTATTACAAGTCACCTGAAGCCTTATGGGCGAGGCAGGGGGATGGTTTCTCATCATCTGATAAAGCGGTGTCTAAATGTGAACAATCTTGGTATGTTCCGATCACGTGGCAGCACGTGCATGGCCTTATCTGAAGAACTGTCAGGGAAAAAAGATGATGGTCCATGTAAACTGCTATTTTGGGCTGTACCGAGCCTATTGGCTGTAAATTGATTCAGTTTCAACTAAGTACACACTTATATTTCCCAACAGGTAAGAAATTTGATTAATAAACTTATTTGCATTTATGAAAATCACAATTTTTTCCCAAGTTATAGGATGCATATGATACAGCTCCTTCAGCTTCATATTGGGTAACTCATCTGCTATCAAAGTTCTTTAGGCACTAAACAGGTTTCTTTCCTGAACGTAACGCTGAGTTCTGTTTGCAGATTGCCTTGGTTATATTCTAGTTTGTCTATTCTCATTCACAGAGATTTCATTATAGTTTCTATAGTCTTTGTCCAGTCTTTTCTCTCTGAAATGAATGAAAATTTTACCAAATGTTTTTCACTCATATTCACTTTTACCAGATCTAACTAAAGCAGCCAAAACTGGTAACTGTTTATGTGTTTTAGCCTTGTTATTCCAAGGAAATTAGTTCCATCGATCATTTGATTTGTACACTAGTGTGTTTCTGCATCCCTCACGTTTTAGTCCATAGATGAACATCATAAGAGTGTCTACAGCCTTAAGTACATTAGATTCCTCCAGGTTTAGTGAAAATTGGCAGTTAGGTAGAGAAGAGAGGTCCTGTTAGCCATGCAGGTTACAGAAAGTCTATAATATCAACTAATTTTATATAGCACCAGAGAATCTACATGGGGAGGGCTGCTATGAACCAACAGTGCTCCAACTCCTGTGCTGCTGTGCTACAGCAGTGCAGGCAAGTGTAATTTAGAACTTACCAGAGATCAAAAAATCTTATCAGAAGACAGGAATCTGTTTGAAAGCAGGCTTCCCGTGGGTCCACAGTGTGTATAACAACCTGTCATTTAGTTTTGTTTGGCTTATATAATGCAATTTCTATCTAAAGCAATCAAAGCATGCATTAGAGTCATTATCAGTTCTGTAGCTTTCCTTGTACCTGATTTTCAAATCATCAGAATGATATCTTTTGTTCTATAATAAATTAATTGTATTTGAATCTTCTATCATTGGCAGATGGATTTCTTTGTTTAAATATAAATATGAAGATGCTGGTTTATTTGGATTCTTGAATGCTGATTGTATGATAATTGTGTCTTCTTGTGAATAAATTAATTATTTTCACGTTATGTTAATCTCATTTCTCTTAGAGCCTGCCTGAAAATCAGACTGATTTATTTACATGTATAGGTGAATATCTAATCCAAAATGATCTGGTTTTAGTCTGTAGAAACACTCTTTTCAAATTTCTCCTCTGTCTTCTTATTATTGGTGATGCTGGTTAGAGCACTGTTAATACAGCTGCAGGAAGTAATGTTTTTCCACAACGGCTCATGCAGGTTGTATTACTGTAATTCTACAGTAATTAATTCTACAGTGTTAATATTTTACAAAAAAAAATTACAGGAAAGAACTAGAAATGAGGATTAGGCCTGCGTTGTTATGCCTTGTTATACTACATACTGTATAAAACATATGTTTGAAGTTTCTGCCTATCTAAGAGGTTTTTAGATAATCAATAGCCTTTTGCTGGTTTTATCTATTTGTTACATCCAAATATGTTGCATTAAATCTCCATCAATTTCATATGCAGAATCTTGTAATGGGAAAAAGGAAACACACCTTATGTGAAAAGTCAAAATTTTATTATTAGCCTAATTGAAGACTTAATGCTCTAAAAATATAATTAGTTGAGTTATGATGATACTAATTGTCCAAATTATATACAGTCAAAGTTAACACACACAAACATTCTAGTACCTACCACTTTAATTCTAGGTCCTAAGGTCAATGGCTTCACTCATAGAGTGGGCACAGGGTAGGTAGAAAATCATAAGCATCCTGTGACCTTTGCTGGGAGAAGGATGATGTTGATGCTTTTCTCCTTGCTACTGAACGTTCTGCACAGGGTTGTTTTACTATGTTTAATACTATGCTCTATATCTTATTATTTCTGCATTGGTGTGGAATTCCATGTCACATCCAAATTTACTACATATGGTTTGTTTTACATATATTGGATACTTGTTTTTTGCTCTTTCTTATTCCTAAAACTGGTTTTGTCCACTTGTATTTTGTGATGATCATTGATTGACTATTGAGTCAATTGAGTTGTTTATAGCCCTGGAGTCTCCAGAGTCATCCTGCGATTGAACTTTCAAGGCTACTGCTGTCATCTCATGCCTGTTCTCCCATTTGTGGCATTTTGTTCTAGGCTCATAGATAGTTTAGTCTGCACAAAGTGACTGTTCATTATTACTAGATATTTCTTTCAGAAATGTGTATATATATATGTGAGAATAAGCATTAAACCTTTCAACAATATAAAGCTAAGCAAAAACTAAAACAAAGTAGGTAAAAGTCATGTTTTTCCTAGTTGTTTTTCCACAGATAAACATGCTAAACAAGTCTCTATGCAGGCCCAGGCAAGTCCAGAAAACACCTGGCAAGTCCCAAGGCCCGAGTTCTTAGTTTAGTGCAGAGCTAGTGGCATGTCGCAAGGAATGGCAATACCATATTCACCCAGCTGCAAGGCTAAACTGGCAAGATTTAATCCAAACATTTAAGCCACTATTGTAAGCTTCACACGTTTTTCATTTTTTGTTCATTTTTCATCTGGATAAAGATAATCTGAATACAAATTCCTAGTATACCACTTATTTAGTATTGATATATTTTGACCATAATAATGAATAACCTTTTTTCCCATTGGAATATCAGTAAACTTGAATGGTTGTTTTATTACTGAATATCAGCAATGTTGATCACATAATTTGCTACTTCATGCTATTCTCATAAATATCTCATATATCTCGTGCCTCAGAAAAATTGTATGAGAAGTGGAAATACATTTATTATTAATATTTATTCTTGATCGTAGGAAGAGAAAGCCATAGCATTTAACACAATTTTGAGGTCAAAAAACGCTACAGTAGTTTGATTGGTGGGAAGTGTATTCAAAGTACAATGTCTTTGGTATCAGTAGAATATTTGAAAAGAGAAGGACATAGGTTGGCATGGCAACACTGCTTAACTCATATTTGTCAAGGCTGCTGTAATTACTTAGCAGAAGACATAGGTCACAGGAAGAATGTTATCAGAAGCAAAATTGTTCCATCTTCTTCTCAAGTTCCAGGCCAAAGGTTTTTCGATAAATCAAGAAGTGCAGTTTGACTGGATGAACTCATTCTCTCTTGCCTTGGCCTCAGCGAAATCTTGGATCAGTACACGTTTGTTCTCATGTGTTCTGTATATTAATTTCAGATTATTTGGGTGAAAGTAGCTTTCTCTTGTTTACGTGATCAGATGTTTGGATATGAAATAATGGATTGTTTACTTATTTGAAGTATCACTCTTTAATGCATGTTTCAGAATTCACTACTCCGTATCTGAGATCAACACCATCTGACAGTATTAGAAAATGAATTATTGTATCATGATTTTTTAGAAGACATCATTAAAATACACTGTGCTGTATTTATAAAGTAATGTCGAAGGAATACTTGTTCCGTTCATTTTGGGACTGAATGGATTTGATGTGGTAAAACTGAGAGGCTAGTAGAACATGGTTGCTGTTGGATTGCTGCAAGGTTTGTGTTAGGTTGCGGTTTAACACATCTTAAAACCATGAGCTGTGGTCTCCCATCATCACTATTACATCTAAAAATTGTTCTTGGCAGCACAGGGTTTTGAGTTTTTTGATCAAAGTCAGAATTACCTGTTACCACTGAAGACTGTACATTGCACATAAAGGTTGAAAATTTTCTCTCATAGATGCCACACACTTGAATAGGAGAATTTGATGGTTGTTAATAATCTTTCTCCATCTCCAAATTCATTTAACTTGCTTACAAATATGAAGCAGTAAAGCTTCTCAGATTAAACAGTGATAATTTCATAATTAAGAGCTTAAAGAATGGCTACAGAACAAAATGTTTGTTGGTATTTCTCCTCTTTCTTGACACCTAAAATATTTTGCATGCCCAGCTAATAAATGTAGACTTTAAAACAATGGTCATCTACTGCACGTGCATGTCTATGCCACAAGATACATGCTCATTACTTGACTTCTAAGGGGTCCTGTGAAGAACATCTGTTGGAAAAGGATTCCACTACTCCTTTGTATTGACTACTGGCTGTGCCTTCTAGTGCGCAGTTCAAGACAGACCGAGCTGCATCTGTATTTGGAGAAGAGGAAATAGGTGTCAGTGATTGCAGAAATGGGTTTTTTTTGCCATAGTCTGATTCCAAACCGTGATTAAGAGTGATGTTGACAGAGTTATTTCCTTCAGCTGATGTTTCCAGGCCATAATAAAAACACTGGTTTTCTTTTGTTAAAATGAGGGATATTACTGCCTGTGCTGGATAATAATTTAGGAAATTATTATGAGGCCTGTTTAAATTCTAGTTGGAGCTTAAATTTAATTTATTATTTTTTCTTTCCTAAAGTTGTGTACACAGTATTGTAAAATTTGCCATATAGAATTTCACATGCGGGTTATAACATCCACTCTTTCTGATAAATGGCTTGTAAATGAAAGGCATTATGGATTTTAATGGTATTTAATCTTTATTTCTATTTTCTTCTTGGATTTATAATATGCTTCTTATATTGATCCATACCATTAATGCACAGATATGCTAAATTTATTTTCTGAGATTGATTGTGCTAACTGTGGTTTCTTGGCTTTAACCTAATATGCACAAGAAGAAGAGTCTTTGAGCAGAAGGAACTAAGCTTTAGAACACAGAGGTCTTTTCAAGGAAAAAATCCTAGGGAATGTTTCTCTTATACTATAGATTTTAAATATAACTTTGAGTTATCAATAAAGATAAAACCCAGAGGGAAAATTTTGCTTTGCTTTACAGGAATACAAGTTCTCAGTTGGTATAAATAGGCTTAACTCCTTCAATTTCGATGAACTTACACCACTTCATAGTGTCAATGTCTATAGTTTCTGCTTCAGGGAAAGGATATCACTTTTGTCAGCAGCCTTTCAGTTAAATAATCCAGTAGTTTATCTGAGTAGCATTCTCAAAATAAAAATGTAGAAATGTTCTTGTTGGAGCAGGGAAACAGAATAACAAAGCTGGCTGAGTTCACACCTTGCAGAGGATACTAATTGAAATTGAAAAATCAAAACAATTTAAAACAAAGCAAAAGCAATTAGCAAAAGAATATAACAATAGTGAAGTTTACCACTTGGAAATGATCTTATTTGTTTTCCAGAATTCTTCATAAATTAAATTTCATTGGAAGTGTTTCTTTTGTAATTGTCTCCTATGAGTTGTCTGTTAGTGTTTAATAGTAATATTTCACTTTATTGAATTTGTTTAAAATAAGGTAGCACAGATTTTAGCCTTTTGTATTGTGTGGCCAGATCCAAGTATTTGAAATACAGTCTGTGAAACGTGCAAGTAATGGCTGCAGTCTGTAGGACAGCTTGCTGAAAACAGTTCTGTAATATCTTGTGCCATTCTCCGTGCATAATGCTATATAAGGGATAGCATCTTTAAAGGACACTATTTTTTTCGTTGATAACTGCTTTATCAGCTCCTACCTGTATTCCACACAAGGACTTCATTCTACCTGCATAAAAATCAAGGACCTTGAAAAGTTAATGAGACAAATGGGGGAAAAAATACCCACTGCAGTATGTTAGAAAAAATAAAATGTTATCTTAAAACTATCAGCTCAAGAGCAATAACATCAAGCATCTAGTGCACTACTGTCTATTGCTTTGAGATTCTCAGTCAATTCTGGGAAAAACCTAGGCTTCTGGGTTTTTTGTTTTCTCTATTGTTCCTAAAATGTTTTACTGTTTTGAATATTTATGGCTTGATGTCTTTTTGGCTGTCATTGTCAACAGGACTTGTGGCTCATTGCTATTGATACAACAATTTTATTTTCACAATGGGATAAATTAAACTGAAAGAGATTCAGGACCAAGGCTGAATCTTCCATACTGAAAGATCTCACTTATCCCATAAAAACATGGGTGTCTCTTAACATTGAGGATCTAGCTGCCTTTTGACTGAACTATTTTCAGAGGCTACATACGTCACTATTTTTGAGTAAAGGACAATGAATTATTTCCTGATAGAAGTGCCTTTTTATGATAGATGTGATCACTAATAGCTTATTGAAACTCTCCTGTCTTGCTCTTCTTGAGGATGTAAGTCTTATTTCAGAAAACCAAGGCGCATGCAGCTTTCCCTTTACATTTATATTATGAAAAAAACCCCTATTTCCTCTATTGGTGTTAAACATTTAAAGTTTCATTGACTGAAATGACCTACATTGACTCAACACAGCTGAAAATTTCTTACTTATTTCTGATGCTATCTAATTTATAGGTAAGAATGCAGCCCAGCCTTTCTGTCTTAAGACTCACACTGAATTCTACATTGTTGGTGAAATTCCCAAAAGAAAAGAATGAGAATACAGTGTTTAGATTGTACTGTGGAAATATATTTTTCCGACTATTGATATAGTAATGAAATAACTAAGAAGGCTAGGAAAGGAAAAAAGAGATGTGGTATAGAAAGCACTCATCCAATAAGCTGGTGTACTTTTCATATCTTACATTTGACCTTTAAATGAAATTACAGAAAGTACCTGTAATAATTGAGTATGCAACTTTTTTCTAAGATATTTTCTTGTTCACATCCCAGTTTCTTGTACATAGCAGAAAAGCTTCAAGTGTTTTAAACATTGTGTTTTCTTTCTGGCATATAGATGAAATTACTGTAATATATTTGCATTTTTTTTGAATTCTACTATTCCCTTTATACCTGTCCTTACTAGTCTACAATTGCACTGGTAAACAACAGTGCAGTGTGGGATATGTGTGATATCTCGTATAATAATTACACTCCCACACAAGTAATTTTAAGGTGCATAAAAATTGTTTTCTTTATTATTTCTTACAAATCAACACTGTAATCAGTTTCATATGAGAGACAAAAGATATAATCCTGCTTCTTCTACTATGTGGTGAATTTATCCAGAGATTTTTAACACAAATCTCAAAAAACTAATTTAATATAAAGGTAGAATTCAACTTTGACATTGTTATTGAATATATACCATTATGTCAAGTAGAATAAGATTTTCAGGCAGTGAAGGAAATGGGAACCAGAATTGTGGACAATATGTCTTTGGGGTTAGTATTTCAGATTGATACACAAAAGCGTCATTCATTTTCTTAACCTGGACTGCCTTTTGAAAGAAACTGGAGAGAATCTTTGATCTTGTCTTTGAATATTTCTTTTTATGGAGAAACTGGAAAATGTTTAGTCAGTTCTTTTGGGACAACGTATGTCTTTTGAATTGTGATCAAGAAATCATATTCCACATAGCTGTGCTGTGGTCTGTAGTGAGAAACTGCTGATCCTAGGTACTTCTATGACCTTAGTTTCCAAGGATGGGGTTATTTAGAGCCATAAATGCATTAATTCATACATATTATTATAGAATCATAGAATGGTTAGGACTGGAAGGGACCTTCAAAGGTCATCTAGTCCAACCCCCCTGCAAGGAACAGGGATATCTCCAACTAGATCAGGTTGCTCAGGGCCTCGTCCAACCTGGCCTTGAACGTCTCCAGGGATGGAGCATCCACCACCTCTCTGGGCAACCTGTTCCAGTGTTCTACAACTCTCATGGTAAAAAATTTTTTCCTAATATCCAACCTGAATCTACCTCCCTCTATTTTAAAACCATTACCCCTTGTCCTATCACAACAGGCCCTCCTGAACAGCCTCTCCCCATCTTTCTTGTAGGCCTCCTTGAGGTACTGGAAGACCGCTATAAGGTCACCCCGGAGCCTCCTCTTCTCCAGGCTGAACAGCCCCAACTCTTTCAGCCTGTCCTCATAGGAAAGGTGCTCCAGCCCTCTTATCATCTTCGTGGCCCTCCTCTGGACCCTCTCCAACTGGTCCATGTCCTTCTTATGTTGGGGGCTCCAGAACTGGACGCAGTACTCCAGGTGAGGTCTCACGAGGGCAGAGCAGAGGGGGAGAATCACCTCCCTCGACCTGCTGGCCACGCTCCTCTTGGTGCAGCCCAGGATGCGGTTGGCCTTCTGGGCCGCAAGAGCACATTGCCGGCTCATATTGAGCTTCTCGTCCACCAGTACTCCCAAGTCCTTCTCCTCAGGGCTGCTTTCGATCCATTCACCACCCAAATAATTATGTATAATTATGTCATACATAGGAAGCAAGAGAAAGATATTATCTCTACTTCACAGAGAATGGGAGTCATAAAAAGATGAAGATCTAGATTGTTAATGCCAAATTCCTATTGAAATAATTGGGAATTAGTTATCCATATATGTTCAACATCTGAACCTAAGTGAGTTGCTGAGCAAGGTGTCGTGGTTTAACCCCAGCCAGCAACTGAGCCCCACAAAGTTGCTCGCTCACTCCCCCCACGGCAGGATAGGGGAGAGAATTGAAAGAGTAGAAGTGAGAAAACTCATGGGTTGATATAAGACAATTTAATAGGTAAAGCAAAAGCCATACATGCAAGCAAAGCAAAACAAGGAATTCATTTGCTACTTCCCGTGGTCAGGCAGGTGTTCAACCATGTCCAGGAAAGCAGGGCTCCATCACGTGTAAAGTTACTTGGGAAGACAAATGCTATCACTCTGAACTTCCCCCCTTCCTTCTTTTCCCAGTCTTATATGCTGAGCATGACATCATATGGTATGGGATATCCCTTCAGCCAGCTGGGGTCAGCTGTGTCCACTCCCAGCTTATTTTGCATCTCCGGCCTACTGACTGGTGGGGTGAGAAGCAGAAAAGGTCCTGGCTGTGTGTAAGGCTGCTCAGCAATGGCAAAAACATCCCTGGGTTATCCACACTGTTTCCAAAACATAGCCCCATACTAGCTACTGGGAAGACAATTAACTCTATCCCAGCCAAAACCAGCACACAAGGAATGGAAGTCTGTGGAGTATCCAAAATATCTCAAATTCTACAGTAGCAGCCTGATTGCTAAACTAGCTATCGTATAGCAGGTACCATTTCCTATAGGTAGCTTTACTGTGCCATCATTCTATGTATTTCATTGACCTAGAATGATACTCCTTTTTGAAGACTCTATTAACACAAGATTCCTGTAGGAATATTCTCATTTCCCTGTATCTAACCACTAATAATGGAATTCATTCTCAGTGAAATGATTGTTTCTACTTTATGGCACACAGTTTTAGTGAGAGTATCGTATGTTTTACTTTGTTTGTTTTTAAAGAAACCTTGAAAAGCATGTGTTAAAGAAAAAACACAACATTTTTCAGCATGGTTAATCGACCATTTGCTCCCAGCAAGAAGTACCAGGTCAAATACCTTTCTCCAGCTGCTGCTAGCTAAAATTTGGCTTTCTGTGGCAGTTAGCAAACAGAAAGGAAATGACTATTCTGAGCCAGAATCGAGAGAAAACAAATTCAAAGAAATAAGGTTTTGGTAGATAATCTTTAAAGGTTAAGTCATGCTTTCGTGGTCAAATCTTAATAAGAATCTTTTTTTTGGAGGCAAACAACTGGGTCAGTTGCCTGGGGTTGGCACAGTCAGGTCATCCAATATGTCATGAGAGAGAATATCAGTTCTGGTGTTAATACTTACATGAAGAATATATGTATTTTTAGGATATCTCTCTAGATTAATGACATTAATTCCATCTTCTTTACTTTTCTGTTTTAAAATCTTTTTTTTTTTTTTTTAATACCGTTCAAAGAGTAATTTTCAAACTCACTGTGTATTATATAATATATTATGAGTCTGGCTTTTACAGATGCCAGTCTTAAGTTGGGCAGCTCTTAAGAAAAAATAACTTTCTTGTCATTGTATTGATTAGTCTTGGCCATATCTATTTCATGATCTGTGCATGTTTCATGCCTCATAGTCAGTCATTACAGCTGATATAATTTGTTGCTCCCTTAGTCAGACCTCAAAATAAATGTATTGTGTTTCATGTATCTACAAATCTGTAGTTTATTTTACTGACAAAAAAAATCCATAACAGTGTTTGTTTTTTTGACTAAGCTGAAATCAGATGGAGTTACATGGGAAGGGAGGAGGAAGAACTATGTTCAACTGAAGTGACAAATGCAAATCCTTCTGTTACCTTGAATTAGAAGGTGCTCCCCTAAAGGGTAGTTTGAACAGTGGCTGCGTTACGGTGTCAAGGGCAAAACCTTTAATGGAGAGAAATTGCCTCAGCTAATCTATTTGTCAGCAGGGAGGGGAAGTAGAAAACTATATATGACTTAGAAGCTGAAAGGTTTTGCCCTTCTCCAAAAGAATAAAATAATACAGCGCTCAATAGTGGTTTTGATTCCAGTTTTAAATTAGAAATCCAATTTGTTCTTATGAGCTCCCTACTCCATTTCTTACGACTCTTTCAATTCTTCTGGGTGACATTGTGAGATAAAGCAGAATTTACAAGATTGAAATAGGTAAAATTTTCTTAAAGCTAGACTGAAACACATCCATAATGATGTATATAAATGGTATTGTTTTTATTAATAAATGCCAAGTGTCCACACATAGGGTAAATAAGTTCTATGCTTAGAGATGTGTTAAATGTAATGTCAAATCCATTCTTTTCATAATTAGTATTACCTGTTGTAGGAGCTGAAATACAGAACACAGTATTGTGTTAACAATTACATGAACACATGCAGGGGAAACAGAATTGGCAGAAAAAAAATCCCCAACTGTTAAAATAAATGACTTATATCATTTGGAACCACTCTCAGAAAATGATATGCTATACAAGAGCTACTTAATAATTTATATCTATGTTTAATTTGGGATTTGTCTGCTGCGTTAAAAAAAGTGGTGTGTGTTTGTCATGCCCTAGGGTAGTAGTGATGAAATGAGTTGGGTCATTTTATAAGTTACAAAAAATTGTGCCAAATAACAGTTACATAGTTTAACTTTAATGATGAAGAGATCTTCTCAACAGAGAGATAAGTAAAATTTATTATCTTATTTTGAAATGATTTTTTAAAAGAAAAGTACTAGAGGAAGAGTCCAGGTTTCCGTCATTTTATTTTGTAAATTCTACATGGACAATCTGTGAAAATGTGGATTATTCTGTGTATGCTAACAATGAAAAAAATAGAAAAGTACATTGTGAATCTTACTTTTACTATATACAAAGTATGTGACATGCAGTGGAAAAGTTAACTGTTTACAATGTACATGAATTTGCAGTTGAAAAACTTCAAGAGGTTAACTCTTTTGTAAACTGCAATTGTAAACTGTATTCAGAAAACTGTAAACTTGTATTCTAGTTGAAAAGTTACGTGCAAATCTTAGAGACTGATGTCATAAACATTTGGATCAGAAACATTTATTGGCTTGTACAAAAATGAAAGTATAGTGAATATTTGAGTGGAATTGTATTTTGCACGTTTTGCACAAATATTTGGAGAAATATTTTGCTCCTTTGTTTCTAAGACACTGTAAAACTACAGACTTCAGTGAGAGCTCAGAGTTTGCCATGTTTTCGAAATACTTGCAGTTCTAAGAGACTGTAGCCAAATGAACAGAAATATTTTCAATTTTTATTGATACGTACCCAAATTTATTGATGGAACTTTTACCATAATACCTTGCTCACAGGACTTCAGATTCCTTCATTACCAGTTGAAAAGTAGCCAGCTATGTCAGACCAAAGGTCCATCTACATAAGCACCCCCCCTTTGGCTGCAGACTGCACTGGACAGTAGTGAATACATGGGGAACAATGTACAGGACCACCGCCTCGGAGGGGTTTCGGTAAATATTCTCTAAGCATCCAGTAATCAGGTATTCAGGCATTTCCTGAGCCCAAACCTGTATTTTGTAAATTTCTGAAAAAAAATAGGTTTACATGTATATGTATTTTTATTTCCCTGCATGGGTAGCCCAAAGACATTGCAGAATGTTAATGTTCAACAGGGGATCAGCTAAAACACCTGGGACGAATATTTAGATACTGATGAGAACCTATCAATGTTTTTATTTAAAATACGTTTTGTCTAAGAGCACAATGTGTGCTCAGCATACTCATTCTTAGTTGCCTAACTGTGATTTTAAAGGGAAGAATGTCTTTTACAGAATAAGTGACAGTGTTCTTGAACAAGATATGAAAAAGCTTAGAAGGGAATTCCTGGGTAATACAGGATATGTCTGTAAGGCCAGGTACAGACAATTGCAAACAAGATTTGTCTGAAAAGAAATAATTTGGGCCTTGGCAAAAGGATATTGATTTTTTTTTTTTCCTCTGGATATAAGAATACCTGTACTAAATTTTTTCTCATCTACTTGAAACTGATAAGCAAGCAAACCATTACAGCAAAAAGCTATGTTATTCAGGAACATAACAACCATGATGTGCTTACATTTTAACCACCGTGAATAGGAAATCTTTCTCCAGACTGCAGAAAAGGAGCCAGAAACTCATGCCTTTAATCCTCTGAGTACTGAGACAGCTTGAACATTACTTACCTTTTAGGGGCGTTTGCCAGCTCTTGCCAACCATTCCATTGGCTTTCCAAAGATGGGCTATCCTTCTTTGCACACTGAAATTAGTCAGTTGGGTGTCACAGGTGGGGCACAAACGTGCCATGAGGAAAAAGGCTTCATTGATGAAATTATCATTTTGAAGATCGAAGGTTTAATTAAGTTCGAGGTGTCTCGTTAAAATACTGTATTCTGTGTCACCTTCCTCATCAGTGCCATTTGGCACTTGCCAGAAGGCTTTGCATTGTATCTTCATGTATTTAACTATTGCTTCGGAGAGATTTCCCAGTAATGTCTTTGGTCCCTGATATGAATCATACTCTTCCTTTGTCTTATTTTCTTCACATGTGAGAAACTTCTTTTCGTAACATCCATAAAAACCACATCCTTTTCAGTGACATCCACATTGCTCCTCACTCTCTAATATCCACTGTGCTTAGTTTTGTCCCTAATGTAAATTATTAGCCTTTAGATACTGGAAATGTTAGCATGTTGTTGCTGTAGGCTAAGTGTAATTCTTTTAATCTTGATGGTAATTTCCTGGTTAAGTATTTTAAATAAATACATTTAAATAAATAACTTTGTACAAGTAATGTTAATTAATCATATCACTTTAGTAGTACGTTTGGATATTTTATTATTTCTGACTCTATATTTTTAAACTTTTATGTTTGGAGCCTAATTTGGCAAAAAAAGGATATGCCTTGTTTGTATTCGTGTATTTTAATCAGCTACTTTATGCATGTCTTAGTTCTATTAACATCAGTGAATACTGTGAAAAAACTAACTCAGAGTGTAGAATCCTGTTCTTCTCAAGGGTAATCTATAGGGACTGAGAGATGACAGAGACTTTCTACTGTGCTCTCTAGTTTCAGAAGGTTTTCAAAGACAAAACTGTGGCAGAAATTCAGCTTTTATGCCAATATCTTTTATCTGCTAAAGATTAACTGGTTAGATATGGCTGAGAAATTATGTATGTTCTTCTGTAATGCAATTGTAACACAAATGATTTTATTGTATCTAGGACATTCCTGAAACAGAGAGAGTTAGTTTCAATTTATGACAGTATTTGCAGAAACTTGTTTTGATGATTCCTTGCAGACCTTCATTAACAAGCTTAGGTCAAAGAAAATCAAACGGGTTTTCAGCAAAGACCCAGCTATTGGAGATGCTGGATTTCTCATAAACAGGAGATTAACAAGCTTTTAAATAACCAGGAGACAATCAAAGGATGGAATATGTGTCTTATTGTATTCGTGTCCTTGGCACAGAGGACATCATAAACAGTGGTGTGAGTTACTATTTCGAGAGAGATTATGAGGAGTTTTTTATTTTATCTTGTATTGTTTGATGTGAGTGTGAATCTGCTGTGATTGTTTTTTCTGTTCTGTTTCAGTATGATTGAACTCTTCATGTTTGACCTGCAAAATGAGAAGTGTTTCCTGCTTTGAAAGATTTCCTATGCTGAAGTGTTTTCTTTATACTTACTTTATATTTGCAAGAAAAAAATAATAGAAGCAAACTCTAAAATTTCCATGGAAAACGTATAGATATTTTCTCCTTTGTATTTCACCTTTGGATGTGTGCAAACCTCTCTGAGGTTGGCTCTGTTTTCTAAGCTGTACGTTCACATCGCAGCCCCTAGGTCATGCATACTGCTGTAAATTCTGTTTTGCAGAGTAATTTCTGCTGTTTTTCCTCATTTTACAGCTTCCCCTTATGAGTCCTAGTAGAACCGAGGTTGCTACAAATGAGTTAAACACCGGAAAAATAATCCCTTTTTAATGGAACTATTGCCTGGATATGGAATGGCTCAACAGTTTTAGCTTTTTGTTTTGCATAACATAACGCTAGATTTCACTGAATGTCACCAAAAAAAATTTCTTCCTCCTTCTGGAGGAATTAAGCACATACATTGAGTATATTTATAGATTGTGCATTATATTTTGATATTTTCTCTGACATAATTTCATGTCTTTTTCATCTTTCTATCCTATTTATCTGGCTTCTGTTTTTGCCTTGTGTCTTTGTAATACCGCAATTCAAATTTCAAGTACTCTTCTTATTAACATTTCAGAAAATCCCTACACTTAGTCAGTAAGGTCATAATGAAAATTGTTTAAAAGCTAATTTTAAAAACCCAATTCATTTCAATCAGTTGTGTGTAGATAACAATTCCCTTGGCTTCATATCTATTTTACAAATATATATATACAAATGTAAGTGCTTACAATTTTCAAATAATATTTACTCTCTTTGCCCCTGTTCCTGGTACATAGTAAGTCCGAAATAGTGAGCTTTCTGTTTGGGACCTTTTTTGTTTGAGAATAATTCTGCAATCCAACTGAAGCATCACACATTGCCAGAAGAATGACAAACTCAGAAATATTTGAGTGAGAAACAGAACAGTGAAGCTTTCAGGAAGTGTGAAGAACAACTGGCAAAGTCTTGCACAGTATTTCTTTCTAAGCAGTGGATGTCTTCCTGGAGGAAAATGCTGGCTCCAAGCACTGTTTTGCAGTTTTCAGTTAAAACAAGGGAAGAAACCCAATTATGTTTCGTTTTACAAAACTTTGAGAGTACTGTATACCACCTGAAAATTAACCGAAAGATAACTATTCTCACTTGGGATACAAACAGGTAGGGAGACCAGTGAAAAACTTATTAAAAGCTGATGAGCCTAAGACTGTGACAGCTACAGAGGAGAGGGCTAAGGAAGGCTCATAGAATCCTGTGACATTTCTGTCACACTGGGACCAACTCCTTACAAGATGCAAGTGGAAGTCCTAGAGTTAATAGAATTGGCCAAGCAAAAAAAAAAATCTGTCCAGAGGGAAG
Organism: Tauraco erythrolophus; assembly: GCF_009769465.1. NCBI lineage: Eukaryota > Metazoa > Chordata > Aves > Musophagiformes > Musophagidae > Tauraco > Tauraco erythrolophus. The sequence continues at coordinate 6,444,847 of NC_141477.1, forward strand.
CTAATGTAGACAATAACAACAGCAAGAAAAAGTCCACTTTAAGAAGGAATGGCACTATTTTATGCCACAGTAGCACTGTGGTTCTAAACACGTGCCATTAGATATGGGCACGCTCGCATTCTTATGGTATTGTAATGGTTATGTGTCAAGCTCTCTGCCACCCCAGTCATCCTGGCTTGCACCTATTCTGCCAGGTAGTCAGCTTCGCTAGCCCTCTGCCTGCCCAAGCCCTTCCAAAGAGCCAGCAGCTATGATCCTCCATCCCTTCTCGTGGCCAGCGGCAGTAAGTAGTGTCTGGGGAAAAAAGGGTTTATCATTAGCAGAAATGTGTCAAATGTTGCTTTAACCAAAACAGTAAATTGACTGATATGGTAGAGAATTAAAAAGATTATTTGATGATATCTCCTGAAGCATATGGAAGCTCTAACTAGTAGGCTGGCTAGAGCTTTAAGAAATAAATTAGGCAAGATTTGTAAGGAGAGGTAGTATGTCTTATTTGATCATCTGATATAGATAAAAAAGGGACAAGCTTTAGGGAGGAAGTATCTTTTTTGTGGGTCACTTTTCTATTTTATAAGACAGATATTTGTAACTAAAATATTTATTATAAATCAGATATTTCTAAGGGAAGTTATATTTTACTTTTTTGTAAATTTTTCTATTTACTAAAGTTTGGTTATAAATTCTTAGATAAATATCTAAAATGCAAATAATTATCTGTATTTCTAGACTACTTTTAGAATTTCTTTCTTGTAGTGGAGCAGTAAAGCAGATACAGATTCATTGACTGATCAAACCCCCAGCAATACAATTTCTCAGACAAACTGTTTGGTTCTGAGGTGGACTTTGACCGTTGTTGTTCACTGATTTTCTGATTTACGGGACAGTTTAAATTGCTGTCTAAAGTTATAAAAAGTTTTTATTTCCCACCATTTTTGTCTTCTAAAAGTTGACTCTCCATATCTTACAAAACTACTAAGCATGAAATCTATACAAAAGTTTGTTATGTACAATATAGAATTTCTGCCAGAGGGGAAAAGGTGGACTAAAATACTTCTTTTTAATGATACCATACATTTAAATCTGAATGAAAAAGGTTTACACTTCCTCATTTTTTTAAGTAAGCTTTATGTAAACATTGCATTAATAAAAGTGACTCTTAGTAGTGGAAAAAAAAAAATCAGACTTTACATGACAGAGATTATTCAAGAAAGGGAGGACTGTACTGCTGCTGTTTAACAAGATTCTGGATACACCAATATTGATTAGAAATTGTCATTAGGCTGTCTGTTGTTACGTGCTGTCTTTGATGATAGCCGTGGAACAGTTCAGAATATGGTGACATAATCTTAAAAAGCCTTTGGATGTGGTATTACTTATTTTAAAAATCAAATTACTTTTGGTAAAGTACATTTAAAACCAACCAAACCATATCTGCGAAAGTGATTTAAAGTCTACATGAGTCTTTTTCCATTAATTTTTCATGAGACAGGCTAAGTGGATAAATTATTTTGAAATTGGGATTTAGTCGTCTAAGTAAGTTGTTACATAGTCAAACTTTTAATTAACTAAACTGTTCTCTTTATAATTCATATTGAACAATTTCCTGCAGCAGTATTTTACAGGTGAAAATCCATGGATTGCTGATTTACTGAATAAGAAATAAAATACAAAAAGAATGACTTGTAAAAAGGTTTTTATTTATTGCTTTTTCATTTCACTTGACGAAATGATGATTGAGGATGCTCTTTTTTTTGTTCTGTAGTTTCCAATTTTTCTTAAAAGCATTATTTTATGAACCATTGGCATATATGCCATCACTCTCTTAAACTGTAAAATTCCTTTAAAGAATTGCACGATACGCTACATAGAACACAAAACTACTCAAGCACCAGCTTTAAGGGTTTTATTAAAATTAATAATATTTAAAAAAACCCACAAAACAAAACAAAAAGCAAACCAGAAGTAAACTCCTTAAAAAGAAAAGTTTAAACAAGTCTTGCAATTCCCCAAAAGAATCTTTAATTCTTTTGAAATTTAGTTATACATATAATTGTCACACATTGTGCATAGAGTTTGTACAATGTAAATTATATTGAAAATATTTTAGAAAATATTTTAGTAGTAGAAGAAAATTATATTTCACAGAGATATGGGATGCCAGCTTTTTTAACCATATTCCTGGAAGGCTATAAAGATGTTAGTGCTATGTCAACAAACTTACTTGTCCTGTGTCCTCTAACTCTTGCACTGTTTCTTCCCAGCATCCCAAATTATATTGGGTATTTTCTTGCATTAGTTTAGTAAGGAAGAAAAAAGTGCAAATCCTCATGTTTACTTCATAAGAACTTGTGCACTAAATGTCTCTCTGATCCACAGACAAGCAAGGAAAGTTCTAGTCTATGTGTGTTATTTAAAACAAAGTTAATTTTGATTCTACAGAGTTTGTTATCTTAACTAAAATACAAGTACACCAAATGTTCAGAACACAGCTAATTAAATAGGCAGCTATTTCATAATGAGATCAGTTCATCCCACTTGATATATCATTATACAAGTGCAGTTCTTGAATTTATGTAAGATCTAATTTTGCACAGCGCTATTCGTTCATTAGTAATCCATATGTACTGAGGTAATGGAACTGTTTGCAGCAGAAATGACCCACGTGGTCAGAAGGCTATGAAAGCATCTTGTCATGTGACAACCTGTATTGTCCCCTTATTTGTTTTACCATGAGGTGCATTTGTAATAGAGTACATTACATCTCAAATATAGTTTACATTTCTGAAAGGTCTTGAAAATTTTCTCCCAAATGGCTTTTGAGATGCATCTGAATTTTCCTCGTTCCTGTGACAGTCCCAATAGAAAGGAACACAAGTTGCCATCAATAGGGAGATTTCTGTCATGTTGTAAATTTTGTATCCATTTTGTTTCATAGAGCTGCTGAGTGATATTAAAAGTGGCTAGCATTATATCATTCCAGTAGTAGAAAGGAATTTACTCGTTCATTCATTTTTGCAACCTAATCCTGTGTTACCAATGTAACCCTTCCTCAGTTCTTCTGGAGAAAAAAATACATATAAAGTAGATCCACTTTCTTTTTTTTTTTAAAAAAAAAAAAGTTCTGTCATTTCTTTATGTAATCTCCTACCAGAAATAAATTCAGTTTAGACTGCCTCCAGTTCTTATCGCTTTGTAAATGTCAGATTTATAAAATGTATACAGAGTTTTATAGAGAGATGTGAAAGATTTAAGTTTGTGTCATCCAATAATTCTTACATACTTCAGTGCTGGGTTTTTCCTACTTAAAAATTACCTATATTTCAATCCTTCTGGTTTTCCCATTTCTCCTTTCATCTTTAGACATCACTTTTAATTGCTCAATTCAAGAACTTAATATATGCATCTTTTCCACATTACTTTTCTTAATCACATTTAACATGAAATCAGAGGATAATTTGGGTAGGAAGGAATCTCAGGAGGTCTGTACTCAAAGACATCTGCCTTCTACTCAAAGCAACATCAGCTATGAGATCAGACTATGTTGCTTAGGACTTCACCGACCCATGTCCTGAAAACCTGCGAGAAAGGGGACTGCACTGCAACCTGATCCAGTGCTTGACTGTCCTCATGCTGAAAGTTTTTCATTCTGTCAAAGCAAGAACGCTCTTGTTTCACTGCTTCAGAGCTTGATAATAGTGTGTACTCTGCAAGTGTCAACAACTTGTTGTCTGTGGCTTGGCAGGTACCATGTTGAAAATAGCTATATATTTATTTGCATTTCATCCGATATACACATATTTAGCACAGTTCCATCCCAGTAATGGAATCTGTGTACCTGGCCTGTACAGTGGTCCAGTCACTTCAGAAAAAAAAAAAACGTTTGGAACCAGTACATCCTGAGTGTACACTGCAGAGTCCATGGTGACAAAGGTTTTTTGTTTCTTTTGGAAATGAATATTTTAATAATAGTGAAATTTAATTTAATTGCATTAATTTTGTAATTGTAATGCCTGGAGACTCGAAAATAGGCATTAGTTGAAATAAATGTAAGCATATTACTAAATTTCATGATGGAAAAACTGGCAAGTAGTACCTGAGTATGACAAAGCAATACTAAAGCAAACATTGGTCTGTGTCATTTAAAACACTGTATGTAACATTTGTAGTTGCTAATAATGAGAAATGATGCAAACGGAGCAGATTTTTAATTGTTCTCCAAATTCTCTCTCTGTACAAACTGGAGAATAAATAGTGGCAACTTCAAATATATTTGCCTTATTTTTTCCTGATGCATTTACTACTGTAATGTCTGAACATTCACACATTTACAGGGAATATATGACTTCACTTTCATAGAAAGATGGAGTTTCCACTTCGAAGTGGAATTTGTAAGCAAATAAATGTGATCTACTTTTTGCACATGCTTTATTTTCTAAATGCATCTTTATCTATTTTATGATTTATATACAATTTGCTGTTAATTTACTGATAATTGTACAGATATTTTTATAACGATACAGAATATAACACGATTGTGCAGTTTGGAAGTGTTGGTGCAACCTAAAACAAAGAATAAGCTAATGGATTCAAATTAATCATTATGTTTATTTTCCTTTGAGGACTTTATTTTTTCTTCACAGGTATTTCACTGGTCTCCCTATCTATTCTGAATTAAGATGTTTCAGACAGCATAATGGCAAATTTTTTGCTGTTATCTCAAACACACACGTTATTACCTTTACTGTGACTTTGTAAATACGAACTCTAGCATTTTGCTAGGCACTGAATATCTTTCTTAATTTAATTTCAAAATACAGTCCGAAATACACTAAGTGCCTTAAAAAATACATATTTCTATAAATAGTACTCTGTGATGTAGTAATGCTACTCTTTTACCACCTTTTATTTCATGCCATGCTCAAGTAACTGAAATGACAAGTAGCAAATGTAGCATGTTACAGAGTTTAATGGTCTTGGATATAGAAGATGAAGAAATAGGAATCAACTTCTAAAGTGAAGGCTAATTTTCAAGCCATTCTCCCATGAAGCCATGTCTTCATCACATTGAGAAGCCCACTTCATCCCCAAACCAGCTACAATTTTGAGCAACAAAGTCTTAGTTCAACTTTAAAAAGGGGATATATGTAAGGTTGCGGGGGTGTTTGTGCTATTTGTCTTTCAGAAATATCTAAAGATAACCATTCTAAATGGCTGGTACTAGTTAAGTTTTACACTTAAAAATATATTGGTTTATATTTCTGCTGAAATACCAGTAGATGAAGAATTACTTTTGATGGAACACTGTTTGCAGGAGGGTAGGTTGAGCTGAAAACTTGTAAATGCTGATGATACCAGTATCATGTAGAAAACATTGCTTGTTTTTATGCTGTGCCCCATCAGCAGACCCATTTTCTTTTTCCCTTTGTTGTCTATCTCTGTCCTCTAACAATTATGATTTGGAAGGCCAAAAAATTTTGTTTTTCTTTGTGTATTCTGAGCTTTCAAATTGGTTTTGCCCCAGGCAACGCTTTCTTTTGCTTAGTTTCTGCTTAACCTACTGTGCTATCAAAATACCAAAGAATAAAGTGCAGTTGAGGGTCAAGAAAGGAAAACATATCCACCTACTTGGCAGTTTTTCCTTGTGACTCCTTATGCCCTATCTACATATGTTTCCCTGTCAACACTGCACATAAAATGCAGCAGAGAATGAAATTCTATTCTCATTCTCATATCAAATTGTCAGCAAAGTTCTAACTGCTTGGCCTTTCATTCGTGGTGCAATAATACATAAATCAGTCAAAAAGCTATAGCTTGATTAAAAATTTTTAGGTTTCTATTTCAAGTCTACAATTCTGAAAGTTGAGTAATAATATAATGAGTAATTAAATGTCTGAATTAAAAGGTGAACCTCATACTATGTCCTGAATATTTTCAGGTTCAGGCTTTGCAGATTATTTGAAAGAGAATGGTCATTTATTAGAGGTCTCTTTTTTCCTCTGATAGGTTTCAAAAATCAAATACAAACCTAAGAAAGGGATAACTTCATAGCACACTTCTAAAACCATAACTAACATTTTCAGTTGAACCTCTAAAAAAAAGTTAATGTCGATAAAGGGCAGTAAATGCCATGAACCAGTGTTAAAATCCTGATGTTTCGTACAGATATAATCTAATAACTGGAAAAATATGGGACGAAAAAAATGAAAAAAAAAAAGCGTCTTCATTATGAGAATCTTGAGGCTACCATTAGCAAAAGAGCATCTTAAAAATACTGTATTCTCTGGATTGCTGCACTGTGTTTGTCTTCCTTTACAGTATTATAGTTTGGGGGTTTTGAAGTTTGACATGCTTTCTTAAAACTGTATGGGTGGTGTTGTTTTTCTGTTTTGTTGTTGTTGTTTTTTGTTTGTTTGTTTGTTTGTTTTTTCCCAGTAACTGAATGGCAATTTTCAGCAGGAAAGAAATAGCTAGAAGGAGAAAATCGAGGTGTTGTTTTTGCAGTTCCTGGTTGGTTGGTTTGACTTCCGTAGTTTGTTTTTGTAAGGGCATTACAGTAAAATCCCACATATGGATGATATTAACCTTTACCATATCTTTTCTCAAGGGTAAATTCCTTCAGTCTCACATGGGAGAACTGTGTGGGTAAATCCTGTGAATACTAATGGCATGATGAAGTCTTTTCTCTGTCAATGAAAAAATTGTCAAAAGTGTCAATTAAAACCAGCATACAACAATTCCTTTATACTTTATGCATTTTACTAGTAAGTGAGATCTCCATTACTTTGAAATTCTGTCCTTGTATTCACATATACGTTAACTACAAATACCGGATGGAGATAATGTATAAGAGGTTATATTTTGTACATTTGTAATGATATAACTTAAGGATACTTTTAAAAACCTAACACACATTTTGCTAAGAAAAATCCAGCAACAAGGGCTTTCCTTATCTGAAAATAATTTCCATAAGTTGAAAATGCCCATTCTGGTACAAAATAAATAGAAAACTTCCTTATGACTAAGTCCCAACATAACAGCTGTCTGTTATGACAGCTGAAGTCCGAGTGAATATGATGGCTTTTCATTTTTTTTTTATTTTTCTATCACAGTTTTGCTGAATCTTTTTTCTGTAAGTTAGAGAAGCATTGCCCGTGAGTTGCCAATTAGTGTTGATTGCACTGTGAGTATGAACAAATTGCTCATATTAACAGACTAATACAGGTAAATCACTATATTCTGTGCTGAAATTATACCTTTAAATTAAGTTAACAACCCTTTATTCAGAATTCACTCTGCTGATGCACAAGGTCAATTTGGCACCAAAGACAGAAAATGTTATGACTGGGTGTCATAGAAATTTGGCTATACAACAGAGGGGTTTCTACATCTCAGTTTCATAGTAGCTCAGTTTCAGGCCAGTAGCTGTAGCTGTAGCTAAAAGACTTGAAAATCTGGTCCCTATTTGGTGAAACAATCTGCAACAATCCATTCAATTCCAGATAGTTTTATGCCTAAACCACAAAAAGCCAGTCTTAAAATAGGATTGAAATTAATCTTTAATAAAGTTTTGATACTGGTGGTGGATTTGAAATGAGCGGAGTGATTATGACTCAGAACATCTGGCAGTTAATTGGATCTATGACTCCAGTGTGTTTTGAAATCTATTTATGTGATTTCTTATATATTATCTGGATTTGAGGTGCAATTTCTGTATTGTAAGCTCGATCTCATTAGTAAGACATCCATGATGAAACTTTTAAGAGTCAAGGATATCAGTGAGCATAGGAAATTAGAGCTCTGATAGCTTCTTTCATGTTGATTCATGCTTCCGCTTTTTATTGATGGGATAGTTTGTATTTTATTAATTTCAAGTTAGCCTCAGATTTCTATGTGATTAACTGCTTCTTAAAATAGAGGATAAACTGGTATGTGATTTTCCTGAAAAATTTAATTCTGAAGATTTGCTTTTTCATGGTCTCTTCTAATTCAAGATTACCACATTTCAACAGAGGAAGTATGATAGTCTTATACTCTGTAGTCATTGATCTAATAATTTTTAATAGCTCTAAATTTAATGAATGAGGTAAATGAAGTTGTATTTTTTAAATTGTTATAATAAGTAAAAAGGCATCCAGCAACATTTTTAGTCCCTATCACAATTTAATGATCACTTCCTACACTAATTCTTTCAATTATAGGACTACTTTTGTTGTTGTTAGTGAATAAATTATTATTAATACAATCTAATGCAAACTTTATTCTTGCCTTAGAAAAACATAGCTAATTTCCTTTTTGGCCTTTCATGGCCCTTCATGCATAGAACAGATTTGGTTTTCATGTAAATAGAAAAGCTTTCTCCAATCTAGAAAATGTTTGGATAGAAGCACTGTTACAAACAAAACAAATTTATCAAATGGCACAGCTGTTCACTGTATGTTCATAATGATCCTTTTTATTTGGGTGCTGTTTGGTATTTATAGCTAATTAACTCCCTTTTACACCACCCAGCAATCTGCATTTAGAGAACACAGAAAACTGAAATAGATTGAATTAGAAGCTGCTAAATACATAGAACAAATTCAGTTAATTCACTGCAGACCTGTTATTACCAAAGCACTGAAAGATATTTTAAGGTTGGGGTTTTTTTTTGCTACTGTGTCTTTATTTTTTTAATTTTACTTAAAAGGCTGAGTACAAAGACTTTCACAAGTTATAGAAACTCTAAAAGCAAATACCTGCTTTTCAAGGTAAGATTATGCAGTTGTTTCCATTGCTAATGTTGAACTATTGATATACAGGAAATGTTTTGTAGTACGTGGACAAAGAATTTCACATGCTTATTGTCACAGAACACCGTAGTTCTTTGTATGAGCCACAAGTAAAAAAGCTGCACCTAGTCTGGTGAGGGGATGAAGCCTGCTTCCCACTGTGCCTCTGGCCAATTCAGGTAAAGAAAATACATTGCTCTTTTTCTTCTGTTGCTTTGAAGTGAGTAGTCTGAAAGTGAGTTTCAGAAATGGAGAATTGTGGCATTGTTGCTTAAGTGTAGTAAAATGGGTAATCATAACTGTCCTGGTTTTAGCTGGGACAGTTAGCTCTTTCTTGTTAGCAGCTAGAAGAGCTCCGTGTTTTGGTTTTACTCAGAGGCTCGCTCTGAGAAGAATGTTGATAGCAAGCTGATGTTTATAGTTGGCACTGAGGTCTCAAGGACTTTTCAGCCTGCCGGGTTCTTGCCAGTGTGCAGGAGCACAACAGGATAAGGGGGGAGAATAGCTGGGACAAGGGGGTCCACGACTCTCCTTACGATTTGTACCTGAACTTAAGATTGAGGCCAAATTGGCCAATTAGTATTCCATATCATGCAGCGTCATGCCCAGTATAAGAGTGAGAGGCAGCTGGAAAGAAGGGCTTTTGCCCTTCTGGTACTCTCACTTTCGGACTCTCGGGGTGTTCTCTCTCTCCCAATCTCTATCCTTATCTCGAATTCCTCAGCCCCACGTTGGATGCCAAAAAGGACTGTCGTGGTTTAGGCCGATCTGGCAACCAAACTCCACGCAGCCGCTCTCTCACTCCAGTAAAGTGGAGAGGAGAAAACTATAGTAAAAGGACCAAGGGTCGAGACAAGAACAGAGAGAGCACCCACCAACCATGGTCCTGGGCAAAACAGACTCAGCTTTCTGAAAGCAAAACAATTTATTAACAGTTACTTAAAAGAATAAAGACAAGCAAAACCAGTTACTTAAAAGGATAAAAAGAAAACAAGGCCAGATCTTAAAAACAACACCTCCCCACCCCCTTTGCCTTTTCTTCCCAGCTCTACCTCCATGTAGAAAGAAATAATTGAAAAATGACTTCCTGAATATTTGTTCACAGACCACAGGTTAAATTCCACAGCAATAGGCTGTATATGCCTTCCCGCCACAGATTTTGGAATTTAGTTTATACCATTTTAATAGATCAGTTACTGGCTATTTTGGTGGGCACTACCAATTAGAGGAAATGAAGAGTACTCCTTTGATTTTCCTAATACAAAAATTAAAAGTAAAAAAGGGGAGGGGAAGATAATTTTGATGCTTGATCATTTGTAAAATGTCTTTTTTTTCTCTTTTCTTTATCTTCCAGTAAACTTCTTTTTGAACCAAAATTAGTTGTTTTGGTTTGATACTTCCAAAGTACGTTTGTCAGAACTTACAATTTTGAGGGGATAATATTAAATTTTTTTCTTGATGTGGTTATTTTGAACTGATGTATTTCCTGCTTCTTTTAATTCTTAGTTCTCACCTAATATGGCTTTAGAAAAGGTACTTCAGGTTAAATGTTCAGCATATAGTTTATACAGTCTGTTGTTAAATGGTGTCTTACAGATTTCTCATTTGTAAAATATGTGATAAAACTGTCTTTGTACAAGTATTTTGGAACTTTATGATTTGTGAAGCATTTATTGATCTTTAGATGAGTCTTTCTTACAATTACAGATAACAGATGTAAGGGAAAAGAAGCCTTGTTACTGGTTTGGTTTTTCTGCAGTAAGCCTCTTTCAAAAACTATTTTTGAAGTACAACATATGCAATTATTTCTGTTGTAATACAGACAGATGAGGCAGGCAAGGGAAACAAAAAAGGAACAAGACATCTTCTGATACTGACTGCCTGTGAGATTTCTTGCCTGTTGCTGGCTTCTTAGTTCAGGTTATATGCGGGTGGTCATGTGGTGTGAACCTAGCGGTAAGGCTGAGTAATGCATTTACCTTCCGAGTCTGGTGAGACTGCCTTGGTTCTGATTGTTGGGCTGCTTACTACCTATGGGAAAGTTTGTGCATCTCAAATTAGGGAAAAATCAAATTTCCACCTCTCTGTCCTGCCAGACTTTTCAGTTGCTCTGTCAGTGCCACAGCACTAGTAAGATAATTAATTTGTATCTTCTTCAGTGTTCCCTGAATATACCAAAATGCTTTTAACCAAAACACAGTCCTTCTAGCCCTGCACATCAGCAAGAAACTACTGAGATGTTATTTCAGTATTCAAATGACATGTTGTTTGTTTGTGTATTATTTATTTTCCACTGACTTTAAGGAAAGATAATGTTTCTGTTCTTAAAGTTTAATAGCACAAGTGGGTGTTAATTCTGATAGAGTTCAGGAGCTAGCAATACAATGCTGCTAGAATTTTAGTAAATAAGAAAATGCTGCAAATTTTAGTAATACAGTGCTAGTATCAAATAGAATGAGCAGCCAGTGTGCAGATGAGAGATTCAGACCACTTTGAACAGATCTCTTGTTCAATTGGCAATCATTAAAGAGGCATTTTTACTGATTTAGCATCTGGTATTCCGTCAGAATTCATAGTTCTGAGAATCTATAAAATAAATGCCTTTTCTAAGCCAACAAATCTATTGGATTTGATTGTAACTTCAGTTGAAAAACCTTATCAAGAACATAAGCAAGAAGAAAAATGTATTATCTGTATAATTCTGTCTGAAAAAACATGTCAATGTGAATTTGTAAACATTGAACTACATAGAAGTCAATGGCAATTTTTCAGCAGACTACAAATACCTCTTGCTGCTTTTATTTCAGGACTGATTTTTTCTTTTACTAGGTTTCAAGATTTCTACTATCTGACCAAAGTATCAACTCAGGGAAGCGCTGACAATCCTAATTTAGAGAATGACATGTTTTACTTACCTTTCAGCGTATATACTTGAATCCTACTTATGTGACTCAAGTGTGTATCACAGTGGAAGGGATTTGAGGTTAAATTAAAATGCTTGCCTTGAAAGAAGCCTTTAGATGTAAAGGGCACGGGTTGGGGGGTGGGTGAGTTACTTTCCATTTAGCAATTTTAAAGTGTGAAAAATCATGAAAAAAAAAATGGATCTAGGAAAACAAATACCAAGAAATGCTTTCCTTTTCCTTCTATTTTAATATGTGCCTGAGTAGATTTACGTTACTGGAGAATCAGACAGACACTATATGTGTGATTTCTGAAAAAGAATTGTTATTTTTTGGCTTGATTATCTATGTCTTATGCAATCTTTTCCTTAGCTTCCTGATCACTGTTATTTGTTCCTCATCCCTTTCTATCCTCCTGTTCACCATTAACTGTTGGCCGGTTTCAGCCACGTTTGACAAGAAGGCATAGATCTGAGGCGTGGGGTCCTATGAAGGTCTGCGTGACATTGGTTCAGACATGTGCAGACTCCACAGCTATTCGTTTTCTTTGCCATTAATTTAGAGATAATGTAATGCTTCTCCAAGAATCAAAAAGCAACAGCCAGCTAACTGCTCAATGTATGTCAAGCTGCAAACTAAAACATAGCATATTCCACTCAGCAGGATAAAAAGAAATTGTTAGTGTACATAGAATGGGACAAGAGTTTAGAAAAAAGAGAGAGAGGATGAGGCGACTGGAGACTGAGGAATTGTAAAGGGATGGGTTGTAGAGACATTAAGGGAGCTGAATAAATCAAGCGTGATACCCAAACTCGCAAAAGGCCAAGTTTTGTTAATTTCCTTGCTCAGAGTATTAGTTGCTTGTCTTTCCTTTTCTTTGCTGCTGTTCACAAGAAAGTAGAAGTAGAAAAGAATCACTACATTTCAACTCAGCTGGGAAATAAAAAAAAATAATTCATAAACAGCTCAATATATTTAATATATCTCTTCAGAATAATATTTCCTAGAGATTGTTTATTGTCTTGTTCTCCTATATAATTTGTAGAAAGAATCAAATAGAGTGTCCTAAAACTGCTACTTCAAAAGGAATTCTGAGGCATCTCTTTCTGGGGGAGAAGTTTAGAGTAAGAGTTAGTCAGATGTACTATATTAGTGCTTTCTTTGTGAATGAATTTAGTAGATACGGAAACATCAAAACAGATTAAGAAAACCTGCCCAAGTTTTTCTTCCAGAGTCTATGACCCTTGTTTGGTAGCAAAATTCTGTGTAAGTTTTAAAAGATGTCTGTGCACTTCAGCATATACATATTTTTAAGGCTTTGCATCAGATGGAGGAAAAGTAGACAGTGACAAGATTTGCTGAGTATATAGTGTATATAATCTGACGTTTTCAGGACACGGATTTTAACTTAACTAATTTGCACCATCAAGCCATACTACTTAAAGTATGTGACAGCAAACCATCTTCAACTTGTATATATGGATTTCTTCATTTTATAGATCTAAGATCCATCAATTTTGTTCTGCAGAATTTAATCTTCTTTTCTCCTTCCATATTATGATTGTGGATCACTATTATAGTTGCTGTTAGCTCCACCTTTAGTCTCTTTCATGTCTGTATGAGAGCTCACCTGCTGTCAAGCCCTGGCTCTTCTCTTTCTTAGAAAGTCCACAAAATATCCATGGATGGATTAAAACATAAGCGATAGTACTATGTATATCTAATTTGGCCTCTGTTACCTTTTCAAAAGCCATAAGAAGTCTGACTCACTCCATCCTGTTTCCAGGATGAGGAGGAGCTGTCAAGGAAAGCATGGCATGTAATTGCTAGTGAGAAGAGACTTGTACACCAGAAATACTCATGGTAAATAATTGCTTTTCCAGAGGGAGGGCCACTATCTGTTGACCCAGTGTCCCTTATCATAGCACGTGAGGAAAGCCATGTGTCATAAAGCTTTCTGTGAGATTACAGAATTCTCCAGCATTTCTCAGTTTTGCAGCTAAGCTCTGATCTTTCTCGCTGTTATACTCTTTGGCTATAGCTATGCCCCAAGCCTTAATGTTAATTGAAGAACAAAATACATCAGAGCATAAAACACTAAATTTTTTGGTGGAGCAGAGAGAGTTGGGTCTAGAATAATTCGAAGTGGGAACATCTGTTTCTTGGTCAACAGTGTATTGGTAAATTGGTGAGTTGATGTAAGGATTACTGTGAATCAAAATTTGTGCATAAGTAAATTTCAGCTATTGAAAAACCAGCAAATATCCAAAATGTGAAACGGCAATAATTATTCTTGGACTTTCTGAAACGAGCAATTATATGCTTTATAATTAAAAAAACAAATGAAAACAAAACCCCTTTATGAATACATCTGTTCCCTGTAACTTAAATAGCACCCCTCCCAAGGATACTATCTGGATTTTTCTTTAATATGAAATTTCCTTCTAGTTTTAGAAAGTATTTTGTTTATACTCCTATTGCTTTATTGGGGGATATTTAAATTGTCTTACTGACTAAGCAAGATCAAAATCCAACTTTGCTACTATACTGAAATTATTCCAAATTTATACCAGCAGTTCCTCATGAACTCCTAGATGGTAATTTTCTGGTGGCCTGATACATATACAACAGCCCATTTTCATGCATCTTCTGGTCTCTATGCAATTACTACCTCCATCTGGGTCTGCAGTGTAAAGTTTAAAGTGCCAGCAGCTTTGCTCTAAGTGGGTTTGTATGAAGCCAGTTTCTCCTATACAGATCCCTTATATTCCAAAAGTTTCCACAGTCCTGCCCTATCTTATCTGTACTTTCTTTTTGGTCACATACAATCTACCCCTCTGCTTCTATGTTTGGACATGCTTATGGTAATGAGAATGTCTCCTACCTAACAGCTAAAGTTTTGCCTCAAGTGCATACCTCCTCCTACATTTGATATTGTTGTTACCCATGATTTGTGCATCTAACTATCTTTCCAGGCATCACAACTACAGCTGTTTGAATGCCTCTTTGTCAAACCATCCTCCACTCTCTCTGTTTATTTATGGTATTGTGAAATACAGTTTCACGTAGTGTGGATAGCTTATAATTTGTGTGGAGTAGAGGAAAAAATGTTTCCAGAACACTGAACGGAATAGATGTGGTAACACCAAGGAAGGTTTTATTGCTCAGCAAGTTACACACTATGTGGCAAACTTTCCCTGTGATGTGCTAAACAAGAATGAACTGCACTTTAGGGCATTAATTAAAAAAGATAACTCTTATGCTTTCATAATATTATATAGTGTTATGTCTTATTATACAGTGTTATGTCTAATATCTTCATGCTTTTCAGAGAAAATAAAATTATATCCATATTTTATTTTATTTAAGAATAAACATTGTAACTGAAATGTTAAGGAAAACAAATAGGCACACAAAGCTACCCCAAACTCTCCAACGCTGTAAAATCCCAAAATGATCAGCTGGTTCAGTGTCTCTCTTCTACATTATTCCTATAAATCTCCCCTTCCTTAGCAGAGGATGCAGGCAGGCTGAGGGTTAAAGGCAATATGATTGATGTATACTGCATTTTTACAGGATGCTATACCGCAAACCAGATCTATAGGAAGCCATCACCATATACTGCTGATAGAATCTGTTCAATAGTTCAAAAGAACAAATAAAGTAGACTGAGGTAGCTCTCTGGTATCAAAGGACTGGAAATATAATGACAAATTTTCTTTGCCTTGCTTCTTTAATTTTGTGGAAAATAAATTGCACTCTGTAAGTGTGAGGTGACAGATGATCTGAGTTTCCCAAATAAATTCTGGACAACTAGGACACAGTGAGGATCTAAGTGGCGTTGTGCATCATGAACTTGATTTGCCTATTTAGAAACATGTGCTGTTCTTTCGTGTGAGGATGTTACGTGCATGTTCATGAAAACATTACTGCTCAGATACAGAACGCTCTTGTTCTATCAGCTATATACAGGACTACATATTTTCCAAAGAAAACAGGCTTTATTTCATGCTGCCTGTTCTTGGGCAGCATGAAATTGTGTTTGTTGGGTGGAAGGCAGTATCTCATTGTTACAGTATCTCTTCCTGATTATATCTTGTTAGAAACTATCACCACATTAATCAATTGTTTCTACTGCTCTGTGCACATGTCCACTGCCACCAGAAGAAAAATGTGACGAGAGAGGAAACTCTTTGCAGTGCAAACACCTTTTAGGTAATTAAGCTAGAATCGTATATTGCTGATTTTGTTCTGAGAGAGAATACAAATTAAACGAATTTGTGATGATCACAGTGCCTGAATAGCAACTGGGTACTGCTTAAATTCCAGAAAAAAAAAAAAAAATTACTGAAGGCAATTGTAATTTTGGATTAAATATGCCAAGAAAAAAAAAATGCAATATATAATTAAAGGTGGCAAAAGCAAGCACTTAAAAGTTATTACATAGCAAAATTAATGTTGCTGGTACAACCTTGTCTGGGCTTCCTTGTGTGAGTGGAATCTGATATGGTGCAACTACACAAACACATGCTCTTTTTAAATAAACTCCGTGCTTTGTCTTGTACACTAAGATAATTTAATTCACTCAGTGAACAGAGGTTCAATATTTCATTTAATCCTTATTGTTAATTGTTGGCACTTTCATCTGATTGGCTTACCGGATACCACTAGGGCTTTGATCTGAGGAAAGAACTGTTAATCACTTCATTGCCTGTTATATAGTTCACCTAAGTAAAATGTATAGGTGTTTTTCAAACATTAATTTGATTTATGCACTTTCATAATGTTCATGTGAGATGGAAGGGTACTATTTCCATTTCACATATAAAAAAGAAAAAAATCAAAGACGTTGAGGTCAAAATTTTACTACTAATAATAATTTTTAAAATAATAATTTTATTAATAATAATTATTTTGCTAATTCAGAAAACTTGTATTTTTTATGTATTTAAATCAATGCTCTAAGTTTTCACAGAAACCAAAAAGACAAATTCAAGAGTCTCGGGAAAGAAAACAACACCACAGAGCTACTGATTTCCTATGAAAAAATTTACTTAAAGTAAGTCTCACAGAATCCAGTTTCCCAGAGCCATTCTCAAGTGATATAACTCTGTTTTTTTTTCCCCCCACAATACCCTACATCATTTACTGTTTGTCTTCCAACTTGTTCTATAAATGAAATGGAAATCTTAGAGAGAACATGCACAAGTAATTCATGCCTAGAGCAGATCTACCTTATGGAATAAATGACAAAAGAGGACAGTACACATATGGAGAGGAATGGGGAAAAGCACGTGATGGTGTAATACTACACTTTCCAGTTCCAAGGATGTGTTTTGCAAACTTAAGGTTTTAAATACCATCTGGGGAGGATGGTGATGGGGGGGAGGAAGGAATGTTCAGATTGGCATTGTGTACATTCTAAGCAAGTATGAAACTGGATAAACCACATCAGTCACTTACACAGAGCAAATGATCAACAAAAGCAGGTTGTGATTCCCAATTAGATCAATCCTAAAAGAATGTGCTTTTCCAGTGGAGAATCACATATGTTTCTGAGAATGGACAACTATTGCAGTCGAGAAAAATGCATTCTGTCAACCTGCATCTACTAGCTTCTTTTTTCCGAGTGTTGTTTTCACCTTGGAGATCCTACCAGCTCCCTAGGAACCTTGGTCCCATTTACTTAGCATTTTCTGTTCACTTAGCACTTAAATTAGGCAGCTTCCTCATTTAGGACTCCTGACAAACAGTGGGGCAACATTGAGAACATAAGTGAGAAAGCTTACTGTCAGTAGTTGCACCATCAACCTGCACAAGTCTTTATCATGCAGAGGAGGTTGCCATGCAGTTCTGGGCTCTATGATGCTCAGCAAAAATCATATCTTCAATGAAATGACATGTGTGGTCTGAGTTCCTTGTTAATTGCAAAGGTCTGTGAAAACTCTCCTGAACAAATACAACCAATTGCTTTCACAAGACTGATCGCTTGGTCCAGTTTTTGGTTGATTTCCATTATTTCCACTACATGATGTAAAGGACAGGATTGATCTGAAGACTGTACTAGCCAAATCCCTTGTCAATGCATGAACAATCTACAGATTCTTAAAAAGAGGCCTGCAGAAAATTTGAGGGTTTTTTTAGTGTTGTTGTTGTTTTCTTGTTTGGGTTTTGTTGGCTTGTTTTTTAAAATTCAGGGAAAATGCTGAAATAGACTAATTCTGTAACAGATTAACTGCTTTGTCTGGAAATTTTCCCTGAAACTCAAAGCAGAAAACTGACACAGAATATTTCAGTTTAGGTGAGCAAAAAAAATTAACTAATACAGAGGATCTTAGAATGAAGAATGATGGCACTATAAACAAACTTAAATGTCGTTATTCCTGTAGTGTGTATCCTGTAAAAATCTATTGAGCAAAGCAAGAAGTGATTTTTCTCTTTCTTCTATTTGTAGAGTTTTAACTGAATGCCAGACCTTTACTCCTCTTTCTATATAAACTCTGTAAAAACAGAAGTAGAATGAGTATCAGGCAGATTCCCATAGTAATTTTGAGGAAGATTGTGGAAAAAAAAAAAAAATTAAAAACATGATAGCATTGTATTGTTTGGCCAGTCCTCCATCAGAACAGTGTTCCCAATGGGACTATGTTTACCAATGTATTTTGAAAGTTTTTTCACAATTAGAGAACTGTCAAGGTGTTTTTGTACAACCGTTCCCTTAACAATGGGATTCCTGCTGAATGCAGTTCTCATAAATCCATCAAAAAGGAGAGCAGTAAACATTCTAATCTCATAAATACATGTACCTATAGAAGCATTCTGTAACATTCCTGTGACTCACATCATATGATTTTTAATGTGAAAAAAAGTAATTTTAAATTAAGAGTCAGGGAGGAAAGGTTAACTGAGACCTTGAACAGATCGATTTGGCCAAGTTGCCATTCAAAAGGGGATAAAATATTTCAGGAGAAAAAATCCGTTGTTAGAATTTGCAGATAGTCTTCCAAGAGGGAGGTGGTAATGGGAAAGACAAACTGTATAAAATGGTATTCTAAGGCTGCTTCATTTCAGTAATATGTATTTCCATTAAAGCTGGAATGTCCAATGTTCAGAGGACATACATGAAGGGAAAAAGTGCAGTTCCCACCAACAACAGGAACTTATTTCCCTTTTTTTAAAGGAATTTTTAGTTTTGGTGAAGGATTTTACTTGGATTACTAGGTTTAAGAAGTGAGTGTAATCCATTAGTATCAAATAAGTAAAGGGCGTTGAAGACCTCCACTGCCGTAATTTCACTGAGTTCACTGAAGTTAATTTAAGAAACTGTCAGACTTGTGCATTTCCTTAACAGTTTGATGAAACCATAAGGAAGTTGGATTTCTCATGTGCTTTTGTCTTCTATAACACCTTTCTTCTAAGTACCTGAATCTACTTTTAAATAATTGATTGAAGTTTGTTGCACCTTTGAGGAAATTTTAAAATCAATATTAACTGCTGGATGGATACTGATGCTGTAGTAAGGTTAGAAATAAGAAAAATTGGGAAAAGAAGATTAAGCAGACAAAAAGAAGACTTTTAGCTAAACTTTTTAGGTTTGAGTCTTCACACATTTCGTTACTGAATTGGAATTCTAAATCCATTTTTATAATTCTGCTTTTTTAACTAATAGATTAAGGTTTTGAACTCATTTAGCTTCATGACAAAGTGAAATAAACTGTCTTGAGGGATGTATCGAGAAGGAATTTGCAACTCTAGTTAGTGTTCTTATCTTCCATCTTTAATTTATAGCACAGCAAACTTTGATAGTATTTCCTGAAAAATGAAAGTGTCTCCCTCCTCTGCCCCAAATCTTACATAAATATACTAAGTCGAACATCGGAGCTGTTCGTGAACTGAGCTGAACAGACAGACCCAAAAAAAATAAATTTAGGATTGTGTTTATGGATTGCATCAACGGTATATCAATGTAAGGATGTTAGGTAGAGTAAATCATGGCTTGAATGAAGCTTATGTGGTTTTGGAACAGGCAGTTTAAATGTCCTTGTGGTATCCAGTATTGGCCAAAGTAGCAGACCTCTGTCTTATATGTGGTGGTATATTGCTGAAGTTATGGACTAATAAATGAAATTAAAACAAAGGACCAAATAAAACACCGAAGGAGAGAAAAAAAGAAAATTTTTTTTTTTGCTAAATCTGATTTTGGACAATTGTCATGGTTTGATGTGGGGGGGATTCTGGTGGCAGGAGAGGGGCTTTGCTCCCTGCGACCTCCCTGGTTTTGGAAACGGGTCAGACCTGGTTCTGGCCACCAGATTGGACTCCCATCCCCCTCGGAGTTGAGCCAATCAGCGCGTCTGTAAACTGCCCTATGTAAGTTGGGACAAAGGAACCGGAGGGAAAAAAAAAAAAAAAAAAAAGCTGCTTCGCCCAGGATCGAGCAGAGAAGGGAGGAGGGCACTGCCCCCACTCCCTGGCTCCCGGCCGGGCAGCTGCCTGCGTCGGGCCGGTGCCGCCCATGAAGAATGACGGCGGCAGAGCCAGCTGGGGAACTCGGGGGCACCCCACTCCCGGGGTGCCCACTGGGCTGAGTTCACCTGGAGAGGACTGAGACCTGAGAGAAACAGCTGCATCGACAGCAGGTCAGTGAGGATGGAGCGGGAGGAGGTGTGCCGGAGCCGAGTTTCCCCTGCGGATGGTGGTGAGATAGCAGGCGGCCCCCCTGCAACCAGGACGGCCTCGGTGGAGCAGAGACCCACTCGCAGCCCGTGGGGAGAAGATGCCTGAGCCTGAGGATGGTCGTGTTGGGACGCACGACAAGGCAGAGAGGCATCTGGAGTCTGCGTGACGACCCACGCTGGAGCGAGTGGCTACAACTCCCTAAGTATCCGAGACTGTGGTAAAGCCCACACTGGGGCAATCCGATGGGGAAGGATTGCATCCTGCAGGTAGGACTTGCGCTGGAGAAGTTTGCGTTTTTTTCCTCGTGGGTAGGGGATCCACTGGAGCAGGGGAAAAGGGTGTAAGGACTCCTCTTTCTTTGAGAGAAGCGGCAGTAACAGCATGGGATGAACTGACCTGCACTCCCCCAGTCCCCGCTCCCTGTGCTGCTGGGGGGAGGAGGTAGAGCCGGGAGGAAAAGGAAAGGGGTGGAGGGGGTGGGGAGGAAGGTGTCGGTTTTAAGATCTGGCTTTGTTTCTTTTTACCCTCTCATGTGACCGGTTTTGTTTCCCTTTGTCCTTTTAAGTAACCGTTAATAAATTGTTTTGCTTTCAGAAAGCTGAGTCGCTTTTGCCCAGGACCATGGTTGGTGGGTGCTCCCTCTGTTCTCGTCTCGACCCTCGGTCCTTCTATTATATTTTTCTCCTCTCCACTTTACTGGAGTGAGAGACCGGCTGCGTGGAGTTTGGTTGCCGGATCGGCCTAAAACCACGACAACAATTCATTGCTTACCTATGTGCTCTTGTTTTCTCTCTTTCTCTCTCACCACCCCCCCCCCCGCCTTTTCCCCTCAAGTTCCCTGCTTTTCCCCCATAATTATATATTTTTATATACATATTTAAAAGAAAACCCAACTTTTACTTTTTTTTTTTTTTTTTACATATATGACTATTTCCACTTTGCCTCACCAAATATTTACTTGGTTTTGAGTCCTCTGGAATGCTAGTGCTTCTGACTCTTTTAAGAAAGCAAGTTCCAACATTAATCTTTCAGAAAGAAAAGGTTAATAGTTTAAATCCTCTTGACTTCACTTTGCTCTTGATCAGATCCTTGGAGGGTGGTGTTTTGGTTTTGTTTTTTTTTTTTTTCCTGTGTTTTTTTTTACTTCATTGTGTTGTTTTGTCTATATTGAAAGTATTTTCTTTGTTTCTGCTTGAGGAGAGGAAGCAGCTTTCAAAGTCCAAGAGATTTATTCAACAGTTCATATACAGAGAGATAGTGGTACTGACTGAGAGTCATAGTGCCATGTTTCTTGTGCCTTGGGAAATGATTCTGTGAAAATGACCTTGCTGTAAAAATTAATTTAATTAATTAATAATAGGTTAGAATTAGAATGTGGATAAATTACGGTAGATCTTTAGGCCAAAATGCTTCTGACAATGATTGACTTAGCCTGGAGAAACGAATTTTTTCTGTCTTTTCCCTCTAGGCATATTGCAGCTAATGGAAGCACTAAGGAATGGGATAGCTTTGCCTTGCAGTTGAACTCTTATGATACTGGGCAAAACCCAGGAAACAAGATAAAAGGAATGTGGAAAGTAGGGTGCAAATAAAATGAAAGAAATAGAAGTAAACTGGTGACACGGAAAAATGGAGACAGAGAAACCAAACCAGATATGCACATAAAATTACATTTCAAAAAGAGAGTGAACTCTCTCCAGCTTCTCCCTGTGTAATTCTCTTATTGAGAAGTGCTTTCAAAGAACTGTACATAAACTAAATGTCTAATAAGTATTCAGTCTAAACCAGTAGGATTTAGCCACTAAATGATTATGTTAATTATTCCAAAGTAGATATTACTTTAAACTTCTCTCAATAATAAAATCTGAGAGTTAACATTCTTTTATCTTAAAATGTCTCAGTTTGCTATATGTAAAGCAAACCCTCCATTAATGCAGTATTACTGAAATAGAATATGAACAACTTCCACATCTGAAAATGCCACTTCAGAGAAAAATTCAGAGTATAATATTGAATTCATATTATTTGAGACCTAAATGCAAGTGGTGGTTTTGTTTCCTGAAGGAGAAAATCTAAATTCTCCAAGAACAAATTTCCAGTAACCCAAATGTCTGTGAAGGTGTGGAAAAATATTGTGATGCCCAAAATAGATTGTCACCACTTCTTTCTAGTTACATGGTAGAGAACTGCAGCCAGTGTCACCCTCGTGCTGAGAGGGACAGAATTGAAGACTTAACCAACAAACTACTGCTTCATTTGATCACAGTCTTTGGCACTGACTTTGTCCTCACCATCGCAGAGAAATGCTTGAAGAGTGTGTCATGGTCTTCGTAATTGTCCATTTGCTATGACATGATCTGTAAAAACTAGAGAGAAATGTAAATTGCTAAATCTAGGTAAAAATATTAAACATTCCATATAATAAATCTGTCTAAGCAGTATACTAATGGAGTGCAAAGGCTCACGTTATCGATAATAGTAAATTTTGTGAGTGGAATGGAAGATGGTGGCTGGAGTTTTTGGTTCATGTTTGGTTGTGTTGTTGGTTTTTTTTTTTAGTGGACTTGTAAGAGTTGTGTGTTTATGCCTCAGCTAAATCTTAAACCTTCATCCTGAAAGTGCAATAGTCAGACTTAATCAGAATTGGCAATAAATTACGAAAATAATTAAAAAAAACCCCAACTTTACCAATTCACAAAGTTTTATTAAGTTTACCTTCAACTTTGCATGCATGAAGAACCAGAAGCAAATTAATTGCATGATTTCAGATTGGCTGCGTTGCAAATTTTCTGAATATTCCTCCTAAGTTTCTTAAAATTACTTTTCTTGCCTTGTCGACAGGCTGAGGCAATGAAACCTTCTATTGAAAAAAAAAAAAAGAGAAGAAACAAAAATACAAATAAAATTGCTATAGTTTTTCAACCTGTCACTGAAAACTCTGAAGTCTGTATCAAAATGTCCCATTTGCCTCTTACCAACACATGTATCTTTTGAAAAAAAGTCATCAGCTACTATCTATTGACAGTCTTTAAGAGTCTGAATACAGCTCCTAAGCTGACATCTTCACTATGCCTAATACAGAACTGTCCATAGGTACCTTAAAAAGAAAAATAAAAAACAACAAACAAATCACTGGCTGCTTGGGGAATTCCTTAAATGCCTCATTCAGTTGTAAGCAATAAATATAGGTCCAACTTGACTTCTTTTCCAGATGATATGTATCTTGTATCTAGCCATAGCTTACATCATCCTTAGATCACAAGTTAGAAAAGGAGACTTGCTCTTTTCAAGCCTACACAACCAATATGGTGCTTTAAATGCCAGACTTAACTATGATTTGTCTGTTTGGTTTCTGTTTTCTGGATTATATCGTGTCAGTGCATACTGAGAACAAACGCCTTCAGGGTCTTGATTCAAAGCTCTGCTTGTGTATTTATTTCATTAGCAAATTACTTAAAAAATAAGAAAATTGTTGCTGCAGTATTCCCACAATTATATACAAGAGATGTGACACAGTAAGGCTGAGAAGTCAACATAATGTTTGTTTTCTTGTTGTCATTGTGAATATGTCTCTGACATTTGTTGGTAGCCTAAACGGTATCTTGTAGTTCTACAGAATCTTTTGTAAATCTGGAATCTTTGAACTTTTGGAATGTTCATTAAAGGGAAAACAATCCATCTTCCATACTTCTTCTCTCTAAATACTTTTCCTGGACAAGATATCTCAAATTTATAAATCTTTTATGTAATAATTAATTTGGGTTTTGTCAATGTACTTAAGAATAGCAAGAAAAGAATCCTTGACAAACATATTTCTTAGGCATGACAGTGTAGCTCTTAATTACAAGAAATTATTCAGACACATCAAGAAGAATGCCATAGACAGCCACTGAAACCATCTTTCATTGAGAGAATGAGAGAATAAAAATACAGTCAGCGGTATCATTTGAGCTTTTCTCCCACTTATTACCACACAATTTGATCATTAATTTTAGATAAATAGCATGTTAAATGCTTTTAAGGATGTACAAAGACTACTGTTTCTTTCTTCTTTGTCCACCTTTGCTGGAGTTATTAATTATATATTATCTTTTTAAATTGTAACATTTCCTACTAATTAAACTCTTCCAAAGATAAGGAGGTATTCTTGTTTTTATAGATCATAAGTAATTCAGGGGTTGGGCTAAAAGTGGTTCTCTAAAATATCAGATTGTCTTTAGATCAGAGGGGAGTCTCTACTGCTGTGCTTCTATGTATGCACAAAAAAAAGGTCAGCTCTGCAAATCAGAGTTCAGACCAATAAAACTGTTGAGCAGAGCAGAGAAAAATGTTCAAAATATATATATACATATTTTTTTTTACTAAATCAATTACTTTTCTGGAGCTTTATGAAAAATAATAATGATTATTTTCAAAATTCTCAGCTGCTACTACAGCAGCCTGCATTGCCACTCTGTTCTGGTTCCAGAGTGTTTATTTTGCCAGTTTCCCCTTGCAGTGAATATGCACAATGCCCAGCCCTTTGGTCATTCCCAGCAGGGGATCTGCTGGAGCACTGCCTACTCCCTCCTGCTCGTGTGCCAGAATGATGGACATGTGTCTCTTCTTGACCCAGAGCTTTCATAGACAGGGAGCACTGAGGGCTCTGCTGTGCGCAGTGGAGCAGCTTTGCCCCATCGTATAGATTCGGCATAAGATTTTAGTTGTAACAGCCTAATTTATCCCCCCAGCTTCCCCCTGATCAGACAGGTACATTACTTGAGTGCACAAAGCCTTCTTAGAACTTTTTGATGGAAAAGAGGTTCTCAGGTGCCAGTTTAATACTTTTTTTAGCAATTATGTCAGTATACAG
Organism: Tauraco erythrolophus; assembly: GCF_009769465.1. Classification (NCBI taxonomy): domain Eukaryota; kingdom Metazoa; phylum Chordata; class Aves; order Musophagiformes; family Musophagidae; genus Tauraco; species Tauraco erythrolophus. The sequence continues at coordinate 6,470,052 of NC_141477.1, forward strand.
AGTGAAATGAGTCCATCAGACTCAGCTTCCAGTCATTCCTTTTTGTATAATTTTTCTAGCTATATCTCATGCAGTACTAGCAGCTTTTACATATATATAAAAAAACGGTTATATTCCAACATGATATCATTCTAGCAGGCATATCAGCATGCAATGTAAAACTACCATGTTCCTGTACTTTAATGAATGATTATCCACAGTGACTGTAATAGACCACACTGCCTACGGTTGCGAAGTAAAATGCTTAGTTTAAGTCACCATGAAGATGGTTCAAATCAATGGCTTTTGATTTGAAATTGTTATTCAGTATCTATATCCTTTATTAATGCAGCTTGTTTGATAGGCGACGATTTGTGAAGTCATGGTAATGCAGTCAATTCTACGTGTGTGACTGTTCCATAAAAGTTGCTCAGCCAAAGGTTTCAGGAAACTGAGCCTTAAAATTGTGTAAATACTGCTGGAGAGAACTGATTGTAGAACTTCTTTTGTCATATTTACTTAGATCTAATATTAATCTTCAGAGCAATAATATAGTTACTTACTGAGAAGTCAGGTTCTTCCTTAAAACACTCCATTAAACCATTCTGTCATTGTCTCACATATAGTACATGACTCGGGAGTAACTGTCTTGCATGTTTGCTCAAATATAAGTAAGTATAATTGCACGTGCAAAATTGCTCAACTGGTTTGGAATATTAGGATCTGCCAATCCAAGTGAATGGTTGATATTCCAGTGATCATTGTTTTGTACCCAGTTGCCTACTGTGAATGTAAAAATCTTCATTGGTAACATATTTATCTGTCTAAATAAAAAGAAATATAAAGTCTTTTTTTTTTTCCTTTTTTTTTCTAGTTTTCTAGAAATTAGGGTCAAGAGTCTGGTGGTTGTAATAGAGACTAATATATGTCTTGCTTTGATAGAAATGTGTTTACTTCTCTCTATTTTCTTTCTAATCTGAAATGAAAAGAACATTTTTTGTTTTTGTGCATGGAAAGGGTAAAAACTCCCATGATGATTACGACAGAAGTCTTATTTGAGTTATTCATTAAGGCTGGTGTGCATTTCCACTCAATCTTCTCTTCCTAAAACAGAATAAACAATCACAAGCTTGACAATTCTTTCAGTGCTGAAACTCAGGGTGTGAGTAAACTTCTTTAGGTGGTTTGATGGTGGCTTTGTCAGAAACATGCCAAGTGTCACAAGTATGTTATTTTGCCTCTGGGAATAAGAAATAATAAAGCTTTAGATAAGAGCTAGAGGGAAGGTTACTCTAAAACCAGGTATTTATATTTGTATCAAATTCATCATTGATAAAACTGTATTTCCCAAATCTCTACAGGAGCTAGTACAGTATTGCACTGTTGCTAGGTTCTACTTACCATTAAACATAGATGAACCAACAGCAGGTACTGGGAAGGTTAAGAAAGTTTAATGGAGAGTTCTGTACAAATAAACACAGCAATTGGATAGACTAGAATTTTTTTTTCTTAAGCTGGAGAAAGCATGCAGTTAAATCTCCACTCTCTGTAAAACATAACAAGTTTTCAGCCCACTCCTGGTTGCATTTGTGGATAGCATCAGAATGTGTTATACGTCCGTGCACAAATTTATAAGTACTGGAAGAAATTAATACTGTGTACCAGGAAGGTTTCCATAATTACACTGAAAGCACCCAGTAATTAGAGACACTCTATTAATAATATTACCAAAATACACTTAAAGACTTCTAAAGAAATTTCAGGCTAGTTTAAAATTTCAGTATCCCCAAAGATATGAGGAAGCAGCTAAATCTGCGTTTGATAGTCCAAAACAATCTCACTCCTGCATAGTTGATCTTCAAATTCATTAAGGAAAACTCTTTCTAATTAAAGTTACATCACATAAAAAAATGAATCTAAATGAACTCATCTGGTAATGATCTTTTCCCTCTTTGCTCATAAGACACAACTCTAACTTCAATGCATGTTTTTGACAGAACTGCAGATTTCCTCCCTATGCATTTTTTTTACTGTAGTAGATGTCATAGAAGCCTTTTACAGCTAAAGAGCAGAACTTATCTTCGCACCGAAAATTGCATTATATTAATACTTTGCTTTATGGATCACGACTCTTAGTGATGGTGTGGAAAAAATAGATTGATTTTTATTTGATGCTTTTAGCAGTTCCATTGGTATGTTGTCCATTGCATTACGGGTGGGGATTTTTTGATTGTTATACTATTTTTTTTTTTTACTGCTGTTTTTAGCTTTGATCTAAATGGGGAAAAGTTTTTGTTTCAATCAATTCTTCTCCATGGGACTTTGATAGTCTTTGGATGTGCAGAACAGCTCTTCACAGTATTCCTTCCAGCAATAGATGTGACTATTTTCCACTCTCTTGATTTAATAAGTCTGAGTTTGGATTGGATGTGTGTCATTAAAAGCCTCACCATGTCAAAAGAGTTTTTTCTTTTACCTGAAATTTGCACGGCTTTTCACTATAGGCACTCTTATGGGAGACAATCATCTTTGTCCCTTTCTGACATTCTCTGCTGGGTGCTTTGATATTCAGCAAACAGGAGTGTATGTGCATGCTTGTTAGGATGGAAACTATTTGTCTCCTCTAACCCAAGTGAATGACCTTACTTGGCGTGATTTCTGTTTTGCCATATGTAAGTTTAGAAAACTTTATTCCCAGAGGGAAGAGAAGAAAGTTTTATGCTATTATGACTTTTTCCAGCTTTCTCTATACTTTCTTCTTTTTTTTTTTTTCCCTTTGAAGTTCTTTTTGGTTTTGGTAAATTCAACAGGTCATGCTGAGGTTGTTGGTGCCAGACTTCAATCACTATATTTCCCTACCAAATACAAGCTAGTTTTTCTTCCATTTTCAAATCAATACCTTACAGCCTGAAAAATAATCAAACAAGATCAGAAACATGGCATTTAAACAATCCTGTCATAACAGACTAGTGTTCATGTTTAGAGGTAAAACTGCTTTTTGCCTCAATTCCGAGTTCTAGTGCCCTTATTTTAAAGATGATTCTTTTGCTGGCTTTACAAAACATTTATAAAAATTAAAAAGTATCTCTTTCAACTGATTTTTTTTTTTTGTTTATTCTGTCTTTATGTAAGCTACTTTTTTCCCCCCTTCGCTTTTTGTTAAGAGTGTAGAAAACACTTTCAAAGTCACCCCAGGGAAAGCTCTAAGCCAGAGGACATACACCTTTTCCACTTTTTCATGCTTCAGGCTAAGATCGTTCGACTGATCCATCATCTGACTAGTGGGCAAAGTATAAATCATGTATGAAAATGTCAGTTGAAATGTTAATGCACCGTCATGTCATTAACTGCATTTTTTTAATCTTATGTCTGTATCATCTTCAAAAATTCCCCAAAATAACAAACACAGTTGCAAGTACCAAATACTGATTTCATTTTTTTTTTATTTGTTTAGGGTTTTTTTTTTTAATGGTACAAATGTTGAAGAAGAAATACATGCTAGCTTTTTGAATTGGTCCACAAGATCAGGTCGAAACATTAGATATGAGCAGTCCTTCCAATTCTACTAGTTTAGATATATCTTCTAGACAAGAAAATCTAAAGTTCTTCTGAAGTACAAAGATCAACTGACCAGTGGAATTCCACCAGCCACTGGAATTTGGTCACTATTTTCAATCAGGCAACACTATATACCTTTACTTGGAACTATTTCAATTCCCATAAGTTATAAACATATATCAAGAGATACTCCAGTCTTGATTGAAATATATCATTTGATCTTCCTCCTTTGTGTGTGAGAGGAGGGGAAAAAATAGGAAAGCAACTAAACTTACGCTATTGGTTTCAGAGCTTCCTCTAGAGAATGTAGATTCCTGTCAAGTTTGGCTGTATAGCAGAAGCAGTTGGTAAGTGAACACATACTGCTCTAAAATCCTTTTATCTTCAAAGTTCTATTTTTATGTCAGGTTTTTTTTGGTACTGACAAAACCTAATTGACTGGAATGTACAAAACCTTTTCATACAACGGATTTATTTTTTGCAAACTATACAATTTTGTGAGTTTTCATATCACAATTTCGTATATTTACAAAGAGGAAGCCTGGTATTCATATGGACAAGGATTATACTATAGTCATCTTCTAATGTTTTTGGTCATTAATTGTCTTTAGTTTTGATGATTTAGATTGTTTTTATTGGGAAGGCTGTGGCTTGAAGTTGTCTTATTTCTTGAAGAGCAAGAAATGGTTCATGTACTGGAAACTGAGCAATTCTGACTCTTCTTTGTATTTTGTTCATTCGACTTCAATTAGATTGTTTGCTGTACCAAACTGTGTATTATTAATCTCCTCGCTAGAAAGCTGCATTTAAAAGATGCAGTAATCACTAGCATAACAAGGAAGTTTAAAGAAGTTTAGTATAACCTCCTTGCTTCCTTCTGCCCCTAAGACAAACAGAAAGAGAGACCAATTGGAAAATGAAGACTTAAACACCATCAGCTTATAGTAGCATGAACACAAATAAAGCATAAATGCTTCACATCATGAAAATGAGATCTTTTTAAAACATCATAGCTGTAAAGCCAAATCAGACCTTCCCGTTTTCTTTTAGAACATATTTACAGCTAGAAGAATCCCTTCTGTTTCCTAATACCTCAGACTGCTTTTCTTCTAGTAAGTGGTTTAAAGACAAGCTTGGTTTGCTTCATATGGTTATGTAGACTAAGTAGTGAAAAGATGGTGGCAGCTTCAATTTACTTTAAAAGTTATGTCAAAGTTTTTCTTAGTGAGAGTCTTCACATCCATCTTTCCACAGCATTTGACATATGTAAAAGTTTAGCTGCTGGAGTAGCACTGAACCTACTAATAAGCTATGAAGTTTTTCAAGTCAGTCAGACTGTACAGAATAAAAGAATAATCAGAATTTCTGTCTATGGAGTAACGGAGGTAGCAAGGGACATGAGAACCTAACTTCTGCCAATTTGAACTGGGTGGCTAAAATGTTTTTAGTATTTCCATTTGTAGTTCTATTTTAACTCTTTCTTGCATGTTACTTTTATTAATATTTAATTTAGCATTAAATTTATTGCTACTTCAAAATCCCTGAAACGGAACTTATTGTTCCAGTGTTAATACAAATAATAGCTTTCTTTGTGGAATTTCTTAATCTCTACATTCAAGTTATTCTTGCATATTATTCTTCTGTCCATGATGTTTTCCTGCTCATTTGCTATGAATATAATAGTTTTCATGCTTGTCTTTCCCTATGTACTCTTCAGATAAATGCAACCTTCTTTTTCTAAGGAAATTATTATTGTTATTGTTGTTGTTATTATTATTATTACCACTTCCCTTGGGAAAGATGTATACTTTATGAACAAAGTTTTTCAGTTTTCCATTGCAAGAATGAATTCATTGACCTCCACTCTGCTGACTATGTCAGTTTTTCTTATCATTCCGCCATAGAAAGATAGACTAAGGGGTTTATCAAATTAAAATTTTGTGAATGTTATGTTTTCACATCCTCAGCTGCTTAGCTTTATCCCCCTCATACAAAATGAACCAATAATCTAGTCCACAGATGAAAACAGAGAAGTGGCCCTTTCTCACTTCAACAGTTTTTTAGAATAAATAAGAGTATTATTTCCAGTCTTTGCATCTCTCTGGTCCTCTGGAATGATAAGTCAGAAACTCTCTGTTATTCCTACATTACATTTAGCTATATATTTAATTATGTTATTTAATTAAATCCATAATCAGAGTATTAATGTTTTCTGATTTTGAGGGCGTTTCAAACATGGTAATCTTGTTGAACCTCAGGCTTTTAGTTACCTGGCTTTTTGATAACAATTAAAATATTTGCTGTTTCTACAGAAGATAAATTTTCTTTTTAAAAAAGATTGAGAAGCTGAATTCCTTCTTAAAATAGTATTTATGTCTTTCTCAGTTACACTATCAATCAAATAGGTTAAAACCAATTGAAATGAGCTTGAGGGGAAAAAGAAAACAGGAATCAAACCTATCATTTTTGAAAATTTAGCCTCTTATTCTGAATTATGTCAGAGAACAAATATAGTTACTTTCCACGTACTTTGATAAAAAGGCAGCTCAATACATTTAAAAGATGTTTCAGTCTGTCATTCAGATAAGCAAAAAGCAAATGAGATTGGAGCTACAAACCAACAATTTATTCAGACTCAGAAATCAAATAGCTTAGCAATTCCTCTTAAAAACTATTTAAATAACATTTTGCATCTGCTTTTAAATCTGAATTTTATTGGTTTATTGCTATTTAAGAGAGTTTGCCATAATTACTTTGAAAAAGTAATACACAATATTTCGAGAAAAAGATTTGAATTTCTGATTTCAAGAGAGGAAAAAAATCCTGTTCTCTCATTTACTAATGTTTTTCTTACTAATCATGTTTATCAAGATTAGAGAGTGTATGTGTCTTTTCGTTATTTATCAAATTATTGATTTTTCCAAGTAGCCTACAATATTTCTTAGTCTGAAATAATAACTGAAGTTCACAGATTACTGAGCAGGCAAGGCAGCTGAGATGCATTTTTGCAAGAGTTCTTCTCAACCATTGAAAAAGTTGGTCTGAACTCCACTTCCAACTCCAACTCTAACACAGACATTTAGCTAAAAGAAGAAATTACAGATTTTTCAGACAAGCTCATGATAACAATGTATAATCCTTAAAATTGTAACACTGATATTACTTCAGACCTTTTTTTTGGCGAGATAAAAATTTTTAAGGTTGCGCAGATAGATTCCACAAATTCTGACAGCAACTGTCTTGCAGAGGAATTCCACTCAGTCTCTGGTCTTCTTTAGAAGACCATTGTACTAGGAACCTGCAGCTTAATTCTTATTGAATATTTTACCATTAGGTTGGGACTGTGAAAGTGCTTTAATACCTTTCTCTCACAAAGCAGTGTAGAAATACTGTCTTCTCGGTGTTTCCCAAAATAACTTTTCATACTTGCAATTAATTTTAAAATATTATCTTGGGAGTTTCCAGGGCAAAAAAGTTAAAAGATAAATTGCATTGCTCATTTAAATGTTAGGGTATGCATGCTAATCTGACATTTATAAGCAAGGAATGTAATAAAAACTTTCTGGAGTAGGAAAGACATTGTTGTATATTGGGTGGTTTAGGTTAGTTGGGACTACTATTCGTACTACTCATTGCTCAACCCTTTTCTAATGAAAATACTATTTAATTTCTATCATTATTCATACACCTGATTCATAAGTCTAAATGGTTTTATGCTCCTATTTTACCTATTAAAAGTTCCAACCAACATTATAGTACCTTATTTCATGTTAAGTGTACAATTTCTAATTAAATGCTCAGATATTATAGCAGGATCTGAGTTTCAGGGATGATACCTTCAGAAAAAATTTGGGGACAGTTAGCAATATTTTATTGAATTTTAGCGTTACTGATATTTTCTTTTCTCAACTGTAGTCATAAAAGGGTTTTTTTTATTATCCAACATGTATAATTTGACCAAGTACAGTCCAAGCTTCTCTCCCATTGTCTTTTTTTCCTGTGAGCTTTAATGTAGGTTTAAGTTTCTCCTTGCTCATTTAGCACTTGGCTATTATAGAATTTTTTTCATTTTTAAGTAACTTCCCCATGCAATATCACTCTCAATATCTTTCTAGATATTTAATATATGGAATGTATATTGATTTTTTGGCAGATCATTTTGTTTCATATCTCTTTTATGTAGGGACATTAACTTATAAAGTACTAAATTCTTTAAAGCTCGTCAGTGAGGCCAAGTCCATAAATTCTGAAAAGCGGGAAGGCACAGAGGCAATTCAAACGAATTATAAGAGAACTGAAATCTTGAGGCAACGGTATGCTTTTCTACTACCTATTAACTCAGAATTAAGAATATAAGGTGCTTTTAAGTAAATATCCATTACATAAAAGCACAGGAGATATAGGAGTGAAAAAAATAAAACTGACATATAAAACAATAACAATAAAACCAACAGTCCTACAGTAAATACTTAGTTCTGTGATGTCTTTGTTGCATAAAGGACTGGGAGCTGGTTATACAGAGAAACGCTCTACTACTCTGTTCTTGTAGCGTATGGGTGTTTTCAGTATTAACATTCATAGAGTGTTGACATCTAGCACATCCACTGTGCTAGATGGATTCGGAATGAGAGTCAGCATGTTTATCCCATCTAGGCAGAGATATTGTCTTCATTGAAACCAAATTAAGTACAGAGAATAACAAAGCCCACAGTGACCACAGTAATGCGTGGTGTGCTCTTTCTATATCAAAGTTCTGTCTTCTCCTTTCCATTTAGACCCTGCACATGGGAAGAGTTGGACTCTACATTCATTTTCTGTTGTGAATTCTAAGGACACTGCAGACTTTCACAATGCTTAAGAAATCTTCTGTCAGAAATTATGACAAAGCCCAGTACTGGAGAGGACGTTGTGGCACCTTCAACTTGGGGGAGCACAGTACTTAAAATCTGGGCCCTTGATGTCCATACAGTGATTCCGAGACCTACCAAAGTGCCAAAGTTACCTCGGTCACTAGGGAAACATAGGGACTTCCAACACCAGATTCACAGGGAGTGGGAACATTGTCACTGGCAATGCAGAGATCTGTCTAATACCAAGCAATAGGGGAACGTGCGTGTCTGCTGTCTGGGTCTTCGCTGTCTGACTTAGAGCTGCACATAAATGCTTCATTGCTTTGCTGACTGTGGACTTCTCCTGAGGGAAGTTGCTTAACTGACAACAACTGTTACGCTGCTGCCACATAAAAAACAAAAACAAAGCCCCAAAATAAATATATCTAATGGCTGGTGTACTTCTCAAAGTTTATTTAGTAAGGCAAATTCCCACATTATCAGCAGTATTTCAGCAACTATGTAACAGTTATGCTTTCTTTTTTAACAACACCAACAAAACCCCCGAAAGTTGATTCACTTAAACCAGAATAAATTATGCCTATTCTTTCCCTCAAATCAAAGATTTGTTACCTCTTTTGTTTACGTGGGTGTGGTAAGACTAGTTAAGCGAGAGTGCTGATTCTCAGTGCAGAAGTATAATGGCTCATCTGGATGTTAGTTCATGACTGGAACTTGTTGGTTTCCTGCAAATTTATGAATTTAGCAAAACCCCAGTTGGGCAACAGCTATGCAGGAGCAAATTATTTTTTTTCGTACTGACAGGGAATTCCAAATCAACTCACCATTTTCCTTCATGCTCATGTCTACATGCCTGCAGGCAGCATAATATAAAGTACTGCTTTGTGTGTGCACATTTCATTCAGCATTTTAATTACTGTGCCCCAAACTCTCAATTTCACATTTAGTAGATGCTATTTAACCAGTAACTCAGACAAAGAAATAAACAGCAGTCTTTTAACAGACGTGAGGTCTCCTTGAGCTTTGTTCTATTTACCTCTTCCTCCTGTAATTATGACAACTCCAGATCTTATATTTGGACATTTCCCTGCAAAACACTCCAGGCAGAATCGATGCAGTGATGACCCATTTACTTGACAGAGATCTTACTTCATTTCACCATATGATGAAAATGTATTTAATTCCTGTTGAATAACATTTCATGAACGCTCACCAAGAAAGGTGCATAATAGGGTGAAATACATGCTTGTCACAATATTATGTCCAACTCAAAAATTTCACTTCTTTTTCTGGTTAAATATTAGTTACTTTTTCTTTATGTAATGCTATCTAACGGATAGAAAACATGAGCATGTGTTTGAAACTGCAGATACCTAGAAAATCCTTAGGACTCAAGTTTTCTTTAAGAATCACAAGAAAAACTTGAGGATTCATTCATGTGACACACTTAATGATCCTCACATAGAAAGTCACAGTAGTGCAGACTTTTATAATGTTTTCACTATTGTTTGCATGTGCACCTGATCTTATCACAGCATTTGGACTCAACTGCTTTAACAGTGACTTTTTTCTACTCTACTCTTTGGATAAAATTGTTCTCTAATCAAGTAGCATCCTTGATCAAATTACCCAAAAATGATTTGGGATAGATATTAAGAATGGACACAGTAGCACGCTGTTGGAGATTAAGATGGAAAATTGAAAGGATGCATACTGTCTTTTTAGGAATACATAAAGGAAAGACATATGGAACTTCTTGTTGGCTGTATGAGAAGAATGACATGGGATGGCAAGGATGACAGCCACTTGTTCATGACACACACTGGAAATTAAGGAAAAAATGAGCAACACTGGCAACAGGTACAGCATGCAGTATTCCTTGAAATGCAGACAAAATTACGGTAAAATATTCAATATCAAATGAATATGACAACAAATGGGATCTTGTGATATACATGTGGCATACCTGTGGGGTTTGTGGGGTTTTTTAAAGCTCCAGAGTCTGATTTTGCATCATAGTAAAATGCATAATACTAAACTTAGTCTATTAAATTCAGGCAGATAAAAGGGTGAGTGGATTATATCTGCTTTAAAGCCTGTGATTCCAGAAAGTCTAGATACCAAATTCAATTCTTAAACAACCACATTATCTCCTGTTTAGCCACTGTCTGTATTTATCTCTACAAAGTACCATCCCCTTTCATATCTGACAGTCAGTTGTAGTCTGTATTAGTGATTACAAAAGTAATATGCCACTCTTACTAATTGGTTTTGCATCATGTTGAATTTCATGGAGAATCTGCCTGACATCTGCAGCAGGAATACAAGATGACTGTTTGCTACATTTCAACTGCAGCTTCAGAGCCTGAAAGAAAGGAAAGGTAAATATTCAGAGAAACATTCTAGTCAGCTTTACCTTTTTTTTTTTTTCCTAAATACACTTTTTAAAAATAGATTTTTGTTATATACGTCTTTGACTCTTTTAGCAATTACTTTAACAAGCCAGGCATTACTGACACTGTAAATTGAACAGTTGAGCCTCTCAGTCAAATCCATCCTTCTTTAGATGTGGGGAAGGAAGGACGCATTCAGCTTTTCTGTGGGAATCTGCGCCTCACACAAAAAAAAAAGGTTACGGAGAAATTAAGATTGTATTTCAGGAGAATGCAAAACTACAGGGTTTTGAAGTATGTACTGTCCTTAAGGATTTGGAAGAGGTGTTGACTTCCCTGTCAGATATATATTTGGCTAAGTATCCAAGGGAAGTGAGGTACTCTGAGAAAAAGGCTCTTCTGGCTGACTTCAGATTGCTAACCCCTTGCCTGTTGGGTACTGCTTGATATTGAATTTTGCCTAAAGCGAATGGCTTTTGGTTTTACACTAGACTATCTTTCTGTGTCAGTTTCTTCCAACTTAATGTTTGTTAGAACATATTTTAATTAGTTTAAACATAGCAGTTTCTTTTTATGGTACCTTGGAAACTCCACATCCGGGCACAATTGCTCCAGGGCATCGCAGGTGTCACTCGTAGCTGCTTTCACAGATTGACATATCACAACACTGAACATAGCAGCACAATTTGCATTAGTTTGCATGAATTGTTTAAATATTCTGGCCTGTAAGATAATGATGTTTTGTAAAAGCCTGTCTCATATGCTGACTGTATTAGAATTCAGTCATTTCCTCAGCATATCCTTCTCAAGAACGGCACAGGATGTCTAAAGGGCTATCGTTGAATATTAAAGGAATAGAAAGAATGCTAGGATTTTTTTATTTCTTCTTGAATTATGTCAGGGTTGAGGAAGTACTCTGTATAACAGTCAAGACAGCATGGAGCTCATGATGAAAATCGAGTAGCTGCTATAATATCTATGGCTACCCCTTTGAAAGTCTCATCTGCATTTTAAGTCTGATACAATCATCTTTGTGTCTTGGAAGTCAATTAAAGCACAGAAATGCTTGCTACAAGTCTCCTCAACAAAAGCACTGATCTGCTCTGATTGCCTATCGTTTACTGTAGAAAACTCTTCTCCCCAAACTGACAAGTATTGCAAATCATTGTATGCATTGAGAAATCACCACCAAAGTTTCATGCCACAGATTCATTTTAGATATAACTTCAGATTTGCTGTAGATCATTCATATGCTTATCAGGATGCTCATCATCCATATGATGGCGTTCATAAGAAAAACAACATAAAAACACCTTTAAGGAGAGGGAATACTCAAAAGCCACACCAGCGTTAGTTACATGAATGAAGGTGTATCTACCTTAGACAGGATAGTGGACCTGTGACTTCAGAATCTTAGTATCTCTGGCCCTACTCTCTTGCATGTGGTGATCCTCAAGTTTCTGCTAGGCTCTTAGTCGTTATTAAAAGCAGTTTATCCTTGTTCTGCATGCACTGGGTGAGGGATCAAGATTCCCGTATCCCTAAGGCTGACTGGAAGCCTTGATTCTCTGCAATGGGTCACCAAAGGACTAATTTGACTCATGAGGTAACAATGTTTTAATTTTTCTAGTTGGATAATTTGTCATGGTATGATTATTTCTGTGAAACTCTGGCACATAAAAAGTAAAAAGGAATACAGAAGCAATCAGTCTATATGACAAGATGGTAACTTTTTCAAATTAGTCTATTATATTCACCTACAGCTGTTTGAATATCAGTCTGAATGATATTCTCAAAACGTGCTTTCAGAAATACTCTTTCTCATTCCTTTTTATCTTTCAGCCTGTAAATACATTATAAATGGAACTGCAACAGCAGAATGTAGCAGCTTATGAACACTTAGCAGAACTGGTGAATCCTTCCAGTGGAAGCTGTTAGGTCGCTATTTGTAGAATCATATCCTATTTTTTCCCAGTTCATAACTCAGCTGGAAGATGAGGTTTAACTTGATTTCCAACAACCAATCAACATTTGAATACAAGTCTGACTTATATAGAGAGAAAATAATTACGTTTAATAAGCATGTGTTAAATAAGATGTTGGATGCTCTCTAGGTTAGAATACAAACAAACTCTTAAGACAGTAACAGCAGGATTGCATGTTAACTACCATGATCAGCAACCTCACATCTGGAACTCTGTCAAATATCAGCTGTCATGTCAAAAAATACTGTCAAAAAGTTTGCAGTGCAGTTGTACTTGTTTACTGAAAATATTTTTTGTTTTGTTTTTGCAAGTGTTTAACAGTTTGAAATAATTCACTGGTGAAGCATGCACATAACAAGAAAATATATACTTAAACCAACCTATATAATGTTAATGTTTCCTTACAAGAACTTTATTACATGACATTCTATTTAAAAAAAAAAATAATCCAAAACCAAAAGACGCAAATTCTCTCTGCATTTTCTATAAGAATAGAAACAGCAGAAATAAAAGAACAAGAGCTATCTAACCCAGTATCTAGCTGAGAACAATGGTCTGTTTAGCCCCCACACAGTGGCCAATAGCAAGTATATGGACAAATGTATTTACTAGTACCGTGGTATACTGTGGTACTCTGCTAGCCATCTCCTAGCCATCTTTATCAAAAGAACATCCCTTTTTCACAGTGCTGGTAGGTTTTTGTTTGACACGCTCTTCTAATCAATAGTACAAGTTCCATTGTCTTAGCATTCACTAAATCTAGAAGCAATGAGTTTAATTGTTAAACTCTGTGTTATATTAAGAGCTATGTGCTGTAGTAAGAATTTCTTCTTTGGCTTGTTTTGAACCTGTCAGTTGTGAGTTCTTGTATTCCAAGAGACGGTGAAATACAATTCTCTATTCACAGTCTCTATTCCACTCATGACTTATAGACCTTTATAAATACCTACTGGTCTTGCTGCTCACCAAAAAACCTCCTAGTCAGTTTTGCTATGTGGAAATCATTCCACACATTTTTATTTTTCTATACTACTGCCACTTTTGCTGTTTTACTATTTTACTTCTGCTATACGAATGACCTGTAATGCACGAAGAATTCAAAAGCATGTAATGGATTTCTACGCTGAAACATGATGTTTTCAGTTTTGTTGTCTATTCATTTCCCAGCAATAGTTAATGTTCAATTGCTTTGTGAACTGGGCTGATGCTTTCATAGCATTGTCTTTCATAATTCCAGCAACATAGTTCTAAGTTCATAGAATCATAGAATGGTTAGAGTTGGAAGGGACCTCAAAGATCATCTAGTTCCAACCCCCCTGCCATGAGCAGGGAAAAGTTTCTAACAGTTTGGTTGGAGCACAACAGTATAGATGCAAATTCAGAATTTGTCTGATTGTGCATTGTTTTTATGTCTATTAGCAGCATATTTGATCTACCATTTTATTTCCACTTTCTCAAACTTGCAGGAAAATCTCATTTTTGTTAACATCAATAGATTAGAAACAACAGAAATCCTTGTACTTGGTAAATTTTTATTTCCAGTTCATTTCTGAATATAGGATCCAGTACAGATCCCTCTGAACCCTGTGTGTGGTGTGGTTGACACACTGAAGGGAAGAGATGCCATCCCAGAGGGACCTTGACAGGCTGGAGAGGTGGGCCTGTGAGAACCTAATGAAGTTCAACAAGGCCAAGTGCAAGGTCCTGCACGTGGGTCGGGGCAATCCCAAGCACAAATACAGGCTGGGCAGAGAATGGATTGAGAGCAGCCCTGAGAAGAAGGACTTGGGGGTTTTGGTGGATGAGAAGCTCAACATGAGCCGGCAATGTGCGCTGGCAGCCCAGAAAGCCAACTTTGTCCTGGGCTGCATTCAAGGTAGTGTGGCCAGCAGGTAGAGGGAGGTGATTCTTCCCCTCTACTCTGCTCTCGTGAGACCCCACCTGGAATACTGCATTCAGCTCTGGAGTCCCCAACACAAGAAGGACATGGAGCTGCTGGAGTGGGTCCAGAGGAGGGCCGTGAAGATGATCCAAGGGCTGGAGCACCTCTCCTATGAAGACAGGCTGGGACAGTTGGGGTTGTTCAGCCTGGAGAAGAGAAGGCTCTGGGGAGACCTTATAGCAGCCTTCCAGTACCTAAAGAGGGCCTACAAGAAAGCTGGAGAGGGACTTTTTACAAGGGAGTGTAGTGATAGGACAAGGGGTAACGGCTTTAAACTGAAAGAGGGGAGATTTAGATTAGATCTAAGGAAGAAATTCCTCACTGTGAGGGTGGTGAGGCAGTGGAACAGGTTGCCCAGAGAAGCTGTAGATGTCCCATCTCTGGAAGTGTTCAAGACCAGGTTAGATGAGGCTTTGAGCAACCTGGTGTAGTGGAAGGTGTCCCTGCCCATGGCAGGTTTGTTGGCACTTGATGATCTTTGAGGTCCCTTCCAATCCAAGCCATTCTATGATTCTATGAACAACCCTTTTCCGCTGTAAACAAACTGACTTATATCCCCAAGCAGGTTAATTTTTTCAAAAGTCTTTAGTAAGGGATCTTGTCAAAGTCTTTTGTCATGGTGTTATTAATAATTGACATATTTTACTCTTCCTTTTATATCTTACCTGGATTTGCTTCTTTCTTCCTCTCTGTTTAGATAATCCTATTGTAAGTGACCAGCCCTTCCTTCACTTCCCTTCCTGCCTGTGGTCGTTTAACCCCAGCTGGTAGCTAAGCATCACACAGTCGCTCACTCACTCCCCCCTGGTGGGATGGAAGAGAGAATCAGAAGGGTAAAAGTCGGAAAAATCATGAGTTGAGATAAAGGCAGTTTAATAGGTAAAGCAAAAGCCGCACACACAAGCAAAGCAAAATTAAGAATTCATTCACTACTTCCCATTGTGACATACAACCAGCACATTACCCCCCTGCCTCAAATCAAACACATATAAAGCAACTTGTCCGGAGGGCAGAAGAAAAAAATCAAATCTGTTCTCTGCTGTTTTTCTGGTATTTTGTCCTCCAAACACTCCTTCCACACAACTCAATAACTTCAGCTGTTCTCTTTTCTCTACGGTATCTTCACCAGGCATGACAAGTCAAGGAATATTCCTCTATTCCTGTGTCTCTTATGAGCCAAAAGCTACTGATTGCACAGCATTTTTATGCCAGTAAGTTTTCAAAAATATTTGAATGGTAATGTGCTGGATCCTTTATGTGTAAATATAGTGCATTATATATAATATAGTAATATAGGAGAGTTAGGATGAGAAGTTGCTATATATAAAATGCACCATTACGACAAAAACTGAAGAAAGTAAATAAAAATCTGATACAAGTAGCTTTGTTTAACTGTGGTAGAGTGTGTTTTGCAAACAAGTACAGTCTATAGATAATTATAGAGTAGAAAGAATAACAATATTTAGGTTAACATTTAGCATAAAAGAATGGAAGTATATTGATATTGAAAAGACTTAGAAAAGATCTGGTGAGAATTCGCTATCATATTTTTGTAAAGAATGTTCTGTAGAGTATTTTTTTTCCTGAGCCAAATGGAAGAAATAGCGAGAAAGATTTATGTAAGTGTTTGTATGCCTTTCCATATGCCACAGTTTATTAGATACTAGCAGGTCTGTTTATATCATCATTTTTCCTTTTTAAAAAAAAAAATTACTCTTTGCTAGTTTTCATATGTTCCCTAAAGATTTTCATCTTGCAAATAAAAGAGCTTAATTATTTCTATAATGGAAGGATTAGTGTTCCCATGAGCAGATTCTTTCTGTTTAAAAATCATTGTAGGTATAATAAAATGCAAGTAGTTCATGACCAATGCAGCTGCTTCACAAATTACTGGAGTTAAAAAAAAACAAAACCAAACACAACAACAAAACAAAAAAAACCACCAACAAAACCAAAACAAAAACAAGAAAAAAGAAATCTTTAAAAAGAGAGGATTAAAAATAAACCTAAACAAAACTGGTGTCATTAATGGATAGTAGCATTCAAGTCAAGACCATGGAGAATAAATTAGTTGAGAAAAGTGTAATACAATAGCTGACACCTAAACAACCTTTAATGTTTTTGTGGTTTTTCACAATACCCTTGCAAGAGAGGTTTAGGGGAATTACATAACAGCTGCCAAGAGAATTTCTCTCTATTGCAGCTGAAGTGCATTGAATGCTTTTATATATGTATCATTATTTTATTATATATTGGCAAATGAATTAGGGTTTCTCTGATCTCATTTACATCAGTGTAACTGCTGGCTTCAGAACAGTCGTGTTTTACATCTCTGAATGAGGAGTCAGTGTCTTGTTCATGAACAGAAAGTTACTCACCTAATGAATGTGACATCAAAACAGTGCGTCCTATGATTTGGGCCTCCTAATAGGTTTATGTTGATTTTGAGCAGAAAGCATGACAGATTCAGCTCAGCAAAGACAAGGAGTCTCCCAGAGATCCATTCTGGAGCAGAATTCCATTGGACACTGGATGGAGTTGCTTGTCTAAGTATTCCCATCTGACTATAGGGCTTTGCCCTCCTAAAGCCACAACAACAAGCTAACAAGACATAACATTTAGTGTGGGGACTGCAAGGCTTTACTTTACTTTCTTAATTGTTTTACAATCTTTTCCTGACTATGTAGGAAGTTGCTTTATGACCGTGAGACACTCACAGCTTTGAACTACTCTTGTGTTTTCTGGGTACTTCAAGAGTTCCCAGCAGAATTTAAACTGGGTATGGTAAAGGAAATGTTAAATGTTCTCTTCTATTTTCTTATCTTTTAGGAAGTGACATCAAGGTCTCCTTTAGAAATCAGTCTACATTTATGATTCAGCTCATTACTGCAGCCCAAGGGCCAGCCTAGAAAAGCTGCTGCAAATCATTCAAAGCGGAGAGATAATAACACCTTTATTTAAGATCTGTCTTTATATTACATATGTTTGTAAAACAGAAATAGGTGTCTGACTGAGTACTAGCATCCCAGCCTATTTTTGAGAACTCTTTTCTGTGACTCACTGTAGTCTTTGACCAATTTTCATCACTGTTCAGTGAACAACTTCATGTTTACTTATCTATTTGAGTTTTTTTAGAAGTACTTATGGTTAAAGTAAATCCAGCACGTTGTAAGGGTAGACTGCTATCTTGCTGTTGTGGAAGCAGTACTCTAAAATGCTGAATTTTGACTGTCATATGAAACTATAAATCTATCCTTAAGGGGATGGTTTATGTTATCTCTAATCCAATTTAACTGTAAGTGATACTAAAAGGTGCAAGTCCTATCGCCGATTCCTCTTGTCCTTCTATTTCCTCCTTTATATTATATGTAGCAGTCAATCACATGTAGAAACAACTGAAAACTGATTTAACAACCATCTCCCCAAATACTGGTTTTCCATCAGATTAGTGAACTGAAGTGGCTCTATCTTTATCACCAAATTTAATGCACTGCAAAGGTCAGGGGAAAAAGAAAGTGCGTCCTTCTGTGGAAGTTTCCAGTTACTTTAGTTTATATACGCTGTATAATCATGCTCTAACTTAGTAGATTGTTAGTAGGCTTCTGCCTCTGGCAGTGTATATTTTGGGCTATCTTATTTAAAAGTAGAATGCAATTACAGTATCTCAGCTAAGTCTTTGTTATTGACACTTTTACCCTTTCTTGAAACCTTGATAGTGTGCTGCGTTTTTGTAAAGCATTACTGCTGGCATCAGAAGGAATTCCTGATTTATTATTATGCGCCAGTTTAATTAACATGCTGTTTCACTCCTTCTTCCAGATTGTTAATGAAGATGTTAAATAAACAGGACCAAACAGTGATCCCCGCAGAGCTCCACCAGACACCTCCCACCAACTTGATACATTGCCATTTTTCATTACCCTTTATTTGCACTCAGCCAGCCATTTTTAAATCCAAGCGACAGTACTCCATGTCCAAGCCAATTTGAATTAATTTCGCAAGTAAAGATTTTGTAAGACACTACATCAAGTGTTTTACTCAGACCAGATATATTACACATGCTTTCATCCACTAATTTTCTAAAGCTATCAGAAAAAGCAATCAAGCTTTGAAGATTACTAGTGCACCCAGCCAGTTTTTTGCTGGTCTATTCACTTACAAAACCAATCCTGGCATTATTAAAGAATTACCACTCCTTTAGCTGATGACTGATGTAAAACAATGGATCTTTCTAATCCATTACCTTTCCAAAATAACATACAGCCCTGATTACTCCTCTTAACTTTTATTTTAGGGCTATATGACAAGTGAGTTTATATTTTGATTGACAGACAGATCTTTTTCTTTAAAAGGATCCATGAATTCAGCAGCTCAGCTTATGTTTATTTTACACATTTCCTGCTGTTAGCTTGTATCAGCAGTTATTCCTTACCCCTGGTATGAAAGCGAGTGAGTCCTATTACACCTCTTTAATTGTATCAGTGAAGGAACATCTACAGGCAGTAGTGGCAAAAATACAGTATGGCAGGACTAGTTCTCACCAAATCAGATTTATTTCTTCTCACAGCAAGAGGAACATGCCAGTCAAAAGAAACTTTATCCCTCTATTTAATATATTCTTTCCCCCTATGTTTTATTGCTTACTTGTGTCATAAATAGTTGTACTTAAGCTTCCATTCAGAGTTGGGCTTTTTCTCTTTTGGCATGTCTGTTCCTTATTCTTTTGTCTCCCTAAATCTGGCCTCATTCATTTAATAGCCCTGCCCTTTCTAACAACCTCTTGTTGTGGTAGTGAAGTACTGTGTTTGTTTTCCAGATGTAGTCTGGGGTACAGAGAAACTTGATGACTTATTTCATGTTGCAGTTAGACTCTTTAGTAAAAGTGGGAAAGTTTCAGGTACACTGAATTTTTTCCTCCTAAAGCCTAGCCAATATACTGGCTACTAAGCTGTTCTTTTACAGATGCCCCTAGTAAAACATTTTCTTATTCTTGTTTGCATCATTCGAACAGAGTTCTCTGTGACCTCCTTACCTGGGGCTCAGTTCTGCCACTAGTTTGCTTGTGGTGTTTTTATTGGAATGGGTCCAAAAGTTTACTGCTATGTTTCTCAAAATTTTTCATACTCTAAGTAAGCTTATTCAGGATAAAATTTTCAAACTCAAATGTCACACTCAGAAAAATGTCGATTTTTTAATTAACTGTTAAGAGTTTAGGTCACTGGGATTTTACAATAGGTGCGTTGTTTATTTTTTCTCTTTATTGTATTTACCAAAATTAGTAGTATCTTGAATTTAAGCCTTTCATCTCATAATGGAATGATTACATCAGAATATCCAGTGCTTAACTTCTTTGCATGTATGCATGCCTGTGTGAAAGCAGAAAACACATTGGGAAGAAAATCAATGATAAGAGAAACAAAGGTCATAGCTCCCCAAAAGTTTAATTTCAGCACGATTAATGCATAGAACACAGCATGGTTCACCTAATGAGGATGAAATGTGTGGACAGGTGAACAAGTGTATCAGTGTTGGTTTTGATTTCCCAGTGGAAAGAATATAAAAAAATACAGTAATTTAAAATATCTTTAAAACCAATATCTGATAAGACATAAGCAGAATTGTATTATCCTGTTTTGAGCTGGAAGCAAGGAAAGCAGGCCTCATTTTCCTCTGCTCAGCCTTTATAAAATACCCCGTGTTAGACGCTTCCATGCACGTTGTGAGAAGGTGGGCACACGTTTTGGGCTCTTGCCTTGATATTTAAATGAGGTTGAACTTTTGGGAAGATGCTGTTTCACAGAAATACTTCTGCGGTAATGCTTTCATGGCTGTGCAGCGAGACTGTCAGAAAAGAGCAGAGCTTTGTTTTAATCAGTGTCTGTAATCCTTAAAAACAAAGAAATTGCTGATTAACTCACTATGATAAGAAACGGATGGTGTCTACAGCAAATTGCCTGGAGTTAAAAGTCTCTTCTCTCCACCGATTGACCTTCTGGAGTCAAACGGTCAAGTGTTCCTTCCTATTTTTCCCCCTTCAAGCTCAGACTAAGGGCACATCTTCAAATTGCCACGGGAAAGTGAAGACTTTCTTTTGGTATCCATCACTTTGAGGGCAAAATCAGGATAATTGAGACCTTGCTGACCCTACCTCTGTGAGACTCCTATCCCCGACTTCTGCTCCGTGGTTAAACACAAACCCCTACATCAAGAGCTGCAAGAAGCACTCCTGCCCTCGGCGAAGAAGCTGCTGTGACCGTGAGGGACATGTTCTCTCTGCAGGTCAGCTCCCGTGGCTGGCGCAGCCCTGGAGGCTGAGGCAGCAGTGGCCCCCCTTCCTGCCGTGGGAAGCTTCTGGCGGCAGTGGCTGCAGGCAGGGTTGGGGCAGGGGCTGCTCCTGGTGGGAGAGGGGCTCGCTGGCACCTGGGGCCATGTCTGAGGATCAGTGAACGTTGGGGGTGTTAATGAGAGGAGCATCTGTATGCTCCATGTGTGAACCATCTTTCAGATTGACTGGTCAGAAAGAGGACATCAAGTTACCTGACTCAGCCTTAACTTCAGTCCACCACTGCCTGAAATAGATTTTAATGATTCTGATTATAGTGCCAAGTTGATTTTGGTGTTTTGTTGTTTTCTTTTTAACACCATCCTCAAAGAGTAATTATTTTAAGTTTTTGGTCATAAGGCTGAGGTTTGACAAATCTCCTATAGCAAATTGTTTCATCTTCCAAAGTGCTGTGAAAGGCATTAAACTTGAGAGGCTTAATGAGGGCAAGTATTTCCGTCAGCTTTGCCTCCCTAGCACTTTGGGTAATAAGAAGTTGAGGCAGGATGCACAACACACCAGGGATGGTCTTCCAGTCGCAGTGGCTGGGGTCTGGAGGCTGCCGTGGGCATCGTGTCTGTGCTTCACCTTGCTGCCTGGGGCTACAGCCATAAAGATACACATGCATATATGTTTAATTGTGTCTCAATTGAACACCAGTGTCTCTAAGTCATCTGTCTCAAAATTCTGTCACATTATACTGTTTGGGTAGTAAAATGTGAATTGCCCATTTACACTCATTCTTAGTAGTGTTTTTTCTAGTTCATGATTATGTTGTCATTTGTCTTCCACGACTCCCTTTTAGTTTCTGTACTTCTTTGTGGAGCTTTTCCTTTACATGGTGTTAGTGACAGAGATACAGAATAGGCAAGTCAAATGATGGAGACAAAAAAAGAACATTGATGTTGCTGCAGCAGAAGGAGGAAAAGTCATAAGCAGTGTGTATTGAGAACATTCATATTTTTATAGTATATTGTTCAAAATGAAGTTCTGCTCTTTAGAAGGGATTTACTATATCTACACGGACATGTATGGATTTACTGTGGGCTCAGAGGGCTAATATGAGTTTTGCTCCTGTGCATTCATATTCCTGGACTTTATCTCATCTTAATTGGTAACCTACCTCATAGATAGGGCCCTGTTTTATTAACTCCTTCTGAGCCACTCACATCATTAATGGGCAACAAATACTGAAAACTTTAGCAGTTATTTTTCTCCTTAAAACTGTAATGGAGGCTTTGGAAATAGCTTCAACAATGTGTAGCAATTTGCACTTGAAGCAGAAATAAAAATGCCCATTTCACCCTATAATTGAATTTAATCTCCAAATTTGGCACAGTAACTCCTGAGAGGTTAACTGAATTTTCAGTTCACCAGGCTCTTTAAAATGTTTACTGGAGTTTGATTCATTTTTTCTCGTGTTTCATGGATTTTCTTTCTTTTTTTTTGTCCAGCCCAACAACAAGCTTTAAACAGCTTCCTGGCATCTGAGAAATAGAAAACTTTTGAACATTCAGTACTCACTGCGTAAGTATATTTCTCTGTATTCATCACAATCTTGTGGTTTTAAAAGATTATTCATAGACATTCAGATCTAACAGTGGATGTTGTTTTCTCATGTTTCTAGACACAACATTTTGACCAAAAATTACCCCACAGCTCTGCCCCTGCCTTTCTTTTTTTAAAAAAACCACAACTGTTCCTTCTGTGCTCTCTCCTCAGCTAAGTGAGACCCTGTATGGTACTTTAAGTGAGGAAAATAAGGTTCTGAAGGAATAGATGTAGATGGTGGAAATATAAAATTGGACTTGGTGAACACTGAAGGTCATAAACTGTGGATTTTTTGATGATGCAGATGTATTAGAAGATAATTAGCAGATAATGCTTTAGGAAGGGGCATTTCTATTTGCAACTCTTTAAGTGAATCAGGATTATGATGTTCTAAAACAAGAAATAACTTCAAGCATTAGTGTTTGATCATTAGTGTTTAACTGTTACAAATTAGTGTTTAACTCTTATATTTTACAATCTTTGTCCCAGCTATTAGAGCTAGCTAGAAACTTTATCTAAAAAATTCAGCAAAACACACCTTCAACCGAACTGAAATCCTTACATATTTGTATCATTTCAGGAGCTGGAATTACCTGAAAAAAAAATCCAAAAATGAGAAACAGGCAAAAAATCCTAAAAACTGCCCACATAGCTAAATATTTAATGAACCTATAGGTGTTTAGCCTTTGGCACTTTCTGATAAGTGAAAGGATGGTGACACTGGCTTCCTGCTCTGCCTCTTTGGTCCAGTGGGGTAAAATACCTATTTTCACTTAAATTTTGTATGCACATGCTATCTGCTGTAGAACCAGCTAAATGCTTAAAGTAGGTAGACACAGGAGAATCTTTTCAGATCACAGAACATTTTGCTTGGTAGAGTAATGTCTGCGTACCCCTTTCTGTCATTATGGTGATTGTTTAGAACCAGGTTCGTTTTCTGCCTCTGAAGTACTTCATAGTGCTCACAAGTCTTTTTCTAAAGTTCTTGGAGTAACACTGCTAGACTGGAAAAAAAGAAAGGTTATTCACAGCTTTATTAAGAGTATGTAATGGCTATTACTGAATCAAAACCAAGCCTGATATAAGCCTAGGTTGCTCCCACCTTATCAGAGGTGGTTTACAATTCTCTTCTTGTCATAGAAACTGTTGTGTTTGATTGAGTTTTCCCTGTGTTTTAGAAATGAAGTGTTGAATTAATGAGCTTCCTCCTCCCCTCTGATTTCCAAAAGCAAAGAAAAACCAGTATTCATGTTGGCAAGAATTTTCTACAGTACTAAAACACATTTGTGCTACATTAGCTTTTCTGTATTTTTCATATTTCACTTTTATTTCTAAAGAAACTGGTTGCTTACCCAAAATCTTACGGCAACTTTTAGACTACAATCTATTTCCAATGTCTTTATGAAAGACAAGCTCTGTCATTATGTTCCCAAAGGGATGTACCAGTAAACCTGAAGTCTGGGGAATAAAATTGGAAGATTACTTGTTTTTGTCATATATTTCTGGTTTATGACTTTGAGTACACTAGAATGACTTAGTGGGGAGGAAAAAGCACTGGCAGTGAAGGGAAGTAACTATTAATCCCCTATCAGAGCTTGATGGAGCTTGATATAATTAAAAAACTTGTGATATCTCCAGCAATTGTAATTCCAATTATTTGCTAGCTAAAGGCAACTTTCACTGCTCCAAGTTAGGAAATCATGCAAATAGCCTAATTAATATAATTTGCCTTATGCTCTACTAAGACAACAAAACCAAATATGTCATTTTTAAAAGAATAAATAACATGATATAAACTAAATATTATAAATATTCAGTCCCTTTGTAGAGCAAACATTACATATTACAAGTCATTCTCAGCATTTCTAAGTAATTCAGTGTGATTTAATGAAATTATGATGGCTTGCTTTAGCTTTGCAACTGCATGAGAATAAAAGGAAAGCATTCTTTTGTATGGATTAGAGCTAGTTCTTTTACAAAACAGTATGTAACAACATGTACCGCAGGGGGCCAGAAGATATAAAGAAGGTTTCATCATCTTGTATCTGCAGTCCTTTAATATCAAGAGACTTCCACAAAACTTAAAATAAGTCTTTGAAATATTCCATGCTGTGGTGATAGAAAGGTACAATAAATAATACTTCTCTTTTTTCCTCATGTGGAATGAAGAGATAAAGCTATTTATAAAACTGTAAAGACTTACAAATCATTCTAACAGGTTGTCACATGTTAATGTCAGTGAGAATTTAATCACCCAAGGTAAAAAAATCTATATATATATTTTTCTCCAATCCTATCTTGTTTTCATAACTCTCTCTATTGACAGATTCTCTCATGATGATAAATTAAAGGAATACCCAAGACCACAAAATGTAAAACCAGAAAAGAATATAAGGACTGAAGCAGTAGATTGTTTTCAGACTGTGTGGTAGTTTTATTTTTTTGTTGTTGTAGCATTTACAGGATCTAATGAGGAGTCATTGTGCTCAGGTCTGTACACCTGCTTAACCAAACAATAAAGAGATAACAAATAGATGGGCTGTAGGATTCAGATTTATATAACAGATAGAATTTCTGTGGGAAAAAAAAAAATCACTTTTTTTTTTTGAGAGTTGTTGGTTCAGGAATAAAAAACCTTGCTTAGCAGCAAAACAATTTTATTCATCAATTTATTAATAAAAATTGTTACGACAGCTGCTTACCCAAAAAAGCTGTGCAGTGTCGGTTTTAATTTACCAGCTGGGGTTGGAGTAGACTGAATTCTTTGGCTCCTAGCCACTTTCACTCTGGTTAAAAAGAGACACTTCCATGGGCTTTCCAGGTGATCTCATAGTGAATTAGACTTTATCCTTCCGTATGTGCCTGAACCAAAGGGGACTTTTAGAGAAAAATAGACATATGCAAGCTTTTTAGATTTGTCAGGTAATTTTATCATTTTCTATACATCTCTCAGTAAATCCAGTATTGATCAGGTTTTGTCCAGAGGAGGACAGACAGACAGCATTATTTGATGGCCTCTATCATGCTTTCAAATTTAAGTGAGGAGGGCTTATGCTGCCCTGCTTTGTTTTGTTATGAGAACTATTAGAAAAATGAATCTTAAAAATAATTTTCTCTTCTCCTTCAAAATACTTTCATGCTATCTGTTGATTGAACTGATGGCTTCAGTTCTTGTCTTCATAGCATAAGAGCCATACACCAAATTAAAATGCAAAATTTTGCTCCCTTTATTTCCCTTGATTCTGTGAAGCCCCTCTTTGAATGAACGCTAGCATTGTCAGACAGATTACCATTGCAGAAACCTCATGTCCTGAGGCATGAAAGAGCATGATGCATCCTTACATCTTTCCATCAGCCAGTGAGCAGAGTTCTGTGTTTCGCCTCACAGTCCAGTGATGTGAGAAGCAGGTGGTGTAAAGTTTCCTTTCTATTCCTAGACGTGGCCTGCTGCACTTGAAGAGGAGGGAGAGGATAAAAAATGATTTTATGTATAAGCTATGCACATTTGATCTAGAAGCGTTTCGTTTGTGCTAAGTACATTCATCTCTCTGGGTTTTCAGAACACGATCTTCATTTCTCTCTCTAAATTCCACAATGTAAGGGTTATTTCCAAGCTTAGATTTTTAAATGAGGTATTTTACCTATTAGAAATGCAGAACTTGCTTTATATTACTTGACTCCTTGATGAAAGGTTAGTTGCCTA
Organism: Tauraco erythrolophus; assembly: GCF_009769465.1. NCBI lineage: Eukaryota > Metazoa > Chordata > Aves > Musophagiformes > Musophagidae > Tauraco > Tauraco erythrolophus. Next base: position 6,496,335 of record NC_141477.1, read on the forward strand.
ATCGCATGGGTTTGGTGGCTATGGTACAGTGCAGAGTGTTAAGGCTGTAATAGGAAATCAAATAGTTCATTTCACAGCCATCAAATACATGCTGAGCTGCCTGACTGGTTTATGCTGCTTTATCTTTTAGGACATAAAACCTATTCTTACTTTATGAAAACAGTCTTTGTGTTAGATAATCATTTCATTTACATATAAAGGTTACACTTAATAAAAATATATGAACCAAAATTGCAACAAAGATACAACATCATAAACCACCTTTTTTAGAGTGTGCTGTTTTTTTCCCTTGAAAGGCTTCATTGCTTTTAAGACAGGAGATATTGCTTCAGAACTTAAGATTTAAAGCTTTTTTCTTCTGCCTGTAGTAAAAGTAATAAAGCTTTTTATTGTACAAAGACTGTAAATATATTTAGCAATAATTTCAACAGCTGGAAGTGTCTAGATGTCTGTAGTGGAAATACAAGGGTCATATTTACCGAGGCTTGGCCTAGAAATTTCTATAACCTTTTTCTTTCCACCTAACCAGCACTGAACAGTTATTGTTTGTTATCTTGTAAACACTGGAAGACAATCTCATGGAGGAAATGACTCCTTGCAGTTAGAAATAAGATACTGCTGTAACAACTTTGTTGTGATTATTTTCTGTTGCCATCATTCGTTATGATTGTTTACTGCAAATAGGTATCATTCCTACAGTCTGGAGCCTGGCATCCAAATCTGTGGTAGCTCCTTGAAAACTCCACAGCAATATAGTCTGTTGATAAAGAACTTTAGTCCCCTAGAAGAATATGCCACAAGAAGCTTGCTATCTTAAAACAGTGGATATTGTTTAGGAAATCTATGACAAGAATAATAGAAAACGAGATTAATGATATGACTTCAAGAGCTGATTTTGGGAAGAGTCTTGAAGGACTCTGTGCATAGGCCAAGTATCTTCCTATAGTTTTGCAAGTGCTACTTTGTGAGTAGATTGATCTTTATTATGGTTTCCATTATTCTGAATCTATGAAATAATTTGGGTTTGGTAGAGGAGCAGATTTAAGATACAGATAAAGTTCATTCGTTTTAGAAATAGAGAAAGTTGAAAAACAAACTTGTATCTATTTTCATGTCTTCTAACAGCTCACTGCCTTTCTCAGTAAATATCTCAGCATTGTCAGTGCTTCATTCCTAAATCAATATTAATATATTTTCATTGTTTCAGTTTTATATTGTACTCCTGTTTACCCAAGATTACAAGCATACTTTCAACTCCTAAATCTTATTCTCTGAGGAACATGTTGTACAGGGAAACAAACAGGCTCTCTAAGCAGTGGAGCAGTGTATCTGTAACTCAATTTTTAAAATAATTATAATTCTTCTATCTTTAACCAATTATTGCATAGGTATAACAATGAAATAGGAACAAAATTCAAGCACAGACACTCATTGCTTGTGGGGAAAACAGTAAACAGTAGTAAGTTTTTGATGAGTACTGTCAGAACGTCTGTTGAAATCCATAGTGGGATGGATTTGGAGGATAAATACTTTTCACAGCTTACAGGGAAAGAAGAAAAAAATATAAAATTTTAGTTAGCCATTATGGAGTTGTTAATTTCAGTTTTTATTTCACAGTTGTGTCTAGATAGAATCATAGAATGGTTTGGGTTGGAAGGGACCTCAGATATCATCTAGTTCCATCCCCCCTGCCATGGGCAGGGACACCCTCCACTACACCAGGTTGCTTAACGCTTGATCCAATCTGGCCTTAAACACTTCCAGGGATGGGGCATCTGCAACTTCTCTGGGCATCTCCAGATCTTTCATACATCCAGATTTTTCTGGACATAGTCTTTTATCCTAGCATTTAGAATGTGTATGTTTCTTGTGATGTCCCAGTCAGTGCAAAAGCTGCTGTTCCTGGTGCCCTTTGAACTTCAGAAATTTCAAAGAAATGACTGCTGTGTACCAAAAGGATTAATGCACAGCTCTTGTACAAGGAGTTCCATGTATCTGGGCTGGCTGTGGTAGACTATCTGAATGTGAATTTCTGCAGATAGCCAGCTTAGGTTTTGGTGAGGTTCTTGCATCAATATCAGTCTACTAATGGAAAAGGAAAATGGTTGGATGAACAGTTATCTGTGTGAGTGCTGTACCTTGCATGTGTCGTATGAAAAGCGTGAGTCCAACTTTGTGAAAGAGGAACACGCTGACTGGAGCACAGATTTGGGTGACTCTTGGGTCACGTACTGTAACTATACAGTAAATGTAAAATATTTATGTATCCTACTATCTTTTGGTTTTGTTGACCTTCTGTTAGTGGTTTCTATACTTCTCAACTGACGTCTATTCTGCCTTTTGTACTCTTAATTAGAAGAGACCATAGCAAAACTGAGAAGCATTGATAAACACAACAAACATTTCACTCAAGACATTTTAAATACTGTCTTGTAATATTTCACAGTTCAGGGTAGCTTGAAGAAATTATATTTTTGTGACTCAAAAAGTTTTGAGACGATAGTGAAACATCCAGTATTTGATAGCATCTTGCCAGCTACTTGAATCTGAAACATGACAAAAATGTTCATGAATCTCTAGAGAACACATGCAGAGTGATGATAGTAAGAAGGAAATTAACTGTGTATTGTTATAAAAAATAGACCCATCCAAACATACAAGAGTAATGGAAGGCATCAAATCAAGGAAAGTGTTATTGGATTGGTAAGAGGTTAAGTGAAGGTAATAAAGCTTCCTAATAAGGCCAAGAGGCAGTAAGTTACTGATTTTCAATATACTTACTCAATTTGGGGGTGCTTCTTGATGGATATGATATATAGCATTTCAGTAAAGGTGTAGGGCATTGAATAAAACTTTTCAGAGCTAGAATTGCATACAGATCATGACTGAGATCTTTGTTCTGTTAGGGTTGTTTTATTTTGGTGTTGGGTTTGTGGGTTTTTTTGAGGTAGAAATTCCTCCGGTTTAAGAGAGCTTAGAATGATACATATACAGTAATGTATGTGAGATTTGACTGTTTTACTATCCTGGTCTTTAAGACAGTTAAATGTATAAGTTTTCTGGAGTTTCTGCTGAAAACTTTCTCAGGTCGGATAACAAACTCATTTTCTTCCTTAATATTCAGGTTATTAGTACTGGGCCTCAAGTAAAGATTAGTCAGACTGGTTAAACACGTCCACCTCTGTTTCTGCAAAAAGATTGATAACTTTTGGAAGTCCAGCTTCTGTTACTTGAAGGCAAAATCCACTTTGGGCTACTACATAGATTATAAAAAGAGTTCCCACTGAATAAATGTTTGGTTATTGCCTCAGGCTGAAAGCCCGTAAAGGAGGAGGAGACTTCATTCTGACAGCTGAAAAGAAGACTAAAGTGAAGATAGAATTTGTGGAAATAATGCATAACTGTCATTTTCGAACAGTAGTAAAGTGGTTTAGAAATTATTAATAAAACAAATTTGGGCAACTTCTAGGTATTATATCTTGGTATGCCTGTTGAATTTTTTGGTAGTCAGTATCAAACTGTATCTGAGATATCAGTCATTTCTAAATTAAAATATTTAATAGTATATTTCAGTAGAAAGTACAAGAGGATTTTAAGAAGCAGACACCAGTATTAATTAGGTATGTCACAATATACTGTAAACAAGCATGAGCTTTTGTATTTCTGTGACATTAAATGGAGTTATCTCTGTACCTGACACAGTTACTTTACTTACCTCTGAAAGGTAGCTATTCCAAAGCTACTGGAACTGCAAGTGATCTATTATACAAATATCAAATATAAACCACTACATTATCAATTTATATCTTAAATCTGTGATATGATTTACTGGATATGATTGTAGAAAACATATTCTTAACAAAACTATTTTTCTGGTATCCTTTGGGATGAGCAAGTGAATTTAGGTTTTGTAAAACACAACCACACGTTCAGCTGGTAGAAATTGACAGTGATGTTGCTACAATTAGATCTGGTTTATAAAGATTTTATGCTTCTGAGTCTAAAATCCAACAGTAAGTCTAATGCCCACCCGGCTTGTCTTAAACTGATGCAGCGTTTCATATAATAACATCATTTGAGTCTCCATTTTGGGTACCAAGAAGCATAAAGATATTTCCCGTTACAAAAATAGGCCTCTAATACATCCTTATTGAATACCAGTATTCTCTGAATTCTTCAACTGAAAGACAGTGAAATAACAAGAGGAACTAAAAAAGTGTTTGCAAAGGAAGATTTGTTTTTGTTTAAGTAGAGACAGCTTAGCCGTAGGTTGTAATAGTTCAGAGTCAGAAGAGCTTTTAGGTTAAGTCTGTTGCAGGGCATAAACTGGGAAAAGTGTTATAGTGTTATACAGCCCACCTCACCAGGGAGAACCAGTGGGCTGTGAAATAAATGGAGCAGGTTAAAAAAAAAAAACAACCAACCAACATACAAAAATCCCACCCCCCCTTACAAGAAGTTCAGTATGATGGGGGTTTTATAGGTAAATTTTGCTACTTAGACACAGACTAACTACTAAAAATGCCTAACTTTGTACTTCCTTCAATACTTTTAATTCTTCCTTCACAAAAACAGATTAAAGTTAAAAATTATAGCAGTTGAAGAGAAATTAAAAAAAATAAGGTTAATTGTTGAATCTGAATGTACTTAATGAGAATGACCTAAAATACTGTTTGGATTCATATCGCATCAAAGTTCTGTATACAGTGTAACATGGCAAAAGCATGTGGGTATGCCTTTTCTTACAAAAGACCTTGCTCTCGTCTTTACCTTTATACTACAGACAAATCTTGAATAAATAGAAGGCAAAAAATTTTAGTAGTTTGAGCAGAATCAGATCAATCCATTTTGACTTGGAGACTCGTTTTGGTTTATTTGACAGAAGTATCAACATCTCAGGTCTTACAGCAGTTAATGGTCTATCTGAAATGATACAGATTTTAGAAGCTGGAAGTAAACATCAACTATTTCACTGTAAGTATATGCTATTACAGAAATTAAAGATGAAAATAGTGCTGGGTTCCCAGTTCAGAAGTATTGATGCCTGTCTGGGCTGTACTTCCATGTTTATTGAAAGAGTATGCCTTTCAATGTGGAGATAGTATCTGTCTTAGATTTTGAGTTGCCTTTAGCATCTTTAGGACAGTCTGATAAATGTGGAGGAAATGTTTGTGTTTAATCTTAATGTTTTTGATGAAACAAAGTGAAAGTTTACCCCCTCCCCAGGTAATTAGTTTTTAGTACAGGAAATATTTTAGGATGATATAAGATCTACTGAACAAAATATAAAGTATGATGAAAGATGCAATGAATTCCAGACAAGTGAAGGAAATGGGGAAAGTTTTAAGAGAAATTATTGTATATAAAATAGTTATTATAACAGTTAGTCATTAAAACAGCAGTAATAAAATTATATTTATAGCTGAATAAGGAGTCTCAGTGTGATTAAGATATGGAAGTAGCTAATTGGACTGCTGAAATATTAGGAAATTGAAGTGATGAAAACTATATAAATGAAAACAAAAGTGCATAAAAATTAATAAGGAGGCTGAAATAGGAAATGGAGTAGAGGAAAAAACAAACCAAGTAATGTATAATGAATAAACATTTAGCTGGTAGACAAGGAGTATTGGAAAAGTGAAGGGATATTCATTACCTTAGAGTTGCTATTTTTGCAGAACTTTTGCTAAAGTACAGGTTTTGGTTGTATTTTTGTACAGAATGATGATTTCTCCTTTACATGACTTAACATTCTGCAAGGTATATTTGCTGGCAGTGGAGCTGCGAGATTTTTTACCTTTAAAGCCGGTCCACAGGACTATGATGTCCCAGGTACTGCCGCACTGTTGCTGCTGAAGGAAGCAGTCCATCCCTCTTCTCAGCCACTTGTTTCTAATCCTGTGTCTCCTTGTTGTGGTAGCATGAATGTTGTGGTGCTGAAGAACCAGTCTGGTCTGTCTGAATTAAATCAGCTTCTGCTTTTATGGGGAGGAGGGAGGGCCAGAGGTGGTTTTTGTTGGGCTACCTTTAAACTTGATTCATTCCCTGATGCAAGCTACTATGGGGATGATGGGGAATTGTCCCATAAATACTTTTGCTGGCACTAGGAAGATGGCAGCGTCAGTGCTAGAAAAGGCAGCTAATGATGGGAGAAGGTGGGACTGCTTTTGTCATAGGCAAGATGAAGAAGCTTTGGAAACTGGCCTGAATTTCCTTTTCAAGTTCCATTTTACTCCTGATTGCAAGCTAGAGCTTTCTCTGTGTACTTTTGACTGATTCTTCTCTATTTCTGTGCCAGTCAGATGTGCCTTGTCGCTGAGCCATAACATATTTCCAGGGCAACTGACTACCTGTTGTGGGACTAGTTCAGACAGGTTCAAACATTCTTGAGCCATTCGCTTGCCCACTAGAGTGTGACACTGCTGCAAGATGGACTATTTGGACTTGATTAAATACCGAGCGTGTGTGCCCAGTGCCTCACAATATGGCCGTGACTGGATACTGTCATTAGTTCTTGGTATCCTTAAGAATAAATAAGAATAATTTAGTGTATGTGAGAAGAAATAAGGATAATTCAGGGTATGTAAGCCAATGATTGATAACAACAGTGTTCTCCAGAGTGGATCCCAGTACTTACCTGTGCATGAAACTAGATGCAGTCATTGATAGATTATCCTAGGGCCTCTGTATAAACCATGTGCTCTGACCACAGGTTAGCTTTTATGACAGAATTACTTCTCATTCCAGAGTCATCCTTCCAGATAATCCCTGCTGCTAGGATGGGATTCATGTCCCTATTATATCCATGTATCCGTGAATATAATTTGTCCGAACTCCAGTGCCTTTCAGTGCCTTCAAATCTACTTTGAAGTATGTCTTACCTCAGTAACAGGATAATAGATGGTAGTTAACATAAAAGAGCTTGCTGAAGTTCAAGTACCAAAGCTGTTATTATTCCAACATATTTGCTATTAAATAATATATTCTTGAAGCTCATAGTGTGATAAAGTGTGGATTACAGACTCTTCTGTTTGTTTAGAGTTACTCAAGTTGCTTATTTGTTCTTTTGAAGAACAAATCTCACATGGACATTCTGTGTTGTCTTTAAATAGTCCAAATATGAGGGCAATAATGTTTGTTTTATAATGGATAGCCAGATATACAATATGAGTTGTATCACAAAGGCTAGTGTCTTTGTGTTAGAGCCAGTCAAAAGCATTTATTTTCAAAATATGGGGCTAAAAATAGAAGGACACGATGTTTTCTGTGTTTCCTCCAGTAGCCCTTCTCTTTTCCACAGGGGCAAGATAAGAAAAATTATTTTCAGAATATAGTATCTTTTAAAGGTTTATGAACGAGATTATTATATGTCCTTTGGCTGGTATTACAATTCTTTCAAGATTCTCATAATAAAAGTTTTATGTGTTTTCCAAGCTTGGAAGATTCAGGAAAAGACTAATAGTTTAGAAAATATATAAAGCAATTATTATGAGAATTATGAGATTTGCTGCATACTTCTATCTGTAGCTTTGCAGCGATAAAGTCAATAAAATTTTTTGTGCAATTGTATATCAACACACAAAGATAATGCTTGCACGTAAATACGAGAAGAACTCTCCTGCCAACATCTTTACATAGTAGCTGATGTTTCATTATATCCCTGATTTTTACCAACAGGGTAAGATAATATATTTAAAATTAACTATGTAAAGAATTTTGGCCTCTGAGATACCTTGATGTGAAATATAGGCAGAAATGAAAACCAAACCAGCCTATTTGGATTAAACCCATTTTTTCTACAGCAAGCAAATAACTTTTTCTATATGTATCCATTTAAACTGAGGTCTATTTTATACCATACCGAGTTATCTTATTCTTTTCAATATATGTGGCTAGAAAGACTGAAATGCAAAAGCATGCTGTACTAAACATACACAGTTCCAGTCATTTCCCCTCCTTGAACTTAATGTAAGAAAGCAAAGAATTTAGATTTAGATGGCTACTGGGTCTTTAGTTTTAAACGATTTCTTTTTCCCACTGAGACCTGTAGTTTTAATCATGACCAGTGCGATGTTGTCCAGAAGTGAAAGGCATAACATCTGTCAAAAAGCTAGACTGTTATTCTCTAATCTGTATTTTGAATTTAGTGAGTACAGAAAGCTCGTTACCAGCAGATGCTATTGCAGTGTCTGGAAATTGTCCAACTCAAGAGCAACTTGAATGTGGTCACATGGCTGAGTGTAAACACCATCATAAATTCTGTGCACCTTCACTATCCAGTTACTCTGTTATATTTCAGGTAATCACAATGCTGTATATTTTCTTCTGAGTGGGAGAGAAAATTGAGTATTCTCTAGCAATGTAATGTCAGAAACTGAACACAAGACTAAGGAGTGAAATAAACCACTGAACTAGACGTCTGTTGATTTCCTTTCTTTCTTATTGTGTGGTACTACCCTGGAAGGGACATCAAGAGGTCGTCTAATGCAGTTATCTTTGCCAAAACAAGATTAACAGATCCATGTCATTTCAGAGACGTTCTCATCCAGTTTTCTATTAGAGAGTCTATGCAACTATCCCAAGCAGTCGTTTTGATTAGTCTTGCTATTAGGATGGTTTTTTCCACCTAATATCCAGATTTGGGCTTCCTTATTACAGTTTAAACCTATTGCTTATTCACTGTGGACATGAAGAACAGATCATTCCATTCCTCTTTTCAACAGCCTTTTATTTTCCTGATGACTGCTGTAATGTTGTCTCATCTTTTTGTCTTTGTCTTTAGGCAAAGTACTGCAATTCAATTATTCTTTTGGCATAGGTAGTATTGATTATTCCTAAGTATTCTTGTTGCTAGCACTTATGCCATTTAAACCATGTTCTGTTTAAGAGCTAATCTCTACCTCAATAAATTTATCATGTGGAAGTTTAAGGAAAAACAAATCTTTTTTTCATACAACGTGTAAATAAATTATGGAAGTCTTTGCACTGGGCGTTGCAGAAGCCAAATTATAAATGGGTTCAAAAAAGGACTACACGCAGCCGTTATGGAAGATAGGTCCCCTGGGAGAAGCTGAAAATAATTTTCCAAATGCAACTTCCAGCATAGGAGTTCTGAAAACTAGGGATTGTACCTGGGAGGGAAGAATAAGGAAAGGTTTGTTCTTTAGTTATCATACTTATATACTGTTTCTTATATTTTTTTCTCTAAGCATCTGCTACAGGATATTTCAGTTATGATCTTCTTTCATTTTATTGTTTCATCTTTAATAAGCTTAGTATACAGTGGTTTGCACACGCATTTTATAAATTTGTTGGCTTATTATTATTTCTGACAAAACCTATAAAAGGATTATAGGCCTCTTATCTCCCATCAGATTAACTGTGAGCTATACCAGCAAAGGTTCAGAGGTTTGCCATTTCCTTATTGCTCCTTTTGCAAATGGCTGCCTGAGTCTCTCTAAAAATATTTTTCCTTCATCTTCTTCATTAGTTGTTGACCTATACCTTGTCATACAAGCTTCACTCCTTTTTAAGATAGAGGAAAAACATTATGTAATTATGGAGATAGTCTCATTCTTTAAAATGTCTAATTATTTTTTTGAACTGTCCTTATTTCTTGGTTTCACTGAAATTTTAAAGCAGGGAGTTCCAATTTTGAATTATTCAAAGAAAAAAAGATTTCTTACAGCTTGTTTTTAAGTAGGCTTATTTTGGTTTTATTGGTTTCCCTTTTCTTCTTCCCCTTTTTTTTTTTTTATTAATAAATTTGGCTGAGATTGGTCTTTGGAGGAAAGCAAATTGATTCTGTGCAAGCTAGATATTATTTGTGCGTTGGGAGAAGAGTCAATTAATTTAATACCTGGGTTAATATATATCCCTTTTCCAGTTTCTATTTTCTAACTCATTTTGTAATTTCTTAGTACTGCTTATCTTCACCTGGCTTTCAATGCTGTGACATGACCACAGAATATTATTTTTCTTTTATCTGCTTTGGAAAAAGATTGTGTATTTTGATCTCTAATCTTGTTCTTCCCAGAGTGGGTTACTGCGGTTTTTTTTGTTTTTTTTTTTTTTCTTGTGGGCTGTAGATGGAAACAAATGAAAAACTTCAGCTGGAGCAGATTGCCAGTTAGGTGATAGTATTTTATGAGGAGTCTTTATATAGATTACGTATTAATTGGCAGTTCACTTTAAAATAAAATAAAAATTGGTTTGTGGCCAATCAGGAAGGGAGGGAACCCTTATTAGCGTTTAAAGGCACTTAATTGCCCTGACCTGTCTCGTCTGGGGCATCCCCGCCCCCAGCCCAGCTGTAGGCACTGTAGGATCAGACTTGGGCTCACTGGGCTTTGCTGAGGCTCTGCCTCGTCGCCAGGAACTTGCCAGAGGATCTGGACTGGATTCAACCTGCTGCCATCTCAGCTCTGCTCTCCTCTAGCAAAGGTACTGTGTGCCAGGGCTCTGGCTGGTGGCTGCCCATCTTTTGGAAGGCAGCCGGCCCTTCTGCACCCTCACAACCTTGGTCTTTGAGTGCTAAGATTTATGGGGTAGGGTGAGCTATGTTTTTGGTACGGTTACCTCCTGGTCTTGTCTGGTTTTGAAGGCTTCTGGTTGTGCACTTTGTTCCATGATTCGTAGTGGCTCTTGGCGTTTGAGAGATGCTGCAGTGTTTGTTTCCTTACTCAGAACTTCTCTAAAGAACTGTTTTGAGAAGAAATGGATTTTATTTTGTACAGTGCTAACTGAGGTGTACTCTGTTGTCTCTTACACCTGTGTGAAGGAGATATTAGTTAAAATGCATGAATCCAGAACTTAATTGCAAAGTGTAAAATAAAGGAATAATGTAAAAGTAGGACAGTGTCTATCATCTCTCCTAATGCTTTTATGAAATTGCTAGAGAAGCTAATAATACTACAGCATAGTAAAATACTATGGCTCTTGTTCTCAAAAAGGCTACTACCTGGTTAAGTGTCTTCCTTAAGGAATAAGTGGACTGTTTTAAAGAACCAAATGAATGAATATTTGTCTGAACACAGTTCTAAAATAGGAACCTTTTCAGATAAGGAAAAGATTCTGAGACAAAAATCTATTTAATAAATAATAGTTTAAAAGAGTGTTTCAGTTGTTTAGGAAGTGTGGATTGAACTCAGTTAAAGTTAGTCAACTTAGAAAGGATTAATATTTTTCTGAATCATTGCAAGATAATCTTTGCCTGTTTTGATTATATTCTTGAGCCTTGAGGTTTTACTGCTGCTACTGTGAAATAAATGGTGGAGAGTGTTGAGAGATTCTGTAGTAATTTTTTCTAGCACTTTGAGTGACTTGGCTTATAGTTGAATAATTGAGGAGGGGTAGGTTTTTCTCCGGATAGAAATAAAAGATGAGCGATGGTCACACAGGACAGTGGAATGAGGGGAGCGATTAAGAATTGTTTGCGTGATTATGAAGATACAGTGGAAGTTCAGGAACTGCCTTACAGGACCTGTCTTCCTTTGCTGCTAGTTTGATTCCAGTGCAAAACAAAAAATGCATTTCCAAATTGCAAAGTTTAAATTGAAGTTGTGGACTCTGTGGAGCAGCAGCAGGTATTCATTGTTTGCAGGTGCTGCTTTTCAAGTCTAATCACAATCCCACCTGTTGCTTCATTGGGGGTCACTGCTAGAGGGTATGACTGCAATGATAAAGATGGGGATGGAATTGTGATGATAAGCCATTTTTTCAGTTCATGAACAAATTAAGACTACCAAAATCTATCGAAGTAATGAATTGACTTTTTATGGAAGTCCAGCCTCTACTATTTGAAAGATGTTTGCAAAAACATCACAGAATTCTCTAATGTTTTTGTACCCTAACAAGTCAAAAAGCAATTTTGAATCCTCCCTAGTGTTGTATTCTTGAGTGTTTTACAGAATATTGAACCTTGGAAAATATTTTACATATTCTTGTTTCAACAAAATAAAATCAATAGACAAATACTAATGTCAAAGCAACAGAAGAGCAAAACATTTCTTATGTATGCTTTACACTGTGATTAAACTACTGGATAACCTGTTGGATAATCAAAAAAAGAAAAATTCCAGAACCTGGAGGTTAATCAACCTGAGAGAGGAAACTGGTAATTTCAGATGCTACTGTAGCCAGCAGGAACAGCTGAATTGGGCACGGTTTATAGCTGTTAATGCAGACTACTGCCAACTTCAGCTCATAATTATATGCTAGATTAACAACTGAGTTGTTACAGTTTACATTCCTTGTTCCTCAGCTGTCCCTAATGGAGTAGCACTAAGCTTGAAGAGGGACAGTGTGAACAGCTGAGGATAATAATATTTTAGCTGGTTTAGATTAATCTACATACAACTGTGAGTTTAATTCCTGAATCATAGTTAATTAATATTTTTCAGTGGCTTTCTCTTTGACTTCGTTTAAGGTTGCTGACCTACTATAATTTCAGAAAGGGAATATGAATGTTACTTTTCTGCTGAAGAGTAGTGAGCTGACTGTTGGATTTTATAATGCAGTTTACTTGTTAATAAACCCTGAAAGTCTTCAGTGCAGGTTCATGGAAGTGGCTGAAGAGCATGTAACCAAAATCCTGCAGTTTATAATAATTCTATTTTCACACCAGACCATATTGTCTGCTAGCAGAGACCTCCAGCTTCACTGAAGTTTGATCCAACCACTAGTGACCACATTGAAAATGAGCTTATGACAAATATCTGGATAGGGTGGCTTTATTTTTGTTTTAATGTGCATTGAGATTAAATGTTTATAGAAAGCAAGCACAAAATATTTATGAATGGGATTGAATCAGCAATTGACTTTCTACTAGAATTTACTTTCTCTGGATAGATGTCATCTTTTTTGGTCTTTGTTTGGGTGCTTTTTGTTTTTTGGGGGGAGTTTTCTTTTGTTTGTTTGGTTGGTTTTTAATTAATTACTCTCATTTTCCCCTGGAACTGAAGAGTTCTAATGTTTTTGTCATAATGTAACTTGGGCCTCTGTCAAAATATAGATCACTTAGAGTTTTGCTTTGAGAGATATATATCTGATCCCTTGTGGAGAAAATTTTACACAGTAAATATAATGCAGCAAGACAACACAACTATAATAGAAATATATCTTTTAAAATGAGATGACTTCTCTGCTGAATACTTAACAGTTGCTAAGTATCTTTGAGCCAGATAGCATTCCTTGCTTTCCATGGTAAGTTTTGTAATTAACGATGGAAATAAGTAGTTACAGGCAAGATCTCTGTGCGTGTATATATATATATATATGATAGTTTTCTCACTTACTACGAAGGAATTTATCAGATTCACATACTTTTTCTTTGGCAGGACCTTTATTGCCTTTTATAAAGTTTTAAATATCTTGAGCACAGCAGCAACTTTTCTCAATTGTTTGTGTTTTTGTCTCATTTACGCTTTACTTGTTAACTGAAAGTAGCATTGCTGGAGAAAAAAGAAAATGGACATTTCAGAATGGGAACGTGTGCGAAGTTGCATCTTCTGTTTTTTTGAAGATAATAAAAATTAAAATAATTAAATGCAAAAGAGGAAAAAATTAATGATGGTTGATCTTATGTAGTGGAATGTTCATTTCCTGAAAACTTTCAATAGATACAAAAGTTGCAAATTGTTTTGGAAAGCAAAATCGGGCTTTAAAGTATACAAGAGGCAGCTACATAGTTATTATACTTACTGAAAAAGCGTGTAGGCAAACATCACATGCTGAAAAAGATGCAAGAAGAAATTTGAAAGGCATCCAGTTATAGCAGACAAATAGCTTTAGATGAAGACTCCAGCAGAGAACAAATTAAGAATTGGCCCAGAATGTGGGTGGTAGGCTTGTTCGAATCTAGTAGTGTGCATTTAATATCAATAGATTCGCTTTGTCAAAAAAAAGGGTTGGCATAGTTCCTGTGGATTCCATAATAAAGTAACTCTTTAGGTGCCAGTACTATACAGAATTTGATGGTAAAAGATGACTGAAGCAGTGCTGAGCATATGCAAATATGAAAAAAAGAAAGAAGCAAACCTAATCTTCCACTATAATTTATAGTAATTTTATCTTTTTTTTTTTTGCAAATGTGTGGAGTTTTTGGAACTCTTCAGAATGAATCAAGATTAAAATGCAAAACGGCATATTTCTCTATTATTTTTCTCACCAGTGAACTCACTAGACTTTCTTCACTAAGCAGTTTGTTACAAGATGTTCTATGAAGGTTTCTGGTAATCCTTGCCTATGAAAATTTTGACTCTGGTAGGTGATAGTATGGTATGTTTATTAAATGCATCTGATGTATACAATTCTGAAATGCAAAAATGATTACAAAGCAATGTGATTCTTTTCTTGAGACTGGGTTCAGCAAGACCTCTCTTACTTTGAATTATTTTTTCTAAGATACTAGATTGGACCCTAATTTCTGTTACTGGTGTAACTCATCTGTTGTTGGGTTTATGTTAGCTGAGACTGTAATACTCTTTCATAGGAAGAATTTTGTCTCCTTTCTCTTTCATAGTTGCAGACTTTTTCTTTTTTCTTTTTTTCTTTTGAGTGGGAATGAAGTTCTGGTTATTCTTTTTTACTCTTGAAAACACGCAAAGCTAGTATAAAACTGTACATTCAGTAGTGGGTTTACTTCTTAATGAATACATGCCAGGTGCTAATAGATGTTTTTAAAAGCATTTTTGGTCCCTGTATGTTCTTGAATTGTGTTTTTATGCTATAAAAAAAAATCAAATTGAAAACATCCATTCTGAGTTATAACCTTGTCAGTACAAGAATATTCTTATAGCAACTGCCAGACTCGCCACCCCATATCTTTCTGTAGTTATTTTTCTGTGTTGGCAAAGGTGTATTTCTTTTTATTATCTCTTTTTGGAGAAAGAATGAACTATGTTTACTAACATTTTGAAAACATACTGATTAATACATCCTATCTTGATTGCTATCTGCCTTTCATATACAGGGAATTAAGTCACTTTTGGCTTTAAATACACTGCAAAAATGTATTTTAAGAATTTTCATGCCTACTATTAATGGTGTCCTTCCATGGTCAGTAAAGCTAAGGGAGATATGAAATGCTGTGGTCCCACCTTTCTCCCCTACCCACAGCTGCATGTTTTCATTCTTTCCTAAGCACTGGTCTCAGACAGTGGTAGTGGACAAACTATTTCTGGCTGTACTAGCTTTCAGCTAGATCTCTTCCCTGGCATCACAAACAAGAGGACATAAATATAACTGGCATTTAGACGGCATTAAAAAACCATGTATTTCTAGTGGCTGACTTCTGAGATTTCCGTGTAAAATTTCTGCAGAATTTTGTTTTATTTTATGCTGAATTGATACTCACATGTGTTTGATAGGAATACATATGATCATCTATATATGCCTTCAATACCATGGGTATGTACATAACATCCTTCAACATATGTTATACAAGAAAATACGATATGCTGTGTTGAACAATACTCATCCCAGATGTCTAAACATCGACAGGACAAGCATAGTGTTTCATGTGTTCGGTTTATAAATGACGTAGACATCATAGGGAAAAAAATAATTGTGTCTATTTACTTTAATTTTGTCACAGTAAGTATTTAATTTGCCATAGTTTAATATTTAGATCACAATACCTAAATGAGTGTAGCTCATTTTGACATTGCCATGATGTCAGATATACTGGTGAGAAGTTTTATGACTTATTAGGTAAGTGACAGCAGCAGAACCTGTAAGACTAAAAGCATTAAATAGCACAACTGTTATTTAAAGAAAAAAATAAAAGAAGCAGCAGCTTTATAAGACATTCTTGTGAAATAGAAATTCCAAGGGGATAAATTTGGTATAGATTTATAGGAAGCTGTGCTTTGTGTCTGTTTCTGTGTGTTATATGTGTGAAGGCTTTTGGTTGGATTGGTTTTTGCCTGTGAAATGCACCAGTCATGTTTACAGCGGTTATGCAATATTAACAATTTGCCATCCTCAGTCACTTTATAATATTTTTGTATGAAAGTAATTCTTATCTTCAGTTGTATATCTTGGAATGAAATGGCATTAATACCTTAACATTATAGTGCACACAGGTGTGCACTAATGAAGGGGTTAATATTCAAGACTTTTTTCATATTAATTGATTAAATAGAAAGTGTCTTAAACTACAGTACCATATGCTTGAGTAATGACCATCAAATAAATTTTCTGTTTTGTAGCTAAAAGATGCATTTCATAGGAAAGATTAAATCTAACAATATGATCATGTGGTAGCTTAAGTATTCTACTGAATCAGGGCCTTCGTTATTCTAATTAGAGAACTTCAAAGTAATCCATATGTAAGAATACAGTTGAAACTTGCAGCATTTCAAATAAGTAAACAGCAGAAATTTCTAACAAGCGTTCAACAAAAAAAAATTTCTAACGACTGCATTAAAAGATGAGGGAAATCTTTATATTTCAGACCAACTTTCTCCCTCAAAGTAAGGCCATATTTAAAAAGTCATATGCCCTGTACTCCCCAAAAAATCCGTAAACTTTTAATATTTTCCCTCTCTTTCATAACCAAAGCATCATTTTTGTTGCTTTTCTTATACTATCTATGTAAAATTCTCTGAATTCCTTTTCTTTTGGAAAATGTGCTGTTAAAATTTGCAAAATATTAAACAGAGCTTATTATCAAAATTAATTAACTACATATCATTTGATCTCCAAAAAGACCTCTTCAATATTGAAAGAAAGCAAATACAATCTGGGACTGTGGCCTGAAAGATTTTTAAGAATATTAGTGCCTGCATCATAAATGCTGACCCATGGAACTTTAGTAGGTATGTCTTGCTGTAATGGAACTTTAGTTTATCTTTTATTTTAGGTGCAGTTAGTACATAGTTCTTGAAATCAGAATTGCTTTTCCACTGTTCTTAATTTTTCATCATGATGAGAGTAAGGATTTGTTCCATGTTACAGTATTTTCCTTTCTATCCTGCTATCATTGAGAAGATCATGGGAATGTATTGTGTATGCAGATGATCTGACTACAACTATTTCCAATGTACTTTTCTGACTTTTAGTAGTGTTTGTGAAATAATGAATGAACGAACTTCTTTTAAAATGTTCAGAACACTGAAAAATCAGTTATCAATATAGTCTTTAGGACATGCTGGTTTGGAAATATGGCATTTTGCCATCAAAGCACTCAAACTTTTTGCTGTTACATTAATACTGTGGAGCAATTCATATAGATGGAAATCTATTTGATTTCTGACTCTTCTTCTGACTATTATATTAAATGGGCAAAGTTTAAGTGAGGCTTACCCTGGAGAACAGTAGGAATAATGATGCTTTACCGGAAATATTGAATAAGATGTTTGTTGGCTTTGAAAACTTTTTACTAAATATCACCTGCTGCATGACACTGCTTTGGAAAAAAGAATTATACCTACTTCCAGAATGTAAAATCTGCAATCCTTGTTTCCTATCTGGGGGAAAAACATTCATTATGTCTTTGAGGACACTAGAACTTCCTCATAAACATTATAGAGAAAGTAATTAGGAGCTTATTGAGGATACCTATTACCTACCTTGATAACACTGCAGTTCCTAGAGTAGCCTGCAATGCTCTGCACAACCTAGAGAGAGTACTACATAAAGACACCCAGTCTGGGTCCAGGAGTTGTTAGTTTACTGTTCCATTTGAACTAGACCTATCTTCAGAAAGAATCTGTGAACCGTAACAGTTTTGTATAGTTATACATTCATTTAAATCTTATAGTTTGCAGTGGGATGTTTGGATCCCAGAATTTAGAAAATGCAAAAGGAGCTTAAAATAAATTTATTTATGCTCTCTTTTTGACTGTGGGTCCTGGACTGAATGTCAAATGGTAGAAGATTATCCTGTATAGACTTTCCATTTCCACCAGTATTTGTTCTTCTGTAATTTTTAGTGAGCATACACATTAAGTCTCTCTCACATTACTTTGAGCAGTAGTATGTAGAGGGATAGGATAACCTTACACACTTTCTCATTACTGTGGATGAGAGCTTTGGTCAATATCCAACTACTGAAACTTCTTAGTGGCTTTAGTCTTTGTGTCCTTTTGAAAAAAAGCAATCCAAATGCACGTAAAAGGTTCCTTGGTTCAATCTCACAATATTTAGTTCAGACTCTTTAACAAGGCTGAGTTTTTCTGGCTTTGAAATCTATCTATCTTGTAATGTACCTGCTTAATGCTGTTTATCTTCAATATGTTCTTGCACTGGATGAAGGGCACGCTCCTAACAATTCAGTTGCAAGTTTCTCTTTCAGATGAGGAAAGCTGAGTTGCTTTGTGCTTGTTTTTATGCAGTGAACTGACAAATCTGATTGCTAGTTGCAGTGCTATCAGTTAATGCTAGTAGAATACGTAGTCTTGAATTAAGAACCAGTATTGCCATAAAACATTTAGTAAATGTTGCATTCCAGATGTGGAATTTGCAGAAGCCAATAGTCTGAGTATGGAATACCTAAAGCAGATGCTATGAAGTGCCAAGGGGGGTTGAGTGGGCAAGCTCTTAGCTGAAGACTGTGGGTAATTACACAGAACAAAACAGTTTTAACAAGACTATTCAAGAAAGACTTGAAAATCTAGTGGACTTAATCTTGGAGAATAACCTGAGCATGAAAGATCTGAGTTGGATAGAGGAACTGAAAATAAGATATCCTTTTTCCTAGGTGAATATCTTCAACTGCACCATTGGAAAGACAGAGACATACGCTAGCCAGACAGTTCCCAAAAGTTGCCTTTCTCTTGCACTGATTATCTGTACAAATCCGCGTCTGTTCAGCCAAATTATTTCTGAGATATTTGACAAAATGAGCCTTGGATGGGAAGAAGCCATAGTTTAAGAATTTTCTTGTGCCTAGGTGTAGAGTAGAGCTCTGACCAGGTGAGAGGATTTAAGACTTCCGCATGTCAACCAATAGAAATTTGTTGACTTGACACTGCTAAAGGGAGGTTCCAGTGTCTAAATTGATTCATAAGTTAAAATTTGTAATTTAATGCAGGTGGCTTATTTAGGCTGCACTTAACATACTGGGAAGGATGCTTGTGAAATGTGGTGAAATGACAATGGAGGTTTGCAACAGGATCATGTTGTTGTGTGGACATCTTCGTAATGAGCTGTGGGTTACTTCTGTGAGGACTAAGAGGGTTGAAATAAAGGTTGCAATACTCAAATATTTTGTTTTTTTTCTTTTTTGTGTTTGTGAGGATTTGCACTTGGTGAGGTCAAATAGAATAGATGTATCTATTCTGCAGTCCCTCTTTTTTTTGAGGAGATTGGGTGTTTTTTGTTGTTGTGTTTTTTTCTTTTTCTTTTTTTGCCTTTGAGGCTGGATTAACTGGACATCTGGTGCTGGAGATTTTCTCCTCTTCATTAAAGAGGCATGAGTTGCTGCCATGCCAGTCTTCTGATGTCTGTCCAGAAGATTCTGTAGTCACTGAGACATGCTGAGTTGTGGGTTTAGTTATCCTGGCAGGTTGTTAGAGACAAAACAAAAAACAGGAGTTGCCACTCTGATAACAGAAGCCTGTACAGAAAATTCCCTAAGGAGTACACAAAAATGTGAAATGCTTAGTAATACAGCATCATTTCTTCTCAGGAGCTGCCTAAACATGTTCTGCATATTTCTGGGAGTTCCAGAGTTGTGATTGTATTCACTTTTGATGCTTAATAAATACTTAAATACTATAAAATTATTTTTTCATGGAGTGAAAATAAAAGCATTTGCATTTTTTTGTCTAAAAAGCAGAGGATTGTTAACAGATGCCAATCAAATTTGACTCCAGTGTTTATTGGGTGTGATTCACTGTCATTGGCCATAAACATGTTGTATGTTTTATGTGGTAAATAACAGTGTACAGTTAAATAATGCTCCATTTAAAACATCGTTCATGTTACTGACTACAGTTGAACCTGTCATAGATAACCTGTCAAGGTTAAAGCAGGCTGTAGAGCTTCATGTGTTTCCTGATTCCAGCAGTAAAATCTTACCTCGAGCTCTGACTTTAGGCTAATGATCTCTGTTTATCCCAAACAAACCAAAGGCAACTGGTCTTAGTACCAGTTTTCAGTCTATTTTGTGGGCCTTTTCTTAAGAGTATCATCAAGTCTGTGGTCATGATAGCACAGTGTCTTTCCCCACCCCGCACTCTTCCCTTGTTTTTATTATTTTTTTTTCTCCTTTTCTTCACAAACCAAAGGTTAAGAAGTCAGCTGGGACTAGTGGAAGCCAATGTACTTTTCTTGCTCCATGGTTAAACCTATGGTTGGGAGGAAGTTCAGTGCTTTGGAGACTAGATCTGAAGAGCTGGAATTACTGTTGGGTTGTGCAAGGCTGTATGCCTAACAAATATAGACAGATACCTGAAGGGATGAGTGTCTATTCTCAATTGCCTGTTTGTTAAGGCTGAAGTGAAAGTAAGTTTTCAAAAATGAAAAGATTTCATAAGACTTACTTTTAGGATCTGCAGGTGCTCAGGACAGGAATTAATGCCAGATTGCCAGGTTGAATTGCTTTTGGTTAATTCTGAGTGATACATGCTCCTTGGGTATGTTTATGACAGGGAATGGATATAAAGTTTGGGATACTTTGGCTCAAAAAGATAAGCTTTTGATGAAGATCTGTGGGACAGTAATGAGAGCTTGAGCTACTCTGGCAAAGGAGTCTAAACATTTTTGAGGTGTTTAGAGAGGAAAAAAAAAAAAAAGGAAGCATATGATAGAGTTAATCATTCACGAGCAAAAGAAATCCAGCAAGGATGCTGATAAGGTGCAGGCCTTACTTGAGAAAAATAAAATTTTAAAGAAATTTGATTTGTGAAATGCTACTAGAAGGCATGGAGTGCACACTTTGAAATATAAATAATAAAACTTACATGCTAGAATATTCTAGAAGAACAAGTTTGAATAGAAAGTCCAAATACTGTTGCATTGTGATTTTTTTGTATTTGGATTTGAGCTGATTTTTCTGGTAGAAAACATAATTTCTATGATTTAAAAAAACAAAATCCAAATAAGACCAACAGATTTTTGGTGCATGCATCTGTTTATGTACTGCATGCTCCTGTTCTGGACATAAGCCGTAAAGTTCCTGACTACAATCTTACAAAAACATGCTTCCGGACTGTCCAAAACTGCAAACTATTGAATTTAAAAGACTTGTATGTTATTTTCAGTTTTTTAAAATTGCTTTTTCAAGGTCAATTAAATTGCCTTGTACTCAAAAAGTAAACGTGTATTATGGAACTGGGACATGGATTACAGGGAACTGTTTGATACCATAAAGGAAATGCCATAGTACAGCCCCTGGTAGTAAATCATACTGACTTTAGTTTGCCTCTCAAATTTTGTGCAGATGTCAGTATCAGCTATATTGGTTTGGGAGCTGTTTTCACTCAGACATAAAACCATGAGTAGAGTATAAGTGCTTTTGTTAGCATGGTATTTCATTCAGAACAGAATTACTCATTCAGTAAGAAAAAGGACAGTGAATGCATTTACTGTGAAATGCTGGCAAACACACCTGCAAAGAACATTTCAAGAGTCTGATAGACAACGATGCTAAAATTACGTGGCTAAGTAAAACCTCACAGTTTTCACTATATTCATTCCATGCATCCTGGGCAGCCCTAACTTTAGATATAAAATGATATGTTTGGAAACAAGATGTTGGCACTTCTCATGGTTTATTGAGATTGAGTACAGTGCTTAAAGAAAATCAAAAGCAGACAGAACATTAAGATTTATTAGGACATGAATAGAGACTGGAAATTGAAGAACATCATTATGTATCTCTATAAATCCACGTTATGCAAGCATCTCACATCATCCTGTTGGTTTGTTTTTTCTTGTCTCAGACTGTAGTAGAACCAAAGAAGATCTAGAGAAGAATGCTAAGGGATAGACAGCAGAAGGGAACTTTGTTTTTAAGAATAATGACTTGGCTATGCTAGGAGCTTTTAGGCTGGAAGATAATAGAGAGGAAATATGAATGACATGGAAAAAGAACAGGAGGTAGCTGTCTCTTCTAGTATGAGAATTAAGGGCTATCAAGTGGTTGGCTCAGTATGATTAAAGAAAAGGGTTCCTTGTGCAGCATGAAGTTAAGTGGTGGAAGTCATTGATCCGATACATTGTTTGTAAATACTAAAATTTATGTGCATTCAAAAGCAATTGGACAAGCGGGTGACAAATTCAAATCATCAAGACAAAGAAATTACTTATTTTCAAGAAATTCTTGGCCCACAAATCTTTGGATTGTAGAAGAACATTCCCATGGAACACTATGTACACTCTATCCTGAATACTTATGTTCTTACAAGCTTACTCAGTCATCTGCTGTTGGCTGCTGCTGGGAGACAGAGTATTGAACTAGATGGATCTTTGGTTTGACCTTGTATTCGTGTTCTTACAAACTAGATTAGTCATTTGTATCTGATTTTAAAAAAAAAAACTTTAAAAGAAAGGGAAAAGGGCTAACACCTATTTCCAAGAATAACTATAAATTAGCAACTAAAAAAACATAATACATCTTATGACTCCTTGATTCTGACATCATTTCTTGGAAAAAAATCAAGGCTGTAGCTCAGACTGAGATGCCATGTTAGATTAACTAGGAGTGTTAACCCAACTTAAACTGTTTTGTTTTTTCTGAAAGAACCTGGAAACTGCATTAATTTTTAACCAAGATCAACCAATCGAGGAATTCAGGCAGCAACTCTTTAGTGACACTAACCTGTTGATAATTTATGGGCAAGGATTTCACAGAATTGCTGATGTGGGAAGGAATCTTTAAAGACCACTAAGTCTGACCCCTGCTCAAACCAGGATAACTGGAGCAGGTTGCTCAGAACATTGTCCGGTCAGGTTTTGAATGCCTCCAAAGATGGAGACACCACAACCCATTCCAGCCTCACAGGAAAAAAAAAAAAGCAGTGACATGTTTTTGTGATGCTGTTTGGTTATGTTAGGGTTGTTTTTGTTTGTTTTCTCAAGTATAAATTGAATTGATTGTACTTCCATCTTTGCATCTTGTCCTCTGACTGGATACCACTGGGAAGAGTCAGACTCCAACTTTTTCACACCCTCACACTAGTTATACACATTGATAAGATCCCTCCTGAGATTTGACCTCTCAAAGTTGAACTGTCTCAGACCTTACAGCCTTTCCTCATAAGAAAGATGCTCCAATCCTTTAATCATCTTTTATGGTCCTAAATTGTGGCTTTAACTTAAATCTCCTTGAACAAAGCTCATTAAAGTTTAAAGAAAAGATTTGTGAGAGTCGATTGCTCCTTTTTTTTTACTAAACTTTTCTACTGGATTTGATTCTTTCTAATTTGACTAAAATGCCTATGTGAAAGGGATAATAGATTTCTTGGTATTTTTGTTATTCTTACTGATGTAACACATTTAACATGTGCCTTTTGTTTACGAAGATAGAATTGTGGTATATCGTGTGGGCAAGTGCTCTGAATAGGAGAACAATCTATTCCACTTAGACTGATAAAATGTGTGTATCTTACAAGTCAGTCTTTTTGATTGGCATAGATGTTGAGCTCTTGTATAAAATTTGAGTTTACAGTTGTCAGACCTGTGAAAGATGGTTTTTCTCTATGGAACAGTTCTGAATATAACAGTCTCTGTAGCACTATTTAGTTTTTAATTATATATTCAGCACTTTCTTGGTAAGAGAAAGGTCTCTTGCTATCTATAGAGATATGCAAAAGGCTTTCAGTATACCTCTTGTTCTTGAGAAGACCTTTAGAATATTATGACTTATTTGCCTTGTTTTTGGAAATTCACTTTCCATGCAAGTTATAGCATGCTGTGCTATATTGAAGCTTCTGTACGGTTTTGATCAAGTATAGTATAACCTTCATTTTCTTTGTGTTGCATATTTTCCCTCTATTACTTGAACTGTTTTAATATTCCTCTTCAGCAGTACTTGCTTTCATGAAAAATCAATGTCTATTTCTATAAAAGTGGCAAAATTGCTAAAATCTATTGCACTAGTTAAAGACTTTTCACTTATTCTTGCCAAATATTAGCTCACTAATTTCAGAAAGCTAAAACCCAATAAATATAGTTCCAGATAAAGAAAAAAGTCAACTAGAAAAAGGAACTAATAATTATTTTTTTAAAAAAATGTGTATTTCTTTAAATTCAGCTGAATATATCTATTAAGTAGGCAGCTATCTCAAAGGTCTGAGTGTTAAATTAGAGGAAGGGAGTCTTGAAAAGGAAAACATTTGCTTTTTAAAGATGGAGAGGTGCCACTTATTCTTTTTCCACTTCGGTACCTCATAACTTGATTCTATACAATTTAAGATTGGGCTGCAATTACATATTGGAAGTTGGCAACGGGGACACTCCGGAGTGGAGACTTTTGGGGACTTCTATAGGCTGTGGTATGCCAGAAGTTCGAATGAGGGCTGCTGTCCCTTTGAGCACCAGTATCATCGTTCTCTGAGCTCCATGGAGAAATCATCCCTCCTCTGTCCAGTCAGAGGTTATAGAGTGGAAGTTAAGATTGGGAAAAAAACAGCAGAGAACTTTGAAGGCTTTGTTAGGTTGTTACAGTTTCTAAGTTTAAGTGAGAGCTGTTCTTCCTTTGATAGTGGGGGCTGTCTTGCTTTGAGCTCCATGAAGGGATCTCCAGCCTCTGTTTTATCTCTTCTGTTACTGTTTGTTACAAGCAATCTCATATTTGAGAAATTATTATAATTATAGTACGGTCTTAGCTTGACAGTACGGTAGGTTTGATTGTTATGACTTCCAATAACTCTGTCGGTTCTTACTTCAAGGGCTGTCTCCTCTCAATGCAGCAAATTTTGAAAGGCACAGAAATACACAGTGACTACAAAAGGGACAGCTTTGGAACCACATAATTGTATTGCCTGGCATCAGGAATTTAAGACAGGATTGCAAATAATTCACAAGAGGAATTATTATTACTTCCTTTTTAGTTATTTTCTGTAGCTATACATCAGGAATTTTTTTTGGCACATATATGTGCATGTTTCCTAAAGAGAAGTTTTGTAAGCAATCATACAACTGGCTGATATCAGTAATATTTCTGATAGCTTCTTACGCTTAAGAACTATTAGTTAAAAACTTTTGCAACAGGAACCTCAGAGTTTGTGAATTTACTGTTTTCTAATTTATTTACTTTTTTAGAAATTAAAGACTATCACACTATGTTCTATGCTTAGCTTGTCCATCTTAAATGGGGCATTCTTGATGGGTTACACATGCTCTCATTTAGGTATTTTTGCATTATGTTCTGCTAAATTCAAGCTTTTGTTGTCCACAAAAGTTTATTCAGTGATGACCAACACTTTTATTTTCAGAACCTAATGCATTATTGCCATTATAGTGATTAAGACATTCTAATTTCTTTTGAGATAGTATTTCTGGAAGTAGACTAGACTATCTGGAGCAACTGCCACAGTCTTTAATTAATGCATTAGGATCATTACACCTTTGTCTGTGTTCAGGATTTACTGTTCATTCTGATCTCCATATCATCGAGTAGTTCTCACTAGTGAGTGTGATTGTGTTTTGGCTTGCACGTCCATTGTTCTTAATATCTGGAATTAAAGTATCCATTTAGTATCCCCAGAATGTATTTTAACCCTTCCCATATACAGTGTAGATTATCAAACTTCGAAGTAATTGAAAGAAAGCTAAGTACTACAAACAAGAGAGCTTTGCACCTTTAAATAACAACTTTCATGGCTATAGTCTGTTTGGAACCGTTTATTCACTGTTATCTTTCATGTCAAATCAATGCCAGTTTGATAAAGCTGAAATCATCCTTATCCTTCCATCTCTGTTTATATGTAATAATAGCAAAAACTGTCTCCGGAAGTTTGTGAAGCAGAGTTTTGTGAAGGTGGTAGGAGAGGGGAACTTACCTGTTGGTGTATTTGTTTATGTCCCCATGGCAAATGGCCTTTAGAATTCAGATTTTAAGACCCCACAGATTAGCAGCAACTCCTCCACTAGCTCTACCCATACAGTGCATGTTGGGAATGGGAAATGGTTGGGTAAAAAGGTTGCATTGTTGTCCTAGTTTTAGCAGGACAGAGTTTTTTTTTTAACAGCCAGAAGAGCTTCATGTTCTGGTTTTACTCAGAGGCTCACTCTGAGAAGAACGCTGAGAACAAGCTGCCAAGGACTTTTCAGTGTGCCGGAGTGCAGAATCACGGCGGGATAAGGGGGGAGCACAGCTGGGACAAGGGGGACACGATTCCCCTTGTGATTTTTGGTGGAACTTAAGATTGAGGGCCAAACTGGCCAATTAGTATTCCATATCATGCAGCGTCATGCCCAGTATAAAAGTGAGGGGCAGCCGGGAAGAAGGGCTTTGGCGCTTTGGCTCTTTTGCACTTTTGCTCTTTTGCGCTTGCTGCGCTGTTGCTCTGCTCGCTCTCGCTCTCGCGCTCTCTCTCTCTCTCTCTCTCTCTCTCTCTCTCTCTCTCTCTCTCTCTGCCCCTCTCTCTCTCTGCCCCCCCCCCCCCCCCCCCCCCCTCTCTCTCTCTCTCTGCCCCTCTCTATTTTGGGGCCTCGCGTTCGTCCGGGATTGCAGCTTCGGGACTAGACGGGCTTCGCATACGAGGGGGTGGTGAGCATCCACACTGTATTAAATAATCTGTATTAAATCATTCTTATCTCAACCCACGGGTTTCCCGTTTATCCTTTAATTCTCTCCCTCATTCCTGGGGGTGGGGGAGGGGGAGTGACCGGCTGTGTATGGGGGGGGAGTTATCAACCTAACCCACCACAATTGTGTAGCCCTGTGCTGCAGCCTTTGTTCTTAGTATGGTTGGATTCATGGCACCCCACACAGTAATTGTGCATGTACACTTTGATCATGCAGTGACAGTGAGATGAATTGTTGAAGCTTACCTGTCTGGAAGCACTCGGACTTGATGAAGAAAAGAATTTAGTTTTCCATGGCTCTTACTAATATCTTGTTGCAAATATAGAATCATAGAATGACTTGGGTTGGAAAGGATGTTAAAGATCCTTTAGTTCCAGCCCCCCTGCCGTGGACTGGGACACCTTCCACTACACCAGGTTGCTCAAAGCCTCATCCATCCTGGCCTTGAACACTTCCAGGGATGGGGCAGCCACAACTTCTTTGGGCAACCTGTTCCAGTGTTTCACTACTCTCATTGTAAAAAATTTCTTCCTTATATCCATTCAAAATCCCCCCTCTTTCAGTTTAAAGCCATTGCCCCTTGTCCTATCACTACATGCCCATGTAAAAAGTCCCTCTTCAGCTGTCTTGTAGGCTCCCTTTAAGTACTGGAAGGCTGCTAGAAGGTCTCCCCAGAGCCTTCTCTTCTCCAGGCTGAACAACTCCAACTCTCACCAGGAGAGGTGGTCCAGCCCTCGAATCATCTTTGTTGCCCTCTCTGGACCCACTCCAACAGCTCCATGTCCTTCTTGTGTTGGGGACTCCAGAGCTGAATACAGTCTATTTCACCCGAGATGTTTTTGAAGAAAAATGCCTTGCAACATGAGGGAATTGGTATGGCTATTTCTTTTGTGAGCTATTGGCTCTTTTAGTTCTCCATTGTATTGATTTGTGGTTACCTCTGTGGTTAGGAAGAACAAAAACCAACCAAAACCAATCCTCAAAACCCCAAGCCAAACCCTCCCTTTCTCTACCCAAAACCAGCCCTTCAATATGTAAGAAAGTCTTTGGGACAAAATCCTATTCCTTCAGAAACTTTTCAGATTTGTTTTTTCAGTTTTCATTGTGGTTTTTTTCCTTCCTCTTATGTTTAACCCTTACACAGTAATTTTTTTAATCTATTTTTTAATGCACTTTCTACCTCCATTGGCTTTTAACAGGATGCTACACAATTTGTTCTATTATACATTGCACTAAAATGTGCAGAGCCAAATGCTTTGGGAGTTTTGTGCAACCACTAATGGAACATATATCTAATTTTGAAAAAATAGAATTTTTTAACTAAAACTCCTGGGAACTGTTTTTTGGGTGTTTGGGGTTTGTTTTTTTTTGTTTATTTTGTTGTGTTTGTTTTTTTTAACAGCTTCTTACTTAACAAATGTTTAGATAATTGTTAATTTATATTTCTTGAATTTGGAACTATTGATTATATTACTTTACCCTTCTGTATTTTAATTTATTAATTTTTTTCTTTTCAGAACACTGTATAATAATTAGTATGATACTTGTTACTAAGTATATTTAGTATAATACTTTGCAAGTTGCAGTATTTCTACACTTGAATAAAGTCACAGAAGAATTGCTTTTTTCACCTTATGTAATGCTTCATGTACTGTTTCTAATCAGCTAAAACATTAAAAAAAAATCATAGATACCCTGTTGTTAGTGTGCACCTTTGTTAGGTGTTATGGTACTAGATTTCTGTAGTACAATGCACAGCTTCACAACAAACAGGTTGTTGCTAGGGATTGGCAGCATTTGCAAATTGACAGAACAAATAGAAAGACCTCTGGAATAAGAACCAAGTAAAAATTCTTGATATGTTTCTGGTGCATTAGGAGAATATAAGCAGAATTCTCATGACGGATGAGAAGTTTTTTATAAAAGGAGAACCAAGAAGTTTAATGCCCTTAAGTTATTCTATTTCCTTTTAACAAGTAGACTAAAGTTATAAGGCAACCACAGAAGTCTAAGAAAAAGATATGTAGGTCTTCCACCTTGTAGAATAAACTTGATTAATGTATGCTGAGTGAAAATCACTACTGAATTCATTATTTTTACCCCTAGATATTCTCTTTTCTATTTGACAGTCCCAAACAAAGCATCCAGTAAAGGGTGTTCAGTTGCCATTAACCATCCACAGCTGCTCTAAATGGACTAGAACTCTACTGCTTTCTACTTTAACTCTTCATTTGCATCCTTAGTAAGCTGTGATTTCATAGAGGTTTATGGCTTTTCTGTTGGTCTCCACAAGAGCAATTTTCGTTATTGATTGTGTAAAGTATATTGGTTCAGGTATATTTTTCTATCATATATTAAATGTTGAAACAATAGCGCTTTTTTGATATAATTTGTTTTGGATTGTTGGCATGTTGCTGGGTGAGAAAAGACTGATTTGTCCTCTTGCTCATAGAAAGAACATTCAAGGGTTTTCTTGTACTTGATGACTGGGGATTAATCCTGCTATCTGTTCTGTAAGCAGTGTTATTTTTAGAGGAAGTTCTGTCTACCCACTTTACAATGAATAGTGATTCCTTATTAAGGACTGAAAACTTCCTCCATTCTTCAGTGCTATGGGAGTGCTGGGGTGGTAGTGGTGGTTCTTGATTAACTGAATGAAACAAATTCTCTCTGTTTTTTCTTTTTCTTTTTTGATGCTAGTTTTAATGGACTATAATATACCAATATACAATCCATATGTAGAGTAGGAAATATATTAACAGCCTATAAAGACTTTTCTGGACATACAAACTGGCAAATTGTGTGCTTATCCTTACTTGGAAAATGTTATTGAATAGCTATTACTTGAACTGAATTGGTTTTCTATGGAAAAGCAAACTGTTATAATAGTTTTGCAGGGAAAATTGCCAGTTGAAGGCTAATTTGTAAAAAGGATTGAAATCCATTGAATTACTTTTCTAGCATGGTATGTAGACAATATTCTGGCTTTTCAGAATCTGTAAGGTAGAGCAGTAAATGTGATAGCTGCATACAAATTAGTGCAGCAAGCTGCTTGTTTAGCTTCCTCAATATTAAGCTTGTGTGTAATCAGCATGTTTTTGAAAAAGGAAAGAAATCTCTGGTGATAGTAACCAGTCAGCATAGAGGTACCAATACTCAGCAAGAGGACAAACCTTACAATTTAAGTGGCTTGAGGATGCTGACAGTTAATTTGGCCAAACATGTATCTCAAGCTGTTAGATACTTCACATTTGAGCTTTTTTTGTGCTGTTATTGTCAGACTTTGTCATAAATTATGACTTGAACTTTTTGGAATTTGTGGAAACAGGAAGTTGGCAAAGTTGTTTTCTGCTTTTATGTAGCCTCTGAAAGTAGGCTTTTTGCTATCTTATGTTTTTCAACAAGATGATGTGTAATGTGAAGTAATTCTTGATTTCCTTGGTTCTGGGTGGTGCAGAAAACCTTTCAGTATATTCAAATGAAAGTCACTATAGTGATGTGAACCTTTCAGGTACCTGGTAAGAGACTGATTCTAGATATGACTGGGAGGAATCATAGTAAGTACATGTTTTTAAGGTGAAAAACTTTGTCTTTGAAATTCTTTTGTTCTGCTTCATCCATTGTTTTATTTCCTCCATGCACAGGGAACAAGTTGTCATGAAGCCTTTTGGAAATGTGCCTATCGACTCTGAGTACAGCAACCCTGAGAAACAGGATTCAGACAGCAACTCACATGCTTTCTCTAACCAGTTGAAGTACTAATGAGTAATCAACAGAACTAAAAAAAATTTCAGCAGGTCTATGTTGTACACTCAGCACCACATTTTGCTGCTGTTGGGGTGTCTCAGCTTGACATCTAGTGATATATCTCAGATGTTTGAGCCAAGCTGAGAGTAGAGAGAAGCATCTGGGGTACAATTTGCTAGTTTAAAAGCATAGTGTGAGGAAACCTTGACATCTAGAAGCGAAAACTTCCATTGTCTTCAAAGCACAACATGAACCCTGGTGTTTTACTGCGATGGCAGATGACACCGTTTTTATTTCGTGTTATAAATTCGAGTTTTGAGAGCTGAAGTGTGACTGAGAACATGACTGCAGGGATAGAAGGAATAAAAAGAGCTTTCCTGTAAACCTTTAGTCTTAATTTATGCTTCCTAGTGTAAACAATGAACTCGTTCTTCTCTTAGTAAATATTTTAGTAAATATTCTTGTAGACTGCAATAATCTGAAATAGTTTTGATACTGATACAGCCAGAAGACCACTCACTCCTAAGCTTGGAGAAAATGTAGTAAACATTTCAGCATACAAGAACGTGGATTTTAGCAGTAAATGAACTCAGAAGTGTATGCTTTGGCTTTGATGTAGCTAAATATGTTGAACCACAGAGACTTGAAAGAATTTGATAAATACTCTAAGAGAAAATCAACCTCCCTCCAGCAGTTTAATAAATAACTTTCCCCGTGCTCTTTTAACTCGTTTTGAAGAAAAGTGGAATAGAAAGTCTACTACCAAAACATAAAACCTCAAAAAATGGTCCAAAAAAAGGCATGTGAGCTTGAAGTCTTCCCACAGAGAGAGAAGATTCTAGACACCTATTCCTTTAAAAATCTACATATCTAATCTCTTTCCTGCTGCCATTACAGTGCTCCAATATTGCAGTGTAGCATTCTAAGATTAATCAGAGTGCCACAGCAGAAACCATTGTACAGAATTGCAGGATGTATCAGTTACCAGGATTTCCATACTGAAACCGTTGCTTTTTGCAGTTTTTTTAATGTTGTGAGTTTGAGCATGTGTGATGACGCTTTAAGCCAGCCAGGTTGTACTGTGGACCTAGCTTCAACGCCAGAAGCTACACTATCACAGAAGCCATTTTAACAAAGGCAGTAAGTATGGAGAAAAGTCAGTAGTGGTACGAAATGCTATAACAGTACCTACACTCATTGGTGAATGTGGAAAAAGTAGATAAAAATCAGAGTATAGTAGATATGTACTTATATGACTGGGTATTTTTTTGTTGTTGTTGAGATGCAGAAAATACAAAAGTATATTATGCAAGCTTTTGCGTCAGCTTCCCGAACATCCCTGCTCACTAGAGTGGCTGGCCTCTGTTCCCTACTGTTTTAGTTACTCTTGCTGCTGATGCCTCAGATATTTGTAGTTTAGCGGGAAATTAAACTTGCAGAAAGGTAGAAGGTACCACAACAAGGCAGCAGAAAAAGCTGGATTAGAAGCAAGTGCTCCTCATGCATATTTCTTTGCCAAACAATTGCACGCACTATAAAGCAAATGTGTTTCTGCTCTGATTGAATGTTGACTTTGTGAGAGTCATCTCTTCCATAACTGAAGCAGTTTACTTGAACTTGCATGAAGGGCCAAACATTGCTCAGTATTGTGTCATTATGAATGACGGCATAGAAACATGCATGCATTTCAAAAACTGACATCATAGCTGACGTTAAAGCTGTCTTTCAAATTAATACAGCACAGTAGATTGCCAGTGTCAAAAATTATGGTACTGAGAACCTGACGTCCATGCTCTGCACACTTCGGGGATTCAGTTTGTGAATCGTTTGTTGGTGGTTTGATAGCATAAAATACGATCTTGGAGTTTGTCTTTTGGATTAGATATGTCCAAAAGGAATTCAGTTTTGGCACTCTTAGATCACTCTGCAATGCTGACCAGTGTATAAAAGGAGGCTACAAATGTGAGATTTTTTTTCTGAAGTCCTAGAATGCCGATACAGGCGTACCATGTGTCAAATCTGGCATAATAATGAGACTGTTAAAATGCTGAGTTAGGAATTGATTTTGTAGTCCTCGATACTCTTTTATTCAAGGTTCTGCAGAATTTCTGTTCTGTGACGTGTCTGAGGGGAATATTTGAAATACTGACCATTATAGACAGAACAACAGTTCTGACAATTCTGTGGTTATCTATATGTGGTGCCTGACTTTCTTGTGTTTAGGTACTGAGTATTCTTTTCTGACTGGGTTGCACACTTAATTTTTGGCTTGAGGTCTGTTCACAGAAAACTGAATGTGAGTCTAAAGCAACAAATGAGACATCAGGAGAAAGGAAAGACTTCATTGTGTATGTTGGAACAGAAAATTAAATCAGTAAACTGCTCAAGGGTGAATGTTTTCAGGTACTAGTGTATCACAAGCAGATAACATAGAGGCTGGAAAATACACCTATTAACAAATACTTAACACCACATAATGAAATCTGTCTCTCTTAATGGTTGTGAGTAGTATTTGGAGGCTTTGATGGACTCTGTGGTGCTACTTTAGTCTCTACAAGTGAAAATAAATTCAAGAGTGAAGGTAGTCTAGGCATAGTGAGATGAAAAGCCTTCATTGGGTCTGATCAGTTATCTTCATGCAAATAACTTTTAGGGATTTTCGTATGAGTAACTTTCACTTCTGGAATTCTTGCATATTAATTTCACATTTAGATTCTGGAAAGACCCAGAGTTTCTAAAACCAAAAGGCTTGCTACCTGCCCAGAACAAATTGTAAATGCTCAACACTTCTAACTCAGTAGTAACACATGCACTCCAGAATTATAGTTAACATATGTAGTGATTGTCATATAAAAAGGTTTATTTAGGCATAGGCATAATTACTAATGATGGATGTCAATGGTTTTAAGTTTCAGTGCATAGAATTTAGCTCTGCTTATAGGATTTTGTTAACACCTATCACTGAAGATTAACCTGATCTCCGTAGCACAGGAAATTAAAAAACTTTTGACAGTCATCTCAAGATTATGAGTGGGAAGGCAAAATGAAGAGTCTCTGAGCCCCTTAGCATGTACCTTTCTCTTCTATTTCCTAGTTAGAGGTAGGAAAAGTTGTAGGGATTAAAATAAAAAAGCCAACGGTACTGACAAGCGACGCATCTTTCATCTGGGTTATGGTACTTTTCACTTCTCTGTATGTTATTCAAGTAGCTGAAAGTGCTTTTATGTTGACAATTCAGCTTTCAAAGGTTGTACTTGGGAGTAGGTAAGTTATTTTAATTTTTCAAGAGTGTCTTAATCCTTGAGTAGGGCCCATAAATATTTAACAGTGGCTACTACAACATGGTCTTCGTCTTACTGATACCCGTGGGCATTACAGCAGTGCAGGTAATAAATGTAACATTGGGAGTAGAAGAATCTGGCTCTCAATAACTTTCTTCCTAATTTACTCTGGTAAAACTGCTTTTTGTGGTGCCTAGCCCCATCACAATAAAACTATTGAGGTACTTCTCTTTCTGAAGGTTCTCTTAAAACACTTAAAAGGCTTTTCTGCCTTATCCCAGCCGCCTTTCTTTTAGAAAGGAGTGGAAAGAGTACACCATGCTGTTGTGGATTACTGAAATGGTACTATAGTTTTCTGTTTGTGCCAGTGGCACCTTTCTGCTCCTTGGGTTTAATCAATAGTCAGTTTGCCTCTGTAGCTTTCAAGAATTAAAATGGAGCTGTTTTTTTATAATTGCTAATGGGAAGCCTCTTCCTTCTGTTTTGTCTCTAACTCCTTGGAAATAATTTTGCAAAGAGCTAAATTTGTTGCCCTGGTGACGTTGGATATAGGCAAGATTTATGTATGGGTAAGGAGAGTAGGTCAGCTGTTGAGGATAAGGCTCACTGTGTTCTTTGTACCCATTGCTCAGGGCCATGGACATTCTAGTTTTGTGGCAATTTAGAGAATTAGTAGCTGCATCAGCTTTTTGAGTGGAATATTGAGTTTAGAATTTGACTTCTCTTAAGGCTACGTCTTCGCTTTTCCAAGACACAAATCCCAGTAAAAGATTCCCTTCTCTTTTTCCTCTGGAAAAGAAACCTGACTTTGTTTCCAGAGACCATAAACAGCAGTGAAATACCATGACTGTTTTCACCACTCTTTGGGAAAATAAAGGAGTCCTTAAGTTCTGTTTTCTTACAAACATGTCCCTGTTATACAATTACTGAGCTTTGCAAGTGCAGTAAAAGGTGAAGTCTCCAAGAGAAGGAAAGAAGATAGGAATGGGTTAGGACTTAGCGCCTACTGTCATTCCTCTCAAGGCTAAATGTTTTATGTTAAGGCCTAGTAACTTTTGTGTTTAATATAGCTGTATTTTATTTGTTGCATTTCCTAGTTTTTCATTTTTATCCAGGTCACGTAAGTAAAAGTTATTAGGTGAATTTAATACACTTAGAAAGAAGCAAAGATAATGGAGAATGTTGTACATTTACAATGTACGTTTGTACATGTTCAATACTCAGGGGTTCTAGGTGTATAAATTAAGAGGTTTGTTGTCATCAGTTCTTTTTGGGTACAAATAAAATGTATGCCAGCTACTGCTCCTGTAGGTATGACTGTCAGGATTTCTGTGAACAAAGCTTGGGTAAAAATGACACCATACTATCCGGACGGCTGAATTTAGGAGAGAAGTGTATATCTCCTGAGCTAGGTAGTGGCAGAGTGTATGTTCAGGTAACAGTTCTAAAATCATTTACTTGCTTTTTTCATGCAGCTTATAGGTGAATCACTTCTTTAGTAAAAAAAATAAATTCTAAAATGCAAACAACTTCTCATTATGCAGACATGGGAACTCACGCACTGAACTCCTTTTAATGTCCTAATTTTTAAAGGTGTTTGAAACTAGACTTACTCAGTTTTATAATCCTTCAGCTGTAATATATGTATATTATACATCGTCTGTGTCATTAAATCATAAGTTTGGATCTCGATTCTTGACAATTTAGGAAACTCAAAAGCTAGATTTGGCTGCTTACATTTTCATCTCTCTTGCTTGCCTCTGCTATTGGAACTGGAATTGAATTTCAGATGGAAACTGGAAATAGTTAAGTTCTCCTAAGTAATGGAAAGTGGGCAGCTAAAGGCACTTACTGACACCGTAAGTGTCTTCTGTGTTTATCCTTGCATGTATTCATGTAGAGAACCACTCTTTCAATGATTATTTGTCCAGTTTCATGATAGTAAGTCACTACAGTTCATCATGGGCCTGGTTTATATCTTCTTGATTCAGCATATTAAAAAAAAAACACCCAAAAAACCAAACCAAAACAACCTACCTAATTAGTAAAGACAAAAGATGCCATTCTCTTGCTTCTAAATTCTACAACTCTTCCCCCCACACATTAGGTGCAATTAAGTGGAATGAGGCATGGTGACTGTTGCTTTAAAAGCTTAGATATGCCAAATTCAGCTCAAGTCAGCTGCTGTGAAATCACAGAAGGTACAACCAACAGCCAGAGTTTGAGTGATAGCAGGTGCTGGTTTAAAATAAATAAATAAATATGATAACGTTTTATTAACTTCAAAGCACTTTGTTTAAATATCACCTTGAAGGAGATACATCAGATGAGATGAAAACTTGAGGTAGAACAAATGGAGAAAAATGAAGTAAGGTCTATGTTATGGTAGTTCTGTACTTTGTACAATGTGTACTTATGACATACTTAATAACTGTTAAACAAGAAGGAACAGAAAATCAGACTCAAAAGGAAATTAATTTTGAAGGTCACATTCTTGAACGTCAGAAATCAGATACATAAAGAAAAAAATTCTAGTGTCAACTGCTACGGGTTTTTGTACATGATCTAACTGCAGATTTCTTTGGTTGGAATTAAAACTCCTGTATTTGTCATTTGGTGCTATTTCAAATCATCTGCTACTTTATTTTGTACCACAGAAAGAAAAAGCATGAAAAGAGGAAGAAAATAATTCTGATGAATGAGACAGGAGCAGTTTAACCTTTCCTTTGACATTTCTATAAGAAATCCAGTTAAGTCTATTTTTTCCGGAAAGTTATAGAAGAGGAGATAGAAGCTTGGGGAGGGAGGGAAACAGCTTTGAGGCACGAAAATTAGCCCAAATCTTCTTTTAAACAGGCAGACTTTGTCCTCTTTAATTGCTAAGTTAGAAGCAACTCCAAGCCCTTTTACACCATTCTGTGACAAGTGAGCTCAGAGCCCTGTGCCTGCGGGCGCTGGCAGTGGGAGTAGCGAGGCAGGGTCAGCAAGATGGAGCTCACCAGATCAAGGCTGACACTGTGTTAACACCAATGTTCTGCTTCCTGGACCCAGCCTGGAAGTCTACATCATGCCTTGGAATTTCGTCTCTGCCCTTTTGGAAGCTTGCACAATTTAAATTTTTCTAAACAGGAGTGGACTTGAGCAAACACCCACTTCTTAAATAACCTCCAGCAACAAAGATTTGAAACCTGAATCTTGGTTTGTTATGCTAGCAAGTAGCCTGACAATTTTAGAATGTAGCATTTATAGTTGACCCAAACTGTTATTAAATTAGAAATTTGGGTAACTATCTCTAAGATATATGAAAATCAGATTGAGACAGTTCCACTTGGGCTTGGCTTTCTGGTTTCGAACAGATTGGAGCTTTAATGACCTCACAGATGGAAGCTGAAAATACATTAATTCTCATGAGATATTCTTATCTAGAATTTTGAAATGCCTGGTTTCTGCCCTAAGTTTTATATAAATATATGACTAAGTGGAAAAATGCTTTAAACTACTTGTGGTGGGTTGACTCTGGCTGGATGCCAAGTGCCCACCAAAGATGCTCTATCACTCCCCCTCTTCCACTGGACAGGTGAGAGAAAGTGTAACGAAAGGCTCATGGATTGAGATAAGGACAGGGAGAGATCACTCACCAATTACCATCACAGGCAAATGGACTTGGGGAAATTAGTTTGATTTATTGCCAATCAAATCAGAGTAGGATAATAAGAAATAAAACCAAATCTTACCAACACCTGTCCCTTCTTCCCAGGTTTAACTTCACTCTCAATTTCTCTACCTCCTCTCCCCCAGCAGCTCAAGAGAATGGGGAATGGGGGTTGCCATCAGTTCATCACATGTTTCTGTCAATCCTTCCTCCTCAGGGGCAGGACTCCTCACATCCTTCTACTGCTTCAGTGTGAGGTCCCTTCCATGGGAGACATTTCTCCACGAACTTTTCCAATATGAATCCTTCCCACAGGCTGTGTTTCTTCACAAACTGCTCCAGTGTGGCTTCTATCCATGAGGTGCAGTTCTTCAGGAACAAACTGCTTCAGCACAGGTCCTCCACAGAGTCACAAGTCCTGCCAGCAAACCTTCTCCAGCATGAGCTCCTCTCTCTGTGAGTACACAGGTCCTGCCAGGAGCCTGCTCCAGCACGGGCTTCTCATGGGCCATAGCCTCCTTCAGGCAACCACCTGCTCTAGCATGGGGTCTTCCACAGGCTGCAGTTGGATCTGTCTTCCACTGTTAACCTCCATGGGCTGCAGGAGGACAGCCTGCCTCACTATGGTCTTCACCATGGGTTGCAAGGGAATCTCTGCTCTGGCACCTTGAGTACCTCCTCCCCCTTTTTCTTCACTGACCTCGGTGTCTGCAGAGTTGTTTCTCTTGTGTACTCTTATTCCTCTCTCCAGCTGCAACTGCTTCTTAAATATGTTACCATAGAGGCACTACCACTGTCACTGATGGGCTTGATCTTTGTCAGCAGCTGGTCTGACTTGGAGTCACCTGGCATTGGCTCTATTGGACAAATGGGAAGCTTCTAGCAGCTTCTTACAGAAGCCACCTCTGTCGCCCCCTCCGCTACCAAACCATGCCATGCAAACCCAATACACTACTGAAGGTGATCTTGTTTGTCTCTTACAACTTAATGAAACAGTTGGCCATGCTGTCAGTCTGTTTGGCACTTCAGGAGTGTTCCTCAGAGAGAGAAGTCGTATCTATTTTGCATTGTCTATGAGAGTTTACCACCAAAGGTAGTTCTTATTTTGACCAGATATATTTAAGAATTTCTTTGTTATGTTATTTTTCTTAGGCTGCAACATGTTTTTTTGGAAAGCTTTCTGCATTAAGAACAAATCATCTTTCTGAAACTGACATTGTACCACAAG
This sequence comes from Tauraco erythrolophus, assembly GCF_009769465.1. NCBI lineage: Eukaryota > Metazoa > Chordata > Aves > Musophagiformes > Musophagidae > Tauraco > Tauraco erythrolophus. The sequence goes on from NC_141477.1 coordinate 6,534,944, forward strand.
AATTAAGCTTCACAATAAGCTTTCCTCTCAAGACTTCAAAAAATATTCAAGTGCAAGACTGTCAATTGTTTGATTGAAGAATTAATACACTCAATTATGTAATCTTGCTTATATGAATATGTTTCAGTGTCAAAACCATGGAAAATTGTAACACAATCCAAAAACCTTACAGGTGATTCTGAAATGAGAATCAGGATCCCTCATTCTGAGCCACTGGCAGCTGAAGCAATGTCAGTCTCTGTTTTGAGCCAGACTCTGTCTACATTGAAAAATCTCAGTGTCAAATATCTGTCTCCTCTTCATGCTGAGGAAGGCTATCCTTGCTCATCCATATCCTGGCAAGACCTTTCAGCTAAAGAAGATGACATTGAGAATTTATTTCCTTCTTTTGCTCTTTATCTGACTTTGAGCTGATAGAGGATGTCAGAAGGAGAAAGAGAAATTGATATTATGCAAAGTCAAAGTTAGAAGGGAAAGAAATCTGTCCAATGGAAAAACTCTCCAGAAGTTGATAAAAAATACTATATTTTTATTCTGAAGTATCTTGTCCAATTTTATTTGAGGATTCTGCAGTAAAATTGTATGGAAAGTTTCAGAAAAATATATCAATCTTAGTAGGATTCCAGCATTTCTGTAGAACTTGATGAAGTAATTATTACAATAGGATTCAAGTTGTGCTGTGTTAATGCAGCTTCAGATCTACATTAGTTGAAATATGGATCTATGAAGCTGGAGTCAGAATATATAACACTTTTGGCAAATGTCCTCTTCTTGTATACCAAAATCAAGGATTCTCTTTTTAACCGTTGCTGGTTTATGTCCTTTATAACAGTCTTAGAGCAAATGATACAGGCTGACTTTTTCAACTGTACCTACAAATCACATGGTTTTCCAAGAGGTATTGAGAAATATAAGTAGGGCTGTTTGGGACAGAGGAAACCTTAGGTGCTTTTGCCTCTGCTCTGCTTATTCAGTAGCTATTTAAGAGTTTGGTTTTGGTTAAATCAATATCGTTAATGAGTATATGTGATAAGAGGATTTAAAAAAAAAAATCACAGAAGCGTTTAGGAAAAAAAACACAAATGAAGAGAATTTCACTCGTGTCAAAGTAATGTCTGATTTTATGTATGGCTCAAGGCTCCAGAGACTCTTACAATTCTTTTAATAGGTAAAAAGAATGAAAGTAGCTCAATTGGTGCATGCGAAGCGCAGGCCTCTCTGCTAATTGAAAGAGAAAATGAGAACTGATAGAAATAACCTCTTCACATGCGTTTATCTTATCTCTGAGATTAGTGAAAGCAGGTTAAGAGAGCCCTGTCTAACATTCAGGAACAGTTAACCTTCTAGTACTTGGTTGAAACTTAGGCAACCACCACTTTAGTTGTATGGAGAAAGGAGGAAAAAAAAATTTCAAATATGAGTGTGGACAACCACAATAAATTTGCAAGTACTTCCCAAGTGATTTTTACAGAATAAGAAGTGTTATTACCTTTTCAAACAGAACTAATTTCCATCCTTTGCCGTCCTTTGATGGCAAAATGAACAGGTGAGGCATAATGGATGTGTATTCTGTGTTGTCCATCATTTTAATCCTACCTCCACCTGGATTCTCGCGGTATGCCAGATTTGTTTGCTGTGGTTAATTTCAATTTTGCTTTTGATGATTTACAATAATAGAGTTTGGCCTGGAATTTTAAAAGACTGGCTAAATGAAAGGAAATATCAACAGGTATTCAAAGGCTCTTTTATAACTGCTGTGGAATAATTGGAATATTTTGGTAGATTCAAAAGAATAGCAACTCACTGAGGGAATTAAATTAAGCTAATGAAAGAAAGCCTTTTACTTAGAACCAATAAAACATATTAGACTTTGCAATAATCTGTCTGAAGTGGTTTTGAAGCCCTGTGGCTTGATTTTATTTGAAGCTGAATTGGACAGTACACTTAACATACTGTGGGAAACGATCTTGAACTGGTGTGGGGTAGTATTAAATTGTACGTTAGATCTTTTTTCACTCAGCTCTGGCAACCACAGAGGAATTAAAGTCTGAAAAAAAGACCTGCATGAATGCTTCAGACTTTGCGTGGCTGAGATATATTGACTTTTGTAGAGGAGAGAAGGAGGAAAACGTGAAACAAAACAAAACCACCTTTCAGTGATTCTTCAGGTTGAGATTGTGAGAGTGGTTCCTGATGGTAAAACCCTTCATATATTCTCTGCAATATGTTCCCGTGTGTTTGTAATCCCTGTAAGAATCTGCTACCATATGGTTTGCTTATTCAAAAGTCCTGGCCGTTCTTAGTAAGATACTGATCTGGATGGGTCATTGATCTCACTTTTTGCATGGTACCTCCTGTGATCTTGTGTTTACTTTTCTTTTTTTCTTCCCCTCAATAGATTTTCATGCAAAACAATATTGAAATTGTCCTGTTCAAGTAGTAATGAATTTTTAATAGGGGACTGCGATGCTATTTGAATTCAGATTTCCATTCTCTTTAGTCGGTTTCTTTTCCTCTGCCTACAAATAACTTGGCAATCAAAATAAAAAACAAATAGTAGGAAAAGGTTGGCTAAACATCACGTTTTGATCCCTTTGTATTGCTATGATTACCTTTCAGTGCCAAAAAGACCACAAAAGTTTTCACAACTTTGTGTGGGTTTTTTATTTTTTTTAAGAAGTGTTTATTATTTTTTTGAGTTTAAGCCACCGTTTTGTTTCATCATGACTTATTGACAGAAACTTCTGTAGAAAAATTACATGCCTTATTAAAAATTCTCCCAGGAAGTCTCTAGCAGACAAAAAACTACTAGCTGTAGCTATTCCTCTTTGTTCTTTTTAGCTGTGCTTGTCACAATACCAAAATTTAGTTCTTTGTAATTGCAATAACCATAACTAATATCCAATGGCTTCATGTAAAATATTATCTAAATGCCTTTATTTCATAACCTCTGTTAAGGTGTTGTGCCTGCCTAAAGGTTGTTTCTGTCATGTCCTTTCTATAAGTAGAAGACAATATTGAGTTAGTCAGAATGTCTACTTCTTGTATACTGTGTCATACAGCTTTTTCTCGTGGTCACAATGCACTCAGAAGACAATTTGCATTTAATATTGCATGTTCTTGCACTGTTTAAAAGAGATTGTCACCAAACCCAAGAAGGCTTCTCAAATTTCCTGGCTTCTTAGGGAAAAATGTTAATCTACTGCATTTTATTTAGCATTGTTTGATGCTTATACTTGTATTTGCAGATTTCTGTTGAAACAAATTAGGAACAGAAAGCTTCCTGGTAACAACCACCTCCTTCAACTTTTATCTAACAGATAATGTAAGGGATGTTTGTTCTAGTGTGCCTGTGGCTTATCAATGCTGCTGTCGGAAAGCAGGCGCATTTTCAGGCAGACTACAGGTGGTGTTGACATTTATGGATCCCATTTTCTCTAAATAGGCTGCTTTAGAATGAAGATCGTATTCAAAAGCTGCCTTTCAACACCGTTTTATTTCTCTTTGAAGGAAGAATTTTGTGAATTCAGACAATTAGCGTTTTTAACAGCTTGCACTTTAGAAAGAGGGTAAGAAAGTCAGCACTCGCAGCTCTACCAGGAGGGATTAAGTAACTTTTAAACTGGAGGCATTCTCAGCTCGCTGTAATTAGCTCTCCGATAAAACTTTGCTCCAAAACTCAGTTAAAATGGCATTAACTTCAACTAGTTATTTTAAAAAAATCCAACCCCCCACTGCAATGCTCCACTATTGTGGGTTTGTGAGGAACATCATTAAATATGAGGGATCATGTTGGTTTCAAAAAATACTTTCAGTGAAAATTATTACGTGCCAAAACAGACAAAACTTTTCTCCCTAATTCTAAAGGTCTCATTTTCCTGCCAGTCATCTCCGTACAGCTGTGCCTTTACCAGCGGCTTTCTGAACACTGCAGTATTGCCCATTCACTTTTTTTTTAAACATCATCTGAGATTTTTGTTCAGTGTGTTTGTATGTGAGCATTCATGGAGCGACAGAATTTGCAGATGGCCTTAGTGGATGGGATGAAGGTGATGGGATGATAATACCTTTTAAAAATAACAGACTTTTAAAAATAGACATTTATAAATTCAATTTTTCTCAGCTGCTCTGATCTGCATATTATGCACTGATATGGTGGATGGATGAAGGATATTAATTAGTGTTACCAGCGAAACTGTTAGCAGCTGGGAATAAAATTCATCTACACAAAGTAGATAAACAGGCACTCCTTTATTCCAGCGCTGGGGGACACGGGGGATAGCTCTGTGCAAGCATGTGCACCCTAGCATCAAAATCCATAAGTTTTATACACTTATTTTGTTGAGTCATTGTTACATAAGTTTTTGTGTGAAATTGCGTATTGTTCTTAATTTTGACATTTCAAGTGATTGATTTTGCTAGCTATATTACCTTATCAATATTCTCATTCTATAAAAAATGTTGGTTATTCTACTTAATTTTACTAATTAGAATCCTTGATATTCAAATCAAGATGGGAAAGGGCAAAGGGATTTCCAAGAAGCATGACTGGCATCCGTGATGATTCTTAACTTCTTAATATAAAACATAGAAAAATGCAGTAGCTGGGTGATGAGGTATCCATGATTCCTTGGTTTAAAACAATAGATAGAAAACTGAAAAGTAAAATGTATAAGTTAAGATTATTAAGTTTAATGAGTAACTATAGAGACTTCACTAGGAAATTACTGGATCTTTCTATCTAACTTTTTGACTTGATTAAATCTTGATTGTCAAAGCTTTGTAACAGAGTAAGACACAGAATTAGTAAACACAGAAGTCCTGTTGGTACTGAGTGAATAGTGTACCTGATGTACCTCACCTAGAGATGTGGGGCAGATCTTGCTAGACTGCTAGGAGGTATTTTAAGTAGCAGGACTAGTTTCCTTACAAGTTGTTCTCCAGGTTCAGCATGACTATGATACCAACTGTCTGCTATGTGTAATTCAGAGGCCTATTAAAATAAATCAGGCTGACCAGTACCTTTGTGGTACAAATTTCAGTCAAGGTAACAATTTATTGTGCATTTGCTGCCCCACGGTAACTGCCAGGTCCACAGTATTCTGTGATAAATATATCTGATGCAATGTGTCCTTATACCTTCTTTTTAAGGACAGGTGTGATAGCTTAATTGCAGTGAAGTACAATGGTTGCAAAGTAGATGACAATTTCTTTTTAGCTGTGCTAGAAGAGAATGATCACGAGTTCCCTTTATTTTGCACCTTTTCTTTCCTCTTGGCAAGATGGACTTTCCATACTTGTTTTTCCTGCACACATCTGAGGCAGTTTTAATAACTGAAACGTTTTATTTACTTATGTTTTTAATACTTAAGTAACTCCAAAAATTGTGTGTTTTTTGCACCCCGTTCAAAAATAAATTACATCTGGGTTAGAGTAAAAACTGAAGAGATTTTAGCCCAGCTGGTCTGTTGTGTTTTTTGTTTGTTTCTCCCTGCGAAGTAGTAAGTGAAGAATCTTGAATGGCTGAAGTTGTTTCCTATATGATACTATGATTTTTGAAAGTGTTAGGCTGTATCTTACTTGGTTGTAAATCCTAACATAAATTTAAAAAAAAAGACAAAAATCACATGAAGCATTATTACATGCCTCAAGCAGCATAATAAGAGTGATTTTTTTTTCCTTTATAAAAGAAATGACTTGTTTACAAATAAGAAAAACATAAGACACTTCACATTATAATGGGAGTAGTTGCTGAAGTGATATTCTTTAAACTTGAAAATCTAGTTTTGAGAACAGTAAGTCTCCAGAATTCTCCCTGGACGATCAAAAAAGACTTATTTATATTCCAGTCGTTTGAAATGCATTGCAATTTGTAAACCTGCAATATGAATTTGCATTTCTATTAAAAAATATCAAAGTCACCTCCCAAGGCTGTTGAGGTGAGAGTATGTGGTTTTGGTTTTTTAGATGGGCAAACTAAGGCATGGAATAATTAAATAGCAGTTCCAGGTAAATTAGCTTAGGCCAAAACTATAATAAAATCCCAAATGTCCAATGTACAGAATAAGTCAGTAAACAGACTGGGTTTTTTACCTTCTTTGCTTTAAAACCTTGCTATACACTTCAACTTTTTGGAGCCTTTGTGAGAAAAACAAATGAAATTTCTGCATTTCACTTCTGGCTCATGTTAAATGCTTAACATTTAAAATTTAAAATGGATGCTTGATTGGTTTTCCTTTCTCTTTCCTTGCATGAACTGAAGCAGGTTGATCATATGTGGTTTTGTCAGAGAGGCTGTTAACCTCTGTGATGCGTGTGAACTATAAGGGAAAGAAAAACTCTCTGTACGAGCACCCCAACCTCAGTTATAAGAATTCAGCGTCCCAGTCTTTTATGTGAAGGAGGATGTTGGTTAGTGGGAAGCTGCTTTCTGCTCCCTACCAGGAGCAATATGATGTTGGTGGCTTCTTGCTCCTGGGTCTACTTTGGAAGTCAGTTTTGTGTGATTGTTCTTTATATGCTTAAATATGTTTTATGCTGTGTTCTTGTGTCATTGGTCTGCAAATCTATGTCACATCAGAATTTATTGCAAATCGTTTTACACATATTGAATATTTGATCTTTGTTCACACTATTCCTAAAACCAGACTTATCCTGTTCCTAAAGTTGCGTTGCATTTCACCAGTAATTGACTAGTACTTGCTTAGTCTGACATCTGTTATCATTTTATGCCTACGCTTTCAGAGCCTCTGCTGTTATCCTATGGCTGTATTCCTTTACAGTGCATTATTATTCTAGGATCATAGCTCATTCTGCACAGAATAATTATTTGTTATTATTGTCTGATAGTTTGAAATGTATATGTGTATAAAACAATAGGCGTAACACCACAGTCATACAAAGCCTAAAACAAACTAGGCAGTTGTCATCAGACAAGTGCTGTAGTTCAACAGGCAAACCTAAGTCCGAGAAAGACTAGACAAAACCTGAGACCTGTGTTAACTTGAAATGCAGCCTGTTGCATGTTATAAAAAGCAACAGCGGCATTGCATATGTAAATTTTTTAATGTGTCCCAATCAATCATTTTATACTTTTTTGTTTAGAAGTGATGTGAAGAAGAGAGTAGCTCCAACTGAACTATATCACCTCGTTATATCCTTGTTTGTAACTAAAAAAGCAGAAGGTATTAATGCCAGACTTGCAGCTTTCAGAACAATTGCAACTCTAGAGTTTTTACCAAATATTTCCAAGGACATTAAGAAGAATGCTTAAAAGTGCCTTTTATGATGTCTCTTATAGATATTGCTAGGTAGCAGCCTTTGACCACATTTCTAGTAGGCCTTTGAGTTGGTTCAACTCTGGCCTCTCTTGTATATTAACAACTTCTTCCTATGCCAGGTCATAGTCGCTTTATCTTCTGCTAGTATTTGTACTATTGCAGCTGTGCTCCACAGGAAGGCACAAGATGAAGGAGGAGTTTATTTACACTTCCTCCCCACTCTACATACTTGCTCTGGGGTGGATAAAAGGTTGCCTCTCGTTCGTTTTAAAATCCTTACCTTTATGTGGAAAATGAACTTCCACAGTTTTGTTTTGTTGAATTTCTGTACTGTTGCCTAAAGATCAAACAATGCAGCCTGTTCCAGCATTGCATGGAATTCATATTAAAAAAGAATGGATCTTTTCTACTGTTTTATGGTTTTGCTTTAAACAAACAAACCAGATAAATCCAGGAAAAAAGTGGAATAGATCTGAAATCTTGTTACTTCTAATTCTGTAGTCCAGTACTGACCCAGCCTATGTTACAAGTTCATACATTGCCTAGAGAAAGACATAATTATTTCATTAATTTCAAGATTATAATTAAGTCATCTTCAATGCTTTCAATCCTTTTCTCACAATGTCTCTATGAATAAAACATCTCCCAATGGTATATTGTCTATTTTTTAAACATCCTTCTGGATTCCTCTCTAAACTCATTCTAAATAAAGATACCATCTTGAACAGTACAGTAGGTCAATTTGCTTTTTACAAATTAGGATTTCTGCTGTTAATTGGACATTTTCTAAAATATGGCAAATCAAGGATTCATAATTATGTCTTAAAAGACTTGTACAAATACATGAATGAATTTTTCATGCATTCTTGATTTGTTAAAATGTGTTCATTTCTCAGTGGATAGAGAATAATAGGAAGATACTAAAAAAGGCTTTCATTTGTGGGCATAGGAGTGAGAAAAAGCATAAAAGGTATTATTAAAAGCAGAAGGGAATCCTAAGGTGAGGGGAAAAAAGCTTGGGTGTAGTACAGAAGTAGTTTATAGATGGGGATTTCATGGGATTGGAGTGGGGAGACCTTCTCAGAGGTGAGTTGTGAGAGAAGAGAAAAGAATAAGTGAAAGGGTGACCACAGCAAGCAATGATTGTAGCAGGTGTATGTAGAGGAGGGTGACAGGGAGAAGGGAAAGCAAAAAGGCAAGTATTTTGTAGCTCAGTCAGAACTGTTTGGCTTTAATCAACTCCAGCTGCATTTAGTAAGGTGACTAGCCCTGGAAGCAGGAGACCTTACTAGGGATTAAGGTCAAGCAGTTTAATGCTTCTGGGTGTCATATTATCAAGTGACTGAGCTAAGTGTCCTTAATTAGATGCACAGGCTCCATATGCAGCCTGTAGAAACAGTGAAGCACTTACTGAATGTGCATTTTACTGGAACCAAGAAAGCAGTCTAGGGTCTTTGTATAATTTGACAGAAGGAAATTCCTGTGAAAAGGGAAATTTAGTTTGAAAAAAGAGAGCTGGAAAATCTTCTACTGAGAAAGACAACTTGATATTTTACAGCTTTGGGAGACTGGGGAGCTAATGCCTGTGCTCTCTGCAAGTTTTTTTCATCCATATAACTTCTGCTCCTTGGCTACTTATACATCATTAAGACCCTCAATTTATCACCAGAAACTGTCACTTGCTGTCCATCTGTATTTGTCAGTTGGTTTTGGTTTTATGTTTTTTTGCTACAAAAATTTAATTCTAATAAAAAAATCTTGTGTTTTTTTTCTACTCTAGAAGCCAGATTTGCCTTTACAGTGATCTGAAAAAGCTTGAAATTCATAGTAACTGTGTGGACAATTTCAACACTTGTTTTTAATTCAAAAGACGACAACTGATCAATAATGCATGTTTTCTGTTTGTTATTGGTGGGCTGCAAAAACCAGAAGTGTGCTTTTGCATATAAAGTACAGCATCTTCATTAAATAAAGAACAGTTTACTCCGCTGGCTTTCTAATTCATAATACACAACAGAGGGGGGATATTTTCTTTTTTTTCTTTAGTTCAAATACTTATGCTTTACTATTAGTGGCTCTTCAGACTTAAGCTATAGAATCTTATTTTACACACTTGGAATCAAGATCCTGTTGAAAGTCTGTCACTTTCTGTTGCAACAGAATTGCCATTTGCAGTGATTTTTGTTTCATTTATATTTTGGAAGGAGGCTAGCTGAAAGCAACAAATAACTTTGTTTTCTTAGTTTGCATTTAGTTCTAATAATAAACGTCTTAGGAACTCTGAAATAGGTCTTCATTTGGGGTGCTGGAAGTGAATATAGATACTTTGAAGTATTAATGTAGCTTTTATCTCCTTCCAGTAATGATACCAAAGGAAATCATTGAAATACAGATTGTTTTGCCACAGTTATTCTCCTCCTGCCTCATTAAAAAAAAAAAAGGCAGAATAGAAAAACTCTTTGAAATCTTTGGTTCTTCAGACTGATTCCAAGTTGGAAGTTTGTTGCACGTGTGTAAGATCTGCAGGAAACTGTTACAAATACTACTGTTCCTGTTGCTCTGTCATGACAGTGACTGATTATTTTTTTTTTAGGAAGAAACCCCCTTTGCAGGCAGTTGTTTCAGTCTGTTCAATGCTACTTGCTTTTTGTCTTACCTTGGAGAGCTATCTTCCATATCCATTCATCCTCGGAGTGTACATGTCCTAACATTCACAGGTGAAGAGGCTGCCCCTCTGTATTGCCTACAGAGGGACATGCTTATGCTGTCTCCTTCCTCAAGCTCAGCACCTGAACATGGAGAGCAGGATGTAGTTGATGTAATTTCAGTTTCTCTCAGTATTGGTTATTTTAGTACCCCTGCCTTCTCATGTAGCAATAGAGTTTAACAGGCAACTGGCAAGATCAACCTGGAAATTGTTTGTGTGGACTCATGACTGAAGTTGATTTTTCTACTTTTTTTCTGTCTCATTTTTCATAGTTTCCACCCACAATCTGATAATGGAGTAACTTCAGCTCTCCTGCTCCTCTTTCCTGTGCAATCCAGCACAGGGATGGCAACACTGGCAAATTCCAGTTGGAGTTGTGTGTAGGCATGCTGGCTGGGAAGCCTGCTGCTGCTGAACAGTGTGTGCTTTTAGTGCACCAGTGACCATTGGGTCTCTCTTGTACCCATCAGCCAAATTTGCACAAAACCTGTAAGAATAAAATAATCTCTGAAAGCTTTGCAGAAATTAATTTGTTGATTCCAAAATTGTATTGGGACATGAAGAACTGGCAGGCAGACAAATGGAGAACATGATTGCTGGACTGGCATTTCCTCTGGAAACAAAACTTAAAACAATGTAAGAATGCATGTATCTATTTGATGACGCCAAACCTATGTCTTGGTTGAGTGTGTTGTTTCCCATAGCGGCCAACAGCAGATGGCAAAAAATAAATGTGAGGACGAGATGGACAGCAACAATACTTCCTCATACTTTTTGCTTTCAGTGGCTTTAGAGTTCTGGACTTCCTGAGCTAGAGGTTTTGCATTTCTGTTTGATGGCCCTTAGTGGAAAATTTATGGAAGGAAAAGGTAGTTGAGACCATGAAAACTTTTTAGCAGCTACAAAACTGTGTTAAAGTATTCTACTCTTTTAATTAAAAGGTGTAAATGATAAAATATTTTTGTTATTTTGAACATGCCTACCTGTCTATTTTGAACTTCATTTGAGGATCCTGCTGCTTTGACAAGTAAGAGAAAAGTTATGCATAAGGACCAAAATTAATATGGAATTAGGGATTTACAGGCACAGGGCGTGTTGGATTAGTTAGTAGAGAGGGATGCTGGAAGATGAGAAAATAGAATATTTGAGTGAAACTGAGGTAGAGGAAGACTGAAAACAAAAACCTTTTGCAAGAGGGAATAGTATAAGGAGGACACGGATACTGTTGTTTATAGTGGAAGAAAAGAATGGGGAAAAACAATGTTGCAGAGGAAGAGAAGTAAAAAGGAGGTGAGTATAGCTGAAAGGAGGAACTAAAAGGCATGTGGGGCTATTGGCATGGGAGAGCAACATTTCAGGTGGCATATCACTGAGGTCTATATGGATGGCCTAATAGGAAGGCCCTAAAATAGGGATGCAGTTGTGACCTACAAATAACTGGAGCTGAGATAGTACCAATAAAAGTACCTTTGGTAACTTCTGCTTAATGGTTTCTAGAATTATAAACCAGTGAGTATATTTTAAGTATCATTTTTTTTTTTGGTTTATGCATTTGAAGATGAATGAGAGAGATAACATAGTTGGTGGTTTTATATTTTAGATTAATTTTCTTATTTCTTCATCAATTCTGTATAGGTTTGATGTTACACTCTGAAAGAGTCTTTGTGTGCATGCTTAGGTACTAGCTCGTGACCTTTTTGTAATGTCCTTTTCTTACAAACACAGTTTACTGCAGTCATGAAGTTGTGAATGCTGAGAGACATTTAATAAAAGGAGAGTTCATATTGCATTCTCGCTGTAGCTGATGATTTATGATAAAAGACTTGCTATGCTGGGGGTTTTCTTTCTCTTTATTTCCACTTCATACTTTAACTTGGATGGCCTACACATTTCCCTGTAGGAGATATTGTTTGAACCTGGATATAAATCTGAGTGCTAGTGTTGGCAGAGGGAGGTGTTTTTCTCTCAGAGGCTTTCTGCGTTAATGTGCACAGTGTTGTATTCTGCAAAAGTCCTGGGAGTGCAGTTTTTAACTGATGTTTTACAAAGTCAAAGAGTGAATCCATACAAAAGAAGAAAATTAAAAAATGTTGCTTGAAAGCCATACCCTAAGGTACTTGATTTTATGTCTGTAAGAGCATTAAAAGAAAACAAACTAGAAATCACCTGCTTATATTTGTGTGCTAAAAGAAATTTAATTTCACATCTGAAATGCAACAATGGGAAAAAAACATGGAAAAAAATATATTTAACCTTCTGATTTTTATTTACTATCCCTCAGGGTAGGAGACAGACAGGAAACTAAACATGTCAACCTTCTGAATTTTCACAGAACAAATACTAACGCCTATTGTTGGGATATTGGTTTTTTTGTTACATAAAAATGCTGACAAAACTGTATGCCACATACTGGGCTACCTCTTTTCGCTGTGTTGGGCCAGCTACTTTCGGAAGCATGAAGTGACCATTACCCTTCATTCAGTGCTTTTACATGGAGTGGATTTTGTAGAGCTATAGAGTAATACTGTGTTAACATGTTGTCTGTGTTGGGCAGGAGGATCCTAAAAGTTTTAATTCCTGTCTACCTCTATTACTACAAGGACGACTCTATTCATAGGTTATTTATTAATTAAAATTAAAAAAATAAAAAAAAATCTAGTGCTTGCAATTTTTAGAAATAGTCTCTTTCATTTTCATTAGAAATTTCATTTAGGAGACAAGCTCTATGAAGGCTTCAGATTTTAATTAAATCATGTCCGTTTTTCACCAATTTGTCTTAACTACATGGGAAATATGAACTGAGATTAGTGTTGCATGAAGAAAGAAATCTATCTCTTGAGTTGCTGAGCTTTCTAGGAGTTAAATTTTACCTAACATAAATCTGGGTATTCTTGCTAAAGCTAATTATTCACTTGTCCGTGGTGCTCAGATGCTATGAAACAGACATGATAGACTGCAGTTACTTAATGTGGACAGGGACAGCCAAAAAAATGTACATTTTAAAGATTCTCAGGCCAGTTATAATTTATTGCAGTACTTGCCAAAGCATGAGAGGTGCTTTAAAAGTCCCCAAAACCCCACAATTCAATACTCTGAGGAGTATACAATAACTTATGTATATGAAAGGCAGAGATATTTGATTGGAAATGTTACAAATTCTTCTGAATGTGGGAGAATACCAAGGACTCCCTACAGTTGTTTCCTGTGTGTCGGTATGACTTTGTTCTCCTGCCTGTGGACTGAAAGATGGTCACCTTCAAGCTCTACAGTGACTTTTCCTACTAACCATTGTTATAGACCAGTTCTGAGGTAGTATTGTTTCAAGTGGCACAATAAAGTCTTATGCTCAGGGGATGAGTGGAAGCTGTCAATGCTTCTTAAAAGTTAACACATTAAGTGTCTGGGCCACTATTGCTTCCATTAGTGTATTAGGGGTTTTGTATCTGCAAGGTCAGTGAAGCCTTCTTACTAGACTTGATGTTTATTTTGCTTTGCCTTGTTCTAGGGAATGTGGAGATTTGTGTACAAAGATACCTTTTGACAGTAAACTTCCATTTGATTTATTCTGATTATTTTTGATGACTTGGGTTACACTAGTAGCCTACAGACCAACAAAAGTAGTTATAGTAATAAAAAGAGCTTTTTTTATTTTGAAGAGGAACTAGGCTTTTCTCTTGATGATCTGCAGATTATTATATAAAAAAAATAGAGGCTTGTATGCGAAAACTGTTAAATATCCCTGATAAAATTAATGGCTAGTTCTTTATATTAGCCAAAGTTTGGATTAACTCTATTTCTGACATTACTGGCATCTAGGAGTAATTAGACTATTAAATTTGTACCATTTCAGTAAGTGACATAAACATGCTTTTTCTAAGTAAGTAGTGTATTAATCAAGATCCATGACATGGCTGTAGCTTGGTGGGAATCTGAAGTGCTTCTAGGCACGACTCTCCTTTGGACACTAACCATAATAAGTAAGGAATGGAAAACTTCCACTGTAGCATTTTTCATTCGTCTGGGTCAAGACTCTCTCTGTTAAGGCCTAGGAAAGCCTGGAAAGATTCAAGGGCATCAGCAAGGCAATGCTCTATGGAACGGCTTTACGCACTCTGGTTCCACAAAAATAATTTTTGATCATGAGCTCATTTTTGTATGTTGCTGCTGCTTCACAAGTTAAAGCTCAGTATATCTGCAGGTCACATTGCCAATATCCTGTTAGATTGGTATCTGTGTCAACTGATGATAGCCTCATAAGGTAGCTGTTGGTACCACAAGAAGCACAGCTGTGACTCATCTGTGGGGCTGTATTCTATTGTGTTGCTGAAGAATGTAATTGGAAAGCAAAAGACATTATGCCAGCAGTAGTGACTGAAGATTGTCTACAGAAATTCTGTGATAAGAGAAATACAGGACAAGAATGAATTTTGTGCATCTTGGCGACAATATTGGAAACATGCTTCAAGGGCAGAATTGAAGTCAGCCTTGCTAAAGGGTGCTGACAGGTTAGAGGAAAGACAGCCTCATAAGATTGGCAAAGCTTTTTCCTAGATATTGGATATGAAAGTGAATCCTGGGAATGCTAAAGTATGTCTGCTGTGGAGCCTATGGACCAGTGGATGCGCTGCTTTTCTGTTAAATTTTTTACACTGAAGTTTGCAGCCTTCAAACGCTGATGTTCAGGTAGTACTATTGAAATGGTAGACCATAACAGGCAAGTTTTCATTATTGAAAATCTCTTCAAGGTAAATGTTGCAAAGTAAGTCTTAGTATTGCCATATTTAACCAGATGACTGCATTAATCCAATTTCTTGACTCTGTCACCTCTTTGTGAAGAGGTAGTGCGCTAAAAAAAAAAAAAGGGGTATTTGGTTTCCCTTTTTATTGCAAAAACAAATATAATCCAAATAGGTAAGATACTTAGCAGGCTTCAATCTAAACTTTTCTATAGGGAGTTACAGTAGCTGAGATATTTATTCTTAAGAAATCCAGTGGAAAACCATATGCAAGTGACTGTGTGGTACAAACACTCAGGAAAGGCAGAGATTGTTTTCAGTAATGTAAAATATAAATCCTGAGAGCGGCAAGGAAAAGTTGAAGAAAAGAAGACTTAATGTTGTATTTTAGGACCAAAAATACCTTAAGAGTGAATTTCAGCAAATGATGAAACTGTTTCCAAAATGGAAATGATGAAAGCCTCATCTCATTATAACTGAACTAAACAGGCCAATGCACTGTAATAAGAATTTCTGCATCATCTTTTGACAGCCGTGTTAGTGACATGATGGGTCTTTGATGTTTTACGCTTTTCTGATTCCAGAAATATAATCATAAAGTGAAATCTGTTTTCATTAGAAACAGTAAGATTTGGGGAGCATACTGGCATACATCAGGTAGTAGTAGAAAAGAATATCTGAAAGGATAAACTTCAGTTTGTTTTCTGCACGTATCATATGTGCATTGAGCTTGTTAAAATATTACAGCATTTCATAATTTTTCATCTGTTTTGAATGTTGATTTATTCGTGTGTTAATCCGTTAGTTTTCTTTAACCTGATGCAATACCAGTTTACTTTAATGAAGGGGGAGACCTGCTATTGTTAGAACAATTTGTCAGTGGGTCCTAAGATGCTAGACACTTTCAGGACCCTTTAAAATACATGTTGTACACAAATTTTCTTTTTATAGTAGTTAGACGGTATGGGATGGAGGTAAACCTGTGCAGTATTCTGTGTCTACTTGTTGACTTCCTTGCTCATGGACATTCCCAGGATTCCCAGGGTCTTGTGTCTTTAGCTGATAGAAGTGTCTGTTGCTTTAGAGAAGTCATAGAATCACAGAATGGTTAGAGTTGGAAGGGACCTCAAAGATCATCTAGTTCCAACCCCTCTGCCATGGGGGTCTATGAGCCAAGTGTGGGTCTGGTACCAGTGGCTTAAAAGATACTGCTTCTGCAAAGAATTCATGCATGAGTACTTGTTCGGGTTTTTTTTTGTGCTTGATACGTGGTATGGGAATGAAGAAGAAACTTTTGACTTGGTCAAGTTAGGGCCTGAAAATCATTTGTGAGTTTTTCTTGTGTGTTCCCTACGTGACTGTTTCAATGAATCTCCTCATTTTCCAGTTCTTGTCTTTACCATAAGCTGAGAAGAGTGTCAGTACATGTGGTGTATAGAAGAAACTAGGACCTCAGTTTCTGAATCAAGGAGGCAACAGAGAAGACAGTGATGGCAAACGCATAGCTATAATTTAAAGACAAGTAGGTACTATTGTCACACTTGAATAAGATGGACAATATATTCCATAGACTAAGATACCTTAAAGCTCTATTAGCTTGCTTATTATCTCTCAAGTAATTTATTTCATTTTTTGTAAGGAGACTGGAATTGTATTTTTCAGGGCTTAAAGATGTTAGCATTGTTATTCAACCACATACGTATGGGGTTTTCTTTCTTATCTGAACATGGCTAAGATACACTGATATGGCACCAATCATTCTTACCCAGCTGGACTGAGTTGAAGATAATGAACTACTAATTACTACTACTCAACTCAAGGTACCTATCCTGCCTACAAGAGGCAGGCCATTTCCTCCTGGCTGCGGAGGATGCAACAGCGTCCTTGGTGCCGCAGCCCAGGCTGGTGAGCAACAACTGGTGACCCCGACGTGATACATCCGTGAGACCCTGGGAAGCCCCAACTCCCTCGCCGAGCTGAGAGCCTGAGCCAAAGGAGCCGGAGCCAGAGCTGGAGCCGGGAGCTCGAGCGAGAGTCCTTTGGAGAAGAAGGTAAAGCCGCAAGCCCCGACGTGGTATTCGCGGGGGGGAAGCGTGCTGGAGTTGGATGAATGGGCCGGGTCTCTGCTCACCCATAAAGCCTTTATGAAAACAAAAAATAGTAAAACAAAAAGGGGGAATTATGGCACCAATCATTCTTACCCAGCTGGACTGAGTTGAGGTAATGAACTACTAATTACTAATCAACTCAAGGTACCGACCCTGCCTGCAAGAGGCAGGCCATTTCCTCCTGGCTGCGGAGGATGCAACAGTGTCCTTGATGCCGCAGCCCAGGCTGGTGAGCAACACACTGACACAATATTGCTGTTCCTAGGTAAATGATTTGCATCTGAAGCTCTATACTCTCTTATTTGAACATGTATTTGCAAAGGACTATTTTATAAAGGCAAGGATATAAATGACTTTTGTATGCCATTTATTTAAATAAACCGACCAAAGGATGTAAGTCATATTAGGACTGCTATAGGTATGAACACGTGTGGGTTTTAGTATTTAAATCAAGCATGTGTTCCCACAATGGTGAAATCGCAAGAATTTTTTTATAGTAGAGAGTTACTGCAATAGGCAAAGTCTACGCATAAATTATGATCAAAAACTGATGTGTGAAATACAGCTTCTGTATCTACTGGAAGTAGAAAGTGTTGAATTCTTTTAATGAGAAAGAAAATATCGATGTGTCTGGAATGTAAGTCAGATCATCTTGAATTTTGTAAGGAACTATTTTCCTTATGGAAATTTGATCTGCACAGGAGAAAGAAATACGACTTTGGGGGAAAAGTAATTTTAATTACCAAATATCATTAAAAAAAAAATTTCTTGTTTTAAAATAAATGAGGAATATTTTATCTAAATTATGAATACAAAATATGTTTCTGTGTTACAAAGAAACGGTATCAGGATTTTTCTTTGTTTTTCCTTTTTAGCATGCTCAAAGTCAAGTGAAATTTGGAGAAATGATCAAGTTAAGCCTTGATTATTTTTTTTTATTTTATTGTTTTCCCCAGCTTTGTTGTTTAAAAATAATCTAGGCAAGGTTACAAAATCAGTTGTCCTGAAAATTAAATTTATTAAATACTATTTGTTTCATTTGAGACTGTAAAATGTCTAAGGAACTTCTACTCTGTAACTTTTGCTTGTATGCTCTCATACCTCATTTTTCATACGTTCAGTGGTTGGTAGCTCTTCTAGTGTTTATATTGCTATTACAGACAGGCTTTTTTTTAACTAGTGCAAAATCAAATATTTAAGCTGTTGTCAATCCCACTGTGGATTTTAAAGAGTGATCTCTTAGAAATGCAAGCCTGTAACTTCAAGTCCTTTGCGTATCTGATGACTCCTGAATATCTTAAATCCTTTAAAATAAATGTAGGTAGCCAGTCGTATCTCCAGATAATCTTATTGAAATAGCCTGTTTAGTGTTCAGAGACCACGGGGCTACTTCTGTGTTTGTAAATAAAAACGGGCAGCCCTCATTCCCTAGCCTTGAGGGTGAGTGGCATGGAACAACTCAGTGCTGTAAAGCTGAATGCTCCACAACGGTGTCATCTAGTCCATATTTCCAGTTGGACACAGTTCCTGCCTCTCCTGTTCCTTGAACTGTTCCGTTATTGTACTTCTTGACAAAAGTAGTGACGTAAGCACAAGCTACTTGACGTAAGAGCAGCTGAATGATTAGACAGTACCAACGGCTGTGAGACAGTGCTTGTGCCTGCACCAAGTCCTTTCTAGTTTACTGAATCAACATAGTCCTACGGGGCTGAGTTTTGCAGATTGACTTGGGAAAGAAAAGGAAGCAGTGGGAATTGCTGCCCAACATGTTGGTGGGATGGTGCTGGAGTTCTCCAAAGGTAACTTAGCCCTGAAAAGGACTATATGCTAGAACTACGCAAAATAATAAGAGGCAGAAAATCAGTGTAGCTTTGAGGTGAGTCATTACTGGTTTAAAGAAATGGAGCTGTTGGAGGTAAGAATAGTTTGTTTTTTTTTTTCTGAATGTAGTGTTCGGTTCTTCATCCCCAGTTTTAGCTCAAACATCTCAAATTCCAATTATTTCTTGTGCGTTGTTCGAAGTATGAGCATGGGAAACAAGTGTAACAACAAAAAAATTCAGAACAAACAGAACCCATGAGTTTAAGTGGTTTGTGTAATACCTACCTTCATTTCATAGTGCAAGGGAACAGGGAAAACGTGGTTCTGTGCCTTGGAGCTCTTAGGGATTTATATGGCTGCACTCACCAGCCAGGAAAAGGGGCTTTGCAACGGTGGTTTGAAGGCTGCATGAGTGGCAGGTGGGTGGGGAGTAAAAGTGAGGGGAGCAATATAAAGAGGTTTCAGTTGCTCTTCTGATTTTTTTCTAGTTTTGTTTTGGGGAGATAGAGAGAACTTACCATTTTGGGACTCAGAGGAGCATTACAGACACTTGCAAAAAGTGCTTGTATTTCCCTTCCCTGAACTGACTGTAAAAAGCTGCTCCGAGATCCCATAGGGCCTGTGCAATGTATTATAAATTGCTTTGACTAAAAGAAGTGTACACTATTCATGTACTACTGCTGCCCAAGGCTATTCTATTAAAACATCGTGTGTTCACTATGTCATGTTGCCATTCCTTAATTTTTATTAATAAATAAGCATAGCCATGCAGTTATTTGCATACTTCTTGGTAGATTTTTCTCACTTTGGTTTTTGGAACGGAGGGGCAAATAAAAATGTATGCATTGTGTGGAGAGTGAAGGAAAGGGAGGAATAGAGAGATGCTTAATATTAATAATGAATTATGTAGGAAAATAAATCTAAGGCATCACTAATTTCAATAACTGAAGTTACGGGGACCGTATTTTCTCTAGTTAGAGCAGATGCATGGTACGTCAATAAAGATGGACGTAACATAATGCTGGGTTTTTTCCAGTTCAGTATTTGTTTTTATTCAGTCTTCTCTGACCCTCACTTGCACTGCATGATACCTTTCTCTGCTCATTTCAATTGGATTTCTCTCTCTTGCAGGATAAAATGCTACTGAAGAGTTGCAAAGGTAGTAAAACATAGCTTTCAGTTATCAGTGAGAGTTGATGGTGTTTTTTTTCCTGTCATGTATGGCTTTTAAGTCTTTATCTATTACAGTGGACAGGTATCTTGTTGAATTTTATATTTCTATTGCTGATGACCTCTTTATTTTCCATAGTGATGTTTTATCACCACTAGACAAGTTAGCCATTTAATTTGTAGAGCCCTCTAACTACAGGCTGTGTGCAGAGTACGTTTTTAGAGCAGCATGTGATAGAGTAATTGATAATAAAAGAACCTTGTATCTAGATCAAAAAAAAAAAATCTGTTAGAGCTCTCATGTGAGAGAGGTTAATGGATTCCAAGGAAGAAATGAACTAGAGTGTGTTGTCATTCAATCGTACTGAGGTTTGATTTCTTTTATCAGGCTGAGTAATGACTGTAGGCACTTGCCCTTTCCATATCATTATAATTTGCAATAAAATGAAATGCTGAGGACTTTCTGCATTAGCTGACGAATAGTAGTTGACCATTTGCTTGCAGATTCATGACCTGGTGCTTATTTCTCAACAAAGTAAAGAAATACAAAAAATTGATTTTTACCTGATCTCTTGAAAAATAGGTAAAATGGGGTATTGGCTTGTTCATGCACTCACTCGCTCGCTCTTTCAGCTTCATCTGAAAAATCTGAAGTACTCCTGTAAGCTGCTTTGAGTAATGGATAAGTAGGAAGCATTCTGTAGTTGTGTCCTAAAAAGTGACCGAATATAATATTTAGATACATAAAATCTTAAAAAAAAGCTGACTTGACTTTTAGTGGGGCTATTTTCAAAGATGCAGAATATCCAGTGACTCTTCTTGAGACTTGTGAGAATTGTAGTACTTAAAATGGAGATATTATATATGGAGATTTATATATGGAGTACTTTAAAATGGAGATTTCATATCTAGTTCTCATAGACTTGTCGCTGAACATGTCCAGGAAAAAAAAATAACCTCTCTTTTTTCTAGTAGGAGACACAATTATGTCTTTCTGTCTCACAGATTTTTACTTATTTGATTTGGAATTTTCAGACTTTTGGTTAACAAAACAGTCTGGAATAGCATGCAGTGGTATTTTCCTGGCACCAGCATAGTTTAGAAATCCCTGAAGAATGGAGATAGGAATAAAATGAGGAAAAAAATCTGAACGTCTCAAGCCAACTTAATGCTTTTGTTTGTATGTTAGTGATAGAAAGCCTTCCTTAGATTTGATGTCCTTCAATGTGTAGAATAAATGGATTAAAATTGAATTGCTCATAGGAAAGCATAATCTTCAGCAAACATTATAAGAAATACATATTTACTATTTGCAGAAAAGCACTTTTCCTGTGGCTTTTATATATAATCTTCACATCATTAATTTAAAAATAAAAAGCAACTCCAACACATATTGTCCTTTTCTAAGATCCAGATTTGTTACTTTGACAGGATATCAGACTGTTGCCTGCATTTATAGGTACTTATATTTGTGTGTGTAATGATATACGCAATATTACTTCTTGTTGTACATTTTATATATTCCTCCTGCCAAGATAAAGATAACGCATACATTAGGTTTACTTACTATTCCCTTCTTGTATTCTAAAAAAACGCAGTTGCCTTTTCAGAAAAGCTGTCTTTATACATTTTCTAGTTGATGCATTGAATTACAATGCTCATGTCAGATTGTATCAGTCGTACAAGACAACTGAATGATGCACCTCCAAGAAAGGAAGCAATTAGATGCCATTTTTTTTCAATACTGTGAGTTTTCATTTTGTAGTTACAGTCTGATAGCAGGGGGTGTGTGTTGTACCAGGACGAGGGAAGAATCTAACAAGTAGCTGGAAGCAAAACGCTAGCAAAGAAACTGTCATCAACACAATCTTTTGATAAGGAAGAGGACAGATGATGGTGGAATTTTTTTCCTTCCTCCTGGTTTGGGAAATTTGATACCGGTCATTCTAATTCTCTTCCTAGTTGTCTGTGATTCTTGTATTCATCTTGTGCACGTGTGTTATTTCACTTATGAATCGAGGAAAGGAAGCTTCAGAACAGATCATGTGAAGGGAACTTACTATGTTAAAGAATCTTCCCTGTGTTTTCCCAAATTAATGCTAATAATTTATTTTGGCAGAAGAACTTCAGGCAGTTCTTCAGGCAGCTGCTATAGATATCTTGCTTGTAAACTTAAGAGCATGCTGAACATAACATTTTTAAGCATTATAACCTGCATCATACAGGAGTTACAGCTACTAAAGCTAAAATTTAAGTATCTTCTAAGATAGTAGTTCTAGCAGCATCAGCAATTAGCTATTACAGCAATGTTCAGAATCCCCAAGCAAGATCAGAATTCAAGTATGCTAGGCTGTCATATGGTAAGAGTCAGTCTTCTATTCCAAAACTTTACAGCTTCAGTACAACTTTTAAAAAACAAAAAACAAAAAAAAAAACCAACAAAACAAATTAAGACAACTTGGTGAAAAAGCTAGGACTGTCAAAGAATCCCTGTAATGCCAATGAAGTGTTCTTCCTACTGAAGACAAAGAGCAATGAAACCTTTTTGATTAGCTTAGCTCTGCATAGATGTCTTTACAAGTCTTCCACTAAAAAGTGCCCACAAGTGGGCATATGCCAATTCAAATGGAACAATTACCAAGAAGTGCAAGTGTTTCTTACAGTTGAGATACTGGTTGCATTTATAAATTTCCTGATTACACTGAATGACAGATTTTCTTCAGTTTCAGAGGTGTCTGAAAGCTAATGTATGTGTTAATTGTGAGAACAAGTAGAAATGCATCACCAAGGCAAAACACTACATTTAGTATATTTAATCTTGGCAGCTGAGCAGAAGTCTTTTTTTTTTTTCCCTTGCTAAATGACATGACTTATCAGTTATGACTGAATAACTGAAGTTGGAGTTGGAATATGGACCACCGTAACAATTAAATACTGATTTTCATCAGGTGACTTGGGTAACCCTGGGAAATTGGTAGCAAAGCAATGATTTCATGACCTAAGTACAACTTCATCCACATAAATCCTGCTTGAGGTGAAATGCAAGTAGCTTTGTGAAGGTGCAATTTGGTGTTTTCAAGGTATTAGATTCTAACAGAGTTGTGAGAAATGCTAATAAATAGTAATATTAGAATACATGTGATCTCTCTTTAAATCTTTCAAACTGTGGTTTTGCTTTATTGTGCCTCTGTTTAACTAAAATATTTTAGTCTCAGTCTGGAATCTAAATGAGGGGAAAATAAGCAGTCTTCTCTCAGGCTTCCAATATTAATATAGATAGTTTCCCAGTTTATTTATCCTGCTGTTTTGCTAGGGAAATGTGGTTTTTTGAATTACATACTGCATTCTGTCATTTTGGAATCAGTGTTGAATTTGTGATGTAGGGAATCCAGAATTTCAGCAGCAAGAATTCTGCCCCTCCATTTCTCCCCACTGTCATGACAGTGGAACTGACAGGTCTGGCCCTACCAGCATAAATCATGGCACAGCTCAGCTTGACTCTGTCCTGTTGACAGCTTTGAGTAGGTCTGCCTTTCAGTCGATGGGTGTGGAAGCCAGACTCAAAGCCAGGTCATACAAAAATACTCATAAAATAGGCTTGTTCCTTTTATGACGGGTTAGAAAATTGCAAAGGCAATTTTAGAATAGGGAAAATGCATTGTAGGAGACAGGAAGTATTAGAGATGTACTGGAGGGATGGATTGTCCCATGATGTGATGGTTGGCCACATGGTATGAGAAGTGGGAGAAACATGGTTTAATTTGGAATAATGATAGAAAAGCTGACTGGAAAAAGAAAGTACTGAGGTAGGAGTCCAGGTTGTTAAGCAGGGAGCTGAACTTGACAGACACTATCCCAGGCTGAGTACAAATGAATAAGACATTTCTAATACATTAAGTAAGTATGTCAAGACACTTTTAATAAAACCAGGAAAATTCCTTTTACTGAGGTTACTTGCTAAAAGAGAGAGAGTGTAATCTTATGGACTGGATATTTCATAGGCTTTGGAGATCTACTTTTAACGTCTGGATCTTTGTAGATTTCCTATGGATGCTTTTTCTGTGCCTTTGCTTCCCACAGTCAAACGAGAATGGTAAAAATGCCTTGCTTAATTACAAAGATCCTGAAAGGTGTACTGTGAGGTACTCAATTTGTTGATAGGATCTACATGCTGTCGTGACTGTTTCTAAGGTAAAAGAAATAACTGGTGTCTGATCTGCGGTGTAGTTGTTATTGCTGTCGGTTTTATGTGAGCGGACTTGTTGAAAGAGATACTCACTGACCCATTTCATCAAAAGGAGTGAGCCAGAGCAGGACTTAAGATCTGATCACAGTATCCTACTGGTAGGAATTAATGCAGTTAAGATTCAAGCCAGCATAATTTCGTTATCCTCTTAAAAGCTGAGGACAAAGAAAAAACAATGCAATTGCTGATATTGGCTGCAGAAAGATTCTCTCAAGAAAAAGCTGGGAGATGGTGTCTTCTGAGAAGAGCATAAAATAGGGGAATCATTCAGGAAAATGACTCAGTCTAAACAAATGGGAGAAGGAAGAGTCCATAGGACTCAGATCTCATTGTACATACTGGCAAAAGCTGTAGGAGATTTTCAGTGACTTTTTTTTTTCCCCCTTCAGAGTAAATAATTATTTAAGGTGCTAACAAATTCTTATCTTTGTGTTTTGGTAGCATTTCAATATTCTCATGCAAGTAGGATCTGGAAAGTAATTACACACAACTTACAGAAGAGAGTACTGACTTTAGTTATACATTAGTTAAATACATTGAGAGAACTTTCACTGAACAACGTGTTAGTCCACATTTAACTGAGGACAGAATTCTGGTCGTTTGCCTTGTCACTAGAACTGAAATTTCTTGGCTTTTTTCCTGACCTCTATAAGTTTTCTCATCTCATTTTGCTTGATAACCTGCCTTAACAATACTCTTTAGCTATCTTTACAGAAAGCTTTTGTGTTTTGAGGGTTTTGGGTAAAAGTTATTATGTAAATGCACTTTGCAGTTAAGTACTTTCAGCAGGATCAGTTAGGAGTTCACAGTTAGCATCTTTGTCCATAATTTCCTCACACACATGCTTCTTTCTTTCTCTTTCTTTTTTTTTCTTTCACAGTAGGAATATGTCCATTTTCAGTACAGCCATTTATAATAAACAACAGGTGTTGTGGGTGTTTCCAGGCTTGTACTTGCCAAGAGGAAAGTACATAATCCTGTACTTGACTGCAGGGACAGCCATTTTGGCCATTAGCAGAGCATGGAGCCTTGGCTCACATACTGAATTCTGGCAAACTTTACTCTGTTAAGTGCAAATGGGATTTCATTCATTGTGTAGTCTCCAAATAAATATATGTGCCTGTCCAAATGTATTGTTAAATTCTTCAGAGGGAAAGAGCTTAGATTGGGACACTTGCCATTTTTCTCTAATTAGGAAACAAACAGAACAAACAGGGACCTGCATAATTAAAACCTTTGTTTATCCAAAAGAAATTTAAAAAAATAAGCTGTGATTAATGTACATGTACTTTGGAGTTCAGTCTAGATTTTGGAGCTTTTTCTTCCCTCAAACTAAAACATGAAGGTTTCAGTATAAGATGATTAAATCTAATCAGTTACTGATGGCATTGCTGCCCAGTGTTTATCTTCAAACTGATGCAAGCCTCAAGCCTCTGTTACATGCTAGAAGATTTTTTAATACTTAGGGTTCTTTGTGGTGTAAATCAGGGAGGAATAGCTTATGGTTTAAACACTTCATGCGGTGAGAATTGATAGCTTGGGAAACTAGTTGTGGGCCAGTTAAAATAACTCAAATGGTATTTTAGAAGGTGTAGTATATTAGATCACACAAACTCTTTCCCTACAAGCTGCTTAGCATATTTTAATATTTTGTCCAATATAACTACCAGAAAGTAGTGTTTCCACTGCTGAGTAAAGGAGTTTGTTCTGAGTTGACTGAAGTTTCACATAGGCCAAAAATGATGGGAAATGACTACCCATCTACTGGGGTAGCTGTGGATTCTCCTATCACTGTAGTCAGTATTCAAGTTGCGTGTGTTTTCACATGTGACTTTTTTCCTCCTTCAGTTTTTTTCATGGAAAAAGGAAGTTTTAATTACATTCTTATTGTGGTGTGTCTTAAAAAAAACCCAAACATATTTGAAATGTACTTTGAAAAGTGAGTAGAACAATTTCTTCATAACTTTTAACTTGTTAATTTACGGAAGTCTTATGAGAGATTCTGTTGACTTTGCTTGGGTCTGGCATCTTACACATGATCTGTTTATATGGCACTGTGAAATATTTGAGAGGTTATAGCACTTTCACTACTCAGGAAGAATTAGGGCAAGAGGAATTTAAGGGCATATCCATGGAAGAAGGAATTCCTGTTTCCATTAAAAAGACCTTTCAAGACCCTAGAGGGTTAAAAAGATGCAAGATACTGTTTCGAACTGGCATATTTTGAATGGTAAGCAGGGCCAACATATAGAAAAATTATTGACAGTTTGTTTATCTTCTATATTTGATTAAACAGGAAATTTTATCTCATTTACCATGTAACTTGCTCGAACTTAGGATAACATAGTTCATATGAAGTGCTAGAATCACATGCTGCTCCTTCAGTCTTAACTACCTCAGCAAGTCAGCATTTTTTCCTTGAAAGGAGAAACTAATCACAAATAATTAGCATTCAGTTTTCTTCATTTCCTGTTGCTTTTGATTATAGTGATATCTCTGCTTTCATTACTACTTTTGACAGTTGGCCACGGTTACTCAACCTGAATTTTAGAACTCTGTAATACGGTCTTAATCAGCTGTCATCATTGTATATAGAGGGAATGTCTACTGATCAAGCTTATTTTTTATTTGTTATTGAAGAGGTGTGCATCAAGGCTTCACGTGGGTGGTGTTTCTCTTAAGCTGTGTATGAAATGAAGTTGCATTTTTTTTTTTGGAGTGGGTTATAACAAATCCCGACCACCACCACCTTCTTTCTCACTTTGTGTTACCTCTGCTTCTGCCCACGTTGAGAATTAGGGCCACAAGACTGCACGAATTATTAGTAAGGAGCTGGTTTGAAGAAGTAAGAAAGTGTGCTTGTTTGTTCTTAATCATTGATGTGTCACTGCTGTTCTTCAAATTAACTTTTCCAGGGCAAAAATTACTCCAAGCCACCAGCTACCCAGCCCCTCAGTTAGGATGAGAAGTCTGATTCAGAATCTCTTGTTGAATTTGAAACTTCTTGAGGTCACCAACTCTGTCATCTTCTCTGCATTTAATTTTTTTAAGGTTGCCTTGAGGTTTAGCTCAGCAATACGGCAAGCTTAACTTAGCAGACTTTTAATGAAATCATTGTTTAAAAAAAAATGTTGCGACTGGTCTTCTGTTCAATTAGAGCAGCTTTGCTCGTTCTAAAGGTGCTAACACTTTGTACTCTCTGTGCATGTACCCATGAATGACGACTGTTTAGAGGATTGTTAATTCTCTTAAGGCTTGATCGAAAGCTAATTGAGGTCAGTGTAGAATCTCCTGTTACCTTGATTGAAGCTTGGATCAATTTTTAGTAGTTGTCAAATCTATGAAACACTACATGAATTTTGAACACTTTTGCAATGCTAAGATAAGTCAGATTAGGTCAGTTAATATATCTTCTGAAAAATATATACAAATATGAAATTATTTTGAAAGCATACAGTAATGTGTACATCCTGTTACCTTTTGATAATTTTGGTTTGTTTTTTCTCCTTTTGAAATCTGTTTCTGCATATTTTAGAGGTTTATTACTTTGAGTCCGCATTAGTTTACTCAGGTTTCTACTGATCAGCAGTTAACTTACGCTGGATTTTTTTTTATGGACTCTTGACAGAATTGTCTATTGTGCAGAAACTTTTTACTACTATAATAAAAATACACAAATCTTCATTCTTTGACACACAATCCTCTTTAACAGTCAATTGCAGTTTATCTTGTACCCTGACACCTTACATATTTTTCTGAGCCTTTGAGACCCTTCATTCTGGTTCCAGAGGATAGCACTGGGGAGTGAAATTATAATTTTCTTATTCTTGTCGTAGCTGTGAAATAGCTCTGCAGACTCTATCTGTATTGTGTAAAACCTTGATTAAAATGTGGCTATGTCACCAGTTATTTGCTCAAATATATATAGATCTATAACTATTTCTTTCTAGATTCGTAAAACGCTTTACTCTATGTTGAAGAACTATATCCTTGTATCTTACTATTTTTCTACTGTTACATTGCAAGAAAAAAGAATGCTATTGTTTTGGAAGCCAACCTAAATGCATTTTCTTTGAATTCCTTGATATTTTCTTTTTCTTATTCTGCCAGTTTAGTTGCAAATACCAGGATGAATAGCTGAGTACTTTTGTAATGCTCTAATGTTCTGTTCTGCAACAATTTGGTTTAAACTGTTTGGGGAATGAAATACATTTCTCTATTAAAAAAAAAAAACAAACAACCCACCATCACAAAAAACACAAAACCAAACCTACAAAAAAACCAACCCACCCCCCAAAAAAAACAAAACAAAAAACCCAACAAAAATTCCCTAACCAACCAATGAAAAAAAAACATCAAAAACCCAACAGCTTTTCAGTCAGGTGAAAAAAATGCGTGTAACTAACTAGAAGGAGATAAAGTTCGTATTTGTAACTGATTTATTTTGTGGTATTTTAATGAGATACTACCCTGGTGTATTGCATGCCAAAGAAATGGTGACAATTTTATTAATTGCATATGTGTAATATTTTTAATGTCATTTTTTTTAGAAGTTCACTCCAGTTTTAACTGGGAAAATTTTTTCTACCTTATAACTGTAAACATGTCCTGTACAGAATTGTTGGTATTTTCACTTAAATCTATTCTCTCTCTCTTTTTTTTATTCTACATGTTTATCAGGCTGACATTTTGACTGCCTTTTATTACCCCCTCCTCATGAAAGAAGACATAAATATTTTGTGTATATCTAGGTAAATGCCAAACTTACAGAACTTCATTATATCTAAATCTATACTAAAAAGGACGAATAGGTGCAATTATAGTATGTGCCCTTGTAGCCACAAAAGTTCTAGAATCCTCTGGAATGTCTCAGCATGATAATACAAGATGCTACATACCCACATACAGAAGAGCACAGACATGTGGTATTTTCATGTATTTCCTTTCTCTTAAATCCTCCGTATCTTACAAGAAACTCCAATGGGTATTAAAAGACTACAGGTTAACTACTTCTGTACAGTACCAGAATTTTTAAGTCCTGACAGTACAACTACCTTTAAGACACCTGATTTTCCAAAGAGATTGCCGGTTGATTTGTGATTATTTTTTGAAATCCCACATCAGCTTTCCTAAAAGCCTGACATTCGTAGATATCTTTTTTTCAAAAAGAAACATGACCAACAAGTTACCATCTCTAAAGAAGTTTTCTATGCTAATATTGTAAAGTATTTTCTTTGCTACATTATGCTCAGTTTGAGCCCCTCTCCATTGTTGTCTGTCCTTTCTTTTTACTTGTCCATGGTTGCCTATGACATCGTGCATTACCTCATTCTTTAATCACACTGTTTCTCTGAGCTGTATTCCTTAGTTTCAGTGAATGTGGGAACTGTTATGTCATTGGTAGGTAAATCTGGTTTGTTTTTATCCTCTCCGAGGACTGAGGATTGTACCTTACTGGCCAATGCTTGCAACTCTGCCTTAATGTCTTGCTGCTGTCATCTCAGTGTACCACCTTCTATTGTTGGTTGGCTACAAGATGTGTTTGAAGCTGATTTAGCAGATCTTTAATTTACAGCAGGGATGTGCTTAAGGATAGGCTATAATGCAAACTTTCTGTATGTTTATAAAATTAAAAGAGAATAATCATTTTGAACATATTGCATCTGCTGCTGTTTTATGGGCATGTTATAACAATTTTATGCAGCTCCATTTAACACGGAACTAAAACTGAAAACACAGTATATTAATTTAGCAGGTTGAACTTTAAAGAAATTTTTGTCCTGCTGTGGAAAAGGCATTGCAAACAAGAACGTAAAGTAGCAAAAAAATAAGATTGAACAAAACAATCATAAATTATCCCCATTCAGGAGGAACAAGCTGCCTTTTAGGGGGGAGAAAAAGAAAGAGACAAGAAAAGGCAACTTAAAGATGTTTTGAAAACTAATAGCAACACATTCACAACTGGAGTTCTCTTCAGGAACTGGATAGTTTTGGTTTTGTGTTTGTTTCTTTTTTTTTCCTTATCTCATTTTCATGTTTGAATACAACTGTCTCAAACTTGTAACATGAGGCAGTTTAATAAGCTTAAGATGACTCAGTGTGGTATTAAAAATTAAACTATGTTAACAGAAATGCATTGATTATCTGCTCTGGAAGAAAACTCCTTTGTATCTAACTACTGTCTCTAAACAGGTTTTTCTGACCTGTCAGCTACTTTCTCTTATTGGATTCAGAAACAGAACATAACTGAAGAAGGCTTCAGTAAGCTGCAGCTCATAAACAAAATGTTTTCTTTTGTGAATTATCTTATGGATGAAACTGCCTAATGTCTGTGTCTGTGTATTGCATTTATGATGTAAAGGGGGTTCTAGAAGCAGAGATTTTGGACTTGAATCATTATCTTTTAATTCCCTGCTATTTATTTCAGTGATCCTGGGACCATGTTCACAATAGGTAGGATG
This sequence comes from Tauraco erythrolophus, assembly GCF_009769465.1. Taxonomy (NCBI): domain Eukaryota; kingdom Metazoa; phylum Chordata; class Aves; order Musophagiformes; family Musophagidae; genus Tauraco; species Tauraco erythrolophus. Next base: position 6,565,473 of record NC_141477.1, read on the forward strand.
CTTACACTGTCAGTCACTCACGGTCAGAAACCTTTCAAGTCCAACTTGTCTACTATTTAGAGATCTTGAAACAGCATTTTTGTTACGCAAGTGGCTACAAGTTTTGCACTTGTAAAACAGTTATTTACTTCAGAAATGTTTTGTAGTGATAAATACTTTTGGGAGTGACTACATCAAATGATACTAATTGAAGCCTTAATAATAGATGCACACGCACAGGTAGTCAAGATCAGCTCTTGCAAGCACTGTGCTCAGCGGTGGGGTATCAAGATAGAATATCGACACAAAGTGTATGTTGTAAGGAAGAGCCAGTTGCAGATGTGCCCCACAGCTGTGCATGCCGTTTCTTCCATGAAGTGTAAAGGACTGGAAAAGGGGAAATATAACCCATAGCAGGTTGAAGAGCAGCTGTGGGAAAGTATTCACTGGTCTGGTGCTGCCTTAAACTGATAGAAAGAGAATATGAGTGAAAGTATTGTTGGAAAGAGAGCCTGATCCTAATATGCATATGTACTATGTGTGAAAGGATGGATTTTTATGATTACCAATGGACTGAAAAGATAACGTGTTAGAAGTAAAGTTTAGAAATCAGCTTTAGATGAAGGAAGGATATATAAAAACTATTTGTATTAATGTAACTCATAGGGCCTGAGTCATGAGTTAAATTGTGTGTAGTCCTGTGTTGTAAGCAGAAATGATAACTGAACTATTTAATGTTACCGGTAATTTTTATAACTCTAATCTATGTTGGGAGACAAAAGACAGTACTATAGGATTTGTGAATGTATTCCATTTTGAACTGCCATCCATTTTGTAAAATCATTTCTGAAGTTAATTTGCATTCTTCTTTCTTTATTGAAACATATTTAGAAATCTCAGACCATAAGTTGTGCTGTGGACAGCTGTAGATTTCTCCATGCATAGTTATTCTAAAATATTCTACTATGAGAAAGAGTAATCTCTCCAACAGTGCTTATAAAGTGGGGCAGATCCTATAAAAAGCCAACACTGTCTTCTGAAATAGAGCAATATCTCATCTGTTTCTCATCTGTTTTTCATCTGAAGTCTTTTTTTTGTCTTTGTCCTTCACTCCATATCTCTATTCTAAAGATCCAACAAAAATACTAATACTCCCTGGCAGCATAAGCAGGTCACAACTCAAATGAGCTCTGAATATTGTTCCCAAGGGAACTAAGAACTATGTCACACTTGCTCAATTTCAACATACATATATTCAGAAACTTTGGAAGTGAGGATATACATTGAAAGCTATATTCTTAATATAGTCAAATATGATGAAATATTTTATTATGTGACAGCTCAGCTTGAAATGCTTGCTTGAAAGAGAAAATAATACATTTCCTTCTCATGACTTATTTACAGATGATGGGAGAGTGTGTAGAAATAAAAAAACTAAAAAATATAACACTATTAACATCTGAATACTCAATACTGGATGAGAATAGAATGGAGTATAAACTTTAATTATGAGTACAGATTGGACAGTTTCTGAAATATGATTTTAGGTTCTACAGATAAGTGTCTGTAGAAATTAATTTTTATGTCTGTAAGCATAACAGGATCTTGTATATGGTTGTGATCTTTAAGTGGATGCTAGTGAGAAACATTGTTTAATGGTGGGATTTCAAGAACCTATCTGCACCGACAGAAAAGACCATTACAGAAAGTTTCATGTTTACAAAAAGTGTCATGCATTTCGTTGCCTAGGGCAACAGAATGTTTTTTCTGACTAATTTGGCTGCATTAGAGCTCTAGAGAGCTGAGCTGCTACTGCTGTAGAGGGAAAGGTCAACATATAGGAGAGCAGCTTTTCCAGTGCTGGGATGGCCGCTCCTCTGAGGACCAGTAGCTATGCTTAAACTCTCTGCTTGCCTTGGCGATGGTAAGAACAAGTCAGACTCCACAGCCCTCCTAGTCTGACCCATTCTCTAACATCTCTTCCTATAACAGGACCTGTCCTTCCCTAAGCCTCAGTCCCTTATTTTCGGTGCAGCAAAACTCATTTTTACCTATCCATTGAAAATATTTTAGCCAGTAACAGGAAGTGCCTATTTAAGTGGATATTTGTTACCAAATTAACCATCATTTAACTTTATGTACTCAGGAGCCAACTTAGTGTCTATGAAAGTGTTCATTTCTGGAGAATATCTGTAAAAGTGCTTTGACTGCCTTAATTCTTCAGTAGTGCCTTCACTAGGTTGATGTGTCAGTTTTGTACTGCATGCCTGATTCATAAATCAGTAGTTTTTACCTGCTCCCTAACTGGTTGCAAAGACCTCTTGTGGGGTGAGGTGTGGAGGGAATAAATACATCATTCTGATAGCTCAATAACTGGTACTGAGGTACGTGAAAATTTTAGTAATTGAAGAAAAAAACGTTTCCCAATACAATCCTCTGCATATGTAAGGAGGGGAAAAAAAATAAAAGGTAAATAATAGCAAACTAATCTAAGTGGCAAAAGAAATTAGTGGTTCTTTCAGCTCTGTGCATTATACAGAAGGATATGTGACTCAATACTCTACGTGCCCATTCCCATTTTAGTAGTAGAGCAGATACCAGTATAAACTACTGCACTACATTGTATTTTTAGCTCTCAATGACAAGTAACATCTGTAGTGACTTTTGTATTTTATTTTCATCAAGGTAGAAGTCTTCCAGTCTCAAATGCCTTCTGAATTAGATCATAGTAGCAACAGAACGTAAAGTTAGCCATTAAAAGCAGCATGCTCATCACGTGCCCAGATACATGTGGTTTCTTAGGTAACAGCGAGAAAGGAAATGTTTCCCACTGCTTTTGATAAAATTTCTTGAAGTGTATTTACAGTTTGAAACAGAACGAAAGTAAGTGCTTATCTTGCTAAAATTAGGGAAGTGGGAAGGTTCGTGACATGCCACTTACAACATGTGAGAAGTATTTCAGTAACAAAGCTACTGGGCAGCTGCATAGGTACTTAAAGATAGATTTTGAAAGAATTGCTGCTCGCCCAAAATGAAGATATAAACAGGAAGACCTGATCTGGTTTATCCCTACTGTCTTACTGCTTTTTGATTGTCTGCCACAATTCTTTTCTATTTACAGTGCTTGAAGAAGCTTAGCGTTTTTTCTGCCAATGTTGCACCTTAGAGTAGAGAATATGCAAAGAGCATTTCCATTTCCTGATACACCAAATCTATTTTGGTCTCAGGCTTTTTTAATAGGCAATTTCTAAATTTATTTTGGGTTGTGTTTTTTTGGGGGGTTGGTGTTTGTGTGGTTTGGTGTGGTGTGGTTTGGGGTTTTTTTTGTAGCAGAATAAGAGATCCATTCTTAGATTGTTAAACAAATATTTTAACTAATGCTTTCCAGAAATACTTAAACTTGGAAAGATGTATTCACTACCCTTTTTAAATATGCTCAGCAAGCTTCTGTAGGACTTGAAGAAAAGGAAGATGTGTATTTTTATGTATGCCCTTACCTTGCTCTTACTGAAATCAATGTCATCTTTCACGCGAGTACCTCTTAACCATGAAAGAAGGATGGGAGTATGCTGTAGACAGCGCTTTTGGAGTTCATTGTGTTTTAATGTTTTTTTATACATATTACAAAAGATGCATGCAAACACGTGTGTATTTATGCACATTGAACGAAATACAATGAACACTGTTGCAAAAAGTGTTAGCTCTTTTGGTCAACTGGTCCTAAAGATTGTTTGTAATCCCTGCTCTGGTTTTCAACCATGAATAAACAAATACCAATTTTTATTTGATTACTGCCTGTGCCCATGAAACAGGTTTTGAAAGGAACATAGCTGACTTATACAGCAGATCTACAGTGTCGCCTATTTGAGACTCTATGCATATACTGTTATCTTCAACCAGTTTTCGATGAATAGTACTAGGGATATTTTCCAAGTGGGTCGTTATTTTCCTGCTTTTTAGAGGAATTTTAGACTGCAGCTCTAGATGGCTTTTTTGGCCCTTTTTATGGAGCTCCTTAGGATGAATTTTCTATTGCCAGTTGGGAAGATCTGTAAAATTGCCCAGAATTATGAAGAGTTGAATAAATAAAATATAGCGTAAGTTAATTTTTTATCTAAGGAGAGTTAAGCCATTAAACAAAGTTGCTTCCAAATACTACATGCCTGAATTTTTAGCTTTCATCTTGAGGCCAAGATGTAGAAATATTGTTATTAAAAAGAAACAATTTTAAATGTACACAATTCTTTGCACTATACAGAAAGGAGGGAGCAGGAGGGAGGGAAGAAATTCCCTCTTGTTCTTTAGCCCATCAGGTAACTCATACTCATATAGAGAAAAGGTAGAAAGTCTTTCATGAGTCACAATCAAATTAATACTGCTGGCAATCCAAAGTGAAGTGATAAGATACAGTAAAGCACACAGATGTCAGAATTGAATTTTCTCGCTTTCACCTCTGCATCTCAAAAATAGTTTGTAAGTAACGGATTGTGTTAGGAGGAGAGAATTTGCCTGCCTTGTGCTGTACAGATTAGTGTAGAGATTTTACAGCTGAAATGGGATTCTTTGAATATAAAGTGGAGAGGGGACAGCAACTAATATGATGTAGAATATGCCTTTAAGAATAGAAGAACAGGCAGAAATACAGAAGTTGAAAATATTGGATAGAAGGAACTAGGTAAAAAAGAGCGAGATAAAAATAAATGCAAGTAAAACTGAAAATGGAGATAATAGTCATGGCTAAATTGTGTGGAAACGCTGTGTGGAGTGTTTTAGTTTGCAGCAGATAGGAGTAAACTGGCTGAGGCTGACTGAAACATGGCATTAATAAAATGAAGTGCTAGTGACTTTGCTGCGTTATATTTCTTGTGTTTTTTTCTAATTTTTTAGAAGCACTGAGTATTAAGGTAATTAAAAAAAAAAAATCAGCTTATGCATAACAAACATTTCTGGATGTGGTATTTCCAAAGAAAGCTTGAGAACATGTTCCAAGCAGTATTCAAGTCAAAAAAAACAGAGGACAGAGAATCCTGTGAAATTTTTCTCACTGGGATTGAAAGAAGCAAACTTGGGCTCTTTTTGGCTGTAAGATTGCAAATGGCAAAAATGCATGCTGGAGAAGGAGAGGGGAATACCTGAGAGGCTTAAGGTACAGAGTGTTTTTCTGTGTGTACAATTAAGGGAATGCTAGAGATAATGTGCTTATTTGACTACAGGTGGAAAAAAAAAAGCTCACTTTGTGCTCTTCAGTCTTCAAGACCTTTTTCATTGTGCATATTCCTTGGAATATGCTACTTTGGTGAACAGAGAAACATTTTTTGTCATTTATGTGCCTGTTAAAGGTATTAAATGCTTTTCTTTCATATCTCCTCCTGTTCTGCTCTATCTTGCATCTTCTGCATTAGTCCGGAGAGGCTGTTGCTGCTGAGACATACTAACGCTTCTGGAATCTTGGAGAAAGTTGCCTGTCTGCCTTAGGTGCTTTCAAATTTGGCAAATAGTGGTTCTCAACAGGGAAAAACGTAAGAGCAAAAAATGAAAATATTATATTGGGGAAAAAATACCTAACTCATGTGTTTGCGGAAGAACATGCAGTGGCAGGACCCAGTGGCTCCAGCGTCAACATCGCTTTGTGAACTAGGGTCACTTCACAGCACATTGGGAATCCCAGCTCTTGGGCTGTTATCTCATGCGTCATCCATGTCAGGAGGACAGAACGTATTTGTAAACAGAGCAACTTGTTATCTGCAGTGGGAAACATGAATCAGTGGTGTTGCAATACAAGCAGCTAAACCTGCTTAACACCAATAGTCACAAACAGCATCTGTCAAGCAGAAATCATATGCAGAAGTAGCATGCTACCTTTGTGTTGTAATAAAACACAGTCAGTGATGCACTGTCCCAACACTGAGTCACAAATGTAGATGGATACTGGATATAGAACAGCACAGACGGAGATAAATGAATGGTGCGATTGCAGTATGAACATCCTTGCACGAGACTGCTATTATGCTTTGCATTTTTAGGGACTGATTCAGCTCCTGCTACAGCACTAAAGGCTAACCTGAGCTCTTTTTATAATTGCTTAGTAGCCTTGTGGGTTGTTGCAGAGGTTGGAATTGCAGTTTACAGTTGTAGTAGAATTGTCATTCCCACCCCCTATTCTGTGATGGCATTTATCTGTGTCACTTTACGTTAGTGCTGTTACTTCCACACACACAACCAGATCCTGTGACTACTAAGTAAAAATACATGCAGGGAAAGTATGAACTTAAATAATATCAAAAGGTGCTAAATAGCTGCACTTGCTATTCTATCGATATAGAAATGAAAGCCAGAAATATTTTGTTGAGCACTGAGAGTAGGTACTATTTGAGTGTTTTTATTGCTTAAAACTGTATACGTGACAAATGTTTTCTTCTCGTACCTTTCATTACCCTGGCTCTATATTTCTGCAGACAACACTGAACGTCAGAGAAGCAAGATGCCTACTAAGATCATATTACAAATTCTCATCATATTTCTTCTTTGTTTTTTATTGTTTCCTTACTTGGCTTGACATTTTCATGCGAATAAAGTACAGTACCAACATCAAGTTGTTCTCACACAGGTTTACCAAGGGGGGAAAAAGAAAAGTCATTTGATAAATATGATGATAAGGTGAAAGAAAATACTGGAAGCCAAGCTACAGATGGAATGGATTTTGCATATTTTTTCCTCTTGTTCTTTTTCAAGAAACAGACCCATTGGTCAGTTCAAAGAAAACTAAGCTGCAGTTTTGCTAATACCTCTGATAGCTGCTAATAGAATGCAGTATTGCCTGATGTATGAGATTATTTTGCTACCCTTGCGAAGGCGAAATGAAGAAAACGTGAGCATACATATTGATTTTCTCTAAATAGTAGAGTGATTTTTTTTGTTGTTCTGCAGCTTCTAGATTTTGAGAGGAGGTGTCAATCCTGAATTTGTCTCAGATCACAAGACCAAGTTGTTAAGTGTTGTCCTTGAACACTCCATGGGAGTGAATAAATATTAAAGAGTACATAGTTATTGCCATATACAGTTAAACTGTACTAATTTGATTTGAAAAGCTATCTCAGACTAAATCTGCTATGTGTTTGTGTATGTTTCCTGTCTCTGTGGTGTTTTGTTCTTGTCTTCCCTTTAATTCCCTCAGTCAGTTCTGTTGCAAATATTCATATATGATAGAGAAACAAAGGTTACATGGTGGAGCAATATCTAATGCTCATCTGTGTCCTGTGCATCTTCAGAACAGGATTATGAAGATTTTGATACAGTAAATTTGCATATAGAGTAAGATTTTGATGCAACTCTGAGGATTTGCATAAGAAGAGCCTAGGGGATAAAAATATGAATAATCCAAAGTACTAATTGAAATGTCATTTATTCTACAATATATGGTTCAAGATCTCTTTGTATTTTGGATGAGAGATGTTTTGCTTTGGCTTAGGTTGTTCTAATTGTGTGAAGTTGTTTTGTTTGTTTCTTTGCAATTGTGTGTGTGTGTAAGCAACATGAAAAAGACTTTCCAGAACATGTAACAGGCTCAGCATTGCTTGTCAGTTTGCTCTTGAAATGAATATAGACTACAACATTTACTTTGCACTTGAAGCTTTCAAGGGTTCAGAGTTTTAAATTGGTCCAATTGCTAATTGATGATGCATAAAATTGTACTATAAAACATAATATGAATTTTCTCACAAACATTCAATTAGGATACAATATATTTAGAGTTTTGCTGCAAAATGAATCTTATGCTGGATCTTTTTTAATCTTCTTAACAGATCTGAGTGTTTTCTCTGTTGGATAATATTTTCTAGAAAGCCACAGGGGTACCTTCACGCTTGCCGTTTTAAAGGAGGTATTTAGTGAACATACCTACCTACCTAAGTCCTATATGAGAATATTATTTACTCTTATGTCTTCCCTGTTACAGGTGAAAGAAAAGTATACTCCATGACCCTGAGGTGTCTCCTCAACTACAAATATTCCTAGCCTGAATAGAGTCTAGTGTTTTGTTGGCTTATTATAGAGCAAGGCAGACCAAAAGTCAGATCTACATTCAGACCTCCCTGACATTCAGAAATGCTGGGTTATATAGAGTTTGTATTTGTCTCTAATCTCTATAGGCTCCATAGCATATCAGGCTTTTTTTGTTAGCACTGACAAGAAGCAAACCTGGAAGGAACTTGTTCCATTGTAAAGTACTGAAAGAATAAACAAACCTTAAAAGAACTTGTTTCACTATAAAATATAGAAAGAAAAGTCCCTAATTTAATCATATTTGTTTTGGAGGCTTTGTATTTCATTTTTACTTTTAACTTTGTGCTGCGGAATGCTCACTGAGAGAATTCCAAACAGCTTTAGTTTAAATTTACCAGTTTCTGTTCTTAGGAGGTAATGGTTTAAGCAAAGGGGAGAGCTTGCTAAATATGGGGACATAGATGGGTTGATTTAAATGAGTGAAGGACAATTGTTTGTTTGCATAAAAATGTTGAACACCTTCAAGAAACTTGCACACTTTTGGAAAAATAATTTAATTTAAAAGCTCTGTTTGGAATGTTCCTGGCCTTAGATTTTTTTTTTTCTTCTTACCACCACCAGGAGCAACTCTAAAATGAAATCCATTCACAAAGATATCACATTGATGGCAGTGGAGGTTATAACCCCATTCAGTTTTTATGGATAAATTATAATTGCTAAAACCCTTGAACGGCTTCAGCAATGGAATTCCATATACGTAGTTTAAAAGATGAAGAAAAGAAAAACCTGCTGTGAAGCCCTGCAGAGCCGAGTGAATGGGGAGCACAAGATAACTCATCTTTTTGAGCAGAGGTTTTATTGACTCTTCAAGATCATATAAGTAGAAAAAGAAAATAATATTCGAGAGCTCCTGAAAATCTTTGTGTAAAAATGGAAAGATTCTGTAAAGAAAGGTGACTTCAGCTTGTTCTCAAATTTGATCATTTCAATGTTATTCCTGACATTAAACATCCACAAATTGTGCTGAATCGCGAGCGCCGTTAACAAAATAAAATCTAATCAAAACCCAACATTTCTTCCTAATCCCACTAGAATATACGTCTGTCCAAAAGTGATGTGATTTAATTGTCTATTGTTTCAATATGCATCTTAAAAATCAGTACAGTAAGAGAAATGAAATATTAACATTCCGTCGTGATCTTCTCTACTTTATTGGAGTGTCTTGTTTGACTTGAAATAGCGAGTGTCTTTGAGAATAAAATGCTCCTCCTGTTAACATAGGGCTTATGACAACCTGCTAACCCTAGAGATTGAAGATATGTTATCTAACAGTTGTAAGCAGTGGCAGAAGAATGTTTCTATTCTGTTGTTCGTCATATGCCAACCACCTCTGAAAGAAAGGGGTGTTTCAGTCATTAGAGCTAAAATCTCTTGTTGGAATTTATGCTGGAATTTCTGTCTGTTTATGTGGGTTTCCCTCCACCCCAAGTGAAATAATTCCAGAATTATTGCCTAAATACCTGCTCTGTCATTATTATTATTTTGTTTACCATTTCCTGTTCATCTACAGAAATACCTAAAACATGATCTTCTATTTGTGGATACTGAGCCCTGTAGTGGATCATCTTCATGTATTGCTGCTGACCCCTTCTCCTTTCCTAGATGTGTGAGATGTCTTACTCAAAGTATTCTTGTTTTTTTTTTTTCAATAAGAGCTTACTGATTGTTGATCACTTGTTCATACTTAGGTCCAAATTTTTTCTGTTATTGGTTTAGTCCTTCTACTGACTGTATTGCTGTAGTAAATCCATTTGATGGATTTTTTCTCTGCACTTGTTTGATAGTCTAAGATTATATTTTTGTTCTAATTGCTTTGAATCTTCTTATCAGTCTTTATAATTTGGTGTTATGTTTTTATTAGTATGAGGCTTGTTAGCTCCACTTTTGTTTTTGTTCTTCCCTCCCTTTATTTTTTCTTGTTTTCTTCCCTAGCCTTTGTCAGTGCGTATGATTTTAATCTTTTTCAAGTTTTTTTCATTTCAGAAGTGAATGTTCTTGTCCTATATAGTTTTGTCTCTTTTTAATGTCATAATATTGTCAAGCTATTGTTACTGATGCTTCATGATTTACATTTTAACAGTTTTTCAGTAATGTACATGTGGATCAGTTCATAAGTATTCACAAATCATCACCACTGAGACACATGCATGCATGCCTCTGTAGCCCAGGAAAATACGTCAGCTGAAACATTAGCAATATGTTTAATCAGCAGTACAGCCAGAGCTCATCTGAGTAGCAGAAATTGAAGGTCTTTGGTTGAGCAGTAAATTCTGCAATGCAGAATACATCTAAAGAGTAGAAAATGTAGCCAAGTAAGGGCACCAAAATAAATTTATGGTCAGTATTAATAAATAGGCTGACTGAAAACTGCCTGGAAATTTATATCCTTAAAAAAGGACTTTAGAAATGTTCTGTCTGAACATGAGGTAAGACATCAACATCGTCTGGTTGATGAGTCTGGCTGTCTTCAGTAGCTAGCTGGTTTTTATATACTCACTTCCCATTTTGTACAGTGAATTGGCTACTCATTATTAAAATGGCCGTGATAGAAGAGGGAGAATAGTCCTGAATGTTAAATTTCCTTGCTTTTGCTACAAATGATCACTAAACTGGAAATCGTTGTGGTGCATTTAGAGTCTCCCAAGATTGGTAGTATTGCTATCATATGGATGTCATAGGCAATCAGTGTAATCACTGGTACACAAATGGTTCATTGGTAATCTTATTCTCATGTGAACACAGATTTCCATAAACCAAAGAACTGGGAAAAAGCAAAAACAAAAACCAGAGCTAATTCTATAACCCGTTTGCTAATTAAAGATCCAACTCAGGCTGCTTCACTGTCTACTTCATTAGTTTGACCTAATTTGTTCCTGAAAGACAGACAAACCACTTCCTTCAGGATGTTGTTTCTTTAGTGACAAAGGATCTCAGAATTATTTGTGTTCTTCAAAAAGTGAAGACAACTAATGGCTCTGGAATAATATGAGTTTTTTTTGTGTACTTGTATCTTTTCTCTGGGACTTTTTTGGAGACTGAGATCGGTGTAGATTCCTAAATAGTTTTAGAAAATAAAAAATTGCGTACCGTGGTTTGATGCCGTTTTTGGGCATACTTTAGCAGACAGGTCTTGGAAGTTTAAGTGCCACAATGTTGCTTGTTTCTGGTGCCAGGAGCACTTCCATTACAAGTTAGTTTAGAGGCTTAGCTGTTGAAATAACATCGTCATGCTGGGCTTGGAAATTTTCTTCTTCGTATTAAATGTTACTGATGTTTCAAAATGCAAATAACACACAGAATAACCCATCCCGTGGATTTATTGTCCTTTGTCATGCGTAGTCTCTAAAGCAGTGCTTTCTGAAGCCTATTGGAAGAGCATTTGATTTTTGCTCATGCTGAGTCAGCAGCAGTTCAACTTCTCCAGGGTGTGCAAATGACAACTAAATTATTTATTGGCTACAGGTGTTTATACTCACTCATTTTACCCTAAAGTGTATGAATTCCTGCTAGCAATTAAAGGTAGTTAGCAGTTTTCACACTAATGTAAACATTTGTATGCAGTAATTAGAGCTTCTTCCCACTCTCCCATAATGAAGAAACTAAAATGTTAGAGAGCTGCTATCTAGTACTCTGTAACTTTTTTGACCTGAACAGTGTCACTGTTAATTGTTTAAGAAAAGCTACTCTGATAATATAAAGCTTTTTTGATTTCATACTAGAATTTAATTTTATTCCTGTGAACTAGTAATGTTTTGACTGCAAATGCATGCTCCCATGGTCTACACAGCTCTGGGACGTGCGTCAATTTTTCTTTTATTGATCTTCTTGTATCAAGAATAGGGCCTTCTCTGTGTTTTGCCCACAAATTGTTTTGCAAAGAATCTCATAGTCATCAATGGCTACAAAAATCTTTATGTGAGTTTTTTACTGTATTAAAGCAATATGAAGGGATCAAAGGAAAATTTAAATAGGAGCATCAGAAAGCAGATATTTATAGTGAAAATACTCATCAGTTGCTATGTAAAATTATTTCAAGAGCTAGTTCTGCACACTAAACTTGTATGGTTCTTTATCTTAAATATCTGGGGAAGAATAACTTTGGTTTGATTTAGTGTAGTTTATTCTCAAGTGGCTTATATAAAGGGCAGCAAAATCAAGTTCTCAGCCTGGAGAAGAGAAGACGGTTCAGCCTGGAGAAGCGGAGGCTCCGGGGTGACCTTATAGCGGTCTTCCAGTACCTCAAGGGGGCCTACAAGAAACATGGGGAGAGGCTGTTCAGGAGGACCAGTTGTGATAGGACAAGGGGTAATGGTTTTAAAATAGAGGGAGGTAGATTCACATTGGATATTAGGAAAAAATTTTTTACTATGATAGTTGTAGAACACTGGAACAGGTTGCCCAGAGAGGTGGTGGATGCTCCATCCCTGGAGACGTTCAAGGCCAGGTTGGACGAGGCCCTGAGCAACCTGATCTAGTTGGAGATATCCCTGTTCCTTGCAGGGGGGTTGGACTAGATGACCTTTGAAGGTCCCTTCCAGCCCTAACCATTCTATGATTCTCTGTCGTCTCCAAGTAAATTTTTGGTGTAACTTCAATAATCATTTCATGTAAAACAAGAGAATTTCTGTCTGTGATGAATGTAAGGCTGCATATAAAGTCTCCTAGTACCCAAATTATACATTCTGTCTTTTCTAACAGTGTCATACTCTGTGGTTTACTAATTTTACTCAATTTAAAATTTTTCCTTAAGACACTAAGCACTACCTTGAAATAAGAAAAGCATATCCTTACTATCTAGTAAGTTGGAAGAATTTGATCATTTAGCTATAATGGGTTTCAGGTTTTCCAAAACAATATTTCTTGGATCCTAGTCATTAATAATACTTTAGACGATGATTCAGGAAGATTGCTAGCAGAAACAACCGTGAATATTCAGGGCAAAAGATAGGACATATTCCTTGTAACCTGGTGTAATGGCAGTGAGTGAGATAGTAATTTAGATGGTGTGGAAACACTTTAGATTTTAAACAGTCTGAGTACACTGAACAGACATGAACGGTCCTGGTAGACTGCTCATCTGAATCTAATAGCTTCTTTTACAGAAGTTTAGTTTTGTTAATAAAGCAACTTAACATCTTCGGTTCATTCTTTTTGAAGATTATCTCTTAATAATCCTCAGAGAATAGAGAATTTTGAGAATACTCAAGTTGGCTGGTTTATTCTTGTTTCTTTGTGACAGGTCAATTGGCTAGGTCTTTAAATGCTTGGTTGCATTTTTTGATATTCGTTTCAATTGGTGACCCAGACTATTAAGATGTGAAAATACAGTTTCGTTAAACTGAGGTATGCATAACTTAGAGGGAAGTTATGTTGGTGATGAAGTGAATTTGCAAATGGAAGGAGTTATAAGCTTAATGCAGACAGATAATACAACATGAAGATAGGCTAAAAAGGTAAGAGAAGGAACGACAGAGGTCAGTTTGGACAAAAAAAAATGGATGAATATTTCTCAAGTTCACTAGCGCAGAAGGAAAAACATATTAGATATTTTAATTTCACATGGAAGATGATTTTCAATGAGGTCCTATCAGAATTTGTTTAACTGCTCTGAGCTAGACTTTGTTTTGACTTGGATATTTTACAGTTACATCACTATTGAAATTTACCAGCCAAGTCTAGAATGAGAATGACTTTGGAAAGGTTTGCGGAGAAGTTACGTGTGGCTGAGCAGTCTGTGTCTGTGGCCTGTGTGGGAGCTCCATTGATCAGTGCATTTCAGTGAAGTGGATACTTTGAAAATTAATGTGTAGAAAACTTTTTTGCATTCAACCTGAACAAGGCCTCTGGCGAGATCTTACTGTGGCCTTTCACTAGGTAGAGGGGGCTTATAAGAAAGATGGAGACTTTTTACCAGGGCCTGTAGTTGATCGGACAAGGGGCAATGGATTTAAACTGAAAGACAGTAGACTTAGATTGGACATGAAAAAGAAACTCTTTTTACAAAGAGCATGGTGAGGCGCTGGAATAGATCGGCCAGAAAAGTTGTGGATGCTCTGTCCCTGGAAGCGTTCAAGGCCAGGTTGGACAAGACTTTGAGCAACCTGGTCTAGTGGAAGATGTCCCTGCCCAATGCAGGGGGATTGGAACTAGATGATCTTTAACGTCTCTTCCAGCCCAAACCATTCCATGAGTCTATTAAAATTGCCTTTGTGAAATGATTGAATGATGCTGGCATTACTGAGAGTTGCTAACGTTTGCTCGTTTCGTTTGGTATCATGGCATTAATGATATGATTTCCTAAGTGTGCATCTAGGTCAGCTGCTGCTGTGAAAATTAGTGACTAGAATGCTAAAAATTACCAAGTACATACTAACTTGCACTGAATCCAAAGAAAACATTTACAATTTAATTTGTTTAGTTTGAAATTTGATAAGGAAAGTGACTAGAAATGGTACAATACTCTTCCATTAAAAGTATTACCTTAAGCAACATATCTAGGTGTAAAACCAAACAAAATCTAGTCATTCAAAATACATTTAACAGATCTAATTGGGAAGCTGTATCAAAATGGATTTTTTCTAACTTGTTAGACAGTGTTTATCACAAACAGCAAAGGAGACAGTCTACAGGGCATTGATTCTGTCCCACTTTAGTTGTGCTAGGATAATGACTAGTCGATGTTCTAATAAAAAAAGTTTGAAAATAAAATGCAAGTGATTACGAAAGCCATAAACATTTAAAATTGTTCTTAATGATGTAGCTACAGTTTCTGTTACTGGAATAGCTTTTCCTGATTTATATTGGTTTCCACTCACATGGTTGTCTGGTTACAAATGATGTTTTCATCTACACTGAATTAAGGGTTTAGAAATAACTTTTAGAATTAGCTTAATTAAATGCTTATTAATTTTTTAATAATTATCATAACATCTTGGTTTCTGCCTGAGATTTTTGAACAAAAAACTGCTTCACCCTCTTAAAAAGGCTAGGAAATTGAGGTAAAGAAAGGTTAAGTAACTTGTTTAATGTCATTGAGCCCAGACAACAATCAAGATCTTAATTTGCTGAGCCATGCATTACTTCATTTTAGCACATACATTAAATATAACAGTCCTTGATGAAAATCTTTCATTCAACTGGAGATTGACTAAAGTCTCAGGGGAAAAAAAGTTTGTCTTATTTGTCTAAAGCAGTTCATATCCATTTTGCAGCTTCTCTTCCTGCTGTTAGTTGAAAACAAGGTGAAAGGAACATGGGTTATTATAGAGGAGACTGTACTGTTCACTTATACCATGGTTTCATTTTCTCCAGATGTTATCTCATATTTAATTATCTTGGGTTTTTATCTAGTGTTGTAGGAGAAGTAAATGGTCTTCCTGATTTTTTTCACAGCAATGTCTAGGTCTTTATTCTAAGGTACAGTTGGTTGGAAATCTGACATAACATGCAAGTAGATATAATTTCTGCATTATTTTGCATTTGTAAATGTCACATATCCACTTGTGTCATGATACTTGATCAACTGTCTTCTCTAGATATTTCAAATTTCCTCAACTATATTTTATTCTAGTGAAATTTTATACCACTTAAACATTTAGTCACTTCATTTACTCCTTTCTAAAAAGCCCTTTCTCTGCTCTATTTGTCTGCACTTTTAGTGAGCAGAGGTGTCTTACCTCTCATCTGTAACTGCATTTTCTTTAGCAAACTCTTGTGATGGACTTTGTTACAAGGAGTAGAGTAGAAAAAATCCCTTGGCATCTAGGAAAGAACTGCTACTTCTTTCCTCCATATAAAATATGTAGAATGACTTAAGACTAAATAAAGGTGGAGATCAATCTATTGATCTGTTTTGCATTTCAGACCAGGAAGCTATTAAATTGCAGTTCTCAGAGTTCATTTGAATATTTTATTAGTATCTTGACAGTTTATTTGGATCCTGAATGAAACAGGCAAACCACTGTCAGTGGAGTCCAGTCTGGCACTAGAGCCTTGCTGATGGTTCTTGCATGACTTTGTACTCGTATTGCCTCTTCTAATGCTCCTATCTCTGTCCCTGTACAAGCTCCCAAGCTCTGACTGGGAGTCGAAATAGCACTTATCTTACAGTCTTTACAAAAAAAAAAAAGATTAAAACTTTCATTTTAAAGTAGTTTTCCTATTTGCCTTTTTATTTTCATTTTTTCTAGGAGCCTTTGATTCTCTCAGACTCTGAACTTCTATATGTCTAGAAACATCGTTTTGTTCCTTGGTTAATTGCTTTCTCATGCTTTTTAAACTTTTAATTTCCATCATTCTTTAATCGGCTGTCACTTTGCATATTGTCCCTTCTCCAAGTTATTTTGCCTTAAAAGACTAAGTCCTTTGGGACTAGTGCGACTTACTAGGACATGCAATTATTGTCTGGCTATGGTGCTAGTTGCAGACAGATTAGTTCAGGGATGGGTTCAGAAACTGTCAAACTAGGCTTTAGAAAAAGTGGCCTCGAAAAGAGCAGCTTGGGGTATTTAAAACTTAAGAACATTTACCTTTCCAGAGAAAAGGAGTTTTGGATTTAATACAAGAGAACACACACACCTCAAAAAACCCAACCAACCAAAAAAAAACCAAATAAGCTCCTTTGGTTGTGGTGAAAAACCTGCAGACAAGAAACATGTGGACAAGAACATGTATTGTGGAGAAGTTAGCTCTATTCAGAGAACAAAGAGTACGGCATGGAGAGCTAGGATCTAACAACAGGTGATGGCAGAACTCTGCTTCTTATTTCCTTAGTACCCTGACACCCTGCTGCTTCATCATTCAGCTCTATTCTGGCCAGTGCTTAGCAGGAATGGCATTCTGTGTCAAAAGGATTTAAAATAATTTAGTTAGAAATATCATATCACAAATACCCTTTACATTACACTAGAATCTGTTAGTAATCCTTTTAAAAAAAAAAGAGGAAAAATCTCTTTACCAGAGAGGCTAATTTTTCTAGGATTTCAGAGAAGCAAAACTTTGTACATACAGACTTTTCACACATAAATGAAAACATTTTCCCTAATCATGTTGTCTGTCTTTAAAGGTGGAAATTCTTTACCTGCTGCAGCAACATCTGCTTGCATTTATTCAATTAAACAGCTGCAATATGTTCAAGGAGTTTGTGCTGACTTTCCTCTTCATTGTGATTTATCCCAACATCATCTACAACAGAAGAATTCTTCACACTGCTACTAGGCACTTAGCCATCTCAAGATAGGTAATTAGGAAGTGTCCTTGCTTTTGTATATAAAACCTTTTTCTTCAATTATTCTTTTCAATCAGAACAAAATGTGTTCTATGAGTGTTTCCCTCTTGTATTAGCTTCTGTTACAATTAAAAGGAATGCTAATTATGTCCTCCTGATTTCCCTAGCTTCAGACTGGCACAAGGATCTGGCTTTCTACTAATGCAGCCAGAGTTACTGCTGTGGCATACTGGTGGCTCCAGCTTTTCTGACTGGTGTAGATCCGGTCATTTAAATTGTGCAGTGTTTTTATCTCTCATGAGTTAATGTTTTTATGTTTCAAAACACTAGCTCCTGGAATCGAGATATTTAAGGCTAAATGAATTGCCTCATTGACTGTTTTATTAATAATCTCATTTTTAGAATAATTACTTTTAAGTGTTTGTGTCATGCTTTTTAAAGTTTGGCCTTGGCAATATTTAAACTTATTGATCTGCAACGATAAACACTAACCTACTCCTATTTTCTTGCTGTGGTAAAACTCACCTCACCGAAGTGGTTGATTGCAGGCTTAGGAAAAAAGTACTGTCTGGATTGTGCTTGGTCTATATTTGTATCATTCTTGATACACCAGTAGTTAAAATTTTCATTTTACGTTAGCTTTTTGTGTGAAGATTTTTTTTTGTCAATTTAAGTGGTATATTTACAAACTGACTTGTCTAACTGTAGCTTTGGTGAATAATGACTATTGAAGTCCATAGAAATTGTTTTCTAAAAGGCAAAACTATTTTTGCCATCCTTTAAGTGAGGATAGCCTTGCAGAATATCTCCAAAGAAAAAAAGAGTCTGTTAATTGAAACACTAACAGATCCATAACTTTACCTCATTATTATCTAAATCATTTTGTGGATATTCAGCACGGTCTCTTTTCACATTCCTTTGTGAGTCGATTTTCCCAGTGCAGAGGATCTTGATGAAAAGAATCAATTAAGCCTGGAAAACCTCTGATGGTATAAATATCCTCAGTAAATAAATTGTTATTGTATTGGATAAAACATGCTGATTTAGAGCAGTTGATAAACCCTATCTCTAGTCTGTGGCATATTCTCTGGAAAAGCTCCCAGATTTCATAGAATGAATAATGCATGAGTATCTCTTTATGTGATTGAGTTGACTGGTTGCAGTGTATCTGAATATTCTGTTGTTTGATTCTGATTTGTTCTCTATTGAAAGCTCCCTAACCAGTGGCTTCTGAGGCAGGGGAACAGCACTGAATTGCTGCTCTCGGATTAGTGCAGGGCATTGTCTTCACGTTCGACAGCATCAATGATGAGAGCAAGATTTAATTTTGAAGGTACAGCCATTGTAAAATCAAAGAGGTGAAGTGATGAGATCAAGGATGTTCTGGGATGTTAGTGTAGTTATTACTGTCAGCCACCTTGTCAAACAGTAGAGATAATCCACTCTGTTCAGCTTCCAACATAGAATACTAGTTTTGCTATCATGATTTTCAAGTGTGGAGATGCTATTTAATTCTTACCACGTGGATAGCTTTCTATCTTAATTCCTCTGGAATCAAATGTTAGTATTTTAATGTTTTCAGTCTCTCCATTCTGTACAAATAAAACTACATGTTATAAAAATATTGCATGTATATTTGTATTTTTAATAATAAATACTTCTGCAGGAATATGTACTGCCATGAAGATATTCTTAGGGAGTTGCCCTGAAATCCACATTTAGAGTATTTTTTAAAATTCAAGGTTAGTTCTAACATTAAAGTCAATGAGAATAAGGGTTAAAGGTTCATTTTACCAGTTATGACACTGGATTTTTTAAATTGCATAGAGCTCAAAGTCTAGATGCCCAGGGATGGGGAGGAAGCAAATTAGGAAAGGGAAAATGTGGTGGACCAAGAATGAAAAGTTAAATAGTATAAAAATCAGTAGGTTATAAAGATGAAGAGAGGGAAATAGAACAGAACGTAAAGTAGATTGTGAGGGTAGAATAGTGGAAGTGCATGGATGAACATAGGGACATGAGGGAAACATGATTAAAGAGGTGGAAAAGGATAAAGAATTACAAAACTAGGAAATAGTTCAAAGAAGGCAGGATAAAGTTGCTTATGACAAATGTAAGGAGACTAACACAAAACTAAAGCTGGTTAAATACTGCAAAAACTTGTCTGCAAATTAGTATTCAGGTTTCTAAATAAATCTTCTTGGTCTCACTCCATTTCTCCTGTTGTTTGTTTTTACAGTCAAAACACTGAGCTTAACTAGGGTGAATGTTCAGAGAGTAAACACAAATGTTGTGTGTTAATGGGTGTGTTCCATTCCAATGTGTACTTGTTGCATGGAAGGTATGCACAAGTCATGCAGTGCACAACTTCTTTTGTGTAGCGCCATTGGAAATTTGAATATTACATTTCATGAACTTGATAACAATTTGTTTTTTCTTGAAAATATTTAAAATTCATCAAATGGAATAAAAAAACATTCAAAGAATGTATAATTGTATGTACTTACCTGTAATATACCATGTATATAACCCCAATATTTTCCAATTATGCTTCATAAATTATTCACTATACTCTAATGAATGCACCTGAAAGTCTAAAAATAAAATAATAGATGTCAGTAATACTGAAGATGCCAGAACCAAGACTTGAAAGGTCAGAAAGAAGAAAAATCAAACAAAACCCCCCTATCCTGTTCACCATATCCATGCATGAAATTTAACTTCTGGGAGAAATTGTACAGAAGTCAGCCTGGCTATTCCCAGGAGTGAAATTATTCATGAGCACATACAAGTTTACTGGGTCAGGCCCTGAATCAACAAGCCAGTGACTGTGAAAGACAGTCCAGAGCTGGAGAGTGAAAAGGAAGGTTAATGAGAAGCACTGGAAAGACGTTCATTAAAGTGGAAATTGAAGTCACCTAGGCTGAGAGTATTGAGCTTGAAAGGAAGAGAGCTTCGCTCTCAAAGTCAGAAAGAAGGTTAGAGGAGAAGTCATGGGAAGCAAATCCTGCATGGGCAGCAGCGGTGCTGCCAGATGCTGCTGAGTGGCAGCTGACCAGCACGTTCTTTCAAACGCTGAACAACGTGTGCTGACTTGAGTTTAATGTCTGTCTGAACCGGAGCTGAAATACAGATTCTGAAATCAGGTGTTTTGAGGATTGTTAAGCTCTGTGCAGGTAAAGCATATATTTACACTGAAAGGAAAAACACTGGAGATACAAGACTTAACATTTAAATAAAATTTTGCCAGGATTTTTTCCCTTATTCTTGCATTTCAGAATTCTGAAGTTAAAGTTTTATTTCAACACATCAGTTTTTATATCCAAAGTTTTGCAGAAATTTTGAATATTCAATTTGTAGCAATGCTTATTTTCAACATTTATAATCCCAGAGCCATAAAATATCTTGGAAATTAAATAGATTTTTTTCACTAGCAAAAATCTGTGAGTTTGGATTGTGGATTTTTTTCTTCCCCCAAGCTCTTTTACGACTCAGTGGCAAACTGAATCATCCAGGCGTTCTTTCAATCACCTTTGCTGCCTTTATTCCTTACGCTGCTTCTTTAAACAGTTGGGTTTTATGATTCTCTAGTTCTGTATTTTCAGGAAGGCATGGAGCTGTCACTGAGCACCAAGCCTGAGTGTTCAGCAGCTGGCTTCGCACAGTGTCCCTGTTCTCGAGTGATGCCCTAAGGAGTTAAAACTTCTCTTATTACAGCTTTTGAGTTTCTTGGAACACATGGGCCTCAGTAGGTCAAGAGGCTGTCTCCTGAAAAAGGCAGTAACATCACCTGTTCTCAAATAGTTCTGTTCTCTGCCTTTGCGTTTGATTTGATAGCAACACTCAGAAGTTGTAAGGGTTACAGAGGGTTTGCTGGCTATTCCTGAGTGTGTGTGTCGGCGATGAAACCCATCACTGCCCTTCCTCTTATTATAAAAAGTTGGGATGTCAGAACTGACAGCCTGATATGTGCTGTGACAACGTGCCAAGAGAAGGAAACGTAGGGGAAGAAACAAGGCACAAACATTGTATAGCAGGTCATCCAGTGAAAACAATTGGCAAAGACTGAGAAAACACTCATGCGATGGAGCTTGCATTGCTTTCCTAGGTTGAGTCTGCTGGTAATGCTAAATAAACAGTTCAGAAGTCCTGTCTTTTGCTTCTGATGATGGCTAGTTGCTGTTAAAACCTTTTAACTTGCAGATGAGCTCTGGTGTAAAACTTAACAGCTGAGCTAAGTGTATTAATGCCCTCCATAAAGCCTAGGGTTGGGTTGTAGTCAGTGTCTTATGCTTGGGAGTCTGGGATTTCTGCACAGAGGGAGATCCCAGTGGACACTTCTCAGCAGAGACGCAAAGCTGTTTCTGCCGTGGCAGTGGAGGCTAGCAGTTTGTTGGATGAAATAAAGAGAAAACTATTTATTTTGCTCTGTAAATGTTGCATCTCTCCGTACTTGCTTGCTGGCAAGCTGTCCAGGTATTTTAATGGAAAAGCTGTATTCCTGGGGGCAGAGGAGGGGAAAGAACGTAGTTGTTGGAAAGAAAGGAGGGAAGAGGTTGTCTCTGAAGAAAGAACCATACAAGAGAAGTTAACGTGCTGACTGTAAATTACACCAACCCTGGCTGTGATTAGCTGCACAGTGGGTGTGCCCAGATCTGGTCAATCCTCATGACCCAGTGGTGAATTGGTTTGCTGTAAAGTACGTGTACTTTGCCATCTTGGTCACTTCTTCTAAACTTTGTACTACTCTTAAGGGTTATGTTTTAGTTTTTATTGCTGCATGTTCTCCATCTTGTGTTGTATTTATCCCCTTTTTGCCCTCTGAGGCAAAAAACTGTTGGACACAGAAGAAATCTCACATACATCAGGATGTTTCTAGAGAGAAATGCCGAACGTCATCCAAAGTGTGGTGGCTTTCCTCTGGCTCAGCTACAGCAGTCTGGTAAAGGAGACAGGGGAGCCTTGGCACAGGGAGAGGCCGATGGCAATATAGATACACATTTTGTATGCAAGTGCTGCAGTGATTTCCAGAGGAGAGCTGGTCTTTGTCCTCAGCTTCCCTATCTCCATGTTGGACCTAAGCATTTCTCGGATGATTCCTTCCTTCATGCTCTGCCTATCTTGTTTTCTCTGGGCCAGATTCTCACATCTAAAGTCAAAGGCAGATTTCAAAAGTGGGATGTAATCATATATGCCATACCAGTTATACCAGTGCCTTGGGACCAGCTTCTTTTCCTGTACTTGTGAAGATCTGACATACAGCCAGTGTTTTGCAGCCCAGGTGCTGCTTCAGCTTTGTTAATCTCATTAGATGAAAATACTTGCTTTAAAGGTAAAAATAAGAAAGCGCTTTTTAAAAGATTGATTGATCGAACTATAAACAGAGATGTGTTCCTGGAGGGCATGTACTGAGAATTTTCTTGTATTGAAATGCAACATTTTTGTGGCCTGTTTTTATCACTTAACTTACCCAACATCAAAAACAATTACAGCAATTATGAAAGACCTTGACTTTTTCCTTAGGGAAGTGCTATCCAAGAGAACTCCAGTTATGACTTGGGTTTTTTTCTGTCTCTCTTAAAGCTAATATTTAGCATTTATCCTAGAGGAAAAAACTGACAAAAATGACTGGTATTTCCCCAAAGCATGTATTTACTGTATCAGCTGAATTTAAATTTCATGATTCTATTTTCCTGAAGTCTTTCTTAGGATCAGTAATTTAAAAAATCCCCGATCCCAGTTTGTCACATAAGGAGCTATAAGAAGGACCATGGAAAGACAGAAAAAAAGTCTCACACAAGAGGCCATCTTCTTTTCACTTTAAGAGCCATTCTCTTCCAAGGATCTGCAAATAGCTTGTCCATTGTTTGGACAAAGACTATAGCTGTCAGTCATCGTTTGTCAAAATTCATTCCTCCTGTGAAGGGGCCCACTCGTTCCTGTTTACTGCTGCAAAGTGGAACCTCATCCATAGTGTGCAAAGGATGTGATAATGAGATTCACTTGACTTGCCATGAATTGGGGTTGCTGTGCATGATTAGAAGGGAGTTTTCATCACTTTCCTGGGAATTCTGAAGCTGAGGGTTTGCATGTTAATGGTAACATTTTACTTTTAAAACATTCTCTCTTTTAATGAGCTCTATATTTAAAATTGTGAAAGAGAGGCTACCATCCTTCAAGGACTCATTCTGTCTCGGTGACTTCAGAGAAAATTCAGTTTATTTCATAGTTATTAAGAAATTTTTTATTGTGGGTTTTTTCTTTTAAGTTACTATCTCTAGAAAGCTTGTGTTAAGATCAGGAAATTGAGCTATATTCTTTTCAGTTTCTCTGTACCGTTGCCAGAAAGAAAGCTCCTACCAGCCAAATCTATCCTTAGTTAGACTTCTGAATTTGCACCAAGGATTAACAGTTGCATTGGTTTTGCTTTGCAATTTGATTTTTGCCTAACAACTCTGTTAGTGTGGTATTCAGACCAGAGTATTTTCTGAGCTCATAGAGCTTTACTGGATCTAAACGGCCAGTAGTGGAGAAGGGGCAGGGAGTGAGTTAGGTGAATCTCTAGGAAAACATTCTTGTTTCAAATAAACAGTTGTGAATTGAAACGTTCAGAGGGAAGAAATTCAAATTTTAAAAATGTATAGACAAAGACTTATTATACTTATTTTTAAATCTTAACAACTCCTTATGCACTCTACAATTTCATAAAATTATAGGACTTGTTCAACACCCAGAATCTAATTTTGGGGCGTTTTCATGTCTTCCTATTTTAACTTCTCCATCTTTGCAACATGCTTTTACCTATCTGTTTGTTTTTTGTTTTTGTTTTTAAAAATGCAGTTATAAAAATGTCTCCAAATTCTTCCAACTTTGGATCACATTTGGATCCATTCTCAAGCTCTTGTGTAGTGAACAAGAAAAGAAGTTGGAATATCCATAATGAACTGCCATTTGCAATATTCTTTCTTGATACCATTCTTTCTGCCATCATTTGCTTATGTAAAACTGTAAATCCAAACTTTCAGTCCTTCTTGCCTTGTTTGGTGCTTGTTGAGAAACTGCTTTTCTGTTGCTGAGATGTGAAGGTATGAAGTTGAATTCTTTTCTCCATTTCAAAAGCCTGTAGAATCTCATGTCAGACTTCTATGTTCAGCTTGTCTATGGCACAAAAAATTGTAATGCCTTCTTTAAGATATGCCAGCTACATGGCTACTAGAAAAACAGACAATAGACATGACTAATACTGTTGACTGATGAAGAAATTAAG
Organism: Tauraco erythrolophus; assembly: GCF_009769465.1. Taxonomy (NCBI): domain Eukaryota; kingdom Metazoa; phylum Chordata; class Aves; order Musophagiformes; family Musophagidae; genus Tauraco; species Tauraco erythrolophus. Next base: position 6,590,006 of record NC_141477.1, read on the forward strand.
AGCTTTCACACTTAAAATTTGTGCATGTAGCTATGAAAACTGGTTTTGTGTCTACCAACTGGTTAATATCTATGGAATTTATGAGGTGGTGTTTTAAGAGAGCTGTCTCTAGAAAGCTTCATGAAGAAATGTACAGGCATGATGATTCTCCAGTGCAAAGAATCATGTTTTGAGTGAGTGTCCTATATGTGCCTCAGGCAGGCATATTTAGCAGATTGGTATGGAGAGTTAGACATTTTTTTTCTTTTATCTAAAAAGCTATTGCCTAAGCACAAGCACTATTATGTCTGATTTTTATGTGGGCTTCACACAATTGAAGGAGGGTTTTCGACTCCATTTTCTTTTTCATCTGCTGAAGAGGCTGAATGATTTTCACACACCTACAAATGAAATGAGCTAGTTAGCTGATTAACTGTTCTTTATGCCTCTCGTGCTTACAACTGTGTTGGGTTTTGTTCTGAAGTCCGCTAGTCCCTCCAATTTCCAAAAGATCAACGCTATTATGGATAGTTTAAGATACCTTTTAAACTGTACATTAAATAACTAAGATTTTCATTTCTTCAAGTCTGTTGCTTTTGGTGTCACTAAAGCTAACAAAATTTAGAGTAGCTGGATTAATCATATACTGTATTCTGATTTTAGAGGCTTTTGTCAGTGTGTTTAAGATGACAACTGTGGAAGCAGAACAACTGTATTTTACAGCCGAGTAAAACTACACTTTATAAAAAATGATGTTTACCTTGTAAGTCAAGTAATGTATCGGGTCTGTAATATTTTTTAGTTCTATTAATAATCCAGCATCTGAGATGGATACTTCTGTTGAAACCCAAATAAATAAAATAACCTGTGCCATAAGTGTATAATTACAGAAGATTTGAGAGTTGATTAAAATCGCTACACCTACAGAAGCTTCTCGCAACATTAATGATTTCTGGCCAATAGATTTTGTACAGAATTAATGAGTGTCTGGGGTTATGGGTTTCTTCATTTTGATTTAGGTCGTTAACATGCTCATTAAAGCTTAAAATGTCCTCTTAGCTGCCAGCTTTTTTTTTTTTAACCTGAAAGCCTTTTGCTGAGACTTCCATGCACTAAATTTGCTAGTTTGTGCCACAGAGTACCTTGTGAGGTGTTGGGCATTAATGCCTCTGCTTAAGAATGGGCATGAGTGATGCTTTGCAGCTTCATTGAACAGGATGGAGTAGATCTTGTCCTGTTCTTCTAACGTAGTTCAGAAGCTTGCTTATGTCAGGCAGCCCATCTTCAATGAGTCTGGGTGCAACACGTTGCTGTGAGACGTTTCTGAGTCTTTTTGTCCTTTTTTTCTCTGTGAGTGAAATTATGGTCTCAGATCTCTTAACAGAAAAATACAGATTTTTAAAAAGTCAAATAAGAAACTGTAGGAAATATTAAGAACAGTACCATTCTAAAATGGAAGTTTTGCACTTAGTCATGAAAGTGTAATTGTTTTCCAACTTCTGTTACATTACACTGAACTCCAAACAACACTCAATCTGGAAACTCTTTTAGTTTTGTTTCTTTTGATGAGAACTTACATTGTGATATAATGGTTCTAGTAAGTGGGATTTTAAGATAAATATTTATGATAGTCATGAGACTTCCTATATATAGTGTATTGTTCTGAGAACAGTCTTAAATTTTCAAAATTAATAGAGCTGATCAATGGGTTTTTTCACTCTTTTATACTCAGCTTTTCCTAGAAAAGATGACTGAGTAAATGATTCCTCTCAGAAAAAAAAAATAAATCCAAAGGAGACCTTGTTACTTGATAGAGAATAAAAAGGCATCCGATGTCATTAGGAATCTAGATCATTAAGTGGAATGCACCATTTCTTTGTAATGATGTGTCTATCTCTGCCAATCATGCAGATCCTCCATATTTCAAAACATGGAATTGGGGCTTAATCCTTTCTGTATCAAGATATGTTAAATATCCCACCTTATTCAAAATCTTACATTGCTGCACTACTGGCTACACCAATTCATGTTTGAACACTGTGGATATTTAATGTTTGCAAACAGAGAAAATTATCCTGCTATTATGATATGTTAGGTAAGTGAATAACATAGGCTTTGCTTATTAACTGGAAAAGTAAAGAAAAAAATAAATACACTGGAAGGAGAGTTGCTTTAATGATATGCAAGTTGTATTGGAAAGAAGTATACATTAGATTAGCACATAGGCATTGTTCTCTCAGGGAGGCAAGGTACAATTGCAGCTCTTATCACAAATGATATGAGTTTGATGGTTTGTAGTGAGCAGTTATGCATTAGGCAATAGATCTGAACAGATCTGAATGCTGCTGGCATAGAAAATTCAGAATGTACCGTTCAGGTCAAAATTAATCCTATTTGATATGGGATAGCCCCTTTAAACACGTAGGGAGGAAAAGACCCACGGCACAGTATGATCGCATAATGAAAGGACCGAGTCTCTCTCATTATTTTATGTATTTGTACACTAGCATAGTTTTTCAGGCACCAAGGACAATATTTTGGTAACTTTATTGACAAACTGTTCATCACTTTGTGGTTTAGAGTTGGAAGCTACGGCAGTTATTGCTTCTACCCTTTTGTTGTCTCAATATAATTACACTACTGAAATGTTTACTATAGTTTTATTTTTTGGGGGGTTTTGTCTCTGAAATACCATATGACTTGCATTACAGCAGGCTTTAGTGGTTACAGATTATGGATTTTTAGTTTTTGATAAAAAACTTCATAATAGCTGTAATATCTCTGATATCTGATTTTGGCATACATTGCCAAGAAAATGTTCTTCAACAACATGCTATGTTTATTCTTCATTGTACTGACATGTTTTTCTAGGAATAACTGCTGCAATTTGTTTAAGCTTACTGAGAAAGTCAAACTCATTTAGACTCTAATTTTTTGGGGGGGATATTTTCTTTAAAAATTTTTCGAAGCACTGCTTGGTTGTTGCTGAAGAAATAAAAATGGAAAAAAAAAAAAAAGCATAACAAACTGTTACTCTTCTCCATTCATTCCTCTAGCTTCCATACTGAGCGGGAGGAAATATGCCACTAAAAATCGGGACAGAATAGAATGATAAAACAGGATAGGGAAGTAAGATAAGTGAAGTCACACCTTGTTGTACCAGAAAACAAACAAACAAAGTATGTAAGAATTTTACCGCAAAGATGGCACAGGGAAAAAAAAGCCAATTAAGAAAGAGGGCAGTCATGCTTAAGAAGTTCCCTATTTCAGTGAGCTCGATTCACTGCCATATTCAAACAGACAATTAATTCCCTATTCTCAGCTGCTGTTGGGTCACTCTTCATGTTTTAGCTTGTTGAGTTTCTGGAAATAGCTTGTTAACTTAACCTCTGGGTATTGTTTTTTTTTACAGACGCTTGAATGAGAAGCAGTAGATTAGGACAGAATATTTCATCAAGAGCTTTTGTTTCATGTGTATATACTGTGAATTCCTGCTAGGTAACTTCTCCAACTGCTCTGTTAGATCAAGCAGTATCCCATACCATACACATCCAGAAAAACTTTGAACAATTTGCTTTTTCTTCCTCTCTGCCATTAGTGCCATCTTAAAACAGTTGCTGATCAATTGTTAGTGCTATGAAATTATGACAACGCAAGTGAGGTTCCATCAATTAATTTTTCTGTCATAGCTTACTAGCTTGTGATTCATTTGTTTCTATTATTCTGGCAATATCTTTTTCACAACCTTAAATTTGAATATATTTTATCTTTTTAGAAATAGTCTCCTCTCCTTGAGGAGTGTGAGAAAGCTCTACGATTCAAAGAACACGTGTAGGCAAAAAGAAATAGTATTCACAAGTAGAGCAAAATCACGTGTTATTAAATGTCATATTATTGCCTCTTTGGTGGGTGAGGTTTCATCTAGAAATGTAACTGCCAGCATTTTCATTACAGTTCTACAGGTTCAAACTTTTGTTTTCTGTGTGCATTAAGATTTTAGCTAATCCAAACCAAATGCAAGCCTCTAAAAGTTGCTGGATTGTTGAGCACTGTTTCTAATGCTTTGCTAATTGGTATGACCCCGGTAGCTACAGCTCTTTAGAAGTTATGGAGTGGTGATAGTGGTAGAAGTAAAAGTCAAGAATGTAGATCCCATTACTGCTCTGCATAAACAGAGAGTATTTCTTGTACTTATGATGTCTTGTACTACTATAATGCTGTAATACTGGCAGACATCTAGAACAGCTAACTCTGTCCCAGCTGAAACCAGGACATGAGTCTACAGCATGGTTCTATCTGAAGAAATTGTTACAAATTCCACTTCAATATTCCAACAGTTTTAATACTGTTATAGGAAGACCTTTTGCTACACCTGGAGAGATTAAAGTATTCGTTGCCTGTTCAGTCCTGTAATTCAGGTAGCTGGAGGGCCATATTGCTTTTCTGAATGAACAAGTCTAACTCATCAATTAGAAAGGTTCTTGTTGAAACTGATTTGTTGCCATTATTTGTTACATCTATGTGCAAAAACTGTCAGTGTGATGAGCTGCTAATTGACCAAAATTAACATTGCAGAATAGGTGACTTCAGTGATAAAAGTTGAGTCAAGTGCAGTTTCTTGTTCCCATATAAGCTTTATGTTTGCACTACAGTCACTTTTTTTTGTGGAAAGAATTGCATCGCTTCCTTACAATGATGTTTTATTTGTCATGTTGGTTTGTAACTTCCTCAGGTAATTTTGGTTTCTCTGAGTGCAGAACATATAGAGCAGTATACTTTTCACATAATTACAAGTAGGCACAGTATGTAAACCTTTTGTGCCATTGCTTTTAATTAAGTGATCTCTGTTAGCTGAACGAGGGGAAAATGAGTATGTAGAAATGTAGCCTTATTTGCAAGTTTTGGTAACTTAGAGCATTGTACTAGAAATATTAAATGTAACATTTTTAGCAGTTCTGTGTACATTAGCAGAATCAGTTCAAGATAAGAACAATGAACCATAACTGTCCTTCTTAGGTTATGTGTTGTATTTTTTCTTTTTTTCAAGTGACTTTAAGAAGGCTCTCATACCTTGTAATTAATTGGCCAGCTAGGGAAATCTGCCATAGGAATAAATACAGTTCAAGTAGTCTTTCCTACTAGCTAGCATTTATTGGGAAACCTTTTCTTTTTGAAGACTATTAAAACATGCATGAACAACTACCAATTACTTAGTCCAGGGAGAGTTTCTTACAAAAAAAGATATGGAAATTATCATACAATAATAATAGAAACAGTGAATATGTCACCTAAGGCATGAGTGTATGTGCTCCTAATAACTTCAGGCAGTAAACTATCTGTCTAATTAAATTAATCAATGTACTTCAATATCAGTTTAAATAGTTGATTCCAAATTGAGAAAAACTAAAATTTATTTGCAGACCTGCAATACTTAAAGTGACATTGGATGTTTATCCACAAGGTTATTTTCTATTCTTGTGGAGTGTCTCTCTTTCTGTGATTTATAAGAAAAAATATTGATACAGATAAAGAATCAGCTTTTCAAGAAGATTTTTCTGCTACTTTTTGTTATAAAAGGGAGAGTGTCTGCTGGTTAACCGCTGCCTGCATCCATAATTCCTGGATGCTGAGAGCCTGTTATGCTTCAGGATATGGCAGGAATGTAATGATCTGTTCTGTGACATTAATGTCGGTGTTCTTGTCCCTATCATTTTGCCACTGAATAGGCTGCCACTGAAAATAGTGACTGGAAGTCGCTATCAAGAAGGTGGTGAAATAGAAATCTTGCTGGTATTAAATACCAGTGGGTGATAAAGTGAAGCTGCTGTCCCTTGCAGCCAGAAGTGAAGTCTGAAACAGATGAGGAAAATAAGATGTGCATCTTAAAAGGGAGATGTAACAGAATACATACCTCCTTCTCACTCTTTTTTTTCTTTTGTTCTACCTACTGATGTATTACTCTTTCTTTCTGAAAATTCTGTCTTTTCGCAACTGAAATGGCAATAGTTGAACTGTACTTCATGCTGGATCTCTCTGTGTTTGCTAGTGTTGACTGACTGTTAAGGGGAAAAGGAAGTTGCAGAAAAATGGCATGGCAGTGTGGGGTATCCAGTAGTGTGGATTCTAGATGAAAGTGGGAAAGCACGAAGTCTCAAAACAGAGGTGATCAAAGGAAGATAAATTGTGACTAAAGGATAAAATGTATGTCGAGTTGTAATTAGATATATTCTGTGAATATCCTTCAAACAGACTTCCTCTAGAGATAATTTTTCCTGGGACAGAAATTTGGTCCTATTAGATGAATATGTTCTGATGTCCCTAGATTTTATCATTTATCCCTACCAGTGACGACTGGTACGTGTGTTTTGGGGCTTCACTCTCCCCTCCTTCCCCTCCCCCCCGTGCTCCCAGAACTACTTTCTGAAGATCCTTCAGCAACTGAAATTGCTATGACAGAATTCCTTATACCGCTTCTCTTGTGCTTCTAGAAACATGCTCTAGATTAGTCCTTAATGAACCAAAGATGAGCAGTGTACAGTTGTCTTATTCCAGTTTTCTGCCATAACCTCTGTTTTTCAAATCAGTACTCTGATTTCATGATCCCAGACTATGCAGAGCATTTTACCCTGAAATAAATGAGAACAATTTGAGGGCTGTCTCTCTGTTTAGCACATGCATTTCTGGATGAGGCGTGGAACAGAAGGACTTCAAAAGCAGAGGCAATGAATGTGACAGGTGACGTACTTCATGGGTTGGTATTGGGGCTGATGCTGTTTAACATTTTTGTCAGCGACATGGACAGTGGGATTTGAGTGCACCCTCAGCAAGCTGACTGAAAACACCAAGCTGTGTGGTGCAGTCGACATGCTGGAGGGAAGGGATGCTGGCCAGAGGGACCTTGACAGGCTGGAGAGGTGGGCCCGTGTGAATCTTATGAACTTCAACAAGGCCAAATGCAAGGACCTGAACATGGGTCGGGGCAATCCCAAGCACAAATACAGGCTGGACAGAGAGTGGATTGAGAGCATCCCTGAGGAAAAGGACTTGGGAGTGCTGGTGGATGAGAAGCTCAACATGAGCCGGCAATGTGCGCTGGCAGCCCAGAAAGCAAATCGTATCCTGGGTTGCATCCAAAGAGGTGTGACCAGCAGGTTGAGGGAGGAGATTCTGTTCTCATGAAACCCCACCTGGAATACTGTGTTCAGCTCTGGAGACCCAACATAAGGACATGGACCTGTTGGAGTGAGTCCAGAGGAGGGCCATGAAGATGATCCAAGGGCTGGAACACCTCTGCTATGGAGACAGGCTGAGAGGGTTGAGGCTGTTCAGCCTGGAGAGGAGAAGGCTCCGGGGTGATCTTGTTGCAGCCTTCCAGTACTTAAAGGAGGCCTGCAAGAAAGCTGGAGAAGAACTATTTCTCACAGAGTGTAGTGATAGGACAAGGGACAATGACTTTAAACTGAAAGAGGGTAGATTTTGGTTAGATCTAAGGAATTATTCTTCACTGTGAGGGTGGGAAGCACTGGAACAGGTTGCCCAGAGAAGTTGTGGATGCCCCATCCCTGGAAGTGTTCAGGGCCGGGTTGGATGTGGCTTTGAGCAACCTGACCTAGTGGAAGGTGTCCTTGACTATGGCAAGGAGATTGGAACTAGATGATATTCAAGGCCCATTCCAACCCAAACCATTCTGTGATTCTATCACTAGAGATGAAAAAGACTGGAAAGTGATCAAAACCAGGTGGGAATAAATAGCTTAAGGATTTTTGGCAGCAGGATGGTAGGAGAATGAGGCTGGGATGATAAAAATCTAGAATGCAGCGATGCTCTGGATGAAATTGTGAAATTATCTTCATTTGGTTGAAGATATTAAGGTGGATAGAAATACGTATGTACTTGAAGGATTGAAAATCTTGCTCCCCTTTTGAAAGTCTTTGTTACTTTTCCGCAATATTGAGACAGAAGTTGTGCATGAAGTATGATTTTTAAATGTCGTCATTATACAGTGTTTTCTAAGGAAAAAAGAAAATTGATCCAGAAAAATCTACCAAGTCACATGAAAATCTTGTGGTTCTATGTGGACATTTTACTACCAAACATGAGCATGTGTTGTGTTCACTGGCAAGCTTGTCTTGATTGGAAAACTCAAAGGAATATGAGCTTTATTTCCAGAAAAACTTAGACAATTTATGTTTCTTTTTATTCAAGTAATGTGTAATTTGTGAGGCTGCATGAGTTAGGTGTGAAATCAGATGAACTTCAGTAGTTCCAGTTGCATTACACTGTGTCTAATGCCAAAGACACTCTGTGAAATGAAATTGCTGAATTTTACACAGCACATGTACATAAGAAAAAAGAAAAGGGACTTCACTTGACAGCCAGTAGAGAAAAATCTGCATTTCTCTTGTTCTAGCGGCGATAGAATAAAGGATTTCTTTTCAAAGTAGTATTATGTGGATATTAAATAAAACCTAACCATTTAATTATATGTTCTAAAGTGGCTTAGTCTCTTGCCTGTAAGATTCTGCCAATAAACTCAAACTGGATCAGATACAGCTTGCAAAATCTTTCAACCATTTTGCTATCATTAGAGACTGATGCAGTATTTCTGAGACTCCATTTTTTGCTTTGGTTAATTTTTTCATTTTCAGCATGCTGAAGGTTTTAAAGAATTTCAGCCTGAATGTAAATGTGTTTCCTAAAAATAGCTTTCAGAGAACAAGATTAATGTTTACCATAATGCATACAGTTATAAGAAGTTAATATTTAAAAATAAGGCTATGTCATGGTGATTATTTTGGGGTTTTGTTCTGTTTTGTCAATCGGTTTTCCTCGAAGTTATACAAATCAGCTGGACCTCAAGAAAGAGGACTGATGAATCCTAGCAAATCCATGTCCTGTGTGTGTGTGTTTTCCTGTAAACGGCCGATATTGAGTACATGTTGATATAGACAAATAAAGCAAACCAAAGACGTAGTGGATTCAGGTTGGTCATAATTCTATGTAATGTAAATGTATCAGAGAAGGATCAGTGCACCAGGCACCAATCTTGTATAAATTTTAGAAGTATAATTTACTTGATACATGGCAGACACTAATATACTCCTCGTACAAGTCTAGTTTGGTTTCTTGTCTATGGTTTCTGTGTTCCAAATTTTGTTTGTTTTGGTGATTTCCCTGTTGTTTTGGTATTTGTTTATACAGAATCACATCCATGAATCTCTACTTCAAGAGATGCGAAAATATTGAAAGCCTACAGGAAAGGAGTATGTGCTTATGGTGTGCACAATTTTCGGTGTTGTTACATGCCTATGCTGTGATCTGCTGTAACTGTGATATCTGACACACATAGGAGTTGGAAGACACACACTTACTGAGTTATAATACAGCAAGTACTCTCATCTGTGGTACAGATTTGGTATTTAGAAGTCATTTAAGCTGTGAAACGTTAGATTTTCGTTTATATTTGGTGTAAATACTTAAGGTTGATATACACTTTGGGATCTTTAGCCATGGATAGTTGGAATTTCATCATGTCTTTTTTTGTGACTTAAGTGATTTTGTAATTTTCTGTTATGGCCAGATTGGAACTAAGTGCATAAAAGGTAGACTTTTGTTTATATGTCGTTTTTTTTTTATTTCTGTTGTAGGTGAATTCTGTACTTTTATGTCAATATTACTATGTTCCGTTAACTTTTGATTCATTTGTAATGCTACTGTTGTCTGTTAAAAGATTCCTGAGAGTGGCAGGGAGTGGTCATACTACGTAAAGGATCACCTAGCTGCTTGCTTGAAATAAGAACACTGCACAGTTGATAGACTCATATTGCCTTTGCCCTGGTTTCTAGCAAACCTTATATCAATTCCTGAAGGGAGTAGAAACACATGCTGTGTCCCTTGTCAAGTATTCGTCTCAAGAAAGGATATTCAATAACTGTATAAAAGCATGTGCAGAATTATTGCAAGCCTTCTAGGTCTGCTCCACCAAAGCTGTTAGTGTTTAAGCACCTTGTTCAGATGGTAAATCTGCCCCTTTAACTTGTATTTGAAGGACAAGGCTAAACGCAGAAGCTGAAAGAGCTGCCCATGTAACCATGTAGTGCGAGTGGAAGTAGATCTCTACACATACAAGGTTGGTCTAGGTGAAAAGCCCAAGTAGAAACACAAGATTGGGATTGTTTGATAGAGTCAACTATTTGCACTGCTGCTAATCCATCTGTGCTGAGCTTTTACAACATAGAGGTTGCCTGGAAAAGACAAATCAATCTTTTGCCTCCCAAAGTAACTAACTTTAAAAAGAAACTAACATAATAAGTTTATAATTTAGAGTATTTGATCTTTAAATTTATTTACTCGTTCGTTGTGCGTAGGGAGAAGGGATATTGAAATTTCCTCTGTATAACTTTTCAAGTTCAACTGATACTTTTTTTGTTTCAAATTTAGATTTTTTTAAAGGAGAGAGGAGGACACTCGGGCAATTTCACAACACTATATTTAATTTAGAATTAACAAGTAAAAAACATTAAGTTCACACCTTTTCTATCTCTGTTTACTTTTCCTGTCACCTCCTTAAGAATTGTACCGGAGTGCACCTTGAAACCTGTTTTTATGGCATTAAGATTTGTAGGAATTTAAGGGTTATGAAATATCATCTGATCTATACGAGGATGAGAGAGGGATGTGTTTAACAAATATGTCAAAAGAAAAAAAGTAAAAAAGTCCCAGAACACCAAAAAATCTTCAACTGGATGCGTTATGATGTGTTAAGCACCAGTGAGGGGAACCAAATTGAAACAGGACCTAAACAGACTCCCTTCCTATTCTTTTACGGAATTATTTTACATGCACTGTATCAGGTGTGAAATCTGCATTTTTGTTGGAGAAGGAAATGCTGTTGTAGAAAAATACTATGTGTAAAAGCATGTAAGTAACCTAGGGCTGTTAAAGTATTAAGCCAGATTTCAGAAAAACAGAGAAACTTAGACTTTGCTTTGTAACATCATTTAGTTAAACAGATGCAGAGACATCTAGCAATGTTTTTTCTTTTTGTTTTCTGGGAATTTTTTAAAGAGGTCCTTAACCATTTAATTTCCAGTGACTTTGAAATAACTGATTGAAACCACTGAGAACTCAGTTTATTTTGAGATGCCAAGTACTTTAAAGAGCTGTTGAAAACATGGGACTTACATTCCTGGGTTATTTGCCCATTAAAAAAAAAAAAGTTACTGTGAATGGGATGATTATTTTGGCTCTTTATTTTAAATAGAGTTAAAGGAGAAAATAATGATAGGATGCATGAGGAAACCTGATCTGACCTGACAGTCTCCAGCACTCTTCTCTAGTGAGGTGAATGAATTAGTCCTAATGATGCTTCTCATAAGAAATGTGCTCTTGCTTTGCCTCTGAGGCGAGCCTCACCGGGCATTATTGACCTAGAGTTTTCTACCAGAAAAGCTGTGTTGTTTGTTTAGTGTAGTGTGCTGTAGCTGGAACAGACATCTAGCTGGTACATGAAGTAGAGGAAAGTTGATTTCCCATTCGCTTTTTTATGAGAATAAAATGACTTGGTTTCCTGGAGCTGATCTGGAGAGCAGTGAAAGTGAATGTTCTTTACATGCAATTGGAATAAAGCCTTCTCAAAGGGGAGCTGATTCTCACTCTAGTTGTTCTGGGTCTGATAAGCTAGTGCCCTGGGCTATTGATTTTTCCTAGTATGTGTCACTGTTTGTTAGTCTCATTAAGAACAATTCTTTCCCCCCAAACTGAGTTTTATCTTCTTTGATCAGAAAACTCATATGTCTTGGCCCAGTTTCAGCAAACGCCTACATATCTGCTGTTGAATACTTGAGTCTCCTCTTCTCTCTTTAAACTCATGTTTTCAAAGTGCATGAAGGAGAACAATTTTTATTATCAATAGTGAAGAGAAGCTAAGCAGCAGATGTAATTGCACAACTATCTTCTATTGGTTATAAATAAAATTTTAATCATTAAGAAAACAGCACTTTTCATGTGGAAGATGCTTGAAGAGCTCTACTATTTTGTAAATTTCCTCAGTTTATCATCCTATTTATAAAATCATATATGCATCTGAAATGACCCTTGGTAAAAGAATATCACAGTGTATTAGTTCAAGCTTTGGTTCATTGTTCTTTCTGGGTTTTAGATCTTAGTGTTGTCCTGATTCAGTTCAATAACAACATGTAATTAACATAATATTTTTCCATGCTTTGGGGTTCAGTTTTTATAATCTTTGTTGGCAATGTTCTGTTGATAACTAATGGAATCACTATGCTCATCTTTACTTGTGATGTCCATGCAGTTTGTAATAATGTATATTATTCACCGTAGGCTCATGTTTCTTAAGTTATATTTTTACATTTAGTTCAAACATTATGTGTATGATACAAAGTGATACGCAAAAGTGTTTGAAAAATTGGTAACTTCATTCGAACACTTGAACTTTCCTCCAGATGTCAGTGCGTCTTTTAATTTCGGAAATCAGAAAAAGATTTCTTCATTTCTTCCTTAACATGTTTTCCTACATATCTGTTTCTGAAATTATCAGAAGTCAAGCAGAAATACCTCTGTGCTGTGAATCATGGTTCTGGTACCTAAAGAATAGAGAATTAGAAGTCTCAGAAACATTATTTGGTCTAATGTTCTCGTTGCAGGGAGGGAATTACTTTTTACATTTTTAAGTGAAATTTCAGTGAATGTTTCTTTTTTTTTTCTCTGAACTCAAAACTTTCCAGTGTTTCTTGCTCTAAATGTACAGCTGTAAACATTCGTTAACATTGCTTAACAATATGTAACATACTAGTGGTACTTCACCCTAAGTATTGGTTTTCATACATTTTTATTTGCATGTTTGTGGAAATCAAGAAGTTTACTTTCTTCACTACTGTAAGTAACTTGTGTAAGGAATGAAATTAATGATTTTCAATACTGGGGCAATTGTGCAACAGAAGTACAAAACCACAAATGGGAAGCGTAAGTCTCTTCTGAGTGGCCTCAGTCATAAATGGCCTTCTTAATGTCTCTAATGTCAGCAGGGTACTGGTGAAACATCTCTCCCATTGAACTGGATGCCCTCATTTGCAAATGCACAGCAGAGGTAATACCACAAATCCCTTGGGATCATACCTTGGAGTGAGAAGGATTTTTCTGTTGCTAAGATTAGTTTGTAAAGAAATCCTACAAACGGATGTCCACCTGAAATTGCCTATGCTTTCAGTGGAACAAAGGCAGAATGGAAGAAGTAGATTCGTTTATGTCAAATGTGCCTTTGAACTGAGTTGACAGTCACTGTGAGAAAGAACTGTACTCGGAAACAAAAAGGAGATCAAGTTTGGCACAAAATGGCAGGATACACTTTTTGCAGGAAACAACTAAACAGGAATGTTAGAACTTAAAGTAAAAGCATCACTGAATTTTCAAAGCTAACAAGTTGTGTAATGAGGAATGTGTTTGCTCTTTGTGAATTGATATCTCTTAGTTATAGGGTACTGTAAATAATGTTAATATGAATGATGTAGATAATATTTTACTCATTACAAAGGGAATGATATTCACTGGATTTCTTTTTTGTTGGTACAGTGAAAGTTGGCATGTATTTTAGAATGATCTGGACAGCTGAGCATACAGTTTTCACACGTTTTCTCTGCAGATCGTCTAGAAAGCTTGTTAGAAAAATATGTTATTATTTGAGTTTCTTGATACAGTCATTGGCAAATCTTGAACTTTTTGAATCCTTCTTAAATTTCTTTATCCTTAATATACCATGATAATAAATTTGAAAGAAGCAAATCTTAGACTTTGCTTTGATTTTTCTGGCAGTTTCTAAATACTTGGTGAAGAGATCTGATTTGTCAATTATGGTATAATATTCCTAGTGCAATTCATTAATGATTGTTTTTTCTAGAAGGTGTTTAATGACTATTGTGCTTATTATTTATACAGGATATCCACAGGAATCAGTCAGTCCTTATCATTGCATGTGGCATGTGTTTGATACAGACTGGCTTTTCTTGTTGAAATCTTTGTGTTGTATCCAGACAGACATTTTCATGACTTCTGTATACTTCTAAGAAGGAACAACATACTGGCAAATAATTATTACTTTTAGACAAATTTCTGTGAATATGACTGCTCTGAGTGTCTGTATTACTTTTGTCTGGAGTGCAACTGCATATTAGTAAGAAACAAGAAGCCTCTCCCATCAAACTGGCTTTTGATGACACTTCTCTTGCAGCCTTCTGCTTGAAGTTGGGTTCTTTTTGGCATCGGGAGTTGGTCTTCTGTTGCTGCAAAAAAAGAAATTCTCTTCCCAGCAGGAAAAAGACTTTCTGTCTTTTTACCTCTGATGCTTTGCCATATAGAAGTATTTTGTGACTGAACAGACTGTTTCCTGATAGTGTAGCTTGGCCTGGTTTCCTGCAAGAAGAAGAAAATTGTTAGTGTCTTGATATGATGAATCTTGTAATTTGCAGTGTAGCATATTTGCAAAAAAATTCCTGTAGTTGACATGTCCAATACAGGAATCTCAGTGCACATATTGCGAGACATTTGTACCTCAGTTCTGGAGACAGTTACAGTGCCTGCTCCCAGATACTCTTCACACCTGCAATTTGGAAGTTTCTAGTCTTCAGTTCTTGCATTTTCTTTAGTGTATGTACAGAAGCAACAGGTGCTGTACAACCTTCCTTTGGCCCAGAAGCAATCAACTGCATAGGAATTAGAGATATGATCTCTTTTTTTTTTTTAAATACTGTCATTGGAAGTAGGGGATTACTAAAGGTCTTAGTTATGCAGCTGCTGCCTCCGAATATGCACGCTTTTTGGTTCAGTTACATAGTACATGTGTTACAGACTCATTTCATTAAACTGGAAGTACATGTCCAATATAAAATTCATGTTGTGAAGTAGCTTTTTATTAGAGGATGAAGGTGTTGTCATTGCAAAACACTAAAATTTTATTATTTAGATTTTTGAGAGATCTGAAAGTGTTTATGGGCCAGTTCACAGATTCCAACCAGGTGTTTCTTGCTTTGGGCAAGTCCTTCACCCCTCTGCTTTTGCTTTTTAGTCTCTAAGAAATGAGAGCTGCTTGCTGAAAACCTGTGTGATCAGGTGTCTCTGTAATTGGAGTTAAGCTGAGACAAGTCACACCTCTACTTCTTCCTCCTCCTCCTCTTCTCTCACCTTCCAGCTTCAAATACAGAACACCTACGTAGAAAAGGTACCATATGTAAGGTCACTTGCTATGGGAGTTGTCAGGATAGAAGAAACTATTGTAAACATGTCTACCTGTAACGCATATTACTTCAAAGTGTTTACATAATTAAAAGGATGTTAAGGTTGCTATTTTGTGGTGTTACCTTGCAGCTAATACCTAAGCCTTTTACGTAAGCTGTGCAAAACGAAAACAAAACCCAGCAACAAAAGCCCCCCAGCTGTCAGGGTGTTAAAACAATGTTAAAAGTCATAAACACAAAGCTTTATGGATGCTTCCATTTGAGTAGATAAAATTTAACTCTACTGCCTTTTAGAAGAACATTTAGCATAGTTGTTTTAGAAAAGGATATTTGGTTTTAAGGACCGATGTTCTTGGATACTTGGGAAAGATGCACCAGCATGAATTCAAGGATTGTACTCTTCTCCTGCTCATGGTTCAAGGAATATATGGAATATATGTAGGTGAAAGCAAGAATATGGTTTCTTGCTCATCATTAAATTTAGGGAGGGGACGAAATCCGTGGTATTTAGACAGGTTAATGGAGGGGAAATCATCTTTTACAAAGCTACTTTTTCTGTTCTGTTTCTTGTTCCAATATCTTTTCCTTAAAGATCTTCTACTTGCTTTTACCCTCTTTCTCCTATATAAGTGTAAAGAAATAAAACAGCCTTAATGATGTGTAAAAAAATCTACTTTATAAATCCATTTGTTCACATTGATCTCCCATTCACATAACCCACAGCTTTAGAATACTCAAACTCTAAACTGCAGAACAGCCAACTAGTTATGCCTCTTTCTTGTACTCTTTTTTTAACCAATCATTCATTTATTTTATTTCATTCTGTACGCTCTCTGAACACAACTTTGGAAGCTAATAAATTAATATTTGAGCTGTTTAGCAGTCTGTTCTACTGCACCCCTTATATCTTCGTCCACACAATATCCTGAAAGACTTTATGTGCGGAATAAACAGCCTTTGCAGTACATGATTTCAAAGCCTGAGTGCTCTGCTACTTTACTGAATGCAGTAAATTTTAGGATAGATTGTAATCCCATTCATACTTTGGCTTTTAGAATGCCTAACAACTTTTAGAAACTACAAATCATTACATAAATGCAGTAGAATAGCAGCGTACTGATAATGTAGACATTTTATTGTGCAACAAATTTATTTGTCTGTGTAATTCTGCTATAAACACACATCTGCCAAATATTCTTTAACTTAATGTAGTACACAGAACTTTACTGTATTAATTCATTTTGTACTTACAACAATCATGTTTTAATATGAGCTGATTGGAGTTGCATAGTCTGTTGTAAAAGATTTATTGGATTCTTTAAAAGCTTTTCATAGCAACATATACTAAACCGTATATTAAAAATAAAGAAAGATTTTCTGTAGGAGTAAATCTGCACACTAATAATAGCTTGAAAGACAGCATTAAGATTACTTCTTAATTTAAAAGCTTGCTCAGTACTGATGGAAACTCAAAAAACAGATCACATAGTGGAGAATCCGGTATGTTTCTTATCAGCTAAATGCTTCGTAGTCTGGATAAATGAACTACCCAGGTTTCAGCTGGCCTTGGCAAAGGTGCATGATGTAGAGTTACTGTTGAGTCTGTCTTCCATCTAGGAGTTTTGGTAAATTGCAAAGATTAAGTCACTGGTCATATGGACCTGGTCTTTCTTAAGTGTCCAGCTATAGGCAGGCTCTGCAATGTAAAAGTAGATCGCAGCTTCTAAGTTATTTTTTCAGTAACACATTTATGTTCTCAGGATAGTCCTACTGAGTTTTCACGTGACTAGCCCATGGTAAAATAAATCCATCTGAGATACTAGGTGAGTACTCTCACATGAAACTCAGAACTATCCTACTATACTCCAGTTATGTAGCTTGGTTTGTCAATTACTTGGAATCAGTTTTTTGTGTTCTAATATAGAAAATTCTCAATTGTGTTGAGCTACAATGAACATAAGAGGCTGAAACACAAACTGCATACTTTCTGACACATTGTGTGTTTGTTTTCTGTATGACATCACGTTTCAGAGCCCTGGACAAGTTGTTCTTGTATAGCCAGCTATAAACTGAAATAGTTGCAGTTACTTGTAATAATCGTGTGTGTATTCTACTCGGTGCGTGCATTTCTGTCCAATGCCAAATATAATTTCAAGGTATGGAGCTTGCTTCCATGAGATCGAGAGAAGAAATTGGTATAGTATTTCCAAGCAAACCGGAGAAGTGTGTAATATGTGAGCAGTTTTCTTTTTCTTCGGTGAATAAAATATACAGATCCTAAAATTTCGAGGCCATTAACACATAGTTCTTTTCATAACCTTTTGATTTGAAGATGTTACTGTGGATATCTTTCTGTGCGTGGTTTATGTGTGTGTCTGGGAAGGGCTTCAATACCAGTTTTTTCAGTATTATCAGCAGTTGTAGTCTCTGCAGCATGACAAGGTGCATGGCAGTTCCTGTCATATGCTTCCTTGAACATAAAACGTCACTCTTTATCAACTCCTAATAATCCAAATTGACTCTACAGCTTGGCAGCCTAGCAGAGTACTTTCACACAATACTAAGCTCTGGAAAACGCTAACAAACTTTTGCTAACCTTTGTTGTGACCTTCATTCCTTGAAGTTAATGTAAATTAAATGCTGAGTTTAGTCACTTAGATGCTGATCTTGCAATCAGCTACATATTTTTTTTTTTCTATGTTTGAGCATAGACCTGTTGAGCTGTCTGAGATACCTGGTGAGTATTAAGATATACATATTTGTTTGCAAGTTAAGGTTCCTGGTTGTTGCAGATGAAGTAGCAGGTTAGGTCATACTGTAAATTCAGACTCTGGGAATTGGTAAAGTATACGTCTGCTCTGTGAGGTCACCAGTTCAAGTTCTTCCTCCAGTAGTACTCACCTGAAGGTATTTCTGTCCATTCTTGCCAAGAATTTAATAAGCCAGGAGCTTTTCTATGCATTTTTTCCTCTGCTTCAGAGATGGTCTTTAGGTTATGCTGAAGGACAGAGGAACAGTGGCATGAGGATCCTGAAATTGGACTAGTTCTGCTAATCATTACAAAATTTCAGTTTTTGGTCTTTTATGATACCTTTCATGGCTTCTTAAGGAAAATATGTCCCTTCTATTCCTCATCCGTCATGCAATTATTTAAACTGTTGAAGCAGGTAGTTCTACTGCTCCTATTTGTACTGCTGATTTAGCTTGTTACTCAACTCCTCCATGCCTGACAGCTCTCCTCTGTAAAATGTGTATTGTAAGACTGCTTACATGAATAAAATGGTTTTGAAATTCAAGGTTGGATGATTGTACTGTGGAAAGCTAACTCGGGTACAAACAGTGCATACAAAATCTTTAGTACGAAGTAGCAGATTACTTGGACAAGATTATAGAATCATAGAATCATAGAATCGTTAGGGCTGGAAGGGACCTTCAAAGGTCATCTAGTCCAACCCCCCTGCAAGGAACAGGGATATCTCCAACTAGATCAATGCAAATGCAAAGTATATGCTTTGCAAAATATGATTACAAAATTAGTCTTAAATTTCTCTGCAGATTTGTGGTAAAACTCTGAGACCCAGAGTGGATTCCAGAAGACTGAGTAGTAGATGTTATTTAAGAATATTATGTACTTGGAACAATTGAGTGCAGCTTGGAAAGGGGGGCTTTTTTTTTTTTAGGTGATTTTAACTCTGGAAAGATTTGGTGCTTGCGAATTTTTAGGAAACTGCATTCAGTTTTTAATGATGGGATTATATTCATCATATTATATATACACCATATATTCCTCAAAACCCCAAAATATCAGAGATGGTAAATGGATGACTGATATCTGCTTTATCACAAGTTTCACAGAGTCGCTAAGGTTGGGAGAGACCTCTTAAGATCAAGTCCAACCCCTCCTGCTCAGGCAGGGTCAGATACAGTACATTGCCTATGACTATGCCTAGTCAGGTTTTGAATGTATCTCTTGAGACACCTGTTCCAGTGTTTGACTACCCTTACACGAGGAAAAAAAAAAAATTATTGTGTTCAGATGGAATTTCATGTGCCTTGATTTGTTCTTGTTGCCTCTTGTCCTTTTGAAGTAAAAGAGAATATGAATTCAAATCTAGAAAATATAGTGTTAGGAAGTGATATACTTCTATCACACTGCTTTATTTTTTTAAACCAGGTATAGCTGTTTCAGAATTTTATTCAAAGTTTTTAAGAAAAATTCTCCTAGTTTAAGAATAGCAGATCAAAAATTCAAGGCAGAAATA
Organism: Tauraco erythrolophus; assembly: GCF_009769465.1. NCBI lineage: Eukaryota > Metazoa > Chordata > Aves > Musophagiformes > Musophagidae > Tauraco > Tauraco erythrolophus. The sequence goes on from NC_141477.1 coordinate 6,609,498, forward strand.
TGTTCCTGATTCTTTCACTATCCTGTTGTAGGAGTTCAATTGTTTTGTGGTTTTATGCCTAATTTCTCTATATTTAATACAAGGATAATAAACCATCTCCTTCCTTTGTGAACATCTTCTGGATATTCTTAGGTGAAAGGTCATATATCAGTACAAAATGCTGGTGTGTTTCATGAAATATTAACTGATGCCTTTAGGCATATTCCCAGGTTTTATATAATGCACACGTTTATGCTTACAAATAGCTTAAAACAAACATTTAATCCAGTCTCTGATTTGCTGTTTTCCTGAACAGTTTACTTATTTTCTCAGTCCATTAATTGACTTGACAAAATATATCTCCCGAAATGCTGGTCCTTAATGCTTCCAGTAAATATCTTGAGCTTTTTTGCTTTTTAGTAGAAGCTATTTTGTGTCTGAAAGATTTTTAATAAATGAGGTGATAAAGAGTCACTACAGATAAGATGTGCTTTTGTGCTTCTGTTTTGTCTGAGGAACTTCAGCTTTACTTGGGCTGTGAGAGGGCATGTGATTTGTCTTCTAGGCTTGTGGTGCTATTGAGACACATTTGTTAGCTGCTTTGAAGTGCTAAAATTGTCCTAGTGTGTACATTAAACAAGAAGGGCTTTTTTCTTTCTTTTTGAGAAACGAGGAATATTGAGAGTGTGAGTGTCATCTTAATGAGATATATCTGACTATGTAAATGTTAACAGCATTATATGTGCTGCCAGAATATAAACACCTCACTTAAATCAATAAATTGTAATTATAGAGCTCAGTAGGTCTTGGTTCTTCTTTTGACCCTAAGAAAGCCCCTATACATTCTCCTTCTCTACTAGTACAAAAGAAAAATCAGCTGAGAAAATTCAGACTTATAACGTGTTCCTTCTTGCCTGCTCAATAGTATATAAAAATGACAACATAAATGTATTTCTTGCATTCTTTATCTAGATTTAAAGGGTATATTTCACTTTAAATAATGTCTTGCTCATCTAGTCTACCACATATGAGTAATTTTTCTTTTACTATGTAGAGCATATGTTTCTTCTATCTGCAAAAAGTTCTGTGGATTTTTATTCCTTCCTCTTTTCCCAGCTTTATACTGCCCCCAGTTATAAGAAAGCAGAGGTCATACAAAGTGACTCTTTAGAGTTTGTCTGCTGTCGCAGTTACGAGCCTCACACTTTCCCTCCTTGCTTCTCAGTGTTCACAGTTTACCTGTGAGACTCAGGATTTCTCAGACACTGAAATGTCAGAGTGACAGTTTGGCTTAGTGTCAAAGTGTTGTGGTTTCTAGACTTGAGCTGTCAAACAGACTATAGTCCAGAAGGAAATGGAATTATTATTCCTCCACTTAAGATGGCAGATCATAGATATTTGCCTGTGTCTGGTTCTCTTTGTGTCAAAATATATGCCTCCTCCATGTATAAATATTTCACACACAAGTACTGAGCACGCTTGGTAGAATTGAACTTGACCTAAATTCCTGCCAAGGAAATTTGCTCCACTGAGCTCCTTATAAACTAGCTTAATCCAACATGGAAATGAAGTCATTTGGGGTATATCATCACTGCAATGTAAACATAAATGGTGGAATATCTGAGAACTTTTAGAGAGCAAGTGGCAAGGAAGGCATATGAAGGAGCTTCCACATACAGAGATATTTAGAAGCAGATCAGTGTAGAGGCCCAAGCACTGCTGGGAGGTCTGTTCACACCTTTTGATCACCTGTTTTTTTTGGGGGGGAAAGTAGCATTGGAAGAGCTGTCTTGTATCCTTCACACAGTGCAGCAGCACGGCTGCTGGTGAGCAGAGAGAAGAGCTGAGGATAAGCAAGTGCAGAGGCACCATTCGTCTGCCTGGTCATGGACCAATGTCTCTTCTTCCCAGCAACATCAGCATTATCATGTTCAGTATTGTTCAGCCTTCCTCAGCTTCTATGTTATCTGATATCCTATCATCACTTATCACACCAGTGTTTTCTTAGGACTCCAGCTTCCAGAAACTAGTCCCTACAAAACTTAGTATTGCTTGGCTCATCCACAGGGTCCTGTGAATGGCATCCACAATGGGCCCAGGCAGAGTCCGGCACTTTTGGAATGAATCATTGTTTTGAGATATCTCAGCCACTTGATCAATAAGATGCTAACCATTACCATAAACATTCTTGCTATGTCTTCCTGAATAGTTACATTTTCATTGTCATCATCATTGCCTTCCTCAGAGGAATGCAAATTGATTGTCAATAAACAAGAGGGAGGAAAAGGAGTAATGAACAGGCATTGAGTCTTGTAGGTGAAGTGGCTTTTCAGCCTTTGAAATACCAGAATCTACTCCGACCGTTGAGCCTGATGATTATGCTCCTACCTTCTGCCCATATTACTATATATGTTGTATATTTAATAAGTCCTTGTGCATATCCTCTCTTTATTAAATTAATCATTGAGGGGAAAAATTGTTTTGCTGCCCGTTGAACTTGGTCATTCTATGAGACCAATGATGATTAGCAGAGCATGGCATTAAGTGATAGGTGATGGAATTCTGAAACAATGAGATAGGTATGTGACAGATAATGATGGCATATGTCTACATCTTTTATCAGCATATTTTTATCCCGTGACTTAGTTTTGAAAATACTACTTTTAATGTGGTTCCATAGAGGATTTTTCTCTATGAGAAGAAAATACCTGTCAAATATCTTAAAGTGCTTGGCAGGCAGATGATTACAAAATTGATTTGTGCCTAAGGAGAACTAATGGACTTGGGCTTCCTGCAGTTTCTACGTTAGTCTCTTGCACTTCAGCACCGTATTCCTTATTTTCTGAGCTCTCCTGAAGCGTTAACAGGCTCATGCGTTTCCTCCCACCTCCAACTGGCATGTCTTCTTCAGCATTCTTAAACTCTTGCCATGTTCTAGCTGAATAATAGATAACAAACACTATAATTAATGCCAGTTAATTCATTGTTGATTGGTCAAAGAGAGAACTATTGAGCTGACAGAGAAGCCTTTCCTGTGGCAAGAAGCACTAACTTTGATTTTATATCTCTGTCACTCTCCTAACTCCCTGTTCCATCTCCCTCCACCCCAATCAGGAATTTAATGATCTGTGAAGCTGCTGTGCTTTTGTCATATTGGTTATAATTGGTCAATCAGCTCAAAAGTTATCAAGTATGACTGACACCCAACAGCGTCATGGGTGCTTAAACTGCCAATTTGCACTTCACAGTGTGATTGTGTCAGCTATCTTTTCTTAGAAAAAAAAGCAAAAAAAAAAAAAATCTAAAATGCCCTTCTAAAAACATCTAGAGAGTTTCTGGTGAATAGTTAAAGATATTTTTATAATATCTCTAAAAACCTTTACTCTGTTAGGTTGTAGGTCTGAGATAGACATCAGGGCATGGATACATAATCACTTGTGATATTATTTTCCCATTAACAAGTTCACCCTGGTCACAATTTGAATGCAGTTACACTGTGACTGTAACCAAATGATTGAGAGAGCAGCTGAAATAATCACCCTGCTGAAATGTGATGGTCACATTTCAGGGCGAGGATCATATGCAAAAGAAAAATGGGCTTCAGCTGAACATTGGTAACTTTGTGCTAAAGAAAAAAAACTTACTGAGCTGCTGTTATATAAGTGATTGCATTTTTTTGCAACTGTATATATCATTTGTGCAGTCCTTTCATTGCTAGTATGTGCTAGCTTACACATTTAATCTTCTTTCTTAATTGTATATATTCTTAATTGTTGGGTGATTACTGAAGGAGTTAGAATCAATGCAATGTACAGTGCTGCAAAAATCAGTCTTCATTTGAAAGTTTCATTATGAATTTATCTGGATAGTCAAAGGTTTTACTGTGTCCAACTCTTTAGCAATACAATTAGCTTTAATTTCTGTTTTTTTTTTTATTTTTGTATAAGGCGAAACATTTTGGATAATTACTCAAACCATGTAAAGAATCATATGATATGGTTTGGGTTGGAGAGGACCTCAAAGATCATCTAGTTCTAACCCCCCTGCCATGGGCAGGGAAAGCCTCCACTACACCAGGGTGCCCAAAGAAGATAATTTCCATTTCCCCAGCTCCTCTTACATGACAATCTGCATTAGAGGATTTCTTCTTTATGGTTAAAGTCCAGCCATTGATCTTCTATGCATTAATACTTCTCTCTGCCTGTCCCTTACTGCTGTGCTGGCAGGCTGGCATGTTCTTCCCACTCTGCCTTCTGCAACTTCCAGGTATCTTCTTCCCAATGCAGTGGCAGGGATGCTTGAACTGCCTTTATAGTTCTTTACCCAATTTGTGATACTGGATATCTCTCTTTCAGAAAGGAAACGGTAGAGATATGGAAGTGTGGGTGAGCGTCACCTTATTCTTTCACAGAAGGCTGAGGCCCTTTTAACAAGGTTTGGTGAAGCATGGTATAGGTAGGTATGAGTACATGGATGAATTGTATAATGTATGGTTAATGCCTAGAGCGGAAGGGAAGGCAGACTTTCAACTATTGGCAATAGTAGCAAAGTGGAGAAAAGGGAACTTATTGAAGTGTGTGTCATCCATGATCCTCTTCATTAATGAGTTTATGGGTATCAGCAGCTAATATGCTGGGATTTTTGTGATGGCATAGAACAAACATAGAACTTAAAGGAGCATATTCATGGAAAACTTGCTGTAGCCATAATACAAAACGTCTGAAAACAAATATATTTAATTCTTCCTTATATTTTAATCAAGCTACTACAAAAGTGGTTTTGAGTGACTAAGCTCTTCTAAAAGCATTATTAAAAAAAAAATAAATAGAATTTGAGACCTTGCAATCCGTGTACGCACTTATCTTGTTCTTGTATCATGATGGGTCATATACAGCATTTCCTCTGTCTCTAGTTCTTTTAGAAAAATTCACTTTCTTAGCTTCTGAAGAAATATGTTAAGGAAACAGTCAGACTTGTGCTGTTTAAAAAATTTCTCATTGACTTCCGTTCTACTCCTTTTCTCTCAGTTTATCTGTTTACATAGGTTACAGGAAAAATACTCAAACTGATGATTCAAGCTAACATAAAACAAAGTATTTAGAAGATAGATATGGTAAGCCTGAGAAAACTACTCTGAATTGTGAGGCTTTAAATATTTTAAAGAGATCTTATGCAAAATTCATCCAAAACATAATTGTTCTTCTTTTTTGCCGTATTCTTGCATATCTTCCCAGTCATTATCTCTTTCCCTTCCCTTGCCAAAAAAATAAATTAATTAAGTATTGTATTTATGCAGTTACAGTTCTGAAAATACAGGGTAGTATTTACAACCTTAAAGCCATGTCAGTTTTCAGTCATAGCTTCACACTTTGACATTCCTTTTCATGTTGAAATAATTGCAGGAATAAATGATTTCATTTAGATGTCTCTTACTGTATCTGCATATGAAATAGTTTTTAAATGACAGGAAGCTATGTTCTAATTAAGGGGTAGGCTTGCACATCCTTACTCCTGGGACTAGCTCTCATACATCTAGTAGCATGCATTTATTTGCATAGGAATACCTGTGAGGGTAAATGTTGACATGAGTGCTTCTGCACCCCATATTTCTGAGGGCCATTTATATCTTCAAGTGAGAGGCGTTGATGAAAGAGCTCTGATTGCTCACTTAAAGCAAAGTCTCCTGAGGTGGCATTATAGACAGCTTCTCTTCACCAGCCAGACAGGTTTTATGAAGTAGCTGAAATGAAAAAGCCATGTACTCTGTTGTCATTGGGGGTCCAAGAGATACCCGATTCCTCCTTTGTAGATTTGATTGTGATTCGCTTTTGAAAAGTGATTAGTTTCTCAAAATAGCTGTAAATTGAGGAAGATGAAAAACTTGCTTAATCTAATCTAAGCAAACAATCCAAGCAACAAAATCTTTTGCACTAACATAAGAAAAAAAATCATAATTTCTCTTATTTTATTATTTGCACAGCTTTGCAATGTTATCCAAACTTCATCAGTGTGAAGCTGTTTCTAACATGAAGTTTATTTCATGGTCAGTGCTGTCCCCATGTATCTGCAGAAAGAGGAAGACATATTCCACGTTAATGCTGATGTCAGATTGATGTCCACACCAGGAATATATTTGCTTCCATGGTAACTAATTATTTAACCAAGAAAGGGAGGAGAAGCAGCAGCAGATTTTGGTAACACAATTGAAAATAAGGTCGAGTCATAAAGGGTGATGATAAATCCTGTGGAACTTTACTATGTTCTTTTTGTGTTTACTTTTAAAAGATACTACATGAAGGTATGAAGAGCCGATCGGCTCTGTTATTAAGTTGCATTAAAATTTGATATGGTACGTGATTCAAGATTTCAGTGTTTTAAATTATTTTTAGCACATTTAAATATGATGTATAGAATTTTGTATAAGTGTCTATGCCCACATAATCTATTAACAGTTCTGCATTGATCTTTTAACTACTATGTCACAAGCTCTCCTCTTTCAAAGTCTGCATTCTCCCAGTGGATACATGTACGTGCTCTTTTGGGAGACTAGAAAGTCTCCCTTTCCCTTTGCGACCCTGATGTGTGCCATGAAAGGGGGAATGCCACCATTTCAGTTTTGCCCAGCCTCTTGAGTTTTCTTGCTGCGTGACACTGTTGATGCTGTTTCCTTCTCTCCTCAAAGAAGATGCTGCTTTTTGGTCCTCCTGCTACTTCTGAGATTTGTGATTCATGAGATTCTGATGCCCATCTCGCCCACATTCCAGGCATTTGTATCACCCTGGTGATGGCCACTTGTTTGAGAACTGCCATTACTGTCATTCCTTCAAGCTTGAAATAAGTCCAATGCAAGAGTTCTGTTTTGTTTCCAAAATGATTGCAGCCGTCAAGGTCTCATTTCCCTGGTGACTCAACTGAGCAGGCATTGGCAGAGATCTTTTTAATCACCTCTGCCAACAAAACTCTTTGCAACAGACGCTTCCTTTGTGAGATGAGAGGCTCACCTGGATGATTTTCTGGCGTAGGTCCAGCAATTTATGAAAGAGTGGTCCCCTTTGAAGTGCTGTTGAACTTTGGTCAAGATTTATCTTCTCTGCAGGAATGGGACTGTAGGTACTCTGAGATGAGTAACCACGTACGTCGCAGTGTGAGAGCCATAGACCTGGGCTCTACCTGGAAGAAAGCAGTGCTGCTTACCTGTCACTCCTGTTCTCTGAGACCTAGAGCTGACAGTTTATTTTTTTCCCTGCCTCTTTCAGAGGAGAAACGGAAATACCAGTGGATGTGGTCCCTTTTACCTTTCCTATGCTGAGTAGAAGGAAGGGAGAAAAGTGTATCTTGTATATGTGCAAAACTTTGAAGTCACATGTGCTACGAGTATACCTATATGAGAATGTATATACAGACTGTATCTCACCGAGAACATAGGTTACTGGTATAAGTAATGTTATTTTTCAATGCATGCAGCCACACAAAAAGTTATTTTCAATCAGAATTCTGTTCTCTATTATTCATGAAAAACTGACTGAATTTACCTGTGATCTGCTGCACACAGTATATAAATATTCTCCATTTGTTTGTTTATCCATTTTTTTAAGTGTGGTGCATAACAAAAAATATATGAAGATTTCAGTACATCAAAAGATGTCAATACATGAACCAGGTACATTCTATAGTACAATAAAAATGAATAAAATTCAGCATTGATCAAAGAAATGTCATAAGCCATTGCTACATTTCAGAAGTAAACATTACTTAAAAATTTATAAAAATCCATCAAAATTACTTCATGGCATAATTTGGGAGAAAAGTTGATATAATCTGCATTTGATTTTTATGTAATTTTGTTTAAGAATAAAAGTGATTTTTATTCAAAGAGCCCATTACTTCTAGAAATTTGACCTGTCTATGACAGAAAAACCTACTGCAACCACAAAGTTAAAGGAAACAAAAAATGTGGGAGATCAAAATTACTTTTTGGTTTTGAGGTTGCTTGGTTGTTTTGGGATCTGTTTTGGTTTGTTTTGTCTTTTACATGATCTGTTTCCTTTTTCTGGAAGGTTAGTTGCTTGAAATTTAAATATTGGATTTATTAATCAAGCTCTGGAAAACAGGAGCAGAGATTGAACTTTGTGGACGATTTAAAGGTCCTTTTTCTCCCATTATTTATATACATGTATATGTATTCAAAACTTTTCATTGCCATGCTGTTGCTAAGTAAGCAAATTATGTGTTTGATTTAGTGGCTTCCATGAGATATTTTCCATCTACTGTTTAGGATGTTCATTAAATGGGGGAAATGATTTCATTAGCAGTTTCTGACAACCTCATTGCTTAAGAAGTGGTACAGAGACTGATGGAACAAGTTTCACTGACAGCTTTAGGGTTTATTCTGGAGGCTTTCATCTACTTGGACTTATCCAAAGCATTTGATACTGTCCCACACGACATCCTTGTCTCTAAACTGGAAAGACGTGGTTTTGATGGATGGACCACTCGGTGGATAAGGAATTAGCTGGATGGTCGCACTCAAAGAGTTGTGGTCAACGGTTCAATGTCCACGTGGAGGCCTGTGACGAGTGGTGTTCCTCAGGGGTCAGCACTGGGACCAGTGCTATTTAACATCTTTGTTGGAGACATGGACAGTGGGATCGAGTGCACCCTCAGCAAGTTTGCAGATGACACCAAGTTGTGTGGTGTTGTGGACACGCTGGAGGGAAGGGATGCCATCCAGAGGGACTTTGACAGACTGGAGAGGTGAGCCTGTGAGAACCTCATGAAGTTCAACAAGGCCAAGTGCAAGGTCCTGCACGTGGGTCAGGGCAATCCCAAGCACAAATACAGGCTGGGCAGAGAATGGATTGAGAGCAGCCCTGAGGAGAAGGACTTGGGAGTGCTGGTGGATGAGAAGCTCAGCATGAGACGGCAATGTGCGCTGGCAGCCCAGAAAGCAAATCGTATCCTGGGCTGTATCAAAAGTAGTGTGGCCAGCAGGTTGGGGGAAGTGATTCTGCCCCTCTACTCAGCTCTCATGAGACCCCACCTGGAATACTGTGTTCAGCTCTGGAGTCGCCAACATAAGAAGGACACGGATCTACTGGGACGAGTCCAGAGGAGGGCCACGTAGATGATCAGAGGGCTGGAGCACCTCTGCTATGAAGACAGGCTGAGAGAGTTGGGGCTGTTCAGCCTGGAGAAGAGAAGGTTCCAGGGTCATCTTATAGCAGCTTTCCAGTACCTAAAGGGGGCCTACAGGAAAGCTGGAGAGGGACTTTTGACAAGGGTGTGGAGTGATAGGACAAGGGGCAATGGATTTAAACTGAAAGAGGGCAGATTTCGATTAGATCTAAGGAAGAAATTTTTTACATTGAGGGTGGTGAGGCACTGGAACAGGTTGCCCAGAGAAGTTGTGGGTGCCCCATCCCTGGCAGTGTTCAAGGCCAGGTTAGATGAGGCTTTGGGCAACCTGGTGTAGTGGAGGATTTCTCTGCCTGTGGCAGGGGGCTTGAAACTAGATGATCTTTAAGGCCACTTCCAACCCTAACCATTCTATGATTCTTTCTCTAGCCCGTATGGTCTCAGGCAGACATAATTATACATGGATGCAACAGAGGGGGATAAAGATGTGTCTGGAGAGTATAGGCTTTCTTTGGGTTTTCTTCTGCCTGCGCCTCACACATGGAGCTCTGGATCAGGAAAAGGGTTCTTGCAGCACACGAGGTGGGGGAACCATCATACGAATCTCATATATGTTGCGAAATGTGTATGACACAGGAGTAAAGAATATGCTGTCTCAGAAGGAAAATGTGAGATAGTGAGCAGTGGCCTAGGGTCGTATCCTAAAGAAAACAGACCTGAATGATTTAGGTTTTATCAAGGAACAGGGTTTTTTCTATTGAATATTTTGAAAAATATGTAGAGCAAGATACATAATTTTACAGTATTTAGCATGCTATCCATTTTTTAAATTTATCTTTAGAGAGATACAGCAGGATAAAGAATGCCTTGTTAATTTTAAGTGTTTTAAAAAATATCCTAGTATCAATTTTTGATATATTTACAATATTCTTTTTTTTTTTGTGATTCTGCTTATCTGACATGTATTGTGTGCTTTTCAGTGCTGGATTTGTTCTTGCTTCTGAATCTGTCATAGCAGAGCTTATCTTCTCTGGAGAAAAAGGTTCTAGGGTATTCAGTCATTGTTGAATAGCTGCATGTCTGAGTTTGGGGCCTGAAAATTGCATGTTTTAAAAGGTCTGCTACTTTATCAGATTCTTTTTTACGCACATTAGAATTGCCTAGGGTGATATACGGTAGCATTGTGTATTCTGTCACTGTTATACTTCGTACCCAAACTGAAACTTTCGGTCAGTTCATGACTTCTGTTTGGCCATTAAATTGTGCTTCAAAGTCTCATCCTCCCTACTGATGAGAAGTAGAAGAGTGTTCCTTCACGCTTGCATAACCTTTGTCATCAAAGCACTTTACTGGCTTTTATTCTATCACTTCATCTGTTTCTGACGTTTGCCTTCTCTCTTTCTCTGTAGTGCAAGTATGGCTTGTAGCTAATGTCCCTTAAATCCCAGAGGTATACAATGACTGATGATAAAAAAGAAAATTCTTATAATTTTAAACTTCCTGACCCACCGTTTCTCTGAGAACAGAGAGGCAAAGGAAGATAACAGGGTCAGCAGACTTGTGATCACCAAGTAGTTAGAGTGTAAGAAAGCAGAAAAGCCATTTTTGTGGTGTGGACTGCTGACCAGAGTTTTACTAGTTTGAGAAATCATAGCCAGAGGTTTAAATAAGCTTTTGTTTTTCAAGACAGTCAATGGCTGTTAAGGATGTTGAAATTGCAAATCGACTAAGCCATTGATGACTTCTAGAGAGGGAAAGGCATTATGAAAAATTATCCGGAAAACAGGAAGAGACTAGTCTTAGAACTAGAGGAAAATAATTGTAAAATGAAACTGCTTACTCCCTCCTTTTTGGGGGTTTGAAATAGTCTTCCTGGAGCATCTCCTTCCTGTCAAATTCGCAGCTGTTTCTGGCAGGCTACTCAATACTTTTCATGAACCAAAGCAGAAATATGTTGGCAATGAAATAGTTGAAACTTCTGGAAACAATTGAATCTGTCAGTATTGCACGACTATGTTATTAGTTTAACTGTTTGAGGTGTTTTACGATGATAAAATCCAAGCGAGATACGTGTAGTGTTATTGTAAGAAAAGGATGCTTCATGTCCTGCAATGCACAGCAATGTGTATGTTAAATTTATTCAGTCATCTTCTTCCATAAAGCTGGAATCACATGTAAAAACATAGCAAGGGGGAAAAAAAAAAGGAAAACAACAAAAAAACCCACTACAAAACAAACAGGGAAGTAAGCAAAGAGAAATTATTTTTCTGAGAAAGTGATTTAAATCATGAAGGCATATTAACTTCACAGGATTCAGATAGGATTATTAGATAGCCAAAGTCCTTGGCTCTGGGTGTATGTTTAAGATGGCCAAAGCCAGTCGTGTCATAGTTGATATCAACTAATGTTTTCTTCCAACTTAAAGTTTCAAATCACAAAGTAGAATTGTTATGTTTGGCACAAATTAATGTGTTTACGTTTTTGTCTTTGAGGGGAAACTAATGACTAAATGGTATTAGAGACTGAATTATCTGTCTTGTTTTCAGTGCTTGATGATCTTATTTGGAACAGGTTTAATGTTCACTGGCAAAACAATAGATTCACCCTTCTAATATTTTTTTTACTCTCTATTCTGTGGCTGAAGATTTTACACTTCCAGCACAGTCAATTTAACATTTTTCTTGACTACTAAACTGTGCATCTTTGCATATTTGCAAATATTAATATGTGTACTTAAAGAATAGACTATGATAGAAACAAATTCAAAGAATTTCAAGAATACTGCAGGAAAAAAAAGGGTTCAAGATTGTGGAATTAGGTCTGTGGTTGCTTCACTTCTCTTGTTTGCTGGATGCTGGTTAATGGTATCTGCAGATCTGAGTCATCCTTCCTTCTCAAGATGCTAGTGCTTCTGCACACAGACAACTTGTTGTCTGGAGGGTGTCTTGACAAGCAGGAGAATACCTGCTTCGTATCTCACTCTGAAAATACCTAATCTTTGGACTTTGGAGGGACAGAAAACCTGACATCAATGAGAAATTCTGAAGCTTGAGAGAATTCTTCTCAATTCTGGGATTTTTCAAGAGGCAGCTGTCTCTCCAGGCTATTCTGTCACTTCTTGTGGATTTCCTCTCCGTGGCCTGTATTTGTTACACTGAATTTTAAACTGCACATTTAGAAGGAGTGAACTTTTAGAGCAGATTAACTTAGATGGGGGGAAAGATGACTACAAGTTCCAGTGTGGGGAGGACTAGTGTGGTTCAGATGAAAAAAACCCAACAGTTAAGTTATGATTAACATGATTATGAGGAATATGCAGCTAAAAATGTTTCTTTGTATATGTTTGAAAAAAGCACATAGCATACTATTAGCATGCTCTGCGAATCTCAGATTTTGTCTTTAAGAACAGATACTCTTGTGACAGAAGTTTTTTTTCTTATATGGCCCCTTTGAACTAATATGAACTATATGAAATGCTTTTGGATGGACTACTGAGCAAAAGTGGTAGAAGTCCTATGCCAAGTGACAGAAATCTGTTGGCTTATACTTCTTATATAACATGCTTTTTTCTGAACCCCAAAAGAAGGTTGAGGTGAATAGAGGTATGCAAGTATAAATGTTTTTCTGTGATGTGTCAAACTGCTTTTCTGTAGAGCATATATCCTTTTAGAAGTTGTTCAGAATTGATATTGGAAAGAAATAAGAAATATTTGCTCAAGACACACAACATCAAAAGTGAGTTCCAGAGAAATTGTTTTAAATCTGCAGAGAAAGCCATATGAAAAGTGTTTCTCAGATTTCTGTTAGAGTTAATTCTAACATTGAATTCTTGTTAGTTAAAGAATCTTTAAAATTCAATCAGACCATTGATGTGTTGACATGCATCATCATATGTTACTGCATTATACCAACGTTGCTTAATCCCAGCTAATTTCTCATGAGTCTGCAGACTTCTCTTTTACTGTAGACCCATGTACTTGAGCTACATTCTGGTTGTCTTGTGCATTATTATTTTTGATAATGACAATTTCATTTTTGTGCTGCCCCTTTCCTCCGTTGCTAGTCATCAGATTATTTTGTTTATTTGTTGCTGTATTATATCTTTAAAGCCTTATGGCTTTCCATGCAATAGATTTTGGGGAGAAGGATATTTGTTTTCAGTTTTACTGAAATTTTTATGAAATTACTGATCTTTAGAATAGTTGTAAATCCAAAAAAAAAATTAAAAAAAACCAACCCTTGAAATGGTTCAAAGAAGTGATTTTGGAAATGTAAAATTAAAAATATTTGCAATCCAGGATGTAATTTTATTTTGATTTATAATAGAAATTGTGGAAATAATGCAGAATATTTTGAAAGATCAGCTTCATTTATTTTTCTTGTTTTTATAACTTAGTATTATATTTTGGTATTATTTAATTAATTCATTTTGTTGAGGAGGGTTGTGAGAGGAAGAAAGAAAGATGTTTACTCAGGATACAAAATTTATTCTTGAAATAACTTTCCAAAAACTGATCAGAAAAATACAGGGCTCATCAGATGGGGAGAGGAAAGTATTCAACTAAATTCAGAAATGTGGGCCTTTTTTTTTTTTTCAGTAAGTTGCTTGGTAAAGTGGCTTATTTGCTTATGTAGAATTACTGTCTTTTTATCCATGCTTGTTGAATAATACTGAAAAACTATGTTTTTAATCACAGTAATAAAAGCAGATTCCTCTTTATCATTCCCTTTATTAATTTTATTTAGTTGTTGACACTTACATGTCTGCATCTTCTGTTACATATGAGTATTCTTAAGCTGCTCCTTGAGGATATTTTCATTTAGGATACTGTGTGTGTGTAGGATGATCTTGCATTCTAACGATGGTCTGTAAATTATAGACTGAGAACTGTCATCAGGATAAGAGGAAAATTCAAGGTCTGTATCCTCTGAAGCAGGACAAAGAGAAAGATTGGAGTTATTTGACTTCCTAGTAAGTCTGTGGAAGACGCAACTCTCCTTCCATCACCAGACATCTGTGGTGTGGGATTTTTCTTCTCTAAATTTAAAGGGCAGCAGCAGAGCAATCTGTTGTTTGTGTAGAAAAAAGTGATGGTAAAGAAAGAAAATACACTTAAGGGAATATCTGCTCTGCTCTAAGAAGCCACTTGAAAAATAAGCACAGGGAAACATTTTTACAGCATGCAGCACAGAAGCAGAGGAAAATCAGGAGGCAGTGGGTAGGACTCCGATATAGAACATGCACATGGAGCATGTTCTTCCTTAAGAAGAGACCAGTTTTTAAAATTCTCATATTTCTGAAATCCACTGAAAGATTAGATCTGACAGGAGAACTTGACAGTATTCTGAGCTATGAATTTGGTTTTGAGGTAATGGGAATAGGTTTTCCCTGTCAACCTGAGCTTGGAGGTCCAGGCCAGGTCTAAATCAAGCAGATGTTGTTACACAATAATGTAGTGTTTCAGATTGACGAACAGGACATATGTGAAGGTCACTTGACTTTAGATCAGTTATATTCACAGTAGTCCAGATAACAATGTTCTGGTTATAATTTTTTCCTGATAGCCTGCCAATAAATTCTAAGATCATCTGCACCTATTTTAATACAGTTGCACTAGATAGTTGTAGAAAATATCCTCACAACTTTCAATTTCATTGAAGTCTTGATGGGTAGAAGAAGAATTTAGAAAAAAAATCCTAACTAATCATTGGTTGAAAACAAATTAAGCTTAATGCTGTATGTTAAGGACAATTTTCTTATTTGAAAAATGTGGTTGGTTTTTTTTTCCCCATAGAAAGTATGCTAATTTATTCTAAGTAAATTTTTGGCTATGTTAAGTGTTTTGTGGTATCTGTGCATGCAGATGGACTACTTGCTAGTCTTACTGTAAGTAAACAGGGCCAAACAAAGGTAATTTGAGGTGAAACAAAAAGTCAAGAAGTAATGGTTCACTCCTGACATAAGTTTTGTGTGTATGTATGGGTAGCATATGAGGAGCAGGATTGGTGCTGTAGCAATAAATGTCTACAATGGCAATGAAATGAAATTGTTCTTGTTTGTTTTTAAAATCAAATGAATGCACTGTTGTATGTGTTTTGTTTTTTTTTTTCCTTAATGTTCTGTTCATCTCAAGTTATTAGATAAGTCTTGCTCTTAAAATTTGTCAGATCTAGTACTCTCTTTAGAGTTCTTGGATGCTATTTCCATACAATTTGACCTTGCATTTTGTAAAAGGATGGAATCAAACCATGCATCCCCAAAGTCACAGACATATTGCTTGTTATATCCAGTACCTGATTTTAGAAATTATAACATGGCTGGAGGGTAAACTGTGTTTATTATTATGTTCTAAAGTCAGTGTCCAAACCCACTGCAGCCTTAAACCCAAATGAGGTAATGATACCTGTCTCAGAGTTGGTCTGTTACAGAACTGCACACTATGCTGCTGAAGAAAGGCAGCTGCTTTTATAGCACATTCTTCTGAATAATTAGCTAGCAAGAGTTTGTGCTGGTGTTGTGATACCTACTTTGAAAGTCAAGGGAAAATGAGTTTCTGTTGAACTAGGCACAACTGGTAATTACACTCAGTCAATGTTAATGTTCTGTTTCTCCAGATGCTTCCAGACAAGCCCTCTTTGTGCCCTAGACAGAGCACAGCAGGCATGTACTGTAAAAATGGGCCAGAGAAATCTGGATTGCTTGCACTCCCCATTAAAGTGCTTTTAAGTACTGCTGAATGATAAATTTCTGTTGTAGCTTGAAATTGTGACAAGTGATTGATAACAAGAAATAAAATAATAAGCATCAATTGGTAAGACCTTATTAGAGAAGGAATCTTACGTCCAACTGTTAACAAGTGATTCAGATTTGTTTAACTCTGTTCACAGCTAATTTTAAATTTCTTACAGAGCCTTACACTAACTCCGCTATTAAGTGCTGAAGTATTTCCTAGATTCCTATTTTGTCCATCTTTAGCTTTCGGAAGGACTTTTGTCTGAAGTATTTCTATATGGCGTAAAATAATAAGCTGCTGGAAGGTCTACACTTTGCCATTTCTGCCCATTCATTTAGAAAGTGAGAAAATACTCTAAGTCCTCTTTCAAAGCAAGTGTAACTTCTGAGTTTAAATCAAATATACTCAATTATATGCAATTTCCTTACTGCATTTTCATGCCTAATAGAAACAATGTCTCAGTAACTTTCATTGCTGCTGTTTTTTCCTGAGCTGTAAAATTGTCAATTATTTCTAGCAGGTTTAAATAGTATGGGAAAGTACCTCATGTGTTGTCTTGAATCACGTTTAAAGGACAAAATTCTGATCTTTGAAGATGATTATCAAAATGAAACCACAAATTCAAATGAAAGTTCTTAGATTCTTAGAATATTTTTCCTCTTTTTAGATTAGAAATTACTCATTTCAATAAATATGACTGTTTTTCATAAGTCATGTTTACTTCAAAATTTTGTGGTCTACCATTGTTTTTCCCTGATGTTAATGTCCCAAAAGTGCTCTGAAAATATAAGAATCCATATTGTCTAGTCAATTAATTGCAGCTGTTGAATTAGTTTTAGGTCAGTTCATATTCTTCTTGAATGATTGTTTTAATTTTGGACAATTAGTTTCCTTATGTCAATCATAAATTAGAGTGGAACATGACTTCTGGACTAAAACTTGGTTGAATTTTTTTCCAAAGCTATGGAATATTTCCTTGGTGTTTTGGTGAGACAGTCCGTTCGTCGGTTTCTTGGTCTTACTGCTGATCTCTTGTTTGTTTTACACATCAGTTTTAGTATTTTACTTCAAATTTTAGCGATTGAATGGAATGTAAGCAGCGCACTATTAAGATCCAGGAAGTCATGCTTGGCTTGTGGTCTTTATGATGAAAATCAATTAGTTTTGCCTTATTTCTATTTACTAAAATGTTCATATCGGAAAATCAACAGTTGGTTGCGTTTCAGTAAAAAGTTTATAGACATTGAACAAATTTAGTGTCGCTGGTTACTTTTGTTCTTCTCAGGGATCCAGTACAAAAGCTGTGAGTGTTTTGGTTTTCTTTTGGTAGCATAGCTAGCGCTTTGTGCTTGTATGTTCAGAAATTTTCTCGCTTCCAAAGTCTTAAAAGTAGATGCACAAATGTTCACCCACTTTCAAAAATGCTTCTAGATGATAAATTATAATAATTCTGAAGTTGACACATTTGCCACGGGGGAATAGATTTCTTCAATTATTATCTAGGCTTGCAAATAATTTGTACAAACTGTTTATCACATTGTAAACATCCACTCCCTCACCTCCCAAAAAAAGCCCAAACCAAGCAAAACCAAACAAACAAAAAAACAACCAACAAACCCCAAAACCCACTAGCAAAAAACCTCCTCAACAATCTGAAGAGCTTACCTTCAGAGACTTCTAGGTTCCAAATATACTCAAGCTTCAATGTAAAAAATAACTGGGAATATTTGTGCATCTTTTCACAATTGCATTTCAAATCACATGAAAAAACTTACCAGGAGATTTCTCCCATGGTGACAATTTGCTTATAGTTTTAGAAATAGTATTTCCAATTTAGTTTATCTTTAGAAAAAAAAAAAGGATTAAGTTGGAATCTGCAAATAAAGATTCCAGATTTTTAAGTATTCACTGTCCAATTTAACAGGCCAAGAATCATAATCAGCATATTTGCTGAGACATTAAACTACTTATCCATAATTTGTGTATCTTCTCTGTTGCTATCTTTCTTTCGCTGGGAAAAAAAGTAAAGTATAAAAGACTTGGTCTTCATGAAATACAAATATTGATTGAAGACAGTAATCATACCATTCTTATTTGTGATTTGAAAGCATGATCTTGCATCTATTTGGGAGATGAGTTGCTGTTCACTGTTTTTGCCATTGGTGTTTTCCTGGTGTTCAGAATGTCTGTAAGAGACCATCATCCTTCTATGTCAGGTCCTGTTTGAACAGGAATTGTATAACAGGGTAAACAAGAATCAAGTAATGGAATATAACAGAACAGAATTAGGAATGAGATAACAGATAAAACCCTACCATCAACAATCATGGAGTTGTCTTATAGAACAGGAACTTAAAAGCTCATAAACATAAGTACAAGGAAACACTGAGTCAAAATTAAGCATTGTAACAAACACTGGCATCAAAACTGTAATAGTCTGATTGGTGCCAGACTCCAACACTGACCTCAAATACTTTGATCATCCTAGCTAGCTTTTCACAAGGTAGCCTTCGTAATATAAAGGGCCAATGGTGCAGATAAGAATGGAGACTTTACCAAGTTGAATGAGCTGAGGGGCTTCCTTTTTTAAGGCACCTTGTTCTTGTAACCAGAGCAGGACAATACTCATTGTGAAAAGATGCACCTGTATAGTAGGTCAATCTCCAGGCACTCATTTAATCATCCTCTTAGAATTGGTTTCATTTCAGATAACGAGACCCTGATTTTGTATTGTGTTCTCAAAAGCTTATATCTGCATCAGAATCTTGCACTGAAATGTCCTCTTTCTTTTGAACTTTAGAGGTTCATATCAACATCAGGAGCACAACTCTTACTTGTCAGGTTATTTCATGCTTGGGTCAGGAAGTCCCAGAAGTACTTGAGAGATTCTGGTTCAATTTTTTTTTGCTCTTGTTCATGTTTATCTTCTTCACTGAGGACAGAGCTTGTATATCCTTATCTGTGACTCCCTGGATGGTAGCTAGGAGGGCGAAAATCCCTGAAGTGCATGCACATCAAATGCAAGACATAGCAGACATAGTGTTCATGCCCTTAGTCTTACATACACCTTTGTGACTGTTAGCTTGGGACTTTCATATGTTTGAGTTTTTCTTTAGAACTGCTATTTGCTTAATGTCTGGAAATTCCAGGAAAACGAAGACTTATTTCCAACAAAATAGAACAATAGAACAGAACAAAACTTCTCGTTAGAAAACGGAGAAACTGAATATACAGTGGTCTGAGATGAAAGTGTGTACTTCAGACCTCTTGTTGGACAGGTCTTTTAGACATTTCTGAAGAGCAAAGAGGAGATTAAAATATCTTCTTGTATGATTTTGGGGGGGGTCAAAGAATAAGACACTCATTAAGTTCTAGAACTGATAATTAGATCACTCAATGGGTATTGTAGTTATGACATAGTGGCTAATACAGTGCAAATTTCCCATTGTCTTGTAGAGTAGCTATAGTATGAACACTCTTCATGTTGTATTTTGTTAAAACCTGTAAGAAGTATAGTCTCCATTGGCCTATGAAGAAAAAGAGACCCTAATTCATAATGCACTACTGACAGTCCGACATCACTGTGTACAATTTAATTTGCTGCCTTTTCTCACTGGACTGTAGCCTACAGAAGGAACAAAGCATGTAATGCTGGGCACAGACACCCAGCACAGTGCTGAAAAAAGTAAGGAACAAAGATAAGTATTAAGGTAGTGAAGGAATAAAATAAAATATATTTTAAAAAAAAATTCTGGGAGAGATTTAAGAAAAATCACCTCAAAATTTTAACCATCGATACTCTAATTCCTATGGACTGGGGAAGCAGTCTGGAGAGGCGTTTGGAGGCCTGCTCTTCCCAGCAAAAGTGAGCCTGTGAAAGCTGAGAGCACAGAGCAAAATATTACCAGGTCTTTCAGATATGACAAAAAGGAATTGCTAATTTCCTTGGAAAGACTGGGCATAATGATAAACCAGGCTTGAAGGACCAAATATTTAAGGCTTTATAATTTTTAAAGCACACCATCAGTCTTTAAAGCAATACCTTCAGAACTTCAAAATGTCAAGCCCCAAGAGAGAGTGGCAGATTGGTGCAGTCTGTTCAAAGTGACTGGATCTTCTACACTCTGTGATTAACTTTGCTGCCTTTACTGTTAGATGCCAGTAGGATTGCGGTGGGCGTTTATGGTGGTCTTAAAACAAGCCAGAGTATGTTTGAGAATGTAGAGTATGTAGAATTTTGAGTTCAAAGTGCCAACATGCCTACCCAAAAGCTGTCATTTGCTATCGAATTGACTTGTTCTATTAGTAGTCATGTCTGTGACCTCCAGCAGAGTCAGATTATGTTTACCTATATTAAGGAAATATCTTCACTATTCAACTCAAAATTAGAATCTTTCGGAATATAATTTTGTTACAATGTGGTTTTGCTTCTAGCTCCTCAAAATGTTTCTAATCAGTATGCTGAAAGAAGTTTGAGGTGAGATTCTTCTATGATTAACTGTGTGAGAACTTGAAAAGTAGATGTACTGTGTAAATATTCTGTTGCTGGTGCCTTTCCCATAGGCTATGCAAACTTCAGGGAAATAAAATCAGTGGAAAAGTCTAAGATGGGAGGGAAGAGAAAGAAATGAAACAAGTAACAAGCAGAAAATAAAAATAATAATCAAGACAGTTGCTAGCTTGATCCTATCAGTAGATGAAATAATTAAATGTATCTGAACAGGCTTGCCCTTTGTTGTATGATTCTAGCTGTTCCAGTTTGTATGTGACTCAGGAAGTGTGGGGAATCTCAGATTACAGCAAAATCTGTTCAGTGAAGCTAGTGCTTCTTTAGAACATCTTAAGTGGATATAATTTAAATGCATGTCAACTGGGCCAGGTGGAGCCAGATGACTTTCTCAAGCTGATCTCAAATTGTGTTTCCAGCTAGTAATATTTTAGTCTACTGTTGTCATCAGTAAAGAGTAACTAGAGGATGAAATGCATTCTGCTCTCTTTCACTAAAGGAAAGGTTTTGCATCCTGTCAGGTTTATTGCTCATGTTTGTTGTTACACAGTAGTTCTTTTGCTATTCTTTCTGTGATGGATGTGGCACTCTGTTACTCTCCTGGAATGCGAAATAGCCCTAGCAAAATTTGTCTTGTCCAGGTGTGTGGAAGCTTGTCCTGGGCTCACGCCAGTTTTTGTTTACAGAATTATCTCGCTGTTACAGGCAAAGGTATAAGGATGTCCAGTGGGTTTGTGATCTGTGCTGTAGTAATAAATGTGGCATAAATAGATCAGATGGGCCTTGGTTGTGTCCATTTCAAGTGGAAGGAATACCACTATATATTGGATAAACTGGCACCATAAGTTATGTTGCCTACGTCTGTGCATGTAAACTGTGTTGTGCAGAAGAAGAATTATTTCACAAGTAAGCAACATTACGGAAGGATGGTTATTGTACTATAATTTTAGAATTAGAAATAGAAGATTTTACTTGGGTGGGATTTTTTGAGTTTTGTTTTGTGTTGGTTTTGTTTGTTTATTTTCATAGAATTAACCTCTATTAAGAAGCTTGGAACGTAACTCAGGAAAGATAGAAAGGGACTCAAAATTGACATTTCACCTAACTGCACAACTGTCCTATTGATTCGTTCATATAATAGGGATAACATACTTAATACTGCTTTTATCCAATTTTTTAAAGTTCTGCCTTTTGGCACCTACTCACTCTGGCCTTCTGTTCAGCTGCATAATAGGAGAACTTCTGCTGACTTGTCTAATGCATCAGTTTCTAGAACACTCTTACTTTTGGAACTAGATCATATAATCTGATGATATTTTTATTTTGCTGTCGGAACCAGCCAGCTGAATTACTATTAGAAGAGGTATGTGGCACAATTCTTATGGACAGTCTGTTTTATTACATTGCGTGTTATTCATTAAAAGGCTGTGGCTGGACAGAGAGAAAACTCTTGTCCTGTCCTGACTTAGGGTCAGATGGAGCCACCTGACACTCTATTGCTGCTTCTCATGGACATACTCAAGAAAAATAAACTCCTGGTGTACAATGTGGGGCAAGAGGAAAATAGAAGTGAGCATACAGGAAATGTACAGTGCAGCAGGGACTGAGATTTCTGAGGAAGCACATGAGGCATTTTACTTAGAGATATAATGGAGCGTATGTTAGTTTACTGCAGTCTAGGAAGCCCTGAAGATTAGCTTGACTGAGAGCAAGCCTGAGAGTAAGGGAAAACCTGCAAGAATGCAATGGGAAGACATTTGTTTACAAATCTCCTTTATTTCTGATCTCTCTCAGTCATTCTCACTTCTCTCCGTACTAAAAATTACTTGTTCTGTTATGTATTTTCAAAAAAAAATGGCATTTGAGCTTAAAAGCTGTTCTGATCTTTTTAGATGTGCTTGTTTTTAAGAAAAGGTCTAGACAGATTTTTGTCAAAGCTCCGACCAATTTGAGCTCCTGTCATTGTAATAGGTGCTGACTTGTTTATGTATATTCTCAGTGAATACAGTTATTTTCAATGCCATTTGTTCTTGCTGATATTCTTGTGGAATTATGGGACTAAACAAATTAGAATTGCAAAAATTGTAGGTTTGTATGTGCATTGGTATTTTTAAATGCATAAAGCATAAACAACAATGGATGGATATTGTGTACATATGGGTGTTTCCTTGTCAGTTGAACTAACCTCGCTTGAAATTTTGACTGTTTTTCATGGTGCGAGCTTATATTCAAGCAGAAATTTATGTATTGAATATTTGGGAATGCAACTGAGTATTAACTTCTATGAGTTACTTTTCTAGTGTATAGTGTTGTGTGAGGTTAGGAAGGCAAGATATTATTTGTAAACATCTCTTTGGCTAGTAGAACTCTTAATTTCACTAAAAATTTTTTTAGTTAATACAAAAGGGGCTCTGTATGAGGTTTTATTTTATTTCCTCTCCACAAAAAATTGCTGCTTGTACGGTAGAAAGACTTGTTCATGGGGAAATGCTTGTCTCATCAACAGAACAAGTAAGTTCTGTAAGTAAGTAAGTAACTTCTGTCTGTTCCTTTTTAGTCTAGAATAAAATAGACCAGGATTTAATTTTCCCTCTTTATCAGTGTTAAATAAATGATGGGTAGATATTTAACATGGTTGCATTTGAAGTAAAAAGAAAAATACAGCCAAAGAGTTTTTGTGACAGTATTGTGGATACCTTTTTCATTTGTTCTGTACCAAGTGGTCTTGAAGTCTGTATGTCTCTCTTACTCCACTCTTATTACCTCCTTGAAAGCTCAAGTCTGCACAAGACTTTTGTATCACTATTTTCATCGTGTTCCTAAGCAGTAAACTCTGATTTGTATTAGGTAATTCTTTTCTCAAGGAGAGATCAACTGCTGAGCAAACAACTGATTTAAACCTTCGAAAGATTGCAGACATTGCCTGATAGACCTGTCCTACTCCTTCAAAGGAACTAAACAACCAAGGAGTGCATTGTCGGTTTTACTGTTTTCCTTGCATTTATTGATGATACCATAAACATTGCCAGCTATCTTCTATTCTTGTAGCTAGCATCCAGCAGAGTTGGTTCGGCCCATTCAGTAGTTAGTCTGTTTTGAGAACACACGGATTAAGAAGCGTCTGTCTGTCTGACACTTTCAAGCATAGGAATAATCTGTAATTTCTGGCCTTTGTGGTTTGTGGTTTTATTTCGTATTAGTGGGGACAGTAAGTACAGTTTCCAGCGGAGGTGGAATTCAAAGGTGGAATTTCCCTCAAGATGTGGCCAAAGTCATTGCTGCATTTCCAGCAGCTGGAAAGCAAGCTTGTTCTTTAACATAGCTGGATGCAAATTGTTCAATGAAATATATTTTCTATTAGAAAAATGCCAATTATTAGGTTCTTCCAGATCTTTGATAAGCATTTTCGTTGCTGGACCAAAGCTAGTCCCTTATGCTCTGCCTTAGGGAAAGTGTTAGCAGTTACACTGAGAAGAATGCCTCCTAAAGAGAGTAAGAGCTCTTTAGCTTAAGGCTTAAGGCACATTCCTGATATGTCAAATAGTCACCTTGAGATATTTGGCCCTACATTGAAAATACTGAGCTGGAGAAAGGACCTGAGGCAGACAGTTAGGTGGCTTTTTTAGTAAAAGCTTTGGAACTCCTTGCCACAGGATGCTCTAGATGGGAAGAGTTTACCTAGGTTCAGAGAGAATCTGACTAATTCTTAGAAGAAAAATAATTTAGCCTGCTAAATACAGAAATATTTGAGAAGTTCCTGAGCTGCAGCTTGTTGTGTTATAGGTGAAGACTTCTAACATATTGTCAGTGAGAAGACAGTGAGCTAAGTAGGTGACTCTGACTGTTCTAATATTCTTTATGTGTTTATTGGGAAGAATAATGGTATAAACATGAGTCTGCCATATTGCAGTCTATGTGGGAGGTAAGAGTGGTGCCTATTTTGCAAAACATTTCTAAGCTATCCAGCTCTTTGTTTCTCATTAAATTGAATTCCTGTTTTCTAGTAAACCTTTCTCTTAAGCAAAAAAAAAACCACAAACAAACAAACAAAAAAAACCCACAAAAAAAACCCCACCGCAAAACCCAAACAGTGGGATAGGAAACTCATAGATGATAATTGTTTGGTGAGGCTCAGTGAATGTGCAGTAAAGCAAGTTTATAAACTGGGAAATAAGTTCAATTTTATTACATTTTGATGTAGGAGAGGCAGGGAAAGTTTAAGAGTGGGAACAAAGAGAAGCAGGCAATTGTTTCTTAGCAAGAGGCATAATCCTCAAATAAGAAATATTCTAATAGTAGATGTGAATTTCTTTCCCTGCTGAAGTGTCTTACCTGGTGTAGCCTTTCTAATGCCTCCATATCTGAGAAGTCCTCAATTTCTTTTTTTTTTTTTTAGCAGAACTTTGGTATTTGAAGGCCAAACAATTACAGTTCTAGCACAATTACAATTCTTGCTAGAGTCAGTGCTCCCATTAACAATAATGGAGGTTGGATCTCTGCTCCTGAACACAGCACTCAACATTCACCCATAATTGTATATAAAATCAAATCATGTTCACTTTATTACTTGACATTGCTCTCTCTGACAGTCCTGTAAACACATCAAAATTGCTTTCTTGGATGTTTAGTACATACCCCTTTGTATCCTTTGAGCCATTTCTGCTAATTTAAGATGTTGTAGCATGTTGCACTGGGAAGTCACTACTGAAGATGGTTAACCTATTGATCTGTTACCCCTTCCCCTGCATTGCTTTTCTGTTCCCATTTTTCTTCTCTTCTTTGCTTTCTTATTATCTGTAGCTCTCATGTTAATGTTAGTCTTCCAGATAAAATCATATATACATTCCAAAAGAGCGTTTTTTATGTGGGGTTTTGTACTGTTTCATAGTAGTAACATCTTCATTTGTTTGTAAGGAATGTAATGTTTTATTGTATTGTTTCTGTTGGTTTAACTTCTACTTTAAAGAATGTTAGTCATGGAAACAGACCAATTTATGTCACAAAAAAAAGGAAATAAAATCTTGATAAAACCTTTTAACTTTCAAAGCTCCTTCTATTCATTGTTTATGTATAGTTCTGCATCCTGGATATTTTTAGATTGGTACTCCCATTGAAACTATGAGTTTTGAACGTTTAAAGAATGCATGAATACATCTTTATTGAGATCATCTTTGCTCCTATATTTTTCCAGCTTCTTTGCATCTACTCATACAGCAAACCTGATGGAAGCTTTTTTCTCTTTTGCCCAACTTATATTTTTTTCTGTTTTCACAGATATAAATGTTGTAATGCTGTTGTAATAACAGTTGGTGCAAAAGAAAAAAAAGAAAGAACAATTTCATAGAATGGCTTGGGTTGGAAGGGACCTTAAAGCGATCATCAAGTTCCAGCCCCCCTGCCATGGGCAGGGATGCTTTCCACATGACCAGGTTGCTCAAAGCCACATCCAATCTGACTTTGAACAATTTCAGGGATGGGACATCCACAGCCTCTCTGGGAAACCGGTTCCAGTGCTTCCCACCCTCACAGTGAAGAATTTCTTCCTTAGATCTAGCCAAAATCTCCCCTCTTTCAGTTTAAAGCCGTTGTCCCTTGCCCTATCACTACACTCCGTAATAAATAGTTTTTCTCCAGCTTCCTTGTAAGCCTCCTTTAAGAACTGGAAAGCTATCAGATCTCCCCAGAGCCTTCTCTTCTCCAGGGTGAACAATCCCAACTCTCTCAGCCTGTCTTCATAGCAGAGGTGCTCCAGCCCTCGTATCATCTTCGTGGCCCTCCTCTGGACCTGCTCCAACAGACCCATGTCCTTATGTTGAGGGCCCCAGAGCTGAATGCAGTACTGCAGGGGGGAGAGCACTCACGAGAGCAGAGTAGAGGGGAAGAATCACCTCTCTTAACCTATTGGCCACATTTCTTTGGATGCAACCCAGGATACGGTTGGCTTTCTGGGCTGCGCGTGCACATTGCCGGCTCATCAACCAACACCCCCAAGTCCTTCTCCTCAGCGCTGCTCTCAATCCCTTCTCTGCACAGCCTGTATTTGTGCTTGGAATAAGTATCTTGCTGTTTACTTGACTAAACTACATCTCATCACATATACTTTTAATGACTGTTTCACTGTACTGTTTGTTCAGAATGCGTTTCTTAAACTCGAACATCTTATCTTTGTTTACTCAAGAGCATTGCTGGCCTACCAAGCCACGATAATTTCCATGATCACTGAAAAATGACACTGTCCAAATTTCAAGGTGATATTGGAAACATCGTGAGCGTTTCCTAACTGAGATCAGCTAAAAGAAATGCCATGTATATGTGAAACCCACATAGGTGGGTGTTTATTTGGTTATCCTAGCCACTAAGGAATAAGAATGGTCAAACTCAGTAATATAATGAGACTTTATCAAAATACATATTTTAAAGCTTTTTCATCTGTGCTTAAGTCTTTGCAATGTTAGCAAGTGTTTGCAATGTAAATGCTATGGGCTTTTCTAGGTCATTTAGCATTATATGAGAAATCACTGCTCTGACCCCATATGGTGAAGCGTCAGAAGCTAAACAGATTGGCAGGGCAGGGTCATAATACACTATAATCCTTGAGGACATCAGATGCTGTTTAGCCAATTCAGAGCAGCTTGACATTCCTTTCACCAGTGACACTGTTTATTTCTCTGTAATAGTTCTGTCATAAAAACTAACTGCAGCAGACAGATTTGATATGAATTTCCTAAAGTAGTTTCAGGAGAGGTGGACAGGGTTTAATTCTAATATATATTGTGTATTAGTTGGTTCATACAACAAACTACATGTCTTAGAAGTGGAATAAATCTCTGGCTCTTGTAGTTTTTTCTGAATACATTACTCGGTCATGGGGGAAGAGGTTGCATACTTTGAAGTATTGCAGTTTAGCAGTCAAATCACAGAGGTGATAGGCCTCCTACATTCTATTTTCATAAGTATCATTCGCTATTAATAAAAATCCCATTGCAAGTTCTCTTATGCATTCATACTATGATGAAGAAAAGTGGATATGCAGAAAGACTGCATGGAAAGGGACCTCAGGAGACTGTCTGGTCTGTCTCCTGATGCAAGATGGAATCAAAACACAAGTAGATGCTGGCAGAACTTATCCTAAAATGTCTCTAATGCTAGTAACTTCACACATTCTGTAAGCAGTCTGTTCTAGAGCTGCAATAATGTAATTTCTTAGGCTGGCTTTTTAGCTCTTCTAACCATAAAAACAGTATGATACACTGCAGGAAGAAAACTGGTGGATTTTGCATGAGAAACACTGAAAGTATTTTTTCCTAGAAAGTATTTTTTCCTAGTGAGCACAAATGTTTCTCTCTCCATTTATTGTTGTGGTAAACCATCCAGCCAGGACTTAGGAGTACTTTAGTATGTGTGTGCATGTGTTCAAAAGCACAAATATATATGTAAACATAAAGACTGTAATGCCATCAGCATCATTTAGAAATATCCTGTCAAAAATTGTTAGAGATTGACATTCCTGAAGCTGAAGGAGTAGGAATATGGAGATTCTATTCGTAGCAATTCTCTGCAAAAGTTCGACCTTATTAATTTGTACACCTCTTTTCACCTTTAGAGATGTTATACCATTTAGTGGTGGTGTAGAGCATCAAGGATCTGACATTTGCGACATGTTTTTGTTCTTCTGCCTTCATCAGCTTCTCAACAGTTTTGCTTTACTTTTATCTACTCGGTTTTATCAGACCAGAATTATATTCTATAAATACAATAGAATTGTATTTAATGCTAAATATCTGTGTTAAACTGTAAATAAAAATATTTCATGTAGAACATACATGTTTCAAGGTGTATGCTAATGGTATTGTTTTTTCTCCTATGTACTAACTGTGTTTAGAAGCTATTTTATGTTATTCACCAAAGTCAGTTTTGTGTTTTAACTCCTAGGTAATTACAGAAATATTTGTTTAAAAACTGATCAGACCAGAATTGCAGCTTGAGGTATATTTGTTATGAATACTCAGTGAATGAACCTGTGAAAACTGTATATGAGCTCACAATACAATTATTTATATAATTTATTTGTAAATGGATCTGTGAAAATATTGTATATTTTTTGGATGGCAGTTGCAGTCAGAGAAGAATGTCTGCTTTTTTGCTGTTGTCTGGGATGTTATTCAGCCTGAAATACAGGCTTATTTAGCTCAGGCACTTCAAAATTTCCTTTAATCTCCACAAACTACTGTATTCTCAAAAGCATCATCGATCACCCATCTCTAAAATTATCTCATGGCATTGTTCCTCTTGTTACCATGTTTGTTGCTCTTTTTCCTCTCCCGCTTTTTCTTCTTGTAGATTTGCTTAAATATACCTACTCTTTGTTTAGTTCATTTATCCTCCCTTTAGAAATAAGGTTTCTATCTGTTTTATCTCTTCTTGTTTTTCTGTTTTACCATGAATTTTGAGTTCAACCTTAAATCCTAGGGTTTCAGATATCCTAGATCTTATTTCTTTTTTTAAGTTTATTTATTTGTCTGCTAGGAAAACAAAAAAAATAGCCACAATTTTGACTCACACTCGGATACAAACTCCATACTCTCCTATGTTTTGTTTGAGTTTTTGTTTGTTTTTGTTTGGTTTGGTTTTGTTTATTTGTTTTGTTTTTAGTACATAAAACGACTTGTTCAATAGCATCATTCTAAAAAAGTCCA
This sequence comes from Tauraco erythrolophus, assembly GCF_009769465.1. Lineage (NCBI taxonomy): Eukaryota > Metazoa > Chordata > Aves > Musophagiformes > Musophagidae > Tauraco > Tauraco erythrolophus. The sequence continues at coordinate 6,638,549 of NC_141477.1, forward strand.
ACACGGTAAAACACTTGATCTTTTTTGTGTCTGCTTTGACTACTCTTTTCAGCGAGTTATGTATGTAATGCTGCTACACATAACTCCCCAGACTGTCTTAAGAGCAATGTTCCTACAAAAGCTTTTTCAAATTCATGAAGAGCAGAAGAATGTATAGCAACATTGTAGTGTTCCTAGTTTCATTATGGCGCAGATATTTCTCCTCAGGTCATTAGTAGACCTGTAGTCTCAAACAATTAATTCCTGTTTCAGTTTATTTTATTTTATAATACCAAGCTAAGAATTTTTTTTTCAAATGCTTAGCTTGCTCAGATGATGTTTAAATTTTAATCTTCAGTGAATAACAAGTGTGGAATTCTTCCGTTATCTGTCAGGATTTTATATTGTCCAGTGGGAATCTTGTACAACTTCAGAGGAGACCCATCTGTTTTACTGTTCTTCTCATTATGCCAATCAAAAAGTCACTTCTAATAGCATAAGAGAGCCACACAAGGTTTTTGGATGAGTCACAGAAGAAAATGAACCTCCCCATCTCCCTGTCATGAAGAGTTGTTTTTAATTCTAATTCTAATACACATTTTATGAATAGAACACTCAGTGAGCTACCTTTTAACTCAGATTTTAATTAGCTGATATAATAACTATTGACTTTGCTGTAGGGATATGCCAGTATTATTGATATGACAATTAAATGCAAAATGATTAGTCTATTAAAGAAGTACTAATTGACTTTTGTTTTACTAGGCTAAACTATTAAGAGCTGATTGGTCAAAATAAAGTGAGCTGTATCTGTAATTATTAAGCTATGGATTTCACTTCTTATGCTACTCATTTTTCCTGTTTTTATTTGACTAATCCTCTGAATTGATAGATGCATGTTTTCTGATGCATTTTAATTTAGCAAGAATAGAAATTGCAGAAGCAGTTTATGTTTATTGTTGATGCGGTAGTGGAACGGTTTGTAGACAAAGGAGCTTTCTAGACGATCTGGAAATTGTTGTATTTTGATGGTGCTGATAGGTTTAAGTATGTTTACTAATAAGATAATTATTCATTGTACTTAATATTGGGTCTTAATACATTAACTTGACTTGTCTGTAACTCAGTGTGGCTTCCTCAGTTTGCAAAGTGGAAGCAAGTTGTGCCTAATGGTGTTTGTTTAAAGCTGATCTCTCTTATCTTGATAGAAGCTTATGTTAATTTTGCATGGATAGAAATGATTGCACAAGACATGAAGTAGTATTGTTTTGGTTTTTTTTTTGTCTTGACCTTTTCTGCATTGTCCTTACAAACACCGTTGTGTCATTTGAAGTAAAACCTTGGCTGCGTCGTTGTCTATAGGCATGAGAGTCATCCTTTTCTGTTTGGGAAAAGTCTTGTGTACTTTGAAATTTTGAAAATACGTGAAATCTTAAACTGTTATAATAACAGAAGTTTTAAGATACTAGAGTGAGTTTACCATCTTTTTCTCCTATGCTATGTAGGTAGAAAAATAATTTCCTCCTTAGAGTTAAATTTTAGTTGTATTGCTCTTTGAGAATTGAAACATTAAACTGTTAAATTGAAATGAAACTGTTGCTGACAGATCTTATTTATCAATTGTGATATTTTATGTGTACTAAGTGTTGCTCTCCCCTCTCTTCCATTGCAGATATAAAGGGCACTGATGTAGCTTCACAATCAAGAACTGGGAAGAGAGGGTAAGACTTAAAGGACATAAATTAAATTAATGTTAATGATGTTACTTTGCTCTTTTGGATTCAATTTTACCTTATGTTCTACTGCTTAGAAGGCTCTATACTTTTCTTGTGAAACTGTATTCTTGTGTTTTTACTTTCATGAGAAAAGAATGTTTTCAATTCTATGAAACATCTTCCTCTTTGTATCAGTATGGTATTTCCAGTTTTCACAATTTGTCTCAGTTTGTCGTTCATGGCATAGGACAGTGGATGACTCTGAGTTGCTGATGTTCCTTCATCAAACTAGTCTCAGAGTTGAAGCAGAAATTTATAAAAAACCCATTTGTATTTTACAGAAATTCACTTTTAGGTAATTAGTGATGTTCTCATGGTTTCATTATTGCCTATTTTTGTGTTCAAATAGCATGGCTTAAAATATTCATGGCAGTCATTGAAAGGAAACAAGCTGAAATCGGAGCATGTTCTGTAAGTGTAGCACAGAGTGCCAACAATTTTGCTTACTTGTGTTGCTGGTGAGTGCTTAGAACTACAGGCCTCCTTTTCTTTGGGGTTTGTTAGGTTTTGGGTTTTAAAATGCACATATTTTATCATTTCAGGACTATCTGAGATGCTTCAGTGGTAGCCAGTAGTAAACATAGTGGTGAGAGAGGATGAATGCTGATGTTGAGGTGAATCGTGTGGAGATGGGTAGAAGGAAATGGCATACTGGGAGTCATAAAAGCACCTCCACTTTTCTCTCTAGTAGTGCTCTGTGTCTTGGTTGATAGCATATCAAAGGAACAAGAACAGCTGTCTGCTTTGTTTTAAAACTGTCTGTGCATGCTGCTCCCTAGGTAGCCAGTCCCCTCATCCAAGGGATCACTAGGCTAACAGCACGTATCAGACAGCTGCCTGCCTTCTTAAATCTGTTCTTCCCTTCCTCCCAGGCCACACTCCATGGATCCATGTGATTGTCGTCTCAGTATGTCAACAGATAAGACTTCTCGAAGCTATACAGTTCAGAATTATTTTTCTGTTTCTATGGAAAGGACAAAAAAATAACCAGAAGGGAGAGTGAGGTGACTTAAATTGAACTGAAGGAACTAGCTTTAGGTGCCTGGAATTGAAAGTACGCTTTATGAAAGGGGGAGGAAACGAAGAACAATTTTGCTAGTGGAGTTCAGGGGGAATTGAGAAGGTGTTGATACAGCAGAATGTACTTATATGTGAGCAGACATTGAGGTAGGGACAAAAAGATATGTAACCCTGTAGTTGAGACACAAACTTGATCTGGAAAGTAAAGCAGTCAGACGTTTAGAAAAGAAAATCTCAGACATGAAAAGCAGACGTGAAGAGTGAGGAATTCTTAGAGAACTAGATGGAAATTTGTATCAAAGGGTATGTTGCACTTTAAAGAACTGAGGCAGCTGAGAAGTGAATGAATGTTTTATTTAGTTTTAAAAGGCATTTAATTCTTTAATACATTGCAGATGGAGTGAGGGTTCTTGCATGTCATGGGGTGGGAATGACAATCTGGAAGTAGAAGAAAATAGGTAGAAGCCTAGGATGCTGATAATTGTGCAGTTAAGTAATATTACAGAAGGTTCTTGATGCAGTATTATCTTAACAGGAAGGAACATAACATCACCGTGTTTTTTCAGTCACCAATAAAGAAATCACTAGTTTCTAGTAGGAATAGTCATTTTTTTAAAAATGGAAATAACATGTTATGTTTTAGATAATCTTTTTAGCTGAGCATTTTATTTTGCTGCAAGAAAATCACCTGAAAAATTATCTGCTGAAATAGAATTTTTTTCATTATATACACTCACAAGAGACTAGTTTAAAACACACTTGATTTGGCAATCTAAAAAAAAAAATCAAAAAATTATCACAAAGGTTATGTTCCTTAGATTATGCACTCCACTTTATATTTTTTGAATGCAGGCCAACGTTCTCCAACTAACCATTTCAAAAGTCTTTAAAAGCATTTAAAAAAGAAACAAACAAAAAACCTGAAATAACTGAGAATTTTTTTAAAATTCATTTAAGTAGCTTTTTAATTATGTATGCAATACTGAAGTCGCTTCTTTTTTTCTTTCATTACATCCACAGAACCTCAGCGAGAAACAGCGTTTCATTTAAATAAAGATCTGAGTGCAGTAAATCATACTTTATACAGGACTTTCAAAGAAATCTGGGCATTGACTATTTCAGCTGTAGGTCAATTCTGTATCTTAAAGCTGAATACATGGAATAAGTAGTGATTGAAATAGACAATATAAATAAATCTCTGAAGAAAGAAATGGAACAACTTAGTACATGGGAGGAAAAGGATCTACAAGTAAGAATTGAGAATGGCAGCTAGAGCAGATCAACAAACTATAGGTAGAACTACATGAATAAAATGTTATCAGAATGCTTGAAAACTAACAATATTTGAAATGCTTTTAATTAAGGTTTTGAGACAGCTGTTCAACTATGGGATGTAATGTAAATGGGATCTTATATAATCTGATGCTCATTTCCTAAGTGGAAACAAGTAAAAAAATTAGTATGAGGAAAAACCTTTGAAGTGTGAAATTCCTACAGTGATGTTCAAAAGGTTACAGTTCTACCTTTTGGTCTTTCCTAATAGCAGTAGAAAGTCAGGTAGTAATACTAGATGTGTATGGCATTTTAATTTAACATGCTATTATCTCAAAGGTTTGTTTGCGTCATTCCAGTAGGTGTTGAATGTAGAAGAACGTTTTTGATAAAGCTGTTGAAAGTTTGTAGGTTTGTTTTTTTTTTTTTCTCTATAAAAGTTGGGTATTTTGTATGATTTGAGAGGACTATCATGGAATTTTGAAGAAAAAAGGGGGTGGGGAAAAGTAAGTGAGCTGCTGAACCGCTGAGATCCTTGCACTGAAGTATAGTTACTGATTATGGAACAACTGAAAATTTAGAAATCAGTTTGAAAACCAGCTAGCCAACACAGAATCTCATTTATAAACGTATAAGATATTTCAATGTAAATCTAATCTGTTATTTCATTATTAAGCCAGTCTGCAAGGAGGAGTATTGTACACTTTAAGTTTGACATTGCATTTCTTGAATTTTTTTGGTAATGTTTGATCTTTATTCCTCCTGATACTTACAAATTCTTTCATGAAGGACTGAATATTTGTAGAAGTTTTATAATTCTCATTATGAAGAATCTGGATTTATTTGCATCCTATGATGAAAGAAAGGTCAAAAAGATTCACTAATTTCAGTTTTGATATGGGTGACTTGATATCTCAGATGTTGTCTTCAGAGGTGCTGAACAAGTGCAAAATTTGTAGAAATCAGTGCATTTGTGGTCATTACCAGCTTGGAAATGAATGTTGCTTATTATTTGATACTATTTGATGTTCGGTGGTGAAGATCAAAACCTGGAGCTGACTGGATTTTTTTTTTTGTCCAAGACTCCCGCGGTGCTGTACATAGAATGTTCTTCCAAGAAAGATTTAAAACTCAATTATGAAGTCTCGTTAATACTGTGATCTTTTAGGTTATGCTTTTCTGTGTGGCTATAGGGATTTTTTTAAAGCTGTAGAGCTCTGAGTGTGTGAAAGGCATGTCTTCGAAACCGCAGAGAATGCTGTAGCAGGTATGCGTTTCCTGTTTAAATAGAAGCCGAAACGGTCACCTCACTTCTCTTCTTCAGCAGGCCTAATCTGAATCTTTTCTTTGCTGCAGTGATAGCATTTGAGACTGAAGGAAAAAAAAAAACATGAAGTATATTAGTTAAGTTTACTATCCTTATATGGTTCCTTGAGGAGAATCCTTCTCTTATATCTCTGATCTGAGAGGCCAAGAATAATGCTGCCTCCTACTCAGGATTTCTTTTTTTTCTTTTTTTCTTCTTTTCTTTTCTTAAAGGTTTTCTGCATGCCTTTTCAATGCAAAGTGGGTCATCTTGAACTGCAAGCTGTTAAGCTTTTGCAATCCAATTTTCAAGAAAATTAACCAGCTCTTTCTTACCCAGATCATATGAGAGCCCATGTAGCCTGAGGATTTCATTTTGGATCTAGTTCTCAAATATTTCTACATTGGTCTGTAAGATTTTTATCTCCTTTCTTTAGACTCCTGCATTCAGGCTTTTCCCCAGCTTTCGAAAGTAACATTTTTTTTCTTTCCGTTTTATATTCATTTTATTTTATACTTATCAAGCTCTTGAGAAGCTCAAGCTCTCTTTGACATCATTGTTTTCCCTAAAATCTACAGGAAAACAAACCAATTTCTTAGGAATGCCTCTAACCACACTCTTTACTGCTAATTGGCTTGTTCTCAGAAGATAGATATTGTCTCTTCCAATATTTTTATATCATACAGTCTCAAAATATACATCTGTGTAATATTAATGTTTTAATATTTAAAGTCAAGTTTATTTAGCTATGTATTTTAATAGATTTCTGTAAATTTCATTAATATGCAATAGGAAAAAGTAAGTTACTAAATATGACACTCTATGGCCTGATGTAAGGAACCTTTCAGTCTTTCTAGAGAAATATCTTTTTAAATTACCTAATCTGTGAAAAAGCAAAAAAAAGTAGTTGGTAGCCTAAGCAGAGGGACAAACAGATGATGCTATGGAAAACGCGATTGCTGGTGTTCGCCGAAAGTGGCAATTTGTGAAGTTGGTACCCAGTCACATACATAAGGGAATGTTTTTGCTTTGCAGCACTTGCATGTTATGACACCCAGGATGCTTAAGGATTTAAGTGAAAAAATCAAGCCGAGTTATAGCTGTGCCGATGTTAAGTGTGTTCCAGTACAAACTGGGTTGCGCCAAGGCAATCTTATTCATTGAGGTCACAAGGCAAATCTGTGGCAGTAGTATGCTCTCAAAATAGCAGAAAGGCATCATGAGAAGGCATTGCTTTTAGCTACTGAGCAAAAATATTTTACTGCATGCATTGTAATAAATGAATACTAAACTTTTAAAAGTTGTATCAACAGAAGCATGGTCAGCAGATCAAGAGAGGTGATTGTCCCTCTTTACTCTGCTCTTGTGAGACCCCACCTCGAATACTGCATCCAGTTCTGGTGTCCCCACCATAAGAGACACATAGATTTGTTGGAGCGTGTTCAGCAGAGTGCCACAAAGATGATCCAGGGGCTGGAGCACCTCTGCTACGAGGACAGGTTGCAGGAGCTGGGCTTGTTCAGCCTTGAAAAGAGAAGACTTCAGGGGGACCTAATAGCTGCCTTCCAATACCTGAAGGGAACTTACAGGAAGGCTGGGAAGGGACTTTTTACAAGACTGTCCACTGATAGGACAAGGGGAAATGGGTTTAAGTTGAAGGAGAACAGATTTAGATTAGATTTTAGAAAGAAATTCTTCAGTATGAGGGTGGTAAGACTTTGGAATAAATTGCCCGGAGAAGTTGTGGATGCCCCCTCCCTGGAGGTGTTCAAGGCCAGGTTGGATGGAGCCTTGAGTAGCCTGGTCTAGTTGACAGGCATCCCTGCCCATGACAGGGAGGTTGGATTAGATGATCTCTAAGGTCCCTTCCAGCCTATGCCATTCTATGATTCTAAAATACTCATTCTTCTCTGCAGGGGTTGGGATGGTTTGTGATTTCAGATATGTAACAGTAACATTGCTAATCATCACTAGTGGGCATTGCACCAGCCCTTCTTGTCCCACTCCTGCAGCATGATTTTGATCAAAAACTTATTTGACTCCTTCAGGAATTAACCACATTTTCATTGGAAAGGAAGGATATAGTAAGATTCAAAAAGCATTTTACAAACATATAAAATGTCGAAGAAGTAGGTAACAAAGTACAAAAGAAAGGGAAATGAACTTCAATATGGGAACAATTTCACACAGAAGATTGGAAGTATATGGAAACAGCCATCAGTTAAAATGAGGCTCCTTTGCATAGTTTTTAATTTTAATTTTCTTCTCTCCTGAATTAATTCATATAGTATCATACATTTTAACATTGTGTTAAAATCTATCCTTTTGTCTATTTAATGTGATGTTGTCTGGGTAATGAATCTGAATGGATCTTTCTAAACATGGGAAAAAAAAATCAGTCTGAGAAATTGGACACGTTCTTCATGTCCTGTGCTTGCTGCTGTTTGGCCGCTACTGTATTTGTGCTAGCAAGTTTTACTGCTCATTAGTTCTATTTAGTTTAACTTTTTCCTCAGCAGTCTGCTGCATCAGAACATGATGATCAATAGTAAAACCACTCAAAAACTACTGTCTGGCAAAATAAAAGTGTCTAGAATGAGTATCAATGAACTTCAAACAGAGGTAAATTTCTACAAAGCCATCTGTTGCTACTGCTGCTCTACACAGTTGCAAAATTTTGACAAATACATAGTTATTGCATCAAGACAGCCATTTCCATATATACTGTCTTTATACACCTGAGTATTTGTGGAAAAAAGATTTTAAAAGCTGAATTCTGAGGGCGTGATTAAACAGTAGTATTGTAGTGGCACTCCTGTAGGTTAATCTGTTTTGGTTCAGTTATGGGATGTATGTACTGGAAAGGTGCTACAAGTCTCCCCTTTTTCTTTGTTATAAAAATTGTAGTGAATAGCTGAGAGGTCAGTACACAAGCAAAGGACATCAAGGACAACTTTAAGGCACATCTTGATTTGCGTGGTGTCAGCTTCACAGCGTGGAAATCTACAGCTGAAGGCTGTCTGCTCTGGAGAGAAAATGTACTCACACTGTCAAAGCCTATGAACAAAATAGGAATGACACTGGGCAGCACAGAAGGTGCCAGACAAAAGAAAATCTAGTGAGTTCAGGAAATTACACAGGTGGTAGCTCTTTGCACTACCATAATGTGAAAATCTGATTAATTTCATAGTAGGTAAGACAGAAAAAGTTGATTTTTTCATACTGAGAGTCAAAGAAAAGCTCTGTCTGTCCTTGCTTGGCTTCTTCCACTGTCATATAGGTGATCTTGTGCTCTCTGGATATTAATGTTCAAGCTTTTGGTCTTGGATTTTCCAGCACAGCTGTTTTTCAAAACAAAACAAACACAAATCCTGTTGTGCCTTAGACATCTTTTAAAAAATCAGTGTACAGATACAGAAGTTCTTGTCTCCCCACAGTTGAAGCATATTGCAACAGTATGCTGTTTTAGAGTGACCCAAAGTACTTAGAATGATATTTAAATGGAATTTGTCTGTCTTAGTATGTTAATGTTGTGATGAAAATGAATCATAAACAGGATTTAGTGGGGACAAAGTGCAACTGACTGGCTGACACCTCATATGCTGTGTTATAATTGTTCAAAAGTAACTGTTCTCTGACTAGAGGGATGGTATCAGAAGCACAAAGGGATTTTCCTCACTTCACAAAAGACTTTAACAGGCACGTTTTATGATAAAACCAAGCAATGCAGACCTCTAGCATCTGGAGCTGTAGCATATTTACTGTTCTAAGATACTTGATTTCTTGTGTGTTGGCAACTAAAATACCAGTTGGAAGTATTGTCATTTGTATTGTGTCTCTGTCAACTCATGGCATAGTAATTCCTTTATTCACTATGTAGTGAAATAAAACCGCCACTGTTCCTTGGATGTATATCCCATAACAGTTGTGGGCCTTTTATTTCCCTCCATTTAGCTTGGATATATGCAGTTGTTAACAGAGTTGTCTGGAAGTGCTTTTCACCTCCTCAGCAATATCAGCTTCATATCTGTCTTTAACTTCAGTTATTTCTCTGGTAACACAGAGCAATACAGTTTTTTCTCTGGTAATGCAGGTTTACAGTCAGGTTTTTGAGTGATTTTGCATGCATTTGGAACAGTGACATGTAGAACTACTCCAGACAGAAGTCCTGTGAGGAGAAAACAGGTTGACAGCACATTATGCAGCACGTACTTCTAGACTAGATATGAAGAAAAAAGGGGAAATGAAGATGAATTTCAACTGTAGGTCCCAGTAATGCTTAATCTAGAAGAATTAATGAAAATGTGAAGACAAAAACCATCACACTGTCTTTCTCTAGAATATATGTGAGGACTATACCAAATGCAGTCTACTAAACAGAAATCGGAGCTTCTTCAGGAAGGAAAATCACTGACTATTGGACATTGAAAACCACAACACTGACTGTAGGATGAACAAGAAAAGGCAAAGGAATGTTTTGATTCTGTTGACATGAAGTGATGTTGAACTGTCAAAGAGAAATAAGTATGTATTTTGGCTGAAACATCAGAAAGCTTTAATAGATAAGAACAATAAAGTAATCCAGTTGTTGTAACCCTTGAGAGCAGTCAAGAAAAGCAGATAGCAAAATGTATTGCTGATTTAGATGAAAAAAAATCTACAAGAGCCAGAACTTTGATCATGGAGGATTTTAATTCTCGAGATTTTCATTGTGATAACTATACTATTCAAAATATTATTTTTTTTTTGCTATAACACCACACTGTTTAGTGAGACAATTTGTGGAACAATCCATGTAGTCAAAGGTTATTTAGGAGCTAATCCTGTGAAGAAGACAAGCCTAATTAATAAAAAAAGGAGCCTGTAGGAACTAATGATCACAGTATTATCTGAACATACACTCTAAGAATAAGTAAAGAAACAAAAGTTTGATTGTGAAGCAGCTGATGTCAAGGGAATATTAAAATGCCCTAAAGAATTTAAGTATCTGTGTAACGTATAGTGAACCATTTAATAGAGAAATTTGAAGTGTTTAGGAAATTGTTAGCAGCAATGATATTGTAACTCAGTTTAATTAAATTGAATTAATAAAGCAAATGAAAATGATTAGCTAGTGAGCATAAAGAATAGTGCAAATAGTAGGATGATTTCATCAAAATATTTGCAAGAATAAGCATGGTGAAATGTACAATTATAAAGAAAAATATATGAAACTTAAGATCCCGAGAAAAGTGCAAAACTCTGAAGAGCGCCGAAATATAAAAAACTGTTCAACAACAGATTACATGTAATGGTAAATACTAAAAATAAGTGATCCGGGGGAGCAAATCTACTGAAGCGTTGAAAGCTGTTGGCCAAGATAAATGTTTTTGTATATGCCTCATGATCTAAAAAATAGTGAAGTAAAAAGAATGGATAGCAGTATAATGAAGGGAAGTGTCAGACAGGAGAGATTTGAGTCCGCACCATAATGATGCAAGCTTCAAGCCAAAGCTCTGCCCTCACTGGGGCTGCCACCTTCTCTGGAAGGAAGCATGGGGTTTTCAACATGGCTTACTCTAAAGCTGCTTTATGAATGAAGGCATTTAATATATGGTATGAAGAGGTTTCTAACTACAACACACAGTTTTCTCAATTTAACACCCATCCCACTATATTATTAAAGTTACAGGCATTCCACTACTACATACCTACTAAAATGAGATATGAGTGGAGAAAAAGTAATTTAAAATTTCATCTGTTTTGTTCCATCTGCACCACAGCAGTCTCCTCTCCCCAGGCTTTGGATAGCACATTCATCCAAATGTTTGGTTCAGGTGATTGCATTTTCTTACTCATGTGCACTCTAATGACAAAAATAAATGTTGTAGGGAGATAAACATAATTTGGGCTTCTTACTGTGAGGGTATATATTAATTTCCTCAAAACTAATCCAATTTCTTAATTGTGTCTACAGAATACTACCTTTCTGCAATTGTTTACAGAAAGGTGTGCCTTGGTCTTTTGCTGCTGATTGACAGAGATGAACTGTCACCATGGCAACAGAATAAATTAAAAAAACAGTCAGATTGCCAGACATTAAAACAGGAGATGGAAAACTAACAACTAACTTGTGATAAAACAGAATTTTATGTCTCCTGAAATTTAGGAGTTGATCCATCCTATGCAGAGAGTTATATGCATTTGAAGTTGCTGAGGTACATGTAGTGTATTTAAGTGTCAAATTTAGATTCTAAGGTGTGAGTTAAGGCAGGGAGGCATTATCTCATGAAATCATGGCCATGTAGATGTCGTTTCACAACTATTTTCCTATCTGCCAAAAGGAGAAAAAAAATCAGCATTATAATGGCAAAAGCAAGACTCAAAGTAGCTCAGTGTACTGACCTAGGGAATTAGGATGTCCTCATCATATCCTGGAGCTGCTGTTTTCCATACCCATGACAAGCACTACCCATGTGCTTTGTACCTTTAGCATGGGTGTGTCATTTTACTCTGCAGTTTACTTGTAGGAAGTAGTCAAATTCCAGCAGGAAAGGTTGGGAGGCCATCTTCAAAACAACTGGTAGCCTTATGCTACTGAAAGAAGACATAGAAAATCAATAATCATGGTGTTGGCCTGGAGTAAAGAGAGACAAAATTTGAAATTCAGTATTTTAGACTGATCTGGAGTAAACGAGAATGTGTGTGGATCTTTCTGGTCGTGACAAGAAATTCTGTTATGAAGCTTATAAAAACCATTTTCAGTTTGGCTTCATCAGATTGACACTTGCCAGGTAAAACTTCACTAGATCTAACAGAAGTTTCTATTTACAGACAAGGAAATTGGCTGAGTTTCGCTTAGAGAAGGCTGTATAAAGCTTATTCATATGCCATAATTTTTGTCATCCCTGTTCGTCAGTTTTAACAGCAAAAACCAAAAGTAACAACTTTTTAGAGGAATTGCTACTCAGGGCTTTTAAAAAGTTATCACTGGCCATTGTGTATTGTGCCTGTGTTTTAGCAGGAAACCTTCCTAGTTTGTAAAGCACTCCAGCACCTGTGTTCAGATACTGGGAAGGCACATACTGTGCTCTTCTTGAGAAGCGAGTGTTTATTCTCTGTTGGTCCATCACTTTCATTAATCTAAAATTGTTTTATTTAGACTGGAAATTATTTGGTTTTAATAACATTGTTTTCTGGTTTGCAGTATTATAAAAACTTTTCAAGGTATCTTGCAGGGCTTTTGAACTCCGAATTTGGACTTACACATTTGAAAATACCAGCTGTTATACAAAAGAAATTCTTGCTTTAGATTTCTGAGAGATTAATTGGGAAACGTGTCCTATGTATATCCTAAATTATCAACTGACACAATGCAAATAATTAGAAACAATATGCCTTACTTAAAAAAAAAAAGGACATTTGTGTATGTCTGTCTCAAGAGTATTTTAATCATTGAGGCTGGTGATAGTAACTGTGTCAGTAACCAAGAATCCAAAGGAAGTTCAAGATCCAATTGTGCTCCATAAAGCATATGGTCCAATTATGTAATTATTCTTAAAAAAAAATATGAAGGAAACACACTTCAAAGGGACAAATGCAGGTAGCTTTTCTTGTGACATTTTCTATTCTCTTAATTGCAACTTTTTATTAAGAAAGCTGATGCTGCGTGACCCTTGGTTAATGATCTACATCAATTTGCACTCCTTTTAACTGTTGCTTCAGAGAAGGGGTTTCGTTTTAATCTTTTTCCTTTTGCTGAAAACTTCTTTCTTTACCTTGCTTTGATTTCCTGTGTTGGGTCTTAGTTTAAGAGCCCTGTTACGCCATTTGCACAGTATGACAAAGATTATAGCCTATTCAAGAATACAGGTGAAACAAGCATATTAGAGTACTGAATTTTATGACCTTATCAGTCATGTTTCCACTTGCTGTGTCTGCCCACCACAAAACAGTGCTACAAGTATTCTTAGCTATTGATGTGACCTTTGTTGTTGGTTGGTTGGTGATTTTTTTTTCTCCAAATATCAATAAATCAACCTCTTAAATGCAATGAAAATTCAAAACTTCATTTTGTCTCGCAACTTAGGAAAACAGTCCAGGAAGTAGATGCTTATAACCTTTATCTTGATTAGAAGAAATTGTGATGCATGTGTCTGAATTTAAAAATGGGATTCAAATTTATCTGATGTCATTGTACACGGAACTGTAAAAGCTGAAACTGAATATACTTCTTACTATGTATTTAATGCTTTGTGAAAATTTTTTTTGTGTATCTACTTTGTTATAACTAAATTCCTGTATGTCCATTAAAGAAACAAACAAGTTTTGTTTTATAAAGGGGACATAGGCAGCATTGGCAGCAGTGATAGCACAGCAAATATTCCAAAGCTGGAAATAGGCATTGTCTCTTTTCCAGGTGCAAATCTGATTCAATTCAGACATTTTATTAATAATGACAATATGTTGCTGACATTTCAGCATAGTTCAGTTACTGTGATATAACAACAAATTTCACAGAGGAAAGTTTCACATCCCAGTAAGCCTGTGCATGGTAATGTTCTCACATTTCATTTCAAATTGTAACCAAAAAGAAATAACATATAATGAAAAGTTTGTGAAATACGAACATTATACCAGAGCTTCCTATCTGCGTTCTATCATTTTCTTTATTTGCCCTTCACCTGAACTGATAAAATTGTGTTAGTGACATCCTAATCACTGCCCACTCGTATAATTGTAGCTGCACAATATTAGTTGATGTGTCACAAACAAGGGTTAGATTTTGTGTTTGAGGAGCAGAAACCAGCAAAGTGTATAAATGTTATCATAAAGAACTTGTACTGAAAATTTGGTAAAGGGAACATAAAGCAGAAATAAGTTTAGACCAATGGTCATATTACCTGTAATAATAAAGCCTCTTGACTCATGAAGCTAAAGATTAATGAACTCTTAACTCCTTTTAACTCTTGCACTGGCTTCGGCTTGAAAGATTTGAAGGACTGTTGCATTAAAGAGTTGCTTTTATGTCATACAGACATGGTGGAAGACAGAAGAAAGGATTTTTTTTTTTTTAAGGCAACAAAGGGAGGAATGGGAGGAGAAAGTAAACATGGTAACACATCACTTTGAAAAATCTGTTGCACCAAAAGCAAGCAGAATTACTTTCCTCACCTCCTGTCTTCTACCCCTCCACTCTCCAAATTGGCTATCATCCCAGCTAAATCCTTTTCTGACCATTGAGAATGGAATTGCTGAGATGAACTAACTCCTATGCTTAGTCATTAGATCACACCCAGAATTTGTTGTTCATGGTTACAAGAAACCAACCAGTGTCAGCTCAAAGTTTAAGCAGATAGACATATGTCCCTGACACACGCCAGGGTGCAAGGAAACACGCTGTCAGATTTCCTGGTGCATCAGAACAAGGGGCACAAAGGCTTCAGGCTAGTCTGGCTAACACAGATAACTGCTGCCCCTATTACTGTTGCTGAAGACAGAATTCAGAAGTGTGAAGAGCGAGGAACTTGTGGCAGATGTCCCAGTCCTGTAACAGCCATCACCTCTGACAACATAAAAATACAGAAAATTCATCTTTCTGCGATAGTTTTCTGGCTGGCTTTCCTGACCCTCCGTTTTCCTCTCTCTCCTTGTCCTCTCCCTCAAAACATCTGGGAGAGCACCAGAGCTGCTGGGGAAAGAGGATCTTGCCGAGTCAGCCAAGGGCTGCCCAAGCGTATGCAACTCGAAAGGGGTTGACAGGAAAAGCTAAGAGCAAAGAGATGCAGTAGGAGCAGTTGGTAACAGACACAAGCAGGGACACCTGCTCCTGGCTACTACAGCTATGAAGATCTGCAACGTGGATGACCAACCCTTCTACCGAGGCTAGCTATGCTCGTTGGAAAGCTGGAGCCATGGACTGAAGCCCAGGCAAACCCCAGAAGCTCTTTGAGCTCGGTGTCTGCAGGAGCATTTGGGGAGACCTTTGGCTGTAGGCTTACATTGGAATAATGTCTAGTGATTTATTCAGTGACATTGTTTAGCTGTTTGTCAAACTGTCCAGAATTGCACATCTTTTTGAGCAGTTGGTTTCAGAACAAATCCTAAAACTTGCCACAAATTATTCATAATAAATAGTTCCGCAGCTCTCATTACATCTGTGGCTTGTGTTACAAAAGCACCTAGAGGCCTAAGTTGACATTAAGACAACCAGTATGCTGGAAAGCGTGTGTATAGACAGTAAAATAAAATATTTATATGAAGAACTTCTCTTCAAACAGTACTTGGGGCCAAAACAAGCATCATCCCATTTGATGATCTGCTGTTGCATTGATGTTCCATAGGATGTGGGGAAGTGCAGTAATTTATCATATAAGGAAGTATTTTTTCAGGTGTTATCCCATGTGCCACCACGAACTAAAACAAGAATTTTGTCAGTATCATATCAGTACAGGTATTTTTATTTTTTTTTTTAGTTTTAATACTGTATTAAATTAAGTGAAGTGCTCTTTACAGTAACACTTAAGATGTCTCTGCGAGCACAGAAATCTACCGGCGCGGGATAAGAGTTTACATTTCATCACCAATAATGCCGCTGACTGAGAATTGTGTGTAGTCAAGGAAATGTATTGTCCACTACCTGTAGCACCTTTGGCACCTAGTTTTTAGACTGCCCTGTGCACTTTTTGTGATATTTTTCCTTTTCTTGCACTACTTGTGTTGATTATGCATCAGCCATCAACAGTCTGTTTATGAAAGCAGGAACGCTCTGGGAATTGTCAGTAATACCTTCTGCATATCAGTGCATAATAATGAGCATTTGCCATTCAGTAAAACTGCTGTGGTCTGCAAAAGAGACTGCTTTATACACTTTTTTTTTCCTTTTAAAAAAATGTTTTGAGGGGAGAGTGTCAATTTTTTATTATTATTTTTTAAAATAATGATTCCTGGAAAGATACAAGGGAAGTGTTTGGGAGCTTTTCTGTGGAGGAATGCTTATCAAAGTAGAAGAGGTGCTATTTCTTATTCACACACACATCTTAACAGCACATAAAATATTACCATACTCTGGAAGTGTAAAAAGCTAACAGGTCTTCATGTTTCAGGACATAAAACTCAATTCAGTAACTCTTTTTATTCACAAATGGTGTGATGGTGTGTTTTTTTTCTTTGCCTGCTTGGGTACATGCTACTGTATTTTCCTAAAATGTATTCTAAGGTTCATAATTTTTACATGATAGAATTTAAGAGGAATACTTAAAAGGCAATAGAAGGAGTTATATATAAATGTTTAAATTATAAGAAATATTTGCAAAATGTTTTACAGCTTCCTGATATTGTTGAAGTAGAGTCTTCTCAGAGCTGTGGCATGTTATTTTCAAATGTCTCTACAGCCCATTTAGTTGTTTGTAGATTGTGCTGTGATGATACTGTTGCTGTGCTCCCAAAGAAGATGGAGAAGCATTTTGATCCGAGTGATCTTAGCTATCCCTAAGAATCTCTATTGAACTTTGTGGAAAGTTAATTGAGTTTGTATGTCAGGCAACATAGCACGAAGTTGCCTTCATGCAACAAGGCTATGCAGTCTGTTCCTGTTTGGAGTTGCCAGGAAAACACACACATTGCTGTCTCGCTGGCATGTGCATTTAAGTTTGTAGAGCATGTAGGTAAGATAAAAGCCCCAGAAAAAGTGCCATCACCTCCTGTGCTATGCACTGGTTAAAAATCTCTGAGTAGCACAATATTGCCTTTCTCTTCAGCTGGCGCTTGCACAGCAGTTTCCTTGCAGTGTTTTTGAGGAACCAGATTGCTTTTTATATCGAATGTTATCTAAGCAAGTACTGATGATGTGGAGGCCAGGTAACCACAAGCTAAATTAGAAGTGAAGCAGACGTGTTCTGTAGCTACAAAGAGTTACCACACGCTTTCAGAGGGGATGCTTTCAATGAGTAATATAAGAACATAATGGTAATTTCTGCCTTCGAGGGAACACTGGCAAGACATTGGCAGATTTTTTATTATTTTTTTTCCTTTCTCATGCCTTTGTTAGCCTACTAATAACAGTTCAGGTTTTCAATGGTTGTAGCATTTTTACGAGTGATTTTTTTTTTTTTTCTCCCCCCTATCAATTAGGTTTGTTTTCTTTGTATAAGATGAACAGCAAAACTAATTTGGTCAATTTATTGCCAGTGCACTGACAAATGAGTTGCCAATTGAGTTTCTAACTAGGCTTCAATGGCCCATGTGTATCCTCCTCCTTTATCATTATGAGGGATGTTTCCTTTTATGTTTTCCTTGTTCTTGTCATAATAAGGCTAAGATTAAAATCACTGCTGTAAGACTGTGCGAATTGAGTCCCTGACACAGTAAGAAAAAAAAAATCAGAGAAATAATTTCAAGTGATCATTTCATCATGTTTTATGAATTTTTTTTTACAAAACTGAAATTAAACTATTAACCTTTTTATCATGATTGCTTCAAATTTATAACTTGACAATGTCTGTAGCAGAAAATTTTTTTCTGTCCATTAGATGAAGCTTTTTTGAGAAGAAAGTAAACATCTCCAATGCTTTTATTGCACTTGGAGATCATTTTACTTCAAGGTTTCTGGTATAACCATGCCACTGTTATTTATAGAATATTTTCACATTAGAGAATCTTAAGTGACATCTCATGGCAAAGTGGACAGAAATAGCTGTAGATCAATTCTGTGTTCAGCCAGAGATCTTTGGAAGATCTATAACTTTCTTTTCAATAGGAGAAAGGCAAAAGCTTAGAAAGTTTAGTTATGTCATATTTTATAGCTTGGAAGCTAAAAGGAGAGTATTTTAAAAGCGTATTTTTAACGCATATTTTTAACAAAGAAAAATACCAGGAATGATCAACATCTAAATGTCTTTAATTTAACTGATCATTTTTCAAGGCATTGTAGGTTACGATGAAAATAAGCATAGCTAATGAAATTAATTTAGGTCAAACATATGAAAGTAGTGAGACCAGAAGTAACTTTGAGGAAGCTCGATATCATTTTAGATGAGGAAGCCAGAGGATGTTTCAAGTCAGTTCATACAACAGCCTTGATATTTGCATCATTACTCAGAACATCATTGTGCTTCAGACCTTCAAGAGCAGTCTGCTTCCTGATTAGGTGAAGAGTAATTCAGCAGTCTGACCTGAGTACTTAACATTGTATCTGCAAAAGGAAGGCTCAACATTATCAGCTGACCGAACGTACTTCATCCTTTCATCTTTCCAGTATCAGCCATCGTAGGACTGTGTTCTCCAAATGGAAGCTGTATACCACTTTCCATCTATTCTTAACTTGCTATCTAGGCTATCAACACAGATATATGTTTGAGAAGTATCTGCAAAACCCTTTTATACAAGAGTCTTTATGGCAAAAAGACTGTCTGTTCTATCTTATGGCAAGCTGTCATTATGCTATCTATTACTACTGTAAATCATGTGATACTTCAGAAATTTAATAAGCTATTTTTTTAGTGACTCAACCCTTCCTTGAGTAACACTCTGTCATGACCAAGTTTGTAATTTATTTTTAATTACTATACTCTCTTCTGTTCCTAGTATAACTACCATCAAAGTTTTGTCATTTTTTTCCCTAAAGATTGTTAAAAGATGATAGACTCAAGCAATTAATCCACTGCCGATTCAGATAGAAGTGAGATGGAGATGTAGTATTTTCATAAGAATTTAATGGGAATGCACCTTATTGGTCTTCCTGCTTCCCCGTGAAAATGACTTCAACTGCTCCCCTAGGACTAGTTCTCTCCATATTTTTACTATACTACAGGAAGATGCACAGCTTCTCTTCAGTGCTCTATGTGACATACATCTACTGGGACGTAAAAATGCAGACAGTTATTTCAAATGGGAATCACAACTGAGGACTGCAAAAAGTGTATTTTTTTTTCCCCAGACACAGAATGAATTTTATATTTACGTTTGGCAGTAAAATCTGTAGTGCATTCCTTATTGGAAGTCATGAGCTCTGCAATTCCATTTCTGCACCTGACGTTCAGTTGGTGTGTTATTTTGGGCAGATCTTAACTTAGCTGCTTTGCTGAGTGTCCTTTTATATTACAAGAAAAGGAATTTAGAATACAGTTCACCCTGGTATTTGTGTAGTTACCAGCACTAAAAAAAAGTTTTACAGAAAAATGGAGTTTTAGAGACTTGTCAGTCTCTGGCCATTGCAGAGTTTTACACGCATCTTGTTCAATGCAGCAGGTTATGTCCTATCACATCACTGACATTAGTACTTTAGTCATCATGAACTGCAAAAGAGTTCGCAAGGTTGTGCTCTAAGTTCCAGTTGTTCATTTACTTGACCGTTAAACACTGATTTAGTTAAGAGCTAACAAGTTTTTGTCCTGCATGTCTTGAAAACTTTCTAGTTGAATATTTTCCATATCAAGAATTTTTTAGGGGGCTGCCAGGTAGCTTTTTTCAGAGACTGACTTATTTGGGAATATTATGGGGAAAAAAAGAATCAGATATCATAACTGTATCTAGTAATTACTTTTCAGAATCTATTCTTTTATAATGCTGCTTACTTTCTGTTCAGTTTAATGTAGTGTATCTATGATGTTAACAGTTTCATAATGATTTTGGTAGGAATCTGTAGGGACTCAGTTATGGTGCTATTATGATATGAGATTAGAGTGGGGAAAATACATAAGGGCACAAGTCCATGGAGAATTCATTATGATGCTAATTTGATATCACTGTGATTATAGCAGTGAGATTTCAGTGTAAGCCTTTAGAGACCTTTTGATGATGTGGAAATGAAAAGGTGCCAATGCGTGTTACACTGTCATTAGAAAATAAACCAAACACTAAGAAAACGTCAGCTAAGGTTTTTTGTGTTGTACTAGAGAACTTTCTAGTATTCCTTCAATTTCAGCTTCTGATCTTTTTACTTTCAACAATCAGTGCATCAGATTACTAGCTGTACTTCACCTGCTGGTATTAGAACTATTACACAGATACTGTCTTTTGTTTTAGTTTTGAGTGTTTTCCCCCTCTTTCTTCTTGATGTTTTACAGGTGTAAATTATCCTACTCAGTTCAGGGAAATTTACTGAGAAGTGGTTATGATGCTAGTTCCAAGCGTACTAAGCTCTGTAGGCAGAGTAAATCACAGGACCTGGAGATTGGATTTGCTCACTAAAGTCTGCTTGCAGAAACTTTCTTCCCAAGGAAAATCCCCTGTCTACTCTCCCCAGTAACAGAGATGGGCAAGAGCTGGAATATGGCAATAACAACCCTGAATTTCAGGTGGTTTTTAAACGGTCAGAATAGAGGCCAGCTTACATATATCCTCAATTAGATGGAACTCCTATCTTGACATTTCAGCATGAGTACCCTTTGGAAGGATTAAAATACAGACAAGTGAGTACTTTTTTATGTACTCTGCCTAAGATCTTGTGTAGAACTATTTGGTAAAATAGAGTTTTAGATATTATTTTTTTTTTTAGCAGATGATTTTTAAGTTACTGTTTGACTGGAAAATATGATCTAGATAAATGAGAGCAGCTTAAGAAGTATGGAGTTTGAGTTGAAATGGCAAAAGGTTTTCTAATGTTTTTTTCTGAACTTGTCCTGTAAGTTATAAGTGGAAACATCTTCAGAGGCTTGTTTGCATTAATATTTTTGTGTAGTAGGAACTGGGTAACCTGATTTTCAGTTCTCTAAACCAATTATTCTTCACCACAAAAAAAAAAGGAAAAGGAAAAAGAATGGAATGTAATGTTTCATGAAAATGAGCTAGCGTTTTTCCTTTCTTTCAGGTGTGAAACCATTATTCTAGCTATCATGTTTCTATAGATTAATTGCCTACTATTGTTGATCAGTGGAATAAGATTATGGCAAAATATTCTGTAAACTGAAATTATGTCATATGACAGCAGTCAGATATAGCTGGCCTATCAACTCTGTTTTTGCTGATTGTCTGACTCTATATACATCATCTAGTATTATTGTTCATTTATCTCTTCTCTGCAAGAATAAACTTGATGTTTGGCCAAGTTGAAACAAAGCCTTCTTGGGCATCGGTGATGGTGACAAAAACTGCAACAGGTGATTGTACCACTTCAAAACTTTCTAAATAATTTGTGTTTAACTCCTCATACTAATGGGATTTTTTTTAGTCTTCGGTCAGATTCCTATGGTTCACAGTGTGCATAGGATATGTCTTGCTGTTGGTTTTTACAGGTACATGATTTTACAAATATGGTATATTGCGACCTCTGTGCAGGGCAAGTTCCTTCCATACATACATATTACGACATACAAGACCAGTTTTAATCCTCAATAAACCAGATTGAAGAGGGAAGGAAATGGTAAGTCACAGACATATTTATTTCCTAAGTTTAACAACTACTGCGACTGTGCAAGAGTGCTTCCTAAGGAAGGCACGTTTTCTTTGCAAGATAACTTCTGTTAGATGAAGTCACTGGGTGATATATAACAGAGGTATTTATATGTAATAAATCAAAGTTATACTAATAATATCTCAAATAGACTTATCAGAGACTGAACTATATTCACTGTAACTGAATTCAGACAAAGCAAAGTTATCTTTAGAAATGAGGTTGACTTCAGAAATTGTGAATATTTGCAAATAGAGAATAGAGTAAGATCTTCTTAAACTGTAAAATAAACAAATGGACTTTTTGTTTCTCAACTTGATCCAAAATACATTATCAAGCATTGTCAAAATGCAGAGATACTCTAAAGGAAAACAGTGTCTGTCTTGATATAAAAACCTTTCTTACAAGACACTGTCAGCTGAGACAAAGGAGAAATACAGCCCGGTTCATTCCTAAACATACCTCTGCTGGACCAAGATTTGCTGCTTGAAACACAGAGTTCTTAATGCATCTCTAAAGCATCATTTTGGTCCTGTCTGGTTTGCAGAAGTGACAACAAATTAAGGAAAACTGAGTTTAAAAATAGATGCTAAAGCTGAGGTCAATTTAATCTGTGAGTCACAGATGTACGCAAATGTATTTTTCATGTATATACATACATATGTTACATGTATGTGTTAACCTACAATAAATAAGTCTTACTTCCCAATATTTAAATGGAAATAGGACTGTTGCTTATGGTCACCATATGAGTCTCTGCAGTAGGATATTGACATGTCTCTAAATAAATAAAACACAGAATGGGAACTACTGTTTACAAGAAATTTAACAGCAGTGATGAAATCTGTCTGTAAAGTCAATGAAAAATATTTGCTAAATGTGTTAAACAATAAAATGTTTCAGTCTGAAAATAAATATTCACACTCACACAGATACAGATAAGATACAATTCATTGCATTGACAGAAAATCTAGTAAAGCATTTATAACATACACACTTATGAAATAAAGAAGATCCATAGTCCAAATTAGATGTCAACTGCTCATAATTTGGGAACAGTGGGGGTTATCATATAAAACCGAGATAGTAAAATATTGCTTTTATGAATATTTATTAAGGTTATACTTGTGATGGAACCATATGATTAAAATGGTATTGAGATTCAGAGATAGGAATCCAGAAAATGATGAAGCAATCCTGTCCTATGTCAAAAGAGTCCACACAATCTACGCTAAGCTTCAGCTAAAAATTCTTCGTGTTTTATTGAGGGGCTATTAGTTTCTGCTTATTTTGATCAGTATTGCACTTTATTTTCTGTTAGAAAGAATAAAAAAAAAAATGCAAGACACGTTTGAAGGATACCAATTCCTGTCATATCAAAAGTACGTTGATCTTTCCGACCTTTTCCAGTGGTAGGTGACATGTGAGAGACAAAGTTTAGGACCTCTTTGCAGCATATCAGAGGGTCTTGTCATCATGAAGTCAACCTTCATTTCTACTGCTTATTAAACTTTTGCCTGGGATTCAAATTTATATACCTAGCTTTATTTTAAAAAGAGTTATTATCCTGATATAAAAATGAAATACGAGGTCTCAACACCTTTCTCCTTGATTCCAACGATCTTGCTTAATAACAGACGTGTTGAGTTTAAACCTTGTGAAAAATGAGCCTTTAATTTCTGTGTTGTATACAAAGTTTAGATCAGTTTAACCACTTCACACTATTTCACAGTTCTTCATTTCATACACTTGTGTAGCTACCTAGTAAAAATATGTAATATATGACTTTGTACTACAAACTGTTAATTTATATTAATTTCATGCTATCTACTGTAATTATGGCATTGTGTAATCTGTACTGGTTGACAATATTTTGGCAGAAGCTTCTACTGTAATATTTACAAGGCATTTCTGGCTCTGTTTAGTTTTCATTGTGCTCACAGTTATTCTCCTGAGTTATTTGGATACTAGTATATAAAAATGGCTGTTGTTTACTTTGCTTCTTGACTAGTTAATCAAACATATTTTAATATCTCGGAGCTTTTCGAGAGAGAAATTATACTCCCAAAAATCCATTATACACAAACAGAAAAAGTAATGACGTTCCACTGGTACCGAAGTAATTTCACACCATTTAAAGCTAAGCTCCATCGTTTAATCATATCTAATTATTTGCTTATAAATTCCAGTCTGTCTCAACCTAACTCTCTGAAAGTTTTTTACTTAATTTTTATTTTATTACCCCACTAGATAACTGATGTATTTCTTAGACCTCTACAGAAGTCTCATTTTGGATGGTTGAGGCTAAACATATCAAAAGAACATTGTAATTGTAATCGGAGCCAGAGTTCTAGAAAAGCTCAGTATATTTGGAACTCTTTGAAAATTGTACATTTAATTATTTGCAGTAGGTATTTTGCTATCCAAATGGAAGTTGCTAGCTGCTGAATACATCTTGAAACTGATGGCTTAATTTTGTAGTTAATAGGAGCTTAAGCATCTTCCAAATGCATATAGGACTACTGAGGAGGAGCATATGATTATCATTTAATTCATATGACATTAAATTTCATGTTTGTATTTAGTTCACATGTCACTATATACACTATGATGAAATATCTAGATCTTTGTTTTGAGATAAGGGTATGTTTTATGGTACAGTGAAACTTGTACAGAAATACATGGGAGAAACTGATTTTGTAGTTTGTTCTCATTTTATAAATTCCACACCATTGATGCTACAGCTAGTGAACTTTGTGGATTTTTATAGTTCTATAGGGTACAAAGAGTGAGTTTACATTAACATTTTGATTTGGATCAGGAGTGTATTTGAAATAAATGTCTTGATTGCCTCCAGGAAATCATGCTTTCATATGCACCACGAAGCAGTCTTGAAGCATGCCAACTGGATTATTTTTGGATGAGTAGATGCATTTCAGGAGAGCATCTACCTGTTAATGAGAGTATTGTTCCTAGAAACAGATCACTTCTAGTGTTAAATCGCTCTGCTTCCAGCAGTACATATATTGTGTACCTTGGGCCCTCAACACCAACTATTTCATTCTATAGACCACCTTCTATAACACTGTAAATTTGACTTCCCAGTTACTGTTGAATTTGAGTAAGTTAATGATACTGGCAGCTTAGAATTGTTAAGATTTTGATAAATAAGAATGTAATTCCTTACAATTTCTTAGCAAGACCCTTAACTTTTACATTCGATACAAGAGTGTAAGAAGGGTATAATTTGTCACATGCATACAGGAACTAGAATACTCCTCTAAAAGAACAACAGAGGTCACATCTCTTTTTAGAAAGAACCCTGTTTGTAATTTAATAAAGCTTTTAGCAGTATGTATCCAAATTAACTTTTCTTTACCTCTCATTAACTTGTGCTGATCAAAACTCAGTGACCATATTCAGCTTTTGATGGTAAGGCAGTTGTGTTGTTGGAGTTAATGGAGATTACTTCTCCCCAGGACATTGGCTTTGAAAGTAGTTATGCTGTGTAGTGTATGTGGAATTTGGTCTCAGTGCTGCTTTTCTGTTCCACTCAGATATGCTCATTTAGGTTAAGCTGTTTCTTTGACCCGTTGTTTATTCTCTTTTCGTGTTCAGTGTGTGATGAGTTTGTATTTCTTCTTCCCTCAAGGTGGGATCTCATGATTTATCACAGAGCTAATTTGGTTCCCTGTTACTCTGCTCCCTTGTGACAGGTTCCCTTCAGGTCCAGTTGATTTTTCATCTCTTCAGCAGAATTGTCTTCGCAATTTCTGATCAGAGAAGCAGAGAAACTTGTGTGAAGCAAAGTATTATTTATTTCTCAGTACAGGGCATTGTCTACGAAGAAATAAATACAACAAAGACTAAGATGCATGTTACCCAACCTAGGTCCTAATCCTCCTGTTCAACTTTGTGTAGACATCAGCATGGTCAAAGCCTCACTCCAGTGTCAGACTGGATGTGATAGATTGCATCTCTGTAATTTCTGGTTTAACCTGGTTAAGCAAATCCCTGGGAATCAGACACTTTTTTTTTTAAAAGGGTTTTGCTATGTTTTTTCATTAGAGCAGCAGAAATAACTTTGAGATATCTTTTGAGTCCACTAGGAGAGCTCTGTATGAAACTACTCCTTCATGTTCTATGAAACCTAAACATTAATCAATTGATCGTAACTACAGGACTAATGACAGTAAGCACCTTGTTCTTTGCAGCACTATTTCAACATATTATTCTTAGTACATACTGTATTTTTATTTCCTTCAGCATAAGACTAATGGACTATGGCAGCAGTTCCCTCTCCCATGTTAATACAACCTTTGTAGAGACCACAAGTTGTGAAAACCTCCAAATTCAAGCCTATTGTAACTGAGAAAGGTCTTAGTAATTCAGTAGGTGAACCATTTTCTTTGGATTGGTACTTGTCCTGGAGACTGCAGTGGTGCTATAGCAGTACAAGTCAGGGAGGAAACATAAAACAAAGACCATAATTCTTTATTGTTATTAGTTACTCTAGGTCTCTTTCAGAAATGTTTGGGATGTCCATCAGTTTATAGTCACTTAGATCAGAAAGAACATTGGTTACTTGATAAAATACTTAATATTTCTAATTGTTTCTTCATTTATGTTGTAAAGTTGAGGGAATGAACAAGCCAGTCCTATCGCCGTGCCTGCACACTTTATTTGAAGACAGTACTCTGTGTTTCCCTCCCTAGTGGTGTATTGCTGTGGAGCGGCTGTTGCGTTGAAAGGCAGCGACGTTTGTGGTTAATCTTGCACTCTGTATTAAAAATTGGGGAAAAAAGAAAAAAAAACAGTTTCAACAGTTGCCTGTGTCCATGAATGTCCAGCTGAGTCTCGAACTGAACTCAAGGTGTCAGGAGTCAGAATTACGGAAGCAGAACGTTTACTTCGTAGCATGGATAGCAGTAATACTTAAAAATAATAAGTCATAACTAGAGCACTTTAATAATGGAAAGCTCAGATTGGTTGGGGTTGTAGTTTTTGTTTTGACCGGAAACGTTTCTTTCAGGGATTATTCTCCTGACGTTTCCCATTTATACTTTAAAGGCTAGTAAATTTTCAGTTATAATTTAAATGATTTTTGTTTGTAGATTTTATTTACTGTCCAAATAATTATATAAATATTTTCATGGCCTGGAGAGCTCTCTTTAGCAGACCAAAAAACTCCTGGTCTATGCTAGTTGAATTATGAATCATTTCAAAATCAACAACAACAAAAAAACTTGGGTTTTATTGTCCTTTTAATTTTTTTCTGTATACTGTTTTTATTTTAATTCCTTTAGTTTATTTGATAAGTTTCCATCATTCAGCCGTAGGATTGGAACCAGCACTAATGAATTACTTTATGTGCCTGTCGTGGTTTTAGGCTGATCCAGCAACTAAAACTCACACAGTCTCTCCTTCTCCAGTAAAGTAGAGAGGAGAGAAAAAAAAAACAAAGGGTCTGAGGGTTGAGACAAGAACAGAGGGAGCACCCCCAACCATGGTCCTGGGCAAAACAGACAGGGCTTTCTCAAAGCAAAACAATTTATTAATGATTACTTAGAAGGACAAAGGGAAACAAAAACCGATTACTTGAGAGGACAGAAAGAAACAAAACCAGATCTTAAAACCAACACCTTCCCCCCCCGCCTTTCCTTTTCCTCCCGGCTCTACCTCCTGCCCCCAGCAGCACAGGGGGCAGGGACTGGGGGAGTGCAGGTCAGTTCATTCCGTGCTGTTACTGCTGCCTCTTTCTTAAAGGAGAAGGAGTCCTTACACCCTTTTCCCCTGCTCCAATGGATCCCTACCCACGAGGAAAAATCCACAAACTTCTCCAACGTGAGTCCAGCCCACTGGAAACAATCCTCCCCACAGATTGCTCCGGTGTGGGCTTTACCACAGTCTCGGGTACTTAGGGAGCTGTAGCCACTCGCTCCGGCGTGGGTTGTCACTCAGACTCCAGATGCCTCTCTGCCTTGTCGTGCGTCCCAACACGACCATCCTCAGGCTCAGGCATCTTCTCCCCACGGTCTGCGAGTGGGTCTCTGCTCCACCGAGGCCGTCCTGGTTGCAGGGGGGCCGCCTGCTATCTCACCATCAGCCGCAGGGGAAACTCGGCTCCGGCACACCTCCTCCCGCTCCATCCTCACTGACCTGCTGTCGATGCGGCTGTTTCTCTCAGGTCTCAGTCCTCTCCGGGTGAACTCAGCCCAGTGGGCACCCCGGGAGTGGGGTGCTCCCGAGTTCCCCAGCTGGCTCCGCCGCTGCCATCCTCCGTGGGCGGCGCCGGCCCGATGCAGGCAGCTGCCCGGCCGGGAGCCAGGGAGCGGGGGCAGTGCCCTCCTCCCTTCTCTGCTCGATCCTGGGCAAAGCACCTTTTCCGGTCCCTTTGTCCTGACTTAAATAGGGCAATTCGCAGAGGCGCCCTATTGGCTCAACCCCGAGGGGGATGGCAGTCTGATCCGGTGGCCAGAACTAAGCCTAACCCGGTTCCAAAACCGGGGAGGTCGCAGGGAGCAAAACCCCTCTCCTGCCACCAGAACCACCCCCCCCCCCCACATCAAACCATGACATTGCCAGTTCAAACTGTTGATCATTAGAGACGATAAGAAAGCTGACATACTGCTAAACTCCAGAAAGACCAAAAAAGTTGCAACATTTTCATATTTATCAAAGCTCCTGCATCAACAACAAAGGTGAAAATATTAGATAAGTTATTTTGCGCACAGAAAAAGATTTATCTGTATGTAGGAAGACTTCAGCATAGTTATTGATTTTGAGGATGGTTCCATTCATTTAATCCCTCCCGAATGCTTTGTTTCTGATCACAAGAGTCATCTAGTGCAATTAGTGATTATGACAAATGTCAGCATGCAGTTACTCAGAGAAATAAAAATACTCAAAACAACAGCCGGATGAATATGCAGCAAACACAAGAAACTTGAGGTCAAAGTGGAGAAGTAGTTTTCTATTCAGTTAACAAAACCCGAGAGAATCTATGAATAAATTTGCCATTTCCCCTGAGTTAATACACTGTATTTGAAGGTCCCACGTGTGGGTTTTTGTTGTGCTGAAGGGAAGTATACTCCAAAGGTACAGACTTTTCCCCAGGAAGATCCTGTTGCTATTTCTGACTTGAAATATTTTATGGCAGCTATTATTGCAATGCAAAACTGCTTCCTCCTATCAACAATTAAATATTCCTTTGGAATCTGGAAAAATCATTTGGAAGCTTTTAATTTCCTTTGAAGGAATTCGTAAAAGGAAGAGTAAAATCTCTGCGTTATGAGAACTAGGTTTTGTTTATAGTTGAAGGTGTTTTAAGTAATTTTTTTTAAGTAATTTATTTCATCGCTTGTTTTGCAGTCTTTCATATGCATTTTATTTTCATAAAACTTACCACAGCTGACGTAGGCCTGATAGTTATTTCATAACCATGTCTCTATTTTGCACCTGTTTAGGACAGCTTCTATGCTACTAATGTGTTTTTGTTTTTCTGGGCTTGATAAGAAAAGGAGGGGGAACATATGGCAATATAGTGATACTTCATCCAGTTTGATGTGTTTTTTAGGAAATGGCTTAGATGCTGAGTCAGAACATGATTTGCTTTTAAGATGTTCCAGACCATGCTGGAGGAAGTGATTTTACAATACAAATTCCTCTCAACTTGTCTTGACATACAGATCATCATCTGACTCAGAGAAGCAAAACCACTGCTGTTTCTAACACAGTACAGCTGTGTTTAATGATTCTGTGCTTAGACAATGTTTGAAGCCAATTGTTTTTTGGGGAATGTGATTGCTGTTCAATGTTTCATTCCTCTTAAATTGTCAAGTCTCCAAGCCCAGGAAAACAGCAGTTTATTGCAGAATTGATGAGTGTTGGATTGTCGTAGTGTTTTCAGTGCTTGATATCTAAGCATGTCACACACAAATAAACGGCATCAACTGACCCTATTCTGTCCATCTCCTTAAGAAATTAAACCAGTTTCAGGATCAAGCTCCAATAACTGAAGTTTTCAAACTTAGTGTGATAGTATCCTCTTTTCTCAGCCAGCACTTGCACTCAAGGTAGAAAAATACAGTTCGCAGACCTCTGCCCTAGTAATGCCCAAGTTCACTACCGACTTAATTATAGCTGAGAAGGATTCAACAAAGACCAGAAACTGGTGATCTTGGATGCTTGTCTCAGCAAATAATGTTTCTTGCAAAATATTAATGAGTTTTGTACCCAATGAGAGCTGTATTTTGAATCCAGCCTGGGATTAATGTTGATGCGAGTTTCCTGACACTGTTAAGGTGTTTAAGATAATACAACAGTTTCTTTCATATAAAACAGCTTCATTGATTCCAGAGGTGTATACTCAATACAAAGCCACTTATGTTGTCATTTACTAATTAATAATTAAAAGCACATTTTTTTGTTGAGTTTAGATTTGCATGGTTACTAGTGAACTTAACACCGTAATAGAAGTGTATTCTATTTGAGTACTACTGGCAAAATTATCAATAATGATCCCATCCAGAGTCAATATTATGATGTAAATGTGTTTCCAGTTGGTGCTTGTGATTAAATATAAGTGCTTCTTCATGCTTTTTAAATTACTCGTTCATGTTCAATAGGTTTGTTCTGAGCTATTGCTGGAACTTACCTTGCTTGCAGTTGAACAGGAGCACTGTAATGATGTGGATATATTTAACCATTTTTAAGAAGAACTCATATCACAATAAGTATTCAAGCTTAAATGTGTTTTATTCTGTTGAGTAGCATATCTACGTTTTTGAGACATCAGATATTCTTAACAAGGTGACCTGTAATTCAATAGTCATCAAGGTGTTTCCCAAATCTGAGTACAGCCAAGTCTGTGCATAGCTTTAACAAAGTGAAGTTAATTAGCCCTTCCTAAGCAAACTACATTTGTTATAAGCTATAAAATGTCATAATTGTGAGAGACTCAAGCAGTACTTAGAAACTTTTTGTAGGATAGAAGGAGGAAAGGCTTTAATAATAGACAAGTCTTCCACCTGAAACACAGGGCACACATTCAAACTGACTCCATGCACCTCATACTATTATTTGCTGTGCCAGCTTCAGTGTTTTTAAAATATTTTTAGATGTCTCTTTTTTAATGAGGGCTATCAGCAAATATTACAAACCGCATTGTGTTAGACATTTATATGCCAGTAAACCCTGGAAAACTCAACCAACTCGGATGTAAAGTTTTTGCTGGCTTTCATATCGTTGATGCATTTTAGGATCAGAGGTTTTACACTTAAAGCACAGTAGAATATATGTTTTTAATGAACCTTAAAGTGACTCATGCTTTTAAAGTTGATGAAATACCTCCTCGTGTTCTGGTCTATTATGCAGGGGTATGAAGTTATGGAGATGAAGATTATAAAAAGGCCATTGCTCTTAATCAGCTGTGTTATTGGCTGAGTGATTGAATAGGTCTCTGGGTGAGAGAACCCAAAGCCGTTGTGGTCAGCAAAGTCCCAGGGTAGCTTGAAGGGAGCAGAGTGAACCATGTGAGTAAGAGGTGAAAGGCCAGGGACGTTGCTGGGTTGGCTGAATGCCTCAGTCCTCTGGGCACATGTCCAGTTCTGAGCATTTCATCTGAAAGGGTGGCTGAAAATAGGCAGCTTAACGTTTTCTATGCATTATTTATTTATTTAAATATTTGGAGATAGTATTCATCACATTAAAATAGCATAAAAAAAAATCAGGAGGAAAAAGAAATGTAACTGCTAAAACAGAAGGCTGAATCTTTGCAAGACAATAGATAAACTGGGAATCAGTTATCAGAAATTTTTAGGTAGGTAACTAAGAATGTTATTAATGAACAAGGACTTCTGAGTAGTATACTCAGAATGTTAGAAATTGTTTTGAATAAGTTTTAAATAGAGCTAGCTGAAATGAATTCTTTTTGACTATGGCCTAATACAGCACCTCTATTTCCAGTTAAGACAAACTTTTCTGATTGTCCTTTTCTTCCTTGGAAGAGCTGGCATACTTTAATTCTTGCTTCAGTCAGTCAATACAAAAACGCTACATTAAAAAAAGAAAGTTGAAAGCATAATGTTAGTGGGAATACAAATCCAGCACAAGAAATCCAAATTAAACAACGCTGCAGTACGTTCAGAGGTAGGAAAATACTGAATATGAGAGGAAGGACTGAAGGTGAAGTCAACTATTTTGAATACAAATCAAATGAAATGCAGAATTATCAACTGCAAATAATAGTAAAACCAATTTGTTGGTTTTTTTTACAGAAATCTGTTTCAAGTTCGTAAGCATGTTACTTGTTGCAGAGTTAAAACTTTTCTAACTTTCTTTTACAACTGTGAAAGAAATGATTGCTTAAAAAAAACCAACCAAGACAAAAAAAACTCTAAACCAACCCAGCTCCAGAAGCTGGGGTTTTAAAAGTGTTGCTGTTATTTCATGGGCAGTGACAGAAGGCTATACTGAAAGTCAATAGGGTAGAGTATCTTGCAGCAGATGTTTTTTTTTCTCGTATAGGTGTAGTTTTGAGATAGGTCTTTACATTAAAAGTTAAAATGCAAGTACTCTTTTAAAACAAGTGAGTACTAGCTTCCTATCCAAAAACTGATACCAACAATGTAACCTGTACCTATACCTCCCTTTATAGGCACAAGGGTAATGTTTAGATGATAAACTCCAAGGTACTCCGACTTTTCAGAAACGGTAGCAGATGCAGACTGAACTATCCTTCTGACTGTCATCAGACATAAACTGATAGTCCCATGAGAGTGCTTTGGGAGGTTTAATCACTCATTACAGATGAAGTTGGCAGGATGGAGAAATGGGAAGGATGAACCGTGTGAGAATTTCACCTTTCTCATGTGAGCAAACGTGTGCACGTTTGACAATCTCATTCTCCAAAGCTCTTCTGTTTTCTTCCTTCTGCCTTCCAGTACGCAAATAAGATGAGCTATTAAGAAGCTATACTTTTTAATTACTAATGAATTGGTCTCGTTTGTCAGGTGTCTGAAAATAAGAGAACAATATTTTTTTTTCAAAGCCCTTTCGCTTGTGTGAATAAATAGCTAAGTGGTCTTTACCTCCCAAGGGGTGTGCAGTCAGGAAAAGGTGGAATTAGGTAATTAACAAAAGAAGAGAAAACACTGAAATAAGAAAGAGTCTTCTGAAAAAATAAGTGTTATTCTGAAGTCCCCACAGCCATTCTGTGGGGTTCCACTTAATTGAGATGAATAACATGGTTTCATAAAGAAACCAGTAGAAGGTGCCTATTTAAACTTTCTAACTAATTAATAGTTTCTCAAGGATGCTCAGCAGTGGGGAAGTTAGAATGCAGCTCATGCTATTACCATGTTGTCTGCTGCTGTGTCCAGTTTACCTTTCCATAGGAAGAACAAAGCATCTCTGGTAACACGGATTTGTCCATTTGTCAGGGAGGGAGGGGGTCAGTTACTGTCAGGTACTTCCCATTATCTAAATGCTGTCATGATTCCAAGACAGTTATCAGCTTTCTGACCATTATAGACAAGAACAAATGTATAGGTTTAATAGTTGTTGTTTCATCTTTCCATCAAAGAAGAAATGCAAGATAATGTTTTTCAGCATTTTTGTATTTCTCCTTTTGTGATTCACTGAAATGGAGATGTTGCTAGAAATTTGCAGGCATCTGATTGTGAACATGAGCTGCCGTCCTGGAGAATATGACACAAATTCAGTGGCCACTTCATCCTATCCATATCTCAAAGATCTTCACCTCTGCGTCAGTAGAATATTCTTATAAGATAGTAATCTTCTTATGGAGATAGACTTTTGAATATGTCTTTTACACCAGACAGTCAGCTTTCTGAACATTTGGAGCTTTTATGAAACAGATCTTCAAAGTATACTGGGCATGTACAGAACAAGCAGTAGATTGCACCTCTTTTTATCAAGTTCTGGATGCCACCTGCAGAGCACACAGATTCTTCAGTGCTTCTGGCAACTTAAGTGTTTTCTGAAGGGTTTGATTTTTCTTACATGTTATGTCAGTGGGTTTGCTTGCATAAATGCAAATTGGTTTGCTTGCAGCTTGTCCATTCTGGACTGGCTTTGTGAAAAAGTTTTTTCTCTCTGTGCTGTCACCCCGATGTCAGAGTATAGGTATGTCTTTGTTTCCTCCTCCACCAGCCTGGGTAAAAGCTTTCTCTTCCTAGCCAGGAGTTACTATGGGTTTTGCTGATGTTAGATACTCAAACATTTACTAAAGAACATCCTTAGATGAACATAAGGAATTGTAATGTTGTGGACAGCCAGTTCCCAATACCGTCTGAATTAGACCAACAAAATGCATGCATTTCACATTGCTAGGGATATTTCACATTGTCCATCTAGGAGCTAAGTTTCAAGAAAGCAGTTGTCACTATCTTGCTAAGTCTTTATAACTCTTTTTATTATATATGCTTCCTTCAGTATTTCTTATTGCTCCACTGCATGTTGTTTTTCTTTCTACCCTTCTATGGGCCCCTAGTGTGCTTTCACAGAGGAGGTCAGATGGATATACACCGATAAGTATTTACCATGTAGTAATTCAGTACATTGTTTTTCTTGGTGGTATGTTTGTTTTCTAAGCCTTCTCCTTTACTACCACTTTTCTCTACTTTCCAAATTCTAGCAGACTTTCTGGATGGCTCAGTTACTTCAAAAGTATTTGGCAAACAAGTTATTTCTCACTAGGAGAAGCAACAAGCTTAATCCAGGTTATCCTCTGTGCTCCCTGAGAATAGATGCCTGCTTAATCCTATAGAGAAGTAAATATTGTCTTGAACAAAAATCTCTGTGCTGTAAGATTGCTTGATTTTTATTTATTTAATTTTTGTCCAGAAAGGAAGAGAGATTTTTGCTTTAACTGCTGTATGAAGAGCTGAATCAATACAAGATAAGACCTTGGAGGCCTTTTTTCTCATGTTGCACTACTGGATAAGCCTGTATCATTTTATAGCTTGGCATACATGCTGCTCTTCTCCACAGATTTTTGTTGCAACCTGGGGATGTACTACAGTCATATCAGGAACTCTGTTACACAACAGGGGGTGAATAGACCATAGCAGTCAACTTACAAAATGGTCCCTTTCGTAAATGAGCCTTTTGTAGTGACTTAGTCATACATCTTTGTTCATTGTACGTGTCTCTGAAATGTTACTGTTCAGTAGTAAATAACATTAAACAAGCATATACATTGTTAGTACATTAATGGATTGAGCTAGTATGTTCTTCATAGCTTTTCTATAGGTATCTACCTTCTCAATTGCGACATTGAGACTAGAAATTTGCAAGAGCGGCCATCCATCCTTGGTGTTCCCATAGCCTAGAGCAGCTGAAGGATTAGAGGGAAACTGGGCTTGCCTTTAAAACCAACAGTCAGAGAGAAAAGCAAAAGAGAGGGGAAGTGCAAAACAGTCAGCAGTGTATCAAAAGACAAGATCGTCAGATGAATGGTCATTAAAAGAATGACATTAAAAAGTCATTGAAATTTATAGACATCAGGTTCCTTTAAAGCAGCGTTGTCAAATTTGTTGTTCTGTAAGGTTGAAAGGCTGCGTAGCTGAGTTTTTGTATCAACGTGGAGGCTCTACTACCTTTCATAAATCCTAAAACACACAATATTTTAATGTCACTTTTTAGAACCAACTTGATGCAAAGGTGTTTGACTCTGTTGTCACTATCATTTTCTATGTTGATGTAAAATCATAGACACAAGTTGATTTTCTGGAAAATGCTAGACATATCTTTGTTTTTTCTTGGCATTTCTGATCATCTTCGATTTTGAGCTCTTGTAATGAGCTCAAATACTGTAACTCAAATTCCCTTGAAGTCTTCGTGAAACCTGCAGAGCTCAATCTCTTTGAAATATGACATGAAAATTCAGTTTTCTAGTTGCTACTGTTATTCCTGCTCTTACTTTATATGATGAATCTTGGCTATTGTAAAGAGTAACGATGAACTATCTGGGTTAATTTTTTATTTGGGAAAGCCATAGCCAAAATATTGACAGGCATTGCAAAGTGATAAGCAAGCCATGTTGCTGTTTTCTGGCTTGTGGCAAGTTTAATAATGTTCTTGTTATTTGTTTTCTTGTGTTTATTTCCTAAGTATAGAAATTTTCTGCCATCTGGAGAACACCCTTACTTGGTGTCTCACAAGCATATAGATGAATTTTTTTCATCAAAAGAGATCTATTAAGTAGTGTATGTTGGAAACTGAATAGTCATTTGTCGCATCTAGAAGAGTCAGCTTCAGTGTTTTCGTAGTGGCCTAAGACTTTTCGTTCTTCATCCTAGAAGTTGATAAAAAAAGTAGAAAGAGAAAAGGTACAAAGAAAATAATTTAAGTGGATACTGAATCAGGATTTATTTTTTTACAGTATGTTTTCTCGTTTTCCTAACTCTAAGCAATGCAAGGAGAGCAATTTGAGAGCTTTATTGGTTCATATGGAAAGAACACTACAAAACACAACTCACTTGCAAAGTTGTTTTCTGCCTTTCAAATTTGTGAGTGTTTAGCCTTTGCACACACAGAACACGGCCCTAAGTGTACAAATCACTATTCCTCTATCATCACACGGGACGAAGTTTCCTGAGGCCATCAGGACTTAGGTGCATTACCCTGTTTATCTCCTTGGACATTTTGAACCCAATTTTGTGATGGAATCTAAATTTCCTGTAGTCTCTTCACATGTATATGAAATCTTCTTACTGTTAAGAGACTCACTGCCTCTTAGTGTGAGCTCTTTATAATTTTTCTTCCCATCAATCAAGAAGTTCTCACTACTATCCTGTAATTTCTCTCTGTGTCATTCAAGAAGTCTTATTTCATGGGAAGATTTTTCTGTGTCAGGAAATCAGCTTTTTGATTATTTGATAGATCCCAGAGTCTGGTATCTTGCAAAAGATGGTATTTCTCAGGAAAATGCTGCATCTTGTGAAGGAAAGATTAAATGCTAATTTAATGGCAGAGTAATGCCTGTAGCCTTCTGCCTGCTTTGCCAAATCCTCTCTCTCTGCAATGTCAGTTATGTTACGAATGTCACGAATCTAGGGGCAAATTATCTTACTGTTTGCACTGGTGCAACTTGTGAAGTACCTTAGTCGGGCAATGACATTGAATTCCAAGCTTTCGTTGAGGTTTTGCCCACTGTCTCTGCCACAATCAATACAGGGAACTGACTGCAATGTGAGCAGGATTGTGTTGGCGTTATGCTCTCTTGAGAACATTTTCTGGTAGAAAGGAGTAGGAATATTTAAAGCGTACATAGGAGCCTCTTCAAAATTCTTTGCAGCTGTAGTTTGACAATATTACACAGACTGAAATGTTTGCTTATCAGAAAAGCTGAAATGTTTAAAGAACATTGATCTACATTCCTTGTCAGTTTACTGTCTCCATTGGCACAACATTTGGAAAGATTCTGATTTTATGAAACAGAGTGCCTCAGACTTGCATCTGCAGTGAATACTCTGTTACCTCTTTTTGAGCTTTGGAACAATAACCCCTTCCCACCTAAACACTTACAGAATGTGAAACATATGATAGATCTGTGCAAGTTGTTCCTATTTTCTACCTTATGTTATAATGGCAACTGCTGCCAATCAGCAAAACAAGGAAGTTTGGAAACAGCAAATTTTGTGAATGCCACAGGCTTCCTTAATTTCCCTGAAATTAAGTACAGGCACTGTTCAATTGTTGACATTTTTGAAAGCTGAGATAGTGTTACTGACACAAGATGCTTAACTGCTTGTATCAACTTTGTGTGTTCGGCAAATGAGCTCTGCTAAATCACATGACCTTTTTTTGGTGCTTATCCAACCCTGTCCAGAAGTTGTGATAAAGGAGTCAGATGGAAAATCTCTATCAGAATGATTTTTCTTTTTTTTTTTTTTTAATGTG
Organism: Tauraco erythrolophus; assembly: GCF_009769465.1. NCBI lineage: Eukaryota > Metazoa > Chordata > Aves > Musophagiformes > Musophagidae > Tauraco > Tauraco erythrolophus. Next base: position 6,676,197 of record NC_141477.1, read on the forward strand.
AAAGAAGCATTTCTGTGATAGTTTGCAGCCAACTGAATTGCTGAGCAAAAGCATAATAAGAAAGAGAGTGGAAGGTTAAGTTATGTAGGACTTGGCAGCTGCCTTTCAATGAGAATTAGAGTACTGAATTGAATGTAGGCACAGAAATTATTAGTCCTTTCCTTTCCTATGGTTTCTTTTGCATAACTCTGTTACTATTTAATAGCATCACTTCTCTTAAAGCTGTGAAGCTATGCTCTTGTGTGATCTTATTTGTGGATGTCTGTAGCTGTATAACCATGGTAATCTTACAGTAGTGAATGCTGAAGAAACTGATCGGGAAACAATAATGGAAGTGCTCCTAATTTTACTACAGTAATTCTCCATAACCTGCACAAAACACTGGCTGTTTCCTCCTGCTTCTCAGCAAAGATTTAAAAGCCGAGTGAGTTGCCATGTTACTTAAGACTTCATTATTTTTTACAAAGTATACTCCAGAGCATTTGCTAGAACATTATGAAGTATTATCATAAATGATTAAGCTGAACTATAATTGTCAAAATACATGGGAAAAAAAAGCATAGATCTGGAAAGGCTGGTTTTTCACTCTGTAATTCACATGACTCAGTAATTCACAATGGATCCTTCCGACTGCGAATAAGACTGCTGCAGGGTAGGCACGTGGCTCCTCCCCTTCCTTTAACACTGGGCACGTCTTGTGTGGTCTAATCCATGGATAGACCTGAGTTAGAACAAGTTTGACTGACAGAATTGGGGAAACAGGCATACAGACAAGCAGAAACCTTGTCAATCATCAAATCCAGTCTCATGCAGCCAAGTTTCCATAATCACTTTTTGTATATTGATTATCATAACTAGTTGTGATTTTTTGCATCTGCTGTTTCTATTCCCTTTTTTCGTCTTGCTTACTAGATAGTTATACTGTAATTTCTAACCTAAGTGTGTTTATGGCCAATTTATATCGTTGTTCTTGTGCTAGCACAAACCTTTAGCACGCATGGTTCTTTTTCCTTGCTGGTAGTTCTGTGATGAGAAAGAGGGGAAATAGATAAAATCCTTCTCAACTTTGATTTTGTGAGGATATACAAACCAAAAGCCTGTTCTTTACAAGAAGTTTAATTCCCTCAGATATACTACTAATGCAGATTGAATTTATTTTCCTTGGGTGGAACTGTATACGTTATTCCAGATGAGACCTCACTGGTACTGTTTAAATACCTCTCCTGAATTAACCTTTTACAGCTGTATTATATTACAGGCTTGTGACCATTCTGTGATTGGATGTTAAATCTAATATTTTTCCTCTGTGTTTCCAAATAATGACATGTTATTGTAAGACTTCTATAGCATTATTTTAATAATATGACTGTCAAAGAGAATATCTCAAAGACTTTCAGTGATGAGATTGTACAGGGGAGGATGGCAGAAGTGGGAGATTCCTAGTTCTTATTCGTGCTGAGTCCCTGAAACACAGTAATCATCTCCAGGTGACATTTGCCTACTACCATTTTCCTTTCTCTTTCTATGAAGGTTTTGGAAACATTTTTGACAGAATTTGCCTTTACAATAACATTAAAATCTTTAGCTGCATCCACCTTTGATTGTGGAGGTCTTTAATGGACCTTAGTATTTTTTACTATGTTTGTCTAAAATGATTTTGATCCCAAAAGGTTCTGCACTCTTTCCAGCTCTTTTCCTGCTTCTTCACAGTATCATTACATAAGGCTACTCTACTATTATTTTATATCTTCTAATACTTCTGATACACTTCACAATTGCTATTCTGTTATGTTGCGATTATCTCTCATTCACATTTTCTCAGGCTTTCCTCATTTGATGGCCCAAGATCCTCATTTTAGCATACTTTTTTTTTTTCTTTTCTAGTTAACACTGGTTAGACCCTCCACTACATTGGATGAGATCACCTTTATTGTTTCTGAATTTCTGTGTGTTTCCTCCACTGTACCTTTACTTGCCAATCCAATCCACCCCTTGAAACTTTTAAGGCAAAGGTTCAAAGCAGGAATCATTTTTCCTGTTTGCTGATGTCCTTATTTTGCGTTCTTCTACAATATCATTTGCAATGTGGCAGCTGGTTAGTATTTGTAAAGTACTTTGGAAACCTTAAGTATGTGTAAACACTGGTTGTTTTATCTTGCATGACTTTTGCCAGATAGAAGCAGAAGCTCAATGTTTTATACTACTTAACTCCTTAGGGGCCAAACAAAGTTAGGTACTGTATATGCCAAGGCTCACCTCTTTTGCATACTTTTAAAACCAGAAAAATGTTGAGCATCCTTTTTTCTTTGCATAGCTTTCAAAGACTATATCAGATAGTACTGAAGAGGTGTGGTTGAAAGGTTCACAAAGTTGCCTTACGGAATCTGCATCCTCAGCAACCTTTTTGCTAAGGAGGACTATGTTGCTGAATGTGTTGATAGTCTCCCCTGCTTTAACTCTAGGATATGAGGTGAACATATTTGAGTTTTCTCAGTCTCTGTGCAGAGGGGACACAGCTGAGAAATCTCACGCTGCATGAAGCTATCATCACTTCTCTGTCTGGAGAGCCTGTGCTTAGCTCCCAGCCCAATCTAACAATACACCAGTGTGTGTTGCTAAGCAGTACAGTTAGGCATATTATGTACAGAGGAGGGCAGTGAGGATTCAGCAGCAGACTTAAATTATCATTTCTGAGCAATTGAACAAAAACTTGACCTGGAAGGTATTGAATATTTTGAGACTTTAAATAACAACTGTTTTTTTTACCTTTTGCACTCAACATTTATTGTTACTGTGTGGTAGTGGAGCTCTCCAGGTACCTCTCCAAGCTAGGCTATCTGTCAAGAGTAATTAAAAAAAATTGAAACAGACATTAAGGAACATAAGTCATCTGATGTAACCACTTTGCAGGTCCCTGCTCTGGGAGCGTACAGGAATATTTCAGAGACTGGAGGCTGGCTCATGGGACAGGAATATGTGAGAGGTGAAGGTGCAGGGTGGATGGCAAGGTAGATGAAAAAACAGAGCTGCATAAGAACAGCCATACAGGGTCAGACCTAAGGTCTGCGTTGTTCGGTATCCAGCAGTTGTCAAATAACAGATACCGACAGAAGAATTTGGTGAGCAAGTACTTCGCAATTTGTGTATCTGTGATTAATTTTTTACATTTTTTGGGTTAGCAGGTAATATGTTTGTATTTAGTAATCTTAATGGATTTTTCTTCCATAAATGTCTTGTCACTTTTGAGCCTTATTTGTTGCTTTATGTTAGTAGATTACTCTATTTTTGTAGAAGTTTGTAAATTCCAATGTTCTTATCAGATTTTTCGTGTTCCTTTATTTTCTTCTTATTCTCTTTCTTCTGTTAGAAAAAAAAAAAACCAAACAAAAAACCCAGAAAAAAAGTGTCTAGAAAAACTGATCTAAGCAGAAAATGTTATCTTTTACAGTAACTTTTTAATGAGAACAAAGTGTTGTCCCTTTATCATCTGGGGAAATATATCTCAGTGTATACCATCTCTGCAGAGGAATTAAGTATGTTCCATTGCAGACAGGAAAGAAGAATTTCATTCGCTTAGTCCTTCAGGTTGTTAGAAGTTGCTGGTCGTCAGAAGGCACCCAAACCCTGTATATCCGGAGGGCTAAAAGAAGAAGCAGTTGTGTAAGTACACTGCAAGTGGGAGAGTAATTAGCAGGCCAAAATGGTTGAGATCAGGAGGTGCAGGGCTGTGGTCTGATGGAAAAGGAGCCTGGTAACAAAGGGAATGAGGAATAGATGCAGGTGTGGCTTGGAGGAGAGGGAAAGCAAGGTGTTAGAATAGCAGGTGAGGACCTGGAGTAAAGCTAAAGGATTTCTAAAGGCTAGAGGTCAGCTCAATGAAACCAAAAGAGGACCCATCAGCAAAAGTTAATATCAAAGAAAGGAAAAGTAGTACAGAAGACAGCAAGGAGGGAGAGGTCATAAGATGAATAGCTGGGTGGAAAAGATGGGTAAATGTAAGCTAGATGCAATGTCAGCAGGAGAGAGTCCTAGGAAAGCTGAAATTGTGTGTGCTTTTGGCTGTGTTGGGGGTCTCTGGAAATTTGATTCTTCTCAAGCGTTTGAGATCCTTAGTGAGAAAAATCAATCTGATATTTCTCATTTTGAAATGGTTTTCTGTATTATCTGTGTCTGCTTGTGAAGGGCAGTCTCTGGAGATTATAACTTTTGAGAGAAGGCTGTGGCACTGCTTTCTTTAAGGTTTGGATATCACTAAAGGTCTATCAATCTATTTATAAGCCTGCTACAGGCCCTGTACAGAAATATATGAAGACCTCAGAAATTATTTATGATGCATTTACAGCATAAATAGCTAAACCGTCAACTACGATTGTAAAGTTCTCCCTCTACTTCTGCACTGTGCTTTTCATTTAATATGGCTTTGTTCAGCTAAACAATTCATAATTAAAGTAGGAAGTGATGGAATCTGAGCAACAAACCGATCCTGTGATGGCTTTTAATAGGTGCAATAAAATATTGAGAATATAGTGTCTGCCAGTGTGGGGTAGGCACATGGACTGTGATGTTAGAGCTAGTCAAAAGTGAATCAAGATGGAAAAGATACTTCTGGAAATGAAGGGAGGAAAACTTTGGAAATTTTGCAAGGTTTGAATCTGAAAAGTATATTTGTTTCCAGCAGTTTTGGATTTCCAGCTGAGGTGGAATTCCCTGTATGTTGTTCCCTGTAATGTTAGACCTGTTTGTCCCTGTAGTGCCTTAAGTTAACTCAGTTAAAAAGAAAAGTATATATGCTTTGTAAAGAAATTTTTTTCTGAAACTGAAAAATGGTTGGTCTAGCATCATGGTAGACCTGCACAAACATACATGTCTTGGACCAGATAGAAGATGCCATCACAAAGTCACATCAATCATTACTCCAAAGTTATTGAATCCAGACTTCTGGATTGTACAAGTCGTGACATAAATCGATCAAGTTCCCTTCCAAACAAGTCAAGTGTTTTGTCCAATTGTTAACAGGAGGTGAGAGTTTTAGAATCCCATTACACCACAGGCAGTAATCCATCATGTGACTTTCACCTGCAACTTAAGTGTGGCCAATTTATGTACGCTTATTCCATGATCGATGTTATTTTTCAGCTTGAATATGTGTTTTCTGGGTATATTTATGGATAGCAATTGTAACAGTTTGCAGCTTTCATTTTGGAAAGCTAAACAAAATCAGGCTCCAATAGACTCCCCCATTCTTCTCACTATCCCAGTAGGCTTGTTCCATGTCTATTCTACAGCAAATTCATCTTTCTGGAACACAATTGATGAGAATTACATTCCATTTCCAGATATTACAAATGAGGTTATTTGCTGAAGATTATATTTGCTGTTTCCACCCTCGCACCACGCTGATGTCACGTAATGTCTTGTGATAGACTGCACTTCTGGGTTCCCTGCCCTTGTCAGCAGTTTCCAACTGCTAACACGTTGTCACAAAATGTCTAACAATACTAATAATGATCTATTTCTACTGACAGAAGGTGACTGAAAATATTTCTGTGAAGTATAATAGTTCAAGCTAGATAATCCTTTAAGTGGTGTTTAAAGAAAAAATAACTGGCTTTTAATTTCTTACTATAGCGATAAAAAGCTGATTTTTTTTTTGTTTTGTCAGGTAAGAGAGTTGAGTCATTTTTGGTGTTTCTGGACCCATATAGAATTGAGAAATTGCTGAAGGAAGGAGACAGAGCAAGGAAGACAGAAAACAGTCCCCTGTTTCCTTCAGCTTCCCTGCCAAGAAAAGATTTCACACATTATATAGTGCATTAGAATTAGACAGGAGAAACTGTTTTATTTACTAGCTTCTGCATGAGATGTTTTACTGGCAATATTAAATGATCTTTTCTAGAAATAGTCTAAAAGTTTCTTCACACCTGGGAGATTGGCATGAGAAATCCAGTAAGTAAATTTTCACTGTTTTTATGGATACTGTCAGTGGGAATGCGAAACTGGAATTAAATAAAATGCAGTATGTTAACAGTAATTGTGATATATGGCACTAATGCTTGGGTGTTTTGTTTTGACTTACTCTTCTAAGACAGACTGAACCTCCTTAGTATGCAGAAACTTGTTGAAAGTCTCCTGATCTTGACCTCCTGAAAATCCCTATTATTAATATTTTTGACTTCTGAATTGTTCTGAAATGATGACTTTCCCTGTTACATTAGTTCCTTGTGTTCTGTTTCCAGGCAGATTTTGGCAATACAGTGATGTGTAGAAAAATAAAATAAGGCAGAAAAAGAAAACAGTGTAATACTTTGCAGCCTCCAGGAGGCTGGTGGGGACCTGACATCAGCGATGCAATGTGAATGTTTAGTTCTGGAGTTCTGGTCTAGATGTCAGAATGGTTATATTGGACCATGCGTTACCTGGACCACGTGTTAGCTTGGACTATGCATTAATTGCTTAGGCACACACTCAAATACTAATTGGGTTGCCTAAAACTCAGGCTGTTCTTCTGAGGATGATATATTTAGTAGTACAAAATTCACTGTGACACTCCTGAATAATGATGAAATACCTGTATTCCTTTGTGGTAGTTATAAACGCCATCGTAATTTATCCTTTGAATCTGAGAGGAAGGGCACAGTGTAGGAGCCTTGCTGGAATAAACAGCTTTTTTTTTTTTTTCTGGTAGGTGTGACAAGGCCGCACGTCTTAGGATGGGCCTCCATCCTAAGACATTATCTTAGTGGCACTAAGCTTGACAGTGTACACAAATTGTACATTTGCTTCATGCTAAATTCAGTGCATGAATGAGATTTTAATGGTGCCTGAAAAAAGTCAGTCAAGGTTTGAAATGTAAAATGAAGTGTATGGCTCAGTATTCTTATATTGATCTCCATACCAATGTAAATCGAATGCCTTCAGGACAAATTTCACCACAAAAGCCTAAAATAATACTAATTTTCTCGATTGGTTTACTGAGGTGATTGCAGAAATGTCAGTTAAAAGGTGCAATCAGAAGCACAGTGAGCAGATTTGGATGTTCAGTAGTTGATGTTTATCTCCCCCCACAGATACCCCTTGCTTTAGTTTTGTGAGAAATGCAAACCACCCCCGTTTTCCTAGCAGCTTTACCTTTAGGCATGAATCATTCACAGAATTCCCACCTAGATGCTGGCAGCTGTGGCTGTCAGAGTACCACTGGCAACCTCCTGGAATGCACAGTGGAGGGCAGGAGAAACGCACGCGCTCTCTTTCCTCCAACGTGGCCAACTGTACGTGGACACGAGAAATCCAAATTTTGCAGCTGCTCTGTAATACCCTGTGGAAGAGGATCAGAAAGCTTTAGATGCGGTTTGTCCCTCAGTTAGGGAGTATGTGTCTCTGAAGGGAGTACGTGCGCGGGTCAAATGCACATAACGTCATTCTGAAACTGATAAAAATTCCTTGCTGCAGGGAAAATTTCACTTGCTACTGGCCAAAGATGTTTCCTTTATCAGTTTAAGAGCTGGTCTTGTTTTATTAGTATTGAAATATTATCCTACTTCCCAAGAACTCATGAGATTGGAGAGAGTGGAAGTAGACACAATTCTAATTGTGTGTTGCACAATGGAAATTGTACTTGCAAAGGAAAGCTTTTCAATATTTTTTTTCACTTATTACATTTATAATATCTATATGCTCTATATTCTGTGTATGCTATCGTGTATGCTATTGTGTATGCTATCATGCATGCTATTATACATATTCCCTTTCTGCCTGGACCCTGAACAAAGTGGAGGGAAAAGAACTTTTTAGAACTACTCCAGGAGAAGTTATAAGTACCTGAATATACATATGTTGTTATCCAGATACGTGTACCAGTAACTATTCAGCCCTTAACAGTCTGAATGTCTGTGTCAGGAGGAGTATTTTCCTGCCTTTGGAAAGACTGATGTTACAATACAGCAGTTATTATGGATTGTAAGTGTTATGGCCTTTTGTAAAGGAAAGGGAATTCTGTCAAGAAAACATTTTACAGTTTGGACATGCAGTGAGATGAAAAACCAAGGAGCTATTCTTATGTGCTTCTGTAAAATCCCATAGACCACATTTTCCTCTGCTGTATTCCCTTCAGCATGTATAGTATACACCAGAAATTGAAAGGAATTTATATGGGAGGAGACCATGCCACTTCTATCAGATTCATATCAGAATAGTTTCTTATGCAAGAGAAAATCTCCAGTGGCCATTATCAATCAAATAATAATTTTGAGTCACCTGAGTGCTTGTGGCTGATGCTGTAACAAAACTGAGATTGTTATTTCACAGATATGGATGTAGCTGGCTAGAAAAAAATCCCTTACCATTGCCATTTTAATATCCCAAGTAAGAAAAAAGAATTCTTTGTCTCTGTGATTCTTAACCTAGATTTAGTGTGCTGCAGAGATATTTCTCTGACATGTTCAATGATAGCAGAAAAATATGTGGTGGTGCATTAAAAGCTGTAGAGTAAAAGATGTTTGGGGAACTTAATCAGAGCCTTAGGCGAGAAAAGGATGTGTAACACTGATATGTACGTCTTGCTTTTGCTGTAGTTAATGAAAAATGTTATGCCAACACTGGTTTTGTGTCCCTTATGGTTTAGCAATGCAGAACCAATCCTTTTATTCTTTGTGTTTTGTGTTTTTCTTCTCTTAATGTTACTTAATCTGGAAATAAAAATGTTTGATTTCTGTCATTCCCCTTGGCTACTTTGCTTAAAATGGTGCTTAATTGTTTTCACTTTAAAGGAATGGTGCCAGGTTTAAAGGTTTATTATATTTTCATGGATTTTGTTTTAAGATTACCTTTTTTATATGCTTCTCCTTGACACCTGTCATAACATTAGGCTTTTCAAACTTAGCCACCATCAGTCTGAGAGGAATTGTTAGTGAATTGTCAGGTTGCCACAAAGACCAAGTTTCTTTTCATTGTCTCCTAGCAGTACTAATCAAGCCAATTCTTTTACTCAGCACACTGCATAAATGCCTCCTGCTATTACAAAGGTCATCAGGAAGACTTGATTGAACTGTGTTGGTTTTGTTGGGAGAGATGAATGCTTATGTTCCTAATTTTCATTGTGTAACTGCCAACTTCCTTGCTGTAATTTTGAGAAAGGACATTTAGACAACCATTTCTGTTCTCTAGTGGACTTCTTAGTACCTCCCTCAGCTCTGCAGGCTGGGCTTTTATTTATTTTTCTTTTCTTGAGTACAGATGCTACTGCTTGTACCTCAGGTACTGGTACATTATTGATCAAAGCATAGAGAATGCACAAATAACGTTTGAACTGAGGTTGTATGGATGAGAGAAATTAACTGTTGTCAGAAGCTTACTGTTTTCTATTTTTAATTTTAAGATGTTTAGGATTTTTCCACTGGCATTGCCTTAAAATTCTGCCAGCCCCCATTTATCTAGAATGATTTATGCTTAAAATTAATAATCTCTCAGCTTTTATTTTTTTCTTTAATGTTTCTCTTTTGATTTTTTTTTTTTTTACACTAAATCTTATTCCAAATTTCCAGATTTCGTTTCCCTTAAACATGTTGAACAATTCTGTTTTCCTCACTGGTTGTCTCTTTCAGTAGGTTGCAGTCAAATTTGGTTATAGCTAATTAGAGAACACTTGTTTCAGCGCTTTGAAGATTGTCATCTCCTCCATAGCAAAAACAGTTTTAATTCTGAAGGCTACATTCACCTCTTGTCTATAGCACTAAGACCAATGAATTGACTGCTCCTGAGGTTATGGCTCCTGACCGGAATAAAAGAGCAATAAATCAAAGTATGTTCACTGGCATTGAAGCAGGCTCCAACTGTGTGGAATCAACATGCCAGTTCCAAATTGTAATTTCACTAAAAATAGCATAGTTTAGCAATTTTGACAGTTGTAAACTTGAAAGATCTAGGCACACACTTGAAAGATCTGTCCATCTTGCTGTGTCTCATATGTTCTGTCAACCATGCATCTTTCGAAAATAAAACCAGAAAAACGTTGAGCATCCTTTGTTCTTTGCTAGATGTGCCCATTCCTGCCCTCTGCATAAGGCAGCACAAATTTAATAGTGATTTTTCAAAGGTAAAACAGAAGAATCCTTCTGTGAGTGGTGTCTCTAGCATGGGAGGAAAGGTAGAATTTTGGATCCATATCTCCCCTTCATCACTTCCCTTTTCTGGGTCTGTCTGTGTTTCCAGGAAGCAAGAGACAAATTAGCAACTGTGTTACAGTTCATTAGTTCTTACAGGGGGCACAATGCAACTGCTCCTGTTCCATTCTGTGGTCTGGAGAACCACAGGCGAAAATTTTACTGTATTTTCTCCTATCAAGACTTCTCACCCAATCCATAGTTCCTCCAAGCTCTATTCAGAAAACGTTTAAGCATGTATTTAATACTAGGCACATTATTTGCCCTTCAGCTTCTATAGATTGTATGGGCAGCTTAGAGTTAAAACCATATTTAAATGCTCAGACGAATTGGGCAGCAGTTACTTCACATCGTGGAACAATAAATAAAGCAAGCTTTTAAATTTGTGGTTGAAGCCTGTTGGTAATGCCAAACTTAACTCTTTAGTTGGCCATCTCCCTGACAGAAAAGTATGTGTTGTTATGTATTGCTTTAACGCCAATTAATTGCTCTCTGCCTCACAAAATGCCTGAGGTTGAACCACACTTTGCTCCATCAGAATTCAACACTGCTATTGGTCTGTGGGGAGAAAAAAACAGGAATTAGAAGAGACAAGAGCACTGGGGAGAAGTAATCTTTTATTTATGTATAATGCTGTACATTTCCTAACTGTACTGTGAGTTTTCCTTCTAACTCTTACTAATTATGGTGACTGGCATGTGGCATGTGATGGAGCCTCAGGAAAAGTGGGATACATACAGCTGTTCAGATCTGGCACATTGCATTCGAGTTTGCATTTGCTGGCATGCCAAACTCTCTTTTTTCAATGAGAGAAAGAAGGATGTTGCAATTTGCTACAAGTTGTGTTTGTTGCACAAAAAAAGACTTTATTGGAGGGAGCTGAATTAATTTCCGATAAATCCAGAGGAGTTGTACACACAGAATGGGAACATGGCTCCAGTAAACTGGTTCCACTGAATTTTCAGAGGTCATTGCTTGTATCTATCTATTCCAGCTTTAAATCACCCACATATTGCTTATCCTGTATCATATCTTGTAAAAAAAAAGAATAAAAATAAAGATTCAGGCAAAAAAGATAGAGACTGCATAGGACATTAACCACTGAAAAATATATAAATTCACCTAGAGCTATTAAGGTTTGTGATTTTTGTCTTTGTTCAGAGGAAGGCAAGGAGGGAGAGTATTTTCATATCATTGCCATTACTTTTTAAAGGTGCTAAAATACTTAACTCATTTTGCAAAATGCATATTTGCCAAGAGTCACATTTGCTTCATCACTATTAATTTTGTGAGCTCAGGCAGAAGCCTTCCTAACTTTTAAATGTGTACCTGCAGAAAGTGGTAATGATATACCAGACTTGCTGCTCTTGAGGCTAGATTTGTACCCTTGTTGCACAAATTGAAAGTAAGCCAAATAAATTCTTTCCCACTCTTGGGAAATATGTGTTATCCTAAGTGCAAGACTAGGAGAAATGTGTTAATTGTTTGACACTTCATCATTTACAGCACTCATTAAAGGAGATAATGGTGATGCCACAAATATTGGCCTGAGAAAATTTCGTAGATCTCTAAGGTGACCACTGCATTCTTAATATATAGACGAGAGTTTTCAGAAGATTTTATAAGGATATATTCCATCTATCTACAATCCAAGTAAACCTTTCTTTGTTTTCAACTTCTTCTCATATGCATGGTGTTAATATTCACATTTTCAGAGATAAAACCGTGGATGCAGCAGGTCAGAGGACTACAATATGACAACTGTTTAATACGCTATGTCCTCTTCGGTGGTGTGCCATTGCTTGGTAATATTTATTTCGGTATTACAAAAGATATTTTAAATACAGCGAAAATAAATATATTATTTCTGTTTTCTTTTCCCTAGGCATCAAAGAAAAAAAAAGTGCTATTTTATCAAATTCTATTTTGCTGTGAAGCCTTTCTTTAGCAGTCTTTCAAATGGAGTCCAGGGATATCCTTCATCATTTCCTCTGTTGGTTTCTTCTCACTGTAAACTTAATGGAAGCACTCAGGCTTGTAGTGAAGAGGAAACCCACAGGCAAGTGGCAGAAGCCTCATAAACTTCAGGGAGCTAGTTTAACATGGTTAATTAAAGGGGTGATCAGTTCAGGGCAGCACCGAGTGTGAACAATTGATAGACAAATCTCCACAGTCAGTCTCCAGATGAATGCTCCAAATATAAGAGAAGACCTATCAACTTCTTGGAGCCTATACTTAGTTACCAGGGGGCAATAAACCCCACAGCAGCAACTGCGAATTAGCACATGAAGCAAACCCGTGTGTATGCCATTTCCTGCCTTAAATTTTGGTGCCCTAGGTGTACAGTGCCTTGCATAGGTTATTTGAATAGATTACCTTTGGTTTAGCACATTAGCTTTGGTTTAGTCTCAGGTTTCAAATCCAAAACAATGGGGGAAGTTGAATCTGAAATTCGACTTGCTAGGATTTAGGCCTGATCAGATTTAAGGTTTTCACTAGGGAACTTTATGAAAAATCAGAGTGTGCTAATGAAATTTGCCTTTTACACAAATTTAGGTGGCATAGTCAATAAAGAGGAAAATTAGAGCATTATATGAAAAGAATTTAATGACTTTGACATGTAGGATAATGAAGTTAGGGTACAATTCAGTTCTACAAAAATACTAACTCATACGCTCAAGGAGGAATGAAAGAATTCTGCAGTAAAGAGGATGCTCTTCAGTTCCCCAAATTAAGACTGAGGTTTCCTTGGCAATGCAGATGCACTGCTATTACAGATGTGCCAGGGGGTGGTCAGACAGTGGTTTCTTTTGACTGGTTACTGAGCCATTGTTGAGAGAAGACTAAAGCAAATCCTGAAGAGCTTGTAGGAAAGCACAAGTCACATACTAAGTGACTTGCTGTGTGAATTCAGCGACAACTCTATGTGATCTGCAGTGGCAGAAGCCTGAGCTGCTTCCCCAAGGGTTGGTGTTGTCCCTACCCCCTCGCTCCTGCCACTTTCCTTGTCCTGGCACAAACACCGCCGTATCTGTGGGGTGACCTATCTTCAGTCAATCGATCTGGCCAAAAACTGACTCAACAAAAGAAAAAGGAGAGCTGTTTTCAGCTGGTTCAATTGTCTAATCCAGGTTACCACATTAAGCAGGAGTGCTCTTGCCGGTACGGAACAGCCAGCGGGGCTGGGCAGTTCGGCACTGCTTTTGGCAGCCACACGTTTTGTGCTGGATTAAAGGGGCTGTGTTACCAGGGGGCAGGCAAAGACTTTTCAACTGTTACACATTTATCAGAGGTTTGCACTCAGCTTGATGCTAACTCAATGAGTATGCTGGTGTATGTTGTTATGCTGCTGTCACCTTCCACATCCGAAGGCACTGTTATATGGGGGCCTCTTTTCCAGGTTGCTGACTGCACACAAATAGTTTCAGCCTCTTGGCTTCAGAGGGCTCAGCGAGGCAACAAGATGTGCTTAAAATATATTAATTCATGTTTTAGCCGGTTGTGCTGTGAAGTTTCTGGTGATTTGTGGCAGGAAGATACATGTTTTTCCCCTGGGCTTTCAGAAGGAGTACATCCAGGCTGTGTAGGAATTGTGCTCTACTCCCCTTCCCCCACTCCCCAATATACAAAGGTTTGGGGAAAACAAATTTGTCTGGGGGTTTGTTTGTTTTTTTTGTTTGTTCCCGTGTGTGTGTGTGTGAAGATGATTGCAGTGCTTTGGAGTATCATTGAAGATTTCCGGTGCTCATGCTTATTCCCAGGATGTGATTTTTGGTTGGTGTTATCCCTTGGGCAGTTTTTCTGAGTACTGTTTTTTTAAAAAAGAGCCATAAGATTCTCCTTGCAGTTCTTTGCTACAGTGCAGTACCAGGTCACTAGGCTACAACTAGTGCTATTTTTAAATTTGTGTTGATTCACTAATTCATGTTAAAGCCAAAAAGTGCTAGGACCTAAAAATCACTTCTTGGAACTGTATGATTTCAGATGTTTGATCAATTTATTTTTTAAGTTTCTGCAAATAATTTTTAATGTTTCTTTAATTCTGTGTACTAGTTATTTTTTGAGCTCTTTGGATTTTGATGTTAAAATATTAAAAGTAACTTTTTGAAGAGTACTATGTCTTTTCAATTACTTATAAGCCATTCAGTTCTCTGCTGTACGAATGTTAACAAATACACAAAAGGTATTTATTCACACGTACACAAGTCTAGCCAGCCTGCAAAACCACAGTTGTTGCATATGCAGATCCACTTGAAATCAGTTATAAATGAGTTAAATCAGTCTTTTTTAATAGTGAACTAAAATGTTTATATATGGTTTATATTCAGTGGAGTTATGTATTTTTACTTTGTTGTCCCATATATATGATATTTTTAGTCCTATAAAGCTTCCAAATAAGAATTTAATGATTTGTGTAGATCATACTTTTCTATTTTCCTGGATTCAACATGGTGTAAATGCTATGGGGCTTTCTGAACCCAGTGCTGTGACACACGTCTTTGGGACAGGGTACACTTGTGAGTTGGGGTTTTACTTCCTAATCTTCCCTTGTGTAGAAGAAGGAAGACTCAGGGAGGAGTGAGGAGAAAGGATGACAGTGCTCAGGCTGGAATTCGGCCAGGACACCAACCTTAACAACTGGGCCGTGTAGGAGCTTATAATTCCTGAGAGCAGATGGGTCTAGTTTTTATATTTTGCCTAAAAGACACAGCCTTTAGTATGGCAGGCCCCCTTTTAACACCATGTGGGATTATCAGTACTAACTTAGAAATAAGAATATCACAAATGAGATTGCTGTCACTTACTAAATACTTTGTAACAGAGCCTCAGGGAGTTGAGAAAATCAGAATTTAGTAGCATCTTTGTTCTCTCTTTAAGCAAACTGGCAATAGCTGTTGAAATGTTGTACCCAAAATCACAAAGCTCAGTAAGAGACACTTTCTGCCTTCCAAAATACCCTCAAAGTGTGGTGAAACCTGAGGGGAAGGAGTGTGATTAGACCTCACTTCCTTCAAATGGTCGCTTGAACTTCTCTTCCTCTTTTTCAAAGTGAACGCGTTGAAAGGAGAGCAAAGACTTGCAGCTTCTTTAGCTCTGTTTCATTATAACACAGAATAATAAAGCAACTCTTTAGAAGGAGAAAACACAGATTTTGTGAGAGAGAGAAGGTAAACGAAAGGCTAAAAAGCAAACGTACTCCATATCTGTCAAGACAGGATGTCCTCCAGGCTTTCTTTGTCAGCCAGCAGCTTTCCCTGTCCTGCCGAGTGCCACAGAGTAGGCTCTCTACAAGCCCCCCATGGCTTCCTGGGAGAGGGGAGGCTTTCCTGCACCTCTGAGGCTTGGCTCAACATCGAGCCTCTTCCACATCCCAGCATTCAGGCTGCTGCAGTTTACTGTGTCCGAGCCCTTGCTGGGGCTCGGCGTGCAGGGACCAGAGCAGATCAGCCACTTCCCTGCGGAGGAGCAAAGCCCACGAGGGGTCTCATGGAGGAGGTGAGCAGAACCTTCCTCCCCTTGCTCTTACTGACCAGCTTGGCGAGCAGCTCTGCGCATGGTCAAGTGACTGAACAGACCAAAGGCAGGTCCAGAGTGACAAAGAGTTGTAGCAAATGCAGAGGTAAGGTCCAATGTAGGATTTTCACAAGGGTCTTGCTGAAGTGACTGGAAAGATGATGACAATAACGAAAGGCTGAGGCATGAATCTGGAGATGATGTTTCCGCATATGATTTCTTTTGGCATTAAAAAAAATTTAAATTAAAATATCCCAGGAGGAATTAATTGATTTCCAAGAAAATATTTTGAAATACAAGAGGGGAAAATATTTGCATGGCACTGTACATAATGGGCGTTTACTGCAAAGGGATTTTTTTTTTTTTTTTAGAGTCTATGCTTTTTCAAGTGCGTAAGCTCAGATGGAGAAGTCTTCTGCTCCAGTGCTGTGCAGACCTTGTGTCCCTTCCCAAACCAAAATGTTAAGGCTTCAATAAGCAGTGGTAAAGCTCAAAAGCACATTTGCTATCACTGGAGATAAGTACACTTCTTTAATATTTTGAAAATTATTTTATTATAATGTTTGACCTGAAGGAACTGTGTGTCTGAAAGCTTTTCTGCTTCTCCTAGTTGCATCATTTGGTTTAATGAAGTACATTATCTCTCCTCACAAATCCTGCTTCTCTGTTACTTGGCAAAAAAAAAAAAAAAAAAAAAGAGAAATACAAGGAAATCCTAGGTTTCACTGGGATTGCTACTCTTTTGCCAGTTGTTCATTGCCTTAGGGCTGAATTTTAATGTACTTTTAAATGATCAGAAAAAAGGCTTTTTAATTGTCATTAAAACAATTATAGCAGGATGACTCAACAGTCTGGTCAAAATCATGACATTTAGAAAAGCCAGTTCCCAGCAAAAAGGCAGTGGAGGTCCTGCCTTGAATAATAACTTAGGAGAAGGTGAAGTGTAAAGGGGATTCTTCTAAGGTGTTTGGGTGGAAGGTTTTACTTCAGCATGATGGGCAGAGAAGAAGGATCAGATTTTTAGAAGTGTGGTGCATTTTAGGTGCCAGTTCATTCTGAAAAACTGTCAAGGAGGTGAAACAATGGTATTACTGGAGGTCCAGGCTCAGTTGTATGTTCAGAGCACTTTAATATCTGACCAGACTTGAATCTGAGCTGCACTAAGAATTATCAGCCTTAAATGACTTGAAATGACTTTCAGCCGGACAGATTAAAAGTACATTTCCCAGAAAGCTGGGAGTAGTGAAATAGCCTGTTTTATTTCTAGCCATGCCTACACGGCACTGAATTTGTGTTTATGACTGGAAGTTACTGGCTTGTATTGGCCTTGTCATTAAAGTCTGACCCTACAGTTGGAATATGAACTAATGAACTAATTCCAGACTGTATTTAAGTCTGCTTCTCATGAGAAGACATTCGTATTTCTTCTCCACTAAGTTGCTCTCTGGAGCCAAGAAGGGCGAAGCTCTTGAACACTGACAGATTGTGCTTTGTCCTCTGAGTGCTTGAGGATGGAAGCACATCTCAGAGAGCAGCCTTCCATTTTGATGAATCCATGCTGATGATCTTTCCATGTGGGTATAGATTTTTGTCTTTAAATGTTTTCTCCCACTAACACAATAGATGCTATGTGATCTAAATTTCCTAGTCTCCTATGACCTGGGCATTGATAAGCGCTGTGTGGAATAAAAGATCCCTGCTTCCGTTTGGAGAACAAACTGTGTGGAAAAAAAACAGGGTGCTTTGGGATTGTTAATTATTAACATTTTTAATTATTTTTTTAAATTATTTACTCTGCTCACTGCCATAATCGCAGCAAAGTCCTTATATGGAACAAGCGTGGCTGTAGGGGATTTAGGATGCGTTTGGTTTTGCTTTTGAGCTTGACAGCCATTTCTCACTTTCCATAATAAAGACAGTTAGCTAGGGAAAATGAGGAATATTAATAGATTTTTAGAGTGCTGTGCTTCTAGAGGAAAGACAGAAAAAGCTTTAGCAGGAACAAGAAAGGAATAGAAGAAAGGATTATTCCTGTTTCCTGGTTTCTGGTTCATTCTTGTTTGCAGTCTTTTATTTATACTGTTTTTCTAAAAGTAAATGTAATAAAAGAAAAAGTCTCCATCATGATTTATTCTTGCAATTTTCCTAGGCTTGTAGGATTACACCCTCCTCCCTCTCCTTCTCCTTGCAATAACCAGCCACTGTAAATCCAAATATACAACCTTTGAAAATAAAGGATTTTGCAGAGGAGAACTGAATCAACCTTAAACTCACATGTTCAAAAAAAAAGACAAACACCAAACCAGACTGAGAAGCATGGGGCTAGTGAAGCTCTGGAAGTATTTGTAGCATGTTATTGCTAGACTAGATCTGTCTGAATGTGCTGCAAAACAGACACCAGTGTTCAGAGCTGATTGTTCTTTTTAGAAAGCGATGAATTTCCCTGAAAGTGTTTGGAGTTTTTGGATTTTTTTTTTCACATTTTTACTTTCATCTTGGATTTTTCTTTTTTTGTTTTAATGTTGAACTTGTATCTGCACTTCATCTGACAGACAAGAGACTGTAGCCCATTTTCTGAAATGTTTGCCACTACCCAAATGTGTCTTTGACAAGCCCGATAGCTGTGTATTCATCTTATTTCTACCGCAGCACATAAATCCAGCACTAATATTACATTTATCTTTTTCTTCCTTTGTTCTTTTTCTGGTTAAAGAGAAGAGTTGTTGTGTAAAGATACAGTACATACATTATAGATATACTGATGTGGTGACATTTGTCGCTTTTTCAGTGAATAGATAAGTGGAGTTGGAATAAAAATTCCCAAAAATATTTTTTTGTTCTCTTTCACATTGATTAGTTTTTTAAATGTTAATGAGTTTTCTGTTTGGCACTATGGGAGTACCAAAAGTAATTTATTGAAAATCACTTGAATAACAAAGTTCTGATAGGGTAGTAACTGGTCTAGGTTATTTAATGAGTTCAAACTGTGTACCTTCTAAAAAGCTAGGGGTTAGGGGCAGTTTTTTATAACTCAGAAGTACTGTTTTTTTACCAAAATAGCCCAAATATCCTTCATCTTTTGCTGTAAATTTACAGTGTAAAACTCGTATGAACAAACAGAAAATGAGTATTGCTCTTCAGCAGGGTTGAAGTGAATGTACAGGGCTGCTAATATCTACCTAGATGAAGCCAATATGTTCATGTTCTGAGTGTGGACTGAAACATCACATGGCATTCACTAGAGACTGTTAGTAGAATTTGGAATCTCTAAAATACCATTTTAAATCATCCCCACGTTCACAGAAACTGTGATTATTTTACAATTATTCAGTCTGAGGTGCACAAAGTGGTTCATCTAATTCTTATTAATAGAAAGTGCCTCTGCCACAAAACCACAAATTGACTAATGCTATTTGACAGTGATAAAGAAGCAATTGCATAGATCATGAAGAATAAACTCATTGCTCACCTTCAAAGAATATCCTTATGAACAGGGCTAGGCAAATCAATGGGAAAGTTTCTACCAGTAACCACTTTATACCTAAGATATGGGTAAGCAACCCATTTTGTTCAGGTGGTCTAAATCAGGAAATGATAGACTTATTAGCATTGGAAAGGATTTTTTTTTAAATATACTTTAAGAAATTTTGCTGCTAAAAACAGTCTGATGAACAATTGAGGTAGTTTCTAAAATGATTGAGTTCTGCTGTACAACTAGTACTTGTTAATAGTTGCACCTAAACATCCCTTTATGGTTTTTTTTTGCCCAGTTCCTGAACTAGTAAATACAGACAAGAGTTAAAAGCAGGACTACTTATTTTATTTCGTACCAGTATCTGCTAATGCTTTTTCAAGATAAACTGGATTTTTTTTACTGGCTTGAAATTCTTTTCCACCGGGAATTTTGTGGCATGATATAGATACTCTTTGAAAGACTGAGAAAGTAAGTGACACATGATTTTTCTGCAGAAGATGCAGAATGCATCAGATGTGTTGGCAAGGTCTGAGAAAAATGTATCTGTAGCATGCCATGGCTCTGTTATAAAGTTTCTGTATGGTATTGACTCAGTACAGCTTGTTGCTTTGCTATACTAAAATAGAACCTATTTCAGAGCAGTTAGAAGAGAAGCACATGAGAGCTGGAAAGGACTTCCAGACATTGATTTGGTGCACTTCATAAGATGCCTTCCAGATGAATGCAGTAGCTGGTACCTCCTTGCACTTTCTGTGCTCTCCTGTCATCCTTTTCCCTTATCTGAGGGACTGTGCGCCAGGACTCCTGAGCCACTGGCTTTGGCTTGTTGGTCAGCTTCATTGCAGAGGGAGTTTTGTTGCTGTTTTTTTGTTTTGACTGCACTGGGCTTTGTCTTATAGATCAGGATTACAGTCTTGAATAATTCTTACCAGTAATGTCACAAAAATTTTGTAAGAGCCAGTAAACACGTCTCTTATCTGGCAGTACTGTGTCACAAACAACCCAAGTGTTCTTCTATTGATGTAGTATGTCAGGACAATTACAAGAAAACCTAAGCCATTCCCTGTTGTTCCTCCACCACTCCCTGCTCCCATACCCCAAAAAGGCAGCAAGTGATCTTTTTTTGTATTTGCTGAGATTTTTCTGCACATTTCTGCAAAAAAAAATAGTCTGTGTTCTAATGTGTCTTTAATATTATAAAGAACTCTGCATTTTACTAGATATGGTTCCCATTTGAGGTCTTTAGCCTTGACTGGCATACCCTTATAACAGCATTCATGATCTGTTTCTGTGTTGTGTACTCATGGTACTCTTAAAAGCAGAGAAATATGTTTTTCCTGGTAAAATTTTATGCTATGGAGGAATGAAAAAATAAAAAGCACTTATAGTTTTTGCAGAATGAGCCTTTGCATTGGAGTGGATCCTCCTTTGCAGGAGAAGCTGAGTAGTGTTACCACCTGGAATAGAGAGAGACAACTGGGTGAGGATCCATCCTGGCACATGGCCGACATTAAAAATGAGTAAAGCTTTAAGTTGCCTTCAAACACCTCTTTTTCCGAGATGTTTTTCTTATTCCCCATCTGCAGGTGAAATATTGTAGAAATCATTCAGTGTTTGGGAAAACTTTGCTGGACTTCAGTCAATTGCACCGAAATTTGTAACTGTTAAAACGCACTCCCAGCATCTATTCTGTTCTCTCCTGACTTCTTTGAAAACACTTTTCCTGTTTGAGGTCCAAGTGCTGGAATCAGTAGCAATTTACCACTATTTGCAATTGCAAATTTGGCTGCAATTTGGTTTTACCCTGATAGTCAGGAGCTGCAGAATGAAAACAACATCCTTTACTTGTCACTAAGGGATTCAGACAGCTTTTAGTTTCCATGATGGCTGTTAATTTAGAGAGAGAGATGGAGTTTTCACAGGTAAGTGATTTGAAAGGTTAACAACAGAAATAGATCTGGCTGTCGGACCTGTTGTGTCTGAACTGCATGCAATATTTCAGTTAAATGAACTGTCATAAAATATTTAGTTTTCTTTATCGCAGCGTACTGATTCAGAGGAGCTGTAGTTAGTGACTGTACTCTGCTAGGAGATCTGCTTCGTGCCCCCATCTCTCTGGTGCAGCACAGTGTTGCTCCATAGACCGATATGGTGGAGTCCAGATGTTGGATGGAAGGACTATTTCAAAAGGAATAATCTAAGCAGTGGGCTTGTCCCATGAAAAGTGTTGACATCAAAAAGCCCAGTGAACAGTTTCTGCAAGGCAGTGTCGTGCAGAGGAGAAGGTGGCTTAATATTGAACTGACTCAGTAGAAAGTATTTTGCTTCAAGAACGCACCACTTTTTTACTTAAAATATTGAAATATTAATGTTTCACCTTCTCTAAATACTGTTTCAGAACACTGATGGTGAAAACTAGTCAACTACAACTAAAATGTTAGAATGTCTCATAGGACAAACATCCAGTTATTTCCTTAATTCTGTTCCTTATACATCTTATGTAATTAAGTTGTAAGATGCTTATTATAACAGAGGAAAGTAAAATAACCTGCATGGCATCATACAGCATATTAGTCAGAAGCTAGGATTTACTGGCTAGAGCAAGCTAGTAAACAAGATTTCAGTATAGCAGGAAATTCTGCTTCCAGTGATTATTCCTACTTTAGATGTGCAATACAGCTGAACGGAACCAAAGGTATTTTCACCCAAACAGTGGGTGCTACTGTCTTCCGTGTATGTGCCACGCAAATGAAATATGGAAGTGCGCTGCAATTTTCCATCCCTCTCAACAACATGCCTGAATTAGACTGTTGGCCATGAAAGGGGTGTGTTCTGCAGCATGCAACCTCTGTGATCTACACTTTGCTCCATTTATCTCTTTGTAGAAGGTGCATTTTCTCATATTTCAGCAATTTGGAACATCTGGGTAGTTTTATGTTGTTTTTAACATAACTGGTAAAAACTCGGGAAAAGTTGAATGGTCAGATTGTCCTCTCTGATGGCATAGCCTGTTTTGATTAGGGCAGCAGCGCATCCCTTACATATCCACTGTAGACACCAGAAAAACCTGCATCCACTGTTGTCTGCTTAGTCGATCAACTACACTTTGTGCTGGATTGCTCTGGTGTAACCCAGTGTAACCCTTGTGTACTGCACCATCTGGATTCTTTTTGGAGAAGAAAACATCAGGTTGGACTCAGGTTTGGAAGTTTCATGTCATCTCAGGATGTTCCTGGGAAAGAGATTTTTACTTTCATTATCTTGTCCTTTATGGACTGAGACCTTCAGGTTTGCAGAGGTGTCATCTTGACAATAACCAAGTGAAAGTGTATTGAAAATGTGAGGAGCCTAAACATAATGAAAATTAAAACACAACACGTTTGGAAAGCATAATCTGGGTGTGGGAAACGTTGTCCTTCATGCATGGCCAATCAAGTCATCTGCTACTCCTGGCTTAGACATTTCCTCAGAGCCTCATCAGCTTAATTATGGCTCCCTTCCAATGCTGTCAGCTTCTGAGAGCTTGGAAAGTTTTCTGTGCAGGAGGTCCAACAATCTTCAGGTAATTTTCACTTCTGGGTCTTAGTGTGCTGTCCATCTCAGAAACCCAAAGGTCCCCAAAGAAGTGAGTTTCTGGAGACGAGGATGTGACAGATAACCAAAGTCCAGTTCCTCATTCTTACATTCTTCTTCACTATCTTCCAAAGTAAATGAAAGTCTGTCTCATCATACCCTTGAGAGGAAGATAAAATCTTACCAAAGAAAGAGAAGAGGCTTTGGTGCTGAAGGTTGTGTTCCACAATGTCATGAACAGTTTGGGGCTTAGACACCTTGCAAAAAGTCAGCCCTTCTCAAAGATGCTGGCTGAATCCTTCCTTTCCTACAGCCATCAAACAGGATTTACAGATCTGTTCTCTACTAGTTCAGTGTAACTTCTTGGAGCTTGGGGTTTTTATTTTGTTTTGATTTGGTTGGGTGTTTTTGAAACACAACACTTTTCACTTTAAGTGTCTCTTGTGGAGATTTGATTTTATTCTGAAGTCCTGTGCAGGTTGCCGGAAGCAAAGTATTCTCAGAAGGGGTATTCTCATCCATCTGTTCTTGTAACTTTATTGATTGAGTCTGTCCTTCAACTAGCCTGGACACTGCAACCACCTTCTGCTTTCTGCATAATGCTTGCTGACACGGTAACAACAGGTGGGAATCCAGGTTTGTGCTTTGTAACTCTGTCTTAAACTTGGTGAAAGTTATTAAACTTCTGATATTTTGGGAAAAGCATTTCAGTCGCAATGTACTGATATTCTGCAGTGCAATATCAGGAGCTGTACTACAGTGTCCTTGGGCAGAAATACAGAAAGAAGCCTCACAATGGCTGGTGGTTAATCTCAGTCCTTCCCTCTCTCGGTCATACACAGCCAGGCAGTCTGAAAACAAATCCTACACGTGCGTTGTGTGTACTTTTCTTGTATGCAGGGCTTCAAACCTTCCTGCACTCACATGCATCGTGTTCATCGTGTGCTGATGAGTCTCTAGAGCCACGGATGTGGGCTGAGAACAGTATTTGCCCCTGAAGCAAAACATCCATTGAAAACTGATTTAGGGCTTCAGGACTTGACCTTAGGTATATAGATCTTGCCTTGGTACTGTTACAGAACTTGGAACAGCTGTGCCTGGGGTTTTAAATGAAAGAAAACAAGAAACAGTTCTTCATAATCCTGAGGTGCAGGGGAATAAATAAGTAGATGTTTGAAGCTGCTGTTTCTCCTACCGGGACTTAATATCTGAAGGTTATTTCAGAAAATGTTTTGATTTTATCGCTAGAAATTTTTGCTTTTCTTGTTCCTTGTTTCTTCCCTCACCCTCCTCCCCACCTGAGGGACAGGCATACATGAATAGTATCATTCATAAGTGTTTCACCAGAATTCATTAGAGCGAGGCTGAAGGTTTCATTATTCTTTAAGGGTGCATTAATGAAACTACTGTACGCTTGAGTTTTTTAATACTATATGAATTATTCTGACAGTCAGTTTGCAAAGCCAACATATCAATCACTAAATTAAAAATGTAGTAATACAAATTAGCGTGATTCAGGAGCTGTAGAACATGTGGAACAATATGCTCTTTGTTTGGAAACTAATACAGATCTGTCCTTCAAGTGAGAAAAGACAGCAAGCAGGGAAATGCAAAAAGTTGCAGTGAATTTATCCAGCACTCCATAAAAACATCTGTTTCCATGTATCAGATACTATCATGCAGGTTTTGTCCAGATCTCTATTAGCCTTTTAGCAAATATTCTAGCACTCTTTAATGATCAACCGTAATGTTCGTTTGCAGGATGAGGTGTCGTTTGTGAATTGTCTGACACGGTGCTTACACCTAAGGAGGAGGCAGCAGCACAGAAAAGTCAAGACAGATCTCCCCACTGCTTTTATTTGTATGATAGAAGATGCAAACAAAATATTTTATGAAAGAACATGTTGCTAACTCCCTGCTTGATGAAGTAATGCCTCGCACAATATTGCATCAGTCCTGTAAGCCTAATCTAGCCTGCCCGTGTGGCTTCTGGTGCTCTGGGAGAGATACTGTATCTGTGCTATTTACATGGGCAGAGAAAAATGATTTTACCCTTAATAAATTTGAGGGACTGGATGAAGTAGGCAGGACAGCTTGCTTTTTCACTTCCTTGAGCAGAAAGTTCTTTCTAAGCATCTTTTTTCCTTCCTTTGCTGATTCTGTCAAAACTGTGTGGCTGTGAATAACATGTTGGATGTTTGAAGTAGTCCAATGAATGTGAGATAATGAAGTTGTGGTTAAGGTGCAGGACATTTTCAATGGCAAGCCTTTGCCTGTGGATTTTTTCTCCTTTCTGAATTATGTTTCAGCCAAGCTGCTTTAAAGCAGCTTGCCTACACTACAGATAAAACCATGCTATGCATAGCTAGGTCTGATGTGCTTATCCAGTACAGTATTCTTACCCCAGTTGTGTCCGCATAGCATTCCTCCCAGCACATCCAGTGTCAGCCTTGGTGCCTGTCAGCAATAATCGCACAGAACAGCAAAATCTGCACTGGTGCATTCCTGGTGACTCCGGCTGCCTGCTCCCTGTTGCCGTGCTTACTGTGGCCAGAGCTGCAGGCAGCCTTCGTGCAGTGCCACCCTTTTTTAATATGTACTCCGCAGTGAAATTCCTGTTTTAATTCTATCGCACAAGCACAGTCAAGAATACTAGCAGAAGAAAACAGACTTAAAAAAAAAAACAGGACAACATGTTAACGATCCATTATAGACTCACCACCTGCATGACACAAGGAATCACGGTGTGTCTGACCTGTGAGGGTTCAGCTTTGTACAACCTTATGAACTCAACAGAAATATCTGCAGTCTTAGGATATGAGATGCAACTTATTATTCAGGATTTCTGCTAACCACAGATTTAAAATCCCTTGGTATTTCTCATCTCTGGTCCTTTCAGGGCTGTGATTTTGATGCTGCCAGTGAGGACTGCAGAGGTAAAAGCTGTTTGTTCTTGTTTGCTCCTTATCTGTGCTATATAAGATGCATGAAATATCACAGTGGTGGAATAAAGGCAATAATCACTTCTAATAATGAAAGGGTTCTGAAAGGGAAGACCTAGATTTCTTCCCAAGATAGCGTGCTGAAGTATTTGCATAGTAACTGGGCTATAATTACAGATTCATCTCCTTTATGTCTCTTAGCTCTCAGGCTTAAGTAACCAGATCTTTAGAGCAGTCGCTCTTTTTCCTGGGAGGCTGGGTGTCAGGCAGCATATGTTAAGGCTATGTGCAGTGGTACTCTGACTGTGAGTAATGAGTGTTGATAAACTGTTTACTGAAGCTGGCTGAAATTCAGGATTTGTGTATTGTAGGGTTTTTGATGGTTCAGAGCACTTCCATTTTCAAGCAGTGGAATATATTGTTGAAATTCTTTAGAAATTTTAATTTCTGGGATAAAAATTAACTTAATTTTGACTCTTTTAGTTTCGTAATGTTGAGTCTGGAATTTTTCATTGATTTTATGTTTTATTACTCTTATGCAACAGCAGTGGCTGTTGAAAATATACCAACGCAAAATAGTTGAAACTTTCTATTTTTGTTCCATTTAAAAATCATTAACATCAACTGTTACTTAGTTACCTCTGATAAAACCTCTCCTCTGAATGAGTGTGTGATGAAAGAGCTCAGCCCTATGGTAAGAGCTTGCCTGAGTGATGGGATGTAGTGAAGTACTAACAGTGTCACGCTTGTGATACAGAAGGTGTTGTCAAGAAATGCTGCTGCACAGACCTTTTTAGTTTCTTCTCATTGGTCTATTGGTAAAGTCTTAGTCCTGCTGGAAAGAATCCACTAACTTTTGGTTATACAAGATTCTGGACAAAAGGACTTAGGCAAAAGAGTCTTTGCCCCAACACAAATTAAGTTCTGTCCTGGGTCTGGAGTTCCTCCTTGAGAACTGAGAGGTGACCATGAGCTGAAAATCCCAGAAGATGAGATTGCTGTGGGGATTTTTGTGTACAAGAGTGTTTGCAGCTTCTATGTGACCAACTTTATTCTCCTAGAGAAACCAATCTGCAAAGCTGATATTTTTTCTACTCTGCAGAGATGACTCAGAAAAAGGGACAGCAGAATGAACTTGAGAGGCAAAAATTCTGTGTCAAGGTGACTATGAGGTTAGTTCTTTCTTTTTAGATGTGTGCCAGAACATGAACAACCTCTCTGGAGAGACCAAGGACATTCTGTTTCCTCTCGATAGCCTGAAGTTGTTGGTGCGCTTGTAAGTGGTGCGGAGCTTGGTTACAAAGGGGATTCTTTATCCTGTTGAACTAACTGTGCCTGTTACGTTTTAAAATATTCCTAGATTTAGTTGCTTCATGCATCTAAAATGTTTGTGCTTCCTTATTTTATATTACCACATTAGTAACAGTGTAATTCTTTTGCTCTTCTCTGTCTCTAGACACCAGTTGTCTCTCTTTCTCCTTCAGTCTGTTATCAGGGCAAATAACCTCCCTTCCTCAACAGTGTCTGCTTTGTTATTGATTATCTGTTCACTCCTACCTGCAACAAACTTGACTTTTTCACAGGTGAGCTGAGATGATCTTGGCAAGCCTCAGATACTCAGTATACTTTCCTTCTTGAGAGGAGGGATTCTATTGAGAGCAGAAATCTAGTGTGGTTGCTGTGTTTTAGCTCCAAAAATGAAGTAGTCTTTGTGGTATTTTTTCACCATAGACTTGGTGGTAGCAGTTTTGATTCCATCTCATCTGTTGTGAGATAGTATTCACTTCTAGAAAGTAATGAAATAGCTAACCAGCCCTTCATTAAAGGATATGGTTTGAAATAAGTGTGATTGTCAGAATATCACAACCAACAAAGAACCAAAAAAGTGAGATATTCACTTGATATATCTGCTCAGTATTTGGGATGAAGCAGGTGGAGGTATCCTTTCTGCATGTTGTGGCTGTAGCTGAAATAGAGAGTATGCCATATGTAACATGGAGAACGTGGAAAAAATGTGATGAATTTCATAGCTAAGAACCATTTAAAAAGACGAGAAGCTTTCCGAATCATTAATTCAACAGTGTTGGAAACCAAAGAAATGTCACAGAATTTGAGAAAATGTTTATATTGTTTCTTGCTTAAAAGAAGTAAACAATAACAACCAGGAAGCTGTAGGCAAATTGGCCTGATATTGATTCTATGTAAAATAACAATACACTTGATTCAGGAGTTTATCAGCAAGGCCTGGCAGCTAAAAATTTAATTAATACTAGCATAGTTATTTGGAAATACAAACCTTGTCAGACAGATACTTAGTCTCTCTCTCTTCTTTTTTTTTTTTAGTGGATTATGGGCAGATTGATAAAGGCAAATTAACTGACATTGTGTGCTTAAACTTCAGAACTTAAGACTGCATGACATTTTGATTTAAAAGCCTGGATTTAGCTAGGTGTCTTTTAAAAATTGATTCATTGGTAGATCTCAAAATATAGTTGTGAAGAGAGAGAGATCAGTGAAGAGCATTTTTTTGTAGGACCAGTAAGGGACTGAGTTATGATCTAACATTTAATATTATTATCAGTGATTTTAATTGTCAATGTAAATTTTTTGCAAAGCTTGGAGGCTTTGCAAATATTGATGGAGTAGTAAGAAAGGACAGGATAATTTGCTTGTATTGAGTTATCCAAGTTTGTTAGTCATTTGATCACAATTGCGAAGGGCTGTCGTTAATAAAACCAGGGCAAGGTAACTTGTCTGGGAATGATGAGTGTAGACTTTAGGGACCTGAAGTTTTTAAGTGTACTCAGGTGAGATTCAGGGGGCTGCCATAAGAAAGGCCCTAAACATGAGTTCTTAGAACAGGCCTGTGGTTGAAAGGGAACAGGATCTTTCAGATAAATGAAGAAAGTGTTTAAAATGTAAGCGGGAAAGTGATCTTGCTTCTGGGTACAGCCTTACCAAGATTGTTGCTAGAATTTCTATGCCTTGTTCTGGAGTCACAGCTTCAAGGGATACAGGAATACTGTTTTCACACGGGTTAGAAATGTTCCTGGAATTGGAGAGGAAGTTTACATTCAGTTTGTCATTCAGTTATTTTAAGAAGAGGCTGAGAAATCACATGGCTGTTGTATGGAAGTAGATAAGAAAAGGAGGTGGAGACAAGATATGAAGAAGATAGACCAGTGCCTGGACTTGCCAGACCGTTCCTGAGCAGGTTCTCTTTTTATATCATATTTGTACGGTTAGTACAGACTGACTGCCAGATTTGAATTGGAATACATTTTCTTCCATTATTTTCTGATTATCGGACCTTATGGGGACTTTAGTCTTTTTCTTCAGTACGGGTATATTCCATCTGTTGTGACTACGTCTACTTCATAGGCTCAAGCATTAGTCTCCCCTTTACCTATTGTGCATTTTTATTAAATTTAGAACTGAAATATTCTACAGTACTGTAGATGGTGGTCTGGGCAAAATTTAACAACCTGAAATACGTAGAGGAGCAAACAAAACACGATATAGCTTGTGGTTCTTTGAAGGTATAGATTCTGTAAAACCCAGAACGATCCTCAGTTCATCCTCATCCTCCGTTCACCCTCAGTAAGGCACCACGGAGACCTGCATAGTTGTGTATGACTTCCAACACTTGGCAGCACTAAAAATGGATACGTTTGGTGCAGTTCAGGACAAATCATCTGGATCCATCCCTGTTGTAAAGACATTAACTTCTATGCCCTTGTATTTTGGATTCCGTGTTACATGAAAGCTTGGACCGGACATTTTCAAAAGTCCCTTCTGGCTGAGTTCATCTCCGAGTTTGGCATGGCTTTGAATGGTGTGGAAGTAACAAATAATCTAACAGACCTTGAACTGATTTCTTATTTACATAGCAAGGAATTCAATATAAAAGAGAACAGGTTTCAATAAGATGGAAGAAAAAAAACACAACCCCTTCTTTAATACATATGCCATATGGCTCAGTGCCATTTCGAAGTCCTTCAGATAGCTCTGAAATAGCTAGTTTCAAGAAACATCTAGAAGGATGTGAGCTCAGATCCCTCAAGTGATATAGCTGGGACAGCACAGCCTCCATCTGAGCTGGTCAACTTTCAGTTCAGAGCTCGCTTGCTGGATGGGCTACCTCTGTTTAAGATTGAGTTGTGTGATCCAGACATGAGACACTTCGATGTCAAGAGCTATCATCTTTCATTTGACGATATCAAAGCATTTAGATTATATTAATAGAGTCGTCTTGATCTACTGAGGGGAATGGAGGGGCAATAGATGATAACATTTCAACATCAGAAAAAAACTGAGGCAAGGCAGGTTCATCAGCCATTGAATGCTTTAGTAGTAAAAAATATACTTAGCAGATTTTTGTGTTATTGTGGCAGAAGCATGAAAAAAGGACGGATTTAGTGTGCGTATACAGTAGCCAACCCATAAAGCTTTGTGCCAAAAGTGCACTTTCAAAAACATCTCAGTGGGAATATCAACAATAGACTACTACAATGGGTAAGTACTGTGCATTTCCAAATTAGTGCTCAAACCAAAGAATGCAGATATTTAGCCAATAGACTACAGCAGTTCCAGTGGATAAGCAAACATTTTTTTTTTGGAGGGGAGGAGGCAGGGCAGGAAGGGATACATGACAGAGAAATAAACTGAATATAGTGGTTACATATATTAATGACTGAACTGACTGACATGTGATAACACAGCGCTATTAATGTGTCTCAACTCAAGTTTAATACTACAATAAAATGGTAATTCAGACAAACCCCTACATCTAAACAACATTATGGACAATGAATAAAACCCACAATAGCAAGAGATTTTAGAGTGAAAGCAGGGAGGCTGTAATTAGCTACACGTAGGCAGTGCAGCAAAACAATGTACAATAGGTAGCATTTTTCCTGGTTATCCTGATTCCATCAAATACATTAAAATTTTGGCAGTATTAGAGTATGCAAATGAACTAGGATATACTTTAAACTGTAAATTTGACTTTACTCACATTTGTAGTTTAAATCTGAACTGAAAGCATCCTAGGTTTTACGTTTTTTTTTTGAAGTACAGCAAACATCTTCTTTATATTTTCTTCCACGCATTTTATTTCCCTTTTTGATGTGCCTAGCGAAGATGACAAGATTAAATCCCCCTCAATGAAAGGATTTAATTGTGGATGTATTTAATTACTTCTTATTAACTGACCCATGTGTGAAGGTTTCCTCAGCCAGTATAATGCCATTTTAATGCTGAAACTTCCATCTCTGGAAGAGCTGAGCCAGATTATGAACAGCTCACCACACAAACACAGATCAAAAAAATTCTTGATGTACAGCCCAAATATTTGTCTCTTAGGTTAGATCATGCATTTTCCTTTTTTCCATGTGTGTTTGTGAATCTGAGAAAGGGACCAGCAAATGCCAGTTGCTAGGATCTGTCAGATCTTGTGTCAACACCTGTTTTCTCAGGAGAAAAAACTCAGCCACTGTAATTAGAAGCTTGAAAATTAAATATTTGCAAAACAGTCCACTCCTACTGTTTAATCAAGAAACAAATTCAGATCTCCAGGAACATGTCAATGCCCTGCTCATTAGATCGTGATGCCTTCATGCGATTTGTCTTGGTTGCCTCTGTACTTCTTTAAAGAATTTTCTTCCTAAATATAGTGCTAGGATCAGCTAACTTTCATCATAATATGTTCTCATTTCTCACAGAAAGCAGAGTATATAGTCTATCGTTGTGGATTGGACAGGTGGAATGCAAAATGTGTCCCTCTGCAGCAGTTAGTGGAGGATTATAACCCAACATTCCTACAAGCAAATACAGTTAGTTCTTGAGGTCAGTCAACAGTAACTTATATTCCATTGCTGCTGGTACTTGTGCGGTTCCTTACAGCATTCACTCACCTAGACCTCTTTGTAATCTGTTAATGTTTACTAAACTGAATACAGCATAAACTTCTATCTGAAGTATAATGTAAATTTACAACTTCTATACTTGTATAATGTTCCTCCTTTGTGTCTCTTGAGTTGTTCTACTGTAATCAGATATGTGTTATTTA
Organism: Tauraco erythrolophus; assembly: GCF_009769465.1. Lineage (NCBI taxonomy): Eukaryota > Metazoa > Chordata > Aves > Musophagiformes > Musophagidae > Tauraco > Tauraco erythrolophus. The sequence continues at coordinate 6,707,928 of NC_141477.1, forward strand.
TGTATTTCTACAAATCTAAACACACACTGCTATTGGTAACTACACCCCAATTTCTCTGGACAAATCTCTGGAACTTGAGGGCAGATAATCCACCAGCACAAGTCCAGGAGAGAAAATACTGTTTGCTCTTGGAGAGGGCTGAGCCCAGCGTGTGTAAGAGGGCTTCCGAAACGTGCTGGAAGTGTTCCAGCTGCAAGTGGGTGTTCGGTTCATTCAATCAGGCTCAAAAGGCGTGTAGTGCAACTATCAGGTACACATCACTGGCTGTCCCTCTCCACAGATCCATCACTGCTGCGTGACGCTGGTTGCTAACGTAGCTACAGCTGCACACGATGATACCTTGTATAGTGAGAACATCACTATGCTTAACCCCTTAGCAAGTCTCTAGTTTTCAAAGTCACTGGTTTTGGTTTATGTCTGTCTTGGTTTCATCTCCCTTACTTCCCCTTCTACAGTGAAGTCAGGCATTTTCTTTCAGTACAGTATAGAAAAGTAGGCAAATGCTGCTTCCCTTCATGTGCAAATCTCCTAGGTACCCAGTGCAGAAAAGTCTGTAAATAAATAGCATTGACTTTTCAGAAGCAGTCAATGTTTGTGCTGTTCTCCTTCTGCTGAAGTCAGTGAGACTCTTACCAAAGACTGAGAACAATGGTAATCCTACTTGAGAGAAATACAGTCATATTCTGGAATATGTATGTATTTTTTTGTTTGTTTGTTTTACCCCCAGAATCCTTAAACTGGGTTAGAATTGTGAAATTCCAGGGTTTAAGTCTGCATGGCTTGTTTCCAGCTTTATCAAGATGTGATAATAAGAACAATTATTTGTTACTCAGTAGTAACAACTAACATCAAAGCTATTGTTCAACAACTAATAAGTAACAATTATTTTTTTTCTCAGCAAGTCCTATGTTAGGCCTGTCTATGCTTGTGAGTTTGCACTTGTGCCAGTGGCAACGCATAGAGGCAGTGTGATTTCCTGATTTTTGAACAGTTAGTGTGACACTAAATGCCAATACAAGCAGTGTTGTGTAATGACTTTTTTAGGGGATTGCAATCTTTTTTTAAGGGCCAGATTCTTCCTTCCAGATATGCCTGTAAATTTCTTACCTAAGTAAGCATCAATGTCTAACTTTGGAGTTTTGCACTAGTGCCCCCCTTTACCATTTCAGCAGAGCTTTTTCAGAATGCGTACAAGAGAGCAAGATTTGATTTGAAGACTGTTCTATTCAGAATAAATGGTAGGTGGCTTTGATGAGTGCAGCCAGCTTAGCTGCAGTTGTATTATGCAGTTGTATTATGTTTCACTTTTTTATTTCTGAAAGGAAATAAGACTATTTGAATTAAAATGCTCCCAACATGTATAAAATCATGGATAGTATCTGCAACGGTCAGCTTTGCATCAGTTGTTTGAAAGCTGTGGTCAACAGTGCACACTGATAGAGGAGGGGGAAGCTGCCCCAGCAATGGGATGCTGCCTATGCCTAGAAGCCTTGAAGTACAGCAAACATGATATTTAAAAAAAAAAAAAGCCTAACAAAATTAGCTGCTGCAATTTGTAAAGGTACAATGCATTTATACACAGGAGATTTATTCCTTTTGTCTTCTAGCAGAAGAGCCAGCTTTCCTTAAGATGCAGAAGTTTCAGGCTCTCTCTCATAGAACAGGGAGAGGCAGAGGATGGGTGAATAACTATTGTCCCCATGGGCGATACACCAGGAAAAGGACATGCTCAAGGGCAATATTGCCCTTTGTTGCAGTCTGAGTTGACAGGGAGAGTGATGATGGTTTCTGTGATGATGAGCAACATAAGGGTGGCTCATGTTACCAATTAGCCAAAGACTGAGCAAACGTGTTGAGCCAGTTGCAATACTCCATACTCCCTCATGGTCTTGTGGCTTGACATCACTGTTGCCAGTTTGACCTAATTCATGTACATCCTCTGAGATAATGTTTATGGGGTATCTGAATTACAGATCTCACTGAACAGAAACATTCCTCCACTTAGGGATTTTATGGTTTCCTGGTATAGCTTTGAGAAAGTTCCAGTATCTGCTTTGCTTTTTTTCCTTGAGACCGGACTAAAGCCCAGACACTTGCATCTCTATTTCATGTAGAACGCCTCGCTGGTTTACGAAAGGATGTAATTCCACAGCTTCGTGCTGTGGGGTACATGATTAAGTCACTAAGCCATTATGCTAGCTGAATGCAAGTGTCTGAAAGTTAATGGCAAACTGAATTTCATCCAGTTCACATGGTTCTAATTATGACCGGCTGGTGTTTGTAGATCTTATGCCAATAAAGGCATCCAAAAACTACAAATGTAACTGGATCAGAGCATTTGGCTTTAACTAGCTGTCAATTAGGAGGAGAATGATGGATTCCAGATATCTTTTTGTGTCTGTGTGTACAACTGTGTGTTCACTTCTTCTTTTCTTCCCCAAGATCTCTGTGCATCATAGCAATAGTATGTGCTGTTTCAGAGCTACCTTGGAGGAAAAGTTCCCTAGACACCTCCTTTTTGGCAAAGTGTACCATGCTTGTAGTGTTTTAGCTTAGATGTTCTCTTCAATTGCAAATTAGTTGAGTTACCTCTCCCCTGAAGTAAATTTGATAATACATTGATTTTAGTGGAATTATATACAGAGAAAAAGAATGTACAGCTTGTCTAAATGAAGCGATTTACCAATATAGCTGTATTGGTGCAGCTTTACTGCTACAGTCCTGTGTATAATTTCCCATGTGGATGCTTTTAATCAGGAATAAATGTGACCTAACTAGAAAAGGGCCATCTTATACCAAAATAAGTGTTATAGCTACAGCATTAAAGGTCCACTTTAATCTTTTCTCTCAACTGCAGCTTTTCTAGCTAAAGAAGTTAGCATCCTGTGTCAGCTCTCTGCTGTTACTGTGTGGGTGGAGGCAGCCGCCCCCTCCGATTTCTCTTCTCCACTGTTCATTTTCCAGCAAACTTTATTAAAACAAGTTTTGATTAGCATAAGCATTTAAAATTGTAACTTAATTTAAACATGCAAGCTGAAGGCAAAATAATAACAATCCCACTGTTAGAGGGGTGGGATTGAGCGTTCAGGGGTGGCTGGCACACATCACAGCAGCAGGTAGAAGGAGTTTCAGGGGGACAGCTTAGCACACGTGTAGTTGTACTAGGCCATGCCTGTTCAGACAGAAAGGAGCAATATCCTGAAACGTTAATCAAAGCTGACGGAATTAAGTGAACTGGAAAGAAATTTTGTTCCCTCGTGTGGCATCAGGTACTCCATGTTTAAAAGAGCTCTTGAGATCTGTGTGCTAGAACCTACAAAGCAGTTTCTTAGACCATCCCACTGAAAATGAAGTGTCAAAATGAAATTCCACTTTGTCAGTATTAATCAGAACATATAGTCTGAAATTTATGAGACAGATTTTGGCCCTATCAGCTGATGGATAGAAGAATGAGTATTCATTTGCCAGCAGAGTGAGTGTTCACAGTTGTTTTCTCTGTGGATTTATTCAGCACCATTTGTCATGAATTAATGATCAATTGTTAATTCAATATTCACTTTTCCAGCTGCACTGATTAGATGCAGAAATCTAAAATAATGCGTCACGTGGCATTGTTTCTGTTGCCAATAAGATGAGTCTAACTTGAATAATATTTAAACTACTCAATTCAAATGAGCTCATGGAAATTAAATTTAAAATATTTCCTGTGCATCTTCACATGTACAAGCTTAACAATTTGTTTTCTCAAATAGTCACGACTGTGTTAATATGGAGGAATGATTGCATGTGAAATGCAAACTAATAATGGTGCTCAACTTTTTCCATTGTTCACCTTCCACCAAGAAATGTCGCAAATTAAATACTTTATTTAAAACCTCCCTCTATCAAGAGGCAAGTGATCAAGACTCTGCTGTGATTTTTGTGATCAGCTTTTCACACCGGAGTGAACTAAACCAAGACCCTATTCCACACTGTGGGAGTGCTTTGAGATCAAGATGAAAGACTGATAGTCTTTGTCCCAAAGAATAGTCAATATCATGGATTTTACTGGAAAGTGGAATTGGCGTGTACTGAGAGCATACACAGGCAACTCCAGTTCTGAACGTTTTTAAACTGGAAAAATTGAGACTTAGATGTTTAAGTCAGCTGCTACACCATCTTTGTTGTTGTTATGCTAACTTTGTTGTGAACTAAAGAACATTTGGAGTCTAAAACCAGTGATGGAAGTGGTGTTGAGTGGCAATAGTGCTGTTGTGTACTGTGCTGTGTACGACCCCCAAGGAGATCAGTCAAGAGCCTTCTGAAGGGATGGGTGCAGCAAAGCCTGTAGGCTTGTCACCTCAGAGAAATGCTGAAAAAAATTCCTGGACTATGCAGACCTTGTTACTCAGCAGTATTCAGCTCTATTTCTGTCTGCCCATAGTGTGATCTAGCAATTTGAAGTAACAGGCTGCAAGGCAAATACATAGGTAACAGCACTTGCTACCTACCTTTGAACACTTTAAAATAACTGCTTCAGAACCAGAATCGACAGTAATGCAAACCTAGCTGACAAAGAACTGCATGTAAATGATGACTTGGTATAATTGATGCCTACCTGCCTGATGTAAAAGGCTTGTAAAACACATGCATCTTGTTTTGATCTGGTATTTTGTAGTAGAGTTGCGAATGATGTGTAGCTAAGATTAGATAGGAGGATCTTAGAACTTCTTTCAACCTATTTGCCATTTCTAGCAGCTGCCTGTGCAGTGACAGTTGTAGCTGTGTAATTTTGCTGAGGGAATTCTTCAGGTGCAAGATGTCCTCCACAGGCCCGGATAGCCAGCTGTTTCTCAGATATATACAGTGAAAGGGAAGAAAGTTTAATTGGAATATATTGTGGGCTTTGGTTGTTGCCTGACAAAAGTAATATTGGCATGGCTGGTGTCTAAGGATATAAGGAAAGCAGAATCTTGAAGAAAAGGTAGTATCTTCTATTAGAACAAGTGAAGTAGTTGGAAAAAGCAGCCAAGCTTCCAAGACTAAAGCCTGTGTCTGGATCCTTGGTTATCCTGCAGGGCCCTGAACGCAAACAGCCATTCCAGGAATGGACAGTGATGGTCAGTGCAGACTTTCATCCTGTTTTGAGTTTGCTGTTAGTGAAAGGTTGGATCTGCCTGTGTTTGCATCACCGTTTGTGTTTACATAGGTTCAAGCAGAACCAGCATAAATCTAATGTTTCGTGGCAACTTTTCCCTTAACTAGGGGTGAACAACAGTGAATCAAGCCCTGTGTACAAAATTCTTCTTAGCTCACCTTCTTCATGACTTTGAGGTACAACGCCTTGATGTGAAACTTCAGCATGATCCTTCATCTAAGCTACACCTGCTCGGTGTATGTTTGATTTGGCTCTCACAATGTACTAATAATTTCAATTGTCAAGCAAGTTTTATTCAGGTTTGAGTAAATTCTTATAGTTTGCTTGTTGGAGAAAAAAAAAAACACCACTACTGGTAAAAAGTTATTTTCCATTACAAATCAGCGTAAATAGTACCTGTATTCTGGAATCTTTGGGGGTATTACAGAATTGGATCTCTCCATGTATGCTGCTGTATCTTTATTTACTGTGTTTTGTCCTGTCATCTTGATCTCACATATTAACACTGATGTAGAGCACACAAAGAAATGTCACTTTCTGTGACTTTTGACTGTTCTATCTGGGGCTACATGCGTAATTTCTCTGAAACATACCCTGGTAGATTCACGCAGAAGTGTTTGAAAGGAAGAGTGGAAATCACTTCAGTCGAGTGGAGCAGTATTAGTCTGAATTGAATTTTTCAAGACAACTACTTGTTTGTTTTGGGAGGTTTTGTGGGTAGTTTTTCTTTTTTGTTTTGGGGTTTTTTGGAGGGTTTTTTTTGGTTGCTGTGGTGTTGGGATTTTTTCCCCCTCTACTGTGCTTGCAATTTTCAGACAATTTTCAGACATATGGCTCTGAAAAGAATTGTTCACACAGTCCCAGCTCATGTTGTCATTTGGTGGCTGGATTCAGTAAATTACACAATCATGTCACAGACTGTCAGTAAAATGCTAGCCACTTAGGATTATTTTGTGTATTTGGATTCAGATAATAGTTACTTTTTACTAGCTGTTTCATACAAACTCACAAGAGAGCTAACCTCTGTGACATGAGAAACAGCAGTTTCGTGCTATTCTGATCTAAAACGTTGGGAAAGGTAATGCAGTTACATACACTGGGGCTTCCTGTAAGATATTGTGGATAGTGATATGCGATTATTGGCATTCTTTGAAGCAATCAGGCTTAAACTTCTTTCAGCAAAGAAAACAAAAAACAAGCTTAGTGGAACTGGAACAAGAGGCTGAAATATAAAGAGGGAAAAAATCTCTGAGGAGGTACACTTTCTAAAGATCTTTCATGTTTACATTTCTTTCTTCCTTCCTGTGAATAGAGCAGTGTGAATGCAGTAACAGCAGGGCTCGTTTGAAACTTTTCTAGGGGAGTTCTGCGTATGCAAGGCACACAGAATTTACCTTTTAAAGTAGGCTTGTTTCTTCAAGGTACCGAATACCTTATACTTTTTTTTTCAAGTCATTCCTCACAGAAGCTCTCAAAAATCATTAAGATCCTGGGCGGAGAATTGCATATATAGTACCTTTCAGAAGTCAAACTCGCTCTTGGTTTATACCTGGCACATTTGGACTGCAGAGAATTAAATTGGAGATTTTGGTCAGTAACTGCCACATGTTCTCTACTGTTATGATAATTAAATGATGTTTGGACTATAACAAGCAAATGAGTTTCAGCTATTTAAGGAATTACTGACACTCAGCTGGGAATTTCATCCTCCCCCTCCACCCCCAGCCAATACAGGATAATTGACCGTGAGTAAATTCTTAGTTTATTACAGTATAAGATCATACCTTGTAGTTTAAGCCACTTTTAATGAAAATGTTTTCTGTATAACACAATTTGTACTGGGAATAGATGCAGTATTATTTTGTCTCGGTTGAGTATGGGATTATTTTCAGCCAGGACATTGTTAAACGTCCTGACTTGGTCATTTCTATGCGGCTGGTTATTTTTGTAGAAAGTTTCTCCAGACATTTTTAGCAGCGTTGTGGCAATTTTGGTCTTGCAGATGCTGGAGCAACCTTCTTTTTTCTTGGTTTTTTCCTCTCTCTTTTTTTTTCCTTTATTTTCTCTCAGCTAACAACCATGATCTTAGCTGTTTATTGAAGAGTGCTTCTAGGTCTTCCAGTTTTGCTTGCAAAATCAGGTGGAATAGTCTGGTACAGAGCCACTCAAGGGTCTTCTGTGATGACCTTTTCTCCAATTGTAATGACAGTGTAATGGTTACTACCTAGAGATTGGCTCATCTTCCAATCAACATACAAGAGTTCCTGTCATGGCTGCCTGTTCTGACCATGTCTGTAGGAAGGAGGGTTGCTGGGAACAACGTGTGAGCCAGTAAATTGGATACGCCATCATCCTGCTGTCTGCCTTTGTTTGTCGAGTTTTTAGGAAAGCGAATGGCAGTGGGTCAGAGAGCTGTCCCGACAGGTCAGACATAATCCATGGAACTATAAACTGGCTAACGCAGCTTGAAGTCAGCAGGTTTGCTGGCTGTAGTCATTATAAACTACAGTCTCCAAAGATTGCACAACCAAATAGTTATGTTATGAGAGCTCAGCGTTCTGGTGTTTGTATCTGAGTTTTCCCTAATATAAATAGTTTGAGGAAGATCAAAAAATGTCTCAGAGAATTGTAATAGCAACTCATGATTTCATAACTCTTAGCTAGTTTTGTCATCTTCTATATTAATTGTCTGTGCCTGCCTGCCAATTTATTTATATAATTCTTGCTGCAGACATAGAATTTTGAACTAAATCAGTGTCCTTGTTCTGTTGTGCTTTAATTTATTTGTCACTTAACTGACTTTGCAGCTTGATGTTTTATGTATCTAGTCATTTTCCAGGATTCCCCAAATTTGTTGTTCCAGAAATACTGCACTTGGAGCATCACACCTCAAATACGTATGCCTTGTGTTTTATAGTCATATTGTGTTTTCTAATGCTTACATAGGAAAATATTCAATTCTTGTCTCTCTAGCTTTCTTTTTTCACTTGCTTTTACCCTATTTAGAAAGTTTTTGCACACTCACAGATATTATGAGACTGATTCCTCCACTGCATTACTTCAGTTCTACATGTGTGCAATACTCTGGATTAAACTGAAGCACTATCAGCAGAGGAGTGAGCTGTTGGACTCAAGATCTACTCCTCATTTTAAGGGCAGCATTTTAGCACAGATTTATACTTGAGAGTCTGTCTTACCTTCTTTGTATGGATGCAGGTGAAATTAGTTATCAGTCATCCAAATTAAACTCTGCATGTGGAATCACCTGTTGAAGACAGTGGCAATTTTATTTGCTCAATCAAATAAACAATTTAACTTTCTGTAGCTAATGAGACCTACCTCTTATCAAGTTTGCAATGACAGGAATTTCTGGAGACTGGTCAATACACGCTGCCATTCAGAGGGACCTAGGCAGACTGGAAGAATAGGCAGACAGGAACTTGTCTGGAGACGAGAAGGTCTAGAGGGGACATAATTACAACCTTCCAATGTTTATGAGCATGGTAGGAAGATGAGAGACAATGGGCAGAGAGGGGCTCTGACCAGATAGAAAGAAAGTGTTTTTTTTACTGTTGAGACAGTCAAACAGAGAAACAGTCTGCACAGGGAAGTTATGTAGTCTCCATCCTGAGAGATTTTCAAGACGTGAACAGGTTATGTGCTGAGTAATCTGGACTGATCTCATAGCTAGCCCTCCTTTCAGTAGGAGTTTGGATTAGCCACCTCCTGAGATCCCTTCCAGTCTGGATTTTCCTATGATACTGTGAAATGTAACTGGCACTTAAAAAAAAAAAATAAAAAAATCTTTAAATATTCCTAGGAAAAAAAGATATGAAAATATATATTTTTAGTGAGAAATTTAGTGTCTGTAATTCTTGCAGCAGAAATGTGTCACCTCGCAACATGTCAAGGAAAAGAACAGCTTAAGTCCATTTAGGCTCCCAAGATAAAGATAAGTTATGTTTCAATGACCAATATGTGTTCAGATATATTAAGTATACATATATTTCTATTACATTTAGTGAAGCAATTCTTTAGAAAAATTATTGGAGCATTTTTTAAAACACACAGGCAAACTCACTGAACTTGTTGATACTTTAATTTATTTTAATATGATACTTGAAAATTTTTATAGGGGTTTAGAAGTGCAGACATTTCTGATAAATACATATAGTGTAAATCCTTCAAATACCATTGTACCTGAGTGAAAGCTATAAAAAGCAGCAATAAGGCAACCATCTTCTGGACATCAGGAAAGAGCCCAAGTATAGCCTAAAGCGGCTAGTGCAACATGCTTGTAGAAGTTGATGAAGGTGCCCTTTACAAAATGACACTGCCCAGAAGCATGATCAGTGACTGGGGTGAATTGTTTGAGTGATCACTCAAAGCAGAGAACTGTTTGAACTGGTGTTTCTTTCTGGTATTTATACAGTACTGAGTTTCCACTGAGACTTTTCCAACTAATACACGTATACTTGAGATATGACTGCAGAAAGGATGTCAAATTCTTCTACTTTGGGAGAGTAGTAATTTACTGGTGCAAATGATAACAAAATAAAGAATTATTATGTATGGCATGGAGTGCTACCCAGAATAATTCCCCTCCGTGTGTCATCCATTTCCCCTTCTGCTTTGGAGCTGAGGCATATAGGTCCTGATCTGCATAAATGCAAATATTTGGTTAAAATCACATTTCCAGGAATCATGTCATACTAAGCTGGAAAGCAAATGAACTACATTTTACAAGATAAAATTCTTCCAATTTATGTGGATGTTATTCTAAATATTGAATACACTTGAAAATATTTCCATTAACAGTAAGTTTTTGCACCATGTTACGTTCTTTTTAAAAGTGAACCAAGAAGATATAATCCATGAGTGATACAGATACCACATGTTCCCAACAACAACAAAACCACACGAGAAATTTTCACTTTACATGCTATTTCTTCCCCTAAAACGTTAAGCCAGTCTTCCATCATTTTCCTTTTATCTTTTATTGCAACTTGGAAACCTGTGATAGGTTCACCTTGAGTGCTCTGTTCTGTCTTAACAGCTGATGCTTAACCTTTGTTCTAGATGACTATTGTGTCTAATTAGCTTGGTCTTTAAACCCAAAAAAAATAAAAGCTCTATCAAACATGTTATAAAATCCCTCCTACTCCCTTCTTATTCTTTTTCCCCAGCTTCCTCATTTTGGTGTCTGAAATTATTCTGTATTACTCCCTCTTTTGTATTACCCTTTGCAGAATCCTTTCCGATCTCCTGGTTACCACAATTTTCTTTGTTACTTTATTATACACACGATTATCTTTTCCTGCAATTACAATATTGGGGCTTCTTCTGTTGCTGGGTTTTTGTGATTGAGTATCACACTTGTCATTTGCATGCTTCTGTAATTACTAGCCATTCCAGAGTGTTTCATTTGTTCCCTGATTTTGTTGACTAGTTTTTCAGCAAGGCAGAGAGTTCCTGTTTACGCTCACTTCATTAGCTCCGAAACCTTTCCAATTTTGAAATTTATGATTTGTATTATATCAAGGCTACTAGTGCTTGCTGTCCTTACCTTTCACGTTCTGTAGTCACAGCAGCATATATGCCCTCTGTTATTTGTGTGACTTAATGTGAACCTGTAGCTCTAGTGGTATTTACGCAGCTGCCATTCCTTGGTGATGATCTACTGTGTTCTCTTTTTATTTTATTTTACCTTGTCCTCAGGCTCTTGAGATAACTTGTATTTGTGAATTAGGTGGAAGAATCTCCGAATTCTGTCTAGGGATGACTTGTTCCATGATCGTCTTTCTTTTTCCTAAAGCAAAAGCTTCAAACTAGTAAAATTGTAACTTTCACTCTGTCACAGTCTAAAATTAGGTTTTATTTTCTTGATAAGCCACGTATTGCTGCATAGTCCTCAAAACAGTGTTTGGCTTTGTGCTGTTGCTCTGTTTATAGAGGTTTTAGAAGGGAAGCAGCAGATTCAGAAATAAGATAAACAAAAGCTCAGATCTTGCCATAGGCTTACTGATTATTTAAAACGGACAAGGGGAGGTCATCTGTTTTAAGGTTCAAGAATGCCTTTGACTAGATTTTTGCCTATCATGGAAGCCTTATGTTTTTTCACGAATGAGTCAGTTTAAAAGTTGGTTTTTTTCTTTGCATAGGCAGGAAAGGAAAAAGGATACTGAGAGTACTCAATTGGCATGGGTCAGTTATCTCTCATACACGCAGTGCTCTATGCTTGATATATAAAAATACATATATATATACATATGTGAGATGCCTTTTCTGTTTGTCAGTAGCGTTGTTTCCCTGCTCCATTTTGGCCACATTTTTCCAAGTAGATATTTTTAGCCTCTCTTTAATTATATTATCTCTACTGAAAAAGAAACACATCAAGAGTTGAAATTTCAAACTCACAATAATAAAGTGAATTTTAAATTAGAGAACAGTTGAATTTGTTTTCCTTTACCTTCAGACTGTGCTCAGTTCACTTGTATGGATGCTATCATGGTAGTATTTCAGTCTTGATCGTTATGTGTGCAGGGCCCTCTCCTCCAGGTGCTGTTGCAGTATCCAAAGAAGCTGGTTTGCTCCAGGAGGGTTTCTCATGGGTCGTTTCTGTTGGCTGTGCACTGCTTTTGTAGCCCCTTTAGTGAGTCTATAGTACAGAATTGCAAAATAATAAAACTTGGTGCCAAAACTAACGATATCTCATATTAATCACTGAGGTAATCCCACTCTTTTGATAGTCTAAATGTGTTCTGTGCTGCTACATCATTGTTAGAACTATTTGAATCCTATTTAAACAGCTTGGTATTGTATCAGAGAAGCACATCTCCAATTGCATTCTCCTCTGATTGATCTCACTTTTTTTTGTAGTGTGTGACATGATGTGTTATGAGATTGTACCTGGGGAGATATTGTTCCTTATAGCCACCATATAGCTTAGTGAAGGTCACATGAAGAGAGGTATTGGGCTACCTGCATAAAGATTTGTGCCTACTTTGCCTATTTTAGGTGGTTTTCTGTGCTTATTACAGCACACTTTTCTCAATTTTTCAGATGTCATAATCAATTTTTTGGTCAATCCAAAAATGTGGGGTTTTTTAATGCATAAATATTTATAGTTCTCTGTAGTATGTTTCTTATTTATTTCATAACTGAATGCTTGGCAAAAATCAGTAATTTTAGTAACATGAACAATGATGAAGAAACCATCAGAAACCAGCAATGTGACAGTTATTTTGCATGAAAGAATTAGTAAGTGAGCACAGAAGCAAAAGAGAAGATACTCATCTATTATCTGCTTTGTGTCGCTGCAAGTCAGCCTAGTTTGTACCGTTCCCATCTCCTGAAATATTGTTATTCTGTTGCTATCTTGTCTGATTCTTCTTTTTTTTTCCTGTGCATAATTATCTCATAGTATCCAGTATTCCATCTCTTTGCTCTTTCTTGCATGCAGAACATGTTTCCCACAATCTGTTCACTTCTCCCTGAGTGTCTTTCTTAAAGGAATCAGTTTACATTGACACTGAGTAGACAGTAGAAGAGTCCTGCTGGGTGCCCTCACTATAACCTGATTTCCTCCCTATTTGTTCCATGGGAAGTGGTTACCTGCAGTGTTTAAACACACTTTTAGACTGCTGATTCAGAACTAAACAAGTTAAAAAGCATACAGAAATGAGATTTGCAAGATCATTTGGAACGTTAAGGCTTTTCCTGAAAGCATTTTCAGACAGCAGTAGCTGTAGTTATTCTTACAGAGTGGCAGAAAGTTCGGAACAGAGAAATTAAATTCTTGGTTTTCCTAGTCATACCTTAGTATTGCCTCTGTGTGTGTATTACAATTTAATTAATTATACCTCTGTCTCCTGCCAGTTGTCTTTTGTCAAGCTTCAGTATATTTTGCTTGACCAGATGGTTTCAAATATTAATTTAAAACACTTCTCAGGATCTGGACATCTCAGTGGTTTTTACGGGAACTGTGGAGCTGCTGACAGTTCTGGGTCTAGCTCAGGTAGGCAAAAGTCCTTCTTCATATAAAAGACAAACAAACAAGCAAAAAGCCCCCCACTAACTGGCATTTAGCAGCCTGTGAGAAATTATTTTGGACTTCCTTAGTCAATCCTGGAAGAAAGCTATATACCCAAAAGATTAGCTGTTGGTACTAATTTGCATTTAGGTTAACAGTCACTTCAGGATTTTTTTTTGCAAAGCTGGTGTGCTGTGGTCTTTGAAATAATGGGTAGTTCATCCCACCATAGAATAGGGCTGTACTACAGAGGTATAATAAATTATATTTGTCCAAATTATAGACTAATTTAAGATTTTGAAATACCTCAGGATGAAAGGTATGATAGAAATATAAAATATTGTGTGCTCTTATAAATCTTACCTACTGTAGCTGGGATATCATAGAAACCCCTAGAAAAACAGTAGAGTTCAGTCAGCCAGGTGTAAAAGCTTTAGAAATGTGTCATTTTAGCAGGATAAATAGATTGTGAGTGTTAACTCACAGAAATGGGGAGCACTTCTCTGGATTTGTAGTATTCAATGAACTAGTATATTTACCTAATCAGTGATATCAGGACTGTGTTCCTTGTGCAAGGTGTAAATATACCTGAGGAATGACTGCTATCAATAGTTTAGTTTTGAATGAGACATAGTCAAATGGCCCTTCCAGCTCTGATATGTTCCATTTTAATCCCCACAAGTACAGCAGAGGTCAAAATGGATCCAAAAGCAAACTGACAGAGAGGAGAAAGGGAGTTGCAGCTATTCCTTTAATGTTGAAGAACAGATATTTGTCTGGACATGTACTTGACCTGTTTGTTCAGCTGAAGAGCAACCAGTGCTTTATCCAATAAGGTATTACAGCTTTATTTCAAGAGAGTTATTTATCAAAACAGATGGGCTCTGTAATCCATCTAGTTTTCAGCATCCTGACATTTTAGTACCTTCCACTGATTTTCAGTGCTTGTCACTCATTTAGAACTTTGGTCCTGATTCTTACAGCCATCAGCCCTTCTACTACCATTTAGCTGTTATATGATTTCCCTACATGGCCCACCAAGGTTTCTGTGCTTTTTTTACCAAAAAAAAAGCTCATAAAGTTAACATGAAACGTACTGGAACCAGAAAGAAAGACCCCATCTAGTACTTCCTTTGCAGCAAATACCTCCCAGCAGGTCTTATTAACTTGAGCCTAATGTCACTGTTTTGTGGCTTTTCTTCAGCTCACAACCAGTGAGCTCAAATCGTTCTGCAAAAGGCTGTGCAGACATATCTAACTATGACTTTACGGGGGTATTTAGCCTTACAGATTTGAGGCTCTGTGGTGGTGTTTGGCACAGCTCTTCCTCCTCATGAAGGTTTCCAACTCTAATTAGGACCATACGTACTTGTGCTTGAGACTGCACAGCAGAATGGAAAAACAAGGGAAGAAAACAAAGATAGCAGGAAAATAATATCCCTGCTTCTTTCTCTCTCTTTTTTTGAATCCATTAAATTTTCAGTGTTTTCAGAGACCTCATATTTTGGTGCGCTCATGATATCTCCAATTCTAGGCCTCTCTGTGCTTTTACTGCCTTTCAGAAAATTGAATTCCTGGAAGGAATTTTTGATAGCATTAAAAACACCCACAGAGGGAACGGGTTTGTGCATCTGTTCTCTACCTTACATATACTGATAGGTAGGAATATCTTCACTTACAAAAGCTACTTTTTCAGATAAACTTCATAATAAACAGTACATCTCACATAGTGAATGCTAGTGCAAATATCTGTCTGAAGTATTCTGTGCAGGCATTACATCTGTGACAGCTGTTGTACATTGTGTATCCAGAGCCTTTGTCACGTTTTGGGAGGAGCAGATGTGCAGCTGATGTGTAGTTGAATCTATGTACCTTCATAACACAGGGAAACTTCATTTAGAAATTTTCAGATATACATGCATTCACAGGAAAAATGTGCTATTATTGTAATATATGGCAGAAATAGCTGCATTGTCAAGCTATCATTGTTCACCTATAACAAAGGGAGTTTGAGGAATTGAGGATGAATTCTGAATATGAAGAAGCCACTGAGTGTTGGAATGAAATAAAAGGGAAACTTTTCTTCAGATTCTTCCATTTGTATACATATTAAAAATAGGGATTCCTCAGTGCAAGTTACTGGAATAATCTTATGGAAAATAATACAAAAATGTACAAGTTATATCATTTGGGTTAAATTCTGTATCTAAACTAGCATGTGTATCTGAACAGAGATTCCCTTGAGTTTGTTATACTTGCTTTGGATTTCATATAGTAGTCTCAACACACAGCATTTACAGGATATTGCCATTTGTGACCCTTATAACTGCTTGGGATGGATCCTCCCAAACGATACCAAATTTTTCCTCTTGCACTTTGTAAAGTATTGTTGCTACTATAATAAATCTGCCTGCTAAAAGGCATAGGTACTGTAATGAGGAGTAAGCAAGATATGCAGGAAATGGTGATTGCAGTCAGAGTCTGTCTGCCAAAACAGAGCAGAGCAAAAAAAATCTGGTGGTAAAAAGGAAAGATGTTCCAGACCTCTGTGAGATGGTTTATTGCCTATAACTTCTGTATAGGTGTTCCTGTGAATTCAGGAAATTATTTATAAACTAGAACTGTATTTTTGCCTTGGGAAACTCAATCTGGCAGAACATTCTGCAGCGTAGAGAGATTATAAAGAGTGGTAACTAATCAGTTATTTATTAGAATTTTGGAATTCCATCATTATTTTTATTCCTTGGAACTCTGGAAACAAATAATTTCTGTATTGTCTCACTACTTCTTGTTTTGATACAGAATAATTCACCCTGAGATATTCCTTCTCGTTTATTTTATGCGGAAGAATAATAACCCATTGTATCACAAAACAACCTGGACAAAAACTAGATTTAAAACAGGTCTTATAAGTAAATGAGACTTAGAGTCATATCTAGAAGAAACACAAATTAGTTCTTTATATTTGTAACATAAATACATTCCTGGAAAGTGGAAAATTACCATCCTTTGGAAGTCATTCAGCACACAGTCGCATCTGGCCCTCTCTCAACCTAGCTCTATTACACCATTTTAGATCCACGTCCTACGGGATGCATGGGCTAGTACAAATTTTACACGTACCAATCCCAACAGTTTCCCTTTGAGCATGCCAGAAATACACAGTACATGTAGATGAAATGCCAGGACTAAACTTTGAAAGTAACAAATGTGAATAAATAAAAATAAAGCCTAGCACCAAACATAAATAAAATAATAGATAAAAATAAGTAGAAATAGACTTCAAAAATGTGTCAAATAATACTCTGGTGTTATGCAGTTATCCAGAGATCTAACACATTTTGACAGAGTGTATCAGTCTATGTATGCAAAGCCAAACATTTTATTAAAACAAAATATATCAGTTTTTGAAAACATGCTATCCATTCTGTTCCCTGAAGAACACTTTGAGAAAGATGTTCACTGCATTTCCATGCAAGTTGATGAATGATTGGAGCTAACAAAGCAGAAATACTATTTTCAACAGGTTAGGCTTAGTTTGATCAACAGTGCACTCCAGTACACTGCTTCTATAACAATGCATCTATCTTCATATGTCAAGCAAATGCATATTCGTGTATTATAAAGGAAAGTGCCGTATGGTGGGTTTAATGAAGTATTGTATTAGTATTTTTGTGTATATTTTTTGTGGTATGAAAATCACAGAGAAGAAACTCAGCAAAATGCCCATTATAGAGACAGATTTTAGGCTTTATGAACAGACCTGAAGACACATCTTCATGGAGGAAAATGGTATCAGTTACCAAGTGGGGAAATATTTTACATTTTCAGGCATTGACAAAGCAACTTGATGTCTCAGCATGTTTATCTCAACAAGTTATCCATGTGTAATGCATATGCTTTTGTCCCTAGTGTGAATATTGCTATAAAAGACAACATGGAAACCTAAATGCTATTCTCATTGCCATTTGTGCTTCTTGCTGCTGAGTTCTCCACGAATGTATGCGTGCTGATTTTTGTATCTTTGCTGAGTGTAAGCTTGACTGAAAGACTACTCAAAATAAAAACCTCCTAGTTTCCCTTCCAAAAGTGCCTGTGGCAGCAGAATGCCGTTGGAGAGCCCATGCCAAGTGGAGAGCCCAGCCACCACGTGTGCTTGGACATCAAGTTGTGCAGAAGCTTCTGACATATGAGACAGTAACTAGTGGTTGTGAAATACTAAGGAAAAGGCATTTGAACCAAAAATGCATTCCTCTGATGTTTTGGTACCAAAACAATTGTAACAGCGAAGCACTCTGACCTGGTACTGAAGAGAAGGGGACTACATACAGGTGAACAATATCCAGTTCTCAGATGAGAAGCAGCAGCTGAGCAAGTTAAAGAAATATCTTGAGCACATTCAAACCCTTTGTTGCTGCAATCAGTGCTGTGCAGTGGAAACAAATTTTTGGAATAGAATTGTCATTAGATAGGCAATTCTAGTGATGAATCTGTTCAGAAGTCTTTCTTTTTCTGCAAAACAGCCGTGACTGATTGCAGGTGGACTGGGCTGTGACTATTCCTCATAAATACTGAAACACAATCTTTAGTGAAGTTCAAGGAAATAGGTAGTGCAGGACTCTTTGTATCAGCGAGGTTCAAATAATCTTTTTCTCTAAATAAACTATTCTGTTTATAGACATGGAAAACAAAAGTTTTGCAAACAGGAGATGCATAGATATGCATCCGAAAGCTTGCATTCATGTTTGACCTTTAGAACTTCCCCCTTCATTTATTTTGGGATCTGTGTGATTATCTCTTCAGACCTTGTTTGATATAATACTGCGGTCTGCAGCAGCTGCTGTAGATGCATTTCCTCAGTGTTAATTTTACTGAATAAAATAAGCTCTGGCAATGTGGTGACTAGTTAATTGAACTATATAACCCTTTCTGGAATTTGTGACTCCAAGCCACTGAACAATATAATTCATCTCAGACTTTTTATTAAAGTCCTCAGTGAAATTGTAAGGCTATAGTGGTATATTAGAATGCAGAGAGTACTGTGTGCAACCAAGAAAACCACCTCTCCAGTGGGCCTTTAATAAAATAAACATTTTCTGATGGTGCAGTACTTATTTTTAGCTTATTCTTGTTTCAGCTGAGAAATATTGCATCTAGAACAATTCAGAAAGCTGTAAAACGTATTTGAGCAGAGGAGAAGGAGGAGCAGAAGGGAAAAGGTCAGGAAGAGATTTAAATGTTAAAGTAAAAATTTAGAAATCAACATGATTGTTGCATAGCATGACATTGTGATCAGTAGAGTACAGTGAAAATACTGAATTTAGAAAGAATAAACTGCCTAACAGCATGCTCCTGAACCATTTGTTATTTCCTAATTAAAGCTTGTGAAAGGGCAGTTTATAGACAATTATAATAAGCTCAGTGTGGGAGATGTCAGAGTGTAAATCAGACTCTCTACAGCAGTGGAGCTTTAAACATCTCTAATGACAAGTCATGGTAGGTAGATGATACAAAAAGACTGTTTTGACAACATGATTGATTGAGATCTTGAAATACATAAGCAAACAAAAAGTGTGAATTCAGCAGGAAACCAAAATTGCATACTGTACAGCATATAAAGAGAGTGAGGGAAGGCTTGTGGCAAAGAAAGTTTAAAGCCTTGTTTGAAAATAAAAACTCATACTTAAGCAAACAAGCCATTGCTACTCAAGTCAAGATTTATCTTAAAAATATAGAAGTGGTTGTATCAAAGGGTACACCTTGCATCTTGAAACGCCACAGTATCTCTCTCACTCAGTTTAAAGGCCGTCACTTCTAGCATAGAGCTTGTCATCCGCTCTGCAACACACACACACTGCACCTGGTGTAACACACGTTGTATTTCCTCAGGTGTCGTCTCCTCCTGTATGTGTGTCCTTCCTCTTTTGTACCAGCCTAATCTCTCTCTTACACTGGGGAATCTGAGAAACAAAGATGATCGTTTCACCTCTTTTTGGGAGAGTGGAGCCTAAGGAGACCACTGCAGAGTTATCAGTATGACTTACATCTAACTTTTTGAAATGTTAATGCGTACAGGTAGGACTTCCAGATGCATCCATTTTTGACCAGCCCGTGTTTTCCAGTTGATTAAAATGGGAGCACAAATAGGTCAATGTTAAGTGCTTTTTCATATACTCGCTTCTGTGCAGACATGGCCAAGTACATTCTGTGGCAAGCTGCTTAGTTCTGCACGTGGTTCCAAACTGTCACTGGGGACTGAGGGGTAACAGCAGTGTGTTTTAGATTACTCCCGGTTTCATTTTGACCTTTGAAAGATTTGAGAAGCAAACAGAGCAGAGTGATCAGGTTCTCTACACTCATCTCTCTCAGCACATTAGCAAAATACCTGTATAATTAGTAGGAGAGCTTCTGTCAATGGTGGGGGGGGGTGTGTGTGATTCTATTAGGGTCACTGTGTTCCCTTGTGTTCTGTTTGCCACTTCAATATCTGTTTTGTCTTTATGCTAGCAATATGTTTAGTAATCTTAACAGATCCTTGTTTTCCTGCCTTTGTTGCATGAGTCATAGAATCATAGAATCATAGAATGGTTAGGGCTGGAAGGGACCTTCAAAGGCCATCTAGTCCAACCCCCCTGCAAGGAACAGGGATATCTCCAACTAGATCAGGTTGCTCAGGGCCTCATCCAACCGGGCCTTGAACGTCTCCAGGGATGGAGCATCCACCACCTCTCTGGGCAACCTGTTCCAGTGTTCTACAACTCTCATGGTAAAAAATTTTTTCCTAATATCCAACCTGAATCTACCTCCCTCTATTTTAAAACCATTACCCCTTGTCCTATCACAACTGGCCCTCTTGAACAGCCTCTCCCCATCTTTCTTGTAGGCGTCATTGGAATAGCCCCGTGAAGATTGTCGCACAAAGGCAAGAAACACACTTCTTGCTATACCTGCGCGTGGCCTGACAGTTTAAGGTATTAACAGATACCATTTCTGTAGAACCCAAAACCTGATATGCAGCTGGTGGATGCAAGACTTCTATTACCCATGTCTGTCACATCAGTTACAAGTCACTAGGAAAATTCTTGTCAGACACTTTGTGTTTGGAATTGTGTTTTGTATGGCTTACTCTACCAAAGTCTTATCCGTATCTTCTTTTTCTGCTAACCTGGAACAAAATATCAAAGATAGTAGAGGATACCTGGTTCATTCTTTGAAGCATGAGTTCAAACCCAGAAGCTTTGAGTATGCAGATTTGAATACACATTTTCTGAACTAGATCTCACTGGAAGCTTCTCTAGATTCTTCCTAGTTGTTCCTGAAATCAAACCCATGTGTCTTAGATAGGCTTGGAAAAGTGCCATCCACTGTGAGTGTCTGAAAGGGGAAATATTTAGGTATAGAGAAGGAGGTGGCAGCTCTTGACTTTCCCAAGAGTATATTTGTTGACCTGTTTCTATTTCCCAAATGCTGATGTTTTACTTGCATTTATAAAAGGCTAGAAGAATAGAAGTTACAGAAATTTGAAGTTATTTAGAGGCAGTGAACTGAAATACAAAACTTATAAGATCTGATCAGCACTTTCATTGCCACAATATCAGATCATTCCTTACCTTCTGCCATCCCACAGTACAGGATCAAGATTCAATCACTGAAATGAAAGTGAGCAATTCTATATTAGAAAATAGCTTGTTTATGCAATATTCATAATCTGAAATTAACTAAAACAAGGGGTCATGAAGGCAAGTGTTGTCAGGGGATTTCAGAAAGGAGAGGGTTTTTTTTGCAGGTATTGTCCAGTCTAGGATGACTACAGGAGTAAAATATTGCAGCTGACCAAGGATCCAGGTGGAATTTATACCTGCCCATCTGCTGTAAAGCATTATCTGGCTGTGGCTGTATATGATAGATGGATGGGGAATTTGTTTTTGTCTTTTTCAGATCCATATGCACGTAAAATTACTGAGTGGGTACTACCTGTTGCACCCAGACATGTGCTGGCTTCTGCAACCTGACAGTCTGAGGCAGTTTAACACACTGAATCAGAACACGAGGAAAGAACATGGGAAATGATCTTTGTTTTGCTTGTAGCTATTTTCCTGTCCTGTTTGCCTAATGTAAACCCATACATCAAAGTGGCACAATTGTGGCACCTAAATCATACCTGGTACGTTTTAGAGCTCTGCACAATTTTTGTGGCGGTTAGCAGGTGCAGCACAAACATGCCAAGTTACTGAGCATCTCGTAGGTGTTTTGGAGGAGGAGGTAACAGGATGGAGGGCGTTTGATATCAGTGTCGTGGTTTTAGGCTGATCCAGCAACTAAAACTCACACAGTCTCTCCTTCTCCAGTAAAGTAGAGAGGAGAGAAAAAAAAAACAAAGGGACTGAGGGTTGAGACAAGAACAGAGGGAGCACCCACCAACCATGGTCCTGGGCAAAACAGGCAGAGCTTTTCTCAAAGCAAAACAGTTTATTAATGATTACTTAGAAGGACAAAGGGAAACAAAAAACGATTACTTGAGAGGACAGAAAGAAACAAAACCAGATCTTAAAACCGACACCTTCCCCCCCGCTTCCTTTTCCTCCCGGCTCTACCTCCTGCCCCCAGCAGCACAGGGGGCAGGGACTGGGGGAGTGCAGGTCAGTTCATTCCGTGCTGTTACTGCTGCTTCTTTCTTAAAGGAGAAGGAGTCCTTACACCCTTTTCCCCTGCTCCAGTGGATCCCCTACCCACGAGGAAAAATCCACAAACTTCTCCAACGTGAGTCCAGCCCACTGGAAACAATCCTCCCCACAGATTGCTCCGGTGTGGGCTTTACCACAGTCTCGGGTACTTAGGGAGCTGTAGCCACTCGCTCCGGCGTGGGTCGTCACTCAGACTCCAGATGCCTCTCTGCCTGGTCGTGCGTCCCAACACGACCATCCTCAGGCTCAGGCATCTTCTCCCCACGGGCTGCGAGTGAGTCGCTGCTCCACCGAGGCCGTCCTGGTTGCAGGGGGGCCGCCTGCCATCTCACCATCAGCCGCAGGGGAAACTCGGCTCCGGCACACCTCCTCCTGCTCCATCCTCACTGACCTGCTGTCGATGCAGCTGTTTCTCTCAGGTCTCAGTCCTCTCCAGGTGAACTCAGCCCAGTGGGCACCCCAGGAGTGGGGTGCCCCCGAGTTCCCCAGCTGGCTCCGCCGCCGCCATTCTCCGTGGGCGGCGCCGGCCCGATGCAGGCAGCTGCCCGGCCGGGAGCCAGGGAGCGGGGGCAGTGCCCTCCTCCCTTCTCTGCTCGATCCTGGGCAAAGCACCTTTTCCGGTTCCCTTGTCCTGACTTAAATAGGGCAGTTCGCAGAGGCGCCCTATTGGCTCAATCCCGAGGGAGATGGCAATCTGATCTGGTGGCCAGAACTAAGCCTAACCCGGTTCCAAAACCGGGGAGGTCGCAGGGAGCAAAACCCCTCTCCTGCCACCAGAACCACCCCCCCCTCCACATCAAACCATGACAATCAGCCATTTAACTTCCAGCAGCTGAATGAGTTTGCTTGATTTTTATTTCTAGCTGTTAATACCTTTTCTCTCTTCATTCCTCAACCAATCCCTCCACACCGCCGTCCCCAACGTGGCAGTGACTGGCAAAGGCAGGCTGGTCAAACAATCGGTAAAAACTGTGGAGACTGAGAGGTACAAAAGTGGCATTGAACCGCCTGGTTTCTTTGGAAGGGACTTTCTCAGTTCTAGATTAAAACCTGCCAGATGCTTCCCACTGTTTTACACGCTGGCTGACACAGCTTTCTACACACCTTGGCTGTCTTTGTTTTGGATCTGTAGTTGAATCTGTTAAGCTGTAGAGTTTAGTGAAAAGAGAGAAGTTGCTGAGGAGTTGGTAGCTCCATTTAAGCTTCTGCGAGATAATGGCCACGGGGTGTCTCGAAGCACCTAGATTGTCCTTCAGATACCGATAATGTTAGGAAAACAGGATTTTCATTAAATACAGTGGCTGATTTTTCTTTTCAAGAGGGAAGTCTTTTCTGTGCTGTGTCATTGTTATTATTAAAGGTTTGACCATCCTGCACAGTGCATAGCTATAATCTCTCAGTGGAGAAGCAGTCTACGTTTCTGCTGTGATATCGCTGTGTTCATCCAAGAATTTTTTTTCCTTCTACCTCCTGTTCTTTTGCCATTGCTTGCCAGTATTCATAAATATGCGTTGTCAGCTGAACCTCTCCACGTTTGCCTGGCAGAATGAATCTTTCTTTTCCAAAGGTCTCTATTTAATATGAACCGTGCTCCAATCATTTCTAGCACCTGTTCACTGGTTACATGGTGCATCAACAGCTATTTTAGAATTCTTCAGCAGCGTGACAGCTTGAAATTGTCATTTCTTTATGAACAGTAGATGCACTGAAATCATGTTAGTGCCGTTGTCATTTTTCCTTGTACTCAAACATTAGATATGTTTTTGTGAGTTGAGATGGGTGGTGAACAGTTTTTCACTAAGCACCGTGCTCAATTTCCAGGAAATTAGAAGAGGTCTTCTGTGCAGGGCGTACGTCAATGGGTACCCATAGCAAGGAGAATGCTTTTCGAAGTGATAGATATGGATGCTTAGTACAAAGCTGATGTTGCCACATGAAGGACTTTTTGAACCACTTAACTTCATTATAAAAAGTGGAATAAAATTATCTTTACTAGCAGGAATTGAAAGCAAATAATGATTTTGGCTTAATAAATGTAGCACTACGGAGAGAGAGGTTTTCACTCAAACTGAAACGAAGATATAAATTATGTGATACTCAGCAGAAGTAGCATTAAAATAATTTTATTGTTTTAACATGTCACATTAGAAGTATCTTCATGCAAATAGATGAATGAAGTGTGTATATTCTACTGTGTGTGTTTCCAGGGATGATTATGCACCAACATCTCCAGGGTTTAGATGACTCAAAGCCTTAGGTATTGATTTTTATATCCAAATATTCATTGGTACGTTCTAGATAACATTAGAAAGGGGTTTTTTTTTTGTTTTAGACATTTGTATTGGTAGTTTAAAGAGTCTCCAAAACAGTCTGTGAGCTCACTATGCAGAGTGCTACAAGCACTGGAGCAAAACCTCTGCTGAGTGCCCCAGGGATTTGCTACCTGTGTATGAGACAAGACAACTGGCAAATTATAGGAGATAGGGCAGACAATAAAATGGAATCGGTTGTGGTGAGAGGTATCAAGGTCAGCTACACAGTTATTGGAACCTTGCTTCATTTTCAGTAGTCATTTTAGGAAGGAATGTTTTAAGGACTAACTAAATGGCAAAAATTTCCATTCTTTGGTTTGTTGAAGCAGTATGTTGCTCACTGATTTTAGCAGAATCTGGTGCAAGTACACAGATCTGCAGTGGAACGAAACTAGTAATGACCAGAGGCTGGTACTGCCATGTGGCTGCTGATTCACATGTGGGAAAGGGAATGAGCTGGCCTGATGGTGAGGGAAAACAGTGTTAGTATTTGCCCTGCTTTTGATGTCAGCAGTAAAATAGAAACGAGATGATGTCCTCATTTCTGTATAGGGTTAAATTATGGATACCCATATAGTATTTTAGCAGGAGGCTGTGGCATATTTAGACTACTTCTGGACTTTTTTGATTCTCTTAACTAGAGAATGATAAATTCTGACGTTATTTTAACAGTACCATGATTTTTAGAAATAACTATATCGAATAATAATTCTTCAGAATATTGATATCAAAAATAGTTTCTTATTTCTATTTTATATCAGGCATGATTAAAAATCAGAGAATGAATTGTGAGGGGAAAAAAGTGCTTTTGAAGATTGGCTAAGCAGTGGTAGACTAATCAGTGTTGTAATAAGATTAAGATGTGTTATTATTGTGTTTCATTTTTTGGAAAAGTTTTTAGACTTCAGGTCTTTATCTGTACTTAGACTAATACTACAGCACCCTGTTCCATATCTGCAATATTTAAATGCTGTAGTTACGCAAAAGCTGCAATGTATTAATTTAGATTGACTATTTATTGTGCAGGTTATGCCACTATCGGTATTTATTTAAGAATTAATACACCTCTCTGTGTTAAGGTTATCTGTCTCATAGTCAGGTAGAATCTAAAAATAATCTAAGAAGCCATTACTTGAATTTCTTAAAGCAGACAGTTCAGGTCTTAATTGATAGGCCACCACCGTTGGCTTGTAAGGGGACTTCTGCTAGTGTGGTAATGATAGAAGAGTAATTTCTGGTGTTTACAGTTAAATTACTCTGCCTCTAGCTCTTTCTTGACTTCTGCGACATGCATGAATGACATTGCCAATGCTCATATTCAGATGAATCCTAAATAACTATCTCTGTTCCAGACCTGTCATCCAGTTTCCTGAACTATCACTTTGAAATAATTTGTTTGCTATTTTGTCACTATCTGAACGCTGCCATCTTTATAGCTGATCTTATCACCTACTTCCTCTACTTTTATCTCTGCAGTGCTGATCTGGTCATTCCTTACTGTCTATCTTGTAAATATTATGTTAGCTTTGACATTTATAATGGTTTGTTTTTCTTTCCCCCATTCTGTTCATATCTTACCCTGGAATCTATACACTGACTTAATTTTAGTCCTCCAATCTGAGTCTCCTTTGTTACCCCTACAGATGTGTAGAAAATGTTTTGTTTCCATTTGAGTTGTTCTTTTCTCCTTTTGTTCTCACTCCTTCCATGGATTCATCAGTACGACTCATCAGTGAAAATTGTCGTCTTGTTCTTACAAGTTTTTGTTGTGTTATTTCACTTGATCCATTCATCCCTCTTCCTAATATGACCTTTATTTCTGTATCTTGATCTGTCTCTGAGATAATTAGTTCATATCTGGAATGATCTTTCTTTCTTGTCTACTGGGTAACTTCTCTGTTTTTCATTAAATTATTCCATAAATTCTACCTAGAAAATCAAGTCCACTAAAATCAGCAAAGTCACTCAAGTGATTTTAGGATTTTAGAGCATGTCTTAAGCAGTCTTTTACCTTTCCCTTATCGATAGCCTAAATAGTGTCACTTAAACTACTGTCCATTATCAAATTGTCCTCTTTTTTCTATAAACAGTAGATTATAAGGTCTTTGAGGAAGAGTTACAGTTTCAGTATATTAGTATACAATAACCATGCAGTGACAAATTTTATTTCATAATGGAAATAGTCTTTCCAAACTAAGCAAGAAGTTACTTAATTATGTTATTTTAACATTTAAATGGACACAAACTGGAAAGAATGAGGAACAGAAAGAAAATATACATGATTGAACATTAATATTTTACTGTAAAACAATTAAATATCCTAAGGAAATAATGAAAACAAGTTACTTTTTCCAGATGATAATTAAAGTTTGATGAAATAATAATAAAAATTTAATCTTCCAGTTGAACGAAAACACTCCATATGTTGTTAAATATGCCTAAATTTGAATTCAATTTTGTTGTTTTTCTGTCTCAGCCAACTGCTGTTTGTAGGGATCAATTGACTACAAATAAAGACCAAGACATCCCTTTTTTGTGTGATCATCTGCAACTTTTGTCACAGGATTTTTCTTTCGGATCCTACTGCTGTCCAAATCCTTGAGGGCAAGATAGAAATAAATGGCTAAACAGAGTAAATTCATGTGTGAGAAGCATTTGTTTGTCTGTATGTTCATGGAACATATTGTGTTTAAATACTTGGAGATTAAATACTGGTTCTTTTTGAAAACTAAACCGGTGCATTTAGGACCGTTGTAACCGTGGAGCAGACACCTTATGGATCTTAGAGCATTGCTTTATATCTTATTTGTATTTTTCCATCTGCCAGTGCAGCTGTGACAGTGGAGCTGAATGACATTCTTGCACTTTGTGTTCTGCATCTGCTCCATAACTCTGTTTATCTCTAAACCTTTTTGTTCTATGCCATTCGTCACTCTGTTCTGCACACTCTTGATCTTTCTTCTGTTTATCATTCCTTGCACTCTAGGATATATTATCATGTACAGTATCCTTCTAAGTTCATTCTTCACATGTGCTGAGATTGTTAAAACTGTCTTTTTGCAATCTTTTGCAACAGACTTGCTTCATGCCCCAGACCTTTTATTAAAACTTACCTTTTATTTCTGTTTTCTTGAAGCCATCATTATTCCTTATAACAAGTACATTTTTGTAGCTAGTGCCATTTGACTTCATCTAGCACCCAGGTCGTTCTCTCTGTGTCTACCGTCACCATATCTGTCTGTCAGTAGTCATGGTAAATGCGTGATAAATGTTCCTTCTGAAAAATTTCTCATCTGCCTACCCTTTTGTTTTGCATAAACTGTTGATTTCCCATGCATATCCTTTCATTTTATGTGCCATTACTGCAAGATCTACAGATTGCGATAATGTTCCTGCAAATCTCTTATACCCTGAGTTCATGTCATAATTCCTGGTGCACCAGCTTGATGCGTTTGTTCCTGTGCCAGTCACATGCTTGTTTTCCCACTCTTTCTCCTGAGTAGTAAATACAGCCTTTGTGTAGCTGGCAGTTGCCATCTTGGGATGTGTTCCTTTCCGGTTCATGTGGTCAGATACTCACCTAACAGCTTGTCTTTATGCATATCCCATGTATGTGATCTGAGCTATTCAACAGGTTGTTCTGGTGGTAGTGGCACCAGTGTTTTAGCTCGGTGATAGTTTAAATACAGGAGTGTTCACACATTTGAAGAGAAAATTTCATTTTTTACTGAAACTTGTCACTGTCAGCTGTCACACTAGATTGGTAAGCTAGTGAAGGCAGGATCAGTGGACGTAGCCTTGCATGGCAAAGCTCAACAGAATTACTTGTGAAAGTTCAGCCAGCCACAGGGTCAAAAACTAGTAAAATACCCTTTGCAGGTTCGTGTCTTGAATTTCAGCATGTGCTTGTCCTGAAGTTGAGGTTATCATTGAGCCATCCCATTGCTGCATTCTCTATGCTTCAGGGCTGCGGTGCTGTAGAAAGCATGTAGCAACTGCTGCACAGCCAGCAGGAACATCCAAACGTGTCGGAATACAGTCTGCTGGACTGGGACGTTGGAGAGCAACACTGAAGATTCAGTGGCATTTAAGAAGCTGGGCAGGGACTTGGACTTCCAGGCTTTGAAGAGAAAAACAGTTCCTTAGCATTCACCATGCAAAGATAGTCAAAGCAGGCCATCACTTTATACTCATTTATGCATGATGTATCTCTGTACATCTCTGTAAAGGAATCTTCTGAGAAAATAATGCATGTGGCAAAAAGCCAGCCAGGGGAGCAGCCGGAGGAAAAGTAACTTGAAGCGCTTTGATTCCCAGGCATGAATATTCTAAGTAGACAGATACATGTTAACTTTACCTGCCACCTTTCGCACACGCGTTTTGTTTAAACTTGGTGCTGTGCAGAAAACATTAGATGCTTTTGACACTCCTGCTGCCCACATTACTTTTAACAGCTCAGCTGTGGAAGCTTTTTCAGAGCCTTGGGGTGTTGTGCTTCAGTATGTTCGTTCTTCTCAACTTCTCCTTTTTTTAAACAAGTTTAATGAAACACATATTTGATTAGCAACACACTAATGAATAAATACAAACAGATATGCCCCCTGTACACAACGCTATTGAAGAAGAATATCAGTGTGAATATTAAAAATTTAAGCCAACATTACAAAAGGCAAATATGTTGAATAAATAATGGCTGCTACTATTTACACAGCACACAAAACAAGAAGGGAATCTCCCTTGTTAAAGATGAGGAGATTCGGGAAAAATATAGAAAAGCTGGAAGTATCTGCAATGGAATTTTATTGTTCACATTTTTTTCTCTTTCATTTCATCCCTTTGGGACACGGTCTAGTTCTTTTTATTACACTTGAGAACGTGTTGAACAACCTGCGACACAGTGGATCACAGCTTAGGTGCTGGCTGGCAGAGCATGAAAAAGCAGCACTGCTTCCAGCACACGAGCTGCTTCCTTCAGCCATGTTACAGCTTTGAGCATAATGTTGGCTTGACTTTTGCAAATGTTGCTGTTCTTAGTGTTTGTGCGTGGACATTTAAGAATCTTTGAGACTTGATGGAAAAGAAGAAAGTACAGGCTCAAGCTATTTTTTATCACATTAACATCCTCGTTCCTTTTAGTTTCACCTATTTTCGGCATCTTCAATTCTTGTCCTAAACTGTGTGTAGTGACACTGTGCAGTGAAGGGTATTTGATTTTGTGTGGTTTATAGGTATGACTAAGTTTCAGTGGTAGATCAGGCAATTTCTTCATCGGGTCGAATTCTGTTGTATTTATCAAATAAAAGTACTCACGTAATCTCAGTACAGATAAAACAATTATCATTCTGCAACACATAGGCTATAGTTTCTAAAGAATTTTAGAAAACTCCAGAGGGAAACATATAATAGAAGTATCAACTGTTTGCTAGGATTTATGGGAGTAATTTGTTATCACATGTATTTTCTGCTATGATGCTGAGGTTGAGAGTAGTGATAAATGCATAATGCAAGGCCTTGCATAATGCACTCTTAAGTATTTAAAGATATTCCTGTAGGATCCTGACCATCCGTTTCTAAGTTCTTAGTCAAATTGTGTATTTCATATCACTTTTTTTAATCTTGAATTTTAAAAACCTTCCCTTTCAGTATAATTATGATCTGTACTCTGCCAGCTTGTGTCTAACCAAACTCTTAGCCTTAGGGATTTGAGGATGTTGAATAAGTAGTGCTATGGAGCAGCAATACATTTTCTCTTAAGATTCAAACATGAAAATATAAAAACAAACTAATGATCAAGAGGTAGTCTCACACAGACCTTAAGTATTCTGTAATGATATACAGACATATTTCTCTTTTTCAAAACAAAAATATATCCAAAAGTAAACCCAGCACTCATCTTTTAAAAGTGCTGTTTATTATTCATTGTTAACAGATAAACAAAGAGCTGTGTTTGTAATAGTTACATATCTTATACATTCAAGCATATATTCAGTATTTATTCCCATCACCCCCTTCCATCTGTGTAAGCAGGAGAAGCCTTTCATGACAAGGATATGGATCAACAAGAAGTAGCAAAGGTTGTTCCTACAGTAATATTACAAGGCAGTCGAAGTGTGTAACTCACACTGTGGGTTCAGCCATTTACTGCCATCACGCTACACGTACATAAAGAGCTCCAAATTGCAGCTGGCTTTATATATAGTGCAGGGAGTGGTCTAAGTTTTCTCCATGCTGGGGCACAGCATCTGCACTAGTAGTCTGTCCAGCTGTAGTGTTTGTGCAGCCAGCTCTGCTCCGGCTGCTCTTGCCTCTCTGCTTCTCGCCGGGGCCGGTGGTGAGTGCACAGCTACGTGCTGTCACTTCAGGGAGTGGAAAAATACTCCCAAGGGCTTTAATTCCCCCTTTTCTCTAGCAGGATAAGAAGGAAGCAACTGCTATCTAGGTTTGTGGCTCTGATGGCTGCTGTTGTTGTCTTTGGATGCAATGAGCTAGTCTAGAAAAGAGACATATCTGTAGGGAATGAGTTTACGTAAAGAGAGAAATTAGAGGAGAGTTGCTTTCCTTAGTGTAAGATCAAAGGGAAGGGCATGGACGTGCACTTCATCTTTGATTGCATTGCTAAAGAGTTCCGAGCTGCCTCTGTCCTAAATCTAATCTGGAGATTGGTGATCAAGAATGGTGGCTGTTTGACCCTTCTGCATGACTTTTCTTTTTGTTTGTTCTGGTTTTGTTTGTGGGGGTTTTTTTTGTTTGTTTTATTTTTTTAAATAGGAAATTTTCTTGAAAGATAATTAATAATCTTGTAATAGATTTTGGAAGCACTATGCTTTTACTGATCGCCTTCAGGAACTGCAGAGTTAGACCACAGCCGAAGACGTGAAAATCCCACCTGCACACTTCCTTAATGCAGTACTGCATTCGAACGGTGTTATACAGTCACTGTGGGAGTGGAGATCGTTCTCAGGATCACAGTAGCGAGGGAACTCATCCGTGAGACTCTGTCTTTATTAAGCACAGATCCACACTATTAAAAATTCTTGAGATTGCCTGTCCTTTTAATGGACTATAAGTTCACTTTCAAAATGATACTAAAAATGATTCAAAGTGTGTCTACCAAAAATATGGAAACTCTCATCCGGTGTATTTACTTAAGTGGTTAGAACGCCATGTGGAAAAAAAAAAAAAAGCAATACTTCATTATTTCTTAGATGTGGTAACGTCGCAAGGCATTCACATAAAAATATATGTGCTGAAGAGAAATATGACAAAAATATTCTTCTAAAAGCTCCTTCAGGAATATCAAATGGATTCACTGATTCAAATGTGAACAACGTTCTCACATTGGTGGTCCATTAGTCCATCTTTTTCAATGAACCTGAAGATAAGACATTGCAACGCAGTCTGGACACGCTTTCCCCTCATCTTCTGTTACTAAGCAACTTCAGTGAAAATGGAAAGATGAACTCGCTGGTATTGATGTGGTGGGTAGAAACACATCTAAGCTGCAAACCAGCCGGTTGCCCGTGGAAGAGATAAAAACGATCATTCAGAATAGCAATAAGAGCCCAAATCAAACCAAGCTGACTATGATGCACACTTCTTTGTTGTTTCCCCTAGTTTTTGTTTAAAAACGTAAGACAAATTCAAGGAGAATCACAGTCTAACACTCCTCGAATTTCCTTGTTACCTCAGCCAGACGGTGGATGAAAAACTACGACATAATGTGTGCGTTGAAAAATGCACAGTGTAGCAACCTGTCACCTCCGCTCCTGCCGCTGTTATGCTGCCAGTGCACAGAGATGTTCACTCCAAATTGTGTAGGTTATTCAGTTTATCTGATCATCAGGACAGGACTTTAACAGCAGCAAATCACAATTCTGAAAGACCATGATGGGTGTAGAAAGTAAAACTATTGCTATTGCCAGAGGAGAACGGGAAGGGAAGAGTAAAATGGCTCAATGTAGGATTGGAAACTTTTAAGATGTAGTAGTATACAGCTCACAAGTCAGCCTGAAAGCTTGGCTAAGAGAATTGGGAGGTAAATACAAGCATTCCCTGCAGTGCTTTATAGTTTCACTTTAGAAAGACTGGGGAGAAACAGAAAGATACTAAATGAATTGAGAACTTTAATCAAAAGGACTAAAAAAGAGATAAGCTGACTAGAGGAAAAAAAATGCAGGTTAGCAAACAAAGAACAAAGAGAGTGTTTGAATACAATTACCAAGAAATAAGGAATAGAAATAGGGCACTCATGCAGACAGAGAGTAGGGAGGGAAGGTTGAGCAAGACAGGATTTTTTGAAGATCCATATGGAGTTGTACAGAAGGTATCGGAGGGAAAAAAGATGCAGAAGTTCATCTGTCTCTGAGAACCTAATTGAAGTGATGGATGGAAATTGGGTCAGAAAAAATAACAAAACCCTCCTTCTCTTCCTCCCAATTTTCCTTCTCTTCCTTTAATATTTATGTGTGTTATTAAAGAAACATTTCTGGAAGGCACGAAGAGCAGAAGCTGTAAGTATCCCTGCAGAGACTACCTTGCTATAGCAAAATGTTCAACATTTGAGACTGACTTCCTACAAACACAGAAACGGTGGCTGTAAACTGCAAATGACAATTGGAAGATACGTGAGAAAGGCCAAACTCAGACAAATGGCAGTGCAACCAGGGTAATAAAGGAGACATATGAGAGGGCAATGAGAAAAAACAGTATCTGCCTGACTGGGAAGGGGGGAAACGGAAGAGAGAGCACTGCAATATATAGCAACCTGCCACGGTCAGGAATTGACATGACCAGCAAATGAATGGGAGAGTCTCTAAAGCTGCAATGGAACTGATCTTACATACCTCTGGCTGACACCCTGGGGAGATGCTCTCTCTTGCTTATAGTGTGGCAGTGGGAGCATAGTTTGTCATGCTAAAGCAAACAAACAAAACCCCACCTTTCTGAACTGAAGAGCGAATAGGATATTGACAGTCTGTTCTTAGAGAAAACATCTTCCAGAGTGGCAGTAAAAAGCTGTTAAATTGATTTTGTCTGTATCTTAAAGCTGTAGTTTGACAAACGTTTCTTTTGGTGGCAGTACTGGCTTAAGCAGTTTGTATCCATCTCCGTGCCACCCTGTCCACTGTGACACTAAACTGCTCAGGGGTGCAGGTGGTGAGACAGATCAGTTAAATGATACAGGGCACAAGCCATCCAGAAAAGTGGTTATTTTTAATGTGGATCCATACCTTGATCCAGTTCAGAGTACAGCACCAAAAACTGTTGTACTGGTGCAGTGCGTACTGGGAACAGGGGAAGGCTGGGCATCACAGGGCATGGGTCAGTTTAAACTGGCAGTGTCACAGCAAGAAAATGCTTGTTTACACCATTGGCCTTTTGATTGGAAAGAGAAATGGAACTTGGTTCATTTAATTTGCAAATGAGTGGTAAGGAGACACAGATGTACCAGTATATCGAAAGCTTGGAATAAAATAACATTCAAGTATAGATACTCTGAGTAGGAAGAGTGATAAAAGACTCGAAAGTCTGATTTGGGATCTGATTTGGGACTTTACAGTGATTCAAATGTTTCTATTAGTAATCTATGAGGGATCCATTTCTTTCCATCATGGAACTCCTCTCTGTTGACATGCTGTTGGATGTTGAGGAGCTAAAAATATATATTTAATTGTAAACCTTGGTGAAGCAGGTTGGTTTACCAACTACTGTTCTTTCATATTAAATAGGGGAGTACTTACATATTGTTTAGTTTTAGGATAGCTGAAAAAGTCAGACTTGTCATCCAAAAGACTGAACAACACAGAGAACTCTGACTTAAGAATAAACTTAAATAAAGATTTCCCTGAGCCTCGTTGCAGATGCAGGAGTAGGTTGGTGGGTGGAAGAGAAGTGTGTCAGATCTCAAGAGCAGTGAGAACAAGTACTGCCCCCAAAATAATCTTGAGAATAGTTTCTTTTGACACAGGACCTGAATGGTAAGACAGCTTGGGTTTCTGAATAAGAAACTCCTGATCATTTTTAGGATTCTTTTTTTTTTCCATTTGGATTTATAGAAAGAGTCTGTACTCTTTCTGTATAACTGTCTTGTTCCAAATATATGCCTAGCTCATATGAGCAACTCTGCCTCCCAATGGAAACAACTCAGTGAAGCCCAAAATACTGGGTGCCTTCCAGGGTCAGTACTTTATGATGTGCTTATTGACATACTTTATTTGAAAGGCAAGAATGTTTGCTTGCTTCCCACGGATAAGTGCCTTCTTCACACAATGGGGAATTCTCAATTGTGCTTCTTTCTCTGCAATGACTCTTAAGATATTGATACTTTGGTATTCTGAATCAGGGTTATGAAATGCTGCAGGATTATTTCTCATTGAAATATACACAATGGCCACAATATCTTATAGCAGGTGACTTTCTTACAGACACCACTATCTCATTTAGCTTGTGATCCCATGGTGAAATCTTGGGTTGTTTTTCTACTTTTTCTACTAGCCTTGTAACAGCAGAAAAACACCAACATGCAATTTCTTACTCACTAGGTAGGCTTTATTCACATGTAGGCTTTGTGCCAATGATTAGAGGTTGCAGTCGGCCAGGTAAAGCTTTAATTCAGTTGTCTTTGGTCACCGAGGCAAACTGGTGGTAATGCCAAGAAAAATGAACAAATTCCTGGCAAAATGGAAATTCACAGTACTTCAAAAACCAATATATAAAATGGTATATAAAATGACAAAATATAAAAGCTACAGCAGTCACCTGAGGGTGCCCAATTTCTAACTTGGAAAAGGAAAATGGTTAAGACCTAGCAAATACCAGATTACTTGAATCATTGCAAGTAGTTGAAAACTGCATTAATCAAGAGAGGAAGCTGTTGTGAAATGTCGTTGTTTCAATGAGAGAGCGTGTGGCTGTTTGTTTGTTTGCTTTTCTTTTTAATCAAACATGCAAAGTTGGGCAAAATAAATAGATTAAGAAGCAAGAAATGAACAATGAAATTATTAATAGGCTAACAGCAGGCCCACTACTTTGGACGAGCCACACTTGTACTCTGCAGGTGTCAGATGATCTGATTTAGGCATCCAGTAGATGATTATTCTTTACTACTCTAACCTGCTGAATCAATTAGCTCTCTCATTAGTGGTTTTACCATCATATTCATCTCTCAGAGAGGCTGTATTGCCATTGCAGCTTTTTTAAAGGACATTAATTGCATCTAGCCTAAGTGCTGCAGTCAGTGGTTCTTGCCGTAGCCAGGGAAAGGTGGCAGCCTCTCTTGGGCCCTGGTGTGACTCCTCAACTTCTCCCCACACACTGTGATGGGAGTAGATTCTGTTCAGTATTGTCATTATGCTTCCTAGAAAAATAATATGAAGGTGTTCTGATTTTGAGTACTGTTTTCATCTCCATGGTTATCTGAACAAGGTATATTGAGCATATTTTTACCTTTTAGCATTGTATTTATTTTTTCAAATAAAGCTATTTTGTACCATAGTACACACGTGGTTTACAAAGAGGTGATCTCTCTGTGGTTTGTTGTAAAGCATCCTGTAAGATATTATCCGCAGTCTTAGGAAGAACTTCTTCCCCCTCAGGTTTTACTCTGCTGCTTGGACTCACCCTTTTGCCATCTTGAAGAACCAGGAATTTCTTATTTTGCTCTCGTTGCTTGGAGAATACTAGACTAAATATCTGATGTGAGATTGTTCACGAAACTAGCAGAGTAATGGAGGCCAGGAAGGCACAGAGAGGAGAGTAGTCTCTGGAAACTCTACCTGTATTTCACTCACTAGAAACAAAAGTGCAAAATTTCCCAGACAGTTGCAGCGACACGCTGAGTCGGGCGATGAGGGCTGAGCACCTGCGCTGTCACGTGTCAGCTGGCGAGGGCAGGGCCAGCTGGACAGCTGTGGTGTGGCCATCGCGTGGACACTTGGGCATGTGCTGCGGGAGGAAGCCCTGCTTTTCTCCTGTGTTCTTTAGCTCCAAGACTAACGCCTCTCCCTGGCTGCCGGATCAGAGTTGGCCAACACTTACCAGCCTGGATCGGTGCAGGTCTAGCACGCTACTGCCCATACCTGCCCAGGTAGACATGGCATTTGTTAGCTTTATTGCTCTTGGATCCAAACTAGCTCAGTAATGATTCTATATTCACCCATAGCACTGTATTTTGCCACTTAGATACATCTTTTGAGTTATTTCGCTTTAATTAGTGACATTATGATGATAGAATCATAGAATGGTTAGGGCTGGAAGGGACCTTCAAAGGTCATCTAGTCCAACCCCCCTGCAAGGAACAGGGATATCTCCAACTAGATCAGGTTGCTCAGGGCCTCGTCCAACCTGGCCTTGAACATCTCCAGGGATGGAGCATCCACCACCTCTCTGGGCAACCTGTTCCAGTGTTCTACAACTCTCATGGTAAAAAATTTTTTCCTAATATCCAATCTGAATCTACCTCCCTCTATTTTAAAACCATTACCCCTTGTCCTATCACAACAGGCCCTCCTGAACAGCCTCTCCCCATGTTTCTTGTAGGCCCCCTTGAGGTACTGGAAGACCGCTATAAGGTCACCGTGGAGCCTCCTCTTCTCCAGGCTGAACAGCCCCAACTCTTTCAGCCTGTCCTCATAGGAAAGGTGCTCCAGCCCTCTTATCATCTTCGTGGCCCTCCTCTGGACCCTCTCCAACTGGTCCATGTCCTTCTAGCAAAGGAAAATGAGGCCCGTCGCTCCCAGTCAGTACAGGCATATTCTCCGATCTACTGAGACAACATTTCTGAACTTGAGAGAAAGAGAGAGGTATTTCACTGGAAGTTGTGCCTGAGTGGGCAGGACAGAATTGGGCCACCATTTGTAAACAGGAGAAAAATTGAAGGAAACACCTGCTTTAGTTTTCAGAGAAAGATTAGTGTTCGTGATGGACATGTTTTTGCAAGGTTAGTCTGGCAGGTCTCTGCAGACAGCAGCATCCTCCCCTCTGTCCTTTACATTTTCCGTAAGTATTTCAAATGAGTTTGAGTGTCTCAGAGGAGCTCCTGAACACTCAGGAGCAAAAAACCATTCTCCTGCAGATCAGTAATGACTAAAATAGCTTAGATCTGAGAATAAAGAGCAGCCTGTAGTTTGTAACCAGCACTAGCTGACTGCTGCTGGAGCTGGAGTCAGAGCAAGGATAACAAGCATACGTGGTCATTGGGGGGGAAGCAAGAAATCACCATGCACCAATACATGTTTTCAAGCTCTATTTTGGGATTGTCAAGAGTTTCACTCTTAGCAGCCTAGGCATGTCTATTGATTTGCATGCTGTGGTTTCTGCTTGACAGATATGCTGTAGATTTTGGAATACTTGCAGCTTAAAAGAAAACTCAGAGCAGCCCAGGAAAGCAATTTGAGTACTCATCTCGCTTTAGTCTTCTCAGGCACAGTTACTATCACAAGAGAAAGAAAGAGAAATAATGATATCAAATCAATAGAGAGAGAATGCGTCAAAAGAAGATTGTAGTGTATGAGGATATGAGAGAAAAGAAAATAGACTGGGAAATGTGTTCTGCTTATGGGAAATGGTTTGGACCAAATCCTGATGCTCTCTGGATTGGTATGAAGACAGCAGGCAGGATTTGGCCCTTGATGATTACAATTCTCTCTTCTCGGCAATTTACTGAAGCTTTCAGTGAAATTATTTCTCAAAAATAAAGATGTGTGTGTCAGTGTAAACACTGTGATCAGTTAAATGCTAACTAGCATAGGTTTGTGAAGTCTCATTCGTTAATCTTTCAGACTGTATGAGAGAAGCAGCTTTTGAAGTGCAAAGTATTATCATCATCATTATATGTTCATAAAACAGGTTTTGTGCCTCATTCAAATGTGAGAACGCTGACAGTGGCACACAAGGATGCCAGTTCTGTGCCAGACCCTGAGTCTCTGCTGGCTTCCTCATATTCTCCTCCTCCAGAGAAGTCTGAAGGGGTGACAAGTTTTCCGATGTGGAACGTCTTGAAATTCCCTCTTTAGTTTCCTGCTTTCTGTGCTCAGACTACTATGGCTCCTGCTTGGTGTCTGTTGACTGCCTTTAGATTACTTCCATTTTTTGAGAGATGTCCAGCTCAAATACCTCTGATCATACGATATTATTTAGATGCAGTTTAACAGACTCTCCTTCCTCTAAAGTACTTGTGTGCAAAGAAACAGGAACTAACGACTGGAAAATGAGTAGAAAGGGCAGAG
Source organism: Tauraco erythrolophus (assembly GCF_009769465.1). Taxonomy (NCBI): domain Eukaryota; kingdom Metazoa; phylum Chordata; class Aves; order Musophagiformes; family Musophagidae; genus Tauraco; species Tauraco erythrolophus. The sequence continues at coordinate 6,746,318 of NC_141477.1, forward strand.
ACCACAATGACAGGGACTCAAGGTACAGGGAGCTCGTGCATTCACACAGTGATGCGAAGGCAGATGTGAGCTCGCTCTGCTGCGCTCCTGGAGAGCCAGTCAACAGCTCTACAACCCGGTCACCGATCCGAAGCTATTGAGTCCTGCTGGGAGTTAAATAGTATTGACCTAAGCTCAGCAGTGTGCCATATAAACATACACTAGTTATGAGTGTGATCACTTGCTATTGTTCATTTTTAAGGTGTCTTTTGTTAAATATACTTAAACCAAAAAGAGAATAAAAATCAATGTCACTGATTCATACAGGTCGCCTATGTCGGCTGATATGAATTGGCCTCCTGATAGCTTGGAAAGAAACTTGAAGGTGGACAGATTAATGCTTTTACAGTCTAGCCAGGGAAAGCATCCTGTGTATAGGGAATGATGTGGAAAACCTGACTTTTTAACGACTTGGACATCTCTGAATACATGCAGGCATGTGTGCTGGGTTTCCACAGTGTTTGTAAAATCAGCTGTGAAATCCTGGTGTCTTGAGGAGCAAAGAACGACCTGTTGCTGTTTAAACGATTGCACTTCTCCCATCTGAAACCTCTATGAGTCCTTTATCTTTATTCTTAAAGCAGCAGTAGCCAGCTTTTGAAAGTAGTACATCATAGTACAATGTAGCTACCTGGAAAGGAGCAGTACATCAGAGAACCTGACTGGGTTTTTTGCCCCTCGTTTTTCTTCTCTTCTTCAGATAAAACCTGGATATGTCAGGCTTCCTGGAATAAAGCTGCGAACATCGGAGGGGGCAGAGAAAGGTGTATGGGCTGAACTCCTGCTCAGCTATCTCACCCCCCACTGCTCCTGAGGGAGGTTAAGGGAAAAGGCTCCTATGGGCAATCTCAATTATTGATAAATAAGTGGAAATTGATGTTTGGCCTTGGAGTTCAGTACCTGAAAATGCCAATGAAGTAAATGGGGCTATAAAATCACTGACTTAAGCATCTGTCATACTAAAGAACCTGTAAAGCAGCATGGCACAGGCACAAGGCATTCTTATCTCGAAGGAAGAGAATAATTCTCAATAGAGCTGGGTAGAAATGAGAATTCTCCCATGGGGATTTTCAGAGAAAACCTCACTGAAAATTTTCTTGAGAAGTAACTTTCTTTCTGTGAGAGAGTGAAAAAGGACAGAGGGAGGTTAGGGGAAGGGGAAAAACTTTTCTCAGTTTTGTTACTTTTTTCCATCTGCTGGAAACCCATGTGCAAATACAAAACTATGTTTTCTTCTGCTTCCTTGTACTTTTTTTTTTAAACAGCAAAGCTGCAAGAGATTCAAAATGTGAGGAAAAACATAGCCTCGCCTTATTTACTGTTTTCTGTGTACTGAAAGATGCAAGCCTTTCACAGAAAGCAGAGCATGCTACGTTTTCTGTAAAACATATTTTCACTTTTAATATTTGCTTTGCCAAAATTCTTAGTTCTCTGTGAAAGAAAATCTTCTTTTACAAAAGTATTTTTTTGTTGAAAAACATTCAACCAATTACAGCAGGAACATGCCGATCCTCTTTTCAGTTTTTTAACATCCTGATCTTTTTTTTTCTTTGTCTTACCTTGATTTTAAGGTTTGCTTTTCTTACCAAATTAATTTCATGATTTGCTCTTCTGTTTCATATCATTCTGCCTGAGCTGCTTATTTATTAGCCAACCATCTACATACCCAAAAACGATAAGAAAAAGCAGAAGAGCTGAGTATTTTGAAAATAAGTTAGACCTAGAGACGACAAACCGAAATGTTTCAGTTTAATGATGAGTGAGTTGCATACTGATTCGGTGGGTGATAGATCTCTTGAGTAAGATGTGCTTTGCATTCTTCAGTGCTGTACACAACAGAAATTTAATTTTAAAATCTCACAGCAGCTCCCGTTATCTTTAAAAAATGTTTTTCAAAAATCTACATAGTCTGAAAGAATTACTGAGATACCTACCATTAAGTCTCACCTGTTCTTAATAGCTGTCAGTACTGTTTCCTAATTTATGCATGCTGTTCATCTTGAAAATATTTTCTTTTATGTGCTTAGCATGTGAACCCTGACAGGTTAGGTAGTTTTCTAGCAACTTTCAGAGGCTTTAAAAGATCAAGTAGTTAATTAATTTCTGAAATGACATGGAACCCAGAGATATTTCACAAACTTCCTTCCCTGTGTCCTCAAAGAAATTAAGTCATTGGAAAAGCCCCTGACTCTTGAATTAAGAAACACAAACCTATTTTGATAAGGGAAGCATATGATAGCTTGCAAAAAATGGCAATAATAATTAATTTTTAATGTGGCTGATAATAAAAATATCTACTTTCATCTGGTAATCTAAAAGTCATGCATAACCTGAGCAGATTGACACTAATGCCATGTAAGTGTTGTTCTATGTAAGATATGTTTTCAGCATTATTCTGTTCGGTTTGCATACCTGAGTATGAGATACATATTCAGAGAAGATGCACTATTGCACCTAAAGTCCAGCTCCCTGCCCTTTGGCTTTAAATATTGTCACTCAATACACTTTAACAAAAACATTGAACCAGCAGACATCGCAAGTGCTGCAAAGTTATGCTGTTAGTGTGACATTTTGGCTAATTGCTTTCTTACTACCTTATTAGATGCAATTGAATGGGTGCATGTAAGTGCCTTTGTTTGTCTTCTAGAAGACCTTAGCTGCTAGAGCATGGAGTGCCCAATGGTTAGATGATTTACCTGGCAATCAATTTACTCAAAAGAAAAACATTAGCTCAAAATTCAAAACTAATGTTAAGAGAAGGAACGGTAAAGCTGGTCTGACTGTTCTTTGTGGACCACTGAGTCAGTGGGCTCGGTAGCAATTCATTGTTTATTGCTTTGCTTGTATTTGCTTGTGTTTCTTGTTTTTCTTTTGTAGACAGGTCATGAAAGCAAATACGTTTCAGAAATTTTCCAGGCAAAAGCCCCACAGTCTGCCTGGGCTTGCAAGAGTAAATGCACATCTGTGTAGAATGAGCACCTGAGTTTGGAAGGTGGCAGGTCACACCGTGACTCAAAGGGAACGTGGGGGGCTCCGTTCATGTTAGTGTCCTGTGTGACTACTACAACAGCTCCGTCTTGTTATTTGTCATTTCCATACCCTATAGGTGTCTTCAGTTAGAGGTAAGAGATCTGTCAGCAAGCAGGTTCAAAGAGGAAGGTTTCATGAAGAGGAACTAGTGTGACTGAGCTCATTTAAACTGTTTGCAGATTGTCTGAGGAGATCAAGACTGTTATGGATGTGTTTGTTCAAACTTGCTCAATTAATAGTTTTTATTTGATCTGGTGGATAAACTGTTTGCAGAGCAGTTCCGTGTGAGTGTTCCATCGATTATTTGATATTCTGTGTTTATCATTAGGTTTACATTCCTTGTGTTATACATGAGGTGCAAGATTATTTAGGGTGCCTCATCTATAATGTGTCTTAGATCCTCCATCAGGATAATGAGCAGCAGCCTTCAGAGTTCAATAAGAGGAATAGTTAATGTATTCATGGTCACATAAGAGCGTTATAACTTTGTGATTTATCTGAGTTATCTAAGCAAAGAAATGGGTGGACACTCACAGTTTTGGCCTTATGACTTTTGTCCAATTGCCGGTATCACAGGGGAACTGAAAATGTAAGGAAGTCGCAAGGTGATTAGGAGGATTGTCCCAACAGCTCTGCATTTTCCAGCTCAGGATGAAAAATGATCGATCGATGCTGAAAGGCACTGGTTTTGCTGCTTTTCCTCCCACTGGGAAAAGCCAGGAAGTTCATCTTTCATTATAAAACTTGAATAGTCCCTGTGCCCAAGAAAAACTTTGCTACAGGACGCTGAGAGACAGCACAACCCTGGGCATTGCCAGGCCCTAGCAGAGGGGCAGCCTATGAAGCAGCAGAGGGGACGGCTGCTCTTTTCTGACAGACCAGTACAGTTGCTGTAAATCAAATTACCAGCAGGAATTTAACGGTTCTGGAGAGTGTTGTCTCCACAGAAATAGTTGGATACCAGTGTTTAACTCACAGGTCAATCTGCTTGAACCACATAAACCTTCTTATGGGTATGGTCATGCATTGAAAAAGGAATGAGGGGGGAAAAAACACTGCAGAAATGCACGGATTCATACGCTACATATACGTGTGTACGTATGCATAAACACACATCTAATGCCATACTTGGTACAGAAACCGGTGTCTCTACAAAGTCTGGAAATCTGGGGTGAACGTATATGTCAACAGGGAAGTGTGGCTAATGAGTAATTTTGCTGTAGATACTGCTTATGCCACATAACTGACTTTAAAGTTAGAGCTAGGTGCCAGCCTGAGTGTGGGAAAATCAAGGTTTATATATTTAGCTTGTCACTGCTGTCTGCATAGCCCAGAAAAGTAGGATGAGTGCAAGAATTGGCAAGGATTTATAACAGGTGTTGGTTTTAATGTAAGTTCTTGCTGTGATTAAGTATCTGGTGAAGATGCAAGCATTAAATTATCACGTCTGTTCTTATATTCTGTGTGGCATCAAAACCCAAGGTGAGCACTAGTGACTGCAAGGGCTAAATGCCAATGTTCAGTATTGGTCTACAGAAGCCTAACCAGACAAGAGCTAAAGGTGGGAAAATACGTATTTTTATATTGCATTTGTGTTTCATTCAGTGACACACAGAAGTGAGGAATAAGTAGAATCACCAGCTGGGACAAAAGACTGACATACCATTTTCATCTATGCCCTGATGGCCTGGTGTAAGTTTCAGCTACGTTTGGGGCTGTTGTTGGAGTTGAGGCTGCAGACAAAGGAGGAGCTGGGTTTAAAGCTGCATTCCAGAAGGTGGAGAAGCTAGAGATGCATATAATGCTGATAGAGATAATTTTTTATGCAAGTACCAATATCATAGGTACCGTAAAGGTTGGGATTAGGGTTCAGGTTCAGGGTTAAAGAAAGCGTGTATGGCTTAGGGTTTCTGTTTGGACAGGAAATAAAAAAATTGAATGAAATAATTGCTACTGCTCACCTAGAAGTCACTAGGAATGCATTGTGGAAAAACACACCTATATCAATTGAGTTTATTGCTACATTTTTGGAGGCTCAGAATTGCAGAGTAGCTGCAAGTCTTATCAGGAATGAGTGCCTGATGTTCAGTATTTGGCTAAGTAACGATCCCTGAGTTGCAGTGAAAGCTAGGTATAAGAGAAGTCTGGGGAATCAAACATTTCTAAGTCAAATTTATTTCTGTATTCTCTAGGGCAGGGGAATGCAGCATGAGTTTGCACTCATCTTAAATGCATGATGTTTGAGGGGCTGATATCAGCTTCCCTCTAGGTATTGGCCCCCTGATATGGTGAAGGTTAGCACTACAGTTGTGGCTGAGGGATTATCATTAGAGCTAAGAATTTGTGAACAGAGACATTTCTGAGTTAGGCTGAACGCTGTTTTCTACGCCGAGTGGAACTGTAGGATAAGTGAGGTTGTCAGCGGTGATGAATGACAACTGTTTGTTTTTCTTCTAGATTCTGCTCTCCTGGGTATCATTAAGGCTAGTGATAGGATTAGGGATAGAGAAAAGACGTATTTATGAATCAGGTTTATTGCTGCAGTACTGCTGGTTTTCTAGGATAAATGTGAGTATAGGTATGGAAGAATAGATAGTGTTTGGTTTTCATCAGGGACGAATCATCTGGATTCAGATGAGGGAAATGTTTATGTTAAGTTAGATTTGGAAAAAAGAATTTCTAATATAAGTTTATTGCAGTGTTCTCCCAGTCCATGAAATCTGGAATGAGGGCTGAGGTCAACGCAGAGGAGTTGCTTGTGTTTAGGCTCTCCAGTATAGTGATGTCTGTGATTAAGGTTGAATTTCAGGCTAATTTTGACAAAAGAAGCGTTTATGAATTTGCTTCGGGTAAGTTTGGACAGTTTTGTGTAAGTGATAGTGTCAGCAAAGATGAATGATAAAGGCCTGTTTTTTCTAGTTGTCCTCTTGAGTGAGGTTCAGCTAATTAAATGATTAGGATTAAGATTTATACAGAAAAATTAAAAAAAATTACGGAGGTTTATTGTGCCATCTTTCTGGATCCAGATGTTAAAGTTTAATTGCAGTGTCAATGAAGTATTTGATGCTTTGGTGTGATGCAGGTTTCCAGTTACAGCAAGTAATAGGGTTAGCATTGGGGCAAGATTTTGGGAAGCAAATATGGCTGAGTTAAGTTTACTGCTGAGTCCTGAAACTGCTGTATTCTGTAGAAACTGCAAATAGACAAGGAGTGTTTTGTATGCAGTTCTCATTTACACTCATCACTTGGAAATGGTTAAAGGTAGTATAAACCAGATGTTGAAGTAGGATGGGAAAGATCTCAGTTTATGGCTGAATCTTCTAGGCATTGGATGGTTAGTTGAAGGATTGATGTGGGCAGGTCTGATGGTCCATCTTTTGTTTTGATGAAAATAATTTTTGTGCCTTTAAAGCTAGGAGTAGGCTTTAGTTAGGATTAAGATTTGTGAAAGAAAGGATTTAAAGTCACGACATGCTGCTGACTGAATACTGCATGCCCCGAAACCTGGATGAACTCTAGTACCCGTAGTGATGATGGTGTAAGTCTAACTTTGGTCTGAATACTGGATTAAATATACTTGAGAACAAGCCTCTTAGGTTTTAAGGAAGAAAAAACAAGGGATCTGCATCTATTGCTGGATTTTCTAGGTCTGGAAGAGTTGGAGAACAGGCTTGATAACAATGGCAAACATCATGCTCAGTTTTGATGCAGAAATCTGCCCTGGTTTTTAGATTTTTATTTTTCTTTGCACAAGTAGTCTCAATGTTCTGCGATCCATGTTTGCCAAGTAAACCACCTTGTTTTGATATCTGCGGTTGAAAAGCTCTGAAAAGAACTGGCTATTATCATTGCTTGTTTTTCTTGATCCTTGTTTTCTTTTATTTGTTGGAAACAATTGCTCTTCTACCTGAAAATATGCAAATTTGGGGGATGAATAGGACTGATTTCAATTCATGCCCAATTGTTGAAACTTCTCAGAAATCGCTTCAGAGATTTCAGTATTTTCTTCCTGCCCTATGTCTGTGTATTAGAAGATAAACAAATAACTAAATGCAGTATATTCAGTTTTGACACATACTGATTATTTTCTCAAGCAAACAAGGACTTTTTGGTGTTTTAAAGAAAACTAGTCTTTTTTCCTCCCGTTGTTTCACTCAGCATAACATGATTTCTGGAGGACACTCGTGCAACTGCTCTGCAGTGGGTATCCATTTAAAAATTACACTGGCGAAAAATGAGGCAACAAAGAAATATTCTTTTGTGCGTGTTAAATCATCACTGCTAACAACAATTAGCAAATCGACAAAATGTTCATATAAGAAGATGCAATTTGTCAATAGTCTTCAATGTAGAAGCATAATTCGTACAATTCTCATTTGTGCTCTATCTCTTTACGGTACTCAAAGCATTGCAATAATTCTATAGAAAGTGTAGGTTTTTTCTCAGAGTAAGTTATGGTTAATCTTGCTGGAGTGCCTATTAAGTGGATATTGCCTCAGCTGTTGGCTGTTTGAAACCTGGCACTGATCCTAACAAAGCACCAAAGGCATGCACCAGTGGCCAGGTAATGTGGACCCTGTAGTGCCTCATTTCTTCTTTGAATTTAAATTCCTTTCCTGGACAGGTGCTCAGTCTTTGAGCTTTGCTCTCTTTTGCCTCAGAGGACCTTCATTTGTGAACTTGAATGACTTACAGTTTCAATATCTATGGACAGGATTCTTTTGAAAGATGTATCTCATATCTATTTTTACTTAAAAAACCTCAAATTGATAGCATTAGTTTGCATTCAGGTGTGAAAAGGATAGAATATATTTTTCTCACTTCACTTTCCTATATTCACAATTACACACAATTTCGTAGAACAAAATCAGACACACGCAGTACCCCTTAGGAAAAAGCAGAGAAAGCACCAGCTCAATCGTTAATAAAATCAATTTCAAATGCATGATACAAAATGTATTTTAGAATGTAATTCTTAACTGATCATTTTCTAAGAAAGAACCTAGATATTTTCTTTAATTTCTGTAAAACGTATTTATTAATTTCGAGGAGGTCAAGACTTCCTTTCATTAGCTTAGGTAAGGGGCAACAGGACAGGAGGATTTTTTTACTTCTAGGTATTACTGCCAGAACAGACAGTTATTTTAGGACAACTGAATGTCAGCTGCGTGATCAAACTGGTGATCACAATCCATGTCCCAGTGAACAAGCATATCTTCACAAAACCCTGTCTGAGGAACTTAACAGGCACTGGGCAGTTTTATGAGAATCAAGGGATTGTGGCTTTAATCCAGCAAAACACTTAAATACATGAGAAACTTTGAGCATATAATAGTTCTACTGAAATCAATCAGACTGTGGATGTACTCAAGTGCTCTGCTGGACCAGTGCCTGCAGGAATGGCGACAGAGCTCTACCTCTTGTATTTTAAATATGGTTTCTCCATGGACTGTCCCCAAAGCATAGTGATCAAATAGTATTGGGAAATATGTGGTGTTTGTGCTGTACCTTGTCAGTGGAGGTGGATAAACTGGCTCATTTCTTCCATGCTGCCGGTCTAGCAATGGTCTTGGCACTAAATTAACCAGGGGGGACGAAGATAGAGTGGTGTACCTGATTAAAAGTTCTTATTTTTTAAACATTTTATAAGTGAGTCATAAATTGTGGGGTCATAGGGGAAGGTAGGTTGATTTGCTCTACAATTTGCAGACATTAGAATTTTCAAGATGGAAATGGGAGCTGACAGAGACAGGTTGCACTTTTCAGGATTGTTCAAGGCTTTTGATGGCATGTTGCCTGGGCTGCAATGAAAACAGACTCGGAAAGCTACAGGAGAAAGGAGAGTGAAGGGGATTAGATCTTTGAGACAATATGTTCAATTATAACAATACAGAGTGAAATAAAGGAGAAGCAAGAATAATTCATAGCACATCAGATGCCAGATAACTGCAGTAGCCAGGAGTCAAGCAAAAGCTAATGTGGAGGGTCACGTTAAAATCTCAAGCCATCAGGTTATGTCTGTAGGGATAAAGCAGCGGAGGTGGGGGGAATTGAAATTTGTTACTGTCTGCGACAGATAAAGGACTCTTGCAGACAAATACTACATCTCAGTGCTGTGAAAGGGAAAGAAAGGAAAAAGGAGAAGAGGTAAAAAAGACAGGGAGTTTCTACTCTAATTTTTGTTAAGGCAAGTCAAGAAAAGATTATTTTCTGTGCAGTGACTGGAATAAGAGAGGAGAATCCAGCTCTGAGAGATCTGTAATGGAATCAAATTGATCCAATTGGCAGAGAAGAACTAGTTTTGAGCAGAAAAAATAATGTGCAGAACTTGTGCTTTTGAAGCACAACAAAGAACCACAATGGCCAAGCCGGACAATGAACAGGGGAAGAAAAATCACCACAAGTGCTAGCAGCTGAAGGATAACTTTAAATTTGACACCTACAGAGTGGTAATAGTAATTATGTTTTGTTCTTACTGTTAGAAAGGGGAAAAAACATTGAAGTGGGGTGACTTAAAATCTAAGAATCAGAAGTGGGGCAGACCATGTAATTTAGAGCTATTTTGAAAGGATACTAAACGGAAAGATGGAAAATAATAGCAGGAGCTAAATTTTCCTCCTGTAAATGACAGCAGTTTCAGTCAGAGTCCTTTAAGTGCTTCTGGCAGAAAAAAAAATACAAAAGAAATTGTCTTTTAAAAAAATGGTTTTGACCAACAATTGCATGTGTTGATAACGTAGGGATTTCTTGCCAATTTATTCTGCATGGCTATTTCTTTACAAATCACAATTCTAGTTTTTTTCCTACCTGTGTCTCAAAAAATAATTCCAACAAACACATATCACTGCTATATTTAGCAGCCTGAGAGTCTTAAGACAAGGTTTAGCTCGCATGAAATGAATATAATCAGAAAAAAGGTTCAAGCTAAGAATTTAATTCACTGAATCTTTGCCAGATGAAATGTTGTGAACTTGAACAAATTAAGGACAAATTAAACAAACAAAAGATAGAGATTGTAAAAAGGCAAAAGATTCAGTGCTAGATTAAAAAAAAAAAACAAAACTGATTGGATGTTTTGGAATGAAATTCATTTTCAGCTTGGATAGCATCCATCTAAAGATTTTTCCCCTACAAATTAATAGCATAAAAGTCCCAGGCTGTGATAAGTCTTATTCAGAGCTATTTTGTGTTTGCTAAATGGAATGTGACAGGGATTTGAAACACTGCTATACTACAGAAAATAATTAGTTGAGAAGTAACTAGATAATTTTACCACTGTGAAGAATGTGGAAATCAACCTTCACTTTAATTATGTGCAAAGAAGAAGTATAATTACCTGCACAAGATACTAATCAGAGAAAATGATAATACATTCCTCTCTTATCTAGTAGATAGCAAACTAGCTTGCTTAATCTGTTCACCTCTGGTGTATCAAAGATAACAAATTAGTTACTGCCAAGCTATCTGTATTCTGAGGTTACCTGAATCATTTTATTCAGTCCTTGAGATAAATGTTTCTGCAGAAATTTTGAAAAATAAAATTACCAACTGCTACTTGAATATTTCAAAGTTAAAAGAGAAAGTCAAAATCACTTTCTGCAGCTCCAGAATATCAACAAACTTTGAAAATGTAGGTTCTCCAGAGGTAAGAGTTGGTCCAGGAACAAAGACTTTACCCCTGGCTAATGTGTCGCAACCTTCATTTTTCCCAAATATGGTTGCCAGAGGTGGTTCTTGAGAGTCCTTTTGCATTGGCAAGATTATTGATGCTTTTCTACCTTCTGTAGGACCAAAGTCAGGACACTGTTCTTGAAAGTATAACTCTTTACTTCAAAAGCAATGTTTATGGTGGCAGACATCAAGAAGCCCCTTCTCAGGTCTTGAATGCCCATACTTAAATTAAGCAGAGAAAAGTCAGTGCTCCTGTGTCTTCCTTGTCACAGGCACAGGAGGTTTGATTCTGTCACACAGAGGAGGATGGACAAGACTTTAGGAGGTTTTTTCAAGTTTCATCTCAGATATATACCATGTAAATAAACAAAAGCCTCTGAGATTTTAATGTGAAGCCTGGTAGTTCCACGTGTGTGACCTTACAGTACGGCAGCAGCCAAGGAAATGCAGGGAACAGGCATTTTTCCTCCAGCGGAAGCCTATGAGAAGGCTCTGCACTAAGCTTCCTTGTAAATGCAGTAATGTTTGGCTAATGAGGCTATATAGCAGCTGAAGGCACCCTCACGCCTGTCTCCATTAAAAGAGTGAAGAACAAATCAATAAAGTGAATCAGGAGATCATATAGTTATATTATGGCAGTAGTCAGAGAACACCACAAGGTCAGGAAATATTACAAACTAGTATTGGGGCATTCTCTGTGTAATGAATCTTCTGAAATCCGATCTATAGAAATCTGCTAAATAGAGCAGAGCTCTGAGTGTGAGGAAAATACTTACATGGTAATCGTTTAAACAGAGTCTGTTTGTAACTTACTGAAAATGTTGTGTTCAGTTTACATGAAAGTCTGTTTAATCTTTGGTAAGGCGTTTCCATGGACTGTATTTGCCTTCTGTTTGATCTTTGAAAGGTCTTGTCCATGTGCTTATGACACCTTGTGGGTCACCAGAAATTTAGTGGTAGTGTCAAAGGAAAAGCATCAGCTTCAGGGCTTGGAGAGGAAATAATGAAACTCTTCATTGTTCCTATTTCCTCCTTTTAGTCATGTTGGTTTATTTGTAGCAGTAAAACTGTATCCAGTCTCAATTCTGGCTCTCAGAATGACTTCATGCCAGCTTGAACAAGAGGAGAAAAACATTAAATGCATCCCTTGCGTCATCTCAAGCTTGGCAGAGCTGCACTAACGGTGTCTTTGGCCCAGTGTGCACTTACCCAACAGGACATTCTGTAACCTGAGTTTGTCAGTGCTATTTAAAAATAAGAGGAAGTTTCTTAAGCCAAGTTGCATTGCAGACTCTGTCTATTCTGAAATTCAAAGTGTGTTGGCAGAGTTGATTGTGAATGTGGTGTAAAAGTAGCTGAGACTGGCATGATCGAGATGAGGTTAGCCTAGGCATGTAGATAAGAAATAACTGATATTAAAACACTAGTTTTGAAATGCACTCTAGACTGCCAGGGAAACGTTTTCAACATATCTTATAACGTTACATTCACATGGTTTTGGTAAAAACTAAATACGGCTTGAAATTAGTACTATCTCAACAGTGCAGCATTGCACCATTGACCATGGCCCTGTGTGGAATGAATGCAAAAAAAGAGTGAACTGCTGGAGCACAGAAAAGATAGTTACTAGTCCTCTCTTTCCCCTCCTTCTCTGTTTGAAAACTATAATCATCATTTTTCCAAGAATGTGTGTTGCTTTCTGGGCTGAGAAAAAGCTTTTTTTCCTCTTGGTCTTTGACATGCATGACAAGCTACTGATGCACAGCAGTGAGTGAGGACCAACAGAAAACATCCACTTTGATGACATACCTTTTCCCACTTGCTCTCCTTCCCTCCACCTCACTTACATTTTATGTACCTGTAACTTATTTTACCTGTCTCCAGGGTAGATTTTGAGGCAGAGATTATGATGTGTGCAGTGATTAGTATGATAGGGCCCTCATGCCTGCTCAGTATTTCTAGGCACTGCCATCAAGCAAATAAATTCCTGAAGAATTGACACCAAACCATCAAGATCTCTGCCTCTTCCATTGCAGTAGTGGACACCTACTTCTTTGGGAGTTACTGTTCTGTACTTTTACTATTATTTCTATTTTAGCTCATCATCTAATTCAGATTTTTTTTGCAGTCATTCTTGGCCAGAACTGACAAGGAACTGTCTTTGTTTACATTTCCCCAATCATTACTTAGAACATTCTAAGTCCATGGGACCTGATGAGATCCATCCGCGGGTCCTGAAGGAACTGGCGGATGAAGTTGCCAAGCCACTGGCCATTGTATTTGAGAAGTCGTGGCGGTCTGGCGAGGTCCCAGATGACTGGAAGAGAGGGAACATAACCCCCATATTTAAAAAGGGGAACAAGGAGGACCCGGGCAACTACAGGCCGGTCAGCCTCACCTCTGTGCCTGGCAAGGTCATGGAGCAGATTCTCCTGGGAACCATGCTAAGGCACATGGAGGGCAAGGAAGTGGTGGGTGAAAGCCAACATGGCTTCACCAAAGGCAGATTGTGCCTGACCAACTTGGTGGCCTTTTATGATGGAGTGACAGCATCGGTGAACAAGGGTCGACCAATGGATATCATCTACCTGGACTTGTGCAAAGCTTTTGACACTGTCCCGCACGACATTCTTCTCTCTAAACTAGAGAGGCATGGGTTTGATGGATGGACCACTCGGTGGATAAGGAATTGGCTCAATGGCCACACTCAGAGAGTAGTGGTCAACGGCTCGATGTCCAAGTGGAGACCGGTCACGAGTGGCGTCCCTCAGGGGTCCGTGTTGGGCCCGGCCCTCTTCAGCATCTTTGTCGGTGACGTGGACAGTGGCATGGAGTGCACCCTCAGCAAGTTCGCCGATGACACCAAGCTGTGTGGTCTTGTTGACACGCTGGAAGGGAGGGATGCCATCCAGAGGGACCTCGACAGGCTGGAGAGGTGGGCCCATGTCAACCTCATGAAGTTCAACCAGGCCAAATGCAAGGTCCTACATCTGGGTCGTGGCAATCCCAGGCACAAATACAGACTGGGTGGTGAATGGATCGAGAGCAGCCCTGAGGAGAAGGACTTGGGAGTACTGGTGGACGAGAAGCTCAATATGAGCCGGCAGTGTGCTCTTGCGGCCCAGAAGGCCAACCTCATCCTGGGCTGCATCAAGAGGAGCGTGGCCAGCAGGTCGAGGGAGGTGGTTCTTCCCCTCTACTCTGCCCTTGTGAGACCTCACCTGGAGTACTGCGTCCAGTTCTGGAGCCCCCAACATAAGAAGGGCATGGACCAGTTGGAGAGGGTCCAGAGGAGGGCCACAAAGATGATAAGAGGGCTGGAGCACCTTTCCTATGAGGACAGGCTGAAAGAGTTGGGGCTGTTCAGCCTGGAGAAGAGGAGGTTCCAGGGTGACCTTATAGCGGTCTTCCAGTACCTCAAGGGGCCCTACAAGAAAGATGGGGAGAGGCTGTTCAAGAGGGCCTGTTGTGATAGGACAAGGGGTAATTCTTTTAAAATAGAGGGAGGTAGATTCAGATTGGATATTAGGAAAAAATTTTTTACCATGAGAGTTGTAGAACACTGGAGCAGGTTGCCCAGAGAGGTGGTGGATGCTCCATCCCTGGAGACATTCAAGGCCAGGTTGGATGAGGCCCTGAACAACCTGATCTAGTTGGAGATATCCCTGTTCCTTGCAGGGGGGTTGGACTAGATGACCTTTGAAGGTCCCTTCCAGCCCTAACCATTCTATGATTCTATGATTCTAATTTTCTATTTTCTTTCGATTTTTTTAAAGAAACTTCTGTCTGCAGATTTGATCTTCTAGTTCACAGATGTAGGATTCTGCTTTTCAGAGAGAGATATTTTATACTGTTCTACCTCTCTATGCCTCCAAATGCAGGTTAAGTGTTTTTCCTTGAAAAAGTTGTTCTTGCTCTGTGAAAGTAGAACCAAATTTTGTGCTTTACACATTAATCCTAGAACTAGAGAGTCAAAGAAAGCAATCAATTTAATTTCTTTTTGTTGCTTGTGTAATCAGTTATATGTCATAAAATATCAGATTGCATCTGGAGTTAATTCCATGAGCCTCATCTTAAATTTTCTCATCAACATTATATTAATCCTATATATCCTTTACATTCTCCACCCACGACTTTCAATAACATTTATTTGCACATGAACTTCTCTTCTGAATCTTCTCAGACTTACCTTAGTGGCAATTAAGAATTGCTGTACTAAGTCCATGTTCAGGGGACCAGATTTGTAGACTATTTATCTTCTCTTTTGACAGTTTTCTGCTTAACATTTGTAGTGCCAGAGATGATAAACTGGTGTGGGATATATGAATGTTAGATTACATTTTTTCTTGATTTAAATACTTGGCACCTTTTCTTCTCATAACTCTGTCCATAGAATACCATCAGTCTGTTGGATCTCAGAGTTCTGGGAAATCTAGTGATTTTTTTTTTCTGTGCTACTGATAACTTCCTGGGTTATGTACTGTGTGCTCTCTCACACAGCACAAAGGATTTAAAAAAAATTATGGAAGAAAACAGGAAAGAAGAGTACCTTCCCAAGCAGCACGAAGATGGGTGCATGTCTTTCTGAGCTTTGTCTGTCATTGAAAAGAAAACCTTGGGTTTACTTTATGAGGAATAAATGGAGTTGATAATAGAGAGAGATGGGATAGGAAGTGAGAAAGAGCTGGGGAGGCTCAGAGAAAATAGAAGTGGATAATGTGAGAAGAATGAGACAAATTTTAACAAAGAGAATTTAAAAGAGACATTAAGAAAACATTTATTCTGGTGACGGCAGTTCTGAAGGTTATGGATTTTCACTCCCTGCAAATGTTTAAAAGCAACTTGGATAAACATCTCTCAGGAATGTCTTGGGCGTGGTTATTCCTGCTTCAGGCAGTGATACAGACCATGGGATTTCTCTGGATATGACTTAGTAAGGTGAGAATTAAACGAGAGGGAAGACCAGAGACGAAGAAGAGATGGAATTTGAAAGGCACAGTGAGAACAACTGGTTGAGTGGCTGCGGTGGCACAATGACTGATAAAAGCCACATCCAGCAACAAGTGAGACTACTGTAGAAGAATACAGTATCAGTTTAGAGTCTCGGTTTTAGAACTTTGTAGGGATATCACTGAGAGGTTGTGTTACTTCTCTAAGCTGTTTTTCCTCAAATTTTTGCTTATGGTTGCTAACAACCAACTTTATGCAACTTTGTAAAGTTTCCTGCTTGTCTTTTATATGGTAAAATTTGTCTCATCTTCTGTGTTCTTATCAGCACTGATGTGATCTTTTATAGCTGCTTTCAACTTCCCATTCATAGGAACAAGTTTTGGAGCATCCTTTCTTTACCCAGGTGTATAGAATACGTTACAACTTCTTCTCTTCCTTTTTCTGTTATGCTCCTCTGCCAAGCAAAGACTTTTTCCTCAGACCTGTTTCTTATCATCATCCCCTATAAAAGCAGAGTTAACATATTGCTAGGTTTGCAGAGAGTCTTTTATTCGGATGATGTAAAAGATACGTATGTGCACGTCTCTGTATTCTGTATTGAATAGTTGCTTACTGCATTAAGAGGTAAACAGGCAATTAACCGATTTACATGCACAACTGGGGGTACTGATTGAACTAAGGAGCGTATGTTCAGATATTTGAGTGTATACAAATTTAACACACACTGGAAATTTTACTTCTGATGCTATTTTATACCATTGGCTACAGGGAAAAAATAAAACCAAAATTCAAACTGTTTTCCAGATTAGATAAACAAACCCTTGGGCTCTTGCAGTAAGCCTTTAAGACAGGGTAGAAAGCTCTAGAAATTGTATTATGTAGTGGTTCTGTATGCAGTTTCTTATTTCAGTGAATCACAGATGATAGTAGGGCTTCTTATCACCACACTTATCTGCTGCGAATACAAATGTATTAAGATGAGTTACTGTGTAATTACGTTCGCTCCAGACAGATTTATTATGAAGTTACCAGATTGTTACCCCTAAAAAAGCCTGTCTTATTTCAAGATAATTATGCAAACTGGTGTCATTTTTGTGCACAAATTTTAAAGTGATAATAAAGCAGGCACTCTGCCAGTTTAAATAAGCAGTAGGAATTAGTTACTCTCGAAGAAAGACGAGATGGGAAACACATGATTTATGCTTACAAAGTGTTCACCTGCACAACATGCAGGTGAACATTTTAGAGGATGAGCTTCAGAGAAAAACGGCACAGATGGACAAGAATATACAGTACACAGATAAAGAAAAGCCTCTGAAGAATTTCAAACTGGAGGACATCACGCCTAGTATGGTGTCCTTACGTTTTTACTTACTTAAAATATTATCTATTATAAAAATATATAAAATATTTGAATTTTTTTTATTTATTGATTTATTTCAGTGTTTTATCTGGGGCAGAGTGAGGGTTTATAGCTCATCGTATTTATTCACACTGTGTTTTGTATAAACTAAAGTAGAACTTATTTAGTCAGACATACCAGCTTCCTGTTATAACAAAAGCTAAATTAAAGCTTTCATGAGCGGAAGGGCAGTGTTTCTAAATCAAACTCAGTGTCTGAGTCCACGGAAATTCATCACCAGTTTGTCAAGAGAAATAACCAGCTCAAAATTTTACCAGGAATTCAGAGTGTATCTGTGGATTCTGGAAGAGATCTGTCACTTTCTCTCCTGTCATACTGTATTTTCACGTTCCTCTGCTGCCAGCTTCAGCTCAGATAAAGTGTTGAAGTACCATTAGAAAGTCTGTCTTGACAGTTTGACTAACCTGGCCAGATGTGAGTAATATTGGCAATCTTGTGCGAAACCTGGACTAAAAAGATTTTCCACCAAATTTTGAAAAGCAAAGGAACCAGAAAATAGTTGAGATTAGGGTCTGGGAAGGATACCTTTTTCTGGTGCTTATCCACATGCTCCCTTCCAAACTTTGGAGCTTTGCCAATTACTCTTTAAATCTATATTCATGTCCTTTTATAAAAAAGTTAACATCTGGTGCTGATACTGAGTTTTCCAATGACTCTGAGTATAACAATAGCTTTCAAAATCTCATCACTTTTCAAAATAAAATAAATAATTAACCTAAGAATTCATTGAAAATACACAAGGACACAACATGCCAAAAAGTTGCGAGAACACTGACAGAATAGATATTGAAGAAAGAAAATATTTTTCGAAAACCCCAGTAAATGAACCATTACCATCTTTCAGGTCAAGTCAAGATGAAGACACTGAAATGGGCAAAAGTATAGAGGAGGCTACCTGCATCTTCAAGGAAGTCACCTTGGTCTCACTGAGTATCTGCCAGGCGTGTTCATCTGCACTACTAGTGAAAATATGACAAATAACATCATGACTTATCCACAGAAATACAGTGCCACTTAACAAGCTGTCCGATATCAACAGTGCCCATTTCTCAGTACTTTTTTTTCCCCCAGAATCTCCAAATTCAGGCTTCACATATTGCCAAAAGGCAGTAGTTTGTCTGTGTCCTTAAAGAAGGATTTGATAGATTTGTTACTTGCTTTTTTGGGGTAGAAATCCACAGTGGTTTTGCTTGTCATTTTTGCTGTGCTGTGGAGTGTGAGTTCTTAAGTGTATTTTGGAAGCAAGAGATTCAGGTTACTTCACTGACTAAACAGTAGTTTTGACATTACTCCAAATTCTGTCGCAGAGCATATGAATAGAGCTCCCTGAAAGCCTCTGGTTCAGCTTGCGATGGTGTAACTCCCTTGGACGGTGAGCATTCAGTTGTGCAAGGTGATGTATGGCATTACTTAGGTCACCACTTAATGTCACCTGTTGTCAGAGAGAACACAAGCACAGAGAATCAAAAGTATGACTCTCTCAAAAAAATGCCATTATTCATTATTTAGAAATTCCATAAATAATTGACTCTTGGTTAGGAAAGCGGTGAGGGTTTCATCTCAATAGATTAGGGTTTTTTTTTGGTAGAAGAGTAATGTCTTTTTCTGAAATGGGTTTTCTAATGTATGTATCATATACAGCCTGTTTGCTTTGAAGATGTAATAAAGCCAAGCGTGTCTTGCTACACACTTCTGTCACCTGCAGTATTTTACACAATTCTTTCTCCCTGATAACTAATCCCAAATCCACTTTGCTGCTTTATAGACAAGTCATGCTGAGCTTTTTACTTCCATGATAAAAGAAAGCTATTTGAAAAGAAAGTTAAGTTGTTTATTGGAGAAAAATATTTTCTGCATTGTATTTTCTGATACATTTTCACTTGAGAGTCTCAAGTCCTTTAATTTCTTGATGAATAAAGTTGCAGATTTATTTATATTTTTTAGATATATGTATAATTAAAATTTATAGATTTGGAAGTTAAAATGTGCTAACTTATCAAATAAGACATATTATTTTGATAACACTGGAATTATATTATTTATTGTCCCATGTGTCCATATGCTGAAACCTTTATCTCCTGGAAATGCCCAGCAGCATCAGCTATACCATAAGTTTAATTTTGGATACTTGTGCAGCCCTGGCTGTGTGTCTGTTTTTCTCCAAAGTAACACAGCATGCTTGAAAGGAGGCTGCGCCCATTGTGTTCAGCAGAGTGTTTTGACAGAGAGAGTTCCCACCATGTATAAAACTTTAAATTGTATTTTAAATTAATCTAAGCCTTATGTTGGTGGCAAGGAGACCATGTTGCTGAAAAGAGACATCATTTGTGACAAAAGCATTACAGACGTTGAATGTCAGACACAGTAAAACAGTTTCCCTTCTGCTTTAATTAAGTGAGTGTTTTCTCAAACAGCTGAACCTCAAAGGAAATCGCAGTGATTCCCATTTTTCCACAAGCAGTTGAGCTGCTTTTAAACTTTACTTAAAAAAAACTAAGCTGGGAGTTGTTTTGAGGATCCCAATTTAAAGTATTTTTCTAGGCTGTGATAAGGAAGACAAAATAGTTACCAAGAACAGCAGTTGGAATTAATAACAATAGTCAAAGGGATTTTAGTTAAAGTTGCAGCTGTATCTGAGTCTTTTAAAATAATAATTTAAAGAAGATGAAGGATATTTACCACTTTTTTCCCCTCATTCTGTTGCTTTCAAGGTTTAAATTCTGCTTTTCCATTGTATGCACATGCATTTTTTTGGCTTGAGTGATCACCTGGCATCCAAAGATCAATGGGAAGTGTTACACAACCCTGCCATTACATATATTTCAACAAGCAGATGCTAGTAAGAAGAGTTCTTTGACCAGTTTTTGAAGCTGTTGTCAAATTGTGGCTTAAACATCAGAAGAACATTCTGCAAATTTACATAACCTCTACAAAGCTTGAAAAATTAATTTATGGTGAGCATCACTCAGCACTCATTTCCAGGGGAAAAAAAAAAAAAAATCAACTCTTTGAATGTCCTTTTCAGTTGAGCTCATATTTATAAAATTGCAAAGATAATAATGAAGCAGATTAAAAATAACAGCAACTGCATATGTGCAAGTGCTGCTTCGGATGAATAAATTACAGAAGTCACAGTGAATTAGAACCGCACAAAATGTTGCAGCCTAAGACTGGAGTGGGATATAGTGGTGTCATCCTTGAAGCTAGAAGCTGAAAAGTAAAATTGCTTCTAAACAGGATACTGCTAATCTCTGCAGATGGGCATATACTCTGTTTGTGGGTTTATGACGTGAACATCAAGGTCTCATTCTCAGAATTGTTTTCTACCTGTTTTCTTCTTCCTCCACCTCCTCTGTTTTCAGCATGTCTCAGTTCAGTGAAAAAAAAAAAAAATCTCATTTGTAAACTTCAAAGTTGAGTGTTAAATTCAAAGTGATGATGGACAGGAAAGTCTGTTCTGATCTAGATTAGTACTGTGTTTTCAGTGTTTTTTAAAAGCCTGGAAAGAAGTACGATTGAGGTTTGTTTTTTCCATGGTGAAAAAGATTTCTTAAGTTCTGAACTGCAGTGGTGAAATCCTCGTGACATGTCCTGAGCCTGCCAGGTGTTTCTTCTGTTTCGAATCTGAACCTCAGAAGAATTCATCTCTAGATTTGCAAGTTTTAAGGCCAGAAGGGGTTAGATTACCCAGTCTGACCTCCTAAATAGCACAGCTATTTATTTAGATACTCTGTAAGTCCAATAAAATGTGTGTGATTTAAACTCGTGTTTCAAAAACATACCAAAACCAGGTTCAGAAGGTGCACAGGCCGGGTTTGTGTCTCAGATGCTAACCCAGAGGAATAGATCTGTCTCCGTTTGGATTCTGTATCTTCCTTCTTTCCTCCCTGAAAACTCAAAGAAGTTCAATTTGTAAATTCTGTGTTAGCTTCTTTTACTCAAACACAGGAGGACAAGAGAATTAGAATTTCTTTCCAGTGCAGTAGAAGAAACATTTTGATGTGTTCCAAATGCTAAAATGTCAGGCATAAAAGGGCTTGCTTTGTTTTTAATCCAGGAGAGAGAAAGTTAGAAAATTTAATATTAGCAGAACCGCTTTCCTGCATTTTTAAGCACTTCAATAAATGAGTTCTTGGTTGGATGTAAACTTTCCCCTGTAGTGTTTGCAGCCCATGAGAATATTAAAGTAAAAAATCACTTTAAAAAGTTAGAGGACTGTAAGTGATTTTACACATATTCCAGTCTTTAGGGTCCTAATTTTTCTAACTCATATTAATTTTATTCCATATTTATAGCTTAAGTGAGAAGAGAATCAAATTCAAGAGGTCCGTAACTATATATAAATAATTACAGTTTATGAATATTACTACATGAATTATAAAGAGGATGGCAAATCAAGAGAGATGAAGTGAAAAACTCTCCTGAAAGATATCTAAATATTTAGCTCATAGTGTCGTATCAGAAAGGTTTAGAAGTATAGACAGTTTTTGTATTTTCTAGTTGTCTCTTTGTATGCTATTAGCAATTGGGCCTTTTAAAGTAAATTCTCCCACATAATTTCAAGCATTTAACTAAGGAGCTTATGTGAGCAAGGCAGTCACCACCGCCTCCATGCATAATCGTGAAGACAAATGGGCACCTTTAGCTGAGCTTTGTGTCCAGCGGAGGCTGATTTGGCCGCTGGAGCGGGCAGCCTCTCCCCTGCGGTAACTGGAAGAGCCCAGGGGCATCAGTGCTCTCAGCATAAGCACCTCGGGTAGATGCTGTGAAACACCTCCAGCTCATTTGGCATGAGCAGGAGACCTAAAAGGAACTTATTTTTCGACCTCAATCTGCTGGGTAACAAAGTTTCTTCATACTTGCTGCAGAGAGCACACTGGTACTTGGATACCCAGGGTAGGAGCTGAGGGAGGGGTGGCTGGGATTTCTGCAAGTGCTGTGGCCGTGCTCCTTGAAGGATATGTTTAGATGGTGCAAGGCAGTGCTTCTAGCATATTCCTCTTAGCAATACCTGAGGCAGTGCAGAGTAGCACAGGTACACATAGGCGCAGCTACACGTATATGCTCACCTGGAGTAATTACTTCTCCTGAGAACCACCATGTAGTAGCCTGGGCAGTACCAGCCTAGTGCAGGTAGTGCCTGTAGTATTCAAGCTCATGAGCTCAGAAACACTTTGGGTATCACTCACAGCTTTGCATTTGTACCACACACTTTTTACATTTTCGCTGAATTTATCCTTAATTAATAAGGTGGGAAATCTTATTTCCATCTACAGTTAAAGGTGTAGGAGGTGGCAAAGCTAAGAGGAGACTAAAGGAGTTTTGTGCCTTGTGCCCGTTCTCTAAAGCAGCATACGAATTTGTACCAGTTTTCACCCCAAATGTATGCTGTTAATTTCATTCATCTGTAATAGTTACTTGTTTGGGAGATTTTCTCTGGTGAACGGACTCTTTAAGGGTTTCCAGTAGTCAAGGATAATCTTTGATTTTTTTTACTTGAAAGATTCCATACCATTTTTATTTATATATACATTCAATTCAGAATGCTGAATGCTATCTCAAATGCTTTTGTCTTTCTTGAAAGCCTTCTGTTCACACCCTGATTGAACTCAGTCTTACTAAGTTTGCAAACTCCGAGCTCAGACTCACAGAAAACGGACTGCCTTCGTTTCTGAGAGCAGAGCGTAGCCCCCTGAGCCCGGACCCCGGAAACAGAAAACACTCACATATCTCTCAGTAATAGATTGTTTCTTGTACGTTGGGATATTTATGGAAGTAATACTTAAGGCAATATTATGGCCCTGTGTGTATACCTAGGAGTGCAAAACAGGACTTTAGGCCCCCGATCACTGGAGCAGCTACTTACACCGTCTGGGAAAAACACAGGAGAAAGAGGCTGCTTATCACAGAGCACAGGAGGAGAGGAGGGTAGGAATGAGGGGACTGATTTTCCACCCTCTACACTTAACACTATTTCGAAGTCCATGTATATCTTGAAAGAAATGAAGTGTGTCATGTAGTAGGGAGGTATAGGAAGGTTACTTTCCGAGGCTTGTACCCATAAGTTTCTCTACTCACACCTGTGATCACGTGCATTGTGAAATGGCTGGCTTGCACACATGGGGAGAATATTCCTCGAATATTAACAAGTTTTAAATGTATTTAATAGAGCTAAGGCCAGTAAGGTTTGAAAATGGATATATAAATATTTATGAAATTACAATACAAATAAATATTACAAAAGCTCATCTGATTAAGACAAGAGCTATGACAATTCTTGTGAATTTTTAATATTAAAAATAAACATTACATTAATGAGTCTTCATTATACCATTAAACACTTTACTTTGTTTTCTGTAGAGAATTTTATTTTTACTTGACATACTTTTTTAAGTGTCTAATGGGCTCTTACGACATTTGTAAATGAGGCAAAACATAAGGAATATAAGAGTTAATTTTTTATATTCATCACTAATTCAGGCTAATTTATCATGAGGGAAATAATAGGGAAGTAATCTTTTCCTTTTTTTAATTTACATATAAATAGGTCTAAATTACAAAATTGGGATACAGATTTTAAATACTCCAGAGTCCAAACTGACTTAATGTGAGGTTTCACTTTAATTTATTATAGCATAGCAAGGACCTGAATTTTTTCTTTAAAAAAGAAATTCAAACAGTTCAGAGACGTTAGAAATTGGAGATTGCTCTGATGTATCTCCCGTGGCTTGTATGGAACCAGCAAATATGATCTACTTGAACACAGTTCTTTTGTGCCTTATGGACTAAGCTTCTATATATCGTAGCCTGGTTTCATCCCATAGCGTTTGCCTTACAGCGTTGATGTTAGGCTGTAATCCGCGCGTTCCTTCTGCCAGGGAACAGAATAAGCAGCTCTGGTGCACGATGCAAGCTGGGAGCCTCAGGTTTCTTGGTTCTTAACTTAGGTGCTTAGTTGGGTGACTGGCTTCAGGTGCTTTCCCACACTGGGTCAGTATATTATGGTGATATTAGAGCTGGGTTTGCAGTTAATACACTTGTTTGCAGATGTACTGGAGATCTGATTTTTAGCTCTACACCAGTAATGTGCGCAGTAATGTAATGAACTCAGGAGTGATGGTGTATTTATATAGCATGTCAAGGGCCAAAGGAATTCAGCACGCTTTCGGCTTCGTTAGCCTGGCTGCAGGGGAATGAGAAGCTCCCGATCCTGCCTTGCACAGTGATACGAGCTTTTGACTCCTCAACACACTGTATCAAATGGGTACTGGACAGGCAGGGTGGCCCTTCTCTTGTTAAAATTGATCGTTTGCCATCTCCTCTTCATGTGGGTTAGAGAAAAATAGCATCTTCCACAAGCAAGACTTACCATAACACAAATTGTGCATTTCAGATGTCCTTCTCTCACACCACTGTCCCACGCTGTTGCTAGTTAAGAAATACTCCATTCAGTGGTCAACCTTCATATTCAATCTTCTCAATCCCCCAGGAAGCCTGCCTGGATGCTACTGGCTTTTGCACTCATGGAAAGATTGTGACTCAGGGTAGCAATATTGTTAATCCTTCTGCATTTAATATTGTGGAGCTCATATTGCATGAGATGTTTTCATGCATGATATTAATCCAAAGTGTTATTAAGAGGTCGAGCAGCCCAATGCAGATAGAGTTATCTTCTTAAAAGCATAATCTGATCCAATACAGCTTCTTTAACATTTTGCTTAGGGTATTACCCGTCTTTTGGTCATTTCCTCAGGCCATGTCTTCTGTATGGGAATTTACACTGCAGTGCTTCCGTTACCTTGGTTCCATCAATGCATCCTCCAGTAATTTACTGGATTAAGCAATATCTTTGAAACCTTAGGTTTGCCCCAGTGCACAACATCCATGTTAGTGGTTTGCACTGTGATGTTGTTAGAGTGGATCACATTTCTTTAACGGACAAAGGGCATCAGTTTTGTGAATTGCTCTCATATCTAATACTGTGTTAAGACCTTTTCTGCCATTAGATTTATTCACCCGACTAAGCAAAGCAAATGCTGATGCTCTCTGTGCATGGAATAACAAACGCATTTCCTCACAAACATTTGAATTTCTGTCAAACATTTTAGCACATTTACTTTTTGCTTTGCCCTCCCTCTTTGTGCATTTTTTAAGCAAATTAACTCAGAAGAAAAAAGTAGTTTACAGATCAAAAGGAAATGTTGAATTATACACTTTCTTATTCTCTCTCTCTCAAGACTGGTAAATGCCTCTTCTCAAATAGAAACTTGAATGCTGCCACATTTTTCACACTTCTCCACTGATCCAGTTCCAATGTGATTATCTTACACTGTTCATGCAGGCATACAATTTTACAAGAAAGACAAGGACCAGAAATCTCCTTACTCCACAGAAAAGGGGAGTTTCTTTAGGAAGCTGGCTGACCAGTCCTACCAGTTGTTTCATATTGGTTCACCTACCTTTTCATTAAACATCCCACTTTTTGGAAACTTCAGAGACCTCTGCTGATTATTGATCTTTTTCTGATGTTTCAAGAAGTCTGGCTGGATCTGAACACTACGTGCATTGGAACAAACTGAAGTTGTGACAAAAGATGAGAAATTCCCCTAGCCCTTGCTTTGCTTTCAGATCAATTTCTGCAGAGTTTCCAATAAAACAAACCAAGCAAAAACTTTATCAGGCTATTGAGTTACAGAGTTATTAAATACTCTAGATTTCTCCTTCATTTATGTTCTTTTTATAAAAATCTTTCTATATGGAATCATGGTGCGTGATAAAGACTTCAATAGTAGGAATCCTGCTGTGCTTTTATTTTCTTTCTCAAGCTTTTCCTAACCTGACCTCATCCTCTGTCTGGCCAAGTTGTTCAGAAACTGTTGGGCCCCCAGGTAGGTATTGTACAGAGACTGACAAGATCCTACAGTTCAGGCTAAACATCTAACAGCACTGGGCTATGAATTGGGGGAGGGAAGAGGGACAAGTGAGACAGAAACTCATATTTACCTTCCTTCTACATCATTAGTTTTTAATTTCCAAATCTTCCTATGTAATGAGAAGTGATTCACCGTAATATTAGGGGAGATAATGTGGTTTCTAGCATTCAGATCACCTCAGTTCTTTAAGTTTTCTTGGTCTTGCTCTTTCTCAAACTTTGAGGAGGATGTTTGGCTTTTTAGGACAGTGACTTTACTACCTGGAGAATGAGCCTAGCACAAGGCATGCTGGTGTTTATGAAGATTTTTTAAGAGCCTTCTAAGAAGGGACAATATGTTATTTTGTCTAAGCATCATGGAACAAGGTTTCCTGATTTGTTATTGCTCCAAAACATAACTATGACCCTAAAGAAGCTATTAGGTTTTGGATAATTTACATTTCAAATAATGTCAGTGCCTGAGCCCTAGAAGCTCCTATAAAAAATAAAATAAAAAAAAAAAAAAGAAAAAGTACTGTTAAACATTGTATTTGGAAAGAAATCAGAGGTCAGAAGAGGGCAAGGACTGAACACATTCACAGATTCTGTTATGCTGGCCTTAATGTAACTTCTGAAACTTCTGAAGCATATTTGAAATAATTGGGTCTGCTGGAAACCTTCCAAAATATTTCAAGGGACCAACGGAAGAATTGGCTGTGCTGTATCTAAACTTTAGTTACAGTGTCTTAATTCTTAGATGTATAAAAGTCTTAAAAAAAAAAAAAAAGGAAAAGATTTTCTTAGAACTCTTCACTTGGTCTTATTAAAATAGCACTTCTCTGTAGAGACGAGTTAATCATGATTGCCAGACTAAAGATTCTGTTAAACATAAAAGCTGTCATAGCCCTTGTAGTGAACTGCAGCTTAAAGAGAAAAAAGACTGAGATGATGCTGTTAGAGAAAAGGTTGTTCAAATTGTGCAGACACCCATCATAATTCGTGCTAATGATAAACAAACATGCAACAGAATGAGAAAAAGATCTGCAAAAGGTGAAAGAGTTCCTAACATGCTGTTCCCTCAGTCCAAATGTGCTCAAAAGGGGAATCTGTGCATTATCTGGAGGAATGCTAGATATGTTAAAAGGCAGAAGAAACAGATTCATTGCAGTTAGCTGAGCTGGTATTGTGATTACTCTGTCTTATCTTTGAGCAGCTCTCTTCTACAGCAATGTCTTCTTCAAGATCAAATGCCACCAAAAAGCATTGCTTCTGGGGTGAGATCAGTCTGCCGATAGTTCAGTTCTACAAAGTACAACAGCATGAAAACAGAAGTGACTTGACATCTAATTTACTCACACGAATAGCCATGCATTAACTGACTGGCAATTTCCCTTAGGCAACAGCAGCTGGCTTGCTAGCTGTAGACTTTCTGGTTTTGCTCTGTTCATCCTTCTGAAATCAGCCAGATTTACCTGGAGTTTTCTGTAACAGGAGATTGCCCTAGCCATGGTAGATGGTGCTTTATCAGTTATCTTTTAATGGGAAGATATTAAATCATTGTTTTACTATGACTTCTTGATAGCTCCAAGAATTCATAGTAACCTTGACAACCTCTTCAGAAATCTTCTTGTCTAAACCAAGGAGCCTGGAGAGACATTAGGTTGAGAACAGTCTTTGATTGACTGGTCTGGCTTTGTCGAATACGATGGAAAGTGTTATCATGAAGAGGCATTGCTATGAGCCAAGTGGAGCTACATTTTATGTTGTACAGAAGGTAAGATATATCGGAACACATCTGAGGGCTGATCAGTAAGAACAGTCATCTTACAGTGTTAGTATTTCCAGTTAATTTTATATTCAGGTTTAGGAAGTGCTGCACTTTTGCAAAAGGAATTGTATAAGAGCAGTTTTAAAAATTACAAAAGAAAGATGAAAAAGGCAAATTGCACTAATCCAGGTTTGAAGAGCTCTTCTTATGATCTTTAGGGATTGAGTCCCAAAGAAAAGGTCAGTTTGTGACTGAGATCTGAAACAGGGTTTTCTCAAGTGTCTACTGAAAGATGCAGAATGCATCCCTTGGGAAAGCAGTGAGAGTGTGCCAAGCAAAGGGACTTGCCCCACATGGGCTGAAGTTTCTGGAGAATTTACAATGCTTTCTGTGCTTATGCAGGGTGAGAATGATAGCTAATTCAAAATAGTGCAACAAAACTGTGCAAGAACTACCTCTGACAAGTGTGCGAAGCCTCCAGGAACTGGCACAGACTACCCTGCTATAAGAAGGTGCCGCAGGAGACTGTCTATCAAAAGTTATGCTGGCAGAAATGAGGTGTCATGTAGTCTGTGTGAAGACATGAGGAAAAAGGAGATACAATTTGTGGAAAAGGCCACTTGCCATCATTTAGTAAACAGCAAGTGTAAAAGTTAGTATGAATAGGCAAGATGTTTTATTTTGCTGCTTACTGCATACGCATTTTCTGAGAAGCTAAGCCCGCCATCACTTACACTGTTGCAAGATTTGGGTCAGCGTGTTTATCTCTTTTTTTCCACCCTAAGAAAATGAGGGTTGGTGACAGTGCTTTGACCCACACCTATATTAGCGTTGTCACACTGTATTTGCACAGCACCATGGTTGTACACACTGCTTTACCTTGAAGAGTGGGACAGGACAGTACTTTGGGAGAGGTAGAAAATGTTTAACCAAGAGAAGAAGGATTGTTACAAGATCTTGACATAATCTGTATATCAGAGTTTGATGCTCTTTGGTGGATGGAAGCAGAAAATTTTTCTCACCTCAAGGCAGGTGCACAACTGTGCTGCAATTCACATTTGGTAGTTATTAAAGGAGGAATAAAACAATCAAAAGCAGGTTGCTGCAGTTAAGGAAAAAGTTTTCTTCATGTCTGTACTGTCTTTCAAGATATACTGTATTTCCATCCTGCTACTGGGCCACTGAAAGTTTTCAAACCCACTGTGATAATTACCACTTCTCTGATTGCCTTCCCTAAACGTTGCACTTCTATCATTTGAACAATGGTTGATGGAGGAGTATGGCAAAATATATGTGCATGCACACGTGCACATGCTCATGTATATATGTGTGGAGAGAGATCTATTAGCTATTGCTGTCACATCCCTAATGTGACACTTCAGACCTGAACCTGCTGCGTGCCTTCAACTCCCACAACTTGATTTTTCGGAGGTGGCGACTCCCTGCGGGTCTGATTGATTTCCATGGAATTGTGGCTGCTCAGCACCTTTGTGAAGGCTGTCCCCTGCTGTCCCCAGTGAAGGTGCTCAGCACCTTGCCACATCAGGCTTCTCCCGGCACATTTTCAATCAAACATCATGGCTGAGTAACTCCAAAGCTGCCAACAGCCTTTTCAGTGTTTTTATCAGTCCCCCACCACCCAGTGAAACGTACTTGTTTCTGAATAGCTTGCCACTGGCAATGAATACTACAGTTATGATAAAAAGTTCAGGAATATCACGTATCCCCTTTCCTTGTCCCGTCATTCAGATACTCTGTATAGTAATTCTCTTCTTTCCTGTATCTCTCAAATGCCTTCCATCCCTTGATGCTGAGTGCTCTTTATAGTATTATGTCAGTGATCTCCTTACACTGCATATCTGTTCCTCATCCTGCCTCTCCAATACTTCTTATAATACCACATCTCCCTTCCCTGTAATCTCTCTGAGATACTTACAATGCTTCCTTTCCTTGTCACACCTTTCAGATGCTCCATATATTATAACCTGAACATTTCTGTGCTCACCTAGCCAGAAAGATTGCCAACGCTCTGAATGATAAAAATGATCTAAAGAAAGAAGATGTAGTGAAAAAGTAAAGGTTACATCTTACTGCACTCAGGAAGGATCAGTGTGGCTTTTCAGGTCTACTAGCCAAGCAAGGACTGCAGCTGCAGCATCATTTGTAGTTCCAATTTGCCTGGCAAATATCATGAAATTTCACAGTTCTGGCCATTGTGTTGCAAGAAACCTGCACTGGCAGCATACAAGAAAACCTAGACATTGATACGATTCACTGAAAGGATTTTCCTGTCTATCAGACAGAGAATTAAGTCTTCGCTAGGCAGTAAGTTGTATATCTTCATTCAAACTATGGAAATAGTTGTCCGCAGCTTAATTTGGCAAAACATACTCAGAAAGACAAGTTCTCTGCGATCTCCCTGAAATCAGTGGGACCATGCTGAGTTTAAACTAGCCTCCAGTTTGACCTAAGCACTTCTGCAAGCTATTTGACTAAGCCTGTTTTCTTGAAATGCACTTGTGCTGGCACAGAGATATGAGATACATCTCCCTCTGCCTCCCAGACCTTCCTCCCAGTATTTTGCTGTGTGGTTGGACATGTTACCATCACACGTGGTTAAAGCAGAGCGAGGTGAAGTGTGAAGTCCCAGCGCACCAGCTAACCAGGAAAGAATGGGAGCTGTTAGGGATGTGCTGATTTATCTCAGTCAAAAACAGGAAAGGGAAATATTCTTAATTTGTATCCAGGGATACTGCAGCAGGGAACAGTTTTTAGTTTACACCTGTGGTCTCTCCAGTTATACAGGAACTAAAGGTCATAGGCAGCATGTAAATATGTGATTATTCAGTGATGATGGCTCTATAGTGTGTGGTACCGATGGGCCCTCTTCCTTTGGGTGGGTACACTCTCCTGCTGTTTATACCTCCTGTGCCAGGTATGGTGCTAGCACATCCACTGCTGTGCTCAGTGCAGGTGGGAAGTGAGGCTCAGATTTTACCAGGAGTTAGCAAGTTCTGATGGGGATGGGGATGAATTCGATGGTCCCCAAGGTAAGTGCCTCCTCTATACATACCATATAGACACTATGTCATCTCTGCTGGTGGAGTACAGAGAGCCTGGTCAGATCAGCAGCTGCTGCTCTTAGCCAGCTCTCTTTCCCAGCCAGTTCTTTTATATCTGCCCCTCTGCATTGTCGTCCCTTCCTGCACCAGGGGAGGGTTGCACCATTCTTTTCTGTAATATACTCCAGAAGTGATATTTCTGCCCTCCATGATCGAGATGAGTGATTGTCTCAACGCAAACCCATGCTTTGTGAACACGAGTGATGCTAGTGCAGCAGTAACATCTCATTCCTCCAAAGCCCCACTGCCACAGAGGCTGCAGACGCCCTGCTGGCAGGTTACTTAGGCTTCATCAAGTATTATAGGCAAACTGAATCAGAAAATAATGGTGATAAAACTTCCCCATTTTCAATGTACCTTTGTCTCAAAATTTTAGCGGAACTGATCCACCCTTGTTTGAATGATTGTCAGAATTGACATTTTGTCCATTAGGCATTTTGCTGTTACCTCTGCTACTCAATGTGATACCATCATCGCTTGCGTTAAGGCTGACGTCTTCAGACCTACCTCTCCTTCATATGTCAAGTTTTTCTTTTCTTTTTGGCCAGTAGTGATATGTTTTTGTTTTACTCTTTCCTCGTTCATCACCCAGAGTACGCTCCCTATCCGTTCTGTTTCTTCCATCAACATGTTTTGCTGCATCTGCTTTGAAGTGATAATGCAGGAGTTGTCTAATCAGAGCCTGATTATCCTTTCTCGTGGAGGTAGTGCCATTTGGATGGACTCTAATCTCATTAACACTACTTTCGTTGTCTTCATCCCACTGATGACATCTGCAATTCCGTCAGTGTGATTAACATCCCAGTCTGGATTTTGGCATGTTTAGTCCTGATTTATGCCTGTATGGGATGACAATCAGGCTATCTGACTTTCTCCAGCTTAGGAATTTGATCCCTCTGGATAGGTTTTGTTGGTTTTTTGCTTCTCTTTAAAATATGACCCAGCTGTTGTTTTCTCCAATCTTTTGTATCATCTGGCCAATGAAAATGGTACTTTTCCTCTTAACGGATAATTTTATTACTGTCATACAAGTGTAAGATCGCTTGTTGCAGGTCTTCCCTTTGAAGACTGAAGTTATAAATCAGTTAAGAAAGTGGCATCATACTGGTGGATATGCTTGGGTTTTGTAAATATTTTTATCTATGTCTATGTATTGAGCCATGCTAAGAGGCGACTTGGAAAGTACTGATTTTGAGTGACAGATAATCTACTGTGGTGAATGCACTGCGATTTAGTTCCACAGCAGACTTGTTACCAAGACTTCACAAATTCCTTTCCTGAAGAATTTGACATTCACTGTTATTAAGTCAAAAAAGCAGCATTTGCTCTAGATTGCAGAACTGACGTCACACTTATGAATATTTCTCTGTTGAATCTTTATTCTTTGTTGTCCTGGAACTTCTACTTTACATAGACCTCTTTCTCCTTTTTAATTTTGATTTTAATTTCACTGTGTTTTTGTGGAAGTTGGGCTTTGCAGTGGTATCTTGCTCGAGCGTGAGCCACGGATCAAGTCTTTGCAGTAAAGGAATATGTTTGAAATGAATGGTAATTTTCAGTGAATGTCAATCTTACTGCGAACTACAGGAAGAATAGCTTGTTTTATTTTTTTGCAGGAAGTTATTATCTGAAAATAGAAAGTTAATTTATTTCTGGAACATACCTAGGATTTTTTTTGTAGTGGCACTTGTGATGCATGCAGACTGTAAGACAGGTAGGCAGAGACATCAAGAAGAAAGAGAAATTTTTTGCACAATTTTTGTGTCCATAGCAGAAAATCAGGCAGTGAACGACACTGATCAGGCAGGAAAGTCCTGGAAAGGCTTACAGTACAGAATAAAGCAAGAGAAGCGTGTGGAAGCATGGTGTTGAGAGCAGCACTTAAAGTTCCTTTTTAAGTATTAGAAAGATTAAAAGAGTTGTTTTTGTGATTTCTTAGCATTGCCATGTGACAAAGACATTCAGTTTCTGCCCTGCTGACCAAGAATCATCTCCTGCTGCTCCAGCTCGAAAAGTCATTGCCTACTGAAAGCACTTTGTATCTGAAAAGAAACATTGGGTAGAAGGTAATAAAGTATTCACTTCCAGTCTACTGAGTTGGTGAAAACTGATCGGGTCTCTGGTTATCAGCTGACAAACATGATTGCAGCTTATAAATCAAGTGTGGCCACTTGAGAATTTGGCAGCTCTTATGGTTAAGGATGTTTGCTAAAGCTGCTAATATTATAATAATGCAAGAAAAGTTATATAAAATTCATCAGTTTTACTCTTAGATAAAAGTAACAGCTGTCTATAGCTGTTCTTCCATGTCTCCTCCTCGGAAAGAAATGGCATTTAAATATGGAAGTGGAGCTGGATTTGTGAAGCTGACTGCCCACCATTCTCTTTTCATTGAAACTAGGAGAGTAGAGAAAACACAGACTGACCTTGGTGTGAACAGTGGCAGAGGAGTGAAAGTGAGAGTACCTAAGGATTAATTTGGGGAAGGAAGAAAAAGCAAGGGGGAAGGGAGATTTCTGGCACGGGAGGAGGAGGGGAGCAGTTACTGTTATTTGCATTATGTCAGAAACAAGAGGCTCCAGCTGAGGCAAGAGCCTTGCTGACCTGGCGTTTGGCACTCTACATAAAAGAAGAGCAATCTCACACTGGCGCATTTATAATCTGAATAGGAAGTGAATGACGAAAATTAACTACTCTGCTCTCTGATTTTTTAGTCAGGTAAACAGAAGAATATTGAATTTAAGTGAGTCATCCAGAGTTACATGGGGATTCTGTAGCATAGCTGGGAATAAACCCAGATAATCTTTCTTCCAAAGAGCTGGCAGTATTACCCGTCTCATTTTATAGTCAGGTCATTGAACCTAGTCCAATGCCTTTGCTGGCACCCAGAAATCTGTCTTGAATGCATCCCAGATCTGTCTCTCTTTCCTGATCCAGAAACACTTCCAGAAATCTCTCACAGCTTCTCTCAAACACAAGCAATTTTTCTTTCTCTGCTCTTTGCAGGAATTATGCAACCCCAGTAGTTTTTCAGCTCTGACAGTGTTTTGAACCGCTTGCTTTTCTCCAGTGAAGATGAGAAACCCTTCAGCATTCTTAAAGAGAAATGGATTGCTGAAGGGAGTAATGTTTTACTCCACTCTCTCCCACCAGTACTTCTAGAGACGGTTCTGTCATCTAACAGCTGCATGAAATGGCTAGAGAACTACAAGTAGTTTGTAGCAAGCTACAAAATGCAAGTTAAGAACAGCTGTTGTTAAACAAAAGAGGTCATAGTCCAAAGGGCACAAGAGGCATGAATATTTTCATCTCACCTTTTCTCCTCTTGGTCTCTGCTGAGCTTTTAGCAGTACTAAAAGCAGTAGGAAACTACTGCTCAGATTCTTTCTGTATTACCATATCCATGTCTGTCACGGGGAAAAACACTTTCTTGGTTAGTGTACATGTCTGGTAACTCTCAGGTAACTACATTAAAAAACTCGAGGAAAACAATCCCACTTACATTTTCTATTAGAAAGAATGATGCAAATTAGAGGAGTTAAATGACGAAAGAAGCAGGAGAAGCTAAGCAGCCTCTGAAAAGCTTCCAGCTGGTTTCTGAAAAATGTGTTTAATTGCAACTATGGCGTGACTTTTGGCTACAAAAGAAAGGTCTTTTACCCAGCTCACCTTTCCCCAGTTTGGTGTGAGCACCGAGTTTCCCTGAGAATAATGAGGCGGTAGATAAACTAGCAAACAGCAGAGGCCAAAATCATGTACTTGTCTTCCTTCTGTTGCTGACTACCAGGTAAGTCATTGTGGGCTGTTGCAATCTGTGTAGGACTTCAGAAAAGCTGAGACTGACCCAGACAGATGACTGCTGTGTTTCTCCAGGTGGAACGGAAGGTGGCCAGGCAGAGCAACTCTAGCACGGCAGCACGCAAGCCTGGATCCACATAACCTCATCCCGAGACTGGAAGTGCTAAAGGATGCAGTGCAAAGTGGTCATCTTCAGTCACTGATGCTTAAGTGCAGCATTGCAAGAATGGGCTTCTAGACCCATGTCAGTAAACCTGCTCAGAGCTGTCCTGTGCATGGTGGACTTCATAGCCTAGGTCTTTGTTTTACTGTGTGGGAGCTGTTGGGTTAGTCCGGTGAAGGAACCCACTGAAGCTTTATGTAGTCAGCGGTTGTACTAGTTGTTCAATATCAAGTGAGCACTATTGCTTGTATCTATACTCGTTCTTAGGTAATTCCACTTTTGAACTGACTCAGTCTGGATCCCAAAAGGATGCCTTTATAATTTGAATTCCTCTGAATTCAATGTAGGGTCCGAAACTCTTAGTAGTTCCTATTATTTCTTGCACTGTCACAAACAGGAAAGATTCCAGAAGATGAAGGTGGCCAACAGTTTCCCTGTTAGTTCTTGAGGGAGTCCAGGATCCCATTTGCTCTTGCATTGTTTCACCAAGTCTGTCATGTTACCCTCTGTAAACACGGAGTCCGAAGCATTTGCAGTCTGTGTGATGAGCTCCTCAGCAGTAGCTAGAAATCTAGGCCTGTGACTTTAAGAAACTTAACAGTAAAGTTAATAAATAAGTAATCAGTGTTTGTATGAAGAGTAAATGGGCAGTATGCCACTTAGAAGGGTAGATTTATGGGTGCTGTGTATATAAATAGGATGTAAATGCAGTCAGTAATCTACATACTGAGAACTTGCAAACTACTGTCTTCAATATAGAGCCATTTTTCCAGCTTGTATAAATAGGCTTCACTCTACTGCATGTTGTAACTCCACTAAGTTTGAGTCATTTTAGTCAATGGAACTAATCCAGTTTACTTCAGCCCAGTATCTAATCCACAGTTAAGACTGGGTTTACAGTGAAGGTTTTCCTAAAGCAAAGTTCTTATATAGAGTTTGAGGTGATCAAAATTTTCCTTTGTCTGCTTCTTGGTTCCTTAATCCCTAATTAATTTTTTAGATCTAAACACACATGTGACTTTTCCAGAGAACTTTCAAAGAATGTTCTGAGTCACTCCAATCAGTTCTGAAGCACAAAATACCCCTTGGTTGACATTCTGAGATCATGAGCTGTGGTTATGTGTATTTCACTGTTCACATGGTAACAGAATCAAAAGAAAATCATAATGAAACGCAATGGTTGGATTCAGAAATAGGTTACAAAAACATTCTTTTGAGCAGTCTTAACAATGGAGAAGAGATGAATTTGCATTGGGCCAAATTCATCTTTGTTACAGTGCCAATTAACTCACTGAAGTTGCACCTTGGAATAACGCACTATTTAGGTAAAATTCTTTCAGTTAGACTTGTGCCACCCCCACCCTCCCTCCAATGCTATCCTGAAAATAATTTGGGTGTGAAAAATCAGGACTCAGTATTTTTGTTAACTCTTTGTATGTCTTCAATTTTTATATCATTAAATATTAAACGCAAATTTGCATTAGAAATTGATATTGAAACTGGATTTATCAGAAAAGATGAGCCTCTGGTGATTTAAAGCAGAAACAACTTCTGTATAAGCATGAGAAGAAAAGGATGAAAAAAACTTAATTTTGTAGCTCTAAGCTGTCCTTTGTCTTAAAAGGTAAGAAAAGAATTACCATGGAAACCTGCTCACTCCTTTTCATAGAAAAAGAGTTTGACTTAATTACTATGAACTTGTACTGTCTTATCTTAAAATAATATTCCAGGTCTTTTTCCCAAGCAGTGTATTTATGTGTGTCAGAAAGAACTAAGGAAAATGCTATCAGAAGGGAAATAAGCATTTGTCTTGTGTTTAAATCATAGCTCTCGCTCTGTAGCAAACATTTTTATTGCTGTTGTGAAATTCACACCTCTCAGGAGGAAACCTTCTTATAGAATCTGCTGGTTTCTTTGAGCTCCTATACGTGTATGTAAGCAACTGTAGCAAATCTCTTTTAACTGGCAACAATAAAGAACAGTAATTGCACACTTTAATTTAAAATTACAAGAATGTTCCTTCCTTTTCTGGAGGGAAATCTCTTCTGCGGGCCACTTTCCAGAACTAAATGCCTCTTTCTCAGAAGAGAAAAACGTCGTCTTGTTCAGATTTACAGAAAGCACAACAGTCAAAATGTGGGACACAACAAAGAGCTCCGAGCACTCTGCTTTTTCACTCTTCCTTGTGTTCACTCTGTTTGTACTGTCAGCTCAGGTGCTAATGAAATATTAGAAGACTCTGGTGCCATGAATTTATACCTGCAGGCCTTGGGTCTGGCTTTGAGCAGGGTTTGCCTCTGAAGCTGTATCATGCCATGAATCACACTGGCGTTCACCCTGCTTCTGAAGCAATGCTCCTACTGCTCCCTCTCCTACTCCTCACCTTCCTTCAACTTGTCCCTCACTCGGGGGATGAATAAGATCCTACAGCTGTTAGAGAGTGTAGGATCCTTCATAGATTTCTTCTAGGATAACTTACCTTAGCCAGAGAGACCTGCACTGTGCTCCCTACCTGAGAACTTCATCCAAATACTTGGCAGTCTTACCCAACTCATCAGTCACAGAAAGTGGGGTCAGTTCTCTAAGAGAAACTTTGACAGTCTAACCCACAGTAAATGTTTTAAACATCTTACATTTCACATCTAAAATGGTAAGTTCCCATGTATCTCAAAGTACTGCACAAGCTTTTGGTAGTGGAGCTTCAAAAATTTTTTCCAACTAGCTGGCCCCAGTCAGAGTGGAGTCTGCGTTACTGAGTGGTGTAGGAACAGAGTGTATTGTTATTTATTTCTGAGACAATCCTTGGTTTTCATATCACATCTGTGAGCCTTCCAGTCTTCTTCTGCAGTTAGATTGCCAAGAATTGTATCTGTGGGAGTTGCAGTTCCCTAGAAGAAAGGCAAACAGGGAACTTTCAGTCTAAATTAATTTAATTTAGTGGAAGAAAAACATTAAAAACCACCAAAACCAAAGTTTTTATGAAAGGCCACAGGAAACATCTCTCTTCTGAAGCTCTCTACAGTAATTTTAGAACTAAATATCTTTGCACCCCCTAGAAATGTGTGAGATTATTAAATAAGTTTCAAGGCACTTGTTTTTAGAACATCACATCTGTGATTGCCACAAGTTTATATTTAGTTGCACTAGGATAAGTTAAGTCCTGTTTCCACCCATTTTCTGATGCCTTTACATTGTAACAGCAATCTAGAAGTTTCTCAAAATAAATGAGACTCTACCAATACACTTAACATAAGAAGATTTAAAGTGTTGCTATCTTCTGGCTTAGTTTGGCCGGGATTTTGCCCTGTGTGTCTCAGAGTGGAAAAGACAGCGAGACACAGAGAAGAGAATATAGTGAATTTGAGTTGCAGGTAAGGAAATTGTTGTAGTACGGGTTTAAATGCAAAACATTAAAACCTGAATGCACCATGCAGACAACAGGCTCCTCTGCATCGTTACCTCCATGCACCAGGAAAGTGGATACAACCCACTTTTACCTCTTGGCACCGAAGCTGTAGAAGCTTCAACTTTCAACATTTTAATTCAGCTGGTTTTAATAATGCTTATAACAGACAAAGATCAGCTCCGACTTTACTGAGGAAAAACTGTATTTTCTGGTATCTGCTAAGCTGTGTGTCCCGAGTTTCTGTAATAAGCACCCGGGATTAGGTTAATAGCATTACAGCTGGAAGTGTTACTTCCGGCTTTGTCAGAGACCTGTTTACGATTTCCAAGGTTGGAGTGATTAGGAGTGCAGATGTAGGCTCCGCTGGTTACAAAAGCTTATGTTGGCTGGAAAGCACAGTGGATTCATTTTCTAGAAGAAAACTATGGTTTGTTACAGTAAAAAGTGTTGCTGTGTGTGGAGAATCTTGGGCTCGTTAAGGGCCTATTCACAGAAGTAAAATAACCATTGATAACCTGCTGCTGGATTCCTCCCCCCGTCACGGGGATGTCACATAGAAGCGTACATGCCGGAAAGTTATGATATAAACTTGTTCTGAACTCACTTGAGTGGCAAATCCCTATAATCCACATGACAATAAGTCAGGTCTTCCAGAAGCATAGTTACATGGGAAATTTTCTTCATTATGAGACATGGCTAAGAGCCTGTCAGTCACTACAGAGTCTGGTTGGGTTTTATTTTGGAGAGGACCTGGCCACCCCTCACTTCAGCCAGTCCACTTAGAAGGAACGTAATGAAACCACATAACAGTGTAAAACTTGCATGGGTAATTCTCAATTTCCAATGAACTATATCTTTACAGAGAGAGACTTCTTGTTGCTGTTCTGGATGTCTTCACATCTAAACTAGCCCTCCAGTTATGTGAGGCCTTTGATCTAACATCTTAATCAGAAGCACCCTTCATGTGAAAATGGTGGCTTTAGAGCCTAGCATATTATCAACTAAACTGATGCTCGCTACCTTTTACTGTTGCAAATTCAAATTTTCTGATCTAAAACTTTGAATCAAAGTAAATAAGGTTGCTGCATCATTTAAGACCTGATAATACAAAGAACAAATCTTGTCAGGTTTTCTACTGATCCTTCTCCTTTAAATTGTTGGCACCAGTGTTCATGGCATTGCTAACCATGATTGACACCGTTAGAGGACAGCTAATGCTGTGCTTTCATTCGTGAGTTTTGTTAGCTCTCTGGTAATCTCAGTTCGGCTTCTTTGCTCCGAAATATTTCCAAAGATCGACATTTTCCCTTTGTGTATTATAATATGGAAAACTACTGATACACACTGACTGTTCTTCTAAGCATGCAAAGGAGTGATTAGACTCTGACCACAATGGTGAAAAGTCCTATGTCTCATTTAATTCCCCTTCTGCTGCATTTTTCTTAAAGATATCTTGCTAGCTACAGCTTTCTATAGATAAACAGGCACCGTGTTGGAAAATTTCACACTCAAAGTGAAGCCTACAAAATTTGCATTTGTCAAATTTTACAATGAGGTGGAAAAACAGCACTCTACTCGGAACAAACTTGAGACGTAATTGCTTGTACGCTCAGCAGATATCAAATCATTTGGTCATGAGTTAAATCATGCTTTGGTTTTGCAGATTGCAGCCCCCCCAGAAAAGGAGCACGTTTGCTGCCATTTACTGGGCAGTTTAATACTGTCTGAAAAACTGAATGGTTTATGATGTGACTAGTGGAACACCAAGATTCCTGTATTGTCTTCAGACATAAAGACAGCCTGAGTCTTCCCAGACTTCTGTACCTATCCAACATTTCAACGTTGGTCTAAAATTTTGCCCAGTCACAAGGGCGGTTGTGCTAATTGTGCTTACTTTAACCAACCTGTCCTGCACTCTAAACATTTGCAAAATAAGTAAGGTATGTCTGAAGAACTTTAGTCTAAAGAGTGTCCTAAATTTATCCTCCAAGGTAGTAAAAGATTGTGCTAGTTGGAAATTCAGT
The DNA here is from genome assembly GCF_009769465.1 of Tauraco erythrolophus. Classification (NCBI taxonomy): domain Eukaryota; kingdom Metazoa; phylum Chordata; class Aves; order Musophagiformes; family Musophagidae; genus Tauraco; species Tauraco erythrolophus. Next base: position 6,786,623 of record NC_141477.1, read on the forward strand.
CCAGCTCTCCAGGAGGCTTCCTGTCACTGCTACTGGGAAGCTCCCATGCCAAATGACAGCTGTGATTAAAAACATGACCATCAGTGACCCTTACCTTGCTCTCATAGCAATAGGACCTTAAAAATGCTTCAGTGAACCTCAGAGGAAATTCAGATCACAAGAGAGAAACTTTCAAATTTGCTTAGAGGAACTGAATTGTTTGGGTTTGCTTTGTTTTTTTCTTCCCTCCAGAATGTATTTCTTCCTGGAAAAAAGAAAGATGACTGAGGGATGGTATTGTCCCAGGGAAAGGTCACCATGACATGAAGAAAGAGTAATGGGGGGTGGAGGGGAACTACAAGTGCTTTTCATTTGTTCGTATGTGTTTTAAGTGCTGTGTTGCTGATGCTTCTAATGCCATATGGTGGAACAGCTGATGGTTAAATGCTGATGCTGAAACATGATGCTGACACAGCAGATGCTAAAACGTGATTGTGGCAAAGATGATAGCAAAACACTGAAGGTGAAACACCAGTGCAGAAAATGTTGATGATAAAATAGAAACTTTGGATGTTCCTCTGTTAGAAATTATATTTCTGGACCTGGCAATAAATGTAGCAGCCCAGATGATGTTTGGAAGACCAGAGTGGAGAGCTGCCAGATGCCTGGGGAGCTAGAGGACTTGTCAGCTATTTGTTAGTAGGAGATAGCAAGCAAAGTTTCTTGCTCTTTGCTCTAAAGGGAAAGACATAAACCCTTTGGGAGGCACAAAATCAGTTGTGAAACTTTCTTTCCACTTCTCACAGTCCATCCGGCAGAATCTCGCATCAGCTATATGTTGGTCTTACCGACATGAGAGAGGCTGGCTGCAAACCAGCAGGTTTCCAGCTGGTCACAGCGGAATAATGAGGTCATCCAACACACAGTCTGTTTGCTTGCTTGTCTCCCTTAACATTTATGTATTTTTTATGGTTCCAAACATTTAGAACAAGAGTTTTAAACATTTAGTTGCAACAAAATGTGGTCCAGTATTTTTTTAACAGGAAAAGTCATTCTGGGGTGTGCTTGCCTAAGTTTCTGAAAGATTCCTTCAACCTTATTCGCAGATATACACTGTGTATCTTGTGAGGCACAGGAATGGCATTTCAGTTATGAAGTACCCAAGTTGTTCTAGAAAACTGAAGCAATTTAAAAAACTGGGAGAAAGCCAAATAACTTAAGTGGCAATATAAAACTTACAAGAAGACGTATTTTCAGATATTAAATATTCTCCAGTCCGATGGTCTGTGCCCTCAGAAAAATGTGGATAAATTGAGCATCTTTCTTTGGCATCAGGAAAAGCTGCTTCTCTTTCCTACAGACCAGATCTCGTTCTGCTCGTTAGGCTGTTGACTGAATGTAGATCGAATTGTAGAATATAAAATTCATATTATTAAAATACTTTGTGATTATTTCAGTAGCCATTTAGTTGTCAAAGGTCATGCAGTATGCATGGGAAGGAGGATGGGGAAAGTTTGACCACTGGCACGTGATTATTTGGAGAGGAGGTAGGGCATGATCAGCATCTCCCACAAGTACTGAGGGTGTTCAGCCCGTGAAATTTGATTAGAAGTCTTCAAATTGTACGTTTCCTTTGAGAATCCTGGCGTGTGTTTTACTTGTTTGTTTGCAGCTTACTGTGTCCTCTAAAATAGTGTAGGTAGGCAGCGGGGAGGGGGACTTGCTTCTGTCTGTGGTACCATCTGCTACACTTTGGTCAGACGAGCTCTGTGAACACAGGCAGACCTCAGGGATGCTCCTGGAGTACAAAGAGGGCACAAAAAGATGATGAGAGGTTTAGGTGGCAACTGATGAGAAGAGCAGACAGAAGCCAGGACTCAGACATGGTGCAAAGTGTGGGAATCACTTACCTAACTGCCGATACATGGTGGGGTTTTAAATACCTAAAAGCATTGAGCTGTCTGTGAGGAACCAGCCGATGAGAGTAAATGTAGATTGAATTGTGGAATATAAAATTCATATTATTAAAATATTTTGTGATTATTTCAGCAATTATTTGCTTGTCAAAGGTTTTGTACTATGCATGGGAAGGAGGATGGAGAAAGTTTGACCACTAGCATGCAATTATTTGGAAAGGAAATAAGGCATAACTTTTCTCTAGAGAGAAACTTTCACAATTGCATGCTAAAAATGTGGATGATTAATTAGTTATTTTACGGTAAGTTGTACCACTTGAGTTGGTGGGCATTCACATCCAACTCATGCCTATCCTAGTTCCATGCTTGCAATCTTTTTCCTAGGCTGAGCCTTCATTTGTCGTTTCCCTGGGAGGTATTGTGGTGGCTGTTTGTTTGCTTGGTCAAAGTGACAAAAACATCAAAAAAAAAGATCACGATGGAGTGTCATCTAGAGTCCACCAACACTTAGGTCCAGAAAACCACCTCCAGCATCCAGCCAGATGTCGATAATTACACAGAAGTCTCTCACACAGAGCCTGGGGGAATGAACACAACTTCTGTCCCTGGGAAAGTTCCTTCCAGTGTGAAAGCTTATGGTTAAATCAGTTCCAAAAGTGTTCTTGGAAAAGTAATTTGCACCCCAGTGATTTGGGAAGAGGTTCAGTGTTTGGCACCTAATAAAGATAGCTGGCATTGGAGGGGGGATGTTGTTCTAATTATAATAACCTGGTGATGGCATTTTCAGGAAGGGATCCCGCAGAGTTCTGACTGCAGACGTTTCTCTACTCACAGCATTTAAACAGCTGCCAAAGGGTTTTCATTAATAGGTTATTTGGATACAGTATACACAGGCTTATGCTGTGCTATCACTGCTTCACAGCCCTTCTTGCACTTTCTTGACTTTCTTGGAAAGATGAGCCAAATAGATTTGGCCAGAGCCAGTGCCTCAGACTAGAAGGCAAGAAAGTGAGTGGGAAGAGGCAGCCAGTATTGCAGCTCTGTCCCGGGAGCAGCAGGAGAACCACAGCCCTCAAGATCACCGCCGCTGTGATCCTGCTCCGCATGCAGAGCATTTGCAGGACAGCTTTCAACGTCTGCATACCCGAGCTGGCTGGTGCATAAAAGCCCTCCTGAAGCTTGTAATGTAACTGGGAAACTCCTGCTTCAGCCTTTACATGAAAGCTCTCTAGCTGCCCGTCATTTTCGGAAATCGCACCGTTTGTGACTTGCTGTCGTTTGTTGTGCTGGTGTAACTCATTGCCGGTGACCTTGCTGGCATTCAGAACAGCTGAGGATCTCGCTCAAGGGCAGGAGTTGGGACCCAGCATCCCTCTGCACTGAGTGATGCTTAGTATGGCCAGGTCTCATCCCACGTGTGTCGCCATATGCGAGCAGTGAATCAGTGAGCAGTGAGCGCTAGGAATCCCGACGTCCAACTAGTGCAAGGTGAGAATCGGGCCCAGTTACTCAAGCTTGAAAAGTCACTTCACCTGAGAACGTGCATCCCTTATCGCGCGTCCTCAGCGCAGCCTGGGTACAGGAAGAACTCAGGGAGTACCTGGGGGCTGCCAGAGCTTGCAGCTGTTCTCAGCTCAATTCAGGGACACACTCAGGTTGCTTAGAAGATTTTGCAAAGGTATTACCATCCCAATCAGATCGTAGTGCTCTATTTTATATATATTAGAGTCTCTAACCAACAGATCTTTATGAGAAAAAAAACTGAAAATAACTCTGTGTAAATCATCATCAATTCTTTTATTATTCATTAAAATAACATTAATCATAAACCTCTTTGGTATTCATGTGGATGTAATATGTAGTTCCAAAGGAATTATGGATTAAAGGGGACTTAAGCTCAGAACACTCAGTTCTCTATGAACATGCTGTGTTCATTATGTTAGATTTAGTGTGAACTATTTTCTTCAATATTATTAGAAGGGAGTAATGGTTGAATTTCGCATTTATTTGAAAGTGATTAAAGTAAAATTCTCACCTTGAATAAAATAGCAGCAATATATTAACAATTTTTATCATGCCCACAAAAGAAATCTCTTCTCAAAAGATTGGAAATAATCCTCTGAAATCTACCTGCAGCTGATTATATTAACCCATGAGAAATACACACTTCCACCTCTACAGATTTTTTTTTTTTTTTAAACTTTACACCATTGAGGTTGTTAATATCTCTGCTACTCACATGCACCTAGGGGTAACGTTAGGATCACTGCACATTCACTCTTCTGTTCCTGACTTCTGAAGGCCCTACATTAATATTCTAAGACTCATTACGGATGTAAAAACTAACTGGTTTATTGAACATTGCATGTCTGGCCTCATGTCTGCATAGTACTAATTAAAAATCACAAACTTGTTTACCAGCGGGAAGCTTTGTAAAATGTGGTGTGGATTTTTTAGAGGATTTAATCCAGTTTCTGTGTACACAAACTAGAGGGCATTTTCCAGGCACTCTTGTGAATTTAGATGTATTATTTACATAAATAATTCCATGATGAGTATAACAGGCTGGATTCTGCCCAACCTACCATTTTACACCACAGTGCGAGACAAATTAGCTCTAGCCATGAGAGGTCTGATCATGAGGAATGAGTTTATCCTAAGGAATTCTGAAGATACAGGTTGCAGTTGATCTTGTTCGTGCCCCTGAACCTACCATGCAGTTGATAGCATTTACTTTCCAAAACACTTACTTTATCTGAAGGACAGAAAGTCCTCCAGATGCCTGGAGGTCGGCTCATATTTCACCACTGAGCGTGTCCTGTTTGAATGGAGATTTACATTATGACCTTTACGAGATAGCATATAGGGCCATGTTTTATCAGGCAGTGGATTTCTTTTCATTTTGTATTAGAAAGTGTGTGTAATCCTAATTAAGAAATAAGTTAATCCTAATGTCAACTGGCATAAACCCTGTGAGGAGGCGTGTTTGCATTTACAAAGTACTGGAATGTATTTGCTTGCCTTTGGTCTCCGTGTTGTTGTCGTTTATGTGCAGCCTGATCAACGATCGGGAGAATCGTAGAGTCATAGAATGGTTTGGGCTGGAAGGGACCTTTAAAGGTCATCTAATCCATCCCCCTTGCCATGAGCAGGGACTTCATTCACTAGATCAGGTTGCTCAAAGCCCCATCCAACCTCCTGACCGTGAACACCTTGAAAAGTTGGTTGACTGCCCTTGCAAATGCTCCACCTGTTTGGTGGAGTGTCACAAGATGTCTTGTACTTGTCTGGGCACTGCTTAGGCTCCTTGCCTGTCCTTGTCAGCCACAATGCAACTTCTGTAAGTTCTTCAGGTGACTCCTGAGGCTTTTTTTTTTTTTTTTTACTTTTATGAATTCTGAAATGCCAACACTTCCAGCCACTATTGCTGCCATCAAACATTTAAATTGCCTACCACAACTGTGTCTACATGTTCCAACTTGGCATCACACCATTAACACTACTTTTTGGGGGTTTTTATTAAAGAAAGAAAAAAAATACTTTGGCAACTACACTATTCAGAAATGGAAGAAATTGCAAAAAGTCAGAATAAACTTCAATTAAAGTTCCAAGTGATCCCTTCACCCTGCTTCTGAACCATGGTGTAGAATGACCAGATCCCCTTTCAGCCTCGATTTCTCCATGACGAGCACCTTTCCCACATCCAGGCCCTCCTGATGGCCGCTTTGTGCTGCTCCCAAAATGACTGCAGCCTGATTCCCCACAGAGGGATTCTTGTAAATATGTGCTGGCTGAGGATGGTGGTCATTGCTGTGTGGGTGCTCACCTGCCATTATCACTGTGTATCAGTAGCTTCCACCAATTCAGCTAGAAACATGGTGTGTGGTTTTCCATTCTCTGCCTTCCTTTGCACAGGTGCTCAGAAGGGAATCGTATGTTCTGTCAGAGAGAGGTTTGTTCTTTGATACGTTATTTTCTTAAGGACAAATCCAGGTCTCAAGTCATGATCCACTCAGAGTGTTCTTGGGTAAACTAAAATGGCTTCAGAGGCAGGAAGCAATAGGCAGCCTGTGCTCTGAAGGGTAGGGGTTTTGTGTGGCTTTTTGAGGGTACAGGTGAGAAGACAGCTGCCCCCAGGAATGGCTTGGGGCAAGGGATAGAGCCAGATCAGCCTTCAGGGGCAAACTGGTGGGAGAAAGAGGGAAAACAAATCCTTTTCCCTGCCACTCCATAGCGCATTGAAGCATGGATTCTGTAAATATGCTTTTATGTAGAATAAAGATGTCTGTGTAAGGAAAGCTATAGCACTAAGTACCTTCAAATAGCGCCTTCTTTAGTCTGTAGGGAACCTTTATCTGCAGCAGTCACAGCTCTCCTGCTAGAAATCAGCCCCTTTATCTCTTTTTGTATGAAGCATGATGCAGGGGGGATAGAAGAGTTTCTGCCAGCTCATATGGTACGCATCATTGTGTTTCTGAAACTCTCTGTTATTAATAATGAATTAGTCTTCACAACACAAATATAAGGAAAGGTGGTTAGTAGTGTCATTTTTGGTTTTAAAAAAATGGAAGCAGTGAGAAATGAAAAGAGCTGGTCAGGATCGTACTGCAGCAGAAATTGGAAACTGAACGTAGGTTTCCTGAGTGCTATGCCAATGCCCTAGCCAGTTTAAAAACCTCACATTTCTTTTTGTTACTAGCTTGCCCTGAAGAGTTTTTCTTCTTGTCCTATTTCTTTCCCCTTTCTTTCCATCCTGTCTGTGTAGTACAGAGATCCATGTAAGCACAACTTTGTATTCTACCAAAAAAATTGAAAGGCCTCAGGACACATTGTATTTGCAACGTATGATGCCATTTTGCAAGACAAAAGTCGTATTGCTGTTGCTGAAAATAGTAAGAAAAAACATCATGTCATGTATTGCAGCAGTCCGTGTTGTTCAAACATGCATGTCTGTCCTTTTCGTTCGACTATTAACTGGTCTTTTGTTCCTGATGTTCCTCCTGTCCTTCGGATCACACGCCAGTCAAAAGCTACTTATTGTTTTGTGCATCAGAGAAAGAAAATAAATAAAGGAATGGGATTTTTTTGCTGCAGGTTTATGATTGCCTGTAGTGTGGAAGGCTGCCAAAGGGAGCATTCACGTGCTCAGGGATCGGAGTTGCTCGTGCTAACACTTGTGTAAGCTACCTGGCAAGCTGGATCAAGAAGCAGTGGGCTAATGCAAACTTATTTTTCCAGGGGAGGGAAGAAGGATTGGCAACATTAATTTTCAGCTGAATTAGCTCTTTTGATAGCAGTCCAAGAGACAATCTTGAAGCAATCATCAAATCAGGGCAGCTATTGTTGCTTTGATCTTATATAGCCCGTTTGTAGACCCAGGAGCACTGTTCTCCTGCTCTAAGGGGGATCTTCAGGCGCTGTGTTCTGTTGCAGGTTCTTAATCATGTGTTTCCATCGTCTGCTCACATGTGTCAGAGGTGGGGAGGGAAAAGTGCCCAGATACCTTTGATATTCAGCCTGGATAAATTGGAGTAACGTTCAGGCTGCCCTACAGTGTTCTAAGCAGAGCAGCAGCAGAGTGGAAGCAGTGAGATGTAAGCTATCTGTACCTACACTGACGTGTACCCCAATTTATGCCCTGAGGAGCTTTGCTGTTCCTGGGAGGTTTGGGATAGGGTTTCACTTGAAGTAACAAAAGAGGATGCCATGCCCAGTACTCTCTCTAGACAGCCCTCTGCTTCACTCCGAACACTGCCACCTTTTCAGTGCTCTTGACTATTACTAGTAGCAGATGTGTTTAAAAACCAGGTGAGAACCTCTCCTTTCAGCCTCTAACTAGGGTGCTGTGTCAGTGCGCTGATTATCAGGAGAGGAAAAAACACACTGAGTGAGTGAGAAAGCTGTTAGAGCCAGGGAATCCCTAAACAATGAGGAAAAATCTTCCTTGATGAAGGATTTTTACTGGGCATGGTGGGAATTCGCTGTAGGGAAAAGTAAATCTTGTGAGTAATTGGGCTGTGAGTGGGAGGAGAGGAAGAGCTGGATTCCAGCCCGCCGCTGCCGCCTGGGGCTGCTGCTCCGTAACCCCTTTGCACCTGTTGAGTTCAATGGCACAAGAGGGTGGCCAGTGCCTTGCAGGGAAAGGTCCATAATGAATAAACATCTTCATTTTAAATCACCGGAGGCTCCTGATTTGGCATTTCATTTCCAAAAGCAGTTATCCAATTTTCAGTTTAGGCCCTCTGAAGTGTAGAAAAATAGAAATAAACTGCAGAAGAGGGTGAGAAGAAAACTTTAAAAATTGCTAAAATGATGCACAAAGAGAGAAAGAAAATGACCTTTGGTTGGGCATCCAACAGTGCAAAGAAATTCTAAAGTAGTTTACTTTGAAGTACATTTCAGTCAGAGGGATTTTCTAGCAGTAAAATCGGGCACTTAGCAGGGATTGCATATAATTTCCACTCTGTGCCAGTATAAAGCTTCAAACATAATGATTTTTTTTCCATTCAGTACCAATAGCTAAAGCCCTTGGTCATTAATAGTGACTCATTCTTCACCTGCACTATTTGAACTACATTTGTCATCTACTTACTAGCCTTTAAAAGAACTTCACCTGACTCTTCTTT